>NC_136072.1:911933283-916733283 GCF_964261635.1 Lissotriton helveticus
AGCCCGGGGTGGGGAGGCCGCCCTCCCCGGGCCCTCAGGGGCCCTAGCCACTGCTCCTGAACCCAGCCAAGCAAGGGGAGGCTCCCCGGGAACAACGGAACCCATTCCTAGGCCCTTGGCAGTGCGGTAGGCTGGGAGACAGGGCCCAGGGCCGGAGCACCCGACCCGGGGCCCGCCCGGGCCCCTGGACCCAGCCGGGGCTCCCAAGCCCGGAGGTGCATGGGACGCCTCCCCGGTCCCTCCGGACCCCGTCCCGGGCACCCTGCCACGCAGCAGGACCAAGGACAGAGCCCGGGGTGGGGAGGCCGCCCTCCCCGGGCCCTCAGGGGCCCTAGCCACTGCTCCTGAACCCAGCCAAGCAAGGGGAGGCTCCCCGGGAACAACGGAACCCATTCCTAGGCCCTTGGCAGTGCGGTAGGCTGGGAGACAGGGACCAGGGCCGGAGCACCCGACCCGGGGCCCGCCCGGGCCCCTGGACCCAGCCGGGGCTCCCAAGCCCGGAGGTGCATGGGACGCCTCCCCGGTCCCTCCGGACCCCGTCCCGGGCACCCTGCCACGCAGCAGGACCAAGGACAGAGCCCGGGGTGGGGAGGCCGCCCTCCCCGGGCCCTCAGGGGCCCAAGCCACTGCTCCTGAACCCAGCCAAGCAAGGGTAGGCTCCCCGGGAACAACGGAACCCATTCCTAGGCCCTTGGCAGTGCGGTAGGCTGGGAGACAGGGACCAGGGCCGGAGCACCCGACCCGGGGGCCCGCCCGGGCCCCTGGACCCAGCCGGGGCTCCCAAGCCCGGAGGCGCATGGGACGCCTCCCCGGACCCATGGAGCCCGTCCTGGGCATTGAGCCATGCCGTTGGCCTGGAGATGGGTGCCCCGGACGCCCGGGGGAGGTCTGTCCGGGACACATGGAGCCCGTCCTGGGCATTGAACCATGTCGTTGGCCTGGAGAAGGGAGCCCCGGACGCCCGGGGGAGGACTGCCCGGTACCCGTGGAGCCCTTCCCGGGTACTTTGCAACGCCGTTGGCCTCCTGGAGATGGGTGCCCCGAACGCCCGGGGGGCGGGCTGCCCGGGACCCATGGAGCCCGTCCTGGGCACTCTGACCTGCTGTTGGCCCGGGGGGGAGGGACCCCAGACGACCGGGACCCGTGGAGCCCGTCCTTGGCACTCTGACAAGCCGTTGGCCCGGGGAAGGGAGCCCCAGACGACCGGGACCTGTGGAGCCCGTCCTGGGCACTCCTGTATGCCGTTGGCCCGGGGAAGGGAGCCCCGGACGTCCGGGACCCGTGGAGCCCGTCCTGGGCACTCCTGTATGCCGTTGGCCCGGGGAAGGGAGCCCCGGACGTCCGGGACCCGTGGAGCCCGTCCTGGGCACTCTGAAATGCTTTGGCCCGGGGAAGGGAGCCCCGGACACCCAGGGGGAGGACTGCCCGGGACCCGTGGAACTCGTCCTGGGCACTCTGACATGCCGCTGGCCCGGGGAAGGGTGCCCCGGACGCCCGGGGCCCGTGGAGCCCGTCCTGGGCACTCTGACAAGCCGTTGGCCCGGGGAAGGGAGACCTGGACGCCCGGAACCCGTGGAGCCCGTCCTGGGCACTCTGAAATGCTTTGGCCTGGAGAAGGGAGCCCCCCCCCGGACGCCCGGGGGAGGACTGCCCGGGACCCGTGGAACTGGTCCTGGGCACTCTGACATGCCGCTGGCCCGGGGAAGGGAGCCCCGGACGCCCGGGGCCCGTGGAGCCCGTCCCGGGCACTCTGCCATGCCGTCAGCCTGGATGGAGCCCCGGACGCCCGGGGGGACGAAGGCCCGGGACGCATGGAGCCTGTCCCGGGCACTCTGCCATGCCGTCGGCCTGGATGGAGCACCGGACGCCCGGGGGACGACTGCCCAAGAGCCATGGAGCCCGTCCTGGGCAATTTGACATGCAGTTGGCCTGGAGGAAGGAAGCTCCGGGTGGCCTAGGGAGGTGTTGCCCAGGCATATCCCATCTGGTCCCCATGGCAGAGAACCACCAAACCTGGAGGGGTGTCCGGGCATACCCTGCCCCATAGTAATCCGGAGGCAAATTACCCCCCTTTCTTGCAATCTGTGCACGCGAGGTGACAGAGGGGACCCAAGGCGTGAAAGAACCCGACCTCATGGAGCCCTCGCTGGGATCCGGGAGGCGAATGGCACCTCATTAAGACTTCCAGGGAAGTTCGGCCATCTGGTCTCCCCCCCCCATAGGAAAGCGTTGCGGGCGACCAGATGCCCGAGGGGATCCGGGCGACCAGATGGCCGAGGGAATCCGGGCGACCAGATGGCCGGGCATGGAGGTGAAGCCGCCTGGACTCTTCCCCACCCCGTCCCCGTCCCCGTCCCCGTCCCGGGACGAATTCCCGGGACGCATGGAGCCCGTCCTGGCCACTTGACGTCCCGTCCTGGGCATTGAACCATGCCGTCGGCCTGGAGAAGGGAGCCCCCCCCGGACGCCCGGGGGAGGACTGCCCGGTACCCGTGGAGCCCTTCCCGGGTACTTTGCAACTCCGTTGGCCTCCTGGAGATGGGTGCCCAAGATGCCCGGGGGTGGGCTGCCCGGGACCCATGGAGCCCGTCCTGGGCACTTTTACATGCCGTCGGCCTGGAGGTGGGTGCCCTGGACGCCCGGGGGAGGCCTGCCCGGGACCCGTGGAGCCCCTCCCGGGTACTTTGCCAATGCCGTTGGCCTCATGGAGATGGGTGCCCCGGACGCCCGGGGGAGGACTGCCCGGTACCCGTGGAGTCCTTTCCGGGTACTTTGCAACGCTGTTGGCCTCCTGGAGATGGGTGCCCCGGACGCCCGGGGGAGGTCTGTCCGGGGCCCATGGAGCCCGTCCTGGGCAGTGTGACATGCCGTCGGCCTGGAGGTGGGAGCCCCGGACGCCCGGGGGAAGGCTGCCCGGGACCCGTGGAGCCCTTCCCGGGTACTTTGCCATCCCGTTGGCCTCCTGGAGATGGGTGCCCCGGACGCCCAGGGGCGGTCTGTCCGGGACACGTGGAGCCCGTCCTGGGCATTGAGCCATGCCGTTGGCCCGGAGAATGGAGCCCCCAGACGCCCGGGGGAGGTGTTGCCCAGGCATATCTCATCTGGTCCCCGGGCAGAGAACCACCAGCCCTGGAGAGGTGTCCGGGCGTACCCTGCCCCTAGTAATCCGGAGGGAAATTACCCCCCTTTCTTGCAATCCGTGCACGCGAGGTGACAGAGGGGACCCAAGGCGTAAAAGAACCCGAGCTCATGGAGCCCTAGCTGGGATCCGGGAGGCGAATGGCACCTCATCGGGACTTCCAGGGAAGCCCGGCCATCTGGTCGCCCCATTGGAAAGCATCGCGGGCGACCAGATGGCCCGGATCGAAAGGACTCCCAGCTCCCCATCCACCCCAAGCCTTCGCGGTAGGGTTCCTGACTGCCAGCCCACGCAAGGCAGGGCTCTTGGACCCCGGCTGGGCCTCAGGCGCAGGTTGGACCACCGGAGCTCTAGGGCCCGGACGACCTGGGGGAGGAATGCCCGGGACCCGTGGAGCCCGTCCTGGGTACTTTGACATGCCGTCGGCCTGGAGGTGGGTGCCCCGGACGCCCCGGGGGAAGCTGCCCGGGACCCATGGAGCCCGTCCTGGGTACTTTGACATTCCGTCGGCCTGGAGGTGGGTCCCCCGGACGCCCGGGGGGTGGTCTGCCCGGGACCCATGGAGCCCGTCCTGGGTACTTTGCCTATGCCGTTGGCCTCATGGAGATGGGTGCCCCGGACGCCCGGGGGGACGAATGCCCGGGACGCATGGAGCCCGTCCTGGGCACTTTTCCATGCCTTCGGCCTGGAGCCCCCAGACACCCAGGGGAGGACCACCGTGAAAGCCATGGAGCCCGACCCGGGCACTCTGCCATGCCGTCGGCCTGGATGGAGCCCCGGACGCCCGGGGGACGAATGCCCGGGACGCATGGAGCCCGTCCTGGGCACTTTTCAATGCCGTCAGCCTGGAAGGAGCCCCGGACGCCCGGGGGACGACTGCCCAGGAGCCATGGAGCCCGTCCTGGGCAATTTGACATGCAGTTGGCCTGGAGGAAGGAAGCCCCGGGTGGCCTAGGGAGGTGTTGCCCAGGCATAGCCCATCTGGTCCCCATGGCAGAGAACCACCAGCCTCGGAGGGGTGTCCGGGCGTACCCTTCTCCCTAGTAATCCGGAGGAAAATGACCCCCTTTTCTTGTAATCTGTGCACGCGAGGTGACAGAGGGGACCCAAGGCGCGAATGTACCCAACCTCCTGGAGCCCTCGCTGGGATCCGGGCGGCGAATGGCACCTCATCGGGACTTCCAGGGAAGTTCGGCCATCTGGTCGCCCCTCAGGAAAGCGTTGCGGGCGACCAGATGCCCGAGGGGATCCGGGCGAGCAGATGGCCGAGGGAATCTGGGCGATCAGATGGCTGGACACGGAAGTGAAGCCGCCTGGACTCTCCCGACCCTGTCCCCGTCCCCGTGCCCGTGCCCGGGACGCATGGAGCCCGTCCTGGGCACTTTTCCATGCCTTCGGCATGGAGCGCCCCGACACCCTGGGGAGGACCACCCTGGAAACCATGGAGCCCGACCCGGGCACTCTGCCATGCCGTCGGCCTGGATGGAGCCCCGGACGCCCGGGGGACAAATGCCCGGGACGCATGGAGCCCGTCCTGGGTACTTTTCCATGCCGTCGGCCAGGAGCCCCCTGACACCCAGGGGAGGACCACCGTGAAAACCATGGAGCCCGACCCGGGCACTCTGCCATACCGTCAGCCTGGATGTAGCCCCGGACGCCCGGGGGACGAATGCCCGGGACGCATGGAGCCCGTCCCGGGCACTCTGCCATGCCGTCCTGACAAATTCGTACGGACTCCTAACCTTACGACACGGATCGGAATCGAGCCCTCTCTGACCCAGCAGTTTCAGGCGCCCGGGGGACGAATGCCCGGGACGCATGGAGCCCGACCCGGGCACACTGCCTTGCCGCCGGCCTGGATGGAGCCCCGGACGCCCGGGGGACGAATGCCCGGGACGCATGGAGCCCGTCCCGGGCACTCTGCCATGCCGTCGGCCTGGATGGAGCCCCGGACGCCCGGGGGACGACTGCCCAAGAGCCATGGAGCCCATCCCGGGCACTCTGCCATGCCGTCCCGACAAATTCGTACGGACTCCTAACCTTCCGACACGGATCGGAATCGAGCCCTTTCTGACCCAGCAGATTTCAGGTTGATTTGCTATATACTTTACGTACGATTTTATGGGGGCCGATTCCGATCCGGTACGTAAAAGCAAATACGACCGACATGTCGGACAACCACGTACACCCAGGGGATAGGACTGCCCGGGTCACATGGACCCCGTCCTGGGCACTCTGATCTGCCGCCGGCGCCGGGGATCGAACCGTGATCACCAGATGGGGATATCCCAAAAATCTGGCATGGATACGGCCCGCCAGGACAGGTTTGGGCACCCCTGACATAGAAGGTGTCTTATCTGGTTATTTCTCTAGGAGATTGCTGCATGGGGGGGTGGCGAGTGTTGCCGATATATTGGCACTAAGCAGCAGCAGCGGGTGCTCTGCCTCTGTCGGTCTTTTTTATGAGACAGGATGCTCAGGCGGATGGATGGGTGGGACAGGGCGCCATGCTGGTCGCAGGGGATGACGCAGTGAGCCGCTCACCTGCATTCCTGACGGAATGTCGTACACGATGCGGATGGTTTTGAACTCGGTGTAGCCTGGCAGGGCATGAGGGATGATGTGGAATTCCATCTTCCCAGGTGGCTGCGTCCCCGTCTTCTCACCATAAATAGCCTTACAGGTGGGACACTGCAGACTGCCGTCCTTTCAGGGAAGAGAAGGGGAGATTTAAGAGAGAGGACACGGGTAACCAATGAACACATACACGTCAGCTTCACACAAGGCCCTCTGGCTACAGAAAAACAAACCAAGGAATAATTCTTATTGAGGGTCAAAGATCAACAGGTAAGACCAGTATTCTAGCCACACTGACAGGTACAATTCCTTAATGGAATCTAGACACAAGAAGGGTCCACTGTGCAGGCCACGCCCCCCTGTGAGGTGGAAGGGGACATGTGATAGGAGTCTGCACAAGATTTGCATGAGGAGCTCTGTGCAGAGTTGTCATGTATATTTCTCACCACTGCCCTATGACTGTGACACATTATATACGGTGTGTGCTTGCTGATGTTCACAGTGCAGACTGGGAGGCCATTGTCTGACCTGGAGGCTGGCAAACGGCGAGGGAGGCTTTTTCAGGAGTCATGTCCGTGAACTGTGCCACACTCCTGCACACACATGTCAGAAAGTGAGGCTCATTTGGATAACACAACCAGAGGGGAACCGGTTTCACCTGTGGGACCCCCCCCCCCATTTTTCACTTTTCAACCTCTGCTTTTTACCTCCGTGTGCGGTGCCCACTATAACGATCCTTGTAACATGGTTTTGAAATGCACCCTGCAGTGACCTCCTTTTAATAAACAGCGAACAGCTGCCTGTATACAGCTGGGCTTAGGGGTTCGGAGCAGGTTTTGAACAGTACATGTAAATATGTGTGCACACATATAGACGGAGAAAGACGGCTGCATCGTAGCTTTGTGGACAGAAGGAACCCAGCCTAAAATGCACGTGCATGTCACATAAACCTTAAAAATAATCTGGGCAATTTGGGTACTTAAACCGGATGCGCCTTGTGGGAAAAGTGTAGTCTGTGGCGTTTTCTCAGCGAGTACCTTACGTCTAAACTGTGTTAAACTGCACCCCCTGGTTGTCCTATGGTATAAGGACCAAGGTCAGTTGCGTCTATACAATGGCAGAGGCCAAGAATTACAGTTTAAGGGCAGATTAAACCTAGCTGAATCTTTCATGTATGTTTTTCTGCGCCTCGCCTTATTGAAATACACTCCTCAGATGTCTGCCTAGCTGGAGATAGTTGCTGTGCACCTCTGTTGGAAGATCAAAACCCCCTAAGAACAAAAGGCCAACTCCAGGGAAGAGTATCTGTTCCTACTTCTGAATTTAAGAGGGTGTTAACAGCAACATGTGAGATAGTGGTGGAAGGAGGAAGGGGTAACATTAGATTTGGTGGGGGTTTCACCAATGATATTATTCTCCACCTCCCTTTTTAACTTCCTCTGCAGGGAGGATGACCTAAGAAGAGGAATTTGAAGAAGGGCAAATCTACCTGTCAACTCCTGTCAAGAGTCTTGTGGGTGCTCCCACTCCTAGCACCCAGTCCTGGACTCTGTTTTATTCTCTCCAGGGCGGCTGGTACAAGTTCCCTGATTCTCTCTGTCCCATCAGTGTGGGGTAGACTTGTTGTACCCCTGGGTCAACTTTGTGGGATTTAAATGGCACTGCGGGCTCCAGCTACTGCACTGCAGCATGCAAGAATGAGCTTTTGACGTGGGTGGTTGTGGAGTGACTATGTTGCCACTCCAGGAGTGCTTTTATTGATTCGCCCCCTGGTTTCTCTGCACCCACGGTCATTTAGAAATTGCCTTTATCAATTCCTGGTTCCTTGAAGTGGGCCACCTCAAGAAAATCTTTGATGTCTGTGTGCTTGTTAAAGCTTCTTTGAAGAGACCAGAAGAAAATCACTAATGCGAATGTGTACTGGTACAAATGATCCATTCATATATCTAGAGGTGAACAAGAAAAACTGTCCCCCGCAAGAGGGAGTCTTCCGGCTTCACTGCAGTGGGCCCGGGCGAGGGCATTGGGAGTGTTAGCTGATCTTCCCCTCTGCTTTGTCACATCCAGGTGGTCGTGGAGATAAAAAAGACACAACTGGCCAGAGCGTCTGACCTACGGGGAACTCAAGGTGGTTGGGCATGCACGTGGCTGAAGGAGAGCAGGAGGTGTTGGTGAAATGTGTAGACAACTATGGACAACGACACGCCTTGAGGCGCGGTTCAGGTGCCCCTATGGACTGCCTATTCACTTCTGTATGTGCAGCTCTATCCACTGATATGTGAGTTTGACAGGCTCCCCTAAGCCAATCACGAAAATGTGGTCACAAGCATGACAGCTGTATCATGATTGGTCTGAACGGCCGGTTTGGCAACTTGGCAGTGCATGGGAGCCTTGGGACGGTTCTCCACCCAGCTGTGTAACACAGCTGGGTGGAGAAATGCTAAGTGCGCATGATGGCATGGCTGGCCCAAGACTGCCGTCCAAACCGTCATGCGCACTTAGTATTGCCCATACCACTCCTCCTTCTGTGAACCAGCCCAGCCCGCACAGCCCCAACCTGGCTCCCTGACGAAAAATAAAATGATAATAACAATGTGTTATTATCATTGCATTTTTTCTTGTTGCACTGATCTGAGAGCTGAGCTCTCTTAGCTGAGGAGCCGCCGCTGGTATTTACCCAGTACTGCGCAACTTATAACCAGTGTCTATGGGAGTGGAACTTCAGTAGTGTATACAATTCCAAAGGGTTTACTAGCGAGACTAACCCCAGCAGGAGAATATTTTAATCTTAGAAGACAGAGGCAGAATCTCAACAAGACAAAGATTGTGCATTTTGTGCGGTGTGCAGTGAGATGCACATGGAAACGAAGGTGCTGCGAGACTGAGCAGCAGCAAAGTATACGTGATCACAACTGCAGTCTGCAGGCAAAGACTGTTATGTGTAATTCATACATTTCTATCAGTAGCTCCTGGGAAAGCGGGGGTGGCGGCCAAGGCGCATTTTTCATGTTCTGAACAAATCTTGGTTCAATTTGTCAATGTCTTTGAGAACAAAATAGGTGCAGTGGTTTCCTATGGGCGGGAGGAATGGGCCTTAAAGAACGACAAAATGAATAAAAATACATAACTATGCATGAGCTTTGCTCTCTGTGGCTCTGCACCACCTTCCAGTATGATGCTAAGAGCATTGGTGTATCAATGATAGTGAGAGAGAGTGGTAGCTCCAGCTCGATGTCTCTATAAAAAGCTATTTAACCTCCCCACTGGATCCCAAGAGCACAAATGAGCTGTCAGGGTGAAAAATGCACAGCAAGTGAACAGAAGCACTAGGGGGCAGGGGTGGTGACCCTTGGCCAGAGCCCAGGATCTGCTGCAGATCTAAGGTTGGAAGATATTAAACACAGAATATTAAACAGGTCCATGGAAAATGGTATAATCTGAGATGTGAGCACTGCCTGCTACAAATGTGCTGTGTCCAGGTTTGTCCTGTGAAGCCCTACCTGCAACCTTTCAAATCTCTGGCATCACCAAGGTCGATAAGAGCACTGCGGTTGAACACACCTCTCCTAAGGGACAAAATGTCTCACTGCAGCAAGTCTAGGCAAACCTCATCATTGTGCATTCGAGAGCTGGGGTGGTGGCAAACCTCAGGGGCTTTGCTTGCTTGTGCTGCTCTATCAAAAGATCCCATCTGATAAGAGGAATAGGGCTGGTTACAGGCATAAAGAGCAGGCTAAGAGCTTCAATCTATAGGGCAGATATAATGTCAGGCCTTTTAAGAGCGATGAACCCACTAAACAAGCGCTACAAAAAAGAAATGAAAAAGATACCCTCAGGGCAAGCTTATCTCTGACACCCATTTGTCAAGAAGGGTGGGCCTGTAGTTCCCCGGCTACACCTACCCAGCAGAGGGCCGTCGGCTGATACATTATGAGAGAGTCCATCTCTAGTTCTATTTACCACCCTAATGTGAATGATGAGATTGTATCACATACATCAGAATGCGAAAAATGCTGATACTAGCTCTTGTTTCCCTCAATTTTTTTTACACTTTTGCTTTTAAGACAAAAATGTTATGTAGACCAAAATGTGCATATTAGAACATAGTTATCTACATAATTCCAGATAGCTAATATAAAAAAAGCCCGGTCTATAATGCAATTTAAATAGTTCAAGGTACATTTTTCTTCTAAGAAGCAATAAAGGTATCCACAAAAGGTTATAAAAAAAAGACAAAAAATATTGACTTAAAATGTACAGCTGGGAAAGAATACAACAATCTACGTAAAGAAGTGGTTGAAAAGCAGATGCCACTACCAAGTTGCAAGATAAGGATCTACAGGTACTTTTCAGTCGTTGTTCCTTATTTGAACACAGTTCATCCAGTGAGGGCCAGGTGTTGCATTTCTGTAATCCAGCTCACTGTTGCCATGGATGCAGAAGATTTCCAGCTTTTAAGAATTTTTTTTGTACAAGTATTAGACTGCTAATAATCCAACCCATCGACTGAGCTTTGCCAGGGGCGCGCCAAGTCAAGCCATTATTAAAGAGGATTACTGATGTCGATAAATTATATTAAGGGGGTTAACTGAATCTTTTCAGCTAGTTCACCCCAGGAAGGTTTCCTGCAGCACACATACACAGACACCTAGACTGGCATCTCGATGGCTGCATGTCCAGCAGTTCCCTTTTGTCCTAACCCTCACTTTGACTAATTTCTGCAGTGGCCAATAAATCCTCAGCAAAAACATTGCAGTTGGGTGTGAATTGTTGGCATATTGACCCTTGGGCCTGATCTGATATTCACTGTTTGGCCCAAACATACATATGAGGAGCGAGGTTGGGATTTCTTTCCCAATTTATCCTTTTTCATTTTCTAATCGCTGAAGCTCGTATTCTTGTACGATTCTGTCAATTATGGATTCTAAGGGCCTGATTTAGTGTTTGGCAGATGGTTTAATGTCCATCAGGGTGACAGAATACTGTACCCCGTCACACTGACGTACTTACCGTGGGCCAAATTTAGAGATGTCCGTCGGCCCCACAGACATCTCTCCTTATTGACAGGAACCGCTGTCATGGTGAATTCGCTCAATGTAGGAAAAGTTTGACGGATGTTACTGTCAAACATGACAGGTGCCAGTGAAACTTTCCAAAGTGTTTTGTTTTTCGAGAACAAACTCCAAAAGGAGGAGTTTGTTTATGAAAATAAAAAAATAATGTCTCCCACTACCTCGGGGTCATTATTGTTTTTTACTGTTCCTCACCATCAGGTTTTACCTGGTGGTGAAGTACATAATAAAAGATATAATGTTGTTCACCCTAAATAGGACGGACTGTGTTGTGTGCTTCTTCTGATGGCTCCTATACCGCCAGGCCATCGGAGGAAGTATTCAATTGACAGACGGACCTGATAATTCTCGCCTCGGTGACTATTCCAATCATGGAGTCCCACTCTGCAACTCTGGGCAATAGCTTGCTTAATCTCTACAACGGCCCCCACAACGCTAAGGATGCCTGGCCTCCACCTTGGGGGTGCCCAGGAGTGGACACCTCACAGGGAAAGCCAGGATGGGTTCCACAGCGGTATTCGTACAAGCGCCTTGAGACCCTTGCGGGTGAGTAGTGCGCTATACAAGTATCAATTTACAAAGCCAATGTGGGCTCGATCAACAGAATACTTACCTTAGCTCGACTCCAAATGAGTCAGGCAGACTGTTAGTTTGGCAGACAGGATACTCCATTTGGTGTGTACCCTTTCTAACAAATTCTAAATCAGCGCCTAAGTTCAGTGCAATTGTACACCAGAGACAGTGAGCAAAAACTGCCTATTAGCCTATTTGCTAGCCAATGCTGTTAAGCATTAACAACAGGTATTTGCCCTACCCCTCATAATGTGCCCTTGAGTTTGGCAGTTAACACTCTGAACAGTGAGCAGTAAGGCTTTTATTTGGATTGCATCTGTAATTCCCACACCTTGCATGGTGGAAACCATCTGGATAGTGGTGTATCCAGTAAAATCTGCGTTCTGGGCAGGATGTATGGCACAGATAATAGAATGCTACACGAACTGTATTAACTTTATTATTGCAAAGTTGGACACAGGCAGACTGAACTTTAGTGGCTGCTGCTACGTAATTATGACTTTTTTCCCGGTCTAAAGAACCTAATGTTAATAAAAAATGGTTTGCTTGGATATAAATACATTCTTATTAGTAAAGCCAACTCCAACCAGTGTGTTACTTTTAAATCCCGAGCTTGTGCTTCTCCAGGCCAAGCACTCTTAAAATATAATACAGTATTGATGACAAATGACTCCTGCACATTGAAGTCCTCTTCGTCTTATGTGACATTTTCTATACGCTGGTATATAGATATATGATTCATTGTCCCTATATTATGCGTGTGTGATGTAAAGTGCTCTGACACCCTACACTGGTATAAGTAGTGGTATAAAACAGATCAAATGCATCTGAGAGAGGGGCTATGGAGAGGAGGGGCTCCTTTGGAGGGTGGTAGTGAGGAAATCTGTGAAGAAACAGGTCATTAGGGGTGGAAGGCGCCAACAAAGGTTGTGCCACAGGATGCCATCAGTGCTAAAATTGGCCCTGGCCAAAGTGTTGTTGCCAAAGATAATTGTCAATTTTTAGTGCTACTACCCAATTGAGTGGTGACTTCTGTGTGATTATACATCAGAAAAAAATGGCCCCATATAAGTAATTCCCCATTCCAAAGGATCTTAATCGTCATTGCATGGTGCTGGTGTGAAGTTACTGCACAGTAACAGTATAATTAGTTATGATTTTACTATTACGCCAGTATTGTGCATCTTATAACCAGGGTCTATGTAGTTGGAACTGCAGTACTGAATCAATTCTCGAAGGAATTACAAGTCAGACTAACCCCCGCAGGTGATTTTTTAATTTATCTTTTTAACATTAAACAGGATGTCATATTATACAGCAAGTCAACAATTAAGCAGTCAGTGCTTCTACACAGTCGGTCATCGACCAGTGAAGAAAAAAAAATGCCAAAAGCAAAGTACCAGTGAGTACAGCAAAGTAGCAAAATTGGTAACTCGATTAACGAGAAGTATCCATATTAAATTGTCTAGAAGGGGATACCATTATATATTTAAGCAACTTAAATACGTTCACAGTGGACCCACAAACATCCCTGGGATGGGAAGTGTGGAGAAGCAAGGACCCATACATTTCAGACTATTTGCAGCATGTAGTGAGATCTCTGAGCCAGTCTGCATATGCCAGGGCACTTCTCCTTCTCTAGTTAATGCAGACCCTACGCTTGCCCAGCAATAAAGCAATGGCAACCAGTTTTTCGGAAGCGCTTAGGCACTCTTTAACGTAAGCCAGTATGACCAACATAGGATAGGAGACATGGGCAACTCAACAGAGATCGTGAGTTTAATTTCGGCCATTATTTAGGGCCTGAATAACTCTTATCTGTGGCCAATTTCATGCCAAATTTAGAAAATCTGCATGAGGTGTCTTACATATCCTGCAGCTGGAATCAGAGATCAACCCATACCTCATCACGCTAACTGGGGCGTAATATGCGCTATAGATAATATTCAATTGTATTAATCTAAATTCCCCACTGGGAGATACATCGTTAATTTGTTGACAGCAGTACACACACTAAGCATCCTCAATGTCATGTTCCAGCTCCAGTTCTCATTTTGTCTTCATAATCAGGTCACTGATGCTTAATTTATTCAAAGTGCAACTATACATTTGTATAATCAGTTTTACAGGATTAGGATTAACAATGATCAAACTCCCAATGCAATAGTTCATCTGGCAGATCCGGAAATAGCTCTTTCATTGAGTTGCGGATGGGGTGATATTTCAAAATATCCATAGCAGTACTAGTCTCTCCCTGCAAAAAATCAGGTAGTGTTATGGATTTCTTATTATTAAAGGGGTCACCCAATATTTCTATGTTTTTACTATGTAAATATTTATTCACACCTAGATATTTAGCCAGTTCCAGTCTAGGGCTGTTGAGTAACAGGAAATGTGGTGAGCACAGCCTATCTATTCCCACTAGCCCGGCAAACCTATCACAAACCTAGTTCGTCCACCTCACTGTGTGGATCTCGCAGCATGGGCAACTAGCCCCTAGCATAGTACTGTGTGCAGGGGGACCTGGTCTTCACCAAGGCTGCGGTGTGGCGAGTGTCTATTGTTACGGAAACAGTGGTGCACACATTGTGCCTGGGCAGTGAGATAATATATTTTAAAGTTGGGAACAGCAAACCTCCCAGGGCAGTAGCTGCATCTTCCACCATGCTTTTTGAGGCTGTCTGTCTTCCCAGGCCAACCTGATTAACGGATATGTAAACTGTGTGAATAATGCCTAATTCAGCGAAATTAGTAAATTTTGCTAAAGATATAGTAGTTTGGGGAGAGCACTATTTTCATAAGGCCAACACTCCCAGCTACAAATAACAGCAGCTTGACCCACTTATCCATTGTTTTGGTAAAATTAAGCTTACATTTTCCATAGTTTTCAATAAGTATTGCAAGTAATTTCCAGTGATACCAGATGCCAAAATATAGCGAAGGTTCCAGTTGTGAGTTAAGCGGAATTTGCAGCTGAAAGATGGACATCCACCAAGTGAGGGGCACCAGCATAATTTTTGACCAATTAATTTTTATTCTGAAGCATTTACCAAAAGTGGTAATTTAATCAATTACAGGATGGAGGTTGTGCGCTGGGTTCTGAAGCAGGTGTAGATATTGTCCGCATACATTGGAAGGCCTACTCTATGCATGCCAAATTGTTTGCCTCTGTGGTGGTGATATTCCCTGAGCAGGCTGGCAAGGGGTCCCACAGCTAAAGCGAAAAGGATGGGTGACAGCGGGAAGCCTTGCCTACTACCTCTGTGTATCAATATTGGGGGATGGGGAGGGATATCAGATTGTTGACCCTTATTCTTGCCTTACAGTAGTGTGAACCATTGTAACAAATCGTTCACTGTCTCCCATTCTTTCCAAAACTGTGACCAGAAATGGCAGTTTAATTGAATCAATGGATTTGACTACATCTAAAAACACAGTCAGTGCCTTTACATCAGGATCGAGTTGATAGGTAACCGCAAACAGGGTGAGCACCTTATCCACATTGACCGCCTCTGGTTAAAGCGTGCCTGGAACAGCCAGACCAGTCCAGGCAACAGAGGAAGAAGCCTATTGGCCACAATTTTAGCTAGTATTTTATTGTCAACATTTATTAATGACAGTGGGCGATAAGATTCCCATTTATGGGGTGGCCTGTAGGGTTTCAATAATGTTGTTGCTACTGCTACTCGCATAGCAGGAGGCAGCAATCCTTCCTCAAACTCCTCAATGTATACTTCCAGGAGCAACGGAGCAAGTTCCAATACATACTCTTTGCAAAACTCCACAGGTCCATCACTACCCAGTGCCAAGCCATTTCACCTCCATTTAATCACTTCCTTGATCTTCTGCAGTGATGGTAGCGCAGAGAAGCTCACATTAGTCTGTTTCGAGCCACACCAAACTGGCTCTGTTTAGATATTCATGTATGCCTTGTGTGGGAACTTCCACCCTTGCAGAATGTAGGTCCTTATAAAAATCAGTGAATTATCTCAAAATATCAATGTGGGGTGTCTCCGTGCTCCATCGCGGGCTCTGTCTCAATTATATTTGAGACCGCCCAGGCAGGCTGAATCAGACCAGCCAGAGTATGATCCAGGCACTCCGTCTCCCCAGCGACACATTTATACAAGAATTTAACCTTCTCAGCTGTAGCATCCTGGAAAGTTAAATTTGCAGAAGTGAGTGAGCTGGGGAGTTCTCATAATCATGTTCCAATGAAATAAAACCTCTGTTTAGTGGCGGCACTCTGTCTCTTAGTAATTACAATATCCTGTGCCCTTTGCCAGTCAATAGCCAACTCGCTGCCTTCCTCGAATCCAACAACTCCCTCGACCCCTCACAATCCGGCTTTCGAGCCAAACACAGCACCGAAACCGCACTCATCGCAGCAACAGACGACATCCGAACTCTACTGGACAACGGGGAAACAGTGGCCCTCATTCTACTTGACCTCTCCGCCGCCTTCGACACTGTCTGTCACAGCACACTCATACAACGCCTCAGCAACATCGGCATAAAAGGAAAAGCCTTGGACTGGATCATCTCGTTCCTAGCTGGGAGAACTCAGAGAGTCCGACTTCCCCCGTTCAAATCAGAGGCCACCGAAGTCATCTGCGGTGTGCCACAAGGATCATCACTCAGTCCCACCCTCTTCAACGTCTATACGAGTCTACTCGCTTCCATCGCGCGTCAACACAACCTCAACATCATCTCCTACGCAGACGACACCCAGCTGATCCTCCCCCTCACCAAAGACCCCAACACCGCCAAAACCAATCTCCACGAAGGCATGAAAGAAGTAGCAGTATGGATGAAAGACAGCCGCCTTAAACTCAACTCGGACAAAACGGAAGTGCTCATCCTAGGATCAACACCCTCTGCCTGGGACAACTCATGGTGGCCTTCGGACCTGGGCTCAGCACCCATACCCACGGACCACGCACGTAACCTTGGCTTCATTCTAGACTCTTCACTCTCGATGACCAATCAAGTCAACGCCGTCTCTTCCTCCTGCTTCAACGTACTTCGTATGCTCAAAAAAAAATTCCACTGGATTCCCACCAGACAAGAAAGACTGTCACCCACGCACTGGTTACGAGTCGACTAGACTACGGAAACACCTTCTACGCCGGAATTACAGCCAAATTACAGAAAAAACTCCAACGCATCCAAAACGCATCAGCAAGACTCATTTTGGACATCCCTCGCCAAGATCACATTACCGGCCACCTGAAAGACCTCCACTGGCTTCCCGTCAACAAGAGAATAACATTCCGTCTCCTCACCCACGCACACAAGGCCCTCTACAAACTAGGTCCCGAATGTCTCAACACTCGACTATCCTTCTACACACCCACCCGCCAACTGAGATCCTCCAATCAAGGCCTCGCCGCAGTTCCACGTATCCAAAGATCCACCATGGGAGGTAGATCCTTCTCCTACTTGGCGGCCAAGACCTGGAACTCACTCCCCACTCACCTCCGCCTTACACAGAACCACATCTCCTTCAGAAAAGAACTTAAAACATGGTTATTCGACAAATAATGAACCCCCTCCCCAAGCGCCTTGAGACCCTCTGGGTGAGTAGTGCGCTATATAAATTCTTGAACTTGAACTTGAACTAGATATACATTCACTCCTAATTACCGTCTTAAACAATTCCCGTAGCGACAGAAGACACCGATCCCTGGTTTTTATCAAAGTAGGTGCAACTTACTCATCACATTCCCGTGTTTAAGACGGGGTCCAGCAGCTCAAACAGATGCAGCCTCCCTGGCCTATACACGTTTGTAAAGTTAGGGATGTTGAGTGCCAATAATACTGAATGATCAGAAAATGTCCTAGGTAGGTGTGTTATAGTGTCAACCCATCCCATCATGTCTTTGGATCCCAGCCAGTAATCAATCCTAGTGGATGTTCCATGCACTGCTGAATGAAAAGTACATTCTCTGGAGGAGGGGTGATAAGCAGCTCAGACTGATGGAGAACGCCCCATAACTCTTAACCCCCTCTACCCTGGTGACCAGCCACCCCATTAGCACCATCAACATCCGGACAGAGTGTTACATTAAAGTCTTGCCCATAATACAGAGTGTGCAGAAATCTCTCCAAGTCTAGTGCTGGAGTCATCGAAGTTGTAACCATTATGGGACTGAGGAGTGTGATATGGGACAAGCCCAATAGACCCTGTACAGTAAAAGAAAAACCCTCATCATCAGAGAATGTGTGTAGAGATTTGAGAAGCTATGTCTAACCAATAAAGTGACCCTCCTTGAGAATGTGGCGAATGAAGAGAAGAATTTATATGAGCTAGAGCCCTTGACAAAGTAGTTTCCCTTCTAGACGATGCATGATGCTTTTCAATGCCTCATCAATGTTGTGCCTATCGAGATAGACGAGTACTAATTGTGCTTAACTATGATTATTTACCCCCTCACCTTCCACATCAATAGTCTTCTTTTACCTCCGAGCTCCGTGCCGGACATCTCTAGTGAGCGCGGCATAATGTCTGCTCATCACCACAAGATCTATCAATCTACAAGCAGGTCTAGACATAATGCATTTTGACCTCTGGATACTATTCATGATTGCGCAACTAACCTTCCCTACTTACCCCACATACATGGAGCCCCAACTTCTCGATTAATATCCCCATATAACTCCATTACAACAACAAGTTGTTTCACAGCATTCCAACCCATATGCAAGCGTAACAGAGCTATACAATCTATTCCAGGGGAGACCAAATTGGCATCATTTGCATTGTTGCCCAGAAGCGTAGTTTATGATGATAAACATATACATGTGCGAGAGCAGGAATACATCACTCATGTTTAAGACAATGTCTTTGCATCAAACAATTCAATATAGTAATTTATCTGTGTGTATTCTGTTGCCCTCTATACCAAAGACCCCGGAGTTCACCCCAGCAGCGAGGTCATTCCCAAGTGGAAAGTCACATCAAAAGTGTTTACTTATGAGGGGTAGCAGCTGCTGGCTGGAGTGCTCTGGCTTCCCAGCATCTATTATTCCAAGTCTCTTAAATGACTGTATGGTGAGAAAGATTGCGCCCTCCTGCCTCCCCGACCCTCCAACCCATCTTATTAATAAAAGTATTTTCATCATCAGGAGACACACACACGTGGATTTTGCCCTTGTAGCTAAACCTCAATTTGGCTGGATATAGCATCGCGTCCTGAATCCCCAGATCATGCAGTTTCTTTTTTGTAGCCCTTTCTGGTGGAACTGAATGATTAAAAGCTGGACACACTCCAAGGAACTAACCTGTTAACTCTGCACTATTTTTAAAGGGAGCAGAATTGTGATTATAGGACTTAGACGTAGACACCCTCCTAAACACAGATTCTGCAACCCTAATCATTCATCCACCACACTCCAAAAGCATTCTCAGAAGTGATAACTGCAACAAGAGAGGGGGGCGAATAGGGGAAGGGGACACTGACAATTACCACTCCTGAGCTAAAGCGATCTGAGAACAGCTGACGGAAGATTGGGGACCAGGATTTATGAGATCAAAATGGTACAGCAAGATTGTTTATCTGACGGACACTTAGTATATGGGCCAGAGGACCTTGAAGGAAGGAAAAACAAAGAAAAAACGCCTGAGTCGAGGAGAAAAACCAGTGCATTCTCCTTCCTTCCATGCATCATACCCCTGAATCTTAGACAGCATACTGGAAAAAAGGTATTGTGCTTGATGATAAAAAAACACTGCTATAGGGTTGTCTAATCTCCTGTATATCTGTTGAAAAATCATCTGAGATGGACAAAACTCCTGAGAAGAGAGGAAGACTCATCTCAGGAAATATGATCTCAAATTGTCCACCCTCTTAATGTGGACAGCTGATAATGCAAGCACATTCTACTCTTTCCATTGAACTCCAATCTGTACTGGAGTGTACAACCAGGTGGTTCACAGAGGCTTCGGTCGTTGTGTTGTCCAGCCGCAAGGTCACAAACTGGCACCAAACGGTTTTGACTAAAACATCAAACGCTCCAAGGACTATAAGCAGTTCCTTCCTACTCCTTTTCCTCAAACAGGCCCTGAGCTTGCCTTCTTCCATCCTGCACCGTCTGGCTGAAATCCCAATAGACCAAAATGTTGTTCCCATCATGCTGAATTTCTTTTTTTATCTCTTGCCAACTGTAGGATTTTGTCACAGGCTGTATAGTTTAGCAGTCTAGCAATAACAGGGCACAATGGGCTGCCCAGGACCAGTCTAGGTGCCAAAGACTATGGGCCTCCTAACTACAAATAACGAGAAAAGTTGTCATGGCCAAATATATCAATTAGACGTTTTTCAACATAGTCCTCTACATGCCGCATGTTCGTTTTTTCTGGGCCTCTCACAATTCGAACATTGTTTCTATGCGAGCAGGACTCCACATCTTCAGCCTACAATCTCACCCTCTCTCTGCTTGCAGCTCCTTTTGGATATTAGCCGATGTTGTGGTATTATCTGTGATATTATCCTTGATATCACAAATTGGCCGTTTGACAAGATCCAGTCTTGTTTGTTGCTTATCGAGGCGATCTTTCGTCATCCAATCTCTTAGTCATAGAACAGTCTTAGTGTCTTCAGCGACCAGGGTTCCTCTTATATCCAACAAAATACATATAACATCATTATCATCATCACACTCAGCTCCCAGGGTAGCAGTGGGATTGTTATCAATCTCAAGGTCCTCATCTTGTGATCTAGTAGATTTCTAAATACTGTCAAACGTCACCTTAGGTTGTTTGGCATCTGCTTTCTCCATTTTAAATTTACAGCAAGATTTTAAAACTCATGGACAGGAGGTCCAAAGCAAACATGTGCCGGGACAGGCCCCTACAGGTTGAACCTAGGAGCCGCCAGTACTCCTACTGGCAAAGTATAGTAAAACAGCTTCCAAGCACTAGCCTAATTGGTAATAGTCGTTGAATCCTGGCAGTCTCTCCTCTGCCCTTCTAATCGTGCATGTGATGTTCTGGAATCGTCAGGGAGAGGGACTTCAATGGGCTTCCATGTTAAAGCTGTGCCACCATTTTACAATGAGCAGGGGGGGCTCCCGGTCTACACTCAGCCAGGCAGTCCCTCCAGACAATGGCAGATTCATACCTGTAATGCGGGCATCAATTCAGCTGGTCCTTTTTTTCTCCTCAAGCCGTTCTAAAGAGAAACAGTGCAGGGAACGTCCGCAATGGGCCACGCGGCACAGTCTACCCTGCTCCATGGCCCACACTCACCTCTCCCTCATGTCTCCTCCAGCCCCGTCGCTGCAAAAAAGCAGTAGGAAGCCCCACGCAGGTCAGTTGTCCTGACAGCCAAGCCATGGGGTCCCAACAGGAACCCCTGTCCCATCTTCTAGAAGCAGGACTCCAGTGCTGCAGGGCGAGGTCTCACTAGCCACGCGTTTCCCAAGCCGTACTAAGGCCGCCAACTGCCAAACTTCCACCAGTGCGACTGAGGGGCTCTGCTGCTACTCTCACAGCCACAATATGCCTTCAAATAGCTATGATATTTTGAGCCTAGATGTAGCACCCCTTCAGCAGGTGATTATTTCGAACTGAGGCATAAGTAGAATCTCATCAAGGAAAAGCTTGTGTATTTTGGTAGGCGTGCAGTGAGATGTACACGGAAGCTATATGTTTGCTCAATTGAGCAGCCACAAATTATACGTTATTGAGCATCACATTTGCAGGCATAGATAACTGCGCACAGCAGTCCATCAATTTCTATCAGCTGGATATGGGAGTGATGGGGTGGGGCTAGGATGCTTTAGGCTCTGAACAAATCTTGATGTAATGTATCAATGTCTTTAAATGTCTTTAAATGTCTTTAAATGTCCTATGAGCAGGAGGAATGGGGCGTCGATCTTTGATCTCTGTGGCTCTGCACCTTTCTGCACTACAACACTAGGAGCAGCGGTGTATCAATGATAGTGACAGAGAGTGGTGGCTTCAGCTCGAAATCTCCATAAACAGCTATTAAAAGCCCCCACTAGATCCTCAGAGTCAGAGCACAAATTAGGTGTCAAAGTGAAAGATGCACAGCAGGTGAACACATGCAGGTGGGGGCAGGGGGTGACCCTGGCCAGAGCCAAGGATCTGCTGCAGATAAAGATTCGAAAATATTAAAACCAGTACATTAAACAAGTCCTTGGAAAGTGATACAATCTGAGATGTGAGCACAGCGTTCTACACATCTACTCTGCCCGGTTCTGTCCTGTAAAGCCCGCCCTGCAATCTTTCAAATCCGCGGCATCACCAAGGTCGATAACAGCCCTGCGGTTGAACACACCTCTCCTGGGGACAAAGCGTCTCAATGAGGCACGTCCAGGCAAACCTCCCCATCGTGGCTTCGAGAGCTGGGAGTGGTGGCAAATCAATCTCAAGCTCTCTGCTTGCTTGTGCTGCTCTATAAAAAATCCAATCTGATGAGACCTCTTTTTATCGAGGCCAGTTACAGACATAACGAGCAGGTCAAGAACTTCAATCAACAGGGCAGATATAATGACAAGCATTTTAAGAGCACTGAACATACTAAAAGGACTGCACAAAAACAAGCATTGGCAAAGTCAATAGGTCTCATCTTTGCAAGAGCTATTGGCTTTGCAATGTGTTTAAGCCATGTTGCACACCAGCGGGGCTGCTGTTAAACATGGCCAAAATTTAGGGGAGAGTGGCATGAAATGGAGTGGCGCTGAGTGAAGTAGAGTGTCAGAGGGTGGAGTGGCGTGGAGTAAAGTGTCATGGAGCAGAGTGACGTAGAGTTTTGTGGCGTGTCATAGTGTGTTGCAGAGTGGAGTCTCATAGAGTGGAGTACAGTGTCGTAGAGTGGACATAGAGTGGCTTAGAGTGGAGTAAAGGGGAGTGGAGTAGAGTGTCTTAGAGTGGAGTGGCATAGAGTGGAGTAGATGTCATAGAGTGGAGTAGATATTATACAGTGCAGTTGAGTATTGTATAGTGGAGCAGAGTGGAATAGAGAGTTGTGAAGTGGAGTAGAGTACAGTAGAGTAGACTGTCAGAGTGAAGTGTTGCAAAGTGGAGTAAACTGCAGTGTCGAGGAGTGGAGTAGAGTGGCGTAGAGTGGAGTGGCATAAAGTGTAAGGGCATAAAGTGTAGTGGCATAGAGTGAAGTGGCTTGGATTGGAGTGGTGTGGAATAGCGTAGAGTGGCATAGACTGAAGCTGCATAGAGTGTTGTAGAGTGTCATGGAGGAGAGTGGAGTCATGTAGAGTGAAGAAGAGTGGCGTAGAGTGGAATGGCATAGACTGAAATGGTGTAAAGTGGGGTGGATCCCACAGTGGCATAGCAGAGAAGCATTGAGAGGAGTAGAGCATTGTACAGTGGAGTGGTAAAGAGTGGAGTATGCATGGTGTGATAGCACACTGTCATTACAAACAACACATTTTCAATTTAAATGACCCTTACATCTGCAGACTTACAGTTTTACCTATAAAACGATATAGCACACAAATGATAACGTGATAATGTATGGAAATCGGAGTAACCTAGTATATTGCTTTGCTTTGATCGTATTAAAAATATTGTTTCCACAACACTTCAGAGTTTCCTAATTCTGACATGTTCTGAAATATACCATCAAACATTTGACCTCTTGTCTTTGCACATCAAATGTAATAAGATAAGAACAAAATGTAAAGGCCTGTTTGTTGCTCATTCATTTTTGAACTGCAGCATGGTCCTTTTGGGGAGATGGGAGGAGGGAGGAGGTGCTTGTCACCCCACACTTCCCTACTTTCAGCGCTTATTGCGTGGGTCTGAAATTGAAGAAGAGGATTGTTTAAGTTATGCTATTAGTAAAGAGTGCGGGCCTAAATAACCAAGCTCATAAATAGAACATTGTTCTTTACATGCATGCGGGATTGATATACTGGCAGAGATGGGTAGAATCAATCAAGCAGAAAGATAGGAGGCAGGAAACCTTTTCAGTTGTGGAAGAATACAAGGATTAAATCAGGAAGGTGGTAAACAGGCAATGCTTAACATGAGGGGTAAAGACCTGCTGGACAGCTTAAACCAAATACATCCAGCAAATAGAAAGGAAGCAATTGTGATTTAAAAAAACACCAAGCCAATGGTAAGCAATGGGTGGAATGCATTCCGGGGAAAGCTTTTGGCAAGTCCCCAATATGTCTTTACCACCAGACAGCTGATAGGCTTCGACCTAAAAATAAATAAATAACTCCCTTTAGAGCAGGCTAATCTCTGATCCATTTATTAAGTAGAGTGGGCTTGTGATCAGGGCCGGTCTGAGAACCAAAACTGGCCATGGCAAAGTGCTCGGCCGGCCCCCTCGGGGTGCGACCGAGCTCTTTGCCGGGGCCGGTTTTTGGCCGATTTTGTTACAGGGCCGATTTTGAAGCTATGCTGCAAAAACGGCCCTGTAACAAAAGCGGCCCCCAGGGCCCAAAAGCGGCCCCCACCCTTGCGGCGCACCGGGGGATTGCCCGGTGCCCACAACGGCCAGTCCGGGCCTGCTTGTGATTGCCTCTGGGCAAGTGAAGGCTCGCCAACAAGATAGAGGGCTGTTAAATTATGAGTGTGGCCTTCTATATTTCTTCTTGGCGCCCTAATTTCGATGCTGAGATTGTATCAGATACACCAGAATGCATAGAATACTGACACTACCTATTGCTGATTCCTTCCATTTTTTATATTTAATTGAAGAATTTTATATGGATCAAAATGTGCATATTAAAATATAGAAGACTCAAAATTTCCATATAGCAAAATATAATTGCACGATCTATCATTTAATTTGAACAGCTCAAATTCCAGTGCTCTTCAAATATTAATAAAGGTCTCAACAAAAGGATAGAAACATGACAAATAAATTGACCTAAAATTTACAGCTGGTTTACAGCTGTGGAAGAAAATAACGATCTACGTAAAGAAGTGATTGAAAACCAAATGCTATATCCATTTTACTACGCCCTTTGTAGGCCCCTAGGCAGTCGAAATTTCGCCCCCCCCTCGCAAATGATCTCTTAATACGTTTTTAATTTTATCAACCAACAATATTATTAAACTAATTTATTACGCAAAGCTTATTATTAACAATTATTAATGTTATTAAACAAAAAATAATGGGAAACAATTTAAGAAAGCTTGAGTGTAATTTTCGTTGAAGATCAAATCAATATTATTTTGATCCGTTGTCGCGGGCCCCTAAACGGAGTGAGGCCCATAGGACGGTGCCTACTTTGCCTATTTGGTCATCTAGAACTACTACCAAGTGGCAAGATATCGATCTATAGCCACTTTCTAGTCATAGAGTTGCTTAAAGTCACCCTATATGCTTTGAAAGATGAGGTTGTCATGTTCTATTTTGTACATAGTTCATTCAGTGACGGTTAGATGTTCCTTTTCCAGCACACTATTGTGAAGGAGGTGGAATACTCCAGCTCTTAAGAAATATTGTGCAACTCTTAGGCTCCTAACAATCCAGGGGAGAGGGGTTGGCCTAACGGCTAAGGCGCTCGACCTCGGACCTGGAGATCTGGGTTCGAGTCTCGGTAACGACGCCAATAACCCCCTGTGATTCTGGGCAAATCACTTAATCTCCCCGTGCCTAAAAAAATGAAAGTGTGTCCTCATGTAACGTAACTGGTGCTATGTAAAGCGCTCTGATAACTGATTCGGTTCGGTTCTAGTTCACGCTATATAAAACTCCCAAAAAAAAATCCGACCCATCTATTGAGCTCTACCAGGGACGGGCCAAGCCGAGCTATCGTTAAAGTGAATTACTGATGTCGATAAACAAAATGAAGGGAGAATGTTAAGTGAATCCTTTCAGCTAGTTCATCCAAGCAAGAAAGTTTCATACAACATACAAATATAGGCACCATGATTGGCATCTCGGTGCCTGCATGCCCAATGTTAATGTTAATGTTAATGTTATTTGCATTTGTAAAGCGCTACTGTTACCAGAAAAGGTGCGCTGGGGTGAGGTACCTGCTGATAGACACTGGGGGAGAAAACTGTATACTAGGATTCTTCCTAATTTGTGAAGAGCCATGTTTTTAAGACCTTCCTAAAGGCCATAAGATTAGTATGATGTCTTAGATGTGATGGAAGGGAGTTCCAGGCGATGGTCGCGTTAGCGACAAAGCTTCTGCCGCCCCAATTGGCTTTCTTTGTCCGATGAGTAGTCACCAATTTGGCCTCAGATGAGCGGAGAGTTCTTTTAGGTACATACCTTTGAATTTTTGCTTCAGGAATTTAGGTCCTGTCCCATGCAGTGCCTTAAAAACCAGACACAATGCCTTGAATTTGGTGCGCTTCCTCATAGAAGTCTGGCGGCTGCATTCTGCAGGATCTGAAGCTTGTTCATTAGCCCTTCTTGTAACTTGAGGTAAACGCTGTTACAGTAGTCCAGTTTGGACATCACTAGTGCTGTAACTACCGTTTGTTGTGCTTCTTTGGGAATTAGTGGCATGATTTTTTCTGCAAGCTCTAAGGGTGTACGCTGTCGAGGATGCTACTGAGTTTACTTGATCCTTAAAGCTAAGAGTGTTGTCTATCCAAATGCCCAAGTTCTTTACTTTCCTGGTCAGGACTGGGAAATGTCTTAGAGAACTCGGCCAACAGTTGGGTGTCCGAAAAACTGGATTGTTCCCAAATAGTACTACCTCAGTCTTACTAGAGTTTAACTTCAGGCAGTTTTTTGCCATCCAGTTACCTATTGCGTACATGCAATCATGGAATTTAGCTGCTGTGTCTTGAAATCTTTCTGGTTGAATGGCAACTACGATTTGAGTATCATCTGCGTAGGATGTTAAACTGAAGCCATAGGATTCAATGAGGGGCGCGAGGGAGGAGACATACACATTAAACATTGTCGGACTGAGAGAAGATGCCTGCGGGACTCCACATGGCAATGTGAAGGCATCTGCCTCAAATTGATCTAGTTTGACCGTCTGAGTTCTTTCCGAGAGAAAGGATTTTAAGAGTTTTAGGGCATTGCCCTTTATTCCTATCTCAGCTAATCGGTCCACCAATAATGCGTGGTGGACCGTATCAAATGCGGCCGATAAGTCCAACATGATAAGGGCCGCCCAGCCTCCTTGTTCCAAAGTAGCTCTGATTTCTTCCGTGGACTTAATTAGGGCAGTTTCAGGACTGTGGCCTTCTCTAAAACCATATTGGGTGGGATCTAGGGCTTGAGTCTGATTAAGGAACTGATTAAGTTGATTATATATTCATGTCCTTCTCTATAAGTTTAGCTGGGAAAGGGAGTCTGGATATGGCCTAAAGTTGTTTGGTTCATTAGGGTCCAAATTAGGCTTTTTCAGCAGCGGCAGAATCGAAGCCTGCTTCCATTCCCTGGGAAAATATCCTTCATTATACATATGGTTGAATATAGAGGTGAGTTTACACGCCACTGTGTGACCAGCTAATTTTAAAACTTCTATCGGACAGGTGTCATCGGGGGAACCTGATTTAGTTTTAACCAGCAGATTGTAGGTATCCTCTTCGGAGAGAGGGCTGAAGATGGTGAGTTCAGGTTTAGCATTTATGTTTGGGGCTGTGCTATAGCTGGTAGCCGGCTTGGCTGAGATTTCCTTAGGTAGATCTGAAAATGTTGAAAATATAATGTTGACTTTGTCATAAAAAGGCGTAGCTATTTTATTGCATAGATCTTGGCTTGCCGGAACAGCTGGGGCGTTGTGGTGAGCCAGATGGTTCACAGTTTTGAAGAGTGTTTTGGGAGAGTTTTTTGCCTCATGTATTTTGTACATGTAGTATTTTTGTTTAGTATTTTGTAACAACTGTTTATATTGAGCTTGGCTTGTTTTATATTTCTCTTTGTCTTTGTTGTTGTATCCCTTTCTCCAGTTTCTTTCCAGCTGTTAACAAATGAGTTTCTGGTCTTTGAGTTCTTGTGAGTACCAGGGTGCAGAAGGGCGTATTCTATGGTGGCGAACTGTTTTTAATGGGGCTAGTTTCTTCCCTGCACCGTCTAGCCATTTAAAATAGGCTTTGGTGGCGTGATCCAGATCCATGGGAGTTGGGGTGTCTGTGGTTAAAAGGAGATTATGTAAATCCTCCCCTGCTATGCTTTTCCACACTCTGTATTCAACATGTTTGTTAGATGGTTTAATGTTAGATCGATCAGGGATAATGAGTTTAAAAAGTACTGCTAGGTGATCTGTCCATGTGAGAAGGAGAACGTTTGTGAATGAGAGTAGGGGGTTGTTAGAAAAAATCCCATCTAGAGTATGCCCTGCTTGGTGTGTGGCTCCGTCGACCTTTTGTTCCAAATTTCCACCTGACATAAGATCTAAAAGATTGGCTGTAAAAGGGTCATAGTCTGCCTCTAGGTGAAAGTTAAAATCACCTAGTATTGTAAAAGAGGGGATGTTGAGCCCTATCTCTAATATGCCGCCCACATGGGCAATAAATGGTTTTCGTGGGCCTGGTGGTCTATAAATAAGGGAGCCTCTAAAAGAGTCCTGATGGGAGATCTGAAGACAGAACTCCAGTGCTTCACATCCCTCGTTAGTTAATGGGCTAAAGGTTGATGTAATAGAGTTATGGTGTATAACTGCTAGTCCACCTCCTTTTTTTTATTTCTGCTAAGTGAGTAGCAGACATAATCCGACGGTGTCGCTTTCAGTAAGTCAGGACCTGAGGCATCGTCAGTCCAGGTCTCCGTGATAAAGGCTAGCTTAATATCTTCTCTTTCTAAGAAGGTGGCACATTCAATACTGTGCTTGACCAGTGATCTTGTATTGATTAGGACACAGTTCCACTCAGTGTCATGTTTAGAGATGCCCTGCTTCATAGTCAGCCCTGCCACCGGGAGCGATGTCAACTCAGGAATCTTAATATTACATCCTGAGCAGATCTTTGATGTGTGCGGGCGCCCGTGTTCAGGTGAATACATTTTGCAAAATTGTTTGGATTTATTTGGTTGTAGAGCCCTCAGCCAACTGCTAGAGTATGTAAGATGTGGGGCTCTATCTAAAGTCTTCTGAGCAGGGGGGCTGGCGCTGAGCGTGGACGGGCGCAGACGGGCTTGCCTTCGGCGCACCGCCAGCACGCCCACTGTGCACGTCCGCTGCGCACGCGCTCCATTGACTGCTTAAATGTGGTCTCGGGCCCAAAATGGCGGTAACTAATCAATCCTCAACAATTTGTGCGGTGACCAATAAATCCTTAACCAAATTTTGCAATTGAGTGTGAATTGTTGGCATATTGACCCTTGATTCTAAACTGACATCCGATATTTGCCCCAAACACGTTTAAGAGTGAGCATATTTACAGGGTATGACTGGGGCAGAAAATAGGCCCACATCCCACAATAAAAGTGCCCTGGATTAGGGAATTAGTATGCTAAAAAGGTGCCCATGTTTGCAAATTCAGGCAGTTTTAAACTAGTAAAGGCATGCTTGCTTTGCAAAGTATGGAAAACTGCATGGATTTGTGCTTGCTGAAGGTAATGTTTGTTTTGCTCTCAAGGAAATCAACATTAAAAAGGGGGCCAGTAGACCATAAAATAAGCCCACAACCAGCCCATAACACTTAGTTTACACCCATCACTGCTCCTATGCCTAGCCCTAGCCTTGCCCTTAATACTCATGCTAACCCAAAAGCAAAGCCTCCCTGTGCGCTGACCCCAAAGCTAATGCTAACAGTAAACCACGCCCCAAATTCAACCCTTAACCCTAAACATCACCCAAGCCGTGAGCATAACAGTCACAATGTGCTACGTGTAACTGCAGCCCTGAACCTAAATATATTGCCAATTCTAAAACTAACAAAGATTTGTTCCCTATGACTAATGCTAAACATATTACCAGAACCTAAGTATAATGCTGTGTTAAATGTTGGTAATTCTGATGAAGAAGGTGGCTTAAACTACCTTTCGACTAAAATAATAAAAAAATAAAAGTATTCCAACTTTACATTTTCGGTATTTGTGCCTTTGTGTTTTTGTTTCACATATTATGACAGTACACTCGCTGCCACTGGCAGAAGTGGATCCATTAAAGCTAGTCATGTAGAGTTATGTTTCCAAAAGTTTGTGGCCTCTGAAAGGTTGCAGAAACTCATAATCATGCCCGGTCTTCTCCATGAGGAAAGTGATAGTGTGTTGATGTTGGTGTTCTAGTCTGGCATGTGTGGTGGTGTTGGTGTTCTTGTCTGGCATTGACTAGGTCAAATGACTGCATGTACTCATGGTCACAAGTTCGACTACCAGCAGACCCTCTCAGCTTTTCATCCTTCTGAGAGTGATAAGATGAGTACAGTTGAGTTGGTTAACAATAAACAGCTGTTATTTCACTGTCAAGGACCCTTCTGGTCTTGGTGAACATGAACTTTACAAATACAGGTCATGTGCTACAGCATGGCGCAAAGATAAATCAGAAATGGTAAATAAGTGACCTCCGGGTCTGACTCTTACCTTGTTCCCGTTAGTGTACATGGCTACCAGGCAGAGGAGATGGTACAAGTGCCCACATTTGCCCAACTTGCCCACAAGCTCTGGTTTGATGCCCTTGAGGCTGAGGACACCCTCATAGCCAGACGCTGTCACTAGTCTCTCCATGCAGATTGTGCAGTCCTGACCGGAAAAAAGAGGGAAAGAGAAAGATGCAAGTTCATCGAAGTCCTCCATTAGTTTCCAATTACCCTATGTCAGACTCTGATCTCTGCCTGGGCCAGACTTCCACTTTCCACTGAGCTTGTACATGTCAAACAATCAGTTCTCTTTCTTTGCCCGTCTGTATCAGACTTTTCATTACCCACTGAACTCTGCACTTAAACCGCCCACTGCTCATTGTCTAACTCCTCTTCACCTTGCCAGACTTACCCCACAATTTTATGTCTGTACACTTTAGATACTTGCCCCAGAGAAACTCCATAACTTTTAAATGTTCAATCCATCTGACAATGGCAGCTGCACTTCGAACACACCTTGCCATGTCAGGATTCCACACATTGTCCTCTGGTGATGCCAGAGGATCACGATCAGAACAGAGTATGTGATCTTACCCTACCCCACCCTCATTGTCCATATCAGATTTTTCGATCAAGTGACCTTTATCTATGTCAGATTTCACTGTCCTCCTAGCCCTCTTCCAGGGTCAGAGTATCGTTCACCTCAACCCATGTCCATGTTAAAGCATCAAACAGTGGCCCAATTTCTGATGGCCTTCGAGTCCAATGTTATGCTTCCGCTATTCCTCCGATCGCCAGATCGATCACTCCCTCCACCATACAGTATGTCCTGTTCTATCATTCATGATTATGCTGGCTGTGAATGGCTGCTGTGTCAATACTTACCTCATCTGGAGGATTCTTCATCTTTTGTATGTATCTCCGCACAACATCCTCCGGATTCTTACCTGAAAGCAGAAATCAGAAGTCAAGGCTTGTGCTGCCGAAGGAACAGTAAATCACAACCCCTGTGCCACCAACCTACATCACCTTCCATATTAAATGATGCATGAGACAATATGCATGAGTATACCAATATTCGAATGAAACAAACAATGAATTGCCCCTTTGAAAAGAAATCCTTTCATGAAAGCACTGGACTTTACCGGTGCAGCAGCTCCAATGGAATAACTTAAGGTTCCAACCTCTACACGAATCATCACTCAACACACGTTTAAATAAGTTCAATTCCACTGGATTGATTTTTCATGATCAGGGGCCAGATGTAGGTAGGCTTTTACCGGTCGGTAACGGCCGAAATCGGCCTTTACCGACCGGTAAAAGCCTTTTCCTATGTAAGAGGCTATTTCACCGATTCGGTAAATAACTAATCGGTATTTACCGATTCGGTATTTACCGAATCATCATTTACCGATTCGGTATTTACCGAATCGGTAAATGAGATGTAGGAAGCACTGAAAACAGTGCTTCTGGGCTTTAAGGATTCGTTATTTAATACCAACTATTAGTTGGTGGTAAATAAGGAATTCCTATGTAAATGCATAAATGTGCATTTACACCTGTGCCATGTGACAGACATACATGCCCTTAGGGCATGTATGTATGCCACATGTGCACACCAGCACTAATCAGGGGTGCCACAGGTTGTCAAAGTGACACCCTGCCACTCTTGAATTTTTCGGTATTTACCGAATCGGTAATTACCGATTCGGTAAATACCGAATCTCACCGATTCGGTATTTTTTACCGAATAATTACCTACATTGCATTTACCGATTCGAAAATACTGAATCGGTAAAATTCGGTATTTTCGAATCTGTAAATCTAAATTACCTACATCTAGCCATCAATCTATAGAATCTAGCACAAAACCATCTGTAACAAGGGTCCAGTACCTCTATTGAACCAGGAGTGTAGGTATTTTACAGGCGATTCCGGTAGATGAACTCAGATCCCTAAAGACTCTCAATATTAAGGAACCGCCATTTGGAAAGCCCTTTTGGACTCAATTAGGGCAGAAGGAGATTACAGCTGGTTCAGAAGGAAGTTTAAAGCTGACTTATTACTTGATCCATTGTCTGACTGGTAGTGTCTCATTGTCACTGCAGGCGGGTGTTTAGACTCTACCTACTAAACTCTATGAGCAGCTTCCAAAAGAATTGCGCATATCATCTATTTCCCTATTCCGATAATGCACTACTATAATATAACACACAAATATACTACCTACTATAATATAACACACAAATATACTACCTGCTCAGCATCATTTGTACAAAATCAAATCCGGTTCCCCTTCTGACATATGCCCGGCACATATCCTACGGCAGGTTTACACTGTCTGCTCCCTGCCTCCTCTGGGCTTTCTTAACGACTCACTGGCCCGAGGGGTTGTCACTCCATCGCTAAAAGCTGCTTCTATTGTCCCTATTTTGAAAAAGCCAGGAGCCGACCCCTCGGTGATGGCCAACTATCGCCCCATCTCCCTTCTCCCCTTCCTGGCGAAGGTGCTTGAGCGACATGTTACATCTGTGCTCAGCTCCTTTGCCGAGGAGAATGGGAGGCTGGCTCAGTGTCAGGCTGGGTTTCGGCCGAAGCACTCGACAGAGTCAGTGGTGGTGTCTGTATTAGACACCCTCCGAGAGGGTATGGACATGGGCAGATCTCAGGCGCTGGTCCTCCTTGATTTGTCCGCCGCTTTTGACACGGTGGATCATTCCATCTTGCTTTCCCGTGTCAAGGCGGCGGGCATAGGAGGCTCAGCCCTTATCTGGCTTTCATCTTTTTTGAGGGACCGGACCCAGGCGGTCCACCTCGGGGAGTTTTCAGCTACCCCCTGTCAGGTCCAGTGCGGTGTTCCTCAGGGCTCTTCTCTCTCTCCTTTATTGTTCAATCTTTATATCGCTCCTCTTATCTTTGCCCTACAGCAGCTGGAGGTCACGGTATATAACTATGCCGATGACCTCCAGCTCATCTTCAATCTATCTTCTACCCCTGATTCTATCTCTAATTTCCAATCTATTCTATCTTTCATCAGGGACTGGATGAATTTCAACCACCTGAAACTCAATCCCGATAAAACGGAACTTGTGGTGACGGGTGGTTGTTCCAGTCCCTGGAATTCTCTCTTTTGGCCCCCCTCCTTTGGTTCTCCTCCCACCCCTGCTTCCTCTGTTAAGACTCTAGGCATCAAGCTAAATGACAAACTCACTTTGCACTCCCAGATTGGTTCGGTGGTTTCGTCTTGCTTTCTTACTCTTCGCACTATCCGCTCCATCTCCCGTTTCTTTTCTTTCTCTGCACTCAAACTAATTATGTCCGCACTGGTCCTGTCCCGCCTGGACTACGGGAACATTCTGTTCAATGGCATCCCTCAGTACAGCCTGCGTAAACTGCAATTAGTGCAGAACCAGGCTGCCCGCCTGGCCTTTGGTCTCCCCAAATTCCACCATACCTCCCCCCTCCTGAAAACCCTCCACTGGCTCCCCGTGCGGGAACGCGCCTTATTCAAATTAGGCTGCATGGCGTTCCAGGCCAGGACTGGCCTGGCCCCCTTTTTCATATCTTCTGCCATCAAGGCCTATGTCCCGGGCAGAGACCTCCGCTCCTCGGCACAACTTCTTTTAGCAGTACCCCGCTACCGGAAAAAAAAACAGGGTGGCTCCAAATTTTCTACTCTCGCCCCAATTTTCTGGAATTCTCTCCCCTTCTATCTTAGATCCCTCACTCAGTATTCCTGTTTCCGCAAGGCACTGAAGACCTTTTTATTTTCTCAGGCTTTTCTCTCATAAGCCCTGTCTGTCTCTTCAGTTGATGTCCTAGCGACTGTTCTTGCTCAGCTGCCTGCCTGCTACATTAGCGCCAAGAAACCGTCTAGGTGTACGTTGCGCTTGACAAATATTTTAAACTTAAACTTAAACTTAAACTTACTTATATAACTCATCAATTCTATAACCATGAATCCTAAGCATATTCATGTGCCCCCGGGCAGAAAGGATCAGTTGACGATTGAACGCAAGTGCTGAGAGCAGTTTAATATTTGGAGATCGACAAGCCTTATAAAGCTCAATTTGGTAATAAAACTAATATAGCTATTTCGGCTTTGGAGGATATGGGGCCTCCAGCAGAAAAAGTGAAAGTACTACCCACCCAGCTTGTGGTTCACCCTCCCCTTTTAAAGGCAGGCGGGAAGGGGCGCTGGGTTTGCATCACTGAAGCCTGAGCCAGCTCCATTTCCAGACAGTCTCGACTTGGTGACCAATGTGAAAATGGAGGAATGGAGGTCCCAGAATGGAAGATTTTCAAATGTCCATGACATGAAAGGAGAAAACTCCCTGAGTGTCAGGGACAGTTGTATTTTGTTCTGCAGCTACAAAGCAAAAGAGATTGCTGAGCAGACCACCTCAACCTAAGGGCCGGCATGGCATTCATAAATGATGAAAGTGCGGGCCACTGATGCATCAGATGAACTGTCCTTCTTTCCACTATAAGCCTTTTTTTATTATTTTTGTCAAATTAAAAACACTATCAAGTAGATACATTGGAATACAGCGTGTATCCTGTAAAGGTTACATTATTCTCATCCTGTATCAAACAAATCAGGCTATCTGAAGTCAACAGTGTCTCTAGGGGACATAATGTCCTGTACCATTACCAAGAACCATATTATAGCTGTAAAAAAAAATAATAATCGAACGAAAATGTTAGTAAATAATCAGTGTACCAATTCCAATCATTGATGTGTCTATTAGATATGACATTTTGGCCTGGCGTGGTAGCCCCAAGAAAATACCCCTCCACCCTCCAAGAAACAGACATCGAAGCATACGCAGCAGTCGAGGAGGCTCACCACTACCTTTCAGTGAATATATGCCCCACATATGTTCTCGATACCAGACGCACTTTCATTTCAGAGCTCCCCGCCAGGAAGGAGGATGGTTCTCTTACTATAGTGGACTGACAGCCACTTTCCGTTATCTATATGACCCCTAGGGTTGTTCTTATTGGACCTGAAAACAGCCGGCAGGAGGGCTGATATTTGTTCAATCAGTGACCATCATCTTCATCTTTATTAATAATATACCTCTAGGTGATTTGTCAATTACTCTATGCATGAAACACCCACAAGGGAAAGGTGCTATCAATGGAACATCAATGTCGTGTTCTTAGGATTGAACACTAAATTAGGGGGGTCTTCGGATGGAACACCAAGATGTCCCTCGAGTGTCAGGTTAATGGAGATGTTACGTCTTTTAGATCTTTTGAAGTATTCAACATCTTATTCCTACAGTGAGACTGAACTATGGTGCTAGACCATACTGTCAATGCCTGGCTAGACTATTTCGACTATTCCAAGGGCAGCAGAATTTATATAGCAGTGCAGAGAGGCTAATCTATAGAAATTATCATGCTTATATCGAGGCCTCTGTCTTGATCAGTTAGAGCTTTGTCCATTTAAAGACTTTCAGAATGGCTACCTCACAGCGGTGAGGAATGGATCACCCGGATCTTTCTTCTTTTTTTCCAACATAACATCCTGGCCACACGTCTCACTCAACCAATATTTTGAAGATGCGCAGTAAAGGATCCGTCCCCTGGCAGTGGCTCTGTTAAATATGTCCTGATTTCAGCTCCCGCTCTGCTTTTTTCTGGTCTATCACTGAAACTGCAGAAGAGGCTAGAGGTGAATAAATTCACAGCAAGCCCCATTCACAAACTATTTTGCAGTGCATAATGTGGAACTACTCACGTACTACAAACTACAATTCACAAACCTGTGTCTAGAGACCTTCACCGCTCTTATCTTTTCTGTAAGGAGATCTCTGTCCCTATGGCAGAGATCTTCTCACATGTCTGCACACAAATGAGTAGTAAATGTAAGGGGAACAATGGGAGTAGTGGGAAAATGGGGATGAATTAATACTAAATGACAGCGTTTAGAGAGGGGTTTGGGAGGGACATGCTAATACAAAAAAAATCACTCACAAAAGAGTAAGACAATTGCAATTGACAAAATTTAATTCGAAGTTACTACAGCCCTAAAGGCATCAAAACTGGGGTAAATGTACTCCAGCTCAGCCTTGGAATAAGTTAAGCACCATGCATGGCCAACCACAGGTACTGCAACACACTCCCATATAAATCAAACGAGGCAGGGAATTAAAATAATACCCAATAGGAACTAATTTGAAATACATTAAATTAGATCAGCATTTAATATAAACACAAATATATATGATTTTTAAGTGATTGACATACAAATATATGTACTATATATATTATCATTTTTTTAAATTTAATAATAAACTTCATTTAAACATATATTACACATTTAAACATTTGAAAAAATGTAGAAGTTTTTAGACCAGTTTCCTTATATAACTTTTAAACAAGTTTATTAAGATGAGATGCCATCGTAGATATTCAGGGAATCGCAACACAGACATTAGATAGGATAATGATTCCTATAATAGGATATAGGTTCCGGAGGAGGAAGAGGGGGGCAGTGAACCAACGGCCTGAACCACACACTCATTTACATTTAGGGTGCAATGACACAAGGGGACACAAGAGACAACACTCCAAACACACAATGGCAGGTGATGGGTAACCCTCTGCAAAGGTTCGCGCTATATAAAACTTTATAAATTAAATTAAATTAAATACAAGAGGCACTGGGGGTGAGAAAGATGACAGAATGAGAGGATGGATGCATGCTGAGAGACGACCAACACTAGACACGGGGTGCATAAATTTGATTCCAAGGTTCGATTGAACTATGTTCATTAAACATAGCTTAGAATTCTTATTACATAGAGAAAATCTACAGACTGCAGATTGAAAGAGAATTGATCCACCAGATGACTGTATCTGTATATGTAAAAGGAGGATAGCATGTTTGTAAAAATACCAATAAAGAGCTGTACAAAAAAGTTGACTAAATATAAATGTTAGTGAGGATGAGTAATTTATTCAAGTTATATCTTAAATATGTATATTTATAAATGCAATTCATATTTAATATGTGCTGTAATACTTTATTTTAATATTTCTAGGTTAATAATAAATATTTAACCTTGTTTACATTTATCTTTTACATCAAAATATATATTTTTTTAAAGTAAAACACTTTCTCAAATTTTCCTATGCTTTCCCATACAGAAAGCATCATCCCTCTGGCAGAGATCCTTGCCCATGGTGATGGACATGTCTGCCAAATAGATGGACAGTATGATACCGTTGTCAAGTTCCTTTACAGTCATAAATACAAATGTAAAAGGTTGGGGGCATGTAATACCACACCTAAGTGTAAATCTCCCCTCAGAAACGGTAAGTAGCAAAAAAACTGGAGACTTACGTCTAGGTCAAGAAATAAATATCTGTGTGAGTAAATATACATGTGCATATTAACCCCCAGATGCATCAAGCATCCATTTTGCGATTCCTTATTAGCGAAAAATAAGGAATCGCTAATAAGGAATAGCAAAATGTTATGAAAGAAGAAATAGCTTAAAAAATTGCGATTTCTTAAAAATCCTTAATTGCGACTCGCAAATTGCGACTCACAATTAAGGAATACCTCCCCATTCATTCCTATGGGCCTAGAGGCCCACAGGAATGAATGGGAAGACATTCTCAATTTGCGAATCGCAATTAGCGAATCGCAAATTGAGAATATGATTTCAAGGGTGCAGGGGCGTCCAAAGGATACCCTGTTGCACCCCCCTGAAATTGATCTGTGCACATATGTTGCGCACACACATGCCCTTAGGCCATGTGTGTGCGCAACATGAAACTTTGAAAAATGCACAACGTTTTTGCAAATTACCATGAAGTTGAACTTCATGGTAATTTGCGAGCCCTATTAGCGAAATCGCTATTTTTTAAACTTTAATGCATTGCATTTAAGGAATCTCAATTTGAGATTCCTTAAATGCAAGAAATCGCAATTCTGCGATTTCTTATTTTGCGATTTTTGCATTTGGGATGATGCATCCCAAATGCAAAAATACCGGTCGCAAAGGGGCAGATTCTGAGAATCTGCCCCTTTGCGAGCGGATTTTACCTTCATGAATCTATGCCTTAGTCTTCTGAATCTGGCTCACTGTGTGCTATTTAAGTGCCCTTTGAGAATTTGAGAATTTTAGATCCCACCCTATGTGAATTGATACTTTAATGAATTTGGGGAAATACCCAGCTGTGCGGGAGGAAAGGTTTTCTGGTGCTGAAAATCGGAGGTTTTAGGAAGCCAGGGCTGAAGTCCATATTCCGTCTATGATGCAGCTTGGTCCCGAGCTCGTCTCTGGACCTTATGTGTCTCTGTAAGTGCTATGAAAAACGTAATGTGATCACTCAGGGTAAGGAAGGAGGTCATATTCTTTCATCATGCCCCGAGGAGGCTTCAAGCACATGCCTGGACCAAAAGATAATAATTACAGAGATTCGAACTGCAGGAGAGGCGGTGGAGACCCAGGTGTTTCTGGCTTCACCTGTATCTAGGTCACAGCTGTCCTTGTAAGATGGCTTGGTCAAGGGATCTCACTGAGATTTCACAGCTCTGAGGCTGCAGCGGCGCCACCTGGGAGAAAACAACGCTCCGTCTCTAGCTGTAGTGTCAGGTCTGAGGATAGGAAGTGTGACTAATGGTGGAAAGATATAGAGATAGACTGAAAACTATATTTTACAATTGTCTTCCTTGCCCCTCATTGCCTGTTTTTAAATGTGTAGGTGGTTAGCAAATTATTTAGTCCATAATCCACCTGTAGTTAGCCTACAAGTAGCAAGGAGTCAGACGAAGATCCCTACATAGATTACGTGCTCCTTGTTGTTTAAATTAATCAGTTCAGAGTTCATTATGTACACCAAGACTCCTCTGAAATAATAAAAGTCAACACGATTTGGTCATATACAGTCACGGCCGCCTCATGAGCAAAGAAAGACAGGGCCACATTCCTGAATCACTTTATGCCAACCCAGCTTAACTGAGGAAGGAAGGGTGGAGGAAATCTGAAACCCTGTGTGTACAAATTTCCAAGCACATGTGTATTCCTAGTCAGTTATTGGGAAATATCAGGCTGTGAATGAGAACTAAGGGCTAGATGTAGGTAATTTAAATGTACAGTTTCGAAAAATACTGAATTTTACCGAATCGGTATTTTCGAATCGGTAAATGCTATGGGGGTAAAAAATCGGTAACAAAATTCCTATGGGCCTGGAGGCCCATAGGAATGAATGTCAATTACCGAATCTGTAATTATTACCGAATCGGTAAAATTGGGAAAAAGTCAAGGGTGGCAGGGTGTCACTTTGACACCCTGTTGCCCCCCTGATTAGTGCTTGTGTGCACATGTGGCACACATACATGCCCTAAGGGCATGTATGTATGTCACATGGCACAGGTGTAAATGCACAGATTTGCATTTACATAGGAATTCGTTATTTACCACCAACTAATAGTTGGTGGTAAAAACGAATCCTTAATGCCCAGAAGCACTCTTTGAAGTGCTTCCTACATTTCATTTACCGAATCGGTAAATGATGATTCGGTAAATACCGAATCGGTAAATACCGATTCGTTATTTACCGAATCAGTAAATGTGCCTCCTACATAGGAAAAGTCCATTACCTGTCGGTAACGGCCGATTTCGGCCGTTACCGACCGGTAATGGCCTTCCTACATCTGGCCCTAAGTGCTTTTGAACATGCGCTCTCTGAGACTCGATTCAAAAGCTTCCCGCCCTACTGAAATATGAACCGTGAATTACTGACTTTGATGACAAATAAAGCTGGGTTGTGGTAAAGTGATTTAGGAATGTGACCTTGTCTTTAATTGGTTCTGAGGAGGCCATGACTGTATATGGCCGAAACATGTCGACCTTTATAACATTTGTGAAGTCATAAAATTGTAAAACTGCATCCAGGCAAGGATCTAAATTAGATTTAGAGGGAAGCAAATTATACATGAGTATAAGAGGTTTTATAAAGGATGCTAGGGCTATGGTTTCATAAACATGATTGATATATATATATATATATATATATATATATATATATATATATATATATATATATATCGCGCTCACAAATCCTTATCAGCTCTGATAAGAAAGACAGCACTCCAGCAGTTGATAGGACACAGCTTTATTCTCAGCAAGCAAACGTTTCGGCGATAGCCTTCCTCAGTGTTTCTTACCGGTACCATGCAGTTTTCGAATTTAAATGCAAGTTCGCTAGCAGTGGTAAACAACAACAAGGAACTTTCCCTTCCTTGCGCCACAATGGGCGCCATCTTGGAATGGGTTTAATATCTCCGAAAATCGGAGTATTCTCAAGACAGAAGGGTCTCAAAAGCGATAAAGCCGTGGATCGGCTTGTGTCCCTTTCAGAGTGAGTACCCACTAGCAAACAAGGATCAGGCATATAAAACTGCAAATAAGTGTTCAGCATATTTCCTAACTTGATTATGGAAATTCATTTTTCATTTTTCCTAAATTATTAGATGTACACATAATTACAAATTACAAATCCAGAATACTAGGATTCTCTGAAAGAATGGAATTTAGTGTCTCATCGTCAAACAACAAGCCGGTGAAGTCCGCCATCATACAACCTCAGAATAAATTGCCTACTCATAAGCAAATAATTAAATACTTTATAACTGGCTAATACTGCAGTTTCCACTATGGTCCTATAGCTATCCTGTGTGTGGGCTGGTCCAAGTACTGTGGCGCACTTCCTTTGAGAAGCAGCCACTTCCTTTTCTAGTATAAACAATTCCATTGGCTGCTGATACAGCAGTTTCCACTCTGGTCCTACAGCTATGGAGCATCCTCATTGGCCCATGTAACACATATTAACTTCCTCCCTGTTCCAGCCAAGTGAAAACGATTCCATTGGCTGATAATGCAGTTTTCATTTCCTGTTTCAGTAAAAACGATTCCATTGGCTGATAATGCAGTTTCCACTCTGGTCCTACAGCTATGGAGCATCCCCATTGGCCAATGTAACATATATTAACTTCCTCCCTATTCCAGTCGATACCTCCCCTCGGCTCAGGATTAGTCCAGGGGTACCGACGTACAGGTGAGGAAGCGACGCAAGCCAAGCTCATTCAGCGCTCTAAAGCGAAGGGGTTTCCTACTTTATACTTAGGAGAGTGCTCATTTTCCAGCTTTACACAGCGAAGCGTTTTTATTCTTAGGAGAGCGCTCTGGATATCAACATACAGGCTGTTGGGTTATAATTATAAAGCGGAGTTTGAGGAGCTCCTTATGTAATATTGTTACTAAATGAACTAGGTTCGCTACCAGCTAGCCTTGAAGAGCTTTTTTACTGCTCTTACATTGATATACTATTAGAATCAGAGATCTGTTACTAACTGTGTCTCACTCTCACGCCAGCCCTTGCATTTGCTGTCTGTCATGTACTCAGAAACAATACCTAGGTTTTTGGCACTTTGTGCCAGTGAATCATTAGTATGGATGTGATCTAACCAGACACCCACTATTCTATTTCACAAATTAGAGCGGGCCTCCAACCCTGAGCAGTGGCCAGGAAGAGGCGAGGCTTTCTCCCAAGCATTTTTGGGTGAGTAAAAATAAAAAACATATCTCTATCGTTTTGGAGAATGACCTATTGGCATAAAGAAATATATGGCGCAAAAATAGTTAAAATGTGTGTCTGTGTTCTACCTATTTGTTGTTGTGTATCTCCCTTTTTAGGAAAGAATCCTAAATACTTTATGAAACAGACATCCCCCGTCTGGAAAATCCATTGTACGGTAGGATGTTTTGTATCATTAATTTGTGTTAATTTTTGCTTTTTTCACTAAGCTTAGGTCAAGCTTTATTGCAGTAGTGTTCAAGAGGTCCTGACGAAAGCCGGGTAGGCTTAAACTTTCCTACAAAGGCTGAAACATGTTGACCAAATACCATCCTTAACAGACAGTTATTATTTCAAACTGTCTCACACTCATTTTAATCTTGACACCATGATTTTCCCTAATAAACTTTTCCTTAAATCACGGTAGCCAATTTTACATCTCACTTTTTGATTCTTTTCTCACTGCAATGTAATATCCCACACCATCTCAAACTGATTTGATTTTTTTGTACGATCCATCACTGGTGGTTCCTTGGGTTTGGAGAAGCACATAATTCCAACAGGTGTGTGGCTCCTTAACCGGACCATCTTTGGTTCTATCCCAGATGATGAAGCTCTGCCATATGGGTGGGCTGATGGGATTCATTTCCTTTTTGTTGTACACACCTTCCAGGTAGACACAGAGTCCGTCACATTTTTCTTTTCTTTGCCCCCATTAGTTGTACAGACCATTGACAGTCCTTTTTGCACTGCATCCAGCACACACAATTTGAGGAGATTGGGGTTCTGGTTGTGTAGTTGATGGAAGTGGGAGGAGCAGGTGGTCCGAAAAAACTTACTGTACCAAGCCCATGTCGTCCTCTGGGCCAGGTACATTGATGACATTTTTTGTATCTCTAAGGGAGATCAGTTGGAGGCAGACGCATTTCTCCAAGCATTGAACGCGAATAGCTTTAATCTACAGTTCACCAGTGAGAGCAGTAAACAAAAAATCATTTTTCTAGATTTGGAAATCTTTATTGAGAAAGGTGTCATACACAGCAAACTCAATAGGAAAAAAACAGCTGGAAACAGCTTGTTACTCTCACAAAGTTGTCATCCAAGAAATCTGGTTGCAAGCATTCCTTTTGGCGAGCTTTTGCGCGCCAAGCGTAATTGCAGCTCACTTGATGACTATCATAAAGAGGAAGAAATGATGTGTAACAGATTCAGAGACAGAGGGTACAAGGAAGAGACTATCCTAGCAGCAGTTGACAATGTGAAGATTCTCGATAGAGATGAGCTTCTGAATAAACCCAAAGAAAATAAGGAAACAGATAACAAACTTAGATTTGTAACAACTTACCATAACCAGGCTTGGGAGGTCAGGAAAAGTTTAAATACATTTTGGGAAATTCTGAGAACAGACGAAGACCTAAAAGAGTATGTAGGCCCTTATCCATCAGTCACCTTCAGACGCTGTAAATCATTAAAAGACAATCTCACAAACAGTTCCATAAAATAAAATAAACGAAAGAACCAGGTTGAAGGTTTTTTCACTTGTATGAGGTGTAAAGCCTGCAAGTTCAGTCAAAACTGTAAGACCATAAAATTAAGGAAGGACAAACCAGCTTTTAAAATTTCTAGACATTTTTCCTGTGACACAGAATTTGCTGTGTATGCTCTAAGATGCCCTTGCGATCTCTATTATATAGGAAGTACCACCAAAAAAGTTAAATTACGTATCCTTGAGCATCTTAGAGCAATTTCTCACAATGACAGGCAGTACCCAGTTGCTCGCCACTTCCATCAACTACACAACCAGAACCCCAATCTCCTCAAATTTTGTGTGCTGGATTCAGTGCCCTTAAGAGAAAGAGGGGGAAATCGCACTATTGAGCTGAGGAAACTTGAGTCTAAGATGATCATAAGATTCAATACCATGATGCCCACAGGGTTAAATTTTGACGAAGAATTAGCTATTCATCTTAGATGAGATGCTACTGAATATTATCTTGTTGTTTCCGTACCTTCGCGTTCATTTACCCTTTTGATGATTTTTTAACTGATTGTTTTTCAATTCACTAAGAGAGAGTTCCACGGTATTAAATTAGAAACCTTATATCACTTCCTTTACAGAAAGAACTACGTGAGCTTTGTGAAGATCCGAAGATTTAATTATGTTTTGGCTCACATGAGCGGGACTTTATTTGTTGTAACAATGAAATGCCAACATCCGACATCACTTAAGCAGCGCAATGTGATAAATTATGTTTTTGCTCACTGGAGCGGGACTTTATTTGTTATAACAATGAAATGTCAACGTTGGACATTACTTTAGCAGCGCAATATGATAGACTTTATTATTGAGCCCACAAGGGATGAATTTTAGGTTAATGTCATGCTTTAAAGTTAGAATCTTATATTATATCCACTTGGATTTAAATTTGTTTTCAGCAAATTATTTGTCCATACGCTGTTTTTCAGTATGTTAAATTCTACTTCATTTTGGAAACTTCATTGTCAAATAATTGTAGTTATACGAAGTCTGTTGGTTTCCATTGATTCAAGGCGGAACGAGTCTCTGTTTCTTTAAATGTCACATTGTATCGGTGAAAACGTTACCCGTGAACAAGCTGTGATTTAAACAGCGAAACGCGTTGGGCACCCGTTGCTGAAACTGTAATAAAAGCGTTTATCTACAGAGGCCACGGCACCAGTGTGAATTCATTTTGCATGAACTGGATTGTTTGGTGATATATATATATATATATATATATATATACATATATATATATATATATATATATAGGAGTATGAAGGTCAAGCGCATGCAGGGGAAGAAGGGTGCGAGAGCAAGATAAACTGTGTGCTGGTAATCACTTACTCTTCTTCAGATGCTTCTTCTTGGTCTTCCTGCACACCCCATTGATGCCCGGCACAGGTTTGATGTCACTCTTGTTCACCGGCGGCGGGTGCAGTATAGGCTTAGGGGCTCTGGTCAGGCAGACTGGTAGACCTGCAGCACACATCAAAATACCTGTCATACCTAAGCATGGGAAAGGGAGACAAAATAATAGTGGGTTAACGTTTAGACCTTTTTCCAAGAAAGGAACAAAAAGATTAGTTAATTGTTGGAGAGGACTCTCATTGACTGTTGGACTTTTCATCAGTCGACTGATAATCAGAACCACTGGACTTATACACTTTTATTTTGGTTTTTTGTTTGAGGTGGACTCGTTTCCTGGACTGGATATTTACTAATTAATACTAAATATAGATTTTTTTTCTAACTCAAACAGAGAAGAAATTATTGGAAATGCTATATATTGGGTGTTGCAGCACAGCACCTGACACTTTGCAAAGTTTAATTGGTTAGCTTTTAATCTTATTGTCTGTAGTCCGGTATTTTAGGAGGTGACACTTTTGCCACATTGATTACCAAGAAAGAAATCCTAAAAAATGCAAATGTAGTTCAAATTTCCTAATTGCGAATCCTTGCTATTCGCAATTAGGAAATCGCGAAACGGCATGCATGAAAGTGTTCTGAACACTTTCTGCGATTCCTATGGGATCGCAATTGACCTACCTAATGAATATTAATGAGGTAGGTCGCAATTTGAGACCCCGTAGGAATCGCTAAAATCACAGTGATGGTGGCCTGCTAGAATCAGCAGACCACCATGTCTGTGATTGCTTTCAAATAAAGCAATCTCTTTTTTTGTAAAGCAGCCCATTTTCCTTAAAGGAAAACGGGATGCTTGACAAAATAAATGAAAAGTTTTCCTTTCATTTTTAAGAGCATGCAGTGGTCGCTGAGACCACTGCCTACTCTCAAAAAATGCTTTTTCAAAAACTTCACAAAGGGGACTTGGGGACCCCTTCCCATTTGCGAATGGGTTACCACCTACTTAAAGTAGGTGGTAAAATGCGAATGTTTTGCGACTGCATTTCGGTCACAAAACCTTCCTACATTCCGATGCGATTTGGTATTAGGAAGGGACGCCCTAAACACGCCCCTTCCTAATAGTGAATCCCAAACCCATTTTGCGATTCAGTAACAGGTTACTGAATCGCAAAATAGGGTTTGCCGCGTCGGAAAAGCAGTTTTTTTTGCGTTCGCAAACTGGCTGATTCGCCCTTGCGAAGGCTAAAATGCTTGATGCATGTGCCCCCTCAGTCTCTTGCGAAGTTCCACTGAGTTATACTCTGACTCCCATAATGTTCACTCTTAACGTAGGGCCACTGAGAAAACCTTTCAAGCAATGCTGTGGACATCCAAGTGCACCTTAAAGTGTTGCCGGCTAATGCCAGTTTAAACTCAAATCCTGCCTGAAGCTCATTCAAACCTGGATTCCCGTAGTATATGTACACAATATAACTCAATAATGACTGAGTTTGTCATCAAAAACAGAAGGAACACTAAGCTCCTCATTCAGGAGTGGCTCAACAATATTTTTTTTAATAGGGCCTCTAATGCCCTTCATCCTTGGCTCATCCATGATGGACTTTTAATTGACTTCTTTTTATCCTTCATGGACCCTATCAAATCCACACTCACTATTTTGTTTCAGCTTACATTACTGGGCAAATTTAAACTCTTATCCGAAACTGCAATGCCCAGGCCCTCTTCCTGTCCATTTCAACAAAGGTAATGTTCTGTTTACTCCTAGAATTCTAACTGACACCAATTAAAACAGTTTGTCATGCAGTGGTTTATTTAATTACCAACCAAAGACACTTTAGCATATTTCACCTACATTGAGAGACCGAATTGGCTTCGTTACCCTGCCAGAATCCACTTTAAGTTTGTTGCATGAGCTATAAGGAACTTCACTTGAGAAAACCTAGCAACTTGACCTCTAAACTCACATCCTCTGGTGGCACACCCACTACTACTAGCACATCCATTCTCTGTCTGAAAAAACACATAAGGCTTTATTAGGATGCAAACATCCACGCAACAAGCTTTTTCTGCCTATGGACCATGACGCCGAAATAACCTCCTTCTGCATCTCAGAATTTCTCCTTGATTGGTAAAATTCAGGAAAGGCCTCAAAACCAATGTCCTCACTATCTTTCTTTCATTTTTGAAAGAAGACGCTTCCTACCCCTTCTTGTCTCTTAGATATTACATTCTCTTCTGCATTCTTTTCATTTATATTGCTCAACATATATATCTGTTCCTCTACACGTGGAATATGTGTCATATTAATAAGTGTTATGCTTCTCTGCGGAAATAGATCATCACTATATAAATACCAACAATACAATGCTAAGTAAAAATAGCTATTCATGCAAATCCATGTTCACATGACAGGCACTGTTCCCAGAGCAGCAGTTGTTTCAAGAGCACATGCAGACTTAGGAAAAAATATTTTAAGGCTAGATGTCTTAACTTATTGAAGTGTGTCCTAATGAGACATGTTCATAATGAATTTGAAGTGTACAATTCTCATCTTTAGGGTCACCTATGTCTTAATGAGGAGAGGAGATCCCAGTGGCCCTTTTGTGGGAACAGAAGGCAAGCCCCAAAACTGAAGACACTGTTTAGGACATCACGGGAATGCACAGTGGGAGAGAGACCCACTTTTTATTACAAGAAGTGTGCACTTGTAGGCTTGTTTTCTTCAGAGTACATTATTGTTCAGAGAGAAGAGACAGTATGATATTGGTCAACAGGTAGAGTCAGGTAAATGGATATGGTTTTATTTTTTAAGAAACCGACATTGATGACATAATATTAACCCCTGCAGCCCCCGCGGTGCGGGGGGGGGGCCCGAGGTCCAGCAGGCCTACTCCTGCACGATACACGGGCTGGTGGCCCCTAGCATGAAAGCTCCTGACTGGGTCGGGAACGTGTTGGCCCCCTCCATGTACTTTGCAGGGGGGGCTCCTTCAAAGTTCGGAACGCAAATGACTGACATTTTCATAGTACAAAGAATGGGGATTTTTTTTATCATGATGGGTCTTAAAATGTCAAAAGAGGCAAATAACAAAATGCCATAAAAATTACTAGAATAAATTGCCTTTAATTGCATAACTGGTCTTTCCTTGCCGCATGACATGGAGTTATTCAACCCTACCGCATATTTTGGTTTTCCACTGCTGTAGAATGTCCGTGGCCCTCCGTATATCCTAATGGTTATAGAAGGCATGGCCATGATGTTCAAGTCAGTGTGTGTCTTAGCCCTAGACTCTCTCTATTCAGTGAGGATTTGAGGAAGGCTTTCAGGGGAAAGGCAATGGAGCAATAGACGAGAGTGAGTGGGCGGGGAGGTGAAAGTAAACTGATTAAACAAAAGATGATCTAAACCTGGATATGGTTGAGTTGTCTCCTTTAGAATGGTGTTGCAATTAAACTAGTTTTATGGGTGATGACCTACACCTGCATATAGGCAAACTTGTCACCATCAGAAAAAGTTCTTAAAAAACTGCTTGAACGAGTGACGACCTAACCCTGGATATGGGCAAAGTTGCCACCATCAGGAGAAGTTTTGAGTAAACTGATTGAAAGGGTGACAACATTGCCTCCATCATGGGGAGGTGTGAGTTAAATGTTTGAATGGGAGTGACCTAATGGATGAAGTTGCCTCCACCAGGAGGAGGTATGAGCAAGGTGGTTGAACAGGAGAGGACCTACACATGGATATGAGTGGCACTGCCTCCGTCATGGGGAGGTGTGGGTAAAGTGGTTGAATGGGTGGTGAACTAACGATGGACATGGTGGAAGTTGTCTACATCAGAGGGATGTTATAATTCAGCTAAATTAATGACTGATGACCTAACTCTCAATATGGGTGAATTGGTGTCCTTCAGAGGAGTGTTGTAATTAAGCTGGTTTAATAGCTAATGACCTAAACCTGGATATGGGTGAAGTTCCCTCCGTCACAAATATGTTGTAATTAAGCTGGTTTAATGGCTGATGATCGAAGCTTGTTTCCAGTCCGGGGAAGGCATGGCTTGGAAGTTCGGGCTGGACTGTTCCCATGAGGCACAGGGTCAGACTGATTTGCATACAGCCTTGTCTGAACTGGGGTGGCAGAGTGGGCTAAAGAACGGTGATGGTTCAAACCCAGATCTTTTGACTGGGTGTGAGTGTTTGATTGGTTCTGATGCTCCGTCCATCACCACCCCCTTTTGTACCAATGATCGAAACCTGGACATAGATAAAGATGTCTCATCAGGCGGAGGTGTAACTAAGCTGGTTGAACAGGTGATGACCCACACCTGGACATGGATGAAGTGGCCTTCATCAGGGGGAGGTGTGAGTATGCTGGTTAAATGGGAGAGGAATTAAACCTAAACTGGAGGAACAGGAGAAGACCTGAACCTGAATATGGGTGAAGTGGTCTCCATCAGAGGGATGTTGTAATTACGCTGGTTTAATGGTTAAAGAAGTAAAAATGGATATGGGTGAAGTTGCCGCCATCAGAGAGATTTTTAATAAAGCTGGTGATCTAAACATGGATGAAGTTGCCTCCATCAGGAGGAGGTGTGAGAAAGCTGGTTGAACAGGTGATGGCCTAAACCTAAATATGAATCAAGTTGCCTCCATCAAGTTGAGGTGCGAGTAAGATGGTTGAACGGGAGATGACTTAAAGCTGAATATGGTTGACATTGCCTCCGTCATGGGGAGGTGTGAGTAAACTGTTTGGATGGGTGGCGACCTAAACCTGGACATGGATGAAGTTGCCTCCACTTAGGGGGTATGGGAGGGGGGGGATAAGCTGGTTGAACGAGAGAGAGACCTACACCTAGATATGGGTGACATTGCCTCCGTCATAGGGAGGTGTGAGTAAACTGTTTGAATGGGTGACGACCTAACCATGGACATGGTTGAAGTTGTCAGAGAGGAGTTATAATTCAGCTAATTTAACAAATGTAAACCTAATGATGACATGGATATGGGTGAAGTGGTGTCCACCAGAGGAGTGTTGTAATTAAGCTCGGAGAACAACTGATGAACTAAACAGGATATATAATTTTTCATAGTGTAGTAAAAAGAACTTATTGATCTCGTTGACCTGATGAACATTTAGGCCTTTCGCATTATCAAAGATAAACTTTACCATGGCATTATTACAAATTTTTTTACAGACCATGCTAGCAATTTGCCTGCTTGTTTGCTTTCCACATACCAATTTTGAAGGCAAGTTTTTTGATTTACTATTTCCTGGTGTCCATAAAAGTTCCTAATATTTTGTCGGGCCTGCTTTAAATTGACTGTTGGTATTTCTGAATGGGATAAAAAAATTATCTGACTTGCCTGATCAAAATTATGTGGAGATGTCTAGCTAGTTCTTTTTTTACTTTTTGATGATTCTGACTTTACGTGAAATAGCCTCCCTTTTGATAAAAGCCTCACAGGAATCCCATACCACAAAAGGTGTGGCAGATACCATGTTTCTAATGGCAAACTCAATAAGTAGTGTCTGCATTTTTTTGATCCAGCCCTCTTCGGTTAGAAGAGTTCTATCTCATGTCCATCTGGGTAGCTCCCTTAAACCGTTTTTGTCTTAATCTCGACTACTGGGACCGAATGGTCAGAAAAGGGATTAGAAATAATCCAAGACTCCCCTTTATTGCACTGGTGGGAAATGAAAAAGAAGTCTATTTTATATGCTGTGTTATATTTTATTGAAAGGCAAGTGAATTCCTTGCTGGCACGGTGATTGGACCTCCAGGGGTCGACCAGCGCAAAGTCCTGCATCATACTATTCAGGTATCTGGCGGTTAACAGTTTATTTTGGGATCTGTTTTTTCGAGAGGACTCCAAACCTAAATTCGGAATAAAATTAAAATCCCTGCCGATGAGGGATTAATAGTTCAGCCATTTTTTCCAATGCTACAGATTCATCATGTATTCGGCCGTAATAGCTGATTAGGTGGAAAATTTGCTCCCCCAGTTTCAGATTCCCCTTCTAGCCAGGGGATTGCTCATAACCTGAATGGCTTCCCCTTGATATTGACAGGTGATAAGAATTGCGACCCCCCCCTAACAGCGGCATCTGCTGAGGACAAAAAGACCAGTTTTTATCAATTTTGGCCATTTGAGTAAAGGCATACTCTTTTTAAAATGTGTATTTGGAAGTAGAATCACATGAGGTTGGTTTACATTGAAGTATGGCTCTTAATTTTGTTGAGTTATTACCCCTGTTCAGATTACATGAAATGATACGTAGCACCTGTTGTCCAGCCATTCAAAGCAATTATTGTTTTCCAACTTCTATCTACTATATATGTTGTGTATCTTATTTTATTCCTGTTGTAGGTTCCATTGTTTCCCGCCCTACAGTTATGAAAATTGCTCTTAATTGGGTCTGTGATTGTTTTTTTGGTTTTTTTTTCCTTCACCCAGCCTGAAGTGCCCCTCTCCCTTTATCCTCCCCTGAGTATGGTGTTTGCCTGCCATAGACCCTTGCTCCCCCAAGCCCTGAATCCCTCCCTTCCATGTCCCCCCTTACCCCTACAGTTGTACCTTGAAATGGTACCATGAGCTTTCCTGCCCTTGGAGGAGATGGCAGCAATTACAACAAAATAACAGGAGAAAGGGGATATCATCGCTAAATTAGACCAAGATGGATAGGCATACCTGGCATGTTATGCTCAATCCTTCAGCATGCATAATTTCCCCTCCATCTAAATCTCTTAGTGGCCCAAATTCTACCTACTATTTTCTCTCCCCCTTCCTTAATTGAAAGAAGGAGGTCGCAGGCCCGCTTTATGGACTGAAATATATACAATCTCTCTTGAAACAATACTTTAAACTTAGTTTGCTGTATTATGCCCAGCCAGTGTTTTATAGCGTTTTAATTCGTAAATCATTCCTACAAAATCATTGCGCCTTCGTGCTGCTGGAATAGACATAATATCCGAGTAGATTCTGAAAGTAAAGTTCTCAGGGGAGGTGAACATTTTTTTTAGGAATACTTGCGCTAAGATCTGTTTTTTGATTCTGCAGTCCCCGAAGTTAACCAGAATTGTTCTTGAAAGTTCGGGGATAGCACATCGCCTTCAGCCACGCCACCGGACTCCACTGGACGGACCACAGCTGCGTCCACTTCAGCTTCAAAAAGATCACGACCCACCACCACCAGCAACAGGTCGCACGCAGAAATTGGAAGAAGATCACGACCGACCAGCTCGCCGCAGCTCTGAGCCAAGACCCCCCCTCCAGCTCCGCGAACCCCAGCCAGGCTGCCAACACCCTCACGAAGTGGATCAGCAACTGCGCAGACGACCTCGCCCCACTGAGGACCCCGCCCAGCAGACCCGGCAGTAAGAAAGCACCCTGGTTCACCAACGAACTCAAGAGCTCCAAGAAGAACTGCCGGGCCCTCGAGCGAACCTGGCGCAGAGACCCTACACCAGACAACATGACCGCCCTCAAGCTCGCAACCCGAAAACACCACCAACTGATCCACACCACCAAGAAAACCGCATTCAAGGACCGACTGGACAAAAACGCACACAACAGCAAGGAACTCTTCAACATCGTCAAAGAGCTCTCCAATCCCAACGCCGGAAACAACAACATCACCCCATCACAAGACCTCTGCAACTCCCTCGCCTCCTACTTCCACAGCAAGATCGCAGACATACACAACAGCTTCAGCACACAACCGACGCACCCTATGACCGCACCACCGTCCCCCACCATCACCCTCCGCGCCTGGACCCCGATCACCACCGAAGACACCATCCGCACGATGAACTCCATCCACTCCGGATCCCCAACCGACCCCTGCCCTCACCACGTCTTCAACAACACCGACGCCATCATCGCACCCCACCTGCGGGACATCATCAACACCTCCTTCAACACCGCTACCTTCCCAGAGAGCTGGAAGCACGCCGAACTCAGCGCCCTATTGAAGAAACCATCAGCAGATCCCACCGAACTCAAAAACTACCGCCCCATCTCGCTCCTCCCGTTTCCAGCCAAAGTCATCGAGAAGACCGTCAACAAGCAGCTTGCCGCCTTCATCGAGACGAACGGATCCCTCGACCTCTCGCAGTCCGGCTTCCGGGCCAACCACAGCACCGAGACCGCCCTCATCGCAGCCACCGATGACATCCGAGCCCTGCTCGACAAAGGAGAAACTGCGGCCCTCATCCTCCTGGACCTCTCCGCGGCATTCGACACTGTCTGCCACCGCACTCTAGTGCAGCGCCTCAGCAACGTCGGAATCCAAGAGAAGGCACTAGACTGGATCATCTCCTTCCTCGCCGGAAGGACACAGAGAGTCCGCCTCCCCCCGTTCAGATCAGAAGCCACCGAAGTCATCTGCGGCGTTCCTCAAGGATCCTCGCTCAGCCCCACCCTCTTCAACGTCTACATGAGCCCCCTCGCGGCCATCGCACGCCAACACAACCTCAACATCATCTCTTACGCCGACGACACCCAGCTGATCCTCTCCCTCACCAACGACCCCGCCACCGCCAGAGCCAACCTACACGAAGGGATGACAGACGTAGCCAAGTGGATGATGAACAGCCGCCTGAAACTGAACTCAGACAAGACGGAAGTCCTCATCCTGGGCTCATCACCCTCCGCCTGGGACAGCTCCTGGTGGCCCCCCGCCCTGGGCAGCGCACCCAAACCCACAGACCACGCACGCAACCTGGGCTTCATCCTGGACTCCTCACTCTCCATGACCAAACAAGTCAACGCTGTCTCCTCGTCGTGCTTCAACATCCTGCGCATGCTACGTAAGATCTTCCGGTGGATCCCCATCGAGACCAGGAATACGGTCACCCAGGCCCTCGTCACCAGCCGATTGGACTACGGCAACTCCCTCTACGCCGGAACCACCGCCAAACTCCAGAGGAGACTCCAGCGGATCCAGAATGCCTCAGCAAGACTCATCCTCGACATCCCCCGACAGAGCCACATTTCCGGACACCTGAGAGACCTGCACTGGCTCCCGGTCAACAAAAGAATCACCTTCCGTCTCCTCACCCACGCTCACAAAGCTCTCCACAACCAAGGCCCAAGATACCTCAACAGCCGCCTCAACTTCTACACTCCCACACGCCAGCTCCGATCGACCAACCACGCCCTCGCCGCCGTCCCCGCATCCGAAGAGCCACCACAGGAGGAAGGTCCTTCTCCTACCTGGCCGCCAAGACCTGGAACTCCATCCCGACCCACCTCCGTCTGACCCAAGACCACCTCGCCTTCAGGAAGCAGCTCAAGACCTGGCTCTTCGAGCAGTAGCGGACCCCCCCTCCCCAAGCGCCTTGAGACCCTCCGGGTGAGTAGTGCGCTATACAAATGCTTGATTGATTGATTGATTGATTGATTACTGGTACTTGATGGGCCCTATTGATGGTCAAGTCCCCAATATCCTTAGCGCTTTCAGGAAGAAAAACCTTACCTATCAGTTAATTTATAAACTGGACCGGTGATTTGCCAACTTCAGGATTCTTGGTAATGCCGATAAATCTTAAATTTGTGCGTCTGACTCGATTTTCCATCTCGTCCAGTTTAAGTTGCAGATCTTCGAGTTCTGTCTGCAATTAATCAAATTGCTTCCATGATCATTGTGTTTTGTCTCTAATGAGGATACCTTGTGTTTGGCCTGTGTCAGACAAGTTGAGAGCAGGAGAACATTTTCATTGAGCTGACCCAGTTGTTCATTAGTCTACTGGTGAGCCAGTTCTTGGGAAAGCTTCATGTCACGAAGCTCGCATAGGATCTGATTTAACGTGGTACGTGGTACATTTAAACCCAATGATGACCTGGTTGGGTGAGGTGGTGTCCATTAGAGAGGTGTTGTAATTAAGCTGGTTTAACGGCTAATTATCTAAACCTGGACATTGATGAAGTTGTCTCCATAAGGGGGGGGGGGAGTGTAAGCTAGTTGAACAAGTGAGGACCCAAACCTGGAAATGGAGGAAGTTGCTTTCATCAGGAGGAGGTGTATTTGAGCTGGATGAAATGGAGAGGACCTAAACCTAAACAGGGTGAACGGGGGAATGCCTGAACCTGGATATGGGTGAAGTGGTCTCCATCAGAGGGATGTTACAATTCAGCCAGTTTAACAGCTCATGGCCTAAACCTGGACATAGGTGAATTAGTTACCATCAGAGGAATGCAATAATTCAGCTAGTTGAACGGGTGATGACATAAACCTGGATATGGATGAAGTTACCTCCATCGGAGCAGGGGATCTAAATAAGCTGTTTTTACAGCTGATTATCTCAACCATAATATGGGTGAATTTGGCTCCATCATAGGTGTGAAGCTCCTTCTTATTGGTGGATTCATGATTACTTCCTGTTACACTAATGTATGGTGTGTTGCAAAAGAGAATAAATTCCCACTAATTGTATTAGGCTACAGGTTGCTAATCAGACTCAGAAGTAAAAATATGGGGAGTATCGTCAGGTCCGTCAGCAGTAGGGACAAAGGAGTCATTCTACCCAGGGGTCCACGCTTTCTGAGAGGCCCACATGTGGTGCAGCATATTTATTTAAAGATGTTTTTGAAGAAAGCTGCTGTCTTTACTAATGACAAGGCAGCTAACATGGCTAATTCTACAAGAGGGTACCATATGCTGATCTGTCGTGCCTTCTCATTCCCTACCAAGCATATTTCGAAATAAGTATTCCTCACTTCTATATTATGGCCCAAGGCCCAAAAGAACTTCTGACATGCCTAGCTAATAGGCCACAAGAGTCCACTGGTGAGGACAATAGACACCTGGCGACAGAAAATCGCATTTTAACATTTTACCCCAAAACCAATTCGCTATGTAGTAAAGGACAGGCATACGTTATTCTTTCATCTGCCTACGCTGGTGCTGAAGAAGTCTTCACTGTGTTCTCTTTGGTTTGGTAGGTGTCAACAGATTTGAATACAATTCTTTGTGTTTACTTCTTCTCTGTAATGCAAACATGCAAGACTTTCTGTAAACTCTAGTCATCTAAGAATGCCCTGGTGGAAGGAGCATTTATTTTTCCCAGGGTTTGAAGTGAGGGGCACAGGGCACAATAAAGAAATGGTCTACTGTCCACGCAGACGCTGTGGTGCTTTACATTACAGATCTCTTTAAAAGCAGCATCTCCAACAGAAAGATGAGTATCCAAAGTTTGGTAATACTATGACTCAGGCCATTCAACAACACATGAACCCACTGTGCTCTAGTGAACTTACAGAGCTGGAGTAGTAGAGTTTTACCACCTTTGCCAATGCAAAATAGTTGTTTTCATTGACGCTCCTTTTCCGTTCTTCTAAATGTTCATTGACATCTCTGTCATAAACGTATGTCCTGTATCCATCTCATACTCCTTCTAAAGGCTGAAGTATGTTCTGAATAAACTGAATGTATTAAGTTGTGACGAAAACATAATGATAGACGTATATTATCCATACTATTTATATATAAGAATAATATATCTGAAATTTGGCATTCAAAGAACCTGCATTTGAAGAAGTACTTTGGGGTGCCCCCTACACTAAGACATGTTTGTTGTTTATACTTCTGATGATTGTGGGCTGCTATCATCTTGGTGTGCACCTTTACATTGGCCAGATTATCCCTATGACTTGCCCACTTTAATTAACATTGCCCAGTTTAATTAACAATATTCATTGGTATCTGCCAGTGTATCTGTATTAGTGCAGCCCACGAGGCCACTTCACACCATGCACAGGGCATTATTCTATCATTCTGAAAACCTATATAACATGCTGTTTTTTGGAATGTTTTCTAGAAGCTTTCCCTTTTTCTTAGAGAGCAGACTTCGCGTTAGTCTGTGCATTTATTCTGCACTTAGAGATACTTCTGGGTTTTCCTTTGCCTTTAAAACTGAGCAGTCCCTATGGCAATTTGCTCATTGACTTATTATGTGCCTTGTGCTAGACGGTATTGAGCCCTGGCTAATAATTAGAATAGGGCTTAGTCTCTACTACCCCATGCTAATTACCATTTTGAACTGATTAACTATTTTTGCTTGCTGTAATGATTCTAAACTTTGAAATAAACCTTGATGGTTTTGACTTTGAATCTTGTCTGGTGAGATTTGACTTGGTTTATCTCTCTTCCGGAGTCATCTTCCTTTGAGACCGACATAAGGTCCCCGACCCCAATCCTGCAAATGAGTACTTAAGAAATTATAATTGAGTGTCGCCAGAATTTGGGAGAACAGAATTAGCGCCTACAATATTAATAATTTTATATTCATTGTGGACCTTGTAACAACTTTGTGTTGTGCCACTTCCTGTGATGTGACATCCTGTGATGTCACTGAATGTGTTCAGTGATTGTGTTCAGCTACTGGCTGAACGGCTGTTTATGTCCCCCCCATAAATGTAGTGTCTTCTATGGCCATGAAGAATGCACAAGTGTTTGAGTGGTGGTATGTCAGCAAATGGTGAGTGTGAAGGAGACCTGCCTCACCCCCTAACGAATAAGACTAAGCTGGCTCATTTTATTTAAGTCCTTTGGAGTTGTGCTTCTTGCAGACCATGGTGAGTTTCAAGTAAGGCCCTCAACCTGTGACCTTCAGAAAAACGTTTTTTGTGTCCGATGCCGCAGTTGGTAAATTGCTCTGTGCTTTCTGGTCCCGCGAGGAGTGATTTCCAGTGAGGAGTTGGAAATCACAAAGCACCTAAAGCCATCTTCACACATAGTGTTGACTACTGTATTGTAATATCGAGACATTTAGTTACATGCCAGGATCTCTAAAAGGGTGGATGGATTTGGTCTGAGACTGTTATGAGCTAGATATATCTGACCCGGGCTTTTTAGCCTTTCAGTAGCAGCGACTGGCCCGAAGGGAATTTTCACCATCCCTCGAATTTCATCTCAGTACACATCAGAACCGGGGTTAGCTTCTGATGGATAATACAGTGGTAGGGTATTAAACACAGGTGTATCCTGTGACAATAAGGCTCTATGTGGAGCCAGGTGGTGGTCTACCATTGCGGACCGCCATTGCTGATTTGGCTAACTGACGCAGCGTTGGGCACCTTTAATAGAAGGTGCTGGGGGTGCTTTGGAAGCTGCTTTGGAAGTTGTACAGTGGGTTCTGTATGCACAGAAACGGCACTATAAATACATATGTTGGTTCATACCTGTATTCATTTTTCCGATATTGCTCAAGCCTATGTGCATGAACAGACCCTTCTAAGTGCCCGCAGGTGTGACATTTAAAACTCTGAGGCAAAAAGATGATGTTCTAAGTGAACAGTGATGATTTCCACATAAGGTCCAAAAAAATGTGCTGGACCAAGAAGGCTGTGCCTTATCTGAAAATGCCTTAAAAAGTATAAGATTCACAAACTGTGAGTGACTCAAGATATCTGTGTGTAAAAATGATGTCTTGGAAAAGTCATTGCTGGGACAATAACAGGATGGAATTCCTAACCATGATCAAGACAGTGAATTGAGTTATGCTTGCTCTTTGTATTTCAATAGAATTATTTTCGAAATTTGTCAAAGAGAATAACAATAAGATTGTCTCATAAAAGATGGAACAGTTGTGGGGAAAATGTCAGAGCTCTCACCTGCCAGGGCCGGGTGCACGGGTCCAGTACCATTCAAGTTCTTGACCGGGAGAGCGGGAACCCTGAAGGAGAGAGACAAGGGACTGTCAGATTCCAGATGCTGCCCAAGAGAGCATATCTAGATGAGTCAATAGAAGGGAGATATGGGAGGAGGGGAGAAAAAAACCAACAAAGGGACAGTAGCTGAAAAGAGGGACAGTAACTGAGGAAGAAATAGACAAAAACTACGATCTGACAGAAAGTGATACAGATAAAAATAAGAACGGGGAAGAGGCATAATAATGGAGAAATAAAAGACTGGGGTAGAAATTCGAAGGAGAACAACAGGGACTGAGAGAAACAACATGGAGAGGGAGCAAAAACAACAGGGTGAAAACATGTAAGAAAAACAGACATAAAGTAATAGCACTGTTTGACAGAAATCAATATTAATGTAAATTCACAATTTGCCTTATAAGAAACTATTTTCAATTCAACTACCATAAATAGATTTGTTTAAGTTCCAAGATTCACAGTAAAATATAGAATGCGGGTTTTTAATCAAAGGTGCTGGAGGGCATCAGCAGAAATGCTATATTACACAATAACTGTGTAGGTTAGCGAGGGCCCCCTGGCGAAGTTTCATTATTAATATTCTGGTTTTAATCTATACAGCACCTGGGCATATGGAAGGGTTTAACCCTTCCCATTAGATTATATTAAAATGCATAGCCACTGATAAAAGGGAATCTGAACCCTGATCACAAACGAGAAATAGGAAGAGAACAATATAAAAACATGATATTCACTCTCTATACAGCTGTAAGTGTTAGCCACCATGGAGCCAGGTTACAGATACACAAGAAATCCCTCATCAAACAACAACTTATGCTCAAATGTTGATTAAAAAGGATGAATCCCTTTCCCCAATGCCCCTAGCAAACTGCCGAATATAAATGTAAATGACACTCTAAAATACAATGACAATGTGAAATTAAGGTGACAGACTGTAGTTATTAAATCTCAAAAATATACAATTCAGAAACGAAAGTATTAAAATAAGATGCCAGCACCGTACAAAATGATTTTAAAATAGAAATGGTGCTTTTAAAGACTGAATAAACCAATATTAAAGAGTTGAAAATCCAAGCAAGCAAATATGTTTTAGGTGCACATGATAAAATGTAATGCGCCGAAAAAAAACAGTCCAAAGAGTGAATAAATGCATGTATGACCAGGATCAGAGCCATCTTACTCAACGCAGCTTCATTTTATACTCTGGTGATGTCAGACCCAAAGGAGATGAGACAATAGTTCTACCACACAGGCCAGGTGGGGCAGAAGAACCAAAACACAGAAGAGGTGGGGCAGGAGATCTAAAACACAGCAGAGGTTGGACAAGAGATCTAAAACATTGAAGAGTTGTGAAAGACGTTCTAGAGCACAGGAGAGGTGGGACAAGAGATCTAAAACACAGGAGACTTGCAATAGGACTTCTAGAGCCATGGTAGAACATCCAAAGCAGAACATCCAAAACACTGGAGAGGTGGGGCAGGAGATCTAAAACACGGGAGAAATGGGACAAGGGATCTAAAACACAGGAGAGGTGCAACAAGACACAGAAGAGAGGCGTGACAGGAGATCTAGAGAATGCTGACGTTGGACTGGGTATCTAGAGCAGGACAAGTGGACAGGAGATCTAAAACACAGGAGAGGTGGGACGAGGGTTCTAGACAGCACAGGACAGCATCTATAGCATGGGGTGGGAAAGAAGATATAGAGCACATGAGAGAAGGACAGGTTTACAGCACAGGCTATCTATGGCACAAAATGTAAGGCAGGTAATCTAGAGCGCTGGAAAGGAGTTCTGGAAAACGCAAGTTGTGATTCAGGAAATTCAGACTACAAGAGTGGTAGGAAGGAAGGTCCACCATAGAGAAGCAGTGTGGTCTGTAACACTGGTGATGGGTGGGTAAGATTTAGAATACATGAGAAGACATTACACTTTCGGAAGGACTGGTGACCTAGAACGCAGACGAGGCAAGATAGGAGAGCTACCGCAATAGATGCGATAAAGGTCATGAGAATGCCAGAGATAGTATATGGGTTCAATAAATATGAGGCCAAGCATGAGTCCTAGAGCACAGAAGAGATGGTCAGTGGATCCAAAACACTCTACACGTAGCATGTGAAAACCTAAATCACACAAGCAAAGAGGCGCGGAGATTTTTAGTTTATTTCTAATGTTTTCCTAAAGCACTGACATGGAGATGTCTAGGTCCTTCAGGATGCAGCACCTCAACATCATTATACAGTTAATCACAACAAACTATAAACATGGTGGTAAACAGCCACAGCTATAAGTCCTTCTTTAATTCTCAGTGATCGGTCTCCCAGTGTAAGCATGGCAGAGGAGAGCTCTGCAGCTTTGCACCCTCCCCTTGAAATGATATGCCATCAAATTGTCCTTTATTTAGTATAAGAAATATAGGGCCTGATGTATAAAGTATAAACACAGGGATTGGCAGAGTCTCCCGGTTTGCAAGCGCAAAGTGGTGTTGGGCATGCAATAAATCTTTTTTGTGGGTCCAATCACTGTTGGGAGAGGTGTGAAACTTTTGTAACCATTTAATTGCGATTTGCAAATAACTAAAGAGTTACTTACACCGTAAAATGCGTGAAAACTGATTCACAAAGTGGAAGTTGTCTCCGTGGGATAGCTTCCCCTTTGGGAATCATGTGGGGATCCTCTAAGGAGGCATAAGACTAATACATCTGTTCCTAAAAGGGAAATATTTTTGTTTACAAGCTGCACCTGTTGTTTTAATGGACAAAATCCGCTTTTGCAAATGCTTGGGAAAGCAAACGCATGAATGGAGGTCTGTTGTCCCTTGTACTCCCTCATCCTTCCAGTGGCAGCAATTTCCAACGGGGTCACACATTGTGGGATGCCTTATTAATATAATAAAGGTAGATCATTTGGCGAACCCCTACAGTTGTGCAATGTTTCATGCGGCCTGTTAGTACATATGTTGCATTGCAGAACCATTCATATTATGCACACCCAGGTTTGCAAGTGGGTCTGTGCACCAGGCACAAGAAGCCTACTGGGAGAATGAAGACGTGCTTTGTGGTCTCTACCCGCCAGTTTGCTGAAACGTGAAAGAAGAGGTCTTTCATATATAGCTTGGCTCCTTAAATCCAATGCACTAAAACTGAAGATGGCGGCATGGCACAGACCTCCTAGTATACTTGGTATACATTTGTTAGGTAACCCTGGACAGACTCTGTTCCATTACTACAGCCTTTGTAGCTCTACTGTCAAACAAGTTAAATGTTTCTGCCAGGGTTGGGGGCATTGCAATTATTTTTACAATGAAATACACATGATGTTTGTGGAAATTACACCTAGCACAGTAAATGCTTCTTGGCATTTGGCTGTATGAAAATTACAGAGTTTATTTTTGGCATATGACATTTACGTGAGATACTGGTTGGAAACTAGTTCAAGTAGAAAGTACCTTCCGGCCTCAGCACATTTCAATGCTTCAATTCCCGTAGCTCATATGCTGTTTAAAGCACTCTCCCCGGTGAAACTTTCGTGATAAATCGTAGCCGCACAAAGAGAAAACGAAATTACGCAATAAAAGTTTCACCAGTGCATATTCTATGTCAGGTGAAGCTGAACAAGGGGAATTGTAAATGAATGCATGGATCTGCGTTAAAAACTCTCAGTCATAGAATTACCTCAAGGTACTTCTGCTTAGCCAAGTGGGTGGCCCTTCGAACTCCCATGGAGGAGGCCAGGGAAGGAGTAACATCTCAGTACTGGTGTGTGATATCAGGAGCACCTGTTATTTTGGAGGTGTTTAGGCACAAGTCACTTCCTAGCTTTGACGAGTGACTTGTGGGCACACGTGATACCTCCTGCCAAAAACTGATGGCACCCCAATTCACTTCTTATTCTGATTCGAATGCAGGCACCGTCCACTTAGAAATGCCAATTGGGCCCAAAAGGGTGAAATTAAACTTGGGTTAAAAGCACACAACTATGACCAGATGCTAAAATTTGTGAGAGTTAATCCCCATAGGAGCACCCTCCGGTGTAGGTTAAACCGGGAAACAACCTTTACAACGGAACTTTTACATCACACTACCATTACAACGCAGTCATTACATCGCAACATCCCTTACATTGAATGCCATTACAACGCAACCATTACATCGCATGACACTACAACGCATACCATTACAACGCATGTCATCACAACGCAGTCATTACAACGCATACCATTACAACCCATACCATTACAACGCATAGTACCCTTGCACTATCCAACACTTACCCTACTGTTGCACCCCCTGGAGTTAGAATAGTAATTTTTACCCCTACACTATCCAACACTTACCCTACTCTTGCACCCCTGGAGTTAGAATAGTCATTTTTACCCCTACACTATCCATCACTTACCCTACTGTTGCACCCCCTGGAGTTAGAATAGTAATTTTTACCCCTATACTATCCAATAATTACCATAAATGCAATGTAATGGTATGCATTGTAATGGTATGCATTGTAAAGGTAGTATGCGATGTAATGGAATGCGTTGTAAAGGTAGTTTCTTAAAATGCGATGTCGTGTCATGCGATGTAATGGAATTTGTTGTAAAGGATGTTGCGATGTGAAAAATGCGTTGTAAAGGCATGCGTTGTAAAAGTATACGTGTATCGTCATACATCCGGTTAAACCATCACCCAGCTGATATACACCGCACAATGCACTGTAGAAGCATTGCACTACAGAAGAACAAGGTATCAAAGTTGGTGTTATGATTTTAATATGATATTTGTGCCTTGAAAAAAGGCAGAGCTTATGGCCCAACCTGTAAGAAGAGGCTCTTTGTAAAGCATGCTGAAGTAGTTACTGCCCTATAACAGGAGAAACAGGAACCATCTCTCTTGATGAATTAGCTGAAGAGCACGTCTTGTAGTCCGATAACATCTTATCCTGGCCTCTGCCTCTGCTCTGTAAGAGCCACTTCTACTTGTCCTTCGAAGAATTTTACTTTTTTCCCAATGGCTCCCGGGCAAACACTTTTGTTTGTTCAACATATGTAACACTTTACTGAACCATTTCTGCTTGTCAGCTTTATCAGCTGCATCTTGCTTTTCGGCTGTGTGCCACGACCGGAATGGCTTTGAAGAATCTCCCCGCCGGAGCATCGGCTGATAACAGCAGGGATCTCAGGACCTGGCTGCTGGACGGAAGTCATCTGCCTGCTGGGGCTTCCTGGTTCAGCCCTGCTCTTATCTCCTGCAAACTTGACAATCCAGCAAGCCCTTTAAGTGTTCATCATCAGAGCAGTAGTCTGCTGCCTGGGGGTCCCCGCGAGTGTACCCACATTCTGAGTAAGTTGGCCACTGTCATCTCAACCTGAGCTATGTGGTGGCTCTGGTGCTGGTGTTAAATTAATAATACGGGGTACAGGCCTTTTTGCCTGCATAACTGTTGTCTACACTGGCGACTGGCGCTCGCTGGTTAAAGATCAGTGCACGCCCCAAAACTAGGGGGCTCTGCCTTCAGGAATGAGACATGTTTGATTTATATGTGTGTGTCTTTGGAGAGGGTGGTATTAGATGGGTCCTTTTAGACCCTTTGTGCGTGCTGCGTAAACTGAAGGCTATTGCTTTGGGAAGGACAACTTTACCCATGTTGGGCATGACAGCATACATGTACACCCACACCACCTCTCTGAAACCGGTAGATGAGGTTGGTGGGTCTCACCAGTGCACTGCTTTTTTTAGAATAGGTTTTTGCACTTCCTGAATGAAAAGCACCTGCTGGACTTGGCCTTTTTTGCAGGGTTATCCCAGAACTTTTTGCCTTCTCCCAGTATTTTTTCTGACCTGGTGTTGGTGGTTTTAGGACTCTGGGGATTTATCACTTTTGTTCAGTGTTAAAGTTATGTTATGTTATATGTATTTATATAGCGCACAGCTGCCCCAGCAAAGGGGCGTCCGGCGCTTTGGACAGGCAAAGACATAACACAACAAGACATCAAAGAAACAGGGGGACAGAAGGCAGAAAACCTAAGAGACAGAAGGGAACAAATGGGTTTTTATAGCTCTCCTGCACTCCAGCAGATTGTCCAGTGCGCGAATTTGAGATGGAAGTGAATTCCATAACTTAGGGGCTAAAACTCGAAAGGAGCGTCCCCCAGCACGGCAGAGCTCAAACCGCGGAACCAGAGCCAAATTTTGGCCCAAAGACCTAAGTGACCGCGATGGTATATAGGGAGTAAGCAGGTTCTCAAATATCTGGGGGGATGATAGTTTAAGAATCTTGAAAGACAGGCACAGGATTTTAAAATCGATCTGTTGTGCCATAGGCAACCAGTGAAGTGACCGTATCGTTTCCTTCACGGAACAAAACCTCGGTAAGCTCACCAAGGCTCTAGCGGCAGCGTTTTGAACACGCTGCAGCCTGGTGATTACAGCCTGATTTGCCCCCACCAGGAGCGAACTGGCATAATTGAGCCGTGATAGGATAGTGGCCTGCAGGATCAGCTGCCTGGTATTGGCGTCAAAAAATTTCAGAATAGGTCTGAGCCCTCGCAAGATTCCAAAACAAGTGGCTGCCACTTTTTTTGTGTGACTATCAAAGCTAAGAGCAGAGTCCAACCAGACACCCAGATTTTTTACCTCCGACACCAAGGTTGGCGTGACACCCAGCTCCGGGGGCCACCATTCGTCACCCCAAAGGCTGCTCTGTTTGCCCACGATTAGCACCTCTGTCTTCTTAGCATTAAGCTAAAGACAGTTGTCTGTCAGGTATGCAACGTTTACAATGAAATTTTTACAACGCACTACCATTACAACGCAGGTATTACCACGCATACCATTACAATGCATTGCGCTGGGGGGCGCTCTAGGGTAAGTAATAAGTTTAATTTTCTATCCAACACCTTCCCTAGTGTCCACGGGGACTGGAGTTGGAATAGAAAATTATACTTACCACTATCCAGCACCTCTAAGCGTTATGCGTTGTAACGGTATTCGTTGTAAATACCGCGTTGTAAAGGTATGCGTGGTAAAAGTATGCGTTGTAACGTCATACATCCGTCTGTCATCCAGCCCGCTACTGCCAAGAGTCCAGCCCGAAACCTAGGGGCCTCGAGGTCAGTTCTACCACTCAGTGTCACTGCCAGCTGCGTATCGTCAGCGTAGGAGACCATATTCATGTCCCAACGCTTGGCGACCGCAGCCAGCGGTTGCACATACAGGTTAAACAGAGTGGGGCTCAGTGCCGACCCCTGAGGCACTCCTTGTTCGAGAGCGTAGGGTTTAGACTCAAAGGGCGGAATCACTACCCTAAATGAGCGATCAGCTAGAAATGACCGGAACCAGTCTAGAGCAGCACCAGAGATACCAGCCCGCTCAAGACGTTGCTGCAAAGTCGAGTGTGAAACCGTGTCAAACGCGGCACTGAGGTCAAGTAACACCAGTGTTGCAGTCTGACCGGAATCAAGCACTGACCGCAGGTGTTCCGTCATAGAGAGCAGAGCCGTCTCAGTGCTGTGACCGGCAGGAAAGCCATTCTGGGTAGGATCTAAGATTTTGGCCCTATGGAGATGTTCCGACAACAAGCCACCTTTGTAGCCCATGGCAGCAAGGAGATAGGATGATAATTCTCCAGTTTGAGAGGGTCTAACGTGGGTTTCTTTAAAATCGGGGTGACTACAGCCTGTTTCCATTTGGTTGGCACAGTGCCCGAGGAGAAGGACAGGTTGATGAGCTGACGCAGAGGAGGGAAACAAAGAGTGGAAGATTCCCGAAACTGCGCCGGTCTAAGAGGGTCCGCAGGAGAACCTGATTTTACTTTAGTGGCCAACCTGTTAAATTCCTCCTCCGATAGACCGGGAGGAATCAATAGAACTGCATGCATAGGCACGATAGCTCTCGACGCCTCGCTCGAAGGAGTAGAGGAGGGGAAAGAGCGATAAATAGTCTGAACCTTTTCCAGGAAAAAGGCCGCTAGATCCTCACAGTGAGATTCAGAACCAATTTCTACTATAGGCGCTCTTTTCCCAGTCAAGTCCTTCAAAACTTTAAAGATCAGTTTTGACGCGTTAGAGCTCTTTTTAAATTCCTCAGAGTAAAAGGCCGCACGGGCCCTGCATATGGCTCTATGATAAAATTTAAGTTTGGCGAGGTATATGGCCTTTCTCCGGGCTTCATAGGATTTCCGCCAGGCCCTCTCAGCTTGTTTGCATTCTTTCTTCAGTAGCGTCAGAGCACTATCGTACCAAGGACTTGATTCAGAGGAACGACATTTGCTCCAGGCGGCAGGAATCAGGATATCTAAGGCCCGGCTTATCCAGGCACATAAGATTTCATAACCAGATTCTACCTCATTAAACGACCCAAGCGGATTTTCAACGAGAAGACGATGAAAATCATCCAACTTCATTTTTTTCCAAGGGCGTTTGAAAGTGACCCTATCTGAAGGTTTAAAAGGAAGATCACCGATCCTAAAATACAGTTTCACTATAAAGTGATCGGACCAGACGACCGGGCAAGGCTGCAACACCTTGGCCCCCCACCAGATTTGAGAATATGGGGTCCAATATATGGCCACCCACATGTGTAGGGTGAGTTACCAGCTGGCTTAACTGTAGGGCCTCCATATCTGCAATAAAGCTGTTAATCGATGAAGAGAGGTGATGATCCAGGTGGAGATTAAGGTCTCCAAAAATGCTGAAATTGGCTGAGCTCATAGCAAGAGAACTAACTGCCTCAGGAAAAGCTTTCCTGAAAGCAGTATCATTGCTCGTGCAGGTGCTCTCCATGGTAAACTTGGTAGGATTGGTCTACACCTGTTTGGCATATTTAATTTACCTATCAGTCCCTTGTAAAGTTGTACCTCATATACCTGGGCCAGTAAATTAAATGCTACTGGTGGGCTTGCAGCGCTGCTTGCACCACCCAGCAAAGTAGCCTTTCAAACCTGTCTCAGGCCTCTGCCATTGCAGGGCCTATGCGCACAGTTTACTGCAGCTGTGATGTGGCACATAAAGTGGTTGCCACATCTGTGACTCCCCTTTTACTACATATCAGTCACCTCTAAGGTAGGCCCTAGCTGGCCCTATGGGCAGGGTGCGCTGTAGGTAAAAAGTAGGACATATGCCTTAACTGTGTAACTTGTCCTGGTAGTAACAAACAGCCTTTTTGGTTTCTCACTACTGTGAGGCTGCCCTCTCATAGGAATACATTGGGGATTCCCTGATATGTGTTTCAGTGGTAATTGCTGACATGAGAGGAGTAGCGTGATCAAGGTTGGTATGTTTGGAATAGTGGTGATAAATGCTGCATAATGGTTTTTGCAAATTTATTATCACTATTTTAGAAATGCCACTTTGGAAGTTGGCATTGCTGTGTGCTATGTGTCTTTGTGCCTGCCTGTTGTGTATTGCATGTCTGGCTCTGGATGACAGTGGCTCCAGAGGGGCTGGGTGAGTCAGCACTTGGCTGAATAGGCCGATCTACATTTGGAGTAGTGGGAGGAGTAGCACCTGACCCTGAATAGCACTGTGCCTGCCTTACACAATGCAGGCTCCGACCCCCTGTTGCATGTCTGGGGCCAGAGCCTAAACTAACAATGGGGACTGTTGTGTACTTCTTAAGTGCCCCCCCAGAACTGGTTTGGACTGGGTCCAGTGCCCTGTGCCAGGGCAGAACAAAGACTAGTAGTAGTATAAGTATTGGGGCTGTGACCCCATGGAAGAGTGCTCACTTGGAACCTGCTGGGGACTAAGATACTGCGTGGACTGCAGTGTGCAAGGAGGAACCCCCACATGGACTGACTTGCTCCCTGCTGGGGGGATCTGGAAAGACTCCCCTTCTGCTGGAAAGACATGTGTGCTGGCCTGCCTTGTGGGACCCTGGAGTCCTAGCATCAGGCTGAGCGCTGTGTGCTGTACGTTGCCCTGAACCTGGGCTTGGAGCGCTGCAGGAGCCTTTTATGTGGAGCCCCTGGCGTGGGCTCGTGTCGCCGCAGCGCATGGTGATCGCTCCACTTCCTGTGGTCTGAAGTGCCTGGGAGGAGCATTGTGCCCATAACAGCATGAAGAGCGCTTCAGGATTTCTGTGCCCAGGGGGGTCGGAGCCCTGACGTGGTCTCATGACGAAATATCCACTGGGCGCAGAGAGAGTAACAGCATCGGGAGAAGAAGCTCCCGTAGCCACCGGAAACCAGGCGGCAGTTGCCTGGTTGTGGGCAGAGCCTCTGGCCGGAAAAGCGGAAGCCAGGCAAAGGCTGAGCCTGGCTAAGGGCATGGCTCTCACAAGGAGGAGAAGTGCCGCAGAGCCTAAAGTTCGTGGGCCAAAAGAAGGAGGGAAAGCCCAGACCAGGCGGCAGGCGAGATTCAGCGAGGGTGGGCATCATACTGTGTTAAGCTACTGATCCACAGCTGGCTAAGAGTCACGACTGTCACTTTGCCATGCAGATCTGTTGTAGGCCTTTGTTATTTCCCCGGGGCAACTTATTACACTTTCGGCTACTTCTGTTAAACAAGACATCATTGCGATGTTGAACAGCTAACTAGAACGTTGAGGGTCAGTTACTGTGGCATTAAGGTATTGTTTACACAGAGCTGCCTGTGTATTTCTGCACTGCAGGAAAGGGCACATACACATCAGTATACTTTCATACAGGGGCACATGGCCTTCAGTGCCTCTGTAATGTGACTAATTGGGGCACTGGAGACTCAGGCCCTCCACAGCAGTGAAAGCTACTTCGTACTGTGTAACTATGCTGTGTAACCACTTGCCAAAATCTGTTCTTGTGGGTTAAAGCACAGTATGGTGCACCTTTGGCAATCAGAGGGAAATGGCTGCCATCTTCCACTCAGCCTGTCCCAAAGGCCCAGTCACTAAGCAACTACTCAACAGCGTCCACTACGGATGCCTAAGATGGGCAGAGCCAAGGTTATAACCATTGAGGGTGTGACTCAGTGCTTAATTGGAGCCAGTGGTTTCGGGAGCTCATCACCGGCACTTTATTGTCAACAGCAGCACGTATGACAGTCTGCCACATGGTGGCACTGTATGTCTCATATAGAGACAAGAAAAACAACAGATGTTTACTAATTCAATATACCTTAAAAATAGCTAATACATACCTTCCAAGCCATTGTTATAGCTTTGGGTGCCTTCTGTAGTCTGAATTGTCAAACTTGGAGGAGTGTGATGCTTAGTAGTTGTGTTGGTACTGGCATTGGCAGTGCTGGAAGGAGCTATGGGCTGGTGCAAGCTGCAGCAGCCTCCTGACCAGGGCCCCTGCATGTATTTTCCCCCAAATTAAGCACTGTGCCTGTGTCAATCTCTGGCATAGTCCCAAAAAGGAGAGCGACCCCATTTCTCCAAGAGACAGGGTACCTTATACAAACAATTTATCATCAGAAAAATTCTCTTGGAGAATTCAACACATTCGGGTGTCCCCCCTGTTGTCTTGTTAAATTTGAGAAACAATGAATTATAAGTGGATTAATGCATAGATGCTCAAGTCTTATTGATTCCTTCAAATTAACAAAATTGTAAGGACAAATATATATTTCTTGGTTGTTGTATCTCTTGTACTGTAACGTCTTGATGATATTATGTGCACTATTCTAGCAGGAGCTTAGATTGTTTTTTAAACAGTTTTTAAACAATGAGAACTTTCTATAATTGTACAGTTGTTTTCTATTCATTGTATCATTAAACAGATATTTATAATTGCCTTTTGGGTCCCCTTTTAGACGGAGACTAAAGAATGTTTGATTGTGAAGATAGTGCAGTGTGAGATAGCTGAATGTGTTGATTTCTCCAAGAGAGTTTTTCTGATGATCCATCTCTGGCATAGCCTGGGTGTCAAGGCCATGAAGCAAGCAAGGACAATCGGCCCCAGGCCCACGCCGCGCCGGTATTAAAATACAGGCCTACTTTGAGTGCACAAAGCCTCTCACAACCCTGGACCCGGGAGTCACTGCACCTGCTGCACTAATAATAGCAATACTCCTGCCTACAGGTCTTTAGGCTCCACCTATCGCTACATCTGATCTCTCTACTTCCATCCCTCTCTCCTCTTATCTTTTTTCCTTACTTACATTCTTGCCTCTCTGCTCCCTTCCTCCCTCCATCTCTTCCCCTCACCTTTCTCTCATTCATTATTATCTCCTTCCTCACTTGTCCCCTTGTCATCCTCAATACTGGTCCCTTTCTCTTCCTTTTCTCTACCCGTTTTGCTCGTCTTTAGCTCAATTCTTTTTCTGTCTTTTTTCATAATTATCCCCTTCTCTCATTCTGACACTTTTTCCTCGCCTTTCACCCTTTTCTTTAATCTTTCTCCTCCTTCTCCATTTCATCATTTTCATCAACCCCATTTCCACCCTGTGCCTCACCCTACCATCTCTAGCATAAACACAGGGCTAGACTCCAGGTAGGCTCTGTACTTAAAAAAGAGTGAGCTGGCAGACTGGACCACCTCCCGCCACTTGATCCCGGTGCCACTTCACCGGCTGCACTACTGATGGGTACGTCCTAGGTGGCAATCCGGCCAGCGAAAAAACAGTGATGAATTCAACAATCAGCGGACATAAGCCTGGCTGCAGGATCTTACCTGGGCACAGCACTGCACCACCATAATGAGATGGAAAGAACCCACATTGCAAGCAGCCTCCTACCAGGGCATGCCCGTCGGCCTATGGCAGAGCGGGCTGCGTGTGGCTGCGCTACAAGGTGTGTGCTGTTCACTCACTAATAAGCAGGGCCACTGGAATTATGCGGCAGAGAAAGCCCAAACTATGTGGCAGGAGTACACAGCAAGAAAAGGCAAATTCTATGGCAGGACCGGAGGCTTCGGATTATGCCTTCTTCCTTCGCTTTATTCCTACGCAGCAGCAAGAAACAAACAGTAACAACAACTATATTTCCCAAGAACACTTGGGAAAGCAAAAAGTCTTATTGGGAGTCTTTCGTCAGTGTCCGCACTCTGGCCAGCTCCCACCATGCACTGCTGCTGTTTCCTCTTCCTCTTTCTTCGCTGCTCAGCAGCAAGATAAGTGGTTTTTTCTCTTCTCTCCTGTATTTTGGGCGTTATTAATGTAGCGTTTTTATTTATTGGTTAAGCGCTTGCATATTTCTATATTACAGATTCCCCCTGGTAATTGCGGGACGCTTTGGCGCTCCTAACGCGATTTTGAGCCCAGTTGACAGTGGGGTGTGGTCCTCCCACCACTAGGGGGAGAGGGCTCCTCTCTGTGGTCAGCGCGAGTGTGAGGTATTTCTCACAGCGTTTTTCGCGCGCTGCCCACAGAGAGCCTGTCCTGCCTCCTGCCACCCGGTTAGACCCCCTGAGGGGTCGGTTTTTCCCGTTTTTCATTGCCCTGAACGACTTGGCGGGTCTGTATATTGTGTATTTGGACACCCTGCGGTGTCGCAATTTGCACCTGTCTTTGTGGTGCGGTGGGGCGCTTTCCCGGGTGGTGCCTTATAACAGTGAGGGCTGATGCGTCCCCAGGGCTAGTCCCTTCAATTGTGTGCCTGCGCGCCACCCACATTTGTCTGTGTCCCCTCCCATCTTGAATTGGTGCCCGTGAGGGTTCCCTTAATTTCTGCTGCCCACAGCTCCTGTGTGCCCGCGGAGCCTAACTTACCTCATAATGCAGGAGGAGCAGGGCTAGTACCCAGAGGAGGACCCTCTTAACCACGTCCCCTGGGATGATGACTTTTATCAGGCAGTGGGCGCCTCTATTTACAAGGCCATGGATCAGGCCATGATTCCCCTAGAGCAGCGTCTTTCTGCACTTTTTGATGAAGCCGATGCGAAGCTGGCAGCCTTATTCCAAAGCAGGCCCCGGCCCCTGCGCCCTCTTCCCCCCCCCCCCCCCCCCCCCAGTAAAAAGCCTTGCACGAAGGGGGTAGACACGGAGGCTTTTGCGCGCGTTAAGAGCGCATTTATGGCACAGGAGGTTCCCCAACCAGTCCCATTGCCCCCGGCTGATAACTTTCCACCAACGCCTCAGACCGCGTCCCCGGAGCCGCTGGATGATGGGGATTCCTCAGACACAGACGAGGAAGCATGCTCCTCTAGGTCCTGGCTTCCTACCCAGACTCCTGCCTCGGCGGGGCCATCTGACATGTTGGACCTGGACGATATCTTCCACCCTCGGTCTTCGGACTGGGTGCCTGGGGATAAAGTGGCCCAGTATGTGGCAAGCCGTCTGCATAAACCGGTGGATAAGGACGCTCGCAGCTGCCTTACGGGGGAGTGCCCTCTCCCTACCTTAGAAGGGAAGGTGGTGTTGACTCCTGATATTGACCACAAAATGGCAACATTCTTAGCAAAATTTGTGAGGGACCCTAGGAAGGGTATAGAACGCTCGTGGCGTAAGTGCCAAGACAAGCTGCTGGATGAGGTAGGGCCTATGACCAAAATTATGGATATGGCCGAAGAGGCCACGGTGTCGGACGACCTTATCTCCCCAGAGGTTCTCTCCAATTGGGCGCAGCGGGCCATTGTGTTCCTCAGGAATGCCAACTGCGCCCTCTCAACGGAGTGGCGGAGGTCGCTCCTTATTAAGTTCGACCCTAAGCTGGGTGACCTTGCCTCTTCAGAGGCAGGTGCAGTGGCGCAAGGGGGCCTGTTCGGGGACCCTTTTGTCAAGGAATTAGGCAAGTTTGTAGCAACATTCACTTCCCTGGACAGGGCACAGTTCAAAATTAAAAAGGTGTTTGACTCACGGGTTTTTGAAAGGGCCGGACGTGGCAGAGGCCGCTTGTTCGGCCGTGGCAACAGCTCCGATCGGGGGCAAGGCTTCGGCTGCGGGCAGTTCCAGGACAACGCCCGCTTCAATAATTTCTACCTGATGAGAGGACAAAGGTTTCGTGGCCGAGGAGGCCAAAGAGGACAGCAGCAGGGTGCTGGAAGAGGTGAGTGTGCTGCCCTCATCAGGCTTGCGAGTGGGGGGCGCTTGGCGCAGTTCTTCCTGGCTTCGATTTCCTTTACAAACGACGCTTTGGTGCTGCAGATGGTCCTGGGCTTCCAGCTGGAGTTTCATGGCCGTCCCTGTCAGCTGTATCGCCCCCGCCCCGTTACTTTCTCACAGCAAGATGCAGACTTGGTGCGCAAAGAGGTTTCTGCCCTCCTCCAAAAAGGGGCAGTTTGTTGCGCTCGAGAACACCCTGGGGGTTTTCTCAGCAATCTCTTTTTGGTGGCCGGCGGCCAGTCATCAACTTGAAAGAATTCAACGGGTGGCTGGTATACCGCCATTTCAAAATGGAGGGTATTCACCTCCTGCGAGATGTGTTGCGTCCATCCGATTGGATGGTCAGGCGCGACCTCAAGGACGTGTACCTGAAGGTGCCGGTTTTCCCACCTCATCAGCGTTTCCTCCAGTCAGGTGGGGCGGTCAGGTTTACGAATTCACTACACTCCCTTTCTGGCTCTCCTCCGCTCCGTGGTGCTTCACAAAGGTTCTTCAGCCGGTAGTAGAGTTCTTGCGAGCGCGGGGTATGAAGATGATCATGTACCTGGACTATATGTTGTTCATGGACCAGTGTCCCAAGCAGCTGTCGTCCCAGTTGCAAATTGCATTCATCCTTCTTCAGGGGCTGGGTTTCGTTATTAACAACAAGAAGTCCCTTTTGGTTCCCGTCCAACGTGCAACCTTTTTGGGGTTCAGCATAGACTCAGTGTCTTCCACCCTGAGTCTTCCCACCAGGAAGATGGCAAAGATCAGGCACGAACTATGCCAGACATTAGCGAAACCTCAGATATCTCTCCGCCAGTTGGCTTGGAGTTGCTAGCAGGGTCCTGTGCTGTTCAGTGCTGGACGAAGGACAGGGTGCAGCCGTGTGTCCTCCTCAGGATGGACAATATCTCGGCGGTCTGGTATATCAACCATCTGGGGGGGTACCAGATCAAAGATGCTGGTGGACCTTGCGAGAGATTTCTGGACTTTTGCCTGGACCATCAGGTATCGGTCACAACGGAGTATCTGCCGGGTCGGCAGAACGAGGTGGCCGATTGGTACTCCCGGCACCTTCTGGATACTAGCATGTGGAAGCTGGACCCTCAGGTGTTCTCCTTGCTGTCGGAGCACATCGAGGAGCGGCGGTCTAGTGCATATGGGCAGAGGGAGCTCGAACCTCAGCTGGCACTTGACCAAGTCAACCTTTACCAATCTCTTCACCTCGCTGCGTCTGAAAATGTAATATGTTTAATGTACATGAGCATGAAGCCAAGGTATAGAGAGGGCGTCCTACACAAGTGGCACAGAGAGGAAGGTAAACAAAAGAAAGAAAGGGCAGCAGGCGTGCACTATTTAAATATTTAAAGAGAAGGCACAGTTTGCAATCCGTTCATACACATGGGCTTACTTGTTCTAATAAATGCCAAATACCAGGTTAAAGAACCCCTGCACTAACACTGCAGGATCTGCAGAGGAAAATGACTGCATAATCTACACTGCACTCCAAACAACTACAAAGAACTGGAATACATCCAGATAAATACAATATTTGAAATAATTATAATAATGCCGCAATAATTAGTGCAACTCATTAATACCTTTTTGATGTGATCTGGACCAGATTCTTTGATGTCTATGAATAGACAAACCTACGATTAAATCAAGTTTTTTGTGCATCACAATTAATTCTTGTGAATTATATGCAGTAGCAAGGAAGAGGAAGGCGGTCTGGTAAACAGAACAGTGAAATAATTTGATTAGACCTTTTTTAGTTTTCTTTCTTCTATCTAATTTTTTTTAATGTTTTAAGTGGTTTTAAATCACAGTATTTAATGACTCGAGTAACAACTTTAAGAAAACTCAGTTAATATATTATCGTTTTATATGTGTGCAAATAACTTTGAAAATTTGACCATGTGTTTCTATAGCTTCTTGGAAATTATTCTGGATGACCAGATTACTATTATTATTATTTTTATTGTTGTTATTGTTATTATTATTAATAATATTATTATTATTATTATAATAATAATACATATTTTTATTATTCACCAATTACGTCCTAATTTTGGCATGGCATAACATGACCTTATGAAAATGACAGATTCACAACACAGATGTTAAAACAATATTACTGAAAGTTTAAATATACTGTAAAATATATATCCTACCTATAATTACTGTTGGCACACTGATAACATTAATGACATTATTTACGCATTGTGTCTTTTAAGGTAATGACGGTAATTACAGAATCTATGCTCTAATAGGAATCATTACAGTAATTACGGGATATCACCATCTGATAATTGCAGTATCCCCCTCACTCTCTCTTCCTCTCCATTAAATCTGCTGCCTCCGCTTCACCCTACAGCCACCTTCTCCCTTTCAGCATCTCTTGTGGCGGTGGTGCTTTCGTCTCATTTCCCTCTATGCCCCATCTTTCGAGTGTCACTTCCTCTCTCTCTCTCGTTCCCTTTCCCCTGTCTGTTTTCTGCTCTACCACCTTCAAACACGTGTCTACCCTACGCCCTGTCTATGGTTCCCTCTTCCATCACATCCATTTCTCTGCCTTTCTTGTATCCACCACTTTTAATCTACCTTAATGCCTATTGCGCCACCTCTTTGTTTATTATTTTTTCCGCACTATGGGGTCTATTATGATGTCGGGCGGATCGCCACCCCCCGAATGGCGGCGGCGATCTGCCCGACATCATCCCCCGCCCGCCTCCCATATCCCCCCCGGCATATTATGATGGCAGGCGGTACCGGGGCGGATGGGAAAAAGTTGAATATGGGGGCTGTGTGTGCTAGACATCGCCATCCATATTACAATGGCAGCGGGAAGCAGTTGCCACCACGGAAAGGCATGCAGATTCCTCAGTTTGGGGCCCGTTGCGGGCCCCCAGGATGTTGGGGGGGGTGGGATTGGCACATGGGTGGTACCTAATATGGGTGCATATAAATTGCACATGCAGGTCGGCCGCATACATAGCGGGCGGTCCCATTTCCCAGGGCGATGACGGGTGAATTGTAATAGACCCCTATGTGTCTCTTTCGGCTGCCCACATTTCTCCTTCAATGTCTCCATCATACTTTCCCTCTTTCTACATAGTTCCCTATACTAATTCACCACTAATACTTTTTGGGTTCCGGAGTAGTGTGCTACTCACTGAAAAGCACTTTGACACCTTTTCAGGGGTAGTAAGTGCTATATAAATGCAATTACAATCTGCTAGACCCTTTCAATGTCTACCCCCACTGTGCCCACACAGATAGCCTTTGTATACTCTTCCTCACTACCCACCATTTCTGTCCCTAATTTCCTGTCCATGCCAGTAATTTGTCGATCCAGCTCCTACTGAACATGGCGCTTGTTGAGCTGGAGCCTTCCTGAGGTGATACGAAAGATAACACACCCAGAACCTCCTTTTCAGTATCAATATAGCCACTAGGAATGGGAAAAGCACGTTTAAGGTTTTTAGGCTAACATACAAAAAATAAATTGTTTTATGATTAAATAACTCCTCTTGCTCCCCTAACAACTATGGTGAGATGAAGCGAAGAGGAAGGCTCCTGAGCCTGGGTTTTAGCTGGGAATCCCCACCTAAGCTCTTTCACTCTTCTTAAATGCTGCTGTCTACAGTGTGATTTTGTAACATCGGGAGATGGAAATGTGAGCATGCACATTAGTTAAAATGTTGTGCACTCACTGACTCTCTCTGCTGAGTCAGAAGTTAGCTCTGCTGTTGCTGCACAGAGTTGCCTCATTATGCAGCACAACAGTATTTAACCTTTTCCATGCTCATGATGAGCTGAGCTCGTCATGAGGCATGGTGCTCCGGTGCTCATGACAAGCTCAGCTCGTCATGAGCCATGGAACGCTCAGGTGCGGGGAGAATTCCCCTGCTGTGCTGAGCGTTCCACGGGAGCCGGTGCACCTGTAGCGCCGTGCCTCACGACGAGCTGAGTTCGTCATGAGCATGGGGGCTCTGTGCACGCCCCCCTCGTCCCCAGCACAGCGGGGGAATTACCCCCGCAGCGAAGGGGTTATGGGAATTGAGGCACCAAACTCTCAGTAAGGCCCGCATACACTTTTAATTTAATGGAATGTGTTGTGAATCATAGCCATAGGTCGGTCCTCGAAAAACCGAGACTGTCCAGGAGAATCCTAATTGGATCATGTGTGGAGCAGGCTAGCTCAGAGGCAGACCTGGGACATGAGTTGACCATTGATATGCTGCCCAATATCACAATGTGGGGACTTAAAGCATTTGCAGTAACAGCTGCAGTGAACCTCAGAAGTCAACTATAAAAGAAAAATTGATAACTTGTCAAAAAATATAATTTATCAACTTAGAAACATGTGTGACCCAACTTAATCCAATGCCCAAAAGGCATCAAGTGGTGAGGACTGAAAAAAAGGGTCACGTAACAGTTCAAATATGACTTTCGATAACATACGAATTTGCGAAATGAGGCTCAACCACTGGCAATGGATAGTTTAATATTACAAATCCTTTTTGGAATATCTCTTTATTTAGTTTTTGCACAGAAAAACAAACAGCACAATATACCCCCCAACTGTCAAGGACATGAGAGACAAACATATAGCAATTAGAATAGGTCTTCCCGAGGCCTGAGCCGGACAACATCTCTCCAACACAGCAAGCAGGTTCTTGGTTTATTCATTGTGCAAAGCATCATCAAAGCCCAACGGTTCATCTTGTGGCTTAAGCCCACTCCACCCTACATCAGCTAAGTACCTCCGGCATCTTCCCAAATTTGCGTTGGCGACCTCTTGCATGATATATTAGCTTTTCTACCCTCATACAGCAGTCATGCCTTCTTCCCACTCCTGTGTGGTAGGCATAGTTAGAGCCGCCCCAGTACTTCAGCATATCTCTATGAGCCACCATTAGGGCAAGGTTGCAAAATAATAGAGCATAGCGTCCAGGATTTGTTCGCCGCAAATACCCAGTGCGGCCTGGTATTGTGTGAGTCCCACTTCGTTTCCCAGAACTTCTGAGTTTTTATCACCCACCCGTTTCCAGTAGGCCACAATTTTCGGGCACTTCCACAGCAAATTCGAGCGTTAGGCTGTGTCCAGGTTCTCTTGGTAAAACTCAATGATCCACTTCTGAAGCAAAGCCATTGTACGCCTACACAACAAACATCGATACCTATTTTAGTTGGGTTTTGCTGAGGATTGTGAGGACTTACACCAGTCTGTGCCTTGATGTTTAGATTTACCAAAATACATCTGCTCCCGCCAAGGGTCAGAGAATGTTTGCCCCCTACTTTACTAGAGCTTGTTAACTGATGAATGCCTCTTTTTGCTATAGCCAAATATCACTCTAGCCAAAAATTGCCTATGTCTTCTTACTCTTGAACTCATTTTAGACCAGGAAATGTCTGCCAAATTTCAAATGTGCCTTTTTGCTACCAGCATCCAGGCCTAGCAGCAACCACACATGCACATTTAACCACCAATGGCACCACACTACTGCTCTTCTATAAATTTGATGTCAACCCTGCAGAGGGAACAGAGACAATCTTGGCAACCCTAATTGAAGACATGCAGTTAGCAGCAGAGGACGGTGGTGTTGGTGCGATCAGGTGAGATCTGGCATTCAACACCATCAACCTTACTGTTGTGCTTTCTCACCTCCACCATTCGGGTTTTGCAGATCTACATTGAATAGTCTCTGCTCCTTCCTGCCAGATAAAAATCAGGAGGTATCTATATCACCTTTCCCATCTCGGTCCCTCTGTTAACATGAGAAGTCTTCCAGGAATACAGCAGGACCGATAAAGTGGCTTCTACATCTGGTAAGATCCGCAGGTCATGTGTTAGAATTCTGGCAAGGCCAACTCAGCCTTTCTTCCTCCTGCAGTCAATCCATTAGGTTTTAAAATGGGCTGCTATTTACAGTAATTTTAATCGACAAAACTGAATTGACGACATCGTAGCGCAAAGCGCTTGGCAGCGACTAAGGACTGTTTTTAGCGTTTTAAACTGTTTTACCTGTATTTCTTAAAATTGTACTTTGCACAACCTGTTCTTGTCCGCTTACTCCCCGTTCCACCGCAGCTACCAGTGCTGTTTGTTGTGGAGGGAGGCAAGCGGTACCACTTCCTGGTTGCTCCAGCATAGGCGGCCATTTTCGGAGGGTTGACGCGCTAGTCTCCCCTTCGCCCTCAGTACTTAAGGATCCCATTAGGCGCGCTCGACAGTGATTGACGACATCGTAGCGCAAAGCGCTTGGCAGCGACTAAGGACTGTTTTTAGCGTTTTAAACTGTTTTACCTGTATTTCTTAAAATTGTACTTTGCACAACCTGTTCTTGTCCGCTTACTCCCCGTTCCACCGCAGCTACCAGTGCTGTTTGTTGTGGAGGGAGGCAAGGGGTACCACTTCCTGGTTGCTCCAGCATAGGCGGCCATTTTCGGAGGGTTGACACGCTAGTCTCCCCTTCGCCCTCAGTACTTAAGGATCCCATTAGGCGCGCTCGACAGTGATTGACGACATCGTAGCGCAAAGCGCTTGGCAGCGACTAAGGACTGTTTTTAGCGTTTTTAACTGTTTTACCTGTATTTCTTAAAATTGTACTTTGCACAACCTGTTCTTGTCCGCTTACTCCCCGTTCCACCGCAGCTACCAGTGCTGTTTGTTGTGGAGGGAGGCAAGCGGTACCCCTTCCTGGTTGCTCCATCATAGGCGGCCATTTTCGGAGGGTTGACGCGCTAGTCTCCACCTTCACCTAACCTATTTAGTCCTTCATCTATCCGCGCAGCGGTAGCGCCCTAGACGCGCCGAAGAGGCGCCAAAGTGAAGCCAGTCTGCACCAGTCCGCGTCTAGACGCCTCCCGCCGTTCGGCGGTCAGTTCCACCATGGTGGGGCCTTCACTTGTTCATAACTCCTCATCCCTCCTTTCCTTACGTCCTTGCACGACTTTTCCATGTTACCACTCGTTCCTTCCATCCCATACTGAGTACCATTGTTCCAAATGTAACTGGAGTCCTCTCCCGTCACATATCTGCCAGGCTCCCCCCGTTCAGGAATGGAGAATGTTTCTTCTTAATTGCCGCTCTCTACCCAAACATCACACTGAACTGCATATATTAATTGAAGAGCTCAAACCGGATGCTCTGTTTCTGACAGAAACGTGGCTCCAAGCAGATCATGACCCGACTATTGTAGGGGCCACTCCTCTAGGCTACACGCTTAAAAAACTGGATCGCCAAACCGGGAGAGGTGGCGGACTGGCCATTATATACCGTGACAGCTATAAATGCCGCATTGTCCCAACCACCCTACCTTCCTGCGAGTGTTTTCATTTCTCGCTAGAACTCTCCCCTACTACTACTTTCACAGGCATTTTAGCTTATTGCCCCCCCCGGCCCCCTCAATAATTTCATCACCAAAATAACGGACCTCGCTGCTAGCGTAGTACTGTCTTCACCCAACTTTACCCTGTTGGGAGACCTCAACCTACATCTAGATGATCCCCTTGATACCACAGCTAACAATCTCCGTTCTAACTTACAAGCTATGGATCTTTCTCAAAAAGGCTTTCACGCAACCCATAATAGGGGTCACCTCCTTGACCACATCTACAGTAATGTAGATGATCTAATGGTAGAGACCCCTTTACCCCTACCTTGGACCGACCACTTTTTAATACCTTTTAGCTGGCGCACAAACCTGCCTTCCTCCTCTCAAAACCTTGCAAAGTATCGAGGCAGGAAGTGGCCCTCGCTCCCCCTCCAAGCGTGGGAAGCTGCCCTTGCCAGAGCCCCTCCTGGGAAGGCAACAAACCCCAATACGGCCACCAACAATTTCGATAACTGGATTTCGGGCACCCTTGATCTGGTCCTTCCCATGCACTCCTGCAACTCCTTAAAAAGACCTAAAACTGCCCCATGGTATATCCCTTCCCTCAGAACCATGAAATTAGCCTGCCGTAAGCTTGAGAGAGCATGGAGACATGATCACTCCCAACTTAGGAAGGCTGAGTACAGAGCTGCTATAAAGCTCTACAAACAGGAATTAAAGGCAACTCAAGCCTCCTTTTATGAAGGGAAAATTAATGCGGCCGCGAATGCCCCAAAGGAAATTTTTAAAATTGTTAAATCCCTCATCTCACCCTCCGCGGAGCGTCCTTCTGCCGAAGGTGCTCAAAAACGTTGTAACGAGCTTGCTATCTTCTTTTCTCAAAAAATTCAGATCATCTACTCCTCATTCGGGGATGTCAAGAATGAAGGGGAACTTCGCCTGCCCACTACCTCTGATCCTCCCGCCTCTTGTTCACTCGATACAATTCCACTACTGGACAGTCTGGGCTTGGGTGGACTTACCACCAAGATCACCTCTGGTTCCCCTAACGACCCAGCACCCCCTCAGACCCTCACTAAGGTTATGGACGTCATTCGCCCGGTCATATTGGACGTCCTCAATACATCTATCACCTCCAAATTTGTGCCACCTTCTTGGAAGTGTGCGATGGTGAGGGCCCTATTGAAGAAGCCCAATCTTGACCAGAACAACTTGGCAAATTACCGCCCCATCTCCTTACTCCCCTGGCTGAGTAAATTGCTCGAGAGGCACGTAAATAACATCCTGGTGGACTATTTAGAGTCCAACAGTCTACTACGTGCCTCCCAGACAGGGTTTCGCCCTCTACACGGGACCGAAACTGCCCTTCTGGCGGTAACGGAAGAGGCAAGAGCAGTGTTGGACCAGGGAGGAAAAGTCGCCATTATCCTACTCGATCTCAGCGCCGCGTTCGACACAGTCGACCATGTCACGCTACTGCAACGTTTGGCGGACATGGGTGTGTCGGGCGCGGCCCTGGAATGGCTGACATCCTTCCTGGCTAACCGCTCCTTCCAGGTCTTTGAGGGCGAGACAGTATCTCCCAAACACCCACTCCGGTGTGGAGTACCGCAGGGCTCCTCCCTCAGCCCTACCCTCTTTAATGCCTACATGGAACCCCTAGACAGGATTGTCCATCCCTTCGGTGTGCGTATCGTCACCTACGCTGACAATACCCAACTGGTGGTCTCTTTAGACCACTCTGAGGGATCGTCCCACACCTTAGGTCCCTGTCTAGAGGCCGTCGCTCGATGGATGCAATCCTCCTGTCTGAAACTGAATGGGGAGAAGACAGACATTCTTCTCCTGGGCAACCCTTCTCCCACTGCCCTTGCATCCATCTGGCCCCCATGTCTAGGCCCGCCTCCGAATCCCAAACCCCAAATAAAGAGCCTTGGGATCTGGCGCGACAAAGCGCTGGACTTTTCGGCCCAAGCAACCAAGACCGCCGCCACTTGCTTTGGGATTATGAGGATGTTGCGGAAGGTGCTCCCCCTTCTCCCATTCCAGGCAAGGAGGGTTTTGGTCCAGGCCCTCATTCTCTCCCGCCTGGACTACGGAAATGCTCTTTACATAGGAGCGCCGATTTCCGTCACCCAGAAACTTCAAGTGACACAAAATAGTGCGGCCCGTCTACTTTATAATCTCCCCCGCTGGCAGTCAGCGAGGAATGCCCTAAGGGAGTTCCATTGGCTCCCTGTAGGAGCGAGAGTACAATTCAAGGCTATGTGTATTCTACACAAGGTCTTCCATCGTACAGGCCCCGCAATTCTTCACCCGCTGGCTACACCCTACGTCCCGTCCCGCTCCCTCCGTTCTTGCACCCTCCAACTGGCCACCCTCACCAGGGTCAGGAAGGCACGCTGGGGCGGTCGCTCCTTCTCCCATACCGCGGGCAAGTTCTGGAACACCCTCCCTTTACCTCTCCGAGGCAACACTAATCACATATCCTTCAGGAAAGCCCTGAAAACGCACCTGTATAGTATAATCTACTGAACTGCCCGAGGCTCGCGTTGAGTAATCAGTCACAAGCGCGGCGAGGCCTCCGGGTAGTTTCAGCGCTATACAAATGCAATTTTCATTCATTCATTCAATTAGTATGGAAAAAAGGAAAATAATATTACTTATCTCACAAATTTGTTTAACGATTCTCTTTTCCCTGGCTAAATTGATACATGTAATTACCATTGATTGTTTTTACTTACAGGGATACTGTGCATTATGCTTCTCCCAGAAAGTGATCTACAGTGGATGGGCGGAAGCCTAAGGCAAGGGACAGGAATATTAATATGTTGAGGGAGGGAGTGGCCTTCAGGGGTCCTGACTTCTGCCCCCACTGGATGGGCACTTGCCCAAAACTAACTCATGTGCTCACATTTGTTATGTAATTTTTCGATAACCATCTTACTCTGACAAGCCAGGTTAATGCAGGATCCATAATCTAAAAATACTGAAATAGGGGCCAGGTGTACAAAGGTGGGGACGTAAAACAGTGTGTGTGTTTACAAACCAACTGCTATGCAACCCCACCTTCATGTTGTGCTGTAACTTATGTATTAATCAATTGCGGTACAAAATGTCCACTATAAGGAAGCTGCAAAAAATTCCTTCTTCACTAATATTTAAGAGACGTGTCTTTTGCCATGATTGTGCATGCGGGTCTGCGAGAAATAGCAAGCCTACATCCCTGCCTCCCGGGCAGAACATGGACTTTATTGAAGAATTCTCAGATCTCCTCACCGCCTCATACCATCCATCTGACATGCCCACACCACCCTCTTGGCTGATTTCAACCTCCCAAACAACAGAAGGTAAAAATATATATATATATACCTTCTTTATCTTCATCAATAAACTGAAAGTGGGACAGTCTGTTATACAACCAACAGACCGCAAAGGTCGCATCCTCGACCTAGCCTGCTCATCATCAACAATAATCAAATGCAAACTACCCATGCCTCTGGACTGGACTAACCACTTTGCCATCCCCAGTACCATGCTCAGCATCCTACCAACAAAGCAAGATCAACACAAAAGAGAACACCAAACCTTCAGACATTTCAAAGACTTCTCCACAGACAACCTAATGTGTAAACTGGTCTCTCACCCTATCAACTCCACGACCAACACCCTTATAAACAACTTCAACAATTTTTGGGAAATACCAACATCCAACCCCCAATTAAAACATGCAAGTACAAGACAAAAAATTCAGAATCCTAGTACTCTAAAGACTTGACTGACAGTAAACAACCCACCACAGACAAAAATGAAATGGAAGAAAAACAGAACTCCAGAGGATCTCTTGCTAATGAACTACCCCTGCTTAACATGCAGACAGCTCATAACATCAGCCAAAACCAAGCACTATATAAACAGCATCAATGAAGCCAACTCATCAAACAGGACACTTTCCATGGCAATCAAGCACTTGGAAAGTGCCGGACCCACCTAATCCTCCCCAAAAAGTGCAATGCCATTAAACTCTTGCTCAGTGAAAAATATTCAAGACTATATGAAAGCACACTGCCAACACCAAGCCTGCTTTAGTTCTTACATCCACATCTTCCAGTGGAATCCAGCAACGGTCAGCTTCAAAGATCTATCTCACCCAGACTTCTATGACATACTCAACTCCCTCAAATCCACTTCTTATGAAGATGATGTCTTACCATTGCGCTTCAGCAAATCTCTCTCTGGGAATGCTCTCTTACCTCTACTTACCATTGCCAATGCCTTCCTCACTCAAGGCATCTTCCTAGAAGATCTCAAGTCATGCCAGATTCTCTCACTCCTAAAGAAACCTACACAAGACGCTGATGACCTTGCCAATTACCAGCCCATTGCTCACATACAATTTATCTGGAAGATCATTGAAAAAGATGTCTTTGTCCCACTCCCAGTACACCTCAATGCAAAGCATCTCCTGCACGACTGCCAGCCTGACTTAAGCTCACACTGCAGCATGGAGACTGCAGCCTCACACATCATAGATGATGCCCACTTGACCACATATGAAATGGCAACTGCTGGCTGATATCGCTGGACCTCTCAGCTGCCTTTGACACAGTCAACCCTCCCACCTTCATAAGCGAGCTGGAGTCTCAAATAGTATTCGCCAGCAATGAACTTCACTGGTTCTCCTCCTACCTTTTCAACTGGCACCCATTTGTTCACATTGGTAATTCCGGGTCACAAAACATCCCTATCACCGGTGGAATCCCTCAGGATTCCAATCTGACTCCTGTCATCTTCAGTATTGACATGGAGCTGATTGGTGCCCTACTCACAGATAACAGCATCAAGCTTCACCAATATGCATACGATACACAACTCTGCTCGAAAGTCCCCCCTGCTTCAGACATCTAGCACCTCAAACTCTGCTCAGACATCCTCCCGACCTGGATGTGTAGCACCTACCTGTAGCTCAACCCAACCAAAACAGAAGTCCTGTTTTTTGCAAGAATACCAAACAATATACATTACAAACCTGGCTCACTTACACAAACCTTGTTGTCTTCAAACCTCCAACTTTCACGGAATGCTAAATCACTTGGATTGACTGTGCACACCAACCTCACCCTCACGGAACACACTCATGGACTTGACAATCACATTTACTGTGTGTGAAATCTTTGTAATAGAGCACCCTGCTCAACCTTGATGCGGTCTATTATATGGGCTTGCCTTTCACTACTAGACAAAGCTGCATAAGACAGTCAACATCGGACATTGACTTTTACCATTATTATAACATTGTAGGCATGAACACTCAGATATTATGTGTATGTTTGTTAATTTTGCTAGTTTGTTAATTTGGTTTTGATTGGTTTTCTTACAGTCCATTAACAACAACTGCTCCTGTATAAGTGCCTAGAGCATGAAATGAATTGAACAACATTTGTTTTGTTGGTTATGGAATGTAATTCAATTAATAACTCATGAGAAACATTATCTATTCGATAATGGACATAATAGTTAAAACATAATGAAGAAATGTTATAATCTAGAATACTGAACATTTTAACTTGTAGTCTCTGCAGCCATGAACTAAAGGGGGAATCACCCATCCAGGGCCCATATTATGTAACTGGTGCACTGCCCCTGTTGGCGGTATGGCGCTCCTTCAAAAAGGAATGCTTGTGGCAAGCAGGGGTACTGCACCCTATTGCAATCAATGCGCTGTTCCCAGAGCAGCCACGAACTTGCACCTGCTTTGGGGGCTGTGCATTAGTGATAGACGAAGCAGTGACTTTGTCTTTCACTGTGAAGGCGACAACCACATGCACTTCAAAGGGGGGGACAGAGATCCCCATTCAGGCAGGTGCATTAAGTGACAGTACCCATTTACAAGGGGAAGTATGGGGTCCATTGGACTCACTTTTCCCCCTCCAGAGGGCTGCCTTCAGGGGATACATGACCTCTCTATAAGGTCTCTTTGACTGAGTGCCTGCGTCAATAATACGGTGCAGGCACAAAGGCAGAGTGTTTGCCTCATTTGCATGGGGCCACACTCTCATGCGAATGAGGGAACACCCGCTTAAGGTAGCGCTGCTGCTATATGGGTGCTGCCACTATCAGTTATTTGAGGGTTTGCCGAAGCGTCTGCGACCCCTTCGGTAAAACTTCAGTTCCCCTTGAGTGCAAAGAAATACGCAAATGCTTGTCGTGCCCTTGGCACTATATCTGACACAGTATCAGGTATTTGTATTGGAGATTCCAACAGAATGCGCAGTTGAGCTTTCCTGAAAAAAAAATAACTTTTGAATTGGAATACAATGCCAATGTAATTAGATGAACAGACGAATGGTTTTGACCAGAAAATTTAAACATGCAAGGATAAGAATTTTTATAGGTAAACCTTCATAGAGCCCTCTGCTCCTCGTCATCAGTGTCCAGGAAACTTTTCATGTGTGTCTCACATTAGCATAACAAACACATACCCAGGTGGCATTGTTCCATAGTCTGGAAGTGTATTCATATGTACACCTGTCACAGCAAGACTAATATATCCATGTACTGACCAGAGATCTCCAGAAAATAGGATAAAATATTATAATCTTCTCTCTCTTCCTTCTCCCTCTCTCTCTTCCTCTCTCTCTCTCTTTCCCTTTGTCTTCGAGAATCTGATTCATCCTATCGAAGAGGGCAACAAATTCCAGGTTCGTTATGGTAGAGGTGCAGGAAGATTTTTCCATGGACATCATTGGGAGCACCGCGCTCCTTTCGCTTCATAGACAAAGTCAGAGCTGTCCCTGGAAATTCCCAGATCAAGCATAAGTTCAAGGATTTATATAGCGCACTACTCACCCATAGGGTCTCAAGGCGCTTGGGGAGGGGGATTATTATTTATCGAATAGCCAGGTTTTGAGTTCTTTTCTGAAGGGGATGTGGTTCTGTGTAAGGCGGAGGTGAGTGGGGTGTGAGTTCCAGGTCTTGGCCGCCAAGTAGGAGAAGGATCTACCTCCCATGGTGGATCTTTGGATACGCGGAACTGTGGCGAGGCCTTGATTGGAGGATCTTAGTTGGCGGGTGGGTGAGTAGAAGGATAGTCGAGTGTTGAGGCATTCGGGTCCTAGTTTGTAGAGGGCCTTGTGTGCGTGGGTGAGGAGACGGAATGTTATTCTCTTGTTGACGGGAAGCCAGTGGAGGTCTTTCAGGTGGCTGGTAATGTGATTTTGGCGAGGGATGTCCAGAATGAGTCTCGCTGATGCGTTTTGGATGCGTTGGAGTTTTTTCTGTAATTTGGCTGTGATTCCGGCGTAGAGGGTGTTTCCGTAGTCTAGTTGACTCGTAACCAGTGCGTGGGTGACAGTCTTTCTTGTTTCGGCGAGGATCCAATGGAAGATTTTTTTAAGCATACGAAGTATGTTGAAGCAGGAGGATGAGACGGCGTTGACTTGTTTGGTCATCGAGAGTGAGGAGTCTAGGATGAAGCCAAGGTTACGTGCGTGGTCTGTGGGTATGGGTGCTGATCCCAGATCCGAAGGCCACCATGAGTCGTCCCAGGCAGAGGGGGATGATCCTAGGATGAGCACTTCCGTTTTGTCTGAGTTAAGTTTTAGGCAGCTGTTTTTCATCCAAACGGATACTTCTTTCATGCCTTCGTGAAGATTGGTTTTGGCGGTGTTGGGGTCTTTGGTGAGGGAGAGGATCAGCTGGGTGTCGTCAGCGTAGGAGATGATGTTAAGGTTGTGTTGACGCGCGATGGAAGCGAGTGGACTCATGTAAACGTTGAAGAGGGTGGGACTGAGTGATGATCCTTGTGGTACACCGCAGATGACTTCTGTTGCCTCTGATCTGAACGGGGGAAGTCGGACTCTCTGAGTTCTCCCAGCTAGGAACGAGATGATCCAGTCCAAGGCTTTTCCTTGTATGCCGATGTTGTTGAGACGTTGTATGAGGGTGCTGTGACATACAGTGTCGAAGGCGGCGGAGAGGTCGAGTAGAATGAGGGCCACTGTTTCTCCGTTGTCCAGTAGAGTTCGGATGTCGTCTGTTGCAGCTATGAGGGCGGTTTCGGTGCTGTGTTTGGCTCGAAAGCCGGATTGTGAGGGATCGAGGGAGTTGTTGGATTCGAGGAAGGCGGCGAGTTGGCTATTGACGGCTTTCTCAATGACTTTGGCCGGGAATGGGAGGAGGGTTATGGGGCGGTAGTTTTTAAGTTCAGAGGGGTCTGCCGTGGGTTTCTTCAGGAGGGCGCTGACTTCGGCATGTGTCCAGCTTTCTGGGAAGGTAGCGGAGTTGAAGGAGCAGTTGATGACATCATGGAGATAGGGAGCGATGATGGAGTCAGCTTTGTTGAAGTTGTGGTGGGGGCATGGGTGGGTTGGCGAGCCAGAATGGATGGAGTTCATTAGGTGGATGGTGTCTTCAGTGGTGATTGGGTTCCAGGTGCTGAGGTTGTTGGAGGGCGCTTTAGGTTCTGAGGGGGGTGGAGAGGATTGTTCGTTGGAGCTGTTTTCGAAACTTTTATGTATGTCTGCAATTTTGTTGTAGAAGAAGGAGGATAATGAATCGCAGAGGTTTTGGGAGGGAGTGATGTCGTTTGAGGCTACGGTGGGGTTGGTGAATTCTTTGACGATGTTGAATAGTTCCTTGCTGTTATGGGCGTTGTTGTCGAGTCGATTCTTGAATGCTGATTTCTTGGTGGATCGAATCAGCTGGTGGTGCTTGCGGGTGGCTGCCTTGAAGGTGGTCATGTTGTCGGTGGTTGGGTTTTTTCTCCATTTTTTCTCGGGAGTGCGGCATAGCTTCTTGGATTTCTTAAGGTCATCGTTGAACCAGGGGGCCTTTTTGCTGTCTTGTTTGGTGTGATGGTTTTTCAAGGGTGCTAGTTCGTCAGCGCTGTGAGTGATCCATTGTTTGAATTTGATGGCCGCTTCGTTTGGGTCCGATGAGAGGGCGGGAGGGTTTTGGTTGAGCGATGTGAGGAGTTGGTCGGTGGTGATTTTGTTCCATTTTCTTCGGGGAATAGGTTGTGGGGGGTTGTGGGTCGAGGTGGTTTTGTAGCTGAAGTGAACACAACTGTGGTCCGTCCAGTGGAGAGCTGTGGTGTGATCGAAGGAGATATGTTTGCTGGAGGTGAAGATTGGGTCGAGCGTATGTCCGGCTACATAGGTGGGAGTGTCAACAAGTTGTTTGAGGCCACGATTGGCCATGTTGTCAAGAAGGGTGGTGGTGTTGCTGTCGTTTTTCTTTTCCAGGTGGAAGTTGAGGTCTCCTAGTAGAATGTAGTTCTCGGAGGTGAGGGCATGTGGACTGATGAAGTCAGTGATGTCTTCGCTGAATTGTTTACGGGTTCCTGGAGGCCTGTAGATGAGGGTGCCTCTGAGTGTGGTCCTAGGGTTGGTGTGGATCTGGAAGTGGAGGTGTTCGGCGGTTGTAAGGTTATCGTCGGAGCTAGTCGTGATTTTGATGGTGTTCTTATGGATGATGGCGATGCCTCCTCCTGTTTGGATGGTGCGGTCTTTTCGGATGATCTTGTAGTTCTCCGGGATGGCTATGGCGATGTCGGGTGTTGAAGATGCGTTCATCCATGTTTCAGTAAGGAAGGCGACGTCCGGTGATGAAGTGTCCAGTAGATCCCAGAGTTCAGTGGCGTGTCTGTGGATCGAGCGGGTGTTTAGCAGGATGCACTTCAGGTGGTTAGAGTCGGAGCTGTTTTTGGGGTTGGTGGATGTGTCATGGGTCTTGATGCTGGTATATCTGCAGGAGTGGCAGGCGAAGGGACCGTGGGTACGTCCCGGGGCAGCTTCGTAGCATTGCGGTGTGCGGCCGGGGTTAAGGGCTAGAAGGGTGGCGGCGGCATATGTTATGCGGGTGGGGTGGTGTTTGCGTGGACCAGGGGGTCTGGCGCTGGGCACGGTCCAGGCACGGACGGGCGCAGACGGGCTTACCTTTGGCGCACCTTCGGCGTGCATGGGGCGCGACCGCTGCGCGTGGACGCTGCACGCCCAGACATCTGTCATAAGTGGATATGGGAAGGGGGAGGGGCGAGGGAGGGTCAGCTGGGAGGCGGGAGCGGGGCGGAGATCCGGGTAGGGAGGCACAAACAACAACAACAGCTCAAACAAAATGGCAGCGAGCCAAAACTCTAAAAAAAGGGTTGGGGCACAGGCAGCGGCACAATCAGGGAGAATCAATGAGCATCAACAGCACAATATAATCGAGTACAATCAGCTACAATTGAGGACAGATCTACAGCGCACCCAGGCAGTCTCGCGCTTACAGATGATCACGCCCAGCGCTAATGCAAGCAGTCAGGCAACCTAGCGCCACGCAACAATATATATTGCACGATCTCTGTCAATGGCAGCAGCGGCAGCTAGGCGAGCAGGCAGGCAGCGGTGTGGTTAAAAAGCGCTATGATACCACTTAGAGGCGGGGAGCTGCGTGAAGGAGCGGCCGTTTCTGCTGGAAGCAGGGCGGTCACAGCGAGACACACGGGGATCAGGGTGGATAGTATCAGTGGGAGGGAGGCTCAGCTGGGAGGCGGGAGCGGGGCGGAGATCCAGGTAGGGAGGCACAAACAACAACAACAGCTCAAACAAAATGGCAGCGAGCCAAACTCGCCACAGGGTTGGGGCACAGGCAGCGGCACAATCAGGGAGAATCAATGAGCATCAACAGCACAATACAATTGAGTACAATCAGCTACAATTGAGGACAGATCTACAGCGCACCCAGGCAGTCTCGCGCTTACAGATGATCACGCCCAGCGCTAATGCAAGCAGTCAGGCAACCTAGCGCCACGCAACAATATATATTGCACGATCTCTGTCAATGGCAGCAGCGGCAGCTAGGCGAGCAGCAAATACATAATAATAAGGAAACGTTGCGCTCGTTTACTCGCATAATTCAAATGGCCGTAGTTATGACTCACCCAGAGTTTTGCACAACATGGCATTTGCTACAATAAGCCAGTATGCTGCAGTTACACTTTAGTACGTATGGAAAATAGTTTTAGAAGAACTTTTCTTGGCTCTAGCGGGATACTATGCAGGGCTGGGTCACCAGAAAATCAGATGATTCAGCAACATGAGACTGACACTAACTTCAAGCACTTGTAGTTTCATATGAACCACGGCAATAAAACATTAGTACTCTGAAGTAACCCCAAGATGATGTGCAGCGCTCTATCTACCTATGTATCGAATCTTACCAAGCTTTTGTTGGTTCATAGTGCAAAGGATCACGTAGAGGTGGCAGAACCAGTGCTTAATTTAGGTTGGTGGTTTCCGGTGCTCAGCACCGGCACTTAATCATCAATACCAGCGCTCTTCATCAGCAGCAGTTAAGGACACATTCATTTATGGTGCAGTTACGGACACATTCATTTATGGTAGTCATGGGGAGAATAGGTGATTTGCCCAGTATCACAGGTTGGTGAGCCAAGCCAAGACTTTAAACTGGTTCCCCAACTCTGGTCAGTAGCTCTGGCCATTAAGCCACATCATCTCCCAACTTTCATGGTTAGTAGTTGGTCCTGATTTAGGCGGCGCTAACAGGAGTCTGGTGCAAGCTGCCTCCTGACTAGAGCAGCGGCACTTATGTTTTTTTACAAATTAACCACTGGGAAGAACGCTGTCTATCAGACAGCTTCCCTCTGGGGCTGCACCTTCCTACCATTTCCAAAAACAAAAACCAACTCAATTAATGCAAGAAGTTAGAAAGCTGACACTTCACCCCCTAGCTCTGTCTCAAATTATCACACTGTTACCAAGTGCAGGCATAAGCACTCAGGCACCATTCAAGGCAGTCGTGGGCTTTAAATAAATAACAAGGGGATGGCTTTGTTGTAAGACCCGCGTAACTCCTGGTAATGAAGAACTTGGGATCACAGATCCTCCATGACAGGACATTAAACTCATATATCACCCTCTTCAGTCCAACAAAAAAACATGCATGATACATTGATAACCTAGAAAAGGAGGCCATCATTTATGATTAACAATCTTGTGGTTCCTTGCTCTGTTTACTTACAGGCTGCTTGCAGCAGGTGATGCGAGTTCAGGTAAGGGTGGGTAATCCCCTGTGAGCCTCCTAGGATGCCACTTGGAATGTGGGTCAGGCTTCCTCTTATAATTAATGACCATATGCTCCGTCCGTGTTTAGATGCAGGCCAGGTGCAATGTCTGGAAGTAACCACATACTTCTCAACATGTTCCCGGCCTGCTGCACCGATGAGGACACTTGTGCACACTCAAGGCATCAAATTCAGGGTACACAAGAGGATCTTTGCCCCAGACCCTACTCTTTTCACCTTACTGGTAAACTTATTTACATGATATATTCATGATGAGGCAGACTCTTTTTATTACAATGAGCAATGAGCTTGCAGACAACCATAGCCCTACTGTGACACAAAAATGCATGGGCAAAAAAAGGAGGTGATGAAGCCATCATATTTAAAGAATTAACAAATCTTGCCAAAGCTGAGGATCATTATTTCCAAGGTTATAAGGCCGTACTTGTCGGATGCATCCCTACCCCAAACTTTTCATATAGCTTTCCCCTTCTCTACAGACCACCAGCCAACAATGCAACATTCCCAGACACATTTCTAGACAAAATATGTAACCTTCTTACAATATACTCAAATTCATGCATCCTTGGTATGAACTTATGGCTGGTTTGACAAACCTAATATGCCACACCCCAAAACCATCCTAACTGTCCTTGACACACACAAACTACAACAGCTCATTCTCAAGTCCACACACAATGCAGGATACACCTTAGATGTCATTTCTGGCAACTCAGATCTTGTCATATTTCAGAGGATAACTCCATTCATATGGACAGACCATTAATTTCCTGGTTGCCTTCCAACACAAGGCACCGGCCAGGTGCACATATGGTCAGCGGAAGAGCGCTGCTTCACCTGTGGAAGAATAATCTGCTGGAAGCTTCTGGAGATCCAAAGCAGGCTTTTGTGTCAGAGTGCTAGGCGCACAGCAAGAAGACGGGAAAACGACTTTACCACACAGTATTTGCCATGCATCAATTACCACATATGCCTTTACCACGCAGATGCGTTCATCACACATACATTATGCCTTTACCACACATAGTAAGTACAGTTAAGACACATAGATATATATATTTACAGAAACGTTTTACCCAAAAGCTGGCACACACAGGTAAGTAATTGCTTCCTGCAATCTGCGTCAATTTCGAAGAGGACAATTCCCCTCTGCAACATAAGTCCAACGCGTTTCAAGCCTGTAGCCCTTAATAATCATGGACAAAAAGAGTCTGGCAGCAGCTTCGTGATTTACCTATTACCCCTCTTTTATTTCGATGTTATGCAAATGCGCGCTCAAATGAGACCAAATGCATGCTGGGATGAGTAGTACAATCAACCCCCGGTGGGTCACCTGCCTCCTCAAGTCCTTCACAATCTCTTACTGGGAATCCGGATCATCATTCTCAGCCGCATGTAACATGAAAGGAGCACCCCCTGTTCCGCCATCACGTCGCATCTCAGTGGAGGCAGACCCACACCAATATAGTGGTGGTGCCAAGCCGTGACCGGGTGAGCCACTATTTAATTTGCAAAAAAGTTTTACCCAAAAGCTGGCACACACAGGTAAGTAATTGCTTCCTGAAATCTGCGGCAATTTCGAAGAGGACAATCCCCCTCTGCAACATAAGTCCAACGCGTTTTAAGCCTGTATCCCTTAATCATGGACAAAAAGACTTTGGCAGCAGCTTCGTGATTAACTCATACCCCTCTTTTATTTCGATGTTATGCAAATGCGCGCTCAAATGAGATCAAATGCATGCTGGGATGAGTACTAGTACAATCAATATAATATATATATATATATATATATATATATATATATATATATATATATATATATATATATATATATATATATATATATATATATATAATACTAATATATATGTGTGTGTATGTATGTGTATATCACATTTAGGGTTTGGGGTAGGTAGTGGTATTATTATTATGAAATATTTGGAGAGTGATTAGCTACCCATGTATCGGCTTCCCGATGCTAGAGGTAAAGGGTTGTAAGGGTATGTTAGGGTTTAGGGCTGGTTAAGGGCATAGGGTGATAAGGGTATTATTATTTTTAGGGTTTATTTATTGGTAAGGGTATAGGGTGTTAAGTGTATATTTAGGGTTTAGTGTTGGGAAGGGTATAGGGTTTTAAGGGTATATCTAAGGTTAGGTCGGGGTATGGGATGGTAAAGGTAATAAAAACTGAGGGTTAGGGGGTTTCGGAAATAAAAATAACTGTGTATAAATATTTTTTATTATAGGTGGAATGTATATATATATATATATATATATATATATGTATATATATATATATATATATATATATATATATATATATATATATATATATATATACACACACATATACACACACACACGTGTTTGTGTGTGTATGTGTGTTGGGGTTTAGCTTACCTTAACTATACTTACCTTTCGTGGTAAAGGCATGCCTAGTATACAATACATAAGAGGAATAAAGGCATGCGTTGTGAAGGGTACGCATCCCAACTCACTGCTAGAAGTGAGAGATTTCCTTTTTATTTTTTGAGAACTCAGTAGAGTGCTTGGAATGTTTCCATCCTTCAAGCAGTTCACCTCGCTTGAGGATGCGCAGAGGCAGGCTGGCAATTCTGTTTGGACCAAGCAATTACAAAGCACCCAGCTCATTAGGAGCAATGAACTTTAGAACTGCTTTGATTAATGCAACTTTCAATGTACAGCACAGGTGATGGAGAAGACTAGACCCAGAGTGTGCCGCTTATATGTCACAGCGGTAACTGTAAACCTCTATGAGCCACAACAGTCATCACCACACTCAGATTGTGTAGTTTGAGGACGGTGTGCCTTGAGGGTGTTTATTTGGTTCAATACAGAACGTTTTGGTTGGCCTAGGCGCACATGTCTCTGCACGCATTCAAAACATGCTGATACAAGTTGTTTACATTTGTGGCCTGGCAGATTAAAGAATCCTTAACCTGCTCAACCAGTAGCATTTCTGCTAGCTTCACTTGGAGACTGGTGTCTAACCAGGCTGTGATGACGCTTTCATTTTATGCGGCATGGACCTGGAAATCCACAATACCCTAAGAAAATATGTGTTTCACTCAACAACAGTCCTGTACTCGGCTACAGGAGGTGAAGGCGCTCTTTTCAATGCCAAAAGCACATTCACCAGGGACTGTTTTGCAACAGGAATCTTCAACCTGCTTCCAACTACTGTGCTGCGGTGGTTGAGCCACAGTTACCGTATTGCATAGGATGGTGACATTTGGGGCATTAGTAGTTATTTTTAGTTGTGGGGACCTAACAGAAGTGATACTGTATGTCCTCATGTTTAGCCTTACAGATAAATACTTGCAAGTGAGCAGTGGTGTTAGTGCAGTGTAGTTATTAGGTCGAGCCTGGGCAGCGCATGCGCTGCTGCGAGGCATGCAGTATTGGCGTATGGCTTTGAAGATCTGCCCACTCTCTGCCCATATTTTTAATTGGCTTGTGTCATTGTCCTTCGTAAACGCTGGCTTCTGAGTCATTATTAGGCTTGTTAGTCCCTCCTTGGTACCGGGTTGTCTACATTTGTTACCTCCCTTAAAGAGTGGATCTTTTACATGTCTTGTTTCACGGTCTGCTTTATCTTGGCTGTGAGCACTATTTTGTTTAATGATTTGCCCCTATTCCACCCACTACCTCCCAGCACCCCGCCCGCTTTCATTTTAATTATAAATACTAATGGCGTTTTTCTTTAACTATAGTGGTCGCGTTTCTTTACCTATTTTAGCAGTGTGGTCCGATTTGTATAACGGCCATGCGTACATATTTTTCTGTTTTTGTTTTTTTGTTTACTAGCGCCCATGCGGTACTTTCACATTCATAGAGTCCACGCCCATTTCTTTATACAAGCCACATACAAAGAAAGGTGCACGGCTATTATTGAAGTGAAAGCGCGGCATGGGCACTTTTACAAAAAACCATCTGTTTGTCAAGTCGACAAACATATGCTTTGTTTATCAAACCGCCCTATGCTTTAATTTTGGCCACGCCCCTTTCTTTAGACACAGCTTGTCTTAAGAAAGGGGCGCGACCTCCATGAATGTGTACTAGTAATTGCAATGCAATAGGTCTCACATTTGCTAGAGTTTAAGCTATTGCATTGAAAATAGCTCAAACTCTTGTAAACACGAGACCTATTGCATTGCAAATGCTTGTCTGTTTTGCTTCAGGGAAGTTCCGGTGACCTGTCGATCACAGGGGGCTTACCATCCATTTTCCAGATTTCTGATATACCTAAAATGTTGTACTGCCTTATTGTTGACATGTGATGCAGTTTTGAAGTTATCATTTTTTTTGTGGCGTATTTGGTGCCAATCAGGTTGTATTTATTACAGAGGTGTCAGAGCAGAAATGGTGTGCCAGACCCCTGAGTGCAGCTAGTTTGTTAAAAGTGCTGAATGTTGCTGGTTGCAAGGCTGTGAAGTGATGTTGCTACTCCTGTGTGAGGTTGCAGGTGATGGTGGGAGTGAAGTATCCGAGTCCTGAACCTGCGTGAGTGTGCAGTAGAGGATGAGTGTATTGTCCCGGTGCTCCAGGGGTGCACAGTTGAGGATGAGAGTGCAGTATACGTCCCTGATCCTGTGAGAGTGCACAGAAGAGTGTGAGTGAGTTTTATATTACCCTAGTCCTGTAAGAGTGCACAGTAGAAGGAAGTATGTGAGTCCTTGGTTTGGTGAAAGTGAGCAGCAGAAAGGAAGACGAGTGCACACTACTATAATTAAGCTGAAAGTGCAGAATAGTACTTTTCTTATATCACCCCCTTTCACTACCGCCTCTCTCTCAACAGCTGTCAACACCTCCGACACACACTTTCCCATAGAAAGCTAATTACAATTGTCATATTCGTGATCATTGCACAGTAGAGGAGTGTTTTGTATATCCCTTACCCTTCAAGAGCGCGCCACAGAGGGTGTGTTTAGTGTGTGTACCTAGTCCTACGAGTGAATGCAGAAGAGGCTGAAAATATAATATATGTTACTGGCCCAGTGAGTGCAGGAGGGGCTGAGTGCTTAGTATAAGTGTTCCTGGCTCTGCTAGAGTATGCAGTAGAGGACGATTGGATGAGAATATATTCTGGACACCTTTACAACCTACTGACAGTCACGGTGAGAAACCCACACTGGCTTTAGGGTCAGCTCCAGAAGTTTAATTCAAGTCTGTCAAGGACACCCATCCACACCCTGAATTTGGCCAGACACCAGACGGCACTCTCTTGCACAGTGTGTGCCATAAAAACACTATATACTGTAGGAAAAACAACAGCACAGAAACCCAATATCTGGAAAAGCAAATACTCGAAGGTAATAGTGACACATATAACATTCAAGATGGAGCAGTGCATGTCAAATGTAAAATGAAAATGCATCACTGTCTCGCTTTACTATTAGAGATTTTAAAGTAATTGTCAAGAAATAAATCAGGGCCCTGTAAGCGGCCGGTAGTGGGAGTACCTGCAGGGCGTGACGTGGGGAGGGGGGCAGGGTGGGTAGTAGTAATGCATGGATTACGGACTTTAACAGGTAAGTAAACACATAAATAAATAAAATGAATTTTGTTGCGCGCACTGCATCGCATTTGGTGATGCAGTGCACACAACGAAATTCGTTTTATTTATTTATATGTTTACTTACCTGTTAAAGTCCATAATCCATACATTACTACCCCCCACCCTGCCCCTCCCCCTCTCCACATCACCGCCCGGCAAGTACTCCCACTACCGGCCGTGGCTGGCTCAGACACAGCTGCGGCCTTTGCAGGTAAGAACGGTGGGGTGGGGGGGCAGGGTTGCAGGGGATTCGACAGACAACAAAAAGGGCAAATTCAATAAATAATTTTCCTTCGTCATCGTGTGCGGAAATCCCCCCCTCCCCCTCCCCTCCCGTCCCCCGCCCCACTCCTGTACCCGCCGCTCTTACCTGCACGGGCCACGGCTGCTCATATGTGCTTTGCTGCTGCCACCTGTTGAATGACTTACCCCATTAGTAAGCATCAAAACCATGCAGCTGAAGTCCAGAAACATTCTTAACACTCCATAGCAACAACCAGTGCTTTAAATGGGAAAAAATAAGTGCAGGTACTCTTAAAATGAGCTATGAATGTAGGAAGTGGGCGGAGCTAGGGGCGGGGCTAAGGACAAGACATATAAGACACTTCTACTATGTGGCCAAATAATTATATATTCTTGAGTGCTCACTCACAAAAACAAGCAGCAATCCTCACACAAAACATTCCAAGAATGTCCTTTAAGATACCTCCCTAGTGTCTGGATGTTCTCCCTCTTTCACTCGATTTTCTCTCACACATACATAAACATGCGCACACAAGCAGGCAAACACCCAGACACAAGCAGACAGACACTCACACAAAAGACTCAGGTGGGATAAAGGCCATTTTACACCCCTTATCTCCCGTGGCTTTCTTAATTGCTGCTATTGCTGCTGTCAGCTGGATGCCTGGATTTGAGTGTGGCACAAATGCACACCATGGTGTGAATGTGATTGACAGCATAGGGCCTGAATGGACCCTGCTCTGTCAAACACAGCGTGATGGGGAACACCGGACATTAAGCAGATGAGCCCTGCTGAATTGTTTAGAGGTAGCTCAGCTTGAGCTGGAGACGCTTTGGCTGTCAGACAGCCTCGTGCGTGTGAGCCAAAGCAACAATGAGCCTACCTTTGATGAGTACCGGCACTCTCCTTGGCAGCAGAGAAGTGCCGGTACTCAGAGCGGTAAAAACGAGAAGTGCCGGCCCATTTGAAGAACTGGCAACAACCCAATTAGTGACCATCAACCAGCTCTTCCCCACTGGTGACCTGATCTACTATACACCAGCATGTCCTGATGAGGATCTACCTGCCACGAAGCGTTTCACAAGTGACGTGTCCGTAGCTCTTCAGCAATCGAGCAGCGGTCCAACCACAGCCCACAAGCAACCTATCATAAGCCACATGCAGTTCCAATGCAGCAAGCCCAAGGCACCTCCTCATGCAAGAGATGGACTTGACGCTGCTCTTTGGTTGCACAAGAGGAAGGCTAAAGAAACTGTCAACAATTTTTAGGTCCCTAGAAGGCAGTCGTCGCAACCACTGTCATGTGACCCCAGCATCATCCATTCTCATTTGCAAGGTTTACACAACTTGCCCAATGACCACGAACTGTCAAGGTGTCAGCAAGGTGAATTGACCTGAAACTCTCTTGGCATCTCCCTGCCATGAATGTCCTTGAACAGTTGTAGCTGGTGTCAGCATCTTGGTCATATCCGCAACCACTGTTCATACACTGTATCATGAACATGAGTGACAAGGTGCAATTGCAGCCAACACTTTTCCCTTGGCGTCTGTCACTGTCCTGCTGTTTGATGTTGAGACAGTGTTGGTGTTAAATTTGTTTTGTTTTTCATCTGTTGGACTATATCACTTCTCCTAAAGGGCTGTCGCCTCGCACTCAACACCCATCCTTTTTCCAACATCAACATGTTATGACACATGGCTAACAAAAGAGACATTGGGTACACATTCTTTACTCCAGTTCCACACACCTGGTGTCCGTGACAATTTTTGATGTCATGACACCTGTGCCACGAAAAGAAGGGTTATCCGGCTTTTGTTCACTTAAACGGGAAAATCTGCTCTGGAACTATTTTTACAACCATTTTTTTTAACTCTGAAAAGTGGCAAACTAGAGCAGATAAAATTAGGTAATCTAAGTTGTATTCACAATAATTTGGAAGGGTATGGATTCCTTAAGAAGGGTCTTGTGTCCAGGTGTCTTATCAAGCTTGGTTGTAATAGAAGTCTTCCACACTTATATGGCAGTCTTAATCTGACACTTCCTTCTCTGAGACCACCATGCCCCCCCACCCTTGGGGACCGTGTGGCAGGCACAGGCAGGAATAAACAAAGTAGGCATGAAATGCTTCCTAGCAGAAAAATACAGTTGCCACGCAGGGGACTGATGGGCCACTGAGATGTAAGGGTACATCACTGTAAGATTGAAGCTTTTTTTTAGGCATCGTTCTGCGTGAACGTAAATTTTGCAAACAAATCACTCTTTTCTCTAAATTTGTTGAAATTCGCAAAAAACCTAATAATATCTGGTGGGCATGTGATTGCGGATACACACACTCCTTAACTTCTAACCGAAAGAGCAGGACCCCTCTTGCGCAACTGTAATAACGGCTCTAAAAATAACGATGCTGCAAGCTTCCGCAGTCATGTTTCCATGGAAACACACCTTTCAATGGGAATCAAAGGGGAAGGTTAGAATGCTTTTGAAATCGAAGAAAAGATTATTTTTTACCATTTCTCTCGGTTTTTCAAATTTTGTTTTTCCCATTTTTACCAATGCTTTTGAGTTTGGATAATGCTTGGTCGTGGTAGAGCACGCATGAAATAACACACATGCAATTCTAATGTTGAGAAGGAACAGTATGAGCTGCAGATAATATGCTCTTCTCACATCGAGAATGCACAAAGCAGCACAGGCAGCAGCCTTGTAAACAGTAGTCTCTCTAGAAGTGAATTTTAAAAGGGCATACTTTGGCCCACATAAAGTGCTGGGGCCACCGATAAAGGATGGGCCCCAAAACACTCTTTTCCACCTTAAAATTTCCATAGGAAATTTTAGACAATTCACCAGTTAGACCTAACTGACCTAAATTTAACTTGCACTGCTCTGACACACTGCTTATGACTGCACATATTACATCACTGATGACATCTGAAGTCTACCTCATGACAAGTTATACTTATGTCAATTACGTATAACTGGTGAATTCAGTGCTTTTTTTCATTTTAAAATGGTAGGTTTTTTATTATTACAAGACATACCTATAATTCCACTTTAACCTTTGTTTTTTTCAGTGAATTTCTTAGGGTTTTTCTTTAAAGTATGTTATAATGTTAGTACCCTACTTACATAGATGTATATATGCACAACCTCCATGTGGACGCACTCAAAAAGGGACTGGCACTCACCAATAGAGGTCGGTTGTGAGTTTCAAGAGCAATAAGACTCAGTAGCCTTCCCAGTGCATTCTGGTCAATGTGCTCAATCTTTGCAAAGATGCAGCTCTTCTAATGGAGCAAAGCTTGAGAACTGTTAATTCCTTTCTAATATTTCCATCTTCCAAGTACCAGACACATGCTTCACTCTCCATGAGCTTTCCGAAAGCTGTGTGCAGTGGAGGGTTAGCTGAAGACGTATTGTAATAAGATATTACTTTACATTAAAAACAATACAAATTTACTGAAAAAAATAAAAGTTTAAAATAAAGTTACAGGTAAGTAAAGTATGAAGATTTTACCTTAAATTTAAAAAAGTTCGAAATTCACTGAAAAAACTGGCATTGCAAGTTATACTTATGTCAGTTATGTATAACTGGTGTTTTTGTTAAATACAGTAGTTTTTTATTATTAGAACATCTACCTATAACTCCAATTTAGTCCTTGTTTTTGTAGTGCCTTGTTCCTTTCTAGAACCTCCTGGTCGCAGGCTAGGGATGGGTTATTCTAGAGTCTATAATTGCGTTGCACCATGGACATAGAGACAGGTGGTCCTCAATCAACGTTGGAATATGTTCTAATCATATTTCTAAAAACCTACAAAACAAATTGAGATTAGCCAGAACTGTAACACCAAACTATTATTCTACTAGCAATATTTTCTGTCAAGAAACACCCTACTCAGATTGTTTCTATTTTTGCCCTACCAAGCTGCGAACTGTAATTTCAAGAGCAGTTTTACCATTTATATCATCTGCATTAGATGTAATTCTATCTACAGCAAGACACTGGGAGCTATCTTGTCAGAACAGATATAGTCACTCAGAAACCTTGTCATCATTCTGCACCATCCTTCTCTGATGCTGGACACAGGGAACAATGTGGGCTATCTCAACCCACCTGACATGAATCTGCATTCTTGAACATCCTAATAGAAACAACCTAGCTGTGTCCCATATTTCTGTTTTTTCTACTTGTAACCAGGTTCCTTCAGAATAGAGGGGCCACAGATCCAGACACAATCTTCCTTCATACACTAAACAATGGACGAAGAATAAAAGTCAGGTCCTTCCTTTCTGCTTCACTCAATCACAGTAGGGCATCTAAAAATCCTTTTTACCTTTTAGGCCTCCATCTGGCAAGCCCCATAAAGATATCCATTTACAATGAAAGCCTACCTATCTCCATGACCACCTCAATCCTAAAAAATAAATGAGTCCAGTTATCCCTTGTACCCTTCTACTTATCTCTTACCTTTGGAAGTTAAGGCTCCCCGAATTCCTTCATAAATATCTAGGCAGGTCCTAGATCTGTTGACAAATTATGTTATAATATTAAAATAGTAAACCATTTTTGTGTTCCATTCTCTCCCCAGTCACCTTTCTGCAATACATCCCACTTCCCTGATACGTCTTCGCAGCCTGTGCATACATTTGTAATGTATGGGAAACTAATATTCAAGCACACTTTCACATTTTCTTGGCTTCAGGAGGCCACATTTCATGTGTGACACTTTCAGTTCTCCGTTTTTCACCGGGCACTATTTTGCATGTGAGGCTATTTACAGCTACACTTGTGACAGGAAAAGCTAAAGTTCATGTCTCAGAATGCAAAGTTCTATTAGCTACTAAGCCAGAACTGGTTAATTGTATCACGCATGAAATAGGCCGTATGGTAGTTACTTATCCACATGTTCAGATGGAAGAATTTTGTTAAGAAATGCATGTAGTTCCTCGCCTTGCTGACAATTGTATCTGCTTTTGTTTTTGCTTTACATCCCTTTAGTAAAAAATGTCACTCATATGTTTATTGACTTTTTGGTTTTCCGACTTTTTCATTCACAACCAATATGTGTGTTGTGCAGTAAGTCACTGTAATGAGATGTGTGAAAATGGGAAAATTGATAAACGTCATCACAGTCAGGCAATGTACTGCCAGATTTACATAATTTTGGGAATCGTGAATTTCATTCCAACTATGTGCTACTGAATAGACCAGTTTCAATATTATCACTGTAAAAGTGGTAATCTTCACTTCTGTGGCATGAAACTTGGATTCCTCTCTCTGTCAACCAATCACAAAATTAACATTTCCACTGGTATGATTTGGCATATGAAAGCCGCATTCATATAGCCCCTTTAAAACTGTCGCAAAACAGAATGTGCGAATAAACGGTAAAAATATCCACACCTAAAATTAAAAAAAAACAACAAAGGCATGAAAAAATATATTTGAATTACATAGAGGGACAAAACTTCGTTACCATCCCATTTCCCTCTGCCTCCTTTCCAAAATCTACTCTATGCTCTACCCTACCTTTTAATGTTTTTGGATGCAAATCACTTGGTTTTATATAGGGAAGTTTACATACCATTTTTTATGACTAGTAAATAACAGCAGCACATTTTAAAGAACAACAAAAGAATGTAGGAAATGTCGACAGAATTTATGCAATTTAATTGTTTTAGTAATCATTTTTGTGATTATTTAAAAACTAGACGTATTGCTAGGACAATGTAAATGCATTACTTTTTCGTTATCAGCACATTTCAAAATTACTGTTGAACTATTATCCATTTTCAAAATGTTGATTTCATTATGTTAAACTAAATACCACTTAACACAACCATGCAAGGTGCACAAATGACAAGAACAATAGGGCCAGGTGTAGTAGGAACATCAGCCATGCAGTCTTCCATGACATATAGAGCACCGACAGCAAGGCAACACGTCAGGTTTCACGTACAAAGAACAGGTACAGTACTGGCAGCATCAGCGAAAACGTGCCCCCAACAGCTAGAACAATTACAGCTGCAGTACTACCTTAAATGACACACACGGAGAACATCCTGATGGTCGCTGGAAGCTCAGGCACATGCAATCTTACCCACACAGGCTGAACTCGATGACTATTCAGTAGGGCCCAGTCAAATTACTCTTTCTACACACTGCTACAAGTCTATCTGCAGATTATTATGGACCTTTTGGGCCTTTTATGGTAAAGGATTCAATTCTAGATGCTACAAAATAAGTTTTTGTCCTGATGATGACTTACAAAGAGACACAGCCATAAGGGTTGAAACATCGAGAATTCCAAGTGGATGAAATAGAATACGCACATCAATTTCTCAACCCTTATAAATACCCTGTGCATAGGCACAAAAATGTGTACTTTCCTACTTATATATATGTTTACTCTTCAATTGTGCAATTTATAACCAAAGATTGCAGCACTTTTTACCTACTGAGCAGTGCAGCGCATTTTACACGATTCAATGTGTTTAGCTTTCACTTTGCTTGGGAGCTACTAAATCTGTTAATAATTTAAGTCAACTGCTGCTACTTTTTTCGTTGCTCTGAGAACAAATAAATGAATGCTTTTTGTTTCCAAAAGCATGCCCTTGATTGCTTTCTAAAAATAACAACATTTAGATTTCTGTTTTAAAACATATGAACAGTTGTTCTCTTGTAGTATGTAAATAGCTGACAGCGGTGCAAACTTCACACAAACGCATACATGAAGTGCAGCGGTGGTTGTGCAAGTTCCACACACACACACACACATATATATATATATATATATATATATATATATATATATATATATATATATATATATCAGAATCACAGGGTGCCTGCTGAGGAAAGAGCCCACACCTGGTATTTCTTTAGCTGACAACTTTTATTTGAGGGTGCTGCATGCAGAATTCGCGATGGCTCGCTCAGTTGAAAGTCTTGTTCCCCGACGCGTTTCGTGCTCTCTGCACTTAATCATGGGTGTAGACTGCTGGTTCTGTGAGACGGCTTTGCCTTGATTAAAACATTTTTCATGCTCTCAGACCACGCCCAGTGGGCGTCGCCACATCGAGTGGCTTTCTGGTCCATGTAGTCTCTTTGTAGTCCACAGTGGGTTGCACATTGTCTCACACACCTCCCTTTGTTTTTATATATATACATACATACACACGCTCAGAGATAGAAGAGACAGCGCCACAGTGCAGAGGCTTACCGGTAGTTGCAGCGGAGCCCCCAGAGCCACCGCAGAGCAGAGCGAAGCCGTGAGGGCAACGGCAGTATAGCGGACTTCATCCCCCAGCAGCACCAGGGGCGACGCGCCCGTGACGCGGCCAGCGCGCCAGGAGGCGCTGAAAGGGAGCCGCCGCCGGGAGCCTCGTGGTTACAGCGCCACAGTGCAGAGGCTTACCGGTAGTTGCAGCGGAGCCCCCAGAGCCACCGCAGAGCAGAGCGAAGCCGTGAGGGCAACGGCAGTATAGCGGACTTCATCCCCCAGCAGCACCAGGGGCGACGCGCCCGTGACGCGGCCAGCGCGCCAGGAGGCGCTGAAAGGGAGACGCCGCCGGGAGCCTCGTGGTTACAGCGCCACAGTGCAGAGGCTTACCGGTAGTTGCAGCGGAGCCCCCAGAGCCACCGCAGAGCAGAGCGAAGCCGTGAGGGCAACGGCAGTATAGCGGACTTCATCCCCCAGCAGCACCAGGGGTGACGCGCCCGTGACGCGGCCAGCGCGCCAGGAGGCGCTGAAAGGGAGACGCCGCCGGGAGCCTCGTGGTTACAGCGCCACAGTGCAGAGGCTTACCGTAGTTGCAGCGGAGCCCCCAGAGCCACCGCAGAGCAGAGCGAAGCCGTGAGGGCAACGGCAGTATAGCGGACTTCATCCCCCAGCAGCACCAGGGGCGACGCGCCCGTGACGCGGCCAGCGCGCCAGGAGGCGCTGAAAGGGAGACGCCGCCGGGAGCCTCGTGGTTACAGCGCCACAGTGCAGAGGCTTACCGGTAGTTGCAGCGGAGCCCCCAGAGCCACCGCAGAGCAGAGCGAAGCCGTGAGGGCAACGGCAGTATAGCGGACTTCATCCCCCAGCAGCACCAGGGGCGACGCGCCCGTGACGCGGCCAGCGTGCCAGGAGGCGCTGAAAGGGAGACGCCGCCGGGAGCCTCGTGGTTACAGCGCCACAGTGCAGAGGCTTACCGGTAGTTGCAGCGGAGCCCCCAGAGCCACCGCAGAGCAGAGCGAAGCCGTGAGGGCAACGGCAGTATAGCGGACTTCATCCCCCAGCAGCACCAGGGGCGACGCGCCCGTGACGCGGCCAGCGCGCCAGGAGGCGCTGAAAGGGAGACGCCCCCACTCGCCTCGCGAGTCGCGCGCGGGAAGCGCCCGGGAGAAGCCCGGGACAAGGGCGGGACAGTCTTAGACAGTCCTAGACTGGCCGGGACTGGACTGGGCCACCCCCCTGTAAGGTGATATACAAGTAAGAAAACAAGCCTATTATTCATCATTTGCAACGGATAGTACTCATGTAGGGCCTTTCACTCTGATTGGTTGTCAAATGTGACTTTTGCTCCTTGGTATTATATTGCTTGAGTGCTTTTGTGTCTCTAGAACCCCCGTTAGTGTCTTAAGTAGGGGTCAGTGTATTTTACCTGTTCTTGCTTGGCAAACTTAACGGCGTAATAGTGTCATGCCAAAAAATATGACTAAAAAACCGGCCCCAGCGAACTCTAAGCCTATAGAGAATTATATGGTTCAAGTTGTGAGTAAGATCAATGATAAAAGGAGACAGTCATTGGGCTTAAGTCAGTCTCCGGATTTACATCCATTAAGCCCGACCCAAAATAGTCACCAGATAAGCATCACAGCTCCGGATGTTTCTACCGACCTGATAGATCTTATGGTCGATTCTAATCCAATTATGGATCAGCAGAATACCCTTTCACTAGACAATGAAGTAGATTTAGTTTCTCCAGATTTAGAAGCCGTTTCTGATTCTGAGCCTGTGACTCTGGATGATAAACCTGATGACCCTTCGTCTCCTGAACTAGAAGCCCGACCTGCTAGAAGACATAGAAGAGTGCAGGAAAAACGGTCAGGCTTACGATCAGGAAATAGGAAGAGAAAATCCCCACCCACAGGGAATTACAAAGTAAAACCCACTGAAGATGCAGAAAATAATACCCTTGAAAAAAGTGATCAGGATAACAGCTATAATGAGGATGACTTGCTGCTGAAAATAGCTGATATCATTGATTCAAAAATTAAAACTATTATTAAGCCGCTTGTTGCAAAGATCGACAAACTAAATGCGGAAATAAAAAGAATGGGTGCTCTTCAGTCAAAGACAATGGATGGGGTTGACAATTTAACTACACTGGTGTCACAAATGGGAGAGCCAGACGAGTCTAAGGAAGGAAGTTCGGCAGAGAAAGAGAATGGGCAAATACTCCCTGATCTTACAGTTCAAAAGGGGACTAATCCTACTAATCATCCTGTGACTAAAGATGGTATACCACCGCCAATATCGATTCAATCAGTAATACGCCAGGAATTAGATCCCCTTCAATTTATTGAAGAAGCATCGCCAGTGGTATTAGTGTTGGCCAATGTGCCCCCGCCAACGGACACTCAAATGGAATCATCAGCATCCTTGTCAAGCAAGGCACTGCATTGGCTTACATCTAATATGCAAATGGCACCAGGAGGCAAGCATCAGCTTGCAGGTGAAATTAAGTCTGTGAAAAGGGTTGCTTGGATTGGGAACCGCCCGAAAAGGTTCAAAGGAGATTGTGTTATAGTGACTTTTTGCCATGCTGCTGTACTACCCAATGTTTTAAACTATATTTTTCCACCACAGAGAAGAGCCGGGTCTGTTGTCCCCCTAACTTTAAAATTCTTTTATGGTGAGCAACAAAATGTGACATTCCCAAGAACTCCTGGCCCGTTATGGGAATCAGTTAGAAACAACAGAGGATCAAGGGCTGCTCCAAATGAATGGGGTTTGACCCTAGGGAATAGATACGAAGTCTTATCAGATCTAAATGCCTGTGATTGACTGGGCAGAAGTAATTCCCATACTGATTTTCCAACCCCCACTGGGGTATTTTTAAGAAGGGAAGTGGATGCCCAGACAAACTCTGTAACTACTAATCTGTTGGTAAATTCAAGTAGTGTACAGGGGGATATAGGTGTCACAGGTGTTATATGTAATGAGTATCAATGTATTGCTGCTGTTGATAATATTGACGAAACTGATCTTAATGCCAATTTATCCCCAAATATGGTTGTAAATGTGGATAATTTAGGTGTAAATTATAATAGACAGGAACAAAGTGTTAACCTACCTAATAGTAGTGAACCTTCTATTGACAGAGCGTTTGGACAATGTATCCTATTGTCCTGGAATATTGCAGGTCTGAAAAGCAAGATACCTTCACAGGATTGGCAATCTTTCCTGGATTCTAAGGATATAATCCTGTTCCAGGAAACTTGGCAACTAGATCCAGATCCTAAGGAAGGATATTTACACTTTTATGTTCCGGCTACACCAAGTTTAAGGGGAAGACCTAAAGGTGGATTAGTAACATGGGTAAAACAAAATAGTGGCTATTCAGTGGTTCAACTTGTTACTAACCATCCTGATATTCTGCTGATTAAGCTACAGCGGCCACTTAGCTTGGATCTGTATATTTTTAACATCTATTCAAGGGGCTTACCAGGTGGCAAACCCACGGAGGCGGTTGACTTGCTAGATTCCCTCTTAAAACAATACTGCTTAAAAGCAAATGTTATTGTTGGAGGTGATTTTAATTGTTGTTTTGAACCCCTAGACAACCACGACATTGATCTTACGCTAGATGAGGATTATACCTGGGATATCCCTCAACTTTCCTTACCACCAATTAAAAAATGGTCTGAGGCTGCACTGCAGCTAAAAATCCTGTGTGTAGAGTCTGGCTTGCGGGCCACCAATGGAAGAGTGATCTCAGACAAACATGGTGCCACTACTTTTTCTAATGGAAATTCACACAGTCGTATTGACTATATTCTAATCAACAAAGAGAATTGGGCCAGTGTTGTTGATATGTGTGTAGAGCCTAGAGTGGAAAGTGACCATGAACCATTAATCTTGACATTTAAAATGTATGGAGTACTGAGAGATGATGATTTGAGGGAAAATGTTAAAATAAATCTCTCAAATGACACTAGACGCATTAGATGGGCAATTTGTGCAGCCACTGAGGAAAGCCTAACAGCTATGAGGGATTTAACGCTACAGGCTACTGAAGAAATAAGGAGTATAAGCCTTATGGATACCCAGTTATCTGAAATTAGTAGGATCCACGATGAATTTTTTAACAAGTTAAAAACATTTTTTGTTAGAACAGTTACTAAGAAGCAGCGTAGGCCAGTAAGAAAGGAAGATCAGTGGTATGATAAATCCTGCAGGGATTCTTATAAGGCATTATCTGTTGCAGTTAAGTCAAAGGATAAAAATAAAATAAGCGAAGCACGTGTTATGTACAAAAAGGTTCAGACAAGTGCAAGAAGGGACTGGGAGGAGGACTATTGGAAGGATCTCCTTAGAGCAAGTGAGGAAAGATCTATGACGCCCTTTTGGAACATTGTTAAATGGGGAAGGGGGGCCATAAGAGGAGAACCCATGAACCATGTGTCACCAGAAGCTTGGGTATCCCACTATGCGACTCAGTTTGCTGCTGAGGAAATAGATGGAGAGGACTGTGCGACTCCAGCAAATACACTGGAGAGCTACTTATCTTTTAGCAAAGCTGATGTCCTAAAAACTCTAAATAATATCCCTAAAGCCAGAGCACCGGGCTTAGATTTTGTTCCAGCAGACCTTTTTATGCACGATAAAGACCTTTGGGCCACGTACATTCACCTGCTAGTAAATGGAATCGCAAAGGGCTCGCCTATTCCTGAGACCTGGAAGGGAGCCGAGATTATCCCCATCTATAAAAAGGGGGCATGCTCGGACCCAGGCAATTATAGGCCTATTAGCCTCATTGCATGTATTCAGAAAGTTCTGGCCAGACTTTTGCTTCAGCGAATCCATGGGTGGATAGACGATCAGGATATACTGTCACCCTTGCAGGCAGGCTTTCGTAGCCATACAAGTACCATAGACCAAGTGTTCAGATTTGTTTTAATCTACTGGCGCGTAGTTATACTTGGGGGGGGAATGCTTTTTGCCGCTTTTGTCGATTTAAAATCGGCTTTTGATTTAGTCCCCCGCCATAAGTTGTGGAATGCTCTCCAAATGCAGGGCATCCCAAATGACATTTTGTCCCTATTAAAAAGAATGCATGAAAATAATTTTGCACAAGTGAGATGGAATCATCAGGGTAGTGTCACTGATAAATTTCCAATTGCGAAGGGAGTACGCCAAGGTTGCGTGCTCGCCCCAACGCTCTTTTCGCTATACATCAACAGGGTGATCAGATACTATGAACGTCAACCAACAGATGCCCCCAAGTTGGCAGGTAAACTGATACCCCTGTTGATGTTCGCGGATGACACGCTGTTGATATCCAAGACACAACAGGGATTGCAGAGGGCTATAGGAGTGTTTGAATTATTTTGTGTAGAACATGGTCTTGTAATTAATACAAGTAAAACAAAATTTATGGTTCTACATAAACGGCGACATATTAGAGGGAAAGCCATTATGGATGGGGTCCAGCTTGAACAGACTCAGGTTTTTAAGTACCTTGGAATTAACTTGTCCTATAATATGGATTGGAAACAACATACAAATGAGCTAGCGACAAGACACGCTCAATTAACTGGAGCTCTTACTAAGGAACTTTTCACATCACATACTAAACCTATCAGACCAGTCTTAAAAATGTATAATGCAAAGGTTGGAGCGGCTGTTTTGTATGGAGCTGAACTCTGGGGGCCCAGCAATCTTACAAAGCTAATGGTAGCGCAGAATAGATTCCTCCGTAACATTACTGGGCTACCATTGTCAACACCTTTGATACCCCTGAAATATGATCTGGGTTTCCATAGTTTCGAGGATGTGGCTAGATATAGACCTGTAGCCTACTGGAGAAGGCTCTGGGTAACCCCAGAGCTTTCTCAGTATGCCCAAGGATTCCTAGAGGTCCGATTATTGGACAAAGGGTGCAAAATTGTCTGGCTGAGAGATGTGAGAAGTATATACAGGGCGATGGGTTTATCCCTATTGTGGGATGATCCTGCTAACAATGTTTTTCCCCCAAAAAAGGTACTTCGAGACCTATACTGGAGCATGATTGAGACTAAGTGCTTTAGAAATCGCATTGAACGATCCTTTACTGGAGATTTTCTTGAACTTAAGCATGCTCCGGCACTTGAACCCTACTGGGACTGGATAACTGTACCAGGGGATCGGAAAAGGTACCATCAGTTGAGGGTAGGGTCTTTACCTTTAAACGCCCTAACTGAGAAATGGAATAAGAGCAAAAGTCCAAGGTGCCCTTTCTGCCCTGAGCAAAATGAAAATTTTGGACATGTGTTATTTGCCTGCCCTGAATATAGTGTTCCCAGGCGGTCATGGCTCAAACCGATTTGTGTCCTGTTAAATTTGAGAAATGCTAGTGAGGCACTTCGGGTACTAAGAACTGATACATCACAGCCTGTTGTTATAGCCATGTCGAAGTTTTTGCATTGGATATGGATTATTCGGTCACGCAAAATGAGTCTGGAATAACCATGAATTTTTGTCGTCTGTTGATATTCAATTCTGCTTAGCATATTATTAAGTGATTAACTATGTGCACTGCACTAGTAACTGATAATTTGGTAACTTTTCTTTTGATATGATGAATTTGTTTCATATTGATTTTATTTAGAAATGCTTTTTAAATTAGGCTTAATTCTAGAATATGTAAAAATGTAAATAGGATGAGTGAGGGTGTTATTTATTGTATTTATATTGTATATTGAATATTTTTAAATTGTACTTTGCCTATGGAGAAATAATCGTGGTTCCGGCACCTTTATGGGATAGCGGGTGGGGTTCAAAAACAATTGTTTTTCTTTCTTTTTTGTCGTTTTTCTTTCTTTTTTATTGATTGTAATATGTCTTTCATGATTGAAATATATCGAATAAAGACTATTTTGAATTTGAATTTGATAGAAGAGATACAGCGGAGGCAACAGCAATGCAAGACAACCACAGACACACACGTGTGAATACGAAAGCAGCAGTGCAAGAATGAAAGAAAAGCAGCAGTACAAACTTCTGTCACTCACCCCCACACATGCACAGAGAACTGGTACATCAAGGCCATCAGATACTCCCTCACATACACAGAACAATACAGAAAAAGCGTTTGCAGAACAAGATGTTCTTAGGTATCTCAGAAGCATCCTGCCCATTCAGTCCATGGCCTCTCACCCGTGGCGAAATCTAGAGCACATTTCGCTTTAGCTGTCAGAAAGTTAAGACAATGTTTTTAGCAAGTAGCCTTGTTCTTCCCCATTTATAGTTAGTAGCCTAACTCCGCTATCACATGTCATATCTTGCCTCACAGTCCCTTGAAGTACAGACACTATGCTCTCAATGGTCATCCCAGCACCTTGTGGCCCGCAGCGCAGTGTATGAATAGTCCACTCACCATGCCATCCTTGGCCTTGGGCGCTTCAAGTCCTAGATCCAAGCGGGCAGGGACTGGAGAGATTCAGACACCAAAATTGTCTTAAGAAAGTAGCCTTGAGCTGAGGGTAAGGAAGTGAAAGAAAGTGCCACCCACAGAGGGGATGAAAGTCCTAGTGCTTGGGCGTGAGAAGTTCCTGCAAACTTCACCACGCCTATGTGTAGCTAAAAATACTTATGAAAATAAAGAGCTGATATCCTACAGCTCAGTGCACACATACTGCTCCGAGTGAATGAATGCTTGCACCCAGAGAGAAAAGACCATAATAAACAATAAAACAAGACTAAAACTAATACTGAGGGATTTTGTTTTTGCTGCAGGTGTATTTTTTAGGTTGGCAAGGTAATGAGTTAACTTACAAGAGATCCAATTGCGGCCAGTGAGGACAGAACCTATGCTGTCCACCCGCCTGATTAGCAAACGAGCACCTGGAATACACTTCATCAGGTGCTATACCTTTGGTCCACTCATAGTCCAGACATCACAACTGATGTGCAGGGTGAAGCATTACCAGTCAGTCCCCCAGTTGCTTAGGCTTACAACTGCCCTTGGGACTAATGGGACGGCCATTGCTTTCACCCATGTGTCCTTCTGTAAAGACTCCCAGGGAGTTGGCATGAATCACTTCCTTTGGGCTCCCTCCCATGCTCGCTTTCTGCACTAAAATGCTTTAGTGGTTGGATTGTCCCAGATGTCCACCTGCATGATAGAACAATGAAAACTAAACAATGCAATGTATGTGTATGAAACCAACCTTGCTCACATTCAAGATCCAAGTTTGAGGGTAAGTGGTACGGTGGGTTCACATTAAATAACCTCCAAAGAGGAAGGAGCCTGGTGGCAGTAGGTATTTAACCCTTCCCCCACCTTCCTCGAATGCCCACCACATCCTGGAAGGCACCCCACCCGACTCACACGATGGGCGGTAAGTCACATTTTCCCCGATGTACTACTAAAACCCCCACCATGACAGTCACAGGGGTTAGAGTTGTGTGATTGGGCATGGGAATGTGGCGCTAAGCTCCAACTCACCAAATTGGCACGCTTAACACAAGGCAATCAGCTCCATATCCTTCTTGCCCCTCATTCCATGGTTCAACAAAGGCTTATCGTGGTCCCAAACACCTCTGTTTCAGAAATTCAGATTGTCTATCTCTCTGTGTCCAAAGGGCGCCTTTCAATGAGAGGCACTCTGCAGAAAGAGGGCTGGGGGGGGGGGGGGTTGTAGAGGCGGTTGTTAGGTCCCACTGATTAAACATTCTTGAAACCCCTTATTCCAGCCCCTGATTTTACATCTGAGGGCAATATGATTTTCCATTATATCCAGTAGTATGAGAAGGTAAGTGCATATAGGTAATTATCAATCTGTTATTCTTTACTCACATCTACGTACCTTAAAAATATATATATCATCAAGGTACATATATATGGGGTTAGGTTTGGTACACCTATGCTTACCTGTATAAACTTGTCTTCACTGTATTTTGGTCCTCAGTACAGGGACCTCAATATTTTGGTCCCACAATATTTTGTAGTCCATATTCTGGTGGAATATCCCCATATCCAAGGCTGGAGTTGTTGTCTGCTATGTGTCAGGTTATACTTTCCACATATGCGATCTGCATTTGAGGTCTTCTCTATGCCATGTGGCATCAACCTATATAGGAAGCCTGGAGTTGCTGTCTCCTGTGCCATCTAGTACTCCCTTCCAACCAAGAGAGGGAGTTGCTGCCTCCTCTTTGTCACACAGTGCACTCCTGCATCCGAGGACTCGAGTTTGCATCTCCTTTCAGTGATGTGACATCCTTTTAAATCTGAAGGCTGGGGTGGATGCATCCTATGCGTCATGTGGTACCCACTGCATCAGATGGATGTAATTGTCTAGTCAGTTCGACACTGCTTTCTCTTAAATCCATGGTCTGGAGTTGTTGGCTCCTATGTCATGGGGTGTTCTCCTACATCTGTGGGGATGACTGAAGTTTGTGTCTCCTTTCTGTTATGCATCTCAATAAATGTAAGGGTTTGAGTTATCTCTCCTATGTGATGGGGTATCCTTCTACATTTCAGGATATAAATGTAAGGTTCAGGAAAAACTTAAAACTGGATTTTTGCAGTCAGAAATACCTGGCAGCAGGCCTGACATTGAGCCCATTCTATACCATAATCACACCTCTAAAGGCTTCGGGATGGGAGGGGACCAAATGGCCACACTTGAACTCTGTCTCTTGGAGAGTGGATGTAACCTTTCACAAATATCCCTTAAATAAAATAAATAATTAAGGTATGGACTTTTAGCTACTGTGGCATGTGATATCCCGCTACATTTGAGAGGTGTAGTTGCCATCTCTGTGTGAGATTCAAACTTTGCTCCTAGTCCATAGGCCTCTATTCTCCTCCTTCAGCAATGTTTAACTGAGACATATTTCTTCCTCTTTCTTCAAATTGCTGTAGTCTCAACAACTTGGATTAATGTTCTATTTTCCCTTTTCTGCCACGGATTATGGTGGTGCATGCCTTTGTGTATTCTCACCATTCATTTTTTACCTCTGACTATAATTACCTACCTGAAAAAGCACTTAGGACATATCAATATATACAAAACTCTGTTGCGAGAATAATTATGTCTATAAAAATGTGGCTCTGCCTCCACTCGGATCCATGAGCTTCCAGTGCAAAAGAGAGTCTCTCAAACCGACAGGGACCAGGCCCCGCATTTTCTACAGCACGTCTTCCTCTTTTCTGGACAGAAAGTCACTTTCTCCAAGTATGTTCCATCAGGAAACATTTGCTGTTCTACCTGGATGCTTCTTTTCAATCTAAAATCAGATAGTTCAAATGTGGCGGTATGTCTTTCAGGGACGAGGACATCAAACTAAGGGAGGAAACAAACTTTCTATAAGTCAGAACAAAGAGTATGCATCGTTTGTACAAGGTACAAAACCTTTTAGATGATGATAGGGCGACTTTGTGGCTCATGCTTATTTAAAGAATTTGTAACTCACAACGTTTTCCAGGTCAAAGTCTTTTTTGCGAATGGACAAAAGCTTTGTGCACCGGGACCTTTGTTTTCAAAAGTCTCAGCTCGATGCTTAATCTCTAAAACAAAAATGCTGGCTTGCCAAATACCAAAACTGCACATTGTTGATTTCACGTCTTGCCTTTTGCATCCCCCCCTACACTTCCTGTCTATCAATCTTTCCAGTGAAGGGCCTTTATAGGTCTCGCTCGCCTGATGCTGGAAGTGGTATTGTTTACTATAAAGAGCTTGGAGCCCACTCATTGCTCTCCTTTGGGTGGCATCATTGTCACTCTTTTTGCTGCCTCCTAATCAGAGATTGTGTACCTGGTGTGACTTCCTTTTCTTTCTGTGGAGCCTGGACCAAACAATGATTGATTCATCTTAATTAGCATCCATCCACAGCTTGCGCTGTGATTTTGATACTATTTCTTCTTCCTCTTCCACCCCCAGTCTGTGGTGCTTCTCCCCCCCCACCCACTGCTTCTCTGTGTTGTTTCTTCTACTCCCTCCCCAACATCTGAGAGAGTTATCATAGAACTCCACAATTTTCAACTCTTAAATATCTTTGGTTTAAACTTCCGACAGTCTGTTCTGTTCATCCCTTATCACAACCAGGTAATGGTAACTCAATATTATTATCTATCATGATTGAAGACTGAGTATGTCTGCTACACCTGTTTGGAAAAGTCTTTAATGTGTGTAGCTTCACAAGACTGCAGCCACCTGGCTCCATCTCCTTTATCCCCAAGCGGTACAATATATGTTGCTCCTACTACCCTTCCGGTCGAAAAGGCATTTATGTGTAAACAGCCTAGTTCTCGTAGTAGTGATTGTAGGTCAAGATAACAAGTAACATATTGTATTATAATTACATTTATGTAACACAGGGCTTTGAAGCACTACAGTAGCAACTCGAGCAACTTTCGATACCACACAACGCCACTCAACTCCACACCACACAATGCAACTTAGAGGGGAGTGAGATGCTGAAAGATTGACACAGGCTTGAGTCTGAAGCCTGGCTGTGGCTCAGCTGAAGGTTCCGTTGGAATCCCAAGCCCATAATGAGTCATGTTTATGCATGACACGCTCACTCTACCCTCATGCGCAAAGATGTAAAAACAAACCCCCAGATGCATCAAGCACCCATTTTGCGATTCCTTATTAGCGAAAAATAAGGATTCGCTAATAAGGAATAGCAAAGTGCTATGCATGAAGATCTTGCTTAAAAAATAGCGATTTCTTTAAATTCCTTAATTGCGAATCGCAAATTGCGAGTCACAATTAAAGAATACCTCCCCATTCATTCCTGTGGGCCTAGAGGCCCATAGGAATGAATGGGAAGACAATCTCAATTTGCGATTCTCAATTAGAGAATCGCAAATTGAGATTGCAATTTCAAGGGTGCCAGGGTGTCAAAAGGACACCCTTTTGCACCCCTGAAATCTGCATATGGGTACATCGTGCACACACACATGCCCTAAGGACATGTTTGTGTGTAAAATGGAACTTTGAAAAATGCACTTTAATTTTTTAACTTTAATGCATTGCATTTAAGGAATCGCAATTTGAGATTCCTTAAATGCAATAGCAAAATAAGTAATCGCAATTTTGCGATTTCTTAAATTGCGATTTTTGCATTTGGGATGATGCATCCCAAATGCAAAAATACCGGTCGCAAAGGGGCAGATTCTGAGAATCTGCCCCTTTGCGAGCGGGTTTTAACTTGATGTATCTGGGCCAAAGCATTTAACATTTGAGGTAAAAATGAGAAATAAATGCATACCTATGTAGTGGCTGAATTGTACAAAGTGAACCCTGGACTAATTGCGGCTTCCCTGTTTAACCAAATTGTGTGATCTTAAGCAAATATTTTATTTTACAGATCCCTTTAAAACACCTTCAAATACATGAGTTCAAATACCAGCTGTACAAAAACCTACTGTGTTTGGTTTATTATACTATATACATGCTCTATGTTAGAAATGGGGGTCTGTAATTGGCAATGGTTTGCACTTTTGTCCAAATAGAGGCCCTTCCTTCTAGTCAGGATAAGGGGGATACACTCATAAATTAACCCCTGCTCACCCCCTTGGTAGCTTGGGATGAGCAGTCAGGCTTATCTCAGAGGCAGTGTGTAAAGCCTTTGCACATAACTAACAGTAACACAGTGACAACACTACAATAGGACACCACACCAGTTTAGAGAAATATCCAATACTTTATATATTAAAAACAAGATCAAAAATGATAAAAATCCAACATACAGTACTTTAAAAGATGAACTTTGCAAGAATAACACTGAAAATGCAGTTCCTTGGAGTCAGTAGCTCCATCCGGTGCTATCGCGATACTGAAAACAACAGAATCCAACAGTTCCGTCTGACCACGTCGGTCAAGGGGTCAGCAGACTCGTAAACAGTATGCTTTCATGGTGGCCAACACGTTGGTGTGAGACGGTCGTGGCAACCATTGAGGTCGCATAGCTGTGCCACGGGTGGTACCCTCAAAGCACGGTGAGACCAGCAGAGCTGCGGTGAGGAGAGAAGGCGGTGCTGGTTGTGGTGCTGACAGATCATCTTGCAGGCAACAGAGCCGGTTGCGGGGAGCTGACATTGGTCGGTCCGGACTGCGGTGTGGGACGGACGGTGCATTGTGAGACTTACGAGCGGTGCCCCCAAGCCACGGTGCGGTCACAGGTGTCGAAGTCAGCAGGCAGAGACCGAGTTGGTGAGACCAGGGTGGTCTAGTGAAGCGAGGAGGTGCGGAGTGTGGTGCCCACAGGTCCCGATGCAAGCAGCGGATCTGTTGCGGCAGCAGAGGTCGTCATCATCGGTGAGACCAGGGTTGCGGTGCAAGATGCAGAGGTGCCCTCTGGGGTGCCTTCAGGACATGGAGCCAGTAACAGGGTCCGTGACGGGATTGGCTGCTTTTCCCCCTCTTTGGCAACTGAAACCCACGGTTCCAGAGGCGGTACACAGAGGTCGGTGAAGTCTTTGCAGTACAATAGACTTCAGAACAGGAGGCATGCTCTACTTCAAGCCCTTGGAGATACTCAGCACAAGTAAAAGAAAGTTCAGTCCAGTCCTTGCACTACCCGAAGCAGAAGCAGCAACTGCAGGTCAACCCAACAAAGCAGCAACACAGCAAAGAGGGCAGTACTACTCCTGGCAGCTCTTCCAGCTCTTCTTCTTGGCAGGTTCCTCGATTCCAGCAAGGTCCAAAATTCTGGGGTCTGGGCCCCAATTTTTATACTCAGTTTTTCTTTCTTATTTTGGGCAGAGAGTGTCTGTTCCCAGCCGAAACCAGTTTGGTCCTCTCTGGCCCAGCTTCCTGACTGGAGGTGGAGACAGCATTGTCCAAGGCAGGCCAGGCCCATTCAGGTGCAAGGAAATATCCTTCCACTACTCTAAATGCAGCCCAGGTCTATTCAGCCCAGCCCTGACTCATCCAATAAAGGCAGGACACACCTCGACCCCCCCCCAGTGGCTGTCTGAAGTGAATGCACATCCCCAGCCCCTATCACTCCAAAGCCAGACAGTCGATCCACAAACCCAGCAAAGGCATGCCGGATGGCTAATCAAGAACATACCTACTTTCTAAAAGTGGTATTTTCAAAAACAGAACACAAAAATCATCTTTACTAAAATATGCATTTTTATATTCTGAGTTCAGGCATACTAAACCCCATTTCCCTATCTTGTCCCAATGGGAAGATATGCTTATAAGATGTTATAAGTAAACTCCCATTCCCTCCTGTGGGACAGATAGCCTTTCCATAGTGAAGAACGAAATACACTGTAATTCACTACCAGGACATGTCACCCACACCAATACATGTCCTACCTTTAATATACATGGCACCCTGCCAACAGGGGTACCTTAAGCCTACCTTAGGGGTGACTCATATGTAAGAAAAGGGAAGATTAGGGCCTGGCAATTGGGTGCACCTCCCAGGTCAACATAGCCGTTACAAACTGCGCACATACACTGTGGTGGCAGGTCTGAGAACCGTTTACAGGGCTGCTTGTGTGGGTGGCACAACTAGTGCTGCAGGCCCACTAGCAGCATTTGATTTACAGGCCCTGGCACACTCAGTGCACTTTAGTAGGGACTTATTAATACATCAAAAATGCCAATAATAAAAACACCAATCCAGAACACCATTTACAATAGGAGCACTTGCACTTTCACACTGAACAGCAGTGAGAAAGTGCACGGAGACACTAAACCAGCAGAAACAGAGCCAAAACCAGGAGGTCAGAAAGCAAAAAGACAGGGGAAACATGCAAAAAGATGCCAGGTCCCACACTCTAGAAGAATCTGGGCCACATACAGGGTTCACATGACAACTGCCTTGCTTCTTAGTTCACTAATGGTACTATCACCAGGGCGGGGCAGGGCAGGAATGGTTCTAAGTTCTTGTTTAAAAGTTATCACTTGTAATAAGTACTTCTCAGTGCAGTTCTGCTTTGTGGCATATTAAAGACAAAGTGTTCACATATTAAAGCAATGGACTTTTTTTTAATTTTGAAGCTATTTTATCATATTTTACATGATGTTTGTTGTATGATTTACATGGCAAACATTTTCAGGGCTATGCTCGCACGTTGATCTCTAAAAGCCAAACTGGACCAGAGGCTCTGGCACAGCACGACCTGTTAATATTTGGCCCACCCACCTCAAATACTATTCCACTTCGCTCCATTCTACTCCACGCAGTGCAACTTCCTTGTATGCCACACAATGCCACTACACCACACACAATGCGACCCCATTCCATGCAAGACAGTGTCATTCATTCCACTCAATGGCACTCGGCTTCATGCAGTGCCACTCCACTCCACACGATGCCACTCTACTCCATTCAGTGTCACTCCACAAAACACCATACAAATGCCACTCCACTCCACACAATGCCAATCTAGTCCACATTATGCCACTGCACACCACATGATACCAATCTATGCCACACAATGAATCTCTATGCCACACAATGTCACTCCGTGCCTTATAAGAGAATGCCCCTTTATTCCACTCAATGGAACTCCACTACACTCAGTGCCACTCTACAACATGTCATGCAATGCCACTCCACTCCAGACAATGCTGCTCCACACCACACTATGCCACTCCACACCACACAATGGCACTCCATGCAACACAATCCTGCACAATGCAGCTCTACTTCACTCAAAGCCACTCCACTCTACACAAAGCCACTCTACATTACACAATGCCACTCCACACCACACAGTGCCTCTCCATTCCACACCACACAATGCCACTCCACTCCAATTCAATCGACACCACACAATGCCCCTGCACTCCACTTAGTGCCACTCCATGCCACACAATGCCACTCCACTCCACACCATGCCACTCACTCCATGCAACATAATGCCTCTCAATTCCACGCCACAAAGTACTGCTCCACTCCATGCCATAGAATGCCACTCCACTTAACTCCATCCCACACAATGCCACTCCACGCCACGCCACTCCGCTCCACCAAAGCCAAGAGATCTCACATAGGCAAGACCTATTGGCTTTGCCAATGCTAGTTCAGCCCTGCTTTTTTTTCTTCTGTCACTGCTTTCCGGTGTTCGTCTTTCTTTCTCATTTGCTCTGTTTCAAAGATTGGTAATTAAAATTAACGCCTGGTCCCCAAAAATGAATGCTGATACCCAACACCTGCAGCCAACTACACAAATGAAGTGCTAGTTAGTCAATGTCCAGCTCTGATTAGACAAATGCTGCCTACTCTGGTAATACTCAGAGAGGCAGACAGCAGCAGTAAACCAAAAATTTCACAGACCCAAAGGCTAGCCGCCATGCCTCCTTTCATTGAAGTCTCAGATATATTGAAAACTTTCCTCTCTGCTAGCAGCTATGTAAATGATTTTTAGTGGTAAAACAGCGTTCAGCACTACCACGCCAACTATAGAGCCTAATGAATTCTAAACCTAAGGCAGAGGGTTGGATGAGGCAGGCTGATTCAGTCCAGCAATGGTACCTCCCAAGAGGATTCTTTGCTTCACACCGCAAAGTCCCATCTTAAAATAATGTCAGTGTCTAGGTCTGGAATGCAAATGTCATATAGTTGAAACCATCAATGAAAGACAGGACAGCTTGAATAGTCTCCCCAAAAAACAATGATGAATGTCAACATACATAAAACAAAATAACCATTTAATAAAAGAGTGAGTCGCAAAATGTAGTGCATGATGGAATGTGCCTTAGAAGACTATATTGTAGTATATCTGTATATGTAGCAGCAGTGTTGGAACAATTTCCAGAGTGGGGAAGCTGCCATTAATGTGACATCGCCGAAGTCAGGATAAAGACATTTTCAATTGTTACACAAAGAACCATAGTAGCAAATGTATTCTGCAGGAGAGTGATAAAGGTATAGTATGTAGCTAGTGGTGCATTTTGGAGCACACTGTCGTACATATATTACTAACGCATGATGTTGTAGAGAAGTGTCATTCACAAACAGACCACTTTCCATTAAAATTGGCTCTATTTTTGCACACACAGTTTTACTGGTAAAACTATATAGCACACAATTGATAATGTGTGGAAGACAGATCACAGCAAATATTTATTATTTGGGCATCACCAAGTAAAATGTCTTGATTTTTTTAGTTTAAAAAAAAATCTTTGTTTTGGCCACACTTCAGAGTGTGCTTTGCTTGTGTGTTCTTAATTCAATATATATTTCTAAAGTTGTCTACAGTTCATTTCCAAGTATTTACATTTTGGTGTGTGTTAGAAAAAAATTACATACTCCCTCTACCACAGCAAGATTGTCAGGTAGTTGACATAAACAAAATCCTCTCAGTTTGCAGTAAAAAAAGTAAACACAAATCTCCATTCTAAAATAATTAGCAGCAAATTGCCAAAAGATAGTCTGACATTTGAACTCTGTCTTTCAATCCATAGCTAATGTGACAAAATAAAAACAAACTTTACATGCCTCTTTATTGCTCATTTACCTTCTGAACTCTAGCATTGTTATTTTGTGAGTGCTGCAATTCCCTCCAGAACCTCTACTTCCAGTGTCTATGACATGCAGTGCCTTAGGGTTGTATGTAACAAAATCAATAACATAAAAAGCTATAGTCTGACATGAACATTTTTACCTAAATATTTTTTATAAAAATATTGCTCCATTGGGTGTTGATTGTGTATTATTGACTCCAATGGGGTGATCTTTTTGTAAACAATATTTAAGATGCAATATTTTTGTCAGAAGATATGTAGACCACAATTTCCTAGTATCACACAGTACTGCATAATCCTTGATGCAGAGTAGAAGTGCAATGGTGGGCGAGTAACAAGCTAAACTGTATGGGTATGCTTGTTGGATGGAGAATGCATTGCTAAATGAACTATGTGGGAATCATTTTGGCATAATGCATGATGGGCCATATAGGCATGGCAGGCCCTAAATCAGATTGACTGGGACAGTGCCCTGGGTAGAAAGAAAATGTGGTGTTTGTTGTGGGGGCGTGGGGTCGTTGTGGTGTGATGGCAGAAGGTGTGAGGAAGATGGGAGGAGGGCAGGGGTTGATGGGCTGCTAACAATTACACTGAGGTACATTAAGGGTTGAATACAAAGTCTTTAAAGGGACCTGATTGAGACCAAGTGGGATGGTCGAACTTGTGTTTGCATAACATTAAGTCAGGCAGCTCCCTGCTGCGCCCTTCGGAATACTGGTGCCCAGGGTCTGGGCACAGCTCATCTATGCTCAAGGCCGGCCCATCATATAGGTGTTCTTACCCTGACACAGAGCGCTGTGTCTTTAAATGTGTAATGCGGGCAACAAGAATGAGCAATAGAACAGACGTGCTTCTCATGCATTTATTGCTGTATCTTGTTGAAGGTGTATCGATTATGAGTGTAGCCTCTATGGGTAGGGCTTTGTTGCCAAGCATGCTGTGTAGTAGAAGATGCTCCCTGTGTTGTCACAATCCTGTAGCTTTGGCTGTGCTTGAAGCAGAATGAAGTAGGGTGTGTAATAGCTGCTCATACGCACTTGTCTATCATTTGAGACAGTGCAGCGGTGCAGGTTCTTGATTCGGTTGAACAGCAGCTCAGCAGCCACAGGAATGTACGTACTGGTTTGCAGGCAGCCATTTTAAGTGGTCTTTGAAGTCCACCCAAAAAGGCACAGGACAGCCCTAATGAATGCACTGGGATCATGCAGCCATGTGGATGCTCTTCGGAGTGTCCCCAGAAGCAATAAGGGCGTTTTAAGATTTTAAGATTGGCGTCGAGAAATTATGTATATTTTTATTTATCCAGAATTGTTGCCTCCCATTTTGTGACAGATATTTTGCAGTTTCAAGTTTGTTTGTATGTTTGTTTATATGTTTGTTTTTATGCTTATATAGCGCTTGATTCCAGTGGCGTCTTGGCGCTGAGGTGTGTAAGCAGGAACAGTGCACTATGTTAACAAGAACCTATGCGAAAGTAAACAACCATGTTTTCAGGCTCTTCCTGAAGATCTGCAAGTTGGATTGGAGCTTCATGGACAGTGGCATTTTGTTCCATGGTAAGTTTAACGAAATAGAATGAAATCAAATGGCCTATATTTTACGAGACTATCAAGGTTTATAATACGATGCAGAGTGATATATGGTGTAACCTAGAATGTTGTTGTAATATTATTATTGATGGCCTGAAAGTATTTCAAAATGTATACGTGACACTTTAACACACCAATTAAAAGCCAGGTGTATGCATAGATGACGTGTACGAGCATCCTCCATTTTGTTTCCATTTCCTGTTTTGTTTCCATTTCCTGTTTCTGTATGCATTACTTCCTCTCTTATAAATCACGCACGTCAGACAGTGGCAACGAAATGTTCTGCTTCATATTTGCATGCTGTGAGACAGACAGGTTTGGAACATGATACCAGCATTTACCTTTCCTTTGAGAAAAGCGTAGTTGAATGCATTTCCTCTTGTCTTTGTTGGGAGGGTGGCAGAACGCAGTGAGGCCTGGTGACGCTGTTGCTTTCGCGCGTGACTACAGATCGCTGCAGCACCAATAAATTGAGCGCCTGCAGTAAAAGTCTGCTCCGTGACGTGCATGCTTGTTGTCGTTTGTCCCTGGCGCGGAGGTGTTTCATGTCAGTCAAGCACAGTAGTATACGGAATTATTAGCAGGGCAACCAGTAGTGTAGAACAGACGCCATGGGGCCTGTTGCACACAAGGAACTAGCCTCTTTGTCTGCTGTTGGGGAAGTAAAATACAACACTTAAGAGTTAAATGGGCCCTTCAGGGATTTGGGCCCAAGTGCAACTGCACCTGCTGCACCAATAATAGCTGCGCTCCTGAATGCAACTCCCAGCCGACTTAAGGGCGCTTCAAAGTCCAAGGGTTCGGTGGTCAAGTCTAGGACCCTTGAAAGAGTAAAGTTGTTTTGTAGCTGCTTATATTGTGCGTCATACTCCATTGTGGAGCACAGAAGCACATTTTCAGACGGATAGTATGTTGCACAGTTAGGGAATATGTGTTTTGTCAGTGTTGTATTTGTTGCAATACTAAGTGGGAAGTGTTTTGGGGTCCTGTATTTGCGATCAGAGAGGTAGCCTTATCTTCTGTTGGGACAGAGTACCTAGCTGTGTGACAAAGGAGAAAAAAATTGTTCAACTGTATGTGTAATTAGTTATGTTATGTTATGTAGATTTGTAGAATGCACTATCACACGGGATGGTATTCTGGCGCTGAGCAGGCGTGAGGTGAGCCAAACCTAGGGTCTAGTGGGACTACTCAAATAGCCAGGTCTTCAGCTTCTTGCAGAAATGAAGAATTGAGGAGGAGGCTCTTATGTGTAGCAGGAGGTCATTCCAAACTTTAGGAGTGATGTCGGAGAAGGCTCGACCAACGAATCCGATTTTCATATGCGTGGGATGCATGCAAGTAAGAATCCGGAGATATCTGGGAGGTTTGCGAAAGCAGATGTGATTGTTGAGGTATGCTGCACCACTATTACATAGAGCCTTGAAAGGGTGGGTGAGGAGTCTGAATTGTGCTTTTTTGTGTATGGGGAGAAAGTGGAGCTCCTTCAAGTGTGTTGTGATGTGAGTGTTGCGAGGGAGGTTGAGAGTGATTCTGGCTGCCAAGTTCTGAATGGTATGTAGCCTTCAGGTGAGTTTTTTGTTGATTTCAGCATAAAGGGTGTTCCCATTGTCCAGTTTGCTTATGACAATGGTGTGTGTGATAGTTTTCTGGGTGCTGATTGGAATCTTCCTCAGCATCGTCAAGGTATAGAAGCATGAAGAGGTGAGGCAGTGGGGTAGCAAGGTGAGGAAAGTTTTGGTGGTGGCAGCCTCTCACCCTCGCTCTTACTTACGGCTGTTGAGTGGCAGCAAACAAACGCAGGAATCGGCAGCACCACCCCTCTTACATGCGCCCGCCGCAGGGCGGTAAACGCAGGGACCGCCACGGGCGGCCAAAGGTGTAGCTGCGTCACTGATTGATGGTAATGACTTGGATGGTCATGTTGAGTTTGCTGTTGATGATGATCCCAAGGTTCTTGACATGGGTGGTGGGGGTGGTTATCGATCCTAGTTTTGGTCTAGCCTCTTCTCAAAGATCACAATTTCGGTCTTGTCAGTATTCAGCTTCAGACAGTTGGTCTTCATCCATTGTGCGATTTCAGTCATGCAGGCATTGAACTTGATCTGGATACTGGGTGTCTTGTCTGTGAGGGAGAGAGTGAGCGGTGTGTCATCATCATATTGAGGAAGTTGAAGTCAGAAGAGCAGATAATGCTGGCTAGAAGGATCATGTATGCGTTGAAGAGGGTCGGGCTCAGGGTAGGTACTTGGGGAACTCTGAAGCTGAGATCACGAACAGCCATGGTGTACAGTGCCAGGCTAACTGATTGGGTCTTTCCTGTCAGGAAGGACCAGATTCCTCAGAGTGTGTATCCTTATGGAGAGCTTGTGTTATGTTTCATGGTTTCTATTATGCCATAGTCAGGAGAAAGACACATGGATCTACTTGGCTGGCCTGTGTTATAGGTAGCCCAGTTTTGGGGATGTATGAGGAATAAAACACATAGGCAGCTACACAGCACCAGGGACAGACTGGCCTCTAGGGCAATCTGAAAAGTCAGTGGGCGGGCCAGTTTTTGGGCTGTTTGTGGGCCTGTCTTATGGTCTGTTGGGACAGTTTTTGTTGATTTCCCTGATATTAAAATATATATTGACTGAAGCAAGCTCATATCCATTCAGTGTCCCATACCTTACAAACGACAAATACAGCGTGTCTTAACAAGTTCAAAACTGCCCCAATTCGAAACATGGTCACTTTTTTAGCTTTCTAATTCACTAATAGGGCCACTTTTATTTTGATGCCCTGGCCTATTTTCTGTCCCAGTCCGACCCCGCACAGCACCAATCAAGCCAGAAGGGCAGTGTGTGCTGTGTGCATGCACACCAGAAAATGGAGATAACCAGAAAAGGCCCAGTGATGCTGCTAAATGAGTAAAACGATGTTAAATGGGCCAGAATGAAAGCTGTTGACATTAACAGTTATTCTGCAACTTTCAAAGGGCAGTGACACTGATAACTGCTGTACAAATACACCTTATGAGTAAGGAAAGAGTGGAAGAGAAATAAAAGCTTGCAACATGAGCAGAAACCATTCCACGCGTCTGCTAGGCTGAAGGAAGAAAGATTTGAGCAGGCGTTTGGACTCCCAGCCTCTCTCGTGCTACTGAAGGTTCCCAAAGGGGGACAGGACACTGGCGTAACGAAAATTGAGGGGGCCTCCCTGCAAGGTATGTAGAGGGGCCCCCTCCGGGCTCAATTAGGAGCTCTCCGGACAGAGTACAGTGCCGAGGGAGCCCCCTGGAGCTTCGGCCCCACGTACCGCGTGGGCTGCAGGGGCCTGTGTTACGCCCCTGGGACAGGAACCAGTCAAAGAGCCCTAGTCAGGTCATTGCTCATACCCAGTGGTGTAGCTAGGGGGGGGTGGCACTGTTTTTGGGGGTGGCAGAGGTGAGCAAGTTGTGTCTATCAACCCTACCCCCTCCCAGAATAAGTTGTCCATCAGCCGCCGCCTCCCCCCCTGCTCTTACCAGAGCGGGGCAGCAAACTTAGGGTCCACCCCGGGTGGCAGTAGATCTAGCTATGTAACTGCTCATGCTCTCATCAACCTGGTACCCAACACAAGCGAGGGCCAGAGATGAAGCACTTGGTAAAGTACTGCCCTGACTTCACAAGAATGAATCCGCCTGTCCACATTGCCCTTCACTCCTCAACCCTCCATATGAGCCTAGTACTTTTCTTAGACCATAGATCCCCTTGCAAGTTGGTTAAAATAAACTCCTGTTGTCTTTGTTTGGTGGATCATGTAATGCAGTCTGGAGGCTTAAGGACTAGGGACAATGATGCTTCCATGCCACTGCATACCTATTGCTGTTGGACTACCTGACTGTACTACATGAATAATCACATATGGTAACTGTCTGCTAAACAGCAAGGCATGCTTACTGCTGCCTGTCCTTTAGCAAATGCCCTTCTTCTTGTCAGTTAGGACCATTATTGGCCCTTTAAAGCAATAGAAGCACAGCTACAGGTTGGCCAGTCAAGTGAGTGCCATCTCCAAAAACAATGAATAAAGCTGCCACATTCACTATGCTCCATCCATCCTCGTCTTCCTGAAACAACTGAATACTCTGTTCTTCAAATTGCATCTCCCAGAAAGGATCTAAATGCCATCAACTATGAATGTAGAATCAAATGTTGAAGGGGGGGTCCCATCAGTGTTTATAGTTAGCTAACTTCACTTGTCTTTCCTGCTGACTGCACTGTGACCAAACTCATATTTCGACACAGGTACATCTATAACAACTTCATAACAATCATTGTCTCCCTCGTGAAAGTGAGTATGCACGAACATATGCACACACTATGCTGGCGAAATGAACAGTTATGGTAGATCTTCTACACAGCTCATCCCACTTCTCGAGCCAGGACATTGTAATCCTCTTTCCCTTCCATTCCGCGGCATGTTTCCACACCATGTAATCCATCACTTGGGCTGAAGACACTCTGATGCACAGTTATGGTATTCTCCATCTCTCCCCTTAACTATTCCTAGTAAAGCACCTGACACCTGGAGCTGAATAGGGCCTCTGAATTTTTCATAGGTTTACTATCGACCTTGGCATTATAATGAATGCATCATTCAAGTGCCAAAAACAACCAACTTTGTTACCGCAAGACCATTCTGATTTACCTCACCTTTGAAATAACGCATATCCCCATGTTAAATATGTGACCTATAAGCAGGTGAGGCTCTATCGTATAACATACACAGCATTCTGACACTCCTTGTAGCGTAGTTCATGTTCGTTAAAACTAAAAACAAAATACAGCCCTTTCTTGTGACGTACCAGCCATATAAAGACATTGCAAGCTTTATTTCAGGTGTTGGATAGCAGAGTAAAGGAGATCATGCACCAGATTTCTGGTTTGCATCTCTATCAATCTTAAAATCAATATCAACTGAATGGTATACATGAGGTGTAGGGTAAACTGTTTTCTATTTACAAACGTTCTCATAAATAATTTTTGGGTTATATATGTTACTAGGTGCTTCTGTACACATGCAAGGACTCGTCTCAATAATGTTTAACAGCAGACATGTATCCATCCAGGGTTTAACATTGATACTGGGATAAAGAATACTATATACAGTGGTATCCACCAGCCATTAAACAGTCTCCAACAAGGTTGCATTAAAATAAGTGTGCAAAGATTAATAAGAAATCTAAATTACCTTCCCTGGGCCAATAATGGGTGTGCATCAATGGTACATAGAAAGATATGACTTGTAGAGTCCTTGAATGTTTACACAAAATTGCAGTCTTTGATGATTGCATGTCCTAGAATTTTCCAAAAACATAAACACTAGGATAGTGAGAGTTCCCCAGAAATCTAATTGAACATTTTTTTAAGTTTAAGATTTCTCAATAATGATCAAGGATAACACTGAAAATTGAATTTGGAGAAATGTATTCAATGTAACTGTGAAACAGGTCCCGCAGTGGGTCTGTGTCTCAGGATACACACTTTGTGTCTGCGAATCGGGAACTGCAGTGTCTGCAGATTATGATTTGCAGTGCCTGTAAACCGAGAACTATAGCATCTGTAAAGTGACACCTGCAGGGTCTGTGACGCAGGATCCACAGTGTGTTTGCGAATCAGAATCTGCAGAGTCTATGACTCAAGATGTGCAATGTCTGTGTATCAGGATCTGAAGTGTGTGTGAACTGGGATCTACAGGGTCTATGAATCGGCATCTGTGATGTTTGTGGATCAGGATTTACAATGTATGTGAATCAAAATGTGAAGTTTCTGTGAATTGGGATCTGCAGTGTCAGTGAATCAAAATCTACAGTGTATGTGGTTCAGAATTTCCAGTGTTTGTGAAGCTGGATGTGTCTGTGAATCAGAATCTGCAGAGTCTATGAACTGGCATCTGCAATGTGTGTAAATCAGGATTTACAATGTCTGTGAATCAAAATCTGAAGTGTCTCTGAATCAGGATCTGCAGCATGTGTGAATCAGGATTTCCAGTGTTTGTGAATCTGGATGCGTCTGTGAATCACGATCTGCAGAGTCTGTGAATCAAGATCTGCAGTGTCTGTAAATCGATACCTGCAGTGTCTGTGAATAAGCATCTGCAGTGTCTGTAAAAGGGTATTTGCAGGACAGTGAATCAGGATCAGCCGTGTATATAAACAGGATCTGCAGTTTCTGTAAATCGAGAACTGTCATGTCTGTGATTCGGGATCAGCAGTGTCTGCGAATCAGGGTGCGTCTGAGAATCAAGATCTGCAGTGCCTGTAAATTCACATCTGCTATGTCTGTAAATCAGGATCTGCAGCGTCTGTGATTCAGGATCAGCAGTGTCGTTGAATCAAGATCTGCAGTGTCTGTAAATCGATACCTGCAGTGTCTGTGAATAAGCATCTGCAGTGTCTGTAAAATGGTATTTGCAGGACAGTGAATCAGGATCAGCCGTGTATATGAATCAGGATCTGCAGTTTCTGTAAATCGAGAATGGTCATGTCTGTGATTTGAGATCAGCAGTGTCTGCGAATCAGGGTGCGTCTGTGAATCAAGATCTGCAGTGCCTGTAAATTCACATCTGCTATGTCTGTAAATCAGGATCTGACGCGTCTGTGAATTAGGATCTGCAGCGTCTGTGAATTAGGATCTGCAGCGTCTGTGAATTAGGATCAGCAGTGTCTGTGAATTAGGATCCGCAGTGTCTGTGAATTAGGATCAGCAGTGTCTGTGATCAAGATCTGGAGTGCCTGTGAATCAGTATCTGCTATGTCAGTGAATCAGGTTCTGCAAGATCTGCAGCGTCTGTGATTCAGAATCAGCAGTGTCTGCAAATCAGGGTGCGTCTGTGAATCAAGATCAGCAGTGCCCGTGAATCGGTATCTGCTCTGTCTGCAAATCAGGATCTGCAGCGTCTGTGAATCGAGAGCTGCGGTATCTGTGAATGAGAGTCTGCAGTGCATGGTTTTAAATCAAGATTTGCAGCATCTGTGATTCAGGTGCTGCTGTGTCTGTGAATCAGGGTTTGCAGCATCTGTAAATCGGAATCTGCAATGTGTGAATCAGGATCTACGGTGTCTGCGATTTACATTCTGAATGTGTCATTGGCTCTTCCTAAATGAATGTGTTTCATATTCTTGCAAAAAAACTGCGTGTGCATCTTTCAACATGTCATTTTGTGTTGCGAAATGCTGACTTAGGAAATGTTGCAATTAAAACCGAGCCTAAACATTATTGTTGAAGTGGTCACAGGAGACATTATAGAACAAGAATCCTCTGCCTAAGGAGGACTTGGTGTTCTTCTCCAGTGACAGTAACAGTGGTGTTCATTATGGAGTTTGACAAAGTACAGAGTTGTATTTGTTTGTGTGCTGAGCACCAGCAGCAGAGGGACTCTTTACTAGGCACTAGCAGCAGAGGGGCTCTTCACAGGGCACCAGCAGCAGAGGGGCTCTTTACTAGGCACTAGCAGCAGAGGGGTTCTTTAATGGGCACCAGCAACAGAGGGGCTCTTCACAGGGCACCAGCAGCAGAGGGGCTCTTTACTAGCACTAGCAGCAGAGGGGTTCTTTAATGGGCACCAGCAGCAGAGGGCTTATTTCCTATTTTGTGACTCACTGGTTTACTACATTACCCTAGATAGCATGCTCTCCTCTGATAGGGTCTCAGAATGAAGCTGTCTCCTAACATTCTGGGCAAGATAACTCTTCTGGGGAGTAGGCACTAAAACTGCTGCACCCAAACCATTGCACAATTAAAAACAAGCATTTGCAAAGCAATAGGTCTCAGATTAACAAGATTTTGGGCTATTGGCAATGCAGTAGCTTAAACATTTGCAAATGTGAGACCTATTACATTGCAAATATTTGTTTTTTACTAGCACCCATGCACTGCTTTCACATTCAGGAAAGAGCAAAACCAAAAGGGATCATTCTTTAGCTCACTCCGCCACCCCAGTTTGTCCATCACCCCCTTTGGTTTTGCTTTGCTTGCCCTAAATTGGCAGGGTATGCCCAGACGTGGGTCCCTTGCTCACTTTGCCACTGGATTCAAGCTAGCCTGGCTGATGACGGCTGATTAGCCAAAAACCGGTCCCAGGATGCTTGTTTCCGGTCCAGGGAAGACATGGCTTGGCAGTTCGGGCTGGACTGTTTCCATAAGTCACAGAGTCAGACTGATTTGAACTGGGGTGGCAGAGTGAGCTGAAGAATGATGATGGTTTAAACCCAGATCAGTTGACTGGGGTGAGTGGTTGCAATGTTCAACACTCTGTCCATCAACCCCTTTGGTTTTGCTTCACATTCAGGAAGGCTGTGCCCCTTTCATTAGACAAGCTGCATCTAAAGCAAGCGGCGTGTCTGACCTTAAAATGAAACCGCAGCATAGGGACAAAAAAAGCATCTGTTTGTCAAGTTGACAAACAGATGTTTTTTTTTGGCTGAAAGCGCCCATGCCGTGCTTTCACTTTAATGTCAGCCGCGTACCTTTCTTTAGACGTGGTTTGTGTAAAGAAAGGGGCGTGGCCTCTATGAATGAGAAAGCACCGCATGGGCGCTAGTAAACAAATAAGTAGGCGTGGCCGCTAAATGCAAACCGAGCTGCTAAAACAAATAAATAAACGTGACCGCTATAGTTACAGCAGACCACCATTAGCAAAAATTTAAATAAAAGTGGGTGGTGTGCCTCGAGTTAGTGGGTGGAACAGAGGAAGAGCATTAAATGAAATAGTGCTCACCAACATATAAAGCAGACCATGGAAACACCACCAGTAAATGGTACAGTTGTTATGGGAGGGAATAAATGCAGACAAGGCGGTACCAAGGAGGAACAAATAAGCCTATTAACGACTTGGAAGCCAGCATTTAGGAAGGACAATGACAAGAAAATAAAAAATATGAGCCGAAGAGTGGGCGGGGCTTCAAAGCCATACTCCACTACTCCATGCCTCGCAACAGCGCTTGCGCTGCCCAGACTCGACCTAAAAAAATGGGGTGGAGAAAAGTGTACCGTTTTCCCACTTTCATGATGCGTCCCTGCGTTGCATGCTCCATAAACCTTGCATACCGTTTGAAAAAACAATCTCTCTGAACATAGATTCTGATGTCCTTCAATACCAAGGTGGCAACCCAATCATTAATAATATAGATTACATGGGTAGTAATGAAAACTTCTTTCAAAAGGTGAGCAGCGATATAGATGAGAAATGTGCACAGTTGTTCATCTTCAGTAGTATAAAGGTGTCTGACAAATCCACTCTAGATGCAGATGTGATCTTATCGAGGCAACCCCTTAGCGTCTTGATTGACCAAATACAGAGATATTTCTTCTTTATTGGATGAGCTGTTACTGGGAGATAGTCCTCCATAATGGAGTGATCAGATAAGCCAGAACGGACAATAGATGCGCCAATCAAATGCCAGGCTTGCTGTCTTTCCTTGATTTATCTTGGGGTTTGAGTTTCCCAATGCAAATAGTTTGCTTCTATTAGCTTATGGGGTCCAGGATAGGACGAGGATAGCTACTGAACTAGGGCCTGGAATAATTCTCTCTGGAAGCCATAAGAGAATCTGGAGAACCAGTGGCCCCATGCAACCCATTATTCAGTGACCGACTGTGAAAAAAGAAATAGATAAAAACACATCCCCTCCCTTTCCTGACTTTCCCACTAGGTTGCCTCATTTGTCTTTCCCCAGAACCCAGCAACAGGAGCTTAAGCCTGCTGAGCTACCCTAGCCTGTCTTTTAAGCTAGACAGGGCTAGAACCTTTGGCTATTGTGTTTCCTCCATTAAATTAGAGATACAGACAAGACCCAGCAATAAAACAGAACTCCCAAAACCCCTTTGGGAAGTGCTTAGAAAGCCAACCCCTTAGCATTACAACAAGAAGTATTTGGAACACATTTAGGATCTTTACTCCTCGATCCTAAATGTTTGGCCCTTCGGGTTTTTCACCTTTGTCAATTACAGTAGCTACTTTATTTTCGAGGGTGCTAACAACTGCTTTATATTATGTTTGAGCTCAGTTTCCTAACTACGTCCCAGAATGGCAATTATTACTTGACCACAGGTACAATTAGAGATTAAAGTAAAGTACGACATTACCTAACCCTTTCCAGCACCAGTATCAATGGGCCTAAGAAAGCGATGATTGCTACTTAAACACCTCTACTATGACAGTGCCCGACCAGTGGTTAATTTGTAAGAAAATAAGTGCGAGGGCTTTTGTCAGGAGGCATCTCTTCCGTCAGGATGCAGCACCCATTTCTCCTGTTAGTGCCCCCCAAAACAGAACCAACCACTAACCATGTAAGTGGGTGGAGGATGTGGCGCAATGGTCAGAGCTGCCGACTTTGGAGCAGAGGGACCCAGAGTCTCTGTGTCAGCTCAACTGCCTGTGATTCTGGGCAAATCATGCAATCTCCCAGCTCCTACCATAAATGAATGTGTCCTTAACTGGTGCTTGTGAAAAGCACCAGTGTTGATTAAGTGCTGAGCACCAGAAACCCCCGGCTCAAATTAAGCTTCACAAAAAGTCTACTGAGAACATCAATGAACTCAACAAAAAACCAACCTGATGAAATTAGGTTGTTTCTGACGAATTAAACAATTGACAAATAACAGTGTTAACGGAAAAAAACCCTCACAGTTTTTCAAAACTAAAGAAGCCCATAAATGGGAAAATATGTGCTGTAAAATCCTACAGTGTTCAATACAAATAAAAAGCGGAGCAACGAAAGCAGAAAAAAACATCATTGCTGAAGAGTCTAGACTTCTAGTTCTTTGTAGGAAGATCCCCAAGACAACAGATGTAGCAGGAAGTGCTGAAGGTAGAGCGAAGGGAAATAGAAGGTAAAGAAAGCCAAGAGGACGACTAATTAGGGGGTGGGGGCGCAGACCAGCGAATGAGTAAGAGCTGTGACAGAGAGGAGAACAAAGCAAAAGAGGAGCTCAAAATGCCTTTTCCATTATAAAAGCTGGCAGATTTGTAAACAAGGAGTTGGAATAGCTTTAGTGGACTTTTCAGCAAACTGTAGGTATAAAATGTCGTCTAATTGGAAGTGGCAACTGTATTGCGTTTTCATTTGCGGTGGGAGGGGGAGCAGATCTCATGTAACTATTAAGGACAACTCTTTGCACGTTTGGGACTCATGCTATGCAAAGCGGGTTCCTATGCCAAAGAATGGAAATTAAAGATACCTCAATGTACACATGTACCGGCACTGTGCAAACAGATTCCTATGCAGGTGTACAAACGTTAAAGATATCTATGCATACATACTGTGACTCGCACAGCATGCCAGTGAATGGAAGTCAGGGGCACCTGGGTACATGCAGGGCACCGCGCACAGTACCATTATATGCTAATTAATGGAAGTCAAAGATACCTCTTTATACGTTCAGTGTTTCACATTATGCATAGCAGCATCCTATACTGATGAGTGAAAGTGGACACATCTCAATTCACAGGGGACTCACGCTGTACAGAACAGAATGCTACGCCGATTAATGGAACTTAGGGACACCTGTACACATGCATAGCCTCACACTGTGCAGAGAGGAGCATCGTATGCCGATGAATGGAGGTTAAAGACACCTCTATGTACGGAGAGCCTCACACTGAGCAGAGCAACATCCTAGGTCAATGAATGGAAGTTAAATACACCATCATTCACACAGAGACTTGCACTGTGCAGAGTAGCATCCTATGCCAATTAATGGAAGTTAAAGGCACCTCTATGCACACAGTGAGTGGCACTGTGCAGAGGAGCATCCTTTAATGAATGGAAGTTAAAGACATCGCACTACACAGAGGCCCTCACACTGTGCAGAGTAGCATCCTATGCAGATGAATGGTTAAAGACACCTCTATGCACTCACGTAGTGGCACTGTGCAGAGCAGCATCCTATGCCGTTGAATGGATGGTAAGGACACCTCTATGCACAAATGGAGTAGCACTATGCAGAGCAGTATGCTATGCCGATGAATGGATGTTAAAAATACCATTATTCACCCTGAGATTTGCTCTATGCAGAGCAGCAGGCGTAGACGATGAATAGTAAAGACATCTCTATGCACACAAGGAGTAGCACAAGGCAGAGCAGTATGCTAAATCCAATGAATGGTTGGTAAAGACACCTCTATGCGCACAGGGAGGTGCACTAAGCAGAGCAGTGTGCTATTCTTATGAATGGAAGTTAACAACACCCTGATTATCCCAGAGACTCGCCCTATCCAGAACAGCATCCTAGGCCGATAATTGGAAGTTAAAGACACCTCTATGCATGGGGGGTCTTCACAGGCCATAACGAAGGCCCTCGGGGTGGGGGGTCCCCCACACCATTCATCTCAAAGGGGGCCCCCTTGGGCTGGCTACCTGGAAGCAAATACAACACTCAGAAGCAGCAAGGCAGTTAGGGAATGGGTAATGGGCCACCCCTTTCGTTACTGTGCCTCACCCTGTGCAGAGTAGCATCCCATTCTGATGAATGGAAGTTAAAGATACCTTTATGCACAGAGGGCCTCACACTGTACAGAGCAACATCCTATGTCGATGAATGGATGGTAAGGACACCTCTATGCAGAGCAGTATGCTATGCCACGGAATGGAAGTTAAAAACACCTCTATGCACACAGTGTGTGGCATTGTACAGAGAACATCCTATGCTGACGAATAGGGAGCACTCCATTGAACTGTAGGACTGCACAGCGTACAGACAAGTTCCTCATCTATATATGGAACAGAGGGTTTCGAGGCTAAAGATCTTGTTTCCTTTGCTAATGATCTGTCGACGAACAGTTAAAGTTGCATCTCCCACGTGGGGCCTGGGCACAGCTGTTCTCAAAGTAAAACATGCTTCACCAAGCAGCATGAAAACAGCGCCTGGCGTAAAGAAGGTTTTCACTTTTTCACTCTCTGATGCTGTGCCCCAACAACCCCCTCAAGTCACTTCTCACATAACTGGAGCACACCAACCACACCGTATATGCATTGCTCTCAATTGTAACGAGCACCGATTGATTCAACCAACCTCTGTTTTCAAGTATGATAAAACTGTGTGTATATTTATTTATTCGTTTGAAAAGTTTTATAAAGCGCGAACATCACCCAAAAAAGGGTATCAGAGCACTGTACAAAGGAGGGTACAAGCAATAGTTTTAAAACAAGGGTGCAGTACAAAATGGAACACAGGAAGTAACTAAAAAGTTACAGCAGGTAATACATAAAAAAGGACCTGTGAAGAGAAACATAACAAATTTAGAGCGATCGGTAAAAAGATTTTCAAGCTGATGATGGAAGTGGATTAAAGATGGCATCAGGGCTATTGCAGTAGGTGGTCGTTCAGTATTAGCCACTTGACATGTTTTTTTGAAAGAGGTAGTCAATGCGTTGGATCTGATCTCGGGAGCGAGAGCATTCCAAATTCTAGGAGCAAGACCAGAGAATGCACGGTTGTAAGTTATTTTCTTATTGAAATTGGGTGGTTTCAAAAGTAGAGTATTAGAGCTTTTTAGTTCAGACTCGGGAACAGATAGCTCAAGTTTTTTTGCTAGGTAGATGGGGGTGTTGTAGTGAATAGCTTTATGCGTCAGGCAAGCAATCTTGAAGCAAATCCTTGCTTCAACGGATATCCAGTTAAGCTGAATTAAGTCCGGCGTGAAATAGTCATGTTTTGTGGAGCCGGTGATGAGTCTGACCGATGCGCTAAGAGTGGCTTTAAGTGGAGCCAGACTCGCTTTAGGAAGGCCGGCAAGGGTCACCAAACCATATTCCAAGCGTGAGATAACTAGGGATTGGACAGCTGTCTGTATGTCCTCAGGAGGCAAGAATGGCTTGACTTTCCTTAGGGTGTTGAGCTGATGATTGGCACCCCTAATAGTGGCACTAATGTGAGCTTGCATGTTTAGCTATTTGTCCAGGGTGATGCTTAACGATCTAGCAGAGTCAACAACATGAGGGGTGCAGTTGAGTGCAGAGAGTTGTTTGATCCAGTCTTGGGTAGGAGCCGAATTGTGGCGGGGGGAAATCAAAAGGAGATCTGTTTTAAGGGAGTTTAGCAACAGAGGATTATGTGTTAGCAACTGTTGCGTTTTCCAAAGCACATCATTAAGAGTTTTATGTCCTCAGGAGAGGAGATCTTCAAATAAAGTTGCGTATCATCAGCATACATATGGTATTGAATGTTGGAGTCGTTCAGAATATTGGAAAGAGGCTCCATAAAAAGGTTGAAGAGTGTGGGAGACAGTGCAGAACCGTGAGGTACTCCAATCGTGACCGGGGTACTGGCAGCAAGTGATTGGTTAACTTTGATTCTTTGGGTAGGGTTATGTAAGAAAGAAGCAAACCAATTTAAGAGAGGGCACGATAACCCCCCCATCCTGTGTTAAAGAATAGCATTCAGGTTTTCATGGGTTTTTTTTTGGTATTTTTATTTCAAAAGATTTTATTAGAAACATTTTACATATACAGTACAGAGACAGTGAAAGCAATACTGGTCTCGTTATAATGCCGTTGCGGTTACAGTTGGCTTACATTAGATAAGGTGGGACATTTATACATTAGGTAGGCATTCACGACCCATGGCGTTTGCTGACGTTGATGATCTTGTGTATTACCTTCGAGGGAAGGCTTTAAAAGGAGAATGGGAAACGAAAATAGAAAATGAAAGAAAAGAAAGGAAGGGTAGCGCGTTAGTTAACAGCCATACTTCAAAAGTTTGCGATGGGAGGCGGCTGGGTGCAGGATACAGAGATGTGTGGGCTGCCTAAGGTGGTTGGTGAGAGCCCAGGTAGGTGTCCAAGGAGTGCCACATCTCGCCCTTTGAGCGCAAGTTGGGTGAGTGTTTTAGTGTTATGTTGTCTGGCCCTCTTAGGAAAGTAATCCAGTTGAACCAACTTTTGAAGGTTGCTTCCCCGGTGTCTTTCCAATTAGATAGGATAGTTTTCACAGCAGCTGTAAGCAGGACGTCAATCAGTTGGCTATCGTTTTTTGACTGGATTTCTGGAGCCATGAAAGCGGTGTTATGTATGAATTCCCTTATTTTTTCCCAGAATATCCTGACTTTGGGACAGTAAAAGATAAGGTGCGCTAAGTCTCCTTTTTGTTTATGGCAATTCCAACACAAGTCGCTATTACGGAGCCCGACAGCCGCAAGGCGAGCTGGGGTCCAGTAGGATTTATGAAGAAGCCAGTATTTAGTTTGTGAAGAAGACAAGGGACATTTTGATCAAGGGATCTTAATGCGTCATCAACTATGTGGGTTAGTTCTGTTTCAGTGCTGTGCCCAACTCTGAAACCAGACTGGAAAAGGTCAAGGAGCTGACCTTTCTCGATGTGGTTGCAGAGCTGTGTGTGGCGCATTTCTCAAGTAATTTCGCTAAAGTCATGATGCTAGTGATCGAACAGAAATTAGTGGAATCGCTAAGTCAACATTAGGCTTCTTAGGGATGGGAGTGACTTGCCCCATCTTGAGGCAGTCAGGAATCTTTCCCTGTACCAGAGATTCTTTAATGATTTGGGTCCAGAGTGGGAGAATGGTTGAATTGAGATCTTTGAGTAGTTTAGAAGGAATAGGGTCGTTGAAGTGGTTACAGGGTTTTAGAGACGCCAGGGAGAGTGCCAGCTCAGCAGGATCCGGGAGCAGGAAGGAGTGCTAAGAACCATTGTTTTTAAAGAAGCCGACAATGGGGGTGTGAAAAAGCAATCTTTGCCTTAGGTACACCCACTGCAGGGGAAGTCAAGGACCGCTGGTTAGTTGCGGCACATTGCAGTTCAAGTTCAATTTTCCTTGCCGTCTCCGAGAAGTGAGCTGAGAAATCTTCCTCACTGGGGTAGGAGGTCAAGGGTGCCGAATGTGGTTTATGGTATCAGTGGCTTTTTGTTTGATGATTTCAAACAGTTTCTTGGGTCTATTTTTAGCACTGTCCAGCTGGGCCCTGAAATGATCTGACTTTGCACTGCGAATGTGTTTGTTGTAAGCGCTTATAATAGATGTAATTGTGTATTTTATGTACCACATCTATTTCAATGCTTTTTATTTTGCAATGCAAACGGGTGCTCATTATGGCTGGATTCAAGCTACAAAATTAGCACAAAAACAAACGAGCATTGGCAAAGCCAAGTGGCCCACCTTTGAGAGGAAGAAGCCTGCACCACCTAAAGGGCATCGAGTCAAAGGGGTGACGCTGAAGGCTGTGCAGTGGGAGGACTCTTTGGCGGTTGTGGTTAATGGGACTATCTCAATCTGGGGTGAGAGCAATCGAACTGTCAAAATGGAGCTTAAAAGCACTCACTGACAGGACTGTCTGTGTTTGGGCTGCCTAGCTCATTACTGCGCTGTATAGCACTGTCATAACTGTCATTAATAACTCTGTCATTCACAGGACTGTCACCAATAACATGGTACTGGCTGGTCTATCACTAATAGGACTGTCACATAGAAACAGTGATTGACACTGATAAAAGTGTCATTAATAGGGCCTTTGATGTTGGACATGCACTGTCTGATGAGGTGCACAGTCAAAGTGTCAGTGGTGGTGTGACACATGCGCATGTGTGTATCCTAATGCATCTTGCAATGGGTCTTCTCTAATAGAATATTGCAATCCCATGTGTACGCATGTATCATGATGCATGTCTGCTTGCAAAGAGTACAAAAAACAAACTGGCAAAGCCAATAGTTTTGCTTTTGAGAGACAAGACCTATTGTCTTTGCCAATGTTTGCTTTAAAATATTGCAAACTAGTGAACATCAACTCACAGTGGTTTTTTTTGGGGGGGTTAGGTTATGTTTAGTAATGTAGAAGTTTTGTACAGAGTGGACAAGACCAAAGGGAGACAGTGTGAGAAGGTAATAAAGAGAATCGATTACTAGAGTTTACATTATTAATATGCGGAATGTTGATGGGATTAATCTGCAAATAAATTTCAGTTTATGATAAGCAATCTCGTAAGCAGTCGGTACACTACATTTACATAAACTGCATGAAAAGGCACCAAATTCCAAACTAGTGTTATCTCAGGTCTGATTACAAAGGACAGTCTTACATACTTCAAGGAGTCATGATCACTTAACTGTTCAAGTCTGAACCATTAATGTGGCTGCTTGATGGGTTGCTGGGATGGGCAAGTTTCAAGATCAGAGTTCTTCAAAGGTTTTTGCACTGAGCGCCACCTAAGTAAAATATTTTGAAGTTGGGCCCCCTCCAACAGTTTATGGCAAGAGTTGAGGGAGCGGGAAGGGCCAGGGCTGACCACAAGGAGCTTCATTTATAGGATGCTTTTCTTATTCTCCACCTTAAATGAGAGATTTTGTTTTTTAAACAAATTAATCAAGCAAACAGAATTGACCATAAACACTACTCCCCATAATGAGTGTGCTGTGAGCCGCTTGTACTTTGGGCCCCAATGCAACTGCACCTCCTGCACTAATGTTAGCTATGGCCCTGAGAAGCAGGCTCTCTCCTCTTCTCTTTTTTTACCCTTTCCTGAAAGAGGCTGTTTGTCAATTTCAGAACACAAATGAGCTCCTGCACCTTGCCCCATTTTTGCAGCAAGGATTTCCTCTCCCTAATGCTAGCAAGGAGAATTAACTCCCAAGACCCCTTTTTTTAATTTAGACATTCATGAGTGTGATGCAGTGGGCCTCTCAGACCCTTGCACCCCAGTGTCACTGCACCTGCTTCACTAATGATAGCTACTGACTACCATGAGAAGCAGGCTGTTTTGTTCTGCCCTTTCTTAACAACATGGGCTCCCCTCTTATGCTACCCCTCTCTCCCCCCATCTCTCTGATGCCTAAACCAAGGTGTGTCCTCTGCTTATTATCCCATCCCTTGGGTTAATTATCCCATCCCTTGGGCTATTGCCCCTAGGCCCAAAGCCACACTGGCACAGCAATTATGCACTAGTCCCCTAATTCAAGAAAGTAAGGATAGTGAAACTGCCACAATTCTGCAGCTGCAGCACTAATGATACCTACATCTCTGTGAACAGCATGTCTACTCTGCCTATTCCTCGAGTCATCACTCCTAGGCAAAAAACCCGCATCTGGGGCCTTCAGACCTAGTTTGTGTGAAGTGAGGGTGACCTGGGTCCTAATGCTCACACCCATTTTCATAGTGGCCACTCACCCCCAAACCCAGTGCTACAGCATGTGCTGCACTAATGGAACCCTATATATCACAGCTTTGGTGGAGGCATCTCTCTGAGAAAGCTGTCTCTGTCCATTGTGAACAGAAAAATGTACCCACACACAGTATCCCCGCTTCTGGGTCATCTCTTTAGAACTATCCTTTGATCCCACTGCCACAACCTTGACTAACCTTTTTGCAAAAACAACCTGACCTAAACTGTTAATGCACACCTTGAGGTGTCTATACCTGAAAACGAAGGATGGCGGGTGTAGTGTCCTGAGACTATGTATGCTAGGACCATTGCAGTTCTGGGCGGACTTAACAAGGAATTACATACCTTTCTGGGAAGACTTAAGGTGTGCTTATTAACAGTTATGATGCAATGGGAGAGCAGTGTGTGATTGTATGCTGAGGAATAAAGGCATACAGAGCTGTGTGCGTGACATATTCCTTTGCATGCTCCCGAGCTGCAGAGGATGCAACACTGGGGTGCAAAGGTGGTGTCCTGTGCTGTGAAGCTGAGAGAGGGTCACAGCGCTAAAGAAGAAAAATGCCTTCTCACAGGGTGCCTTCTACCAGAAAGAAATGTAAATGTGTACAATTGGTTAATCACCAACAATTAAGGCTTCTTTGGAGCTAGAATAGGCCCTAATTGATAAAGTCACTGAAGCTTCAAAGGTGACAAATGTTTATTCTTTTAGAGAGGTAATATAAGGGTGGTGTCAGTGGAGTTCTGAAGTCCAGCCTTTTAATGGACATTTACAAAAATATTTGTACTAGATAAAATCTGATTACTTATCACTAAAATGTATATTTTTTAAAGCACGTTTTATCTTAGACACTAAATCATTTTGTGGCAGCCTATTTTATACTGTGTGTAATACAATTATAAAAGTATTACATATTCAGAGTTTTGTGTCACATAATCGGACCTCAAAGCACTATAAATAAACAAGTCACTATTCTTCACTGCACCAATCAGGATTTAATTCTGTGACTCTCTGGTCACACACATCTGCAGTGATTGCATTAGCCAACTGAGGTTTACTAACGTTAAAGCATACATTTCCTATTGATTAACTCTCATTTATTTTTCATTGAAATGAAATATATATTTGTAGAGCGCGATTGCTGCCCTGAGGCGTCCAAGCGCTAATGACAGGTGTGGTTTGCATAACCGAGGGAATTCGCTGGGGATATTAGTGAGGAGTGTTAAAAAGGAAAGTCTTCAACTGCTTCTGAAAGGAGGACAGATTAGGGTTGGACCTGAGTTGAAGGGGGAGTGAATTCCAAAGCTTGGCGGCGTTGTAGGTAAACATCCTGCCGCCAGCTCTTGCCTTTTTTTAAGTTGTGTGTGCGTTATTTTATATGCAGTTAACTGAAGTGAACTGAAGGTAAGAAAAACAACCAAATGCACAATATATTGTTATTTTTAGCCATGTGTTTGACCCCCATCTCCACACTACATGCTCACTGGCCCTATGCACTCAGTTTTTCATTTCCCACAATTTTTGTACTTCAAATGCTGCATGTAAATGCAACAGTCTGGAACCGCGCCAGTCGTACTTACAGGCTACCTTCATTTACAAGTAATTGCAGACACATTTACATCCCCCCTGAAATACAGCCACTGACCCCCACGGGAGCGTACCCCACAGTTTGACGAAAGTTCTAGATGGATGGTACTCTTGTAGAATTGCACAGGCCAATGAAACGGTGCATCACCTAAATGTTCACCTTTATGTGCTTTTTCCTGTGGGTACTTCATTAGAGGAAAGGGGAGAAAAAAAGAGTCTCTAGGAGGAGGGCTTGCCCTGTTTCCTGCAGAGTCTTCACTTTAACCCCTTCCACGCTGCGCGAATTTTCGAGCGGTGCGGGGTTTTATTGAGTGGGCGGGATTCGGACGGCCCCCGGCCCTCGTCAGCACACGACTACCGTGACATCGGAAGGCTGGGGGCTGTCCGAGGCACACAAGGGGTTAAAAGCTGGAGATGAAAACCTGGCTCTTCACTGTCACAGCACAGTAATCTTCACTGTTAATCAGTCATCCAACTCGTGGGGTCCCACAGCACCAACCAGCGCATGTGAATGCAGCGCTTAAATAATTAACATAACATAGCTTTAGAGCACTGGTTTAATTGAAGCACAGGAAGACTACAACTCCCAGAAGGCACGATCAATTTAAACAAAAGAACAGGATTGGAAACACTGAGTTCTGCTGACATAGCGCAAGATGGCAACTCTATTCCCAACCCTCTCTCCTGTTGCCTGGCTCGGCGCATTGCTCTCGACAGTCTCTGAGGTGAGACCTCAGGCATCTCTCATGTCAGAGAGGGAGGACGGGGAGGACCTGGAATCTCCCTTTACCCCGAGGATTAAGGGATGTTCCGCCGTTAATCCCGTCTCCATCCTCTCCTGCTGCTAACCCTTTGAGAGTCGGCACATGTCTGCGTCTGACGTGCTAGAAAGTCCCTCGTCTTGTGCTGTAGAAAGGAGGCACAGGACGAGCAAAGGTATATCAGAAAGAGGAAGCAGGGGGTGTCTGAAACCAGTGTTGGAGAAGAATATACACAGCCTTAAATTGAATTAGGTGGGCCATCGACAGCTAAGGGTTACATTTATTTATGTTTGACCTAGAGAGAATTTAAGCGTTCTGGCGAGTCTCATAATAAAAACAAGCATTTGTAATGCAATAGGTCTCGCATTTATGAGAGTTTGAGCCATTGGCATTGGAAATGACAATGCATTTTATCTATGTGTTGTTTTTAAAACAGATAAATAAAAGGCATTGTCATTTACAATGCCAATAGCTTAAACTCTCGCAAATGCGAGACCTATTGCACTGGAAATGCGGGCTATAAAATTTTTTAAAAGCGTTAAGAGAGACCATGTCTAGCCACTGCTGTTCAAAATTTCATGTTGGCATTTGGGCAAACATTCTTTAGGAGACAGACCACTTTTTAAAAATTAAGTATACAAATGTAGAACAGAGACATGAGCGCTGGATAGATGTCTGTATCTCTCTTGCCCATGGACCCAACAATTGAGCTCATAGTGAGCTTAGTCATTGCCACTGGACAAAATCAAATTTATTAAAACATCCACCCTCAATATTCTCTTACATCTGCTTTCTTTATTGGTCCGTGAAAAAACAAATCTTTTCCATGAAACTATCCTCACCAACTATTTTCTCACATAATTGGCAGTTGTTTGCTCAACATCATGATATCATTAAAAAAACACCTTCTGTAGTATACGTGCAACAAATCACTGATTTAAACCATCAATATCCATATGGTAAAAGTGCCAAGTGCTAAAAGTGCATAAGAAATTAGAAAATGTAGAGAAATTATCCAGCAGCATAAATAATTACTTCATTCATGTTTGATTCATCTCAAAGTATATTCAGGTCAATACCAAACTCTGATTCGATTTGGAAGAACTTTAAAATTATCAGAAATTATGAAAATCTTCAATGATATTTAGCCCTTATGAGGATTTGGTATCTAACTCCAGGATATATCGAGTCTCAAATTGACGGAGCAAATTTTCACAATTTCCTCCTCTTCTCAGGTTGGGGATAGCATCTATAACAAAACATTTCAAGCAATTCAGATTATTACTGTGGAATCGCTTGAAATGGTAAGCCACAGGGTACAAGGGATCTGAGTTCACTATAGCCCTCTAATGTTGTAAAATTCTTACATGCACCTGTAGCTTGGTGCTTCCCACATATCACAAATTACACATGCATTCTAGACCGTAAACTGCAAAATCTGTTTTGCAAGTGTACAACCTCTCTAACTTTATTGGTCTTACATTGAATGCCATGTGATATCGTATCGTAATCACCCCAATGCAACATGCCCTACACAAACTGCATTTAAAGAACCCCTTTTTAGAGGAGAGACAATTACTGGTTTGTATTACCTCTGAACTGCTCTTAACCAACTCATAGAAGGTGCTCCACGAAATGAAATGGTAATTTTTTTAGGGAGTATTGGTCCAATAGTTGACCACTGTTTATTTAAAATAGACCGTCTTTGCTTTTCTTTATCTGATATTCGTCTCATCCCTGCTCTGGCTAAACTCTGAGTCTCGTTTCCTCTTAGAGCTCAACTTTTCTTTAAATAGAATGGTTTCCCTAGTTTCTTTATTGGCTCTATCAATCGCCCGTGGAATGGTATTTGTTGAGTAACCTCTGTCAATAAACCTCTGTTTAGCTTTGTGCTGGCACTGAGTTAGGTCACTTTCCAGACTACAGATCCTACTTAGTCTTAGCATTTTTCCACATGAAATGATATCTTTCAAGTGTTTGGGGTGAAAGCTGGTGGCATGGAGTATTGAATTACCTGCTGTTTTTTTACGATGCAATTTGGATTCAATTTAGCTGTTGCTGATAAAAATGAGTACATCCAAAAATTCAATTGCCTATGCATTAATATGTGCAATGAATGCCAAATTAATTGTGCTCACATTGATCTTTTCCACACATTTTTCAGCACTCAACAACGACCCTTTCCGAATAATAAAAACATTGTCTATGTATTGTAGCTTTACAGCCTTTCTCAAGTGCAGGTTTAATCACCTCACAAAACTATATCGGACAAACCAATCAAAGTTTAAAAAAAATAGTAGATAGACTATGTTAGTCAAAAACCCAAAGTAACATCCACAGTAATACAATAATGTCAAGGCAGTATAGAACGACATATGTGTTGTGCTTGCTGTACCGAGTACATTTAAAATTATAATCATAATGAATTAGTGTGGTTCATTTGTTACCGCAGCCATATTGGATCATGAACTGCACAATCACAAATGTATGTGCATGTGTAGACATAAAAGAGGTATAATAACATTCTAATTCAAAATCAGTGAGTAAACATAGCACCGAAATTATATATGTGTCCACATGTCTTTACATAATGAAATGGAATTGCACACCTTAGAATTCCTCCCTCTCAGATTACACAATCAATGCATGGCCAAGGGGGCATTTGTAAATTATTCCATATTATGGCTAATACAATATGTACGATGATGAAAATGCTAACATCAATCAATCATAGGCATTTATACCGCGCACTACTCACCCGGAGGGTCTCAAGGCGCTTTGGGGGGGGGGGGGGTCCGCTACTGCTCGAACAGCCAGGTCTTGAGCTTCTTCCTGAAGGAGAGGTGGTCTTGGGTCAGGCGTAGGTCGGAAGGGAGGGAGTTCCAAGTCTTGGCGGCCAGGTGGGAGAAGGACCTTCCTCCTGTTGTCGCTCTGCGGATGCGGAAGCGGCGGCGAGGGCATGATTGGTCGAGCGGAGATGGCGTTTGGGAGCGTAGAAGTTGAGGCGGCTGTTGAGGTAGGTCGGGCCTTGGTTGTGTAGGGCTTTGTGTGCATGGGTGAGGAGCCGGAAGGTGATTCTTTTGTTGATCGGGAGCCAGTGCAGGTCTCTCAGGTGTCTGGAGATGTGGCTGCGACGGGGGATGTCCAGGATGAGTCGTGCTGAGGCGTTCTGGATCCGCTGGAGTCTCTTCTGGAGTTTGGCGGTGGTTCCGGCGTAGAGGGCGTTGCCGTAGTCCAGTCGGCTGGTGACGAGGGCCTGGGTGACCGTCTTCCTGGTCTCGGTGGGGATCCACCAGAAGATCTTACGTAGCATGCGCAGGATGTTGAAGCACGACGAGGAGACGGCGTTGATTTGTCTGGTCATGGAGAGGGAGGAGTCCAGGATGAAGCCCAGGTTGCGTGCGTGGTCTGTCGGTTTGGGTGCGTTGCCCAGGGCGGGGGGCCACCAGGAGTCGTCCCAGGCGGAGGGCGAGGAGCCCAGGATGAGGACTTCCATCTTGTCTGTGTTCAGTTTCAGGCGGCTGGTCGTCATCCACTCGGCCACGTCTTTCATCCCTTCGTGTAGGTTGGCGGTGGCGGGGTCGTTGGTCAGGGAGAGGATCAGCTGGGTGTCATTGGCGTAGGAGATGATGTTCAGGTTGTGTTGGCGTGCGATGGCTGCAAGGGGGCTCATGTAGACGTTGAAGAGGGTGGGGCTGAGCGAGGAGCCTTGGGGAACGCCGCAGATGACTTCCGTGGCTTCTGATCTGAATGGGGGCAGGCGGACTCTCTGTGTCCTTCCGGCGAGGAAGGAGGTGATCCATTCCAGTGCTTTCTCCTCGATTCCGACGTTGCTGAGGCGCTGCACTAGGGTGCGGTGGCAGACAGTGTCGAATGCCGCGGAGAGGTCCAGGAGGATGAGGGCCGCTGTTTCTCCGTTGTCCAGCAGGGTTCGGATGTCGTCGGTGGCAGCGATGAGGGCGGTCTCGGTGCTGTGGTTGGCCCGGAAGCCTGATTGAGATGGGTCGAGGGATCCAGTCGTCTCGAGGAAGGCTGCCAGTTGCTTGTTGACGGTCTTCTCAATGACTTTGGCTGGAAACGGGAGGAGCGAGATGGGGCGGTAGTTCTTGAGTTCGGTGGGGTCCGCCGTTGGTTTCTTTAGTAGAGCGCTGAGTTCGGCGTGCTTCCAGCTCTCAGGGAAGGTGGCGGTGTCGAAGGAAGTGTTGATGATGTCCCGCAGGTGGGGTGCGATGACAGCGTCAGCCTTGTTGAAGACGTGGTGAGGGCAGGGGTCGGTTGGAGATCCGGAGTGGATGGAGTTCATCGTGCGGATGGTGTCTTCGAGGTTGATCGGTGTCCAGGCGTTGAGGGTGGTGGTGGGGGGCGTTGGTGTGGTCGTGGGGAGCGTTGTTTGTGTGCTGAAGCTGTTGTGTATGTCAGCGATCTTGTTGTGGAAGTAGGAGGCGAGGGAGTTGCAGAGGTCTTGCGACGGGGTGATGTCATTGATTCCGGCGTTGGGGTTGGAGAGCTCTCTCACGATGTTGAAGAGTTCCTTGCTGTTGTGTGCGTTGTTGTCCAGACGGTCCTTGAATGCTGTTTTCTTGGTGGCGTGGATCAATTGATGGTGCTTTCGGGTGGCGAGCTTGAGGGTGGTCATGTTGTCCGGTGTTGGGTCTCTTCTCCAGGCTTTTTCGAGGGCACGGCAGTTCTTCTTGGAGCTCTTGAGTTCGTCGGTGAACCACGGGGCCTTCTTGCTTCCGGGTCTGTTAGGCGGGGTCCTCAGAGGGGCGAGTTCGTCCGCGCAGGTGCAGATCCATTTCGTGAGGTTGTCGGCGGCTTGGCTGGGGTTCGCTGAGCTGGCGGGAGGGTGCTGGCTCAGGGATGCTACGAGTTGGTCGGCTGTGATCTTGTTCCAGCTTCTTCGTGCAGCCTGTTGCTGGTGGTGGTGGACCGTGGTTCTTCTGAAGGTGAAGTGGATGCAGCTGTGGTCCGTCCAGTGGAGTCCAGTAGCGTGGCTGAAGGTGATGTCTTTGCTGGACGAGAAGACGGCGTTGAGTGTGTGTCCGGCGAGGTGGGTGGGGGTGGTCACCAGCTGCTTGAGTCTGAGGGTGGCGAGGTTGTCAAGCAGGGTGGTGGTGTTGCGGTCGTTGTTGTTCTCCAGGTGGAAGTTGATGTCCCCGAGGAGCTTGTAGTCGGCGGAGGGGAGGGCGTGCGGGCTGATGAAGTCGGCGATGTCTTCGCTGAATTGAGTGCGTGGTCCCGGGGGTCGGTAGATCAGGGTGCCCCTGAGGGTGGTCTTGGGGTCGGTGTGGATCTGGAAGTGCAGGTGTTCGGCGGTTGTCAGGGTGTCGTCGGTGTTGGTTGAGATGCGGATGCTGTTCCTGTGGATGATGGCGATACCTCCTCCAGTCTGTTTGTCGCGGTCTCTCCGGATGATCTTGTAGCCCTCTGGGATGGCGATGGCGATGTCGGGCGCTGATGATTCGTTCATCCAGGTTTCCGTGAGGAAGGCGACGTCAGGAGCTGTGGTGTCGAGGAGGTTCCAGAGTTGGACGGCGTGTCTGTGGACGGAGCGGGTGTTGAGCAGGATGCACTTGAGGTGGTTGCTGCTGGTGTTCGGCTTAGTGGGCGCTGGTGCAGTGCAGGTCCGGATGCCGGTGAACTTGCAGGACTGGCAGGTGAAGGGTCCGTGGGTGCGTCTCGGGGTGGCTCGGTAGCATCCAGGGGTTCGGCCGGTGTTGAGTGCGTTGAGGGTGGCGGCGTCGTACGTCAATGAATATTCGAAGATGGCAACCACATACAACTTCTGTAAATGTCAATTGCGGATGTCACACATTTATACCATCGTGGCAGACCCAAGGATCATAGTTTGCGAGTTAGAAAATCACGCCCCAGTGCGCTGGCAAAGCACAATGTTGGTGGGCTGGGTTATTCTATAATGCAAAAAACCAACGTAAGCAGATCCAAATCCTTGGTCTGGCTCCCTGGGCACTGTGTTATTCTGGATTTCCAGATATTTAATCAATAAAGATGCTGGAATGTTTCTTTAAATTGTTTCCTTCATTTTTATTCCAATTGTTTCATAAACGATGTTTCATTCACATCATACTTTTAAGCTTTTCAACGTTGTATGCTGATAAATATGTATCATTTCCATGCATCACGTTATAAATTCATTAATCCCAATGCATTTCGGCGATTAGTGCCTTCTTCGGGGGATAAATCTGCAAGAGTAACAACAATACTATGATTTTAAATCCATATGAATTGCCACCACTCAGTCATATGATTAAACCTTTATGCTTGCTCTGTTTCTATCTGTTTCCCAACAATTTTAAACGTAAATCATATAATGTGCTTACCAAACCCTTCACTTTGATAGCTGCATATATATATAACAATACAAACAAATACATGTTTTATGGCGGATTGTCCTTTTTCAAATTAGCGTACCTGCACTTCTTTAAAAAAACGAACATCTCTCTAATGTCTCGTGAGTTTAAAAACTCAGTAATAATAGTGGCCTCATGCCCTAAATTCAAGTCCGCGTGCTAGTCATAAACAATATTACAGTTTCATGTTACCTAACTGATGTGGGTTTCATCTGCCGCTTTACGCGCGTGCCATATTCAACCTGTGCTTACTGCAATTAGTTTGTTTCAGTAACTTCGTGTTTAGGCGTTCTGCGAAAGCTGTGGAAGCCGTGTATGCGAGTGCGCACGTCGGCGTCTTAATATAATGGAAAACGGACTATTCAAAAGCGAAAGACTGTTCTTAAAGGGACATTGCCTAAAGCCATATCTTTAACGTGCATTGAATCTGTTAGTGCTTTATAGTTCCATTAAATTGAACAAAACACAGGGTTGTGTGTATACTGCCTGATTACTTAAGTTGCAGGAATATAATGGTGCTACATACTGATTTACAGGTGCCTTCACGACAATACCAAGTGATATATACAACACTATTTTATAAGTAACATAAAAATTCAATCCTTTCATTGAGTCCTTTGGGTTTCATGGTTTCCAGATAATAAATCCAACGATTTTCTCGTTTTAAGAGAGTCTTTTTGTTGTCTGTTCCAGTTTTTCTTTCTATTACCTCCAGAATGCAGGCTCTTATATCGTAAATTTTATGTTGAGCTTCAATTAAATGTGTCGCTAACGTAGATTTTAACATCTTGGTGCGAATGTTACTTTTATGTTTGTTGAGTCTGATTTTTAGTTTCCTTTCAGTTTGTCCCACATAATTTTTACCGCATGGACATCTAAGAAGGTAAATAATGTTAGTAGTGTCACATGTTCCATTCACTTTCAATTTAATTTCTTTGCCCGTGACGGGATGAGGAATACTATTTCCCTTCTGAATGTTAGCACAATTGTGACAGTTCAAACATGGTTGTGTGCCTCTGTATATGGTAACTGGTGATTTTATGTGGCTGGATTTTAATAGTTCTCCTATATTTTTGGACCTGGTGTTTACAAATAAAGGTTCCATAACAAATGTAACTTTGAAAAATCTGGTTCTGCCGCCAATAAAGGCCAATGTTTTTTTATGATTTTTTTTAATTGGTGGCTTTTCGTAGAGAATTTGCTCACACATGTGATCCTTGACTCTGTTTTTTTTGTTTGTGGTTTAAACAAATCTTCTCTCTTGATGTTTTGGATTCTGTGGAGAAGTGTGGCTCAGTGGTTAGAGGCGGCAGACCCGGAAGCTGAGATCAGCCGTGGACCAGGGTTCGATTCCCCGCCTTGGCGGTTCTCGGGCTCAAAAATTCCACGGACTCGACAATTCTCGCTCCGGTGCCTACTCGACTCACGGGGTCACACTCTGCGACTCTGGGCAATAGCTTGCTTAATCTCCACTACGGCCCCTCGCGGCGGGATGCCTGGCTTTCACCTTGTGAATACCCTGCCGGGGTATCTCACAGGGGAATACCAGGACGGGTTCCCTAAGCAAGCGCCTTGAGACCCCTGGGTGATTCGTGCGCTATATAAATCGAAATACATTTACATTTACATTTACATTCTGTGTTGGGCTTCTTGTAGTATGTTATCTGGATATCCTCTTTTCTTGAACCTTTTGATCATTTCATCAGTTCATATTTCCAATTGTTATGATTCCGAGACTACTCTTTTAACCCTCAAGAGTTGTGAATAGGGTAGGTGTTTTTTCAGTGCTGAAGGATGATAGCTCTCAAATCTTAAGATGTTGTTTCTATCAGTGTTCTTTCTGAATAGATTAGTAGTAAACCCCTTGGGGGTGTTTGATATTTCCACATCCAGAAAATGTATGTTGTCTTTTTTTATTTCCCATGTGAATTGAATCCTGGTGTCTATACTATTTAGCTCTTCAATCTGCTTGGTTAACGTTTCTTGTGGTCCCTGCCATACGATAAAGATGTCATCTATGAAACGTACGTATAGACGAACATGTCTGTTCCAATCTTCTTTTTGTAGAATATGTTCTTCCTCGAATTCTGTCATAAACATATTGGCATATGTTGGTGCAGTCGGATTTCCCATTGATGTACCACTTTTCTGTAAGTACCATTCATCTTGGTAAACAAAGTAACTGTGCATTAGGGTGAATTCCAGCAATTCCATTAAAAATATTCTCATGTCTTGTTCATAGTCACTTTCCAATAATGCTTTTTCTACCGCCTCTAGGCCTAGATTGTGAGGTATGGAGGTATGTAAAGCTTTGACATCTATTGTTGCCATACAGATTTGTTGATAGTCTGTTATTTGTATGCTGGATAATCTCTGTAGAATACATATCATTATTCTATAATGCCACACAACGGATGCGCAAGTATCCCCAAATGCAATGATAAGGAGGTCATAGTACAAAAATACAATCAACACCCAGTGGGGGGGACAGACAGGCCTGTCTGTACCTGAAGTGATATGTATACCATAATGGATTCAAACAACGTCACACCACATAGTAGACAATGAAATAAATCAGTTTTAGACAAATCACTTCACAATAATCAAGGAATCAGTACACAGAAGAATGTGTAGTTGGACCACAAAACAGACAAGTATACAGCAGAATGGTGGCAACAGAAAGAAGACGTTCATATTATACGTGCACTGTGAGTTCTTCGTCCATGTTAAGCCCATGGGGGACTTTGGTGTAGAGCTCTATAATCAGGTGTGACTCCTTGATGCAAAGTAGCCTTTTTTTGTCTCCTCCCCTTGTTGGCTTGTCAATCCGGTCAATGCCATAGAACTGGAGGAGATCAGGAATACTTTGATGTTTAGTAAAGAAATGCCTGGCAACCGGAGACGTTTCATCATGATTCCTTATCACTCTTAGATGTTCCAAGATCCTCTTCTTGACTGAGAAGGTGGTACTCCCCACATACCAGAGCTTGCACGGACATTACAATACATAAACACAAGAATTATATGTGCACGTTATGAATTGTACGATTTTTCTCTTTGCCATTGGCTAGCTGATAGGTGTTGCAATTAGTGCTGCTCTTGCAGTCCTTACATTTGCCACACCCGAAGAATCCCCTTACATTTTTCAGCCACCCGCCCTTGGTCGATAGTTGGAAGTGGCTATGTGTGAGGCTAATGACCTGGCTCTGCTAAATGTGGTGCTGGAGTGTGGTCCAACAATGGTCTTCATAATGGGATCTGCCCTCAGGATTGCCCAGTCCTTGTTCATCAGTTTCTTTACATTAATTGATTTATTGCTAAAGTCAGTAATGAATCACACAGTATTCTTTTTTTACAGTTTTCCCTTTCTTCTTGCCAAAAGAGGAGATTATCCCTTTTAAAGGACTCTACTTTCCCCTCAGGTGAGTTCAGTACCCTACTGGGATATCCCCTCTCACTGAATATTCCCACCATGGTACTACACAGCACCATATGTTTCCTTATTGGACCAATTCAATCTGTCGCAGAGTAGCTCACCATACGGGATGCTCCATTTGACGTTGGTGGGATGATGGGTGGCTGCATGTAATATGCTATTGCCAGCTGTCTCCTTCCTGTAGTGCCCCATTGAGAGTTGCCTTTCACTTACAGTAAGATGGATTCCAAGATATTCTATACTCTCACCAGAAATGTTGTGACTGAATGAGAGACTGAGGTTGTTATTCTGATTGGGATGCAGAGGGAAGTATCATGATGGAAAAGCTGGCCATCTGAGGAAAGAGAAGTTAGCATGACCTCCTTTACCACCCTCAGATTATTAGACATACCCGGGCATGATCCACTCTGAGAGGAGAATCAATGAAAAAGAAGGGAAGCCATGCAGAAGACCCCTTGGCCATGGCAACAACAGAGAATCTATAGCCAGTGCTATAGGAGATGGAATCAAGGAGCAGAACTGGGGAAGAATGCACTGATCTCCATGACAAAGAGTTCAAACCAGTAAGTTCTGAACCTGCTGGTCACCTCTCAAAAGATGTGAGGGGATAGACAGAGGGAAATCGAAGTGTCACCGGTGTTGCCCATAACTGAATAGCACCACTACTGCATTGTAAGCGTGTAAATATTGATGATAAACAGATGAGGATGACTATGTTTGCCATTAGGAAGAATCCAACAGTCCAATAGGCCACAGAAGACATGACCCAGAAGAAGCTCATAGTCTGGCACCTATATTGTCTTAATTCATCTATTATTGTTAGAGGAATAAGAAATACAGATTGTAGTCACACGCCTTGAAAAAGTCCCATTGGGGACGAAACATGTGTCGGTTGATGATCATGTACTTGGTTGAAAGCGTGTAACCACAGTAATGACAGCGAAAATATATCACATGACCTTGGACTTATGGACTGACTTTTCTGGTTATTTGTCCACAAACCGTGTTATTTAAACAAATTGTTGGAGTTCTCTGGTATATTGTTTTAAAAAATATATTTTTATTTTAGTATTTTTCATGTATGATTTATTGGGTAAATAGTGTTTTTAATTATTGTTAATTGTTCGTTTTTTATTTTATTATTCATGGTTATTTTATAGCTGTGTTTATTTATATACTATGTTTATTATTATTTTGTATTTTAAAGTTTATGTTTACTGTGTTTGTAAGTTATGAAATGTAATTGCCTTTTTTTATATTATATGTATTTTAATGTAATTTTCAAGAAAATATATTTTTGAAGTTAATATACTGTTTTATATTAAAAATTCTATATACTTATTTAGTGATGATATTTGGTTTCTGTATTTTTGTTATCAATATTTTGTCCTTTTTATAAAAAATTGGTAAAGTCGATATTTTTTCATCAATGTTTTAGCTCTGATATTTTGTTTTACAACCAACTGAAGACAGGAGGGTGTGGGGTGGCAGGGCACCAGTTTTTTTGTATTGGCCGGGCAGGAGATGATAAATGCAAATGGTGAATGTAGGGCACCAGGAATGTTTGCATGGCAGTGGAAGGTAATACTGACTGGTATGGAAGAGTGGCAGGATGCAAGGCATTCCTTTTTTGTTAGTGATGGACACAGTATGGTGAAGGCAACTGCAGGACACCTGGTGTAACACAGGATAGGAGTTGAGGTAAAGCATGTGCATGTCTCCACATGGCATCTCTGCTTCTGCACAGATAATGAAAAAGAGAAGTATGCTGTTCCTATAAAGGGAGAGGAGATAGGAATGGAAGTGCGTCTGCTCCGGATTGATAGGAGGGTAGGTCAGCCGCTAAATGCGTTTACCAACTCACAGTGTATTGCGACGTCATTGAGCGCCCGTTTAAACCGGAGCGATTGGCTCCCATCTCCTACCCGCTTTGGGTTCTTACCCTGAAGGGACACCGCTATGGTTGGTGTAACTTGGTGATGGTTTGGTTAATTATTTTCACATGTATATTAACTCCCCTTCAGTGAGTAGATAATAGGGTTTATCGGTCCTGAAGAAATGCCACGATCTCACAGACGCTAGTAGGCATGAAACACGTAGACCCACATCCTTACTCAACATATGCTCGATAGGATTATTACATCCTTCTCTTGCAACATTGACGGTTATTTTAATCATAACATAGAACCAGCTAATTAAAGTTGGTTCAGCGGGATCTCATAGTTATTTTTAGCCCACATTTTTCCCTGCACTCTAATCACCCTTTTATACACCACACATACCACACACACCCACTCTTCATCATCGGCCAAGATCACAGATAAAAAATCTCTGGCAAAGAGCCCCCTTGCGCAGCACGTTGGGCATTGCAGGGACGGCCCAGCGAGGAGCTGCCTGATGATGAAGCATGACATCCTTCGGGTGTGTGAGGGCTCTTGCTCCTATTAGGAGCATTCCCCGCTTGTGCCCTTTCGGTGAGTACTGCACTACCATTCCTACCTCCCCTCCCTTTATAGGAACAGCATACTTCTTGTTTTCACAGTTTATACCCTGGGGCACATATGCTGGACCTTTTTTGTCCCCTGGTCCCCTCTTCTGTTTTGTCATGCACAGCTGATGGCAGGAATGGAGGTGGCATACATTCCATAAAGTAAAACTATAGATGGGTAACACTGAAAAGGTGGCATGTTTTTCAAGTTGAAGTGCTGAGGGAAATCCTAGACAACTCGAGCTTCACTTTCATTGTCTATTTCATATCACCCAGAACCACCTGATGAAAAACACCCCTGTTATTCTGTCACCCATCTGTAATTCCTTATTTGTGCAGTATGCTCCAGCAGAAATCCAAACGAGATCACAGGAAGAAACTATGAAACTTGAAGCAAAAGGACTCTTTTCCATGTTTGATGTGTTGGACTTCAGGTTGTAAACTGTCACAGAGAACAGAAGGAAAGGGCAAAGAGACAGCCTGAGATTTTGGCCCAAGTGGGTTCAGGGTGAAAAAACAGGCAAAAGAAAGAAAATAAGATGGGATGCGAGGGATAGAGCTAGAGAGTGAAACACATAACGAGGAGAGAAAGAGAGAGAGGGTTAAAAATGAGAGAGCTACAGACAAAAAGAGGGAACAATAGTGAAAACAGAACGAAAGTAACAGAGAAAGAGCTAGAAAGGGCAAGTGTTAAAGACTAGGGGGTCAATTATGATGGCGGACGGATCGCCACCGCCATGCAGGCCGTGGCGATCCGTCCGCCATCCTTGCCCGTCCACCGCCTATTTCCCCCCGCCATATTATAATGGCGGGGGGGGGGGCCGTGGCGGACGGGAAAACCGTCTGCCGCTTTTCCGCCGCGGTCGCAAGGCGACCGTGGCGAAAAAGGTCTAATATGGTGGCGGTGTCTATCAGACACCACCAGCCATATTAGGATGGGCTGAGGGGAATGCCTTTCCGTGGCGGCAATGCCGCCACGAAAAAGCATACGGTCCTTGCTTTGGGGGCCCGTTGCGGGCCCCCAGGGTGAAGAGGTGGTGGGGGTGCACATGGGTGATACCTATGGTACCCCCCTGCGTTTTCAGAATACAACATGGCAGGCACCGCGCGGTGCCTGTCATGTTGTGCTTTGAAACGCACAACATGCATTTTTTGCATTGCGGCGGGCGGTACTTTCGCTGTGGCGGGTGCATCCTAATTCGAGGCATGGGACACCCGCCCCTGTGGCGGACGGTCCCGTCCTCCGACAGGATGGCGGACGGACTTTGTCCGTCCGCCATCCTAATTGACCCCTAAGTTTTTATTTTTATTTATTTAATGCGATTTTATATAGCGCAAACTTTACCCGAAGGTGTCAGAGCGCTTTACATAAGAACCAGTTGCAAAACATAAGGACTTAGGATTACATGCGTTACATAAAAGATACAAACAGAAAAAATTGCAAATGTACAAGATGCAAAGTCACATAAGGAAGAGATACAAACAGAAAGAGAAATTGCAGATGTACAAATAGTTGAGTCACTCAAGGAAGAGATACAAATGGATATACTCTAAGAGTCACATCGGACTGGTAGAGAGTGCAAAGGTCTACTGCATATACTAGTGATTAGAGTTATCTCTATATACATAGGGAAGTGTTACGGATCGATATACCGTAAGAGTCACATAGAAATGGTAGAGAGTACAAAGGACTACTGCATATACTAGTGATTAGAGTTATCTCTATATACATAGAAAAGGGATACGAATGGATATACTCTAAGAGTCACATAGGAATGGTAGAGAGTACAAATGTCTACTGCATATATTAGTGATTAGAGTTATCTCTATATACAGAAAAGCAGAGTTCCATTAAGTGGGGTCGGAGGGGGGATGCAGTCACAGCACCAAGGGAGGGTGGGAGGGATACAAGGGTATGGAGAAAAGGCAAATCAGAAAAGGGAAGAAACATTTGAGGATCGTCAAGGGGGAAACGAGGGAAAAGGGTTAAAGGACGAGGGAATGGACAAGATGGCGAGTCAGGGTCCAGAGAAAAGCGGCCGAGAGCAGCAGCAAAATGGTGGCCAGGACAAAAGAAAAAGTTAAGAAGTCCAGGAGAGTCCGTGGCATAGTTTCTTTCATTTGAATGTGGCTGCAGGGCTGCTGCCTGCATCTGGTGTTTTCACGGCCCCACTGCTTTGTTTTGCGGAAGAGTGTGTGTGCCCCGAGGGCCCTCTCCACTAGCCCAGAATTGAGGGGGCTGCTGCAGACGTGGGGCGGCTGGGGAGCACGGCCAGGGCTCACCCTTCTCGGCGGGGGCTGCATGGTGATCCTGCAGGTCCGGGAGAACGATAAATCCCTGGTGTAGAGAGGAGCCCCCGGCGCTGCTCTGGCCCCCGCGGAGCGGGGAGCCTGGGCTCTGCTTCAGAGCGGGCCGGGGGAGCCACTGTTGTTGGGGGGCGGGTTGGACGCCAGGCTGACGGGACGGAAGCAGTGTGCGCGTATGTGTGAGAGAGAGACAGAGAGGAGATGGAGATGGAACAGACATTGGACAACACAGGAATAAAAAAGACAAACTGTGGAGAAAGAGGGGATGGGTACAAGAAAACAATAGAATGAAGAGAGAAGCCACAGCTAAAAAAGGAGGAGATTCATGCACAAATTTGGTTTAAATCATGCTTTATTGAAGCAACATCTGGGATTTGTTCCTAGACCCAGTAGGGTTTGATTACTCATTTTCCATAGTTCATATAGCCCTGCTTAACAATCAGTCCAACAGAGGGAATGCAGTTGCTCGAGTTAGAAATAACCAACTATTTCAGAAATGGAAGACCGGCAGAGGACAGTGGGTGACTGTGACACTGGGAGGAGCAAGCAAAATAGAAAGTTGTGCCTCTTGTGGAGGGCTTGTGGAGGACCTTAGGGCCACCTACCCCGTGCCCCCTAGGAGATCATCGGGTCTGCCTGGGCACCACTGGTAGTCTGACTGGTGTACCAGTCTCGGAGGCAAGAGGGCTGTTCCCGGGCCAGGCTTGTGAACACAGGTATGAAGCACTGTCTAGGCCAGTGATTCTCAAACGGTGGGTCTCAAGCTGATTTTTTTGGTGGGTCAGAACTATAAATAAAGATGTCTTTAAATTACCTGTATGAATCCAGCAGTTGGGAAAGCTAAACTGAAGCACTTTATTGTAATGCTGAAGAGTGCTTGAAACCGAGATTTTAATAGGATCAAAACAAATCAAGACACTTACTTGGTGATCCACAAATGATAAATGTTCACGGAAAACCGATTTCCATGCATTATCCTTTCTGTACCATATAGTTTGATCAGCAAAACTTTATTTCTGTGCATATCGAGTGCCCATCCTAATGGAAAATGTGCTGTCTATAAATGACAATGCGCTACCACACGTTACATTCGAAAATCACCCCTCCTCATGTCCATTAAAGGTAGGTGGGTCGCAAACGTTTGTTGTTCTAAAAAGTGGGTGGTGGTTCTAAAAAGCTTGGTACCCACTGCTGCAGGATCTGGCCATGTCGACTTTTCACTGCAGTTGTCATAGCAATGGCTCCCAGCACGAGGGGGGATTGAAGGAGCCAGGCAAAGGCAGGGGTGGCGAGTAACATGAAGAGACATAAAAACAGAGGCAGAAGGATGTAGAACACGAAGGTAATAGAAGGCTGCAGGAAAATTAATATGGATCGAGATAATAGGAGAGACGATGGGTAACATGAAAGGAGACAAAACAGAGAGAGCAAGTGTTACAGTGTGTGTGCATAAAATTGCTCTGAAGGGAGATAAAAGAGGGCAGAGAACCACTAAACTAGATAAAGGTATATATAGACAAGCGCCCGTCTAGAGAGTCGTAAAAAGGGTGAAGTAGAGGCTGGAGAGTGGGAAAGAAATATGTACTGTGCAGCCAGACGCAATGAAGCACAGCGAGGCCATTCAGTGGACAGATGGCGGGACTCGAGAGGTGTGAGAGGTAAGGGGGAGCGATCGGTGAGGCTGGGAGGAGAGGGAGGGAAGCGGCGAGGGAGAGAAGGGAAACTACGCAGCAGCGGAACAGTGGGGAGAACAGAGGGAAGAGGCAGTAAAATGGTATAACAGGTTTGAGTGGCCCAGGCAGCCCAGGGGACAGAGAGAAAGAAGGACAGAGAGATGGGGGTACACGTAAGTGACACAGAGAGGCAGACTGGGGGAGCAGGGAGGTGAGAGAGGGTGGACAGCGTAAAAGCTCGAAGCAGGTAAAGAATCCGATGTGTAAATGAAAACTAGGGGCCTCATTTATGACAAATGAAGCATCGCTGCGTGAAAGCAGCGATGCGTCACTTCTCAATGCGCACTCCTTGCGACATACTTGATGCGTCATATTTAATGTAGGACGCATCATGTCGAAGGAGTTACAAATACGTCAGTATTTCTGACGTATCTGTAAGCGCAAAAGTGACGTATTGCTGGAGTGTGTCACAAAAGTGACGCAACTCCAGCAATACGTCGTTTCACATGGGGTAAGCCCCATGTGAAAGGGCCTGCGTCAGTCTTACGCCTGCTGTGAGGTAGGTGCAAGATTTTGACGCAACGGCGTCCTAGAAGTGACACAGTAAAATCTCATTGATTTCATTGTGTCACTTCTACGAGGCTTTTTGCGGTGGAACTCCCCCCCCCTGCATACATTATACCTGCCGTAGGTATAATGATGTGCAGGGGTTTACAAAGTGACACATCTGCTTAGATTCGAAGCGCAAAAACTGATGTTATGAGGCCCTAGATGCAGTAGAAACAGAGAAGGGCTCCTGGCGTGCGTAAAACAGGAGGGGGAGGGGTGCCAGCGAAAGACAGAAAGAGAAGCAGCTGAGAGGGAGACAAGGGCGACAACGTCAGCTAGAGAGGCTAGCGAGAGGTACAGAGTGAGCATGAGAAATAGAGGATTGAAGAGAGAGCACATTTTGGTATGAGACAGAGAGAGGGGCATGCGAGCGAGAGAGGGGGGAGGTGAGAGACAGAAAGAACGTGTCTGGTCAGAGATGCAGAAGGCGAGTAGGGACGGGGAGGGGAGATGAGTGTGATTGGTATGTTTAAGAAGCGAGAGGCAGAGAGAGTCTGGGTAAGCGAGAGAGACGCGAAGGGGCTGCTGATGCAGAGAGGTGTTGGCGAGGGACGGATCATAAGAGAGAGAGAGGCAGGTGAGAGACAGGTGTGCTAGAGAGAGGGGGTAACAGAGAGATTGACGGAGCGAAGGGTAGGTGAGGGTGACAGAGGTGTGCTTAGCGAGAGAGAGGGGGGAGGGGGAGAGGCGGCGGGAGGGCGGGAGGGAGCGTGTGCTTTGAGCTTCAGCGATTATCCTACAATCCTCTTGTGCCTCCAGCAGGCTGCACCTGAGCCGGGTTACCTTAGCAACAAGCATCAGCGACCTTCAGGAAGGCAGCTCGGTGCGCAGTCGGCGCAGCAGGCGCATGGGCCGGTGCGCAGCGCCCTCGCTCCCGTGGCCTGTCTGAGGAAAGCTGCTCTGCCCATGTACTCACTGTTGCTGCCCCATGTATGTTCGTAGGGAGCACCCACCAACTCAGAGCACGAGTGTGACTGTTCCTTAAGACCACACCCTCCAGTGCGATTCGAGAACCTCAAAAGCAGGCATGTACCAGTCAGGCAAAAACATTTCGCCAGTGTGGCGGTGATCGTACAGATGACTAAGCCTTTCGGTCAATTAGAAAACAGCACCGACTAAACACCTTTCTGTGCATCGGACCCGCTCTTGCGCATCATCGACCTTTGTACTGATTAGCCATATAGCTGGGGCCACTGGAATTATGCGGCAGGGGAACTCCAAAAAGGCAGCAGGGTTCAGTAACTTATGCGGCAAGAAAAGGCAAATTATGCAGCGTAATGTGGCACACTTTTTTGCTAGCATTATTTTGTATTTTTTACACTTGTTAACGCTTTCTGGGCATTGGGCGCACCTTATAGTACCAGTTTGACACCTAAATATATCAATTAGCAACAAAAAGGTAACTAATCAACATTTGCAAAAGGCCCTCCACTGCACAGCAATATTAGTCATTCGTTGTAGTAACTTTTCAACCGTTTGCATTGGAAACTATTTTTTAGGGTTAAAATCTGCAGATTATGCACCAGACAATAGATTATGTGGAAATTGCAGCAAATCTATAACTATGCAAAAATAGGAAGCAGACGGGCAATCGTATAGTTCCAGTGGTCCTGCATATAGTGCCCAGATCCCCTTGAGAAGGCGGTGAAGTGCTTTCAGTGAGACCAACTAACCATCTGACAGCAAACATTCTCCCAGGCAGGGAGAACCAATTTAGACAAATGTCATACAGCTGCTTGAAAGACTCTGAAAATCCAGCATAACACAATAAATCACTGTGTCACTGGGTGTGGATTAAATCAGAACTCACACATCAAGTCAGGGGTTGCGCTTAGAACGAAAAACAGCCCTGTGAAAGTTTGTCAGCCCAGCACTTATATTGCATGTAGTGAGTGGTCGCAGCCAGAGAGCCTCAGCACAGGCAGCCGTGTATGGTAGGTTCTTCTGACCCCTTAAATGCTTTAAAAAATAGCAGCTATGGTGCGTTTTTTATAACACATTTTTCATCATAGAACCTTGTCTAATCACTGGATGGAGATTGGAGACATGGCTGCATGGCTCACTGAATGAATGAATAGTTGGTTGGGTGAGGAGTGGGTGATGAATTAATAAAAAAAATAGAAGACAAAGACTTTTATCCCGTGAGGCAAACAGTCTCAATGCACTAACCAAGGGTGGATGCTCTGGTTTTTAGTTTATCTTCTGCATTAAAAAATCATCCTCCGCAAAAACTACTACAGCCAATCACAGAGAAGCATGCATGTACACTGGTTTAGCACATCAAAGAAATAAACACAAACTATTAAACATTGAGCATCAAATGGGAGAGAGAAACAGATAACCTTTTAGTGACTGAATGGCACAATGCGAAACATTCCACTTTCCCGCACTGTGTGATCCTATGCAGTTACCTTTTTTCACTGTGACCCCTTTCCCCTCATCATCAGATGAGAGTGCTTTCAAACACATCACTTTCGGGTGTATGCTGCACATAAAAGACAGTCAGGTTACTCCATTTATGCCAATGCTCCAGGCCACACACAGGGGGCGAAAGACACCTGAATTCCCTCTTGGTTCACTAATAATATCATCATCAGGGAAGTGGCAAGGGGGCATGAATGTTTCCAAGTTCATGATTAGAATCACTTTTAACAATTGTCACGCAAAGCCATGGTATAATTTAACACCCTAAACTGAAATGGGTTGCAATGATCACATTATAAAGACATATGTTCTCTTTAATTTTGAAGTGTCTTAATCTCATGTGTCCTGGACTCTGTGAGCCAAGCAAATGCAGACCCTAACCATCCCTTCCCCCTGAACATCAGCACTGCTGGTGGCGACCATGCATGAGACAGGAACCAACCAAAAGTAAAAATAAATGGTTTTGGAGTGGACAAAACCATTTGCTTTGCATAGGTTGTAATGCACCAGCTAGAGATGGCATTGGATTACCAATCTGGGGCGCGATCCCCTACAGCAATATCTCAATCAATGACAACGCCCCCTCCTTGGTACCTAGGTCTACCATACATTTCTGATCTGGACTTAAGTGACACGCCTGGAGGGAGGGAAGGGAGGGGGGGTAGTTAGGGGAAGCTGGAGAATGTGAAGAACTGCGAGTTTTTGACGTGATAATCCAACATTTTGAACAAACTTAAACTGTGTACGTTATATGCTGTCCTACGTCTATCCCAAGTAGATTGATTGTAAATTTGCTGACTGACAGGGTCATCGCAAAATGGCGCCATATTCCTGGTATGAACAATCAATACAATTGTTTGTAAAGCACCAAAGTGCTAAAGACCCCAGAAACAAAACCAGCCCACACTAGCAGTAAAACCAGGCACCAGCCTGCCAGACCACTGGGAAATCACCTGATGTCCAGTACTGCCAGATCAGGACTGAATATCTTCAAGGCATGTTGATGTGGGTTTAAAAATTGCACAACTACATTTGCATATGCATACTTACCTGACAACATAGTGGTAGTCGATATGCAACACTCAATGTTTTTGCAGGACGATATTTTATGACTGTGAGGCGAAGCGGAGACATCTAGTACACGCTAGTGCCTAGTAGCTTGTGGGAGGAATTATTTGGAACCAAGGCATCTTATAGCAATAGTCTTTTGCGATAAGTCGTGAGGCCACATTTAAATTCAGGTAGCACACCCACACGGCGGCTAGTGGGCTTTTTATCATTTAGTCTATTGGCAAATCGACACTAGTATTGCTAAAGCAAACATTTTATAGTGGTATTTCTCGAGGGAGACAGGGAGAATGTGGATACTGCATGGTATATAGTTTGCTCCTACACTCAAGGAGCGCATTATTGCACATTATTTCTGGGTACAAGCAAGATAAACTGAACTTCCTGTATAAAGGTATCCTCCCCTGATTGATTGGTTTGCCGCTGCAAAGCAGCCATCTTGAAATGGTGGCGTCCTATGAAACTTAATCAAGAGCTATTCTTGTGCAAGGAAAGTGGAGCACTCTGGCAAGCGGAGTGTCAATCAATCTAGGCTTTCTTTATTTGCACACACAGCATTATATTATTAACAACATTGTAAATCTACATTTGGGTAAAAAAAGAGCTCATTTAAAGGATGTCTTTTAAGGCAGAGGGATTTTGTCATGAGCATCTGTAGCTTTAACCTGGAATAGAGTGCAGATCATGCTAACAAAAAAATGAAACTGAAGCCATTATAGCCCCCTGAGACACAGTGTGGGTGCATCATCAGAACATCACATCCAGTGGCCTAATTCCTCTCGCCCATACGACTGCTCCCGAGCACCACAGCTCCTTGCTGAGGTCCAGGCACCTCCGTGGAGTGCTGCTGCATTGCGCCTAACGTACTTAGGACACATGGCGACCTCTTTGGCTTCCAAACTGATGTTCCGTATCACAGGGCTTTCCAACAGGTCGATCATGAGCTACAAGTAGCTCGCTGCCTGCCCCTGGGAATCTCACATATAACTGTCTGTCAGCAGGTTTTAAAACATGCAGCTTCCCTTTTGCTGAGGAAGCACTTTCAAACATTGTGCACCTCGTTCTGAGAGGCCCAGGAAACTTAAAGTGCAGAGTACCCTCGTCTGAAAATGTTCTTTATTTCTCGTTCTTTCTCTCTCTCGCTTTCTTTCTTTTTTCCTTTCTTTCTCTACTCCCCTTCCTTGGCTTTTTCTTTCAAGTCTTTTCCATCTTAATTCATTTTTTCTTTTTACATCTTAATTAAAAGAAAATTCCCATCTTAATTCATTTTTTAATCCCTCTTTCTTGCTTACTCTCCTTTCTCATTTTACTCTCTTACTCTCTTTCTTTCTTTCAGTCTACCTTTCTTTCCTTCTGGCTTGCTTTTCTCCTTTTTCATCTTTTCTTCCCTTCTCTTTCTTGCTGTTTTTATTTCTTTACTTTTCGCTTTTCCATTTTTCCTCTACATTTTCCATTTCTCTTTCTTTGTTCCTTATTTCTGATTCTTCTACTTTCTTTCTTCTTTAACTTTACTTTTTTTTGTTCCTTCCTTCTTTCTCTACTTATTTTTCTTTATTTTTTCTTTTTCTTTCTCAACTTTTATTCACTACATTTTGTGTGTTTTGTTGTTTTCCACTCCGTTCTTTTCTTTCTTTTTTTCTGCTGCTTTCTTTCCTGTTCCTTATTTATTCCTCTTCTGTTTATTTTTCCACTTTCTTTCATTCCTCTTTCTTTAATTTTACTTCTGTTTTCTCTTCTCTTTTTCCTTCTCTTCTTTTTTGCTGCCTTCTTTTTCTTTCTTCCTTTCTATTTTTCAGGGTTTTTTTCAGTCTCCATGTCTCTTTCTTCATTCTTTTCTATTTCTCCCCTTCTTTATTTCTGCCCTAGCTCCCTACTTTTCTTTTGCCATGCCTTACTTTTCATTCCTTGTTCCTGTGTCTTCCCTCTTCATCCTTTTCTTGTTCATTTTCTCTTTTTTTACTCCTTTGTTTCCTTAGGCACACTTAGCTTTCATAGACCCCACAGGCAATCCTTTTGTTATCGGGTTATTATAACAATGTGGTATGCTTACTGGAGCACAATAGGGCATACTTGAATTGTGGTACTTAAGTTATATATTCTTTCGGAATCGTCAGTAGCTCAGGAAAGTTTTAATGATCTGAGGTAGCTCTCACTGTAAGAAAGGCTGGAGACCACTGTTCAGTGCTTAATTTGAGCCAGTGGTTTCCGGTGCTCGGCGCCAGCACTTAATTGTCCACACCAGCGCTTGTGACAGTCTGCAACAAGGTGGCGCTGTCTGACTAATTTAGAGATGAGCACAACAACAGTTAATTATTAATTCAATATATATTAAAAATGCCGAATATCTGCCACCCAAGCCATTCTTATAGGTTTGGGGGTCTAAAGTAGTCCGAACTGTCACACTTGTAGGAGTGTGATGGTTAGTAGTTGTGTTGGTACTAACATTGGCAGCATGGCAGGGTCAATGTGTGGTGCAAGCTGCAGTGGCCTCCTGACGATGGCCCTAGCACTTATTTTTTTTTTACAAATTAAGCACTGCTTCTGTTCTACCTCTGTAGAGTGCCCACCTGTCGTGTTATTTGACAGCGACCCCATCATTTACTCCAAAAGTCAGCACAACTGACCTCCTAATATTTGTTTAGTATGCTCTCCTCAAAGATTTGCCTTTTTCTAGCAGCAGGGATTTCCATGCATAGATACATAAATGTAATCTCCTCTGACTTTCAAAGAAAGACTCTCGCCAACTTCTAAATAGTACTGAACCTTGCTGTACTGTGGAGCTTAAGTTTTTTTATGCTGCAGTGAGGACACCGATCAAGGAAAGAACGTATTTCAGGACATCACTAGGCACTTCACAGCTGCACCACAGAATCTCTTTATAACGCCTTTCAACTCTTCCAACTATCCAGACATCTGAGGTCGGCCACTCAACCATCTTGTCTTCTACCTAGCTTATTAAAAGGTTTGGGTCAGATCACTTCATTCACAGCACATAACCCTTCTAGATTCTTTCCCAGCCCACCAAGTTATCCACAGGACTGAAAATTTACCTCCACTGATCGTTTTTTGCTAAGCGAAACACTACCCATTTTAGGCCAGCCATTCCTGTGTCATATAAGCCTACCTAGTCTCTTCTTTCAGCTGGCTTAGAAGATGCCTAAATTGGTTTCCATCACCATCCAACCCATTGGCTAAATGATGGTGAGCTGTGCTTTTTCATGGAGGCTGACTGTCCTACAGTATAGTAAATATTAATAATCCCTTACCTCACTGCATTGCTTCTCATTTCAGAAGGCAAAAGCAATCTCTGCAGCAGAATGACCAAAGAAAGGAAATCCTCAAATTGAAACTGACTTTTGCCCAGAACAGATCTTTCTCAGATCCTTCTCAACTTGGAACTTACAACCAACAAATGTCAGTACTCAATTCATCCTCATAACCCTCAGGAAACACGTAAAAACAAACACAATCTGTCTTTTCCTCAGTTCAGTCTTATCTCCCCAACATATCCTTCCTGAAGTCCTATCCCATAGCTCCTCTCCTTACCACTTATTTACTGACTTATGAAGCAACTTAGGGAACAGACGTCCAAAGAAATTTTGTGTGTGTTATTAGTTAAATGACATCGATTTAGTCACTTTTTTGTTTGTGTTTCAATATAAAGTGCCTAAATACTTGTGAGTGCTAGAGCACTGTATAAGAACATTGAACAAATAAATGAAGCCGTGGCCATCATGATATCTTTAGGCATGCAGTTCAATAAATAATTCATAATGAACATAGCAACAACACTTGGATTTAGATGTGCACCAAAATATCTCCTGTAATTGGACCAACCCCAAGCTGATCCACAAACACCACAGCAGCCACAAAAAGAAGATCCTGAAATCAATCAGCACCGGACCGTGCCAGAGTGTCAATAATATCTCTGTATGACCTTCTTCACCTCCGTTTCCCCTTAAAGTGCCCGAGGCAGACACCATCTACTTGTAGCAATTTACATAAACACAAATAGATAAATAAATAACACCTGACAACTTGAACTATGACATTTGCAAATGCTGTCTATATGGGGGCCCCAGCAGGTCCTATAAAAATTCTGCAATCGTTGCAGAATTGTGCAGCTCGTTTGCTGATGAAAATCCCTAAACGATGCTCGGCAAAGGCCTCTCTTCGGTCGCTTCATTGGTTACCAATCCAGGAGAGGATTATGCTTAAAATGTTGTGCTTGGCGCATAAGTCCATCCATAATGTCGGCCCTACCATACTCGGCCCCCTGTTTCGTCGCCATCAATCGGTGAGACATCTAAGATCTAACCAGCGAAATCTACTGGTAGTACCCAGGGTGAAGTTAGCCCGGCTGGGCGGTCGCCAGCTGTCCTTCCAAGCGGCCAAGGGATGGAACAAACTCCCAGATAACATCAGGCATGAAACTAACCATCTTGCTTTCAGGAAGCGTCTAAAGACATTTTTGTTTCAATAATGTCTCTTCACGTCTCTGGTCTTACAGCGCTGGGATGCCCGAGGGTAGCCATGCGCTTTACAAGAAAGTATTCATTCATTCATTAATTCATTTGCTGGGGGACGCCAATAGGAACTAGTGTATGAACTGAAATTTCGTTACAAAGAAAAAATGATAAAACCATGGAATGAGGAGGAATTAATATGAGATTGTAGAGTGGCTTGTATATGATGACGTTCCCCACTACAGTATTTATGTAAGGGAATTAGTCTTTTGTTTGAAATCCTAAGCCATTTGTCACTGTTGTGACTCTCAACGACCACAAGAGAGCAGGGAAGTAAAAGGTGTAGGATGGAGAGTAAGAGTGAAGGGAATACAGACATTGAGATAAGGAGTAGTGTGATAAGGGACCAAGAAAGACAGTAAGAGAGAAGATACGTTTTAGGGACAGAGTGATCAAGAAGTGAGAATGAAGGGCAAAAGCGGAGTGCTAAGAGAAAGTCATGGAGAAGAGAACATAGAAAGGCTGTAGTGATAAGGGTGACATACTAGGATAAGTACGAAACATAGTAGACATACAAGTTCTAGATAAAAAGAGTAAAAGTGGCTTACAGCTATTTAAAAATTGAACGATACATTAATTCCCAAAAATGAATCTGCCTTTCTAAGAGGTTAAAACTAAAGAGATTTAGGGCATTGAACAAACTGTGGCAATACCAGAGTCATGTGTAACACAGTCAAAGAGCTCAGTATCATGGGCCCAACACAAGAGTGAAGAGAAGGAAAGAGCCTTACCCTGGAGGAATGGCTGCCCGGGTGCTCAAAATGGCTGCCCTCCGAGTCCCTGGACGATTAAGATTGTTCTGTCCTGGAAGCTGTGTGGTAGCAGGAGCACTCTGACTCCGGGAGAAGGTGTTTACTTGTGTGCCACTCGGTGTCCGCACCTGTTCCATCTTGGTTGTCCCTCCAGTAGGTGCGCTGGCAGTGGACCACAGCGCTGTTCCACTGAAGGTGCTGCTTTGCCGGACAGTCATGGTCCCAGTGCCATTGCCAGAATACACCTTCCTTCTCTGAGATGCCAAAATAGCATTGGATGCCGCCCTGGTACTGTTCACAAGCAGGCACTGCTGGCAGGAGCAGGGCTGGCCAGAGTTTGTGCCCACAGGCCAAGACTGTGACTTGGGAATGGAGCCCATGGTGAGTGGGTACGCCAGGTCCATGCGTCGCCGCAAACGGCGCTTCCGTTGCGTCTGGCGATTAACTTGGGACATGCTGTTGAAGTAGATTAAGTAGCAGAATCCCAGAGAGGATAAGTCAAGCCAGGGGTGTTGTTTCTCATAGGCATTCTGGATGGTGATGCAGATATCCATATCGTAGGGTGTCCAGGAGCCATTGTCGTTCTCCCACTCCCAGACAATTCCTTTCCCCGGCGCCGAGGATGGGTCATAGAAGTTCCTCCTCACTGGACGCATCGTCCCTTTGGAAGAAAACAAAGAGAAATGTATGAGGTTATTTTTCATCACATAGTTTCTATTAACATTTTCTCTTTACTACTGCTATCAAAAAGATCCACGTTTATGAAATAAGGATACCAACCTAGCATTAAATCAATTCTTCACAAAGTGTTCAGTTTCATGCATTGTATTTTTGATTTCTTTATTTTCATTCAGAATTTCGATTATAAGTAAAACATATCAAAAAATATTTATTTTATAATAGTGGATCTATTGGGAACCTTTTGTTCTCAGGTGTGTTTCAATAGAAGGTGACCAATACAGGTTATTCAAGAACAGGAGATATGTACCAGATCTCTACTACAACAGAGAGGAGTAACATGAGACTTTGTTTTTATCTACAGTGCTGGTCCACTATAGTTCTGCCTCTGCGGTGTATTGGGCCATTTTGAGAGCATTTCTATGACTTAACATGCTGTTATTTTTAATTGCTGCTTGTTTAGGTGCATCTTCCATTAGTATGACATTGCAGCAAATCTTTAGTCGTCCATGACATGACTTCCCAGTTGATTCCATCGCGAACTGGAGTCTGATTTGGTTTTATGACAGTGTGTGGTCAGGAGGGTAAGCGTCATTTTTAAAGAGTTGCTCATCTTGTTTACATATGCCCTCAGTTAGTACGGGTGGTTATTGCCCTACAAATGTACATGTATTTTAAGTAGCTGACCATAGCAGGTGCTATAGGATGCCTGTATAACCAGTTAAATACGTGGTAAGGCTGTGTGTAGTGTATGGTCAGTATTCTGCTTTGTGGGGTCTGTTGTAAAGTGGTGTGCGATATGTCCGATGAGAAATGGTGTTGTGATATTGCGTCTTAAATCCACCCTCTACAATATATTGTATGTTGGGAGCTCCACAGAAGACAATGAAGTGCTCAAGGCTAATAATGACTGGAATAAGTCTTATGCTTCAACATTTGAGTATTTGTGTTTGTGTTTTTCCCTTTTTCATTCTACCCTTAGTGGGTGGAATATTCCAATGCCCCTTTTGAACAGGGTTATACTGGTTGTTAAAGGCCCTGTGGCTTGGATTCAGGGCCTTTAATACCAGAATCGACCTCAGCAGAGGGCTAGAAGGCTGTTTTTACGACCTGTAGCAGTCTATGTGTCATCCAGTTGGAGATTTTAGACAAATATTTCTGAGTACCACTTGTAAACACACTTATGACCAGGTGTTGCATATCCTTGTTTAAGATATCCTTGGTTATTGTTTCTGTTGATGTCTTTTTGGGCAGTAAGACTCAAGCTATGTAACAAACCAATAGTCTCATAGTGTAACAAATGTCTAGCAAGACATACCATCTGAAAATAAATGTGGGGTCTAAAGTGTTTCTCATTTTGAACTAGTCCATGTGAGGAGGGTGAGCATCCTGGCACAGTCACTGTTGCAAAGTGAGCCACTATGGATTGGCCTGAGAGATACACCAGCAACCATCTTTAATTCAAGTTGGAGTCAGATGTTTTTTACACAAAAATAAAGCCCAACTCAATTAGATCAATCTAAGAACCCTCCCGTCAGCCGAATGAGAAAAGAATCCTTTTGTGTTAAAGAACTTTCACCCATCAGGGGTACCACTTGGTGGCATGCTTCATCATAAATTCCTATCCATTTCGTTGCAGAACATGGAATGCGACAACCTATGAGGTACACGGTAGCACTTTGTTGGAAAAGGAATAGGGTAGTGAGTGGGGGTAGAGTTACTCTTTAAAAGTACCTGTCTGGTTGGCCTAATGTTTTAATCGGGGCACCAGATGGTATGATTAAAAAAGGGAAAAGTTAGGAAGTCTCAGGGCTCTTGTTACCCCTACTTCCTCCTGGGGTCAACATGTTTCCACCACTTATGTTCCCAAATGCTTGTGGCTTTTGTCAGGACAGACTATACTACCACAATCCACCCCTATTCCATAATGCTGATATAACTATAGAATTTACCATACATACGTCAAGCACACCTAAACCACCTACTTGGCATCCGTAAATGGATATATATTAAGGCACTTAATAGTGCTCCTTAGGTACACAGAGGAGAGGCGTGCCTGTTGTCACACAGACTCCAATGTCACCTCCAGGCCTGCTCACCTAAAATACATATGTCTCCTCCATGGAGGAGGAGAGGCGTGCCTGTTGTCACCCAGACTCCAATGTCCCTGCCAGGCCTGCGTGCCTAGAATACCTCTGTCTTCTCCGTGGCAATTCTTTTCTCCTTAGGTTGATGGGAGGGTTCTTAGATTGATCCAATCCAGTTGGGCTCTATAGTTTGTGTAAAGTTCTGTGTCAGAGGAGGGCTAGCATATGCTCTACAGCAACTCTTCAGTGCTCCTAATTTGTTTATGGAGTCAGACGTAGACATATTTAATCAGGGTTTGAATATAGTATAAGACATTTCTGGAATTAGGTCTGGGAACTATGATAGCCATTTGACTTTTTATTTTATCAGAACAGTTAACATCTTCACATCTGTGTTATACATTTGTCTGCTGTCTGTAGTGCAGCTTGCATTGATGACCTAGGGCCAGATGTAGGTGGCCAAATAGCGAGTGCTAACGTTTGCGATCGCTATTGGCTGTGAGCAATGTAGGTGAGTTTATACTTACTAGCTAAATAAGGAATCGCAAAATTGCGATTCCTTATTTTGTCCTTGCATTTAAGGAATCGCAAATTGCGATTCCTTAAATGCAATGTAAGTAGCACAAAAGAAAGTGCACTTTAGCCTTAAGGAATCGCTAATTACCACCAACTTCAAGTTGGTGGTAATTAGCGATTTCCTTTAAAAAAGCACTTTTTAACTTTTTTTAAAGTGCCATATGGCATACATTCATGCCCTTAGGGCATGTATGTGCGCCACATGTGCACACATGCACATTTCAGGGGTGCAACAGGGTGTCCTTTTGACACCCTGGCACCCTTGAAATAGCGCCCGCTATTTGCGATTCTCTAATAGCGAATTGCAAATAGTGAATATCTTCCCATTCATTCCTATGGGCCTCCTAGCCCTTAGCAATGAATGGGTGGGTATTCCTTATTAGCGAATCTCACTTTGCAATTTGCTATTAAGGAATATTAAGGATTCGCTAATATTTTAGCGATTCCTACCTACATTCAATTTTGCGAATCCTCAATAGCGAATCGGTAAAATTCGCTGTTAAGGATTCGCAAATTTGATTTTACCTACATCTGGCCCCTAATCTGTATTTTGAGAAAATGCGAGCTCTACTCTGTTTTGTCTGTCTCGTGTAGGAATTATCCAGAAACCATTTTCTTCCTCATTAGCTGAGGTTTACTTTTGGTGTGCAGATATTTCTTGTGAAGTCCTCTGTAGGTGATATTGCAGTAGCTCAAATGACAGGTGACCAGTATGAGAACCATGGTTATTTTGAGGGGAAGTGCAGCTGTGTCTACTAATGTGCTAGACAAAGGTGAAAGAAAGAGCTCTGAAAACAGCATTGACCTGAGGTTTGAAAGATGCTCACATTGTGTACCTTTTAATTAGACGGGGGACATTGTTTCTAGTCGTCAGAACATAAGGTTAATGTACAAGGATACCCCAAGCCAGGAGCAGGATTTTGGTATTGTCAAGTGTGTCGCAGATACAGTTGATTTTTCTGCAGTACTGAGCAGTGTAATTGTGACTGTATTTATATTGGGCTTACTACCCCTGGTAAGGCTTTGAAGCGATTGTCAGCGAGTAGCACGCTACTCCGAAACCCAAATGTAAACTTCGAGGAAAATTATCACTCAGTTGTGGTCAATAGATCCCTTTACTGTGTTATGGCAGGTTTGATTGAGAAAGATGCCTTTTTGCGCCCATGTGACGACCACGGTGAAAGGCTTTGAAATGTCAGAGAATGGAAACATGAAAGATGACCAATGATAGGTTGTGTTATACAATCAGGACATTGTTGTGGAAGATTATCTGCACGGGGCAGTTAGTTAATACCAGAATATCACGTTTAAAATATCGTAGCATGAATATCCACTGCAATAATATTGTGTATTTGCTATATAACAGTATGGTTATTATACTTAACTTCACATCTATATACCTTGGCGAAAGGCATATCGTCAAGGTATTTAGGTGTGCATTTAAGTATAGTTAATCTACGATCTACGCCTTCACGATATTTTGGTAGTCTGTATTCTGGCTACAATATGTTTGTACTCTATAATCTCTCATACAGCAGTGCTGGAGGTAGGCGAGCTTCCAATGTCATTGCAAAGACATTGGGAGGGCTATAATGCAACATTAATCTTTAATGGGCCCAGGGAGTTCACAGAGCACCATGCCAGTTTTGGCCTGGACATTCTAAATAGTGATGTGCAAAGTTTTCATAACACAAGCATTTGAGTTCCAAATAATTGGCAGTATTCACACTTTTCACATACCTACACACTTGCAGGAGCAAGGTCTCTTATCGCCCTCGTTAGGCGAGTGAAGAACCCACTAGGCACCGGAGATGTTTCTTTGTGGAATGCAGGAGAACTATAAATTATAATATAGATTATTTCGATGGTGAAGCTCCTCCTTTGCACAAGGCTCCTCTCTACCACAGCGACTGCGGCACAAACCCTCTTACCACTGCCATAGAGGTGGGAGCATTTTGGGAATTTACGCTTCACACTTCTCCCTGCATAGATGAGAGAAACCTCCACCTGGTTTGTGGGTTTTCTGTTGCACCCCATGCTCATAGATTACCAGGAGAGGTGCCTTTGGAAAGGCTAGACTTTCTTCCTTCAATGGTAGGCCTCCTGAAAGACTTTTCTGGTAGAAGATCACAGTAAGAGCATGAACCTTCTAAGGAGGAAGCATCCCATTGGCAAATGGGCCAGCTCACCCTGAACCATCCACCCTGTGTGTTTCTCCTCTATCTGTGGGAAACTCCTACCACCTGCCCCAAGGGAGAAGGAATATCACAGATGCAATAATTATGAGTCACTATTTGAAAGCTGTGATTCTCGACTCCACCACTCCCTTTTACTGAAAAAATATTGTGTCTTTCTCTTTTCAAATTAATCTTTTGGTTGTCTGTTATTTATATATAGCATATTTACCTGTTTGTTCAAATATGCATCTCTTTCATCTGGTATTATTGTTTCATATAATTGTATGCTGACTGTAGCCCTCTGAATCCTCAATTTGGTGTGATCACAAAGAGCTGTCAACTTTCACATGCCATTGATACCCATACGGCCACTCTTAGAAGTGGTTGTGCACTCCACTTCACCTAAGCAGAATTGTGGAAGCACTTTAAACCTCCATTTTGGTAGATATGATTAACTAAAATTATTCTTACTGATGAGCTAACTTCCTATGTACAGTTACCTGGCTTACTAGGCATTGATTGACCTGGACATATTCCTACTAGATCAGTATCAGTCGATGTTAACAAAATATTTTTCCAAAACTGACAAACTTTGCATTCACCAATAGATGTTGGCAAGTATGATTCTACTGCAAATGGAATGTATCAGCTGGGATATCAAGCACATATGGCCATTTAGTTGTAATAATTTTCTTTTTCCTGTATAGTGGAGCACGTTGGGTTCAGAGCACTGTTTCCCTACGTTCACTTTATGTCTGCAACTGGTTTTGAAAAAGTTAAAAGTTACATATGCTCACAATGATAAATAATAAAGTTACCATGCAGTGAATAATGCCAAATCATCTATCATACCCATATTTCTACTAAGAAAAATGGTCCCAACATGTGCGGTAGGGGTCAGGGAAAGGACAAAATCAACAGAATGTGTAGTCAATGTGGACTTCACATGGGGTTTACTGCAATATTTAGGCACCCAGACTGCCGGAATCCATGGAATCCTACCAACAACAGGAATTTTTGAAAACTGCAGACCCTGGGAAATCCAGGGATGTGTCACCTGCATGGATACCACCACTATTTCTTATCCAAATTGACCAGCATACTTCAAACTTTGCCTACAAAAACACAATTTCCTCACAGTTCGCATTATGGATTGATGCAGTATTTGGCTCCGAGGACAGGTGGCACACAGCGGACCCTATCAAACCTATGCATTTCTGAAACTAGAGACGCTGGGGAATCCAGAGAGGTGTGGCCTGGGTGGTGCACCACTATTTTTCCTACTCAGAATGACCTGGAAACGTCATGCATTTGTGTTTGCTGTAGGCATAGTTTTTAGTAAGCAAATCAACAGTAAAAACTTGCCCACCTGGCCATAAAACAGACCCACAAACTGCTAAAAGTAACACACATTGATCGGTCGGACAGCCCATCGGGCACTGCCTGGTTACCCAATTGGCCTGTCCAGAGCTGCCCCAGCAAAACTGTGTTGGGGCATAAGGTGTAATTACCAAACATTACATTGTTTTGACACAAATGTGTAATAGACGAGGCAATGTTCATTTACATGATATGGCACTGTGTGGGGATAAGACGCTGGTGGACAGAAATCACAACAGTTGGGTCAAGTCAAGTCAAGTCAGAGAATTTATATAGCGCACTACATACCCAGAGGGTCTCAAGGCGCTTAGAAAGGGGAGGAGGATTACTTGTCAAAAATCCACGTTTTAAGTTGCTTTCTGAAAGCTAGGTGGTTCTGGGTAAGGCGAAGGTAAGCGGGGAGTGAGTTCCATGTTTTAGCAGCCAGGTATGAGAAGGATCTGCCTCCCATGGTGGTCTTGTTGATGCGAGGTACAGTGGCGAGGGCTTGGTTGGAAGAACGTAGTTGGCGGGAGGGGGTGTAGAAGGACAGTCGAGAGTTGAGGCATTCTGGTCCGATGTCGTAGAGTGATTTGTGTGCGTGGGTTAGCAGTCGGAAAGTGATCCTCTTCTTGACGTGTAGCCAGTGGAGGTCTTTAAGGTGACCGGAGATGTGTTCGTTGCGTGGAATGTCTAGTATGATCCTGGCTGAGGCGTTTTGGATTCGTTGGAGTTTCTTCTGAAGTTTAGCGGTAGTGCCTGCCTAGAGGGTGTTTCCGTAGTCCAGTCGGCTCGTGACCAGAGCATGGGTGACTGTTTTCCTTGTTTCGGTGGGGATCCAGCGAAATGTTTTTCTGAGCATGCGAAGAATGTTGAAGCAGGAAGAGGAGACGGCGCTGACTTGTCTGTTCATTGAGAGTGAAGAATCCAGGATGACGCCTAGGTTCCGTGCGTGGTCTGTCGGGATGGGTGCTTTTCCAAGGGCTTCCGGCCACCAGGAGTCGTCCCATGCAGAGGGGGATGTACCTAAGATGAGGACTTCTGTTTTGTCTGAGTTCAGTTTCAGACGGCTTTGTTTCATCCATTCAGCAACTTCTTTCATTCCTTCGTGTAGGTTAGTTTTGGCGGTGCTGGGGTCATTGGTGAGAGAAAGGATTAGTTGAGTGTCATCCGCGTAAGAGATGATGTTGAGGTTGTGTTGGCGGGCGATGGTCACGAGGGGGCTCATGTATACGTTGAAGAGGGTGGGGCTGAGTGAGGATCCTTGTGGTACGCCACAGATGACTTCAGTGGCCTCGGACTTGAATGGTGGGAGGCGGACTCTCTGGGTTCTTCCGGTGAGGAACGAGGTGATCCATTCAAGTGCTTTTCCTTGGATTCCGATGTTATTGAGGCGTTGTAGAAGGGTGCTGTGGCAGACTGTGTCGAATGCTGCAGAGAGGTCGAGGAGGATGAGGGCGACTGTGTCTCCATTGTCCAGTAGAGTTCGAATGTCGTCTGTTGCTGCGATGAGGGCGGTCTCAGTGCTGTGTTTTGCTCGGAAGCCAGATTGTGAGGAGTCGAGGGATTTGTTGGCTTCGAGGAAGGCGGCGAGCTGGTTGTTGACAGCTTTCTCGATGACTTTGGCCGGGAATGGAAGGAGCGAGATGGGGCGGTAATTTTTGAGTTCGGTGGGGTCCGCTGTGGGTTTTTTCAGAAGGGCGGTGAGTTCAGCGTGTTTCCAGTCTTCCGGGAAGGTGGCGGAGTTGAAGGAGCAGTTGATGATGTGTCGGAGGTGTGGTGCTATGACGGAGTCAGCTTTGTTGAAGATGTGGTGAGGACATGGGTCTGTGGGGGATCCTGAGTGGATGGAATTCATCAGGCGGATTGTGTCCTCAGTGGAGATTGGGTTCCAGTCGTTAAGGGTGTTCGCGGGGGGAGAATGTTCAGCAAATGGTAGGGTGGGTTGGTTTCCGGGTTGGTTGTCGAAGCTGTTGTGGATGTCTGCAATCTTGTTGTGGAAGAATGAGGCTAGGGAGTCGCAGAGGGCTTGAGAGGGGGTGATGTCGTTGGAGTTGGCCGAGGGATTGGAAAATTCCTTGACGATGTTGAAAAGTTCCTTGCTGTTGTGGGCGTTGTTGTCAAGTCGATCCTTGAATGCTGTTTTCTTGGCCTTACGGATTAGTTGGTGGTGAGTGCGGGTGGCGTTTTTGAAGGCGTCCTTGGTGCTAGCGGTTGGGTCTTTTTTCCAGGCCTTTTCAAGGGAGCGGCAGAGTTTCTTGGACTTCTTAAGATCATCGTTGAACCATGAGGCCTTTTTGCTGCCAGGTTTGCTTTGACGTTTTTTCAGTGGTGCTAAGGTGTCGGCGGTGTTGGATAACCATAGGGTGAGGTTGGCGGCGGCTTCGTTTGCGTTAAAAGAGTGGGCCGGGGTGTTTAGAAGGAGCGATGCGGAGATCTGGTCCGTGGTGATTTTGTTCCAGTTTCTTTGCAGAGTTGGTTGGAGGTGGTTGGTGGGTTTTGGTTTGTTGTAGGTTAAGTGAACGCAGCTGTGGTCAGTCCAGAGGAGATCCGTAGTGTGGCTGAAGGAGACATGATTGCTGGAGGTGAAGATGGGGTCGAGTGTGTGACCTGCGATGTGGGTGGGGGAAGTGACTAGTTGTTTAAGTCCGAGGTTGGCGAGGTTGTCTAAGAGGGTGGCGGTGTTGCGGTCGTTGATTTTTTCAAGGTGAAAGTTGAGGTCTCCCAGAAGGATGTAGTCTTTGGAGGGGAGCGCGTGTGGGGTGATGAAGTCTGTGATGTCTTCACTGAATTTTGCGCGGGGTCCTGGTGGTCTGTAGAGGAGGGTGCCTCTGAGAGTGGTCTTGGGGTCGATGTGGATCTGGAAGTGAAGGTGTTCCGAGTTGGCGAGGTTGGCGTCAGAGCAGGTTGAGATGCGGATTGATTTCTTATGGACGATAGCGATTCCTCCTCCTGTGTGGCTGGTGCGGTCCTTGCGAGTGATCTTATAGTCTTCAGGGATGGCAATGGTGATGTCTGGGGCGGAGGAAGCGTTCATCCAAGTTTCTGTTAGGAAGGCGACGTCTGGAGAGATGGTGTCTAGTAGATTCCATAGGTCAATGGCGTGTCTGTGGACCGAGCGGGTGTTGAGAAGGATGCATTGTAGGTGGTTGGGGTGGGGAATCTGTGTTGTGGTCGTAGCGGAGGTGTTGTCTGTGCCGATGAATTTGCAGGAGTAGCAGGAGAAAGGTCCATGGGTGTGTCCAGGAGCGGCTTGGACGCAGTTGTGGGCGCGGCCGGGGTTGAGGGCTAGGAGGGTGGCGGCATCGTAGGTAATGCGAGGGGGCTGGGTAGAACGGGGGCCAGGGGGTATGGCGCTGGGCGCGGTCCAGGCGCGGACGGGCGTAGACGGGCTTACCTTTGGCGCACCTTCGGCGCACCTTCGGCGTGGCCGAAGCGCGTGGACGCTGCGCGTAGGGGCATCTGCCTTAAATGGTGGGTGGGGGCGGAGCGTGGGAGGGGCCGCTGGGAGGCGGTATCGGGGAGGGTAGGCGGGCCAGGAGACTGCACAACAAATGGAATGGGAGGGGAACGTGAGACGAGGCAGAGGGCACAGGAATTCCAAAATGAATAAACAAATGGCGCAGAAGCTATACAATGCAGCAGTATCAGGCAGCACCTTCAGTTCGGCGAGAAAATACCACGATAAAAATTATGAAAGCACACAAATGCACAAATCAGGGGGCGTGACTCAGCGCTGGTTAAGGTAGAGAGCGCCAGCAATAACAAGCGTTACGATACCACAGATCAGTTCCCAACAGCGCTGGGAGGAGTTTCACGCTCGGGTCTGCAAGCAGGAAGCGTGGAGGAGCGTCCGTGATGGACAGAGTCCAGACGGTCACAGCGCTGGAAGGGGGGAGGTCAGCTAGGTATTCGTGGGTGGGAGGGGCCGCTGGGAGGCGGTATCGGGGAGGGTAGGCGGGCCAGGAGACTGCACAACAAATGGAATGGGAGGGGAACGTGAGACGAGGCAGAGGGCACAGGAATTCCAAAATGAATAAACAAATGGCGCAGAAGCTATACAATGCAGCAGTATCAGGCAGCACCTTCAGTTCGGCGAGAAAATACCACGATAAAAATTATGAAAGCACACAAATGCACAAATCAGGGGGCGTGACTCAGCGCTGGTTAAGGTAGAGAGCGCCAGCAATAACAAGCGTTACGATACCACAGATCAGTTCCCAACAGCGCTGGGAGGAGGTTCACGCTCGGGTCTGCAAGCAGGAAGCGTGGAGGAGCGTCCGTGATGGACAGAGTCCAGACGGTCAGACCTGACAGGGTATAATTGCTAGGCTAAATACCCCGCACCAAAACTGACAAACCCAATAGCAAACTCATCGATTTGGTATTAATCCTTGCAAAAAGATTGATCATGATTCATTGGAGATCTTCCCTTCTCCTGAAAATAGATAGATGAAAGTCTGAACTACTCAAATTTGCTATAGCCAAAATGGCTGCGGGCAGTCGTGCATCATTTGTGGTCACCTAAGTTGGAAACCTTTGATACAACCATCACCCCTAAATCAGATCACAGCCCACCCATACATTATATGGACTCTGTGACATGAAATCCGAAAATAACAGGATCCTGTCAGGTCTTTTTCTCAAAGAAGGCCTGCATTTGTAGAGCATGAATGTGGTGACTGGTGGTGCATGTACATACACACACACACAAACACAAAACACTAGTTCAGTCAAAAGCTCCTTTGGTGGTATAGATAATAGGGACCACTTTTAGATCAATAAAATACATCGTTCATGATTTTTCTTTGTATATGTATTTTGAGTTGATGTAAGTGCATTGACTGGAGTAACGATGCCACCATCTCATGTTTATTCCTTTGCTGTAACTGTGGTAAGCAGGGTGATGACAACTATACTGCATATGTCAGTGAAATGATGATACCAATATGTCCAGTCAACTCTGTGGACGATAATTTAAAACTAAAAATGAGGAACCAAAAAAACTCAATTAAAAAATATATATATATGCGTCCATGAGCTTGCCACTGACAGGCTCCTGTATGCCTCCGTGTCCTCGCGCTCCCTCCCTTCTCTTCCTCCCTGCCCCTGCCTACAACCATGACACCGGAGCCACAGCGCGAGGCTCGGTGTATAATGAATAATGCTGTTTGAAGTGTTGTGTTAGAGATAGATACCTCCCCGGGGGCTCATAAAGCTAAACAGGCCAACATTAGTGGTTCGTCTTATGTTTACATCCCGCGAACCTGGCTCTCTGCGGCCTGACACATCCTGGCGCGCTGCCCTGTGGCGACTGCAGCAAACAAGCCCTGCAGCGGGGAGGGAGCGGCCGCCATCACTGCGAAGGCGCGAGGGGAGGCCGCGCGCCGGTTCTGTACCTGATCTGCCGGATGGCAGGAAGACAGATGGGAGTGTGGGCCTGAAGTGAAAAGGGTGGCCGTCGAGAAGAAACCAGCAGCGGAAACACAGCCCGCAGCAAGAACAGAATACAGATATTGCATGTGGAGAAATGCAAAAAGGGCAGGTGAAGTAAAATGAGTACCAAAGGATGCACCCTATCGGAAAATCCGGACAGAACGTCTACAGTTGAGAAGCGCGAGAAAAATGTAAATAAAATGCATATTTTGGTCGGGTCGTTATGCAGACCAGCCTGGATTCTGGCATCTAGCGGATCAATAAGCCCCGTCCTATTAACACCGAACATCGAACATTTGTACAAAGCGCTCACCTTACTAACAGCAGACTTTACTGATCGACTCCAATTTTCTCAGTTACTGACTAACTGAACGCCTAAGATTAAAATGTTCTCATTTTAAATTAGTACAAAAGGGGGTGGTGATGGACGGAGCATCTGAACTAATCAAACACCAGTCAACAGATCTGGGTTTGATCCATCACCGTTCTTTAGCCCACTCTGCCACCCCAGATCAGACATGGCTATATGCAAAACAGTCTGACCCTGTGCCTCATGGGAACAGTCCAGCCCGAACTGCCAAGCCATGCCTTCCCTGGACCGGAAACAAGCTTCCGAGGACCGGTTTCTGGCATTTCAGCCGTCTTCAGCCCGGCTTGCTTGAATCCAGTGGCAAAGTGAGCAAGGGACTCACGTCTGAGCATACCCTGCCAACTTATGGCGAACAAAGTGGTACAAAAGGGGGTGATTAAGCCACTGCAGACTGCAGTGGTTAAGGGACAGCCTGAACCATTGGCCTTCTCAAAGGAGAAATAAATAGTCTGAAAGTCATTGGTAGGGCCTGGAAATCTTGTTCAGATTAAACAAAATGGTATGTACTCAGAAAGTGGATTGATTTGTTGAACCGGAAGTTGACAAAGTTTGACAAACTATGGAAAACATAATGTGGACCTGTTATTTGACAGTTCCGTGTGACTGACCAAACCAATCAGGATCCAGTCTGAGTGATGGGCATAGAAATGGTATTAATATGTGACCGGCGGAAGAGAGCGTATCTGATGGCAAATAGTACAAATTGCCCAGATGACTCCCAAAGAGGAAGCTATTTGTTAAATGCCAATGTTGCCAACTGACCCGAGAAGGTGATGTCACATGATAGTACACCACTACATGAAAGGGGCAAGTGGTTCCAGTCAGCATAGTGACAAGAGACCTCGGACGTTATTACAGTGTCAATCTAGAACAAGCATTGGAAATGCAATAGGTCTCGCATTTGCTTAAGTTAGAGCTATTGGCGTTGTAAAAGGCTATCTTTGGTCCATGTTTATACAAATACTGTGTCTTTCCTCACTTAGTACCCCTACCAATCTAAATTCCTCGCCATTTCCAATGCCCCTTAAGCCTCCTCATGAGCCCTGCCCCTGTAAAATTTATGTTTACGTTATATCCCAGCGTGAGTGTTGGAAAATCTGAAGCTCATTCCCCCTCCCCCCACCCCCAATTTTAATGACCTGGTTCTGGCTGACTAAGCACCAAGGGTGGTTGGAATGAGGGGCTTTGGCGAGGAGAAATGAAGCTGTTTGCCAAGTTTGACAGCGGGTGACTATATAGGAGCTGCCCACGCCTTGGGTAAATAAGGATAAGAAAGTGGATAAGAAGGTACTTTTTAGGTTTTGCCTGGCGAAAAGATGCGCTCTGCGCATCTTTTTCGCGCAGGCGAAAACCTGATGAGAACTGTAGTGTGGCTTTTGGTCGGCCCTCGTCATTCATTGGCTGGCTCCATAAATGGAGCCTAGCCATTGGACGAGGGGCCTGTCCGTCAATGCCGGACCAGATTCGGGGGCGTTCCCGAGATTCTTTGGCTTTTGCCGACGTCACGCGACGTCAGCCGAAAGCCGGGAACGCCCCCGAATCTGGTCCGGCATTGACCGGCACCCGCCTTCCTGCTTGCGTGAGTGCTTTGTTTTTTTTGCCGTGTGTGTCTGTTCCTGCTCCCCCACCCCCCCCCCCTCCGCTGTCAGTGTGTCCGTGTGTGTCTGTTCGCACCCCCCCTCCCTCCCCCTCCGCTGTCAGTGTGTGGCCGTTCCCGCCCCCCTCCCGCTCTCCGTTGTATCCTGCGAATAGAACTGAGGCACACTTGGCTAAAGCTAGCGTCCGAGGATCACACAGTCTGTCTGGCCAAGTGGGGCAGCCAGGAGGATTAACAATGGGGCTCCATAATGTATCAAGTAGCAATCTAGCCACTGCCCTAAAAAAGCGATTAACCTCCCTTGCTGGTGCCGAGAAGCTTCCTGGTGACAGGAGGCTGACACATATTTAATTACAAGTCTGGTGGGGGCGTGGCTCTGGTGCCTGGCACTGGGAGCGCCATGTTACACTGGGCACCGCGGGCCTCGCGCAGCTCGGCACGTGGAAGTGTCTGCTGCAGTCTCCTCTGCGTCATAGGGTACCTGTGACAGCACCGTCTGTGCGCGTGTGAATGTGACACGGTAGGTGCTCTCCCGAGTGTCTCTCTCTTCTCGAGAGCTCGTGAGAGCTTAGGGAGAGAAGGAAGATGGGGGAAAGGAAGCGGGAATTTACTGTGCTCTCCCCTTACTCACAAGATGTCCATCCCCACCTTAGACCATAAAACACTTGTCACCCGTTATGTATTTTTTATATTTCATGATTGTTTTGCCACACTAGGTATGGAATACTTGGCCTCTTTTTTTTAAAACGGATCATGTTTTTGAAAACAGAAATGCAAATACTGCACCTGCTGTTCGGCTGTCCGTTCTCTGTGGTACAAGAACAGGGCATGTTCGAGTGTGCTCTTGAGAAGAGGGAGATTTTATGAACGCACACATTGCACAATGAGCACAATTGTATGCAGAAGTGAAGGGTTGCCTCGCAGATTCCTGCAGTGTTCGGCTTGCAGTGGTCCGTGGTTTCAATGGAAATGTCCCCGTTTTGTGTACATTTCTTGCAGGGGAGGCTGATTGCATCAATACTAGTGGTGAATCCGGGTATCATGTTTGGATGTGTTCGTTGTATTCGGATATTTTCTGTCAACTCGAGTAATCAGCTTGTGACCAGGAAAAAGGAAATCAATGAGATACATAAATTATTCCTCGGGAGCGGGAGTTGTGTGTGTGTGTGTATGTGTGTGTGTGTGTGTGTAAACACACACATATATATATAATAAACACGCAGGTATATAATTTGTCTTTTATTTCCATTGTAAAACAGGCCATGACCCCCCTCCCTAAACTCAACTGTGGTACTAAATCTCATGTTATATATTGTGCACCTGCATATATGGTTTGTGCCGGAGAATTTTATTGTGTTTCTTTTCTTTATTTATTTTTGTAACCATATTTCACTGAAATCAGGATGCAGAGGCTATTGCAATTTGTTCAGCACTGTACAACCACACCGAAGGGATATCTGTGACTATTAGGGGAGTTGTTTCCCTGTGTAGAGTAATAGTTGAATGCAATCTGTGAAGCAACATAGGTGTTTTTCTCCTGCTTCTTTTGCTGAATTGTGATAATAACATCTAATTTGATCTTTGCACCGAAGTAGTAACGTGTGAATGTGTGCTTATTAGTACGGTTAATCTAAATAACATGTTATGTGTTAATGGGCCACATTAATAAGCCCCGTCCTATTAACACCGAACATCGAACATTTTCAAAGCCATGGCATAAACATGGGTGTAACTATGTAAATGATTAACCAAGGGAGCAACTAAACTGGCACTGGCAGCAACTTGAGAGCAGCAATGCATCAGCAAAGCTTTAACCAATAGTGTAGCAAACTGTGAAGGGTGTTAGCAAGCAGAGGAGGGAAGCCTGGCCTCGAGGCGCTTGACTTGTAAATTGTAATCTAAACTGGATGTGGTGAGAAGTGGACGAAAAAGAGGGGCTTCCGGTGGCTGTAGGCAACAGATGTGGTGAGGAGGGCAGGTGCAAAGAGTCGCGTCATCACTAGAGCTGCTTCCTCTGCTCTGACGCGGAAACGGGCAGTCAGGTAAGTTTTCTTATTTTAAAAAAAATTTCTTTCTAACCCCCGCGCGAGTCCCCCTCCCCCCCCCACCCCCCGCCCGCACCCCCAAGTCCCGTCGTCCCCCGCACCCCCAAGTCCCCCCCCCTCACCCCGCGCGAGCCCCCCCCCCCCACGAGTCATAAGGATCGGAATGACTTAGGATGTATTCGTCTTCCAAAATGGTTTGCGAGACTAAAATAGTGGCTGAAGATCACAATTCCATACCGGGGAGCACACAGAAAGATGCCCAGATCGTGTCCTCCTCCCAGATGTGGCCCTTGATGCCAGCAGCTGCCCCGGTCTCCTCGTCCTTTGTCGCCGCTGAAGAGGAGGATGCCAGGACCAAGGACCGGGTTTACATTCGGGAATTTCAGCCCTCGGACCAGGAGGTGGCACGGCGCATCTACGAGGGGATTCTGGAACGGATCCCCAGTACTGCCTTTAGGGGGCTGAAACACGAGCCCCTCATTCAGATCCTATATGCCCTGCTCATAGGTAAACGCACACCCATCTGAGAACGTCAGTACTTTCGTTGCATGGACGAGACACAAGGACAAGAACTGGTGATACCCAATATATCAGATGCCAGGCTGTCTCCCTCGGCCTTAGTATGCATGGTTGTGTCTACGTTTTATGTGTCCATGTTTTCAAATGAAGGTCCGTAAAATGCATAATGTGCTCCTGTAAATGTGATCATATCTCATATATGTTAAATTGGAGTGCGTTGAATAAAATTAATTAAGCACATTACTTCAGCCCTTGTGTGCGTTTCCAGTATCGGTTTCTCCGATACTTTAGGTGCAAATGTCCCTTTTTGACCCGCTAGTTTATTAGCAAGGAGCGTAGCTTGACAACCATCGCCTTCTGTTAAAAAGAGGCCAGTGAAGGGGTGTGAAGTGTCACAAAGGTGTGAAGCGCCTGCCCCGGAGGAGGGCTGGCACCATGTGAGCTTGGGGCTCGGAGCCAAACCATGGTGGACCTGGTCGGCTGCCCCAGGAGACACCTCTGCGAGCCCCTACCGCCCCCCGCCCTGCTCTGCTGGGCCCTGCTGCTGCTCTGCGCCCCGGAGAGCTCCGCACTGGCAGACTTCTCAGTTAAGACCCTCCCTGCTTCCCAGCCTGTCGTCACCCAGCCTGCCCTCTCCCAGCCTGCCCTCTCCCAGCCTGCCCTCTCCCAGCCTGCCCTCTCCCAGCCTGTCCTCTCCCAGCCTGCCCTCTCCCAGCCTGTCCTCTCCCAGCCTGTCCTCTCCCAGCCTGTCCTCTCCCAGCCTGCCCTCTCGCAGCCTGCCTTCTCCCAGCCTGCCCTCTCCCAGCCTGTCCTCTCCCAGCCTGCCCTCTCGCAGCCTGCCTTCTCCCAGCCTGCCCTCTCCCAGCCTGCCCTCTCCCAGCCTGCCCTCTCCCAGCCTGCCCTCTCCCAGCCTGCCCTCTCCCAGCCTGCCCTCTCCCAGCCTGACCTCTCGCAGCCTGCCCTCTCGCAGCCTGCCCTCTCGCAGCCTGCCCTCTCGCAGCCTGCCCTCTTGCAGCCTGTCCTCTCGCAGCCTGTCCACTCCCAGCCTGCCCACTCCCAGCCTGCCCACTCCCAGCCTGCCCTCTCCCAGCCTGCCCACTCCCAGCCTGCCCTCTCCCAGCCTGTCCCCTCCCTGCCCTTTCCCAGCCTGTCCTCTTCCAGCCTGTCCACTTCCAGCCTGCCCTCTCCCAGCCTGTCCCCTCCATGACCTTTCCCAGCCTGTCCTCTCCCAGCTTGTCCACTTCCAGCCTGCCCTCTCCCAACCTGTCCCCTCCCTGCCCTCTCCCAGCCTGCCCTCTCCCAGCCTGCCCACTCCCAGCCTGCCCACTCCCAGCCTGCCCACTCCCAGCCTGCCCACTCCCAGCCTGCCCACTCCCAGCCTGCCCACTCCCAGCCTGTCCTCTCGCGGCCTGTCCTCTCCCGGCCTGCCCACTCCCAGCCTGTCCCCTCCCTGCCCTTTCCCAGTCTGTCCTCTTCCAGCCTGTCCACTTCCAGCCTGCCCTATCCCAGCCTGTCCCCTCCATGACCTTTCCCAGCCTGTCCTCTCCCAGCTTGTCCACTTCCAGCCTGCCCTCTCCCAACCTGCCCTCTCCCAGCCTGTCCCCTCCCTGCCCTCTCCCAGCCTGCCCTCTCCCAGCCTGTCCCCTCCCTGCCCTCTCCCAGCCTGTCCTCTCCCTGCCTGTTGTCGTGTCCCGGCGGCAGCAGGCAGCAGGCAGCAGGCAAGAGCGTGCACTGCGTTCCCGAAGTAACAGCCCTAAAGAAAGCAAGAAGTACACCCCCCTCCCACCAATCCCTGTTAGGTAGTGGAAACTGTCCAAACTGGGGTGCAGACAGCCCCTCTCACCTTTCAGCCTGGTACCACTGCACCAGCCGCACTACTTCCCTACTGACCGTTCTCCACTTCAGCCCCGTCTAAATTACAATTCCTGCTTGTGACCCTTTTGCCTGCTTGTGCTTGTTTTCGTGACCCTGTTGCCTGCTTGTGCCTCCGTGTGCCCCATATTGCCTGCTTGTGCCTCCGTGTGCCCCTGTTGCCTGCTTGTGCCTCCGTTTTCGTGCCCCTGTTGCCTGCTTGTGCTGTGTGGGTGTGTGTGGAAGGCTCTGTGTGGGTGTGTGGAGGGCTCTGTGTGGGGAGCTTTGTGTGGCTGTGTGTGTGGGGGGCTCTGTGTGGCTGTGTGTGTGGGGGGCTCTGTGTGGGTGTGTGTGGGGGGGCTCTGTGTGTGTTTGTGTGTGTCATTTGCGAGAGATAAAGCTAGTGGCATTGTAAATGACAATGCCATTTATTTATGTTAAAAAAAAACATAAATAAAAATAATGTCAAGAGCAATGCCAATAGCTCTAACTTTAACAAAGGCAAAACCATTGCATTGTAAATGCTTGTTAATCTGTGAGGCCATGCAATCAAAAGCTACCTCTTGCTGTGTTAAATCTGAAAAAAACATTGTCAAAGTCAATAGGTCAGGGAATAACAAGTTAACACATGCACGTTTGCAGAGTGGAAAGATACTAGACAGGGAGCCAGTAGGCACAAAATTGCTCTTTGATTAGGTCCGGCCAGGTGTTCACCTGCTTGTCTTATCAAAACCACATTTGCATTTTACTGCCTGCTCTTTTTTCACACGAAGTCACAACCTAGTGACATTCCCGGCATTTCTCCCCTGGCGACATCCCCCTCAGAGCGTAAGTGTTCTTAAAAACCCCGTAATTTCCCTTTTAAATGGAGCATCGAAATCTGCGCATTTCTCCTACCAGGCCCTTGTTTTGTTAAACTTGGGAAGAAAGCATTGGTGGGGAGAAAGCTCTATGGGTTGATGCATCTTCTGCTGGAATTGTAACCGGATTTTCGCTAATTTGACAGAAAGCAGCATAAGAACAATCGGGGTAAATAAATATAGCATTTGTTGTTTATAGTGCTACGCAGCAACAACACTGCGTCAACAAGTTCAACTGAACATTGAATGAATGAATGATTGGATATTATCATAAACTCCTGGTTATGAAAAAATAAGGGACATACCCCATAGTGCAAGATGAAACGACACAAAAGTGATACGTGCCCGCCAAAATAAATGACTTATACAGGAATTATATGCACTTTAAAGAAGCTGCTTTGTTTTGTCTATAATATGTTACATGTTGCAGTTAAACATGGCAGATCTGTAAAATATCTTGGAAAATTATATATCGGATATAAAATGCCTGCGTTTAATTGTCTTCCGGAAATAAATATTCTGGTTTTAGAACCTCTCTGAGCTCCATTGCAGGGCCCTCTCAAAGCAAGGAGCCCTCCGTTGGAAAGGACTTGTGTCTTGTTTGTTATTCCAGTTAAGAACACAAATGTCTCTCACATACACATGGTAGCCTTCTACTAAAGGACCCACTAACGCGGGTCCAACTCTGATAAACGTTTCTTCCGCACCCTGAGTGGGCAGCTCTCTGTAACCTGCCCTGATGACTGCAGAGTGATTCTGTCGCACGCCCTCGCTGACAATCGTCCTTACTGAGATGGTACCAACAACCTGTGAGCGCATCCTTATCCAACAAGGCGTCACACATGGCTTGGTGCAAACATGAAATGTCTTTGAGTTGTGGAATTTCTCTGTCCAAAGACCAGTGCTGCTTCATCCACCGCACAGCGCCTGGAAACGACTTTCCACTGCAAAGTTCTGCAGGTGCCCCTTCCCACTAATGCTCTTCCTACTATTTGCTTTTCCTGACATTAGTGGTTGACCCTGGAGTAGGCGTGACAGTACGGGACGCATTATAAAACTCCTCAATAAACAAATGATTTTGTTGCTTCATAGTGCTTTGAGGTTGTTGTGATGGACGGAGTAGCGCTATGTAAACATAGTATGCTAAAAGTCTCGTGCAATGTATCGGTTTTACAGCCACTTCACAGCAATATAGTATTTCTTGCAGTGGGGCCATTTGTGGCCTGGGGGGAGACCCCGGTTGCAGCAAACTCACAGCGATGTCTTTAGTGGGGTTCTGATCTGGATGACGCCTTGGCTACCTGCTCATGGAGGCGAGGAAGTGTAAATTCATCTAACTATTTTGCTAGTTTACAGACTCTAACATCTATCGGTGCAACCAAAGCGTGGAGAGCGACCTTTTGTGGCTTGAAAAGCGACAATACGCGAACAGTATACCTGTAATATTATAGAAGAGGAGTTGGCAAATGTAAATGGTTGTTACGTTTAATATTTTTGCGGTTAGCTTGCGTGTCAACCGATAAGAAGTGCACCGGTCTTGTGCGCTTATTTCAATAAGGTGCTTTAATGAGAGATATTTTCGTCGTGGTGCAGCAGCCCTGCTGTGTCACGCCACACGCAATATCCTAAACTCTGGGGGTCAGTTACTGCCCACATATATGTTCGATTCAATATCCACATTGTATAGCATTTTACTTAGATGCGTGGCAGACAAAATCATATTCACAATTCAACAACCTGATGTATCGAAAGTGACATGTAGCCTTTAAAAAACTTCGGGACTGGCTGTCACGCGACCCGGAAGGACTGGAATCACAGCAAATGTGTTCCGTAAAAGGTCAATAACGAGCGTGGAGCATATTTAATGGATGGTTGGTGTTAAGTGGAGTAGCAGTGGTCGCTCTAGTTAAGATGGCTTTGGATTCTTCATTATTATTTTATGTTTCAGTGGCATGACATTTTAATGAAGACTGTAAGCTTTCAGTTTTTTAGGCGTATGTGTGTGTGCCTGCAGGACAGGCACACCTGTGCCTCCTTGATTACATTTTCTCTTTTTTTTACTTCAGTCCATCTGAGAAGAGGCCACGATGAGCGTCAAGGCGTTTCAGCTAGTTTGCCTGGTAGGGCGGAAGCTCTTGGGGGCACCAGTGGTCTCGAAGGTAATAAATCCTGGCAGCAGCAGCTTCGCAAGTCTTGAGTACTGCGGAAATTACTTGTATCTGGGTTCAAGTGATGGCTGCACCCGTCGCTTCCTGCTGGAGGAGAAGAGCCATCCAGCCATGGGGCTGACAACGTTTACTGGCTCCCGGCAACTGCAGCGAACACTACTGAGCCCAAGAAAGCCAGTTACAGAACGCTGTTCCGCTTCAGCATTGCACCAGCTTCTAGTTTTGTGTGATAATGTCATCAGTCTTGCTGACATGAGTAGTCTAGAGCTAGGGGCTGCTGCCGGGGCCTAAATAAAGGGTGCCGCTGCATTCACGCATAGTGAAAACCCTGCAAGCAGCGGAGATCCTTTCTGTGTAGAGCTGTGCCTCATTTCTGTCAAGTATACACTCTGAATCTCGGCTGCGAGGGGGCGCGAGCTCCGTGCCATGTGAGCAACATTGATAGACACAAAGCACGCGCCAGCAAATAAAGGGTGCCGCTGCATTCACCCTCAATGAAAACCCTGCAAGCGGCAGAGATCCTTTCTGTGTAGAGCTGTACCTCATCTCTGCCAAGTATAGACTCAGAATCGCGGGAACAATGATGGCATCGGCCTGTCCACATGGGCTGTCCTAAAAGTGGAAAAGGAGGTACCCAAGAAGCAATATTTCCAATCGCGTGCCATCGTTTACCATAAACAATGACGCGAGCCAATGGGGAACAAGGGTGGGGCTTCAAATCCCGTCTGAATCCGTATTGATTGCAAAAAGCACTCGCATGGCGAGAGCAACGCATGCGCGCTGCTAACCCAGGCGAGACCTAAGAATGTGGATTTAAAAACTTAGGATCTCATTCTGGGTCCACTAGTAATTGAAGGCAAAGATAGAGAGGTTGAAATTAGTAATCCAGGTTGGTATCTTCACCTCAGTTTCCGCCATTCCATATTTTTGAGCTCTGAAGGAGGAAATTACAGGATGGACCTGGAATTCCACTTGGCTCAGAATGAGGTCCACAATGTCGATTCAGAGAAGAAGGGACAATATTGAGAAAAAAACATAAGAATTTCCTAGTGACAGTATCCAGAACAGACATGAAGTCCTCAAAGGGAGAAGGATGTTTTCAGAAGCCTGCGTTGAAGAAAGGAGCCAGAAGGGAACCCAAAACATGAAAGACCCTAGAGAACCAGCCAGCAAGATAGTTTAGGTGTGGCTGTTGCTCGAAAAAAACAGGCCACAAAAACACAAGAAGAACACATGGGAATTTGTTATTGCATCAAATTATATACTGACTGTTAGACCTAGCTATTTCTGGTAGGCTAAGGCTGACGCCAAAGCCAGGCAGAAACCACCATTCTAGTCAGGGCAAGGAAGTCACACGCCAAGATAACCTCTGCTCACCCCCTTGGTAGCTTGGCACAAGCAGGAAGGCTAAACTCGGAGGCAATGTGTAAAGCATTTGCGCCAGCGCACAACAGCAACAACATACTAGGCACACCACAAAAGAGACTCCACACAAGGTTATTATAAAAATAACTTTTGTATTGCAAAAACACGTCAGGTAGTATCACACATGTACATTGTGCCAGCTGGCACGGGAAACATTCACATGGGATTATGTACAGGACAGGGCCACATGGGCCACTGTCAGAATCAGAAATAGCACTTCGTAGAAAAATGAAATACTGTCAGAAATTAGAATAAAAGGATATAAAATCCCTGTAGCATAACATAACAGTTATAACTCACATCCAGTAACTACTGGAAACAGGTAAGTACACACTACGCAACCCTAAACACCTTAGGAGCATGTCACGCAGGGAACCAGGACCTTACTAGGACCACCTGTACTAAGGAAGAAGAACCCCCTAAGTATCACACAGCATTTAGGGGTCTAAGAAAGAATACATTACTCATGATGCAATAAACCTACATTCAGAGGAGTAGAAAAGACAACCACCTAAGAATAAACACATTTAGGGGTATAAGCCAGAACACCTTACCCATGATGCATGAACACATTCAGAGGAGTAATAAGGATAGAGCACATGATGCAATAAAATACATTCAGGGGTGCAGCGCAAGAAGACACATGATGACTAACCATTCAGAGGTGCAGCGCATGGAAAGGAAGACACATAATGCATAAACATTCAGAGGTGCCATAACATAAGTCAATAGCGCAAAAACACACAGTAGGCAATTACTATTAAAAGCATAGAAATCGCATGGCGCCAACACTACATAAGCCACTACCTGTGGCAGTCCCTAGGCCAACTGGCCTTGTGGGGCAAAGATGCCCTGAGTCCAAAGTCAGGGTGCGCTGCCATGCAGCGCCAGTCTCAAAGTACAAAAAGCCTAAACGTGGCAGCTGCCCACAAAGTGCTGGGCAACTGGGGAACAACAAAACTGCGCCAGGGCCCTCACTAGCCCTCAGGAGCAAAACTGCGCCCCTGCTGGAGCCACACAGGCTCTGTCACAAAACATGCCCTCAGGGAGCCTCTCGGGGCTCTGGACACGAGCTTCTCCCAGGCAGGAGGGGGCGGGCACCGACAATATGCCCCGACGCCCCCAAGAGCCTCAACAGGACTCTCCAAGCGTTGGGGCGACCCGCTGCCAACCGGGGTCGCCCTTGAAGCCCTCGTGGCTTTAGACACAACTGGGCCCCTTGGGGACGGGCAACGACAATCTGCCCCGATATGCCCCGAGCCCTCTTGCTCTCCAACAACAATGCGGCCGACTCGGGAGCCTCTCAATCGATAATGGCCCCCGGGCCTCTCTGGGCTTTAAACTACGTTGGGGCGACCCGCTGCCAACCGGGGCCGCCCTTCCCGCACTACTCTTCGCCACGTCGGAGCAGTCCACTGTCACACGGGACCGCTCTTGCCCTGGTGCCTCTACCGGCACCGCCAGCCACATCACGGAGCCCCCCCCAGCCCTCTTGACTCACCGGGCTGTACTCGGCGGGGGGCTCCTCTTCGCTCGCGGTGGGGGCAGGCACCGACAATGTGCCTCGCGTCCCCGCCGCAAGTCTCCGCCTGCCGCTCCTCTCCTCACTCGGCGCGCCTCCTCCTCAGATGCCACCGGGCTCCCTCAGCTCACGGGAGCCCGGCCGACCTGCCGCCATGCGTCCTCTTCTCTCCCTTCCTTCCCCGGGCTCGCGGTCGCCATTCCTCGGCACCCGGGCTGCGGGGCGGGACTTCCGGCCGGCCGCGCTGGGATTGGCCGGCCGGCCAGGTACTTCCGGGTCGCCGCGGGCAGCGCGGCGGCCCGATTCAGGCAGGCAGGCGGGCAGGCATTAAAGATATCGGCGCGGGCAGCCGAAATACAAGTACAGATAAGCGAGGTGGGCACTCGCAATGTAAATAAAGCACTCCCAGCGCTAAATGACGACCCACAGCGCTATAATCCAAATAAAGCGCTCTACAGCGCTAGAAATCAGGCAGAGCGCTCCCAGGCGCTCGGGGGGAAGCACAGCGCTTCCTGCAAGCAAATGCAGCTCCTCCATGCTGCAACACGGTCCCAGAGGTTCCAAGGGGGCAAGCAAAGTCCCCCCATCAGCCCAGCAAGGCAGAGGGGTCCCCCAGGAGTCCAGGAAGGTCCATCAGAGGTCCAGGAGCTGGGCAGGGCTCAGGGATTCCCTGAGCCCAAGCATCAGCACGCCCCTGGCAGATTCAAGTCAGAAAACAAGAACAAGTTGGAAGGGGAAACAGCCCCTTTTTATACAGAAAAATACTTTGAAGTCCTTTGAAGTCTCTTGAAGTCTTTGTGCAAAGGTCCTGGCTTCCTTCTGCTCTCAGTAACAGAGACAGAGGTGACAGCCTCCCAGCGGGAGGCGGAGCCAGCATGGTGGTCTGGCAGGCACAGCCCTGGTCATTCCCAGGGGATATCTCCTCCCACTTCCTTTGGCAGCAGATGCAGCCTTTCATCCACGGGCTGGCTTCAGATAACCATCTGGGCTCTCCAGACCCTGTCATCCTCAAACCAGACAGTCAATCCACAAGCAGGCCCAGGCACTCTGGGCCAGGCTCACCAGCCAATCACACGCCAGCAACAATTTACACAAATATACCAACTTCCAAAAGTAGTACTTCTAGACTAGGCACAGTCATGCCGCATATATCATTTTGCAGCATTCATTCTCACCAGTTCGTACATATCAAACTCGACCCTGCACTCCCCACACATCAGGAACTACCATGGGCATACATATTCCCCATTCATTCCTATGGGAGGGCAGGTCACGCACCACACATCACAGAGAGCTCAAGCACTTTACACTGTACCACAGTGAAAAAGTGCGCAGAGGCCTAAAATCACCAACACCAGGTTCCAGAAACAGGCTAGGAAAAAGCAAAAAGTCTAGGGGTGAACCTGCCTAATGGGCCGGGTCCAACACAACCCCCTTCCAGCCAAAACGCAGGGTAGACCAATCACACCACTGATGGGCTTCACTGCTTTGGGCGACAAAAACACGGACACGGCCCCGCACAACAGGGACACCGTCCAGTTTTTCGCCACTCTGAACCTACCTGGTTACCTCCAAACAATAACTCTCTGACACAACTAGGGTACTCCACTGGTACACACTAGTCATCCACAGCCAAGACCATCCAAATATCACAGGTCCTAACCAATCCACAGAGCGGGGGGTAGTAACCCCTGGCACCCAATAGCCATTCTCCACTCTCTCTCAGTGTAGCTACAACTACCACTGATCCACAACCTAGGGTCCACACCCCCAGGCTGACCAGAGGTTACGGGCAAGAATGCCCTACCCTACCTCTACTTCTGGGTTTCCGCACCCTCACAGAGAAGCACTCACCAGAACACAATTCTCCTACCAGATCAGGACCTCACTCCATCACTGGTCTACCACCTGGAAACTATTTCACTTCTGAGGTACAAAGCACACAGCACAGTTCCTCTTCAAGCAGGTGGGGGGACACAGTCCACAGCAAAGCCCCCTTTCCTCTACCTTAGTGAAAACAACAAACTGCAGGTGAGCCCCACATCACACAGCAAGGGCAGCCCCCTCAGTCTCTTCAGCTGATCCACTTTGGCGGAGATTCCTCTTGACCTAGAAGTTTCCTAATCTCCCAACCTAAGATCTAAACCTTCAGGTTACACCGGGGTCAGAAGTAAGGACACCGTCCCTCTGCACCCCCTTCCAGTATCAGTATGTCTCAGGCTAGACAGAGCACACGCCAGCGGCGTATCAGCGACACACTCTCCTCCAGTACTCCTCCCAGGTCAGGCCACAACCCCAACCCGGCTTTCCCCCCTCCTCGGGGAACGACCTCCAGAGGCCCCACAAATGGTCAAGCACTCTAGACGGTCAGATGCTCAGCGAGCCAGGACTTCTGCACCCTCCTCTTAGGAGCGGTACTGCCCCACACTAGGACCGCCGGAGTTCTGAATACAGACACTCCCCGTCCTCTAGACACAGGAAGATCCTCCTCAAATGACCTATGTACAGCTTAGGCCCCTGACCTGACGCTCCCTTAGGGAACCCTCCAGGCCCTGAGATAGGGTTTCAGGCCAACGTGGGACACACCGTCCCACACTCACTCCGCCTCCACTGAGACAGGACGTGAACCCCTACACCCCTACCATCCTACTGGGACCTAGCTGTGCTACACATGAACCTCTTCACCTACACAGGATCATCAGATACACAAGCCACTGCTTTTAGAATCACTCCCAAATGCCTCTGCAAGACACCTAGCACACCGCCAGACGTCCACCTTCTTGTCCAGTGCCTCTGCAGGACCTCCTGCACACCACCAGAGGTACACCTCTCATGCAAGCTCTTTAACAAAAAGGAAACTCACACCAACTCCTCCAGTTCAGTACATCATTCATTCGCACACTCCCCCCCCTCGGACTGGTAAGGCAGTTTCTACCACCCCTGATCACTCAACCTGACCACACGTGACACAGGTACCAAACTCTGGCAGCGGGGAATGGGAATTAACACACTGGACACATTAAAGCTGCCACCACTGGATCCTACCATACTGGGGAATCCAGACACACACACTACACTCAGGCGATAACCACCCTCCTGAGCTAGTCATTTCTCCTCACACTCCCTCTCTTCCATCTACCCACACAGGTACAGCATTTGGGATTGGACACGGGACCCAGCAAGGGATTCCTAATCTATGGGAACCTCCCCCTCTACTGGCGTCCCGCCCTGTCACTTTCTCTCATCTGCCACTTAACATAAAGCGCAGGAACACCATCTGAAAATGACACTTTTGAGGAAAAACAAAATCAAAAACAATAATCCCACACATGTGACTATCTGAAAAATGCAGAGTTTTTGCAATGTAGCCAGCTGTCGCTATGGCACTGGGCAAACGCACGTCCAAATCCGCACCGCTGACCCACCAATGTTAGACCTAGCTATTTCTGGTAGGCTAAGGCTGACGCCAAAGCCAGGCAGAAACCACCATTCTAGTCAGGGCAAGGAAGTCACACGCCAAGATAACCTCTGCTCACCCCCTTGGTAGCTTGGCACAAGCAGGAAGGCTAAACTCGGAGGCAATGTGTAAAGCATTTGCGCCAGCGCACAACAGCAACAACATACTAGGCACACCACAAAAGAGACTCCACACAAGGTTATTATAAAAATAACTTTTGTATTGTAAAAACACGTCAGGTAGTATCACACATGTACATTGTGCCAGCTGGCACGGGAAACATTCACATGGGATTATGTACAGGACAGGGCCACATGGGCCACTGTCAGAATCAGAAATAGCACTTCGTAGAAAAATGAAATACTGTCAGAAATTAGAATAAAAGGATATAAAATCCCTGTAGCATAACATAACAGTTATAACTCACATCCAGTAACTACTGGAAACAGGTAAGTACACACTACGCAACCCTAAACACCTTAGGAGCATGTCACGCAGGGAACCAGGACCTTACTAGGACCACCTGTACTAAGGAAGAAGAACCCCCTAAGTATCACACAGCATTTAGGGGTCTAAGAAAGAATACATTACTCATGATGCAATAAACCTACATTCAGAGGAGTAGAAAAGACAACCACCTAAGAATAAACACATTTAGGGGTATAAGCCAGAACACCTTACCCATGATGCATGAACACATTCAGAGGAGTAATAAGGATAGAGCACATGATGCAATAAAATACATTCAGGGGTGCAGCGCAAGAAGACACATGATGACTAACCATTCAGAGGTGCAGCGCATGGAAAGGAAGACACATAATGCATAAACATTCAGAGGTGCCATAACATAAGTCAATAGCGCAAAAACACACAGTAGGCAATTACTATTAAAAGCATAGAAATCGCATGGCGCCAACACTACATAAGCCACTACCTGTGGCAGTCCCTAGGCCAACTGGCCTTGTGGGGCAAAGATGCCCTGAGTCCAAAGTCAGGGTGCGCTGCCATGCAGCGCCAGTCTCAAAGTACAAAAAGCCTAAACGTGGCAGCTGCCCACAAAGTGCTGGGCAACTGGGGAACAACAAAACTGCGCCAGGGCCCTCACTAGCCCTCAGGAGCAAAACTGCGCCCCTGCTGGAGCCACACAGGCTCTGTCACAAAACATGCCCTCAGGGAGCCTCTCGGGGCTCTGGACACGAGCTTCTCCCAGGCAGGAGGGGGCGGGCACCGACAATATGCCCGACGCCCCCAAGAGCCTCAACAGGACTCTCCAAGCGTTGGGGCGACCCGCTGCCAACCGGGGTCGCCCTTGAAGCCCTCGTGGCTTTAGACACAACTGGGCCCCTTGGGGACGGGCAACGACAATCTGCCCCGATATGCCCCGAGCCCTCTTGCTCTCCAACAACAATGCGGCCGACTCGGGAGCCTCTCAATCGATAATGGCCCCCGGGCCTCTCTGGGCTTTAAACTACGTTGGGGCGAACCGCTGCCAACCGGGGCCGCCCTTCCCGCACTACTCTTCGCCACGTCAGAGCAGTCGACTGTCACACGGGACCGCTCTTGCCCTGGTGCCTCTACCGGCACCGCCAGCCACATCACGGAGCCCCCCCCAGCCCTCTTGACTCACCGGGCTGTACTCGGCGGGGGGCTCCTCTTCGCTCGCGGTGGGGGCAGGCACCGACAATGTGCCTCGCGCCCCCGCCGCAAGTCTCCGCCTGCCGCTCCTCTCCTCACTCGGCGCGCCTCCTCCTCAGATGCCACCGGGCTCCCTCAGCTCACGGGAGCCCGGCCGACCTGCCGCCATGCGTCCTCTTCTCTCCCTTCCTTCCCCGGGCTCGCGGTCGCCATTCCTCGGCACCCGGGCTGGACTTCCGGCCGGCCGCGCTGGGATTGGCCGGCCAGCCAGGTACTTCCGGGTCGCCGCGGGCAGCGCGGCGGCCCGATTTAGGCAGGCAGGCGGGCAGGCATTAAAGATATCGGCGCGGGCAGCCGAAATACAAGTACAGATAAGCGAGGTGGGCACTCGCAATGTAAATAAAGCGCTCCCAGCGCTAAATGACGACCCACAGCGCTATAATCCAAATAAAGCGCTCTACAGCGCTAGAAATCAGGCAGAGCGCTCCCAGGCGCTCGGGGGGAAGCACAGCGCTTCCTGCAAGCAAATGCAGCTCCTCCATGCTGCAACACGGTCCCAGAGGTTCCAAGGGGGCAAGCAAAGTCCCCCCATCAGCCCAGCAAGGCAGAGGGGTCCCCCAGGAGTCCAGGAAGGTCCATCAGAGGTCCAGGAGCTGGGCAGGGCTCAGGGATTCCCTGAGCCCAAGCATCAGCACGCCCCTGGCAGATTCAAGTCAGAAAACAAGAACAAGTTGGAAGGGGAAACAGCCCCTTTTTATACAGAAAAATACTTTGAAGTCCTTTGAAGTCTCTTGAAGTCTTTGTGCAAAGGTCCTGGCTTCCTTCTGCTCTCAGTAACAGAGACAGAGGTGACAGCCTCCCAGCGGGAGGCGGAGCCAGCATGGTGGTCTGGCAGGCACAGCCCTGGTCATTCCCAGGGGATATCTCCTCCCACTTCCTTTGGCAGCAGATGCAGCCTTTCATCCACGGGCTGGCTTCAGATAACCATCTGGGCTCTCCAGACCCTGTCATCCTCAAACCAGACAGTCAATCCACAAGCAGGCCCAGGCACTCTGGGCCAGGCTCACCAGCCAATCACACGCCAGCAACAATTTACACAAATATACCAACTTCCAAAAGTAGTACTTCTAGACTAGGCACAGTCATGCCGCATATATCATTTTGCAGCATTCATTCTCACGAGTTCGTACATATCAAACTCGGCCCTGCACTCCCCACACATCAGGAACTACCATGGGCATACATATTCCCCATTCATTCCTATGGGAGGGCAGGTCACTCACCACACATCACAGAGAGCTCAAGCACTTTACACTGTACCACAGTGAAAAAGTGCGCAGAGGCCTAAAATCACCAACACCAGGTTCCAGAAACAGGCTAGGAAAAAGCAAAAAGTCTAGGGGTGAACCTGCCTAATGGGCCGGGTCCAACACTGACAGGGTACTGAGAGCCTAGTCAGAGAAGATCTTTGTTACCGCCTGACTTTGAACATCTGAAAAGTACAGAAATAAGATGGTGCCAACAGGCCAACTTATTTGATGGTCAGCTTTCACAGCAAAGATAAAACACTTCACTGTAATTTTAATTATTCAGGGACCGTGGGCAAGAGGTGAATTTGCTTACAAAGACATCTCCCAACTTTCCAATATGTTGGTGGCATAGAAAGAGTAATAGGAGTGTGTACGGTGTGCTGAATGCTAGAAGATGCCATTGTAAACCAGTCTCCCTCTACCACGGCTTTATTCACGAGGCTATTGTTGTATTGTCTGCTCTTGTTGACAGAGAATCTAGTAGCGCTGGCGCTTGGTAGCAAGCAGGACTGCTACAAGCGTTTTTCTTCTTGTATTCCTGCTAGCCATTATTTTAGCTTGATCTGAAAAGCGATTTTTAGTGTGTACTGATTTTAAACTGTACTTGTGTAATTTACTTACCTGCTGTGCTCGCTCACTCCCCGGTCCACCGCAGCTACCTGTGCTGTTTGTTGTGGAGGGAGGCAAGCGGCACAACTTCCTGGTTGCTCCATCGGAGGCGGCCATATTTGGTGGGTTGACGCGCTAGTCTCCCACTCCGCCCTGATCACAAAGGGCCGGCTACAAGCGCGCTCGAGAATTGACAGAGAATCTAGTAGCGCTGGCGCTTGGTAGCAAGCAGGACTGCTACAAGCGTTTTTCTTCTTGTATTCCTGCTAGCCATTATTTTAGCTTGATCTGAAAAGCGATTTTTAGTGTGTACTGATTTTAAACTGTACTTGTGTAATTTACTTACCTGCTGTGCTCGCTCACTCCCCGGTCCACCGCAGCTACCTGTGCTGTTTGTTGTGGAGGGAGGCAAGCGGCACAACTTCCTGGTTGCTCCATCGGAGGCGGCCATATTTGGTGGGTTGACGCGCTAGTCTCCCACTCCGCCCTGATCACAAAAGGGCCGGCTACAAGCGCGCTCGAGAATTGACAGAGAATCTAGTAGCGCTGGCGCTTGGTAGCAAGCAGGACTGCTACAAGCGTTTTTCTTCTTGTATTCCTGCTAGCCATTATTTTAGCTTGATCTGAAAAGCGATTTTTAGTGTGTACTGATTTTAAACTGTACTTGTGTAATTTACTTACCTGCTGTGCTCGCTCACTCCCCGGTCCACCGCAGCTACCTGTGCTGTTTGTTGTGGAGGGAGGCAAGCGGCACAACTTCCTGGTTGCTCCATCGGAGGCGGCCATATTTGGTGGGTTGACGCGCTAGTCTCCCACTCCGCCCTGATCACAAAAGGGCCGGCTACAAGCGCGCTCGAGAATTGACAGAGAATCTAGTAGCGCTGGCGCTTGGTAGCAAGCAGGACTGCTACAAGCGTTTTTCTTCTTGTATTCCTGCTAGCCATTATTTTAGCTTGATCTGAAAAGCGATTTTTAGTGTGTACTGATTTTAAACTGTACTTGTGTAATTTACTTACCTGCTGTGCTCGCTCACTCCCCGGTCCACCGCAGCTACCTGTGCTGTTTGTTGTGGAGGGAGGCAAGCGGCACAACTTCCTGGTTGCTCCATCGGAGGCGGCCATATTTGGTGGGTTGACGCGCTAGTCTCCCACTCCGCCTAACCTACTTAGCTCTCAATTACTCGCGCAGCGGTGACGCGCAGCGGTAGCGCCGTAGACGCGCCGGAGAGGCGCCAGAGAGAAGCCAGTCTGCGCCAGTCCGCGTCCAGACGCTCCGGCGGACCGGTAGGTAGATTGGTCTGCTATGGCTCTACCCACACTCACTTATGATGTTTCCTCATTGCTCGCCCTACGCCCTCCCTTACGCTCTCATTGTGCCCATCTGTTCCACCCGTCCGATATCAATTACCTTTGTAGGAACTGTAACTGGAATCCCTCTACTCCAAATACAGGTATTTCACATCCTTCCCCAGTCCTGGAATGGAGATTGTATCTCCTTAATTGCAGGTCCGTATGTAAACACCACACGGAATTACATACAATGATTGAAGAGCTCAACCCCCACGCACTTTTCCTAACGGAAACATGGCTTCACTTAGACAACGATCCAGCGATTGGGTGGGCCATTCCCCAGGGCTTTACACTCAAGAGGCTAGATCGTCAGACCGGGAGGGGTGGGGGACTGGCTATTGTCTATCGAGACAATTATAAATGCCGTATTACCCCTACCACCTCACCTACCTGCGAAAGTGTTCATTTTTCGTTAGAATTCTCCCCTACTACCACTTTTTCAGGAATATTAGCCTATCGCCCTCCTGGTGCTTTAAAAAACTCCATTGCTCAAATAACGGATCTTGCTGCTAGCATTGTGTTGTCCTCACCCAACTTCACTTTATTGGGGGACCTTAATCTGCATCTTGATGACCCTCACAATGCAGCAGCCAATATGCTCCGTTCTAACCTTTCAGCACTGGATCTTCATCAAAAAGGATTTCATATAACCCACAATAGAGGCCATCTCCTGGATCACATTTATAGCAACAGCGAAGATCTTACAGTGCTAACTCCGATTCCGTTACCATGGACCGACCACTTTCTGGTTCCTTTTATCTGGCATACATATTCTCCCATCCCCACTTGTCATCTTGCTAAACAGCGAGGTAGGAAGTGGTCCTCACTCCCCCTCCCTGAATGGGAAACGGCCCTGGCCAGAGACCCCCCGAGGAAAGCACCGAACGCTAATATTGCAGCCAATAATTTTGATAGCTGGATCTCCTCCACTCTGGACATGGTCCTCCCTGTGCGAGCTACCAATGCCACAAAAAGACTTAGACCTGCTCCTTGGTTCACTCCTAACCTCAAATCTAGGAAACTACTCTGTCGTAAATATGAAAGAGCCTGGAGACAAGATTACTCCCAAGACAGGAAGGCTAGTTATAGAGCGGCTATTAGGCTCTATAAACAGGAGCAAAAAACAGCACAAGCCTCCTATTACGGCAGCAAAATTGAGGCCGCCGCTAATGCCCCAAGGGAAATTTTTAAAATCGTTAAAACCCTTATCTCTCCCCCAACGGAATGCCCCTCCGTGGAGGGTGCCCAGGATCGCTGCAACAACTTGGCGAACTTTTTCTCCCAAAAGATTCAGACTATATACTGTTCTTTTGGAGAAGCTGACAGCACCCCGGACCCCTCTTCCCCTCCTTTCCTGTCCACTGTTACTCCTTGCCAGCTAAATACCATTCCTCTCTTAGATATGCCTACTCTGGACAGACTTATCCCTCAAATCACCTCTGGCTCACCTAGTGACCCAGCATCCCCCCAGACCCTTCTTAAGGTAGTGGACATAGTTCGCCCGGTCATACTGGACGTCCTCAACACCTCCATCACCACAAAATCCGTACCCCCGTCATGGAAGTGCGCAATGGTGAGGGCTCTGTTGAAGAAGCCCAACCTGGACCAGGACAACCTGGCGAACTATCGCCCTATCTCTTTGCTCCCTTGGCTGAGTAAACTATTGGAGAGGCACGTAAACAACATCCTGATGAGCCATTTGGAATCAAATGGCCTCCTGCGTGCCTCCCAAACAGGGTTTCGCCCTCGACATGGAACTGAAACCGCTCTCCTAGCGGTAACGGAGGAAGCTAGAACTGTGTTGGACCAGGGTGGAAAGGTCGCCATTATTTTATTAGATCTAAGCGCTGCGTTCGACACAGTTAACCATGTCACGCTCTTACAACGCCTGGCGGACATGGGTGTGTCGGGCGCAGCCCTAGAATGGCTGACATCCTTCCTGGCTGACCGCTTCTTTCAGGTCTTCGAGGGCGAGGTGACATCCCCTAAACACCCTCTCAGATGTGGGGTTCCTCAGGGCTCCTCCCTGAGCCCCACTCTGTTTAATGTCTACATGGAGCCCCTAGACAGGATAGTCCATCCCTTTGGTGTGCGTATTGTCACCTACGCAGACGACACCCAACTGGTGGTCTCCTTAGACCACCAGGAGGGATCGTCTAGCACCTTAGGCTCCTGTCTGGAGGCGGTCTCCAGATGGATGCAATCCTCATGTTTAAAACTCAACGGGGAGAAGACAGACGTCATTCTGTTGGGCAATCCCTCCCTCTCGGGCTTTGCATCCTCCTGGCCTCCATGTCTAGGCCCACCCCCTACGCCCAAACCTCAAATAAAAAGCCTGGGGATTTGGCTTGATACCGACCTGAACTTTTCGGCACAAGCCACGAAGACTGCGGCTACCTGTTTTGGGTTGATGAGGATGCTACGGAGGGTGCTCCCTCTGCTCCCATTTCAGGCAAGGAGGATCCTGGTCCAGGCCCTTATACTATCTCGCCTGGACTACGGGAATGTCCTCTATATGGGAGCTCCTGTCTATACCATCCAGAGGCTCCAAGTCACCCAAAACAGTGCAGCCCGTCTACTCTACAACCTTCCCCGATGGCAGTCAGCGAGGAATGCTTTGAGGGAACTTCACTGGCTTCCTATAGCTGGAAGAATACAATTTAAGGCCATGTGTATTTTACACAAGGCCTTCCATCGCACTGGCCCTGCAATTCTTCAGTCCCTGGTCACTCCCTATGCTCCATCTCGTCCTCTTCGTTCCAGCTCCTCCCAGCTGGCTACTCCCATCAGAGTCAAGAAGGCTCGATGGGGTGGCCGCTCCTTCTCACACACTGCGGCAAAACTCTGGAACACTCTTCCTCTGCCTTTGCGGGAAACTTTAAACCATCTCTCTTTTAGGAAAACTCTAAAAACACACTTGTATGCTACATTCTGTTGACCTGCCCTGAGCCCTTGCTAATTAAGTTTCTGTCATAAGCGCTACGAGGCCTCCGGGTAGTTAGCGCTATACAAGTGCTGCTTCAATTCAATTCAATTCAATTCTTCCGCTCAATGAACTCTGATACCACATAGTGACCCAGATGTCTGTCACAGTGTCTTATCCTAGCCCAGATATCAACAACCTATTTCATTTTTCAGGACCACGACTGTGAAGTGCAGAAACAAACAAAACATTCTCATAGTCTATAATGGAAACCTCCCTCCCTCAGATGTTAATTATCCATTTCAAAATCCTTCCACAGACTTTTCTACCCAGTAGGATATACAGTCCGTCTCTGTGCACTTTATAAAACAGTAAGAGCAAGATTTCGGCTCCCTTCATTGAGAAAGCAACGCCCATGTTCTTATAGAGATGGTTTTTAGATGTTTGTTTTCATTGGACTCTATTGATATCTGTACTGTTGTTGTAAATTTCATAAGGGGTGCCCTTGTAATTAGAAAGCGGCACAGGTAAATGTTGTGACACTTATTAAAATTTGTATTACTATTGTGACAAACATTTTTAAAAGGGATGATTTTTTATTAGGTTGGCAATGTTTTTATTTATGGTATATAAACATCTTAGCTCTCTGTCTTAATATTTTCTGAATATTGTATTTTAATTATGTTCGATAATATATTTTGAATGAGTGTTTCTCCTTTTTAAATTGCTGATGAATTGAATAAAGCTTTGATGATTTGATTAGTCCGTCTCTGAAAGCTTGGAAAATACTTTATTTTTAATCAAAGCATTAATAATTCATCTTCACAGTCTTTGGCCCAGACTTTCTTCACTTCTGAGGGTTTAGTAATTCATCCTGGAGCATTAATGATAATGACCTCAGGTGTGAACAGTCTATTCAAGGGAAGCACAGGGCTTACAAACCCACAGAGGGGTCCCCTTAGCCTGAAGTGAATTCTGCTCAGTGCACATCTCAAGCAAAGGCATAATATATGCCCTCGCGGTGCAGGGGGTCCCCCGAGCTCTAGGGGCCCCCTTAGCACTGAGGCCTGGACTGAGAGGTCCTGATTGAGTCCAGAGAGGGTTCCACCTATGTACCTTGTAGGGGTGGCCCCTCAAGTTTCCTTACACCCCTGGCCTCAAGTCTGGAAACTCTCTGCTGTTAAACCTATAGGAAGACTTCTGCCAGTAAGATGAGTCAATGGGTTAAGTACATACAAATGAAATGTAGATGCAACCAGCAGTGACATGTTTGAATCCCACCAGGCGTGACTCATCCTTTCATGCTTCTAAGTATCAGGAACCTTTTGACTTTTATACGAGCACCCAGCACAGTGTTATGAGAAGTAAAGGGAAGTGTCACCTCCACTGTATGGACATAATGCAGTAGTCACAACTGCGAACATCTATGTCTTTGCTAGCGGCCCTGACCCGCTCTTCGGACCTCAACATTATTATGTATCCTCTTCTAAGTACAAGCACCCATGGAAGTAGAGAGGGAGTGCTTTTATAGTACCATCAACCCTTTCCAAGGAGCCAGCACAGAACCAGTTGGCAGGAACTCTGTGGCACAGTGACTGATGGCAGAGGGGCCTCCTTTTGGGATGCTCTAAGGTAGCCACTACACCTCCTATGCTACTACCTTTGATTCTTATGTCTGCATTCATCTACCTCCATGAGATATTTAAATTATTTATTGGTTCTACCTATCGTGATGTACTTAGTCCCACACACTACAGAATCTAGCAAGTGAACTGCACACATCAGAAGGGAGAAGGCCTGGCTGTCATCCATGTGTCCTCCTTTTCCTGCATCCTATGCAAACAAGCACTCCAATATGTGGAGCTCTTCACAAGCTACTTCCCACTCTGCACAATGCAATCCATGATCTTCCACCTCATTTTCAAGCCTACGTGATCGAAGAAGAATTTCATACAGGAATTATCTGACCTCAGCAATAGAATAACACACAACACCCTCCTCAGTGACTTAAACATCCCAGACAAATCAAGCATGAAAAAACAACACTCTCGACATGGTACTGCATGCCACCCAGCCAGCACACCCCAAAGACCAAATCATCAACCTTGTCTTCTCCACAATACCACCCATTAAGTGCAAGCATCTCATACCCCGGACTGGGCCAGTCACCTCACCATCCCTGTCACCATGCTCAGCATCCAACCGGCACACAGGGTTAAACCTAAAAGGGAACAAGAAACCTTCAGATACTTTAAATGCTTCTCCATCAGCAACCTTATGCTCAAATGCGTCTTTTGCACTGCCACCCGCAATACCCTTCTGAATTACTTCAACCCACTTCTGGAAAACCATGTGAACACCCATTCTCTAACAAAACAAGTAAGTGAAAGCTGAATCTGTCAGCACTGTGGTAATCCAAAGACCTCTCTGAATACAAATGCTCCACCCACAGACAGGAAAGAAAAGGGAAAAAATACAGAACCTCCGCTAAACTAAGTCACGCTACTATAGTACCTCCATGCACACGCAGACAGCTCATCACATCTGTTAAAGGCAAGTACTATACCAACAACATTAATGAACCCACCAGTAGAATAAAAATACTCCTGAAGGCATTTAAGCACTGCCTACATATTACCCTCCAGTCCCATTCTCCACAAACAAGGGCAATGCTATCAATCTTTTCTTCAGTGAAAAAATACAGAAGACCCAAAAGCACATCAGCAACATAAAGCTTGGTTCTCCTCTGACACTCACCCCTTCAGATTGATTCCACGGTGTTCATCCTTCAAAATCCCTGTCTAAAGTACTTTTCATTTGCATCCTCAACTCGCGTAATGCCATCTCCTATGAAGATGATGTTTTACCCTCATCAAAGCCTTCTCCGGAAATGGTCTCTCATCACCATTGCCCACACCTCCCTTACAGCATCATCCCAGAAGTTCTGAAGAACAAGCTAAATCCTACCACTCTTAAAGAAAAGCAAACCACTCCTTGATGGCCTTGCCAACTGCCACCACATCACTAACCTATCAACAAGATCACTGAAAAAGCAGTCTACAGGCAACTCACATCAGAACCATTCATCTTTTGAATGATTACCAGCCCTGCTTCATCTCATGCTATAGCGTGGAGACAGTGATAGCAAATCAAAAACAATGCCCATATAACCACAAACAAAGGGACCCCTCCTCCTTATTTTTCCAGATCGCTCAACCACCTTCACCAGCATTGATCATTCCACCATCATCCACAACCTACAGCTTTAAATGGGAATCAATGGCAACATCCTTCACTGGCTCTTGTACTGCCTATCCAGCCATCACCAGTTCATTCCCATAGCACCTATAGATGCCAGAATATTCCCATGTTCCATCTTGTCCCCTGCCTTCTTCAACCTCTACATGGAGCCCATTGGCACACCACTGACCAGTAACAGCATCAAAACTCAACAATACACAAATTAAACACATCCGTACCTCAAAGTTCCGTCCACTCCTCCTGATATCCAATGCCTCAAACTCTGAGTAAACCTCATCCAGGCGTGGATGTTCAGTACCTATTTAAAAAGTTCAACCACACTGAGACAGAATTCTTACTTTTCACCAAGAACAACAAACAGTAAGTTCAAACCTGGCTAAATTAAATGAACCGGGAATAATTCAAATGGCAACTTTCACCCAATTCCAAACCACTACAATTCACTCAGAAAACAAACCTCACCTTCACAGAACACATTTTCAACAAACTGAAGGCAGCTTGGTACCCTTTATCTCTACTGACTTAAGTTTCATTATTTCTCTCAGAAAGTGACTTCAAAACTGGCATCCAAATTACAAACTCTTGCATCTTTGTAGAGGCAAAGCCCTGCTCCACGGCCATCCTGACACCACACTAGCCTACATTAAAAGCACCCTGCATATCAGAGCATACCTCATCCAGAGCCTGAGGAATATGACCAACTCCCCCCCACCCTGAAGGGATTCCTCTGGCACGCTTTGCCAGCCTGCACCATCTTCAAAATTGAATAGGTCTTGCACATAGCTCTCACAATCGCCACACCCGCCTCTTTCGAGTGACAAATTCACCATGTCCAGAGTCTCTCAACACATAAAGAAAGAAGGGGGTTCCCCAGTGGGTTTTAATGATGTGGGCAGGCAGAGGGGGAAAAGAAACTATGAATAGAGCACAAAAGAACAACCCTGCCCATAAGATATTATGGTCCCGAAGGGGATCCAATCAATAATGAAGGGGTGGTCTATCTAGGAGCCAGTACTGCACGTAACAAGAGGCAAGTCAGTCTAGGTATGCACAGAGAGGATATATTTTTTTGTACATATATTATTTATTATTTTTCTTTGGTTTTATGTATCAAAAAGGGGTACAAAAATAATTTACATTGTTTGAGTCCACATTATATTTACAACATCAAATATACATGATGGGAGGAGACAAAAGGATAAAATGGAAAAGAATCGTCCTAAGCCTGTAACATAGCCTTCCCAGTGGTGTACCATAAAACATTCATTCTTTCATGCTCACTCATACCATTTCAATCATTCTAGTGTTCTTTCATTCAACTTTCATTCATTTATATAGTCCTGGTATTTGCAACTTGGGGATGTTAAATTTGTTCCATGGATCTAAATGTTATTCCAGGGGGGCAGACGACATAGGAGGTAAATCCTGATGAATATGGATCAGTATGTCGTTGTCCTGGAAGCGCAAGCCGACGCGCGTTTCGGTGGTTGGCCAGAAGGGCCGCACCTTCGTAAGGGCTAGGAGTTGTTAGCTGGGAGGGGGACAGGTATAGGATACCGTGTTAGAAACAACACAGGAATGACTAGCAAGATTCGTGAGGGTTTTCACACTCTACAAAGATGGACTATCTTGAAAGACACATAGTTGTAATCAAGTAGTCCATAGATCAGGGTGATGACACTATCTGGTTTCACTTGTGCGGTATAGTGCTCTCCTAGAGAGATTTTTCCGGTAGCTTTCCGAGAGCGATTAGAATATATTGTAATTCCATAAGTAATGTTCGTAATTGCCGACTGGGGGACCCAAGCGCGGATTCCAATTGCTCTCAGGTGCGAAATGCAGCAATAACAAAGTTATTATGATTCCATAAGTGGTGTTCGTAGTGGTCGAATGGGGGACCCGAGCAAAGATTCCGATTGCTCTTCAAAGGCGAGGTGCAGCAATAGTGAGACCATAAGCCTTGATAGTAGCTGTAGATAGGGGTCCTTCGGATGCTGAGTATTCGTCCTTAAGTGGGATTCCGTCGGCACAGACCGGCCGACCAACCGCGACAGGAGACAGGTACCGACCGGCCGACCAACCGCGACAGGAGACAATTTAAACCTTCGCTCACACCCCTTCTGCAAAAACACTTTCACCCAGCGCTGAAGAGGCAGACATCGCCGAAATGCATCCGCCACCTGGGGTGTCAGAATTTTACTCTGTGTGGGCAGTATATTAAAGCGCTTCCATGAATTTCCTCAAGTGTGGCCTTTCCTCTTTCTGAGAAGGAGTTTGTTCGTTATATATATATATATTTATATATATATATATATATATACATATATATATATTACCTACTGGCGGTCGTCAGTAGGTAGTTATAGTTAGGATAGTTTTCCATAGGAAATCCGCAACATTCTATTGGGAATAACTTTGGCGCAGATTGAGGGATCTGCCTGTAATTTTCCTTAAATTTGCCTCGCTGCGCTCCGCTTGTTCCCTGAAAGTTTCGGGGGGATTCGTCAAGCGGGGGCCGAGATAAAAGGGGGGTCCCAAAACGTGTTTTCCCCATGTTAATTTCCATGGGGCGGTTGGACTGAACGGCTGAATGGATTTCAACCTAACTTGGCAAAATTGTAGGGACTGGTAGCCCGATGTGCCTTTGCTATGTCTCAAGATATGTGCTCCAGTGGATTTTGAGTAATTTAGGTCCAAAAAATATATATATCTATAAGCGCATCCCGGTACGCGCACCGGGGAGCGCACCAGCGCGCTACGCGAGTTCACGAGCGGAAAGCTGATTGGCTCTCGGGTGTCTGTCAACATTCCAAACAGTCCGGAGCGGCCGCCATCTTGTGTCTCGGTAGGATCGAGACACAAGAGGTGGCAAAAACAAAGGGGGAAATGACCAAAAGGAGGCAGGGTAGACCCCCCCTGATCCCTTAGGTTTGATGTGGGGGCCATAAAAGGGCCCCGCGGCAAAAAATGTGTAAATTTTTTTTCGATTTTCGCGGGGGGAGCGCCCGGTACGCGCACCGGGGAGTGTATCGGGGAGCGTACCCTGGAGAAAAAAGAATGATAGAGTTTTTTAAAAATGTAGCATTTTTTTTATAAATTGGAGGTAGTTCTAAAAAGAACTGTTTTTTTATTCTTTTTGTTGTTTTATATTTTTTATATTGTTTTTATGAACAATTTTATATTTTTTTTGTAATTTTTATGGGGACAAACAAAAAACAGGGAATTGTAAACGGCTCAACTGGAGCAAAAAAAATCAGGAAAAAATTAAGGTTTCTTTTTGCAGTTGTGGTTGTCTCCAGCACGGTTGATCAATTTGATACTTTGCTCTCCATAGAAAATTGTAGTCCCGCAAAATTTACAAACTATTTTAAAATCTCCAAACTGGGGTTGGATATTTGGGACCATCTCCCTTGTCTCTGGACCCGATGGAGTGGGTTGTTTGCTTTTGGAGGTGCTGGGAGAAGATTGGGGAGGGTTTCTTGTCAGTTCTTTGACCTCTGCCGCAGCATAGTTGTTTGGGTGCCTGCGTTGCATATGGCGAATCATTGTATTGTTGCCAAATGAATACTTTTTTGCAGGGTTCCCCCTGGAAAGTACAGTGCCACAGATCAGACATGTCACTTTTGGCGCATTCACTTTCTTTAGTCCCCTTGGGATTTTAAAAAACTCCCACACAATGTGCTCCTTCGGTTTATAGGGGGTATTATCTTCAGGCAGGAACTGCTTCTCCTCCTCCTCCTCCACCTCCTCCTCCTCTTCTTCTTCACCACCACTGTGGTGTTGTGGTGGTCCTTGTGGTGGTGGTGGTGGTTGAGATGATCCTGCTGCTGCTGCTACTGTAGCCATTTCTCACTTACTAGAAACAGGTCTTCCTCAGTCAAAGTACAAAGTGAGAATGAGGAAAAAAGGTGGGGGCTTTCATCATTTGGAAAAAAAACTGTTCTGAACCAATGAAAAGTGTTATTTTCAGGTCACATGACCGGACGCGCTTACGCAACGCGCCCCGGGGCGCTTACATTGCGCGATCGTATGCGCTCGGGCGCTTCCGGGTGCGCTTACGCCGTGCGTCAAAAGACGAATCATGCGGCTACGCGATACGTCACGATGATGTTTTCGTTCGCGGCAATAGCGCTAACAGGACGCTCACCGGTACGCGCACCGGGGCGCGCCGCATCATGCGCTTACCGGTGCGCTCAGGAATTAGCATTTAAAAAACCTATTAAATTCACTAAAAAAAACATAGGTTTGACACCAGTTATAGTTAGCTGGAAATTCTACTGACATAAAACCATTGAAATTCCCACGTTATAGTTAGTTGGACTCACTATAACTTGCGCGCCTGCAATGCACTGCTGATGACGTCACATATTACATCACTCATGACATGGTCAGTGACATCACTCATGACATCACTGATGACACCATCCTTGTGACAGAGTGACAGACCTCCTTTCAGTGTAATGTAACCCTTGAAACACATATTCAAAAATAGAAACTAAAATTTTCAAAAAAATGGAGATACCCATACCAGTTACAACAACCAATTCAGTAATTCCACCATCTATATACACATCCACTCATTCACCAACAGTTCTATATAGTCACTCATACATATACTCACTCATCATATGTAGTGATACACCTATACATCCTGTTACACGCCGACAGTCATCCAAAAGTTACTCACACACATACTCACACATGCAAATAAACTATTGAATATCCATTTATTTGCATATACAGTTATACACACACCTTTCTAAGGAAACTTACACATACTTACTCTCTTAAACAATCACTTATAGAAACACATACTTATTTAAACAGGAACTCTTACAATCTCTCACTCTCACATATACTCACTTATATACATCAATACTCACATATACTAGATTAAAACATATGTAGTTACTGATAAAGACACTAGTGAGACAGTCATTCACTCACTAACACACACATATACACACTCATCCACCCATACAGTCCTGCACATATGCTGTCTTCAAAACACATACAAACAGTGAGTCAGTCATTGATGCATCTATGTGCTAAGTAATACCCCCACCAAACCATACAGACCTTTACATATACATATATAAAACATATTTATTTTTCAGAAAGACACACATTCACTGGATGGTGTCAATTACATAGGCAGTACCAAGCAGCAGGTGCACGTCAGGATTTTGCAGCATATCAGGGCCATCTTGCACTGTGACCAATCCTACCCAGTGGCTCGTCATTTTCAAAGCACACATAATAAAGATGTTAATTGTCTATCTTATTATGTGGTAGCCTCAGTCCCCCCTCTCAGACGTGGTGGTAATCGAGAGCTTAAACTGAGGCAACTAGAATCTCGCTTTATTCTTGAATATGACAGCAAGTGGCCCAATGGGCTCAATAACACTGAGGATTTACGCAACTTTCTTTAAAACCTTACCTCTCGCTCGAACAAATCTTATTTCCTCAGGTAGTCAGGTTCCCTGTTACCTAGAGATGATTGCTTTTCAAACTGAACTGTGTTTCTTGGTTTTCTCTAACTGTATCTGTTTTCTAAATATTCTGTATTCCGTGGCTAGTCAAGTTCCTTGTTAGCCACGGTAATATCAGTGGCCAACTCTTCACCTCCATTTAGTTATTTATATTTATCACTATTGAGGATTTTAGCACTTTTTATATATGGGTGTTTTTATCACTTTTTTAACCTGATAATATTTTTTATACCTGTACAAAATGTTTTAAATGATGCTTTTATATAATGACAAAATTGTGAGTATTCCTAATTGTCGAATTAAGCATTTATGCATTTTTTACACAGGTTACTTTATCATGTATTTGCAATATTTTAAATTGTTATTCCCTTTAGCACGCGTGTTTGCACTTCATGCACAATTAGACACTGATCTAGTCCAGCACTGCTATTTGCACTTTATTTTTAGCCTGCCCTGATAACACTTGAATTTCTTACTATAGACCCAGAACTTTGCTAAATTCATGGATTTATCCTGTCATTTTTCTACAAATCTGCATTGAGAAACACTATACAAAAATATTGTTATCAATGAAATTATAATCGCCATGTTTAATTAATTAACTGGCATTTGTATAACTGTGTTTTAACTTATTCAGCGTATTTGCACGAAGAATAGCTATGAAACATTCAAGATGTTGTTTATGTCTATGGTCACGTGACTGCTTGAAGGGCGGAGCTTATGCTATTCACTTAAACATTATAAAAACAAAAAAAAGTTGCACTAGTTCCTTGCATGTGAACAAGGGCTCTTGAAGCCCGAAACCCGTATTGCCCTCCTGTTTTACCAGCTGCAATAAAGTAAAGAACCTGTGAATCCAGTGGTCTGTCTCCTACTTTGCCTGCCTCGCCGGTCCTGGGTGGATCAGGAAGTGGCGTTTGTGGAGTTTCGATATACATATATATATATATATATATATATATATATATATATATATATATATTATATATATATATATATATATATATATGAGGTATGTCAAGCTCCAAAGGGTCCGTAGGCGCAGCAATACAACCACACGAACAGACAGGAACCAGCAAGACCCAAAGTGGTGCAATATTAATTTATTTGGTTTTTAAGCCCAGCACCAGTCCGCCATGACGCGTTTCGGCTAGAGATAGCCTTGATCATATATATATATATCCATCAATGCAGGAACCTCTTTGCAAGAAGGCCACACGAAGAAAACTTGGCTTCATTCATTTAATTAACAGCTTGCCAGCAGGCTCCCAGTCCCAAGCGCTTCACACAAAATATATATATATATATACACACACACACACACATACATATGTACACTTTAGCTTTAATTTGGAGAAGGACGGGCCCTTCATTGTAAATAAAGCCAATATTCTGGTAAACATGTTGCCACATACGGAAACAGTGTTTCTGCCTGTATTCCTGCTTTAAAAGGTGCAAAATTAGTACCCGCTTATACAGGTGCTAATGGGTGAGGATATCTCAAACACCGAAGTGGTTTTACCTCATTTATTTTGTTGTTGTTTTAACAGTCTTCCTCTCAATGCAAAACTGTTCAGCACAGGTTTTCCGACCTTCTGTAAGTTAGGGCCTTAGAGCAGGATGTACTTATTTATTTCTGGGGATTTCACCCTTGTCAATGGTTGAGAGTTGTCGTTTCTTGTTATGCAATTTGAATATAAGTTTACGTGAAGTCGACTCCTGTGATGCTATTAGAAAGCAAAGATTGTTACAGTTACTTCCGGTTACCCTATCATTTTAATGAAACAGAGAGTATTGCACTCTGGCATGTGAAGGCATAAAACTAAGTGACATACACACGCGTTGGTCCCAAGCTTCGTATAAAATGGACATTTATCCAATCAGAAGTAGCTTCTATTTATCTCACTTATTTATTTTGATTATTTGGACCCAGTAAAAATCAAACAGTACAAAAGTTTGCTATATTTATCCATTATTCTGTTGCGGAAACTTAATCATGGCAAAAGTTTCAAAAATGCAATCAGACTTTACAGTCATATTTATTTTCCTTCACAACTGTAACTCTCCACCTAGTTCAAAAGAAGAACTGTCACTGGCAACAAAAGAAGAAAAGTGCCATCAGAAAAATAAGGATTCTTTCCTCTCTAGGTGTTATTGACCCCCTCCCTTCACGCACGAGTGCAGGAAATCTATCTGAGAACTTTGGCCCGTCTGACAGGGCCATTATTGCACTGCTCTGTGAAGAGGAAAGATTGGGAGGCACTGTGCTTGGATAGCATACTTATCACGATTTCTTTGATAGTGAATGGTTATCTGTTTTCTTTTTGTAGCTGCTGCTGCTTGTGCAGCAGGCCTTTTTAACCACCCAATAATAGTGGTGGGTGAGCCACTGAAATCTCAAACCTGAAGCCTGGCTCTGGCTGAGCTCGAGGGCCTGTTGGAAGCTCGAGTTCATTACAAGCCGAGCTTTCATGTGGCTTCTTCCTGCCACCCTCCCTTTACACAGGATGTGGCATAATGGCCAGATACGCTGAACTTGGCACTGGTAACCAGGTTTGAGTCACGGCGTCAGCTCAACATCCTGTGATCCCAGGCAAATCATTTAATCTCCCTATGCTTATGAAAAGAATGAGTCATTGTGCAATGTAACTGGTGCTCATGTACAGCGCTCCAATACCTGAATAGTTGAGTTTAAGCTATATAAAAACTGCATAAAAGCTGTAATCCCTGTATAAACGTCAGTCTCTAATTTGTTTAGAAGTAGTAACTGTGACACCAAGTCGGCAAAGATGTCAGAACTTGACTATTATAAGTTATTACAGTCGAGTTCTGACATCGCAATGCCAGGTGCCAGAGCCAGCAGCCGAGGTTATGGAGCATAATTGAAGTAGCTGTTTAAAGCAACAAACAGAACATTGCTTTTCTTTCTTCTGCTCTATTTTAATAGCTTACAATGACAAGCAGAGAATATATGTTTACTTTGCATCCTTTAGATAGAGAAACCTAGAATGTTTAAAACTGGGTTGTATTGAACTGTTTCTAATGTCTGTTGCTACAAATTTCTAACAGGTTTTCAATGTGATTAATTTTGCATTAGAGGTTTTATTTTTATTCTTCATGCTTGCAAACATCCTTGCCACCAAGTTTTGAAGTGGTTTGTGGGAAAGGTGATGGTTTGGCCATGTATTATATAGGATAAAGTACCCCCTGGCATAAATTATAAGACTATTGCAAGTCAACTCTGTGTTCCATAACCGTATAAAGGAACTCAGCCTTTGGCCTCGTTCCTCTGTATGGTTATGAAACTCCTCTGTGACTTGCAATATCCTTATAATGTTCAGCAGGGGATAGCACTGGACTGGAAGGTCAAATGATTGTGCTTAAGGGTATTGTGCTTAGTGCCGAGCCTGCTGTACCTCGCACTAACCTCCGTGAGAAGCCTATCACTCTCGCCATTGCGACCACTAAGAACCAAATGCTAAAGTGATTGACCTTTGGCAAGTTCTTCCGAGCCATAGTAAGATGGACCCCTGGACAATACAGACAAACAACCGCAACCTTCAAATCTGTGAATCAGGACCTCTTGCCTGTCTTGTAGCTTCTCAGGCCTAGATAGATAGATAGATAGATAGATAGACAGACAGACAGACAGACAGACGGACGAACGGACAGATGCGCGGACGGACGAACGTACAGAAACAATTAAAGCAGGACGGTGAGTGAACTCTCATCAGAGACACAGCTCAGGTATCACATAGCGTTTTTTACATTACACCTGTCAATGAAGATCGCAGACTGGAATGATCTCGCACCCTGACAGGCCTCTGGATGGTCTGGGTGAACTCTCAAGTGACCCACATTTGGAAGGTCAGACACTCATTTCACACTCCTTTTAAGCCATAAATTAGGTAACCCCTGGTTGTGACCCTCAAAAGTAATCACCCGCTCCAGTACGTTTCAAATGAAAGTGAATGTTGTATTGTAGTTTGATATCAGTGTCAGTTTGGGTCCCACAAGGGAAAAGGGACCCTCAAAATAATAAAAGCAATGCAGCACGTCTTCCTTTTCACAAAAATTCCACCTAAAACAGTTCAACGAAAAACACAGCGAGAAAAAATATAGGTATTGTGAATTACATTTAGAATTTCAAGAATGTGATTTTTTCTAAATTTAGGCTATTCAGTTTAATAGAAAATTTGAACAACAACAGCTTGTGTTATACAATACAATCAACATTTAAAAAATTATCCAACAGGGGCGGGGCAGAACAGCGTACACAATGGCTGCTTTCTTTGGACTCTGTTATCTGCCACTCCCCACCCCTTGCAGCTGCCCATGGCAGTTACAGGTTTATCCTTCACTGCAAAGGTGTGCCCATTGCTGATTAATACAATAAACCGCAGCAGCGATGACAGATGGAGCTCTGGGCCAGCTCTCTCGGATGAATATTTCAAGATTGCAGCAGGTGGTGGTGCCTATACCTGCAGAGTCAGGCCTTTTGTTTTACGACTCTCCACTTGGACAGTTATCTACACGATTGCTCGAGAAAATGAGTTCAGAAACACAAATGTATGGCTATCGCACAAAGTTCATTAACTTTCTTCAGAGGGCCTTGCTGCAGGCCATCTTGGAAACCAAGACTTGTTGGCATTCAGTCATTCCTGGTCAGGATTAGGAATCCAGTGCAGGACAAAATGTATGTGTTATGCAGATTAGTAAAGCGCAGTATCACTCGGGAGAAAATCCTGGCACTGAGCAGGTGTGAATCTAGCCACACAGAGGGCCTAGTGGGCCTACTCTAAAAGCAAGATCTTCAGCTTCTTGTGGAATTCCAGACGTGAGGAGGAGGCTGTTATGTGTAGTGCCAGGTCGTTCCACACTTTAGGAGCAATGTAAAAGGCCCAACCACCAGATTTGGTTTTCCGTATTGCGTGGGATGTGTGCAACTAAAATTCATCACGAACGGACGTGTCTAGAAAGTTTGTACGGTTGAGATTGATGCTGGCTGCTGATTTCGGAAAGTGTGCAGCCTTCTGGTGAGTTTTTTGTTGATCTCTGCATATAGGCTGTTCCTGTAGTCCATCACCTTACTCGTTTGCAGGTTCATCAGTGTACACGCCGATATTTACCCTTGTGATCCCATTGGGAACAAACGAGTGGATTAAACTAAAATGTAAGCGTCTTTTAGTCACTCTCGTTTATCGTGGCTCGTTTGGTTCTCTACACGCTCTGTTACTCGGGTCACGTTCTCGGTTTTTGAATGTACCACTACTCACATCATTCACCTTACAATTTCAGTAATTCTTTTGGATGCTTTTGTACCCATCACGCTCCTTTAACCTCATCACTGCGGCGCGAATTCCACCGCAGTGCTGAACATTCCAATCGCGGGCGCGGTCATGACGGCTCCCGGCCGTCATCAGCACACCGTGACTCATGACAGCCGGGAGCCGTCATGAGCATCGAAGAGGTTAATAAGAATGGCCACAATTCCACCAACTTTATTGAACAGCACCTTTTCACAAAGCAATTGTTTTCACTGAGAAAAAGTCATGGGCACTCAGACACATTGGAATATATTGTTGTTATGTTTATTTAACTTGTTGTTATGTTTACTTAATTGACTTTGTATTCTACTTGTTATAGATATATAAAGACCTCTGAAGAAGGGCAAGTCCCGAAATGCATTGGGAATACAAGGAAATGATTATGATGAAACTAATCATAATGATGAAGAACTAAATACAATAATAAAATCAGAAGAAAAACAAAGAAGCACATCTTGAACTTTTTTTGAATTGGACTAACTTTATTGAAAAGTATTCCAGAGTGCAGCTAGGTGACATTGCCCACTGTTGGGATAACGCTTCAACAGAGTTCATTCACACCCTCAAACTCAGGAGGGGCTACCCAGCTGCACCTATCTACACAATCAATTGGATTCACAACATTATTGACAAAAGTAGTGCGACCGTTCATTACCATTCGGAGTTAGCTGTTGATGACAGTCCTGAGGTTCTTGTCATGGGTGATTCGGGTGTCGCTCTTAGCTCTGTTGGTCACCAGGTGGAGTCTCACAGTGAAGTGCTCTTCCTGAAGACCGCGATATCGGTCTTGTCAGTGCTTGGCTTCAGACCGTTGCTCTTCATCCAGTGGCAGATTTTAGTCATGCAGATATTGAACTTGATCCAGGTACAGGGCATCTTGTCTGTCAGGTAGAGAATGAGTTGTGTCTCATTGGTGTAGTAGAGGATGCTGATAGTGTGAGAGCAGACGATGCTGGCTAGAGGGATCATGTGTGAGTTGAAGGGAAACACGCTCAGGGAGGATCCTTGCGGAACTCTGCAGATGAGTATGCCAGTGTCAGAGGTGTATGGTGCCAGGCTGACTGATAGATCCGTTGTGTCCTTGGAATCCAATGTTGTGTAGGAATTGGATGAGAAAGGGATGGGAGATCAAGTTAAATGCTGTGGAGAGGTCCAGAAGACTGAGGGCCATTGTGTCTCCTCCATCCAGAGTTTTACATGGATGTCACCCATAGTGGAGATGAGGCCAGTTTCCATGCTGTGGTTAGATCTGAAACCAGATGGAGTGGTGTTGAGAAGTTGGTGGTCATTGAGGTATTAAGTGAAGTGTCTGTTGATGATTTTCTTTAAGACCTTGGACTGTTTGGTAGCAGGGAGATCGATCTGTGGTTGGCGAGGGCTCTAGGGTCTGCAGCGGCTTTTTTTTAAGCAATGGGAGGACAATTTTGTGCTTCCAAATTCCTGGGAAGATCTTGGAAGATATAGAGGAATTCAGAATGGGTGTGAGTATGGTGCTGATGAGTTGTAGTATAAACTGGCAAATCAATGATGCTCCACATACTGTGGGAAATTATGGAAACTAGCTCAATTCTGCATTTCCCAACTACCTAATAGAGCAATATTTAACCACATTTTTTCACATTTTGCCCAAATCAAGTAACAATTGTAAGCCGGTTTCCACATTTTCACCCATAATGCAAAGTACTACTGATAGGTAATCTTGGCTGACATAGCATGGTGTGTTAAATTTTAACCGGCATAGCATTGGTGCTTTAGAGTTTAACTGACCTAGTAACTGTGCTTTACCTATGGAGGGAAGGTCAAAAGAAGGCTGGCAATGTGTGCGTTATTTTCAGGGGCAAGGTAGTCACCTTAGTTTTTTGACCAGCACGATAATAGTGGATTTGGTTTCAGATATGGCAATGGAGCACATGCTACTCCTAAGGCCAGATCACATTAACTGTACCAGGGCTAGGTATTTTCTACACTGGTGCCAGACAATCTTACATAATTCTACAAATTTATATTCACCAACTGGCACAAAGCGCCATTTTTGCTCTGGTCATTCAGCGCAGATTATGTTTTGCAATGATTACCGTAGAAAATATCACTGCCTGTCTAGCATCACAGCAAAATTGCCCCAAACCAGTGAAACATTACCCAGTATGAGTGCAAAAGTGTCATTAATTTACTTGATATGGCCACTAATAATATGCCTTAAAAATTAGTTTGTCAAAATAAGCTTTTAATGAGAGTAAAGCTTTTAATCAGAGGCTTTCAATCCATCTAACGCAATGACTGTATACCAAAACCATTACAGTCAGTCCCGGCAAAGGGATTTAGAAAAAAACGTACACTCCAACATAATAAAGTGTTCATCGGTATTAACACGTGTAAGGAGTCGGTCGTTGAGCTCCATAAAGAAAAGGCTATTAAGGTACATCTTTTCCACTTTTCATCTCACATTCACAGCTTGATATTATGCTTTTTTTCTTCAGAGCTCTAATGATAGCTGGCACAGAGCCATTAAAGTGCACAGCAGTGAAAGTAAGGGAAACTTTCATTAGTACAGTTCTTAAACTGGCTTTGGAAAAAATGGATGTGTATGTTAGCTTAAAAGATTATGCGAGGGGCATAATTCAAGGGTCCTTTCACTGTTAAGATTTACTAAAAACTAAAACTTGTTAATTTTGTATGTCACATGTTTAAAGTGCCAGCAGAACAGGGGAAGGAAATCCAGGAACATTCTTCTGTAATGTTTGGGATACTCTAGGAAATATGACTAAGTGACTTTAGAAATGCAACGGAAAAATAGTTAGGGAAATGAAATCTTATAAACGAATACAGAGGTCATCGTCGTTTGTTCAATTTCATGGGTAGCCATGGTGCTGGAGTAAATTTTTCTTACACTTCATCTCAACTCTTACATGAATATATTTCGCAACATCCATTGTCATGCTTTATGATTAAACTGCAGAGGGACAATAACTTAGAAGGTGCTTTGAGATAGCGCTGGTCAAAATTTTGTATCAGTATGCCAAGTTCTCTTCTGAAAAGGGGGGGCCATTGGCCCCCCCGCACGCATGGCGGTGCGGCGACCGCCCCCCTCTAACAAAGCCACTCGGTGGTGGGGCGTGTCCTCAGGGGCGCGCCCTGCCAACGATTGGCCAGCGCCCTCCCCGACCCGGATGTCATTGTGCGACATCCGGGTCGGGGGGGTGGGCTGAGGGGTCAATAAAGGGTTGGGGAGCGCCCAGGGGACTCCTTGCTTCCTGGACGCTCCCCCTCCACACCGGTTGTGCCCCGCGCTCGGGGCTTGTTTTTCTTTCATTTTTCTTTTTGTTTTACAGGCGCTGCTGGAAAACGGGCGGGAGGAGCAAGCACGGAGCAAGCGGTGTGCGGCGGCGGCTTACGACCCTCTCGGCGATCTCCTCTGGCATAGCAGCCTCAACCGGCGCCTCGTGGAGCATTCGTGGCAGGAGAGAGGAAGTTTTTTGATAACGCGAGTGCGGGAATCGAGGTATTTGTCGGGGCGGGTGCGGGCGGCATTGAAGTGGTAGTGCCGCCCGTGTTATTTTAAAGCCAGTCGCCAGGCCGAAAAAGGTCTCCGGCAGTAATCGGGCATTTTCCAGGCCTCAGGGGGATCGCGCTAAAGAGCGGACGATCGAATTTGGCCAGACAGGGATTGGGATCGGTGTTTTGCGTGTGTGGCTGGGCGAAGCAGGGTCAAATAGGGCAGCGCTTGCATGGGTGACCGGATGCAGAAAACCTTGTTGAGCAATTCGTTTTAATTGCAATTGGTGTGGTATTGAGCTGCTGGGAATTTGCTTGGGGTGCTGGACTGGGCGCTGGGGTGGTTTGAGGAGGAAAGAATTTAAATACATAGCATTGGGTGTTCCTTTTGGTTGCCACTCCTCCACAGCAGCTGAAACAGTATTTCCTTTTCGACACATTATCAAGGGGTAATTTTAACTCCAATTGTTTGGAGCTGCTGTAGCTTGCCATTCTCAGTTACTAATACCTTTTTTATTGCAGGCAATACAAACAGTGTCTCAACATACCGCGTACGGTGAGCCCAGAGTGGTGAACGGCGGACGTCGTCACAAACCCGATACCGGCTGAGGTGCAGCGCAGGATTCGATCGGTAAGAGGAGAGCGGGGGGCTTGCATTTCATCGCTTCTGGTAGCCGCCGGGTGGGTCTACGTTAGGTTTACTCACCCCTGACAAACCGGAAAAGCCGGGGCGTTGCGGTTGCAGTTGCGTGGTGCTTATAGCCCCCTGTGCATCCTCCAGCGGGTGAAGGTACAGAGCACACGGTCACCTGTGTTTTTAACACTAGGAGTGTAGGGACAGGGTGTGGGAATATGCCTGGGCCAAGGGGTGGCAAAGGAGGGCCTAGCATGGAGGTTATGATGCACGCCATGATGCGGGAGATGGGTGAAATTAACAAGAGGTTGGGGAAGGTTGATGAATTGGAGGCCCGCATGAATGAGAGGTTTGCTGATTCACCAGGCCCATCAGGCAGGCCCATTCGGCAGAGAGCGGCCCCCTTGCCCAGGGGGGATTTTGTTACCCCACCAAAGAGATCCAAGGCCAAGAAGCCAAGGTACAATGCCCCAGCCCTCGTCCCCCTAGTGCAGGTCCTAAATCCACCCGTGCCGGCGGCAGCTGTCCCTTTGGCACCTCTGCCAGTAGTCCCTCTGGCACCTCCGCCAGCTCACCCGGTGCCCGCTCTACCGGTGATGGACATGACACCGGCACCCCTCTCTCCGGGGAATAACCCCCCACCCATGGTACCGCTTCCGGTTCCGAGTGTGCTGCCGACACCTGCCCCCTTAGCTACCGCACCAGTGTCACCGGACACGTCTCTCGGGGCCCCAGCGGTGCCGGCAGATAACCCGGACACTGTTCCGGTTGAGTTGGTATCTCAGATAGCCGCCTTGTTACCTTGGTTGCAGAAGGGCGGTGTGTTCCCTGCCTCATCAGATCATGCAGCAGAAGCGGCGAAGTTGGTAGAAAAGATTAGAGCTGCAACGGCGGCAGACAGTACTCCGGTGCCTTCATCTCCTTTACTTACAGGTTCCAGTCCCGCCCAACCGAAGGGAGTCGATGGCGTACCGGTTCAGGTGCCCGTTAATGGTAAGGAGGTGGCTCTGCCTCTCTTGGGGGACGGCTCAGTGCCATCCAGGAGTGAAAATTTGGCACAACATGTGTCACAGGCAGTGAAAGAGATGATTTGGGCGGGGAAGTATGTGTACATTTTTTCATTGCTGCTAGATAATAGGGAAATGGAGCAGGCCAAGCTATTGAAAGAATGGATGCATCCGAGTGAATGGAGGGCACAGTGTTCTAGGTTCAGGGTGGAGGAGACTTTGAAGAACTGGATCAGGGCCTTTTCCGTCCTTTCGGCTATCACGGCCGAACGCCCTCCTAATGTGCAGGCTGCAATGGCGTGCTACCAGAGCAGGATTGTGGGGTGGAGTGATCAATACTCTGGTGATGCGTGGAAAGAGTATGATGTTAATTTCAGGAAAGCAAAGGAATTTGACTCATCACTGGCATGGGACAGAGTGGATTCTATGTCCTGGCATAAGCAGTTCTCAGGAGACACAGCCCCATCCCAGGCCCCCAACACAGCCAGGGTGTTCTCCGCCAGACCCCAACAGCCCTTTCGGTCAGCACAGGGGGGTGAGATCCCGGGGAAGAATAGAGGGGGGGGGGGTCGGAGAGAAAAGGGGTGTGTTGGGACTTTAATAAGCGCTCCTGCACAAGAGCCCAGGGCACCTGTAGATTTAGACATGCATGTGCAGTCTGTGGTCATCCATCCCACCCCGAGACAACTTGCAGGTCCAAACAAGGCAACCACGGTCAGAGGGGAAGGGGGAAGCCAGAATAATACAGTCGATTCAGCCCCCCCCACGCCAGTAGACATGTTGGCAATGATTCCATGGTTGAATAGATACCCGGACCACTGAGCGGCCACTCTCCTTCAGGAGGGTTTCTCACAAGGTTTTAGGATCCCGGCAGGAGGGTACACAGGTAACGCGCATTGCAGGAACCAAATGTCAGTAAAGCATAACCCTGAAGTGGTGGGTGCGAAGATTAGCAAGGAACTGTCGCTCGGCAAGATAGCGGGCCCCTTCCAGGAGTTGCCAGTCCCCAATTTTGTGTGTTCACCGCTGGGGGTGGTACCTAAAAAAGAGAAGGGCGAGTTTAGACTGATCCACAACCTGTCGGCACCAAGGGGGGCATCATTGAATGACACGATTGATGAGGGCATTTGTAGTGTGAAATATGCCTCATTTGACCAGGCTGTGGAGTTATTGCGAGCTCTGGGGCCAGGGGCACTGATGGCAAAGTCCGACATAGAATCTGCTTTCCGTCTCCTCCCAGTTCACCCTTTGGATCACCACCTCCTGGGTTTCAATTTCGAAGGCAAGTTTTACTTGGACAAATGCATGCCCATGGGATGTTCCATTTCTTGTGCTTATTTTGAGACGTTTAGCTCATTTCTATAATGGGTCATGAGACAGGCGACGGGCCACCAGCAAGTCATGCATTACCTAGACGATTTCCTTTTCCTAGGTGCGGCGGGCTCTCGGGAGTGCGCCTGGGCATTGCAGGAATTTTGCGTGCTCATGCGGGCTTTTGGGGTCCCTTTAGCGCCAGGGAAGACGGTTGGCCCGTCTACCTGCTTGGAATTCCTGGGTATCGAAATTGAATCGGTAGAGGGATGCTTCAGGTTGCCCAAGGACAAAGTGTCTAGGTTCAGAGCAGCGCTTCGTCAATGCTTGCGCAAAGATAAGGTGTCATTGCAAAAGCTACAGGAAGTAGTGGGGCAATTGAACTTTGCCCTGCGGGTCATCCCAATGGCACGCCCATTCTCGCGCTCGATTGCTCAAGCAATGAGAGGATTACGCGAGAAACATCACCGCACGAGGGTGTCATCTGAAGTCCGCCAGGATATGCTTATATGGATGGCATTCCTGGAGGACTTTAATGGCAGGGTAGTGTGGCCCGGTCCCCCCGCCACATCAGCAGAGTTGGGTCTGTGGACAGACGCTGCTGGTAGTGCGGGCTTTGGCGCCATCTTGGGTGCCAAGTGGGTCGCTCAGCGGTGGCCGGAGGAGTGGAAAGCATGGGGTCTGACCGCCAATATTGGATTCCTGGAACTCTTCCCGATATGGGTGGCCTTGAAGGTCTGGCCGGAACACCTATGTAACCAATCAGTGGTGTTCTGGTCGGATAACATGACAGTGGTGGAATGTATAAACCAACAGGGGGCACGCTGCCCTTTCATACTGCGCCTGATAAAGGAGATTGTGTTACAATGCCTAAAATGGAATGTGGTGTTCAGAGCCAAACATGTCCCAGGAATTCTCAACAATGCAGCTGATGCCCTTTCTCGCTTTAAAATGCAGGTATTCAGGGAACATCTTCCTGCAGCAGACCCCTCGCCAGCCCACTTCCCGGCAATACTTTGGCAGATTGGTGCCCCAGACTACAGGACCTCGTGGTTGCTAGCTTAGCCCCAGGACCAAGTCAGCTTATGAAGGGGCGTTTTTGTCTTACCGGGCTTTCTTGGGGCTGGAATGGGAGGCTATGTGGGCACAGGAGGACAGCTTTGCGGCATACTTAGAGACAATGCACAGGGAGGGGCGCTCAGTGGCGGCAGCGAGCAGACACAGGGCGGCGGTCGCCTTCTTCGCACAGGCTAAGGGCATGCGAGATCCGACTAACACCTTTATGGTGCGCAAGGCGTTGAGGGGTTGGCGCCGCCTGCAAGGTCACGCACCAGATGGAAGAAGGCCCATTGGGCTGGCGCGGCTGACAGCCTTATTGGGAGCGCTGCACAGTGTCTGTAGCTCCGAGTGGGAGGTACTTCTGTTTAAAGCTGCGTTTTCCCTGGCCTTCTATGGGGCTCTGAGAATTGGGGAATTAGTCGCAGGGTCAAAAGGGGACAAGTTGGGAGGCCTGCAGCGGTCGTGTGTGGGGATCAGTGAGGATACTATGTGGGTGACAATCCAGAGGTCAAAAACTGACCAGGAGTCCCGGGGTCACACCATAGTGCTCCACCGGGCACGGGCCAACCCTTGCTGCCCGGTTTCACATGTGGAGGACTTCCACACACAGCGAGGTGGCACGACGGGGAGTGCACTGTTGTGTCACGCCGACGGCACGCCGCTGACTAGGTACCAGTTTAGGCGAGTCCTGGAGCTGACACTCAGACAGGCAGGTTTTGACCCCAGAGAATTTGGCACTCACTCATTTAGGATTGGGGCAGCAACTGAAGCAGTAGCGAGGGGTCTCCCGGTTGACAGTGTAAAGAGACTGGGGAGATGGTCATCAGAGTGTTACAAACGATATGTGCGAATAGACTTGTTGTGACAGGATGGTGCTCATGCCTGGTATCTTTCTGGTTTTTTGCAGTTTCTCAAACCTGTGACGCAGGGGAGGAACTCGCCGGCATGCGTCAATGATCAACACCACCTCAGCACAAGCAACAAGACAGACACACGAAATTGGTGACTTGGATTGTGGGCCACTCTTATGTGAGGCGTGCTAAACATGTTTTTCTTTCAGGAGACCGTATGAAAAGGGCTGCACTAAAAGGGTTCCATATTTCCTTTTTTGGTAGGGGGGGTCTGTGCCTCAGCCAGTTTAGGGGCTTCTTCCAGGGACTCTTAGCGCAGCAGCCTGCCCCCCCGTCAATGGTGATACTTCACTTGGGGGAGACTAGGGAGGCGCATCTTGATAGAGGAAATCATCTCCACTGCTGGGTGGGTCTCGAAGATGTGCCCGGGCTGCACAGTAGTATGGTCGCAACTTATCCCCCGATGGCAGTGGCGAGGGGGGACTCGGTCAGGGCGTTGAATCACTCGGTAAAGAGGATCAACACACAGTTGGACAAGCTATTCAGAGCCCCCCGGTTGCAGACGATTCCACACGGGTGTATCTGGGGCAAGCAGTTCTATCTGGGAGACGGGGTCCACCTGACTGAAGCGGGGAATGTCCTGTTGTCTAATAATCTTTGGGCGTGGTTAGAGGGATTTGCTAAATAAGTCAGTCCAAATTTTTAGGGTTAGGAAGGGGGAGGCCAGATCGTCGGTCAACAATGCTGGCCTGTGGCGGTAAGGTCATGACCGGTGAGCAGCTATTTTAAGGTCTGAGGGGGCGGGCATCATCCTATGGAGGTTCCCGCCCAGGGGGAGGGGCCATTGGCCCTTCCTAGAACTTCAGGGGCAAGGTAACTGGTGCTTCAAAGGGGCGCGGGTTGGAGGAGTGACGCTTTCCTTAGGCTGGTAGCCACCCCGCGCGCGCATACTCATGACGTCAGCAGATGGCGCTGAGTAAGAGCCCTCCTTAAGCAGGTAAATGGAGTTCACGGCGTGGACCGGGTAATTACCGGGCCCGGCTGCGCATGCGCACATCTTGTGGTGAGGCGCAGCTAGTAGGACCTGACACCGGTTAGCGACCTTGCCATATGGCCTGAAATGTTAGCATACTAAATTTCAGATGAGGATGTTAGATTCGGTTAGGAAACAATCTGTATTAGAGTTTTTGTTAAGGATAGTCTCTCACACTTGTTGACAATCATGTATCTAATGTTCTGCTGATTTTTCGTATAAACTGCATTTCGTACATTTAAATCTGTTGTTTTATATCTTAATAAATACGGCCGGGGGGTCCCGCGACCCCCCCGCCTTCCAAAGATAATCATGTTCAGTTGTCCTTGTATCCGGGTGTTGGTGTGGTCATAGGGAGGGGGGCGGCAGCCAATCACTGACCATGTGCTGAAATGGTGGATCCATAGCATGCATACCATCACAGCGCATCACAAGACACACCATCCTGTTCAAGCCAACAAGACAGCATAAAGGTAACATAACATAACACACCTTCCCATCCCATAACATGTTACATCAAATTACACACAATGTTACCACCAAGCATCACATAACATTTTGTCTTAAGATCACATAACATCCTGTCGTCCATCGATCACTGTACATGTTGAACCCTTTCCTAAGACCAAAGATGTCTCCACCTCACATTTTGCACCTTCACAAGGCTATGCCAGCCCTCCTCAATGCCTACTTTCTTATCATTGGCAAATTTTGATCAGGATATTGTCATGCACTTCTATTCATCTTCAATCTAGAGCAGTTTCCACGTTGTCTCGTCTTTGCCTCTGAAAACCTCCTTTGCCTTCTCCTGGTCACTGGGTAAGATGCTGCTTTTACCACTTCAAGGGCCTGACGGCGAATGTCACCGGCACAGAGCACAGTGGATTGAGGTCTTAGAGAACATTAGCCTCTAGGGAGATTCCCTACTGATGGTAAGAAGCTTATCCGGCTATTTGCCTGCAGTCGCAGTTGCTCCTTGCTGCCCGAGATGGACTTCACCCATAAATCAGTGTGGCAGCTTCTTGAAATTCGACTTTCTTTGCCTGAACTGAGGTACCTGATTTGCACCTGCCCTGACGTTATTTTCAGAATCCAAACCTTTAGCCTCTTTTTGGAACCAGTCCTGGGGCGCAAAAGAGTCGAGAAATCCATCCTGGTGAAATTTGACTTGGATGCCTAGAGGCCCTTCAAGGGACAGAAGAAATTTTCTCCCTGCCTGCTATTTTTTATCGACACCTGGGCCACGGTTTGATTCAGGGCCCTTAATCCTATCCCTAGGTGGCAGTCGTATCCTCGTATGATTGCCTGTAGAGGAGTTCAAGACTACTCTGTGTTCTTTTGTACACAGGATTAACTATAAGCCGCGAGATTTTGCTGTTGCTCCCCTCCCTTCCATTGGTTGCCCTGACGAAGGCGTGGCCCTAGATCTGGCCTAGCACCGAAACGCGCGTTGGCGCCTCGAGTTGGCCCTGCAAATGTACCATTTAGTCTCTATTCTGTTGGGAGACTAAGCAGGACCTGATACAGCACTAACAACTGACAACTGTATTGTGTGTTGCATATTGTGTGTATGAAGAATGTATGATGAGGTGTGAGTTTGACCTGATTGATTGAAGGGATGTGTGGGAGATACATTGATTGTTCTTTCGTTGTGTTTCTTGTCTATATTATCATGTTTGTTACTATTTGAAAGAATTGAGAAAAAATATGTTTTTATACTCTGAGCAATTTATATATAAAAAATGGAATTAAAAAAATCTTTTCGAATGATCTTCACATGAATGTAGTGTCATGATTGGTATGATGGTGTTCTGGTCTTAGTGAGCTTACTACTGAGGATAGTTCATTGGGGACTCGTGTTGAGCCCGTTTTTTAAATCAGTGGGGCAGATTTTTGTTTTGTATTGATTCCCCCGCTCGTCTGCCTCGTAATTGAGTTTTCAGGGGGCCCCTTTCTTCTATTAGCAGTACTCCCTCTTTCATCATGCCATGTCTATCCACAAGCCAGGATGAAGCGGCCTGTCAATCGCCTTACTTCTTTGGGATCCGGGCAAAGACCACATGGACATGTTTCACAGTCAAACAAAAGGATATCACTTCACTAAGGAAACAGGAACCAGCTCTCACTTATAACATCTTCAGTACCATTTGCTGTAGAAGCTATCAGTGTCCCTTGCTACTAGGTAATACATCTTTCTATCTCTAAATTTCCAATTCCATAAACATACAATGCGCAACATTTTATTCTATCACCCTATTACCTTTCCCCATATTTTCCTTATTATATGCCTATCTGCATTTCTAGACCTACCGGTCCACTATCAGGCCTGTCAGCCACTTTTCTTCTTAGAATTGATGACTTCTTTCTCAAACTGGGCCTTCTGTTCCCCTCGGAGAGCCTCTCCAAACCCTTTTTTTCCAGTAAATTTGTATTGTTTTTTACATACACGTACACATACATATAAGACATACAACATACACTTTTAATGGTTAGCTCGTTCCAGGGTTTCTGCCCAGGCCCGTTTGGGTCGTGTAGCTCTACTTTACAGATTTATACATGCTAGGCTGATCCAAACCTTTGTTTCTTTTTCCTTTTTTTCTATGCTGGATACCCATGATGTTTATTCCCAGCTCTCCTTCACTGTCTCTCAATGCACAGTTGAACGGTTCTACCATTAGTGCAGAAATAAGGAGAAAACGGGCGTACCCTTGCCTGGTGCATTTTTTGATTCTGCAAATTTCCAAGAACTGCTGGGATGTACGGAATTCTGCTGCTGGTTCGGAGCACAGCAGAGATGCCCACCATTTTACGTTTCCTTGAGCACAGCCTGGACTGACAAAATCAAAAGCCTTTTCTAGGTCAATTAAAACCACCGGAGGATGGAGCTCGCCAGGAAGTGTTAACCGCCTTCTTATTTTAGCCGCGATAATTCTCCCAGTGATGAGCCCGTTCTGATCCAGGTGTACCAGCCAGGGCAAAGAATTATTAATGCAGTTGGTTATGATGCTGCTCAGGATTGGATAGAACCTCTATAAAACTTGAACAAGGGCCCCCAAATCTGCAAAGTTCCTCCTCGTAACTCCTTTCCCTTAACAAATTAGATTGGTTACTCGAAATTAATTTTTTGCAGATTAAAAAAAGAAACACAATCTCAGTTTATTGGCTCATAAGAGCTTTTTTCAGTTTACAAGGAGAGCCAAGCCTGCAGACTGATGGGAAGGATGGGCATTCATGACAGAGGGGTTAGGACTGATTCGGGCTGCAGAATCCATGTAGAGCTCATTCCCCAGCATCAGTCTTCTGAAGCACACATGGTCGTTCCCCTGGTGACCTCAGCAGAACAGGACCTCACAGGCTGCCAAATGTACACAAAAGATGAATTTCATCCGCACTGCTGATGATCCTACTCAAGCAGAAAATAGACTCTGGGCTGTATCTGAATCTCAAGAGAGATGGGCATGATGGTTCCCACAGATGCTAACGCGGCAATTCCATCCTAATGGCAATCAAGTGCTGGATTGTATGACATTAATATTGTGTCCTAAATATCTTTTACAAAAATTGGATGCAGATTTTCTATTGTTATCTCCAAGGGGGCAACACCTTTGGTTTCTTATTAAGGGCACACTATTTGTCAGACAACATTATAATCAAGATATTTTGGTACCATCCTGCTGGGGTATAGGCTTCAGTCCACTTAGAATTGTTTCCTGTATATGATGGTTAGCTCTAGTAAACTAAACTAACACAACACCCATATGATAAACAATAACTGACCTGGTGATTATTATCAAGCTCTTTCCTTAATCAACTCAAATTAACAAACCGGTTCTACATAACAATCCACAGATCTCCAATTGCAACCAGTTTGGAAATTATAATGTCATCATTTTTACCCGATCCTGTCTTCAATTCATGGAGCCACCTGTCAAGGTCCCCATCATCTGCCCATCTCCTCCAAATTTCCCCAAGTGGTGAAGGAAACTTCATTCCCTCCTCTCAAGGCACCTGTGTACTCTGGACACTATGAAGCTGCACACTACACTTGGAGACAACTGTGCATGAACGGAATGTGTGCTTACAGGGTTGCCTGGTTTAGGCCATAGGGGGGAGGGCTGCTGGTGGGAAAGACTGCAGCATGGGTTTTGAGGTCGTCTCTGCTAGAAGAGACCAAAGTAGTGAAGGATGGACAGAGAGGAGCACTGCAGGAAACAGGGCGTCTTGAGTTTGGAAAGTGCTGCAGAAGCCTTGAAGGGGTGTAAGTGCTGCAGGCATACAAAGGGAAGGGTACATTATAGGAAATTCGAGAGAGAGTGAGAGAGGTGCTGCAATAAGCTGGAGGACAGGGACCACTATAAAAGACTATGGAGCGATGGGTGTTCTGCAGGAGTCTGGAAGAAGAGAAGTACTGCATTAACTTGGAGGGATTGAAGCGCTGCAGGAACCTGAAGGGAGGAAAATGGAGCAAGAACATGGAGAAAGACAAGGGCTACATGGTGGTACAAGCTTCTAAAGGAAGATACCCCTGCAGTAGCCAGAAATACCACAGTGCTATAGAAACCCTAATGATAAGGAGGGTTCTCTGGCTGCCTCAGGCCCAATTTAGGCTCATTGAGAGTGACCGGCATCCACCCAAGAAAGAGTCCACATCCATTTGCGCAAGTCCACACACTGGGAACCACCCACTGGTGTAAGGCAGGGACATAGAAGCGTTGTATGCGGTAGCTGGAACTCATGGGCTCTCTAAGGGTCTACCACCAATGTCCAAATGAAAAGAGATTCTGACCGAATCCCATCACAAGTGCTCTGACAACCAATCCAAGGTCACCAAACTTTCACACCACTAATATAATGTTTTTGCAGCTAGGTGATTGGCTTTGAGCACATTGGTTCTGCAAACTCTGGCCCTGCTTGTCATAATAACAGAACATACAACTATTGTTAAAACACTGATAACAGATAAAAAGGTCCGTCTCAATACTCTCCAAGAAAATAATTCTGAACAGATGTTTACCCTAATGCCATGGACATGTTACTCTTCTAATACCAATAAGGCAACCACGCATCTTACATTGGAGGCTGGAGTTGCATGTAACATGATCAGTTTGCCTAGCTTACAGCAAAGGACAGAGTCGAACATGCCAAAGAGCACATCAAAACCTTACAGCAGGCTAAGACCTCCTACAGAAAAACGATTCCTCATAGAGACAGAACATACAGACTTTGGTAACAGAAAGTAATTATCGCTCATCTTACACACACGCATATGTAAGTTCAAGTTTCAGACAGCAAGAAAGACAGCATAATTGCTTAGGCCGCAGGTAGCAGAACCATCACATAGGCTCAGACCTCAGCAGTGCTCAATTTGAGCAAAATAAGTGCCAGGGCTCTCGGCAAGAGGGCACTGCAGTTTGTACCACCCAGTGCCCCTGCCGGCGCTGCCAGTGACATTACATACACAACTACTAACCATCAAACTACTACAAAGGTGACAATTAAGACTATTACAGGCCCCAAAGCTTTAAGAAAAGCTTGGGCGGCAGGTGTTGGTCATTTTTAACGTATATTGAATTATTAGACAACTGTTGTTGTACTCATCTCTAAATTAGACAGTTAGTGCCACCATTTGGTAGACTGCCATTAGTGCCAGGTTGTAAATTAAGTGCCGGTGCAAAGCACTGGACCTCACTAGCTCAAATTAAGCACTAGACCTCAGACATCAGAGTTATTCCTCAGGTTGCAAAGACAAACATGTCATGGCTTTAGACCCCAGAGCTATGACCCCAGATTCAAAGAACTTACAGATTCAACCATTGCTGACAATTAGATAATGGGTTCAGAGCTATATATATGCGTGCGCAGATTTTAAAGATGTTACCTTTAGAGCGCAGAGGTATCCCTTAGATTACAAAGATTTACATGTGTTATGTTTCAAGCAACATAGACACATCTCTGGTTTCACCAATTAGGTGCATGTCTCATATTGGAGAGCTGTCCCGCAACTTACATGGAAATTATTCAGAGAGCTATTGCTCAAGTTACACAGCTCTAAAAGGAATATGCTTGAGACGCCGTGCTTAATTTGAGCCAGTGGAGGTCACCAGTGCCTGTTTTGGGGACCGGTGCATATTTTTCCTCATCGTTTACCCCTTGTATATCCTTTGCACCATGTAAATATAATTTTCAATAAAAAATTACTGGGGAAAAAAAGAGCAAGAAAGGGAAAAGCACACAAATGGGAAAGAAGGAGTTAGAGAAAGACAATAAAACCGTCACATGGAGAGGGAGCAGGAACCTGCAACAGTGAGATAAAGGGGCAGGGAGCGTCTGGTAGTAGATTAAAGAGGTATGAGGCGGATTCAAGACCACCCATTCCTGGTATTTGGAGCATTGATATTTAATGGCCCAGGTCGAGGGATTCTAAGCAGAGCTTTGGGCCCCAGCACTTATTCTTTTACAAATGAAACACATCTTGAGAGTAAAATCATTCCTCAAGTGACACCCGGTTTACAGGCTTTGACAAATAACAGTTATAATATCTCTCTGACTACACAATATTTACAATTTCAGGCCTTAGGTAGCTTAAGTGTCCCATAGGTGGTAAAGTTATTACAAGCTCAAGACGCAAAAAACAAAGCTATCTAACATGCCTTCATCTCAGAAAAGAGAAATACAGCTCAAGCTACACAGATCAGACAGTAGTACTATTCGTCGCACGGACACAGTGAATTGTGCAGGATCACACAGAGTGTCAGCAGGAAGATGGGAATTCCCCACTTCATTACTAGGCCCTCAGTAGCCTCTTTGCTGTTCACCATAACGATTGTGGATTCTGAATCTTGGATTTTCAGTATTTCACTTTAGTTACTTTGATTTTCTTGTATTAGTTCAGTTATGCAGCAAATGTCGTTTATGCACATTACATTAATATTAAGTAGTTATGCATGATCATTTGCATCCAACTCAGATCTCTCTTGTTCATCTCTCTCGACTCCCTTCTCTCTCCCTCTATCTTCCCTCTCTTTTGCTGTCTATTTCTCTTACTGTTACCCTCTCAGACACAGAATACGTAGCACTGTTAAAGTGGAGTGGGAGGGAGTCATTCAAAACTTTATATCGCCTTTACTATGACCCTCAAGACATTCGAGTAGAAAAAGAACTGTGCACACTAGCTGTCTTCAGACATAAGAGTACAATTTATGGGGCTGACCACTGACCAAGATGGTCGCACACTGAGACAGCTCTGCAGCCATGGGCGTCCGCAGGGGAGGGCAAGGGGGGGCACTTGCCCCCCCCTGGAACACCGGTCCGTCACTGTTGACAGCCCCCACAGTGGTGTTTGTCTGCAGGGCTGTCAATTTTAAAAGTGTGAGAAAGCGCTTGCAATGACGGTCCTGCTGATGGGCAAGAGAGAAGGTCCAGGCCTGGCTGCTCCCACAGCTTGAAGCAGAAGCGCACCTAGAGTCAAATTTCGGGTCGGGGGGGGCACATTTTGTCAAGCTAAGGAAGAGTGTAGCTGCAGCCAGGGGCCCTAGGAAGGGGTGAAAACCATCAAAGCCTCATTAACGCCAGCACCGAATTACACAATTCGCCCAGAGATGCAATGGGTGTGTCTGCCTGTTTTTTGCGAGATCAATTGGAAAGTCCTTCTGTGCACTCGTGATTTATTCATACTCAAGCTATATTCCTTTCTTTTGTTGGTGCTACTACATCCTGGTACCTACTCTTTAGGTGCCCTTTCGTATACCCTATCGTGTGTGGTTCAGACACTTCTGTTCTGATGGATGTGTGCACTTTTCAGCGAACATTAAAGTTTCATCAATTTCTTTTCCATGGTAATAATCAGTTTTAATTCATATTTTGGTTTCCATTGTTAACTGTTCTTATACGTTTTTTAATATATCCATTATTTCTAAAATAAAATAAAATAAAATAAAATAATGGATATATTAAAAAACAGTTAACAATGGAAACCAAAATATGAATTAAAATATTTTGTTGACAACTGAAAAAGAGTTAAAACTGAACAGAAGTGTCTGCACCACACACGATATGCCTGTTTTTTGCACCATAAGCACTAGTATTACAGAAGGGTCTGCATATGAGATGGATTAAAGAGTTTACGCCTTGAGCTCCAAAGGGGCAGTCCCTCATGTTCATTGCAGTATCGAGTGTAGCCCCTGGACCACTGTCTGTACTCACTGTCGCCTGCCATGATTCACGAAGGGAAAGCTGTCCCACAGGGACAACTTTTCTTTTCTGAATCATGTACCAACTGCAGCTCAGTGTTGGTATCAGATCAACGGTTTGCGACTGCCATTGCGTTTGAAAACCATTGATATATGTCATTGTAAATTGCAATTTGAAGATAGCACCCTTTCCACTGCCCCTCCAAATTCCAATATGAAGTAAGATGCAGAACCCTTTTTGTCAATCATGAAGGTTATACACAACTCTAAAAAGAGGTTTTGCAGTCGCAACCACTGTGATGCTGCAAATTGTAAGCTTTATGACCACAACATCCTTTTGTATTTGAGGGCCCTAGTTATTTAGATAAAGCAGGATGTGCAGTGAAAGGAATGACATTACAAATGAGTAGTGCCTTTAATGCTCTGGAAATGCTAGGATCTCCAATCTACCTCTCTACCTCTCTCTCTACCTCTCTCTCTACCTCTCTACCTCTCCCTACCTCTCTCTCTACGTCTCTCTCACTATGTCTCTCTTTACCTCTACCTCTCTCTCTACACCTCTCTCTACACCTCTCTACCTCTCGCTATCTCTCTCTCTCTCCTTCTCTACCTCTCTCTCTCTACCTCTACCTCTCTCTCTACCTCTCTCTCTCTCTACCTCTCTCTCTCTACATCTCCCTCTCTCTATCTCTCTCTCTCTCTACCTCTCTCTCTACCTCTCTCTCTACCTCTCTCTCTCTCTACCTCTCTCTCCCCACCTCTCTCTCTCTACCTCTCTACCTCTACCTCTACCTCTCTCTCTACCCCCCTCTCTACCTCTCTCTCTCTACCTCTACCTCTCTCTCTATCTCTCTCTCTACCTCTATCTCTATCTACCTCTCTCTCTACCTCTCTCTACCTCTCTCTCTCTTTCTACCTCTCTACCACTACCTCTCTACCTCTACCTCTCTCTCTACCTCTCTACCACTACCTCTCTACCTCTACCTCTCTACCTCTACCTCTCTCTCTACCTCTCTCTCTCCACCTCTCTCTACCTCTCTCTCTACCTCTCTACCACTACCTCTCTACCTCTACCTCTCTCTCTACCTCTCTCTCTCTACCTCTCTCTCTACCTCTCTACCACTACCTCTCTACCTCTACCTCTCTCTCTACCTCTCTACCACTACCTCTCTACCTCTACCTCTCTCTCTCTACCTCTCTCTACCTCTCTCTCTACCTCTCTCTACCTCTCTCTCTACCTCTCTTTCTACCTCTCTACCACTACCTCTCTACCTCTACCTCCCTCTCTACCTCTCTACCACTACCTCTCTACCTCTACCTCTCTCTCTACCTCTCTCTCTCTACCTCTCTCTACCTCTCTCTCTCTCTACCTCTCTCTCTCTACCTCTCTCTCTACCTCTTTATCTCTTTACCTCTCTCACCCTCTCTACCTCTCCCACTCTCTCTCTACCTCTACCTCTCTACCTCTACCTCTCTACCTCTCTTTCTACCTCTCTCCCTCTACCGCTCTACCTCTCTCTTTACCTCTCTCTCTACCTCTCTCTCTACCTCTCTCTCTCTACCTCTCTCTCTCTACCTCTCTCTCTACCTCTTTATCTCTTTACCTCTCTCACCCTCTCTAACTCTCCCACTCTCTCTCTACCTCTACCTCTCTACCTCTACCTCTCTACCTCTCTCTCTACCTCTCTCCCTCTACCTCTCTACCTCTCTCTCTCTCTCTCTCTCTCTCTCTCTCTCTCTCTCTACCTCTCTCTACCTCTCCCTCTATCTCTATACCTCTCTCTCTACCTTTACACCTCTACCTCTCTCTCTACCTCTCTCTATCTCCGTACCTCTACCTCTACCTCTTTCTACCTTTCTACCTATCTACCTCTCTCTCTCTACCTCTCTCTCTACTTCTCTCTACCTCTGTCTCTCTACCTCTCTACGCCTCTCTCTCTCTCTCTCTCTCTACTTCTCACTACCTCTCTACACCTGTCTACCTCTCAACCAGTTGAATTCCGAGAAGCCCAAACCATCAGTATTTCAAATCTGCGCATGAAACGTCGGTAGGATGAGCCGTGCAGCTCAGAAAGGGATGTTCTTTTTACATCATTTGTATTTAATAGAATTGGGAAGCAGGAGAGCAGTCTCACAGTTGAGATAGGGATTCACATACACTGGTGACAGCTTTTGAATTGGCTTTAAAACCATTCAAAGATGGCTGCAGCATCTACGTGGGATGTGGTGGACTAAGTGGCAGCCGGAGCCATAAAGCACTGCTTGTCATTTAAAAAAAAACAAACAGCATTGACATAGCCAATAGGTCTCCCCTTTGGGACCTTATAAGTGTTTAGTCGTCTAGTACAATATCCTTGGTGCAACAACACCAACTCTTGCATGGCTAAACATTTAGAAGGTCCCAAAGGCGAGACCTATTTGCTATGCCAATGCTTGTTTGTTTTTTCCTCTGTTTCATTGTGGTTGCCAGGTAATCTGCTGTGAAGCCTCACATGATTTTTCTCCCACCTCATGGGTTTCTTTGTTTATTTAAGCTCTTTGTCTTATTAGATTTTTTTATTTGTTTATTTAATACTTGTGCTCAATCATGTCGGAGGATGGTGATGAAGTAAAAATGTTGCCCCACCCTGGAAAGATTTCTGCGGACGCCCATGTCTGCAGCTGCCAGTAACTAAATCCCTATTAATCTGTCAATATCCGTAAGGTGCCATCACAGCTCAATATACACCCGCAGCGAGGGTCGTAGCTGTCCAGGGCCGTTTGCTGCTAGATACGATGCCTTGTGGAGAGTGAGCCACCCGTCTTGGAGGGGCATAGGCCTAGACGGGCCCGGGGAGAGAGCGCAGCGAAGAAGCAATCGTCCAGGTAGAGGGACCTGGAGGCTCAAGGCCTCTGACACACTGAGAGTAAAAAGGCTCGAGACCGGGCAAAACTGGACGAAAGTCAAGACGTCTGACGGGAATTGCCCGTAAGCGGTGAGGAGCAGTGTGGGACGGGAGCGGAGTAGGACAAATCCGCGGCCCAGAGTGATCATGTCTGCGGGACTGGTGGGCACACTCAGCCTACCCTCACCTGCCCAACTGGTGAGTGTGCACCGAGGTGCTGTGGGCCTGAGGAGGAACAGCAGCAGGAGATGGCCTAGCGGCAACTGGGCACCAATGTGAGAGTGGTGCAGACATGGTGGATAGTAGTCCGTAGATCTCCCGGCAGCTGGTGGAACGTCCCGCCGGAGAAGTGAGCTGTAGCATCTCTTCACTGCTGAATACCACCTGAAACGGAATTTATTGAAGGAGGAAGCCTGGGGAAATTGCTGGGTGGGCATTGACAGGCCTGAAGACAGGGAGACCGAGACGTGAGGAAACAGAAGTCCAACGTGTGAAGAGAGATGCCGGTGGCTGATGGGGCTGAATCACCAAGAGACTGGGCCTTGGAGGCAGCTAGGGGAGAGTGTGAGTGACAGCCACCAGTCTACACACCCGTTGAACCATACAGATGCAGGGAGGGCCTCCCACCCAATGTGGAAGTCAATTGGAAGGGGCGGCCTGCCCCGGGGAATGGACACTCGCCTAGGCCTAGCTGTAGCGGGTAACGGTCAGAGTCTGGAGAGGAAGTCACATAACTGGGCTCTATCTCGGCTGACCTGTCTGCTGCTGAGGAGGGGAATCGCCCTTGTGCCCGGCCACAATATACACCCTCTTCTGGCAACCACTGAAAGGATGGCAAGTGCCCCGTGGGCTCAGAGAGACACAAGTGAGGGGAATAGCCCAGCTGTGGTAGGAAGAGGGAATCAAGAGACAGGAGATGAAGGATACCACAGCAGACTGAAGTAAAGCCCCGGCTTGGGTAGCACAGCGCTGGGTGGCGAAGGGGAGCCCAGAAGGGCTATAACGTTGTGGCACTGGTCCTGGAATAAAGGGGCGAATGAGCGGGCAACTGGGTAAACGAGTTGCAACAGGAAAGACGCTCCAGATGAGGAACGATAGCAGGGTCTCTTACAGCACACCCACACTGAACCCCTGGCACCAACAGGGAGAAACAGAGCCTGGAGGAGTGGTCCTACCCAGAGGTTCCACCATGGTTGACATGGTCAGGAATCGTGGGCCCAAACCCGCATAAACGAACAAGCTCAACAAGTACACTGTGACAATGTCAACCCCTGCATCCTGAGCCAGAGTAGATGGGGGGGACAAGACTCTTGACCTGAAGAGGAACCCTCATTGCGCAAAATAATGGCGGCTAGCAAAGACTTGTGCTGCATCCTAGAGCCAAAGCAGGATACAGTAACAATAGATGTCAATCTGTTAAGAGGAGATGTTCGTAATATCTCAAAGTTAAAACAACCGACACCAAGATTGCCGGTCTCCAATCCATTTCTAAGAGGTTGGAAGAGCAGGTCCAGACACTGTCGAAGCAAAATGCAATCCTCACAGCGTAGGTCAAGAGGAGAGATCTCGCAGAAACAACATCACGGTGCTGGGTGTCCCTGAAGGACTGGAGGGGCCCAGCGTCGAGAAGCATTGAGAGACAAAGACATTGAATATATGATGATGTTGCCAGCTAAGCTGCGCATTATATCTGAAGGCAGGTCGTGGCACTTCACATCCCCGGAGGAGGCGTGGAGCTGGGTGGAGGGCTGGCGGCCTGTGAGTCACAAAGGAAGGAAGACAGGGACTGGTAGGGGCCAGGGCCCAACAGATGGATCGCTGAGCTCAGATCCTACTGAAAAGCCTCATTCTACGGACTCCCATTGGGGCTCCTGAGAGATTCATGATACTGCTCTGGGGGAGACAGGCACCTTGCAGTGGATTGATTGGACATGTGCCATTAGAGGTACTAGGTGGTAAGAAACAGAGGGGTGGAATAATTCGCAATTTAAACTGTGATTCCTGCCTGTCGAGGGATGGGCTCTTGAGGCATCAGTATGCGACCTCCATAGAGATGTTTTTCACAGAGGATTGGTCTGTAATGTTATCATTATAATATTGGTGGTGGTGGGGAGCGCACCATATCCACGCTTCATCATGTTATGTCTGGGGCGACAGCACTCTGCAGTTTGTGGGGTGGGGGATTTCAATCCCACTCAGGAGGGTAGCATGGGAGGGGTGGTTTCAGGGGAGGTTCAGGGGTTGGTTTTTTGAGTTATGTTACTGTATCATTGCAACACGGTGCTGAGGGGAGGAGAGAAGATACGGGAGTTGATAGGAGCTCCCCACAGATTTGTTTGTCTCTGATCCATCCTGCAAGACAATGGGATGTCTCACATCGCACTTACATTACCATGGCACGCTCGAGAGGGGGAGCTTTGAATATTTGACCCTGGAATTCCAACGGTCTGGGGAACAAAATTAAGGGAACACTAATACTACAACTATTAAAGTGACACTCCCAATATATAGTCCTGATTTAGGAAACCCACCACAGGGGTACACGAAACAAAGCACTGGATCACTTTGGATACAGGACGATAGCTCACTCAAGATTCACCACTGGATCCAGAGGGGTGGGTGTACTGCTTAAAAAGTTGGTGCCATATATAGTGCACTCCACATGGAATGATTCATACGAGACATACGTGGCTGTTACCGGCACATGGGAGGGTCAGACGATCTAATTTTACTCTGTTTATTTCCCACTTCACCTACATGTGGTGACTCTGTTGGAGGTGAGTTCCCTACTCATAGCAATGCCACCAGGTTTTGGGGGGGATCATGAATGACGTGATTGACCCTGATGCAGATAGAATGGGTGAGGCAATCCACAGGGGTGGGAGGGGCCCATTATGCTCCTTTGTGGAAGCATTGGTGCTGGTGGATCTTTGGGGGTTGCACAATCCGGCCCATTGACTATATCTTCTCACACACTACTACACAGCACAATTCAAGGAGGACAAACACTATGCAAGAGGTATCTCTGACCATTCCCCAATAAGAGATCTCCTGCATGAGCCTTCTAGGGAATTTCCACGGGTCCCACGAATAGACACCTGGTTCCTCCGAGACAAGGGTATGAGTGAAAAAATACAGAAATAACCCAAACTATAGTTTGCAGAAAACCAGGGCTCAGTGGAATCAGCTACTGACATCTAGGAGGAATTTAAGACCAGTCTACGATGGCAGGTACAGTCCTTGATAGGGGGAAAAAGAAGGACCAAAAGTTGAAGTGCGGATCAGCTGAAAAAGAAGTTCTGGCCCTGGAAGAAAGGGCAACAACGGAGGGCAGGCCAGCCCTGACCCACCTACTAAGGCTTAAACAGCATGAATTCAATGGCCCAGGCGGAAAACAGGGCAAAGAGCCATGCTTTGGTGACTCAACGTTGTCTATATGGTGTGGGAGACAAGGCTGGTAAATTACTGGACTGGCTAGAAAGGAGAGGTCAGACCAGGTTCTGGGTGTTGGAGGTAATTGACAAGGAAGGGGTAGTGCAGAAATCCAATGCCAGAGTAGCAGAGACGTTTGCCGGGTACTATGAGGAAGTGTATACCTCGAGTGCGATCAAGACGGAGGAGGAGTGAGGGGCCTTTCTTCAAGGAATAGGCCTACGTACTATTGAGGGAGAGGACAGAGAGAGGTTGGACCTCAATTTAACAGAAGAAGTGACAGCGGCCATTCGTACCATGCAATCCAGCAAGGTGGCAGGCTCAAATGGACTGTCAATAGAACTATATAAACTCTTCAAAACCAGAATGGTCAAACCAATGCTAGACATGTTCAATGCGGTGGGCTCAGAGGGTTGCCTTCCCAGGGACCAAAGAACGGCCACAATAGTGTAGCTTCACAAGGCCAGCAAGCCTCCAATGGAGTGCAGCTCTTACAAACCAATATTGTTCCTAAATGTGGAAGAAAAGGTACTAGCTAAGATCCTAGCGAGTAGTCTCCGTACAGTGAGTACCTCCCAAGTACATCTCGATCAATGGGGTTTCATGCCTCATAGAAGCACCCAACTGAACTTGAGGTGCCTATATGGGGTGCTAAACAAGACGGAGGGCCCGATTCACAGAACTAACTTAAGATAAAATCCTAAACTTACTACCATTTTGGTATTCACAGAAGGCACTTACTCATTTTGGTATTCACAGAAGGCACTTATTCATTTCGGTATTCACAGAATATAGGAGTCTTAATTTTAGGACTCCTAAATGCCTTCTGTGAATACCAAAAGTCTTAAAATTAGGATTTTTCTCAGTTTAGTAGTAATAAAGTTAGGACTCCTAACTTTAGGACTCCTAAATGCCTTCTGTGAATACCTAAAATCTTAAAATTAGGATTTTTCTCAATTTAGTAGTAGTAAAGTTAGGAGTCCTAACTTTACTACTACTAAACTGAGAAAAATCATAATTGTAAGACTTTAGGTATTCACAGAAGGCATTTAGGAGTCCTAAAGTTAGGAGTCTTAACTTTACTACTACTAAACCGAGAAAAATCCTAATTTTAAGACTTTAGGTATTCACAGAAGGCATTTAGGAGTCCTAAAGTTAGGACTCCTAACTTCTGTGAATACCGAAATGAGTAAGTGTCTTCTGTGAATACCAAAATGAGTAAGTGCCTTCTGTGAATACCAAAATGGTAGTAAGTTTAGGATTTTGTCTTAAGTTAGTTCTGTGAATCGGGCCCAGCTTCTGCAGCTACGAGGCCGGCAGACTTGTTGGCCATAGACACTAAAATGGCGTTCAACAATACAGAATGGAAGTTCATGTTTACGTTGCTTGCCAAGATGGGTTTGGCCCAAAATTCTGTGGGTGGGTTCACCTCCTTTAACGATCTCCGCGGGTTCGTATTAATGGAGTAGAATCCAGGAAATTTGCATTAAGCAAGGGGACAAGACAAGGCTGCCCCCTCTTGCCTATGATGTTTGCATTGGTTTTGGGGCCACAGTGGAGTGGGTGCAAAAGGACCCGCTAATAAAAGGTATACAGGCACCTGGGGGCTGGGTGTTGCACATATCACTCTACAAAGATTATATCCTGCTCTATGTTTCACGGCCCTATAGTTCCATCAGCAGAATACTACAAGTCTTTGAAATGTTTGGATCCTTTTCTGGCTATAGTATAAACTGGTCAAAATCCATATATTGGATAATTGTAACAGATTTTATCTACAGAATGCTCATGGTAGTTAAAAATGCTGTATATGTTGTATGATACAAATGTTAATGAAAAGATTAAAAAAATAGAGTACAACTTATGAAAAGGTTGGGCCCAAGGTTGAACTGGGATGGAAAATAGTCCCCGGCACTAAAATAAAATAGGCCCCCATTAGCAGTGATGTAACAAAACTTTAGGGGCCCTCCTTGAAAAGTACATGGAGAGGGCCCACCACGTTTCGGACCCGGTCAGGAGCTCTCAGGCCGCCCGCCAGACACCCATGCACAGTGCCTGCGGGGACCCTCTGGAGCTCGGGCTTTGTGGGCTATTGTTATGCCATTGCCCATTAGTGAATTAGATAACGAAAAAAGTAACCCATGTTTGCTTATTCGGGCAGTCTGAGCTTGAAGAGACACGCTGCTGGATAAGTGTTTTGTGAGGTATGGAAGAATGCATGGATTCAAACTTGCAGCAAGCAATGTTTGTTTAAATATCAGTAAAGCCAACAATGAAAACTGTCCACGTAGACCATAAACCAAGCCTACAACTAGGCAAACACCTGGCCCACACTCTGATTACACTTTAGGCCAGTTCGACCGTGGTTCAGCATATTTGCATCCAGCACACTAAAGCCATAGAAATAGAAAATGGTTTGGGCATGCTAATAGCTGACATGTATAGTTGGGAATATGTGTGTTGTGTTCCCTTTAAGAGGGGTAGTACAGCTCTTGAGTTTGCCACTACACATGCATGAAAACAGGCGTGGCCTATAGGATTAGTTAAAGGCGCTGCCATTCTTAGGCAGGCGTTCCGACTGAGATCATGTATGTGGCTGATCATTGCAGACCAACTTCTTCGTCCTCATGAACCCCCTTCCTGTCATGGTAAGTCCCTGACAAGCATTTAGCAGCATTTAGCAACACCTGATCCCTTAAAATATTAAGAAGCACTGGTAGCGCTAATAGATCTTGCTTGCATTTTGAGTTAGTACACAAATATTTCTTTAAAAGCCCCTGCTTTGAATAAAACAAAAAACGATTGCTTTCTTTGTAGAATGCATCTATGAGATAATTAAATGTGCCATGATTCAGTGTGCTTGGTGGATCTAAAATAGTCCATCATGCACTGCAATGCAAGCACAACATAGAATGAAGAATGATATGTCAAACCGCCAATAGTATAAGGTGAGAGAGAGAAACTGCTCTTAGAGGCACCAAAGCTCACTCTGTGTACGATTTAAAGAATTAGCAATAGGAGGTCTTGCAGACAGCTGTCAAGCCAAGCATAACAATAACCATGCTAGCAGCCATCAATTGCATATCCTTAGAAAAAGAAGAAATACTAAAATAGCCTGAAACCAACTGAGTGTTAAATGTCCAAGGATAGCGCGGCATGCCAGAAGCAAGTAGGTGCCAGGACTGATAGACCTATCAATGGCTGCAATGCATGGCTGGTAGAAATAAAAGGAAGGGTGGGCATGGCAGCAGCCCCAAGACCTCAGCAGTAGTCATAGAAGGTCTAACTGGCGAGGCAACATCTAGAGGCTTTGAGCTTCAGACATGAAAGAAATAATAGGCTTGACAATCACAGTGGGTCCTGGGCTGTAAATCACTTACCCTACTTGTTGTATCCATTAGCTTCAAAATCGTAGGCTGGTCAGATATCGAAATAGACCAACTGTGTGAAGGCAATGATGTTACTGCATATTCAGCAGGTAATTCACACGTCCTGGTGCATTCTCCGATTAGCATGTGCATCAAAGAATCAACTACATTTAATGGTACATAATAGGTGGCCTGCTAACATACTTAACAACATTGAAACATCTAAATGCACAGAAGTCTAAAAAGAGGAGGCCTGACTCTAGCCGGGCAGGGCCATGGGGATGATAGGCAGGGGGGAGTGGTAGATGCACTGTTGGCCGTGTGCATGCCAGTTTGGCCGGCCGTCTCAGGATGACCAGACCGTCATGCGCACTGAAGTTACCTCCAACCCAAGCTGCATTGTCAGGTTGGAGACAGCAGGCATAGGCTCCCAGTCTACCTGGGCATGTCAATTCAGAGCGCTCCGGTAAATCCTGATGCTGCTCTCCGCATGAGAGAAGCATCATGATTGGCCTGCAGTGCACAGAGCCAGAGGGGAGCGTCAGAGGGGAAGGTAAGATCTTATTTTTTTTAAAAAAATTATTAGCATTTGCAAAGACAAGATCTTATTTATTTTTTACGTTTGGTTGTCCGTCGTCTCCGGTCCCGTCCTCCCCCTGCCCACTCTGCCACTTTGAAAGGACTCCAGCAGCTACTGCCTGGCTCTACTTCCATCTTTAAACCTGCACTGGGAAGGTACACCCAAGAGAGTATCCACTTGAACTAGGAGCACAAGCTGCTAGAGAATTGAAGCATGCACATAATAGACTTAAAGGGCTTCCCAGGGCAGTGTTTTATTCATACAGCCATACGCTGAATCTATAAAGGAATGGGGAACATCACATGAATGCAGGTTTTGCCTTAGAGAGGGTAGAAAGTGACACACACCTGGTGTCTGAATGTCCAGCGCTCATGTCAAAAACCTGTTAAACATAGACAACAAAATATTCGGTCTTATCTATTGAAAACTATGTAAACATTATATCATCGCAGTACCAGACCAACATGGACATGATAATCTATCCATAATTATACAAAGGTTGCAATGACACAGGGATATCACAGACCCAACATGTAACAAGCATTTGCAAAGCCAATATGTCTGGCATTGGCTACCAACTCTTAGCTTTGTGAATGTTTTTGAATGTGTTTTGTAATACTGTTCAAGGGAACCGTTTTCAGTGTAAGTGCTCACTGTGCAAGGGCAGGATGCCACCAATCACACAGAGGTAAGCCAATAGCTGAAATGGACTCACCTGTGCCCCACGTCTCATGTCGCATTCTGTGTTGGTTGGAACAAAAATGTGAATGACAACTGGCAGACCAATGGATCAAACAAGCTGGCTGAAAGCCCCTATAACTAAATATATTATATAAGCATAATGTTATTACATTCAAAAGGCCTTGACTAACGCTTGACTTAAAAAGATTACTACCAAAAAAAAAAAACTATTAGTAATAGATAATCCATGTTGATGACTGGTATTATAGATTACTTTGTCCTATACAGGAAAATGCCTAAGGTGAAGAAATACCCTGAGATCAATCTAAGGCGAGTGCACGTTAAGAAAAGCAACTGAAGCAGTCCCAGTCAGTACTGGGGCAACAAGATGAATAAAAAAAAGCACCAGGACATCTTTGGTAGGCTGCCCATCCTCGTGCCTGCAAACACAGTTCATCGATGCCTTATCTGTGGCATAATACAAAGACTACAGAGAGCACTTGCAGCAAATCTACAAGATTAATGCTGAACATTATCCAGACGTGCTTTAACTCTGGAATTTGACAATTTTTTCCCAGGCATTGTGTGCAAACCATTACTCAACTTGAAGACAAGAACCCCAGTCTTCCCTATTTAATGTATCCTTAGAACAATAAAATATTCAGCTCTCTGCTCTGATGGAATGTGTAATAGGGACGAGAAAAATATCATGAATAAAAGTGATACTATCCAACTCGTCCATTACAATAAAGGAAAATCTATTCAAAAATTGCTTTCTGAGACTCTAGACTTGCTACAAACATTTCAGAAAAACTCCAACAAACATGATCTCCTTGTTACATTTACCCACTAAGTACTTAACATGCTGAACCTACTTCTACACGTAGGGAACACCATTAATCCCTGCCACAAGGATTACTGCAGGGCAAGAAAAAGGAATAAAAAATATTTCAAAAGTAAAAGAAATGCATATTGGTTTTATATGCACTACTTTAATGTGCTGTATTTGCTGCTAAATTTGATTTGCTTATTTTACTGTTTTGAATCTGTATATTTTTAGCTAAAATCAATCTAAAATGCCTGTTTCACTGAACAATTTCATCACTGTCATTGGTTGTTTTTCTCAATATCTTACTTTATACTTTTTTCTGCTAAAGGTTTTCTAATCAAAATTTATACTGGATATGGCTCTGTGGGAATTCCGCATTGACTTAATTGGTTGTGACAGTGACTACGGATAAAAAGTACAGGACTCTAAAGCATGCTATGTTTGTCATAAAGCCCTACTTACAAGTCAAGACGTCTTTAAACCCACAATAGGCAAAAGCCCACCCAGCATCCTTTTAAGCCTCCGTACTTGTAAGGATGGTTAGCCCTGAATTCTGTGGATGAAAAGGTTCACCTTCAGCAGTACAGCTGTTCCTATCAGGTAGTCTGTCTTTTATGTTTTTACGTGACTTCGTGGACGCCCTGCGTCAAGATGTTCCAGAGGAATTTGATCTTTATGGGGTGAAGGTAGTCAGCCCATGCAAGAAGCTGTGCTTGCGGCTGGGGAGGAAGATGACGAAAGTTCACCGGTCTTGGGCTCACCTCTTTAAATCCAGCATTTGTAAAGCGCAAACAATTATCCAAGGGCGTCAAGGCGCTGGGGGTCGTCAGGAAGATTAAGCAAGCTATTGCCCAGAGTCACAAGGTGCTGGGCTGACCTGCCACCGTTGCCGGAGATCGAACAGTAAGCCTCCGTGCTCTGGAGTCACACTGCTGCGCCACACCTCATTATTGAGTGCATGCGGGGTTTGTATATGGCTTGTATATGGATGAGCCAGACACTCTACTCGGAAACATCCCCACTTCAATCTAAATGGCATTTTCAGGGCATCAACAGTTAACACTGCCAACTTATGCAAGAATTGATCTCCTTGATCTCCCTCATCTGATGTTCTTTGCTACACTAGGATTTATGATCACATCCTAGAATTTTGTGTTTATAAAACAGGGCATCCCTAGCTAATCCTCATTCTCAGCCACATTTGGGACTTTCAGCCAAGAACATTGTACCTTCTAAGCCTCCACCTCTCTGGAGCCCGTGTTTAGTTTAGGTCTCTATCTTGCTATCAGTGACTCCATGACCTCCTGGGCCAGGGCTAGCACTCTCCCCAGCAGCTCCACCCGATCAGCTGCCCGCGGCTCTGTGCTCACTCCCGGCTGGGTTCGAACCGGCTGCCGTGACTGCACCGTAGGTCCTCTGGCGTCTGTGGTTTCTTTCCTGTTTGTCAGCCAATTGTTTTCCCTTTCTTCCTGAGTTGTTATTGTAAATTGTGCCACTGTTGTTTTCGTCGTGCCCCATGAATTTCCTTTCTACCTGTGTTAATTATTGTAAACTGTGCCACTGTTGTTTGCCTCATGCCCCCTGAATGTCCTTTCTACCTGTGTTAACTATTGTAAATTGTGCCACTGTTGTTTTCCTCGTGCCCCCTGAATTTCCTTTCTACCTGTGTTAATTATTTTAAACTGTGCCACTGTTGTTTTCCTCGTGCCCCCTGAATTTACTTCACCCACTCTTTCCTTTCCCACCGCTGCCGCCCCTTCGGCCACGCCCCTGACCGAGCCAGCTCTTGCCACCCTTCCACTGCTCCCGCCCCCCTCCCCTACATATGCCGACCGCTGTGCGGTCACACCGCTGGTGCGCCAAGGGTGTGCCTAAGGCATGCCCGTCTGCACCTGTCAACGCCTGGATCGCTCCCAGCGCCAGACCCCCTGACCCCTGGAAGTGCCACGCCGCTAGACGCTGCTACGACACCACCACCCTCCGCGCACTCAACGCCGGCAGATCCTCCACCTGCTTTCAGGCCACGCCGAAGCTCACCCATGGACCCTTCACCTGCCGAAACTGCAGCTACACCTGTCTGTACACGCCGGCAGGTCAGGCACACCCCACCAACGCAGACCACAACCACCTCAGATGCATACTGCTCAACACCCGCTCCGTCCAAAAGCATGCCGTCGAACTCTGAGACCTACTTGACTCATCCTCCCCGGACGTCGCTTTCCTGATGGACACCTAGATGAACTCCTCATCGGCTCCCGACGTCGCAATAGCCATCCCGGACGGCTACAAGATCACCCGCAGCGACCGCACCTACAGACTGGGAGGAGGAATCGCCATCGTCCACAGAAAAACCCTCAGAATCTCGACCGACGCCGAAAACACCCTCAGCACCGCTAAACACCCGCACTTCCAGATCCACATCGACCCAAACACCACCCTCAGAGGAACCCTCGTGTACAGACCCCCGGGACACCGGCCACAGTTCATCGACACCATCACAGACGCTGTCAGCACACACACCCTGGACTCCATAATAATAATAATATCCACATTTGTAAAGCGCACAATCACCCGTTAGGGTCTCTAGGCGCTGGGGGCCGTCGGGAAGATTAAGCAAGCTATTGCCCAGAGTCACATGGTGCTAGGCTAATCTGCCGCCGGTGCCGGGGATCGAACAGTGATCCCCAGATTCCGGAGTCAGTCGCCCTGGCCGCGGCGCCACACCTCTTCCTCTCCACAGACAACATCCTCCTTGGAGACCCGAACTTCCACCTCGAGAACATCAATGACAGCAACTCCACCACACTGCTGGACAACCTCGCCAACCTTGGCCTCAAACAGCTCGTCATGACACCCACCCACTCCGTCGGACACACACTCTGCTCCATTTTCTCCGCCAGCAGCCATGTCTCCATCAGCCACACCACCGAACTCCACTGGACCGACCATCGTTGCATCCACTTTTCCTTCAAGAAAACCACTGCACACAATCACCAGCTAAGAACACCCCACCGTAGCTGGAACAAGGTCACCGAAGACCAGCTAATTATCACCCTCGCCCAAGACCCGCCGACCAACCACAACGACACAGCGCACAGCCTCTAGCAATGGATAGAGGATTACCCCAACACACTTCCCCGATCAAGAAACCCACAAACAGACGCACCAACAGAAGAGCCATCTGGTTCACCACCAACCTTCAGACATCCAAGCAGACCTGCCAGAGACTAGAGAAGAAATGGCGCCACAAGCAAACTCCGGACAACCATGCAGCCCTCAAGAATGCCAGACGCAGACACCACCAACTCATTCAAACGGCCAAAAGGACCTCATCGACAACAACGCTCACAATAGCAAAGAGCTCTTCAACATTGTGAAGGAACTCGCCAACCCCAGCTCCAGTTCCAACGATATCCTGCCGTCCCAAGACCTCTGCGACTCCCTAGCCATCTTCTTCCACCGCAAGAGCGCAGACATCCACAAGAGCTTCGACACCCAGACCTCTCTGACTGCCGCCGACACTCCAGACTCACAGTCCCCCAGTCACACCGGCCGCCTGATCTCCTGTAACCACGTCACTGACGAAGACACCATCAATACCATGAACACCATCCACTCCGGCTCACCATCAGACCCCTGCCCCCACCACATCTTCAACAAAGAGAGCTCCATCATCGCTCCCCAACTCCGTAAGATCTTCAACAGCTCATTCGAGACCGCCATCTTCCCGGAAAGCTGGACACACACAGAGATCAACACCCTACTCAAGAAACCCAAGGCAGACCCAAAGGACCTCAAGAACTATCGGCCCATCTCCCTGCTCCAGTTCCCGGCGAAAGTCATCGAGAAGACCGTCAACAGACAACTGACCCAATTCCTCAAAGAGAACAATACCCTGGACTCGTCCCAATCTGGATTCCAGTGCAACCACAGCACCGACACCGCCCTTATTGCACCACAGATGACATCAGGGCAGTGCTGGACAACGGCGAAACCACGGCCCTCATCCTCCTGGACCTCTCGGCCTCCTTAAACACTGTCTGCCACCACACCATGTGCACATGCCTCCACAACGCAGGGATCCGTGACAAAGCCCTGGACTGGATCACCTCCTTCCTCACCGACAGAACCCAGAGAGTCTGCCTCCCTCCATTCCGATCCGAAGACACCAAGATAACCTGTGGCATACCCCAAGGATCATCCCTCAGCCCGACCCTCTTCAACGTCTACATGACACCGCTCGCCAACATCATCCGATCACACAACCTCAACATAATCCCATACACCAATGACACCCAACTGATCCTCTCCCTTACCAAAGACCCCGCCACCGCCAAAACCAACTTCCTCGCAGGAATGAAGGCCGTCCCCTATTGGATGAAGAGTAGCCGCCTGAAACTGAACTCAGACAAGATGGAGGTCCTCATCCTTGGCTCCACCCCTTCCGCCTGGGACGACTCCTGGTGGCCAGCCACACTGGGAACGACGCCGACAACCACCAAACACACTCACAACTTGGGGTTCATCCTAGGCTCTTCTCTGTCAATGACGCAACAAGTCAACGCCGTCTCCTCCTCCTGCTTCAACACCCTCCGTATGCTTCACAAGATCTACAGATGGATCCCCACTGAAACCAGAAGGACGGTCACCCAGGCCCTCGTCACCAGCAGGCTGGACTACGGCAACGCCCTCTATGCGGGAACCACAGTCAAACTCCAGAAGAGTCTCCAACGCATACAAAACGCCTCCGCACGCCTCGTCCTGGACATCCCCCGCCACAGCCACATCACCGCCCACCTGACGAACCTGCACTGGCTTCCCATCAACAAGAGGATCACCTTCAAGCTCCTCACCCACACTCACAAAGCACTCCACAACGCTGGTCCAGCATACCTCAACATGCGGCTCACCTTCTACACCCCCAACCGCCAGCTCCGGTCCGCTGACCTCACCCTCGCCACCGTTCCACGCATCCACCGAACAACCACCGGCGGCAGATACTTCCCCCACCTCGCCGCCAAGACATGGAACATCCTTCCCATCCACCTCCGACAGACCCAGGACCTGCTGACCTTCAGGAGACTCCTCAAGACCTGGCTGTTTGATCAATAGCCCCCCACCCCAGCGCCTTGAGACCCTCATGGGTAAGTAGCGCGCTTTACAAATGCCTGATTGATTGATTGCAGTGATAAACCTTTTCAGATATCCAGGCTCGAAGTGCGCTGAACAGGAATTCCAATTAAGAGCAAAATGCAAAAAATAAATTAACAAAAAACTTTTTTTTATGAAATCAGATGTTGTTTTCTGACTTAGCTAGCATAGGAGATTGTTAATCAAATCAACATTTAGTGAACCATGTCCCCAGCCAATGAGATCTTTTTTCCATGATCTCTCACTGCCTAGCTCTTTACAGGTACTAGATGGACCACCGTGGGCTGAACTCAATGAAGATCAAGATTCTTTGCTTCAACCATCAGCACACCATGTCACATTCTTTCCTCCATTCTCAGCTCTCCTTTTATGGACACTGGAGTTCCTTCACCAAGACAGCCAGAGATTTTTTTAATATCTGTGTGTGGACCTTGTCTACAGATCTTAAGCTTCGAGACACTTAAAGCTTAATTTTCACTTGCATTGGTGCACACATATGCAGTAATCGCCACTTCAGGGGAGTTATGTAGGCCCCTGCAGCGCAGGAGGCACCCAACACTTCAAGGGGGACCCCTAGTCAGCTGATGGCCAATGAATATCTCTAAGATATAGGCGATCCAGGGGCCCCTTATCACATTCTGCAGGGACCCCAACAATTTTGTGATACGCCCCTGCTTCGTGTCAAAGGTACAAATACTGGAAAGGCAATTCAAGCCTTCTATCATTCTGAAGACAGTAATATTGGGTCATATTAACACTAGTCAATAACAGTGCTTAGAAACAGATATGCAGCATGAAGCATTATATAAAAACAACTTATCGTTCTTATATTGGATGTGATTTCATAAAGTGACCTCTCAACGGAGTAACATGAATCATTGCCAGTTATGTAGAAAAACAATTGTGTATTGACCACATAATTATTACGGCTCACCCATCTAGAGATTAGCAGGTCATGCAGTGGCACGAAATCTACGTTGAACAGACGGGAGCACACTGATGTCCTATATAACACTGCATGTAGAAGTAGATCGAAGAGCCTTCAAAGGTGTCAATACATACTATAGACATAGTTGTCAGTTAGATATATGGAGTGCTATCTCTACGCTCCTCACATACTCAATTTATCTGATCCATAGAGTCAAATGCTCATACCAGACTGCATCACTAACAGAGACGTCTGACCCCTACCAGCTTCTCTTATTAATTGAAAAACACACTAGGGCAACCAAGTCTTCCCTCAGAAGATAAGGAAATAATGCAACAACAAAAAAAACAATAGGGCTCCTGCATGAATAATTTGGGAAATATATTCGTTTTTACATTGATTGGTTCATAAGATCCAAACAGGAATAATATCAAAAAGATACATTTGAATTAGGAAATAATTCCATTTGATATGGATTGAAAATAATTGAAAGGATCTCGATCTACACTAAAAGTATAGCACAAATATTTTAATACTAACAAAACACATTTTTATAATATTGTTTTCCTTTGATGGTTTTTCACTACAAAAATACAACAAATAAATGAAACATTTAAATACAAATCATATGTAAGGTCACTTACTCAAAGATTTTCAAACACAGTCAAGTAGTGTTCTTTTTATACAATGACCTTGCATATTATGGATAACCACTCAACCCGATTTAACAGATTCCAGGATGAGACTACATTGCTTTTTTTTTAATACAAAGTATAGATGGTAGATGTGGAAGGAAAGTCGAGGTTTCAGTCTATTAGTAGAGGATATTCATGAAATCATTAATAACTGAGCATTAATATTAGTTAGAGGTGCATATATTCCTATTTCTGTCCTCATAAACTTCCTGTCAGAAATGTGCTCTTTAAAATAGGGCTCCGCTCAGATTGTGTAGCCAGGAATGGAGATTTTGCTTTGGGACAAAAAGTATTGGGGTTGCGCCCACCCAGGCTAGATTTCTTCTACATAGTAGAAATTCACGATTGTTTGAGATCATGTATAACCATGGGCTGCTTTAAAAGGGTGTTTATGGTTTTAGAAATCAAACGGGCAAAGAGTTCAACATTTGCGGTCTCGGCTTTATCAGGAGCCAAGTTAGCCTTAAAGACAGTGGGCTTGTTTCTTAATATGTGCGTTTTATTTGTTCCTATTTGTTTATTTAGTTATCTCTAAGTTATTTTTTTCGTCATGGTAGTTGCTATTCTCCATTTATTCTTAATTTAGATTTGAAGGTATTCGTTCCTGGGGAGAATGCGTTTTTGCTTTCTTTCTCTTTCATATCACTGATTAGTACATGCTGGGCTATCGATTACACGATCGAAGGTACTGATAAAGTGTGAAATTGAGTCTAATACTCTGGCCTGATCACTTCAATCTTCTGCTGTGCAGAAAGATAGTCTAACATGCCTTCACGTGCGATTTCATAGACTGAGGTAGGTGTAGGCCAGGGTAAGGTGTTTAGGTGGCATTTTATTTCCAAAAATAAGCAATTACACAAAGAACTTTCCAGTCTATCTTTACTGCTGTAAATTAATCAATGTTGCCATGTTATTGACAGATGCCCTGTAGGTAGGAGGTCCAGATTTTGAAAACCGTAACAGAGACATTCGACAAACATAGTGGTAGGACTGTAATTTTGCATCAGCTGTGGGACACAGAACGACTTTGTTCACCCAGGAACATAGAGAAAACACAACAGTGAGACCCTGGGGGGAATTAAATGCAATTTTTACATGCAATATCACCTGTTTTAGGTAAATGGCTTTCTGCTAAGGGGTGTTAACTAATTCTGTGCTGAAAAATAGTCTCCCTCTGTGTTCAGTCAACTCTCTGTGAAAACCGAGACATTAGCTAAATTACTCAAATTTGCTGGAACAAATTGTGAAAAAAATTAGATTATTTAGGCAAATCTGGGACACCTGATCATATTCGTTACGAAAGATATCAGCAATCGTTGTCCTCATCTGCCCTGCACTTCCGTCCTCATAACAGGTTTTATTTTCTAAGATTTATCAGCTGTGGAAAGGCCCTCGTAAAAGCAGGGTTTGTTAACATCCTATCACCACAATAGAGACACTAATTTTGTAAATATTTGACTTAGACCAGACAGTGATGAGAGTGGCATATCTGCTATATACAAGGAATTCACAATAAATTATGCAACAGTCCCTCCTTCCTGTACAGCACTGTTTCCATTCAGAGAACATCATTAAGGAGATATCTGGCCCTGAGTGATCCTTGACCCACTTTGTAGCAAGACATAATACATCCGAGTTCCTTTTACAGACTAAATAAGCCTGTAGTGGGCACTACAATGAACCTAGAGATTAACTTAGTCAAATCGCGTTTTATTATATTAAGTGGTTAAGGCCCAGAAGCACCTCTTGGGTTATTGCTCATTGATCGATGTTTCCCATGTCCACTTACAGGAAAAAAGGTTCTGAAGAAATGAATGTAAAATGTCAGCAGTTAGCGCTTTTTCTATGCCGTTTAAGAGGATTAGCTAGTCAGTCTGATTCCCAGCTAGATAAGTGCTGCCTCCCATTTTGGAGAATGCAGCCCTAGTGAGAAGAAAATGTCTGCTAGTCCTACTAGTCTGTGAATAATACAGTTCACATGAACATGGTTATTTTTTGCACCACAGTAAACAGTAATGATCCCTTTCTTTCCTTGCTTCTCACCTTTGGAAACACAGATGCAGTATAATTTGCTTATGTTTCGCAAATAATTAAATTTCATAGTAGACAACATTTCTCAAAATTATGCCTTACATGATTTTTGGTCATTTTTGACTGTGGGAGACTAGTTTGCACACAAAAAGTCTTGCCAGGAGACGTTTTCTGCTTTAACCAGTCTAATGTAGCTATTTATAGGATTTTTCAAAGACAAAGTATGCCCTTGCGTGATAAAAGTCCAAGGTATGAGCAAACCATTTTCGCTCCAAAGTGTGATTTCAAAACAAACTGTGCAATTTCCATGCAAATATGAAAATTGGAGCATACAATTTGAAGATCAGTAGTACACGTAACCAGTGCCACATCAGAGGGGCTTACACAGAAGTGCAGCGGTATCTTATGTAAAAAGATATATTCGTTTTGAAACTGGGTTTCTGGTTCTCATACAGATTGGCAAAAATGAGTGAAGTGCAGTTAAGTATAAAACATTAGGAATCAACTTAGGAAGCGGGCACATATTAAGAGTAACTAGAGTAACAGAGGTAATTTAGTCATTGGATGGGAAGTCTTTTATTCCTCTATTAAAAGTGACGTGGGATGGATCCTGTACTTTGGAATGTTATTCCAGAGCATGGAACTAATTCAGAGATATATAAATTTCAGAATTTCAAACAACAGTCATTCTTTGGAAATTTCTGTTTTCGACAATGGATATGGAGTTTCAGTCCTGGTAATTTGGACTGTTGTAATTTATGGCTTATATGTTACGCACGCCATCCTGAGCATCATGTTTCTCCCCAAGGTGCTAGTTCAGAGAGTTATTAAGACTAATGCTCAGTTTTATGAGTGTTTTTTATTATCTAGCTGCAGAGTTTAGGAATACTTTCGTGGGTATCAATCTTGATTTAATAAGGTCAGTGAGCAAGGCCTTCATATAGACCATTCTGGAAATATCTGCGGATTGGACCATGGTTTACAAATCCTACTCAAAGATCAGATATTTCAGGTTGGTAATATTGCACAATTGCCACTGAGCCTTTCTTTTAGCATGTTAATAACGTGATCAAGTAGAAATAATCTGTTGTCAAGTATGAAACCAATTATATATTGACAAAGGTTTTGAGTCCAGTATCCACCTGTGCGCCGGGTCCATTTTGTTGTTTGGAGATATGAGGGGGAATTCTGTTGGCTGGGTTGAGCTTTAAAGGGTGTTTGGTTAACCATGTCCGGTTTGTTTTCAGGTCTTTCCTTATGTTAGTAGTATCTTGTTCAAAACTAAGTTTGAGATAGGCCACAATGTAGTTGGCTTATTGATGGGTAATGAAGTTAATGTAATGCAGTGTAGGTCTCTGATTTTCTTATTTAGTGATTCATCGAATAAGTTAATAATAAGAAGCCTTCTGATACACCAAGAGGAGACTGGGAAGCTTCTAAAGAGGACGTCCCCATCTTAACTGTGTAGGAGATCATGTCTACTCAACCCTTTAAGTGCGCCCATCGGCCAATGGCTGTCGCGAGCACTACCTCGGTAGTGCTGCGCACATCCGTTGGCCGGCGTGGCCCCACAGCGGAATTGACCGCCGCGGTTAAGGCGGTAAGTAAGTCACTCCATTCCCACCCTTTTCCGAAACATAGTGAGGAAGGTCTCATGGTCACCCATGTCCAAGACTGTTGTGAGGTCAAGAATATTTTCAACATTGCTGATTATTGCTAGAGTTACCATTTCAGTGCTGCACATTTATCTAAAACCATGACTAGTTAGAGTACAACAAACTATACGCTGTGCGCTCTTTTAGTTGTTTGTTGACCACGCTGTCTTGCCCAAAAAAAGTAGACTGGTTTTTTTAAGTAGGGGTTTGACATGAACTGCTTTAAAGTGACAGAGCATATTCCGTCTTCCATAGTGCATAGTTCCATAAGAGTGACCTGAGAAAGGTGGGTCCCCAATGTTGTAATTAAGGGGGCTGCAATACTGTTCTCTTCATAAAATGAAGGTCGTATTTTTTGTAATGTTTTCACTAAGTCATTAGTTGAAATGTATTTAAAAGAGTCCTAATACTCTGTAGCTCTGCGTTTTGTGTATTATCTGTATCACTGGGATGGTGGTTCTGGCTTTAGTCTTTCGTCAAGGAAACATTTGACAAAGGGGTAATATTTGTTTTTTTGAGATATTGATAACGAGCAGTTAAGGTGGTACAGTGGTTCTGTTTACTAGTTAGCATCACTAACAACCTGGTATGTGACCTGACCTGTCCTTTACTTTACAACCACCTTAGAATATTTTCTTTATCTTAACCCAGTGTCTTCTCCTAATACAAACCACTAGATTAGTACTTCTCAAACCATATGTCTGAGCCCTAATAGGGTCACAGAAAGTGTTCAATAAGTAAGTTGAGAAATATATTCAGTAAATCAATAGTAACTACTTCTCGTTTCTTCGTAATGTATTTTATTTGGAAATCTGATTCAAGAACAGTTTTTAAAGTTGGGAATTACTTTTTTGACATTATGGAGAAAAGGATTAAGCCACAAATATGTTGAAGAAAATATAAACTTTGATATTGGGAGGGAGTCACTGCTTTTAACACTGGGCTTCAGGGTACCAGTAAATGCCTTCATGGGCGAGTAGCAGTTCAAGAGGTGGTTGGTAGAGAACATTGGTTAGGAATGAAGACATGATGGCTTAGCTGTAGAGTGCAGAACTTTACGGTTCTGAGTGAGCATGTAGGGAATATGAAATTGGAAAAGGGACTTCAATAGAGTAAGTCGTCAGGCGGGAGGAAGAAGGGTTGAGCTAATCTCAAGTATACCGAATTGTGTTACAATGTCTTGAAGTAACCTTGGTCCCAGTAGTACCAACAGACAGCATTATACTGAGATGTATAACGCAAACTAGCAGATTTTTCACAGAAGTGGATGAGAAACCATTCTACGACACCTTAAATCTGCAAAATTGAACAACTGCCCTCCATTGTATGAGTGAATTTGAGACCTCTCTGGGGAAAACTTTAAATGTTTTTTTAAGGTGGTATATAACCTCAGCTGCATGGTCGTCCTCAAGAGCAGGACAACATGACCACATAAAGCCAGTTCTAAAGATCTTCCACTGCACAGAATGAGAGGATGGTGTAAATTCAAGGTGCAAGACGACTACACAAGAAGGATCCAATGTCCTTGAATGGCACAGCAGCTAAACATGCCCCCACGAGGTATTGCCAGCCAATCATGACGATCCAGACAGGTATTCTCAGTGTGAGTAGTGACCCTGTGGAACTCTCCACATCATAGCTGAAAATAGACCACGCAGCGGATGATTCTTCAAGCACTCCCAGAAACTCTGGACATCTGAAAGTTCCTTAGAACGAAAAGATGTCTTCTCTTCGGCTTATATGAGTTGGTTCTCCGCAGAAACCTATTGCAGATGCTTAGGCAAGGTTTATGCCTTAAATATTGACAAAATAATTAATTGAAATGCTTCAGGATGCAGCCAGCATCAAGTTCTAGAGATCAAGCCAGGTCCAAGAGGACCCCGGTGGGAGTGGAAAATGGAGTAATAACTAAAGGAGGCTCGTTTTCATTTATAGCCTGGTGCATATTTAATGAATTGCTTCTAGCTGAGGGCCTGTGGTTTTCTGTTCAACAGCAAAAACAGGGACTCATTTCAGGAGAGGGGAGCGAGGCGGATGGAGGGAATCCCAAGGGTTGTCCAAGCCAAGAACAATAAAACTTCCAGTGATATAATATATAGCTGCGTACTCAAGGAGAGTCACAGTAACAATCAATACCAACTCATATCCCAAGAAAGAACAACCCCTCCTGACCTAAGGAAGGGTAGAAGAAGCATGCAGGGCAAGCACGTGCTAGAGGACCCTGCAGTAGAGGGGGGATGCTGCATCTCAGGGCAGAGGTGCTTTAACAGAGCTATGCTTGATGAGAACATAATTATGACACAGGCAGGGGCATATGTGGGACAGTAGTGTTTTGGAAGGGCTATAAAGGAGTAAATCAATTTTTAAATTAACAGAGGTGTGTGCGATCAGGAGAGAGTCTCTTGATAGTGTGATGCATGTGGAGAACTCAGCCATTAAACAGGCTAACAAACCTTCTATGCGGGAAACCCATTTATTGATTAGCAGAACAAATGTTATCAGGACAGATGTATTTTTATGCATTTATTTGTTGAGCATCTTGAATAGAAGTTTCATCAAATGTTAGCTTGCAACTCTGCATTGAATCCTATCGGAAAGGCGGGGCCAAGAGATGGTAAGTGGCTCCAACCAAGAGACACTTTTTGTAGGCCAGCCAGAGGATGCTTGCTTAATGGTGCTGGAAGAACAAAGGTGCATGCTTGTCAGGGAGTTAGGAAGAAGAGGCAGCAAGCAATGTGAAACAGCAGGAGGAGCTATAATAGTAATTAGGAGATTTGGAATGCTGGGAGCTCCAGTGAGGACAATGAAGTGGTTAACCCCTTCGACGCTCATGACGAGCCAGGCTCGTCATGGAGTTTCCATTGATTTCAATGGAAAATACATTGAGGAGCAGCATCAGCCTTAGCATCCAAGTGGTTAAGGGCTAATAGTGACTGGTATAAGCCTTCTGCTCTAACATTCCCATGTTTGTCATTTTGTTTCTCTATTTTGAACTAACAACAATCTACCCTCAGTGGGTGGAATGTTCTAATAGCCTTACAGTCCTTCTGCCCCGGGCTATACTGGTTGTTAAAGGCCCTCCCCCTCAGTATAGGCCTGAGCCACGGATTCATGGCCTTTACCAAATAGTATAGCTCTCTGCAGTGGGCTGTAGGGCTATATTCAAGGCCAAACTTTTGCTGAAAGATATGAGTCTTTGGGTGTTTTCAGGTTATTCAATGCAAACAGCTAAGAGAAGGGGGTTCCAAAGGAATACGCCTCAAAAGCGTGGGTGTGTATTTTTAGTAACTGGCTATCCTTTTGGATCCTCTAGCATTTCCTTGCTACCAATGGGGTTAGGGGTCACGGCAGCAGCAGGAACAGAAAGCTCTAGCTCATGCTTGGATTCTGTATATTCCAGTCCTCGCCTTTCTCCATCCCCTCACTGAGGTTAAGAGAGGGACAAGTGGTGAACTATGTGATATCATTGGTGGTCAAAGGGTGAGCTATGTCACTTCCCTTGACATTATGCTTAATCAATGTTCATGCTTGGTAGTGTAGAGATCTTCCCTCAAAACATTTACATCTTGGTAGCAGCAGAGTAAGACACTGTTGGAAAGCCAAGCATAGGCCTCTTCTTAGGAGATATTGGGTAAACAGTTTGTAGGGTTAGCCACAAGACAGAGCCATACAATATCTGTGAACAAAGCAAGGATTACAACTGTTCCATCAAACATTGCACGTTAGAATCCAAGGAGTGTTTCTGGACTACTCTGTGCAAGAGTTATCACACTAGGGGGATCGTGGAAGTGAGCCTGTATCACAAATGCTTTTGCCTATCTAGGCGTAATTAATGTACACAAAAACAATTGCACTTTGCCAGCATAACTTGAAGAACTTTTGAAGCATAAAATATACTTACCATGGCATAATATCTACTCGTATTTGGGATTTACCAACATTCTAAATTGATGTTAAGTGTTACTCAAGCACGTGTTACAGTAGGAGTTGTAAGGAAGAACTACAAATGCGCAATTTTGTGGACATTCACAAGCATTTTGTATTCAGTTTAACATATTCAATGCTCATGTAAAGCTACTCGGGAATACTAGGATGGAAAAAGAAACACCTTCTCTCACGGGTCTGCAGAGAAAAGGTGTTTACAATGCAAAAAAAAAAATTCTCCTCTGGTAAAATATCACTTGCTAAATGTGAACAACATGCATATTTTCTCGTAATTTACTCATGTGGATGTTGCACCAGGTGCAACGTTTTGCCCAACAGGAACTCGCCTGGAAAAATACAACTTTCATAGATATCTCAAAAAAGTCATGAAACTCATAACACTGGGGTAAAGAAGATACAGCAGTATATTTCTAAAATTTAGCAGCCATCTTGGAAATCTACCCAGGACAGTTTAGAGGAGAAGGAGTCTGAGGTCTATTTTGACTACACACATGGTGGGGGATGCTCTTGCGACCAGAGGAACGAGAGTACTTCAGTGGAAAAGTACCAGTTGAAACAAAGAACTAAATCTTCTAGTGGTGCAGTGGGGATCAGGTGTAGTGAGGTGATGTTGGTTTGATTTCTGAAGGATCCAAAATCTTCTAGTGGTGCAGTGGGGATCAGGTGTAGTGAGGTGATGTTGGTTTGATTTCTGAAGGTTCTAAAGAATTCGGGAAAGGACTCAAGATTTACCTGTCAAACTGAACCCCCTCCACCTCTGGGTGGGTCACAGTGCTGGAGACCCTCATGAGTGATTCGCCACGCTTTACAAATCCTGTCTGATTGATTGAAAGGTGAGGCTAAGGGTTCAAACAGAGATACCCATGTGAGGTACTAGGCATGAGGAGGGGAGGGGTTCAGAAATAGATTTAAACACGGAAGCCCTCATAAGGAGTTGACTACAGTGGTATCCTAGGGGGGATTCTGAATGGCCCGGCTCAGAGACGTTTTAACCACTTCGGCGCTGATGACAAGCTCAGCTCGTCATCAGTTGCGCCGCTCGCACGCTGATGATGAGCTGAGCTCGTCATGTAACGCGGCTTTTTGAAAAAAGCCGCGCAGCGCGAAAATAGCCGCAGCGCACATGCGGTTAAGGTATGGGCAAAGTGGACCCCGTGCTGCAGAACAGAGCGGGCTCTGATAGAGCCCGCTCTGTTCTGCAGAGTCTCTTGCCCTGATGACCGTAAATAAATCTTAAACAGGATGATTTAAATATCGTTTTCCTTTCATTTATTTTTAATGTGGGTGATGCATGGGAAACTGTTACAAACATGTTTGCAGAGAAATGTTTGTGTTTCAACACCATGCAACATTCATAAAAAAGGTTTCTTTTAGATCAAACTGGAACTCACGTATGAGAAATGGGAGGGTTTCCAAAGATTATGTGAAATATTATTATGGAGCTGCCGTTACATTATTATATTGAAAACACACGCGACTATCCCCAAATATTATATGTAAATACATTTATAATTTTGACCAGTGTTAGCACAGGGTGCCCTTTGTGACAAAGCTACACAGCCTGAGTCGCTAAGTCACTATGGCTTTTTTAGTAACCTATAGCTGAATGTGGCAAGAACGAGACTGCTCTCGAGTGCACAAACACATAAATGGGGAATAAGGCAAGTATGCAAAGACCCTGGCATCAAATCACACAGAGGCACGGAAGGATAAGTTAGGAGGACATAGACTATAACATCTGGATGTAGAGAGGAGGACTTCGGAACTACAGACACCTTTCTAGTGGATTACTTTCTGAGCCTTCATAGCTGTTGCCAAAAAATGCAAATTTCGCAGATAGATGCAGTTTTTTCATTCATTTTGAGGAAACATTAATATACTTTTTCAGAATGTAAAGAAAAATCTAGGGGCTCCGGATGCACCCAAACAATCAGCCTTGCCCCATTTTTGTCCACTACTTCCAACCTGATCTGCAGCATCCCTCAAGGCTCCTCGCTGAGCCTCACACTCTTCAACATCTACATAGCTCCTCTTGCCATCATCATTTGTGCACATGGACTCAGGATCATCTCATATGCAGACAACCAGCTCAACCTCTCTCTTTCTCAGGACACCTCGAACATCCAAGCTAACTTCATCAACTCCATGCCCGAGGTCACAGACTGGACGAGAATCAACTGCCTGGACCTCAACAGAGATAAAACTGAAGTGGTCGTCTTCAGAAAAGTCACCTCCCTCTGGCCCATGGGCTGGTTGCTCACAGAGCTATGGCCAACTTCACGCCCAACCAAGTCGGCCAGGAACCTAGGCATCATGGCTGACAACCAAATTTTGTTGACTAACCAAGTGAACACAGTTGCATCCACCTGCTTCCACAGGGGGTGTGCCACCTCTGATAAGGCCCTAAAGGAAGAGCCAGGTTAACAGTTTCTTGCATTATGCTGGGTTGCTTCTGTGTGGCTGGGAGGTGGTTGCTGGCTAACTCTAGCAGAGTGTTTGTTGGGTGTTAGTTAGAGGTGCACATCTACGGTTAGGAGGTGGTCTCTATAATGAGTGAATGGAGGGGGACATGGGCATTATATTATGTAGAAGACCCTGTTATTGAGGGAGTGCTGATATTTTATTTGGGGGCTTTGCATAGCACTCACATCATTCGTCACAGTTCGTACTCATTACATGATCAGATTGTATTGCAGCCTTTCCTTAGCGCTTTCATATCTCTTGCAACGTCCCAAAACGCTTAAATCTGTAATGTAGAGTCAATTTACAAAATAGGAGGCATTCTTGTGATTGACACTCAGTGCTGCATTTTATAGGCGGACTCATAGAATGAGATAATATAGGAAGGTTCCAATGGAAGGGGGGAGGGTAGGATAAGACTTCTGTAGCAGGTGGCCTCGCAGTCATCATTAGTTTGAAATACTTAGGAAACCTAAAGCTCTCTAACACAGTCTGCATGCTTCCAAGCCATCTGTTCCGAGCCTTCAGGCTGCAAACCTTATCGACACACCGGAGCACGTGCAACCTAGCCAGACACCGGAAAGCTGCTATATGTTGTTATATCCTTAAGCAATGGTTCTTTGCCTTTTCGCATAATCATTACTGGAACCCAGGGACCCCCACTGAATCACCATTGGAATCCGGGGACCCCCACTGAGTCATTACTGGAAGCTGGGGACCCTGGACTGTGCATTTCTGATGATCTATACACAAAATATACACAGACAAGCATTTATCAAACAAAGTAAACAAATGATTAAATATTTAATATCTTCACAGCCAAATATAAAAAAGCTCAATTTTATTTTTTTAACGGGACGGTTGAAGCTTTTCTAACTTTAATTAATGTCACTCGTCGTCCATACTATATTCTGTTTGACGCACTTGTATTGCTCCCACAAATCAGTTTGAAGGTACTAATTTCTCTAGCCCCCAAGAACAACTGTACTAAAGCACAAACACAGCTGGATGTTATTATATGTAAATTGCCGCAGCAGATGCTTATGTGAAATTGCTTGCGATCACTGACAGGGAAACTGCCCTGTACTGTTTGATTTCTTTGATTTCTTTTAAGTTGATGCCTTAATAAAATGCCAATTTAAAAAAAAAAAGCACAAACACATGGGTCCACGTCTGTGGGATACTGCCAGTTCTGTCTCCACGCCAAATGCATAATTGTTTTTGAAAGAGGAGGGGGGTGGCGTTCTGCGTTATGGGGAAAGTAATAATATTTTATTTGTAAACCATCCTTGACCCCTCTGCGCATGATTTTCCCTCAGCCTTAGTCACACTCCTTTCAGAAACAAGCTGCAATGCTGCTCTTATAACACATGCTGTCTAGAGTGGGCAGGTGGTAATAAAAGTAAACAAGCACTGGCATTGCACAACTGGGAAGTGTGTATGGTTTTTATTTAATTTTCGTTTGCAAACATATGCATTTTGTAATTTAATTTCCGTTTGCAATATTTAGCACACATATTAAGAAATATGGAAATAAAGCAGTGGTCCATCAGCGTAGCACACTAGCCCTGGCACTAAAGTAAACTCCTGTTCAGGCAGCTGTTCACATACCATCAGTCAAAATGCCGTCCCTTACAGTACAAAACAGCAAATGTCTGAAGAGGACTGATCCTTTGCTACATGACGCATGCTCTAGTGGGTGGAAGCCAAATGTGAAGCGCTTGAACAAAACTAATGGATGAGGAGAACTCATCGAAAGCCCACCCATGTTTGTAAGTAGATATACTCAAGGCTTTAAGTGGGCCGGGTCTGCTGGTGCTCAGCACCAGCAGTTCTAAAAAGCAGTTGCTGAGACGGATCACTATCAGGCTCTACATTTTTTTAAGTCTTCGATGTAACTTCAAAGATACCCGTTTTAGTTCTTTCATAGTCTCATCATGTCAGAACTGAAGCATTTTTGATGTTATTTACAACGAAGCCGTAGTTGGTGCTTATTTATCTTATGCAACTCACAACCATTGACATAGCCAATAGCCCTGGCATGCTGTAGGTGTAATGTTACTGGTTGTATTATATATCTGGATGCAATGACAGAAGCGGCAAAATACCAGTCTATGCTAAGCACAGATTTTTAGCTTATGTGTTTTTAAGCCATGCCATTAATTACATTGGCCACGACCCCCTCCCCCAGTTTTTTCATCTCTCTTAAAGCCCTGAATATACTTAAATGATTTTTTGGGAAATATGAGGCTGTCAAGAAAGCCAAAGGTGTCTGACCGCCAAACCTAAAACTTTACTGCACAATTCTGCTCAAAACCAAGCATGCTCTAAGTGAGCGGACTCTTTTTGTTTGTGAAATATGCAAAACATCACTTTTTTCACAGTTTCCTACAGCTGTGAAATGTTGGTGTGGCATTGGTTCAAGTGGGATTGGGAATAGTAATATTTTTATGAGTGTATTTCACAGATATCGCATTATTAAAAATAATTAAGAGTAGACACTACTCCATCAAAACGCACCCCCAATACTAGAGGTCTTTTGTTTTCCGTCTCCATGCGTACATTGTTAATCCAAGCCACATTTTTCTCTGCATGGTGATACATGTCAATCCATTCATGATCTATGATCTTTCAAACTCCCATACTAGACTAATTGTTCTGGGAGATTTTAATCTGTGGCCGAATGGGCCTCTAGATACAGCCCATAGTGATCTATGCCAGGCCTGCAGCAATATTCAGCTGCAGCAGCTGGTACTTTCTACGACCCATTGGAAGGGCCATATCCTGGATCTAGTTTTTGCAGACGCCTCACAGGTGGTGGTGAATGACATAAGCCCCCAGTGTTGGACGGACCATGCACTAGTCTCCTTTTCTCTCCACCTCCCGGCGGGGTCTCTGAGAGATGTCAGGTCGGGACCTACTAAAGTTTGTAGGCCATGGTCCAGACTCTTAAAAAACCCCGTTTTACCAACTTTACTTCCCGAAGGGTTCTCTCTGGGGAGTAACATAGAAGAGAGTTATTCTAGTCTGTGCCTGCAAATTTCCAACTCTCTGGATAAGGTGGCCCCTCTACGTAGAGCAAGGGACAGACAGAAACGTGCTATGCCTTGGTACTCTAAGGACCTTCTGCAGCTGAAGCAGCGATGTAAACGGGCAGAAAGGGCCTGGAGGAAGCACTATTCTGACCCGGCAAGAGCTCTTTTCAGGCAGACGCTGTTGAAATATAAAGCACAGATTAAGTGTGCAAAAGCCACCTACCTCGAGGAATCGTTGAATCAGGCGACTAATAAGTCGCAGACCTTGTTTAAGATCGTCAACGATCTTTCTCGTCCGGCATGTGCCATGAATAATATTCCAGCCTCTCAGGCTCTTTGCGATTCCTTGGCAGCCGCATTTGAAGATAAGATCACAACCATCCTGGGTGGGCTGTCGAGGCCGGATTCCCAGCCTCTGTTGCTCCCTGCCACCACACCCTTACTGGGTGATTCGGAAGGTTTGACCGGCCGGCCACAGCTGAGCTGCTTTTCTCTACCTCCATTTGATGACTTTTGCAAATTAGCACAGGTTGTGTCGTCGGGCTCTTCTATGGACCCACTACCTCATAAATTCTGGAAACTTTTCCAGGAGGAACTCTTTCGCCCATTGTACTTGGTTTGTCTTCAGTCTTTCGATACCGCTATGGTTCCGGAGTGTTGGAAATTGGCGGTGGTCTCCCCTCTCCTGAAGAAGCCTACGCTTGATCCCACCTGTCTAGCAAGCTATCGGCCTATTTCCCTGCTCCCTTTTCCGGTTAAGATCATGGAGAAGGTGGTCACCCAGTCCCTGTCCAGATTTCTAGAAGATAACATCTATCTGGATGTGGCCCAGTCGGCTTCCGACCAGCGCATGGTACGGAATCACCACTGGTGTTCGTGTTGGACAATCTTCGTTCGCGTTTCGACACTGGTCGGGCAGCTTTTTTAGTGCTGCTCGACATGTCGGCCGCGTTCGACACGGTCAGACACACTACTCTCATTAGTAGACTGGAGGAGATTGGGGTAACAGGGTTGGCACGGGACTGGTTAGTCTCGTATCTCCACAATAGGCAACAGGTGGTGGCATTGCCTCCTTTTAGATCAGGAGTCCGTAAAGTGGGACAGGGCATGCCCCAGGGCTCGGCCATCAGCCCTATCCTGTTTAACTTATATCTCCGCCCTCTGATCCACCTGATAAGATCTTTTGGTGTCACGGTAATTAATTAAGCCGATGACACTCAGCTAGTCTTCTCCCTGGAAGGCAAAGATGCGGTATCTCTGGAGACTTTTCATCGCTGTATGACAGCAACAGCAGTCTGATGGGAAGACAAAGCAGCATATTCTACCATGATCATTTTCCAGAGATTTCCTTTGATTATTGCGCGCAGTCTTTTTGTATTCAGCATCTATTGCAATAGTTTGCTGTGCCATGAATGTATGTATGTATGTATTGCATACTTCTATAGCGCACCACTGTCACCCAAAGGGTATCCTGGCGCTTTGACTATACATAGCTAATGCACACCTACATGGATCATACTGCTCTTGGAAAGAGATAGGTCTTCAACCCTCTCTTAAACGGCAAAAGTTCTCCCTGACTCCTCAGGGAAAATGGGAGAGAGTTCCAAAGCTTGGCAGCTGAAAACCCGAAGGAACGTCCTCCCATCCTTAACCTCTGGATCCTGGGAACAACTACCAGACATGCCGAAGACGATCGTAGAGTTCGAGAGGTAGAATACCAGGAGAAAAGATTTTGCAACAAGACAGGTCCCTGTCCATGCAAGGCTTTGAAAACCAAGCAAGATGCTTTAAAAAGAATACGCTGCTGAACAGGCAGCCGATGAAGGTCTAACAGCGCTGTAGTAGAAGAGGCAGCACGCGATCGAGAGAGTGCAAGTTTAGCTGCCATGTTTCGTATGCGCTGCAGCTTACCAATCAGATTTTTAGGCGCTCCCAGAAGCAGTGCGTTGCAGTAATCTAACCTGCTAAGAATAATCCCGCGCACTACCTCTGGTCTAGCCTGTTCCGGAAGCATAGGAAGAACTTTCCGCAGCATACGCAACAGCATCATGCAAGTGGCCACCGTTTTATTAGCAAATGCGTCCAGTTGTAAATTGGGGCCAAACATGACCCCCAGGTTACGAGCAGATTCCGCTGCTGTCACCGCTCCCAACGAAGAAGTAGGCCAGAAGTCCTCTGGCAGGGAGCGCGGAACACGGTCGTTTGAACAGTACAACACCTCTGTCTTAGACCCATTAAACTGGAGAGAGTTGGAACACAACCAGTCTGCTGTTGCTGTCATACAGCGATGAAAAGTCTCCAGAGATACCGCATCTTTGCCTTCCAGGGAGAAGACTAGCTGAGTGTCATCGGCTTAATTAATTACCGTGACACCAAAAGATCTTATCAGGTGGATCAGAGGGCGGAGATATAAGTTAAACAGGATAGGGCTGATGGCCGAGCCCTGGGGCATGCCCTGTCCCACTTTACGGACTCCTGATCTAAAAGGAGGCAATGCCACCACCTGTTGCCTATTGTGGAGATACGAGACTAACCAGTCCCGTGCCAACCCTGTTACTCCAATCTCCTCCAGTCTACTAATGAGAGTAGTGTGGCTGACCGTGTCGAACGCGGCCGACATGTCGAGCAGCACTAAAAAAGCTGCCCGACCAGTGTCGACACGCGAACGAAGATTGTCCAACACGAACACCAGTGGTGATTCCGTACCATGCGCTGGTCGGAAGCCGACTGGGCCACATCCAGATAGATGTTATCTTCCAGAAATCTGGACAGGGACTGGGTGACCACCTTCTCCATGATCTTAACCGGAAAAGGGAGCAGGGAAATAGGCCGATAGCTTGCTAGACAGGTGGGATCAAGCGTAGGCTTCTTCAGGAGAAGGGAGACCACCGCCAATTTCCAACACTCCGGAACCATAGCGGTATCGAAAGACTGAAGACAAACCAAGTACAATGGGCGAAAGAGTTCCTCCTGGAAAAGTTTCCAGAATTTATGAGGTAGTGGGTCCATAGGAGAGCCCGACGACACAACCTGTGCTAATTTGCAAAAGTCATCAAATGGAGGAAGAGAAAAGCAGCTCAGCTGTGGCCGGCCGGTCAAACCTTCCAAATCACCCAGTAAGGGTGTGGTGGCAGGGAGCAACAGAGGCTGGGAATCCGGCCTCGACAGCCCACCCAGGATGGTTGTGATCTTATCTTCAAATGCGGCTGCCAAGGAATCGCAAAGAGCCTGAGAGGCTGGAATATTATTCATGGCACATGCCGGACGAGAAAGATCGTTGACGATCTTAAACAAGGTCTGCGACTTATTAGTCGCCTGATTCAACGATTCCTCGAGGTAGGTGGCTTTTGCACACTTAATCTGTGCTTTATATTTCAACAGCGTCTGCCTGAAAAGAGCTCTTGCCGGGTCAGAATAGTGCTTCCTCCAGGCCCTTTCTGCCCGTTTACATCGCTGCTTCAGCTGCAGAAGGTCCTTAGAGTACCAAGGCATAGCACGTTTCTGTCTGTCCCTTGCTCTACGTAGAGGGGCCACCTTATCCAGAGAGTTGGAAATTTGCAGGCACAGACTAGAATAACTCTCTTCTATGTTACTCCCCAGAGAGAACCCTTCGGGAAGTAAAGTTGGTAAAACGGGGTTTTTTAAGAGTCTGGACCATGGCCTACAAACTTTAGTAGGTCCCGACCTGACATCTCTCAGAGACCCCGCCGGGAGGTGGAGAGAAAAGGAGACTAGTGCATGGTCCGTCCAACACTGGGGGCTTATGTCATTCACCACCACCTGTGAGGCGTCTGCAAAAACTAGATCCAGGATATGGCCCTTCCAATGGGTCGTAGAAAGTACCAGCTGCTGCAGCTGAATATTGCTGCAGGCCTGGCATAGATCACTATGGGCTGTATCTAGAGGCCCATTCGGCCACAGATTAAAATCTCCCAGAACAATTAGTCTAGTATGGGAGTTTGAAAGATCATAGATCATGAATGGATTGACATGTATCATCATGCAGAGAAAAATGTGGCTTGGATTAACAATGTACGCATGGAGACGGAAAACAAAAGACCTCTAGTATTGGGGGTGCGTTTTGATGGAGTAGTGTCTACTCTTAATTATTTTTAATAATGCGATATCTGTGAAATACACTCATAAAAATATTACTATTCCCATTCCCACTTGAACCAATGCCACACCAACATTTCACAGCTGTAGGAAACTGTGAAAAAAGTGATGTTTTGCATATTTCACAAACAAAAAGAGTCCGCTCGCTTAGAGCATGCTTGGTTTTGAGCAGAATTGTGCAGTAAAGTTTTAGGTTTGGCGGTCAGACACCTTTGGCTTTCTTGACAGCCTCATATTTCCCAAAAAATCATTTAAGTATATTCAGGGCTTTAAGAGAGATGAAAAAACTGGGGGAGGGGGTCGTGGCCAATGTAATTAATGGCATGGCTTAAAAACACATAAGCTAAAAATCTGTGCTTAGCATAGACTGGTATTTTGCCGCTTCTGTCATTGCATCCAGATATATAATACAACCAGTAACATTACACCTACAGCATGCCAGGGCTATTGGCTATGTCAATGGTTGTGAGTTGCATAAGATAAATAAGCACCAACTACGGCTTCGTTGTAAATAACATCAAAAATGCTTCAGTTCTGACATGATGAGACTATGAAAGAACTAAAACGGGTATCTTTGAAGTTACATCGAAGACTTAAAAAAATGTAGAGCCTGATAGTGATCCGTCTCAGCAACTGCTTTTTAGAACTGCTGGTGCTGAGCACCAGCAGACCCGGCCCACTTAAAGCCTTGAGTATATCTACTTACAAACATGGGTGGGCTTTCGATGAGTTCTCCTCATCCATTAGTTTTGTTCAAGCGCTTCACATTTGGCTTCCACCCACTAGAGCATGCGTCATGTAGCAAAGGATCAGTCCTCTTCAGACATTTGCTGTTTTGTACTGTAAGGGACGGCATTTTGACTGATGGTATGTGAACAGCTGCCTGAACAGGAGTTTACTTTAGTGCCAGGGCTAGTGTGCTACGCTGATGGACCACTGCTTTATTTCCATATTTCTTAATATGTGTGCTAAATATTGCAAACGGAAATTAAATTACAAAATGCATATGTTTGCAAACGAAAATTAAATAAAAACCATACACACTTCCCAGTTGTGCAATGCCAGTGCTTGTTTACTTTTATTACCACCTGCCCACTCTAGACAGCATGTGTTATAAGAGCAGCATTGCAGCTTGTTTCTGAAAGGAGTGTGACTAAGGCTGAGGGGAAATCATGTGCAGAGGGGTCAAGGATGGTTTACAAATAAAATATTATTACTTTCCCCATAACGCAGAACGCCACCCCCCTCCTCTTTCAAAAACAATTATGCATTTGGCGTGGAGACAGAACTGGCAGTATCCCACAGACGTGGACCCATGTGTTTGTGCTTTTTTTTTTTATTGGCATTTTATTAAGGCATCAACTTAAAAGAAATCAAAGAAATCAAACAGTACAGGGCAGTTTCCCTGTCAGTGATCGCAAGCAATTTCACATAAGCATCTGCTGCGGCGATTTACATATAATAACATCCAGCTGTGTTTGTGCTTTAGTACAGTTGTTCTTGGGGGCTAGAGAAATTAGTACCTTCAAACTGATTTGTGGGAGCAATACAAGTGCGTCAAACAGAATATAGTATGGACGACGAGTGACATTAATTAAAGTTAGAAAAGCTTCAACCGTCCCGTTAAAAAAATAAAATTGAGCTTTTTTATATTTGGCTGTGAAGATATTAAATATTTAATCATTTGTTTACTTTGTTTGATAAATGCTTGTCTGTGTATATTTTGTGTATAGATCATCAGAAATGCACAGTCCAGGGTCCCTAGCTTCCAGTAATGACTCAGTGGGGGTCCCCGGATTCCAATGGTGATTCAGTGGGGGTCCCTGGGTTCCAGTAAGGATTATGACAAAAGGCTAAGAACCATTGCTTAAGGATATAACAACATATAGCAGCTCTCCGGTGTCTGGCTAGGTTGCACGTGCTCCGGTGTGTCGGTAAGGCTTGCAGCCTGAAGGCTCGGAACAGATGGCTTGGAAGCATGCAGACTGTGTTGGAGAGAGCTTTAGGTTTCCTAAGTATTTAAAACTAATGATGACTGCGAGGCCACCTGCCACAGAAGTCTTATCCTACCCTCCCCCTTCCATTGGAACCTTCCTATATTATCTCATTCTATGAGTCCGCCTATAAAATGCAGCACTGAGTGTCAATCGCAAGAGTGCCCCCTATTTTGTAAGCGGACTTTACATTACAGTTTTAAGCGTTTTGGGACCTTGCAAGAGATATGAAAGCGCTAGGGAAATGCTGCAATACAATCTGATCATGTAATGAGTACGAACTGTGACGAATTATGTGAGTGCAATGCAAAGCCCCCAAATAAAATACCAGCACTCCCTCTATAACAGGCTCTTCTACATAATATAAGGCTCATGCCCCCCCTCCATTCACTCATTATAGTGACCACCTCCTAACCGTAGATATGTACCTCTAGCTAACACCCAACAAACACACTGCTAGAGTTAGCCAGCAACCACCTCCCAGCCACACAGAAGCAACCCAGCATAATGCAAGAAAGTGACAACCTGGCTCTTCCTTTAGGCCCTTGTCAGAGGTGGCACACCCCCAGTGGAAACAGGTGTATGCAACTGTGTTCACTTGGTTAGTCTTCAAAATTTGGTTTTCAGCCATGATGCCTAGGTTCCTGGCCGACTTGGCTGGGCGTGAAGTTGGTCCTAGCTCTGTGGGCAACCAGCCCTTAGGCCGGAGGGAGGTGACTATTCTGAAGACGACCATTCTAGTTTTATCTCTGTTGAGGTCCAGGCAGTTGATTCTCGTCCAGTCTGTGACCTCGGACATGGAGCTGATGAAGTTTTTCTTGGATGTTCGAGGTGTCCTGAGAAATAGAGAGGTTGGGCTGGTTGTCTGCATATGAGATGATGCTGAGTCCATGTGCACAAATGATGATGGCGAGAGGAGTTATGTAGATGTTGAAGAGTGTAAGGCTCAGCGAGGAGCCTTGAGGGATGCTGCAGATCAGGTTGGAAGCAGCTGACAAAAATAGTCAAGTCAAGTCAATAAATTTATATAGCGCGCTACATACCCAGAGGGTCTCAAGGCGCTTGAAGAAGGGTGGGGACTTACTTGTCAAATATCCACGTTTTAAGTTGCTTTCTGAATGCTAGGTGGTTCTGAGTAAGGCGTAGGTGAGTGGGAAGTGAGTTCCAGGTTTTAGCTGCCAGGTATGAGAAGGATCTACCTCCCATGGTGGTTTTGTTGATGCGAGGTACAGTGGCAAGGGCTTGGTTGGAGGATCGTAGCTGGCGGGGGGGGGGTGTAGAAGGACAGTCGTGTGTTGAGGCATTCGGGTCCGATTTCGTAGAGTGCTTTGTGTGCGTGGGTTAGGAGCCGGAAAGTAATCCTCTTATTGACGGGGAGCCAGTGGAGGCTTTTCAGGTGACCGGAGATGTGTTCTTTGCGCGGGATGTCTAAAATGAGCCTGGCTGAAGCGTTCTGGATGCGTTGGAGTTTTTTCTGGAGTTTTGCGGTGGTACCGGCGTAGAGGGTGTTTCCGTAGTCCAGTCGGCTCGTGACCAGAGCGTGGGTGACTGTTTTTCTAGTTTCGGTGGGGATCCAGCGAAATGTTTTTTTGAGCATGCGAAGAATGTTGAAGCAAGATGAAGAAACGGCGTTGACTTGTCTGTTCATCGAGAGTGAGGAATCCAGGATGACGCCCAGGTTCCGTGCGTGGTCCGTCGGGATGGGTGCTTTTCCAAGGGCCTCTGGCCACCAAGAGTCATCCCAGGCGGAGGGGGAGGTGCCTAGGATGAGGACTTCTGTTTTGTCTGAGTTCAGTTTCAGACGGCTGTGCTTCATCCATTCGGCTACTTCTTTCATTCCTTCATGCATGTTGGTTTTGGCAGTGTTAGGGTCTCTGGTGAGTGATAGGATCAGTTGAGTGTCGTCGGCGTAGGAGATGATGTTGAGGTTGTGTTGGCGTGCGATGACCGCGAGGGGGCTCATGTATACGTTGAAGAGGGTGGGGCTGAGTGAAGATCCTTGTGGTACGCCGCAGATGACTTCGGTGGCCTCGGACTTGAATGGTGGAAGGCGGACTCTCTGGGTTCTTCCGGTGAGGAACGAGGTGATCCATTCCAGGGCTTTTCCTTGGATTCCGACGTTTCTGAGGCGTTGTAAAAGGGTGCTATGACAAACCGTGTCAAAGGCTGCGGAGAGGTCCAAGGCTGACTGTTTGGGTGTATCCTGAGCCCCCAGATTTTTCTTTATATTCTGAAAAAGTATATTAATGTTTCCCCAAAATGAATGAAACAACTTCATCTATCTATGCTATTTTCATTTTTTGGCAACAGTTATGAACGTTTAGAAAGTAATCCACTAGAAAAGTGTATGTAGTTCCCAAGTCCTCCTCTCTACATCCAGATGTCAGTCCATGTCCTCATTACTTATCTTTCCCTGCCTCTGTGTGATTTTGCCAGGGTCTTTGCATACTTGCCTTAGTCTCCATTTATGTGTTTGTGCACCTGAGGGCAGTCTCGTGCTTGCCACATTCAGCTATAGGTTACTAAAAGAGCCACGGTGACTTTGCGACTCAGACGGTGCAGCTTTGCCCTGTGCTAACACTGGTGCAAATTATAAATGTATTTACATCTAATATTTGGGGATAGAGGAGTGTGTTTTCAATATTAAAATACAACAGCAGCTACTTAATCAAATCATCTTTGTGACTCCCTCCCATTTCTCATATGTGAGGTCCTGTTGATCTAAAAGAAACATTTTGTATGCCTTTTGCATGGTGTTGAAACAAACATGTCTCTGCAAAATGTCTGTAACAGTCTCCCATGCACCACCCACATTAAAAATAAATGAAAGGAAAACGATATTTAAAGCATCCTGTTTAAGAATTATTTAAGCTCACGAGTGCAAGAGACTCTGCAGAACAGAGCTGGCTCTGTAAGCCTTGGTCCCTGGCCCAGTATAAACTTAGCCCATGCCTTAAAACGTTTCTGAGCTGGGCCATTTAAAATGCCAAGTACCTCACATAGTTATCTCTGTTTGAACCCTTAGCCTCACCTTTCAATCAATCAATCAGACAGGATTTGTAAAGCGTGGCTAATCACTCATGAGGGTCTCTAGGCACTGCGACCCACCCAGAGGTGGAGGGGGTTCAGTTCGACAGCTAAATCTCGAGTCCTTTACCGAATTATTTTGAACCCTCAGAAATCAAAGCAACATCACCTCACTACACCTGATCCCCACTGCACCACTTGAAGATTTAGTTCTTTGTCCGAACTGTTACTTTTCCACTGAAGTGCTCCCACCCCTCTGGTCGCAGGAGCATTCCCCACCATGTGTGCATTTAACATAGACCTCAGACCCCTTCTCCTCTAAACTGTCGTGGGTGGATTTCCAAGATGGCGGCTAAATGTTAGAAATATACTGGTATATCTTTACTCCGATGTTTCGAGTTTTATGACTTTTTTTGGGATATCTAGGAAAGTTATATTTTTCCAGGCAAGTTCCTGTTGGGCAAAACGCTGTACTTGGCGCAACATCGTCGAGTAAATAACGTGAAAATGTGCATGTTCACATTTAGCAAGTACTATTTTACCAGAGGAAAAATATTTTTTTTGCATTGTAAACACCCTTTCTCTGAAGACCCGTGAGAGAAGGTGTTCCCTTTTCCATCCTAGTATTCATGAGTAGCTTGGCATGAGCATTGAATATGTTAAACTGAATACACAATGCTTGTGAATGACCACAAAACTGCACATTTGTAGTTCTTGCATGCATTTAACAGGGCCACTCCCACTGTAACACGTGCTTCATGAACACTTAACATCAATTTAGAATGGTGGTAAATCCCAAATACACGTAGATATTATGCCACTTTTTAAAAATAGATTTTAAATGATTTTTCAATGTGACATCATAGGAAAAACAGCCCGGAGGGGCGTAGATATTATGCCATGGTAAGTATATTTTGCGCTTCAAAAGTTCTTCACGTTTTGCTGGGTCAGTGCAATTTTGTGTACGTTAATTACACTTAGATATGCAAAAGCATTTGTGATACAGGCTCACTTCCATAATCCCCCTAGTGTGACCACTCTTGCACAGAGTAGTTCAGAAACACTCCTTGGTTCTAACGTGCATTGTTTGATGGAACAGTAGTAATCCTTCCTTTGTTCACAGGTATTGAACGGTTCTGTCTTGGGAATAACCCTACACACTGTTTACCCAAGATCTTCTAACAAGAGGCCTATGGTTGGCTTTCCAACCGTGTCTTACTCTGCTGCTACCAAGATGTAAATGTTTTGAGGGAAGATCTCTACACTACCAAGCGCTCACCCTCTGACCACCAATGAAATCACATATTTCACCACTTGTCCCTCTCTTAACCTCATTGAGGGGCCAAAGAAAGACGAGGACTGGAATCTACAGAATACAAGCATGAGCTAGAGCTTTCTGTTCCTGCTGCTCCTGTGACCCCTTACCCCATGGGTAGCAAGGAAATGCTAGAGGTTCCAAAAGGCAAGCCAGTTACTCAAAATGCACACCCACGCTTTCAAGGCTCATTCCTTTGGAACCCCCTTCTCTTAGCTGTTTGCCTTAAATAACCTGGAAACACCCAAAGACTCGTATCTTTCAGCAAAAGTATGGCCTTGAATATAGCCCTACAGCCCACTGCAGCGGGTATATACTATTTTGTAAAAATCCTACATTTGTGGCTTGGGCCTATACTGAGGGAGAGGGCCTTTAACAACCGGTATAGCCTCAGGCACAAGGACTGTAAGGCTTAGAGAACATTCCACCCACTGAGGGTAGATTGTTGGTAATTCTAAATAGAAAAACAAAATGACAAACACGGGGATGTTAGAGCAGAAGGCTTATACCAGTCACTAGTAGCCCTTCACCACTTCACTGTCCTCAGTGGAGCTCCCAGCATTCCAAATCTCCTAAGTACTATTATAGCTCCTCCTGCTGTTTCACATTGCTTGCTGCCTCTTTTTCCTAACTCCCTGACATGCATACACCTTTGTTCTTCCAGCACCATTAAGCAAGCATCCTCTGGGTGGCCTATAAAAAGTGTCTCTTGGTTGAAGCCACTTACCATCTCTTGGCTCCGCCTTTCCACTAGCATTCAACACTGAGTTGCTAGGTAACATTTGATGAAACTTCTATGCGAGATGCTCAACAAATAAATGCAAAAAATACATCTGTCTGGATTACAGTTGTTAATCAATAAATGGGTTTCCCCTCATAGAAGGTTTGTTAGCCTGTTTAATGGCTGAGTTCTCCACATGCATCACACTACCAGGACTCTCTCTCCTGACTGCAGACACCTCTTCTAATTAAAATAATTATTTCCTCCTTTATAGTCTTTCCAAAACATTGCTGTCCCACATATGCCCCTTCCTGTGTCATAATTATGTTCTCATCAAGTATAGCTCTGTTAAAACATAACTGCCCTGAGATGCAGCATCCCCCCTCTACTGCAGGGTCCTCTAGCACGTGCTTGCCCTGCATGCTTCTTCTACCCTTCCTTAGGTCAGGAGGGGTTGTTCTTTCTTGGGATATGAGTTGGTGTTGATTGTTACTGTGACTCTCCTTGAGTACGCAGCTATATATTATATCACTGGAAGTTTTATTGTTCTTGGCTTGGACAACCCTTGGGATTCCCTCCATCCGCCTCGCTCCCCTCTCCTGAAATGAGTCCCTGTTTTTGCTGTTGAACAGAAAACCACAGGCCCTCAGCTAGAAGCAATTCATTAAATATGCACCAGGCTATAAATGAAAACGAGCCTCCTTTAGTTATTACTCCATTTTCCACTCCCACTGGGGTCCTCTTGGACCTGGCTTGATCTCTAGAACTTGATGCTGGCTGCATCCTGAAGCATTTCAATTAATTATTTTGTCAATATTTAAGGCATAAACCTTGCCTAAGCATCTGCAATAGGTTTCTGCGGAGAACCAACTCATATAAGCCGAAGAGAAGACATCTTTTCGTTCTAAGGAACTTTCAGATGCCCAGAGTTTCTGAGAGTGCTTGAAGAATCATCCGCTGCGTGGTCTATTTTCAGCTATGATGTGGAGAGTTCCACAGGGTCACTACTCACACTGAGAATACCTGTCTGGATCGTCATGATTGGCTGGTAATACCTCGTGGGGCATGTTTAGCTGCTGTGCCATTCCAGGACATTGGATCCTTCTTGTGTAGTCGTCTTGCACCTTGAATTGACACCATCCTCTCATTCTGTGCGGTGAAAGACCTTTAGAACTGGCTTCATGTGGTCATGTTGTCCTGCTCTTGAGGACGACCATGCAGCTGAGGTTATATACCACCTTAAAAAAACATTTAAAGTTTTCCCCAGAGAGGTCTCAAATTCACTCATACAATGGAGGGCAGTTGTTCAATTTTGCAGATTTAAGGTGTCGTAGAATGGTTTTCTCATCCACTTCTGTGAAAAATCTGCTAGTTTGCGTTATACATCTCAGTATAATGCTGTCTGTTGGTACTACTGGGACCAAGGTTACTTCAAGACATTGTAACACAATTCGGTATACTTGAGATTAGCTCAACCCTTCTTCCTCCCGCCTGATGCCTTACTCTATTGAAGTCCCCTTTCCAGTTCCATATTCCCTACATGCTCACTCAGAACCGTAAAGTTCTGCACTCTACAGCTAAGCCATCATGTCTTCATTCCTAACCAATGTTCTCTACCAACCACCTCTTGAACTGCTACTCGCCCATGAAGGCATTTACTGGTACCCTGAATCCCAGTGTTAAAAGCAGTGACTCCCTCCAAATATCAAAGTTTATATTTTCTTAAACATATTTGTGGCTTAACCCTTTTCTCCATAATGACAAAAAAGTAATTCCCAACTTTAAAAACAGTTCTTGAATCAGATTTCCAAATAAAATACATTACTAAGAAACGAGAGGTAGCTACTATTGATTTACTGAATATATTTCTCAACTTACTTTATTGAACACTTTCTGTGACCCTATTAGGGGTCAGACATATGGTTTGAGATGTACTAATCTAGTGGTTTGTATTAGGAGAAGACATTTAAGAGACTGGGTTAAGATAAAGAAAATATTGTAAGGTGGATGTAAAGTGCAGGACAGATCAGGTCACATACCAGATTCTTAGTGATGCTAATTAGTAAACAGAACGACTGTACCACCTAAACTGCTCGTTATCAATATCTCAAAAAACAAATATTACCCATTTGCCAAATTTTTCCTTGACGAAAGACCAAAGCCAGAACAACCATCCCAGTGACACAGATAATACCCAAAACGCAGAGCTACCGAGTATTAGGACTCCTTTAAATACATTTCAACTAATGACTTAGTGAAAGCCTTAAAAAATACTACCTTCATTTTATGAACAATATAGTATTGCAGCCTTCTTAATTACAACATTGGGGACCCACCTTTCTCAGGTCACTCTTATGGAACTATGCACTATGGAAGACGGAATATGCGCTGTCACTTTAAAGCAGTTCATGTCAAACCCCTACTTAAAAAGACCAGCCTACTTTATTTGGGCAAGACAACGTGGTCAACAAACAACTAAAAGAGCACATAGAGAATAGTTTGCTGGACTCCAACTAGGCAGGTTTTAGATAAATGTGCAGCACTTAAATGGTAACTCTAGCAATAATCAGCAATGTTGTAAATATTCTTGACCTCACAGCAGTCTTGGACATGGGTGACCATGAGACTTTCCTCACTATATTTCAGAAAAGGGTGGGAATGGAGTGCCCTTACTTAAGTAGACATGATCTCCTACACAGTTAAGATGGCGACGTCCTCTTTAGACGCTTCCCAGTCTCCTCTTGGTGTATCAGAAGGCTTCTTATTATTAACTTATTCGATGAATCACTAAATAAGAAAATCAGAGACCTACACTGCATTACATTAACTTCATTACAGATCAATAAGCCAACTACATTGTGGTCTATCTCAAACTTAGTTTTGAACAAGATACTACTAACATAAGGAAAGACCTGAAAACAAATCGGACATGGTTAACCAAACACCCTTTAAAGCTCAACCCAGGCAACAGAATTCCCCCTCATATCTCCAAACAACAAAATGGACCCTGCGCACAGATGGATACTGGACTCAAAACCGTCGTCAATATATTTGGTTTCATACTTGGCTACAGATTATTTCTACTTGATCACGTTATTAACATGCTAAAAAAAGGCTCAGAGGCAATTGTGCATTATTACCAACCTGAAATATCTGATCTTTGAGTAGGATTTGTAAACCATGGTCCAATCCGCAGATATTTCCAGAATGGTCTATATGAAGGCCTTGCTCACTGACCTTATTAAATCAAGATTGATACCCACGAAAGTATTACTAAACTCTGCAGCTAGATAATAAAAAACACTCATAAAACTGAGCATTAGTCTTAATAACTCTCTAAACTAGCACCTTGGGGAGAAACATGATGCTCAGGATGGCGTGCGTAACATATAAGCCATAAATTACAACAGTCCAAATTACCAGGACTGAAACTCCATATCCATTGTCAAAAACAGAAATTTCCAAAGAATGACTGTTGTTTGAAATCCTGAAATGTATATATCTCTGAATTAGTTCCATGCTCTGGACTAACATTCCCAAGTACAGGATCCTTCCCACGTCGCTTTTAATAGAGGAATAAAAGATTTCCCATCCAACGACTAAATTACCTCTGTTACTCTATTTACTCTTAATATGTGCCCGCTTCCTAAGTTGATTCCTAATGTTTTATTACTTAACTGCACTTCCCTCATTTTTGCCAATCTGTATGAGAACCATAAACCCAGTTTCAAAATGTATATATCTTTTTACATAAGATACCGCTGCACTTCTGTGTAAGCACCTCTGATGTGGCACTGGTTACGTGTACTACTGATCTTCAAATTGTATGCTCCAATTTTCATATTTGCATGGAAATTGCACAGTTTGTTTTGAAATCTCACTTTAGGAGCGAAAATGGTTTGCTCATAGCTTGGACTTTTATCACGCAAGGGCATACTTTGTCTTTGAAAAGTCCTATAAATAGCTACATTAGACTGGTTAAAGCAGAAAACGTCTCCTGGCAAGACTTTTTGTGTGCAAACTAGTCTCCCACAGTCAAAAATGACGAAAAATCATGTAATGCAAAATTTTGAGAAATGTTGTCTAACGTGAAATTTAATTATTTGCGATATATCAGCAAATTATACTGCATCTGTGTTTCCAAAGGTGAGAAGCAAGGAAAGAAAGGGATCATTACTGTTTACTGTGGTGCAAAAAGGAACCATGTTCATGTAAACTGTATTATTCACAGACTAGTAGGACTAGCAGACATTTTCTTCTCACTAGGGCTGCATTCTCCAAAATGGGAGGCAGCACTTATCTAGCTGGGAATCAGACTGACTAGCTAATCCTCTTAAACGGCATAGAAAAAGCGCTAACTGCTGACATTTTACATTCATTTCTTCAGAACCTTTTTTCCTGTATGTGGACATGGGAAACATCGATCAATGAGCAATAACCCAAGAGATGATCTGGGCCTTTACCACTTAATATAATAAAACGCGATTTGACTAAGTTAATCTCTAGGTTCATTGTAGTGCCCACTACAGGCTTATTTAATCTGTAAAAGGAACTCGGATGTATTATGTCTTGCTACAAAGTGGGTCAAGGATCACTCAGGGCCAGATATCTCCTTAATGATGCTCTCTGAATGGAAACAGTGCTGTACAGGAAGGAGGGACTGTTGCATAATTTATTGTGAATTCCTTGTATATAGCAGATATGCCACTCTCATCACTGTCTGGTCTAAGTCAAATATTTACAAAATTAGGGCCTCTATTGTGGTGATAGGATGTTACCAAACCCTGCTTTTAAGAGGGTCTTTCTACAGCTGATACATCTTAGAAGATAACACCTGTTATGAGGACGGAAGTGTAGGGCAGATGAGGACAACGATTGCTGATATCTTTCGTAACTAATATGATCAGGTGTCCCAGATTTGCCTAAATAATCTAATTTTTTTCACAGTTTGTTCCAGCAAATTTGAGTAATTTAGCTAATGTCTTGGTTTTCACAGAGAGTTGACTGAACACAGAGGGAGACTATTTTTCAGCACAGAATTAGTTAACACCCCTTAGCAGAAAGACATTTACCTAAAACAGATGATATTGCATGTACAAAAATTGCATTTAATTCCCCTCAGGGTCTCATTGTTGTGTTTTCTCTATGTTCCTGAGTGAACAAAGTCGTTCTGTGTCCCACAGCTGATGCAAAATTACAGTCCTACTCCTATGTTTGTCGCATGTCTCAGTTACGGTTTTCAAAATCTGGTCATCCTACCTACAGGCCATCTGTCAATAACATGGCAACATTGATGACATTACAACTGTAAAGATAGACTGGAGGAAAGTTCTTTGTGTAATTGCTTTTTTTAGAAATAAAATGCCACCTGAATACCTTACCCGGGCCTACACCTACCTCAGTCTATGAAATCGCACGGGAAGGGATATTAGACTATCTTTCTGCACAGCAGAAGATTGAAGTGATCAGGCCAGAGTATTAGAATCAATTTCACACTTTATCAGTACCTTCGATCGTGTAATCGATAGCCCAGCATGTACTAATCAGTGATATGAAAGAGAAAGAAAGCAAAAACGGATTCTCCCAGGAACGAATACCTTCAAATCTGAATTAAGAATAATGGTGAATAAATGGAGAATAGCAACTAGCATGAGGAAAAAAAACTTAGAGATAATTAAATAAACAAATAAGAACAAATAAAACGCACATATTAAGAAACTAGCCCACTGTCCTTAAGGCTAACTTGGCTCCTGATAAAGCTGAGACCGCAAATGTTGAACTCTTTGTCCGTTTGATTTCTAAAACCATAAACACCCTTTTAAAGCAGCCCATGGTTATACATGATCTCAAACAATCATGAATTTCTACTATGTGGAAGAAATGTAGCCTGGGTGGGAGCAACCCCACTACTTTTTGTCCCAAAGCAAAATCTCCATTCCTGGCTACACAATCTCAGTGTAGCCCAATTTTAAAGAGCACATTTCTGACAGGAAGTTTTTTGAGGACAGAAATAGGCATGTATGCTCCTCTAGCTAATATTAATCCTCAGTTATTAATGATTTCATGAATATCCTCTACTAATAGACTGAAACCTCGACTTTCTTTCCACATCTACATCTATACTTTGTATAACAAAATAACCCATGTAGTCTCATCCTGGAATCTGTTAAATCGGGTTGAGTGGTTATCCATAATATGCAAGGTCATTGTTTAAAAAGAACACTACTTGACTGTGTTGAAAATCTTTGAGTAAGTGACCTTACATATGATTTGTATTTAAATGTTTCATTTATTTGTTGTATTTTTGTAGTGAAAAACCATCAAAGGAAAACAATATTATAAAAATTTGCATTGTTAGTATTACAATATTTGTGCTATACTTTTAGTGTAGATCGAAATCATTTCAATTATTTTCAATCCATATCAAATGGAATTATTTCCTAATTCAAATGTATCTTTTTGATATTATTCCTGATTGGATCTTATCAACCAATCAATCTAAAAACGAATATATTTCCTAAATAATTCCTACGGGATCCTTATTGTTTTTATTTGTTGTTGCATTATTTACTTATCTTCTGAGGGAAGACTTGGTTGCTCTAGTGTGTTTTTCAATTAATAAGAGAGGCAGGTAGGGGTCAGACGTCTCTGTTAGTGATGCAGTCTGGTATGAGCATTTGACTCTATGGATCAGTCCATTGTGCCAGATAAATTGAGTATGTGAGGAGCGTAGAGATGGCACTCCATATATCTAACTGACAACTAAGTCTATAGTATGTATTGACACCTTTGAAGGCTCTTCGATCTACTTCTACATGCAGTGTTATATAGGACATCAGTGTGCTCCCGTCTGTTCAACGTAGATTTCGTACCACTGCATGACCTGCTAATCTCTAGATGGGTGAGCCGTAATAATTATGTGGTCAATACACAATTGTTTTTCTACATAACTGGCAATGAGTCATGTTACTCCGTTAAGGGGTCACTTTCTGAAATCACATCCAATATAAGAACGATAAGTTGTTTTTATATAATGCTTCATGCTGCATTTCTGTTTCTAAGCACTCTTATTGACTAGTGTTAATATGACCCAATATTACTGTCTTCAGAATGATAGAAGGCTTGGATTGCCTTTCCAGTATTCGTACCTATGACACTAAGCAGGGGTGTATCACAAATTTGCTGGGGTCCCTGCAGAATGTGATAAGGGGCCCCTGAATCGCCTATATCTTAGAGATATTCATTGGCCATCAGCTGACTTGGGGTCCCCCTTGAAGTGTTGGGTGCCTCCTGCGCTGCAGGGGCCACATCACTCCCCTGACGTGGAGATTACTGCATATGTGTGCACCAATGCAAGTGAAAATTAAGCTTTAAGTGTATCGAAGCTTAAGATCAGTGGACAAGGTCCACACACAGATATAAAAACAATCTCTGGCTGTCTTGGTGAAGGAACTCCAGTGTCCGTAAAAGGAGAGCTGAGAATGGAGGAAAGGATGTCACATGTTGTGCTGATGGTTGGAGCAAAGAATCTTGATCTTCATTGAGTTCAGCCCATGGTGGTCCATCTAGTACCTGTAAAGAGCTAGGCAGTGAGAGATCATGGAAAAAAGATCTCATTGGCTGGGGACATGGTTGACCAAATGTTGATTTGATTAACAATCTCCTATGCTAGCTGAGTCATAAAACAACATCTGTTTTCATTAAAAAAACGTTTTTTGTTAATTTATTTTTTGCATTTTGCTCTTAATTGGAATTCCTGTTCAGCGCACTTCGAGCCTGGATATCTGAAAAGGTTTATCACTGCAATCAATCAATCAGGCATTTGTAAAGCGCGCTACTCACCCGTGAGGGTCTCAAGGCGCTGGGGTGGGGGGCTACTGATCAAACAGCCAAGTCTTGAGGAGTCTCCTGAAGGTCAGCAGGTCCTGGGTCTGTCAGAGGTGGATGGGGAGGGTGTTCCATGTCTTGGTGGCAAGGTGGGGGAAGGATCTGCCGCCGGTGGTTGTTCGGTGAATGCGTGGAACGGTGGCGAGGGCGAGGTCAGCAGACTGGAGCTGGCGGTTGGGGGTGTAGAAGGTGAGCCGCTTGTTGAGGTATGCTGGGCCAGCGTCTTGGAGTGCTTTCTGAGCGTGGGTGAGGAGCTTGAAGGTGATCCTCTTGTTGATGGGAAGCCAGTGCAGGTTCTTCAAGTGGGCGGTGATGTGGCTGTGGCGGGGGATGTCGAGGACGAGGCATGCGGAGGAGTTTTGTATGCGTTGGAGACTCTTCTGGAGTTTGGCTGTGGTTCCCGCGTAGAGGGCGTTGCCGTAGTCCAGCCTGCTGGTGACGAGGGCCTGGGTGACCGTCTTTCTGGTTTCAGTGGGGATCCATCTGTAGATCTTGCGAAGCATACGAAGGGTATTGAAGCAGGAGGAGGAGACGGCGTTGACTTGTTGCGTCATTGACAGAGAAGAGTCCAGGATGAACCCCAAGTTGCGAGCGTGATCGGTGGGTGTCGGCGCCGTTCCCAGTGTGGCTGGCCACCAGGAGTCGTCCCAGGCGGAAGGGGTGGAGCCAAGGATGAGGACCTCCATCTTGTCTGAGTTCGGTTTCAGGCAGCTGCTCTTCATCCATTAGAGGACGGCCTTCACTCCTGCGAGGAAGTTGGTTTTGGCGGTGGCAGGGTCAGTTGGGTGTCGTCGGTGTATGAGATTATGTTGAGGTCGTGTGATCGGATGATGTTGGCGAGCGGTGTCATGTAGACGTTGAAGAGGGTCGGGCTGAGGGATGATCCTTGGGGTATGCCGCAGGTTATCTTGGTGTCTTCGGATCGGAATGGAGGGAGGCGGACTCTCTGGGTTCTGTCGGTGAGGAAGGAGGTGATCCAGTCCAGGGCTTTGTCACGGATCCCTGCGTTTTGGAGGCGTGTGCACAGGGTGTGGTGGCAGACGGTTTAAAGAAATAGATGGAACCTCACTAGCGTCGTATTCTGGACCAATGAGTAAACTCCATTTTTATCTGGGGTAAGTGAAAACTAGATGTGTGATCTTAGTCTGTAAAACTGGCTAATAACCGCTATCGATGAAATGAGTGTAAGAAAGAGTAAATTCTCTGTATAAGTATCTAGAAAAAATATAAGTATCTTTTGTAGAGATAGAATAGATATAATAGAGATTCTCTTGTGTTCCAAATGACCAAGACTTCCCATTAGTGAAGAGAAGGAGCGGTATCAAGTATAAAACACCGAACTTTCAGACTCTTTCTTGTGTTTTTTCCATCTAACTTTTCCTTTGTATCTGTCCTATCTGAATGAGATTCATAGCTTTATTCTGATCACTCATGACTGATGTAGACATAGAGAATTCTTTCTGACACGTATATGGATGTATGTATTTTTGAGATTACTATGTTTTATAAATAATCATTTGTGACATAACGTTCATTAAATATCAGGACATGACAGAATGAGATCATGTATCAATAGTACACTATGCCATCAATAGACTTTGGTAATAATTGAAAATAGCAGCAGGCTATAATAGAGGTTATATTATGTCATTTATGCTTCGCCAATTTTGGATTAATTTAGGACCTTTGCTGTTTGAACAGTGTTTCCTTGCTTAAATAGAACACATAGTTGATACTAGTCATTTTTTAAGTTATTCATATTTATGTTAAGATAACATCGGAACAATTGAGAATGGAAAAATTAAACTATACACTGTCTTATTTTTTGCAGAAAGTTGTAATCTGTCTTGAGAAAGGCGCTGGTCGCCGAAACGCGTCGACACACAACTTACTCCTTAATGTTTAAGCATTTTTATGTTATGATTGATATATATTCAATTTTTATGAAATGTATATTTTTTAGCTATTGTTTATGTGATTGTAATAAACTTGTGTAACTATTTGGAAACTGTTCAGTCTTAGTGTTGGTCCTTGCATTACTGTATTATTAATTTATAATTACTGCCTAGGTAGTTTTTTCCACTGAAAGCTGCTATTAAGCAGTATATTACACATATAATTGTAGTAAAATCAAAAGTTATTGGATAAAGCCATACCTCAGGCTCTGATCCATAACTCGACCCATTAGATAGAAAAACTGCTCTTAATGCGTGTAGACAATACATGTGAAATCCCTCAAGCGTTTTGACCCAGACCTCCTCCCATGAGCTGGAGCAGACCCCCTTATTTTGTGGGGACGTCTGGATTATAATCATTGCTCTGATGCACTATTCTACTCCTCAGCAGGTCTGCTCACAGTGCTGGGAACGCTCATAAACAACCCTAAGGCCCGACCCACGCCACAATTGTAACTCCAACTAAAAGAACAGCTGCTGTCCCTGTAGTATGATGCCCCTGCTAACCCATCAGGTTATGCCCCAAAAGCTCAAAAGATTGAGGCTTCTGTTCCTGAGAAGAGAGAAAAAGAGTGTTCCTAATAGGTGTGTTTAGACCTATATCATGAGGACAGTCAACGAGACAGTCTCATGTTGCCCTCACACATCCCGACAGAGATGTCATGCTTCATCAAAGGGCTGTGCTCCTCATTGGGCCGATGCTGCAATTCCCTACAGGTCCCCCAAAGGGTCACTTTGGCAGCGATATTTTTAAGAGATGCCATATGATGTGTGCAAGTGAGATGATTGGCTTGGTGGAGTGGTGAAACGTTGTTGTGTGTTAAAACTGAGGTTACAAACTATACTTTAATAAGTAGACTGCCCTGTCAGAGATAAAAACCTATAACAAGCAAATGCTTCCCTAGAGGTTTAGAAGGAACCCTGGTAGTTAGTGTGTATCGACCACACAGGGAAAGTACCCTGTAGTCGTGGGGTGGAGGCCTCACTCAGGTCTCTCACTTAGGGGGTCATTACAATGGCGGAAGGCCCGCCAACGCCAGCCTGTCGGTGGCAGGCCCTCCACCATTGCATAGCACTTTTCCGCCCGCCACATTATGATGGTGGGGGGATGCAAGGCAGTCGGAAAGACCGACCGCCACAGTTCTGACAAGTGGTCCTTTTCAGACCACCTTTCGGAGCACATACATTGGGCAGCATTGCAGCAGCACCTGCCAGCCACCGCTGTTGCTATTATGGTATCCCTTTCGACCCGCTTGTTCATGGCGGTAAACCCGCCATGAACAAGTTGGCGGAAAGGGACTTTGGTGCTGCGTTCGAACGTGCCCTGGGTATTGGTGTGCAGACCGTGCGTCTGCACCTACACTTCCATATCCGCATCCCTGGAAATGACCATTTGATAGGCGCGAAACATGTTGACAAATCACTAAGTGAGAGACCTGAGTAAGGCCTCCACCTCACGACTATAGGGTACTTTCCCTGTATAGTCGATACACCCTGGCTACCAGGGGTTCCTTTTAAACCTCTAGGGTAGCATTTGCCTGTTATAGGTTTTTATCTCTGACAGGGCGGTCTACTTATTAAAGGATAGTTTGTGCCCCCCCATCAGTTTTAACCCACAACCAGGTTTCACCATTCCACCACGCCAATCATCTCGCATGCACGCATCATACGGATTCTCTTAAAAAGATCTCCGCCAAAGTGACCCATCGGGGGACCTGTAGGGCATTGCAGCGCCGGCCCGACGAGGAGCACCACTCTATGATGAAGCATGACATCATCTTGAGGATGTGTAAGGGCAACATGAGAAAGTCTCATTGACTATCCTCATGATACTGGTCTAAACACGTCTATTGGGAACACTCTTATTCTCTCTTCTCAGGAACAGAAGCCCCCATTTTTTGAGTCTTTGATGTACCCATAGGAGCACGGGCTCTGAACCTTCTAAAGTAGCTCCTAGTGGCCCCCTCCACTCTGTCCTACAGAGAGGAACCTAATTGAACCGGATGCCCCAAAAGCTCCTCCCAAAAGTGGAGGACGTAGGCGCTGGAAGTAGGGGTGCTGCAGCAACCCCACAAATAATCATGCTGGAGTTTAGAAGGTGAATGAGCAGTAAAGATGCCTTTAAATGTTGTGTTTATCTTGTCACATATTGCTGTGTGCTCAAAGAAAAAGGTCAAATGTCATGCTATGTCTTCTGACAAATCGCTGCTTATTTGGAAACTGGAGTGTACTTTTATTGTTCAGACTGCAAAGTGAGAGGATTTTGTAAAAGTGATTTAGGTGACAATCCTTTTGAGGTACAGGCAACTAATGGAAAGGTTGTAGGATATAAGTTGTTTTTTTTTAACACACCACATTTAAATATCAATAAATAAACTATATACATATTTCAGATTACATCAGCAATTAGGAAAGCACAAATTAAGCACTTTTTTGTAATTCTGAAGTGTGATGGAAACAAATATTTAAGTAGGATCAGGAGAAATCGAAACACTTTGCTTGGTGATGTGCAAATGATAACATTTGCTGAAACCCCCTATCCACACATTATCATTTTTGCACCGTATAATTTTACCTATGCAAATTTAGTGGCCATTTCAACTGAAAGTATACTGTCTGTAAATAACAGTGCGCTACCACACCAGTGCTCTAAAATGTACTACTATCTACATACTACACCCTTACCACTCTCCTGCTAAATGGACATAGCACAGTTGTTGGACTTGTGTTTTTTATATAACACTTGGATTTTTCACAATCCCTATAACTTCAGTGTAATAACATTAATGGCAGCACCTCCACTGTGAAAAGTGTTCTAGCACCACTGTGAGGGGCATCTACTCTTGTTAATTGAGAAATTACAATAACACCACACAGACAGAACACAAAACTTCATGCTGAGCATGAGAACAGTTCCCTCTTGCATAATGGTAGACTCCTGTAATACCCTATATACCCAGAGCAGGAAAAGCAGCTGCTCGAGACATCTAGGAGTTAACAAAACACATCAAAGTTACCACCGAAAACTTTATCTACAAGTTGTGAGAGCATCTCACCTGTCTGTGCTTGTAAATTTCAACGAAAACTGTAGGGCATTGTTAAAATAAATATGTGTGTTTGTAAAGCGCACTATCAACTCAAGGGTGTCCTGGTCTGGAAATAAAACTCCTCCATAGAGTTGTAAGAACATCTCGACAATCTATTGTAACAGGAGACTTCAAAACCAACCCTCAGACTTAAAACTCTGCCAACAGGTAGCTGAAGCAGTTTTGTGTAAAGCAGGATATTCCCACCACCCCTAGGGCCTTTCCTGAATGGTTCCACTAGTAGAATGTCCCAGGTGTCTCATTCCATATGACAGACCTCCTATAACAAGGAATGAGATTAAGAAATGGTTTGAAAGAGTCTAGGCTTGTTAACATGTGCGATTGTTAGGAAATGACGGCTGCTTGACAGACATAAAGTACACTCACCTGTGTCCTGGCGGAACTGGTGCATGGACTGCAGATCGATGATGTAGGGCGTCAGCTGACCATCTACCTGCCCCAGCACCACACTGCCTCGGGTGTCCTCCTTCAATACGCTCTCAATGTGATGGCATACCGTAGCGGTGTAGGGCCTCCACCGGCCATGCTCGTTCAGCCATTCCCACACCACTACACGGGCTAGATTTTGGGGCGGGAAGCCCAGCCCATTCACCGAGATCAGAATCCCTGAGCCTGGTCGAGACATGGTGCCGACCCGACAGGTAATTGAGTGGGACCAAAAATGGAGAGTAAACTCCCAGAGGTTTTATTTCATGTTGTGCATAACAGTTGAGAAAGTCCAGAAGAAGGAGAAATCAATAGTGGAACTTCCAGTGAATTGAGACTGGCAGACAGGCAGCAAAGAGGCTAAAGCAGAACTACATGACAATCTTATCACTGTTTAGCTGGGCACTAGTTCCTCCTCTGGCGCAGAATCACACCCTCCACGTGTATAATGTCTCTTAGTGGTTTCTGTTGAGTGCAAGTGCAGGCACTCTAGCATGCAAGTCAAGGGGAAGCCATCTGCTCTGGAGCTTGGAAGCCAGAGAACACATCAAGGTGCCCAGCCCCTGGCCAGTCTTCTCCAGCGCTCCATTGAGGCCTTACGATATCATCCAGCAGAACCTTGAAAGTAAAGACCCCCCATGAGCCATGGGGACGATCAATCATCCCTTGCTGGTGAGCAGCCTCCACCACGGTTGTCGTCATGCCCTGCTAATGCACACATGGCTCAGTGCTCATCCTCATGCACCTTCAGCTCACCATCCCTTGTCGGCTTGGGTCAAATGGTTTACGCCAGTGTCAGCTTTCCCTTGGAGACTGTCGGCAAATTGGTGTCCATGGCGACCTCTTGCAACGGTTCATTTTTCCAACTAGTCCAGAGCATATATTTCCTCCTGTCCTTTTGGCCTTATGCCAGACGCGAAGCCAGAAGGCGAAACCGACGCTAAATGGAACCTTGATAGATCATGACCCGGTGATGATGATCCCTCACAGGCTAGCATCCCCAGAGAAGAGCTTGTGATCAATCCTCTGGCAAGGGAGGTGCCTGCTGGACCATGATGTGGCCATCAACCGTCTCCCCATGGACCAGTCCACCCTGATGCATGCAGACCCTCTACGCTGCTCCCTTCCCTGCCGCGTCAGGGTTCCACACACCGAAGCCCCTGGTCCACACCAGCCTCATCTGGACCTTTCCCGGAGCATCAGCCAGGAGGTTGGAGATCCTGCAGCAGCGGAAGGAGGGGCGAGGACGGGGCTCACTGCAGGGGAGCAGTCATTCCCCTGTATTCATTAAAGGCCCCTGAATATTCCTCCTTGATGAATATAGATCAGCGCCCCTCCTCCTCCTCTTCTCTTTTGCAGTCCTGTCAGTGATTGCAGCTCCGGGGGGGGAGGAGGAAGGCTGCACAGAAATGCCGAGCCCCCAATGTGCGGGTGCCGTCGACTGCATGCACACATGTAATATTTTGCCCGGCGTCTGCTCTGCGCGGGTCTCGTCCGAAGGGGGGAGGGGAGGAGGTCTTCTACCAGCCGGAAGGTGTCTTTTGCAGAGGTGTTCACTGCCTCTCCCTTTTTTCTCCACCTTCACTCGCTCGGCTCCCACGGGCTTTGGCCGTCTCCCAGCTCCCAAGCGTCTGCAAATAATTCACAAGCAAACAAGCATGAGCAAAAAAAACGGAGCAGGTGGGTGAAGATTAGCAAAATACAACGGAAAAGCAGCGGCTCCGGGTGCACCTCGGTGCCATGCTGCCCTATTCAAATCACCCCCGACACACACACACACGGCTCACCCCGTCTTTCCACTCACCTGCCAGCTCCGCTCGCTCCCTCTGCCCATCTGCCTATCCATGCCTCTCGCGCTCCTGCCCATTAGTTTCTTCTCCCTCCCTACCCGCTGTCTCACTCTCTTCTCCCTTTCTATCGCTGTTTCCCTCTCCCCCTCACGCTGTTTCCCTCACATCTATCGCTCTCCACCTACCGCTCGAGCCCCCTCTCTTGCTTTCTACCGCACTCTCTTCCTCTTTCACCGTGACTCGACTCTCACCCTCCAGCCCCCTCGCCTCTGCATCGCTCCTTTCCACCATCATGCTCCCTCTAGCCCTTCTTTTCAAGCTCTCTTCCCTTCATCCCTTCCTCTCTGTGCTTGTCTCTCTTTCCTCCCCATATCCTATCCTCCTTCACCGTGCCCCCACCTTCTTGTTCCTGTTTTAATTTGCAGCAATATTTTTCAGTCGGCTCCCCCCCATCATTCGAGATTTTATCTTCCCTTGACGCCCCCCGCTGCCGCCCCTTCGCGTCCCTGTCAGGTGCAGGAGACGGAGCCATCCATGTTTCACGGAAATACAATTGCTTTTTTTTTTTTTTTTTATCAAACAAATGGGTGCTTGGAAAACCGCATTAAAATATAATCGCTATAAAATAAGCATAACCCGTTGAAGGAGAACCCGGCATTCTCAAAACCCTGAGAGCTGTACCTGCTCCTTGAGGGCTCTGGTGGGCGCGAAGCCTGCGTGAAAACACAACTGTTGTTCGACGCTGCCTGGCTCGAGCGCCTTCTAGCACTTTCTGCCACACTCTTGTCCCTACTCTGGGCGGCAAAATGCAAGGGTTCTAGAATCACACTGACGCGAACTGCCGCAGCCGGGACTCAAGCGCCTCTCAAGGGCTCTAAATATCACACACCCCAAGGGACTCGCACTCGCCATCAGCCCGCAAGCTGGGACCAACCTTTATCCAAACTGCAGCCAGGATTCAAGCTCACCTCACACTGCAGAGTCCAGACATTCATCACACCGACGCACACTACAGAGGGCTCGCCCTCATGCTGCACAGGTGCAAATGTCACACTCAAGGAAACTGCAGGGGTCTCATATACGCACTCAGCCCAAAAATGTAGGTGGCATCAACATTCACCCAACACTGCACGAAGGACTCATGTTCACTGCACACTGGAGTTCAAATGATATTACACTCGTGCATTAAACTACAGCGGTCTCATCCTCACACTCACCTCAAACCGCAGCCGGGACCAACCCTCACCCCAAACTGCTGCCAGGACTCAAGCTCACCTCGTACTGCAGAGTCTAAACATTAATTACACTCACCCACGCACACTACGGAGGGCTCATCCTCAAACTGCAGCTGGAAACAATGTCACGCCACACTGCAGGAAGACTCACCTTTAGTGCAGACCACAGGGGTCCAAATATTGTCTTCACGCAAACTACAGAGGTCTCATCTCAGGGCCGGCTTTAAGGAAGTGCAACCAGTGCGGCTGCACTGTGCGCTTACCTGGAGGGGGGACACTGACCTGAGGGGGAGAGGGGGGGTGCTGTGTTAAGCATAATTTAAGATTTAAAAGCACCTGCTGCAGAGTTTCTTGGGCGTCCAGCTTCCAGGCAGCAATAAAAATTCAAGATAACTCTTGTGATTAATGTTCCTGCTAGGGAGAGAGATGGAAGTTTTGTCTAGTGGCATTTTTGACTCGCCTTAAAGTAGCACAGAGGGTTAATATGCCTGCTGCAAAGAACAGGTCAGTATTTTCTGTGGATAGGCGAGTGGATTAGTAAAGCCTGCCTTTACCAGCGCTTTAAAACAAATTAAATGTATGTGAGAGTGGGGCTATGGTGAGATGAGGGGCATTTTGCCAGGTGGTGGTGAGGGAATCATGGGGAGGGGGTCACCCCAAAAAGATTTTCGGATCTTGCACCACCAGCGCTAAAGCCGACCCTGTCTCATCCTCATACTCACCTCAGACTGCACGGGGATCCATATCCATACATATAGCCGTATCAAAACTCCCACCCACCCAACATTGAACGGTCTAAACGGCACACCCGCCCTAACCAAAGTAATTTAAGGCCAAACTCATCCCATACTGCATTCTGGGCTCACACTGCTGCAATTTCTCCTCACAGTTGCCCCAACCTAAAGAAAACCAGTCATACACTCATAACTACAGCAAGGTCCCAAACTCGTCTTAAACTTCAAAGGGTCCAAAGAGCACACCCCGCAGACAGTAGGGGTCCCATCCTCACCTCACCTCAAACTGCATCAACACCTTAATTCCACACTGACCCCAAACTACAGAAAACCACATTTACATCCCTGACTTCAGCGAAGACTCATATTAAACTTCAGAGGGCCCCAAGAGCACACCCCACAGGCAGTAGGGGGGTCCCATCCTCACATTCAGCTCAAACTATTCCCAGGGCCCAAAAATCCAATCTACCCCAAACTACAGGCATCCAAACTCAAACTCGATGCAAACTATAGTGAGAACAAAACTTCCCTCGAAATTGCAGGAGTCGAGTACTAAGCACAAACAGTAGTGGTCCAGCCCTCACATTCAGCATACATTGTATCTACACCTCACCAAGAGAGCACAGACCTTCCACGTTTTTCAATCTACAGGGATCCACAAATCGCACTCACACCAAACAGGAGCCCCTCTCTCAGGCTTCTTCAAACTGCAGACGTCCAAATCTCTCATTCAGTCCCAAGGGCATGAACCCAGTTATCACACTGAACACAATGCAGAGATGCAGGACAATTTTTTTACCTAAACACAGGGAGTCCCTTTCTCTCACTACTGTAACAACATCCAATCTCCCGCCAAGCGTAGACATCCAGACTTCACTTTGACCACAAAACACCCCAGGCCAAACCTCACACTAACTCCACATTGCAGGTGCTCAAACCTGAACAAGTTCTTACCTCAGAATGACCATATACTGCAGGAGGGAACGCCACAAGCGGACCCCACAATAAAAGGCCCCAAACACGACACTCATCCAAAAAGTATTGGAAGTCAGTTATGAAAAATAAGGATCCAAACAGCAAACTCCCACAAAAGTGCAGATTTCAAAACTTTACACCGTGCCCTAAGCCTACCCTTAAACTTCAAGGATCTGCAGCTGATTTTTAAAACTGATGGGTTTCTAATCAGATTCACCCCAAACTGCAGACTCCCATCTCTCTCACTACTTGTAAGTTCTGTTGGTCCTCACCTTACAGTCTTCAAAAACTGCAGACACCCAGGTCTCACACTCTTTGTAAGTTTTCTGTAGGTCCTCACCTCATATTCTTCACAAACAGCAGAAATAAATATGTCAGACTCACCTTGTCCTCCACAGGTACCAATCTCACACATCACTCCCGTCCCTTGTTGTAGGGGTTCCCTCAAACGCTTAATTCAAACCAAGGTTTACATTGAGCAAAACTGCCAGTTCCCACACCATACTACCAGGGTTCAAAACTAACACTCAGCCAAATCTTTACTCATTCGCTACCTCATTTTCAGTAATCTGCAGAGCCCAGGCAACTTACTCACGCTGTCAAGATTCCCTAACATGTTTTGTTTTTATTTACATGCCCTTCGTCAATGCCTACCATTCAGGCGCTTTCCAGTCAGTAGCCAGCAGAATTTTATTTTTTGTTAATGTGTTAAACTGTGAATGAGCACTGCCTGAGGGAAGTTGAACAAGTCAAAGCTTGGCCAAGGAGTTCAGACTTTTGGAATTCTGAGGTGGGCCTCAGGCATTTAGATACCAACGATCACCCTTGAGTAGCCTACAGACTACAAGGTTAAAGATGCTAGTCCAAATTAGGGGCCAGGTTGCAGAGATCCCGAGGCTGAGGAATATCTTGGTAGATACATTTTAGGGACATAGAATCTAAGAATTACAGATTGTAGAAATTCAAATTCTGAACTGTGGCGGAAAAAGACACACTCTTGATTTAATCCGTGAGCAAGTACACTAAGCTCTCACTGTGGACCCGAAACCTACAGAGTAGCCTGCTACCTATACATTCTGTTCTACTCTATTCTATTCTATTCTATTCTATTCTATTCTATTCTATTCTTGTCTATTCTGTTCTATTCTATTCTACTCTATTCTAGTCTATTCTATTCTATTCTATTCTATGCAGCAATTATAGAGTTCATAGATACCCATAGGCATCCCAGCGCTGATAGTGCGATGTAGACTATGTAGAGGGGTTTAGAGGGAGCTGTTCTGGAAGAGCCAGAACTTTAATAGTTCCTGAAAGGAAAGATCCTTTTTGGCTGATCACGGTGAGTGGTGAAGGATGTTCCTGAGTTTGGCCACATTATAGGCAAAGGACCACCCTCCGTATTTTGCCCTTCTAACAGTGGGTGTGTTGGCCAAATGTGCATCAGAGGATCGCAAAGTTCTCCCTGGAGAATAGGAGACTAGCAAGGAAGGAGAGACTGAAGGTCCTTTGTCAAGGAATGCCCTGTGGGTGATGCAGAATGATTTGAATTTGGTTCTGTTGATCACTGGGAGCCAATGGAGTGTACTCAGGGCTTGTTGGGCAGATTGATGTCTAGGTATGTCATACAGTATCCAAGCAGTGCAATTCTGTACCACCTGCAAGTTCCTTATTGTTGCTTTTGGCACTCCCAAATAGAGTAAATTGCTATAGTCCAAGCGAGAGAGAATGAGAGCGTGGACCACTCACCTCTTCGAAGTAGGAGGGAGAAGAGAGAAAATATTTGAAGCATCCTGAGCATGCCGAAGCAGGTAGCTGCAAGCTTTACTACTTGGGATTTATCCAGCCACATTCCTAGGTTCTTTATAACTGTTTTTGGGACAGGATTGGGACCTACACAGCTCAGCCAGCCCAGACTCATAGGAGGGTTAGGATTGTTGCCATGGATCATGAGCTCCATTTTGTCTCCGTTTAGTTTAAGGCAAGAGCTATTAATCCAGCTGGTAACTTTCTCTAAACAGGGGTCTAATGAGGAGAAGAAGAAGTCTTTATTCTGGGTAAGGAAAAAGACCAATTGAGAGTCATCTGCATAAGATATTATTTAAATCCAGAAGAAATGGACGATATCTGCAAGCGGTGTCATAAACAAATAACAAGCATTTGCAATGCAATCGGTCTCGCCTTTGGGACCTTTTATGTATTTAGCTATGCAGCAGATTAACCTGGGTGCTGAAATATTTACTGTTCTTTAACATGGTGGAAAGTAAGCACCAAACTGAGTGACACACCATGTAGGGGAACACATGGAGAGATATATTGCCTTTCAGCAGGAAATGGTATAGTCCAAAGCTCTGTTTTTAATATAAAATCAGGGCCTTCGGTGGTCATATCACTGAAAATACAAGATTTGGAAAAAATACTATTGTCTATGGGTGCTCGTGGAAGACAATCTATGGACTGGAAACTAGAGAACGCTAAAGTGATTCTGATATTTTACTGACCCCTGCTGGTCGTTTTCTCTCAAGAAGGTTAAATAGAAGCAGTTGCCAGAAACATTAAAAAAAGAAAGTCCCTCAGGAGAAAGCAATTCTGGTATTTTACTGACCTCTACTGGTCATTTTTTATTAAGACAGTTAAATAGAGGCAGTTGAACAGAAAAAAAAGGTCTGTAAGCGGAAGCGAACAAGTCCTATGGCTGATCTCCAGAGCCTATTAAGTACTTACAAGTATATACTAATATATAAGTATATACTAAAGAATATACAAGAGGTCTCGAATGCTCAACCTAAAAAACAGTAGGGCTAAGTGACGAGCCAAGAGGTACTCCGCATTTTAAAGAGAAAGTGTATGAAGTACATCAACTGTCAAAGACCTGAAAAGACCAGTCTTCCAGGAAGTACTTAAACCAGGAAAAGGCTAGTCCTGAGATTCCCGCACTCTGTAATCTATCAACAAGAATGTCATGATTTACAGTATCAGATGCTGAGCGTAGATCTAGGAGGATAATGGCTGCCGAGCCTCCACGATCTGGCAGCCCTTTGGCTTCTTCTACCACTGCCTAAATGCTAACTAAAGCGCTTCTGCAACCTGTCAGGGCTATGAAGCACTATATAAATAAAACTGTGAAGCAGTGGAATCAACTATTAAAAATCCAAATCTGACTTCTAAAAGGTTATTTACCTCTTGTGAATAATCCTTAGCTAACCCTTGGTAGCCTTGCTCAGCAGCAAAGCTGAATGTGTAACATGTGCAACAACAAACCTAAACAATTATACAATTAAGAAATAAGAAACGACACAACTACAAACTCAATTAGTTAGAAAGATAAGAACCCAGTTAGTAAGATACCACAAAATGAAGGAAATTTGAAGTAGGTATGAAAAGTTATAGCAAAATCAAAACAGTAACGCTTTTTAGGTCTTGCGCCTAGCGTTGCAGTGTGCAGCATTCCTCGTGCAGTGCCACACCTCTTGTACAGGCTTCAGAAAGCTGACCACACGCGCGTACGTGTGGTTTTGCTTTTGCGGCCCGCCATTGGCTTTAGCGTGCTTTTAAAAAAAAATAAGGCACGCAATTGGACAAAGGCGGGCGCATGTACCGCCTTTGCTCCGCCCATTCCCACCGGTGTCTAGGATGCGCATCAGCATGTCCTAGACACCAACAGGCTCCCTCGCCCCCGCTCCTCTGTGGTGCGCGCACCATTAGTTTCGATTTCCACCCTCTTTTTTTGTTGCCATCTCTGCCCCCGGATCCTCTCATGATGTTCTCGCTGAGCCCTCTGAATCCAGATGTTTGCGGTCTGCTCGCACGGGTGGGTAAACTGGTCTAACGTGGACCTAGTCTTGATATTATCGCGAAGCTCGCAGGAATGTTTCTGCAATATCTGTGCTTCTGTCATGGCGAGTGAGAAAAGGCCTCTCGCCTCGTGTGCCGCCTGCTGGTCAGCTTGTAAATGGGATCGTCTCTCACCCAGAATCACTCTCTTAACCCTGCCCTCTTGATTGTCCGTGCCCATTTGCAGGGACACTGTCACTTGTCAGACACCCTTCAGGAGAGAGGAAGCCCCGAGCAGTTTGTGATGCTGCGGCGGTTGGCATGCCCCGCAGCAGCGAGTGTCCTGTGGGCATTGGAGTCTGCCCTGAATGTGCTGACGTCGCCTCCTGCTCTTTAGAAAGCGAGCTACAGATTTGAATGGATTTATGGCACTCTGGGGACCCGTATGTGTCCTCATCTTGGCACCACTGTGTGTTTTTGTGTGATTTTTACAGTTGCCTCTTGTAAATTACACATGTATGTAAGCACTAAACGTACCCTCACAGATAGGTGCCTGAAAACAGCATTGTACTACACATCACACCTCTGCAGTTACAGAATCGTAATTCGGACTCTTTCCTAACCCCCCACGCTTTCATCATGCACAGGGTTTGCAGTCGTGTGTAACAGCAGGAAGAGTTTATTAGATGACGCACTTCTGTTTTTAAAATGACACACAGCCCGGAAAGTAGATTGTTTTCTGTCCTTTTGTAAAAATGCACAAGCACGGAGAGATGTCGAGCTCATTTAATGCATTCATTGTTTGTGCTGCACGGCTTTACAAGTGGTGTGAATGTGCATTTTAAGAAACGGGGATACAGGACACCTGCGTTGCCTTGAATCTAGCTCGCTGTGGTAATCCACTCTAGGTGCTAGACTGTCGTTGCTTTGAAAAGTGGATCTGGAGGCAAAGTGTGCCATGTCAGCCCAACCCTTCCGCTCTCTCCACAATCCCCCAGACCGGTTCCAGTGGATGAAAGATGTCTGAGCTAGTGAGAGCAGTAGCTGTGCCCTATTCCTCCTCTATACAGGAGACTGTAGTGGAAGGTGTCTGTGCAAGGACTGGTGGAAGCCTGCCCCCCTGCCTCAGCTAGCAGGGGCACCGCAGGCAATCCACCCTACACTGCCTCTCTAGTAAACTTTACACTCTTACTCCACCTCGACCTGGGGGAGAGCAGAGGATACCCTACTGTCCCCACCTGGTTAGAGAGGTTGGAGGGGGACATCCTACATTCCCTGCTCCAAGGAGAAAGCTGTGAACGCCATCTACTTCACAGACTCAGTCATCCTAGCCTCCTTCTCTTTGGGCAGCAGGAGAGATCTGTGGTCGCTGTCACACATGAGAAAAGTAAGACATACTACCTACTCTTTGCATTGGTTTGCTGAGTGAGGGGAGCATACTTTGAGTCTGTCTTCCTGGTGACTGCCATTGAGTAAGAACACTGCACTCATCAGTATTACATATTTATGCATGTTTTCGCCCAGAAGATATTCAAATTTATCAGTATTCACTGGAGAAGGTTAAGAATACTCTCAAATGGCCCGATTTGTCTTGTGTTTGTGGCCATTTCGACTTCCACTGAATACAGCATGGACATAGGTCAGGAGTACGACAATAGGGAGTTGTTTGTTGATTCCAGTCCCTTGCGTCAAGTGCAATATTGTACATTTGTGTACATGTTTCACACATTTGTAATACATGGTATACTTTTGTAGACACTCAGATTGCCATTTGCGTATAAACCAGTCTGAGGATGCTTATTTTCCGGTCTAGGGAGTACCTGGCCTGGCTGTTTGGGATGAACTGTTCCTATAGGGAACAGGGTCAAGCCTAATTTACATATGGCTAGGTCCAAACTGGAATAGTGTATTGAGCAAATTAACAACGGATTAAACCTAATTCTGTGACTGGGGGTGAATGTTTGACAATGTTCAACATTCCGTTCATCATCTTTTTGTGTTGCATTTGCATATAATGACATGATTAGTGAAGTGTTGAAGCGCGGATTAGAACCGAGGTCTCTAGCTTCTAACAGCAGCAATTTTTCCTCATAACTCAATAAGGGTGATCAAATAAAATGTGTTCTTTTCAGCATGTTACATGCAGTTGATCCAGAATTCTGAACTTAATGTTTTTTGTGTATCTCCACGGTTTCCACCTAAAACAAAAACCAGGAAACAGTAATCTTATTCCAAACTTGTTGCACCTGCAGTTTAATAATGTTAATTAAAATGTTAATTAGACTGGTGCGGAATTCATTCAGTTTACAATATGCCTGTGAGCTCTGCCAGTCATTGAACATATTCCACAATTACAATTGGGTTCTGCATCATCGATTTGTGGATTTAATAATTAAATAACCCAGCTCATATTTTAAGTATTCCTTTAGTTGCACATTGTTACAAACTAAAGGATCTTTTGTCTCTATATGTGTATCACTGCCTTTGTATGTACAGCTCGGTTCTATATGTGCACCTCTGTCTTTACTTTTTTATCTCTGCATGTTCGTCTCTGTACGTGCGTCTCTGTATATGCGTCTCTGTATGTGCAACTCTGTTTGTTCAAGCCTGTCTTTATATTTGGTTTTGTCTCTGTATATGCATCTTTGTGCCTACATTTACTATATGCCTGTTTTATGTGCGTCTCTGTCTGTGTGTCTGTGTCTAAGTTTCTGTTTGTGTTTCTGTCTCTGTGTGTGCATGGCTGTGTCTGCATCTCTGTGTGTCTATTTCTATGTGTGTGTGTTTTTGCCTGTAAGTGCAAATTTGTCTTGGTGTTGGCTCTCTGTCTAAGTGTGTGTTTCTGTCTTGGTGTGTGTATGTCTTTGTCTTGGTGACTGAGTACCTGTTTATGTGTGTACATCTATTTCTGTTTGGCGTCTGTGTCTGGGTGTGCATCTGTCTTTGTAAGTGCGTTTGTCTCTGTGTGTGCATCTGTGTTTGTGTGTGCATGTGCTTCTATATATCTGTGTCTGTAGGTGTGCATATCTGTTTCTCTGTGTGTGCATGGTGGTCTCTGTGTGTGTCTCTGTGTCACTGTATGTGCTTCTTTGCTTCTGTGTGTGTCTCTTCATTTTTGTAAATGCATCTCTGTATGTGTCTTTGTGAGTAGGCATTTTTGTTTATGTGTTAATGTACGTACAAATACAAAAAAATAAAACCCAATCTCATTTACAATGCCAAAAGCTCAAACTTTTACTAATGCGAGACCTAGTGCAAATGCTTGTTAATAAAGCCCTGGAAATGGGAAGGATTTGTTTCTCACAAATGGCCACAGGATGGCAGCAGTGCATTCGTTTTTAGCATTAAAGAATACAGTGTCTCGAAAGAAACTGAAGAAAGTAAATGGTTTAAGTTGTATTCACGTTTTAATTTAACTTTGATCTGACTTTCAATTGACAATTTTCTTTTTCAGAAAATCTTTAATTATTCAAAAGAGGATTACTAGTCACTCAGGGGCACCAATGCCAACATCAGTGTGTTCTTATAATTGTATCCCATGGGCTCTTTATATGGTCGTCTGCCACTTCTGTTGAGTCCTTTCTACATCTGTGCTTGGTGGCACCCACTCCAAGTCTTTGGGGATGACATTGTGAGGTGATCGTTTGAACAGTAAGGTTGCTGGGACACACCCTGTGGTGGAATGCGGGGGTCTGTCGGTATCCTTGGAGAAATTGGTGGAGACAGACTTCGGCATTCTAATGCTGGTCAACCCCGATTCTGAGGGCTCTGCTCAATGTCGTCATGAACCTCTCTACCTTCCTGTTAGCTTGCGGCCATTAGGGGGTAATGTTTTGATGTCGAATCATTCACCATGTGAGAAAATCCTGAAATTCTTGTCCCTGGAAGGGGGTCCCATTATCAGACTTCACCTCTTCCGGCAGACCGAGAAATGCAAAGGTCTTCTCCAGCACAGGCAGGATGTGAACAAATGCGGTGGAGGGTACCAAGTCAACCATGCCCATGGAGTGAGGTTGGGCTCTTCCGTCAGCACAGGTGCAAGGGGGGGTTGTTTGCCTGTAAAGACGCAGGGATGGCTGTGCCTGAGTTCCTCAACGACTAGTTCATACATGCCTGGAAACCAGATCTTCGCTCTCAGCCTTGCCTTGGTCTTTGTGGCCCCTTTGTGTCCTTGATGGGTGAGGGTGACCATCTGGCCCTGGAGAACTTTGGGGATGACAATTCTCTGCCCTCGCAACACCAGGTCGGAGCCCCTCACTCTCAGCTTTGTCATACCTTCCAGAGCTGGTGATGCATGTTCTGCTCTTCTGCTACCATCGACCCGGATGCTTCAAGGAAATGGTGCCATTGCCTCCAGGCCAGGACCTCTTTTCCTTCAAGAGGGTGTCATCCGCCACCATGGCCTCTCGTATGTCTTTTCGGGTGACCGCGAATGGGCATGCACGGGGGTCAATCATGTTTACAAAGCACTTTGTTGAGTTCTTCATCCTGGGCTTGCCCGCTAGGAATGTTTTGTGAGGGGTGGCGTGACAGGATGTTGATGGGGTAGTTGGCATTGTGTCTATAAACCAGTTGGAAGGCATACGCTTGCAGCTAGATGGCCCACCTCTCTATCCGTGGGGGTGCAATGCGGGATGACCCAGTGAATAGTGATAGGAGTTGCTTGTGATCTGTCACTACTCTGAACCGGTGGCCACACAGGTAGAAGTGGACATGTTGACACGCCCATCAGGTAGCGAGGGACTCGCGTTCTATCTGGGCATAGCGATACTCCGTCGGTGGTAATGCCTGGCTCGTGTAGGCCACTGGAACGCATTCTCCTTCGGCATCTTCCTGCGGAAGGACAGCTATGAGTCCTACTAGGCTGGAATACATAACTAGCTCGGTCATGTGTTGTGTATGGAAGTAGACCATAGTGGCCTAATCTAACAGTGCTTCATTTATGCTCTGAAACAAACACTCTTCCTTGGGACCCCACTGCCATGGCACACCTGTTTTTGTTAGTTGACGCAGGGGGTATGATAGAATGGCTAGGTCTGGTATGAACCTCCCACAGTATGTCACCATCGCTAGAAATATGCATACCTCCATTGGGTTTTGCGGTATTGGTGCATTGTGTATTGCCTCTGCCTTCCTCGGGTCGACTTTGAGTCCATCTCGGGGGAACACATATCTGAAGAAATCAATTGAGTTCTGATATAAAGATCATTTCTTTTGGTGTAGGGTAAGGCCGGAGTCTGCCAAGCGCTCGCGTGTGGCTCGCATAGGGCATGGTACTCCTTCAGGCTCTGAGAGTAGATGAGGATAACTTCGCTCAGGTTTATCACACCTATCAGCCAGGAGAGTGTTTCCTTGATGGCGTTCTGAAACACCTCTGCCGCGGAGGGGATGCCGAAGCTGAGCCGGGTGTACCGCCGGAAACCCACATGCGTGGAGAATGTCGTAATGTAGTGACTTTCAAGTGTTAACTCCAACTGATGGTTCCCTGAATTGAGGTCTAGCTTCAAGAATCATTGAGCGCTGTTTAGGTCCACAACAATGTCATCCATGGTTGGTGTCACATGTTTTTCCCTCCGGATGGCTTGGTTCAGCAGTCTAATATCCACGCAGAGTCGTATGGCTCCTGGCTGCTTTGGTTTAGATGCAATGACCAGTGGAGGTACCCATGGAGTGCAACCCGTCACCTTCTCAATCACCCTTTAGCTCTCTAGTTCCTGCAGTTCCTTCTCCACTAGTAGACGGAGATGAAATGGGACACGCCGATGTCTGAGCGCCGTGGGCTGAAGGGCCTTGTCAATGTGTAGGTTGACTTTGCGATCTTTAAGCTTCCCCAGGCCTTGGAACAGTTTGGAGAAGTCCTTCAGCACGTCATCTGCATGGGAATTGTGGATTTGCCTCACGAAGAACACCCGTTCCAAGTCCTCTGCAATGTGGCATTCGAGCAAAGTACCTTTCTAGCCTTTGGTGACATCGAATTTTGTCCTGCGAGTGTGGTGAGAGCTTGTGACTCTGACTTTAATAGGGCGACTGACTTGCATCCCTGGATGATTTGCGCTTGAATCTCCTTGTATTGATCAAGAGCCATGCATGTGCGTGTGAGTTTCCGTAACCTGTCGCAGAATGGGAATGGGGGCGTCAGGAGACCAGCAGCAGGCAGAGCAGACAGGTATGTTGAGGTCACTGAAAACGTGAGCTGCGGCTGGTGAGCGGTCTCCGGTCTACAGCGGCGAGGAGTGAGGGCGCTGGCAGGCTGATGCGAGGAGTCATTTCTTCCTTGTCGCCAGTGTAGCGTGTGTAGTCAAGTCAGCATGCAGGGCCCTGACATGCTCATAAATGAGGATACATGCATACTCGGAGTCTGTTCTGGGGTGAGGTGACGAGCGACCCCAGAACCATTTATTTATACCCTCGGGCCGAGCCCAGCCATAGGGGTGGACTGGATACATTGGTGGCCGGGTGGCTCTCTACATCATCCTCTTAAGTTGAGTCTGAAACTTGTATCTTTTGGTGCCTGCAGGGGGTTTAAAATAACTTCCCAAAGAAGGCGAGATGTCGCCAATTTCCGCACTTTTGGAAGTGTGGTGAAATGATAATTCAAGTTGTGTGACACAAACACACGTGTATATTAAACGTTGTGAGCCAGTGTATAGTATTGGAGTACATTAGCAATATTTCGAGTTGCGCAAATGCCGTAGTTGCTACACTACTTCGACTTCCAGGTCTTTTCATCATTTAGTGAATAAGTGTGACGCGCCACCCCTTCGTTGCAAACATGTTGTCAATGATGCACAGATTGGTGGACTTCGTCCGCAACTTAGAATATGAATTTTCAACATCTTGAGCACATCCCAAAAAAGGTCACCGAAATGTCATTAGCATTTTTCTGCAGTGCTTCCCGTGTGTCCACTTCTGCACACCCATCCAGGGCTTTTCCAAGATGTAACTGTATGTTGTATAGACAGTATGCGCGGGAATAACACATTTGCACACACGGATGTGCCTGCACGCAGTTTTGTGAGTCCTGTGCAGTACCTTCGTATTTTAAGAATGCGTGTAGTGCCAGGGCCGGTCCTAGAACTCCTGGGGCCCCGGGCGAAAGGGAAGATGTGAGGCCCCTCTAATTTGCATGTAACTTCCAGTCGCAGTCGGCATGACTCGCGTGTGGAGGGTCTCGCGGGAGTTCGGGAGGTGGGGAACAGGAAGCAGGCAGCCTCCCTCCCCTCCCCTAAGCCAATCCCAATGTTGCAATGGAATTGCAGCCTACATAGAGAAAGGCCAGAGTGTGCATGACTGGTTAGGTCGAACAGTCAGTGCCCTTAGCAGTTGGCAAGGCACTCCTCTCCTGCCCTAAAGCAGACCCGCGGCCCCCAACCAAACACTTATGCTTTCTCGCAGTGCTAGAAGTAGAAACATAAAACGGTCATTTTAGCATTTTGTGTTTCTGCTTTTGCGAGAAAGTAGTGGGGCGACGCTCCTCCGCCCTAGTGGAGGTCCCGCCTTTGGTAACATCACAAGAAGTGACATCTCAGAAAGTGACATCGCAGGACTGTTTATCTTATTTGGCATCACTGAAGAGACCTAACGTGGATATCAGTAACCTGGACAAAAAACTAAATATACAAATGAAATAAGTCCATATGTTTTAAAACTGTTAAATGGATTACATTTGCCTCATTAGATGGAAAAGATAGGTGCAGGTCTCACAAAGATGTATATTATTTACTCCTCGTTAACTGATTGTTTCTGCCTCATAAAGGGGAGAGATCCTGTTGAGGTAATGAGGGGCGGGATCATTCAAAATATAAAATTACACAAGAAAAAACCTCTCACACCATGGATATAATTGCACATTTCAAAAGGGTCCCTTATCTTTCTGTGCCATTATTGTGCTACCTTAAGATGACATTAATACTTCGTAATTTGTTTTAACGTAAGTCCTCTCACCAGAATCCCACACTCCCATGCTAAGAGACATAGGACAATCTTTTTTGAGTGTGTGCTCTTTACTCGCCAGAATTATGTTAAGTGCAAAAACACAACACATATAGTACAAAATTACAAGACACCATAGCAAACAAATAAAGATTGTACATAAACGAAAAAAGACTTAGAACAACCTAGACCACTGTTAAATCATACATGGACGTGAAGGTATGCTACAGATTCAAGGGGTCGTCAAATCAACGTTTTTGATTTGGTGGTAGAACTGTAGGAAGTAGAAGTGGCCAGCTTTAGCGCTGGTGGAGCCCTGTGCGACAATGTTGGTGCCCCCAATGACTTGCTCTGCCACGGATTCCATCACTACCACCCATTAACAGTGCCCCTCAAGTCTCCATAACTACACTCTCTCTCAGATGCATTTAATTTGCACCGTCACTGGTTTTAGTACTGTGCGCCATGCACACACCTTAGCGCTGAAGCGCTAGGGTGTGTGCATGAGTGCAGCATAGGTTTTGCACAGAAGGGTACCCTTCTTGTGCAAAATACTATGCTGGATACGATACAAAGCTTTTGCCACTTTGCATACGTGCTGCGCAGTGTAGCGTGCATGCAAAGTCATAAAAGCATCGAGAAATATAAGCATTTCTCTTGTTAGCGCCTCCTTTGAAGGGGCGTTAACTTTTGTCGCAAAACCATCTTCAAAAATCTTTGTAAATATGGTTTTGCGTCAAAGGGTACGTGTGGTTACATGGGAACGCCCATGTACCACTCCCTCGGCGCAAAGTAACGCAAAGCAGTGCTTTGCGCTGCTTTGCACTACTTGAAGGGTGCTTTCCAGCGCAAAACAAGTTTTCGCTGGAAAGAAAATAGCAGCAAAAAAAATTGCGCTGGCTAGCGTCACTCTTGTGATGCAAAACCAGCGCAAAAGGTTTGAAAATCTCCCCCATCATGTTTTATCTCTCTCTCACCTCTACCCTCCATTCGCTGTTTCTGCCTCTCAAGCTTCCACCTCTCCCCTACATGCCTTGCTATTCACCACTCTTCTCTCCGGCCTCTTACCTTGCTTCACCTCTTGTGCCAGGACGCAATAGAGGCCCCTGCAGCACAGATGGGCCCACAACAATTCTGAGGGCCCCATCTCACCAGGGGGCTCCCATTCAGCCTAGGGCCAATGAATATCTGTGAGATGTGGGAGACTCTGGGGCCCATTATCACATTCTGCAGAACGGGGACCCCATCATTTTGTGTTACACAACTGCTCTTGTGTTACTTTTCAGATGCGTAAAGCAATGAATGGTGAGTGGCTTCAGGGGTTATATTACTTGGGTGTATCTTGGAGGGTTCATTGCACTCCCCTTGGGGTGATAAGGATGAGTGTGAGATCACCCCCCATCCCTCCCCCTAACTGAATGTTAGCATCTCCACTAAACCTTTAAAGACCAACTGCTCATTCTTCCTTCAATTCATGTCAATTACATGAAAATAAAAAACACCAAGCGCTTATAACTGGAGTTTATTATTTATGTTTAACTCCTTTTATGTTTGTTTTGTATGAACATGCTTATTTGAGAAAAAAAAAACAGTTGCAAATAAGAGAAAAGAATAATAAGTGTTTTATCCATTTTCTGTCTTCTCCCTTCCATGGAAGGAGCAGCGCCTTTTGTGATGTGAGATCACTCTGTGTTTTTGTGTTGTGAGCCCTGCAGGATGCTCTGCCTTTCATTCATGCAGGGGAAGGCCTCACTTCACACCTCACAGTTCAAGTAGCTGCCTAACTGCTGTTATGGAGATGCAGTGGTTAGGCTGATCATGGCCACAAACACAAACCCGCCTTGCCCACTCTGCAGCATCTGAAAGGATGGGGTGTCATATTGCTTTTTCATTCCATGGCAGCCGGGCGAGGTGAGGGGGGGGCCCCCGCCGTTGGCCTCGCACATTACAACATGGCTGCAAACTCCAAGGGAGGTGGCTCCCCCCCTGTCACTCTTACAATGGCACAGTTTCAAAAGGTTGATGGTCTCGGTAGGGGGCCCCATCACAGTTAGACAGCCGCGAGGCCCTGGGCAGCCGCCCACTCTGCCCATGCATAGCGCCGGCCCTGTGTAGTGCGTAGGGCGACTGGCTGGGGGCGCGAGGAGTGGGCGCAGGGGTCCAGGGTGTAAATAGCCTCTGTCCGCTTTCCGGGTCTCGTGTTACAGACAGGTGCAAAACCTCCCCCTTCTGAAGTATCACTCATGCCCCCTCTGTTTTCTCTTTCGAGTCCTCAGACTGCAAAGATGTCCCCGCCTTCCTTTCTATCAGTCTTCAGACCCCCCCCCCCCTCCACTCGTACCTTCCGTCCCACTGTGCAGAGGCATAACGCAGGGCACGAATCCGCTATAGTGTGGGGGTGGGATTCGGTCACATTCCCCCCTCCCCCAGCCACCTGTCACCTCCATCCTGAAAGTCTCTGAGTGTCGGGTTGGTCCATCCACATACTTCACGTGGGGTGGGGTGGGGTGGGGGAGGGGAGGGGGTGTGGATGTGGGGGTAAGGTTTCGCTGCGGCTCCGCTCTGTGTCCAGATACTAAATGACACCTCAAACCTTCGGTGCCGTTTGATCAAGTTATAATTGTACTTATTTTATAGCACGTGCTACCACCGTTCAAGCAAGTGCATAACATACATCACATTGATATACTCAGTGGTACTTTTTTTTATCAACCTCAGAAAAATAAAAGACTGGGTCAGCCCTCGGGCAATCTGGTTACAATAGATTGCAGTCGCGGCATTACAGGTTGCGCAATGCCTTATTCTCAACACCTAAGTTTTCCTCCATGTGACTACATCCTGACATGCCTCCTTCTCCTCACCTATTTCTTCCTTCCCCATCTGTCCCAGTGCCGTTCCAGCGACGTCAACGCTCAGCGTCCCCTGTCACCAGACCCCTGAGATATTACACTCGCCTCGCTCACCTTTACCTGTCAAACCCAAGATTAGCTAAAGGTGTCGCCCCTTGCTGTAACCCCCCCCCCCCCCCCCCCACACACACACACACACACACACACACACGAGAGTTCCTCACTCCTCTGCTCTCCGTCCCTATCCCCCGGAGGTGGCCCCGTCTCACCCTCTCTGCCCGCAGCTCCGCTGAGACACGTCCATCCATCCTCGCCCCCTCTCACTCTCTGTCCCGTGAGATGTCTTCCACCTCCGCCCTCCCCAGAGCTCTCCAGGAAGGACAGAAATGAAAGCACGCTCCCTCGGCGCGCGCTCCCGGCCCAGCGTCTCTCTCTCATCACATGCTTTGCTGCTGCCAGCCTGTGGATGAGGCTAATTAAGCCTGTAGGGGAGGGCAGACATGCCAACCCTCCCGATTCAGGCGTGAGACTACCGATTTCAAGGCTAGTCTCCCGCCTCCCGATTCCTGCAAGCAAAAACCCGATTCCTCGGGGTTTGCTGACAGGGCTTAGTATTGTGTTAAGTGCTAATTTTTCCAGCAATAGTCAGAGGGGCCATGCAGGGGCTCTCGATGGGGTGAAAAAACAACAAAGGGTCATTAACAAGGGAATGGTCTTTTAAAGACCTGTGGAGTAGGGGGGGCGTGTGTGTGCACAGGAAGCTGTTTTCGGCTGGGGTGTCACACAGGGGGGTGGGGCGGGAGGGGTGCACGCACTGCCAGCAACCTGCCAGGCCAGTGTACAACACTTGCATCACCCTCTCTGCCTACCATTGCGCTCCATGCTTCTGAAAGGTAAGAAATAAAACGTACATTTGTGTTTTAAATGTCCAATCCTGCAGCAGCACACTTCCAAAGTCCATACACGCCAGTAACACGATTCAAGGCCCCATTCTCCCGATTTTTTTTTTTTAATCTCCCTCTTTGCTCTTCTTAAATGTTGGCATGTATGGGGGAGGGGTGGAAGCCTCAGCAAAGGTGCAGGAGAAGAAACAAACACACCTGCCCCCTCCCCGCCACCTCTGTCACTGCCTGTCCACTCCACCGCCACCCGTTAAACAGAAGAGCTCAAACATCCCAGAAACACGGGTAAGGGAGGGGGGAGCAGGCGAGGCTCAGCAGTGATAATGCATTTCCCGTGTCTATGTAGTACATGAGTATGTATGGGATACTTCTATAGTGCAGAGCTAGCTAAAAGGCGGTGGAGCGCTGGGCAGGCTCACAGGCAAGCATAAAGTCAACGGTAAGAGAAGATGAACCTGGTTTGTGGACTTTTTTAACACTATTTTTATTGCATTTATATTATAAACATACAGTACGCATCCATCATACATTGTCTCTCCACTTGTTTCAAGGATACACTAGCAATCAAAACTATGACAATAAGAAGTTACATAGTCTGGACACAGATGCAATCAAACCCGCTCCCACCTGCGTCCCTTGTCAACTAAGAGAAGTCACCTCTTGTGCTCTCTGGATGTGTTTCGGGGATTGGCGTGTGCGAGAAATCACTGGTATATGGTGCCCACCGTGGCAGGCCTCTTCAACATTCTGTGGAGACCAGAGAGATACATCTGTACTTCTAGTACACACAGCAATGGGGTGTACAGTTGTACCGACGTGCGGAAAGCGGTCCTCGGTCCAGGATCAACCTCCATGAACCGCCCATGCTCCAGTCCCCTTTCCTTGGGGCTGCTCACCTTCAGGGCTCCACCTCCTGCGCTTTAAAGCTCCTAAGTAATAGTTCAAGTTCATGTTTTTATTCGTGTTTAGTCTTTTTAAAACCATTACACTATATGATAATAAAAAAGAAAAGTAAAAAAAGCATTCATAAAACCTTTTGTACACTTATTTTACAAAATTTTAAAATTAAGTATAAATGTACGAGAGCATTCATTTCATTAAAATTCATAATATACTTCACATATCTCTCAAGTAATAGATCCCATTCCTTGAAATGTGTGTCTTAATCAGACCGATATATTTTCCCCATCTTAGGGCCTCGCTTTTAGCAAGTCTCCATGGTTGCACCTCATCCCATCATTCCTCTACCCTAGGGGTCATTGGGCATTTCCAACGTTTTGTAAGTGGTCTTTTAGCTAATATCGATGCCATGTTTGTGAACCGAGTCACTAAGTTGGAGCCGCTGGGTCTAGAGAGCAATCCCAGTACACACTGTGTAGGGCTATCCCATTGGTGCAGTCGGTCAGTTCCACCAGTGTCGGTGTGATTCCCTCCCGGTGACTGGACACACTGGGCCAAGCCCACAACATGTGCAGCAATTCGGCCTATTGGGCATGGCAATGGGGACGCTCTGAGGATGCCGCAGGAAACATTCAATGGAGTGTATGCGGCATCAAGCATGCACAATGCAATATTGAAAATTTAATACATTTGAATCTTGAATTGTGGGAGATTTTCTTTGGGTATTCTATTACATCAACCCATTCAGTGTCTGAGAGTTTCCTGGTTAGGTCCACCTACCATTTAGGTACTAGTGTTGTGAGTGGTGCCATTAGATACTCCCAGAGCCCCCGATAGAGCCAGCGTATGAGATGGCGGCCATGACCCATAGTGTGGAGTGCTCGTAGGAACTCATGAGCGGCAGGCTCCTGACATCCGCTGCCCAATATTTGTGAACATACCGGACTATACCTGCATGCATTAAGAGCAAGGTTGCAGATATCCCATGAGCATGAACAAAATCATAAGGTGTCATTAATATACTATCTTCAAATAGCGCACTCACTGTCGTTACTCCCACCTGTTTCCAGGAGCCGAGCCTGTATGCTGTCAGTGTACTGGAGGACTTAGGTAAACCACAGGGTGGTATATTTGGTGGGAAACAACCATTACAACGCAACTTTTACAACGCACTACCATTACAACGAAATTTTTACAACGCAAAAACCATTACAACGCATGTATTTACAACGCATGTTTTTACAACGCAGGTACCTTTACAACGCATACCATTACAACGTAAGTATTGGTAAGTATATAATTATATTTTAAATTTTATATGTTTTTTTTTTTAAGGGGTATTTTTAGGGTTAAGGGTCAGTTTTGGGTTTTTGGGTTAAGGGGTATTTTTAGGGTTCAGGGTCAGTTTGGGGTTTTTGGGTAAAAGGGTATTTTTAGGGTTCAGGGTCAGTTTTCAGTTTTTGGGTAAAGGGGTATTTTTAGGGTTCAGGGTCAGTTTTCAGTTTTTGGGTAAAAGGGTATTTTTAGGGTTCAGGGTCAGTTTTCAGTTTTTGGGTAAAGGGGTATTTTTAGGGTTCAGGGTCAGTTTTCAGTTTTTGGGTAAAGGGGTATTTTTAGGGTTCAGGGTCAGTTTTCAGTTTTTGGGTAAAAGGGTATTTTTAGTGTTCAGGGTCAGTTTTCAGTTTTTGGGTTAAGGGATATTTTTAGGGTTCAGGGTCAGTTTTGGGTTTTTGGGTAAAGGGGTATTTTTAGGGTTCAGGGTCAGTTTTGGGTTTTTGGGTAAAGGGGTATTTTTAGGGTTCAGGGTCAGTTTTGGGTTTTTTGGGTAAAAGGGTATTTTTGGGGTTCAGGGTCAGTTTTGAGTTTTTGGGTAAAGGGGTATTTTTAGGGTTCAGGGTCAGTTTTGGGTTTTTGGGGTACAGGGGTATTTTTAGGGTTCAGGGTCAGTTTTGGGTTTTTGGGGTAAAGGGGTATTTTTAGGGTTCAGGGTCAGTTTTGGGTTTTTGGGGTACAGGGGTATTTTTAGGGTTCAGGGTCAGTTTTGGGTTTTTGGAGTACAGGGGTACAGGGTAAAAATAAAATAAAATTAAATTTAAATTAAATCATTTAAATTAAATCAATTAAATGAAATTAAATGAAATTAAATTAAATTAAATTATATTAATTTCAATTATTTTTAATTAAAAAAAATAATATATACTTACCAATACTTACGTTGTAATGGTATGCGTTGTAAAGGTACCTGCGTTGTAAAAACATGCGTTGTAAATACATGCGTTGTAAAAGTTTTTGCGTTGTAAAAAATTCGTTGTAATGGTATGCGTTGTAAATGTATGAGTTGTAACGTCATACATCCATATTTGGTGCATAGGACGCTTTTATTGCTCTATATTTCTTTCCAATCTTCCAGTATGCTAAGGCTGTGCATACCAATGAGTCTACATGTACCAGTGCAGTGGCGGGACAGAGTAATCAGTGTAACTGACCTTGGCTGACGTGAGCTGTAGTATAATATATTTCTGTCAAATTGTGTCCTTCTAACATATAGGATAATCATTATAGTTAACCAGCTATACAATAGGCTTTAAAATCGGGGGCTCCTATCCTACCCCTATCCGAGGGCAACTGCAACTTCACCAGGCTGACACTGCGAACTCCATGTCCCCACACCAAGACTATAAGGATAGTATTTAGAAGTTTGAACACCCATGGAGGTATGATAATAGGCAGGTTTACAAAATGGTCCAATAGGCATGGCAACATCCCCATTTTTGCCATAGCTAAGCGACCAGCCATAGGGCGGTGGAAGGTAATCCAGAAGGCCACCTGCGTTTTGAGGGCTGTCACCGTGCGAATCTGTTTACCTTCCAACAGTTCTGGAGCCTCTCTGTAAACCTGAATTCCAAGATACGGGAAGGTCTGAGGGGCCATTAGTATCTGCAAGTCTCCCACCTGCAATGTTGGCAATCTGTACATATCAGCAAAGGAGTAGACACAAGATTTATCTGCGTTTATACGTAAACTAGACAATTTACTAAAGGTGGAGAGCATTTGGGCCACAATCTGTCTGATCCTTCCAGAGATCTTTAAAATACAGCATCATATCATCTGCGTAGAGTGATTATAATATGAACTGTACTGTCTGTTGGGATTCCCTGGTATCCTGCTTCCTGGTGAATCGTTGTGCTAGGGGTTAAATCGCTAGTATGAAAAGGAGTGGGGACAGGGCACCCTAGGCGTGTACCGTGCCAGATCGGATATGAGTCCAAGATGTGCGGGCCCGTCCATGCTCTGGCTGTAGGGGCGGTGTAAAGTGAATTTACCCATCTCATGTAAGCAGGAGGTATCCCATATTGCGCCAGGGCCGCCAGCATAAAATCCCGCCCCAGAGTATCAAAGGCCTGGCGAACATCGATGGACAAGCAGCCAGTGTGTGGATAAGTGTCCCAGGCGACATCCATTATTTTAGACAGCTGCAGTATATTTAGTGAGGTGTTACGACAGGGGACAAATCAGCATTGGTACATGTGTATCAATTGTGGTAAGAGTGGGAACAATCGCCAGGCTAAGTTCTTGCTCAGTATTCTGTGTTTAACAGTGACAATGGCCTATACAAAATAGTTCAGCTGGAGGCTTACTGGGTTTCAGCAAAGACATTACTAGTGCCTCTTTAGTAGATGAGGGGAGTAAGCCAGTGCAGTGAGAGACATTATAGAGCTTCTCTAGGTGTGGGACCAGCCATGCAGCATATGTGGAATACAATTCCACATGAATTCCATTGGTGCCCCGTGTTTTATCATGGGCGAACTCTTTGATGGAACCCCGTATTTCATTTGCCATAACGGGCATGATGGGAACCTTGCGGTCAGCTGCCTGCACTCTCTGCAACATCGCTTGTTGAAGGAATGCCACAAGCTCCACTGTGTCAGGGGGGAGAGGGGCAGAATATAGAACTGAATATAAATCACAAAATGCCTTGTTGATTCCTCACTGTGACACTTTGGCTCGCCCATTAGTTGTAGTGATCTTTAGGATCGGCACGGAGGATGGGCCAGGTCACATCATTCGCGCAAGCAATGTGCCTTCAGTGTGTACCCTCTGAGTATATGTCCTATAATTTATCACTTAGAGTCGTTCTAACAACGCCACATGATTATTCTGGCCTACTGCAGTTGGGCTGCGTTTTCAACATTCTCCGCTACCTCCCTCTCCAAGGATCCCAAGGTGGCCTCCAAGCTCACAAGCTCCATGAGAACCTCCTTCCTGGCACCTACTGTGGTGTTGGTTGCCATACCCCGTATCACCACTTTGAAGGCATTTCACTCCTCCACACTTACAAACTCCTTGAGAACTTCCTTCCTGGCACCCACTGTGGTGTTGATCTCCGTACCCCATATCACCAATTTGAAGGCATCTCACTCCACCAAGGGAAAGGAGGCGGTCCCCGAGTTATCAGAGAAGAAGTTGTCAATGGTCGTAACCATGGTCTCCCTAAAGACAACACCTGGAGTAGGCGCGGCAGCATTCTCCAAGTGGGAATAGGGTAGGTATGTGACCCCATGCAAGCGTTATCTCCAGAAGGCTGTGGTCAGATATTGTTTTTCCCAAATACATAGCATGCATGATATAAGGCTGAGGGTGTGCAGGGCAGAGGAATATGTCAAGTCTGGAATGAAGCATATGTGGGCGAGAATAGAAGGAGTATTCCTTCAGGCCCTCATTACAGATGTGTCACACATCCATAAGCCCACTATCATCCACCCATTCCCACAAGATTCAAGCCTGGCGCACTGGGCCTGTGCACGGGAGGGGCTGAGTGATTGATTTAACATTGTGTCCAATGCTGCATCAAAGTCCCCCCAGTGCCCATGGATATTGTTTCCAATCCAATAACACTGCTGACAGATGGGTAAAGAAGGTGTCCTGGTAAGTATTGAGTGCATTAATACATCCTAGCACCATTAGTTCTCCATCTAATGTGCCCTTCAGTAGTACATAACGACCCTGGGAATTAATCCTGGAGTCCAGCATCTCAAAGGGAACCTCTTGCACTGAGCTATATAGCGGCACCTCACGAGTAGGCAGAATAGGATGTGTGAAAAAGTTGACGTCTCCATCGTTTATGCAGTATTTGCGCCTCTGTGGCCCCCTAGTGGGTCTCCTGAATAAAAGTGATGTGCACTCGGCACCTATGCAACTGGGCCAGTTTTCTGTGCCTTTTATGTACAGACCCCATACCCCTCACATTCTGCGTTATCACATTGTAGGCAGTTGCCACAGAAGATATCCCTGGAATAACACCATCAATACTTTGTGACATCTCGAGCACATTTTGTATTACTGCCCAGCATTCTTCTATGTGACTTCAGCGAACTGTATAAAGCATTACCCAAACCAGTCCAGTGATTCTTCGTCATTCGACCAAGTTTTAAAGCATAACAGTAACAATATGAAAGGTGTACCTTTGCTGTAGGGGTAGGGCTTCTCAGACCCAGGAGGGGCACTGTTGCTATGTAGCATGTACATCACAGTCAAAGTGGGTCACCCGGACCCAAGACCCCAATGCAGTGTACTGCTAAGAAAGGAAGGATCTAACTGCAGCTAGTCTAAGGAGATTTGCAATGTATCAATATCCCCGCAATTACAAAACCATATTAACAAAAGGCATATGGGGATGCACCTGAGCCAGTGGCTTTGTCAGTGCTTGCATCTGTACACACCTGTTTAGCAGCAGCACAGTCACCGGAGTTTATCTGTTCAATCATACAGCTTAGGCCCCATATTACTTACATTCTTGACCCCAGTATGTCGTTTAAAGTCTGCTGAATAATCGATGGTAGCAGTGCCAGCTTGCCATTGGATTTGGAGTCTGAGGTACTGCCATGCGACGTGCTGGAACTGATGGGCAGTTTGGATGTCCGAAGCTTTGTCAGAGAGCAGATCACTGCTAGCTGTTCCTCCAATGCCTGTTGCAGGGAAGGAGTTCCCATGTTGTCATGCCGGTTAACCCCTCCTCGGCGTCGCCGACATGTGGTGTGTTTCGCTTCGGGTGGCGCCGCTATCATACCGTCCCTTTTACGAGAGTCTGGAAAATGCTGTTTAAGCCATTCCCAGACATGATCTGGGGTGTCAAAAAATGAGTTCTTTGGTTATAAATCACCTTCAGTTTTGCAGGTAGCAGCAGAGCATATGTTAGGCCAGCTGCGCGCAAGAGTCATTTCACTTTATGGAAGAATGCATATTTATGCTACACCTCAATAGTTTATTAAGGGATATTCTTGTATTCTCTATAAGAATAGGCGCTCTTTCGCTTGCCACTTGTAACAGAACGTTCTGGTTTTTAAAGTTTAGGCTTCTGGCCACTATAGGCCACAGTGGGGCTCCAGGGATTGGCTTCCTAGTGGTGACTCTATGGGCCCTGTAAACCGTGAGCCAGTCTAACAGTCCACCTGGGGCCACTGTTATCCGGAGCCAATCCTCCACGTACTGCATGACACAAGGGCCTTCCTTCCCCTCGGGGAGATCGATAATCCTCACATTATTTTGACGGGCTCTGCCCTCCGCATCTTCCACCTATTCTTATTCTTGAGGCTTATCCACTTGTTGCTGCAGCTGTGTGAGTTACAAGCTGTGGTCTTTATGGCTCGAGGAAAATGTAGATAGTGCCAGTCCTTTAGATTTGCCCTGTCTGATAGTTTGCGTTGATTATCTTTCAGCAAGTTAATGTCCGTTGTGATAATCCCCAGCCTCTGTTCCAGGGCCACTCTCGAATCTCGTATTTTCTGAAGGATAATGTCCAACTTATCTATAGAGTGAGTCGTCATAGTTGAACGTATACAGTCACTGGCGGACTTGGCTGGTAAGCATTCAGAGGAAGTGGAGTGAGAGAGTGAATGGGGCACAGTTTTGTCACTCTTGGCCCTAGTGCACCCTATGTGTTCCACCAATCATGTCTTCATCCCTCGGCCCAGGGGTCGCACAGGGTTTCTTTGTTGCCCCATGCAATGCAATTTCCTCTATATGTGTGCACGGGTGTAAAGTTATAGTGCTTCTGGCAGGGGACTCATGGGGACATTCACTGTTTCTAGTGAGCAATCCTAGGCAGTGGGGCCAAGTACCTGCATGGTGGTGTACTGATTTTGCAGAGTCTATAGGGCCGGGCAGAGAAGCAGAGGGGCGAGAGCCTCTCACACTGCCCATCTGTCCTCCAAGGCTCGGACAGAGCTCACTATATTACTCTCGTGTTTATGCCAGGCAGACACTGCTCAACTATTGTCCAGGCATCCTGGTGACACTCCCACAGTATCTCTATTTATAATGGTCCGTTTACTGCATGCCTCATATCACGTGCCCCATCACGAAATGGCCTGAGTTGCCCTCCTGGGGCCTGTTCCAGCACTACAAACCATGGTCCATCAGACGGCTCAATACTTTGAGGATCTTAAACATGGGGGCCTCAGCTCTGGGGTCCAAAAGGCCTCTATTAGCTTCATGCGGCAGGCGAAGGCCGCCATGGCAGCCCCGGGATTCTGTCTATCCTCACCAGGCAACAATCTCTGCTGGCACCCTCTAGTAGTGTTTGCAGGCTTCACCAGGCCCGGAGGCATCATCTGTTACCTCCTGGTCCCCAGCCTCTGGCCGATTTAACAGTCTTTGGAGTGACTCCAGTCACTCCCCCGGGGCCCCGGCCTCACCTCTTGTTTTGATGCGGTGTCCAACAGTAGGACCTAGTCTCTGCTCCGGCTGCCCCGGGCCACCATAAGTTCCGATGCAGTCACCGCACACTATCAGGCAGAAAGGGGGCCCCCTCCAGGAGCCAGCAAGTCATCCACTGCAGTGCGAGCACCGCGGGTCCCACTCTTCTGATCTTGTTGATCGCTGGGCCCCCAGGAGGGCCTATACATATTCATGATTGAGCTCCACAGCAAATGCCCTTCTCTGGGCCTTCTCCTCACAGCCGTCCTGCAGGCAGCGCGTCTATCAGCTGCTTCTCAACCCCAGTCGTCTACGGGAGCACAGAGTTCACCAGGACACCAAATCGCTGCTAGTAATCGGCTCCAACACGTCCTCAGATCCTGATGCAACCATTATGCCATTAAGCACAGTAGATAACAGAGCTCGGGTCTGGGAGCCCAAGCGCTACACGTCCACCATGTTGTGCTGTTGGCCACACCCCCTGGTTTATGGACTGTTAAAGCACTGTTATGTAGTGTTCTTTAAAGAGACATGTCTTCAGCCATCACCTAAATTAGAGCAGCATTTGGGCAGTCCTGATGGATGCAGGGATGTTCCAGTTCCTGGATGCTTAGATGGAAAAGGCCTGCTGTCTTATTTTGTTTTTTATACTTCTTAGTCTACAATCTGATGGTGTCCTGGCTGCGGGTGTGCTGAGAACTACCAGAAATGGTGATCTTGTCTGCTATATAGGCAATGGTGCTGGTCGTGATGGTTTTGTAAATGATTCAGTTGGTTTTGAAGATGGTGTGGACTAGCAAGGAGAGCCAATTGAATTATTTTAGGATGGGCTCATATTCCTTCAGGCCCTAGATGAAATATGCTGGGTTGTGTAGGATGCCCCTAATAAATGCCAGTTTGAAGTCTAGGAGGTCACGGAGTAGGGTATTGCCACCTAGATGCAAGAGTACGAAGGATTGAACAGCATTCTAAAGTCGCTTTCAGGAAGAAACATTTGAGAACTGGTACTGGGTCTTCGTTGGCAGTTTGTTTTTTAAGGATGAGGTTGGTGTCCACAATAAATCCAAGTAAGTTGGCATACTGTGAAAGTTGGAGGTTCGACACCATCAAGGCTCATATCATTGAGCCAGGTTTCTACTGTACACTGTGTGTTGTTGTTGTCTAAAAACAGGAATTCTGTGTTGGTTGGGTTGAGCTTCTTGTAGATGCTGGGCATCCACGTCTGGAAGATATGCAAGTAAATTCAGGAGGCAGGGATCCTCTTCATCTATGGTCCCAAGGGCGTATTTTATTATATTTAAGGTAGCAGTCTCTGTGTTGAAGCGTGATCTGAAGCCAGACTGGTAGTTCTGCAAGACATGGTTATTATTTATGTGCTCATGGAGTTTAATAAACTGCTTATTCAATGATTTTGCTGATGAATGGTAGGAGAGTGATGCGCTGGTAGTTGGCAAGGTTATCAGGGTCTACTGTGGGTTTCTTTAGGAGTTGGAGGATCTGGCTTGTCTCAAGAGCTTCTTGGAAGATGCTTTGAATGAGGGAGGCAGTGACAGTGGTAAGCAGGCGTAAGAGAGAAACCCTATTGACAGCTTTGAAGAGGAGGTAAGATATCTTCATATGAAGTGTCTTTGAGGAAGTTGCGTATGTCAGTGAGAAATGGGTAAGATAAGCCTTTAGTTGTTTTCCATTACGGGATTGTACAGGAAAGGGTGAGTGTAAGAGATGAAGCAGGCTTGGTATCATTGATGAGATGTTGGATCTTTTGTATTTGTTTCAGAGGTTGATGGCATTGCACTTTTCAGTGGAGAGAGGAATAGATGGGTCCAGCATGGGGTTGATGCAGTGTCTGTCTCGAATAGCATTCTGCTTCTGTTCATGGCTTCATTGACTGTGTCATCACCGATCTCCTGTAGAGACTGAACCACATCTAGCTCCCCAGCCTCACCTGCTGGCATTCGATTCAATGACTATCTCTCTCTGGGATCCGAAAAGCGCACTTCCGTACAGGCCTGCATATGCTCTAACCACCAAGAGAGTTCCACTCTGGCCTTTATCGACAGTGTGATATGATCTGCGTATGGCACACCCCTGTGAAGATGTTACATTTTCAGTCTCTGCAGTGTTCTGTAATACAAAGAACCTGGAAAAATCACCGGAATAGATTAAATCAATAGGCCAACAAGCCAGCTACAGCTCTCAAGGACAAACTCCGTTTAGTCAACACTTACTTTAGTTCCTTATTTATGTCCTTTATCTCCTGCATTGTCATCACTGACTTCATTTTGATGACAAAGGCCAATTCCTGCAATAGATGTATTGTCCACTATAGGTGGAACCTCAAATGCACTGGCTTCTTTGTCATAATGATCAAGTTGCCCAGGTAGACGATCAACCGAACTACCTTGGCACTCAATACTTCTACCACTTGTTTCATTACCTCGGGAAAACTTAACAGGCTGACAAGAGACCAAACAGAATAACAGATGATTCTTACCACTATCTGATCTACTGTAATTTTAGGAGCCTCCTACATGTTGTAAAAATAGGGCTTGTTAGGGAAACATCTTTGAGGCCTAAACAGACCATCTAATCCCATTCTTTGCGGAGATCTCTCATAAAATGGATACTTTCCATCTTCCAGTGAATGTGAAGAATCCAACCATTATAAACCTGGAGGTTTAATACCAACCTGTAACCACAGCCATTTTTTTCTTACAAGAAATATATTGTTTCAAAACCCTCTGGGTTGATGTACGGAAACAGATATTGCCTTTTTGAACAAATCTTGAATTTCTGAGTTTTTAAAAGTTGTCTCTTGAATGGAAAACTCAGTTGCCTTGGAACCAACTGCTTCTCCGAGAAAAATCTAGTTTGAAGCATTGAACAGTCTACAAGACCCAGGCACCTTGTGTCACCTTTTCCCAATTGTGTAAAAATATCAGCCTCTTCCCTTCCCTCTAAGTTCAAATGAGAGATGGGAATAAGAGAAACCTGCAAATCCTGATCCTCGGATGGCTGAGATGCTACCTCTGTAGCTGCCTCTGTCACAGAAGAGCAGGCTATTTGAATAGTGGGATTGAAATGATTTTATAGAAAATTGTATGAGTAGGGGGACCAGAGATCATCAGTAGCTAAAAACCTCTCCAATAGATGCACATGTTCGATCAACTAGAATTCCAGGTAGTGCAACAGTACTAACAATCTGATTTGGAAAGGGAAGCAACATTTGCAGATGGTGCATTGACCAACTTCTGTTGATCTATCCTGCTTTCTTCAAAGAGTGATAGAACGTACAACAAGGATGATACTTTTTCTGTATTTCTTAGCAAGGTGTGACATAATAACTTTTTTCTGCATTGTTTAGCAGTTTCTGAAATTTCTGCTGGTTAGCAGAGCCAAATGTAGACTTTTTCAAGGATTGCTGACTTTATTTTTCTGTAGAGTAAAATATATGGTCAAGCAGAAACTGTAGGAAGAATTCCCCTCTGCAATACATTTTAGTCATGTGAAACACATAACCCGGACTTCATTAAAGATGTAAATTTTCCATAATTTCTTACACTTCCTTAAATGATTTCTCTTTTATTGCTGAGATCTGCCCAGGCCTAGTTTCCCATGAACTTGATTTGTTCTTCTCACTAATTTCTGCTTTTAATTTCACCACATTATTTACTGTACTCAGGCTACAAAAAATGATTTGGCGCCGAGATTGATGTCCAGGAGGTTTAATCATCTAGTCGCGTACTATTTTGAGCAGATTGCATGACTGACTGTGCTGGGTTATCTACAATTCAATCACCTTCCTCATAACTGTTCTGAAAGGCCTGGATTAATTTACAGAGAGGACTGCACTTATTTTTGATCGTCAAGCATACTTCAAGTTCTTCACACATCAAACAACATACCAGCAATAATACTTTCTGTGATAAATCCAGTGGCGGAGGAGCATTCCCCCACTGCCCTTTGAGCAGTGCAAAAAAATAAATATAAAATGATAATAATATGACGTTATTTTATTTTATTTTCACTGCCAACACGGAGCCAGGTTAGGGTGGGGCAGGACTGGCCAGAGCAGGGGGAGGAGTGGTTTGCACTCGCTAAGTGTGCATGATGGTTTGGCCAGCCCGCTTGTCATGTCATGCGCACTTTGCATGATACCCACCAGGCTGTAATGCACAGCCTGGTGAGGAACATGCACAGACTTCCAGTCCCTCTCCGTGCGCAAAACCACTGCGCTCAGACCAATCACAACGCTGCTGGAAAGCAGTGTTGTGATTGGTTGGGAGAGTCTGGGAGGTTGGGTGCTTCCGTTCTGCCAGTGCATTGCTGAGAGAAGAGAACAGTGAAGAAGCAGTGGCGGTATTCCCAGCTAAGTTTATTTTATTTTACTCTCCCCCCCCCCGTTCCGAAGGCAGCTTCCATTGAATAAATCCATATCATTCCGGCCAGTCAGAAGCTTTTGAGGGGCTCAGGGAAAAAACTTGTCATAGGGTCCTGACCCAAATCACTTGGCTTCGACCCGGACTTCCCAGCTTTATCAAACCATGAACCATTGGGAAATAATTTTCTTTAGTGTGCCTCTTTTTCCATGGTCATCACATTTTAGAGCACCTTGAAATAATTCAGTTCAGGATAGGGATTGTCCAAACACCTCTCTTTCTCTTGTGTACTCTTTAAGAAGCCATATTATTACTCCATATATAGCAATTGTTAGACCTGGCACCATTGGCGTGGGTCTCCCTTCCATTTTTGCTGTTGTCTCATGTGTTTTTGCTGGTGTTAGATATTAGGGCATTGTGCCACTGCTATTCATTGCCACAGTGCAAGTGCTCCCTATTGTAAATTGATGTATGAATCAGTGGTTCCATGTTTGGCTATTTGGTTTACTTGTCAGACCCTAGTCTAGTGCACTGAGTGTGCCAGGGCATGTAATCCAAATGCTGCCGGCGGGCCTGCAGCACTGGTTGTGCCACCCACAGAAGCAGCCTTCTAAAATGTGTCTAAGGTCTGCCATTGCAGAGCCTGGGTGCAGTCTGGTACTGTCATGCTGACTGGGCAAGTGCACCCACTTCCCAGTCCCTAAACCGTCCCTTTTCTTCATACCAGTCACCCCTATGGTAGGCCCAATGGCAGGGTGCATTGTAAGTATGAGGTAGGACAAGCCCCGGTGTGTGTGGCATGTCCTAATAGTGAATTACAGCCATTTTTGTTTTTTACTATTGCAAGGCTACCTGTTCTCCATAGGCCAGAATGGGCTGTTAGAATTGTTACATTTTATAATCCTATCAGGCTCAGAGAACATGGTAGAAATTCGAGTTTAGTGTGCCTGAACTCAGAATAATAAAATACATCTTTTAGTGAAGTTTATTTTAATATTCTGTGTTTGCAAATACCACTTTTAGAAAGAAGGTCTTTGCTTGTCTAACCATTCAAACCTGCCTCTGCTAGTTTGTGTATTTCTATGTTTGGTTTCTGTGAGCGACAGGGCTGGGGAATTCCAGGAGACAGGCTGAGTCACCCAGTGGTGAATAGAGAGATCTGCATCTTGATGGGAGAGAGGAGAGCACCTGAACTCTGAATAGGGCTGTGCCTGCCTTCCACAATGCTGGCTGCACCTCCTGGGGAGCGGCTGATGTCTCTGCCCTGCACACTGAAAGAAGAGAAGGAAGACTGTCAACAGAGTACTCCAGGGCTGTACTTGCCTACCACAATGCTGGCCCCACCTCCTGTGGGGCGTCTGATGTTTCTGCCTTGCCCTGTGAAAGGAGAGGAGAAGTCTGGAAAATAAAGTGCTGAGAAACTGGTTTGGACTAGGCACAGGTATAAATATTGGGACCCTGCTCCCATGAAATTAGATCACTTTTGGACTACAAGAAGAAACCTTTACTGAGGAGAAGAACCTGAAGAATCTGAGGAGAGACTATTCCCAAGCTGAAGTGCTGCTTGGGGATTGGCCTGCAGTGGTTGCCTTACTGCCAAAGGAAGGGGAAAGGAACTTTGCGTACTTTGCTTTCAACTTGTGAAGGATCTCCAAGGGCTTGGAAAAGAGATTGCCTCCTGCTGAAGTCTCAGGGACAACAGACTTCACCCCCCAGCTCCCCAGAGTTCTTGTGGAAGTGCCTGCTGTTGTTTTGGGCCTTCTGAGGAACTGCGTGTCGCAAGGAGCTGGAAGTGCGACTCAACGAGAAGAAGCATGTCGCCGTCGCTGTGCCTACCGTCACAACTCCGGAGAAAGGAGGGTGTCGCTGCTGGAACTGCCGCACTGCACCGCATTGGAGAGAAGCGTGCCGCAACGAAGAGGAAGCGTGTCGCCGTCGCTGCTGCTGCCATCGCAACTCCGAAGAAGGAGGGTGTCGCTGCTAGAGCTGTCGCATTGCACCGCATCAGGAGAAGAATCTCGCAGCGAGGTCGGAGTGTGCCGCCGTCGTTGTGCCTGCCGTCGCAACTCCAGAGAAGGAGGGTGCCGCCGCTGGAACTGTCGCATTGCACCGCATCGACCAAGAGCACCTCGCATCCCCGAGATTCGCGCCGCCGTCGGAGCTGCTGCCGTCGCATCTTGGATGCCGCCACTGTAGTTGTTGCATCGAGCGGAAGCTTCACGCATCATGTAGAAGAGCGTCGACGCTGGAGCTGTTGCCATCGCATCGTAAGGGTGTCGCCGCTGCAGTCCCCGAGAAGCGTGCCGCATCTGGAAGATCTTCACGTCTTTAGTTCTTTGCACCTGACTTTGCCGCATTTCCCATCACTGCGACATTGCTTGCCGTGGAAGCGCAACGCAACTTAAGGTACATTGACACAGAGTGTTGCATCTAAGAACTGAACTGAACTAAGCTTAAATCTACCATCTTAAAGTAATCATAGTGTGTATTTTTATCGTTTATGGTCTTGTGGTAACTCTATATAAAGTCTACTTATTTTTGATAAAAACCTGTGTGGTGTTCATTTGTAGTGTTGTCACTGGGTTACTGTATGTGGTCACAACTGCTTAACTTACAACGCCTCTGAAGTAAAGCCTTGCTGCTCGCGCCACGCAACCTAGAGGGAGAGCAGGGGTTATTTTAGGTGTGTAATCCCCCTTACCCTGACTAGAGGAGAGGGTCCCTATTTGTCACAAGTTCCTACCTGTGCCAACTAGGGACCCCCAAATCTAACAGCAATAAAGGCTTATATAGGAGGTACAAGGGAAATTACATGCCTCTTGAGTCATTAGTAAAATTATTAGCGCAGCAGGGGTGTGGTTCATTAATTCTAATGAGTACCACCTAGTACAGTGATATATTATAATGTGCTAAAGTGAACCAACCCTAATTACACTCAGTTTAATTTAAATATTAATTCCTGAAATATGAATAGGGTGCCAGCCAGCAGCACTTGCAGCAGCGTGAGAGGTCGAGGCTGACCCAAGACCTTTTCTTCTCAGCCTACATGGTACTTCTCTTCAAGATAGAATGCAACACACTCAAGGCCACTGAGAATTATAGGGCCCAGCCAACTATGCCGCAATACCACTGTGCAATTGATACTGGACAATAGATATTGGTGTGTTGGGAACAAGGCACATGGTCTAAAGGGCTCTGTGCGGACATTGCCCCAGCCTATCAGTGGCAAGCGCAGCTTTTCAGCATGGCCACAGTCTTTTTCATAGCACAGACTATCACTGCAGTCACAAGCATTGTGAAATATGCAACTTTTGACCAAAGCCTTACCCTTAGCACGACGTATGGACCTCTGAAAGGAGTGGACCTGGTAATTGCCCCACCTGTCTTTTCTTCTGTTGGTGCTCACAGAAATTCATGATAAAAAGAATAGCAAAATATGATTTTGAACAGTATTGAAGGGAGGAAAGAGATAGAGTGATACAAAACAACAATAGAATGTACCTGATAAGATGGACTACAAAATATACAATTGGAATCAACTTGTCTTGTGAATAACATGGGGAGGTGTGTGTCGCAATCCCTTCCAAGGATAGGTGGAGCAATGATGTCCATGTTTAGATGCACTACCGCTAATGTCATCTGGAGAGGGTTGCTCGTGCAAAATATAAATACACATTTTAAAGTATCATATGCGTTCTATTTATAGCTGCATTAGTATAGAATGGTCAGTGTTCAGCAGGTCCCAGATGAATTTATAGTGATTATATGTATGTAAATATTCTAATGTTTTGTTTTATAAGTTATATTGATGTAAATATGGAAAAACATCATCCACGTGAATTTATAGGGAAGAAAATAGAGTAATCACTGATAACCACTGATGGTTACACCTTTGAATACATTGGAAAATACTGATTTCCACATGAAGAGAATACGCAGTACATATACCGATGTAAAATTTGGTTTGCTTCTATAAAATAGCAGCCCTGAAAAGTTCCAAATTTATCAGGTATGAAATGCATTGGCTGTTTTTTGTTAAGTAAAGAATAAAAGAAGATTTTAACTGGATATCAGAGTCTATACCATTATTTTTCTGCAAATGGTGTGCTCTTCACATCTTGGATTTTTCTTTCCTCACTGTATGTCAACAGAACCTGTTGGAGCTGGGTCCTGGCTGGAAATTCACTGTTAGTTACTGTGAGGACTGACCTAGAGAGTACTGTTCTTTTCTGTTGCTACAACGGCTAAATTGAGTACCTGGACATACCCTTTGACTGAGGTGTTCAAAGCAGTAGACAATATACAAGTCACTCCACAATCTCCCATCATGGCTCTCATGCAAGCTGCTGTGAAGTTCCTCTGCTTGAATAACTTTCATGGGGAATCCCACTTTTGCGACAATGCCAATCAGAATTTAGCTACCAGTTGGTCAAAAATGCTCCTGAGAAGCGCAGCTTTTGTGTACCTGGTGGCATATTTAACAACAATGATGACCTTGTCCCTAAAAGCGTTTTTTTGGTTCCACGTATTCAGCAAACATCCATCAAGGATGGTGTCCTTGGTGGTACTGGCAGCATTACTACATGAGTCTGGAAAGCACCTCAAGACCTCCTACCCCTATGTCACTTCCTGAAGGATCATTGGAAGTTCCTTATCTTGCAAAATATATTGGGTTCAGAAAAGAAATAACTAGCTATAATGTACTTTGGTAAAATTCCATGGTTTACTTCTAGAGGAATTTCCTGACCAAGGTCTAGTAAGGACCATTTGTGACACTGGGGAAACTGCAAATCCTCTAGTGACTACATGTGCCAGGTTGTAAGGCTCAGTGTATGGAGATCCTTCGTGCAGTGTATCTGGAACACCAAAGGGCCTTAATTATCTGCTTGATGTTCGCTCTCTCCATAGAGGCCACCTACTGTAGCATACTCTCTGTGCCTTTGATCCAGCGGGCTATAGAAAATATATCATAAACTATGCTACCCAACTTCATAACCTATAAACAAAATTCTATACTAAATAAGGACCCATTTATGAACCTGATATATTTTTGGGCCTACTGAATCAGGTGGTCAGAATAAATCTATATACACATTATCTACACACTATATACATATTTATACATTTGCAGAAAGAATATTGTCATTAGAATAAAACCCAACCATTTGAACGACCACCATAGGTGACGCGATCTAGCTAAAGGTAACCTACACTTCTGAATAACCAAGACCAGCTTGTTTGTCAAAAGTAAGATTTTATTTTCTAAATTATGGTATATAAGTTGTAAGTTTTATAAATGAAATTTATTTGCAATAAAGCAAGCATGATGGCAAGAAATATAGAAAAATACAATTTAAGCAATTGAATCAATTTAAAAGAAATTATATAAAGTTTAGCATTTCTAAAACCTATTTCCCTAACTGAGCTAAATAAACAGAAATTAAAGTAAAGATCTTTGAGGATTCTTACGTGCTCCACGCAAAGTCCAGCAGCACATCACCCTCATCGGAAAGTCAGAAAGCAGCAGCCAGCCCAACCCTAAGGGCATGACTTTTTATACCTTTCTACGCTAACTAAACTAGCAAAGGAAAGTTTTCAGAATTACTCGACGTCCCATTGGCTGAGAGTGACAAGTGACATGTCACCCGATTCTTAAAAAGTTCCACAAAATCAAGTCTTACAAAGACCATTGTCTCTTCCACGTGAAGCCAGAGGCTTCTTTCGATTGCAACTTTGTATTAAGACATCCTCGCAGCTTCCATAGTCTTTCGGTGCAACTTCCGCGGATGCCAAGTTAAAGACCGACAAAAAGTTCACTTTCGACCTTGGCCATGTCCGACAGAATGATGTCAGCTCATCAGTTTTTGCTTTGTGAATGCAGCCTCAATAAACGTTTTAATTCAGAATGGGCGTCTCGTGACTTTCTGCAGAATTATGGATCAGCTTTTATTTTGCGGCTCAAATAGCTAGGCCTCAAAAGCAGGCAACTTATGATTTCTAGTATAAAACAAACACAAGAAAAGTATTAATGTAAGAAATAAAGTATATTCTGTATCCACCCCATGGTTTACTAATTAATTAACCCACCCGATTAATCAAAATTGTTACCTAGCCATTGCAAACAAATAAAGCAGCGTTTATATTTACCAGTCTCCGTTTTTCAATGAGACCCATATGCATCTAGAATAGTAGAAATGACATCACACAGACAAGGAAAAGCAAAACAAGCACATGCTTATTTAAGTTTGCAGCAGTTAGTAATGACAAGAACGAAAACAATATTTTATTTTATTATTTTGCACGAACAAAAAGATGCAACAAATATGCACGTTTATGAGCACACATGTTAGTCCCCCCACGTGTAAAGTTTAATCTAAGTTGTATTAGCACGACATATCACAAATCATTAATAATTTTATTCATGTTATGGAAATGTGACTTTGCGAGTTTAAACAAAATTTTGTTTTCTATCTCGCTCCATCAACTCCCTCATCTGGTGATTAACAAATCACCACACCAGCACTCAAAATATTGATAAACTAAATTTATAAGAAATCGATTCAAATTCAATTGTATTAGTAAACCTAAAAGTCTGTTTCAGCATAATCTTTGCAATTAACATGACGCTCTCTATGTAACTCCTGTAACTCGATCTCCCTTTCCTCTTCTTTTCTGAGTTTATAGATTCTTTTCTTTTCTCTTAAATGTTTCTTTCTTTTATGCAACAAACAACCTACTTTAGTCAAAATAAAAATGAATACTATTATAATCAAAGGTGCCAGAATCTTGCCAAGAATTGAACTTCCGATATTATGAAACCAGTTTTTAATTGCTTGAAACCTTTTTGAAAGTTTCCCAGTAAAATCATCTTCTTCTAAAGGAATTATTTCTGAATGCATTTGTGTAATATTCTTAATATACATTTCAATATTTTTACTTTCATCCGGTATATATGTACAGCAATGTTGGACATGTAAAATGCCACAGACTCCTCCCTCTTTTGCTAGGAGTATGTCTAAAGCAAGACGATCTTGAATTACCATGGATCTAATTGCAATAACTTCAACATTTACTAATTGAAATCCATCAGCAGTGTCAGTTGATAATCTATCAACTATAGTGGACAATTTTCTGATTCTCCCTGCATTTAGAGTTATACCAACAAAAGGTATTACAGCTTGGAAAATATCTCCCAGAACTTCAGTAAAAGTTTCTCTTTTAGCTCTATTTACATAATTATGTATTTTAAACAACCCTTCTGAATCTCTGTCAACATGAAACACTTTAGGAAAAACAATTCCCACATAACAAGTTCCATACCAATGGTCTGGAAGGTTATAGTAAGCTTTGTCACCACAAACAAAATAAATTCCAGGAAAGATAGGATCTTTTCCACCTTTAAATCCCCAACCTCCCATTATCAGATAAGTATCTTCACAGTTGCTTGCACCTACAAAATAATTATCAAAAAGTGTATTATCTCTTCTAATGCAAAGCTTTCCACTAACAGGTTTGTCTATGTGAATTGCAATATTTTCAAGCATTTTGCCATTTAATTTCTCATCCTCTTTTTGCCAGAAGGATGACTTAGTCTGCTTGACTAATTCATTTCGCTTATAAATTGCTCTTCTCTCTTCAACCATATTCAAAAATTTCTTTCCTTCAGCACTCAATTTACATGTTAAATTATTCTTATAAGCATACTCATAAGTGAGTTCGTTAGTAACAAGGAAATATTCTCTCATTTGTTTAGCTCTCTTATGCTTATTTAAAGCATTATCAATCTTAACATTAGCAAAAATCTCATCATAATTTGAATAGTAATATTCTAAACGACCAGTTTGATAAAATAAACTAGTTAATACACTACATGTAACAGCATAAGTGAGAGGAAGCATATTATATGTTACTCCCTCAGAAACAGAAGCAGGTAATTTAACGCATACATAACAGTCCTTTGCATCCATTACCTTGACATATTCACTCAAAAGCTTTGTGAATGTATTGCTAGAAAAATCACCTATTGATTTATCTTGATGAATGTTAGGCTGATGATCAATAACTTTTGCAGACGTACTATGTTTAGTTTGGCTAACCAGAGCTTTGTTTGTTATGTTAACTTTGTGTAATTCTCTATTCATTTCTAAAGGTATAATCACAGCTAGTACCAACCAGAGCAGAACTAAAATGAGCAGACACACCAGAGTCATCTTACAGCATCTTTTAAAAACAGAACATTTTGAAGTGCTCTCCTTAACGTAAGGCATTTTTAGGTTAGTTTTAGCCTCAAAAATAAAATAAATTTTAAAATTTATATACACCCCCCTTTTAAAATATATTTTTCTTTTATGACCCTAAACAAGATTTCTTCGACCTTATGTCATACATAAGTTTTCTTCTACTAAACAGTTTTTCTTCGACCTTGTGTCAACTAACAGGATTTCTTCAGCCTTCTGCCAATTTAATAAATCTGTACTTCAATCATTGTCACTAATTTCTTGGATTTCGTTTTCTTCTTCACTACTATCATATATGTCAATAACAGGTGGAATTACCAAGTAAGTCCACTCAGGAGACTTGTATTTCTGGTTTGGTCTAATTATTCTCTTCCCTTTTCTCGATATCACTTCTATTTTTCTTCCAACTCCAACTTCTTTTCCAGGACTCTTTTGACTACTTATTTCTTCAACTTGATCTATTGGCTTTTTAATTAATCTCACTCTCAATCTTCCACCAGGCCAGTAGTCTGCTTTTCTCACGTACTTTTTCTTTGGTTCAGAATTATTTGATTCTGACTTCCAAGTCCTTTTCTTTCCGTTTTCACTTCCACCTTCCGCGTCACTTTCTTCAGTTTCGTAGTCTGAAATTTCAATTGACTCAGGAACTTCTCTATTCGGCAATTTCACTCCTTCAGGAACTTCACTTTGTCTTCCATCACTGGTACTCGGTAATTCGTTCTCCTCCTCTTCCTCAATTACCTCTAGCTTCCCAGATTTCGGATTTTTGTTCCTTACTTCAGAGCTTGTTCTCTGCCTTTCGATACTCTCCTGGTCTGAAACTTCTTTTGGTTCAGCTTCTTTGTCTTCAATATAGACAACCGAATCCTCAGTTATCTTTCCTTTTAACAGATTCTCTTCACCTTCAGAATCTATTTCAATTATTTCTAAGTCTTTTCTTGTCAGATTTCCATTCACTGGCACTGTTTCCAGATGTCGACTTTCTTGTTTATCTTCAGAATCTGGAATTACTTCACCTTCTGTTCTGTCTTCTGCTTCAGAATCAGAGTCATCTGTGGTATCACTTTCAACATCAGAACTCTCAGGAGTTGGTATTGGAATAGTATGACTTGGATGAATCCAGCGCTTCAATCCTCTGCACTTTACAGCATTAGTAGTGATCAAGATTACCTGCCTAGGTTTCTGCCATCTAGGAGATAGACAATTCCTCCTCCGATGTACTTTCGTTCTGACCCAGTCTCCAGGTCTCAGATCATGTGTCAAAACTTTGTCATTTGATTGAGCTTCAGTTCCCACCTGATTAGACACAGAAGTTACCATATCAGATAACCTTTTACAGTAATCCAAAATCGCACTGTCATTTATGCTCAACAATTTACCTACAGGTACAAAAGCTTGCCTCATAACTCTTCCCATTATAATTTCATGAGGACTCAGACCTGTCTTTTTATCTGGTGTACTTCTTAATGACATCAAAACAAGTGGAAGAGCATCAGTCCACTTAACACCTGTCTCAAGACACATTTTTCCAATTCTGTTTTTGATAGTTCCATTTATTTGTTCAACTACACCTGATGCCTCTGGTCTGTATGCACAGTGTATTTTCTGCTCAATGCTCATAGCTTCACAAATTAACTTCAACAGTTTGTTATCAAAATGGCTTCCTCCATCACTCTCAATAGTGACTGGAAAACCGTACCTTGGGATGATTTCTCTGAGCATTAGTTTTGCTACTGTAATTGAATCACAATGTCGTGTGGGGAAAGCCTCTACCCACCTTGAGAATAAGCATACAATTACAAGTACATATTTCAAACAGTTGTGTAAGGGCATTTCAATGAAATCTATTTGTAACCTGGTAAAGGGACCACCTTCTCGACCAATTATTCCTGTCCCCACCACTGATTTTCTGTTTGGATTCATTTGTTGGCATGACAAACACCTTTGACAAAAAGATTCTGCAATGGTTCTAAATTTGGTATTGAACCATGTTTCTCTAAAAAGTCTGACCATAGAATCTCTTCCCAAATGTGCAGGACCATGATATAATCTGGCCATATCAGAAATCATACAATTTGGTAAAACTACTCTGCCATCTTTGTAAACCCACACTCCATCTTCATCACGTGGTCTACAATCTGATCTTAACCAAAGGTCCTTTTCTTCATCATCTGCTTCGTTTTGTAAATCTCTAATCTCATTCCATGTTTCTACAACAGTTGTTAGCATTAATGAATTTGAATCAGTTTCTGTACTTCTATTCCGATTGTAAGAATAATTTTTCCTTGCGCAGTACTTTGCTGTTTCGTCTGCGAAGGCATTTCCTTTGGAAATATAATCAGTTCCTCTAGTGTGTGCTGCACACTTGACTATGGCAATTTCTTTTGGCAATTGTATTGCTTCAATTAATCTTCTAATGAAAACTGCATTTTTAATTGGTGATCCTGTTGATGTCATGTATCCTCTCTGTGACCAGAGTTGTCCATAATCATGCACAACACCGTATCCATACTGACTATCAGTAATGATGGTAACTCTTATATCTTTCGATATTTCACATGCACGAATTAAAGCAATCAATTCAGCCACTTGTGCTGAACGAACTCCTTCAAGACATGATGCTTCTTCAACATCTTCGACTGTACAAACTGAGTATGAAGCTTTCAAGACACCACCTTCGGATCTTAAGCATGAGCCATCTACAAAGTAGACAAAATCCGATTCAGGCAAAGGTCTGTCTTTGATGTCTTTTCTTGGTTTTGTGCAGAATTCCATGACATCTAAACATTCATGTTCTGTCTCAATGTCATCAACAATTTCAGAATCAGGCAGTAATGTAGAAGGATTCAGATTCAAACATCTTGAAATTGAAACATTATCTGCTCCCAGTATGATTTTCTCATATTTTGTCAATCTGCTACTTGTTAAATGTTGAGTCTTACCTCTTGTCAGTAATATTTCAACTGAATGAGGCACAAAAACTTTCACAGGAAATCCCATAATGATTCCTTCACTTTGTTCTAGGCTGATACTTGTAGCTGCAACAGCTTTTAAACAACCTGGTAATGCTTTTGCAATTGGATCAAGAACTGCAGAGAAGTATGCAATAGGTTTCTTTAAATTTCCATGTCTCTGAATTAACACAGATAATGCACATCCTTCTCTCTCACTGCAATACAGTTCAAAATCTTTCTCATAATTTGGCATACCCAAAGCAGGAGCTTGGCATAAACTCTTTTTCAAGTTCTCAAAAGATTCCATCTCAGCATCATTGAGAATAATTGGATCTTTTACATCTGATTTGGTCAGTCTTTGTAGTGGTTTCGCAATTACTGAAAATCCACTTATCCATTGTCGACAGTAACCTACCATTCCTAGGAACATTCTGACCTGTCTTTGTGTTCTTGGCGGTAACATTGCTTGAATCATTTTTATTCTCTCTATTGTTACTTGTCTTTTTCCTTTTGCAATTCTGTGACCAAGATATTTTACTTCTTGTTTGCAAAACTGTAGTTTTGCTGGAGACACTTTATGTCCTTCTTCTGCAAGGCGATTTAACAGAATTATTGTGTCTGTTACACAATTTTCTCTTGTCTTTGCGGCTATTAACAAATCATCAATATACTGCACCAGTGTAGACCTACCTGGTAAGTCTAAATCTTCTAATGATCTTTTTAACAGTTCGTTAAAGATTGAAGGACTTTCTGTATAGCCCTGAGGGATTCTTGTCCATCCAAGGGTCTTACCTTGGAATCTGAAAGCAAAGATTTCATAACTGTCTGGGTGTAAAGGAACAGTAAAGAATGCATTGCAAAGGTCAATGACTGAGTACCATTCAGCATCATATGGAATCTGAAATAGAATTACTGCTGGATTTGGAACCACAGGACAACAAGGAATAACAATTTGATTAACCTTTCTCAAATCTTGTACGATCCTAAATGTTCCGTTAGCCTTTTTAACTCCCATAATTGGTGAATTACAAGAGCTACTCTTCATTTCCTTTAATACACCTTGCTTGATTAACTTTTCAATTATAGGTGTAATACCTTCAATTGTTTCTGTTTTCATTTTATACTGTGGAGTGTTTGGAAATTCTATTTCCTGTTTCAATGCAATTTTTACAGGATCTACGTTTTTCATTAGACCCATCTCATTTCCAGTAAAATCCCATATTTCAGATTTCACTGTTTCTTTTAGCTCTTCAGGTAAATCCTTTTCTTCAAATGCAGGAAACAATTTTGTTTCTTCTGCTTCCATCATCATCATTGTCATTCTATACAAACCATCTTCCTCCATTGTTTGTAACTCAACTCCTTCAGGAGAACAATATATTCTGCAATTCATTTTACATAGGATGTCTCTGCCTAATAGATTTACTGGACTACTATTACAAACCACAAATCTGTGTTTGTCTCTGTAATTTCCAATTTCAACTGGTACTGGATCAGTTAAGTCTGTTTTAATTTGCTGATTACTTACTCCCACGACTTGGATGGTATCCCCAGAGAGAGGTAGGTTTTCAATTTCCACTGATCTAACAGTAGAACGGGTAGCACCAGTGTCCACTAGAAAAGTGATGTCTACATCATTAACTTTCCCGTTTACATAAGGACCAGACTAGTCAACCTCAAGAGTGGCTCCAACAACACACTCTTCCTCCTCTCTCGGGCACCGTCAACAATAATCATCAGAATCACTGTCTTGGCTTTCTGTTAATAAAAATTGTTGTGAAGCATTTTGCATTTGAACCCTTTGCTGCTTTTGCTGTTTTTGTGGTTTTATTACCTGTTCACATCCCTGAAATCCCACGTTTGGATTATATTTTTGAACTCCCCCACAATTCGGAAAAGGTGGTTGTGGCAACTGGTCTTGACGATTATTCACCTGTTGTTGTTGCTGTTGTTGTAACTGTCGCTGAATATTAAATTCATTTAACCCCTGTTGCATCTGTAGTTGTTGCTGCACGTTAACACCATTCTGCATCTGTGGATTCAATAAGGGATTCTTTGAGTTTCTAGGAGGATGAGGACACTCGTCCCTCCAATGTCCAATTTCGCCACAATTAAAACAAGGTAATCTTTGTTTCAGCTCTTCTATCTTTGGGCTAAATTTCTTTGGGAAATTATTATTACCTTTAAACTTTCCTTGTATCTGGTTTGTATTTCCAGTTTGAACAAAATTAGTGTTCTTGTTTCCCATGCTGGCAATCTGTTGCTCAGCCACTTTTACCTGAGCCCACATGGCTTTCTCCTTCAGCTTCTTCTGTTTTACTTCTAATTCATCGCTACAATATTTTGCTTTTCTCAGAATATCATCTATAGATAGTGCTTGCCATCCGACAATACTAGTTCTGATCATTTCTCCAATTTCAGGTTTTAGTCCATAAACAAATCTATAGATAAAATGACTCATGTCTTTTTCATCTAATTTCTCATAACCACTGTATTGTTTAAAGATTAACAATAGTCTTTCATAAAAGGAATGAACTGATTCTTTTGTCTCCTGTTCCGTTCTTTCTATTTTAACCCAATCAACTTCTTTGGGTGGAATTTTGTTTTTCATCCAAACAATTACTTTCTCGTAAAAATCCATTACAAGTGGATTTGGGGCACCTGTTTCTTTAATTCGCTCAGGTTCTGCTTTTGGCCAACTAATCGATATTTTACATTCTGTCCAAAGATCAGATGGAACTACAATGTCAAAAAATCCATCTAAATCAATCCACAGAACTTTTGACACTTTGATAAATCTATCGACTTGCCTGTACCACTCAACAGGTTTCTCTCTTAATTTTGGAAAGTCATTTGTGAATAACAGAATGTCCTGTCTTGACCATGGGACATGAACATATCCTCCACCTGCAACTTCTCTCATTGGAAATTGTTTTGACAATCTTTCTAATCTTTCATCTTCCTTCCTTTTGGTCCATTTCACTCTCCATTTGTTCAGTTCTCCTAGCTTTTTGATATAGACAATTAAATCTTTAATGTGAACTATTCTTCCCATTGAGTTCAAACTCTCAATGTCACTTTCTGAAAAATCTAATCTGTAATGCTTTGCAAAATTCTTTTGTTTACTTACATCGATTTCAAGTTCAGCGGCTAAATCCTCTAATTGATCATATTTATTTTTCGTTTTCCACTGAATACTTTTGCAAATGAATAGTAGTTCATCATCTCGATAGTAATTTAAACTATCTGGGCCAATTGTTCCAATTATTAATTCTTCTATATTCGCTTTTAATTTGGCCACATCAAGTTTTGGTGTGGTTACCCTAACTTCAGGACTTCCTACATCCGACATAGCACCCATTGGTGTTTTTGGAGATAAATCCTCATTAAAAGTTAAATCAGGCATTCTCGATCTAGAAGTGTTTAATTCAGTCAAGTCTGAATAAAATTTTTCAGCAGGTTTTTGAATTTCTGTATTTAAGGGAATAGTTAATCCATTTTTATTTGTATCTCTTTGATCAAATACAGGTTGAACAGGACCTATTGTTACTGGAACTGTGACAGCTTCCATGCCTTTTGTCATTCTTTTAATTAATTCTTCTTTAGACCTTAAATATTCATTATAATCAACATCCTCAACATTTCTTGTCTCTCTTGCATAATCTTTTGGAGGTTCCCTTGCTCTTGGAGTCATTGAAAAATGTCTGCCCTCATTTCGAGCATTCTCAAATTCTGGTCTTCTAGGAGTTTCAGTGATTTCACAATTATTTGGATAAAGTTTAGGAGCTTCACTAATTGGAGGTGCACTCGGTGAAGTTTCAGTAGAAACCACCGGAGTAGACCATGATCTAGGAGGTCTCAAAGGCTGATTAGGCTGTTTATTTCTAGCAGTTGTATATATTTCTTCCATAATTGCATCCTCAGATTCACTTTCCATAGATTTTCCTGTAGGTGAACCCATTACCATTTCATGAATTAAATACAATCCTTCACTCATGTTTCCCTGTCTCCACATTCGCAATCTATCTTCATGAGTTTCTCTTTTCCATGATGGATTTTTAGAAGGTCTTTTAATTCCACTAGCTTCTCTTTGTAACTGATACATCTCATCTTCCCACTCAACTAAAGCTTCAAATTGAGTTGGTCTCGGTTTTGGAACAAGAGCATTCATTTTCTCTCGTAAATTTCTTAAAACCCTTACATTAAATGAACCATCATCAGGCCAAGCCAAAACACCATCGTTTTTAGTATATCGTTTCCAACTGTCGAACCATAAGACAGTATGATATCCGTATTCACCTTCCATGTACGCTGCAGGTGTTTTATACTTATGAAGTAGTTTACCACCTCGCGTTTCGATTTTCTTGTCAGGTGAAAATAAATTTTTAAATTTCTGAAATAATGTTGTCTTTTTCTCAGCATATTTAAAATGATAACTCATTTTCAAAAGTAAAATTTAATTCACAAAATCGTTCGTAAAATATTTCCGGGATGTTCCGCAAAACAACCAATCCGTGCGCGAAACACACCAACAAGCCAATGGCAGTTGAGCTACGTCAGATTTCAGCTCGACCAATAAATTTGGAGAATTTTCGAAGGACCAATCAGCTCACAGGCCGTCCGAGACTCAGGAGCCAATCAGAATACAGTTTGTGACGTAGGTCACCCAATCCCAGCGCGGCTCTGTGACGTACACAGCAGCTGCGGTTTCTCGCTTCTCACTCCTGGCGCTTACCCCTCCTTCACAAAATCCTTTTACAGCGCCAATTTAAGAACACTTTTCAGTGTAAATTAATTCTTAACAATGACTATAAATACAACATCTGTTCGTTTCACTAATTAGGATAGTTTACACACATTCAAGTATCCACACTTCGGAATAGACGGCGCTATTCACACTAAGGATAATATTCAATTGTCAGTAGAGTAACCTTACCCCACCCTTCTAGCACGTATAATTATGAACTCGCTTTGCTCTGAACCCACCGCGAAGTGAAAGTTCTAAGAGTTCCACTTGAACATAAAATACAATTCAAACTTGCACTTTTACACGGAAAATTCCCTAAATTCAAACACACATGAAATCCGTACAGGACTCTCACCTGTTTATAGAATTCATGCACCGTTAGCAAAATAACGACGTTATCCGTACAGGGCTCTCACCTGTTTATAGATATGAAACATGTACCCGTACAGGACTCTAACCTGTTTATAGATAATCATGTACTGACGCTAATTTTACCCTTCACTCAAGCTCAGATATAACTAATACTCTCATCACAGTGAGTTTTATGGAAGGCGCTTTGTCCCTATTCTCATGCTGCTTTGATTTCTTAGAAAATCCTTACTATACAAGAATCAAACCTAGCCCTAAAACTGTGCTGCTCGGCGACAACACTATGGTATACAGCGATACCTCTTGTGATACTCGGCGATATCACTACAAACTGAACAGATGGCTTGCGTGACTAATTTCTCGCCACACAATCTATACCGGTATAGCTTACAGATAGGCACGAAAAACGAACTTAACAAGTGTTAAAACATCGATCCTATTTGCATACCATGACGCAACTCTTAGCAACCAAATATATCTTGGTTACCCCTTAGCAACCATCAATTTCTGCTACCAGAGAATTGATCCAGCGGGCTATAGAAAATATATCATAAACTATGCTACCCAACTTCATAACCTATAAACAAAATTCTATACTAAATAAGGACCCATTTATGAACCTGATATATTTTTGGGCCTACTGAATCAGGTGGTCAGAATAAATCTATATACACATTATCTACACACTATATACATATTTATACATTTGCAGAAAGAATATTGTCATTAGAATAAAACCCAACCATTTGAACGACCACCATAGGTGACGCGATCTAGCTAAAGGTAACCTACACTTCTGAATAACCAAGACCAGCTTGTTTGTCAAAAGTAAGATTTTATTTTCTAAATTATGGTATATAAGTTGTAAGTTTTATAAATGAAATTTATTTGCAATAAAGCAAGCATGATGGCAAGAAATATAGAAAAATACAATTTAAGCAATTGAATCAATTTAAAAGAAATTATATAAAGTTTAGCATTTCTAAAACCTATTTCCCTAACTGAGCTAAATAAACAGAAATTAAAGTAAAGATCTTTGAGGATTCTTACGTGCTCCACGCAAAGTCCAGCAGCACATCACCCTCATCGGAAAGTCAGAAAGCAGCAGCCAGCCCAACCCTAAGGGCATGACTTTTTATACCTTTCTACGCTAACTAAACTAGCAAAGGAAAGTTTTCAGAATTACTCGACGTCCCATTGGCTGAGAGTGACAAGTGACATGTCACCCGATTCTTAAAAAGTTCCACAAAATCAAGTCTTACAAAGACCATTGTCTCTTCCACGTGAAGCCAGAGGCTTCTTTCGATTGCAACTTTGTATTAAGACATCCTCGCAGCTTCCATAGTCTTTCGGTGCAACTTCCGCGGATGCCAAGTTAAAGACCGACAAAAAGTTCACTTTCGACCTTGGCCATGTCCGACAGAATGATGTCAGCTCATCAGTTTTTGCTTTGTGAATGCAGCCTCAATAAACGTTTTAATTCAGAATGGGCGTCTCGTGACTTTCTGCAGAATTATGGATCAGCTTTTATTTTGCGGCTCAAATAGCTAGGCCTCAAAAGCAGGCAACTTATGATTTCTAGTATAAAACAAACACAAGAAAAGTATTAATGTAAGAAATAAAGTATATTCTGTATCCACCCCATGGTTTACTAATTAATTAACCCACCCGATTAATCAAAATTGTTACCTAGCCATTGCAAACAAATAAAGCAGCGTTTATATTTACCAGTCTCCGTTTTTCAATGAGACCCATATGCATCTAGAATAGTAGAAATGACATCACACAGACAAGGAAAAGCAAAACAAGCACATGCTTATTTAAGTTTGCAGCAGTTAGTAATGACAAGAACGAAAACAATATTTTATTTTATTATTTTGCACGAACAAAAAGATGCAACAAATATGCACGTTTATGAGCACACATGTTAGTCCCCCCACGTGTAAAGTTTAATCTAAGTTGTATTAGCACGACATATCACAAATCATTAATAATTTTATTCATGTTATGGAAATGTGACTTTGCGAGTTTAAACAAAATTTTGTTTTCTATCTCGCTCCATCACCTTCCAGATGTTTGCCTCTGCTTGGTCTTCTGATGACAACAATTCACCCAGCCTCAGACTTCAGTGCAGCTTCTTCCCTTAGAGAGAATGGTGTAGGGGAGTTTTTACTAGTTAGAAATAATACCCAATTCAGAAGTTGTTCAATTACCATGGCTGGGCTTATTTACAGAAGAAGAACTTTATTGTTCCAGCTTATCAACTATAAGCCATAAAATATTACAAAAAAGCATAACAGCTAACATAGATCTAATACAAAATGTGCACATTTAAAACATACTGGAGCGGGCAGATACACTCCACTAGACAATTATAAAAACACCATAGAGGACGCCTCACACTTGACATACTGCATGGCAGAACCTGCTAATAAGAACGCAGCTAGACTTTACAATGTATTTACAAAAGAGAAAGTGACCAATAGATTAAATAAATAAGGCAAATAGATCCAATTCAAAATCCAAGCACTTGAAACATGCTGGAGCTGGCAAGTGCACTCCACAAGACCATGATAGAAACCTCATAGAGGACACCTCACAATTGGCATAACCTGCAAGAACCTGCTAGTAGGGACAGGGCTAAATTTAACAATGTGTGCGCAAAAGAGCGAGTGATTGTCAGCTTAAAAAATATGAGAAATTAAAAAGAAGGGTAGCCGGGGTACAGATACCAAAAGTTATCCCTTAATTTTCTTCCAGTGGCTGGAGAAAGTAGTATCACTGTAAATACCACAACTAGAAAACTCCAGCCCTTGGAGCGGGATATACCTTTAGGTGGTGCCCCTTGTTGATCGCCAAGAAGCATAAATGTGTCCAGCTACTGAACTATAAACGGGCTCACCATCAGGATGTATGCAAAATGTCATAGCTGCATTGCACTGCTTTATATTGTGCTCGATGAATAATGGTCTGAGATATTCTTTCCTCGCTTTCAGTGACTTGGTGCATAGCAGCATACAATGAACTGAGGCTTCTTGTTTGCAGTCGCATGTGATTGGGACTACCCTAGAACCGTTCCAACTTTTGGTGAATGCTATAACCGGTAAAATGGCCAAACTGAATTTGAGGAAAGGGGGTCTTTTCATAACTGGGAAAAGATTGTTCATATAGAATTCCAAAGATACGGTTGGCTTAATTGCCCAAAATTGAGTTAGCGGAAGACCTACTGCTACAGTACTTATATACGACTAGTACTTGTCCTTGAGTAGCTGCACAGTTGCAAGAGTCATTGCCTCCAGGTTAATCCAGCAGTCTTCACAATCATTGGGGTCACTGGCCTCAGGCAGAGGAGGCGTTGTAAAAATCTATTTTCCACCTTACCAAGACCCTTTGGGTTTTTAAACCCCCAGAGTTCCACACCAAAGGTGCTTTCTGCCACGGCTTAAATTTAGTAAGCGGGGAGTACCGGTGAGATGAGTCTCCTTTCGCACTTGCGAAATAATCTATATACAGTTTTGTTGTAATGTAGGAGGATTCCTTTGCTTTTAGAAGTTTGGGCTAACCAAGATAACTTGTCATCAAGTCTGATCCCCAGATAATCAAAGGAATAGACTCAAACCAAACGCTGCCCAAATGTTTTAAAGGTAAATTTCAGGTTGTTCCTGCAGCTTGCTATCATAAATTTGTTTTTTATTGTATTTATCACAAAAAATGTCTTGGTGCAGTAGGTCTTTTATCGTCGTTTAATAAAAAATTAAATAGTAAGGGCGCGAGGATGCAGCCTTGTCTAACACCACTTCCTATTGCAAACTGGTGCGGCAGTTCTCCTGACAGCTGCTGAGATTTTTTGGCGCAGCTTTTGTACAGCCATCAAAAGTTGAGGTGGAAGACTTATGTCATGGAGACATTGCTATTAGATGGCTCGATTGACCGAGTCAAATGCACTTTTAGGATCAATGAACGTCAGGTACAATGTCGTATTTTTTATGATGACTTGTTTAAGACATATATATTGTATAATCTTATTGCTTGGTCGATTGTGCTACGGACGTTTCCGAAACCGGCCTGGAGTGGTGACATACATTCTTTTCCTCAACCCAGGTTTCCATTCTGGAGAGTACTAGGCCTTAGTTAATCTGTATTGGCAGCTATTCGCATTTTCAGAAACAATGGTGCCATTTTTTTTAATGAAAGCAAGCCTTTCTCTTTCATTTTATACTTGTGTGTTTTATAATTTCAGGCACATCATTGCAAATAAGTCTCTTTTTGTGGTGTCTGTAATGTAATATTTGTGCTCTGTCAAGGAAACACTGTCCAGGATTTTCCTTTATTTTGTAACTGCTCAAAGTTTCCTGAGCTGCCTTGTTAATGTCATTTATTAGGTGAACAATTTATTGTATTTCCATGTTACATAAAATGTTAGTTTGATTCCTTAATTAGTTAGACATAGCCTCTCCAGCAGAATGCATTAGGAAGTAGGAGTTTCTAGAACAGGGGTCTCCAACCTTTTCTGCAGTGTGAGCTGATTCTGCTCAGTGAAAATCATTGTGAGCTACTGAAGGCTAAACAACTCACGTATTGTTACCAGGCGCCCCCACACCCAGCATAATTGACTTTAAGCCTAATGTCCATAGGACCATATGCTATGGTTTGAACAAAATACTTTCACTAAGTACACTAGACAGGGCTGTCATGTGTGTCAACGAGAGTGCGGTCTTTGAGAATCTATGAACATGTGTGTGTATGAATGGGGTATATGTGTACGAGTGATTGAGAGACTGTGTCATATGGCACAGGACATACCTTTCCCCATATGTGGCACCGTTACATGTATAATACAAATGGGAGAAATTTAAAGTGCAGAAAAATGTTCTGCAAAATGTTCAGAATATGGAACATTTTTCTGCACTTTAAATTTATCCAACTCAAAATCACGGCTGCAGTTTTCCACTGATAAATATGGCACTGTATCGAGAATATTAAACTGAAGACTTAACCTTGTTTAAATGGATTCCATAAAACTCATCAATTACATTTTCTCCCATTTCCAAGTTTCAAATTTATAAACACCAAGCATCTTGATCCGTGTGGCCTGTAGACCTCGAGCCAGATTTATAAAAGAAAAGTGCACTGGCTTAAATGAGAGGAATTTTAAATGAATAAACATGCTTCATGAACCATGAATGTACGGAAGACGTTCTCCAACATGGAAAATCGCACCCTTCCGGCACTCCGCTGGTGTGTTGATAATAATAAATCCTTAGATCGAGGTGTTGGCTAAATTCATTATTTATTCTTATTTACATTTTCATTGGATTCATCTTCATATTACATGAATTGTAATGTTGGCTTCACATTACTTAGTGCGAACATCTGCACTTAATTTTCACAGCAAACCCCGATGCATTTCGTGCTATGCCCTTCTTCCTCAGGGAGTATATCTAAAATAAAAAGAGAATACCACTCTTTGTGACAATCCAAGACGAGGATTTCGTCCATTGCATGTATAAATAAATGTGAGGATCAAGAATTGTGGTTCTACAACCCTGCTAGGTGATGGTGAGAGATTCCTGATGGAATAATCATTCGATGTGGTGATCTATTACCAGTGAAGTATATACTAAGACATGGGTACTCATAGTACGGCCCGCGGGCCAGGGGAGGCCCGGCAAGCCTTCCCTGACGGCCCGCGGACCTTGCAGACATCCTACCAATGTATTTTTTTTTCTTTTAAATATTGTCTGCTGCAGAGCGACTCTGAGAGTCTCTGCTGCTCTCTGGGGGCCAGGGTCAGGCGATTCTCACTTAGCCAGAGTGGAGCTGCAGGGGCCTAAGAAGAGGTGGACTACAACAAAGCCTCATTAGCATGCAAATGGCCTTTGGCCTGTGAAGTGCTTGGGTGCGGCTGTGTGTGTCAGGAAGCTGTCTCACCCGGGCTGACACACAGGCAGGGTGAGATGACAGAGGGTGACAGAGGGAGGTCGAGGGACAGAGACAGAGGGAGGGATGGAAAGAGAGGGAGACAGAGGGAGAGAGGGAAAGGGAGGGAGAGAGAGGGAGAGAGGGGAGAGGGAAAGGGAGGGAGAGGGACACAGAGAAAGGGAGACAGAGGGAGGGCGGCGACAGAGGAGGACGATGGAGGGAGTGAGGGTGACGGAGGGAGTAAGGGTGACGGAGGGAGTGAGGGTAACAGAGGGAGTGAGGGTAACAGAGGGTGTGAGGGTAACAGAGGGAGTGAGGGCGAAAGAGGGAGTGAGGGCGACGGAGGAAGTGAGGGCGACGGAGGGAGTGAGGGCGACGGAGGGAGTGAGGGCGACGGAGGGAGTGTGGGCAAGGGAGTGTGGGTGAGGGAGTGTGGGCGAGGGAGTGTGGGCGGGAGTGAGAGGGGGAGGGAGTGGGAGGGAGTGAGAGAGACAGACAGAGGGAGGGAGACAGAGGGAGGAAGAGAGGGAGAGAAGGAGGGAGGGAGGGAGGGAAAGAGGGAGCAAGGGAGAGAAAGAGGGAGAGAGGGAGCGAGAGAGGGAGGGAGAGAGGGAGCGAGAGAGGGAGTGAGAGAGAGAGGGAGTGAGAGAGAGGGAGTGAGAGAGACAGACAGACAGGGAGGGAGGGAGGGAGGGAGGGAGAGAGAGAGGGAGTGAGAGGGAGAGGGAGTGAGGGAGTGAGGAAGAGAGGGAGTGAGAGAGAGAGGGAGTGAGATATAGAGGGAGTGAGAGAGAGAGAGGGAGTGAGAGAGAGGGAGTGAGAGAGACAGACAGAGAGGGAGGGAGCGAGGGAGGAAGGGAGAGAGAGGGATCAAGGGAGGGAGAGAGGCAGCGAGAGAGGGAGCGAGAGAGGGAGCGAGAGAGGGAGGGAGAGAGGGATGGAGGGAGAGAGCGAGAGAGCGAGAGAGGGAGAGAGGGCGAGAGAGCGAGAGAGGGAGGGAGAGAGAGCGAGAGAGGGAGGGAGGGAGGGAGGAGGGAGCGAGGGAGGGAGCGAGGGATGGAGAGAGCGTGGTAGCGAGGGATGGAGAGAAAGAGGGAGCGAGGGAGGGAGAGCGAGGGAGGGAGAGAGAGGGAGCGAGAGAGGGATGGAGGGAGATAGAGCGCAAGAGGGAGGGAGGGAGAGAGGGAGCGAGGGAGGGAGATAGATGTGTGTATGCCGGGTGTGGTGGCGCAGTCGAAGAAGGCATTCGCTGCAGGGACCTGTGATCAACCTGATGGTCATAGGTTTTTTTGTTGATATAGCCCCGCCCCCTCCCCCACTGACCCCGCCCCCACTGGTGCGGCCCTCGGAAACAAACCACACTGTAAATTTGGCCCCCGAGAGAAAGTTTGTGAGTACCCATGTACTAAGAGAACAGTTTGGGGCCCTCCCAGGAGGGCAGGGGGGGAGGAAACGACCACAGACAAGTAATAAGGTGTGACAAAGGCCGCTTTATTGGAAGCAGGTGCATCCTAAATAAACAAACCTTGGCCTCTGCCAAACAAAACTACACCTCACTAAATATACAGTACCTAACCAACCCCCCACCCCTCCCCTAAATCGTTATCTCCCCATTTCACATAACACAACACACCCACAACATAACCACAACATACCACCTGCAACATGCCTCCTTACCGAAATAAACATTCCTTGACCTCTGCAATCCCCACCCCTTGTCAAACAAGCCCAGGCCTCCTACCCTTAGCCCCCTTTATCTCTAGGAAAGCGCCACTCGAAAGCCACTTAGTGACTTTCGACCCCCCATAGGAAACCTCCCCCTTTGGATACCTGCGCACCCCCAAAGCTACATCCAGGGCCTCCTTCATCCGGACAATATACAGTTCCATCCCGTAACGGGACAAGTGGACCCCGTCCTCTCTTAAAAAATGAACAGACCCGTACCTCAGTTCCGGATGCTCCATGCGCCCTATCCCTTCCTTCGCTCAAAACTCCTTTATCTCTCTGTTGATTTTCCTCCTTGCCCTGTCTATAGCCCCTGGGCGCTCCGCCCCCCGCCAGACCCTCCTGGGAATGAATTCAGACCAGATCACATGACATCCCGCCCACTTCTTCCGAATCTCCAACAAGTTCCGTTTCATTTGTTTCACCAGGGCCAATCCCTTGCACAAAAACCAAATCATTTTCTCCCACATGAATGATCACCACATCCGGACACCCCCCCGCACCACATTGTTCAACATAGGCATCAATTCGTGCCAACGCATCCCCCCTTTGCCCCGCCAATGGCATCTAAACAATCTGTCATCCAGCTCCAAATTCAAGTCCCCATGCCTGTCCCACTCAGCCCTCTCTGCTCTCTTAACAAATGAATGCCCCACAATGTATATCTCCAACACCGCAGCAGCTGGCCCCGCCACAGCACCTGCAAAGACACACATGTATGAGGGCGGAAAAACGTCCATGTCATAGCATCCCAACTACCCCCCGCAACCGGACATACGTCTTGTAGCAATCCGACTTCCACCTCCCCAGCCATTTGATGTCCTCCGCCCCCAGCCCTGTCGCGCTGCATCCGTCGCTTCCCCTATTTTAAAGGAATGCGTCCCGAACGCCTTGGGGTCCTCACCCATCAACCACAGGGCGTGCCGCAGGACCCACAGCACCTGACCCGCCGTCACTCGTCCTTCCTTACCGCGACCAAAAACCTCCCCGCTGACGTCCTCCGCCCGGCCGCCAAATGCCGCCCCATGCTGCAGGGCACACCCCGTTCAGCCTCCCCGGCCCCATCACTACGCAGGTCCCCACCCCTCGCTGATCCGTCTTGGAGCGCCGCAAGCGTACCGCCACCTCCCGCGCCTGCACCTCAACATCCTCTCACAGCACCCCCCGCACCCCTTTCAGACCCACTAATTCAGAAATCCGAAACGCCCCGAAGAACAGCCAGGACATGAGCGTAGCAAACAACACCGTCTCCCCCCGTCGCGACACATCGACGGCAACGCCCGTAGCAGTTCCCCCAGCATCTCCTCCGTAATGGGCCGCCGCTGACTCACCTGTGCGCCTCTCTCTCGCGCCCAGCCTTCCAACAACCTCGCCCCCAACTCCCCCGCCAACGGCAGAAACCCCCAACAGAGCTTCCCCATGAACGCCACCGCCAACAACTTTCCCGCAATCGTCACCCTCGACAAACCCTTATACATCAATGCCAGCATGAAACGCACCACCTGCTCCTCCCGCTGCCATCGGTCCCCTTGCCTTACCTCTCCAGACTGCCGGAACTCCTCCCAAGCCTGTACATACGCCTTCCACGTGGATGCCGCCACCGACGCTCTCACCAGTTGAACAACCCTGCATCTCCCACCGACCACAGCTCCCTCGGTACCGGCGGCTTGGTTTCCTCCACCTCCGTGGCTAGCCCGTGGAACCTCTGTCACTGTGAATGAGACAAAGCATCCGCAATGTCATTGTCCACCCCCGGGACATGTCTGGCCTGAAATAAGATGTCATGCTCTAGGCAGCGAAGGACGAACACTCTCATCAATTTCAGCACCTATGGGCCTCGAACCGACTGTCTGTTCACCAGTTGCACCACAGACATGTTGTCCACTCGGAACAAAACCCGTTTATGGGCTAGCTCCTGAGCCCAAACCGACACCGCCACCACCAACGGGAACAATTCGCGAAAGGCGATGCTACGGTACCCCGCCTGCCACTGCGGCAGCCACTGCTCCGCGCACCAGCGACCCGCCCAGTACAAACCGAAACCACCAACACCCACCGCGACGGAATACATCGTGACGTCCCACTCCCAGTCCTCCGGGGGCGCCATGGGCACCCCATTGAACCGCCCCAGAAACGCCAGCCACATCCTCAAATCCTCCTTTGACCCCGCCGACAGCCTCACGTGATGATGCGGCAATGCCAAACCTGACAGCGCCAAGCCCAACCGACGACAAAATATCCGCCCCGCGCACACCACCAGACACGCAAAATTCAAGTGTCCCAACAACACCTGCACTTCCCGCACCGTCACCTTCCGTCTTTCCAACATGCTGCTCACCAACCCCAACATTGTCGCCTTTTTGTCTTCCGGTAGGCGTGCTACCATGGCTGCTGAGTCGAGCTCTATGCCTAGAAATGACAGCACCATACTGGGACCGTGCGTCCTCTCTGGCGCCAGGGGAACTCCCAGGTAGCCCATTAAGTCCTGGAAATTGCGCAGCTGTTGCTGACAATCCGTCGAACCGGGCCGTCCCACCAGAAATAAATCATCCAAATAGTGCGTCACCGTCTCAGAGCCTGTGCGCCAGGAAAAAGCGCACTGCAGGAAGGAGCTGAAACGCTCAAACAATGCGCATGAAATCGAGCACCCCATTGGCAGCGCCTTGTCTACAAAAATGCTCCCGTCAAATTGGATTCCCAACAACTGGTGAGCCTCCGGGTGTACCGGGAGCAACCTGAAAGCCGATTTGATGTCACACTTCGCCATCAGCGCCCCCGGCCCCACCACTGCCACAATCTTCTGCCCCACATCCACCGTAGAGGTCCGCCGATATGAAATCATTCACCGACGCCCCCTCCGGCCACGACAAGTGTTGTATCAGCCTGAACTGACCCGGCTCCATCTTGGGGACCACCCCTATCGGGGAGATAATCAGGTTCGGCAATGGCGGCTCCGCGAAGGGGCCCACCATCTGGCCCTCCTTCACCTCCTTGAACAACTTCTCCCTCACTACCCCTTTCCGCGCGTTCACCGACTTCAAGTTGTCTGCCCAGCATGCAATCCGCGGCCCCTCGTACCCCAGTCGGAAACCCTCACTGAAGCCCCGTCGCAACACGGCCGCATCGTCAGCCCGTGGGTAGGCCGCCAGCAGCGGTTCCAGCTGGTCCAGCGTAACCGGCGTAAGAGCCTTTTCCCACAGATCCTGCCCCCCCTGCCTTCCCCCGTCCCCCGGCTTGGTTGCCTGCCGCTGCGTGCTGTTGTCCCCCAGCCGCGTGCTGCTGCCCCGACGGACCCCCAACTCCCCAGCAGCACACCACTGGGTGCCTTCTTCCGCACTTTGAACATTCGTGCCGAAAACTGCACACTTGCCGGCCGCATGCCCCCTTGTTGAAATCCCAACAAGCTCCGACTGAGCTCTGCCCTGCACTCTCTCCCTGCCCCACCCCCCTAACGGGTGGGGCGAGCTGAAAAGGGGGACGGCATGAGCAGCAAACCGCTCGCCGTATACACGGTGCGACAGAACTTCACCCCTCCCATCGTCTGCTGATACAAGTCGGAGTCTAGCTCACCCCACTTCGCGTCCGGGTCCGGCGCCATCCGTGCCCGAAACTCCTCCCCCGAAGATGACCCCCAATCCAAATCAGGCCCCTCCCCCCCGGCCCCCCATCCCCTCCCCCTCCCCATCCAACTCTGACTCCGCAATTACTAAGGGGGAAGTCCCTCCCCCCACACCCCCTTCCTCCCCTCGCCCCCCCCGCTGCCTCCCCTGCTCCCCCTGTCCCTCGCTTGGCCTGTCACCCTCCCGCCCTCCCTCCTGCTGCAGCACATCCTCTCCCCCCTCCCCGCCCTGAAGCACCTCTGGTCCATTCCCTCCTCCCACCCCCACCTCCCTCCCCCAGCTCCCTCCACGAACTCCAGTGCAGACCTCGCCTGCCCGGCCTTCTTTCCCCCGCCTTCCTCTTCTTCGTGCCAGTCTTCGGGGCCACCCACCAATGCTGCCCGCCCTCCAGGCCGCTCCCGCCCCTCCCACCAGCACCGTGAGCCCTCCGCGGCCGAGACCGTGTGGGGCCCACATGCCACCACAGCTGCCGCGGCGCCGTTGGCAGCGCACCGCGGCGGCCTCACCTGCGCCTCTGGTGTCACCAGGTCCAGCGGCCCTGCCTCCCGGAGCAACTGCAAAGCCTCCAGGACCCGGGGATTGTCCCCAAGCGCCATTCCCACGTCGAAACAGCGATCACCGCCACAAAGCCCTCAACACGCTGGTATGTGCAATAGCGTACAGGCGCCTGTCTTATCGCCACCCGACGCCTCACAACGCCCCACAAACACTACAAAAACGCACGACCAGGGCCCCCTCTGACTGCTGGGTCACTGCCACCAAAATGGTGGTCAGTAACCCCAAAATGGCCGGAAATATAGCCACCAGCCCAAGCCCCCAGCCCAAAGGGAGCCCAACCACCCGACGCCAGCCCAAGAAGCCCAAATCACGACGCCCCCGTGGTTTCCTAAACCCCCCCCTCCCTCCGGGCCCCAAAGACCCCCGGGTGTGGCAGGCCTCCCGATGGTCGGCTGCCCCCCGAAAACCCCAATCAAAAAATATTTTAGCGTGACAAATATCAAAATCTGAGTGAAACTGAATGCAGTGAATGAGAAGAATAAAGAACTGGTGCAAACCGCTAAAAGTAATATTAAAACTGTGACACCGTAACAGATTCTCCATGGAAATAAAACATGCTGATTAAAATTCCTATGCGAGTGAAATTGGCTTTAACGTGCTTTAACGAACAGAATAAAAAGGCCGTGAAGCCCGGTGCTTGAAAATGCGAATCACCAATGTATTAATGCGTGAAAAAGGTTCAAGCGGATAGTGAATCCCGTGCACAGTGCGAAGCAATAACAGCTCGGCATACCTGTCGTTCTTTAAAAAAGAGAACGGAGTGTGGGATGCTGTTTGCCAAATTGCTTCAAATGGTTGTGGGCCCGATAGACTCTGGAAATGAAACTTGTGACACACGTGATACTTAGAAATGGAAGACGTGCCGGAAAGTAACTCGCAATGTTGAATTAAAAAAAAAATTGTGACATGCTGAGTAAAAGAACTAAAGAAAGAATGGTGCTCAATTACTACAAACGTGCGTGTGTTGTGTTTCTGCTAAACGTGAACAAAAAAATGTGATAACAGAAATTCTGAGGGTGTTTCACAATTGAGAAACTTCAGGTTTGTCAATAACAATAACGTTTTTGGGAAATGTTTTTTGAATAACATCAATATTGAACCTCTAGATGTGAGGCAGAAATCATAATGTCCTCCGAGTTAAGTTACGAGTCACTGTGCTACGTATGAATACCATCAAACATTTATACAAAACCACTGAATTCCAATCACACATTGAGATCCTTCACAGTAAAAAAAAAATCTAATTTGTCAAGAATAATAAAGTTGTTGCACAAAATGTTTAAATAAGATCAAATAAAGTGTATTTTTACCCCTACACATGTGTACAATATAAGCCATAAAGTCCTCCAGGTTAGAATATTAATTGCTAGGCTACTTATGGAGGCGAACAAGCAGTTATAAAAACCAACTAAATTCCAAACGTTCATTGAGAACTTTGAAGAACGTCTTCCCTACAAATCACTGACAGAATATCGAGGAGCTAAATATCGACCTTCAAAAATATCGATGACAAAATATCGACTACCAGAATACGAATTACTATCTACAAACAGGCAAGTACAAAAATATCGAATCCTAAATATCATTGTAAATAATATAGTTTGCTAAAATATTGTCTTTTTTAAATGTATTAAAAGTAATGTAAAATTAATGAAATAATAAATATAATTAAGCAAAACATACTTAAAAATACTTAAATAACTTTAAAATTAATAAATAATAAATGTAAGTAAAAATAACACGTAGCGGGCGGAAAAGGGTTTAATATGCTGGCGGTGTTTGCTAGCTCAGGGTGCAGGCCGGAGACAGCCTTTCCGTGGCGGCAACGGGCATTCAGATTTTGAAGTTGGGGGCCCGTTGCGGGCCCTCAGGAAGTTTGGGGAGCACAACATCCTAATGATGCCCTAAATGTTAAAAACAGAATTTTAAATATAATTACATATATATAAACCTATAATATAAATATAAAAGTAAATTATATATAATAAGTTAAAACATTAAAAGACAACATTTTTAAATAATATTTTACACTGCATTAAATATAACAATACTGAAAATATTGCATAGCGTAAAAGATAAAATTACTATTCTCACTCCAACAAGTGGTACAGTAGGGAACGTGTTGGATAGCGGGAGGGTAAAAATTACTATTCCCACTCCAGTGAGTGCAACAGTAGGGAAAGCTTTGGATAGCAGAAGGGTAAAAATTACTATTGCCACTCCAGTGAGTGCAACAGTAGGGAAAGCGTTGGATAGCGGGAGGGTAAAAATGACTATTCCCACTCCAGTGAGTGCAACAGTAGGGAAAGCATTGGATAGCGGGTGGGTAAAAATTACTATTCCCACTCCAGTGAGTTCAACAGTAGGGAAAGTGTTGGATAGCGGGAGGGTAAAAATTACTATTCCCACTCCAATGAGTGCAGCAGTAAAGAACGTGTTGGATAGTGTAGAGGAATAATTTAATATACCCACTCCGGCAATTTAATTAACATTATTAATTAAAAAAACAAATATTACCTCTCATCATTTCCCCCTATAAACATTGCCTACAGTATTGTAACATATTAATAAATTAACATAATTAATTAACAATTAATTAATTAACTAATTACATTTAACAATATAATTAACAATCAAATCTCAATTAATTCACACAAATAACACTATAAAATAACTTTCAAAAATTATAATATAACAAATATTAAAAAATACATTAAATATAAATTACTTCCTACCCTACTCTCCTATCAACCCACTGATAAAAAAGTACACATTTAACATATTTGCAAATTAATTGTTAATAATTCATATCTAATTATTTACTAAATAATACAAAAATTAACAATTAACATAATTACCAATTAATTATTAATTGTTATTAATCATTTTATAATTAATTGGTAATACATTAATTGCGTTAATTTACAATATAAATAATTAAATATTAAATTATTAAGTAATACAATAATAAATTAATTAATTTCAATTAAAATAATTCCCACCCTATTCTCCTATAAACCCACAACCCGCTACAGACTTAAATTACGCAAAAAATATTTCACATATAAATAATTAATTCTAAATAATGCTAAAAATAGATATTATAATTAAATTACTTCCCACCCTATTCGCCTATAAACCCACAACCCGCCATGGAATTAAATTACACAAAAATTAATTAACATAAAATTCATTACTTTTACAAAACTAAAACATACATTACAAAAATAATAACATTTTTTAACAAATATACTAACACTTAAAATACTAAAAAAATTCGATATTACCATCTTCGATATTGAGGAAATGGATATTTCTTGACTGCATTTCGATATTCTGCACCACTATATTTTTGCAATTCGATATTCTGTCTATTCTATATAAAAAACTTGATATTCTGTCCAGTCAATATTTTGTTTTTCGATATTATGACTAGTTACCCTTCCTTACATTGATACTACACACCTCCGGATCAAGAGGTGATACCCGCTGGCACCCTTACCATTAAGAATGCAGAAACTACTTAATTAAATCATAGGGAACACCAGGAGTGCGATTGCTATTTTCATTTCATAAAACATGAAGACATATTTGGCTTAATTGGAAGTAGAAAAATACATTAATACTTAGGGGCTGATTAGCATGGCGGGTGGACTTTGTCCGCTTGCCATAGCCCCGGGAAATGGGACCGCCCGCAATGCATGCAGTGGTCCCGCATTTGCAATTTGGATGTGCCCGCCACACTGGTGGGCCCATTCCGCATTTTTAACATTGCGGCGGGCGGTGCTGCCAGCAGCACCCACCGCAAGGTTGAAAATGCAAGTTTTGCATTTGAATGCACAACGGGACAGGCACCACGTGGTGCCTGCCATGTTGTACATGCAAAGCAGAGGGATACCATAGGTACCCCCTATGTGCACCCCTCACCCCCCAAAATATCTGGGGGCCCACTACAGGCTCCCAGTTTCAAGGACCACATGCCTGTCCGTGGCGGCAAATCCCTGCATGTATCCTAATATGGATGGCGGTGTCTACCAGATACCGCCACCATATTAAAACCTTTTCCACCCGGTTGACTCATCGACCAGGCGGAAAACCGGCAGACGCTCTTTCCATCCGTCGGGTCCCCCCGCCATAGTAATATGGTGGGGGGAATTGGGTGGTGGACGGTGGATTATGGCGGGCAGATCGCCATCGCCTTGCGGGCGATGGCGATCCTCCCGCCATTGTAATCGACCCCTTAATGCTTCACATAAACATTTTCTACACTTTAAATGTCTCCCATTTGAAAACAAATGACTGCTTTTCAGTTATAAATATGGCACAGTGTATACTGGTCACCGGGAGCAAAAGGCTGCTGTTTGTAAATGTGAAACTTTGAAATGAAAGAAAATTAAAATGAAGAGTTAATCATTAAGGAAACTTTTCATTTTAATTTGCCCCCGAGAGGAGGAGCCACGCGACCGACAAAGATGGCCGCGTGAGTTCTCGGCTCCGCCGAGTCCGTCCGTCAGCCCCAACATCCTGGACACCATCCTGCCCTCTGAGACCAGATACTGCCATCGGATATCTAGTGGGACATCTGGGGCCAACTCCGGAGTTCCCAGGTGATCGGGAACCGGAGTTACAGCCGGCATTGATCCCGGGCCTGCACGTAGATTGAACCGGTGACTGAAGTTGGCCCAGGGGCCGCCTCTGAATCCAGCAACAGCGGGGCCCCTGACCAGATGCAGCCGGTCGGGTCCCGTCAAGGGGGTATCTGCGGAGGCGGCGGCGATCATCATTGACGGGGCCGGGGGTGTTAGCGGGGTGCGGCGAGCCCCCATCCTCCCCATCCCTTTCCTCCCGTCTCCGCACGTCGGACTACGGTGCCTGGGGAGCCCTGTTATCTGCGGATCGCCTGAACCCTCTGGAGGTGGGGGCGAGCTCCCTGGCTGGAAAGAGGGTGAGTGGGGGCCGGGATTGTATGTTGGGCCCGCCTCCCTGAGTGAACTGGTACCATTTAAAGGCGAAGGAGGCCTAGGCAGAACACATATCCGGCCCCAGTGACTTTGAAGCACCTACCCCCAGACCCATAAGTAGGAAGGGGCTTGGTGGAGGTGCAGATATTGAGGGCAGAACACTCTTCACCCTGATGTGCAGCTGAAAGTGGGGGGAAACACATTACTGAGTGATACCATGGCTTTGGAGAGCTACGCCTGTGGCTATAAGTGTCTCGGAGCCTGGAAAACCATATTGGGCTGGCATTCTGGCCAGTGTGACCTGCCTCCCGTGGGCCCCATCCCACGGCAGATTGCCGAATTGAGAGCTCAGGTGGAGGGATAGTTGGGCCAAAGAGACTGGAGAGCGGAGGCTCCTGGCGCCGAGTTGCCGGCTAGGGGATCGGACCAGAGTGGGAGGGGAGCTGGACATGGCGTCCAAGCCAGAAGGTGAGAGACATCCCCCCAGGAGTCAGAGTGCCCCGAAGCCAGTACAGTCAAACAAATTGGACCGGTATACATTGCCGAGGGGTTCGCCTTCGGGAGCAGGGTCCTCTGGGGTTCCCTCTGGGAGTCCCTCGGACCTGGGGGCTGAAATTACACTACAGGATGTTATGGCCGCCATTTACGGTGTCAAATCCTCCCTGGGACAGCAAATGGAGACACAGGACACAAAGCTGGACACGGTGTCCATTAAAGTCAATCTAATAAGAGTCGACCTTACCAAGGTCAACGAGAAGGTCAAATCCCTGGGTATTAAAACTGCTAGTCTGGTGGACGACGTGGCCCAACTACAACAGGATATGCGGGAGCTCCAATCCTCCCACAAGCAGACGGAGCGGAAGCTGGACGAGTATGAAGGCAGGGCCCGGTGAAACAATGTTCGTATTTTGGGGGTACGCGAGAAGCCGGAGGGGCCTGCCCCAGATTTGTTTGTGGAGGACTTAATCCTTAACCATCTCCGTCCTAAGGGCCTCAGTAAGTTCTTCACCATCGAGCGTGCTCATAGGGTCCCAGGGGGGAGACCGAGACCTGGGGCCCCGCCGCACCCCATGATTGCCAGAGTTCTGAATTTTCAGGACAGAGATATTATCCTGCAGGCGGCAAGGTTGGGGGGCCCCAATCAATATGAAAACACTGCCCTTTCCTTTTTCCCGTATTTCACGCAGGCGGTTCAGAAGCAGCGACTGAACTTTTTGGCAGTCATGAAGAAGCTGAGGGACAGGGGGGTGAAAAATGCCATGATGTTCCCGGCACGCTTGAGAGTCGAAGCTAACGGGAGGGCCTGCTTCTTTGACAGTCCAGAAACTGTGGCAGACTGGATGGACAGTCTGCCTCAAGATGGCCCAGTACCACCGGATCAATCGGAGGAGCAGGCGACGGCGGGACCGGAATAAGGTCGCCATTTGTTCTCCTGGTTTGCACTATATTTGCCAGGTATCCGAGATATTGAAGCAGCTGGGCGGGTGCATATCTCTCCAGGAGATTGGAAATTAAACGAGACAATGGGACTCAAAGAGGAACTGATTGTTTTTTGGGGTGGGGGTCGGGGGGTCTAGGGGGCGGGGGCGGGATGTCGACTCCTCTCCCCTTTACTAATTTTCGTAACTTAGGGGCCTATTAGGATGGCGTCCGTCCGCCACCCCAGAGAAGTAGGGACCATCCGCAGGGGCAGCGGGGGTCCCTACGTGCCAATTAGGATGTGACCGCCACCCTGGCGGTCACATCCTGTATTCTTAACATTGCGGCGGGTGCTGCTTGAAGCAGCACACGCCGCAATGTTAAGGAAATGCATGTTTACCTTTGCATGCACGTAGCTGTGAGCACCGCGTGGTGCCTGTCGCTTCGTGCACGCAACGGCAGGGTGGTACCATAGGTACCCCCCCATGTGCACCACCCACCACCCCTTCACCCCTGGGGGCCCGCAACGGGCCCCCGAAGACAACACCGTATGCCTTTACACGGCGGAAATGCCGCCGTGGAAAGGCATAAGACCACAGCTATCATAATATGCCTGGCGGTGTCTCATAGATACCGCCAGCCATGTTAGTGCTTTTCCGCCGTGGTCGGAAGGCGACCGCAGCGGAAAAGCCACGAACGGAAAATAGATCCCCCAGCCATCCTAATCTGGCGGGAGTCTTTTTCCAGTCCGCAGCGGATAATCCGCATCCTCCGGGCCGGCGGAATCCACCGCCGGCCCGGAGGATGCGGATTATCCGCAATCATAATCGGCCCCTTAGTTTGCACAGTTGTGGTGTGTAGGGCGACAGGCACTCTGCTAGTTGGGGATGGGCGAACGCCGTGTGCAAGGGTGCAGGGTGGGGGAATGCGGGGCATGGGTTTATTCATTTTTTGTGTTACGTTTCTCTTGTATGTTTTCTTCGACCAAGCTGAATAATGCTGCAGGGCTGGCCACTCTCGTGCGGGGCCGTGATGTTACTTAATCAGAAAAGATCGGGAGTGAAGGTGCTTAGCTGGAATGTGAATGGCCTGGGGGACAAACTGAAGCGGGGGATGGTTAGCCAGTATATCAGAAGGCATGCCCCTGACATGATTCTCTTGCAGGAGACCTATCTGGTGGGAAATAGATGTATGGCACTACACAAGGGCGGTTTCAAACTAGTGGCCCACGCCGGTTTCACGTCTGGCTCCAGGGGGGTCGGCGTTCTGATTAGAAATTCCTTTCCCTTCACGATCCAACAAACATGGGCAGACAGACGTGGGAGATATGTCGGAGTCTCTGGTCTCTGGGAAAGCCGGGTGGCTACTTTTTTCTCTATCTATGTCCCCCCGGGCCTGCAGGCGGATACGTTCAAGGATCTTGGCACTGTATTTCTCGCCCTACCAGTGGTCATCCTGGTGTGGGGAGGAGACAGGAGACTTTAACTCTGTAATGTCGGGGGAGGAAGATAGGCACCCTCCGCGTACACTCCGCCCGGGCCTGCGGTGGATCCCTGAATTTGCAGACACTTTGGGACTGGTGGATGGGTGGCGGCAGCAACATCCTGGGAAATTGCAGTATACACATATTTCAGGGGCCCACCACACTATATCCAGAATCGACTATATCTTAGTCCCGGGAGCGCTATCCCACTTGGTACGGGATGTCCGTCATCTGGGGCGCGGGATATCAGATCATTTTTCCTGTATGGGTCCATATGGAATGGGATTATGTTAACGTCGGTAGGGTGGCTCCCATTAACCCCAGGTATCCTAAAGACTCACAGTCACAAAGCAAGTTAATCAGATTCACAGATCTTTACTTTCAAGAGAATGTTGGTAGAGTAGAATCAGCCCAGACATTGTGGGAGGCCTACAAGTCAGTGATCGGGGGGAGGCGCTGTCCGAGATAGCAGGGAAAAAGAAGGAGAAGATGGCCGAGCTCGAAAAAGCAGAGGAAGCAGTAGGGCAGGCGGAGGAGGATCTGGCCAGGGGGCACACCCCAGAAGGGCTCCATATGGTCCGGCTCAAACAGGATGCCTTTCAGAATATTGCGAGAGACAGGGCAAGAATGCAGAGTGGGGAGGTTGAGGGCAGGATCTACGAGCTCGGAGTTAAGGCGGGACAGTTGATAGCGTGGCTGGATAGACAGGAGTGGGGTGCCAGTACTAGAGGGGCCAGATTCGGCTCTGGTCACGGACCCCAGGCCATTGCTCACACTTTGTGAGTCATTCCCACTCCGTATACATCGCAGAGGTCATGTACACTGGGCTTGAAAACGCGGCAATGATCAGAGATATACAACTCCCCTCCCTTTCGGAAGAGAATAAAGCATACTTAGATTCCCCCATCACAGACAATGAGGTGGCGCAGGCAATAAGGGGTGTAAACTCAGGAAAGGCAACAGGACCTAATGGGATCCCTATTGGGTTATACAAAATAAGTTCCATCAAACTGGCCCCTCAACTCCGATCCATGTTCATGGGGAGCAGAGAGAAGGGACGGTTACCATTTGATCAACGAGTAGCGAATATAGTGGTGATACATAAAGAGGGTAAGCCTAAGACGAGCTGTGCGGCATGCCGGCCTATATCTTTGTTAAATGTGGAACTGAAGGTTCTCGCTAAGCTATTGGCGACACAGCTGGTTAAAGTGATTGCCTCTCTGATACACCTCAACCAGTCGGGGTTTATGCCCCGCCGAAACACAGCTCTTAATTGACAGCGTCTTCACGGGGTGCTGGGGAGAGCCACCACAATAATGGAACCGGCAGTATTAGTGTCATTGGATGCTACAATGACTTTCGTTAGGGTGGAATGGCCGTACTTGTTTGCAGTTTTAGCCAAATTGGGTTTCGGGGCAGAATATTGTGAGTGGGTCCATCTTTTGTACTCTGATCCGATAGCACGTGTAGTGGTTAACAATCGCAAGTCCCGTGACTTCCCCCTTAGTAGGGGCACCCGTCAAGGGTGCCCGCTGTCCCCGCTGTTGTTTGCCTTGGCGGTGGAGCCTCTGGCAGCTTGGATCCGACAAGACCTGTCTATCCGGGGTATGAGGTGGGCTCCAGGCTGGGAAGATAAGGTGTCTCTGTATGCGGATGACAAATTGTTGTATCTTACTAACCCCAGGAGATCGTTGATCTGTCTCTTGGACATATTGGCAATTTATGGGAGGTATTCGCGATTTACTGTGAACTGGCTTAAGTCTGTTGTATTTGTGGTGAGTGGATAACCGCTAGTGATTCCTCGAGGCTGCCCGGTTGAGGTGGCTGTGGAGGGATTCTGTTATCTTGGGATATATATATAATACTTGATCCTGCCCTCCGTTATGCGAGAAATCTGGTCCCACCCTTGCAGAGGCTCAGGAGTGATGTGGCACATTGGCTGGACCTGTTGTCGATGTTGGGAAGGGCAGCCCTGTTTAAAATGATGGCGCTTCCACGCTTCCTTTATGCGCTTCAAAATGCAATGGATCCGCTGCCCGCCTCCTACTTCAAAGAGGTCCAGGGGCTCCAGAGGCAAGGCCGCGTATTGCGTTCACCAAACTCACGCTAAATTGGTATGATGGTGGAATCAGCTTACCAGGTATACGAAAGTACTACTGGACTTCTCAGCTGACAGCAATTAATCACAGGGTCTATGGGCGACCAGATGATCCCAGGTATGCAATGGATAGGTGGCTTCTCCCCGGGGGGGACTATTTCATAGCGCTGTACGCAAAGTGGCGCAGATTCCCTTTGACTTGCAATATGGCACACGCTGTACAAGTGTGGCATACAGTAACTAGACACCTGCAGTGGGAGGGCAGGTTGACGTTGGCCATGCCGCTGTGGAACTCTGAGAAGTTGGGGAGCCTTTGGAAGACGAATGGATTTGACAAATGGAACATCATTGGGATCTCTAGGATTAAGGATCTATGGGGCGAGGGTAGGATACACTCATTTGCTGAATTACAAAAGCAGTACAAGCTAGCCGACTTGGAGCTTTTTCGATACCTACAGGTCTGACACGCATTGACTGCTCAGGTACCAGAGGGCACATCTCTCCCTGAAGCCTCCCCTATCGAGGACAGGGTGCTTGATGGATATTTGCAATCTCTCTTATCAATAGGAAGCTGGTGAATAAAATGGAGGACCCGTTACAGGGACTGTGGGGGAAATGGGCCGGCGAAGGGCTGGAGTTAGATGATGAGGATTGGCAGGCGGCGGTTTCCTCCCCGCGAGTGGTGGCCATTCCGGCCAGACTCCGGCTAGTGCAGCTTAACATTTTACATAGAGTTTATGTCATGGGTCCGGGCCTAGTGGGTATGGGTCGGGCGGAGAGCGCCCAATGCAGACGGGGTTGTGGAGACACCGGGACGTTCATGCATATACTTTGGAGCTGTAGGTGGGTACAACAGTGTTGGGGAGATATCCATGATGTATTGTGATCCATATTCGGGGTGAATCTGCTGAGACCCTCCTCCCAGTCAGCTGAATGTAACATTGGTCATTTAATTTGCTAAAGTGATTTTGCCTCTGTATTGGAAGATGCCAGTCTATATATATGCACATGTTATAGTTCCATGGTCGATTGTTTAATAAAAAGAAATATAAAAAAAATTATAATAATGACTTGCCCCCATTTTAAAAGTATTCAGAAACATTGTTTTGTGATCAGGTTCTAATATTGAGTTGACAAGGACTATTTATTTATTTATTTAAGTGTTAAACTTCTGTGCTTCAGTTTTTCACCTCTGTGAACCAACCAGGCCCATAAATCAGACTGATTTCTGGCTCATTGTCAGCTCTGCTATTTGCAGCCTGATGATAATGAAGTAAAAGCACAGGCTTCCCGGAATGTTAAAAGAAAAATGTCATCCTGTGCTTATTTAAAAATGAACTCAAGGCTGTTAGCTACTGTGAAAATGTCTTGAAGCTCATGATCGACTGGTTGGAGACACCCGGTCTATTTGATTTATACTTGGGTCTATATATGGGTTTTCTTCAGATGCTGATCTCATGTTAATCATCTTGCAGAATTATGTTCTGACTATTTTAATTCATGCTAATTCCTAATGACTAACTAATTGGTTTTTGCTTTCTGTAATAATCGTAGTTTTGAATAAACCCATGAAGTTTTAGATTAGAATCCTTGTCTTGTGCAGGTTTGCTCATTTGCCCTGGACTAATCTCACAAGGGGTCTTACAAAGCCTCAAACAGTCCAAATCTTGTGCATCAGCCCTCTTACTTAGTTAAGTAGAGCATCAACACTAGCTGCTATGAATCCATAGCAATGGGTGGCTTCTTTTCAGGCTTACTCTGCCTTTCCCTCACTGCCTTTTTTCCCTTCCCTTGATAAGGACTTTTGTCCTCCCTCTCACTGTCTTACTGGGGTTCGGTAGCCACTAATGAAAGATCAGAATGAGTCACATGATTCAAGATATGGCAATAATGGCCACTGTGGGCACTGTTCAGGCGTTATCATCTTTTTCACACCAAGGACCAGTTAGCCCCAGTGCCCTTAAAGGGAAATGGCCCTTCACATGGGATAACGAAAAACCGACACAAGGGTTATAGTGCCCCATAGGAAACACCCAAAATTCTCTTCCATAATGATTTTGTAGACCATTTACCCAAAACTGCCAACAAGTAAGTTTTTTGTTGGTAGTGGTCCAAGAGGTCAACATATTGGTAGATGTATCCAGAAAGGTATTATGGGCATATTAGGAGAATTAATATATCAATCAATATGTTTAGGTAAAGTTTTGAGGATGAGAGGCTTATAGGTAGCTTTTCCACCTCAGTTAATGTCTGATGCAGAAGATTGCACTATTGAATATCGAGAAGAGGAATACCATGACATCTTCACATTGTGGACAAAATTTCAAAAGGTAAGTGAATATAGAGTTATACACTTCAGAAGTGTGGAGAATGTGTGGTACTATGGCGTTATCACCCATTTGGATGTCCAAAACACAGATTGTTGTGGTAACTGAGCACCCTTAATTACCACACCAGCATTATCAGTATTTACCAGGTGCACAATTACCATCCCAATTGTGCAGGGCATACAATGTGACCCTTATTGTTAGTTATATGGGGGACAAACTAACTCCGTGAACTATCCTTCAGATAAAGAAGCTTTAAAAATGCCTAGTATGGTGGTTAAGCAGATTAATGGATCTACTTTAATGATCTGTGTTTGACCCCATGGGCATGTGTTCAAATCCTGGCAGGTACACTTAGTGTTTCATCTTTCCCATTTCATTAAAATGAGGGCAGTTCAGTTAGTTAACAATAGATATCTGTTATCGACTCCTCAGGCTGCGTGCTTGCTAAACAAAGAAACCTGTTATGTCATGTAGCTTTTTCATGATACTACTTTTAGACAATCCAAAAAAAGGACAAAAAACAAAGCCTTTTGTTGGTCTGGTGACCAAATAACTCCGCTGCACTATGCGGAGTTCCGTAGGCGGCAGAGTGCGTTGGGTCTCACCATGCGCTGATTTTTAGCCTCAGGTGTTTGTGTGCATCCAACCAAGAGAGGAAATACAGTTACTTTGATACAGTAAGACATTCTGTCAAAAGAATCATCCTGAGAGGTTGCTCCCTATGTTTTGTTCAGATTCTTAGAGGAGGACGTATCCACCTCCCGTGTCCACACAGGACACTACCTCTTCACTCCCTAATCTCGTTTTTTGTTAGATATTATTCAGGACACCAGCAGTTGCATTTATCACTCCTTCTACCACCCGAGTGAGTCTACGAATATTTAGGCTATTGGACATTGGGCCCCAAAAGGGGACAATACCTTTCATGGCATCAGTGAACTGCTGCAAAGTGGTGTTTGTCTGATCTACATCCTCAGTGTTTGTAACCCTCCGACCTCGGGACAGGTATGTCCTCCTACATTGCAATAGATGGTCTTCATGGTAATTGGCCGGAGCTCTATATACGGGAGGTAAGAGAGATAACACCTACCTCCACATCCCCCAGGGAGCCAAATGTAACCCTGGAACCCACAAATGAAGTAGACACTAGGGGGTAGTACTAGGGGTGGACTATCTGTCGCTCTCAGTTTATATGTAGTGTTGCACCTGCTTTCCCCTACCTCTATCTTCCCACTCCCCTGGACACAGAAAGTAGCTGTAGTGTTAACCACTGACAGCGGCATTGGCTTATCCTCAGTGACATTATGAGCCTGAAATTACTTGAAATATTCTGACGTGTTGAACCCCAAGAAATCATCTTTTTCTGTACGAGACTATGTTCCATTTCTTACCCCTTTGTATGCATGCATGTAGTAGCTTAGGAACATTCTACCGAATGACTCTCGACCTGGAGGAGCCCTTGGAGGTGCTCTATGCTGCGAGTGTACATTTTTCATCATGGTGCGGGAACCAATACTCTTTCTGTTAATGTATTGAGTGAGGGAGGTGGACGTACAATACTAAGCAAAGTAATCCAACCCTCACCGCTATTAATATAGGACAACGGCATGGATTTTTATGAGTCACAGAGGCAAGCAGTCCACACACCCAACAGTTTGTCGTTTTAGACACATTATGTGTCTGGTGCAACATTTGTATGAAGGCATTATCCTTATAAGACTTTTGGTGTTCCCCTTTGTGAGGTGCCATAGTTACAAACATATGTTCAGCGGTAATGCACAGGATATTTTTCTTCAAGAAACCACAATATTCCAAGCATTGCTATGAAAGAAATAAGGACAAATAGCATAAAAACCAATATACTCTTTCTCGACCAACCGGGCCAACCACCCCCATTCTCCTCCAAGCGTGGTGCTGTAAAAGGCTGTTCCTCCACAACAATTGGGCGGCCAAAGGGATACAAAGAAGAAATCAGGGATCAAAAAGAAAAGAAAATGGAAGGCAATGGGGTCGCTGACAAGGAAACAAGAGAATGGCAAAGAGTTCCCAGCGTCCTTCAGAGCCTCGCTGCGAGACTCCTATTCTTCATTTACGGTGGTGCGTGATCGCCGCCCATTGAAGGAATCCCATGTCGTCCAGGATAGGGCACCCCCCCTTTTCAGGGAGACACCCTCAACTTATCCTGTTCAATGTCTTGGACAATGCACCAATCTCCCTTTCCTTAAGCAATCGTTGGTACCACGGACAGGATACATACACCCTATTCTTCATCCATGCAGTCCATCCCTACTAATCTGACTTTTCCTTTGGTGCACTGTCCCACCGTCGGGGCTGCAAATTGTACCTAGCTACTCCGGGCACAGAGTAGTCAGTGAACAAGGGCTCACATTCAAAGGGGCCAAGAGACTGGGACTCAAGTACTCGTGGGTCAGGTGAAGGAGTATCCTGGGCAGCCCTTACTTCTGGGTGGACCACTTCATTCAATACAGCATTGCTCTCCTCAACAGTTTTCACCCACGTCAGTCGGGCAGCCGAAAAGGGGATGAAGCGTGGCACTTCCTCCGTCTCGTGGTCACCTTTGCCATCAATCACCCACTTGTCATAGGGGAGAGGCAAAGGTACCTTGCGACAATGATTTATGTGAATCCAGTTCTTCCGACCGATCACTTTCCCAGCACTCCTGGTGGCAAGAACTACCTGCAGGGGCCCCTTCCACTGGGGCTCCAGGCTCCAGGCATTACCACCCAGGTACAGGAGTATAAAGGTTTGAACAGCAATTCTGAAGTTGCTTGCAGGAACAAATGTTTGGAGAGCTGGTACCAGGTTTTCTTTGTTTTTTGGCAGTTTGTTTTTTATAAGTGTGAGACTGGTGTCCACGATACATCCAAGTGAGTTGGAATTCAGTAAAAGTTGGAGGTTCAAAGCCATCAAAACTCATGTCATTGAGCCAGGTTTGTACTGTGCATTGTGTATTGTTCTTGGCCAAAAACAGGACTTCTGTCTTGGTTGGGTTGAGCTTCTCATATGTGCTGGGCATCCAGGTCTGGAAGATATGCCAGTGCTGACGCGGGATTTCTGGTCTATTGTTACCTTACCAGATCCCAACTCAGGTCGACTGAATCGTTGGTACCTGTCATTGAGTAAAAGGCAATCCACTACTAGGTTAATCAAGAAAGAACTTACACCACTCTAAAGAACCACTTACCACTAGAAAAGGTTTAAAAGTTTATTATAAAGCCAAAAGTATCTGGAGATACAAACATCTCAGAATAAGATTCAAAAGATATACAGGTATCAATATAAAAAGAAATTCTCTAAATGCTCTTAATCGGCAAAAGGAAATTATCAAAAATATCTCGAATACCATGAGAGTTGCAAGAATCGCATTGAGTTGCAACTTGAGAGTCATTTACAGAAAAGAAAAGTTCAGGTTAGGCTGTCCCTACACTGGACTAAGTGACATCCCTACTTAACAAGATCTTTACCTAAAAAGGTGTCAGCAGTGGTGACCTCCAAAGAAGATCACACACTTCCCTTAGTCTTTGTCTCAAAGTCGAAGTCTTGCAGTTCTCTATCTGCCTACCCATCCGCTCTCTTAGGTTCCTCAGATCATCTGTCCTAGCTCCACCCCGGGGTGCTTTCCCTAATACAAAATCACACTTTCAATAGGAACGCCCCTTGAGACGCCCCTCACGTGGTATCGATTCTGGCGGCAAAATCCAGTCTGATCCTCTTCTGGGCCCTTCGTTAAAGTTGACCTTGCTTCCCAGGCTTCTTCTCCAGCGAGACGGTACCCCCTAAAATTCCTGAAGACTCCTACAGGCATGTGCCGAGCTCTCTTGAACAAGAGTCCATTCATCACTTTCTGATAAAGGCCCCCCTCGCACCTGCAAACAGACACTTTCTCGGTAGGCCCCAAATTCCGGCCTCCACCATATCTTAGGTCGTAAACTATTTTTGAACAGGCTTTACATTCGTGCTCTGTGCGACTTCTCCTTAACGAGCACAAGCAGATCAAAGAAGCGACTTTATCTATTCAGGCCTACTAGAATTACATGAAACGGGCCTCTGCAATATGCACATTTAATTTCTATGTTTAAACAGTATTCTAACTAACACACATTACTATAATGTAACACATCTATTTAAAACATTACTTCAATTCTATGCCTAGTAATACATTCGGTTATAATAATTTTAAAAGCCCATATCTTGTGACAGTGTAGCAGCACTTATTCATTTCTTGTGAATTGCCATGTGGCCTACACATTTCCATGGTTTGCAGAATTACATTTCTTTTACTCTCTGCTGCATAACGTGAGACTTTTCAATGTCATTCTAACATCACTACAAGATTCTATATTAGCTTTTCACACGAATATATGCATTCTTAACCTAATTAAACACTCTTATATGTCTCCTTTCTATATATGTAACACTCTTATATATGATTTACCAAACTAATGCAACGTGCTTGTAAATATGGTGCACTTCTACATTTTTCAGATTTGTGCTCTCTCAACCCCCCCTTTGATGACTTACAGTAGTCATCATCCTCACAACACCCCCTCTAAGGTATGGAGTATCAAACTGAAGTCGTTGCAACCTTCCCTCGTTTCATCTCCTCTAGAGCCCTCAGACTCCTGTACTGATTCTCCTGCATCGCAGCTAGTTTCTTCCCCTGCTCTCGCATGGATCTCTGCAATCTGTTTGCTCGATACCATTTGTACAGCCTCACCAATCCCCACAAAGTGATTATACAAATCACTATTATGATGATAGGTTTCAATATGTACCAAATGATATTCTTTCCCAGGTTGGCAAACCAACCTCCAACCTTACCCATTCCTTGACCTACTTTTTCCCACACTGTTACCTTAGTCAAATCTTCTATCTCATGGTGTATTTCAGTAATATTTCGAATGTACTTTTCTAGAGGTTTTGAATTGTCTGGAATGTAAGTGCAACATTCCTGGACCTTCAAAGCCTTACAGAGTCCGCCCTCTTTGGCCAACAGAACGTCTAGAGCAAGTCGGTTTTGAAGAACCATTGCCCTTATCGATTGCATCTCTCCCTCCACCAGTATTAGAGATCTAGCAGTACTGGTGGATAGTCTATCTACAACTGTTGCCAATCTTCTTATCTTAACATCATTTAGCGCTATCCCCAAAATAGGGAACATAGCACCAAATACATCTCCAACTACCTCTTCAGCGCTTACATCCCTTCTTCTTCTAGTTTGTTTCCCCCTCTTTTTGGTTTCTAAATCCTCAGCATGGTATATTTTGGGGAAGACAATAGCTAAATAACATGATCCATACCAATTATCTGGTAGTTTCACATAGGCATTTCTTCCACAAACAAAATATACATTTGGAATCACCTGCATTTCCTTTAGAAAGTCTTTGGAGTAATACTCTAATTGGAAAGCATGTTCACAACTGACTGCTCCCACAAACACATTCTCATAATATGTTTGACTTCTATGTATACACAGCTTTCCCCTTTTCTCTCGGTCTAAAGCTATTGGACCACTGCTACCCTTTCTTTGGTGTTCCCTTTCTTCCTGGGTCCAATCTGTTTTCCATTGTCCTGAAGCTTTTAGGATCTTTTGTCTTCTATATCGATCATCCACCTGCCCTATAAACTTTTTCTCAATTTCGGATACTTTACAAGTCAAATTATTTCTTCGGGCATGTGAAGTATCTAAAGTTCTCCAAGGAAGGAAACATTTCTGTAACCTGTCTTCACTCTTATAATAGTCCCATCTATTGAGGTGTTTATAATTTGGCACCTCTGGCAATACCGAGTCAAAGTTTGAGAAGTAATACTCAAACCCCTCACGTTCATAAAATATGCTCAACAATAAACTACATGAGATTCCATAGGTCAATGGAAGATGGTGATATCTGATGCCTTCATCTACAGAAGCTGGCAACTGCATACAGACGTAGCAGTTCTTCGCCTCCATGACATCAATATATTCATAAAGCAGTTTGGCATAAGCATTTGTTTTAAAATTCCCCTGTGATTCATCTGCATGTAATCTTTTTATTTCAGCATCTAACAAAGCTTTCTCCTTCTCTGTGTTTTCCCCCTGTTTGCCAATCGTAGGAGGCTTCTGTGTTGATGCACTTTTTGCTTCTTTTTCTGCTTTTGCATCATTTTCATGTCCTACTACATATGATACAGTAACCACTAAAACTATAAGAGAAATCACTACCACTAAAAGTGTGCCTATTATGCATTTTGCCCTGCGGTTCGGGTTGCCGACCTCCATGGTCTCAAAACCGTGTAGTTCTGTTTTTCTTTCACAGCACAAGTCTCTTTTCTTTGCTTCTCCAATCTTTCTAACCACACCTGGAAGCTGAAAAAATCCCCTCCGCAAAACAGTCTCTGAGTTCTGTAGCAACAGGCAACTTTAGTCCTTCTCCATCCTCTAAAATGGAAATCCCTAATTTCTTCTTCTTTTTCTTGGCACTAGGTTATCTCTCAATCTGTATTTACAAAGTTCTTTGCAAAGTCTTTAGTAATCCGAAACTATGCGTGTTCCAAGAAGTTCCACCACTTGTTCGAATATTTCCATACGAAGAAGGATTCCCTCAAGTATTGGACACCTTGAACAACAACATGGAAATTCAACTGTCTCTAGAATCAATTTTCTTATTTCGCTCAGGAGAGGAGGATAGACGATATTAAGTGTCAGCAGTCTCTCGACCTCCACTCCTGGTACCACCAACTCTACTTCCACTGTTATGAAGGGGTCAGTTCTGGTCAGGGTCACTTTCTTCACCCTCCCAGTTCTGCGTCCCTCTGAGGACATCTGTAGCGAGGTAGGTCCACTCGGGAGTAGCGTATCTTCTGCAAGGCACTCGCACCCTCCTTGACCTTCTCGGACCTTCCTGCTCTTGTCCTTGTGCACTTTCTTCTTGATCTGAGTCTTCGGATATAGGAGCAAGAGTTTCCTCTCGAGCTAGCTTCAAGCTTGGCCTCCTTTTTCCTTCAGGCCATGTAGCTGCTCCACGCCTTGTTCTCCTATCTCTTGTCCGTTTACTCAGTTCTCGATCACTCTGGATTTGTTCTGTCTCTGAGTTGGTTTCACAACAGCTTTCTCCTTCAGTGGCGACTTCGGTTTCACTGCCGTCCTGCCTTTCTTCGTCTTCTGTGACACTCCCAACTTCTTCAGACACCCCCACAGCTTGACCGATCCCCTCTTGTGACTCTTCTTCCACTACTGGATTTTCGTCTGTGAGAGGAGCTGTTTCTTCAAGAGGTGCTGGAACTCTTCGAGTATGGGAAGCGTGGATCCAATTTGGCAGACCTCCACACTTCACGGCGGTGTTTGTAACTAAGATTATCTGGTAAGGACCCTTCCAGCGCACGTCCAAGCAGTTCTTCCGGACGTGCTTCTTCACCAGCACCCTGTCTCCTGGGCACAAGTCGTGGCACTGATTCCTTGAAGGTGGAACTTCTGCGGCCTGTACCTGAAGATACACAGAATGAATGGCGTCAGACAACCCCTTGCAATAATCCAGGATCAGGTCATCTGTAATGTTCAGTAATGCAGTGGTTGGGACTGTTGGAAGTCTCATTGCCCTCCCCATCAGCACTTCGTGTGGAGAGAGACCTGTCCTCCTGTCGGGTGTGCTACGCATGCTCATAAGGACCAAAGGAAGAGCATCAGGCCAACTTAAGGAAGTTGATGAACACACTTTAGCCATTCGACATTTCAACGTCCCATTTATCTGCTCCACAATACCTGAAGCCTCTGGTCGATAGCTACAATGCAATTTCTGATCAATGTTCAATGCAGAGCAAAGCATCTTCACAACTTCGCTGTTAAAATGTGTCCCTCTGTCCGATTCCAGAGAGGCAGGCACCCCGAAGCGCGGTATCAACTCTCTAAGCAACAACTTTGCTACTGTGAGTGTATCGCACCTGCGTGTAGGGTATGCTTCAACCCATCTGGAAAATATGCATACTACCACCAGAACATACCTAAGGTGGTTGACTTTTGGCATTTCAATAAAATCCAATTGCATTCTGTTGAAAGGCCCCCCAGACCTCCCAATGTGACTCAGTGTAACTGGTGTTCTTTTCCCTATGTTCAACTGCTGACAGGTAACACATCGCTTACACACTGCCTCTGCTGCAATCCTAAATTTTGGGCAATACCAAGTCTGCCTGAACACCCTCAACATGGCATCTCTTCCTAAATGCACTGGACCATGTATCTGTCGTGCCATTGGGCTCGCTAATTCCTCAGGTAACACTGCCCTTCCATCTGCTGAAACCCAAAAGTCCATTTCGCTTCTCACACACCCTGCTGTTTCCCATGCCTGCTTCTCAGATTCAGGTGCATTGTCTTGCATTTGTTTCAAATCTTCCCAAGTATCGACCGTTTCTAACATCATGCTTAATTCTGTCCTTTCCTGAGCCCCACCTACTTCCACCTCCGTGAAAGAATAACCATGCTCCGCGCAATAGCGGGCAACTTCGTCTGCATATCTAATTCCTTGTTACACAAAATCTGTATTTTTCGTATGAGCTACACATTTTACAACCGCGATTGCAGCTGGACCCTGTAATGCTTCTAACAACAGCCGCACAAATTCTCCATTTCTGATTGGCGAACCAGAGGAGGTCATGTAACCCCTCTGAGACCACAATTGCCCGAAATCATGAACTACACCAAAACCATATTGGCTATCAGTATATATGGTGACTCTAATTTTCTTGCCTGCTATACAGGCACGTGTCAATGCAACGATTTCTGCTACCTGTGCGGAGTGTACTCCTTCCAGGCAAGCGGCTTCCACAACTCCAGTAATGGTGCAAACAGCATAAGCTGCTCTCAACCGACCAGTATCATCTCTTAAACATGAACCATCGACAAAGTAAATTTCATCAGGGTCGATCAATGGCTCATCTACAATATCTGGTCTGGGCTTCGTGCATAGTTCAGTCACATCAAGGCAATCGTGATCTTCACAGTCTTCGCTCTCAATGTCATTAGGGAGTGGCATCAGTGTAGCAGGATTCAAGACAGAGCACCTCTTAAGGGTCACGTTCTCTGCAGCAAGATTAACTTGCTCATAGCGCGTGAGCCTACTGTTAGTCAAGTGCTGGGTCTTGGTCCTGGTCATCAACAGTTCCACAGAATGAGGTACATACACCACTAACTGGTGTCCCATCACTATGCTTTCACAACGCTCAATGCTGACACCTGTTGCAGCAACGGATTTGAGACATCCGGGCAACGCTGCGGCTACAGGATCTAGAGTAGCCGAAAAGTATGCAACTGGTCTACGGGCATTTCCATGGACTTGCACTAAAACTGACAAAGCACAGCCCTTCCTTTCGCAGCAATAGAGGGAAAATGGCTTCTCGTAGTCCGGCATTCCCAGAGCCGGAGCACGACACAAGTCATCAGGAACGCCATCAAGCACTCATTGTCCCATGGTACCGGATCGCTCACCTCCTTGTGCGTCAGTTTCTGTAAGGGTTTTGCTTTCAGTGAAAAGTTAGCTATCCACTGTCGGCAATAACCAACCATTCCTAGAAACATCCTGACTTCTCTCTGTGTTGTAGGCGAGTTCATCTTCATTATTGCCTCTATTCTATCTGGTGACACCTTGCGCTTTCCTTTCTCTATCCGGTGACCCAAGTACTGTACTTCTGTCAGACAGTACTGCAATTTGCTTGGGGATACCTTGTGTCCATTTTCAGCTAAATGGTTCAGCAAGGCGATGGTATCTGTCTTACAAGCCTCTTCTGTTTCCGACGCAACAAGTAGGTCGTCTATGTACTGGACCAGAACCGAATTCTGGGGCAGTACCAGACTTTCAAGGTTCTTTTTCAACAGCTGGTTGAAGATTGAAGGGCTATCTGTGAACCCTTGTGGGATTCTACACCATGTTAAGACGCGACTCTCTATTTTAAAAGCGAAGAGATACTGGCTCTCTTCATCTAATGGGATTGAAAAGAAAGCCTGACAAAGATCTATCACTGTGAACCACTCAGCTTGGAATGGTATCTGAAACAGTATCAGTGATGGATTCGGTACGACTGGACAACATGAAACAACAATGTTGTTGATTTTTCGAAGGTCCTGTACTATCCTAAATTTCCCACTAGGTTTCTGCAAACCCATAATCGGGGAATTACATGGGCTTCCCACGATTTCCTTCAGTATTCCCTGTTTAATCATAGAGTCGATCACGGGTTTTATTCCTGCAATCGTCTCTTGAGACAGCTTGTATTGTGGCGTTCTTGGACATTCAACATTTGGTTTCACTATGATCTTCACTGGCTCTACCCCTTTGACCAATCCTATCTCTTCTCCTGTAAAATCCCATACTTCTGATGATACTGCCTCCCGTAAGTCCCAAGGAAGGTCCTCCACAGTCAGAGTGGGATACAATTCTATGCATGTTCTTGAATTCACAATTTTGAAGGTAGCATCATCATCTGTCGTTTCTACCTCTACTCCCTGTGGTGTGCAGTATATAGTACAGTTCAGTTTGCACAATAAGTCCCTTCCTAACAGACATACAGGACTAGAATTGCACACCACAAACTGATGTTCATTCGTGTAGTTTCCGATTTTTACTGACACTGGTTCCGTCAAAGGGCTAGTCATTCTTTTGTTTGCGACTCCTACCACCTGAATTGTTTCCCCCGACATTGGTAGATCCGGAACCACTGCTGATCTCAAAGTTGATCGAGTAGCTCCGGTATCCACCAAGAATGTTGTGGGACACCCTGCCACTTCTGCCTCTACAAATGGTCCTCTTTGATCCACTTCCAGGACTGCCCCGAGGGTGCAGTCCTCTTCTTTGCTTACACGTTGTCCCGTCAAGGGATCAATGTAGTAACCTTTTTCCTCATCTTCGAAAAGAGGCATTTGTCTAAAAACCTTTCCCCCTGTCGAAATCTTTGGTGGCTGCGGAAACTGAGCTCGTGGAGCCGAAGTCCCCCCTTTGGCCACCTTGATTCTCGGCACTGGCACCCCTTGAACTGGAACCTCTGGAACCTCCTCCTCTACTTCTAATTCTCCGTTTTCAGGGTTATAGGGACACTCGCGTCTCCAATGTCCCACCTGATGACACTGGTGGCACTTTGTCGTTTTCTTCAACGTAGCAAGGTCTATTCTAGGTCTCGGGTTTTCCTCGCTGTCTCTATTCTGTCCGTTTTGTTTTCGTCCCATTGTCCCTGTTCCCTGTTGGCGCTGTCCACCCTTTCCAGCTGACTGCATCTGTACTACCATCAGCTTCTCTTTTAGCTTCTTTGCTTTGGAATCTATTTCGTCACTGCAGTACCTGGCATACCTCAAAATCTCATCTAATGGTCTGTTCTGCCAACAAATTAAATGTTGCTGAATCATCAAACAAATATCAGGTCTCAACCCCAAAACAAAAACTTTGACACAAACTGCCCTATGTCTTTGGGGTCCATTACATCGAGTCCACTGTATTGTTTGAATGTTTTCAGCAATCTCTCATAAAATTCATGAACTGTCTCCTTGGGTTCCTGTCTTGTTCGGTCTATTTTTACCCAATCTATGTCTTGTGGTGGGACCTTTTCCTTCAGCCAAGTTATTACTCTTTCATATTTCAACATTACAGTTTCAGACGGTCCATTTGTGGCAGCATTCCTTTCTGGTTCTACAGTTGGCCACTCGACACTAGTCTTGCATGCTGTCCACAAATCTCCTGGCACCACAATGTCAAACAAAGTGTTCAAATCAATCCACAATACCTTGGAGATTTTCACAAACCTTTCTACCTGCTTGTACCACTCAACGGGATTGTCCCTTAACTTCGGGAGTGAATTGGTAAAAGCAGCCAAATCTCCTCCACTCCAGGGCACATGTACATAGTTCCCATTCGATATTTCTCTCAAAGGAAATGCCTCCATCTGCATTACCCTTCCTTCCGGAGACATCACACTCGTGCTCCGCCTGACAGTACCCCTTTTGGACCACCTCTCTTCCCATTTGTCCAGATCTCTCCACGCTCTTATTCCCGCTATCAGTTCCCTTATGTGTGTCTTTAATCCTGTAGTTCTCTTCTCATCCAAGTCTTGGTCTGAATACTGCAACCTATGGTTACTCTGTAATGTCCTTGTTCTGGACAAGTCTACCGTATACTTGTCCAGTCCAGACAGTTTCTCATGTATTGCTCTTGCCTTTCGGGTAATATCTTTTGCTATAAACAGTAACTCATCTTGTTCGTACAGGTCAATCCTTTCTAAAGGCAACGTCCCATCTATTATCTCATCCAGGTCAGATTTTAAGCTAGTGACATCGAGTCTTTTAGCCTTTACTGCAGCTTTCAGTATGCTAGCTCTAGGGGGTCCATTCACATCTCTCCCATCCCAGCTCCGAGTCCTACGTCTAGGCTCAGGCGAGTTATGGGGAGTCCTCCCATGTTCCCATCTCTCCAGGTCCCATGCAGTCCCAGTTCCATCCTCTCTGGGCGTATGGTGAAACACTTTCCCATTTCTCATAATCCCACAAGTCCCATTCTGCATGGTTTCCCTAATGCATGGTAAGACATTCCGTCATTCCCCCTTTCTTCATCATTTGCCGATGGTCTTTGATCTCTCGACCCATGGCAAGATCCTTCACTGTTCCCCATGCTCCCACGACTCCAGTGCTGTACATTATCATTAGGTGCATGGTGAGTAAATCTAAACCTATCCCTGTATTCTTGTGTCCTTCTGTCTCCCTCACTGGTTATGAGACGGGACGTCTCTCCACATCCTGTACTTCTCTCACGTCTCTCTTGCTCATTCTCACCGGCAGTATGACGTATAACTCCTCTATTCTCCGGACTGTTACCCTCCCACTCCTGACTAGCCCCGCAATGGGACAATGTTCCGTTGCCTCGACTTCCCCACTCAGCCCCTGTTCTTGACCTGTGGGCTGGTGCTTCTGTGGACCCTTCCCATTCTCTCAAGTCCGCTCTCAACTCCCTAAAGGATTTCGGCCGTGGTCCCCTCAGGTCCATCGGTCCTCTCTGGCCCCCCTGTTCTTCTGCGGGACCCACTGCTGAATCAAATGGGGTGCTCCACGTCACTGGTCCTGGCAATTGCCTCCAGGCATTTTTCGTGTTATTTCTCCTTTCCATTTCAGCTCTCTCTCTATCTAACCTCAGCTGTTCTTCCTCTCTTTTTCTCTCGGGGTTGTAAATCGATACTATAGGACCTATAGTAACGGGTACTTGTAGAGCGTCTGGCAACCCATAGGACTCAACCCTCTCTGTTTCCGGTACTTTCTGCACCACAAACCTTCCGACTACACCCTGTCCTGTACTAGGCTGGGGTGTCTCTTCACCTTTGGTAGGTGTCCACTCTGATATAGGGAGTGGTACATACCCCTCTATGGCAGGCCCATCATCCCTTGCGAGTCCCCCATCCTCCATTCTCCCAACGTTCGGAGGCGGTCTATCTATCAGCAACCTATTTATCAAGTTGTCCTCCGACTCGCTCTCCTCATCCTCTTCCATGAGCCTCTGTTCTCCTGTCACATCTCTCACTGGGTATAACTTATCCACCTCAATAGCCTGTACCCTCCATCTCTTGGCATCCGCATCCCATTGGGCATCTCGCACTGCCCTTACTGATCGCTTCAACCTTTCTTGGCGCCTGTTCAGATTTCTGTCGTGTGCCGCCCTAAGCCACGCATTAAGGGCCTCAAACTGTGTTGGCCTAGGCGGAGGATTCAATGAGGACATAATTGATTTCAGCCGATGTAAGGCCTCTAACCTGAACGTTCCATACTTAGGAAACGTCAGTTCCTCATTCCCTTCCGAGATCTTACTCCATTCACCAATCCATAGTATCGTATGCAAGCCAACATTCGTTGCCATATAGTAAGCTAGTGTACCCTCTGGCGGTGCCTCTTGCCCATAATAAGAGTCCCTTCTTTTTCTCTTAAAAATCCCTCTCAAACATTTAAAACACTTCATGTTCGAAACCTACAAAATTTCTATTTTTCTCCGCGTCTGTTTACTTCCTGATGACAATCCACCAATCTCAGCACGGTTCTTGCTAACTGCCCTATCCGAACGCGGCTTTTCACCGACGTCACACCAGCCGCCCAATCTCAGCGCGGCTCTTGCCGACGTCACACCAACCGCCCTATCACGTCGCGGCTCCTCACGAACCGCCCTATCTCAGTGCGGCTCTTGCCGACGTCACTCATCCCCCTTTGCAGCAGTTCCCCTCCTTTCTCAGCTCGTCTCCGCGTTCATGCGTGCGTCCCATTCATACTCCGAAAAATGATTACTTCCGTCCAAGCGATCACTTTTCTTTGACTGTCTGTCCACAGTCTAACTGTAATTGTCACCTCAACTGACGAAATGTCTTTCCGTTTACGTCCAGACAATCCCCTTCTCTGATAGGTTACTTACACACAGTAACTTTCGACCAGCGTCCGTTACTCACACACTCACTCTTACACTCCCCCTATCTCGGTCCTGAGGCGGTCAATGGTACCTCATGACCTCCTTACTCTGGTCGACAATTACTCTGGATGTTTGATACACCCGAACCACTTAAGCTCTACCCCGAACTTAAGATTTTACCAGGTTGCGCGCGCTCACAACCTTCTCACAATCACACTACAGGCATTCAACTCCGCATGACATTACAATACAAATACAACGCAAAACACCGCAATCTGTTCACGCATGACCCTTTTTATACTCACTCCCGTCCGATACTGCTGCTTTTCTCTCTCCGTCAGTGCCTTCTTCGGCAGGCCACCTCTCGAACTCTAGGGACCTTGGGGTAAACTAACCTAGTCTAGATCACCTTCCTCAAGAAGGTAACCATCCTAATCTGCTACCAACTGCTGACGCGGAATTTCTGGTCTATTGTTACCTTACCAGATCCCAACTCAGGTCGACTGAATCGTTGGTACCTGTCATTGAGTAAAAGGCAATCCACTACTAGGTTAATCAAGAAAGAACTTACACCACTCTAAAGAACCACTTACCACTAGAAAAGGTTTAAAAGTTTATTATAAAGCCAAAAGTATCTGGAGATACAAACATCTCAGAATAAGATTCAAAAGATATACAGGTATCAATATAAAAAGAAATTCTCTAAATGCTCTTAATCGGCAAAAGGAAATTATCAAAAATATCTCGAATACCATGAGAGTTGCAAGAATCGCATTGAGTTGCAACTTGAGAGTCATTTACAGAAAAGAAAAGTTCAGGTTAGGCTGTCCCTACACTGGACTAAGTGACATCCCTACTTAACAAGATCTTTACCTAAAAAGGTGTCAGCAGTGTTGACTTCCAAAGAAGATCACACACTTCCCTTAGTCTTTGTCTCAAAGTCGAAGTCTTGCAGTTCTCTATCTGCCTACCCATCCGCTCTCTTAGGTTCCTCAGATCATCTGTCCTAGCTCCACCCCGGGGTGCTTTCCCTAATACAAAATCACACTTTCAATAGGAACGCCCCTTGAGACGCCCCTCACGTGGTATCGATTCTGGCGGCAAAATCCAGTCTGATCCTCTTCTGGGCCCTTCGTTAAAGTTGACCTTGCTTCCCAGGCTTCTTCTCCAGCGAGACGGTACCCCCTAAAATTCCTGAAGACTCCTACAGGCATGTGCCGGGCTCTCTTGAACAAGAGTCCATTCATCACTTTCTGATAAAGGCCCCCCTCGCACCTGCAAACAGACACTTTCTCGGTAGGCCCCAAATTCCGGCCTCCACCATATCTTAGGTCGTAAACTATTTTTGAACAGGCTTTACATTCGTGCTCTGTGCGACTTCTCCTTAACGAGCACAAGCAGATCAAAGAAGCGACTTTATCTATTCAGGCCTACTAGAATTACATGAAACGGGCCTCTGCAATATGCACATTTAATTTCTATGTTTAAACAGTATTCTAACTAACACACATTACTATAATGTAACACATCTATTTAAAACATTACTTCAATTCTATGCCTAGTAATACATTTGGTTATAATAATTTTAAAAGCCCATATCTTGTGACAGTGTAGCAGCACTTATTCATTTCTTGTGAATTGCCATGTGGCCTACACATTTCCATGGTTTGCAGAATTACATTTCTTTTACTCTCTGCTGCATAACGTGAGACTTTTCAATGTCATTCTAACATCACTACAAGATTCTATATTAGCTTTTCACACGAATATATGCATTCTTAACCTAATTAAACACTCTTATATGTCTCCTTTCTATATATGTAACACTCTTATATATGATTTACCAAACGAATGCAACGTGCTTGTAAATATGGTGCACTTCTACATTTTTCAGATTTGTGCTCTCTCACCAGCAATATCAGGAGGCAGGGTCTTCTTCATCTGTGGTCATTGGGGCATATTCCATTATGTAAAAGGTAGAGGTCTCTGTGTTGAAGCATGATATTAAGCCAGACTGGTAGTTGTGCAAGTGATGGTTATCATTTATGTGCTCTTGGAGATCAATGGACTGCTTATTCAATGATTTTCCCGATGAATGGTAGGTGAGTGATGGGCCAGTAGTTGGCAAGGTTATCAGGGTTCATTGAAGCTTTCTTTAGGAGTGGCCTGTCTCAAGAGCTTCTGGGAAGATGCTTTGAGTCAGGGAGGCACTGCCAGTCGTAAACAGGGATAAGTGAGCAACCCTATTGGGAGCTTTGAAGGACGAGGTAAGATATCTTCATATGAAGTGTCTTTGAGGAAGTTGAGTAAGTCAGTGAGAAATGGGTGAGATAAGACTGTAGTGGTTTTCCATTACGAGATTGTACGGGAAAGGGTGAGTGTAAGAGATGAAGCAGGCTTGGTATCATTGATGTGCTGTTGGATCTTCTGTATCTTTTTCAGAGGTTGATGGCATTACACCTTTCTGTGGAGAGAGGAAAAGATGGGTCCAGCATGAGGTTGATGCAGTGCTCGTCCCGAACAGCATTCTGCTTCTATTCATGGCTTAATTGATTGTGTCAATATAATGCTTTGCGTTGGGTGATGTAATGAACTGTCTTTATGTTTCAAGGAGAGACTTCAGTATCAAGGGGTCCTTGGAAGTTGTGTTTTTGTTTCACTTTCTTTCCTGTCTGTGGATGGATCATTTATTTTCAGCAAGATCTCTAGAGTACCAAGGTGCTGAAGGCCTTGACTTGCACTCGAGTATTGTAATTAGGGTATGGATGTTCATCTAGCTTTAAAAAAAATTGTTGAAGTTGTTCATAAGGGTGTTGGTGTCAGACCTGAAGTTAATATGGTGAGAAATTAGCTTAAGCATTAGGTTGTCTATGGAGAAGTCTTTGAAGAATCTGAAGGTTTGGTCTCTTTTTTTGAGCTGTCCTTTGTTTTCGGGGGTGACAGATGATATCAAAAGAGCCCACAAGGTCCTTTAGGCAATTTATGTGAAGGGCTAACTCTGTCTCCAACCACCGACCTCCTGTAGAGGCTGACTCACATCAAGCTCCCCAAACTCACCTGCTGGCATCCGACTCAATGGCTATCTCTGCCTAGGATCCAAAAATGGCTGGCCGGTTCCAGGCTTCCATATGCTCTAACATCAAAGAGAGTTTCACTCTGGCCTCTATCAGTAGTTTGATATGATCTGCTTATGACACACCCCTGTGAAGATATTAAATCTTCAGTCTTGGCGGGGCTCTGTAATACAGAGGACCTGGAAAAATCACCTGAATAGATGAAGTCAACAGCCCTACATGCCAACTATAGCTCTCAAAGACAAACTTTGTGTAGCCAGCATGAACCTTAGTTCCTTATTTGTGTCCTTTATCTTCTGCATTGGTAACTGTAACTGAGCTCTGACAAAGTCCACATGGAAACCTAGAAAGTCTATAAATTGGGTCAGAGTCATCACTGACTTCATTTTGATGACAAAGCCCAGTTTCTGTAACACATGTATTGTCCACTACAGGTGGAACCTCAATTGTGCTGGTTTCTGTATCATAATGATCAAGTTGCCTAGGTAGACAATCAACCAAGCTACCTTGGCCCTCGATACTTCTACCACTGGTTTAATTACCTTGGCAAAACTTAACGGGCTGACAAGAGAGCAAACGGAAGTACAGATAATTCATACCACTGACTGATTTACTGAAATTGTAGGAGTCTCCTGTGTGGTGCAAAAGTAAGGAATTGTTAGGGAAACATCTTTGAGGCCTAAACAGACCACCCAATACTGTTCTTTGCGGAGATCTCTAAAAAAATTATACTTTCCATCCTCCAATGCATGTGACCATCCAACCATTATAAACCTGGAGGTTTAATACCAACCTGTACCCACTGCCACTTTTTTCTTACAAGAAACATATTGCTTCAAAACCCACTGGGGTGATGTGTGGAAACAGATATTGCCTTTTTGAGCAACAAATCTTGAATTGTTGAATCTATAAAAGTTGGCTCTTGAAGGTAAAACTCAAATCCCTAGGAACCAATTGCTGAAATGAGGTACCCACAAACTCTAGTATGAAGCATTGAATGGTCTACAAGATCCAGGCACCATGTGTCACTTTTTAACAATTGTGTAATAAATGTCAGCTTCTTCCCTTCCCCCTAAGATCAAATGAGAGATGGGAATAAGAGAAACATGCAAATACTGATTGTCGGATGGCTGAGATGTTACCTCTGTAGCTGCCTATGTCACAGAAGAGCATGCTATTGGAATAGTTGGATTGAAATGTTTTTATAGAATATTGTATGAGTAGGGGGACCAGAGATCATCAGTAGCTAAAAACTTCTCCAAGAGATGCACATGTTCGATCAACTAGAATTCTAGGTAGTGGAAACAGTACTAACAATCTGATTTGGAAAGAGAAACAGCATTTGCGGATGGTGCATTGACCAACTTCTGTATTAATGTATATGGACTGAACGAAAAACATCGATCTATCCTGCTTTCTTCAAATAGCGGTGGAATGTACCACAAGGATGATACTTTTTCTGTATTGCTTAGCAAGGTGTGAAATAACTTTTTTCTGCATTGTTTAGTAGTTTCTGAAGCTGTTGCTGGTTAGCAGAGCCAAAAGTTAGACCTTTTCAAGTATTGCTTATTTTATTTTTCTGTAGAGTAAAATATATGGTCAAGCAGAAACTGTAGGAAGAATTCCTCTCTGCAATACATTTTAGTCATGTGAAAACACATAACCCGGACTTCATTAGAGATGTAAATTTTCCATAATTTCTTACACTTCCTTAAATCATTTCTCTTTTATTGTTGAGATCTGCCCAGGTCTATTTTCCCATGAACTTGATTTGTTTTTCTCACTCATTTCTGCTTTTAATTTCACTACGTTATTTACTCAGGCTACAAAAATTAATTAGGCACCGAGATTGATGCCCAGGAGGTTTAATAATCTAGTCACGTACTATTTTGAGTAGATTGCATGAGTGACTGTGTTTACTTTTTGATAAATTAATGTGTTGGGTTATCTACAATTCAATCACTTTCTTCATGACTGTTCTGAAAGGTCTGGATTAATTTAAACAGAGGACTGCACTTGTTTTTGATCGTCAAGCATACTTAAAGTTCTTCTCACATCAAACGTCATACCAACAATAATACTTTCTATGATAAATCCAGTGGTGGAGGAGCGTCGCCCCACTGCTCTTTGAGCAGTGCAAAAAAATAAAAATATAATGATAGTAACATGACGTATTTGTCATTTAATTTTCACTGCCAACACGGAGCCAGGTTAGGGTGGGGCAAGGCTGGCCAGAGCAGGGGGAGGAGTGGTTTGCGCACGCTAAGTGCGCATAATGGTTTTGCCAGCCCGCTTCGGCCTGCCAAACAGTCATGCGCACTTTGCATGTTCCCCACCAGGCTGTAATGCACAGCCTGGTGAGGAACATGCACAGGCTTCCAGTCCCTCTCCGAGCGCCGAACCACAGTGCTCAGACCAATCACAACGCTGCTGTAAAGCAGCGTTGTGATTGGCTGTGAGAGTCTGGGAGCCTGGGTGCCTCCATTCTGCCAGTACGTTGCTGAGAGAAGAGGAGAAGCTGTGCCGGTATTCCCAGGTAAATTGATTTGATTGTACTTTTCACCACCCCCGCTCCGAGGCAGCCGTCACTGTGTAAATCGATAGCATTCCGGCCAGTCAGAAGCTTTTGTGGGTTCAGGGAAAAAACTTGTTATGGTGCCCTGACCCAAATCACTTGGTTTCAACCCCGACTTTACCAATTTGTGCAACATTGGCAAAGAATTTTTTTAAGTGTGCCTCCTTTTCCATGATCATCACATTTTAGCGCACCTTGAAATAATTTAATTCAGGATACGCATTGTCCAAAAACCTCTCTCGTGTACTCTATAACACGCCATATTATTACTCCATGTATAGCAATAAAGGCTTATATAGGAGGTGCAAGGCAAATGTCTTGCCTCTTGAGTCATTAGTAAAATTATTAGTGCAGAAGGGGTGTGGTTCATTAATTCTAATGAGTACCACTCAGTGCAGTGACATATTCTAATGTACTAAAGTGAACCAACCCAAATTACACTCAGTTTAATTGAAATGCTCATGCCTGAAATATAAATAGGGTGCCAGCCAGCAGCACTTTCAACAGGGTGAGAGGTCGAGGCTGAGATAAGACCTGTACTTCTCAGCCTATATGGTACTTCTCTTCTAGATAGAATGCAACACACTCAAGGCCACTGAGAATTATGGGGTCCAGCCATCTATGCCGCACTACCACTGTGCAATTGATACTGGACAATAGATATTGGTGTGTTGGGAACAAGGCACATGGTCTGAAGGGCTATAAGTGCGGACATTGCCCCAGCCTATCAGCTGTAAGCACAGCTTTTCAGCATGGCCACAGTCGTTTTCATAGCACAGACAAGCATTGGGAAATATGCAACTTATGACAAACGCCTTACCCTTAGCACGACGTATTGTGATGTATTCTTATAGGTTCTGTATCGATCCCCCTATTCCTGACCCTGTTCTGGTTAACAAGTTAACTAGCAGCCATCCCATGATGCAGAAACCGTTATCTGATTAAGCCACACTACGGCACAGGAACGTGTTATCTGATTAGGTCATAACGCTTGCCATCTAATTAGACAAGCGATATTCCTCCAGCCCCTGATAAGGCATACGGAGTTCTCAAAACAAATCAAACCTATGACAACCTGGGAAAAACCCTGCGGCCATTGTTTTGATTTCATTGAGAACTTCAGCAAAAGAATGTGCTAACGACCAAGTCGTATGACATCCTTATTGACGTATCTATGTCCATCCTTACGTCAATCTCGGCACCTTACAGGTATAAATATTACCGGTATTGCCTTAAGCAAACACACGCGGTGGTGACGAGATCGGAGCAGCCAGACTTGCCGAAGCCCAGAGCAGAGCAGACCCCGCTGGCGCAGCCCCGCCTTCCTGACGCGCTGAGAACGAGACGCTGCTTTCTCCTGCCGAGAAATCCAGCTCCGGCGCTTCCGGGTAGCCCTCGCAGGCAGCCTGGAATATCGAGACCAGAGACGAGAGATACCATCCCTCATTCATCCTAGATTCCAGGTACAGAACTGAATAACCCCTTGCAGAGAATTCTTGAGTCAGTCACTTGGCAAAACAAACTTAACTTAAACTGCTACTTTCTATTCCCGCCCACGTATTAGGCTTAGGTCAGGTACACCGGGGTAGGCGTAGTTAGAAACACCAGTTGAGTACGATTAGTCAAATGTATATGTGTATGTATCTATTTTATCCATTTTAAACCACCTTATGGCTTAGAAACCATATAAATGTTTTTACAGTATTATTTTATACTTCTGCTTTTATTGTATGCACTTTACTTAACCATAAGTATTGCGATAATATCGATCCATTTCTCTTGTATGAGAAAAGAGACTGATCAATAAATAACATCTTTTATTGAACACGCCCGTCTCTTCCTTTTCTCTACAATCTGGTGAGACTAAGAATGCACGTACTGACTGAGTAAAATAAGTTGTCTTTTGTTTTCACACGACTCTAGAGATACACTCTTGATTAGGGGAGAGCAAAGTTGTCATGTTCTATGGTTGTCAGAAACTAAATCCCTTCTTGTCTATCCAGGGAGGTTCAACTCCTCCTTGCCTATTCGAGAAAGTTTCTAGTGAACTCTGAGCTAGCTGGCAAACCCAAAACTTTAAGTCTAATATCGACAATAGAAGACCTAGTTAACGTCTGGTCTAGGCCTATACTATTGAAGGTATTATTCCAATGCGCAGAGCCTATTGGGATAATAGGAACTACACTACATGGCGCCCAAACGTTTGGAAAGGCGATAAAACTAACGCAAGACATTAGAGTAACTCAGTCGTGCTTTTTCACTCAGACCCCTTTTTTTTCCCATAATACTCCAAAGACGTCTGGAGTGGGTGAAAGGTCATATCCGCCAAACCTCGCAGGAGGAAACTCCTATGTATGGTTCTTGGTTTAGTCAACGTTGAAGGATACACTGTTCCAAAATATTGTGCATCTAATCTTTGTTTCCATAAGAAACCTGATCTGCAAACAAACAAAATAACCTTCCTGACAGTAGAATGTCAGACACTGAAGAAGAAAGAGAGATAGCTAGAGTAGCAGCTGAACTCGTAGCAGCTGATAATACTATGCAAGAAGCAGACCCGGATTTAATACTCATCCCGGTCAACATAAGAAAATCTATAACTTTAAAACTTATAGAAAATGGACTGACACCTAGAGGTGGCACAGTCATATTCGTAATAGAGGCACACGAATATCGGCAGACAGAGGTATTCTATTCATGGATAAACTTTCCAGCAGCAAACGCTGTAACAAAGCACTTCCACCATTACAAAACAGAGGAACCTCCTGAAGAATACACTCCTTTCGAGGAGGTGGAAGTACCACTTAAATTTCAAGAGCACCTGCTCTTGTTTAATGGCGCCCTAAAACACAACAATCACATCACCAGGCTCGGTCCATTAGGTAGACCAGGAGCAACGTGGCCGGTCCTAGCCGGATACACACCACATCCAGACATCGAAAGAATGTCTGCAGCAGATCTTCTAATACAACTAAAACAATTAATAAAAGTACATAGACAATTAGTCCAATATGTAATGCGGACTTCAACAATCCAACCAGCAATTAAAATTCCACAGCTGACCCCTTATCAGGGGAACACAAATAAAATTACACCACAGAACATACAGTCCTGCCTAGGTAAAGTACCAGCTAAAAGGGAACAAATACCATTCTGGTTAGCACAAAAAATCACCCAAATAGAGGCGGTGTTTCCAGACACCACTCCTGTGGATAAACACAGGATTCTGACTATCTGTCTTCCAATGGGAATCGCACCACACGTGGAGGACTGTGACACTTGGGGTACAGTCTTTGCTTCCATTTACACAAAAACGCATGGTGTTCCATCCATTTCGGTAATACCAGATGTGCTAAAACAAATTCAAGACGAATACGGTCCAGAACCCGCTTTAACTCTTGGTATGAAATTACTGAAAGACTTCAAGCAGGTCTCGGCTATATTACTAGCCAATATAAAGGGAGAAGCAGCAAACGTGGCGATCCGCCAAAGGTTAAAAGAAACAGATATAGCAGAACAACCAGCTGAAATTGCCAGAATTATAGAAAAAGCCTATGAGGAACTAGGTAGAGATAGTTTAGGTGGAATACCAGTAAAACCCCAACTGATTGAAAGTCCTGAAAAAATATTTATTAAAAATCATCTAAACAGTCAAAAGAAGAACTGGGATGGAAACAAACAATCCAATCCAAAAGAAAAGAGATTCCAGTCCAGAGGAAGGTCTCCTCGGCGGAGAGAAAGATCTCCGGACCAAGGACCCAAGTCTCCCCAAAGTGAGCCCTCTGTGAAAAAATACAACCTTAGAAATAGGGATAATATAAAGAAACCGGATAGATATCAAGATTTTGATACACGTCCCTCTCAATCTTTTCAGACTTCCTCGCAGAAATCGGAAAGAAGAGGACGATCGGAACCCAGGGAAGGGCACGTGAAGTCCAAAGACAAGGAACCTGCTCATCCAAATAAGAAATTACAATTTCCAAAAAAGAAGGTAGCCAGTATTAAAGTAGTTAACAATGCCGAGAATACTGAGGACACAACTGAAAAACGGAGAATGGGCTCAGACAATGCTAGACAGCGCAGCAGAAGTGAGCATAGCTCGCAAAGTCCTTATGAATCATCTGGAGACAGTGGACACGAATGAATACCTTCAAGTGGAAACTGCAGACACCAGAGTTAGCAAACCTCACAAAATATATGAAATAACTTTACGTATAGAAGGGGATAAGACTAGAAAAATAAGGGGACTATTTTGGGATAATCTCTCCAAGGGCTATGACATCCTTCTAGCTGAAAAAGACTGGCCACCAGAGTTTGTCAGGGACTGCCCTCATGGCGAAGAAATAATTATGCCTGCCTTCTCAAATCATATCCCAATTCATAAAAAATACACACTTGCTAGAAAGTGGGTAGTAGCTCAAGCTCCTGCTTTATATAACAATCACGTAGGATGGGATGAGGACTCTCCTCCTCACAAAATCCAGTTAAAATCACAACCTACTGCACAAAGACAGTACCCAATTAAGCAAGAAGCTAAAAAACAGGTAAAAGAAATCCTAGATCAACTAGAATACCAGGGGGTGATTGAAACTTGCACCTCACAAATGAACAACCCTTTGTTTCCTGTCTCCAAACCAGACAATTCATATTGTCTAGTTTTGGATTACAGACACCTTAACTCATGTTGCAAAACTTTTGCAGTGCAAAACTCGCATAGTGCAGCGCTAATGAATAACATAGTGCGCAAAAAATACAAAACAACATTAGACATCTCTAATGGATTCTTTTGTCAAAATATAGCACCAGAGAGCAGATATTTGTCTGCGTTCTCAATAAATGGCGCTCAAAAACAATTCTGTCGGTTACCCCAAGGGTTCAAGAACAGCCCAGGAGTATTCTCAGCGAGAGTAACAGAATTACTACAAACATATGATGACGAAGCATTATCTTATGTCGATGACATATACCTAACAGATGATGACTTGGATACTCACTTGAAGAGAGTGAACACCATAATACTTGGGTTCGCAGCAGAGGGTTACAAATTCAACTTTAAAAAATCTAGAATTGCCCATCTAACAGTCCTGTTCTTAGGATATGAATTATCAAGTGAAGGCAAAAGCCTGGCTGACAATTTCCTAGAGAAATGTGCCGTACTCCAAGCACCTAGAACACTAAAAAACCTACAGTCAATTCTAGGCTTCCTAAATTTCGGAAGAACATACATTGCAAATTACGCAGAAAGGGTCAAACCCCTTTATGATCTAATAAAACCAGATTTTAAAAGAACCAATTGGACTCAAACACACACAGAAATTTTGAGATCCTTACAAACAGACATGTTAATTAAAACAAAATTAGAAACACGTGAAAACACACGCAATATTGTGATTCGAGTCATCCCAGGAAGCTGCGGATTCACATACCTGACCTCTAACGAGGGAGAAAAGGTACCAATTGCATTCAAATCACACTTGTACACAGAAGCTGAAAAGAAATTCAGCATTAAAGAAAACATTGTTCATGCAGTTCAAACCGCAATAGCTAGAGAAAAAGATAAAGCTGACGGTAGACACATCACAGTCAGAACAGCAGAATCAGCCTTTGAGGCATTAACAACACCGTGTAATTTACCAACAACAGCATTGAATCCGGAATGGATACAATGGATGAATTCAATTACAACGGACAAAGTAAAATACTACTTTGATCCAGAATTAAAAGAATTGAAAAATCTAGAATATGAAAGAACATTCCCTCTGCCAATCGACATTCTGCCCTTACGACAGTACGCTTGTGTAATCTATACAGACCGACATGCTCAACCCTCCGTTTGGGGAGAACAAGCATACAACCCCACATGTGAGATTACAAAAGAAGTGTGGCGCGGAGATAAACTAAGACCTCTATTAACAAAAACACATTCAGTAGAAACCAATTCAGAACAACAGACTGAAATAATAGCATTGAAAATGGCGCTAGATAATGCAGATCGCGAATTCCTGACACTTATAGTGTCCGATTCGTATTACTGCGTCAAATCATATAACAGCGATTTGCAGAAATGGATTCAAAACGGTTACAAAGATGACACAGGTGCAACAATAAAGCAAAAACTGCTTTGGGAACAAATAGTTCTTTTACAGAAAGAACTACCAAAGACTCACGTGACACACTCACTGAGTCATCAGCGTGATGGCGTTCACGTTGCAGGGAATTCATTGGCTAAGACAGCCACAGCGGTAGCAACTAAATCGGCTTCCGTAGCTAGAAAAAAGCGTACAATGAAATACATTGACGGTGAAACAGTGCTGGCGGTAAAAACGTCATCAAAAGGCGACTGCTCAGCGCTACCGATCAACTATCCACTCAATTATACATACATAATCGATGCAAACTCCGTCCCTTTTGCTCGAATCCCTGGAGTGGGGGATAGAGTAATTCCAAACATGGACAGGAGAACTTTGTTAATTGCAGACGCACATATGGGCGAGGGTCTCAGACACCTCAAACTAAAAGATTCTCTGGAAGAACTACAATCAGTGTACTGGTGGCCAGGCATGAGCCTGCAGCATCACATTTTTGTAAAAAAAATGCCCGGACTGCAACAGAGATCGCAGTGGCGAGAGAAACGGTATACTACCGTGGCGTTTCACTCCAGAAAGGATCAGCAGCAAAAAGCAAAGCGTCCGATTAACATATACAGGCTAGTTTCCACTTATAATGTAGATCCCCAGCACTCGGCTGACGTCTGGACTGTTATACAAAGATTTGCGAGTCTAAATGGCATATACGCTAGGAGCATGCTACGTTTGACCAATGTTTTCACTTTAGCCCTCAAGCTTGTGGGGAAGCACGGCCAAATGAGCATAGCAATGCGGGATTCTTCTCACTTCCTTCCTGAGGGATACGGGATGGTGTAAAGAAAAAACCAAGGCATAAAGCTATCTATAACAGAAAGGATATTAGGTTCGGGAGCTGGGTGGGTCAAACATCTAATAAGTGTCCAACGTAGTCTAAATAACCTGCCAAGAAATTCTCTGAAGGGATTCAGTCCATACGAATTATTGTTTGGAACTAGGATGTTAGTCTTAGATCTTGACAGTCAGACTTCAGTGGTAAAGGAAAAAAGCTTTGATATCAAAGATCGTTTGACTATTTTGCAGGACTTAAACAAAACAAGAAAAGACCTGAGCAACATAAAGTTGAAACAGCAGCCAACAACCACTGAAGAACCACCACCTGTCCCAGCAAGACCTGTCTGGATTCCAAAAGTCGGGGATCTAGTCAGAGAAAAGATTGCGGTAAAGAAGGAATTTGGGCCTTCTTACAGAAAAGCAGTTCCTGTCTTGTCTATCAACGGGACAAGATCAGTTGTACTACCGCCGCTTGCTGGTAAAAAGGAGAACCGAGTTGTATCCATCGACCTGGTAAAACCACAATCATGTGGCCGATAACAAACAGTAGGCCAAGTGGACTCCCGATAAGTAGTAGAACACCAAGATTTGCTACCAATACAGAGGTCCAAACTAAGAGGCTAATCACATTCGAAACGCCTACAGAAGAACAACAAGGACTATGCAACAATGCATTGGAACTTAAACCTCTGAAAACCTAAATAAAAACATTTAGTAGAGACACACCAACCTACAATGAAGTAACAAACGAATATGCAAGAAACAGTAATCCTGAAGCAATTGGAACAATTGACAGAACTGCATCCGGCTACTTCATAAACTTCGATGATTCCTCTGAAGACCTAAGTGAATCAAAAACACAGCCATCAACAAAAACCTTTAAAGATAAAGCTAAAGAACTTTTGAAACAGCTGAAAGAAACATATCTGATTTCTCCATGGATTGAATTTTGGGTGGGCTTTGGTGCATTTATCCTCATACTTTGGCTCATCATGGTACTAACTTTGGGACGCTTCATTGAGGGAAAATATGCTAAAATGGACACAGCAAGTCAGAAAATCAACTTGATCCTCAAGCCACACACATCTTCACACGTCGAGAAAAGAGAACTTTCTTCAGTCAACTTCACAGCCAATCCTATACCGGGTGGGGTAGCATGGGACAATACTGACTACGAAATTTATGGTCCGGTTGAGATCCTGAAATATCCACACCAAATTAAGATCTCGTTGAGTGACTTTGTAAAAACAAGCTCATTTGCTGATGATTGGGACTTTGAAAGTATAAATAATATGATGTCTGACTTAGTGATGTCTGCTAAATTTACCAAACATGATTATTTGCAGGGTTCGACTAATTATGATAGTATGTACTGTTACAACCACTATGGTAACCATTTTCTACATAAATCTGCACAACTTAGAAATGTTTTAAATTATAATCAATGGGAACATTGTGCAACCCCTCCAAAAGGAAGCTCAAGAACCTTTTACGACAAATATTCATACTTTTCAGGGTTCAACACAAGTAATGCTGAAACATTTTATTTCAAATTGTCAAATAAGACAGGGACAAAGACCATGCTAACAAACACGAAATTGATATATTCAGACTCATTTTTTGAACAAATGAATACTTTTGGTTTTGATTATTGGGACAAAAATGTTGAAGTTAAAAGTGTTTGGGGTACAAAAGAATGGCAAGTACAAGGTATAGAATCATTGTTTAGAGCCTGCATGATCCCAGAACAAATTATATTTTTAAATGACACTGTTCAACAAACCACCTGTCTTGGCTTAGCCAAAATCAAAGACTTAAATAAACCGTCTATTCCAAAGCCAACAATGGACAGCAATAGCTCTACAGATGAAGAGATAGACGTAAACTATATATTAAACCAAAACAGAACACATCCTGATTGGAAACAGTGGTTGATCTGGCCCACAGATACTAATAACTGTCAAGACAGATTCCTGAACAAAAAACAGGGGTTCAAATTGACCAGGCCAGACCCTAGATATTCCCAAAGACAACACCCAGGGATAATAACCACCTACAGTGTGGGCAAATTATGCCTTCAATGGCTACAAACTTCCACACTGACAGAAATTAAGCAACACCTAACTTTACTTACTGATGGTGCTGACTTGCGTGATTTCATTATGGGACCGCGCAAACAGCGTCAAAAACGCTTCATAGCAGCCTCTGTATATGCAGCTTACAATGAGGCCTGGAAGGTAACTCAAATTGAAACAGCAGAAAGTATACGGGAAATTGACCGTATTCATTTGGAAAAATCACTTTCTGTAGTGGACAATGGGTTAATGACTCTGTCCTCCAGAATTTTTTCTTTGGACAGCATTGTGTCTTCAGCAATCGACATAATATCGCAAGACTTACTGTTGTTACAACACGGTCAGTCTCAATTGCGTTCTATTGTACAGCTTGGCTGGACGTTACAAAATCTGCGTTCAGGCTATGTGCCTTGGCGTTTAATCAACACAACGTCACTATTCAATATCTTTAACCTTACTGATAAACAAATCAGTATGGCACAAAAGGGTGCTGATTATACAATCCTGAGCATTGAGAAACTCGAGAGATTACCAGTGACAATGTCAGAACGACCTGTCAGTGAATGGATAATACATGGGATAATTAATATTCCAATATCAACCTTCAGGTTTCAATACTGCCAAAAATATATACAGGCTGGCATGTACGAAAAATTGGGAAAAGGGTACATTAAGACAACATGGAACTTGCCATATTCACATGCATGTGTCAGTAATAAAGGACAGAAAGTGTTTCTTAGTGGCAATAATTGTGCGATGTCACTAAGCGGTACACTTCTGTGTAATGGAATTAGTTTGCATGGAGCCTGTGAAGGGAACTCAAATAACCTTTCATGTCACCAGCTAGGCGCACCTGCAACAGAGATAGAACCATTCCTTAAAAGACTCTATAACGGGAGTTACATTCTAATTGTGGATCGCAGATGTTGTAGTCTTATGCCCGGGACTCCTTATCTCGTAACTACGACTGCGAAGGTCATGTGCTGTGGACACTCATTGTTCTCCAGCTCCTTTCCAGACAGGGAGGCAAGGGCATGGCCTAACTTGAAAATTACTTCTATTCGAATAGATACTTTAAGCAGAATGAAAACAGTGCTTCTTCAGACGCCGACCAGACTCACGTCATCAAAAGAAACGTATGATCTCCTAGTCGCAAGGACGACTGCAGAGATTCACTCATTGTTATCAACTAATTCCCCCATACATTTCGCAGAAATCCTGAATGAAATCTTAAATATTTCTGATACCAGTGGAGTCTCAAAAGTATTTAAGACAGTATTTTCGATGGCATTAACACCATTCAAAGCCATACTGGGTATTTTTCCAGATTTCGTCCATTCGATTTTTGGCGGACTTCCCCTCATTTTAGGACTAATTGCAGGAATCCTATTCTTGGTCCTGATATTTCGTTATGGCAAACCATGTCACAGACAAAACACCTGCGACAAGGGAAGAAACAATCCGAGCCATTGGATACCGGGACCGGATATCAAAAATCCTGGGACTATCCCGGCTTAGAGACCTGAACATGACTTGGTTTCTTTCATTTCGACCAATGTGGCATCGATGTGTTTTACCTGTATTAAGGTGCTTGCTGTGCGGAGAAGAATGCGTGTTGGACACCTGTCTGACGCTACAATCGGATGCGCCTATGGATGCAGAAACATTGTTGGGTCCGATAAAGGCTCATGCTTTGTGCTGCCCTCAACGGCTGCCAATCCTGATGACGGCATTCGTGGAAACTTCACCACTACGATTAAGGGGTAGTGGAGTTCAAGATGAAAGCAGCATCGATCAGGTACGACCTTCTGTCAGCAATACTAATCAAAACGTCAATGGAGACAATCATGCGCACGAATGCATGGTTACACCTTTTTCCGAGTTAGTGGAACTCTCCCAGGAAGCTGTTGACAGCTTTTTCGACAGTCTAAATGATATGATGTTCTCACCAGAACAGAAATAGAGACTTTTAAGCAAGCTAGCACACGGCGTTCCCAACACCCTGAATTTGGCCTTCAACTTAATAGCAAAATAACATGAACAATTTTCCCTCCAGTTCACGGACAGCGATTTTTTCAGCAGCCCCAAAATATTTTTACGAATTTTCGGGACACTTATCTTCTGCTTAAAGTAAGAACTATTCTTAGAAAACTAAAATTTCTATTTTTAGAAACTTTGTAGACATTAGCTGCCCACTGGTATGTTCATATTTATTTTTATTCTGTGATGAAATGGTCTCGAACCTTTTTTCTTCTGTATTAAGAGCCATTTCATGTGTAAATTCTCATATACCAATTAGCAATAATGTGTACATATGCGTGATTACTTTAGCATTATTCTACAGCTTGAGTACATATAGTACATGTGAATATTTTTTTTCCGTATATTACATTATTCGAAATGCATTACATGTATTTTGGGGTGGTAAGGTATACACGATACTCTACAGTATGTTTTACTATGCCTAGATTCGTAAACATGGCCATAGTTAGCGTGGAGTGGGTGTGATGTATTCTTATAGGTTCTGTATCGATCCCCCTATTCCTGACCCTGTTCTGGTTAACAAGTTAACTAGCAGCCATCCCATGATGCAGAAACCGTTATCTGATTAAGCCACACTACGGCACAGGAACGTGTTATCTGATTAGGTCATAACGCTTGCCATCTAATTAGACAAGCGATATTCCTCCAGCCCCTGATAAGGCATACGGAGTTCTCAAAACAAATCAAACCTATGACAACCTGGGAAAAACCCTGCGGCCATTGTTTTGATTTAATCGAGAACTTCAGCAAAAGAATGTGCTAACGACGAAGTCGTATGACATCCTTATTGACGTATCTATGTCCATCCTTACGTCAATCTCGGCACCTTACAGGTATAAATATTACCGGTATTGCCTTAAGCAAACACACGCGGTGGTGACGAGATCGGAGCAGCCAGACTTGCCGAAGCCCAGAGCAGAGCAGACCCTACTGGCGCAGCCCCGCCTTCCTGACGCGCTGAGAACGAGACGCTGCTTTCTCCTGCCGAGAAATCCAGCTCCGGCGCTTCCGGGTAGCCCTCGCAGGCAGCCTGGAATATCGAGACCAGAGACGAGAGATACCATCCCTCATTCATCCTAGATTCCAGGTACAGAACTGAATAACCCCTTGCAGAGAATTCTTGAGTCAGTCACTTGGCAAAACAAACTTAACTTAAACTGCTACTTTCTATTCCCGCCCACGTATTAGGCTTAGGTCAGGTACACCGGGGTAGGCGTAGTTAGAAACACCAGTTGAGTATGATTAGTCAAATATATATGTGTATGTATCTATTTTATCCATTTTAAACCACCTTATGGCTTAGAAACCATATAAATGTTTTTACAGTATTATTTTATACATCTGCTTTTATTGTATGCACTTTACTTAACCATAAGTATTGCGATAATATCGATCCATTTCTCTTGTATGAGAAAAGAGACTGATCAATAAATAACATCTTTTATTGAACACGCCCGTCTCTTCCTTTTCTCTACAATCTGGTGAGACTAAGAATGCACGTACTGACTGAGTAAAATAAGTTGTCTTTTGTTTTCACACGACTCTAGAGATACACTCTTGATTAGGGGAGAGCAAAGTTGTCATGTTCTATGGTTGTCAGAAACTAAATCCCTTCTTGTCTATCCAGGGAGGTTCAACTCCTCCTTGCCTATTCCAGAAAGTTTCTAGTGAACTCTGAGCTAGCTGGCAAACCCAAAACTTTAAGTCTAATATCGACAATAGAAGACCTAGTTAACGTCTGGTCTAGGCCTATACTATTGAAGGTATTATTCCAATGCGCAGAGCCTATTGGGATAATAGGAACTACACTACAGTATGGACCGCTGAAAGGAGTGGGCCTGGGGTATTTCTCCCACCTGCCTTTTCTTCTGATGGTGCTCACAGAAATTCATAATAAAAAGAATTGTAAAATGTTATTCTTAACAGTGTCGAAGTTAGGAAAGAGATTGAGTGATTCAAAACAACAATAGAATGTACCTGATAAGATGGACTACAAAATATACAATTGGACTCAAGTTGTCTTGTGAATAACATGGGGAGGTGTGTGTTGCTATCCCTTCCAAGGATAGGTGGAGCAATGATGTCCATGTTTAGATGCGCTACCGCTAATGTCATCTGGAGAGGGTTGTTCGTGAAAAATATAAATACACATTTTAAAGTGAACTATGTGTAGCTTCATTAGTATACAAGGGTCAGTGTTCAGCAGGTTCCAAATTAGTTTATAGTGATTATATGTATGTAAATATTGTAATGTTTTTGTTTTACAAGTTATATTGATGTAACTATGGAAAAACATCTTCTATGTGATTTTGTATGGTGGAAAATGGAGAAAACACTGATAACCACTGATGGTTACACTTTTGAATACATTGAAAAACACTGATTTCTACATTAGGAATATACACAGTACATATATCAATGTAAAATTTGGTTGGCTTCCTTTAAATAGCAGCCCTGAAGAAGTTCCAAACATATCGGACATGAAATGCATTGGCTGTTTTTTCAATGAAATAGAGAATAAAAGAAGATTTTAACTTTATATCAGAGTCTATACCATTATATTTCTGCAAATGGTGTGCTCTTCACATCTTGAATTTTCCTTTCCTCACTGTACGTCAACAGAACCTGCTGGAGCTGGGTCCTGGCTGGAAATGTACTGTTGGTTACTGTGAGGACTGACCTAGAGAGTGCTGATCTTTTCTGTTGCCACAACTGCTAAATTGAGTACCTGAACATACCCTTTGGCTGAGGTGTTTAAAGAAGTAAAGAATATACAAGTCACTCCACAATCACCCATCATGACTCTCTTGCAAGCTGCTGTGAAGTTCTTTTGTATGAAATAACCTTCATGGGAAATACCACTTTTGCAAAGATACCAATCAGAATTTAGCTACCAGTTGGGCAAAAATGCTTATGAGAAGTGCAGCTTCCGGGTACCTTGTGATGTGATGTGACAAGGAGCTTATATAGCGCACTACCACTCCAAAGAGCATCTTGGCGCTTAGATTCCAAACGACCACAAGTAGTAGATGAAAGGAACTACCTGTCTATAAAGCATCTCATATGATTCCCATACATTCGAGTTTGGCAGGGCAAAGATCCATGTTTTTAAAAGCTTACTGAATTTTAGTTCAGTGGTGGCTTGACGCAGGAAGGAGGGAAGTTTGTTCCATGCTTTCGCTCCAATGACTGCAATGGATTTTCCTCCTCTGGTTGATAATTTGAATCTGGGGACATGGAGTAGGTTTGCTGTGGAGGACGTGAGTGATCTTGACGGATGGTATTGATTGAAGTATTTGCGCAGATACAGTGGGCCCTGATGGTAAAAGGCTCTATAAGTAATGGTCAGGACTTTAAAGAGTATGCGCGTATGGATTGGGAGCCAATGTAATGCATCCAAAGCTGCAGAGGCAGAGGATTTCCTGGGCAGCCTGAGGACCAGTCTGGCAGCTGCGTGCTGGACCATTTGGAGTTTATGGAGGGCTGATGTGTTAAGTTCTGCATAGAGGCTGTTACAATAGTCCAGCCTTGATGTTATAAGGGCCACAGCTACCGTACGTCTGGCACTCAGAGGAAGAAGATCGAAAAACTTCCTCAGGCTTCTAATGATTCCAAAACATGTCCCTGCTACTACTTTGGCTAGTTGGTTAAAAGTCAGAGTGTTATCAAACTTTATGCCTAGGTTTCGAGCCGCATTGATGGTGTTAGGGGGGGTTTCTGCTTTTTCAGGCCAGCAGGCTTGTGGAGAAAAAAGGTTATTGGGTCCGAAAGGAATAATTTCTGTTTTGGATGAGTTGCACTTCAAATGGTTGTGTGACATCCATTTGAAAGTTGCTGACAGACATTCTTTCAGAGTTTGTTCTGTGTTAGATTGATTTTTGTCAAAGGTCAGAACAAGCTGAGTGTCGTCAGCGTAGGCGACAGTACTAATATTGTAGGAGGAGATTAGGTCAAGTAGGGGAACCATATAAAGGTTGAATAGGGAGGGGCTTAAGCTAGAGCCCTGCGGGACCCCTGTTTTGATGATTTTTCCTTCTGAGGAGAAATCTCCCAACCTTACAATCTGGTGCCTATGTGCTAAATAGTTTTTAAACCATTCAAACACGGTTCCTGCTATGCCAGCATTGGAAAGGCGATGTAAAAGGATAGCATGGGATACCGTGTTGAATGCTGCAGAGAGATCTAATAGGATCAGGACAGCTAATTTGCCCTGATCCAATGCAGCACGGATGGTTTCAGTAGAGGATAGAAGTGCAGATTCGGTAGAATGGTGGGTCCTGAAACCTGCTTTAAAAGGATGTAAAATGTCATTTTCTTCTAGAAATGCCATTAGTTGTTTATTGGCGAGAGATTCTGCAATTTTGCAGATGGCAGGAAGAAGCGAAATGGGACGAAGGTTGGAGAGGATGGAAGGGTCTTGTGATACTTTTTCTGTAGTGGTTTTACTATCGCTGTCTTCCATTGAGGAGGAATTTCTCCCGATTGAAAAGACGAGTTGATAATGGCATTGATATGGGGATTAACCTCCTGTATTATGGATTTAAGGAAAGATGGGGGTCAGGGGTCAGAAGGGGATCCTGATTTCAGGGTAAGTATTCCCTGTAAAGAGTCGTCGAGGCTAATGTGGCTAAATTGTTCCCATCTGGATTGATGGGTTTTGAAGACAATATCACTGGTGGGTTCTGTTATTACGAATGGGGGGAAGTCTTTGGTAAGCTTTTCTATTTTTTGGGGTGAAATAAGAGGCTATGTCATTGCATAGAATCTGCGAGGGAGGGATCTCTTGAGTTGCAGTGTTCGGTTTGATGAAACTGTTAACAATTTTAAAAATTTCTGTTTGTTTGTTATTTGCCGCTTCAATACGGGAGGTGAAATAGTTTGTCTTTGCCATTTTAATGGAAGAGTGATATGATCTACTAGCTTTCTTATATATCATTTTAGCATCATTGTCGTAATTGCGTCGCCAATTACGTTCAAGAAGTTTGATTTCTGCTAGTTGTTTTTTAAGGGTATCTAAGAACCAAGGAGCGGAGATTTTCCTCTTTCCTGTGGTCTCTCTATTTCTTTCAGGGTTTCTGATATTATTTCCGATATCTGACATCCATCTCACAAATTTTTGATGATCTATAGTAGTATTTCCCGAAAGGGTAGGTTTACTTTCCTTGGCCCAACTAATAAGATCAGGATGTTTCATGATTTTTCCCCAATTAGGTAAAGTGCTTCCCTTATTAGCTACCTGTTTCGTCTTCAATTTGCTCCCTGTGAATTCAATGTTGAATTTTATAAAGAAATGATCAGTCCAGGTCAGGGGTGTGGGATCATTAACAGTCATGGAACTAATGCAGTCAAGAGAGTGTCCAGCCTTATGAGTGGCTTCAAAAGTCCTGAGAGTTAATCCCAGGATCTGTAGGGTTTCTTTAAAATTAGAGGCATGTTTATCCATGGGATCATCTAAGTGGAGGTTCAGATCACCTACAATTGTAAAGTTGGAATACCTAGAGACCAGGTCTCCCAACACTTCCCCTACACTTGCAAGAAACTGCGTGGGATTGCGAGGAGGACGATAGAGTAATGCTCCAGACAAGGTGAAGGTGTTATGCACCTGAATAGAAAAATATACACTTTCAGCTTCTTCGATGTCAGGGAGCTCTCTAATTAAGCATTTATAGGAATCTCTATAGATTATAGCCAGACCACCACCGCGTTGTTCTACGCGGTCTTGTCTGCAGATAGAGTAGCCAGGGGGGATGGCATGGACTACGTCGGGGTTTGACCACTCACGAAGCCAGGTCTCTGTGATAAAAAGACAGTCTAAATCATTTTCGTGGACCAGGTCAAATATATGAAGGGAGTTTTTACACATTGAGCGGGCATTTATAAGGCCTCCCTTCATGTGCCTAAGAGTTGGTTGATTGGTCGTTGGGTGATGGGGTGTTAAAGTGAGTTTACAGACAGCACAGCAAATAGGACCTGCCCATTTATCTGCATCGAGGGCATGATGGCAATGAGAGCATAAGATATTCAAAGCTATAATTGAATTTTTAGATAAAGGAGTCACCTGGGTATGGTGGGTGGCCCTAGGCCCGTCCTCGGCGCGGACGAGCACAGACGGGCTAGACCCAGGCGTGACTCCGGCGCGACAATGGCGCGCCCGCTGTTCGCGTTCGCTGCGCGAAGCAGTGGCCATCTGTATTTGTAGTCCCTTTTCCAGCAAGGACGCTGGGAATTGTAGTTCCCTACCAGAGTAGTCAGGGGTCTGGTCCCGCGATTGCCGGCCACAGTCCCTATTCGACTGTGAGCTCGGGGGGAGTGCAATCAATATTTTTAAGGTAGTGAGGTGGTTGCTTAAAAATGCAATTTGTCAAGAAATGCGCCGCAAAAGAAATACAATAAATCACAATATTTTAAAAACAGGCTATCTAGCACCCGGCTTCCGCCTCAGGTGTAGGGAAAATTTTGCTAGTGTCCGGAGCAGCCTAGTAGTAGTCACCGGGCTCCCGACTTGAATGTAAGGGGAAAGAGAGGAATCTGGTGGCATAGTTCACAACCATTATGACCCTGTCCCTACAAAAGTTTTTTGGTTCCACGTATCCAGCAAACATGCATCAAGAAAGGTGTCCCTGGTACTGACAGCATTACTACATGAGTCTGGGAAGCACCTCAAGACCTCCTACCCCAATGTTACTTCATAAAGGATCATCAGAACATCTTTCTCTTGCAACATATATTGGGCTCAGAAAAGAAATAACTAGCTAGTGTCTATCATGTATTTCGGTTAAATTCCATGGTTTACTTCTAGAGGAATTTCCTAACCCAGTTCTAGTAAGGACCATTTGTGACACTGGGGAAACTGCAAAGCATCTAGTAACTACATGTGCCAGGTTGTAAGGCTTACTGTACGGAGATCCTTCCTGCAGTGTACCTGGAACACCAAAGGGCCTTAATAATCTGTTTAGTGTTCACTCTCTCCATAGAGGCCACCTACTGTAGTACACTCTCTGGGGCATATGTATGAGGCCTGTTTCCGGTTCGCAAATGGGGCGATTCTCAGAATCGTCCCATTTGCGAACGGGAAAAAGGCTTTTGGGATGTATCATCCCAAAAGGCCTTCCCTCAATAGGGAATCGCAAAATTTACAATTCCCTATTCTGCGAATGCATTTAAGGAATCGCAAATTGCGGTTCCTTAAATGCAATTCTGGAAGCACCAAAGTTGTGCGATTTTGCCTTTAGAAATCGCAAATTACCACCAGCTTGAAGTTGGTGGTAATTTGCGATTCATTTGAAAAATTCACTTTTTTACATTTTTCAAAGTGCCATGTGGCGCATGTGCACACATGCTTATTTCAGGGGTGCAACAGGGTGTTCTTTTGACACCCTTGCACCCTTGAAATTGCATTCGCGAGTACCTATGAGGTTTTTTTTTCCTTTTTTTTATACATTTTTGTATTCAGGTTTGCACAATAAGACATAACATTCTCCATTGGGTTTAGTTTACAATAGTGACCATGTTGGCATTGCACTTGAACACATTGGTTACTTTCATATACAATTCTTTCCTTCTCACCATACTCGCAACCGACATTTGGTTTCCCTTCCCTCCCGCCCGATGCTAGTATCTCCCGTCTGCACACTATGCTGTCCCCTGTATCTCCCTCATCCCGGGCTATTATGTGGGCTTGACTCAGTTTGCGGAGGTTCACACATATTTCCTCTAAATTCGTTCCACTTCCCCCAAATCTTAGACCATTTCTTGGGGCATCCCCTATGTGTGAACACTGCACTCTCCGCCACCATCGCCTCATCCATATCATTCCGCCAGTGCAGGTATGTGGGCAACTCTTCCGCGCCCTAGTTCCTAGCTGTGTTTCTCTTTGCAATTGTTATCCCCATTGTAGCCCAATTCTGCAACTGTAGATTCTGGTCTGTGGGCTCCCACATATTCAGGAGGCATCTCTTTGAGTTCGCCTGGACTTCCACCCCACCCACTCGTGATACCACACTCATGATTTTTTCCCAGTATGTTTGGATTCGTGGGCATTCCCATATTATGTGGTAGAATGTGCCTGGGAGACCACAGTTCCGCAAGCACAAAGTATTAGGTGCGTGGCCTATTTTATGTATTGTCGTGCGGGAATGATACATGAGATGGAGTACCTTTAACTGTACTAGTTTGAGTTTAGATTGTATTGCCCCTTCGCGTGGTGACGCCAAAGCGTCCTGCCAGTCCGAATCTTCCATGTTGCCTAAGTCTGCCTGCCACCTTTCCCTTAAGGTCATTATGGGGTCTGTATGTTATTTATGATCTTACGGTATGTCTGGGAAATAGCCTTTGTTTCCATATGATCAGTGAGGAGTCTGTCCTCTAATGGACCAGTCTCTAGCAGTTGTGTCTCTGGAGGAATGGCACTTCTAAGTGCGTGTCTAATTTGGGTATATCTGTATACTTTCGTCCCTGCCATGTTGTACTTCTTTTGCACTGCCGCAAAGGGAATAACCTCCACCTTTGACTAAAGATCCTTTCGTTTTTGACAGGTTACCTAGTTTTTGGGTCTCCCAGAGGGGGGTGGCCTGCGTCAGCACTCCTTCCCAACCCAGCGCCCTCTGTGCCGCATGCCATATCGTGATTGTGTGAGCCGTGGGGCCTGTGAATATATTCTTTCGTTTAGTGATGAATAGGGCTTTCAGTAACTGGTCTGTCGGTAGAACGTACCTATCCATCTGAAAGGCTGGTTCGTCCTGTGGTTCGTCCTGTGGTGCATGCAACCAGTGATGAAGTTGTGATGCCCAATAGTACAATTTTATGTTAGACAAAGCGATTCCCCCGTCATACCCACTACGTGTTAACTTGTGTTGTGCTATTCGTGTGGTCTTTCTGTCCCATAGTAGGGCAGAAACCTCTGCTTCAATTGCTTTAAAATATGTGGGGGGGACGGGAACGGGGTGTTTTGGAGCACATATAGACATCTAGGGAGGGCCATCATCTTAAAGAGGGTCGCTCTACCCAGTAGCGTCAGTGGGAGGGACCTCCAGCGTGCAATGTCATCTCAGAATTTCGTAAGCAGTTTTATGAGATTTTCTTCTATAAATAATGCCTGTCATGGAGTGACGTGGATTCCCAGGTACTTGAAGCCCTGAGTTGTAATTTGCAGCTCACAGCCCGACGGGAGCCTCAGTGCGGGTCCGTGCACTATGAAGAGAAGTGATTTTGACCAATTTATGGTGTATCCTGAGACCTTCCCGTATGCCGTGCAAATATCTAGTAGGACGCTAAATGACTGTATCGGAGACATCAAATACATCAGTACATCATCAGCATAGAGCGAGATGCGATCTTCCTAAGTTGCCTCCCATCTCATCCCTCAGACCATCACATCCTGCCTTATCCATGCCTCTAATGGTTCTAGAATCAATGCAAATAGTAGTGGGGACAATGGGCAGCCTTGTCTCGTGCCCCTGCCCAATTTAAACTCCCTTGAGACACGGCCATTCGCCACCACCTGTGCCAAAGGCGCTGTGTTTAATAGTTTAATCCATGCGCAAAATGTTGAGCCAAATCCCATCCTCTGGAGGACCGTGAATAAGAATGGCCATTCCACAAGGTCAAATGCCATCGTCGCATCCAAGGAAAGAATCGATGCATCCTCCTGTATGGTCGACGCACGGGCCAGTACCCCGTGAGGACGCCGTAGGTTTAGGGCGGTATTTCGTCCCGGCATAAACCCGGATTGGTCTGAGTGAATGAGTGTCGCAAGATAGGGTTGCAACGGGAGCGCGAGAGCTTTCGCTAAAATCTTGGCCTCTGCGTTTATTAAAGATATTGACTGAGAAGACGAGCAATTCTCCTACGGTTTACTTGGTTTATGTATCGCCACTACGGTTGCCAAACGCTGGTCCCTCGGAAGTGTACCCTTGTCGAAACTCTCATTGTACATATTTAATAAGTGGGGTAACAGCGGTGTTGCTGCTTTCTTATATAATTCTACCGGCAGCCCGTTAGGCCCTAGTGCCTTCCCTGTGTGTAGAGTGGAGAGCGCCAGTCCTAGCTCGTCCGTGGTCAGTGCATTCTCTAAGTCAAGGCTTTCTGTCTGCAACAGTGTGGGTAGCCTGATGTCGCGAATAAACTGCACATTTTCGTCCACCGTAGCAGTTGCCTTAGGTGTATATACTCTTTCGTAGTGGGATGCCAGCTCTTCCACTATTTGCTGTGGGTCTGTGGTACTGGTGCCGTCCTCTCTAGTCAGCTGGCCAATCCAGCAGCTTGCCTTCTCACGTCTCGCTAGCCAAGCCAGTAGTTTACCCGTTTTATCCCCTATCTCGTACAGTAAGTGATGTGTTGCCATATGCTTAGCTTTGATTTCTTCCGACGCGAATGTCTTATATTCCTGACACGCCAGTGCCAAGTCGTGTGTAGTGGTGTCTGTCGTGTTTGCCGCATGGACTACTTCCGCCTGCCGGACTCTCTCTTCCAGTTCTTCTAGGTATTGTCTGCGTTCTCTCCTATGATTTGTAATTACTGACATGGCCTGTCCTCTAATCACTGTTTTGTAAGCCTCATACAATATGCCCGGCGAGCTCACCGACCGCTCGCTGTCTATGAAGTATTGTTCTGTGGACTTGAGGAGTTTTTTTCTGATCTTAGGGACCTTCAGGTATCCGGGATGGAGCGGGAAAAGTCGTCTCCTGCCCGGGGTCTGTGAAATGCATACGAGTTGTATCGGTGAGTGATCCAAGATGCTTCTAGGTAAGTGAGTTACCTCCATCTGTCTCCCCTAGGTGATCGCTAATGCAAAGATGTAATCTATCCTCGAAAGACTGTTGTGTACTCCTGAGTGGAATGTCTATTGTCGTTCGATGGGGTGCAACCTGCGCCATATATCGATCAGTCCCATTGTCTCTACAAAGTTCGTCAGGGCCTGATTAGGCCTATTAGTTTCCCTGGGCGGTCTGCGATCTAGGGCTGTGTCCATTACTGTATTAAAGTCCCCCCCCAAAATCAGTTCACCCTCTGGGAGGTCCAGCAAGAATCTCCCAAGGTCTTGAAACGCCGTTTGGTGGAGTGTAGGGGGGATGTAGACTGATACCATATTGTACGGTTTCCCCTCCCACTGACATGATAGTGCTGCAAAGCGGCCCGGATCGTCTGTCTATGTTGCTTTTATGATCAGAGGTGAGTTCTTGAGGACCAATATCCCCACTCCCCGGGAGCTGAGGTAAATGCAGAATGTGCTACCATCTTAAACCCCCACGATCAAGTGCTTTACATGTCGAGCCCACAAGGTGGGATTCCTGGATCAGGGCTACTGTCGGGGTCCTGGGCTTCAGGTATTGGAGTACCAGCCCTCTTTTAATCTTATTACCTAATCCATTGACATTCCATGAAATTACAGTTAGGGGCAGCTCTGCAATGTTGGTGTTAGCGGGTGGGTGTCTGTGCCTTCAAGTCGCTTCGATGTGTCTTTCATGTGAGGGTGTTACCTTTGTCTGACATAGCCACTGGTGAAACAGACCATGTGTGCGTGCGTAACGGTCAATCCCTGACAAATTGTGGTGGACAAAAAAAAATACAACAAAACCCCAACATAAACTTTGCACTCGTGCTCTATACCAAGTTGCCAACCATATCATGTTAAGACGGCTGTCAGTGTACATACAGGAGCATAGAACAACATAGCACCAGGGACCTCATACCCCCAACTGTCCGTGAATTACCTCCCCCCTCTCTGCCTCCCTGACAAGCGATATTACAAGTCCCCGCCTCCCAAACTGAGCAGAGTGCTTCGATACCCCAACTAATACCATATTACGTGGGGGTGAGTCTATCCGTGATCCCGAAAAGTCCCCATTAGGTGTGCAACAGTCGTCACAGAAAGTGATAATTAAAGTCCACTCATACCTTTACGGAGCGGCCACCAAAGCCCCCCTTACTTTACGGTGTTCGATGGGCCCCATATAGTTCAAGCCACCTGCAATGTTCCTAGTCTAGAGTCCCAGGTTGCGGTGGCAACCTCTTCCAGTCGGTCGCTGTCCACATCAATGAATGGAGTCCCACGAGGAGTCATTCTTCCCTGCCGGTCTTGGTGTTTACCACGTGCTCTGGAGCCGTTTGCCCGACGCCATCCTTCCAACCATTCCTGTGCTTCCTTGGGTGTAGCAAAAAACCACGTCTTCCCTTCGCTTCCACTCGTACTTTTTGCCAGGAAGAGCATGGAGTATTTGAGTTCTCTAGCACGCATCTCCTTTTTCACTTCCATGAAACCACGCCTTTGTTTGGTGACCACCGCCGTGTAGTCCGGATAAAACTGAACCACTCCATTGTCGATCCGTAGAGGGTTGTGCAATTCTAGCCCCCTGCAAGACGGAGTCGCGGTCGCGAAAGTTGAAAAAACGTGCCAGGATAGGTCGAGGGGGGGCCCCCGGGCGTGGCTTGCCACCTGGCACTCGATGTGCCCGCTCCACCGAGAAAAAACTGGACAGTCCACGGGGCTGCAGTTGAATCTTGATACGGTCTTCCACAAAGAGGTCCAATGCTGGCCCGCCCATCTTTTCCGGCACCCCCACTAGGCGTACATTGTTGCGTCTGGAGTGTCCTTCTTGGTCGTCTAACTTCACCATGATCAGTTTATTGTCAGCTTCTAGGCGCCTCCCATCGCAGCTCTCACACCCGGCGATGGTGCCGTCCCACGTGGTCGGCAGTAATCGCTGTTGCCTGCCGTGCAGTTACCTTCGCACGCGGCCCTCGCCGCAAGTCGTGCCCCTTAACGATGGGACAATGTGGCGAAAAGCGTCTTCTTATTATCGCCACTGGATGTTGCGGGGGTAGGGTGCCGGGGGTGGCTTCCCCTCTCCGCCGAATGGTTGCCAAATTGGTCGTTGTGCACCAAGCGGGACACCCTGATCTTCTGGACAGTCTTGGGCGCGCGCTATGATGTCGGGCGCCAGTCCCGTGCAGGCACCGCACTTACTTCTCGTACTGCCCAGCATTTATGAGCCGCGTCTTCTCCTCTTCCTGCCACCACCGGGAGATTTATTGCTGGCTCTGGTCTTTATGTTTACTGCGGTGCACGAATGATTCCGTGTCGGCGGTTGGTCCGCTGTAGCAGGTGGTATTCCGCCGTCTCCAAGCCCTCACCGGCTAGCTCCTCTGTGGGTGCCTGATGTACTTGAGGCCCGGTCGTAGCTTGACTCACAGGCCTGGTTTCCACCGCCGATCTTTCTCCACAGCTGTGTCACCTACAGTGCTCCGGAGTGGCTCAATCGGCTCCGGGATCCTAGCGGGTCAGCGTTTTATAGCGTGCTGATCTGTGTACTCAGGATTAGTGGCCGGATTTATCTGGGGAAGCTCCCGGGGTCATGGAGCTCTAGTCGGCTGCGGCCATTTTACACTGCTACTAGCCACTCCCCACAATGGGTTTTTTAATGGGAAATTGCGAATGTCTTCCCACTCATTCCTGTGGGCCTCAAGGCCCAGAGGAATGAATGGGAAGGTATTCTTTAATTGCAGATCGCAATTTGGAATTCGCAATTGAGGAATACGTACGAATCGCAATTAATATTGCAAATCCTACATATATTGCCTTTTGCGAGTCCTTAAGAGCGAATCGCTAAAATTCTCTATAAAGGACTCGCAAAACGCTTTCTTGATACATATGCCCCTCTGTGCCTTCCAGATGTTTGCCTCTGCTTGGTCTTCTGATGACAATCATCCACCCAGCCTCAGACTTCAGTGCAGCTTCTTCCCTTGGAGAGACTAATTTAGAAGTGGTTCAATTACTGTGACTGGGCCTTAGTTTACAGAAGAACTGTGTTGTTCCTGCTTATCATTTATAAGTAAAAACATCTTACATAAAAGCATAAAAACGGACAAAGATCTAACACACAATTCTCACATTTAAAACATACTGGAGTGAGAGGCAAGATGGCACCCGTTGCGGACGCATAGGAGGATCGTTCCTTTGCCCCCTCTCATGGCTACTGTTCATTAGCTCGCTACTTTACGGCTACATTGTTGCTTGTTTACTCACTGTGGCTCTTTGATTCCTGGACCGGCAGAGTGACGATGTGGTGACGGCGGGCGCTATTTGATTGGGAGAAGCCCTGGGAGTTCGGTGCTCCGTGCTTTGGCTTTTCGGGACCCAGACTCAGAGAGTGGAGCTTGGCGCCCGGCTCCCAGCGCTTATCGATGGACGGATAGACTGCAACATTCGGCAGTGGATTCATCTTGCCTGTGGCCTGTGGAGCGAACATCGGACTGCTTTTCGAGAACTGTACGAGGAGGTACTCTATTCGGGAGAGTCAGCGGACGGTGTTTTGAGATACAGCGTTTCCAGGCGGCTGCTGACACTCTGCGACATCTCTGTAGTAGGGTGATTACCTGCTTTGATACAAGCGCCAATAACATCGGAGAAGATCGTTGAGATAATAAAGATGCCCCCTAAGGGAACACGTGGGAGACCCCGGGCACCGGATACAGAGATGGCGAACACAAATGGCAGTAGTACTGATCTGGAGGCACGAGATATTACTGGTGAAATCTCTGGGAAAACTGGGAAGAATCTTGGCGCTGCTTTGGAGTCTGGTTCGGCTAAAAATAAAGATAAAGAAGGAGTGGAAAAGAAAATACCAGCGATTTTCTCTGCTACTAAAGAGAAGCGCAAAGGTAAATTGCCTCCCCCCCTCGTCAATGACTCTGCACAATTAAACTTAACTGCGGACTCTGTGTCTATGTCTGAGACTTGTGCACCTTCTGTACAGACCAATGATTCCTCTATTGTTGTAATGGTGGGTATTGGACGGGAAATGACGAAGTAAATCCAGTTGGAGATACGGTATGGGGAGAAGGGGCAGCATAGTAGTGGAGGGGTTGACGGCTACAGACAGAGCGGTAGAGATACCAGATTGTCTCTCACAAACTGTATTTGATGATGAAATGGCGATGCCTGACACTTAGTCTGGTGACTTCTTTTTGCTGTCTGACCAATCTAATGCGTCAAGGAATGAGGTGGAGGTACAATATGCAATGCAGATGAATATTAATGATGGTAGTGAGCACAGTAGCTCATTCCTCTAGGATGCTGCAGGTCTTGATGAAGGGCAATCTCATACTGTGCGGAAAAAATTACCGCTAGGACCGGCCGGGACATATTGTTTGATGTCAAGGTCAACAAGTTTTAATGTGCATTTTGTCCTTGGTACAAGTAGGCCAAACCCCCTGCAGCACAAACCCTTTGGATGCCAGTTTACAGTACCACATTGTGGCTCAGGGAAGGGCTTTCTATACAATTAAGGTAAAGTGAGTGTTATAGCTGTTCAAACTTGTATATATGGTTCATTAACGTAAAGCCTTTATTACTAGGGTGAGTACTAAAAGTAAATGTATTAAGCTCAGCCTGCACTTCTAAAGGTGGTTCCAGTATAAACGTGTACACACATTTTCAAAGTTTAATAATATGAGGCTCTGTATAATGCACCCAGAATGCGCTCTGATTATATGCAAATATTTGCAGAAGCTTGAAATCAAGAGTAATGATTCTTTGCTTTCAAAATAAAAGTTCACAAAAAATGCATGTAAGAAATGAAAACATTTAGCTAAACTACTGTAAGATTTTAGGTACTGTATCTTTGCAGCATCATTTAGTAACATGTTGATGTATGTTAGTATTTCCCAAAAATATTCAGAATGGAATATCAGTGTAACCAGTTTAAATATGAATATGGAAACAAGAACAAACAAGCATTGGCATAGCTAGTGGGTCTGAAAGTGGTGGTCAGCCTTTTGGTTTTGTCAAGGCGCGACTTGTTTATGCATGGTTTTTGTAAATCCTTAACAGTGTGGGAGCTGCTGGGTCCTCACCATTCTAACAAGCATTGGCAAAAGCAAACCAAAATATTTTGGTCTCAGCACACATTGCCACAGCGGTTCTGGGCACTGAACACAACTACTTTGTGTGCCAATATGCTTCTTGTAAAAGAGGAAAATACTGTCACTTACAGGGATGCAAACTGATAGACAGACGGAGAGAGACAGAATAAAAAACAAAACAAAAGGTCATGGTTAACGCCAGGCCTAATTAGAGGCCCAATTATTAAAGAAAGTCTCAAAAGTGCATCCATGGTATATATCCTTGCATTAAGTGCATATGTACAGTTTCCATGAATTCACAAGAATTTACAGAAATAGGCCAAGAAATAGTACTCCCTGAAAATATTTGTGAAGTGCATTTTAGCATGAGCAAATATGCAGGTGTAGATTTGCTTATGTGAAAATCTGAATGTTTTCAAGTTCACTTTTCCTCCACCCACTTTTTTCCCAACCCTGGAAGAAGTCTGCCACTGTCAGTAGTAAATTTCCGACCGTTCTCAGAAGAATTGGTGAAAACCCTTAAAATTGAACGTTAGTAGGTTTGCACACACTAAAAAGGGCATTCCATCCCTGGGACTATTGCTTACCACTACCTTCAGCCCCAGTATGTAGACCTGCAGAAACATAGCAGCATAAGTGAATTGCTAGCATTCAAACACTACTAGGGTATGAACCCTGGCATATTCAGGGAGGCTATATCAGAACTCTTATATAATGAGATTGCTGCGTAATTTGTTGCCGCATTACATGGCACATAGGGGACAAGTGGATTTTGTTACAGGACAAGTAGATTTATTAAGCAGCCTGCCCCATGGACAAGTAGATATTTAATTAAATTCCACACCCCTGCTCTTATCTATCAATCCATTATGTCTCATCGGGCTGAAACATGTGAAGAGAGCCAGCGAGTCCAGAATATATGCAGGAAGCTACAGAACTCTGTACAATGGATGTCTAAGTCACAGGCCGATTTTGTTTCTAGGGTGAGTGAAGCTGAAACTCGGATCTCCAATTTAGAGGATGAACTGGCTCAGCAAAAATCTAAAACTGCCTCTATACAATCTGTCAAGGACGACTTACAATGGAAGATGGCCGACATTGAAAACCGTGCTTGTCGTAATAATTTGAGAGTGATCCAGATTCCTGAGGGGAGAGAAGGACAGGATCCACCGCGTTATATTGTTGAACTTTTTATGAAATCCTTCCCAGGAACTGTCCAAGTGGGACTGGGACCGTGAAATTGAGAGAGCACATTGTTTTCCATTTAACAGGTGCCCGGTGGCTGGCCCTAGAGCTCTCTTAATTGCATTCAATAGTTTCCTGGCACGAGAGGAAGTGTATCGCTCTGCACGGCCTAACAAAAAAAGATCTGGGGGTGACTGAGCTTTTTGTACAGCCGGATTTTTGTAGGCAAACAGTCGAACTTAGATGGCAGCTTCGCGAGATGATCTCTAGATTTCAGGCTAAAAATGCGCAAGCATATCTGCTGAATCCAACAAAATTGAAAGTGATTTTTAAGGATCGCACATATTTTTTCCAGTGAGAGCTCCGCTAATGAGTTTTTGAAATCAATTTAAGGGGCTGGGTTACCTTAGCTAAAAAGACAACAATGTAGCGTTAGTTTAGTTATGGTTTGCTGATTGAGTGATGTTGTAATTTCTAATGTCTGTATTATTGTGCTTAGATACAGTCATGAGTAGGGGCAAGGGGGAGTGCGATCACCTGCATCTACAGGACCTTGCGTCCTAAGGCCTTGTTCAGGGGTGGTGGGCAGGAAGGGTGACTAAGTTGGGATGGGGATGGTTCAGTGGGGGGTGGTGGGGCACTGAGGTGAGGGAAAAGGGGTCAAAAAATCACAGTAACACAAGGAGTTAATAAAGTTACACTTATTTGGTTGGTTCTGCAAGTAAAATGTGATGAAGGCGTGGTTAATATGACAGTGTCAAATTATTACTATGATGTCTAAGGGGGTAAAGATTTGCTCATTAAACGTTAGTGGTCTTAACAATTGGCATAAAAGATATAGAATTTCTGCAGAGTTACGTAGTATCTATCCAGATTTAGTGTGTCTCCAAGAGACACACATCCCTTGGTCACAGCGTGCAACCTTAGAAACGCTGGGGTTTTCTCTACTAGTGGCTTCTCAACAATCATCATTGATTAGAGGGGTAGCAATCCTCGCCAAACCTAACTTAGTTACGGTAGGTCGAAATTTAGCTGATAAAGCAGGGAGATGGGCTATTATGGAGTGTCTGATAGGGCAGATTACATTTACCCTTTGCACAATATACGGTTCCAATTTGGACGACGCTTCTGCTTTAATAGAACTTAATAATGAGTTAGCAATTTGGGGGACACCTCTTTTAGTCTGTGGGGATATTAATATAGCTTTATCCATTGGAGAATTAAAGACGGGGCCCCGGTACTACAAGGGGCGAAAGCCAAAAGTGTTTAAAGCTTTGTATAATTTGGTAACAGATCATGGACTAGTGGACGCTTGGGGTCACTTGAATGTGGTAGATCCGGGATATACTTATTATTCCTTTCCTCACAAAAAGTTTGTGCTTCTAGATTACTCTTTTTTGTCGGGTTCGTTAATTGAAGGGGTTTCAATGCAAACTTTGTCAAGAATCACATCTGACCACTCTCTAATTGTGCTTGGCGTTCCTGCTCTAGCTTTTTTACCTCCGTACGTACATCCCTGAAGATTTTCAGGGATGTACGTCGGAGTGGCTCAGGGAATTTTTTTCTATGAATCGCTTTTCTACAAAACGTGCTATAGTATGGGATTCATTCAAAGCATATTTTAGAGGGGAGGCACTAAGCTTTGTGAGCTACCATAATAGGAAGAGAAAGCAAGAGATGCTGGAGCTACATGCGAATTTGAGGTACGCGGAAAAGAAACTAATTCAGGGGGCCACTGAATGCACAGGTAATTTACAGGTACTAGAGGAGGCTGTGGAGGTGGCTAGGTCCAAAATTAAGGGAGTCTGGAACGTGGATAATGCCAGGAAATACCTGGTTCACAAAAAACAAATTCACGAATTCGGTGAATCTGTTGGCCGGTGTTTGGTGCTTCGCCTACGTATTAAAGAATCTGGGCGGCGCATTGCGGGGATAAAGGATAATGCCGGAGTACATTGCCAGGACCCAAAAGGGATCTTAGCTATTTTCCAACAGTTTTATTCAGAATTCTACACACAAAAGCTATCTTCTAGTATACCCAGTCTATATATCAGGGATTGGCCTATAGTACAACTTGATAATACTGAAAGCTTGAGGTTAGATGAACCAATTACCATGGAAGAGTTGGAAGCAGCTGTTAATGGACTAGCTTTGGGGAAAGCGGCTGGACCCGACAAACTTCCGACAGAAATGTATAAGCTGTTTTTCAGTGTATTAAAAGATGATATGTTATGTACATTTAGGGCTGCCCAGAATAGATCTGCCCCATAATCATGGGCAGAAGCTACTATTGTGGTTTTTGGAAAAAAAGGCAAAGACCCTGTACTGGTGGGCTCTTATAGGTCAATTTCATTGCGATAGCAAGATATATTCTAAAATGTTAGCAAATCGATTGTCTCAAGTCATTACTCCTTTAGTGTCTCATAATCAACATGGTTTTATTCCTGAGCGCAGTACAGTATCACATGTCAATGAGGTGGTGACGTTGTTTGATATTGCACAGAAGGAAAAGCGGGAACTAGGCCTTATACTATTGGACGCAGAAAAGGGGTTTGACCGTGTGGAGTGGGCTTACTTGTGGGAATTAATGTCAATGATGGGATTTGGTACACGGTTTATAAATGCCTGCCGCTGCTCTTTGTGTTATTTATAAATCCGTTTTTAGAACAACTAAGGAAAAACTTTTTGATCAAGCCTTTCAAGGTTCACAATTTGTCCTATTCAGTGTTTGCATATGCAGACGATATTGCAGTAACTACTACTGACCCGCTTCTAGCACTTCAAGAGATTGAGCGGCTCGCATTTTCATTTGGGCAAGTGTCTGGCTGCAAACTAAATGTCGCTAAGACACAGGTTTTAATTACTGATCAGGATGATGCTCATGTGGTAAATGAAGTGGTGTATCTGGGTATTAAAATCAGGTCATATATGGATGGAAGCAATATTATTAAGATGAATGTTTTACCCAAGATGTTGTATGTATTTCAAGCTGTACCGCTGGAAATTTCTGTGGCACAATTGCAGCACTTACAGTCTATCTGTTCTAAGTTTCTCTGGGCCCCAGGTAAACCTAGACGAGCTGTGAGATTTTTGACTATACCCATTGAACGGGGGGGTGGCTTGCTATCCCGGACTTTGCCTTTTATTTTTTGCTTGCTTTTTGTTAAAAAATGCTTATTTAATTAACCGGAGAAGAAGTTGGTAATATCGCGGAGGCCCCGTCTATTTTCCAGATTTTGCTGGGTCCTGTAGCGCGTCAATGTTTCTTTAAACAAATTGACGGCAGTTATTACAAGCGCACAAGGTTTAAGGTGCTTATATCAGCTTTCAATGTGTGGAAAAGAATACGAAAGCTTTGTCTAGTTGAGAAATTGTCTCGTTATACCGCAACAAATGCTGTAAATATTCTTCCTTTTGTTTTTGGGATACCACTGCTGTGGGCTGGAGGGTAAAAGGTGTTGTCCAACTTGGGGAACTGTTTTGTAATGATCGCTCCATGATGTTTTTTGAAAAATTATCACAACAGTATAATTTGCCCAAAAACCAATTTTTTAAGTTTCTACAGTTAAGAGATTTTATTTTCCGGAAAAAAGTCAGATCGGACTCTAGTTCAGTAGTCCTTGCTGTCCAACGTCAGGTCAAAATCGGGGCGTTGTATCAATTATTGTTATCCTGTAGAAAGGATGACCTAGATAAACATAGTGGTAAATGGGCTGTGATCCTGGGCATTGAGAATTTGAGCCTAAAAGATGCGATTATTAGATCCAGGGAGACTTTGCTGTCTGCGAACCTGAAAGCTCAATGTTTTAAAACGCTTTTAAATTTATATTATACGCCGGCAAGTATGTTAAAATGGGGGAACGGGCAAGATGGAAAATGCTTTCAATGCCGGGGGGATAATGCAGATAGGTTGCATATTTTTTTTCATGTGCTTGTTTGACACAGAAATAGGAGTTCAAAATGTTATAACACCTATAATGATGCTTTTGGGTATTGGACCGGAAGTAGGCAAGGGTACTCCCCTATACAAACATAGATATTTTATTTTCATGCCTATGACTGTTGCCCGACTTTGTATTGCGGCTGAGTGGTTAAAAGTTGAACCTCCCTCCTTCAAAATATGGAGGGCTAAGATGTATAATTTATTTCTGTTAGAGTTTAGTTTGTATTCTGTTAAGGGGGTCAAGAAACAAAATATTGGTTTAGGAATTATGTGTCTGCTTGAAGTGTTTTCGTAATTTATGTATTGGTCCATTGAGTTACTGTGGTATTAAATAAATAAATAAATAAATAAATAAATAAAACATACTGGAGCTGGCAGATACACTCCAGAAGACCATGATAAAAACACCATAGAGGACGCCTCACACTTGACATACTGCATTGTCAGAATCTGCTAATAAGAACGGGGCTAGACTTTACAATGTATTTACAAAAGAGCAACTGACCAATAGATTAAATAAATATGGCGAATAGATGCAATTCAAAATCTACGCAGTTAAAACATGCTGGAGCTGGCAAGTGCACTCCACAAGACCATGATAAAAGCCTCAAAGAGGACACCTTACTCGCCTTGGAAATCCCTCATAAAGTAGGATTCAAATAATATAGCGTTAATGCCATTCCTTCGGTTAGAGGGAGGCCATCGGGAGGTCTTGTTATATGGGTAAAAATTACCTTATGTATTGATATATTTCAGTTGGATCTTCCTTCACAGGATATAGTTGGAGTGAAGTTCCGAACTTAGGACAAAACTGACATATATATAGTAAATATTTATAACACACCTAGTTTAGCTAGTAAAGAATCACCTGTAATAGAACAATTAGTCCAACTTCTATGTTCAATTGCCTCAAGGGCAAGGGAACTTGTGGGGGGAGAATTTAACCATAAATTTAAACCTGTTGTTGGTTTTGCATTTTCTTTTAAAGAAGAAGACATTGTAAATAATATTTCTCCAATAGAAAGTAGCCCGGTAGTACCCTGCTCAGTTGCCGTTGCACAACTAATGAGATTAGTGTCAGGACATGGACTCCGAGCCTGTAATGGTCGATTGCCTTACGATAGCCTGAACGCAGCTACATTTAGCAGGAATAACTGCAAGAGTTGTATTGATTATATATTTGGCCAATTTTACATGATCTGGTAGTTGAGGATAGATCTGACAGTGATCATGACCCCCTATTCTTGACACTAACATCCCATTTTTTTCACCTAACCCCCTTGGACAATGGAGATATTAATTCTAGTGTCACCGAACCATTATTAAGTAATAATCTCAGAGTCTTAAAATGGCCTTCTATAGGGGGAAATGTCGAAGCTATGAAGCAGATTTATGATACCTTTGTAGATATTATATCACCGTACGTAGATCTCCCTAACACAGATTTCCCAATTATGATTATTCATCACGCATTGGTAGACACTTTGACCCCTATCTAAAGTAAGATTCCTAAGGAATGTAAAAAGGGGAAAACTGATATAACTAATTTAGAAAATCCCTGGTATAACAAAGAATGCTGTGAGGCAAAAAAGGAACTTATCTTGGCAACAAAAACAAAAAATATAGTGGCCTTTAAGAGAGAAAAGGAATAGGTACAAGAAATTATAAGCACATACTAAGAAAAATTGGGACGCTAGTATATGGTCTGAATTGATCAGTGCAGCCAAAGCGAAGGACTACTCTAGCTTTTGGCGATTGATATCCAAAGGAAACAAGGCAGGGAGGTGTAGTAAAGACCTTTTTTTAGATGCGAAAACATGGCCCAGCCATTTCGTCTGCCTATATTCAATATCTACTAGTGACACAGAATTTGAAATGCAAGATTATGTTACGCTTCCAATCACAGCCCCTCTACATTTTAGTTTGGAAGACACTCTGTCAGCTATGGATGCGGTAAAACCGGGAAAAGCTCCAGGTCCAGATAAAATACCAGGGGACTCACTGAGGCACGATAAAGAGATTTGGGGCCCCTATATTAACTTTTTATGTCATTCAGTCGCCGCAGGTGCAGCTATACCAGAATGATGGAAAGAGGCTGAAATTACAACAATCTTTAGAAAAGGTAATCCTCAGGACCCTTCAAATTATCAACCAATTAGTTTAATAGGTGTTTTAAGAAAAATATATGCTCGACAAATTTTAACAAAATTAAATTTTTGGATTGAGGAGAATAGTATTTTATCAATATTTCAAGCTGGTTTTAGAGTGAAAACAAGTGCAATTGGCCAGTTTTTTAGATTCCTCTGCATGAGTTGGAAACACACAGTGTTTAAGAAGGGTCACCTGTACATCACTTTTGTCGACTTGAAGGCTACCTTCGACTTGATCCCTAGAAATCTCCTCTGGAAATCCTTAAAAAAATCAAGGGGTACCGGGCGAAATACTCATGCAAATCATAAGATTGCATGAGGATAACTTTGCAAGGGTCAGATGGGGTCCGAGGGGTGAGCTTACAGAGCAAATTAAAGTAAACAGGGATGTAAGGCAGGAATGTGTACTGGCACCCACCTTATTTTCATTGTATGTAAATGACATTCCGGAATATTTATGGGCTGTGAACATGATTCTCCCAAGTTAGGTGGGGTGCCAGTGCCCGCCCTCCTATTTGCAGATGACACCATTCTAATATCCCAATCTCCCAAAGGTTTACAGTGTTTAATAGATACCTTTGATGCATATTGTGAGACTAAGGGCCTAAAAATAAATTCTAGTAAAACGAAATATATGGCAGTTAATCCACACAAGCCTTTAAAAAAGAAGTTAACTATTAAGGGACAGAAGATAGAATATGTGCACGATTTTAATTATCTAGGTATAACCTTGGATACTAAAATGTCCTGGTAAATGCAATTGGAGAAAAGCAAGAGCATTTTACTCCAAAATTCCTTACATATAGTAAAGAAACATGAGAGTAGTATGTCTAAAGCGGTATCACCAGCTCTTGAGGTATATGAGTATAGGGCGCAGTTGGTGTCTCTGTGTGGGAGAGCGCTATGGGGACCCTCAAGTAATAATACTTTTTATGGTGGGAGAAAATAAGTTCTTTAGGAACATTTTTCACCTTTCAATGTGCACACCACTAATACCCATTGTAATGGATCTTAATCTACACAGTATGGATCACCAGGCAATTTTAAGACCATTATTGTTCTGGGTGCGACTGTGGTCCACAGAAGAGCTAGTGCACTACAAAGAAGGGCTGGAGGAAGTCTTGAGGCTCAACCACGCAGCAGGTCTGCCGTGGCTTAAGCATTTTTGCTCCTGGTTTACTAACCTAGGGTTAAAGAATTTCTGGGAGGAGCTTGCACAACTGTCTATGGGTTCCAAGAAAGTACTAAAATCAACTGTTTGGGCCTATATTCAAGATAGTGTGCTATACACTTCAACCATTGCTACATTAACAACACGGTTCCTTCTAATGAAACAAATTTGGAGCTTCAAGTCTTTCCTGGATGAGGTGCAACCACAACTAGCAAAGTCATTACATCTGAAATTTCGATATGGAATTCTGCAAATAAACTCAAACATATCGAAATGGGCTTGCAAGCAAGGGGAAGAAAATAATGAGTGTCTTGCCCGATGCCAATCAGGTGCAAAAGAAAAGGATTTCCATTTTCTTTTTTTTGCCCAGCTTATATAAAATCTAGAAAGAAATGGATTAAACCTATCAGCCGGCTACTGGGTATTACATCTTGCCACGAGGCAGTAAGAATACTGAAAAGTGATACCTCCCAAAAAATAGTTTTTAGTGTTAGTAGGTATTTGTTTAATGGAAGGTTAATAAGAGCAAAGGAAGGGTTGAAATTTTAGCATACTGTACCTGGAATATTGGTATTACTTCAGCTTTGAATTTGTACTTTCTTTCTACCATATTAGTAATAATGTTACCTTACTTGACTGCACTTGCACTTTAAGATTTAAGAACATTGGTAGGATGATGTATCAATTGCACATACTGCACTTAAAGAACTTGCACTTTGTTCTATTGATTTTTATGTAAGTAACTTATCTAAAAGGCTGTTAGCCATATGCAAACAGATCTTGGCTTCCTATACCGGCCGGTATTTGCTGCCACTCCTCAGTATGTTTTATTTATGTAACAAGTTTTAATTTTAGCTGCTTTTATTTAATGGCCTAGCGGTATCTTTTGAAATGTATCAATATTATGATGTTTAAATTGCTATTGAATATATCATATGTTTTTTTTAAACCAAAATAAAGATGATTGAAATTGACACCTCACTATTGGCATAACCTGCAAGAACCTGCTAGTAGGGACAGGGCTAAATTTAACAATATGTGTGCAAAAGAGCAAGTGATTGCCAGCTTAAAAAATATGGGGAATTAAAAAGAAGGGGAGCCAAGGCATACAGATACCAAGTCTTATCCCTTAATGTTCTTCCAGTGGCTAGAGAAAGTAGTATCACCGTAAATACCACAACTAGAAAATTCCATCCTTTGGAGGGGGATATACCTTTAAGTGGTGCCCTTTGCTGATCACGAAGCGTCATAGATGTAACCAGCTACTGTACTATAAACAGGCTCACTATCAAGAGGTAGGCAAAATGTCATAGCTGAATTGGAATGCTTCATATTGTGCTCGGTGAATAATGGTCTGAGATATTATTTCCTTACTTTCAGTGACTCGGTACATAGAAGCATAAAATGAAGTGGGGTTACTTCCACGTCTTGTTGGTGGGACTGCCCCAGAACTTTGCCATTTATTGATGAATGTTCCAACCGGTAAAATGCCCAAAAGGAATTTGAGGAAAAGTGGTATTTTCATAATTGGAAATTGATTGTCCATATAGAATTCGAAAGATGCAGTTGATTTAACACTTTGTGTGCTCGTGACAGCCCACCCGAGGCTCGTGATGGAACGGTTCCGTCACGGCCTGCTCGCCGCGCCTGCGCGGCACGAATTCCTCGCCTGCGCTGACGTTCTAAAGAGCGGGCGGGGCCATGACGGAACCGTTCCGCCACAAGCACAGCTCACCCGAGGGCCGTGACGGAGCGGTTCCATCATGAGTACGGGAGCGCCGCGCGGCCCCGCCTCCCCCTTAGCGCTGTGGCGGAATAGCCGCCGCAGCTAAGGGGTTAAATGCCCAAAATTGAGTTAGCAGAAGACCTCCTGCTACAGTACTTCTATCCGACCAGTACTTGTCTTTGAAGAGCTGCGCAGTTGCAGGAATCATTACCTCCAGGGTAATCCAGCAGTCTTCACAACCTAGAGTCAGAAGGGACCTTGAGATGTCTTAATACCAGGGTAGGCTCTTCAATCTGTCACTTCTCGAAAGTTCACGGATTGCTTTTTGATAAATTGCAAAATTGGGCTTTGCCCAGATTCTTACCCAAAATGAGATTGGTTTAAGGGCCAGAAGCTTCAATACCCAATTCAAGCCTAAGGGCATCCATTGGTGTCCCTGCCATAGGGCTGAGGAGGCAGTGTAGAAATCTATTGTTCACCCTAAGCAAGATCATTTTGTTCCACACCAAAGGAGCTTGCTGCCACGGCTTTCATTTGGTGAGTGTGGAGTGCTGGTGAGATGAATCTCCTTCTGCACTTGAGAAATAATCTATATACTGCATTGCTGTAATGTAGGGTGGTTCCTTTGCTTTGTATCTGAGCGCTCTCCTTGGTTTTTCCCCCGTATTTTTACCTGAATTTGTGCTTGTTTTTTTCTTCCCCAGATCGTGTGTCACTGTCTTTTTCCCCCGTATTTTTACCTGAATTTGTGCTTGTTTTTCTTCCCCAGATCGTGTGTCACTGTCTTTTTCCCCTGTTTTGACTTAAAATTGTGCTTGTTTTTTGCCGTTTCTCGTCGTGCTTTGGCCACCTCGCCGCCCCCCGCTCCCGCTTCCCGCCACCGCCTTTAGCCCCGCCCCTTTTTCTCTTCTGTTTCCCTCCCCGCTCCCGCCTCCCAGCTGCTCCGCCCACCCGCGCACTTGGCCTTAAATGGCGACCGTGCGACGCAGGTGAGTGTGACCCACTTGTGGGACACCCCCGCGCCGCACGGCCACCAGCTGCTGCGTGTGCCCCCAGTGCCTGCCTCTGCCTCAGCGCCGGCCTCGCTGCCGCCCTGAGCGCTCTCCTTGGTTTTCCCCCCGTATTTTTACCTGAATTTGTGCTTGTTTTTCTTCCCCAGATCGTGTGTCACTGTCTTTTTCCCCTGTTTTGACTTAAAATTGTGCTTGTTTTTTGCCGTTTCTCGTCGTGCTTTGGCCACCTCGCCGCCCCCCGCTCCCGCTTCCCGCCACCGCCTTTAGCCCCGCCCCTTTTTCTCTTCTGTTTCCCTCCCCGCTCCCGCCTCCCAGCTGCTCCGCCCACCCGCGCACTTGGCCTTAAATGGCGAACGTGCGACGCAGGTGAGTGTGACCCACTTGTGGGACACCCCCGCGCCGCACGGCCACCAGCTGCTGCGTGTGCCCCCAGTGCCTGCCTCTGCCTCAGCGCCGGCCTCGCTGCCGCCCTGAGCGCTCTCCTTGGTTTTCCCCCCGTATTTTTACCTGAATTTGTGCTTGTTTTTCTTCCCCAGATCGTGTGTCACTGTCTTTTTCCCCTGTTTTGACTTAAAATTGTGCTTGTTTTTTGCCGTTTCTCGTCGTGCTTTGGCCACCTCGCCGCCCCCCGCTCCCGCTTCCCGCCACCGCCTTTAGCCCCGCCCCTTTTTCTCTTCTGTTTCCCTCCCCGCTCCCGCCTCCCAGCTGCTCCGCCCACCCGCGCACTTGGCCTTAAATGGCGACCGTGCGACGCAGGTGAGTGTGACCCACTTGTGGGACACCCCCGCGCCGCACGGCCACCAGCTGCTGCGTGTGCCCCCAGTGCCTGCCTCTGCCTCAGCGCCGGCCTCGCTGCCGCCCTGAGCGCTCTCCTTGGTTTTCCCCCCGTATTTTTACCTGAATTTGTGCTTGTTTTTCTTCCCCAGATCGTGTGTCACTGTCTTTTTCCCCTGTTTTGACTTAAAATTGTGCTTGTTTTTTGCCGTTTCTCGTCGTGCTTTGGCCACCTCGCCGACCCCCGCTCCCGCTTCCCGCCACCGCCTTTAGCCCCGCCCCTTTTTCTCTTCTGTTTCCCTCCCCGCTCCCGCCTCCCAGCTGCTCCGCCCACCCGCGCACTTCGCCTTAAATGGCGACCGTGCGAACGCGCAGCGTTGACGCGCAGCGGGCGCGCCGATTGTGCGCCGAAGGCGCGCCAAAGGTAAGCCCGTCTGCGCCCGTCCGCGCCTGGACCGCGCCCAGGGCCAGGACCCCTGGCCCCCACCGACGGAAGCCGACCCGACGAACCTACAGCGCCGCCGACCTCATCGCACTCAACACCGGCCGCATCCCAGGATGTCACCGAGCCGCCCCGAAGCACACCCACGGACCCTTCAGCTGCCACGCCTGCAAGTTCACCTGCATCCGGGCCTTCCCTGCACCCGCCAAGCCGAACTCCAGCAGCACCCACCTCAAGTGTATCCTGCTCAACACCCGCTCCGTCCACAGACACGCCGTAGAACTCTGGAACCTGCTCGACACCACCGTCCCCGACGTTGCCTTCATCACCGAGACCTGGATGAACGCCTCCTCAGCCCCAGACATCGCCATCGCCATCCCAGAGGGCTACAAGATCACCCGGAGGGACCGCGACAACCAGACCGGAGGAGGCATCGCCATCATCCACAGAGACACCATCCGCATCACTACCAACACCGATGACACCCTCACCACCGCTGAACACCTGCACTTCCAGATCCACACCAACCCGACCACCACCCTCAGAGGCACCCTGATCTACCGACCCCCGGGACCACGCACACGATTCAGCGAGGACATCGCCGACTTCGTCAGCCCGCACGCTCTCCCCTCCGCCGACTACATCCTCCTGGGGGACCTCAACTTCCACCTGGAGAACAACAACGACCGCAACACCATCAGCCTGCTCGACAACCTCGACAACCTCGGACTCAAGCAACTGGTGACCACCCCCACCCACCTCGCCGGACACACACTCGACGCCGTCTTCTCATCCAGCAAAGACGTCTCCTTCAGCCACGCAACAGGACTCCACTGGACGGACCACAGCTGCGTCCACTTCACCTTCAGAAGAACGACGATCCACCACCACCAGCAACAGGTTGCTCGAAGAAGCTGGAACAAGATCACAGCCGACCAGCTCACCGCTTCCCTGAGCCAGCACCCTCCCGCCAACTCAGCGAACCCCAGCCAGGCCGCCGACAACCTCACGAAATGGATCAACGACTGCGCGGACGAACTCGCCCCTCTGAGAACCCCACCCAGCAGATCCTGCAGCAGAAAAACACCATGGTTCACCGACGAACTCAAGAGCTCCAAGAAGAACTGTCGAGCCCTCGAGAAAGCCTGGAGAAGGGAACCAACGACGGACAACATGACCACCCTCAAGCTCGCCACCCGGAAGCACCACCAACTGATCCGCGCCACCAAGAAAAATGCATACAAGGACCGGCTGGACAACAACGCACACAACTGCAAGGAACTCTTCAACATCGTGAAAGAGCTATCCAACCCCAACGCCGGAAACAATGACATCACCCCGTCGCAAGAACTCTGCAACTCCCTCGCGTCCTACTTCCACAACAAGATCACGGACATACACAACAGCTTCAACAACCAACCAACGCAAGCCACAACCGCAACGACGCCACCCACCACCACCCTCCGCACCTGGACCCCGATCAGCACCGAAGACACCATCCGCACCATGAACTCCATCCATTCCGGATCTCCGACTGACCCCTGCCCTCACCACGTCTTCAACAAAGCCGACGCTGTCCTCGCACCCCACCTACGGGACATCATCAACACCTCCTTCGACTCCGCCACCTTCCCTGAGAGCTGGAAGCACGCCGAACTCAGCGCTCTCCTCAAGAAACCCACAGCAGACCCCACCGACCTCAAGAACTACCGTCCCATCTCGCTCCTCCCGTTCCCGGCCAAAGTCATCGAGAAGACCGTCAACAAACAGCTGGCCGCCTTCCTCGAGACGAATGGATCCCTCGACCCCTCACAGTCCGGCTTCCGAGCGAACCACAGCACCGAGACCGCCCTCATCGCCGCCACCGACGACCTTCGAACTCTGATGGACAACGGAGAAACAGCGGCCCTCATCCTCCTGGACCTCTCCGCGGCTTTCGACACTGTCTGCCACCGCACCCTAGTACAGCGCCTCAGCAACATCGGAATCCAGGAGAAGGCACTGGAATGGATCACCTCCTTCCTCGACGGAAGAACACAAAGAGTCCGCCTACCACCGTACAAGTCAGAGGCCACCAAAGTCATCTGCGGCGTCCCTCAAGGATCCTCACTGAGCCCCACCCTCTTCAACGTCTACATGAGCCCCCTCGCGGCCATCGCACGCCAACACAACCTCAACATAATCTCCTACGCTGACGACACCCAGCTGATCCTCTCCCTGACCAACGACCCCGCCACCGCCAGAGCCAACCTGCACGAAGGGATGAGAGACGTAGCCGAATGGATGACGACCAGCCGCCTGAAACTGAACTCAGACAAGACGGAGGTCCTCATCCTGGGCTCCACGCCCGCCGCCTGGGACGACTCCTGGTGGCCCCCCGCCCTGGGCACCGCGCCCAAACCGACGGACCACGCACGCAACCTGGGCTTCATCCTGGACTCCTCCCTCTCCATGACCAGACAAGTCAACGCCGTCTCCTCGTCATGCTTCAACATCCTGCGCATGCTACGTAAGATCTTCCGGTGGATCCCCACCGAGACGAGGAAGACGGTCACCCAAGCCCTCGTCACCAGCCGACTGGACTACGGCAACGCCCTCTACGCCGGAACCACTGCCAAACTCCAGAAGAGACTCCAGCGGATCCAGAACGCCTCGGCGAGACTCATCCTCGACATCCCCCGACGCAGCCACATCTCCGGACACCTGAGAGATCTGCACTGGCTCCCGGTCAACAAGAGAATCACCTTCCGTCTCCTCACCCACGCACACAAAGCCCTACACGACCAAGGCCCGAGCTACCTCAACAACCGGATCAACTTCTACACTCCCAAGCGCCTCCTCAGATCAACCAACCACGCCCTCGCCGCCGTCCCCCGCATCCGAAGAGCGACAACAGGAGGAAGATCCTTCTCCTACCTGGCCGCCAAGACCTGGAACTCACTTCCCACCGATCTGCGCCTGACCCAAGACCACCTCTCCTTCAGGAAGAAGCTCAAGACCTGGCTGTTCGAGCAGTAGCGGCACCCCCCCCCCCTCCCAGCGCCTTGAGACCCTACGGGTGAGTAGTGCGCTCTACAAATGACCTGATTGATTGATTGATTGATATACTTGGGCAAATCAAGATAGCTTTATAATCAAGTCTGATACCCAGATAATCAAAGGAATAGACTCCGCTCAAGCACTGCCAAATATTTTAAAGGTAGACTTGAGGGGGTTCCAGCAGTTTGCTCTCATGAATTTGGTTTTCATTGTATTTATCAAAATATTGTTCTTGGTACAGTAGGTCTTTTATCGTCGTTTATAAAAAGATGAAATAGTAAGGGCATGAGAACGCAGCTTTGCCTTACACTGCTTCCTATCGCAAACTTCTGCGTCAGTTCTTTTGCGCCGATCTTGATGGCTGCTGAGTTGTTTTGGTGCAGCTTTTGTACAGCCATCAAAAGATTAGGAGGAAGACTTATGCAGTGGAAACAGGCCCGGACTGGCCGTGCGGGCACCGGGCAATTCCCCGGTCGGCCGCAAGGGTGGGGGCCGTTCTTCGGCCCAAGGGGGCCGTTTTTGTTACAGGGACGTTTTTGCAGCATAGCTGCAAAATCGGCCCTGTAACAAATTCGGCGGAAAAGCGGCCCTGGTAAAGAGCTCGGTGGCACCCCCCCCTCCCCCAGGGGAGGAGGGGGGGCCGGCCGAGCACTTTGCCAGGGCCGGTTTTGGTTCCCAGTCCGGCCCTGAGTGGAAAGATTGCTATAAGAAGTTGAATACGTCAAATGCAGTTTTAAGAACAATGAACGTCATCTATAATGTTGTAGTTTTTTTATGATGACTTGTTTAAGCCATATATTGTATAATCTCATTGTTTGGTCGATTATGCTATGGACATGTATGAAACCGGCCTGGAATGGTGACAGTACATTATTTTCTCAACCCAGGTTTCCATTCTGCTACAAGCCTTAGTTAGTCTGTATTGACAGTTATTCGCATTTTGCAAAAAAATAGTGCACATGTTTTTTTATGAAAGCAAGCATTTCTCTTTCATTGTATGCTTGTGTGTTTTATAATTTCAGGCAAATCGTTGCAAAGAAGCCTCATTTGTGGTGTCTGTAATGTAATATTTGTGCTCTGTCAAGGAAATAATGTCCAGGATGTTACTTTATTTTGTAACTGCTCAAGGTTTCCTGAGCTGCTTTGTGAATGTCATTCATTAGGTAAACAAGTCATTGTATTTCCATGATACATAAAATGTTAGTTTGTTTCTTTAATTAGTTAGGCATAGCATTAGGAAATAGGTGTCTCTAGAAGAGAGGTTGCAACCTTTTCTGTAGTGAGACTTTCTTCTGATCAGTGAAAATCATTGTGAGCTTCTGAAGGATAAGCAGCTCGTGCATTGTTACCAGACTCCCCCACACCCAGCTTAATTGACTTTAAGCCTAATGTCCACAGGACCATATTCTACGGTTAAAACAAAATACTTTGAATAGGAGCCATGATAGGACTCAATGAGAGTGCGGTCGTTGAAAATGTATGAACACGTGTGAATGTGAATGGGGTATATATGTACGGGTGATTGAGAGACTGTGTCATATGTACTTGTGGCACATGAAATACCATTCCCCATATGTGGCACCATTTCATGTATAAAACAAATGGTAAACATTTAAAGTGCAGATAAATGTTCTGCAAAAATGTTCAGAATATAGAACATTTTTCTGCACTTTAAATTTGTCCAACTCAAACTGAAAGCTGTACTTTTCCACTTATAAATATGGCACTGTATCGAGAATATTAAACTGAAGAGTTAACTTTGTTTATATGGATTCCATAAAACTCATCAATTACATTTTTTTCCATTTCCAAGTGTAAAATTTACAAACACTAAGGGGGTCATTATGATGGCGTGCGGATCGCCACCGCCCGACCGGCGGTGGGGATCCGCCCTCCATAACTCCCTGCCTGACCACCATTTACTCCCGCTATATTACCATGGCAGACGGAAAGTCTGTCTGCCACATTTCCACAGGTCGGCAATCATCGCGATTGCCGGCCGGGCGAAACTCGGGCATTATATGGTGGCGGTGTCTGGAAGACACTGCCATCCATATTAAGATGCCTGGTGGTGAAGGCCTTTGGAAAGGCATGCAGGAATTCCTTTGGGGGCCCCTTGCGGGCCCTCGGGGTCGTAGTGGGGTTTGATGGCTGCACTTGGGGTACCCCCCTCATTGCCATGCACAACGTGGCAGGCACCGTGCGGTGCCTGCCACGTTGTGCATGGCAATGCACAACCTGTATTTCTGGCAATGCGGTGGGTGCTGCTCATAGCTGTGCCTCGAACTGTCCCTGGAACTATCACAATGCTTGGTATGTTCCTACCACATGAGACCCGAATCATTCATGCCTAAAATGTACTCGGGAGCTCCGTCTTTACTGCATGGGAGCTCCCTCTTCAGTTTTTGTCCCGGCTCGTAAACCCCTTGGATCCAGGTTTTGAGCGGGCCAGGGCCTGGGTCGTTGTAGCTGTTTCTCTATGTGGCAGCCCGGCTGGGCCGTTGTCGGGCAGGTGGAGAGGCGGTGGAGGTTCCACCCTGCTTGTGCCGTCCCTCTCCATGTTGCTACTCAGACACGTTGTGTGTGTTTGCCACTTGAGACACTTTAGCTGTTGTCCTTCGGCAGAAATCCTGGATTGATTTGTGGACTACCGGGTCAGTGCGGCCACGCTCCCTTCATTCCTATGTGTTGTCCCGCATCAGTGAAGGCAGTATGAGGGCTGCCTGTCACTGCACGCGCGTTATTCTGGTTGATCCTGGCTTCATTCTCCCATTTTGCATAAATGGAGGGAAATGTTTTATTTAAAAGGCCTTTCACCACTGGTTCTTGTGTATTTCCACTGTGTGAATATTGGGAAACATAAACAGAAGCGCAGGCATGTCTCTCCTGTTTCTCCTGTTTCTTCTCCTTCTTCCTCAAATGAAGGTGAAGAATTCCCTCTCCTCTGAAGCAGAGGAATTGAGTGATGATGAACATCTAAAGAAGCTAATCCTTGAGACTTTGTCTTCCATGCAACCCCAGAAGTCTACTGGTGGGCGTTCTGGTTGGGGTCCTGATCTTTATTCTGATAATTCCAGCTCGTAATCTTTTGATGGTTCCTCTTTGGGTGCTGTGGACCTCAAAGGAAAATATATTTCTAAAGATTTGGTGCCAGATCTTTTGTTACATGTTAGTGATAACAAGGGATTTCAAGGTGAGGCGGTGGCCAGCACGTCCAGGGACACAGTGTTGCCCCAGTTTCATAAACAGGTGACAAAGGCTCTGCCTATTCATTTCTTTGTGATGGATGTGCTGTTGAGAGAATGGAAGGATCCTGACCACATTATGATGCATAGCTTCATGTCCAAACTGTACCCTTTGCAAGATATGGAAGACACAATTCCTGAGTTTGTTCAGGTGGACTCCATTGTGGCCAGCTTGGTAGGACGTCCTTCCATGGCTGAAGACAATGTCCTGAGGGATGGTGTTGATAAGAAGATTGTCTCTGCTGTGAAAAAGGCCTATGCAGGGTCGCATCTCGCCATCCATTCTGGAGTTTATGGGGCAGTCCTTATTATCTGACTTTAAGACTTTGGCCTCCACTATGCAGGAATGTGGTAGTTGTCCTGATTTATTGGCGTCCATGGAGTGTCAGGCTGAGTTTCTTTCTGACATTGCCTTAGATTCTGTATGGGCTGTGGCCATGTCTTGTGGTGCTTCCTTTGCTGCCAGAAGAAACTTGTTGCTGAAAGGATGGAACACTGATGCTGCTCAGCATTCCATGGTATTACTTTTACCTTTTACTGGTCCTCAGCTTTTTGGGAAAAGCCTTGGGGAGAAGTTACATAAAGTGTTTAAGGAGCGGAAGCATTCCTTGACCTTTCGGCATCAACAACATTGTAAGAAATTCTCCTTTTCTAATGTGAGGTCATTTTGGCAGCCTTCTCGCATTGGTTCCAGAAGAAACCTCCTCCTGATGCTGGTCCCAGGAGTCAGAGTTCCTGACTATGCCACCACCCAGCTTGTTCCATCTGGAGTACTGATTGGTGGGGGACTGCACCATTTCCTGGCTGCTTGGTGGATCTCGACAACGGACCAGTGAGTCCTGGACATCCTGGAACGGGGTTACTGGATCTAATTCATATCTCTGCCTACTCCATGCGGCAGTGTGAGGACCCCAGTGCCGATGGATGTGTCACATCGTCAAGTCCTATTGGAAGGGGTGCAGACCCTGTTTCGGAAGAAAGTGATTGTTCCGGTCTCCAGGATGGAATGGGAGCAGGGGGACTTAATCTCACATTTTCCTTGACCCGTAGGTTACAGGGGGTTTTCGAACCATGATCAATCTTCGGCCTCTGAATTGATTGGTGCAGGAGACCCTACAGCGGGCGATTCCATTGATTCAGGCTGGCTGGGGGATGACTACACTGGATCTTCAGGATACTTACCTTCATGTCCCTGTAGCCCGGGAGAACCAACAGTATCTGAGATTTTGTCTGTGGGGTCATCATTGGCAATTTTGTGTCCTGTCGTTCAGCCTGCAATCCTTTCCCAGGATCTTCACCAAGGTGTTGGCTCCTCTAGTGGCACATCTTCACCTTCTGGGTGTCTCAGTGTTTCCTTACCTGCACGACTGGCTCCTACAGGCCCCCTCTGCCCTGGTGATGTCTCGCCATCTGGAATCGACCATTCATACGCTAGAAAACCACAGCTTTCTCCTGAACTTCCAGAAGTGTCATCTTCTTCCAGCCACTCAGAGATCCTTTATCGGGGCTGACTTCAATTCTGTTCTGGGCAAAGTATTCCTTCCTACTTCCCAGATCCATTGTCTTCCGTCTCAGTTGAGGAGGTTGTTGTCTCAGAATTCGGCTCCCCTACTGCAGTGGTTGGAGGTACAGGGTAATATGGCTGCGTCAGTGTTCACTGTTCCATGGGCCAAGTTGCATCTTTGCCCCTTCCTGTGGCACCTTCACCACTGTGTTCCTTTCCCTGTTCAGGGTTTCTCCATGTTGGTTCCTGTTTGCGTGGAAGTGGAGTCCGCTCTTCCAGGGTGTTTGGTTACATCCCGATCCTCCTGTGGTGTTGACGGCAGATGCCTGTGCTTCAGGTTGGGGGCTACTCTGGGGCACTTCTCTGTGCATGCTTGTTGGTGAGGCACAGAGGCTCGCAGGCCCTCCAACTGGAGGGAACTGTCTGCTGTGGAGAGGGCACTCCGGTTCTTCCAGGATCATCTGCTGGATTGCAAAGTTCTGGTGCGCTCCGACAACACAGTGACTGGCTTACATCAATCATTACGGCAGTACTTAGTCGGTGATTGAATCTGGTGGCCTGTGTAATATTCAGTTGGGCGGAGGTTCATCTCCAGGCAATTTCGGCCCAGCACATCTGGGGTTTGGACAATATGGTTGCAAACGCTCTGAGCTGCAGGTTTCCATCCTCCCTGACTTTGTTTCTTTCCGCCAAGATGTTCCGGTTGCTTTGCTGGAGGTTCAGGACTCCGAGGTTGGATTTGTGTGCATCCACGACCAATGCTCTGCTTCCCCTCTCTTGTTCCCGGATTCCAGAGCCGGGTGCGTGAGGAGTGGATGCCTTGTCTTTCCCTTGGCCCCCCTGGTTCCTGTATGCCTTCCTTCTCTTTCCTCTTATCCCAGCCTTTCTGTTGAAGGTTGGGAGGGTGGGGGCTCAGGTAGTGGTGGTGTTGTCTCACTGGCCGAGGCGGTCTTGGTTCCCATGTTTGCTCATCCTGCCGGTGGGTCCTCCTTGGATCTTGCAGCAATACCAGTCTCCACTCCTGCCGTCCTCCCCTCCGCTGCTTGTCCCTCTCGCCTTAGCGGTCTGGAGGTTGAACGGCGGTCTTTAGGGGACAGCGGTTTGCCTGCTCAATTGTTTCTGTGATGCAGTCCTCCCGTAGGAGGTCTACTTTGTCCTCTTATGTTAACAGTTAGGCTTCTTTCGACTCCTGGTGTTCTGGACTTGGTCTCTCTTCTGTGTCCTGTCCTATTGCTGATGTTCTTCAGTTCTTTTTGGCCCGGTTCTACAAATGGTATGCTTTGTCTACTTTGAAGAGGCAGTGGACTGTTATTTGTGCTTTCCGTTATCCGAGCTCCTTGCCCACTTCTGATGGCATGTTGGTTTCACGGTTGTCTCAGTTATTCCCTCTCCTCTCCTGTTGTTCATCCTTCTATTCCTCCCAGGGATCTTTCTCTGGTCCAGTGGGCTCTTCAAGCCTCTCCTTTTGAGTCTCTAGACTCTGTTGTCCTTAAATTCTTGTAGTTTAAGGTGGCCTTTCTGGTGGCCATTACTTCAGCTCGGAGGTTGGGTGAGCTCACTGCTTTGCGTTGTTCTCCTTTTTTTTGCTTTTTATGGATGATGCTGTGGTCCTATGTTTGGATCCTGGTTTTCTGCCTAAAGTGCGTTCTCGCTTATATACTTCGCAGGAGTTGGTGTTGCCTTCTTTCTTTCCTTTTCCCTCTTCTCCTGCTGAGCAGTTGTTGCACTCCTTGGATGTTAGACGTGCTTTGTCTGTCTATTGTTTTGGTCTTCAGACTCTCTCTTTGTGACTTTTGACTAGCCGGTCAGGAAAAGGCTGCTTCTCGCCTGACCATTGGTCACTGGATTAAGTCTGTTATTGGTTTGGTTTATCGGGGCTCTAGTTTGCCTTGTCCTGCAGGTGTTCAGGCCCGTTCCACGAGGGCTGCTTTTTATGGAGTTTCCCTTGATGAGATCTGTTGTGCTGGGATGTGGGCTTCTGATTCTATGTTTGTTAGACACTACTAGGTTAATTGCGCTTTGAATGATCGTGTGAATTTTGGTTCTGGTATGTTGTGTGCAGGGGAGCCTGCTGCTCTCCCTTATACCTGTTCTGTTATTGAACACTTCTGTTTTCTACACTTCACTCCTGTGAGTGTTTTCTTAATTTCTGGTGTTCCAAAGGCCTTCTGGTGTGTGGTTTGCTTTGGTATGCCTCATTAGTAATGACTGGGCTGAGGACGAGTAGGACTAAGAGTTATGAGGATTACCAAAGTAATCAAGGCATTATCAGGCTTTTGCTATCTGCACTCTGATGATAATAATGAAAAGTAAGCACAGCCTTCCCGTAATGTAAAAGAAAAATGTGACCCTATGCTGATTTAAAAATAAACTCAAGGTTGTGAGCTATTGTGAAGGTGGAACAAAAAATACATAATTAAAAACAAAAAGCATATTAGGCTAGAGAGAGAGAATGAAAGCAATTTTGAGAGAAAAAATTAAATGAAAAACAAGAGTGTAAAGAAGTGGAAACTGAGAATGTGAATGAGTGAAAAGAGATATGCTATAAAAGTGAGAGAAGTGATAGGTTTCATTTCACGATGCCCCGCCCATTTACATTTACATGTATGAGTTAGCAGGATGTGTCTAACCAATGGTATATTCATTTATGCATTCTTGCTTATATTCCTCATCTAATATTCATTTATGCGTGTTACACTATCATGTTCTCTTAGCTTAGCTTGTGTGCCACCATTTTGGAAGTGTTTCTCTCTGCGTGCGAGTCGCACTCGCTCACCCCTCCCGTAGGAATGAGAAAAGAAATGCTAACGCAGTAGTTTTCCCTTCTCAGCTAACTGTGATCGAAACTATAACAAATTCATTATCAGTGGTGTTCTCATGTGCTGGAGACGCTGAGGCCTGGCTCCGCGGCCTTGGGCCGAGATAAGAAATGTTACCATCGCAGGTGCAGATGCCTCTTGTGTGAGGCCATTGTTCGCTCTTCCAGGGGTCCAGTATTTTTCCACACTGGGCGTGTTTTACTCTAATGTATCCTGTTATAATGTACTGCTGTGTTGGGATGGGGCAGTCCTCTCGGCGCACTCTTAGGGGTGAGGTCGGACGGGGCCCTCTCATATGGGAGTTTGTGGCCTAATAAAATTGCTTTGTTCATTCTTCTCCACTGTCCGGCTGACTTATTATTGGGTAACTATAGGTGAGTGCGGTAAGTCACTCGGGTGGATTTGAGCCACGCTTCTCAGATGGCGCCCGAACAGGGACTCCGTGATAAGGATCTTTCTCACCCGTAAGTGGGCAGCAGAAGACCGGGGACCCTCTGGTCGGCACGGTGGGTCTGGGTACCCATTTGATGCCGAGCTTGGTTCTCGCAGCGCTGCCCCGCCCTGCTGATCGGGAGAGGTCCCGGTTCATGATCCTACGCCGGAGTCCGGAAGGCGGAACTTTGGAGCTGACCGTGTTGGTCCTGGCAGCCGGTGGTGGAGAACGGTAGAAGTCGGTACTACACATAGAAGGTGAGTGGTCCGACTGTTGGTTGAGGGAGCGGGGATGCTCCATGAGGCCGGTGTGTCTCTGAGACCGGTGTGTCTCTGGTGATTGGAGGAGCTGGTGTGCTCCTGGGGCTAGTGTGCTCCGGGGAACTCAGGGTGCGAGTGGCGCCCTGACAGACTTAGTGGAGATTGGGTGGACGTCTGTTTGTCATTCGGCCGGATGGTACTGCTGTCGGGGCGTGGCTTGCTGCGGATGGATTTTGGGACCTACCTGAACCCCTAAGGTGTATGGTTCGCTGGGTGCGGGTCCCGGTTCTCACGTGGCGTAGTGCGCTGCGATCTGTAGTGCCGCCCGGGAGGCGGATGTGTTCCCCAATTTCGGAACGGTGTGTATACTGTTCGGTCTGCGATAGGGTCAAGGTTCCCCAGGACTTGGTCGACGGGCCTCGTCCCATTTTGATAACACGTGTTTGGCAGAAATTGTGTTGGCGACATAGGAAGTACAACTGCGTGTGAGTGTGAATTACCCGTTGTGATTGTGTGACCCGGGGAAGTGGAAGTTTTGTGTTGGTGTGAGATTGAGTGAGTGACGATGCCGTGTTTCAGTAAACTGCGGTGTCTTGGGTGCTGCTGTGGCGCCTCGGACACTAGATTGGCTGAGAGCCAACCCGCCCCGGTGGAGGGCTCCCCTAATTTTGAGATGTAAGTCAAACATGGGCTGCCTCCGATTTTGTTTAACACTTTATGGCACAGATATACGAAAGGAAATGTGGATTTGCAATGGCCCTTGACCGGTTCTTTTGATGTGGCGAAATTAGATTATTTACAAGACAGATTGTTCGCTAGGCGCAGTCGCCAGAGTATGTTCGATTCTCTGAGGATGTGGCAGAAGGAAGTAAAGGAGCGACAGTTGAGGGAAGAGAAGGTAGCTCAAAAGAGAGCGGCACACACCATGGCGCAGAAGGCGAGAGAACATACTAAGAGAGAGAATGAGCAGCGGATTGAGCGTGCAGACAGACTTTTCAGGTTGCAGGATAGTAAGAGCTATGTGGTTAGAGAGGACAAACAAGATGAGATGGAGGACATTTTGAACGCTCACCTCCCTCATATGCCCCGCAGCCCTTTTACCCTGTGCTGGCGGGTTCTGCTTCTTCCGCGGCGGTTTCGGCTCCGCAGGCAGGTGCTTCTTCTTTATCTGGCGGCCCCACCACCTCTTCCGTTTCTGCTCCAAAATTGTTAAGTGATGTTGAACAAGCTTTGTGTTCTGTCGCTTCTTCATTGACGACACCCTTGGTCTCCCTCTTGGCGGCGAGCTCACCTGCCCTCTCGGTGGCCCCCCCTGCGCTTCCTACTGTCTCTGCCGGCGCTACCCCTCAAGGTGGGTTGGAGACCCCGACGCGGGGTGCGGGAGGTGGGCTGCTTACCCAGGTACGGAAATTGCTCACTCGTTCTACTGTGGTAAATAAAATATTACCCTGGCAGAATTTCTAGGCATTAACAAAGTATCATGCATCAAATGAGAGACAGGATCCGTGGTGTCCAAGTTAAAATGGGCTTTATTCCAATAACTCGAGTCAAAGGGAGAATCAGTTCCATCACCACAGAGGCTCAGAAAGGGTCATCTAACAATTATTTTCTGAACATGGGTTATATACATTTTATCTTGTACATAGGGCGTAAGAAGGAACGCTCGAGGCAGAGCAGAGAGAACATGAGATAAGAACATGTGGGTGTACACTTTGATGAGTCATAGGTAGGTGATAGGTAGGTGTCATAGGTGGGTGGGTACTTAGAGGAGGAGTTTGGATAGCTAGCTGGAACTATGCCCTAATTGTGCAACTTTGAGCATGACGTGCAATTGACGTGTAACTGGGAGGAAGCTGACTTTCAACCTAGTAGAGAGATCTCTTGTGTCAAGGCGACCAGCACATCTAGTACAACTGATATCTAGAGTCAGGGGATGTATTATCTGATTATTCGTTCATTGCATGAGGGCTGTGAGCTCTTCTATGGATGCAAGCACTGTAATCCACTTAAACAGAGACAGAATGGCTGGGCCCTATCTATGCAGATGGGTTCTGTGTACCTTCTTCACCAGACTGTAATGTGATTCTGTAAAGCAACAGATAACTGTTATTCATAATACTGTCTTGGCAGGCCTCTTGCTGGGCTTCTTGCGGCTTTCAGTGTGTCAGGAGTCATGAAATGCAAATACATGGGCCTTATGCTACCTTAACGTTTGGGAGACTTTGATGACTGGCATTTTTAATGCAGGACATGAATGCAGAGGCCTAGTGATTCAGGCCACTACAAGGAAATATGCATGGATGACATGCACACACATGTAACATAGGGTATACGTAGGGGGCATCTTGGTCAGGCAAAATTTCATTTTCCACATTCCCTCCTTGTCCCCTACGTAACCCTTTAGGATACATCTATATTCATGAGACCGTATAGTTCATCATACAGAATCATTTGTTCATCTTTAACTCTTTGTTTACGTGGATGGGGAACACAGGCAGTGGCACACAGGCGCAAATCGCCGGGCCACACTGCAGACAGAGACAGCAACCTAATACCATAAGTAGGGCCATTCCTAGGAAGGTCAGCACTTTCCATCCCCAAGCAGATATTATACCCCAGAGCCAACTGGACCAAGTCCATGTGCCTGGGTCTTGATGTATGGCATGAGCAATTTTGTGGAGCCTTGTTATTGCTTCGTACACAGATGGTGCATTATCTGGGATGAAAATGCAACAACTAGATCGGATGACTCTACAAGCTCCGCCCCTATCCGCCAAGATGACGTCTAGAACGAGGCGGTTTTGAAGAACGACAAGTCTAATAGCAGACTGTTCCTGGGTCAAGTTCGCCAGGGCAGATGCAGTTATATTTACAACTGTTTCAAGAGTCCTTGTTAACCTGCGTATCAGTTTACTGTTTTGGACGGGACCTATGAAGAAAAAGAATCCTTTGTTGAAATCTGTATATTGCTCCCAAGTTGTTTCAGTCTGATCAATCCCTGCAGAATCTGTCTCTCTCTTTTGTCTAACATGTTCTAGTTGTGAATCTCTGTGATAATTGGATGGGGCTAGAAAAACGGGTGGCAATAAGAATGCTATATAACAAGTCCCACCCCAGTCTAAGGGCAGATGTACATAGGCTGTCTAACCACAAATGAAATAGGTATGGCGTGATGTTTTGAAAGAAGAAAGTCCTTTATCGTTAAACTCCACTACAGTGTTACACTCGCTGTGTCCCATAAGTACTGAGCCTTTCTTACTAACACATAAATCACCTTTTGCTGGTAGAACTGAAATAAACGGTGGACCTGTATTTTGCTTGGGCTGAACATTTAACATTATAAAGTTAACGGATGCATTTCCCTGCTCATACTCTTCATTTTCTAGATCAGTTCCCTTCCTTTGGGGGAATCCGTCTTTGTCTGGAAAGCATGCTTCATTCATTACTTTATTCAGGTTTCCATATATCCAGCCATCTGGATAAGCTATGTACCTTCTATCTATTGAGGTCATTAGAGCAAACCATGCTCCACATGAACCATTGTGTGAGAACGGTAAAGGGTAGAAGGGCAGAACTCCCTTCGTTTCTTGATAAGGAGGCAGTTGGCCACATACCCAGCAATCAGTCGCATTGCTGGTCTGGTGAGAATGGTGTAACATACGAATGAAAGTATTGTTACGTAGTGCAAGTCGATATGACAATTCATGAGGTGGCAGTTCACTAAATGTATGCTCTGCGGTGCTGTTACTGGAAGAATGTATATGTGAGGAAATGGGAAAGAAAACATGTAGCAATAAACTGATACCAATTATAACAATGCACAGAATAAAAAAAATGATCAAGGTAACTATACATCTACTGCGTAATATCTTGCAGTACTCTCCTTTCTTATCTCTCTTCTTACTATTCTCGTATGTGATCTTATACATGTCAGAAATCTAGCCTAACCGATTCACCACCGAGTGGACTTAGACAATTAAACTACGTCTGACTTACTAGATCTTAATTTGGATTTATACTCCTGCTGAGGAGTCTTTTCTAGCAAAAGGCGGCGCAAAGTCTGTATTGTCAATAGTTTTTTTTTTTTTTTTGCAAAAGTTCCAAAGTTCCAAATAGTCCGAAGTATCTTTTGTAGTGATGAAGGTGAGTTCGGCCTTTACGTCCTTCCACCAACTTTGGCGTCTTCCAACGTGGCTCAAGGGGACTTGAACGATCAAAATTCCGGATGCATACAAAATTCTCGGGGACAATGGCGTGTTCCTTGACCTGGGTGTTGTCAGGGAAGGCAGCAGCAACCTGTGAACAATAAGAGAGTAGTGCAGAAATCAAGGAAGCCAGGTAATCTGTCAGCATGTTACTGTCAACATCAGGTATTTACTTAAGCATAGGTGTACCTCACATATTTGGCGGTCTACCGAAAACTACTTCATAAGGAGATAGGCCTGTTCTGGAATGAGCTACCATTCGCATGTAAAAGAGGGCAACCGGCAAGGCCACCATCCAATCCACGCCTTTTTCTGTACAGATCTTAGCAATTTTTGTCTTAATTGTCTGATTATGTCTTTCTTACAAGGCCTGCTGCTTCTGGGTGTCTTACACAATGGAATTTCCAAGTATATCCTAACAGAAGAGACACTTGTTTCATTAATTCAGAGGAGAATGGCTGACCGTTATCAGAATAGATGACACGGGGCAATATCTGGGGAAGAACTCGCGCACTAATTGCCTGGCTGTTGTCACAGCAGTATAACCTGGAACTGGATATGCTTCTGTCCATCTAGATAGTGCACACATAACTACTAAGACATATTTGTAACCTCTACATCTGTCCATTTGGATATAATCCATCTGGAGAACTTCAAAAGGGTGGTCAGGAGGATGAAATCCGCCTTGTTCCACCGGAATGCCTTTACCTGGATTGAACTGGCAACAGATCATACATGTTTCGCATATTCTGTAAGCTGTCTAGCATTGCTTTTTCTCTTAAGCGTGCGGGACTATGTGTTGTGTTTATGATTATTTGTACCATAGAATCTGAAAGAGACCATGTACTTTTTCCCTTAGTCATCCAACCTTGGTTAGTCTGGACCCCTCCTTGTTCAGTCCAATTCTTTATCTCATCTGCAGTGGCATGTGTCTGTATGTCGAGTACATCTTGAGTAGGGCCCCTGACTGTCATACTTTTTGTCAGTAACGGTACCTCTGTCTTTGTCGTGTCTGTTGGTGTCTGTGCTGTAAGTTTAGCTGTTCGGTCTGCCAGGTCATTACTCTGGGAAATGATGTCTGTAACTTTGGTGTGAGCTTTGCACTTCAGGATAGGAATGGCTGTAGGTAAATGTATGGCTTCCAACAGGGCTTGAATAAGTTGGCCGTGTTGAATCATGGTCCCATGGGAGGTCAAAAAAATTCTCTCCCTCCATAGGACCCCAAAATCATGAACTACGCCATTGTCATATTGTGAGTCTGTATAAATGTTCACTTTCAAGTGCTTAGCTCTTATGCAGGCTTGCGTCAGAGCGATGAGCTGAATGTTACAACGTCTGATCTCTATGTGTGGCTGAAATAATGTCAGTTCATAACCTGTCAGTCTCGCTACAGTCAAATGTAAAAATAAATAAAAATATGGCGCGTGATATAATGCTCTTATTAATTCCTCAAATGCCAAGGTGTGTTCTTGTGTCCAAGGGAGTACAGTCAGAGTGGCTGCCTCCTGTGTAGTTAACTGTATGAGTGGTTGGCTAGATATGCATACTGGGGAATCCATTGCCTACAGTAAGAAGTGAGGCCAATAAAGGCACGTGCTTCCTTTTGTGTCTTGGGCTGTGAAAGGTTAGTAATGACCTGTATGTGATCTTGTGTTAGCTGTCCACCCTCCTTGGAAAGCAAGTGTCCTAGCACACCACTTGCTTTTCACAGAATTGCATTGGGGCCTTGTGCCCCTAGTCAGCCAGAAAATGTAGAACTGTCAGTGATGCATTTTCGCATTCTTTTTCTGAACGTGCTGTAATCAGGATGTCGTCTACGTACTGTATCAGTCCTGTGTTGACAGGCATGTGAATACTGTCTAGCCGTTTCTTTAGTGTCTGACTGTAAATGCTAGGGCTCACTGTCATCAATCTAGCAAAAATGAATTATATAAAAATAAATAAATAAATAAAAATGAATTGTCAATTCAAAAGCACAATTTCTATTTTGGGGAAACCTCTTTCCAAAAGCTCTGCAGTATAAAAAAATCCTACTCTAAATCTTGGGAATAGTATGACCACACTACCTACAATATGTTCTCTAAATGTATTTGAATAAAATCCAAATTATTCTAGCATAGACAGAAAACTTGGAGCCTCGCCACTCCTCACTCCTATTAGAAGCAGCCCCTCCCTTTTGAATGATGTCCGCGCTCGGAGTTTTGAATCAACTCCAAGCCGGCTTCACTGTGATCTAAAATTGAATGACTGCCAAATGCTGAAATCATTGCAAGAGCAAGACTCCTGCCAAGTATGCTGTTTACACTACTGAAGGAAAAACGTATTCATTTGCAAGCGTGACTTATCTGAAGTCAATGAAGCTTTTAGTGTTGACTGTAAGGAAGAACAACTTTTTTTTGTACACAAGTCAGAGGGGCTGGGGAGGTAACTTCGCTACGAACTCACTCCTTGCTCACCTACCCCTCCCCTCAGAGCCAGGAGCTGGCTCAGTGTCAAGCATAACAAATAGGAGACAAGCCTCTCACTCGTCTCTTCTTCCCTAAAATTGGATCGCTGCCAACGCTGAGCTCATTGAAAGAGCCAAGCGTCTGCCAAGTTTCTTAAGGAGTGAGCTGCAAGCCTCCCCCCTCCACATTCGAAGGAAGCTAGTGTAAGTCGGAGCAGTAGCCCTCCCTTTACATAAACATTTCTCTGCGGCTCATCACGGAGGCTCTGAGAGCTGAGAACAGCTGCCAAGTTACTGAAGACAGAGCTCGGTCTCGTCCGCGGAAAAGACTTGGAGTATGGCCAATAATAACAAGACAGGCACGGCAAGAGGGAAAAACCCTCCCTTTACATAAACATATACTGGAAGCCAGGACCTTCAAGGTCAAAAAACACATTCTCTGTAATTCAAAACATATCTGTACCCAGGCCAGAACCATTATTCTCTAACTAACTGAAGTAAATTTAAAACGTGACAAAAAGCAAATTAATAAAGACATGTATTTTGTTGTAACTAAGTGACATGCTAGCACTTTAAAATAATTCTGTACTGCTACTTAAAAGCTCCACTTTCTAATAAACACTTTTGTCTAACTAATTCAGCTAGAAGGCAAGATATTTGAAACATGGGCATTTGTTTAGCAGGCAAATTAACACACAAATATGGGACAATGTGCTTCTGCACACAAGGCTATGCATTTTGCAGTTTGAATTATCATGGACTGTTGGGTTGGGACTGTTCTCTGCATACATCAATTGAAGTGTCTCCACTAAATGTTTATCTGTAACCATCTGTGTAAGCATTGCAGCCTAACTGACCTCTGAATCAGACATAATAAACCCTATTTACAAAGGCTGGTGGACATATAACAGGCAGCATGTTAAATGAACACTGCTTTTACCGTGCAAGATTATACCTTTCTATCAGCAGCCTGTCAAAGTACATAGGTGAGCCTTGAAACTAAATGCAAATTAAACTAATGTAGGGGACACATAGCAATGCATTAAGATGGTAGTGTATTATAGCTATCAAAAAGGGCCACGTTCATTAATTTACAAATAGCCACTTTCCTAAGTGAGTGGGATAACTGTCACACGCTATTCTAAAGGGCAGCTTGCATTGGGAAAAATATTCTGTAGAAACATTCCTATTTAAAAAAAAAACACACGGTTGCAGTACACTAATTAAAAACGCATTCTATGAAGGGTCTGATTTATATTTTCTTCTCAACCGTGAAAACATTAAAGCACTCTCCGTGCAAAACCCTTTATCTCAATTTTCAGAAATACGCCCATTGGATAACATGGCAAATCGCACCTCCGCACAAAACATGCCTTTTCCACCACTTCCACAGCTCAGATCCCTTTCGAATTTTGCATCACAGTAGTCCAAGCTATTCCCTAAATCCTCACCAAAAAACAACCAAATCCATCCACTGGAACGGGTACGGATTTCCGCTCAGAAACACGCCCCCCCCCCCAAACACCAAAAAACGCCAAAATCCCTCAACACTTTGTTAAACAGCATGTTAAAACAAATTCTGCCTACTCAGTACAAGATATTAACTCTTTGGCAGCTGAAGCACAATCATTCCCCAATGACTGCAGTACATGGGAAAGTCATGAACTCATCTCTCCACGTTATCACATAACACGTACGCACATCTTCAAAACATTTTCTCTAAGCACTTGAAAGAGATCCAGCTCTCTCCTGACTAACGTAATGATAACAAGCTCTGCACAAAACATAACCACATGGCGCTATTCACAAGCCATATTTACAAGAAACTCAACATGTCACAAAAATGACACGCTATTCACAAGGCATATTTACAAGGCGCTATTTACAAGGAACTCCACAGTAAACTTATAGCTCTAACTCTAACTCTAGCTAGTTCTTCTGAGAGGACGTTATTCTTTTTCTTTGGCTTTTTCCTCTGCTAGTTTATTTCTCTCTACTTTGTTGAATTCTTTCTCTGTTCTCCTATGTGACTCTTTGCGCCATAACTCAATAGCGTCTTTCTGAGAGGGTCTTGACTTCTTTTATACATATCATGACCAGGTGTATCTCTTGGCGGGATGTTAACTGACTCTTCTAGTATACCTTTCCTGATCCCTATCTGACGTAATTTTAAAAACAGTGGCATGTTTGAAATCAATACAATGAAAACACAATACACAAGAATAGACTGAAACAATCAACAATCATTCATACAAGGAACATTATAACACTAAAACAGACACAAAATCTGAACTGATACAGAGAACTAAACATGTACTTGAAAAACTTTGTGCACTGGAATACAGTACAACCATACCGGTCTCAGAAATGAGACACGTCTTTACCGGGCCCACGTTTAACCGTGGACCCGTCTTGACCGTTCCCACCTTTTACAGTGGGCCCGTCTTGACCGTTCTCATTTAAAATGAGCCCGTCTTGAAACTTGATACATTCCCCATAGTGGTACTCACCGGGAAAGCAGAACTTGAAACTTGAAGGCCTCGGAAACTTGACTTGACTACGCTTGCGCCTTGGAAAAGGTGGACCTCTGGAGACCTCGGACCTTGCTCTCTCACGGGCTGGGCTCTGGTTGAGACGATCCGCGTTCCTCACCGCCTCGCATGGATGCCTGGTCGCAGTCCGTCCTCCTCCTGGGCCTGAGGGAGTAGCGGGAAATCCCGATGGCGTGCGCACTTTGAAGTCCGTCACGGCTGTAGAAGGGGGAAAAGACTAGACCCACAACTCCGGCGAGTGAGGAAAGGGATATGTCCCTATTCGGGCGCCAAATTATGTGGTAAATAAAATATTACCCTGGCAGAATTTCTAGGCATTAACAAAGTATCATGCATCAAATGAGAGACAGGATCCGTGGTGTCCAAGTTAAAATGGGCTTTATTCCAATAACTCGAGTCAAAGGGAGAATCAGTTCCATCACCACAGAGGCTCAGGAAGGGTCATCTAACAATTATTTTCTGAACATGGGTTATATACATTTTATCTTGTACATAGGGCGTAAGAAGGAACGCTCGAGGCAGAGCAGAGAGAACATGAGATAAGAACATGTGGGTGTACACTTTGATGAGTCATAGGTAGGTGATAGGTAGGTGTCATAGGTGGGTGGGTACTTAGAGGAGGAGTTTGGATAGCTAGCTGGAACTATGCCCTAATTGTGCAACTTTGAGCATGACGTGCAATTGACGTGTAACTGGGAGGAAGCTGACTTTCAACCTAGTAGAGAGATCTCTTGTGTCAAGGCGACCAGCACATCTAGTACAACTGATATCTAGAGTCAGGGGATGTATTATCTGATTATTCGTTCATTGCATGAGGGCTGTGAGCTCTTCTATGGATGCAAGCACTGTAATCCACTTAAACAGAGACAGAATGGCTGGGCCCTATCTATGCAGATGGGTTCTGTGTACCTTCTTCACCAGACTGTAATGTGATTCTGTAAAGCAACAGATAACTGTTATTCATAATACTGTCTTGGCAGGCCTCTTGCTGGGCTTCTTGTGGCTTTCAGTGTGTCAGGAGTCATGAAATGCAAATACATGGGCCTTATGCTACCTTAACGTTTGGGAGACTTTGATGACTGGCATTTCTAATGCAGGACATGAATGCAGAGGCCTAGTGATTCAGGCCACTACAAGGAAATATGCATGGATGACATGCACACACATGTAACATAGGGTATACGTAGGGGGCATCTTGGTCAGGCAAAATTTCATTTTCCACATTCCCTCCTTGTCCCCTACGTAACCCTTTAGGATACATCTATATTCATGAGACCGTATAGTTCATCATACAGAATCATTTGTTCATCTTTAACTCTTTGTTTACGTGGATGGGGAACACAAGCAGTGGCACACAGGCCGCAAATCGCCGGGCCACACTGCAGACAGAGACAGCAACCTAATACCATAAGTAGGGCCATTCCTAGGAAGGTCAGCACTTTCCATCCCCAAGCAGATATTATACCCCAGAGCCAACTGGACCAAGTCCATGTGACTGGGTCTTGATGTATGGCATGAGCAATTTTGTGGAGCCTTGTTATTGCTTCGTACACAGATGGTGCATTATCTGGGATGAAAATGCAACAACTAGATCGGATGACTCTACAAGCTCCGCCCCTATCCGCCAAGATGACGTCTAGAACGAGGCGGTTTTGAAGAAAGACAAGTCTAATAGCAGACTGTTCCTGGGTCAAGTTCGCCAGGGCAGATGCAGTTATATTTACAACTGTTTCAAGAGTCCTTGTTAACCTGCGTATCAGTTTACTGTTTTGGACGGGACCTATGAAGAAAAAGAATCCTTTGTTGAAATCTGTATATTGCTCCCAAGTTGTTTCAGTCTGATCAATCCCTGCAGAATCTGTCTCTCTCTTTTGTCTAACATGTTCTAGTTGTGAATCTCTGTGATAATTGGATGGGGCTAGAAAAACAGGTGGCAATAAGAATGCTATATAACAAGTCCCACCCCAGTCTAAGGGCAGATGTACATAGGCTGTCTGACCACAAATAAAATAGGTATGGCGTGATGTTTTGAAAGAAGAAAGTCCTTTATCGTTAAACTCCACTACAGTGTTACACTCGCTGTGTCCCATAAGTACTGAGCCTTTCCTACTAACACATAAATCACCTTTTGCTGGTAGAACTGAAATAAACGGTAGACCTGTATTTTGCTTGGGCTGAACATTTAACATTATAAAGTTAACGGATGCATTTCCCTGCTCATACTCTTCATTTTCTAGATCAGTTCCCTTTCCTTTGGGGGAATCCGTCTTTGTCTGGAAAGCATGCTTCATTCATTACTTTATTCAGGTTTCCATATATCCAGCCACCTGGATAAGCTATGTACCTTCTATCTATTGAGGTCATTAGAGCAAACCATGCTCCACATGAACCATTGTGTGAGAACGGTAAAGGGTAGAAGGGCAGAACTCCCTTCGTTTCTTGATAAGGAGGCAGTTGGCCACATACCCAGCAATCAGTCGCATTGCTGGTCTGGTGAGAATGGTGTAACATACGAATGAAAGTATTGTTACGTAGTGCAAGTCGATATGACAATTCATGAGATGGCAGTTCACTAAATGTATGCTCTGCGGTGCTGTTACTGGAAGAATGTATATGTGAGGAAATGGGAAAGAAAACATGTAGCAATAAACTGATACCAATTATAACAATGCACGGAATAAAAAAAATGATCAAGGTAACTATACATCTACTGCGTAATATCTTGCAGTACTCTCCTTTCTTATCTCTCTTCTTACTATTCTCGTATGTGATCTTATACATGTCAGAAATCTAGCCTAACCGATTCACCACCGAGTGGACTTAGACAATTAAACTACGTCTGACTTACTAGATCTTAATTTGGATTTATACTCCTGCTGAGGAGTCTTTTCTAGCAAAAGGCGGCGCAAAGTCTGTATTGTCTATAGTTTTTTTTTTTTTTTTGCAAAAGTTCCAAAGTTCCAAATAGTCCGAAGTATCTTTTGTAGTGATGAAGGTGAGTTCGGCCTTTACGTCCTTCCACCAACTTCGGCGTCTTCCAACGTGGCTCAAGGGGACTTGAACGATCAAAATTCCGGATGCATACAAAATTCTCGGGGACAATGGCGTGTTCCTTGACCTGGGTGTTGTCAGGGAAGGCAGCAGCAACCTGTGAACAATAAGAGAGTAGTGCAGAAATCAAGGAAGCCAGGTAATCTGTCAGCATGTTACTGTCAACATCAGGTATTTACTTAAGCATAGGTGTACCTCACATATTTGGCGGTCTACCGAAAACTACTTCATAAGGAGATAGGCCTGTTCTGGAATGAGCTACCATTCGCATGTAAAAGAGGGCAACCGGCAAGGCCAGCATCCAATCCATGCCTTTTTCTGTACAGATCTTAGCAATTTTTGTCTTAATTGTCTGATTATGTCTTTCTTACAGGGCCTGCTGCTTCTGGGTGTCTTACACAATGGAATTTCCAAGTATATCCTAACAGAAGAGACACTTGTTTCATTAATTCAGAGGAGAATGGCTGACCGTTATCAGAATAGATGACACGGGGCAATATCTGGGGAAGAACTCGCGCACTAATTGCCTGGCTGTTGTCACAGCAGTATAACCTGGAACTGGATATGCTTCTGTCCATCTAGATAGTGCACACATAACTACTAAGACATATTTGTAACCTCTACATCTGTCCATTTGGATATAATCCATCTGGAGAACTTCAAAAGGGTGGTCAGGAGGATGAAATCCGCCTTGTTCCACCGGAATGCCTTTACCTGGATTGAACTGGCAACAGATCATACATGTTTCGCATATTCTGTAAGCTGTCTAGCATTGCTTTTTCTCTTAAGCGTGCGGGACTATGTGTTGTGTTTATGATTATTTGTACCATAGAATCTGAAAGAGACCATGTACTTTTTCCCTTAGTCATCCAACCTTGGTTAGTCTGGACCCCTCCTTGTTCAGTCCAATTCTTTATCTCATCTGCAGTGGCATGTGTCTGTATGTCGAGTACATCTTGAGTAGGGCCCCTGACTGTCATACTTTTTGTCAGTAACGGTACCTCTGTCTTTGTCGTGTCTGTTGGTGTCTGTGCTGTAAGTTTAGCTGTTCGGTCTGCCAGGTCATTACTCTGGGAAATGATGTCTGTAACTTTGGTGTGAGCTTTGCACTTCAGGATAGAAATGGCTGTAGGTAAATGTATGGCTTCCAACAGGGCTTGAATAAGTTGGCCGTGCTGAATCATGGTCCCATGGGAGGTCAAAAAAATTCTCTCCCTCCATAGGACCCCAAAATCATGAACTACGCCATTGTCATATTGTGAGTCTGTATAAATGTTCACTTTCAAGTGCTTAGCTCTTATGCAGGCTTGCGTCAGAGCGATGAGCTGAATGTTACAACGTCTGATCTCTATGTGTGGCTGAAATAATGTCAGTTCATAACCTGTCAGTCTCGCTACAGTCAAATGTAAAAATAAATAAAAATATGGCGCGTGATATAATGCTCTTATTAATTCCTCAAATGCCAAGGTGTGTTCTTGTGTCCAAGGGAGTACAGTCAGAGTGGCTGCCTCCTGTGTAGTTAACTGTATGAGTGGTTGGCTAGATATGCATACTGGGGAATCCATTGCCTACAGTAAGAAGTGAGGCCAATAAAGGCACGTGCTTCCTTTTGTGTCTTGGGCTGTGAAAGGTTAGTAATGACCTGTATGTGATCTTGTGTTAGCTGTCCACCCTCCTTGGAAAGCAAGTGTCCTAGCACACCACTTGCTTTTCACAGAATTGCATTGGGGCCTTGTGCCCCTAGTCAGCCAGAAAATGTAGAACTGTCAGTGATGCATTTTCGCATTCTTTTTCTGAACGTGCTGTAATCAGGATGTCGTCTACGTACTGTATCAGTCCTGTGTTGGCAGGCATGTGAATACTGTCTAGCCGTTTCTTTAGTGTCTGACTGTAAATGCTAGGGCTCACTGTCATCAATCTAGCAAAAATGAATTATATAAAAATAAATAAATAAATAAAAATGAATTGTCAATTCAAAAGCACAATTTCTATTTTGGGGAAACCTCTTTCCAAAAGCTCTGCAGTATAAAAAAATCCTACTCTAAATCTTGGGAATAGTATGACCACACTACCTACAATATGTTCTCTAAATGTATTTGAATAAAATCCAAATTATTCTAGCATAGACAGAAAACTTGGAGCCTCGCCACTCCTCACTCCTATTAGAAGCAGCCCCTCCCTTTTGAATGATGTCCGCGCTCGGAGTTTTGAATCAACTCCAAGCCGGCTTCACTGTGATCTAAAATTGAATGACTGCCAAATGCTGAACTCATTGCAAGAGCAAGACTCCTGCCAAGTATGCTGTTTACACTACTGAAGGAAAAACTTATTCATTTGCAAGCGTGACTTATCTGAAGTCAATGAAGCTTTTAGTGTTGACTGTAAGGAAGAACAACTTTTTTTTGTACACAAGTCAGAGGGGCTGGGGAGGTAACTTCGCTACGAACTCACTCCTTGCTCACCTACCCCTCCCCTCAGAGCCAGGAGCTGGCTCAGTGTCAAGCATAAGAAATAGGAGACAAGCCTCTCACTCGTCTCTTCTTCCCTAAAATTGGATCGCTGCCAACGCTGAGCTCATTGAAAGAGCCAAGCGTCTGCCAAGTTTCTTAAGGAGTGAGCTGCAAGCCTCCCCCCTCCACATTCGAAGGAAGCTAGTGTAAGTCGGAGCAGTAGCCCTCCCTTTACATAAACATTTCTCTGCGGCTCATCACGGAGGCTCTGAGAGCTGAGAACAGCTGCCAAGTTACTGAAGACAGAGCTCGGTCTCGTCCGCGGAAAAGACTTGGAGTATGGCCAATAATAACAAGACAGGCACGGCAAGAGGGAAAAACCCTCCCTTTACATAAACATATACTGGAAGCCAGGACCTTCAAGGTAAAAAAACACATTCTCTGTAATTCAAAACATATCTGTACCCAGGCCAGAACCATTATTCTCTAACTAACTGAAGTAAATTTAAAACGTGACAAAAAGCAAATTAATAAAGACATGTATTTTGTTGTAACTAAGTGACATGCTAGCACTTTAAAATAATTCTGTACTGCTACTTAAAAGCTCCACTTTCTAATAAACACTTTTGTCTAACTAATTCAGCTAGAAGGCAAGATATTTGAAACATGGGCATTTGTTTAGCAGGCAAATTAACACACAAATATGGGACAATGTGCTTCTGCACACAAGGCTATGCATTTTGCAGTTTGAATTATCATGGACTGTTGGGTTGGGACTGTTCTCTGCATACATCAATTGAAGTGTCTCCACTAAATGTTTATCTGTAACCATCTGTGTAAGCATTGCAGCCTAACTGACCTCTGAATCAGACATAATAAACCCTATTTACAAAGGCTGGTGGACATATAACAGGCAGCATGTTAAATGAACACTGCTTTTACCGTGCAAGATTATACCTTTCTATCAGCAGCCTGTCAAAGTACATAGGTGAGCCTTGAAACTAAATGCAAATTAAACTAATGTAGGGGACACATAGCAATGCATTAAGATGGTAGTGTATTATAGCTATCAAAAAGGGCCACGTTCATTAATTTACAAATAGCCACTTTCCTAAGTGAGTGGGATAACTGTCACACGCTATTCTAAAGGGCAGCTTGCATTGGGAAAAATATTCTGTAGAAACATTCCTATTTAAAAAAAAAAACACACGGTTGCAGTACACTAATTAAAAACGCATTCTATGAAGGGTCTGATTTATATTTTCTTCTCAACCGTGAAAACATTAAAGCACTCTCCGTGCAAAACCCTTTATCTCAATTTTCAGAAATACGCCCATTGGATAACATGGCAAATCGCACCTCCGCACAAAACATGCCTTTTCCACCACTTCCACAGCTCGGATCCCTTTCAAATTTTGCATCACAGTAGTCCAAGCTATTCCCTAAATCCTCACCAAAAAGCAACCAAATCCCTCCACTGGAACAGGTACGAATTTCCGCTCAAAAACACGCCCCCCCCAAACACCAAAAAACGCCAAAATCCCTCAACACTTTGTTAAACAGCATGTTAAAACAAATTCTGCCTACTCAGTACAAGATATTAACTCTTTGGCAGCTGAAGCACAATCATTCCCCAATGACTGCAGTACATGGGAAAGTCATGAACTCATCTCTCCACGTTATCACATAACACGTACGCACATCTTCAAAACATTTTCTCTAAGCACTTGAAAGAGATCCAGCTCTCTCCTGACTAACGTAATGATAACAAGCTCTGCACAAAACATAACCACATGGCGCTATTCACAAGCGATATTTACAAGAAACTCAACATGTCACAAAAATGACACGCTATTCACAAGGCATATTTACAAGGCGCTATTTACAAGGAACTCCACAGTAAACTTATAGCTCTAACTCTAACTCTAGCTAGTTCTTCTGAGAGGACGTTATTCTTTTTCTTTGGCTTTTTCCTCTGCTAGTTTATTTCTCTCTACTTTGTTGAATTCTTTCTCTGTTCTCCTATGTGACTCTTTGCGCCATAACTCAATAGCGTCTTTCTGAGAGGGTCTTGACTTCTTTTATACATATCATGACCAGGTGTATCTCTTGGCGGGATGTTAACTGACTCTTCTAGTATACCTTTCCTGATCCCTATCTGACGTAATTTTAAAAACAGTGGCATGTTTGAAATCAATACAATGAAAACACAATACACAAGAATAGACTGAAACAATCAACAATCATTCATACAAGAAACATTATAACACTAAAACAGACACAAAATCTGAACTGATACAGAGAACTAAACATGTACTTGAAAAACTTTGTGCACTGGAATACAGTACAACCATACCGGTCTCAGAAATGAGACACGTCTTTACCGGGCCCACGTTTAACCGTGGACCCGTCTTGACCGTTCCCACCTTTTACAGTGGGCCCGTCTTGACCGTTCTCATTTAAAATGAGCCCGTCTTGAAACTTGATACATTCCCCATAGTGGTACTCACCGGGAAAGCAGAACTTGAAACTTGAAGGCCTCGGAAACTTGACTTGACTACGCTTGCGCCTTGGAACAGGTGGACCTCTGGAGACCTCGGACCTTGCTCTCTCACGGGCTGGGCTCTGGTTGAGACGATCCGCGTTCCTCACCGCCTCGCATGGATGCCTGGTCGCAGTCCGTCCTCCTCCTGGGCCTGAGGGAGTAGCGGGAAATCCCGATGGCGTGCGCACTTTGAAGTCCGTCACGGCTGTAGAAGGGGGCAAAGACTAGACCCACAACTCCGGCGAGTGAGGAAAGGGATATGTCCCTGTAAGGGCGCCAAATTATGTGGTAAATAAAATATTACCCTGGCAGAATTTCTAGGCATTAACAAAGTATCATGCATCAAATGAGAGACAGGATCCGTGGTGTCCAAGTTAAAATGGGCTTTATTCCAATAACTCGAGTCAAAGGGAGAATCAGTTCCATCACCACAGAGGCTCAGGAAGGGTCATCTAACAATTATTTTCTGAACATGGGTTATATACATTTTATCTTGTACATAGGGCGTAAGAAGGAACGCTCGAGGCAGAGCAGAGAGAACATGAGATAAGAACATGTGGGTGTACACTTTGATGAGTCATAGGTAGGTGGTAGGTAGGTGTCATAGGTGGGTGGGTACTTAGAGGAGGAGTTTGGATAGCTAGCTGGAACTATGCCCTAATTGTGCAACTTTGAGCATGACGTGCAATTGACGTGTAACTGGGAGGAAGCTGACTTTCAACCTAGTAGAGAGATCTCTTGTGTCAAGGCGACCAGCACATCTAGTACAACTGATATCTAGAGTCAGGGGATGTATTATCTGATTATTCGTTCATTGCATGAGGGCTGTGAGCTCTTCTATGGATGCAAGCACTGTAATCCACTTAAACAGAGACAGAATGGCTGGGCCCTATCTATGCAGATGGGTTCTGTGTACCTTCTTCACCAGACTGTAATGTGATTCTGTAAAGCAACAGATAACTGTTATTCATAATACTGTCTTGGCAGGCCTCTTGCTGGGCTTCTTGCGGCTTTCAGTGTGTCAGGAGTCATGAAATGCAAATACATGGGCCTTATGCTACCTTAACGTTTGGGAGACTTTGATGACTGGCATTTCTAATGCAGGACATGAATGCAGAGGCCTAGTGATTCAGGCCACTACAAGGAAATATGCATGGATGACATGCACACACATGTAACATAGGGTATACGTAGGGGGCATCTTGGTCAGGCAAAATTTCATTTTCCACACTACTGTCGGGTTGGATGAGAAAACAGTGGTGGCTAATCAGGTTTGCCAGTGGGCTAGAAATAATATTTATTCTATTGAAGATATTTGGTCCACTATGAAAGATTATGAACCACTGATGCAACAGCATGCTTTATGGCATATGTCGTCGACATTGATAGCGTTGTGGGAACAGGGATATGGTGGAGAAGCACCGGCGATTCTTCATGACATTAAGAATAATACCTACAGAGCTAATACTGGTATGAAAGATGTGTTATGCAGTTTGAGGTCCTTGTTGGAATATAGAAATGAGTTGCCGTCTGCGGGAGAGCCTCGTTTCCCTGGGGTACATCCGAAGCGGGAGGTACACCCTATTTTCCACCCTGAAATACCTGAGGTGGTGGACCCGATCACTAATAATGTCACCGAGTTCGCGTCAATGCTCATTTCCAAGAACAATGGGTGTATACGCCTTGGAAAAGGAGCGAAGTATTAGCACTGAAGGCCCAGTTGCCCAATTCGAGAAAGAATCCGACTGCCTATTACAAAGAACTGACAGAAGCAGCGTTCTCAACGGTCATGACATTAGCAGACAAAGAGTTGTTTTTCGGACTATAGGGTACGGATCATGTAGAGGAGCTGGGTGGTACATGGGAGGAACTAAAGGATTGGGACAAAGAGCGAAAGCCAGGGGAGAAGCCGAAGGCTGAGATTCTAGCGCTACCAGGACGCATAATAAAATATATGCACTCCCTTATTCCTCCTAAGAAAGTAGATTGGGATAAGTTGACTGCATGCAGACAGAAAAAGGATGAAGCGGTTTCAGATTTTTTTCACTCGCTTTGAAGAGACTTTCATGGATTTCAGTGCTCAAGATATTTCCCAAGATGGAGGCCTGCGCCTTTTCGTTAACAGATTCGTAACAAATTTGTTACCGGAAATATCAGGTCGATTGCAGGCGTCGGAGAGTACGTGGACTATGTCCACCCCATCTGGTATTCTGAGTATGGCTCAGTATTACGAACATAGGGAGAAGGAGAATAAAGACAGACAAGAGAAGAAGGCGAAGGATTTGAAGACAAGAGTGTTACTGCAGCAAGTAGCGAAGGGACGGGGACGTGGAGCCCCGCCCATGGTAGCTGGTCTAGGAGAAAGTGGTTATGGAAGGGGAGAGAAAAGAGAGCGTTTAGGACAAAATCAATGTGCTAACTGCAGAAAGGAGGGGCACTGGTGGAGAGATTGCCCAGAACTTCAGTCTACTGCCGGCCAAGGCAGGGGACGTGGTCGGAGTGAATTCCGTAGGGATGATAGACGGACTGATGACGGTAGGCGACCGGGAGGGAATTACTTTGATGGAGACAACACTTTCAGGGAGAGGGTGACAATGGCAGAGACAGACAGTACTACAATGATGCTTATGCTATGGACGATTTGACTGGATTTTCTCATAACTCGGACAGCGTAGGACAGAGCATGGGACCGGTTTCTGTGGATATTGATCAACGAGGACCCTACGTGACTGCAGACTTGTTAGGGTCACCCCAGATATTTTTAGCAGATACGGGCGCTACGAAGAGTTCGGTGGCCCGTTCCCAGGTCCCAGGGGCGGCTCTGTCTGGCAAGAATAATATCTCCGTAGGGTTCTCAGGTACTCCGGTGATTAGCCCCATTTCTAAGCCTCTTGCTCTTACGATTGGCCCTTTTACTATTGATTCCCCTTTTCTCCTAACGTCACAGTGTGGCGAGAACTTGCTGGGTTTGGATTTGCTGAAAAGGTTGAATGCTACCAATTACTGTTCTCCAGATGGTGTGTACCTCACGCTGGGTCCTTCTGTTGCGCGTGCGCAGCAGTGCTTTTCAAAAGATGAGCCCCTCCCGGCTGAGTTTCAGGGGGTTCCCGAGAGTTTGTGGGCTAGCAGTGATACTGATGTGGGAAAAATGGATATTGCCCCTGTGTCAATAAAGGTTAAGGTAGGAGCCCGACTGCCTCGGATACCTCAGTATAAGATATCTAGGGATGGAGAGAAGGCTTTGTTGCAAATAATACAGGATTTGATTCGTTCAGGGGTAGTGGAGGAGACGGACTCCAACTGTTGTAATAGTCCTAATCTCCCGATCCTTAAAAGGCACTCTGCGGATGCTAGTGATGGTACACCTGATGTCTATCGTTTTGTGATTGACTTACGCCACATTAACAGGGTGGTTGAGCCCCAGTACCCAGTGGTCTCTGACATTACCACGATCCTGACAATGATTCCTCCCTCTGCCAAATATTTCTCTGTTCTGGACCTAAAGAATGCCTTCTTTAGTATCCCCGTGCACCCAGATAGCCGTTACCTATTCGGATTCTCATTGGCTGGCCGACGTGTTAGATTTTGTAGAATTCCCCATGGTTATACAGAAAGTCCTAGCATTTATAGTCAAGCTTTGAAGGCACAATTGGATGATTTGGAACTCCCGAAGGGTAATGTTTTATTGCAATACGTGGATGATCTCCTTATAGCATCAGACACTGAGGAAGGGTGTCGAGAGTCCACTGTTAAATTGTTGCACCATTTGGCTCACAAAGGACACAAGGTGTCTCTTCCTAAATTCCAATACTGCCGACAGGAGGTTACCTACCTAGGTCATCTCCTATCGAAGGAGGGGAGGAGGTTGACACCGGAGCGCATTAAAGCAATAACTAACATGGCTGTACCTAACACGCAGCGAGAGGTGCGCGCGTTTTTGGGCATAACTTCGTATTGTCGCCAGTGGATACCTAATTACGCCCTACTAACAACACCCCTTCTGTATCTGACTACTAAAGAAGTGCGCGAACCCCTACCCTGGACTCCAGCATGCCAAGAAGCGTTTGAGTTACTAAAAACGGCTTTATGTTCTGCACCTGTTTTGGGAACACCAGACTACCAGAAGCCTTTTGTGCTTTACGTACATGAGGCGGAAGGTTGCGCGTTGTCTGTCCTAACACAATGTTTTGGTGGGAAACAGAGACCGTGTGCTTACTTCTCTGCAATGCTTGACAATGTGGCGAGAGCGTTGCCGAGTTGTCTGAGGGCTACAGCGGCTGCTGCGGTTTCGATCAGACAATCGGCAGGGCTCGTACTGGGTTCAGATCTCACAGTAATGGTACCGCATGCTGTGGACATTTTATTGAACAGGACACAGACGCAGCATTTAACTAGTGCTCGTCTTACTGGTTATGAGATGACGTTATTTGCACCCCATGTGACGATTAAACGATGTGCTACGCTGAACCCGGCCACATTGATACCTATCCCTTCAGACGAACAGGATGATGGAGTACACGACTGTTTGTTTCGGACAGAGGAGGAGACAAAGGGAAGGATAGATTTGACGGACACCCCCCTAGACGATCCTGATGGGGAACTGTATGTTGATGGTTTCTGTTTCAAACTTGCAGACGGTACCTCAACTGCAACATATGCAGTCACGACTTTGAAAACTGTGGTGGAGACTTCTAGGATTCCATATCATTCAGCCCAGGCTGCAGAAATAATAGCATTGATGCGTGCGTGTGAGCTGAGTGAAGGATTGGATGTGAATATTTACACTGACAGCCAATACGCCTTTGGCGTGGCCCATAGCTATGGGCGACTGTGGGCAGAACCGGGATTTTTGACGTCACACGGACAGAAGATTCAGAATGGTCCATTGATATTACGACTATTAACAGCTTTGACACTTCCTAAAAGACTGGCTGTGATCAAGTGTAGTGCACACAAAGCGGTGGTAGATGATGTAGGACGGGGAAATGCATTTGCAGACCAAACAGCTAAAGAAACGGCTCGGACAAAACTCCCACGAATGTTTGTGGCAGGACCAGCTAGGTGGGTACCGGACGTTACTATGTTCGCGAACACTGTACAGAGGGTGCGGAACATACAGGAAAAAGCAACTGACGACGAGTTGAGGGCCTGGAAAGATGGTGGGGGGAGGTTGGACTCGGATGAATGTTGGACGGATGTGTCAGACAAAAGACAATGGCTACTCCCAAATGCATATGTCCTCCCTGTGGTGACAATGGCCCACGGGCCAGCGCACATTAGTGCAAAAGGGATATGTAAATTGTTAGACCCAGTATGGAGCAATAAGAACATTTCCAAAGTGGCAACACATTTAGTGCAGCAATGCATGGTTTGTTTAAGACATAATCCTGGCAAAGGGACACCTGTCCCAGTTGGAAATTTTGCCCCTCCTTCCTTCCCTTTTGAAGTCATACAGATGGATTATATTGAGATGGAGAGGGTTAACAACCTTAAATATGTCCTAGTGGTGGTATGCTCATTCAGTAGGTGGGTGGAGGCCTTTCCAACTAAAGACTGTACAGCCATCTCGACAGCAAAAATGCTGATTCAAGAGTACTTTTCGAGATACGGCTTGCCCCGGGTGATCTAGAGTGATAATGGCACGTCTTTTAATGCTGAACTGATGAAGCAGATCTGTAAAGGATTACAAATATCTCAAAAATTTCACGCAGCCCAACATCCCCAGGCCGCGGGTTTGGTTGAAAGATTCAATGGTACCTTAAAGCTCAAGATGGCCAAGATACAGGAGAGTACAGGGCTACGCTGGCCAGACGCACTTCCTCTGGCTTTGCTTTCCACCAGAGTAACAGTTAACTCTAAGACAGGCGTTTCCCCTCACGAGGTTATATTCGGCAGGCCCGCCAATGTCTGGGGTGTCCCTAGACCCAAATGTTTTTCAGAAATTGAGTATCCTTTGTTGATCGATTATCTGTATGCTTTGACTAAAGATCTCCGTTCTATTCATCAGCAGGTAGCAGACACCCTGAAGCCGCTGCCGGAGGGGCCCGGACACAGCATCCAACCCGGTGACTGGGTGGTGGTGAAACGATATCAACGAAAGTCCTGCTTGGAGCCCAGATGGTCGGAGCCAAGGCAAGTGCTCCTCACCACACGCACCGCACTTCGAGTTGAACGCCGGAAGGCGTGGATCCATGCTTCGCATGTCAAGAGAGTTCCACCCCCACTACCTTATGATGAATGGGTGAGAGACGGCGTTGCTGACCACGAGACCGAGGTAGTTCCTCGTTACGTCCCCTTTTCGGATGCCTCACTGAAGGGTGACGAGCCAAATGAGAGTCAAAGGAGGCCAGCTCTGAGTGCAAGTAGTTTAGCCTCCCCTGATCGCGGCGAGCAAACACCGGAGATTACATCCTCTGCTGTTGATCTCCCCATTCTGTTCACAGATCCTGAAGTGCGAGGGAGCACTCGCTATAATCTGCGGCCCAGAAAAGAGAGGAAGGAAAAGTGAGCACTGGAAGAAGGCTGAGTTAGGGAATAGATGCGAACTATGCTGAATAGGTTAGCTCAATGGAAGGGATGGACTGCTGGTAAGAGCCCTGGTGCGCTTCGAGACATTGTTGAATGGAACACTAGGATTGCGTCTGGGCCCAGGTTCAGTGCTCCTGAGTTGCTACAGTTGTGCTACTCCGTCGAGGGATTAGGGATTGAACAATAGAAGTCTACCTGTGAGGCTTTTAACGGACACAGGGAGAAGATCCCTTTCAAGGGTGAAGAACCCCTCTGGCCGGTTTTGGAGTGTCTGGAACATTTTTAGTATTGTTTTAGTCTAGTTTTGGACTCTTAGCTAGGTGATATATATCCCTTTGGCTGTCCTATTCCAGAGGAGGAGCAACCTTTTGCAGCTCCCCGTAGACCAGAGCCAGATTCACCATGGCGAGCCCTGGCCCGAAAAGGAAAAATAGTGGTTATTGTGATATTCATCATCATATTTTTGATAATTCTTGGGATACTGTCTTTTCTGGATGAAGCTTACCCTGTCCATAAGTTAGTTCCCACTCCTTCAACATTACCGGAGCATAATATGATTACTGTTGATTATGGTGAACAATGCATGAGAAAGGGCTATCGTAATAATGTTTTCATTAAAACTCTACATCATGCTCATGCTGTATATAATGTGACAGATTGTTGGGTCTGTGGGTTGCTCCCTTCCGCTGCATACAAGAAGGATAGATTGTTGGCACTTCCCTTAACACCTGTAAACAGCTGTGTGGGCTGGTACACTTTGATTGGTATGGTGAAATTCTTTCAGCAGCCTGATTTTCTGAATCCCCGATTGCCTGGTACTGGGTCAACGTTGACGATGAGAGTACGCCCTATGCCCCCTTCATCCCTTGGACGGTTGTTTACTGACGGACGTTTTGATCAGACATTCTTGGAGACGTGTTCCAGGAAGGTAGAACGATTTGTGACACCCAACGACACTGACAAAGTGAGGGAAAGTTTTCTGCAGTTGAACTCTTCTTTGGCCTATAGACATCCTCCTGCGACAAACAGTAGTGGTCGTTCTCTGGTACCCCTGGCGGTTGTTGGGCCTTCACCTTACTTCTGTATTTCGGGGAGAGGTCCCATTAAGGTGGGGGATAGCTCATGCAATGTGACTGCTTCCATTCGCCTGCCCCTTAGTCCTTCATTAGTTACTCCTCCGAATATTTACTTTGTATGCGGAGGTAACGGATGCCTCTGGTTGCCTGAGGGTTGGGGTGGGGTTTGTTACCTAGCCTATTTACTCCCCCCTGTTTACGTGGCACCTTCAGATTATCATAAGACTCATCGAAGGTTTGCCATCATGCCTGGTCAGCGTAAAAGGAGGGCACTCCAGGTTGAGGATGTTGATCAGACTGACACCTCTGGGCAACAATTCACAGATTTTTCTAAAGGTTTTCTGCCATTTTGGGGTCCTATCTTTAACAGTAGAACCATTAGGCGTCTCTCGAGGGTTAATGGAGAAAGTAGTGAATACGGAGGCTGATATTGCTGCCAATATGTCCATTGAGTTGCAGGCTATGAGATTATTTACGATCCAGAACAGGATGGTGCTCGACGTCATCCTCGCAGATAGGGGTGGAGTTGTCGCGTCATCGGGACCTCTTGTTGTGTTTACATTCCAGACTCGGCACCGACTGTTAATTTAGCGGTACATAAGCTCCATAGGTTGGCAGCTGATCTTCATCAGGATGCAGGTACTTGGTCCTTAACCCCTTGTGTGCTTCGGACAGCCCCGGCCGTCAGACGTCACGGTAGTCATGTGCTGATGACGGCCGGGGGCCGTCCGAATCCTGCCCACTCAATAAAACTCCGCACAGCGCGAAAATTCACGCAGCGTCGAAGGGGCTAAAGACATGGTTGTGGAGTGTCTTCTCCTCCTGGGGTTGGAAGATTTTGATGGGGATTGTAGGGATTGTTGGTGTACTACTGACTCGCTGCCTCTGTTTTTATTGCCTTCCCCCTTGTTGTTCCATGTGTGCCAGCAATATACGAGTCTCTAAACGACCAACACGACAATACCCTGTTTCTAATGATGTGGAACTTCATGATATTCGTTGGTTAATGCTCATTGATGATGATATTTTCGAGTAATTGATTCCTTGCCCCTAACATTTGCTGTGAAGGCCCTTCTTTTGGTTAATAAAGGCAGCGCTTATGTTAGCCACATTCCTGCTAAAAGGAGGGTCTGATAGGTTTCATTTCCCGATGCCCCGCCCATTTACATTTATGAGTTAGCAGGATGTGTCTAACCAATGGTATAATCATTTATGCATTCTTGCTTATATTCCTCATCTAATATTCATTTATGCGTGTTACACTATCATGTTCTCTTAGCTTAGCTTGTGTGCCACCATTTTGGAAGTGTTTCTCTCTGCGTGCGAGCCGCACTCGCTCACCCCTCCCGTAGGAATGAGAAAAGAAATGCTAACGCAGTAGTTTTCCCTTCTCAGCTAACTGTGATCGAAACTATAACAAATTCATTATCAGTGGTGTTCTCATGTGCTGGAGACGCTGAGGCCTGGCTCCGCGGCCTTGGGCCGAGATAAGAAATGTTACCATCGCAGGTGCAGATGCCTCTTGTGTGAGGCCATTGTTCGCTCTTCCAGGGGTCCAGTATTTTTCCACACTGGGCGTGTTTTACTCTAATGTATCCTGTTATAATGTACTGCTGTGTTGGGATGGGGCAGTCCTCTCGGCGCACTCTTAGGGGTGAGGTCGGACGGGGCCCTCCCATATGGGGGTTTGTGGTCTAATAAAATTGCTTTGTTCATTCTTCTCCACTGTCCGGCTGACTTATTATTGGGTAACTATAGGTGAGTGCGGTAAGTCACTCGGGTGGATTTGAGCCACGCTTATCAGAAGGAAATTGAGAAATAGACAAAATTTGAAAGAGGAAAAAGAAATCATTAGGAAAGACTTTTCAAAAGGAAAAAGAGTGAAGGAGATGGAAAGAGACACAGTGTGGTCGAGCGAGAGAGGAATAAACAGAACTCCGAATAGAACAAAATTGAGAACCTAAATAGATATTAAGGAGGAAAGAGGAAAAGTTTACAAATGAGAAAGAAAAAGTGCACCAGCTGTCACAATGAGAAAGAAAGAAAATGTGAAAACAAAAGAATATAAATCATTATGCGCAATGTTCTCGGAGAAGTCCCGTTGCAGCGATCTATTTTCAGAAAAATAAATGTATAAATTATTTCTTACAAAAGCAAAAGATAAGAAGTTTTCACTCCAAAGCTTTCCGTTTCACTGCTGACACTAAGACTGTGTCCAAGTTTTCTTTTAGAATACAGTTTTAAGTGTTGTGTGTTTAAAAAAGTATTTCACGCTACTCTGTCGGTTATAAATGGAATAGAAATGCTCCTGTCTGGCGCGAGAGCACTTTTCTGACAGTAGATTTCAGTTTGCAGGACGGGTTTCTGCTGTGAACCATATTATAACTACAGACTGTGCCATTCTGTCTCCCAGGTTCTTCTAAATCTGTGAAAGTTTGAAAACTACAGAGCCACAATCAACACGTCATTTGAAATTTCACCAGAAACACCAACCTGCAAATGTATAAACTCGTCATGGTCTCAGTAGTGATTGTGGACTCTAACAAACTATCACACTTTTCTTAACACATGGTCACTAATGATGAAAAAATAATAGAGCGTCTATACACTGTGCAGGACTTGTAAAACATGAACTAAGTCGGAGCATGTGTTCTTTAAGCTGCCTCATGACCGCGGAGCCGCTTGTGACTGGGTCAGTGGGGCCAGCTTTAAATGTGAAGGTTATTTCCATTTGACATGTAGAGTATCACAGAATAGGGCTTATTTATTTATTTATTTATTTATTTGCAGAGTTTTATATAGCGCGAACTAGACCCGAACTGAATCAGGTATCAGAGCGCTTTACATAGCACCAGGCTTATTGGCACTAGCGGACTGTGTGCAGTATGCAAAATGGATAAACTGAATTCTTACGGAACAGCATTAACAATGCCAATAGGTCTGTCCTTGGCGAGCTGGTGCCATAGTTGGTATTATGTTTTTTTTGTTGTTTTTTTTACACAAACAGGTGTCACAATATTCAGCTGTCTAATCGAGATAGGCATATGTCTGCAAAAATAAAATCAGTAATAAATAAATATTGTATATAATTTTAATAAAACAGTGCAGGTAATTCCTATCTGGCAGGTGTACTTAGAACAGGTTTTGAAAATATTTTATTATCACATTAGCTTTGAATTCCTATAATTTGAAGACGTACGTGATGAATGAGGAAAAAAGATGCCTTTACATGTGGTGTTTTAGCTTGCCACGTTTTCTATGCATTCAATGACAGAGTTCAAATGTCAGGCTAGGACTTCTGATAAATTGCTGCGTATTCTTTTGACATGGGGATTGGTGTTTACCTTTCCCAGGCTGCAAGCTCAACTATGTGACAATCTTGCTGGAGTACAAGAATTGTGCAAGCAAAGGGAGTTGGTTACAATTTTTTCTAACACACAACAACATTTAAATACCTGTAAATGAACTATGCTAATTTTCAGAAATACCAGCAGTTAGGAAAGCCCAAATGAAGCATTTTTTTGTACTTCTGTAGATTGATATTTACTTTTCTTTCTCTGACTGCAAAATTAGAGGACTTTGTAAATTGAACTATGTGTCAATCGTACTTGGGTATATGGAGTGTGAAAGATAAGGCTGTAAGATATCAGTTTTTTTAATAACACTTCAACATTTAAAAAAGTATAAATGAAGCACTTTTTTGTAATACTGATGTGCGATGGAGTAAAAGGCTTTAGTTGGATCAAACCAATGAACACATTTTACTTGGTGATGATAAATATTTTGCTGGAACTCGAATCCACACATTACCGTTTGTGCACAATATAGGTTTATTTGGAATTGTGCATGCTGCTGCAAATTTTGTTGCATTCCGATGGAAAATGTGCTTCAGTAAATGACAGTGCACTAACATTTGCAACAGTGCGCTCCAAAATGCACCACTGGCTACACACTACATCCTTATCATTCTTCTGCTGAATTGGCGTCGATCATTAGCTACATTTGGCCTTTGTTTGACCGATGACATTCTTACAATCCCTATGGCTTTAGTGATTTTACATAGATGGAAGCACCTCAGCACTGCAAATTGTTGTTGCACCACATTGCAAAGATCAGTAATACAGCAGCTTAAAGAAACAGCAGGGTGAAAAATAGATGGCTCTGCAGCAATAGTCTTTTGGTGGCTAATGGAAGGGGAGGAATGCTGCACAAGGCATTAGGAGAGATGAGTATCTCAAACTCACATTGTAACATTTGCTTGTGATTGTGCTTCAGTCGCATTTAGTCATTAACAGGGTGGGGTGGTTAAAGCCGCCATCTAGTACCTTACTGTAAATTCTATTAATGAGTTTTATTTTTCAGTTTGTTGTCTTTTGAAATGAAAGGCACAAACAATTTTTAATATAGATACAGCACAGCAGTTGGAAACATGGCTTTCTTAAAAAAATAAAACCATTCATTGGTTTCCAAATGAGCTAGCCCTAAGTGAACTGGGAGATATATACGCAAATAGTCTAATGAGATTATTATGGTTAGATGTTAGACAAGAATACGGAGAAAGCATGTGTGGGGTACTGCTTAGTTATATATTTTCGCCATCCATTTTTGCTGGATTCATATTCAATTGTTTTTATTATTTTTTAGAAGTAGCACACAAGTATTCCCAGTTATGCTTTTCCACAGTCCATTGACTTTAAGTGTCCCGAAGGAGTAGTTGTGTCGAAGGAGCACAGGGGATTAAAATAATAGAAGGTTCAATGTTTCAACTGATAATCATTTTGAGCTATTGTCTAGTGCTACCAAATTTGATTGACAATACACTGATCCCCCCTCTCTCCTAGGACTTGCATGGACAAACAGATTATGTGCCCTGAGAATATTCAAGGGACAACTGATGTTGAAGATCTATGAGGTAGACAAAAGGTGGGTGGGCTAAGGAAATATTTAATTTGCTAAATGGACTGTTGCAGGTCTGTCAAAACCAAGATTGGCATGCCCATCTTGCTGGTTTTAATATCATTTACATGCAAGATATTTGGGTACTAAATTGTTTCCATGTGGATGGGTTTAAGTTGTTTTGTGCCACAGCCATTCGCTCCTTGTTGGACAGGGCTAAATGCAGATTAGCCATTTTGATTTTTGACATTTTAGAAGAGGTTATATTGAGGGCTAAATTAGATACCCCTCATTACCAACTGCTTACTTTAAATGTGAAGCCAGGTCCCGATATTTTTGTAGTCAACCAATATAATAATTGTACTGGTGCTCACCAAGTTGAAGTAGTGGAGGATAAGCAGCAGTATTGAGAAAGCTATTTGCTACCAAATGATAAAGACTACTATGTCATATGGGCAGGTAATTCTATTTGTCATCCCTTCCTTCTACTATCAAAGAGGGTGTCTGGCTTTGTGGAAAATATGGGATGAGAGTCAACTTTATTTTGAGTTCATGGTATATGGGGAAGCCTTGAATGCTCTTTTCTTAAGAATTGGCATGAAACTCACTCATGAGTTAAATCTACCCTTACTCTGCACTTTCACTGGCATTGGACTTGCAAGTAAAATTGAGTTCATTTTAGTCCCAGACAACCTAATTCCCTATACATTGGATTATGAAGTAATTCCCACTTGTTATAGTGATCACAATCCTATGTCTGTGGAACTTTACTTGCAATATGATCTAAACAGCAATGTAAAGTTGGCAGGGAATTTGGAAATGGGTAGAGGTCAAGGCACTCATGTTAAATGGGCTGGCTTAAATCCATCTACATTTACAGCTGATTTAATTATTAGCTCTTTTGCAGATATCTGGGTCTGTCTGCAGGAAGAAGGCGAAGATGTGGATGTGAGGTTTTCCCTCGAACACATCTGGGCCACGACAAACAGAATGCTTACATCTGAAAAACAAGTGAAGAGGGGCTTGTCTAAAGTCTGGTTTAACTCCATCTCTAGTAGGGCTTACAAAAAGTTGAAGGACTCTTTCCATGCACACCCCAGACAGAAAGATTTGATTAGACGTTGTAGATTGAGGTATAAGAAAGTGGTAGAAGATAGGAAAAAGGAACTCAGAGAAGAAACATGGAATAATTTGCTGAGAGTGTGCGGCATTAAAGATTCCAATTTCATTTGGTGCACCATTGATTCCCACTTTATAAGAGAACTGGACATCCCAGCAATGGCAGAGAGTGTATCAGAAAAAGACTAGATTAATCGCTGTTGTGGAATCACAAGGCATCTCAAAAGTTAGCCACTCCAAAATTTACCTCTATCGAAGCTTCCACAATTACTGGATGAGAGTTGGTGTTAAACCTCAATTTCACAAGGCAGTGGAATTGAGTGTAAAGGCACCCCCCAAAGATTCAAAATCAATCAAAATACAGTCCATTAAAAGGATTTAACTGAATGAGCCTGATTAATAACTGAGTTCTAGATCACAAAATTCACAAATAAGCAATACAGAGTTAATGCCATGAAGCCTCTCAAGTGCAGAGTTATACAGAGTACGTAAAAATCTGAATATATTCTAACTCATAATGGGCAGCAAAATCAGAAAGCAATATGGGCATCATCCCTATTGGAATAAAAGTCTTCCTTGTTCCCTTATTGTTACTTTGACATACCAAGTAGCACGCACATAAATTCTCAGCAACATTTCTACCTTTTTTATTTTCCAAATATTTCCTAAAAGTCCTGATTATGGAACCCTTCCTGCGTTTGACTGTCATGGAAATAACTAGCTATGGGATGTAACATCGAGTCTGGAGAATATTTATGTTCAAGGGTAACATACAAATCCTGATGATTTTTCTTCCAACCTACTTTTTCCCATTTCCAATCTTCTGTAATTTCCTCCTAAAGGTCTCACAACTTACTTAGAGAATTGAACTAAAAAATAAACAATACACATATTCCGTAATTTGCATAGAATGTATTCTTGATTCATCTTGCTCAGTTGTTGAATCACTGTTTCATTCTCACGTGCACTGTATTCGGACACGTGAAATACATAATTTGTTTCCATGAGTGACCATCTCTTTTCCAGCATTATGGGCAAATCATCATCACTGTCCATTTCTTCACTACTTTTGTTTGAAATTGGAAGTAATGTTCCTGGGACAAATTGCACCCCTTAATCAAGATGTTCTCAACTGCCAGTATGAAATATACTGGGTTAGTGTACATGCCAACAAGATATCAACCAAAGTGTGGAACAAATACAATTCAAGTATGGCCCATCACTATTCCTTCTCTTTGTTCAATTGTATTGCAAACAGCTGCAATTGATTTCGAACAACCAGGAAGACTTACAGATAATAGATCCAACACAGCTGAAAGGTAAGCTTCTGGTCTCATTGTTCCACCATGTTTCTGAGTAAGAATCCATAGTTCACCCCACCTGTTTCGTAACAATGAAGAAAGAAGGTAAACTTTTAGTCAGGCATTCCAAGGGCGATTGCATTACATAACCTTTCTCTCAATACCAGGATTGCTTCTGAGCATTTTAAACATTCTTTGTCAAATGGTACCTGGTCTTTTATATCATTATGGGTCAACCTTATTAAAGGTTTTGCAATCAAGGAAAAGTTTGGAATCCACTGACAATAGTAGACAACAATTCCCAGGAAAATCCTAACCTCCTCTGGGTGGTAGGAAGATTCACTTTCAGAACTGAAGAAACGCGTTTTTTTAAAAACTTTCCTTGCTCCGTTTTTAATGTGATGACCAAGATAAACTACTTTCTACAATACTGCATCTTTGTTGGGGAAACCTTATGGCCACTGTCAGCTAAATGATTCAGCAAAGCAACTGTGTTAAGTTTATAGTCTTCTTTTTCCTTCAATGTGACCAGTAGGTCATCAATATATTACACAAAGACTGAGTTACAGAGAAACCTCACATTTTAAAGATCTTCATTGAGGATTTTACTAAAAGTAAAGACCTTTCAGTATACTCTTGTGGAATGCTACACCAAATGAGAACTTTTCAAAAAGAAACTCACTCTCTTCATGGAAAGGTATCGAAAAGAATCCCTGGCGTAAAAATCAATTACTATATACCATTCTACATCTGATGGAATTTGGAAGAGAATTACTGCTGGATTCAGTACTTCCACAGAATAAACTGTAGAACAGCTAGCTCCTGTAGCTATTCTATTAAAAAGGAAATGGGGTGGACATTGACTTCACCATCAATATATGGGCCACTTTGGCCTACATCTAGGACTGCTCCAAGTAGATAATCCTCCTCCCCTCTCGAGCACCGCCAGTGTCAATTATTTCCTGAAGAAACTGGAGAACAACCATTACTCAGAATCAATGGGTTTTGTTTATATCCTGGGCATCAATGATATTTTAAAAAATATTTTTCTGCAACACGTGGGCTGCAGGCAATGTCATGCAAAACAGTTTCTGAAAATGCGCACCCTGCAGAGAAGTCTGTTGGGCTGGGAGCATAGAGAGTGTGTCTTTCAGTATCTGAATTCCATCTAGATTTTGTCCACATTCTGCTTCTAGTGTTCCATTTTACCACAGAAATAACAAGCAATGAATTTCTTCAACATCTCAATGTTTGTATTCAGTCTAGAATTATTCACCATCCCTCTTCCATAACCTCACATCTGCCTCAATCCATTTCTCATTCTCACACCTTGCATCTGAGGCATCTGATTAATTCAAGCAATCCCAGATTGCACATAACCCAAAACCGAACCTAACATCTTATTCCACGCACTCCTTTTGAATTTCCTTGTCTAGTCAATCATCAGCTTTTCCTTGATTTTCTTCTGTTTTACACCAAACCAATCACTATTGTATTTGGCAAGCTTCAAAATTGTGTCTATACTCTATGTCTGCCAGCACATTTGACTTTGCTGTATGTGGTTATTTAGCTCCAGACACAAACCCATAACAAAAGCAGATATGAAATCACCAACACCATTTTTCTAGGAATCTTCAACTCCGCAATGCTTTTTGAAAATCGGCATAAATGTCTCATAATAACCATGCACTGGCTTTTTCAGTTCTTGTGAGGTTCTCAAAATCTTTTCTCAATTAATATCCTTTTAAGTCACCTTCTTTTGCCAATGTTCAAATACCTGCCTATATTTGATAGCTAACTCCCAAAAAGGAGCATTATTTGGTGCAATTCTAGCTGGTTCTTCAGTTGGTCAAACTATAGCAACCTTTTCATTAAGACCACAAGTCACTAGGAGCCACAATTTCAAACTGAATTGAAATCAATCCACAGCATTTGAGAAATCGTTGTCAACCTATGAACTTCCTTGTACCACCTTTCAGGCTCCTCTCGCAACTTTGGAAAATATGTAGTGTAGATATAAAGATCAGCTCTCGTCCAAGGGACATGCACTAAATTCCCTCCATGTACCTCTCTCCATGGAAACTCCCTGGAAACTCTAAAATTGCCCCTACTTCTAAATCACTAACTGACCCCTTTGATTTGTGGCTGTCTCTTTTGCTTTCTTTTTACTTGCTGTACCTCTCGTCCCCATTTCTATATATTTCTTTAAATCTCTCCAGTCTCCTGTTTTTTTAATTAAATCGCTTTAAACCTAATTCCTTTATCTCATCATAGACAAATTTATTTTGTAAATCTTTCTCACATTTTTCATTTTGCTTAAGTCAACATCACAAGTTTTCAGTTAATTGGGTGCTCCATTCGTATATCACGATACAGAAAAGGGGGTGGTGATGAACAGAGTGTCTGAATTAAGCAGACCACTCTTACCCAGTCCAAAGATCAGGGCTTGATCCATCACCGTTATTTATCTCACTGCCCCATCCCAGCTCAGAACCTGGCTATATGCAAATTAGTCTGTCCCTGGCCCAGTGCATCATGGGAACAGGGCAGACCAAACTACCAAGCCAATTCTTCACCAGAAAGGAGACAAGCTACCGGGGACCGGTTTCTGGCATTTCAGCCTCTTCGGCCCGGCTTGAATCCTGATGGAGCAGTGAGAAAGGGACTCATGTCTGAGTATACCCTGCCACACCTATAGTGGCCAAAAACGATACAGAAAAGGGGGTGGTGATGAACAGAGTGTCTGAATTAAGCAGACCACTCTTACCCAGTCCAAAGATCAGGGCTTGATCCATCACCGTTATTTATCTCACTGCCCCATCCCAGCTCAGAACCTGGCTATATGCAAATTAGTCTGTCCCTGGCCCAGTGCATCATGGGAACAGGGCAGACCAAACTACCAAGCCAATTCTTCACCAGAAAGGAGACAAGCTACCGGGGACCGGTTTCTGGCATTTCAGCCTCTTCGGCCCGGCTTGCTTGAATCCTGATGGAGCAGTGAGAAAGGGACTCATGTCTGAGTATACCCTGCCACACCTATAGTGGCCAAAAACGATACAGAAAAGGGGGTGGTGATGAACAGAGTGTCTGAATTAAGCAGACCACTCTTACCCAGTCCAAAGATCAGGGCTTGATCCATCACCGTTATTTATCTCACTGCCCCATCCCAGCTCAGAACCTGGCTATATGCAAATTAGTCTGTCCCTGGCCCAGTGCATCATGGGAACAGGGCAGACCAAACTACCAAGCCAATTCTTCACCAGAAAGGAGACAAGCTACCGGGGACCGGTTTCTGGCATTTCAGCCTCTTCGGCCCGGCTTGCTTGAATCCTGATGGAGCAGTGAGAAAGGGACTCATGTCTGAGTATACCCTGCCACACCTATAGTGGCCAAAAACGATACAGAAAAGGGGGTGGTGATGAACAGAGTGTCTGAATTAAGCAGACCACTCTTACCCAGTCCAAAGATCAGGGCTTGATCCATCACCGTTATTTATCTCACTGCCCCATCCCAGCTCAGAACCTGGCTATATGCAAATTAGTCTGTCCCTGGCCCAGTGCATCATGGGAACAGGGCAGACCAAACTACCAAGCCAATTCTTCACCAGAAAGGAGACAAGCTACCGGGGACCGGTTTCTGGCATTTCAGCCTCTTCGGCACGGCTTGCTTGAATCCTGATGGAGCAGTGAGAAAGGGACTCATGTCTGAGTATACCCTGCCACACCTATAGTGGCCAAAAACGATACAGAAAAGGGGGTGGTGATGAACAGAGTGTCTGAATTAAGCAGACCACTCTTACCCAGTCCAAAGATCAGGGCTTGATCCATCACCGTTATTTATCTCACTGCCCCATCCCAGCTCAGAACCTGGCTATATGCAAATTAGTCTGTCCCTGGCCCAGTGCATCATGGGAACAGGGCAGACCAAACTACCAAGCCAATTCTTCACCAGAAAGGAGACAAGCTACCGGGGACCGGTTTCTGGCATTTCAGCCTCTTCGGCCCGGCTTGCTTGAATCCTGATGGAGCAGTGAGAAAGGGACTCATGTCTGAGTATACCCTGCCACACCTATAGTGGCCAAAAACGATACAGAAAAGGGGGTGGTGATGAAGAGAGTGTCTGAATTAAGCAGACCACTCTTACCCAGTCCAAAGATCAGGGCTTGATCCATCACCGTTATTTATCTCACTGCCCCATCCCAGCTCAGAACCTGGCTATATGCAAATTAGTCTGTCCCTGGCCCAGTGCATCATGGGAACAGGGCAGACCAAACTACCAAGCCAATTCTTCACCAGAAAGGAGACAAGCTACCGGGGACCGGTTTCTGGCATTTCAGCCTCTTCGGCCCGGCTTGCTTGAATCCTGATGGAGCAGTGAGAAAGGGACTCATGTCTGAGTATACCCTGCCACACCTATAGTGGCCAAAAACGATACAGAAAAGGGGGTGGTGATGAACAGAGTGTCTGAATTAAGCAGACCACTCTTACCCAGTCCAAAGATCAGGGCTTGATCCATCACCGTTATTTATCTCACTGCCCCATCCCAGCTCAGAACCTGGCTATATGCAAATTAGTCTGTCCCTGGCCCAGTGCATCATGGGAACAGGGCAGACCAAACTACCAAGCCAATTCTTCACCAGAAAGGAGACAAGCTACCGGGGACCGGTTTCTGGCATTTCAGCCTCTTCGGCCCGGCTTGCTTGAATCCTGATGGAGCAGTGAGAAAGGGACTCATGTCTGAGTATACCCTGCCACACCTATAGTGGCCAAAAACGATACAGAAAAGGGGGTGGTGATGAACAGAGTGTCTGAATTAAGCAGACCACTCTTACCCAGTCCAAAGATCAGGGCTTGATCCATCACCGTTATTTATCTCACTGCCCCATCCCAGCTCAGAACCTGGCTATATGCAAATTAGTCTGTCCCTGGCCCAGTGCATCATGGGAACAGGGCAGACCAAACTACCAAGCCAATTCTTCACCAGAAAGGAGACAAGCTACCGGGGACCGGTTTCTGGCATTTCAGCCTCTTCGGCCCGGCTTGCTTGAATCCTGATGGAGCAGTGAGAAAGGGACTCATGTCTGAGTATACCCTGCCACACCTATAGTGGCCAAAAACGATACAGAAAAGGGGGTGGTGATGAACAGAGTGTCTGAATTAAGCAGACCACTCTTACCCAGTCCAAAGATCAGGGCTTGATCCATCACCGTTATTTATCTCACTGCCCCATCCCAGCTCAGAACCTGGCTATATGCAAATTAGTCTGTCCCTGGCCCAGTGCATCATGGGAACAGGGCAGACCAAACTACCAAGCCAATTCTTCACCAGAAAGGAGACAAGCTACCGGGGACCGGTTTCTGGCATTTCAGCCTCTTCGGCCCGGCTTGCTTGAATCCTGATGGAGCAGTGAGAAAGGGACTCATGTCTGAGTATACCCTGCCACACCTATAGTGGCCAAAAACGATACAGAAAAGGGGGTGGTGATGAAGAGAGTGTCTGAATTAAGCAGACCACTCTTACCCAGTCCAAAGATCAGGGCTTGATCCATCACCGTTATTTATCTCACTGCCCCATCCCAGCTCAGAACCTGGCTATATGCAAATTAGTCTGTCCCTGGCCCAGTGCATCATGGGAACAGGGCAGACCAAACTACCAAGCCAATTCTTCACCAGAAAGGAGACAAGCTACCGGGGACCGGTTTCTGGCATTTCAGCCTCTTCGGCCCGGCTTGCTTGAATCCTGATGGAGCAGTGAGAAAGGGACTCATGTCTGAGTATACCCTGCCACACCTATAGTGGCCAAAAACGATACAGAAAAGGGGGTGGTGATGAACAGAGTGTCTGAATTAAGCAGACCACTCTTACCCAGTCCAAAGATCAGGGCTTGATCCATCACCGTTATTTATCTCACTGCCCCATCCCAGCTCAGAACCTGGCTATATGCAAATTAGTCTGTCCCTGGCCCAGTGCATCATGGGAACAGGGCAGACCAAACTACCAAGCCAATTCTTCACCAGAAAGGAGACAAGCTACCGGGGACCGGTTTCTGGCATTTCAGCCTCTTCGGCCCGGCTTGCTTGAATCCTGATGGAGCAGTGAGAAAGGGACTCATGTCTGAGTATACCCTGCCACACCTATAGTGGCCAAAAACGATACAGAAAAGGGGGTGGTGATGAACAGAGTGTCTGAATTAAGCAGACCACTCTTACCCAGTCCAAAGATCAGGGCTTGATCCATCACCGTTATTTATCTCACTGCCCCATCCCAGCTCAGAACCTGGCTATATGCAAATTAGTCTGTCCCTGGCCCAGTGCATCATGGGAACAGGGCAGACCAAACTACCAAGCCAATTCTTCACCAGAAAGGAGACAAGCTACCGGGGACCGGTTTCTGGCATTTCAGCCTCTTCGGCCCGGCTTGCTTGAATCCTGATGGAGCAGTGAGAAAGGGACTCATGTCTGAGTATACCCTGCCACACCTATAGTGGCCAAAAACGATACAGAAAAGGGGGTGGTGATGAACAGAGTGTCTGAATTAAGCAGACCACTCTTACCCAGTCCAAAGATCAGGGCTTGATCCATCACCGTTATTTATCTCACTGCCCCATCCCAGCTCAGAACCTGGCTATATGCAAATTAGTCTGTCCCTGGCCCAGTGCATTATGGGAACAGGGCAGACCAAACTACCAAGCCAATTCTTCACCAGAAAGGAGACAAGCTACCGGGGACCGGTTTCTGGCATTTCAGCCTCTTCGGCCCGGCTTGCTTGAATCCTGATGGAGCAGTGAGAAAGGGACTCATGTCTGAGTATACCCTGCCACACCTATAGTGGCCAAAAACGATACAGAAAAGGGGGTGGTGATGAACAGAGTGTCTGAATTAAGCAGACCACTCTTACCCAGTCCAAAGATCAGGGCTTGATCCATCACCGTTATTTATCTCACTGCCCCATCCCAGCTCAGAACCTGGCTATATGCAAATTAGTCTGTCCCTGGCCCAGTGCATCATGGGAACAGGGCAGACCAAACTACCAAGCCAATTCTTCACCAGAAAGGAGACAAGCTACCGGGGACCGGTTTCTGGCATTTCAGCCTCTTCGGCCCGGCTTGCTTGAATCCTGATGGAGCAGTGAGTCCCTCACCACCCCTTGTTGTAAATATTTTTGTCCACCCTAAGCGTGGAAGGGTATATTCAGACATGAGTCCCTTGCTCATTGCACCATCAGGATTCAAGCAAGCCGGGCCGAAGACGGCTGTAATGCCAGAAACCGGTCCCCGGAAGCTTGTTTCCTTCCCAGTTTGAGAATTGGCTTTTGTAGTTTGGTTTGCCCTGTTCCCATCATGCACTGGGACAGGAACAGACTAATTTGCATACAGCCAGGTTCTGAAACTGGGATGGTGCAGTGAGCTAAAAAACGGTGTTGGATCTAGCCCTGATCTCTTGACAGGGTGAGAGTATTCTGCTTAATTCAGAGACTCTGTCCCTCACCACCCCTTGTTGTAAATATTTTTGTCCACCCTAAGCGTGGAAGGGTATACTCAGACATGGGTCCCTTGCTCATTGCACCATCAGGATTCAAGCAAGCCGGGCCGAAGACGGCTGTAATGCCAGAAACCGGTCCCCGGAAGCTTGTTTCCTTCCCAGTTTGAGAATTGGCTTTTGTAGTTTGGTTTGCCCTGTTCCCATCATGCACTGGGACAGGAACAGACTAATTTGCATACAGCCAGGTTCTGAAACTGGGATGGTGCAGTGAGCTAAAAAACGGTGTTGGATCTAGCCCTGATCTCTTGACAGGGTGAGAGTATTCTGCTTAATTCAGAGACTCTGTCCCTCACCACCCCTTGTTGTAAATATTTTTGTCCACCCTAAGCGTGGAAGGGTATACTCAGACATGAGTCCCTTGCTCATTGCACCATCAGGATTCAAGCAAGCCGGGCCGAAGACGGCTGTAATGCCAGAAACCGGTCCCCGGAAGCTTGTTTCCTTCCCAGTTTGAGAATTGGCTTTTGTAGTTTGGTTTGCCCTGTTCCCATCATGCACTGGGACAGGAACAGACTAATTTGCATACAGCCAGGTTCTGAAACTGGGATGGTGTAGTGAGCTAAAAAACGGTGTTGGATCTAGCCCTGATCTCTTGACAGGGTGAGAGTATTCTGCTTAATTCAGAGACTCTGTCCCTCACCACCCCTTGTTGTAAATATTTTTGTCCACCCTAAGCGTGGAAGGGTATACTCAGACATGAGTCCCTTGCTCATTGCACCATCAGGATTCAAGCAAGCCGGGCCGAAGACGGCTGTAATGCCAGAAACCGGTCCCCGGAAGCTTGTTTCCTTCCCAGTTTGAGAATTGGCTTTTGTAGTTTGGTTTGCCCTGTTCCCATCATGCACTGGGACAGGAACAGACTAATTTGCATACAGCCAGGTTCTGAAACTGGGATGGTGCAGTGAGCTAAAAAACGGTGTTGGATCTAGCCCTGATCTCTTGACAGGGTGAGAGTATTCTGCTTAATTCAGAGACTCTGTCCCTCACCACCCCTTGTTGTAAATATTTTTGTCCACCCTAAGCGTGGAAGGGTATACTCAGACATGAGTCCCTTGCTCATTGCACCATCAGGATTCAAGCAAGCCGGGCCGAAGACGGCTGTAATGCCAGAAACCGGTCCCCGGAAGCTTGTTTCCTTCCCAGTTTGAGAATTGGCTTTTGTAGTTTGGTTTGCCCTGTTCCCATCATGCACTGGGACAGGAACAGACTAATTTGCATACAGCCAGGTTCTGAAACTGGGATGGTGCAGTGAGCTAAAAAACGGTGTTGGATCTAGCCCTGATCTCTTGACAGGGTGAGAGTATTCTGCTTAATTCAGAGACTCTGTCCCTCACCACCCCTTGTTGTAAATAATTTTGTCCACCCTAAGCGTGGAAGGGTATACTCAGACATGAGTCCCTTGCTCATTGCACCATCAGGATTCAAGCAAGCCGGGCCGAAGACGGCTGTAATGCCAGAAACCGGTCCCCGGAAGCTTGTTTCCTTCCCAGTTTGAGAATTGGCTTTTGTAGTTTGGTTTGCCCTGTTCCCATCATGCACTGGGACAGGAACAGACTAATTTGCATACAGCCAGGTTCTGAAACTGGGATGGTGCAGTGAGCTAAAAAACGGTGTTGGATCTAGCCCTGATCTCTTGACAGGGTGAGAGTATTCTGCTTAATTCAGAGACTCTGTCCCTCACCACCCCTTGTTGTAAATATTTGTGTCCACCCTAAGCGTGGAAGGGTATACTCAGACATGAGTCCCTTGCTCATTGCACCATCAGGATTCAAGCAAGCCGGGCCGAAGACGGCTGTAATGCCAGAAACCGGTCCCCAGAAGCTTGTTTCCTTCCCAGTTTGAGAATTGGCTTTTGTAGTTTGGTTTGCCCTGTTCCCATCATGCACTGGGACAGGAACAGACTAATTTGCATACAGCCAGGTTCTGAAACTGGGATGGTGCAGTGAGCTAAAAAACGGTGTTGGATCTAGCCCTGATCTCTTGACAGGGTGAGAGTATTCTGCTTAATTCAGAGACTCTGTCCCTCACCACCCCTTGTTGTAAATATTTTTGTCCACCCTAAGCGTGGAAGGGTATACTCAGACATGAGTCCCTTGCTCATTGCACCATCAGGATTCAAGCAAGCCGGGCCGAAGACGGCTGTAATGCCAGAAACCGGTCCCCGGAAGCTTGTTTCCTTCCCAGTTTGAGAATTGGCTTTTGTAGTTTGGTTTGCCCTGTTCCCATCATGCACTGGGACAGGAACAGACTAATTTGCATACAGCCAGGTTCTGAAACTGGGATGGTGCAGTGAGCTAAAAAACGGTGTTGGATCTAGCCCTGATCTCTTGACAGGGTGAGAGTATTCTGCTTAATTCAGAGACTCTGTCCCTCACCACCCCTTGTTGTAAATATTTTTGTCCACCCTAAGCGTGGAAGGGTATACTCAGACATGAGTCCCTTGCTCATTGCACCATCAGGATTCAAGCAAGCCGGGCCGAAGACGGCTTAAATGCCAGAAACCGGTCCCCGGAAGCTTGTTTCCTTCCCAGTTTGAGAATTGGCTTTTGTAGTTTGGTTTGCCCTGTTCCCATCATGCACTGGGACAGGAACAGACTAATTTGCATACAGCCAGGTTCTGAAACTGGGATGGTGCAGTGAGCTAAAAAACGGTGTTGGATCTAGCCCTGATCTCTTGACAGGGTGAGAGTATTCTGCTTAATTCAGAGACTCTGTCCCTCACCACCCCTTGTTGTAAATATTTTTGTCCACCCTAAGCGTGGAAGGGTATACTCAGACATGAGTCCCTTGCTCATTGCACCATCAGGATTCAAGCAAGCCGGGCCGAAGACGGCTGTAATGCCAGAAACCGGTCCCCGGAAGCTTGTTTCCTTCCCAGTTTGAGAATTGGCTTTTGTAGTTTGGTTTGTCCTGTTCCCATCATGCACTGGGACAGGAACAGACTAATTTGCATACAGCCAGGTTCTGAAACTGGGATGGTGCAGTGAGCTAAAAAACGGTGTTGGATCTAGCCCTGATCTCTTGACAGGGTGAGAGTATTCTGCTTAATTCAGAGACTCTGTCCCTCACCACCCCTTGTTGTAAATATTTTTGTCCACCCTAAGCGTGGAAGGGTATACTCAGACATGAGTCCCTTGCTCATTGCACCATCAGGATTCAAGCAAGCCGGGCCGAAGACGGCTGTAATGCCAGAAACCGGTCCCTGGAAGCTTGTTTCCTTCCCAGTTTGAGAATTGGCTTTTGTAGTTTGGTTTGCCCTGTTCCCATCATGCACTGGGACAGGAACAGACTAATTTGCATACAGCCAGGTTCTGAAACTGGGATGGTGCAGTGAGCTAAAAAACGGTGTTGGATCTAGCCCTGATCTCTTGACAGGGTGAGAGTATTCTGCTTAATTCAGAGACTCTGTCCCTCACCACCCCTTGTTGTAAATATTTTTGTCCACCCTAAGCGTGGAAGGGTATACTCAGACATGAGTCCCTTGCTCATTGCACCATCAGGATTCAAGCAAGCCGGGCCGAAGACGGCTGTAATGCCAGAAACCGGTCCCCGGAAGCTTGTTTCCTTCCCAGTTTGAGAATTGGCTTTTGTAGTTTGGTTTGCCCTGTTCCCATCATGCACTGGGACAGGAACAGACTAATTTGCATACAGCCAGGTTCTGAAACTGGGATGGTGCAGTGAGCTAAAAAACGGTGTTGGATCTAGCCCTGATCTCTTGACAGGGTGAGAGTATTCTGCTTAATTCAGAGACTCTGTCCCTCACCACCCCTTGTTGTAAATATTTTTGTCCACCCTAAGCGTGGAAGGGTATACTCAGACATGAGTCCCTTGCTCATTGCACCATCAGGATTCAAGCAAGCCGGGCCGAAGACGGCTGTAATGCCAGAAACCGGTCCCCGGAAGCTTGTTTCCTTCCCAGTTTGAGAATTGGCTTTTGTAGTTTGGTTTGCCCTGTTCCCATCATGCACTGGGACAGGAACAGACTAATTTGCATACAGCCAGGTTCTGAAACTGGGATGGTGCAGTGAGCTAAAAAACGGTGTTGGATCTAGCCCTGATCTCTTGACAGGGTGAGAGTATTCTGCTTAATTCAGAGACTCTGTCCCTCACCACCCCTTGTTGTAAATATTTTTGTCCACCCTAAGCGTGGAAGGGTATACTCAGACATGAGTCCCTTGCTCATTGCACCATCAGGATTCAAGCAAGCCGGGCCGAAGACGGCTGTAATGCCAGAAACCGGTCCCCGGAAGCTTGTTTCCTTCCCAGTTTGAGAATTGGCTTTTGTAGTTTGGTTTGCCCTGTTCCCATCATGCACTGGGACAGGAACAGACTAATTTGCATACAGCCAGGTTCTGAAACTGGGATGGTGCAGTGAGCTAAAAAACGGTGTTGGATCTAGCCCTGATCTCTTGACAGGGTGAGAGTATTCTGCTTAATTCAGAGACTCTGTCCCTCACCACCCCTTGTTGTAAATATTTTTGTCCACCCTAAGCGTGGAAGGGTATACTCAGACATGAGTCCCTTGCTCATTGCACCATCAGGATTCAAGCAAGCCGGGCCGAAGACGGCTGTAATGCCAGAAACCGGTCCCCGGAAGCTTGTTTCCTTCCCAGTTTGAGAATTGGCTTTTGTAGTTTGGTTTGCCCTGTTCCCATCATGCACTGGGACAGGAACAGACTAATTTGCATACAGCCAGGTTCTGAAACTGGGATGGTGCAGTGAGCTAAAAAACGGTGTTGGATCTAGCCCTGATCTCTTGACAGGGTGAGAGTATTCTGCTTAATTCAGAGACTCTGTCCCTCACCACCCCTTGTTGTAAATATTTTTGTCCACCCTAAGCGTGGAAGGGTATACTCAGACATGAGTCCCTTGCTCATTGCACCATCAGGATTCAAGCAAGCCGGGCCGAAGACGGCTGTAATGCCAGAAACCGGTCCCCGGAAGCTTGTTTCCTTCCCAGTTTGAGAATTGGCTTTTGTAGTTTGGTTTGCCCTGTTCCCATCATGCACTGGGACAGGAACAGACTAATTTGCATACAGCCAGGTTCTGAAACTGGGATGGTGCAGTGAGCTAAAAAACGGTGTTGGATCTAGCCCTGATCTCTTGACAGGGTGAGAGTATTCTGCTTAATTCAGAGACTCTGTCCCTCACCACCCCTTGTTGTAAATATTTTTGTCCACCCTAAGCGTGGAAGGGTATACTCAGACATGAGTCCCTTGCTCATTGCACCATCAGGATTCAAGCAAGCCGGGCCGAAGACGGCTGTAATGCCAGAAACCGGTCCCCGGAAGCTTGTTTCCTTCCCAGTTTGAGAATTGGCTTTTGTAGTTTGGTTTGCCCTGTTCCCATCATGCACTGGGACAGGAACAGACTAATTTGCATACAGCCAGGTTCTGAAACTGGGATGGTGCAGTGAGCTAAAAAACGGTGTTGGATCTAGCCCTGATCTCTTGACAGGGTGAGAGTATTCTGCTTAATTCAGAGACTCTGTCCCTCACCACCCCTTGTTGTAAATATTTTTGTCCACCCTAAGCGTGGAAGGGTATACTCAGACATGAGTCCCTTGCTCATTGCACCATCAGGATTCAAGCAAGCCGGGCCGAAGACGGCTGTAATGCCAGAAACCGGTCCCCGGAAGCTTGTTTCCTTCCCAGTTTGAGAATTGGCTTTTGTAGTTTGGTTTGCCCTGTTCCCATCATGCACTGGGACAGGAACAGACTAATTTGCATACAGCCAGGTTCTGAAACTGGGATGGTGCAGTGAGCTAAAAAACGGTGTTGGATCTAGCCCTGATCTCTTGACAGGGTGAGAGTATTCTGCTTAATTCAGAGACTCTGTCCCTCACCACCCCTTGTTGTAAATATTTTTGTCCACCCTAAGCGTGGAAGGGTATACTCAGACATGAGTCCCTTGCTCATTGCACCATCAGGATTCAAGCAAGCCGGGCCGAAGACGGCTGTAATGCCAGAAACCGGTCCCCGGAAGCTTGTTTCCTTCCCAGTTTGAGAATTGGCTTTTGTAGTTTGGTTTGCCCTGTTCCCATCATGCACTGGGACAGGAACAGACTAATTTGCATACAGCCAGGTTCTGAAACTGGGATGGTGCAGTGAGCTAAAAAACGGTGTTGGATCTAGCCCTGATCTCTTGACAGGGTGAGAGTATTCTGCTTAATTCAGAGACTCTGTCCCTCACCACCCCTTGTTGTAAATATTTTTGTCCACCCTAAGCGTGGAAGGGTATACTCAGACATGAGTCCCTTGCTCATTGCACCATCAGGATTCAAGCAAGCCGGGCCGAAGACGGCTGTAATGCCAGAAACCGGTCCCCGGAAGCTTGTTTCCTTCCCAGTTTGAGAATTGGCTTTTGTAGTTTGGTTTGCCCTGTTCCCATCATGCACTGGGACAGGAACAGACTAATTTGCATACAGCCAGGTTCTGAAACTGGGATGGTGCAGTGAGCTAAAAAACGGTGTTGGATCTAGCCCTGATCTCTTGACAGGGTGAGAGTATTCTGCTTAATTCAGAGACTCTGTCCCTCACCACCCCTTGTTGTAAATATTTTTGTCCACCCTAAGCGTGGAAGGGTATACTCAGACATGAGTCCCTTGCTCATTGCACCATCAGGATTCAAGCAAGCCGGGCCGAAGACGGCTGTAATGCCAGAAACCGGTCCCCGGAAGCTTGTTTCCTTCCCAGTTTGAGAATTGGCTTTTGTAGTTTGGTTTGCCCTGTTCCCATCATGCACTGGGACAGGAACAGACTAATTTGCATACAGCCAGGTTCTGAAACTGGGATGGTGCAGTGAGCTAAAAAACGGTGTTGGATCTAGCCCTGATCTCTTGACAGGGTGAGAGTATTCTGCTTAATTCAGAGACTCTGTCCCTCACCACCCCTTGTTGTAAATATTTTTGTCCACCCTAAGCGTGGAAGGGTATACTCAGACATGAGTCCCTTGCTCATTGCACCATCAGGATTCAAGCAAGCCGGGCCGAAGACGGCTGTAATGCCAGAAACCGGTCCCCGGAAGCTTGTTTCCTTCCCAGTTTGAGAATTGGCTTTTGTAGTTTGGTTTGCCCTGTTCCCATCATGCACTGGGACAGGAACAGACTAATTTGCATACAGCCAGGTTCTGAAACTGGGATGGTGCAGTGAGCTAAAAAACGGTGTTGGATCTAGCCCTGATCTCTTGACAGGGTGAGAGTATTCTGCTTAATTCAGAGACTCTGTCCCTCACCACCCCTTGTTGTAAATATTTTTGTCCACCCTAAGCGTGGAAGGGTATACTCAGACATGAGTCCCTTGCTCATTGCACCATCAGGATTCAAGCAAGCCGGGCCGAAGACGGCTGTAATGCCAGAAACCGGTCCCCGGAAGCTTGTTTCCTTCCCAGTTTGAGAATTGGCTTTTGTAGTTTGGTTTGCCCTGTTCCCATCATGCACTGGGACAGGAACAGACTAATTTGCATACAGCCAGGTTCTGAAACTGGGATGGTGCAGTGAGCTAAAAAACGGTGTTGGATCTAGCCCTGATCTCTTGACAGGGTGAGAGTATTCTGCTTAATTCAGAGACTCTGTCCCTCACCACCCCTTGTTGTAAATATTTTTGTCCACCCTAAGCGTGGAAGGGTATACTCAGACATGAGTCCCTTGCTCATTGCACCATCAGGATTCAAGCAAGCCGGGCCGAAGACGGCTGTAATGCCAGAAACCGGTCCCCGGAAGCTTGTTTCCTTCCCAGTTTGAGAATTGGCTTTTGTAGTTTGGTTTGCCCTGTTCCCATCATGCACTGGGACAGGAACAGACTAATTTGCATACAGCCAGGTTCTGAAACTGGGATGGTGCAGTGAGCTAAAAAACGGTGTTGGATCTAGCCCTGATCTCTTGACAGGGTGAGAGTATTCTGCTTAATTCAGAGACTCTGTCCCTCACCACCCCTTGTTGTAAATATTTTTGTCCACCCTAAGCGTGGAAGGGTATACTCAGACATGAGTCCCTTGCTCATTGCACCATCAGGATTCAAGCAAGCCGGGCCGAAGACGGCTGTAATGCCAGAAACCGGTCCCCGGAAGCTTGTTTCCTTCCCAGTTTGAGAATTGGCTTTTGTAGTTTGGTTTGCCCTGTTCCCATCATGCACTGGGACAGGAACAGACTAATTTGCATACAGCCAGGTTCTGAAACTGGGATGGTGCAGTGAGCTAAAAAACGGTGTTGGATCTAGCCCTGATCTCTTGACAGGGTGAGAGTATTCTGCTTAATTCAGAGACTCTGTCCCTCACCACCCCTTGTTGTAAATATTTTTGTCCACCCTAAGCGTGGAAGGGTATACTCAGACATGAGTCCCTTGCTCATTGCACCATCAGGATTCAAGCAAGCCGGGCCGAAGACGGCTGTAATGCCAGAAACCGGTCCCCGGAAGCTTGTTTCCTTCCCAGTTTGAGAATTGGCTTTTGTAGTTTGGTTTGCCCTGTTCCCATCATGCACTGGGACAGGAACAGACTAATTTGCATACAGCCAGGTTCTGAAACTGGGATGGTGCAGTGAGCTAAAAAACGGTGTTGGATCTAGCCCTGATCTCTTGACAGGGTGAGAGTATTCTGCTTAATTCAGAGACTCTGTCCCTCACCACCCCTTGTTGTAAATATTTTTGTCCACCCTAAGCGTGGAAGGGTATACTCAGACATGAGTCCCTTGCTCATTGCACCATCAGGATTCAAGCAAGCCGGGCCGAAGACGGCTGTAATGCCAGAAACCGGTCCCCGGAAGCTTGTTTCCTTCCCAGTTTGAGAATTGGCTTTTGTAGTTTGGTTTGCCCTGTTCCCATCATGCACTGGGACAGGAACAGACTAATTTGCATACAGCCAGGTTCTGAAACTGGGATGGTGCAGTGAGCTAAAAAACGGTGTTGGATCTAGCCCTGATCTCTTGACAGGGTGAGAGTATTCTGCTTAATTCAGAGACTCTGTCCCTCACCACCCCTTGTTGTAAATATTTTTGTCCACCCTAAGCGTGGAAGGGTATACTCAGACATGAGTCCCTTGCTCATTGCACCATCAGGATTCAAGCAAGCCGGGCCGAAGACGGCTGTAATGCCAGAAACCGGTCCCCGGAAGCTTGTTTCCTTCCCAGTTTGAGAATTGGCTTTTGTAGTTTGGTTTGCCCTGTTCCCATCATGCACTGGGACAGGAACAGACTAATTTGCATACAGCCAGGTTCTGAAACTGGGATGGTGCAGTGAGCTAAAAAACGGTGTTGGATCTAGCCCTGATCTCTTGACAGGGTGAGAGTATTCTGCTTAATTCAGAGACTCTGTCCCTCACCACCCCTTGTTGTAAATACCATTCGTATATCAGTTTGCTTCTTTGATAAAGTACCTCACTTCATCTACATTGCATGTCTACAATCAATTTAAATCAACTGTCCCTTGCAAAATTTCTCTAAATTAAATTTCAAAAAGGCCAATATTTGTAACTCACTCTTTAGGAGTCTCCTCAATAACAATTGGAGAGCCAGTTGAAACTAGCGAAACACCTGCAGCGTCCCTACTAGTACTCGCAAATGCTGCCATTGCCGTTTCAGATGGGCCACTTTTTATTGTACTAACATTCGCAGATATAGCTAGACCCTGTGTCTGAACCACTGTACTATCTCCTGCAGCACCTATATCTGGCACTCCACTAGGACCAGGAACAGTTCTCCGTCCCTGTGCCCTAGAAGTATATGAGAGGGGTCTGGATTTCAATAGATCGTTTAGAAAATGATCCTCCTCGCCTGAATCTTGATTCTGTTTTTCTCTCTCATCAAATTTCTTTTTGTCATCTGTCTCTTTGACAATTGCGGGAAAAACTCTCACTCCGTCCATTATGTCCTCCCTCCTGTATTTTCCATGTCGATACCATCTGTTTTCTAACCATTGCCTAAATGAGCCTTTCACTTGTTTGTCATATTCTTCCTTTCTTTCTCAGAGGTAAATCGATCCCATTTGCTCAGCACCTCAAACTGTCTGAACCTAGGTAATGGCTGCCTGTCACTCATGGTTTCTCTGTTAAATCTAGATTTCTAATATTAAATGTATCCACTAAAGGAAACTGTAAACGTTCATCAGAAGCAATATATTCATGCCATTCAGAAATCCAGATAAACGTATAAAACCCAATGTCCGTCATCATTACATATGCAGGCGTATGATAGCAAATGTATTTCTGCTGCCACTTACTCTACTGGGGACTGGGGATATTTCTACTGTCAACAACTGCAAAGAGAGGAGAATTGTATGACTAGAAAAATACTTGCAGCCCCTACAGCATCCCCTCTTACACTAAACTAGGGAAGCTCTGTGGTGAAGACGGGATCAAGATATCACCTATGCATCTTTGGAATTCAATATGTTCATAAACATAGGGCACTTATAATTAATTGTTTATCCCTTGATTTTGCTTTTAAGATCCTATGGCTTAATTTTATCAGGGAACTTCATATGAGCACAAGTTTACCAATGATATATTCTGAAGCAAATTCTTCCTTAACAGTGACATAACTGGAAATATAATGGTGGATAAAGCAAGTATTAAATGGAGAGAGAGGAGCACCTTCATACATATTTTTCTATTTCTGTATCATTATTATGTGCAATGTTGCTTCTCACATGGTTGTGGCTCAATCTTGAAGTGTATTATGGCCACTTTTTTTCCAAATGCCTGAGTTTAGTAACTCACTTCCTTTCTGAATACTCTCTCACTCTTATGTTTTCTTCACCTTTCAAATAAATTATATATAATCCATTTGGCTGTATAACGACATAGGGAACATTGTTTCTCTGTGTTAATTACATGATCTATTTGTTGTTGTGAGGGACCTTCTGTTCCTGTATAAATACTTATACCCCAGGTCCCCTTCAGACTCTTGGGTTCCCTTGTCCCTTTAAACACAGTAAGCTTTTTTTAGCAGGACTGTACTATATAGGAAAAGGATGACACTGTGTGATTCTTAAAATATGAACTAAGCAGGCAGATCTATATATTGGTGGAAGGCCTGTTGGGCCACCAGGGGGACAGAGTAGATTACTCCATCCCCCTGGTGGAGGGAACGCCGCCAAATTTACAAATGACCACAAAATTGGCAGTCATTTATAAAGCATTAGGAGGAACCTCTGTCACTGTGGTTCCTGTCAATGCACATTGCTGTTTGGCGCAGGGTTGTGTCAGCATGACACAACCCTAAACAAAAGAGGTTTATTTTTTATTTTCAAATAGAAAATCCCAAAACAGGATTTTCTTTTTGAAAATAAAAACAAAATAATGATCCCCTCACCATGGATGTTATCTCCCATGGGTTGGGGAGCATTATTCCCATTTTACTGTCCCTCACTGCCAGGGTTTGTCTGGCGGTGACGGAGAGTATAAACACGGCTGCATGTCCTCCCATCTTAATTGGACAGGCGGACATCTAGCCATTTCTGCAATGACCCTTACTCTACCGGGCTGTCAAAGAGGTTTGGCTATGGTGGTCACAGAGTAGTCACTGCCATATTCAAACTGAAGGTCTGCCCGCATCTAAATCAGGCGGGTGGACATTCATGTTGGTGGTGTGTATACACCACTTCCATTGCGACACAGTATACACACCGCCAATATATAAATCACCCCTTACTCTTTTATGCAGATATGCTAGGAACTCAGTTGTTTAATTTGCGGCTTATTTTAATGTTTTTTTATATCAGTCAGCTTTACACCACATTCATTTTACTAAACTATCTCAAACATTGAAAGTTTTTTAGCTAGTTTTAGAGGACTGCGCTGGAAATACATTTTTGTAACTATTTGCGTAAAGTTTTCGTAGAGTGTAAATCCACATTATCCCTTGGGAGGGTCAGCTGTAGCTTTCACTTCTTATTATTTCATAATTGTGTCTTAAAATCCTATGACTGTGTCTGGCTAAAAAAAACTGTTTGACTACATTTTTAAACATATGTTTCGTAGGAAGAGAAATTCCCCAGTGCCCCTGTTAAAATGTAGCATTGTTCACTCTTCCCAATCTCCATACACTTTTGCGGCAGAGATATATACCAGGGCAGTTTCAATTTTGTTTTGTACTATTGTTCACGTCAACCCTGTTTGCATCACCACTTTAAAAATGAATGTTCAAAAGCTGTTCCTACCCAGGGCACCCACGGGGGTGTATTTCGCCCCTTCTGGGGTACAAAACATATCCCTGCCACATACATCAGGTGGTCACATAGACCTTTGAATTATTCTATTACATTTCACATATTTACTATTGCATTTCAAATATTTACACTGTTTAGCAGAGAGAATAAGTTGTTTACTCAGAATCACAAGATGTTCAGTCAAGTGAGAAAACCGAATTTCCTGCCCTGGATTAGAATCTTGAAATCAACACATCTCCTCCTGTGTATTAATGTATGCTTTTCATCTAGTTGGGGCTTTTAGAGGCATTTTGCTTGGCGAGGCGACGTCCTCTGCGCTAACGGAAGAGCCGCCCCTGGTTCTGAATAGGGTGTTTAACTTTTATTAAAAAATTGTATAGTTTACGCACTTCAAGTCTATTATTGGTCATACAAATGTAAAAATACATTTAAAAAATGTAAAACCAACCAAGTTTAAAGTATAAATCGGTAAATATAGGACAACAAGGTGGCAGGTCTGATCTCTATGTGCACAATTCTGCATTTGGATTTGTACTGTAGCTTATCCAATTTACCATATATACTGCTTATTGCTGCTATTATAGATCAATTTAAAAGTCTGATTCCACAATAATTTATGGTATCAATGCATCAGTTCTAGTGTACAGCTGCTCTCTATTCCTTTCACAATAGGATTTAATGTTATTTCTGTTCATTTGTGCAATATCAAAAAGTATTTTTTTGATACTGAATAAAGGAAGCTGAATGGATCGCAGCTTCTTCTTTGATTATTTGCATTTGTGCAATATACCTGTGGCCCAAAGTTAGCTTTCTAGAGTCTGATTATAGACAGCTATAGCTGTCAGTTGCAAGCGTTAATGTGATAAATACAGGGCCATGGCATTACGCGGATGGTTACTCTCTGTCACTGACTTTACAGTATGTTGTGGGTGATGCGGCGGGTAGTCCCTTACTGCACACGAAGTGAGCACAAATCTGTCCACTGCAGAGGCTGCAGTCCTGGCAAGGCTTCATGCTGGTAGCTCAGACCCCCACCAGCTGCACTCAGCCAGCCCTCAGCCCTTTCAGGCGGCTCTTCCTGGGTAACTCTCCACAAATCTCTTCAGACAGCACTAGCATTAATGCATTGGTTTCGCCAATGGTTGTTAAATTCTATTTTTACGTGATTTTTACAGAACAGAACCATCTTCCATTTTTTGCTAAAAGAAAATCTGAGAGTCATGTAGTGTTCCCTAGAGTCTGTATCCTACCTTCAATCCTTTCTACTTTTTAAACCCTGATTCACATTGGCAAACTCCTGAGTATTTGCTGCGTCCAGTAAATACCAGTTTCCCAAGGTAGTACCAGGTGTGGCAAATACCACCGTTTACAAATTTGCAGGAGAAAATGAAGAATTACACGGGGGAGATGCTTACCACACATATTTCCTCATGCATTGGAGTTCTTCTGCACATTTTCCCTCAATACCGGACAAACTTTGCCAGGGAAAACTATCAATGGTGCAGTATTTAACACTAAGAATTCTTCTTCCTATGCAAACTCCTTTTACGCAGGGTTTAAGATTCTCCACCCCACTCAATATTGGTATTAATAGCAGAACACAAACATTTCAGAGTGCCCCAAACCTAAATTCATACAACGATATTAAACTAGTGAGTTCCACAATGTTTGAAATGCATAGTAAAAAAAGCGCAAAAGACTGGAGAGAAATGGAGATTAAACAAGAAAACCGGTAAGCTAATAACCATGAACAGTTATGGAACAATGACAGGGCCCTCATCTTTTTGGACTGTGCCAGCATATCTGCTGTGCTCCTTCCCAGAATCTTGGGCTCTTAGGTTGATTGAAATTCATTGACTATAAAACTCAAGCCCCAGTTATCAGATCTAAATTAATTATCACTGACGTAGCAGAAAGGGAAGAGATAACCTGCCCTCCCATATCAAACATGCTAAAGCTGAACTCAGTATTCAGTTTCCCACCACTGACTTTGATTTGTCATTCTGACCTCCTGGTTGGCTCAGGAATTGGCTAGTGTTATTGACCACTTGAACACCGCACCCCAACTACGGAAGGTCATCAACATCTCCTTCGAAACAGCGACATTCCCGGAAAGCTGGAAGCACGCCAAAATCAACGCCCTCCTCAAGAAGCCCAAGGCGGACCCCAAGGACCTCAAAAACCTCCGGGCCATCTCCCTGCTCCCGTTCCCGGCGAAGGTCATCAAGAAAATTATCAACATGCAACTGGCCCGCCACCTGGAAGACAACAACATCTTGGACCCGTCCCAGTCCGGGTTCAGACGAAACCACAGCACAGAGACAGCCCTCATCGCCATCACAGACGACATCAGGCGCCAACTAGACAACAGGTCAACATCAGCCCTCATCCTCCTGGACCTGTCAGCCGCCTTCGACACGGTCTACCATCGCACTCTAAAGACACGCCTCCTAGAAGCCGGAATCCAAGAAAAGGCCCTTGACTGGACCACGTTCTTCCTCTCCGGCAGAACCCAGAGCGTCCGCCTCCCGCCCTTACGATCCGAAGCCACCAACATCATCTGCGGTGTCCCCCAGGGCTCATCCCTCAGCCCGATGCTGTTCAATGTCTACATGGCCCCCCTCGCACATGTGGCCCGCCATCACGACCTCAACATCATCTCCTACGCCGACGACACCCAGCTCATCCTCTCGCCCACCAAGGACCCGCACACCACCAAAACCAACCTCCACGAGGGAATGAAGGCCGTCGCCGACTGGATGAGGAACAGCCGTCTGAAGCTGAACTCGGACAAGATGGAGGTACTCATCCTCGGACCCACCCCCTCAGCCTGGGACGACTCCTGGTGGCCGACCACACTGGGAACAGCCCCGACACCCACCGACCATGCACGCAACCTAGGATTCATCCTCGACTCCTCCCTCTCCATGTCTAAACAGGTCAACGCCGTCTCCTCCTCCTGCTGCTATAACACCCTCTGCATGCTCCGCAGGATCTACAAGTGGATCCTGACCGAAACAAGAAGAACGGTGACACATGCCCTCGTCAGCAGCAGACTGGACTACGACAACGCACTCTACGCAGGCATCCCAGCCAAACACCTATGACGGCTACAAGGCATCCAAAACGCCTCTGCCCGACTGATCGTCAACGTCCCCCGCTGCAGCCACATCACCCCCCACCTGAGAGTCCTACACTGGCTCACCGTCGTCAAGAGGATCACCTTCAAGCTCCTCACCCACGCACACAAAGCACTCCACAACGCCGGACCAGCCTACCTGAACAGCAGACTCAGCTTCTACACACCCACCCGCCAGCTCCGCTCCGCCAGCCTCGCCCTCGCCGCTGTCCCCCGCATCCAACGAACAACCTCCTGCGGCAGATCCTTCTCCTACCTCGCCGCCAAGACCCAGAACACCCTCCCTACCCACTTACGGCAGACCCAAGACCTACTCGCCCTCAGAAGACTTCTCAAGACCTTGCTCTTCGAGCAGTATCGGCCCCCTCCCCCCCACCCCCTCAGCACCTTTAGACCCTCACGGGTAAGTAGTGCGCTTTACAAGAACTCTGATTGATGGATTGATTGACATTGCACAGACACCTGATATTCCGTCCTCCAGACAGACACCAATTACATCCTGAAAGACTGGTCTTATTCAAAGATCAGTGATCTTGGAAGGCATGTCCTTGTGAGGTCCCCATGATCATCCTCAACCGCACATATACTAAAGATAGTCATGATTCCTACAATTCCTTTACCCAAGCTCAGTAATTAAAAGCAAGAAAGATTACTACCGATACTTCTAAAATGCAATCAGCTCCACATTCTGCTCAATAATGCAGCTATTTTTTTATCAATAAATCTAGTAAATTGATGTATTTTTGTTTCCCACTATGAAGTGCTCCTCTGCTTTTGTCTATGTCTGTACTGCAAGCAAAAGCCTAAATAAACTCCTGTGCAGCTGGCATTACAAGAAATAAACTCTTAAAGTCCTCTGCAGTTGCAATTACAAGTAAACCCTCAGTCATGGTCACCGACGAATATTATAAACCTAATTCAAATTATACAGCAGAGGAAAACGATTTAAAAACACATTTGACAACAGTGGTTGGTTTTACACTTTTTGCCTCAGTGGAATTTAGAAGTATTGATGCAAACACCTGAAAATATTAAGGGTATAATGAGGTTTGGTGAAAATGAATCACAGAGTAGTTTCCAAGAAAAGGCCGTGAAATTACCCTGTGTAATTAACAAGAGAAATAGACAGAATAGTGTATGAAGTAAAAGAATCTCAGAGGAGGCAACATATTCAGATGGCTCTAGTTGGACGACCAGTTTATAGACCATCATTTGATGGAGCATTTCGGAAACAGTTTAAAATAGAAAAAAAAAGTAGAAATAAAAACGCATGGACATTTGAAAAATGAAAGACTCGAGAGCAACACCTGCCAATCCTTATTACTTTTTTGCATAATCAAACCATTGGGAGGAAAATAAAACGTCAAAGAATACAAAGAAAGGATAATTTTTTATAAGGATTGTTTAAAATAAGCTTCCGAAAAAGTGGTACTTCTTAATGACCCTGAAGGCATTTCTGAATGTACATGATTCTCCAGCAGCCATCTTGTGTATGCTAGCCACGATCGTACATTCAATTTTTACATGAGATACCAGCGAAGTATATTTCACATAGTGCACATAATTTCGCAAGGGATAAAAACTGTGCAACAAATTGCTTTCTGAAGTTCCATAAGAAGATGGAATTACTTCCTTCTCCCGAGAGTAGAACCTTTTGTACTAATTTTATATCAACTCTGGATTAATTTTAACAAGTTTTAATCCTGCCACCTCTTTCCTTCATGTCCCCTCAACCTTGCAACTTCCATTCCCTTCACTTCAGCTCCCACCTATTTTTTTCAGCCGCTCCAACCCCCATTTCTCTGAATTATCTTGTACTCAAAGGCCAAAGTGTTGGAATGCTCAGTTAAAAATGTGACACCTGAATTTTAAAGAAAAATAATTAAACTATAATGTCAATATTTTTGTTTTTACTTTATAGTAATTATTAGATTACTTTTGGATTTCTAAATAAGGCACGAAAAAGATAATCAAAAAATACGATATGAAATCAAAAAGTATTAAGTTATAAAAGTGAAGCAGAAAAAGTCTTGTTAAACAGTTAAATATCAATTTTGCATTTTATGACCCACTCCATGGGAGTTGACTTTGAAGCCAGTCACAGAGGCAGTTTACTTTGACAACTCATTATGAGGATACATTGTAGGCGTGACCTGCTGACACTATTGGGCCCATTACAGCGTATACAAGAATCCTGACTAATCGTGGGATTACTTGATATATATGTATTTAAAAACAGCAAGAAGAGCAATGGTTGTCAACAAGAACGTGCCGAACGCATTTCGTAAGAGCTGCACTGTGAGGGGATGCCTTAAATGGAGACCTTCCCCCATCTTAGCTAAAAATAAAATTAGAGCCACGTCACAAAAACATCATAAATCTGCACCCGGAGGTTTACTCCTCGCATAAGTGAAGATGTAAAATTTTATTGAACACACTGAACCGTTGAAGCTCCGCCATCTTTGGACAATCAACTTGGGGACAGAGCACTTGCTTTGGCTGGGCACAGGAAGTGCAGTGGCGCGAGCTTACCAAACTATTTATTTCAAACCAGACGTCACAGTAGACTGAACCACCAGATTCCAAAACGAAGGGTACAATAACACTTCAGTTCATGTGCGCAGGGACAGCACTTCACACATAGGTTCCAGAGATTGGTAATGGAATCCTGCTGGAAAGGTCTTGTGAATTGCTTTTCCTGTGCATGCGAAGCCAGTTCCGCATGTACAAATCAATATTAAGTACAGATCTTCATAAACTGAAATTTTACATTCGAAATGCATGAGTGCGACTGCACATTTATTTATATTCACTTTTGAAACCATTTTTCCCTACAGCCCCAGCAATCGTGGGGCGGCGTTCACTTTAAACCCCCAATGGGGCAATCCTACTAAGAGAGTGGGTCATGGGCATGTTTTGTGAATACCTTCAAACTTGCGATTTGGTGAGTGTTGCCAGAATTTCCAAGGCATTCCTGACCTTGAACACCCAAGCCCAGCTTCTGCAGTGGATTTACCGATGGTTATTATTACATTATTCTGGAATAAAATTACCCTGATCTACATACAAGTGCAAATTCTCCTTTTGAGAAGAAGACAAGTTTAATTTCACTCGTAAATTGAGCCACTTCCAGCTGATGTCACTCCCAGTAAATTATCATTCAGTCGTGTTCCTAGTCAGAACATCAAAAAGTTACAAATAGTCTATCCTCTTATTTTTCAGGGTACTGGGCCATGGTTGGGGTACAAATGTATCCTTAATGCTTTTGTCCTTCCACCTTTCTGCAAAAAAACTAAATTATTATCATGCAGAAAATTAAGTCAGGCAACTTATTCAGCATTCCCTTCCATGACCCCAAATCTTATTTTAGGACATCATTTGTGTATTGTCGCGCTTGGCTAATCCCCTCCACAACTACGCCTGCCAGGTTCCATACAGTACACATTTACACGGTACTTGAATGCACATTTTTTTCTTTTCATAAATGCCTTATTGCAGAAAAACAAATGAGAAATGTTACCGACATTAATCAAAAATGTGAAATGGGATGTTGTTAACATTTACACTTCCCACTGAGCTTGGAAATGTAGCTGTACACCAGACACATAAATCTTGAGCTCATTACAGTAAATATGATTAGGTTCGTGCCCATATTTATAACTTGCATTTCGGTGATAAATTAAATGGAAGTCAATTTGGCTGTAAAGAGGGGGCTGGCATTTTGTTTCTGATTAGTTTCAGTGAGAGCTAGCAATCAGTCATAAACGCTGATCATATGCACAGTGCATTTGTTAGTTTCTTAGCTCCTTTTTATCATGTTTTGAGATTTCTAAAATATACATTTAGAAAAGAAAACAAATATAAACATGTCAAGTTGCCGACGTCCCTTGAATTCAACCTTGAATTAGGTGTCATCAAAAAAAATGCTTAAAAAAATATTCTGTATTATTCCCGGGAAGGGAAATCCCTGAAATCCAGTGATATGCTTATCAATTTACATATCATTAGAATGTACATTGGCTTAGCATAAGTGAGTCAGGTCTGAGGGGCTGGCAGTAGTCCCTGAAAAAGCCTGATGGCAGATACCCCTTGGTATTCTGCAAGTTAGGTATCAGGTACCAAGAGCAGCTGGCTGGTCTGTTTTATATAACCATGGTACACCAGCGAAAAAGGAGGGATCGGACAATCAATTTTTCCCACGTTTATTTTTTAGAAAAGTAGGGTGGACCACACACAGTCCACCTGGAATTTCGCTCAGATATAAGTGCAGAATTTTGAACTCACTGCTTACAGCAGCAGTTTAAGTTGTCTTGGTCTTTTAAGAGTGTGGTTTCCATTTATATTTTTTAGAAAAAAAGGAAAATAAATACAATGACCCCAGTAGGTTGTATACATCCAGGTGTGCTTGAAACTAGGAAATTGCTGTCTTCTTGAGATAGTTTGCTAATGCGGACTAGTTGGTGGTTGACCTGTTTTTAATTTCAGTATTTTCATCAAGAACAGAACTGAGCTTGTTGTGGGATGACAACTGATGTACTTAATTGTACATGGACTGATCAGTAGGAAAAAGGTTTGTGCATGAGGGTGATCTCTTGGGGAGAGATCCCTTAGCCTTCCAAAGTGAATGTCAGCAAATTAGGCTTGAGAGTATGCCATGCGTTATTCTAAAATACTTATGAGTCTAATGTCTATGCCATAGATCTCTTAGACTTCCAAACAGATCATGGTCAAAGTAGGGTTTAGAGTATGGTTCAAATGTCTAAGAGAGTGGGGCAATGGCATAAGAATAGTCCCCTGCGGCCCCCATCGTGCAGGGGGGCCCAGAGGTACAGGGGGCCTCCTACGGCACTGTGCACAGGCAGGGGGCTCCTGGCTTGAGCGCTCCTGACTGGATCCAGAGCTTGGGGGGGGGGGGCCTCCATGTACTTTGCAAAGGGCCGCCTTCATGTTTTGTTACGCCACTGGAGTAGAGACAGCTCCTAGCGTTTGTTGGAAATGTGACCTTTCTGTAGAGTCACCCCAGATATTTTTTATGCCTTTTTGCTAAACCCTATTTTTACTGCCTAAAGAATTCTGTGCACTTTATCCCACCCACCCCCAACCAGTGGCAAAGTGCTTGTGCTTCTCCTTTCAACATGGTAAAATTGGTATACAGCTGAACGGTTTATTTATTTTGTCTATAGTTCCCTAGTATTTGGTACCAAGCTAACTCAGAGCCTGTAAATTAACTGCTACCAGTGGACTGCAGCACTCGTTGTACCATACACTTCAGTGGTGCTGTAAAGCATGAAACAAGATCTACCATTCTAGCCTCCCTGTGCAGTTTAAAACTGCAAATTCAACCTGTAAATATAACTACTTTTTGACAGACATAAACCTTTCTTTTTAATAATATTAAGTCATCCCTAAGTAGGCCATATTGCTAACAAGACAGAATGCTTGGTACGCAAAAGTAGGGCATGTAAATGTTTAATGTTACACGTCTTACAGTGAAAAGGCCCTGAACACTTTTTTCACTCTAGCTGTTGTACAGGAAAGCATAGGGATACAATTTATTGTTTAATAAATGGTATCTCTGGCTTGAAAACCACTACAAATTAAATTTTTGGACTTTTTGAAATATTTATTACAAGCCCAATTCACTAGCGAAGTAAGACTTGTAATACATATTTTTGAAACAGCACTTTTAGAAGGTTACCTTTGCCCTGCCTGAAGTCCCTAGAAGCTAAATCTGCATTTTGAGATCATCCATCTGGACCTGACAGAATATATATGTAGAATGGGGCTGTGAGGATTGTTTTAGATTAAAGTGTCAAATCATGCTTGAGTGTCACATCATGCTTAATGGGTCTGCTAAGGTTTTTTATAGGACACTTGGGGCACTCCTCACCTCCCCTGTCACAAGTAAATGTTAGCTGACACTTGGTCAGGGCCCTTCTTTTATCCCCTCAGTTAGACAAGCTCCGGTCACAGTGGGTCTATTTTCGACATTGCAGCATCAAAGTTAAGTATAACATTTGGATCACATTTCTAAGGAGGAAAACAGGATGCCAAAACAATTTGTGAGTATCTAATGTTTGGTTGCTGAAAACTCTGCCTTTGTTCTACCAGTCTTCTGTCTGTGGTTGTTGTGGGTACAGGACCTGCATCAAACTGGATTTTAATGTTAGATGTAGGAGGACACTTGGATTACTATAATACAGGGACCCTTTACCACAGGGTGTCTCCAGGCGTCATTCCTAGCCACTAGCTTGAGACAGGCATATTGTGGTGTGTCCACTTCAGAATACTCCTAGACCAGAGGAAGTTCATAAGAGGACTGAACCTGCTGTCTGCAAACTGAGAAGTGCCCTGGAGGACAAGACCTTCTCTCTCTTGTAACCACTACAAAGTAGTGAACTCCAAGGGTCATAACGCTGACATCCTATTCAAGCTACAAGGATACTACAGAGGCCTTTCTTATAACTGCCCAGCTGATCTGTAGCATCTGGAATCTGGAGGGAACTCTCCCTGACTCCCTGTGAGTGTCTAAGTGTCTACCTTGAGATCCTGGTGAACATTAGAAGTAAACTGCTGTTGTGCATTGGGATTTAAAGGACTAAAGTCATATGGTAAAATCTTTTTTTCCAGAATGAACCAGGTTGGTGTATCTGACCCATGCTTCATCGCTGTCAGTGTCAAATTGCGCGTAGGCCTTGTTCTACAGTGACCATTGACTATCATTGGTACTCTATGCTTCTTGGCGCTATTCCCACCTAAAACTTTACACACACTATATCTAAGATTGCCCTTATTGAGAATATGTCATTTTGGTGTTATTGTTTTGAATTTCAGCTTTATTACTGTTTTAGAACTGCATGAATACTTTACCCATTGCCTCTAAGTTAAGTTTGTATGCTCTGGGCCATAGTACCATGGGGTTGAGCTCAGGTTTATCTAGTGACTTTAGTAGTTCACCCTGACAAGGATTGAGAGAATGTTACTTGAGGTAGGTACTTTCTCTCCTCAACTTAAAACCCAGTTTATTATAGACTTTATAATCTATTGAGAGAAAACTGAGGTTAAGAGTTTGACTATTTACTTTTCTAAATTAACTCAGGTTGTAATGTCTCGGGACAGGTCTTTTACCCTCCCAAACATGTTGACAGAAAAATACAGGGACCTTAACTATCTAGAGGTATAATGGACATTAAGGGTTGTTTATCAGCGAATCTGTTTGGGTGAAGGTGCTAAAATGTCTTCCCTTTCTAACTTCACAAATGTTTACAGTCTTGAATAATTATACGTAGCCCCACGGCATCATCAAATGTGACTGAGCGTTTTCTTCCTTTGAGAGCCTAAAGCACATTTTATTCTTGGAGATGCAGGAGTAAGCCATACACTTCACAGCTTTGCAAACAAGTCTTCAGAAAGGTAACTTGTCTTTGATATTTGAGTTTGAATTTTAAAATATGTGTTACATTTGCTTTTGCCGTTTCTTATCTGTTTGGAGATTCTGCTATTATTTGGGGGGCTTTTTTTAATCTGAGCTCTACCCAACTGCAGAAAGAGTATCAAATCAGAGCGATGGTTTGTTAGTCAACTTTTAAAATAGAAGAGTAAGGGGAAGGAACCTGGGGTAAAACCCATACATGTCAGGAGGAGGCATGCGCTATCTATTAGAGGGGCTGGTGCATGCAGAACAGTCTTGCTCATTGGAGGAAGGCAGGCCTGCATTAAAAGGCACTGCAGTCTGATTCACACACTAAAAACACGAATGGCCTTCTCTGACACAGTTCTTCATTGGTTCACCTCCTACCTTGCCAACTACCAGCAGTCTGTATTGATAATGACAACAGGTCACAAAACTCTCTGGGCCTGATTCACAAAGGGTCTTTGCACTTGTGTCGGAGGCCCCGCAGTCATGGTGGGGGCCCGCACTCATGGCGGGACCTCCGTACTGCAATTACCCCTTGCCGAGGAACGCCCATGAATGCGGGCCCCCCACCATGACTGCGGGACCTCCACCAGGAGTGCAGAGGCCCCTTGTGAATCTGGACCTCTACCTCCTGTCGAGTGCCCAAGAGATCCATCTTCTCGTCTATCACCTTTAATCTCTACATGGAACTTTTGGTTCCATCTTCTCTGACAAGAGCATAGAGAGCCATCAGTATTCTGATGACACTCAATATTGCTTTAAGATCTGCTTCCTTGAACAACAGTATTCAGCGAATCAAAACCTGCTAATCCAGAATTGAATGTCCAGTACGTAACACAGCTCAACCCACCAAAGATGGAGGTCCTCATATACGCCAACAGAATCCAAAAACCCCAGATCCAGGTTTGGCTATCTGACATAAATCTAGACAACTTCATTCCTCAGCTGAAAAACTATGCGAAATCACTTGGATTCTTCCATAACTCAGGCCTCATATTCATACAATGCCAGGAAGACCAAGACAGCACATCAGTTAATGCTTTGTGAATGGTCTACCTAAAACCTCTAAGGTCATCATACATGCCGTACCATGCCTTATCCAGGGTGTGAAGAAGCTCGACCGCATCACCTCAACACCAGAGGAACAACACTGGCTCTCCCCCAAGCCTGTATCACTTTCAACCCAGCTTCCATAACAACACCATTACAAATGAAACTCCAACATATCTTTCAGGACACTCATCACATTAGGAAGCCAGTACCACGCTAGGACTGAAGGAAACAAAAATGTGTAAGAAATTAAAAAGAAGGAAGATCTTTCTTGTCGGTGCCACTAGGGCTTGGAACAGCATCCCCTTTGACCAGACCTGCTCCAAAACTCCTGCACTTCAAAAAGAAGCAAAAGGCTTATATATTCAAGAAACGTTATCACCCCATGCTATAGGAACGCACCTGTAAACGGCTCCGTGTAAAGTGCCTAATTTCCGACTGTACTGTCACCTGTAGCCTCGTGCTCCATTGCTTCCTACAATGCACAAATGCCTTTGCATACATACCTACATACACGACGGTCTACATTAGATGCCAGTTTGAGGTTGCATTATTTGCTATCATGATCAGCTTCAGCTTCTTATACAGGGACCTTGTACATTTCCCTCCATGCACCACTATGAGACCGGCAGCATGTGGCACTGCCTGCGAGATCAGGGTATTTACCAGGGTTCTGCATTATTTTCCAACTTCTTTACTGCCTTCAACAAGGGCACATATGTATCATTGAAATGTTCTTGGGAAACTGATTCTTGGAATAAGTGTGAGAACAATTTCAGTGAAATCGTATAATTATTTGCTCATTGCATACAATCCATTCGATTTCGAAATTACTAAAATAGCTTTACACTAGATTATTTATTTATTTATGTACCTACTTATTTGGAGAGGTTTCTATAGCACGAACTTCACCCGATGGCATCAGAGCATTTTACAATAAAGACAGAAGTATATTAGCACCAGGGTTGGGGTTTACAAACCATGAGAAGGTAATAACCACGTAATGCACATTCAGCAGGACACGTTGTATTTGTACAAGTCTGTACAATGAACACCAAAAAGAATATATACAGATTTCCCAATAAACACAAATACATTTTGCACACCAGAGTTGGTGTTTGTTATGCGCAACAATCTCGTTGCGTACCTTCAGCAGGCCAAATTGTGTATAAACATGTTTCCACAAGCAAATTGATATCAGTGATGACATATTCCTATGTCTTAACTACAGTGAACACAAGCACATTTTCCCACCAGAGTAGGTGTTTACATATGATAAGTTTGACTACCGCGTTATGTGCATTCAGTGTGTGTTCAAACCTCTAGGGGATTCCTGCCGTGAGAATACCAGTAGGAGATTTCCTTCTCCCAATGCTCTGTTCTTGAAATCTGGTCTGACTTAGGATCTTCCTCCTCCTGTGCCCAATCCTGTGCTGCCCACCAGGAACCCAATTGGTAATATTTTAACCTTTTGAGCTTTCCCTTGGTCAGACTACTAAGCATCTCCCAACTCACTAGATTCCCCTCTTTCATGAGGTCTGCCCAATTATAAATACCCGCATCTTTTAGCTCTAGTGGACTCCTGCCGTGAGAATAGGGTTTGCATTGGGTGGGCTGGTGAAGGTGGCAGGGGAAACTTACAGAGTATTGGGATGGTTGTTGTACCAGTCCCAATGTACCATTGCATGATATACAGTTATGTTGGCGATAATGTGCATTTGGAGGTGAATCAGTGTCCAGAATTGCTGAGATCTATACTACTATTATAAAGGAAGAACTTTGAACCTTTGAGGCGGGTAAACTCGGGAACCACAGCGCCAATCCTCACACCCAATACTCGTTGTAATCTTCAGGGTGTGCAGATGGACTTAGGCTATATAAACTTAATAAATATACGTTATTTAAAAAATTTACCGAAAAAAAAAGTAGTTCCTTGGAAGAAGCGCCGGCCGCGACATGCGTGCCCGACTTGAGGAGCGCAGAGAGGAGAGGCATCCAGGAGCGCGAGGAGGACCGGCGGACATGGCGTGGGGAGGAGTGTGAGGAGCGGCGGACAGGCAGTGAGGAGCGGCGGACAGGCGGTGAGGAGCGGCGGACAGGCGGGGAGGAGCAGTGAGCGGCGCATGAGGTAGGTTATTTATTTATTTATTTAGGAGCGGTGAGCGGCGGAAAAAATGAAGCAAAAATGAAAATCGTGTGCAAGAGGAAGCAAACGGAGCATTACAAAAGTGAGCCAAACGGTGCATTACAGGAGGAAAAAGTTACGTGTCCAGGTTACAAAAGCGTACATCGTGAGCAAGAGGAAGCAAACGGAGCATTACAAAAGTGAGCCAAACGGAGCATTACAGGAGGAAAAAGTTACGTGTGCAGGTTACAAAAACGTAGAAAGTAAACATAGAGGTATAGGAGGAAAAAGTGACGTGTGCAGGTAGCAAAAGGAAGCAAACGGAGCATTACAAAAGTGAGCCAAACGGTGCATTACAGGAGGAAAAAGTTACGTGTGCCGGTTACAAAAGCGTACAAAGTAAACATAGGGGTAAAATACTGCAATATATGGAGGAAGGCTCTGGGGGATCCACGGACAACGTCGGGGCGGGTGGGGGCCCTGAAGCCTAATTGCTCCCGGACAACGTCGGGACGGGCTGCTAGTATCTATCTAAAAGTAGTGTTTTCAATTTTTTTCTTGAAACTCTTTAAGGACAGGTTATTGCAAGTTCCAGCTTCAGGGTGAGTTCCCTAAGAAGAATAGAGTGTGGGATATTTCTACTTGAGTTTAGGTAGTACCAGAGGTAGTATATCTGAGCTCTATAGGGTGTGCTTCTTTCCTGATCTGATCTTGATTCTCTATTTTTTAAGTATTTTGGGTTCACCATGTGGAGGGCTTTGTGTGTGATGCAGGCTGTCTTAAGAAAAATGCATCTTACTCCAAATGGGAGCCATTCCAGCTTAATCAGAGTGGGGGATTAGGTGATCCTATTGTTGTTCTGATCTAATGAGTCTTGCTGCTGCATTCGGTGTGTCTGACTTTATCTAGCTGTTATTGGAAGAAGAATGATTTGTCTCTGAATATATGGGTTGTCCACTCAGTGTTGCCTTTCAGGTGGTTGTAGTTGAGCCCTGATCATGTCCTCCAGTTCCTTAATGACGATTTGGTACATTTTTTTCCACTCAGCATTATGGCTTGTGGGCCTGATTGATGTATTTTTGGTTTACTGCAGTTAAGTAGAAGCGTACAAAGTAGTAGAATGAAGTGTAGAGTGAGTGAGTTTTGGCTTTGAGAATGTCTAGGTTGGATCCCTTTGTGTGTGTCTGATCATTGCAGTGTTGTTTTAGTTTGTTGGTTTTGAGGAATTATTTTTGGTTTTGTATCAGCAAGCTATTGGTGTCATTCGCATGTAAGTTGAAGCCTCGCAGGGTGAAAAAGCCAGAAGGCTGCATGCAGCACTGCTTTCAAGACGCCAGGCAGCATCTACCATCTCGGTCATAAAGGACCAGACTGGCCACCTTGTCACGCACCTACAGGTAATAGCAGATGTTTTCAAGGACATTACAGAGCCCTTTATATCCCAGAAACCATCCCTAACAAGACCCAAATCGAAAGCTTCTTTCGTATGATTTGCCTCCCATGTTTGAATAACAATGTGCATGGCACTGCATACCTCTCGGTGCCCTTAAATTACTAGTAAGGGCACAGAGAGTTATGCACTGGAGTGGATACTCTGTTGTGCCTATATATATATAGGCTGGGTTCCCCTTCGTCAAACTTTTTTCTAGTTTATGGACCCATACAGCGGGGAACCCGCCGGCTGCATACGCAAGTGGAAGGATGGATTTAGCCGAGTAAGAACAACTGGGGCATACAGGAGGCGCTGCCACTGATCCTTGGGAGGTCTGCGGGCCAGAGATATCTCAACATTTCCACATGCAGTCAAGGTTTGTGGGAAACTGTACTCCCACACAGTCGGACTCAGGGAACCAAAAACCATCAGGGTGCCACACTGTTTATCGGAACAGTGGGTACTTGGAGGAACAATGTGCTCAAAGATACAAACAAGCTAATCTCCAAACACTGAGCGTAAGATTTTAAAGAAGTGACTTTTCGGGTCATTCATGAACGTTTGCAATGGATGACAGACATTGAAGTCCGGAACTGTTTTCAACTTAACCAAAGGAACGATGTTCAAACATTATTTGAGAACATGCACTGATGCTAGAATCTGAAAAGAAATATCGTGAAACTTCCTGAGGTTTGTGACATTTGCAACGTGTAAAACGAGTTTATTTGAAAAACTTACTTTGAAACGCATCTGCAAGTCCTTCTTCGCTCTTGATAAATGAAAATGTATTTAAACCTTTTACACCTGTTCCCTCGGGTTGCATATGATGAAGACCTGTCAGGGTCGAAACCGGTAATGCTTTACCTGCTGGATTAAAAGTTGTTCCTCTGATGTCCGACTGGTGGGCTTGATTTCTGCGCTGGAGGTTGCGTGAAATTGATTGCTATATACAGACGGTGACGTCGCCAACAAGCCCCGACCTGGCAGGCTGGGTTCCCCTTCATCAAACTTTTTTCTGGTTTATGGACCCATACAGCAGGGAACCCGCCGGTTGTATACGCAAGTGGAAGGATGGATTTAGCCGAGTAAGAACAACAGGGGCATACAGGAGGCGCCGCCACTGATCCTTGGGAGGTATGCGGGCCAGAGATATCTCAACATTTCCACATGCAGTCAAGGTTTGTGGGAAACTGTACTCCCACACAGTCGGACTCAGGGAACCAAAAACCATCAGGGTGCCACACTGTTTATCGGAACAGTGGGTACTTGGAGGAACAATGTGCTCAAAGATACAAACAAGCTAATCTCCAAACACTGAGCGTAAGAATTTAAAGAAGTGACTTTTCGGGGCATTCATGAACGTTTGCAATGGATGACGGACCTTGGAGTCCGGAACTGTTTTCAACTTAACCGAAGGAACGATGTTCAAACATTATTTGAGGACATGCACTGATGCTAGAATCTGAAAAGAAATATTGTGAAACTTCCTGAGGTTTGTGACATTTGCAACGTGTAAAACAAATTTATTTGAAAAACTTACTTTGAAACGCATCAACAAGTCCTTCTTCGCTCTTGATAAATGAAAATGTATTTAAACCTTTTACACCTGCTCCCTCGGGTTGCATATGATGAAGACCTGTCAGGGTCAAAACCGATAATGCTTTACCTGCTGGATTAAAAGTTGTTCCTCTGATGTCCGACAGGTGGGCTTGATTTCTGCGCTGGAGGTTGCGTGAAATTGATTGCTATATATATATATATATATCCATTTCACAACTCCTACTTGTCGGCTATGCACACCGACTCCGCAGACGTGGGTACAGACCACAAACAGCGCTTAGGTTTTTCTTTAAAGGTGATTTATTGCTCCTCTGTCACCAGCATGACGCGTTTCGGCTACGTCACGGTAGCCTTGATCACATGACTATAGGAACCAATAAGTGCAGTTTATATACTATGTGTTTCCCTGATAGAAAAAACATCAGCATTGCATAAACATAGAAAAAATACTCTTCTAAAAACGGCGCACAGTATCAACCTATTTACAATGGGAACAATTAGATGTAATAAATTTACATAATAACTTTAAGAAAATATATATCCATATTTATCTACTTTACAATTATTTATAACATTGAAATAGCCTTTATACTGTTTCTATTTCTTCCTACTTGCTCCCATTTCCAAACCGTGAGCTTGTTAATCCACGTTAATTAATAGTAACCATGTTCATGTAAAAGCTGCAAGCATACCATAATCAAGGAAAGTGCAAGTGCTATATATATTAAAGTGCTTAATTGTGCAAATGTGCAAGTTCAGTGAACCCTATCATCAAGCTTATTTTTTATATAAAATACATAAAGTGCGGGAGTATGTTGGTGATAGCATGTTAGAAGAACCTCTTGATTATGAAGAGTTACATGAAACCTACATACATAATTTGTATTTACAAATATTTCAATTTTTGCTGAAAAACCAGTATCGTTCATCCTGATAGTGCACAAGGCAAACACATTGTGGCATAGTGCCCATTAGCAGAAAAAAATGGGAAATCAAAATTAAAGGCAGCTTAATACCATTATCACAATTCAACAAACTGAAAGCCCCAAGATTATAACAGACAAAATTAATCTTGAGAAAATTTACTGCAACTGCAAAGATTCTAAATATAATATGTTAACACGGGTCCCCATATGAGTGCATGCTTAAAGGAAACAGAGAAATCTCATATCATATTATTCCTTCCAACTAGAGAAAGCAATGCAAATCCTCCCCCGTATTTAACCCATTGGGGATCCTAGTATCAAGCAAAAGAATGTATTTGCTTTCCAGCTGTCTAAGGGCTTTCTCCCTATTGCCCCCCCTGATATTTTTGGGGACAGCATCAATGATGAAATATTTAAGATCATTGAGATTTTTATTGTGGATCAATTCAAAGTGACGGGCGACAGGATAATTAACATCAGAATTGACCACTGCTCGTAAATGTTGAAGAATTCGATTAAAGGCCTGCAATTTCGTACTCCCAACGTACCTGAGTCCACAGGTACACTGGAGCACATATACCGCAAAATCGGTACGGCAGGTATAGTGCTCCTTGATCTTCATAGGGTTGGGATCAAAAGCAGAGTAGTACTCGCTGGTGTTCACACCAAACTTGCACGCTCTGCAAGAGACACATTTGAAGAAGCCACACTTGTTGGAAATCCGGTGAGGTTTAATTACTACCTCAGGACTGGATTTAACCAAAACGTCCCTCATGGACGGTGCCCTTCTAAAAACCACAGATGGCTCATCAGGTATAAGGGGAGCTAAACTGATGTCGGTTTTTAAAAGTGGCCAATGTTTTTTCAATATACCTCTGACCTTCCTCTCTTCTCCATTGAAGGTCGTAATTAAGCTGATGTTATTACTCGAAATTAAAGAATGGATGGCCACAAACTGTCTTAAGTTGAACTCAGAAAAAACTGAGGTAGTAATCTTCGGACCTCTGTCACCTGCTTGGCCTACTTGTTGGTGGCCAGAAGCCCTCAGCTCACCTCCCACCCCGACATCCAAAGTTAGAAATTTGGGAGTTATTTTCGACGATGGACTGAATTTTACGGACCATGCTAACAAAGTAGCCTCCACGGCCCACTACAAGATTAGAATGATTAAGAAAATTCGCCCCTTTCTTCCGGATGCAGCGACTAAAACTCTGGTCAGCTCCCTGGTTTTATCGTCTCTCGATTACTGCAATGGGTTATTCCTTAACGCCCAGGTCCGAGTCATAAGTAAACTACAGTCAATACAGAACGCGGCCGCACGTCTGCTATCTGGAATAAATAAATTCGATGCCATAACCAAAACTATAAAAGAACACCACTGGCTTATGATCCGAAACAGAATAAAGTTCAAGTCCTTGTGCATAGTGTACAAGGCACTTAACAATCAAGGATCTCATTATCTCAAGGATCAACTGAAACCCTACATTCCTGGCAGACATCTTCGTTCCTCCACTGTACACCAACTAGTGATCCCACGATCCAAAACAGTGTCTTGGGGTGACCGCCGCTTTTTAGTGGCTGCACCCAAACTGTGGAACACTCTCCCTCAAAACATCAGGACGAGTTCCTCACTTCTTCAGTTCCGCAGACTTTTGAAGACATGGTTGTTTGACCAATAAACTCATTGTCTCTCTACCCTTCACTGTGAACAATTTTGAATTGACAGCGCCGAGACGCCTACGGGTATTTGTTGCGCTTTATAAATTTCAAAAATAAAATAAATAAATAAATAAAATAAATACTCACTGTTTCTCCCTCCTTCAACTCAGGGCTGGGCATAATGCCTGTATCAATTGAAGCAAGATAAACATCCCTATCCAATTGATTGGCTCTTTCTCTTGCCTCTTGCAACAGTGATATATCATACCCCCGGGCACAGAATGTCACAAAGGCCTCATTCTGACATCTCTCCAGATCTATTGGTGTACTACAGATCCTCCTCATTCTAAGAAACTCCCCATAGGGGATGCTTCTAATCAGATGGTTGGGGTGAGAGCTGTTCTCGTGCAAAATGGCATTGCCCGCCGTCGATTTCCTGTGTAAACGGGTATGCAGTACACCCTCTGTAATGTATATCTCTACATCAAGAAATTGAATAGTGTGTGTACTGATCTGGGAGGTAAAACCTAAGTTTAGTTTGTTGACATTAATCGATTTAACGAACTCAAATGCAGATTCCTCATACCCCTTCCATATCATGCAAATGTCATCGATGAATCGCCAAAAATGCATAACACAACCTGGAAACTGATCTGTGAGAGTTGTCCTGAGGACATGCTCCTCCCACCACCCTACATGTAAACATGCATAGGTGGGGGAGAAGCATGCCCCCATGGCCACCCCTCTAAGCTGTTGGTAAACTTCCCGATTATAAAGGAAGTAATTATTATTCAGACATAATTCTAGCATACTCAATAACATGGCACTGTGCTGACTATAAGAAATACTGCGTTTGCTCAAATAGTACTTTACAGCATTCAGCCCATCAGCCCATCAGCATGAGAAATACTAGTGTAAAGAGAATTGATGTCTAATGCAATGAGTATGTAATCATTCTCCCATTTAATCCCATTGATCTTAGACAGGAAATGCCCAGTGTCTTTTATGAAGGACGGAAGATCCTCCCCAAAGTCATGCAAGAATTGATCCACATATCTTGAGATGGATTCCAACAAACTTCCCTGGGCAGAGATGATAGGACGCCCAGGGACAGGAGATATTTGTTTGTGGATTTTGGGGATCAAATAAAAGAATGGGGTAATTGGGAAATCAATCTTCAAAAAAGCATGTTCTTGCTTGCTCAATAATCCCATTCTCCTCCATTGGCTCAATTCCTTATAGGTCTTGTCTTTGAGGCACTTAATGTCATTGAAGCTGCCCTTTCTGTAACAATTAATGTCACTCAAATGTTTTTGTGCTTCATCCATATAGAGGTTACGGGGCCATATAACCGTGTTGCCCCCTTTGTCAGCCTTATTGATTATCATTTCTTAACTTCTTCATCAAATTATGGTATTGTCTTTCCATGTATTTTATTCTTTTATTCCTACGTGTGACGTTATTTTGTAGACCTTTCAAATCCTCCACCACGATATCACAAAAAGCATCAATGTTGTCCTTTGGCATTATTGGATAAAAAGTGGAGGGAGGCTTAAATCTGGTTTCACAAGGACGATTCATCAGGATGCCTAGATTGGATACGTTTTCCTGAGTAGCGCCTGGTTCAAAATCTTCGTCACGTGCCAATTCATTTGCAACCTTAAGAGCCCTCGTGTCAGAGATTTGAAACACACTAGAAGGCTGGATGTTATTCGAGATTTTGGCCACTTGGGTCTGTGCATTGTTTAATTTAAAATGCTTTCTTAATTTAAGTTTGCGAATGAACTTAAACACATCAATGCGTGTTTGCCCATAGTTAAAAGAGTTCTTTGGACAGTAAGACAATCCTAATGAGAGGAGCTGCATTTCCGCTTTGGATAGGACAGTGTCAGACAAGTTGATGACTGTATTGTCATGTGAAAGCGGAGACTCAGTTTCAATCGAGGTTACTGCTTGACCCCGGTCTGGGTTCTCCACTTGAATTTTAGGGGTTAAGGCTATTTGCTGCTGTTACCATTTCCTCCCTTTCCCTCTGCCTCTCTTTACATAGCCTCTGCCTCTGAGTTTCCTCCTTGCACTGCGTTTTTGGTTTGCTGCTCTTCGTTTAATTTCCGCTGTTGGCGAGTCAGCGGCCGCAGTGTCTTGAATCTGTCCTCTACGAGAAAACCCAATTCCTCAGAGGGTGTGTATTTGGTGGGTACCATTCCGGGGTTAGAGCCTCCCACTGCTCCTTCATCTGAGTCACAGCTGCTTGCCACTGAGCTTAATTCTGTTTCTGACACTTCCCCTCCCTGATTTGTCCCTTTTGGGGGATTCACACTTTTAGATATTTTTAGATATATAGATATATAGATATATATAGATATAGATATATATAGATAGATATAGTAGATACCTCTTGGTGCACTTATATATTTGTGTAAGGGTATTGAGGGGTATCCACTGCAGTGCATACCCCGTGATGCCCTTACTTATGTATGTAAGGGCATTGAGGGGTATCCAATCCAGTGGATACCCCTCGATGCCCATACATACTTATGAAAGGGCACGAAGGGGTATGCACTGCACAGTGAGATGTCCACCCTGCCTCTTCATGGAATTCAGCAGAATTTTAATGTAATTCCGCAGAATTCAACCAAATGAAACTCTGCCAATTCTACCCATCCCCAGGGTAAACTGGGATAAAAGTGAAGCCCTACCCCTTTCCATGACCACAATGATGGCCGTCATTCAGGGCTATCAGTTTTGTTGGATGACATCCTGTCTTAAATACCTGGGTGTCATAATTATCGATACACTTAAATTCCAATATACCTTGTGATGTTGTGTAATATCGATCAAATGTGTCATGCTGCTATTTGTTTATGCAAAAATCAATAAAATTGTGTATCAAAAAAATAAAAATACCTGGGTGTTTATGCTAACAGAGGGCTAGAACGTATAATGGCAGAGAGCCTGGAACTCCTTGTAGAGCGGTTCAAGGCAGACTTCGACAAATGGACACATCTCAATCTCTTGCTGTGGGGTAGGACTCAGGCTGTTAACATAGTCACCCTACCTAGATTTATTATATCCTGGGTATGCTCCCGATCCTTACCCCAATCTCAAAATTGCTTTCCACTGACAGAGTCATCAAGAAATTCATTTAGGGCGATGCTCGCCCACTCCTGGAAATGTCCAAGCTGCTAGCCCATAGGACCCACGGTGACTTGGCATTCCTCGCAGGTGAACTATTTTCCCTGGCTCTCAATCTTACGCAAATCGCACTTATGCAACAGGGTATACCTGATCACTCCTCTGGGTCTTGGTACAGAGAAAATTCTCCCAGGGTGCAATTGGCCTCACTCACTAAACGTACCAGGCGCACCTATGACACGTCTTACTAATCCTATAATTGGAACCATGGTCCACTCCTGGAAGCTCCATACTCTGCTATTGACTGACCCATCCTTCCACGAGGCGGTCCCCCTCTGGTGGAATGTATCCACATAGAAGGAGCATTGCCGCAATGGCTAATGGGGCGCCAGGTGGGATATCTTGATGAGGGAACTCCCAAATCTTTGGAGGTCCTGAGAGAAGAATTCCATTGCGACCGTAATCAGAAATGGAGATACCTTCAGCTCTGGCACTGCCTTTTCAGTTAGTTAGGCAACTCCCCATGGGTATTGACGCGCGCACCAGTGGTCTCATACCTTTGTGCATGGGGCTGCCATAAAGAGGTGATGTTGGGTCTATTCAGTCTTGTGGTACAACACAGGTATTCCTTGTCCCAATCACAACATCCGTGTACTACATGCAGGAGATATTAAACATTGATTTCGAGAAGGAGCGTTGGGTCGAAGTCCTTAAAAACCTGGACCGCGGGTTGAGGGAGTCCAGGATGAAATTCTGAATTTTCAAGACAGTTCAGGACTGGTAAATAGACTCCCTCGAAGTTGGAATGTACAGGGCTCCTGAACCACTTATGGTGCTAGTGATACACCCACCCGGGTCGCGATGTGGCCCATACTCTGTATGACTGCCCAGAACACTAGGACCTGTGGACAAAGGTATCGGCTACAATCTTCAGGACCATACCGCTCCCCTCCCCAATTCCAGAGCACATATTCAGATCTTTTTAAAGCCTTACTGAAGGTGTGTTAATGTTCTGCTAATGGCTGATAAAGGTATGTAAATGTTTTCAAATCCAATTATTGGAGAGCTTGACTTGTACAGAGAAAATAATCATTCCTCAGGGTCAACAAGAATATAAATTCTAGTTCTTTCTTCTTGTTTTCAAACCTTTTTGATTATTTTATGGTTTCTCCCTTTTGTGACCGCTTTTAAGGGTTACTGAACTTATGCTGCAAAGAAGGGCCAAATTACGTGGCAGGGCTGACTAAACTATATCCAAGAAAAGATAATCTGGCAGATGTATCAAAAATCGGTATTCCTAGTCGTTATTAGCGAAAAATAAGGAATCGCTAATAAGGACATGCAAACCGCGATGCATCAATAAAATCGCTAAATATTACCGATTCGGTAAAAATCGGTAAAACGTTGCGAGATGACTGCGAGATACCGATTCCGCAAATACCGAAATAGCAAATACCGAATCGGTATTAGCGAATTCGGTATTAGCGAAATCGGCAAAAACACGCGGCGCTTCGGAAGCAGGCTAATGACATCACAACCAGGAAGTAGCTCAGCCCATGCTTCACTCGGTGCCCTGAGGAGCTCAAAGGAGGAGGCAGAGCACAGGAGCAGAGGAGCAATACACAGCCAGCAGTGACCAGGACCTGCACAGCAGTGCATCATGGAGAAAGAAGCACCCAAGGGAAAGGACAACACCAGGAAGAGAAAACAAAAGTTTTCTGACAAGGAACTTGAGATTCTGATAGAGGGTGTCAGCAGCAGGCATGAAAAACTGTTTGGCAGACTGTCCCTGAAGGTGCCAGAGGCGGAGAAGCGCAGGATGTGGCTGCACATCAAGGACAGTGTGAATGCTGTGGGAGTCACCCACCGCAGCATCGAGGACCTTAAAAAACGGTGGTACGACCTCCACAAAAGGGCTGAGGAGAAGATCGCGGAAAGGGTGAAGGATGCGGCTGGCACAGGTGGTGGGTCCTCAAATGTGACACTGAACACAGCCCTCGAGGACCTTGTGGAGTCGACCATCGAATTGGAAGCTGTTGTGGGGGTCACCCAACTGGACACCTCAGGTGCTGCGGAAGGCGGACAAGGTAAGATGCATGCCAGCGCAGATATGCAGCGTCTTGTCAACCCCTGCCCATTTCCCCAAGCCAAACACAGTGCACAAGTAGCCGTGACTAAAGCACAATCCCTCAACAGAGTGATGCTTCATTGGAGTTGTAGTCATAACATGAAAGGGTTCCTGTCTGACCCCTGAGGTGCATGACATGAAAACAGCAGTCAAGGGCCAAATATCAGTTCCCATATGTCCTGTATGTAGATGACTAAAGCATAAAATTACAATATCCACAAAATCATAACAATGCCCTGTTTCACACACAGATGCCTCCCCCATGGAATCAGAAGACAGCGCCCGCCTAGTCATCTGTGAGACCCCAGTGGTGCCCGATGCGGAGAACACGCTGGAACATGGAGGCAGTCCTTCCCCTTCACCACCTCCGCAAACATCACCACCACCACCAGCATCGCGGTCAAGAACACCACCACCACCACCGCGGACAGCAACATCAACACCACCACGGCGGACAGCAACACCAACACCACCACCGCGGACAGCAACACCAACACCACCACCGCGGACAGCAACACCAACACCACCTCCACCTCCACAAGTCCTGCCAACCATACATAGCCGCAGGGCAAATGTCCCCTCCCTGCAGGAGATGGAGACGGAGCTGAGGCCAGCAGCCACAAATGTACAGCAGCAGACTGTCGTCACCCCAACCGCCCAACAGCAGCACGTCTGCGAGCTAGACAGCGGGCCGGATCCCTGGGTAGGGCTGCAGCGACAACAGTAGACCCTGCAGATGTGTATGGAGTCGTGGAGAGCCGGATGCTGCGTGTTCAGCGCCTGCAGGCAAAACACATGGGTGCAATGAAAATTAGCATGGCAAGGATGTCCTACAGATTTTCTGCAATGACTGACGCAGTGCGAGAGCTGACCACAGCCGTTGCAGAGGGCAACAATGACATTAAGGTATGCCTACAGGAACTAACACGCGCTGTTGTTGCAGGCCAACTGATTGAGCGCAGGAGACATGAGTAGTACTCACTCAGTACCAATGCCACTATTAAGGCCATCAAGACGCTGTGCAACAGCACAGCTGTGATAGCCCACAGATCGGTGTCCCTGCAGATGGACATGGGCCATTATTGTGGGGATGTGGCAAGGACCCTCGAGAGAGTGACCACTAAAGTGGAGCACCTGCAGTCTGGAACTGCCAGTATCAGCAGTGCGGGAGGGGATGAGGTGAGTGAGGCAGCCTCAAGTGTGAGCAGCGTCACCATGCCTGAGACAAGCGGGAGGAGGCGCAGCGCGCGCAGTGCACCAACCACTGTGAGTGATCAAGGAGATGTTGAGGAGTCACGGGACAGGAGGCTGGGTGTCCGTGGCAAACGTAAATAGCCATGATGCAATGGCTCCCTGGCCATGGTGAGGTAACCATGGGCCAACTGTAGTGCCACATGAAGCACCTGTGTTGTCAATGGACATTTTCTCTTTTGTTTTCATTTACGCTGCGTCATGTTTCTGTTACATTATTCAGCACCAGTCAGGTGTTAATGGGCATTAAACCCTTGCAATGCATATCATCTTGTCATGGCTCTTTCTTACCTGTCTCAGAAGTGATGCCGTGTGATGTATGTACGCCTCCTTTGCCCTTCTGCTGTGTTGGGCACATGTGCCTGTCGGTGTTGGGGGGGGGGGTTGCTGTGCACGTAGCTCGTCCTCACCGTACACCTCTATGGGTATCCCCCTTCTTGTTGCGATGTTATGCAGGATGGCACAGACAGCTATGATCTGGCAGCAGGTCACTGGGTCGTACTGCAAGGCACCTCCTGTCTTGTGCAATATTCTGAAGCGACTCTTGAGGGTGCCGAATGTGCGCTCTACAACATTCCTTGTGCTGATGTGTGCTCTGTTGTAGCGCTGCTCTTGTGGTGTTGCTGGGTTGAGGTAGGGAGTGAGTAGATACTCACGCAAGGCGTAAGCGCTGTCACCTGCAGGATGGGGAGAGAATGGTTAGCGGCATGAATGCTATGGTACATGTGGGGATGGATTAAATGGTGTTGCATCAATACGTGCCTAGTAGGTGTCCAACTCCAAAATCACTGTTGATCAGGCGCCTGTGGATGCCACTGTGACGGAAGATGTATGCGTCGTGTGTGCTCCCTGTGAATTGGGATATGAGGTCCGGAATGATGTGCTTGGCATTGCACACAACCTGCACATTAATGGAATGGTATGACTTCCGGTTGCGGTAGATGTATTCGGTTGCTGAGGGAGGACAGATGTGAACATGGGTGCAGTCGACACACCCTATCACATGGGGGACTTGTGCCACCTGGTAGAACTCACGCTTGGTGCGGTTCAACTGTCGGGGGGTCGTGGGGAAGGTGATGTGGCGATGTATCGATGCTAGCATGGCATCCAGGAACCTGTGGAAGAAGCGTGATAGTGCGCTTTGTGACACGCCTCCGGCTTCTGCTATTACCCCCTGGAAGCTTCCAGACGCCAGCAGGTGCAGGCTGCATAGGACCTGGACATGGGCTGGTATTGCGTGGGTCCTAAGGGTCTGGTGCTGGAGTTGTGGTTCCAGATCTGCTATTAGACGCATTATCATGGCAGGGCTGAGTCTGTACTTATCGTACACCTACTCCTCTGTTTGCCCGAGCAATGTGATGCGGACCTTGAAGACCCTATCCTGGATCATCCTCCTTCGCTGGGCCAGGGCATTGATTCTCCTCCTCCGAGCAAGCACGTAGGGGGCAGCCATTTTGGTTGACTAACAGGGTTTCCAGGGTCATTTTGAAGGGTTACTGATTGTCAGCACCTGTCAGAATTTTTTTTTTTTTTTTTTTCATCATTTGTATAACTTTACCTCCAGGTTGAGATTCCCCTTATTTTGCTCATGCTAAGTAGCGATTTCTGAGCTTTTCGGTATTTGCGATTTTTGATGCATTCCGTTGCGATTCTTTAATAGCGATTCGGTATTTCCGGGGCCTGCTTTGGTATTCGGTAATTCACCGAGGGGAATTTTTTTGCGATTCTTTATTATTTACTGATTTGTGTTGATGCATTGCATTTAGGGGTTTTGCGGTCGGTATCGGCCTGTTTTACCGAATCGCTATTTTACCGGAAGGTATTTTGCTTGATGCATCTGCCTGAATAATGTGTAGTAATACGGCACATTCTGTGGGCGTGTTATTTCACTAGTTGGTCATTTTAACACACATTAATACTGTTTGGGCAAGAATCTCATCATATTAGTATTAATTTAATAACGCCTTAATTAAGTGATCAGCATCTAAGAGGTGAACAGTTAACCTCAGCAAAGGGTCTGCTGCTGTGCAGCATCACCTGCAATGCTGTTTTAGTCAATTTTACTCAGATTCACCTAGAAAGAACATTGTTTGTTGAAATCTTCAACTTATGCAGTTAATGGTAGATAATGTGGAAGTGTAATGAGTCCATTATTATGCATAAAACACTGCAGCCACCGAATCGCATAATTGCAGTGGCCTGATCTTCAGCTATACTTTGTAATTTCATCCACAATCTTGCCAATGCGCGTGCCGCCTAGCAAGTATTAGAATTATATTTCAAGATACCATTGTTGCTCAAATATTTTTACAAAATTGCCTATAGAATAGATGCATGTATATGGAAGCATAAAAAAATTATATAAGAACGAGACTGTTTAAGAAAACGGCCCTTACTGCCATTGGACAACAATCGTGTGCACCACATAGTATGATTATGTGATACATATTCTGTTATAAAAGCCTTTCTGCATTTCTTGATAATGCTCTGACACGTGGGCAGTACTGTTAAAAGAAGAACCTGTGCTTGCTTTGAGAAATCTATTTTGCACACTCGCTGCATGCAATGCCGTTTTGCAATTTTTTCTCTTGTGTAACTTTTCAAAATGAGGAATGTTTTAAATCATTCCACTAATTTTCCATTTGTGAGGGACGCATCTCTTGGTACAATACTCAGTTGATCAATAAGTGAAAGATCAGGCGAAAAAGTGATAGATAACATGAGATAACTACAAGTAGTTAATATTTCATCTACAGTAGCTGAACGAACGACGTCACTCATAATGAGTTCATCCCATACTGCCTTGGGCAAGGAGGATGGGTGACCTTTGCAGCCTTTGCTTATTTTGAGATATGACCAACTAAAAATAAGGTCAAATTGAGCCACAACTTCAATAAACCCAAGAAATGTCCATTCCTCAGTGGCTCATATGTCTCAACTTGATCCCCAGAAATGCAAATCATATTCTGCTAATATGTTGATGAAAGCTTCAACACATTGTGAGACATGTTGCTAATATTCATGATTCCCTTTAATTGGCCTTTATAATTTATGTATCCATCCAAAACACGTCTGTGAGGTATATGGGCTTTACAACGAAACTTTTACAACAAACTACCATTACAACGCAACTTTTACAACGCAAACTATTACAACGCATAGCGCTGGGGGCGCTCTAGGATAGGGAATAGGTTAATTTACTATCCAATAACCTTCCCTACTATCCACGGGGACTGGAGTTGGAATAGTAAATTAAACTATTCACTATCCAGCGCCCTAAAGCATTATGCGTTGTAATGGTATGCGTTGTAAAACTTGCGATGTAAAGGTAGGCGTTGTAAAAGTATGCGTTGTAACGTCATACATCCCGTCTGTGATTTAAATGTACTAACATTCAATCTCCGTCAGTAGTGGCATCTTCATGTTGTTTAATTTAAAACAGTGTTCAACTAAGTCCATCTGCACCAAACCAAAATGTTGTCCATCTGCACCAAACCAAAATGTTGGAAGATTTCAAACAAAGCAATTCACAGATTCTGTTGAAGGTGAAGACAATAGCATTTTTTTTTGTTTGCAAGTATTAGAAATCTATGATTTCTTAAATGGACCAGTGTAATATTGCCACATGGCGCACAATCTTTCCAGAAAGCACCGCAACCTTGCCTGCTATTATTTACACCATGGTAACATTTCTTCTCTGACATACCCACAAGCGAACAACGGAAATGTCTGTTTTCTCATCGGGAGTAGGATGACCAATGACAGTCGCTGGCACATCCACATATTCTGGAGTGGTGTTTGTTTCACACTTGGAAGGACAGCCACTGGAGCATCTGCAGATTTTGTGAAGATGCTGTGCTCTTGAGATTGCCCTCCATAGTTGTATGTCCACCCCTCGGCATCCCTGTTCGGGGCACCCGCCTCTTTTCTCTGAAGTCTCCTTTTCCCGCATGCAAGAAGCCAGTTACATGAAAGAACAAGCATTTGCAATGCAATAGGTCTCGCATTAGGAAAGTTTGAGCTTTTGGTATTGTAAATGACAATTTTTTTATTTATGTGTTGATTTTGAAAATAGTGAAATGAATAGCAATGTCGTTTACAATGCTAATAGTTTTAACTTTCGCAAATGTGACACCTATAGCATTTGTAATGCAATATGTGTCGTATTTACGTGACTTAGATGTATTGATATTACAAATAACAATGGCTTTTAATTTTTTTAATAAATAATACTTAAATAAAAGTTATTGTAATTTATAATGACAATAGCTTAAACTTTTGTAAATAACTTTTGTAAAGATTATGGTCAGTGTATTTTATTGTGACGAAAATCCAAGAACAGAAGTGAAATATTAACATCTTTTTGTGACATTTGTAATAAAGCTTGAAACATTGAGAGAACATATTTGTACCAGTTGTTGTTGAATGGTTGCACAGATTGATGCTGTGGTGGCGCTGAGTGATGTGGTGGCGACGAGTGATGCTGTGGCGTTCAGTGATGCTTTGTATGCGCATAGTGATGTTGTGGTGCCCCTGAGTGATGCTGTGGTGGTGCTGAGTGATGCTGTGGTGATGCGATACATAGATAGAGTAAGTGCGATAGATAGATGGAGGGAGGGCGATAGCTAGATAGACAGAGGGCGATAGATAGAGGGAGGGCGATAGATAGATGGAGGGAGGGAAATAGATAGATAGAGTGATGGCAATAGAGTGAGTGCGATAGATAGACAGATAGAGAGTGCGATAGATACCCAGATAGAGAGTGCGAGAGATAGACAGATAGAGTGAGGGCGACAGATAGACAGATAGAGTGAAGGCAATAGATAGATAGAGTGAGGTTGATAGATAGAGTGAGGGCGATAGATAGATAGAGTGAGGGCGATAGATAGAGTGAGGGAGATAGATAGAGTGAGGGCGATAGATAGATAGAGTGAGGGCTATAGATAGATAGATAGATAGATAGATAGAGTGAGGGCGATAGATAGATAGAATGAGGAAGATAGATAGATAGATAGATAGATAGATAGATAGATAGATAGATAGATAGATAGATAGATAGATAGATAGATAGATAGTTAGATAGATTGAGGGCAATAGGTAGAGTGAGGGCAATGGATAGATAGAGTGAGGGCAATAGATAGATAGAGTGAGGGCAATAGATAGATAGAATGAGGGAGATAGATAGATAGATAGATAGAGTGAGGGCGATAGATAGATAGAATGAGGGAGATAGATAGATAGATAGATAGATAGTTAGATTGAGGGCAATAGGTAGAGTGAGGGCAATGGATAGATAGAGTGAGGGCAATAGATAGATAGAGTGAGGGCAATAGATAGATAGATAGCGATAGATAGATAGATAGATAGATAGATAGATAGATAGATAGATAGATAGATAGACAGAGGGCGATAGATAGAGGGAGATAGATAGATATAGGGCGATAGATAGATAGATAGATAGATAGATAGATAGATAGATAGATAGATAGATAGATAGATAGATAGAGCGAGGGCGATAGATAGAGTGAGGGCAATAGATAGATAGATAGATAGATAGATAGATAGATAGATAGATAGATAGATAGATAGATAGATAGATAGATAGATAGATAGATAGATAGATAGATAGATTGAGGCCAGGAGGTGCCGCTGAATGGGAGAACGAGAGAGGAACACTGGGCTGGCCCAAGGCAGAAAACTAGAAAGGCAGGGAGAAATATTCTTCAATAGAAAGGTGGAGATTTTGAGAAGGAGGGAGAGAGCTAAAAGAAGATGCAGAATGACAGTCAAAAAGAGGAACAGAGGAAAGAGTGGAGAGAAAGGAGGGCAATTAACATAGCAAGGAGAGGTAAAGAAATTAGCAGCTTGGCTTGTGGTGACTGGTGCTCTTATCACGTCAAATAAGGCTATCTCCCAGCATGGCGAGGCGCACCAGCTAAAAAAAAACAAGCAGTTTTTATAAGAGGCAAGCTCACAATTCGAAGAAATCAGCCGAACTTTCCTAACATTACGACACGGTTTTTCAAGAAAAGTATGCAAATTGTCATCATTTTCTGTTAGGTGTTAACTTTTACAGAAAACATTTTATAGTTGCATTTTTCTACACTAAAAAAAATATTTTCTGCTAAGGGCATAACATAGAACATTTGCATATTTGATTTTGAGTAAGCAAACTCAATTATATTGTACAAATGTTTTAAAGATGCTGTAGGGAAGGGTGAGCTTAAGCACCTCTGGGGAGAATGAGGTTTGACCAGCACAAGACAATATTGGAATAGCTCACTCAGAACGCGTGGATTTTTTGGTAGTGTATACGAAATTTGGATCCAAATGCAAATTTACCATCGTTTCCCAAAATATGTTCAGAGTAGAACCCCTCCCAACCCCACAAACACTTAGAGATTAAGCATATGTGCATTTCTTTATTACACCTTTTGTGCATACATGAATTCGAAATGTTTTGCAGCTAATGTGTACTGTGCTGACGACAAAGCTCAGAAATACAGGGCACAGACTTAACTGTGTCCGAGCTCAACAAAACATGCCCTAACTGTGAAATACATTGAGTAAATGTGTGCACTGAAGACGCCAAGAAGAAACGCAAAGGCTTGTGCTCGGGCGTGGCAAGGAAAACAACACTATGGTACTTCCCCAGGTGCTGCCGCCATCTTCACAGCTCTCCCTTGTAATGGAGAGCAGAACGAGAGATCTTTTTTAGAAGATAAAGGTAAAGTTAAGTGGCTATTGTTAGGTGCGGTTGGCTCGACCAACACATCGAAGCCTCCGCCTGAGGGCGCTTGTGCGGGACAGACGCTCTGATGTTCAGCCACCTACCGTGACAGTTATGCAACAGTGCATCAGTAAAGGTGCGTCCTTGGAAAATGAAGGCAAGGTGTACACTGTTCTTTACCTGATACTGACAGGAGAGTGTCGCCCAATGAAATTAGTGAAATACAAACTGTCCCGCTCGTGTACACGCGTGCGTCATAATTCACGATGTGCTTAATTTGAGCAGGTGGTTTTATGGGGTGTAAGAGAGGGAAACCACAGATCGGAAAGATAGAAAGAGAAAGATGGCAAAACAGTCATAAAAAGAAAGCGAGAGCCTGCAGGTGTGAGAAGGAGGGCCAGGTAGTGCCTGTTAGTAGGTTAAAGGTACCTCAGTTCAATAAATCGCCATTAGAAGTGGTGCAAATGTTAGGTAAATTGAGAATGACACACACAACCAGAGCTGAAGAAGTTCACCGCTGTGGCTCGGGTGCCGGGCGAGACACAGGAAGCCAGGCGGGACTGCCCGGGACTGCCTGCTTGAGGGCGGGACCACCAGCACAGACAGGAAGTGTACGGGAGCCTACCCCGCGCTCCTGTGATGAGGAGGGAGCCAGCGTGTGACCCAGTGGAGCTCCCGTGCTAAGGGAGAGCCCCGCCTTCTGCTGGGCCTGGACCGCTGCCGCGATGAGTCTGGGGAGAGAAGCAGAGCGGGCTCAAGGCACATTGCCGGTGCCTGCCCCTGCCGGCTACTAACCCTGTGCAGCCGCCACCACCGCAGGACGAGAGGAGTCCGACAGACCTGGTGAGTGAGGCCCCTGTGTTCCTTTGTGAAGAGGGGGGCGTGGAGGCACATTGCTGGTGCCCGCCCCCCCAGTGAGGGAAGCCCCGCGTGTGCCCGGTGAGTGGGGTGGGGAGTGTGTGTGTGTGTGCGTGCGCGTACATGTGTGTGTATGTGTTATCCACTTGCTGGGAATCTGGGACAGGAGATGTGCACGGCGCATGGGTGAACGTGCGCGCACACATGGTGAAATCTCCGACGGCCCTGCGCGTGCCTATCCCCTGTCCAACATTCCCAGCAAGTGGATAACAAAAGATCTTTCGCTGGACGCAGCGCTTCGCGCTGCTAACACCAGCTCGACCTAAAAAAAGGACATGGCAAGGAGAGAAAAAATGGAATTACAGCATCATTGTGTTTTAGGTGGAGGGCAGAGTCTTCAACCAAGATAAGGTCTTTATTTCATGTTGGGCCTTTCAGTTAATCGCAGCTTGATGGCCTCTGCTGGGCTCCATCATACCTCCAACTGCAATCAACTCCCAGGCTTCATCCAGCATACATTTATTTATTTATCCATTTATAGAGCGCACGGTTACACCGCAGGAGTGTCCCCGTGCTAGTAGCTGACTATCGGATAGCAGGAGTTGAGAGTAAAGCAAATTAAACATTCCGCCCCTAGGCATGTCTCAGGAAGTCTGGGAGATTATTCTAACTAACTGGTGGGAAAAGCCTTCAACTTTTTACGAAAGGTCGTTTCACAGGGCTCTCTTCTTATTTCAACTGGCAGTGTATTCCAGTGCGTAGCTGCTAGGAATCTGAAGGATCGACCACCCATGCTAGCCTTTCTGATTCTTGGAATCCTTGCTAGCTCTTTACCTTTGGATCTCAGGTTTCTGCTGGGTGTGTAAGCTGTTATCATTGTTTGAAGGTACCGTGGACCTTTTTGTGCCAGGATACAGTGGCAGTGGTACATTGTCTTAAACAGTATTCTTTTTTCACCAGTAGCCAGTGCAATCTGGCTAGGGCTTTTGTGATGGATGTTCTTTTGGGGAGATTCAACACTAAGAGAGCTGCTGCGTTTTATATCGATTGCAGCTTCATTAGTCTTTTTTTAGATGCACTTAAATATAGGACATTTCCGTAGTCAATCTTAGTGGTGACCACGGCATGTACTATAGTTTTCCTGGCGTTGACAGGTAATAGGTTGAGGGACCTTCCTCAGGACCTTTAGTGTCATTTACCTGTGACTTTCCGGATTTGACTCTCAAATGTCAAATTGAAGTCGAGCCGCACTCCAACATTTTTGACTTCTGTTTTAGGAGTTGGAAGTTGGCCAAGTGTCTCAGGCCACCATGCTAACGACCAGACAGATGAAGCTCTTCCCACTATCATCACCTCCGTTTTGCTGCCATTGAGTTTCAGGCAATAATTGGACATCCATGCTGTTACCTCCTCCAGGCATTGGGAAAATTGGTGGGCAGTGAGTTCCGGGTTTTGGGACAATGTGATAATAAGCTGAGTATTGTCAGCATAGGACACAATGGACACCTTGTGACCTTCCACTATATTGGCAAGTGGCCCCATGTATAAGTTAAACAACGTGAGGCTTAGGATTTAGCCCTGGGGAACTCCCTGTAACAGGGGAAAACTCTTGGATGTATGTGCGTCTTGTGTGATCTGGAAACCTGTGACGTCAAGAAGGACACTATCCGGTGTAGGGCCAAGCCCCTAACACCACACGTCTCTAATCTTTGGAGAAGGAGGCCATGGGAGACGGTGTTAAGTGCTGCACTGAGATCCAACAGGTTGAGAGCAGCTGTGTGTCCTTCGTCCGCGTGCTCTTTTAGGGTTTCTGTAGCCAAAATAAGGGCTGTCTCAGTACAATGTGCAGTTCAGAAACCTGATTGCGGGGGTGAATTAGGTTGTTTCTGTCAAAATGATTGGTCAACTGTATATTTACTACTTTTTCTGCAATTTTTGCAAAAGGGATATGAGTGAGATGGGGCATAGGTTCTCTAGTACCGAATGGTCAATTTGTATTTGTTTCCTTAATGGGCGGACTATGGCTTGCTTCCATTTATAGGGCACTTCTCCTGATTGGAAGGAGCAAGTGATTAGCTCAGAGATGAATGGCATAATGCAATTATCTCCCTGCATAAGCAATTCTGGGCGAGCTGGGTCCCTCTGGGATCCAGACTTGATTTTGTTCTGTTAAAAGCACAGACACCAGCATTCCATATTCCCACATTAACCACACTTGGTTTTCTACAGTATGCATAGTGCTGCACACACAAGCACACACAGATACATCACGCCACCACATCATCTCCAATGGGGCGTAGCTTGGTCAGTAAGATTGGGGGCGTGAACTTCAGATTTTCCAACAGTCACGCTGGTATAAAAAGTTAAAATAAATTGTACAACTAGCATGGCGCATGAGAGGGGCTTAAGAGGCAGTGAAAAGGGAGAGGAGTGCGATTAGTAGGGGTACCAAGTGAGGGAAATGAGGGAAAGCACAATATTTTGTAAACTAACTTAACTTTTGAAGACTTGAAAACAGAGAGTGTTTTTTTGACTCTCTGTATGTAAAATGTTCTTGGGAAATCCGACAAACGCCTCCCCATATCCGACTGAAAGCTCCTGTAGTACCCAACTATTTACCAGAAAATACATTGACTGGGGGTGTAACACCCCCACTGAAGCTACGCCCCTGCATCCACTTCCACCACACAAGACAAACCAAGAATGCAACGTCTCTACACAGTGCCTAGGCGCAAAAATCTGCATGAATTGCTAGATTGATGTTTATGTAAATCCACACAGAGTGGACCCCAAGAGCACCTGCATTTTGCACGGCCAGTTATGCATTGCGCTTACGTGTGTCTGTAATGTATCTGTATTAAAACTTGAATGGGGTTCAGTGTATTTGAATACTTTTGATAAACGGGAGATAAATTGTGATATTGCGTTATATTTTATTTGTCCACAAGAGGGCAGAAGAGGACCAGTTACAGATATCTCGCGCTCAGCTCATGGATTTCAACTCTTCCCTTTGACAAGATAAATATTTACCTCCTCAAAATGTACCACTTTACTTTTACCTGGGATAAACTTGCTATAGACCTTTCAGGGCCGCTCTTGTGTTTGGTTTCGAATAAATATTATGCTGTCACCTTAGCAGATTATGTTCTTGACAGTTGGAACCAAGAGTGATGAATGCTCCCTTACTGCAATCTGAATCAAAACCGTGGCATGTTAAGACTGATAGGTTTCCGCTGCAACCTCATTGTAAGAGACAATGGGCTGCAGGTCGCATCGGCTACAGAGGTAAGATTGTTTAGAGAATCAGGCAGAGTCTGGCTGGAACAGAAAATGGGCTTTGTTAAAACAAGCTGTATATGTATTTTGCAAGATATGGGAGGCTGCGTGCATCTGACTTGCTGTAGACAATGTTTGTAATAATACCATGGCTCTAAATTTGGGTTCTGTTCTGCTTATCTCAGGAACACAAGTGGTTTATTTTGTCAAACTAGGGAGAGTCGGGCTGAAGATGTCGTATCAGTGGCAAATGTATAAGTGCCACACTCTCAAGTCTAAATTGTGGGTCATGTGAAGTCTTTAAGAGAGTGATCCAGTAGGGAGAGAGAGGGGGCTGTAGGGAAGCCTGCGTGAAATAGAAGTCACAGAAACTCTCATGCACTCCCTATGTCATGCCGGTTAATCACCTATACCTCACTCTGACACTATGACTGCACCCTCCATAGAGCGGGTCTGAGATGTGGTCTCATGGCTTGACTGCCGGCTTTGGAGCTGGGAAACCAAGGTTCGAGCCTCGGGGTCGACTCCACATCCTGTGATTCGGGTCGAGTTTGCGTTATATAAATCTGGAACAACAAAAAAAAAAACATTGGCATAGCCAATAGGTCTCGCTTTTGGGACCATATAAGTGTTTAGTTATCCAGCACAATATCCTTGGTGCAACAAAATGAACTGTTGCATGGATAAACACTTATAAGGTCCTAAAGGTGAGACCTATTGAGGGCTCCGAAGCTGATAGGGCTTCTTTAGCGCCGGTCACCCACCTTGGTGACAAGTGTCTCAGCATAGCAGGAGATGGAGATTGTTTGGCGCTAATAGATGCCCTCCCACCTCCTGGGCTGTGCCCAGTTTTCCAGGAAAGGCAGGAAGTTCTAAGGGATAATAGTGACCTGAAGAGGGGCAGTGTCCTGAAGAAGAGTAGTTAAGGCCCCACAGAGATGTCCAGTGTCATGTACTCCCATCACTCAACAGCAGACTAAAAACAAGAGTAACAAGTTGGTGGGATTCTAAGGGAGGACAGAGCTTGGATTCACTTCACAAGAGTAGCGGGTACAAGTAGTATCAATTGATGTTTCCAATGCATACACCCAGTAACATTTCTTGACAAAGCACATAATATTTAACATGAAAATTCACATGTTCAATTACATCCCCCATATTTTTCTCAAACCCTCATGGAAGAGCATTGAGATGCATCAAATGAAGATGTGTCAGGTCATGGAAAGTCATCCTTGTAGGATAATTACTGCCCCACTCTTTCTGCAATGTAAGGGCATGAGAGGCTCTGAGTGGCTGGTAAGTGCGGACACTGACCCTGGGGGAAGGAGGGAGAGGACAAAGGTGGGTTACATGGGGGATTAGAACCCATCCTTCTAGTGGTGATGCCCCCGAGTGGTGACAAACCAAGGTGTAAATGAAGCTTATGTGCGGTGGGGAGCCACAGCCCCTCGTCCCTCCACAAAGAAAACTAATGATGCCCTGCACAGTAACTTTTCGTGGAGGGCAGTTCACAAGGTGCCCACCTGGTGCAGCCTTTGAGGAAAAGAGGCTTTCATAGAGAGGCCACTCCACCACGAGGGAGCGCCCTTTACAGAGCGTTCAAGAAGGGAGAGGCCGCCTGCAGAGGCACTGTGGGTGGAGGGCTTGAGGTCGGACCATGAGGGGGGTACGGCCGATGGTAGGGGAGTCATGGCGGGCGGAGTTACCCATGAGATTGTGGGAGTTGCAGTCGAGGGGCCTTGGAGGGGAAGGGACCGGTGGCTGAACAGGGGCAATGGCAGAGGAAGCTGGAGGGGCATGGAGGTGAACGATTCTACCTGGAGAGGGCTCCAGAGGAGACAGTCTGGGAGCACAGCAGGGGGCAGAGCTGGTCCCTGGTGGGAAACATGGAGGTGGCAGAGAGGCCTTGGGGATGGATTTATACATATATATATATACCCCGCGAAGGGGGCCATGGAGAGGAGCAGAACCTTGGAGACCCACTGGGGAGAGGAGAGGATAGAAGGTGCCACACTGTGAGGAAAAGACTGTCCTGGTCAGAGAAGCCTGCGCGAGGAAGATGGATAGAAACACACTCCACACACTCCACGCAGCAGTGGGCGGGGAGGAGGAGGCGAGGCAGTAGGGGGTGGTTGTTGTGACATCTAGAAGTGGGAAGAGAAGGTGGGAGGGAACTGACGGGGAATTGTGAGGAGGGAGGAGGCCGAGGGTGAAAAATACACGGATTTATCCCGGAAGACAACGCCACCCCGCAATGTGTGAGAGCAGACAACTTCACCTTTATTTGTTAGTTGTCGCGCTGCTACAATCACATTAAGCATTTATGCTGTTATAAATAATACTTTATACTTGAGATATTTTCATTTCTGTTTTTGCATTTGTGCACTTTATATTGAAAACAAGTTGCTCTGATCGGTTGTCATAAAGGAGAGTATACCTTTTATGTCTATGGTCATGTGATCCCAAAGATTTGGGCAATCAGGGGGCGGGTCAGCAATTCACAACATTTAAAAATGTAAAACAATGTAACAACTTTGCATGTGATCAAAGGCCCACAGGCCCGAAATGCGTCGTGCGGCTGCTGTTTCACCTGCACCATTAAAATCACCTAAAAGCCAGATCTGGTGGTCTGTCTCTCTCTCTGCTTCGCCGATCGAATTGATTGGAGGTGGCTCGTTGAGCTTTTCTTTGCATATATATATATATATATATATATATATATATACATATATATATATATATATATATGTGCTGAGACTCCAAGTTACCACCTCCAATCCCACAGGACAGGCAAAGCAGGAGACAGACCACGAACTTGTCAGGTAACTGATTTTTATTTGCAGATTTTTCTGGTGCAACCAACCATGACGCGTTTCGGGCTATGCAGCCCTTGTTCTCCATGGCCCCCGCGAAGGGGGCCATGGAGAGGAGCAGAACCTTGGAGACCCACTGGGGAGAGGAGAGGATAGAAGGTGCCACACTGTGAGGAAAAGACTGACCTGGTCAGAGAAGCCTGCATGAGGAAGATGGATAGAAACGCACTCCACACACTCCACGCAGCAGTGGGCGGGGAGGAGGAGGCAAGGCAGTGGGGGGTTGTTGCTAGAAGTGGGAAGAGAGGGTGGGAGGGAACTGACGGGGAATTGTGAGGATGGAGGAGGCCAAGGGTGAAAAATACACGGAGAGAGACCAGTGGAAAGGCAGTGACACACAGCACTACAGAAACCGGAGAGGGGAGAGGCATGAAGCGTGGAAGAGGCGGATGAAGCGTGAGAAGGACAAATAGGAAATAGAGAGCACCGGGGCATTAGGGAGGCAATGACAGACACTGAGGAGCGAGTAGGGGCAGGGAGAACACAGAAGGAAAGGTGTGGGGGGAATTGGGGGCTGAAAAGGGGGAGATGGAAGCCTTGGCGCCCCCCGAGCATAGGAAGCAGAGCCGAGAGGAGTGTGGGCAGAGAGGAGGGGCTGGAGAGAGAAAGGGTACAGTGAGGTGAGAGGAAGGAGGGAGCAAGAGATTGGGAGGAAGGATGCGTAGGGAGGCGGGGCTGGCAGAGGGAAGCCAGAAGGAGTGAGGAGCAGAGTGGGGGCCAAGACATGCGGTACTGTGGCCGTGAAAGGGCGTGAGGGGGGCAGTGCCACCGGATAGAAACAGATGTGGGGGGTAGCGTCAGCAGGAGTGGAGGGAGCAGGGAAAGAGAAGCAGTGGAATTAAGTCAGACACAGAAGTGCTCGAGCGAAGGAGCGTTAGGGGTGTAAGAGAAGAGACAGTGGAAGGGAAAATATTCGTACGAAGAAGGCTGAGAGAAGAATAAATAAAGAAATAAGGGGAAGAAATGTGACAGGAAGGGGGAGGGGCACATGTGCTAGCAGAGAAGGGTAACATGGGAACTGGGACTGCAATCATGTGTTTGCTGGCCCGGGAGTGGTGCGTGCGTGTATGCGTGCGCAGTATGTTCTTCTTCGAAGCACATACTCGTGCTTGTGGCGCACCCCTGCTCACTTCCGCAAGGTGAATGCCGCCACAAGCACGAGTATGTGCTTAAAAGAAGAGCAGAATGACGGCTAACGGTCCTCCTATGCAGGGCATGCGCGCTGTGTCGGCGAGACCTAAAAACGACATGGATGAAACTCACGAGAGTGTCCTGACAGAGACCACACGCAGTTGATTTGTGCAGTCTCTCTTACTACAAGACCCTTCATGTGAAGTCTTTAAGAGAGTGATCCAGTAGGGTCAATAGGGAATGAACAGTTTTTTGGAGGGCATTCAAGGTTTAAAAAGTGGGTGACTGCATCAATGTGTATGGAGGCATTTTGTTTGTCAGGTGAATGAATACCATTAAAAAGAGGGTGACATCCACCAGTGGGTGAGTCGACGGATATGCTGAGTCCAGAATGCTGCTGAAGGCTATACCCATCATCAGTTGATTGCTGATTGGGCACAGATATAGCTTTTTGAATTACTTCCAGTTCACAAAGCCTCTAGCCTACTGACACATCATCAGTGATGTCATTTAACATGTCATGAATGCATAATGCAATATTTGAGATCATAAGCAGAGCATGACAGGGGCGCAATTTATAACTAATTTAGACAAAAATATAACTGGCAAATTTCAGTGTTTTTTTCCCTTTTTAAACATTAGTTCTTAGCTCATTTCAGCACCCAACTGTAAAGTCACTTTAACCTTTATGTTTTTAGGTCTCGCCTCTCAATGCGCATGCGCATTGAGCGAGACTATAGGGGCTTAAACAAGGTTTACCTAGACTGGCGATTTGATGCTGTGCCCGTGCGCTTTTAGGTCAATGCGCATGCGCATTGACCTAAAATGCGCGTGCACATCATCAAATCGCCATCTGTTCCCCAGCAGCACTCCTCCCACTCCTTCACTTCAAAGGCCCCTGCTGCTTCACACTCGCCGCTCTCCCCGCTCCGCCCCGTGTCGCATTTCTCCTCCCCCCTCCCCACAGCAATGCCCTCCGTCAAAGGCTTTCACGGCCGGCCGGCCGTGCTTGAGACCCAACGTCTTTTCTTTGATGTATTTACGGTGCAGTAAAGTTAACATTTTATTTGCAGATTTACATGCAAGTGTGTGCAGTGTCTATGTTTTTGCCTGCGTTAAAGACTGTTCATTGATCACACGTGGATGCATTTTTTCACTTTGAGCGCAATAGTTATATCAAATGGCGTAAATGAAACTTGTTAGGACAGAGGCTTAAGAGAAACAAAAACACAATCCCTTTGTGCAAAGAATTAACTAATATTTTGCAGTGTGTGCTTTTTAAGATCACCAGTTAAAGTACAAACGTTACCTTCTGACTCGATTTTATAATACTACTTTGAGAGTTCTTCTGCCTCTCAGCTTATTTATGGCACTGTGGTCCAAGATATTTTGTTGTAAGATCTTCTTTGGGCAGGTTTTGGCAACACTTACTGCTGAATAACACGTGCTTCTCTGACACAAAAGCCACTTTGACTTTACCAGTGCTTGTTTGAAATAAATTGCTCAAGAATTTCCTTACTTTACGATCTGCTAGGTACATTTTGGCTTGTTTTCTTAGTGTTCCTGTAGTGATATGGCCGGGAAGTCATAAGGCATCTGAGCCGGTTTTCTTGGCCTGTTGGGTGAGCGATGGAACTAAACTGACAGCAGGCTGATGCTTGTCTTGGAAATCATGCAAGGTGACATCCGCATCTCCTGGCAACTACAGCCCTCTCTACTCGCTGCTGCTTTTCACAACCCTTCCCTCCTCCCCACGCTCGCTGCTTATCAGCACAGACAAGACGCACACCTCACGCTCATTCCAATACACACCCACCCTCCATTACCAGCATCGTTCCCTGCTGACTGGCCACAAGCATCAGTCCCTGGTGTTTCCTGGAATTTGCACAGATTGTTACCCAGCTGCGGCATGTGTACTGTTCAGTCCTTAGTTTATTATAAATAAATACATGCAGTTTTTCTAGGGTGCCAGTTAAGCCAGAATTACATAATACCAAGGCTGCCTTAACGGTGATTCCACCAGGAGCCTCTTTTTTCCTCCACTCTACATTTCAAATCTCAGTTTTGAAGGTTCTTTTTCACCCCTAATTTCTCCATTATGCCATTGCCTGTAGTTGTTTATAGCATTAGTAAAGTTACATGTTTAGTTTTGTCCTTTTTTACATGTAAAAACTTTTACCATTAAAAATTAAAAACAACATTAGGTCACTATCCTTTATTTATAACATTTTACACAAAATTGTGAGTTTGCAGATCAATACATGTAAAAAAGGACAAAACTAAACATGTAACTTTACTAATGCTATAAATGTAACATTTGGTAGATTTATAACTATTCACTTTACAAAAAACAAAATTAATACTTTTATAATTTGAAAAAATATAAACAAAAAAAAAATTACATTTGCAACACCAAAAGGTCAAACTTTTCTATTGCGAGACCTATTGCATTTTCGAAGCTTGTTTCACTGGTGAGGATGATATACATTACAGATCGCGTGAGGGAATTCTGGCTACAGCTCCCACTAAAAATTACTTCAGATAAATTTCTAGAATTGACGCTGTTCAGGCCCAATACTACACATGAGCTTACTCAGAAAAGCGGACTAAGTTTCAAAAGGCATGTTGATGATGAACATGTTAGGAATTACATGGAATAGGTAAATGTGCAGCCACAGCGGGAGGCCCGTTAGGGTGTATGTGTTCTAATCACACACTCACTACTTTGCTGAATATCAAACGCAGCAACAAAATATAGGGGGGGGCAGCCAAAATGATAGCTGAGAATTTTGATGTAGAAAATAGTTGCTATATCCAATAACCGGTGGTGTCTTCAGCGACAGGAGGAGTGGGTGGAGATTTGAGGCTGAAAGACTGCGTTTTGGACTACGTAAGTTCTGCTCCACAATATTTCTTATTTATTTCTAGTGTTCACTTCCTGGGCTCCGGTTCCGGAGCATCAGTCAGATGTCTGTTAGGGGAGGGGGGCACGACGACTGTTTTAAATCCGTCTTTGCATTTTAGTGGCTGAGTGTAATTTCTGGACCAAGTTTTGTTTTTTAGGGATTTGGTAACAAATTCTGAAATCAAATGTTTTGATTGCTGGAGTGTAAAATTTGCAAAATGAGTGCCAGATTGAGGAGCCGCAGTCAGTACATTTAAAGTGCACGAAAATGCTTTCTGGGTTTTGGTTTATTGGATTATTTGAGGAGCAGGATTCCAAACTTGCTTCAAAAACTGTGTGACTATGTTGCTTTTCTACGCATATATTATGGAATGTTGCCTTTCAAAGCATATATTATGCTGACTTTCTAAATATATGCTATGGCATTTTATTGTGGCTTTCAAAGCCAATACTATGTTACATCATGATTGCTTAAGCTATGTTATGTATGGAGCACAGCATGTTATGTTATATAAAATAATTTACATTGTATAATTAAATAATAAATATGTACTATTTTATAAATGTTTGATATTACTTTATATCTATTTATATGTTAAATTATTTTAAATAATGTAATTTAATTTGACATTATTTCCTATGGATTTTAATTTTAATTTTCTACCTCCATTTTCAATGGCAGGGTGTTGCAGTACCAACTAAACTAAACTAAGTCAGTGTTTGGCTGTGCGGAGAGCTGGGCTTGCTACAAAAGAGTAAGTTACTGCAAAACTGCTGTATCCTGGTAGGCCTCCCCAGTGCAGTGGCTCTACTGGTGAACAGCAAGCAGCTCCCATACCAATGCGGTACATATTCCTGCAAGACAAATATAAGAATATACATCTGAGCACAGCACTCAGTGCTCCTTCTTGAAGCCCCGACAACCTCCCACTTACAGTAATGGAATAAGGCTTTATTTTTGTGGCTTTGAGACACAGACTGGGTTGATTAGGTATTTTTTAAAACATTTTTAGGAAAGGTTGTCAGGCTCTCTCACGCTACTTATATCAACATTGTGATATTTGCTGCAATTATAGTCTATGTAGGGATTCGATGAAATGCATGGGGAAAGAGCAGAAGAGACGGCTGAGGGGGACATTTTTACAAAATGGAGAGGGATGGTTAGGAAATGCAACAGACAAGCTGTACAGGAAGGGAGCAACATAGAGAGGGCATCAGCAGATATTTAAGGAGGAGAGCTGCACAGAAGGCAGAGTGCAAGAAAAGACGTGTATTCCGAAGGAGTCCTGGAAGAAAAATAAATAAAATGTTCCATTGATGTGAACAGTGGAAGGATACAAGTCAACCAATTCAAGTCATGGTAAAGAGATAGAGCTCCAGGGGACGGACAAACGCAAGAAGAGACAGAAAAGTTATTGATTAAGACTCCAGCAAATAAGAGTGACAGCAAAGCCAACCGATGGTTAGCAATGAGCTGGCTAATAGCTCACTGTAAGTATTGCTTTTGTCCACATTAGGCAAGCCTTAAAAATGTCCCATCAAGTCAGCAGTGGAAGGATAAAATCTAATCAGAACACTGTGAGAACTAAATGCTCCTGGGTGCAACAAGCATAACAATTGGGAGGAAAATCAGAAATCAAAAGCAGACCCGTGAAATAGACAACAAAGTCATCCAATCATCAGAAAAGGGCTGAACCAAGCCCACTCTAAATATATGCCAATAGACAGCTAATGCTGTTGGTATCCAGGACCTTAAAATGTTTTTATCATCGTGCTACAGTCTATGTAATGCAAACACAAGACCTATTTCATATAGCTGGGTCTGAACTGAGGTGGCGAAGTGAGCTGAAGAATGATGATGAATTCAACCCAGATCTGTGACTCGGGGTGAGTGTCTGAAAAGTTTCAGCGCTCGTCCATCATCTCCTTGTGTTGGCTTTGTTCGCCCTAAGCTGGCAGGGAATGCCCAGACATGAGTCCCTTTCTCACTTTGCCACTGAATTCAAGCTAGCCTGGCTGATGAAGGGTGTTACCGATAAACCGGTCCCAGGATGCTTGTTTTCCAGCCCAGGGAAGACCGGCAGTTCGGGCTGGACTGTTCCCATGAGGCACAGGGTCAAGACTGATTTGCATATAGCTGGGTCTGAACTTAGGTGGCGAAGTGAGCTAAAAAAACGATGATGGATTCAACCCAGATCTGTGACTGGGGGTGAGTGTCTGAAAAGTTTCAACGCTTCGTCCATCATCTCCTTGTGATTGTAGTCTATGTAATCCCATTGTTCTCTATAAAGTGCAGTGCAAAGTGGTGACTGAGCTTTCAAAAATGACAGACTGACAGCGGCAGTCTTAGTGACGCAAGAGTGCTCCATAAAGTAGTAGCTTGCTGCAGTTCACAATTATGGCACTGTCAGGTGACAGCCCCCCAGGTGACCCCACATCTCTCTATCAAAAGCACTAGTGTCCTGCAGTCTTAGCAAACAAAGGGCTCTCTCTGTGAGCCCGCAGCAGTCCCCAGTGAGTGCAGCGACAGGCTGCTACCGACCCGGAGGACCCCTCGGACTCTGTGACAATGGACACGAAGGAGCAGAACCACACTGGAGAAGACAGAGATCTCTGCTAAAAAAAGACAGGCAGTTGCAGTCAAGGGTTGAAAATATAAAATGGACACTGGGCCTATTACACAGAATTCCAGATTACTAGAGAACGTCGTTCCACTTGCTCTGAGCTGTAAGATACCACTCTTGCAGGGCAGTGTCGTGACCCGACAGTGTGGGCAATGGACAGTAGGGCACTAGGACCCTGTGGGGCCTCAGGCAGAGTGACCAAGTCACCGGACACCAGATCCGGAGGAAGGGGAACACACAATGACTAGGACGTGGATGGAGACGGACGTGCTGACCAGCAGCTGACCAGATGCTAACCCGCTGTAATGAGCGATGCAAATAAATGAATATGAGACGAAACTGTGTCCCGTGTGTGATGTACCTCCCGGTGCACGAGCAGAACATGACAACTGGCGACCAAGGTGCACGAGCAGAACATGACAGGCAGGCTACCCTGAAAACCAAAGGCTTCTCGAGTTCAGGTCAGAGGTCATCAAGGACACGCTGTTGTAGGCCAGGGTGATCACAGAGCAAAGAGCGCTGAACTCACTCTACGTCATTGCTGGATAGCTGCAGACCTCCGGAGTCTGGGCCCAGGCCGAGCCTGTCCTACTGTGACTGCAGCTCCGCGCTCATTTTCTGGGGTCAGCCGGGTGCACCGGTTCCCTTCATCAGGCCAGTGACGTCACCCCCGCCCCTATCACAACCTGTAAACAAACTCAAGATCTGATGACACAAGATGGAAGATGCATTCCACATTGCCCGAGCCTGTACTTATGGCAGGAGACGGGAACTGTGTAGGAGCCCCAGAAAAGGCTCTATGTGTGAGGGAGTAAAGAAAGGATGGAGAATAGAGGGGCGCAACTAACAATAGTAAGCCGTGAGAGAGAGAATAGAAGAGAGTGGAGACATAATTGAAAGTACAGTGTTTAAATCAGACAGTATCGATGTTAACACATTTTAGAAATACGGTGCAATTGTATTTTTCAGTTTACTCCTCGCGAGTGAGTTGTGAAAAATGCAGTGTCCAGTAAAAAGCAAAAGAGACACAAATGATGGACGGAATGCAGAACAAATCAATCATTCAACTCCACTCAAGAGATCTGAGTTAAATCCATCATTCTTTTGCTCACCATGGACCCAGCTATATGCAATCCAGTCTTGACCCTGCTCCCCATGGGAACAGTTCAGTCTTCCCTGGTGTTCCCTGGACCAGAAACAAGCATCTTCAGTAATAAGCCATTGCTGAAAAATCGTCGTATGATAATTCTGCACTACAGAAATTCTGCACGTGTGCTGAAAACTTGCCTGGCGAGAGTGAGAAATCATGTGACCGGTGCTATAAATGGGCAGGCGCTGTCTGGTACTGAATACCTGCACTTCTTTAATTTGAAAGGAGAGTACCTATCTCAGCATTTTCGCAATATATTTAATGGAAGAGTACCGGCACTTCTCAGGAGCAAACAGGTACTCCAGATAGCAAATACCAGCACTTCTATATTTGCATTTAAAGCACTGCCTGCGACAGTCCTCCTCATCCGGCAGTAGCACACCTTCCCCCATCCCGGCACGACAATCTTTGGCAGCATGTCTGGAGGAGCTGAGTGCAAGTCCAGGTTTACCAGCGAGGAGAAACAAATCCCTCTGAAGATGACATCACATAGTCTAATAAACTTTTGGGGCAGCCTTTTGTGGCAACACTTCTACGTAGCTGGACAAACCGATGGCAGGCAAACTGCAATGCGGCTAGCAGTGTCCAAGGCCATAGTTGTTAACTGAGCAACATGTACAGCGGCACCCTTTCCCGAAGGTGCGAATGGCCCGCTGGACCACAAATATAGCTGTTTTTTACTTCCAATCCAGGGCTCGTTTTCATTGCTAACATTTAACGCTCAGAACACTTTTGCTATGACACTGGCCATTGCATCTGCAAAGCATGATGTAGCACATTCCTACTCACAATAACCAACAACAACCACTGGACTAACCACTAACCTTGGGTTCTGGAGAAGTATGCTACTCACCGTAAAGTGCCTCAACTCCTCATCAGGGGTAGTAAGTGCTATATAAATCCAATTACAATTAGAATGTAGAGCATTGTAAGCAAATTAGGATCAACTAATAACAGATGGGTGAGGTTCTTGGTGAGTTGAAATAAATTAGTAACCACTTCAAGAGATGGGTGAGGTCCCTCATGAGCCAGTGTCAGAAGCAATGCCGTACCCCATGTGCTAGCAGTGCTCCTGTGCTCAGACTGTAATATGGGAACACAGCGGGCTCTCACTCATCAACTTGTCTTCCGAGGAGGCTGCTGCAGTAGGAGCCGAGGAAGGAGGTGACCATGTCGCAACTCACCAGACTCACTGGGGCTACAGCACAAATTGAAGCATGCATAACACACGCATGACCCACTCGACATTACAGGCGACACAAGTGGGGGTACTGACATGAGGCCGGAACATCAATGGTCCAGACGATAGGACCACGGCCATCTGCCACAAGTATGGAGACATCTTACAGGAAGTTAACAAGGACAAAGAGATGGGCATCAACAATGGGAAAGAAAACACTGGTTACGGGAGTGATGCTAGTAAGCACAAAGACACAGCTGTGTGATGTGCAGGAGAACTCTTGCCACCACATGCAGTAAAGCAGCCAGAGTCAGTTGCCCTCATGCCCGGGGGCACAAGTGCCCCACTCACTGGAGCAAGAGGATGGGGAGAGGATGTGGCCTGACAGCTAGAGCGGGCGACCATGAAGCTGGGAAACCGGGTTCGAGTCTCAGCAGGGACGCTCAAAATCCTATGATTCTGGGCAAATCACGTAATTTCCCCGCACCTAACAAAATGAATGTGTCCGTCTGTAACACAACTGGGGCTCATGTAAAGTCCTCTGATACCTTCAGGTCAAGTTTGCAGTATATAAAACTCCTGAAAAAGAATGCATGCAGTGGAGGTCACAAAAATTGATGGATGGAATAAATTAATTAATCTCAGCCACTGGTAATTACTTTTATCCGCATCTCAGTCCATGGTTATTTTACACACCATGCAACCTCACTTTGGACCCAGCCATATCCAAATCAGTCTTGACCCTGCTCCAATGGGAACAGTCCAGCCTGAACTGCCAGGCCAGGTCCTCCCTGAACCACAACACAAGCAACCCAGGACCGGGCTCAACCTGATTGGAAGAATCTCAGGCCTTTCATATTCCCGATCAAATGTCTTGAAAGTTGTGATTATTTGATCCTCAAACACAGTCTGTATCTCACTCATTACTCCTCTACCAATATGTGGAAATTGGAACTGTTTCCATACATATCTCATGTATAAACTGTATTAACATGAGGTGCTCTGACATCTCCGGGACCCGAAAACAATAAATAAACACATACACACGGGCACTATTACTTAAAAAATATTGGCTTGTTTAATCCCAGGACAACGTTATTTGTCAGACTTGGTCCATGATAAAAAAAATGCTTGTATACATTGTGCAGATTTCGTAACTAAATTGTGCATTCTCTCACTAAACCAAGCAAAACCTTTTCATGTCACTTTGCAATCCGATCCTAGGCCCAGGAATGCTGCAGACATGTGCGCCTGACACACAACCCTCCTATTCCAGGGAGTTTGAAATTGTTTTTGTTTCTCAAATGGTTGAAAAGTTTGTTTGATTAATGAACTTCACAGATCTTATCACTACACTGTGTCAAATAAACAGGCAGCCCTGACTTTTTGGGAAGCCCTGTCAACGGGAGTTCCCAGGTGTGAAAAGCTGTTAATGACCCATTCAACACAACAAAAAGCAGAGCATAGCAGGGAGGGAAACTGCATGAACCTCTCTGTGCATGCCTGACTGAGCATCCGCGCGGAACAGAAAGAAGGGTTTCCACAAAGGAAGGGAAGCCTTTAGGTAACGGTGGCTCGATGCAAGGGCCATTTACCCAAACTACCAGAGCTCGCCCTGGTACAACGAACAGAACAACAAAACAGCATACTGAGAATATTGTTTAAGGTGATGCATTTTGATTTTGGCGATTGGAGAAAACATCTGATTGGTGGAGGAACTGAACTTGGAGGGAAAGACACTGATGGGGTTCTTTAGGGATAGAACAGTGGAGGGAGTTACACAGGTGGCTTCTCTGCCAATTTTAGCATTTCCTCCAGAAACTGAATTTTTTTTATTTTCGTTTCATCGAAAGATATTATTTGGCAGCCCAGCTCCAATGGGTGGCCAGGTGGCTGGAGGGTGGGCATATGGGGGTCCGACCCTGTGTTTGAGTGCTTTTGTTGCCTTGTTGCAGGGCAACTGGCAGAGAAGGAGTGCTGTGCCTTCCTGGGTTAATAGTACTGCAATGCTGCTAGAAATTCGTGAAAAAGATGGCCAATAGACCCAGCGGTGACTCCGGAGCAGCGGCCCACTGCTCTGAGAGCAGTTCAAAAAGGACAGCTAAACTGATAATAACTAATGTTATTATCATTTTAGTTTTCCTTCCTGCTTAGGTGTGTGGCGGAGCAGGGCTGGCCAGAGCAGGGGCCAGGAGGTGGGTTGTTAGGCACACTCTAAATGCAAAGGACGGTTTGGCCGGCTGCATGTTCCCCACCAGGCTGCATTACACAGCCTGGAAGGGAGCATCTGCAGCCTTCCTGTCCCTGTCTGAGTGCTGAACCACGGCGCTCAGACCAATAACAAAGTTGCATTGCAGCAATGTGATTGGCCAGGGGATTCTGGAAGGCTGTGTGCTTCCTGTTGCGGCACAGAGAAGACGTCGGAGGAGAGGTGGCAGCAGGTGGCACCCAGGTAAGTCTTTTTATTTTATTTTTTATTACCCTCTCCTGTCCCCCTATTCCCCCTACCCCACCACCCCCATTCTGTAGCAGCCGCTACTGAATAGACCGCTCTATGCTATTCCTGTTCCACTGATTCACAGGGTCGCTGTAAGTTCTTGAGGGGCGTGGCCTTGTGCTAAGAAGTACCTAAGAGGCACTTTTGCCCCGACCTCCAGCACCCTCCTCCAAAAGAAGAAAACAAGCTGAAAATCCACTGTTTACAGTGGTTTTCAGCTCGTTTTCCCTGCCACTGTGTGATATCTGCTCCTCACGGGGGGACTATGTGAAGGGGGCCGATATTATGTGTCACACAGTGGTACAGTGTGAGTTGGCAGGTCTGTGACTTGCAAATCCTGGACAGAAACTGGTTTCTTCAAAGCCGGCGACCTCTAGGACCACAGGGACCAATGGTGACCAACAGTAACCGGGTGCCACTAGCTAGTTTGACAGAGGAATACTGACTGCCTGCAACCTGGTTTCTGACATAAGGGCCAATAACCAAAGCATTAGACACATGTGAGGCCGTGGCAAGGCTGAACACCTGATGGATGGATGTCAATACGACGCGGTGTTTACACCGCGCGACCATTACAACGCAGAAATCACAACGCAAGTCGTTACAGCGACTTGCGTTGGAGGGCGCTGGATTGTGTATTATTTTAATTTTCTATTCCAACTCCAGCCCAAGTAACAGTAGGGAAGGTGTTGGAATAGAAAATTAAACTATTCCTTGAGCAAGAGCGCCATCCAGCGCAAGTCGTAGTAATGACTTGCGTTGTGATGGCTGCGTCGTAAAGGCCCCGCGGTGTAAACACCGTGTTGTAAAGGATGTTTCCCCACCTGATACACAAAGTTTTATAGTTGAAGTTCACAGCAGGAGGTAGAAGCAGGATGGGGTCCTGGTTCTACAGATAAACCGTACAAAATTCCAAGAAGAGAAAACTGAGGGGCACGTCAAAACGGGAGAAGATATGTGGAGCCCCTTAAGGGATGAGGAGTGGGCAAGACCCCTGGAACACACTCGGAGGTTGTCCATGAATGTAAGCCTCAAATACATCCATTTTACTTATGTCCATAGCAAATAAATGTAGTTCAAGAGAATCTATCAGATACTAGGAACAGTGACCAATAACAGTCCTGATGTAATTACTCAGCCATGGGCTTCCCCCACATGTTCTAAAGCTGCCACTCCATTGCTACTTTGACCCTGATTACAAGTTTAGGTGTTATTTATAGCACCTGGTAAATAACGATACCATGGGGTATGTTATTTATCGGGTGTGATAAATAACACCTGTTATGAGTTGGTGTGGAATAACATCCAGATGTTGGTGTTTAATCTACCAAACTCCACATGATATGGTAAATACTGAATGCTTTTCTCCCATTAGATTTCGTCAGGTTTGACCTACCGAAATGTAACTAAGGTTGAGGTATTTAACACATCTGATAATTAAATACCTACCAACTTGTAATTCCGACCCATGTGTAAACAGTGGTTTCCGCACAGGTCGGAATATACTGACCATCTTATTACAGAACACATGGATAAAACACTGGCCAGGGAGAGATTGCAAACTCCTGAAGCATCTTAGTTAACTCCTGAAGCATCTTAGTTCAGCTCTTCACCGCACCAAAACCGCAGAGAGCTGACAACAGGTTTAGAGAATTATTCTTAAACCTGGCACAAAGAGCATTTGTATGCAATGAAGATCTGCGAATACAGCTTCCCCGTTTGACAGATATGAGATGTGAGTACATGGGCTATGTCTGAGAGCACTGCTTTACATGGGAAAGACTGGAGAAAGGTACCTACGAGCCAATAACCTGTGATTGGGATAATATACTGTATATATATATGAATCCTCAATGCAGATGAATAGACTAGTATAGTAGCAATAGTATAGCAATGACAGGTAAGGAACAAGTCCTACTACCCAACCCCAGAGTACACCCTAAGGATTGATACCTAAAAGTCAGAGTCTCGCTTAAAGATAATAGGTGTCATAGAATATGACTGGCAGTTTGGGCTGGACTTTCCATGGGGAGCAGGGTCAAGACTGATTTGCATATTAATAGGTCCAAACTGGGGTGTCATGATGAGCAAAGACCTTATGACCAGTCACACCGGCACATAGAAGCCTCACGTGACACACTAACCTGTTGGTTTTTTTAATCTACCAAGGACACCACATAAATAAAAGTACCTCAGACTGGATGCCCTTAGGTATTTTTAATTCACCTGCACGCACTACTCTACTTCTTATATAGAAGCCCTCCCACTATCAGTTCCTGCCCCCACACCTGCATACACCATACAGCGATTTCTCCTTAAGAGACCCTTCGGGGGCCCGTCAGACATTGCAGCGCTGGTCTGACGAGGAGCACAAAAAAGCCCGATGATGAAGCATGACAACCTTCAGGGTGTGTGAGGGCGAAAGAGAGGCAAGACTTGACCTTCCCCTTCGGGAGTGTATCCTTGAAACAGGGGAATAACATCTACCTCTTTTCTCTCTCCCTCTCCCTTTTCTACCCTTAATCTCCTTTCTCCGTTTTTCTGTCCTGTGGGCGACATACATGCGCCCATATGTCACAGAACTTTGTCCTGTTTTGGTATAATGATGAGCAAAGAAACAATGGATTTGACCCAGATCTGTGACTGGAGTGAATGTTTGACAATGTTCATCATTCTGTCCATCATCTTTTGTGTTGCTATAATCTCCACATGAGTCTCAATCTTTTGACATCCATTGCCCCACAGCTTCTCCATACCTCACAATTTTGGTCCCCATCTCCTGCACCTCTCACACAAATTCTTCATCAACACTTGCCTCTTGTTCTCTTAGCTTTGGCATTTCTAGCTTCATCCATAGCAGGTTGAATCCACTGTTGCCCCATTATATAACAAGCCCCAAGCGTATCCCCCCATCAAATAGGAGGTGCCTCCACCCTCGTTATGACAGGATGGTCTGGTGAGGTGTCAAGCCAAAATAGATGGGGGTTTAATTGGTAGAGGCAATCATGTCACGTCATCATAGGGAGGGCTGTTGCATCCTTATCATCCCCCTTTGCACTACAAGCCGAGGTACAGTCTTTGCAATGTAAATACAAGATTTACAATTTATTTTTAACTCCTTAACCACGGCGCGAATTCCGCTGCGGTGCGGGAGGTTTAATGAGTGGGCGGGGTCGCATCGGCCAACGAACGTGCGCATCACTTGCCAGGTAGTGCTCGCGACGGCCTTTGGTCAACCCGCGCACGGAACGGGTTAATGTGTCAGCCACATATCCATCAGTCACTGCAAAGGAGTTAATGTTTTTTTTGTTTTTGTTTTATATAGCGCAAACTAGACCCGAGACATTGGGTATCAGAGCTCTTTACATGAGCACCAGTTTCGTTACAGATGGACACGTTCATTTTTGTTAGGCCCAGGGAGATTACGTGATTTGCCCAGAATCACTGGATGTTGAGCGTCATTGCCAAGCCTCTAACCTGGTTCCCCAGCTTCGAGGTCGACCGCTTTAGCCGTAAGGCTACATCCTCTCCCCAATGTTGGGAGTAATACATGAGTGCCCCTTTAACAAAGTAATACATGGATTTATAAATCTTCAGTGAAACCTGCTTGCAGCAAAACGCAAACCAGGAAATGTACATGCTGCTGTTAGAAGCTATGGACTGCGCGTATGTTTTACATTTGGAACTCATTAGGTTAACATTAGTGATGATGTGTCTTGTTAAACTCACTTATTATTGGAAGGCTACAAAAATATGGCATGGCGCAGGCACATTTTTACATGCAGGGATCTCAAAGGTTTATGATAATGTTATGTTTTTATGGGTGCTCTGAAATACCTTCTTGTCTGTGCGAACACTTTATTGAAACAACACACTAGATATGATCACAGAGGGACATATAAATAGTACATATAACTGTTACTACCAGTTGTAAATCACAGGCATATTTTCCAGATATTAATAGGTAGTTAACTTTACAAATAATCGAAACTTGCATTTAAATAAAAGGCAGGGCTTGGTAACGGTCTCTAGAGTGAGATGCCTTGGAACAACAGTCTTACATGAGTTTCTGACTCCGCCACGAGATTTTACCTCAGTGCCGGACTGGGAAGCCCTTGCTAAACAAATACTCAAACCAACCTCACTCACTTCGTTTCCTCACGCTATCTCTTTCTTTGCCTCCATTCATTTTCTCTCCCATTCTCTCCCTCTCTCTCTTTCACTCTCTCTTTTTCTTCTCCCTCTCTGATCACTTTATCTCTACCTCTCTCCCTCCCTCACATTTTCTCTCTTGAAGCTTTCTGATGCCTGCTGGGGGAGCAGGGGAAAGTGGCAGAGGCAGTAGAAGCAGCCCTGGCCTATGCGAACATAGAGATGGTTGCCTGCTGTTCCTTTCTCAACACCATCACTGTTTTTGAAGCCACTCACAGGGTGTGGCAAATAGCGACCTGCCTAATTAATATTCATTAGGCAAATCATTCTTTGATCCCTGCAATTTAAGATTTTCTTGTGTGAACTTAGCTGTGTTGCAAAATCAGATACAGATCACAATCACTTTGTACACTAGGCCTGAGATTACATACCCCACGGGCACCACAGCACATTGCTGGGCCAGAGTGCTGTGCCACTGCCGAGGGATTGCGGATCACGGGCAGTTGCGGCAGACCCATGGTCAGTCCAACTGCCGTAGTCATAATGCGGCGATCGGACTGCCAGTGCGCACCGCCACTGCTGCGCCACCCCGTGTTTGGCAGTCCACAGACCACCAGACTCGGAATCAGGCCCTAAATATTCTATGCCATAAACAACTGGACTCATGTTTCACAAGTGTTGAAAACGAGAGGAGGAATAGGTGATAGACTTTATTTTTATCAATCATAAACAATTACGTGTATGTATTTCTGTTGTTTTATTTTTAACTGATTTTCAAAGTTTATGTACTTAATAAAGCTGTTCCATGATTTCTAAGGTTTATTTAATATGAAATTGAATCTAATTATACCTTCTGAATAGGCACATTTCTCTGTAACTAGAGGGAATTATAGTAGTATAATGGGTCATGACTTTATACATAGTGGGGTAGCCGGGAGAGTGTAGCACCTGCCTATTCTGCATGGCCACTCCTAATGTTTCACCTTTTGTTTGCTGGCTTTAGGACTGTGCTTTCCCTCTTAAATCATGTTCTCTACATCGGACGACCTATTTGGCATGTGACACTTCACTATAAGTCCATTATTAATGGCTCCGAAAGTGCAGCAATGGCATGGAAAGTTAAATGTCATATATGGGCTGCAGTGTATATTTACACCACCCACAAATGGGACAAAAACATATTTCTGCCAGGAGCACCACTGTGCTCTGACTAGGCTACAGTTTACATGCACTATAGTGACACATAACAGAAAAAAATGACTTTTCCATGTAGGAAAAGCCTATTTTTATATAAGTCACTCCTAAATTATGCCTTGCAAACCCACAGGCCAGTGTGCTAATATATAAAAATAGGCACAGTACTCCAGGGACATAAAAACAGAAGGAGTCCTAACTCCATGAGAGCACAGCTGAATATTGAGGACTACACCCTAAAGGAGATCTGGCTGAAGAGAAATCTTGTGCAAGCCGTCCCGAGAAGCTAGGTGTGTTAGGAGTGACCAGAAGTTGTTTTCCCAAAAGTTGAGACTAGGTGGTATATTCACAAGTAGCCTGCGGTGCCAATGCCCGACATTTTTTTGATGCAGCGGCGGCGCAAAGTGCAGACCCATATCTACGAGTCTTATCAAAACCACTTTACGTGATTTTTCATGGCCTCATAGATATGGAGTAAGGCAAAGCAGCACAAATCACTGCATTGCCTTACTCTGCGTCAAAGAGGCATTACTTGAACGTTGTGGTGGGTGTATCCACGTAATACCCATGGATTTTGAAGCTTTCCCAGATTTACTAGGACGTGTAAACCTGGGAATGTGTAAAAAGCTGACACTTCCCCCAGGGGAAGCATAACAAGTAGAAATATATTTATTTGTCCTTGTTTTTTCCTCTTTCTTAGTGTGCTGCATTATGCAGCACACATAGAAGGAGGAAAACACCACATTTGATTGTTTTTGTGCAGGAAGGTATTCCTTCCTGCAAAAATCCATTCAGTCCTAAAATGCAGACACCCTTGCACCATGGTGCTAGGGTGCCTGTGTTGGTGCTAGGCAGCCAATTGTGCGCCAGCACAAAGGAAAGGACAGGAATGCATTGTATTGCCGTAAATACGACACATCCCTGCACTTTTCTTATAACGTGACACAGCAAGCTGGCTTGCTGTGCTGCATTGCGTCTGTTTGTTGTAAATAACCCCCTAGGTCTGAAAGTCAAACCTTTGACCGGGACAACTTGTTTCGTGTATCTGACCTCTACTCCAATGCGGTAGGCCTGAAATTGAACCTTAACCATTAATTTTTTCTAGGTGCACTTTGCCTTACTAATTTTAAATGCATATCTCCAGTTCTTCTTAACCTATTTTGATGATCTTAGTGTCTATTTTCTCATAAATTTTTATGGTCTGGCTTGACTGAGCAGCTATCACTAGAAAGTTATGTGAGAATCACCAGTACATGTTTTGGTTGGGCAGAAGTTGAGTGCTTCCTCAAAAAAGTGCTTGCCTTCCACACAGCTGTGATCATTTTGTTTATTTATCTAGCTGCCTGAGCTGGAACTTTCTGATAGGGACTTTTAACTGCAGATTCTTAACCTTAGAATATTCCCTAGGCATCAGACTGGATCCGAAAAAGCTTGAGCAGGACCTCTGCATGCCAGTAGGTGGCATAGTTCGGATCATCGTCAGCATCATCCTCGTCAAAAGTTGCGAGTTACGATGCCCATACAAGCGCCACCACAGCGCATTTACATCAGTTTCTTTCAGGCCACGACAACAGCGCAGTTCTAGGGGGCTACCTTAGTAATTTTTCCACTTTCTTTGTCTACCTTTTTCTCAATAATTTTTTTGCTATTCTTTCAAGTGTGCTATGGACATGTCCCCTAACAAACCTATAGGGTTTAAACCTTGGGGGCAATGTCACAGGAAGATGTTTGTGTGTGATCCCCACTCTGTCTCTGGTGCCTGGGATCGAACCATATCCGAAGGACTGCTGTTGGGATTCTTCTTGTTATTGTCGCATGGGCATTCTCGTGACATTCCGACTTTGGGTTCCGAGGTTGGAATTCAGAATGTACTTGGACGGCAGTTGCTGACGAGATGACTGCTTCGTCCAGTCCTTATTAAGCTTGGAACCCGCTACTCTAGCTGTAAGCAAAGTAAAAGGAGATATGCCCATACTAGCATGGGGAGTAACCCTCATTGCCCAAAGCATGTCAGAAATTACGGTTCCAGTGAAAACCATTAATGGAGGCCAACTGCAATTGATGCTTTATTACACGGTTCAGACGTTCAACTAAACCATTGCTGCAAGGATGGTAAAGAGAAGTGAGAATATGTTTGTTTAAGGAAATTCTGCATCTCAACAGACACCAACTGGGTACCGTTGTCTGTTACTAATTCCTCCGGGAATCCTTCCCGAAGAAAAACGTCCTCAAAAAAATTAATCACTGTAGCAGAATTAATTCCTTTCACAAATCTAACTTCTGGCCATTTTAACATATAGTCGATTAAAACTAAGGCATATTTGGGAGAACTGCCCAGACGACTAAATGGACCAGCCACATCAAACGCTAATTTACAAAAAGGTAATTCTTTGACTGAAAGGGGAGTAATGGGAGAAGATCAAGTCACTTGGGTTTTGTCACTTAAAACACCTGCCCCACAATCACGAACACAGTGTTCAATGGACCTATCGACACCAGGCCACCAAAAATTCTCTCTTACCCTCCATTTCATGGCATGAATGCCTAGATGACCTTTGTAGGCTAGATCCAAAACTGCTTTACGTAGGGATAAAGGAACAACCAGTAAACCACCCCAGCACAAAATTCCATCCACTAGAGACAATTCATCACTGATCCTCTTAAAAGGAACTAACTCAGAAGGAAGAAACGTATTGTTGGGCCAGCCATGAGCTACAAATGTATTACTTTGCTCATTTCAACATCCTCAGAGGTAGCAAGCTTCCAATCATCCTCAGATAAAGCAGCACCAGTATTGGCTACAGTGCTAACAGCACACACCATTTCTAAATGATCACTTTCTAGTTCCAAAACATTCTGAGAAAGAGGCAATCTAGATAAACAATCAGCCACATTACTTTTTACACCAGGTACATACTCCAGGCGGTAGTTAAACTCATTGAGTCTCTACTGCCATTTAACAATGTGAGGTGTAGCCCTACCACCACCCTTAGTGGTAAAAAGATCCACCAAAGGTTTGTGGTCGGTCCTAAGAACAAGATCATTACTTTGCTCATTTCAACATCCTCAGAGGTAGCAAGCTTCCAATCAGCCTCAGATAAAGCAGCACCAGGATTGGCTACAGCGCTAACAGCACACGCCATTTCTATATGATCACTTTCTGGTTCCAAAACATTCTGAGAAAGAGGCAATCTAGATAAACAATCAGCCACGCGATTTTTTACACCAGCTACATAATCTAGGCGGTAGTTAAACTCATTGAGTCTGTACTGCCATTTAGCAATGCGAGGTGTAGCCCTACCACCACCCTTAGTCGTAAAAAGATCCTCCAAAGGTTTGTGGTTGGTCCTAAGAACAAAATCATTACCCCACAAAAAATTACGGAAATTTTGCACACCCCACTATAGAGCCAATGCTTCCTTTTCAATTGTGGAATAGGACCCTTCGGCACCCCAGAGTGTTCTGGAAGCAAAAGCAATGATCTCCTCCCTATTATCAGATCTTTTCTGCATTAGAACAGCGCCAAGACCCACATTGCTGGCATCAGTGGTGACAATGCATCGACCGTTAATATTAAACAATTTGAGTGGACATGCTTTTGCTTCCAGAACACTCCGGGGTGGAGAAAGGACCTATTCCACAATTGAAAAGGAAGCATTGGCTCTATGGTAGGGTGTGCATTATTTCTGGAAGTTTTTGTGGGGTAATGATTTTTTTCTTAGGACCGACCACAAACCTTTGGTGGATCTTTTTACCACTAAGGGTGGCGGTACGGCTACACCTCGCATTGCTAAATGGCAGTTCAGACTCAATGAGTTTAACTACAGCCGGAGTATGTAGCTGGTGTCATAAATCGTGCGGCTGATTGTTTATCTAGATTGCCTCTTTCTCAGAATGTTTTGGAACCAGAAAGTGATCATTTAGAAATGGTGTGTTCTGTTAGCACTGTAGCCAATACTGGTGCTGCTTTATCTGAGGTTGATTGGAAGCTTGCTACCTCTGAGGATGTTGAAATGAGCAAAGTAATAGATTTTGTGGCTCATGGCTCGGTTCTTCCTTCCGAGTTAGTTCCTTTTAGGAGGATCAGTGATGAATTGTCTCTAGTGGATGGAATTTTGCGCAGTGGTGGTTTACTGGTTGTTCCTTTATCCCTACGTAAAGTAGTTTTGGATCTAGCCCATGAAGGTCATCTAGGCATTCGTGCCATGAAACAGAGGGTAAGAGAGGATTCTTGGTGGCCTGGTGTCGATAGGTCCATTGAACACTGTTTTCAAGATTGTGGGGCATGTGTTTTAAGCAGTGGTCGAAGTGGGGAATAAAAAGTAGGGGAACTGTGGGTGGAGAATCAGGGGGCAGGAATAACCGAAGATTGGATCAGTGGGCGGAGTCAGGGGTGTGGCTAGAAATCGCAAAACATACCAATTTTTAGTACGTTTAGCATTTCACTGACCAGTTACAGCTTATAACGTTATTTAATTCAAACAATGGATAAACATGTTTATTTGAGAGGGAGAGGAGTTAGCCTAACGGCTAAGGCGCTCGACCTCGGACCTGGGGATATGGGTTCGAGTCCCAGTAACGACGCCAAAACCTCCTGTGATTCTGGGCAAATCACTTAATCTCCCCGTGCCTAAAAATGAAAGTGTGTGTGTCCTCATGTAAAACGTAACTTGTGCTATGTAAAGCACTCTGATACCTGATTCGGTTCGGGTCTAGTTCGCGCTATATAAAAACTCTACAAAAAAAAAAAATTTGAGGTTTAATTCAGGGAAAAGCAAATACTCATAGGGAATACAGGTTTATGTAAAGCGTGTGAAATATAAGCAGGAACAATGGCATGGGCGCAAATTCAGGATGGTGAGTGTAAAAATTCAGGACAATGGGTCAAAATTCAGGACAAAAATTCAGGACAGGAGGTCAAAATTCAGCACACAAATTCGGGGCAACAGGTATGCTTTGCAGACACATCAGTGAATGTCATGCAATAGTATAAAAATAAATAGGCAAGGAACATAAGTACAAGTCACTTTTACCCCGTCACCGCTCCTTCCCTGTCACCGTTTCTGTCCAGTCAGCACTCCTGCCCCATCACCACTACTGCCCCATCACTTCTCCTGTCCCATCACTTCTCCTGTCCCATCACTTTTCCTGCCCCTATCCGTTCACTGCCCCTATCCGTTCACTGCCCCTATCCATTCACTGCCCCTATCCATTCACTGCCCTATCCATTCACGGCCCCTATCCGTTCACTGCCCCTATCCATTCACTGCCCCTATCCATTCACTGCCCCTATCCATTCACTGCCCCTATCCGTTCACTGCCCCTATCCATTCACTGCCCTATCCGTTCACTGCCCCTATCCGTTCACTGCCCCTATCCGTTCACTGCCCCTATCTGTTCACTGCCCCTATCCGTTCACTGCCCCTATCAGTTCACTGCCCCTATCCATTCACTGCCCCTATCCATTCACTGCCCCTATCCATTCACTGCCCCTATCCATTCACTGCCCCTATCCATTCACTGCCCTATCCATTCACTAACCCCTATCCATTCACTGACCCCTATCCATTCACTGCCCTATCCGTTCACCGCTCCTGCCCGGTTACCGCTCCTGCACATGCCTAATCACCGCTCCTGCCCCGTCACTTCTCCTGCCCCATCACTTCTCCTGCCCTGTCGCCTCTCCTGTCCTGTCACTGCTCCTGACCCATCACCTCTCCTGCTCCGTCACTTTTCCTGCCCTATCACTTTTCCTGCCCCGTCACTTTTCCTGCCCCGTCACCTCTCCTGCTCCGTCACCTCTCCTGCTCCATCACCTCTCCTGCCCCGTCACCTCTCCTGCCCCGTCACCTCTCCTGCCCCGTCACCTCTCCTGCCCCGTCACCTCTCCTGCCCCGTCACCTCTCCTGCCCCGTCACCTCTCCTGCCCGTCACCTCTCCATCCCTGTTGCCTCTCCTGCCCGGTCACCTCTCCCGCCCCATCACCTCTACTAACGGGACAGCAAGTAAACAACCTTCATGTATGTAAGTAACTTGGTCAGCGCGCAAATGACTCCCTTAGCACGGGTCTTTACAGGCAGGGGTTTCCACGAAAATGCATGCCTTTAGAGCACATTCACTCAAGGGACCATTCATGCAAAATCACAATCGCTTCAAACCACCACAACTTGCTGTAGATAACTGGGAACCTCCGAGATACTCGGTCAAGACGAACTCTTGGTCGCCTTTTCCGGTTCAGAGCAATACATGTCCAGTTAATTACAGACTAGAACATTCCCCAACACCCCAAACAATTTTGTCTTGCAAAATACGGGTATATCCACAAATGCCGCGTTCAGAGCAGTCTGGTTAAAAATGACAGGCCCTGAATAAGCAAAAGTACACAAAGCATACAAGTCGATAAGCAAGTATCACGACAAAACACCAAGAGACTAACATCACATTACAGAACAGGCCTGGAATGTTAAATTAGCCGCTGTGCAGGAAAACCCTGATTTATTGTCCGGAAAAAACTATGTATGCTTAAGCCACAGTGTGGCTGTGGATCTACAGTTTCTGGCCCTGGCTGCTTCATGACATTCGCAGGAATTGACATCTTCAAGGAGCTGGACAAAGGAGTATCAAGTTTAAACTATATCAGTTGGCACGGACATTAAGGCCTAAAAACACAAGTCACAATTTTTCATGCGTTTGTTTTCCTCACAAACGTTTTACAAAGACATCTTACCACCTTAACCAAAAAATAATCATGCAGGTTTCGCAGAGTTGGTGGCAAGTTCCTGACAGTCCTCTGTCTGGGGAAAGCTCCCCTGTAATCACCAACTCAGCATGATATGCTTAAGGCAGAGGGCGGCGCATTGTCATTCGAAAGGGTTAATCGCCTCAATCAGCCTCAATCGGAATGACAATGGGCCTCCCTCGGTCTGTATGAGCTCAGGGAGGGGCTGCTGCAGCCTCTTGAGTTCAACAGAGAAGTGCGAGCAGCCCCTGGAAGATGAAAGAATAATCGTTTTGTAAATTGGACTATTCTTGCCGTCCCGGGACGATTTTTTGAATGACAGAAGTAGGGGAAAGGACTGAAAGAACTTTTGCCCTTCCGATCCCGCCCACTTCTACCACTGGTTTTAAGTGACAAAACCCAAGTGACTTGTCCTTCTCCCATCACTCCCATTTCAGTCAAAGAATTACCTTGATGTAAATTAGCGTTTGATGTGGCTGGTCCATTTAGCGGTCTGGGCAGTTCTCCCAAATATGCCTTAGTTTTACTCGACTATATGTCAAAATGATCAGAAGTTAGATTTGTGGAAGGAATTAATTCTGCTACAGTGATAAAAAATTTTAAGGACGATTTTCTTCGGGAAGGATTCCCGGAGGAATCAGTAATAGAGAACGGTACCCAGTTGGTGTCTGTTGCGATGCAGGATTTCCTTAAAGTGCATGGAATCAAACATATTCTCACTTCTCTTTACCATCCTTGCAGCAATGGTTTAGTTGAACGTCTGAACCGTGTAATAAAGGATCAATTACAGTTCCCTCCATTAATGGTTTTCACTGGAAACAGGTAATTTCTGACATGCTGTGGGCAATGAGGGTTACTCCTCATGCTAGTACGGGCATTTCTCCTTTTACTTTGCTTAGAGGTAGTGTAGTGGGTTCCAAGCTTAATAAGGACTGGATGTCAAGGAAAAAAGTAAATGTACAAAAAATAGGGAAGGTGGCTGATGTCAGAGCTGCAGCCCAGGCCAGGTATGCATCTGACAGCATCAGAATATCTCCTGTGTGTCAAGGTGACTGGGTAAGGATCAAGAAACCTATACTTGTGCGCAAGGGCTATTCTCGGTTTTCTGCTCCTGCCAGAGTCAAGGAAGTAAGAGATCATGTTGTTGTACTGGAGAGTGGGAAAATTTGGAACAAGTCTGTTATCTCAGTAGTGCCTGAGTCTAAGGTTGAGTTTGTGAAAAACAAATTTGGAGTAAGCACTTCTGGTTCGACTCTGCCCACTGAAATTGCCAGTCCTAATATATCTGTACCGAATAACAAGTTGTTTCTCGACGGAGTCTTTTAAGAACTAGGTCTCCTCCTGTCAAATTTCATGATTATGTTGGATATTAAGTTTAATTTATTTCTTATCTTTCTTCTTTTTCTTCTTTTAGTTTGTTATTTTATCATTGTAATGTATTAGTATTATTTTGTGATGGGTGGGGGTGATACAGTTTTTAGCCATTGTTAATGTGTTGGGAGGTGGTGGTGTTAGGGAAAGTTTTACCGTTTTTAGTGAAGGGAGGGGGACGTGTTGGGATTCTTCTTGTTATTGTCGCAAGGGCATTCTCGTGACATTCCGACTTTGGGTTCCGAGGTTGGAACTCAGAATGTACTCGGACGGCAGTTGCTGCCGGGACGACTGCTTCATCAGACCTTAATAAAGGAAGCTCTTCGATTATCTGGTGTAGTCTTCCTTTCAACTGCACTGAGTGCAAGTAGATGCACCCCAAGGCAATTCAGGAGTGGACGATAAAGCTCCTGGCATCAAGGCAGTAGAAAGCTCTGCGCCGTTCTTGGTCCCTGTCCTGGAGCCGTTCTCTAAACCACTTCCATGGACGGACTTCTTCGTCCATCAGGTAAGTTGAGAAGCACAAAAAAAGAGAACAGAATGCCCTGCTCCCGCACTCCAACTGCGGAGCTGGCATGAGGGCCCGCTCCGTGCTACCAGGAGTTCCCCAGAACCAGATCAACGCCCACCCAATCAAGAGTTCAATGATGCCATGCACAGCAGCGTTTGGCCACTGACTTTCTCTGGAGTGTCTTCGGTCCGACAGAGCCATGAGGTCCATGCCTGCTGTCAGTAGGCCCGCTTGGATCTGCCGCTGGATCCGGACTAATGCTGCAATGGTTGCTTTCTTCCAAACCAAATCCCTCCCTTTCTGATGCTGTCTCCAACACCCAAAGGGGGCCATGCGACAACAATCCTATCAACATCCCTGACTCTGAGCCGTCGCCACCCCAGCACTGTTTGACATCGTCCAAGCCCTACCAACCCCAGGACTTCTCGCTACTTGGTAGTCCCTTCCTCCCTGAAATAGGAGATGAGGAGGAAGGGTTTGGTCTCATGGAGTAGGACCCTGATCCTGCTGAAAACTGGTACGAGGAGCTTGGTGATACCAATGGTTTGGACACTTTCCCAGACTCTGGCATGTTTTTCTCTCTGCACCAGGTTTTAGAGAAAGCACATCCTTCGCCAATGTGATAAGCAGGATGGCTGAGTTCCTTGATCTGCAGATGCCATTAATAAAGATCAAGACCAACGCCTAGACTGAGGTGCTTCACTCAGGAGTGGGTTCAGCTGAACCCTTTTTCTCCTTCAATGAAGCCCACACCAACGTTCTCCTGTGGGCCTGGGCTAAAACTTGCACAGGGGGTGCCCCAGATCACTGCCTCACTCCATTTTCCCAGGAGGCCGAGTCTTTCTGTCCCAGCACCCCTCCCTGAGAGTCTCGTTGTGCAGCCATCATCCTCTGAGGTCAGCCCAAATGTGTTCCCTTCAACACCACCGGACAGGTAACCCAAAAGGCTGGCCACATTTGGGAAGCCCATTTTTGTTTCACCTAGCCCAGCTTTGCGGTCAGCGAACACTGCATACTTCTTGGGCTGTTATTCCCATACATTATGGGACTCGGTTGCACAGATGCTGCCCATGCATCCCGAGGAGGGCCGCGTCATGCTCTACCAAGCCCTGCCGGATGGCCGGGACACAACAAATTTTGTCATTAGGTGCGGGCTGGACATAAAAGACTCCCTAGGCAGGGCTATGGATTGTACGTTGGTGCTGCATCAGAATGCTTCATTGTAGTCTATTGGATTCACGGAGGATGTTCAGCCATCCTTGATAAACATGCCTTTTGAAGGCTTCTGCCTTTGAGGTGATCACAAGGCACAGGTCACTGACAGATCTCTCAGGCTTTCTCTGTCTGCGGGGTCTCAGCAGCAGTCTTTTCGCCCATACCATGGACATGGCTGGGGAACTTATGGGCGCCCACTATACCGTGCCTGTACAGAAACCTGCCCAGTCCTTTTGTGGACGAGGCCACAAATCCCATAAAGGACATTGGAGCCATGCCCTGCAAGCTGTCCATCCCCCCACCCCTCTGACAGCCGCAGTCCCCAAGCCGCTTTAGTACACCCTCCATTCAGCATAGTTAGTGGCAGGATCAGGCACCACCTGTCATAACGGTCTGCAATCACTTCCAACAAGTGGGTGCTTCAGACTGTGTGGAAGGGGTACGCCTCCCATCCATGGAAGCCCGTACACCTTTGCCATCATCCTAAGAACGGTTGACTGAGGGCCACCTCTCCTAGCTCCATCACCAGAAGCAGGGCCGGGCTGGGAATCGAAACCGGCCCTAGCAAACTGCTCAGCCGGCTCCCCTGGGACCACCAGCACAGATGAAATGAGGGCAGTCATTAATCTACATGGATTTGGAATCTACCTTGAGAGTGCCACTGTCACCTGACCATTTAACCTACACTGATATTATTCTATTTTTCTTTGCTTCCACACAAATAAATACCCATTTCCATGTTATCTGCTTGTAATGCTTCATATTACCATACAACATTACCTTAAAGCCAGACCTATTGGCATTGCCAATGCGTGTTTCTTTATTTTTATAAATAGGTTTGGGAATTATATTACGCTGTGTTCTTTTCTTTGGAATTGCTGATAACTTGCTTGAAAGTAGCACACACCTGTCTGGGGGTTGCTTGCTGCTTGTACCACAGCTTCCAGAGGCAGAGCAGAGATTCTCACTGAACTGTGTTTTATTCTAACCAGAATGTATTTATTGAGTAGGTAGGAGTCCCATCTCCGAAATGAATAACCCCATTTGTGAGAGCCAGTGGAGAACATAGTCGAGGATTCAGCAAACAATATTTGAAAACTCATTACTAGGGGCATAGCATCAGGGGGCTGTTTGGGGTGTTACACGCCCCTAATAAATGTATTTTCTGAAAGAATAGTTGGGTACAAGTGCTTTCAGTTAGGTATGCTGAGATGTCAGCCAGATTCCACCAGGGGTGTTTACATACACACAGCCAAATTGTGCACATACTCTCTCCCTCTCTGTTTGGAAAGTCCTCAAATTATTGTTTTTTTTACAAAATACAGTATTTTCTCACTTAGTACTCCTTCCAATCCGCATTCCTCTCCCTTTCCATTGCCCCTTAGGCCCCTCTCATGCACTCTGCTTGCAGTATAATGTACTGAAACATTATATGCCAGCCTGATTGTCGGAAAATATGAAGCTTTTAACCACCCCTCACCAAACTTAATGACCAAGCAACGCCCCTGCTCATTACCCTGCGCACAAGTGCAGCCATATTTTTTAAGGTTTATTTATTATTTGTGATATTTCAAACAGAACAGAATCGCATAGCTACTCATCTAGTGGGCAGACATAATGCATGCAATCATTCCAGATACCGCAAAGATCACATGTTCACTCTTGATGAAACAAGAACAAACTTTGCGTACACCCTCATTACTAAGACATATTTTCCCCAAAGATTATATATGGAGACGAGAGGTGGTTTATTTAAAATTTACTGCGTGCCTGATCACTTCCGGCCTGCTTAACCGCTCTGCACACGTTCTTTACCCAACCAACTTTGTTATTCCATCTGTTCCAACCAGTCATACAGATGGGCACGGCCTTGTATGGCAAGATATTGATAATAAAAATATAATCGGACATACATATTGTGGCCTAAATATTGATCCATTGGCTGTAGATTTTCTATTAACACCATTGGGGGAATATTTTTATAAACTATATTTAGGAGATAATATTTAGTGAGATTGCAAAAAGACAATGATCTTCAAGCACCACGCCGGTCATGCAAACCACAAATCTGCTTCTGAAGCCCCCCTTCACCCCACTCCCCTGTATCGCCTAACACTGGCGTTTTTCTATCGGTATAGAATCAAAACATGGAGGTAGAAGTAAGAAGGATATCACAACTCAACTTCCAATGGTAAACAGCAATATCAAAGGGGAGTGGACTGCCCTGACAACCTTATTGAGCTTGGAATCCTTTAACAACTTATTTTTAGAGACCCTCACCCGCTGGAGTTCTCTGGTGACATGCTCATCATCGGGTCGACACTCAGGAACCTACAGGCACATGCATCATTGTTGGCTTTTGCGATTTCTTAATTGCGATTTTTAAGGAATCGCAATTAAGAAACCGCAAAAGCCTATGCATGAAGAAATCGCTGAAAAATTTGCGATTACTAAACATTCCTTAATTGCGACTCGCAAATTGCGAGTCGCAATTAATTAATACCTTCCCATTCATTCCTATGGGCCTAGAGGCCCATAGGAATGAATGGGAAAACATTCTCAATTTGCTATTCGCAATTAGCGAATCACAAATTGAGAATGCAATTTCAAGGGTGCAGGGGTGTCCAATGGACACCCTGTTGCACCCCTGAAATTAATCTGTGCACATATGTTGTGCACACACATGCCCTAAGGGCATGTGTGTGCACAACATAAAACTTTGAAAAATGCACAAAAGTGCATTTTTCAAAGTTTTCGCAAATTACCATGAGGTTCAACCTCATGGTAATTTGGTCCCCCTAATTGCGAAATCGCTATTTTAAAAATTTTCATGCATTGCATTTAAGGAATCGCATTGCAATCGCAATTTGAGAACTCGCTAATTTTTGCGAATTCTCAAATTGCGAGGGCCTTCACCCTTGATGCTTCCCAAAAGCTGATTTTGCGATCGCAAACGGACGATTTTTGCGATTCCCACCGTTTGCGATCGCAAAAAGCTTTGATGCATGTGCTGCTAGTGTGGCCGAGTAGGCTCAAAGACTATGCAGTGCGAGCACTTCTAAAAGGGATTGTTAGTGGGGTCTGTAAAATGTGCATTTAAATTACCTCAGATATCCCATTCTGATTTTATTGTGCATCTGGGAATCGTGGAATGGTTAATAAATTAAAGAGATTGAACTAGGGGTGAAATAACCTAATATTTCATGGAAGTCACTGACTTAGACAATTCCTGGTTATGCAAACCTGGTACCTTCTAACGGGTCTTATTAGGGCCCCATAGGTAGAGTGACCAGAGCGTGCGACCCAAAAACCGTGACCCTTTGCAAAAATGGAGGAAGGACTACAATTGTACATCAATAAAGTGGCAAAGAATGACAGCCCTCGTTCTCATAGAAACACAGAAGAGATACTAAGAAAATAAATGAAATGTAATTTTTAAAACCAGCATCATACCTGTTAATTAAATTGCTTACTCATAACACCTGCTTACTAGCCATGCTTTGGAACATCTAAAAAAGTTCCGTTTACCTTCTCAAGAAACCGGGACATGAGCCAATTTTACCGAAATCTACCGGAACAACTTTTGGAAAACTGGGACGGTCCTGACAAATTCGGGACACCTGGTCACCCTACCCATAGGGCAACTCCGTGGCGTGCGACCCTGTAGACACATATTCATCAAGGGTTCTGGCCTGGCCGTAATAGACCTCCACACCGTGCCTCTTCCAAGATCAGTTTGTGACTTGCATGGATTGTTAGGTTTATTTCACTTTTTCACTTACACTTTATAAAGAGTGATTATTTAACACCCAATACAGAATTGTGTCTGCATATTTATGAATATATAGGAATCTGTCACAGAATGGTCCTAAGGAAAGCTATGAGACCCGGTTCGGGCCAATGTGGCTGAAACATGTAGACAACGACCACCTAGATGATGTCAGGGATCATTGTAACCACTAGTTACATTTCTTTATTTTTTAACCTTACCCTGATCTGGTAAGGTTGGGTAAGGTTAGAGGTTTGAGGCTCTTTGCTTTTGTTACAAATCATTCTGTCATAGATGTAAGGGGAAAGGGAAGACAATAAATGGGGCTTTTCTTACAGCTTTTTAAAAAAATCCACAGAATCGTTTTTTCACAAGTGTCACATTTTTGGAATTTATAAGCTCAGTGGTCAATAACTGAATTGAGGGTAGAGTTTTTTTCTTCGAATCTTACATTCAGAAATTTTGGTAATGAAAATACAGTTATTTTGTTGATCCTATTCCACTATGGACATTGTCTTGACTTCTTTCAGGTTCAGGTTCTGGACGGGGACCAAACACAGATTTAGTTTTTCTTTGAGTTCCACTCTTGTCTGTTTGCCTCATTTGAGCCGTGATTTGTCAATTAAAGACTTCGATGGATTAATCATACCTGCAAATTTTAGGTATCCTAATCTGATAAAGTTTCTTTTGTCCTTTATCAATCTTTAATTAATTTTATTCACACTCATAAGGGGCATTGACATCTTGAATTTCTTTATATCAGGGCCTTCTAGGCTTGTTTAGCGACAAAGCCTCTTTTCATAGACTTTGAATTCATTTGGGTCTCCTGGTGTAATTGCAGACCCTCAACAACCAGGTGGATTTATCTCTTTGAACAGCACCACATTTGGAAGCTACAATGAAGAAGCTGACTGACAGAAAGCTGTAATCTTTAGTCCAGGACGAGAGTAATGAGTGTTCCTACACTCTCCAATATTCACAGTAAGCCGTACATCTAAATATTATGTTGGTTAAAACTAGACCTGGTGAAAGGGGGATGGGATAAGAGACAAAACGAAACACTGGGTATTGAAACACCGACTTGTCACTCTGCTGGGCACTGGCATCTATGGATCAGTACATATCTAAGGAAAAGGGGCCCTATTCACAAGAGTACATATATAAGTGTAGATTTATTCACTTGTATATTTAGTACCACAGCAAGATGTAACGCTACTCTTTTAGCTAGTGACCATTTCCGAGTGTAGAATTACACCTAGGTGTAGACTTACCTGTTTCCCAACCTACATATCAGGCAGTGGAGCCTATTACAAAGGGTTTGTAAGTGCAAAGTTAGTCCTAGTAATTTTGTACACATAGGTGAGTTCTTTGTCATCATGGTGGAGATTGGTGTTTGTCGTTTAGTAAAGCTCTAGTATAACACACATTCATCAGAATTATATGGTTCACAATTATGCCAATCAGTCTGTTCCCTTAACACCCAAGAGTACTGTTTCCTAGCGAAAAATAGTATCTAATAATGTAAAAGGAAATATGGTTCTGTTCTCCTCCAAGGTAAACCAAAATCAGTACCTTAAACTCTCAAAGGTTGTTTCTGAACATAACCTAAATACTTAAGGGCTGATTCTGATGCAGTTTGGAAGGCCCCCTAATAGCATTTGCTCCATCCGAATTGGATCGGAAACGTGTCTTTCCAACCAAAAAGGAAAGATTTACGACCGATTACGAAGCGAGTTAGGTGTTAGGAATATCCTAATCCAAATCCGACGGCATTTGGAATGACCGAGCCGTACGAAGCAGACTTGTACATCTCTATGGGCCGTGTTTCGGTACGACCTATTAAGATACTGGATTCAGACACCCTTTCCGAATTGTGCCGTCCAACTCGAATCAGCAGTCAGAATCAGAGTTTGGGGGCCCATAGCGGGCCCCCCTGCACCCGAAGCCTTGCAAATTGGGCCCGTGGTGGCACCCATGGATCCCCCTTACCAGCAATGCACAGTATGGCTGGCACCAGGGTGCCCGCCACAGGGTGCCCTATTTTTCACAGCCACCCCTTTTTCAGCCTATGGATTCGGTCGGAAAATAGGCTCCCATTGAAGTCAAACAATTCACAAACAGATTCGGTCTGAATGATTTCTGAACCGCATCAGAATCGGGTCCTTAGTATACCTCTCTGTGTTCAGCTTTCATAGGCAAACTTGCTTTCAAAGGAAAACAATTTCCAAAGTTTCCACAAGTTCTGCAGCAACAAAGAATCTGAATTATCTAGCAGGATGCTGTAAACTATGAGGAAACTTACACATGTCAATTCAAAACGGACGCTGTCAATTGCAGACAGCATCACAGTTCAGCTGATTGAGGAGAAATGTAGTTTGCATTCAGGCACTAATGTGCAGTGCATCTTCCAGAGGAGTGAGCCTTTCGCCAAGTGGCTGCGACATTGCAGGATCACTGCCGGCATTTCCTTCCCCAAATCTGGGGTATAGTGCTCGCATGCCTGCTGAGCATTGGAAGGTAAGCCCCAAATCTTTTAAAAAAATGACAGGATTAAAGACTACTGGAAGATGACCCAGCGAGTTGAACTCTAGCAGTTGCCAAATGCTGTTATCGGTTGTGCACAACTGTCAATGCTCAGCAAGGACAACTTAGCATTCTATACTTCTGAGGTCAGTGAATTGAGTACAATCACATTGGGTACCAGCAACACCTGTTGTTTACAATTCTTGGAAACTGCAAGTATAGTATGGAGCACTCTATTAAAAACAGGTTTTTCTATGTAACAATGTGATATTTCTATTCCCATTATATGATTTGGTTAGAATAGTCTGACAAAATGTTTAAAACGAATTAATTAGGCTCTTACAATAAGCAGGCTTCAATCCTCTTCAGCATATACTAGTGGTCTTCAAACTTCCTGATGCCCCCCCTAACTAAAATTGTCTATCCCCCCAAAACTTTAAACTGGCAAAAATATTTAAAGGTGATCGTTGAAAACAGCCAGCATTGTATTCAATGTTAAGTGCTGTCGGAGTGGGGTTAAATTCCACGAAAGTGGAAAGTGGAACAAGTATGATAGTAAGAGGTGCATGCACACTCTTCACCCTTCAAATATTCAATGCAAAGTGTGTCCCACATTGCCCTCACCCACTCTGAACCGAATTTACCCGGTCACTGCTCAGATCCACTCTGCCAGAGCCCAGTCTCTCATACCTCCTATACTGGTCATCCACCTGTTCAAAGCCACCCTCAACCTGCTTTCATACAACCATTTATCATCCTCGACTGAGACTTTTACCTAACCATGAAAAAACCTTAGCTGTCCTTTAACTTCCCTACAGCAGCCCTCAAAGACCTTCAGCTGGCCCTCACACGCCCTCTCAGCTGCACTCATAAACTGTCATGCACTCATAAACTTCCAGCCAGCTCATCGTAGACTCATGTCCCTCATTACTGGCCACTACAGCCCCTGACAGCCTCCGCAGGCCCTTACAGTTGATCGCCTAGTAATAAAGTAAACCACTGCAGGCCCTCTGTCCATCGCTGCTGAACCTCTGATATTCACAAAGCATCTTTGCTAGCCTCGGACTTGCACTCAAGCTCTATGAGAACCTCCACGACCTTCAGAACCCTTTAGACATTGCCTCCTACCAACAAATCCCCTTCTTAGACCCCCATGAAGAATGCAACTCCCTCACAACCTATGCTCACTTTCCAAACCAATGAGTCTGTGAGAGTACAATACTGTATCCCAAAATCTAGGCACCCTAAAATTTACCTCAAACAGTGTTCCCACAATAACTGGATTGGAGACAGCGTTAAACCTCAATTTCATGAAGCAGTGTCCTGGCGTTGACACCCCCCCCCCCCCCAAAGCATTATAAGCAGGAGTAATACAATGCAAAATAAATGCCATTTGTATGTTGATTAGGCCCACTCAATAACTTAGTTCTAGATCAATGGATGTTAAAAGGTTTTATTAACAAATCTAAAAGTAAAGTGATACAGAGTAAATGCCTTGAAGGCTCTTAGATGCAGAGTTATACAGAGTATGTAAAAATCTGTCCAAACGGGCAGCAAAATCAATAGAAAAACAGACAGCATCCCTAGCAGTATCCAGGAAAGCTCTTAGAATCTGGCTCAACCCCAAAATCAAGGAGGATTTTGTATACATTATTCTTGCATATTAAATCAACATTTCTGCAGTTTCATCATGGCGTGATCAAAAGTATCATTTATTCAGCAATGAATGGTCTCAGTGTAACAAGCAGGAAAAACATGAAACTTGTTACAAGTTAAAGGTGATCTGGAGAAGGCTCTTCGTGAACAAAACAGTGGAAAATAACTCAGTACATTGCAGCTTGACTGTGTTTTACGTAGCTTGTAGGGACATGTGTGCAGGGAGGAAGCACTGAATGAGTGACAGAGATGACTTCCATCTTGGACAAGATGGCGATTTACAGAGAAATGTGGTGTAGGTAATAATCATTAGAAAACCACACTTCAACATGTCATAGGAAATCCATTTTAATATTATTTCAGTCTCTACATGTGAATTCACATGTTTAAGCACATACTGCACGCTGCTAATAATGCACAAAAAATACAGGCCCATAAAACCCTCTACCAAGTCCCAGTCATCTACATTCACTGTGCAGCTGGTGCTTCACTCATCTGCAGCTCCCAAGGGTCATATCTGCTGCAAGCAAAATTCAGACTTTCAGCCTTCTCAATTACTTACAGTACGTACTAAAAATTGTATAAATAGATATATTTGCAAGTGTTTATATCTCACTTGTTGACACAGTTTGTAAGTTGGTACAGTGCGTTACCTACTGGTAACAGGTTAAAAAACTATCAACATATAGCTTCGTGTGTCCAACATTATCTGCTTGTAACCTGCAGGCAAAAGGTTCCAATCTTAAGAAATAGTTCAGTGGGTTATGGGCCTGCCGCCAACATCTGCAAGTGCTCTGTGCAGAATAGATTTGAATATTTGTAACAGGTGCTATAACCATTGAACTACTAAACATTTGCAGGGTTTTACTCTTCAGGAGTTAGAATGATGAATGTCATTGCGTTGTGTTGTGATAATAAGTTCCAAAATATTTCTGTGTTATATGTGCTCTATGAAAAGTGATTATAAGCATATTAAACTAATCCTAATTCTTCATATAGCAGACAAAAATACAAAAATGCTTAGCTACCCAAAGTACACATACATGTATAATAAGTTGAATATTATTGCGTGGACAAAAACAATATACTTGCTCTCACTGCTGTTCTCGTATCAGTCACCTTTTGTTTGTCACTCCATTTTCTTCCCAGATTTTAAACATGTGCAAAATCTTAAATCTAATTTCTTTGTGTATTGAGGAGGCAGAGCAACCTTGTTTCCCCTTAATTTCTCACACAGTACCGTGGCCAGGCCAGTGCATTTAAAGCAATAGGGAGCTCCCTGAAGTGTTAATTAATTGCCGTTATTCCTCATTGTATGCCCCCTTTAATTAGCTTTATGACCTCCTTTGGGTCACCATGATGAGGCCTGCCTTTTCGGGTGCTTGAATCACAATATAAATGCACCGGAACAGCACTCCACTTGCTTCCAGTGTATAAAAGCTCTTTGGAGCACTTTACATTCTCAGTGACACCAGTTACATAGAAATGGAACAAACACACTTTATTAGGACAACACTTTCAAGTAACAAGTCACTTTATAACTTTAACGAAGTTGAGTTGATTTACGACGCCTCATGAATTGCATTATTCAGTAGGATGGGAAATATAATCCTACAATCCTCCCTAATCACTCTGCCTAAAATTCCAATAGTGCAAATAACAGAAAATCATATAAAAGGCATCTATCTACTAATCAATAATTTCCATCTGGGGGTATGTCTACTTGAACATTATAATACCATTTTCATTCAAGTATATTTTTTTTATAACTCATTTTATTGATTTCAGAACAATAAGGTACAAGAATACTTAAAACGCACCCTCGTCACCCAGCCACATCCATCATGACATTTTGCAGAGGATTACAGATAATACCTTTCATGTAGTGACCCCCAGGCCGTAATGAACCAGCCACGACCCCCATATTCCATAATATTTATGGGTGCATCCCAGTGCCTCATATATGGGTTTCTCTTGCGCTGCACACCAATACATCCCTTTCCTTCAATCAGCCACCCCAGGCACCATGATCAGTTTCCATTTTGGGGCAATGTCCCTTTTCACCACCACCATGGGCATCCCAGTAAGGTACCTCTCACCTCTAATATTACCAAGATCGTCCAAGACCTGAGCCTCGCTCGGTTACAGCGTGAGTGTGTATCCCAGGACCCAGGATAAGGAGTCTACTATTCGTCTCCAGTTTTAGATTGAGGGACACAGCCACGTCATATGGAAAAAGTTTGCATCTGGGGAAGGTGTTGCATCCAAGGAAGACAAAGTAGAATTTGATAGAGAAAGAATATTTATTCCTCAGGAAAAGTACAGCACTCAGATCCAACAGAGTGTTTCTTCTCTCAGCTCCAGCATTCAACTGAATGCTTGAAGCCTAACATTCCATAACTGCTAAACAACACAGGAGTCAAAAGATGCATTCCTATCTAAGTTACAACATATAATAGATACCTATCTAAAACATAATAAATGAATAAAGACAAGTACAATAAAATAATTAATAATAAATGACAGAATATAACACACCTCCCCTCTTACAATAACAAATTAAACAAAATAAACTAAGTAATATCATCTTCAAGATATTTAGGTTTAAATTTCAACCTTGAACTAGACCTTATGCAAGAATTAGATAAATTGGAAGACAAAAGAGAATCATTGACACTACCTCTTGAACTCGCAACCCAGAAGACGAAGCTAATTGGATAGAATCCTTTATTATACGGTTCACTCTCTCCACAAGACCATTTCCTTGTGGACTATACCGAGCAGCGGTGAGATGTTTAATGTCAAGATTACTTAAAAAATCTTTCATGTCATGTGAAACAAATTGCACCCCATTGTCAGAAACCAGAAAGGCAGGTATGCCCTCAGATCTAAAAAGTTGCGTCAAAAACTTGATCACATTCTCAGTATTAGGATCCTTCATAAACTTATTCGACACCCACTTGGAGTAGTAATCAACCACTGTCAGGATAAACCTAAAACCTTGATTCAATCCCCCTACTGGCCCCAAAAAGTCAATCCTAATTTTTCCCATGGACTTTCTGGAAAACTGACAGGACATAAAGGGGAATTCACAGTGTGTAAAAACTTCTCAGCATGTGCACACTCACTGCAGTTGCTCAACAAAGTATCTACACAAATGTCCATGCCAAGCCACCAGTAATGCAACCGTAATCTTTTCTTAGTACTTGTGACTCCGCCATGACCTTTGTGAGCTAAGGCAATGATTTTGTTTCTAATAGAAGTTGGCGGAATAAGAAGAGAACCTCTCATAACGAAGTCATTCTCCAAACCCAACTCCTCCTTAACTTTGGAAAACGGAAGTAATTCTCTGTTAACTTGACTTTCTCTGGGCCACCAGTTAGAAATGAACTTTTTTACCACAGTTAAAGAATTGTCTAAAGAGGAAGCTTGGACCAATCAGATTGAGAAACAACCTCTTCCATTAATTTCAAACCTTCAACCAAGCTAACCACCATTTCTGTATCACAATGACAGAATCAAAATCAGAACCATTTGAAAAACACCTCGACAAAAAATCAGCCTTGAATTCCCCCCCCCCTGGAATATGTCTCATTACAAAGTTATAATCATATAGTTTGGAGAAAAGCCGAACTAATCTTGGGCTAGCATTTCTCAAACCCTTATCATTCCATATATGTATAAGTGGCTTATGATCTGAAATCAGAACAAATTCTCTACCCCACACATAAGTTGAAAAGTGTCTAACCCCCCATATACAGGCCAGAGCCTCTTTTTCTATGGTGCTATAGTTTTTTTATGATGAAGAAAGTTGGTGGGACGCCAAAGCAATGATGTTTTCATCACCACCAACCATTTGACTCAGTGCAGCACCTAATCCAGCATTACTAGCATCAACCGTGATATAAGAGGTGGAATCTTCATTGAAAGGTTTAAGGGCAGGAGCACTTATTATCAAATCTTTCAAGCTTTCAAATGCAATGTTTTGTTCATTACCCCACATGAACTTAACCTTGTTCCTAGTCAAGAGTCTTAAAGGTTCACTAATAAGTGCAACATTTTGAACAAATCTTGAATAAAACTCACTCAACCCCAAAAATGACCTCAACTGATCCTTGTTAGAGGGTTGAGCACATTCTCAAATAGCTCTCAATAGGTCTTGTTTGGGACTAATGCCATTTTGTGAAATAACATGACCTAAATATTCCACCTCACTCAGAAGGAACTTACACTTTTGTTTTTTGACTGTCATACCATATTTGTTAAGGATATTCAACACTTGATCCAACTTGATGAGATGCTCTTGGACAGAATTGGTAGAAATCAGTATGTCATCTTGGTAGGCTAAAACATCTTTGACATCACCAAACAATTGAGACATCAGTTTTTGAAACACTGAGGGCGATGATGCCAGGCCAAATGGAAGTCTCAAAAATCTGAAAGGACCAAATGGTGTGTTGAAAGGGGTCAAATCTTTAGAATCATCATTCAACTCAATTTGATGATAGGCCGCCCTCAAATCTATTGTGGATTTGTTTTTAGTACCTTTTAATTGAGAAAGCATATATTTGATGCGTGGTAGGGGAAAGCAGTCAACTTGTATATTCTTATTTAATGATCTCAAATCCACGCACAATCTGAGCTCATCGCAATTCTTTTTTAAGCGCGACAACTATGGGAGAAATCCGTAAGGATGAATCAATTCGCTCAATCACACCCTCCTTACACAGTTGATCAAGATGAACTTTAAGCTTGCCCCTGATATTTAGAGGTTTGTGTCTAACCATGTGAATTGTTGGAATGGCATCAGGCTTTAATATTATCTTATGTTCAAATCCTTTAACCGATCCCAGCTTATCTGAGAACACAGCTTGGTATTTAATGATAATAGTCTCTAAAGAATAGCAATCAGTAAGTACTGAATTGACGTTGCTCAAACGATCTAAAGAAATGCCTGGTCTCAAAACCATCCCAAATTTTCCTTGATCTTTCCAGCCAAGAATATTATATCTCTTTTTTGCTATGTAAATTTTGGACACAATAGTCTTGTCTTCAAAAGTGAGATTATCATTAAAGTATCCCATCATGTCAATCTCTTGTCCGCCAAATGCTACTGTGCGTATGGAGGGGGTAACAAGTCAACTCCATGCCATTCATTCAGAAAAAACACATCAGAGAGAATAGTGACAGGAGACCCAGAATCCACTGTAACCTTGACAGGTACATCACCAATCTTGATATGACACACTGGATCACCACTATTTGAGCTTTGTTGTGAATCAACCATGTCTACGGACAACAACATTTTCTTCACTGTAGTTTCTTCCTTATGAGATCCCAAATCATCAAGGTCTATGGCTTCAACATGCATAGTTTTAGACTTAAATTTACAAACAGCCGTAAAATGTCCAATTTTCTTGCAATTAGTACATTGATTCTTCAACACTGGACAGGTCGGAGAATTAGCTAGATGTGAATTAGAACCACATCTAAAGCATTGAAATGATTTATCAGATTTTTTCCACTTACCCTTAGTAGGTTTGTCTCGAGGAGTAGTCGATAGCGAGGATTGCTGTGATATTTTATTCACTGACTCTGTAACAGGAGATTTGTTGTTTCCAAGTTCCTTGGAAGCTGAAACAGATCTTTCAATGCCCCTTGCTATTTCTAAAGTTTCAATCAGTGAAGGATTTCCTCAACATAATATCCTTTCTTGAACTTTGTTACTATAACATTTCACAACAATCTGATCCCTGAGGTATTGTTCAATGGGACCCTCAAACTCACATGAAGCAGCAAGAACCCTCAATTCTGCTAAACAATTATCGACACTTTCATGTTCTCTTTGTTTTCTAGTATAACATTTATGTCTCTCAACAATTATACTTGGCTCATCTTTAAAGTGTTTTTCTAATCTCATCACGGCTTCAGTGTATTCATTCCAATCATCAGAAGGTAGGCGAAGAATTTGTGGCTGATGATCAAATATTCTCTGACCCTCAGCACCTAAAGCACTATACAACATGGCATTTTTCCTTACAGGTGGAAATTTGACTCCATCAATAGCAATGATATAGCTATTGAATGACTTAAACCATTGAACCCACTTAATTTTAGGTGTGCCAGGCTCTGAAAGAAAAGGGGATGGAAGTACCGCAGTTTGAAGAGCCATAGTAAACAGTAACATAAAGTGAATAAATGAATATTATTAATATTGATACTGTAAATGCTTAAAAGTGTAAATAAGGCCTAGAGAAAAATGAAAATTTACACAATATTAAAATCCTAAAGATATGTTGAGAATTCACTCAACTGTTGTACCCATTAGCGAACTCAAATAGAAGACATTCCCAATCCTTTGTAAAATGAAGTCGATTATAAATGCATAAATCAAGAGTTTGTAATGACACGCAAAACAAAGTAAATGTTTCAAGTAGTGCACATTAAGATGTAACTGACCAGTTTGAATCATCACATCTCAAGCTGTGCATATCAGCAGTATACTCAAAATCAGTTGAGAATACGCGGCTCGCCAAGTCAAGCTATCGTACTTCAAGCTGCGCGCATCAGCGTTGTGTGAAGATGCGCTTGAAATATTATATTTTAAGCTGTGCGCATCAGCGACTCATGAAGATGCGCTCGAAGATCCAAATAATAGCGTGTTGCTAGGACAACCAAAATGGCCTCCACGTCGCGTGATGACGCTTCAGATGAATGACGCGATGACGTGACTTGAAGGCGCTGTGTAACGTCACTTGGAGACACTGCGTAGTGACACTTTGGAGGACGCTGTGACGACGCTTCAGATGAATGATGCGATGACATGACTTGAAGACGCTGTGTAACATCACTTGGAGACGCTGTGTAGTGACGCATTGGATGACGCTGTGCAACGACTGTATCCTCGATATCAATGGTATATTATGACGAAGAAAGAAGAACAATCCAACTACGGATTCTACAGAGATGAGTAAGCAGTTCACAGTTCAAAATATTTTAAATGTCGCTTTTTGCATCAGCAACTCCAACAATCTTCAATAAGGCATGTAACTCCCAATTTATTCAATCTCTTGAAGCAGAAATTACGCCTTGTCAGTCTTAACACGAATATTGAGAATAGGTCTCAACAAAATTGAATAATAAACTGGATGCGAAGTTTAGACCATTTGTAATAGTATATAATTAAGAGTTTGACGTGAAGCATAAACAGTCAATTAATGAGAGAGTATTAAAAATTAAACATCAGGAAAGCAGTAATTTCTATGAGCCTGCATCAATATATTCAATAGAAATGCAGCGAAGCTCCCAATAGAAAGTAGAAAAGTAAGTTCAATATTCAATGAGAATAAATAGAATAAAAGTAATTTTTGAAGTAACTTATCTGGAATCAATCTTCAATATCCAGATGAACAAAGTCTCAAACAGAAAACACTGCAGGTCTGGGAGGATCTTTTTTAGAAAAATTAAATTCCAAAAATTAAATTAAAGATGGTTTCGTGGAGTACTGTCTTGACCACCTCGTCGCCAAATTTATGTTGCATCCAAGAAATACACTGTAGAATTTGATAGAGAAAGAAGATTTATTCCTCAGGAAAAGTACAGCACTCAGATCTAACAGAGTGTTTCTTCTCTCAGCTCCAGCATTCAACTGACTGCTTGAAGCCTAATATTCCATAACTGCTAAACAACACAGTAGTCAAAAGATGCATTCCTGGGGGAGGAGCCAAGCTGGCGACCGTGATGGCCGCTTAGGCTCCCGGCTCCGGGTTCCTTCTCTCCGTGCGCAGATATCCTGATTCCTATCCTGAGCGGATGCCGCAGATTCGTGGAGGTGACGTGCTGTGGTCACCGGCAATATGCTCCGGAGGTCCCGGTCGGCGGTAGAAACGCGGAACTTTCCCCTCGGCCTTTCCGGCCGTTAGGGTACTGAGACCGGGGGCCCGAGTGCGCAGTGAGGCCAGCCACCAATGTGACTATCTCGGCCATGAGCGGGTGGCAGGTGCGGCCGGCCTGCAGTGGAAGTCCGCTTGACCGTCTCCTGGGGCAATTGTCAAACCCGCTTCGTGGGACGATATCGTGAGACGCACGGCGTTGTGTGTTGGGGGACAGCTGAGATCGTCCTATCCTTCTTTGTCGCCGAGCGCGGCCATTGTGTTGGTTCCCCACCGAGACTTGTTGGCAGCCCAGTGTGCGAGACGTGATCCTGTCTTCCACATCAAGGGATCTGGCCGGAGTCGTATATCCTGCAGTTTACTATCCCTGGCACTGGTTGCTCCGGGAGACATCAGGCCGTTCTACGCTCCTTTGTTCTGGACCCAGCCCGGGGCACTACGGGGCTAAATTACATCAAGGTGGCTATGCCGGGAGGCTGCGCCCCAAGTCAAGGACCTCCGTCCGAGAGGGAGAGTGCTGTGGTTCATGGTGCTGCCCTGCACGCACATGGGAAGGAGTCCGATTTGACCGATCTCATGGCTGCATTGGACTCCCTTCGCGTGGCTCTAATCGGTGGTGCCTGTGCTTTGGAATTGAAGTTGGACGCCATTGCTTCTTCCTTGGGACCGGAAGACTTGCGCTGCCTGCGATGGCATACTGCTGGCGTTGCACCACTCTCCGTGCGGAGTGTTTGACCTTTCCCAGTGGTTGTGATTGACCTGAGGTGCTGTGCGGACGACTCTACAGAGCCTAGATCTACTTTCCAGATGTCCGACTATCATCAGACTGCTCCTAATATTCCCCGGACATCGCGACTGATACGGCCCGTTACAGTGTCTCTTTCTTTGATACCTTGTAGTCTACATTTCGACCGCAGGAGTTATGAAGGGGCAATAATTGCATGGCTCGATCCTTGCAGGACATGGACGGTTGGTTCCCGATTGTTTGCAAATGAGGGGGGAATGAAGCGGCTTTGTTTGCCCGGGCGGTTGGGCTTAAATGTTTGTTCTCGAATATTGCTCGCTCAGCTGACGCATAAGGAAGGGCCGGATAGAAGGGGACAGGGTTGAACATTGTGTGCTACACCGGGACTGTAAATTCGCTTGTAGAATTGTGTTTTTTACGGAGCTCATGCTGGTGCCCAGGACTCGCATAACCTGTCCGTATATTGTTCCGAGTTTATCTTCCACGATTTGGCTCCGCTTTAAGGACGTTTATAGTGCACGGGGGGGGCGGGGGCCAATTAGAATGGCCCTCCTCCGCTTTCTTTCCTTACTGGCCTCCGGGCTGGGCGGGGGGGAATTCCCAATCTTTGGGAGGGGTTTTTTTTCTTTATTTTTGGGGCGACAGGCACGCTGCTAGGGGTTAGGCTGTAGCCATCTGCAGGGGTGCAGGGTGGGGGGTTGGGGGGGGGGTCTTGTTCGGTTTTTCATTTCTATGGCCTTTTTGTTCCTTTTCTTCTCCTTTCTTCCTCTGTGCAGCACACTGGGCTATTTCTCTGCCTACATGGTTCTTTCTTTCTCCTTTCTGTAACTATATTTCGGGTATTCTTTTTGCGGGCGACAGGCACGCTGCTAGGGGGGGTAAGCCATAGCCTCTGCAGGGGTGCAGGGTGGGGGGTTGGGGGAGGGTCCTCCTCTTTTTTGTTTTTATTGTCCCTTTTTAGTTTCTATGGGTCCTTTTTCCTCACTTATCTATTTCCTTGCTTCCTTTATCCTTTCTTTCTTTTCTTGGGTCAGTATGGAGGTCGAGTGTTACGCCTCTTGTCGTGTCTGTGCTCTGGGATATTGCTAACTTTATTGAGGTGGTCCTGCATTCATGGGGTGGGCAATGACTGGTACGAAATGTGACTAGATGTTTTTATCCTGCTATGTTTATTGTAGTACCGGCACTCTGATATTGATTATTAGCTATATAGACCTCCTGCCGCGTGCGTTGCCCACTCTGTGCTCTTAGGCTGATTGTGAGACATCTGATCCTTTTATTATTCATTTTAAAATGAACCTTATCTGATCCTTTAACTTAGTGATCACGTCTGTTCGAACTGTTTTTTGTAATATATGAAGTATGTTGTAATGGCGGATTACCAAGGTGCTCTCTAATTGACGGACGTGCTATAAACTGATTTCGAGGCCGGCCAGGATGGTTGTAGGCCCGTAACTGTATTCGTAAGATGCACAATAAAGGTTTTAAAAAAAACAAATTTAAAAAAAAGATGCATTCCTATCTACGTTACAACATATAATAGATACCTATCTAAAACACAATAAACGAATACAGACAAGTACAATAAAATAATTAATAATAAATGACAGAATATAACAGAAGGGCAGAGAAAGCTAGTGTTGGTGTGTGATTTCCCGACCTGCCACAACTTCAAGGATATAATATATGTGCAGAGAAGATAATTCAATTGAACGAGGCGTAGGCGAGAGGACATCGCTATCTCACGGGGGCAATAAGGGCCACCCACCAATCACGCCATCCATGGGGCCTATCCAGTCCTCCCACTTCCTTATCAAAGGGGTAAATACATCAGGGACATTGTTAATCATAGTAAGGTAGATGTGTGACACCCCTCCCTTTCCCAACACGCCCATCAATAAGTGATCTACCGGTAGACTATGCTCCGGGAGCGCTCTGAGGCCGTCCTTATACGCAGCAAGTGCATGCCTGATCTGTACGTATTTATAGAATTGGGTTTTTAGAAAGTGCATATTGTGCCTGAAGGAGCTGAAAGGACTTAATGGGGTCTCCTCTCCAGATGTCACCTAGGGTCGTAATACCTAGTCCCATGTTTGAAAGCCTCGGAGGCTGGAGACATGGCGGAGGTAGCGGCCATGCCACAGCGGGATCTGTTGGGTAAGTATGTTATGCCATCCCGTGGATGGTATCATCGCTTTACAGGTTTGAAAACTGCTTTAGTCACTTCAGGTAGATGTTTAGGGATGGGGTCTCTATAAAGTATTCCTGTAACCTTAACCAGATTTAGTAAGGCAAGTTTGGTCGATACGTGGAATCTTCCTACCCCCTTCCCCGGTCAGCCAGTCATTGATCACCAGAAGTTGTGTGGCTCTGTAGTACATTTAGAGGTCCACCATAGCTACCCCTCAGTCATACACTGCCAGCTGCCACTTGTTCAAGGCAATGCGAGGTAGTCAAGTGGCCCATAGGAAGGCACGAACCACTGGGCTGAAGTCCCTAAACCACCAGTCAGGGATTATCAGGAGGACGTTTTGAAAAAATGCACATGTAGCGTGGGAGAGCCATCATCTTATAAAGGGCCATGCAGCCCAAGGGGTTAAGCAGAAGGTGCGGCCAATGCTGCAGGTCCATCATGCCCGGGTGAGGAGAGGTGGTATGCTGAGGTCCCAGGTCAGTTCGGGGATAAGGGAGATATAAGTCCAGAGTTATTTAAAGATCAGTTTTTTCACAGGTGTAGAGGCTATCCAGTGTGTGGTTGCAGCTGCGCCATTGATTGGCACTAGCAGAGATTTAGTCAGGTTCACACGTAGGCCGGAGGCCTCTTCACACATACTGGACCTGTTCAACAGGTGTCAGAAGAACGTTGTTGGCATAAAACGCAATTCTGTCCTCCACCGCTCCCTCCCAGGTCCACCCTCGCAGTTGGACATCACAAAGTGCTAGACGCGAGAGGCATACAATGGCGAGGGTACACAAAAGGGTTGATACGGAAAATCCATGTTGGGTCCCTCTGCCTATAGGGGAGTTATGGCCATGTATTATAGGACCAAAGCCCATTCAGGCCAGTACTCTTCCCAGAAAGCCCCAGCCCATCGAATCAAAGGTCTTCTCGAAATCAAGAAGCGGGAGCGCACAGGAGTTGGGTATCTCGAAGACTTGTGACAGTGCGACCTGCAGTCGGCGTGTAGAGTGCAGAGTGCAGAGTGCCTCGGTTAGGCATAAAGCCACGAGGCCCAGGTGTACCAGGCTGGAGATAACCTGTCGGGAATCTAGTGGCAAGGGTTTTCGCGATGGTCTTCATCTCAGTGTTAATGAGGGAGCTAGGGCAATAATAACTGCTCTGAGGCAAGGTTAGTAAGAAACTGTTAATAAGTCTTAATAAAATTCAACTTCAGATTTACAGTCTCTCCTGAGGACCCAGAAAAAGGAACTGCACATAGAATAGAATTACTGTTTCTTCGAGAGGAAGCATTCCCGAATGGTTGCTGTAATTTCTTCATATGAACTAAGCCTTCAAGCTCACTTATCAGCAAGTGCTTCGGAAACTTTATTTCTTTGGTTTGATTCATACCAACAAACTGGCCATACAAACTAAAATAATTTAAAACATTCTCAAAAATCATTTGGATACAGATTTAAATCTTAAAGGGAATTCATAAAAGTTCATTTTAGGCTAATCATTTTTTAAGCATGTTTTCCAAAACCACATATTAATCTAGTTCATGTTTCATCAAATCGTAGGCTAATTTAAAACATGTATAAAATATCCAATGTAAAACAACAACATCACAATTCATTCTATATGCCAGTATTTGTTTCAGCTTGTTCGACTGAATGTTCCTAAAACAGGTCATAATAAATAAGCCCCTTGCCTGTTGTATAAAAGGAGAAACTAAGCAACAAGGTTTGTGCTGCCTGCATACACAATGGGCTTACCGTCTCCACGTAGGGGATGTTTAATCAAGTGCCAGTGTTTTCTATCAGGCCTAATTGCCGTGTTTTCAAAATTAGAATCCTGCACATAACTTCATGTGACTGTATCAGCAGGAAATATGTCTGATGTGACTAACTAGTAATAATTAATATTGTATGACTAGCTTTATAATATCTCAATACATTAGATCAGCCTCGTTACTTGAGTTCTTTGTTAGTATTTTGCTTGCGCCAAACAAATTAGATTACCCTGCCTAAAGTGCTCCGAAAGTCACAATTTGCTTATGATTCTTGATCTAGTTGTTACTAGCAGACCAAAGAATTCCTCTTATTTTGTTATAATGTAATTTACTGTGCCTTCGTCTGGCAAATCAATGTTATCCAAATAAGATAATAGCCTTGCATAATATATATATATATATATATATATATATATATATATATATATATATATATATATATATATATATATATATATATATGAATCCGTTTTCCCAGAAGAGAAATTTTTCTTCAAGCACTCTCGGGTATTATTCAAATTACAAACCAAAACATAGACTGCAAAATTCGTGCGGTTTATTCCTCAATTTTAACAGCAAGCCAGCAACACCTTACGCGTTTCGGTCTCTACGGAGACCTTGCTCACAGAAGGTTTTTCTGTGAGCAAGGTCTCCGTAGAGACTGAAACGCGTAAGGTGTTGCTGGCTTGCTGTTAAAATTGAGGAATAAACCGCACGAATTTTGCAGTCTATGTGTTGGTTTGTAATTTGAATAATACCCGAGAGTGCTTGAAGAAAAATTTCCCTTCTGGGAAAACGGATTCATTTAAATACGCGGCTGGGTCCTGCCGCGCTTCGTGTGCACTGCCGAAGAGCACCCGGAAACCCATGGTTTGGACCAAAACGGGAAACGATATACATATATATATATATATATATATATATATATATATATATATATATATATATATACGCTCCGTGGGGTGACCAAAAAGTAAGCAGCACACTGCACACAGCCGCTTTTCCCCGTAAAAGCATCTTTATTGGCATGAGCAGCCCTCTTTGCAGTCCATTTCAGCAGAAAACCACAGCCTGACGCGTTTCGTGTTTCACTTCCTCAGAGGCTGTTTGTGGTTCAAAGGAACAAGGCGTGTCCACATCTCCCTAATTATTTATGCTGTGTATCAGCGCGTTAGGGTTTCTGGGGGATGTAGTCCGTTTAAAATCCATAGATGGATGCTCCTTTCATTAAATGTTTTGCCTGTTCAAAGGCTCTGGATGAGCCCCCTGGAAAGACGACTGCTCTCAATGCAAGGATGCGTGCTCCACGTAGGTGAGCTCCGTGTATCAGTGCTCCGTGGCCCTCCATAGATTCGAGGTGGTGCCAGCTCGGCGACAGGACCGCCGCCTTAAATATATGCTCCGTGGGGTGACCAAAAAGTAAGCAGCACACTGCACACAGCCGCTTTTCCCCGTAAAAGCATCTTTATTGGCATGAGCAGCCCTCTTTGCAGTCCATTTCAGCAGAAAACCACAGCCTGACGCGTTTCGTGTTTCACTTCCTCAGAGGCTATTTGTGGTTCAAAGGAACAAGGCGTGTCCACATCTCCCTAATTATTTATGCTGTGTATCAGCGCGTTAGGGTTTATGGGGGATGTAGTCCGTTTAAAATCCATAGATGGATGCTCCTTTCATTAAATGTTTTGCCTGTTCAAAGGCTCTGGATGAGCCCCCTGGAAAGACGACTGCTCTCAATCCAAGGATGCGTGCTCCACGTAGGTGAGCTCCGTGTATCAGTGCTCCGTATATATATATATATTGTTTTTATTACTTACCGTCGTCAGTAGGTAGTTATACTTAGGACCTAGTTTCCATAGGAAGAGTGTTTTTTCATTTGACAATGACTTTAGCGTCGTATGACAAATGTTCGCGAAAGTTTCAAAACAAATTTGCCACTTACTTCAGCTGCTGTGTTGAAACTTTCGGTATGATCCATCAAGCGGGGGCCAAGAAAAATGGGGGTCCCAAAACACGTTTTCTCTATGTTCATTTTCATAGGAAACTTTAGACACAGATACAGCTGAACTGCTGAGTGGAATTACACCAAATTTGGCAAAAAAGGTAGCTGTTGGTCCAGAAAGTGACCTTTTTGTTAAATGGTGTAAATCCGTTTAGTAGTTTCAGAGATATTTAAAGAAATGTCCAGCTGCATATCTGGGCAAGCAGAGGGTCCGGGACCCCTTATGAGCTTGTGCTGAGATCTGATTGGCTGCCAACACGTCAAACCAGGAATTGTTGGCAGCCATCTTGTGACTCAGTTGCGCACAGTCACATAAAAAACCATTAATAAAAAGAAAATGGGGAAGGGCATGAACCCCCTGACCCGCTAGGCCTCTTGGAGGGACCCCTGGGCCAGAAAAGCATTTTTTAAAAACATTTTCGGCAGGAGTCGCACCCCTCACAATGCACTGCTTATGACCTCACATATTACATTGACTGAAGCTGAGTCATTTAATACATTTTCCTAAGGGTTTACTTCGATTTCCATTTTTTCTGCTACTGGACTAGTCACATTTGAAACCTTTGCGGGTCAGGTTTACTACTTTTTCATACAAAGCAGTGCAGCGCAACGCTGCTGTGCTGCGTAGCATGAAAGGGAGATGCAGAACAGCACCATAACTGCAAAGATATGCTCAGTGGTGACTGGCATCTACATGGAGAGGGAAGCAGGCGGGCGCGCACGAGCAAGCACAAACACAATTTTAAAAACTATTAAACACTAACCTCTGCACCGGACCTCTTCTTTCTTCAACTGCAGCCCAGCCACCAGGAAACTCCCTTGACTAATCCTGGTGGTGCTCTCAAGCAGCATGAAAGCAACGCGATGATTGGAGGGAGCAACCTCACTCAGTGCTCCATAGCACTCTGGAGACCAGCACTTGCCCTAACCCAGCTGTCTTAAAACAGTTGGATTAGAGATGTTTAAAGTGTGCATGTGTGGCTGGCTGTCTTGCGCAAAGACAGTGCACTTTAAACAGTGCATAGACTGCCCACCCTCCTCTCTGCGGCTGTCACTCAGCAGTGTCCCTGCCCTGTCTTGATACTCTGTTTGGAATGTGGGATACAAAATAAAATGGCAATAAATTGCCATTTTATTTTTCAAATCTGGGGCTTTGAGGGGAATATAAGTGGGGCAACGCTCCTCTGCTCCAACGGAGGAGACGTCCCTGGAAATTCTGTTGTCTTCCGAAGCTATGATGTATTTTATGGCTGGCTAGTGCCATTCATGCACCTTTGCACCATCAGATTATCAATTTTCTCACAAATAACTTCCTTCCATTTGGGCGTATTTCCTATTTCTTCCGGGTCACAACCTCCTTTTTGTGCTCGGGGGATGTTAACTCCGACACTGTTGCATTCTCCAGCCTTATCCTTGCGTTGTTCCAACAGCATCCTTGAATTACTTTGACTTCTCGCCTTTTTGAATAATAGTCTGAGTCCATTAAACATGGGTTTTCAGTGGTGTTGTTGCATGGGCTGTATCATCTTCATTTCTGTCGGTAGGTAGGATCCGTCTGCATGGTTACCCTCATGCTCAGCTGTTTTTGACTAGTCTGACTGGGATCCTGCTAATCAGGACTTCAGTCTCTCTGCTTTCTCCCTTTAACTGTTATGACAAGTACTTAGGTACATCCCAGATTGGATACTGGGGTACTCTTATAAGTCACTATTATATGGTACTAAGGTACCCAGGGCATACGTACCCCAGAGGTCCTGTATGGGCTGAAGCATGCATTATGCCACCCATGGGAGACTATTCAAATTGGAACTATAGGCTTAACATTGCAGCCTGTGTAAGCTGGTGCTAGCACCACTTACTAACAATATAGGTTTACTATATCTAGGGTCACTACACTTAAAACCTATAAGTCACCCCTCTAGAAGGCCTTTGCAAACCTGAAGGCAGGGTGCTTGGTTCTAAGGGGAAGGGTTTCCCTGCATGAGCAGGACACTCCTGCTGCCTACGGAGTCCATTCTCCTGGGCTGTCAGTGTAGCAGCCATATACCATATAGAGGGGCATCGCGTAATTACGCGATTACCATCTCAAAGCTGACTGCAACGAATCCTATCATATCTGTATAAAACATGTTGGAATCAAACCCCCACACCATAAATGGTGCGGGAAGCATGATACCAAGCACTGGAAGAGCCCTCCGTTAGGCTCTTCATGTCCCCGGTACCAGTCTTCCAGACCCGTACAGCACAAAATGGTTGCTGCCGACCAGAGATACGATTCTGCCCTCCTACTGCTGAGCCAGGCTCGAGCAGGGGAAGGCAGAACAATAGGTATCCTGTCACAGGGAGGTATGACCACCACCCAGACAGGATTTAGTGTATTGGGTCAGGGTGAGTGCACTTGCTAGCGCCACTCAGTCTGCATGTGGGGCACATTTAGTGTCCCTATGCATAGTTCAGTTCAAACCAGTCCTGGGATCCATTGGTTCCCGCTTGTTATTGTTCAGGTTGCAGGTAGCGCAGACAAGGTACATGAAGGTCAGAGCCTTAATGCGTGATCAGTGACTTTGTTAGTTCACTGAGGTTGTATTTTGGTGACGGTCCCTAACTCTCATAAGAGGCCGTCTCCCCTGTAAGCCGATGCTAGGCTTACTGTTCCTGACTGATGACCACGCCCCCTCCTTGTTCCTGTTTCCCGTGGCAGTGCTTCCTGCTTGCCGCCTTCGTCTCCATATCGAGCTACGTATTTCACTATTCGTTGAAGTTTCCTTGGAGCCCTGCTTTTGGTCCGTGGTCTCCTTGTTTCTGTGTGTGTGTCGCTGCTCCGCTCCATTCCCCACCGGAGCCGGCCAGCGTGCCACGCCGCTTCCATTCCTCTCCCTGCCTGTCAGCGTGTGTGTCGCTGCTCCACTCCTTTCCCCATCGGAGCCGGCCAGCGCGCCACGCCGCTTCCATACCTCTCACTGCCTGTCAGCGTGTGTGTCGCTGCGCTGCTCCATTTCCTCACCGGAGCCGGCCATTGCACCACGCCGTTTTCACTTCTCTCTCTGCCTGATATCGTGTGCGCAGCTGATCCGCTCCTTTACTCGACCGGAGCCGGCCTGCTCGCCACGCCACCTTTGGCCTCCATCTCTACCTATCAGGTGAGTGCGGCTGCTCCGCTCCATTCCCCCCACTGGAGCCGGCCAGCGTGCTATCTTTTGAATTACCCTTTTTTTTTATCTGTTTAACCCCTTCGATGCTGATGACGGAGCGGTTCCTTGGGCAAGGGTCGCTTCCAGGGGGCATTATAAATATTGTAGACTATTCTGCCCCCACCCCCCTGGGGGCGGAGTGGCTGGTTTTTTTTACAGTTTCTGGTCCCAGGGGGGGATAGAAAAGCCCACTATACTCCAGGTTTTTGTTTTTTATAGGGAGCGACCCCTTGGCCAAGGGTTGCATCCTTGGCCCATTTGTTTTCTGTATGTTCTGCTGTGTCTTTATTTGGCCTCTCTGCCCTCCGTAGGGTTGCTTCCAGGGGGCCCACGTTTATAATGATTTATAATCTTCCCCCCTTGGGGGCAGATACCCCATTTGTGACATACCCTGTGACATAGCCTGTTGTAATGTGTGTTGTTTGTGTTTCTTCTAATGTGTATTGTTTTTTTTTCTCTTTAGATTGTTGCAGTGTGCGGTTCTGTTACTGGTGGTTCTGTTGTTCTGCTGTTTCTGTAGTTGCATGTGTTTGGTAAGAGACCTTTTTTTTGTTCAATTGTAATGTAATTGTTTATTTTGCAAAGTGTGTAGTAATACGAGTATGTTTTGTTTCTGTTTGTTGTGATTGTAAAACATGTTTTGCATTTGTTTTTGATGTGTCCTTCTGTAGATGTAAGTTTTTTTTTCTTCTTTCTAGTGGGATATCGTTGCCTATTTGCTGTGTCTTTGCAGAGTAGGTGCTGGTGAGTGTAGTTGTGTCTTGTAAGTGAATTGTATATTTTTTCTAAATATAGTTTTTTGTGAAAAAGTCTTACATTTTTTATCTTACTTTGCGCAGTGTTGGGGTTGTTGAGTTGTTTGTGCAGACTCCTTTATTTGTAAGGATAATGACTAGCCGCCGGATTACTGCTCAGCAAGTTGTTGGAATGCTTTTTGATTCTTCCTCTGACCATGGTCCAGAGTCTGACTCTGATTCTGAGCCAGAGGTGGGAGGTGAAGATTCAGGTAGTGAGTTTTCTCTGCACATGGCTTTATCTGATGATGAAGACACTTTGAGTGCTGATGAAGCTACTTTTGGTGTGGATGATGTGCCTGTGGTTGGGGAGGACATTGCTGTGGTTACGGTTTGGGAGGACATTGTTGTGCCTGTGGTTGCGGAGGACATTGATGTGCCAATAGTGCGGCAAGAGACATCTGGGCTGCAGCCTGGGGCTGCTAGACTTCCAGTTGGTGTAGTGAGACAAGAGGCAGCTGGGCGGCGGCCTGCGGCTGCAAGACTTGACGATGAAAGTTCTGACCTCTGGGTTGCGCCAGGCATGGTGCAGCCGGCATTGCCTGAATTTACTGGTGTTCCAGGGTGTAGGGTGAACACTGAAAACTTTTTGCCTATTGATTTGTTCAAGTTGTTTATGGATGATGTGTTTTTGGCAGAGATTGTAGAGCAGACTAATTTGTATGCTGAAAATTTTTTGAGGGTGAACAGTGCCAGCCTTAAGCCCCACGCTAGAGCTACCCGGTGGACTCCCACAAATTTGGAGGAGAGGTTTAACTTTTTTGATGGGCTTGCTTAGGAAACCATCAATGGCTTCATATTGGTCTACTAGTCCCTTGATGGCAACAGCTATATTTCCGGCAGTCATGAGTCATGATAGGTATTTGCTTCTGCTGCGGATGATGCATTTTGTTGACAATAGTCTTGCTTTGCCACGAGATCACCCTGATTGTGACCGTCTTTTCAAGATTCGGCCTGTCATTGATCATTTGGTTGATCGATTTTCTGAGATCTTTTATCCTGGGAAAGAAATTGCAGTGGATGAGTCTTTGCTGTTGTTCAAGGGCCGCTTGGTATTTCGGCAATACATTCCTAGTAAGAGGGCACGCTATGGAATCAAACTGTATATGCTGTGTGACAGTGAGACTGGATATGTCTCTAATTTCAGGGTGTACACTGGTAAGGAATCCAGGATTTACCCCCCTGGTTGTCCGTCGACTTTTGGAGTGACTGAGAAAATTGTGTGGGAACTTGGTCGTGGATTGTTTAACAAAGGCCATCATTTGTATGTCGATAACTTCTACACTGGTGTGCGGTTGTTCAGGGAATTGGCCAAAGTCGACACAGTTGCTTGTGGCACAATCCGCTCAAACCGTAAAGGTTTCCCAAAAGAACTTGTTTGTCGAAAGCTTGCTCGGGGACAGTGCAGTGCATTGCGTTGTGAGGAGCTTCTAGCTGTGAAGTTTACAGACAGGAGAGATGTCTACATGTTGACTACAATACATGATGAAAGCACTGAACCGCGGACTGTTTGGGGTCAGGTTGCAGAAGTGCGCAAACCTGTGTGCATACTGGACTACAATAAGTACATGGGTGGTGTTGACAGAGTTGATCAGAGGTTGGAACCGTATGCTGCTCTTCGTAAGGCTTACATTTGGTACAAGAAGTTGGCTATCCATCTTTTCCACTTGGCAACCTTTAATGCTTTTATTGTGTTCCAGAAATCTTGTCCCCAGTCAAAGTTATCTTTTGTAAAGTTTCAGGAGTCTGTAATAGGCAGCCTTGTTTTAGTGGAACAGGCAAGTGTTCCTAGAGTTGGAGTGGTGGAGGATGTTGCCAGATTGAAAGATCGCCACTTTCCTGATACAATTCCTCCTACAACCTCAAAAGACTTTCCCAGTCGGAGATGTAGAGTCTGTTGGCGAAGAGGTTTGCGGAAGGAGGTTCGCATGTACTGCCCCGACTTCCCTTCAAACCCCGGGCTGTGTGTACCTGCTTGTTTTAGATTGTACCACACGCAAAAGAATTTTTGGGAGTATCAATGAGTTGTAAAGTGAACAGGTTGGTCTTTATTCTGTGAAACTTATTGTTCAGTTTCAAAGTTTGTATTTGTGTAGTCTTTTTAGATTTAGTTGTCGAGTTAGTAGATTTGTATCAATTTGCAATTTGTTTTTGTTTCTCTTTTATTTAAAAAAAAAACTAAAGTATGATGTTGGTTTGCGTGTAGTGTCCATTGTCTGACTGTGTGCATGGTTTGGCGCTTGGCTGCCGGTGTCTGTGGACTGGTGCTTGTCTGGCGGTGTCTGCGGACTGGTGCTTGACTGGCGGTGTGCGTGGTCTGGTATTTGGTTGGCGGTGTGCGTGCTCTTGCGCTTGCCTGGTGTTGTGTTTGGATTTGTCTTTGGCTGGTGGTGTTCGTGGAGTGGTGCTTGGCTGGCGGTGTGTGTGGAGTTGTGCTTGGCTGGTGGTGTGTGTTCAGTGGCGCTTGGCTGGTCGTGTGTGTGGAGTGGTGCTTGGCTGGTGGTGTGCGTGGAGTGGTACTTGGCTGTCTGTGCACGGAGTGGTGCTTGGCTGGTGTTGTGTTTGTGGAGTGGCGCTTGGCTGGTGGTGTGTGTGGAGGGGCGCTTGGCTGGTGGTGTGCATGGAGTGGTACTTGGCTGTCTGTGCACGGAGTGGTGCTTGGCTGGCGGTGTGTGTGGAGTGGTGCTTGGCTGGCGGTGTGTGTGGAGTGGCGCTTGGCTGGACGGTGTGCGTGGAGTGGTACTTGGCTGTCTGTGCACGGAGTGGTGCTTGGCTGGTGTTGTGTTTGTGGAGTGGCGCTTGGCTGGTGGTGTGCGTGGAGTGATGCTTGGCTGGTGGTGTGTGTGGAGTGGTACTTGGCTGTCGGTGTGCGCTGAGTGGTGTTTGGCTGGCGGTGTGCATGGTCTGGTGCTTGGATGGTGGTGTGGGTGGACTGGCACTCGGCAGGCGGTGTGTGAGTAGTTACTTTCTGTTGGTCACTACACACACTGCTAGTTGAGTGACACTCCACACAGTCCATCATTTTGTGTAGTTGCAGTGTCAGAAATGTGGGCGTGTGAAAGTGATGGGCCCTTGAATGGCGCTGTTTGCTGGTGTGAGTGTTGAAATGTGATGGGTTCGTGGCTGGCCGTGTGAATGTTTTGTATGTGTCACACGTACGAAAGGTGTATGAATGGCCTGTAAAGAGGTTGGTGCCTTGACGTGGCTTTACAGCTCACGAGCTGTGAGTCAGTGGTTCAGTTTATCATACTTTCAATTATACACAGTGTATTTCATTTTTGTGAAATTACTTGCGTATACAATTGTATGTACTGAATCATCACTCACCCTCGTGCCAAATCCAACCAGTATGTGTGTGTGCTTGCGGATTAGATGGGTGTGCAGTAATAATTGTTTTTTTTCTCTTTCTGCAGTAGGGTGTACCTTGTCCCTTATTGTGATTGTTGTTATGTGTTGCTTTTCCATTCGGATGGTGTCAATGGTCTGGTTTGTATCAGGTATGAAAGGTGCGTGAATGGCCTGTAAAACGGTTGGTGCCTTGTCGTGGCTTTACAGCTCACGAGTTGCGAGTCACTGGTTCAGTTTTTATGCATTTATTTATTGACAGAGCATTTCATTTTTTTGAAATATCTTGTTAATAAAATTTTATGTACTGAACCATCACTCGCCCTCGTGCCAAATCCAACCTGTATGTGTGTGTCTTTGAGGAATAGATAGCCGTGCTTGAATGTTTTACTTTTGAGTAACTCTGTTAAGGTGTGGTATCATTTTACTCGGGAGAACAAGGGGAACGCTGGGTGGTAGGGCATTTTTGCCGGCACGGCGATCCCACGGCAAAAAGTTTTGAAAAGTGCAATTTTTACCTAATTTTAAGGTTTGCAAGGAGTTCTGGGTAGGAAAACATTGGGGGACCCACGCATGCCATACCTCCCTGGACTCTCCCGGGTGTCTAGTTTTCAGAACTGTTTGGGTTTGCTACTTTCCAAAGAATACCACCCAGCCCCGGGCCAAAAACTCAGGTGCCCCCCCCCCCAAAAATCAAAGTCATATTGCTTCAGGGTATTTTGAATTCACCACTGTACGATTTGGACCTTTTCCTGTTGCAGCCACTATGGCTACCCACGCAAGTGAGGTACCGTTTTTATCGGGAGACCTGTGGGCACGCTGGGTGGGAGGTAATTTGTGTGAGCCCAGTGATGCCACGCTTTCCCACACTAAAACGTGTGAAAAAATTTATTTTTTCCAGCTAAAAATGAGGTTTGCAAGGGATTCTGGGTAAAGGAACGTTGGAGGATCCACGCAAGCCATACCTCCTTGGAAGCCCCCAGGGTGTCTACTTTTCAGAAATGTGTGGGTTTGGTAGGTTTCCATAGATGGCTGTCTCGCACGGGGCCAGAAACCCAGGTAACCCCTCTTGCAAAAGCTGGTGAATTTGACAATGGTGACAATGTCAAGTCCACTAGCTTTTGCAAGAGGGGTTACCTGGGGTTTTGGCCCCGTGCGAGACAGCCATCTAGGGAAACCTACCAAACCCACACATTTCTGAAAAGTAGACACCCGGGGGCTTCCAAGGAGGTATGGCTTGCGTGGATCCTCCAACGTTCCTTTACCCAGAATCCCTTGCAAACCTCATTTTTAGCTGGAAAAAATCAATGTTTTCACACGTTTTAGTGTGGGAAAGCGTGGCATCACTGGGCTCACACAAATTACCTCCCACCCAGCGTTCCCCAAGGTCTCCCGATAAAAATGATACCTCACTTGCGTGGGTAGGCATAGTGGCTGCTTTAGGAAAAGGCCCAATTCTTACTGTGAAGACCAAAAAATGTCCTTTAGCCAAACAATCTTATTTTTTGAGGGGGTCACCTGAGCTTTTGGCCCGGGGCTTGGCGGGCATCTTTGCAAACTACCAAACCCAAACAGTTCTGAGAACTAGACACCCGGGGGAGTCCAGGGAGGTATGGCATGCGTGGGTCCCCCAATGTTTTCCTACCCAGAAACCCCTGCAAACCTTAAATTTTGGTAAAAAAACCCACTTTTCCGTACTTTTTTGGGAGGGATCTCGCTGCCGGCACAAATGTCCTACCACCCAGCGTTTCCCTTGTTCTCCCGAGTAAAATGATACGTCACTTGTGTGGGTGGGCCCAAGGCATGTGACTTAGGCTGGGGGCTAAATTTGTAAAACTTAAATACTACTAAATACTACTTTTTTCAAAATTCATTTTTGGCGTGTTCAGCTTTGGGGCACCCACACAAGTGAGGTATCCTTTTACTAGGGAGAACAAGGGGAACGCTGGGTGGTAGGACATTTTTGCCGGCACGGCGATCCCACGCCAAAAAGTTTTGAAAAGTGCAATTTTTTTTTTTTTTTTTTTTTTTTTTTTAGTAAACTTTATTGTCAGGAAGGCAAAAAAGACATTCACAGTAACTTCATGAATTAGCAGTTTGACATTATAGCATACTTTTATCAGAGATACAGATAATTCCCATTCCGTTCAGATGTCCGAGTCTACTGCACTAGTATAAATATGAAGAGAATAAACGTCATTGTGTAGTGCAGATTCTTATATGCCAACATGGCAGTCCCGGTTCCAGGTCGTAGTTTGCCCACTTATGATACAGCAAGTTGTGTTCAGCAAGGTCAACTAATCAAACGAAAATCACAACTATAAAAACTCAACTAAGGTCATCATCACCATCGAATGCTAAATCTTTACATAGACATTTTTCATCCAGTGCACATAGTTTTTACACGCATTTAAAGGCACTCCCGTGTTCCCGCTTCTTCCCACCACAACTCAGAGCCTCAAGCACTAGTTCACCCCTCCTAATCATCCTCTTCCTCCGATTCCAAGTCCTCGTTCTCTGGTAGGGGCACACATGGTTCCCCCCTGTATTTATTCCATGGCAACCACACTTTATTCCATTTACGGGGACAGGCCCGCAGCATATATACTGCCCTCTCTCTTACCATTAGAAGGTCCATATTTCTAATCCAGCCATGCTTCGTAGGCACCTCCGGGGCACCCCACTTCTGTGCAATGTCTCTTTTGGCCACTGTCACAGCCAACGTGACCCACAATTGACCATACCTGTTCAGGTCAGTAGGGTCCCAAATGTTTAACAAGCATTTACGGGGTTCAGGAACGAGTGACACCTCAAGAACTTGGGATATTGTGCGCATAATTTGCCTCCAAAGTTCCTGGATCAACGGGCAATCCCACAGTGTGTGGAGCAAAGTACCTTCCTCCCCGCAGCCTCTCAGACAGAAGGGGTGTGGTGCTCTCTGTATTCTGTGTAGAAGTGTCCTGGTGTAGTAGGTGCGGTGTAGGATCTTGAGCTGGACTAACCTGAATCTGGCCGAGATGCCCACTTCCCTCGGCGATGCCAACGCCTCATTCCACTCCGTGTCATCCATGTCCCCTATGTCTTCAACCCACCTCTCTCTAAGTGTCTGCGTAGGGTTTGTCAGGTTGTTAACCAGTTTTTTGTACGTAAGAGAGGTCGCCTTCTGCTCCATAAATTCTGTTAACAATCTGTCCTCCAATGGGGACGATTCTGGGAGTGTGGTGTCAAGTGGAATGGCTTGTAGTAGGGCGTGACGGATTTGCACATACCTGAATGTTTCATTGGGGCCCATACCATACTGCTGCTGCAGCTGTGAGAATGTAATCACCGAGCCCTTATCCCAAAGATCTCCCACCACCGAAATTCCAATTTGATCCCAGCGTGTGAAGCCCTTACTGACCCTCAAGTTTCCTAACGAGTTCGCGTCCCACAACGGCGTCATTCTAGTGATCTTCCCCTTCCACCCCAGTCGAGATTGCGCTGTATGCCATAAGGTAGCCGTATGTAACGTTGGTCCAAGCAATTTTCAAACCTGTGAGTGGTTGTATAACACTGAAAGCATGCCGTCCGTCCCCAACTGCGACCAGTCCGCTTTATAAGCGGGGTCATCCCTTGGGACATGGATCCAGTAATTAACTACCTTAAGTTGGGATGCCCAATAGTATAGTTGAAGGTTGGGTAGTGCGATCCCTCCGTCAAACCAGCTGCGAACCAGCTTGTCATGTGCTATACGAGCTGGGCCATTGCCCCACAACAGAGCAGATAGTAGCGCCTTGACTTGTTGGAAGTAGCGTGGAGCTACTACATGAGGGGTGTTTTCCAGCACATAGAGAAATCTAGGTAGAGCCATCATTTTATATAACGCTGCCCTCCCAAGGAGGGTCAGCGGAAGGGTAGCCCAATATTTAACGTCCGCTCGCAGACGCGTCAGAGGCGGCACTAAGTTCGCAGCGTAGAAGTCCGCCGCGGTAGTGGCGATGAAAATGCCCAGGTATTTAAAGGAGCCGGTCGCTAATTGCAGGGGGCAGTCATTCCGCAGTAACGGCTCCTGGCCTTTAAGGACGAATATTATGGATTTGGACCAGTTCAGGGTGTAACCGGACGCCTTCCCGTGCTCATCGCACAGAGCCAGCAGGGCAGGAATCCCGTCATCGGGATTGGTCATGTAAATCAGCATGTCGTCCGCATATAAGGAGACTTTATCTTCCCACCCGCCCTCCCATGTGATGCCCCGAAACAGTGGTGTCGCTCTGAGTAGGATAGCTAGCGGCTCCAGTACCAGCGCAAAGAGTAAGGGGGACAATGGGCACCCCTGCCTGGTCCCTCGTCCCAGGGGAAAGGTCTGCGAAATGTGACCATTCGCCACCACCTGTGCCATGGGTGACCTATATAGCAGCCGTATCCATGCTATAAATTTTGGGCCGAAGCCCATACGAGCAAGGACCGCAAATAGATATTCCCATTCCACCAGATCGAAGGCCATTTTGGCGTCAAGAGATAAAATGACTGCCTGCTCTGAAAGGAGATGCGCTCGCGCCAGGACCCCATGCACTCTCCGCAAATTCAGCGACGTGCTTCTGTGTGGCATGAAACCCGATTGATCGGGGTGTATGAGGGTCTGCAGATGCTTAATCAGGCGACTAGCCAGGAGTTTCGCTAGGATCTTTGCTTCCACGTTAAGCAAGGAGATAGGTCGGTACGAGGAGCATGCCGTCTGCGGCTTGTCCGGCTTAGGAATGGCGACTATCGTGGCCGTGCGTTGGTCCAAAGGGAGTTCAGCTATGCCCAAACTCTCTACATACATATCTAGCAGGGGTTTGCTCAACATGGGAGCCGTCGCCTTGTACCATTCCACGGGTATCCCGTTAGGTCCGAGTGCCTTTCCGGATCGCAACGACAGTATTGCCAATTGGATTTCGTCTGTGGTTAAGTCAGTGTCTAGTTCCTGCCGCGCGTCCTGCGAAAGTTCGGGGACAGCAATGTGATCAAGCGATGCTAACGCCTCCCGTTCTGTGACAGCCCGAACCGGTGTGTATATTTCCTGATAATGTCGTGCCAAGGTGCAAACTATAAGCTCAGGGTGTGTGTGCAGCTGTCCATCCTGTGCATATATTCTCTGAATACCTTTGTTACAGCCACTCCTTTTGTCTAGCCAAGCCAGCATTTTCCCTGCTTTATCGCCCAAGTCATATACCCTGTGTGCGGTGCTTGCCAAGTGTCCCTTGGTAACCATTGTAAGATGGGCCAAATGTTGTTGTTGACTGAGGTGTAGCGCATGCGCAGTGGCAGGGGTGGGGTCGGCCATGTGCGCAGTGTTTGCATCATGTAATGCCAATTCCAAGTGTGCGAGGTCCCTTCTGGAGTCTCGTTTGTGTCCCGTGATAGCCGCTATCGCTGCGCCGCGCAAGACTGTTTTGTACGCCTCCCAGAGCACCGAGGGTGAGGAAACTGTGCCTATATTTTCTGTAAAATAGTGAGACGTGGCCAATTTAAGCTTTTTCCTAACAGCAGGGAGTTGTAAGTAATTGGGATATATAGGATAGATCCTGGCGCGTTTTCTCTCCTTAGTCGTAATGTGGAGGGATATTGGGGAGTGATCAGATATACCTCTAGGCAGGATCTCTAGTTTGTCTACCGATCCCAGTCCCATCCCCACAAAGAAAAGATAATCAATACGTGAGAGGCTGTTATGTGTAGCTGAGTAATGTGTGTATTGAGTCGCTGTGGGGTTCAATTGACGCCAAACATCAGTGAGGCCTAGCGCGGTCAGAAAACCAGGAAGCGTGGCTGTCCCCCTCGGGCGGTCTCGCATGGGAAAGGTGTCCAACTGCGGATCAGTTATGGCATTGAAGTCCCCCCCAATGATCATGTCGCCCTCTGGGAGGTCAAGTAGAAATTGACCCAGCGCCGGCAGTGCCGTAGAGTGTAGCGCTGGTGGGATATATACTGACACTATGTTGAGAGGTCTCCCTTCCCACTGGCCAGAGAGCGCCGCAAACCTACCCTGGTCATCCCTCTTGCGGCTTTCGACCATAAATGAAGAGTTCTTCCTAAGGAGTATCCCGGTGCCTCTCGATCCTGTAGTGAACTCCGCATGAACCGCCATGGCATAACCCCGCCTGTCAAGCGCTTTGCAGGTGGACCCAGCCAGGTGTGTCTCCTGCAACATCACCAAGTCAGGCCCATGGCGTTTGACCATCTGGAGGACTAACCCTCGCTTAATTTTGTCTCCCAGTCCTCTAACATTCCAGGTGAGCAATTTTAAGGGGGACACCACTGTCATCGGCGGGCCACTGTCTGCGGGTGTGTTACTAGCTCGCTGTGCCATTTGGGACCAAGAGTAGTACTACTGACGTGTGGAATCGGAGTGTAAGACATATGCAATGACTAGCGCCAGGGTACCATGTGCGTGGAGCCCGTAGCAGGGTCGCGTGGAATCGTAATGTAACATAGATGCACTGACGTGTGTTAGGATACCAGAAGCGTATGGCCTGGAGTGCGGCCACGTTCCATATTGAAGAGGTGATGATGACTAAGAACAACAACCATAACATTAGAACTATCCCCCCCCACCCCCTCCCTGCTCCCCTGCACCACGGACGAAAACCCGCCCGCCTCCCCAACTTGGCAGAGTGCTTAATCCCATCCCCGTTCATCTTACTTGCTCGTGGGGTTGGTGAGACCCCTACAGGCACCGGCCAATGCCCGCCCTACTCAGCTCCAGTAGCACCAAGGACCCAAGGGGCTATAACTCGTCGTCCCTCATGCAGTCCAGTCAAATCAGCCCCTAACCGGTTGTCCAGAGTCAAGGGGGTCAGTTTCAAGATCCGACTCCAGCGCCGCTGCTCCTTCCTCGTTCGTGGGACTTCTCGACGTGTGATCCTCTTGACCTCCGCTGCGGCGTCGCTGTCGGTCTCTGTGTGGGCGCTGTGGTTGGCCCACCTGTCTCCATCCATCAAGCCATTCCCTAGCCACTTCCGGTGAGTCAAAGAACCACGTTTTTCCCTCGGCTACAATGCGCAATTTGGCGGGGAAAAGCATCGAGTACGCCAGGCCTCTGTCTCGTAGCGCTTTTTTCACATCCATGAAAGATTTCCTACGCCTAGCCACCTCCGCCGTGTAGTCCGGAAAGAATGCCAGTGTTGAGTTCTGAATTTTTACCGGCGGGGAGACTCTCGCCGCCTGCAGGATTGCGTCCCTGTCTCTGAAATTGAACAACCTGGCCAGTACTGGCCGTGGATGTGCGCCTGGTTTGGCCGTTCCACCGGGAACTCGGTGAGCCCTTTCAACAGAAAAGAAGTGAGACAGACCTTTAGGTTTCAGCTGGGTTTTGATGAGGTCCTCGATGTATAAGTCCATTGCAGCTTTACCCTCCGATTCCGGCAGGCCGAGGATGCGAACGTTGTTCCTTCGGGAACGCCCTTCCTGATCGTCGAGCTTCTCTTGTAACTGTTTTGTGACTTTCTCCATGCGCTCCATGGCTACTTGTAGATCTGATGTGTCCTCGATGAGCGATTTCGTCACAACCTCCACTTGAGACACCCTCTCCGCCATTTTCTTGAAGTCCGCCCTGAGTAGAGTGACCTCGGAGGAAATGGAGCCCACCGTTGTTTTGACCTCGGTGAGGGTTTTCATAACATCCTCCAATGTCACCTTGGGCGCACCACCCGCTTCTGGAGTCGCTCCAGTAGAGTGTCGGCCGCCAGTCTGGGACTGTCCATGTTGGCCGTATGCAAATTTGTCGAGCTTCGCCTGCGTCGACGTACTCCTCGTGCCCTTACCGGCCATGTCGTCTTGGCGGGGATATGCGTAGTCGGATGCTGGGTCAGTCTTGTGGCCACTGAGCCGTGTATTGCCCCCGTGTCCCGGGTGGTCCAATCGTGCGTTGCACCAGTCACAGGGGGGAGCCGGGTATCTCCCACAGGGTGTAGTTGCTCCGCAGTCGGTGGTCGTGGTGACCGGCACGCTGACCCGCAAGGATTAGTAGCGCGGTTCACTGTTCGGCTTTACCCGGTCTGTGAGCGCCTTGCAGCGCAAATTCGGCGCTTCAGCGAGTCTTCAGTGGGTTCTCGCCGGGGGGCCCCCGCGGAGTGCGCCCAATCTCTTCTGCGTCACTCCACAGCCTCGCCAACGCGGGGCTAACTGCTTCAACCAGGCTCCACTCAGGGTCCACTCCGTGTCAGAATAGTGGGGCGCTGATGTGGCCCCTCGCCAATGAGGGGCGAGTCTCGGAGCTGCAGCAGCGCAGGGAGACAGCAGGACCCCCCAGCGCTGACCGCTGTAGTCCAGTGCGAAAACGGTGAACAAGATGGCGCCGCCCGTGAACCAGGGAGGCCCTCTCCCCAGTCGGCAGTTTAGTGTCTCTGGTATGGTGTCCTCAGCAGGCTCCGGTCCAGAAAGTCCCCCGGTCCACACAGGGTTCGTCGCTGTGCAGGTGGCGCGCTCGCGCTCCCCCGCAGCAGAGTGCAGCAATGGCCGGCTGGCTTCACCTCGTCCGGGCCGACATGGACGGACTTCCGCCCGGGTCCCACCAGTCACTTGAGGGCGGTGCGGCTATGCCGGTGCAGGCCCCAGTCCGCCGCCGGAGATTAGAGCAGTTCCCGGGGTCCGTTTTTTACCGGGGCTGGAGCATGGAGCGCCGCTTGGGTCCCCGCACCACCGTCGCTCCTTCGAGCGGGCAAGAAATCGGATGAGTGGTCGGATAGTCGATGCAGGCCGGTGTTCCTGGAGGAGCTCCCTCTTCAAGCTGCCACCATGTTCGGCAGTTGGCCACGCCGAAAAGTGCAATTTTTACCTAATTTTAAGGTTTGCAAGGAGTTCTGGGTAGGAAAACATTGGGGTACCCACGCATGCCATACCTCCCTGGACTCTCCCGGGTGTCTAGTTTTCAGAACTGTTTGGGTGTGCTACTTTCCAAAGAATACCACCCAGCCCCGGGCCAAAAACACAGGTGCCCCCCCCAAAAATCAAAGTTATATTGCTTCAGGGTATTTTGAATTCACCACCGTACGATTTGGACCTTTTCCTGTTGCAGCCAATATGGCTACCCACGCAAGTGAGGTACCGTTTTTATCGGGAGACCTAGGGGCATGCTGGGTGGGAGGTAGTTTGTGTGAGCCCAGTGATGCCACGCTTTCCCACACTAAAACGTGTGAAAAAATTAATTTTTTCCAGCTAAAAATGAGGTTTGCAAGGGATTCTGGGTAAAGGAACGTTGGAGGATCCACGCAAGCCATACCTCCTTGGAAGCCCCCGGGTGTCTACTTTTCAGAAATGTGTGGGTTTGGTAGGTTTCCATAGATGGCTGTCTCGCACGGGGCCAGAAACCCAGGTAACCCCTCTTGCAAAAGCTGGTGAATTTGACAATGGTGACAATGTCAAGTCCACTAGCTTTTGCAAGAGGGGTTACCTGGGGTTTTGGCCCCGTGCGAGACAGCCATCTAGGGAAACCTACCAAACCCACACATTTCTGAAAAGTAGACACCCGGGGGCTTCCAAGGAGGTATGGCTTGCGTGGATCCTCCAACGTTCCTTTACCCAGAATCCCTTGCAAACCTCATTTGTAGCTGGAAAAAATCAATGTTTTCACACGTTTTAGTGTGGGAAAGCGTGGTATCACTGGGCTCACACAAATTACCTCCCACCCAGCGTTCCCCAAGGTCTCCCGATAAAAATGATACCTCACTTGCGTGGGTAGGCATAGTGGCTGCTTTAGGAAAAGGCCCAATTCTTACTGTGAAGACCAAAAAATGTACTTTAGCCAAACAATCTTATTTTTTGAGGGGGTCACCTGAGCTTTTGGCCCGGGGCTTGGCGGGCATCTTTGCAAACTACCAAACCCAAACAGTTCTGAGAACTAGACACCCGGGGGAGTCCAGGGAGGTATGGCATGCGTGGGTCCCCCAATGTTTTCCTACCCAGAAACCCCTGCAAACCTTAAATTTTTGTCAAAAAACCCACTTTTCCGTACTTTTTGGGTGGGATCTCGCTGCCGGCACAAATGTCCTACCACCCAGCGTTTCCCTTGTTCTCCCGAGTAAAATGATACCTCACTTGTGTGGGTGGGCCCAAGGCATGTGACTTAGGCTGGGGGCTTAATTTGTAAAACTTAAATGCTACTAAATACTACTTTTTTCAAAATTCATTTTTGGCGTGTTCAGCTTTGGGGCACCCACACAAGTGAGGTATCCTTTTACTCGGGAGAACAAGGGGAACGCTGGGTGGTAGGACATTTTTGCCGGCACAGCGATCCCACGCCAAAAAGTTTTGAAAAGTGCCATTTTTACCTAATTTTAAGGTTTGCAAGGAGTTCTGGGTAGGAAAACATTGGAGGACCCACGCATGCCATACCTCCCTGGACTCTCCCGGGTGTCTAGTTTTCAGAACTGTTTGGGTTTGCTACTTTCCAAAGAATACCACCCAGCCTCGGGCCAAACACTCAGGTGCCCCCCCCCCAAAAATCAAAGTTATATTGCTTCAGGGTATTTTGAATTCACCACCGTACGATTTGGACCTTTTCCTGTTGCAGCCACTATGGCTACCCATGCAAGTGAGGTACCGTTTTTATCGGGAGACCTGGGGGCACGCTGGGTGGGAGGTAGTTTGTGTGAGCCCAGTGATGCCACGCTTTCCCACACTAAAACGTGTGAAACAATTGATTTTTTCCAGCTACAAATGAGGTTTGCAAGGGATTCTGGGTAAAGGAACGTTGGAGGATCCACGCAAGCCATACCTCCTTGGAAGCCCCCGGGTGTCTACTTTTCAGAAATGTGTGGGTTTGGTAGGTTTCCATAGATGGCTGTCTCGCACGGGGCCAGAAACCCAGGTAACCCCTCTTGCAAAAGCTGGTGAATTTGACAATGGTGACAATGTCAAGTCCACTAGCTTTTGCAAGAGGGGTTACCTGGGGTTTTGGCCCCGTGCGAGACAGCCATCTAGGGAAACCTACCAAACCCACACATTTCTGAAAAATAGACACCCGGGGGCTTCCAAGGGAGGTATGGCTTGCGTGGATCCTCCAACGTTCCTTTACCCAGAATCCCTTGCAAACCTCATTTTTAGCTGGAAAAAATCAATGTTTTCACACGTTTTAGTGTGGGAAAGCGTGGCATCACTGGGCTCACACAAATTACCTCCCACCCAGCGTTCCCCAAGGTCTCCCTATAAAAATGATACCTCACTTGCGTGGGTAGGCATAGTGGCTGCTTTAGGAAAAGGCCCAATTCTTACTGTGAAGACCAAAAAATGTCCTTTAGCCAAACAAACTTATTTTTTGAGGGGGTCACCTGAGCTTTTGGCCCGGGGCTTGGCGGGCATCTTTGGAAACTACCAAACCCAAACAGTTCTGAGAACTAGACACCCGGGGGAGTCCAGGGAGGTATGGCATGCGTGGGTCCCCCAATGTTTTCCTACCCAGAAACCCCTGCAAACCTTAAATTTTGGTCAAAAAACCCACTTTTCCGTACTTTTTTGGGTGGGATCTCGCTGCCGGCACAAATGTCCTACCACCCAGCGTTTCCCTTGTTCTCCCGAGTAAAATGATACCTCACTTGTGTGAGTGGGCCCAAGGCATGTTATGTTATGTTATGTTACTTTATTTCTTTTATAGCGCACGGCAACTCCGAGGAGCATCCCGGCGCTTTGGCAAAGAAAGACAGCATAGAAAGCAACCACACAACAAAAAACAGAAAGAAAAACTATTTCTTAAAAAGCCATGTCTTCAGATCCTTTCTAAAGGTCAGAAGACAGGGAGCCGATCTCAGGGACACTGGTAATTCGTTCCATGCCTTGGGTGTCAGATAGCGGAAAGAACGACCTCCCAATCGTGCACGACGAATTACAGGAACTTTAAGCAAAGACAGACCCGATGACCTGAGATTCCTGCTTGGCACATACCGGAAAACACGTTTCCCAATATATTTGGGGCCAATACCATTAAGGGCCTTGAAGGCCACAGTCAGGCATTTAAAAAGGACCCGCTTGGAGATGGGTAGCCAATGAAGAGTGTTCAATAAGGCAGTGGCGCCAGCTCTCCTTGGGAGTCCAAAAATAGCACGGGCTGCCGAATTCTGGACTACTTGCAAACGGGCATGTGACTCCGGCTGGGGGGGCTTAATTTGTAAAACTTAAATACTTCTAAATACTACTTTTTCAAAATTCATTTTTGGCGTGTTCTGCTTTGGGGCACCCACACAAGTGAGGTATCCTTTTACTCGAGAGAACAAGGGGAACGCTGGGTGCCAAGACATTTTTGCCGGCACGGCGATCCCACGCCAAAAAGTTTGGAAAAGTGCTATTTTTACCTAATTTTAAGGTTTGCAAGGAGTTCTGGGTAGGAAAACATTGGGGGACCCACGCATGCCATACTTCCCTGGACTCCCCGGGTGTCTAGTTTTCAGAACTGTTTGGGTTTGCTACTTTGCAAAGAATACCACCGAGCCCCGGGCCACAAACTCAGATGCCCCCCCCCAAATCAAGGTAGTTTTGCAATAGGGTAATGTAAATTCACCACCGTACGATTTGAACCGTTTCCTGTTGCAGCCACTATGTCTATCCACGCAAGTGAGGTACTATTTTTTCAGGAGACCTAGGGGAACGCTGGGTGGGTGGAATTTTGTGGATCCACGCAGATTCCAGTACTTTCCACCACAGAAATGTGACGAAAATGTGTTTTTTTGGTCAAATTTTTCGGTTTGCAAGGGATTCTGGGTAACAGAACCTGGTGGAAGGCAGTCGAGTCACCCCATCCTGAATTCCCCTGGGTGTCTAGTTTTCAAAAATGTATAGGTTTGCTAGGTTTCCCTAGGTGCTGGCAGAGCTACGGCGAAAAAAAAAAAGGTAGTCTTTTTGGCCAAAACGTGCTAGATTTCACTGGGAAATTGAGGTGCAGCCATGTTGCATATTGCGCTGTTTCATGTCGCAGCCACTATGCCTACCCACGCAAGTGTGGTACCATTTTTTTCGGGAGACCTGGGGGCACGCTGGGTGGGTGAAAATTTGTTGATCTACACAGATTCCAGAACTTTCCACCACAGAAATGTGAGGAAAATGTGTTTTTTTGGTCAAATTTTTATGTTTGCAAGGGATTCTGGGTAACAAAACCTGGTGGTAGGCAGACGAGTCACCCCATCCTAAATTCCCCTGGGTGTCTAGTGTTAAAAAATGTATAGGTTTGCTAGGTTTCCCTAGGTGCTGGCAGAGCTACGGCGCAAAAACAAAAGGTAGTCTTTTTGTCCAAAACGTGCTAAATTTCACTGGGAAATTGAGGTGCGACCATGCTGCGTTTTGCGCTGTTTCATGTCGCAGCCACTATGCCTACCCACGTAAGTGAGGTACCATTTTTTTCGGGAGACCTAGGGGCACGCTGGGTGGGTGGAAATTTGTTGATCCACACAGATTCCAGAACTTTCCACCACAGAAATGTGAGGAAAATGTGTTTTTTTTGTCAAATTTTTATGTTTGCAAGGGATTCTGGGTAACAAAACTTGGGGGTAGGCAGACGAGTCACCCCATCCTAAATTCCCCTGGGTGTCTAGTTGTCAAAAATGTATAGGTTTGCTAGGTTTCCCTAGGTGCTGGCAGAGCTACGGCGCAAAAACAAAAGGTAGTCTTTTCGTCCAACACGTGCTAAATTTCACTGGGAAATTGAGGTGCGACCATGTTGCGTATTGCGCTGTTCCATGTCGCAGCCACTATGCCTACCCAAGGAAGTGAGGTACCATTCTTTTCGTGAGACCTGGGGGCACGCTGGGTGGGTGGAAATCTGTTGATCCACGCAGATTCCAGAACTTTCCACCACAGAAATGTGAGGAAAATGTGTTTTTTTGTCAAATGTTTATGTTTGCAAGGGATTCTGCGTAACAAAACCTGGGGGTAGGCAGACGAGTCACCCCATCCTAAATTCCCCTGGGTGTCTAGTTTTCAAAAATGTATAGGTTTGCTAGGTTTCCCTAGGTGCTGGCAGAGCTACGGCGCAAAAACAAAAGGTAGTCTTTTTGTCCAAAACGTGCTAAATTTCACTGGGAAATTGAGGTGCAACCATGTTGCATATTGCGCTGTTTCATGTCGCAGCCACTATGCCTACCCACGCAAGTGAGGTACCATTTTCTTTGGGAGACCTGGGGGCACGCTGGGTGCGTGGAAATTTGTTGATCCACACAGATTCCAGAACTTTCCACCACAGAAATGTGAGGAAAATGTGTTTTTTTGGTCAATTTTTTATGTTTGCAAGGGATTCTGGGTAACAGAACCTGGGGGTAGGCAGACGAGTCACCCCATCCTGAATTTCCCTGGGTGTCTAGTTTTCAAAAATGTATAGGTTCGCTAGGTTTCCCTAGGTGCTGGCAGAGCTACGGCGCAAAAACAAAAGGTAGTCTTTTTGTCCAAAACGTGCTAAATTTCACTGGGAAATTGAGGTGCGACCATGCTGCGTTTTGCGCTGTTTCATGTCGCAGCCACTATGCCTACCCACGCAAGTGAGGTACCATTTTTTTCAGGAGACCTAGGGGAACGCTGTGTGTGTGGAATTTTGTGGATCCACGCAGATTCCAGAACTTTCCACCAAAGAAATGTGACGAAAATGTGTTTTTTTGGTCAAATATTTCGGTTTGCAAGGGATTCTGGGTAACAGAACCTGGTGGAAGGCAGTCGAGTCACCCCATCCTGAATTCCCCTGGGTGTCTAGTTTTCAAAAATGTATAGGTTTGCTAGGTTTCCCTAGGTGCTGGCAGAGCTACGGCGCAAAAACAAAAGGTAGTCTTTTTGTCCAAAACTTGCTAAATTTCACTGGGAAATTGAGGTGCGACCATGCTGCGTTTTGCGCTGTTTCATGTCGCAGCCACTATGCCTACCCACGCAAGTGAGGTACCATTTTTTTTGGGAGACCTGGGGGCACGCTGGGTGGGTGGAAATTTGTTGATCCACACAGATTCCAGAACTTTCCACCACAGAAATGTGAGGAAAATGTGTTTTTTTTGGTCACAATTTTATGTTTGCAAGGGATTCTGGGTAACAAAACCTGGGGGTAGGCAGACGAGTCACCCCATCCTAAATTCCCCTGGGTGTCTAGTGTTCAAAAATGTATAGGTTTGCTAGGTTTCCCTAGGTGCTGGCAGAGCTACGGCGCAAAAACAAAAGGTAGTCTTTTTGTCCAAAACGTGCTAAATTTCACTGGGAAATTGAGGTGCGACCATGCTGCATTTTGCGCTGTTTCATGTCGCAGCCACTATGCCTACCCACGCAAGTGAGGTACCATTTTTTTCGGGAGACCTGGGGGCACGCTGGGTGGGTGGAAATTTGTTGATCCACACAGATTCCAGAACTTTCCACCACAGAAATGTGAGGAAAATGTGTTTTTTTTGTCAAATTTTTATGTTTGCAAGGGATTCTGGGTAACAAAACCTGGGGGTAGGCAGACGAGTCACCCCATCCTAAATTCCCCTGGGTGTCTAGTTTTAAAAAAATGTATAGGTTTGCTAGGTTTCCCTAGGTGCTGGCAGAGCTACGGCGCAAAAACAAAAGGTAGTCTTTTTGTCCAAAACGTGCTAAATTTCACTGGGAAATTGAGGTGCGACCATGTTGCGTATTGCGCTGTTCCATGTCGCAGCCACTATGCCTACCCATGCAAGTGAGGTACCATTTTTTTGGGGAGACCTGGGGGCACGCTGGGTGGGTGGAAATGTGTTGATCCACGCAGATTCCAGAACTTTCCACCACAGAAATGTGAGGAAAATGTGGTTTTTTGGTCACATTTTTATGTTTGCAAGGGATTCTGGGTAACAGAACCTGGGGGTAGGCAGACGAGTCACCCCATCCTGAATTTCCATGGGTGTCTAGTTTTCAAAAATGTATAGGTTCGCTAGGTTTCCCTAGGTGCTGACAGAGCTACGGCGCAAAAACAAAAGGTAGTCTTTTTGTCCAAAACGTGCTAAATTTCACTGGGAAATTGAGGTGCGACCATGCTGCGTTTTGCGCTGTTTCATGTCGCAGCCACTATGCCTACCAACGCAAGTGAGGTACCATTTTTTTCGGGAGACCTGGGGGCACGCTGGCTGGATGAAAATTTGTTGATCCACACAGATTCCAGAACTTTCCACCACAGAAATGGGAGGAAAATGTGGTTTTTTGGTCAAATTTTTATGTTTGCAAGGGATTCTGGGTAACAAAACCTGGGGGTAGGCAGACGAGTCACCCCATCCTAAATTCCCCTGGGTGTCTAGTGTTAAAAAATGTATAGGTTTGCTAGGTTTCCCTAGGTGCTGGCAGAGCTATGGCGCAAAAACAAAAGGTAGTCTTTTTGTCCAAAACGTGCTAAATTTCACTGGGAAATTGAGGTGCGACCATGCTGCATTTTGCGCTGTTTCATGTCGCAGCCACTATGCCTACCCACGTAAGTGAGGTACCATTTTTTTCGGGAGACCTGGGGGCACGCTGGGTGGGTGGAAATTTGTTGATCCACACAGATTCCAGAACTTTCCACCACAGAAATGTGAGGAAAATGTTTTTTTTGTGTCAAATTTTTATGTTTGCAAGGGATTCTGGGTAACAAAACCTGGGGGTAGGCAGAAGAGTCCCCCCATCCTAAATTCCCCTGGGTGTCTAGTTTTCAAAAATGTATAGGTTTGCTAGGTTTCCCTAGGTGCTGGCAGAGCTACGGCGCAAAAACAAAAGGTAGTCTTTTCGTCCAAAACGTGCTAAATTTCACTGGGAAATTGAGGTGCGACCATGTTGCGTATTGCGCTGTTCCATGTCGCAGCCACTATGCCTACCCAAACAAGTGAGGTACCAATTTTTTTCGTGAGACCTGGGGGCACGCTGGGTGGGTGGAAATTTGTTGATCCACGCAGATTCCAGAACTTTCCACCACAGAAATGTGAGGAAAATGTGTTTTTTTGTCAAATTTTTATGTTTGCAAGGGATTCTGGGTAACAAAACCTGGGGGTAGGCAGACGAGTCACCCCATCCTAAATTCCCCTGGGTGTCTAGTTTTCAAAAATGTATAGGTTTGCTAGGTTTCCCTAGGTGCTGGCAGAGCTACGGCGCAAAAACAAAAGGTAGTCTTTTTGTCCAAAACGTGCTAAATTTCACTGGGAAATTGAGGTGCGACCATGTTGCGTATTGCGCTGTTTCATGTCGCAGCCACTATGCCTACCCACGCAAGTGAGGTACCATTTTTTTTGGGAGACCTGGGGGCACGCTGGGTGCGTGGAAATTTGTTGATCCACGCAGATTCCAGAACTTTCCACCACAGAAATGTGAGGAAATGTGGTTTTTTTGTCAAATTTTTATGTTTGCAAGGGATTCTGGGTAACAGAACCTGGGGGTAGGCAGACGAGTCACCCCATCCTGAATTTCCCTGGGTATCTAGTTTTCAAAAATGTATAGGTTCGCTAGGTTTCCCTAGGTGCTGGCAGAGCTACGGCGCAAAAACAAAAGGTAGTCTTTTTGTCCAAAATGTGCTAAATTTCACTGGGAAATTGAGGTGCGACCATGCTGCGTTTTGCGCTGTTTCATGTCGCAGCCACTATGCCTACCCACGCAAGTGAGGTAACATTTTTTTTCAGGAGACCTAAGGGAACGCTGGGTGGGTGGAATTTTGTGGATCCACGCAGATTCCAGAACTTTCCACCAAAGAAATGTGACGAAAATGTGTTTTTTTGGTCAAATTTTTCGGATTGCAAGGGATTCTGAGTAACAGAACCTGGTGGAAGGCAGTCGAGTCACCCCATCCTGAATTCCCCTGGGTGTCTAGTTTTCAAAAATGTATAGGTTTGCTAGGTTTCCCTAGGTGCTGGCAGAGCTACGGCGCAAAAACAAAAGGTAGTCTTTTTGGCCAAAACGTGCTAGATTTCACTGGGAAATTGAGGTGCAGCCATGTTGCGTATTGCGCTGTTTCATGTCGCAGCCACTATGCCTAACCACGCAAGTGAGGTACCATTTTTTTCGGGAGACCTGGGGGAACGCTGAGTGGGTGGAAATTTGTTGATCCACGCAGATTCCAGAACTTTCCACCACAGAAATGTGAAGAAAATTTGTTTTTTTTGTCAAATTTGTAGGTTTGCAAGGGATTCTGGGTAACAAAACCTGGGGGTAGGCAGACCAGTCACCCCATCCTGAATTCCCCTGGGTGTCTAGTATTCAAAAATGTATAGGTTTGCTAGGTTTCCCTAGGTGCTGGCAGAGCTACGGCGCAAAAACAAAAGGTAGTCTTTTTGTCCAAAACGTGCTAAATTTCACTGGGAAATTGAGGTGCGACCATGCTGCGTTTTGCGCTGTTTCATGTCGCAGCCACTATGCCTACCCACGCAAGTGAGGTACCATTTTTTTCGAGAGACCTGGGGGCACGCTGGGTGGGTGGAAATTTGTTGATCCACACAGATTCCAGAACTTTCCACCACAGAAATGTGAGGAAAATGTGGTTTTTTTTGGTCAAATTTTTATGTTTGCAAGGGATTCTGGGTAACAAAACCTGGGGGTAGGCAGACGAGTCACCCAATCCTAAATTCCCCTGGGTGTCTAGTGTTCAAAAATGTATAGGTTTGCTAGGTTTCCCTAGGTGCTGGCAGAGCTACGGCGCAAAAACAAAAGGTAGTCTTTTTGTCCAAAACGTGCTAAATTTCACTGGGAAATTGAGGTGCGACCATGCTGCGTTTTGCGCTGTTTCATGTCGCAGCCACTATGCCTACCCACGCAAGTGAGGTACCATTTTTTTTGGGAGACCTGGGGGCACGCTGGGTGGGTGGAAATTTGTTGATCCACACAGATTCCGGAACTTTCCACCACAGAAATGTGAGGAAAATGTGTTTTTTTTGTCAAATTTTTATGTTTGCAAGGGATTCTGGGTAACAAAACCTGGGGGTAGGCAGACAAGTCACCCCATCCTAAATTCCCCTGGGTGTCTAGTTTTCAAAAATGTATAGCTTTGCTAGGTTTCCCTAGGTGCTGGCAGAGCTACGGCGCAAAAACAAAAGGTAGTCTTTTTGTCCAAAATGTGCTAAATTTCACTGGGAAATTGAGGTGCGACCATGTTGCGTATTGCGCTGTTCCATGTCGCAGCCACTATGCCTACCCACGCAAGTGAGGTACCATTTTTTTTGGGAGACCTGGGGGCACGCTGGGTGGGTGGAAATTTGTTGATCCACGCAGATTCCAGAACTTTCCACCACAGAAATGTGAGGAAAATGTGTTTTTTTTGTCAAATTTTTATGTTTGCAAGGGATTCTGGGTAACAAAACCTGGGGGTAGGCAGACGAGTCACCCCATCCTAAATTACCCTGGGTGTCTAGTTTTCAAAAATGTATAGGTTTGCTAGGTTTCCCTAGGTGCTGGCAGAGCTACGGCGCAAAAACAAAAGGTAGTCTTTTTGGCCAAAACGTGCTAGATTTCACTGGGAAATTGAGGTGCAGCCATGTTGCGTATTGCGCTGTTTCATGTCGCAGCCACTATGCCTACCCACGCAAGTGAGGTACCATTTTTTTTCGGGACACCTGGGGGAACGCTGAGTGGGTGGAAATTTGTTGATCCACGCAGATTCCAGAACTTTCCACCACAGAAATGTGAAGAAAATGTGTTTTTTTTGTCAAATTTGTAGGTTTGCAAGGGATTCTGGGTAACAAAACCTGGGGGTAGGCAGACCAGTCACCCCATCCTGAATTCCCCTGGGTGTCTAGTTTTCAAAAATGTATAGGTTTGCTAGGTTTCCCTAGGTGCTGGCAGAGCTACGGCGCAAAAACAAAAGGTAGTCTTTTTGTCCAAAACGTGCTAAATTTCACTGGGAAATTGAGGTGCGACCATGCTGCTTTTTGCGCTGTTTCATGTCGCAGCCACTATGCCTACCCACGCAAGTGAGGTACCATTTTTATCGAGAGACCTGGGGGCACGCTGGGTGGGTGGAAATTTGTTGATCCACACAGATTCCAGAACTTTCCACCACAGAAATGTGAGGAAAATTTGTTTTTTTTTGGTCACATTTTTATGTTTGCAAGGGATTCTGGGTAACAAAACCTGGGGGTAGGCAGACGAGTCACCCCATCCTAAATTCCCCTGGGTGTCTAGTGTTCAAAAATGTATAGGTTTGCTAGGTTTCCCTAGGTGCTGGCAGAGCTACGGCGCAAAAACAAAAGGTAGTCTTTTTGTCCAAAACGTGCTAAATTTCACTGGGAAATTGAGGTGCGACCATGTTGCGTATTGCGCTGTTCCATGTCGCAGCCACTATGCCTACCCACGCAAGTGAGGTACCATTTTTTTCGGGAGACCTGGGGGCACGCTGGGTGGGTGGAAATTTGTTGATCCACGCAGATTCCAGAACTTTCCACCACAGAAATGTGAGGAAAATGTGTTTTTTTTGTCAACTTTTTATGTTTGCAAGGGATTCTGGGTAACAAAACCTGGGGGTAGGCAGACGAATCACCCCATCCTACATTCCCCTGGGTGTCTAGTTTTCAAAAATGTATAGGTTTGCTAGGTTTCCCTAGGTGCTGGCAGAGCTACGGCGCAAAAACAAAAGGTAGTCTTTTTGTCCAAAACGTGCTAAATTTCACTGGGAAATTGAGGTGCGACCATGTTGCGTATTGCGCTGTTTCATGTCGCAGCGACTATGCCTACCCACGCAAGTGAGGTACCATTTTTTTTGGGAGACCTGGGGGCACGCTGGGTGGGTGGAAATTTGTTGATCCACGCAGATTCCAGAACTTTCCACCACAGAAATGTGAGGAAAATGTGTTTTTTTGGTCAAATTTTTATGTTTGCAAGGGATTCTGGGTAACAGAACCTGTGGGTAGGCAGACGAGTCACCCCATCCTGAATTTCCCTGGGTGTCTAGTTTTCAAAAATGTATAGGTTCGCTAGGTTTCCCTAGGTGCTGACAGAGCTACGGCGCAAAAACAAAAGGTAGTCTTTTTGTCCAAAACGTGCTAAATTTCACTGGGAAATTGAGGTGCGACCATGTTGCGTATTGCGCTGTTTCATGTCGCAGCCACTATGCCTACCCACGCAAGTGAGGTACCATTTTTTTTTCGGGAGACCTGGGGGCACGCTGGGTGGGTGGAAATTTGTTGATCCACGCAGATTCCAGAACTTTCCACCACAGAAATGTGAGGAAAATTTGTTTTTTTGGTCAAATTTGTATGTTTGCAAGGGATTCTGGGTAACAAAACCTGGGGGTAGGCAGACGAGTCACCCCATCCTGAATTTCCCTGGGTGTCTAGTTTTCAAAAATGTATAGGTTTGCTAGGTTTCCCTAGGTGCTGGCAGAGCTACGGCGCAAAAACAAAAGGTAGTCTTTTTGTCCAAAATGTGCTAAATTTCACTGGGAAATTGAGGTGCGACCATACTGCGTTTTGCGCTGTTTCATGTCGCAGCCACTATGCCTACCCACGCAAGTGAGGTACCATTTTTTTCGGGAGACCTTGGGGCACGCTGGGTGGGTGGAAATTTGTTGATCCACACAGATTCCAGAACTTTCCACCACAGAAATGTGAGGAAAATGTGTTTTTTTGGTCAAATTTTTATGTTTGCAAGGGATTCTGGGTAACAAAACCTGGGGGTAGGCAGACGAGTCACCCCATCCTAAATTCCCCTGGGTGTCTAGTGTTCAAAAATGTATAGGTTTGCTAGGTTTCCCTAGGTGCTGGCAGAGCTACGGCGCAAAAACAAAAGGTAGTCTTTTTGTCCAAAACGTGCTAAATTTCACTGGGAAATTGAAGTGCGACCATGCTGCTTTTTGCGCTGTTTCATGTCGCAGCCACTATGCCTACCCACGCAAGTGAGGTACCATTTGTTTTGGGAGACCTGGGGGCACGCTGGGTGGGTGGAAATTTGTTGATCCACGCAGATTCCAGAACTTTCCACCACGGAAATGTGAGGAAAATTTGTTTTTTTTGTCAAATTTTTATGTTTGCAAGGGATTCTGGGTAACAAAACCTGGGGGTAGGCAGACGAGTCACCCCATCCTAAATTCCCCTGGGTGTCTAGTTTTCAAAAATGTATAGGTTTGCTAGGTTTCCCTAGGTGCTGGCAGAGCTACGGCGCAAAAACAAAAGGTAGTCTTTTTGTCCAAAACGTTCTAAATTTCACTGGGAAATTGAGGTGCGACCATGTTGCGTATTGCGCTGTTTCATGTCGCAGCCACTATGCCTACCCACGCAAGTGAGGTACCATTTTTTTTGGGAGACCTGGGGGCACGCTGGGTGCGTGGAAATTTGTTGATCCACGCAGATTCCAGAACTTTCCACAACAGAAATGTGAGGAAAATGTGTTTTTTTTGTCAAATTTTTATGTTTGCAAGGGATTCTGGGTAACAGAACCTGGGGGTAGGCGGACGAGTCACCCCATCCTGAATTTCCCTGGGTGTCTAGTTTTCAAAAATGTATAGGTTCGCTAGGTTTCCCTAGGTGCTGGCAGAGCTATGGCGCAAAAACAAAAGGTAGTCTTTTTGTCCAAAACGTGCTAAATTTCACTGGGAAATTGAGGTGCGACCATGCTGCGTTTTGCGCTGTTTCATGTCGCAGCCACTATGCCTACCCGCGCAAGTGAGGTACCATTTTTTTCAGGAGACCTAGGGGAACGCTGGCTGGGTGGAATTTTGTGGATCCACGCATATTCCAGAACTTTCCACCAAAGAAATGTGACGAAAATTTGTTTTTTTGGTCAAATTTTTCGGTTTGCAAGGGATTCTGGGTAATAGAACCGGGTGGAAGGCAGTCGAGTCACCCCATCCTGAATTCCCCTGGGTGTCTAGTTTTCAAAAATGTATAGGTTTGCTAGGTTTCCCTAGGTGCTGGCAGAGCTACGGCGCAAAAACAAAAGGTAGTCTTTTTGGCCAAAACGTGCTAGATTTCACTGGGAAATTGAGGTGCAGCCATGTTGCGTATTGCGCTGTTTCATGTCGCAGCCACTATGCCTACGCACGCAAGTGAGGTACCATTTTTTTCGGGAGACCTGGGGGAACGCTGAGTGGGTGGAAATTTGTTGATCCACGCAGATTCCAGAACTTTCCACCACAGAAATGTAAAGAAAATGTTTTTTTTTTGTCAAATTTGTAGGTTTGCAAGGGATTCTGGGTAACAAAACCTGGGGGTAGGCAGACAAGTCACCCCATCCTGAATTCCCCTGGGTGTCTAGTTTTCAAAAATGTATAGGTTTGCTAGGTTTCCCTAGGTGCTGGCAGAGCTACGGCGCAAAAACAAAAGGTAGTCTTTTTGTCCAAAACGTGCTAAATTTCACTGGGAAATTGAGGTGCGACCATGTTGCGTTTTGCGCTGTTTCGTGTCGCAGCCACTATGCCTACCCACGCAAGTGAGGTACCGTTTTTATCGGGAGACCTGGGGAAACGATGGGTGGGTGGAAATTTGTTGATCCACGCAGATTCCAGAACTTTCCACCACAGAAATGTGAGGAAAATTTGTTTTTTTTGTCAAATTCTTAGCTTTGCAAGGGATTCTGGGTAACAAAACCTGGTGATAGGCCGTCGAGTCACCCCATCCTGAATTCCCCTGGGTGTCTACTTTTCATAAATATATAGGTTTGCTAGGTTTCCTTAGGTGCCGGCTGAGCTAGGGCTCAAAAACAAAAGGTAGTCTCTTTGTCCAAAGAGCGCAAGATTTCACTGGGAAATTGAGGTGCGACCACATTGCATTTTGTGCCGTTTCCTGTCGTAGGCACAAGGCCGACCCACACAAGTGAGGTACCATTTTTATCGGGAGACCTGGGGGAACGCTGGGTGGGTGGAAATTTGTTGATCCACGCAGATTCCAGAACTTTCCACCACAGAAATGTGAGGAAAATGTGTTTTTTTTGTCAAAATCTTAGCTTTGCAAGGGATTCTGGGTAGCAAAACCTGGTAGTAGCCAGTCGAGTCACCCCATCCTGAATTCCCCTGGGTGTCTACTTTTCAAAAATGTATAGGTTTGCTAGGTTTCCCTAGGTGCCGGCAGAGCTAGGGTGCAAAAACTACAGGTAGGCACTTTGCCAAAAAAGGGTCAATTTGTAACTGCAAAATTTGGGTGTGACCACGTTGCATTTTGCGCCGTTTCCTGTCGCAGGCACAAGGCCGACCCACACAAGTGAGGTACCGTTTTTATCGGGACACTTGGGGTAATTTAGATTTTTAAATCAACTGTTATTACCAATTGAGCTTTCATGCATTTCTCCCTTTCAATGAAAGACGTTGTGTAAAAAAAAAATCTTTTTGAAAAATGACCAATAATTCTCATGCTAGTATGAGTATTCCCAATTTTGAAAATGTGCAATTATATACTATTTCTGAACTCTGGAATTTGTACCCAATTCAGAAATACATAGGTGTCTTTCATACAGATTATTCCATGTATACATTTTCCAAGACAAAGTGCTCTATACCCAGTAAATGAAAAAATACCATTGCAAGTTGCTGCTCAGTTTTTGGATCTGGGTTCGTCGGGTTCTTGGTGAAACTACAAGTCCTATATATCCCCACAACCAGGAAGGTCTAATGGATATAACGGTATATTGCTTTCCAAGAGCTGTCAAAATTAGAAAAAGTTATAGGTGAAAACGTTGAGACAAAAGGCTGTTTTTTTCAACAAATTTTCAATTATTCCAATATCTAACTGTTAGTTTCTATAATGAAACCTTCATGGATTTAGACAAATGACCCCTTTCTGAATTCAGAATTTTGTCTACTTTTTGAAAATGTAAAGTTTTCCAGCATCCTTTATTGCTTTTAAACTCATTTCTACCATTAACTGGAAGGAGGTGGAAAGCTCTAAAAATAGCAAAAATAGGCTATGTCCCAGAAAAATGCCAAAACTGAGTGAAAAATTTCGGTTCTCTGACAAAAGACTGTCCTTCCCTAAAAGCTGAGAAAATGGAGATTTCAGCCCCACAAACCCTTTTTTGATACCATTTTCAGGGGAAAACCCAGAGGCCTTCATTTGCAGCCCGTTTTTCCCATTTTTCTGAAAAAAACAAAAAAATCACTATATTTTGGTTAATTTCTGGGACCCCTCCAAGGGAATCCACAAACCCTGGGCGCCTTAAGAATCCACATGATGTTGGAAGAAAAGGACGCAAATTTGGCATAGATACCTTATATGGTCAAAAAGTTACAAGGGCCTAAGCGCGCACTACTCCAAAACGCCAAAAAAAGCCTTAGCACAGGAGGGGAAAAGGCCTAGCAGCGAAGGGGTTAAAGACATTCTGCTTCACTTACCTGATAATCTGTGGAGCCAGTCTGTCTGTCTGAGGTTACCTCACATTCTCTTTTGTGTTTCTTTAGTGATTCTTTAGACTCCCACCCTATACTCCATGTTATCCCCGGGTAACCTAGTATGAATGTGGATGAGAGTGAATTTCCTGTGTTCCTGTGTTCCTTATGTATTCCTGCTCCCAGTAGTCTCCTTAGACTTCTCTTCAGACTTATCTGTGACAGTTCCACTGCCTGTGAAATTCCAGGAGATATTGGGACATTTCAGCTGGTAAGTGAACTATATTTATTGACACTGACATGCATTAATGCTCTAAGACTTGTTCGTAGTTCATTTACGCTAATACCAGTTTGTATCTTTATTTTTTAGCACTCCGTCTATCCAGTTCCACATCATCAACGTTACCTGTTGTCACATCTGGGGAAGAGTGGTTGTCACTCTACGATTTATTCCCCTAATTTTTTGGCAACCATTTCTTGTGAGTGAGTTCCTATATCTCCTCCTGGAATTGTTGTTTAACAGTGTTGGGACCAGCATCTTCGCTCCTGTGGAAACACACTAAGATCAGGCTGGGTATTAGTTTCAGGTCCGACACCACGCAGGAAACTGGACAAAGGAGATGGGAGGAACCTCCCCTCTGTCCAGACCCCCCCCTGGAATCCTCCCAACCCTTTCCCTAGTGTACTTAAGGGCTTACCTAAGTGTAGGTCCCTAGATTCATCGAAGGATAAGATTCAGATCAGACACTGTGAGAAGTTGGCCTGATATATAGTGCTCACTATTCTAGTGATCACTTTGTATCATACCAAACAACCCTTATTGATGATTGGTTGTAAGTCAACCTTATTAGACCAGCTATCCTAGTCGCTGGACAAGAGCAGTCTTTAGGCAAAACTCTAGAGGGCGTGTTAAGCAAGCTGTTTTACCATCACATATACCCCTTGAACACCAAGTGAAAGGACACCACACAAGTTGTTATAAAAATATAGGATATTTATTAATAACAAGTCTACCCTGAACTCTTTATGAGTCAGGGAGCTAAGCACAATACAAAACTCTTACGAAAATACTATAAGTTACACAATTTACACAAATGCCCGAGGGGCACGAAAAACCATATACTCTAAAAGTGGAATGCGAAATACTAGCAGGTAAGTAACACGATCCAGAGGCTTCAGGACCGCTAGGACTACCTTACTGAACCCTCAGGTTAGGAGCAGGAGGCCTAGGGAACCCGGGTGCAGAGTGGGAACTCTTACGCGGGATGCGGGACAAAGTCTATGGATGCTAGCAGTTCTTAAAGTTACTGTTTCCGGACGAATCCGACTAGGTAGACTAAAAACGAAAAAGGATCTGGACACTAGGAGAGTGAACCTGTGCTGGAGCACCGGAATGCTTGTGTTACCTAGCCCAGGGGCTGCGGCTGCATAGGGTTCAAATGACGTCGGGAATCCTCGTTGCAGTCTATGGAGCCTGAAAGAAGATGTTGCTGGCAGGCGACCAGTGAAGAAGTTCGGTGTGATCCAAGGCTGGATCAGTGAAGGAGACGACCTGAAAGCAGAGGGGACTTAGTTCTTAATCACTAGCCAGTGATTATGTGGGCACCAGGATGGCACCGGATGAAGTCACCTCGACCAGGTGAGTGGGCGACGCTGGACTCTGCAGTCACACGGGCCAGGAGGCGTTGTCGGCGTCCAGGCTGGAGGTGCGAGCTGTCCCACGAGGCTGTCGGCTGTCGGCGATGCTGGACTCAAGATTTGAGCAACAAACCTTGGCAAAGGCAAGCCAGCGGTGAAAACGTTGTGGTACGTCGTCAAGAGGGTCACTAGCCAACGGGCAAGTGACCGGACAACGTGGCAAGCAGCAAAGAAGCAGAAGGGCCCCACGCAGACCTCGTGGATGCTGGGGGGCTGGACTTCGGTGCTGGAGCTGCTTAGGGTTAGGGCTTCTCAAACCCCAGTGCACTTACTCGAGGGTCACTCGGGGGTCGTGCTGGTGAAGCGTTGTGCAGGTCTTGAAGATGGCCGGTCCCACGGGTCTCGTCACACCCACGAATCTCAGCTGGGCTGGATGACGTAGGTAGAGGTCAGAGATGGCAGGGAATCCGGGTCTCGTCGAGCTGGGCAGTCTTGATCCGGAGGATGGACGTGCAGCAAACCGCAAGAGCTTCGATGGTGCCTGCTGGTGCAGGGTGGCTACTCCTTAGCCACAAGGCAGAGTCTTGAGAGATGACAAGAGTTCCTTTCGTGGAAACTAGTTCAAGTTTCAAGATGATCTAATTTGGGAAGGGGGCCTGCTCCTACCTTTATCCAAAGAAAAGGGGCGGGCACACGACTAGGTCCTGCCCTAGGGGTGGGACCAGGAGGGGGGTGGTTACACCCCTCTCCTTTGTCCGGTCTCTCCCCAGCTCAGGGGCTGGGGTGCCCCAGGAACTGGTTTGAGCCGGCCTATGCACAGTGAGCACCGGGGTGCCACTTGCAGTCACCTTCCTTTCAGCCCTGCCTACCTGGGATACACAAAATCCTGTCTGGTGCTAGCACCGCCCCTGACAGGAAACCCTTTGTCCAGGCCTCCGTTGCTGGAAGGACTCCCAGCAGCAGGAGGGCAGACTTGTGTCTCGGTGGCAGCATCCATTTTGTGGAGCTGAGGCTGTGTCTGACTTTAACCGGGGTTCACAGTTACATACATGTCGTGTCCCTCTAGAAGGGTGGAATGCTAACCCCGTCGCCAGAATTGGCGAGGGGTTAGTATTCCAATTCGTATGACACCTTACTCGACATGTTTTGATAATGCTATACCAAAGTTAGCATTTAACTGCGAGGATTATAATGCACTTAAGAGTATATTGTATAGCGTTATCATGGAACAGCTATTTGGACTTGGTTCCGCAAGCTGCAAACGGGCTCAGCTCATGCCAGAGCACCATTTCACATAATTCCAAGCACTCTGCCTTCAGCATCGATAAGGCCTGCCATAGGAGTGACTGATAGGAATATATGTGTCCATTTTAGGGTTAGATATAGGTATACTATATCTAAAGCAAAGGGTGATTACACCACCTTGCCCCAGCTGTCGTGCAGCCAGTTGTGTCTGTTTGGGTGGCCAGCCAGGGGTGGCATAATACATGCTTCAGCCCCTGGTAGGCCCTGGGTACACCTATGCCCTGGATACCTAAGGTATGCTGTACAGGGACTGATAAGGTGGCCCAGTACCAATTGGTAAAATGCACCTAAGGTACATGGTTGTAATTTAGAGAGAGAACAGCTAGGCTGTGGGTCTGATTAGCAGGCCCACAGCCAGGGAAAGTCGTAAACCAGTGAAGCAAAAAGCAAAAATCTGGGGTGGCCATGGGATTGCAGACCCCACTCTCCTACAGACACCACTTCTACTTACACCGTCTGGGCACTCTGGACTTTGCTGGACTTTGTTTGGGCCTGACTTCATCTCCCTTCCAGTCTGCTGCATTGTCTGTGCCTGTGCATCATACAGGAACCTTCCAGGGCCTGTGAAGCATTAAAGACACTTGAAGAAATCACCCTTGGAGTGAAGGAGTCACTCCCCTGCATTTACTGGCACCGCAACCAAGTCGACCGATCTGCTGATCCGGAGCTCTTCTGGACTCTGAATTGCTCTACAATACAGGTGGTGATTTTTCACATCTTCTGAGGCCTGCCCTGCCCTCTCACAAAGTTTGAGGCCAGTATCCCTCTTGGGGGTTGCAATAACCGGGCCTTTGTGCACTGCATCAACTTGCAGTTGCAAATGCTTGTTGACTTCTTTCCAAGAAGATCTTCAGGCTCCAAGTAACCCCAACCTCGAGCATCTCCAGTGACCATAATCTTCAGCCACACCGCATCGTATGCATCATGGTCTGCATCTTTTTGTGAGCTGCTTGAGGTCCTCTCACGACTCAAGTGCCTTCGGCCTGTGGGTCCATTTGAGGGTCCCCTTTATTTCTCTTGGGCTCCCCTGATTGCTTGGGGCCTGCCCTGACTCTCCTGCTTTTGGTGAGCTCCCTGGACCTTGCTGGTCCCGACATTGCACCTTCAACTTCTACATGGGCTGCATTTGCCAAGGCTTGTTGGTGCTCCCATCAGACACGACCCCTCTGCAATCGACATCTGACATGGGACAGCTCGTGTATGGCTCATGGACTACCTCAGCATCGCCGGGTCCTTACAGCTGCAGAGTCAAGGTCCTAGTCACCCATCCTACAACACCCGACATCGGAAGGCATTCATCTTCCAAGTCTCCTGGTCACTTCTGAGTGACATAGACTCTGTCCCATGTGCTTGCAGGTACTTCTCGCCTAGAATCCACCTTTGGATTCCACCGGACACTTTCTCCTCTTCCAAAGCAGCACTTTCCTGAAGTCCTACATTGGAAACAAAGGCGGTTTCCGAAACCACTTCACACGTAGGCACCCGGCTTCCCTGGTGTAGGTAACTTGGGTACGAGGGTATCCACGGGTGGGGTGGCTCTTCAACCTTCTGTCTTCCATGGGGTTTCTTCAGGGTCCACTGGGAAGGGTCCTTAATCTTTAAAAATATGACCATGACTTACACATAGACTTCTACGGAGCACGCGGTCATGTTTCCAGACTGCACACACTCTGGGTCCCCAGCACATCTACGTCCTCTCGACACTGTCTTGATCTGAGTCGTGGTTCTTATATCACTTTCTTAGTATATGGTTTGGCCCCCCACCCCAGGGTCCACTGAGTAATACGTGCTATTTACTGTGTTTCTTTTATCTCCATGTTATAGATATTTGAATGTACTAGAGAGTATTATATAATAAATACATATTTTTATATATAGTCGGTGTAGTTCTTTTCACGTAATCTATCCTATAAAATTGCATTCTGGTAAAACAAGCTGCTTTACACATCCTTCTGGACTAAGCCTGAAGGCTGCTCTCCACATTTACCACTTAGAGAGCTTTCTAAGGTTATCTAAGACCTCTTAAAACACCATAAGAGTTGTCTGGACTGGTGCAAGGTGTCCACTTACATAAGTGTACATCATATTCCAGGCCAGCTTCTCACAATTCGCAAATTCGGCAATCGACAGCAGCACATTTCTCCACTTCTCACTTCTTAGCTTGCTTATGTTTTTTGAGGCTATTTATATTAGACCAATATGGATCATTTAAAAAATGTATTTAACAACAAGTACTTATTGTGGCCTCTCTTGTCTCCGCTTGTAATAGGGTTGCAAATTTGCCTTCCACATTGGAATGATGGAGTAGATAGCATAACCAGTTTTGCTCATTCTGTGAGAGCTCAGTACTGTTCTAAGAAAACCTGCTTCATGGAGCACGTTTAAGCTATATATTTAATGCTTTGCACGAAGAGAAGGATACCGTAGACTCTTTGATCCTTGTATCAAAAGGAGATAAAGTTGCTTAAGTGGCTAAACTCCCTGAGCTTCCAGTTCCTGGGCTCAGGTACCTAACTAATATTCCAGAGAGTTTCCTTCTCGTGATAGAGGTCAGTAAACCTTACCATGTCTCACTGTCCCATCCCCTACTGAGGTCTGGCTTTTGATCACCTTAGTCTTTTGATTGATGGCTGACAGCATCTTTGAGCTTTACACAGCTGTAGAAAACATTCTCTCAGAAGGCTTTTATGTTGTTGGGTTAGAGGATGGGTCCCAATTATTATTAGCTCCCCCAGAGGGGATGTAAACTATGCTATCTTAAGCCCAGCCCTACACTGGACCAAGTATCTGCCCTTTTTTAAAATTTCCCCTGTGCTTAATTTGTGCCAATGATTGAAGGTGGTGGGCACCAGAACTAGTTTTTGTTGCTAGATATTAGTTTTTATCGAATGTCAGTTGTTACAACGTGGGTGTTTACTTCAAAGTAAATTACCATGCAGAAATGTCATCGTGGTTACTTTAGATCACAATGTACTACACTGAAGGTAAGCGTGTTGGAGTTACCTTTACCTCGCATCTTCAATGGTAAGCCCAACAACCCTGGCATACTGGAGTGCCAGGGGCGAGTGTCTAAATCTATTTTGTCCCAATTAAGCACTGTCTACCAGTCATCTTGACTCCTTGCCTGGGATCTAAGATGGCGGCCTTCCTCCTAAAATGACACCTAGACCAGGATATCTAAGATGAAAAAAGTAGTAAAGAAAGTGGAGAGACAAGCGAGGGATGCTAGTGTTTCTAGGGTACCGGAAATGCATAGTCTAGGCCTCAGAGAGAATGCAATGAGGGTATGTACAGCAGACTGTCAGTAAGATTTGTATAACACTCTTGTTAGCATGACAAAGCCATGTTAAAGCTGCATCTGATTGCTGACAGTCAGTTTCAAAAACTGGCTTTTGAGACCACACAACCCCTCAGATATAAACAGTTACAACTGTGTGTTCTTGAAAGTTAATGTACAATTCCAGTGTGCATCCTTGTTTGGTCCAAAAAAGGCATCACGGCCTACAACATATATAATTCTTTATAGGACTAGTACATGATAGCCATTTTTGAGCCTAGAGTTTGAAAGTGACAAAGAGAGGCAAACTTAAACTGGACATAAAGTAATGCACATATGACGGTCTCCAGTCCACAGCTGGTGTTCCTTAGTTTTAATGCAAAACAACAGCACTCTTTCATTTGTGATGATCAAAAAACTTTTGCGGTTCTTTTACAGTTGGAGGGAATGTTCTTGTTCTTGCTATATTAATTCAACATCACAATGTAATTTTGTGGTGTGCATGTTTGTGAATTTCCATCCCAGACTTCCGGTAATTATGGAGCGTAGCCATTTTGTAACTGCTTCCATATTATCGAAGTAACTGCTTCATAGAATAAGTGCAAAGTGATTGTGCTAAAGTTACAGTAGAATGTGTCAGTTGTATTCCACTCAGTCCAGATACCCCTGCTAAAATGTACGGTGTTGAACTTCCCTGACCAAAGATGACCTCTTGCAGTGGTGACCAGGTGGCATATCACACTCATTCGGAAGTACCTGTTGGATCCTAAAGTAATCACGGGCATCCTTTACCCATGACCTTTATAGAAGGTCTTTGCAAACATGTACTTTTACATGTTCCAACAGTAAAACCCCATACGTTATAGTTTTTACTGTGGAAAGGCTAGTAGTCCCATTGGCAAGTGCAGGGTTGAAGGCTGACACTTCAGCCCCACTAGCTTTTGAATGAGACTGCTAACGCTGGTACTGTAAAGTATAACAAAATAATCAGTGCATTACATCTGATTTAATGGTTAAAACTAATTTAATGTCACTTTTGGGCAAAATGCAACTTTAGAAGTTGCCACTTTTATTCCCAGGGTTTCCTGTGCCCCTTTACAGGGGCACACAAGATCTGTCCTCAGGACAGCTTTTTGCCCTACGGGGGAGACGAGTGAATGACTCCCAGGAAAGGTAACAATAGAGGCCTGCCACTGGAGGAAGTGTTACCTCCTCTTTGCAGGAAGCTACACAGGCTGTTAGCCCAAAAAGTGAGCTTCAAAGGGGAAGCTGCTTTTGAAGGGCAAATGGTGATCACACGCGAAAGGGATGCTCTATTTTGAGGAAGACAGGCTGGCACTCTGGAAGGAGAGGAGAAGCCAGTTGCCAAACGATGTCACCCCCTTGGTAGTTGCACCTCTGTGTTGGGCTTGGGAGGTCTTGTCATGTAGGTCCTATGAATCTGTATAGGATCTGCGCATTTAGACAACATAAACTGTGGGTTTGGTGTCCAGACTGATTCCTGACACCCTGACCGGGTATGTTCGTCTGTATTCTAGCTAGCTCACACTGCCACTGTAAACTCTTCTTGCCAAGGAGGGAATAGTTTCTGGCAACAATCGAATATGACTACCCTGTCCCATCAGGGATCATGGAAACAGTTCAGTACTTTTTGCTCAGTCACTCATGCTCACTCTGTCTCAGAGAGATACACAGAATAAACGATGGGGACGTTTTCAATAAGCATTTACTGAGCCATTGTCATTCTAGTGTAAAATAGGAGTGCTGAAACAACCATAAGGTAAAAACAGATATAAATGATTATAAGCACCAATAAAGTAAATAAATGGTAGATTCCTACTATAGTGCTAAGACAATAAATACAGCCAGGTATATAAATACATGACAATAATAATGCATACTCCTACGATGCAACCCTAACTAGATGTACCTGAGTGTACCTAGCATGTATGTAGGTGTAGACCCAAAAAGACCCCTAAGCTGAAGCCAACCCCATTACCTGAAATGAGAGACTGTGGGACCATGTCTTAGTCTCGAGATAGACACCTCGAGAGAGATGTCAGACCACTGCGAGCTGCAGTGTCTGTGTGCAAGAACCTCAGCGTCTCGCGTCAGTGTGTCAGCATGGAAGTCTTTCTCCTCTACTTGCTTTGGCAAAGATATGGTGTATATATACCAAAAGTTACCCTCAGAGGTTTCTACCTTGCTGTGTCATGTCGGCTGAGAATGACGAAAGGGATGACCCTTAAACATAGTTATTATGCAGTAGATGGAAATCCTGCTGTGATTCTTAGAATCTCCATGCATAATTAATGAGGCTAGTTTTCGGGGGAAACCACACAACATTTTATGCAGCGCTTGAATAGGTAAAAGGTCAATATCAAAACCCATTATGTGGTGTAATGGTACGGTAAATATAGGTGAAAGGTTAGGAGAATATTTGGGCCTGTATTGGGGTACCCAATGAAACATAACACTCTGTGTGCCAAGAGAGGAGTCATGTCATGTTGGAAGTAGGCAGAATGATGCATTCTGGGACATCCAGATGCCATACTTCAAGTAGCAGTGCTTAATTTGTGCCGGTGCTTTCTGGTGCTAAGCACCGGCACTTATTTCTCAGGGCCGGGTCTACATGGGGCGATTGCTGTTAATAGAGTACAGTAAAAAAAGGAAAACCCACAAGCTGTTTCATGCAGTACGTAACTTGAAACTCTTGTTTAAGCACTGTGAAAGTGAATTCACAATGCAGCTGCCCATGTGTGATCCCGGCGGCACAAGGCGGCATTTTACAATGCGAATGCCCGCGTATTTTGTTTCCGACAATGAGGCAATATTCTAGCTGAGGCCTGCGGCGCGCAGTTTCCAACAGTCGACTAGCTCTGCTGCTAATTAGGGGGGAGGGGGTCTGCCCTCTCAGCAGTCGATACTACTGCTAACTGTCACTGTGGGGGCCGGGATTAAATCCAGTTCTGCCGGAGGAAAAGGAAGTATGCAGAAGCGGCTTGAGACGCAATCTGAGTATGCCCACTAGACTCGAGTCTCTCTCTCTCTCATGGCTGCAGCGGCGGTTTCTGGTTAAGGGCGTCGGGGCTCCGCCCCCTTTATTTTCATCCCCCCAGCGTTGGGCATTGCTAAAGTAAAAATACTCTTTAAGGGAAGACTGTAATAAAAAAAAATTACACACGTTTGTTGGGGGCAAGGCAGTTGATGTGCTGACACACTGCCAGCCAGTCCGATGCATTCCTAAACTTTCTGTCTCTCGGCGAGCCCTGGAGACTGAGTCTAATGTATTTGCCGGGCGGCTGAGCTCACATCCCTGGGGTCTGTGAGGTCATCAGCTCGGCAAAGACTAGACTCGAGCTCCAGTCTCCACCCCCTGATGACGTGTGGGTGAAGTTTGGCACGGGCGCTCAGGTTGAAGCCCTGAAGCACCGGGAATGCACGTCAGTCAGGGAGATGAGATGATGGTTACCCCACCCTTTCCAGATTCGTCACAGGGGGTGGTACCTGCCCTATGACGAGTTGAGAAGGGGTGGGGTTAGGGGTAGAGGCTTCAAGCAGGCGGGAAGCGCAAATGTCGATTGTGCGCAGTTTGCCGTAATTACTTCTGAAAAGACACTTTGCAGCCTCGAGGAGGTGCCGGTTTCCTGTGCTGCTAACTGCGGGACTTTATTGAGGCTGCAATTTGATTTCCAGCGCTTCAATTTGGGACTCGAAGACAGGTCTGAATGGATTATTTCGGGCCTGTAGTCAGAGAGGAGACAGAAGCCGTGCTGACAGGACAACTCCCCTGGAACATATCAGGGTCACTCACACTGGCATTCTATAACAAGCCCTCAGGAAGGTAAGCGCCATGGGAAAGTTTGGCAGTGAATACATTTGATTTAATGTGAAATAGAAGTATTTTTCTGTTTTTGTTCACGTCGTAATTGTATTTCAGAACACCTTTGTTGAAATGTTTTAAGGGAATGGCATGCTACTGGGACACAACATCTGTAATGATGGAATGTTCGCTCGTAGTTTTGCAGGATTTGTATAATGTGTATAAGTTTAAAAAGGAAGATATGCTTTTTACAACAGAGGGAATGAAATGCTGGCTAAATGGTCTCTATTTAAAAAAAACTGCATGCTTCACTGCCAAATGTAATGGTATTAATTTACCCTCATCCGGACGATGGAAATTGAAGTACTTCATGCTGGTATTCGTGCCATGCATTGAATGCTGTTGGCAAAATCTGAAACTCGCGCATCAATTTTGTTTTTGCTAATACATATTTCCTCTATTCTGTACAGCTATTTTCAATTTATCATATAATTATATTTTGTTTGCACAGTAATTTGTGACCGCTGGGTCGGTGACTGGTTAATACTAGGGTATTTGTGCAGGCAAAGGGCCTGTGCTCTGCAGCTGCCCTCACAGTCCAGCTGCTTCTGGAACCTGATGTTTGATAGACATAGATGAATACGAGGACAGGTCACAAACCTATGTCTTATTGCATTTTTCTGTAAAGATGACAGTACACTTTTTGGTGGTTGATTAATCAGTTTGACAGTACTTTCCATTTTTCACTGTCCTGTTTTGAGTCTGAGGCCTATTTAATTATTTTGTTTTTCAATCTATATCTTTTCAAGTATAGACAATTTGTATGAACAGTTTCCTGGTTGATTAACACTATAAAGTGGCACCAGATACTAAAGTCACATGCAAAGATTGTTTTATGTTTAATATTTTTCATTTATTACATGCAAATATCAGGAAAATGCGCTTTGAATGGTGTCAATACTTCTTACTGGTTGGGCTATGACCAGCGGCGGTGCGTCCATTGGGGGCGTTGCTCCACTAGCCATGTGGACGACCGTCATGCTGATGCTGCTCATACACGCTTATTTAATTTTTTTAATTATTTCTGAGAGCGCACTCTCTCGTGACTTGCCTGGAGAGAGCTCTGCCGGGACAAGCCCGACTGAACCGCGGACATCGCACTGTGGAAGGACTGTGGGGGCGGGGCTGCGGCAGTGAGTGACAGCGCAGCAGAATAGAGATTTAGCCAGCAGCTGCAGCAGTGAGTGTGCGCATGTCAAAGTAAGGCCTAGTAATTTTTAGTACTGACCCAAGCATGCACACTCGAAGTACTGCTTCTTTCCTCCCTAAATTGTAACTCGAACATTGGCAGGGACCCGGGCCCCCGGGTCTCATTATGGGCAGGAATAACGCCGCTCTTAGCCAATCCTGGCGCAGTAGCTCTGCTAATGCTGCGCCATCATTGGCTGGAGTCACCGCGCTGACTACAGATGGTGCCGCCGCGCGTGGAGTGGTGGTGGATGCTCATGCCGCACTGCATGGCCAATCACACCATGGCGTATGCAAAGCCATGCAGTGGATTGGCCATTTCCTCTAGTGATGTTGGTACGTCACTGCGCCAGGCGCGCTAGTGCCTGTTGTGCCACGAGTCACGAGAGAGTGTCCAGTCGTCGTGTCCCTCACCTCGTGCTTTGCTCGCCGCTGTTTGTACTCACTAAGACAACAACAGTACAGTCAATGTAAGCTTTTTACACTGTGTATGACAGGGCTGCATTTAGGAGGCTTGGGTAAGAGCATTACCTCCCTGTGATTGGTCTCTCCGTGTTCGATATGATAGTGACATCTCACAATCGGTGTTTCAGCATAAGCGGGACCAGGCAACAAACAGAGAAAAAAGACGTTCTATAACTTATAGTCTTTCACCTTCAAATGCTCGTTTAACTGATAACTGACAGCACTCTCTTCATAGGTCACACGGTAATCATTCCCAGGGCACCAGAGGGTGGTTGGTTCTCGCTCTGCTGTCCCGTGAGAGGAGCTCGTGGCCCCTTCCATATCCATTCTCGCAGCGACCTAGGACCGTGATCGGACCATCTGAGGTGGTGATTCTGACATGCGTTCACTTCACACGGACGACACATACACGCACTCAAGCGGACATACCATATGACAAACAGAGTTTGAAAGCACCCAGTGCACACAATGGCAGGAACATCTGAACAAATAAGCTCCCTTGCATAGTCACCAACTCCACATTTAAGCTGTTTAGAACTCAGTAAACATCGTGAATGGAATTGCCAAACACCCTGGCATCGAAGAGGTTAAAGTGCTTGCAGCGTCCCTGTTTGTGGCGGAGTTGGACTTGGCGTGTGGACAGCAGTGTGCATTACATGTATGATTGTCATCAATGTCTATTGGCACAATATCAACCAGAAGCTGTGCGTGGTTGATTAGAGTAATGAAGTAACCCACTCACTACTGGTGTCATGGCTGTCACCAAGTGTAAACAGCAATGCGTGCGCATGTCTTCCGTCATTGGTTTATGAAAGGTGCCCAGCGTGGTCTGACCAATAGAAAGTGCTGCTACTGACAGCACTTTGAGTGAAGTGCCGGACTGCAGTGAAGAGATGTTGCACTGCAATTAGAAGTACTGATGGTGTCGGAGATGCTTCGATGCACATGAATCAATAGTTGTATCCTTTGTGACCAGAACAGAACGCAAAATCATGCCTAAAACCAATGAAAAAATACATAAATGTTTCTTTACATGGCTGCTTACAGTCCACATGCATCAGTGTGCAAAGTTCCTATTGGCACAACCCCGGCCTGCAAAGCCCGGCGCAGTGGAGGAAGAATTAACTCAGCCTCCCCAGGCAGTAACTCCTAGGCTGCGCACCGACTGTTTGCCGGACACTGCAGCTCAACTCCCATGATGCCAGGCCAGGGTGGCCCCCTCATTCCCTGCACCCAATATGTTACCGGAAGGGTCCGCGCCTCACGGCCCCCCCATGTCAGTCACCCCTGCCATGCCCTTAACTATAAACCCCTCGCGCCGACCCGGCGCAGTTCTACATATCGCCAACCCCCCCCGCACCCCTCTACACCTGGGCAGGCCCAACTCTTGGTGCCAGGGGATAGCCTTGCCCAAACCCAGCAGGTGATGAGCGGACGCTGGGAGCGAGACTGGCTCTGCCGTCGTCAGCTCCGGCAGAGTCTGGCACTTGGAAAGAAACCCTACTCAGTGGTTATTAGTGCATTCTCTGGGATGGTGTGGCAGTTGATCTTGTTGTCATGTATCATAGCACTAGTGTGGCCTTATCATAGATGTGCATTCAGGAGCTGACCGAGTGTTGAATTTTAACATGTTTGGACAAGGTGAATTAAGTGTGCAGTGGCATCCTTTCTGTTGTACTTAGTGTGAGGTTACATTACGATAAGACATTGGAAGATGCAGTTGCTGTCTTACAGGTAGCATGTGTCAGCACTGAGAGTGTGCAAGTTTAATTTCTATTGACTGAATAGTGTATCAAACAGCATTTCTTCACTAAGATATGCGATTTACGAATAATAAAAATATACTCACTGATAGTTAGGGGCCACTACTAGGTGTCTTTGAGCCGAGCGAAGGAACAGAAAAGGATCACAGGAATACTGTTTCCTTTCGAGATGTTTACTTATGTTTCTTTATTTTCCCAGTAACAGCTTTTTTCAGACACAAAGAAAGAGACAGGAGAGGGGGAGTCAAAGTAAGGGAGGGGCGGATAAAGATGGGGAAAGACTGAGAGAGGAAAAGATAAAGACTTTAACAGCCAGTGTGACACCAAGACAGACACTGAAAGAAAGAGGAAGACATAAGACAGGGACTCTGAGACAGCCAAACTGAGGCAGAGAATACAAAGGCACTCATAGCCTGGGTGAATCCCAGACAGGAACAGAGAGAGCAGTAGGACATGCAAAGAGAGGAAGAGAGAAAGTGGAATGGCAGATAGGGAGAGAGGCAGAGAAAGGGAGAGACAGAATAAATACAAAGATGCGGAGAGACATAATTCGGGATTAAATTGGGAAAGACACAGTTTGACAGAGAGGAAGATTTAGTGACAGCAAGACAAAAGAAAAAGCAGGAGAAAAGAAGGCGAGAAAGCCAGAGAACAGGAGAAATGAATGGGGAGTGTGAAAGTCAGAAGAAAAGATGGAGAGAAAGAAGGGAAATATAAGATGAGGAGAGAATAGGGAAATAGGGAAAGAGAGAGAGACAGCACAAGACAAACAGACAGCTGAAAAAAGGGAGAGAAAGAAACTTGAAGAAAAAAACAGAGGACGATGAAGCGACAGGGAGGGAGAGGCAGGGAAGGCAGGGAGGCTTCAAACAATGAGGGGAAAAGTGACATAAGGAGCGAAAAAGGAAACTAAACACATTTCAGATTTGTAGAATGTGTGCCTTTCGACATATGCCTTAATATTTGTTGCAGATGACAGTGAAGTTTTTTGATGCTTTGTCTCTGTAGTACTTGCTAGATTTGTTGGCCTTGTCAGAACATATTTGTTCCCTGAGTTGGTGTGTCTTAACCCTAGATTTTGAGGCACTCCTTTCCGAGCACTGCAGCACTGCCGCTCCAAGCCTTCCTCCAGGACTGGTATTGCGGCGAAAACCCACCTGTCCACATATATGGTTCTGGTCTGGCGGCCCCCTTCTGATCTATGGCCAACTGTGGACATCCACAAACAACTGCCCCTGCACACCCCAACTTACTGCACCCGCTGCCGCTGTTTCTTCTAGGCCTGCCTTTCCAGAACCAACACACAGTGCACTAATGGCTTATCTCTGGAGGCTCTATACAGCACTACTTGTAAGGCTGCGCCTCTTGTTTTTCACACCTTTACGTTGCACATTGTCCTTATTTTTACAGTATTGTTGTTGCTAACTGAGCACTGCTCAATCCCCCCACCTTTCCATTCCCCTTTGGGGAAGCCAGATGACGACAGAGGGCAGGTGGGAGGGCATGGGAGAGCAAACTGAAAACAGGGGGAAAGCAATCATGAGGTGTTGCCCAATAAGGAATGAAAAGATACATTTTACCCCAAACGTTTGGTCCTTGTTTTTTCAGTGGAAAAGCCATAATGTAGGATTCCAAGTGAAGAAGCAGTCGTAAGCATGAAGGATGCCTTAGAAGAGCCCCAGTCACCAGCTAAGGGCTTCAGGCACCTCGGGCTTCCACTGGTTAATTGCTGACAAGAAGAGCCAAGGCTAGGCAGCATAGATCACAGCCCATATCAAGTTCCTAAAGGTGTTGTTGCACCAAGGATATTGTTAATGTTTTTCCTAGAGAGAGATCAGAGTTTTGTCTAATGGAAGTTTTGACTCATGGAAAGGTAGCACAGAAGGTTAATGTGCCTGCTGCAAAGAACATGTACTTGATGCATATCACAAAATGCACATTATGTAAATAGGTCAGTGAGTCACTGTTTTTGTCAGAGAGATCCTTTTGTTACTTGCAGTTTGTAAGTTAAAATCCTAACATGCAACTGCAAGCTAATAACGTCATCTAAGAGCTGCACGCAAACTGCAAGGATAAAATTGGAGTGTTATGTATGAAGTTCTGTGGTTATACTGAATCAGCAGCTACCTATGTTATGACATCTATTAATGTAAGAACTGCACTTTCACAATTGCTTTATTACCCTTCCTGCTTTCTCAAATTTGCATGAAAATGCACCATTTATCCACGCTTTTTTCAAAATTTTCTCGGGGGGAAATCCCCCCGAACCCTCCTTAGAGGGTTCGGGCTCGCTCGCTGCGCTCGCTCGCTACGGTGTAGTACGATTATAATTTTACGCCCCGCCACTTGCTAATGTCACCAGCCGCCACTGCATGGCTGCATGATCAATTGCATCGTGGCGGGCGGCTCAAAACACAAAGTGCAGTCGGCTGAGTCAGGCTGGCTAGTGAGAGCAGGGCCGGCCCGCCGGGACAAGACTGGCCAGCAGAGCCTGGATGAAGAACAGGCTGCAGAGTGCACCATCGATGTAGCAGCAGTCACGGACCAGCATAGTCTCTGACAGTGACAAGTAAGTGATTTAGTTGGCGACAGGACACTATGGTCAGCACGTGCATACATTCAAAATTGGTAGCGAGAGTAACAACTAAATGTGAAAAGTTAGTAAGCCTGAGTGCTGAGCAAGGCAGAAACAGCTTTAAAACTATCCCGACCGGCAGATCAACTGAACTCCCCACGGACTGTTCTCCACCAGCATACACCAGCGGGGCCCCCCTCCTATGCAGCTGCTGCTGAGCTATACAATTTAATCATGCCCGGGCCAGTTCTTGCTGCGGCGGAAGTTGTTGCAGCAATGTGCTGCCTGCACAATTGACGTTACTCAAATCAACTCATAAAATACGTTGTGCTTCAGCGAGGTATCTCTTTTCAGTGCACTTACATTTTATTGATAGCGCTAGCGCGCCAACAGTGCTGCCCCCTCCTATTACTTAACGTGGTCAGTACCTGCCAGTGTGTGTCGGTGTAGTTGCTCTGTCATAGACAATAACCGAAAACAAATATGTGAAGGAGCCCCTCTGTTAATCTGGGCAGTGTGCGGGCTCTGTATTTGCATTTCATTTCGCTAATGCAACTTAGACGTGTTGTGGAGGGCGGCCTGCTTTGAAATTGTTTAGCAGTGACACTAGCACATTTAAATTGATTCGAACCCCCTGTGTTATGCACATGCACTGACTGACTGCATCTGATCTCCATGACTGCGTTTTTGTACAAACCTTTACATTTTATTTTCAACAGGCTGTTTACTTTAGAGCGTTATGGCATCCAGAGGTCACCTAAAAGCGCTGGGAGTTCTAGAGTCAATTTTCATCTTTCAGAGTGTTGTCATCCGCACGTGGTGTCCTGCTCTCCACAAGCGGCCTAAGCAGCATATTGTTTGTGAGACCGGAACGCTTCTGTTTAGACAAAAACATTTTTGAAAAGCAATATGAAAACGGAAAAGGCAGAAATGGTCCGATCTTAGAAAGTGGCTTGAAAGTCTTTCCAACGCTTATTTTTGTTTTTAAGGGCATACTTTTTGATACTTAGCTTTTTCCATGGACATAAGTTCTTGGTTTTATTGTGCCTGTACGAGTGCAGGGTATGCAGTGAGCCTGTATAAGTGTAAGGTGAGTGATGTTCCTGTATGAGTGCAGGGTGAGCGGTGTTCCTGTATGAGTGCAGGGTGAGCAAGTGTTCCTGTATGACTGCAGGGTGACCACTGTGCCTGTACGAGTGCAGAGTGAGGACTGTGCCTGTACGAGTGCAGAGTGAGCACTGTGCCTGTGCGAGTGCAGAGTGAGCACTGTGCCTGTATGAGTGCAGGGTGAGTAGTGTTCCTGTATGAGTGCAGGGTGAGTGGTGTTACTGTGTGAGTGCAGAGTGAGTGGTGTTCCTGTGTGAGTGCAGGGTGAGTGGTGTTCCTGTGTGAGTGCAGGGTGAGTGGTGTTCCTGTCTGAGTGCAGGGTGAGCGGTGTGCCTGTATGAGTGCAGGGTGAGCAGTGTTACTGTATGACTGCAGGGTGACCACTGTGCCTGTACGAGTGCAGAGTGAGGACTGTGCCTGTACGAGTGCAGAGTGAGCACTGTGCCTGTGCGAGTGCAGAGTGAGCACTGTGCCTGTATGAGTGCAGGGTGAGTAGTGTTCCTGTATGAGTGCAGGGTGAGTGGTGTTCCTGTGTGAGTGCAGGGTGAGTGGTGTGCCTGTCTGAGTGCAGGGTGAGCGGTGTGCCTGTATGAGTGCAGGGTGAGCAGTGTTACTGTATGCGTGTAGGGTGAGTTGTGTTCCTGTGTGAGTGCAGGGTGAGTGGTGTTCCTGTGTGAGTGCAGGGTGAGTGGTGTTCCTGTATGAGTGCAGGGTGAGCGATGTTCCTGTATGACTGCAGGGTGAGCACTGTGCCTGTACGAGTGCAGAATGAGCACTATGCCTGTATGAGTGCAGGGTGAGTAGTGTTCCTGTATGAGTGCAGGGTGAGCGATGTTCCTGTATGACGGCAGGGTGAGCACTGTGCCTGTACGAGTGCAGAGTGAGCACTGTGCCTGTATGAGTGCAGGGTGAGTAGTGTTCCTGTCTGAGTGCAGGGTGAGCGGTGTGCCTGTATGAGTGCAGGGTGAGCGGTGTTCCTGTATGAGTGCAGGGTGAGTAGTGTTCCTGTATGAGTGCAGGGTGAGCAGTGTTCCTGTGTGAGTGCAGGGTGAGTGGTGTTCCTGTGTGAGTGCAGGGTGAGCGGTGTGACTGTATGAGTGCAGGGTGAGCAGTGTTCCTGTGTGAGTGCAGGGTGAGTGGTGTTCCTGTGTGAGTGTAGGGTGAGTGGTATTACTGTATGACTGCAGGGTGAGCGGTGTTCCTGTATGAGTGCAGGGTGAGTAGTGTTCCTGTATGAGTGCAGGGTGAGCAGTGTTCCTGTGTGAGTGCAGGGTGAGTGGTGTTCCTGTGTGAGTGCAGGGTGAGTGGTGTTACTGTATGACTGCAGGGTGAGCGGTGTTCCTGTATGAGTGCAGGGTGAGCAGTGTTCCTGTGTGAGTGTAGGGTGAGTTGTGTTCCTGTGTGAGTGCAGAGTGAGTGGTGTTCCTGTGTGAGTGCAGGGTGAGTAGTGTTCCTGTGTGAGTGCAGGGTGAGCGGTGTTCCTGTATGAGTGCAGGGTGAGTGGTGTTCCTGTATGAGTGCAGAGTGAGTGGTGTTCCTGTATGAGTACAGGGTGAGCGGTGCTCCTGTAGGAGTGCAGGGTTGAGCCAATAGAGTAAGTGGGTGGAGCCAGTGAGAAAGTGGGTGGAGCTGGCAGAGTGGGTGTGGCCTCCTAAAAAATGTGAGCACTTGCACTTAATATTTTAGAAATTAAGCACTGCAAGTAAGTGGTCATCTAGAGGGAGGAAACCTGGTAGCCAATTGGCTACCAATTGTGACCTTCCCTGAGGGCATTTTCTAAGCATAAAAAGGGCACCTCTGCCACCTAGAATGCAGCTCTTGATGGACTAGAATAGAGGACCAAAGAAGGACTGCCCTGCTGCAGCAAGTATCTGGCAAAGAGAGGGTAAACAAGCTCGGACTACATTGTTGGAACCTGGTAGCTAGCAAAGGAGAAGGGACTGTGCATCCTGTGTCCTGCTTATGGAGAAGTTGCCTCCGAGCCCAGCCAAAGAAAGAGACTCCAAGGTCCAGTTGGCTGACCTCCTGTTTGCATTACAGAGGTACAACAGTTGAAGAAAGTCTACTGTAAAAAAGTTGGAAGAGGATAAAAGTGCCTGGAACTGGTAGAAGAATGCTTCTCCAGGGGAGATAACTGTTTCTAGAGACCTTGCTGGACCACTTAACTGACTCTCTGCCAGAGTTCTTCGCCTAAAGTAACTGGAAGTACCTGCATTGGCACTTACCTACTTTTTTCCTCATAAAGTTTCTAAGTATCAAATTCGTTCAATTTGCCAATGCTTGTTCGAGTTTAAATTAAAAGTGCATATTTAGTATACCGTGTAAAATCTGTATCTCCAGAACCCTCCGGTGGATCTTTCGCATTGTGGTGTCTAAAAATACATCAAAATGCATCTATTTTTATAAATTGTGTCGGATTTCTTGAGTGTCTCCTGTATTTCATTTTCAAATGTTTTGGTGCTGTTTAAATGCTCAACACTTGTTCCTTTGTATTTACCTGACTGCTCAGAACCACAGCTACCCAGGGTTGAGCCAAGGGTTTCACAAGAGAAACAGACTGGTCCTAAAGCGGTTGGTAAGTGTATTACACTGTGAGGTCGCACAACCACACCATGTAATACACCCCATTTCCTCACAGTCAGGAAAACTTGACTTGCCTGCTTAGTAATAAGGGGAATTCCAAACAGACTAGTGTTGCTGAAAGGCTGGTGCTGTTGGAATAAAGTATTTAATGTCAGACAGTAGTTAGACTATGACTCGTGCTCGTACTGTATGCAATGCAATTTTGTCTCAGAAAAGCCCATTAGCGTGCACCGCAACTAAATTTGATGGACATGGGCTGGACTGGGGCCCCTGGGGGATCAAGGGAGGCAGCGCTTGGCAGCCCCTGCGCTATTTGACTGTTCATTGGGCAACAGGCGATCTACTAGTTGAGGATGTGGGTAATTTTAGACTTGCAATGCAGGGTAGCAGGGAGGGGGGGATTGGTTATCGGGGTTTTATTTTATAGAGTTCTGTTATGTATGCTTCAGAAACTATATACTTCCAATATGGATCCAGTTCCTCGGACAGAAGGTAGCATACTGATCCAAAGGGGAGGGTGGAGGCAGGATGAAGATGACGGAAAGGAGGGGGGAACTCAATACGCACAATTCCCAGATGGCCACGCAACAAGCTCAAGCAAAAAGAACTCAGAGATCTTGAGGAAAACGCAGCCCGTACGCATGCAATAGCAACGAATGGTGTATATATGACTTGGGCGACAAAGCCAACAAATTAATCGCATGGCTGGAAAGAAGGGTTAGGAGACGCAATTGGGTCTCTGAAATCTGGACCTATGTGGTGGTGAGCCTCAGCAAGGCCTACCAGTGCTAGGGGTTTTCCCTTCTCTGCACAGTGTCCTCAGACCAATAGAAAAAAGTTGGCACAGAAGCTGGAATAGAAAAGACAGAGTGTATTAAACCTCATGAGGTGGAACTACATTCACACAACACCCTTCGGTAGTGTAGGTGGTAGCACACTGACTGGAAGGAGCTTGGTCCTTTTATACCCACACAGGGTCTCAAATGAGGGCGGTAAAAGGTACAGAATGCTGGTTTCAAATACATATAAGGTCATACAGAGAGTGTGCTAGCAACAAGTGGAAGGGGCTAACAGAGCTAATTCTGGTGGACACATCCTGACACTTACAAGTTGGGGACAGCTGTAAGCTCAACTGAGCATGTGCAGAGCAGAAGAGGCTAAATATATCTCGTCTCCAGGCAGATTTCAAGAGCAGTTAACATGAAGGTAGGAGAGAGCACATGGCGAGCACATGGCAAACAAAATGTCCGATAGAAATACAAAATGGATTCCGTAAAACGGACAAGATAGTCTCTAAATACAAGATATCTTCTGCTAATGCTTAACCTAATCATTGCTAAATTACAACAGACGACCCTTTCAACATTCGTTTATCTGGGGTATTCTAAATATGCATCCTGTACATTGATGTTCATCATCTCAGTAATTCCGTAATTTACATTTGTTGTTCTTTTGCAATATTTCTTTTGGCAGGTGTACAAGCAGTGATGCACATGGAGCAAAGCATAGGACTGCATTGTATACAAGTACAGCATGTAAATAGTATCACCAGAAGTATACATAGAATAGTTAGTAGCTTCCAACCCCAAGTAACAAAGAGTGTCCATATCCAGTTCGTAAATGTCCTTATACCAGTCTCTGGGTGAATTTCTGCAGCAATCTTATGCTGTTTAGAGATTGCATCATAAACTGACGGTGAGTGATCAGGTATGAAAACACAGAAACTGCTACCGATGATGCGACATGCACCACCTTGATCAGCCAAAACCAAGTCAAGCACTATGCTATTCTGGAGTGCTACAATTCTTGTAATTTGCAGTTCTTCTGTAATGCTCCCAAGTGCCATGGCTATTTGATTGGTGACAGCTTCCACAACACGAGTCAATCGTCTGGTCTTTCTGCTATTCAATGCAGCACCCACAAAGAAGAACAAACCTAAATTGAAATCGCCATATTGTTGTAAAGTGGTATCTGTCTGGTCGACTTCATCTGTACTTATTGTTTGTTTGTATCTATTCTTAGAAATATCATTGTACAACTTTAGGTCAAGGTCATATGATGCGGGTGCTAAAAACACAGGGGGTAACAAAAATTATATATAACATACCACGGACCACCCAACAGGCAATTGATAGTATGCTTCATTGTAAAGACATACGGTGTTGAAATATTGTCCGGTTGGTACTCTTCCCATTCCCATTTAGTCCCTTTAGCTTGATGATAACCATCTTCATCTTGGTAGCATTCTCTATTCAACTGAAAAATGATTCCACCTACTGAGGCCTTTCTGAAAGCAAACAGAAGATCATACCAAGCTTGACATGAACCATTATGGAAAAATGGTAGAGGAATAAAAGGCGTTCCTCCTTTCTTTTGGTGTGCAGGTATCAGCCCACACACCCAACAATTGGTAGTATTCGTGGCATTGTGTGTATGATGCAACATCTAGATGAATGTGTTATTCAGGTAGGATTGTCGATGCTTCTGCTCATAATAGGGAAGCGTATAATAATGGGGTTCCACTGGAGCTGTAGTAGTGGCAACGAAAAACTGTCGAGCAGGAGCCACTTTCTCAACAAACCAGGTGATTATTGCCATAACCACCAGGGCAACAACAAACCCTGCAGCACAAATAAATATTTTGTTATTCATTTCAGCAACAGTGATGATTGATCTTTCTAAAAACTTATTGAAAACCATCGTTGGAGCTCTTCTCCCTGGGCAGCCGTTGATTTTTTCACCACGGGCCAAGACGGGTGTCACTACACTAATGCAGGGCTGATCCCCCCTCTTGCCACATTGGCTCTCCGTTTCACAAACCCAGGGCGGTAGCTTAACCAGTCTCGTTCAACACTGCAGATTCTTTCCTCGGTCTCAAGTGGTATCGTGATGCTCCAGGAATCGTGTGGTCCGGGAAGACTTCCGCAGATTTGTCAGGTGAGATAGCTTGAGCTTTCTCCGTCTCCAGAATCTCTCGATGGTCGGTCAGCGCAGCAGGTTCCACCAAGGCAGGCAACACACGCTTGCAATGCGTGCTGTAGACCCAGTTCTTTTTGTTTGTCACTCGAACTGCTGTCCTTGCAGCCAAAAGCACCTGCTCCAGACCTCGCCACCTCGGTACCAAGCTGTTCAATCTGTCGAAGAACTTGACCATCACATAATCTCCGGGACGGAGTTCATGGGCCTCACCTGTAGATCTGTCAGGAAGAGCTTCTCGAACCTGTTGATGAATAGAGACCAAACTGTCGATTAACTGTGCCAAATAATCATTCAACAGAACACAAGGTACATCATGTATGGGGCGTAGCTTAGGAACTCCCCAAATGTTCATCGGTCTCCCAAATACCACCTCATACAGGGTAAGACCTGATCGTGAGTGTGGCACCGATCTTATGGATAATAATGCCAAAGGTAGTGCATCTGGCCACTTTAGGGACGTGGAAGCAAGTATTTTTGCCAGCTGCAATTTTAAAGTAGTGTTATACCTTTCCACCAATCCTGCTGATTGCGGGTGGAAGACTGTATGGAATTTCTGTTTGATTCCTAACCCTTTCAGGACATACTCACAACTTGCCCAATAAAATGAGGTCCGCTGTCACTCCACACAAGCTTACAAACACAATACCTAGGAAAAAACTCCTTTAGAAGCACCTTTGCTGTGGTGAGAGCAATATTATCCTTTGTAGGGTATGCCTCTATCCATTTACTGAAGGCACATACCACCACTAGGACATATTTTAGAGGATTGCAGCGTTCAAGTTGGATTTAATCCATCTGCAAGACTTCAAAAGGTGCGGTTGGTGTAGCAAACCCTCCTGTAGGAGTCTGTGTCCCTTTTCCAGGATTATACTGCCATCTGATTAAACAGGACTGTGCCACTCTTTAAGCTGTGCCGGCAATTTCAGGATGCTCCCAAACTTGTGTAAGCAATTTAGTTATTGCTAGAGCTCCAACATGTGTCAGCCCATGTGCCATTTGAACCATAGGTTGTAAATAGGCTGCAGGCAATTTCCACTTATTCATTTCTTTATTACGCCAACAACCCTCATCGTCTAACATTCCTTCTTTAGACCATTGCTCAAGCTCTTCCACAGAGGCAGATCTCTGTATATCCAATACTTCCTCTCTAGCATCATGCCAACGCTCAGCTTGAGACTTCACTATGTACATGGACTTAGTGTTTAGCTTAGTGTTTCGCTGCATCGCAGTTTCAAGAGCTACACGATCGACCTATCAAACACTCACACCCAGTCAACAGATCTGGGTTTAATCCATCACCGTTCTTTAGCCCACTCTGCCACCCTAGTTCAGACACGGCCATATGCAAATCAGTCCGACCCTGTGCCTCATGGGAACAATCCAGGGCGAACTGCCAAGCCATGCCTTCCCTGGACCGGAAACATGCTTCCGAGGACCGGTTTCTGGCATTTCAGCCGTCTTCTGCCCGGCTTGCTTGAATCCAGTGGCAAAGTGAGCAAGGGACTCACGTCTGAGCATACCCTGCCAACTTATGGCGAACAAAGTGGTACAAAAGGGGGTGGTGATGGTCGGAGCATCTGAACCAATCAAACACTGACACCCAGTCAACAGATCTGGGTTTAATCCATCACTGTTCTTTAGCCCACTCTGCCACCCCAGTTCAGACATGCATATCAGTCTGACCCTGTGCCTCATGGGAACAATCCAGCCCGAACTGCCAAGCCATGCCTTCCCTGGACCGGAAACAAGCTTCCGAGGACCGGTTGCTTGCATTTCAGCCGTCTTCAGCCCGGCTTGCTTGAATCCAGTGGCAAAGTGAGCAAGGGACTCACGTCTGCGCATAACCTGCCAACTTATGGCAAACAAAGTAGTACAAAAGGGGGTGGTGATGGATGGAGCATCTGAACCAATCAAACACACCCAGTCAACAGATCTGGGTTTTTATCCATCACCGTTCTTTAGCCCACTCTGCCACCCCAGGTCAGACATCGCCATATGCAAATCAGTCTGACCCTGTGCCTCATGGGAACAATCCAGCCCGAACTGCCAAGCCATACCTTCCCTGGACCGGAAACAAGCTTCCGAGGACCGGTTTCTGGCATTTCAGCTGTCTTCAGCCCGGCTTGCTTGAATCCAGTGGCAAAGTGAGCAAGGGACTCACGTCTGAGCATACCCTGCCAACGTATGGCGAACAAAGTGGTACAAAAGGGGGTGGTGATGGACGGAGCATCTGAACCAATCAAACACTCACACCCAGTCAACAGATCTGGGTTTAATCCATCACCGTTCTTTAGCCCACTCTGCCACCCCAGTTCAGACATGGCCATATGCAAATCAGTCTGACCCTGTGCCTCATGGGAATAATCCAGCCCGAACTGCCAAGCCATGCTTTCCCTGGACCGGAAACAAGCTTCCAAGGACCGGTTTCTGGCATTTCAGCCGTCTTCAGCCCGGCTTGCTTGAATCCAGTGGCAAAGTGAGCAAGGGACTCACGTCTGAGCATGGGTTTCACATTAGTTACAACATTCTTATCTGTTTCAAGAGTAGAAGTTCGTGCCATGCTGATCTGAGATGTTGGTGCAGCTGCGTCTGCTGCCTTTGTCTCCTCTTGCAAACGGGCTACTTCAACACGCAGTTTAACCAAGCATCTGATCGTGTCAGCCACCTGGGAGAAGACAAAAAGACCGTCACGTAATTGTTTACAATCAGCTGCTACATCATCGGGCTCCATTTCTCCTGAAAGTTTCCTAAATCGTTCAATAACCTCTGCAGCAAATACCCTCCCTTTCCTGCCAACTTTTTATACTATTTAGAAGTTCATAAGCAGTAGTAGTACTACGAACGGCTTTATGCGCAGCAGATCTAATCTGAGACGCACATGCAGCAGATAACATTGAGCGAGTTTCTCTAGCTTTGTCCTGGTCTGTAGAAGAGTCTTCATCTGACTCATAAGGAGCAGAAGGAAGAGTATACGGAGGTGGCTAACGATCTAATAAGAGAGAGTCATCTTGGGGTTTATTAAGAATAGGATGAAGAGGTCTACGAACAGCGTATTGGCCATTTACCTGAAAATGACGCTCCCTATCTTCCCTCTCTTTAATTTCTTTAATTTCCCTATTTTTGCATTTCCAATGCTTTCGCATGGATACTCTTTCGCTGTTCTTTTTCAATCAAGGCTTGCTCACGCTTCATTCGTTCACGCACTGCTTTCTCCCACATTCGTACACAGTCAAACATATCTTGCCTAGCCTCTCGCTTAAACATGCGGTGCCCCACATGCTGAATCTTTCGCAAATCAAATGACCCATGCATAGGCCAATGCAACTCAGGATCTTTACTAGTATATTTATTCCATAACGTGCTGTACATTATGGAAGAAATACCATACTTAACATACATGCCCCTATTAGACGTCCCCTCCGGGGGGGCTGGTTGTGCTTTGTCGAGTCTCAAATTGGTACCACTACAAAAGCAACACATCCTACGAAGTGTGCTGGAAACAGGCATGCCAAAAAAAGTGCAAAATATGCAGTATTATAATCAAAAGTAGCGCTTAAGGTATTCTTCGTACGTTGCGCTGTTCAAACAATTTTAAATAGAGAAAAATCTCCTCATTACCTGCCTATGTGTATTGCAACACATATATATATATATTTATCAAACAAGATTCAATATTAGGCAATAATACAAACAAAGCTGCAGTAAGTGTTACTAAACTACCTTACCAATCAAAGGCGTCAAACCAACAACAAGTGCCGCAGAACGGCTCTTACCAATCAAATGGTGTCCAGGTTCCAACTGCCAAGTTCTCAAATCGACCAAATGGTCACTGCACGGCAAATCAACAGAAGAGATCTCAGTCGAGGACCGGCGCCACCTGGATGGTCAGATCAGAAAGAAAGGAAAAACGCCGTGGGTGCCAAGACTCGGGTCTCCTCAGGCAGCGATCGCGTCCAAAGCGAGATTCCAATCCTTCGTCGCAACCAGTCCTTCGGGCATCCGAGTCGCCGATGAGCCCCGCATTGGAAGCGCCAATTTGTGGTGGTGAGCCTCAGCAAGGCCTACCAGTGCTAGGGGTTCTCCCTTCTCTGCACAGAGTCCTCAGACCAATAGGAAGAAGTTGGCACAGAAGCTGGAGTAGAAAAGACAGAATTTATTAAACCTCATGAGATGGAACAACATTCACACAACACCCTTCGGTTGTGTGTGAGGTAGCACACTGACTGGAAGGAGCTTGGTCTTTTATACCCACACAGGGGCTCAAATGAGGGCGGTACAAGGTACAGAATGCTGGTTTCAAATACATATAAGGTCATACAGAGAGTGTGCTAGCAACAAGTGGGAGGTGCTAACAGTTAGCTAATTCTGGTGGACACATCCTGACACTTACAAGTTGGGGACAGCTGTAAGCTCAACTGAGCATGTGCAGAGCAGAAGAGGCTAAATATATCTCGTCTCCAGGCAAATTGAAAGAGCAGTTAACATGAAGGTAGGACAGAGCACATGGCGAGCACATGGCAAACAAAATGGCCGATAGAAATACAAAATGGATTCCGTAAAACGGACAAGATAGTCTCTAAATACAAGATGTCTTCTGCTAATGCTTAACCTAATCATTGCTAAATTACAACACTTAGAGGGCATAAAACGGGGGACAGGCGCAGATATAGCTGAGGCGTTTGCTAAGTATTATGAGGGGATTTATCATTCACAGACTAGAAAGAGGGGAAAGAGGACTGTAATGAATTGTTAAAGGATATGGCGCTGCCGACACTTGGTACAGAGGAAAGGGAGGCGGCTGACTCTGATCTAACCATGGAAGAAATAGAAGGTACCATAAGGGATCTGCAGTATGGAAAGGCAGCGTGCCCGAATGGGTTTCGTGTAGAGTTAAATATGTGTGCGGCGGGGAAAATTGCCCCACACATGCTCAATATGTTTCAAGCGGCAAAGGCAGAGGGCCGACTGCCGGTAGATCTGAGGCCGGCAACCATAGTAGTTATCCCAAAGAAAGGAAGCCCTGTAGTTCCTATAGACCTATCTAGTTACTGAATTTCGAGGTTAAGGTGCTGGCAAAGGCAATAGAAAATAGATTGAACCCGGTAATACAATCCTGGCTGAATCTCTGACATCTATACGGCGCAATGCATATGGTCCAAAAACTAGTAGACGACCCGACGGCACTCCTGCCACTCGATGTCCACATGGCATTTGATAGCATCGAATGGCCGTACCAGTTTGCCATCCTGACTAAGCTGGGATTTGGTCCGAGTTTCCGGGCATGGATAGGTCTCCTATATTCTGCCCCGCTGGCGCGAGTTAGGGTTAATGGGGCAGTGTCCAGAGTCTTCAAACTGCACAAGGGCACGTGAGAGGGCTGCTCACTCTCACCAATACTTTTTCCGTTAGCGCTCAAGCTGCTGACCTCCTGGGTATGGGGAATCCGTTGGTGAAAGGCATCGACGTAGGAGGGGGATGGGAAGAGCGTATCTCCCTCTATGTGAACGACATTCTGGTCTATGCCCCCAGACCTCGACAAACATTCCATAGACTCATTCATATACTACAGACTTTTGGTGCATACTCGGGATACCGTATAAACTGGTACAAATCCTTGGTATTCTCTCTAGTGGGTGAGCACCCATGGATTACAAAATCGGAGGAGGAGTTTATGCAGCCAAATGTATATGCACAGCTGGACAGGTTGAGGGGCGATGTGTTTGCTGGCAGCATTTACCAGTCTCCCTTATTTGCAGCGCAGTTCTTTTCAAAACTATGGCTCTCCCGTACCTGCTGTATGCAATACAGAACACTCCATTTTAGATCTGGAAGCTTTCTTTCGGGTGGTTGAGTCAGAGCAGCGACTGCTGTTTGGGGGGGTTTAACCCCAGGATCGCACTGAAAAAGCTACAGCGAGGGGTATATATGGGGGGGTTGGCTGTCCCAGATATCAGAAAATATTACTGGGCTGCGCAGCTCATCAACATCAATGGATGGGTCTTCTCGCCGATAGAAGAGCCGGCATATCTGGTCGACCGACTATCTATGGGCAAGGGCAGTTACCTGGCTGAGCTTTACAGGAAAAAAAGGGTAACTTGTCCCTCCTGATTCACACACAGACAGTGGTCACGACATGGTGGAAGGCAACAAAAATGGTTGGCTGGGAGGCCAAGCTTACGGAGCAAACCCCACTGTGGGAGGAAGATTTTCTGGGTGAGGTAAGGCTCCTGGACGATTCAATAGTTGCAGCCTTCTAGGCATAGACCTTCTGAGAGATGTCTGAAGAGGAGGGAAAATGATTGAATTTAACAGCCTACGGGCGGAAGTCCAGATGGGGAAGGGAGAGCAATTTAGATATCTGCAACTGCGACATGCACTGCATTGTCACCTGAAGTAAGGGGATCCATTACTGGAATACACACCACTCGAAGATAGACTTCTACTTGATCCAATGATAGATAGTGCCGTATCCCTCACATACAGGAAGCTAGTAAACAACTCCCTGACTGCATGGGTCCCCTAAAGGCATCCTGGGAGTCTGACGTAGGTCTGCTTGGGGATGACGACTGGGCTGGAGCCCTTCAGAGCCCCAGAGAAATAGTTATAAGGGCACGGTTCAGGCTTATTCAACTCCGTATTTTGCATAGATTCTACGCTTCAAGGACAGTGCAGGACGGCATTGGACATTGTGTGTCTGAGGAGTGTGTGAGGGGTTCAATCAAATCAATCAATCAGGGGAATTGTGAGCGCGTACTCAGCCGTGAGGGCCCCAAGGCGCTGGGGGGGTTAAGCAGCTCCGTTCAGTCAAAAAGCCAAGTCTTGAGCATTTTCCTGGAGATGTTCAGGGAGGGGGCTCGTCTGATGTCAATCGGGAGCTGGTTCCAGGTCTTGGCCGCGATTCCGAGAAGGCTCTTCCACCTGCTCTGGCTCTGCGGATGCATGGGGTTTCGGCGAGGGTGAGGTCGGGGGATCGGAGGTTTCTTTTGGGTACGTGGAAGGAGATTCTCTCATTGAGTTATTGGGGTCTGGTGTTGTGGAGGCCTTTGTAGGCATGGGTGAGTTTCATGAAGGTGACTCTCTTCTCGACGGGGAGCCAGTGGAGGTTGTGCAGGTGCTGGGTGATGTGTTCCTGTCGTGGGATGCCGAAGACGGCCTGCCCGCGGTGTTCTGGATGGTCTGGAGTTTGTGGAGCAGGGATTTGTTAATTCCGGTGTAGAGGGCATTTCCGTAGTCCAGTCTGCTGGTCATGAGTGCATGGGTGACGGGCTTCCTTGAATCGGTAGAGGGTACCACTTGAAGGTTTTTCAGAGGATGCGGATGTTGTTGGGTCATGGAGAGGGAGGAGTCGAGCACAATGCCGAGGTTTTGGGCATGGTCCATGAGAGGGCTTCCGAGCGTAGTGAGCCACCAGGCGTTGCCCCAAGCAGAGGACGAGGGTCCGAGGACGAGACCTCCGTCGTCTCCGAGTTGAGCTTCAGGCAGTTGCTGCTCATCCAGGTTGCGACGTCCTCCATTCATTCCTGGAAGTTGAGTCTGGAGGGGATGGGGTCCTTGGTGAGGGAGAGGATGAGCTGGGTGTCGTCGGCGTAGGGTACTATGCTGAGTTTGTGCTGTCTGACGATGGTGGCGAGGGAGGCCAAGTAGATGTTGAAGAGCGTGGGGCTGAGCGACGATCCTTGGGGTACACCACAGTTGATTTCCAGTGGTTCGGAGAGGAAGGGTGGCAGTCTGTTCCTTTGGGTTCTGCCGGTGAGAAAGGAGTGGATCCAGTCGAGGGCAGTTCCCTGTATGCCGGTATCGTGGAGTCTGGCAGTGAGTGTGCAGTGGGAGACGATGTTGATCGCTGCAGAGAGGTCGAGTAGGATCAGAGCTGTGGTGTGTCCTTGGTCGAGGAGGGTGCAGATGTCATCTGTGGCAGTGAGTAGAGCAGTCTCTGTTCTGTGGTTGCTGCGGAATCTGGATTGGTAGGGGTCAAGAATGGCGTTTTCTTCTATGAATTTTATTAGCTGTGCATTGCCAATCTTTAAGGTGACTGGCTGCAAAGGGGTGGAGGGAGATGGGTCGGTAGTTCTTGAGGTCCGTGGGGTCTGCTGAGAGTTTCTTGAGCAGGGGTCTGACTTCTGCACATTTCCAGTCTTTGGGAAAGGTGCCGGTCATGAGGGTGGTGTTGATGGTGTGTCATAGTTCTGGAGTGATGGAGGTGGCGGCTCTGGGGTAGATGTGCGGTGGACAGGTGTCCGTGGGGGCTCCTGAGTGGATGGGTTTCATGGTCAAAGTGGTGTCTTCGGTGGTGGTGACTGGTCCAGGAGGAGATGGTAGACTTGCTGGCGTTGTTGGAGAGGGAGGTGGTTTCAGAGTCAGGTTTCTGGTAGTTGAAGTGGTCACAGAGGCCCTTGATTTTCAGATCCGTGCTTGTCGCAGAGGTACTGGGAGGGGGTGATGTCCATGGTTTCGCTGGGGGGTTTGGTAAATTCCCGGAGCAAGCTGAAGAGTTCCTTGGAGTTGCTGGCATTGGCGAGAATCTTGTTTCGGATGAAGGTCCTCTTGGTGGATCGGATGCATTGGTGGTATTCTGTAATGGTGTTTTTATAAGTGGTGCGATCTTCTGATGTTTTGCTGTTTCTCCAGTTCTTCTCGAGATGTCTGCAGGTGCGTATTGTTGGAGGTGGGTGGTGAACCAGATGGCCTTTCTGGGGTGCTGTCTGTCAGGTCAGAGTTGCGCAGGGGTGCGAGCTCATCTGCGCAGTTGGAGATCCATCTGACGAGTTCTTTGGCTGTGATGTTCGCGTCGGTCGATGTGTTGAGGACGTAGCGGTTGAGGGCGGAGTTGAGCTGCACCTCGGTAATTTTGCTCCAGTTCCTTCTTGGAGGGCGCAAAGCGTGTTTGAGGGCAGTGGCCTTGTCGACGTTGAAATGTATGCAGTGGTGGTCCGTCCAGGGGGGTTGTGTGGTGTGGCTGAAGTGAATGCTGTTACCTCCTGCTAAGATGGGGTCGAGGGTGTGTCCTGCCTTGTGGGTGGGCGTGGTGACGACCTGTTTCAAGCTGATGTTGGCAAGGTTGTCCAGGAGGGTGGTGGAGTTGGGGTAGCTGAGGTTGTCGAGGTGGAAGTTCAGGTCTCCAATGAGTATGTAGTCCATGGAAGCGAATGCGTGGGGAGCGATGAGGTCAGTAATGGTTGTGGCGAATGAGGCGCGAGGTCCTGGGGGTCTGTAAGCGAGGGTGCCACGGAGTGTGGTTCTAGGGCTGGTCTGGATCTGGAAGTGAAGTTGTTCAGTGGTGGAGAGGGAATCGTTTGTGCTGGAGGTGGAGAGTCAGAGGGAGCTCTTGTGTGCAATGGCGGGTTGTTGCGAGAGGGGAACATTCTTTTACATATTGTGGTCCTGCCCCAGGATTCAAAGATACTGGAGGAGCCTGGCCAAGGTGATGACAACAGTGGTGGGTGCCCGGGTCCCGGCGGAGGCAAGATGGCATATCTTGGGAGTGACGGGTGAGATAGTCTGGCCGAAATGGGCCAAGATTTGGCTCGCCTTGGCAGGAGGAGTGGCTAAAAGAAACATTGCACGAGTATGGGGTGAAGGGGAGGCCCCAACAGTGGAGTCATGGAAAAACTATTTGGATTGGTATCAACGGGCGGAGCAGTAAACATATCAGAGCTGCCCATGCAAATGGGAAAATATATGGGGGGGCTGGGTGAAATATAGGAGCTAATTTGGCAGTAATATGAGAGATGGCTCAAGGATAATAAAGCAGTCACACAAGCTAACTGTACCCTAGACCATGCGTGCTGTAAAGGTGGGCTACTGGGAGTTCTGAAATGTTGAAATTATTGTATATTTGTATATGCCTAACTACCCAACATGTACATTGTATTGTTTCCATTTGAAGCATATATTTAATGTTTAATAAAAAGAATTTAAAAAAAATCCCATTAGGTGATCCTGTTGAAGTATGTTTGCTTATGCCCGCCCTTTTTACAATCCCTGTACTTCTAATATGAACGATGGCCAAAGCAACAAACCATTGGCGAGAGAGAAGGTGCAAAAAGCCATTAGCAATTCATTTCCTTAAACTGTTGTATACCTCGTTCCAAAGCTCCCTGCACTCTGAAACCCCTTTGAAGGGAGCAGTTTGCTCAATCAGAGAAATTTGTTGAGTTCTGAATCACTCAGATATTGGCGAGGGATTCTGTGGGTGCTGTTTCAAGGTTATTAACCACTTTGAGATTATTCTCGCACTCCTATTTGGTTTTATTATGTATTTTTTTAAAAATGCATCTGGGTGTTTTTGGGGGAATTCAAAGGGTACTCAATTCTATGACTATGATTTTAGGGGGAATTCAGAAGGTACTCTTGGATTTTTTAAAATTATTTTTAACCCTGGCCGTAGTTTGCGAAGTAGCGCTACGCATAGCTATGCGAAGTGCACTTCGCACTACGCGAGATACGCGTAGCGCTACGCGTACTGCGTAGTGCATTATTCACGATGATTGCACAGTGCTGGATGATTGGCGGCCCTGTGCAATCCTTGAAAACGGCATCTTGCACAGTGCGAGCTGTTGTTTTCTGCCGCTTGAGTAGATTTTTACTTGAGCGGCAGCTTTCTCAACGCGGACTGGTAGTTTCTCATCGTGAGCGGTCGCGAGCATACGTGACCACTTGCAATGAGAAACCTGACCTCCTCGCTTTGAGAATCTCACCGGGAGGTTTATTTTCCACGCTCGCGATCGGCAACTTGATGTTGCTGATCGCGAACGAGGAAAAATTCTCGCCGGGATGTCATTTTGCTTGCTCGCGGTCACCAACTTGACGTTGAGGAACGCGAGCAAGCAAAAAATGACTACTGCGCTATGCTACGCGTGTTTGCACTGTGCTACGTGCAATTTGTGTAGTGCGAAGTAGCGCAAACTACCCGAGCGTAGCGTAGTGCTTTGCCCAGGGTTAATTATTTTGCATTGGTGAGATATTTTCCGTATCTCTCATCCTTCTATTAACATAAACTTTTACTCCTATTTGTCCTGAAACCATAAAAATTACCTGCATCATCTCTCTTTTTCATGATTTCCTTTTTATTGTTTTTATTTTAAGAAGGAAAACCCTTGTTGTCCATTTCCCCTTATCGTTCCTTTTTTTACATAATCACTACGTTAAAACTATATTTACACTCACCGTACCTTATCTCTGACACCTGAAAAATACATACAAACTTCTGTTTCTTTGATTCAATGTTTTTGGTTTTCTGAGTTTACTAGGCCAAGGTTGTTGTATTTCAAGGGAATTGAACCGAAAATATGACACCTTCACTGCAAGTGAGCAAAACAGGTGGTTGCATAAGTTACCCTTTTTTTCTATCATCTGTCCCAATTAAGGAAACAATAGCTATTGTCACCCTTGAATTCGAAAGGTATTACAATCTCCCAGAATGTGTTGAAGTGCTGACTTCCAGGTTCCAGCACATTTGGAGTGTATGCCTCAGCTGTCGACACCAAATTAACCAGCAGGTGCGACATGAAGCAGAAAACAACAAATACACACTGGGAGCTGATGTTGGCTGCACTTAGTTCACCCCACAGTCAATCCCATCAGCGGTTTTTGTTCACTGAAACGAATGATGACATATTTTAGGTTTCCTATTGACCACTCAGTGGCTTTATTTCGTCTGCACTGGCACTCTTCAAGTTGTCAGTTGGGTGTTTGTAAAAAGAAACCACACAAGCAAACTTTCCTACACTGGAGACCAAGCAAACCACATGATTTCGAACTCAAAAACTATACAATTCAAAGCCATAACCTAAAAGATTAAAAGTAAAAAGCCCTGAGCTTGTGAGAGAGACCACGTTTATGTTTTTGCAGTCCATGTTTCTTTCAGTCTGTGTTTGCACATGGACCCAAAACAGCACGTCCGTCCACCCATTCATTTTCTATAATGTTATCTTTGTATAGAATTTGTGCCATGTAAATTATATACATATACACAGCTAAAGTTGTGCTTGATAAGTTATATACACACGTATAGTGGATCCCCAGGGGGCAGTCTGTGACCACCAGATTATTCAAGTGCAGTAGTGTGTCCTCCACAAAAGAGGAGGAGCGTCGCCCCACTGCTCATTGAGCAGTTCAAAAGAGAAAATCAAATGATAATAACGCAACATTATTATAATTTTATTTTACTGCTCTGGCTCATTTGGTTGGGGGTGGGCTGGGCTGGTCAGAGCTGGGTAGGAGTGGTAGGCACTTTCTAAGTGCGCATGACAGTTTGGCCGGCTGTCTTGGGCCGGCTAAACATTCATGCGCACCTAGCCATTACTCCCCAAGGCTGTATCTAACAGCCAGGGTGGAGAACATGCACTGCCTGCCAGTCCCTCTCTGAGCGCTAAACCACGGCATTCAGACCAATCACAAGGCTGCTGTAAGATAGCATCGTGATTGGCTAGAGGAGTCCGGGAGGTTGTGTGCTTCCTGCTGCCAGAGAAGAGGATGGAGGAGAGGCTGCAGCACCCAGGTAAGTTCTTTTATTAATTCTAATAAATAGTCCTAGCCTCCACTATCCCTCCTCCGCCTCACCACCCCCATTGGGTAGCAGCCGCTACGGTTCAATTGACCTGTGGGAACTCAGTGGTGGGGGGTGATGAGGCAGATAAGGCCATGAACAGCAATCAATCCACCCAGCGCATTCTTAGGGCCATCCCAGAAGGAACCAGAACCATCTGACATTGGCCCCATGCATACTGGGGAGAACTGGCTGGCGTGGTGAGGATTTCATGCTGTTATACAGCAGTTTCCTGGTGATGGTGAGCCATACTATTCAGGTGGCTGAGTCTCTCCAAAAAGGAGAAACCGAACCCGCTCAAACACAGGCTTTTGCCCTGAGTTGCACCCCTTTTTACCAGGTTGCAAAGGCTTTGGGGAGTAAAGTGAAAGTAATACAAGATTACTTCAGCCTCACAGAACCTAAAACAAGTAGAGTGGTTTCAGTGCAGAAGTCTAAGAGAATGCAACGATAACATAACCCAACAGTTGTCCCACAAACTATGATGTACCCCTAAATGGGATGATGGACATTGGTCAATGAGAGAATGTAAAAAAGGTGTGAAAAGGCGGAACTTCGTCAACCCTGATTCAGATATAAGCAGAAAAATGTTGGAAGCATTTATATGGCGATCAGCCTAAGTTGCATGCCGACATGGGGCACCAGGATGGACCAAGTAGGTAAATGCATGTACCCATAAATGCATTTACTTGTGTTGACACTTTAAAACCACCCACAATTTGCTAAGAAATCGGGTCCCGGATCCCCTCATCTGTAAAAAAGCGAGAACCCCTCTCCTATTTACAATGTATAGTGGCAACACCTATACTCTTATATGAGGACAGAAAGGGTAAGTATCCCTGCAGGCATGCAGCAAACGTGGGGTGTGCGTGGATGGTTACATATATTTTCCATTATGGATACATGAAGAGAGGGTACTGGAAGGCTGACCCTCAGGAGTAGGTGCCAGAGTGTAACCCATAGGCACATAATTTGGCTGTGTACATTGAGGGGCTGCAGGATGATCCATCCCTAAGGAAGGGTACTGGGTGGCTCAACTGGAGGGATAAGAAGGTACAGTGTTTGAACTGAGGATGATGTAACAGGTTGGCCCACCACGGCTTCTAGTATGGCTTACCCAAGGTCAGGGGGTCCACAGTGGACCACATAGGTAGATGGTTTCAGGGCGGCTGGACTGGGAACAGAAACCGGCCCTGGCAAACTGCTCAGCCGCCCCGCCCCGCCCTCCGGGGTGTGGGGGATTGCAGCTGAGCAGTCGGTTTCAGACAATTTTGTTACAGGGGGCTGATATTACCGACCCCTGGTAACAAAAACAGCACCCCAAGGGGCCAAAACCGCCCCCGCCCTAGCAGCCTACCGGGGAAACACACGGCACCCGCTATGGCCAGTCTGGCCCTGGATGGTCTCCGGAGGCTGACCTGGGACAGAATTGCTGGGAAGGTGCTCCCTTCAAAACGACAACAGTGTGCATCACAAATAGACATAAGTGCTAGGGTGAGCTGCCACAGGTCTGCACTGTAATGAATCAAGAGGAGAATATAATAATTAGTAGATTATAATCCTCTATGTGTGTCTCTGATATGCCTGCCTTGCCTAGCTACTTAACATTTCTGTTACACTATTTCAGTCACCACTGCTCCCGCAAAAGCAGTAATGGGGCGGGGAGGGGTGGAAGTGGGGGAGAAAAAAAAAATGTCAGTTACTTGCCGGCCGGCCAACTGGCCCGCTGCCACCTCTACTTTGTCCTCTCCATCGTCTTCCTTCTGTGAGGACAGGAAGCAGGAGCACCCAGGCTAACTTAAGCCAATCACTTTGCTGTAATGCAATGTTGTGAATGGTCTGAGCGCTGTGGTTCCGCGCTCAGATAGGCAGTGGGAGCCTGGGCATGTTCTCCACCCATGCTGTAATGCAGCCTGGGTGAAGTACATGCAAAGTGTGCATGACTGTTTAACCGGGCCAAGGCGGCCGGCAAAACCCTCAAGCGCAATTAGGAGGGTGCCACCACTCCTCCCTCCTGTGCTGCAAAACTGCCTCAGCACGGAAAAATACATTTATAATAAAATTGTCTAGTCCGTTTTTTTTGTCCTTTTTTGCCATGCTGAAAGGCAGTAGGGCGACGCTCCCCCGCCTTAGCGGAGGAGCTTCCCTAGCAGTATTTATTGGAATGTTGTGAGCAGAAGTACAATCTGGTGGCTCAGAATGCAGTACATTACCACTTGTACAGACAGTGGCGTAGCGTGGATTGCCAGCACCTGGGACAAAGCAAATATTGCCCCCCCTAACTCGTGGACCATTAACACTTCCTGAGTCCCCTCCACCATAATTTTTTTTTCTAAAATGTTGCGCCCCTAAGGAATTTTGCGCCAAGGGCAACCGCACCCTTGGCCCTGCACACGCTACACGACTGTGTACAGATACACTTAAATCTCTCTAACATCACACAACTGAAAGAAAGAGACCTAAGGGATTGTGGAAGTTGACAGGGGTAACAATGGTGGCTAATTTATGCACTAATAACATTATTGAAGCCGGTAAATAATATTAATTATTGCCCTTTGCCCTCCTTTTTGCCCTCTAAGTCTCGATAAGGGGCCAATAAATGTTCTGCGACTCTATTTTTACAATAACCCCACAATTGCAATAAAGAGGAAAGTGGAAAGAGTCTCAAAGTAACTTCAACTGGCCATTAACAGATAGGCTGCACCATGGCCTCAGAGACCCTTGTCTGACACTCAGTAGTTGGATCCCAAAGTGTCTTCCAATGGTCCCAAATCTGACCCAAACGTTGAAACAATTCATGTTGATAGTCCTGGCAGCAACCCATGGAACATAATGTGTCTCTTCCTGACCATTAGTTCCCACTAACACCTTCTGTTAGCAGGGGCATAGCTTTGGAGGGGGTGTTTGGGGTGTTACACCCACCTAAAAAATGTATTTTCTGATAAATAGTTGGATACCGGTGCTTTCAGTCGGGCATGGTGAGGTGTCTGCCAGATTTCCCCACAAACCTGTATATACACACAGACAAAAAAACACACACACTCTCCCTCTCTATTTTGAAGCCCTCAAAAATGTTGGTTTTTACAAAATATTGTGTTTTCTATCAGTACTCCTACCAAGCAGCATTCCTCTCCCTTTCCACTGCCCCTTAAGCCCCTCTCATGCACATGTCTCGGCATATAATGTACATAAACTTTATATGGCAGCCTTATTGTTGGAAAATTTGAAGCTCACCCCCCCCCCATCTTACAGACCAAGCTAAGTTAATCTTTTGTGAAACTGAGGCACAGCGAGTCCACGCACCGGCAGAGAGAATTACTGTCATCTCGTGTTTGGGTGCCTGGATACACCCGTTGAAGAAGGAGTTTGGCTGTCTGGGGCTGTGGTCGATACCCGCGCTCCAGTGTGTGGTGCTTGACGGTCCCCTCCGCTGCCGCGACCTAACAACACAGCGGCCGCAGTGCGGGGGGACCACATTGACCAGGGGACCTTGCGGGGCTGACCCGCACACAAGCTGCACTTCCGCGCCCGGAGGCGCTTAAAGATCCTGTGTCTGTCCCGCGTCGCGGGATGCGCGCGGGCGGTCGCCGGGCTGAGCCCGGGCAGAGGGCGGGCCGTCCTAGGCCGTCAGCGGCCGATCTAGACCGGGCAGGGCTACCCCCCTAATCTATCCGCTGCCATAGGACGCTGGAGACTGATTCACGGACAAGCAAAGTAAGGGAGTTGCATTTTCCATTACTCTGCATATTGACTCTGCACAAAGTTCGTGAAGCCCCACATTGTTTGTTTGAGCTTAGGGTCTCATTGTCTGGCATTTCGTTTTGGTCTGCAAGTCGTGCCACTTACTAACTAATAATGAGCCCTAGCAAAAATAGTTCCATGGGAGGGTCTGTGCAAGGGACATTGGGCTTATTTATAACTAGGGCTAAAGATGCCATAAAACGAGAAATAGCTCTTACTGAACGCCGATTATCTATTGAACTTTTGTACAACACGCGTTCGTCCCTGGGCCTAACACAGCATTCCATCTCCCCTCCCATTTCCCTGATCGAGAGGGATGTGCTAAGTGACACCGGTATCCCACGACAATTACTTGAACACAGTCATTTTTCTAACACCAGTGGCCAGTCTGATATAGAGGATATATGTCCTGAAACATCCACTACAGTCAGCAACATTACTGACAGACATGTAGTATCCACCTCGATGCCCAGTTCTGAAAATAAACCTTGCTCGGTATCAAAAAACAAAAGGAAACGTGGGGGAAACTGTCATAAGGGAAGGTGTGCCAAAGCCCAGAAAACTGTAACAACTACCACCAGTCCATTGCGGAGACAGCAAATAAAACCGGCTGATTCAAATGAGCAGTATTCACACACCGTTCCAAAGGATGCTTACTCACATTTACTGGAGGACATTACGCATTTAATTAAATCTCTTATTTCACCTCTAGTGGAGCGGGTAAAGCGAATGAATGAACAGCTGGGGGTAATAGAGGAGGCTATTTCAACCAACACTAATGCCTTAATTGTACTAGCTACACCCCCAGATAAAGGTATTTCTCAGATATAACATCAGAAGGTTCAAAGGCCAAACAAGCTACTAGTATTAGTAACACAGCTCAGATATTGGTAACCGATCCCCTTCCCCCCGAGAAAAACAGTACCCACAAGGGTGGTGAGGACGGGAGGGCAGCAGGTCCATAGAAACACATGATGCCAAACGAGCAGTCTCAAACGGGAAAAGCACTAGATACCAAGATAGAGACGATCATGGTTCTTTCCATAGAATAGATCTGCCACCAGAATCAGCGTCTTATGTTATTGTCCTTACAGGGGTCCCTCAATATGTAGCAGGAAGGAAAGAAGGGTACCATGATCTTAAAAATAAGGTGGTGCACTGGCTCTCAAATAACAGGCCACTCCCACCCAACATAAATGCCGAGATTCTTAATGTCAGAAGATTGGGATGGGTTGGTCAGAGGACAAAGGATATACCAGGGGACGTTGTAGTGGTACATTTTAGGGATCGCAAAGCAACAGCGTACATCAGAGATTGGTACTTGGAACCTGGAGGGGGGGGGAATATCCACCAAGGATTTAACATATTTTTACCCCCAGTATCAGATATCTAACACTCGAGCGGCAAGGACTTATGTTCCAGGGGAGGCAGGGGCCTTTGGTTTTAATATCCCAACATTCAACCGTTTTACACTGTTGTCAGGTCTTGACGGGGTGGACTGACATACTATGGAGTCAGCCCACACTCGACGAGCCCACGGAGCTATAGACTGGGAAGAGGCAAAAGTGGGTAATTTTGATAGGATTGGTTTATACCCACAGAAAGACAGTAGGAGGGCTCCAGGGAATGGAATTATCGTTTATTATCCAGTGGTCCAAGCTGGAAATGGGAGGGATTATGGTTTGGCCAAGACCCCAGCAGATGGACTAAGCATCACTAAAATGAGTAGTATGTTTAAAGATACTTCCAGAATTATTTTGCCAGGGAGGCAGGATCAAAAACGGCACGCCCCTGATATAGACAATACTTGTGGTAACCGGTCGGGCCAACTATTGGTGTCCTGGAATATAGCTGGCCTAAGGACTAAAATGGTATTCCAGGACTGGCTACATTTTATTGATATCTATACCATAATAACATTACAGGAAACATGGGTGACGGTTCCCCAGCATCGGCAGGGCTATTTAAATTTTTCCATACCAGCAACCCGTACCAATAGAGGCAGGCCTATGGGGGGCCTGACCACCTGGGTTAAGCAGGATGACAGGTATACCACCCAACAACTAAATTCCAACTCAAATGACATTCTTATGGTAAAAATACAGCCCCAAGCTTTTAGAGATCTGGTCATTTTTAATGTCTATGCAAGGGGAGTGCCAGGAGGCAAACCATCAGAAATAGTTAGTCATCTAGGTTATCTTCTGGAAGTCTACCACGACAAGGCAAACTTGTTGGTAGCAGGCAATTTTAACTGCTCCTTCGAGCCGTTGGATCAGTATGATATTGATCTTACTGAGGCAGAAGATCGCAGCTGGTTGATTCCCCAATTAACTATTCCCCCCATAAAAAGGTGGACTCAGGCTACTCTTCAGCTTAAGACATTATGTCTTGAACAAGGACTTAGAGCAGTCAATGGCAGGCCACTAGCGGATAAGGAAGGAAGACCCACATTCGATAACGGCGTGAGCACTAGTAGGATAGATTATATTTTAGTCAATCTGGAATTCTGGACAGCAATCAGAGATATGACCATTATCGAAAGAATCGAAAGTGATCATAACCCTCTCAGCTTAGAGCTACAACTATTTAAGGGAGATGAAGCTGATGCTAGTGTCACTACTAATGATATCATCCCTACAAATTACACTAGAAGATTAAAATGGGCCGACTGTCTTCAGAAACATCAATGTATTAGTGAAATGGACGCACTAGTATTGAATGCCACCACAAAGCTCCAGGGATGTACTGATGACGATGATCTTATGTCCATGGTGGTTCCAATTCATACAACATTATTTTTAAATCTTAGTAAATACTTTTTAAAGGAGACAACTGGTCCACGCCGTAAGGACAGAAAACAGGCCGAATCCTGGTATGGCAAAAGTTGTAGAGTCGCATACAAATCTCTAGCAGCAGCAGTACGTTAAAAAAACAGGGCTCTAATGCTAGAGGCCAGACGAAAGTACAAAGTAATCCAGCAGGAAGCTAAAAAGTCCTGGGATAACACCTATTGGGAAGAGCTATACGAAGCCAGCAAGTCAAGGAATATGGTAGGCTTCTGGAATCTAGTTAAATGGGGCAAGGGATGTCACAGGACCCATCCCGAGAACTCTGTCCCTCCTGAATTGTGGGTGTCGCATTTTAAAGCTCAGTTTGCGCACTCTGATCAGACTAGGGGTGTAGAGTGGAACTTATCTACCAATATTGCAAGTAGTATTCCTCTGGAATTTAGTGGGAAAGAGATCGAACACGCCCTAAATACAGTTCCCAGAGGAAGAGCCCCGGGGCAGGATATAATACCAGCAGATTTATTCTTGCATAGTAAAGAGGTATGGATTCCATATATACGGCTACTCGCCAATGCAATTTCCAAGGGCTCCCCTATTCCAGATATTTGGAAGGGAGATGAAATAATCCCTATTTTTAAAAAAGGAGACCGGGAGGATCCCGCGAATTATAGGCCAATTAGCCTGATAGCATGTATTCAAAAGGTTGTGGCCAGACTTGTTCTCCATAGGATTCAGAGCTGGATAGGCGACTCAGGGGTTATGTCACCATTACAAGCTGGTTTTCGCCCATTTACGAGTACCATGGATCAGGTTTTTAGATTCTCTACCATCTATTGGAAGTGGGTAGTTCTTAGGGGTGGCACTTTGTACGCAGCTTTCGTCGATTTGAAATCGGCTTTTGATCTTGTGCCTCGCACCAGGCTGTGGAGTGCGCTCCAGGAGCAAGGTATGCCAACAGAACTTATCGCCTTTCTGATTAAACTTCATGACAGTAATTTTGCACAGGTGAGGTGGGGGAAACAGGGTGAGGTCACCGACAAATTCCCCACTGAAAGAGGAGTTAGACAAGGGTGCGTCATGGCTCCAACATTATTTACAGTGTATATAAACAAAGTTATTGATTATTATAGGGATGTACACACTGATGCACCGAGATTACATGGTGTCCCTCTACCATTGCTAATGTTTGCAGACGACACCCTTATAATCTCTAAGACGCAAGTAGGGCTACAAAAAGCAATTGGGTGTTTTGAGGCCTTCTATAAAGATTATGGTTTCATTATTAATGTGTCAAAAACAAAATTCATGGTAATGCATAGACACAAGAAGGTGAGAGGCACAGTCTTTATGAATGGAGGAGCCCCTGGAACAAACTCACTCCTTTAGCTACCTGGGAAACACCCTGGGTTCTAGAATGGAGTGGAAACCACATCTGACATTTCTTTCTACTAAACATGCACAGTTGGCAGGAGTTCTTCTGAGAGAACTACGTTCCTCAGCCACACAACCGATAGCACCAGCTCTCAAAATATATGACATGAAAATTCGGGCATCAATGTTATATGGGGCAGAATTGTGGGGATCCTCTGACATCTCTGTATTAACTAACGCTCAAAATAAATTCATAAGGTGTCTGACGAGGCTTCCAACATCTACCCCATTGATACCCCTGTACTTGGACCTGGGTTGTCAGCGAATCCAGGATGTGGCGAGGTATACACCTCTCGCCTACTGGCGAAGGCTTTGGGTCACACCCGAGCTCACCCATTATGCTCAAGCCCTATTAGAAATTAAAAATCTGGATATGGGGAGCAAAATACCATGGTTTAGAGAGGTCAGGCTGCTTTATAAAACCTTGGGCTTGGGGGACTTATGGGATAATCCATCTGGAAATATTTTTCCCTCCCGAAAAAAGTTAAAAGAGCTTTACTGGGCCATGATATCCCAAAAAGAATTTCAGAAAAATACTGCCCCCTCACTCACAAGATCCTTTTTGGAGCAAAAACATGTACCGGCCTATGAACACTATTGGGATATAATCACCATCCCTGAAGACAGGAAACGTTTCCACCAGTACAGGGTAGGAACCCTTCCTATAAATACGTTCACTAGTAAATGGTCAACAAATAATGACCATCTTTGCCCCTTTTGCACCACCCAACCTGAAAGTTTAGCCCATGTCCTTTTTATATGTCCGGAATATAAACTCCCGCGGCTTAAATGGATTAGACCAATATGCATACAGAAAGGCATTATGAGTGGTACCGAAGCTCTAAGGATACTAAAAACAGACTGTTCTGATAGCATGGTAATTGCAGTAGCCAAATTCTTAAAATGGATGTGGGCAATACGAAGGGAAAAATTGAAACTACGGAAGATTGTTATGGTTTAGTTTGGTTTCCTATTTCGACCCCAAACTATGAATTAATTGTATAGCAAGAGCATATATATATATATATATATATATTTATCTCTTTTAGACTCTTTTAATGTGTTTTTAAGTGGAAATATTTATGTTTTATAAGTGTGAAAGGAACAACCTGTACATATCATCAATTGAACTATAAACATTTGGCATTACCCCGGACACTGTGGAATCAAGGGATGTAACCAATAAGAAATGCTGTGTTTTTAAGTGTTTTTATGTGTTTTTGAATGTTGTCTTTTATGACTTTTGTCGAAATAAAGACTTATTTGAATTGAATTGACCAAGCTATGCCCCTAGCTCTCCGTGCTGGTTGATATTGGCTCAGCTTTGATAAGTGAGATGGATTGGCCAGTGCCTGTTGGCAGCTAGTCCTTCAGTGCTGAATCGTGTCTTCCTTGCCTCAACCCGTAGGTGTTCTGCTGCTGAAAGGCGATGGGTGCTGTGTCCTTACCTGTTGATTGCTGCTCTACTTCTGCCTGATGAAGGCCGCCCCTTAGAGACGGCTGATTGCGCCTCCCTAGTTCTGGATGATAGCTGAGCCATTCTGGTGTATTCAGGGGCTTGTACCTGTTAATGGCGGTTCTATCTGCACTTTATGATGGTTCTGCTGTCAGCGTCTTTCGATCACTGCTCATCCTTTCCTGGTCATGGCTGCTTAGTTGGTGGCTTCTTCTCCTGTATCTGTTGGTGTTTATTTTATTTCTGCCTGCTGATGGTTATATCATTTCTGCCTGCTGATGGCTATGTCATTTCTGCCTGCTGACAGATTTTGTGTAACTAAGGAGGATGTCCCGTCTGTGTCTGCTAATCCCTTCTGTCTGTTGATGCCCATGCTGTAAGGGCATCTGGTGGTAACTTTTTTAGTAGCTGTAGATGGATGGTAAGTGCCTGGTCACGACTTCTTCTTTTGTGCATGGTTACTTCTCCATCTTCTTCTGTACCTGCCAATAGCTGTTTTTCTGTGTCTGTTTGTAGCTGCAACATATGTGCCCACTCTAAGCTTCTATTTTTGTGGCTCTTGAGGCTCTTCCATCTCTGTTTGTTTATGAATTCTGTTTCAGTGCCTTGATTGGTGTTCTCTGAGTGCCTGCAATGATACCTGTTCAGGACCTGCTGATGGCTTCCTCTGCTGCACCTGCTCATGTCTGTGTCTTTTGTGCCTGCTACCAGGTTCTTGGTCTGTAACTGTTGAGGTTAAACTGTGTCTGCTGGTGGCTAGGCTCTCTGTGCCTACGGTGGTTACTTGTTCAGTAGCCGCTGATGCCTTCTTCATCTTTTTCATGGGTTGGTCATGGATGCTCCATCAGAGCCTGCTGATGGTTTCTTGGTTATACTCCTAGCATAAGCACTTCATGAGTGCTGCTGCTGTGGTAAAGCTTTTCACAGATCATTATGGGGTACGCTTCTTTCATGCACCATGGAAAACAGGCCCTTCCACAGGCTTGCATCATCCTCTTAGAGCCTGTGCAGAACGCGCTCCTTTTTTGCACCGTTTGCACAGCTTAGAGCACCGGATTCACAAGGAGCAACAGACAGTGCTAAGGATGACCTGATGGCTCCATGTCACTGAGACACCACTATTCCATTCCTGGACTTTGCTTTTACATATCATTGTTAAACGCTGTGTTGGTCTAATCGACTCAATTATTATGAACCAAGTCTACCACTACCAGAATGCACTGTTATTTTTTTTTGTTTACATATTTTATTGAGTTTTACATTAGAGGCACATTATATGCATTCACTCACCCATGTCCACCGTTTGCCCCTCAATAGCATGAGGTGGCATACATAATAGTAAGCCACACACATTTCTGAAGGTTTGGCAATGCATTGTTAACCATAACGTTCACAACATAAAATAAAGGCAAATGAAATAAAATAGCCCTGATAGAGAGAGATAGTGCAGTGTCTTTAGTGTGTTGCTGAGTCGGATCTGTGTGTGTGACTGTTCGCAGGTGTTACTCTGGTGGTCCCCTCCCCGCCTACTATAACCAGGGCCACTGGAATTATGCAGCAGGTTTGAGTAAATTATGCGGCAAGAAATGGCAAATTGTGCGGCATAATGCTGCACATTTTGTAATGTTATTACTTTATTATTTAGTCATTTTAAAATTTGGTGACTTTGTCTGGGCATTGGTTCCACCTCATCAGTACCAGTTTAACACTCAAAAGTAATAAGCAACAGAGAGGTGACTAGTCCAGTTTTGCACAGGGCCCTTCCAGTGTGCAGCAACACTTGTGACTTGTCACAGCATTTTTTGTAAGGTGTGCAACGTTTGAGCTAGAAACAAAAAAAATATGTTAAAATGTGCAGATTAATTAGTAGATGATAGATTATGTGGCAAATGCGGCAAATCTATAAATATGTGAAAATCTCTGCACCCGCACAATTGTATAATTCCAGTGGCCCTGACTATAACCGAATGTGGGGGTTTCTGCTAATCATGGTCATACCACCCCCTGCCTTGTAAGTACTCCAACCATTTAAACTTGTTTATGGCGAGCCCCCCTCACCATCACGTTGCACTAACTGTTTGAATCCCCAAGTTCGGGTATGTCTAGTATTATTTGGTTCTATGCCTCCGTCTAGTTTTCAGGCTTCAGTCTCCTGTTAACACCCTTGTCAACACTGTTCCTTCACAACTAGATTATTTGTGGAGTGTGGACAGCTAGCTATGTGTTTTAGGGGCCCTTAGGGTAGGGTGGCCAGATCTTGACAACCAAAAACCAGGACATTTGGAAAAATAGAAGAAGGACTACAATTTTTCATCCATGGAATGGCACAGAAGGACGCTCTCATCAACAAAGGATCACAGAAGATGCATTAAGAAAATAAATAAAATGTAATTTCTACAACCAACATCATACCTATTGATTAAATTGCTTACTTATAACAGCTGCTAACTAGCGCAGCTTTAGAATACCCAAAAAAGTGCCTCTCACTGTTTTCAGTGGACCCCCTCTAAAAACCGGGACATGAGCCAAAATTGCCGAAATCTGCCGGGACAGATGGTGGAAAACTGTGACTGTCTGGGCAAATCCGGGACGTCTAGTCACCCTACCTTAGGGCCCTTCCAGGCCAACCCCAGCTTGTGGCTAGCAAGTATTAGTGTTACATCCATGAATCTAGATGCGACAGCATTTGCTTTAGTTCTGGTGCACCAGCCCAGCCGGCAGATCACCGGTGCTCTAGCCATCGACCTGTCTGTTACCACCGTGATTATTTCAATAACTCTGCCCGAGTGTGTAATTATGGTTGGGCACGTCCAGGCCATGTGGAAGACAGTGGCGGCTCCTCTGCTAAGGCATAGGAGCGTCGCCCACTGCTATTCAGCAGTGTAAGAAAAAATAAAATTATAATAACTCAATGTTATTATCATTATCTTTCATCTTCTTGTGGGCGCGGCAGCTTTGGGAAGTGGGACGGGGCTGCTCTGCTGAAGGAGCAGGGGAGGGGAGAAGGGGTTGTCACTCCCTACATGCGCATGAATGTTTGGCCGGCCATCTCGGGCCGGCCCAACTTTCATGCGCACATAGCATGCTCTCCATCGAGGCTGCATTAAAGCCTGGGTGGAGAACAAGCCCTCAGCAGCCGACTCGACTACGGAAACGCCCTCTACGCTGGAGCCCCGTCCAAACTCATCAACTGTCTGCAAAGAATCCAGAACGCCTTCGCACGCCTGATCCTCAACGTCCCACGCCGAGACCACATCACCCCGCACCTAAGAGACCTGCACTGGCTCCCCGTCGACAAAAGAATCACATTCAAACTCATGATCCACGCTCACAAGGCACTCCACAACACCGGCCCAGCCTACCTCAACGACAGACTCTCCTTCTACGTACCCAACAGGAAACACTGCTCCGCCGACCTATCCTTGGCCGCCGTCCCACGCATCCACAGAACCACTTCCGGGGGCAGATCCTTCTCCCACCGCGCCGCCAAGTCCTGGAACGCCCTCCCCCTCCTCCTACGACAGACCGCAGACCTCCCGGCATTCAGAAGACTGCTCAAGACCTGGCTCTTCGACCACTAGCTGCAGCTCCCCTCCCCTCCCCACCAGGCCGCCACTGGTGGAAGAACACGTATTTTTCTACCTGCACCTGGGGCAACTCGTCCGAGCATCTGGGAACATCAAGTTTACACGTTTGGGTATGATATATACTCTATGGAGGAAGTATTACTATATAAGCTAGAATCTCTTGTTGCCTGGTACTGTGTGCTAGGATTGTGGCCCAGTCAGAGTCACCAATGGGAGGATCCAGGTCTAGCGCTCTGGGCTCTCAAAGCAGCTCCAGGTTGCTTTTCGATTGACCGTGGACACCATGTAAAGCAAGGAAGTAGCTTGCCGCTGTCCTGATGTCTCGCAAATATATTGCAGTCCCACGTGAGTTGGGGGTGCGGGTGAGCTAGTGCACCACCACTGAAGCAGCACTGCAGTAAGCGCTCCATATGGCAAGAAATTGCACACCAGAATCGCATACTGTTCCTGTAGGCTGTTAAAGTCCGCCAATGTATCCATGATATAGAGGTCTCCCACAGAGCAAGCTCAACAGCATTGTAGGCCCCCGGGCAAAGCAGCTCACTAGGCCCTGCCTACACAATCACTCACAGGAATAAACATCTTTAACAGGAAAATGTGTGTTAAATTCTGGTCTGCATGGCACTCCTAAGCTCGTGGGGCCCCCAGGCAACTGCCCAGCATGCCCATGCGTTAAGACAGCACTGGTCTCTTTGGTAAGATAAAGTGCTTCCCACACCGGAAGACGACCCATGTGTGGGAGCGCAAGGGGAGATGTGAGCGGAAGTTCCCAGGCATGAGTAACCAGAGTGCATGTATGTTGCAGTGCCCGGTGACATGCATAGCAGATGGTTGCTAACAGGATCCCCTCCTCTCGTGGGCGAGGTGGGCCCACAGGGGCCAATAGCAAGCACACCAAGATGGACCTGGGGGGATGGTGGGGAGGGGGAGTCAGGGCAGAACGCATTGTTATGTTAAATCAGAGCCTAGAACTTAAAAAGTTGTGTCCAGGTGGCATGGAGTCATCTGGTGACCCTAACAGTGCTGCCTGAAAAGTGTGAACGTCTGGCCCTCCACTTGTCTCTCCTAGCCCCCAGTTTCTGTTTGTCCCACCAAATCCCCTTATAGAGCCCCAGCCTGCACGGGTGTTCTTCACTAAAGGTACAGCTGGCTTACTTCTCCCATGTGGGTTGGGAGAAGCGACCCTACTTACCGCTGTTCCTATGCTCGAATATAAAAACAAGCACTAATGCCTGTCAAAGGAAGCCCACCCATGGTTTCATTCGTCGGAGGCAATGGGAAAGACTGAGGAAGAGGAAGACTACAGGGAGAGGGAAGACTGTAAAGATACAAAGAAAGGAAGAAGGAGTTAAAGAGAGCGAGGCCTAGACAGACTCAGAGAAGGACAGACAGTGAGTAAGAGACTGCACAACAGACACATTTAATTCTGGGAGTTGAAACATTACTGGTCAGGGTCCTTTAACATGCACCACTTGATGGACATGTTCCAAACGTTTCTTGAGATGGAGAATATGGCTGAGACCCATAATTGACTCTTCCACTAAGTGCCACAAAACCCTTCTGTCTGCATGTCGTGCTGCTCGCACAGTGTCCTGCCAAGTGGGATGGGATACTTGGCCACCCTATCTCTCGTCCCTGCCGCCTGTTGTCCACTCAGCCTGAAAGGTGCTTTGTTTGGTTGTACGGTTTAACCTTTGACCCTTATCTTCTTCCTGTATCATCTGGGCGTGCCTTTCCTACTCTAACTCTGGTAGGATTCCTGTCCCTGACCTCCTTCCTGCACGTGCTACAGGAAGGGGCCAACCGGATCTGTGTGCTTTCTGACCTCCGTTTGGGATGTGACGTAGGCTGGGGTGTGAGCGCCCCTTTTTTTACGCAGTCTGAATGTTCTGTCGATGGGATTTATTCCCAACAAATTCTCAGCATTTCTTGCTACAGGAAACAAGCATTTACAATGCAACGGTTTTGCCTTTGGAAAAGTTAGAGCTATTGGCATTGTAAATGACAATTTTTTTATTTATGTTTTCTTTTTGAAAACCGATAAATAAATGGCATTGTCATTTACAATGCCAATAGCTTAATCTCTCGCAAATGCCACCCACACCCACACCCACAGAGAGCCCCCCACACAGAACCCCTCCACACAGAGCCCCCCCCACACACACAGGGCCCCCCCCACACACACACCCACAGAGCCCCCCCCCACACACACACACAGAGCCCTCACACACACTGCGAGCCCCCCCACACACCCAGACAGAGCCCTCCACACACCACACTCCAATGAAACTATCAATTATTCGAGGCCAGAGAGAGCAGAGTACTGCACAGTTCCACTTGTGTCCTGTGGTGAAAAAGCCACGCTGCAATGCACTCACAGTTTGTGTTCTACCTCACGGGATGGACCCTGCTGGAGACCGAGAACCTTCTTTTTCAGGTGTCCCTTCAAGTTAGCTCCCAGAAGCAGGGGTAAAGTGCACTCCTAGAGTACAGGGTGAGTCTCCTTAACGCTGGAGTGGCGGCCCAGGCCACAATCCTACTTTAAGTACAACTGTTCTTAAATCTGAGTAACTCACACTGGAAGCAAGAACCCCGCTACCATAAAAACGAGACGCAAGCCATAACCCCATCGTCGTTAATGCTGAGTAAGCAGAAAGCACACTGGAACCACACTTGCCTGTGAGCAAGCTCTGGATAATATGCACTGCATGGTCCTCGGCCTTCTCAGCAAAGAAACGCACGAGTAAACCTAAATATATATACTGTGCTTCAACTAAAAGATACATTTGGAATTTTGAAATGAGGAATTTCAGCCAGGGATGTCTGTTATTGGAGGCATAAAATATACCATTGATATTGACCGTTTCTACAGCAAACACCCAAAAATGAACTATGTTGAGCTTAAACATCAGGTGCTATTTTACTCAATTTATTGAGTCAATTTATAGTCTTTAATAGGCCCTGACAGAATTCACAGTTCTCTTCACAGAAACTCAGCCCACTAAGTTACATACGTAGTAGCTCTAAAATGTCACTCTTTACCTTTTAGGTGAACAACCTCAGCTCACAAAGAGGTTGTAAATCACATTTAAGAACACACTATTAAAATAGAAGTAAGATCCACATCATCTTTCATAAACTGAGCTGGTCAAGTATGCGGTACCACATATCTGGACACACAAGATTTTAATACGCCCACTTGTGTGGCAGGATTCCTGGATCTTGTCAGTCAAGCGTAGATAATACACAGACAATGGAAGCGTACAAATATCTTAATTCTAGAGGCAATTTCTTTGAAAGTCATGCAATTACATGTTTTCAACCAAAAACTTTTTACTTTCATTGTGATTTGGCAAGGCCCCTTAGAGGCAGTGACCACAAGACAGAAACTGTTCACAGAAGTGATATTCAAACCGTTTGCAACCCATGGCAGGACGGGGCAGGGGGGAAAGAGGTGCCAAAGGATGACCAACGGGAACAAACTTTTAGCAAAAGAGGAAGAATAGTTGACTTTTTATAAATGGATTTTAATAAACATGAACTTTGGCATTCGGGGGACCCAAACAAGAATTTCTTTGCCAGGGGAAAAGGAGTTTTCAAAAAATAAGTTTAAAGACTACAACTCTATTGAGGCATCCAGAAAACAGGCAGCAGCGACACCATCTGCATCAGTAGGCAAGATGCTTGGAGAGAAACTTTGTATTGTTCACAGTAACTAGTCAGGCAGCGTTTGGGCAAGCACAGGTAATCGCATAAGGACAAGCAGAAAAAAGGTCACAGATTGCTATGGTGGTCTAAAATATCCAATGTTGGTGTAGATGCAAAATAAAACTCCTCATAAAAGGAGTACTTTTTGTGTTGTAAATGACTTACAAACACAGGCAAATGACGAAGGATATGTAACAACAGTCTTCAGTGACTCCCAGGGAGATCTCTTCGATTTTAGGAATTTCTGTCCCTTAGTCAATTGGCGACAAAAATCTTTAGTTATTTTTGAACATTCGTCTACTCCACACCGTAAAATAAGTTCTTTTAAATAGCAGGTGTTATAATAACCCAACTCAATGGTATTCGTTTTCTGTCCCCGGGAGGAGCAAGCTGCGCTGCGATTGGCACCCGTGACTTTTAGGTTACATACACATCTCTGCAGCGAGTACACAACCCACTGAGCGACCTCAGTAGCAAGCCTTTTCGAACGCTGGACCCATGGCAGCTGCTGATGCTTAGACATCATCAGTCCCGGTGCAGTCACAGTGGTTGTGCCTGCATGCGATGGGGACACGAGTTTAGAACAGCGACCGTGCCAACACTGGTGTGCTCTCGGATGCGGTGGCATGAGAAGGACAACGTTAGTGGGCACCGATCCCGCCTATTGGCAGGTTACACTTCCCCTACAGCGGCAGGGGGCCCCAGTGGCTCTGCGAAACCTCTGTAGTCCCAGCACATACATAGATTTATACCTTTATTTTGACATGAATATGGCTGGGGAGCGCTCAGCGATAACAGCTAGTAACACTCAGCCGATGGCAGCGTGGAGAGAAAGTAATGCTCTGGATTTATGGGCTTTACATGCCCAGCAGCGCAGCCTCTTGTGCCAAGGTGAAAAAAATGGATAGAAAGGCGACGCAGCCCCAAATTGTTCTGTTCTTTGTTTGGGGCCTGTTATCGCTCCCCGGCCTTTGGGTGCGGATCCGAGGTCATCTGGCTGGCAGGCGCCGAGGCTGAAACCTTCACACTGTAAACAAGCATTTACAAGTGGTGCGGGAACAGGCACACGGAGAGCGGGGGGGGGGGCAGGGGCGGGAACGGGCACACGGAGAGCGGGAGGGGGGGTCGGGAACGGGATACGGGATAAAAACAAAAGTTTTAAAAAATGCTGCTCACCTGATCAGCGGCCTCAGTGCACAGCCCACCCCTGCAAAAGACACGGTGGAAATGAAGAAAACATGGCGAGACCAAAAAACAAAATTGCACACGCCCACCGCCGCATGACGATTTCGAAAGGGGCAGGATGAGTAAAAATGGCCGGAACGCCCCCGAATCTGCTCTCAGGATTACGAGCAGATGTCTGTTCCAATGGCTAGCCTCCATTTATGGAGCTAGCCAATGGAAACAGAGGCGGGACCAAAGCCACTCTACTCTTCTCATAATGTTTTCCCTGCAGCTGCGCAGTGCGCAGCTCGCTAGTCAAAACCTAAAAAGGTGAGTGTGCAGAACCCTTGTGAGGAAAGAAGCTCTGCATGTAAGTGTGCACAGACTGCATGAAGTGACTCTACATTACAGGCACACGGTCCTTGTACAAGAGGACTGGTGCAACGTACACACATAATACTCCAACACTCTACATGCACAGGGCCAACCACCAGGGAGCACATGTAAGAATGCACAGGCACTCTAGAAGACATCTATCTAAATAAACATTCAACTACACAACAACAATTGCATAAACTCTGCTAGCACACAGGGGCACAGGCACGACACACACTCACACATTCCAAAAAACATTGCAAGCCACCTGCAATGGCACCATTTGTAAAGAGGAGCACGTGACCTATTTTAACATGCCTTGAGACACAAGTCGTTTAATTCCTGCTGCTCAGCTCTTAGTTATTAAAGACCTTTTAGCAGGCATTTGTTTGCTCTCAACATACAATGACAATTATTTTGTCTGATATGGCTGGGCACAGTCAGACACAATATAAGTACTTCCAGACTATATAAAGTGTATGAACTTTGCGAACTACACACACCCTGCCTGCGGCCACACACATGGTAGCAGGCTCATGTGTTAAAACACAATATAAGAACCAAGTGTTCATTCTACAAATACATAGCATTGTTTTAAAAGGTCAGATAAAATGACAGCTATTTATTTAACAGTTTTGTCTGGTCTAGCTACAGCTTTAGATGTCTCACCATCCTCTTGTAATAAAACATTGAAAAAAATGCATAAATCTATACCTACACAAAGGGACTTTGGCCAGCCCTCTTCATACCTTGGTCTGGTCAGTGGTGATTTACATTTTACTTCTACCCACCACAGCATACAACATGCCCAAGGGAAGGCTCTCTTTGATGTCACTTCTGACATCAAGTCTTGCTATCCCCGAATTAAAAAATATCAAAGATAAAAGCCACACTTGAGTGCTACCAGAGACAAATGCACAGAATGGCTGTAGATCAGGGTTAAGCTCTTCCCTAGCCCCAAAATTCCACCTGGGGATGTCCAGCAATCGCCACATCGAATAAGGAGCACATCGCTCTCACTTTTCACCAAAGTCAGGTTGGCAGTCTGACTGCTTATGGTAAAGTGAATTTGATCATCCGAGGAGAAAACCAAAATTCATAACTTCACTGCACATTAAAGTGCAAGTTAATTGTGTGGACAAAAATAATATTATTAATTTAGGTTCACCAACAACACAAATTAGATACACCTGCCTCTAATTTCTTTTCTTATTTGCATGAAATCTAATAGGTTCCAATATTAAATAATCCAATCATCTATGCAACACCATAAATATTATCTATCTCTTATAAGTCACATGCATACTATCAGCCATACTTTGATCAGAATGAGGTATCAGTCTCACATACAAATCCCAATTCTGAATGAATCAATTTTTCCTAGATTTTCATGAATTAAATTAAGTGTCTCTCGTTAATAGCTATATTGTGATCTGGGATGTAAAGCATTATTCTCGGAATCTAGGCTGTGTCTTCAAAGTATCTTAGATAGCCTTCTTCAGAAGTAACACATTTTACAGCGTAATTGAAAATGTAACTGTTCAGTTTTTAGGGAGGCCTCTTGGTGTATCTGTAGAAAACAGAAATTGTTAAATTATTCATGTGTAGTAGTTGTATTGCAGAATCTCACTAGCACAAGTTTCGTATGAAATAGTGTTTCCTAAATATATTACCATTCGTTGTAGATTTTTTTAAATTATTAATTTCAATAGGGAAATTATTTTCTAAACTATATTTAGCACACAATATTTCTGTCAGACCATATTTGGGTATGATATTCTGATGCCATACTGTGTCTAATACTGGTTTGGGTTTAAAGAAAGTGACTGAATAGAAAGTAATATATATGTTTCTCCTACCTTAAACTCAGTTTGAAGAAAATTTCTGTTGAATTCTCTTTTTTCTTCATTAATTATAGATTAGATCATTTAGTAAATCATCTGCCTTATTTTAGTATGCTTTCATTTTCTGTAATAGAGTGAATTATTCCACTCTTTTTTAGTTTTATTAGAAATGCAACCTATATCTATTTAAGTATCATCTCAATGTATATTTTATTCACAATTACACATAGCCATATCCAGGCCAATTCCATATTGCCCGAGCAAAAAACACAGTATTTGCCTTGATATCTTTCTCTCATTTGACCCAGCAGTAGCGTCAACTACTCGTGTCCGGGGAGTGCTGGCCAGCAGGAGAGACCAGAAACCAATGTAACTGTTTCTCTGGAAGGGCTTTATCTGCCTCGTCCCAGCTTACCTGGAGCCACCAAGTACAAGGGACCAATCACTGCCTCTAGCAGTTCCACAGCCTTCTCCACATTGTATACCACTTGTAAACATCTTGTCCGTAGGTGCGTATGCACTAAGCAGCGAAGGTGGGAGAAGTAACTCAGGTTGAGTTGAAGTACCCTATAGTTGAGCAATTGACTATTAAGTTAAACTTCTGCCTCTGACTATATATACAGACTTGTCTCCCCATCAAGACACTTCACTTTATGTTCACATGCCTTTCTGGACAGAAGCAAATTACCTAAAAAAGAGCTGCATACAGAACTGAGAACTCTCATTCCTGGGCTAAATTCGCAAAGGTTTTTCCGTAAGTAGTTTGCCTTGCTCTTTTTATGTGTGAATTGCTCCTAAAATTCCACACTTAACAGAAAAGACCGACGGTTAAATTACCCATACATTACCAGTAATAAGACATTATTACTAATGCTCCCATTTATCCCTTTTTACTGATTTTTACAGATAAATACAGACAAAAAGCAATGTGTTTCCTGCCTGCACATATATTTAAAAATGGAAAAATACATACAATTGGGCTTCTTTTGAGTAACTTCTAGGCCCACAAATAGATAGCAAGGATAGTTAAAAAAACACAGGAGGAGATTTCCATAAATAACTTCGTCTGTCAACATACATTTTTTAGTATAATGCTATTATGGCATTGTTATGGTAAATTCTGCCTAATTTGCTAACATAGAATAGGCATCAAAGTATGAGTGTACGTTTATCAGTTAAATACATGTGGAAATGTATGATTTTACAACTTCATTTATCCACAAAAGGCCAAATAAACATGGATAAATACAGATGGCCAAAAAACAAATATTGATAAATACAGACCGAAATGTTTAAAAATAATGCCATGCAATCGAAGTCCTAATTATTACATATGGAAGAAAAAGCTTTGAGAATCAGGCTTGTGATTAAGCATGTATCACTCAAGAAAATTGCCACACCTAAGTTTGAAGTAAAAACAATTACAGAAAAAGCTTTGTGAACCAAGTCTTAAAATCCAAGATTAATTTAGACCTTACAGAGGAGTAGTGCAGAACTACTGACAAAAAACTGTTTGGGAATCGAACACCCAGAATATAACCTGTGTATCACACTTCATGTAAGTATGGCTGAAGGTTATCAGTGGCTCCTTAATTTCTCAGGATGGCTCGCCCACGCCAACTAAAACTCTGTTGGGATTATATTAAACATTAAAGAAGGAGTTTATCAAGAGTACAACTTTCGAACAAAACCACAAATATTTTGTGATGGTGCAAAAAACACTGAAGCTGAAGAAATTAAAATAGTGTATCTTCTCCGAAATTTGTCACAAGTTGGATGAACTATACAAAACAAATCTGAACCGAAAAAATGGCACCAGACAAGAAAGGAGATGATAAGACAACATTCACTTGAAATAAAGATAAAAGAAAAAAACAATGACAGTTATAAGAAAATTGGAGAGGTGTGGGGTCCCCCTGCCCCCACCGTTCCAAATCAACTGTAAACGAACACCCTAATAATCTTTTTACTCACCAGTTTCAATATCTGCAATTTTTATGGAAAAAAAAGCAAGTACATGATATTGCTTTTTCATGTACCGGCCCATTTAAAGCACTGACCACTAGAGTGATTGAAGGCTCAAGGCTATCCCACAGGTGCGGGAGATCCCCGAACTGTCATTATTAAAGCGTGTTCTGTCATTATTAAAGCGTGTTCAAACATATAACACCCTAAAATATCCCAGCCTATTATTGATGAAAAGTGGGAAAGAACCAACATTATAAAAACAAAGCTCTTATACTCAGGAGTCTTTACAGTGACTGTTGCTACAGAGCACCCAACAGGACCCTTGTCAGAGGGGGTGGGTGACCCATATCCAGTTCTGCGTCTTTTTATCCAATAGCGAGATGTGAGAGAGCGCAAACTGATATAAATGTATGAGTACATCACACTTACCTATAGTAAGCACAAGTCATGATGAGAAATGCCATGAGTGCTAATAGTATCTGAAATTATATTCTAAATGTATAGCTAATATAGAGATTTAAGTAGAAGTGGAACTAATACAGAAATGTGTGACATTATATGATTTTATTAGACGTGATTATTTTGAATCTATGTCGTGTAGCTGTTAACATATAAGATGGTCTGTGGTAAAACGCAGAACGTGGTAGGCCACAGGGCCAGAGCTGGAGCTAAAAGGGAAGGTGTTTCTTTTCACGACACAGATTGTTTAACGTTTTTGGTCATTGCATTAATGGGCCATGATTTAGAGTAATGTTTTCTAAATAATAGAATAAGAGTTTTAACATGCTTTAATTAAATGAAGAAATTGAATGCTATAATCATAATGTGAAATATTGTAGGCCTGAAATGTTTTAGCATTGATTTACACGTACATGTCTGGGCTGAGAAATGTTGCAAGCCTTTTTAGAAATCTATGAGAGTTGGGTTCTTGGCGGCAGATATCTGTCTGCAACAGGAAAGGGGGGATCCAATTATAAGTGAATGAATAGAGGTCTGTTCAGTAGACGGCCCAGACATGGAGGAGGGTTCTGGAATGTTTAAGGGGTATCAGCGGGCCGGAGAAGAGACTGAGAAGCAAGGTCAACTCTAACGTCTGAGGCCCAATACAAAGCATCATGGAAAAAGCCTGAAGTTGCACCACGTGAGAGGCGTTTCGCAAGGGGCGTCTCAAATGTTGTTGACTGTTTTGTATTAGGGACAGCACCCCTGGGTGGAGTTAGAGCAGAGACCTGAGGACCCTTTAGAGAGCGGATGGGTAGGCAGTGAGGGGTCATGACTGGAGAACTTTAGGTTTTCACCAAGAGACTTAGAGTGGGTGACTTCCCTTGGGGGTCATTCATTGCTGACACCTTTGTTAGGTTGGGATTTGGTTAAGTAGGGATACCATCTAGAACAGGGTAGGGACGCCTAACCTGTGTTTGTTTTCCTCCAACCTAAATGAAGGAGAGATATGCGTCTATGCTGATAGCTTTGCTATTTTTAGAACTTGTGTTAGTGATTTCTGTTGCTCGTCTGAGGGCTTTTCGAGAGCACATGTATGTAATTGGACCGGTGTATCTCGTGAATCTCATTCTGAGATGCTTGTATTTGCAGCTCATTATATCTTTACAATAAACTTTTGAAACCTAGAAGTTGTCCGTGATCTTTGAGAGTAGAGTCCTTTCTTGGGTGAACTAATTTGCAGATAGGTGTACTGTTTCCTTCCAAGACAGGCAATAAAGGTTCAGTCGACCAGATCGAGGTTTGGATCAATAGATATAAGGTATCGATCAAAATCTCGCCCGTTCAGTTGGTAGCTATAGAGGATGGTTGCCTTCTTGAGGACGGTGACCTAGGCCAGGTTAGCTTACCCCAAGGCCCCTAGAAATCGATGATCGGAAGAACAGCCCGCAGATGAAGATCCGGATGACGTGAGACAGAAAAAGCAGCAGTATCAGAGAGAGTGAGTATAAAGGGTTATGCGTGTTAGATTGCGGTGTTTTGTATTGTATCTATGTTGTAATGTCTGGCGGAGTTGAATGTCTGTAGAGTGACTGTGGAACAGGTTGTGAGCGCGCGCAACCGGTGGAAATCTTAAGTTCAAGGAGAGCTTAAGTGGTTCGGGTGTATCGGACACCCAGAGTAATTGTCAACTAGTGTGAAGGGGGTCATGAGGTACCATTGATCACCCGAGAGACCGAGATAGGGGGAACGTAAGAGTGAGTGCGTGAGTAACGGACGCTGGTCGGAAGTTACTGTGTGTGTAAGTAACCTATCAGAAAGACGATAGACATCTCGTCAGTTGTGTTGACAATTACAGATAGACTGTGGACGTACAGTCGAGAGAAGTGACCGCTTGGTCGGAAGTAGTCATTTTTCAGTGTATGAATGGGACGCATGCATAACCGGGAGACGAGTTGAGAAAGGAGGGGTGCTGCTGCGAAGCGGAGAAAAGAGACGTCAGGTGGTGTCGCGCAGCGATTGGCTGACAGGAAAAAGACCGCGCTGTGATAGGCCAGCTAGCGAACACGTCATACAGGGTCGCGACGTGATTGGCCAACAGGAGAAAGACCGCGCTGTGATAGGCCAAGCTAGCAAAGCCGCGACAGGATTGGTGGATTGTCATCAGGAAGTAAACAGAGTAGCGAGGCTGGATTTTGTGCGCATAATTATGAAGTGTTTTAAATGGTTGAAAGCGCTGTTTAAGAAAGAGAGGAGAGGATCGTATGAAGGGGAAGAAGCCCCGCCGGAGGGTACGCCAGCTCGTTATATGGCAGTAAATGTTGGGTTGCATACGATCCTTTGGATATCAGAGTGGAGTAAGATTACTGAAGGAAACGAGGAACTGACGTTCCCGAAGTACGGGACGTTCAGATTAGAGGTGTTACATCGATTGAAATCAGTCATGACCTCAAAGAGACCCTTGCCTAGACCAACCCAGTTTGAAGCCCTTGAAGCATGGCTTAGGGCAGCGCATGAAAGGAATATGAACAGACGGCAAGAAAGGGTGAAACGCTCGGTAAGGGCAGTACAGGATGCCAGGTGGGATGCGGATGCTAAAAGATGGAGAGTGCATAATTTGGAAATAAATAAACTGTACCCAGTGTTAGAGGCGCCAGTAAATAAAAGCCCCATAGAAGAAGATGACGAGAGCGAAACAGAGGACAGCCTGATAAACAGATTACTGACAGACAGGCCACCCCCGTATAATAGAGCAGGGGGAGAGGTCGAGAATACTGAAGGAGAAAAGGGGGGCAATGCAGGAGAGCATAGACCGCTTCCCAGTTCACAGTGGGATCCTGAGCCAAAGAAAGAGTTGCTCCAGCCTAGTCAGGTGCAACAGGTAGTCGGTAGGTTTGTGGTACAAAGAGCGCCGGAAACGGAAAGCGCCACATCCTACCCATTACCAGATGCACTACAGGTACCTGTTACCATAGGTCCTATAATATCGATATATGACCAAGAGAGAGCAAAAGGGGAAGAACGGAAGCGGAAAGACAGAGAAAGAGCAGAGCAGGCAAGGAGGAACGATACCACTAATTCCCCAAGTCAGATGCCAATACCCAGAGAGTGGAGTACCCCGATGCACACAGCAGGGGACCCAGGAGGAGATCCTGGGGGCCCTAGATGGCCAATGGATCTGAGGGGATCTGGACGAAAATCCTTTCAAGAGCTAAATGAGTACACGAAGCAGTGGGATGAGGCAGTGAAGGCTCAAAAGTGCATCAATGCTGCAGAAGCAGAAAGGGAAAGTCAGGACAGCAGAGCACGAACTCACTGCGGGGCTGGGGAGAGTAGCCCGGAGTGGGACTGTAGAGGGAGTAGGGGAGTCACCCATTGGGCCCGGAATGGAGGTAGAACAGACCTGGAAAACGGGGGCCCCGGGAGTGAAGGGGTGGCGTGCCCAATACTCAGTGAAGGGGAGAGGAGAGCGCAAGAGTACAGGAACAGCTTTAAGTGTCCACACTGTGTGCCTGGCACCAGAGAACAGAATGGGAGTTGTGAGAGGTCGCACCATAGTCCCTGTGATGACAGAAATGAGCGCAGCCCAGGGAATATGGGGAACCAGGAAGGATCGTATCGGATACTGAGCGATACGAGGCAAAGGGAGTGTAGCGACCAAAGGGAAAATAACAGAGAGATGTGCGGTGAGAGGAGAGAAGAAGACGAGAGTGGGCAGAGAGAGAGTAGGGATAAAAGGCCCGTGTTCCATCACCTTCCAAGATTGGATGGCCGAGCATGGGACCTGGAGAGATGGGAGCAAGGGAGGCCACCCATTAATTCTCCTGAGCCCAAACGCAGAGCTAGAAGTTGGGATGGTAGGGAGACCAGTGAGCCCCCTTCAAAAGACATATTGCGAGCTGAGATAAAAGCCAAGAGACTTGATGTCTCCAGCTTAAGGTCAGATCTGGATGACATGGTAGATGGTACCCTGCCTTTGGAAAGAATGGAAATGTATGAACAGGATGAAATACTGTATATGGCAAAGGACATCACACGAAAGGCGAGAGCAGTCCATGAGAAGTTAGTCGAACTAGCAGGCAAATATATGGTGGACTTGTCAAGAACCAAAGCATTACAGGGTAACCACAGGCTACATTACTCAGATCGAGATCTAGATGAGAGGAGAACGATTGGGCTGAAAACACACATAAGGGAATTGATTACTGGAATAAGGACATGGAGGGCACTAGATAAATGGGAAGAGAGGTGGTCCAAGAAAGGGACCGGCAGAAGAAGCATGATTGGTATAACACCAGGACAGCAGGGAATAGAAGCTTACCCTTTGCGTGAAGTTGCCAATGGAAGCTATGTACATGTCCCTTGGAGTAGGGGAGATTTAGCTGCTTTTACCACATCTTTCCCCAAGTTACGAGAGAGCCCCGTGGAGTGGTACAAGCAAGTCGAGAGGTTTGTAAAGATCTCAAAAGTCCTATGGATAGATCTGAACACGCTGTTTGACATTGTAGTACCAGGAGATCTGTGGACAGCATGCAAGGTTAGCGCTGAGTGGCCCACAACGGAGCCAGAGAGAGATGCTAGGACTAATGGGCCGTCCGAGATCGTGATGGCAAAATTCGAGAGAGTGATGACTTGGCTGAAAGAAAAAGTGCCAATGCAAGACATAGATTGGGTCAGAATAGACAGAACGAGACAGGAACCCAAAGAGACAGTCCATGAATATTACGAGAGATTGCTGAAGGCGTTTAAACAGTATAGCGGCTTGGATGTAATGGATCCAAAGGACATAGGGCAATTTGTGTCCAAGTTCGTCCTGGGACTGAGACCGGATATTAGTTTAATGATTCAGCAACACTCGATTTGTTGGCAAAGTAGACCCCTAGATGAAATACTGAGATATGCCAGGTACTGCTGTGATGAGGTAGACTCCAAGGCTAAGAAACTAAAAGAGAAGCTGATGGTGGTACAATTGCAGGCAGCAGGAAAGGGGGGACCGCAACAACAGCAGCAAGGGACAGGTACAGGAGGTAAGAAGCAGTACAGTCAGAACAAGGGTAATGAGGAGAGTACTACCTTCAGACCCAGAGTAGACATAGCTACCTTGAAGAAAACGACTAGGTGCCACCAGTGCAACGAGTTGGGGCATTGGAAACGCGAGTGCCCTTACAATGTAGAGATCGGAGAGCAAGAGATAGAGGAGGAAGAGGTCCAGAGCGCACCTATGAGAGGGGCGACGCCATACCAAGGAAAGGTGCTCAAAGGGGGGGGGGCTCCTCCCCGAGCCCAGTTCCCGCAACCTCCTCGAGTAGGGAGTATGGGTAAGACCTATAGACAAATGCCTCTGTTTGTGGAAGGTGAAGAATGCTATTATGTGGACCCATTAACCGGACAGAGAGTGGAAAGAGAAGACTGCACCCTTGGGGCAGCCTTAGAGGTAGATCAGAGGGGACCCTATGTTGAAGCAGAAGTAGCAGGGTGCCCTACGACATTTCTGGTGGACACAGGAGCCACTAGATCCACGATCAGATCAGCTGCAGTTCCAGACCTGCCCATGTCTGGAGAGACCATACAGGTGGTAGGGGTCGCAAACAGGAGAATAACCAGCCAATTGACAGAACCGGTACAGGTGAAAATAGGGAAGTACAGCGATGAGCACCAATTTGTGGTTTGCGATTCAAGCCCTGTGTGTCTGCTAGGAAGAGACCTGTTGTGCAAATTGAATTGTACTATATATTGTACACCCCAGGGAGTGGAGGTATTGACTAATGATGATGATGCAGATTTCAAAGTTGCAAACTCAAGAATATGTGTGGAGCTGTACCCTACTTTGACAGTAGACGAGCTTCCCTGGGATTTGAGGGAGACAGTGGCATCAGAGGTATGGGATTTCACTGGGGAAGAGATTGGATTAGTCAAAGGGGTGGACCCAGTGAAAATTGTAGTGAAACCGCATGCTGAGTTCCCAAGAACACCCCAGTATAAATTGACTCCAGAAACGATTGCAGGCATAAAACCCGTGATCGAGTCCATGATTAAACAGGGAATACTGAAAGAAATCGTGGGTAGTCCATGTAACTCCCCGATTATGGGTCTGCAGAAACCAAATGGGAAATTTCGGATAGTGCAGGACCTTCGAAAGATTAATAACATAGTCGTTTCATGTTGTCCAGTGGTACCGAATCCATCAGTGATACTGTTTCAGATTCCATTCCAAGCTGAGTGGTTCACTGTGATAGATCTTTGTCAGGCTTTCTTTTCGATCCCTTTGGACGAAGATAGCCATTTTCTTTTCGCATTTAAGCTGGAAAATCGCGTCCTAACATGGTGTCGTATCCCTCAGGGGTATACAGAGAGTCCATCGATCTTTAACCAGCTTCTGAAGAAAAATCTTGAAAGTCTAGTGCTGCCCCAGAAGTCAGTTCTGGTCCAGTACATAGACGACCTCCTTGTGGCGTCAGAAACAGAAGAAGCTTGCAGGGAAGATTCCATTGCTTTGTTAAATCACCTAGCTGCCAATGGGCACAAGGTGTCCCCGGGAAAATTGCAGTACTGCCTGACAGAAGTACAGTACTTAGGACACAGAATTGAGAAAGGCAAACGAAAAGTGTCACCAGACAGGATAGAGGCGATCATGAAAATGAACGCGCCTCAGACACAGAGAGAGGTCAGGATGTTCCTAGGGATGGTGGGTTATTGCCGACAGTGGATCGTGAACTTTTCACTGAAAGCAAAGCCCTTGCAAAAACTGACGCACAAAGAGGTGAGTGATCCGGTACCATGGGACAAAGACTGTTTGATGGCATTCTTACAGCTGAGAGAGGACCTGTGTCGTGCTCCGGCATTGGGAATGCCTGATTACAATAAACAATTCTTTCTTTACTGTTGTGAGAGAGAAGGTTGTGCGTTGTCTGTGTTGGTCCAAATCCATGGGAATGCCCGTAGACCAGTTGCTTATTTTTCAGCTACTTTAGACCCAGTAGCCGCAGCGTTGCCCGGATGTCTCAAATCCGTTGCTGCAACGGGTGTCAGCATTGAGAGATGTGAAAATATTGTTATGGGGCACCCGTTAGAGGTGTGCGTGCCACATTCTGTTGAACTGTTGATGACCAGGACCAAAACACAGCATCTGACCAATAGCAGGCTCACGCGCTATGAGCAAGTTATTCTTGCTGCAGAGAACGTGACCCTCAAGAGATGCTCTGTTTTGAACCCTGCTACCTTAATGCCACTTCCAAATGATATTGATGATGATGATGAATATACAGACCATGACTGTCTCGATGTGACTGAACTATGCACCAAACCCAGACCCGACATCGTAGATGAGCCACTGACCGACCCAGACGAAGTTTTCTTTGTCGATGGCTCATGTGTAAGAGACGAAGTTGGGCAGTTGAGAGCAGCTTATGCTGTTTGTACAATTGAAGGAGTTGTGGAAGCAGGGTGCCTGGAAGGAGTACACTCCGCTCAGGTAGCCGAGATTATTGCCCTAACACGTGCTTGCTTAGCAGGCAATCAAATTCGAGTCACCATCTACACCGACAGCCAATACGGGTTTGGGGTAGTTCATGATTACGGGCAGTTATGGTCTCAAAGAGGGTTCATGACTTCTTCAGGCTCTCCCATTCGCAATGGAGAGTTTGTGCGCTTGTTGTTAGAAGCATTGCAATGTCCAGCAAGTATCGCAGTTGTAAAGTGCATCGCACATACCAAAAATGAGGACTTTGTTTCGAAAGGCAATAGATATGCTGATGAAGTTGCGCGGTATTGCGCAGAACAAGGTTACTCTTTCACAGAGGTGGATGTGGGTGGAATAAATGTGAGAACTGAATTAGCCATGATACTGGAAACTGTTGATACTTGGGATGAATTGTCAACCATGCAAGAAAATGCTCCTGATTCAGAAAAGGAAACATGGGTAAAGGCAGGATGTGTAGTGGGTGAGACTCATTTTTGGGTCTCAGCAGATGGTAGAGCAGTGTTGCCCAATGAGATGGTGAGTCCAATGGCTAGACTCATACATGGTCCCGTACACTTAGGGAGAGATGCTATGCTGAGAGTGTTTAGACAGACTTGGTACAATCCTAAGTTTAGAATAGCAGCAGAAGCAGTGTGCCAGCGTTGTGTGACCTGCCAGCAGCTGAATGTAGGGAAAAGAACACCAGTTGCACTAAGTCACATAGGAAGGTCTGGAGGTCCATTCAACAGAATGCAGATAGATTTCATTGAAATGCCAAGATGCAACCGCCTCCGCTATGTCTTGGTGGTTGTTTGTGTGTTCTCCAGATGGGTTGAGGCATACCCTACACGTAGGTGCGACACCCTCACAGTGGCTAAGTTACTGCTTAGAGAACTTATCCCTCGGTTCGGGGTGCCGGCCTTTTTGGAATCAGATAGGGGAACACATTTTAACAGCGAGCTTGTGAAGATGATTTGTGTTGCACTGAATATCGACCAAAAGCTCCATTGCAGTTACCGACCAGAAGCCTCAGGAATTGTGGAACAAATTAATGGCACGATCAAGTCCAGAATAGCGAAAGTTTGCTCCTCAACGACCCTGAGTTGGCCTGACGCCCTGCCATTGGTACTCATGAGCCTTCGTAGTACCCCAGACAGAAGAACAGGGTTGTCACCACATGAGGTGTTAATGGGGAGAGCAATGAGACTGCCATCTATTCCAGCTACTGCACTGTTAAATATCACAGATGATATGATCCTGGACTATTGTAAGGGGCTGTCTGACGCCATGCGTTCTGTGTCCCTTCAGGTGCAGGCTGCAGAGGTTCCAGCGTGCCAGGGCCCTTGCCATGACCTGTATCCGGGGGACTGGGTCCTGGTGAAGAAACATGTGAGAAGAAGCTGCTTGGATATTCGTTGGCGTGGGCCCTACCAGGTCATTCTGATCACAAGTACAGCTGTAAAGGTGGGAGGCCTGCCCAACTGGATACACGCGTCGCATACGAAAAGGGTTCCAGCACCTCTGGAAACAGCTCCTCTCTCGGATGGACGTCCAGCTGAGGACCAAGAAGCCATAGAGGGGGCTAGCCAAGCTGTAGAGGTGCCAGTGGAAGCAGGGAACGAGTCTGACCAAGCTGAGGACGGTCAGTACAACAGCGAAACAGAAGACGCTACAGAAGGAGAAGACAGCTGGGAGTACGAGTCTGACCCTGACAGGTCTGAAAGAGAGCGAGAACAGACCAGAAGGAGAAGGAGTAGAAGGGCACGTGGAGAAGCAAATTGGCCGCAAAGAAGAAGTTCTAGCCTGAGGTCAACTCCAGAAGCAACCCTTCCTCCGATATCAGAAGACTCAGACCCAGAAGAAGGTGCTCAGGGCGCTGAAGCACCAGACCGAAGAAGGTCAAGAAGAGTGCGTGTGCCTAACAGAAGATACTCCACACCTGAGTGGACATATCTGGCGACAAATGTCTGTGAAACCGGAGACAGGGAGGATCCGAGCGGTGGTGGTGTCCAGTTCTGAGCCCATTATCACCGTGGAAATACAACTGTTGGTACCCGGTGTCGAACAAGAAGGGTCACTAACATTCGTGCTCCCCAGACCTCCCCGCCTCAGCAAGTTAAAACACATGTTTCTTACAGAATTGAAATTCCCCGACTTTGGTACCACGATAACAGCACATGAAGAGCATACTCTTCGCATGGAAATATTGAACTATGCTATTGAAGCTGCAACCACAAATCTAATAGTCGATTGTTAAAGGACTTTGTAAATAAAGCAAGCAGAAGAAAAGAAGATTACCTAGCGCCCAGGAAGCAGAGAATTTTAGGGAACCCCTTGAGTGGATGGAGAAGGGCTAGGGTTGTCTTTTTGAACTGTGAAAGGACTTTTTGCGAAAAAGGCTGTCAGCCTCCAGCTGTGTGGATTCTAAAGACAAAAAAAGGATTGAAAGAGACTGTAAAGGAACGAGAGGAAAAGAACTTTTTGCAAAGAGAAAGGGAAAGCTAGATTGTCTGACGAAATGGAGGCCGGCACCCCGAACCGCAGAGCTAAATGTATAATAGGTACACTAATAGTAGGAGTGATAATATTAATAGCTTTAGTGGTAACAATTTCTTATGTAAAGGGACATGAGGAAGAGGTAAAGGTAACTGATGCGAATTCTGTAGTAACACTTACACCCACTGTTGCAGGTGAGAAAAGGGAAAACACTCAAGAGAAAGCGTTATTGGCTGCAGAAGCCCGCAGGTTACATGTAGACGAGTCCCAAGGAGACTTTAGGTCAAATGCTTATGCTAAACTTTTGTATGAATACGTGGATGCCATGGAGGTTAAGGATTGCTACGTCTGCATGCAGTTGCCTGCGTCTGTAGATGAAGGAATTCGATATCATCACCTCCCTCTGACATATGGCATTACATGTAGCTTATTGCTTAGTATATTTTATGAGAGAGATAGTTTTGAATACTATTTCTCCAATTATGATTCTGTGTTGCCAGAAGTCCCGAATTATAAGCAGATGAATAAATGGGATTACTGGAAGAGTGAAGACAGATTGGCCAAATTCTTCATTCCTTGGATTACCTTAGATACTTCACATGCCCGTAGAAATAATCTGACATGCAAGGTGTCAGAAGTCGAGAAAAAGTTCATTGGGCAGGTGGATGATCGTTACAGGAGACAAAAGATTTTGAAAAAATCAGGACAAGGGAAATTAGATTGGACCGAGGAAGAGAAGTCACATAAGAGAAAGGGTAGTAGTGGTCCAATAGCTTTAGATAAAGCGCAGAAAGGAAAGTTATGTCTTCACCGAGCCAAAACGTATTATGAAAATGTATACGTGGGTGAAGTTGACTGTGAACATGCTTTTAATTTAGAGTACTACACTAAGGATTTCCTGAAGGGAATGCAAGTAATTCCAAATGTGTATTTTGTATGTGGAAGAAATGCTTACGTGAGACTACCTGACAACTGGTATGGATCATGTTACTTGGCAATTGTCTTCCCCAAAATATATCATGCACGAGACTTATTGATCATTGAGGGCCAGACATCATCGAGGGGAAGGAGAGATGTAGGTGATGCCGAAATGGTTGGAGATGTCTTTGGAGCTATGTTCCCTCTTTTGGGAATAATCCTTAATGATGTTAAAATTAGACGACTGGCAACAGTTGTCGACAGGTTGTCTGCCAGCACTGCTCAGTCCTTAATGCTGGTAGAAGGAGAGATGCAATCGATAAGGGCTATGGTTCTTCAAAATCGGCTTGCATTAGATGTCTTATTAGCAAAAGAGGGCGGAGTCTGTAAGGCTTTGAAGGTTCAGGAATGTTGCACTTACATTCCAGACCTTTCAAAACCCCTTGAGAAAGTTATTAAGAACATAACTAATATACACAAAGAGATCGAAGACTTGAGTAGAGAAAATGTCTGGGAAAAGGTGGGCCACGGAATGAGTACAGTTGGAGGGTGGTTTTCCACCTTAGGCAAAAGCTTTATTTGGTATATCCTAAAGCCTATCATCATAATATTGATCTGTGGGATAATATTGTGGGGATTGGTGAGGGTATTCAAATGGTACAGAGCAAGAAGGTCAGAAAGGGCCCAAAGAGAACAGTTGCAGAGATTGGCTGCCATACAAGATAATCAGTACAGGAGCCTGAGAGCTCTGGAAGCGCAGAGAATGCCAGCAATAACTGCAGTTTAAATGTTAGTGATGACCCCGAGAGGTCATCAAAGGGGGGAACTGAGAGAGCGCAAACTGATATAAATGTATGAGTACATCACACTTACCTATAGTAAGCACAAGTCATGATGAGAAATGCCATGAGTGCTAATAGTATCTGAAATTATATTCTAAATGTATAGCTAATATAGAGATTTAAGTAGAAGTGGAACTAATACAGAAATGTGTGACATTATATGATTTTATTAGACGTGATTATTTTGAATCTATGTCGTGTAGCTGTTAACATATAAGATGGTCTGTGGTAAAACGCAGAACGTGGTAGGCCACAGGGCCAGAGCTGGAGCTAAAAGGGAAGGTGTTTCTTTTCACGACACAGATTGTTTAACGTTTTTGGTCATTGCATTAATGGGCCATGATTTAGAGTAATGTTTTCTAAATAATAGAATAAGAGTTTTAACATGCTTTAATTAAATGAAGAAATTGAATGCTATAATCATAATGTGAAATATTGTAGGCCTGAAATGTTTTAGCATTGATTTACACGTACATGTCTGGGCTGAGAAATGTTGCAAGCCTTTTTAGAAATCTATGAGAGTTGGGTTCTTGGCGGCAGATATCTGTCTGCAACAGGAAAGGGGGGATCCAATTATAAGTGAATGAATAGAGGTCTGTTCAGTAGACGGCCCAGACATGGAGGAGGGTTCTGGAATGTTTAAGGGGTATCAGCGGGCCGGAGAAGAGACTGAGAAGCAAGGTCAACTCTAACGTCTGAGGCCCAATACAAAGCATCATGGAAAAAGCCTGAAGTTGCACCACGTGAGAGGCGTTTCGCAAGGGGCGTCTCAAATGTTGTTGACTGTTTTGTATTAGGGACAGCACCCCTGGGTGGAGTTAGAGCAGAGACCTGAGGACCCTTTAGAGAGCGGATGGGTAGGCAGTGAGGGGTCATGACTGGAGAACTTTAGGTTTTCACCAAGAGACTTAGAGTGGGTGACTTCCCTTGGGGGTCATTCATTGCTGACACCTTTGTTAGGTTGGGATTTGGTTAAGTAGGGATACCATCTAGAACAGGGTAGGGACGCCTAACCTGTGTTTGTTTTCCTCCAACCTAAATGAAGGAGAGATATGCGTCTATGCTGATAGCTTTGCTATTTTTAGAACTTGTGTTAGTGATTTCTGTTGCTCGTCTGAGGGCTTTTCGAGAGCACATGTATGTAATTGGACCGGTGTATCTCGTGAATCTCATTCTGAGATGCTTGTATTTGCAGCTCATTATATCTTTACAATAAACTTTTGAAACCTAGAAGTTGTCCGTGATCTTTGAGAGTAGAGTCCTTTCTTGGGTGAACTAATTTGCAGATAGGTGTACTGTTTCCTTCCAAGACAGGCAATAAAGGTTCAGTCGACCAGATCGAGGTTTGGATCAATAGATATAAGGTATCGATCAAAATCTCGCCCGTTCAGATGCATTATGTTTCTTACATGGTCGTACTTTCAGTGGAACAGCAAAACTGCAGGCCTCAGAAACCAAAGTGTGGGTAAAAAAGTTAGGTCTGGCTTTAAGTTCTAGTAGACGTGGCTGGACGGTTGTCCTGGGTAAACTAAATCTGCCCGGCTTCAAGTTACCCACATTTTCAGGAAATGACAGTTCCCTTCATACAACTCTCATTCGTCGTTGAGTTTTCAAGGTGGAGGTCGGGTTCCTATGCCTCTTGCCCTTCTTTCATTTTCTCTTCCGGCTGGAAGCTGTGAAGACTCTCTGGTCAATCCTGCTTCCTCTGAGCTGAGCACCAGAGTGAAAGGTTTCTTTGTTACTCGGAAGTCATCATTTGTTTTGAGTCTGACTGGGCAGTGCACGTTTTGGAGTGCGTGGGAGAGAAACAGCCTCCTCTCCCACTGGGCATGTTCACCAGCTTCTGCGAGTTTAGTCAGGCCTCTGTGGTCACAAATTATGACTTTTCATCAGTCCACCCACTTTCCTGCAACAAGAGGTAATTTCTAGGAAAATAAGGCAGGGCGCGACTAGTTGACTACTATTGGTGTGTGCTATGTACCAGGGCTCAACGTGTAAGTTTTAATTTTAGGTCTTCTGCAGACCCGGAATTTTTTAGATGGTTTGCTTAGCACTGCACAAATACTTGCAGAATTTACTTGCTGAGCCGAGCTGAAATGCATAGAAATCTTACATTGTCCATTGTTAGGCATGAGTAGATAACCTACTTCTATTGCTTTTCATTGAATAGTCTGTCACCTGTAATGTAAGAGTAAACTTGCTTGTGTCAGAATGCACAGAATAAAGCGAAAACTGGAAAAGTTGTGCACACATGTCTGATGCCCCCGACACTCCCCAGCTTATCCTTGCTTTCTAGTCCCATCACTTTGCATGCTAGCAGTTTGAAGTTTGACATTTGCTGGGATCAGAAAAACTGTAAGGTCAAGATTCCGAAGGATTTTTCTTTAAATTTCACAAGTGCTTGCAGGTGTTACAAATGACGTAAGCATGACGTTAGTGGAGTCATTTAATACTTTGTGATAGAGATGCAACCTGTTCAGATTTATAAAAAATCTCTCAAGGGCGGCGCAGTGGCGTAACGAAACTTGAGGGGGCCCCCCTGCAAACTACATAGAGGGGGCCCCCCTCCCATCTTCCGTGCCATTCTAGAGCTCTCAGGCCAGCGACCCGCCATACTACAGGGGATGCGGGGCTATTGTTACGCCACTGTCACCAATCCAGCCATTATATATAACACTGGATGGTGGTGTTAAAGGTTGGGTGTAGTCTGCCCGCAGGCTACCATAGGTGGTGGTTCATTCATTACAGGGTCCCTGCCATCAGTACGCCGGGGAAGTTTGCCCAATTTTAGGTGGGTTTCCTGGTGCAGACTCCCGTCATGATATACAACATCGGGCCTACTCATCGTTCAGTTTTGCCAAAAGTGCATCCACTGCTCCTTCTCGTTTCCGTTGTATTTCAAAAGCAGATGTAACTACAAAGAGCAACATTTTGATAATACATTTTTATTAGTTGACAAAGCAATCTTAAGAGGCATTGCATAGCTTCATACACACTGTGACCCCAATTCCATCACAGTCTCTCTCTCTCTCTCTCTCTCTCTTTCTCTCTCTCTCTCTCTCTCTCTCTCTCTCTCTCTCTCTCTCTCTCTCTCTCAGTGAGTCAGTCTCTCTCTCTCAGTCAGTCTCTCTCTCTCTGTCATTCAGTCTCTCTCAGTCAGTCAGTCCTTCTCAGTCAGTCAGTCAGTCTGTCAGTCTCTCTATCTCTCTCTTTCTGTCAGTCTGTCAGTCCTCTCTCAGCCAGTCAGTCTCTCTCTCTCTCTCATTCAGTTTCTCAGCCAGTCAGTCTCTCGGTCAGTCAGTATTCAGTCTCTGAGTCAGTCAGTCTCTACTCTCTCTCCACTCTATCTCTCTATTCTCTCTCTCAACTCTGTCCAATCTATCTCCACTCTTTCTCTCTCCACTGTCTCTCTCTCCCCACTGTCTCTCTCTCTCTACTCTCTCTCCACTCTCTCTCTCTCCCCCCACTCTCTCCCTCCACTGTCTCTCCACTCTCCCTCTCTCCCTTCTCTCTCTCTACTCTCTCTCTCTCGCCACTCTCTCTCTCTCTCCACTCTCTCTCTCTCTCCACTATCTCTCCACTCTCTCTCCGCTCTCTCTCTCTCTCTCCACTCTCTCTCCACTCTTTCGCTCTCTCCTCTCTCTCTCCACACTCTCTCTACACTCTCTCTCTCTCCAATCTCTCTCTCTCCCTCTCTCTCTCTCAGTGAGCCAGTCTCCCTCTCCCTGTCATTCAGTCTCTCTGAGTCAGTCTGTCAGTCTCTCTATCTCTCTCTTTCTGTCAGTCAGTCAGTCTCTCTCTCTCAGCCAGTTTCTCAGCCAGTCAGTCTCTCGATCAGTCAGTATTCAGTCTCTGAGTCAGTCAGTCTCTACTCTCTCTCCACTCTATCTCTCTCTCTCCATTCTCTCTCTCAACTCTGTCCAATCTATCTTCACTGTCTCTCTCTCCACTGTCTCTCTCCACTGTCTCTCTCTCTACTCTCTCCCCACTCTCTCTCTCTCTACTCTCTCTCCACTCTCTCCCTCCACTGTCTCCCTCCACTCTCTCTCCACTTGCTCTACTCTCTCTCCACTCTCTCTCTCCACTCTCTCTTCTCTCTCTACTCTCTCTTCTCTCTCTCCACTCTCTCTCCACTCTCTCTCCACTCTCTCTCTCCACTCTCTCTCTCTCTTCCTCACTCTCTCTCTCCACTCTCTCCCCACTCCTCTCTACTCTCCCTCCACTCTCTCTCTCTCTCCAATCTCTCCACTCTCTCTACTCTCGCCACTCTCTCTCCACTCTCTCTCTCCACTGTCTCTCTCCACTGTCTCTCTCTCCACTGTCTCTCTCCACTCTCTCTCGCTGCACATAAAAAGGTAACATGAGGGGAAGCACTGAAGAATGCTGCATCAATAGAAGCAATATTAGCTATAACTCATTTGCGCTTGGGGTTTTGTTCAATGGGTTTGCAACATTTTATGCTGCTAAGTTAAACTACATTTGGGCTCAAGCGGCAAAATGTAATGTACAACGGTTTACTAATTAGAGGATTCTGACTGGCTTCCCCTATTGAAAACATTTGAGCAGTGGATTCAATATTATGATAGTATTTACCTAAGCACTGGAGAGAGGGTGTATTAATTAGGACCATGGAGCATGTTTCATGTGTGCCTTATGGGCTGTATTAAAGAGGAGGCACTTATTTGTGTCTTAAACAGTTGTTATGCTGTTACTGTTGAGCTATAGTGTTCTTGCCATCAAAAATACACGTCATACATTTGCTTCCTCCTCCATTTTTATGGAGATACTGGTGGAGATCAGAGAAATGACAGCTCAATCGCTTGAGATCTTGGAGAGGAAGCACGGGAATAATTATCAACAAGCAAAAGCAGGCTGCACAGGAAATGCGACTAAACAACAAGTACTAACGTGGCCCAATAAGAGGAGATTAGCAAACTGGCATTGAGAAGGGTAGATGCAGACCTAGACAAGTTGCATCGCTGCCTAATGCCCACATCTTGCTTGACAACATGGTATGGCAAGGTGAAAATTAAGGTATGGTGTGGTGCATAGAATTTGTGAAACGGGCACTTGCCATTGCTATGGCTGTGTGGTTGCATTGCGCTATGGTCTTACAAGTCCTGAGATAAAAACCCTGAACTTTCTGAAAAAAAGAGAAAAGTGATACGTGTGACTTAATCTTAGTCACTGCTAATTACTCTGAGTGATATTTCAGTTTATGATTTTATTCTCACTGTGCCACTAAATACAGAGTCCAATCATATGCAAATCAGCCTCGATCCAACAGGAACAGTCCAACCTAAACTGCTAGACCAGACCACATCCGTGCTCCAATGGATCACAAGCAAACTCAGATCAGCTTTGGCCTGTTTTGGAATTGTTAGTAAGGTACCAATTGGGTCCTGTGGGATAGTGAGCTAGGTGCATGCCCAACCTTGACTGGGCATACATGTCATAGGCAGGGCATCCCAATGAGAAAAGTTAAAATGTGAGGAGTGGCATGCTTGAATTAATCTCAGTCACTGTTAAATACATTAGACCACACTCCAGTGCATGATGGTTTTCCCCACTGTGCCACTGCAAACAGGGACCAGCCCTATGAAAATCAGCCCTGTCCTACTCTAATAAGAAGGCTGCAGTGCACCCTGAACTGTTAGGCCACACGAGCAGGAAGGAACACATGGAGCCCCACACCTCAGAAGGCATTGTGTGGCCACATCAGAGAGGTGCAGCTCGAGCCCTGTGACACTGCAAGCAATGGGACTCATGGGTGTCTGACTGAGAGAAGCACACATGTGATAGATGGGTTGACTGTTTGAATAGAGATTAGCCACTGGTAATTTGTCTCGCTCACATTCGCGCCTCTCGGCTGGTCTCGAAGGACAGGACAGAGCACTTGTATAACACTTTTACAGTTCAGGACCGAGGTAAACAGAAATTAAGGTATATCACCCCAAGGAGCACACTGAATTAATACCGGATTAACTCACAGGCAACAACAGGTAGCACCACATACGCAAAGGAATGAGGCCTAAACAACAAGGGCCTCATTTATGAAAAAACGAGGACTGGCTGAAGGTGCCACACCTACCATTCTGTTGTTCTAGCACGCGTTGCCAACAGGTAGAGAAAAATAGTGCCCAGCTGGCAAAGGAAACAGGTAGAACCAGGATGGCACATGCCCTCAGTTACAGAGTGCTCAGCTATCAAGAAGTATATGCGTGGAACTGGTGAGCTAGAAGCAGGCAGGTGGTGCTCAAGTTCCATATGCCTAGGACAAGGAAAGACTGCAAAGAAGACTATGCATCGCTCAAGCTATGTGGAAACTGGAAATAGTGAAATGAATCGATTCTAAAATAGGTCATAGAGTGTTGTGGGCAACGTTTACACGGCATTCTGCAGGCCCATCAGGACAGCACTCCCTCCCCCAGTGAACACATAACTGATCTTGACACCCATCGCTTTCTGCTTCGGTCGGTTATATATTCGCCACACCCCCCCCCCCTCACTTCTCCTCCCCCATCATCTCAGACATCCAGCCCGGCCCCTGCCAGTGCTAAAAGGAATATTACCTTAACGGTCCGTTCCCGCCATCTCCCTTCTGCAATCTGCGCCTCTCTCTAAAACAGGTGTACCATCGTTTTGATCACACAACATACTCGAGTTTCGCACGCTCGTCGCTCACCTTAGGCCTGGCTGGCTAGCCTGCAGCTTTCCTTTGAAGGCGAGCGCCGGGGTGGGCCACAGAAGACAGGGCGACTGATACTGGGCAAGGCCAGGCAGGGGCTAGTACTGTTTTTAGTACCACGGCAGCCGCACCCTTCTGGCTTCTTCTAAGTCACCGCAGTACCAGTACGAAGTCACGTGCTCTTTTACAATGCGCATGACAATACTGGCATTAGTCACGAGGCCCACCCCCACTGTTAAGACCGCGGCACCGCGGCACGCAGACACATAGACAACAACTGCGCGCCGCCACACCCACGGACCTTATTTATTTATTTATTTATTAATGCGATTTTATATAGCGTGAACTTTACCCGAAGGTGTCAGAGCACTTTACATAAGAACCAGTTGAAAAACATAAGGACTTAGGATTACATGCGTTACATAAAGGATACAAACTGAAAAAAAATTGCAAATGCACAAGATGTAAAGTCACACAAGGAGGAGATACAAATGGATATACTCTAAGAGTCACATAGGAATGGTAGAGAGTACAAAGGTCTACTGCCTATACTAGTGATTAGAGTTATCCCTATATACATATATATATATATATATATATATATACATACATAGTAGATTTCCTCAGGCACAGTTCCATTAAGTGGGGTCGGAGGGAGGACGTAGTCACAACACCAAGGGAGGGTGGGAGGGATTCGAGGGTATGGAGAAAAGGCAAAACAGAGAGGGAAAGAAACATTTGAGGATCCTCAAGGGGGAAAAGAGGGAAAAGGGTAAAAGACGAGGGAATGGACGTGATGGTTGTAGAATGATATGTATAGCAAACATTTCAAGGGCTCAACTTGTGCAAGAGTTCTTCGAGCAGCGCTTCTCGAACTTTTTAGAACCACAAACCTAATTTTAGAACAACAAATGTTTACGACCCAACCAGCTTTAATGTAACTAGAGCATTGTATGGTAGCACTCCGTCATTTACAGACAGCACATTTTCCATTGAAATGGCTACTAAATGTTGCACAGGCATACAGTTTTATTGATAAAAGTATATTGCATGCAAATGATAATGTGTGTAAGTCTGCTTCCAGTAAATATTTATCATTTGTGCAGCACCAAAATCTTTGTTTCCATCACATTTCAGAATTACAAAAAATGTGCTTCATTTTTGCTTTCCCAACTTTTAAATGCGCACAGTTCATTTACAAGAATTTACATTTTGCTGTGTGCAAAAAAAATGACATCATACAGCCTTTCCATACACACTCACTGTACCCCAGGACAAGATTGTCACATAAAAGTTTACTGTTCTTTCTCCGACTGCAAAGTGAGAGGAGTTAGTAAACACCAGTCTCCATGTTACAAAAATAAGCAGCAATTTGTCAGAAGACATAGACTGGCATTTAACCCGTCTTTGAAGCCAGGAAATGTAACAAAAATACAGAATTTAAAGGCATTCTTACTTTTTAGGTAAAACTTTTGTGGCAACCAAAAATCATCTCACCACAAACAAAGGGGTAGGGACCCATAATTTGGGAAACAGAGTGAAGCCAGACCCTTGGCTCGGATCTGTCTCGGATATGAAAAAACGAAAACCTAATGCACACCAATAATAGACAGTATAGATAGAGATGTCTCAATGGACATTAGTATATACAAGTAACAACAGTCGCAGAAAAGGGAAAACGACGGTGATACGATTCCTCTTTTATTGCATGGATGGCCAGCCGACACGTGTTTCGTCGTCAAGCGGTAACAGTGCTTGCACGACTCCTCAGGGCTGTAGCGCGAAGGTAATGAACCACAGGTCGCTTAGCCGGTGATATTTCCGACCCGGCCCCCGCTCGAGACCAGGTTTAAAACTATTCGTGGATCTTGGGTATGGCTCCAGATTCGTTTAGCGATTTGTGCAGTAATAGCGCTTTACGTAAAGTAAATAGTGCTCAGAACGCCTGAAGTTCATCGATGTCACCAAATGGTGAAGAGCATCCACTTCAAAGTGCTAGAGTGTAAGAATTGTTGGATCCGTGTTACTGAAAGTCATGTAGTCGCTTTCAGCAGTATAATCCGTTTCTGTTGCGAAAGCCAGCAGGACGAGTAATCCCACACAAAGGTGGACCGCACCCGGAACCTTTGTGTGGGATTACTCGTCCTGCCAGCTTTCGCAACAGAAACGGATTATACTGCTGAAAGCGACTACATGACTTTCAGTAACACGGATCCAACAATTCTTACACTCTAGCACTTTGAAGTGGATGCTCTTCACCATTTGGTGACATCGATGAACTTCAGGCGTTCTGAGCACTATTTACTTTACGTAAAGCGCTATTACTGCACAAATCGCTAAACGAATCTGGAGCCATACCCAAGATCCACGAATAGTTTTAAACCTGGTCTCGAGCGGGGGCCGGGTCGGAAATATCACCGGCTAAGCGACCTGTGGTTCATTACCTTCGCGCTACAGCCCTGAGGAGTCATGCAAGCACTGTTACCGCTTGACGACGAAACACGTGTCGGCTGGCCATCCATGCAATAAAAGAGGAATCGTATCACCGTCGTTTTCCCTTTTCTGCGACTGTTGTTACTTGTATATACTAATGTCCATTGAGACATCTCTATCTATACTGTCTATTATTGGTGTGCATTAGGTTTTCGTTTTTTCATTGTATGTTGTGTGCTTTGCACACACTTGGAGGGGTTTAGGGCATTTGTCCCCTCACCTACTTGCACCCTGACCCATCAATACCTTACACTACCGTGTGCTGTGCGCCTAGTATTTCCCTAAACTCTAAAAAACCCCAGTTCTCTTTAGGCTTTTCTGTCTCGGATATACCTGTTATTTGTTGGCTCGTCCACCTCTATTTGGATGATTGAAACAAAGCGTCTCAGAAAAGCTCACTAAATATGTTATTATTCACACTTTACAGACACTAAAAAGATTAACAATAGGAAATACAACAGAAGTAAGAGCCGTACTGCGCAGTGTGCACCAACTATTTAAATAATTCAAAAAGGCGCAGACAGGCTAGCAGGGTGTGCGCACGCACGGCACCTTAATTCATGTTTAAAATAGAGGCCCAGGCACATCAATCTCCGTGGTGTGAGGAGCGCACTGTTTACAGGCCTGCCTTGCCTTGCTTACTGAGTAGGCAGCGTGTCTTCCTTCCTCTGCTAAGAGTGAGGGGGCCCCTGGCTGGAGCGTAGGGGCCCCCTGCGGGGGCCTGTGTTAATACGCCCGTGCCCGTCACCCCTATATAATTAATGGTTGTTGTTACAATACATTGAGGCTCACCGTCTGTGCTGTTATGTTCTGGGCCCATGTTCCGCCCCTGGCGCAAGGGGCGTGTAGTGTTGAAGTCATGTGACCGCCTATAATAAAGAAAGGCTCCGCACGCACGTACGCTATTCTGAGACGGGCGCACGGAGAGCCAGCAAGTTATTTCCCGTGTCTGATTCCTTTATTCCTAGGGCCACGTGTTAGGCCTAGTGCCGATTAGCTAAGTTGGTCCAACCATTCTGAAGGACACAACAATTGGCGACGAAGGTGGCTGCTGAATCCTCGCTGGGTGAGGGTACGTGATTCCTGCCCCGTGTGGCGGCCGCGAGCCTGTTCCTCGGCTCGTGGTGCTCGTGCCGTGCGGCGTACCCCACCCCCGCGCAGACCGCCGGGAGGAGCGGCCTGGTGCAAGGACATCGAGTAGGTGACTCCGACCCTACTGCCGCACAGCTCACATCTGTACGGTGCTCCGGGCGGTGCCCCGTTTCAGCCCACGCATCAGGTGGTCGTGCGAAGTGCCTGATCCGGCGCGACTGGGAGGATGGCGACGATTCCGCCCATTGAACCTTTTGTGGTAGAGGGTGCGCCATCAGCGCTCGCTCCCAAATGGAAGGAGTGGGTGGATAGACTCCTAGTATTCTTCGAAGCTACGAAGACGCACAAGGAACAGAAACAGGCCATGGTGTTACATCTCGGCGGCAAGGACATCCATTCCATTGCTCGGACCCTCCCGGAGGCGACCCCCAGAACTCATCACACGCTGATTAATGCCCTCAATGCCCATTTTGAGCCCATGGCCAATCAAGATTATGAACGATTTGTGTTCAGACAAGCGCGCCAGTTGCCCGAGGAGTCGCTGGACACATATCACACCAGGCTCAAAAGGTTGGCGCTCACGTGTGGGTTTCAAGATACCACCGAGGAAATTCGGGGACAAATTATACAGGGATGTGCATCGGCCAAACTGAGGGAAAGGATTCTAGAGGAGTCTGGCAAGCCGCTAATGGACATCCTAACTCTTGGCCGCACGAAAGAACTCTCCAAAGCTAGGGCTGCGCACATGGAAGCTGCTTTGCAGGCATCGGTTAAAGTGGAACCGGTTAACAAAATACAGACGCACACGCCCACTAAGTGGCCCAAGAGACCGCCCACTCAGGGTGGAGCGTCGGGACAGTCATGTGGTTATTGTGGAGGTCCGCGACACCAGATGGCAGAATGCCCAGCACGGGGCAAGCGGTGTTCGGGATGTGGCAGGCAGAATCATTTTGAGAAGGTGTGCCGGTCGAAGAAATTCCGTAAACCACGCCCCGCTGTGCAGGCCATAATGGAGGGGGAACAGAGTCACAGTGATATGGATGACGATGAGGAGGAAGAACGGTCGGTACACAAGGTACACATGATCGGTACCGCTGCCCGCCGTACCAGGCCACTGCCTCAATGCGCCATACAGGTAGCGGACCAAGATCTAATAGCAGTGGTGGATACGGGCGCGTCCATAAACCTCATGAGTGTTTCCCTCTACAGGACCATGACCACGCCTCCGGCGCTGCGTCCCACCCCCATCACTGTCTTCGCATATGGGCAAGACACCCCTCTCGAGATTCGAGGGAAATTCAAAGCGGTGATCCGCCATGGGAACAAGACAATCAAAACCAACATCTTCGTGTCAGAAGAAGGCCAAGGTATGCTGCTGAGTTGCAGAGCGGCTGAAGACCTGGGTGTGGTGACATTTGCCTTTGGGGTCCATGAGGAATCCGTTCAACATCTCCTTATGGAATACCCGGATCTCTTTGAGGGCATTGGCAAGTTCAAAGGCCGAGAAATTCATCTGCACATAGATCCAACGGTACAGCCGGTGGCTCTGCGACACCGCCGCATTGCGTTCCATCTACGGCCGTTGGTGGAAGAGGAACTCCACAAACTGGAAGCGGCGGGCATAATCGAAAAGGTTTCGGGCCCCACCCCATGGGTCTCGCCCATCGTGGTCACCCGGAAACCGAAGCAACCCGGAGCGGTCCGGATCTGCGTGGACATGCGCCTCCCGAATGCTGCCATAAGACGGGAGCGCCATATCACGCCCACTATAGACGACCTCATCGGAGAGATGGCAGGTGCCCGGTGGTTCTCCAAGCTGGACTTGCGATCAGGGTATCACCAGTTGGTGTTGGACATGGAGTCGCGCAACATCACTACTTTCTCCACCCACATCGGCCTTCGGCGATACACTCGCCTCAGTTTCGGAAATTCCAGCGCCGCGGAGGTATTCCAGAATGTCATCCAGGAGCTGATCGCTGGTATACCGGGAGTGATCAATGTCAGTGATGACATAATGATACATGCCCGCACCATCCCGGAGCACAATCAAAGGCTGGCCCAAGTATTTCGAAGACTCAAAGACGCAGGACTGACGCTCCACCGAGAAAAGTGTGAATTCCTGCGGGACCGGATAGGGTTTTTTGGATACGTCTTCTCGGCTGAGGGTGTCAACCCGGATCCGGATAAAGTAAAAGACATCAAAGATGCGCCACCCCCGCAGACCGTCACTGAAGTCCGGAGCTTCCTGGGCATGGTCAACTATTGTGGCCGGTTCATCAGAGACTTGGCTAATCTCACGCTCCCCTTGCGGGACCTCACCAAAGACTCCACTCCCTGGCACTGGGGACCTGAGCAAGAAAAAGCTTTCCGAGACATCAAAGAGTCTCTGTCTAACAACACCACTCTCGCCTTCTTTGACCCACGCAACTTCACGCTCATTGCTGTGGATGCGGGGCCTGCTGGACTGGGAGCGGTTCTCATGCAAAGGAAGAGAGACGACATTGACTGGACGCCTGTTGCTTTTGCGAGCGGATCTCTCACGGACACGGAACAAAGGTACTCGCAGATTGAGAAAGAAGCAATTGCCATTCATTGGGGGTGCCGACACTTTCACCTCTACATCTATGGCAAACCATTCACTGTGGTGACTGATCACAAGCCCTTGCTGTCTGTGTTTGCGGGAACCTCATCTAAACCCCCGCCTCGCATAGAGAAGTGGCTGCTTCAACTGCAGGAGTACAATTGCACAATCGAGTATCAGCCCGGGGCTAAGAACCCGGCAGACTATCTGTCACGTCATCCCAGACCAGCCACGGCCGAGGAGATGGAAGAAGCTGAAGAAACGGAGGCCTATGTCAGGTGGGTGGTGGCGCGATCTTGCCCTCGTCCCATCTCTCTCAGTGACATTGTGAGTGCCACAGCACAGGACGCCTGCCTTCAGAGGGCCAAAGAACTTGTTCACACGACTAACTGGAATCGGGCCAAGGAGGGGTGGAAGGTGCTCACGTCCGAAGCCCAGAAAATAATGGAAAGCCTGTATCATGTCCGGGAGGAGCTCAATGAGGATGAGGCCGGATGCCTGCTGCGGGGGCATCGCTTGGTAATACCTTCAGCCCTCACTGATCAAGTAATACAGTTAGCGCATGTAGGTCACCAAGGGATTGTCAAAACCAAGGCATGCCTACGGACAAAGGTGTGGTTTCCCCTGATGGATGACATGGTGGAGCAGGTAGTAAAGACATGTGCTGCGTGTCAGGTGACTGGGGAAGCCCCTCGTGAAGCCCCGATTGCCGTGGAACCTCGTCCCCAACAGCCATGGGAGAAGGTCAGCATGGACTTTGGCAGTCTTCCGGATGGAAAGTACACGCTGGTCATGATTGATGACCATTCCAAGTATCCGGAAGTAGAAATAATAGCCAGCACCAGTGCCGAGTGTGTAATCCCGAAAGTAGAGAAGATTATTGCCACACATGGGGCTATGTGTGAAATCCGCACAGACAATGGACCCCCATTTCAAGGACAGGAATTGGCCACCTATCTATCATCTCTGGGCATTCGGCATCGACGCATCACTCCCCGATGGCCACAAGCTAATGGGGAAGCGGAACGTTTCATGAGGACTCTCAATAAAGTGATTCGCATTGCTCATGACAAAGGGCAGTCCGTGGAAATGGCCATTTTCACTTTTCTCCGCAGCTACCGACAAACCCCACATTCAACCACAGGGATAGCTCCGGCGCATCTTTTGATGGGACGGATCATACCTGATTCCATTCCTCACCATCCCCAATGGGCCCCAGCACCCGCGAATGAAGAAACAATTGCCCGCAAAAGAAAGACTGCTTTTGCTAAAATTAGTCAAAAGAGAAGAGCCATGGTGACACAATTCAGCAGAGGAGATGTGGTACTTCTCCGTAACAGAGTGACCAGTGGAAAATTCCGTTTGAACTATGAAAGAAGACCCTGGCGAGTGGTTGGTGTGAAAGGAACCCGCATCACTGTGGTCCGAGGAAGAGAGACTGTAACCAGGAATGTGTCGCACTTTAAACATTTTCATGGGGGTTTGAGAGCATCGGATTCACCAACTCTGACAACAGAAACCGAAACTGCACAGGACTTGCCAGGAAGGGAGCCGACGCCTAGTCTCGAGGTCACCCAGAGTAACACTCCGAGGGCGGTGATCAAGGAGGCGGAAGGCAGCGCGGAGGCCCAGGAGGGGGTGTCAGATCCGGAGGAGCCCGACATGGAGGCGCCTGAGACCAGCTCCGCCCCAGAGACAGACTGTTCAAGCCAGAGGGGCGTGGATCAAAGGCTGAGACGAAACCCGACGCCTTCCTGTCGACTACGCGATTACCTCACGTAAGACTGTTCTATGTATCAGTGTTGAATACAATGTCCAGTAATGTGTCACACTTGTCGTTAGTGGTTTTGGAACGTGAATTCGAAGTCTATGAAAATTAGTACAATAGACTATCCATCGAGACTGCAGGGTCGCAGCTGTTTGAATTTGGTTTTGAGTTTTTCTTGTTTTAGGAGGAATGTTATGTTCTGGGCCCATGTTCCGCCCCTGGCGCAAGGGGCGTGTAGTGTTGAAGTCATGTGACCGCCTATAATAAAGAAAGGCTCCGCACGCACGTACGCTATTCTGAGACGGGCGCACGGAGAGCCAGCAAGTTATTTCCCGTGTCTGATTCCTTTATTCCTAGGGCCACGTGTTAGGCCTAGTGCCGATTAGCTAAGTTGGTCCAACCATTCTGAAGGACACAACATGTGCCACGGACTCCATGGTGTGCGGCGCGCGCACTGTAGTTTACTTTATAGGCTTGGTGACTTCAAGACGTCTTACAGAGAGTGAGGGGGGCCCGGGGCCCCTGGAGCATCGAGCCCCCCCCCCCCCCACACTGCGGGGCCTGCGGGGGCCTGTGTTACGCCCCTGGGGCGGCGGAATCATTCCTTCTCTTGGCTTTGCACAATCAAAATAGCCAAATTCAGACCCACTATCACAATATAAACGTAGGTAGTTCCAAAATGCTGACACTAGTTTAAATATTTTCTCGAGTAGCCAGTATTTTTGAGTAATTATACTGGACCAAGTAAACACTGGGGGCCTGATTCACGAAGGTACTTCCTGGTAGTAAAGTTACAAGTGCGGATATCAACACTCGGATCGGAATCTCCAAGCTTTATTTCTTAGTGCAGAGATTACGCCCTGAGGGTGGAGACTAACCCTGGGCGGAGCTGGCAGAGTGCAACTAGGCAGAGGCCCACAGAGTTGGGGGGAAACTTCGTGGAACTTCGCTCCGCCACCCGCCTCCACTCCCCCTTAATAAAATATTAATTAAACATTATTTAAAGGAATATTATTCCTTTAAATTATATTTAACTAATATTTTATTAAGGGGGGGTGGAGGCCAGGGGTCAATATAGCGGGGGTGCTGGCTAACTCTGCTCCAGAGTTGAAGTTGTTTTCCCTACTCCGCGTTCTCAGCAGAGCGAAGAGTAGGGAAATTTCCGCACACTCCGGTGGCGGAGCGGAGTCCTCCGCCCGCGCCTAGTGGAGACACCACCAGAAGTGCGGGGATTCCCGCTCTTGACTTTACTACATGTAAGTACCTTCGTTAATCGGGCCCAGAGACAAGTAGGCGTGCTATCACCACTGCATTTTGAGCCTCGCACCATGGAATGAAGGACAGCACAATAATACGACATGCTTTCCCCATTCGGAGCAGCAAAAATCAGGCTCTGCAGCATTTTCCCAACATAAATTCTGTCAGATTTTACCTGGCAAAATTTGAGTTAGAAAAAAAGTGTGAAACTAACATTACCGTAACGGTTGTAATTGTTATTCAGGTGCAAACTCAAAATAGAAGTCCAGTTGGAATGAGGGCCTTTGAGTAGTTTTCGACTCCCATATGCCATTGTATACACGTTTAATAGCTAGCATAACCTCCTCTCACCATGATCTTTGCCAGCTGAGGAGGATGAGGCCCTTCCCATCAGTATCCAATCAAGTTCTAGTGCATTCGCCTGTGTTACTCTCTTTAGCTGAGCAGCCCTTAAGTACATAGTAGATAACTTCAGGTCTTGCAAAACAAGACAGCAAAAGAAATGCCTTTTCTGCCAGAAAGGGATCATGTCACACCTCGTTAATGAAGCTGCAATGCTTACCAGGGCATGTGAGAACTGATTTTAAAGCTCATTCTGCTGTAGATAAGGTCAGTGATGGCTCTGCACCAATATATCTAAAAATAGATTAAATGTCTTCTGATGTACAAGAAAACTACAACATAAAGATAAGATAACGAGGAATTCATTTACAATATTTTGATGCACGGCAGCACAGCAAGCCTTCCTGCTTTGCTATATTAGAACAATGACGATGGGGCTAACAGTGATGTTCAATCACTTGCATTTGCAATGAAAAACAGTGTTTTTATTTTCAATTTTTTGACTGAGAGAGAAGTCTCCTTTGTGTACGTGTGTGCCTGTCAAGCGCAGGTTTTTTATTTACAGCACTTTCTTCATTTTTCCACTCCAAGCACATCTTCCAAATGCTAGGTGGCCCCATATACATTGTTTGCTTTTAACTCTAACTTATCCTATCATTAAATCCATCAAACAGCACTTTGCTGCACAGGACTTTAAGCAACGCAATGAGACACCGGTTACTTAGCAAGCTACTACCTAACAAGTTCACCAACCTTACGTTCCCATTCTAACTACTATCCTACTCGACTCCTTCAAAGTAGCATTTTGAGGTGTGCAACCTATGTATATCGACTCTAGAATATTAATGGGACAAAATATCGAGAAAAATATCACTAGGTTAGTAAGCCTAGATTTTCTACACCTAACTCCATGTGGTATATATATCTTCCAGTAGCAGCTGCTATCAAGGAATAGTGGTGGGGCGGGGAGGGGTGGGGGTTAAAGGAAAAGAAAAGGGAGGAAATAAAGAAAAGAAAAATGCACGTACCTTCTTAGCGGCCGGCTCTCTTCTGTCCTCTTCGTCCATGAGTAGCGCAGGAACAGGAAGTACCCAGGCTCCCCTAGCCAATCCCAACGCTGCGTTACAGCAGCGTTGTGATTGGTCTGAGTGCTGTGGTTCAGCGCTCAGACAGGAAAACCGAGTAATGTTGCACAGCTGGAAGGGGTGGGCAGGGCTGGACCGGGAACCAAAACCGGCCCTGGCAAAGTGCTCGGCCGGCCCCCGGGGGGAGGTTGGGGGTGCAACCGAGCTCTGCAAAAACGGCCCTGTAACAAAAACGGCCCCCAGGGGCCCAAAAACGGCCCCCTTCTTGCGGCGCACCGGGGGATTGCCCGGTGCCCGCAACGGCCAGTCCGGCCCTGGGGGTGGGCATAGATGACTTGAAACGAGAGTGTAGTTGTGAATGAACTTTACACACTGTGCATTCGCCATTGGCACATCCTGTTTTGACACACTACAGGAGCATGCATTCTCTCTTCCCTCCTCTACCCCTCCTTGCATCTTCTCATACCTCTTTTACTATTCAGATCTCCCAAACAAGCCTTCCTAAACCCTTCCCTTTGAATATTCGCCCCTCTACCTCCCCTTTACTCATCCCAAACCTCCTCCTCCTACTGCTATGAACTCATCCAAAAAAACACTTTCTAGACCATTTCCCTCTTCGATCTCGCCACCATCCTTTCCAATCCAACTAAGTTGTCCCCCGCTCAAATAACTTTCATATTTCCATATACTAATGCTCCACTAATCCTGTTTGGGTTTGGGAGTAGCATGCTACCCACTGAAAAGCACTCCAACACCTCATATGTGGTAGCAAGCTCAAAGCAAACCCTTCCCTCTTCTATACATCCACTATCCTTTTTCAATCCAAATAACACTCACATGTCCACTGCTCAAATTAATTTCATATCTCCCAATAGTAATTCACCGCTAATCCTTTTTCGGTTCCGGAGTAGTGTGTTACTAGCTGAAAAAGTGATTTGACGCCTCCTCAGGGGTAGTAAGCACAATAGCAATGCAATTACAATCACAATTACAAGTATTCTACATGCCTTGGGTCCTACTTTAAAAACAGTTGCACATAGAGACTTATTTTTTTCTTTTGTGTGTCTATTTACCATTGTGCTGTACTTGTGCTTGGCGTTCGCAGGATCCTTGCTTTGCAGAGTAAAACTGTGTGACTGGCCTTTAAACGCTGTTCTGAGCTCTTCAGGAATCTCAGATTGGCCCAAGTCAGGTGCGAGCTGTTCGCTTAGTCCTATTTGTTTTTTCATTCCTTTTGTTTACTTATGGGCCCACATTTGCAATAGAAACACTTAAATGGCACGTACCAGGTTGCAAAGAATAACACGAAGACTTGAACAAAATCTCACATCTGTGACATCAGCGAAGGCTTGTTAGCCAACATTACATTGCGCTCTGGCACTTTTAAGCTCCTACTTCTAATGGGGCCAGAAAAACTCGAGTTCAAGAATGCAAAGTGGTTCTGCTCGAAAAGCCAGGAGTCCTTGAAGGTGTCACAGGACATGAGCATGACTTTTATGCAGTTATTTAAGACCACATTCTAAAAAAAATGAACCCTGCACCTGCAGAAGTACACGCTTGCATGACTGCAGATTTCCGCGTTTGGGAATTCTCAGAACTTGCTGGAAGCACCAGGGATTTTTCAGGAAAACATTTGTGAATTCCATTTTTTGCATATGTGGTGTTATTTCCGCTGGTGTGATCGTAGACAGTATACAGCTATGTCTCCTGAATTGGCATCGTTTTTGTGCAATGAGCGATTTTGTTTTTTGTTTATTCGATGTTGCTCTGAAACTTATTTCCCTAACCTAGATGGTTTTTGGGGGTGTTCCTACCTTTTGCAGGACGATCACACTCTGGTATGCCCACTTCCTTCCTTTCCATTGAGAATTAATGCATGCTATTCCACAATCAATTGCAAGCAAGGTAACCCTTTATGAATACTATGCAGCCGCAAATCTAGCTAGTTGTGCGTGTAGTTCTACTTTACACAGCAAATTACTTTTTAAATCGAGCTTTTAGAATTTTGGGGTAGGATATTTAATCTTCAGATCTGTAGCATTTTTTAGATTTAGCCATAAAGTGGTACTTCCACAGTAGTTTTTAACTAGCTGTTATAGGTAGAGACTGCTTTCAATTATCATTGTACATTATTTGTAATTTAAATTACCAAGCTATTTCCTATACAAAGTGAAAAATCTAGCACTTGCCTTTAGCAAGGAAATATCTTTTTAATCCATCACACAAATCATGCACAATACAAATTAAGAAAGCCAGAAACAAAACTCTATATCTGGTTTGAAACATTTTCCACAAATGAGGACATTAATCACACTTTTAGCCTTTCTTTTTCGGGTCACACCTCAACAGCAGTGTTTGCAGAGATTGTATGTGTTCTTATGTATGCCTTTTTCACTTCACTATTTGTGCTAGAATGTAATATTTCTTCAAAAATTTAAAAACATCTTATTGGCTAGACAGACCAAGTTACTAAGTAAGGGATAAACCAGTTTCAATCGACCATGTAAATTATGTACTTTAATAAAAAATAAGACCCCATAAAAGTAGACTTCTGTCAAATTGTTTCAAATTGAGTGATAGAAAGTGGAAGAGCTTTGTTAGATTAGCTATTTTACTAGCTTCCCCAGTCAGTGTCTTTTTCCATAGCCTACAGTGTTATTTTTATAAATATTTGAAAAATATTTTTTTCGTTCCTTTTTCTTTTCATAGTAAATATTTTCCATGAAAAGTATTTCATTTCTCTGCCACTCCTATGAAACTAGAGAATATTTGTGCAGTTCCTTTTTTCACAGTACTTACATGAATATGTTTGAACAATTAGACGCATTTTACATTTTGGCTTTCTTTTCATGGAAACAGGGAATATATTTTTCCTTTTGTTCCATAGCTAGCCCACTACAAGTCCCTCAAATAGCCCTTAAATCTCTGAGAGAAGCTTTCATAGATTTGAATTACGTGACTGTACAAAAGCTGACAATCAAGAGGTGTGCGGAAAGACCAACTCAGTGGTTAAAATCACATTCAAAGATTTGACCTTCACACAAATGCAAGATTCTACCAGGGCCTACTAATAGTATGAGGCCTGCTAGCTACTATGCTCATAAATCCTGAGCTTCAAATTGTGGATGGAATTGAGTTGATGATATCCTTTCATTCTAGAGATCCTTTTTTCAACAGCAAATGTTATCTGCCGACAATACACCCAAGACAAAGTCCAAGAAAGATTGCTCTGGTAACTTAGCGGGGACTCTACCAGCAGACTAACCATCCCTACGCTCCCTCTGCTACCACTGGTTGAGGGGAGGGGTGTATAATTGAAATATAGGCACCCTGGAGATGGCCACAGCTGCAAAACTATCCTGATGATTACTTAAGCACAGAAGAGTGGCAAGGAACATAGAAGTTATATGTTACCAGTAGACAGAGTAGACATAGTGTAGTTCTCTCAGAACATGGTAAAACTTTGCCTATAATTTCAATCTCCAAACCAAGAGGGATTCAACTTTGAACTGAAGATGGGACTCCAAGCAGGATATGAAGAGGCAATGTCTTCTGCCTGGCAGATATACAAATTTAGAAGATCATAAACAGGCAGCACAAACCTACAAGAAAAAAAGCACATCTACAAGCCAAGATAGGTTCTCTGGTTGGTCTCAGGATTCTTCCACCATGCTAGGATTTTAGTAATTGAAAGTTCAGATGGTAGAGAATCCAACATTATGGCATTTTTGTATGTCGTGCCCTTTTTGTCTTCAGAAAAGGGGGATACCTATGCCTCTTTTGCGAATGCGTTAATGTACAGCAAAGAGAAAACCACGTCAGTTAGTTGACTCCGACATTTAATTTATGTCATTTGCTTTCAAACTTTTTTTTCGATGTGATTATTTTTCAGAAAAACAAGGAAAAATACATAGTCAACTTCACATTGAGCAAAACAAATTTCTTACAGGGAAAAAGCAGCGAGACATTACATACAATAAATTGAAACAAGTGCAATTGTGCAATCAAGTTATAACAGTGATCAATAATTATTTCAAAACAGTGAGAAGAAACAGTATCATCAACGTCTTTTTTGATGGATGCAAAACTGATTTTGATGTCTTATTCACTAACATCCCAATTTCCTGTTACCATGTCATTACAAATGGACATTTTTATGAAAGCACAGGAATGGGAACCAAAAAATGAATTTGGATAAGCGCAATGACTTATTGCCGACGCGTTTCGAATCCCAATGTGTGACTCATTGGATTCTCATCAGGGCGTGGGAAAATATCCGTAGATACTATTTAAAAAGGGAAGAAAAAGGGGATAGTTTTAGGGTGATACACTTTGAAAAAATGGTACAAGCAGCTTAGTCCCAATGAATACACCCAAGGGTGTAACATACCTTATGTGACCAATAATTTTTGTCACTCTATCATTATAGAAGTATAGTCATCATGCAGCGTGGATGTCGACCTGCAAAGGAGCAACGTGGTTGGAATCAATAGTTTTGATGTAACCAGGGGCTGCAAATGCTCAGAGGTAGCGGTGTGTGTTAAGGCAGAAAATCATTACCTTCGATTCTGGACTCGAGGTGAATGGGAGAATTTGGATCCAATGTTATTGTCCCTCAAACGATCTACAACGGGGAATTAATGTGTATTCTTAGTCACCAGATATTTTTGAAAAAATGCCTGTGAGCGCCACAATTGCAAAACGGGATTTCTTACTTGGTTCGCGGGCATTTTTTCAAAAATATCTGGTGACTAAGAATACACATTAATTCCCCGTTGTAGATCGTTTGAGGGACAATAACAAGACCACCGCCGCCATTACCTGACTGAACAGTATGCGTTTAAGTCTGTATGCCCCCATGGGCGTGATGAAAGCAGTGAGCTCTTGAGAGTTAGGGTGTAGACATGTCTGGTAATAGGCAGATGTTAGATCTAATGTTGAGAAGAGTTTTGCTCCAGCTACAGTTGTGCTCTTCTCTGTTATGTTTGACATAGGGCACTTATTATCAACTACCTCTTTGTTAGGGGCCCTAAGGTCAACACTCAGGTGAATCTTGCCATCTCCTTTTCTTGCCACTAAACTAGGTGTTAACCATTCAGTTGCATCAACAGGTTCTATTACATCCAACTTGCAAAACATTTCTAACTCTTCACTCACTGCAATCTGTACATTCAAGGGAAGAATATGTACTTTAGCTGACACAGGAATTGTTTTCTCTTTCAATTTTATCTTGTACACATACTGTTTGAGTCATCCTAACTTACCTGTGAATACTTCAGAATACTCTTTCTCAAAATCAGATCCCACTTGTATTTCCTTGTTAACATTCTGGATCAGTATTTGAGGTTCAGCCTTGGGAATCAGAATAACTCCGGTCTTTTTGTTCTGGCCATCCTAAAATGTTATCTTTTTTACATGAAACATAAACTTTGCATAATGTATATCTGTTTGTATGCTCAATCTTTCCTACAAAGTATCCTATCGTCTTTATTGGCTGACCACCATACCCTCCTGGGTGCATATCCATTTTGTGTAGCTTCATCTATTTCTTGAACAGTTTATTAAATACATCCACTGAAATTACTGTTAGTCTAGAGCATGAAATAAACATGCCCTCAACCTTGAAGTCTTCTATCCTTACCGCATCTTTGGGGTTGCTAAACCCTCCTTCAGTCACCTGCAGTACAATTTCTTTGCACACCTCAGACACACCTTATTATTCAGGTTTTTGCTACTAGAGCTGCTTCTACAGCACACCATAAAAAGTCCTTTCCTCCCATACTTATTACTTACGGCTTTGATTGCTGGACATTCCTTACTGTTCGCCATGAGGTCAACCCTACCACATCTGTAGCATTGCTCTTGAAGGCACTGACACTCCTCCTGTCCTTTGTCATAGAAGTACCCTTAACTATTTGTTCTCATGTTTCTCATACCCAACTATTTGTACATTTTCCTAACTATTGGTGTCTTGCTGAGGTTCTTTCACACATCTCATCACACACTTAACTTGTTTTGCAGCAATCAATATTTCTCCTAAGGGAGGATACTCTTGTAACCAAAGTTCCTCCTGTATCCTTTCAATTTTACAATTCAACAAAAATTGGTCTCCGATGTATTTGTCATTTGTTACATTAAACTTACATGAGGCTGACAATTTACGGAACTCAGACACCTATTACTCTACTGTTTCTCCTTCCTTTTGTGAGCGCTTCCCAAAATGATAGCGCTCCATGATTGTACTGATCCTAGGAAGGAAATGATAATTCAATTTCTTTAAGCTTATTTCATATTCATTTAATCCCCTGGATTCAACGGTACTCCGATCAGGTACATGATTTAGGATTTCTTGTCCCTCTGCTCCTAAACAATGTTGTGGAAGTGCTATCTTTCTCTTTAGACCCAAATTGGACCCTCAAACTATGGAATAATTGTGAAAAACTGTTTTCCATTTGTTCCACCTCAATGGTGGTTCCTCAGGGGACTTTAAAAAGAACGGCAGAAGGGTAACACTCTACATACTAATTTATTGTTTCTGATGTCACATAAAATATCCCCCAACCCACACTTTCTCCAACCCCTTCTATTCTCATAACCAAATTAGGGCTTAGGTCTTGCAGTAAAGGGCAAAGCAAAATGTGTCAACACACTGAGTTCTGTTCTCTTTTTATCACTGCCAACATCAGTGTGGTTTCCTCAACTGCCTCCAAGTGGCGCTGGCTCTGTTTAAACAGGAAAAGATTTTAAAACCCGGCTCCGTCTCCCATTGTCTATGGCTGGCCGGATCGCTATCATCAAGATGGTTGTCCTCCCCCAGTTTTTGTACCTATTCAATAACATCCCGGTCCCTCTCACTATGATTTTTTTCTCCCAACTCCGCACTGTCCTGTTACGTTTGGTGTGGGGCGGCAAGAACCCACGTGTGGCCTGGCGCACACTTACGCTACCGTACGAGAGAGGAGGATTTGGGGTGCCAGATTTTTATCTTTATTACTTGGTCGCGCAATGTTCGTATGCACATCCTTGGTTTCACCCGGATGCTAGAATCCCGTATTTGAGACCTGAGGCTGATGCGGCGCTCCCTGTGCCACTTAATGCCATCCTTCCCAAAGGGCTCCCCCGAGACCCCCATGACATCCACCCGCTGTCCACCACGGCCTGGGCCTGGGATAAGTTACGACGGCTACTACGCATAGACAAAGTGTATTCCTCTGCGCTCCCATTACCTAACCCTCACTGGCTCCCCATCACCGGCGAGTCGGTGATTCGTCGCACGCTGTCCAAATTCCAAATACTCACGATCGGCGACCTGTTTCCGGATGGCCATGCTTTCTCTCTGGCGGAAGACTCCCGCTTCTCCGACCGCACATTCATGGATGCTTTCACTTTAACGAGACTCCTCTCCATGTTGCGAGCTGAATTTCCCACGTTCCCCCTTCCACCTGAAGACAACCCTGCCCTTACCTTTATAATACAAAACCAGTCGGGTGCTCATGTGGTGTCCAAGCTCTATAAACTGTGCTTGGCCTCTCTTCCAGCATCAGACGAGGCGGTGCGCGCTGCATGGGAGCGCGATCTGGGCACACAGATTACGGATGACCAGTGGGAGGCATGTTGCGCTAATACCAGGGACGTGTCCATGAACAGCAGGCACAAGCTCATACACTTTAAATTCCTGAGGAGAATGTATCATACCCCGGTGCTTGCTCACAAAATCGACTCTAGTAGGCCCCACTGCTGCCCCAAATGCAACGCCCCGCAGGCGGACTTTTCCCATCTGTCTTGGACATGCTCACGGTTACACACATACTGGCGGGAGGTCCACCGGGTCTTGGGCGACATGTTGGGACTGACGTTGCAAATTACACCTGAAATTGCATTGCTTGGCTACGTTGCAAATTTCCCACGCCCTCTTCGTTGACTGGTGTCCATTTGCTTCCTCTTGGCCAAAAGGGAGGTGGCGCTGCTGATAGGTTTCAGTTTTCAAGGCCCCGCCCACTGTAAATATTATGTTTATGAGTTAGCATGATGTGTCTAACCAATATGCAGTCACAGTTTAAAATTCAGGTGCTGAAACCCACCGAGCTATTTTTGTAATGTGCAAGCTTCAGTTGGATAGAATTGTTTCTGTAATGTGTAAGCTTTTGTCTTATTATTGCCTTCTAAGTTAGAAAACCTGATGTGGTACATTACCTTTTCCCTTGGTTAGGTTCCCATTATTGATTTTTCTGTATACTTTCCTATGAGAGAGGCTTGTCTATGGCAGACAGACTTCTGATGCTGACATTTGCTCTGCAGTTCCAATGTCTCATGGTACAGTTTTCCCCTCTCCCTTATGAGCAGAAAATCCTTATTTCAGCATTTCTTGCCTTGAGTTAGTTTTGCAGAAAATGTTTCCATGCCCTGGCAGGGCAGAGCTTCGGCTCTGTGTCCTTGAGGGGAGATAACAGAGTTGCCTTCGCAGGCGCAGATGCCTCATGTATGAGTTCATTGTTCACCATTTCGCTAGTTCTGTAATTTTCCAGGCTGGGCGTGTCTTTACCCTGCCATGTTATGTTATAATGTATTATCATGATAGGATGAGTCAGTCCTCTCAATGCATTCTCTGGAGTGCAGACCTGACAGGGCCCATCTACAGATGAACATTTGTATCCTAATAAATATATCTCTAATCCTTCTCCACTGCCTGGCTGGCTTATTATATGAGAATGATAGATGAGTGAGGTAAGTCGCTCAGGTGGATTTGTGCCACGCTTATCAGATGGCGCCCGAACAGGGACTCTGTGATAAGGATCTTTCTCACCCGTAAGTGGGTAGCAGAAGGCCGGGGACCCTCTGGTCGGCACGGTGGGCCCGGGTACCCATTTTGATGCCGAGCTTGGTTCTCGCAGCGCTGCCCCACCCTGCTGATCGGGAGAGGTCCTGGTTCATGATCCTGCACCGGAGTCCAGAAGGCGGAACCTTGGAGCTGACCGTGTTGGTCCCAGCAGCCGGCGGTGGAGAACGGTGGATGTCGGTTCTGCGAGCAGAAGGTGAGTGGTCCGACTGTTGATTGAGGGAGCTGGGATGCTCCATGAGACCGGTGTGTCTCTGAGACCGGTGTGTCTCTGGTGATTGGAGGAGCCGGTGTGCTCCTGGGGCTAGTGTGCTCCGGGGAACTCAGAGTGCAAGTGGCGCTCTGACAGACTATTGGTGATGAGGGTTTTGGGTGGATGTCTGTTTTAGAGCATCCGACCGGGTGGTACTGAGACTGGAGTGTGTCTCACCACGGTTAAATACTGGGAAAGGACCCAAACCCCTAGTGTGAGTGGTTTGATGGAAGAGTCCCAGATCTTCCGGGGTAAAGTGCGCAACGGTCTGCAGTGCCGCCCGGGTGGCGAATATGTCCTCCAACCTCAGAACAGTTAGTGTACTGTTCGGTCTGCGGTAGGGTCCAGGTTCCCCAGGACTTGGTCGACGAGTCTTGTCCTATTATGGTAACACGTCTTTGGCAGGGATTCAATGCATAGGACGTGCGTGTGCGTGTGTGGTTGTCTGTGGAGATAGTTGTTTGGTTCTTTTGTGCCTGGGTATGTGTGGGTTCTTTGGCGGTATCTGATTGAGTGACTTTGGTGGTGTTTGATTGAGTGTGCAAGATGCCGTGTTTCACTAAGTTGCGATGTTTTAGGTGTTGCTGCAGTTCAACTGATGTCAGATTGGCCAAGAGCCAACCCGCTCCTGTAGAAGACTCTTGATTTTGTTTAATATTTCTGATGCAGTTAAGATAGATCACTTGCAAGAGAGATCGTTTGCTAGGCACTGCTGTCAGAGCATGTTTATTCCCTAAGGTTGTGGCAGAAAGAGGAAATTTTAGTTTTAAAAGAAGACAAAATGTGTACACTTAAAGTTGCTTTTAGTGGCTCAGTGAGCCAATGTGAGCAGTGATTAAGAGGATGGGGTATGTATTTCATGTAACATGTTTTATTTTGTTATAATTGGTTTGGGTTGAGAGCAGTCTGTGGGCTGCCTTTTGTTTGTGTAAATGTTTGTTTGAATGAAGTGAGTGCGTCTTGTTGCATAAGTTAGATTGTCTGGTCCTTGTGAGCTATCTGAGATGGGTGTGCCTGACTATCAGTGTGTTTTTCGTGTAGTTTAAAAGTGCATGCAGGGCTGTGCTCTATGGAAAAGAATTTGGTTTCTTCCATTCCCTCAATTTGTGAACATTAGAAGATGGAGAAAAAGGGATTTGATTACCAGTAATAAGAATGTATATTAATAGAATGTAGGAAGAAGTGTAAAGTTAGAAAGAAGAGAAAAAAAAAGAAAGAGAAATGTATTGCCAAAATAGTGTTAATTATTGAATGTTAGAAAGAGTTAGGAAGGCTTATTGGCTTTGTCAGCGCCAGACCGAGCGCGAGGCAGATTTGACCTTGGCGGTGAATGCCAGGGGAGGCGGAAGGCTGGCTAGCAGCCCAGAATTCTTAGCTCTTGGAAGGAGAGTGAAATGCAGTTGTTTAGTTAGTTTTAAACATGACTTGTTGAATGAATGTATTTCAGTCCACAATCAAATAAAAAAGATTGTGGAACTCCGAGTTGGTAAGGTTTAGAATAACAGTGTGTGCATTTTAATTCAGTTTTGGAAGATTATGTAGGATGGAAACATGGGGGCTTGCCGCCGTAGAGCAGGACAGGTGTGACCTTGGTGTTATCAGCACCATTCCAATGGGTTTCCAGAGCACCGAGACCGAGAGCGAGAGAAGAGTACAGGCAGAAGATTATGGGGGGGCTAGGAGAATCTGCTCCTGGCACAGACAGCAGAGATACACAGTTGGAGCCAGCATCAGCGAGTCTGCATAATTATGAGTTCTGCTCTTTCCAGCAGACTGTTGCTGGTTCACATTAAAGTATAATGCAGTTGTTCAAAACACATGTGATTTAGAATCAGGAACAAAATTATGAATAACTTTCAACATGTTATTCCATTTGGACATAGAGAATTACACTTTAACATGGCCTAGTCTGAGAAAAGAAGGATTGTTTTGAGAAAAAATTAATTTACTAAATATGTTAGTGAGTGTTACTCCTATTGTTTGAATGGTATTCAGTAAGTGATTGATTTGTGTGCAGTTTAATGGCAAAAAGAAAAGAGAGATTTATTGGTTGTCTCTCGTGTTCTAGTTCAATAATACTTGAGTTGGGGGGTCCCTGATTGGCATACTGATTAGTGTCTTTGCTAGTGGATACCAGTGGAGAGTACTGATGATGCGAGGGCAGGTAAAAATATTGATTGTGTTGCTCATAGGAGCGGCCTGGTGGGAATGTATATATGTGTGTAATGTCTATATGTGTGTAACAGTATTTGTATGCAGTTTGTCCATGGGACACCATTGCAGTGGGCCCAGTGCCCCACCCGCTGAGTGTGCAAATGTCTGCTAGTGTGCACTGGAGTATTTAGTATGTTCTGGAGGTAAGAATATGGCGCCCTTTTGTTTAAAGTTAAGAAATGGCATTGGTTATAAGAGGGCTCATTTACACAGCGAAAGATGACTGTGCAGAAATATTTGGTATTTTAATAACAAGAATTTTTTTTTACGCAAATATGGAATTTCCTGGCTCATGACAAGTGAATGATGTGAACGTAAATGTATATCTTTTTCCCTTTTTGATGCTGCATTAAATGCCATTACCAGATTGTCATGTGATTTTCAATGCTGCTAAATGTTTTATATTCATGGCTGATGGTTAAAGAGGTTAGAACTGGTTCTTGTCTAAGACAGCAGACAGGGTTTTCGGAACGGAAAGTGAACGGTGAATTGGTATGAATGAGCTCCAAGCATAGGTTTTACAGTAAGTATTTGTGGAAGGTATTTTTACTAAGTGGTTGCTTTTTTGTCCAATATTTTCTGTGTTGTTCTTTCTTTTGTGTGTGTTTTGATTTGTTTTGTTTCAGTGCAATGGGAAATATTTTTTATCTGTGTGTTACGGTGAATATTGATGCAGCTTTGTGCTAGACAGATTAAGTGTGCACTGACACCGCATGATGCATGATATGCATGAGAAAAAATATAGTCCTTTGGTTAACTAATATTGTGTTTTCCTTTTGTGGCCTTTGTGCTGTTGTGTGTTTTATGTTTTCTTTGGCTTCTTGTGCATTGCTTGCTCTGTTCTGTGTGGATGGTATGCTGATTGATCTTAAGCCTGACAAATTAAGTAGGCGGCATGCAGGGTTTTGGGCCACAGGCTCACTGTGCATGAAATGCATGGCATCGTATTTTGTGTCACAGCTCATCTGCATGTGTTACTGTGATTTGTCTATGCTTTCTGTGCTTAGCACAGCAAGTATACTTGCTGCCTTGTATTGTTTTGACAATTCTATTATTGATACTAGAACAAGCTCCTCTATGGGGAATTTGTTCTGGTCCCTAAATTTCACAGATAACACTTCAGCAGTGTATGTCTATTTGGTTAAAAGGGGTATGGAGGGAAAATACAAGAGTTCTACGGTGTACTCATGGTGTTGTGTCACAAGCCTGACCATTACCTAAGTAATTTTTGTTCATTTATAGATTTTCCATTTGCCGCCATTTCCCTAATGAATGTTGCATAGTGCCTAGTTATGGGGGACTTCAGCTGTGTCCCAGTTCCATTTCCTTTTCCTTACTACTTTTCCTTAGATACGTTGTATTAAATATTAATAGGCACACATATCCTTTTATGGCAATGACATTTCTACATGTGCTAAAAGATGTTCTAGCCCTCTCAAAAGTGCTATGTATCCCCTAGAATTTTATTTATGCTCAGGGCTACACCCAGTGGTTGATGGTATTGACCGAAGTGAAATATGTTTCAGATTTCCTTCTGTCAAAATGGGGTAGGAGGCTAGCTCCCCGCTAGCTCTCATATAAATTAAAACTAGGTAACATGTGTATTGCTCCCTCCTGTCCTGCTTTGATCTAAAAGGGGAATTAGATGTGGGTAGTTTTGTTCTACAAGTGTTGGGTAAACTGAGGGTCCCAAGGCGCTTGGGGGAAGGGGTCCGCTACTGCTCGAACAGCCAGGTCTTGAGTTGTCTCCTGATTAGTGTTTCCTTATTTGACCTTTGAAGGGAACAATAGGTCGGTACCTTTGTGTCACATTCTTAGGTAACAACATCATTATTGTGCAGCACTAAGTAAAGGTGTACAAGTTTCTTATCAATTAGCCGGTAAAGTTCAGCTGATATTCCCTATTAGAGCTGGTGAACAGGTTTTCCCCTAAATAAAATGTTACATGGTCTAAATAGTGAGAAAGGTGAAAAGATGCTTGTGTGATCCTCAGCACAAATATTAGATTTGTAGAAGTTAGTTTCCTGCTGCCTCCACAATATGTGAGCATGGTCATGAGCAAAAATATAGTTGTTTTGAGTAAAGGAAAAGAATATTAGAAGTGTTTGAAGTTTTGCACAACAGTGAAGGTTCATAAAGTAGACGCTGTGTGCTCGCTATAGGAAGAGCGGTTTGAACTTCCCTTTTTGCTGTTTCTCAAGTGCAAATGGGGGACTACAACATGTCTGTTTTGTTTTATTTTTTCTCTTCTCTTAGAATTCAATAAATGCATACGTCCATCTACAGGTAATACAGCGAAAAGTCAGACATGTAATGTATTACCTATTGTCAGTGCACACATTTATTGATAGGTACGATGTGTTCACCTTCAAATTGATATGGGTAGAGAATATGAAAGCACAGAATAGACCTCATTTGGTTTCTTTGAATTTGAATTTTATTCATATGCCTTGTCTAAAGATCTTCGTTCTATTCATCAGCAGATAGCAGACACCCTGAAGCCGTTGCCTGAGGGGCCTGGCCATGGTATAAACCCAGGGGACTGGGTCCTCGTGAAGCGGTATCAGCGGAAGTCCTGTTTGGAGTCTAGGTGGTCCGAGCCCAAGTTGGTGCTCCTTACCACCCGCACCGCACTTCGAGTATGATGCCTGGGTGAGAGGTGGCGTTGCAGATCACGAGACCGAAATAGTTCCCGGATACATCCCCTTCTCTGATGCTTTACTGACAGAGGGGGAACACAACGAGAACACGCGGAGGCCAGCCCTGAGTACAAGTAGCGAGGCTTCTTTTGGTCACAGTGCACAAACAACGGAAGCCACCTCTTTTGAAAGTGATTCCCCAATTTTGTTCACAGATCCTGAAGTGCGAGGGAGCACTCGCTATAAGTTGCGGCCCAGAAAAGAGAGGCGAAAGTACTGAGCACTGGAAGAAGGGCTGAGATAGGGATTAGAAGTGGACTATATTGAACAGGTTAGTCTAGCGATAGGGATGGACTGCTGAAAGAGCCCTGGTGCACTATTGAGACACTGCAGAACGGGACAATAGAGTTGTGTGTGGGCCCAGGTTCAGTGCTCCTGAGTTGCTGCAGTTGTGCGACTCCGTCGAGGGATTAGGGTTTGCGAGACTGGAAGTCTGCCTATGAGGCTTTAACGGACATAGGGAGAAGAGCCCTTTTGAAGGGTGAAGCACCCCTCTGGCCGGTTTTGGAGTGTCTGGAACATTTTAGAAGTGCCCCTTAGTGTTTGGAACTCTTAGGATATCCCCTGGTTTGTTCATTAGGTGAAATGTATCCCTTTGGCCGTCCTATCCCCGAAGAGGAGCAGCCTCTGCAGCTCCTTGTCCAGATGTCCCTGATCAGTTGGTTCTCATGGTCTACAAATTTAATAGTGTGTTTGTTTGTATCCTAACTGTTGCTTTCATATTTCTCTTTAGAGAATTAGTTTCTTGTTGCTTGACGCATACCTTCATGAGTATTACGCCACCTGAGAATGTCATTGTTATTCTAGATCCTCACGAAGAGGAGCACTGGGAAGGTCATTAGGATGATGTAGTATTCAAATGTTGCACCTGACACATGTTATTTATAGAACAGCAAAATTATTTCTCCCTGATAGTGACAGTTTGATATTATTTGCATTAATTCCTGCTCATGACTTAAAATGTGATGTAAGTAGTCCGATCATGACATAGTGTTATAGAGAAATGGTACCCTGAGAGCATATGTTTAGATTAGTCAAAAGGGAGGATGCCCCACACCCAGAGAATAGTTATTGTCTTAGTAGGTATTGCAGGGGTTGTTCTTTTACTTGTTGCCTCTGCATTTCCTGCTCTATAGTATGCTGCACTACTTCTGTGACAACGTGAGGGAAATTTTTCTACAGTTGAACTCTTCCTTGGCCTATAGACATCCTCCTGCAACAAATAGTAGTGGTCATTCTCTGGTACCCCTGGCAGTTGTTGGCCCTTCACCTTTTTCCTGTATTATGGGGTGGGATTTGTTATTTGGATTATTTACTTCCCCCTGTTTATGTAGCACCCTCGGACTATCATAAGACTCATCAACGGTTTGCTATAATGCCTGGGCAGCGTAAAAGGAGGGCTCCCCAAGTTGAAGACGTAGATCAGACGGATACTGGTCGAAAATTTTGATGGGGGTTGTAGGAATTGTGGGTGTATTACTGACTTGAGGCCTATGTGTTTATTGCCTTCCACCACAATATACTGGTTGATACTGATTGATGATGATATTTTTGACTAGTGTAGCGCCCTGTCACTTAGCACGTTATGTAAAGACTCTCCTTTTGGCTAATAAAAGCTGTACTCATGTTAGCCACATCATGCTAAAAGGAGGGTCTGATAGGTTTCAGTTTTCGAGGCCCCGCCCACTGTATATATTATGTTTATGAGTTAGCATAATGTGTCTAACCAATATGCAGTCACAGTTTAAAATTCAGGTGCTGAAACCCACCGAGCTATTTTTGTAATGTGCAAGCTTCAGTTGGATAGAATTGTTTCTGTAATGTGTAAGCTTTTGTCTTATTATTGCCTTCTAAGTTAGAAAACCTGATGTGGTACATTACCTTTTCCCTTGGTTAGGTTCCCATTATTGATATTTCTGTATACTTTCCTATAAGAGAGAGAGGCTTGTCTATGGCAGACAGACTTCTGATGCTGACATTTGCTCTGCAGTTCCAATGTCTCATGGTACAGTTTTTCCCCCCTCCCTTATGAGCAGAAAATCCTTATTTCAGCATTTCTTGCCTTGAGTTAGTTTTGCAGAAAATGTTTCCATGCCCTGGCAGGGCAGAGCTTCGGCTCTGTGTCCTTGAGGGGAGATAACAGAGTTGCCTTCGCAGGCGCAGATGCCTCATGTATGAGTTCATTGTTCACCATTTCGCTAGTTCTGTAATTTTCCAGGCTGGGCGTGTCTTTACCCTGCCATGTTATGTTATAATGTATTATCATGATAGGATGAGTCAGTCCTCTCAATACATTCTCTGGAGTGCAGACCTGACAGGGCCCATCTATAGATGAACATTTGTATCCTAATAAATATATCTCTAATCCTTCTCCACTGCCTGGCTGGCTTATTATATGAGAATGATAGATGAGTGAGGTAAGTCGCTCAGGTGGATTTGTGCCACGCTTATCACTGCTCTGGTGCGCACGACGCGCTCCGACAGTCAGTTCGTGGCTTCGGAGTGTGGCCTACTGCAATGTGAATAGTGTGGAATATTCAGAACAACTTCCGACTTCTTCCCGCCCGACTGATATTTGGGGCCCGTATCGACAATACATCGCCAAACTCACTCAGGGGACGCCATCCCAGTCACTTCATCCTATCACACCGACAGGGGTAGGCTAGGGCGGGTGAGGCGCGGGTGCCGCATTCGGCATTACTTTACTATGCGCGCTACTTGCGCTTGCCCCATGCGTCAGGCGGCTGAGTGTATGTTGTCTGGTGGTACACAGACATTTGCAGCAATTTTTGTGTTTCGACGATATTCATTACTTGCGCATTACCTAATGTAGCGTGTGGCACGTCACCGCCACCGGCCCAATTAGTGCTGTGCTCCGGGGCGGTATGCCAGGGTACATTTAACTGTACATTCCATTGCCCCTTTATATACAAACTTGTGCGTGTACTTTATTGATCCCCACTCAAGGCATGCGTGGTTTATGGTAGCATTTGTTATGCCTGTACTGATAACATTTCTCGTTGTGTTCTTGGATACATTGCGAGCCGGCTGACTGTATTGATCTTGCAATCTCGTAGATATGATTTTGTTTTTCTTTTGAAATGTTTCCCTTTCCCTTTTTTTTTTTCCTTTGTGCTGTTGCTTTTTGTCTTATGGTTTCATGTTGCTGTATTTAAAAATATATGCCTCTGGTTCATTCTAAACGATCAGTTCGCAATCCTACTGTATACGCCATTATTTAACGTGTGTTACTACATGTGGCATCTGATAATTTCTGCATTTGTTCTGTTATTTGCTTTTGGACTGTGGATTGCTTTTTGCGACTCAATAAAGTATTTAAAAAAAAAAAGAAGATTTTAAACCCCGGAATCAATGAGGCAAATACACCTTGCAAGCCTAGAAAAAAAACATGGCAAACGCTGGGCAGTAGGTGGCATACCACAGAAAGTCTTCCCAAACCTCCATGCAGATGCACCTCCCTCTGGGCTCCTGCAGAACCCCATGGGAACAAGGATGTTGCTTGTACCGGGGAAGGCAGACTTAAGGAAGGTGAGCTGTCCTACTGGAGTGAGACCCTAATTCGGGTTCTTGGGTGGCAAATTCTCTTCTTTGTGCTCCACACTAGGTGAGTGAACGGTTGGGAATTCTTGTGCTGAGCATACACCTCTCACGCTCACATCAGTTCATAGCTGCCTATGCATGATGTCAATCATACTTACATCAGTTTGTAGCCGCTTATGTGATGAATTCTCATGCTCAGTGCACACCCCCAGTGAGCGAGGAATGCAAACAGCAGTGAATTCTTGTGCTCAGCGTGCACCCCTCACGCTCCCATCAGTGTATGCAGCATCAAACACGCTCCCATCAATTCATTGCCCCTTAGGTTCGGCAGTACAAAAGGAGGGGATTCCTTATGCACAGTGTACACCCTTTTCAGAAAGTCGCACACCCTTCACACTGATATCGGAAGTGGAGAGCGGCGTCAGATAGACATCTCTCCTTCTAATTGTTTACATGCTCGACTGAGGTTGAAATGACCACATCCCTCTGGCACACAGTTTCTTTCCCAAGTCAATAACTCAAGCAGTGAACAGGGGTTACATCAGGATGACTGCTATGTCACCACAGTGACTGCCACCAGTATTTAATTACACTCTGTTCAGGCTCACAGCCAGTGACCATCGGCAAAAGTACTCACTGTGTACCAGAGTCAGTTTGACACAACGATCCTGGACTCAGTTGTGTAACCTGGGTACCTCCCTGAATACCCTTCAGTTCCTGAGAGTGGCTGCACTCCATCTACCTGCTGCATCGAGTGCATGTTGAGGTGGACCTGGAAGTATCCTTTACGCATCGCCAGTGTCCAATAAATGATAAAAGGATTACATAATAAGCAGACCAGAGAGTGAATAGAGCATCAAGGTTATTCCACATCACAGCCACAGCATACTAACTGCCAGTTCAGGAGTACGCAGACTCCTCACTCTACATTCTATAACTTCGTGACCGCAAAGTTCCACTGTTCTAGTCTCTTCTACAAAGTTCCAATACCTTTTACTGTGCAAGTGACATAGGTGACAGACAGCTACCACAATGATTCTGCATAGGGTTGAAAGTAAGAGATATCTGCATTTCAAAAGATTAGAAATGCACTGTCAGCTGAAATGAAGTTAAAGTTATGTTATACTGGAAAGCCCACTGAGCTTGCTGTGCATGCATTTCCGCTTGACTGGGTCCTGCCTGCTAACCAGCACTCAAGCAGTGTTCCTACCCAGAAAGAAGCAATCCAGTGGGAGGTTATGCATACCACCTCTATCTGTCTGACAATCAATTCCAAGTGTTGATTCTGATGCTTAGGTGTTGCCTCTTGAACTTCTGTCCAGGACTGAGAAATTAATTGTGTACTGAATACATGTAAATGTAATTTGATTGACAAGCCATGAGCTGGCTACCCAACTGATTACATGCTAGAGCCTCCAAGATTGGCCTTCACAGCAAAAGAGGGGTCAGTGTTCATTTCTTTCAAGCTCAATTAATGTCCACACTAAATGTGTCACAAATATCGGTCAGTCCAATGTTCAAAGACACATTTTATTTGACACACAAATAAGTAAACGGAGACTTAGCATCAATCAATAAGCCCCTTAAATTTCATGCATAACTTTTATCAATCAAAGTTACGAAATAGTATCTACATATATATCGACGCACTCTCAGTGAAGAAAGAGAAAGGTAATTGAGTGGGATAGGTGTGATGGGATAAGTGAGGGGACTGGGTAAAGGTGTTGTGACCATAACACAATCACAATTAAAACTCAATACGTCCTTTACAGTCTGAATTAGATCCACAGTTCCATGTATCTCTTATCACATAGGATGGGGTTTACTCCATCTGCTTTAATCCTATGTTTAGAGAGGTAGTATACAGCAGTCTACGTTTCGACCCCGCATTCTGTAAGGGTTAGTTGAAACCTCATTCTGGGGTCTTCATCAGGACATTCGCAAAACGAGAGCGCCTTATATTTGGTCATTCCATGACCATATTGGTTGGACCTCCTTGGGTTCCTATTAAGAGTGATCATACGGAGACCAGATCCCGACCGGCACGCACACGGCGGAGTGCAGTCAGGCAAAGAATACTAATAGAATTACCAGGCAGCTGTGATGATCTGCACACCCCTGTAGCTACCATACGGAGACCAGATCCCGACCGGCACGCACACGGCGGAGTGCAGTCAGGCAAAGAATACTAATAGAATTACCAGGCAGCTGTGATGATCTGCACACCCCTGTAGCTACGGACCGGATAATATTCAGAATTGGATGATTGTCTCTCCCTAGATGAATCACTCTTAATAGGAACCCAAGGAGGTCCAACCAATATGGTCACGGAATGACCAAATGTAAAGCGCTCTCGTTTTGCGAATGTCCTGATGAAGACCCCAGAATGAGGTTTCAACTAACCCTTACAGAATGCGGGGTCGAAACGTAGACTGCTGTATACTACCTCTCTAAACATAGGATTAAAGCAGATGGAGTAAACCCCATCCTATGTTATAAGAGATACATGGAACTGTGGATCTAATTCAGACTGTAAAGGACGTATTGAGTTTTAATTGTGATTGTGTTATGGTCACAACACCTTTACCCAGTCCCCTCACTTATCCCATCACACCTATCCCACTCAATTACCTTTCTCTTTCTTCACTGAGAGTGCGTCGATATTTATGTAGATACTATTTCGTAACTTTGATTGATAAAAGTTATGCATGAAATTTAAGGGGCTTATTGATTGATGCTAAGTCTCCGTTTACTTATTTCTGTGTCAAATAAAATGTGCCTTTGAACATTGGACTGACCGATATTTGTGACACATTTAGTGTGGACATTAATTGCACTTGAAAGAAATGAACACTGACCCCTCATTTATATGCACCTAATCATTGACCCAGGTCAGGTAGTTTTAGGGTATACCCCGTTAAAACTTAACATTCATAGCAAAAGAGGCTGAAGCAAATGACTCAGGACTATGTATGCCTAGGGGTGAGTGACTCCAGGCCCTGACCGCTACATTGAAATACATGGCTGCTGCCACGCTCGATGAGGAGTGGGTCCCCATAGATGCCTCAGAAAGTGATGGTGGAAAAATATCTTCAAAAGAAGACTCTTCTCCTCATGAATGCTCAAAGGGCTCTGTTAATGCTCTACACCATGCGTCATGAGTTGTCTGTTGCTAAGAGGTGATTGCAATGTGGTTCCCCTCCTCTTCTACCTCGAATATTGAGGTTTCTACACACCGGTCACCGGAGTATTCTCGAAACCAAAGGAAGAATTTGCAATAAAATTGTGTTTCATGATATAGACTTACAGGTGTTAGAGATGATAATTTGCTGCATTCCATTCCAAGCACGCGTAATCGGTGGTCCCAGACAGTACTCAAATAATTCCATCCACGCTTAGGGCTTGAGTGATTTTGCCTATTTACCTGCTGGGTGTCATCTGTTTGGCTTCATGAAATACTTTATCCAATACTCTAACGTAAAAGTGGTACAGCGGATCGTGGCTGAAGAAGTCATTCACAAGCTGCAAAAAATGTTGTCAACTCAGCGTCTATCTACTGAGATCAGGTCAGACAGTGTTAGGCCACTGCATGAGAGTTAATTAATAGTGTGCCTTCAGTTGTACAGAATCACCCATAGGACAATCAGCCTCAATGGCCTCAAGCAAATAGACGAAGTGATATGTATTGCTAAGATCGTAAAGGATAATTCTTGGATATTTTAATGTTTTCTATGAGAATACCATAAAACACCTAATAGATTGACTCACAACATCTGCGATTCAATGCGTATGGCCGGCCAAGTGGCACGTTCAATTCCTACTCATCCAACATGGACTTCTTAAGTCACAATTCCCACTGAAATCCTTTTGTCACAGACAAAGGAAGAAAGAAGAGATGAGCACCAAAAAAACAGCCTCAACAACAAGACATCAAGAAAGATGACAGAAGTCTTATTGCGAGAGTGTTACCCATGGAGGAAGTTTAGGATGCCCCGCGAACCACAGCTCGGATTGTTGATTTCATGCATTGGGTCTATGGTGCTACAGGCTCCACAAAATATCTCCCATTTCAAGTACTCAAAACACTCACTAAGCAATATGTCAAGTCACAGTGACTGTCCAGAAAATAATTATTGCAATGACATGTTGTCATGCCACAACACCAATGTATCATCTCCTTTTTTCCTTACCTGATGTTTCTCTTGTCCTGACACAGGTCACATGATGACTCCTCCGATTGACACTGCTCTGATGTTCTTAAGTTTGCTTTTCCTCTGTTTATTGTGTTCCTTGCACTGTTGCAGAAGCCTACCCCTTAGTGCCCACACAGTCATCCGCTCCCCCCAACATAATATACATTTTGCCCATATAATGATTACACTGGACACATTGTTTACGGGTAAAGAACTGCTGCAGGTTTATTTTCATACAACAAGTATGCCGTTCGTGGGTTATCTTACGGGCGATCCAGGGCAGGCAGCCCCTCGCTGCCCCGCCCGCCTAATGAGCCAGGCAGCACCGTGGGTCGACGCCCGGACAGTGCAGCACCTTTGTAGATCCTTATCTTATACTACCGCCCCTTTCAGGGTGGAGCGGCATGGCACACCCCCAGTTGGTTCAGGCCCCCCAACTGCCCGAAGGACTAACGGGGCGCCGTCGCGGTTTTCCCTGAACCTCCTGCGGCTCCAGGTCATTGGCTCAGGCACCCTTACTGTGCCAGGCAGAGGTACCCTTACTGTACCAGTCTGCCGCAGAGGTACCCTTACTGTACCCGTCTGCCTCCAGATCGCCCTGTAACTCCGCCTGCAACACAAAAAAAGCCATTAAAACGTTCAATATCTCCACGCCGCCTGCCCAGCAGCTGGGTACGAGGATAGGGTGGGTGCAGCGCGGCAGGTGGGCAGAGACCAGGAAAAAAGAGGCAGATAAGGAGACGGCCAGGGCTTAAGTACCTGGCACACTCCCAACAGATGAGCCCTCCCCCGGCAGTGTGTCATAGGTGACCCCGGGGAGGGGCTGCTGAGGCTCACCGGGCCTCCCCTCTGCGCCCTGGAAGGGGGGGGCTCCGACTAGTGGCCACTAAGGTGGCTGCCCTGCTGATGTCCCCCTGCGTGGGACGCGGGCAGCGGCATAGTGCCCACACAGTCATCCGCTCCCCACAACATAATACACATTTTGCCCATATAATGATTACACTGGACACATTGTTTACGGGTAAAGAACTGCTGCAGGTTTATTTTCATACAACAAGTATGCCGTTCGTGGGTTATCTTATGGGCGATCCAGGGCAGGCAGCCCCTCGCTGCCCCGCCCGCCTAATGAGCCAGCCAGCACGGTGGGTCGACGCCCGGACAGTGCAGCACCTTTGTAGATCCTTATCTCATACTCCCTCCCCTTTCAGGGTGGAGCGGTATGGCACACCCCCGGTTGGTTCAGGCCCCCAACCGCCCGAAGGACTAACGGGGCACCATTGCGGTTTTCCCTGAACCTCCTGCGGCTCCAGGTCTTTGACTTAGGCACCCTTACTGTGCCAGGCAGAGGTATCCTTACTGTACCAGTCTGCCGCAGAGGTACCCTTACTGTAACCGTCTGCCTCCAGATCGCCCTGTAACTCCACCACAGCTCTGGAGGAGGCTACCGTCGATGACAGAGCCCCCCACCTCAGAGTTCCCTTCTTGCATCCTGCAGCTTCAAGTGCCTCCTGTACATCAGGAGAAACATATCCATCCTAACTATGGACAAGTGCACGCCATCTTTTTCGTAATAACCTTCAACTCTTGCCTGTAACAGTGCATGCCTAATGAACAAAAACCAAAAAAGGGGTGGTGGAGGGTCCGAGGGGAAATATTTTTATAGACCAGCTAGTACCTAGTCCCCCAACTCAACAGTAAAACACACGAGAGGTACTACAAGTCTGAAAACAAAGAGATAGCTGGAACCTAAAAGTGTCCCATTTTATGACCAGACCACGAAGTTGATCCAAAGAAATAACATTGTTATACCAAAGAACATGAGAGAAGAAGAAGAAGAGAAGATACAGAATATGAGGAAAAAGTACCCATCAGCCCACTCATAAGTGGAATCTCGTCATCTGGGTATGTTTGTGTTGAAGAATGGTGTCCTGTAGGCTCCTCCTCAGAAAGAAATTTCGAGGTTGCCTAATGTCGGACCCAATGATCAAACATTCAACCAACAGATGGCAGTAAATGAGCGGGAGGGGCAAGAAGTTGCAGTGCTCAAAAGAAGAAAAAGAAGGAAAATGATCCACGTGATTTAAAAATACCTACAATGATGTCATAAGAAACTTTATTGGGTCTGACCATCAAAGTGGTATGGTTAAAAAGCAGTATAAAGATAGCATGCAAGGAATTGCTACCCACCAGATATGTTATTCGGTCAACATGTTTCAGCCTTCAAAACGGCTTTCGTCAGGACCTTTAAGGTGCTACTGCAACACTTACTTTCAATGATGTGATATGTGATCTACACCCGCTTTAAATAATTTTTGGTGTATCTTCTCCTGTATATACAATGTGGGAGCCCCTCCCGCTCATTTACTGCCATCTGTTGGTTGAATGTTTGATCATTGGGTCCGACATTAGGCAAACTCGAAATTTCTTTCTGAGGAGGAGCCTACAGGACACCATTCTTCAACACAAACATACCCAGATGACGAGATTCCACTTATGAGTGGGCTGATGGGTACTTTTTCCTCATATTCTGTATCTTCTCTTCTTCTTCTCTCATGTTCTTTGGTATAACAATGTTATTTCTTTGGATCAACTTCGTGGTCTGGTCATAAAATGGGACACTTTTAGGTTCCAGCTATCTCTTTGTTTTCAGACTTGTAGTACCTCTCATGCCTAATGAACACCAAGCCTCTCCGTTCCATGCACCCCTGCATGGCCCTGTTGGCCCTCTGCGGGAATGCTCTACCGCAGCAAAGGACCGGGCCCCCGCCACAGGAATATACTTTAGCCTTGGCAGGCATTCTGCTTTCTAATTCATGCCGCACCTGGTTGTCCATCACTGCGAGTATGTGCCAAAGAGCAAGGGGTCGCCAACTCAGCTCCCTCTGTGGTGAATCCCCCTGGGCCTACCGACTCACAGGATGTCTGGATTCTCCCGTGCCCCCTACCTGTCATATGGTGCCTGCTTTTAAGGACTGACTAAGTCCTGCTTACTCCGTCCCTAGCATATTCACGAATAGGGAGACGGGGAGGCTTCCCCTGTCCACACTGAGCAGCCCCAGGGGCGGAATATAACCTGCCCTGCTGCTATCTATTATTGTAACACACTGAAGGTGCCACATGCCATATGCTATATTACCTAGTCTTTCGTGCTTGGCACCTTTTAATCCCTGTTTCTTGTGACGGAAGCACCGGATGACCTTGGACAATCCGCTTGGTGTGCCACAATAAACCTCCATTGTCATCGGGATCCAGAAAGCACCCCATTCCCACCTGCGCGTACCACAACTTGAGGATGACTTCACCCAGCTGTAAGGCCATAGAGCTATATCTTACCTATTAACTGGTTTTTGCCACCTGGCACTTATCCAGTTGCAGCACTGTGCTTAGTGAAGCGCGCAAGCCCTCGGGGCCCTCTGTCGCTGAATATACAGTATATGTTACCCATTTGCTCGTTGTTGCCACTTGGCACATGCCCGGTTGCAGCACTGTGTGTTTAGTGAAGCGCGCAAGCCCCTGTTCAGTTCAATGTGTGGTGGCCGCACCCAGCTTTCCCAGGCAGCTTGCTGGCAATGAGAGCTGTTGCTGGCCTTGATGGTATCTACGCGTGCGTCTCGTGCCTACCGCGAATTTTAAATTACATGAACTGGGTACCGGAAATAAATATGCACAGTTAATAGCTCCCACATGTGCGGGTGTTGTAAACAACCAGGGGATGAACAGGATGAGTTGGGGGGGGAAGGGGGCTCCTCCTGCCAGTCAGCTGTAGTTTGAGATGTAGGCTGACATGTTTCTATGGGGCCTCAAGCAAGAGCTTGAAGAGCAATGGCGCTTAGCGGGGATCTGGAACGTCCGACAAATGGAGGACCCCCTAGTGCCCGAACTATGCCCCTACCGGCCAGTGTGTGTGTTCTATCGGGTACCTAAAGCTTTATTCTATCTCAAGCAAGGAATGGCCACCCGCTGCTCTCAAACGCTCCAGATTAGCCTGGTCTTCCTGGCAAGTGGAGCAAGGCGAACTTATTACTTGATGTAAGGTATCAATTTCAATTCAATTTCAAAACTTTATTTGGCACTTAAAAAGACACCATAAAAGTACATAAACAATAAAAAATTTCCATCGATAAAAACAGTTAAAAATGATTTAAAAAAGAAGCTAAAATTAATTGTATGTGCGAAGAAGGACAGGGGGTGTACCAAGGAAGTCTCTATTTATGGGGTAATTTACTCGGTTATATCTCTTGTGTTCCTTAGCCTCATTGCCACCCTAATAAAACTTACTGTACAAAACAATGTGTGAGCGTCAGAGGCTTCCTGCAGAAACTTTAGGGCTGCTTTTGCTTGTCTTAATTTGGTTTCTTTCAGGATCCCTACTAAAATTTTTCGTCTAGGCACAGAATAAAAGGGGCATAACAAAACAAAGTGAAGGGTATCCTGCGGAGACCTACCGTCGCAGCCGCAGGTACCCTTCCCTTCTGGTGTTAAAGGGAATCCAGAGGGAACAGAGAGTAGATGGTGTAAAATATATATATATATATTTTTTTTTTTTTTTAAAACCTTTATTGAGAAATAGGTATAAGTACAAGCGCAGGCCTACAACCACAAGGGCCGGCCGCAAAATCAGGAGAGTCAAAGAGAACAACATCAATGTGTACGGTAGGATGAATACAGGATAGACGAGTAATGAAATCGTTACACAGTAAGCGCCAGGATAAGAAAGGTTTCATTTTATGATGTATAGAGGAGGCAGAAGCCATATCTACCCATGTGTCATGCAACATACTCAGAAAAAGAGGGGGGGGACGAGAGGGATGCAGCCCCCTACGCAATCAAATAACCACAGTAGAGCAAAGCCCAGATACATCCAATGCCCATCAAAGGTTCAAAAATAAAGGACAAATCGTAGCAAACAAGTAAATGGGTCACCGCATAGACCGCCCTCCCGCCCCGAAAAAGGAGAAAGTGCAGACACTGACGAAACGAAGGAGAAAGAACAAAGGGACATAGCCCACCCCCTAGAAAGAAAGCAAAAAAGGGACCATAGAAGAAAACAAACTAAAATAACAAACACCCCCCCCACCCTACATCACTGTAATGGCTATGGCCTATCCCACTAAACAGCGTGCCTGTCGCCCAGAGTCACCCGAAATATAGAAGAGAGAGAAAGGGAATAATAACGAAGGGAAAAAAGAGAAAGGGATAAAAGGAGAGGAAAAAGAGGAAAGAGAAGGAGAGGAGAGAAGAGAGGAGGGGAGCCAGCGATCGAAATACAGAACACCACCCCACCCGCACTAACGGATCACTAGTCGAGGTCAAAAAAGGATACTGAGAAAAGCCTACATAAAGGAGGAAGACAGGAACTGTCCAAATGATGCGGCACGGAGATGCCAATTAACAAAACAAAAGTCCCGCAGGCAACCAAGCCCGATCACCCCTGTCCAGTTCTATGAAAGGCAGAGCTGCCAGACCCCGCCACGGCCAGGAAACAGCATGATACAGTGGGTCCATACCAGTCAAGGAAAGCAAGTGGGATCTTCACGGAACACCGTCTCGGCGAACAAAAAGCAGCCAGGAAAACTCGGCAGCAGTCAGAATGCAGAAGTAACCCAAAGATCCACGTGGCCAAGCACAAAGTCCGGGCTGTCCAGCACAAAGCAAAGAAATCAGGATGCAGGAAATACTGCTGCATCGGCACCGGGTCCACTTGATCCCATGGAATCGAGCACCCAGCCGGATATCCCAGCACAGCAGCTGGAGAAGTCTCAACAATACCAACTCGGGGAGACGACACCGCGTCACAAAATGGCTGAACAACCATGGCGGCGATCCGCAACTCCAAGTCCCGGCAGTGCGAGGACAGGTCGATCCGCAGAGCACCCAGGGCGAACAAGACAGTACTCCGTGTAGGGGCCGCCCGAATCAAACGAGGTCTGGGGAGAGCAAAAGCAGCCGCGCCCCTGTCTCCAGGAGGAAGACACTCCGAGGGGCCATCCGCCATCTTGTGCATATCGCCCGCCGCCATTGTCGCATCCGCCGCCAAGCCCACCAGGAGTGCCGGAGGCCCCAGGACACACAGCCGATCCGCGGCGGATGGCGCTCGGCGGAGAAAGGAGAGTCACCAGAAGAACGGGCGTGCTCCCCGCGACACTCGGGGGAGCCCTGCACCGGATCCCAGGCGGGACAATCAACAGGAGTGGGCTTCTCACCCGAGGGGTGCCGGACAACGCGGCTTCTCTTCTTCGGGCCGGCAGGCAATCAGGCATGCGGGGTGGCCCACCATCGGAGGTGGGTCCGCTCCGGCGCTTCCGGCTCGCGGCTCTCAGGCTCCCACCATCGGGTCTCTTCAGCGGTTCCGGGCCGCCGGCACTCCGAACACCTCCGGGCAGACACAGCACTCGAGGCCCCGGCGTCAGGGCCGGGAAGGCCAGCAAGGTTACAAGGACAGAACGCAGAAACCACTGCACGCCAGAGCCCCGGAAAAAGACGGTAAGTGAAGGCTCTTCCCAGGTAACCAAATTCGGAACACCCCGATCAGGATTAAAGACAGGATAGGTAGCGGTGAGGAAGGGGTCTCGGAGCGAGGCGTTTATGCGACTGTTCCGATCGCCATCTTGGCTCCTCCCCGATGGTGTAAAATATTGAGTCTGAACCGAGTCATATAGAATCTGTCCTGGGCATTGTGCATCACAGTGAGGTATGGTTCCATTCCTTGTTTCTTTGTCAATAAACAGTAGGATAAAACAGTAGATTTGCACCTTTCCGCGTCAGCCCTATTCGTGAGTGTCCATTCAGCAAAAAGTTTTTTTTTTGTCATTGTTTTATTCTGACTGTTTAAAGATTCAGGTGCAGTGTAGAAATTTTTGCAACCAATTGCCTCAAAAGAGTCCTTTACATACTTCAGCCATGGGATGTGGTCTCCTTTATCACGTTTCAGACAGTCTTTCAGAATTTGTCAGGTGAGATCCGCTTCAGGATTAGTCTAAATTTTTATCCATGCGAGGAGTGGTCTTATTTTAATTCGATCTTCGATATAGGACTCCCCTAATTCCTCATGGATGATATAGGCTGAGGTGCTCTGGGGCAATTTCAAAATTCTTTTGAAGAATTTGTTTTCTTCCACCTGTATCTGCTGAAGTTGTTTATTTGTGAAGCCCCAAACTTCTGCTCCATAAACTAATTTGGCGCAACAGATTGATCTGTACAGGTTTAGGATTTGTTCCGGGGACCATCTGCCAAGTCTTCTCCCGTAGCCCATTATGGCCCTGATGACGCCACCAATTTTGAGGCATGTTTGTCCATCAGGGGTTTGAAGTTCAAATGTTCGTCAAACAATACGCCTAAATACGAAAAAGACTTGACTTGGTCTATCTTGTGTGGCCCGATCTTGTAGGTGAAATTCCTTTTTTCCCTGCCTCCCACTGTCATGACATAGGATTTTTCCAGGTTGGCAGATAAGTCAAGTTTGGCCATAAAATTCACAAATCCATTAATCAGCCTCTGGAGCCCCAGCGGTGTCCTGGCTAACAACACCGCGTCGTCCGCGTAAAGTAATACGGGGACTGCTCGATGTCCTATTTGGGGTGAATCCACACACAGTTTAAGGAGTTCTTTATCCAGTAGGTTGATATATATATAGAAAATAAGAAAGGCGCTAAAATACAACCCTGCCTCACTCCACTCGTGCATAAAAAATATTCAGTTCTACTACCCTCTTGATTATATCGCACTGATGCAGAAGTGTTCCAATGTAGGGCTTTTAGGAGGTCTACTAGCTTTTGTTCCACTCCTTGGTTTGACAATAGGGCCCATAGTTTTTCTCTGTTTACACGATAAAAGGCCGCGGAGAGGTCCATGAACCCCATGTATATTGCTCCCTTGGCGGCGATGGTATATTTAGCTGTCAGAAGGTAAAGATTCAGGCATTGGTCGGTGGTAGATCTGCCCTCCCTGAACCCATATTGTATGTCTGTGAGGACCTTGTTCTCTTCCACCCATTCCTGTAAACGATATAGAATGACACTGCCCAGCACCTTGGCCGCCACATCTATAAGCGATATGGGACGGTAACATTGTGGGTCATCACGATTCCCTTTTTTATAAATGGGGACAATAGCTGCCATTGACCATGAACGAGGCAGTCCTGCCACGACTGCCTCGTTCAAAACCCTCGTCAGTAGTGGGGCCCATAGCTCTGTATTGCTTAGGTAAAGATCAGGGGGTATACCATCGGGACCGGGTGCTTTATTTTTACTTAGTCCTGCTATTGCCAATTCTACTTCTGCCAGGGAAAAATCTAAACGGGTGGTTGGGTTTGACCTTAATCCTTCATCCTGTGTTAATTGACCTGTATGATTGTAAAGGTTTTGGAAATGGGTATACCATTGCTCTGGTAAGAAGGTATTTGTTATTTTTGGCACTCCTGGATCCTGGAAGCATGGTGTATTAATGACTTTCCAGAACCCAGACATGTCTCCCCTTTCTGCTGCCTCCCTGAGGTCCTCCCACGCCCGCATTTGTAAACATTTTTTGCGGGATTTCACGGCCTTTTTGTATGCTGATCTGTAGTGTATTATTTTAAGGTTATCCCTAGGGCGCGACTTAAGGCTTAGTTTGAGATTTTTGTGCGCCTTGATACAGTCTTGGTCAAACCAGCGCAGTGTGAGGGCTGTTCTACTACCATTGGACGACTTAAGTAAATCGTCTACGTGGCGTGCAATTTCTTCAAATGCACTAACCACCATTACTCCCCCCATATCAAGACATATATCTATAGCATTTTGCCCTTCTGCTATTAATCTTTTATAAAATTTGTCACCATCTGTCCTGGCCCACTTGATCCTCCTCCCCTGGTCCACTGCCTTTTCTATAATGTCTGTTCTATGAGATGGTTTCTTGCAGTTAATGCCTTTTAGTACCAAGACCAGTGGATTGTGATCACTAAATATGCTTAAATCAATAGTCATACTGCTGGTACTTCTTTTTATTATAGGTGAAACCATGATAAAGTCGATGTACGAGTGGCAGCCTCTGCCCTTAAATGTAGGATTGGGGTCTCCATTGCTGCCTAGCTCTATCAGGTCCATTGTATGGGCCAGGTTATGCCTATTTGCTAACTTCTCTAGGTCCCATCCCTCTGCGGTATGTGCAAAATGTGGGCCTTTTAATACCGTGCATCGCGACCAGTCCTTGTTAAAAGGTCTCAAGTTCTCACAAAGGTGACAGTTAAAATCCCCCGTAAGTATTATACTGAGGCAATTTGGTGTCTTATTTGATAAAATCTGTCTATCTAAACGAGAGTCCAGTTCTTTTATGACGGTGCCTTTTCCCATCATACCTACCGCATTATACCAATTTACTAAAAGGAAATTGAGCTTTTTGGAGCGGTACCCTATTGCTTGTATATTATGTGAGTCCCAATTATAATTAAACCAGGTCCCTTGAATGAGGAGGTCTACATATATTATTAATCCTCCGATTGCTCTCCCGGATGATGATTTTACAGCCGGGACAGAAAAACATTTGTACCCCTCAATGCTATACTGGTTGGGGTCGACCGCCCAGGTCTCTTGCAGGCATATGATTTGGAAACTTTTTATGTACTTCCGCCATTCCTGTGAGTCAAATTTGGTTGCCAGTCCTGCGATGTTCCACGATATGATGCGAAGACTGTCCAGGTTGTCCCCCGTGGTGGACCCTTTCAATGCCCTTAATGGGTGCGTTTCCTTGTCTTCCCCTATTGTTTTCGCCTTAACATGGGGTGCATGGATAATTTCCGTATTCCACCTCATTTGGTCTACTGGTGTCATATGAGCTGTTCGATCTGACATTTTAGTTCCCCCTTTCTGTTTTTTAGAATTCCTTGTACTAGCCCTCCTGCCCCCACTATCTTCCGGGGCAGTTGGTCTGTAAATTCCTGCCCCTGTGAGCCCTTCCTCATGTGATTTTATATTCGATAGTGGGGTGCTGGTTTCCTCGGGAGCGAGTCAATCCACCTCGTCCAGTGCACAGAACCTGTTCCAGTGTGCGTACTGAGATAGAAAAGGGTCATAATCTGGAGTGCCTTGCCAAGGCATTTGCCATTGGTGAAATCTATGCTGAGGTGCTGACTGGTGACCCCTGCTCATCACTGTCCTATTTATTTGCATATGTCTTTGGGGTATAATCGGGTAGAAGTATGATAAATGTAGGGGGTGGATTTGTGAGTTGGTTCCACTGGGGGGTGCATTGCATATATAATTCACGGCAGCCGTGTCTCTGAAATTGATTGTAATGATGTCCCCAGCTATTGTTTTTATACCTCTCCCTATCCATTCCCCTCTTCTGACCGTAAGTATTTCCCCAATGATGTTTGGCGGTAGAGGTCTATTTATCTTTAGCCATTGCACACATTTATTTTTTAGTTCATGGTGTGTTTCCTTTTTCCCCTCTTTCAGGGGTGGTACTCCTGTCAGTACAACCACAAAGGGTGAAGCTTCCGGCGGCAGATTAATTGTCTGAAAACGGGACGATCTTGTTTTTTCAGGTGGATTTTTTTGTAGAGGGGTGTTTGTGCTTATACTTTCTTTAGGTTTTTGGCCAGTTTTGTCATTAGAGGCTAAAACGGTTCCATTTCCTTGCTTCGATTGGGCCTGTGGAGTGGTAGTGGATACACTCGGATTCAGGGATACGGGGGCTTTCTTCACCAACGGTGTATTACTTTACATAACTTTCTTTGGCATAGTGGTTGTAGGTTCCTTAACTGGTGCTTCCTTGTCTTTTGGTGCGTTGTTACCAGTTCCTCCTTTTGCACCCCCTTTAATTGATGTACCATCGTTTCCCTCTTGCCTAGTAGAACCCACACCTTTGTTATTTATTAAAGATGTTAATCTATCAATTTTTGACATTAATGGTTTGATATGGGCAATAATCGTGTCTTCAAGGTCGGCCTTGAGGTCGGCTACCATGTTTGCCACCCAACAGGGTATTCCTGGCGAGGAGTTAGTGATTGGTGCCACTAAGTTATGGTTTGATGTATTATTTTGCCCCTTTTTTTCCGTTTGTACATGAGCTTTACTAGCTCTTTTTATCTCAGTATTGCTTGAGTTATTTTTCTCTATACCCGGTGCGGTACCTAGATTGGGCTGGGTATTCTCTGTGTCCCCGGTGATCTCAATTGGGGCCTGAGCACACGGGAGCTCAGCAAAAGAAGAAGTAATACCAGGGCTTCTGTCTAAATCATCTGTTACATCTATAGTGACTGCTGAAAGATCGTCTACTACATCTTGTGCCTGTTGGGTGATTATGATCGGTGGTAAGGACATACGCCTTTCAGTATTTGCTATTGCAGTAGATACTGCCCAATAGTCTGTTTTAACATTAAGTCTATCGCTGTAAGTGTGGGTACTGGTTGAGGGGTGACTGCCTTCTGTTTGGTGCTAGATCTCAAGGTTGGCATCCTGGTGGTTTTAGTTACCTTCCTCATGCTGCCCCGATCTATACTTTGTATCGTTAGTGTTTGGCGGGTGTCTTTTCCTCAATGGCGTTAGTAATGTACCTCTCGGTATCAGCAGGGGTGACGCAAGGAACAGGCTATTTGTATAGATATATAAATACCTTGGTCGGTACAGGAAGGGAGTTAGGGGGGTGGCCCAGCCAAGCCTCTTCTGGCCTCTGAGGGCCGTAGAGGGCCCGCCCTTTGCCCAGGCTTCGCCCGGCGCTCCCGCGATGCGGGTGTGGAGCCTGGTTTAAATGCGCCCCCTGGCGCGCTGCTGCGGGATGTAACTTCTGGTTTGGGGGCAAGGGCTGCTGGGAAATGTAGTTCGTAAGCCCTCTCGCTCTCCCCTACTCGGCAGCTGCTGGTGACATGCAGCGGCGAGGGGAGAGCGGTACACCAGCACCAGTCCTCCCTCGGGCAAGCTGCAGACGTGAAACGAAGAAAGAGGCGTCAGCAGGTCAACCGGTAAATCAAAGCCAAGTGGCAAACTTATTACTTGATGTAAGGTATCATTCCTTCCCCATCCTTGATTGACATTGTTGGTTCCTTGGTGTGGGTGATGCAGCTGGCCTACACTACGCTAAGGGATCCTGCTCTGGGGACCCGTGGCTGCTTACCTGGCCGTCCTATACGCCCAAGGATAACTCCGGCCACGCTTAATTCCAAATTGGTGGGACTGAACGGGTACTGACTTGCATCTACACCCGCACAAGGGACCCAAAAGGCAGGTTGGACCTGACTAACCTCGTGTTCTGGTGCCGGATCTGTTAATATTGGGGATGCCGAATGGACAATCATGCCCTGTCGCCATCTGGCCCGAACATAGTGGTTACCCAACTTTAGTGCACCGCTGCACACTTGTTTGGATGACAACGACACCACCCACCTGCTGCCCTGGCTAAAGCGCGGGGGACTATGTCTTCAGGGCACAACCACAGATGTAACAGGCCTGAAAGCCCCAACTCACCCCAACCAAACGACGCACGCGGAACCTCAGAGACGCGAAAACATGGATGCAGCGTGGCAGGCGGGCAGAGACCGCGAAAAAAGAGGCAGATCAGGAGGCGGCAAGGGCTTAAGTACCTGGCACGCCCCCAACAGGTGAGCCCTCCCCCGGCAGTGTGTCATAGGTGACCCCGGGGAGGAGCTGCTGAGGCTCACCGGGCCTCCCCTCTTCGCCCTGGAAGGGGGGGGGCTCCGACTAGTGGCCACTAAGGTGGCTGCCCTGCTGATGTCCCCCTGCGTGGGATGCGGGCAGCGGCATTTCTCGTGTTTTTAGTTTGGACTTGTTATCTTAATTAATGTGCTTCAGAGTTTTCTTATTTTAATTACAATAACATCTTTTCATTATTTGATTTTATTGTTGGTTCAACTTGATTGTTGGTCTCCCAAGGCTGTGTGAGCAGAAAGTCTGGGCTCCTGTTTTGAGTGTTCCTGTCCTCTTTCTATTTCTTTGATTGAGCTGTGCTCCCTGGACAGGGCAGGCTCTTTCTTGATGATATTGGTTCCACCTACATGGTTTGAGTTGTTTAGGAAGATCCTCCATAATATTGAGATTTTGCGATCTGAAAGAAAATGACGAAATGAAGGCTTTTTTAAAAATGCCACAATTATTACGATATCCGGTGCAAAATCTACTTAGAAAGGCTGGGTGTAGTACTCCTTTTATTGATTCTGCACTGTTGAAAGGTCAATAAAAGGAGGGATGGCAGGAGAGAGGTCTTGCCTTCTTTTGTCTCCTCCTGTGAAGTTGGAGCATGCCACTAAGAAAGGTGAAAGCTGCACAGGGCGAGGCGGTGTTACACTAAGAACTACTCCATTTTTAGTGTGAAAAAGTCTGCTTTAATGAAACAGGTATCACAAAACAGTACCTGGCAAATGCTTTACTAAATAACTACCATCATCACTAATATGTCAAATAAATCTTGACCATAAATCTCAGCCATAGACACCCCAACAAACTTTTACTTTAGCGAAAACACTGCAACAATCCCCCACTCAAACACCCTCTCAAACGTCCTTCCCTAAATCAGGTTCCATGACCAAAACTTTCCAAAACCGATTGTGCTTGAACATTTAACCACACCACAACACCCACCAACGCCCAGACTCAGACCCCCTTCCCTCCCTAGAGCTGGTCTGCCTGACCAGTAGTGAAATCAACCAATGCTTGCAGCTTACCGCTGAAAACATGTCAACCTGCCATCCAATCAGAACGCACCTACAAACCAGAGACAATTACAATGTATCTACAATCCCATTTACGCATCTCTGTCATCACAGCACACCCAGCATTCTCTAACTTTCAGAGGCACTTATTCCAGAGGGGCAAAACGGTCTTTAGTACAACAAGCGCTTGCCTTTTCCAAGGTGGGGTGGGCGAGGACAGAAACCTAGGACAATTTCAGCCTACGGGTAACCGTTCCCTATACCTACTAGAAAGAGGACCCCTGCATCCACACCCTCTGGTCTAATTTTAACGTAGACTCTCCCTCTCCAGGGAACGACCCCAATCCCTTTCCTCTTGCTTCCTTGGTCACACCTTTCACCCGAAAGGCTGAGGGGTAGAGCTCTAACATTTCTTCCTCCCACCAAAGGGTGAGATGGCGCTACACGAAAAATTACTCTTTAGTGTTAAAAGGGCTGCTTTAATGAAACAGGTGAATATCACAAAACAGTTCCTGGCAAATACCTTACAGACTAACTGCCCCTGTCCACCAAGGATTGTCCTTTCTGCAGCTTTCCTTCCACTGTCACCTCAGCACTTCCTTAACCAACACCAAAGGAGCATATCCTTGTAGCTATTTTTTCGCTACGAACATACTTGGTCTCCACACTGGGGCCCTTGGCCTCCTGTTTACATCCCTAAGCTGTATCACCTCTTGGCACCAGCAACACACCAGCTTCTCCCAGCTTGGTACTGTTACCAGGCCTCTGCCAGCCCTTTAAACCTTCTGTCCACCACTGCCACTGCTCCAGTTGAGTGGGCACACTGCCACCACATGCTATTTTCAGCTACCTCGCCGTCTTCCAGTACGACCACCTCTTCATCATAATTCAACGCAATGTTCGCTCTCTCTCTCTCTCTATCTCTCTCTCTCTCTCGTATAACTCCTCTCATACCAGGAATCTTACCATCCACCACATCACTATCCCAGTAACGAAACCGGTCAACGGGCATGTCTGTGGTGTCCAGCGGAGCCTCATTAAACCATCCCAGACTCCTTTCTTCCCACATTGTCTATCGCCAACTCTGGGCCGGATGAACTTGTGTTGCGGGGTCACACAAGACTCACCGAGTTTCCTGAAACTGGACGTACCTCTCACTGTCTCAGGCCCAGTCCTCTCAACGCTTTGCACAAGGTTACCTGCAGGCAAAGACACACCAGTCCCAGTTCCACAACCCACCAAAATGCCGCCTTCTTCAGCCACCACCCACACCTATCTGCCTATACGCCCTGTCTTCCCACTAGGCTGTCTGCCGACAACTGGTCCCATGCACTCCCAGGATATGGTGCTTGATCCAGGCCTACCTCCATGGCTTCCTTCCTTCTGCCATCTGTTGAATTCCTTGTGCCTCTAAACCTTATAGGCCCTTCAGATGTATTCCCTGGCATCGGTCCCCTTTGCAACATAATCCTACCTTGTTTCCCCAACCTTCTTGCACTAAGGCATCCTGTTCTCCTTGAGAAATACTCTGCCCTTGCCTAGATATCCCGCTTTCTCCCTCTAGCCCTTCATCTATGAATACCACAGCAGGCTAACGGTCTCCGTCGCCAAATGCTGCTGAATACTCTTTCTGTTACTATTTTACTTTGGGAGGGGCAGAGGCCTCCTCGCATCCTCATACTCCACAGCAAGGGTGGAGACCCGATTCACCTTGTGCGCTGACGGCCACCTTGTCACTGACCCTTGCTTCTTGTTGGGCCGCTCTTCATCCGCAGTTTCAACTGGAGGGCTGGAGGGGAGCCCACCATGGGTGTAGGAAGTGTGAGGGTAGTGGGGGATTTATCCCTCCCAGATTTTGGAGTGAGGGGGATGTGAGGGACAGAAGTGGAAGGACGAGGGGACAGAAGAATTTTCCCGCTCATCTCCACCATTCCAATGGCCATTAGCAAGTGAAAGCTCTACATATAGGGAAGTGCTGTTGACCTGCTGACCCACTGCCACCTACAGAGCACCTTCAAAGCATCCTGTTACATCAGGTTGCATCTTGCATCTGTGAGAACAAAGGGAGACGAGGAGAAAGCTGCATTTGCTTTCTGCATTCTGCCCAGCCTATGGAAGAGGACCAGGATCTTCATGCACCACCTGCTGGCTGGCTGACTGGTCAAGGATCATCTAGCGCCAAGCCTTTCTCAGCACTACCCTACCTGCAAGTTGAATTTCAGCCTGCAGGGCAATGAAAAAGCTGCAGCCCTGGTGGTGCTTGCCCCCAGGTAAAGATAGGGTGCATAAGCCGGAACAATGGGTGAGTTCATTGAGAGAGTTTATAGAATACCTAAAACCTCACTTCATTAAAAAGGAGCCCTGCAAAAAAGGGTGAAGGACTTCAGGCCAATTGTTTTAGGGACTCTGGCATCAACCGTCAGCAGTGCAATGACCAAAGCAGACATCTCTGACAAGATGGGACAGCAAGATAAGCACTCGCTGCTAACATCTGTTGTTGATCTGAATGACATTGTTAGTTACCATGTCAGCATGACCAACTCTGTTGCTCCTTTTTTCAGTTTTGTTTTCTATTTTTGTAGTTAACACCCTCAAATCCCACCTTTTTAATTCAATTCCCTTACCCCCTTTACCTCTTTCCTCCCCTGAACCCTAAAAACCCCTAACCTCCTTTTACTTCTACCCACCACGGAACCCTAAAACCCTTTAGCTCCGTTATTTCTACCCACACTTGAGCCCTAAAAAACCCCTGCCTGCCTTTACCTCTACACTCCGCTGAAGCCTAAAACTCTTTTACCTTCCTTTACCTCTACCTCTACCAGCCCGAACCCTAACGAGTCCTAACCTCTCTTCACCGCTATCTGCCCTGAATCCTAAATAAAAATAACCCTTACCTCTCTTTTCCTCTACTGACCCCATAACTATAAAACCCTCTTCGCACCACTTCCCACAGTGGCGTAGCTAGGGGGGTGGGGGGGGGGGGGAGGGGGCGGCGGACCGTCCGGGCAGCACGAATTTTGGGCGTGGTGGCCGGCTCCCCTCCCCTCCCCTACCCCACTCTTACCTGTGGCCGCAAAAATCAGCAGCACACCCACCCCCAGGCTCTTACCTGCAGCCATCGCGGCCACATGAATCGCCAGCATTCCCACCCACCAGCTCTTCGATCAGGCCGCTGCAGGGGCCACCACAGGCGGCCTAAGGCCTAGCTATGCCACTGCCTTGCCTCTTCCTTTCCCTGAACCTTAAAATCCCTTACCTCCTTTTACCTCTGCACTTCCCTTAACATTCAAAAGCCCACACTTCTTTTTACTGCTGCCTCCCACTAAACCCGAGCATCCCTCTAGCTCTCTTTACCTCTACTTGGACCTAAATCAAAAAAAAGCCTACCTCCCTTTTCCTTTCCGCACCCTGAGCGCTAAAACCTCCTTTGCACCCTTTACCTCATTTATCCCCTGAACCTTAAAAACCTCTTACTGCTCTTAACCTCAACCCGCAACTGAACCTTAAAAACCCTTTGCTTGTACCCACCTCTAAATCCCAAAACTTCTTACCTCCTTTTATCTCTACCCACCCCAGAACCCTAGACACTCCTTCCCTCTGTTCATCTCTACCAACGCCTGAACCATAGAAACTCCTTACCTCCCTCTACACCTACCTGCCTCTGAACCACCCTTTACCTATACCTGCCCAGAACCCTAAACATTCCTGACCAACCTTTATTCTACCCACCTCTGAATCCTAAAAAACCCTTTCCCCCATACCTTTACCCACCCATGAACTGTAAAACTCCTTACCTTCCTCTACCTCTTCTCACAGCTAAAGCCTAAAGCCACCTTAGTTCCCCTTTATCTCTACCCACCTCTGGACCCTAAAAACCTCTTACCTCCCTTTACCTCTGCAATCCCAGCACCATAGAAACCCCTTACCTCCCTTTGCTTTTACCCCTGAACTCTAAAACCCCCTTACCTCACTTTACCTCTTCCATGTACGAGTGCGTCCTTATTAAAGGACCTGTTAGGAGTGGTACTAACGGGGCTGATTCCCATTTGGTCCCGAAGAAGAGCCTTTAGGGGATTGGCCTGTTGACCTTATATTACTGAGATAATTAGACTCATTTAGGTTTTCTTACCAGTAATCCCCCCTGATTTTAGCCTTGCCAACCAAGGGCAGGAATAAAGTAGTGACCCACTGGTTAGACATTTTTAACTCCTTTTTTCCACTTCCTTCTACCTTTGTTTCATAGTCAACCAGTACGTGATTCAGCGTAATCATGGAGCATAGCACGCATCAATCCGTAGAGGATTGGGATGAACCCCAATGATGAAGAATGCCACCTAGGGGCAACCCTGGTGGGTGAGAATAGGCCTTTTTTCTATTAAACGGATGCTGTAGATTCTTGCTGTATTCAAAGATCATTCCCTTTGGGCAGGTTTTCTTTCGAATTATTCGAATTTTTGTGTGACACATTTCAAGAAGGAGGATAAACCTAGCCACTACCTCTATCTCCCCCTCTTTTTGTTGTATTACTGAGTACTTTGACAACATGCCAGTGTGGCCACACCACAGACTCACTGAAGACACTCCTCAAGCAAGCCCATTTACAACCTTCTGTGCATAGAGAAGTGAAACTCTGCCCTACGTTGCCTATCGGTCACCCATTTGGATCTCTGTGTCCACATATCTATTCCTATACCTCACTGCGACAATGATAAATAACCAGGTAAACCTATATCCTGCACAATCATATTCACTCACATTCACTGAACCTCTTCTGGGTCAATCCCCCTGTTATGTTATTGTGTCTTGTGAATGTTTACTCCATGTTATAGAACTCATGTGATTGTCATGACTGTCTCATTAATAATAGACTAGATCTACTTTGTATTACGAAATCATGGCATAATAGCCCCTCATCTCCTGACGTTGCCCTTGCCAATTTCACAAACTTATAAGCTTATTTTTAAAAGCAAAAATGGCCGTCCGGTGTGGGCAGGGGTGTAGCCTTTGTTTGTGATTCTCATTTTAAGGTTAAAATGTGGGTATATCTCCCGAATCCACCACTTTGTTGTGGTTAGTTTATTGCTTGTCCAGTTCTATCTCAGACTTCGGACCAATTTCATTGGCCTAATGTATTTTGCTCTAAAGGTCTCCCCATTAGTTCTACTAACAGATTTTAATGATGAGGTACATATGCATGGGAACATTGCCACCATTTATTTAATTGAGTCCTGCCTTTTCATAGTACTCACTTAAGATATTCATTCTACCCAGTGTGCCGTCCAAGCTGTCAATCACATTTTTGCACATGAAAAACAATCTTCCAATTTCATCCATGGTGCCCCAATCTGGTGCAGGCATACTGAAATGAAGTTCTCCATCCTAGCGGTCAGGCGACCACACTAGCAACTCCTAGACCCACAACTCAATGGAAATGCAGTGAATTCACTGAGACTGCCTATGAGTGGCAATAGCCCACTTCCTCATAATTGCTGCAACCCTTCATTAGCCTCAGAACAATTAACTTCTTTGATTACTAGCGCTCTTAATTCAGTTGCACAGCTTCGCCTTGTAAGCATGTCATATCTGAAATACAAGCACCTTGGTATAGCCCCCAAATAAATTCCTTAAACCACATGCACACAACATGAACCACAATGGAGGAAACTAGTCCAGATAATGCTTGCCACTTTACAGCTTCACTCACCCCAGAAGGCTCACTTTCTTCCATAACCCCAATCCAGTATGGAATCTATTCCAGACAAAATTATATCACTTAATCTGGCTTTCCCCCAAACCGCTTAGATTAGTACAGGCCTTTAAAGACATCTTTGCTCTTATGATTGTAGATATTTGTAATTCTCTCTCAGCCTTGGTCATGTGCTTCCAGATGGAAGTAAGCCATTATGTTCTCCCGACTGAAAAAAGCTAAATCTGATCCTGCAATCCTGTCAAACTATCGTTTCATCTGTCTGCTTCGTTTCCTTTCAAAATGACAGAAGAAAAGTATAATGAACAACGTTGTTTTCGGAAAACATTATCTCTTAGATTTGGCACAGGATGGTTTCAGACTCATTCAATAAACTGAATCAGTCCTGCTTGTGACTCTTGATAATCCCTGAATTTTCCTGGAATAGCTGTAAACCTGGTATTCTGGGGTTCCTAACAATTCCACCACAATTGACATGGTGAACCATCCCCACCTCTGTGCCTGAATCCAAAAGGCAAGCATGAAAGACCTGGCCTTTTCTGGCTTTCATCGTTTCACCCTGGGCGCACACAAGCAGTGTGTGTCTCTTTCCTCTTTTTGTCCCAAATTTGACCTTGCCCCTGAAGGAGTCCTTCAAGGCTCAGCACTAAGACTAACTTTTTAACTTTTACCCATCACATTTAGGTCACCTGATCAGGGACCATGCTGTAGGCTTCTACTCCTAAGCCAGTGACACCAACTTGTTTTAATTCTTCGTCAAAACACCATACACCCATTTCTTTTGTAAAAGGTTAATGCAGTGCCTCATGGACATCCATATCTGGATGGGGAACCACCAACCAAAGTTGAGTGCTAACAAAATAGAGGTCATCTTCTTTGGGAAGTCATCCCCCAACATTGAACTTTGATGTCCCTATTGCACGAACACTGCACCTACTCAAGTTACCATTGCTCACAATACTGTGATTATCTTTCACCAACAGCTGTCTTTTCTGATAAACATGTCTAAACTGACCTCCTCCTGCTTTTTCCTTCTTTAGACATTAAGGAAGATTTTACCCTCCCTACACTTAATATGCTGTAAACCTGTATCCTTGGCATTAATCTCCTCCAAACTAGACTACTGTAATACTGTCTACTTTGGTCTTCATATTTATGTGATCAGCCAGCTCATCCAGAACATGGCTGCCAACTTATCCCTGGTCTTTCTCGCACTGAACATGTCTGTCAACTCTTCTCACAAGCACCCAGTCTACAGGCATTTCACACTTCAGGTCCTTTGCATCCGCCACAAGGCCAAGCATCAATGGCCTTGTGATAATGGCCAATGACCTTATGTTCACTGTGACTGCTGTAGTGTCCTATCGCAGCCTGTGAGCATGTAACAGACCATGCCACACATGGCGTTCTGGTTGGCACTTCTTTCTTCTTCAGCATGCATCTGTTAACTGAAGCACTGCGTCACAAACTTTATTAAACCACACCCAGTGATACTCATCAGATTGTGTAGTACTTGTAAGGAGTCTGCAGAGGATCACTAGAGTCTTCATGCACATGAACACAGAACATGACATCTCCCCCTTTGTTAAATAAAAAGTGCAAATATATACACTTTACAACTCCTCGATGCGTCATCTATGTGCTCACACCATCCTTTCAGATCTAGTTGTACGAGATAGAGGAGGGGTGCCTTAATCTGGCATCTTCGGAGAAGAGTTGGATGCTTGACTTGGGCATTCAGGTGGATTTGCCTCACTCACGAGATATGTAGCTTACGAACATCGAGGCAGAGTCTTAAAGTGTGACGAGTCTCTGGTTATGGATTTTCCAGGTCGTTGGGCAGGTACCATATTTCCTTTGCTTATCACAACGTTTAGCAGGTCAGTATCTACTGGAGAGTCTGTCTTGCATATCCACTTTTGCTTAACACAAGCTCGGTCTCTTTTCTCGAAAACGTGTCTCAACTGTGGCAGCGTAGACCTTCATTTTGCATTTGCAAGAGGTCTCAGTGACACAAATCTCATCAGGGTCTATCGACCAACTGGTGGTCCATTATGCTATCTTTGTTCTAAGAGGTCTTGTGAACAGCAAGGTGGCAGGACTTTCTTCTGCCGTGGAATGAGGAGTGGAACGGTAGGCAAGAATGGCTGGGCGCAGAGCAGATTCGAGTTCGAGGCCCTCCAGTGGGGCAAGTTGTATCACCCTTTTCAAAATACTCACAAATCGTTCCACAATGCCATTTGCCTATGGCCAGAGAGGTATACTTGTCTGATGTTTGATGTTCAAATGACTAAGAAAGTCTTTGATCTCTGCAATTGAAGGGTGAACCATTATCAGATTTGAGAGAGGAGGGAATGCCCCATGTTCTGAAAGTGGCATCCAGCTTTTCAATGACTCGGTCATATGTGGTTGATGATAAGTCTTCCACCAGAGGAAAACGTGAGTACTCATCAACAACTACCATGCGATGATGTCCATTGTTGCGAGGTCAGAAGAAATCAACAGCAATCCTCTCCCAAGCTTGCTTAGATAGATCACACATGTTCAATGGGGGCTGAGTCATTCTGGGAGACAGGCAGTTGCATAGATGGCAACATTTAATCTCCCTTTCAACTCGTTCATCAAGATGCAGGAACCACACTCGATTGTTAAGGGCTCTTTTGTTCGCAAGAATTCCATAATGTCCTTCCTTCATGGGCCAGATCAATAACTTGTTGCCTCAGACTTTTAGGGATAACTATTCTTACCCCTCTCAGTATGATACCATCATGTGTGAAAGAAAGTGCTTCACAAACTTTTTTGAATTACTGGTATTCAACATTATTTGTAAGAGGTCAGTATGCTTTCCCCATGTTAGTGTTGTCATGATTTCCTTGGGCTTAAGCAGGCTTTTCAGTATTAGTAGCTGCCAGAATCTGTTCAAAAGGAAGAGCTGCAGGCGCACTTGACTTTACTATGAAATTGATGTAGCTGCTTTGGACATTATAGTATGATGCTGTATGGCACTTGTGAAAAGTAGTCTGTAAGGTTTTGATCTTTCCCCGGTTTGTGTAATCATACTCCTACAGATCAAACCCCCACCTCTCAAAGCAAGAGGGTATCTCGGCTTTTGGATTTCTGACAATGATGAGCAGTGCTTGATGATCTGTAACAAGGGTGAAACGCTTTCACACACCCATACTACAGCTAAGCGTTCTTTCTCAGGTTGAGAATAAGCCCTTTCAGTATGAGATAGACTCTAGCTAGCATAGGCCACAATGTGTCTCTGAGCATCAGGTTGTCCATTATGTTGAGCAAGGATCGCTCCCAGCCCCACCAGTCTTGTATCCACCATGATCGCTGTATGCAATTTCTGATCAAAGTAATCTATTTCAGTTGCATTTTAAATTGCATGTTTTATGTTCTTGAAACTTCGGTTACATTCAGATGACCATTCCAAAGAAACATCTCACTTGGTTAGTGTTACAAAGATGGTCTGAGACAAGGTTCCACAGGTGCTGAATGTTTGAGATAATTGTAGATCTCAGCTCTGGTGTACAGACCAGAAGGGCAGTCAAAGTGTCGCAGGATTAAACAATGAGGCAGCTTAAAAAAAAAAATAATAATAATTGTAGATCTCAGCTCTGGTGCACAGACCAGAAGGGCAGTCAAAGTGTCGCAGGATTAAGCGATGAGGCAGCTTTAAAAAAAAATAATAATAATAATCAAAACAGTACCTTGTTGCAGATAGTTTTAGCATCTGATCAGTGGAGTAAAGAGAAGGGGAGGAGACGGAGTTTGCCCCCTTGCGCAAGCCAGTTTGTCGCCAGTGTTACTTTCTTTCTTTATCTTTATTTCGACACAAAATGTCATAAAAGAAGTCACAATAAAATTTCAGCACAAATCATTACAATTTTGGGATGAAGAACAAAGAGTACATCTTATCATAAAACGTATTCATCATAAAAACATTATCTACAATTAAAAAGAAAGTCAACTAAAGGTCCCGCTCCTCACTGTTAACCTTCAGGCTCCCCGAACTATACAAAGATACACTGAATCTCATTTTGCCACATAATTTCTTCTGATATTCTACATAGCAGCTAAAAATTTAGTTACAGCAAAAACAATTGATGGAGATAAATCAATTTTTTAATATTCGATAGGATTGAAAACACTGCCTAATCCCCAAGTTTTTGCAAATCGGGATAATCCACTTTTTTCCTAGGTATCCGATAGGAAGGACAGAAGAACATTACATGGAGATCATTTTCTAACTCCTCGGTGCAGGTTGGACAATGTTTTTGAGTAGGTGGGCACCATCTACTGGTGAGGGCTCTAATTGGCAGAGAGTTGTGTCTCCATTGGAGAAACAGCTTCCTAAGACCGGTGGGACTAATATCATCAAGCACAGTCTCCATTTTGTAGTGGTCTTTCATTGTTACGAATGTGCTCGACAATGTCCCCATTTGGGCATTCGATAAACAAGCAGACAAGTTATAATCATAATACATATTAACCAGATCTTTACGTGATATGTTTCTACAGGCTTGTTCCGGGTTAATCCACAGTAAAGGGCAACCTAGCCTCTCAAATTCCTGCCTTATATATTTTAGCCAGGGAAGTTTCCATGCGTTTGGGAATTTTAACAATTCTGCGAGTTCTTGCCTGTACCTGGAGAGTTCCGGGGTTACCCACAGTCGCCTCCAGAAAGATAAGGGCTTAAGGCCCAATTCCTCTTTTAGCGATCTCAGTCCCAGATCGAACCTAAGGGGAAGCAGGGGTGTGCTGGTAGGCAGGGATACCAACTGCCTAAGAAACTTGTTTTCCGTGACGGTAATTGCAGGGGCACAATTGTGGCCCCACAATTTACCACCATAGATTACCGCCCCACGTGCCTGCATTTTGTAGATTTCAAGAGGTGGGCCAATAGGTTTTAACATGGATTTATTCAGTAGTTTAAGAATACCCCCTGCCTTTTGAGAGAGCTTTAATTGAGATTTGATCTGGTGTTGAGCCCAGGTCATATTTTCATTAAGAGTCAGACCCAGATACTCAAATGTCTTTCCAGCCGAACACCATCTATAGCAGGGTTTCGGCGTGATGTTTTCAGAGGATTGAAAATCATGAATTTCGTTTTGGACATATTTATTTCCAGCCCCCGATCATGGCAAAAGGTGACAAAGCCATCCAAGACTCGCTGTATACCCATCGAAGTCTTAGCGAGTAACAGGGTATCGTTCGCGAACATAATCGCAGAGATCCCCGACCCAGGGAGCCTTGGGGCGTCTCTGTTGGGGACCGCATTCAGATGGGGGATTGCTCCGTTGACGTAGAGGCAAAACAGGGTTGGCGCCAAAACGCAACCCTGCCTTACCCCCCTGCCAACGGGGAAGCTAGATGACAAATTGCCTTCTCTCCCACACCTGACCCTTGCAAAATTATGAGTATGGAGTCGTATTATGATGTTCAAAAGGGGGACTGGGATGCCTAAGTCCCGTAAAACACTCCAGAGTTTCCTGCGTGGGACCAGATCGAAGGCCGCACAGAGGTCTACGAAAACAGTGTATAATGAACCGCCCTCTACCTTGACCGTTTTCCAGAAGAGCATAGTTAATCTGAAAATCTGGTCGGTGGTGGATACGTTCTTTCTAAAACCCGCTTGGTACTGGCTTAGGATTTCAGAGTCCTCTATCCAGTCCAAGAGGCGGTCCAGAATCAGCCTTGCAAAGAATTTCTGGGATACATCTATTAGGCTGATTGGCCTGTAGTTGGCTGGGAGCAGAGGCGACCCCTTCTTGAAAATAGGGACTAACTCTGCTCCCAGCCAAGTACTTGGGACCGCCATACCTCCAAGAATTGCATTAAAAATTGTTAAGAGATAGGGAGCCCAGATCCCGGGTTCATGTTTATAAAGATCACCCGGGACCTTATCCAGCCCTGGTGCTTTACCCGCAGGGAGCTTGGATATAGCAGCCCGGACCTCGCCTAGAGTAAAACTAATCTCGGATGTGCCAACGACGGGGCTTATCAAAAAGTCGCCCGGAGGAAACTCCATACGGGAATTGTCCCCCTTGTACAGGGTGCTAAAATGTTCTTCCCATACCTCTGCAGCAATGTTCGGCACTACTGCCAACTCCGGTTCAACCGAACCAGTGCTCACAATCTGCCAGAACTTCCGTGCATCCTTAACCGATAGGGCTGATGTTAACTTTGCCCAATTTTCATTCCCCCACTCGATCTTAGCATGATGGATTAGCTGCCGGTATACTTGCCTCCTGCGCTTTATAAGTTTCCTGTCGTTAGTCTCTTTCAATGTGCCAAGGAGTTTTCTTTTCGCCAATCTGCATGCCCTGTTATACCAGGTTGGTTTCCTTCGAACCCTTTTACCACTAGGGCCTGGGGGATTTAGGATGTCTGAGAGACTGTTAAGTAATCGCTTATTAAGTTCTCCCAGTCTTTCGTAAAGATCATGCGTAGGATGCTGTTCAATAAGAGCAACTATGTCTACTAGTACTGGGATAACCCGGGCATACAGTTCACCTACTCCCTCTGGGTTGTTGACCAGCTTATCCCATCTTACCCTGCGTCTGTTACTTGACAGGATAGCCCCGTTAGATGTATCAGACTGTGATGGTAAACTGCCCTTATAGATGCCAGGCACGGAAAAATACAGGATCAAGGGGTTGTGATCGCTCTCTCCCCTGAGTACAACCCTGAAATCTAATACTCTATTCCAAGCCCTACACTCAACAAAGATATAGTCAAGTCGTGCCTCCCTCCCTGGCTTGTTAAAGGTGGACATAGGCGGGTTATCAGATTTTGTACGGCCATTACATGCCCTGATAGAATGGGCCAGCGTCAGGGACGTAATTTGGACGGCCAGAGGGGCCCATGTCCTTGCCAAGGGGCCTGCCACTTGTGGAATTTTACATAGATCGTCCTCCTCCTGATTTACGCCATCCAGCAAACCCTCAAGTGGTTCGAAGTGGGAGTTGAGATCTCCTCCCACCACAAACGTAACTCCCTCTGTAATCTTGGTTAAGACAGAGGATAGCTCTTCAATGGCTTTAGACTCAGAGGTGGAACTCACAGGTCTAGAGTAGATATTGACCAGAGCGAGTCTGGAGCCATTCTTCCACTCCAGAATCACACACTGAACGTCCTCTGATGCTGTATCCATAATTCTAGCACTGCAACCCAAATGGGTTGTGACCCAAATTATTAGACCCCCCGACGGTCAACCTTTCCCCCCCCACCTAGCGGGTACTGAAAATGAAGCAAATCCCAAACGAAATTGCTCCTCCCGCGCCCATGTTTCCTGGAAGAAGCAAATATCATTCAGGTCTATAAATGAACCCCAATCAGGGCAGGCCAGTTTGTTACAAAGGCCCGCTACATTCCAGGAAAGGATTTTTAGTGCAGGCGGGCCGGAGGGGCTGCCGAGAGGGTTCTTCATTGGTAGTGCTCACCGGGCCAGGGAGTGAATATTCTCGGGGAAGATGCCCACTCTCAGGGATGTCTGCCACTATCCCCAGCTGAACTATATGGGGGCCCCCCCTTCTCTTTCCCCAGTGCCTGCCTCCCACTGGAGTCAATCTGATCAAGGCAGCTGTACCTATTGGTATATGAATAATCACCCAAAATAGGTGCATCATGTCGAATAGGCCTGTGCCTTCTGCCTTGGAAACTAGGTCCCACCATTGTCCACCTTTCATCAGACCCTGGATGCAATCGGTTATTTCGTGGTGGGTAAAAGAAGGACAATGGCAACGGTTGAATGGTTGTGTTTCCCGAACTACCCAACCAATTGCAGATATGAGAAACGATCTGTGGATTCCTAAAGTTCACCAGGATGCAATCACCCTTGCTTTTCTTCGCAGTGTTTCCCACCCAAGCGACCCTCCTGACCATCAGCAGGTCGCTTCTCATATTGGGGGGAAGGGGCCTATGGATGTTCAACCAACTGATCACTTTATTTTTTAAGGAATCGAAGGTTTCTAGTGCAGAGTTGGTAAGCTCAGGCACACCGCTTAAAATTACTATGTGGGATGCCGCCTCTGGGGGTAGATTGACTACATTTTCTGGCTTAAGATACTTAAATCCTGAGCAGAACAGTCACCACTCTCAGTGGCGATCTTTGCTGGCCTAATTAAGTTCTTTGTAGCAGCCAGCTTAGATTTCTGTGCTAAGGGGGATGGTTGCCTAGGGGGGGGCACTAAAATAGGGATTAGTGAGTCGGATAGAGGTAAGCCTGCTGGAGTGGGGAGATAGTTGTCTTGGCAGTTATCAAACCAGCAGGATTAGACAAAAGGGGAACCCCCACATACGTTGAAGACACTCTTTGGGTACTACTCATACTTCTCAATTGATCCTCGATACCCCCGGTGACCGTTTCTATTACTTTTAACCTGGTATCAATACGATCAAGTCTGGCCATCAGGGGGTCTAAAGAAAAATTCTTCAAAACATTAGTGAAAGCACGGGTAAACTGTTCCCCCCACCACCTGACCCCTCGCCAAAGATAGAAGAAACAGGCTGCGCTATCACCCGTGTTTGTAAGGGCTGGGTTGGGCTGGCATTTACATTGACAGTTGAAGGGGGGGACAGTCCACTATATGGGGGATGTTCTCGGGGTTAGTATGGGGAAAATCTAATTTAGCCCTTTTTCCTCCCTTGAACTGCCTCTCTCTTTTCCTTTTCGGGACAGCACCTTCCCGCAGTCCTCGTGAGTGGGATGAATTTGAGTCACTCCTCTCATCCAAAATCAAAACTGCCTCGGATGAAGAAGCAGGTACAACCTAAGGTATAGTCTGGAGCGAGTCTCGATGTGAAGATGAGGTAGTCCTTAGCTCTTGCAAGACAGATTCAATCGTTTGGTCGATACTGTCCAAAAGAGCTATATGAGAGGCATCAATCTTTTCAGGGGTTCTGGCATTCGCAATTAGACCCAAGAAGGATCTTCTAGCGCTTTCAATCCCATCCGAGAGCCGTCTTTCTAGGAGAGTTAATTTGTTCTTCACCACAGTATTAGCTCTAATAAGAAAACTATCCAGAGTGCCTGCAACCATGGAAGTTGATGCCGTGGCTTTACTTCTCGTCTCCCTTGATGTCATTTTCCTTGTTCTTTATGGAGAACCCAGATAGGTCTGGTAAGGTGCGTAGTATTTGTCCTCCGGGTAGGCTAGGCGGAGGTCAAGAGGGGTGGCCCGGTCCGGTCTCGCCCGTGCTCGAACGGGCTTAAACGGGCCCACCCTTGGCCCGGGCCTCGCCCCGGTCTTTGTCCCGCGCACGTTCCGCTAGCGCGTCAGTGGGCGTGTCTAAAATAGTCAGTGGGAGGGATACGGGAAGAGGCCCCAGCTGCGGCCAATAGTCTTAGCGCAAGGCCCGCTGGACCTCGCAGTCCCGAGCCGACTTTCCCCTTAGGATTGCTCCCCTCCTCCTCCTGTCCCAAGAGAGTCCTTTGCCCCTGGTCCGCTGCTCCGTAAAAGTGAGAAAGGTCAAACAGCACGTAATCCAAGCCTGCGAGCGGCTCCCGCGAAGCGGGGGCCGCGAGGTGGTATGTGCGTGCGGGGGAGGGTTCGGGAAGATGCCCCAGCTGCGACTAATAGTCTTAGCGCAAGGCCCGCTGGACCTCGCAGTCCCGAGCCGACTTTCCCCTTAGGATTGCTCTCCTCCACCTCCTGTCCCAAGAGAGTCCTTTGCCCCTGGTCCGCTGCTCTGTAAAAGTGAGAAAGGTCAAACAGCACGTAATCCAAGCCTGCGAGCGGCTCCCGCGAATCGGGGGCCGCGAGGCGTTATGTGCGTGCGGGGGAGGGTTCGGGAAGAGGCCCCAGCTGCGGCCAATAGTCTTAGCGCAAGGCCCGCTGGACCTCGCAGTCCCGAGCCGACTTTCCCCTTAGGATTGCTCTCCTCCTCCTCCTGTACCAAGAGAGTCCTTTGCCCCTGGTCTGCTGCTCCGTAAAAGTGACAAAGGTCAAACAGCACGTAATCCAAGCCTGCGAGCGGCGCCAGTGTTACAAAGAGGTCTGTATGCAGAAGAAATACAGACTCCAGGAGGGTTCAGGTAAGATGTATTCACCGTCTCCACTGCTCCACTCCTGTCACAGCCTTGAGGTGCCTCACAAGCCCAACATTCTAAGGTAGCCTTCAGAACCCCTGAGTGGGAACATTCTATTTAATAATAGAGAGGAGGGGGGGAAAGGAAGGTACCAAGTGGGAAGAAATAAATTACAACAGTTAGTTCTCTTTGAGGGGCACACACAATGGTAAAGTCACAACTGTACCTGCAGCAGTAGGCTGCCATGCCTAAGAAGGATTTCAGCATGGTCACATCTTCTGGAGGGCACATAGATGACAATGTGTGTAGCTTTTCGGGGTCAGGAGTCCTCTCTTTTTCAAAGAAAATATGCCCAAAGAATTTTGCAAAATTCACACACTTGTGTGAGTGCTTTGTCATGTTCCTTTCGTGTGGCCCCAAACACCAGAACATCATCACTGTAGTTAAAAGCATGTGTGACAGGCAAAATTACTCAAAGAATGACATCTTGTAAGATTTCTGCAGCTGACAACAAGCCAAAGAGAGTCTTGTATATCTGAAATAATCAATTTGTATTGGAAAAGTAGTAATGTACCTGCAGTTTTCTTCCAGTTCAAGTTGATGGTAACCTATGTTCAGATCAAGGCGGAAAAAGACTTAGGCAGCATTCAGCTGTGTGATCATGTCCAGAATATGTGAACCTGGATGTTTTTCTCTTTCCATTGCTTTGTATGGTCTGTCGCATATCAACACAAATGTGAAATTAACCTCCACTGTCCTTTTTTGGCCCCACCACAATGGGCGAAATCCATGGTGTTGGACCAGTAGAGCGCTCAATGATGTCCTGCTTTAACAGTGTTTCTAGTTCTTTCTCAGCTGCTACATGTAAGTGGAAAACAGCGGGCGAATATCTTCAGTAATGTAAAGCTGTATTTTTATTGTCTTAAGTTTCCCAAGTCCATGAAACAATGTCGGAAATTGACTCACTATTTCAAAATGGGTGTTCAAGTTGTAGTTGCTAGAAATCAGTCCCATGGCAGCAGCAGTGTTGAAACGTAATAAGCATGCACTAGATGAAGTACCTGGGAGTACATGAATCGGTGCTTGCAGTGTTGTTTTTTGTGCCGCATGGTCTCCACAAAAGATTATTTACTCCTCAAGGGTGTAGCAGCCGCGAGGTATACACCTTGGTTCTTGACGGTGTGAGACGCAGCATCGGAGACAGCTCTTTGTACTTTTCTACTGGCATGATGTGTATCAACGCACTACTCTCTATAATTACATTTTAGGATATTGTGCAAAGGAACTTTGTTGGTTCACGTGGTGATTCTTTTCAGACTTTTGTCTTTTCTTGCAAGCAGCCAATCCTACATGCACACGTCGATCTTTTACCGACATCACAATCTCACATCCATTTTCCTCATCATCACTCGATGATAACTTCAATGAACTATTGAATTATGAATCTGATAACGATCAAACTCAATTTGTTTTCACTTGCCTTAATCAATGTTGCCATTTGACTTTGTGGGAGTTGCTAGAATGCTTCATGAACTTGCTGCTGTCCATCTTCTCGTCTCTTCATGGCACACTTAGTTTCTCTTTTACTTTGTAAATCATCGCCAAACATTTTTCGTTCCCACAGCCTTTGCATCTTTGTGTGATAGCAGAACATTTACCTTTGAGTGGCAGGGAGAATCCATATCAGAAATACAATATCACTTTATAGCCCTCGACCTTGTGTCTCTGCTTACTTTTCATGTTCAATATTGATTCACTATGGGCTACTCCAGCCTCCATATCAGAAACTTGTCGATAAGCACGTTCTTCTGCTCTCACAGCCATAAGCATTTTCTCCAGTCTGAGTGTTTCATTCAGCATACATTGTCTGAATGAGTCGGAAAGGTAACCACTGATGACTCTGAGATGGATGGCATCTTCATCATTGAATTCTTTGAACTTGCAATGCTTGATGAGTACCTCAAGTCTTTAAGTAAACTCATCCATAGTTTCTCCAGCTTGCTTTCTGGCTCAAGTGAAAATGCACCTTTCATAGTCCACTTTTGGCATTGGATTGAACTGGATTCCTAAAGCCATCTTAATCACACAGTAAGATGTTTCATTAGCTTGTGGTATTTTCTTTAACACTTCTTTTACTCCATCACCTGCAAGGTTTTTAAAGTATTTGATGATCTTTTAGTCATCTGTTTCCTCTAGCACGTCGATGAAATCATAGAACGTTTGAATCCAAGCAATCTGGTGTCAATATTGTGCTTGTTGACGATATCAAATGGAAGCGATGGTTTCAGGAAAGCTGAGCGAAAATAGCCAGGTGTAGACCTCACTGATGTTCAGGATAGAGCCCTCTCTGGTGCCATCTGCTGCCCGCTTGAACCGGCTCCATTCACACTATCACTAAGCCCCAGCCGCGTGCTTGCATCAGCGTCGTCGCGGTCGAACCAATGCCGTATGGCCACTTTTTCATCTTTGGCGGTGAGCAGCTGATTTGTCTGCTACTTTTCGCAGTTCTTGACGCCAGGATGCCGCTGCTTTTCTACACGTTTGTTCACTTGGCTAGTCAGGCCTTCGATACTTCTCTGTACCTGCTTGTCACTGCCTTTAGATGCTACAGTACTGAACCTCTTCTGGCTCTGTGCTATGATGCGGCGCCATCCCTCTTCTTTCAGCTGTACCAGCAGTTTCTGGGCCGACTATGACTGACCTTTCCTAAGGGTCTTTGTCTTCTTCAAAAGTCTTGTGATGGCTGGAGTGGCACCTTGACTCTGCATACACCTACTGTCGACTGCTTCTTAAGGCATAAGTGTCATGCATGAGTGGTTTGCTGGACCACAGGAAACTCTATGGGGAGCAGCCTTGTATCATTGGGGGTGGCACACATTGCCTATCTAGCCACTAGTTGTAGCTTCCTTGCCAGCCTGTGAGCATGTAACAAACCACGTCACATACAGAGGTCTGGTTTGCATATCTTTACTCTTCAGCATGCAACCGTTAACTGAACACACTGTGTCACAAAATTTATTAAACCACACCCAGCTACACTCATCAGATTACATAATGCTTGTAAGTAGTCTGCTGAGGATCACTAGAGTCTTCATGCACATAAACACAGGACACAACAACTGCCTCAGGTATTATAAATCTACTTGTACTCTCCACTCAGCAGTAGCGTAACAAGTGTGTCATGGGTCCTAATGCAAGAAAGACCACAGGGCCCCTTCCTTTGGTTTTGTAGTAAAAATTAAAAACTGTCACTACCTGGAGTAAAGTTGGCCCTTCATGCCCCTGTTGTAGTGTCTTGTGTGTTACAGATGACGGGACCCTTTTGGTTCCAAATGGACTGCATAGAACAGTGACTTAAGTGCATGAATGTGGGGGATAGAGTTCATGATGTAGAATATTCAGTTAACGGAATAAAGAAGTGTAATACCAGGTTCTGTGTATGGTGTGATCATTGCTTGTACAGCCATTGCATGGCTGGGGAGGATGCTACAACCAGCGATGAGATAGGGGATTACGTAAACCCAGTGACCCGAAGAACTGAGAGCGCTCTCCTGGAGAGTTTGCCGTGGTCTAGCAAACTGCTTGTGTGCCTCAGTCGAATTGAAAATTGACAGTTGCTGTATGTGTAGTCAAAGCGCCACTCTAGCCAGTGCAAGACCTGTGAAGAAAGTGAAGATCATACAGAAGGTTTGGTTATCATCGGTAAGAATTTGCTGGTAAAGTTGAGATAAGAGATACTATGCCACAGCCAATCAGAGCCGTCATTCATAGAGTACAACAACGCTAAAGGCAGCAACAACCAGATACAAAGAAGTGCTTAAAGCAGTGGTATTAAAGTGCAAGAAAATGCTAAAAGAAGAAACATTTCTGAAGCAGAGAAATGCTAAAGACAGGAGAAACCAGGATCAATGCAAAGCGGTGAGAAGGGCGAAGAACCCATGCAAGAAACCATCTGCTATTCACCACCAAGGAAGAAACCGAGCCTCAAGGCCAGAGAGCTGGCCCAGGTGTCATTACGCGGCTAGTGTTTGACGAAGGTGCTAGTACAAGCGGGCAGCAGACACTGCCAAAGTGAGCCCTGCTCCGTTAGAAGAAACTTCCACAGGTTATGATGCCAATCTCTTGATCGCTCCATGTATCTACCATGCTCACCATGGGGGCAGGGCCTTCAATTGCCTACGCCTCAAGCGCTAGAGTTTAAAGCTCTGGACATCAGAAAGTGTTCCTTGCATATCTCTTTCAATAAATCCTCAAAAATATAGCTGTTTAGTATCCTTATCTCCTGATATATTTTGCGAAGAATGATTGTGTTTGGCTGGGGTAGCACTAGGAGGTCTCTTTGAGGTCACTGCTGCGCTATACCAAGTAAATTCACTTATCCATTAATTCATTTAGTCATACCATTTTCAGGTCTGCCTCCAAAAGTGCCTCAACCACAAGACCTGTTGGTGAAGTTCAGGAGGACAAATCGTCCGCCACCCTCCAAAAACAAAGAATTTGTTACCAAAATTTTGTTTGGATTTCGCTTAAATATTTCAGGTACCAAATAGCAGTTTTTGAATTTCGTTAAGACTATTGAACTGATGTCAGGGTCAGTGTAGTTACCAAGAAGTAGGGTGGCCCACATCTTGTCCCATAAGTGGTAGTGTGTAAAGGTCTCGCTCTTGAGTGATGGTGTGTTGCTAAGAAACGAGGGTCCCAAATCCGGACCTTCTTCCTATGTATGCTCCTTACATAAGGGGTGGGGTCTGGGCACGTATATACTGTGACAACAACAACACTACAGTCCTGTCCCGGCACAGCGCAGCAGCTGCGATTGGAGATGTGTTCTAATGCTTAACATTTAAAAAAACACTTGGCTCAGCTGCAGAAACTGACATCTGTCACAGTACACATGTGCACATAGTAAGGAGATGCAATGAACGTGTGCCGCATTTATCACATACTAGGAACTCGCCATCAACATCTACACCACGGATTTTAAAACCGTAGTGAAAATGTGCAATGTAAGCGGTGGCAGGCACTGCTAATGTGTGGCAGACGCAGCCACATCTATCCACCGACTTCTAAAATTGATACAGAGGGAAGACATCAGACCCATGCACGTTATTTCTGTTAGAACAAGGGTGTAATTTCCTCTGCCAGGCGCATTTTTCTAGCAGTTACTTCCCGCCGCAGGATAGTGGATGGACTGAAGGAAAGTCATAATTTATAGCCATCAGAGGCATGACTAAACTCTCAAAAGCTGTGGAACGGTTCCAGTGAGAGAGGAGGTTGTTTTGCTCCCCCACACATTAAGACTTACTCTGCCAAGAAATGGCCCTAGATTAAGCAGCAGTGCTGAAAAAAGACTCCTGGCAGGATGAGTTAAAGCTTTGTTTCTCAGCAGGGGTTTGGTTCAGGATACATCCACTGCTGAGCCAAAGAAGGGGCACATATATCTGTTTTCACATTTATGTCTGTCATCCATAGCGTGCAGGATTTAATTAGCCTATAGGGCATCAGCTAGTGCCAAAAGGGCTGGTCTAACAGGTCAATGTATGTGCCTTTTTTGGCCGTTTATGGACCTTATTTATGGTTTGGTGGGTCGTTTTGTTCTGTTTACTTCCCTTATATTACCACAAACATTGCCTGCAGCAAGCACCAATGCATGCAGTCTCCTATACCTTGCATACCACTATGCAGCTTGTCTTTACAAGTTCAAAACTGCCCCAATTTACAAATGTGGGCCTCTTTGTATGTCGACAATATAGAAGCAAAGGTTCTGCCACGGACAGGTAATTACTTTTGATCAGTGGAATACCATCCACATAAATGAAGGGCTATCAATTAATGCTACATATAAATACCCTTTAAAACAAACATTAGAAATTACAGCAACGCTGTTTGTTTGAAAACAGTTAGAGGTGACCGATATATTTAAAGTCATATATCGTCTGTACTTAGTACATAAAAACATTCAGACCAAATACAGACTATGGACAATGTTTTGTGACATATACATATATATATAGGCATCTGAGGAAGGCTCACGCCGAAATGCATTATGCCTGGCTGCAGTGAATAAAGGGTCGCTGAAAATTTCCCCGCTGTGTCCTCTGGTCTCTTCTTCGAAGTGATTTTCCTTTTCATATATATATATATATATATATGTGTAGGAATGTGCCTCAAGATGATACAGGTGCTATGACAATAGACAATAAAAGACAGTCAACACATATATACTCATAAGTTTGTTTTAGCGCCCAAATACAGTTGATGCCCTTAAAGAAAACATATGTTTTTCATCCTGTCTTATATATGTCTAGTTAGGTATGATACCCTTTTTTCATATCACGTCGACTTTTCGACTCCCCCAGCAGTGAGTGTAAGTGGGCAACATCACAATGGGGTCTTCATGAGGACTAGGAACACTTGGGTTCACAGCCTGTTAGGCTAACTTCTCAGGATAGGGGAAATCGCGAGTGATCCCTTCTCATAAATTCGATCCTTAAAAATCAGAGGCAAATTTCCAATCCGCTCTGCTATCATAAATAAGCCTGTTAATGTCCCTTCATTTATGTGGATGTATTCCACTGATCAAAAGCAATTACCTCTCTGTGGCAGAACCTCTGCTTCTATACTGTTGTAATTCCCCAGGTTCTGCATGTTACTGGGACATCCTATTATTATTAATGATCTTTTTATGTCGAAGCCTACCAGGCAGCACAGTTGTCTAGTTTGCTAAAGACATCTTGGGGATATTCAAGAAAGCTTCTTTGGTAATGCATTCCACCAATTGCTTACCATTGGCTTTGTGGTTTGTAAATCACATTTGCTTGCTTTCTATTTGCTGGCTTTTTTGTCTTAGGCTATCCCGCTTGAGTTCACCCCTCCTGTGGAACATGTCCTGTTTACTGCATTCTTCCACAGTGCCAGCTTTCTGTCAACAGGCCTTAACCCGTTAACCATGGCGGTAATTCCGCCGTGGTGCAGGCATTTCCGTGCGTGAGTGCGGCCGCGTCAGCCGTTGGACGTGCGCAGCACTACGAAGGTAGTGCTCACGACGGCCAACGGCCAACGGCAGCACGCAAGGGGTTAAAACCATGTTCTTATCTCGTCATTTTTGTTGTGCATTCAAAGACAGAAGCCAAATGTCAGGCTCTGTCTTCCAAGGTAGCTTGATGTTTACTTTTATTTCTTTGACTTCAAATGAGAGGAATTATGTGACTATCTTCACCTGATGGAAAATACTTTTTTCTAGCGCACACAACAACATTTAAATGACTGTAAATGAACTGTGCAGATATACCAGAATGTATCAAAATTAGGAAAGCACAAATGAAGCACATTTGTTTGTAATTCTGAAGTGTGGTGAAAAAAAACTTTTTATGACCAAAACAATTCAATACACTTTGTGATGACATTTCCACACATTTTCTTTTGTGCGCTGTATACTTTTATCAGTAAAGCTTTATACCTGTGCAAATGAAACCATCATTTCATTTGAAAATGTGTTAGATGTAATGACAGTGCACTACCACATCATGCAAACTTCACTTTACACAACGCCACTGTACTCTGCACCACTCCACACCACTGCACTCTACTCTACTCTGCACAACTCCACTCTTTGCCACTCTACGCCTCTGTGCTCTACGCCAGTTCACTTCACTCTATGCCTCTCTACTCTGCACCACTCAACTGTAGGCCAATGCCCTTTACTCTACCACCCCACTCTACGCCACTCTAATCTAGTCTGCACCACTATACTCTAAACCACTCTACTCTATGCAACTCCACTCTACCCTACACCACTCCACCCTACACAACTTTACTCTACACAACTTCACTCTACTCTGAAACAATCTACTCTACGCCACTACACTCTACTCCTCTGCACTCTACTCCACTCTACACCACTCCACTCTAAGCCACTGAACTCATTGGCACTTCACTCTATATCTCTCTACTATACTCTGCACCATTATGCTCTACGCCAATACACTCTACTCTACCACTCTACTCTATCCTGCACCTCTCCAATATACACAACTTAACTCTACTCTGAAACAATCTCCTTCATGCCACTGCACTTTACGACATTCCACTCTATGCCATTGCAATCTATGCTGTGCCACTCCATTCTACGCCACTGCACTCTAGTTCACTCTACAGTAAGCCACTGCTCTCTGCCCCACTGCACTCTGTTAGAATAGAAATTGTTAGCATTCATTGTGCCATTTACTATTTGGGCGCCAATTTAGGTTGTTCGAATCTGATCTAGTTCAAATTCTGACAAATGCTTCTCTCTAAGGTTTGTTACTGCCACTTTAGGTCTGTTCCTGTAATGAGCACACTGTTCATGTCAGCACATAGCTTTCTCACTAGACAGAGGCCCTCTACCCCTTGTCTGGTGGTGGGCTCCAGATGGAACAACCTTGGACTATGTTACTTTGTGTAAGATATAAGCGCTGAAACAGTTTTTTCTGTATCTTGGTGTTTAACTGCACCTGCTTGGAAGATTCCACTGTGGGTGTGTTCTCGCCCAGTCACGAAATGTACATAATGTATCTTTATGCTTGTTAATTTAAGTTCCCTCTGCAGCACTCCTAGTGGCTGGGCAGATGGGGCTCCGCCCTGAGTGTATATTAATAAACAGTTATTGGTTTGTATTCTCTACTTCCTGACCCACTCTTCATTTACTCTGGAAGGCTGAGAGGTGGTCATTAGTGACCCAGATGGCCCTAAACGGGTCACTTTCTTCAACTCTAAGCCAATGGACTCTACACCACTGCACTCTATGCCACTCTATTCTACTCTGCACCACTGTAGTCTGTGCCACTGCTCTCTACACCACTCTACTCTATGCCACTGCATTCTATTCCACTGTTCTTTCCACCACTCTACTCTGTCACCCTAGTGCACTCTATGCCAATGCATTCCATGGCAGGAGACTTTGCACCACTCTACTCTGCGTCACTCCACTCTATCCACACTTTATGCCACTGCACTATACTTTGCACTACCCTACTCTACATCACTGCACTCTATCCAATCCAGAGTCTACGCCATTGCACTCAATGCCACTGCACTCTATGCCATTCTACTCTGCACCACTGCACTGTACGCTGCTGCATTCAATGCCACTGAGCTGTATGCCACTCCACTCTACATTCTATGCCGCTGTAATCTACGTCACTGTACTCTGTAACACTTCACTCTACGCCAATGCACTCTACTCCATGCACTCTTATTTGCACCACTCTACGCCAGTGCACTCTGTCAGTCCACTCTACTCTGCACCACCCCATGCCACTGTATGCGACTCCACTCTATGCCACTCCGCTACATGACACTCTGTGCCACTCCATTCTATGCCACTCCATTCTACGCAACTCCACTCTTCTCCACTCCACACAGTGCCACTCCACCTCATAAAGTGCCACTGTACTCTATGCTACTGTACTCAATTCAATTCAATTCAATTAGCTTTATTCGAAAAGTAAAGAAAACATTTCATAAAAGCATGTACAGTACAGAGCACAATTACATTAATAGGTTTCATTTTATGAAAATTGGCATGATTTAAACAACGATTAAATCAATAGATCAACTAAACATTAAGATCAGGAGAATAAAATAAATTTAATTAAAAGTGGGAGTAAATCGGCCACTCAAGACATGACCAGTTCTGGCCCTCCAGATGTTGTTATGTTCTTTTTGGGAATGCGGCAAAGGATGGGAATTTCTGGGATAGAAATCCGTTAAACTCCAAGTGGATATAGGTCCATCTCCTAACTGAGGATGTCGAGAATGGAGGTATGAGACGACATGCCTGTTCCTGAATTTGACAAGTACCAGATCACCCGCAATGTTTTTCGGGAGGGGTCCTAACCAACCCACCCTTCTTACGCTAAGTATAGTGCCATCAAGGTTGGGTGGGAGAGATCTGTTTTTGGTTAGCCAAAATACTACCTTATTTCTTAGCTCTTGATTGTGCTCGTATTTCCCCAGTGGGAGTTCTGGTACACCTGAGATGACGCACACGAAAGGAGCGGCCTCCGGTGGTAAGTTTAGGTGTTTGGTTTTTTGGAGGACATTGTCAGGGTTGACCTCTAATCCCTTGTGGGGTGACCTTTTTCGGTTTGGCCCTTTTCTAGGCTGGGAACTCTGTGAAGGTGTAACTACCTTAGAGATGTTTGGGTTTTTACTACATGGAGTTACTAATTGTTTGTGAGTGATCTTACTTTGAATGGTGGGGTAGGATATTTGTGTGGAGCTGGGTGTGGTGGACGAGAGGTACATGGTGGCTGATTGGGTCCTGCCTTGGTTCTTAATAGTAAAGGATTTGCCCTGATTGCTTCCTCAACCCCAGACAATCTATCCCCCAAGCTTGTCATTTTGTCAATTAGTGGAGCAATTATGGATTTTATCAAAATTTCAAACGAGGCCAGTAAGGTGGCGTTGGTAGAATCTTTAGATTTTACAAAGCTAGGAGTATTAGGAAGTGGGGAATTAGTGGATTTTTTGTTCTGTCCCCCCAAGTTTCGAGCCCCATCCTTCTTCCTTCTAGCGGGGGACACCAGGTTGGAGGGAACCTGAGTAACAGCAGCGCTGTAAGTATTTTCCTTTGAGCATGTAACATGTGGGGTAGCCTGTGGGGTTTGGATAGATTGAGATGGTATTCTAGTCCTAGGGCTAATTGTTGGTATAGGGGAAATGGGAGCTCTAGATTGAAAACTTTCTAAAGACACCGGTGCATATGAAGATCTGCACATGTTATTTAGCTCCTCCAGTAATGAAAATCCTTGGGTCGTAGCGGGAGTCTGTGGAGACAGACAGACCCTCGGAGAACTAACCATAACCACCCTGCTCTCAATCCTCTCTAATTCACGGGCAATAGGGAGAACAGAGCTCTTAAGGTAATAATCCATTGTTCCCCTAATCGAATTGCTCTGAGTGTCTAAGTTTCTAGTAGCCCCCTTGCAGTTCATAGCGAACCAGCTTTTTATTGTGGACACTGAAGCGATATCACCTCCCCCAGGGGCAGGTCATTAAATCCGCTACTGAAGCAGCTTGAAGAGATCTGTAAGGGGTTTACAAAGTCAATAGGCGAAAAAAAAGAGGTTTATACCTTAGGTCCGTTAAGTCCGTTCCCCTCCGGTTAGAGTTCAAATTCAAGGGGGGATGGCCAGGCCCTGCCTCCTCAGGCCTCTGATGCCGCAGATGGCCCCGCCCTTGTCCCGGGCTTCTCCCTGGCGCCTCCCGCGCGTGACTCGCGGGGCGAGAGGGCGCGTCTGCTCTTCAAGCGCCTCCGTGCGCTTGCCTCGCGTCACGGGCGCCCCTTAGGCTGCTGGGGGTTGTAGTGCTGGGGGTTGTAGTGCTGCCGTTTCCCTCACGGCTCCGCCCGATGGCGTGACTCGCTCTCCCCCGGGGCTCTCGGCCGCGTCTGTAGTGCTGCCGTTTCCCTCACGGCTCCGCCCGATGGCGTGACTCGCTCTCCCCCGGGGCTCTCGGCCGCATCTGCTCTTCAAGCGCCTCCGTGCGCTTGCCTCGCGTCACGGGCGCCCCTTAGGCTGCTGGGGGTTGTAGTGCAGGGGGTTGTAGTGCTGCCGTTTCCCTCACGGCTCCGCCCGATGGCGTGACTCGCTCTCCCCCGGGGCTCTCGGCCGCGTCTGTAGTGCTGCCGTTTCCCTCACGGCTCCGCCCGATGGCGTGACTCGCTCTCCCCCGGGGCTCTCGGCCGCGTCTGCTCTTCAAGCGCCTCCGTGCGCTTGCCTCGCGTCACGGGCGCCCCTTAGGCTGCTGGGGGTTGTAGTGCTGGGGGTTGTAGTGCTGCCGTTTCCCTCACGGCTCCGCCCGATGGCGTGACTCGCTCTCCCCCGGGGCTCTCGGCCGCGTCTGTAGTGCTGCCGTTTCCCTCACGGCTCCGCTCGATGGCGTGACTCGCTCTCCCCCTACTGTACTCTATTCTGCACCACTCCAATATATTCCACTGAATTGTGTGTCACTCCACTCTATGCCTTCCTACTCTACTCTGCACCTCTCTGCTCTATGCCAATGTACTCTACTCTGCATCACTGCACTCTTTGCCACTGCACTCTACAACACTGCACTCTCTGCCACTCCTCTCTGCACCACTGCACTTTACACGACTGGACTCTACGCCACTGCACTCTGCAACACTGCACTCTATGGTACTCCACTCCACTCTACTCTACTCCAATACACTTTACGCCACTCTAACCTACTCTGCACCACTGCACTCTATGCCGCTCTGCTCTATGCCACTTCAGTCTACCCTGCAGCACTCCCTTCTACGCTACTTCACTCAAGTCTGAACCACTCTACACCACTGCAGTCTGTGCCACTCCACTCCATGCCACTGTACTCTATGCTTTGCCATTGCACACTACTCTACTCTATGCCACTGCACTCTACAACACTCTACTCTAAACTAGCACACTCTGTGCCAATGCACTGTACACCATTCTATTCAAATCCACTGCACTCTCCACCACTCTACTCTACTCTGAAACACACTATGCCACTGTACTATATGTACTCTATTCTGCACCACTCAATGCCACTGTACTCTATGCCACTGCACTTTACACCACTTTATTCTGCATCACTGCACTCTGCGAGACTGAACTCTATGCCATTCTACAGTGCACTCTATGTCACTGCACTCTATACTGCGCCATTATTCTCTTCGATGCTGTACTCTGTGCCACTCTTCTGCACTGTACGCCAATGCACTCTACGGTGCTACACTCTACACCACTTTACACTGCATTACTTCACTCTATGCCACTGCACTCTACACCACTCTACTCTGCACCACTGCACTCTATGCCACTCTACTCAATTCTGCATCACTCTACTCTACGCCACTGCATTCTACGCTACTCTTCACCACTCCATTCTACCCACTCTACACCACTGTACTCTGCACCATTTACTCTACACCACTGCACTCTGCTGCACTCTGAAACACTCCACTCTACCCCAAACACTCTATGACACTCTGTTCTGCAACACTCTACTCTATGCCACTGCACTCTACTCTGCACCACTCTACGCCACTGCACTCCACTCCACTCCACACATCTGCATTCTATGTTGCTGCATTTTACACCACTGCATTCTATGCCACTCAACTTTGCACCACTTCACTCTACTCCAATGCATTCAATGCAACTCTACTCTACGCCACTCCACTTCACTGTAGGCCACTCTACACCACTTCACTCTATGCCACTTCATTCCATGCCACTCTAAGCCACTACACTCTATGCCATTCCAATCCACACAGTGCCACTCTGCGCCACTCTACCCCACTTCACTCCCCACAATGCCACTCTACTCTATGCCACTTCACTCTACACCACTTCACTCAATGCCATTATACTCTATGCCACTCCAAGAAATTTCACTCAACTCTACATTACTGTGCTCCGTACTACTCTGTCTGCTCTACTCTACTCTATGCCATGCCACTCCACTCTGCTCCACTTCACTCAAAGCCACTCCACTCTACGGCACTCTACTCAACGCCACTCTACTCTATGCCACTACACTCTTTGCCACTCTACTCTGCACCATTCCACTCTACGCCAATGCACTTAATGCCACTCTACCCTATAACTCTCCAATCTACCCCATGGCATTCTAACCCACTCCACTTCACACAGTGCCACTCTACACCACTTGACTCCACACAATGGCACTGTACTCTACACCACTCTGCTCCACTGTAGGTCACTCTACGCAACTCCACCCTATGCTTCTCTACTCTGCTACTCCACTCCACCCTACTCTACACCACTTCACGCCACTCTACACCACTCCAATCAATGTCACATCACACCACAAAGTGCTACTCTACTCCACTCCAAGCCACTACACTCCACTTTATGCCACTCTGCTCCACTCCAGGCCATGCCACTCTGTTCTACTCTACTCTACACCACTCCACTCAACGCCACACTAACCCACTGCATTCTACATCACCCCACCCTCTATACCACTGCACTCTATGCCACAACATTCTACGCCCCTCCACTCTAGCCAACTCAATGCCACATTATGCTACTCCCCTTAATGCCAATCCACTCTATCCATTCCACTATACGCCACTTCATTCTATGACACTTCTGACTACAACACTCTGACACTTTACTCCACTTTACACTCCACCACTCCACTCTACAACACTTTTCTCCACTCTGCAACACTTTACTTCACTCTATGCTATTCCACTCTGCACATTATTCACTCTACAGCACTCGACTCTACTGTATAACACTCCATTCTACAACACTTCACTCTATGGTTCTCCACTCAATGCCCTTCTTTCTATGACACAACAGTCTACTCTATTCTACTCCACTCTATGCCACTCTACATAACTCGACGCTACAACATTCCACAACACTCTACTCTACTCCACTGTACGACCTTCCACTCTGTGGACTCCACTGTAAGGCTCTCCACACCACATCACACTACTACATTCTACCACACTCTACTCTATGCCACTCTACTCCACTCTGCACTGCTCCACTCCCCTCTACGTTACTCCACTCTACGCCACTGTATACCACTCCACTCTACAACACTCTAAAACACTCTGTGCCACTTCACTCTACAATACTTCACTTCACACAATGCCACTCTACTGTGTGCCACTCCACTCCACTGTAGGCCACTCTACGCGACTCTACTCTATGCCACTCTAGTCTATGCTACTCAATGCCACTCCACTCTATGCCACTCCACCCTGTGTCACTCCACTCCAAACTGTACCACTCTATGCTACTCTATACCTTTTCCCTCCACACAATGTCACTGTATTCCACGCCACTCCAAGCCACTACTCTCTACTCTATGCCATTCTACTCTATGCCATTTTACTCTACTCCACTCTGCTCCACTCCACGCCATGAAACTCCCCTCTGCCCCACTCTGCTCTATGCTGTTCCACTCAATGCCACTCTAAGCCACTCCACTCTTTGCTACTCCACACCACACCACTTTATGCCATTCCACATTATGCCGCTCCACTATGACACTCAACTCTATTCTACTCAACTCTATGCTACTGCACTCTGTGCTTCTCGACGCTGTGCTTCTCCACTTTATGTTACTCCACTATATGACACTTTACCCCACTCTAAGCCACTCCATGCAACGCCACTCCACTTTACTCCACTCTATGCTACACCACTCAATCTACGGCACTCTAGGCAGACCACTTTGTGGCATGCCACTTTACTCCTCTATACAACACTTTACTCCACTCTATGCCATGCCATTCTACGCCCCTCCACCCTACATCACTCCACTTTATGCCACTCCACTCTATTGTATGAGACTTCACTCAATGCACCTCCACTCTATGGCCCTTCACTCTATGGTCCTCCACTCTCTAGCTTTCCACTCTATGACATGAGCCTCTACTCCATTCTACTCCACTCTAGGCCACTCTATGCCACTCTATACCCCTCTATGCTGCAACACCTCAGGCCATGACACTCTACGACCCTCCACACTGTGAACCTCTACTCCACAACCCTCCACTCTATGACTGTCCACTGTACAACCCTCCACTCTACGACCCTGTACTCTATGACATTCCACTCTGCGGCTCTCCACTCTACAGTTCTCCACTCCACGTCACTCTACTGCACTCTACCACACTCTACTTAATGACACGACACTCTACCCCACTCAACTTCCCTCTACAGTGCTTGACTCCCCTCTACGCTACTCCACTCTATGCCACTGCACTCTACGGCACTCTATGCCACTCTACATCACCCAACTCTGCACCACTCCACACCACTTCACTCCAGTCCAGAACAATTCACTCTGCGACAGTCCATTCTGAGACATTCAACTCTACAGCACTCTATGCCACTCTATGACACTCCATGACAATCTACATCACTCTACGCCTACCACTCCATGCCACTCTCCCCTATGCCACAAACCTTTAGCCATGCTGGTGTACAACCTGGCTCAAATATATTGGCAAATTCAATAGCTTTTGCATAGGTGAGACCTATTGGCTATGCCAATGTATGTTGTTTGGCTTTCTGATTCACTAATGGGACTACTTTTAATTTGGTGCCTGTGCACCCAGTCTGACTCTGATAGGGTGTACATTCAACAGCAAAGCTGCTTCAGGGCGCTGGAAAGGATTATAGGTAAAACATTTCAAAAATAAATTTGGATATGTGGGACCAGTACAGGTGGCATACCATTCCCAACATTTGGATAGATTTTTGAGGCTAATAGGGCCCTACAGAAGTAGAATGACCTAGAAGTAATTTGGGAGACTTGAAGACTGATGATGATGGGATTCTCTCAGTGTCGTCCTTAGCAGTCTTTGAGAGGCAAGCTTGTGTGAAAAATGTGTTATAGGCCCGTTCACCTTTGAATTTTATTTCTCACTGTCAGGGCCATAAACACAGCAGTGTGGGTTTGGCACAGGTGGTCACCCACCACACTCATACTTGACCCATTAATAATTGAGAGCAGAGGGCAGGAATATCAAGACAAGAGACTGCTTCAAAATAAAAGTTAGCTCATGTTAACACTTCCCTCACCTTTCAATGCTTGCATTGTGAGACAAACTTCAAACCATTTCTTTAAATTTCAAATTTCAAATGTTCGGCCAGATTGATCCTGCATAGAAATTAGTGATGGTGGAGGCTTTATCATAATCCTGCATTAATCACTGTGACGTATGCATTAGTGAAATTCATGCTTTACTTGCCAACTTTCCCTTGGTTTTGGCCTGTCTTGACAACACAGCTGTCGCCAGACAAGTATGTGGGAATCACCAGAAAAGGGAGCACATATCCCACATATTGGGAGCCAGTACATGTTTTGATTGAGTAGAAGGGTGTAGATCCACAAGAAAGTGATTGCCCTCCACACAGCTGTGATCATTTTGTTTATTTATCCAGCTTCTTCAGCTTGAACTTTCAGGGGTATGCATATGACATTGTAATGATGGTAAAGCGTCTTAGATAACTAGACAGTTTATGGTGCCATTCAATGTCAACAACACAGATGGGAAGAAGGGAGTCATTAACTTATATGGATCTTTCTGTCTGGCTTGATAGTGGAACTGTGTCCTGACCTTTTAACCTACACCATTAGTATTCTACAGTTCTTTGCTTCCACACAAATGTATATCCTTTCCCATGTTATCTACTTGTAATGCTTCACATTACCAATCAAATTTCCTTTAAAGCCAGACCTATTGGCATTGCTAATGCTTGTTTGAAGTGCATCTCTCACTAAAATAGTTAATCACTTTTTAAAGTTATCCTTCCCATAACACTTGTCACACTGGATCCTTTTGTTTAGATTACCACACGTCTTGTCCAGCATTGCCCTCAGCCTTCAGGGCTCTTCCATCCACATAGCATTAGACGTGGAGTTAGGATGCTACAAGTAGTTTATAAGCAAGCAATAACCTTTTGGGGTACACTGAAGGTAGTACACTGGAACAGGGGACCAACTCTGACAAGCGAGAACTGACATCAAATGAACACTGTTTCTAAGACACTGACACCCGCACATCAACACTGATGATGCTGCTCTGGCTCTGGAGACACTGAAACAGGAGCACCAATGCTGGCATGGGAAGAGTACCAGGAAAGAAATGGAGCACAAGGACTAATCCTGGCTCAATAGGAAAGCAATTTCATCCAGAAACTGCCACAGGGATTCTAGGACTCAAGGATGCTGACACTAAGATAATGACACAAGGACACCAGAACAGCAAGTAATATGACATACAGACACTGACACATGGATGCTGACTGGGAGGACAAGACATGAGTTCACTGACTTGTAGATACAGACACAAGACGTTGATACAAGGACACTGACATGAAGTCACGGCCACCGGGACACAAACACTGCAAAGGAAGCACCACTATCAGCATGAGGATCTTGGCCTGCTAATGCTTTGATTTTGGTCATAAAAACTAAAACCAGGATCCTGAAACAGGCACAACAACACTGACACTAGGACACAGCAGCACCAGCAATCACATGGTAATACTGCCACAAGGCTCTGGGACACAGATGATGGGATACTGGCACTGGAGCACCAGCTCTGGCATTGGCAAGCCCACATGCTATCTCCTGCTGCAGTGCACAAAGTTTGAGCTTCAGGAAGACTAGAACTGCTGTTTTTGGAGGATAAGCAGGACTCTTCTTACCCTAGTTTATTAAGCCTTACCCATCCTTTAAATTGCACTGCCTGCCACATGGTCAGTCGATTTGGAGCCACTGTGTAGGCACCCACAGGCATAGAAGGAGTTCAAGAGAGTGCATGACAAGGGTGCGAGTTATTGTTCTCTTAGGCACGATTCATAGTTACTTGACATAACTACAACTGGTGAATTCCAGAGGTTTTTTTTTTGTATAAACGTTACGTTTTCACTGAAATCTCCCCCTGAGTATAATTTTACTTTACCTTTGTTTTTCCAGTGAATATCTAAGTTTTTTTTTATTTACAGTAAGATATAATTACAATTCCTAACGACAACATCACTTTAACCTTTGTTTTTTTTCTCTGAATTTCAATTTTTTTAACAAAAAGTAATATTTGATTATAATACGTAAACCCAACCCCGCGCCACACACAGCCTTCGGCCAAGCTTTGCACCAAACCCACTATGAGCACCCTATAATTGGATGTATATTTTAGTAAATCACACAATGCAATTTTTAATAACAGTAATTATCATACAAATGTTTTATACAGTTTTAATTTAACAAAACGAAATCAACATGTCTGAGAGTCTTTCTTTTGACATAATTTTTATGATTGCATTTTGTGGGTTGAAAATTGTTTTTTTAAAAGTCAGAATTTTTTTTTCATTTATTATTCTCTTTTTCAAATTTGTTATATTTTTAGGGTGTCATGGTGCCCACCAGGGCCACCCACATGTTTATTTTCAGTTGGGGGATAAGTGGGGAGCACCAGGGCCGCCTTGACCACAGCCATTTCCCATTGTGAGAGCCGGCCATTTTCTAATTTGTTGGTGGGTGCCCCCCACAGCACACACACAATATAATGGTTGTAGGGGGCTGCAGGGACAGCCCCAAGGACTCTGTGGCCCCATCCAGCTCCCCAGCCAGTACATTCTCTTTCCTCCCTCTGGGAGGGAGCAGCATTTTATTACTGCCTCCGCCGGGCAGGAGCAAAGTTGATTGCTCTGCCCAGGAATGCACGGGCAGGGAATGCCTCCACTCTCCTGGGGGAGAACCACAGTGTCCCGGGGTGGGCTCCCAGGGACACTGTACAGAATCGCACCCTGGGGGGTTAGGATTCCTGGTACCAATATAGGCACAGGGAGGAGGCACATGGCCCCCCTGAACTTTTAAAATACATATGTCCCAGGGGATGGGGCCTCTGGGGCCTGAAAAGGCTCAGGGAGGGGAGTTGTGCTCCCCTACCCCATCTCCTCAAAAAGTATATTGGCCCGTGGAAGGAGTCCCAAGGTCTTGCGTGGGCTTGGGGAGTGGACCATGTGCCCCGCCCTCCCCTAAATAGGCAGATGTGTCACCCCGTGGGCCCTAGGCCACCCCAGGGTTTTTAGTTTGTTTGGTGCCTGTGCTTTTTTTTTCATTTTCCCATGGTTTTGCAGATGCACCATAAATTTGCGGCACAATTTCTGCAAAAAAATGTTTTGACTCCACAGGGAGTCCCCATGCGACCCCACGCCCTTCTTCAAACCTCCCCCACCAAGCCTTGGCAGCAGGGTATCCCTACCCTGCCCACTTATATCTTTTTTTGCATCTTTAACAGGACTTATGACGGAGTCAAGAGTCCTAAGAGATTCTTACCTGAGCATTGTGAATCCTTTGGGCTTGGCAACTCATCCAGCTCCATTTGAATTGATTTTCGAGTATTTCAAGTCAGGCTGAATTCAAATGAATTTGCATTGGATGAAAGTTAGCGTGCAAAGCATCAAGGTTCACACCATGGAGCCAGGTTTGGAATAGTTACTTGGTGTTCTTAGCAAATAACAGGAATTCTGTCTAGGTGGGGTTGAGCTTCAGGTAGGTGTGGGCATCTAAGTCTGGATGATGCTTAGACAGTGTTTGAGGTCTGGATGTTTGGAGCAGAGGAGTCTTTTAAGTAGAATTGATTATCATCGGCATATTGGTGAATCTTGATGCTATTATCCATGAGTAGTAATCCATGGGGCTTCATGTAGTGACTGAAGATGAAATGGGAGAAGATGGAACCTTCAGGGATCCCACAGGTGTTAACTATATTCTGGGACCTGGAGGTACACAGTGAGGTGGCAAGGGGAGTGAAAAATGATGGATTGGGATGCGGCCCTAAGTGATTGCTAGTGACTAGGATTAATTAAAGCATTCCATCCATCACCTTGTTGTTTTTGTGTTTGGTGGCCTAAGTGCACTGGGTATGCCCGGACGTAGACCCTGGCTCACTGTGCCACTACAACCAAACTATACCTAGCTGAAGAGCCCTAACTAGGGTGAAACTGGTCCTAGGTTGCTTGTGTTCTGGTTGAGGGAGGACCCGGCCTGGCAGTTCAGGGTGGACTGCTCCCATTAGGATCAGGGTCAAGACAGATTTGCACATGGCTGGATCCAAATAGAGGTGTAATGATGGGCAAAAAACAATGGATTGGGATGTGCTGTGAGAGGGTGTTTGTGCTTGTGAATGGTGGATGTATGTGTGCATGCGTGTGAATGCATGGGTTTGAGTGAGTGTGCATATATATAAATGAGTATATGTGTGTGCATGTGTGGCCCTCCTGTCCACACTTCTTGAATTACCAGGCGCCACTTCTAAATAGTTAATTTTGCAAACGTTTCCTGAATGGCTTGTAGTTGGGTGCAGACCTCAAGTTCATATATGTCACTGCATACAGAGATCTGCTTCGATATCTCATCCCATGCTCTTGAATGATCATTGGTTAATCAGATGGATGGACAATGAGTGGAAGTCTATTGTTGGGATGGAGTGATATGTCAGGCTGTTGTTATACAGGTCCTTAGCCTCAGTATGCTTTGTGAAGAGGGCCTTTATACAACCGCGTCCATGCTGGTAACAGTGGTGGGGCGGTGGGGGGTGGGGGGTATTCCGACAGACGATGCAGAGGGAAAATTGATTGTTTTTTACATTTTCCCTTGGCATTGTCCCTCGAAATCCCCCCTCCCCCACCTGGCCCCACTGCCCCACCGCTGTTACCTGCATGGACCGAGGCTGCATTTGAAACACCTTTGTTTGGCAGTTTTCCTATCACTCCCTGAGGGATAGAGTCAATATCACTGATTCAGGACCGCTGCAACTCTGCACCAAATGGTATTGTGAGTAAACTATGGTCAGTTTTAGGCATTAAAAACATATTGTAGGCTGGGTGTTGCTGCACAACAGTGTACCCCTACAACACTCAGACAACTATGCTTACCCAGTCCATGGAAGAGGTCACTCAAACCATACCATATCACAAATGGCGCTGAAACTACTAATAAACTTTGCTGCCCCAACAGCAGAGACACACCAGACTAGGCAATGGGCTTCCGTTCACCCTCGGTGGAAAAAAAGAAGGACCAACTCCAACAGCTCTCGCATTGTACACAAAATACACCACAAAGATCCCAGTAAGATCAGACAGAGACCATTCATCCCGCTGAAGTAACTCAAACTGCCACCTAACACTTCTTAGAGCAGACCAGTCTTCATGTATGAAACACAGTCGCAACAGATCACCGTGATTATGGTCAATGAGAAATCCCAGCATCATGACGAAACTATGCTTAGATTTAGGTGTGCAAAAACAACAATTGATGGACGGAATGTTGCACAATGGCAAAACATTCACCCCTAGTCACAGATCTGGGTTTAATCCATCGTTATTTTGCTCACTACACCACCCCAGTTTAGACATGGCCATATGCAAATCAGTCTTGACCCTGTGCCTCATGGGAACAGTCCAGCCCGAACTGCCAAGCCATGTCTTCCCTGGACCGGAATCAAGCATCCTAGGACCGGTTTCTGGCTATCAGCCGTCATCAGCCAGGATAGCTGGATTCCAGTGGCATGGAGAGCACCGGACTCACGTGAATGAATGAATGAAATGTATCTTGTATAGCGCTAACTTAGCCCAATGGGCATCAAGGCGCCTAAATCAAATATAGAAACAAGCCGGTTCAGACAGCAGTATCTCATTGGTACGCTCTGGTGAAAAACCAGGTTTTCAAGGCTTTTTTAAACAAATCGATGGAGGGTAAGATTTTTATTTTAATTTTTTTATGTATTTTTTATTTTTATTTATTTATTTATTATTATTATTTTTTTCTGAGCATACCCGTCCCACTTGGGCTGACAAATGCAAAAACAACAATTGATGGACGGAATGTTGCACAATGACTGGGGGTGAATGTTTTGCCATTGGCAACATTCCGTCCATCAATTGTTGTTTTTGCATAGATTTAGGTGTGGGCACCAGGGCCGGCGTTAGCGCTGTGGTGCACGGTTCGAGAATCATTTTTGGTGCCCCCACACCCCATGACCACCTTCTCGATTCTCTCACTACCACCAGGCATAAGTGCCCCTCATCTCTACAATCATAAGTCATTGTTAAACAAGAGCCACCGCCCATGAGGTCGGTGCCCCCTCCACAGGTCACCACCCAGTCCGGACGCACCAGTCGCACTGCCCTAAAGCCGGCCCTGGTGGGCACAGAATTCCACTGCGCCTGCAGAGTTTTGTCTCCTTCGCGCGGAGATCCACAAAACATAATGCAGAATGAAGTGGAGTTTTTTCTCACACGAGGCTCGCCAATGTTAAGTTGACGAGCGCTCGCAAGTAAAAATAGCATGCTAGACCTCCTCTTGGCGAGATTTCACAGCACGGGCGGTCGCAGTAGGTCGCGACCGCTCACATTGAGAAATCTGCTGCTTGTGTTGAGGAAGCTGCCACTCGAGTAGAATGTCGGAGTGGTGTTCTTGCTGATTTTACAGCATGGGTAAAATTCCCTGCGCTTAAAATAAGTGTGAGCCGCACGACTTACTAGACTCCGCCACTGGCGGAACTCCGCTGAGCATAGCAGAGTTTTTGCGCACTTTGTGGAGTTCTGCAGAGTACAACTTCGCCAACTCAGCCCATGTCTACTTAGATTTAGAAATCGCTATGAGGCCATGCAGAGACGTACTATACAAATACAGAACACATAACATGACACAGCACAAATCGCATCCCTTTGATGTGTCCTGTGTATGTGTGCAGATGGGCTCGAGCAACATACGTGAGCTGAATGGAAGTCTGACTGCCATTGCCTCATTTGTAGAAATCGCTGTTTGCTGACTGTGCATTTTCGTGAACGCTGAGCGGTTGTGTGTGTGTGCCAGTACATATGCCCACATGTGGAAACCATTTTGCACATCTGCAAATGCTTAGTAAACCGACCCCGAAGTGATCATTTGTACTGAGTGGGATGATTCACCAAGATGGCCTTTGGTAATTGTCAGACATTGAGAGGCAGCTTCACACATGGGATGCTGGGATGGAGGTGATTATAGAGTCGAGGAAACAGTGGGTTCTGGAGCAGAGCGCTTTATGCTTCATATTTCATTGATCAATACCATAATCCTCCTTCTGGTGGTGATTACAGGGGCATGAAGCGGTGAGCTGTAGAGCAACAGGTTTTTTATATTTTATATTTCAGTGATCCATGCTATGGCCCTCTTCTGGGGCCATTTTGTAACACATACAGCAGTGCAAACGAAGACAGGCTATAGGCGTAAAGCCAGGATTTCGTCAACTCCACTCTAGTTAAAATAAATTCACTTTTGTTGAACCCTGTCAAATTAGATTTCTGGAGGTAGGGGGTAGAGGGAACAAAGGGGCAAAGAAATGGACCAGGCAGGGCTCTCCTTCCAACTCTCAGAACTAACTAAAAGCTTCCAGAAAGCCCCCCGGGGTGAATGTGAATGTGAATCCGTCACTGTGGTTTGCGGGTCAAGAACCTCGGCTTCTCTCCTCCCGGTGCGTCTCTGTCAAAAATGATTGAGGTACAAGAAGCCAAAACCACCCTAAAACGTACCAAGAAACTGGAGATGCAAGTTGGCTGAGTGCAGTGGCGAGAGAGAGGAGGTGGGGGCCAGAGGATGGAGTCTGGACCACCTCCAAAGGCAGTTAAAGATGTAGAACGCTGTAATTCTACAGAAACGGCATGGATAACATTTCCAACCCTTTTATTTACTCTGTAAGCATAGTATACAGTTGATTGCTTATTTACTTTGAAGCAGGGTTTGGAGCCAGGAAATGTTTCTTCTAGATTATAGAAGCTTCTTTTCTGCTTTTTGGACATTCCATTAGGTTGTGTTACCACATGGTACCTTCAATTGGGAGTCTCGGGCAAGCTCTCAGAAGCCGGACGTGCTCTATTAAGAGGAGTATTGAGGCAGGGTGGTCCCTGCACTGAGAAAAGAGAGTTCACTTTATTTTTAAGGGCTGCCTAGATGTACATCAGGTAGTTATGTATTATGGTTTCCTGGAATGCCATCACGTTGGTAGTGTTGTTGGCCTGGCTTGAGTCCTGCTGTGCTCTTCAGTAAATTACATTTGGGCCTCACTGTAGGGTTTAGTGATCCATCATAGGCTATGTTTGTTTACATTGGTGATTAGAGCTTTAGCTCCTGTGCATTGTGGGTTTGTTACCATCTTGAGTTAGGTGTAGAATCCAACACAGGTTGTTTTATGGGTGTGTTTTTTTTATGCAGTGGAAGCAGTTACCATCTTCTATTGCCATTAGTTGGGTTTGGTGGCTTACTGGACTAATGCATCCACTAGAGAGATCTGTATTTGACCTCACGGCCATAGGTTCAAATCCTGGTGGGTCCACTAAGCCTTTCATCCTCCTTAGGTCGATAAAATGAGTCCCATTGAGTTGGGTAACAATAAGCATCTGTTATTCAGCACCTGGGTGAACATGCCCTTTACAACTACACATTATGTTATTGGGATGTAGCAAAATAAGTGATTGTTTTGGCATCCATGATGGGTTGTGTTAAGGCTCCATCATGGCCTTTAATTTGCTTTGCATGCAGCTTTGAGTTTGTGTTCCTTCATTGTGGGAACTGGTTTTGGGTAGTGGGAATCAATTATGATCATTTGCCTTGACTGTCCTGGTATCACCACAGTACTGGACCCAAAACTGAACCCCACTTTACCCTGAGGGTAGCGAGGCCTACTCTGGCAGGTGGTGTGGCTACAGACTTAATGATTCAGAGAAAACAACAGTTGAAAAATCTCTGCCCAGTCAATAATTTTTCATTAAAAAAATAAGAAATATTTTAATTCCACACACACCAAAAACGACTACACAAAAATGTTAGCATCAGAGCAAGATATACGTTAGGGGTTTAATATAGCAACAATGACTGGTTTCAGGTATAAGTTTGAAGAAATTATTTGTATGTGATTTATTCTTAGGAGGTATCACACTGGGATCTCCACTAACAAGTCTCACTCCGGTACTCTAGTGGGCCTCATTGCTGTGCACTGTTCTGGGCTAACTGGCTTTTTCTGACAGTCCTTTCAACTCTCACACATGCGTGCTCAGCTGCGGAATGCACTGTGAACCACAGGTGGAGAGAGGCTGCCCAGTGCACAGAGTTGTGCATGGGAAGGCCACAGCCCTGCAGCCTCCCGAGACTTCAGAGCTCCTCATGGTAGCTGGGGTGGGCCAACAGACCCTCTATCCAGATGGTACTGATAGAAGTATGGATGATCTTTACGGAAGGGAGGAGATGATGGGCAACATAACGATTTGAAAAAAGCCCACGCACATAGTTCCCTGGGCCGAAGAACTGCAAGTGCTTGATGGAATCTGTGATTACTAATTTCATGGCCACCATACATGGTGAAAAAAATCCATGTAGGCAAGGCATGAGCAATGGAGATGCACCTGTGCGCCAGGGAGAGGTACAGAGACCTGAGAGGACTGTGGCAGCTTTCTCTGCCGACCCCAGAAGAGTTTCGTTTTATCTCTACTGATGAAGGATATAATCCAGAAACACATGTGTCTAGAGATTAACAGCACTAACTGCACCAACTTTGGTGAAACACTGCAAAATTTCAAGTAAGCATTCAAATTGAACTGCATTTACCTGGATGCAAAGGGGCGAACTGTGCTGGGAGGTGAAGCAGCGTACTCCCATCCCCCTTCAGTTTAAAAAGGCTCCCTTGAGCCACTGGGCTGACGAGCTCATGGAGATGCACCTGTGCGCCAGGGAGAGGTACAGAGACCTGAGAGGATTGTGGCAGCTTTTTCAGCAAACCCCAGAAGAATTTTGTTTTATCTCTACTGATGAAGGATATAATCCAGAAACACATGTGTCTAGAGATTACCAGCACTAACTGTACCAACTTTGGTGAAACACTCTGCAAAATTTCAAGTAAGCATTCAAATTGAACTGCATTTACCAGGATGCAAAGGGGTGAACTGTGCTGGGAGGTGAAGCAGTGTGCTCCCATCCCCCTTCTGTTTAAAAAGGCATGAGCGCATGCATGAAGTTTCAGTAGCGGTTGTCTGGCTGTAGTCACAGCTTGATGTTTCTCCACCTTGGCTACTTCTCTGATACACAGTCAGACCAGATGTGCGAACCAAGCACACACAAGGCATAGAGGGGGTAACCAGGAGCACAAGGGTAGTAATGGACACTGGGATTTCAGCAAACGTCTTGGCTGGCCGGACTTTCCCTTAGGCGGAACACAATACTGCTCGGTCCTGGTTGATATAGGCTTTTTAGACCCTTCTGCACAACTGCACTTCTCTGGTACTGGTCTGTGGATTTCTCATCTAGGCAGGTTCTTCTGAAAGAATGCCTCCAGTTCAGCAAGTAGGCATCTACCAGCAAGGATGTTCCAAGCACCTCTTCTAGCAGGATGCAGAGTTTCAGATTTTTTTCCAACCTGAAAGGGAAACTGGCTGTCAGTGGCACCAGCCTTAGAACTGAGAAACAATGTCTCCTCTACATGTCTGTGCAGAGTGTGGAGTCAGTGACACATCACTGAGACACTGCCTTGAGGTTTCTATTCAATATTTATCCTACTCTGTTAGAAGCAAGCGTGTGTCCTAGAGCCCACCCCTGTTTTGGATAAAGTCTAATTTCAGAGAAGTGGGCCTCTTTCACACGGACAGCTTAGTCACCTCTTTTTTTGTTCAGATCTGCAATGAAGAGTGGTTGAAGGGGTGCTGGATCTTCCATAGAAACGTTAGATCTGAGCAATTATGCCTTCTTCAAATACCGATAGTATGTACCTCAATGTTCCTTCTTCACTGGTGACTGCTAAGCCCTGGAAATTGCTTCCTGTTGCTCTCCATAAACAATTCCCTCTATCTCCCTTCAGAAAGGCTCTGAAAGCTTTTTTACTCAGTCAATGACCCATAACTCAATTGACAACAACAGAATCCATGCTAGCGCCAAGTAACCACCAGTTTGGTAAACATTGCGCTTTACAAAAAACACTAACCATAATTTCTTTTTCATTTGTCTCGATGTTCAGGAACACTGGGAAGCAGTCACTTTTTTTCCCCAAAACACAAACATCCTTTACTTCATTATTCATGATTATATTAACATTTTTTATGTTCTGTAAATGCCAGGCATCTAGCTTCTAGACACAGCACATGTATTCAACAGAAAGATCAGTTTCTCATGGTAGCAAGTTAAACGTTGACAATAGTAAACAACATAAGTAACAATCTGTTTAAAAAAGGGGACAGCATGGATAGAACGGAAGTAAACTAGGGCCCTACCTGGAAAATAAGTGAGTTGAATGGCTTTTTTTGAATGGTCAAATGTCCTATTTCCTTTTTTTTAATTTTCTGATCTTCACAAAGGGGAATTTGATATCGATTCCTCAAAATTTGCAATGTTTGGGGTTAGGCTGAACATAATTGCGCCAAATCAGTTAAAGGTAAGCATAGCACGCCTGCCAAATTTTGGGCAAAGTTTGAGCTATTCTCTGATGAAAGTATCTATAGTCACTATCTGGGAAATGCAACGTTTGGGATCCCACATATATCTTTAAGCCCCTTGAAAAACCTGCAGGAAATTTGACAAAAATAAAGTGAGGGTACAGAAGTTTTATATTAGAAATAATTAAAGGTAACTCAAAACGGTCTTCAACCTGCATTACATAGGCACCCTATAAATAACTTTGGCCTCAAAGTAAGAGAGAGAGAGAGAGTGTGTGTGTGTGCGTGTGCGTGCGTGTGCGTGTGTGTGTGTGTGTGTGTGTGTGTGTGTGTGTGTGTGTGTGTGTGTGTGTGTGCGTGTGTAGGTGTGTGTGTGTCCAGCCTTCAAAATTCTGTACTGCAGCATGTTACATTTGGTGCAGGCCTCTCCAAATGATCTCAAGTTATAAATGGGGTCCAAATCTAGTGGCATTTCCAAACAATAGTACGCTGCAGAACTAAAGTCCATCAGACATTGCAGGTACAGCAGCTCTTGCATTATTCCATGCCTTTTCTTAGCCCAGTGAAATTCTGTACTGCAGCATGTTACATTTGGTGCAGGCCTCTCCAAATGATCTCAAGTTATAAATGGGGTCCAAATCTAGTGGCATTTCCAAACAATAGTACGCTGCAGAACTAAAGTCCATCAGACATTGCAGGTACAGCAGCTCTTGCATTATTCCATGCCTTTTCTTAGCCCAGTGAAATTCTGTACTGCAGCATGTTACATTTTGTGCAGGCCTCTCCAAATGATCTCAAGTTATAAATGGGGTCCAAATCTAGTTGCATTTCCAAACAATAGTACGCTGCAGAACTAAAGTCCATCAGACATTGCAGGTACAGCAGCTCTTGCATTATTCCATGCCTTTTCTTAGCCCAGTGAAATTCTGTACTGCAGCATGTTACATTTGGTACAGGCCTCTCCAAATGATCTCAAGTTATAAATGGGGTCCAAATCTAGTGGCATTTCTAAACAATAATACACTGCAGAACTAAAGTCCATCAGACGTTGCAGGTACAGCAGCTCTTGCATTATTCCATGCCTTTTCTTAGCCCAGTAAAATTGTGTGCAGCCAATTTGAAGTTATACAGCAAAAAACACAAGGGCCATGTTTACAAGCCCCTTTGCGTCACTCCTGTACCACGCAACGTGCTTGAACACGTACCTCCTGCCTCACCAGGACCAGGGGGGTGCTGAGTGCTCCCCAACCCAAAGGCAGGGGGGTTTTGTTGAACCCTTCTCTTGCCCAGTGATGGGGGGTGTAAGAACGTGCCCTCTTTTTGCATGGTTGCCCCCACTTTTTGTCACAGTGTTGGATATACTTTGACTGAGTGGGCCCTGGCTTCCTGCCAACCAGGTACCCAGGGCCTATGTTCTTTCCCTAAACTGCTTTAAAACAAATCCCAATTGGTACTCTTTGGCCACAAGTCAGTCCCCTGTAAGTGGTACCATAGGTACCAATGGCACTTTGGCCAGGGAAGGTCTTTAAGGGCTGAAGCACGTATTGTGCCACCCTTAGAGGCCCTGTACCTTTACACACACACACACACACACACTGCCCTTACAGGCCACGTGTTTTGGTTCAGAACAAAGTGAAGAGTTGACATAGCACACATCCCTGTGTGCCATGCCTACAACCCACTGCCCTGGCAAAGGCCAGCCACCCCTCTAGCTGGGTGCGCTATACCAGTGGTGAGGGTACAGGTGCATGATCCCTGTACCCCTTCAGTGTTAAAGCCAATTCTTTGACATTGTAATGGCAGTTATGCCATCAAGAATATATGATCCTGGGAGTTTGTCATTATGAACTCCACAGCGCCATACTGGCTTTTCTGAAAACTGGGAAGTTTTGTATCAAACTTCTCAGCATGTTAAACCCACACTGATGTCAGTTTGGGATTTAATGAAAAATTCACTCAGAGGGCATCCTAGAGATGCCCCCTGAGAAATGACCTAAAACTAATGTCCTGACTGAGTGGCTGCTAGCCAGCTGCCACCACCAGACATGTTTTTGGACCCCTGAGTTGAGAGCCTGCTGCTCTCAGGGGTCTGAAACAATGCATGACCTTGGACTTGATGCAACAGCCTCCTCTCCCAGGATGGGCAGGGTCCACGTAGGGACCCCAGTCATTTGCTGCTTCCAGCAACTGGCCCCCACCGGTTCTGACCCCACTTTGGGTGGGAGAATTGGCAGGAAAAGCAAGTGAGGACAGGATGTGTGCCCACCTTTGCCAACCCCACCCCTCAGGTGGGGGTGGCAAGGTGAAGCACAACTCTCAGTCCCTGCCATCTTGCAGATGGGGGGATCCAAACAACCAGAGAGAGGCCTATGCCCACCTCCCACTGGAGGGTGGCATAATGGGGGGTGTACCCAACCCAAGGAAGGGACCCATTAGTTCTGACCTTTACTTACCTGTAACACCCCTAAATATTGTATTTAGGGGCAACCCTGAACCTTGCCTCCTCAGACAAGAACCAACCAAAAGAAGAGAAGACGAAGGACTGAAGAAGCCATGCTGAACTAAGAAGAGGAGGACGCCCACTGGCTTGGCCCCAGCCCTACAGGCCTGTCCACACCTTGAACTTGCTCCAGCCACATCCCGGTGTGGTCCTGCAGCCAGCAGCTCTCAAGAACCTGAAGAACCTGCCCTGCATTCCAAAACCAAGACTTTGTTTCCCGTGAGCACCGGATTTGTTCACCCACGGACTTTGGCTCCAGTTCAATCTGTGAGTCTGCACCACTCAGCACCTGACGCCCACAGCCCGTGTTTGGGTGGCCCAACACCACAAGGAGGTCTCCCCGATGATCCCGACCTGAGATCTGGTGAGCTTTTACTTGTCTCAAATCTCCTATCGATGCCTGCAGCCCCTTTCCGGAGGATCCCCCAACCACGACCGGAGCTGATAGGAAAACCCGATGCTTAAAGACACCCCTGCAACCGAAGTGCCACGGCCTTGGGTGGCCCAATCGACAGTGTCCCAGCATCCCTAGGCATCTCAACTTACCTCTCCAACCAATGGTCACCTCCAGAAAATCTTCGAGCATGCAGTGTTTGTTGTAACCGGAGACTCCCCATTGAAATCAACAGGGCACCCGAAGCCAAAACCGCACCCTGCACCCAGCCCTCCCATGCCACTGCGGGTGTACCTTGGGTGTTAACGCAGATCCCCCTTTGCCCTAAGCCTAACATCAGGAGCTTTTCTCCCATAACCATGTTGCCTGCTCATGAGCTGCCACCAACTGGAGGCCCCCTATCCACCATTGGATAACATTGGGCCGCAGCACTCTGCACCCGGCCGCCCTAGTGCTGCTGAGGGTGTTCTGACAGTGTGTCCTCGACCCTGGGGGAAACCTTGTTCTAACCACAGAATACCAACTCCCACAAATAAGTACTTAACTGCAAACCGTTAACTTCATTGCCTTCTATAAGATTGCATTGACTGTTTTTCCTTAGAAATTCTTTTAAGCGTGGAGTTGGTTTGTATGAAACATTGATAAACTGCAACTATACCAAAAGTGAATTACTTACCTTTTGTTTAAGAAATGTCCCAGTGTGCGACAAATCATCAGTTGTCCGCTTTCTGGATTGGATAAATGAGAGAAACCCGCTGCTCCACTTCACCTCGACAGTCACCAACACCAGTTTACCCTTTTTGGACTTACTGATAGAACCTAAAGAGGGTTCATTAAAAACAAGAGTGTATCATAAGCCGACAGATAAGAATGCCTTGTTGGCGTTTGAGAGCTTCCACCCAAAGTCCCTCCGAGTGAACCTGCCGGTGGGACAATTTTTCCGTATATGCCGTAACTGCTCTGAACGAGCTGATTTCATCATGAAGGCAGGTGTCCTCTCCCAAAAATTGCAACAGAGGGGGTACCCACCAAGGATCATCAAGAGAGCCCGGAAAAGGGCATTTAATGCAGATCGTGAATCTCTCCTCTCAAAAACGATCAGACCTAGAGCAAATAAACCAGTTTTTGTCTCTACTTTTAACACCGCATCTCATCAGATCAGACGCTTGGTATTACGGAATTGAAAAATTCTCAATTCAGGGGGCATGAGTAGGGAGAAGCCATCATTTTCTTTCAAGCGTAGCCAGAACTTAAAAGATCTTCTAGTTCACACAAGTCCAAGGGCTTCTGTTAATACGAGGGATACTCACACAGTGGCAGGCCAGCCTAGGTTGATGGGCCACACGGGGTGTGGCTCCTGTAGTGTCTGCCACCTCACCTCCAATACCAAACACATTGACCCGGGATTTCATTCCCCCTGGGAGCAGAGATCCCACACTGACTGTAACTCACAGGGGGTAATTTACCTTATTACATGCCCTTGTAACAAATACTATGTGGGTATGACCAGCAGGAAGGTCAACACAAGAATTACAGAACATCAGAGTACTATTAGATGTGGCAGATCTAATACCAGACTCACAGCACACTTCTTGGAGTTGGGGCACACTCCAGAAGATCTCAGGTAGACTGTAATAGAAAAATTACAACTGGGTAGGCACATGGCAGATGATCAACGTACTTTACTCCTGCATGAGCAAAAATGGGTCTCCCAACTCAGGAGTCATATTGTGCGACTCAATGATCATATACCATGGCAAGCCCTGGGGAGATAACGTACTGCCCAATGTCTTCTGGCCAGAAGAAGAGTCCGCAGACTGTCCTCCTCATAAAACATACCTGGGGGGTCATAGACACTGAAATAAGATAACTGTATCTGAGCCTAGTCCTGTTAACATCCACAAGGGCCCACAGGGGCCTTGTGCTCTTGATCCTCCACTGTTTCTTTCCGTCCACTCACTAACTGAATGGTTTGCGATTTCAAACAGATTGATTGTCCACTCCCACGCTTTCCCCGGTGTTGTCTGTTTTTTTGGGTGTTATTTACATTGCTATTGCCTGGTGTGCCTGGTATGATTTATATTGTTACTGGTGCAGATACCAGGTTTAATAAAGAGGGAAGGCTGATTCCCGATCCTCAGGAATCCTAGCGTAATATCCATGGTGGGTTGTTTGTGTGTAGCTATTGATCCGTTTAAAGAACTGATTGGGACTCTGTGAGGGGGGTTCGGTTTTCTGCTTAACCCGCAGGAACAGCTCCTGTTTCACGCGTCCTTGAGGGACTACCTTTCCCGGCATGCTCGTGCGCTTCACGTGGTGACGTCATTACGTCATCACGTGTCTGACGCAAGTTACGTGGGGGTGTCAGGACGACTGTTGACGGTGATGGCTGCATAAAAGTTTGAGTCTCCGGAGCCGCTACAGGCTGCGCGGCGATCTGGAAACAGGCAGTTGTGAGAGGTCACTCCTCCGGAACAGTAAGGAGTTGTGTTGGTGGGGGACTAGTTGGGGACTTTGAGCCTTTGACTCTCGACATTTTTGCTGTATGTTTACCAGACATTGTTTGTTTATAATTGCCAATGTCGGAAATGGATGACCTCTTTATGGGAGGTAATTACATCAGCATCACAGACAGTGGGGCTTGGCGTGTGTTAACTTTTCTTTGTTCTGAAACACAGGTTGTGTTCTTGGGAGACCTCCCTGTCACGCGCCATTTCGAGTTTGTAATATTGATAAATTCGGTGAGTACACGGTTGGGACCTGTTCCAAGTGATTATACAGATTCATGGTGGATGTATGCCTTCTTGTAAATATGGTAGATTTGAGGAAGGTGTACATATCAGTAAGATGTGGTGACCTGTTTTACGCAGCATTATACATTTTATCATCTCTCTTTCTCCTTTAATTAATACCCGGGGTGGTAATTGCGATCACCATCAGGGTGATGTAGTGGATAATAAACGCTAAAAGTAATCCTAGAAGGGGCACATGGAAGACACAACAAAATTGGATGCTTGCAAGGGGATTCCTTATTCTGGCACGTAAATGTAAGCGTATATATTATTATGCTTCTTTTCAGTATTTTTACCCCGTGTTGTTGGGAATCTCCTCCACACGTGATGATCGAGTTATGATCACTAGAGACTAGTTTATTTTGGCACACTGACCGAATTGCCATTGGGCCAATACCAGGACTGGGAACGATAGACGTCCTGAAGAAGACCGAGGTGACCTTTGAGGCACAGTAAGTCGGTCGAAACATGTTGGCACAAGCAGTACCAGGAGGGGTGTTTTGAGAACCTAATCTTCTCCTCTAAACACGGCCTATCCTATTTTCTCTTAATCCTGGTTGTGGAACCTATAAATAAAGGTCTGATTGGTATCCTCAAACCAGTTTTAGAGCACTTTCCCATTAACTGCACTCTGTTGTATCACCATTCCCAGTCACAGGGTGATATTCACTGTTCTATCACTGTGTTTGTTATATTTGTATTTGTGTTGCGTCTTGTGATCTTGCATTTTTTTATTTTATACCCCGTCCCTTATGCTCCGCCCTGAGTGTGGCTAAACCAGGGCGTTTTGTAAGCAGACACGATGATGAAGCATGTCACACACTTCTCTGTGTGAGTGAGGGCAGTTTTTCAAAACAGATGTATTTTTTTTGTCTCGTGTTGTTACACGTGGATTCTAATCTCGCCACCCCTTAATGTGTGTATACTATCTAGGCATATGACACTGATTGGCAAAGTAATCTAAAAACTAATCTGTAAAGTAACAAAAAAGTTATTTCGAACAGTTGACTTACCTGTAATTCAACAAACTGCTTTTGACCTGCATTCAACTGTAAATCACTGCATAAGATTTTGCAAAGTATTATTTCACTTACCTGCACCAGGCTTGCCTTGGTTCTAGAAATAAAATAACTAAATAATCTTTTTTAATACAAACAAATTAGTCTTTGAGCGTGTGACATCATTTCTTGCCTGAGTGTGTACAACAAATGCTTAACACTACCCTCTGATAAAGCCTTACTGCTCACACGCACTACCACAAATAGAGAGTAAGGTGCTATCTACTTTTACCTCTGACTACCTTTGGGGTTCCATTGGACTCTGTGCACACTAGTCCTCATTTTGGTATAGTATATACAGAGCCAGATTCCTACAGGGACTAACACACCTTCACTACTATCTTGCCCAAGGGAATTGGGGGTAGTTGTCCGCATGGACAGAATAATTTGCTGTGCTCTTCCCTGTACCATGACCATGGCCAAGTTGGAGTCATTGTCACCCCTACAATGTCTAGGGATGCGGATAAATCTCTGCTCCTTGTCCCCACCCAGACCTTTACCAAGGACATAGGGGCTTTATATCTGTCCAGTCCCATGCCTTGACTTAGGATGGGGGTGGGTAATCGCGATTCCATAGTAACTGCCACAACCACCTTGCTTAAGGACGGGGAGGAATTCTCTAGGCCACTCTCCCCTGTTTTGCCTAATGGTAGGGTGGATTTGTCCTTCTTTGAAAAAAGTTGAGAGCTGTCATGTGCCACATTCACATATGCAAACAAGGCAGTGGGACAGGTGTCAGATGCCCCGGCCTTCCTTTGCAAATGCAAAATTCAGCATGAAAGAGAACAAGGACAAGGACAACTTATGTCGTGCTGCTCCACATGCATATGCAAACAATGCAGTAAAATTTCTGTCAGCTGCCCCAGCTCACTTTCACTCCACTAAAATGAGGATGTGGAAGCCTGTGACAGCTGACCCTGTGTCACCCCGACGTTTCCTGACAGCAGAGGGACAGCTGCCACAAACCACCGTCACTTTCATTTTTTTTTATCACAGGAGGGTAAATTCTATCCAGATGTGCTCAATTGGTGGTGGGAGGGCAGTTGACCCCACAGATGGACAAAATGTTGGGTAGCAGCAGAAAGAGTGCAGCTCACCCTTGGGCATCGAAGAGGGGATAAATACCATGCTCCCTTGTTTGGGCAAGGCAGAAGCAAGGGCATAAAGAATCCACCATCATCAGCAAGGAGGGAGGGACAGAGAAAATCCACTCCCTGCCCCTTGGCTAGATAGGGAGGAACAATTATCCCCTATCTTTGGGCAAAATGGCATAGAAGAGGCAGTGAGAACCATCCCATTCCTAGGCAAGGGGAAGGGCAGAGGCAATTTCCTGCTATTCCACAAGGCTGGGTGGAGGCAAAAAATGATCTTTGTCAATCTTTGGGCAAGAAAAGTGGGCCCCTTGGTTATAAAAAAAAATATATTAACAGAACTTGCGTGTTGGGACCAACAAGATACAGCTCCCTTGCCCTGATAATGCAGGGGCTTTACTGCCAATATAGGCAACTCGCCCCTCAACATGGAAACATAGCATGCACAGCAATAAATAACCACATGAGACTTCCAATGTGGTGGCTTAACTTACGGGCTATCCAAGGACAAGCAGCGGTGACTAACCTAAGCTGCCCTGCCCGCCTGATGAGCCAACTGCACCGTGGTCAAACCAAACAGTGCTACCTTTTACTGGGGATTATCCCCCTAAATACCATGGACCGCCAGTTCATCCTGATACTCACGTCTTTTTAGGGGCAGAGCATGTCCAGGCAAGCGCCCAGTTGTTCAGGCTTACAACTGCCCAAAGGACTAGTGGGGCGCCGTTGTTTTTCCTCCAGGATCCTGCTGTAAAGACTCCTGTTTTTTTTTGGCTTCTGCACCCCTATTGTGCTCCTGAAGAGGGTAACCCTATGCACCATTCAGCCTCTGGATCGGCCTGTAACTCTGCCTGCAACACACATTAACAAGTTATCATATTCATGACTTAGCTACCCACACTAGCCGACAAGCCGGGTATGCAGTAGGGAGGGAGAGGGCGTGGCACGATGATCCCAAAAGGCAGGCAAGGTGGAAGGGGCAGGTATAAGTACCTTGCTCCCACCTGCCACGGGCTGGAAATGACGCCACGATCCTGCGCCGGATTGTGGGGAACCCCAGGGGGCCCTGACACTAGACTGCCTAATGTGCACTATGGTGGCCGCCCTCCTAAGTGGGGCCATTGTGTGTGCCGCAGGAACCTCAAAGTCCCTTCATGCCCCCTCCCCATCACAGGGCATGGCCGGGCCTAACAAGTACCTGCAACCCCCACAGCATTTTTTTTAACCTCTCTGAGTGTGGCATATGGAGAAATTTTGTTTTAGAAAAGGATAGTTTTAAAAAAAATCCACAGTTCATGAGAGGGCTGCCAGCTGCCCTGTCATCCTGTCTGCAATTGCAAACAAGGCAAAAGCCCAGCTATCCCAGGTCACTACAACCACTGACCCATGAAGCTGAAATAGGCCTTTCCTTGACAAATGATACAGCACCCTTTCGGCAACTAAAAGGGCGGATGGCTAGAGTCAGCTGATCCAGCACCTGCCTGCATTGGCAAACTGGGTACTGTGGCAGGCACCAGCTGCCCATGTACACCTTGAGTTGCTCCATTTTGTGGCCCAGGACAAATGAGGGCCACCCCATCTTGCTATCCGCGTCAACAACAACCATTAACAAAGCCAATAGGTTTCACCTTTGAAACCTACCGGCTTTGCCAATGGTTTTAGCCATGCAGCACATCGGTTGGATCAGTAACTAAAAAGAAGAAAAAAAATGTGCTGTACCATTTTTTAATGTAACAAGCAACAATGTCTCAACAGGTAGTATTAGAAGGCAGTTTTTGATTACATGCACAAAAAGGTGCAAAAAGGTGGAAACAGGGACACATTAAAAGTTATAGCAATAAACACAAAGAGTGGTCTGTATTTGTGCAAACACAGCAAAATAAGAAGAAAGAATGTCAGCACTCAATTACATTGAATATACATGTAACTTGTACAAACTTGTGCACATTTGTGCTCATGAGAAACAAGGTGAATGGTGCAAGTGACCAGTGAAAAATACAAACAGCAGAAAAATGGCACAAGAGAAAACAAAATTAATAATATATACAATAGACTTTATAGCGGTTCTGATGTATTAACAAAAAGTTACAAAAGGAGGGTCATTTCAAAGAACCACAGAAGTGGCGCCATGAATTGTGAAGAAGGGTCGACGGCATTTCAACCTGTATACAAATTCAGGTCATCTTCAGGACCAGGTTACATATTTATGGGAGTGCTACATAGGAAGAAGAGGAGATGTGTCATAGCCCGGTAGCGGGAGAATGGTAAAGAAGGAACAAGGGGAGGGAGGGGGTTTACCTGCTTAGGAGCTGGAAAATGAAGTCTGGTGGGAGTAGCCAAAAAGTCAAGGGCTTCTAAGGGTTATGTGGATCCATGGGGCGAAAACAAGGTAACCTAAGGGAAGAAAAAGGGACAGGTAGAGAGTGGCAGTCTGAATGCAAACTTTGAATGTGATGAATAATTGTACAACCAGTGAGTGGCGAGCGAGTAGGGGACTCACCGATTAAACTGGACTGTTCCACCACTCTTATCCGCTGGCTTGATTATGATATTGGTATTTGCCTTGAGGCTGGTAAGTGCCTGTTTTCCACAATCGATAGGTTGTAGGGCACACATTCAAATTCCTGCCTATTGATGACTAATACCAAAGAATTTACAGTGAACGAACATTATTTCCAACTCAAGAGTTTCACCAACTGCATCTCCAGCAATGTCATCTATGCAAAACGCTGTCCATGTAACCTTCTGTACATAGGTCAGACCACCTAGATGGTCAAACAACGGATCATCCAACACAAAAGCCATATCCGTTGCAAAGTAGAGACTGCACCTCTTGTCACACACTTCCTTGAGAAAGGACACAATGAAACTGATTTTACATGGTAGGTCATTGACCAACCCACACTACCACTATGGAGTGGGAATCTGCATCAACTCTTGACCAAATGTGAATTTAGATGGTTTGCCGGCTATAACTCAGTGGAACATGGGCTCAACACTCTAGATGAATGGAACAATACCATAAGCGTCTATGTTATGCTTGCAACTTTGGTTAAGCTTAGTCATACCCATATACACATGTCACACTGCATCCATACAATCATACATCTTTTCTCGGTAACAACATTAATTTAATGTATTTCACTGTATGTACATGCCAGCCCCGGCATCAACCCTTCTTCTTCCATCACTTTTAATATGGTAACATATATTGTCTTCCTATCACGCGCCTTTGTATGTTTTCTTTCCTTACATATCAACATCCCCACCCATCTCCATTCCCCGACCCTCCCCCTAAGTGTTCACGCTGAAATTAAATTCTTCAAAACAGTACCTCTAGGTTTCGTTGACGAAGAATTTGAAGATTGAGAGATCTGACCCAATCAATGAGCTTGTTGAATATTCAATGCAGGGGAATCCGGAAGACTAAGAAGATTAGGCAGAAAGGATTAAAAAAAGGATATAGGATTAGAACCTTCAAGTCTTTCCACAAGGCCATAAATGCGTAAATTATTACCCCTATTGTGGTTCTCCAAATTATCAACCTGCTGCTTAAGATGGAGTATCTGGAGATGGAGGTCTTATCCTGTACTTTCTAGAATGCACTGACCAACTTAAAGTCATTCAAGCTGCCAAACAGTACAACCACCCACACCGTAGATCATCCCCAACTGAAATTTGAAGACTCTCTGCCACCCTCACCCACTTCTCACCCCAACAGGTACAGGTTCAAAGTTCTGCACTAGAAGTTATAGTTCTACTGTTAGTTTGTTGGGAACGTACTCAATCAAGAACGGACACATTACGCACTGAGAGAGCAGGCATACACAAGCAGTGGGGTAGCATAGGTCCATCGACAGCAAACACACCTGCAACCAATACTGTAATGGTCACTGATACGTAACAGCGGGTGGTCCACACGACACTCCCCACTGTTGGGCGATTGTAATAGATGAACGTTGATGGAACATACAATTGTTAACCTGCGCCAGATCCACACCTTAATACAATTGTAATAATGTGTATAGCGAAAGTGTCAAGATGTATGAAATTGCTTATGAAAAACCCTAATAAATAAATTTTAAACATTCAAGCTGCCAAACAGAGAGGGAAAATCATTTGGAATGGCTCTAACCTTTTCTTTGCCCAGGACTACGCCGAAGTTACTGCAGATCGTCGGATTCTAGACATGAGATCTGCTCTGTGTACCCTGAATGCTCGATATGGCTTGTTTCACCCCTGCCTCTTCAAGGTGACTTATAATAATATAACAACAACTTATGAAGACCTGGCGCTCCTTCAACGCTTCTTGAATACCTGCAGTGATAAACCCATGGACGTTTCTCGACCATAATTTTCCTGATCAATTTAATGTTGTCTGCCGTTATTTGTATACATCATCTTTCCCATTGTTTTTGTTATGTCATGAGTTCCTCAGTTAATATTTTCTTTTTCCTTCTCTCATGTGCAGTTCTGTGGTCCCTTGATTTATGTTTTCTTCGTTTTCTTCTTGGAAATTGCTCCCGGCTTCGCTTCCTCCTGGAGTCTCCCGTCCGGCGTGCTACCTCCCTTATGTTGCTCCACCATCCCCACTCTCATTGTCTTTTTGTGGTATGTCTTTTTGGATTTTTTCTTTACCAGCAATTGTTTGATTTGTATTATATTTAGGTTCCTCGTTTTGTTCTTTCCTTCTTCTTTTATTCTCTTTTCTCTTTCTTCCTTCCCCTTTCTTCTTTCTTTCCACTTTCATTCTCATATTCTACGATAGCTCTCTCACTACTTTCCCCTTCCTCTTTTTAATTCTCAAATTCCATTTTATTCTTTATTTATCTATCTGTTTCCCATTTTTCAATAGTAATTTTGAATGTTTTACTGTTTGCAAAATAACTGTTCATGTTAAAGTTTATTGGTTATTTTCAGGGTTATTACATGGAACGTTAAGGGAGTAAATAATCTATAAAAAGACAACAGGTATTAACTCATCTAGCCAGATTAAATACTGATATTGCATTGATTCAAGAAACCCATCTATTTGATGCTGAAGTGTCTAAACTGAAACGCTGTTGGGTGGGTAATGTTTTCTCTTCCCAAGCTCTAGATAAGAAGAATGGAGTCTCAATTCTGTGTCATAAGAAATATCAGACTTCAGTTATTCATCAAGAATCAGATTCAGAGGGTCATTGAATAATTGTTAAACTCCTCATTAATCAGATATCTTTAGTTCTTTTTAATGTTTATGCACCTGTTCAGATTGACAATGTGTTTTGAACCCATATATCTGATAAACTCCTTTTGTTTGATGATGAGTATATTATTTTTGGCGGTGATTGTAATCAAGTTTTGGACCCCATATTGGACAGACATTCTTCTGTTCAATTCACAAAAACCAAGATGCACTCACAATTAACGGCCACCATACGCCATAAAGCTTAGTTGACTTTTGGAGGCTTTGTAATCTAGATACTCAAGAATATCGTTTTTATTCCCCTCCGCACCACTCACAATCCCGAATTGATTACCTCGTCTTTAGTAAATCCCTATCTCAACAGGTTTCCCATTCTGAAATCGGCTCTATTTTAATATCAGACCATGCCCCAGTATCTGTTGATTTTGAGTTACTACCTTATACTCCTCATGTAGGTAGATGGCGCTTTAATAATACTTTATTATCTGATCCTAATTTCTCAAGCCAGTTCACTTCCTTTGCTTCTGAGTTCTCTTCTTTAAACTCTACTCCGAATTCAACTCCTGTAGTGGTCTGGGACTCCTTCAAGGCTGCTGACAGAGGTTTTATTATAAATTTTGTCTCACAAAAGAAGAAATCTTTTGAAACCCGAAATTCCCAATTACTTGCCAAAATTAAGCAACTTGAATAAATTTACTATCGCTCGAATTCTGAATCTTCGTTAAAAAATCTTATTGACGCAAAATTTACTTTTAATAAAATATCTACTGAAGCTGCATCCTATTATCTTTAAAATGAAGTTCTCGTTATTATGGGGGCCAAAATAAAATGGGGAAATTACTAGCTAATTATCTGAAAATAAGACGTGAACGGACTAGAATAGAATCTCTGCGAAGTAATACTGGTACCTCCCTTTTAAGGATAAAGATATTCTAGACAAGTTTGCTTCCTTTTATAAGAATTTGTACACCCCTGAACAGCAACCATCCGTAAGTAATATAGCTTCTTATTTGCAATCTATTGAACCTCCCCTTTCTCATAATACTGATTTTGCTTCTTTAGAAACCGATATCACCCTACCACGGGATTACACATGTGGTCCCCGTATTAAAAAGAGGAAAAGCTACAAGCCCAGATGGTTTTACTATGGAATTTTATTCGCACTTTGCTAATCTGCTTCTCCCAAACCTTTTACTACTCTTTAACTCGTTTATCATAGCTGGCTCTTCATCTGGAACTTTTCAAGAAGCTATGATATGTTTAATACCTAAAGAGAATAAAGATCCCTCTCTTTGCAAAATTACCATCCAATCTTCTTAGTTAACCTTCTTGCTCTCAGTATTGATCCTATTTTACCTAACCTTATTGCCCCAGCAGTCAGGATTTGTAAAAGGTCGTCTGTCTTCTGATAATTCCAGAGTCTTTTTTAACATTCTTAGTAAAGCTTACTCTCTTGATTATCCCATTGCGGCCATAGCATTAGACGCTGAAAAAGCTTTCGACAGGATTGGATGGGACTTTATGTTTCAGGCTCTAAAATGGATAGGGTTCCCTCCAAAATTAATATTCCTTATTTCTTTATTATACTCAGGTCCTGGAGCTTTTATTTTTGTTAATGGCAAAACCTCAGACTATTTTCCTCTTTTTCTGGGGGTACGCCAAGGTTGCCCTCTGTCTCCTCTCTTATTTATAGAAGCATCAAAACCCTTTTTAACCAAAATTAGACAAGATGCTCAATTTACTGGTTTTCAGTTTGATTCTTCCCATGTCAAAATGTCCGTTTATGCTGATGACATTCTTCTATACTGCTCCAACCCTTCCACGTCTATTCCTTTTTTTCTTTCCAAAGTTGATTGTTTCTCTCAACTATCCGGTTATCGCCTTAGTTCGGATAAATGTAAAATCCTTCCCCTCAATGTACTTTGCCTCAAACAAGACTTCAATTTGACTGTTTTTTCTTTGCAACCTTCTAAGATAAAATATTTAGGCCTCTGGTTTTCCTCAAACATTCCAGACACACTAAGGCTGCATTTTTACTCTATTCTTAAAACTCTGACTCCATTGATCGCTGGCATCCACTTTTTCTTTCTTGGTGGGGATGTTTGGATTCCATCAAGATGATGCTTTCTCCTTTAATTTTGTACATTCTTTCTATGGTACCTGTGCATATTCCTGGATTTTATTTTAAGAAAATTGACTATCTTCTAACAAAATTCCTCTGGAAAAACAAATCCCCCCGGATAGCCCTATCAGCTTTGAAAGCGGACAAAATTTCTGGTGGTGCTAAGTTTCCTGACTTCAAGTCATATCATTATGCTTTTTCTTTAAAACAATCTTCTCATTGGTTCTACTCTGATCAGTGTATTCATCCTCCTATTTGAAAATCTCTAGAAAAGTCTTTTATCTCTCCTTTTGATTTTAAAGAATCTCTTGCTTTTACCAATAATATCTCCTCCTTTCGTCACCTGGTTATTTCCCATACACGTAAAACTCTCTCTCTTCTTTTTTACCCTCCTCATATCCTTCTTCTTCATCATTAGATCAACATACCATTTGGCATAATAAACTATTACGAATTAAGAATCACACATTTTATTGGAAGTCCTGGAGACTCAAGGGATTGCTTTGGATTTCGCAACTTTTACTTAATGATGTTCCTTTATCCTTTTCCGATCTTCAAATAAAATTTTCTTTACCATCCTCTTGTAAAGCTCAATATGATCTACTATTTTCCTCTCTTTCCCAATATCTTCTCGATCTACTGTTGATCCCCTCTACTTTCTCCAGATGTTCCACTCTCTTTCCCTTATTAGCTACTTCTCCTTCAGCCTCTTCTCTATATAAGTGTTTATTTCTTTCCTCTGATAGGAATAAAACGAAGGCTGAATTAGCTTGGGAAAAAGACTTAACACACTGTTGGCCGAAACCTCTTTGGGATAAACTGTGGCTTAAAATTCACAAAACCTCTAGAGCTGCTAATACTTCTCAAACCTTTTATTTTATTTATCAATGACTTCTTTTCACTCCTGCAAAATTAACCTCTTTTTCTACGAGCACTTCCCCTACCTGCTGGTCTTGCTCCTGTACGCACTCCGATTTAAAACACATGCTCTTTGACTGTCCTCCCATTTCTCGCTTTTGGCAATTAGTTTGGTCTCAAATTATTAAAATCTTTAGCACCGACATATAATTTTCCCTCTCTAATATTTTCTTAAGCTCCTTGTCACCTTTCAGGCCCCAAACTCCCGCTCACTTCAAATTAGTAGATTTATTATTAGCAGTTGCCCTTTATTTAATAACTTCCAATTGGAAACAAGCCGATAAAGTTACCTTTAGAGCATGGTGGAATGCGGTCTGCTCCCATCACAGACTCAATACTAATCATGCACTCCCATTTCTCTATCTATTAAAAGGGATGTTTTATGGCTTCCTCTTTCTACTTATCTAACATGCACTGCCTCAACTATTGCTCCCCCAGTTAATACGTCTGATGAAGTCTGAAAACCGCCACAATTCCTTTGTTGTCTTTTTATTTTCTTAAAAATGCTTTTGTTCATGCTCCGTCTGTTACATTCCCTATTACAATATGCTTTTTTACCTTGGAATGTTTTTTATGCTTACAGTGATTATTTCCTTGTGCTATTTTGTCCGTTACTATTATAATATTATTATGCATTTTCCTTCCCTGTTTCTTCCCCTCCCTACCTCCCCCTTTCCCCCCCTTTTTCCTTTCAGTATATTATATATATATCATGTTCTTTGCTAAAGATTATACTATAGATGTATTGTACTGGTTATAAGCTATTTTTTTCTTTTACCTTTTGTCATTGCTTAATAAACTTAAACTTAAAAAAAAACAGTATCTCTAGAATACTATGTTTGAGATCGACTATGCGGCCAACCAATTTTGCATTTTCAAACTGTTACAACACAGGAATAAGTGTTCAGTATCTGTACCATATTGTATTGACGCATCCTTTCTATGTAAATGCCTTAAATGTAATCTGTAGACCACTAATCGCTGTCATTCTCACATTGGCAAATCCCTTGATTGTTTCCCTTTCTATAGTTCTGGCCAGCTGGCTTCTTTACTCTTCCCAACAGGCCTCCGTCACTCCCCGGATCATCGCGCACGCCGGCTGCCATGACGCTTCATAGTTCGCTCGGGTTCTCAACTTGAGTAGCCATAGACGGAATCCACGTCGGAATAGTGCTAGCATTGCAGTTGCCCGAGGAGGATTAGATTACCACCTTCAAGACCTTTGTACCTCATAGACAAACACTCCCTGCATGCTCCAGTAAGTGATTTACCCCTCCCCCTTCCCTTGACATTCTCTGCCTCATACAGCAAGATGTATTTCAATTATCCCTCTGCCCTTCCAGCAGTCACTTCCGCACGCTCTGACCCCGAAGCTGGAACCACCTCTGGGATTTTCCTCCCCTGTGTAATTGGGCCATGCTAAAATGAAGTCAGACCCATTCCTTCGACTTCCCTGTTTCTGTTGGACATTTCACTTTGAATCGGTGAGTCCCCCTACTAGCTCACTGGTTGTGAAATTACTCATCCAGGGTGCACCATCAGCCCACCATGATGTGCCGTTTTCACATTCAAACTTTAAATTCAGGCTGCCACTCTGTGCATGTAATCAAAAACTGCCTTTTAATAGTACCTGTTGGGACATTGTTGCTTGTTACATACACTATTTACACTTGTTACAAACACCCCCCAAGTTTGTTAAGTGGCTGGCGGAATTGGCTCACGACCTATGCTCCCGCTACCAATGCCTACTTTTACTGGGCGACTTTAACTTCCACTGGGAAGCATCTCCCAAAGAGAGTCAAGCCAACCTCTTAGATGAGGCTCTGACTGCGCTAGGACTGAGTCAATCCGTCACTGGCCCCACCCATGCAAAAGATCACACCCTGGATCTAGTATGGGCCTCACTGCCTCTTACCAGCCCCCCTGTCATCCAACCCTGTGCTTGGTCCAATCACTCAATCATCTATGGCACCATTCATAAATTAGGTTCCCAACCTTCCCCCAGCTGGAGAGTAATTAGAAGCTGGAACAAAATCAGTGCAGACGACCTTGCCCCTGCCCTTAGACTGTCCTGCTCGCCAGACTACCCTTCTGGAGACATCAATGCAAAAAAACGTGCCCTGGCGGAAAGAATTATTAGTGCTATCGACAGATTAGCCCCCGCACGTAGTGAAAGGATTAAAGATAAGGGGAAAGGGGCCCCGTGGTTCAACGAAAATCTACGCAGTCTGAAACAACAGCTTCGCCAAGGGGAAAGAGCCTGGCGAAAAGCATATGACCCCTCCGCCCTCTCACACTATCTTGACGTCTTTACAACATATAAAAATGCAATGCAGACTGAGGAAGCGGCCTTTTATGAAAATAAGATTGCGTCGGCTTCTAATACGCAGAAAGAAACGTTTAAAGTGCTGAAGGAACTTCGACAGGTCAAAGAGCAGAAGCCTGCCTTTAACATAGAGGACTGCGGTAGGTTCCAAACCTTCTTTACCTCCAAAGTGGAGGACCTTCTGACAACTATTGAGAACACCTCTAAGCTTACATGCTCGCTAAACCCAGTCTCCATCGGCCATCCCTCAGAACTAGCCCTTACGTTTTTCCCCCTGCTTATGCACGAGGCCGTGGGGCCACTTTTTGGACGTGTGAAGTCTGGTTCCCCAGCCGATCCCTGCCCACCCAGGATCAACAAGATGGCCCTCCCCGAGATCGATGGTGAGATTCTATCACTCCTGAACATGTCTCTGGAAACAGGAGTGGTCCCGAATGATTTCAAGGAGGCGCGTGTGATTCCCCTCTTGAAAATACCTGGGGCCGACATTAAAAATCTGAAAATTTTTCGGCCTATATCCCAGCTCCCTTTCCTTGCCAAAGTCCTCGAACAGCACGTCCTTGCCTATCTCGCTCATCATCTAGAGGATAACGATCTTCTGCAATTCAATCAGGCTGGTTTCCGGCCTCACCACAGTACCGAACTAGTGATGCTGGCAGTCCTAGATGATTTGAGACTGAGGGCTGACTCAAGGGACCCCTGCGGCCTGATTCTGTTAGACTTATCCGCGGCCTTTGATACCGTGAATCACGAGGTACTTCTGTCGCGGATGTCTGACCTCGGGGTGCAGGGCACAGCAATGACATGGCTTGCATCCTTCCTGAAAGATCGCTCTCAGAGAGTGCAGCTGGGGGATGCAATATCCAGGTCGGGCACCCTCCCATGCGGAGTCCCTCAGGGATCCGCACTGTCTCCCCTTCTATTCAATGCTTACCTCCAGCCCCTGATAGCTGCACTCAACCAGCTGGAGTGCCAGATATACAACTATGCAGATGACACCCAAATTATCATTCGGATAGACAACGCCCTACCAGCTCACCAGAAAGTACAGAACATCCTAAAATTCACAATCAATTGGATGTCGACCAACCACCTCAAGATCAATCCAGATAAGACGGAGGTGCTGGCTGTCACCAATGACGCCAACCCCTGGAACTGTCTTTTTTGGCCACCCGAGTTGGGCAAATACCCAGAGCCAGCTTTGGTAGTTAAAAGCCTGGGAATAAAAATTGACAACAAACTAACCTTGGCTCCACAGGTATCCACCACAGTCGGGGCTTGTTCTACTATAATTAGGCAGTTGCGAAAACTGGCCCAGCTACTCACCTTTGAGACCCTCAAACGAGTGGAAGTAGCACTTATCCTATCCCGACTGGATTATGGTAATTCGCTCTACCTAGGACTTCCAGATTACCAATTGGCCAGACTTCAGACCACTATGAACGACACGGCACGGCTTGTGTTTAAAGTCCCACATCGCACTCATGCCTCCCCCCTTCTGCACCAACTACATTGGCTCCCCATCAGACAGAGGATTAAGTTCAAGGGCCTGTGCATTGCACACAAAGCCATCTATGGCAAGGCACCGACTTATATCAGAAACAGCCTAACTAACTACGCCCCATCCAGAGTACTTCGATCCTCGGAAGCCAGGATGCTAGTCTGCCCCCGCTCCCGCCTGTCTTCCATTGGAGGCAGAGCCTTCTCGTCTATCATTCCACAGATCTGGAACAGACTGCCTGATAACCTCCGTAAGGAACATTCCTTGTTACCTTTTAGGAAACAACTCAAAACCCTCCTGTTCAAGGAAGCCTGGGGCTCACAGTAAAGTACTGTCTCCCCACCCCTAACCTAAGCAGGCCCCTCTCTCTAAGCAGGCCCCTCTCTTAGAGACCGTTGGTGATAATGCGCTATACAAATATAAATTACAATTACAATTACTATTTACCCAGGTCTCAAATGGGTATAAGTGGTATCTCCTGTTGATTGATTACAGAACCCTTGTTAGATTTCGCCTGCGTTGCAGCGCATGCGCTGCTCCCTGGCAAGAAATTTTGTGAGGCAGGGATTTCAGAAAAGGTCTTTAAGCCCCGCCCCTCATTTCCATTGGCTGGCATCACCGTTTATGCTAAACGGTGGCCTGCCATTGGAAATTAGCTGTTTGCGTTGCCTCCCTTTCGCCTTTTGGTCCGGCCCATCCGGACTGGATCGCTTGCTTCACGGCTGTCGTGAAGCAGCTTCTTATCTCAAGGAGGCGTGTTATATAAGCAAGCCATGAGATCCAGTCCGGATGGGCCATCCCAAAATGAGACAGGGCGCTGCGTGTTTATTTTTACATTGCACTTTCACTTTAAGTGAAAGCACGATGCAAAAATAAACAGCGGCTGCTTTCCAGCAATGGCGAGCGCTTGTCTCCTTAAGTTACATTATAGCCGTTTTTTTCCTCATATTCTTCCGTAGTGCCTCTCTTCCTCCTCCTTGTTATATTTACTGTAACACTCCCGTCTCTTGATAGTCTGTTATTGCCTCGATCTCTTTTGTTTTCCAATCTAGCTCTCAGTCACTTGCTTTTTCCGGTGCCCATTTGCAGTCATCTCGCCGGTTCCACATTCTCCGCACTGGCTCCTGTCTGAATATTTTCTTCCCTTCCTATCCCTTGCCGCTTAAATCTCTTAAATTGATTTTCCCTGTCTCACTATCACCTACTAATCCAAGTCTCCTCTTTCTCTCACCTACCCCTGCCAAACATCCCTGTACTCACAGTAACCTCTTCTCGTTTCTATATTTCACCCTTTTTCTCTCCCTCTCGTTTCTATATTTCACCCGTTCTCTCTTCCTCTCGCTTTTATATTTCACACGTTTTCTCTCCCTCTCGTTTCTATATCTCACATGTTCTCTCTCCGTCTCGTTTCTATATTTCACCCTTTCTCTCCCCCTTTTCTGTTCTCTCTGCATATCCACCCCTTTTTTCTTTTCCCCCAAGTAGCTGTGTGTTTCGTTCTCTATTTCTACTGTCAGTAATTATTAATTTATTTTGCCTGACCTCTTATTTGAGTCACGGTGTAATATGAGTTCAGCCCGAATTTGCTAAACCAGCGGGGTCACATGGACTGCTTCGTCTCTAGGCCTAATGAAAAGAACGCAGAGTCATCGCTTAATCACAGCTTTACTTGAATAGATAACCAGTGCCGTGCATCTCTCCTTACTGAACATGTCAGTCTCGAGGTTCATAGCGTTTCTTCGACTTTCACTGCAAGGCGCCGAGGCTACAGATATGCACTTCACTTCTTCACAGAAATACCAAAATTGTTCCTTAAGGAGGGTCCTGCAGGGGCTGGGACTACCCGCCTACATCCTGTCGCTTCTTGTCAAACTCCATTCAGATAACTATGCACAGGTGCGGTGGGGCAAGGACGGGGAGAAAACCAACAGAATCCCAGTGCAAAGGGGTGTCCGCCAGGGCTGTGTGCTGGCCCCCACACTATTCTCATTATATGTGAATGGTGTGGTTGAATATCTGCTCAAGGAACCCGCAGACGCCCCGTCCCTGGCGGGCACCCGGATACCAACCTTGCTCTTTGCCGACGACACCTTGCTCATCGCCAAAACACCGCAGGGTCTCCAAAAGCTCCTCACTCGTTTCCAGGAGTTTTGCTCCCTCAGGGGCCTCATAATTAATGTGGACAAGACTACATTTCTATCCATGAACCCTCCAACAAACCCAGGGCCACCCCCGTTTCTAAATTCTGTCGCACTGGAAAGGGTCCTCGAGTTTGATTATTTGGGGATTCGCCTTAGTAACTCTATGAGTTGGACCCCACACATTAATAAGACTTAACCATAAAAGGGTGGCGGGTGCCATACTCAGGGAACATAGTTCTTCCTCTAAACATTGTATCTCCCCAGCAATAGACATTTACAAAGCCAGAGGGGTTCCAGCGGCTTTGTATGGGGCGGAGTTGTGGGGCTCCACAAACTTAGAGGCACTGGGTAAAGCAGAAAACAAATTTTTGAAAGATCTTTTGCTACTTCCAACAAGCACACCTACTGTCCCAGTGCTTCTCGACACGGGCTGCAAATCGATCACGGACCAGGCGCGATTGCGGCCTCTGCTCTTGTGGGCCCGGTTATGGAGGGTACCGGAGCTAGCCTCCTACGCAGCTGGCCTGTCTGAAGTAATTGCAATGGAAGGATGGCATCGCATAAAATGGTTAAGAGACATCAAGAGCCTCCTGGTGGAGTTGGGCTTGGAAGACTGCTGGGTTACCCGCTCTGCCCCTCCAAAAGCCACCCTAAAAAAGATATATTGGGACTGGGTAACCAACAAACTCATTTGCTATCCCCGCCATTGCAATTCAACCACTGCATTTCTACGAATTAAAGACGTTGTAGCACTTGAGCCCTACCTGGACTTAATCTCCATTCCCCTGGATAGGGCCCTCTATTTTAAACTCAGAGTGGGCACCTTACCTCTGGCTGACTTGGTGTCTAGGTGGAGATCCCCAACGGCTCAGCCCTCAGCTTTCTGTGCGGTGTGTCTTACAAGGGTTGAGACAGTGGCACACATCCTTTTTGAATGTCCCGACTACCGTGCCCCAAGGAAGCGCTGGCTGGTACCTCTATGCAGGCTCCTTGGCACTAGACAACATTTGGTGGCTCTCCACATTTTATTAACTGATACTTCCCCTTTTATTGTCTGCGCTGTCTCCAAATTCCTAAAATGGGCTTGGATGATTCGAGCAAAAAGGCTTTCCATCTCAATTTAATCTTATTTTAATTATTTATTGTATTTTTATCTGACTGTTTTATGAAATTATAACTGTATGTCATTTTTTAAATTCTTTCTTGAAATTGCATTTTGTAATGTATTGCTTTTAAGATATTTACGTATCGAAATAAAGCCTTTTTTTTTTTTCCTTTTTTTTTTCCTTCCCTTAAGGGAAGAGGCAGCAATGAGTGGTCAGAGTGCAAAATAATATGAAAAATATGTGAACTACAGATTACTAATTGCCAGGCATCTCACGTTAAACTAACGCTTTTTAGGTGGAGCCTGGGAAGTCCATGGGCTGCTCAGCAAGACATGCTGTATTGAGGTATGGACTTGGAGATCCGCCCACTCTTTGCCCATGTTTTTATTGGCATCTGTCATTGTCCACTGTAAACTGTGGCTGATCATTAGTCAAAAGGCTTAGTAGTCTCTCCTTAGTACCGTTTTGTATCATTTTCTAACCTCCCATGGCGACAACCCCTGTCAGGTGTGTTGTTACTCTGTAGGCTTTAATTACAGCCTCCGAGCACTATTTTCTCAAATAGCTTTGTCCTGTCTGCTGTTGCAGGCAGGATACGCTCTCTACCAACACTTTAAAAAAAAATTATAGCACGCATCTGCAATGCAAAATGTCTCGCATTTACGAGAGTTTAAGCTATTGGCATCGGTAAATGACAATGACATTTATTTACCTGTTTTAAAAACAAAATATAAATAAAAGACATTGTCATTTACAATACCAATAGCTCAAACTCTCGTAAATGTGAGACCTATTGCATTGCAAATGCTTGTTTAAAGCATGTAGCGAAGCAAAGGGCAGTCCGGTTGTTGGGAGAAGAAACAAGGATGACAAAGGGTGGAAGCAACACTGGAGCGTGTTTTTAAAACGAGTGGTGGAAGCAAAACGGTGAAGCAAAAGCAACACAGTCGCAGGGGGAGGCTGGAAGAAACATGGGGATGATGGGCAGAAATAACGCTGGAGCGTGGGGGAACAAAACAGTGGGCACGGCTGGGGGGGTCAAATGGCAAAAGAGAGCGATGTGGAGCTAACTGGGAGAAAGCACACGGGTGAGAAGCCAATCCCGGAGAGTTGGGGTAAGAGAGAGGTACACTGACCGGGGCGGAGGGGGTAAATGAAGCACATGAGGGAAACAGCTGGAAAGCGCATACGCTCTTGCAGAGTGCTTAAACAAAAACAAAAAAGAAGGACCTCAAAAAGTGAGCAGTGGAAGTACACAGTAATGAGTTCATGCTCCAGGTGCAGGACAAACACAAGAAGAGTAAGGAAAGTCCACACAGCTACTAAATAAAAATCACGCAAATGAGAGAGATGTAGAAGGCAGTTGATGGTAAGCAATGGGCAGGCTCTAAGCCCAGTGTACAATAATGTCGCAAATTGGACAGTGCATGCACTGTCATAGGTGGAACGTAAAGAGCACTTATGTAGCACATTCTAATCATTTGGGTCTTGCCGTTGTAAACACTCTACAGGGTTACTTTTTACTTGCCTTAGGCCTTCTTCACTCAGGAAAATAAAGGTAAAAGATGTATTTATTTATTTATTTAGATTTATAGAGCGCCTTATCACCCAGGGTTCTCTAAGCGCTCATCAGACGGCATACACTGATTCAGAGGAAGAGCAGGAGCTGCTAGGACATACCCCAGGCCTCCCGAAAGAGTATAGTTTTAAGCTTCTTCCTAAAGGGTAAAAGGTTTGGTTCCTTGCACAAGTTCACTGGCAACTTATTCCAGGCCACAGGAATTGCATTTGAAAAAAGATCGCCCTCCCATGGCAGCTAATTTAAAGCGAGGGCAGACCAAGAGGGTGGCATCTGCTGATCGAAGGGTCCTGCCAGGAACGTAGGGGACTAAGCGTTGCTTGATATACTTTGGTGCTTGTCCATGCAGGGCTTTATGAGTGGTACAGAGGCCTTTGAACGTGATTCTCTGCCTAATTGGGAGCCAATGGAGCTCACGTAGCAGTGGTGGAGCGTGTGCTCATCTAGGGTTTTTTTAAATTAGTCTTGCCGCGCCGTTCATGACTATTTGTAATCTGGCCAACAGTTGTTGGGGAAGGCCAGCATACGAGTTGCTATAATCCAGGCGCGACAAGATCATAGCTGATACTGCCCATCTGACGGTAGCCGGGGTTAGAAGTCGTGAAATTTTTCGCAGTTGTCTTAGTAGACCTACGCAAGTACCGACAACTGAAGAGACTTGTTTTGCCATTGAGAGTTTGGCATCAATATGAATGCCCAAACTTTTCACAGCCGCCGCTGGTTCTGGAGAGGGCCCTAGTTCTTTTGGCCAAAGAAGGTCATTCCAAGGGCTGGACGATGTCGTAATCGCCAGCACCTCTGTTTTATCCGGGTTTATCTTTAGTGAATGGCTGGGGTGACTGACAGCTGCCTAAACACCTTTTTGAGAAGGAAACTTGCCTACAAGGAAAGTTGTCAATTGCCCCGTTCTTTCATGGCCCATATTAGTCCGGAGATCAAGGAACTCCAGGACAGATGACAGCTGTTCCAGCTCTCCCTTTGTGACAGCAAACGAAGCACCAGGCCAGCTGTAGGCTGTTCCAGGTGTTCATCACACTCCAGAAATTGAGGATGAAGGGCGCCAGAGACAGATGACTGCTACCTTGGCACCCTGTTCCTTTCATTTTGCTGCCAAAGGAGTCCCAGGAAAGGTGACTGCTGCCCCAACGCCCTGTTTGCAGTTGCGAAAAAGGCACCTGTAAGACTTTGTTCAGTGTCAGAAAAAATGCCTACACCACGTAATTGATGTTCATAAACAGCAGAGAACAAAAAAAACATTCAAGGAACATAGTGCTGCGACATGCTCCCAAACAACTGAAAGACCGAACTCTAAATGAGGCTTGCATCAATCATTAAACAAGTTATACATTTAGAAAAACAATCATAGTTTCTCCTTTAGGTGGGTGAAAAGGTCAGTATTCATTGATTTGTGTGCGATACACTCCCTCTTCAATGTGATTCTGCCTTTGAGAAAGAGCCAATGAAGATATCTCAGGATGGGAGTTGTGTGGTCTTCACTCCTCAGATGGGTCAAATGCCGCTTGTAGGATGGCTCTCAATGGCAGTAGAGTGTATTTATGGAGACCAGTCCATCACAGTCCCATCAATTAGGTGTGAGAGCTCCAGTGTATTCACTGTTGCCCCGAAATCCATGGGAAGGATGCAGAGTTTGTGCCCATTTAGCAATGTGAGGCATCAGTGTTAGTTTTAATCACTGATGAGTCCTAATGATTGTTTAATTATTCTGCATGTGGGACTACAGGGGGTGAAATTTTGAGCTGGAATAATATTTAAAGCCAGTTTTGAACAGGAAGGGACAGTCTCTTCATTAAATGAGGTGGAATTTCGTCTTCACATTATTCAGTTTGAGGAAGGAGAAACTTATCCAATTTATTACATTTTTATAAAGCTTTTTAGGGTGGAGATATTTGCTCGGATGATAATTTTACATACAGCTGAGTATCATCTGCATATTGGGTTACATTGATGTCTTTATTATTTAGCAAGGCACCCAGTGATTCTATGCAGATGTTGAAAAGCTGCCAGATGATTGATGTTTCGGGCACACCACATTTGAAGGGAAGTTTTTTCCAATCTGTGGTGCTCCTTTGACAAATTAGGATATTGATTTAAGGAATGAACGGAACCAGAATAAATGCTTTTCCTCCAAATCTTATTCTAGTTGAAAGGCTGTTCATTTGGGTGATGTGAGCAATGGTGTCAAACTTACTTTTGGTAAAACTCTTTCTGATGGAAAATCTACATACCTGCGGATTCCTCACTGATCCCTCCCACCTTCCCATCTTGAAAAGTGGTCACCAGGTAATCCTTCTGAGGAGGTTATAGGTTAGTTGTTAACGTACGGAGGAGTGTGTATTCTCCAATAGTATTTATACTTGTTCTTTTTATATTGCCCTTGATGGAGCGAGATTTGAAAATAAATTTATTTCAACTCGCAAAGTTAAACTTACATAATGAATAATAATACTAACATATGTGGAGTGAAATTTATTAATCAACCTAGCGTAAAATCGCAAATCATTACACACGGGATACTAATATATGTGCTTTATGTTGCAAATGCATGTGTGTATAAAATAATAAACTAATTTTGTCTATCGATTTTGTCAGAATTAAATGCGGCTATTTTATAATGGAATGTACTTATTTCTGTGTGCTCATGTTTTGTTTTTCTGTCTTAAATGTTGCACGAATCTGTTTGTTGCTTCATTTGCTTCTGCTAGGTAACATAGATTAATGGGTAATAATTAGCAAAGGTGGGTGGGTAACAGAATGAACTTTATTTCTCACATTAATCAATGTTTTGTGTTTGTTTATATATTAGTTTTGAGAGTGGGCCTAAAGAAGATGGCTGCCAGCACTGCAGCCTTCGAGACTTGACCAGAGTGAGATTGTCACCCATGCGCAGAACATTTTGCTGAACTGACAATGTTTATGCAGAAGAAATCCTGGTCGTATTGAATGTGTTCTTGGTGACATTTCCAAGGACAGGACGGATGCTGTTAGGCCTGCCAAGATTAGGAAGTAAATGTTTCCCCGTCAAAAGTATCATTTTGAGGAAGCAAAGAGGATGGTGAGACTAAGAACAATAAGGGCAAAGTTGAAGCCCCGGACTTGGTCATGAGTGTGTGACCTCAGAGTGGACTGTCGTGGCTTAACCAATGAGACGTTTGGATTGACAGAAAAAAATATACGATACTGATACTTTAGTTAGTTAGAAAGGTATAAAAACTGTTCCCCTGGGAGGGAGGGCGAGCTTGCTGCTCATCCTCTCCTGACACCAGTTGGGCGTGACGTGCTGACGGACTTTCTTGGAGCACGTAAGGATCAATAGGGCTAAATGACTTTTACTTTATTCTTTTAGGTGAAGTGAGTTTTAGACAGGGATGTTAGGGCTTAGGTGATGGGAAAATGTTTATTCTTTTGAAACATGCTAATTGATTTTGCTTGAAACTGTCAATTCTTTTTGCTAATCCTCAAATAATGATGCTTGAATAAAAAGATTCTAATGCACTTTCCTTGAATAAATAGTTAATAAACAAGATTTTTGAAAAGACAAGCTGGTCTTGTTATTTCAGAGTCATGTTATCATCAGCAGATCCATTAGCCTAAGTGGCTTAATTAAATGCAAAGTTTACATAACCATGGTGAAATCATTATACTGCAGTTGTATATAAATGTGTATATAATTTATGAATACGTTTATTAATTAGGCTACATGATTCAGTTGCTCAAAATATGTCACAATTATTTATGGGCCTTGTGAATGATTTATGATTAATGGTGAGTATTGTGAAGATGGGTAGTGTTGCTTATGACATATTTTCTATAGGGGCGCTGGATCACCCTTAAACCATCAGTCATCAACAATGCTCTATGCACATTTCAAAAATAGGAAATCAATAATTCCGATAAAAATAACAAAGATGAATGTTCTGATTGTACGTTGTGTCCATCATTCTTTTTAATCTCTCATGATTTCAGCGGAGTCTCCTTGATTATAATTGCAGAATTCTTTGTGACTATCTGCATTACTCCATACACAGCCAACACATGTTTCGCCTATTAAGGCCTACAAACCTAGGCTTTTTCAAGGCTTATTCTTACTATGCTTCAGTACTCCTGTACAGTCTATGGCAAGTTACTAAATTGTAGGTCCTGAATTTAAGGTCCTCCTGAAGTCGGTCTCTGGCTGAATGCCCGGTAGCCATATTTGGCCATCTAGTAGTTTCTGCAGTCGTCATGGTCTGTGCCTCACAATATGGATTGTGACGACTGCAGAGACGAGATCCAAATATTACTGAAGTATGTTTCTTTAGGCAGGATTGATGTCAGAAGCAATAGCACTGTGGGCGGTGACAAAGAACAAAGCACAGGAGTTGGGGTTGTTGTCAGCACAGGGGAGGAAGGTGGATCTGGGATTGGTGCTGATGGACTTGTCAGCAGAGATAAGAAGGGGGCGAACCATGCCAAGGAAAGCAGTACTATACAACATACTACAAAATGCAGTTTGTGAATCAGGCTCCTGGTATTAAGTTTTCACATAAGAATTACGTTTTTTCTATGTTTCATTAATTCTGAATCATCCTGCTTGATATGTTTGCAATCCAGTGATGCCACTCTCAAACTCTACTCTCACCTAATTACCTTTGCTTTAATACAACCCAAGACAGAAGTAGGAATTACGGTTTGAAAGTGATTTAAAGATGTTAGTTATTCAGTCAAATGTCTGATTTGTGTAGTCATCAGGCACATGAGTCAGTAGCGTAGTGTGAACGCTACATCGTAGAACTGATAGGTATTGCTAGCAGTATTGATGCTAAACCCTAAGCATACCTGTCGAATGAATGGCTGGATAAAGTTTTGCAAGTAGCAAAGGAGATGTGTTCTCATTGCTCACTGCTGGTGTAAATCATCTGGGACTGAATTTGACTTACTCATGTGGCTCACTGCTATGCAGTTAACAGAAAGTACTTAAAACCCAGAAAGCTTTAGATCACTCAAGGGGTGTGAACGTGCTTTACAAACATCCATTCAAAACTACACATGTCTTTAAATGGAGGTTGGTCTGTAGTAATAATTCACCCTTATAATAGATTGCTGTTGTTTATCAAAAGGTGAATAGTATCACTTAATTTGTCCAACTAAAAAAAAAATTCTGATAACAATCTTTGTTGGAGAATAGATCATCCCCTCAAACCTCACGTCATTCCGTACAGCCACTTATCTAAGAAGAGTCACTTATACATTCCGAAAACTGTGTTCAAAAGTTTTGTAAAACGTGTTCAACTTTATTGCAAAACCGGAGCCTCGTTTTATGTTTTCGTTTCATGCTTTACCATCTTCCTTCAGAACTGTTTGGGAAATCTGTATGCTAGGAGAAAAAATCATAAAAGTTACAGTCGCTTCCATTCCACTTCCATGACCTCCAGGGAGGACATTCGGCTCAGGTCATAAAATGAGCAAGCATGACAAAATACTGAATTTTGAGCTGGTTTGCAACATTAAACACAGACATCGAGTGTGGCTTCTAGCCCAGTTCATGGTTTAGTTTAGTTGGAGTTTACTTACTCTGAAATGATGGGTTTAGGCTCTGTCCTAATTGAAAGTTTAGGCTATGTCGTAAATTGAGGTTGGTCTCTATGCCAGATGGAGTTTAGTTCCCAACATAACTTCAATTGGATTTATCCACGGCTCTGATTAGGTTATGCTCCATCCAAGGTTAAATATAGGTTCTGTTGTCAGCTGATATTCTATTTCAACCGATGTCAAGGTCTTTATCTAAAACTGAGGCCGCTATGGATTGCTGAGAAGCATCGTCAGCCCCTACATCCTCTGCCAATGGTTGGTCCATCAGCTAATCCAGGGCCAGGTCAGAACCATTTTCTGCCTGGGAACCTAGGCACTTCCCTCCCTGCAAGCTGGCTGTTGGAGGGGACTGGACTATAGTCCCTCATGGTGGGGCCAGCAGGGTGCAGTACATGTGGTGGGCGGGCTGGAGGTTCCCCCCTGACACATGCAAGTTCAGGCCTGCGGCAGGCACAACTTCTGCTGTTTGGACCGGCAGAAGAGGGGGTGCGGGACCCAATACCTTGCTGCTCCAGGATGAAACACAGATTCTGGCACTATATCCTCCTCTTGGCAATGTTTCTTCTCTTTCCAGTGAAGACATGTGAATCTGCTTCTCAAAAATGTCCTCTGCTTTGGACCTTCTTTGTTTGCACGGTCCCTGTTCTGTGTGGTTTCTGCAGCTGGCTCAGAGCAAGACTTGATCATGATTTTGCAGCATGTGGTATCTCCTCCGCAGGAATAGGTGGGTCTGCTGACCAAAGTAAAGGACAACAACTTCAGTCCAGTGCCTAACCTCCAGCGGTCCTTGGGATACACTTGGTAGTTTCTTCTAGCATCGCATAAAGATCTGAGGTGACAGGAAACTTCAAACTGCGGCCAGGCACTACAAATACAGTCTCACGGAATGGCGTATACTCATCCTTCATGGATGCTGGGCGTAAAAGATTGAGGAGAGTAAGGCAAAGTCGTCTTTCTGCATCCCCGGTAAAGGAGAACAGCTACTGACTGGGCTACTGATCACAGTTATCCTGTTGGGCTACCACATAAATCCTAATTCCAGGGGGGGAGGAAGGGAAGGGGGTCCATCTTTGACAGTGGTGTACAGCAAGAAAAAGCCTCCATGCACGTACCAAGCACTATCCTTCTATGAGGCTTTCATCCACTGATGCACTCCAACCCAGGCTAACTCATCCCTGCAGAATTCCCTGGCCCTAAGAGAACTTGAAGCACACCCATCTATGCATTAGTCCATTGACATCCTTACCTTATGTACACTAGCAACCATACCCTGCTCAAGAGGTTCATTAAGCCAACCATTTGCATGCACAAATCTACAGTTATGCCAGCCATCCACACACCAATGTGTGGCACTACCTCCTACAGGAGCTCTCATAAGCATTCACCTGTGAAATTTTTTATGCTATTCACTCAAGTGCCGTACCCACAACATCCACTATACAACTCACTGTTGAGCGAGATCCCTACAGAGAGGTGAGTTTTAATTTTGGATGTAGGATTAGATTAATTCATGTAGAACGTTGAAGTATGGTTAGGTTTTGTAGGGGTTGTGGTAAGGTTCTCTCTTAGTATGAGATGAGTTACAGTCATGGTTAAGTTCAGAAAAGTGAAAGGAGCAACAAACAATTTGTACTCAAGTACCACAGTGAAGCAAATGCCAACGCAACTGATGCAATGCACTGGGACTTTAGCCACCTGAAGGCATGTCGGATACAAAGAGAAGGAGAAGGACTACACAAGTAGGATTTTTTTATTTTATTTTTATTTTTATGTTTTATAGAGCGCAAACTTGACCTGTGACGGTATCAGAGCGCTTTACACGATATACAGTGTTGAACAAACAAAAGGTTTAAAGTGCAGAAACAAACAAGATCAACATGGATGGTTACAATCAACGTCAGAGTCAGTAACAAAAGAAATGTCCCATATGTTCTCGTCACGGGGAGTTGGTGATCTGGGAAAGCGATAGTCATGTGGTGGTTGCAGGCAGGCCTTAGGCGAGGAATTTACCCATGAGGAAGGTTTTGGTCTCCTTTTTGAAACGTGCTAGAGAAGGGATTTTTCTGATGGAAGGTGGGAGAGAGTTCCAAATTCTTGGTGCTACTCCAGTGAACGCCCTGTTGTAGGTTTTTTTCTGAAAGGAAGCAGGATGGAGTAGGAGGTTTCTAGTGGACCTGGAGTTCCTGCTTCCTCCAGACATCACTAATTTCTGTGCCAGATAAGCAGGGGAGTTTGTGTATAGAGCCTTGTGTATAGTGCATGCCAGTTTCAGCTGAATTCTGGCCTCTAGAGGGAGCCAGTTCAGCGCTTTCATGTGTGGCGAAATGTGGTCAAACTTCCTGGTACCTGTAAGTAGTCTGGCAGCCGCGTTGAGGCAGTCTTTTAGAGGCGCTAAGGAGATCTTTGGTAATCCTGTGAGGGTGGAACAGCCGTATTACAGTCTAGAGATGACAACTGCTTGAACTGCCATTTTTAAGTCCGGAGCATCGATGAAAGGTTTCAGCTGCCAAAGGTAGCTCAAGTGGAATCTGGCTGCTTTAGCCATCGAGTTAATGTGGTCTCTCATATTCAGGTTACATTCTAGGTTTATGCCCAGAGATTTGGCAGAGTCCACAATGGTCGGTGGACAGTTCAGGGCTGTGATGGCCTTAATCCACATCTGAATCTCCGGGTTGGCTTTTGAAGGGGAGATTAGGAGAAATTCAGTTTTCTTTGCATTCAGTTTGAGTTGGTTATTGGCTAGCCATTGGACAGTTAGTTTCAGGGTCTCATTCAGGGAGAGGATCTCATTGAGCGAAGAGATTTTGATGTATATTTGGGTGTCGTACCAATACATATGGTAGGAGATGTTGGCGGAACGGATAACTTCGGTGAGTGACTTTAGGTAAAGATTAAAGAGGGTGGGGGACAGGGTTGAACCTTGGGGGACTCCGACTGTGACCGGGGTGGGAACTGATAGTTTGGCGTTGATGAGGAATCTCTCAGAGCGGTTGTGGAGGAAGGACCTGAACCATTCTAGTACCACGCCATCCAGACCCATCCTGAGTTTGAGGCGTTCAAGTCGTTTTTCATGATTGGCCGCATCGAAGGCGGAGGATAGATCAAGGAGGATTAGAAGGCAGGTTTTGCCTTGGTCTAGGGCTTGGAGGGCATTGTCCATGATGTGGAGCATAGCAGTTTTGGTGCTGTGCCCTGGTCTGAATCCAGATTGGAAGTCATCAAGTAGGTTGAAGTTGTTGATGTGCTGACTTAGGAGCTGTTGTACACACTTCTCCAATACGTTGGCTAATAGCGGAATATTGGAGATAGGTCTGAAATTGTCAGGGGAGGCTGGGTCCAGTGAAATGTTTTTTCAAGATGGGGAGGACTTGGCCGGCTTTCAAAGGGTCCAGGATCAAGCCCTGCTGGAGAGAGGCGTTGATAATTGTAGTCCAGCAAGGAACGATGGATTGGGAGGCAGCAGCGAGGCAGTTGGAAGGTTGTGGGTCATTGAAGTGGTTATTTGGTTTTAAGGTAGAGAGGATTTTTGAGATGGAGTCTTCATTATAGTATTTGAAGTCAGTCCAGCGGGCTTGGTTTTCAGAAGAGGCCAGGATGGTAGGTGCGTAAGAATGGGGCAGGACAGGAGGGTGTTGGGGGTTGGTGGTGGTACTGAGGTCAATTCCTAATGCCGTGATTTTATCAGCAAAGAAGGAGGAGAATTCAGCTGATGATATTAGCGATTTTGGGGATTCTTTTGGTGTTTTAGCCAGTTTATTGGATTGGAATTTGACCAGTTCAAACGGCTTTTGTGGTCTATTCTTGGCGTTCCCCAATTCCGATTTGAAATATTCTTTTTTGCAATTGATGATGTGCTTGTTGTAGGCATTTCTAGCTTGGCGGAGAAGTTTTAGATGCGTTGCAGAGGGGTGTTATCTCCAGTTTCTTTCAGAATGCCATAGGGATCTCCTCTCCATGTTGAGGGAGCTAGTGAACCAAGGGTTTCTGTCTTAGATTTGTGATCTTTTTAGTTTTAGAGGGGCAATGTCATCCAGTATGTTTGAAATGGACGACGAGTAGTGCTCATTGAGATCATTGACCTTGGTTATGTGCAAGTTTTTTTGCAAGTGGGCACTGAGCTCAAATATTCTTGTGTCGCAAATGTTTTCCACAAAACAATGATGTAGTCTTTGGTTCATTACACAATTGAAGAATGAAATGGCCACAAGAGGCTCAAGTCTCTGGGCTACCACTCAGCACACTGCAAAAGACTGTACAAAGGAGAACCACATCATATGTTATCACTTGTAGAGAGTTATGTTTATTTTACATTGATAGGTGACATCTCACCCATATTACATGTGACACTGAATCCTCTAGGGCATTCCAGATGGCCTTTAAAATGGTTATACAGTTGTTGGTCAGCAATAGGCAAAGATGGCGCTCTAAGGTCTATCACAAGTACAAATCAGTTAAGACAGGTAATCTGGCACGGTGCATAAATTAGGGAAAAACCACCAGATCCCCACGTTTGCGGCCAGCAAACCACTAATATATACAAATCCTTTGCACACGTTCAAAAGTAAATACCTAAAGTTACATAAAATATCACAATGATGCTTGTCTTTATATTTTCAGTCATTCATTCAAGATCTTTAAGCCTTCTTAGCCAACACGTGTTTTCGTTGCAGTTACAGGGGATTACCCCGCGACTTCTTCAGGGCTGAGGTCAGTTTCAAGTAGGGTCTTTGTTCCGGTGATAATTCCAACCCGGAAGGGGTTCCTATAGGTACTTCTCCTGAAGAGGTAGACCAATTAGTCTTGTGTCTGGAGAGCTGAATATGCTTCCAAATATAAGAGAGTTTCCTTTAGAAGAGCTGCCCCATCTGGCAGTATTAGGTAGAACCCTTCATATCTCCAGGCCGAGGTGTGTCCGCTATGCAAATCGGCAGTCTGTTGGAAGCATATTTAGCTCTCCGGACACAAGACTAATTGGTAAAGCCAAGCATCATTGTGATATTTTATGTAACTTTGGGCCAGATGTAGGAGCCCAAATACCGGTCGGTAACGGCCGATTTCGGCCGTTACCAACCGGTATTTAGGATTTGGCATGTAGGGGGCATCTCATTTACAGAATCGGTAAATTTACCGACTCGGTAAATATACAGAATCGGTAAAATACCGAATCGGTAAATTTACCGATTCTGTAAATGAGATTTAGGTGGCACTTCAAAGAGTGCCACAGGCCCTTAAGAGTCGGTATTTTACCACCCAATCCTATTGGGTGGTAAAATACCGAATTCAGGTGTGCATGCACATCTGTTCATGCACACCTGTGCAATGTGACACACAGACATGCCCTTAGGGCATGTATGTGTGCCACATGTTACACGCGCCTGTACTTGGGGTGCTAGAGGGTGTCAAAGTGACACCGCCTGCACCCTTGCAGGATTCGGTATTTACCGATTCGGTAAATACCGAATCGGTATTGCCCATTGATTCCTATGGGCTTCAAGGCCCATAGGAATCAATGGGCAATACCGAATCGGTATTTACCGATTCGATAAATACCAAATTTTACAGAATCGGTAATTCGTAAATACCGAATCGGTAAAATTCTGTATTCATGAGTCGGTAAATTAGAATTACCTACATCTAGCCCTAGATGTATTTACTTTTGAATGTGTGTAGAGTATTTTTGTATATATAGCCTTTAAAATGGTGTGGCAAAACATGTGTTAAAACATGAAGGCCAATCTCTGACTTCTGACAAAATGGGAGGCTAACAAGGGTACAATTCATTGTGAATGGGAACTCACAGGAGTAACATTCAACAATCAGCTAGACAGCAAGTCTACACTTTTGTGGCCTTCTCCTCAAACTGCCTCAAGCTGTTTACTTGTGAAGAAAACACTCAGAACCGAATCCTCTCTAGCTGCAGCTTTCAAGGATGTTAGGTGAGACAGCGGTATGCAAGTCATGTTATTTCCTAAAAAGTATACAAAAGTCCATTAAGGGTTTATTTGTGCTACTGGGCTGAAGGCATAGCCTTTGAGATCACACCTCAAAACATTCAAGATTATCTTCTTAAGAGATATATTTTCAATTGCTTGCGGAACTCCAAATGGTTCATGATCTCTTGCACTGACAATGACAGTATTGTATTGTGATGTATTGCAACATTCAGATAGCGCTTACTACCCCTATGTGGGGCACTGAAGCTGGCCTATTTGGGTAGAACACTACACTGTGTAGAATGTGTTGTTGGAAGGATGTTGTCTATTTTGATCCCATGTAGGAAATGTTTTCATGTTGTGTATAAGGACCATTGCGGTTCGGTTATCGTGTTATGGGATGCAACACTTAACAGTGTGATGAATGACAAAGTGTGAGAGACAGGTGTGCAGTTTATGGTTTGCAGTAACCTGCCAACTTTGAGTAGCTCTAAAGGTCCCTTGTTAGGTTGAAGTCTAGTCTGGTTTGCTAACGACATATTCAGGAAATTCTGAAAGCTTCCCCAGGAAAGTATTCCCCCCATTGCTTACCATTGGCTTTGTGTTTTGTAACTCACATTTGATTGCTTTCTATTTGCTGCCTTTATTTGTTTTAGGCTATCCAGCTTGAGTTTGTCCCTCCTGTGGAACATATCCACTCTACCACACTCTGCTCCATTCTACACCACTCGCCTCTATGAACTCTACTCTACTCTACGATACTCCACTCTATAACACTCCACTTAACTCTCCACCACTCTATGCAACCCCACTTTAGGCCACTCCACACAACTTTACACCAGTCAACTCTATGATGCACTACTATATGCTACTCAACTATGCCACCCTATGCGACTCCCCTCTTCAACACTCTACTTCACTCTATTACACTCCACTCTACTTGAAGATATTCCATTCTATGACACTCCACTCTAAGACACTCCACTCTATGACAATCCACTCTGACACTCTACTCCACTCTGAGACAATCTACTCGACTCTAAGCTGCTCTACTGTACAATATTCTACCCCACTGTACTCAACTTCTCTATGCCATTCCATGCTGCTTTACTTCACTCTACTCCGCTCTAATCACTCCACTCTACGACACCCTACTCCACTCAATGCCACTCCACTCTACAACACTCTATCACACTCCACAACACTCTATATCCCTTCACTCTATGACACTCTACTCCCTCCACGACACTCTATGCCACTCCACTCTACAACAGTCTACTCTACTCTATGCCACTCCACAACACTCCCCTCTACTCTACACTACTCCACTCTGACACCTTACTCCACTCAATGATATTCCACAGCTGTCCACGCCAAGCACCACCCACGGATAGTTCTCCTCCCGCCACTGCCACCAGACCTTCAACACCATCAGCACCCTCAGGGCACCACCTCCGCACCGAACACTAACACCTCCAAAACCCTGAGGTGCATCCTCCTCAATGTACGCTCCCTGCACAGACACTCCATTGAGATCTGGAACCTCCTTGACACCCTCTCACCAGACATCGCCTTCTTTACTGAAACCTGGACCGATGCCTCCTCCGCCCCCGACATCACCACTGCCATCCCTGATGGATACAAGATCCAAAGGAAGGACTACCCCAACCGGCAGGAGGAGGACTCACGATTGCACACAAAAGCTCCCTCCCACTGTCCATCTCCACCATGAAAGACTCCCTCTCCACCACTGAACACCTCCACTTCCAGATACAGGTCAGCCCTAGAACCACTCTCCATGGCACCCTCGCCTACAGACCCCCCGGACGTCGTGCCTCATTCGCCACGACCATCACCGACCTCATTGCACACCACGCCATCGCCTCCATGGACTATATAGTCATCGGAGACCTGAATTTCCACCTTGACAACCCCAGCCACCCCAACTCCACCACCCTCCTGGACGACCTCGCCAACATCGGCCTGAAACAGCTCATCACCACGCCCACCCACAAGGCAGGACACACCCTTGACCCTATCTTCGCAAGAGGTAACAACATTCACTTCACCCACACCAGGCAACCCCCCTGGACAGACCACCACTGTGTACATGTCAACAAACCCACCGCCCCCAAACCTGCAACGCGCCCTCCACAAAGAAACTGGAGCAAAATCACTGAGGAGCAGCTCAACTGCACCCTCAACCATGACGCCCTCACCACCTCGACTGATGCCATCCTCTAAGCCAAAGAACTCCACAGATGGATCGCCAACTGTGCAGACGAACTCGCACCCCTACGCAACTCCAACCGTCAGCGCCCCAGGAAGGCCACCGGGCTCACCACTGACCTCCAAGAATCCAGACACACCTGCAAACGTCTCAAGAAGACCTGGATGAACAGCAAAACATCAGAAGATCGCACCACCTACAAGAACGCCATGACGGAATACCACCAGCACATCAGATCCACCAAAAGGACCTTCATCCGAAACAAGCTCATCCTCAACTCCAGCAACTCCAAGGAACTCTTCAGAGTCATCAAGGAATTCACCAAGCCTCCAGCGAAACCAGGGACATCACCCCCTCCCAGGACCTCTGCCACAAGCTCGGATCCTACTTCCGAGCCTCTTGGACCACTACAACGACCAGACACCTGTCGCCGAAACCACATCCCTCTCCAGCAATGACAGCTGGCTTACCGTCTCCTCCTGGACGCTAGTCACCACCGAAGACACCACCTCGACCATGAAAGGCATCCACTCAGGGACCCCCATGAACACCTGCTCACCGCACATCTACCTCAGAGCCGCCGCTGCCACCATCGCACCTGAATTAGGATGCACCATCAACACCACCCTCAAGACCGGCACCTTTCCCAATGACTAGAAACAAGCAGAAGTCAGACCCCTACTCAAGAAGCAGTCAACAGAATTCATGGAACTCAAGTACTACCGCACCATTTCCCTCCTCCCTTTTGTGACCAAAGTCACTGAGAAGATCGTCAGTGCCCAACAAACAAAGTTCATCCAAGAAAACTCCATTCTCGACCCCTCCCAATCCGAATTCCGAGGCAATCACAGCACCAAAACCACTCTACCTGCCACCACAGACGACATCCGCAACCTCCTCAACCTAGGACACACGCGGCTCTTATCCTACTAGACCTCTCTGCAGCTTTCGACACTGTCTCCCACCGCACACTCGCCGCCAGAGTCCTCGACGTCAGCATACAGAGAACCGCCCTCGAATGGATCCACTGCTTCCTCGTCGGCAGAACCCAAAGAATCAGATTGACACCCAGGGGCGTAACACAGGCCCCGCAGCCCCCGTGGTGCGAGGGGGCATGCGAGCTGCAGGGGGTCCCCTCAGCACAGTTCTCCGGATGAAATTCGAAGCGCTGGCCCTGGATTCATTGATGAGAACAATCCATGTCAATTACTAGCCTGGTTGGAAATGAGTGACTGAAAAAGGGGCTTTTAGCAGCGTTTCATTTAGTAGCAGAACAGCTTTGCTTAGTTAAGAACCTGGGAAGGTAGCAGAGTTTAGTAGCAGAGCAGCTTCGCTTAGTTAACTTAAGAACCTGGGAAGGTAGCAGGGTGGGTTGTGTTTGCAACGAAGACGGCCAAGAAGAGCCCTCAGAATGATGTAGAGAGAAGTGGAGCTGGGAGGGGAGAAGTATCCAACAGAAAAGGAGCAGAGGCCTTACGAATGAAGCAAAATGCAAATGAAAGGAACTGATCAAGGAGGCCCGGGGTTCACATCAAGAGAAGGAATAAATGTTCAGTCCCTCCTGAGGTAAAGATTCAAACAATTGCAGGAATGGCCCAGGTTCCACTTGATACAAAGCTGAGGCCAGAAAGTCGAGGGGCACTTTCAGGACCTGACGGGAGCTGGGGCACTTTCAGGACCTCGCAGGAGGAGGCAGAGGTAGACAAGAGCAGGCTGGGGCTCTCAGGAGAAGGCAGGGGCAGACAGGAGCAGGCAGGGGCAGACATGAGCAGGCAGGGCTTGAAAGGCGCTGGCAGTGGCAGACAGGAGGAGGCAGAGGCAGGCAGTGGAAGACAGGAGCAGACAGGGTTTGACAGGCGCTGGCAGTGGCAGACAGGAGCAGGCAGAGGCAGGCAGGGGCAGACAGGAGAAGGTAGGGGCAGGCAGGATCTGAGAAGAGTAGGCAGGGGCAGACAAGAGCAGGCATTGGCTCACAAGGTCATACACGGACAGGCAGACAGAGGCAGGGACAGACGGGAGCAGTCAGGACCTGACAGGAGGATGCAGGGGCAGACAGGAGCAGGCAGTGGCAGACAGGGTCTGACAGGAGCAGGCAGTGGCAAACAGGAGCGGAGCAGGCATGGTCTGACAAGGTCAGACACGGACAGGCAGACAGAGGTAGTGACAGACGGGAGTGGACAGGACTTGACAGGAGGATGCAGGGGCAGACATGAGCAGGCAGGGACAGACAGGAGCAGACCGGAGCAGGCAGGGTCTGACAAGAGCAGGCGGATAGAGACTGGAGCAGGCTGGGCCTCACAGGAGCAGGCAGGGGCAGACAGAAGCAGGCAGGGCCTAACAAGAGCAGGCAGGAGCAGACAGGAGAAGTCAGGATGTGACAGGAGCAAGCAAGGGCAGACAGGAGCAGGCAGGGGCAGACAGGAGCAGGCAGGACCTGACAGGAGCAGGCAGGGGCTGTCAGGGTTTGGCAGGAACAGGCAGGGGTAGACAGAAGCAGGCAGAGCCTGGCAGGAGCAGGCAGGGACAGACAGGAGCAGGCAGGGGCAGACAGGAGAATACAGGACCTGATAGGAGCAAGCAGGGGCAGACAGGATCAGTCAGGATCTGACAGGAGCAGGCAGGGGCCTAACAAGAGCAGGCAAGGGCAGACAGGAGCAGGCGGGCAGGCAGGGTCTGATAGGAGCAGGCAGGGTCTGACAGGAGCAGGCAGGGGCTGACATGAGCAGGCAGAACCTGACAGGAGAAGGCAGGGACAGACAGGAGCAGGCAGGGTCAGACAGGAGAAGACAGGACCTGATAGGAGCAGGCAGTGGCAAGCAGGGTCTGACAGAAGCCGGCAGGGGCATACAGGAGCAGGCAGGGGCAGACAGTAGCAGTCAGAGCCTAACAAGAGCAGGCAGGGGCAGACAGGAGCAGGCGGGACAGGCAGGGTCTGACAGGAGAAAGCGGGGCAGGCAGGAACAGGTGGGACAGGCAGAGTCTGACAGGAGCAGGCGGGTCAGGCAGAGTCTGACAGGAGCAGGCAGGGCAGGCAGGAGCAGACAAGATCAGGCAGGAGCAGGCAGGGGCAGACAAGCACAGCTTATTCTACACAGGAGACAGTTAGCCAGCCAAGGGCTTCACACAGGCCGCACAGCTGAGATCTGGGTGCCGCCATCTGCCTCCAGTGATAGATCTAACTTCTGGGCCATGCTTTGCAGGGGGCTGTGGAGCTTTCCAGGAACTCTCAAGTATTTCCAGAAAAACTGCAAACCCAGTTGAGAAAGGTATAAATATTGTTTTCTCCCACGAATGTTTGAAGATCTTGGAAAAGTAGTGTTTCAATTAACTGACCCAGAATGGTGAGAGAGATTGGACTGAAGTTATTAATATCCAGAGGGTGCAGCAACCCTTTTTCAGGAGGGGTTTCACAACGGTATTTTTCCAGGCAGTGAGGAAGGTGCCTTGTCTTAAAGGAAAACTCAACAATTCCAACAAGGGGGTCTTGAGAAGCAGTAACAGCTCCTTTAGCTTCTCCATGCAGAATCTGAAGGGTGTCCTGTGGGCGCAGCCTGCAAGGGCAGCATCAAGGTTGGTTGCATCAACAGGTGCACAGGAGGTATGGTATCAACGTTGGTTACATCAACAGGTGCAAAGGAGGTACAGGTGGTAAGATATTAAAGAAAGGTAGCTGGGTGTAGGCATTATTTCAGTCTGAATGTTTTCACTGATTTGTTTAATCTTAAAAAGAAACATGCCAGACCTTTGCAAAGGTGTTGAGACTTTTAGAGAGTACCTGAATACATATTGGGAGATTGCAATCCCTCTAATAAATGAAATGACTCTTTTGAGAGGTTCAGAGCTGGAGAGATGCAATCTAAAAAGCACTCGGGAGAGTGTCTCTGCTACAAATAAGTGACGAGAGACAAAGATGACGGCCTAGTAAGGGAGCAGCAGAATTAATGGCTTGTTCAATGAATGCAAATTCACAGAGTCCACATCATGTGGACATGTAAGAGCTGCACCATCAGAAGACTCCAGCCATAAACTGAGGTCTCCCAGGACCTTCAGGAGACTCAGCCATGAGTCGAGGTCTCCCAGGACCTTCAGGAGACTCAGCCACGAACTGAGGTCTCCCAGGACCATCAGAAGAACCCAGCCACACGCTGAGGTCTCCCAGGACCATCAGAAGACTCCAGCCATAAGCTTAGGTCACCCAGGACCACCAGGAAACTCCAGCCACAACCTGAGGTCTCCCATGACTTCAGGAGACTCCAGCCATAAGCAGAGGTCTCCCACAACAAACAGGAGACTCCAGCCATAAGCTGAGGTCTCCCACGACAAACAGGAGACTCCAGCCATAAGCTGAGGTCTCCCACGACCATCAGGAGACTCCAACCATAAGCTGAGGTCTCCCAGGACCATCAGGAGACTCCCATCATAAGCTGAGGTCTCCCAGGACCATCAGGAGACTCCCACCATAAGCTGAGGTCTCCCAGGGACATCACTAGACTCCAGCCACAAGCTGAGGTCTCCCAGGAGCATCTGTAGGCTCCGGCTATTTCTTGAGGTCTCCAAAGACCATCAGGAGACTCCAGCCATAGCATGAGCTCTCCCATGACCATTAGGAGACTACAGCCATAACCTGAGGTCTCCCAGGACAATCAGAAGTCTCCAGCCATAAGCTGAGGTCTCCCAGGACCAGGAGATGTCCTTTCTGGAGGCTAGCATAAAACGTTCCTCCACCAAGGAAGAAAGGGTGGATAGAGGGTGCTAGTCAGTGGCAAACGAGGTAAAGGTAAAGATGAACATTCAGACCCTGACATTGCCATATTGAAACTGGCTTGTAAAGACCGGGGGCATATTTGTAAGAGCCTTGTGGCAGTGGCGTAACAAGGGCCCCACTGCCTCTGCATCGCGCAGGGCCCCCGAGCTCCAAGGGTCCCCTTCAGGTTAGTGACCCGCCTAAAAGCTCCTAAGTGAGGCTGGAGGGGGGCCCCGCCATGTACTTTGCAGGGGGGCCCCCTCATGTTTCATTACGCCACTGCTGCCACTCTTCCTCTCCGAACCCACGGAAATCAACTGCGGAGTACCACAAGGATCATCGCTCAGCCCCACGCTCTTCAACATCTACATGGTCCTCCTTGCGGCCATCGTCAGACAGCACGGTCTCGGCATAGTATCCTACGCTGATGACACCCAGTTCATTCTCTCCCTCACCAAGGACCCCGTCACCACCAGACTCAACTTTCAGGAAGAAATGAAGAACATAGCATCCTGGATGAGCAACAGCTGCCTGAAGCTCAACTCGGAGAAGACAGAGGTCCTCGTCCTCTGACCCTCCCCCTGCTTATGGGACAACACCTGGTGGCTCACCGCCTCGGCAGCCCTCCCACCCCCACGGACCACACCTGAAACTTCAGAATCGTACTCTGCTCTTCCCTCTTCATGAACCAACAGATCAATGCTGTCACCTCCAGCTGTTTCAACATGCTCTGCATCCTCCAAAACACCTTTCAAATGGATCCGCCCCGAATCAAGGAAGAACGTCACCCATGCACACATAACCAGCAGACTAGACTACGGAAACACCATGTACGCCGGGATCAACAGGTCTCTGCGCCACAAACTCCAGACCTTATAAAACACTGCAGCCAGACTCGTCCTAGGCATCCCTCAACACAAACACATCACCCAACACCTGTGCAACCTCCACTGGCTCCCCATAGAGAAGAGAGTCACTTTCAAGATATTCAAAAACACCTACAAATGCCTCCACAACGCCGGACCCCAATACCTCAACGAAAGGAACTCCTTCCACGTACCCAAGAGAAACCTCCGATACACCGACCTCACCGAAATCCCCCGTATCAACAAGGCCAGGACAGGTGGAAGAGCCCTCTCCTACATCGCGGCCAAGACCTGGAACGAGCTCCCGATCAATATCAAACTCGCCCTGAACAGCTTCAGGAAGACACTCAAGACCTGGATCTTTGGCTGAACAGAGTTGGGCCCCCTCCAGCACCTTGGGACCCCAGGGCGAGTAGCAAGCGTACTTTTCCCCTGATTGATATGACACACTACACCACTCTATTCCACTTCGCCAATCTATGCCATTCCACTTTATGCCTCTCTATGATACTCCACTCTACAACACTCTGCACCACTCTACCTGACGACACTCCACTCTATGCCACTCCACTCTATGACAATTTACTCCACTCTACGCCACTCTGCCCTAGAACACTCTAAACAACTTCCATTACACCAGTCCATGCCACTCTACTCCTTTCTATGCCACTCCACACGTTATGCCACTTCACTGTACACCCTTCCCTTCTACTCTACTCCCTTCATGCCACTCTATGCCACTCCACTTTACGGCATTTTACTCTATACCACTCCACTCCACACTATGCCAATTCACAACACCCTAAGTAGAGGTGTAACAGTAACCTCCACAGCCCCTGCGGTGCAGGGGGCCCAAGCTCCAGGGGACCCCTCAGGCACTGTGCACAGGTGGTGGCTGAGAGCTCCTGACTGGGAGCCGAGCGTGGGGAGGCCCCGCCATGCACTTTGCAGGGGGGGGCTCGAGTTTTGTTACACCACTGACACCAAGCTCCTCCACTCTACAAGACTCCACTCCGCGGCACTCTCCCCTATGCCTCTAACTTTTAGCCATGCTGAACAGCAGCAACACTGGTATACAACAAGGCTAAAACACACTGGCAAAGCCAATAGGTCTTGCATAGGTGACACCTATTGGCTCCACCAATGCTTGTTGATATTTCTTATGTCCATATTCCACTTAGCTGGGTACTGGACTGGGTTTTCCACCATTCTGATTTATTTTGTTTAAAAGTTATGGCCCAGAACAGGCATGGGGTAGGGAGAAGTGGTGGGGAGATCCGCTGGGAGTATGGCTAAAAATACTATCACCGTTTACTTCTTTTAGAAGTTTAGGGATAATCAAAATGCCTTAGGAAGTTGGTGTAAGTATCTTTGATGGCACACATGAGCTATCGTGTTCTTCAAAGATGGTGCTCTGCCTCTATGGACTCTGGGGTTCCTGCCGGTGCTTTCTTTCCACCTTCGCTTGCGTCTCTTCAGGGGGGGGCGGGGGGGGGGGGGAGGCGCTGGTCATTAGCTTGTTTCTCTTCTGATCTTCGGCCAAGAGGCCCTTCTCAGCTCCCCGACCGTCCTCGCGTCGGCTGGACCGCGGCCAGGGATCTGCGGTCTTTGTGGGGGCGCGCGTGCGTGCCAGGTGGGAGCAGAAATGAAAGGTTGCAGGCCTCGGATAGACGGACCCGGGGCTCTCGTGGTCTCCGGCCAGACGGAGCTGTTTGATCAGGAGAGGCGGCTGAGCACTGTCCTTACAGCTGACTGTGCAAGGCCAGAAAGAGTCCCCGAGAAAAATAAAATAATAACATGCGCTGTTTTTTTGGCTCTTACCCCCTCCTGCATAATTGGACTTTTCTCATGTGCCCAGCTTCATGATTTAAGCAAATTAAGCGACAATGTAGTGAAGCTGGCCTGTTGTATAGTACAGATTCGGCACAGTCCATTTGGAAACTTTCAGCTTGCCGCTTGCCTCATGACAAATGAGGAATAACGATGGCAGCTATGGGGCGGGGCGAGGAGGGGCATCAGTTAGCATTTAGTGTGAACTGCACACCTCGATCTGTGCACGTAGACGCTTGGTGTGATGGGCACTAGGACAACATGGAGCATTCTGTATTGCCAAGTACCAGGGGGGCAATGGAATGTGGGCATCTCACCACTGCAGCATCTCAGAATGAAGAAGCTATGTGATGGGGTAGGATGAACAGGACTATGTGATGGCGAAGGTGAACAAAGACATGATGGGCCAAGGAGACTTGTGACAGGTACTGGATGAACAGAGGCTTGTGATGGTTACAGGATGAACCGAGGCATGTGATGGGTACAGGATGAACAGGGATATGTGACAGGCACTGGATGCACAGAGGCACATGACGAGGACAGGATGAACAGAGGCATGTGATTGGTACAGGATGAATAAAGACATGCATGTGCACAAGACAAGGAGAGCCTTGTGATGGGTACTGGGTGAACAGAGGTATGTGATGGTTACAGGATGAAGAGGGGCATGTGATGGGGACAGGATGAATAGAGGCATGTGTGTGCCCAAGACAGACAGAGCCCAGCCTTGTGACGGGTACTGGATGAACAGAGGCATGTGATGGTTACAGGATGAACAGAGGCATGTGATGGGTACAGCATGGATAGAGACGTGTGTGCACAAGACAAAGAGAGCCTTGTGACAGGTACTGGATGAACAGAGGCATGTGATGGTTACAGGATGAATAGAGGCATGTGAAAGCCACTGGATGAACAGAGGCGAGTGATGAGTACAGGATGAGCAGAGGCATATGATGGGTAGAGGATGAATAGAGCTATGTGCCAGGCACTGGATGCACAGAGGCATGTGACAGGCACTGGATGAACAGATGAACTCTTGTGTTTTTGACTGGATGAACAGAGCCACATGATGGGTAAAGGATGAACAGAGCCTTGGGACAGTCACAGGACGAACAGAATGGTGTGATAGGAACAGGATGAACACAGTCATGCAATGTGTACAAGACAAACAGGCACAGGATGTACAGAGTCACGTGACTGGGACAGGATGAAGAGAAGCGTGTGCTTGCCTCTTAGTGAGACCAGAAGACTCTTGGATGTACTGGATGGGGACAAAAGGCACTTGCACACCACACTCGCTTCCCCTCCACTTTCATCCTCACCATCTTCCCCAGGGTCGGCTTTAGAGATGTTGGCGCCCGGTGTGACAATCTTTTTTGGCACCCCCATGACCATCTCCACTGATTCCGTAACGCCCACCAGGCAAAGTACCCCTTATTTCTCCATAGCTCCTCTCTCACATACATTTCTTCAACATTAGGAATAGATTATAAAAGACAGAACGTCCTTACCTATTTTATGCAGTTTGCATCCAGCTTTTTGATGACAGTGCGTAACAGTCACTGTTCTATATTAGGGCTGTATTTTATGAACTGCGGTAGCAAAAGGATCTCTGTGACAAAAGCAGCAACTCACTCAGCTATTCACATAAAATACAGATCTGTGATCTGCACTCTACGTGTTCTTTGCAGCAAGCATATTAACCATCTGTGCTACTTTATGGGAGTCAAATCTGCCACTAGATAAAACTCTGCTCTCTCTCTAGCAGCTATATTAATCACAGGAGTTATCTTGACATTTTAATGCTGCCTGAAAACTGGATGCATGAGGAACTCTGCTGAGGGTGTTTTTAAATCGTAAATTATTGCTCCTTTCCCCCCACTCTTCCAGACATCCCCCTTTGCTCTCCTTCCTCCCCTCACATCTCATCACTACACTTTCCTCTCAGGTTTCACCTCACAGCTCTCTCTCTCCTCTTACTTCACTAAGTTCAGTGGTGGGAAGGTTACTGGCGCGTTAACAAGGAAGTGTGGCCAAATACATGACATCACTTATGAGGAACAGACAAAACAATAGTAACTGGTCAGTGAAGTGCATTTCTATGTGTATGGAGCTTAGAGCGCAGAGTTTATCACGTGCAGGCGCCGTGATGGTGATGCAGGGTCGGACTGGCCATAGCGGGCACCAGGCGTTTCCCTTGTGGGTCGCCAGGGTGGGATCTGGTTTTGGACCTCTGGGGGCTGTTTTTTTTACCGGGAACCGTTTTGTAGCATACCTGCGATATCGGCCCCCTGTAACATAAGCAGCTGCAGTGTTTTCCATGTGTATCCCCCAATCTTCACCCCCTCCTCCCCCGCCGGCCTGACACAATTGCCAAGGCCGGTTTGCGTTTCCAGTCCGGCCCTTGGTGCCAAACAGCCTGCCTGCGCCGCCCCAGGCCAGGTTACAGTAAGCAGTCTTTGAGAGGGTGCCCGTGACAGCCCACTTTACACAGCGGTATGCAGCGCATTGACAACACGAGGATGGCCGTGGTTTGACCAACATTTTAAAGGAGACGCCCAGACAAGAGAAAAGAAGATAATTATTTACACTGTCCACCTTTTGTACCAATCACCAACAACAAGCATTCTAGAATGTTCCTTTGATTGATGATGTCACTTAGATTTCGAGTCACCAGGTGACATCATTCACCGGACGGACCATTTAATTGTGATTTGCCAGGTGATGGACGATGCCGCGCCAAGTGCCAAGACATTGCCAGAGTGGAAAAGAGGAACTGCACGAAAGAAAACAGAAAAATCAGAGGACAACCCTTTTCAGTCTTTGCACCCAGAATCAGGAACAGCATCCCCATCATCATCAGAAGTGATCCAACCTTTCCTGAAATTCAGGAAGAAAATGAAGACACCTCACCCGTTAGGAACTCTCCCTCCTGCAATTAAGGAGGAAATGGAGACGCACTTCTTCATAGAGCATGACCCCTTGCCTCAGTGGTCTTTAAACTTTTTAATGGCGTGCCCCCACAATGTAAAAAATAACAATAAACGTGCCCCCCTCAAAATGTTTACAATTATTTTATTCAAGTGGCAATGTTTCAAGATGGCTATAGTTATTTAAACATTGCAGTTAAGTTCTGTTACTGTTTTAAAAATGCAATCAATTACATGCTAGCCAAAAATACTATTTTGGGAGCCAGGCCCTTACTAACGTGTAAAAGTATCCACAGTGTGATAATTAGAAATTGGAGTACGGGATTTGAAGAATATTTGGAGTTGCTTCCCTTTTGACACCTTCTCCCAGCTAGGTAACAAATTACAAAATATGTCAATGATGGCCTGTTACAGAGAGGCTTACTGCAGGTCATTTTTATCAGCTGAAAACAAAGCACTGTTATCAGCATACTGCTTCTTTTGGCTGGCGCCCCCCCCTGAGATCACTTTAGGCCCTCCTAAAGGAGCCTGTCACCCAGTTTGAAGACCCCTGCCTTACCATTTAGGGACCCACTCTCGTGTTAACATTCTTAAAACATACCATGTGCTCTTGATATTCAGTTCAGTGCTATGCCCCTTGCAGCTACGTTTCTGGTGCGTCCGTGAGAGACGATAGCAGAATGGGATATATTAATGGCTCCATGGGCATGAAGGTGCTGAGTTCCCTGATTCAAATTTTCTCTGGATCTCTCGGTCTATGGACCGTTGGTACCTGCCAGGAAGTGCAGAGGGGAGAAAATACTTTCCACATCAGGTTCAGGAACACAATGATTTTATGGCTCAGAAGAATCACAGACTCCAGTTTCTAGGTTAGTGGAGTTATTCCAAGGCCAAAAATAACTGGACATACAAACACCTCAAGATGAGGTTGTAGAAATACATCGGGACTAATACAAAGCAAAATCTACGAGAAAAGTTAAAGTGTTGGAGCATGTAGAGAATAACGAATTCCAACACAAGAACACAGGCAATAAGTGCCCCCTCATCAAGATCTGACTTCATTGGAGGTTTGTAAGCAAAAAGCATAAGTCTATCCTTACTCTACCACTAAAGTGACATCCCTACTTAGCATTTCCCAGGCACGTCAAGAAAAGATGTCAGAGCGTGAAGACGTCCTACGAAGTACACTCACGTTGTATGGGACAAGTAGCCAAGGGCTACGGAGCTCGTTCTAAGAAGCTCCTTTCCTCATCATCGATCTCCTCTCTTTTCCTGACTCAACCCCCAGGGCACTGTTCCTAATTCCAAACCCGTAATCTCAGAACATGCCCACTGCCCATCTTCTGATCACCTCATCCTGCTGGGCACCCTTCATAGGTGATTTTCCACTCAGTTCCGATACTCCCAGCTCCTGGCTCGATGACCTTAATTCCCAGGCCTTCTCCAGTAAGAAAGAACACCATCTCATATTATCAGCACTCCCTGTACGAATGTATCCGCTCCTCCCTGAGACTAACTCCTAAAACAAAAGTGTTATTCTAACTAACAAAGACGGGTTTCTCCACCTGCAACAGAAACGTGAGTAAAGAACAAGTCCAACTTGCACATGATATTCAACTATCAAAAAAATACGTGAGAGCAGTCACGGAGAAGACATTTGAGGCCTACAGAAATCGGCCAACATAAGAAAATAGCACATAGGCTGCATGAATTTACATATAAATGAACTCTTTCACTGAGCATTTCTAACTCAACACGTTACATGAACACATCAAATACGTGAATAAGTGTAAGCATCTAACACAACTTTACACGTTAATGTTTTTAGCTAAAAACGCATATACTGCAACCATAATTTCTTCTCGTTTATGTGAAAAATATACCTAACAAATCACTTTTCACATTATAACAGTACAGATTCTACTATCACAAGTTAATATGACAAAAGAATAAATGTAGGTGCAAACTACTCATGATTATAATGCACCACTACAAATGAAAGAGCATCACAGCGCTCTATCAGTCATGTCTATGTGTTTTTTAGAAGACTCTATGGTTTTAGCCTGAATGTCAGGGAGGCGCCACCAGGGGCTGAACCTCCTACACATGAAAGAAGATTTCATCTTATATGTAATATGGCTTCTGGCCAACTACTTGACTCCTTCTCGTTGAGCATCTGGTTGAATGTCTGACTAAATATCGAGAGACAAAAAATCGACCTACAAAAATATCGACACAAAAATATCGAAGACAAAAATATCGAAGTCCTATCTACCTAAAAGTAAGTACAAAAATATCGAGAGAAAAAATATTGTTGTCAAAAATATCGATGTTAAAAATATCTTTTTTTAAAATGTTTTCATAAAAATGTAAAAATAAGTAAATAATACATATAATTAAAAAATATATAGATATAAATATTAAAACATATTTAAAAAAGAATAACTAATACATATAATGTTAAAATTAATTAAACATCTACATATAAATTAATATATATATATATATACTTTCTCCACATATTGCAACATTAGGGAAAGCGTTGGATAGTGTCAGGGTAAAAGTTACTATTCCCACTCTAGAGAGTGCAACAGTAGGGAAAGTGCTAGATAGCGTAGGGGTAAAAATTACTATTCCAACTCCAGTGAGTGCAACAGTAGGGAAAGTGTTGGATAGCGTAGGGGTAAAAATTACTTTTCCCACTCCAGTGAGTGCAACAGTAGGGAAAGTGTTGGATAGCGTAGGGGTTAAAATTACTATTCCCACTCCAGTGAGTGCAACAGTAGGGAAAGTGTTGAATAGCGTAGGAGTTAAATTAACATACTTATCAATTAAATATTTTTATAAAATAAATAACATATTAATAATACCTATTAAATTAATATTTACTTAAATAATATTAAATTACTTCCCACCCTATTCCCCTCTAAACCCACAATGCGCTACACATAAAAAATACCACAATTAATTTAATTATCAATTAATCAATTAATAAAAATTAATTACCAATTAATAATTAATTAACAATAATGTAATCAGCAATAACAAAAAATAAAAAGTAATTATAAATTACTTATAATTAATATAATTTAAAAGTAACCAACGAATAAAAAGTCATTACCAACTAATAATTAATTAAAAATAAATTAATAATTAATAACAATAAATAAAAACATATTAATTTATTAATGATATGTATATTACTTCCCACCCTATTCCCCTAAACACCCAAAACATGCTACACATTAAAAATAATATAATTAATGTAATGATCAAGTAATAAAAAATAATTATCAATTAACCCCTTCACTGCAGCGGCTATTCCGCCGCAGTGCTAAGGGGGTGGGGCGGCCGCGCGGCGGGCGCATGCTGGTGACGGAACCGCTCCGTCACCAGCCGAGGTTGCGCTGTGCTCATGACGGAGCGGTTCCGTCACGTCAATGGAACGCTCAGCGCAGGCGCGGAATCTGCGCTGCGCAGGCGTGCCGAGCGGGCCGTGACGGAACTGCTCCGCCATCAGCACAGCGCGACCGCAGCTGATGACGGAGTGGTTCCGTCACCAGCAGGGGAGGGTTTAACTAATTTACAATAAATTATTTAACAATACCAATAACTGAAAATTAATATTAATTAATATAATTATAAATTAACCAATTAATAAAAACTAATTACCAATTAATAATTAATTAACAGTAAAGTAACAATCAATAACAATATATAAAACATATAAGTGGATTAATTATAATTAAATTACTTCCCGCCCTATTCCCCTATGAACCCACAACCCGCTCTGATACTAAAACGCTAAAAAATATTTTTAAAAATGACTATTTTATAAACATTTAATACATATATTGAAAAATAATAAAAAAACATTAAAAAAAGTTAAACATACATATAAAATACATACTAAATACATAACACTATTTTTTCTAACGATATTATTTACTTCGATATTACTTACTTTGATACTAAATAAATATATATTACTTACCTTGCAGTCGATATTCTGGTCAATGATATTCTTGACTTCGATATTCTGTCCCTACGATATTAAAAACTCGATATTAGTGTAGGTCGATATTAAAATTTTGATATTTTGACTGCGCACCATCTGGTTGTCACTACTTTTGGAGCTAGTGTGTCACTGGCGGTGTTGTCTATGGACGTTGTGGCTGTCTTAGAGTCTTTGAAACCTGTTTGACCTGTAACAGCCACCTTGTGGAGGCGCTGGAAGATTTGGCCCACTGAGTTAAGTCCTGTCGTGTCCAAACCATCTACAGGATACTGGAATTGCTCCTGTCCTGGGTAATTCAGAGCTCCTGGAAGTTTTTGTCTCTCTGATGATTGCTTCCACTAGATTGAGAACCCTGCCTTCTTGTGTACTCTTCTTTTGTGATTTGAGTTGCAGATGCCCTTCACTATTTGAGTTTGGCTATTTGCAGGTGTGGATGACATTAGGTCCCTTCCGCAAGTGCATAGAATTACGATTGCTTATTCTGGGATAGGTGTGGAATGGCTGTGGGTGTATTCCTCATTTGTGTGTTGTGCATTTCTGATTAACCCCTTCGACGCTTATGACGAGCTTCGACATGAGGCACAGTGGAGCTGTGCTCATGTCGAGCTGAGCTCGTCATAACGGCCGCGGAACGCCCACGCTGGGCTAATTCCCCTCCTGTGCGGGCGTTCCATGGGAGTGGGTGAAGTCGTGACGAGCTCAGCTCGTCATGAGCACAGCTCCTCTGTGCAGCATGATGAGCTGTGCTCGTCATGAGCATTGCGACGCAGCACGCGGCCCCCTCACCCCCTGCACTGCAGGGGAATTAGCCCTGCGTGGAAGGTGTTAAGATATGTGCTGCAGCAGCTGGTGTTGGTAGGCAGGACATATACTGGCCACAGCAAAGCTTTGGTGATGTTAGGTTCTTGTGGATAGCGTCTCATGTGTAAGGATGGGAAAGTCCAGTGCATGGATGGCAGAAATGTCCTAGTTGTGTTAGTGAGTAGTTGTGAAAGATGATAAATAACTTCATCCTAGCCGTGAACCTGGGACTTGCTGTGGTGGAGGTTTGTGGTTGCCGCTGTTTGATGGGAGTCATATATAATGATAAGAAGACAGGTAATTGTTGGTATTTGTACATATTGTGGTATAAGCCACAGAACAGGTTGTATGGGTATACATTGTGAGGCCACAACATTTATTGGTGGTGGTAGAGTTGACCCTTGTGTTCGACTTCCCTCTTCGCCTCTAACCAATTGGTGCATGCATCTCGTATTTATAGTAGTGTTCTGTAACACTTCAGCATTACACCAGGAGTCAGGGGCTCTACCTAGCAGGAGCAGTCAGTGAAACGCAAAATTTTTCAGGAGCCCGGAACTACCCATGACAAGAGCTATTCCAATATCCTGCAGACGCATCGGACACCACAGGACTTAACTAAATATTGGGGCTGATCTGTTAAGAGGAAGAGTTTCATCAAATTAAAATATACATATTTTATTGTTACCTACTGATTTTAGGACAACGTTAGAAGTGAATGTTTTTGATCCCTTGACAGCTGGGCGATGTGTGGGATAAGACTCACCGCTGCATCCTGTTTGGCAGCTCATTGGACATGTGCGTGCTGCTCATTGTGGGGGTGACCTTCGTGAACATTCAATTTCTGCCAGTGTCGAACCACTGGAGGGGCATCAATTTCATGTAGTTATTTCTAATGCACATTGTATTTTGTCCTTGGCTTCTCGCTGTTTGTGGTTCTTCTTTTCTGACCGCTATTAGTCATGTTTCTGCACCTTAATATGTAGTGTAAAGTGGATGGGCGTGCTGTTTGGTAATCTCAGGGGTGCGTTATAAAGCCATACTTGCTTGGACAGTGCATTATGTTTTTAAGATATTGTCACACAGATTTTGTTTTCAGTCACTTTATTTGCTTGCTGAATGTCTCCTTTTGAACGTGTGTCTCTGCTTGGCAAAGATCTTTGCAATGGATGGATAGTCTAGGATGCAATATTTTGGCTTGCTCGATCAAGCGTGTAATATAAACCCAATGCATTTGGTGCCAAGCAAGAAGAGTGCTTCATTTGTACCATGTCAAATGAGAAGCTTTTCAAGTTTATTTGTATTCTGTTACTTGTAGTTTACAGTTTCCACCTTGATATGCAGACCTGCACGCCAGACCTTTAGCGACATTCATTCAAAATCTACTGAAAATGCAACAAAAAAGATGTCAGGTCAGGTCTTGAATTAGAAAGTGTAGGCTCTGTGATTGGTGCTTTTAAAGAGACATCCAAGTGTCACACGTCACATGAATTACTTAGCTATCACCATTCTCATGGGATTTTCTTATTTCATTGTTGTATGTTGTATATTGATAATAAAGCTCAGGTCTTTACATCCATGATAGGGTCAGGAATTTGATGTTACCCACTCTGTACATATCACAGTAGCAGGCGCCTATGAAGAGAATGTTAAAAAGTAGCAATTTCAAAATGCAGCTGGTCAAGAGCTCTGCAAACATTCAGCACACCTGAGTGCGGTCAGAGGCTCTTGTGTTTCTGGTACAATGTGTGCATTAGTGCTTTTAAGTCACAGTGTGTGAAGCAGGTGTCTGGCTTTGCTTTCTCAATGACAATAAAGCCCCTTTCCAAGGGGTGATTTGTTTCTTGCATGTTAAATGTGTCTTCCTAGCCTCTGTCAGTGCAATGTGTAGAAAATGTGTCTCCTCTTAGTGCCAGTGTATTTCTTTTCCCAGTGTTGTGTGCTCCGGGTGTAGATACCACTGCTCTCCACCATAGTCTGGTTTTTGAGAACCTAGAGATGGTAAGAACTTTCTGATTTCTTTCTCCCTCTCAGGGGGGTTCAGGATGAAACTTCATACCTGTTCCACCATGCAAGGAAGGGCCATGAGAGAGCTCACACGAGACTGTCTGGCTGTTGACTTCTTCCAGGCGTTAGCTGGAAGAACATTGCTGCTCCCTATATTAATTATCTTTGTGCACGTAATACCTTTCTCACTGCTGATCATGTCCCTCACCCACAGAGTTCCACCTGCTATCTGTATAGTCTAATCCCCCAGTCTGACACATATGACCAGTGTGTATCACAGGCCACATGTGTGCTACCCTTTCCTCCTCACTATGCCACTGCAGTGAAAGATATCAATTCCCTACAGCCTTGGTCAATTCCTAGGATGCCATTGCCTTTACCAAGGATCCTGTATACATGCCATGAATCCTAACTCACTGGGTAGGAGTCCACTGCAGAGTTGGACTGCAAATATTGAACTTACCAAGGACTGCATCTATAGTGGTTGTTTAGTGGTATCCACAAGCCCTTGCCTTTTCCCTACGGTTAGTGAAGAAGAGTGTGTGCCCATAGTAAGTGTTTTTGCTGTTTACTCACAAAACACATATTTTCGTACACTACATTGCCATTATTGCTTTAAAGCTTTATTTGTTTTGGTTGCCCTCTCAGGTCGCTCTAGTCCATTATGAACACAACATATCTGAGCTTCAATTAGAAGGGCGCTCACCCCACACACACCCTTGAATGCACTCTCTTGGTGAAATTTATTGATAGCTCTAGCCTTATTTCTACTCCCTGCTTCAGGTCATGTCCTACATGCCCCCCCCCAACCCCAACTGGGACTGATTAAATGGAGCTCCAGCTACTGACCCACTTTCAAACCAGCACCCAAAACTTCACTACACAAGCCATAGCTAATCTCCTTTCTCTCTCTCATTCACCTTTCACTCTTTCCTCCAGAGCTTGTCTGGCCAGCAACTCATTTCTCCCTTCCTTTTTCTCATACTCAGTCAGGTTTCTTTCAAGTGCTATTCCATCCGCCCCCCCCCCAGTGGTCTGTCATCCCTCTCATCTTTTTTTATGTGTTTCATGGGCCTCTCTGAATTTACTGCTCTCACCCCTTCCCCGAGTGCCTTTGACCACTTTCTTCTTTTACAGAACTCTCACCCAGTCCAGTCTACAAAAAGTGCAAGTTTAGTAGACCTATTGGCTATGCCAATGCTTAATTAAGTAGCTGCCTCTACCCCTGACTTCCCCTATCTGGGGTTGGTCTCTTTCCTGCCACATGTGGTAATGTCAACGTCACCTCTTTCTCTTTCTGGCTCTGTCCCTCTCCTGTGTTTTTTTCTGAACCTCATTTAAATGTGTTGCTTCTAGGCCCCTTCGCCAATCGCTCCTTCCTCACAGCGGCATTCTAGGATTTGTAGGCCTGTGTATTCCATTACCTAAAGTGCCAGAATTAAACAAAAATTCCTGTACTAGATGAGCCACTGAAGCATGGACCCAAGAACCGTGGGTGCTCTGCGTCTAATATGCCCCTTACTAGTGTCAGCTCGTTTCTTGTTGGGCATGGCCTCTGGGCAGTTTGAGCTTTCTTGCCTGCTTCATTTCGTTTATTATAATAATACATAGAATTGTACATCTATAGATGGGCTTGTAGTCAGTCCTCTCGATTGATTTGTCTGTTGAAGTGGCATTTTTATTTTATTTCCACACACTGCTGTATGAGGCACGAGTTAGTTCATTTCAACCATTCGCACTTTAATATATTTATTTTTCAGCTTGATAGCGTCAACTCGACCCGAAGATAGTGGCGTCCTTTAGATGAGCGCCAGTTACATTACACATGGTTGGGTGAAAAAAATTGAAGGTATATTTGGGCATGCGAAGAGTAAGGCCTAGATGTATCAAGCCTTTTGCGATTCGTTAAGGCCGAAATTCGCAGAATTTCGGCCTTAACGAATCGCAAACGGACATTTTGCATCTTTTGGAATGTATGTGAAATTAGCAAAATAAAGAATCGCAAAAAATTGCGATTCCTTATTTTGCTTAAGCATTTTAAATGCCATGTATGAAGCTTTTTTAAATTGCGAATTCAGGTTAAGGAATCGCAAATTAACACCAATTTGAGGTTCGTGTTAATTTGCGAAATCCTTTCAAAAAACAAAATTTGGCAATTTTGAGGGTGGCATGTGACACACATACATGCCCATAGGGCATGTATGTGCGCCATATGCACACACATGTAAGTTTCAGGGGTGCAGCAGGGTGCCCCTGCACCCTTGAAATAATTCTCAAATTGCGATTAGCAAATTGCGAATTCGCAATTTGAGAATTATTTCACAATCATTCCTATGGGCCTCCTGCCCCATAGGAATGCATGGGAAATTATTCCTTATTTGCGAATTCGCAAAATGCGAATTCGCAAATAAGGAATAATAAGGAATTGCAAAAAATTAGCAATTTTTTACATACATGCCAATTTGCGATTTCTAAATAGCGATTCGCTAAAAATCGCTATTTAAAAATCGCAAAATGAAATCTTGATACATCTACCCCTAAGTGTTTACCAAGTATCACAGGATGTCTGCCAATGTCAGGCTCAAACCTGGTTCACCACTTCCACACTCTCTGGTCGTGACGCGACAGAATTTCTTCTTTCACATGTCGACATCCACATAAAAGTAGTCCTATCCAGAGCTAGGCATGGTAAGCCATTCTCTAATTTCATTTCTGATATAATTTCATGTTTTTTGTTTATTTATTTTTGTGATGTGGCATTTTCTCGCTGCTTTTTTGCAATCACAAGCTCGCAAATGACAAATGGCAGAGTTTTTACCTATACACTGTTGTCTGTTGCATATGTTCGCAAAACACAAGAAACATTTAAAAAAAACTGCTGGCTTCCCACACCCCTTGGCAATGCCAAAGCTTGTTTAATTTGCTACCTCTACCCCAGAACTTCCAGTGACAGTTCAACTTTACCTCATCCTCTTTTCTAGCTTTCTCTTTTGCGCTCCACTCCGGACGCTCATTTTCGCGCGTTACTTCCAGGCCTCTTTCTCTTCGTCCAATCGCTCCTTCCTCACAGATGCTTCCTGGCTCCTCTGCGCCTGAGGGAGTCCATTTCCCTCTGACACATTTTGATTCATCCTCTGGTCGTGCGACTCCCGGTCCCTCATTTCCTCTCCATACGGGTCAGAGAGCTGTTTCACGCTTCCGAGCAGGTGATGAGGGCTGTTGGGGTTAGTAACAGCAGTCCTTTGAGAAGTGCGCCACGTTTCCCGCCAGAAACTCGTCCATACTGCCAGGGGTGAGGCTGGCGGTGGCCGGGCTGTGACGGAGGCCTACCTGCGAGCGATCAACCATAGAGGCCTTGTCCACAGGTAGTCATGCGTCCCCTTCAGGTGTTTGCGCAGCATTCCTTCCTCTTTCCTGACCGCTGCGTGTGTATTGTTCACAAGAGAGGATGTGGCCTTACGGTCAGAGCTCCATACTTTGAACCTGATGAACCAGGTTCGAGTCTCGGCGTCGGCGCAGATTCTGGACAGATCCCTTATTTTCCCTCGCCTACCAAAAAAGAATGTGTCCTTCCATAACGTAACTAGTGCTCCAATACCTTTATTTTTTTTATTTATAAAATTTTGTATAGCGCGAACATGACCCTTACGGGTATCAGAGCGCTTCAAAATTTTGGGTGAGAGGGATACAATATTGGGAAGCAAAAACTTTTGTTTGTTACATAATTATATGTCGAGTTCGCCCTAGAGAGTGCATGGGACTCTGTGTGGTGGGATGTATGACGTTACAACGCATGCTTTTACCACGCATGCTGTTACAACGCAAACCTTTACAACGCATTACACTTGGGGGGTGCTGGATAGTGAATAGTTTAATTTACTATTCCAACTCCAGTCCCCGTGGACACTAGGGAAGGTGTTGGATAGTAAATTAAAACTATTCCCTATCCTAGAGCGCCCCCCAGTGTAATGCGTTGTAAAGGTTTTCGTTGTAATACTTGCGTTGTAACAGCACTGCGTGGTAAAAGTTTTGTTGTAAAGGATGTTTCCCGTGTGGTGCAGTAACTTTATGTTGCAGTGTTAGACTGTGGGTGCTTTCTTCACCATACATTCACAGATCGGCCAAGACCATGGAATAAGTTTCCTTGACTTGGTGGCCATTTTAATGGATCAAATACTTAGCTCTTGCGTAGCATTTGAGCAACCACTCATTGGCTGCACCCAGTGGCGTGGGCAATGGGACCCCTGACTGCTGTTTGAAATGGGAAATTCAGCAATATTAAGGGTTCAGTGGTCCCCTTGTGTCTCTCGCCCCGATGTCACTGTACCTGTTGCACAAATGGAAGCTACGCCCCTGGGCCCAGGCATGGCACAGCAAGCAATCCCAGTATTGTGTGACACCCGCAGCAGTTCTGAGTTATCGGCTAACAGAGTGTGGAATTCTAGAGACTTTAAATTTTGCTTTTTTTACATGTATATTATTATAGTGCAAACCTAGCCAGGCAGCAGATTGCTGTACAAGCTCAAAGACAAGTCTAAATACAATGGTTACCAGGAGAGAAAGCTGGGTTGTGGACGGTTAATGTATTGTGATGTAGTGTCTGCTCTTTTAAGAGATGAGTCTTCGTTGGAGCAGTCCTGATGGATACGGATATTGCATCCAGATGCTGAGTGAATAGATGGAGAACGCCTGCTGTCTTGTTATTTCTTTTTCACACTAATTAGTCTGAAGTCTGATGGTGTTCTGGTTGCGGGTGTGCTAGAAACAAAAAGCGATGGTGAGCTTGTCTGCAAGAACTCCTTTGATGCTATTGTGTGCTTCCATGTATGTATGTATGTATGCATGTATGTATGTATGTGTGTATGTATGTGGTAACAAGACAAAATATCGAATTCAAAATATAGAATTACCAAAATATCGAAGTCAAAATATAGAATGGACAAAATATCGAATGGACAGAATATAGTGGTGAAAAATATCGAATTTAAGGTAAGTAATTCAATATCGAATAGTCATTTTTACCCCTGCGCTATCCAACGCTTTCCCTACTGTTGCACTCTCTGGAGTGGGAATAGTAATTTTTACCCCTACGCTATCCAACGCTTTGCTTTCCCTACTGTTGCACTCTCTGGAGTGGGAATAGCAATTTTTACCCCTACGCTATCCAACGCTTTCCCTACTGTTGCACTCACTGGAGTGGTAATAGTAAATGTTATATTTTTTATTTCATTAATTTTAAATTACTTTTAAGACATTTAAAAAAATGCGATATTTTGACTAACTATATTTTTTAAAACTATATTTTTGATTCGATATTTTTGTACTTACCTGTTTGTAGATAGGAATTCGATATTTTTACATTCTATATTTTTTCTTCTATATTTTGGTAATTCTATATTTGTGAATTCGATATTATGTCAGTGATCCCATTAGAGTACTTTACGAGGGAGCAAGATGTGTGTCCTTGAAAACAAACAACAAAATACAACAAATTAGCAACTGGAAAAACACAAGGAATGGAGATTCATATTCACTTATGAACAGTACCAGAAAATTATTCCAATGAAAAAAATAATCGTAAAAGGACCATAAAGCAACTAGAGAGGGAACTATCAAATCAAATTGGGTCAGGCAGTTTGGGACAGCCAATGCGCTTTAACCAAACTCCGTTTAACCATAGTGTCTTAAAAATAAATGGATTTTGAGATCCCTTTCGAACTTGATCAGGCAAAAAGTTGTGCAAAGGAATGGTGGGAGAGAGTTCCAGAGTCTTATTGTGTTACCAGTGGATGTTTGTTTCATATGGAATTCTTGCCTGGATGTCAGAGGTTCGAGCAGGAGGGATTCAGTGTTTCTTGATTCTCGTTGGGTACCTGAGCTGTTTAGTTTTTCAACAAGGTAGGAAGGCCAGCAGTTGAGAAGGACTGTATGGTGATGAATGCCATCTGAAATTGGACATTTGCCCCAATATGGAGCCAGTGAAGAGTCTGGATAGTAGGAGAGATAGTCACATTTCTTGTGGCTTGATACAAAGCTGTCAGCTTCGTGCAGTACTGCTCTCAAGGGTGTGAGATAAGCTTTTGGGAGACTGTAGAGGAGTGAGTTCGTATAATCCAGTCTGGAAAAAAACAAGGCCCAGACCCCCTGTTTCAAGCCCTGCTCAGGAGTGGACTCCCTTATGCTCGAGAGCAATCTTAGCTGTTGACTTGAGCTTTTGACTCTAGCCAGGACTTGACCCTGGAGGTCCAGTTGATTCTCCAGGGTAAAGGAGTTGGCCTAACGGCTAGGGCGCTCGACCTGGGATCTGGGTTCGAGTCTCGGTAACGACGCCAAAACCTCCTGTTATTCTGGGCAAATCACTTAATCTCCCCGTGCCTAAAAATGAAAGTAACTGGAAACGTAAAATGTAACGTAACTGGAAAAAATATGTAAAGCGCTCTGATACCTGATTCGGTTCGGGTCTAGTTCGCGCTATATAAAACTCTGCAAAAAAAAAAAAGCTGAGTCATTTGGATTTCTCCACAATGACTAGATTGTCATGAGAAGGATTCTAACCACTCTTGGATAGGGAGGTTAGTGTTTTTTTATGAGATTGGTAGGAATTCATTTTTTGAAGAATCATGGAGAGAAGAAGGTCTAGGACTTTGTTCAAAGCATCATAGCCAAGTTTCTGTGTGGACTAGTATTTCAAGGTTATTATTCATGATCATGTCTGTGTTTAACTACAGAGCAGTTATTCAGCATAACATCTGAGAGTTGAGTGTGTGGACGTGGAAGTAGGACAATTGAGCGTTTCGTGAGAACCTGGATACATTTAGTAGGGCCCTTATTCTTGGTTGGATGGTGTGGGCAGGGAGGTCTGTGGTTCAGAATGGTGGCGATAAAGGGAATTTCTTGGACTTGGTTAAAAAAGGGTATAGTGGATACGTATCAGTTACCATAACTTATGACAAGTTCATTGAGATCGTTATCCAGTGCAGGTATTGTTCTGTTAGATCTGAGGTCACAGGTTCTCCTATGTAGACTTTCACCTCAGCAGTTGTTCTTCGGGTAATGAAGAGTAGGTTGAAGGCACAGGTTATAGCGGCGGTTGAATGTGGACAGCAAGGTGGAGAACTGGGAAGCTGGTGGGAAAGGATTTACATTTTCTTGGACAGAAGAGTTGGAGACTATAGGAGCTCAGGAGAGGCAGATGTGGATGGCATACAGAGAGGAGGCTTGAAATGATTCATCATCACAGGGATGAGTTGAGTGAGTCTATTAAACAGAGGCATCTGTGATAAGTTAGGTCTTAAGAGATAAATTTGCGTTTGGAGAGGTGCCTATTATGAGGTCCAATTTGGAGAGAGGGATAGGAAGGAATTGGGGATTGCAAAGAGATGGGAGAGAGGGAAGAGAAGACTGGGGTGTGTTAGATGAAGTCTTTGCTGCATCCGTCCATGGTTGGGAGGGAACAAAATTAGTGAGCGCATCGTGGGTGGGTGAGTTGAAACCAGGCGGGGAGGTGACGGAGGATGGGAAGTTATTACATTGGTAGTAGGAAGGATATGAGTGGATTAGTGTCAAATGCAGTTGTATGTTTGCAAGAGAGATGTTGTGTGTGGTAGAGACGTTAAAGAGTATGAGCCTGATTGGGAGTCGAGCCTGGAAGAGTAGTGGCTATGGTCTTGAAGCCGGAAATGGGGGGAGCTAGGAAGCTGATATTAAATTGGTGATCCGAGGGAGGAAGAGAGGATCACGCAAACAGTTGAGGCATGGTGGTTTAGGTATGTGCTAGGGGAGAGCAGATGATTGTGGGAATGAGTGATGCTATTGGAGTGTAAGTCACAGGGGGCTGGAGAGAGGACCACAACAATAATTGGATTTGTGTAAGTGTTGTTAGGCAGGGTAGGGAGAAGAGGAAGAGGTGATAATCGAGGTGGTGGATATCTATTTGGAGTCATGTCAGAACTGTGTAGGTTGCGGGCAGGGATTCCAGAGTGTGATGGAAGAAGGGAGTCAGAGGTCGGGCTGAAAGTTTGGAAGAGGTGATATGATATGGTTAAATCTATTTCATTTAATTGAAACATAATCTTTTTCTTATTTAAAATGGAAATAAAAAGCTTGCCATTGAAGTAGGACAAAGGTGAGACTTTAAGTTTTCGTCCCTAGTTATATGATACCTAGGGTTCTTTGTAGGTACTAAACCAATTGATGCGAGTAACAAGTAGAACATCAGTTTTGAGGGACCCTTTCTTTTTCTGGGAGATGACCGGCATGACCATTCAGATTTTCCCAGGTGGAGATTCTTGGGCACTCTGCTCGGCCCACCATGAGCGCGGTTGGACATTTATTCATGGTGCTATGGGGCGTGGCCTGATGAGCTATCACTCTGTGATGCAAGTTCTTGGGATTACAATTTTCTTGTCTCTGATTAGCAGTCCGTTATCTGTGACTGTCAGTTTCCCTTTGATGTGCCGGAAAGAGGCCAGCTCTTGGAGGTCTACTCTGTGGTGGGTCCTGTCTCCTTCCAGGGGTCTCCACGTGTCCATCCTGAGATAAGGTGCTACATCTCAGAGTGACTTCTTCAGTGGCTTCGGAGATAACTTCAAGTGGAACTGCAGGAGGATTTGCCTGATCGCTGACAAAAGTGGATGTATTCTGCAGCCAGTGAGGCTATCATTCTGGGGAATCTCTTGGAAAGTCTCAACATGTATTAAGGGGGCTTTCTGCTTTCCCTGGTTGTTGGACCTTGTATAGTATTTCCACTAACTTCAGTCATTCCGCAATGGGAAAGCTATGCAGGCAGTCTGCTTCTGGTCCATCAGTTACATGTATTTGAGCATCTACATTGTATGTGAAAGTCATTCTAAACTGTCTAAGCATGGCGGTGGCTCTTTGGACATCCATGTGTATACTTGCATGGCCACTTTGTGCAACTTGCGTTTAGGATCCATTTTGGTATACTCTGTGACACAGGTGTAATTAAGGGACGCCCCGCCGTCTAGCACAAATCTTGAGGGTGCAGCCTAATTTGGATGGGTAGTCTTGGGTACTTCATTAGTCTCTCAGGATCAGCAACCATCCAGACATGTTCCTCACTGCCTTGGGAACTTGGTGTGAGAGATCTTGACTCACGGGACACAGAGTGTTGAGATCTGTATATAACATGGAACTGTAGGCTTGATTGCGAAGAGCTGATGGAGTGCTCTCGTCGGTCACCTACTGCCTTTGCATGGTAGCGAAATTGAAATCTGGATTCCCTTGCTTTCTTTGTATGTTCCTTTTAGATGCTTGCCACACTTTTTCAAAGTGATTATCCTTCCTGCAACGTTGACAGCTCTAACCCATGGCAGGGCATGACCCTTCATGCGGGATTCCTTGGCCACAGCGATAGCATTCCAGCTGGTGCTCTTTTCTCTTGTTGACCTGTTTTGGACTGCAGCGATGATCTGCACTTTTGGGGCGATCTGTTGATTTGGAAGTTTGCCGGTGTTCTGATGGATGACGTTCATTGTGACGAGTTTGAAGGCGGAAGGCTTGATCTCTCTTTTACGACTTTCCCACCTCCATTTTCTTTGCATGTTCTTCAACTTGATCGTTAATTCTTGTAATTTCTTCTATTTCATCCAGAGTAACTTTTCTTTAGGCGACGTCAACGCAGGGGCTTTGAATGACATCCTTCTATGATCTGTAGGCAAAGAGTATCTTCAGTCGTGAAAGTTTCAAAATCACAGTAACCCTCCAGTTGTTTAAGACACATAATAAACACCTCCATGAGTTCATCCTTTTCCTAGGAGGCTAGATTGTAAGTGTATCATTCATAGTCAATGTTCAGTTAGTGAAGGCATTTCCTGTTGAGTGCCTCCCGGACATCCTGATAGGAGCTCTTGATAATTACTGGTAGTTCCTTGATAACCTTCCCACTCTCTTTGCCGATTAAGTTACGGAGGGCAATGAGTGGTTCAGCAGGGGCCAGTGACCTGTGAGCCCTTCATGAAGTCTTCAGAATCTTCCAGCCATTCTTGCCAGCCAAGTCCCATGCCATTGCCAGGCGTGAAGGCCAGCACTTCCGGATGGTGTAGGAATGATACACCAAGAATGGCCAGTCTTGACAAGGTGTTTTGCAAGGAATCTGATGATGCTGACATGTTCCTGGCTGGAGCAGGTGTCTCCGCTGTATTAGCTAGGTGCAGGAGTCATGAGTGTGCACCTAACGAGTTGAAGAACAGAAACAACCTGGTGTACACCATATTTTTTATTCTATTTAGGTTTGTATAGGCGCATCAGGGGTGTATTTTATGAGCCTCATCAGAAGTTGGTGTACTTTCCTTCAGAACATGTCATGTTGCAGGCGTTTATAGTGGTTACAGCCACTCTAGCTGTTTTGAGATGCAGAATAGTAATTGATGTCCCTTCCTTTATAATCTGGCATGTAGCAGGTATTAAAATGAATTTCCTTTCCCTTATGAAGGGTTGCGTAGCAGATTATTACAGAAGTTGCAGCTGCACTTGCTGTCTGAAGTGCAGATTTGTCGTGGTGCCTGACTCTAAGATGGCCACCATAAATTCCTCACAGTCCATTGGCCGAGCCGCCTGATGTTAAGATGGCGGCCGCGAGGGGCAGGGATCTCATGGGAGCTTGCTTCTTGCAGGTAGTCAGCGTGGGGAGTACAGACAGGCACGTTGATCCGGAAAAGATCTCGGCTTACCCCAGATAGTAGTACCAGCAGTCCAAGGGGGGCTCCTCCATTAGGGCAGAGGAGCATCGCCCCACTGCTTTCTTGCAGTGCAAGAAGCAGAAACATAAAATGGTAAAACGACCATTTTATGTTTCTGCATCTTGCACTGTGAGAAAGCAGAAGGGTTTGGCAGGGGACGGGCGGGTCTGCTCGAGGGCAGGGCTTGCCCAATGCCTCAGCCTTGCCCAAGGACTCGGCCCTGACTGTTTGGTCGGCCCTCTGGGGCCATGTAGGCATGCAGCCTACATGGAGAAAATGGCCTCCCCATAGACGCCTGGTTGGTCAGCATCCACACCAATCACAACACTGTCATTGCAGCGTTGTGATTAGCTTTGGAGAGGGGAGGGAGGCTGCCTGCTTCCTGTTCCAGCCGCCCACCCAGCGCGAGTAGGCAATCACAGGATTATGCTGTGGTACAGAGCAGTGGGGCTCCCGCAAGGTGAGCTACCAAAGATGCGTCGTGCTACAATGGGTAGCGGAGGCAGGTGCACAGTCAGTGCGCTCGACGGGGTGGGCTCCCGGGTGCACTTCGCGCTAATCCTCAGTAGCGGGAGTGTAGTTAATTACTATTAGGCAGAATCACTAATGTGTAGTGATTATGCCCTTTTCAGAAGACCGCCCCACTTGGGGCTACTTCAAGTTTATGGGCAGTAAAGTGGAAGAAGTAAGTGACCCAGTCAGACAGGACAGTTCTCTTCTTCTACATACTATTGATGGCCCTTAACTAGGCCCCATGAGCAGCTATTAGTTTTTCTCCACCTCTGATGCCCTCCACTATTTTAAGGTCTGCAGAAATTTACAATCATGAACACCTAACCAAAGAATTCAAGCTATCGTTTTAAAAATGTGCACCTGCTGCAATGTAGTGTTAGACAAGTTTCTGTTACTGTTTTGAGTATGGCGATCAGTAATGATGGGGGCGTGTTTGCAGAGAGATCTGGCATTGATCAGGAGGCATGAGAGTGGTCTCGGGGTGGAGTCGATAGGTGGGGTGGGAGTGGCACGGGTTTCTACAAAGTCGGGCAGTCCTAGGTCGCAGGTGAACTGACATTGGTGGCAGGTGAACGGTCCTGCTGTGGAGCGAGGAGATGAGAGGCAGCAGTTATTGTGGTATCCAGGGTCCAAGGCTTTACCTCTGGGTGTTTGGAGCGCGAGGGCCATGATGAATACCATCCGTGGAGAGATCTCCACCTAAGCAGAAATTTCCATGTTCTGAGATTTCTGCTTTATAAAGATTTTTGCTTTATAAAGACTGTTAAACTTCTCTTCTTTTAAATTCACTTGCCCAATGTGGAACGGTGTTCTTCCCGATTTGAGCCAGAGCAGTGGTTGATACCTGACATTAGTAAGGATTGTGACTATAAATGGTTAGATGGGGTGGAGCCTGCAGACCTCCAAGATGGCTGATCCCCTTGTCTGCTCTAGTACTGTTCCTGTCTCTCACCTATACTTAGAGTGGAGACTCAGTCGGGCAGTAGTGGGTCTTGTTTACAGAGGGGACGGACCACTGTGGTTTGTTTTCGGAAGACGGAGCGATGCCAGAAATGTTACAAGATGTTCCTCCTCAGGTGTGAGCTGCATGGCCGACAAAATGGCAGCAGCTTAGTGCTCCAACTACCCACGAAATTCTGAGACTGGGAAAAGGTCAACTGGATCTTTCAGATCTTTCAGCACCCAGAGGGTAACCTATTGCTTTAACTGTCTTTGGTGAGCGAAGGATATCAAGAGGGTGCGTGTGTGGAAGAGATCCCGTGGTTTGGGGATAGGTGTCCCTCAGTGCTTATGGTGGAGCATTAGCCCTTAATTGAGAGCAGTGCAAAGGGTTACGGAGTGCTTTGAACACGACGTCTGCCCTGAAAGGAGTATCTTTACTTGGTGGGGAGAATTGTCCTGTGCCACATCCCCTAAGGAAGAAGAACAGGCCCTCAAAGGAGAGCAGGTACTTCTTTTCACCCAAAGCAAAGGCCTCTAAGGAAGCAAAGGATGAAGTGGTAGTACAATGTTTCTGTCCTTGGTTTTCTGACATATCCATAGTAAACACAGAGAAAGTAGTTAAATCTCTATACCTGCACATTACAGAAGATGAGGTGCCCCAACTACAAAAGGGACGCAGTGGGTCCCACACTATGTCCTTGATAGTTGACATAAGCAATCTCCTCTTCTGTTGGCAGAAATTAGCAGAAGCATTACATGCCATTGGATAGAGATACATATTGGAGTCTGTGTTGGTTGTTAAAGGGATAGTAAAATTAGCATTTAAAAAACCTTTTTTTACTCACACAAAACCATTGAAATTCCATATATAGTTAGTTAGTTGCACTAACTATATATCGCGCACCCGCAATCCACTGCTGATCATGTCACATATTACATCATTCATGACATGGTCAGTGACATCACTGATGACATCACTGATGACATCTCAAATGACAGTGGAAGTATACGTGTCTGGACGAAGGATTTAGTAGGTGCATGACTGAATGTATGAGTGAGTGATTAAATGTGTCTCACTGAGTGCATGGGTTAGTGACTAAACTGTCTTAATTTGTGCATCATTATGTCTGTTGTTCTGTAAACTGCTGCATGTGTTGATCAGTAGCTATATGATTAACTATATGGGTTATTGATTGATTGTCCAAGTATTTGTATGGGAGACTGAGTGTGTGTGTGGCTGGCTGGGAGGTGTGTGACTCTGTGCAGATCAATGTGTACTTGTATCAATGATTGTATAAGAGAGTAAGTATGTGTTAGTATATGTTTGAAAATGTAAGGTGCTCTATGTTTAACTGTATAGACAAGAAAATGGAAGTGTGATTGATTCTACAGGACTGACTAGGTGTGTGAGTAACTCCATGGATGAGTGGCAGAGTGTGAGTGTCTGTACAGGTGTATGAGTGCATATGATAGTGTTGTAAAGATGAGTGATGGTATGTATGAATGATTGTAGCAGTTTACAGAACAACAGGCATAATGATGCACAAATTAAGACAGTTTAGTCACTAACCCATGCACTCAGTGAGACACATTTAATCACTCACTCATACATTCAGTCATGCACCTACTAAATCCTTCGTCCAGACACGTATACTTCCACTGTCATTTGAGATGTCATCAGTGATGTCACTGACCATGTCATGAATGATGTAATATGTGACATGATCAGCAGTGGATTGCGGGTGCGCGATATATAGTTAGTGCAACTAACTAACTATATATGGAATTTCAATGGTTTTGTGTAAGTAAAAAAAGGTTTTTTAAATGCTAATTCCTAACTATATATGGTCTATAACCTATGGTTTTTTCAGTGAATTTTCAAGGTTTTGTAAATGCTAATTCCTAACTATATATGGTCTATAACCTATGGTTTTTTCAGTGAATTTCATTGGTTTTTTAAAAGCTAATATCTATATCTGTAAAATATATTCTTTATTACGTGACGTATCACGTAGCCACGTGAGACGCCTCATGACACGTCGCATAACCGTGACGTATCGGCTCTGCAGCGCAAACAAAACCCGTAACGTAAGCGCGCCGGAGCACGCTTACAGATATATATATCTTTTTTAACCTTAATTAGCCAAAATCCACACGTGCACATATCTTGAGGCCTTGCAAAGGCACATCAAACAAACAGTCCCTACAATTTTAAAAAGTTTTCTTGATAATCTATTCCATTATTTATTTTGTTACTGTTTCTCTTGTTACGCTTACCGGTACGCGAACCGGACGCTCCAAAAACACAAGATGGCGGACTCCCGTTACGCTGCCGGTTAGCTGCCCGGTTCGCGTACCGGGCAGCGCCTCTACCGCGAAAAATCGCAATTTTTTTTTTTTTGTCCCGCGGGGGACTTTAATATCCCCCTCATCAATCCTAGGGGGTCAGGAGGGGTTTACCTTGCCCCCTTTCCTTCATTTCCCCCTTCGTTTTTCACCACATCTTGTCTCTCGAACCTACCGAGAAACAAGATGGCGGCCGCTCCGGACTGTTTACAATGTTGACAGCTACGCTGCCGGTTAGCTGCCCGGTTAGCTGCCCGGTGAGCTGCCCGGTTCGCGTACCGGGACGCGCCTCTACTGCGAAAATTTTTATTTTTTTATTTTTTCCCCCGCGGGGCACTTTAATATCCCCCTCATCAATCCTAGGGGGTCAGGAGGGGTCTACCTTGCCCCCTTTCCTTCATTCTCCCCTTCGTTTTTCACCACATCTTGTCTCTCGATCCTACCGAGAGACAAGATGGCGGCCGCTCCGGACTGTTTAGAATGTTGACAGACACCGGAGAGCCAATCAGCTTCGCTTCGCGAAGTTCCGTTACGCGTCAGGTACGCGAACCGGGGCGCTGCCCGGAGCGCGCTTACAGATATATATCTTTTTTTGAACGTTAATTTCTCAAAATCCACTGGAGCACATATCTTGAGACCTAGCAAAGGCACATCGGGCTAACAGTCCCTACAATTTTGCTAAGTTTCGTGCAAATCCATTCAGCCGTTCGGGCTAAAAGTGAGGCCAACCGCCCTATGGAAATTAACATGGGAAAAACACGTTTTGGGACCCCCCTTTTTTCTCAGCCCCCCCTTGACGAACCCCACCCCAAATTTTCAGTGGCTGCTCAGAAACAAAATGTTCCATTTTCCTGAAAATTTCAGCCAATTCCGTCCACAAACGCCAAAGTTATTAGACATAGAATTTTCAAAAATCCCATAGAGAAAAAATCCTAACTATATATACCTACTGGCGACCGCCAGTAGGTAATATATATATATATATATATATATATATATATATATATATATATATCCAAATAGCTACCAAAAACATAGTTCTCCCTACAAAAAAATCTATATGCACTTGACTCCACTGTCAAGAACTTGCCCCCAAATATACCAGGACTAAAGTTAGAATATCAAATGAATTCAGACAAAAAATAGGTGAGAAATGATCTTGCATGAATATAAGAATTTAAAACATGCAGAAGCTTTTTAAGTGATGTATGTGTGTGTGTATGTATATATATATATATACATACACACACACATACATCACTTATATACACACACATACATCACTTAAAAAGCTTCTGCATGTTTTAAATTCTTATATTCATGCAAGATCATTTCTCATCTATTTTGTGTGTATATATATATATATATATATATATATATACACATACATCACTTAAAAAACGTGTCTCAGACCTTGAACGTAAGCACCTTTATCGAATTGTTTAAATTCGTACGAAGTGCAGCTAAGCAAAATGGTCTTGACCTAGGCAAATACACTGATAACTCATCTGATGCTGATTTAATTATATGGGGCCAATGCAATGCACTCAAATCTTGAATAAACAAAGAATTTCTATTTTGAACACAACTTGTGCTATTACCTTGTGTTACGTTTTGCACTTTTAAGGGAAGACACTAACATCTAATACATTCACTTTTTTCTTTGTTACATTCTTGTTCAGTTTTCATCTGGGAGTCATGCAAATGAATGGATGTGCCAGCATGAAATAGCTTATCGTGGGTACATTGTCCAAATTAGTTGAGAAACAGGTTGCTGGGCAAATGATGCTTTTTTTAGGAAACCTTTTAGTTTTTGGTGTAATTCTGACAAAGCTATCCTCATTGACCTAATTCAAAGTCTTCAATATTGACTTAAATATTCTAAAGGTCAGATACTGTAGTAGTGGGCCTCAGCAAGGCCTACCAGTGCTAGGGGTTCTCCCTTCTCTGCACAGAGTCCTCAGACCAATAGAAAGAGGTTGGCACATAAGCTGGAATAGAAAATACAGAGTTTATTAAACCTCATGAGGTGGAACTACATTCACACAGCACCCTTCGGTAATGTATGAAGTAGCACACTGAATAGAAGGAGCCTGGTCCTTTTATACCCACGCAGGGGCTCAAATGAAGGCGGTACAAGTACAAAATGCTGGTTTTAGGTACATATAAGGTCATACAGAAAATGTACAGTCAACAAGTGGGAGGAGCTAACAGTTGCTAATTCTGGTGAACACATCCTGACAGTTACAGACTGGGGACAGCTGCAAGGACAGCTGCAAGCTCAACTGAGAATGTGCGGAGCAGAAAAGGCTAAATATATCTCGCCTCTAGGCAGATTTAGGAGCAGTTAACAGGAAGGTAGGACACAGCACATGGTGAGCACATGGTAGCACATGGCAAACAAAATGGCTGACAGAAATACAAAATGGATTCCACAAAACGGACAAGATAGTCTCCAAATACATGATGGCTTCTGCTAATGCTAACCCCATCACTGCCAAATTACAACAGACGACCCTTTTAGCATTAGCTGAAAACAGTTGTTCATCTGGGGTAATCTAGATATGCATCTTGTACATTGAGGCTCATAATCTCAATGATCTCTTTATTTAGCATTTGTTGTTCTTTTATTTCTGCAATATTTCTCTTGGCAGGTGTACAAGCAGTGATGCACATGGAGCAAAGCATAGGGCCACATTGTATACAAGTACAGCATGTAAATAATATCGGCAACAGTATACATAAAATAGTAGTTTCCAGCCCCAAGTAGCAAATAGTGTCCAGAACCAAGTCGAAAAAGTCCATGTACCAGTCTCTGGGTGAATCTCTGCAGCAATCTTATGCAGTTTTGATATTGCGTCGTATACTGAAGGTGAGCGATCTGGTATAAATACGCAGTAACTGCTACCGATGATGCGACGTGCACCACCTCGATCAGCCAAAATCACATCAAGCACCATTCTGTTTTGGAGTGCTACAATCCTTGCAATTTGCAATTCCTCTGTAATGTTCCCAAGTGCCATTGCTGTCTGATTGGTGACAGCTTCCACAACACAAGTGAGTGTCCTTATTTTCCTACTGTTTAATGCAGCACCCATGAAGAAGAACAAACCCAAATTAAAATCGACATATTGTTGCAAAGTGGTATCAGTCTGATCAACCTCATCAGTATTTATTGTTCGTTTGTATCTGTTCATGGAAATGTCATTATACAATTTGAAGTCAAGGTGATATGACGCAGGTGCCAAAAACACAAGGGGCAACAGAAAAGACACATAGCAGATCCCTGACCACCCAACAGGTAGTTGATAGTATCCCTTATTTCCACAAACAAAATAGGTATTGTGCGAAGATGTGAAACTACTATTATTAGCTCCTTCAATAGTCCCTGTCAAAATACATTCACTCCATCCCACTGGAATTCTCCCAACACTACTAATACATAAATCTGCTTTAGCTCCTGTCACAGAAATTACAAAAGGTCCATTGTTTTTGATATTTCTCATGTTTGTAAAGACATATGGTGTCGAAATATTGTCAGGTTGATACTCCTCCCATTCCCATTTAGTCCCTTTAGCTTGAGCATAACCATCTCTATCTTGATAGCATACTTTATTCAGACGAAAGTTAATTCCACCTACTGAAGGCTTTCCAAAAGCAAACAAAAGTGCATACCAATCTTGACACGAACCATTATGGGAAAACAGTAGACGAATAAAAGGTGTTCCTCCTTTCTTTTGGTGTGCAGGTATCATTCCACACACCCAACAGTTGGTGGTATTCGTGGCATTGTGTGTATGATGCAACATCTGGATGAATGTATTATTTAGGTAGGATTGTCGATGCTTCTGCTCATGGTAGGGGAAGCGTGAAGTAATGATGTTCCACTAGCGCTGTAGTAGTGGCAACAAAAAGTTGTCAAGCAGGAGCCACTTTCTCAACAAACCAGGTGATTATTGCCATAACCACCAGAGCAACAGCAAACCCTACAGCACAAATGATTCTTTTGTTATGCATTTTAGCAACAGCAATAATTGATCTTTCTCCAAACTTGTTGAAACAATCGTTGGAGCTCTTATCCCTGGGCAGCCGCTGATTTCTTCACCACGGGCTAAGACGGGTGTCACTACACTACGCAGGACTGACCCCGACCCTTGCCACATCGGTGTTCCGTTTCACTAACCCAGGGCGGTAGCTCAACCAGTCTTTTTCAGCAAAACAGATTCTTTCCTTGGTCTTGGCTGATATCGGGATTCTCCAGCGATCGTGTGGTCCGGGATTACTTCCGCAGATTCTCAGGTGAGATAGCTTGACCTTTCTCCGTCTCCAGAATCTCTCGATGGTCGGTCAACACAGCAGGTTCCACCAAGGAAGGCGACACACGTTTGCAGTGTGTGCTATGGACCCAGTTCTTCTTGTTCGTCACTCGAACTGCTGTCCTTGTTGCTAGGAGCACCTGCTCCGGTCCTCGCCACCTCGGTTCCAAACTGTTCGATCTGTCGAAGACCTTGACCATCACGTGGTCGCCAGGACGGAGTTCATGGGCCTCACCTGTAGATCTCTCAGGAAGAGCTTCTCGAACCTGTTGATGAATAGAGATCAAACTGTCGGTTAACTGTGCCAAATATTCATTCATCAGAACACATGGAACATCATGTATGGGGCGTGGCTTAGGAACTCCCCAAATGTTCATTGGTCTCCCAAAGACCACTTCATATGGGGTAAGGCCAGATCGTGAATGTGGCACCGATCTTATGGACAACAATGCCAAGGGTAGTGCATCTGGCCACTTCAAAGACGTGGAAGCCAGTATTTTCGCCAACTTCAATTTCAAAGTAGCGTTATACCTCTCCACTAATCCTGCTGATTGCGGGTGGAAGACTACATGGAATTTCTGCTTGATCCCTAATCCTTTTAGAACATGCTCAACATCTTGCCCAATAAAATTAGGTCCGTTGTCACTCCACAAAAGTTTACAAACACCATATCTAGGGAAAACCTCCTTTAGAAGCACCTTCGCTGTGGTGAGAGCAGTATTATCCTTTGTAGGGTATGCCTCTAATCCATTTACTGAAGGCAAATACCACCACTAGGAATGTATTTCAGATTATTGCAGCGTTCGAGTTGGATGTAATCCATCTGCAAAACATCAAAAGGTGCGGTTGGTGCAGCAAACCCTCCTGAAGGAGTACGTGTTCCTTTACCAGGATTATACTGCCAACAGATCAAACAGGACTGTACTACTCTTTTAGCTGTGCTGGCAATTTCAGGATGCTCCCAAACTTACGTAATCAATTTAGTTATTGCTAGAGCTCCAACATGAGCCAGCTCATGTGCCATTTGAACCATAGGTTGTAAATAGGCTGCAGGCAATTTCCATTTATCCAAGTCTTTGTTGCGCCAACAACCCTCATCGTCCAATATTCCTTCTTTAGCCCATTGCTCAAGTTCTGCTACAGAAGATGATCTCTGTACATCTAACACTTCCTGCCTAGCATCATGCCATCGCTCAGCTTGAGACTTTACTTCGTACATGGAAGTAGTGCTTCGTTGCATTGCAGTCTCACGAGCTACGCGGTCTGCAAAGGCATTGCCTTGTCCTATTTTGTCAATGATTTTCTTGTGTGCGCTACACTTCATAATAGCAATTTTCTTTGGGTATGTAAGTGCAGTCAAGAGATTATGTACTAAATCTCCATGCATTATCTGTATCCCGTGGGATGTAAGAAAGCCTCTTTCCTTCCAGAGTAGGCCAAAATCATGAACCACTCCAAAAGCATAGCGGCTATCCGTGTAGATGTTCACACACAAGTCAGTGCTAAGTTCACCCGCTTGTGTCACAGCTATTAGCTCAGCTGCTTGAGCCGACTTCTGAGGTATGCGAGCTGTTTCCACTACTGTCTGAAGTGTCGTAATTGCATATGCAGCTGAGGTCGTGCCATCTGGTAACTTCAAACCGGACCCATCAACCCACAGTTCCCCATCTACATCTGGAAGGGGCGTATCTTGTAAATCGACGCGACCCTTTGTCTATGCCTCAGTAAGGAATATACAATCGTGAGGCTCTTTTGATTGAGACTGAGTTACAGGATATGGTAACAAAGTGGCTGGGTTCAGTGTCGCGCATCTTTTCAAGGTAATATGAGGTGCTAAGAGTGTCAATTCGTATCCTGTCAAACGGGCACTAGTCAAGTGTTGTGTCTTGGTCTGATTGAAAAGGGCATCTACTGCATGGGGTACTAGCACCAACAGCTTGTGTGACAAAACTATCCCTTCAATCTGACGTATGGACACAGCTGTTGCTGCAACTGAACGAAAACACCCAGGCAATGCACGAGCAACAGGATCAAGGACGGCTAAAAAATATGCACAGGGGCGCTGCTTGTCACTGTGTGTCTGCACTAAAACTGATAATGCACATCCATCTTTCTCGTGTACATAGAGTGTAAAAGCCTTTGTGTAATCTGGTCAGCCTAACACTGGTGCAGAACAAAGAGCTTGTCTTAACTGACGAAAAGCATTTTGACATTCATCTGTCCGTGGGAGGGGGATCAGAGTGTCTTTAGTCAAAACGCTAACAGGGGTTTAACAATGTGTGAAAAACCCAATATCCATTGCCTACAAAACGAAGTCAAACCAATGAATGCACGGACATCTTTCTGGGTGGAAGGTACTGATGTGTCTAAAATTGCTTGTATGCGATCTGGTGTAAGTGCCATGCCCTCCTTAGACAGAAGGTGACCTAAGTAGGTTACCTTCGGTCTACAATATTGCAATTTCTTTCATGATACTTTATGATGGTGTGTAGCAAGGAAAGAAAGTAGAGACAAAGTACACTCTTCACATAGTTCAGGCGTATCGGCTGCCAACAAGATGTCATCGACATATTGTATGAGAGCCACGCCTTCAGGCAAAATAAAGGAATCAAGTTGTCGTTTTAAGGCTTAACTATAAATACTCTGACTCTCAGTGTACCCCTGAGGAACTCTACAAAATCTGTATGATCGATTATTCAAAGTGAAACCGAACAAATATCGGCTATCAGGATGAATAGGAATCGAGAAGAAAGCATTCTTCAAATCGATCACAGAAAATGTAGTCACTGTTGGGGAAACCAAAGTAAGTAGTGTCGTTATGTCAGAAACCACAGGGTACTGTGGTACTACAATCTTGTTGACTTCCCTCAAATCAATGATGAATCTGTAAATCCTAGTGTCAGTATCTTTTTTCAAAATAGGAAGAATAGGACTATTGCAAACAATGTAAGGAACTTCTTCCACAACCCTCACTTTAATCAAATCATGAACAATGCGTGTAAGTGCTTCTTCTCCTTCTCCTTCTCTAAAAATGTTATACTGAGGCAGTCTTGGCAAAGAAGCACCCTTCTTGACACTAATATGTACTGGCAGAATAACCATTTGCCCTACATCGGTGTCTGAAGTAGCCCACAAAGTACTACGGAGTGAAGCTAATGCAATGTCCTCTTTAACAATGCAGGATCTCTCAATCACGGGGTAATTGTCATTCAATATAACCCGTACTCCTTCCGGAGAACATCGTATCGTAGCCCTGAAATACTTGAGCATATCAAGACCCACAATATTGTTTGGTGTGTTCGGAGAAAGCAAAAATGGACATGGAGCAGTCAACTTATCAACATGGAATTCGAGTGGTTGTGACAATGGGCTAAGGGAAGGCGTTCCATCGAACCCGATCAATGTAATGGTTGAGCCAGACAGGGGAGCCCTTGGAACCAATGTTTAGATAAGGCGCTACGAGTAGCTCCTGTATCAACCAGAAACTGATCAGTAGAACCCAAAACATGTGCTGTAACATAGGAACCCCTCTGATCTACTGGAACTTCAACTGATTCCGTACCCCATCCTAGGGAATCCTATGCATAAGTAGAATCTTGAAAATCAGACGGCACATAGTCGGACATTTGATATTGGTTCCTTCTATCAAAAGTGTTAAACCCATCCTGCCCACGTGTATTAGCATCAAACCTAACGCGATCATTCGTGCTTCCTCTAGGCCCTGAATATCCTGAACGACTTCTCATTTGTCCCCGACCACGTGGACACTGCTGAGCACGCAGCACTGGACAATCAGAAATCCAATGTCCAAATTTCTTGCAGTACGCACACTGGTCAACAGACAAATCCGAACGAGTATAGGAAGGAAAGGACAAACCATAAGATCCACGTCCACCTCTATCATTACCTCTAGAAGGCAGACCATAAGCCTGAGCGAACATAACCTTTGTTTTCAACTCTTTAGTATTTTTATCCTCATTACCCTTCGCTTCTAATTCCTGGCGTTCGTAATACTGAGCCATAGTCAAAAGAGAAACCGGAGAAGAGGTAGTCCATGAACTCTTCAAAGCGTGTAAAGAAATCTGAAACCGATTCATCTGCCTTTTGCTTACACGACAATAATACATTCCAATCTATCTTTTTAGGGGGAATAATCGTCTTTAACTTAACTAATATAGCTGTAGGGAGATCTAAAATCAATTTAGACGGTTTCTGTGCAGGCTCCCGCTCTACATCCATTTGTTCTAACTCTTTCCATAATGCCCCAAAAGTTGCACGATCATCAACTTTATGCACAGTTCTCCACATGTCAGGCGGCAATATCATTCCGAAAAACAAACCAATATCAGGCAAAGTCATGGTACAAGAGCTAATAGCACCCTCAACTTCCTCATAAAAAGCTGCTGGATTTTTGCGGGGATCAGGCAATATATTTTTAAGGGCCATAACATCCGCTCTGTTCCAAGGAGTGTAAACCCAATTATAAATAAAGTAACCATTTGCATCAATAGAAGTCTTATCATCCGTCGTACCCGCTCCTTTAGGAGGAACATACAAAGGTGTGGCTTCCCGCATAGGTTTCGCAGGAACTATCATAGTCTTATCTGTTCCGAAGATAGAAGCTTGTGCCACGCGGGTCTGAGATGTATGTGCACCACATGTGCACCCATGCATATTTCAGGGGTGCAACAGGGTGTCCTTTGGACACCCCTGCACCCTTGAAATTATTCTCAATTTGCGATTCGCAAATTGCGAATCGCAAATTGAGAATAACTTCCCATTCATTCCTATGGGCCTCCTGGCCCATAGAAATGAATGGGAAAGTATTCCTTAATTGCGATTCGCAATTTGCTAATCGCAATTAAGGAATTTTAAGAAATCGTAAAAAAAATGCGATTTTGTACATACATACCCATTTGCGATTCTCAAATAGCGATTTCTTAAAAATCGCTATATGAGAATCGCAAATGGGTATCTTGATACATATGGCCCTAAATTCTTTTGTTTCCTTGTTTTTTAACTCTAATGCTTTCGCATAAATGTTCTTTCGCTGTTCTTTTTCAATCAAGGCTTGCTCACGCTTCATTCGTTCACGCACTTCTTTCTCCCACATTCGCACACAGTCAAATATATCTTGCCTAGTCTTTCGCTTAAAAATACACTGTTCCACATACTGAATCTTTCGCAAATCAAATGACCCATGCATAGGCCAACGCAACTCAGGATCCTTACGAGTGTATTTATTCCATAACGTGCTGTACATTATGGAAGAAATACCATACTTAATATACATGTCCCTATTAGGCGTCCCCTCCGGGGGGGCGGTTGTGCTTCATCGAGTCTCAAACTGGTACCTCTACAAAAGCAACACATCCTACGAAGTGTGCTAGAAACAGGCATGCCAAAAATAGTGCAAAATATGCAGTATTATAATCAAAGTAGCGCTTAAGGTACTCTTCGTACGTTGCGCCAGTCAAACAAATTCAAATAGAGAAAAATCTCCTCATTACCTGCCTATATAAATTGCAATTCATATATATCACATACATACAAATACGAATACTGGCCAGTCATACAAATCATAAGCCGCAGTAAGTGTTACTAAACTACCTTACCAATCGAAGGCATTAAAAACCAACAGCAAGTGCCGCAGAACGACTCTTACCAATCAAATGGTGTCCAGGTTCCAATTGCCAAGTTCTCAAATCAACCAAATGGTCACTGCACGGCGAATCAACAGAAGAGATTTCAGTCGAGGACCGGTGCCACCTGGATGGTCAGATCAGAAAGAAAGGAAAAACGCTGTGGTTGCCAAAACTCCGGTCTCCTTAGGCAGCGATCGCGTCCAAAGCGAGATTCCAATCCTTCTTTTCGACCAGTCCTTTGGGCATCCGAGTCACCGCGAGCACCGCGTTGGGCACCAATTTGTAGTAGTGGGCCTCAGCAAGGCCTACCAGTGCTAGGGGTTCTCCCTTCTCTGCACAGAGTCCTCAGACCAATAGAAAGAAGTTGGCACAGAAGCTGGAATAGAAAATACATAGTTTACTAAACCTCATGAGGTGGAACTACATTCACACAGCACCCTTCCGTAATGTATGAAGTAGCACACTGAATGGAAGGAGCTTGGTCCTTTTATACCCACACGGGCTCAACTGAAGGCGGTACAAGTAAAAAATGCTAGTTTTAGGTACATATAAGGTCATACAGAAAATGCACAGTCAACAAGTGGGAGAAGCTAACAGTTGCTAATTCTGGTGAACACATCCTGAAAGTTACAGACTGGGGACAGCTGCAAGGACAGCTGCAAGCTCAACTGAGCATGTGCGGAGCAGAAAAGGCTAAATATATCTCGTCTCTAGGCAGATTTCAAGAGCAGTTAACAGGAAGGTAGGACAGAGCACATGGTGAGCACATGGTAGCACATGGTAAACAAAATGGCAGACTGAAAAACAAAATGGATTCCACAAAACGGACAAGATAGTCTCTAAATACAGGATGGCTTCTGCTAATACCCCATCGCTGCCAAATTACAACAATACCACATCTTAATTTTTGGTGTCGCATTATATAAATTCTAAACTGTCCTCACATACCAATTCCTCTGCATATTTTGCATCAACAACAACACCATTATATGTCTGTCCCTAAATAAGTGAAATTGAAATCCTCTTAGCTACAATGAATATGCTACTTACTAGTATGCATCTGTTCTTGGCATGTAGGGCTGCTGACATTCATATCTATAGCATAGATCGCCGCCTAGTGTTGGGTCCAGATGATTGCACATTGTTGTCCTGGAAGAGTCTTCGAAGTATCACGAGATAGGTGGCTCCTCCCCTGGACTACAGTGCGCATGGGCATCGACTCCATCCCCAGATTGTTTTTAGCCATTGTGGCGAAGATGGAGTGTAACAGTGTGAGCGATGACCATGCTAAGAGTAAGTTTGAATTCTGCAGCCGCTACAGGCGCCGGGTAGGAGGGCGGGCGATATGAATGTCAGCAGCCCTACATGCCAAGAACAGATGCATACTGGTAAGTAGCATATTCAGTTCGAGGCATGTGGGCTGCTGAATTCATATCTATAGCATAGAATATATAGCAGTCCCTCCATTAACGGCGGCCGCCTGTGCCAGCTGCAGACGTTTGAAAAAGTGTCTTAAGAACAGCCTGCCCTACAGCTGCTTTCTGCTTGGAGTGCACATCTACACAGTAGTGTTTAGTAAATGTGTGTGGTGTAGACCATGTGGCTGCTCTACAAATGTCTTCCAAAGGGATATTACCAAGGAAAGCCATGGAGGCCCCCAACTTGCGGGGGGAGTGGGCTCTGGGGGGGACCGTTAAAGTGCGCTTAGCCTTGTGATAGCAAATTTGAATACACTTAACGATCCACCTGGCTATACCTGCTTTGGAAATGGGGTTGCCTTTGTGCTGGGCCGAAAAGGCAACAAAGAGTTGTTGCGTCTTCCTAAAATCCTTGGTCCTATCGATGTAGTACATCAAAGCTCGTTTGACGTCAAGAGTGTGGAGCATTCTTTCGGCTACTGTCTCTGGGTTTTGAAAGAACGCGGGCAGTTCAATGGTCTGATTGACATGGAACTGTGAAACGACCTTAGGAAGAAATTTAGGGTTAGTGCGCAGCACCACCCTGTTCGAGTGAATTTGTATGAATGGCTCTCGTACAGTGAGCGCCTGGAGCTCACTAACACGTCGCAGAGACGTAATGGCTATTAGAAAAGCCACTTTCCATGTTAAAAACTGAACCTCGCATGAATGCAGAGGCTCAAAAGGTGGGCCCATCAGTGTGGTGAGGACCACATTAAGGTTCCATACAGGAGCTGGCGGGGTCCTGGGAGGGTTGACCCGTTTCAGTCCTTCTAGGAAGGCTTTAATGGCAGGCACTCTGAAAACGGAGAGATGCTGCCTGTTTTGGAGATAAGCTGCTATGGCGGATAAGTGTATCCGAATGGAAGCATATGCCAGCTTGCATTTGTAAAGATGTAACAAATAACAGATGAAGTTGTGAGTGGATGCATCTAGCGGGTTGATGTTGTGTTCTGTACAGTAAATAACAAACCGCTTCCATTTTGCTGCATAGCAAGCTCTGGTGGTGGGCTTTCTTGCCTCCCGTATGATATCCATGCAGTCGGGAGGCAAGTGAAGGTAGCCAAATTCTAAGACTTCAGGAGCCAGATCGCCAGGTTGAGCTGTTGCGGGTCTGGGTGCCGAATGTCGCCATGGCTCTGCGTCAAAAGTCTGAGCGTGAGGTGCAACCTTTGATGCGGTACCACGGAGAGTTCTAGAAACGTGGTGTACCATGGTTGGCGTGCCCACGTTGGAGCAACCAGGATGAGTGTCATCGAGTGTTGCTTTAGCTTTCGTGCCACCAGTGGTATGAGAGGTGCTGGGGGAAAAGCGTACGCAAATCTGCCTGACCAGTTCTTCCATATCGCATTGCCCTGCGACTGTGGGTGAGGGAACCTGGCGGCAAAGTGTTGGCATTTTGCGTTTTCCCTTGTGGCAAACAGGTCTATCTCTGGATGACCCCACTGCTGGAAGTACGGGTGGAGTACTGATGGATGTATCTCCCACTCGTGCATTTGGTGGCTGTACCTGCTGAGCAGATCCGCCATCTGATTGTCCTTGCCCGGGAGGTGTTCCGCCATGAGGAAGATGTTCCTCTGAATGGCCCACTTCCACATGCTCTGAGCCAGATGAGACAACTGTGGAGAGTGTGTACCCCCCTGCTTCTGAATGTAGTACATGGCTGTCATGTTGTCCGTCCGGATCAACACGACTTTGTTGCACAGATGTACTTTGAATGCCTTCATCGCCATGAAGATTGCCATCAGTTCTAGGTAGTTGATGTGCATCTTCTTTTGCTGCGTTGTCCATAGTCCCTGCACCGTGTAGTGGAGTACATGAGCTCCCCAACCCTGGAGAGATGCGTCCGTCATCAGGATAATTTGTGGCACAGGCTCCTGGAATGGTCGGCCCTTGCAAAGGTTGTGTGGATTCCACCAATGCAGAGAGTTGTATGCCCGACCGGTCACCAACACTAGGTTTTTTAACTGTCCGTGAGCCTGATTCCACTGACGTGCCAAGCCCTCTTGAAGCGGACGCATATGTAGTCTCGCGTGCGGGACTATGAAGATGCAGGAGGCCATCATGCCTATCAACTGCATGAACACTCTTGCTGGAAGCGAGTGTTGCGGTCTGAACTTCTGGATGAGCGACTGAATGCTGTCGACCCTCACAGAATTCGGCTGAGCCGTGGCTGCCAGAGTATCTATCGTCGCGCCCAGATACTGCCGCACATGGGCTGGCTGAAGGTGCGATTTGGGATAATTTAGTGAGAATCCCAGACTGTGAAGAAGGTGAATGGTGTGGGACATGTTGGCGGCGCACAGCTGGGCCGACTTTGCTTGGACAAGCCAGTCGTCCAGATAAGGGTAAACGTGAACGTTCTGCCTCCTGAGGTGCGCAGCCACTGTCGCCAGGCATTTTGTGAACACCCTGGGCGCTGTGGTCACCCCGAAAGGTAGGACCTTGAACTGATAATGCCGACCCTGAATGGTGAATCTGAGGTATTTTCGGTGCGATGGATGTAGTGGAATGTGAAAATATGCATCCTTGAGATCCAAGGTTGCGAGGAAGTCTCCCTGGTTGAGCAATGGAAGAACTTGCTGCAGCGTCAGCATGTGAAAGTGTTCTGAGAGAATATACTGGTTTAGGGGTCTGAGGTCCAGTATGGGTCTGAGGGACCCGTCCTTCTTCGGGATTAAGAAGTAAAGGGAATACACTCCTGTGCCTTCTTCCTCCACCGGCACGAGCTCGATTGCCCCTTTTTGCAGCATGACAATTACCTCCTGCTGCAATAAGTGCAAATGTTCTGTGGACATAGGACGGTGTTTTGGTGGCATGTTTGGTGGAGTGGATGTTAACTCCAGACAATAACCGAACTGGATAAGTTTCCTGACCCACCTGTCTGTGGTGATGGATTTCCAGACTGGCAGGAACTGCTGGAGTCTCCCCCCGACAGGTGTGGTATGGTCGGGGGCAGTGGCAGGGCGTCACTGTTTGTTGGTGGCAGAGGAACGGGAGTTGTTATTTTCACGGCCTCTGCCCTTGGTACTGTTGCCCCGATAGCCGCCTCTACTCTGCTTGGTGTAAGAGGACTGCGTCCCACCTTTAGTGTATTGCGTTTGCTGGGACATCTGGCCTCTGGAAACACCTCTATTGCCTGAGCGACGAAAAGTACTGCCGCTAAACTGTTGGGACTGGAGAGCTCCCATGGACTTTGCAGTCTCGGTATCCTTCTTTATTTTTTCCAGTGTGGTATCCACCTCTGGACCAAATAACCTATCAGGGTTTACCGGCTGATTGAGGATGGTGGTTTGTATCTCTGGCTTGAAAACGGAGATTCTGAGCCATGCCTGACGTCTCAACATCACACTGGTGTTAATGGCCCTGGCCGCGGTGTCCGCCCCGTCCAGTGCACATTTAATAGAAGCGTTGGAGATGAGCTTCCCTTCCTGAATGAGCATCTCCGCCGCCTCTTTATACTGATCTGGTAGATGTTGTAACAGGGTCTCTAGTGTGTCATAGTGCGCCCTGTCATATCTGGCCAAGAGTGCCTGAGTGTTTGAGATACGCCAGATATTGGCTGCTTGAGCCGCCACCCTCTTCCCTGATGCCTCCAGCACTTTAGATTTTTTGTCAGGGGGAGGAGCATCACCAGTGGTTTGCGAATTCGCCCTCTTCCGGGCATTAGAAACAACCAGAGAGTCCAATGGCAACTGGCCCTTGATGTAGGTAGGGTCGCCAGATGCCGGCTTATATTTTTTTCAATTATAGGGTTGATCACCCTGGCACGTGTGGGTTCTTTAAAAATGTCTGCAGCATGTTTTAGAACCCCTTTCAACATTGGGAGAGTTTTGACAGTCTTTTCTGCCGTGGAAAAGGTATCAAAAAGGAAGTCCACGTCAATAGGGTCAGCGTGCAGCTGGACGTCGTGGTTTTTAGCCGCCCTCTCAGGAGAGGTTTTGACATTGTACACCTGAGTGTCCGGGGCAGTTTGCGGATCCCCTGGGTCCCCTGCATCTGCCCAAGAGTCCTGGTGATCCTCAGGATCAGTGTTGGCAGGAAAGTTATACTCCTCGTCATCACCTTCCCCAGCCTCCACATCTGAATAAGTGGGTGAGGGTGTAGCAACTCTTGGAGTCCGTGGAGCACGTGGCTCAATCAGAACCGGGGAATCCGTAGAAGGCTTCTTGCGCTTCAAAGGAATCGTGTAGGACTCCAAAGGCTGTGTCGCCGTGATCTTTCTCTTGTAGAGGGTAAGTTTACCGGTGTCGGCGTCGATAAAGTGTTCCGACTGCTCCTCCATCAAGGGTTGTCGATGCTTCAAACTCCCAAGCTGCTGAAAAGGCTTCGACCCTGCAGACCCTTGCACGGGCGCTTTGGCGACCGACCTTGGTGCGAAGGCCTTCGGTGCCACCTTCGGCGGCAACGTAAACAGGAGTGGCGTCGAAGACTTTGGCGTTTTGGCAGCCTGCTTCGGGGTGGAAGCATCCTTCGGATCGACCGCGGAAGCCTTGTTCTTGATGCATTGCAGTGAGTCCGACACCTGCTTCGTAAAGGAAGCGGACGGTTTCGTCGACCCGACAGACGTCCTCGGTCCACCAGCGTGTGAAGACTCGAGCGTCGGTGTCGTGGTCTTCTCCGGCCGAGGTACAGGATCAGCCCTCTTAGGTGCGCCGTGTCCTCCTTCCGCGTCGACGGCCTTCGGCGCCGACGACTTCGGGTCAGCGGCCTTGACTCCCGGGTTTGGTGCCCTAGTCTTCGGCTCGAGCCCTTGATCGATTTTGGATCGACGCCCTTGACTGACTTTGGCTCGACGCCTTTGTTCGGCTTCACCGGGTCGACAGCCTTCTTTGGCTTCGGCTGCCCCGACATATCGGAAGACGAGAAGGCGGCCAGAGGGACAGACGTCTTCTGTTTCGACGGCGTCTCCATCACTTTCGTTTTCGTCGACACCGAAGGTTTCACTTTCGGTTTCGTTTTGACCAACGGCGGCTCCGCAGAAGTGTCCGTAGCCGGGTCCGTAGGCGAGGCCGTGGATCTGGGTGTAAGGTCTTGGGTAAGGCCGTGTGGCGATCCCGCGACCTGAGTCTTAGTGATTGTTCGAACGGGGCATAGCTCTTCGCCTGAGCTATCTTCCATGGCTATATGGCTTTATAGTTCGAGTTCATGGCAGTATGATGACCCCCGCCCGCAACTGTCCTCACTGAAGCATAATCTATATCGCAGGCAGATCTAACCACTCACGAGGTATGGGTGTCCTTCCTACCATTGTTACAAGGCATTGAGCACTGAAGTGCACAGAGTAAGGACGGCTGTCTTTTTTCTTACACAGCATTTCAATCATACATCGCCCCAGCATCACTGGCCACATTGTTTGAGTCGCAGCAGTTAGCATCGTTTTTGGATTCATTCCAGCAGTTTTCCTCGAGGTATTACACTTTTTTACATGTGTTCACACATCATAGTGCCCACACAGCCTACCATTGATCTGGCTTACATGTATTTTCTCTTATTTTTTAGCATTTGATTGCTTACATTTCGCTCAGACTGTTTACATCACACAGTCTATTAGCAAGCAAGTTTGCATCTTACATATATGGGATCCACAAGCTATCTAGGTATGTGTATTTAAAGAATTTAGGCTGTTAGCAATATCCTCCCTTTAAATCCATGCACGCATTATAGAGGTGCATCAATGACTAGCTTGTATCCATCAAGGTGTTAGTTAACTTTTGGACACCAGCACAGTCATATACCCCTCGTTTACAATGAGAAGCTCAGGTTGGCATTTTTGTTTACCCCCGGTCATGTCTCCCGGTAATAATCATATCGATAGGTTGTTATTCGTGTTCACCGCAGGTCATGGAATAGATCAGTTTAGAACATTATATCCCCCTTTGACTGTCAGATTGTTACATTATGGCGTGTAATATGTTTTGTTTACATTATTCTGAACAGTTTTTTTGTACATTTTAGGATTCTGCCCCTGAAGAAGGGTACCTGAGGGTCCCGAAATGCATTGGGCAACGCAGCTACAAAATTACAACCACTCTTTGTAATATAATGCTTACATATATGCTTGTTATCATATTTAAATGTGATTGTGTAGTATAACATGTTTGTGCTTGTATGATTATCATTCAATACAGTACCATATGTGATAACTAATTAGTTGTTAAATAGGTGAATAGGATTGTATTTCTTATGTTTATTTGGTAAATGTAATACTTTCTACCGTGAAAACTAAAAAATTTTAGTGTTCAACTAAAAACTGTTTATGGTTCAGTTATTTTTTGGAAATTGGAACATTTCCTCTAGGAACAGTGCTCACCACTTGTAGATCCTCATCTACTATTCTTGTCTATCTTCCATGGCCCCATAGGCCTCATTGTCGTCTCCTACCTCGTCGACGACTTCTTCTGCATCGAGCGCTTCGACGTCCGCATCGTAGTCGTAGTCGATCTCCTCCGCTGGAGGTGAAATCTGCATATGAACTTCTTGTTCGTCTGCTTCTTCTCTCTCGAAGATGTCCACCGGTGCCGGGGCCGACTGCTGGGCCTCCAGGCACGCCACGCGCCGAAGTCGAATCGTCTTCTTCGATCGAAACCGGGAACAAGCCATACAGTTGGCTTCATCGTGGTCCGGCGACAGGCACTTGTTGCACACCGGGTGGACGTCGATATGGGGATACTTCGATCCACACACGGGACATTTCTTGAACGGGCTCCGTTCCATGATGTGTCGTCGAAAGTCTTGTTGCGTCGACTGGGCCTCGAGCACCGAAGAGCCACGCGACTCCTCGGGATGTCCGACTCGGGAACTGAGCCGGAGCAGAGCTGGGCACCGAGCGCAAAACAATACCGACAGTATAGGAAAAGGCCTTCAGGCCTTAAGAAAAGTCTATATCGATTCCGAACTGGAGATAACGAATATACATCCGAACCCAATGGCGGAAAAAAACAATCTGGGGATGGAGTCGATGCCCATGCGCACTGTAGTCCAGGGAAGGAGCCACCTATCTCGTGATACTTCGAAGACTCTTCCAGGACAACAATGTGCAATCATCCGGACCCAACACTAGGCGGCGATCTATGCTATAGATATGAATTCAGCAGCCCACATGCCTCGAACTCATTGCTTCAAGCAATATAAAAGCCCTTGATGTAGATATTGATACCATATACTTCACAATTTTATGAAATGGGCCACCACTGTCTTAGAAGAAAGAAACTGTGATGCCAGGGTGGCACCAGTACTACCTGCATACAGGTGGTCTTATAAAATTGTGCCTGGGATAACTGCAAAGATGAGCCTTCAATGTTTGCTGCAGACTGGGTTTGAGCTACTGTGCATGATGTATTTCTAGACATTGTTACTCAAAGTCTGTCCACCTTTTTTATAAGCCACTTAACTCTGCCAGCAAACATAGCATACCAGTGCCTCAAAGAATTGATAGGTGAATAAGGAAATATGCCTTGCAATAAGATCTTGCAGACTGTGGTGAACAAAGCTAAGAAGACACTACCCAACGTAAGAAGTTAAAAGCTAAAGAAGTGAAGATCCAGACCTACAAGTAGAATCTGGAGGCAAAGTAATCAATGCATATCATAAATATACAGGCTCTTACTCTCTTTAAAAAAATATTTTTAAAAATCTGTGATGCTTGCAAACATTCGTCTTTGTCATACAAATTTTTCTTGACCATGCCTCATATAGATGTACGCTGCAAGGGAGTTTTTCAGCTTTGGAGAACATTAAACACTGTTTAAGAAACCAACTCGGGCGTTAAAGTGATGAAGCCTTTATGCTTCTGTTGGACAGAATGAGTTTGGTGGGAAAAGTATGACTTTATACACATGGTCAAGCATAAAAGTGCTTTGCTGTAGGCTATATTAATTGAATAATTTTCAGTCAGTCTGTGCATTAACAAATTTCCTGCCCTAAGGATTGGAATTCAGAAGAAGGACTGGGCCTGGAATTTTACCTGTGGAGAGTAACCCCACTTGAATCCAGGACAGAAGAGTGGTGTCCAAGGGCTCGTTGGCTATACTCCTTTTAAGCTCCAGAAACACAGAAGCTCCAGGAACACAGAAGCTGTAAGAAGCCTGCATCAAAGAAGGGTGCAGCTGACCGGTTCCAGCTGGATTTGCCCTGGACCCTGCTGGAGGCTTCTGGGAGATTGAGGCTATCATAGGGCCACCACAGAACCCCAGCTGCCATTCTCACACCACTGGTTGGATTCAACTTTCTTGTTTGCCACGCTTAAAGCAGCTCTACTTTCAGAAAAGTTTTAAAGTCCCAGCAGGGAGAATTTCACTGGGACCAACGCTGAGCTGCATCCTATAGTCGTCAAGCCCTCTGTTGGATCCAGCCCGCCCGCCAATGAGAAAATTCCTGCAGAACTTACACTGAGTCAGAAGGTAAACTTTTCACTGGGACGAACCTGGTTGCTGTAGCAGGCCTGTGCTTTACACAGTCGGCCTTCAATTTTGACTTTGAACTGGTCTACCACAACCAGCTCAGATACCCATGGTTGCCGTTTGTGCTTTTTTGGTGCTAGGAAACTCTGAAACGCCTAAAAATCATATCTCCAGTTCCCCTTATACAATATTTGTGGTTTGTCTGTCTATTTGTATATTAAACTTCATAATATTTTTCTAAACTGGAGTGGGATTTTTTTGTGTTGTGTTTTTTGACTTGTTAACCGTTTTCGTGTTGATAAATGCTTTGCACTTCTTTCCTTTAAGGTAAGCCCAGTTGCTCTGTCCCACAGCTACCCAGGACTGAGGTACGGTTTAATTTAAAGTAACCTAACTGGACCTGATACAAAATAGTGACATTATTACTTGGTGATGTCTCACAACCACCCCAACTAATAATCTACTTTCACATTGGTGTTACAGCAGTGGGGTCCAGAATGTGTGCTTAGCAGTACCACTCGGTTAGTAAACTGGAAATTAAAATTCCTTAAATTGACTCAAAGTAAAAAAAAAGATTTTTAATTGGATTAAGTCATTAAATGTTTTTTTTTTGGTAAATATTCTACTGATTCCAATTTTTGCACCACTTCATGACACGGTACAGTTGCAGTTTTTCACATAATGTTGCTGCATAAAGGCACCTGGGAACGTTAATAAGATAAAATTATATTTGTATAGTAAACATATAGTCTTCTCAGAAACATCGGAAAGCTTTTGCATTTATGCATTAACTAGTTGGTAACCATTTTTGTTACACAACCCGTGGGCAGGGATTACAGGTTGTAGGTCATACATGGTGATAATTCCTGGCACACTGAGCTGGGCACAGCCCAGGCGCCCTGCCCTCTCCCACACATACTGGGCAAAGAGCCTGGATCTGTCTCAGAAGATGTGTCTTTGCTCCAGCCCGGCCCTCTGACCGCTGGGTACAAAAATATGCCAAACATCTGCACTTTCTGACTGCTGCATAGAGCAAAGGACAGACCTCCCACCAGTCTGTGGCGAATGTGGGCTGCAGGACTGGACAGAAGAGTGAATGTAATGCATGTGAGAGGGAAAATGGCAGAACAGAAAGGAGTCTAATATGAGAGGGAGGGAAAGCTGGAGAGGAGGGTGGATGTGGAAGAAAAACAGAAGTGAGAGCGACAGAAGGAAATGTCTACTATGTCTGGAAATGATAAAGAGTAGCAAGGAAACCGTTTTATGCTGGGTGTCCCTTAAACAATGAGAACAGTGTCTGGACATGGTTAAGAAACTGATTTCATTGAAGTTGTTTAGCAATATATTTCTTTTTTTGCCAACCAAGCATATGCTTCCATCTTTTACAGAGATGTGACCTTGAAATCATTTGTTTTTGCTATGTTACTTTAAATACGATTTCATAAATTTGTAATTAAGGGCGAATTTATGGTACGGAAGGTAAATGTAAATGTACAGGAATTTATATAGCGCAAATCACCAAGCGGTTTCTAAGCGCTTGCTAACGCGGGATTACTGGTTACTAATTATCTTACCAAATCCCAAACTATGTCGACTGAATCGTTGGTACCTGTCTTGGAGTAAAAGGTAATCTCGCAATAAGTCAATCAATTTAAGAACTTACACCACTCTAAATGACCACTGACCAAAATTAAGTTTTAAAGATTTAATATAAAGTCAAAGATAACTGAAGATACAAACTTCTCAAAATGAGATTAAGAAGATAAATCGGTATCACTATAAACATGAACTTTTTGAATAGTCTGAGTCTGAAAAACAGAATAATAAGTACAAGCTCGAAAACCATCAGGGTTGCCAAAATGGATACAAGTTGCAACCTCAAAGTCATTACCGAAAAGAAAATTAAGGTTAGTCTGTCCCTACACTACACTAAATGACATCCCTACTTAGCAAGATCTTAACCCTCTAGGTGTCAGCCGTGGTGACTTCCTAAGAAGATCACGCACTTCTCTTTGTCTCTTCTCTGATAATGGGTCTCTTCTGATCAGCCTATCTGCCTACCCATCCGCTTCCTTAGGCTCCCAAAATCATCTGCTCCGCTCTCCTCCCGGGTCTCTTTCCCTAATACCAAATCACATTTCTGATAGGAACGCCCCTTGGGACGCCCCTCACGTGGTACATCTTTGCGCGGTAAACTCCATGATGGTACTCTTGAAGACCCTCGTTATAGTTGACCTTGGTTCCCAGGCTTCTTCTTCAGTGCGCTGATACCCCCTGAAATTCCTGGAAACTCCTACAGGCCTGCGCAAGGCGCCACTGAACAAAGTCCCTTTCATTCGAGCTGATTAGGACCCTCGCACCTGCATACAGCTCGTCCTGCAGTGGGCCTCAAATTCCAGACTCCACCATATCTTTAGTCATAAAACACTCTCAAAGCTCGGTGCTGGACACCTCGCGACCTCTTCTCTAACGAGCACATGACGATTTACACGACATGACATTATCTCCTCTGGCCTACTTGATTTACATGCAGCAGGTCCCTGCACTCTTAAAACGTTAACTTGATTTAAACAGCAAACATTCTTAACTAGCATACGTTTCTAAAATAACACATCTATAAAGCATATACTTTTAACCCTAAGTTCAATAGTACATTTTGGAAGAACCATGTCAACCTTATCTCACATTAATTTAGCAGCACGTTCAGGTTTGCTGTGAATTGCCCTAAGGCCTACACATAATACTGGATTTTCAAAGTTACATTTAATTCGGACATGATTCTTTTAACATGAGAACATGAGGTTTTCACATATATTCCAACATTTCTACATTAATCTCACACCGTTATAATTATAGTTACTCTACTTAACATTCTATACGTTTCACTACTGAATATAAACCACTCGTGTGCAAAACATGTTTAAACTAACTACGTGCTTGTAAATATGGCGTACTTATACATTTTTTCTCAAACTTGTGCTCTCTCAGTCCCCCCTTTGATGACCTTCAGGGGTCATCATCACCAAGACATTAAAAATGTAGAACCTTTTAAAGTGAAGACAGGGCAGTTCCACCTCTTTTCATACTCTCTAATGCTTTCAGACTCTTATATTGAGTGTCCTGCATCGCTGTCAACTCTTCTTCCTGTTTCTTCATAGCTCTCTGTAACCTATTTGCTCTATAACATTGATACAAACGCACCAATCCCCACAAAGTGATTACACAAATCACTATTATGATGATGGGTTTCAGTATGTACCAAACGATACCCTTTCCTAAGTTGGCAAACCAACTTCCAACTTTACCCATTCCATGACCTACTTTTTCCCACACATTTACCTTTGCTAGGTCCTCAATTTCATAGTGTATGGCAGTGATGTTTTGTATATACTTCTCTAGAGGCTTTGAATTGTCTGGAATGTAAGTACAGCATTCCTGGACCTTCAAGGCCTTACAGACTCCTCCCTCTTTTGCTAACAGAACATCTAAAGCAAGTCGGTTCTGAAGAACCATCGCCCTAATCGATTGCATCTCCCCTTCTATCAGCATCAAGGATCTTGCAGTACTGGCAGATAGCCTATCTACGACTGTAGCTAACCTCCTGATCTTAATGTCATTCATTATCAATCCTAAGAAAGGGAAAGCAGCACCTAGTACATCTCCAACTACCTCGGCTGCACCCAGCCCTCGCTTCCATCTAGTTGATATTTCTTTCTTAGGCGTGTCTAAATTCTCAACATGATATATTTTAGGGAAGACAACAGCCAGATAGCATGATCCGTACCAATTATCTGGTAACTTCACATAGGCATATCTTCCACATACAAAATATACATTTGGTATTGCTTGCATCCCTTTCATAAAGTTCTTAGAGTAATACTCCAATTGAAAGGCATGTTCACAATGGACTTGACCTACATAAAAGTTTTCATAATATGAGTAACTCCTGTGAATGCACAGTTTTCCCCGTTTATCCTTATCCAAAGCAATTGGACCAATACTACCTTTTCTTTGATGTGCCCTCTCCTCCTTGGTCCAATCTGTTTCCCATTGTCCTGATGCTTTCAAAATCTTCTGCCTCCTGTATCTAGTATCTACCTGTGCTATAAACTTTTTCTCAACTTCTGATATTTGACAAGTCAGATTGTTCCTTCGAGCATGTGAAGTATCTAACGTTTTCCATGGAATAAACCATTTGTGTAATCTGTCTTCGCTTTTGTAGTAGTCCCATTTGTTCAAATGCTTGAAATTCGGAACCTCTGGCAATGTCGAGTCGAAATTCGAGAAATAATACTCGAATCCTTCTCGTCCATAAAACATGCTCAACAATAAACTGCACGTTATTCCATATGTCAACGGAAGATGATGGTATCTGATACCCTCCTCCACTGAAGCTGGTAATTGCATACAAACGTAACAATCCTTTACTTCCATGGCATCAACATATTCATAAAGCAATTTAGCATAAGCATTTGACTTGTAATTTCCCTGTGACTCGTCGGTGTGAAGCCTTTTTATTTCTGCATCTAACAATGCTTTGTCTTTCTCATTGATGTTTCCCTTCTCTTTAATAATGGTAGTTTTCGGTGTTGACACTCCCTTATCCTCCTTAACTATGGTTTCATCCCCTTCGTGTCCCGCTAGGAATGAAACAGTTACCACTAAAATTATAAGAGAAACCACTACTCCTAAAAGTATAACAGCTATACATTTTGCCCTGCGGTTCGGGTTGCCAGCCTCCATGTTCTCAAACAGTGTAGTTTTTTGACTTTCTTCCAGCATTCACTTCCTCTTCTTTTCAAACAAAGTCTTTCTCTCTTGCAATGTCTTTCTTTGAACACTTGGAAGCTTGACAATTTGTTTCCGCAAAACAGTTCAAAGTCCAGTAGAAAATAGACAACCCTAGCCCTTCTCCATCCACTAAAATGAAACCCCTATCACTTTTCTTCTTCCACTCGGCGCTAGGTTATCTTGCAACAAGTTTACAATTTCTTTTCAAAAGTCTTATTTTCATCTAAAGTTATGTATGGCTCAAGGAGTGACACTACGTCTTCATAAATGTCCATCCGAAGTATCATTCCCTCAGGTTCTGGACAGTTCGTACCACAACATGGAAAGTCAACTTTTTCTAGGATTATTCTCCTTATTTCGCTCAAGACAAGTGGACGGACAAAATTGAGAGTTAGCGTTTTTTCAATTTCCACTCCTGGTACTATCAGTTCTACATCCACAATTACAAAGGGGTCCGTTCTAATCAAGATCACTTTCTTCACCTTTCCAGTTCTGCGCCCCTTTGAAGACATTCACAATATGGTATTAATCCACAACAATAAGCGCTCCTAGCATTTCTACTATTCGCTCAAGCATTTCCAAACGAAGAAGAGTTCCCTCCAATATTGGATATCGTGAACAGCAAACTGGAAACTCAACTGTCTCTAAAATCAATTTTCTTATTCCACTCAGGAGAGCAGGATGAACGATGTTGAGTGTCAGCAACCTTTCGGTCTCCGCTCCTGGTAGTAGAAACCTTATTTGCACTGTGATGATCGGGTCAGTTCTGATCAGTTCCACTTCCCTGATCCTCCCTGTTCTGTGTCTCCCAGACATCTGCAACGAGGTAGGTCCAGTCGGGAGTAGAGTATCTTCTACTAGGCACTCGCACCCTCCTTGATCTTCTAAGACCCTCCTCGGCTTGATCCTGGATATCTTCTTCTGGATCTGAGTCTTCGGATATAGGAGTAAGCGTTTCTTCCTGGGCCGACCTCAAACTTAGCCTTCTTCTCCTTGTTGGCCAAGTGGCAGCTCCAAGCCTTATTCTCCTATTTCTTGTCCTCCCACTTGGTTCTTGGTCGCTCCGATACGGATCTGAGTCTGAGTCGTATTCACTTCTGCTCTCTCCTTCAGTTGCGTCTTCTGTCTCACTGCCGTCCTGCCTTCGCTCTTCTTCTGAATCCGATGCGTTCCCAACTTCTTCCGACACCCCCTCAGCTGCCTCAATCCCTTCTTGCGACTCTTCTTCCACTTCCGGGCTTTCGTCTGGGATGGGAGCTGTTCCTTCTAGAGGTGCTGGAACTCTTCTAGTATGGGATGCATGGATCCAATTTGGCAGCCCCCCGCACTTCACCGCGGTGTTCGTGATCAGGATTACCTGAAAGGGCCCACGCCAGCGAACATCTAGGCAGTTCTTCCGGACGTGTTTTTTAACTAAGACCCAGTCCCCTGGGTTCAGGTCATGACACAGGTTCCTCGCTGCTGGAACTTCAGCCGCATGCACCTGAAGGGACACAGAATGGATGGCGTCAGACAGTCCTTTACAATAATCCAAGATCAGATCATCTGTAATATTCAATAGAGCAGTAGTTGGAACTGTAGGAAGTCTCATGGCCCTCCCCATCAGGATCTCGTGGGGAGAAAGACCTGTCCTCCTATCAGGTGTGCTGCGCATGCTCATGAGCACTAAAGGAAGAGCATCTGGCCAACTCAAGGATGTGGATGCCACTACTTTAGCCAATCTATTCTTCAAAGTGCCATTCACTTGTTCCACAATTCCTGAAGCTTCTGGTCGATAACTACAATGCAGCTTTTGATCGATATTCAGTGTGGAGCACAACATCTTCACTATTTCGCTGTTAAAATGTTTTCCTCTGTCAGATTCCAAAGAGGCAGGCACCCCGAAGCGCGGTATCAACTCCCTGAGCAACAATTTAGCCACTGTGAGTGTATCGCACCTACGTGTAGGGTACGCTTCAACCCATCTGGAAAATACGCATACAATCACCAACACATACCGAAGGCGATTGACTCTTGGCATTTCGATGAAATCTAGTTGCATTCTATTGAAAGGCCCCCCCGACCTCCCAATGTGACTCAGTGTGACTGGTGTTCGTTTGCCTACGTTCAGCTGTTGGCAAGTAACACATCGTTTACATACTGATTCTGCTGCTATTCTAAATTTAGGGCAATACCAAGTTTGCCTAAACACTCTCATCATAGCATCCCTTCCTAGATGTACTGGACCATGTATTTCTCTCGCCATGGGATTAGCTAATTCTTCAGGTAACACAGCTCTCCCATCTGCTGAAACCCAAAAATCCATTTCACTTCGCACACAACCTGCTATTTCCCATGCCTTTTTCTCTGTTTCAGGTGCGTTCTCCTGCATTATTCTTAAATCCTCCCAAGTGTCTACAGTTTCTAACATCATACTTAATTCAGTCTTTTCTTCTGCACCTTCTATTTCCACCTTTGAGAAAGAATAACTTTGTTCCGCACAATAGCGTGCGACTTCATCAGCATATCTATTACCTTGTGACACAAAATCTGTATTCTTAGTATGAGCTACACACTTCACTACCGCGATGTCAACAGGACCTTGTAATGCTTCTATCAGCAATCGCACAAATTCTCCATTTCGAATGGGCGAACCAGAGGAGGTCATGTAACCCCTCTGAGACCACAACTGCCCGAAATCATGAACCACACCGAAACCATATTGACTGTCCATGTAGATGGTGACTCTCTTTCCATTTCCTGCTATGCAGGCACGAGTTAGGGCAATAATCTCTGCTACCTGTGCGGAATGTACTCCTTCCAGGCAAGCGGCTTCCACAACTCCAGTTATAGTACAAACAGCATAAGCTGCTCTCAACCGACCAGTATCGTCTCTTAAACATGAGCCATCAACAAAGTAAATTTCATCGGGGTCTGACAATGGCTCATCCACAATATCTGGTCTGGGTTTCGTGCATAGTTCAGTCACATCAAGGCAATCGTGGTCTTCACATCCTTCGCCTTCTATTACCGTAGGTAATGGCATCAAAGTAGCAGGATTCAAGACAGAGCATCTCCTGAGAGTCACGTTTTCTGCGGCAAGTATAACTTGCTCGTAACGCGTGAGCCTGCTATTGGTCAGATGCTGCGTCTTCGTCCTGGTCATTAACAATTCAACTGAATGTGGTACATACACCACTACTGGATGTCCCATCACAATACTCTCGCTCCTTTCAATGCTGACACCCGTTGCAGCAACGGATTTGAGACATCCGGGCAACGCTGCGGCTACTGGATCTAATGTAGCCGAAAAATATGCAACTGGTCTACGGGCATTACCGTGGGTCTGTGCCAAGACTGACAAAGCACATCCCTCTCTCTCACAGCAATAGAGTGAAAATGACTTTTCGTAATCTGGCATTCCCAGAGCCGGAGCACGACATAAATCGTCTCTCAGCTGTAAAAACGCCACCAAACATTCTTCATCCCATGGTACCGGATCACTCACCTCCTTGTGCGTCAGTTTCTGTAAGGGCTTTGCTTTCAGTGAGAAGTTAACTATCCACTGTCGGCAGTAACCCACCATTCCTAGGAACATTCTAACTTCTCTCTGTGTTGTAGGCGCATTCATTTTCATTATCGCCTCAATCCTCTCCGGAGACACCTTACGTTTCCCTTTTTCTAACCTGTGCCCTAGATACTGTACTTCTGTCAAACAGTACTGCAACTTGCTCGGAGATACCTTATGTCCATTTTCAGCTAAATGATTCAGTAAGGCAATTGAATCTACTTTACAGGCTTCCTCTGTTTCTGACGCAACAAGTAGGTCATCTATGTACTGTACCAGAACCGAGTTCTGTGGCAGTACTAGATTCTCAAGATTCTTTTTCAACAACTGATTAAAGATGGATGGGCTGTCGGTGAATCCTTGTGGGATTCGACACCATGTTAAAACGCGATCTTCCATTTTAAAAGCGAAAAGGTACCTGCTCTCTTCATCCAATGGGATTGAAAAGAAAGCCTGACAAAGATCTATCACTGTGAACCATTCTGCTTGACATGGTATTTGAAACAATATCACTGATGGATTCGGTACCACGGGACAACATGAAACGACTATGTTGTTAATTTTTCGTAAATCCTGAACTATCCTAAACTTCCCGCTAGGTTTCTGCAAACCCATAATCGGGGAGTTACAAGGACTACCCACGATTTCTTTCAGTATTCCCTGCTGTATCATTGACTCGATCACAGGTTTTATTCCCGCAATCGTTTCCTGTGACAATTTGTATTGAGGCGTTCTTGGAAACTCAACATTTGGTTTTACCAATATTTTTACCGGTTCTACCCCTTTAATCAATCCTATATCTTCTCCTGTGAAATCCCACACCTCTGACGCCACTGCATCTCTTAAATCTTGTGGAAGATCTTCTACAGTCAGAGTAGGATATAGTTCTACACAGAATTTTGAATTGGCCACCTTAAAGGTAGCATCATCGTCGGTAGTCTGTACCTCCACTCCTTGTGGGGTGCAGTATATGGTGCAATTCAATTTGCATAACAAATCCCTTCCTAACAGACATACCGGACTTGAGTAACAAACCACAAACTGATGTTCGTTCATATGATTGCCTATTTTTACAGATACTGGTTCTGTCAACGGACTAGTCATTCTTTTATTTGCGACTCCTACCACCTGAATTGTTTCCCCTGACATCGGCAAGTCTGGAACCACCGCTGATCTCAGAGTCGAACGAGTAGCCCCAGTATCCACTAAGAACGTAGTGGGACACCCTGCCACTTCTGCCTCAACAAATGGCCCTCTTTGATCCACTTCTAGGACTGCCCCGAGGGTACAATCCTCTTCACTGCTCACCCGTTGTCCTGTCAATGGATCAATGTAATAACATTTTTCTTCCTCGATAAACAGAGGCATTTGTTTAAAGACCTTTCCTCCAGCTGCTATCTTCGGTGGCTGTGGGAATTGGGCCCGTGGAGCCGAAGTCCCCCCTTTGGCCACCTTACTGCTTGGAACTGTCACCTTTTGCACTGGGTCTTCTTGGACCTGTTCTTCTACTTCTAGCTCTCCATTTTCAGGGTTAAAGGGACACTCGCGTCGCCAATGCCCCACCTGGTGACACTGATGACACTTTGTCGTTTTCTTTAAAGTGGCAAAGTCTATCCTAGGTCTCTGCCCTTCTTCATTATCTTTGCTCTGACCATTTGGTTTTCGTCCCATCCCCTGCTTCTGCTGGCCACCCTTCCCAGCGGACTGCATTTGCACCACCATCAATTTCTCCTTTAGATTCTTGGCTTTAGAATCTATCTCGTCACTGCAGTACCTCGCATAACGTAAAATCTCATCTAGTGGTTTGTTCTGCCAACAGATTAAATGTTGCTGTATCATCAAACAAATATCAGGTCTCAACCCCAAGACAAACTTTGACACAAACTGCCCTATATCTTTGGGATCCATTACATCTAGTCCACTGTATTGCTTGAATGTTTTCAATAATCTTTCATAAAACTCGTGAACTGTCTCCTTCGGTTCTTGCCTTGTTCGATCTATCTTTACCCAATCTATATCCTGTGGTGGTACCTTATCTTTCAGCCATGCTATTACCCTTTCATACTTTCGCATGACAATCTCAGACGGTCCATTAGTCCGAGCATCCCTCAATGGTTCAGCATTTGGCCATTCGACACTAGTCTTACAAGGGGTCCACAGATCAGATGGGACCACGATGTCAAACAACGTGTTCAAATCAATCCACAATACTTTCGAGATTTTGACAAACCTCTCTACCTGTTTATACCATTCGACTGGATTGTCCCGCAACTTCGGAAATGAGTTGGTAAATGCAGCTAAATCTCCTCTACTCCAGGGCACATGTACATAATTTCCGTTTGATATTTCTCGCAAAGGGAATGCCTCCATCTGCATTACCCTTCCCTCAGGGGTCATCACATTTGTACTTCGCCTAACTGTGCCCTTTTTCGACCACCTTTCTTCCCATTTATCCAGTTCTCTCCACACTCTTATCCCTGTTACCAGCTCTCTTATGTGTGTTTTTAATCCAGTAGTTCTCTTCTCATCTAGATCCTGGTCTGCGTACTGTAATCTGTGGTTACTCTGCAATGCCCTTGTCCTAGACAAATCCACGGCATATCTATCTGCCAAATCAGTCAGTTTCTCATGAAACGCTCTAGCTTTCCTAGTAATATCCTTTGCCATGAACAATAACTCATCCTGTTCATACAATTCTATCCTTTCCAAAGGCAATGTTCCATCTATTATCTCATCAACATCTGATTTTAAACTGGTAACATCAAGCCTTTTTGCCTTAATTTCAGCTTTCAAGACACTCAATTTAGCTCCTCCATCCGCATCTCTCCCATCCCAGCTCCGAGATCTACGTTTAGGTATTGGTGAATTATAGGGAGTCCTCCCCTGTTCCCATCTCTCTAGATCCCATGCCTTTCCATCTTCTCGGGGTGGGTGGTGAAACACTCCTTCATGCCTCATAGCCCCTCTCTCCCCATCCGGGCTATTTTCACGGGATGCAGGGTAAGATGTTCCATTACTCCCTCTTTCTTCCCTACTTCCCTGTGATTCCTGATTATTCGAGGCGTGGCGGGACCTATCGCTGTTCTCCTTTCTCCAATGTTGAACGTCTTCCCCGAGTGTATGATGAAGGCACCTAAACCTATTCTGAAAAGCCCGTACCGCCTCATCTCCTCCTTTCCCCCAGAGACGGGACATTTCCTCACATTCTACAATCCTAGTATTTTGTTCCGGCTGTTCTCTCTGATTTGTAGGACATGCATCCCCTCTATTCTCTTGACTTTGGCCTTCCCGGCCCTGACTGCTTTCGCTGGCCCCACAATGAGATACAGTCCCGTTACCCCTGCTTTCCCACTCTGGTTCCGTTCTTGTCCTGTTACTCGGAGATACTATGGACCCGTCCCATTCCCTCAAATCAGCTCTTAACTCTGAAAAAGATCTTGGCCGCGGTCCCCTTAGATCCATTGGTCCTCTTGGACCTCCCTGTTCTGAATTGGGACCGACAGTCGTGTCTAATGGGGTATTCCATGTTACCGATCCTGGCAATTGCTTCCATGCATTTGTCACATTATTCCTTCTTTCCATCTCAATCCTTTCCCTATCCAATTGCCTTTGTTGTTCCCCCCTATCTCTCTCAGAATTATAGATCGAGACTATGGGTCCTATGGTAACAGGCACTTGAAGAGCGTCTGGCAATCCCACAGACTCAACCCTTTCTGTGGTTGGCGTTTTCTGCACCACAAACCTTCCCACTACACTCTGTACAGTGTTGTTTGGAGGTGTTTCTCCACTTTTGATAGGTGTCCATTCCGATATAGGGAGTGGTGTATATCCCTCTATGTCATTCCCATCTTCCCTTGCGAGCCCTCTATCTTCTATCAACTCCACTCTCGGAGGTGGTCTATCCATTAACAATCTGTTTATCAGATTGTCCTCCGACTCGCTTTCCTCGTCTTCTTCCATGAGGTTTCCTCCTCCTGACACCTCCCTCATCGGATACATTTTCTCCACCTCGATAGTCTGTACTCTCCAACGCTTTTCCTCCTCATCCCATTTGGAATCTCGCACTGCCCTTACCGATCGCGTCAGTCTTTGTTGACGCCTGTTCAAATTTCGGTCGTGTGCAGCCTTAATCCATGCATTAAGAGCCTCAAACTGTGTTGGTCTGGGCGAGGGTTTCAATGAGGACATGGTTGCTTTCAGCCGATGTAACACCTCTAATTTAAACGTCCCGTACCTCGGGAACTGCATTTCCTCATTCCCTTCCGTAAGCTTATTCCAAGCCCCAATCCACAATATCGTATGCAGCCCCACATTCGTTGCCATGTAATGAGCTGGCGTACCCTCCGGCGGAGCCTCCTCCCCGTAATAATGTTCACTTCGTTTACGTTTAAAAATCCCTTTCAAACACTTAAAACACTTCATGATTTCTCTTTTCTCCGCGTTCGTTTACTTCCTGATGATATTCCACCAATCTCAGCCCCGTTCTCACTAACTGGCCTATCCGTACGCGACTTTCCTCCGACGTCACGCTAGCCGCCCAACCAGAGCGCGGCTCTAGCTAACGTCACACCAACCGCTCAATCAGAGCGCGGCTCTAGCCGACGTCACCCGTCCCCCTTCGCAGCAGTTCCCCTCCTTTCTCAGCTCGTCTCCTCGGTCATGCACGCATCCCATTCATACTCTGAAAAATGATTACTTCCGTCCAAGCGATCACCTTTCTTGACTGTACGCCCACAGTCTTTCTGTAGTTGTCACCTTAACTTGGCAAAATGTCTTTCCGTTTACTTCCAGACAATCGCCTTCTCCGATAGGTTACTCACACGCAGTAACTTTCGACCAGCGTCCGTTACTCATACATTCACTCTTACACTCCCCCTATCTTGGATCCACGGCGGTCAATGGTACCTCGTGACCTCCGTACTATGGTCGACAACTACCCTGGATGTTCGATACACCCAAAACCACTTAAGCTCTGGCCTGAACTTAAGATTTCACCAGTTCACCCGTTTACCAGGTTACCAGCTTACCAGGTTGCGCGCGCTCACAACCTTCTCTCATTCACACTACAGGCATTCAACTCCGCAAGACATTACAATACAAATACAACACAAAACACCGCAATCTGTTCACGCATGACCCTTTTTATACTCACTCTCCGATACTGCTGCTTTTCTCGCACCGTCTGCACCTTTCGGCACACGATTCTTCCGCTGCTCGTCTCTCGGCGTCTCGGGCCTTGGGGTAAACTAACCTCTCTAGATTACCTTCCTCAAGAAGATAACCATCCTCACTCTGCTACCAACTGCTAACGCGGGATTACTGGTTACTAATTATCTTACCAAATCCCAAACTATGTCGACTGAATCGTTGGTACCTGTCTTGGAGTAAAAGGTAATCTCGCAATAAGTCAATCAATTTAAGAACTTACACCACTCTAAATGGCCACTGACCAAAATTAAGTTTTAAAGATTTAATATAAAGTCAAAGATAACTGAAGATACAAACTTCTCAAAATGAGATTAAGAAGATAAATCGGTATCACTATAAACATGAACTTTTTGAATAGTCTGAGTCTGAAAAACAGAATAATAAGTACAAGCTCGAAAACCATCAGGGTTGCCAAAATGGATACAAGTTGCAACCTCAAAGTCATTACCGAAAAGAAAATTAAGGTTAGTCTGTCCCTACACTACACTAAATGACATCCCTACTTAGCAAGATCTTAACCCTCTAGGTGTCAGCCGTGGTGACTTCCTAAGAAGATCACGCACTTCTCTTTGTCTCTTCTCTGATAATGGGTCTCTTCTGATCAGCCTATCTGCCTACCCATCCGCTTCCTTAGGCTCCCAAAATCATCTGCTCCGCTCTCCTCCCGGGTCTCTTTCCCTAATACCAAATCACATTTCTGATAGGAACGCCCCTTGGGACGCCCCTCACGTGGTACATCTTTGCGCGGTAAACTCCATGATGGTACTCTTGAAGACCCTCGTTATAGTTGACCTTGGTTCCCAGGCTTCTTCTTCAGTGCGCTGATACCCCCTGAAATTCCTGGAAACTCCTACAGGCCTGCGCAAGGCGCCACTGAACAAAGTCCCTTTCATTCGAGCTGATTAGGACCCTCGCACCTGCATACAGCTCGTCCTGCAGTGGGCCTCAAATTCCAGACTCCACCATATCTTTAGTCATAAAACACTCTCAAAGCTCGGTGCTGGACACCTCGCGACCTCTTCTCTAACGAGCACATGACGATTTACACGACATGACATTATCTCCTCTGGCCTACTTGATTTACATGCAGCAGGTCCCTGCACTCTTAAAACGTTAACTTGATTTAAACAGCAAACATTCTTAACTAGCATACGTTTCTAAAATAACACATCTATAAAGCATATACTTTTAACCCTAAGTTCAATAGTACATTTTGGAAGAACCATGTCAACCTTATCTCACATTAATTTAGCAGCACGTTCAGGTTTGCTGTGAATTGCCCTAAGGCCTACACATAATACTGGATTTTCAAAGTTACATTTAATTCGGACATGATTCTTTTAACATGAGAACATGAGGTTTTCACATATATTCCAACATTTCTACATTAATCTCACACCGTTATAATTATAGTTACTCTACTTAACATTCTATACGTTTCACTACTGAATATAAACCACTCGTGTGCAAAACATGTTTGAACTAACTACGTGCTTGTAAATATGGCGTACTTATACATTTTTTCTCAAACTTGTGCTCTCTCACGCTTGCTTAGGGAACCCGTCCTGGTATTCCCCTGTGAGATAACCCCGGCAGGGTATCCACAAGGTGAAAGCCAGGCATCCCGCCGCGAGGGGCCGTTGTGGAGATTAAGCAAGCTATTGCCCAGAGTCGCAGAGTGTGAACCCGTGAATCGAGTAGGCACCGGAGCGAGAATTGTCGAGTCCATGGACATTTTGGGACTCAAGACCCCACCGAGCCGGGAATTGAACCCTGGTCCTGGGCTGACCTCTGCTTCCAGGTCTGCCTCCTCTAACCAGTGAGCCACACTTCTCCACTGTAACCTCGGGGATTTTGCGTCAGTGTCCCCATTGTGTTTGTGTGGCCAGCAAATCTGAAACAGGGTAAATATAAAACGCAGTGACTTTCCAGTGTGACCGAGTAGCCACTGACAACCCCTCTTTGGGATTTCTGCACTTGGTGCACCACGCGGTTACTGTCTTGCCAGGTCCTTGTGCGCAATTGTGAGGCCTGAGGAGAGCGAACCTGTCAAGGGAAACCCTCCTTCTAACTCCACCTAATAGATTTTCCGGCAAAATCTGAAACAGTGACAACTTCGCAAAACTCTTCCTCTGGATAAAGATTCTTCCCCAAAAAACAATATTTGCGGAAGAACTCTTTCACAAAAATATTTTTACAAAGTCAGTTTGCTGCAAAAAAAATTGCAAGGATTGTATTCAACAAAAACTACTCTTTCAGGATCTTTTCTGGCATTTATTTTTAAATTCACATATTTTGAAAACGTATACATTTTTGAAAAAAAGTCATACACTTTGTGGAGGACAACCTGTGTGATTTAGCATAACCCTATAATGAACTACAATCATAATATGGGAACCTATTGCTTTAGCTAGAGAGTGCAGAGATTGGAAATGGTAGCCCCCCTAGTCTCAACAGTAATAACAGAATAGAGAGTGCAACGGGGCAGGTTTGAAGCTCTCTATTGTCACATTATGACTGCAAGGCCCTTACCAATTCTGAGGGAACTTGATACAGGGACCGTCACAAGGGTAGGTGGCATCCAGCACTATTTGCCCTAGGCCCTGCACTGCCAGCAAGTGAATTTAACATTCAGACGATAGGAGTCGTTTTGCTAGATGCACCACTAGATGGCACTCCACCCTGGTCTAAACCAGGCTGCGTGTTTAAAAAGTGTGTCTTTTACCCCAGTCCACCCTTTTCATTAAATGTGAAGAGCCCTGTAATAAAGCACATGAAGTATGGCACCAGAAATCTCCCATGCTTGGTGAATGGCCATAGGCCTGGCTCCACGTGAATTAGGATCCTGACATTTTGTTTGACCCCTGCATCACAATAGTGTAGTGTGTGAACAGAGGCCTACGCCTGTTGTGACATAGAGAGAGACACACAAAGCGTGCACTCATAGCACGCAGTAGACTGTCCATGCCCTCGGTAAGTCAAATATACCGGAGGGTGCAGTGTACCCACTGACAGCATTTTGACCAGACCTTTCTAGAGCCCTTTTGAGGGGGGTTTCCAAAATGGACCTGGAAATTCCACACAGCTCGTGCATGTTATTTACAAAGTCCATTTTGATTGGGCTTTGCGTGCGTGCTGTTTTTTAACAGAACACGCAATAGGCCATAGGAGATAGCGTATCTCCGCCTATGGCCTATTGGTGTCAATTATCGCGGCCAGACACTGCTGTGATAATTGAAGACATATGCTCGCAGTGGAGCGCGTGCGCACCACTCTCGAGCTTCTTTTTTTTGGGATCCATTTCACGGGGCGAAGCAACTAAACGCTGACGTCTTGTTTTATGAGGGAACAGAATTGCAGGGTATTTTAGAAAATCGTTTCACACCGAATTTGTTATGTTCTTGTAGCCCTCGACCGAGAATTCGCTGCATCGAATGCCAAAGATTGGCGCCTGTGCCAAACAAATACATTTTTATTTAATAACTTCCGCCAGCTGGGAATTTCTCAGTACTGTCAAACTTACAATTCGTTAAAACGTTATATGTTGAAGGCCAGTTAAATCAACAGGCACATGAACAAGACAGGTGCGGCAAAGAAAGGGAGTGAGGCGGACATTTTTCGCAGATGGAAAATGTTCTGCACGGTTACTTAATCGGATGAAAACTCAGTGCGTTCGTCTTATTCGGAGCAGAGGGGAGACGAAGGACTACCACACTAAATGTAACTCCGACATGAGTCGCTCTGACATCCTTCTGGAATATGCCCGTTTTACAACATCATCGTTTTTGGGTCAGTTTCGCACGCTGGCATTAGTTGGGGGGTAGTTGAGTGCTATTGAAACTGCAGTCAGGGAATGTCCACACAGCCTCCGTGCCCCCGGCGTGATGACGAACGTCCGTTGCTCTGAAGACCACAGGCCCTAAAACCGCCAGCCCGTGTGTGTGGTACGAACTGAGAGAGGTCTCTTTTCCCGCAGTGCAAAGCCAAACTTTTCTTGGTATATGGTGGAATACTGTGGTGCCAATAGAGAGCGACAGCTTTAATGAGAGGGCTATATCTAGGCTCTGCGCGGCTACACTAATGAAAGTAAGGTTCTGCGCAAATCTCAAATGTATAATACTAAAATAGTCGACTAAGGTGTCCAGGCCAGTTCTGGATCAGACTCCTGGCAGTCAGACCCATTTATCATGGTAAATGCAGCATACGCTACTCATTTGACTGTAAAGTCACCATTGAACATTGATCTAGTAATTGACAGTGAACATGAAAAGCCCATGCAGCTAGGGTGACCAACCGTCCGTAAATTTCACGGACCGTCCGTCATTTTAGTATGATGTCTGTAAGGCGTCTGTAATTTGGGGATCTCAAATTACGGACACCTTACAGACATCATACTAAAATCGAAACAGGAAATTGGAATGTTGTTTCCCATGCGAGAGGCCCCGTGAGTTTAAAAGATTTCACTTGGGCCTCTCGCTCTTATCTTTTAATCTGTTGTATTGTACAGCCAGGTTAGAGAATAGCACAGATTCACTGTGCCTGAGCGAAGCGTAAAATCAGTCTGCTCAGGCTAATCCCCATGTTGATTTCATAGTACGAGAGCAGCGTCTGGATTGGATGGGGAGTCTGTTTTCCCAGGGACTACTGGAGAGCAGCAGAATGTTGGTGCTCCAAAGCGCAAGGAGACCGCAAGAACAGGTCACCTGTACATGTCTCACTCTGCTTGAGGGCAGTTTCTTCTCTGATCATTGTTAAATCAGTATTTCAGTGTCGATGATGGTTTTCACCCAGAAATTCTTTGCCAATATTTGAAGGATATGAACCTATCTGTAAGTAGCGGTAGTGGGTTCTAAAGGCTGACTACTTGAACAATTCTTGTTAAGTTGAACTGCATAGGGGTCTGATAATACCAACCCTTTTCTCCTGAAAGACTGAACTAAGATATTGGCTGAGTCAATAGAGCCATTCTGCGTGCTGCAATCACTATACTTTTATTATCAAGTAGATTGGGTGACATATACATAGATAGTTCATGAATATTAAAATGACACTGTAGAAGGGTTTGGAATTTATGTTAACCATAGTATTGTGTGTTACAGGAGGAACTGCTTAATCTGCATGAAGCACGTGGCTGACAGGGTGTCCAACTTAAAAAGATACATTATCATGCAATCCTACATGTAGTTAATCCACTAAGATTGCTTAGTTAACATTGCCTTTGTTTACTTCTTGTTTGACCAGAGATATTTAAACCACTGGATAGGAGAATAATCCATACCAGGTCCAGACAAGGACTCAACACAGCATGTATATCTTTTTCCTATCCCATTTCCCCCTGTGTCCTTGAGGGTGGATTTATCAAGCCTCCTCAGAGAACACGGTGGGTGAGATGAAGTAGCATCGAAGTCCTGACACCCGACAGTTGAACTGTGAGTTTGGACTGGTTTAGCAAGGAATAAGCTGGAGGGTGAATACAGCTTCCTCAGATTGTGCACATGGAGTGTCTGTGTTCTGTGGCTGGAGACCCAGGCACTGACACGAGAGAGGATGGAGACATGGCTACCCTTAACAATTTAGTGAGGACCTTGTGAGCGAAGGGCTGTAAGTTTGTTCTTCTTGAGCACTGCTATTTGGTATAGGTCAGAGGACTGCAGTTTCTGTATTTCAAGATGAGGAAGTCTCTAGGTAGGGCCTTCCTTTTTTTCTGTCCCTGATTACTACTTCAGGAAAGCTGATGAAAGCTAGGTGCAGAGATCTCACACTTTATCATGCACTATTTTTAAGATACTGCTTTTTGGTGCCAACATCATTGCAACATGCTGTGGAGAGTCATCACTTTTTCCAAAGGCCGCGTCTGAGGAACAACCCCAAAAACAACCCAAAGCTGTTCTGAAACCTTAGGCAGTGGATCCACATCCCCTGTGTGAAAATGATATACAAAGTGGGATCCAAACACCTCCACTTTTAATCCAGGTTCTTCATGACCAACCAAGGAAGGGAGTGCTCTGCAGAGTACTCAAAGAGCTGGGTGACCAGGGCTTGGGTCAGCATGATAACAGACTACCAGAGAATAGCAAACACACAAAAGTATGAAGAGCCCATAAGAAGGGCAAAACTGGTCCTAGTGTGCTTGAATTCCAGTTCAGGGAGGACCTGGCTTGGCAGTTCGTACTGGACTGTTCTCATTGGAGCAGGGTCAAGACTGACTTGCATATGGCTGGGTCAAAACTGAGGTGGCATAGTGGGCAAAAAGCGATGGGGCCAGAGCTTAATTCAAATATTCCATCCATTACCTTGTTGTTGTTGCAGTTGATGCCCTAAGTGCGATTGGTGTGCCCAGACGTGGGTCCTGTGCTCACTGTGCCACTGGAACCGAGCTATACCTCACAGAACAGCCCATACTAAAGGTGACCCAGAGCGATTGTCAGTGACTGAGATTAATTCAAGCATTCCGTCCATCATCTTGTTGTTGTTGCAGTTGTACCAGAGGATAGGGGCATCTCCTGAAGTCTGCAGTTTCTGCTGGAAGAGTTGTGTGCCTGACGCTGCATGGGATGAGACTGTCCAGGAGGGGAGGTCCATCTTGTTCCTGTCACGAGGAACAACCAAAGACAGCAAGCAACTACAAAGGAGCCAGGCCAGAAACAACTGTGTGTGCCATGGTACACGACTCTCCTGGAGTGGTTCTTGCTGAGAACTGTGCCAAGACTTTGAGATTACCAAGCATTGTGTGTGATTGGCATCCTGCTGTGTGCCCCGGAGACCAGTACTATCGATGCCAGAGATTCCTTGCCATCACCGAGGCGCGAGCCCTCATTGGTGGGAGGCAACAACTGCCAATGACACAACCCCCCCCCCCCCCTCCCCCCACTGTGATCATCCTTGAGCACATCAATCAATCCAAGCATTCGTCTTTTCACAGCCTGGGTGGCTGTTACTGTCAAAGAAGAGTATCGTTGTGTGAGCTTGCTGAGTTGATTCTGCCCAGCACCCGAGTTCTGAGTGAAATCACTGCCACTTCAGACGCTGGAATGTTAAACACACTAGCCATCAGTACTAGAACTGCACCTAAAGTGAAGCAGATAACAGCAGGGTCCATCTGTGAGAGATTGCAACAGCAGAACAATTCTACCGTACAAACTTGACTTTTGCAAGGTAAACTCAAATTGGTGAAAGCTTTTTGAACTGATTTGTGCTTCTGGACATTGTGGTACTTTTGACAAAACTGCAAGGGAGAGGGAACTGAATTGATGTAGCACTTCACTGAAGGCTGCAAGTAATATTACAACCCTGTAACTGAGAACCCTAATTAAATTGAAATTGTGCAGCAATTCGTTTTGCTGTGAGTTTAAATACTTTCTTTTAACTAAGAACCACAGGGCTGGGCAATATGTTATTGTGTCCAGGGGTTGACACTTGAGTTCTGAGCTCTTGTCCCCCACACTAGGTCTCTGACAAACCTTTGACTGCCCACCATCTCTAACCTGAGAGTAAAGTGGGGAAAGGATGCACTTGGCCCAGTTTGTAGAGCCATAGTATGACGAACCCCAGGACACTAGTGGAAATCGGCCTCAGCTGCCATGATTGGGACCCTTATGGCCCCAGTCTGCTCTGTGGCTCCCCAAGGGGGCCTGGCTTGTCATAAACAAGCTAAGTCCAGGCCCCTATTACCCTCACTGGGCTCACTAAATCAGAGCTGGCTTTGGACCAACAGCATTAAAGGGAAGTCCTAGTGTGCATCAGAAAATGATGAGAAGTCGCTTATATTTCTGCCACTAAAACTGGGCATGAGATTGCCTTCCATGCCTTTTTTGCATTTTTAAAGCACAGGATACCCTGTGCAAAAATATTTACACTTATATTTGTACTTTAGAATGCAACAGTACTGGAATTTATCACGGTGCATTTGATCATTAGTCTCACAGTATCAACCTTGATCATTTTACAATTTTAAACCATTTATCAGATTCACTGATTAACAATTCCCAAACCATCTACTTTGCCCAGTGCCTCGAGATCCCAGCGGGTAATGCAGCTGCGCTCTACAAATCCTTGATTGATTGATCTATTTTGAAATTTGTTATGATGATATCTGAGTTTAGAGACATAGGCCGAGCTCTAGTAATGCTCTAAAATCCTGACTAGTATATTGAGTTAGTACACCAATACTGCAACATCGTCAAAGCATCTGCAGTATATCCTGGTTTGGATAGTGAGCTGGTTTACAAGTAGTAACGCACCTGAAAAGCTCTTAGGAAAGCACCTTTATTGTGATACTTCGTACACCTTTGATGGAGATGTCCATAAATTTGTTTCCTCCCTTATTTACGCTGAACGATGACACTGCGGTGGAGCGCTGATAAATATCATTCTTAAAATTGGCCTTTATGCTTGTGATAGAGATCGCAGGTCACCCGGCCAATAATTTCACCATACACGTACCAGGCCCATATTTTTCCAATTTATCATATACATTAATCGGGTGACCTAACAACTCTACTACCAGTAACCCCGGTTCCTTCCTATTTATTTCTATTGTACCCGACTTACCAATCCACCGTTACGGGTACCTATGACCACAACGGATCAGAGAGCTAGCTGTAAAAGAAAGGCAGGCAAAATACAATACCAACTTTTATTCCTTCTGTATTCATCAAATAACCACAGACTACTGGGAAGTTTTAAAAGTTTATCTTAGAAATCAGATTCTGAGTGTATGCATTTTACAATGAGAAGACAATCTATAATCAGAATAATGTAGAGCACATAACCATATAAAAAGAAAACTAAGGCAACCATTTATGAGTCTATAGGAAAGTAATAACAAAGCGATATACTAAATAGATTTCGGAAATGGATCACGAACTAGACTTTCACTGTTTAGAAAATACTGTAAAGTAAAGATTAGAAATCCTATACATCTATAGGGGGGGGGAAGCGGAACACGCTATAGTTCTAGCATCATTACGTCAAAATCAGATTGCAGGAGAAAATTATATACCACATTTATGACTCATAAACAGTATGGAGAGAATGTGTTCTAAAAGGTAGGGAAACATAGGGACATGCTAAGGAAAATATACTGTATGACTTTTTATAGTAGGGTTGCGGAAAGCATGGAAATTAACGTATGCAAAGGAATGTCTTTATTTAAGCAAAGACAGAAAATAGAGAGTGCAGTATAGAGTTCTTAGCCCTATATAATTACCTAGAATGGTGTGCAGACCAACCCTGGCCACGGATCAGTCAAGGACAGGAAATACCCCAAGGAAGGACAGTCATCTATGGGACAGCAGGTGCAGATTGGACACCCCAGGACAGGACAGGAAAACCAGATTAGGATCAGGACAGGACCACCAAGGCACGACCAGCACCCGCAGTTCGGAAGCAACGCCTGCGCTCCACCCTCTCTGCAGCTATCAGTCAGAACCCCGATTGGGTTAGCGAACTCCCCAGCAAAGTGCTCCGCCAGCACTTAAGGTTTAGTAAAACCTTTAGAGTCTATGGTCAAATTCGGACAGAGTGCTCCGCAGCGCTCTGTATTCAGTCACCTATTGAGTGCGTTGGGTCAGTGACAGGTCAGCTATTCAGACAAGTCGGACAAATTCTCTAGCTAAACCTAGGCTAGTTATACTGTTTTCGGGTCAGTGTACCACCCCCCAAATGTTGCAAGTGTCAGAATCCCCAATTTCGATTGGTCCCCAAGTAGGATAGGTCAACACACCAATCAGAACAAACTTCTACAAGCCTAAATTACCATTTTCTGAGACCGCCTAGCAGGTTTGGGGTTCTCACGAGAATACAATGGAGAAATAACAATTGTAACAACTAAGGAACCGGGCAGCTCCATCCCGCTAGTTCATAGGTCGCGTTCACAGGAGCATCTTGACTGTGGCTGCCAGCTGGCTGAGTTCCACTGCTCAAGGTTGCCTTCTCCCTAGCTGCGCGACATGCGCAGTAGAGACTTTCAAGATGGTTCACGTCTCACTCAGACCCCCAATATCGCGGTACATGAAAAGTAAGCGAAAACAAATTAAAACATGGAAGTAAATTAATTCACTACATACCATGAAAAGCTACTTTATACTCCTTAAATCGTAAAAATATACTATTGCATTATAATTAGTGCAACAGACGAGAGCACAAAAGCATCTGCGCAAGCTTCACCACGTTAGGACCAAAACAGCCATCTTAGAAGCAAGTACGCATGCGCACATTTTCCCACCAGAACTGCAACTACGTCACGTCACGTGAGTGTGACTAACACATGCGCAGAAGCAAACCCATCAAGCGACGGCCATTTTAGGGACACGGGTTATTTGTATTAGTAAACACATAGGCAAGCGTCACTACGACACTCAAATATAAAGATAAAGGAAAGTTAGTAAGACGTACAAGTTGAATTATAGGATTAAATGTTATTCGAGGTTCTTGATGTCAAGCAAGTCGCGTAAAATGCGAAATCTTGCTTCTCAATCCCCTCTTTGATGATATTTACTATCATCACAAACTAATGGAACCAGATGCCAACTTTTTTCACACTTTGTGCATTTCAATCTCTTCCAACATTCGATTTAATTTCTCTTTCACATCTTTATCAGGGTGAGAATTTATCATCTTTTTGTAAATCTGATTATTTAAGTCTTCCAATTCAAGTTCATCCACACTCCGTTTCACACCTCTCTTATTCACAGCGTATTTCTTTGTGTGTTTGCGGCATTTGCAACAGACAAATATGAGAAATATGATGAAACCTATCACTCCAATTGGCATCAGTACCTTAAACAATAAACCTTTACCTAAATTAGCAAACCAATGACCTACAGCGGAGAGACCATCAGTAAGTCTCTTCCAGGCACTATCAACCTCCAGTGGTTTGAGTTCCTTTTCCAAATTAGTAATGTTCTTTACGTACTTTTTGATTTGTACACTTATGTCCGGTATGTAAGTGCAACAATGTTGTGCTTTCAACATCCGGCAGACTCCGCCCTTTTTTGCTAATAAGGTGTCAAGCGCAAGTCTGTTCTGAAAAACCATTGATCTGATCGCAACCATTTCGGTATTGACCAGCAGGAATCCATGAGCTGTGTCAGTAGACAACACATCCACTATTGTGGATAATTTGCAAATTCTGTGTGTGTTCAGAACCACTCCCACTCCAGGTATCAGTGCACTAAAAATACTACCCATTATTTAACCTACGCTTTCTCTTTTACTACGAACTAAGCCATTAGTGTTTTCATTGCTTCCAGCAATTTCTTTCACATGATATATTTTCGGGAAGACAATGCCAAAGTAGCAGCTTCCATACCAGTGATCCGGCAATTTGAAATAAGCCTTGTTTCCACATATATAATAAATTCCGGGAAACACAGGTTCTGACCCATTTTTGAAACCCCAACCTCCAATTACCTTGTAATTGTGCTCACATTGACTGGAACCAATGAAAATGTTATTATAATAACTAGTCTTCTCGCGGTGAAGACATAGTTTCCCTTTTCTTTCGAAATCCAGCAACAAAGCAGGACCACTCCCACCATTTGAGGTGCTTTCCATGTTTTCAGCCCATATAGGAGTTTTCTGTCTTTTATCATTTGCCTTTCTTTGGAAATTCTCCCTCCTTTTCTCTGCCATGTTTAGAAACATTTTTTCTTGTTCATGTAATGAACAGGTCAAGTTATCTCTGTGTGATTCATTTAAGTCTATGGTACCTATAGTCAGAAAGTATTCTCCCATATAACGTGTAACGTCACTTTTAGTATGTACAGGATTCAGATTTCCACGTATTGGAAGTTCAGAAAATATCACGTCAGAGTTAGAGTAGTAGTACTGTAACGGTCCTTTTTTGTAAAATAAACTAGCTAAAATACTACAGGAAATTCCATAGGTCAAAGGTAGGTGATGATAAGTCACGCCTTCAGCTACAGAAGTAGGTAGCTTCATGCAGACATAACAGTCTTCTATTTCCATAGTTTCTACATAATGCACTAAAAGGTTAGCGAATACATTTAAATGTGTCTGGTTTTTAACTCCATGATAGTGTAGTCCTTCCTCATCTGATGCTTCTAAGTCTCGTTTTGTTTGTCTGAGTGCTTTTTCACGTTTTTCTATACTTCGTGTTGTTAGTTCTTCAGTGTCAGTGGTCACAGTCTGTGTAGGGTCAATATTAGTATTTTTGCTCACCATATATGGAATGAAAACTGTTAGTCCTATCCAAATTATTAACACTATAGCTATGCTACACATAAATACTCTGCAGCATGTTTTACAACAACTGCGTCTAGGCCTTCCATTCACATTTGAATCAGTCATTTTCGTTCAGAAGAAGTTTCTCAACCCCTCTTTGTAACTTTGCACAGGTAGCTTACCCTGCGCAACTTCAGGGTGGTTCGTCTTCTTCGGCAGAATAATCAGCTGTCTGTTCTTCGTCACTTTCGTCAAGTCAAGTCAAGTCAGAGAATTTATATAGCGCACTACATACCCAGAGGGTCTCAAGGCGCTAAAGGAGGGGTGGGGAATTACTTGTCAAATATCCACGTTTTAAGTTGCTTTCTGAATGCTAGGTGGTTCTGGGTAAGGCGAAGGTAAGTGGGAAGTGAGTTCCAGGTTTTAGCTGCCAGGTATGAGAAGGATCTACCTCCCATGGTGGTCTTGTTGATGCGAGGTACAGAGGCAAGGGCTTGGTTGGAAGATCGAAGCTGGCAGGAGGGGGTGTAGAAGGACAGTCGTGTGTTGAGGCCGATTTCGTAGAGTGCTTTGTGTGCGTGGGTTAGGAGCCGTCAGTTATATCAAGATCCTCAAACTCCTCCAAAATTAAATATGTCCATTCAGGATCTTGGTATTTTTCGTTCAGTCTTTTTATTCGGTCACTCCTTCTTTTTGAACTTTCTCCAGCTTGCTCTGCAATACGATGACTTTTCCTTCTTTCTGCAAGTTTCTCCTCTACTGTTTTTACTCTCAGTCTCAGTCTCTTAATATATCTTGGTTCGATATGTTTCTTTTTCTTGAGTCTTTTAGTTGGCACTGTGATTTGGCTTTCTTCTAATGCTCTTTTATTTTCGTTTGTTTGTGGCACTTCTGCTTTTGTTTCTTCCCTTCCTGTCTGACTAGTTCCAGGTCTTATTTCTATTTCTTCTGCCTGGTTACTAAGCTGGCCTTGTTCAGGTGTATTCTGATTTTGACTTTCGAGCGTCTCTGTTTCTGTGTCCTGAACACGTTCTTCTAGTTCTATCTGATCCTGTTCAAGCACTTCGATCCCTTGACTTTCTTCTGCTCGAACTTTTTCACTAGTTCTTGTCTGTCCCTTTTCAATTTCAGGAGTTTGTGGAGGTGTGTCGATCACTTGCTCTGTCCCTGTCTGACCTTCTTCTTCCTCAGACTTGACGTGAATCTCAATAATCTGAGGATCTTCGCCTGTGCCTAGCTCTTCCTCTCTATCCCACTCTCTATCTGCATAGGTTTGACTTCTTGTTCTGATCGGGTCATTAGTCAGGTCGATTATGGGTATCCAATCATCTTGACTGGTGCTCGGTTGTTCGTCATCAGCTACTTCAGGACCAACGTCTGCAGACCCCTCAGCTGGACAACCTTCAGCGTCAGTTTTCTCGTCTGGAATCACCTTCTGCGTATGGCTGGCATGGATCCACTTTGGAACGCCGGCACACTTCACCGCTGTCGTGGTCACCAGTATCACTTGGCGTTGTTTTCCCTACCTCGGTGCAAGGCAACTCGAACGAGTATGTTTCTTGAGTACAACCCAGTCGCCAGGAACCAATTTGTGGACTGGAGTTGTTGGATTGGCGACGGCGTCTTCCCCAATCTGGCGAGAGATAGAACGCACTTGGTCACCCAGTTGCTTGCAGTACTCAAGTACCAAATCATCAGAAATGTTTATCAGTTTATGTCCTGGTACCCATGCTTGTCTCATCACTCTTCCCATCAGGATTTCATGAGGGCTCAGGCCTGTTTTTCGGTCTGGAATACTTCTGAGTCCCATCAGATCAAGAGGTAAAGCATTTATCCAGTTCATGCCCGTAGATTCACACATCTTTCCTAACCTTGATTTTATAGTGCCATTTATTTGCTCCACCACTCCAGAAGCCTCTGGTCGATATGCACAGTGCAGTTTTTGTGTGATCTTAAATGCTTTACAGAGCTGATCGATTACCTCATTCTGAAAATGTTTGCCTCTATCTGATTCAATTGTGACTGGAACCCCGAACCTAGGTATTAATTCTCGCAGTAAAAATTTGGCTACGGTTATGGCGTCATTCTTTTTGGCAGGGTAGGCTTCCACCCATTTTGAAAACAGGCAGACAATGACAAGGACATATATCTTTCCCTCTCAGCGAGGCATGGTGATGAAATCAATTTGTACTCTTACAAAGGGACCCCCTGATTTCCCAATTTTTCCTAATTCAACTACTGTTCTTTTCCCAGCATTGAACTGCTGACACGTTAAGCACCTTTGGCAGAGTGACTCTGCTACCTTCCTGAACTTCGGATTGTACCATGTTTGTTGGAAAACCAGAACCATGGCGTCCCTACCAGTGTGTGAATCCCCATGTATCAGTCTGGCCATAGAAGCAAGCAGATGTCCAGGTAACACAGGCATACCATTTGGGCCCACAATGACACCATCCTCACTTCTCGGTCGACAACCAAGTTTCATCCATTTTTCTTTCTCTTTTGCTGGCACCGCATGCTGCCAATCTCTCAACTCTTCCCAGGTAGGCACCTCTTCAAACACCATAAGTTGGCAGCTGTTTCCAGGTCCCCCCAGTTTAACATTTACAGACATGCGATTTCTGGCACAATGTTGAGCCACTTTATCAGCAAATCGGTTTCCCAAAGTTATAGGGTCAAGGCCAGATTTATGAGCAGCACATTTGACCACTGCCAATTCTTTTGGTAATTGGATTGCCTCCAGTAAATCTTGTACAACTTTTCCATTTCTGATGGGAGTACCTGAAGAAGTCAGAAACTCCCTCTGTAGCCACAATTGGCCGAAGTCATGCACAACCCCATAACAGTACTGACTGTCAGTATATACTGTTATTCTTTTGTTTTTCCCAATTTTACAGGCTCTTATCAATGCAATCAATTCGGCTACTTGTGCAGACTTTACTCCAAATAAACAGGATGCTTCTTTAATTCTGTCTACAGAGACTACAGCATAAGCAGCACTTAGGCCTACAAGGTCGTGTCTCATACATGAGCCATCCACGAACAGCTCCTCATCTTCCACAGGCAAAGGCATTTCCTTAATGTCTGGGCGGGGTTTAGTACTGAATTCTGTCAGGTCTCTGCAGTCATGCTCGTCCTCTCCCTTGGCTTCTGTAATCATTGAGTCAGGGAGCAGGGTAGCTGGGTTCAGGATATTACACCGAGTAATTACTACATTCGCAGCACCCACGAGAATCCTCTCGTATTTAGTCAGCCGACTAGGGGTGAGATACTGGGTCTTAGTTCGGGTCAATAAAATTACAACTGCATGGGGAACATACACAGTTACAGGATGTCCCATGACAATAGATTCACTCTGCTCTAAACTCGTGCAAGTTGCAGCTACTGCTTTCAGACATCCAGGTAATCCAGCAGACACTGGATCCAAAGTGGCAGAAAAATATGCTACTGGACGTCTAGTCAGACCATGCTCCTGAGTTAAGCCTGACAGTGCACAATTGTCTCGTGTGTCACAAAATAGTGCAAATTCCTTGGAATAGTCAGGCATCCCTAAAGCAGGGGCTGTACACAGACATTCTCGCAATTTAGTAAATGCTGTTAAGCTTTCATCATCCCATTCCACGGGGTCCTTTGCTCCTTTCTTTGTCATATTTATCAATGGTTTTGCCAGGACTGCAAATCCCACAATCCATTGCCTGCAGTAACCTACCACCCCAAGGAACATTCTGACTTCTTTCTGTGTACGGGGTAACTGCATGTTTCGAATTATCTTGACTCTCTCTGAGGTAACTTTTCTGATGCCTTTTTCTATCTGGTGCCCCAGATATTTCACTGACTTTGTACAGAACTGCAATTTGTCAGGGGACACTTTATGTCCTTTTTCACCTAGGTGATTCAGTAAAGCAATGGTGTCAATCACACAATCTCTATGACTTTTAGACGCCACCAAAAGGTCGTCTATATATTGCACCAAAACAGATTTTCCTGGTAACACTAAAGATTCAAGGCACTTTTTTAGAATCTGATTAAAGATAGAGGGACTCTCTGTGTACCCTTGAGGGACACGATTCCAAACGAACACGTGACTGTCGAAAGCAAATGAGAAAAGAAATTTGCTATCTGGATGTAATGGAATCGAAAAGAATGCGTGACATAGGTCTATTACGGTAAACCACTCAGCATCCCAGGGAATCTGATACAGGATCACTGCTGGGTTTGGAACAATAGGACAACAAGGAACTACAATTTTGTTTACCTTTCTCAGGTCCTGCACTACCCTGTACTTGCCACTAGGTTTCTTGATTCCAATTATGGGTGAGTTACACGGACTACTCATCACTTCTTGTATGATGTTTGCTTCTAACAATCTTTTTATCTCAATGGCAACTCCTGCTCTCACTTCGGCACTCATTTTGTATGGCTTGGTATTGGGGTAAACTGCATTTTCTTTCATGGCTATTTGTATTGGGTCTACATTTGCCATTAATCCTACATCCTTTCCTGTAAAGTCCCATACTCCTGGTTTCACTGTCTTTCGGAGTTCTTCAGGTAAGTCTTGTATAGTCATTTGTTTGATTTCTGAGTCTGGTCTAATTAACATTAATTTGTATATGCCATCCTCGTCTGGGGTTTGAATTTCAACGCCTTTTGGTGTGCAAAAGATGGTGCAGTTCATTTTGCACAACAAATCACGTCCCAGTAAGTTTACTGGACTGGTATCACAAACTACAAATCTATGCATTTCTTTGAAATTCCCTATTGTGATCTCCATGGGCTCAGTAACTGGGGTACTAATCAATTGATTAGACACACCCACTACTTGGATTGCTTCTCCCGAGAGGGGTAGGTTTGGAACGTCCGCTGTTCTCACAGTAGAACGGGTAGCACCAGTGTCCAATAGAAAGGTGACATCATTTTCCTTAACCTTTCCTTCAATGTATGGCCCTGACTGGTCTACCGGCAAGGAGGCGCCAAGAACACACTCCTCGTCCTCCCCTCTCAGGGCCCGTCAGTATTGGTCGTCACAGAGAAAAGTATCATTCAACAAAAACTGCGAAGTTGCTGCATTTCTATTCTCATTGCCTCCCCAGATCTCTATGTCATCACCCTGTGGTGATTTTCCCTTATAATTTGGTTTTGGCGCTCGGGGCAATTGACTTGCCTTTACCTGATGCTGAGTCTTTCTTGGTTTTTCATTCTGCGTCTGTGGAGTTAAATCAGGGGTTTGGGTATTATCATGCTGTAAATATGGACACTCGTCTCTCCAGTGCCCAATTTCTCCGCACTGGTGGCAGGGAAATTTCTTTTTAGCTTCCTCTCTGCTCAATTTTACTTTGGGCTTCCCCCCACCCCCAGAGCCTTGATTTTGGGTATTCTTATTCATTTGCTTTTCCTGTTGTTCTGCTAGCTTCACTTGTGCCCACATAACCTTTTCCTTTAGTGCCTTTCGCTTATCTGCCATCTCGTCCTCACAGTACTTTGCGTACCGTAAGACCTCATCCATTTTCTTAGACTGCCAACAAATCTTATTGTCTTTGATCCACTGGCAAATTTCGGGTCTTAAACCGTTTACAAACCTGTAAATGAAGTGGGTCATATCCTTCATCTTGATGTTATCTATACCACTGTAAGTTTTGAACACCTGTAACAGTCTTTCATAAAAGGAGTGCACAGACTCATCCCTTTCCTGCGTGGTTCTATCTATTTTGGTCCAATCAGTTTCCTTTGCAGGCACCTTCTTTTTCAGATGTAACATGACCTGATCATATTTTCTCATCACTTCATCAGAGGGAGCACCTGTTACAGGGTCCCTATCATACTCTTTGTTGGGCCAAACAATGGCAACCTTGCATTCGGTCCATAAATCCACAGGAACCACAATGTCGAAAAACCCATCCAGGTCTTTCCACAAGCACTTTTGCACCTTTACAAACCTTTCCACCTGCCTGTACCAGTCCACAGGCTTTTCTCGTAATTTTGGAAAGTCATTGGTAAAGGACACAATATCCTGTCTGGACCATGGAACGTGCACGTATTTTCCACCTGGCACTTCACGCATAGGGTATAACTGCTCAGGTTTGTCAGCTTCCTTTAGAACGAACTCAGAAGACGTCTGTTTAGATCTGGCCTCATCTTTCTTCTTTGCCCACCTGGCTTTCCACTTTTCCACGTCTCCCCATTTTTGCAACACAGTCAATAATTCTTTAACCTGCGCCTTTTTTCCTGACACATTCATATTTTCCAGATCTTTGTCAGAAAAATCAGCTCTATAAGGTTTCTGCAGTGGCTTTGATTTCGAAATATCGATTCCCATACTAGCTGCAGTGTTTGTTAATTTTTCATGGAACACTCTGGTGTTCCGGGTAAAACTCATGCCGATAAACAGCAAATCTTCTTCAGAATAGGTATTTAATCTGTCTAAACCTACATTTCCTGCCATTAGTTCTTCCATTTCTATTCTTAGCTTGAAGATATCTAAAGGTTTTGACTGAGGAGTTTGTTTTTCTAACTCTCGACTCCATCTTTCAATCTCTTCAGGAGTCACCAATGTGACACTCTTGGTACCCGAAGTCATTTCCATTTGAACTTCTCTCGTATTGAAAGGATTATGTCTTTTCTGTAACCTTTTTCCTGCACCCTTAATGGGCAAATCCATTAACGAGACCTCAGACTCACATTCACTGGTCTGGTCATCCACGATTAAGGGCTCTGGTCTCGGCGGCGCTACAACTGGAGTGATAACTGGAGTTTTTGGACTTCCCTGTCTATCCCCATACAGCGGAACCACGGGTCCAATAGTTACCGGGATTGTCAAGGCTTCAGGACTTGTATTTAACTGGGAGATTTTCTGAATTATCTCGGCTCTCTGCTTAGCTAGAACCTCTCGTTCCCTGTCCTCCAATATCCTGTCTAATGAATTGTCATGTAATACCTGCGGGGTCAAAGTTGGGGCAAAACTCGGGGCAGTGGGATGTGTCTCACTTGGTCCTTCACCGTAATTAGGTTTTGGGAACAAACTTCCTGTGCCTAAGGATCTTTGTTCCTCCTCAGACGGGGGTCTTGAGAATGGAATTCCTGACGTTGAGGGCCTTGCCTCACCTTCGTAGGGAGGTCTAGAGCAGAAGTCTCTCTCTCTTGAATATCTTGACTCCCCACTAAATGGTGTTCTTTGACAGATATCCCTAACACCTAGAGATCCTAACCCCTCATTATACGGAGGTATTTGACAACCCTCTCCTACACTTACGGATCTGTCCTCTTCCCGGGGGGGAGGTCTCCGAGAATTATCCCCTTCACTAGAGGATCGGTGTCCTTCATTATAAGGAGGCGGACTTCTCATAAACATGTCATCTAATAATTCATCATCCGACTCCCCAATGGGCACCCAATGTTTGCATTTTTCTGTTCTCTTCTCTCCTGCAGGAGGACCACCCATTGGCATCATTGGAAACAGCCCTTCTACAATCATATTCTGTCTCCACTGTTTCATCTTTTTATCTCTGGTCTCTTGTTTTAGTTTTGGATACAATTTTGTTAACCCTTTATCCATTCGGGGCTTATCTCTCTCAAAAGCTTCGATCTCCCATTCCTCTAAAGCTTCGTACTGCGTTAATCTAGGTCTGGGATGCAAGTCATTCATTCGGGTTCTCAAATTAAATAGAATTCTGCCATTGAATGTACCTTCTAAGGGGAAAGCCAAAATTCCGTCATCCTTGGTGTATTCCGCCCAGTTTTCCAACCATACACACGAGTGGTACCCTTTATCAAACATCATGAAAGATGCGGGAGTATTAGGTGGCGCAATGACAACACCTTCTCTGGTTTTAATCGGCTTGTCCTTTTTAAAATAATTCTTTACCTTGTTTACAAGGGATAGTTTTCTCTTATTTCCGTACATAATGTCGGTTTTATGCCCTTTCCACTGATCGTTCTCAAACCCTAAATGTCGTGGATCCGGTCTAGTATGCGGTCTATACGAATGCCACATACGATTTCCGCTAGTGACTCTGTTTACAAATCACTTCCAATCCAAGTGCGTTTTTTATTTTCGTGCAACCAATGAAGTGCACGGTCTCAAATAATCTCGACCAATGGGTGCGCGGCCATTCGCGAGACAGGTTCTCACGCTTCGGCACTCACCCCTCCTTTACAATTCCAGCTCCGCTACACACCCGCTGCGTCTACCAATCCCAGCGCGGCACAGAGTGACGTCAGAGCAGCTCCGCAACTGACTCCCTCCCTCACAAGGTAACGGAAACTTAATTTCTCTCTCAAAGTGCAAGTGCTTTTGTTATTTAACAACGAATACACATTCGCCACTGTACCCAAGTGTCTAGACAGCAAAGATTTGTTTCACTGCAAGTAAACTACTTCCATTTACTTTTCACACACTACGGATAGATCTCTTCTGCCTACCCTTCACTCCAGCACTAGGGAACCTGCTACTTCTTTGACCCATCCACTTCTTTTCGGGATATATACTAAGTCTAAAGTTTCACTAGCGAACCCTTTTGCTATCACCCAAGCTCCGATGAACCTGCTACTCCTTCCGGTGTGATCCTTACTAGGTCATCTCACACTAGAAGTTTTGCCAGCGAACTCGTTGCTATCATTTGTTCAAACATACATTCAGAAAAACCCTAATTAGTGCTTCCAGTTCTGCCTAACCTGCACTAACTTTCCTTAAGCCAGCGACCTCAAAGCGAAGTGGATTCTCTTCACCACTCGCTATTCAATTCTCGGGGGATTCCCAACAAACATATAAACACTTTACTAACGAGTGGGTTAATACATATATCAGTACAATAATAAGAAAAACAATTAAAAACATTTCATAATTTTTCAAAGCAAACATTTCACGTGATTGATCAAGTCACAAAAATTGTTTACCCTTGTAGCAGCAATAAACTGTTAGCAGCATCCAACCTATCTAGCTTTCATAACTAGTCCTACCTAACTTTAACTAGTCCCTAACCATAGCTCTGCTACCAGAAAATTACTGATAGAGATCGCAGGTCACCCGGCCAATAATTTCACCATACACGTACCAGGCCCATATTTTTCCAATTTATCATATACATTAATCGGGTGACCTAGCAACTCTACTACCAGTAACCCTGGTTCCTTCCTATTTATTTCTATTGTACCCGACTTACCAATCCACCGTTACGGGTACCTATGACCACAACGGATCAGAGAGCTAGCTGTAAAAGAAAGGCAGGCAAAATACAATACCGACTTTTATTTCTTCTGTATTCATCAAATAACCACAGACTACTGGGAAGTTTTAAAAGTTTATCTTAGAAATCAGATTCTGAGTGTATGCATTTTACAACGAGAAGACAATCTATAATCAGAATAATGCAGAGCACATAACCATATAAAAAGAAAACTAAGGCAACCATTTATGAGTCTATAGGAAAGTAATAACAAAGCGATATACTAAATAGATTTCGGAAATGGATCACGAACTAGACTTTCACTGTTTAGAAAATACTGTAAAGTAAAGATTAGAAATCCTATACATCTATAGGGGGGGGAAAGCGGAACACGCTATAGTTCTAGCATCATTACGTCAAAATCAGATTGCAGGAGAAAATTATATACCACATTTATGACTCATAAACAGTATGGAGAGAATGTGTTCTAAAAGGTAGGGAAACATAGGGACGTGCTAAGGAAAATATACTGTATGACTTTTTATAGTAGGGTTGCGGAAAGCATGGAAATTAACGTATGCAAAGGAATGTCTTTATTTAAGCAAAGACAGAAAATAGAGAGTGCAGTATAGAGTTCTTAGCCCTATATAATTACCTAGAATGGTGTGCAGACCAACCCTGGCCACAGATCAGTCAAGGACAGGAAATACCCCAAGGAAGGACAGTCATCTATGGGACAGCAGGTGCAGATTGGACACCCCAGGACAGGACAGGAAAACCAGATTAGGATCAGGATAGGACCACCAAGGCACGACCAGCACCCGCAGTTCGGAAGCAACGCCTGCGCTCCACCCTCTCTGCAGCTATCAGTCAGAACCCCGATTGGGTTAGCGAACTCCCCAGCAAAGTGCTCCGCCAGCACTTAAGGTTTAGTAAAACCTTTAGAGTCTATGGTCAAATTCGGACAGAGTGCTCCGCAGCGCTCTGTATTCAGTCACCTATTGAGTGCGTTGGGTCAGTGACAGGTCAGCTATTCAGACAAGTCAGACAAATTCTCTAGCTAAACCTAGGCTAGTTATACTGTTTTCGGGTCAGTGTACCACCCCCCAAATGTTGCAAGTGTCAGAATCCCCAATTTCGATTGGTCCCCAAGTAGGATAGGTCAACACACCAATCAGATCAAACTTCTACAAGCCTAAATTACCATTTTCTGAGACCGCCTAGCAGGTTTGGGGTTCTCACAAGAATACAATGGAGAAATAACAATTGTAACAACTAAGGAACCGGGCAGCTCCATCCCGCTAGTTCATAGGTCGCGTTCACAGGAGCATCTTGACTGTGGCTGTCAGCTGGCTGAGTTCCACTGCTCAAGGTTGCCTTCTCCCTAGCTGCGCGACATGCGCAGTAGAGACTTTCAAGATGGTTCACGTCTCACTCAGACCCCCAATATCGCGGTACATGAAAAGTAAGCGAAAACAAATTAAAACATGGAAGTAAATGAATTCACTACATACCATGAAAAGCTACTTTATACTCCTTAAATCGTAAAAATATACTATTGCATTATAATTAGTGCAACAGACGAGAGCACGAAAGCATCTGCGCAAGCTTCACCACGTTAGGACAAAAACAGCCATCTTAGAAGCAAGTACGCATGCGCACATTTTCCCACCAGAACTGCAACTACGTCACGTCACGTGAGTGTGACTAACGCATGCGCAGAAGCAAACCCATCAAGCGACGGCCATTTTAGGGTCACGGGTTATTTGTATTAGTAAACACGTAGGCAAGCGTCACTACGACACTCAAATATAAAGATAAAGGAAAGTTAGTAAGACATACAAGTTGAATTATAGGATTAAATGTTATTCGAGGTTCTTGATGTCAAGCAAGTCGCGTAAAATGCGAAATCTTGCTTCATCACTTGCACCATGCCCTAGGACTTGGATTTCCCAAGGACTCTACCAATTTAACTCTACCCTGCTCTCAGAATGCATTTCTATCCCTGTACTGATACATCCAAAGTACTTACAAATTATTGCGGCGCACCAAATTTTACTAGGGCCTTCTCCTTGCTTAAGGATTCCAAGGGAAGCTGAAGATCTGGCTCTTCAACTAAATACTTACAGATGACCTTCACTCTTGTCCCAGCGCCTGGACACCTCTCGTGTGATTAGTCGCTCATCACAAATCCTGATAACATAACATCCTTCATTGGTTCATAAATGGTGAACCATGGAGTATTAGTAATCTTAACTCTTGTTGTTCTACAGGGATTTGTGTAAACCTGCAGTTAACACGTTTTAGTGTCAGTTGGATAGCTTTGTTTGTTAATGCACCTACTGCCTAGGTGTGTGCATATCTTTGTATGTGAGTAACCTGAACGTTATAGGTTCTAAAACCTGGCTAATGTGACGAAAATTGCCTTTAACACTAGAGAACTAAAGGTCTTCTTTTCTCACCTGGGCTGCCCAAAAAGGGTTCAGACCTTGACAGTCTTGTAGCTGTGACGTCTAGACTGTTCCAATGGACTCTACACTGGACTGTCAAAGGACCTAATCAACAAACTTCATTGAGTACAGAATGCTACTGGCAGACATCTCCTCAGCCTGAACAGACGTGCCCATATCACCCATGCCCTGAAAACCATGTGTGGGCTACCTGTTGCAAGAAGAATTTCCTTCAATGCTCTCTGCATCACCCACGGGGCAGTCCATTGCAATGGACCAATAGTTTTACAATCCAAATGTAAAATACCAATATTTATACACCCAAAAGATCAAGATAAAGAATGGTGTGTGTGCTAACAATCCCCCCATACAGAAGAAACAATATAGGCAGAAGCTCCTTCTCAGTACAAACCTGCTAACTATGAAACACATTGCCCAAAAAAACAAAAGCACAGTCAGCAATCAAGTAGAATCCAGATAAAAACCTAAAAGTAATTTTTTTCCCCAGAGTAAGACTCATTTTAGAAGATCATACTAGTTGTTTCATGGCATGAAGGGATCCAGTCTAGTGGTGAGGCAAGTGGTACAGAGTGTCCACAGTACAGTTGGCTCACCCAATTTGTTTTAGGGTACCTGTTCTCCTCCCACAATAGTACATGGACCTATGTGCTGCTGTTAACCAATGGACTAAAATGACAGCATCCACATCAGTGGATATAAGTCGCTATGCAAATAAGTACCGCAAATGCAGCTGCATCTTTTCCCATACGCTGCGCAACAACAGTGCTTATGCACTATGAAGCCCTACACCACTCTTCTTCTCCTATCTCTAAACCTCATGCATCCCCTCCAGCTTTTCCCACATTACCTAGAGCACAACCAAAACATCTCCATCCTTACATGACGGGTTCCCAGGAACTGGACGAAAAAGGGAATGCTTCTGTGACACGTCAGTGCTACAAAGCACTATATATATAAATGATACACAGAGAGTACCTACTTACTCAGCAATGGATACAGCACTCTAGGCAAGAGATACGCACAGCAGTCTTTTAGAAATGTACAGTAGATTCACTTTCCTACTAATTTTCTCCAGTACTTCCTTTTTTGAGATTCAGAGCGGAGCCACGCAAGATGTTTGTGACCCCGGCCCCAGAAAAGCTTCTGACAGGCCTGGTTGTTACTGGAGGTAGAGAAGGAAAATTAAGCAGGGATAGTCAGACAGTTTTCTCCCAGGTTCTGCTTCCTCCAGACATACTCTGGGATCAGTTGTGCAGGGGTGGGCAGTAAGGTAGTAGAGGGTAGTAATCTCATTGATTAGCAATGATTCCTCACAACAAATTAATATTGAGGGGCAGAGCTGGTGTGGGCGTTGGAGACTCTGGAGCTGAGTTTGGGAAATCTTCTGTAGATCAAGTCTCTTGCAGGCCCCTGCAGCAGATGTTAACAAGGCAAAAAGCCTCACCCTCGCCCAGTTCGATCCAACCGAGCCCGGCCTCCACTTTCATTCATGCCTTCACCACACATCTTTCCATGTGAAGTGTTCAAGTTAACCAGAGGCACCAACAGCACTGGTCAGACCAGGACAGAGTCCTTGGGACCCTGCTCAGTGGACCCTGCGGACGACACCCCACCTGCTTATGTTCCTTAGCCGGCAACAGCAGATTCTGGCCTCCAGAGACTAAAAGAACTTGAGATAGGGCAGTGGATGGAGAACTAGGGAAATACATCACTCCCACTCAATCAGTTTCTTATGGGAGGATTGGAGGAGGACCTAGAACAGAATGCACCATTCCCTTGCTCCCCCTTCAGCTCAAAGAATTTGGATTTGCACTGCGCATAGTGATAGCTATCTGTCGAGACCAGTCGGATTGTGCAAGTGAACTGGCAGGCAGAATTGATGTAAATCATACCTTTCCAAATGAAATGGCCCTGTAGCACCTGAGCGCTCACTAGTACACACCCGATTGGAAAGGAGGTAACTAACCAAGGGAAGAGAGGGAGGGACACAATGACGGCTGGTGACATTTAAAAGTATCGGGCGTAAAATTTGTGTGACTGCACTGCGGCAAGAAAGCATAGCAAGAGAGCATAGTGAGTGAGCCCAAGCGACCTAAGGGGAGGTTCAGAGTAGTTCTCCCCCAAGTATTTTTAAAAAAAAGAGTTGCCAAATGGTGCATTTTTAAGCAAATTTGAGAACAATAGAATATTAGTAAAGCAATTGTGAAGGTCCAGCTATCACATTAATAAGGACATGTCAAATAATAACATAGGTAGCTGCTTATTTACTGTAACCACAGAACTTCATAACTAACTTTGAGATAACAATGCTGAGTACCTCACAGATTTTTTTATTTATCTCTATACCTTTGGAAAAGAAATGTACTGACTGAGCAAATACAAGCTATTGTGATTTGTTGGACTGAAGACAGTGAGACAGCAAGGAATAAATATTGAAAATGTAGTAGGGCACCCTATAAGGCACCGTACATGTAATTGAGAGCAAACAACCATAAAGTAAACATTAGACAGATTGAAGTCAGGCATACACCAGTGAATTTAGTGTCTCCAATATCTGTACAGCAGCTGGGGAACAACTGAGCAGGTCACAAACTAGCAGCATTCAAGAAATGTTAGGATTACCATATTCACTTTTTGTAGACAAAAACGTCTCTGATTGCTCATCTCCCTGGTTGAAGGGTAAGGGATAATGTTTCATTCATTTTGCTTATGTCTGGATTGAGAAAACCTATGATGCCCCTGCATAAAATGGTCCTGGTCCTGATTCACAAAAAACAACGTAAATCTTCAACCATAGGTTTACACTGATGTTTGGGTAGATTTATGATTTTTTGGGGAAGTGGCTATAAAATTACAGGAGTCCTCCTGGGAAGCTGCAACTGTCAGCCTCTTGAGACTACACGCAACTTATAAGCAGTGACAGATGCATAAATATATAAGCTGTACATTTACACATGTAAAAACACTTTGCACAAGTGCATTTGCAAATCCGAACTGTACTGTTTTCTGTGGAGAGACCCCACATCTCCACCAATGATAGGATACTCCCTTCCAGGCCATTCCCTTTCTGGTTGAGGACTTGCCAATGCATTTCATAAGAGTGAGAAAAAGTCTCTGCACACCTCTGAGTAGCATACACCCTGCTTGCCAATCCCCTTAGCTTCAGTAACATTTCTATCTTGTAGATAGAAATGTTTCTGAAGCTAAGGGCATTGGCATGCAGCGTGAATGCTCTGTATCAGAGGTGCGTGCCACAGGGACATCTTAAGGATTTTGGAGGCCCTGGGCCAAACCCATTTTGAGGACCCCGGTTAAGAACAGCTTTGAATTAATGATCCAGTTTCTGTTCTTTCAGGCCCTCTTTGGCCAGTGCACAGGCACACGTCCAAATTCTAAATGTATTCAAGTATAGTTGCGTGTGTTTCAAATATTGTAACACAGTAGCAGCAGCTCACTAATATTACTGCAAATAATCTCTCTGACACCCTCACATATTTTCCTTTGTGAGGTTCTGTTCTAATCTACAAGAAACTTTTTTATGGATGTTGCATGAAACATACACAACATTTCTCTCCAAAATATTAAAAATAAATGTATGGAAAACTTCAGAAGTATAACATTCCTTGTAGATATAAATTTTTCTGAAGCTAGGCTGCATCTCCGAGAAACATTGCTGCAGCGTGTATGCTTCTCGGAAGTGCGTGCCAGCAGGGCCTAGCTTCAAGCAACATTTCTGTCTGCACTCTACACCAGTTTTTAAAAGGCAAAGGCATTGGGCATGGGGAGATTAAGTAATTTGCTCAAATCTCAAGATGTTGAGCCAGTGACACCGAGACTCGAACGTGGTTTCCCTCAGGTGAACTAGGTTCGAATCTTGGCATTGTTGGCTCAACAACACCCCTTCTGATATCGGCAGCTCTGCCGGCCATTGCGACAGTAACGAGCAGCATCCTTTATTACCAGGACCGCTGTCACACACACGGTTCATAATTTTCACTATCACTAGTAGGGATAGTGAAAATAATCATGAACCCATGAATGAGTGACCGACCGAACTGTGAGATTCAAATCTGATCTAGGGACGGTCAGTGATATGCTTGTGCTGGGGTGAGTCACACGAGGCTGGCTGACAGTGACACTACCTCACCTCAGTAATCCTATCTGGTGTCTGCGCTCAGCCTCAGCAGATTCCAGGCAGGCTCTCAGGTCATCCAACGGTGACGAGCCGACCGACATTGCCAACTTAATTTAAGTTGTGCACGAGAACTTGCATGATCAGGCTCAGGGGGCCTCGAGGTCAGGGAGCTCTCCTCTCGACTCTCTCTCTCCCTCCCTCCACTCCATTGTGTGTGTGTAATGGCGTTCACCCACGAAGAGGTGAGTGGGAGAGACGAGAGAGAGGCTGAGTTAGGGCAGACCAATTACTGCACGGCTTAAAAATGAAGCCATACAGTGATTGGTGAATTATGCTTTCCAAGCATGCCCAGTCCCAGGCTCAGCGTTCTCTGCCTCGAGACGCTAAAGCAGCCAATCTGGATTGGCCTGGGCATCACAACTTGCCGCTCATTAGTAAACCGAGGGGATGCGGCTTCGATCCCCCTTGCTCCTTAATTATACAGGCGGCACTGCTGATGATTGCGCATGTCGGGCTGGCCTAGGAAAGGCACCCAGCCGACCCGACATGCGCATTAAGCAGTTGGTGTTTACACTGACTGTTGTGCTGTGTTCTACTCATAACCCCACCCCTAAGCCTGCCTGGTGTTCACGAGATATCGTACCGCGTCTGAGACAGCTGCTTGCCGCAGCTGAGATAAACACAGACAGGAACACATTTTTATTCAAAGATGCCAGCCTGGGGCAAAATAATCGGGGGGGGGGGGGCGACGCCCACGCGCTCACATGAAGGAACCGCCCCCGGAGGCACACTTTGTCAGCCATTGGTTCAGTGTGATATCAGTTCTAAACGTAAGGCGGATTTTCACTGTGTCTCTTCTGGTAATCAGTTCACTCTGTAATGAACAAGTAGACTTCAGTATATCACTCAGTGTTAATAATTTAACAATTAAATACTGGACACAAGTTGATTTAGCAATGTGTGCTCAGGACAGATTGAGATGAACCCAGGGAGTACCGGGACTCCTTCGGGATTCCGAGCGCTGATGAGACTCACCTGTAAAGTGGACGACAAGCACAGCACAAACACAACCAACCAACCATAAAGAAAATAGGAAGAGAAGAATATGGGAATTGGAAATGTGAGAGACCAAAGAGGAAACAAAACAAAAAAGCTGCAGGAATGAAAAAGCAGATGAACAAACTGAATGAATGGATGAATTATGAATATTAATCTCGTAGAGCGCAAACTTTTCCCAAAGGCGTCAAGGCTCTGCGGAAGGGGCCAGCAGTCGAGGTAATGAACGGCTCCTCATCATGATTAAATGGTAAAGAGCCAAGTCTTCAGGGCCTCGCGGAAGAGAGAATGAGACTCTTGTCCATAGATTGAGAGCGGGAACAAATTCCAGAGCTTGGCAGCAGCAGCGGTGTAAACTCTTCCCCCCTATCTGACTCTCCTAAACCTAGGAACTACCAACTACTTTTTACAGGCAGATCTTAATTGTTTGGTGGGAACATATTTTTGAAAAAGCCTTTAAATACCTTCCGAGCCGAGATTATAAAATGCCTTGTGTGTGAGGCAAAGGGCTTTAAACATGATTCTCTGGTGTACAGGGAGCCAATGCAGCTTACTAATAGACACCGAGACTGAGTGGGATTTGGGAAGGCCCATCACCAGCCCGGCCGCTGCGTTCTGCACCAGTTGTAATCGATGGATGAGTCCCTTATTGCTGTCCAGATATAGGGCATTACAAACGTCCATTCTTGACAGCCACAGGGCAACAACTGCCTGCATTCAGTAGGAGAAGACAAGAAATTGAGAAATCTTCCTAAGGACCCTAATGATTCCAAAACAGGTGGAAACCGTTCTGTTGATCTGAGGGCCCATGCTCTCCAAAGCTACCAATCCACGGGTCTAGGTCTCTTTCTCGCTGTTCTCCTTGAGTAATGTATTGGTAACTTCTAGATTTGTTATAAGCCTTGTTTCTTCCCTTCCAAAATTCCAATGTAAATGAATGCCTGTGGCTCTCGCTATGGGAGTGCATGATGCCAGTTTCCTGGCTCTTTGGTTCCTGACCCTGTTGCACGGGAGCTGTCTCAATGAGACATTGCCTGCCTCCAGTTATTTTAAGAGATCAGATTAGTAACTGGATTCCATCTTCGTTCCTTTTGATTTTTACATACGTTATTGTACTTTTTCTTCTACAGTAAAATCTCTGTCAGGATAATTAACTATTGACAGATAGTATATGTTTCTTTGAGTTAGGACTCCCTATCCTGCACCATCTCCCTTCCACAGTAAACCTTGGACCACTCTGCTTTGTTACCTTGTACTTTGTGCTCATTTTTGGGCTCCATAGTCAGGTAAAGCCGCAGGACAACAGTGTTGAAAGGCCCTGGTTGTGACAATCTGAGTCCACTGACTGTCTGGCCTGGAGCTGCTGAAAACGTTCCCACAGAAACCTTCTACTGTTCATTTAAAGGGATGAATACATTTAGAACTTTAGCCCATATAACATTATTCATTGGGCTCCCCCCCAACCCACCACAGACCTCCACCCACACACACCGATTGCATCTTTTAGGGTCCATACACCTTTGCTAAAGACAATAGGTCTGAGGTGCCGGGTTTTTAGGAACCCGGTGGTGCCAGGGGATAACACCCGATGACCTCTGAGTTCTCCCTTGTTCCGGACCAGAGAAACAATGAGTCTTCTAGTCGCAGTCAGAGATCAAGTTTTATTGGTAGCTACCAAGTAACACGTGTCCTAGAAGCATGACAAACACGGGTCATGTATTCTCAGGAGACTGTACGTGTTCGTTTTTACAGAACCAGTCTTCTCCTTTTATACAGAAGTAATGGCTTCAAGCAAGAATTCTTGAGTTTATGATATGGCTGTAAACATATTTCTGTAATAATACAAAGCGCGGCGTCACGTAAGCAAACCCACATTTTAGATGTCCAGTTTGTGACAGATTACCCAGCAAGATCCGGGACTCCCATCAGATATCGATGAAACACCAATAAAGGCAGGTACCACCCAGTCATAAAACTGGCCATAAAGAAGAAGTATGGACAGGTGCATGTTTGTAGAAAGCATGTTCTGTATGGGGTGAATGGTTTGTGGAATGTTATGTGTCGATAGTATCGTATTCGGCCACTGGGCGGGGAGCCGCCCAAACAGGTTTGGCTTAAGGCAATGGAGTCAGTTTGGACAGGTCAGGGGAAAGTCAGGGAAGGTGGACGTGTCCTTTTGGATCAAGCTCGACCTTTAATTGACTTAACATGAGGGCAAGACGTAAGATGGATGCCGTTCACAAAATGGAGTCTAAGGGATTGGGACGGAAACTACGATTTAGGGGTGTTGGCTACCCTCGATTGTCATGCAAATACATAGGAATGATGTCCTAATCATTATCGGTTCACGGACACTAAATTCGTCATGGTACGTTGATATTTTGTGACACGGGTATTGGACCTCGATATTGGGATAACAATAGGGTCCAGATTTTCAGAACCACAGACCCTCCTTTTGCCCTTATGTAAGGCAATAACTCATGTTAATCCGAGTCCAAATCTGTATGAAGGAATTCGTGGAGATGCTGCTGTAACATCATCCTGTTGCTTAGTTCGTCCCTTGACGCAGGCTTCCGTACACATGAAGTAGCACAGAGGCCACAGAGTGCAGGAGCGCACTGGACACATAGGCAGAACATAAACAGAAGTGTTAAGATCATCCCAATGAAGATTAGCGTTTTCCATCCCCAGGCAGCGATCAGTCCCCAGAACCACCCTAGCAAGGACCAATCCCCTTTCTCAACGTGAAGGGAACCAGATATTTCATGTAGTTTAGAGATGGCCTGGTATACTGTTGGTGCATTATCAGGGATGAATATGCAACAACTGGATTGGATGACTCTACACACACCACCACGATCGGCGAGTATGATATCAAGGGCAATTCGGTTCTGAAGGGTCATAAGTCGATCCGACTGAAGCTCGGTTGTCAAATTGCCAAGTGCTCCGGCCGTTGTAGTCACGGCGGATTCAACTATCCTTGCTAACTGGCGAATATTCCTGCTGTTCACCATAGGCCCCCAAAATGGCAGAAAACCTTTTGCGAAGTCAGCGAATTCCTGACCCGCGGTGTCGTCTTTACTCACGACACCTCTAGCTGTCCTTGTCCGATGGTAATCTGCTCGGGCCGTGTAGGTAGGAGGCAGCAGAAATGATATGAAGCACGTGCCTGAGAAGTCAGGGGGTAACCATGTATAGGCTTGGTCGTGGCAGACGAAATACGTGCCTTTGGCTGCTAAGAGTATAGGGGAAGTTTGGGAGGCGAGCACATATGTTTCTGTGCAAATGCTCTTTCCTAACTGTGCAGTGGGATCTCTACCAATACCTTGTAAACATAGGTGACCTCGGTGGGGCACTATCCAAACTGGGCGGGATTTCTTTGCTGCCTGGCTCTTGATCAGGTAAACGCCATGTTTGGTTACGTTCCAACGAGTGTATGGAGTCAATTCATCTTTGGGGATAGTCAGATATGTGTCGAACTCTCTACTCATATTTCTTATCCCTGCTATTAGTGCCTTGTTACTGGAATTGCTTTCAGTGGAACGGGTCGGGTATGGTTCTAGGGCGAATAGGAACATGGTCTGAAAAGCCCACAGAGAACCATAATAACTAAATGGCAGGATGAAGTATGGGATACCCTTATCCGCCGTGTGCGGCATGAGTCCGCATATCCAACAGTTTGATGTGTTCATTATAGACTGGTGTTGGTGTAGGAGTTGGATGAAAGAGTTATTTACAAATTCGAGCCTTCTGGCAGACTCGTGTTCAGGTAGAGGGTGAAAAGAATGTGGGGAGAGAGTGGGAGAAGGCGTCGGCAGAGTGTCATTTGAGAGTAGGGAAACTTGAAATACGAATAGAGCATAACCAATCAAAAGCATCACAGTGCTACACAGCATTAGAACACATATTATTAAAAATCTTTTCTTGGACAGTATAGTACACAATTGTTTTTCAAAGTTCATAAGCTTGACAGGTCTCTCTACCCTTGGAAACTCCATCCTCTACTTGCTGCCCGCGGTGGTAGGTTGATTCTGCCAGGGAGCGCGCTCCGTTCGGTCCGGGGTGACTCCCTCGGACCAACCAGAACCGTGGACCTAAAACTTCCTTGGTTGCACTCCCTACACTTCAACCGCGACCCTAGCAGCGGAACCGGATGGCGGTTCGAAAATCAAAAATGAGCTAGTTCCCTGGGACGAGAGAGCTGGAAGATAAAAATAGTTCTTGGGGGAAAAGGGAAATCACATTAGATCAAGGTTTTATTAGTCTCTGGGGCTGGATCTCAGGTCATATCGTCGCTTCTCAGGTACGGTGTGGTCTTTAAACAATGTCTCAGGTTCGGTAGTGTCCAATTGCATAGATGGTGACACACGTCCTTGCAAAATACGATCACTCTCCTTTTCGGTACCAGTCTCTTTTAAACGTGCATCGCTGAAAGGGATGAAACGAGGTACGGATTCAGTCTTAGAGTCGGCAAGTCCTTTATCGACCCACCGGTCGTATGGAAGGGGCAGAGGGACCCGTTTGCAATGGGTCCCATGCACCCAGTTCTTTTTGCCGTCCACCCGAACCGCTGATCTCGTGGAAAGAAGTACCAGGTATGGTCCGGTCCACCTCGGCTGTCCGTTGTTGGTGCGCTGGAAGTTCCGCACCAATATCCACGTACCGGGTTTGATTGTATGACCTGGATCGTCAGAGGCTGGCGGAGAGGAACTGTGAACCTGTTGGTGTAAAACACGCAATTTAGCTGTCAATTCGCACAAATAATCAAGCAGTACGGGGTGTTCTATTTTGCGGAGTTTCTTCGGTCTTGGCACGCCCCAGACGTTGGCTGGGCGGCCAAACACGATCTCGTGGGGGCTAAGACCTAATCTGGAATGGACGGTCATCCTAGTTGACAAGAGTGCTAGGGGCAAGGCGTCAGGCCATTTAAGACCTGTACTGGCTTGGATCTTGGCTAGCTTGAGTTTCAAAGTGCCATTGTAGCACTCTACTAATCCAGCTGATTGGGGGTGATTTGCAGCGTGGAATTTCTGGTGTATGCCTAGACACTCACACACTCTCTTCATCACTCGTCCTATGAATTCACTTCCATTATCACTCCAGACAATTCTAGGCATACCGAATCTCGGGAAGAACTCTTTGACAAGGGCTTTGGCAGTTGTCATAGCAGTATTGTCTTTAAGGGGGTACGCTTCCACCCACCTTGAAAATGCGCAAACAACAACGAGCACATACTTTAGATTGTTGCACCTTTCCATGTGAATGAAATCGAGCTGCAAAACCTCGAACGGATACGTAGGAGGCGCAAAGTGACCAGCTGGAGTTGGAGTTCCTTTACCGGGATTGTGTTTTAGGCATATCATACAGTTTCTGACCACATTTTCTGCATATTTTGGGATATTGCTATTCTGCCATACTGGGGCCAATAGCTTACATATTCCTTTCGAACTGATGTGTGCCATGCCGTGAGCCATTGTTACTACTGCAAGTACGTATGCATTAGGTAGTAGCCATCGCTGGTGTTCCGATAATTCGACCCAACAACCATTCGCATCCAATCTACCCTTACTTTCTCTCCATTCATTCAACTCATTCTCAGTTGCCTCAGCTTGTATGCATTTTATGCTCTCAATGGTGTCCTCACACATTCCCACATCAGCAGTACATCTAGCGGGACCCGCAACATACATTCGACTCATCGTGTCCCTTGCGGTCTCTTTCGCAACCTCGTCTGCAAATGCATTCCCGCGGCCAATATCGTCTTGAATTTTCTTGTGTGCACTGCATTTCATAATGGCAACTTGTAGTGGCATGGTCAGTGACTCAAGGAGCTCATTAACTAGCTGACCATGTTGTATCTTTGCACCATGTGAGGTAAGGAAACCACGTTCACGCCATAATCTCCCAAAACTGTGAGCCACGCCAAAGGCGTATTGGCTGTCCGTGTACACATTCACTCGCTTTCCTTTTGCTAACACGCATGCTCTGGTAAGTGCAATAATTTCCGCAGCTTGTGCGGAGTTGTGGGAAATACGTGCGGTCTCTATAATGGTGTGTAATGTTGTTACAGCATATGCGGCAGTCGTATCACCATTCGGTAACTTGAAACATGAACCGTCAACCCATAAAGTATCATTGCATTCAGGAAGGGGAGTGTCCTGTAAGTCTACTCTCCCTTTTGTCTCTTCTTCTGTCTTAAAGCAGCAGTCATGTTTATCACTCTTGTCTGTTCCTGTCGGAATGGGTAATAACGTTGCGGGATTCAGTGTATCACACCTCTTTATGTGGATGTGGCTTGCTAGCAACGTCAGTTCGTAACTGGATAGTCGAGCGCTAGTAAGGTGTTGTGTCTTCGTCTTGTTTAGTAAAATGTCTACTGCGTGCGGAACCATAACGATCAGAGTATTATTTATGACTAATCCAGCGGATTGTCGAATGCAGACAGCTGCTGCGGCGGTAGCCCTCAGACAACTTGGTAGTGCCTTAGCCACAGGATCCAGAGTTGCCGAAAAATACGCGCATGGGCGCTGTCTGTTCCCAAAATGTTGTGTTAAGACTGATAATGCACAGCCTTCCTTCTCATGGACATATAATGTGAAAGGCTTACTGTAGTTGGGGTTTCCTAACACAGGGGCTGAACACAATGCATCACGCAACTTGTGAAAACTCGTCTGACAATCTTCAGACCAGGGCATAGGATTGGGCGTATCTTTACGGAGTAGTGCCAGCAAGGGTTTAGCTAGCAGTGAGAAATTCTGTATCCATTGTCTACAGTACGATGTAATGCCCAAAAAAGCTCGAACTTCTCTCTGTGTCCTTGGGGCACTTAGTTCTGCAATTGCCTGTATTCTTTCTGGTGTCAGTCTCCTTCCCTCCTTCGACAAGACGTGACCTAAGTAGGTTACTTCTTGTCGGCAAAATTGTAGTTTGGAAAGGGAGACTTTGTGCTTCATGTCACATAAGTGATGCAATAATGATAACGTAGCTTTCTTGCAAATTTCTTCAGTGTCCGCAGCGAATCAGCAGATCGTCTACGTACTGAATCAGAGTTGAACCACTTTGTAGAACAATCGTGTCTAGTTGTGTTTTCAGGGCCTGACTGAATATGGATGGGCTTTCGCAGTAGCCTTGAGGAGCGCACTTGAAGCGGAAGCTTCGTCCTCCTAAATTAAATCCGAAAATATCTCTACTCTCCTCGGCAATCGGGATACTGAAGAAGGCGTTCTTCAGGTCAATCACCGAGAACCAATTTGCTGAAGCTGGAACCATTGTCAATAAAGCAGTAATGTCGGGGACGACTGGAAACTGTGGGATAACTATCTTGTTTACTTCTCTGAGGTCGATCACGAACCTATACACAGGGGGTTGTGAAGGATCAGTACGTTTTAAGACGGGCAAAACCGGACTGTTACAGACATTTCCTGTCGTTTCTTCGATGACGTCTTTATCAATTAAATCATGAACAATTTTCAACAACGCTTTTTCGCATTCGATAGATATTTTGTATTGGGGAATACGTGGCAACCTAACGTCGGCTTTCAACGTTATGACATATGGTGTTATCTCCAAACGACCTACATCATTAGAACCATTAGCCCAGAGTATATCAGGAAGTGACAATAATTCAGTTGGAATATTTTCCTTTGATAAATACATCGAAGAAATGACCTTCTTGCCTAAAGTAAGTTGTACTCCCGAGGGAGAACAGTACAAGGTCGCATATAACCTTTTTAGTAAGTCCAAACCTAGCAAATTTTCACCACAACCTGTTGTCAAAATGAGGGGTGCTTCTAATTCGCATGGGCCAACAGAAAGAGACATAGGACTAGAGATCGGGTTTCTAACAGGGGCGCCAGAGAAACCTACTGAGACATTCATTTCGCCAGACAAAGGTGCGCCAGGAAGTTTCGAGTGCATGAGAGAACTTTTTGTGGCACCAGTATCCAGCAGAAATGGCTCTGACACTCCTGAGGCTATTACCTCGACATAAGGTCCATTCTGATCTACCGGAACTGAGACAACTCCCTCTCTTTGTCCATGGCTGTCCTAGCAATCGTTACCCTCATTTTCGTGTTCAGCGTAATAGTCGTCAGCATAGTACTGAGCTGATTTAGACGATGAATTATTCTGTTGGTCAAAGCTATTCATGGACTTCTGAGGCGGAAAAGGAGTTGTATTCTGAGTGAAATTTCCACGGCCTCTACCTCTAGGGGCATGTTGAACACCTCTCCCCCTTACACCTTGACCACCATTTAAACGTCGCGCAAGAGCCGGGCAATTATCCTTAAAATGACCCTCTTCTTTGCAATACGCACATTGATTCGGGCCATATGTAGGACGCTGGTGGGAAAACTCGTTACCTTGCGCGTTCCTCGAATACTGCTGTCGCGGTTGATAGTCGGGCTGACTAGCCGTGCGAGGCGGATAGGCCTGCTGGAGGAGAACCTTAGTTTTCAAATCTTTCGTCTTTTTATCTGCCTTGTCTAGCTCGTCTTTACGCCTATTCTCATAGTACTGGGCTGTAGCTAAAATCTGTGCTGACGTAGAGACAGCCCAAGCACTCTCAGAGTCTTTTAGTTTATTACATAGTTCAGGGAGCAAATTATGTACGAACTTGTCCACAAACAATCTTTGGCCACCCTCGGTAGCCATATCTTGGCCACTGTGGTCGGTGAATGTTTCCTCAAATCTCGTGAAAAAGTCAGACACATTCTCATCTTTCTTTTGTTTACATGCTGATAGCTTGTCCCAATTTACGCGTACTTCAGGCATTATTGTCTTCATGTACGCTATAATTCTACCGGGAAGTTCAGCTATTAACGGCTCAGGTTTAAAACCACCGACTTGTCTAGCATCTGTAGTCGCAATGTTCGCCCATGAGTCACCTAGTTCCTGATCGTGATCCGTATGACGTATCTTGCTCCATAAAGGATGTGGAACAACGTTCCCAAATAACATGTCTACATCTGCTAAATTCATTATACATGAGCTTGCAGTTTGCGATAACTCCTTATAATACCCAGTTGGGTTCTTACGAGGGTCAGGTAGTGACTGTTTGAGTGCTAATACTTCCGATCTTTTCCATGGGACATGTACCCATACACGCTGGAAATGGGGCAGAATTGGTGGATTAGCATTCGCATCACCTTCCCTCCAAACAGGAGGAACCTCTCTCATGGGGTACTGTCTCGCTCTTTTCCTACTAGATGTACCACATTCAGACGATGACCCAGAGTTACCACCTGTGCTTCGATATGATAATAATACCTCAACTGCTTTGTCGACATCGGGACCTACAATCATGCCTTCCCCGAATTTAAATCGTATACTACACAACTCTCGAGAGTTGCTCTCTTGACCATTATCTTCCAAATCCTCACACAGAAAAACACACGTCTGTTCAAAAACATATCTTTGCGTTGGTTCATCGCATTGACGGAAAACGTTCATGACGGACTCTACATCATATCTGGCTGTATCCAGAGCCCAATTCCGTGCTAACTTATTCAGGCATTCCCTCTCTCGATAATCAGGCATTTGGCTTCGTAACTGTCTTAGTCCCGTATTAGGGGTCGTTTTAGGCGACCGAAAAAGTGGTGAAGGAATGTTAGTAATAATGCTGGCCGTTTTATGCCAGACGGAAGGTGAAAGTGGAGGAATAACTGGTGTCAGAACAGAGTCACGCAAAGCAGAAACAGAAGCGTTCGCAGAACTAGTATCGGAAGAAATAGAAGGTGCGCTAGGCGAAGTTGTAGAAGGAACAGTAGGAGAAGTAGATGTGACTGGTGAGCCTTGAGGAGGCTGCACTAGAGAAATAGAAGCCAGCTGAAGAGTAGCTGGTGAGTGCTGTAGAGGAGCTGGTATAACAGCTACCAGAGGTGCAACTAAAGGTTGCGGAGGTGCTGTGGCATTTTGCGCATAGGGTGGTGGCGAACTCAGCAAATGCGCCATTAATGGATCTTTCTCACGCTCTTTTACTGTCTCTTGCTGAAGAGATGGTAAAACAGGATAGCATTTATCTATTGCCATTTTACGTTGCCTGTGCAACTGCTCACTTATTCGATCCTCTTCGTTGTCTTTAAATTTTATCGCGGCTTGTATTACTGAAATACCCCTTTCCCTCTTATTCTTCTTTTCTAGTTTAATTGCCTTTTGTTTGGCCTCTTTACGCCATAAGCGGAAAGAGTCAAACATCGCCGGTCAGGCTTTCTTTTTGAACAGTTTGACCTCTAGGTTATCTAGAATTTCTGAGTCGAAACTACCATATTGGGGCCATTTTAAAACACCATCTTTACGGGTGTATTTTATCCACACTTCATTATATGTGATAGGACCTACGCCATGTTTTACATAGAGCTCATACGTTGGAGTTCCAATTGGAGGAACCGGACACGAATCCTCTAATCGGGAGTCCCTATTATAACCAAGACAAAACCATGTTTCCAAGTCTGCTAAAACCAGGCATCTTCGCTCACTAGTCTAGCTTCAAACTTCAAAGGTTTATCTATTATAATATTTCTCGTGAAAACACGAGTCCTTCGGCTTTGGGGCTTGCAAGTGCCAAATCAAGTCGTATCTCCAGGATACCAAAAACTAAGGACAAACTAAGGACTGGGAGACGCTCCACTTATACTTAACTGAAGTATTTGAAGATCGGTGACGTCGCTAGAAGACTCGTCTATCGTTTCGCTCTACCAAGGATCACTGGGTCCAAAACAAGGCGATAGTCAGGGCAGCAGTCCTTCGTAGCCGTCGGGACGCGGGGAACCTCGCAGCAAAGACCTTCGGAACCAGGTCGACATACAGGGGTCGCTGAAGTGGCTGGCCGTCCTCCGGAATTTTCACACGAAGCTCCTCACGAACATCTGGCTTGGACCGTCGCCGCTTGATATCGTCCCGAGTTGGGCGCCAATTGAGGTGCCGGGTTTTTAGGAACCCGGTGGTGCCAGGGGATAACACCCGATGACCTCTGAGTTCTCCCTTGTTCCGGACCACAGAAACAATGAGTCTTCTAGTCGCAGTCAGAGATCAAGTTTTATTGGTAGCTACCAAGTAACACGTGTCCTAGAAGCATGACAAACACGGGTCATGTATTCTCAGGAGACTGTACGTGTTCGTTTTTACAGAACCAGTCTTCTCCTTTTATACAGAAATAATGGCTTCAAGCAAGAATTCTTGAGTTTATGATATGGCTGTAAACATATTTCTGTAATAATACAAAGTGCGGCGTCACGTAAGCAAACCCACATTTTAGATGTCCAGTTTGTGACAGATTACCCAGCAAGATCCGGGACTCCCATCAGATATCGATGAAACACCAATAAAGGCAGGTACCACCCAGTCATAAAACTGGCCATAAAGAAGAAGTATGGACAGGTGCATGTTTGTAGAAAGCATGTTCTGTATGGGGTGAATGGTTTGTGGAATGTTATGTGTCGATAGTATCGTATTCGGCCACTGGGCGGGGAGCCGCCCAAACAGGTTTGGCTTAAGGCAATGGAGTCAGTTTGGACAGGTCAGGGGGAAGTCAAGGAAGGTGGACGTGTCCTTTTGGATCAAGCTCGACCTTTAATTGACTTAACATGAGGGCAAGACGTAAGATGGATGCCGTTCACAAAATGGAGTCTAAGGGATTGGGACGGAAACTACGATTTAGGGGTGTTGGCTACCCTCGATTGTCACGCAAATACATAGGAATGATGTCCTAATCATTATCGGTTCACGGACACTAAATTCGTCATGGTACGTTGATATTTTGTGACACGGGTATTGGACCTCGATATTGGGATAACAATAGGGTCCAGATTTTCAGAACCAGAGGTCTCAACTGTGAAACCTATTGAATTTGCCAATGCTTTTTCCTAGATGGCCCTGAGTGTTCACATGTGCAGGGGCCATCTCCAAATGATTTTTTATGCTTTAAGAAAATGCATTCAAAGTTGGCCCGTGTGGATGTGTGCGCTTCGGCAACAGATCCATTTGAATGGATTATGCTGAAGCATAAGTAAATGTATTCAAATATACCATCACCCATGCAAGCATGTATACCTGCACTGGGCCTATCTTGGAATGATTAAAATTGCTCAGAGCTCGAGGCAGCGGAGGGAGTAGTGGACACTGGGGGCAGTTTTTAATTGAGGGGGTGAGTTAGAGGAGGGGAGAGTAGGGAGGAAATATAGTCCCGCATATGCAATGTAGTGCAATGTCTGACATCAGCAGTGTAGGAAGATACGTGCGGTTGTATGACGTTACAACGCATACTTTTACAACGCACACCTTTACAACACATTTTTTACAACACAACATCCATTACAACGCATTCCATTACAACGCATGCCATTACAACGAATTTTTAAAAACTACCTTTACAACGCATTCCATTACAACACATACTACCTTTACAACGCATACCATTACAACGCATAACATTACATTGCATGTATGGTAAGTATTGGATAGTGTAGGGGTAAAAATTACTATTCTAACTTCAGGGGGTGCAACAGTAGGGTAAGTGTTGGATAGTGTAGGGGTAAAAATTACTATTCTAACTCCAGGGGGTGCAAAAGTAGGGTACGTGTTGATGGTAATGCTATGCGTTGTAATGGTATGCGTTGTAATGACTGCGTTGTAATGACATGCGTTGTAATGGTATGCGTTGTAGTGTCATGCGTTGTAATGGTTGCGTTGTAATGGCATGCTATGTAATGGATGTTGCGTTGTAAATGTTTCATTGTAATGGTAGTGCGTTGTAAAAGTTGCGTTGTAAAGGTTGTTTCCCAATACATGCTATCCAGTTAAAATATGCTGAGACCGGGGCTTTAAGGGGAATAAAAAATCTGGGGAGTCTCTCCAAGGAGCGTGGCAGATGCAATTAAGGGTGTGGCTTAAAAACAAGTAAGCTAAAAATCTGTGCTTAGCCTAGTGTCCCGCCCAACTGGTATTTTGCTGCTTCTGTCATTGCATCCAGATATACAACAAGTACCTACATTACACCTACAACAAGCCTTAACTATTGGCTTTGTCAATGGCTGTTAGTTGCCTAAGATAAATAAGCAACAACTATGGTTTCATTGTAAAGAATATTGAAAATGCTTCCGTTTTAAAATGATGAGACTGAAAGAACTATAACGAGTCTCTTTGAAGTTTCATCACATACAGTGAAAGGCGGTATTGCTGCAGAGTTAAGATTTTTGCCATGAGAGTGAGGGCAAAAAATGGAGAGCTCGATAGAGACCCGTCTCAGCACCTGGTTTTTAGAACTGAGCACCGGTAGGACCCGGCCCACTTAAAGCCCTGGCAGAGACCAAAATGCTTCTTGGGTGGGACATGCTTAGGAACAGGGAGGAACTCCATTGAATCAGAAGCAGAGAAGTAAGATAGAAAAGAAACCTATCGAGTCATAAGTATGAGTCTGACCGAAAGACCACACAATGTTTTGTATTCCTCACAAAAGGTCTTCAACAACAAAACAGTTAATGATCTGTTGGCAAGACATACATAAAGGTCTAAGATTCATTCTTCTTTCCACAGGCAGGCAGGGAGGAAAATAAAAACCATATGAATGATAGTTTCTTGGATAGCTTAGCCGCCCTACATGATCACTCATCATTATTGCCCTCTTCATGGTATGAAACCAGTTCATGCAGCTGCAGATGAAGAAATCTGATCCTCTGAAATCGCTGTCAATTATTGGGCCCAGATTGCTTGACAAATACATTCAAACAGCAAATCAATAAAGATACAAGTGAGGCCAGCCTCAAATTTAGTTGGACATGATTTATGACTGGTAACAGAATGCAGCTGATTTTTTTCTGTCCTACATGGAGGCAAAACACATCTTCTCACTGTCCTAGCAACATGCCAGATCGTATTGCTTAATTGGTTGATGTAAAAAAAGATGTAGGTTAGTTCAGTTTCCTAATGATCCCGTAATTGTACTCCATATTAATTACCTACTTGCTAACTTTGCCTGATTTCTAGAGAATTGTAAAAGATAAAGAACAGAGTTTGGGACAGAGCTGTGTGGCAAGGCCTAATGTTAACAACAGTAGAGAGCAGTGTCGGCTCCTCCGTTATGGCGGATATGTTTCGCAGATGCAAACTTGAAAAATAAAATGATAATAAAACAGTTATAATTATCATTTTATTTTTCTCCTTGGAGAAGAGTCTTGGGTGAGGGCCATCCTCACACCAGCACTGTAGCAAGAACAGAGGGGGAGTAGTAGGCACTGCTGCAAGTGCGCATGTCGGTTTGGGCGGCTGTCTTAGGACGGCTAAACCAACATGTGCACTGATATCGCTCAAACCCAAGCTGCATTGCCCGGTGAGGAACAGTAGGCACAGGCTCACAGCCCTCGTTGGAGCGCAAAACTAGCCCGCTCAGGCCAATACAGGCGCGTCTCTCATTCTGGGTAATAGTATTACAAGCATGACAGTAGCATCTGGATTAGCCATAGGGGACACTGGGAGCCTCAGCCTGTACACTATCAGAAGAGCAGAAGACAGCCAGGCGGCCAGAGGCAGATAAATTATTTATTTATTTGTTTATTGGTTTTGGTTATTGACCCCCCCGAACTGGCCACCACTTTTCCCTGATAGCAGCCACTACTTGCAGAGACCAAGTATCAGGGGGGCAGATAAAAGTATGTGCAGGGTTCACTCCGCTTCCACACTAGTAGCATCTTCATTCAAAGGAGAGTGAGCACTGTTGGTTCCCCTGGGGTTTGGGTATCTCGAGTATCGACCCGAAACCCTCAACCAATCTTTACCACTAGTGGTGTAGGTGATCACCACTATGGTGTGTTGTTGGGCAGCGTCATCATCGGTTTGCGCACCTAGGTTAGGTGAGTACTGCCTCCTTCCGAGGGAAAGTGCTGGTGGGATCCAGGTAGTGATCTATACAAAAAAAATTTTTTACAGAGTATTCTATAGCGCAAACTTGACCCGAATCAGGTATCAGAGTGCTTTACATAGCACCAGTTGCATTACATGCACGGAGAGATTACGTGATTTGCCCAGAATCACAGGATGCTCAGCGTCATTGCCGAGACTTGAACCCAGTTCCCCAGATTCCAGGACGACGCCCTAGCCGTTAGGCCAACTCCCCTCCCCAATTCCCGCCTGTATCTACAAATAGGAATGTTAATATGGGTGAAGTATACAGGTAAGGTTAAAAGTGGAATGGTGACATTCTACTGACTTGTTAATCGTCCTTAACATCACATGGAGGTGGTCAAAATGTTTCTGCCCATGGTGCCCATAAGGGTCCGCGCCTTCATCAGGGCCAAAGTACAATAATGCAACAGGTGCCTTACCGTTGATTACTGTTGACTTGTAAGTCTACTACTCGCATGTCTTCTTTCCTGGTAGTTCTTTCGTAAAGTTATGTCGGTTTTAATTGAACCTATAACTTATAATGGTCTTCCGGTCTGCCTCATAGGTATCGGATACATGGGGGCGTTGTGGCAACTTGTCACTGATGGGTCCCCGGCACTTTCAACTAAGTTGTCATAATCTGCCCTGGTGGGAGGATGAGAGAGTCATGCATTACAGCCCGCTTTATACCACTAATGAAAGAGAAATGTATATTGGCCAGCAAGCAAGTTATTTATCGACATATTCCAAGGGAGTACCTCAAGGGTCCGGTGTCACGTAAGGTACAGAGCTACATACCATCTGCATAATATCAGTTATAAATAAAAGATGTGTAACAGGGGTTTAGTATAACATTATTGTCCACATTTGAGGGCTATACTAGTTCTTAAAGCCCTCTACCTGAGTTATAGGCCCAAGTTACAGGAGAAGACCTACAGTGAGAGGGGAAGTGTCAGGCCTATTCAGGAGGCCACGGCAGGGATATTGGGCCACAACCATGAATGTTTAGGTCTTTTACCACCGCTGTCCTGGAGCCTGTCCTACTATGGGTCTGCAAACTAGTCCAAGCACAACCCTTTTCACACTTGACTTACGTGTGTTAGTGTATCTTTATACTTCCAAGGGTCTTTTCCGGCTAGCTCAGCTACCCCTCCACCTGTCCCTCATGTGTTCCCCTTTACGTGGGTTCCCTCCAAGGTCCAGAGTCCGAGGAACTGTCTATTGGTGCAGCTTGTGCTTCTCCGTTTAGTCTTAACACTAATTCACTTGAGCCTAAGCCCTTCTAGTTCCAACCCTATCCAGCTGAAGCACACTACTACATTATGAAGTCATGCTGAAACTATTTGAGATTGATTATCTTTCATTGTATATCTGGTTCACATGCATTGCCTTATTGCACAAGCACTTTTTGCACTCCACATGCAGCAACTTGTTGGAGCTATACTTCTTATGAAGTGAACTGAACTATTGTAAAACAGTTTATTCCCATTTGCTTCAAGCTCCTCTCTCCAAGTACTGAAACATGAATTCATGGATTTGACAGAATCATGTGCTAATGTGTACTGCACCTTCCTGGCCTTTGTCTGCAATGGTGCTCTGCCCAGCAGGACAGTCTCCAGGTAGAGTGTCCATCACAGGGATGATAGTGTTTCCTTTCACTATGAGAGTGCACTTGGTGTGTCCCTCCCTGTTCAGAAGGTCCAGAATCTATCATCGTCAAAGACAGGGCCTAGGTTAACACGCACACATAGTATTTTTAAGTGGCATTACCAAGAATCAAAAATCAGGATCACACGTAAATGCAGTTCAGGCATGCAGAGCAGGGGTCACGACTGTACATCATGCAGGGGACATTCCTGTTCCAACAGATGACCTTTAACAACTGGGAAACCCTGAGGCAGATGTACAATAATGTTATTAGAACATTCGATGCACTCAGTGTACATTTCGCTAAATTAAACAGAAGGAAACCAAAAAACAACATTTGAATGTTGGAGAAAAAATTCTATGAAAACCATTATTAGCCCCTTTTCACTCTTTTGCCTTCAATGAAGCTCCCAACATTACAATGCGTCAATAATAGGTGTGACACATGGTCTTTAGAAGTTTCAGGATTCAGACATGACTCAGATATCAAGGTTTACACAAGGTTGGAAAGGCTAGAAACATAGCAGGCAGATCATTTGAGACCACATACAATATTTTAGTATTCATTATCACTTACAGTTTACCAAGAATATTTCTTGAGTAAAAAGTCAGCACTTAACGCCTTTTTGTCAAGGACCCCACAAGCCTTACCGTCTGCCTGTAGAGTAGTATTGCAGGGATGATATGAATAACCTCCACCATCTGCCACCTGTTCCCTAGTCCTACCTTAATCAGTACCAGAACGGGCGTGGCGAAGACCGGGGGAAGGAATCCTGATAAAGAACGTGCCTGAAGATGGGATGGAACCATATTGGAACCTCTGTGGAGTTTGTAGTCTTTCCTGACCTGGAGCCTGAAGAATAACCAAAAATCAATCACTTCACTGCCTCAACCAGAATACACACATACTCATACTTTCATCAAGCAGATGGTATAAAGAAAATGACAGTCACCTGAAGGAAGAGATGACTTCAGGGTTCTTCGGTAGAGACGCCTACCTCCTAGGTACCAGGGAAATACAATAGCACACCAGCGCTGGAAGCCACAGTCTTGGTTAACCAGGGGGTTCCAAAAACAATGGTGACGATGGTAGCCGCTTCTGCGCACTTCGTGAAGGGGAATAAAGTAACAGGGTGCTCCTGCACCATGTAGGTAGCAAGGAAAGGAAATTGGTGATGTGCTCCTGCACGCACCGTAGAGAGAAACCAAGTAATAATACCAATGCGCTCCTGCGCTAGGTATCAGTAAATAAGGGAAATGATGACGCGCTCCAGCGCTCACCGTGAAAGGTAGAAAAATGATATCGCGCTCCTGCACTTACCGCAACAATGTTGGAAAGGTGATGCTCTCCTGCGCTCACCGGGGAAGGTAGAAAAACGGTAACGCGCTCCTGCGCTTACCGCGAGTGTTGGAAAGGTGACGCGCTCCTGTGCTCACCGTGAATGGTAGAAAAACGGTAACACGCTCCTGCGCTTACTGCGAGTGTACAAGAACGGTGACGCGCTCCTGCGCTCACCGTGGTGGGGTAGTGAGTGGTGATGCGCTCCAGCGCTCACCACGGACAGGGTAAATGGTGACGTGCTTGTGCGCTCACCGGGGAAGGATAGAGGAAGAGCGAGTACGCCCGCACTAGCTCTGTAACCGGAGACAGAGTTCTGGACAATGTCAGCTTTGGAATCAGAAGCACTGTGTTTAGGGCCTTGCAGGTTTAGAGAGCTAGACCGCCAACCATGCAGCATTCTCTCCCCACTACATAGGGGGACGTGACAATACCTCCCACAAAACAGATCCCCCTCCCTCGCGCAGGGGTGGCAGGACGTGGTTTCAGGGGATGCATGCATGGAATGCACGTACTAGCTGGGAGGCATGGCGAACATGGGATAGGGGCTCCCACAACCTTTCTTCTGGACCATACCCTTTCCAGTCTATGAGATAATAGAGTCTTCCTCTGGTTCTAAATGAATCCAGCAAAGCACGAACCTCGTATTCCTCGTGGTCATCTCTGAGTACAGGTGGTGGAGGCACGGAGGCCTGACCATTTGATGACGCCTGCTTCAGAAGAGACTTGTGGAAGACAGAGTGTATTTTCATATGAGGGGGCAGAGTAAGTTTCATGGATACTTTGTTAATGACTTTGGCTATGCTGTAGGGGCCTACATATCGTGGTAACAGTTTCTTGGGGCCGTTTACATTGAGATTCTTAATGGAGACCCATACCCTGTCTCCCTTCTTGTACTCTGGTTCGGCCTGTCTATGTGTGTCTGCGTTGTGTTTGTAGTTTTCTTTGGCCTTGGCTAACTCGAATCGAGCCTGTTGCCATAGTTCACATAGCCGGGTGTGATAAGCTTGGATGATGGGTAGAGGTCTGGATTGTGGGTCTTCCCACGGCGTGGTGCGTGGATGTCGTCCCTGAAGGCAGTAGAATGATGACATTCCTATGGTAGCATGTTTGTTGTTATTGTAGGCGTATTTCACCATCCATAGGACGTCTGATCACTCCTTCTCAACCGAGATGAGTAAGCAACGAAGATATTGTTCCATGGGTTCGTTGGTTCTCTCTGCCTGACCATCGGTTTGCGGGTGGTATGCGGAGGTCTAGCTTGGTATAGATCGTAGCGTTTTTGACCTGATCCAAGAGGTTGGAGATCAAGGGCAAAGGGTATCGATTCTTGACAGTGATGTTGTTTATAGCCCTATAATCGATGCAGGTTCGCAAATCTCTGCCCTTTTTTCCTACAAAGAAGAGCGCTGAAGAGACAGGCGATTTGGAGTGGCGTATGAATCCATTTTGTAGGTATTCATCCAGGTAGTTACGCAGATGGGTACTTTCCTTTTCAGTGAGGGAATATACATGACAACAAGGCAACTTGGATCCTGGCAACAGATCTATCCTGCAGTCAAAACTGCAATGTGGAGGTAGGGTGTTGGCCTTTTGTTTATCGAACACAGATGCCAGTCCGGTGTACTCTTCTGGTATTACGTCCTGTGTGACAACACCCATCCCTGTGAGAGGAAGGGTGTGGGTTTGCACTACCCGTATGTTGGTGTCCCCTTGTTTAGGGTAACAGGTATGATTGCAATATGAAGAATCAAGAGTCATTAGTCTGGTTACCCAATCGATGTGGGGATGGTGTTTCACAAGCCAAGGAAGACACAAAATCAGTTTAAACTGGGGCGTATCTATGGCATCAAACGCAATGGATTCTTTATGTTCCGTCCCACATGTCATCTTCATGAGATCTGTTTGGTACCGGATCGGTCCTGAGGTCAAGTCTGTGCCATCCACGGCCTTTACTGTTACTGGTTTATTCTTGGTTATCGCTGGAATACCGAGGTACTCCATATATTGGGTGTCGATGAAGTTCCCCGTAGCTCCTGAATCAATGAGAGCCATCACGAACCACGATTGGCCTTTTAGTGTTTGTAGAGTCACTGAGATACCCACATGTTGGTGGCATTCGTGTGGAGCTAAGGCCGAGGTCTTGTTAGATGAACAACCCAGTAGACTGACCTTTCCTTCTACTGAGTTATGTCGTTTTCCGACCACTCACCACGTGATACGGGAAGGACACTATTTGGTTTTGGTTTACTTGGTTTAACAGGGCATTCCTTGACAAAATGGCCGCTTTTGCCACAATATAAACACTGGTTTTGGCTACGGCGTTTTTCTTTTTCGGCCTTGGATAGGGGACCACGTATGCCGTCTATTTGCATAGGCTCCGGAGCGTTCAATGTCCTAGCACCCTCAGGTCTGGGTTTTGTCCCGGAATATCGGGTATCGGGATTCGTTTCCTTTGTTTTTTTCAGTTTTGTGTTCCTGCATTCTGTAATTCATTTTAACAGTCAGGTCTATAAATTTCTTCAGGGGGATCCGATATTTGTGAAATAAGATCCTTCAGTTCCTCACGAAGTCCTCGGAAGAACACGGACACCATCTGGGTTTCGGGCCATTTGGCTTCAATGACCAGCCTATTGAACGTGGTAATGTAATGCAAGAGGTCTGTGTTGCCTTGCTTGAGATTGAGGAGTGCGTTAACTGCTGCTTGTATCAGCGTGTGTCGGGCAAACATTCTACGGAAGGTTTCTTTGAAAATGGGTAAGTTATACAGCATGGGGTCATCATTTTCTACTAAAGTTATGGACCACTGGGCTGCGTCTCCACCCAGATATGAGAGAATGAATGCAACCTTTGATGCATCATCTGGGAAGGCCAAAGCACGAGCCATAAAGTGCAGATGGCACTGGTTAAGGAATATGCTATATTTGCTCCTATCTCCATAAAAGCGCTCCAGGGCTGCTAACTGGACAGGATGGGGAGCTAGTACCTGGATAGGAGGAATGGAACTCTGTGCCTGGGACGAGGACCCCCAAGGGTTGAACGTAGGTGGTTGCAATACGTCCTTCTGCTTGGGCCTAACAGTGGGTTTCTGACCGGAGGCCAACTGACCTTGTAAGGTAGTGACATCCTGTCGTAAACTCTGGTTTTCGGCTTGTATGCAGGTTAGCATAGCAGCTATGTCTGCAGGGTAATATCTTGGTTGCTCATGTCACCTGGGCGAGACAATATACTGGGGCTTCTTGATTCTGTCAAGGACCCCACAAGCCTTACAGCCTGCCTGTAGAGAAGTCTCGCTGGGATGATATGAAAAACCTCCACCGTCTCCCACCTGCTCCCTAGTCCTACCTTAATCAGTTCCAGACCGGGGCGTGGTGAAGACTGGGGGAAGGAATCTGATAAAGGGCGTGCCTGAAGACATGATGGAACGATATTGGAACATCTGTGGAGTTTGTAGTCTGTCCAGACCTGGAGCCTGTAGAACAACCAACAATCAATCACTTCACTGCCTCAACCGGTATACACACATACTCATACTTTCATCAAGAAGATGGTAGAAAGAAAATGACAGTCACCTGAAGGAAGAGATGATTTCAGGGATCTTCAGTAGGGACGCCTACCTCCTGGGTAACAGGTAAATACAATAGAGCACCAGCGCTGGAAGCCACAATCTTGGTTAACCAGGGGGTTCCTAAAACAATGGTGACGATGGTAGCCACTCCTGCGCACTTCTTGAAGAGGAATAAAGTAACAGGGCGCTCCTGTGCTCTGTAGGTAGAAAGGAATCGAAATTGGTGATGTGCTCCTGCACTCACCTTGGAGAGAAAACAAGTAATAATACCAATGCGCTCCTGTGCTAGGTATCAGTGAATAAGGGAAATAGTGACGCGCTCCATCGCTCACCGTAGAGAGAAAACAAGTAATAATACCAATGCGCTCCTGTGCTAGGTATCAGTGAATAAGGGAAATGGTGACGCGCTCCAGCGCTCACCGTGAAAGGTAGAAAAACAGTAACGCTCCTGCTCCTGCGCTTACCGCGACAATGTTGGAAAGGTGATGTGCTCCTGCGCTCACCAGGGAAGGTAGAAAAACGGTAACTCACTCCTGCGCTTACTGCGAGTGTTGGAAAGGTGACGCACTCCTGTGCTCACCGTGAATGGTAGAAAAACGGTAACGTGCTCCTGCGCTTACCGCGAGAGTACAAGAACAGTGACGCGCTTCTGCGCTCACCGTGGTGGGGTAGAGAGTGGTGATGCGCTCCAGCGCTCACCACGGACAGGGTAGTAAACGGTGACACGCTCCTGCGCTCACCGGGGAAGGATAGAGGAAGAACGAGTGTGCCCGCACTAGCTCTGTAGCCGGAGACAGAGTTCTGGACAATGTCAGCTTCGGAATCAGAAGCACTGTGTTTAGGGCCTTGCGGGTTTTGATGGCATCACCCGGAAGTGCTCCGGAGGTGACCTGCGGTATTGCACTCATGTAGAGAGCTAGACTGCCAAACATGCAGCATTCTCTCCCCACTACATACGGGGACGTGATACTTTTCTAAGATAGAGCAGACACCTGATGATATGTTGCTTTTTTGCTGTGGTTTTTCGCTTCGTCTTCGTGTGTACTGTTCATTCACCCCTGTGCTTTTGTAGTTTTCTCCATTTCCTGTCCCTTGCTATTAGTGTTCTCCCTTGGTCCCCCTTCTTGGTATATTGTCTGTGTCTTTGATTCCTCTTGGTTCCCCGTTTACCACTTTGATTCCTCTGCTTCTGTCGTGCGGGTCTTCAGCCGTCCTGGGATTCCCACCTGGCATCCTGGTCTGATTGACATTCATTACTGCGACGTATGGCATTTCGACGACTGGTCTTGAATCCCTTGACGACCCTAATATCCCCTGGTAGAAGCCCACAGGAACCTTCCCTGAGTGCGACAAATCCACCCTGAAGGAGAATCTAGGCTTGGACTTTCTTACGATTTCCATTTTTAGGTCTCGCCTCACCCAGTGCATACGCTGACCTGGCGAGACTTTTAGTGAGTGCTCAAAAAAAGCTACCATGGCCAGCCTAGAGCTACATTGCATGTGGGTGGGCGCGCACTCAGGAGCCGAGGCGCCATATGGCAAACCTCGTCATGCTCATTAAGCGCCCGTGATCACTTTCACTTTCGCCCTCGATCAATTTCGCAGTGCCTCTTTGATGTTTTCATTCAAAAAACATCAAAGAACATGTTGTTGAGTTAATGCTTTGCTGGGCCTGTTTGACTTACAACATGCTTTCTCTTTCCACAAACTCGATGTTTGTGTTCCTTTATTTTGAGATGCTTTTAGTATTACTGGCACACACACAACCACACATACAACCACACACACACCACACACAACCACAAACACACATAACCACACACACACACAACCACGCCCACAACCACGCACACGACCACACACACAGCCACACACCCAACCACACACACAACCACACACACACCCAACCACACACACACACACACACAACCACATACACAATCACATCTACAACCACACACACACAACCACAACCACACACACAGCCACACACACACAGAACCTCACACACATACAACCACACACACACAACCACACACAGACACACAACCCCCCACACACACACACAACCACACGGCTAGGGTAGGTGGTGGCAGTACCTACTCGACCCCGTTTGCGCTGTTGTGGCAGTCTGTGCGTTTGACTCACTCTATTTTTATCTTTTGTCTATTGCGGATGCCTTTATTGATGTGTCTACAGGTTATGCGCTAAGGCGCTCACATTCATTTTTAAATTAAAATCAAACTGCCCTTGCTAGCGACAGTATTCTCTTTTGCTTTCCACTTACCTGTGAAAGAGGTCTGCCTCCCCTGCCCCGTTCCACCACGGCTTCCTGTGCTGATTGAGTGGAGGGCAGGGCGCCATCTTGGTGGAAGTCCCGGATCCCGGCGGGACTGTTGCTGCGGTCTAGCTGAGGGAGTTTTACATAAATTGACAGGCGACTCGAGGCGCTTTGCGGCTAGGGTAGGTGGTGGCAGTACCTATTCGACCCCGTTTGCGCTGTTGTGGCAGTCTGTGCGTTTGACTCACTTTCTTTTTATCTTTTGTCTATTGCAGATGCCTTTATTGATGTGTCTAAAGGTTATGCGCTAAGGCGCTCGCATTCATTTTTAAATTAAAATCAAGATGCCCTTGCTAGCGACAGTATTCTCTTTTGCTTCCCTCTTACCAGTGAAGGAGGTGTGCCTCCTCTGCCCCGTTCCACCGCGGCTTCCTGTGCCTATTGAGTGGAGGGAAGGGCGCCATCTTGGTGGAAGTCCCGGATCCCGGTGGGACTGTTGGCTGTGGTCTAGCTGGGGGAGAGAGTTTTACATAAAAATGCACACGTTATCCCAGACGTGCAGCGGATGCGCGCAGCGGGCGCGCCAAAGGCACGCCAAAGGCAAGCCCATCTGCGGCCGTCCACGCCCCGGAAGCATCCAGAGCCAGTCATGCTGCCCGAGCCTCTACCGAGATGCTGGGTGGTAAGAGGGTGTATAATCGCGAGGAACTCTTGGCGCTCAACGCTTCAGATTGTAAAGGAGGTTTTCAGAGGGAAGGTCTGGACAGTCTCTCTAAATCGTGTCCCTCTTGTAAATTCGGCCTCCAGCAAAGGCAGAGGGTTCTAGCGGCTCTTATCAACGCCTGTTCCATGTCTAAACACGCAGCAGATATTTATGAGCTTATCTCTGATGGTAAACTTGATGTTTTATTTATAACCGAGACATGGCTGAATGATTCCTGTGCCCCGGTGGTGGAGTATGCTATCCCCAGGGGCTACAAAATCATCCGAGCCGATCGGAAAACCGGGAGTGGTGGTGGAACGGCAGTGGTGTTCAGGGATACCTGGTCCTATTCCAGTGAGGTTTCTGGGGAATTGGGGGAGGGTGAGGCCTTGCATTATACCTTTGTTCTATCTCCTCATTTTACGTTGGGAGGCACGTTGGTGTATCGCCCGCCTGGCCCGCCCAGTGCTTTTTTAAAAGCCCTGGATGATGTTATCATTCCTTGCGCCCTGCGCTTCTCCAAGTTTTTAATCCAGGGGGATTTTAATATTCACCTGGACGCACATGAAGCCCCGTATTCTAGAGTCCTCCGGGATTCATTTAACCTGGCTCAGTTGACCCAGTGGGTCAAGATACCGTCGCACTCAGGGGGCCATCTATTGGATCTTATTTGTAGTAATTTTGATCTGTCTATAAGGGAACCAGAGCAAGTTACCTGGTCTGATCACCATCTGATCAGGTTTTCATGGTCCATGGGGAAGTCTCCGGGTACCTCTGCTGTTCCTTCTGGCACCCGCCCCCAGAAGATTAATCTCCCGGCGTTTTCCGAAGCTCTGCTTCAGGCCCGTCCGACACTGGCTCTCGATCTTGCTTGGGCGGTGGATAGCTTTGACTCCTGGATTAGTCGAGGGGTTAGCTCCACTGCCAAATCAGCTGCTAATGGTAAACAGCGTTTTCCATCTTCGAAGCCTTGGTTTTTGAATGCCCTAAAAGACCAGAAACTGGGCTGCAAAAAACTGGAGCGCAGCTGGCGTCAGGAGTATTGCCCTTCCGCTAAGTCTGCGCTCCGCACAGTCCAGAGGGAATATTACTCTGCTATTAGGAAAACGAAAAGTAACTACTATTACCAGATCTAATAACAACAGTAAGGAGATTTTCTCCATTGTTAAGAGCTTCTTATCTCCCTATGCGGAGCAAATTACGTTACCTGCCTCCGCACAATGGTGCTAGGACTTGTCTTCCTTTTTTATCGATAAAATAGCAAAGATTCAGGTTAGCTTGGGAACTCCCCCCCTTGAATGGAGGAGTGCTCCTTTGGCACTCCTGCCGATCTTTAGTCCTCCCATCTCCCAGTTTATGCATTTTTTGCCGGTGGCTGAGCCGGCTATTTTGAAATCACTGAAATCAGGCTCACCCACTGATCCATGCCCGGCCCGAGTTTTAGCGGGGGTAGCAGAGGTGGTTTGCTAAGAGGTAGCTGAGATTATCAATCTCTCCCTTCAGACTGCCTCTGTTCCTGCGTGCTGGAAGCAGGCCAAACTTTTACCCCTTCTCAAAAAACCTGCGTTAGATCCCTCTGTTCCATCAGTTATCGTCCCATCTCCCTTTTGCCAGCTTTGGCAAAAGTCTGTGAGAAGGTGGTATTCCGACAGTTGGAGGCCTTCGTGGAAACATCTAATGCTCTGCACCCTGCTCAATCTGGGTTTAGAGCCTCCTATAGCACGAAGACTGCGCTGGTGGAAATGACTGAGGCGATCAGGAAGTGCCTAGATCAGGGGTCTCCAAACTGGTCCTGGAGGGCCGGATCCATGCCAGATTTTGTGCATATCCCCATTGAGATACATGTAGTTATTTTAAAAATCTGGCATGGATCCGGCCCTCCAGGACCGGTTTGGAGACCCCTGGCCTAGATGGAGGCGGCATGGCAGCTCTGATTTTGTTGGACCTCTCTGCCACCTTCGATACGGTGCCCCACCAACTTCTTCTTGCCCGGCTGTCATCTATTGGCATTGCCGGCCCTGCTCTGGAGTGGATAGAATCTTTTCCGGACGACCGTACTCAGCAGTTTTGGGTGCCTCCCCACTCGTCCTCCGTGAGGAAACTTTCAACTGGAGTGCCTCCACGTTGAGCCGCCTGCTTTTCAATATATATCTGACCCCCTGATTTTTTTAGCAGAGGAACTGGGTGCAAAAATCATAGCCTGTGCGGATGACACCCAGCTGCTATTTACTTGGAGGGGTTCGGATCTGGATACCAAGGTCGCTCAGACTTGCCTTTCATCTGTCTTCCGCTGGCTTGCACATGCCCAACTTAAGTGCAATGAGGAAAAATCGGAGGTACTCCTGTATGGCCAGTTACCCCCCGCCATCAGAGAATCGCTGTACCATGCCCCAGCTCTGTGGGAGATCCGGCGAAGATATTGGGGGTGTGGTTTGGGAAAGATCTACGGTTTGAAGAACACATTTAAAAACGTACAGGAGTTTGCTTCGGGATCCTCAAGGCCTTACGAAGGTTCTTTCCCCTGCTTCCGAGGGAGGCTAAAGAAATAGTAGCGCGCCCCCTCATCCTCTCCCGCCATGATTATGCCAATGCGGTGTTCATTGGCATTCCAGGCTATCTGGTTAAGAAACTCCAGATCATACAGAATGCCGTTACCAGACTCCTGTTTAACATCTCTCGGAGATCTAGTGCCCGGCAGCACTTGCGTGATCTGCAGTGGCTACCGGTGGCCCAGCGGGTGCAATTTAAGGCCCTCATTCTATCTCATAGGGCCATTCATGGCCAAGGGCCAGCATATCTTAGGAGGCATTTTGTTCTGTATACGCCGAATCGCCCTTTACAATCTGCCACTCAGTGCCGGCTGGTCATCCCACGGTTCCGTAGGGCACGCCTGGGTGGCCAGTCTGGGTGGCCAGTCTCTCTCTGTTAAAGCAGCAGCTGCCTGGAATGCCCTCCCTGTGGAGCTACAACATACACAGGACTTATGCCTTTTTAAAAAAAAATTAAAAACCCATTTCTTTAAAATGGCTATTTAATCTTTCCTGCCCGTTGTCCCACAGCCCGCGCAAGGACACTCTAGAGTATTAGAGCGCAATGCAAATCCTTTAATAACATAACACACCCACAACCACACACACACAAACAACCCCACACACCACACACACTCACACAACCACACACACAACCACACGCACAACCACACACACCCACAAACACACACCCACAACCACACACACACACAATCACACACAACCACACCCAACCACATACACAACCACACATACAACCACAAACACACAACCACATACACACAACCATACACACACAACCACACACACAACCACACACACACAACGACAAGTACACACACAACCTCAAACACAACACACAACCACTCACACACACAATCACACACACGACACACCCACCCACACACAACCACACACACAAACGCAACCACATACACAACCACACCCACTCACACAACCACACACACACACACACACATAAACACAACCACACACATATAAACACAACCACACACACAAACACAAGCATACACACAAGTACACACAACTACACACACAACCACACACACAACCAGACACACAACCAGACACAACCACAACCACACATCCGCACACAACCACACCTGCATCCACACACACAACCACTCATACAACCACACACATAACCACACACACAACGACAACCACACACACACAAACAACTACACACACAACCACACACACACACATGATCACACACACAACCACAGCCACACAAACACAACCGCACACACAACCACACCCAACCACACACACCCACAACCACACCTGCACCCACAACCGCACCCACACACAACCACACCAAGCATTGGCATAGCCAATAGGTCTCGCCTTTGGGACCTTATGTGTTTAGCCACGCAACAGTTGATGTGGTTGCACCAAGGATATTGTGCTGCATAACTAAATACTTAGAAGGTCCCAAAAGCGAGACCTATTGGCTATGCCAATGCTTGTTTTCGCTAGTTCTTAAGATACTCGTCATTTCCCATGTACCTTCATGCGGGGACTTAGGCAGGCAAATCATGGGTTTTTATTTGGTCTGAATGTGCAGAACCTGAGGAGAGAAGCAGGTAGTATTGAGAGATCATTGCTAACCTCCCAAGTTCGGGGTCACATGACAGAGGCTAATGGCCCTAAAAAGGTTGAAGAGCAAGTATCTTCAACATAGAGCCTGCTCACCAAGTAAAATGCAGAACACACACACACACAAGCACACTCAACCACACACAAACCACACACACAACCACATATACACCACACCCACACACACAACCACCACACACACGACCACAACCACACATACAACCACACACACACCACACACACCCAACCACACACAACCACCACACACACGACCACACACACAACCACACACACAACCACACCCACAACCACACACACATACGACCACACACACACAACCACAAAAACACAACCACACACACAAGCACACACACAACCACACATCCACATCCACACACACCCACAACTACACCCACCAAGTAAAATGCTTTCAGAACCTCCTTATGAGTGGCTCGAGTGAACCACATAATGATAAGCTGCCACTCCCTCCGGCCGCTCTCGTTGTTGCACACTGACGGGTACATAGCTACAGCTTAAGCTTTCATTGTGTGACAGCTGATACAGTGAGTGACACTGCCACTATCGAAGAGGAAGCCACCTGCTTGAGGAGGATTCGGTTTGACCCTCACAAGCATGTGCAGAAGCCTCTTTGCTCAGGAAGCATTCATGAAATGAAAGCAAAAACAGTGGCTCCGACAGGCACTGTAGTTAGTGACAGTTACAGAAACAAGCAAAGGCAAAGCCAACAAGTCTTTGCGTAATGTATTTACTTGTGCAGCCACAGCGTTAGCACATGACCGACCTGATTAATCGATAGGGAGATTAGTCGTATACACAAGGAGCCCCTTAAATGCTAAGTGATCAACTCATTAAACTCCATTTTCCATTGCTTCGCTTTGGAGATTACCAACAAGACACCTAAATCTCTTAGACGGAGAATCCTATCCGGCTTACAAGGGAATAAAGAGAGGTTCACCAAAGACATCTTGATCTCAGTATTGATCAGCTCTTCTACACTTGTGAGATCAAATGTCCATAGGACATTACACCCTTCAATGGGAAAAGGATGAACATAGGCCTTCCATCTTCACCTCCTATTTGACAGTAACCTATTGCAGCATTCCATTTTTCCTACTCTCAATAAGGGCGCCACCTTGAGTCCGATTTTTATAAAGAAAGACCAAAAAGAAATTAGTAACCCACTCCAGTTGGATTGGCCGGGCCACGTCCTCGTTTCTTTCACAATTATTATCTCAAAATAGCTTCAACTTGCTGAAGCCGAGGTCGTCATGGAAAATTGGTGTGATCTTAAACATATTGACAAAAAGTCCTAAGACTCTTTGATTGACTTGATCAAATGAATAGTTCTCTCCAAGCTAGTTGAGCAATGTGATGATGAAACCTCACCCATCACTAACAAACTAGCTCCTACTTCCCATAAACTGAAAATGCCTATGATGGCCTCTATCTGGTATAATGGTGACTTGGACAGGATGTGGAAAACAATGCTAGCTTCTGAAAGGAGATGGACAAAATGCCCACATCCACCCACCTCCTTAAACTGAAATCTGCCAAGAAATCCTGCAACCCATACATTTTGCAATATGTCCCTTGCTGAAATCAAGACGTTCTGAGAGTTCCTAATCACACGAGCACTCTCCCTGATCATATGGGAAGAATCTACACAGCCCACTCAAATTCTCTTCCTGCAATCTAAAGGCAACAACCTAGCCATTCACGTCTACAAAATCATGGCAATTAGAGAAGACGTACCTAAAACTACACACTCGTATCCGCTACTGATGATATAAATGTCACCCAAAATAATCCCCCTGCAACTGGAGCACCTTTACCCCAATTACAACTGAAATGGAGAAGGCGATTGTATATACTAACCCATAAATTGTGGGGGCGCTAGAGGGCGCACAGCGGAATGGCTGCTTCCTAAGGCAGCTCCGCCGGCCAGGTTTATGATCGGCGAGAATCAGCGGCTACGGCGTCCTTGCGAGATCACGGAAGGCATGAAAAGTGATCGGAAATCGGCGTGAACAGTTTGGGCATGGTTGCGGACAAGTTTGTGCCCTGTTGCAAACAATAATCGAGTTTTTCAGAAACGACGCTGAAAAACACCCGGGCAACCTAAGATGGCGGTGCCCTGCGGCTGATACGATCGGGCACCGGAGAACCCTCTCGGCTGCATCCAATCTACGAAGACGCGGTAGGAAGAAACAAGGGTGCTACTGGCGGCAATCCGAGACTGGTGTGAACACAGGGGCTGAAAATAAGGGCTGATAAACGATTATAAACAAGTGCCGCGGGGGATCGAGACAAACTGGAGCAGTGGCTGGGACTGAATTAAAATGGCGACACTTCCAGAATCGCTAACTTGGGCACACGAGCTTGTCTATACCCGGACACTGGATATAACACTCTAAAGCCTGGTGTCTGGAACTATGGCTGGTCTAATTGTGTTTGGTATACCAACGTATAACAGCGACCCCTGTGTTTGCATTTGACGATATCGTTTAGATAGCGCCATTCGGAGACCTAAAATGGCGGCGCCACAAGCTCTGATTCAAAATGTGCTGGATGTCTAGAGGCGGGTGTCCTTGAACTTAGTGGCAACGGTAATCAGTGATGTTAATTGCTGGTGATCACAGGAAGAACTCCTCACCGTAACACACAGTTATGCACGCTGAGGTCCCTTGAAGGCGCGCAGCATGCTTACATTCACACGCGGGTGCAACGTGGAGAGCGGACTGTTATCTACAGTGCGGATCGAAAAGGATCGCGGCATTGCGACACGCAAGTACACATATTGCCGTAATCAAGGCGGAAGTAAAGAACGGCGGCAACAGCGAATGACGCTGCGAACAACGAGGATCGGTGCCTGTAACAGGGAGAGACACTGACGGTACGAAGGATTCCCTGGGCACTACTTTACACGGAGCGCGAGATACTGCAGGTTGCGGCTGGGAGGTGTGAATGCGGGATCTAACCGCATACCACGAGGCAAGAGGGGCTACCCCACCTGCACGCAAGGGGCTGGCGATTACCACTTCTGCCCGCACACGAGCTTCTGACCCTACAACTGCGATGGGCAAGGTACAGACCAAAATTACCTTTGATGGTCCAAAAAAAGCTGCGAAAGGAGCCACAGTTCAATCAGATGCTGACATGGGAGACGAAGCTACACCGACCACTGGGCTGGAGCAAGTTCTCAAGGATATACAAAATAGTCTGCAGGACGTGCATGGCAAATTGGAAACTATCACACTGAGGGTGGATAACATGGCAGCGAAGCTGGATAAGCACGGTGAACGCCTGGTGGAGGCAGAGGCGCGCCTGTCATTGGTGGAAGATGAATCACATACCACCACTAAGAGATGTTCCGATATGGAGAAACTGCTCGAGGTCATTAAATCCAAGTCTGAGGATATGGAAGCACGATCCCGAAGAAACAACGTTCGCATAGCGGGATTAGCAGAGACCACCAATACTGGTAAAATGGAGACCTACATAGAAGATCTGATCAAGAACATATTCGACGCGGAGCACTTATCATCGGTATTTATCGTCGAGCGAGCACACCGCTCACTCGCCCCTGACCAAAACCAGGGGCGCCGCCGCACCCCATTGTCGCCAGACTGTTAAATTACCGAGACAGAGATCTTATTCTGAAGATGGCGAGAGAAAAGAAAAATATCGAATATCAGGGCAACAAATTAGAATTCTACCCAGATTTCACAATGAACGTGCAACTGGCTCGTAAAGAATTTGCACCCATGAAACAGAAATTGCGTGAGATGAGGCTAGAGTACGCAATGTTGTACCCCGCTCGATTGAAGATCTCGAAGGATGGCAAGGCGACCATCTGCCATACACCGAAGGAAGCGCAGGAGTTCATTAAACGTCTTAACCAGCGGCGACAGGACCAGAGACGCGCCGAACAACACCAAGACTCAGACTGAACAATATCAGACTGGATTCCAGAAATATACGGCAACATCGAGAGGTGATGGTGCGACTGCGACCTGCCTGGGTAATGACACTACACACAATGTACTGAGCTGTGTTGCCCGTGTCTAGCGGAAACCCTAGAGGCTGTGATTAACCTGCTGACAAGGTAACTGGGTTGAACTGTGTGAACGGTAGAGTGACATGGGACACAACTGAAAGTTGCAAATATAGAGGGACTATGTGCAATGTGGCCCCCAGTGTGGACTGCCGTCCCTGAACTCATGCTCTCTCATAGTAGCTATGGGATACTCAGTGGCCTGGTGAGAGGTTGTATAGCTGACAAAAGACCTAGACTACACTACTCTCACTGCTGATATGGACCTATTTTGGGTAGTACCAGAGATTGGGCACGTTGCTATAGATCAGTAGTGAGAAGTGCATATGGTACTATTGGTAAACGGACACTGTGTAACCTGTGAACAGACTGCTGTAATAGCCCTGGTTATGGATGTTATTAGCCGAAATGCAGGTACATTAGGATGTAATTGATAACCTGGCCACATCCACCCATGTTGGATGCTGATGTGTGACCTAGATAGACCCCCCAACAGGGTGTTCCCCTACCAAAGTTACGACTTGTTATTTTCCTTGTTTAGGGTATGTCTTTGGCATGATTGGGTTGCCAAAGTGGGAGGGGGGTGCATGGGAAGTTCTGAGGGAGTTACTAATAGTACACTGCATTTGAGAAGCACTGCCGAACTCCAACATAGGTGTTCTCACGAATTTACTGCAATCTCGTCATTATCTGCGCTAACAAGGGGTCCTAAAAGGTACAATATGGGGCACGGACATATCAAGATATGTACGAAATGACCAGCAGGACACAATCAGATAAACTAACATTTATGACATGGAATGTACTGGGTCTTAAGAACCCGAAGAAAATCCGACAAGTATTCGCCTATTTCACTAGACTACATGTCGATATAGCATTCGTACAGGAAACGCATATAGATCCTCACACACCAAATTGTATAGGCCTATGATGGGCGGAATCTGTCCATGGAGCTGCCTACTCCTCATACTCACGTGGGGTACTCATACTAATTCGAAAAGGGCTGCAATTTAAAGTAGATCAGTTTCAAACAGATAAGGTGGGGCGCTATGTGATGGTTGCAGGATCATTGAGGGGGCAGAGACTTAACCTACTTAACATTTATGCCCCAAATACAGATGACCCTGAATTCTTTCATACCCTCTGGCAAACCATAGATGAGTTCCCTGACGTACCGCTGATATGGGGCGGTGACTTTAATGTTGCACTTAACGAACAGGTTGATAGATCCACAACATCAACAGAACCACACAAACGTGCACTGGCACAACTACACGACATCATGCAAGAAAACTGCCTACATGATATCTGGAGACTGAGACACCCCACACAATTAGAAGCCACGCATACCACCGCGGCATATGGTAGTTGGTCTAGAATAGATTATTGGTTGGGCTTGGCGGAGGTGTCATTATGGGTGGAAGAGGTGTCACATCAGACCCGTACCCTCTCTGACCATAACCCGGTGCTGCTCAAGATCAAGCTCCCACATTATGTACCCCCTCCCTTTAGTTGGAGATTCAACGGTAGAGCGTTACTAGATCCGTTGTACTCGGACACTCTAAGGAAAGCAATAGTAGAATTCTTCGAAATAAATGCACCTACCACAGACGACCCTGGACTCCTCTGGGAGGCGTTTAAAGCTACTATTAGGGGAGTCTGTATAAGCACTCAAGTGGGTATTCTACAAGACTTGTGTCAGCAACTAGAACGCCGTGAGGGTAGGATTCATGAGCTTGAAAAGGAATACACCCAAACGCAAAACCCCACACTTTTAGGACAAATTAGAGCTGAAATAACGGAATATCAAAAGAGTACGGAGGACGAATTGAAATATGTCTCTAAACGCCAGATAGCGAGGAGCTATGGTGAGGGAGGTAGGCCAGGGGCACTATTAGCAGCCAAAATATGTTCTAAGAGACCGCCACCGGTGATTCAAGTGGTGTGTGATGATGAGGGTGCCCCGCAAAGTACTCTGCAGGGTATCTTAAAGGCATTATGTACCCCCTCCCTTTAGTTGGAGATTCAACGGTAGAGCGTTACTAGATCTGTTGTACTCGGACACTCTAAGGAAAGCAATAGTAGAATTCTTCGAAATAAATGCACCTTCCACAGACGACCCTGGACTCCTCTGGGAGGCGTTTAAAGCTACTATTAGGGGAGTCTGTATAAGCACTCAAGTGGGTATTCTACGAGACTTGCGTCAGCAACTAGAGCGCCGTGAGGGTAGGATTCGTGAGCTTGAAAAGGAAAACACCCAAACGCAAAACCCCACACTTTTAGGACAAATTAGAGCTGAAATATCGGAATATCAAAAGAGTGCGGAGGACGAACTGAAATATGTCTCTAAACGCCAGATAGCGAGGAGCTATGGTGAGGGAGGTAGGCCAGGGGCACTATTAGCAGCCAAAATATGTTCCAAGAGACCGCCACCGGTGATTCAAGTGGTGTGTGATGATGAGGGTGCCCCACAAAGTACTCCGCAGGGTATCTTAAAGGCATTTATACAAACTTATGGGGCTTTGTACGCGAAAGAGACCACAGCCACAGCTGCCGAGATAGATCAATATTGTGACGATGTAGCGCTTGCCTGGCTCTCAGACGCACAGAGAGCTTATCTCTCCTTACCTGTTATGGTTGAGGGGGTAACTGAGGTTATGAAAGCACTCCCTAATGGTAAGGCCCCCGGACCGGACGGGTACACTGGGGAATTCTATAAAACGTATGCAGATTTGCTAGCCCCTCACATAGTAGCTATGCTCGCAGATGCGCATGAAAAAATTATGTTGCCACAGACATTGCGAGAAGCGATTATTCTGGCCCTTCTGAAAACCTGATAAAGATCCGGAAAGTTGTGAATCTAATAGGCCATTGTCATTGATGAATGTGGATACCAAAATACTATCATCACTATTGGCTAACAGGCTTAAATATCTAATGACAAAGTTGGTCCTACCTGGCCAATCTAGTTTCATACCCACACGCTCTACATTCCATAACACTAGAACCCTGTTTGCTTTAGCACACTACCTGACACCCCAGACCAAAGCAGCTGCAGTAGTGTTAGATGCTGCTAAAGCTTTTGACACCATAGCTTGGACATATCTGCACACAATACTGCGGAGAATTGGGTTCCCGACGCTGTTCCTGCAATGGATCAAGTTACTGTACACAGCTCCCACTGCCCGTATACGGATTAATGGTTACATTTCAGAGATAATCCCCATCGCTCGTGGCACGCGACAAGGGAGCACATTGTCCCCCTTGCTCTTTGCCATAGCTCTAGAGCCTCTGGCCTGTAAACTAAGGCAGGGACACCATTACTCGGCGTTGCAATTTCCGCAGCGGCCCCTTCACATATCGTTGTATGCTGATGATATGTTGTTATATGTTCGAGACCCAGAAGTAAATTTAAATCCCCTACTGAGGGAATATGTTACATTTGGAAGGCAGTCGAGGCTCAGGATTAATTGGAATAAATCAGTGATACTACCTTTAACGGACAGCACACATAGCTTTCCCACCGACTTCCCACTAGCGTGGCAGACGGACCCTGAACGCTACTTAGGGGTCTGGTTTTATAGAGACCCTGAAGTGGTCATTCGCACAAACTACGGCAGAGTGGTCTCGGCGCTGGAGGACAAGATAGAACGGCGGATCCAGCTTCCCTTATCACTCACCGACAGACTGGCTATTGTTAAAATGGTAGTCCTGCCCAAACTGCTATATCTCTTCAACAACATCCCTATTACACCATCAGCAGTAGTATTTCGCAGAATAAATACAATGACATTAAAACTAATTTGGGCAGGCAAATCGGCTCGGATTGACCTACAATCACTAACACTACCGTATTCGAGGGGTGGGTTTAAGGCACCTGACTTATATTTGTATTATTTATGTGCTCAAGCCCAATATGCGCATTATTGGTACTATAATGTCCCATATCTTCCACATGTGGCAATAGAAGAAGGCGACGCGTTACCAGTCCCACTGGATGCAATTATAACTCACAAAAGGGCTCCACTGCACAAACAAGATATAAACACGATTGATACTACGAATACAGCATGGAGGCGGATAGGCCAAAAGACTAATAAACTGCCACTTTATTCTCCAGAACTGCCACTTCACGTCCATCCAGACATCTCAGTAACACAAGAGAAGGTGTGAATGGAGCTACTTCAACGGGTGGGCATCGCCAAATTAGGAGATTTATTTCAAGAAGGGATGTTCAAGACACTAGAAGATTTCAATTATGTGCAAAATCAAACACCACTGTTTAAATTTACATATTTCAGATTGCAGAGGGCGATAAAGACACTATATCCGACACACCCTGCTGAACCACCAGCGCTACTTACCTTGCAATTGCTCCTCACATCGCCTGCATCCAAACACTTGGTTTCTAGATTATATACAACACTACAGGCCGGGATAGGGGCAACGACGGTTAAAGCATTACAGAAGTGGAACAAATGTCTAACTGACCCACTAACAGAGGAGGAATGGTCTACAGCCAGCACAATAATGGGTTTACTGACACCAAATGATAACTTGAGACTGAGTCACGTAAAATATTTACATCAAACCTATCATACTCCAGCTCGATTGCACGGATTCGGTCTTCGTCAGGACTCTCGGTGCCAACGATGTGGGTCTGAGGGAGCAGTTTTTATCCATCTCGCATGGTATTGTAAAGGGGTAGCGAACTTCTGGGCGAAGGTGGTGTGTATGTTGGGAGACATGGTGGGCTCTCCCATAAATAGCACAATACGGGCATGTTTATTGGGAATATTGCCGGGAGTTCGTGCGATGAAACTGATGTTTTGTGTAATAGCACTGCTCATGGCAAAACTCAGTGTCTCGATTGGGTAGGGCAGTAAACAGAGTCCTAAGGTAAAATGTTGGATCCAAGACATGATATATTGCAAAGACACCCTGCTGACATACGAAGAAGAACAGCCTATACGATCACGCCCTCGGAACTATTGGAATTTCTTAATCGAATACCTAAATGACCCTGATGTACAGCTGTAATGTGCCCTGATTGTAGTAATGCATATATTTTTGGGTTTACAAATGTATATGCTCTGTTGGTCTAGGAGTGCTGTAATGCAGTGATTTTATGAGATGTTACGCCACTCAGACGTGGCGCGATTTGTTATGTATCACTTTTTGAAATGCCAATAAAAAAAACATAAATTGTATTTTTCAGACTCCATCCACCCTCTGTAGCTAAGGAACACTCTAATTCATTGTTCTCTGACTGGGTATAAATCATAAACTCATCGCTGCATGAGGTTTCGCTCTTCCCGAGTCTCTTAAGAATGGCCATGATGGCCCTCTTCTTAACAAAACGAATGCTATATGAAAGTGCTTGACAAGTACAGACAGATCAGTGGCACCGCTTTCCTCTCCAAGAACCTAGAAAGATATGTTATGAACCACACTAAAGACTGTTCCAGTAACAGTTGCCTCTTAGATTTCCAGTCTGGTTTCCAACCTGTCCACAGCATTGAAACTTCCATCCTCAAAATTGCAGATGACACTTGCTGTATCTTTGATGAAGGAAACTCCTGCCTCCTGTTACTTATCGACCTATCCTTCCTATGATACTGTAGACCACAAAAAAACTACTCAAAATCCTAAGTGACAGGATGGGTTTTTAAAGAACAGTAAACAACTGGTTCATGTTCTACTAAACAAATCACAATGCATCAAAATGATGAATTCTTTTTTCAATACCCTTTAAAATCCCTCAAGGTTTATCCTCGCCCCCTTACTCTTCAATCTCTATGCGGAGCTACTTGGTGATATCTGAACAAAATAAGATGTCTATCTCCTCCCTACCACATACAAAACGCTATTTAAGCCTTGACCTCCACTCTATACGAAATTCAAACCTGCTTGACTAATATGAAGCTAACGTTGAACCCAAGAAAGGCCATGATGTATTTATAAACCAGAGGGGCCTTACACCTAAATTAATTACCTCAGCAAAATCCATTGATTACCCTTGGAAAACTACTCCGCCTTCACGTCAAATATGGCCATGAAAACCCCAAATGCAGTTAAACTTCTCTGCGGTTTTAGGTCCTTCTTTCCAAAATAAGGCATGAAGTTTGCCATGCATGTCTTAGTCCTTTCACCACTAAATTATGGTAATGCTTTTCTTACTGTCCCAGCTAAATACCGCTTACCTCCTCTGAAGGTGGTCCTGTACGCAACCACCTGCCTAGTTTTAATATAAAAAGCTTTTAGCTTATTCCACCTGTCCTTACATCCACTTGTTGGCTTACCATGGAATAGCACTCATCCTCTAAGAATGCATACATTACCTACAAGGTGATCAGCCTGAACAACCCATAATGTGTCACAAAAACTCCAAATCTGTGTCAGAAAGGCCTCCACCTCAGTCTTTTGCTGTAAACATGCCAAAGACAGAATGGTCTCTAGTTACAAATCAGGCAGGCCTTTCCAATCTCCTGCTTCAGGCGGCGCCTGAACAGCACTTTAAAGACCTTACAAGAGCTGCACCTAGGACCTAAGTGCATGGTGAATGCATCTATTGGAAGAGGTGTAGCGCAGGGGCCAGGGTGGCTGACTCCGGAACACGGGCTCACGGTTTGTTCCCCGGTGCCAGGGGCAGGTTAGCCCAGCACCATGTAACTCTGGGCAATAGCTTGTTTAACCCCTCCCCTGCAGGGCTAATTCCCATGCTGTGCTGGGGGGAGGGGGGCACGCGCAGCGCCGCGGTGCTCATGACGAGCTCGGCGGCTCTGTGCTCATGACGAGCTGAGCTCGTCATGACCACGCCCGTTCCAATGGAACGCCCAGCACAGCAGGGGAATTATCCTCGCGTGGGCACGGCGCAACGGTCATGAGCACAGCGCGACCGTGCCTCATGACGAGCTCAGCTCGTCATCAGCACAGAACGGGCTAATCTTGCCGACGGCCCCCAGTGCCTTGACACCCTTGGGTAAATGTTTAAGCTTTACAAATACTGGTATTATTATTATTATTATTACCAGTATTCCTATAATGGAAATACTGGCTGCAGATGACGTGGATTGTCTTATCTTCCACTTGTGGTTTCTACCACTGTTAAATGTTGTGATACGCTCTCACACTATGTGCCTAGGGTCTTGACATGGTTGTAAGCCAGAATAATGAGTACACAAATATATTGACTACCACAGGTAAGTATCGATGTACTGTCCACGTAAGTAGTCTATACTTAATCGCATATTCTCACCTAGAACATAGATTCCATTTGTGCAGCAGGTGGAGTGGCACGGGGCACACTTTATCCTGCTTTTGCTGTATTTTATTATTCAAACAGCAGCCCGTTGCCCCATTTCCTTCCTTGCACAAGAGCCCATGACAGACTGGATTAGCCACTGTATTTACCTTCACAATAAAGTCGACATTCTGTCTGCACTGTTTTTGTAGGGTGGAGTGTAAAGCATGGTATTCTGGTGGGATGTCATCTAGATAAAGGTAAATGTACCTTTATGAAAAACTCAATAAAATACTTTGAAATGAAAGAAAATGCAGCAATTCCCTTACACACCGTGTGATATTGGACCAATCGTGTGTGTACTTGAGTTTGGAAGTGTGGGTGGTGGGAGAGGGGAGGGCTCCCTCCTCTACAGTTTTATGAATAAAACGAGTCACCAATGAGAAGTAAAAGAGGGGGAGTGGAGACAGGGGAGGGGGTGCTGCCTGCTGCCGGGGCAGACTGCGAACATTAAATCAAGCACTGTCCCACACAGGGATCGGAGTGGTGGGGGCAGCCGAGGGACGGGCGACCGGCTCCTTTCAAGAAAGCCTGGGATTGTTTGGGTTCCTTAATCCAGCGCAGGATTGAAAAGAGGGGAAAAGGGGGCCGTCCCGGGATCCGTCTAATCACCTCCCTGCTGCCAGAGTCCCCTCGGCCAGGAGGGAGCAGCGGTAACAGCTTCCAGAGGAAGCCGGCTCCAGACAAGGGAGGAAGGCAGACGGCACCGGCCCGTGCGGGAGGGAGCCAGGGACCCGGTGCGGGAGACTAAAAGCACCCCAGCCCCTCCTCGAGTCCACCTTGTCTGAAGCAAGTGTGCGCCCTATATATATATATACACTGTGCTAAAAAGTTACCTCACGACCCCAGCCCACCCGGCGTGCGCTCCAAGCAGGCAGGGGCTCTGCCTTCCTCGTTTGTGGAGGGGTGAGCTTGAACTGTGAGTTGTCTGAGAGCTGGAGACCTCTCTTCTTGTCGCCTGAGGAGGGTCACTTGGGGAGTCCCATTCTGCCTCTTCGGGGGCGGTGGTGACCCCTGCCTGGAGGCCGGGACAGCCTTCCAGCATGAGGACTTACCCGCCGGGCAGCTGGGGCTGGCTGCTGCTGCGATGCTTGGTCTGCCTTTGCCCCCTGCTGCAAGAGGTGACCCCCACCTGGAGCCCGGGGCTGCAGTACAAGCACGCGCCCGGGGGGCCCCCGCCTGGGAAGGAGCACCTCGCCTCCAGCAGAAGGTGAGGACTCGCGCCTTCGCGCCCCTGCGCTGACCTGTCACTTCCGATGTGTGCACGCGCTGCGCATCTGCACGCCGAGGCGCGAGACTTCACACGCAGAGCGCCGCGGGGGCTGACGGGGGAGAGGGACAGGCGCGGAGGTAGAGCAGGTCACTTCAGAACGGAGTGCACACTGACCGTAGTGCAGAGGAACCCAGAAAATAGTGCACACCGACGCTGAGCGTAGCGCAGACGACCACAGAAAATAGTGCACACGGACACTAGAATAGCGCAGCAGGGCTAGAAAATAGTGCACATCGACACTGAAGGTAGTGCAGACTAGCTAGAAAATAGTGCACACCGACACCGAGGGTAGTGCAGACGAGCTAGAAAATAGTGCACATCGACACTGAAGGTAGTGCAGACTAGCTAGAAAATAGTGCACACCGACACCGAGGGTAGTGCAGACGAGCTAGAAAATAGTGCACCACACTGAGCGTAGTGAAGAGGCACTCAGAAAATAGTGCACACCGACGCTGAGCGCGCAGACGACCACAGAAAATAGTGGACACAGACACTGAGCGTAGTGCATACACAGAAAATAGTGCACACTGACACTGAGGGTGGCAGGCGAACTAGAAAATATGACACTGAGGGTGGCAGGCGAACTAGAACATAGTGCGCACCGAGACTTAGCATAGTGCAGCCCGGCTAGAAAATAGTGCACACCCACACTGAGGGTAGCAGCCGAGCTAGAATATAGTGCGCACCGACACTGAGCGTAGTGCATATGCAGAAAATAGTGCACACTGACACTGAGGGTGGCAGGCGAACTAGACGATAGTGAGCACCGACACTGAGCATAGTGCAGCCGTGCTAGAAAAAAGTGCACACTCACACTGAGGGCACTGCTGGCGAGCCCAGAAAATGGTGCTCACCAACACTGAGGGTAGCAGCCAAGCTACAAAATAGTGCGCACCGACACTGGGCATAGTGCAGCTGTGCTAGAAAATAGTGCACATTGACACTGAGCTTAGTGCTGACAAGTTCAGGAACTAGAGCACACGGCTACTGGGCACAGTGCAGGTAACGCAGGAAAATAATGCAGACCCGCACAAAGCATAGAGCAACCACTTCAGTAAACAGTGCACACCGACGCTGACCATGGTGCAGACAACTTCAGAAAATAATGCAGGCAGGCACTGAGTATTACGCAGGCAAGATCAGAAAATAGTGCAGACGGCCACTGGGCATAGTGCAGACACGTTCAGAAAACAGCGCAGACCGACGCTGAGAATACTACAGAATATAGTGCACACCACACCTGAGCATTGAAGGTACGGGTACGGACAAGTTAAGGACTTCTAGTGCAGACCGCCGCTGAGCAAGGAGCAGGCACTTTCAGAAACCACTGTAGACCGACACGGATAGTGCAGGCGAGTGAAGAAAATAGGGCGCGCTGTCACTGTATAGACGACAATATATGTTGGCTTGACTCGGGGCTGAGGGGAGCGCAGGCGGGACCCGATGGTAGTACAGCCCTGTTCATGAATAGTGCAGACAGGCACTAAGAATGGTGCACACAACTTCAGATAATAGTGCAGATAGGCAGTAAGCATAGTGCATACACGTTCAGATAATAGTGCAGATTGGCAATGAGCATGGTGCACACAAGTACAAAGTATAGTGCAGCAGTCCCGAGCACTGCGCGTAATGCAAAAGAGTTAAGAAAATAGTGCAAACAGTCGCTGAGTAATGGTGCGCAAATTGAGAAAAGTGTGCAGACCGGCTCTGAGCTCATTGCATACAAGTTCGGAAAATAGTGCAGATTGGAACTGAGCATGGTGCACACAAGTTCAGATTGTAGTGCAGACCGGCACTAGGCGTAGTGCTGAGGAGGTAAGAAAATAGGGCACCCAACCGCTGAACCGGATGCAGAGCAGCGGGGAGAATGGTACAGACCAACTGAAAGGGTGGGCTGTAGAGTAGTACAGATGCGCTCAAGGAATAACAGAGGGCGGCGCTAGAAGTGGCAATGGCTGACTCTGTAGTAGCAGAGATGTGTGTCCTGAGACTACAGTCCAGGACCAGCCGCGCACATAGAGTAGCAGGTAGAGCAGACCGAGGCACAGAATAGTGAACACTGAGAGCCGGGGCAGCCAGCGCAGCCCTGTCCTAAGGATAAGACAGAGTCGTGCGTGCCGACGGTCACGTTGGGAGCATAACCCCCGCACAGGGCCCACTCCAGAAACAGACATGTTACCAAAATCACAGCCAACACGAGTTGTAGTTTTTGTGGTCGTTATTGGCCGCAGTTTTTATTACCATTGTATACCAACACATTTTGTCCCCTGGGCATCCCTTTTATGGCCAGGGTCATAAATCATTATCAAGGCATATCATAAATCATACGTCCTACATCTTCTATATGTCATAAATCATAACTCATGCGTCCTACATCAACAGCATGTCATAAATCATTTAGCATGTCATAAATCATTTGTTGTTATGATAATTTGGACGTCATACATGATTAGCGCTGCCTGTCATAAATCATTTGTCATAAATCATACTGTTGGTCATAAATCATTCGGTCGGTCATAAGTAGTGAGTAGTGAGTAGTGCCCTGACCCTGGAAATGGTGCAGGCCAAGGCTCATAGTGGGAATAGTAATACCCCATGCTCACAGTAGGAAGAGTACAGAGCAGTGCTCTCCATAGTTGGAATAGTGCAGGTCAGTGCTCATAGGGAGAATAGTGCTACCCCGTGCTCACAGTAGGAAGAGTACAGAGCAGTGCTCTCCATAGTTGGAATAGTGCAGGTCAGTGCTCATAGGGAGAATAGTGCTACCCCGTGCTCACAGTAGGAAGAGTACAGAGCAGTGCTCACCATAGCTCCATAGTTGGAATAGTGCAGGCCAGTGCTTATAATGGGAATAGTGCTACCCCGTGCTCACAGTGGAAATAGTGCAGTTGAATGCTCACCATTGCCCCATAGTTGGAATAGTCCAGGCCAGTACTCACCATTGTCCCATAGTTGGAATAGTGCAGGCCACTACTCACCATTGCCCCATGGTTGGAATAGTGCAGGCCAGTACTCACCATTGCCCCATAGTTGGAATAGTGCAGGCCAGTAATCACCATTGCCCCATGGTTGGAAAAGTGCAGGCCAGTACTCACCATTGCCCCATAGTTGGAATAGTGCAGGCCAGTACTCACCAGTGCCCCATAGTTGGAATAGTGCAGGCCAGTACTCACATTGCCCCATAGTTGGAATAGTGCAGGCCAGTACTCACCATAGCCCCTTACCTGGAATAGTGCAGGCCAGTACTCACCATAGCCCCATAGTTGGAATAGTGCAGGCCAGTACTCACCATATCCCCATAGTTGGAATAGTGCAGACCAGTGCTCACCATAGTCTCATGAGGGAATAGTGCAGACCAGTGCTCACCACAGCCTCATGTGGGAATAGTGCAGACCACTGCTCATTATTGCCCCATAGTTGGAATAGTGCAGGTTAGTGCTTATAGTGGGAAGACCGTGCACCATTACTCATAGTTGAAAAAGTGCAGACGGGTGCTCATTGTTGCCCCATAGTTGGAATAGTGCAGACTACTGCTTATAGGGGGAATAGTGCAACCCCATGCTCAGAATTGAAAGAGTGCAAACCAGTGCTTATAGGGGGAATAGTGTGACACTGTGCTCACAATTGAAAGAGTGCAGAACACTGCTTATAGGGGAATAGTGCAACCCTGTGCTCACAATTGAAAGAGTGCAGACCAGTGCTTATAGGGGGAACAGTGAGACCCCATGCTTACAATTGAAAGAGTGCAGACCAGTGCTATAGGGTTAATCGTGCGACCTCATGCTCACAATGGAAAGAGAGCAGACCAGTGCTATAGGGTTAATAATGCGACCCTATGCTCAGAATTGAAAGAGTGCAGAACACTGCTTATAGGGGAATAGTGCGACCCCGTGCTCACAATGGAAAGAGCGCAGACCAGTGCTTATAGGGGGAATAGTGCAACCCTGTGCTCACAATTGAAAGAGTGCAGACCAGTGCTTATAGGGGGAACAGTGAGACCCCATGCTTACAATTGAAAGAGTGCAAACCAGTGCTTATAGGGGGAATAGTGCAACCCTATGCTCACAATTGGAAGAGTGCAGACCAGTGCTTATAGGGGGAACAGTGAGACCCCATGCTTACAATTGAAAGAGTGCAGACCAGTGCTTATAGGGTTAATAGTGCGACCTCATGCTCACAATGGAAAGAGTGCAGACCAGTGCTATAGGGTTAATAGTGCGACCTCATGCTCACAATGGAAAGAGTGCAGACCAGTGCTTACCATAGCCCCATGGTTGAAATAGCGCAGACCACTGCTTATAGTGAGAATAGTGCTACCCCGTGCTCACAGTGGAAATATTGCAGAGCAATGATCACCATAGCCCCATAGACGGAATAGGGAAGGCCAGTACTCATAGTGTAAAGAGTGCAGACCAGTGGTCACTGTAGCCCCATGGTTGAATAGTGTAGAACTAAGCTCGCCATAGCCTCATTGTGGGAATAGTGCAGACTGGTGCTCACCATTGCCACATGGTTGGAATAGTACAGACCAGTGCTTATAGTGGGAATAGTGCTACCCCGTGCTCACTGTAGAAAGAGTGAAGAGCAGTGATCACCATAGCCCCAGGGTTGTATTAGTGCAGACCTGTGCGCACCATAGCCCCATGGTTGAAATAGCGCAGACCAGTGCTCATTGTGGGAATACTGCTACTCTGTGTTCACAGTGGAAAAAGTGCAGAGCAGTTCTCACCATAGCCCCATGGTTGGAATCGTGCAGACATGTGTGCATCATAGCAGGGCCGGCGCTAGGCATGGGCAGCGTGGGCGGCTGCACAGGGCCTCGCGCTCAGCCCACCAGCTTGGGGCCACGCACTACTGATGTGTGCTGTTGTTTCCTTGGCGATCTATTTAAAAAAAAGGTGTCGCCTTGCAATTAAGGTCCATTGGAGGGGGCCCCCTCCCTGGGCCTCTCAGGGATGGTGTCTGTCTGGTGGCATCGGGGAGGGAGACGCTCCCTCAATTGCAAGGAGACCATTCACAGACACTGTGGGGGGCCCATTGTCCAGCATTTTGGCGCCCCCACAGTTTTAACTTTTAGACCACAATCAATTCTCACACCTATCAGGCTGAAGGTGTGAGAAATGCTTGTGGAGTAAAAGTTAAAACTGTGGGGGCGCAAAAATGCTGGACAATAGGCCCCCCACAGTGTCTCTGAATGGTCTCCTTGCAGGGGGCCACTTATCTAAATTAGAGGGGGCCTCGCACGCTGCCTTTTAGCCCAGGGCCACGCAAATCCTAGGACCGGCCCTGCATCATAGCCCCTTGGTTGGAATAGTGCAGACCTCTGTTCATAGTAGGAATAGTGCGACCCCGTGCTCACAGTGGAAAGAGTGCAGTCCAGTGCTCACCATAACCCCGTGGTTGGAATAGTGCAGACCTATGGGAGGAGTGCAGAGCAGAGTTCGTTGTGTGAATATTGCAGAACAGAGCTCGTAGTGATATCCTTGATCGACAGTGTTGATGCACGCGTGGAGTGTCGCAGGCGAGGAGTGGTGTAGACAGTAGATTATTCGAACAGAGGAAGTTCCCAATAATGATTGACGTATTTCATTCATTTTATTTGATTTCAGCGCACCGAGATTAGCAAAACTGCGCTGAGGTTGAAGCAGACAAGCACTGGATGCTTCCAATTTTTAAGTCCGGCCGGACAGAGCATATATTGTTTACCTTATGTGATCTACATAAAAAGAGCTTTAAAACGTACTACTGAGAGAGGCGTCCCAATGTTGCTTAACTACAGAGTTTGATACTGCAGAGGTTGTGTGCTTCCACTGAAAAAGAGTGCTGGTATTGCCTCGTGGAAAGCTTAGGTTTAACACAGCAGGACTGTGTTAGTTATGGTGACATGCCATTGATAAAGCTTGCTTGTTTGGAAAAGTTATGACAAAGGCAGTAGGCCTCAGAGTTTATTGTGAAAAGCAATACGTATTTTCTGGTGGTTTGTCCTACACCGTTTTAAGGCCTATATAAAGGTATTTTTATACAGGGAATCTCACAGATTAACATATCAGGCAAGGGTTTTGGTGTTGGGTACTCCCAGGGACAAACCTTCAGGGTAGAGGATTTGCACTTTGAGACTGCCTCTTATGCCAGATTAGAAAAGGCTGTATATTGTCTTGAAGACTGTAATTTTGTACGTTTATAATTTCATGACTACTGAGATAGGGCCTTTGACACTGCCCAAATGTTAATTCTCTTGAGTACAGATGTTGATTGGGCAGAAGTTGTGGCTTAGACTTAAAAAAAAGTGCTTGAATAGTAGTATAAATCTTTATTCGGTAAAATTGATCACCATAAAAGACAACAATATACATTTTAAAATACATTCCATCAAGATATACTAGCAACAACAAGGGTTGACCATAATTAAAATACGACTGAGCACTATCATAATTAATAAGACCATGGACACAAAAATACTCCAGGCACTCAGAATTAGCAGCTTCAAATAACTCCACTCTGGGTAGGTAGAGGCCTTGCAATCATTCCCAGAGATCTTGATCTAATAATCCAGGCACTACCTAAAAACTTTGCCACCCCGCATATCAATGGGGTAGATGATAGATCCGATGTAATCACTCGTAAAGCCGAGCGATGGCACCTCATCCCCAATTCTTTACATACTGGTTTCAACCAGTTTTTCCGCGCCACTTTATACGCGGGGCAGGCAAAAAGAAGATGGGCCACGGACTCTTTAGGGGCCACACAGCCAGGACAAGGTCGCAAGGGGCCGTCCTGGTTGGACCATTTTGAAGTAAATTCGTGTACCGGGAGGGTACCGTACCTTAATTTTAAAAAGAGGGCCCTGTCTAGAGGCTTGGTTATCAAGTCAAGGAAGGGTTCAAGTTTCCTTACACACTTACACTCCAGAAAAGACTCTGTAAGTGAACCCCCTGTTATACCACGTGATGCTTCGGCCTGAACCCAGTCCCAATATAGTTTCTTGATCACCATTTTGGGCGGGGGCGCTTGAGACTCCCAAATATCTCTCAAACCCAATTGTGAGACCAATAGCCTCAAATTTTTCAACCAGCCAATTTTACACCCAGAGTCTAGTAAAATTAGCTCGTCCAGTCCTTCAGCATATTTGGCCAACTCCTTAGTCCTTCTCAGGCGGACCCAAAAAAGCAATGGTCGCAGCCTCACTATATCCTTTAGGGCACGTCTACCAAGGTCTAACCGCAGGGGGATCAGCGGGGTGGAAACAGGGAGTGCCACCACATCTCTCAAAAACTTATTTTCTGCTAAGGATAGCTCATTAACATTGTCGAACCCCCATAATTCGGAGCCGTACAATGCAGCCGGGAGTATCTGGCCATCATAGATGGCCATTACCGGGGACACTGGTTTACTAATTGATGCCCGGTACTCTCGTAAGGTCACCCCCGACACTCTTTTGTGGCCCAATAGCATTTTCGCTAAGTGATCCTTCCAGGTCATTCGGCTATTTATCCGGACCCCTAAATAGTCGAATGCCTCGACCAACTCCAAGGGAGTCCCATTAAGCAGAAAATTGTTTTTAAAATTTTTGGCGGGTGAAAAGGCCATCAATTTGGTTTTGGTGGTGTTGATGGTTAGGCCTCTCTCTGTACAAAAGGAGGAGAAACGGTGCAGGAGTTTGTGCAGGCCTATCGGGGATTTAGCTATCAGTAAGGTATCATCAGCAAAGAGCAGGGTCTGAATCTTTTCCCCCGCCAGGGTTGGGGCATCCGTCTCCTCTCCTCTCAGATGGTCCACCACTCCATTCACAAACAAGGAGAAGAGAGTCGGAGCCATGACACACCCTTGACGGACTCCACTCCTCACAGGTACCCTATCTGTCAGTTGGCCCTGTGTACCCCATCTGATCCTGGCGTATGTCCCCTCGTGGAGTCTTACAATTAATCTTAAGAGTGAGCCAGGAAAGCCCATACTTTTCAGAATCTCCCACAGTTTAGCACGGGGGACCAGGTCGAAGGCCGTCTTGAGATCTATGAAGGCCATATATAGGCTCCCCTTCTTGATGGTAACTGCCTTCCAATAGATCCCAAACAGCCGAAAGACCTGGTCCATCGTGCCCACCCTTTGGCGAAATCCGGCCTGCAGATGAGAGAGAATGCCTTCCTCCTCCATCCAATCGCCCGCCCTGGCGATAATGACCCTGCCAACCACTTTCTGGATTATGTCTATCAGACTAATCGGTCTGTAGTTGGCAGGGTCATCTCTTGCCCCCTTCTTGTACACTGTGACCACCTCGGCACCCTTCCATGAATCTGGCACGGGGTGTCCCTTTACTAACAAATTCATTATGGTGGCTATCAAATTTGCCCAGGCTAGGGGTTCAGCAATCAAGAGGTCCCCAGGGATCCCATCCGGCCCAGCTGCCTTTTTGGGCGTCAAATGTTTAATTGCTGCCACTACTTCGGAGGCCATAAATATGCACTCCGTCTCCCCGCCAGGATCCCTTCCCTCCCCCCAAGCAACCAAAGGGCCAGATGTATCTTCACTGCCGCCATACAGAGATGAGAAATGATTGAACCATTGCAGGCTGGTTATATGGGTTGCTAAAGGCTGGGTTTTACCCTGCCTAGCTCTATTGATTAAATCCCAAAATAACGTCGAGTCCCTCCTGCTGACGGCGTCTGTTATTTCCCTCCAGTGCTCCTCCTCCCAGTCGCGCTTTGCCAGTGCAATTGCTCTCAAGTACTCCCTCCTGGCCGCTCTAACCAGAGTAGGATTCCTTGAGAGCAAGGCAACTGACAAACTTTTCCTCTTCCCCCTGCAGTCCGCTGAATACCATGGGTTGCTGGATATGGGGGGAGTCCTATTTAATCTGGGGGTTTTCCCTTAAGAGGTGAAATAAAGACTCACTTGATCAATCGTGCCTTTATATGCAGAATCTAATTGTGAAGAAAGGCACGGAGGACTAGCAACCACCCGATCCATTGCCTCCAAGTCCCTGTACAGGGCTTCGATGGTAAATTTAATGGTCTCTAGTTGGTCTGCATTTAACTGAGCCTTGTCCCACTTCAATCTACGATTGTTTTCGTAGGGGATGATCTCTTTGGTTAATTTCAACGGTGCACTCATCCCTTTCTCTTTAATTTTGCCCCATTTAAACTTGCAGCAAAGCGGATTATGGTCGCTATCCTGGGTGGGTACCACCTCCATATCAATAAGGTCCATCCACATACTAACACTCATTAAAATATAGTCAATTCTGGACGGGGCCGATAGCCTGTTAAAAGTCATTGCACCTGATATATCAGACCGGGTCCTGCCATTAAGGGCTCTTAATTTGTGCTCCCTAGTGAGGGCATTCAGTTGGATTGCCCTAGCAGACCATTTCCGGATTGCGGGTACCGTCAAGGGGGGGATAGACCACCTGGAGTCATCCTTCTCAGTACCTAGTGGAACATCACCAAGAAGAGGTTCGAACGTACAATTAAAATCGCCACCCACCATAATTCTGGCTGAGGAAGGGCAATTAGCTAGAGGAGAATCAAGGCTCGATATGGTTGCCGAAGTATTATCCCCCGCAGCCCCGCTAGCGTACACATTAAAAAGTTCAAGCCTAATCCCCTCGATATGACCCCTGGAAGAAAGGTGCATTAAATCATTACACTGGGTGTCATTAGAGGCCATGTCCCAATCTAGGTCAGTTCTTATCCAGACTAAAAGACCTCCTGCAGGTCTACCTTTCCCTCTACTTATCGCTGGGGAAAAGAAGGTAGTGTAGCCAGATTTATCAATTGGTATCAAGCACCAAGTTTCTTGAAACAGGCAGACATCGAACTTCTCGATGAATGCATGCCATTCAGGAATGTCTAGCTTCCTTTTTAGCCCGGCTACATTCCAGGAAATCAGGTTTATTACCCTAGGACCCTTGTGCACTAGAGAGAACCCTTCCGTGATCACCCCCCCCGGCTCCATTCCCACACCTCTAGATTGGTTGCTATTACTCACACAACAAGATTGCCTGTCGGGTTCAGAACAATCAACAACAGTAGACATACCCGGGGCATCAAAATGAGGCATATTCGAGTGGATGACATTAGAGACATCTATGGTTACCTCCTGGGAATTGTCACAAGTAATTCCTCCTTGCTGGGGATCCACTCCATGTCTACCGCCTCCCTCCTCCATAGGCTGTAAGCATCAATCGCAGTCCTCCATGCCACTAAGCTGCGAAAACCTATTGAAAGTATCTAAGGGGGTGAAGGGTCTAAGATGCTCCATTGCACCATTGTGGCTTGGGTGATGTCTCTGTGGAATCGTAAACCAACCAGACTGACCATTAGGGTAAAGCTGATGCTGGCCAAATACCTGATGAGTACTATTGTAACCAAACTGCTTGGGCCATGGGGCATAAGACTCTTCCCTATGTTTGGGGGGGTAAGGAACCGGCCTCGGGTAAAAGTAGGTTAAGGGCCTAGGTGTAATAGAGTTTCCTCCTCCTGCATATGGCCAGTTTAAAATGTAGTCCACTGCACGGGGGTCTCTAAAATTGACCACCACTAGATCCCCGTCAATATCTTTCCTAGTGTTACCCAACCACGGGATCCTTCTGACATGTACAATATCTCCATCCACATTTGGGGCTATAGGCCTGAATGTCCTCAACCAATGAATTATTTTATTTTTCAATTGGCCGTAACCTTCCTTCTTATTGTCTGCTAATGGAGGAACCCCGGTCATGACTACTACATAGGGCACCGCCTGAGGTGGAATTTCCACTTGAGGTACCCTAGTAAAAGGACCTCTGGTGCGTCCCCCTTCCCCCTGTCTCTCGCTTCTGTTTACTGGGGGAGCCTTTGTCATTGGCCTTTGGGGGCCACCTTCTGTCCCAGCTACAGAAATGTTCGGGTTCATTGTAAGATTTTCTTTATGTATAGCAGGCACCGCCTTTCCCTGAAGCTGAGACGACTGTTTAGACGGCTGGAGTAGAGCAGAGGGGGTAGCTACTGGGGGTTTTACAGTCTCGCTAGACGAGACCCCAGTACCAGGTGTTGGTTGTGTTCCCCCACTCCCCTGAGCCCTGGTCACCGTGGCCATACTATTTAAGGCAGCCTCTACTAAGGTCAATCTATTTTTGACTTTCCTAAGACTCTCAATCACGGGTAGCAACAGAGACCTCAGTAAAAGTTCGAAATCCCCTACAGGTGGAGGAGGAGTCGATGAGATTGTAAATAAGGGCCCCTGACTGTTATCTAAAACTGCTATATTGGGGACCTCAACAAGCGGAGTAGCCACCGTTGGTGATGCCTCAGGTGTTACAGTAGTTGCAACTACCATGGTAGCCCTTACGTGCGGTGAAGATAATTTAGGGCCTTTGCCAAAGTCTAGATGGGAAATTTTAACTTTGCCTTGTCCCGCCCTTAATTTCCTCCTTTTTTTATTTGGTGGTGGGCCGTGTATCTGTGCAACCACTAGTTGCTTGGATTTCAATGATTTAAGCTTCGGGGGAGCAGCAGGGTGGCATGGGATCTGGGTAGGGGGGTCAATCACAATAGGATCAAGGGGCATACCAGGCGAAGAAGTGCAGTCACGCAGTAAAAGTGGGAAGCCTTCTTGACTAACGGTTTCCCTCCCAAGGTCGATTAAGTCCCCCTCGGTGAACAAGGATACAGACGCAGAGTCAATAAAGGATCTGTTTTTCAGGCTTTCGATTGAACGCCTCCGCTCAGCCCTGCGTTCAGCCATGATCAATTCCTTCTCCCCCTCGGACAGTACCTTGGGGAAGTAATTGTCTAGGGACCCATTGCGCAGTTTGCCCTTCTTCCCAGGTGACCCCCCATCAGGTAGGGTAGCCATTAACTAACCTGTGTCACGAGCCCACGGAGTGGATTTTAGAGAGTGGGCCCAGCCCGGCCTGCTCTGGCCTACGAGGGCCTCAGAGGGCCCGCCCTTTGCCCGGGCTTCGCCCCGGGCGCTCCCGCGCAGCGGGTTACGAAGGTTTATATGGGCTTAAGGCTGGAATAAGCTGGGCGGGGCGGTCAGGGAGAGCGGGCCAGGTGATAGGCCGGAGGATTGCTGGGACTCCTGGGAAAGCGAGTCCCGGTTCCTTCGCTCGCAGCCCTGTCTCACGCTCTCTCACCCAGCTGGCTCCTGTGACTCCTGGGCTCCGGTGGCGGCAACAGCGCAGCGGGACCCGCAAAGCGGGTTCCGCAAGTAGTAAAATTGGTCTCCCAGCGGCAGCAGGAACACACTCAGCAAACGACCCCAATGTCAATAGGAGGCGGGGATTCTTAAAAGGTGAGCTGGGCGGGGCGGTCAGGGAGAGCGGGCCAGGTGATAGGCCGGAGGATTGCCGGGACTCCTGGGAAAGCGAGTCCCGGTTCCTTCGCTCGCAGCCCTGTCTCACGCTCTCTCACCCAGCTGGCTCCTGTGACTCCTGGGCTCCGGTGGCGGCAACAGCGCAGCGGGACCCGCAAAGCGGGTTCCGCAAGTAGTAAAATTGGTCTCCCAGCGGCAGCAGGAACACACTCAGCAAACGACCCCAATGTCAATAGGAGGCGGGGATTCTTAAAAGGTGAGCTGGGCGGGGCGGTCAGGGAGAGCGGGCCAGGTGATAGGCCGGAGGATTGCCGGGACTCCTGGGAAAGCGAGTCCCGGTTCCTTCGCTCGCAGCCCTGTCTCACGCTCTCTCACCCAGCTGGCTCCTGTGACTCCTGGGCTCCGGTGGCGGCAACAGCGCAGCGGGACCCGCAAAGCGGGTTCCGCAAGTAGTAAAATTGGTCTCCCAGCGGCAGCAGGAACACACTCAGCAAACGACCCCAATGTCAATAGGAGGCGGGGATTCTTAAAAGGTGAGCTGGGCGGGGCGGTCAGGGAGAGCGGGCCAGGTGATAGGCCGGAGGATTGCCGGGACTCCTGGGAAAGCGAGTCCCGGTTCCTTCGCTCGCAGCCCTGTCTCACGCTCTCTCACCCAGCTGGCTCCTGTGACTCCTGGGCTCCGGTGGCGGCAATAGCGCAGCGGGACCCGCGAAGCGGGTTCCGCAAGTAGTAAAATTGGTCTCCCAGCGGCAGCAGGAACACACTCAGCAAATTTGCTTTGCAGGAAAACTTTTATTCTTAATACAGCAGGACTGAGTTGGTTATAGTGACCAGGCATTGATCATGGCTCCAGGCCTAATCTGTTTACTATTTTTTGGGACAGTTCTCTATAGCACACATGTGGTCTAAGGACATGTTTTTTACATGAGCACCTTATTATATTACACATGGTCAGGTTTCTTTTAATCACTCCTGGGTTAAGTGATTCAGCCAAAATCATAGGACATCGAGCCAATTCACCAGTTCCAACATTAGCAGATCCGGCCCTTCGCTACATCTCCTCTCTGATTGAGGACAGGGCATATCTGTCTGTAAGGACTGTGTCAGGGAGGGCTATGGATATTTATGAGGAAGGCCTGACTTGTTTATTTTGAAAAGTACTTATTAAAGCCAATTGTCATTGCACTGTGTTAAAGCCTGCAGGCAGGTATTTCTTACAGGAAATCTCACAGATTGAGATTGCGGCCAAGGGCTTTGATATTGGTACCTCCTGTGACAAACTCTCGGGATAGGAGATTTACACATTGAGAAACCTTGGTATGCCATTTCGGAAATGTTGGTATATTGTTTTACCACGTGTAATTTTGTTCTTATTTGTATTTGTATGAGTATATACCAATAGCTGCCTCTGATAAAACGTATGCGGTATATAGTAGACCAGAGTTGCTTTTGGTCTCAAATCAGTGATAAAAGCTACATGCTTGAGTGGTGCATTGGAAAAAGTTATGACAGAGGTCATCGTTCTAATAGTTTATAATGAAAACTTACAGCATACGTATACCTGACTTTTTTATTGTACAATCAAAAGTTAAATCCAAAAGGTCTTTGGGGGTGGATTGGCATTACACTGTACCAAAACCTTTAGATAGGTTTTATGTTACATACATTCTCACATACTAATGTAGCAGGCAATGTTTTGGTGTTGGCTCCCTCTCTGACACCACCTGTGACACATCCTGTGGGTAGAGGATTTACACTTTGTTAATCCTTCTTACCCATTTTAGGAGTGGTTGAATAGTGTTTTGTCAGCTGTATTTTGTGTATATATCTTCTGAATATGTGCCTGAGGGTCGTCTTTTGAGAACGCTTATGCACAATGCATTAGGCCTGTATTGGGGATGGGAATACACTGATGATGAAGGCTACAGGCCTGATTTCCATAGGTCTGTATGTTTATTAGGTAAAATTGTTAAAATCAAAAGCCCTTCAAGGGTGGATTGCCATTACTCTGTGTGAAAGGCTGTAGACAAATATTGTATTACAAGGAATCGTAGTAAAAAGGGTTTACGTGTTGGTTACCCCAGCTGACAAATGTTTGGAGTTGAAGATTTGCATTGTGATATCCTTGTTATGCCCTTTTCAGACGGTTTGCGTTCTGGGAACTGTTATTGTGTATATATTTGTAATTTGATAACTGTGGCTGATGGTTGCCAGCATAGGTGCGATGCAGGAGGCCTCGGTCGGTTATGGCACCGAGCCAATGATGCAGGCTATAGGCTTGATTGGTTCATTGGGAAAAGTTATTCCAGATGCCATAGGTCTGATCTGTTTATTATAAAATGTTACGCCAAACGTAGTACGCCTGACTTGCTCATTGCAAAATGCATTTATTAAAACCAGTCGACATTTAAGAGTGAATTGTTATTACACTTTGTGGAAGGCTATGTAAATGTGCTGGATTTGTAAAGCGCACAGCTGCCCGTGAGCGTCCCGGCGCTTGCTTAGGGAACCCGTCCTGGTATTCCCCTGTGAGAAACACCGGCAGGGTGTCCACAAGGTGAAAGCCAGGCATCCCGCCACAAGGGGCCGTAGTGGAGATTAAGCAAGCTATTGCCCAGAGTGTGACCCCGTGAGTTGAGTAGGCACCAGAGCGAGAATTGTCGAGTCCGAGGAATTTTGAGCCCAAGACCCGCCAAGGCGGGGAATCGAACCCTGGTCCACGGTTGATCTCAGTTTCTGGGTCTGCTGCCTCTAACCACTGAGCCACGCTTCTCCACTGCTATAAACTGGTATTTTGTTACATGGTATCTCAGAGATTCATTTAGGAGGAAAGGGTTATGGTGTTGGTCCCCCCCTTGGTTAAGCCCCTGCGGTAGAAGAGTTGCACTGTGATAGGTTATCCCCTTGCTAAGAGGGGTTCTTAAGGGGGGTTGCATATTATTTTGGCAAATGTAATTATATACATATTTGTAATTTTGCTGTTTGCCTGATGGTTGCCTTGTACGAAAGCTGATGCCTGGTAGGCTTTTGCCTGGTAGGCTTTTGTTAGTGATGTTGACAAACCACCAACAAAAGGTTATAAGTCTGAGTGGTTCATTTGGGAAAGGTATGTCACATGCCATAAGACCGACCTCCTTATTTTGAAAAGTAATGACAAAAAGAGCAGGCCTGACTTATTTCATTGTGAAAAGCATATGTTAAATCCAATAAGCCTTTATGGGTGGATTGTCGTTAAACTGTGTTAATGTCAGTAGACAGACACTTTATTACATGGCATCTCACAGATTATTGTAATAAGTAATGTCATTCCTGCTGGTTACTTCCTTTGACAAACCATAGATGTAGAAGGTGTGCTCTGTGATAATTCTTGTGAGGTTCTCTTGGGAAGACTTGGCAGGAGTAATTGTCTGCAAGGCCGTTGCAATAAAAAAGCATAGAAAACCCTTCATACATATACATAGATGAGGGCCTTTGGGTTAGCCTTTGTCTGTCTGTCTGTCACCTTCTCCTTCTCTCCCTGGCATCATACTGCATGGGGCAACAGTCTAGCCCATTTCTGGCATTTGCTCTATTACCCTGTGATGTTGCCTGATCATATTTGCACATCTGCTGAGTGTGCTTCAGTGACTGGGCTGGTTGAGAGAGTTGTCGTTTTCCATTTTCCTTTCATTTGTTTACTCTCCCTTTTTAAGAGTCCTGTAGCTCTGCAGCGAGTTCTACTGTACCATTAGCTTGCTGAGCATTTCATTTGCAGTGTGATGCATCTTGTGCTCCCACTATTTAAGAACTGAGTGTCCATCTTGTAATAGTATTGTCCACTGTATATCATTATTTTACCATTCCGAGATAACCACCATGTTTAGAAGCATTGCGTTGGCCACTGTGGATCAGTACACCATTGATACCCTATACACTTCGGCATTTGAAGTTGTTTGCCCAGTGCAATGTTTACTGAGTGGTAATCTCTGAATGGTATTGTGCATGTATGTATGAATGAATTGGTATTCATATAGAGCACTGTACATTGTATAAGGATGATGGATTAGATTAAGGGATTACGCAAACACACTTTACACACATTTTGCCACAGAAAAATGAATTGATTGGCCCAGAATCACATGATGTTGGGTCTAGAACAGATGTCAGGATATGAACGTCTGCCCCCGGGTTCCAAAGGTGGCAGTTCGATTTGTTAGACTACATCTTCTCTCCTACTAGGCCACATCTCCTCCCAATTGTTATTACTGCTCAAAGATGGCCCACACATTACTACTAAATATGGCAGCTATGTTGGAACTTTAAAACAATGATACACTATGCAGTGAAATAATGCGTATTGTATATAAAATATATCAATTACAATAGTTAGAAATAATAATATAAGACATTAAAACCAAATAAAATAGATTATGCATGATAAAAAATAAATTGAACAGTGCGATAAAAAGTTAGAGCTTGGCTAACAAGTCACTTCGGTCATTTATTTATTTATTTGTATAGCGCTAGAATCGACTCCCGAAGGAGTATCTCTGCGCTTAAGCGGACTCTGAGGGGAGGTTGAGGATCCTGACGTAGTTAATAGGTACAGAACAAGAAGGTCTTTAACAATTTCCTGAGTTTTGCATGTTCCGGGCACTGTCTAAGAGAAACAGGGAGTTTGTTCCAGAGGCGCGGGCCAAGGTAGGAGCGGGCCTTCCCTCCCAATCTTGCCCTCTTTATGATTGGTACTTCAAGAAGGTATTTACTACTGGAGCGGAGAGCACGTGAAGGTGTATAGGGTATACATTTCTCCGCCAAGTAGGAGGGGCCCAGGTTCTGGAGTGCCTTATGAATAACGCAACAAGTTTTAAACTTGATCCGTTGGCGAATGTCATAAACAGATGGTAGGGTTAATGGTTTCATTTTTTAACCCAGAGCCTGTAGCTTGCCATTTGACATTCCATGATCCTTCAAATTAACTCAACGGAATGCACAGTGGCCTAAATCTCAAGTACTTAATTTTAATAGCTGCTACTAGGCTAGAATGTTAATAGTCATGGGGAGCTGATATGTAAAGCGAGAGTTAGGTCAGAGTGTTTACAGTTCTGCAGCGTTTAAAGGTCATGCAAACGATTGTTAAGCCCTGAGGTTTTCCTGATAAGTGCTTTCCGTTCTGGCTTTCTGGCTGGGGTAAGTTCATTAGTGACGTAAGTGGAGGCACGTTATTTTCTATGATATTTTTTTCCAATATGTAGTAAGTTCATGGTGGTACACATATTTGTTTGTAGTTCATCTAGGATTAATCCCTTTAATGATCTCAATTTTTCATTGCCTCAGTCGCAGACATAGTTTAACATTGCAATTTAATGTAATGTTGTCAGTGACATGAAAGTTTATTCAAAGGGTAATTTACTGCAGGGTGTCAGAATGTAGATTCAATAAAGGTCAAACTCATTCACGTAGATGCGTTCCAGCTCCTTGGTGGCACACTATGGACAATACCATTGTAAGACTGACACCTGTTGGTGTGTTTAATTTTATTTTTGTATCACAAGCACATGACCACCAAGGTTAGTAGGTGTCATGTATTCTTTTTACTGCTATTATTCCTTTAATTTACTGTCCACATGCTGGTGGAGTTTCTGTGCCTGTATGATTATGGTCGAGTAAGCGGGTGATGCAAGAATGAGTCAGTGGGTGGATGAATGGATGTAAGAGTGCATGGATGAGTGACAGAATGTGTGTTTTATGAAGTGCCTAAAAATAAGTGACTGAAGAAGCATTATTGGTTAAAAGACAGACCTATTGGCAGGGCTACGTGAGAGGCAAGGGACGGCATCGGCCACTCCGAAATTATGGGGGTCGTGCCGGTCTCCCGCCAACAAGCAGGGAGGCGACTGGGTGCAGAGCATGCCCGCCTCCCTTTTCCATAATAACCGGCTCTGCAACAAAAACGGCCCCCAGGGCCCAAAACCGGCCCCCACCCTTGCAGCCGACCGGGGGATTGCCCGGTGCCCACAACGGCCAGTCCGGGCCTGGCTGCCTTCAGCACGTCGCCCTTAAGTGAATGAATCACTTCCGGATCACACATGTGTTGAATGATGGCGGGGGCTGGTTTAAACTAGACCACGGCGGAAATGGCCTTAAAAGGCTTTGGGAGCGGCGAGAGCATCCTCTTTGCTCGCGGCTCCCTCAACTGAGTCCTAGTCAATTTGATCCTCCAAAGATTTGTTCGATTTCATGGATCAGCCGATTATCCCGATATGGCACCAACACCGTTGGGATGGGTGCAGTTACATTAGCCATGAGTACCATGTCTGGAACTGAGGTTGTGGCCTAATGGTTAATGCCGCCGTCTGTAGAACTGCGGCGCCGTGTTTGAATCCCAGCGTCGCTCGACATTCTAAAAATGCGACATGTGTGTAGGGTGCAGTGTGCTTCTATCATTTTGAGGCAATTTATTGGCTCCCAGATGGTAGGTTCTCCTCTTAGTTCACCCCAAGTTTAAGGGGACGGGTGCACAGCGGATACGAAGTCCCTTTACGGTAGCCTGCGCAATCTAGAACCAGGCAATATGCATGTCGATAGTTTTCGATAGAGGCACCTTTCATATAAGTCTCGGGCAAACTTCCCTGTCATGGACCAGAATGCTTATTTATGCATAAAGCAAGTTGGAACCGACAGGGCATGGTTAATCTCAGTGGGCCAGGCATCTTAGCGATAATAAGATCTATTGTGCTATGGTGTACACCTAGAAACGCCTTTTACACCACCTTAGTCGGGCCAATGGGTGTTTTGTTGAAGGCCTACTGGCATGCGAAAATGAGGCACTGGACACAGCCTGACCTTTCTTGGAGTCGGGGGTGGGCCAGATAGTCGGTCAACTATACTGGCCGGTGGCGGTAAGGTCATGAATGGTGAGCTTAAATTTAATGTCTTTGGGGTGCAGCCATTTTTTGAATGGGGACGCCTAGGGGGGATGAGTGGTCTCTCATAAAACTCCAGGGGCAGTTACAGCCGGATGGCTGGAAGGGTATAGGGGGAGGGGAGTTACGCTTTCCGGTAGGCTGGTTGGCCACCCCGCACGCGCACAAGGGCGCAAGTAAGTTGGGTATGACTGCATGGGTCCCTCATTGAGATAATTATCTGGGCGTGGGGGGTTTCGCGGGGGGAGTACCCTCATGGGAAACCGGGCCCCCGCGCATGCCCAGTCCGGTTATGGAGATAATTTTCTGGGCGTCGTGGGTGTGTGGGGGAGAAGTACCATCCCCGGGAAACAGGCCCCCTGCGCATGCGCACTTCGGTTAGAGTGCGGGCATAGCTTGATCAGGATCTGTGGGCCAGTTATGGCCTTGCCGTGGGCTCAAACAGGGATACGCAGAAAGATAATGATATTTGTTTTGAATGTTTAGTTTAGGATAGGAATGTCTATGTATTAGAAACTTGTTAAGGTTAGGCAACAAGACATATTTACCTATCAATATAACTGTTTGGACTTTCTGTGTATTGTATACTGTACATATACTGTATTGTTTGAATATTAATTTTGAATAATAATTTTTTTATTTTAATAAATACGGCCGGGGGTTTACGACCCCTGATCCAAAAAATCGTATTTAAATGAATTGCTCGCTTTGGCGGAAGATGGGAGGTGAGCACTTTGGGACACCGAGGTGGGCCCCATCTTCACACAAGGAGGGGTACACAGTTAAAGGAGGACTAGGCTGTACCGGCCATATGGAATTATGCGATTGTTCGGCTGCGGTGATTTTTGCATAATTCATGATTTGCCACATAATCTATCATCTGCTGCATAATCTGCAGATTTTAACCAAAAAAGTGTTTTTAGCTCAACCGGTTCAAAAGTTACTAAAAACACAGCAACATGTGTTGTTGTGCGCTGTGGCGCACCATCACTGTCCATGCCTAGAATACCAGGGAGCATATTAATCGATCTAAATGATACTCAAGAGGAGACAGCGGTGCGGGGAGGGGGGAGGGGGGTTGTTGTTGTAGAGGCCTTATTGGCGCAAGAGTGGATGGGGGGGCATACCTAATGTGCAAGCAATAGCTAAGGGGATACTGTGAACTTACAAGTTGCCATGTACAGTTGGGGCACGGTGAGGAAATGGACAGCATCAACAGGTTAATGGGTTGTATTCCCCGCTTAAGAACAATGTATACTGCTAAATCTAAGGTGTTTGATGTAAGCATTATAAAAGGCAATAAAGTTTGTTTAAAAAAAAAACATGTGTTGTTGTGCAGTGAAAGGCACTTTGTAAACGTGACTGGTCATCTTCTTGTAGCTTATTTCTATATTTGGGTGTTGCACTGATTCAAAAGAGGTGTAACTAATGCCCATACAGTGTTAACAAGTTTAAAAATGTCGCAATAATGAAGTAATCATATCCGAAAATGTGCAGCATAATGCCACATAATTAGCCTTTCCTTGCTGCATAATCTACTCAACCCGCAGCATAATTTGGCCCTACACTGCACCATAATTCAAGTGGCCCTGCTTCTTACCATTTTCATTGGCATTCCACCTTCGATGCACTGAGTGACATATGTGCTCTAACCTATACACAATGAGGATTGTTTCCTTTTCCACACAGATGTTCACTGTTGTTTTTACTTGTGTTAATTGATTTGAGGGTAGCACCTGTAACGCAGGGCAGTGGTTAAAATGCAGATGTAGAACACCTTATCCCAGGAGATGGAGGAAATCCTTGGCATTAGATATTATTGCTGCTGTTAATTAGCACTTCTATGGTGAAGTCTATTAATGAGTCTCTGCTGAGCTTTTATGTAGTTCCTTATATGTCCTTGAGTTCCTACCGCACACCAGTGTCCGCTTTGGTGTGTAGCATTGTGTACTCAGTAGAGTACGTCAATTTTAATGAGTTATGACTGTGAGTTTTTTGTGCATGAGATTGAAGGGCTGAGCACAATTTCTTATATATTTACTTGATTGGTACAGGTGCTCATTCTCATCCAAATGAATATTTGCGTTACATCATTGACAAATCCGTTAATAACTAGTTCATTGCATATTCTGGCAGTACTGAGTGTATGTTTAGAGTTCTGTTTTAATGTGTGCTGTCGAGCAGTGGTGTGTGGTATGATCTGGCTGGAAAGGCTCCTTTGGGTAGATTGACGCCCGGCTATGTGGATGTTTGTTGTTTTTTTGTTGAGAGTTCTGTTTGACGTGTAATTTGTATTAAGATTTTGCTTTGGGTGATAGAAAAGAAAACCTGCCAGACAGGATGGTGAAGCCATGGCCATCTGCTGACTCTGTATGGCATGTTGCTCTAAACTTAGCGGTCCTCTGTTTCTGGATGCAGAGCAACTCTTATCCTGGGGAAATGTCTTTTTGGTCGCAGAAATGGTCTAACTCTGCCCTTGCAGTAGGTGCATCTCTAGACCCGTACTATGTGAAGCTGTGGCCCTGCAGCAATTATGGCTCTTGACCTGTGCAGCTTTACTTCTGCAGTATTCGTGGTTTAGCTTCTGCAGAAGTCTTGTTCTGCTCCTGTGTCTGTGTGTGTGGTGTGCGCGTGGGATCACTGACAGAATATGGAGCAGAAGAATATCGAGCTGCCACAATATCGAGGTAAAAATATCGAGTGACAAAATATCGACTTCCTATCTACAAACGGGTAGGTACAAAAATATATCATCCTAAATATCGTTGTTAATAATATAGTTTGCTGAAATATCGACTTTTTTAAATGTCTTAAAAGTAATATAAAATTAATTAAATAATAAATATATTTAAGTAAAACATACTTAAAAATAATTTTAAAAAGTTACAATTAATAAATAATAAATCTAATGTAAAAAACATGCAATTTTAATTTTGTTATCTATATGAACGTAATAATATTAAAAAATATTAATAATTGTAATTATAAAATGTTAAAAACATAATTTAAAATGTAATTACATATATAAATAAACCTATAATGTAAATATAAAAATAAATTATATACAAGTTAAAATATTAAAATAAATATTTAAAATATATATATATATTGTACACTACATTAACTATAACAATACTGAAAACGTTGCATAGTGTAGGGGATAAAATTACTATTCTCACTCCAGCGAGTGGTACAGTAGGGAAAGTGTTGGATAGGGGGTGGATAAAAATTACTATTCCCACTCCAACGAGTGGAACAATAGGGAAAATGTTGGATAGCGGGTGGGAATAATGTACTATTCCCACTCCACCAAGTGTAACAGTAGAGAAAGTGTTGGCTAGGGGGAGGGTCAAAATTACTATTCCCACTCCAGAGCGTGGAACAGTAGGGAAAGTTTTGGATAGTGGGAGGGTCAAAATTACTATTCCCACTCCAGCGAGTGGAACAGTAGGGAAAGTTTTGGATAACGGGTGGGTAAAAATGACAATCCCACTCCAGTGAGTGCACCAGTAGGGAAAGTGCTGGATAGCAGGTGGGTAAACATTACTTTTCCCACCCCAGTGAGTGCAACAGTAAGGAAAGTGTTGGATAGCGGGTGGGTAAAAATTACTATTCCCACTCCAGTGAGTACAACAGTAGGGAAAGTGTTGGATAGCGGAGGGTAAAAACGACTATTGACACTCCAGTGAGTGCAACAGTAGGGAAAGTGTTGGACAGCGGGAGGGTAAAAATTACTATTCCTACTCCAGCGAATGCAACAGTAGGGAAAGTGTGGGATAGCGGGTGGGAATAATTTAATATTCCCACTCCACCAAGTGTAACAGTAGGGAAATTGTTGGATAGTGTAGGAAAATAATTTAATATAACCACTCCTGCAATATAATGAACATTAATTAACAATTAATTATTTTTTCTAAATGAATTTACTTCCCACCATTTTCCCCATAAACGTCACCTATAATCTTGTAAAATATTAATAAACTAACATAATTATTTAAAAATTTAATAATTTACTAATAACAATTAACAATGAAATTAATAACCATCACATCTCAATTAATTCACACAATAAACACTATAAAATAACTTTTAATAAATATTATATAAAAAATACATTAAAATTAAATGACTTCCCACCCTACTCCCATATCAACTCTCAAATCGCTCCCAAAGTAAACAATTAACATATTTACAAATCAATTATTAATATTTATTATCGGATCAATAACGAATTAATAAAAATAATTTAACACAATTAAAATAATTACATATTAATTATTTATTGTTATTAATCAATTTACAATTAATTAATAATAAATTAATATTAATTATCATAATTAACCATATACATTATTAAATACAAAATTATGAATTAATAAAATAATTAATTAATTAATTTCAATTAAATTGCTTCCCACCACTCGCTACAGAATTAAATTACGCAAAAAGTAATCAACATATAAATAATTAAATCTAAATAATTCTTAGAAAATATATTATAATTAAATGACTTCCCACCCTTCTCCCCAATAAACCCACAACCCGCTACGGAATTAAATTAAGCAAAAATTCATTAACATAAAATTCATTACTTAAAAAGAATTCAAACATACATTACAAAAATAATACATGCTTTTAACACACATACTAACATACAAAACATAACAAAAATCTATATTAACAACTATATTTTTACAAACGATATTACTAACTTCGATATTATAAAGCACAATATTTCTTACCTGCATGTCGATATCCTTAACCACTATATTTTTGCAGGTCGATACCTGTCCACTCGATATTTTAAATTCGATATTATGACTAGTTAGTGTGATGTGTGTATGTTTGAGTATCCTTGCAGTGTGTGCTCCATCAGTATCTGTGTCTGTGGCCTAGAGCACATCTGGCTCTCCAATTCTAGACTGTTTGGCTCCTGATCTATTAATCTCCAGTGTTTGTGTCTCTAGCCAAGTAGGATGAGTGTCTCCGTTGCTTCAACATTTGTGGCTCTGCTTCACCAGCATGTGTGATTCTTTTACTACAGTATGTGTGGCTCTGTTTCTGAAAGTTGTATGGTTCTACTTCTGCAGCATGTCTTGTTCAGCTCCTGTCTATGTGTGCATGTGTATAACCCTGCGGTGTGTGGTTCTGCAGCATGTCTTTTTCAGCTCCTGGTCTATGTGCATAACGCTGTGGTGTGTGGTTCTGCAGCATATCTTGTTCAGCTCCTGGTCTATGTGTATAACGCTGCAGTGTGTGGTTCTGCAGCCTGTCTTGTTCAGCTCCTGGTCTATGTGCATAACCCTGCGGTGTGTGGTTCTGCAGCATGTCTTGTTCAGCTCCTGGTCTATGTGCATAACCCTGCGGTGTGGGGTTCTGCAGCATGTCTTGTTCAGCTCCTGGTCTATGTGCATAACCCTGCGGTGTGATGTTCTGCAGCATGTCTTGCTCAGCTCCTGGTCTATGTGTATAACCCTGCGGTGTGTGGTTCTGCAGCATGTCTTGTTCAGCTCCTGGTCTATGTGTATAACGCTGCGGTGTGTGGTTCTGCAGCATGTCTTGTTCAGCTCCTGGTCTATGTGCATAACCCTGCGGTGTGTGGTTCTGCAGCATGTCTTGTTCAGCTCCTGGTCTATGTGCATCACCCTGCGGTGTGTGGTTCTGCAGCATGTCTTGTACAGCTCCTGGTCTATGTGCATAACCCTGCAGTGTGTGGTTCTGCAGCATGTCTTGTTCAGCTCCTGGTCTATGTGTAGAACGCTGCGGTGTGTGGTTCTGCAGCATGTCTTCTTCAGCTCCTGGTCTATGTGCATAACCCTGCGGTGTGTGGTTCTGCAGCATGTCTTCTTCAGCTCCTGGTCCATGTGCATAACCCTGCCGTGTGTGGTTCTGCAGCATGTCTTGTTCAGCTCTTGGTCTATGTACATAACCCTGCGGTGTGTGGTTCTGCAGCATGTCTTGTTCAGCTCCTGGTCTATGTGTATAACCCTGCGGTGTGTGGTTCTGCAGCCTGTCTTTTTCAGCTCCTGGTCTATGTGTATAACGCTGCGGTGTGTGGTTCTGCAGCATGTCTTGTTCAGCTCCTGTCTATGTGTGCATGTGTATAACCCTGCGGTGTGTGGTTCAGTAGCATGTCTTGTTCAGCTCCTGGTCTATGTGTATAACCCTGCGGTGTGTGGTTCTGCAGCATGTCTTTTTCAGCTCCTGGTCTATATGCATAACGCTGCGGTGTGTGGTTCTGCAGCATGTCTTGTTCAGCTCCTGGTCTATGTGTATAACCTTGCGGTGTGTGGTTCTGCAGCATGCCTTGTTCAGCTCCTGGTCTATGTGTAGAACCCTGCGGTGTGTGGTTCTGCATCATGTCTTGTTCAGCTCCTGGTCTATGTGTATAACCCTGCGGTGTGTGGTTCTGCAGCATGTCTTTTTCAGCTCCTGGTCTATGTGCATAACCCTGCGGTGTGTGGTTCTGCAGCATGTCTTGTTCAGCTCCTGCTCTATGTGCATAACCCTGCGGTGTGTGGTTCTGCAGCATATCTTTTTCAGCTCCTGGTCTATGTGGATAACCCTGCGGTGTGTGGTTCTGCAGCATGTCTTGTTCAGTTCCTGGTCTATGTGTATAACGCTGCGGTGTGTGGTTCGGCAGCATGTCTTGTTCAGCTCCTGGTCTATGTGTATAACCCTGCAGTGTGTGGTTCTGCAGCATATCTTTTTCAGCTCCTGGTTTATGTGTATAACGCGGCGGAGTGTGGTTCTGCAGCATGTCTTGTTCAGTTCCTGGTCTATGTGTATAACGCTGCGGTGTGTGGTTCGGCAGCATGTCTTGTTCAGCTCCTGGTCTATGTGTATAACCCTGCGGTGTGTGGTTCTGCAGCATGTCTTGTTCAGTTCCTGGTCTATGTGCATAACCCTGCAGTGTGTGGTTCTGCAGCATGTCTTGTTCAGCTCCTGGTCTATGTGTATAACCCTGCGGTGTGTGGTTCTGCAGCATGTCTTGTTCAGTTCCTGGTCTATGTGCATAACCCTGCATTGTGTGGTTCTGCAGCATGTCTTTTCCAGCTCCTGTTATGTGCATAACGCACAAGCATGTCTATGTGTATAACCCTGCGGTGTGTGGTTCTGCAGCTTGCATAATTTTTATTCTGCAGTATGTGTGGCAGTGCTGCTGCAGTGTTTAGCTCTGCACGTGTATTATGTGCGGCTCTGCCCCAGCAGCATCTGTAGTTCTTCTGCAGTATGTGTGGCTCTGCTGCTGCAGAGTGTGTCGCTCTTCACTTGTGTTATGAGTGGTTCTGCCCCAGCAGAATGTGTAGTTCTTCTTGTGTAGTATGTGTGGCTCTGCTGCTGCAGTTTGTTTCGCTTTGCACCTGTATTATGTGTGGCCCTGCCCCAGCAGCATCTGTAGTTCTTCTGCAGTATGTGTGGCTCTGCTGCTGCAGTTTGTTTCGCTTTGCACCTGTATTATGTGTGGCCCTGCCCCAGCAGCATCTGTAGTTCTTCTGCAGTATGTGTGGCTCTGCTGCTGCAGTTTGTTTCGCTTTTCACCTGTATTATGTGTGGCCCTGCCCCAGCAGCATCTGTAGTTCTTCTGCAGTATGTGTGGCTCTGCTGCTGCAGTTTGTTTCGCTTTTCACCTGTATTATGTGTGGCCCTGCCCCAGCAGCATCTATAGTTCTTCTGCAGTATGTGTGGCTCTGCTGCTGCAGTGTTTCGCTCTGCACCTGTATTATGTGTGGCCCTGCCCCAGCAGCATCTGTAGTTTTTCTGCAGTATGTGTGGCTCTGCTGCTGCAGAGTGTGTCGCTCTTCACTTGTGTTATGAGTGGTTCTGCCCCAGCAGAATGTGTAGTTCTTCTTGTGCAGTATGTGTGGCACTGCTGCTACAGTGAGTTTAGTCTGCACCTGCATTATGTGCGGCTCTTCCCCAGCAGCATGTGTAGTTATTCTGCAGTATGGGGCTCTACTGCTGCAGTGCGTTTAGCCCTGTATTATGAGTGGCTCTGCCATAGCAGCATCTGTAGTTCTTCTGCAGTATGTTTGGCTCTGCTCCTGCAGGGTGTGTGGCTCTTCGCCAGCAGTACAGTTCGCTCTGCTCCTGCAATATGTGCAGCTCTTCGCCAGCAGTATATGTAGCATTGGTTCGGCAGTGTATGCGGCTCTCGTCCTTTAGGATGTGTGGATATAGCCCTGCAGTGTATGTAGCTCTACTCTGCAGTATTATTGACTTTTCTCCTGGAGTAAAAGTGTGTTTGGCTGCATCAGTGTTGCTGGACCTCTTAGATGAACGACTCTGCTTCTGCAGTATATTTGTCTCTGAACTGCAGTATCAGTACTGTTGGCCCTGTAGGATGTGTGTTTTTTACCTTATGTGTGTCTTTGCTCCTGTTGTGTGTGTAGCTGCGCCCCAGCACTGTGTGTGGCTCTTCCATAGTGTATGAGTCAACATCTTAGCATGGGGCCTAATCGCAAAGGTAAAGCCGGTGATTCCCATAACATCCTCTCATGGGCACATACGAGCATGGGTGTCCATAAATGAGTGTGCAGTTCCATAATGATGGTCCAGTAGACCAAATTCGGGTCGCCGGGCCCGTGCAGGTCAACAAAGGTAGCACAGATAGACACGGATCTTTGGCGATGATCTTTTCCTCTGCCTAGTGGTCTTGATAACCAAACAAATGCCCTTAAAATAAATAGGATAATTCGAAAATGGTAAATTGGGGTGAAAGATGGAGAATTAAAATTAACTGAAGAAACCCTTATTTATTCAAAGTGAATGCATTTGTTTATGTTCAAAAATGGTGGGAATTTGTTGGGTGATAATGGTCCCAGAGTTCAACAGGTGATCAAAATGTTTCTTGACTCCTACACCCTCTGAAGTGTCAATACCAATTCATCAGGGACCATGCCACCTTGGTTGGAGAGGGTCTGGTTTCCTATTGAGAATAACTTTGTTGATACTCATGGGTTCGGTGACCAGAATTTGGTCTAGTGAATCATCATTATGGAACTGCATCCTCATTTATGGACACTTGCTGTGTGGGACAACGTGTGCCAGACCGAAATCCCTTTCATTGCCTCTTCTTTGCTGATTGTCAGATATGTTTATGACCAAATTTACCTTACATACGCATTCCAGGAGTTACTCGTAATTGGCAGCCCATTTATGTGTTCTGAGATCTCCGCCATGAGTCTCGGCACCGACAAATCCCACTAAAAGGATGGGAAAGTGGGGAAATCCATGGTGTGCTTAGCTTTGAAAGTTTGTGAACACCCAAAATAATGACATTTGTTGGCATTAACAAACTCCTCTCCTTCCACTTCACACCCTGGCAAGTGTCATATTTTGACTTTAGCCAAGAGCCGGCGTGAATTCCTTTTTAGGTTGGGAAGGGGAATGAACCACCCCCACATTTATGGGGAAGTAGGCAAAGGGCTTTGCCCACGTGCACAAATATTTTCCCTTTGTAAAGTAATAGTATGCATTAAGCACAAGGGATCCTGTACCCCTGAATTCTCTGCTATGGACAATTGGGCTGGTGCAGCTTTCAAGGTGTACGTTTGTGAGTGCCAGAGTACAGTATTTGTGGTGCCGCTCTTGCAGTTTGTGTGCCTCCTGCAGCTTGCTTGGCTCTTCTTCTGGTCTTTTCTGTAGAATACATGGCTCTTCTACAGAGAGAGTGTCTGTGTGTGCGTGTGGCTGCCTGTCTATCCCTGGTGCAGCAGCATGTGTGGCTCTGTTCCTGTTGCATGTTTAGCTCTAGTACTGTGTGTAGTGTGTGTCTCTCTGGCAGCTCTGCAGTATTTATAACACTGGTCCTGCATTGATAGTGGGCTTGGCCCGGCAGTATGTACAGTTGTGCGCCTACAGATGGCGGAGCTCCAGTGCTTCTCTGTGTGCCGCTTTGGTCACGTGGTGTGTGCAGTTCTTCTGACACTTGTGCACTTCTGCTGCTGTAATTTTCTTCTGTTCCAGCACCACCTGTAGGTCAGAACCTACAGCATATGCCGATCTAATGCTTCAGGCCGTGTAGATCCATATGTGCAGAATGAGCAGCCCTGGTCGTGCAGTGCATGATTTTCTAGTGCTGCAATATTTGGAGGTCTGGTCCTGCAGTATATGCAACTCTTAATATGCGATTTGCGAGGCTCTGGCACTGCAGAACCTGCACGTCTAATACTGCAGTATACATCATTATAATACTGCAGTATTTGCATATCTGGTTCTGCAGAATACGCACCTCCTAGTGCTGCAGCATTTGCAGTTGTAGTACTGCGGGATTTCCAGCTTTAGTGCTGCAGAATATGGAGCGCTGGTGCTGCAGCCTTTGCAACTCTGCTACTGCAGTATTTGCTGTGTAGCTCCCTGTATAGATGCAGCTCTTGTCACGGAAGATGCCTGTGTAATTCCACGCTGTCCTGTTGGTGGTGCCGCGATGGCGTAGCCAGACACTGGGCCTTTAAAGGTGCACAAACCTAGCCTAGGAAGTGATGCTGCGCTGACCCCCAGAGCAGTCCAGTCTGACCTCAGAAGTGACCCAGCCCGTGCACTGAAGGTGCCGGAAGTAGCTCCGAGTCTAAAGTCGTTATAATTGCTCTAAATAAGGTGATGCAGCTAAAGCCATGGAGTACTGCCCTGAACCGGTTAGCGCACACTGTCGATTAACTGTATACCGTCTGTCGGCACCTGTCCAGCCCCGTGGGCGCCAGTCGGTGAGGGCAGCCCCCCTAAGACGCCAGTCCGTCATGGTTCACCCCCATATCCGTCATCTTGGTTCAGATGCTATCCCGTCACCGCGCTGAGGGAGTTGCACAGCGTGGGGAGCGCGCTCCGTGAAATGACCTCACGAGCGCTCCGGGCTAAGGAAACCCGGTCACGGGCTGAGTGGGCCGATAAAGCGCCTAAACGCAGATAAGCACGTGCCCTGAGTGACACCCCTGCCCCGAATGTGGGCTTTATCTCCCGGGGAAGGAAGCCCGACTACCAGCAGCACAAGTCACTGCAAGCAAGAAGCATCTCAGGTGCTGCAAAAGCTGCATGCGCGACACGTGTCCGCGTGGCTTACTGCCAGGAGCCTGTGCTAGCTATGAGCGCATTTGCTTCTGTGTGTTTAAATTGGTTACAGCGTGTGCGTGGAAGCGTGTGCTACTTTATGAATATTTTTATTTCAATGGATTTTCACCAAAAGGACATTATGACTATATCGGATTTAGGAAAAAAAGTCAGTGCCACCTGTGTGAACCAATCAGGGGCAGAGTCCATTATAGTGTAAAAAAATCAGCCCTTCAAGGTTTCCAGACTTTTTACCCGAGTTCCACTTCTCGGGGTTTGAGTGAGAATTAAAAGGGTAAAACCTACACTTCGATTTACTAAATCGCCATCGGAAATTACATCACATGTCCATTGTCTCCCAACGGAAATTACATCACATTCGATTCCATTACCACATTACAAGGTCGAGCTCTTCTCCCACTTTTAGCCTCGCATCAGTATTCTAGTTTCTGCTGAGTAGAAGCGGAAACTAACACGATCATTTAGAGTTTTGCGCATCTCCTGCGCCGGCAAGCCTGTGATTGATTACACCACCCCCACTTGGAGATGGGAAAATCACAAACCACAAATGAACCTAAAATTTAGAATGAACAGGGAAGAATACGAGGGGCCATGCCATAATAATATTGTTGGCCCTGCCAAAGAGACTCATAATGAACCCATTTTAGGGCTCGCCTGCTGTGCGCATGCGCATAGCTGGCGAAGCTCTATAGGGGCTTAAACAGCGTTTACCCAAGCACGATTCCACTGGCGATTTCTTGAAGTGCATGTGCTTTTTAGGTCATTGCGCAAGCGCAAGCCCTAAAAAGCGCGTGCACAATGCCACCAGCCGCCTGCCTGCCTGCCTCGCATTACCACATCAAAGGCAGCTTCTCAGCGTGCGCTCATCCCCTAATTATTCACGGCCGGCCGGCCGTACTTTCAGTTTCACGGCCGCCGGCCGTGTCTCCTTTTATGCTAACTCCCTCTGTACCTCTCCTTGCATCCTCCTCTTTACTTCGATTCCTGCCGTTTTCTCTCTTCTCCGGCTGTTTGCTTTGCTTCCTTGTTAGGACTTGTGCCCCCCTCACCCTCACCCCCTCACCCTCACCCTCACACTCACTCACCCTCACACTCACTCACCCTCAACCCCTCACCCTCACACTCACCCTCAACCCCTCACCCTCACTCACCCTCAACCCCTCAACCCCTCACCCTCAACCCCTCACCCCCTCACCCTCACCCCCTCACCCTCAACCTCAACCCCTCACCCTCAACCCCTCACCCCCTCACCCTCAACCCTGCACCCTCAACCCCTCACCCCCTCACCCTCACCCTCAACCCCTCACCCTCAACCCCTCACCCTCAACCCCTCACCCCCTCACCCTCACCCTCAACCCCTCACCCCCTCACCCTCAACCCCTCACCCCCTCAACCCCTCACCCCCTCACCCTCAACCCTTCACCCTCAACCCCTCACCCTCAACCCCTCACCCCCGCACCCTCAACCCCGCACCCTCAACCCCTCACCCCCTCACCCTCACCCCCTCACCCTCAACCCCGCACCCTCAACCCCGCACCCTCAACCCCTCACCCTCAACCCCTCACCCTCAACCCCTCACCCTCAACCCCTCACCCTCACTCACCCTCACCCTCACTCACCCTCAACCCCTCACTCACCCTCACCCTCACTCACCCTCACCCTCACTCACCCTCACCCTCACCCTCACTCACCCTCACCCTCACTCACCCTCACCCTCACTCACCCTCAACCCCTCACCCTCACTCACCCTCACTCACCCTCAACCCCTCACCCTCACTCACCCTCACCCTCACTCACCCTCAACCCCTCACCCTCACTCACCCTCACTCACCCTCAACCCCTCACCCTCAACCCCTCACCCTCAACCCCTCACTCACCCTCACCCCCAACCCCTCACCCCCAACCCCTCACCCCCAACCCCTCACCCTCAACCCCTCACCCTCAACCCCTCACCCTCACCCTCAACCCCTCACCCTCACCCTCAACCCCTCACCCTCACCCTCAACCCCTCACCCTCAACCCCTCACCCTCAACCCCTCACCCTCACCCTCAACCCCTCACCCTCAACCCCTCACCCTCAACCCCTCACCCTCAACCCCTCACCCCCTCACCCTCAACCCCTCACTCACCCTCACACCCTCACTCACCCTCACCCCCTCACTCACCCTCACCCCCTCACCCTCAACCCCTCACCCTCACCCCCTCACCCTCAACCCCTCACTCACCCTCACCCCCTCACCCTCAACCCCTCACCCTCACCCCCTCACTCACCCTCAACCCCTCACACTCACTCACCCTCAACCCCTCACCCTCACACTCACCCTCAACCCCTCACCCTCACTCACCCTCAACCCCTCACCCTCACCCACCCTCAACCCCTCACCCTCACCCACCCTCAACCCCTCACCCCCTCACCCTCAACCCCTCACCCACCCTCAACCCCTCACCCTCACACTCACCCTCAACCCCTCACCCTCACCCACCCTCAACCCCTCACCCTCACCCACCCTCAACCCCTCACCCTCACACTCACTCACCCTCACTCACCCTCACTCACCCTCAACCTCTCACCCTCAACCCCTCACCCTCTCACCCTCACCCTCTCACCCTCACTCACCCTCACTCACCCTCAACCCCTCACCCTCAACCCCTCACCCTCAACCCCTCAACCCCTCAACCCCTCACCCCCTCACCCTCAACCCCTCACCCTCAACCCCTCACCCTCACACCCTCACCCTCAACCCCTCACCCTCAACCCCTCAACCTCAACCCCTCACCCTCAACCCCTCACCCTCAACCCCTCACCCTCAACCCCTCACTCACCCTCACCCCCTCAACCTCAACCCCTCACCCTCACCCCCTCACTCACCCTCACCCGCTCACCCTCACCCCCTCACCCTCACACTCACTCACCCTCAACCCCTCACACTCACACTCACCCTCAACCCCTCACCCTCTCACCCTCAACCCCTCACCCTCAACCCCTCACCCTCACCCTCACTCACCCTCAACCCCTCACCCTCAACCCCTCACCCTCAACCCCTCACCCTCAACCCCTCAACCCCTCAACCCCTCACCCTCAACCCCTCACCCTCAACCCCTCACCCTCACACCCTCAACCCCTCACCCTCAACCCCTCACCCTCAACCCCTCACCCTCAACCCCTCACCCTCAACCCCTCACTCACCCTCACCCCCTCACCCTCAACCCCTCACCCTCACCCCCTCACTCACCCTCACCCCCTCACCCTCACACTCACTCACCCTCACCCCTCACCCTCACTCACCCTCAACCCCTCACCCTCAACCCCTCACCCCCTCACCCTCACCCCCTCACCCTCAACCCCTCACCCTCAACCCCTCACCCCCTCACCCTCACCCCCTCACCCTCAACCCCTCACCCTCAACCCCTCACTCACCCTCACCCCCTCACCCACAACCCCTCACCCTCACACCCTCACCCTCACACCCTCACCCTCAACCCCTCACCCTCAACCCCTCACCCTCACCCCCTCACCCTCAACCCCTCACTCACCCTCACCCCCTCACCCCCTCACCCTCACCCCCTCACTCACCCTCAACCCCTCACCCCCTCACCCTCACCCCCTCACCCTCACACTCACTCACCCTCAACCCCTCACCCTCACACTCACCCTCAACCCCTCACCCTCACTCACCCTCAACCCCTCACCCACCCTCAACCCCTCACCCACCCTCAACCCCTCACCCTCACCCCCTCACCCTCAACCCCTCACTCACCCTCACCCCCTCACCCTCACCCCCTCACCCTCACCCCCTCACTCACCCTCAACCCCTCACCCCCTCACCCTCACTCACCCTCACCCCCTCACCCTCACCCCCTCACCCTCAACCCCTCACCCTCAACCCCTCACTCACCCTCACCCCCTCACCCTCAACCCCTCACCCTCACACCCTCACCCTCACACCCTCACTCTCAACCCCTCACCCTCAACCCCTCACCCTCACCCCCTCACCCTCAACCCCTCACTCACCCTCACCCCCTCACCCTCACCCCCTCACCCTCACCCCCTCACTCACCCTCAACCCCTCACCCTCACCCCCTCACCCTCACCCCTCACTCACCAACAACCCCTCACCCCCTCACCCTCACCCCTCACCCTCACACTCACTCACCCTCAACCCCTCACCCTCACACTCACCCTCAACCCCTCACCCTCACTCACCCTCAACCCCTCACCCACCCTCAACCCTTCACCCACCCTCAACCCCTCACCCTCACCCACCCTCAACCCCTCACCCTCAACCACTCACCCACCCTCAACCCCTCACCCTTACACTCACCCTCAACCCCTCACCCTCACTCACCCTCACCCACCCTCAACCCCTCACCCTCACCCACCCTCAACCCCTCACCCTCACCCTCACACTCACTCACCCTCACCCTCACTCACCCTCACTCACCCTCACTCACCCTCAACCCCTCACCCTCACCCTCACTCACCCTCAACCCCTCACCCTCACTCACCCTCACCCTCACTCACCCTCAACCCCTCACCCTCACTCACCCTCACCCTCCCTCACCCTCACTCACCCTCAACCCCTCACCCTCACTCACCCTCACTCACCCTCACCCTCACTCACCCTCAACCCCTCACCCTCACCCTCACTCACCCTCACCCTCACTCACCCTCACTCACCCTCATTCACCCTCACCCTCACTCACCCTCACCCTCACTCACCCTCACCCTCACTCACCCTCAACCCCTCACTCACCCTCAACCCCTCACTCACCCTCACCCTCACTCACCCTCACCCTCACTCACCCTCACCCTCACTCACCTTCACCCTCACTCACCCTCACCCACCCTCAACCCCTCACCCTCACCCTCACTCACCCTCACCCTCACCCTCACTCACCCTCAACCCCTCACCCTCACCCTCACTCACCCTCACTCACCCTCACCCTCACCCTCACTCACCCTCAACCCCTCACCCTCAACCCCTCACCCTCACTCACCCTCACTCACCCTCACTCACCCTCAACCCCTCAACCCCTCACCCTCACCCTCACTCACCCTCACTCACCCTCAACTCCTCACCCTCAACCCCTCACTCACCCTCAACCCCTCACCCTCACTCACCCTCAACCCCTCACCCTCACTTACCCTCAACCACTCACCCTCAACCCCTCACCCTCACTCACCCTCAACCCCTCACCCTCAACCCCTCACCCTCACCCTCACTCACCCTCACAACACATATTGTGTTACAATAGGTGTCACATTTGCGAAAGATAAAGCTATTGGCATTGTAAATAACAAAGCTATTAATTTCGCTATTTTCAAAACAAGCACATAAATAAAAAATGTGTCCTTTACAATACCAATAGCTCAAACTTTCCTAATGCGAGACCTATTGCATTGCTGTGCTTCTCTCCCCTGCTGCACTCTCCTGCTCTCTAGAGATGTGGCCTAACGACCAGAGCTGCCATCTAAGTCACGTAAATACAAAACATGTTGCATTCCAAATGCTATAGGTGTCACATTCGCGAAAGTTATAACTATTGGCATTGTAAATGACAAAGCCATCAATTTAGCAATTTTAAAAACCAACAAATAAATAAAATATGTCATTTACAAGACCAATAACTCCAACTTTTCTAATGCGAGACCTATTGCATTTCCAATGCTTGTTAGGTCTTACCTCCCAGAGTTGCCAAAGACCTATTGTCAGTTTGCAGTGAGTTTAGACCTCGCTCATTACTAAAAAAAAGTAAATGGAAAATGCATGAGTATTTTGTGTTTTGGGATGCCCTGTTATCTCGGCCCGCTTGACGGATGATCCCGAAATGTTCTATGCACAAACTAGTGGAAAAGTAGCTCCTTTTTGAAAGTTTCATGGAGATTCATCAAACGGGGCTAAACTTATTAGCAACACAAAAAAGCATTTCCTATGGAAACGCTGACCTAACTATATCTACCCAGTGAATATATACATATCTCTGCACTTCTGTTATGTTGCCGTTGGTTGGGTCTGGAATGTGCCCTGTCTCTGTCTTGAATTGCCCATGGGTTGGTGAGTGAAATTCTATCACCACCCTCAAGGGACGCTAGCATGTCACTGTTGCAGCAAGAAAAGGCTAATTGTTAGACAAGTGCTAGCAGGCTTTGGTTCCACTGCCTGGCAGGAAGCGGGCATCTGAGCCATGAGAATGTGGCACACCTGGCTCTGAGGAGCCTAGTGTGCCCACACTCCCTTTCTGAGGGGAAGAGTTGATAGTAGTATTGGACACAGACGAAGGTCGTGCACAGGGCAGAGAGTCTGAGGGGTTGGGGCGCAGGTCTTGGGAGTTCAAGACACAAAAAGAGCTATTGTCCACGTGCCAAGAGGAGGCCACCTGTAAATCCTGGCAAACATAGCCATTCACTGCTACTTAGCGATGTTGTCGATGTAGCCGCTAGGGTGAGAAAAAATAGACACACAGCCGTGTTTCGTTAAAAAAAGAAGCATTGTCTCTGGTTATTCAAAGAGCGCCCCCACACTGTGGCAGTCAGCCATCATGAATTTTCATGCCAGGATGGAGAGAGAGAGAGAGACAGAGACAGAGAGAGAGAAAAGTGTCAGTGAAAAATGCTATCTCGTATATGCGGATGTGCTTCCATTCTTGGGTGAAAGACCTTCATAATGTGGAAGGTGGTTGTAAATGAAACCACACTTTATGGCTCTAATGGCATATATACCAGCAAAAACCTGATGTTGTGGCATTGGGGTTGTGGGGTAAAATGCCTTTTATTAGTGGGATGGGTGGAGGAAAGGTCCTTGTGTGGTGGCATGTGGAGCGCAAAGGTCCTTGTGTGGTAGCATGTGGAGAGCAAAGGTTCTTGTGTGGTGGCATGTGAAGAGCAAAGGTCCTTGTGTGGTGGCATGTGGAGTGCAAAGGTCCTTATGTGGTGGCATGTGGAGAGCAAAGGTCCTTGTGTAGTGGCATGTGGAGAGAAAATGTCCTTGTGTGGTGGCATGTGGAGAGCAAAGGTTCTTGTGTGGTGGCATGAGGAGAGCAAAGGTCCTTGTGTGGTGGCATAAGTAGAGCAAAGGTCCATCGTGTGGTGGCATAGGGAGAGCAAAGGTTCTTGTGTGGTGGCATGTGGAGAGCAAAGGTTCTTGTGTGGTGGCATGTGGAGAGCAAAGGTTCTTGAGTGGTGGCATGTGGAGAGCAAAGGTCCTTGTGTGGTGGCATGTGGAGAGCAAAGGTTCTTGTGTGGTGGCATGTGGAGAGCAAAGGTCCTTGTGTGGTGGCATGTGGAGAGCAAAGGTTCTTGTGTGGTGGCATGTGGAGAGCAAAGGTTCTTGTGTGGTGGCATAAGGATAGCAAAGGTTCTTGTGTGGTGGCATAAGGATAGCAAAGGTTCTTGTGTGGTGGCATACGGAGAGCAAAGGTTCTTGTGTGGTGGCATAAGGATAGCAAAGGTGCTTGTGTGGTGGCATACGGAGAGCAAAGGTTCTTGTGTGGTGGCATGTGGAGAGCAAAGGTTCTTGTGTGGTGGCATGTGAAGAGCAAAGGTCCTTGTGTGGTGGCATGTGGAGTGCAAAGGTCCTTATGTGGTGGCATGTGGAGAGCAAAGGTCCTTGTGTAGTGGCATGTGGAGAGAAAATGTCCTTGTGTGGTGGCATGTGGAGAGCAAAGGTTCTTGTGTGGTGGCATGAGGAGAGCAAAGGTCCTTGTGTGGTGGCATAAGTAGAGCAAAGGTCCATCGTGTGGTGGCATAGGGAGAGCAAAGGTTCTTGTGTGGTGGCATGTGGAGAGCAAAGGTTCTTGTGTGGTGGCATGTGGAGAGCAAAGGTTCTTGAGTGGTGGCATGTGGAGAGCAAAGGTCCTTGTGTGGTGGCATGTGGAGAGCAAAGGTTCTTGTGTGGTGGCATGTGGAGAGCAAAGGTCCTTGTGTGGTGGCATGTGGAGAGCAAAGGTTCTTGTGTGGTGGCATGTGGAGAGCAAAGGTTCTTGTGTGGTGGCATAAGGATAGCAAAGGTTCTTGTGTGGTGGCATAAGGATAGCAAAGGTTCTTGTGTGGTGGCATACGGAGAGCAAAGGTTCTTGTGTGGTGGCATAAGGATAGCAAAGGTGCTTGTGTGGTGGCATACGGAGAGCAAAGGTTCTTGTGTGGTGGCATGTGGAGAGCAAAGGTTCTTGTGTGGTGGCATAAGGATAGCAGAGGTTCTTGTAAGGTGGCATGTGGAGAGCAAAGGTTCTTGTGTGGTGGCATGTGTCGAGCAAAGGATCTTGTGTGGTGGCATGTGGAGAGCAAAGGTTCTCGTGTTGTGGCATAAGGATAGCAGAGGTTCTTGTAAGGTGGCATGTGGAGAGCAAAGGTTCTTGTGTGGTGGCATGTGGAGAGCAAAGGATCTTGTGTGGTGGCATGTGGAGAGCAAAGGTTCTTGTGTGGTGGCATGGGAGACCAACAGACCTAATTTGAGGGTAGAGGTACTACTAAGATCCTTGTGTGATAACAAGAATGCTAGGGACAGGATGCAGGGAGGCATACAAGAGCAACATTTGCGGTGGGGTTGCAGAAGGGGTGGGGGTCAGTGGCCTAGGTATTGTTACACAGCAAAGAGCATAAAGCCTAGTATGCAGCCATGATAGAGTGCAAATGGTGTGTTGGTAGGATGGGTGGTAACGCAAGTCATGCCGGGGGGGCTTGGGACAGAGAACAGCGGGCCTAACTCCGACGTCATCATGCATATAGGGTGCTTGAATTCAAGCGTGGGGGCGTCATATACTGTATGGTGTTCATCACCAGGGGATGGTAAAAGCTCAGACAAGACGACGTGTCTCTCCTGCCTGCTTGTCCACCTGCTTACAGTTAGGCCAGCTGGCCACACTGAGTGAGAAACCCCCCTCATTAAGTAGTAGTTAGGCCTTCAGATTTAACCAAACTACAGCTCGCCCTCGGATTTGCCTGTGACAAACTTTGCATCTCTAGAGCGCCGAAAAAGATCAAGTACTTTCTGATCTAAATGTATGTGTCCATAAAAAAGCGAGAAAGATAATTAAAATAACTGCAGGAGGGCTGAATTTAGTCCCAGCTACTTTTTTTCACAGCTCTGCTTAACCTCAAAAAGAGAGAAAAGAGAAACATCCATTCCAGCTGATCCCTGCTTAGGCTAGGCTTGCACGGAGAAGGCAGCACAGTCCAGGTGATGCTGTAAGAAAGTGGCAGCAGGAACTAAAAGCGCTAAAGGGCGCCAGGAACACAGGGCTTGTATTGAGCCCCAGGCCTGCAGCAGAGGATTGAACCTTCCTTCCTTGCTCCAGGCAAGCCGCCTCTCTGTATTCTGCCATGGTAGAGCATTAGAAATATGCTGCAGAGGTTGCCCTTCCTTGTCCTCTTCCCAGTCGAGGGACCAGGTCTTTCAGAATTAAATTTGGAGCGCTCCTTTGAGGCTTCCTGAGCATCTGCCCTCTTCTTGGCAATAATCCCGTTCTATTGTCTTCTCTCGGAAGGACACTTGCCCATCTGCTTCATCCTGCAGGGAGGCCATGCTCAGGTGCCCCGAGATACTAGCAGTTTACAAGTCACAGAATTGGGTGGAGACTGAGAGAGCCTTCGACAAGGTTGTGCGGAAGCATAAGCACCAGAATCCCCATTTAACCCTAAGACCTCCGGCAATGTTAAGGTCTGCTTTCGTAATGGTGGTATGTGCCTCGAGGACCCACTCCCTGTTGATGATACTTTTCACAAACCTTGAGATGCTGCCCACAGACCTCCTGATGATGTCTTAAGGGACTTAACTAGTGCTTAATTTGTAAAAGAATAAGTAATGTGGCCCAAAGACATGCTCAGACAGGGGCATAACTCAAGTGGGGGTGTTTGAGTTGTTACACCCATCCCAATAAATCTATTCTATAGTAAATAATTGGGTAAAGGCATTTTCAGGTGGGCATGGTGAGAAATATGTTGTGTTTAACCTGGGATTTATACCCAAACAGACAAAAACACATGCACACGTACTCCACCTGTCATCTCTGTTATAACGGTCTTTAAAAATGTAGGCTATTTTACAAAATACAAATATACAAAATATTCAGTTTTAAGTTCCCATTACGATCTGCTCTCTGTACCTTTCCACCGCCCCTTAAACTCTTCCTCCAGCACTGCTTCTCTCATAATGTATTTTAGCATGACATGTCAGCATGGTGGTTGAAAAACCTGAAACTCAAGCCCCCTAATATTAACAACCAATCTACACCCCTGTACTTAAAACCCCACGGCCAGCGCTATCAAATACCAGGGTGCTGAACCAAGGCTCCATATTCTTGATTCCACCTCAGGCTCTTTCAGCTAACACCAGGCACTCCCTGCTGCTTTATCTCACTCTTCCAGGTTTTTTCATCCCTCCCTTCTTTTAATGTCACTGTTTTTCTGTCTTTCACTTCCTCCTTCTTCCACCCTTTTGTGGTTTTCTCTTTTTTGCTCTGGATCAAACTCTGGTAAGGAAAAATAAGTGGTAGTCCCCAGTAATGAGCACTAATGGGCCCCACCTGCAACCACCGGCTCAAATTTTAAGCAACAGGCTTAACTCCCCAGATGATCAGTGAGGCGGCTCAAAATATGCCCACCTCTAACAAGGATCTTGCTAAGTTTCAACCAAATGGAACTCCATTTATTGGCCTCCAAATGTTTTCACCTCAATGGAGAATCACTTTTTGACCTAGTTCAACAAGAGCACCCTAAGTCCAGGGAGCAGTCTTCCATTCTTCATATGGTAACATTCAGCCACTTCTGGCTTGAAAACCTTTTAAACTAGGGTGTATTACTCTCTGGGCTTAATGCCCAAGACCTACAATTTCTGGTAAGCCTGTCCTTACCCCAGATGTTGACCTAAACCTGGTTTCCTCTCTCTCTTGAAGGAATGAATCAATCAGTATTTGTAGAGCAAGCTAATCATCCCAAGGTGTGTCTAGGTGCTGCGTGAGGTGGGACTACTCGAACAGCCAGATATTGACGCCACTCCTGAATTTGGAGAGGGATGTAGAGGTTCAGATGTGGATGGGGAGGTCATTCCAGGGCTTGGCAGCAAGGTGGGAGAAGGAGCGTCCGCCAGCTCGAGTACGATGGATGCAGGGGATGGTGGCAAGGGCCAGGAGACAGACCGCAGGTGTCTGGAGGGCTGATGGAAGTGTGGCATGGACCTTTGCAGAGCATATATTTCACGGTAGAGCACTGCCGAAACCACCTCTTAGTGCACTTGCCACCTGACTCTATTCAGTGGGAGGTTTCCATTTTTTTGTAGGCCAAAATGCCATTTTTTTTGGCTGCCTCCAGTCTGAAATTGGATCCCCTTCAATAGAAGTCAATGGGGAAAATATATTCCCCAGATAATTTTTTATAAATCTCCCTCTTTCCTGTTCTGAAATGTTGGCGTGTATGTCTTAGACCCTATGAGATCCCTTGTTAGACTTTCTGAAAAGCAGGAACAAGCTTCCCAAGATTTTCTCAGTCTCCATAATCTAGGAAGTTGGGCTCAGACTGGGATGGTTTCCTGAATAATGCTAATGCTACTGTTATTGCAGAGTACCGGATGGGCAAGAGATAGCTGATATCTAGCTGGATTTCTCTGATGGCCTTCTCTTTGGAGTTTGGCAACAGGCAAGAGTGCCTTGCCGGCAGGGGAGACCTTGTAGCTTTTTTCCCTTTTCCAATCATGGCCGGTGGACGCAGGGTCAGACCCGAGTGTCGACAGTTAATGGGCTGAAGGTAGGGGTGCTCAATACTCGCTCCTTGCAGAATCATCATCTCGAAGTGTTTACCCTATTGCAAGAGGGAAACTTCGATATTCTGGCACTTACAGAAACCTGGCTGAGGGAGACATCTACCCCAGATATTGTGGCAGCCTTGCCAATGGAGTTTGACGCGGTATGGTTCAACAGGCCAGGGGACTCTAGGGGCGGGGGAGTAGCGGTCCTGTTTAAAAAGAGCCTTATGGTTACCAAAATCTTTGCGGAAAACTGTGATAGGGCGGATGTTTTGGGGATAAAAATTTGACTTGAAATCCTACTGCCTTATAGTGACGGTAGTGTACCGACCACCTAGATCCACCCCTAATTTTAATGAAGGCTTTCTGGAGCTTATAACTGATCTGTGTTCCAAATATAAACACCTTCTAGTAGTAGGGGATTTTAACTATCATTGGGATAAGACCCATAGAGAACCTGTAGAGGCTCTATTTGAAATGAATCTGACTTCTATGGACCTGCAGCAACTGATAAATAGCCCGACCCATATTAAAGGTCACACGTTAGACCTTATCTGGTCTTCACAACCGCGGGCACAGATAACTGACTTCAGTCCCTGTGCCTGGTCAGATCACTCCTTGGTAAGCTGTTGGGTCCCTAGCGATAGTCCACTCCTGCGGCCTCCACCTCTGTGGAGGAAGGTCAGAATGTGGAAAAATGTTGACGCAGACTCTTTAGTAACGGCACTTCACTCGACCCTTTCTCCTGTGGTGAATGATGTTAATCTGGACCATAAAAGTGCAGCCCTTTTCACCCAGCTACAGCAGGCCATTGATTTATTGGCACCTGAACGGATAGAAAGGGTTAGAGATAAAGGGAAAGGGGCTCCATGGTTTGATGATACACTAAGGGAGAAAAAGCAACATCTCCGCCAAGCTGAGAGGAGGTGGAGACTTAACTATGAGCTTGCAGAATAAAAAACCTATAAAGTCCTTTTTGCTACGTACAAATCAGCTATCCTAGCTAGGAAGGCAGTTTTCTACGAAGAAAGGATTGCTTTGGCAGGAAATAAACAAAAAGAGTTCTTTGCCATTTTGAAGGAACTGAGTAAAAAAAAGGAAAATATGCCGACAATCGCTCTGCCGAATTGCGATAGATTCCAGGACTTCTTTTTCCAGAAAGTCTTGGACATCGTTTCAGAAATCATCATAACCCCTACTGACTTCAGCTCTCTGGCTCAGATCAGTCCCCCTTGCCCTAGCGCCCAACTGCTTAGCTTTCCACATCTTGAATCTGCTACTTTGGCTGCTGTAGCAATCCAGATTAAATCAGGCTCTCGAATGGATCCCTGCCCCCCGAGGGTTTTCCAAATGGCTCTGACTGGACTGGAAAGGCAGGTTCTGGGACTACTCAATGAGTCCTTAGACCTGTGATATATACCAACTAATCTCAAGGAGGCAAGGGTTACCCCCTATTGAAAAAACCTGGGGTGGATGTGACAGATCTAAAAAATTATAGGCCCATCTCACAGCTCCCCTTCCTGGCAAAAATTTTGGAACAACACGTCCTGAAAACACTTGTAAAACACCTGGACGACCACCAACTGCTCCATACCAGACAGGCAGGCTTTAGAGCACACGATAGCACGAGTTGGTGAAGGTGTCCGTCTTGGATGAGCTTAGAGTTAGGGCCGATAACAAACAGCCAAGTGCCCTGATTCTATTAGATCTTTCAGCAGCATTCGACACGGTCAGCCATAACATTCTGCTGAACCGTCTGTCGAAACTGGGCATCAAGGGGCAAGCACTTCGACCGTACTCAGAGAGTGCAATTGGGTGACCAGTTGTCGACCCTGGGCTCATTGAGTTGTGGGGTTGCCCAGGGTTCCACATTGTCGCCACTCCTCTTCAATATCTATTTGCAGCCCTTGATGGAGGCCTTAACACGCAGAGACTGCCAGGTTTTTAACTACGCCGACGACACCCAACTCCTGGTCCGGCTTGACAACACTGGCCAGGGGCAAGAATCAGTAAAAAACCTTCTTAGGTTTACTGTTAACTGGATGGCAGCCAGCTCTTTGAAAGTCAACCCGGATAAAACCGAGGTGCTCATTATTCCAACCCAAAATAGCCCTTGGTGTGATCTTTTTGGCTCCCAGAACTGGAAGTGGTCCCAACTCCGGGGCCAGTTGTAAAAAGTCTGGGATTGAAAATCGACTCCGATTTGTCTGTGGCTGGCTAGGTTTCTTCGGTTGTGGGCATCTGCACAGGCTTACTCAGGCAGCTGCGGAAACTTGTTCCCCTCCTCTCCTTTTCTGCATTACAAGCCGTTGTCTCCGCCACTGTTATCTCTCGGCTGGACTATGGTAATGCCCTCTATTTAGGCATGTCCCAGAAGCTCCTTAAGAGACTGCACATTGTGCAAAATGATGCGGCTAGGCTCATTTTTAGACTCCCCAGGAGAATGAGAGCCACTCCATTACTGCACAAATTGCACTGGCTGCCGGTCGAACAGCGTGTGCAATTTAAAAGTCTCTGTATAGCCCATAAGGCTATTTATGGGACTGCACCTAAATATATAAAAGATCGAGTGCAAAAGTACGTGCCCGGTAGAGCCCTATGCTCTTCCGAGGCCGTTAGACTAGCCTCTCCTAGGTATAATCTTAAAACCAAAGGGGGCAGAGGTTTCTCAGTCCTCCTTCCACAGATCTGGAAAGATCTGCCGGAGTATCTGTGAAAGGAATCAGTGCTGCTCTCCTTCAGAAAGTTTTTAAAGACCCACCTGTTCAGAGAAACATTAGTATTGGCGTAGTGCCGTCCCGCTGACTTTAGGCACGGTGATGCCAGTGACTTGTGCCTTTTCTGGAAAGCGCTTTGAGACCAGTGGTGATTTGCGCTATATAAAAATAAAATAACATAACATAACATAACATGGCAATGGAGACAGAGGAGATTTCAGCTTAAACCCAACCAGAGTTTCTACAGTCGAAAGAAGTGCATGAGATGGTGAAGGCAGCGCAGTGAATCTCTTTTCCCTCCAGAATTCAAGTAAGTGTCAAGTGTTGGTCTTCAAGGTTCTGGAGTAGCCTTTCTTCGTGTGCCTCCCGCATATGGCCTGAGGCTCTCATAAGCCTGCCCAGAGTCCAGGCTAAAATCACTGGAGCTCATTCACACCATGATAGATATTGATTTATCAGTTCTCAGAAGAAGAAAAAGCTGGAGATCAGCAAAATATTCCTCTGAGCACAGGCAGAGTCGGAACAGGCAAACATGAGCAGCATACGTGTTGTAGAGAAAGAAAAAGGAACAAGTGTAACCTGGGTCAGCGCAAGCAACTGGCGTTATAGTGTTGTGATGCAATGATCTCAGACCAGGTCTGATTATGTAGTGAAAGTTAAACCAATGCCCAGAAGTGATTTGGCCATGCTCAGTTAGTAAAATACAATCCCTCCAAAGAAGAGAAATATTATTTCCCCAAAGTAAAGTATGGACTGAATTGAGCCTAAGAAAACTGTCTGGGAACGCTGCATGTGAGACCTTGAGGACGTCGCTCACCAGATGCTCTAGTTCAGCAGCATCTTATGGATTGGTGAAACCCCGCAGCGCCATCCGATTAGTAGAAGAGACTTGGGCTTTAAGGCAGCAAGCAACACCTAATGAGACTTTCCTTGAGGCACTCCAAATCCGCTGAGTGTGGAAAGACAATGCTCTTCCGCCACGATGTAAGATGTGTCTGCGAGAATGACAGCAAGCCTCTTGCCACTCAATTTCCTGTTGTTAGGTTGCAGCCTACCAGACAGCGCAGATGTGAGGTATACAAAAGACATCTTGTGGAGTTTCAGAAAGTGAACCTGGGAATGCATTCTGCCCGTTGCTTGCCATTTGCTTTGTGGTTTGTAACTCACGTTTTCTTGCTTCCCATTTGCTGGCTTTATTTGCTTTTGGCTGTCCCGCTCGAGTTCGTACCTCCCCATGCTAAAGCCGTATTTACAGTATTCTTCCACAAACTCCTTTTCTGTAATAAACAGGCATGTAAATCTTGGTGCAGAGAAGGCCCACCACAGTGAGGAGGAGCATGGTGAAGCACCAAGAAGACAAGGATAGGCCAAAGGGAAGTTATAAGAACTGCCACAACTGGCTGTACCACTACATCTTGAGAAATATTTGGTGATCTTCTCAGACTGGAATCAAAAAGTAAGCATCTGTCATATCCAGATGCCCCACCAAAACCTTAGCACGAAGGTACCTCCCAGAAGATGATTCCCCTTAATCTTTAACTGTTAATTCATGACCTATTTGTTTGGGGATTTCAGGTTTTTGATAGGCCGCAAGCTTGAGAGTTTCCTACTAATCCAATAAATCGAGCTGATAATGCCTCCCAAGTTGAGGCAACAACAATCACTTCCTTCCTGGTCAGTTCTGCTATCTCTATCTGTATACTTTTCTTGAAAGAAAAGATTGTATTGTATTGTAATTGCATTTATATAGTGGTTACTTCCCCTGATGAGGTGTCAAATCGCTTTTTTTGCAAGTAGCATGCTACTCCAGAACCCATAAAGAATTAGTGTTGAATTAATATAGTGAAATATAAAAGTAATTTGAGTGGTGGATAGGTTAGTCAGGTATTTGGATTCAGAAGGATAGCGGAAGGATAGAAGAGGGAAAAAAGGTTTGTATGTATATATAGCGCTTGTTACCCCTGATGGGGTGTTGAAGCGCTTTTTTGGCGAGTAGCATGCTACTTTGGAAACCCGTAAAGGATTAGTGGTGAATTAGTATAGTAAAATATGAAAGTAATTTGAGTGGTGGATATTAGTCAGTTATTTGGAGTGAGAAGGATAACGGAGGGATTGAAGAGGGAAAAAGGTGTACATTTATATAGCTCTTGTTAACCCTGATGGGAGTGTTGAAGCGCTTTTTGGAGAGTAGCACGCTACTCCTGAACCCATTAAGGATTAGTGTTGATTTAGTTTGGTGAAATATGAAAGTAATTTGAGTGGTGGGTATTTTAGTCAGTTATTTGGATTGGTAGGGATGGAAGAGGGAAAAAGGTTTGCATTTCGATAGCGCTTGTTACCCCTGATGAGGTGTTGAAGCAATTTTTTGGCGAGTAGCACCCTATTCTGGAACCCATAAAGGATTAGTGGTGAATAAGTATAGTGAAAGATGAAATTTGAGAAGTGGACATGTTAGTCTGTTAGTTTGATTGAAAAGGATAGAAGAGTGATGGATTTAGACTTTTTTTGGAGGTCATGGCAGTAGGAGAAGGCTTGGGATGAGTAAAAAGGGGTGTGGAGGGGAAGAGTCCCAGGGAAGAGTTTAGAAAGGCTTGTTTTGGGGATCGGTATAGTAAAAAAGAGGTCTCAGATGATGCAAGGAGGGGTAGAGTAGGGGAGAGTCTAGAAAGGGTTATTTTGGGTATCATAGCAGTGGTATGGGGTGTGGGATGAATGAGAGAGTGGAGGTGGAGGATATATTGATAGAGGTATAGGGTGAGAAATATAGTAGGGCATTGGAGAGAGTAGTAGAAAGAAGTTTGATGTTGTGTTCTTGAAAGAGGCGAGTCTTCAACTCTTCCCTACATTGGGGAGCACTGGGTTGGTCCTGATAGATACTGGGATGTTGTTCGCGATCCTTGTTACATAGATAGAAAAGGACTGCTGTTGTGTTTTTTTTCTTTTCTGCACTTTTTACTCTGCTGTCCAATGATGGAAATGCAGGGGTGCTGGTCACGATGGCTCTGTAGGTGATGCATATGGTGAGTGCCAGCGAGTAGAGCTAATGGAGTTCTATAATATGGTGCTGATGTGATCATATTTCTTTAGGCCCTAGATGAGATATGCTGGGTTGTGAAGGATGCCCTTAGTGAGAGCCACTGTGACATCTAGGAGGCCATGGAGTCGGGCGTTCCCATCATGCAGATGTGCTAGTATGAAGGCCTAAACAGCAGTTCTGAAGTCACTATCACTCACACATATATTTTTCTGCCATTTCCTGCAGGGCTCCTAGGGTAATGCACAGTTTTCCTTCTTCAGTTTCACTATGAAAGACTTCCTTTTCCTTGAAGAATTTGGGACCGTAGTTCACCAAGTGTATTTGTAGATGTGGAAAAGTGGGAGCTAGAATCTCACAGTCTGCACTTCTGCAAAGTCACTCTATTAAATTGTATCCACTTTAGGTTGTGGTTGGATCGGTGTAGGCCAATTTCGAATTATTCTTTTTCATCACAGTGATGTATAATGATTTCTTCATACCTATTGGAAGTCCCTCCTGCTGCTTGTTGACACACTTGTTAAGAGTTTTCCCCATGGGGGATTTTCTAGCGATATCTTATGAATGTGACCCAGTAGTTCATAAGTTTGCTGCGTGGTTTACTATTTGAACTTGCAACACCTGATGGAAGGCATCTGGGTCACTTTCCCTGATGTGGCACCAGCATTTAAAGATGTTCTTCCGGATATATAGCAACTAGGAAAATTGCCCCCGTGTTGTTCTATACCATGCTTTAGACAGCTTCTGTGCACACAGGGAGAACTTTCTACTGAGCTGAAGGTTTAGAGTTTATGTGGGGCGAGGGGGCGTTCTGTGGTTTGTTTTGTTGCTATTAGGCCCCACGTGCCATGAAGTAAGGTGTGCCCTATGTTACCTTCGTCTTTTGCTACCACTAGCCTTCTCTCCTCTGCTGCTCCCAACTTCTTTCAATTTTGGCCCTTCAGCAGTCTGTGAAGGCCTGTTGGGCTGGGGCAAATACATTACACACAGGGGCACCCAGGCAAAGTCTGGCCTGTGTTTGATTCCACTCTAGCCAACTAACCCATCAGAGGTCTGAACCAATTTGGAGAAAATGTCTGCTTTCCCTGTTACCCTCGTTTCTCTGGGGAAGATCTGTCGTTGTTTAAAATACTCACTCTCACTTGGCATGGGACCTACCCGAGTTCTTATGTTCTCGGATCTCTTCAACTTTCCGCTCGACCCCCCCACATCCCTCCTCCTCCCGACAGCGCCCTTTCAGTTACGACTTCATTTACCTCACAAGACGTCCCAGGGAATTTTGACTCCGTGCCCGCGCGCCCTGGGCCCATCCTTTCATTCGCAGGTCTGAATGCGCGTTTCCCTGGCACGAGGCCAGTTTGGCTTTGCCCTGCAATTAGCTCATATGGGAATCTCCGGAAGCGCCGGGCCAGGCCCCCGGGGGCCCTCCCCATCCACAGAAGAAGGTGGCGAATAGGGGACTCGAGGACATGGGGTGATATTGGAATGAAGGAGGGGAGGGAAGAGACAATATGAGCAAATGAAGCACGCGAGGGTACGTAGAAAGAGGGAGGAGCTATGGAAAACAGAAAGCGGTGGTGGGTGGTACTATCAGGGTTTGATCAAATTCAAAGGATAGTGGAGAAGAGTAAGGTAAAGATAATAACAAGCATTTGCAATGCAACAGGTCTCACATTTTTTTAGAGTCCGAGCTATTGGCGTTGTAATGTAAATGTTTTTTACTTATGTGTTTTGTGGTGGAGTGGATGTATGTGATGGCAATTGGTTGTTTTACACTGAATCTAAAAGGAAGTGCATTCCAGCCCATAGTTTTGGAGTAGAACCAAGGTTAAGTGCTAAGTCTATCCACATACTTTCAAAGCAATGCCTAACATAAGGGACGCTAAGACAGTAAAACCAAAGAAGACAGCTTGGAAAACGAACCAAGATCAACTGTTTACTTAGCATGAACATCGGAAAGCAATTTATGCAGAAAACTGTGTGTCTGGAAAATTACCATCTCACTATGAAAAACAACATACTGCATTTACTATACCAGCGGACTTAATGGTTTTAAATACAGCTGCCTTAAAATAATTACATCTTAAATTGTATTTGAACATAGATTTAAAGGAGCACTTAATAAGGTAAACAACCTTTACAACGCAACTTTTACCACGCAGTGCCTTTACGACGCAACTTTTACAACGCAAACCATTGCAACGCATTGCGCTGGGGGGCGCTCTAGGATAGGGAATAGGTTTAATTTACTATCCAACACCTTCCCTTCTATCCACGGGGACTGCAGTTGGAATAGTAAATTAAACAATTCACTATCCAGCGCCCCAAAGCACTATGCGTTGTAAAGGTATTCGTTGTAAATACTGCGTTGTAAAGGCATGCGATGTAAAAGCATGCGTTGTAATGTCATACATCCACTTAATAAGCTTACTGAAAACAATATTATGTTTGGTGTTCAAGCAAAGGAAGCTTCCCCGTTATATCTTCTAAAATGTCAAGTACCATAATGCTATTGAATAATAAAACCTGTGAGGAACTTATGATAGAGTACTAAGGTTGGCAAATAAACCTTTAAAGACCAATAAAGAATGCCCATTTTTGCTAAATCTAAACGTGCAACCCCTACCACTCAACTCAAAGAAATACATAAAACAACCAAAGAATCAAATGCTTCACAACAATGAAACAACACCCTGACTCTCACTAATTATTTAAGCATTTATTAAGAAAAGAAGAGCACTCTTGGTCAATCGATTTGTTTGCTCTCTATATCAATCCGCAGAACTGCGCCTCAGTGGTGAGAACGCGTAAACTGCTTTATTGGAAGGCTCAGTGCCATGCACATGCCCATATGCGCTATGTTGGTTGCTTCCATATCCACCACACAGGTGGCAATCTCGCAGGCTCACTTACTTAGAAAAAGCGCCAATCAGTTTGGCCGACAGTTGATTAGATCTTCATCACTGTAAGTATATCTCACGCATATGTTTTGACTGTCTCCCACTATTGGCTGATGTACAGACTGAAAGGCATTGAGAAATGAAAGAAAGCGTTGAAGGCTGCATTCACAGCTTAGGTGTGAGCAGAGTGTTTGTCAGAACCTCTTGACCAAGATGAGATTCTCTTCAAGAGGAAAGCTCAAGAGCATATGCCCAGTAGAATGCCCATGGAAGAATCCACATATCTGTCCCACATCTTCTGTGACAGGAACATGTCCAGAGAATGCCACTGCTGCACTAGGAATGCAGCTGGCCGAGGTCAGCTCTCTAGTGTCGCCTGGGCAAATCCGTACAGGTGGGTACCTCTGCGCGGCACCATAGGGGGTGCCAGAGCCAAATCCAAGGAGCCTCATGGGAGGGTCCTTGAAATCGTGTCGGCGCCCCGCTAGTCCTTCGGGCGGTTGTGGGCCTGAACAACCGGGGGGTTTGATATGCAACGCTATGCCCTGAAAGGGGCGTGAGTAATGTACCAACGGTCACGTGATCCGGGAGAGGATCACTAGTAAGGGCAGCATAGGCGGGGTTTGCCCCAGTGCTGCCTGGCTCATCAGGCGGGCAGGCGGCCCAGTTGGTTGCCTGCCCTTGGATCGCCCTTGAGATAACCCACCTATTACATAACGGTGTATGTAATAAACCTGCAGCCACTTTACCCAAACCAAAAATGTGTTGTGTGTTTATTTATGGGAAATGTATATTATGTTGGGGGGGGGGGGTGGAAAAGGATGCCAATGACGATACTAAGTTCGAGGCTTCAAAGGTGCGTGACGGCTGCAACCAACTGACAGGATTTCCCTACTTCAATAACAACATGGCCTCAACAACTCCAGGGCTCATGAAAACACTGTCACGCACAGCTGGGATAGCGATGACATAAATGCAGTGAGTAAGCTCTTGGCATGATGGGACATGCAGTCCCGGGAACTCATGCTATTGGTGCATTTAGTGTATTTTAACGGAAAAAAGAACTACATGTCCTGGAATTCAGTGGAACAGTATTTGAATTCTGTGGCCTGTGAAAAGAGGATGAGCTGCAGGGAGACTAGTACAATAGTGGAATAAATGTGAATTTTATGGGCTAAACAAACAGCGACTCGGTGGTAGGTGGGGCAGGCATGTAACACATGGGAAGAGGTGGGACACGTAGCGGGCAGGTTGAGGGACGGGAGGAGCAGGAAACAAAGACGTAAAGTAGTCCCCCAAAAGCAAGGATACTGTACTAGGGCATTGATCCAAGTGGGAGCAAATAAAAGACAAAAAAGAGGGACAAGAGGAAGGAATAACCATTAGCAAGCAAGGCTTTTTAAAGGGCACTGCAACAGACAAATGAAAGCAGTGGGCGGGATTTGCGCCCACGAAGAAGCATATGTATAAGAATATATAGAAGTATACACTGAAGTATATAAAAGAGGTCTTGAATGCTCGACATAAAAATGCAATGACACAAGAGTGGTGCATAAAGAAGTGGTTGGAAGAGGTAAGACAGAAGAGTTAGAGAAGAGCAGGAAAGGGTGCAGGAAAGAAGATGGATGACAGCAATGAGCAGGCGTATAGGCAAGGGAGTGGTCAGAAAAAGAAAATGCCCTTCAACCCATTTTGCACCATATCCCAATTGGAGTGAAGTGAGTGAACGGGCAGTCATTTGGTTTCTGCCACGAGGTAATTCTACAAATGCAAATTATACCTTTAACAACGCAGTTTTCAATTAATTTGGGCATCCTTCTTCCTTATTTCATCCATCCTTCTTTCTCATCATCCACCGACCAGTCCATTCATCCATCCTTACTTTCTCCATCTATCGTTTTTGGATGTATGTCAGTACAACGCGATCTTTTAGATCGCGGTACTTAACAACGCAGTTATTACAAGGCAAGTCGTTACGACTTGCGTTGGAGGGCGCGGATTGACGAATATTATAATTTTATATTCCAACACCAGTCCACGTAACAGTTGGGAAGGTGTTGGAATATAAAATTACAATATTCCTTAACCAACAGCGCCATCCAGTGCAAGTCGTAGTAACGACTTGCGTTATAATAGCAGCGTGGTAAATGTCGTGTGGTGTCGACACCGCGTTGTAAACGACGTTTACCATCGTTTTTCCATCTCTCTATCCCTCCTTCCTTTCTCCACCCATCGTCCCATCCTTCTCTTCACCCCTCCTTCTTCCTCTCCTTCTACCATACTCTTCATCCATCCTTTTCTCCTTTGATCGAGTCATCCATCCTTCTTTCTCTCCATCGATCTGCCCATCCTTCTCTCATTCCATTCTTTGCTTCACCTGTTCTTTTATTCACCTTTCTTCCCTTCCATCTCTCTGCCTTGCTGTGTATGCATTCACCCTTCTCCTCATCAATACCTCCCTCAATCTATCATCTCTCCATTGAAATCTACGCATCCATCTATCCATCTTTCTCGCCATTATCATTGCTTTTGATCTTTTTTCGTACCTGCCGCCATCCTTCCTTTCCATCTTTTGTTTAGTGCACTCTTGCTCCATGTGTTACCCTCGCCGCATCTCTATCATGCTATTCTTTGGCAGTCTTTTGATGAGCTTTTCTTTGAAGACCCATGCAATAAAAGTTAAAGACGCGATGCACAACTTTTTAAAGGTTTAATGTTACACCAATGCTCTGTGGCACCACCCCTCAAGCAGGTAAAGTGGGGGCTCCTGACACTTCTGGGAGTAGGTTTAATCAGGGGCACTGAAATTATGCAATTGTGCGGGTTCAGCAATTTTTACATAATTATAGATTTGCAGCATTTACCTCATACTCCATAATCTTCAAAATTTAACACAAAAAAATATTTCTAGCTCAAATGGCTCAAACGTTACTAAAAACTGGAACGACACGTGTTGCAGCACAGTGAAAGGCCCTTTGGAAAGGTTGACTGGTCACCTTTCTGCTGCTTGTAGCTGTATTTCGGTGTGGAACCGGTACTAATGAGGTGCAACCAACGCCCTGACAGTGTTAGCAAGTGTAAAAATGTCAACATAAGGAGCAATACGATTTTACCAAGCCCAATGCTGTGTCCACCTCTGTCCCCCCTTCCCAAGAACTAAGTGAAAATCTATCTTCTTCGAAAATAAAATTGCCAATATTGGGGAAAATATTCTTCAGAACGCCACCATGATTACCAAGGAACCGGTCATCATCAGTAAGCATGCATTCTCAGCTTTCAATCCTCTCACGAAAGAACATGCCCTGAATCTTCTAGTGAAATGTAAATCTGGCTCTCCTTTAGATCCAGCCCCGGCATCTATCATGAACGAAATTGCCCCTCTTATTATTGACCCCCTCCTCGAAATCTGGAACTCTTCCCTACGCACAGGCATGGTCCCTTCCGCCTGGAAACACGCCATGCTTATCCCGATTCAGAAAAAACCTGGCATTGACCCCGCCTGCCCAAGCAATTACAGGCCAATCTCACTCCTACCCAAGCCCGCTATGGTACTTGAAAAAGCAGTCCAGGAGCAACTATCTCACTACCTTGAATCCAACTCCTTGCTTCATGATAGTCAATCTGGATTCAGACCTGACTTTAGCACAGAGTCAGCTCTTCTTGAGGTTTCGGAGTCAATTCGAGAATGCACGGATAAGGGAGAGGAGGCCATGATGGTTCTCCTCGACCTATCCGCTGCATTCGACACCATCTCCCACGACACTCTTATGTCCCGCTTACAAGAGGTCGGTATAAGCGGAGCTCCCCTCACCTGGATTAAATCCTTTCTTACCAACAGATGCCAACAGGTGATGCTGGGCTCTTTCTTTTCCGCAAAGAAACCTCTGATCTGGGGCGTGCCGCAAGGTTCTGCTCTCAGCCCACTTTTATTCAATGTATATTTAAAACCCCTGGCCAATGTGATTGAATCTTGGGGCGTCAAAGCAACTTTTTACGCCGACGACACCCAACTGGTGTTCTCCTTCAAAGACCACTCCGAAAAATCTTTTCACAATTTTCGCCAAAGCATGATGAATATCGCCACCTGGATGTCAGCCAACAACTTAAAACTTAATACGGACAAGACTGAGGTCCTATTCTTTAATCAAAAATCCCCCATTCCCTCCACCCTCTGGTGGCCGACTGAATTGAACCCTCCCCCTGAACCTGCTCATACAGCCCGTAACCTTGGCTTCCAATTTGACACTGCTCTCTCCTCCAAGACACAAATTAATAAAGTTACCTCAGCGTGCTTTGGCAAATTACGCATGATAAAAAAAATTATCCCTTACCTACCAATTGACTAACGGAAAACAGTTGTCCACTCTCTCATTACAGCTCACCTGGACTACGCAAATAGCCTATACGTAGGTGTCCCGGCTTATCTCATTAACCAACTTCAGAGAGTACAGAACGCAGCGGCCAGGTTGATTTGCAACATCCCATTTCGCCACTCGATCTCCCCACGTCTGATCAATCTTCACTGGCTCCCAGTAAGACGTCGCATCCAATTTAAAGCCCTAATTCTGGCCTTCAGAGCGATGAATGATCGAGGTCCTCTCTACCTGCGCCACAGAATCAAACACTCACAAGCCTCCTGGAACCTCAGATCCAACCACCTCCGTCTTATGATCTGCCCCCGTTTTCACCTGACCCGCACAGGTGGAAGAGGCTTCGCAGTGACCACCTCCAAACTGTGGAATCAACTGCCCATTGAATTAAGATTCTTGACATCGGAACCTTTATTCCGAAAAAAACTCAAGACCTGGCTCTTCTCCCTTGCCTAGAAATTCTCTAATCGCAGCATCTCCCACTGCCCCTTAGTAAGGGTATACCTTCAGCGCCGGGACACCTCCGTTGGAGGTAGCTCTGCGCTCTACAAACTACTAAATAAATAAATAAATAAATAAGTATCACAAAGTTTGCTGTATCACACCACATAATTTGCCTTTTCTTGCTGCATAATTAACTTTACCCTGCTGCATAATTTGGCCCTCTCCTGCCGCATAATTCCAGTGGCCATGGGTGTAATTAGCTCATCAGGTATAGGGCTTTCAGGGTCTGCAGTGTGAGGAGCCCAATGCACCCTATTTGTAGTTGTTTATTTAGTACACAGCAGGAAATATAGGGTCTCGATTTCACTGCTTTTGTTAGGACCTTAGCATGCTTGCATCACCGCTAAGAGTGTGTGAAAGAGAGAGAAGGGTGAGGGTAGAGAAGAGAAGAGAAAAAAGGCGAGGAATTGTACGCACACTTAGGGAAGGAGCAAAAGGAGAAGTCAGAATGGAAAAGATGGAGGAAGTGAAGCTCCAGATAGAGGGGGATGAGAGAAATGAAAAGGAAAGACCTAGAATTGTGTGTGAGAGGAAGGGAAAGGAGATTAGTGAGGGGATGGGGACAGTGGAGAAAGAAATATGGAAACAATAAAGGAAAGGAGAGTGGGGACGGTTATGAATTGTAGAATATGTAGAAACCGACCAAGCGTCTAAGCCTGAGGAAAAACTGAATAGGCTTGCGCCATCGCTTGGCCCTCTGTGGTATTGCTGGAACAATTTTCATAGTGGGTTGCTGCTGTCAGTGTTACATTACTGAAGTTATAGGGATTGTAAAGAAACCCAAGCATCACACAAAGTACAAGTGCTGTAAATGAGCCATGTCCTTTCAGCAGGAGCGTGGTAAACATGTGGTATGTAGCCGGTGGTGCATTTTGGAGAACACTGTCACAAATATATTATTACAGTATGGTGTGAGAACACATTTTCATTTACAGACAGCACAGTTTCCTTTGAAATAGCTACACAATCCTCACTGGCATGCAGTTTTACTGAAAAAACTACATGGCACATAAACAATAATGTGTGGACATTGGGTTTCAGCAAATATTTATCATTTGCACATCACCAAAACAAAGTGTCTTCATTTGTTTTGATCCTATTAAAATCTTTGTTTCTATCACACTTCAGGATAAAAAGAAATGTACTTTATTAGTTCTTTCCTAATTGCTATGTTTTGGAATGTTTGTACTGTTCGTTTACAGGTTTTAGGTCGAAGCACGACCTGCATTCAATGCGTAAGCATTGATTGCAGTCAGCTTCGACAACTATTGTGATCCGTATTTGGGAATGTGGACACGACTCAGACACGCACTTTTGCAGTCTCAGTTTTGACCGCGGGAGCGCGCGTCTGAGCCGCGCTTGCGCAAACGAACTACCAGCCCCTGCTTTCGCTTCCCTCACATGCATTATCAGCGCGCACACACACAGACACAGCCAGCCCCCACCCCTCTGCATGCACGCACACACATACACACGCTGCCGCCCCCCACCCCCCTGCACACACACAGACACGCACGCATACACACGCCGCCGACGCCGCCGACGCCCTCTACCACCCCCCCCCACACACACACACACGGTGGTTGGGTGTCACGGGCAGCTGCCCTCTGCCAGGCTCACAATGAGCGAGAGGGAGGGACTTTGGCGATCCTTACCGGGGCTCTTCAGATGGCTGCGGCTGCTTCTCTCGCGGATGCTCGTTGTTTCTTCTTGCCCCGCCCCCTTTGCGCTCCAGGCCTCACTTTCGTCCAGGGCTCCCTTGTTTATGGCCATGGTTTAGAGACGGTGTACACAGGCAAAGAGAAAGTTGTTTGGGAAGTAGAGTGGACAGTACCAGCTGATGGAGAGACCAGACTGCGCACAGGAACGTGGTAAGAAACGTGAAAAAGAACAGTCGAGATAGTGACAAACTTATGCCAATACCTCGAAAGATGTATTATCGAAAGACGTATTGTGCAACAGTTAGTTAAGCGCCGAGTATACGGAGTTAAAGCATAAGGAAACGTAGTGTGTGTCAGCTGCATGGAAGCCGCAGGAAACAAGCATCTTGTATGTAACCAGGCATCAGAGGGGTTGTTCGGGAGCAGGTTTTTGCTGCTGCAGATTCTGATTCTCTGTGTTAAAAGGTGATGTGATCGCTAACAGGAATTACCCATTCGTATTTTCTGAAGCAGGAACAAAGCATATTTCTACTTTATACCTCCATGTTATGTGTTCTCATCCTTATATAAAATTTGAGAACCATTTGGCCAAATACAGTACTGATAGACCACTTTGATCCACCCATTCAACTAGATTCTCAAAACGGTAAAGTTTATATAGATTCCAAAAACCTGTAAGAATATAAAAAATGGAGAAAGGGGCAAGTTCAAATGCATGTAACGTTTCCAGGTGTCTTAACAAATTCAACTGTGCAGTCTGATAGCTGACACACTGATGTATAGTTTACCACGATTTAACACCTAATTCGTGCTTACCACTTAATGTTTCAACTTTTACTTCTTGTACGTGATATGTAAGCCCTCTTTGATCTGGTTTCTGACCACTTGCTGTTCAAGCATTTCTATGTTTTTGGTCTTCTTTAACAACCTGAAAACGCAGAAGCTCTATTCGTCCCCATCATCTCGAGGTAGGGAAGGGTTTATTGTGAGCAGGACGAGATTCAAAGATATCCAGTCTTGTGCCATTTTCACAAATAAAGAGGACGCTGCCAGTCCGAGGAAGGGTCGGAAATACCCTAAGACTACATTACAAGCCTACGTGAGGTCATGCGCTGTTAGCATGCTCTACCAGAAACACTGGTGGAGCTCAACATTTTAGCCCCCTGGATTCCATGGATAAGGGAAATTGGCGTCCCCTCTCTTAAAGAAAACACGCATTAGAAATGCAATAGGTCTTGCTTTTTTTTTTTAGTTGGAGCTATTGACTTTGTAAACGGCAATGTCTGATCCTCGTTTTATGGAGTAAATGTATGTAGTTGGAGAGGAATTATGTAGGTTGGATTGGAATTGTTAGTTGTGTGATTGTGTAGCATGCCGTGAATGTGCGAAGTGTAAATATGTTGCATGGGTGCAGTGGAATTATGTGTCTAGTAATCAAGTGGTGTAGAGTATAGTGGTATAGAATGGCACTGCATATATTGCTTTGAAATATAGTGCAGTGGAGTGGACACAGACTGAGGACAAGTGGAACATTTCCTTGTACAACCGGCAGTAATGGAAACCAGCTAGTAGGTGTTGGAAGCCAGCTGGTTTGTCTGTCCCAGCCATGTGCACACTTATTGTGCGGAGAAGTGTGGTAGCCGCGATGCTTCAGTTTTATGTCAGCAGACGTGGGTAAACAAAGACAGTCACTCGACTATTTTCACAAGTATTTTAGCGATGAGTCTGTACACACAGGAATCACACCTTGATTAAGTAATTTTACTTGTGCAAAATCCGTGATGGCTGGGATGTGAAAATACTTTTTGTGGAAGATGTAAGCTGGCAATACATCTGATGAATTGATAAAGAAAAAACCCCAAGAAGACAATTATTTTTTGCAGCTTTCAGTGTGAAACTGTACATTATTTATACTTTAATGTTGCATGTGCAGCTCCATTGCTTGAATTGTATTTTAGGATCCTTTTGAGGTCCTGTGAAAACCACCATGTGCAGCAGGTTGTCTGGTTTGGCACCACTATGCTGTAATTCAGGAGTAATATTTATACTTGACCTCCTTACCCCGAGCATGACCGGTGAGCGGACACAGACGTGTCAGGGTTAGGGCCCCAGCAGCACGCCCTCAGCCTTCAATAACAGGTTTCCTGCATTGATGTTATTGGGCCCTTTATGGCCTCATAAACTCAAAGCAGCTCTGTGTTCTGCTTTGTCAGACATGTGTATGGTATGCTCCTGCCATCAGCATGGCCAAGGAACGCCGTGGGCGTCTGGAATGGGCGTCTTTGCACCCTGATCTAGTGTGTGTCTGGTCCCTCCTTCAGACTGCGTCTAAGGCGAGGCCGGAGGAGACACTACATTTCTAGGGTGAGACTCTGCCTTGGCAGAGCCAACCAGGAGTCTGCATTGGCTCCAAGAGCCATAGCACTAGACAAGCTTTTAATAGAGGTAAATCAGGTAACAAACATCATGAAAAATTGGGGTAACATTTTTAAATGGAAAGAAACATCAATTTTCAACATTTCTCATTGTCATAAGGTTAAAGTACATGCGATTATAGCACCGAATTGAGTGACATTTATTGAAGGAAGAAAAAAAAAAAAAAATATATATATATATATATATATATATATATATATATATATATATATATATATATATATATATATATATATATATATATATATATATATATATATATATATATTATTATTATTTATATGAACCATTCAAGAATAACCCATGCTATGATGACGTTCGCACAGGTTACCTAAAATGTGTCAATTGTTCATATTTTCTACGTATATAGTTTATATTATTAAATGTGAAGCAAGATTATTTTATAGGAACCATCTGCACGTGAGGTTTTTGTAGAGTGCATGCCCGTAACCAAAACTGCTTAAATGTGCTCTCAAACCGGATAGTTAAGGAAAATGATTCTTAGTGACGTAATGTGATGGGGGATCACAGCGTTCGATCAAGTGGAGAACCCAGGATTGCATATTGTACGGTCGTGAAACTGTAGTGAGATCCTTCTGTGTTCCATTTAATGCCAAAGGTCAGTGTTTTGTGCTCAGTTATTCAACTAATGTTATTCGGGTAGTGTTTACATACATACATGTGCGTGGTCATTAGATTAAAGTTGTACTGTTTTGTTTGCAATGTTCCACAGACAGTGAAGATCAAACTGCGACACACAGGGCCCTATGCCTGTGTGAAATCGCGCTGCAGGAGCGCACTCCGTGGAGGCTCAAATAACTCTCTTTTTTGCTGATTATTTAATTGCGGTCTTTGAGATGTTGAGCTTCTCTTAAAATCACTTATTTTCACAAGTCAGCCGAGCCAGAAATGTTATTATCATAAAATAGTATCTCCCTGACTTGCATTACTCTGCTGGCTCGCCTGGTTTGACAGACCGACCAATTTTAGGAGAGGCGCAATGACCGCAATTAAATAATTCACAGAATAAAGAGTTCATAGAGATCCCAAAGTTTGCTGCTCAGGTTACAGCGCTTAACAGACTTTGGTAGTGTGCAACAAGGCTTTACTGTTTAAAAAAAACTTACACATACAAATCTGGGGTGGGTGATATAGTCCACTGGGTCCGCCCAACTCTAAAATCTGTGGGGGGGGGGGGGGGGGCGAATATATTATTCCTGTCCCCCTCGGTTCCTAAAGCCCTGTCCAAAGATGTGAATGTGGCGCGCAGTGTCAAATTTCAGTTTTTATGTGGTGCTTACCGGTGGGTATTCAAAGCATGAAAGATGGAGAAGAACATGAAAGGGCGAGATGTGCACACAGATCAGGCGTTGACAGGAGAGATGGTGGCAAGGGTAGATTTAATGGCGAGTATAAGATGTAGATAGTGTCGAGTGAGTGATGAACATGGTCAGAAGGCCCGATGAGCCATATGTAGCCTAGAATAGTGGAAGGGAATGGAGCTGAGCTGCAAAGGGACAAGCAATACAGTTTACAGGCCCACTCTTCCCTTTCCTCGATCGTCCCTCGGAGAGGAGAAAACAGGAACTTGAAGGAGGGCGAACGCCCCCTGCCTGGATGGACAGTCCCAGTCATCCCTCCTATGGCCCCAGTGCCTGGATTGGTAAAGAACAATACTGCAGTCGTGACCTCCAAGGATGGACGACACAAGTTCTCAGGGCTGCCGGCCGCACATGGTCTCTTCCGTCATAGTTAGGACGTAGTTTGAAAGTTCAGGGTCATAGAGCACGATTCCCTGGGTGGGCAGTGGTTCTTCTGAGGCATTCACCTGTCACCCCAGTGTAGGGTGACCAGGCGTCCCCGTTTTGCCAGGACGGTCCCTGTTTTTAACCAGCTGTCCCAGCAAATTTCAAGAAATTTAGCTCTTGTCCCTGTTTTTAGAGAGGGTCAACTGAAAACGGTGGGTGGTGTTTTTTACGTTTTACAAAGCAGGGATAGTTAGCAGTTGTTTCAAGAAAGCAATTTAATAAACAGGCAAGCTACTGGGCTTAAAAATTGCATTTTATGTATGTTCTTACTGGCTGTTCTGTAATTCTCTGCTGATGAGCGCTCTCATCACTTGAAGTAAAATTGTAGTCCTTCTTCTGTTTTTGTGAAATTTCCCGGTTTTTGGCTTTAAAATTCTGGTCACCCTACCCCAGTGCCCACTCCGGTCCTAGTTCAAGGCGTCAGTGGGTGCACTGGCCAAGCACGCCCATGTCTGATACCCCTCTCTTGTTATTTCCAACTGCCTTTCACTATCCCCTTCCTGCAAGTGAGGTTTGTGGCTTTTTATTTAGGTATTGGGTTGGGCAGTGCAGCTATATATATTGTAAGATTCCAATACACACATGGTGGGCCTTAGGTCCGCCTCGTTCAACCTTTGCTTCACTCGCAGATCATTCATGTTTATTACAGTTCATTAAAACCATTTCTTCTAATACCATAAAATACACAAAATTCAATAATGTTCGGGGCAAAAAAGTGCCAGTTAATGCATTTAAGTGCAAAAAAATATAAAACAATCTACGTATGAAGCTCCTTAAAATTGTTTAAAGAAAGTACGCTAGAAAATAAAGATAAATCGCAAGCAGTGAATTCTATTAAAAGAAGGACTGTTACGTAAAATGCATGTGATCATTGCCGGGCCGCACTGTAAATGTCCCACTGTTTGTATGGCCCATAGAAAAAAAAAGCATTTGCACTGCAATAGGTCGCATGTGCGAGAGATTAAGCTATTGGCATTGCAAATGACAATGCCATTTATTTATGTTTTAAAAACTATCATGAATAGAAAGCACTGTCATTTACAATGCCAATAGCTAAAACTCTCGCAAATGCGAGACCTATTGCATTGCAAATGCTTGTTTAAATGTTGTGTGACCTGTTACAGCCTTTCTATTTACACTCCCTGTACCTCAGCATGATTGTTAGATAGTTGACTTTACAAAATCCTCTAACTTTGCAATCAGAGAAAGAAAAGTAAACACCAATATCCATGTTAAAAGAATAAGCATCATTGTGCCAGAAGTCATGAACACATAGCAAATATGACAAGATAAAATGGCAACTTAAATGCATCTTTATTGCTCCATTATTGTTTGCTTTGGGGAAGATGCAGCATCCCACTGCTGTGGCTTCAGTAGGGAACTCCCAACTAATATTAGCTCAGAAAGCACAAAATAAATATTAGAATGTAAAATGAAAGATAAGAGCATTAACATTGACAATGGAGTAACAAAGACCAACTGGTCCTTTACTCCTCTTTAAAAGTTGACTTATCGAAACCGGTTTTGGAGATAACATAAATCGTCACCTTTTGTGACATTGCACCACCCAAACACATCATCTTCAGAAACAGATTGCTTCAAAGGTGAATAACCAGCAAGTACTTTTTGATGTGTCGTTTAATATGTGACTTTAGGGTCTAGCTGTTGGTTTAGGCCGTGTGCCGTCCTCTTCAGGGTTGTTGTTGGCATGGGATCTTGAGCCTTTGGGTTCATTCATTTGTCTCCTGTAGAAAAGTCATTTGTAATTTTACCTTCCATTTAGCCCGGCACAGAAGCTTTAGCCAGTGCAGTACTCGTTTTCCTGTAGTCTGTGAGAGGCCTCTTGTTTTAGGAAAGCAAAAATATGATGGAGAAATTCTTGAACTAATCTCAGCCTTTGGAAACTACTTGGGCTAACATTTTAGTAAATCATTTATTTCTACTCACTTTGTCACCTCAGACAGGACACAGACATATGCAAATCAGCCTTGGGCACTCTCCAATAGGAATGCTCCAGCCCTAACTCACTGGTCACAGCCCATCTGAACCAGGACACAACCTACACAGACTGGTTTCGGTCTAGTTGGACCTCAACAGTAGGGTGCAGCTTCATGAACATGTGTTTCGGTCTCCTTGGTTCCCCACCACATGCTATATGGGCAAGTGAGTCTTCAGGAAAGAGTTGCCCCAAGTCTCTTCCCATTGCAAGGTACAACAAAAGCTTCCACCAGTTGGTTATATTATGTAACTAACAATTTTACTTTTTTTTGTAAATCTTAGGCAAGGGGTGGGGTGTGGCGTTTCATGGCTTAGCATTGAAAGTGTGTGAGCTCGCACAAACCTGAGTTTGTGGCCATTACATGCCTTTTCAGGTAGCGAAGGGGTGTTTTGCGGAAAAGGTATTTCTACTGAGAAAATGTTTTTCACCTGGAGAAAAATAGGGGGGAAAAATCTGACATTGCACAAAGGAAATTATGAGTTCAATCGTTCTGTGAGTACAGCTGCACTTTGTTGAAATGCCTCTGCTAAAAACTGAATCACAAAACTTTCCTAGGATCATGTCTGAAAATGTGCGACCGTCGCTTCTTTCCAGACCTACTTCTTGAAAGTTTTGTGAAAATGACTTTAACCGATTAGACAAAGCTTTCCCTGGGTCATGCTTGGAAAGTAGTACCTTGCACTTCTTTGGATGCACTTATTTCTGAAAAGTTTTGTGAATAAGGACAAGTGGTCCATGGCCACCTAGGCAGTGGGTGGAGATTTACAACTTGTTTGGCCTATGAAAGGTGAAAGATTTTTTTGTAGGGCTCCTTCACATAAGTCAATGAGCTCTTGGGTGTAAAATGTATGGCTCTTCTTAAAATCGATGTGCATCTGTGTTTACAGGACTAGGCTGAGAGCGGTCAGACCCATGACTGAGGATGGAGTAGGTAAAAGTACTACGGGGATAGTGAGTCATGCGGTAGAACAGCAGTGGACTGGTGCAGTCGCCAAAGATGCAGATGTCTGATTGGCACGTCAAGCCATTGTTTATTTGGGTCAGAAAGGGATGATGTTCACTGAGGTGTTTTGGTAACTGACATCTTGATGACATAGTAGAAATAAGGAGTTTGGTTGAGTAGTTCAGATACTGTTAGACGGGGACCCTGAGGGTCGGCCGGATACTGAGGGAGAGATCCCCGAGGGGGACCGTCTCCGGCGATCGTACAGGCAAGTTACCTCCCTCCCCACAAACAGGCACCACACCAAGTCGAGTTCAATACTTTATATAAGGTTCGTAAGGCAAGGATATCAGCGCTACAGGATATCTCGGACCCGGGGGTCCTCTCACTTCTAGTCTCTGTAGGGAAAGGGGGTAGCGGGACAGTCTTGGTACCGGATCGGTACAGGTAGTGGTAAGAGGCGAGCTCACAATCCTCGAGCTGGAGTGTCTGTGGATCGGGCCGCGGCAGCGCCAGCAGGCCAAGATGATAGTCTCACAAGGCAGAGGGCCGCGGCAGCGCCAGCAGGCCAAGTCGATGGTTTCACGAGGCAGAGGGCCGCGGCAGCGCCAGCAGGCCAAGTCGATGGTTTCACGAGGCAGAGGGCCGCGGCAGCGCCAGCAGGCCAAGACGATGTTTTCACGAGGCAGAGGGCCGCGGCAGCGCCAGCAGGCCAAGACGATGGTTTCACGAGGCGGAGGGCCGCGGCAGCGCCAGCAGGCCAAGACGATGGTTTCACGAGGCAGAGGGCCGCGGCAGCGCCAGCAGGCCAGTCACGGATGAGTTCTTCTCGGGTCTCTCGACTCCAGGATACAACTCCCTTCCTGGTCTGGCTCTGCCCCAGTTATAGGTCTGGTCCCCTTTGATGTCCGGACCCTCGCGCCTGGGGGCCAGGAGGTCCGGGATGAGGGAGTCCAGACACCCAGCAGGGGGGTGGAGCCAGCGCCCAGGGCGGCCGGGGGTGATCGACACCTGGCGGAGGAGAGCCGTTGACGATTCCTTCTCCCATTGACTCGCCAAGTGGTCACTCTGCCTCCTGGGGGGAGGTTGGTGCCTCGATGTCGGGGCCGGCCGGCCCAGGGTTAGGGTCGAGTTGAGGCCACGTGGCCTCGTGCTGCAGTGCCCCAAGATGGCGGCTGGGCCGAGGTCGTGGTGTGGATGGTGACCCGGGCCAGCTGGGTCCGGAGCTGGTGTCTTGTGGTGGAGGGATTGCAGGGTACTTCGGGTGGTCGTCGGGGACTCTGGCTGGGGATGCAGGGAGAGCCAGGGTCCCGGTCCCATTGCGGGGAGGGGGACAGCCCGACCATGCGGCCTGTCCAACATGCGTCCCCCCCAGCTGAAGGCGGGGAGAGTCAGCCATCTTCCTGGGGACTCTCCTCGCTGAGGCGGAAAAAGCGTGACAGGCCGTCGGCGTTGGCGTGGTCCTGGCCTGGACGATGTTCCACCGTGAAGTCCATCCCCTGCAGGGAGATGGACCAGCGCAACAGCTTCGGGTTCTCCCCCCGCATTTGCATCAGCCATTGCAGGGGTCGGTGGTCTGTTTGCACCCGGAAGTGGGTGCCGAAGAGGTATGGCCGGAGCTTCTTGAGTGCCCAGACTACGGCGAAGGCCTCCCTCTCAATGGTGCTCCAGCGCTGTTCTCGGGGCAATAGGCGTCTGCTGATGAAGACCACTGGATGGTCGACCCCTTCGGCGTTGAGTTGGGAGAGGACGGCCCCCACACCATGATCGGAGGCGTCCGTCTGCACAATGAATTCCCGGCTGTAGTCGGGAGCCTGGAGCACGGGGGCCGTGCACATGGCGGTCTTTAGTTTCTCGAAGGCCGATTGGCAGTCCGGGGTACAGTTGACGGTTTTGGGGCACTTCTTGGAGGTGAGCTCTGTGAGGGGCCCCACGATGCTGCCATAGTCCTGCACGAACCGCCGGTAGTATCCGGTGAGCCCCAGGAAGGCCCGGACCTCCGTTTGGGTCGTAGGGGGTTGCCAGGCCTGGATGGCAGCAATCTTGAGTTGGAGAGGGGCCACCAGCCCGCTTCCCACTTGGTGTCCCAGGTAGGTCACGGACCCTTGGCCAACCTGGCACTTGCTGGCCTTGATGGTGAGCCCGGCTTGCTGGAGGGCGTGTAGAACCTCCCGCAGGTGGCGGAGGTGGTCAGTCCACTGGTGGCTGTACACAGCAATGTCGTCCAGGTAGGCGGCGCTGAAGTCTTCCAGGCCCGCCAGTACCTGGTTTACCAGCCGTTGGAACGTTGCCGGGGCGTTTTTCATGCCGAAGGGCATGACTTTAAAGTGGTAGTGCCCGTCTGGGGTAGAGAAGGCGGATCGTTCTTGGGCCCTAGGGGTGAGGCCGATCTGCCAGTAGCCCGCTGTTAGGTCGAAGATGCTCAGGTAGCGGGCGGCCCCCATCCGGTCAATTAGCTCGTCTGCCCGGGGGATGGGATGAGCGTCGGTCCTGGTAACTGCATTCAGCCCACGATAGTCCACGCAGAACCGGAGCTCAGGGGCAACGCCCGGGGCAGCTGCCTTGGGAACCAGGACGACTGGGCTCGCCCAGGGGCTGTCTGAGGGTTCGATCACTCCTAGGGTCAGCATTTTGGACACCTCGGTCTGGATGCAGGCTCGTACCCGGTCTGGTACGCGGTACGCCCGGTGTCGAATAGGAGGGCTGTCCCCGGTGTCCACATCGTGGAGGCACCAGGGGGTGACTCCGGGGGTGAGGGAGAACAGGGAGGCGAACTGCCTCAGGAGCGTTTGGCAGTCTTGGCGTTGCTCCGGGGACAGGGCCTCGGAGAGCTGGACCCCTTCCACTGAGCCATCCTGCTCGAGGGCCCTTAGTAAGTCCGGAAGGGGTTCGGAGTCTTCTTCTGTCCCATTATCGGTAGCCATCAGGAGGCTGAGTTCGGATCGCACAAAATGGGGTTTGAGCCTGTTGGCATGGAGGACCCGTAGGGGGTTCCGGGCAGTCTCCATGTCGATTAAATAGGTGACGGGCCCCTTGCGTTCGATTACCTTGAAGGGCCCGGACCATCTGTCTTGGAGTGCACAGGGTTCAACCGGGGACATCACCCAGACCTGTTGTCCCGGTTCGAACTCAATGGAGGACGCGTGCTGATCGTACCACCTCTTCATGTCCTCCTGACTGGCCTCGAGGTTGGCTTTGGCGGCGTCTCGGAACCGCCGGGTCTGGTTGCGGAGAGCCAGGAGGTACTTGTAGATGTCCGGGGGAGTTTTCTGGGGAGGCTGCTCCCAACCTTCCTTGACTAGGCTGAGGGGGCCCCGGACGGGGTGCCCGTACAGGAGTTCAAATGGGCTGAAGCCGAGGGACTTCTGCGGGACCTCCCGATAGGCAAACAGGAGGCATGGAAGTAGCACGTCCCACTGGCGTCGAAGGGGTTCTTCTAGGCCCATAATCATCCCCTTGAGGGTGCGGTTGAATCTCTCGACCAGTCCGTTTCCTTGCGGGTGATAGGGGGTCGTGAATTTGTAGGTGACCCCGCATTGTTGCCAGAGAGACTTCATATATTTGGAGATAAAGTTCGTGCCCCTGTCACTGACGACCTCCCGGGGGAACCCCACCCGGGAGAAGATCCCCATCAGAGCCCGGCCCACCACGGGGGCCATCACAGTCCGAAGAGGGATGGCCTCGGGATAGCGGGTGGCGTGGTCTACGAGGACCAGGATGAACCGGTGTCCTTGGGCTGTTCGAGGGTCGAGGGGCCCCACAATGTCTATTCCCACTCGTTCAAACGGGGTGGTGACGACAGGAAAGGGTTGTAACGGTGCTTTGATTTTTCGGCCACTTTTTCCGCTGGCCTGGCAGGTGGGGCAGGCCCTGCAGTGGTTGGTGACATCCTTCCGCATGTGGGGCCAGAAAAAATGGGTCACCAGGCGGTCGTATGTTTTATCCTGCCCCAGGTGTCCGGCAAGGGGGACATCGTGGGCTAAGTTCAGGAGGAAGTCTCGGAAGCGAAGGGGCACCACCAGCACCCGACTGGCCCCTAGTTCTGCAACTTTCTGCTCGCTGTAGAGCAGGTCTTGGTCCCAGTAGATCCAGTGGGCCCCCGAGGTATCCCCGGTGCTCTGGGCCAGGGCTTGCTGCCGGAGTCCTTCGAGAGAGGGACATGTTTTCTGTTCGGCCCGGAATTGTTCCTGAGTGGGGCCTCCCTCCTGCCGCCATTGTGCCAGGTCAGGGACGTCCCGAAGCTGGTCGGATCCTTCTTCGGTTTGGGTCGAGGGACTGGCTTCTGGGGCGGCCTCCTCTGGGATGAGCGCGGGAGGAGGTTCTGGCCACTCGGGCTCTTCTGGACTGGGGACCGCGCGGGCGGTCATGGACCGGGTCGTGACGCAGACCCATTCGGGGAGGCCGAGCATCCCCAGGTGCTCCCTCCGTTCGACAGCGGCCCAGGGAGAGCTTTCAAGGTCGTTTCCTAGGAGGCAGTCCACGGGGGCATCATCGCGGACAGTTACCTTTAACATCCCCGTTACTCCTCCCCACTCGAAGGGGACGCAGGCCATGTGGCATAGGCTTTCGGAATTGTCTGCTGAGCGGACAGGGCAAAGAATGTTCGGCAGGATTTGGTCTGGAGTGACGAGGTGGCGTCGGACCGCCGTTACACTGGCCCCGGTGTCGCGGAGGGCTTCCGCCCGGCGGCCATTAATGTTGACCCATTGACTGTACTTCTGCGTGTTGGCGGGAAGGGGGGCCCGCGGAATCATGTCTCTCTCCCCTAAGCAGACCAGTGCCATGGCGGCGGGTGCCCATTCAGAGGGATCGGTCTCGGACTCTTCTTGGTCTTCCGGGATTAGTTCTTCCCCTAGGGCAGCCGCTGCAACCTGGCGGGGGGTAGTGTTCGGATTCTTTGGGCAGTTGGGATCACTGGCGTAGTGGCCGGGTCGCTGGCATCTGTGGCACGTAACGTTGGCCCGGAAACCGGCCCGGACGGCAGGGCTTCCTCGGCCAACCGGGGTCGAGGGGTTGCTGGGGGGTGACGAGGGGCCGGGGTCTCTCCCCCGACCCTGGCCTCCTCCTCCCCCTCGGGGGCGATGGGGCCCTGGGTACGGTCTGGATGATTCGCTGGGTGCGTTCGGGCCAACTCGGGTGCTTTCCCACCTGTCGGCTTCGACGGCGAGTTGTCGAGGTTCGGTTAGCTTACTGTCCAAGAGGTGTTGCCGGAGTTCCACGAAGCAGTTGTTCGACAGGTGCTCCCATACGATAAGGTCAAAGAGTTGTTCGTAGGTGGTCACTTTGTTGCCCTTGATCCACCCCTCGAAGGCTCGGCTAAAAAAGTTCACGTACTCCACCCAAGTTGTACCCGGAATCCGTTTGCAGTCGCGGAACCGTTGGCGGTACATCTCAGGTGTGAGCCCGTATCGAGTGAGGAGGGCGGCCTTCATGTGGTCGTAGGAGGTCATCAGATGGTCCGGGAGTTGCAGCAGGGCGTCCCGCCCTTCGTTGACAAATCTCCCCCATAATCCGGCTCCCCAATCGCTTCGTGGAATCCGGTGGGAGGTCATTGCCACCTCATAGGCTTTAAACCACTGCTGTATATCATCGTTCTTGTGGTATTCCCGGATGACATCTTTGGGGATGTGAACCTTGGGCTCGGTCGAGGCAGACGGGGTCGGTCGTTCGGGGAGCCCGAGGTCTTTATTCTGTTTCTGGATCTCCAGTTCTTTGAGATTGCGCTCATGTTCGTACGCTAGTTTCTTTTCCTCTAGCTCTCTCTGTCTTTGCTTTTCTTCTCGCTCTTCCCGGAGCCGTAAGTGTTCCAGGGTTATTTTTTGTTCTGCCAGCTTGAGTTCCCCATCCAAGCGAAGTCGGGCTAGTTCTAATTCGTGGAGTCTGGTTTTTTCTCTTTCTCTGATCTCTTCCAGGGAGAGACCCGCTCTTCTTTCTTCAGTTGGTGCGGGGCTCGTCTCGGTTGTTTGTGTTCGGGGTATGGCCGTACCCGTTTCCGCCCAGGCTTCTAGGGCTCGTTTGAAGTCTTCCTTCGTACTCAGACCCGTGGTTGGGAGACCAAGTTCCATGCAATATTGCTTCAGTTCTCGGTGGTTGTAGTCTCCCAATTTTTCCATCTGGAATTTCTCCGTTGTTCCGCTCTCTGTTGTCATGGTGGTCGTGTGCCGTGGGTCGGGTGACTTTCTGTACGATTATGCGTAGGTTCGGATCCCGTCGCTGGCCACCAATGTTAGACGGGGACCCTGAGGGTCGGCCGGATACTGAGGGAGAGATCCCCGAGGGGGACCGTCTCCGGCGATCGTACAGGCAAGTTACCTCCCTCCCCACAAACAGGCACCACACCAAGTCGAGTTCAATACTTTATATAAGGTTCGTAAGGCAAGGATATCAGCGCTACAGGATATCTCGGACCCGGGGGTCCTCTCACTTCTAGTCTCTGTAGGGAAAGGGGGTAGCGGGACAGTCTTGGTACCGGATCGGTACAGGTAGTGGTAAGAGGCGAGCTCACAATCCTCGAGCTGGAGTGTCTGTGGATCGGGCCGCGGCAGCGCCAGCAGGCCAAGATGATAGTCTCACAAGGCAGAGGGCCGCGGCAGCGCCAGCAGGCCAAGTCGATGGTTTCACGAGGCAGAGGGCCGCGGCAGCGCCAGCAGGCCAAGTCGATGGTTTCACGAGGCAGAGGGCCGCGGCAGCGCCAGCAGGCCAAGACGATGTTTTCACGAGGCAGAGGGCCGCGGCAGGGCCAGCAGGCCAAGACGATGGTTTCACGAGGCGGAGGGCCGCGGCAGCGCCAGCAGGCCAAGACGATGGTTTCACGAGGCAGAGGGCCGCGGCAGCGCCAGCAGGCCAGTCACGGATGAGTTCTTCTCGGGTCTCTCGACTCCAGGATACAACTCCCTTCCTGGTATGGCTCTGCCCCAGTTATAGGTCTGGTCCCCTTTGATGTCCGGACCCTCGCGCCTGGGGGCCAGGAGGTCCGGGATGAGGGAGTCCAGACACCCAGCAGGGGGGTGGAGCCAGCGCCCAGGGCGGCCGGGGGTGATCGACACCTGGCGGAGGAGAGCCGTTGACGATTCCTTCTCCCATTGACTCGCCAAGTGGTCACTCTGCCTCCTGGGGGGAGGTTGGTGCCTCGATGTCGGGGCCGGCCGGCCCAGGGTTAGGGTCGAGTTGAGGCCACGTGGCCTCGTGCTGCAGTGCCCCAAGATGGCGGCTGGGCCGAGGTCGTGGTGTGGATGGTGACCCGGGCCAGCTGGGTCCGGAGCTGGTGTCTTGTGGTGGAGGGATTGCAGGGTACTTCGGGTGGTCGTCGGGGACTCTGGCTGGGGATGCAGGGAGAGCCAGGGTCCCGGTCCCATTGCGGGGAGGGGGACAGCCCGACCATGCGGCCTGTCCAACAGATACTGACCAGAATAAGGCCTTGTTTTTAACTATGGAGTGGGTCGACAACATATGTGTGCTTGAAAGAAAATTATCAGATAGGAGTTCATAGAACAAGTTGGTGAGAAGATAATTCTTAAGATTCAGGTTGATGCGCCCTTGTGATTGGGTGGGAGTAAAAGTAAGTCCAGTATCAAGCTATTCAAATAAATTAGGTGAAGATCCGGGGGGGAAGGAAGGGGCAGTATAAAATGCTGATTTGTAGCTTACCCTGAGGTGACTACATTAAAAGGAGGGTGTCCCAGGACTCAAGGTTGTTGGGTGCGCAAGGTGAATAGGTAAGAGATTTGCTGATGAGGATTCCAACTCTGCCTCCCTTAGAAGTTTAACTGGGAGAATGGTTGACTGTGGAGTGTTCTGTGGGGAAGGGAGCTTGGGCCTCATGGCCATGTCCTTCGGATCCGTCCATGTTTCTACAATGGAAAAAACATTGAGGGGGAAGTGGAATCCTACGTCGTGAGGTAGTTTTTTTTTGTTAAAGGTATATCTGAGGTTGATATAGCAGCATGAGAGAAAGAAGGTGGAGGGGTTGCCTGTTGGCATTTCGGTGTTTGTTGGATAATGTGTCTGGGGTGGGATTACTTGCAGGGATAATATATAATGGTGCGTAGAGAGTGGGAAATCTAGATTGACCTATAATTCTGTAGACCCAAGAGAAATGCTGAGGGTGAGCAGAGGGCCTCCTTGAACAGAACTGGGCTAATGTTCCCTCTTTACTTCCCTGTGTTTTCAGCCTCAGGTGCACAATTCTGATACAAAACCCCCTTTCAGATGTTGCTAGTGGACAGAGATAAATCTGTACCCTATTACTTCATAGGGTGATTATTTGTGTGTTACTTCATAACATTTGATCCCTTGAACTAATTAAAGTTCTCTATCTTCATTTTCTTATTTTTTTCACAAATTTTCCTCCTGCATAATTTGGCATGTACCTTAAGTTTTTTGTTTTTTTAATTGTAATTGTAGTATGGTTGGTTATCAAAAAGAGCGCAAGCACAATTTTCTCTGAGAATTACCTTGATTGTCAAACCATGCTGAAGTTTAGCCATGTTGCACTCATAGAAACCTCCTTGCCTATTGAAGATTTCCTCATGATATTTATTTAGAAAGTTTTGTATAGCGCGAACATGACCCTAGAGGGTATCAGAGCGCTTTACAGAGGGATGCAACATATATGGGAAGGGACAACCAAGGCAGAATCATAGCAATAGACAAAAATAGCATAGTTACGTGACGACATGATAGACAAAATAACAATACTTACCTGACATGATAGGCAAAAATAGCAATAATAATTGTGGGAGCTGAGCCCCATCTCACATCAAGGCTTTGACCATCTGTGACTAAGCTATAAGAATTTTTAGGAGCCTCAGCCAAAATTAAAGTTTACAATTTTGGACCTCCTCCCAACCCTCCTTGAAAAAGGCCCTTTTAGGCAATGCGATGAAATCTGGCACCTGCTTTTTAGCCTTTGATAGTGACACTGTAAGGCAGCTGACTATAATGGCCTAGTGTATCACTCGTCTGGGCTGTGACCTCTTTTCCCAGAGCATCTCAGAGCATTTTCTTTCAGACCCAATGGAAGGAGGATGCCAGCATGGGAAATTGCATAAGAGGCCAACTCATCTACCAATATATGTGAGATTATCGGTTGTGCTTGTGATGTCTTTCAATATTTTTCTATTTGCATGGTGCCGGCACGTGTTCGTAGAGTGTAAGACAGTGTTTTAATCTAAAGAGTGGTCCACAGTTCTTTAGTAAAGAAATATGCAATTTTTACAGCTTTTGACACCTTAATTATACTACTCTATAGCTTTTTCCTGTCCTTAATCCTCAGGTTAATACCAGACCCGTCCTCTAAACATCTTCCGATTGGGATTTTAAGCAATCAATATAGTTCTATTAAAGCTATGGTAACGAGCTTGTGCTAAAATAAATCCAGTACAATCACTACTCTCCAACCTAACATGTATAATAACTTTCTCGCAAGCATGGTTGCTTCTTTTCCTAATCTCAGCCAACCTGTCAATGTGAATACATGCCTCAACCAACAAGACACATTCCATTTCCAACTCCGAATAGTTTTCCAACCATGTACTAATAAATAACTAGCGAACCATATGTTGCTCTCTCATCACTGCTGCCTACTGGGGAGTGAGTAAGAAGATGGCGGTAGGGGACAATCTGCTAGAAATGGTTCAGATCCTCCATCTGTGCATTTGGTAACGTATCCACCTAATTCAAAGCCCCAGACATGGTAAATGTCCTGCCAGCACAGGCACCTCAGTTGTAGTAGCACATCCACCACCTTGTTGGACTGAGTTAGCATCACAAAGAAAGAAGAGGTGGCAGACTTTACATCTAGGGAACCCCGCCCCCCTGGCATGTTGTGGAGACAGAGGCAATGACGATAGACTACCACTTTGGGGATACGTTTGCAGTGTCTGCGTAAGGTGGTAGGTAATTCCATCACCCTACCTGGTCATTAGTGGGATTTCTTTTGCTGATTCCTTCTTCACTCCCAACATGGTGGCTTCTCTCACAGTGTGGGCATCCACTTTGATGGAGAAACTGCCATAGCACTAACCTCAAAATGCATTGCATTTTCCAGGGTCATTGTGATTTAAGGCATGGCACTGGCAGAAAAAAATCCTCAGCCAAAACTCTAGATTTGGCTATAGGAATTTTGGAGCCCACCTTGGACAGCTCGAGAGGAATGTTCAAGTTCATTTATTCGTACCACAGAACCATTGTTGAAACAAGAGGGTGATAATTCAACAGTTTGAAGAATTGCCATGGGTCATTAGTGGCATTCAGCAGCTGGATCTTGGTATATTGGCTGTATGTGTGGGTGCTGATAGTTCTGATCATGCACAAGATGTTTATTGTGCTGAGCAAGCATTGTAGACAGCGTGCAGTGCTCAGTTCAGTATACAGAGCGTGCGACGTGCAAATTATGAGATATCCACAGAGAGACAGTGACAGAATAGCATGTGTGCTGTATGCAGGTTAGCCTACTATGTCATCGATTTTCCTTTGTATTCTGCGACTTGTAGCATTGGATTTATAATGGGTAAGGCATAACTGCAAGTTCACAAAATATGCCCTCTGGGACTGAATCAAACACGACATCGGACAACTTGGCATTTGTGCTCTTAACCAGGAGAGATTAATGCAGTGCTTTGCAAGGATGTCTGCTGAAATGTTCTCCTACTTTTCAAATGATATGTCACGCTACAACCCATCTGTTCAAATCACTCTTATTGTTCAACTATCTCTTAGAGTGCAGTTTAAGACTGCTAATCTTGCATTCAAAATGTTCACTTTGCTTCTACAAATTTTCTGGTTTGGAAATTTGAAGTGGTTGAGCATGATGGCTACTTGAGGTGAAAATCTATATTCTGGTTAGGAACATCCTAACTTGAGAGTCGGAAACGGATCAATGGTTTGTGAACCATTGATAAATAACTTACCAACTCGCAATTTGGAGAAAACTTACAAAACATTTCCATTCCAAATTGCGATTCGCTAGGAGTCAGAAACCCCATTTTGCTATTCAGATAAACCTTTCTGAATCATTACATTAGGTTAATACATTGGAAAAGGGGATTTTGCATTCGCAAACCATGTGAGTTTGCAAATCACAGGGTTTTCAACTACAAACTCTCACTGTACACCTCACCCTTACTTATAGGATAGCCGTCGTAACTCCTATCCCTTCAGCCTCATCCTTCTAATTTACATTTGTAGTGACCTGCATTTGAGTTTTGATAGGGAACAATCAGTAGAACACAGCGACAAGACCTTGTCTTAATCCTGTGAGAAATTTGGAGTGAAATACAAATAACCATTTCACTGACGCACCCCAAGTTTTAAAAGGGCTGCTGCTTATTAGTTCGAAAATCTTTTACTGATTTTCATATATTTGAAATGTGCCTTTCAAAAGAGTTAAATATATCTAACACATTGGTTAACATGGATGAATCTGGCACATTTCATAACCTGTGTCTCTTAAAACACGATTGCTGACTTATTTAACTACTTAGTGAACATAATAATAATAAAAATAAGCCATTTGTTAAGTGCCTGGTTACAAAGAGAACAGTGTGTCCCCGCGCTAATTGCTGCTAGGATTTCAGGAGGCAGATGTTAGTAGAGCCATTGGAGGGAAAAGTTACATAGTGGGGAACAGGAATGTCTTTAGTTTACCCCTGAATCTAGATTCCGAAGGTTCCATTCGAAGATGGAGCGGGAGTTCGTTCCACTGTTTGGAGGCTAAATACCTGAATGAGCGGCCACCCATCCTGGCCCTCTTGACTCGGGGAAGTTTGAGCAACATCGTGCCGGAAGATCTTAAATTCCGGATGGGCCGATGTATACTAAGGAGTTTCTTTAGATAATCTGGGCCTTTACCTTGTGCGATACGATGTGCAAAACAGAGGACTTTAAATTTAATCCGTTCCCTGACTGGGAGCCAATGAAGCTTGGCCAGCGCGGTCTTCCCAGAGGCTCTACGAGGAAGCCCAAGCACAAGGCGTGCAGCAGCGTTCTGAACACACTGAAGTTGGTGGAGGCCTTTCACAGTCAAGCCTACTAGCAGGGCATTCCCATAGTCAAGGTGGGGGGTCACCAAGGCATGGACGATGGTCCTTCTGGCACCAATAGGGAGGAGATCTAAAACCTTCCGAAGGACCCTCAGTACGCTGAGACACCTACCAGTCACCTTGTTGACGTGTGACTTAAAAGAAAGATCCGAGTCAAGCAATACGCCAAGATTTCTTACCGAATCCACAGGAGTAGGAGGGCAGCCCAATTCAGTGGGCCACCACTCATGAGACCAGGCAGATACTGCTTTCCCAACCACTAGCAGTTCTGTTTTTTCGCCATTTAGGCACAGGCAGTTGTTGTTCATCCATGATGCCACTGATGACAGACAGTTGGAGAAATTAGTGGCATCATCACTGTGGTCGGGCGTAAGCTTGAATATCAGTTGGGTGTCATCAGCGTAACTGACAATGGCCACCCCAAACGCTTCCACTACCTGAGCCAGGGGTTCCATATAGATGTTGAACAAAGTAGGGCTCAAACTAGAGCCCTGAGGAACCCCATGGCTCACCTTCCTAATGGAAGACTTGAAGGGTGGGCAGTGAATCTGGAAGCTCCTATCGGCCAGAAAGGAACGTATCCATGCCAGTGCTGATCCTTCCACCCCCATCTCAGAAAGTCGGGCCAGCAGCGTTGTGTGCAGCACGGTGTCAAACGCTGCACTTAGGTCTAATAACACCAACGCTGCTGTCTCACCTTCATCTACTAACTTTCTGAGGCACTCGGTGGAATAGAGAACGGCTGATTCCGTGGAGTAGCCAGATCTAAATCCTGACTGTGAGGAATGGAGGAGGACTTCCTCCTCAAGATATGCCATGAGCTGCTTATTCACAACCTTTTCTACAACTTTAGAGCAGAAAGGGAGAAGGGAGATGGGGCAGAGATTTTGGAGTTGAGAGATATGGATGTTGGGTTTCTTTTTAAGAGGGATAACCTGAGCAGTTTTCCACGCCTCCGGTACATAGCATTCCTGAAAAGACAATGTCACCATGTGGCTAATATGGTCAATTAGCATACTTTCCAAAACTTCTTTGCAACGTGCCGGTGGGCATACGTCGCTGGGAGAGCCGGATTGTATGCCATTGACGATGCATAGTAAATCATGTCTTTCAGGTGTTTTGAAGCATGTAAGATGGGGTTTCCTGATGGAACTAGAACTGTCTCTCGTGCCCCTTTGGTGGCCTGAAAGATCGACACTAGATTTAAAGGTGGCATGGATTTTGTCGACTTTTTCTAAAAAGAAATCCGCAACTGAATCACATATCTCATTAGAATACGTGTCTTGAGCTTCCAGTCTAGATGGAACCGTAAGCTCCTTATAAATAGCAAAGAGTTCTTTAGTGGGATTGTCTGCCAGCTCAATCCTGTTTTTGAGATAAGTACTTTTCTCAGATCTTACAAGTTTTTGATATTTTTTTAACTCCATTCTATAAAGAGCTTTATGTTCTGGAGCATAGTTTTTTCTCCAACTCCGTTCCATGGTTTTGCATTTGGTTTTAGTCATTTTGAGTTTTTCTGAGAACCATGGTGCAGTTTTGTACTGCCTTGCCGGGGGTTTGGTAGTCCAGGGTGCTACTTTATCCAAAGCGTTGGACATCCAGCTTTCATAATTACTCCATACCTCATGTAAGGTGTCACCTGAGGGTAAGGAATGTTCTGATAGGGTGTTTCCAAACATTTCTGGGGTAAATTTCTTCCATTTCCTACGTTTCTGAGGAAGGGATATCCTAGGTCTAGTTTCTAAGGGCACGTTCTTAATTTCGAACGGGATGATGCTGTGGTCCGACCAGACCGTTTGAATTGGGGATAAGACTTTAATACCCTCCCAATTAGCGAAAATAGGGTCCAAAAGGTGGCCAAGTTGGTGTGTGGGGGCTGTAGATAACAAATTAACCCCCAAGGGTTTCAGTGCTGTAACCGCAGCTTGTGCCTCTCTACACTCTTTATCATCGAAGTGGATGTTTAGATCGCCCAGGATAAGGAACTTTTTATATCTGAGCACTAATTGAGTTGTCAGTCCCTGAAGTTGGTCCCCAAAGTGTGCCGCACTACCTGGCGGGCGGTATACCAGCAATCCATTGATGACATTCTTAGGTCCCACTCTTATAGTAAAAAGACCACTCTCACTATTAAGTAGTGAGGTCTTAACTAGGGTGCATACCAAATCTGATTTATAGATAATGGCCAACCCCCCTCCTCGTTGTTTTTCTCTATCCAGCCTAAGTAGACTGTATCCAGGGGGAATAGCTTCGAGAGCATCAGGAGATGAAGCGTCATCCATCCATGTCTCTGTGAGAAACATTGCATCCGGACTTCTGTCTCTTAGCAGCTCATAAATCTCGGTTTTGTGCTTAGCCATGGATCTGCAATTTAGTAATATCATATTTAATTTAGCTTCTTCTATCTCGTCCCTTCTCAGAGACGGAAGGGTCTGGTTACACGCCTCGCAGTAAGGGGGCAGTGAATCAGCCCATAAAGTATGGTGGCAACTATTATCCAGACTCTGGCGTAAGGAAAGCAAATCCTGCTTAGAATAGTAATGCGATGTATTCCTGTGTGTACCTGTAGGGTCGATAGGCGCAGAAGAACCAGAGAGACCAGCCCCGCTCCCCGGTCGATCGCGGACGGGCGCAGACGGGCAGGACTCTGGCTTGACTCCGGCGCGAGTCCGGCGCGCCCGCTGTACGCGTCCGCTGCGCGAAGTCATAGCCGTTTATTTTTATACCGGCGACTCGAGCGCCAGAAGAGGAGATCCCTATCGAAGATGGCCGCCACTGAGATCTCAGCCCGAGCCCCAAGGGATGACGACCTTGCAGTCAGCCGGTCGTTGAGGGGAAAGGCAAGCAAGTAAATCTGCCGCCACTACCCTGATTGCACTGGAAATGTAATTTAAAATAGGCTGGTTCCTTCACCCTGAAATCGGTGACTAAATCAGCAGCGCTACGGTGAAATCTTCGAGCGCCAAGCGCTAATGCCAGGGGGCAATTGCTAGGGGGGAAAGGACACAAGGGAAAAGCACACAATAATGTTTAAGAACACTTAAAATAAGTAACCGCCCGGCTCACGCCTCAGGGGTCAAAACATCCCATGCTTTGTAAATTTGTACATATGGTTTTGGGGTTTTGGTAGTCCCCGGCTGTACATTTTTAGTCAGTTCCTAGTTCTCTGGGATGGATCAAAAGCTGGATCCTAGTTTCCATTCAGCTCACAGCTTACCTATCGAGGTTTCCACGTGGGCCTTTTATCTTTTAATTGAGTGGTCAACTTTTGGTAGAAGAACAGGGATTCAATTTGTCTGGAGAATTTCTCTTGTTTATTTGGATGTGAATACGTGGAAGACTTGTTTGAAGGTAGGTATAAACAGGTATCCAAGATGATGAAGGAACTGGATTTACTGTCACTATCTTGTAGCAAGCGTCTGACTTCAGGGTGTCCAATGATACCAATAATTCATAATCTTTTATACTACTTCCCACTTCAACCTCCATTTTGACTGAAAGTGGATCCCAAGAGGCTAGATGAGAGACATGTTATTATCCAGTGTCCCCCTGCTGCAGCAAGTGACAGTGAATTTCACGAAGGACGTGGAGTGATAACATTCCTCTTTACACAGATGTTGGTGGTACTCCTAGATGGGCTGAAATTATGGTCTGAAAAACCTTTAAGTTATACATATTAGTGGTGTTGCAGGACTGGTTGAAGGCTAATGTCTTATTAGTGTAATTGTAAATGTGAATTATTGTCAATGAGGAATGTCTGGTGCTGCAAATTTGTTCTCAGTAATCGAGTTGGGTGTAACTGTACTGATTCTGTGAAAGTAATTAGTGCAGTGCGCACATGGTCTGGCACTATTTTGTAAGTGTGCAAATGTTCAGAGGTTGGTTTGCTCTCTTTGTATTGGAGAAATGGGAGTGATACTGATTGACCCAGGTGCAGGGATATATGATGATACAACGCGATCATTTAGATCGCGGTACATTACATCGCTGTTTTTACAACGCAAGTCGTTACAACGACTTGCGCTGGAGGGCGCTGGACTTGTGTGATTTACTATTCCAATTCCAGTCTACGTACAGTAGGGAAGGTTTTGGAATAGTAAATTACACTATTCCTTATTCTAGAGCACCTTCCAGTGCAAGTCTTTGTAACGACTTCCGTTTTAAAAACAGGGATGTAAATGTATTGCGGTGTTTTGACCACGGTGACTGAAGCTTGGCCCATCATATTCAAGAGCCCTGTCCATCTTTTTAATTTGGCAGAAGTCAAATCAAATAGGATGTACATTGTCTTTCTGTGTTTGATCTTGAAGGCATGAGGTGGGTTCATTGAATAAGGGATTTATAGACCTTGTCCACCAATACTTCCCCTTCTCCCAATTACTCCCATACAGTTTCCTTTGTTGTTTTTTGTGGCATGGTATGTGGTGCTAATTTCCATACTCACTAGGTTGATCCTGTTATGGTCCAGCTAAAGACAGCTTTAGGTCTCTGATGAGAGGGAACCTTTCTTATTATAATAGTACAATACTAGCGAGCACATACCACTGGTGCATGCTTACAGTTCCGCTGATGCTAGATGCTGGAAGAACCAACCCTATGCCCAGCAGATATGTCTACTTTGTAATTTAGGTATGCAGAATTTGGACCAAATTTTATCATTCTGTCACCGTTTGGAATCGCAACAATGTAGGTTTTTTTTACCACCTTTTCCGAAATGGGTAGATTTTAATTCCAAGTGAAACATACGCACTTTTAATGCTTCCACCTAAATGAACAAATGTGGTTCTGGATTTTTCAGTTTTAAGAGTTGTTTTTAAATGTCGATTACTATATGTATCACATATTTTTTAACTTTGCGTTTAACACTGAAATGCCATGAAATGTTTTTAATCTCTATTGTTTTACTTGATAATTGTATCTCTCCTTTTGGTGACGTCAGTCGAGGTCTTTAGCAATAAATTCGACATGACCAGTTCCTGTAAGGGTACATGGGATTACCACTTGGTACTGTTCATGTCATCAGTAAAACTAGGGGGTGGCACAGCTATACAGGTCTAGCTACTTTTGACTAGGTCTCGTAAACTTTAAAGCTTTTGTTATTGCTTACCCCAAGACATATTCTCTGTATATTGGCATATGTTTTGGGATTTGAGAATCTCTAAGCCAAATCCTTTTAGCGTATTGATGGTGATACAAAATATTACCATGCCCTGGTCTCTTTCAGGAACTGGTGTTCGTTCGCTGTGACGAGGGTTGTCTCCTGCCATGTTCAAAATGGCACCTACCTCCAGAGAATGTACCAGAACTGCCGCTGGCCAATGGGCTGTGTCGGGGGCAGGTAAGAACAGTTCCCCCCTAACAACTTCTCTGTCATTCTCAGGGTTACTCTCATTTCATTCGACCATCATGGTTCTCGACTCTCATGTACTCCTTCCACTCTACCTGGCTTACTCCTTACTGCTGCCTCACTTTTATTTGGCTCTGTTTCTCTCCCTCGTATTATTTTTTCCTCTAAATCCCTCTCATTCTCTTTCATCTTTTTCTCTCTCTCTCTGTGTTGTCTTCTCCCCCAAAGCCTCTCATCTGCCTCGCCTTACCTCTCACTGTTTCTTCTTGGCTATCTATCTTCTGGCATTTTCTCCTCCTTACATTCTTGATCTTTGTCATTGCGTCTCTTTTTTGCTTCCTCTTTTGCAGGGTCTTTTTTCTTTCTTCCTTTATTCTTTCTTTCTTTCTTCCTTTTTTTCTTTCTTTTTTCTTTGTTTGTTTCTGTTAAAATGACCAATAACGGAGCGAAACCACTTCAGGTAAAAGGTGATTGAAGTTTAATGGTAGAAACGTACACCAACCAAGAACCGCTTCCAGCACCTCCATCTCCCTGCTTCAGCTCTCCTTCTGGAACCCACAGAGCATTTCAGGATGACAGATCTTAGTATTTAATGGTAAATATGTCGTCTGTGCTGGAACAGATGACGCACACATTTCTAGTACAACATAACAGTTTCTTCCTTTCTTTCTCTCTTCTCCCCTCATAAAACAGCTTCCGAAATGCTGTAGTGCTCTACACTGGGAAGCATGTAGTGGCTAGGCCAGGGCCTGCCACAAGTCAATTTAATCGGCTTGTAGGAAGTCATCACGCGCATTCTCATTTGGTCTCATTTTTTTTTCTTTCAGTTACAGAACTGTGGCAAGGCCGACATATAAGGTGGCGTATAAAACAGTGACTGCCCTGGAATGGAAGTGTTGCCCTGGACACTCGGGAGCGCAGTGCGAGGAAGGTAGGAGCAAGGCTCTCTTGCCATTGGTTTACAGACCTGTGTTGTGTATTGTAATTTGGATGGCGACGGGCCTTGTGGGATTGAGTAAAATTGCAGGATCATCTAGTTGCCTACTGATGTGGAATACATTAGGATGGAGAGGTGCACCTTCCACCTTTTACTTCCAAGTTCAAATTGTGAGAAACCATGAAGTAGTTACAATGACAGTCCGTTAGAGGGGAGTATCAAAAGTGGGGTGATTATAAAGTCTTTCAGGATTATATTGAAGTGGATAAACACAAAAAAAGCCTTAGTATTCAACCTGCACTTGAGCATGAGAGTGGCTCATTGCTGTCATGATAACTAACAACATGGAAAATGACTCCTGGTAAAATGACTGATGTATTAGTGATTACCGACACAATAGCTGATGCAGAATGGTTGTTAACAAGAAAACTGATGCAGGGGGAAGTGTCAAGATTAGAGATGTGAGCATGATCTGGCTTTAGTGTGATTATTGATGAATTAGTTGGAAGATGATAGTTGGCTAAATCATTGACCTGGGTATGACTAGAGAGACAAGCATTTACAATGCAACGGTCTCGCCTTTGCAAAAGTTAGAGCTATTGGCATTGTAAATGACACATTTTTTAATTAATGTGTTGGTTTTGAAAACAGATAAATAATGGCATTGTCATTTACAATGCCAATTGCTTAATCTCTCGCAAATGCGAGACCTATTGCACCCACACACACACACACACACAAAGCCACACACACACACACACAGAGCCACACACACATAGATGTGGTGGATGTGGTGGATGTGGTGGGGGTGGGTCTGGTGGATGTGGTGGTGGTGGATGGGGTGATATGGTGGTGGATGTGATGGTGGATGTGGTGGTGGTGGATGTGGTGGTGGTGGGGGATGTGGTGGTGGGTGTGGTGGTGGTGGATTTGGTGGTGGATGTGGTGGTGATGGTGGATGTGGTGGTAGTGGTGGATGTGGTGGTGGTGGATGTGGTGGATGTGGTGGTGGTGGAGGTGGTGGATGTGGTGGATATGGTGGTGAATGTGGTGGTGGATGTGGTGGTGGTGGTGGATGTGGTGGTGGTGGATGTAGTGGATGTGGTGGATGTGGTGGTGGTAGATGTGGTGGTGGATGTGGTGGTGGTGGATGTGGTGGTGGAGGTGGATGTGGTGGTGGAGGATGTGGTGGTGGTGGATGCGGTGGTAGTGGTGGTGGGTGTGGTGGTGGTGGATGTGGTGGTGGTGGACGTGGTGGTGAATGTGGTGGATGTGGCGGTGGTGGATGTGGTGGTGGTGGATGTGGTGGGTGTGGTGGTGGATGTGGTGGTGGTGGTGGATGTGATGGATGTGGTGGATATGGTGGTGGATGTGGTGGATATGGTGGTGGGTGTGGTGGATGTGGTGGTGGATGTGGTGGTGGTGGATGTGGTGGTGGATGTGGTGGATGTGGTGAATGTGGTGGTGGTGGATGTGGTGGTGGATGTGGTGGTTGTGGATGTGGTGGATGTGGTGGTGGTGGTGGATATGGTGGTGATAGTGGATGTGGTGGTGGATGTGGTGGTGGTGGTGGTAGATGTGGTGGTGGTGGATGTGGTGGTAGATGTGGTGGTGGATGTGGTGGTGGTGGTGGATGTGGTGAATGTGGTGGTGGGTGTGGTGGATGTGGTGGATGTGGGGGTGGTGGTGGGGGTGGTGGTGGATGTGGTGGTGGATGTGGTGGTGGTGGATGTGGTGGATGATGTGGTGGATGTGGTGGTGGATATGGTGATAGATGTGGTGGTGGATGCGGTGGATGTGGTGGTGGTGGATGAGGTGGTGATGGATGTGGTGGTGGTGGTGGATGTGGTGGTGGTGGTGGATGTGGTGGTGGTGGGTGTGGTGGATGTGGTGGTGGATGTGGTGGTGATGGTTGATGTGGTGGTGGTGGATGTGGTGGCGGTGGTGGATGTGGTGGTGGTAGATGTGGTGGATGTGCTGGTGGTGGATGTGGTGGTGGTAGATGTGGTGGATGTGGTGGTGATGGATGTGGTGGTGGATGTGGTGGTGGTGGATGTGGTGGTGGTGGTGGATGTGGTGGTTGTTGTGGATGTGGTGGTGGTAGATGTGGTGGATGTGGTGGTGGTGGTGGATGTGGAGGTGGATGTGGTGGTGGATGTGGTGGGGGATGTGGTGGTGGTGGATGTGGTAGTGGATGTGGTGGTGGTGGTGGATGTGGTGGTGGATGTGGTGGTGGATGAGGTGGTGGATGTGGTGGTGGTGGTGGTGGTGGTGGATGTGGTAGTAGATGAGGTGGTGGATGTGGTGGTGGTGGATGTGGTGGTGGTGCTGGTGGATGTGCCGCAAGATGGCAGCACCTAGCAACTACACATCATCCTTCCGCAACATCAGAAGACTGCATGTTAACCCTTACACTTCTCAGGTGGCACTTGGGGCACTTTCCCAGTGCAACCCCACCATTCGTAACAGCCACCTCGCACCCCTACTGTGAAATATTATGAGGTCCCACCTCCGGTCCAAACTCGGCCATCAGTCTCGTAATGCTGGCAAGCCTCCCGCGAGCTCCAGAATTCGCCACCTCAGCAGACATGGTTCAGTAAGACAGCCACTCTCTTGGAACCAAACTACTGGCCAAACTGGCACTGTGTTGCAACAGTCTGAGACAAGTCTATTGCGCCTGGACCTTCTTCTGAAACCGCGGCACCTAGAGTAAACAGGTGCACGTCTCAGACGGAACTTTATTATAGCCAAATCTCTATATCATAAATTGCATTTTTAAGGACCAAAGCCACCGTTTGGAGACTGAATCGCTTTTCACCGACCGGAAACTGAGGGGCAGCGCTTCAAGCCTCAGTTTGATACACATTTTGTGCGGGTCACACCTCTCTTTGAAACAGCCTTTGCGCCTCAATTTTCATTCTGCTTCCGTGCTTATCAAGCCTCGGTTGAGGCAGCATGGTTCGTGTCAAGCGTTCCTCTTCGGTGCAGTCGTGTCACACAATATTCTAAAGCAGAGTTGGAAGTCATTCGGTCTTTGCTTGAGATCTATCCCCACTGGTGATTCATAAACAACTGCAGCGGCGCGGAGGCATTAATAAATGTGAGTATTTCGAAAGTGCAGACAGTCTAGTAAAATATTATTTTTTTACAATGGGTGCGGTGATGTCCTTCACACGTCTTGCCGACCAGACAGCTTTTGTGTAGGCGAACGTCTAAAACCAACAAGCGCTCGCCATGACACAGCCTTTTGTCTCTAAGCCCCGTCCTTTTCAGACTGGGCGCCCCGACTTCCTGCTGGGGTAAAAGGTTCCTTATCTTCTTTATGGGGCCACCTGGACCCATCAAGAAGTTAAGAAACCTTTTACTTCAGCAGTAAGTCAAGGAACCCAATCTGAAAAGGACGGGGCTTAAAGAGTAAGAAGAATGTCACTAGGACCTCTTCTCCAATAGCTGGCCACCGTTTAGGAGGCCAGCCAATGGAGAAGAGGGGCGGGGCTTAACCCTCGCTAGTGAAGTTCACTCTGAAACAAAATCTCATGAGCTCGACTGCGCATGTGCTCAGTACGCCATGCGAGACCTAACAAAACGGCTGATGGGGACATGATTGTTGCAATATAACTAATTATCACTCGAGGCATGTTGACTGGCCAGAACCTGATGGATGCAGAAAGACTGGCAAAACAAATGATGCTGGATGGTTACAATTAAATTAACCGATGAGGGTATGCATACTGATTAAATACATTTGGAGGACAAAATTGTTAGCAAAAGAGCCGATGTGGGCAGACTCATGGCAAGAAAACTGAAACAGAATTATCAAATGCAAGCAAGTTAAACAGCTCTGTGAACACAACTTTGTTTCTGAGATCTGGGTGTATCCAGGAGATCACATGATTGCATGGTGGCAAAGACCATTATAGCCTGTTTTTGGGGGGGGGGGGGGGCATTGATAGCATAATTGTAAAATAACCAATAGCATGAATACTGGTAAATTAGTTGGTAGGAGCAGGATTACTGGCACATAAAGGTTGTTGGGGGTTTGTTTTTATTTGTAAACATCAAACATACAGTCAGCATAGAAAGGGTACATAACCATAATAGTACAGACCATTCTCTAGTTCTGTATAGCCTTAAAGCCTGCTGTATCAGGCTATACCAGCCATTAAAGACTCGCTTCTGTGTAGGGTGGCGCCAGGGGGTTAGAACACATCTAAAGTTTCAGTGATTTTCGTGGGTGTGTGTGTGTCTCTCCGTCTGTGTCTGTCTAAAACTTAATAGCTCACAGCAGTCAGCTCCTTATTCTTCTTAGGCTCTGCCAAACTATTTATCTTCTTTTAGGAGTGCCGAGGGAGACAGGAGCTGAGAAAAATTCCTCCCTCCTTCCAAGGCTGCAGTGACACTGAGAGCAAAGGGGGAGGGGGGAAGGGTTAGTGAGCCGATATCTCTGTGTTTGACCTGATGGTTGTTAGTTTTTCATTCTCAAGGGTCAATAAACTGCTAGTAAGGCAACCAATAGAACATATGCTAATCAGCATCAAATTATACCATGGTGAACAAACGCTTGCAAGTAAACATGTTGGGTCTGACTCACAAAGGTAACTTACACTTTACCGTAAATTTACACTTTGGAGTAAGTTTACCACTTTCGATATTCAAAAACCCAGACTGTAAGTTTACTACAAAAGTGTAAGCTACATGTGTCTACCCCCCAGCGTGATGCAATTTGCTTACTCTTGTGTGGGATGTAGTGCGCCTGCCTCTTTTCACACATATTACCTCAAATCCCACCCAGCGTTACTTCTAAAACATTTAATAAAAGTGCGGAGACTCTACAGTCAGAGTGGAACGTTCCACACACATAATGCGGACACATAAAACTCCTGATGTAGTTTGTGAATTGCAATTTGTAGTATGTTTTGTAGTACTGCAAACTGTACTACAGTGTACAGTTTGTAAATCAGACCTGTTGATTTTATTTTGATACTTAGTTGCATTCCCCCCAAAAAATTCCTAATCTCACACAGAAGCCTTTACTGCATAATGATTACTCCAATGGAAAGAACACTCTCTGGGGTAATTGATTGTTGAGAAAAAGGGTGCCCCTGTTCCCTTGCTACCTACGTCATCCTTATGTGTGACATATTAAGCTGTTCCTAAATTTTAGCACTTGTGCAGAATTTGTGTCTTTCAAGTTTCTAGCCTCATGAGCCCTTTGCTTTCAAAATAAACATTAATTTCTCTGTTCTTCTGCGTCTTGAGGTCATTTATCAAGAATGGCGCTGAAGCTTTTTGTTTTGATACCTTTTTGCAGCTTAAACTAATATGGCCCAGTTTAGACCATCAAAGCCTCTCACAAAGTGCAGTCTGAGCCAAGTTACCGACCTGAGCCAAATAATCTACAAGACTGTAACCCACACAGTATCTAATATTGCTTAAAGATGCTGCTTCCTAGACCATGATCAGTCCAGTGAGACTACAGAATTAATTGATGCATTTGTGAGTTTAGGAACTTAAATTTCCATGGATGGACACACATAAGAAATCTACACTATGGGCATCATTTAGAGTTTGGCAGAGTCAGTGTTCTGTGGCAGTTGCACCCTCTCCGTCAAAACCTCGGTCTGCCCACATGATTTACAGGTGGACGGACCTAGAGTATGTCAGCGATGAAGCCTTTTCTGGCTCCATCGGTGACGTGTCCCTCAGACGGAGTGATATAGTATGATTCGTTGGAGGTTCACATATAACACTGTTCGACTAATATAGAGAGAACGGAAATTAAAAATATTTTGTTTACTTTTTGTCAAAGCTTCTCTAAGAAGGGCAGCCACGGACTGCTATCAAAGGGAAAGGCCTGCCACCTCAAGCTCAAGAAGAGTAATGTACAATAGTTTTATTTTGGTTACCATTATCCTCTGTAATACTCCTATTGCACAACCATTTCATTCATGACAATACAGATTTTCTCCTTTCCTATACACACTCTTTCCTTTCCATCTTTTCACACACCTTTACTCCTACAGTAGGACACTACTAGGGGGGACATCTGATCATGTAAACATAGTGAATACCTCATGCAGGTATGACCAGCTGGGGATGTCACCCCTTGAAGTAAAAGCGATGTATGTATGTATGTGGAACAATTCTTAATAAAATACTTTGAAAAAAAAAGGTTTGAAGTAGTCTGGAATTCCCAGGACAGGGGTAGAAGCTAATACTTTTTTTACCCGTACAATGCTCACTCTGCCTCCTCAGGCCACTGCAATGGCTTTTAGGTATCTTTCGTAACATAATCCTGAAGGGGCTGAGGCAAGGTGGCAAATTTCAAATCTACTGCCTACAATATTCTGCAATCCCTAAGAAGGGTTGTACCTGAAAGACAGTAACTGGGCATGGCAACTTATGGATGGCTTCAGTCAGGTCTGCATACACGTGGTACTCCCCTTCGGAGATGTTGTGAGCTAAATATTAAACACAGGTAAACCAACATTTTAATTTCTGTTTTGAAGCCTTATGCCTTTTCTTAGCCAGTTCAATGAGCAGATCTAGTGAATCAACGTTGGCTTGGTCTGGAGTGACAGAAGTGAGTAACAAATCATCAGCGATCTGAAGAGACTATAGTATTGAGATCCTTTTTAGGTCGAGCCTAGCGCAGCGCGCATGAGCTGCTCCACTTTATGTAAGGGCTTCTGAAAGCTCACCACATGCTTGTGCATGTGTTTTTGTTTGTGTCATAGGGTATGGGCTTTGTGTGCGTCTTTCTAAGAAAGACAGCGCGCAATTGGGCAAAGGCGGGTGCATGTCCCACCTTTGCTCCGCCCACGGCCTATTGCTTGCGGTTACCCACACAGGCCACATCTGTTTTCAATTATCGGGCCCAGACACGGGTACGATAATTGAAAACAGATTGCTCGCTGTGGCTCGCACGTGCGCACCACTCGCGTGCTTGTTATGCACGTCTTCAGCCCTTGAACCGGTGATAACAGCAAGAGTAAGAAAGGCGTAGTGGACTGTCTATCACATTTCATTATAAAGACATCGCCACAGAGAGCGGACATAAAAGCACGCTAGATACACTGCATGCCTCTTTCATCCCATACCCCCTTTGTCTCTTTATCTCACTCTTGCATGGTGTGTTTCGTCTCTGCTCTATTCACTATTTTCCTACCTTTCTCTTCATCCTGCTTCCAATCTTTTCTGCCCTCCCCTTGCCCTCTCTCCGAGTCACATTTTGATGATGTAAAACACGTTTCAGTCCCCAAAAAGGAGGGCAGGTACCTGGGTCTTTAACAACAGTCCCATGCGCCAGCCTTGTTTAAGGCTTGTCCGGCGAAGCCCGCTTACGCCATTGGGACAATCGCTAAATTGTTACTAAAGAGCGCAGGGGCTGCTGCCTGCTCCGGACGAAATCCATCCGCTGACACCAGTGCGTGGCTCTGTTGCAGCAGCGTCACTCTGCAGCAATGCGGTGGCTCGGGTGAGATAGCGCTCCAAGGCCTCACTCCTAGCACAGGCGCTGAGTGTACATCGTGGAGTACTGTACTTTAAATGTGTTTACGTATACGCATTAGGTGTTAAAAGAGACTTCTCAGTGGCCATGGCAACAAGCAATCTTCAGTGCTGCATGCATCTGGCAGCAACTGGCCAGCGTTCAACCAATGATTAAAATCAACAAAAACATTCAACTGCGCCCTGCTATGCACCCTAACCACCCACCCCCACACACACACGCTCACGAAAATACACATGCAAGGGTGTGCACACACGCTCCCGTGCGCCCAAATTAATAGCCAAAAGAAAAGGGAGCTGTTGCAAAACACTGGATCTCATGAGCAGCTAACACATTTTCATGAGGATAATGAAAGCCAGTACTCCCCCACGACAAGTGGCCTCAGTTTCTGCATGGAATTACAATAAAGGTATAAATCCATGCTCTTTAGCGACAGTGGTCTTTGAGCTACAAAGGCTACATAATTCCGTACAAACGCTCGAAAAGAAAAGAAGCTTACAAACAGTCAGACCACTAGCAACCGCTCAGGAAGGATTCCCACCCATCGTTTTTTTTTTTACCACTATGCAATCTAAGATTAAACTCCTCCATATGCAAATGAGTCTAGTACTGCTGCTATGTGGAACTGTGATGCCTTATCTGAACTAGAACATCAGCAGCCAGAAACTAGTTTCAGCCTAGTTGGGCCTCTTCATGCAGGTGCAGCTTGAGGTCAGGGGTACGGAGAGCTCGAGGCACATTACTGGGCATACTAGTAGTCTTTTGGGACATTACATTAAACAAGAAGATTGATTTGCATATGCATGGTGGGATAAAGGATGATGGATTAGATAGCTAAGCCTGGCAATTGCAGGTGGTTCGATTATTTGCAACCCGCCCTTTACCTTTGTGTTTTTTACACAATCCTTCTGTGCTTAGGCAAATCAGGCTATTCCTACAAATACAAATCATGTTCGTAGTTCAGTGCCAATGTATTTACTTATTAAAAGGTTTACCAACAGCTCCTTTGCATGCAGCCATTCGGTTGTTCGCATTTGACTGCAGGTGTTGTTTACTGCACCTGAACATAGTAGCATGCTTTTTCACTCCCCACACAGATGATAAAGCTTTGCCTCCTGTTCCTCTAGGCTGTACTTACCCCAAGGTTGAGAACGTCATCCCCATGTGGCCTTTCTGTTGAGCATTACAGTACAAAACTGACACTCGGATCACTCCTTCTGTTGGCATGACATAAGCCCTGCACTTAGCTCTCTGAGCGCTTACTTTGCAGTGACTGATGATAAAGACGAGGTGTTGAATCGCCAGTTTCTTTTATTGTACTTTGTAAATGTCATCCTGGTGCAATCTATGGTCAGAGGAATCTAGTGACCCTTCCTTCTTATTTCCTATAAACCAATCTGAATCAAGGTCAGAAATATAATGCACCACTGCTTTTTACAGGGGCATCTTAAGAAGTTACCAATGCTCTCATGGAGACAAATTACCTTAGCCTTAGAACAGGCTGAATATTTCATCGTTACATTTTAAATCAATTTATAAGCACAAAGCTTCAAGCTCATGCAGTTAAAAAATTGTCTAGCACAACTACCGCTGTTAAACGAAATGTGACTGGTTGCTCTGTACTTTCTGATCTTTGTAATGTGCTGCATGGATAAACCCTTATAGGGTCCCAAATGCGAGACCTATTGGCTTTGCCAATGCATGTTAAGAGATGGGACCAAGTTAGCTGGCTTCTGCCGAATTGGAATTGCAAAAAGGTATTTACTTTCTTTGTGAATGGGAATGGAGAGGAAAGTGGAGCACACGTCTATGACCGAAAACCGATTTGCACAATCAGGGATACAGGATAGGATGGAAGTGGGGTTGACCACCATAGGAAAGGTAGGTATTATAACATTGCTTAGTGCCCTCAAATCATCTACAAAACAGTAACAATCTTTCTTACCTGATTTTGTATCGTGAGAATGAGTGTGTCGCACATGTTCACAATAAGTATTAATAATTCCCTGTTTAATTAACGCTGCAAACATGATAGAATTCCAGCTTTCATGTCCGGGTTTTGATGATTCTGTGGAAAGCCAGGTAATTTCTTCTCTGGACTAACCTTGCAAAAATTAAAGAACCCACCTCATTTGCATGTCCAGGCCATAAAGAAAAATACATTAGTTTAAGCAGTTCTTCAGAATTTGAGCTGTACACAATTTTTGCTGATCAACCCTCCAATTCACACGAACAGACAAAACGTTGTTATCATTTCCTTTGGGTAAATTGAACTATACTCTGTCATGTGTACAGTACACAACACAGTTCAGTTTACATAAGTCTCACCCAACAGTTTGCAGATGAAGTTGGACTCAACAAGAAAGCATGTCGATCAGTTATAGGTCCTAAAGTAATAGAAACAGGGTTGGTAATGTGAAGTGGAACCTTAGTACTGGAAATGCCAACTACATCAATGGACAAGCCCGAGAGAGGCAAAGAAGGGAACTCCATTCATTTCAACCCTAACCAGCTAGTACCAGCATGAATAAATCAATGAGATATGAGGTAGATTTACCAACTTGAACCAGGGGCTGCACCCCCTTCTACCCTTTTCCGGCTTCACCCTCCTCCACCTCTCACCATAACCTCTCTGATCTCCCATTCCGTTCATCATTCCCTTCCACTCCCTTTATGATTTGTTAAAATGGCTGCACTTTTAACACCATCAGTTTCATTATATTTCTTTTTTCTTTCTTCCACTGCAATGCTTTGATTAGTGACTGTTACTAACTCAGGTAAACCTATTATTTGCCTCCAAGTGCAGACAGTAAACAGTTGCTCCTGAAACTGTGGTATTAGCTGTTGTTAAGGCAGCATCATCAACAGGTGAATTTGGCAATTAATTGCCTTTCTCTACCAATCGATTTCTCAATTCACTCTGAACCACCAGGCTCAACAACTGATTCATATCTGCCCAATTGGGCTTGTGTTATAGTATGTACCATTATGGAACATGTTCTCATTAGTTCCATTGTTACCACATGGAGTGGATAAGGTTAGAGCTCAGAAGGCTAAAGAAGAAGTTGAGTGTCTGGTGTACAACATTTGCACAGAAAATATTAAAACGAAAGCTGGTCTTTTTGAGGCTATAAGAAGCGCCCCTGAACGCAGAGACCAAGATGATTTGAGGTCTTTCATGGGTCTTGTGGATTAATATGCTAAGTTTCTAAAGATTGTTTTGGACTAACAGACCGTTTAAGAATGTTATGGCGAAAAGGAAGAACATTTGAGTGGCAAGGTGAACAAACAAACCATTTGGTTTGTTAAAAAGAGAAATTGTTGAATCTAAAATTTTGCTTTTGATAATAAAAGGAGAACATGTGTGACAGTGAGTGCAAGAGGAGTGGGAATTGGGGCTGTTCTGTCTCATTTACACAGTAGTTCAGCAAAGACTATTGACTTTGCATCCTGCTTGTTAACAGAATCTGTGAGAAATTATTCTGTAATAGGTAGGGATTGAGAGAGAGAGAGAGAGAGAGAGAGAGAGAGAGAGAGAGAGCGAAAGAGACAGAGACAGAGACAGAGAGGCGTGCCCGGCCTGTCTCAGAAGCAGCTCACCAAGCTTGTGCCCCACAAGACGAGTGCATGTTCATACCTGGCTCCTTCCGTCCTCGTTGCCTGTGGCCTGCAACACCCCGACTTCTTGCTGCCACCTGTTGGACTCCCCAGTACTGAGAGTTGAGGAGACATAGTGGTGGTTATTAGTGGTTGGTGCTGCCTGGCGTACACCTGAGCTGGGAGTGATTTTAGGAGACGCTCAATATTGCAGCTACTTGCAGCATTGAGCAGTCTCAGTGTAAAAGCAATTGAATATTATGGGAAACCCAATCTACCCTTGAGGGCTTGGGCAAATCAAATCAACGGGTGAAAGGTGCCTTCAAAGGATTTATTTGGAATACTCTGTTCTATTGCTTTTGATATATATTTTTAACTGCAAGAATTATTGATAAACTCGCTAGAGAGATATTATTCAAATGTCTTTTATCTAAGAAATATTTTTGTTTCTTGTGCGGACATAAGAACCAATGAACCAATCACAAAACAATAAATACTCAAAACACGGGTATATATATATAAAAAAGTTTAACCTTTTGAAATTTATCAAGGGTACTACACAGTTATACAAACAATGTAACAAGAGGAAAATAAATACAATTGTATAATCCTTCAGTGCCACTATTGTAAACACTTATTCTCATTGTACATTATTTTCCAGAAGAGAGTGTGAGTGTCAACGTTTCGGTCTCTATGCATTTGTCCATGAGACCATCTTCAGGACTATGATAAATGTAACAGTTGACCCCTGAATGGTGTTTCCAAAGATTCAAGAATTATAGAATACAATGGATACGTATATGTCAAATCGATCGTCGTTCTGTAACTCTACTTTGTTTAAGGTGAATAATAGTGAAAAGATACAGGTAAGTGAACTCTCGGGCTTATTGGACAGTGTAATTAAATTTCCAATCCCCAGCAACTTCTCAATTGAAGGATTTTATTCTGTTAAGTTTTGTAGCGCAGCGAAAATTCGGCAGTCTGCAGTCGGATTGGTATCAGTGTGAAACCGGCAGTGGGTGTGGCATGAGACAGGAAGATGGACCACTGACCATTGACCACAGTTTTCACATTCACCAACACTTTAATTTCACATTTGACTTTATGTTTTTTATGGCTCTTATGGGTCATCAAACTTTGTGTTCCTAAAGTAAGCCCCCAAAGAAACTTCCAGCTTAAGTGTGTGGATATTTGCATACATCCAGTCTAACTCTAGCAGGAGAATTTACTGGGCTTGCAGTTTCTTACCAGTGTATAGTACGAGTTAAGACATAAGTTGAGGCTTATGTTGAGGGTGAGTTCCGGTCAACTGTTTTACGCTCACTTCTTTCTTTTATCGTTTGTTAACTATGCTGACCTATTACTCCTACTGCTTTTTTGTTTGTGGAGTTGTCTCAGTAAGAGTCTGGATGAGTATTGCAATAGGGTTAAGTGGGTGTTTTGTGAATCACCTTTCTGTTTCCCAGGCTTGGAATTGTGTAGTTGGTAAACAACAATGAAAATGGTAGTGTTACTTTTTAGTGTTTCGCCATCCCGAATTATCTAGGACAGTGAAAGAGCGAACCAGCTGGCTTTCTTGGAATGTTCCTTGCCTGGTGTCTTCTTGATGGTTGCCAGAGTGTCAGCGCAGTTGACGATCCATGGGTGATGGGTGTGTGCTGCGATGTTGGCGTCTGTTGGTGTTGGCAGAGTGGTCGTGCTGAGGAAGTTGACGAGAAGTTCTTTGGTAACCTTGTTCCAGCTACGATGGGGATGGCGTTGGTGAACTGTGGGAGTGGCGAAGGCAAAATGCACATAGTGGTGCTCGGTCTAGAGGAGTTCGGTGGTGTGGCTGTAGGTGATGTTCCCACTTGCGGTGAAGATGGGGTCGAGCGTGTGTTCGGCTGTCGGTGCGGTGACTAGCTGCTTGAGTCCGATGTTTGCAAGGTTCTCCGTAGGGAGGCAGTGTTCTGGTCACTTGGGTTGTCCAGGTGGAAGTTGAGTAGGACGTAATCAGTGAATGGGAGAGCCTGCGGTGCAATGAGGTCTATGATGCTGTTGGTGAAGTGTGGGCGGGACCGGTGGGCCTGTAGACGAGGGTGCCCCAGAGGGTGGTGTTGGGGTTGGTCTTGATCTGGTAGTGGAGGTGTCCATGGTTGCCGTTGGATCGTTCAAGTAAGTGGTCAATCCAGTCGCGGCCGGCATGACTCGTGGGTGGGGAGGAAGGGGTAGCGGGAGTTGCATGGGGAAGGGGGTTGCGTGGGAAGGGGGGTTAATTTAAAAAAAAAAAAAACGTACCTTTGCCTCCGGTCCCGCTTGCGTCACGTCTTCTCTCTCTGTGCCTTACAGGAAGCAGGCAGCCTCCCTCTCCTCCCCTAAGCCAATGACAACGCTACAATAGCAATGTTGTAATTGGCTAGGACGGCGACACCACAGGCATCTATGGGGAGGCTAGTTTCTCTATGTAGGCTGCATGCAGCCTACATAGAGGAAATGCAGAGTGTGCATGACTGGTTTGATCAGCCCTGGGGCCGACCGAACAATCAGCACCCACAACTGTGGGCAAGCCACTCCTCCCCTGCCTGGACCTGGAACACCCACCTGCCCGCCCCCAACCAAACCCTGCCTTCTGATTTCTCGCGGTGCGTGAAGCAGAAACATAAAATGGTATTTAAAATACTATTTTATGTTTCTGCTTCTCGCACTGCGAGAAACAAATGGGGGAACACTCTCCGCCCACGTGTAGGACCCGCCCCTGGGTCAATTGGAGGGTGTTCTTGTGGACTATGGCGATGCCTCCTCCTGGTCAGTCTGTGCAGTCCTTGCTGGTGATTTTGTAGCGGTCGGGGATGGCGGTGTCAATGTCCGGTCCCGAACAGGGGTTGATCCAGGTGTCCATGAGGAAGGCGATGTCGGTAGAGGCACTAAATAAGAACAAACGTAAAAGATCACAAAAATAAAGAAGAAACTTCCTAAAAAGATCAGTTTTACTAATCTTTCTTACTCTCTTATTGTGCCCACCCCCGTGAGGTCTAAACAGGAAGAAAAATCTGGAATACATCCTTTACCGGATGCAGCAAATTCTCTTGGATATAAACAGGACTACTGGAATCATGGCATTCTGTGTCTTTTTTCCACATAATTATGGATTTGCCTTATTTGACATGCATGATCCTTTATCTGCTGCATATTCTGCAGCTTTTAACAGCCACAATTGTTTGTAGCTCAAATGGATCAAACGTTACTAAAAACGTAGCGAAGTGTTGGTGCACAGTGCCATTTGCTTAAGTTAACTGATCGTCTTTCATTTACTTATCTGTATTTGGTTTTTAAACTGGTACTGGTGGGGTGAAATATTTGCCTCGACAGTATTACCATATGCAAAAATTAAAAAATTAATTCATCAAAAAATGTGCTGCATTAAACCGCACAATTTGCCTTTTCTTGCCACATAATTTAGTCCGTCCCGCTTCATAATTTAGACCTCCACTGCTGCATATTTCCAGAGGCCCTAGATATATCTAATCTGAAAAATAATGACTAAGTTGTGCATTCAACTCCACTTAAAAAGACTGAAAACTTGGAGAAATCTACTTTAAACCCAACAGCTAATTCTATTCAGTTGGTAGTTGACCTCATAAATGTGAAAAGAGATACTTTTAATTTCAACTCAAACTTAAATTTACAGTAAAACTCACTGTAATATAATGTTATATTATTATTCACTGAATTACTTATTATGCCAGGCAAACAGTCTTTCTTGAACCATAAAGCTACTTTGGATCTTTTTTTATAATATGTATGAACTTAAATGTATCCCTACAAAGGACATTAAGCTCCTTGAATGTTTTTCAAACTTTAAAGTTAGTAAGGAAATTGTGTAGTCTAAAATGCACTGAATCTCGGAGTCTTTAGCCTCCTTTGTTTGGAAATATATGTATGTTTATTAACTGACCCCAAAGATAATCTTATGTCTCTTAGAAAAAATCTTATATAAAATCACAAAAGAAAGACTTAATGATTATACTATATATAAAAGTGTGTTCTCCCTATACTCAGCAACAGTATGTGGTAATGCACGTACATTTTGGTATTTAAGTGTGAAAAGCCTAGGTAACGATTGCCTTAAAACAATGCAAATAGATGAAGAGAATTGATGTGTTTAATTGGACAGATTGTATTCTTTTTTTTAAATAAGCTTATTTCCTACCTCCTGTAGCTCCTCTGTAGCTCCTCTTGGGTGATTTGACAACAGGGGAGATAGTAAAGATTATCCTTAAGCCGAGCATACGGTCCTGATGGTATACCAGCTAGTTAAATTGGATCCAACCTTGTGGGCTGAAATTCTTACAGCTTTATTTTATTATTGCTTAATTGTCCATCTGATTCCTCAGTCATGGAAAAGTAGTAACATCATTCCACCTTGCAAGAAGAGATATCGTAATATTCCAAAAAGTTACTGCCCTATAGCTATTCTTGATTTCAGACGAAGATTTTTACAAAAAGTCTCTTAACGTGATAAAAAAGAATGAGGTAATTTATGGCAGCTCCTATCGATCGAACAATCTTTTTCTTGTGTGAAGGATGCCCCACGACTAATAATATTTTATGTTTAGCTATTTTAAGAGAGGTGGGTGTAGGAGTGCCTCCTATATTGTTTCTATTTATCGTTAGATGCATGTTACGCACCTTATTACACTGTCTGTTGTAGTATTTTTGAAACGCTGACAAACCAATTAAAGATATATTTTTTCTAAACTATTTGAAGAGAGAAGTATTCAAGGCACCTCAACATTAAGCTTTATGTGGTGTTTGATTCTGTGGATAGAAGCACCTTAAGCATACATTGATTTAACTTGGCACCCCAACTGATCTACTTTAACCTCATTAGTTCCTTTAACCTGTGATAAAACTACACTCTGAAAATTGGACAAGGGTGCTCCTGGGAACAACAAATGTATATACTGGCAAAATAGAGGTTTTCAACGGGTTAAAATAGAGCTGTATTATAGCCCTGTTATTATTTTCACTCTACTTATCAAAATATCCAACTCTAATAAAAAGACCAATACGTACCTACCTACAGCAGGGAACATAGAAATATCAACAGTGATGTATGTAGGTGGGACAACTTAGTCTTAATGGACCTCACATCTATGGTGTTACAGAGACAGACCGATTCCCTTGCATTGTTTGCTGATCAAGATAATCTCTCAGTTAATGATGAAAAAATTAAATAATTGTAATGGGGCACATGGTTGGTGGATAACTCTGTGTACCTGGTAATGCTTAGGGAAAGACTTGAAGTAGTAAAAGATTATACATATCTGGAAGTGAACATGTCGAATAATCTTTCTTGGGCTACTCATGATTTTTGTCAACTGAGGAAAGCAAAAACTGCAGGATAGGGTTTATTGCGGTTCTTAAGATATCAATGTAAAAGAGATGTACAGTTGTTACTTAAGGTCTGTCTTGCAATAATTCCAGCGAGGGTCCATGGTATCTATAGATAAATAGTCTGTAGTTAAAACTCAACTGTGGAAACACTACTTAGGTCTATGTAGCCCAAGTCTTTTGAAATAGTTCAACTTGAACTAGGATTACTAAGTATAACATTCTGGAAATATTTTCAGATCATCCGTTTTGTTTTTCATCTTTTTGTCAGTTCATAACACACTTTAAAAAGAGTTACTTGGTTGCCACCTGACAATGGCATTAACTAGAATTACTCATTTTAAAAACATTTCTGGGTTGGTTGATCACAAAACAATTGCAATACTCTGAGGTTATGCTAATGAAAGTATCTAGCATAAAGAGTTTACAAGACGATTTACAGCATTGTCTACACATAAAAACAATGCATCTAAATTATTATAATGTGAGATGTAGATGAATTCAATTTTATTTGAGAGCCAATATGTGTCCATTGGTATGAAGGGTATTAAGTAAGTTTAAGTTTAGTAAGCTCGTTGAAAATATTTTCTTAAATTGTAATAACTCATTATTGTAAAATGTGTTAGTATTGTAATTTTAGGATTTTTTTTAATTGATTGTTTATGTTTTTTGTAGTGTTTCCATGGAAACATTGAAATGAATAAATTAATAAACAAACATATAAATATAATGAAGGGGAGGAGGCTTTTGTTGTTGAATGGGCTATGGAGTATTTCAGGATATATGTGACGAGTATAGAGGTAATCCTACGAACAGATCATAAATCCCTATTGAAGGTGGTACAACCAGGAAGAAACAAAAATGTGTCTGCCCCCTTAGCTGGGTTGACTTCATAATTGATCATTTTTCATTATAAAGTAGAGTATGTTCCTTGATGAAATTACAGGAAGACAGATAGTCTTTCAAGAATGCCCTTACCAAATGTAGTAGAAGTGAGTAATGAAGACAATGACGAAATTGTGATTAGTGCGGGAGATGTGGTATCAGAGTGTGAAGTGTCATTTACTAAAAATAAGCGCACTGCAGAATTTCTAGATGTTGACATTTTAAAGGATGTTAAATATTTGTTGAAGGAGGGATGTTCGAGAGAAAGTGGGGTCAAGGTTGTAGTGGGGCCATATTTTAAGGTATTAGAAGAATTGCTCTTAAGGATGAGATTGTGCTCATGCAACGAGACAGGTTCATTCCTTCAGGTGATTTGAAGAAGAGGATTTGTGAACTTGAGCATGAGGGGCATTTAAGGCAAGCTATGCCTGTCAAAAGTGTTTAGGAGAAATGTTGGTGGCCAAAAATACATATGTGGGTGTAAGAGTGTCTGGCATGTAATAAAAGGTAAGAAACGTTTGAGAGTGGTTGGCGGTAGTGAATGGTACTTTTGAGATTCTGGTCAACCTTCGAGTCAGTATGTTTGGATTTTATAGGTTCTATGTATGCTTTTCTGCATAACTTGAGATTTGCCAAGTTCCTGATGAATAGGCATACTCGTTGATTGATGGTAGAGTTTATGACATAAGTGACCTAACCACTGCCAGCACCATTAAAGTGTTTACAAATAGTGTTGCTAGAGAAAGTGTACAGTTGATATATCATACTTGTGTCAGCAGGACTACAGGTCAAATTCCATTTTGTATGATGAGAGGGCAAGCATGTAAGACCAATTTGACTCCGGATCCAAATTAACCTGGTGGTAAGCCAACGACAGACCTATTGGTTTGAACCAAGTTGCATCCTTCCCCAACATAACCATTTAATTTATTCTTAGCCATGGAAAACGATGAATTAAGGTGTTTTTACTCAGATGTAGAATTGCGCAAATTAAGTGATGGTAGCAGTTGGGTGCAAAAAGGTATTTGAAAAAAAGTAAAGCTGGGGTACATCAGTGTGGGTTTATCCAAGTTCAAAGACCTATTCAAGCTTGTCTCTTTGAGAGGGAATTAGGTCATGTTACATAATGACCATAGCTGGAATAGACCCAAAGTAGCTTGGTATCAAAAGGATTGTTTTAATGATCAAGCCCTGGATGAAGGAAATGAAACAGAGTTGTAGTGGTGCCATGAGGATGGCAGATGTTGAGTGTTTAAAGAGTATAACAGGGTGCCAAGAGGCACATGATGGAGCAGGTGATGGACAACAGATGGGCTGTAAATATGGTTCATTGAGATTCTACCAATTAAGAGTGGCTCCTACAAGACTAAGTGACTACGTGTGGTAACTTTGTATTCATAGTAGATATGCAAATGTATTTTAATACTCAGTAGCGGCCTGTTCCCTGCCAAAGTGGCGGGACTGGCCGGGCCAGAGGAGGGAGGTGGGGAAGGTTTGTTAGTTTTTTAAACTTACCTTAACGCTGCTGCCATCTCCCGCTGCTTCGCGCTTTTCCTGCTTTTTGGCACAGGCTCCCAGACTGCATTGCGGCGAGTCCGGATGCTGCATGAAAGCAGCGTCAGCATTGGCCTGAGCGCCGGCAACTTGCACTCCCAGGCAGACTCGGAGCCTTTGCCTGCTCTCTCCAGCCCCAGCAACGCAGCTAGAGAGAGCTTCACTGCGCATGAGGGTTTGGCCAGCCTTCTCAGGCTGGCTAAACCCTCATGCGCTGTGAAGGGAGTGCCACCACTCCCACACCAGCATTGTCATCCCCTGGTCCCGCCTCAAGGACTCGTCAGAATCCTGAGGGCGGGTCAGGGGATTAAAATAAAATGATAATAAAAACAGGCTTAAAAACGGTTTTATTTGCTGCTGGTGGCAGGGAGGGCGGCGCTCCTCCGCTCTAATGGAGTGGCTACCGCTGTTAATACTGTGTTTACATGTTACCATCTAAATATGTTTCTAATTTTTTTCTGTTTGTAATCACACCCTTTCTCTTATTTATATCTTATTTATATTGTTGGATCTATACCCCATTCTCCCATATTTTGTTATAAAAAACAATCTCTTGTTTTAAGTTCTTGGTATATTTAGTATAAGGGTGATGAGGTGTTGTAGTATGTATTTGTATGGAACACAGTAATATCTTTTGTTGCATGATTGCTATGGGGAGTGGATTCAGTTGGAGCTCTGTAGGCTGACTGGAGAGACTCCCTGTGTGGGGTCTGGAAATAAATACATTGAATTCTACATATTTGGGACTTATTGACTACAACAGTTTGCAACATTCCAAGACAGTCTGCAATTCTTCCCAGCAGGGTTTTCAAAAATATTGGGGAACTATTTCCCGATATTGACCAAATCTACCAGCCGCATGTGCTGTCATATTTCCTCCCAGACTCGGATATTCTCTTATTTTATGGGAGGGCAGCCTCTGGCGATTCCCTTCGGGGATCCTCTTCATCAATTTCACTAAAAGACAGTGCATAGCTCTTCAGGGACATTCAGTGTTGAGGCTGTAACGAGCCTGCTTACTGGGCGTTTCTGATGGTCTCAGGTAATAGTTGGGCGGTGAGCCTGGTTTGATTGGGATCTCGCTGGGAGCAGTCTGACATGAGGTCTAGATCTACATCACGAGTATGAGGTTATGGAGTGAGCCTCTCGTTAAACTACACCAGTCACATCATTAGTCAATCGCACAGTGCCCATCCCTCTGTGACAATGCTAGCTTGCTTTTTTGTTCTCCTGGAGCCTGTTGTGTAGTCAATGCCCCCCATTTATTTGCACGTGTTCTGGTGGAACCTCCCCCAGTGTCTCCCCCTAGAATGCCGGATTTGGAAACGAGGTACCGCTTACTAAAATGTGCATGAAACATCATAGTTGCTGGGCCTACTATGGCACAGGAAAACCATCAGCAAATGTAATACTGTGTAAAGCTTTAAACCAGAAGGAAATGTTATCTATCTTATTTCTAGAATCCTTCAACCATCTCTTAAGGTTGTTCAGCTCTCTGGATAAAAGTTACCTTCCTCCGGAAAGGTTTTTTTTTCTGTCTTCGCTAGTAAGTACCTTCCACTGTTTCAAAAACCTGGATGTGCTTTTTCCATACTACTAGTACATGACATGTATCAGAGTCACGTTTTCCTGGGGGTTTCCAGATTTAGATTTTCTAGTCCCCATCATTACTTCTTTTACACACTCAGGGTTTGATTTAGATCTCAGCGGATGGGTCTTGGCACTTCTGTCAATCTTCCTCTAATCTGTGACATTTATAGAGCCCTCTTACTCTGTATTTTTACTAAGGATTGCATTCACACTCGCCTTAGTCCTGGGACTCCCCTCCTGGCCCAGCTTAACCTGTTGTCTCCTACCCAGATAACACTACAGATGTCCTTAGCATACCCTAGAATCAGAGAAATACCCATGCACAGACTTCACATGTTGCAAATGTAAAGGTGTTTATGCTGTCTGACCAGTGGCTTAACATAGGCCCCCACAGACCCTATGGTGCGGGGGGGGGGGGGCAAGTTCCAGGAGCCCCCTCAGCACAGTACTCTGATCTGAGAGCTCCTGATTAAGACCGAGGAGGTCCCGACTGTGTACCTTGCAGGGGGCCCCCTCAAGTTTCGTTACGCTACTGGGTCCAATCTAATCAGTGGGTCACGTGCTGGGCTGGCCTTCACACCAGTTCCCCTGGAGAAACGTGATCAATATGTGGAATTCAGACTAGTTCTCCCCCCACCTCTACCAAACATAGGTGGTTCCGGGCCGAAGCACCAGATTGTCAGAGATTATATGCACTACTTGTATGGCTATGTTAAGTCTGCATAAGTTTATTCAGCAAAATAAACTAAGTGCAATATTGAAATTCAAAGCAACAACATGTCCCTTGTTAGCCATGAGCTTCTAATGCCAGAGGCGAGTGAGCCACTGAAAGCTCGAGCCAGGTTCAAGCCAGATACCTGGCTCTGGCTTAGCTCGAGGTCCTCTTGGAACTTCGAGCCCAAAGTCAACCGAGCTTTCCCAAGGGCCACAGCTGCCAACCAGGCAAAATGGGGAACCACGTTCGAATCCGGCCTGGGTTCAACATCCTGGGAATCCTGGTACATCTCCCTATACTGAAAAAAAGTGTGCAGTTATCCTTGGGCAAGATTTGCGCTACGTAAATATGGCAAAGAAAATGTGGATTCTGCCCAGTTACCCACGCAATAATCTCATCCGCTAAGAAGGACAAAGCATTAACGTTTGAGAAACCAGTCTAGTGGCTGGATTCATAGTGGAAAACTGGAAAATCTGGGCAAAATACAGACTTCCCTGCTTGGCCAAACTGTGTAATCTTAGGCAAATACTTTATTTCAGCAAGTCTCCATTTTGTTCATTATCATTATTGAAAGAACCTTTAAATACGTGAGTTCAGGAAGTGCACTGTACAAAATCTATTGTTTTATTTAATAGCCTTTATTGTTGACCCATGTAGGGTGCAAATAACACTGACTTGCCTTCTAATTCACTAATAGTGTTACCATCAAGACGGGGGCAGGATGGTTTCTCAGTTCATGTTTTAAAACTCTCACTTTTAAGAAATACTTCTCAATGCAGATATATAGACCAATATACTAAGGCGAAAGGCTTCTGCGTGTTAAAGGAATACACTTTTTAGTTTTTTATTTTGGCGACATGGTGATCATGATGTATGTTGTATAATTTAGATGCTAAATATTTCCAAGGCCCGGCTCCTGCACGGGTTCCTAGAGCCAGATCCGACCCTTGGATTGGCATTGGCACGGCTCTCCCTGTTAATTTGCCCGTACACCAACCTAAATCTAGTGTATAGTCCCACTAATTTGGCTGACGTTTCATAGGTTTCTCCATGCCCTGCTTAGAATGAGACTACACATGACAGAAAGCGGAACTCATTGCAGGTGCAGCTGGTTCTCATGTGAAAAGTGTGAAAGGACCTTGAAAGAAATACAAAATGTGTAAACTTCCAGATGCCGAGCTAGTCGTGCATAAATCCTCACTTGGTAGTGCCAGGAATGAGAGTGAGGCTGAATACTTCTGAAGTGAGCGTGCAGTACAGGCTGTGTATCATATGGGCACGCATACAAAAAGTAAAATGGCAGCAAATGTATCAAGATGGCGTCATCTATTGTGGAAATTTAAAGCAACTTTTCGAGCAATGCCTCAGTAAGAGGGGAAGCCTGACTCGAGGAGGCATTAGACAGGAATCACACTGTAACCACAGTGCCTAAATATAACGTCCAGTCAAATGAATATCTTTTAAAGAGACGAGGGTCCTCATTTAGAAGAGGGCGTTATGGAATAGGGGAGGATGTGGCCTAAGGACTGGAGTGGTCGACCTCAAAGCTGGCTAACCGAGCTCGAGTCTCGTCTGGGACGCTCAACACCCTTACCGCAACCGGTGCTCACGTAAAGCGATCTAATACCTTTGGGTCGAGTTTGCGCTATATAAAACAAAAAATGAAACCCCCAAAATGTGCTCAGTGACTCAAGCTCCTGCTGTCTTCCAGAGGCTCAGCGTGTGCAATGTGTTTTGCAAAGCAGTAATGGAAAATTGGCCTGGGTGAACTGCAAGGAACAGTGCTTCATAGGGGGCAAGGGGGGGGGGGGGGGGCAACTTCCACCATACATCGATGAATCTTTTCCAGGATGAATAAAGCAGCCCTGGACGGGCCGCGCGCACTGCTGTCAGCAGGTGGGCCAATTTGTGAAATGGAGAGCGCCTCTCCTCTCGGAGTCGTTTTTGGCAAGACCTTCAGCAGCGTGTAACACAAGAAGGACATTAAGCAGGTCTCGGTGCAGAGCGGCCTAGCTGTTGCAACGAAGCCAGAACTGGCATTGGGGTTGGTCTCACGGGGAGCGCGCGAGGGGCCTGGGCCTGCTCTTGGTTTCTGAGCTCATCAGATTCCGGTGGAGGGGAGCTCGGGCAGTGGTTGGCACTGAACCTCGGTGTGGGGTTGGAGATCAGAAGATCCAGAGCGCGAGCCCAACAGATCCTCGAGCTTCACAGTGGGGGCCCTGCCTCATCTGGCAAGGATACTAAGTCTTCAGCGCCTCCCTCACCTCCCCAGACGCGGTTTCCTGAATCTGATCTTCTCTGTATGGGAGGGCGCTCATATGTGCCCCAGTGATGACCTGCAGTGAGCTCAGACACCGCCTCCCTTGCCAACCTACAAGAATTCCAGCCAGGGAAGTGTGGAAAGACCAGCTTTGAGAACTCACCCGTGGTGCTGGAACGGTGTATAGTGTAGGGGTTCTGGCCAGTAATACCACCTCACTAAAGGCATGGGGCATTTGGTGGGCTGTATTTGAAAAATGTAAAAAAAAAATGCTGCCCGAAGAAAAAAACTCATTGAGTGGCCTCTTCATTGTTCATTCTCCTAAACTCTTTCATGATTTATGGGAGTGCATCCCTACTTCCAGCACCACTGGAATTCACGCCCCACCACCAACATGCAGAGAAGTCCCCTCAAATATAGCCTAAGCCTTCTCCAGTCTACTTTAGAAGCCGAGTATCTTGATCATCTAAAGCAAGACCCCCATCTCAGAGGGCCTTTCCACCTCTTCACACGCAGCAGTCTTTCACTGGCTAATACATGTTTTTTGAAGACTCAGTCATGTGTCGGCCAACCAGACACATCATGTGCACTATTCATTTCTTTAACCCTCGAGCGAGCTACATCAGTATGCTTTTCCTGCAGTATCACAGTCCACAGAAACATAGTTCGTGGCACTCTGCAGACGGTCATGCATATCTCCAAGTATTTCTGGCATGGGAAAGACACAATTGACTCATCCATCTAATGGCAGCTTGCATTAGCACTGTCTCACCTACAAGCACCCTACTTGGGTACGCAGGCGCGCAGTAGCTGCAACACCCCACACAGCGGGAACAACACAGTGGGTACATAGGCCCCTGGGTAACATTATAGAAACAAATCACAGGAACCTGTGTTATGGGAAGCACTATTCACTTATTCACTAAACGTGATAAATTTTTCGTTCTTATTCTTCATGCAATATCAATCAAATCTTAATCTTTATATTTCAACCAAAGTTCATATAAAGTGCTCGCAGTCTTGTGCGTCAGACTGCTGCTGTAGCTATCACAAAAAGAACATACACAACATAAAAGTGAAAAAATTCTCATCAAAGCTCTGGTCGCATTTCTTTCTTCAAGATTGCTTTTATTCTTCTTATTTGTCAGAAGATAAATTGTTTAAGATTCTTCAAACACTTCTTCCTCATTAAACACGTGAAGTCATATCCCAATGCATTTCGGTATGCACCTTCATCAGGGGAATACACTACAAGTAACAAAACATTCAATCATATAAAGACCAAAACTATTTAACAATTTACAATCATATGTCATCTATTGGATTTTGAATATTTCTCAGAAACCAGTCAATCTTCTACTGTGCACAATCTGTCCTGTGAGTAATTGCCCATCATGCTCGCAAAAGTTCACCAAAAACCAGTCCTATAACCTTATAATCCAAACCGGAAAAACTGAAAAAGTGTGAAAATGTGAACACACCCATGCAAACTACCCCTATTCCTGCCCGCATGCGTGCACAGAAGCCAAGGCATGCCCATTATAAATCTTTCCTTAATATGCAGGAACACGTCTGTGCTCTCTTACCTTCATAAGCTACATTAAAGTAAACACTGGTCAATGTCCATGGTCTCCTTATCCTAAAACAACATGTTAACCGAACACTTAATTGCCTGTTTTTAAAGTGCAATCACTGGCTCATGCATAGGGTTTCTAGACGCTACTTACTATTTCTTACTGATTCCACTGTTCCTCACGTGAAACCGCTGTTGTAGTATCTATGCGTCTGTGGATTAACCAAAAGGAAACCTCCTTAATATTGCCGTACGTTTAAAAATATTTCTCAAAATAGCCCTGAAGTGCTCTTCTAGATACTCGTAGTGTCCTACCTTGTCTCTACTTCCAAACGCTCCGTGTGATTCCAACCGCGACCTGACTCTGCTACTCTATCGATAAACGTGCTCCTTGCCGAGTGCCGGTATATGGCGTGTGACGTCAAGGTGACCTAAAAAACGGACTACTGACTATTCTAACCCTATCCAAAATGGCGGGCGTATGTTTGTAAACACACGAGTAAACGCTAAACCTAAACTTAGAAGGCAAATGTCAAATTAATACAGAAAAAAGCAAGATGTTGTAAACTACTCCTCAAAAGTGTATTTTAGTGGCGGCCAAAAATAATAGTGAGATTTTGGGAGCATGAGTGCAAATAACAAAGTCGGCAATATACATTAAAATACAGTACACATGGTAATCAAAAATATAAACAATTATGGAAAGTTGTTATAAAAAGCACATCATTTCAATCTTATCATTGAGCCCATAGGGGGTCAGCGTCCTAAGGGACTTTATCCAATAGGTTTCCCTCTGAGCCAACAGTCTACCTGTGTCAACATGTGGTTTTTCCACCATTCTCTCTAACACTGTGAATTTCAGTTGAGGTATTGTATGCCCTCTTTCATGCCAATGTACAGCCAAACATGACTTCATGTTCTTTGTTCGAATCATACTTTTATGTTCGGTCATTCGAACTTTCACCTTTCTTGTGGTGCGTCCAACGTATACAAGTCCACATGGACATTTTATCGCATAGACTAGAAAACTTGAATTACAATCCGAAGTATGTCTCAGAGTTATGTGTTTGCCTGTTTGAGGATGAGCAAATGAATTTCCTACTAATACATTGCCACAATGGCCACAGTTATAACACTTCATCATCCCTTTCTGGCCCAAGGCTGTACTTTCGAGTCTACGACCTTTCAATACCTCCTTGATATTTCTTGATCTAGAATGGGCAAATAGAGGTTTGTCTATGAATACCTGTTGGAAATCTGGCTCTTGCTCAATTATTTCCCATCGTTTCCTTATGCATCTTTTTATCGCCGCTGCGGCTGTCGAGAATTTAAGTACAAAAACCTCCCTCCTGTTTTTGCTCCTTGATTTTTTCTCCAACAGGGATAATCTGGGCATAGCTTTTACTCTGTTCTCGGCTTGATCTAAAACTGTGTCTGGGTACCCCCTTGCTTCGTATTCTCCCCGCATTCTCTTGATAGTTTCCAGTCCTTGTGTCTCATTTGAACAAATCCTCCTTGCTCTGATAAATTGTGACAGTGGTAAATGTCTTTTGAGTGAGTCTGCGTGAAAACTGTCAAAATGTAAAGCATTGTTTCTGTCTGTTGCCTTTTTGAATACGCTTGTCACAAGTGTGTTCTTCTCTTTAACACTGACAGTATATGTGAATTTTATAGAGGCATGACAATTATTTAACTCCTGAAGCTGTGTTCTTAGTATTTCCTCTGACCCTCTCCACACCATCAGTATATCATCGATATACCTTAGGTATAGTGCCAAATGAGTTTGCCATATCTCTTTCTGTAGTATATGTTGATCTTCAAATCTGGACATGAACATATTAGCATAAGTAGGTGCCCCAGTAAACCCCATAGAGGTGCCCGTCTTCTGTAGGAAAAAACAGTCTTGCCATTGAAAATAGCCATGATATAAACAAAATTGAAGAAGTTCAAGGAGAAAAATATTATGGCTCTCCTCATAATCATGCTTCAATAGCATCCACTCTGCTGCCTCAAGACCTTCCATATGTGGGATTGAGGTGTACAGGGCTGAAACATCAACCGTGCACAACCACAATTCCTCATTCTCATGAATGGGTACTTTCTGTAGTTTCCGTAGACAGTCCGTAGTGTCTTGCACAAAAGTCGACCATTGTTGCACCAACGGTTGCATATAATGATCTAAGTATCTCCCTAGTGGTTCATGTAATGACCCACATCCCGCCACAATGGGTCGGAACGGTGGATCATTCGGGTCTTTATGCATCTTCGGCAACATATATATATATGGCCTATTGGGATATTCTGTGGTCAGATACCTGCTTGTTTGCTCGTCAATCCTGCCTAACTCAATGGCTTTACTCAAGATGTCTGATAGAATCCTCTGGAACTCCAGAGTGGGGTCCGTCTCTAACTGTAAGTAGGTGTTGGTGTCCTTCACATGTTGCTCTACCTTTTGATGATAGTAGGCGGAATTGAGCACCACCAGTGCTCCGCCTTTGTCTGCTGATACTATGGTTATGGTCTCATTGGAAGCCAATTCATTAAGTGCCAAGGTCTCTTGTTTAGTCAAATTTCTTCTCATGTTTCCATGGTGTTTAATCTGTGAAAAATCCTTTTTTACCAGTGTTTCAAAAAGGTCTAGAGCTTTATGCGTCATGGGTGACATGAATGTGCTTTTAGGTTTAAACACTTTAGTCATTGTGGTGTCTACCGTGGGTTCAGAATTCTCTGTGTTGATCTGATGAAAAAACCATCTCAGTCTCAGCTTCCTCATAAACTTAAAAAAAGAAACTTCAGTCTCAAGATCGTTGCTGTGATATGTTGGTACAAATGACATGCCTTTGCACAAAACTGATGTCTGTGTGGATGTTAATGCAGTGTCTGAGATGTTCATAATCAGTTCCTCTTCGGGTTTCGTCTTAAATCCTGTTTTTTTACCTTGTCCCCTCCTTGTTCGCTTGTTTTGTCTATTGTGTGTTGTGCCTGTGCGTCCGGAGGGTGGTTGGAACTGTGACCCCCTTCTAAAAAAGGCTGTCTGCTCTGATCGCTTGTTACACTCTCTGCACATGCACCCTGTGTTGTTGTCTCTACAGAAGGGCGTGTAGGCAAGGTATCTTGGTCTGTGGCCAAGCTTTCTTCGGAGGTGTTTTCAGTTGGTTTTCTAAAAACCCTTCTCTGTGCATATTTATCAGCCCAGCTGTATACCTCATCCAGCTTATAATCTAAGGTATCACGCTTAAATTTTCGCAACTTCCTTTCATGGACTTCTTTAGTATGTTCATCTAATTTATCATTAATCTCTTTCAAAGTCTTATCCATTTCATCAGCAGACATCCGTGTGGATAGTTCGGTTTTCATGTCGATTATTTCTACCTCTAGCTCCTTCAAAACGTTAGACAATTCTTCAACTATGAGAAGTACTAGATCAAGTGAACATTTGTTCAGTATCGCAAACCATCTTGCTAAAAATGGTTTATTAAATTTAAATAGCATTGGTCTTAATGATATTCGCAGTCCCCTAGGGATGCGCTTAACCCTATGATACTGTATCAAAGTAGTGGCATGAAGCCTCTGGTTAATTTCTTTTCGCAAAGTGTATTGTAACTGTTTAATCAGTTGTGCAGTGGTGCCTGGTTTTGTTTTTAGATCTCTGGTTTCCTTGATGAGAGTATAAATATTCTCCGCTTCCTCAGCTGTGTAACCCTTTGTTTCAGCTTGATTTTTAGTCATTTGGGCTATGTCATCGAAATCCATCTTAATATATGGGTGCAATTCACAAATGGAGCTAAACCTGTATAATATGCAAACAATGTTGTGTGATATGCACTCCTTTCTTAAAACACTTTTTATCCTTTTTAAATTACACTTAGAACTGGTGCTGACCCATATCTTGACTAGCCCCTAGTCAAGTTGGTACAAAATAGAAACAAATCACAGGAACCTGTGTTATGGGAAGCACTATTCACTTATTCACTAAACGTGATAAATTTTTCGTTCTTATTCTTCATGCAATATCAATCAAATCTTAATCTTTATATTTCAACCAAAGTTCATATAAAGTGCTCGCAGTCTTGTGCGTCAGACTGCTGCTGTAGCTATCACAAAAAGAACATACACAACATAAAAGTGAAAAAATTCTCATCAAAGCTCTGGTCGCATTTCTTTCTTCAAGATTGCTTTTATTCTTCTTATTTGTCAGAAGATAAATTGTTTAAGATTCTTCAAACACTTCTTCCTCATTAAACACGTGAAGTCATATCCCAATGCATTTCGGTATGCACCTTCATCAGGGGAATACACTACAAGTAACAAAACATTCAATCATATAAAGACCAAAACTATTTAACAATTTACAATCATATGTCATCTATTGGATTTTGAATATTTCTCAGAAACCAGTCAATCTTCTACTGTGCACAATCTGTCCTGTGAGTAATTGCCCATCATGCTCGCAAAAGTTCACCAAAAACCAGTCCTATAACCTTATAATCCAAACCGGAAAAACTGAAAAAGTGTGAAAATGTGAACACACCCATGCAAACTACCCCTATTCCTGCCCGCATGCGTGCACAGAAGCCAAGGCATGCCCATTATAAATCTTGCCTTAATATGCAGGAACACGTCTGTGCTCTCTTACCTTCATAAGCTACATTAAAGTAAACACTGGTCAATGTCCATGGTCTCCTTATCCTAAAACAACATGTTAACCGAACACTTAATTGCCTGTTTTTAAAGTGCAATCACTGGCTCATGCATAGGGTTTCTAGACGCTACTTACTATTTCTTACTGATTCCACTGTTCCTCACGTGAAACCGCTGTTGTAGTATCTATGCGTCTGTGGATTAACCAAAAGGAAACCTCCTTAATATTGCCGTACGTTTAAAAATATTTCTCAAAATAGCCCTGAAGTGCTCTTCTAGATACTCGTAGTGTCCTACCTTGTCTCTACTTCCAAACGCTCCGTGTGATTCCAACCGCGACCTGACTCTGCTACTCTATCGATAAACGTGCTCCTTGCCGAGTGCCGGTATATGGCGTGTGACGTCAAGGTGACCTAAAAAACGGACTACTGACTATTCTAACCCTATCCAAAATGGCGGGCGTATGTTTGTAAACACACGAGTAAACGCTAAACCTAAACTTAGAAGGCAAATGTCAAATTAATACAGAAAAAAGCAAGATGTTGTAAACTACTCCTCAAAAGTGTATTTTAGTGGCGGCCAAAAATAATAGTGAGATTTTGGGAGCATGAGTGCAAATAACAAAGTCTGCAATATACATTAAAATACAGTACACATGGTACTAAGGGACTTTATCCAATAGGTTTCCCTCTGAGCCAACAGTCTACCTGTGTCAACATGTGGTTTTTCCACCATTCTCTCTAACACTGTGAATTCACAGTTTTCTAGTCTATGCGATAAAATGTCCATGTGGACTTGTATACGTTGGACGCACCACAAGAAAGGTGAAAGTTCGAATGACCGAACATAAAAGTATGATTCGAACAAAGAACATGAAGTCATGTTTGGCTGTACATTGGCATGAAAGAGGGCATACAATACCTCAACTGAAATTCACAGTGTTAGAGAGAATGGTGGAAAAACCACATGTTGACACAGGTAGACTGTTGGCTCAGAGGGAAACCTATTGGATAAAGTCCCTTAGGACGCTGACCCCCTATGGGCTCAATGATAAGATTGAAATGATGTGCTTTTTATAACAACTTTCCATAATTGTTTATATTTTTGATTACCATGTGTACTGTATTTTAATGTATATTGCCGACTTTGTTATTTGCACTCATGCTCCCAAAATCTCACTATTATTTTTGGCCGCCACTAAAATACACTTTTGAGGAGTAGTTTACAACATCTTGCTTTTTTCTGTATTAATTTGACATTTGCCTTCTAAGTTTAGGTTTAGCGTTTACTCGTGTGTTTACAAACATACGCCCGCCATTTTGGATAGGGTTAGAATAGTCAGTAGTCCGTTTTTTAGGTCACCTTGACGTCACACGCCATATACCGGCACTCGGCAAGGAGCACGTTTATCGATAGAGTAGCAGAGTCAGGTCGCGGTTGGAATCACACGGAGCGTTTGGAAGTAGAGACAAGGTAGGACACTACGAGTATCTAGAAGAGCACTTCAGGGCTATTTTGAGAAATATTTTTAAACGTACGGCAATATTAAGGAGGTTTCCTTTTGGTTAATCCACAGACGCATAGATACTACAACAGCGGTTTCACGTGAGGAACAGTGGAATCAGTAAGAAATAGTAAGTAGCGTCTAGAAACCCTATGCATGAGCCAGTGATTGCACTTTAAAAACAGGCAATTAAGTGTTCGGTTAACATGTTGTTTTAGGATAAGGAGACCATGGACATTGACCAGTGTTTACTTTAATGTAGCTTATGAAGGTAAGAGAGCACAGACGTGTTCCTGCATATTAAGGAAAGATTTATAATGGGCATGCCTTGGCTTCTGTGCACGCATGCGGGCAGGAATAGGGGTAGTTTGCATGGGTGTGTTCACATTTTCACACTTTTTCAGTTTTTCCGGTTTGGATTATAAGGTTATAGGACTGGTTTTTGGTGAACTTTTGCGAGCATGATGGGCAATTACTCACAGGACAGATTGTGCACAGTAGAAGATTGACTGGTTTCTGAGAAATATTCAAAATCCAATAGATGACATATGATTGTAAATTGTTAAATAGTTTTGGTCTTTATATGATTGAATGTTTTGTTACTTGTAGTGTATTCCCCTGATGAAGGTGCATACCGAAATGCATTGGGATATGACTTCACGTGTTTAATGAGGAAGAAGTGTTTGAAGAATCTTAAACAATTTATCTTCTGACAAATAAGAAGAATAAAAGCAATCTTGAAGAAAGAAATGCGACCAGAGCTTTGATGAGAATTTTTTCACTTTTATGTTGTGTATGTTCTTTTTGTGATAGCTACAGCAGCAGTCTGACGCACAAGACTGCGAGCACTTTATATGAACTTTGGTTGAAATATAAAGATTAAGATTTGATTGATATTGCATGAAGAATAAGAACGAAAAATTTATCACGTTTAGTGAATAAGTGAATAGTGCTTCCCATAACACAGGTTCCTGTGATTTGTTTCTATTTTGTACCAACTTGACTAGGGGCTAGTCAAGATATGGGTCAGCACCAGTTCTAAGTGTAATTTAAAAAGGATAAAAAGTGTTTTAAGAAAGGAGTGCATATCACACAACATTGTTTGCATATTACCCTGGGTAACATTACCATGTTGGCCAATATTCCCCAGCCCATCACAGAAAAGTGGACTGTGACCCAAAATCTATTGACTTCTACCTGGACCCCTCGCATAATATTCCACCTCGTGTGGCACTTATGCCCCCAAATATCGAATCTGTGCATCTTCCGGTTCATTCTCAGCTCAGGCTGCTGCTTCCAGCGCCTGATTTCTTGGAATTTTGAGTGGGAAGATGGTTGAAATGTCCATGCTTGTTTTCAATCCCCACACGAATATAAATTCTTCTAAGTTCCTAAACAGGGGTGGGACTGATGAGTGATGCCTTTCTAAACGGTGTGAGGTTTCTTTTTGGAGAAGAAGTAAAGCTGCCCCTATCCCTGTGTCAGTATTCGGTAGAGAAGACTTAGTTTCCTTTTTTTTTTTTTTGCTACTTTTATTCTCAATTTAATATTGTGCTTAAACTAACCCAGAGGGGACTCTGAACTGTCCGGGACAAACTATGCAAACACAATATACATTAAGCATAACATAAGTCATTCTTTACTTTAAATAAGAAAGAATCAACCAACATCAGTTATGTGGGAAAGCCCAAACATTTCCCCTCACCCCGTAAAAAATGCCTTTTTAATGCTGTTTTTAAAGTACTCTGGAAGTTCAGTTTCTTTATCTGCTGACGTGTATTGTGCCCTGGAACAATGCCACGTCACTCACGGGTCAGAGCATCTCTGGCTGCGGCCTGCACCATTGATGGATGGGAGATATATGGGGGCGTGTGGACATTTACCGCCTTCCATATAATAGCCGCACACATTAAAGTTAATTTCATTGTTGGACGGCAAGCCACCCTAACCCAGCTGAGGTAACATGTTCAGTCTTCACTCGAAAGATGCCTGTGACAGTGTGCAGTGTTTAAAATCAACAGATATGTAGTATAAAGATTTATAGCCAGCCTCATTTTCCTCCTACACCAGCCCCACTGGTGCCTCTTTAGTTATCCGCACCCTACAGGAGGAGTTTGCTGTTAGTATTCGTTGTCTTAATAATAGTTAAATAATGTCCAAAGGATGTAGACGTCTTTCACCCCGTAATAGTAGGAACAATTATTAGATACTTTTTCTTAAAACATAAAAAACAGTAAAACGTGTTTCACGGAATTTCCTCTTTATAAAAACTCTATGTGCTCCTATCATAAATTTGGTAACACAGAAATAGTAAGGAAACCCGGAAGTTTGTACCACTAGATTTTTCCAATAGAACACTGCCAATACCAGCCTATGCAATAGCAAGCCTAATGTAACCAAGAAGGCGCCGAGAACTACCGTAACACCCTTGCACTACTTTCTGTACTGTATTGTAAAATTTCTCAATAAAAAACTTTTGAACTAAAAAAAAAAATATATATATATATTAGCCAATATATTATGTTAAACTGTACATTCGCCCGCTGCGGTTACCAGGAGTAGACCTCATCTATCAGTGTGCCCTCACGATGGGCACATTTTCTCAGATTTTTGCCAGTAGCGTTCTCAGAATTCTTTTCCAAGAGGTGGCCAGCCCAGAGGAACATTGTTGCAAAAAAGCAAAACAAACATTATTGCTGCCTGCACAAGGCTAGATCATCTACAATAAAAGCCCCAAACAAAAATGTCTACTCACTTAGGACTACTGATCTAACGTGCAGTGGAAAAAGACCATTCACAAGGGTTCGCCGAAATTCTTTCTCAATGGTTTGAACAGCACAGGATTGCTGGAATTATATGCAAACAGTTGTAAATTGATAGATGGAGGCCTGCTTGGGACATTTGTCCTCCATCTCTCACAATATGCTGGTATTGTTACCTTTGTCCCTTAAAAGGACAAAGATTGCAATGCCAAAATATGGGGAGGCGACAGCTTCCATAGAACACTGTCTGTTCCCAGCCCCCAAAACCCTCAGCGGCCACTTGCACAGTAGAAGAAGCTGTCCACCGCAGATAGGTACCAATCTGAGACTTATTACTGACTGACAAGGCCAGCCAGTTATGTGTCAGTGATTTGCGAACCTAAGTGTGGCCACAAACTGACACATTTACCTGAAAATTACGAAGAATGGGGAACGCCCCTTTTCTGCCCACTTTTCATGCTGGATCTCAATGCCTCAATCTGCGTTTTAGGAGATGCAATGGCACTTGTGATGCACTTTTAGTGCTTTGCAATTTAAGACTTTCCTTTTGAAAAGCCTGTTCTTTTATGCAGTTGAGGCTTTCCTAAAAGAAAAACTCTTTAGTTCATCTTTTACATTCTCACAATGCTGGCTGTCAATCTTCCCAGGCAAGTGTCCCAGCAACCAACTAGATTAAAGGGTTTACAGACAGTTCATTGCGTGTTAGGGTCTGGGTGCTGCTGATTTAGGACCAGGATGCTGCTGAGTTAGGACCACTTCACTGAAGTTGTTCACATTCCTCCTTATTGTCATCATTAGCGACAACAATCTTTCTCAGGCTGCATTGCCCCCTATGCTGCAGCTCCCCACGCTAGTCTCCCATGCACATAGATGCTGCCCATTCACAAACCCTTTTCACAGCTCATACTCACCGTGTGCTGGGCAGCCGGAGAGACAGCCCGAACGGTCAACTAAATAAATAATACATACATCTCATAAGATCAGAGCTCCTGTCTGACTCAATTTTGAGACCCTGCAGTTCTTCACTGATGTGCAGAGTGGTAGGCTCGACGAATCAAATCCTCCTGAACCCCAATTGAAATTCAGGCAATAGAGCATCCATGTTAATGAGAACCCTATTCTGTTACCTCTTTAAAGAGTTTAGCTATACAAAATATCAAATAGGGTGAACATAGAAGGGGTAGGAAAAACCTGAAATGGGGCAAATGTCAATGGGGCGAATGGGATGCTCGCATCATCGCTGACTTAATCCATTAGCAGATCTGCATGACCCCTCCTCCTTTTGATTTTGCTAACATTACTCTTTTTAAAATACTTACTTACAGTGGCTTTCAGCAAGCCCTCTTCATCTATTGTTCAGTGGCAGCTGTTTGAGAGTGGTGGCTGGAGGGTGGGGGTTTAGGAAAAAAGAAGACTTACCTTATTGTAGCCGATTGCAAGCCGCCGCCTCTCCTCCTCTGACGCAGGAACAAGAAGCACCCAGACTCCCAGAATGCTAAGGCAGTCCTGTGATTGGTCTGAGCGCCGTAGTTCGGCACTCAGACAAGGCCTGGGAGGTTGGGAATGTTCTCCACCCAGGCTTAAATGCAGCCTGGGTGGAGAACATGCAAAGTGCGCATGACAGTTTGGCCAGCCCCAGACAGCCGGCTAAACTGTCAAGTGCTGCAGGAACCACTCTTCCTCCCTCTCCCAGGTAATCCCAGCCCGCCCCAATCTGCCTGGTTCCAAGAAGAAAATGACATAACGTAACATTTTTAACAGTGCGTTATCATTTTCATTTTCTTTTAGTAGTTAGTGGTGTTATTATGTTATTCACATTTTCCTTCCCTCAACAACAGCATACAGTATGGGGCAAAGGGTCAGCCAACTTGAGTCATTGGGTACCTTCACTGTGAGTGATGGCATGTTGCTCCTTCACAAGGAACGCCTCCTCACACAAAGTAGTTCCATTCAGGGGCGGCTCCTCCACTTGGATGAAGGAGTGTAGACCCACTGCTTTCTCACAGTGCGAGAACCAGAAACATAAAATGATAAAACTACCATTGTATGTTTCTGCTTCTCGCACTGAGAGAAAGCAGAAGTGTTTGGTTGGTTTAGGCGGGTTGGGGAGGTGTGGCTTGCCCACTGCTGAGGGCGCTGACTGTTTGGTCGGCTCCAGGGCCAACCAAACCAGTCATGTGCACTCTGCCTTTTCTCTATGTAGGCTGCATGCAGCCTACATGGAGAAAATGGCCTCCCCATGGGCCCCTGGCTGGTTGGTATCCCAACCAATCATAACGTGTGATTGGCTTAGAGGAGGGGAGGGAGGCTGTCTGCTTCCTGTTCAATCCGAAGGCAGAAGAGCAGGAGAGGAGCAGAGGCAACGCGGGAACAGGCGGCATAGGTAAGTTAACTTTTAAAAAATATTTTAAATTAAACCCCCCCAACCCCGCGGGACCCCCACTCCTCCTCGAGTCATGCTGGCCGCGACTGGTAGGGGCTACAATGTCAAAGTGTGCATTTTGAGACCTAAACAGAATTTTGCTTTTAGAAATAGTCTTTGGGGCACACCAGGAGGTGAGGGGGGGAGCACTGACACAGACACCAAAGTAGTGTGATAAAGGCCGCTTTATTGGAATCAGGTGCACCTAAACAACAACCCACCTGGCCTGTGCCGAACAAAACTACTGCTCACTAAATAACAACTGCCTGACAGCCCCCCACCCCCACCCCTAAAGTTAACCCCAACATTGCAACTGAAATACAAACATCCGCTCAGCCACCTACCCCCCACCCACCGACTGAATGACCACAGTGACCTCAATGACCTCAACCCCACGCCTACCAATACAGCCCCAGGCCTCCAGCAAATATCCCCCTATTCCTTAGGAAAGCGCCACTCGGAAGTCGCTTACGACTTTCGACCCCCCCCCCCAGTACTCCTGCCTCCCGGGATACCTGAGCACCCACAAAGCTCCATCCAACGCCTCCTTCAACTGCACTATGTACAATTCCATTCCATACCTAGATAGGTGGACCCCATCCTCCCTGAAAAAGTACACTGCACCGTAGCGCAATTCCGGGTGCTCCATCCTCCCCACCCCCTCCCTGGCACAAAAGTCCCTCATCTCTCGGTTAATCTTCCTCCGAGCCCTGTCTGTAGCTCTTGGGCGCTCAGCTCCCCTCCACACCCGCCTGGGGATAAACTCGGACCAGATCACATGACAGACTGCCCATTGCCGTTTGATTTCCCTCAGGTCCCTCTTCATTTGTGTTACCAATGCCAGCCCCTTGCACTGCACCAAGTCGTTTTCACCCAGATGAATCACCACTACATCCGGGCAGACAACCCCCTGACCACCGTATTCAACAAAGGCAACAACTCATGCCAACGCCTACCCCCTTTTCCCCACCAGTGACAATGATACAGTCCTGCATCCAATCCCAAATTGAGTGTACGATGTCTTTCCCACTCCGCCTGCTCTGCCCGCTTGACAAATGAGTGTCCCACAATATACACATTCAAAACAGCCACTTCCGGCCCCGCCACAGCACCTGTAAAGAGACACATATCAAAAGTCAGAAATCAAATTAACGACACCCCATCCGCCTTCCGCAGCCTCACGTACGTCCGATAACTATCCGACTTCCACCTTCCCAGCCTCTGTATCTCCTCCTTCCCCCAGCCTCTACGCGCCGCCTCCGTTGCCGCCCCGATCCGGAAGGAATGCGTCCCGAAAGCTAGGGGGTCCTCACCCATGTACCGCAGGGCGTGCTGCAGAACCCACAGCGCCTGAGCCGCCGTCACTCCGTCACCCCCACCCCGACCAAACACCTCCCCCTCCTTCTTGCACCAGCTCGCCATCAGACTCCTTCCCCACGCTGCGGGACACACACACACCCGACCGCCCGGGCCCATCACCACCCAAGTTCCGACCCCCCGTTGGTCCATTTTTGAGCGACGCAGCCGCACCGCCACCTCCCATGCTCGCAACTCCACATCGTCCCACAACACCCCCCACACCCCCCTCGTGCCCAGCAACTCCGACACTCGAAACGCTCCAAAAAACAGCCAGGACATCAGGGTGGAGAACCGCACTGCCTCACCCCCGTCCCTGCACACCTCCGGCAGCGCACCAATGATCCCTTCCAACAGCGCCACCGCGATGGGACGTCGCAACCGCACCTTCGCGCCCCTCTCCCTCGCCCACCCCTCCAGCAGCCGGGTCCCCAGTTCCCCCGCCGACGGGGAGTAACCCCACCACAACTTCCCCATGAACGCCACCGCCGACAATTTGCCTGCAATCGTCACCCGCGACAGCCCTTTTTCCATGAGCGCCAACATAAACCGCACTAAATGCTCCTCGCGCTGCCACCGGTCCCCTCGCCTTACCGCGCCAGACAGCAGGAATTCCTCCCAGGCTTGCTCGTACGACTTCCACGTAGACACCGCTACTGACGTCTTCACCAGCTGAAAGACCCGGGCTCGCCCACCGACCACATCTCTCTCGGAACCGGCGTCCTGACCTCCTCCACCGCCGTGGCTAGCCCATGGAACCTCTCCCACTGTGAACGAGACAAAGCATCCGCAATGTCATTGTCCACTCCTGGGACGTGGCGTGCCTGAAACAGGATGTCATTCTCCAAGCAGCGTAACACAAACACACTCATCAACTTCAGCACCTGCGGGTCCCGAGCCGATTGCCTATTTACCACCTGAACGACCGCCATGATGTCCACCCGAAACAACACACGCTTGTGCGCCAGCTCACCCGACCAAACTGTGACCGCCACCACTAACGGGAACAACTCCAAAAACGCAATGCTCCGCCCTCCCGCTTGCCATGGCGCTGGCCACTGCTCCGCGCACCATTTTCCATTCCAGAACAGGCCGACACCGCCGCCGCCCGCCGCATCAGAGTACATGGTGACGTCCCACTCCCAATCCTCCGCAGGCGCCATAGGCACTCCATTGAACCTTTCCAGGAACGCCCGCCACATGCACAGATCCTCCTTCATCCCCGCCGACAAGCGCAAATGGTGATGAGGCAATAACAAACAGGACAACGCCAAACCCAGCCGCCGGCAGAACGTTCGACCTGCCCGCACCACGCGACACGCAAAATTCAAATGCCCCAACAGCACCTGCAAGTCCTGCATCATCACCTTCTTCTTTGCCAACATGCCGTCCACCAAAACCAGCATCGCCGACTTCTTGTCGTCCGGTAGGCGTGCTTCCATGGCGTCCGAGTCGAGCTCAATACCGAGAAAGGACAACACCGTACTGGGACCGTACGTCCTCTCTTGTGCCAGGGGAACACCGAAATCCCCCATCAACCCGGCCAAACCGTCCAGCAGCCGCTGGCAGTCCGCCGTTCCGGGCCGCTCCACCAGGAAAAAGTCATCCAGGTAGTGGGTCACTGACTCCGAGCCTGTGCGCCTGGAAAAAACCCACTGCAGGAATGAACTGAAACGCTCAAATAGCGAGTACGAAATGGAACACCCCATCGGCAGCGCCTTATCCACAACAATAAGTCCCTCAAAGTGAATCCCCAGCAACTGGTGATCCGCCGGGTGTACCGGAAGGAGTCGGAAGGCCGACTTGACATCGCATTTTGCCATCAGTGCGCCCCTCCCCGCCGCTGTAACGAGCCTCCGCGCCACGTCCACCGATGAGTAGGATACCGACGCCAGGTCCGCCGAGATGTAGGCATTGACCGACTCCCCCTCCGGCCACGACAGATGTTGTATCAGCCGGAATTGCCCTTCCTCCTTCTTGGGCACCACCCCAATGGGGGAGATGATCAAGCCAGGCAGCGGTGGCTCCGTGAACGGGCCCGCCATCCTCCCTTCTTTGACCTCCTTGAACAACTTCTCCCGCACAATACCCTTGTGCGCGTTCACTGACTTCAGATTGTCCGCCCAGCGAGCAATCCGGGAGCCCTCATAGCCCAGCCGAAACCCCTCCCGAAAACCTCGACGCAGCACCTCAGCATCCTCCGCCCACGGATATGCCGCCAACCATGGCTCCATCCGCTCTATCCTAACCGGCGTATGAGCCTTTGCCCAGAGCTCCGGCTCCCCCCCTGCCACCCCCCCCTTCCTCCAACCTGTCCCCCCCCTGAATGGGCCCCCCCTTACGCGGTCTGCTGTCCCGGTGGGCCCCCAAGCCCCCAGCAACGCAGCACTGGGTGCCGCCGCCCGCATTTCGAGCACTCGTGCCGGAAACGGCATGCCGCCATCCGCACGCTCCTCTATTGAAATCCCAGCAGGCCCCGACCCCGGCCTGGCCGCCAGACTCCCCCTGCCCCACCCCCCCTCGGGTGGGGCGGGCTGCAAAGGGGGCGGCACCAGCGGCAAACCGCTGGCTGTGTAGATGGTGGGACCAAACTTGGCCCCGCCCATCGTCTGCTGGTACAAATCCGAATCCAGCTCCCCCCATTGCACCTCCGGGTCCGCGGCCATGCGTGCCCGGAATTCCTCGTCATAGTGTGACCACGCGAACCCGCCGTATGTCACCTGCGCTCTCCGCACTACATCCATGTATTTGAAAAGCGCGACGGACCTGTCCGGGAACTTCTCACAATACACGCTCGCGTATATGAGGAAAGCCGCAGACCAGTTATCTAGCGTCAGCGGCACCTTCGGGCGCCTAGCCAACTCCTGCTCTTACTCCTTCGACCCTTCCTTAGACGTCAACTCCCTGTGGAGAAGTTTCAAGATGTCAATGTACTCCCCCTTCCATATCTTCTCCTTCGTTGCCAACGAAAGGTGCGCCCCCAGCGGCTTAGTCAGCCCCATGTAAGGTAACTTATGCACCGGCACCACACAACTCTCCTTCCCCCCACCCGCAGGGTCTGTCCCTCCAACCGGCACCGTCCCGCCACTCACGCCTGACCCGTCGCCATCCGACGCCGCGACGTCCGTGCCCACACCCGCGTCCTGCACGTACCGTCCCCGCACCAGCCGCCATCCGTCTTCCCGCCCCTCCCCCCGTCCCCACCGAGACTTGCACACAGCGCTGCTTGCCACTCCCCGCTCCGTCTCCCGTCTTACCTGGCGTCAAGGTCGGCGTCCTTGCCGGATCCCGCCGCCTAACCAGTGGAGCAGAGGGGGCCGTCACTCTGGGCACATCTCGCCTTGCAGGCACCTGTAATACACTGCCAACAGCATTACTCGCCCCCCCTCCTCCCGAATCTCTCCTTCCTCCTCCGACTCTCCGTCAGCCGGCTCCACACAACCCCGGCCCCCCTTGGAGGTTCCAGCCGGCTCAACCCCGTCCTCTCCCGACACACCCGCATCAAGTCCAACAAATCCACTCTCCCACTCCCATCCGCCACACTCGCATCACAACCAGAAGTATGGGCATCCATCCTCACTCCCCTACCCCCGGCGGCCGTAACAACCCTTCGGGGGGGGCGGCGGAGACGAATCCCGCCTCCATTCGTTGCGGTCATTAGCTAGGTCCCTCGCTGGAGCTCGGCCGCCCGCACCAGACAGAGCCGGCCCATCCTCTCGGTGGTGTGGAGCCGCATGCTGCTCACCCGAGCGCCTCGCGAACAGCTCCTGCCAAGGAAAAAAGGTGGAGTCCAGCATGCCAGGGTGGAAAAAACCCCGTCACCCCCCCACGCGCCCCCCCTCCCCCTCCGCCACCGCACCCCCAACCCAGCATCACCCCCCGCCCCCACCCTGCTGAGTGGCCTCCGCGCCGCGACGGGATCCACCCACGACCCAGGCCCCAACCCCCCTCCCAGTCCCAGCCCCCCGGCCCTCCCCACCACCCAAACCCCCAGCTTCCGTCCCAGTCGCCGCCACTCCCCCCTGGCCCGCCCCTCCCCCCGCCCCCCTACTCCCCCTTGCCTCCCCCCCACTACCCCAGCCGACCCACCCACTCAGTCCCGGCCCACCCCTCCCCCTCGCTGCTCCTCCGCCTCCGCACCCCTTCCCCACCAGACCCCCCCAGACCGCCACTCCCCCCCGCCTGGCCCCCCCACCACCCCTGCCCTGCCGCCCCCGCCCCGGCGACGCATGCCTGCTCGGGCCCACCTTGCCCCCTCCCTCCTCCGACCCCGACGAGCTCCAGTCCAGCTCCGTATCCGCCCCCCTCCACCTCCGTGTCATCTATCAACAGTGGTGAGCCGCCCCCCCCGCGTCCCCACCTCCCCCTGCCAGCATCCCATCTGGCTCCGCGCTCAGAGGCTCCGCTCCCCCCCCGCGTCCTGCCCTCCCCCGACAGCCCCCCACCGCCCCCAGGCCCCCTGCCCCACTCCCCCCATCCGCTTCCGGCGCATTCACCTGGTCCCCCGAGCCTGCCTCCACCTCACCCGGCCCTCCCAACTCACTGGCCGCCTCGCGGGCTGCCTGCCCCACCCACCCCCCCAGGCACCCCTCCCCCGCCCCTTCCACAAATTCCAGCGCCGGCTTCCTCCCTCTCCGCCCGGCCCTCCCAGCCCCTCTCCGCATCTTCCGTCGCGGCGCTGGCCCGTCGCGCTGAACCCCGCCCCTCGCCCCCCGACCCCCTCCAGCCTCGCAGAGCCGGCCGCGGCGGCTCACACGCCAGTACCGCTGCGGCGGCGCTGTTGGCAGCGCGCCGCCGCTGCCTTACCTGGAGGTCGGGCCTCACCATGTCCATGCGTTATAGAAACAAGGGTTCCTAGCTTATTTAAAATAATCACAGTACAGTATAGCACACAATGGACTACTATACGTTGACTTTCCAATGCCCAGCCGGGCAAGGAATTTATTTATCATTCAATGTCAATTTTATCACAATATTTATCAGACAGATAGTATGACACAAGCCTGTGCCGTACTTTGAAAAAGAGAAGATAGAGAAAAGTGAAAGGGGTGTTTTCAGGCAAGGAAAAAAGAGCAAATCAGGGCACTTATAATTGAAAAGAAATAGTGACAGTGTCGCCTGGAGTGAAACAAACAATATCAAATTTTAAAATGCTACATGTATGTACACTCATAGGTGTCGACGTTTCGATCCCTTCGCTCAATTAGTTAATTGGGATCATCATCAGGACTTAAAAATTAGAGTTTGCCTGAATGTAACAAAGCCTGTTGAGAAAATAAGGAAACAAGCACAAAGAAAAATCTTTAGAAAAAACAGTTATTGAGGAGAGCGGTCAACGCATGCCTTAAACTTTCCATTATACATCTGAAATCACAGTTTGTGACATGTGCTGGGTGACAGTGCCATTTGTGAAGTACATAGTCACGTTGCATTTATACATTAACACTGAGCCTCAGAATCGCAGTGACTCATGTGCAGAAGATATTGGGAGTTTGTGCACAACGAGTGACTGAGGGGATTGTGCAGCAGTGTGTTTAGTGAATGGGGGATGCCCGTGACTCAGTGAGCTGGTGTTTGAGCCGGGCCACATGCATCTCTGGTTTTTCAATGGTTTACTGGTCAACACAGGACGTACCTCTTTGCTGCGAGGTATTGAGTAAGGCGTCAGGCTTTCTTCGGGCACCCACGGGTAGCGTCCGGTGGCAGCCAGGGGTACAGTACTGGTCCTGGTTGAAGGGTTTAGATATATCCCATCGCTGCTTTAAGCCGAGCTGTGGGAAAGATGCACTTTAGTATGCGTGGTAGGGGCGGGCCAAGGAACGAGTGATTTGTTTAGATTACATACCCATTGTGAGCTCGTTTTGATTCGTAAGCGTTTGCAAATGACTCTTGGGGTGAAATGGTTCGACTTCTTACAGCGCCGATTTGTTTAACGTGCTGAAATAAATTATGTTCAAGGTTATATTATGATTTTCAGGAAATCAGTCCGGAGGGTCTAAACGGACAATTGTTAAGGAGGTTTACCTTATTAAGCGTTCTTGAGTGGTACACTGAAGGCTCGATGGCCGGGGTAAGTTGTACACTCTATAATCGATCAATGTCGTCAATGTTGCGCTGAAAAATAAGGATGAAGTTTACTTGGCGCCCAATCTATGAGACATGGTCAGGATCGGACTCAGTGTCCGTTCGGGCGCCAGCGGGGAAGAGCCACTTACCGAGTCAGGTTGGAGCTCGCGTCTGGCCGGGATGCTTCGTTTCAATGCCGGTTACCGCTGGTATTCCTAGGAATGCTAGTCATAGTTTAGCGGTCCGGTCACGTGGAGGCAGCTTCAGGCGCCATCTTGGAACAGTGTCCCCGTCTTGAATGGCTACAGTAATGGAAGTGGTTCTTGGGCGCTTGCATGGGCGCCATCTTGAAATGTCCCGGAGTTCAAGGGTACTATGATGTTAAGAAGTATGAGAACCCATAGCTTGTGATTGCATGAGGTCCCAGTGGGGGGGATTAGGTTAGCGCAAATTGCTCTTCATGTGTTGCCCACTAGAATTACGGGACAAAAATCCACCTGATTGGGTAAACAAAGGGTCGGCTGCAGGGGTAGTATAGCGCAGGCTGTCGCTTGGCAAGACGCATAGGGGGTGGGGGGAGTGCATGCGTACCAGTGAAGTCGGTGTGAGTGAAACAATTGTGACACATATATGTTCATTAATAACTTAACACCAGATAGATGAGACCCATAAGTCTTTCTGCTTTGCAGTTCCTAAATTTGATATAGTTTATTCACAAGAGAGTGGTCCAGTCCTCACTCCGGTTCAATCCCGTGTGGATGGTATTAAACTGTATGATTGATTTCAATTCCTCGCGATTCAGGATTTGTTGCAGATTACCGCCTCTTTGTGGTAATTTCACCGATTTCAGGACTGTCCATCTCAGGTCGTCAGCCGTGTGTTTAAGGGATGAAAAATGTTCCACTAGCGGGGCATTGAGAGTCCCGCATCTTATGCGGCTCCGGTGTTGGCTTATGCGCGTCTTCACCTTCTGTGTGGTTTGCCCCACATACATTTTTGGACAGGGGCATAAGACCGCATAAATTACATTACAACTATTGCAGTTTGTTAAGACTTTCATCTCATTTGTGACATTATTGTGACTGAAAGTGCGCCCCTCCAGTGTCAAATCACACACAATACATTGTCCACATTTTACATGCCCTGTCACAGGTGGTAAGCCCCAGTTGGATTCAATTGTGTTATTTGTGGGCGGTGTGGGTAGGGCCGCCCGGACAAGATGGTCTTTTATATTTTTGCTTTTTTTGAACGCAAACAGTGGCTTCTCAAAATTTAGTTGGCCTGCGTTCAGGATTGACCAATGCTGCAGGATTGTTTTTCGAATTTTATTCGAGACTGGGGAAAAAGTGGTGACACAAGCAATTCTTTCAGTCCTCTCCCTACTTTTTGGTTCAAGTAAGACGTCTCGGGGGCAGTACCATGCTCTTTTAGAGGCATTCCTGACTAATCTCTTTGGATATCCACGCGCTTTTAGTTTGGATGACAAAATATCTGCCTCTCTGAAATAGTCAGGTTTTGATGAACAGTTGCGCCTTATGCGGAGGAATTGTGAGTAGGGGAGAGAATCTTTAAGGGCTTTAGGGTGGTTGCTGTCATACCTCAGCAACGTATTGCGTTCGGTTGGTTTCCTGTACAATAGGGTCAGCAATTCGCCCTCCTCATGGTAAATTGTCAAATCAAGGAAAGGGATCTCTGTTTTATGATGAGAGAGAGTAAACTGCAGGTCATCACAGTTATTGTTTAACCAGTGTAAGAAAGATTCTAAAATCTTCTCGTCCAGATTCCAAATTAAAAAAATATCATCTATGTACCGTCGCCAGATGGCGATTCCAGAACGAAACGGATTGAAATCCGATAAGATCGTGCCCGTCTCGAGCGCGTCCATAAACAATATTGCCAGGTGGGGGGCAAAAATAGCCCCCATAGATGTACCCTTTATCTGCTGGAAGAATACCCCATCAAAGACAAAAAAAATTCTCGTGAGGCACAATTCCAATAGCTGTAATATGAAGAGTGTCGGTACTCTGTGGGGTCTGGGCCTAGAGTCAAGGATTTTTTGAATGACCCGTAGAGCCGCTCCTTGAGGGATATTGGTATAGAGCGACTCTACGTCCAAGGTACAGAGTGTTTGGGAACCTGGGTCAAAAGGGTAATGCTCAACCAAGTTTATCATTTCCATGCTGTCACGGACATAACAGCTAGTAGATGGCACAAAATCTTTGATGTGAAAATCCACATAGGAACCCAGCGGCTCCAAAATTGAGCCACAGGCAGACACTATCGGTCTTCCCGGTGGTTTCTCGATGTTCTTATGAATTTTTGGGAGGGTGTAAATCACAGGTAGGCGCGGACATTTGACATTCAGGAAGTTATATTCCTTCTTACTGAGGTAGCCTTCGTCTTTGGCATCTGAGGTCAGCTTTTTAATTTGTGCTTGGATATCACTAGTTGGGTTGCGTCCTAGTCTTAAATAATGCTCTCTGTTGTTCAGTTGACGGTTAATTTCATCTTTATAAGAGTCAATGTTCTGTAGAACAATTCCTCCGCCCTTATCCGCACTTTTGATAATCAAATCAGCATTAGATTTAAGTGTGCTGATTGCTTCTTTCTCACTCTTGGGGATGTTATAAGGGATGAATAATTTTTTCTTCTCCAATGACTCTAGATCTTTAATAATCAGTTTTTCGAAAGTCACGATTTCAGATGGGACCATACTAGCAGTTGGCAGGAATGTGGAAGGAGGGCTGAAGGGTGTGTTACGATTGGACTGTGGTGGGGGGTGCAGCTGAAAGAAAGCCTTCAGACGGATAAGTCTGAAGAATCTGAGTAATTCAGTCTGCAATTCCATGAAATTTGGACGAATGGTGGGGACAAAGGACAGTCCCTTCTTCAAGAGTTCTAATTCAGAGTGTTGTAGTATGTGGTTGGACAGATTGAAGATTGGAATTACCTCAGGGGCATTTTGCAGGGAAGGGGCTACCATTGGTAAAAGTTGTTGCGGGTTTTCCGCTCCCCTGGGGCGTTGAACCATAGGCAGACACTATCGGTCTTCCCGGTGGTTTCTCGATGTTCTTATGAATTTTTGGGAGGGTGTAAATCACAGGTAGGCGCGGACATTTGACATTCAGGAAGTTATATTCCTTCTTACTGAGGTAGCCTTCGTCTTTGGCAACCTCCCAAAAATTCATAAGAACATCGAGAAACCATCGGGAAGACCGATAGTGTCTGCCTGTGGCTCAATTTTGGAGCCGCTGGGTTCCTATGTGGATTTTCACATCAAAGATTTTGTGCCATCTACTAGCTGTTATGTCCGTGACAGCATGGAAATGATAAACTTGGTTGAGCATTACCCTTTTGACCCAGGTTCCCAAACACTCTGTACCTTGGACGTAGAGTCGCTCTATACCAATATCCCTCAAGGAGCGGCTCTACGGGTCATTCAAAAAATCCTTGACTCTAGGCCCAGACCCCACAGAGTACCGACACTCTTCATATTACAGCTATTGGAATTGTGCCTCACGAGAATTTTTTTTGTCTTTGATGGGGTATTCTTCCAGCAGATAAAGGGTACATCTATGGGGGCTATTTTTGCCCCCCACCTGGCAATATTGTTTATGGACGCGCTCGAGACGGGCACGATCTTATCGGATTTCAATCCGTTTCGTTCTGGAATCGCCATCTGGCGACGGTACATAGATGATATTTTTTTAATTTGGAATCTGGACGAGAAGATTTTAGAATCTTTCTTACACTGGTTAAACAATAACTGTGATGACCTGCAGTTTACTCTCTCTCATCATAAAACAGAGATCCCTTTCCTTGATTTGACAATTTACCATGAGGAGGGCGAATTGCTGACCCTATTGTACAGGAAACCAACCGAACGCAATACGTTGCTGAGGTATGACAGCAACCACCCTAAAGCCCTTAAAGATTCTCTCCCCTACTCACAATTCCTCCGCATAAGGCGCAACTGTTCATCAAAACCTGACTATTTCAGAGAGGCAGATATTTTGTCATCCAAACTAAAAGCGCGTGGATATCCAAAGAGATTAGTCAGGAATGCCTCTAAAAGAGCATGGTACTGCCCCCGAGACGTCTTACTTGAACCAAAAAGTAGGGAGAGGACTGAAAGAATTGCTTGTGTCACCACTTTTTCCCCAGTCTCGAATAAAATTCGAAAAACAATCCTGCAGCATTGGTCAATCCTGAACGCAGGCCAACTAAATTTTGAGAAGCCACTGTTTGCGTTCAAAAAAAGCAAAAATATAAAAGACCATCTTGTCCGGGCGGCCCTACCCACACCGCCCACAAATAACACAATTGAATCCAACTGGGGCTTACCACCTGTGACAGGGCATGTAAAATGTGGACAATGTATTGTGTGTGATTTGACACTGGAGGGGCGCACTTTCAGTCACAATAATGTCACAAATGAGATGAAAGTCTTAACAAACTGCAATAGTTGTAATGTAATTTATGCGGTCTTATGCCCCTGTCCAAAAATGTATGTGGGGCAAACCACACAGAAGGTGAAGACGCGCATAAGCCAACACCGGAGCCGCATAAGATGCGGGACTCTCAATGCCCCGCTAGTGGAACATTTTTCATCCCTTAAACACACGGCTGACGACCTGAGATGGACAGTCCTGAAATCGGTGAAATTACCACAAAGAGGCGGTAATCTGCAACAAATCCTGAATCGCGAGGAATTGAAATCAATCATACAGTTTAATACCATCCACACGGGATTGAACCGGAGTGAGGACTGGACCACTCTCTTGTGAATAAACTATATCAAATTTAGGAACTGCAAAGCAGAAAGACTTATGGGTCTCATCTATCTGGTTTTAAGTTATTAATGAACATATATGTGTCACAATTGTTTCACTCACACCGACTTCACTGGTACGCATGCACTCCCCCCACCCCCTATGCGTCTTGCCAAGCGACAGCCTGCGCTATACTACCCCTGCAGCCGACCCTTTGTTTACCCAATCAGGTGGATTTTTGTCCCGTAATTCTAGTGGGCAACACATGAAGAGCAATTTGCGCTAACCTAATCCCCCCCACTGGGACCTCATGCAATCACAAGCTATGGGTTCTCATACTTCTTAACATCATAGTACCCTTGAACTCCGGGACATTTCAAGATGGCGCCCATGCAAGCGCCCAAGAACCACTTCCATTACTGTAGCCATTCAAGACGGGGACACTGTTCCAAGATGGCGCCTGAAGCTGCCTCCACGTGACCGGACCGCTAAACTATGACTAGTATTCCTAGGAATACCAGCGGTAACCGGCATTGAAACGAAGCATCCCGGCCAGACGCGAGCTCCAACCTGACTCTGTAAGTGGCTCTTCCCCGCTGGCGCCCGAACGGACACTGAGTCCGATCCTGACCATGTCTCATAGATTGGGCGCCAAGTAAACTTCATCCTTATTTTTCAGCGCAACATTGACGACATTGATCGATTATAGAGTGTACAACTTACCCCGGCCATCGAGCCTTCAGTGTACCACTCAAGAACGCTTAATAAGGTAAACCTCCTTAACAATTGTCCGTTTAGACCCTCCGGACTGATTTCCTGAAAATCATAATATAACCTTGAACATAATTTATTTCAGCCCGTTAAACAAATCGGCTCTGTAAGAAGTCGAACCATTTCACCCCAAGAGTCATTTGCAAACGCTTACGAATCAAAACGAGCTCACAATGGGTATGTAATCTAAACAAATCACTCGTTCCTTGGCCCGCCCCTACCACGCATACTAAAGTGCATCTTTCCCACAGCTCGGCTTAAAGCCGCGATGGGATATATCTAAACCCTTCAACCAGGACCAGTACTGTACCCCTGGCTGCCACCGGACGCTACCCGTGGGTGCCCGAAGAAAGCCTGACGCCTTACTCAATACCTCGCAGCAAAGAGGTACGTCCTGTGTTGACCAGTAAACCATTGAAAAACCAGAGATGCATGTGGCCCGGCTCAAACACCAGCTCACTGAGTCACGGGCATCCCCCATTCACTAAACACACTGCTGCACAATCCCCTCAGTCACTCGTTGTGCACAAACTCCCAATATCTTCTGCACATGAGTCACTGCGATTCCGAGGCTCAGTGTTAATGTATAAATGCAACGTGACTATGTACTTCACAAATGGCACTGTCACCCAGCACATGTCACAAACTGTGATTTCAGATGTATAATGGAAAGTTTAAGGCATGCGTTGACCGCTCTCCTCAATAACTGTTTTTTCTAAAGATTTTTCTTTGTGCTTGTTTCCTTATTTTCTCAACAGGCTTTGTTACATTCAGGCAAACTCTAATTTTTAAGTCCTGATGATGATCCCAATTAACTAATTGAGCGAAGGGATTGAAACGTCGACACCTATGAGTGTACATACATGTAGCATTTTAAAATTTGATATTGTTTGTTTCACTCCAGGCGACACTGTCACTATTTCTTTTCAATTATAAGTGCCCTGATTTGCTCTTTTTTCCTTGCCTGAAAACACCCCTTTCACTTTTCTCTATCTTCTCTTTTTCAAAGTACGGCACAGGCTTGTGTCATACTATCTGTCTGATAAATATTGTGATAAAATTGACATTGAATGATAAATAAATTCCTTGCCCGGCTGGGCATTGGAAAGTCAACGTATAGTAGTCCATTGTGTGCTATACTGTATTGTGATTATTTTAAATAAGCTAGGAGCCCTTGTTTCTATAACGCAGTTATACCCATGGTTCTTGGCTACCCGCTGGGTTTCCCTTGTCTTTCAAAAACACTTGAGCGCAATCACTAGATTGCAGGGTTTGTCTTAAACTCGAAATACTTCATTCTCGAGGGTGGCCTTCCTAGTGCTAGAGTACTCACAGATCCTGAATTTGTTCTTACTTCTCCTTTAAGCCCTTGTCTATATTCCTTAGGAGATGTCAGACCATGCCCCTTTATATACTGTAGATCATATCAAACATTTATGTTCATTACCCTCACTACTATCAGAGACTCCGGATGCCCCCCCAGGTGCTGTCTCCAGTTTACCGGAACAATTAGAAAAACTTAAGAAAAAACAGGTCAGGCTCCAACTAATGGTACTTATGCTAACAGATTATCTCAAATCCGGTGTCATACCAGTAGGATTACAGGTGCGGAACATTCCAGGAATATTTACGGATAATCCCAAGTACACGACAAACTTTAGCTACATTGGAACTACATGTTCCAGGCAATGGTTAGCATTGGGCATTGATATTGCCACTGAGACACTTAAAACACTAGAGATTGAAATCAGTGACCTCCTAAAACAGATTAATGACTCAGACCCCACACCTGAGTGTAGGAAACTGCTTGAACAAGTCGAAAAGGCAGTTGCAGAGTTTAACTACATAGAGCAAAATAAAAAGGCAAACAAAGTTAAAAAAGACATCAAGAACTATAGTGCTGAGAACACTTATCCATATCTTAATAAAGATTTTTATACTAACAGACCTAATTTCAATCCCCACAATAGACCGTGGGGCCGTTACAATAAACGGCAAAATATAGTGGGATTCTCCGATACTTCGGAAGATTCATCTGACCACTCAGACCCTGGAGAAGGAGGGAGTAATTTAAGAAGAGGTGGAGGAGCCCCCCAAGGGAATTTTTTATCCAGGGGCCAATCAGGAACTCCTCAGAGAGGGAAAGCGAAAAAACCTCGGAGATGGTTCAACGCCCCAGGGGAGCGGAAAACCCGCAACAACTTTTACCAATGGTAGCCCCTTCCCTGCAAAATGCCCCTGAGGTAATTCCAATCTTCAATCTGTCCAACCACATACTACAACACTCTGAATTAGAACTCTTGAAGAAGGGACTGTCCTTTGTCCCCACCATTCGTCCAAATTTCATGGAATTGCAGACTGAATTACTCAGATTCTTCAGACTTATCCGTCTGAAGGCTTTCTTTCAGCTGCACCCCCCACCACAGTCCAATCGTAACACACCCTTCAGCCCTCCTTCCACCTTCCTGCCAACTGCTAGTATGGTCCCATCTGAAATCGTGACTTTCGAAAAACTGATTATTAAAGATCTAGAGTCATTGGAGAAGAAAAAATTATTCATCCCTTATAACATCCCCAAGAGTGAGAAAGAAGCAATCAGCACACTTAAATCTAATGCTGATTTGATTATCAAAAGTGCGGATAAGGGCGGAGGAATTGTTCTACAGAACATTGACTCTTATAAAGATGAAATTAACCGTCAACTGAACAACAGAGAGCATTATTTAAGACTAGGACGCAACCCAACTAGTGATATCCAAGCACAAATTAAAAAGCTGACCTCAGATGCCAAAGACGAAGGCTACCTCAGTAAGAAGGAATATAACTTCCTGAATGTCAAATGTCCGCGCCTACCTGTGATTTACACCCTCCCAAAAATTCATAAGAACATCGAGAAACCACCGGGAAGACCGATAGTGTCTACCTGTGGCTCAATTTTGGAGCCGCTGGGTTCCTATGTGGATTTTCACATCAAAGATTTTGTGCCATCTACTAGCTGTTATGTCCGTGACAGCATGGAAATGATAAACTTGGTTGAGCATTACCCTTTTGACCCAGGTTCCCAAACACTCTGTACCTTGGACGTAGAGTCGCTCTATACCAATATCCCTCAAGGAGCGGCTCTACGGGTCATTCAAAAAATCCTTGACTCTAGGCCCAGACCCCACAGAGTACCGACACTCTTCATATTACAGCTATTGGAATTGTGCCTCACGAGAATTTTTTTTGTCTTTGATGGGGTATTCTTCCAGCAGATAAAGGGTACATCTATGGGGGCTATTTTTGCCCCCCACCTGGCAATATTGTTTATGGACGCGCTCGAGACGGGCACGATCTTATCGGATTTCAATCCGTTTCGTTCTGGAATCGCCATCTGGCGACGGTACATAGATGATATTTTTTTAATTTGGAATCTGGACGAGAAGATTTTAGAATCTTTCTTACACTGGTTAAACAATAACTGTGATGACCTGCAGTTTACTCTCTCTCATCATAAAACAGAGATCCCTTTCCTTGATTTGACAATTTACCATGAGGAGGGCGAATTGCTGACCCGATTGTACAGGAAACCAACCGAACGCAATACGTTGCTGAGGTATGACAGTAACCACCCTAAAGCCCTTAAAGATTCTCTCCCCTACTCACAATTCCTCCGCATAAGGCGCAACTGTTCATCAAAACCTGACTATTTCAGAGAGGCAGATATTTTGTCATCCAAACTAAAAGCGCGTGGATATCCAAAGAGATTAGTCAGGAATGCCTCTAAAAGAGCATGGTACTGCCCCCGAGACGTCTTACTTGAACCAAAAAGTAGGGAGAGGACTGAAAGAATTGCTTGTGTCACCACTTTTTCCCCAGTCTCGAATAAAATTCGAAAAACAATCCTGCAGCATTGGTCAATCCTGAACGCAGGCCAACTAAATTTTGAGAAGCCACTGTTTGCGTTCAAAAAAAGCAAAAATATAAAAGACCATCTTGTCCGGACGGCCCTACCCACACCGCCCACAAATAACACAATTGAATCCAACTGGGGCTTACCACCTGTGACAGGGCATGTAAAATGTGGACAATGTATTGTGTGTGATTTGACACTGGAGGGGCGCACTTTCAGTCACAATAATGTCACAAATGAGATGAAAGTCTTAACAAACTGCAATAGTTGTAATGTAATTTATGCGGTCTTATGCCCCTGTCCAAAAATGTATGTGGGGCAAACCACACAGAAGGTGAAGACGCGCATAAGCCAACACCGGAGCCGCATAAGATGCGGGACTCTCAATGCCCCGCTAGTGGAACATTTTTCATCCCTTAAACACACGGCTGACGACCTGAGATGGACAGTCCTGAAATCGGTGAAATTACCACAAAGAGGCGGTAATCTGCAACAAATCCTGAATCGCGAGGAATTGAAATCAATCATACAGTTTAATACCATCCACACGGGATTGAACCGGAGTGAGGACTGGACCACTCTCTTGTGAATAAACTATATCAAATTTAGGAACTGCAAAGCAGAAAGACTTATGGGTCTCATCTATCTGGTGTTAAGTTATTAATGAACATATATGTGTCACAATTGTTTCACTCACACCGACTTCACTGGTACGCATGCACTCCCCCCACCCCCTATGCGTCTTGCCAAGCGACAGCCTGCGCTATACTACCCCTGCAGCCGACCCTTTGTTTACCCAATCAGGTGGATTTTTGTCCCGTAATTCTAGTGGGCAACACATGAAGAGCAATTTGCGCTAACCTAATCCCCCCCACTGGGACCTCATGCAATCACAAGCTATGGGTTCTCATACTTCTTAACATCATAGTACCCTTGAACTCCGGGACATTTCAAGATGGCGCCCATGCAAGCGCCCAAGAACCACTTCCATTACTGTAGCCATTCAAGACGGGGACACTGTTCCAAGATGGCGCCTGAAGCTGCCTCCACGTGACCGGACCGCTAAACTATGACTAGCATTCCTAGGAATACCAGCGGTAACCGGCATTGAAACGAAGCATCCCGGCCAGACGCGAGCTCCAACCTGACTCGGTAAGTGGCTCTTCCCCGCTGGCGCCCGAACGGACACTGAGTCCGATCCTGACCATGTCTCATAGATTGGGCGCCAAGTAAACTTCATCCTTATTTTTCAGCGCAACATTGACGACATTGATCGATTATAGAGTGTACAACTTACCCCGGCCATCGAGCCTTCAGTGTACCACTCAAGAACGCTTAATAAGGTAAACCTCCTTAACAATTGTCCGTTTAGACCCTCCGGACTGATTTCCTGAAAATCATAATATAACCTTGAACATAATTTATTTCAGCCCGTTAAACAAATCGGCGCTGTAAGAAGTCGAACCATTTCACCCCAAGAGTCATTTGCAAACGCTTACGAATCAAAACGAGCTCACAATGGGTATGTAATCTAAACAAATCACTCGTTCCTTGGCCCGCCCCTACCACGCATACTAAAGTGCATCTTTCCCACAGCTCGGCTTAAAGCCGCGATGGGATATATCTAAACCCTTCAACCAGGACCAGTACTGTACCCCTGGCTGCCACCGGACGCTACCCGTGGGTGCCCGAAGAAAGCCTGACGCCTTACTCAATACCTCGCAGCAAAGAGGTACGTCCTGTGTTGACCAGTAAACCATTGAAAAACCAGAGATGCATGTGGCCCGGCTCAAACACCAGCTCACTGAGTCACGGGCATCCCCCATTCACTAAACACACTGCTGCACAATCCCCTCAGTCACTCGTTGTGCACAAACTCCCAATATCTTCTGCACATGAGTCACTGCGATTCCGAGGCTCAGTGTTAATGTATAAATGCAACGTGACTATGTACTTCACAAATGGCACTGTCACCCAGCACATGTCACAAACTGTGATTTCAGATGTATAATGGAAAGTTTAAGGCATGCGTTGACCGCTCTCCTCAATAACTGTTTTTTCTAAAGATTTTTCTTTGTGCTTGTTTCCTTATTTTCTCAACAGGCTTTGTTACATTCAGGCAAACTCTAATTTTTAAGTCCTGATGATGATCCCAATTAACTAATTGAGCGAAGGGATCGAAACGTCGACACCTATGAGTGTACATACATGTAGCATTTTAAAATTTGATATTGTTTGTTTCACTCCAGGCGACACTGTCACTATTTCTTTTCAATTATAAGTGCCCTGATTTGCTCTTTTTTCCTTGCCTGAAAACACCCCTTTCACTTTTCTCTATCTTCTCTTTTTCAAAGTACGGCACAGGCTTGTGTCATACTATCTGCCTGATAAATATTGTGATAAAATTGACATTGAATGATAAATAAATTCCTTGCCCGGCTGGGCATTGGAAAGTCAGCGTATAGTAGTCCATTGTGTGCTATACTGTATTGTGATTATTTTAAATAAGCTAGGAACCCTTGTTTCTATAACGCAGTTATACCCATGGTTCTTGGCTACCCGCTGGGTTTCCCTTGTCTTTCAAAAGCACCATGTCCATGCGGCCCGCCTCGCCCAACAGCCGCAACGCCTCGGCCACCCTGGGGTCATCAAACGCCGCCATAACCGCCGCAACACCGCCGCACAGCCAACACGTTCACAATCGAGCACAACGAAGAACGGTCACAAGTAAGCCCCAAATCAGCCCCCGTCACAATCACTAAACCGCCCAAAACTCCACAACAATTCCAATTCGACCACCCGGCTGCTGTGTCACTGCACCACATAGAGTGTGCAGTGACACAAAATGGCCGTTTATATCCAAGCCAGCCCAAAAGGAGCCCAAGGAAGCCCAACCAGCCCAACCAGCCCAGCTACGTCAACCCACGGGACTCAAACTTCCCCCCCCTCTCCTGCTGTCCCAAACATCCCCGTGGGGGCAAGCCTCCCGCTGGTCGGCTGCCCCCCCAAATCTCCATTTGTTATTTGTGAAGGCAAATAAGCCCCCCCAACAATAACGTTTTACAAAAACCATGAGAAAATCATTCACATATTGCCAAAGCAAAAAGGCTGGGAGCCAACAGTAGATCTATTGGCTTTGGCAATGCTTGCTTATCTCTTGTAAGGAGCTGAAATTCAGTCATGCCATGAAATAAGGAACACCCCAGCATTGGAAGAGGGCCAGCCCTCAACTCGTGATGTGGTGATAGATCTCTTCATCTTGACTGTTTTTTTCTTGAGGCCTATTTGCTACCGATTTTCGTAAATAATGAAATGGAACTTGCCCAAGCAGATTCCCCAGAGCGGTAGTTATTGTTATTGCTAGGTAGTATACGTAAAGCACGGTGTCTGCCAATGCCTTGGGCTCCTGCTACTGAGGGTTGCCTGGGTTATGTTAGTTTGTCTTGTCTCTTTGCATACATTTCACTCTGTCCAACTGTTCACGTGTATTTCGGTGGCTGCTTGTCCATGTCTTCCTGTACCGGTATCCTTGTCTTCCTGTCCAAATGCAAGAGTCTTCCTATTCCAGTGCCTGTGCCCATGCTTCTTTGTTACAATATCTGTGTCCTCCTGTTCAAACATGTATGTGACCACTCTTTCCCTTGCCCAGTGCACGTGTCTTGTGGTTGACGGTATCCTGGCCCAAGAGAATTACTGAGCCGGCAGGAGAACATTGATACATAAAAAGCCAGGTTTGGAGTTTCTTTACGAATTCTGGAAAAGTGCTCACATAGGGAGGAGTTGAATCCTGCTTTTCCTGCCAAATAAGAGAAAGAGCTCCCGGCTTACCTAATCTCAAGTGAGGAATGTATGGGATGTTGGCTCGGTGGAGCAAGGAAAAGCTTAAGAGCCAAACAGGTCTGTGGAGGGAGATTCTCCTGTTTAGGTCGTGAGGGACGATGTTGTAGAGGGCTCTATAAGTGTGACAAAGGAGCTTAAAGAGTACTCTTGTGCACTAGAAACCATTGTAGAGCCCTGAGATGTTTGGAGAACAATGTGTGAACTAAGAGATTCAATACTAGCCTTGCTGCCACATTTTACACCACCTGTATCTTTTAATTGGGTATTTTTGGATGCCTACATAGAGGGCTTTACTGTAGTTCAGTCTGCCCGTGACTGGGGTTTGAGTTACAGATTTGCGAATATGGAATCTCCCAGTGCCTAACAACAACAACAAAAATGAATGTGTCCTCATGTAATGCAGCTGGTGCTATGTAAAGCGCTCTGATACCCGATTCGGGTCAAGTTCGCACTATATAAAACTCTGCAAAATAAAAAAATAAAAAAATAAGATGCCTAGACAGCAATGTCTTTGCCAGTTATTGTGAAGTGTATGTTGACAGTGATCCCTACGTTTCTGTCTGAATTAACAGGTTGGGGTGTAGAACCGAACACTTTAAGCCATCAATATTTGGACCAGTGTACGGAGTTCTTGCACACATGACTTAAAGCTGGACTGTGTTCTGCGGATATCATCTAATATGAAGATGATCAGTTGGGCGTCATCTACGTAAGATACAACATCATAGTCAAAACTTATAATAATGCTGGCAAGAGGGGCCAGATACATATTTAATAGGATGGGGCTCAGGAACGAACCCTGTGGAACACTACAAGTAAATTCAGAGGTGCCGGATTGACTGGAAGGGTATGAGTAGAATCGGTTGAGAGTGCTTTAAGATGAAGGATTAAAGTAAATTGCGGGTGTTCGAGCATATATCAAAGTCATGGACTTGCTTAAGCTGAGTGGCTTGTTAACCTGTGTCAAATGTGGTGTTCGGCCATTGCTGAACCAGATGTTAATATTTTTGGCAGGTGATTTGGTTTTAGTTTAGGGGAGATTGGCCGGCACCGATTGCATATTGTTCTTGGTGACTTGTTTACAAGGCCCGATTTTACTGCAGGAGTGGTGCAGATTGACTGTCAAAAAGGCTTACAGGTGGGAATCTTAGAAGGTATGAGGTAGTGCTGTGACCAAGTCACAGGTAAGGGGTGGGGTTGCTGACCCTGACCCTGAAACTGACATATCTCAGGACACGACATCAAGGACACCCCTCTCGGGGACATCACCGGGGTGGAGTCCGGCCATTGAGGTGCCCAGACCACTGGATCAAGGGGCAGGGGCCAGTCCCCAATTGACCAGGCAGACCCAGGACAGTGAGGGGGGGCCAAGAAACCCCGACGGGAGTTGTGTCACCTCCGTGTGGCCGAAGCCAATGCTACAGCCTCCGGCCCAACCCTGGTCCAAGCCAACGGCTCCGAGACTTTGCCTGTGCATCCCCGTGAGGTTGGTGAAGGTGTTTGATATCGGACTAAAACAAAAGAGGGATGTAGAGAGCCACTCGGGCTCTCCTATACAATATATCGCACCCATGCATCCCTACACCCCTCGGGGCGGGCTCGCCCTGAGGGTATAAATAAACCGGCGGGAGATCGCTCTGGGTCTTCCCGCCTACGGAGTAATTCCTGTGTCCTGTGTGCATTATTTGACTGCCACACCAGGGCCTAGTCGGGCCTAGTTCTGGCCCACCACACTAAGGAGGGACTAACGAGCCTTTTAACTAATCAGGAGCCAGCATTTACAAAGGACAATGACACAAGCCAATGAAAAACATGGGCGGAGAGTGGGCGAAGCTTCAAGTCCATACTCCAATACAGCATGCCTAGCAGAGCAGAGCATGCGCTGTCCAGGCTCAACCTAAAAAGAGGGAAAGGTAGCTGTATAAAACAATACAATATAAAAAAATCAGGGTCTTTAAAGGAATTTAACCAAATTCGCTGGGGAAAATATAAGTGAAGTAAAGTAAAATTTACTTGGCACTGAAGAAAAAAGTAATCTAAGGTAGGACATAATAAAAAAATGTTTTAAACACAAGTAACGAGAAATTGGGAATTCAAAAGGGAGGAAAACTGCCTGTGTGGCCAGCCAACAATGGTTCGCCACCCACAACAGACCGCAATTGTTCAGCGAAGAAAGGATGTGAGGCTAACCTGAAGGAGACATGGGCTCAGGAAGATCCCTGATTGGTCTTCGAACAGGAAGGAGGTGTAAAAAAAACTGCATCCCTTTACTTTATCATGGTATTTAGTTACGCGCAAAACTCCCTCCGGGAGGAGTATCTTGGCACTGACGGCTAAGCCCTAGCAGCAAAATCTGGGTCTGCAGGAACTAAATCTGTGGTTGCATAGAGAACACAACAAAAAGCCAAGAAAGGGGTCTGGCTTACACAATTAAGTCAGCGTGCGACAGCACACGTAATCGAAGATTAGGGCAATGTAGTCCGAAACACTACAAGCCAAGCAAGGGGAGTGGCTTACACAAAAGATTACACATGTGTAAGCAACATTGAACCCTAAAGGAACTATGCCAAATGCAAGATGGTCAGGAGGGAAGAGGGCGAGAGAGAAAAAGGATTAAGCGAGACAAACCAGGTGAGTAAATACGTCTAAAGAGGACATGGTTAAGAAGAGAGGGGAATAGAAGTAAGGTAGGGTGATGCCAGGGAGAAACGCAACTGAGAACGGTAAAAGTGGTAGGGGGACTCTGAGAAGGATAAAAATGGAAGGATGAGCCGCAGAAGAGTAAAAGTGGTATAGTGAGTCTGAGAAAGTTAATAGCTTTAAGAAGAGTCTGAGAAGGGTAACAGTGTTAGGATGAGTCTGAGAAGGGTAAAAGCTGTAGGATGAGTCTGAGAAGGGTAAATGTGGTAGGATGAGTCTGAGACGTGTTAAGTGGTATGAGAGTTTGAGAAGGTTAAATCGGTAGGATTATTCTGAGAAGGGTAAAAGTGGTAGGAAGAGTCTGAGAAGGGTAAAAGTGGTAGAGTTTGAGATGGGTAGAGTGGTAGGATGAGTCTGAGAAGTGTAAAGTGGTAGGATGAGTCTGAGAAGGCTAAAAGTAGTAGGAAGAGTTTGAGAAGGGTAAAGTGGCAGGGAGTGTCTGAGAAGGGTATAAAAGTGGCAGGAAGAGACTGAGAAGTGTAAAGTGTTAGGATGAGTCTGAGAAGGGCACGAGTGTCAGGGAAAGTTTCAGAAGGGTAAAATGTTAGGGAGTGTCAAGTCAAGGGAGAAAGAAGGGCGAAGACAATAGACAGTACGCATCGGAAGGGTTTAGAGGGGACGGGGGGTTAGTAAAGATGGAGAAAGGGAAAGCCAGAAGGAGGTCACTGGACGGCTGGCTGGCAGAAGGCAGAGTTTATACTGTAATCCTGGGCCAGCTGCAGCACCGCAGGAGCCTGGAATCCAAGAAAGAACAGCCGAGCGAGCCCTTTTCAGAGTGATCGCGAGCCGCGCGGCCTGGCTTGCCGCCAGACCCCCTGATTTGCTTAGTTAGAGCTCCAGATGCACAGACTTGCTCTAGGATGGTCTACCTCTCCAGTGGGGTGGTCGGTTGCAGAGTCTTGGTTCTAATAAACCACAGGCCCTGAGTTCCTATGCCTCTGTAGGCCGGACACTGCCGTGAGCCACCTTCCTGCCACCTAAAGACACAGTTTACCGTGTAAATGGATCTGTGCGGGGTGGGAGAGGAAAAGGGGGCAGGGTGAAGTGATAGTCCAGGGAATAATAAAATGGAAAGAGAAGGTACGGAAACGAGGGGAAAAGTAACCAGCACCGAGCGGAAGAATTGAGAGAGAAGCTTCATGACAGAAGAGAAGAGCAGAGGGACATGGGTGTAAGCCCCCCAGACCAATCACTAAACTGCATTGCAGGGACACTTTCCATCACAAGCAATCATGCATGGCGTTTTGCTGTTTTTATGTTTGCTGGACAATGCAGATCACATAAAAACAGCAAAAACAAGGAGAAATAAAGCATTTCTCCTCGTTGCGCCCTGTTAAGACTAGGTTTTCCCTGGACTTAATTTTTTGCGCTGCCTCATATTTATGCTACCCTTGTAAATATGGGTCAGCTTCAAAATTAATGGGTGTTGCAGCGGAATGCTCCCTGAAACATCCATTGCCCACCCCTTTCACGCTAAGTATAAGGTGAAAGGGTGCCTTATTTACAAGGCAGCATAAAGCCACGTTAAGTTAAGTAACTGACTTAACACTGCCTTTTAAATAAGGCGAAGCCTGTAACGCCACCACAGCGTCAAAAAAGAGACGTTCTGGTGGTGATAAGGGCTTGTGAATATGCCCTTAGGTTTGCTGTCGTTACACACCAACACCTGGTTTAAGGTACAGTTTAGTCAACATGGTTGATATACAATGAAGATCAGTACCCCCAAAGGTTTGCGACAAGGATATATCCTTGGTCCTTGCTTATTCAACTTCTATTTGTATGACCTCCTACTATTGTAGAAAAAGTTTGCAGCTTTCCTATGAGACTTGTTAAATGCGCTTCCATACGCAGATGATTTGATGCTGTTTGATATTACCCCGATATGCCTACAACTATAACTTGTGATTTTCGATTGCCGTAATAAGGAAGAGGAATATGAACATACATTTGAAGAAGATTGAAGGTGTAGCCTTTGGTCAAGTTAATAAAAGGTAACAAAAAAACAGATTGATAGAGGCATTATAGAATTTCTAAGACAGTATGATTACTTAGGTATTACATTAGATGATAAATTCTTTTGAAAACCACTAAGGGTTGAATTAGCATACTGTAGGAGAGAAAGTGGAAGCATCTGTGAATTTTATAACTCGTATGGAGGTGTTTCGGTTAAAGGTAATCAGAGCAACAGTAAATGCCTGCATGTTAGGGCTCTCGGGTTTCTAGAGACCAATGTTGCACTGCTCTAAATACCATACAGTTTAAATAATTTGTTCTACTTTCAAACCCAGGAACAAGAAAAAACAGCCTGTTTTACGGATTAAGTTGGGTCATATTTCTGCTGCATTACAGACAGATGTAACCATCATAAAAAAAAATTCTTTTTCAAGAAAACACAGTTGGACTTGGTCTAGCTCTATAAATTAATTTCTTTATGGGAAATACTGATTGAGAAACTAGTGGCCCAATATTCTTGTTTTATGACCCTTGCTTGGCTCTTCTTTTCATTTGGGAATCTGTGGATCGTGACGGTGTATGTAAATACAATCACAAAACAATTGCTCGAGAGAAATCACATCTATCTAGTTTGCATCGTGATGTTGCGATTGATGGGGAAAGTAGATATGGTAGAGTTTTAAGCTTTGACTAATCTACGTTACTGACACAACTTGTCATTGGAAACTGCATATAAAGTCAACATTTCTCCACTTACAATTTAATTATTCCCCCTGGATAATTGTATGAAGATGGTTTTGGTTTGAGTCTTAACTCTTTTATTTGTGGATTGTGTGTGCTAGGGGAGTAGTCTTTTGCATATTTGAATACTACGTGTAGGGCATGTCACAGTTTGGCTTCTGACTTTTCTCCTCCAATGAACCCCCTCATTGTTCGAAGCCCAAAAGTGAGTGCTCATCCAAACGTCTAATGCAGGGCATTGTACTGGAGACAAGCCAAGACGCCTATCCGCTATTCCATCATAGCAACTTCGCCCATCCAAGGAGACTGAAATCCAACAGTGGTTGTGGGCGGAACCTCTCACTGTAGGGATAACATTTTGCTTTTCCGAAGTCCTGGGTCTCCCACAGGCTGCTTCCGGAGAACTCCTTGTGGTAACAGTGTTTCCTGTGTTATGAATCTTTCCAGTCACAGGGTAAATGGAGATAGGGCCCTATATGGTCAAGAGCATGCTCCCTCACACCTCTTTCAGCACTCAAGCACAGTAGGAGTGTGTCAAAGCTTAAGTTGGCATAAAGATCGGGTTCCACTCCTTCACAATACAATATGAGCAGGGCGTTCTTCTCACAAACATGTGGCCAGGACCCATGCGACTTGAGTCGTACATTCTCAGGGTCCACAGATCTGCCTCAGAGAGAGACTCTACCCAATCCCAAGGTCAACACAGAGGCGGCGCTGCAAATTTTATAAGCACATAGTCAGCAGGCTTAGTATTCATATCCCACAGCCTTCCGCCCTTAAACTCTATCATAGCTAATCACAATTATCTAAACTTTAAAACATTGCGGCAAACTGAGTGCCAGAGTGGCTCCAACAATTTTTGGTTGTGGTGAAAATTAATTGCTACTTATGCAGGATACTGGCGAGTGAGCAAGTCCTGTACATTTTACTAGGAGGTTTTTTTCCTAGCCGCTCTTTTCATAAGGCATGTAAACTGATTGATAGGTGTTTCCATACTGCTTGTATGTACCAGTCAGAAATTAGCTGATATCATATATGGCCATCGTCTACACACCCAAGGCAAATTTGGTTGACGTCTTTTACTTCAGTAAGTGAATTTGGGACATAAACTTTAAACGTACATTCAGTGGAAGGTTAAAGAGGGAGGTAGAGAGATATGTTATGCCCGAATGAAAGTGCAATGTGGACCTCTGACTTCTCCTGGCTTAAATACAAAACATTCTAAATAATTTAGAATTAAATGTCATTTAGTTCTCTATTTAAGGATTGTCGATATGGAAATAAACTGTACAACAAAGAGAAGTAAATGGTCCCTTATTAAACACAATAGTGGGGTTACCATAAGACAAGAAAAGTTTGTGTACAACTTGGAAAGAGCCAAGATCAGTTTATTGGTCTTAAATAAAACTTTTGGAATACAGTCTTGGCAATTTAAAATGTTTGTTACTTCTACTCCTAAGCAGTTCTTGGACACCACTTGTTGATCTGACAAATGTCTTAACACAAGTACTTTTTATACTGGAAAGTAGTTTGAGAGTATCACAATTGTGTAGATAACCTTAATATCACCTATTTAGTATTAAGTGATGATATATCTACTGTAGGCACACAAAGGCAGTCATCAACCCAACTAGTCAAGATAGGAACTGTAAAAAATGGGGTTGTTGGTTGACTGGCGTGTGAGTCCAGGTCAAGCAGCAACCACAATGCTTATCAGGGTAAGGCATAAGCAAACCCCAGATAAGCCTGTGCCCAACCCCTAGCTTGGCACCGACCAGTCAGACTTAACTTGGAGGCAATGTGTAAAGTATGTGCAACACTTTGAACAGTAAAACAGTTAAAACAACACACAAAAAAGCCCAACACAAAGTTAGAAAAATAGAGCTTAATTTAATAAATAAAACAAGACCAAAACAACCAAAATCCAATCTCTAAAACCCAAGTTATACGTTTTTAAAGAATAAACTACAATATAGTGCCTAAAAGCATAAAATGCATTCCGCGGCTATCTGGTCACGGTGGACTGGGTCAAAGACAAAAGTTCAGGCTGACCGTGATGGAGCGCAGGTCGAATACAGTCCCAGATTAGTCCAACTGAAGTTTTACCTTATCAAGTTTTGTGCCAAGAGTCCCATTCGCGTTGAAGAGGGTTGCTGGGAGCAAGGAGAGTGTTGCGGGCAGTGATTCGCGTGGTGCGGAGAGCAGGCCAGGCAATGCAGACAGGAGGACTGGAGCTTTGAGTTGGCGGTCCTCCACAGATGATCGATGCTTGCTGTGTGAAGAGGCGGGAAGCGGGTGTGTGAGCGGCGCTGTTCTAGTGTGAAGGCCCCATCGCAAAACCCCAAAAGTTTGATTTCAAGTGCTCGAGAGCCACACCAAGGGTCCAGGACCTGAGAGGCACCAGTTGGGAGTCAGGAGCTCGCTGAAGACAGGTCCAGTAGTTGTTAGGGAGCCTTTAATGTCCATGAGGCTCAGGTCAGGAGGTCAGCAGACTAGCCCTTTGCGTCACTATGGGGTTCTGGGTTCAAGATGAAGTTGCAGGTCCAGTTCTTCTTCTCCAGGCAAGAGGGCAGCAGGCAGTAGATAGCAGGGCAGAGGTTCCTTCAGAGCAGCAGTCCAGCAGAGCGGCAGTCATTGTAGCAGCACAGCAGTCCTTCCTGGCTGTGCAGCTGCAGGTCTAGAAGTGTACTGAAGTGGTGGTGTCTGAGGTCCTTCTTTTATACACAGTTGTGCTTTAGGAGTGAAGAAAATCTTGTAGAGGCGTGCCTCTGAAGTGCACAGATGCCCTGCCTTCCAGGACCTGGCTTCATACTAACTACAGGGGGTATGTTGCCCTTTGTGTGGACACAGGACACATTCTATTCAGGTGTAATTGAGGCTGGTCCCAGCTCTTTTCTCTCATCCTGCCAGTGGTGGCCCATCAAGTCACACTTAGGCTGCCGTTGCGTGTGGCTGTTTAGGAGGAATACACAAAGCTCAACTGCCAACTACACCCAGTCATGCGACCAGAGACAGGGTGCAGACACCAAATGGCTATGGCAAGAAAATGCCAACTTTCTTCAAGTGGTATTTTCAGAATTGTAATTTAAAATCCGACTTCACCATAAATGAGGTGTAGGACTTGGCCCTTCTGGCAGGTTCACCCCTGAACTTTTTGCCTTTTAATGTTACATCATTATAGTGATTTCTGGTCTTTGCGCACTTTAGCACTGTGGCGCAGTGTAAAGTGCGTGCCCTCTCTGAGTGCGTGTGTGAGATTGGCCTGCCCTCCCATAGGAATGCATGGAGGATATGTGTGTCCATGGTAGTTCCTGATGTGTGGGGAGTGCAGGGTCGAGTTTGGTATGTGCGGACTCGTGTGATTAAATGCTGCGCGATGATGTGTGCAGCTTTAATGTGCCTAGTGTGGAAGTGCCACTTCTAGAAGTTGGCCTGCCTGTGCAGTAAATGTGAATTGACTGATTCCTGAGACACCAAACATAAACTAGTCCCCCCTCCCCATTTGCAAATTACACTTCTAAAATGTAATAAGGCAACTCCAATGTTATCCTACGGGAGAGATAGGCCTTGCCGTATGGAAGTACGAATTTAAGAGTTTTTCTCTGCAAGGACATGTAAAACTTAAAAGTACATGTCCTGCTTTTTAATTACATTGCACCCTACCCTCTGGGTTGTCCAGGGCCTACCCTAGGTGTGAAATATGTATTAAAAATAAAGGTTTGGTCCTCTCAAAATCTTTATTTTGCTAGGTGGAAATAGCAGTTTATAATTTCACATGCAGCCTCTGCAGTGGCAGGCCTGAGGCATGTTTAAAGGGCTTCTTAAGTGGGTGGCACAATCATGGCTGCATGCCCACTAATAGCATTTACTTTACAGGCCCTGGGCACATGTAGTGCCACTTTAATAGGGACTTACAAGTAAATCAAATCTGCAAATTGGGTTTAACCAATGCTGCCATGTTTTAAGGAGAGAGTCCTAAGGCTAACGAAAACGAATTCAGCAAAAATGGAGGAGTGATGGCAAAAAGCCTGGAGAAGGCACTGCAGAGAGGCCCAAGTCCAACAGGAACAAGCAGTTCCTACCTTGCTCAACTTTCCCTCCCCAAATGGTGAGAAAAGGACGAATGAGTAATGTCGGAAAAGTCACAAGCAGACCACCAACCCCATTCTGAGCCGTACTGAAGTTCCTACGTTTGGAAAAACACTACGCCGCACTTTGATGTCACATGCAGTGCTAGCTAATGGCTATAAGTAAAAAAAACACCCCAGGAGGAGAAGCTGCATTTATACAGTGCGATAAAAATTAATTACTCCAAACATTCATAAGTTAAAACAAAGCCCAGAATTAATTTGAATACAAGTCAAGAAAGGAAGGAACATCTTTGGAAAAGGAAAGAAAGTAACACCACCTTGCATTACAGTCTCCAGAAAACACTAGTGAAGAGGTAAGAGATCCTGTTGTAACAAGATATCCAAGGCTATGTTGAGAACTGGCCTATGAGAAGGCCTTTCGAGTACTTTCTTGATTGCCAAAGGAAAGGTCGACCCCTCCAAGTAGCCAGGGTGCCACCCTGCACAGAACGATATAAGTCAAAGGTGTCAAGTGTCTCCTTTAAAAGATCACAGCCAGGAGGGACCCATAGAGCGTCTCTTGCTTGGGGAGGAGGGCAAAGATGAACCATCAGACCCCAGCATGAGAGTTGCAGCAGGAATGTGGATGAAAGGCATTATTTTTTAAATCCTCTGGGAGACCTGAGGGGACCAGCTCCTGTGTGTGGAGAGCGCGAGAAAATCTTCCTTCCTTAGGGACAGGTGTAGTTAGATGAATTTGTGGTTGCTCGTGGACAGGGGGTGGGGACACTGCCACTCCCACTACAGGAGGCGCTGTCAGATAATGCTGCTTCTTTACATGTTCAAAGTGAGAGGGGCTTCACCTGCGTCCGTGGGAAGAGAGGGGTGAGTGCGCCTGCTCGTGATTCTTCTTACAAATGAACCTAAGAGAGGCCGATCGCGCGCTCGTGTGCCTTGAGGGCGATCAGGGATATTTTTATAACCAAAAATACCTATTTTATCTTCCTGTTGATTTCCCAAGCCCGTGTTTACAGTATCTCTTCCAGAGTGGTGTCATATTTTTCATTTTTTCATTGCACTATTGATTTGTTACATGGCTTCCGTGGTGCTGCTGTGCTCTGTCAAGAGGCCGCGCGGTCAGAGCTCTGTTCAGTGTCAGGGGGAGCCTTGGGAACGCTGCTCAAGCCTAGCACACACTGCTCAAATCTAGGACACGCAGCTCAAACCTAGGACACGTAGCTCATACCTAGGACACGCAGCCAAAGTCTAGCACGCGCAGCCCAAGTCTAGCACACGCAGCTCAAATCTGGGACGCGCAGCTCAAATCTAGGACACGCAGCCCAAGCTTAGCACACGCAGCTCAAGTCTAGGACACGCAGCCCAAGCCTAGCATGTGCAACCCAAGCGTAGCACACGCAGCCCAAGCCTAGCACATGCCCCTCAAATCTAGGACACGCAGCCAAAGTCTAGCACGCTCAGCTCAAGCCTAGCACACGCAGCTCAAATCTAGGACACGAGTGACGCAGCTCAAATCTAGAACACACAGCTCAAAGTCTAGCACGCGTAGCTTAAGCCTAGCACACGCAGCTCAAATCTAGGTCACACAGCTCAAATCTAGAACACGCAGCTCACATCTAGGACACGCAGTCAAAGTCTAGCACTCACAGCCAAAGTTTAGCACGCACATCCCAAGTCTAGCATGTGCAGCTCAAATCTAGGACACAAAGCCAAAGTCTAGCACGGGCACCTCAAATCTAGGACACACAGGAAATGCAGCTCAAACCTAGGACACGCAGCCCAAGCCTAGCACAAGCAGCTGAACTCTAGGACACGCAGCCCAAGCCTAGCACACGCAGCTCAAGTCTTGGACACGCAGCCCAAGCCTAGCACGTGCAACCCAAGCCTAGCACACGCAGCCCAAGCCTAGCACATGCCGCTCAAATCTAGGACACAAAGCCAAAGTCTAGCACGCGCACCTCAAATCTAGGACACACAGGAAATGCAGCTCAAACCTAGGACACGCAGCCCAAGCCTAGCACAAGCAGCTGAACTCTAGGACACGCAGCCCAAGCCTAGCACACGCAGCTCAAGTCTTGGACACGCAGCCCAAGCCTAGCACGTGCAACCCAAGCCTAGCACACGCAGCCCAAGCCTAGCACATGCCGCTCAAATCTAGGACACAAAGCCAAAGTCTAGCACGCGCACCTCAAATCTAGGACACACAGGAAATGCAGCTCAAACCTAGGACACGCAGCCCAAGCCTAGCACAAGCAGCTGAACTCTAGGACACGCAGCCCAAGCCTAGCACACGCAGCTCAAGTCTTGGACACGCAGCCCAAGCCTAGCACGTGCAACCCAAGCCTAGCACACGCAGCCCAAGCCTAGCACATGCCGCTCAAATCTAGGACACGCAGCCAAAGTCTAGTACGCACAGCTCAAGCCTAGTACAGGCAGCTCAAATCTAGGACACGCAGCTCAAATCTAGGACACGCAGCTCACATCTAGGACACGCAGTCAAAGTCTAGCACACACAGCTCAAGCCTAGCACATGCAGCTCAAATCTAGGACACTCAGCTCAAATCTAGAACACGCAGCTCAAAGTCTAGCATGCGTAGCTTAAGCCTAGCACACGCAGCTCAAATCTAGGACACACAGCTCAAATCTAGAACACACAGCTCAAATCTAGGACACGCAGCCCAAACCTAGCACGTGCAACCCAAGCCAAGCACACGCAGCCCAAGCTTCGCACAAGCAGATCAGGTCTAGGACATGCATCCAAAGTCTAGCACGTGCAGCCCACACCTAGCCCGTGGAGCAAAAAGTCTAGGACATGCAGCCCAAGTCTAGTACATAAAGCGTAAGTCTAGCACACTACAGTCAACCCAAGACTGGCACACACAGCCCAAGTCTGGTACACACAGCACAAGTCTAGCACACTACCACACATATCCCAAGTCTGGCACACTAGAACACGCAGCCCAAGTCTAGTACACACAGCCCAAATCTAGCACACTACCACTCACAGCCCAAGTCTAGCATAAGCAGCCCAAGTCTAGTACATGCAGCGTAAGTCTAGCACACTACAGTCAACCCAAGACTGGCACACACAGCCCAAGTCTAGTACACACAGCACAAGTCTAGCACACTACCACACATAGCCCAAGTCTGGCACACTAGAACACGCAGCCCAAGTCTAGTACACACAGCCCAAATCTAGCACACTACCACTCACAAGCCAAGTCTAGCACAAGCAGCCAAAGTCTAGCTCTAGCAGCCCAGGTCTAGCATACGAAGCCCAAGTCTAGGACACGCAGCCCTGGTCTACCACACGCAGCCCAGGTCTAACACACGCAGCCGAGGTCTAGCACACGTAACCCAAGCCTAGCACACTAGCACACGCACCCAAAGTCTGGCACACACAGCCCAAGTCTAGCACATGCAGCCCAAGTCTGGCACACAGTCCAAATCTGGCATGTGCAGCTCAAATCTAGGACACAAAGCCAAAGTCTAGCACGCGCACCTCAAATCTAGGACACACAGGAAATGCAGCTCAAACCTAGGACACGCAGCCCAAGCCTAGCACAAGCAGCTGAACTCTAGGACACGCAGCCCAAGCCTAGCACACGCAGCCCAAGCCTAGCACGTGCAACCCAAGCCTAGCACACGCAGCCCAAGCCTAGCACATGCCGCTCAAATCTAGGACACGCAGCCAAAGTCTAGTACGCACAGCTCAAGCCTAGTACAGGCAGCTCAAATCTAGGACACGCAGCTCAAATCTAGGACACGCAGCTCACATCTAGGACACGCAGTCAAAGTCTAGCACACACAGCTCAAGCCTAGCACATGCAGCTCAAATCTAGGACACGCAGCTCAAATCTAGAACACGCAGCTCAAAGTCTAGCATGCGTAGCTTAAGCCTAGCACACGCAGCTCAAATCTAGGACACACAGCTCAAATCTAGAACACACAGCTCAAATCTAGGACACGCAGCCCAAACCTAGCACGTGCAACCCAAGCCAGGCACACGCAGCCCAAGCTTCGCACAAGCAGATCAGGTCTAGGACATGCATCCAAAGTCTAGCACGCGCAGCCCACACCTAGCCCGTGGAGCAAAAAGTCTAGGACATGCAGCCCAAGTCTAGTACATAAAGCGTAGGTCTAGCACACTACAGTCAACCCAAGACTGGCACACACAGCCCAAGTCTAGTACACACAGCACAAGTCTAGCACACTACCACACATAGCCTAAGTCTGGCACACTAGAACACGCAGCCCAAGTCTAGTACACACAGCCCAAATCTAGCACACTACCACTCACAACCCAAGTCTAGCACAAGCAGGCAAAGTCTAGCTCTAGCAGCCCAGGTCTAGCATACGAAGCCCAAGTCTAGGACACGCAGCCCTGGTCTACCACACGCAGCCCAGGTCTAACACACGCAGCCGAGGTCTAGCACACGTAACTCAAGCCTAGCACACTAGCACACGCACCCAAAGTCTGGCACACACAGCCCAAGTCTAGCACATGCAGCCCAAGTCTGGCACACAGTCCAAATCTGACACATGCAGCCCAAGTATAGTACACGCAGCCCACACCTAGTATGTACAGCCCAAATGTAGCACACTACCACACGCAGACCAAAGTCTAGCACACGCAGCCAAATTCTAGCACATGCAGCCAAGTCTAGCACATGCAGCCCAAGTCCAGCACACGCATTCCAAGACTAGCACACTACCACATGCAGCCCAAGTCTAGCACACGCAGCCAAAGTCTAGCTCTAGCAGCCCAGGTCTAGCATACGAAGCCCAAGTCTAGGACACGCAGCCCTGGTCTACCACACGCAGCCCAGGTCTAACACACACAGCCCAGGTCTAGCACACGTAACCCAAGCCTAGCACACTAGCACACGCACCCAAAGTCTGGCACACACAGGTCAAGTCTAGCACACGCAGCTCAAATCTAGGACACACAGCTCAAATCTAGAACACACAGCTCAAATCTAGGACACGCAGCCCAAACCTAGCACGTGCAACCCAAGCCAAGCACACGCAGCCCAAGCTTCGCACAAGCAGATCAGGTCTAGGACATGCATCCAAAGTCTAGCACGTGCAGCCCACACCTAGCCCGTGGAGCAAAAAGTCTAGGACATGCAGCCCAAGTCTAGTACATAAAGCGTAAGTCTAGCACACTACAGTCAACCCAAGACTGGCACACACAGCCCAAGTCTGGTACACACAGCACAAGTCTAGCACACTACCACACATATCCCAAGTCTGGCACACTAGAACACGCAGCCCAAGTCTAGTACACACAGCCCAAATCTAGCACACTACCACTCACAGCCCAAGTCTAGCATAAGCAGCCCAAGTCTAGTACATGCAGCGTAAGTCTAGCACACTACAGTCAACCCAAGACTGGCACACACAGCCCAAGTCTAGTACACACAGCACAAGTCTAGCACACTACCACACATAGCCCAAGTCTGGCACACTAGAACACGCAGCCCAAGTCTAGTACACACAGCCCAAATCTAGCACACTACCACTCACAAGCCAAGTCTAGCACAAGCAGCCAAAGTCTAGCTCTAGCAGCCCAGGTCTAGCATACGAAGCCCAAGTCTAGGACACGCAGCCCTGGTCTACCACACGCAGCCCAGGTCTAACACACGCAGCCGAGGTCTAGCACACGTAACCCAAGCCTAGCACACTAGCACACGCACCCAAAGTCTGGCACACACAGCCCAAGTCTAGCACATGCAGCCCAAGTCTGGCACACAGTCCAAATCTGGCATGTGCAGCTCAAATCTAGGACACAAAGCCAAAGTCTAGCACGCGCACCTCAAATCTAGGACACACAGGAAATGCAGCTCAAACCTAGGACACGCAGCCCAAGCCTAGCACAAGCAGCTGAACTCTAGGACACGCAGCCCAAGCCTAGCACACGCAGCCCAAGCCTAGCACGTGCAACCCAAGCCTAGCACACGCAGCCCAAGCCTAGCACATGCCGCTCAAATCTAGGACACGCAGCCAAAGTCTAGTACGCACAGCTCAAGCCTAGTACAGGCAGCTCAAATCTAGGACACGCAGCTCAAATCTAGGACACGCAGCTCACATCTAGGACACGCAGTCAAAGTCTAGCACACACAGCTCAAGCCTAGCACATGCAGCTCAAATCTAGGACACGCAGCTCAAATCTAGAACACGCAGCTCAAAGTCTAGCATGCGTAGCTTAAGCCTAGCACACGCAGCTCAAATCTAGGACACACAGCTCAAATCTAGAACACACAGCTCAAATCTAGGACACGCAGCCCAAACCTAGCACGTGCAACCCAAGCCAGGCACACGCAGCCCAAGCTTCGCACAAGAAGATCAGGTCTAGGACATGCATCCAAAGTCTAGCACGCGCAGCCCACACCTAGCCCGTGGAGCAAAAAGTCTAGGACATGCAGCCCAAGTCTAGTACATAAAGCGTAGGTCTAGCACACTACAGTCAACCCAAGACTGGCACACACAGCCCAAGTCTAGTACACACAGCACAAGTCTAGCACACTACCACACATAGCCTAAGTCTGGCACACTAGAACACGCAGCCCAAGTCTAGTACACACAGCCCAAATCTAGCACACTACCACTCACAACCCAAGTCTAGCACAAGCAGGCAAAGTCTAGCTCTAGCAGCCCAGGTCTAGCATACGAAGCCCAAGTCTAGGACACGCAGCCCTGGTCTACCACACGCAGCCCAGGTCTAACACACGCAGCCGAGGTCTAGCACACGTAACTCAAGCCTAGCACACTAGCACACGCACCCAAAGTCTGGCACACACAGCCCAAGTCTAGCACATGCAGCCCAAGTCTGGCACACAGTCCAAATCTGACACATGCAGCCCAAGTATAGTACACGCAGCCCACACCTAGTATGTACAGCCCAAATGTAGCACACTACCACACGCAGACCAAAGTCTAGCACACGCAGCCAAATTCTAGCACATGCAGCCAAGTCTAGCACATGCAGCCCAAGTCCAGCACACGCATTCCAAGACTAGCACACTACCACATGCAGCCCAAGTCTAGCACACGCAGCCAAAGTCTAGCTCTAGCAGCCCAGGTCTAGCATACGAAGCCCAAGTCTAGGACACGCAGCCCTGGTCTACCACACGCAGCCCAGGTCTAACACACACAGCCCAGGTCTAGCACACGTAACCCAAGCCTAGCACACTAGCACACGCACCCAAAGTCTGGCACACACAGGTCAAGTCTAGCACATGCAGCCCAAGTCTGGCACACAGTCCAAGTCTAGCACACACAGCCCAAGTCTAGCACACACAGTCCAAGTCTAACACACACAGCCCAAGTCTAGCACATGCAGCCCAAGTCTAGCACATGCAGCCCAAGTCTAGCACATGCAGCCCAAGTCTAGCACATGCAGCCCAAGTCTAGCACACTACAATCAGCCCAAGTCTAGCACATGCAGCCCAAGTCTGGCACACAGTCCAAGTCTAACACACACAGCCCAAGTCTAGCACATGCAGCCCAAGTCTAGTAAACGCAGCCCAAGTCTAGCACACTACAATCAGCCCAAGTCTGGCACACACAGCCCAAGTCTAGTAAACGCAGCCCAAGTCTAGCACACTACAATCAGCCCAAGTCGGGCACACACAGCCCTAGTCTAGCACACTAGAACACGCAGCCCAATTATGGCTTACACAGCACAATCTAGCACACACAGCCCAAGTATGGCTTACACAGCACAAGTCTAGAACACACAACCCAAATCTAGCACACGCAGCCTAAGTCTAGCGCATTAGCACGCGCAGCCCAAGTCTAGCACATGCAGCCCAAGTCTAGTACACGCAGCCCACGTCTAGCACACTAGCACACACAGGCCAAGTCTATCACACTAGCACAAGTCTAGTGCAGCAGCCCAAATCTAGCACACTACCACACGCAGACCAAAGTTCAGCACACGCGGCCTAATTCTAGCACATGCAGCCCAAGTCTAGCACACGCATTCCAAGTCTAGCACACTACCACATGCAGCCCAAGTCTGGCACAGGCAGCCCAAGTCTAGCGCAGTAGCACATGCAGCCCAAGTCTAGTGCACAAAGCCCAAGTCTAGCACATTCAGCCCAAGCCTAGTACATGCAGGCCACGTCTAGGACACTACCACATGCAACCCAAGTCTATCACACTAACACACGCAGCCCAAGTTTAGCACACTAGCAAGTGCAGCCTAAGTCTAGCACACACAGCCCAAGTGTAGTACACGCAGACCAAGTCTAGCACACTACCACATGCAGCCCAAACCTAGCACACGCAGCCCAAGTCTGGCACATACAGCCCAAGTCTAGCACAGGCCACCCACGTCTAGCACACTAGCATACACAGGCCAAAATCTAGCACACGCATCCCAAGTCTAGCACACGCAAAGCAAGTCAAACACACGCAGTTCAAGTCTAGCACATGTAGCCCAAGTCTAGCACACGCAGCCCATGTCTAGCACCCGCAACCCAAATCTAGCACACGCAGCCTAAGTCTAGCTCACTAGCACATGCAGCCCAAATCTAGCACATTCAACCCAAGTCTAGCACATGCAGCTCAAGTCTAGTACATGCAGGCCAAGTCTAGCACACTTGCACTCACAGCTGACTAATGCTAATAAAAGTATACCGAGACTAATATCACGCCTATGCCAATTTGCATCCTTGGGCATTGTTAATTAGCGATGTTACCATGACCCGATTTAATGTAGCTACATTTAAATGATAACTCGTTCTTGGCTGTGGCAGCTCTTGAATCCAAGGTGAAGTGCTGGTTAAAACGGTCCAAAAACACAAAAAGTTCTGTCATTAAAATAGTATTTTAACCAAAATTCCTCTGTTATTTTTAAACCCCTCGTAAGTGTTCTCCCAAAGGCAGTGTACTGTGTTATTGTTAGAAATTAAAATGCCAATAAGTATATGTATTTATTTAATGGAAGTGATGATAAATGTGGCATAATAAGTCATGTTATGTGGAGCAGCTGTACTAATAAAATGTACATTCACACATTTATTACTACAGTACAAAGGCAAGAAAACCTCCTGGTCATATGTGTGGTGGCATCCGAGCTGTGAGAGCCCTCTATACCTTTCTCCCGAGCCCGGAAAGTAGGTGTAAGATTGGATCAGAAGCTGTCTTATGCACCCCCGGGTCTACAGTCTCAGGTGGCGTAGCTAAGGGGAGGGGTGGGGGCACGACTTTTGGGGGCGGTGCCTCCCCGCTATCACCTGCAGTCTCCAGCCCCCCCCACTCCTCAATGCGTTTGCCACAAGGGGGGGCGGCAAACGGAGAAAATACCTGCCAGCATACCCCACCCCCTCCCACTCTTTACTGCGGCTGCCGTAGCGCAGCAAGCACTGAGACCGCCACGGGCACCCATCGGGCTAGCTACCCCACTGACAGGCTCCGCCTGCTGTTTAGGAAAGTGCTTCTTGTACTTCCAATTACCACTCACAAGACAGTTGTACGTGCTCTAGTCACCCTAGATTGGACTGTGGCAACTCCTTGTATTTGGGATTTCCACCTTATCATCTAAAGCTGCTTCAAACAGGCCAAGTCTCTGCTGCCTGCTTAATTTTAAACATCTCACCGGCAGCCAATCGCAGTTCACTGGAGGCAGCTTCATCAACTGTTCATGCATATGTGATCTATCTTTAAAGCCATGTGGATGGTTTTCAAACAACCTTTACAACGCAGTCATTACATCGCACTACCTTTACATAGAAGTCATTACATCGCAACAACCTTTACATCCCATGTCCCTACAACGCATGTCATTACAATGCATGTCACTACAACGCAGGCATTACATCGCAAGTCATTACAATGCATAGTACCCTTACACTATCTGACACTTATCCTACTGTTGCACTCACTGGAGTTAGAATTGTAATTTTTACCCCTACACTATCCAACACTTACCCTACTGTTGCACTCACTGGAGTTAGAATAGTAATTTTTACCCCTACACTATCCAACACTTACCCTACTGTTGCACTCACTGGAGTTAGAATAGTAATTTTTACCCCTACACTATCCAACACTTACCCTACTGTTGCACTCACTGGAGTGTGAATAGTCATTTTTACCCCTACACTATCCAACACTTACCCTACTGTTGCACTCACTAGAGTAAGAATAGTAATTATTACCCCTATACTATCCAACACTTACCTTAAATGCAATGGAATGGAATGCATTGTAATGGTATGCATTGTAAAGGTATAAAGCGATGTAATGGAATGCGTTGTAAAACGAGTTTCTGAAAATGCGATGTAATGGCATGCTATGTAAAAGAATGTGTTGTAAAGGATGTTGCGCTGTAACAACTGTGTTGTAAAGGCATGCATTGTAAATGTATGCATGCTAACATCATACATTCGTTTTCAAGACATATTTCCCACATATATACAAAAGCTCATCCAGCCTTATGTGTAGCCCTGCTTTACTAGACCCTGTACTGGGGGCCGTCCATTCTCATTTCTGGCCTAAAAGGACTAGAATGCACTGCTTGCTCCATAACGTATGTAACTCAGTTTCTGAGCGGTTATTTAGAAGGAAACTCAAAAGGTGGTTATTCATCTCATTGTGGGGGAAATGACCTTTAGACCAAAGCCGAAATCTTGCTGTCCCTTTACAGCGACGGCAAATGTACTAACACTTCTTTAGTACGAATTTGTTCAGCACGCAAGTCATCATAATGACTTGCGTTAGTTGGGTACATCGGTGGAATGGTGTCGGATTTCAATTTCAACACCTTCCCTACCTTTATGCATACTGGAGTTGAAATAGTAAATTAACCTATTCCAAAATCCAGCACCCCCCTACGGCAAGTCGTTATAACGACTTGCGTGCTGTACGAATGTGTACTGAAGACGCATTTGTTCTAATGACGGTGCTGTGAAGACATAACGTGATTCCGGCTTGCGGAATACCGTCACACATTCCACTTTGGGGTTCTCTCTGTGTCAAACTTTTTGCATAGCAGTTGCAGTATACAAAATTCTCGTTATTATTTCCAATTACAGTTTATTACCACAGAAGCATTTACTGCCACACACACTGCATACTACAAGTAACTTTCCAGATGGGCATCAGTTTCCTAATATGCGTGAGACCTTTTCAATGTGATTTTACCCCGCTGCATACTTTATCCCCTTGCATCCTCGTTGTGGTTAAATAGTTGTTTTTCAGAACAAATGCCTATGAACAGTGTCATGGCATAAATTATATATGCAAATGTGCAGAATATATATGCTATTTATTACCATTGTTGAGGTTGAGGAGGTTTAATGACCCACTCTGGAATTTGCCTCTCGTGAGTAATGGCCCCCTCCCACACTCAAGAAGGGAAATAAAAAGCATAAGACACTCTGCACATCTGCATACATCTAAATAGAAAATTACCCATTCATGCTTATTTTATTTCGGATGTAAGATCCATAAAAAAAAACATACAATGGACATTCTTTTTTCCAGAATACATAATTTATGCCTAAGACCTTATAAACTTAAGGGTTTGCTTCCAGCAAATCCCAGCCTTCCAAAAACAGCTAGGTAAGCTACTGGGCCACCTTCCAGAGCTCAAACGGTGTGATCGAAAGGGAGGTACTTGGCGCATCCTACCGTAAATAAACCTGTATTCTCCTCTGATCGTGAGTGGAGGAAAAGCTGGCTTCCTATACAGCCCAAAATTCCAAGTTTGGGCAATGCTGGAAGGGGTGTGATATACACAGATGCTGCCCCACCTCCCTCCTGCAGATCTTGAACAGCAGGGGGTGGGGGCATGAATCTTCTTGGTCTCAATTCCAATAAAGGGTGGTTGGGGGAAGCGGAACCAAGTGCCAAAAATGGCCATAATCCAAAATGGATGAGACAACAGTGGTACCCCTTTTGGAGTCGGAGAAGAGTGGAGGGTATACACTGTGTAAACAAAACCATAGATGTTCAATGGATATAGCCCATCCCCAAAGCAGAAGTACTACCAAATTTGTAGGCATCCCAATCCATTGTTTTTCACCCATCATGCCACCTCAGTTCAGACCCATCCATATGCAAATCAGCCTTGACCCTGCTCCTCATCGGAACAGTCCAGCCCGACCTGCCAGGCCAAGTCCTCCCTGAACCAGAATACAAGCAACCCAGGTGTATGAAATATCACAGCAGGAGCCAATAACCGGGAGTGCACTAAACCCAAATGCCTAAGGTGCACATGTAGGACCCTTGGAGGAGGGATGCATCGACTGTTTAATTTGCAAAAGAATGAGTGCTGGTGCCCAAAGTTCTGCACAGAAGCCTGCATCCAGTAGCAGTGCTACTTAGTCTTAAATTCACATTGTGCACATTTAGGACACTCTTTCCCCTTATCTTACTCTATATCTTACTCCCTCCAAGATGGTTTTCTGTCTTTTTGTTTCTCCTTCTTCCCCCATTGTGGAAATTACCAAGGAGGAAATTATGTGCTGGTCCTCACAAATGAGTGCTGTTAGCTCCCACTGCAAATATCGGTTCAAATTAAGCACTGCAGACATCCAGTAATGAGAGAACAGAATGATGCAAAGAAGTATGTAATGCTGCAACACAATAATGCATAAGCTAAACACATCACTCCTGTACAGTCTGGGGAACATAATAAGGTGGATTGTATGTTCCTTTGTTCCTTGTAGTCAGTAATGAAAGAGGTTCTGCTCTGGGCATTACTGGCATAGAAGAAGCAAATCAAAAGAATCGTTTGTGGCACGATGTATACGCTGGGTTTGTAGAAGAACATTCAGGGTACACTTTGGGATTCCCAATTGAAGGCAGCACAGTGCTATGCTGTGTTCATCACACACCCTCTAGGTTCTAGGTGGAAGCACAAAATAGGACTCCAGACTTCCCTAGGTGCACTGTGCCTCTTCCTAAAAATGTCTGGGTCCGCTCGTGGAGCAGAGTGGATCTGGATAATTTATCTGCCCTCTTAGTTGATTCCTACCCCACCCTACAAGGCCTTTCCACTCTGGCTCAGGCCAATGCCATTGATCAGTGGCTCTCTTCAGCTAGTGAGTCCATTGCTCCGCTAAAGCGGTTGACCTCTAAGCGGGAGAAGGATGCCAATCTGTGGTTTACCGACGACCTTAAAACCATCAAACTAGAGGTACGCCGTGCTGAGCGGGCCTGGAGGAGAAATTATTGTCCCATTCTTAGAGCTGATTTCATCGCTCTCTTGGCTCAATATAAGAAAGCTATTCTGGCCGCTAAAATGGCCTATTTCTCCTCTCAGATCCTCACAGCCGAGAATCAATCGAGGTAAATTTTCTCGATTGTCCACAACTTGGCATTTTCGGACCGGACATCCCTTAAGCCCTCCCCTTCCCAGGACCTCTGCGATTCCTTGAACAGTTTCTTCATCAATAAGATTGCCGCCATCAAAGCCAATATTCCCTTACCCTCCCCTACTTTTGTGGACCCTCAGTGTCCTCCACCCCAAGGACAACTTAATGCCTTCCCACTTCTGACCAAGGAATCCCTTTCTTCATTAATTCCCCTCATCAAGTCTGGTTCCCCTCTGGACTCTTGTCCCGCTCACATCCTCCGTCACATTTACTCAAATTGTTCTGATCCCCCTCTTCACTTTCTCAATAGTTCCCTCTCCCAGGGGGTTGTGGCCAACCCAATGAAAACAGCTATCATTCTACCCATCTTAAAGAAGCCTGGCGCGGACCCCTCGGTCCCCGCCAATTATCGCCCCATCTCTCTCCTACCATTTTTGGCTAAGGTGCTCGAGCGTCATGTCACCAAGTCTCTGAGCGCCTTTGTGGAGAAGCATGGGGTTCTGGCTTCTCGCCAGGCTGGCTTTCGCCCTGCACACTCAACGGAGTCCGTAGTGCTTTCGGTCCTTGACAACCTCAGGGAGGGAATGGACACCAGTCGATCCCAGGCTTTGGTCCTCCTTGATCTCTCAGCCGCCTTTGACACGGTTGATCACACCATCTTGCTTTCCCGTGTCAGGGCGGCAGGGATCGGGGGCACAGCCCTGGTGTGGTTGTCCTCCTTCCTGAGGGACCGCACCCAGGCGGTCCGCCTGGGTGACTTTTCTGCGGACTTCCGGAAGGTTCAGTGCGGGGTCCCCCAAGGTTCCTCCCTTTCACCTCTTTTGTTCAACCTTTACATTGCTCCCCTTATCTTTGCTTTACAACAAATGGAGGTCGCCGTATATAACTATGCGGATGACCTCCAACTTGTTTTCAACCTCTCTTCTTCTTCTGCTTCTATTCTTAATTTTCAGTCCATTATGATTTTCATCCGGGACTGGATGGACTTTAACCACCTGAAACTCAACCCAGATAAGACCGAGTTGGTGTTGACAGGTGGTGCCTCCAGTCCCTGGTCTTCACTTTTTTGGCCCCCTTCCCTAGGTTCTCCCCCGGTCCCTTCTACCTCAGTGAAAACCTTAGGCATCAAACTTAATTCTCACCTCACCCTTCACTCCCAGGTTAGCTCCGTGGTTTCTTCTTCTTTTCTTTCACTACGCACCATCCGCAAGGTATCTCGTTTCTTTTCCTTCGAGGCCTTGAAGCTGATCATCCTTGCTACGGTCATCTCCCGCCTGGATTACGGCAACGCCCTATATGCTGGCATACCTGCATATAGTCTTAGGCGGCTGCAGTTGATCCAAAACCAGGCGGCACGGTTGGTGTTCAAACTCCCTAAATCTTGTCACGTTACACCCCTCCTTAAATCCCTACACTGGCTTCCTGTCCGTGAACGTGTCCAGTTCAAGCTTGCTTCCATCACCTTCCAGGCTCGACTGGGCACGGCCCCTGCCTTCATCGCTTCAGAGATTGTTCCATATCTTCCAACTAGGGAGCTACGATCCTCATCTCAATCCCTGTTATCAGTCCCCCGGTTCCGCAGAAAAAAATGGGGGGGGGTCGAAGTTTGCGACCCTTGCCCCAGTCTTATGGAACTCTTTGCCCTTTGAGCTCAGATCCCTAACGCCTTACCCCCAGTTCCGAAAGAAACTCAAAGCTCACCTATTCACCAAATCCTTTAGTTAGATTTTTTGTTACGTTGTTCCTCCCCTGCCATTCCCACTCTGGAGAACTGCATGTCACAGCGCCATGAAACCGCTGGTGAAAGCGCGCTTAACAAATACTTTTAAACTCAAACTCAAACACTGTATCAGTGCAGCCCCTCCATAGGACTAAAGTAGGTACAAGCCCTGGCTACAATGCTCTACGTGGCCTCTTGATCTATGGTGATAACCAATTCTCTAGGAAGGCAAGTCGTGTGGAACTGTGTTTGGTGAGGGGTGAATCGTTCCTGTTGGATTGATTTGGATTTTTTAGATTACACCAATGGCCACCTGAGATCAGGATCCGATCAGAAGGCATGCTTTGTCCCATTTTCTGGCTCATCGTCTTTCTTTGTGAAAGGTATCCTGGGTCTTTGCCTGTCCAAGACCAGATTCTGTCCATGGCTGCAACCTGGGCTGGTGGCAGGCTCAAGTCCTCCTAAAATTAGACTGGAGCCCTAAAGGTGCACTGACCGATCCTCTCTGGCATATGAACTAATATAAGGGTTCCGCTTGATCTTGCCTGTGCTTGTGAATAGTGGGGATTTGATCTAATTGTTATTCTCCACACCTCTAGCAGGGTACAGCTTCTATGTGGTGTGTGGGAGACGTGGGGAAATCTTTGGATAGATTGACCTGCGTGGGTAGGTTCATCGCTCCCCCCTTATAGGTAATGTTTCCCACTTCGACCTAAGGGTCTTAAACAAAGGGAACATCTTTGTTTGAAACAAGAACACAAACCCCATGGCCTTATGCACTGTAGACACTCTTTCGTATGCCCCGCAATAAGTTGTCTCCCTCCTGCACCGCTAACCAAAGGATGGGATAAAGGTGGTAAAAGACCTGTGTGGAGTGACAACAGATAGGACGACCTGTGATTGGTAAAGAAAAAACAACCCTTCAATCTACACCAATGGGAGCTTTGTGCCATCTATATCACAAAAAGCACTCTGTGAGAATACTGGGTCTAAAGGATAAGAATCTGCTTGACAAAGCTTATCTTGATAAACAATAAACTGGGCTTTAGATATGACCACAAGAGGACTGCAGAAGCAGAACCCCTCCACCACATCCAAAACACAGCAAAAACCGCAAAACAAAGAAAGACTGTGAACTTAACTAAACACAAAGAACTCATCCACGATAGTTAAACACGCAAATTCAGGAATTTTATAGAAGGAAAGGCGAGGCTAAATGTGTTTTTTTTCTTTGGCTTGAGGGTGGTTGCCTGTTCTGTGCATGAGTCCGTATGTAGTCCAAATTTTAAGCCCATTTAAGCCTTTTATAAAATCAGGCGTGCTAGTTCAACAATGCAAAAGACTCTGGACTGGATAACTACTCAAGGATTGACATAGAAAAATTGAGCGTTTTGATTTCCCTGTCAAGGGGGCTCATGTATTGTGTGACAACTTCAGTATGTTTGGGTTTTTAGGAAACAGAGTGTTGTGCTCAAAGTCCACTCATACAAATATTTGTTGGCTGCAATACCAGGACAAGAAGGTCATATGTGAGATTGGACAGCTGTTTACTTGTAAATATTCTGATGTGGGATAAAGATTAAATGATAATACTTTATTACACTACTTGCTGTTATGTGCTGGTCAGTGCAGCTATATTATGCTTGCTATGTGTTTTTCCTGGCATATACGGTTCCTCTGTCTGTGTGCAGAAATTATAAACCTAGCCAAAAGGCAGAACTATCTACAATGTCAAAGGCAAGTTCAACATGTGATTGGACGGCATTGGGACATCATAGCCATCCCTCGACTGGAGGACTTAATGACAGATAGAATGGTGAGATCTTTAGCAGAGTTACCGGAGGAAAATGGCCTCCATCGAAGTCTGCTCTTCCGCTATCCCCATCTCTGACATGCACTCGCTCCCTTAAAGGAAGTGACCCGAAAGGGGTCATCCGGGTCACTCCTGACCACCTCTCAGCCTTCCAAACAAATGAAGAGTCAGTCAGACAGTAGAGAATATAGACCCAAGTTATTTATTTGTATTACACTGCAGTAGAGCCGAATCGGACCTGCCTCATGAGATAGCTGCCGAGGGAATGACTCCCCCCCACATAACACAAGATAATATACAATTCCAAACCCCTAAAAACACGCCTAGACTGGAAAATTCCAGTCCAGGCACTAACAAACAATGGAGGAACAGAAGGATGAGCTGCAGTCCTGGGACCGGGTACATGTTATCTTGATTCCAAGGTTGCTCTGCCCATGCCCGCCATTATAGGATGTGGGAACGAGCCTATCTAGGAGCAAAGGTATGTAACAATAGAGTACATTCATTAGAGCAGCTGAACTCGGCCTTGGAAAATAGAGAGGAAAGATGCATGGAGGCGGTTTTCTGCTGAGGCATGCAAAATGAGGCAGGGACTTTGCTTCGATCATGAAAGCAGAATGGCGGATACTAATAAAATGGCGCCATGAATGCTAACTTAACACAGTACGAAACACAAGCAAGGGGCAACGACATTTTTTTTCTTTTTTTTCTTTTTACAGAGTTTTATATAGCGCAAACTTCACCCGGATCGGGTATAAGAGCGCTTTACAGGACACCAGTTGCATTACATGAGGACACGTTCAATTTTGTTAGGCACGGGAGATTAAGTGATTTGCCCAGAATCACAGGATGTTCATTGCTGATCAATTCTAACACCCTGCATAGCTGACCTGGAGGAGCTTCCAGACTTCAGATCGACTGAGATGAAAATACTGATGGGAGATCTGAAGGACCCCCAAAATAACACACATCTATTACTCTTTAGTTATAAATACCCCTAGACTTCTTTGACCAGTTGTGCCACGCTTAGGTACTGGACATGGGAACACTCTGACACGGACTGGAGGGAGGTGAAGGCATCCACATGAAATTCATCCACTGCTTCTCAATTTCGACTTATTCAATTACAATGCCTTCATTGCACTCATCTAACATACGCTAGGCTTTGGAAATTTGGTATTATTGTCTCTCCACTCTGCTTAAGATGTAAAACCATACTGGGGATCTCTTCCACTCAATATTAGGCTCTGGGGTAGGGTTGGAGGCTGTCTGCAGACCCCAAAATTACCATCTTGTATATATAAATGTCGATCTGGACTCAAACAAATACAAAATGGCATTGTTATGACTGGAACCTCTCATTGCCCCAAAAAATATTGTCAGGCACTGGGAAGGGGCTGATCCTGCTCCTTTGGAGGGATAGTAATGAGGTCTGGATTACTGTATAAACCTGGAGAAATGAATGTATCATACTAGAGGTTGCAACAAAAACATTATGGAATCTGGAAGGGTTGGTATCAATATCAGGGGATCTTGATGGATTCATGTGTGTCACAGCCCTAGTTCAGTGTTGCTGGAGTTTTTTTGCGACAGAGATGGAAAATAGAACTTGTAAACGTAATCACGTTTGTAGATTTTCAAAGCTTGTGTCTTATACACTGAATAACGTCATTGAAACTATCTTGATATTTTGACTCAGAATATTGTATCTATTATGGTCTCCCAAAACACAATAAAATGTTTTATTTAAAAGAACGTGTGATTTGAGGGGAACTGGATTCTAAGAGGAAAAGTAGATTGTTACTGCATCAGGATGTTGAGTTGTTTAAAGAGTTGTGTTTTGAGCTTTTTCCAAATTTGGAGCAGGGTTGGGGCAGTCCTGTTGGATACAGGGATTTCCTTAAGATCCCGGTTGTATAGATGGAGATGGTCTGGTATCTTGTTTTTTTTCTTTTGCACTTCTTTCTATCCATTCTGATGTGGCCCTGGCAGCACATCTGCCAAAAGCCGCTGTAAATTGTGAGCTTGCTAGCAAGCTACGTAGGGGTGCTGGTTGTAAAGTCTTAATTATGCAGCTGTTTTGACAATGGTGTGGGCCATCAAGAGAACCATTGGAGTTCCATTAGGGTAGGGGTGATATGGTCATATTTCTTTAGACCGTCCATGAGACATGCAGCAGCAGGTACAATGCAGTTAAGAAGGACCGGTGTGGAGTTTGGGAGGCAATTTTTGGGGGGAAAGTTTTATATTGCACGAAGTCGACCCGAAGGTGTCCGAACGCTTCACATGAGCACCAGTTGTGTTATAGACAGACAGCTGCATTCATTTTTTTTTGTAGGCACCGGGAGATTAAGGGCCAGATGTATGACCATATATTGCCGCCGCAAACAGGAAATTGGCCCATTTGCGACTGCAAAGTCGATCTGCCCCATGTACATACCCTATTTTGCAACTCAGTCGCTGACCCCAGCAGGCCACCATCCCTGGAAGTGCTAGCCATTCCTAATAGGGTCGCAAATAGCACTTGCCTTATGAATATTAATGATGCAGGGTATTTGCAACCCCATTAGGCATCGCTAACAGTGTCTGAGACACTGTTGTAAATTACAAATTGCGAGTCGCAAAGCGACGCAATTTGTGACTTGCAAATTGTAAGGGTCGTACATCTGGCCCTAAGTGATTTGCCCAGAATCACAGGATGTTGAGCGTCTCTGCCGAGACTTGAACCAGGTTCCCCAGCTTCAAGGTCGACCGCTCTAGCCATTAAGCCACATCCTTTCCGCTGATTAAGTTAAACATTGCCGCCATCCAGATGAGAGAGTACTAGAGCTTAAACAATTTGGAAGTCACTTTATTGGATAAATGTTTTCACTTTCTCTAATTGAGAGAGATGGTGCCAGGCTGTGTTGATATCCTTGGCAATGCATTCCTTCCAGGTGAGACTGGTGGCCAGGCAAATATGAGTGACTAGGCATTGGGAGAAAGTTGGTGTTCAAATCGGTCCAAGTCCATGTCTTTGAGCCAGGTTTAGACTAGTTGTTGTGTAAAGATTACCACAGTTTTTTAGCTCTTTTTGGCGCTGCTTAGAGTTGAAAGTGGTGGTTCACAAAATATATACATGTTCCCCAATCAACTATAAATTATCCACAAACTACCTCTATTAAAACTATTGTTTGGACGTAACAACAATGCATTTAACTACCAGTTCTCCAATATGCTCATCATAGCTCAATTAACCACATTAAACCATGCAGAAATCGACTTTCAAGTATGATTGCAAATAAAGCATAAAGTATCTGTATTATCAAGTCATCGTGAGCTCCACCAGTTAGATTTTCATGGCTAATGGCCCCCAAATCCAACCAATTCGGAATAAGCACTCACAATGCCAAAAGGTCAAGCAGATGAATGCACTGTCAAGCCAGACCAAACAATACATGTAGGTTAATGAATGTCCTCCTCCCATCTGTGCTGCTGGCAGAGAAAGAGACCATGAATTATCCAGTAATCTAAGACACTCAAATAGCATTACAATGTAATGTGTGTGCCCTGAAAATTCAACCTCAAGACGTTGCATAAATAAACAAAATCATCACAGCTGCATGAGGGCAAGTACTTTTTTGCGTGAGCACACAACTTCTGCCTAATCAAAACATGTAGTCCTGGCTCCCAACATGTGGGCGGAGCCAATGCACCTCTCCTGGTGGTTCTCATATAATTGTCTGGTGACAGCTGTACTCTCAAGTCAGACTATAAAAATGGAGCCGTCTTTCAGTGGCGGGCCTGGGCTCATGGATCAAGGAAATGTATCATTACAGCTGACATACAAATAAGCCATGCTACCCTTTATATAATCCGCTTATCAATCTCAGCAGGGGTTATATATAATACATTGATTTGAAACATGAAGTTAATCTTTTCCAATATGCCCCGATTTCTTCAAAAACGTGGTTTGTCCACAGACAAACACAGAGTGACACTGGAAGCCAGAATGGGAATACGAAGGCAGCAGATAACGTGCCGCCCTTTTCTGATGAGTGTCTGCAAAACTGTGGTCAGTGTTTTCGAGTTCCAAGTGGTGCAGGTCAGTGCTACTTGGTGCCGTTTAGTGGTTTTCATTGCTGTTTAGCATTGGTTGATAGCTGCCAAGTTTTCAATTTTCTTATTTGTGACATTTCAGTTCATTATGGGTGACTCTTTGAGTGGGACTTTATCACAGGCAGAACATAACAGTCATGCCACCATAATGAAGAGGATTTCAGAAATGACCTCACTCCCCCCAGAAACTGACTTAATAAGGACATACGGTTCCTTAAGTGATGTTAACCGGAGGTACCTTGTGTTTACTCCGTAGTCTGGGTTCAAAAAAGTGTCAAAGACAGTCCTAGGCCATTAATCAATCAATCAGGGGTTTGTAAAGCGTGCTTACTCACCACGGAGGGTCTCAAGGCACTGGGGGGCACTACTGATCTGTCTAGGCATAGAGGTTCAGTCGAAGAGCCAGGTCTTGAGGTCCTTCCTAAATTAGGTCAGCGACGGGGATTGCCTGAGGTGGGGGGCAGGGTGTTCCAGGTCGTGGCTGCGAGGTAGGAGACGGATCATCCTCTGGTTCTGGTCTTGTGGATCCATAGGAGGGTGGCCAGAGCAAGCTGGGCAGAGCAAAGTTGTCTGGCAGGTACGTGGAATGAGTTGGTGGGTCAGAAATGCTAGTACTGCATTGTGGAGTGCTTTGTAGGCATGTGTGAGGAGCTTGAAGGTGATTCTCTTGTTGACTGGGAGCCGGTGGAGTTGTTGGAGGTGTTGTGTTATGTGGCTGCGGCGGGGATCTCAAAGACCAATCTGGCTGCGGCGTTTTGAATGTTCTGTAGTTTCCTGACCTATTTCTGGATAACACTGGTGTAACTTGTGTTGCTGTAGTCGAGTATGCTGTTGGTGAGTGCATGGGAGACAGTCTTTCTGGATTCTGTGGGGATCCATCTGAATGTCTTTCGAAGCAGGTGGAGCATGTGGTAGCAGGATGAGGATATGGTACTGATCTGACTGTTCATTGTGAGCGTCGAGTCCAGTATGATGCCACGGTTGCGTGCCTGGTCTGTGGGGGTGGGTGGGGTTCCCATTGCGGTGGGCCACCAGGAGTGGTCCCAGGCTGAGGGGGCGGGTCCCAGGATGAGTACTTCGTCTTTTTCGAGTTCAGCTTGAGTCAGCTGTCCTTCATCCAGGTGGCAAAGGCCTTCATTCCGCTGTGAAAGTTGATTTTGATGGCTGTGGGTTCGTTGGTGAGAGAGAGGGTCGCCGGCATAGGAGCCTATGTTGAGTCTCTGGTTTCTGACGTGTCTGCGAGGAGGGCCATGTATATGTTGAGGAGGGTGGGGCTCAGGGAGGAGCTCTGGGGCACTCTGCAGCTGATCTCTGTAGGTTCTGACCGGAACGGGGGCAGTCTAACTTGCTGTGTTCAGCCGGTACGGAAAGGAGTGGTTCCAGTCCAGGGCCTTGTCGCGGATGCCGGCGTTGTGGAGTCCCGTGATTAGGGTACAGTGGGAGATAGTATTGAAGGCGGCTGAGAGGTCCAGTGGGATGAGGGCTGCGGTATCGCCCCGGTCGATGAGGGAGCAGATGTAGTCGGTTGCGGTGAGGAGTGCGGTTTCGGCGCTGTGGTTACTTCGGAACCCGGGTTGAGAGATGTCCAGGATGTGGTTCTCTTCGATGAACTCGGAGAGTTGGCCGTTGATGGCCTTCTCGATGACCTTGGCGGGGAAGTGGAGGAGAGAAATGGGTCTGAAGTTCATGAGGTCAATCGGGTTGCGGGTGGCTTCTTCAGCAGGGGGTTGATCTCGTTGTGTTTCCAGTCGTCGGGGAAGGTGGCGGTATCGATGGATCAGTTGATGGTGCAGCAAAGCTCTGGGGCGATGGAGGTGACTGCTCTATGTAAGATGTGACACCAGCATGAGACCGATGGCGCTCCGGAGTGGATGCTCTTCATGGTGTTGATTGGTAAGCGGAGTCCAGTTGAGCATGATCTGTTGGGGTGCAGCGAGGGTGCGTGCAGTGGTGACTGGCGTTGTGGCAAGGACTTGGGTGTCGACGCTGTGGTAGATTTGCCTGATATTGTGATGAAAGAAGGTGCTAGGTTTGTTGCAGAGGTCTTGGGAGAGTGGGACGTCTGTGGTCTCGCTGTTGGGCCTGGTGAACTCCTTGACAATAGAAAAGAGTTCTATGCTGTTGTGTGCGTTGGCATCGATTCTGTCTTGGAGGGCTGTTTTCTTTGTGGTTTTGAGGAGGAGGCGGCATTGAGGAGGTCCTAGGTCATAGTACAGCCCTGCCTGTAAGATGCAAACGAGAAGGAGAGATGAAATCACCATCTTCTAAATTTACATCTTCCTTCCAAACACAAAAGTTTACCCAGACAGCTTTTCCTACTGACTGAGACCCCCAGCACTCAGTTCATACTTTGTCCTGTCATAGCCCTTTAGCATCCCACTTGCTCCTGTTGGGTTAGGGTTTGAGCAAGGAGGGCAAAGTATGGAATGTAAACATTTCCCTATAAACCTAGTTTACTTTCTGTGTTGGGGCGGGAAGTCTCCTGCATGTCTCTGGAGAGAGTGCTTCCCCTGCCTTACGCTAATCTCCAGGCAAGTCACTCCAAATCTACTGTATAGTTTCTAGATCTCTACCTCAGTGAACATGACAATCATACATGTCCACTGAGGGTCTCCCTGTTTACATGGATTGAGACCCTAGAGCTTGGCTCTGAGGTCGAGGGGGCATGCCTAGTGCACCCCTATTTTTCAGAGAGTGGCTACTGCCCTCTCTATTAAGGTTGTGGTAGACTGACAGTGGTGGCAGCAATAAATCTATAGTCAGGAGGGGTGAGTCCCTAGGCACCCTCCTGACCAAGTCTGTGCAGTTTGCCATGCCTGTGGGCCTGTTGCCTTTGTCTGGCTGATGTGTGTTTGAGAGCCCGTGGGTGTACAGGGGAAGAATGGTGATTTGAGCCAGTGTGAGGAATGCGAGCTGTCCTGCTGGACATCCCAGCTCCCCCGTCCCCCTCCCTATTTCCTTGGAAAGGCCTGGTGGGCTGGGGGAGACACTCAGCTCTTATCTGGGTTTAGCTGCACTAACTGTGTGGAGAGAATCCTCCCCCACTGGTCAGGGCCTCCTGGGCTGGAGTTAATTAAAATTCCTCTCTAGAGGGTTGCGCAGCCTGATACCAGAACAGGACCTGCTACATACTTTACCCATGCATTGAACACGCGGTGAATGGTCTGTGATTGGAGGTGTATTCAGAATGCAGGAAGCGGCAGACCCTCTGATTGGATGAGCCTATCAATCAGAGGTGATAAAAGTCTGGCCTGAGTCGTCAGCTGTTGTTCAAAGACTGGGCTATGACAGAGAAGATAGCCAGGCACGGACCCCGCGGTGTGAAGGCAGAAGATAAGACTCTGTTCACTGCGGTCATTAAGGACCAGCTGTTTGTAAGGCTTGGAGGAGCGTTCGCTTTGGACCAAGGAAATTACAGACAGTTGCCCAGTGTGGGAAGGAAGCTTGCGGCACATCACCAAAGGTGTGGGAAGGAAGCTTACAGCACATCACAGAGGCTGGTGGAAAGAAGCTTGCAGCACAGGACGAGAGCCAGAGAGAGGAGGATGCTTGATTCTAGTCTTTGAAGGTGAGATCAAATCCCCTCTAGGCTCCTCCCTTGCGCTGTGGGAGCCTGTACAAGCAGTAACTGGGAAGAGAGGCCAGTGAAGCAGACCCCCACCTTACTTTTTGTGAACTCTGAGGGTATCAGGGTGAACTGGCACTCTGTCTAGCCACTACCCTTCTTCAGCTAGCCAGTGGCTACTGGACTAGTGGGACTCCAGTAAACTGTGCCAAGACATCCGGCACCTTTGATCAGATCCCTGACACCACTAGAGCGGTGTCCTCACTCACAATGGAAGGACACTTCTGTTGCTTTGGGTGGGGGGTTATGGGGCTGATCACGACCATTTGACTTCGCATCATATGCTGAAACTATATCCTTGTTTGGTATCAAGGCTCTAGTGAATGAGAACAGCCCTGTGTAACATGATCTGTAATATGCAATGCTTACTGTGTGTTTTCATGTTAACTGTGTTTTTATAGTGCTTGGCGTCTAGGCGCTATAATACTGTTTGGGGTCAGAACTCTGCCCCAGAGGGTTGTAGAGACTTCTGGTTTTCACTGTTTATCCTAGTTTTATGTGTAGAATAATTATCTTATGTGTATTAAAGTACTTTTCTTTTATAAAAAGTAAAGAACTGACTGGACATTGAGTTTATCAGCTGGTGGTACGGTTTACACTGTATTCTGAATGTCTAACCCCACCTCACCTCCTTGAGTAAGCCTTGGACTGCTCTGTCTCGCTACCCTGAGAGAGTCAAGTGCTGGATAGGAGTACCTGGTTATCCAATTTTGGGTCCTTTAGTACTGAGGCCCCAGGACATCAGTGAAGGAACACTCCAGTTGATGCGATTGGAGCGCAGTTACCCCTGAGTGCCCTGGTGCCCAGGAAGCCGGGTCTAACATTGGTGGCAAGTGGTGACGGATCACTAGACTTCAGACTCAGTGGACACTGAGGCCAGTTGATAATTCCAGTAGATATCCATAAGCTATATGTAAAATGGCAGATAACATTGGAGAGGAATTGGAATTGCAGAACTTGACTGTGGAGCAATTAAAGCAAATGTGTGCTGAAAGGGGGTGGAAGGTCCCAAGGTCTAAGGACAGGGAACACCTGATCAGCCACATGAGAAAATGCTTTGAGCAAGAAGTCACTGTTGTGCAAGAGTTGGAGAGCACTGATACCACAAGCCTGCCAAGTCAGTCAGTGCAGGCTTCTCCTGTACCAGCCCCAAGGCATTCCCCAAGGCTTTCCCCTAGGTATTCCCCTAGACCTGCCCCTAGACTTTCACCTCCCCCCTATCTCCAGGGCTACCTTTTCCCCTGTCCCAGGATTCGCCTCCTTAGGAGGGGCTGAGCTAGCAGAGACCCTTAAACTTCAGCTGAAACTCCAGGAAGCTAAGGATTTAGCAGAGGAGAAAGCAAGGGAGTTTGAAAGGGAGAAGCTAAGGATGGCCCGCCAGGCAGAAGAGGAGCAGCGAAGGGTCAGACAGGAAGAGTGGGCTTGGAAGGAGAAAGAGAAAGAAAGGGAGAGACAGGAGAAAGAGAAGGAGAGGGAAAGGGAGATGCTGGAGAAAGAAAGGGAGAGACAGGAGAAAGAGAAGGAGAGGGAAAGGGAGATGCTGGAGAAAGAAAGAGAGAGACAGGAGAAAGAGAAGGATAGGGAATTGGAGAAAGAGTGGATAGCCCTAGAGAAAGAGAAGCTCAAGTTAGCAGCTGATAGAGGGCTTAGCTCTGTGGATGGTGCATCCACTTCAAAGTCCCAGGGAAAGGAAAATACCACCAAGGTACCAAAAGAATTGATACACATGTATGTCCCTGGCACTGATATTCTCAGTTGGATGCGTGCCTTTCATTTTTTTTTTTTTCAGAGTTTTATATAGCGCGAACTAGAACCGAACCGAATCAGTTATCAGAGCGCTTTACATAGCACCAGTTACGTTACATGAGGACACACTTTCATTTTAGGCACGTAAGGCTCAAGGTCTTAATGGTCAGTCCAAAGCAGCGACTTTACTGAGTCGCCTCCCTCGGGAAGGGACTGAAGTGATTGAAAGGATGCCTGAGAAAGACAGTCTGACATATGAGTGCATGAAGGATGCTTTGATTAGGCGGTTTGGGTTGAAACCAGCCCAGTACTTGCAGAGGTTCCGTGAGAACAAGAAGGCAGAGGGGGTTCCTTTTGAGAATTGGGTCCATGACATAGTGAGAGACTGGAATGAGTGGGTGAGAGGGATGGAAGCAAATGATTACCAGTCCCTAAATCAGGTGATGATTGCAGAGCGTCTCCGGGAGGAGTGCTCTGTCCCACTCAGACAGTATTTGTCTGACCTTCCTGAGAGGGATCCTGAGAAACTTGCAGTGATGGCAGATAAGTGGCTTGCCAACAGAGTGAACAGGGGGCAGGGGCAACCCTTTTCCAAGCCCAAGGGGGAGAAGAACTCCCAGCAGGCTGGCCCTAAACCAGAGGGGAAGGGCCAGAACGGTTCCCAAGGCTCTCAGTCAGGACAAGAGTCTAAGGGGAACGGGGCCTCTAGTCAGTACCAGAAGGGGAAAGGAGATAAGGGTCCTTTCACTCCGAAGGGGATTAAATGCTATAAGTGCCACCGAGAGGGACACTTAAAGCCAGACTGCCCAGTGAAGGATGTGGTGCCAGTGGCACCCGTGATAGCAAGTGTGCTTTCAGTGGGGGCAGACATGAAGGGAGGCCCAAGTGAGTTTAACTTAGTCACCAGGGACATCTGCGAACTTGACCCAGAAGCCCTTAAGCATATTCACCCTAACTCAACGGGGTATATGAGTGTGGCAAGTATCAATGGAAGGAAGGTTCCTGCCATGAGGGATACTGGTGCCCACAGGACTATGGTTGAACGCAAATATCTCAAACCCGAAGAGATCATTCCTGGTTCCAAGGGGTATGGACTTGTAGCTAGTGGTGATGACAGAGTGGAGGTAGAGGTGAATGGCAGGAAGGCCATGGTCAATGTTAGGGTGCGAGAGAAGCAGGGTGCTGGGTGCTTTCTGGGGAATGATCTTGTTGAACCCGGGTTAGTACCAGGCCCTGATGCCTATATGGCCTGGATTTCATCTGCTGTGCTCACTAGGGCACAGAAGGTAAAACTGCTTCCTAGTGAAGTGGGGACCACTCTAGTGGAAGAGACACTAGAGAGGAACAGGCCAGAACAAGGACCAAGGGCAGATTCTGAGAAGGCACCTGTCCTGGTGTCGGCACCTCCTGCTCCAGTGGGAGAGGAGGGTGAGCATCCAGAGGCGGATAAGGTGTTGGAGTCTGGGTCCCTTCCAGAGCTGCAGGAGCTGCTTGCGGCAGGAGGACCGTCCCGTGAGGAGTTTTGTAAGGCGCAGGCTGAGTGTCCTACACTTGTTGGCCTGCGGAAGTCTCTACTGGAGTAGTCGGAAAGCACAAGGTGGCTTGGGAAGATGGACTCCTTTACAGTGAGCCTGCTGACCCAGAGCCAGGAGCCAGCAAAAGGTTGGTGGTTCCTCAGGTGCACAGGAATTTCCTGCTGCAGCTAGCCCATGAAGTACCCCTAGCTGGGCACTTGGGCATCAAAAAGACAGGTGCTGTTCATTGTTGCTCAGTGTCACTCGTTCCTGTTCACCTCCGCCTGGTGCTGTTCATTGTCTTAGTGTCACTTGTTGCTTGTCTGCTCTGCTTGGTGGATTTCAGTGCTACTCGTTGCTGTTCACCTCTGCCTAGTCCTGTCCATAGTCATTCATTGCCACTCTCGTTGCTTTTTGGATCTATCTGTTTGTTGCTTTTTGGTGCTACTGTGTTAAGTCTTTGTTTTGTGTCTGGAAGTAGTCAGGGCTTTAAGTGGGATGAATAAATTGGGGGGTCTCTCAAAGGGGTGTGGTCAATGTAATTAAGGGTGTGGCTTAAAAACACATAAACTAAAAATCTGTGTTTAGCACAGTGTGCCGCCCGACTTGTATTTTGCTGGTTCTGTCATTGCGTCCAGATATATGATACAAGTAACATCATACCTACAAGTCAGGACTATTGGTTTTGTCAATGGTTGTTGGTTGTATACAATAAATAAGCAGCAACTATGGCTTGTATATAATATTGAAAACTTCCACTTTAAGCACTGGTGACACCACGACAATGTTGCTGCTCCTGAGTTTCAAAAAGAGAAGGGAAATCCATAGAGAAAATGACTCTCTATAAAGGATTTCCCTTCCTCTACAACGCTCATCGATGTGCCTGCTATCACTGTAGTCTGGAAAAAGAAAACGGACCGCCTGTGCCAGGTCACAAAACAGAGCCCGATAGAGACCCATTTCAAGGCCCCCTTAAAATAACTGCTGGTGCGCAGACCCGTTGAGAGGTAGTGGAGAAACGCTTTATCACCTTCGCTGCGGTGGCTATTCCGCCGCAGCGCTAAGGAGGCGGGGGGGCCGCGCGGCGCGCCCGTGCTGGTGACGGAACCGCTCTGTCACCAGCCTCGGTTGAGCTGTGCTGATGACGGAGCGGTTCCGTCATGGCCCCGCCCGCTCAATAGAACGCGCCGTGCAGGCGTGAAATCAGCACCGCGCAGGCGCGTCGGGCGGGCCATGACGGAACCGCCCCGTCATCAGCACAGCGCTACCGCGGCTGATGACGGAGCGGTTCCGTCATCAGCATGGAAGGAGTTAAAGTTCTGTGCACTTCCTGTCCGCCCCAGGCTCGTGTAGGTCGTCTGTAGAGGGCCGGGCTCCACCGCCCTGGGCTGCACACCTGAGCTAAGGTGGGGTGACGTCACTCTGGGCGTGGCCCTCTCTGTGCAGCCTGAGCTGCGGGGACCTCCCAATGTGTTTAACTTTGACAGCTCCCGGATACCCCGCCCAGCTCAAGCGGATGAAAGAGGAGACTGAATAAACTATACCCCAGAGTGGAAGGGAGTGGATGAATGGGCAGAAGTTAGGGCGTGGCATGATAGAGGGGAGTCTGTTATGATACAACCGAGGAGGGAGAGGTCGTGTGTGGGAAAGCTGCCAGGTGGCCGGGTCCGTGTTATGTGTGACACCTTCAGCCCGTCCTAGCTTTTGGGCCGACAGCCCATTGAATTCTGTTTTTTAGCATGGACATTTACAGTGAAACTACATGTCTCAGAATGCAGTGAGTTGTTGGCTAAAAGCCCGAACTAAGGGCCCCATTACAAAGTCCGCCCGCCACCGTAACGGAAAACATGACCGATCGCAAGAGGTGCGGCGGTCCCACGGGGCCCATTAGGATGCGACCGCCACCCTAACAGTCGCATCCCGCATCTTTTACATTGCGGCGGGCGGTGCTGTAAGCAGCACCCGCCACAATGTAAAATTTGCATTTTGTGCATTGGCATGCACAACGTGACAGGCACCGCGCGGTGCATGCCACCTTGTGCATGCCAATGCACGGGGGTACCGTGGGTACCCTCCAAGTGGAGCCACCCAACCCTCGGATGGGGCCACTTGACAGTTATTAGATACACTGGCTCAAACTTCAATAAAAGCAAACTAGTCGGTCGCCCAGGGCGCCATGTTGAGAGGGGCTCCAAATGTAAGGAAAAAATCAAATGAAAACATCAAAGTGAAACAAAATGTACATGTGCCAATTGCGCATTCTCCTAGTGTGCCAGTTAGTAGTAGTTAGATTGGTGAGAGCTTAGGAGCCACATGGGTAATCCCATGGGTTTATCGCATGTTACCTCTGGGGGAGCCTCTCTCAGGACACCTCATCTCAACCCTGAATGCAAGGATCCCTAGGCTAAGGGAACCGTGCTTGGCACACTCACTGCGGCTCAACACAGCTCACCACAGGTTGTGAAAACTCCCATGGGGGGAGCCTCGCTCGGAAAAGCGTGCAGTTTACACCAGGTTTCAATGATCCCTTTAAGTGCCGTCTGAACAGGGCATTGGTGCAGAGAGCACCAAATTAAGGCCGCTCTCAAGAAGCGCAGGCGTTCCCTGGCTGCCGCCTTGTCACTTTGCTTAAAGCCGTCTGCACCATTATGCTCACTTTACAGGCAGCCTTTTACTGCAGTGTCTTTTTGTTGTCCCTGAAGGGTCTCGGAGATGCACTTTCCCAGCTGGTTCTTACAAAGCAGCCACTTCTGAAGTCTCCAGTTGAGTTTATATTCCCAATTCAGCAGCTTGCCAGAATATATAAAGGCCATGAAATGTCTGGGAATCTCATAAACAGAGCACATCGAGCGCCCCCACCCCTCTCCCGTACGGGAGGGGGGATGCTGTAGTAACTTTGCAGGATACATAGGTCTCCAGTGTGCTACGGGGGAGGCAGGCTTTATTGGCACCCCTTGGAGGCCTCAGATCTGACTGCCTTTTAAATACTGCAGACCCCCAGCATGAGGGCGGCCATATTAACTGGAAAGCGTAACATCTGGCGCGCTGTCAGAGACGGTCCATCATAATGTTATACGTATAGTGTTTCTTTCCTTTCCTTTCTAACGCATTGATGTCGTTGGACCCTGCTGGGCGCCATGCAGTAATGTGTCAGGCATGTTTAATACGATGGGTGCCGAATCAGGGCAAATTAGAGCACGTCAAAACGGAGAAGCTTACGGCCAAAAAGCCTCCCTCTGATGAATTGCTCGCTTACACCTGAAATAAACCAATGCTGTTTGAAAACCTCACCCAGGTTGGTCCGTGCTCTGCTGGTGAGTAAGAAAGCACGTGTCGCACCCCCACTTGTCTCAGAGGTGTAAAAGCCACAGGGAAGAAGGCCATCAACTTGACAAACGTTAGCAAACTAATATGTTTGTTTGATAGTTGAGCAATAGTTACATTATTATATATAGATCCGCTAACCAAACCCTGAGGAACTCGGCAGCTTATTTACCTGGCAGCACCAGCCCACCCTCTGGTTCCAGATACCGCCTGCATCTCCAGCGGCCCTGCCGGAACAACAAACGGCTCTCTTGGTCTTCCACTGTGGGCTCCTGACATCGGCCCGGGTCCCCCCCCCGCCGCCAGCAACGCCATCACACCTAGCGTCGCGGCCGCCGAGAGGGGGGGACTACAACCCCCAAGAGGCTTTGCGGCCGGCGCCGCACACCTGCAGTCGGCGCCCGGAGGCGCATAAAAACAACGCCCTCTCTCCCGCGACGCGGGACGCGCGCTTGTGAACGCCGGGCTGAGCCCGGGCAGAGGGCGGGCCGTCTTTGGCCGTCAGTGGACGGAGGAGGACGGGACGGGCCACTCCCCTTTCATTTCCTGAGGAATCACCTACCGATAAAGCCATATCCCGCAAGGTACTGTACCTATTGAGATTGAGATTTAATTCCCTTGTTGCAAGTACTTTGCTGGACAAATTGGAGGTGGCATTGTTGATTTGATTAGGACTCTGTGGTTTTTCTTATACTTACAACCAGAGACTACCATCTGCAGAATGAGTAATCGGGGGAAAAAGTAAAAATACCTGCCACACGATCAAATACCAAGCTGCAGGCTGTTGAATCCCAGCCCCTCCCCACTTTGATAAAATGCTTCAACAAACAATCGGTGTTGTGGCTACTGCCATTGATAACACTGAGAGAAGGCTATCAATACCACCAACACTATTCACTGAAAATCAGGGAGGTGATATCTCAATCACCATGACTGACGCTTTGGAGGCAAATTCATACCTGACATCATCATATGTAGATTTGCCCTGCAGTCAGATACCCATTGAGACTTCTATAGATGCCCAGGATTCTCCGATCATCTTGACCCCCCCCTCTCCTGCTATAACCCCGAATCCACGCAAATCACACCCTAGGAAAAAGAAAGAAAACACTCCAAAGAATTTGGGCAAAAATAATTTGGTTAACCACAACCTGGTGACCCCGTCTGCTAACCCATCGCTCCAGACATCTGGAATTCCGTGCTGGGTCACCAATATGGTGGCCGACCTACAAGCATGTCTCGAACGGACTATTGTCACTCAACTTAAACCCCTGGTGTCGAAACTTGACAAACTCATCCACACTGTAAACAGCAAGAGCGTAGAGAAGATAGAGCCAGCCAAGCCACAGGGAAGTGTTGTATCTTCTGTGGGTGACACCACCCCTAAAAACACGCTTAAAGGTGGGGTACCCGGGGGAAAAATCCCACCACACAGACTAATAACGCAGGAGTTACACCGAACATTAATAAGCAGGCACACGACCAACCTCATCCTTTGCCGACTACCAACACTAACGACCAAGCTTATCGAGTAGTGGGAAATCAGAAAATCCCCAGAGACAAAGCAACTCCAAAGACTAATGAGGGCGTAAAGGGGGGTAAATCCGGCTCATTGGAGAAAAGGAATATAACAACAAGAGCTACTCCCTATCAGCTACCAACAATAAACTTACCCCCAGAAGCCCAACCGTATGTGGTAGCACTTGCAGGAGTTCCATCTTTAAGTGAGGGCAGCAGCGGTGCGTCCATTGGGGCGTAGGGGCGTAGCCCTACCAGCCCACATGGAAGCATCGCGGCCGCCGAGCAATCCTGCTAGTATAAATAACAAATCAGCCGCCGGTTGCACAGGGGGGGCGGGCGTGGCCTGCTGCAGCTTGAGTGACAGTCCACACACTCAGGCTGCAGCAGACCGTAGTGGGGAACTTACAGTGCGCATGCTTGGGAAAGTTGAAAACTATCTCAAGCATGCGCTCTGTAAGTTCCCCAGCGGGACCCAGGGGTACTTGTTTGCTGCCACAGCCCGGGTTTAGAAGGGCCGACAGGGCGAGCAGCAAATATGCCTCTGTAGCCAATCCTGGCGCAGCATTCAGGGCCAGGATTGGCTGGTCCACCGGCGCAGCATCCCATTGGATGCCGCGCTTGGGGGTGAAGTCTGTCGCTGGCTCCCGTACAGTGTTTGTCTAGCTGTCGCCCTTCCCATCGAAATCTTCTGGGGCGCGGGGGAGAACTTAATGGATTATAGCGAGCGACTTTCATGAGACCGAAAAAAAAAGGAACCCGGAGTAGTGTCATATGGCTCAGAATTCAGAAGGCGAATTCAAACATTCACCAAAGCAACACATCTCTGTCATGCCAACTCCGGTGAGTCGAGGGAAATTGTGGCTGCAGAGAAGGTACGGGTTACCCTACTACCAGCAAACAAGAGTGGCAAGCTTGTTTTTTATTTTCACGACTCTTTTCGCTAAATGCAAATATCGATTGCAGGGCCGAGAGACACAGAACGGGTACGTTTCTGTGGCTCTCTGAATCAGTGTTAGGTTCCAGAAAGTAAAAGTGTGCACAGTGTGTAGTGGGGATGCTCAGTGATAGGTTACATCGCCTGCACTGACAACCATTGTGCATACTCGATACTCGGGTCCCAGCGCTGCAGTTTGGGAACCACACGGGGAGGGAAGCTATAACACAGACCAAGCTGCCTGTCTTTATTTTATTTGTGTTCGTTTTATTTGAAATGTGTGAAAACGCGCCCAGAGCCCCATTAATCAAGGTTCCTTTTCCATAAACATGAAAGGGAGAGGAGACCGTCGCCAGGCAACAACCCTCAAACCATCAGTTGTAGGAGAGACATGCGAGGGTCCCCTGTTCTATCACCACTAGGACCCCCAGCAGCAATTCCCTCATGTGGACTGCACTGATGATGTCAACGGCTGTCGCCGTGGCAACAGGCGCTGTGATGTCATTGCTACATGTGGAGGACGGAGGCCCTTCCAGGAAGGGTGCATTCCAGAGCACTGGATGAGGGGCACAGGAGTTTAGCGAGTGCGACGCCTGTTTAGATGGGACAGCCACAAAGTCACGGTGACACTTTTGACGCACCGCCCAGACCGCACCAACATTATTCACAATCATGCCACGTTAAAAACCATGCTTTACAACTACGCACCAGGTACAGAAACATCGTAGGTGCTATACTGTTCTTCCTAAACCTTCTGAGTTACCTGCCGTACACTTAAGCCTTGAGTTACTTTCTGCGTGCTAAGTGAAGTAAATATCACTTTGTTAATGTAACTGGTGTAGTCCACGGGATTATTACATACCTTGAAGCTCCGTGATACCCACTGAGTACCGAGGGGTGACGTGCACTCATCTGAGATATCTACAGGACTCCGAAGGATCCTATCTACCTCGCCCAGTGAGTTATCATGGCGCACTCTTGCCTGCAGCATAGCATGCAGTCAGAGACGTTTCAAGGCATGGGCATAGTAGGCAATTGCCCAGGGCGCCCACCTTCCAAGGAGCCCCTGTAAATGTGAACTTTCTCTTTAATTGACATCTGTCTATTCAGTTTCGCTTTCGCTAGACCTCCCTGCCTGCCTTTACCCCTGACTGTCGTCTCTCTGGCCCAATGTCAGGTTAATGGTTTTTGGCAACATGGCAGCCTCTTACTCGAGCACCTGGGTGCCGTTCGGCGCCTTGTCTGGTGCATGAGGCGCTAGAGACATACTACACTAATTAGTACTACCTGCCCATGTTCCAGTGCCGTGTCCAGCAGTGAGGATGGGTGGTGGAGGAAAAGAGGATTGACAGTCGACTGACCCCTGACAAGTAGGCCCTAGCTAAGGGCGCAGTGAGTCATTTTTTAGCAGCTAACTATGAGTATCAGAAAGGGAACAAAGGGAGAACAAGACAGAAAGGTACAGCGAGAAAGTGGAAGCGAAAAAGCAAGAAAACAAGCAGAGGCGCTTTGAACGAAGAAATGAGAGTAAGGTAAGGTAATGGAGGAAGTGTGAAAGGAAAGTACGGTGAAAGGATGAATGGAAAGATGGAAAATTAAGTGGGAAGGAATAGAGTGCGGAATGGATGAGAGGATAAAAAGATCGAAGGGAGAAAGAAGAGTTAAATTCAAAGGCACAGCGTGAGCGAGAATGCCGTTGCGAACCCTAGAACTCTCTTTCACTATCACTCCTTTTATCACTCACTGGGTTGTTTCTGAACTTTTCTTTTAATACATCTCAACCTTATTTCAACTTCTGTCATTCTTTTTTCATGTGTGCTCCCTAACTCCCTTTTTTTTTCGCTTTCTTTCATTACCATATATCCTTCTTCCTTTGTCTCCCTTCTGCATATTTCCTTTTTTATTTGTTTTCTTTCATGGTTTCTTTCATAGTTCGTACTTCTCATCTTCTGATGTTATTTCTCTTTCTGTTACTCCCGCGTTGCTACATCTCCTCATCTTCACTCCGTGCTTTCCCCTTTTCAGTCCTCGCTCTCAAGGTTCCTTCTTTGTTATTCAGCCCTTAGCGCTGTCCCTGCACGTGGTACTGAGCACAAGTCTGAGCAAAGGGAAAGGGACAGGGACGTAGCTGCAGGGTGTGTTTGGGGTGGTTACACTCCCCCATATAAATGTATTCTGTATTGAATAGATTGGTACAAGTGTTTTAAGTTCGGTATGGTGAAGTGTTTGTTGGATTTCACTTCACATGCAGACAAGAACACACACACACACACTCTTGCCTAAAGGTCTTAAAAACGGTGATTTTACAAAATGAGGGTGATAAGTAGTCCTCACAATCCGCACTCCTCTCCCTTCCTACTGATCCTTAAGGCCCCCTCCTGCATTGCTGCTCGTATAATCAGCACGATAGTTGGGAAATCTGAAGCTGACCCACCCTCCCCCATACATAATGATCAAGCTATGCCCCTGCAAAGGGACACTAAGATGATACATGCAATATGAGTGCAACACCATCAGACCTACCAACTCACCTGGTGCCACCATGTGTCACGTGATTTCGGTTTGTACTTCCCATTTTCCAGGATTGACTGGTCCACTGGCGCAGCATCCCATTGGATACCGCGCGTGGGGTTGGCCCGGCATTCATCTCGCAAGCCAAGGAGGACTGGTCGTTGGCGCCGGCGGTGCCCGATTCTGCTTCCATGTTTCCACAGTGAGTGACTGTTTCAATTCATTTTAGCTGGTGGAGTGTTGTTAAGTAGCAGCCATCCCATGCGAGCAGGCATGCTAAGGAGTGAGGTGTCCACCATTTACTTTACTAATTTACATCGCAAAGTCCTTCTCATCGTCACCTTTCACATCGAATAGAGTGGGGCTCAAGAGAGAGAGAGCGAGAGGCGGGAGCGAAGTGGAGGGGGCCGAGGGAGGAAAACGAGATAAGAGCGTGGACGGAGAGAACGAGACGCAGAAAGGGAGACGGGGGCGACGTGCAGAGAAGGGGACGAGAAGAGAGAAGATAAGAGAATGTAAGAGAGAGGGAGAGAGAGAGAGAGAGAGAGGGGGTGAGGAGAGAAGCTAGGTCACTGCTGAGAGGGGAGGGCAGGCACGAAGGAAGAGGAAGAGCATGTGAAACATAGGGGGGGGGGTTGAGGGAAAGAGTGACCCAAGCAAGGGAGAAGAGATAGCTCCGTGGAAGAGAAAGATGTGAGGTGAAGGACAGTAGGAGGAAGTGAGGAAAGAGGGGACAGAATGTGGGAGGGACTGACACAGAGGGAGGGGGTGACACAGAAGGAGTGAGTGACACAGAAGGAGGGGGTGACACCGAGGGAGGGGGTGACACAGAGGGAGGGAGTGACACAGAAGGAGGGGGTGACACAGAGAAGGAGGGGGTGACACAGAAGGAAGGGGTGACACCGAGGGAGGGGGTGACACCGAGGGAGGGAGTGACACAGAAGGAGGGGGTGACACAGAGAAGGAGGGGGTGACCCAGAAGGAGGGGGTGACACCGAGGGAAGGGGTGACACAGAGGGAGGGAGTGACACAGAAGGAGGGGGTGACACAGAGGGAGGGGGTGAGGGATGGAGTGACACAGAGGGAGGGAGAGGCAGTTGTTGCAACGCCAATACGTTGATTGCTATTGGGCAGTACTTAACTTCGCAGACCACGAAATCGCACACCCCGACAACGTGTTTTGTTTTTTGTTCCCCTCTGTTTCATGTGTGAACTGCTCTTTTATCCTACTGAAATGAAATTGTTGTAAAAAAGACAAGAATACATATCCCATATCCGTCCGTATTTAGCCAGCCACGCATTTCCCAGAGTGTGCTTGCTGCCCGTCCTATAAGGCACCTGGATGCCACCCAAAGCGTTATGAAGCGCTATGTAAATATCATTACTGTTGGCGATAGTCTGGTCCGCTGTGCATGAATTGTGATTGGCTTTAAAATCTGTTCCCTAAAGTGCAATTTATATCGGTGCATATTTCGTCAGCCACGCATTTAGCAGATTGCGCTTGCTACCCGTTCGATAAGGCACCTGTACGCCACCCAAAGCGGTACGAAGCGCTATGTAAATACCATTAGTGTTCGAGATAGTCTGGTTCGCTGTGCATAAAATGTGATCAGCTTTATAATCTGATTTCTAACGTGCATTTTTCTTTTCTGCTGTGTGCCTGCAATTCCATCCATCCACCCTGTACAGACTTACATGAAGCAATTATTAAGTATTTGTTTGCAAACTATCCACCCATTCATCCATCCACCCACCCGTTGATCCATCCACATACCCATCCAGCCATCCTTCACCCATCCACCCTTTGAAACATCCATTCATCCATGCACCATTTCATCTAGCCATCCACCAATCCTTCACACACCCACCCTTTCATCTGTCCATGCATCCAGCCACCCTTTCATTCAGCCAGCAAGCCATCTGTCATCCACCCACCCTTTCATCCATCCAGCCAGCCTTTCACCAGTCCTACCATACACCCTTCATCCATCCACCCACCCTCTCCCCATCAATCCACCCATCGCATTAACAAAGGAATGATGATATTGACATTGCGCACGATTTACGTTATTTGTAGCTTTGTTGAGCGTTTGCAGTATTAATGAATGCATTATAAACAATTCAATCAACTGACATTAAGTATATGACCTTTATTAAGTATATGAGCGTTATTAATACGCGCGTCAATAAGCTAAGGTGACATAGCCGCTGTTTAAAATAACCATGTCTTCAGCTTCCTGGAGTGCCTCTGACTTCGTTCTGTTTCTTTACTTTTTGTGACTGTTGGTCCTGCTGGGAAACATTTTCAATTTATGTTGTCTTGTTTACTGGGAGCATTGCTTTTATTTTCCTTTAGTGTAATAGGCTGGCTGGTGAAGTGCACTTCCCATAGTGTGCAGTCACTTCAATTTGCCTTTAGGTGACTACCTGGCTTGATGGTGGTTTTCTATTTGATTTCATGTAACTCCTTGTCTTGATGAGTGCATTGGTTTTAGTTTGTTTGAGGTAACTGCTTCACATGCTGGTTTCATCACACAGCTGACACCCACCCTGAGAAAGCCAGAGCTGCCCTGTTATTGGTATCAACACCAGTGCGCTTAGGTTCCTTACAGCTTCTTCACTTGAAGTGGGTTACCACCTACTCGTTTACTTTTTGTATCCTGCTCGTACCAAGTCAGATCCAGACCCAGACCAGTCATTTTTCTTTCATTAAACTGTTTTACTTGCTTGGTGCTTTTATGTTGGTGCCTGCATCCTGAGGTGTACTCTTCTTCAGTTTAAATGTATGTGACTGGCCTGTTGACTAGCACCCTGCTTTCAAAGTGAAGGTTCACAGGTTCACACTTGCTTTAGTTTACTTTTGTATGGTTGACTGCATGCACTGTTTTTCTGGATGCATTGCTTCAAGTTACTACTTGATGCATTGCTTTCAGTTTGCTTTCAAGTAATTGCCTCTCATTATCCCAATGCTTTGTGAAGACTGTTTCCCAACTGCTGTGCAACTTCTTCTACTCTTAGAGCTGAGATTTTCATGAAAGTCTTATAGTCTGAATTCAGCACCTGAGCGTAATAGGACGGAATGAATGAAGCTCTGTGGTTATACTGAATAAGCAGCTACCTATGTTATGCCATCTATTAATGTAATAACTGCACTTTCACAATTGCTTTATTAACCTTCCTGCTTTCTCAAATTTGCTTGAAAATGCACGATTTTTCTTCTTTTTTTTTCAAAATTTTCTTGAGGGGGTTATCCCCCCAAACCCCCCTTTTGGGGTTCGGGCTCGCTCGCTGCGCTCACTCGCTAAGGTGCTGTATGCAAATCACTTCGCGCCCCACCACTTTGAAATGTCACCCACCGCCCCTGAGTGAGGGGAAAAGAGAAAGGGAGAATGAGTTAAAAAAAAAAGTGCATTCAATGGCTTAGTGTAAATAGACCCTTGCCATTAAACGTTTCAGGTGAAATACTGTCGGCTAGAAGAGTAGGCTGGATTGGGAGGGGACCAAAGACAGTAGCAGGAGACGTCATTGTTTTGAATTTCAGGGACACCTCTGCTGTAGAGTATATCTGCGACGCCCCACTATATACACTAAATTCCCAAATATGTCCATTACATCTTTCATACTTCTACCCTACTCCTAGTTTGGAACCGCCCCACACCAAAAGACCATATTACAACAGGGGCTGCCAGCCTCCATCAAACAGAATACCAAATGGGAGATTAACTAGGGCGGGTATGTTTTCGTGCAGTCCCCTCTTTCTGCTCCAACCACACTAGAATAGGTTTAGTGTGCTGGAAGAGGTGGACTGACTTAGTTCAGGGGCAACAGAGGAAAACAAGCCATCATCCATTCCTAGGGAGGAGTTAATAATTAACTCTTCTTCTAGGGTGAAGACTAGTGATAAGGGGAATAAGGAAATAAATGTTCCTGAAAAAATAGCAGAAGGATGTATAAAACTGGTGTCCTGGAACATAGCAGGGCTAAAAAATAAATTGCTTTCCCCAGAGTGGGCCGCCTTTATGGCAACATATGACATCTGCCTGATGCAAGAAACCTGGGCACTGGAGGAGAGCACCAGCTCGACCTTCGCAACCTATGATGTTCTGGCAGTGTCTACAGGCAAAGGCCGCCCATCGGGTGGGTTATCAATTTGGATAGGCTCTCATTTGGGAATACAGGCGACCCAAATCCACACAAATTCCCGGGATATCCAGTGTGTTTCGCTAAAACCTCCAAACAAACCCCAAGTAGCCATAATAAATATATACTCGAGGCCATCTAAGAATGGGCAAGAGTCGAATATAATTAAAGCCCTCAATTCCTTTATACTTGCGCTAGACCCCTCCGTTACAATAATTGTCGGCGGTGATTTTAATTGCCAATTTGAACCACTGGGCACCCTGGAGTTGGGTGAACAAGATGAAGTAGATGCACTGTGGCACATACTCGAGCCTAATATCACTCCAGTCAGAGCATGGACCCCGTTAGCGCTACAAATTAAATCTTTCACCCTTGCAACGTCCTTGCGGGCGTGCAATGGCAGAATGGATCCCGACCGCCCAGGCACAACTACGTTCAACAGGGCAAATAAGGTTTCCATCATTGACTATGTGATGGTGGAAGCGAAAAATTGGGATAAGCTGACGGAATTCAGAGTTGTGCAAAGGTATGACAGTGACCACAATGCCTTGGTTCTAACTTTTAAACCCGGGTCTTTTGGTTTGACAAACCCTGTCCTTAACCCTGACATAGAGCCCCCTCCGTTCATGGTCTCCAATAATAGAAGGAGGGTTAAATGGCCTCACTTAGTAGAGTCCCCCTCACAGCTTGCAAAAATATATCAGCTTGCAATTCCCTTTATAACCCAGATGAGTGACTCGACTATCGGGCAGCATGCAGTAGATATACATAGGCAGCTAGCAGTGGCATTGGGGGAAGTGTTTTACCCTCTAAGTAGGTGTAAGCGGCGCATTCCTAAGACGCACCCCTGGTTTGATGATGCCTGCAAGAAATTAAAACAGGAGCTCCTTGCAGCAATCAAATCCAAAGATAAAGCAAACATCAGGGCAATTAGATTGTCCTATAAAAAAGAGATCACCAGGGGCAAGAGAGAGTGGGAGGAAGCTAGGTGGGAAGAACTGAGAGGTGCTCTCCTGGCAAAGGACTCCAAATCATTTTGGGCAATAGTAAGTTCTGGCGCGAGAGAGGGAGGAGAAACTCACCTACCAAATATCGCCCCATCAGTTTGGGAGGCGCACTTTGCAGCGCTCTATACAAGCCCTGAGACTGGCACCCTTGAACATACAAACAGGGCCTGGATATCAGAGACAGACACTGCCCCTAGGACTCCATTGGCCACAGACCTCCCGCACGAGTGTCAACTGCGGGGGGCCTTGGGCTTGGACTACCAGATGGGTCAGTGGGACACGGGGAAGAGGACGGGCTCTGGAAACATTGAGAGCATCTCACTTAAGGAAGTGGAATCAGCGGTTGCCAGGCTGCTTCCAAACAAAGCCCCAGGTCTCGATAGGTTACCAGGCGACCTTTTCCGATCCCAGCCAAAAATATGGGCACTGTACTATGTTGTATTGTTCAATGTGGTCCTCAGGGGAGCTAAGCTCCCAGACTCCTGGGCGGGCGCTGAAATCGTCCCCATTTTTAAAAAGGTATGCCCTTTAGTTCCATCGAACTACAGACCGATTAGTCTTTTGGATACTACCCAGAAACTAATGGGCCGCATCCTTCTGGACAGAATATTGGGATGGATGGAGGAGTCTGAAATATTAACTACCCTCCAGGCCGGTTTCAGATCCGAAATCTCGACCCTGGACCACATTTTTAGGCTGCAGGTCCTTTTCTGGAAGTCAGTAAAAATAGAGGGTGGCAGCCTCTATCTTGTCTTCGTAGACCTGTGGGCCGCTTTCGATCTTGTGCCCAGGGAGAGCCTATGGAGGGTCTTGGAAGTACTGGGCCTTCCGCCCTATCTACTAGATGTCCTGAAGCGTTTCCATGCTGGGAACTATGCCCAGGTGAGGTGTGGGAAGAATGGAAAATTATCTGCACGTTTTCCCGTAACTAGAGGTGTTCGACAGGGTTGCGCCCTGGCCCCTACCCTCTTTAGTCTTTATATCAATGGTTTAGTGGGGGAATTAGATAGATTCAGGGATAGTGATGCCCCGTGGTTGGCTACAGGTCGGGTGCCCGCTCTGATGTTCGCAGACGATACTCTGTTGTTGTCGCGAACATCAACGGGCATCCAGCGGGTTCTGGACGGGTTTGTTTCTTTTTGCGCCTCGAGGGGCCTGGAGATAAACTTGGAGAAGACCAAGTTCATGATCTTCGGTCCCCCGAGGCATACCCGCCCGAGCCCCGTACTAAATGGCACCCCGCTCGAACGTGTGAGAACCTTTGTCTACCTGGGTGTCACCTTGACTGAAGATTTTGGTTGGGGGCCACAGGTATCTAAATCCACCCTGAGGCTTTCGCAGATCGTAGGGGGCATAAGCAAGTTCCAAAAAACAACCCAATTCAAGCCAGTTACCCCTCCCCTAGAGATCTATGGTGCCCATGCTAGGCCAACTGTGATGTATGCCGCAGAACTTTGGTGTTATACAAACACGCAAATGCTCCTCAAGGTGGAGCAGGCCTTCATGAGGAACTTGGTGGGTCTTCCTCAGAGTACCCCGCTTATACCCCTGAGACTAGACCTAGGTCTAGAGCCCATTACAGAACTGTTAGTCGCCCGACCTCTCCTATATTGGAGGAGGCTCTGGACAGTACCGGAGTTAGTGGATTATAGAGCCGAATTCTCTGTAGTTTGGCATCGGTTGAAGAGCAAGAACACACCCTGGTTAACACACATTAAAGACCTTGCATACAACATTGGCCTCCCCCAACTATGGGAGACCCCGGAGGTGAGCTGCCCAGCGATACCGAGAAAAGAGCTGTCGGCCTCTTTGAGACATTATAACTTAAGTCTGCTATACAGCTCGACAACCATGGGCAGGCTAACTATAGAATTTCTGCATGTGAAACTCGCACCCAAGAGGGAGCAATTTTTGGACCTAATACAGCCTTTGTTAGCAAGGAAATTGTACACCCAATTAAGACATGGCTGTCTGCCTATCGGGGCATTGACTTGTACATGGGCTGGTCGAGAAGATGGAATCTGCCCAGCTTGTAAAAGCAGTAAAGAAGACATTGTCCACGTTCTGCTCTTCTGCCCAGCCTATAGTAAATTACGGAGATGCTGGTTGGCGCCATTGTGCAGAAATTTAGGACTGAAGCAATGTGCACAAGCCTGCCGAATCTTAAGATATGACACCTCCCCCCTCATTGTGTTCTCTGTTTCCCGCTACCTATATGGGATGTGGCGTAGAAGGTCTTTCTTGATTAACTGTGACAAACTCTGTTGACACTACCTCTTTCCCTTTTTGATAACTTACTGTTTAATAATTTTTTTACCCAATGTTTTTAATTTATGTATTTTATCTTAGCGCATGTATGTATTTTATTTGCACTTTTATGGTCCATGACCGAAATAAAGTTATCAAAAATGAAAAACATTATTTCTGTAGTTTAAAGCCAATAAAGGGGATTGTTTTGCTGAGCGAGTGCATTCTCGTTGATAGAAAGAGGATAAATCTAGATACTTCTTCCGGAGAACTAAAATGTTATTGACTTTTTATTAAGCCAATGGCTGGATATTTCTGAGCCAGAGCATCTAATGCCTGAAGGAAGCTGAACCAAAGTTATTTAGGGTATTATAGAATCTGTTTACTTCGCTATGAATGGCGAACCTTGAAACAGGGCAGGATGAAAGTGACTTCTGCACTCCTGGTTTTGTAGCTGCAGGACACAGGATTTAGTAAGGTTTTAAAATCAAACATATCTCAGTGGCCTGAACCCTCTCATTACAGCCCCATAAAAAATAATAATTGAATCACTGATTTCCATCTCACAGATCTTATAAACTCACGATGGAAGAGATAGTCCTATAGTAATGAGCACACTGTTGCATTTTTTTCACCACAAAATTTCTCAATAAATTTCCACATTACGCCAACTCGCCCTCCTTCATGCCAAAAAAAATTGCTGACGTTTCCTCTCTGGAATTGATTGCCACCACTGGCATGATGGCTGAGAGAATTACACGCTGGCTGCTGACATCTGCCGTGACTTACAGGTCATCAGTTCATATCCTGGTCGTAGGGTAAACCCTCGTTTCATGCTTTCTGGGGTCAGAATGTTCACCACTAGCAAACGGAAATCTCAAGAGACAAGATAGCTAGCTCCCAAGCTCAGGAAACAGCCCTTCTTCCTCGCGAGAAATGACAGTTCAAAGGTCCACGTGACAGCATTTCTCATGTGAGATCTCAACAGATGGAAATGCTCCCCAGCCAGGAACACTTCTCGTCAAGGTCTCGTCAAGAGAGAGAGAGAGCAGCTGCCAAGTACAAGAGATGACAATGTTCACGTGAGACCTCTGCAGGGACGGCTCCCCAAGGCTGAGGACAGCCCTCCTTCTGTGAGAATTCCCACACTCACACACTGTGTGAGAACCCGAGACAGTGCTCTGCATTGACATCACTGCCCCATAGTGCACCGCGGCGGTCCTTTCTGCTCTATCTCCATAGAGTGGAGCCCAGGGACTGCTGTGAAATACCTGAACCATTCCCATGGCGTCAGTCCCGAGACCTTTCTCGTGTGGAGACACTAGAGGGCGCTATGGAATGTGTCCTCTCTAGGGGCCCCCTCGGGCATGCTTGTGTGGGGGATTATTCCTGCGCGGGCCGGTGACGCAGCGCCAGTTTCTCCAGATGTTCCCAGATGGGGTTCGTGCAGAGGGATTCCTCGGCTATTCAAGCCAGCAACATGGTGCAAAGGCACAAACGTCTTATGCCCACCCCCGCAAACAACTTGCATTTTGTGAGCCCGCTGTTTGAAACATATTTGAATTTATTGCACATTTTTTGCTAATTCAAGTCCCCCCAGTGATGCCAAACAAAATTGAATTAAACATTCAGAAATGAGGAGCTAATGCTCAAACTCCCTGTTGCCAGCCATTCCAATAGTACCAAAAGAAAGCACGAATGACTGAGCATAATTAAGCCATTTCGTTTGGCAACTTCATGTAGTATTTTTAGATCTAGCACAATTGCAATTTTCTTAAAACAAAACTCTTTTACTTTCAGATTGTGGCCCTTTTAACGTGTGTCTAAAACAGCATTTGAGCTCTCAACTGTGCACAGGGCACCACTGCCTGCAGGAGTGGAATTGTAATTGTAAAGAGGCCTTTTCACACTCACTTTTCCAGGGGACCCCTTAGAACGTGGGGGCCCTGGGCAATTGTCTTCCTTCCCCAACCCTTAAAACGTCTCAGGGCACAGTAGCTGTACCGATATACCCAGGGCTTTAAGTGGGAAAAAAAAACTGGGGGTGCTCTAAAATGGGCGGGGCAAACCACTTAAAGGGGGCGTGGTCTATCCAAATAGGGGCGTGGTCTAAATCAAGATAACTAGCATTGTGTTAGGGCTGGGGCAGGATCACGCAGACTAGTTCCTCTCTGCGTTTTACTTGTTGCTGGGTTACACTGCAGCCTTGACGCTCAGTGTGAAAGGTCAGAGCAGGGTTGTGCTGGAGCAGGCTGCTCGTGATTGTCTCTCTCCTAATCATCCCCGATGTGAAGGCTGGCACCACGACGACATTGCACCTGCGCTGCAAGAAGGGAAATCCTGAGAGAAAATGGCTCTCTTTAAAGCCTACAACGCGGCTCACCTGGCATGCTCACTACCTCCACTGCTCAGTAGGGAGCAAAATGAGCATGCGCACATCGATGTGCATGCTCTCACTGCAGTCGAGGAAAAAAAAAAAAAGACTACCTTTGGAGGCCTGAAAATGGAGCCTGAAAGAGACCCATTGTGAAGCCCCCTGAAAATAACTGCTGGTGCTCAGACCCAGACAGACCCGACCCACTTAAAGCCCTGCACTAAACATGCAACACAAACAGTGCTCTGCCAACCGAAGCTGAGAGTGAGCAGTTACATTAAGTACCTTCAAGAAGCAATAACGTGTTGCACAAAGTACATAAAACAAATGCACTTTTAAAACTGACTGCCCAAACGAAGTCTACAATACAAATGACATATGTCAAAATAATGTAGCACACATTGGCTTTTTGTTTGAGTGCTAGGATGCGGGGGGCTTTTTTGTGTGTCCTTGGCAGGGCAAGTTTCATTTACTATCCAGTGCTTCAAACGGGCATGTGCTCTCCGGTACAGAGTGCCCACCCTTTTGTAACTTGAAGGATAGAGAGAGAGTACCTGTACTTCTCAGCAGTGCAGCAATATTTTTAATGCTAGAGTACCGGCACTTCGCAGCAGACAGCCATTCTGTAGGTAGTAGGTACGTGAACTTTTCTATTTCCATGAAATTAAATGGAGTCCCCTAGCACAACAAAACTCCTGTCACCACCCCACTCCTGTCCCAATGGGCAGGTGCACGTCTATGCTTTTCCTCATTCGCTGTCAATTCTTTTCAGAATGGGGGTGAGGCTGTTCAGCATTAGCTTACCCCATATCTGCATGTGCTGTAAATGAAAGAATCGCAGGTACAGGTGGAAGGGTGCTAAGTGACTAGATCCGAAATAATTGTGAAACTGTCCAAACATAGGCAGAAATACACTTGGTGAAAGGAACCACCCCAATTTACTTTTCATTTTCATTGCGGCCGGTACCTAAGTGCGAAGCAGTTGCAGCAGTTGGGGGCAGAGGGATTGGTGACTTTGGTTTTTCGGCTGATGGTATGAATGTGCCTGCACATGGTTTTTCGAGGGCTCTTCACAAATTATGCTCATCACTTTATATCAAATAATACGGCGAAGGAAGCACACTCGTATGTATGAATAATATTTGAGGGTATGTTGTGCCTTTCTGATCCGAGACAAAAAAATCACAGTCATTAAATGAAAACGCTGTTCTATTTGGAAACACTGCCTTTGGGGAAGTTTTGTGATCAGTTATGGAGGTTGGAATGCAAGCTGAAAAAAAGCTTCTTCACATGGACAACTTTAATTCAAAGGGCTTTTAGAGGATCCTAGGCCAGTTACCACGTTGCCGACCGCTTGTCTTCCTGCATGTTGGCGTTGTGACCCTGTGGCACTGCTGCTCCTGGCTTCTGCTGCCGAGTAGTGGGGGCGGGGAGAGGGAGTATCGTGAGTCCGGGGATAGCACCACACCTACTGTACAAGTGAAAGTGCGGCAAGGGGCGCTGTTAAAAAGTAAGAAGTCAGTGCTTCTGAAGTTGTTTGTGAGCATGGGCACATCGATGTTCATGCTCTCACTGCAGTCGAGGAAAAAAAAAGAAAACGGACTACCTTTGGAAGCCAGAAAATAGAGCCCGAAAGAGACCCGTTTCGAGGCCCCCTAAAAAGAACTGCCGGTGCTCAGACCCGGACAGACCCGGCCCACTTAAAGCCCTGGATATACCGAAGCTAGTGCCTAGGCCGCCCCCCCCATTCCACCCTCTCGGTCTTTGACCATCTTTCCTTTAGCCCTCTCTCCTGTGGGCATTGTATTTTAATGCTATTTCCATCCTCCCATCACCTCTCTAACCCACTGTTCTGTGCCCTCCTTTCCTGCTCTGTGATATTCTCTCCCTTACTCTATCTACTGCTCTTTCCTCTGTCCTGCCTCCTTTAAACCACTACCACATGTAAATGTAAATGTAAATGTATGTATACTTGTAAAGCGCACTGTTGCCCCATCTCGGGGCGTCCTGGCGCTGTATACCGCTGGGGAACCCGTCCTGGCTTTCCCTGTGAGATGGTCCCTCCTGGGCCCCCCCAAGGTGAAGCCAGGCATCCCCTGCGCTGATAGGGCCGTTGTGGAAATTAAGCAAGCTATTGCCCAGAGTTGCAGAGTGGGACCCATGGTTAGCGTAGGCACCTAGGTGAGAATTATCGAGTCCGCGGACATTGACCCAAGACCCTGCTGCGTCGGGAATTGAACCTTGGTCCCGGGCCGACCTCTGCTTCAGGGTCTGCCGCTTCTAACCAGTGAGCCACACTTCTCCACATGCCCTCTTTCCCCCTCAGTTTTCCTCTCACTCACTTTCCCTCCCTTCTCTGATGGCCCCATGCCTTCTCTATTGCCCAAAACTTTCGTTTCAAATGGACTCTCTCTTGCGTTCTCTCTCCCTCCTTTTCCTCGGGTTCTTTCTTCTCTCACACGCCTGGCTTCTGATTGAATGCTCCGCCCTCCCATCTCTCCTTTCTCCTTTCCCCTTTCCATCTCTCCTTTCCCCTTTTCATCTCTCCTTTCTCCTTTTTATTTCTCCTCTAGCCTTTTCATGCCATGCACTTTTCCCTTCTGTACTGCCTTCTTTCACTGTTGCTCTTACATCATTCTCTACACACCTCCTCTTCTGCTCTTCACCCTTCTATCTTGCATGCCCTCCAGCGTCCCTTTCCCCCGTACATCATGTCTTATCGCCCCTTCCCTCTTCTATCACCTCTTCCTTTACTACTCTCCCACTTCCTTCCCAATGGCTCAGTTCTCCCCTGCTCTCTCATTTTCCCTCGACTGTGCCCTCTTTCTTCCCTTACATCTCTTCTCTCTAACCCTTTTTCCTCGCCCTTACTTTCTCTCCATCATTCCCCTGCTCTTTCCAGTGCCCCCTCTTTCTCCCTGTACCTGCACGTCCACTATATCTTCTCTTTCCTGAATCTCACCTGGGCCTCAGGAGAGTGGTGCTACCTCAGCATACATACCTTAATCACTTCAAGTACCTGACTGCTGCTGGGATGGGCGCAATTGCAGAATTTGTCTTGCAGAAATTACATATACTCCTGGTTATCTGAATTACTGCTAACTGTACACCCAGTTTTAATATTCTGTGCCAATGATTGAGATATAATATGTGGTTTCACTGTTACCAGATGTGTTTCTGTAACTCTTCACATCTGGTTTCCACAACTTTTTAGCTGGTGGTGCTCATCTACAGTTAATCCATGGTGTGATGTGGTATTCCCACAGAAACACAACATCACTCTTAATTCTCATGAATTGCAAAAATGTAATGTAATGGTGTCACTGAACTTTTTCCCCCGAAAATCACCCCACTCAGTATTCTAAATAAGCCCCTTCTTCTTTTCATGATTAAAGTGATTTTAGCACATTTCCGCTGGAAGAAACATCTGAGTGTAACCTGACTAGCCAAATTTAATATAGTCGAATCTAACCATTGTTCCACCACATTTGGCACCTCAAACGCGTGCAAAGACTCCTAAAGTGGAAACTAGAGACTAAAACAAACAGCCACCAGCTACACAAGAGGCCTTCTCAAGCTTGTTAACATGCCATGACTAGTTCCATTAAATCTTAACTACTACCACTGTCTCGGGGCCAAGGCTGGTGAGTCATTGTCCTGGAATAGACACTGAAACCTTAGCCAGGATCGTTACAGACCAACAAACGAAGGGAAACCTGTGATTAGCAAACTTTAAGACATCAAACCTCAATCAAAGGCAGGACAGACCAAGTCCCATAATGCTGGGGTATGGATGCCAAAGAGACGATGTAGAAAAGTTTAGATGCTGCGGAAGGGGCTTTCCAAGTCCCCTCTGCTGCAGAGGCAGAAGAACCGGACAGTGGCGAGGATAAGCGTAGAGAAACATAAGCATTCGTCTAGGAGGACGCAAGAGCCCTTACTTAAGTCAGCCTTCGTCTGGGAGTACGTAAGAGCCCATTCTTACTTCAGCCTTGGTCTTGGAGTATGTAAGAGCCCTTCCTTACGTCAGCCTTCTTCTTGGCGTACTTAAGAGCCCGTCGACACCATGGAGGTCCTTCGTTCCACTAGTTGGAATTCACAGGATGCTGAAAGCAGGGACTGTATCTCTGTCACTGACCGCCAGCTCCACACCTCAGACAAGAGGAGAGTCAGTAATGATGCTCAGATGATGGTCTCCTGCCAGGCACTGTGCTGCTGGTAGCACTGAAGGAGCGTGAGGCATTGAAGGGCGAGTCTTTGCCTCCCTGCAGTGAGGAGAGAGGGTTGAGTCAGGTTAGAGGGTCTCAACAGGAAGTAGAGAGACAAGAATTTGATGATGACACACTTCAAGGGGGAACACACCATCAACCGCCAACACTACCAGGAAACTACATCAGGCTGCAACAGAACATAGAGGTGGCTGTCATCAAGTGCCCATATCACGAGTTTGGGCTTACCTCTTCATCCCACATGGGGGCACAATGTAAGAAGCAGCAGTGGTGATGCCCATCGTCTGTGATCAACAACATAAGCAGAAGAAAGAAAAGAGAATTGGAGAAATTAGCCTGTCCTTTTCATCTGTTTCAGTGTCACTTCCAGCAAGAGCAGATGCTTACGTGTCTTGACACAGGCTCAGTAGAGACCTCACCCAAGGACACATCATGTGTTTCACTGGGTCCTTAAGCTGTAGGTACCCCTAAAGTTGGACCTCCAAAGACCCTCGACTCTCTGAGTCAGCACTGTTGAGCATTCAAGGGGTAGTTCATTGCAAGTGGTATAAAGGTTGACTCAGGAGCATTTTAAGTTAGTTGGTTATCAGACACAGTAAAGAGTAATGGCCACTCAGGGCTAGCATGTTGACAAGGAACAACACTTTAATAAACAACCTGGAGTTCAATTACAGTAGAAATGAAGAAGAGCACTCGAAGTCGGAAGTCTCTAGCTTCATCTATTCAAGAATTATTTAAGGAAGTAACTAGCTCAATGGACTAGTCGGGTTTGTTCTGCAATCAAATTTGTCCACAGCAGCTCTTAAAGACTGTGAGAATCCGAATTATTCTCGATGCCTTGAGTAATATGGAAATATTCAGAGTTGGCTTTGGTGCTTAAAATTTTTAACAAGGGAAGTAGCCCGAGAAGGACTTGGTGTGCTAATGGGATTCTGATGGCAAACCCCAGTTCTGTCTCACACAGAAAAGGTAATGGGATGAATGCTAGCGATTTTTCTAACCACTGGCAATCTCTCGAGCAACATCCCGAGCCATCCCTAAACCATTGTTCTTTTGCTCACCATGCCACCTCTGTTTGGACCTAGCCATATGGAAATCAGTCTGGACCCTACTCCTTCATTCAGTCGGGTGTAGCTTGTATGCAGTGGCACAGTGAGCACCGGATCCACGCATGGGCCTATCCTTGCCACTGAGGGTGGAACATCAAATGCACAAAAGGTGATGGGAGGGATAATTGCAATTTGTCTAACCACTGGAAATCTCTCAGGGTAGCTTCCCAACCCAACTTTCTTTCGCTCACCAAGCTACCTCAGTTTGGACCCAGCCATTTGCAAATCAGTCTTGACCCTGCTCCTCACGGGAACAGCCTTATTGCAAGCATCTCCCATCACCTTTTGTGCCCCTGAGAATCCAGTTCTGGGCCAGCCTTATATATCTACAAAAGAAAAGGGGGTTGTAAGATGCCCATCAATCAGTCACAAATTACAATATACACATTTCTTTAAGAACATAATTTAAGAACACCAAATCCTTCACTTTTTATTCTTTTTAATCTTCTTATTTAATTTCATAGTATAGTGATGTAGCAGCTTAGGCAACATTTGTTGTTCCCATATAGCTTAATAGTCCTGGGGTTTTCTCTTGGCAACAGCACATTGCATATGACAAATGCACCCAGTCTGTCTATCAGGAAAGGTCAGTATGGCTGACATCAAACTGCGCATCCAAACTGACCCTATACACCAACAGTTATTTGGAGATGGCAAATGTATCCTTCTATCTGTAGAGACAAGATTTGATTAAGCTAAATCTGCCTAGAATCCTTTAAGGAAACACGATTCCCAAAATGCTCGCACTACCAACTACACTAGATCTACATTGATGGGAACTACAAACACATTAAAAACGATTAAAAAAACCTCTTCAGCTCACTTTGCCTGAATTTATTTATTTGAATGGTTTTAGAAGGAGCTGGCTAGACCAGGAGGTATCAGAGCGCTTTACATGAGCAGGAGCAGTCAGGAAAAAAGCAATTATTCATGGAGAAAAACAAAACAAGCAGGTACAGTACACACACATTTAAATTGGTTTCTAGATTCACTCTTCTACTACACGGGTTCCGGACCCCTCAGATGCACAATCTCATGTCTTGCTTATGATGTCAGACCCTGAATTGGAGCTTGATTTTCCTCCTACTCCCCCAGTCAATCTCTGAAGCGATGTCTACAAATACCCATATTCGAGCAACAGGATCCGCCCCAGTTTCACCTGGCTTATACCCTTAGACTGCCTATTAGGCAGGGCTCGAGTCGGGGTACCACGCGGGTGGACGGCGTCCCCCCACTTATTTTACCAGGAACTCGATTACTGGAGCAAATGGAGCCATACATTCACTCATTGGCCTCTCTGGGGCGAGATCGGAGCTCATTCAGAACGCGGCTCAAGCGCTCGCTTCTCTGATGCAATCGCATCTAAGGGGTGAGTGAGGGGCGGCAATGAGTCTGATGGTGCAAGCCACCTTTCGTGACATCACTTCCTGTCGTGACGTCAGCGTCTCCCCACTTCTTTTTTTAGGACTTGTGCCCTGCTATTAGGAGATTGGTGCTTGTTCTATTGTTTGTTAGCAACCAGGGCACGTATTACAGATAGGGCGCACATTCCATGTTTGCGCCACGCACACCTTAAAGCAGGTGCACGGGTGCAGACATGGAAAGTGCGCGCTATCTGGAAGAATGCGCTGCCCCCCAGGGCATCGCGTTCAAGAGAAATACGGTGCAACTGTTTTAAAGCTGCTACGTGTTTCTCTGTGCAGGCAGAAACGCGCCTGCACTTTAAAAAGGGATTAGAGAACCCCTTGCAAGCGTGTGTAGTGAGTGACTGCACCCGCCTGCAAGGGAATGTCTGTGGCGTCCATGGGACCCCATTTCATCCCTTTTATAAGGCTGCATTTAGTTAGAAGGCGCACTGAAAGTGAGGCACCTTTTTGTGGGGCACATTCAATGTGCCTTCTAAAGGCATGTTTGCCTCTCTGCCCACGTCAGAAATATGGGGGGGGGTGCAAAGGCAAAGAGATTTCTTCATTAACATGGGATTTCTCTATAATATTATGGGAAGGGTCTGATTGGGGGTTGAATTAAGTTTCTCTGCTTGAAAAGACATTGTACTTTGCTACGCTGTAACATGTACTCCTGTTTAACCACTTCTGTTTGTGAAATCGAGACTAGCCTGTTGCCAATAAAAAAGGTTGGTTTTTTTTAATTGGTGGCAAATGGTTCCCAGATGGATGTGATGGAATAGCAAATTTACACAAGCAACATCACTATTGCATGGGAACTGGCTAAGGCACAGAACTCAACTCTCAGGCTTTAAAGGCTGGGACATAAGGAATCTGTTCTCGGGTTGTGTGGTTAGGGGCCAGCATGAAATATTTTCCTCCTCTGGAAGATGAAAAAGCACAATTTTAATGTACCACAACAGTATACTCACACATGACAAACTATGGTTCTCACAGTATGGAAAAGAGCTTTTGTTGTACAAATACAATTTATTGTACTTTGAACTATGATACCTGTTATAAGTAGATACATCTGTAGATGGAAAAACGATGTATTACACCACAAGATACGTGTACATGCTTCTATGTACATATTGTGCGTATATAGAGGGGTATGCCTGCTACTTATAACTAAAAATCAGCAGCATTTGTATATTTATGTATATATGTTAATTACAGGTATTTGAAGCCATAATAAATGTATGACAAGCTAAATGTGGACATCAAATCATGTAAATATTGCTTATTTATATAGAGGGGTTTAATCAATTAAACATAATTCTACCAAATCTCATATGTATCTATACATTATTTTCATTTTGCTATCAAAAAATCCATTCTGTCCTTCTCTTACCTCCTCTTACTTGTCTTATCCCAAACCTTTCTGACTACTATAAAATCCCAAACATCATTCTCAAACTTTCACCCCTCCTTTTTGCTATGTGACCCAATTACCAAGCACGCAAAACCCCTACTTACAAAAGACTTACTACTTCCCCATTTTAATTCCATTCCTATCATTTTATCCCTACTCCAAACTACCCTTTTTTAAATCCAATCCTATCACTTTGTCCCTACTCTATTAAATATGCATGAAATTGAGAGCACAAACCTAACACAACTAATGCACAATAAAAAACTAAACAAACTGTACTTACATACTAACTACTAATCTTGAGTTCTGGAGTAACATGCTACTCTCTGAAAAAGCACTTCAATGCCTCATCAGGGGTTGTAAGTGCTATATAAATAAATGTACAATTACAATTATTCGCAGGTCAGCCGCACTGCCAAACTGGACCTGAGAACCACCAAGAGTTCAGCATACTGGAAGCTAGATTTACATTAGAACATCTGAGTCAGGGTACCATCTCTAAAGCGTTCAAGTAACTAGTGTTTATTGACTCTCGAACCACTTCGGGAACTAAATGGAAAATAATGTGGCTCCACTGGAAAAATCAGATTGGTGGGAAGCACTAAAGACCTTGAGAAACGTAGCCATTTCGGCCAGAACGGGATTGATTTAATTGTACTACTTACACATAATCTACCAGTCCCCAGGCAGGCTATGTGCCAGGGGGAAAATCCCATCACCAAATTCTAACAGATGTCATGGAGAGGTAGGTATCCTCTTCACGTGATCTGGGACTGCTCGATAATTAAACCATGTTGGCGATGTAGCACAGATAACCTGGCTCAGGTCCTGGGCAGAGACTTAGGGCCTGATTACGAGTTTGGCAGATGGGTTACTCCATCACAAACATGACGGATAACCTGTCCGCCTTATTGCAAGTTTCTTTATGTACCATTGGCTATAATGGAATTTGTAATACGTGATGGAGTAACCCGTCCGCCAAACTCGTAATGAGGCCCTTAGACTGACCACCCAAATTACTGGAAATATTGGAAGGATTTCGAGGAAGGCATGAGAAAGAAGTATGATTGGCATGGGTAATTGAATTGCCACTCCGCCTAGGGAAGAATAGTGTGAAGCTTTGGATAGATGCTCTTGTACTGAAGAGCCACTGTATAAAACCAGAGGATACTCCCACAAACACTATAAGACCTAGGGGAATTTGGTGGGACCGTCTTCAAATGGACATGACTTTGAACCAGATGGAGGGGATTAACTGAGTCACAAAAATGTAAACAAACTGCATACGATTTAGGATCATTAAATTTTGAAGATTTCAAGGGATTATCAAAGTGTGTCATATGTAATTGCTTACTAATTAAAACCAGTTAAAACCACTAAAAACAGTGGGCACTGACTGGAATTAGAATTTTTAGGTTTTGACTTTGTTTCATGAATAAATTGCTGATAAAACAATGTGCAATGGTGAGGATCTGAGGATTTATGTAATACTGGGGCTGCGACGTTTACCACCTAATTATGGATTAAATGTGTTTATAAATGCTGCTTCTAGATCAAATAACTCAAAATAATACTGTCGGAAAAGGTGCGAGGTAATGTAACATATAAGTCCACTGGAAGTTGGGCGTCAGGCTTTTAATTAAGTGACTAAGACATGGTCTAGTCATTGCCAAGTTGTCAATCATTAATGAATGGTATTGGTATCAATAAATCAAGACAATATCATCGATCAGAACTACCATAACAAACAGAACCAAAAACGAAGTTCAGTGGTTGCTGGATAAATGTTATGTTAGTGTGTGTTGGCACTTTAATGATGCATAGTCCACAGTTCCATCTACCAATGAATCACTGGAGGATGGTGGAGGGCAGAGGTCAGCCGGATCAAAGGATTCCTATTGATTATCTGTTGTAGGAGTTATTTGAATTGGACTATAATGCCTTAGAAACGTGCCTCCTGGTCATATAATCTCTGACAGATGGCTTCAAAACAGTTTAACTTGACTAACTCCGTCATCCACTTTTGGAAATTTAGTCCCGAGGATACTTTCCAAAGATGGAGGATAAACTATTTTTCTGCCTTTGAGGAAGACACTAGCCATTTCCTTGCATGTTTGTCAAGCTGTCAGCAAATTGAAAAGTCAAGAACGTGAGTGCCTGACCAATGGGAGACTCAAGATTATGCCAAACTTGGCCCTAATAAGTGGATAATGAGGGTTGTTTCCAGATATTGTGCTCTGTGTTACAATTAAATGTTGAGCATCTCCAAAATGTGTCATCCTTGCATAGTGCAGCTGTGTGGAGCCTGCTCAGCGAACGAGTGTCAAAAGTATTATAATCTGAATTGCACGTACTTTTGGCTGGACACCCTCATCCCTTTATTTATCTCCCTGACCCTGTATTTATTTTGTGAAGCACGCCCAGGGCTCTAGATCCACGAGCCAAAGATTGGGAGGTATTAACTGTAACCTCTAATACAATAATGCTGATTTGTAAAGATATTTTAAAAAAAGACATATAATAAATGTAAATAATAAGCATTATCCTAGTTCATTGTAATCCTGAAAACCTGTTGTGAATGTAAACCTTGAGGGTGGCATTTGGGCATTTCTGTTTTAATGAAATCCTGTGTAATCACGTAATTTACCAGAGCACAGCTTAGAGGTAGGTCTGGGCGTGAAATTCTGCTCCGCTCGCGTAGTTTGCAGGGTTATCCCCGCTCCGCGCAGCACGCGGAGTAATGAAAAACTCCAGATAGAATAGCAGAGTTTTTTTCCTCGCTCGCGCTCGCCAACGTTAAGTTGGCGAGTACAAGCGAGGAAAATCTTACTCCGGACCACCTCCTGGCGAGATTTCTCAATGCGGGCAGTCGCTGATGGTCGCTACCTCTCACATTGAGAAAACCTCTGTTAGCGTTGAGGAAGCTGCCGCTTGAGCAGAATATCTACTCAAATGGCAGAAAGAAGCAGCACCCTTTTGTGCTGCATATATTGACGTTCGTGCTGATTTTCCAGTGTGGGACAAACACCCAGCGCTAAAAATCAGCGCAAACGGCACGGCCTAACGTACTCTGCCGCTTGTAGAAATCCGTGTAGCGCAGCAGAGTTTTTGGTCACTTCACAGAGTTCTACATAGCGAAACTCCACAAATTTTGTTCCAGTCTACTTAAAGGTTAGAGCAGTGCCAGTTATGTGGATTCCCCCAAGACTGTAAATGTTGGTCAGGTGCAAATTTGTAAATTAATACATGCTGGCGTCTCCGATTTCAAGGCTCGGTCCCTGACCCTGCTGCTGCTCCTGCTAGCCAAGGGTGCTTGTCGGAAGACATCAGCACAGCTGATTGTGAATGAAAACTCAACAAGATGCCCTTTAATAATTACCCTGCTGCTCCTGTGGCCACCCTGAGAGCCACGGAGAAACCCTGAAGGCAACCAAGGAGGGCGACCATCGGCCCCTTGGTTGATAAATGGAACCAAAAGCTCTAGATGCAATATTAGACTATATTACACCGTTGCCTGTTATGCTATATAGTATATGCTTCGGTATTTTAATTGCACAAGTGTGAAATGAGGACGAATTAAGCATTTTTTTAAAACTTACACACAACTAAACAATCGGGTTGCCTTATGTGGAGATACTGTTTGCTGCCTATTGTTTGTAGGGGCATAGTTTAGATTAAAGTTACATTGTCGAGGTACTATCTACTCCTTGCATGGGGCTTGTGGGAACAATTTCCAATTTAAAACATTTATAGAGCGCAACGTTCACCGTGCGGTTTCTTGGCGCTAGTGAAAGGTTCGGCCACTGAGGCAAAATAAACCAGTCATATGACAAGAGTGAGCCAGTTTACACGGAAAAGGCCTGCTTGAAAAGAAACGTTTTTAGGTCTTTCCGGAAAGAGACATAATGAGTGGCAAAGCGAAGGTGGTCGGGAAGGGAGTTCCAGAATGCGGGAGCCAAGATAGAGAAATTGGCTCCACCCCACTTTTTGCGCTTAAAACGTGGGATTTGAAGGAGAGACTTGGAAGAGGAACGAACAACAATAAACAGTCTAGTCAATTCCCTTTTGGCTGCCTGTTAAAACGGAGTCCCCATTCATAATCTGCTTACACCCTTTTTGTATATTAAGGCTTTTCACCGGATAGCTAGGCATGGCCCCCTGTGGCCTGGGGAGGTTGTATAGGGGAGAGAAAAAGACCCATTCTGAAACAGTTGATCCACTTCTTAAAGGTATCAATAGTCAAAATGGATTCCCGCAGATTCCGCATGAGGGTCAAAGGGATGATGATTTCAGATGCGACTAGATCCTCTCAATCTGCTTCAAAAAGCTTCCAAGAGGGGATGTCATTCAGTACTAACAGTACTAGTCGCAGGACTCTGCACTGTGTTCTGTTTGACTTAGATCTATGTGGTAAAGGGTTGAAAGCTGATTATCCATTGGCTTACCTGGCGCTTCAGCAATTTCTGCAAGCAATTCTCCAATGATATGCATTGGATTTTGTGCAACTCTCTAGGAAAGGGCTTTGAAAGGTCATTTGCAACTGACATGCAGGGCACTGCATTGATTTATGTGAGAGAGCCGCACACGGTAATTCCCCATTGGTATGCATTGCACCTCATTGATTTAAGTGGGAGAAAGTGGTGAGCTTGCTAAACTCTTGAAAATATGCTTATGTACAGAAATACTTTACAACTGCATAACCAAGGCAACAAGACAATCTACTAAAAAGTCAAAACAAGCATGGGCAATGCCAATAGGTCTGACTTATGAATGAAAGTGTATTTTGTGTCGTTGAGGGGTTTAGTCATTCAATAAGTCAGCATACATGCATTTTGTCACTCATCTTTGAACTCATGCATCCATTGATACTTCCACTGACTCGTTCTTGCGTTCACCCTGCTGACTCAACCATGATAAAACACACACAACGCAACAACATATGCAAGATAAATTAAACAAATACAAGTAGAGAAAACAAAACAGGCTGCTATCTAAACCAGGTGGCATATTGGGGATTTGGGGGGGCAGACGACCAGCGGGAGGCTTGACACCCCGGGGAAGTTTGGGGCAGCAGGGGGGGATAGGAGAGCACTGTGGGCTTCCGTAGTTAGGCTGGTTGGGCTGATTGGGCTGGTTGGGCTCTCTTTGGGCTCCTTTTGGGCTTGTCGGCTTTATAACCGGACATTTTCTGTTACTGCCCACCATTTGTGGTGCAGTGACACGGCAGCCGGGTGTTTGCCAGTAGAGGAATTTTGTCCCGCCATCCCTCCCTGTTTTTACCCCTGTGGGGTGGGGGGTTTGTCCCCAGGTTTATTTCCGGTCGGGTCTTGGGTTTCGAGAGGGGCATTGTTGGATGATGGTGCACTGGGATGTTAGGGCGTCAGGAGTTGTGGTGTCTCTGGAACAGGTGCTGGTATTTGGTGGCGTTTTCCTAAGAAGAAAGAGGGGTCTTCGCAGGAGGCCTGGGGCTGTATTGGTAGGTGGGGGGCTGAGGTCAGTGAGGTCACTGAGGTCATTGCAGTCGGTGGGTAGGGGGTAGGTTGCTGAGCGGATGTTGATATTTCAGTTGCAATGTTGGGGATGCTTTTAGGAGTGGGGGAAGGGGGCTGTCAGGCAGTTGTTATTTAGTGAGCATTAGTTTTGTGCGGCACAGGCCAGGTGGGTGTTGTTCAGGTGCACATGATTCCAATAAAGCGGCCTTTATCACACTAATTTGGTGTCTGTGTCAGTGCTTCCCCCCCCCACCTACTCTGGTGTGCCCCAAAGTTGCAACAGTGAAACAAAACATAGCAGCAGGTGTCAGTCTTGCCTAGGTATTGTACACAGTCCATCTCCGTAGTAAATTTCGATCACGGCCGCCTCATTTAGAACAAATATGTTAGTTATGTTGGAATGGTAAATGAATGATATACTAACAACAGCAAATATAGATACATATATAAATATATATATATATATATATATATATTTGCACAAAACGAAGCGCCATGTCAGCAGACGCCAAGAGGGGGAGAGAGGAGGCAGCCCCTGACTTGTTTAATGACTCCCCGGCTGGGGGGTCATATGTGACTGCGGCAGGTAAAACAAGCAGTGAGGAAGGTATTGGCCTGCGTGACAAATTAAAAAAACTAGAAAAGTTAAGGAGAAGAGAACAGGCCAAGTGGTGGGAACACTGGTCCCTCAGTAGATACTTGGAGGTAGACCGTATCCCTAGGGGCCTAAGAATTATGCTTGCTCCGAGCAATGAGTTGCCTGATCCAAATATGCTCAAGGAATGGGCGGAGTGTAATTTGGAATTGTCCCACCGACTCATAACCATTTTTGTGAAATACGCGGAAAGTGACCGCGCTACACTTGAGTTGCAGATTGAGGAAGTTAATAAGGAGATTGAAGCACTAAATGTTGGAAATACAGTGGAGTATGCCAAAATGAATGATGAGATGTTGGCCAGATTGAGTAAGGAGGAAGAGATCATCAAAAAGAGGAAGGCGTTCAAATTTCAAAGAGACAAAATAGATTATCAGGAGGGACGTATTTTTACGTTCGCCAAGAAGTTTGACGCCATTAAAGCAGACACTTCCAAGGCCTCCTCTCATGCTCTCCCTGTGGGCCACACTGCGTCAACATCCTCAAATGCGCCAACTCTGGGTTCTTCAATGTCAGATCTAAGCTCTATGATTGACAGTGGATCGGACACAGAGGCAACCAGAGCAAATTCACAGTTGGGGTTTACCCGGTTTTCATTGGCGCAGGAGGTGGACTGCCTGCGCCAAGATCGACGCGACACACTCCGTCCCAGGAGACCCTTTCAACAAAGCGCAAAGCCAGGAACATCAAGCGACGCAGGCGGAGGCAAGCCCACACCAGGCGCAATACCGAAAAAGAAAACCTTTCAAAAGAAATGGAACAACAAACGGTAATGTCTCCCATCCAGTCCAGCAATGAATTTTCAGTTATAAATCTCACTAAAGTGGCACTCACCAAATCGGATTTGCAAACTCTGGCTTTGGGACTGTCATATAGCCCTGCTAGCAACTTTAATTATGCGAAAACAAGGATAGACCTTTTCAAATTTACACGCAAATTAAAGTTGCAAAAATATTTTGCATGTAACAAAGTTCACACCATTCAGGATACTACACCATCTAGAGACAGCACCCTGGATATCAATGTTCATGATCTACGTCTAGTACAAAATGTGGAGTCCCTAAGAGCGGAACAATCAAGCTCACAGGGCCCAGAGAAACCTACTGTTTGTAACACTGCTGGCATTTCAAAATTTAAACCCAGGTCAACTTATACACCTGTGATGCTTCATGATAACATCGACATCTTTCATGAACTGGCCACCAAAGAGATTAAGAATCTGCATGTTAAAACATTGAAAACCAATCATCAACATTACATGCTTAACAATCAATACACGAGTCTGGTCAAAAAAATTCAAGGAGACAGTAACATCATTGTCCGCCAGGCAGATAAGGGTGGCAATGTCGTCCTATGGCCTCATTCACTCTATCTACAGGAAGCTCACTCACAACTAAATGATCAAATGTGCTACCGACGTTGTGATGTCACAGCAATGAGGAGGGCACAGACTGAATTTTACTCGCTGCTAATGGGATGGCGGAGTACGGGGCTTTTGAGCCTAGATGAGCTCAAGTTTTTGAAAAATGATCACCCGACCACTCCAGTTCTGTATCTCATACCGAAGGTACACAAAGACGCGACTACACCTCCGGGCAGACCCATCATCTCTGCTCGTGGAGGACTGTTGGAGAACACCACCATCTATATTGATTCATTTCTACAAAGTTTTGTGAGTGAACTACCTTCTTATATTCAAGACTCTGGAGATTTCCTGAGAAAAATCAATAACATGACTTGGGATGCTGATTGTTGGCTTATAACCTTAGATTTTTCATCACTGTACACCAGTATTCACCACCAGGATGGTCTCAGGGCGATTCAGTATTATCTGGATTTTAGACCGGCTGGAATGTCAAATCACAACAGAATGTTAGTAGCCATGATTAACCACTGTTTGAACAATAACTATTTCATGTTCAATAACCAATACTACCAACAGATCAGGGGCATCGCCATGGGTGCCTGCTTCTCTCCCAGTTATGCCTGTCTTCATATGGGCTACTGGGAGAGGCAGATACTCCATGGTGACTACCACGAGATATGTAGTAAACACATTATACAGTGGGTTAGATATATCGATGATATATTTTTAATATGGCATGGTTCCTTGTCACAAGCAGAGGCTTTTGTTGATCGCATTAATTCCAACGATTTCAATCTGGCATTTACTTCCAACATTAGCCAAACTGTAGCACACTTTTTGGACGTAGAAATCATGATTGTGAATGGTAACATAGAAACTAAGCTTTTCAGAAAACCAACGGCTGGCAACACTGTGTTGCACGCCACTAGCCACCACCCAGCCCATCTAATACGCAGCATTCCCTACGGAGAGATGTTGCGCATTAGGCATATTTGCAGCACGGAACAGGAATGCCTCGCAGCTCAGCAGGCCAGTAAAATCAGGTTTTTAGCTAGAGGCTATAAGGACACAGACATCAGTAATGCCATAAGAAAAGCGAATGCATTCCCTAGACAGGAGGTTCTAACACACAAAAAAGGCAGGAAAAAGGTCGAAAGTGATTCCAAACAGCCTACCAGGCTAATCTGGACATTTAATAAACAACATGGAGCTCTTAGGAGAATTGTCAATAGACATTGAAGTCTCATTCGCAATGATCCAGTAATCGGAGAAGACATGTCACCTAGACCGTTGATAACCTTCAGGAAAGCATGGCCAATGAGTGAAGCTCTGGTGAAGTCCAGCCCGGAAGTTATCACCCCTGTCATCTGGCTGCATACTAGCAGAGGCTTCCGCAAGTGTGCAAGCTGCAAAGCGTGCAAGCATGGAGTCAATAAGACTGAAGTCGCTACCCCCTTTTCTGAGACCCCGCTAAAAATAACCAAGCAGCTCACATGCAAGACCGAGTTTGCAATATATGTGCTGGAGTGTCCATGTGGCCTGCGCTACGTTGGTAGCACTAAGCTGCAGGTCCACAAACGGATACTCCAGCATATTAGAGCCATCAACACCAGCGACGCTACATATCCGGTCGCGCAGCATTTTAAAGAGCATCACGATAATAGAAGCGAATTATTGCAATATTCCGTGATTGATGCTATTGGCCCACTTAGACGAGGGGGTAATAGGGAGGCTATCCTGCGAGCGACAGAAACTAGATATATCCTTAAACTGGATAGCAAGACTCCAGCTGGGCTTAATGCTTCAGAGGATTTTTACACGTGTTTGTAAGCTGTTAGAAGTGTCTTTAAGCTTTAGCTTGACTTGACTATATGTAAGTAACACGTCTGAGCCTTCTTGAAAGGCAGTCTAGTCAGGCGGTACTAACTTGTACATCTGAGGCTGGTTTTTGATGAATCATTCAAGGTGCTAACCACTGCTTGTTACTCTGCCGCAGTTACTTGTTCAATATAACATAAAAGAAGGGAAAAAAAAATTGTTTTTACTTCCACAGTCACATATTTCACTAGCTGCACTAACATGGTTCACATATAGGTCTTTAACAACTGATGTGTCCACTCGAACAAAACGCCCACTTGGGCAGTATGCGGCTAACCTTAGTTTAGCCAATACAGGCTGATTACACAGAATAGTAGACCGCAAGGGCTTATGACAGGGGATAGTGGTTGAAAACGTATTTTACGTTGATGCTGTCTCTTTGCATTGTGCAGTAAGTTATGCCCGTCATACACATGATTGAAGGTTTCAGCATATCATGATATGTTTTTGTACATTTGCACATGACCTGAGTCACATATGTTTATGATATGTTCATGCTTTTATTTTATTTTTTGAAAGCGTTTTGTATCAATAATAATGAAATGATTTTATCAAATGGTCATTGTACATTGTGAAATGAATTTTACGCAAAAACCTTTTTATTCCTAATTGCGATCTTTATGTGTGTATATAGTCTGTCGTCAGTGGTATTTGACCATAATTTTTATCAACCAATCGTAAACCATGTCAATTCTGCATTTGTACTTTAAATAGTAACCCCTCCCAGGCTGGCGTCATGTGACCAATGCCTCTGGGCAGGCCGAAACGTTATGCTGGCAGGGCGAGCTTCACAAACAATAAATCACTAATTGCTCACTTGCAAATTTGGGCTGGCTCCTCTTTCTTACATCGTCGATAGGCTCCGAGCAACTGGGAGTTCGGTGTTGTGGACGGAGTGTGTTGCATATATATATATATATTATATATATATATATATATATATATATATATATATATATATATATATCGTTCCTTCATACATATTACCTACTGGCGGTCGCCAGTAGGTATATATAGTTAGGATTTTTTCTCTATGGGATTTTTGAAAATTCTATGTCTAATAACTTTGGCGTTTGTGGACGGAATTGGCTGAAATTTTCAGGAAAATGGAACATTTTGTTTCTGAGCAGCCCCTGAAAATTTGGGGGGGGGGGTTCGTCAAGGGGGGGCCGAGAAAAAAGGGGGGTCCCAAAACGTGTTTTTAACATTGAGTTTTCCATAGGGCGGTTGGCCTCACTTTTAGCCCGAACGGCTGAATGGATTTGCACAAAACTTGGCAAAATTGTAGGGACTGGTAGCCCGATGTGCCTTTTGTAGGTCTCAATATATGTGCTCCAGTGGATTTTGAGAAATTAACGTTTAAAAAAAGATATATATCTGTAACAGCGGACCGGGCAGCGCTCCGGTTCGCGGACTTTTCGCGCAACGGAGCTTTGTGAAGCGAAGCTGATTGGTTCTCCGGCGTCTGTCAACATTCCAAACAGTCCGTAGCGGCCGCCATCTTGTCTCTCGGTAGGATTGAGAGACAAGAGGAGGCCAAAACAAAGGGGGAAATAACCATAAGGGGGCATAGTAGATCCTCCCTGACCCCCTAGGTTTAATGTGGAGGTTTTAAAAGGGCCCCGCGGGGCAAAAAAAAAAAATTTTGTTTTTGTTTTTTTTGCGTGGGTAGCGCCCGGTCTGCGAACCTTAAGCGTTACGGGAGTCTGTCAACATTCCAAACAGTCCGTAGCGGCCGCCATCTTGTCTCTCGGTAGGATTGAGAGATAAGAGGAGGCCAAAACAAAGGGGGAAATAACCATAAGGGGGCATAGTAGATCCTCCCTGACCCCCTAGGTTTAATGTGGAGGTTTTAAAAGGGCCCCGCGGGGCCAAAAAAATAAAAAAATTTTTTTTTTTTTTTTGCGTGGGTAGCGCCCGGTCCGCGAACCTTAAGCGTTACGGGAGTCCACCATTTTGTGTTTCAGTCGAATTAAGATACAAAATGGAGGGCAAATAATGTTCAGAATGGGTAGAAGGGGGCACGGTAGACTTATCTTGACCCCCTAGGTTTTGTGAGGATGGCTGAGGAGGCTTATATGTGCGGAAAAAAAACATTTTTTTTTAAAATTTCGCGAGGTTAGCGCCCGGTTCGCGTACCGGGTAGCGCCCCGGGGAGCGTACTTTGTTGAAAATTAGTGAAAAAAGTTAGAGTAAAATAATAATTGTGAGTGATCAGATGTAGGGTAGCTCTGAGAAGAGCTTTTGGGTTTATGGTACATTTAGGTACTTATAAGTAGGTACCAATGCACATTCTTAAATTCAGAATGAAAATTCTGTTGCCCTCATCTGAGAAGTGAACTCCATCTCCTCTGTAGATATCTTGCATGTAGTAACGCAAGTTATTGTTGTACAGGGAGCCCATTCCATGGTCTCTCATGTAAGCTGAAACAGATTTGTTTACATGCTTCCTCGACTTCTCAATTTGTGGACAAAATTGGTTTGACCACCTCCATTTCTGTCTTTGGCATATATTTGAATATACCAAGGCAGTCTGAGGAAAAAGTGCCATCAATTGCTCAAAGGTGTCCTTTAAAAGCATTTCCAGACCTACCCCAGTCAAAGTGCCCAAATCATTACCTCCACAGTGCACAATTAACAGGTCAGGTTTGGGCAAATGCATAAAGGTTTTCACCAATGGTATCAATTGGTGACATTTTAATCCTCTGTGGCCAAACCACTTAATTTCCACATCTTGTAAATTGAGGTTAGGTAATTTTCTGTTCTCAGCATACCTGTGAGCCCAGTGGATATAACTATGTCCAACAATCCAGACAGAAAACATGATGAGAGAAGGTTCTGCTGCAGTCAGATGAAGTGTGGCAATGAAATGGCAGTTGAAAAAATGAGAGTTTAAAATGAAAAAAACTGTGGAGTTTCTGTGTTAATGAAGCAGTAACAGTGATTGGTGGATTTTGATTGCTGAAAACAGAAAGTTAGGGTGCATGGGTGAGTTCTTTGAAAGATGTATTTTGAATGGTCAATAAATAATCATTAAATGAAAGATTGCAGTGGATACGCAGGTGCACTGAGAGTTCAGAGTTCAATTGCAACATTGTTGTGTGAACTTGCAAACACCAGAGGTCTTGCAAGAGGTGGTTGCTATGCAGAAAAGGCATGAAATGGCAGAGGGGGGAAGGGTTTTCATTTGAAAAAAAGTGAGGGAAGAGTTTTGATTGGGTGACATGAGAGATATGTGTGAAGAATTACAGCATTACTGTGCTTTTGATAGCTGCAGACTCTGGAGTGCATACCTTTTGCTCTGCTGAAGACAAATTGGTGTGTTTCTGAGACTGTTTTCAAACTCAAAGTATTTGCTAAGGTGAGAAAATATTTCTTTAATTTAGATAGAGAATAGTGTGCTTTAAGGAGAAAATTATGAAGAAAGTTGTGTTTTTCAAATGTTGCTTTGTCTCAAGTGTTTTACAAATAGATTTTGTTTCTTTGAGAAAATGTAATTGGAGAAAATGTGAAGTATTAGTACTGACAGGGTGTTTTTCTGCATAGGAGCTGTGGAGTCTTTTCAAATTATGACTTGAGAATCGTTTTTGAGGAAGATGAATGGTTATAATATTTCTGACAAGGACATAATGGTGTATGCTTCTTTATAATGCAATTGAATGTCTCTGATGTTATTTTTCCCATTTTAATGTAAGACCTTTCTCTGTGGCGCAAATTGCTTGTAAATATGCTCCCACCTGTGCATGGTAAATTTAGATTTTGAATGTTTGTGTTACATAGCCATGTTAAAAGTGATACAAACATGCTGCAAAGGCAATCAAAAAACGCTTTTATGTGTCTTAAGGACATTTAAAGTAATTTTCCCATGTGCAGTGTTTTGAAATTATGATTTGAAAATCGTTTTTGGGGAAAAGGAATTGTTTTTAAAATTAATAACAAGGACATAATGGTGTATGCTTTTTTATAAGGCAATTGACTGTCTCTGATGTTATTTTTCCCATTTTAATGTAAGACCTTTCTCTGTGGCGCAAATTGCTTGTAAATATGCTCCCACCTGTGCATGGCAAATTTAGATTTTGAATATTTGTGTTACATAGCCATGTTAAAAGTGATACAAACATGCTGCAAAGGCAATCAAAAAACGCTTTTATGTGTCTTAAGGACATTTAAAGTAATTTTCCCATGTGCAGTGTTTTGAAATTATGATTTGAAAATCGTTTTTGGGGAAAAGGAATTGTTTTTAAAATTAATAACAAGGACATAATGGTGTATGCTTTTTTATAAGGCAATTGACTGTCTCTGATGTTATTTTTCCCATTTTAATGTAAGACCTTTCTCTGTGGCGCAAATTGCTTGTAAATATGCTCCCACCTGTGCATGGCAAATTTAGATATTGAATGTTTGTGTTAAATAGCCATGTTAAAAGTGACCCAACCATGCTGGAAAGGCAATCAAAAAACACTTTCATGTGTCTTAAGGACATTTTAAGTCATTTCCTCATGTGCAGTGTTTTCAAATTATGATTTGAAAATCGTTTTTGGGGAAAAGGAATGGTTTGTAAATTTATGACAAGGATATAATGGTGTATGCTTCTTTATAAGGCATTTCTGTGTCTCTGATGTCATTTTTCCCATATTATATTAAAAGACCTTTCTCCGTGGGCCACATTCATTGTAAATATGGTCACACTTGTGCATGTTAATTTTGGTTTTTACTGTTTGAGTTACATAACCATGTTAAAAGTGACCCAAAAAAATTGCAAAGGCTTTCAAAAAACACTTTCATGTGTCTTAAGAACATTTTAAGTAATTTCCCTGTGGGCAGTGTTTTCAAATTATGAATTGAAAATCGTTTTTGAGGTAATGGAATGTTGTTAAAATTTATGTGCGCCATATGCCCCCAAATTTCTTTTTCAGGGGTGCAGCAGGGTGTTCTTGAGACACACATGCACCCTTGGAAAAATTCCTAATTTGCGATGAGCTAATTGCTAATCGCAAATTGCACCTTCATTCCTATGAGCCTCCTAGCCCATGGAAATGAATGGGTAATTTGCAATTAGCAATTTGCTCATTGCAAATTAGGAATGGTAAAGAATTGCTATTTATTCCTTAAAATTTGCTATTTTGGAAATGCAAAATAGTTATATGATACATATGCCGGTTGATATCTAACAAGATAAGAAGCTTAGGGATACATTTATGATGACTGGCGCAATGAAGTGGACATTACTTACTTCATTGGTAGAGCTTTACATGTATTATGTCCTCTGTATTCTTCATCAAGCGTAACTTTAATCTGCAATCCTGAGTAGGCCTCACCTTAAACAAACCTCTGGATAGGCCACACCTTATCGTCATCATGAATTAATCATTTAAAATGCTAGGGACAGATTTATGATAGGTGTATGCCTCTTTTGCGCCACTTACAAAACACTGTCCACGGGGAAATGACTTAAAATGTGCTTAAGACACATGAATGTGTTTTTTTAAAGCGTTTGCAATTTTTTTGGGTCACTTTTAACATGGCTATGTGACTCAAACAGTCAAAATCTAAATTCACCATGCACAGGTGGGAGCATATTTACAAGGAATGTGCTCCATGGGGAAAGGTCTTATAATGTAATATGGGAAAAATGACATCAGAGACAGTGAAATGCCTTATAGAGAAGCATACACCATTATGTCCTTGTCATAAATTTGCAAACCATTCCTTTTCCCCAAAAACGATTTTCAAATCATAATTTCAAAACACTGCACATGTGGAAATGACTTAAAATGTCCTTAATTCAAAATTTGCTATTCCTTATTTTGCGATTGCACTGAAGGATTTGCAAATTTTGCGATTTCTTAAATGCAATGTATCAAACAAAAAATATGTAAAAAATGACATTAAGGATTTGGAAACTACCACCAACTTCTAGTTTGTGGTAATTTGCGAATTCTTTTCAAAAATAATTTTTAAAAAAAAAACAAAAGGTGCCACATGACGCCAATACATGCCCTTAGGGCATGTATGTGCGCCATATGCCCCCAAATTTCTTTTTCAGGGGTGCAGCAGGGTGTTCTTGAGACACCCATGCACCCTTGGAAAAATTCCTAATTTGCGATGAGCTAATTGCTAATCGCAAATTGCACCTTCATTCCTATGAGCCTCCTAGCCCATGGAAATGAATGGGTAATTTGCAATTAGCAATTTGCTCATTGCAAATTAGGAATGGTAAAGAATTGCTATTTATTCCTTAAAATTCGCTATTTAGGAAATGCAAAATAGTTTGATGGTACATATGGCGGTTCATCTGTAACAAGATAAGAAGCTTAGGGATAGATTTATGATGACTGGCGCATCACCAGGGATGTGCCAGTCATCTTGCGCCGCTGTTCCGCCACCCATGGTGTGCTGCATTTACAATGCGGCGCAGCATGGGGCAAAAATGGCACAGATGCGTGACGTATCTGTGCTGTAAAGGTGGCGCATTGCTGGAATTGTATCGCAAGTGCGATGCAGCTCAAGCAAGGCTCAGGGGTGCCCCATCTCCACAATGTTGCGTCAAGACCTATGCCTGCTTAAAGCAGGCGCAGGGTTTTGACGCAGCTTTCTCCTATCTGATTGTAAATACGGCACACCATGGGTGGCAGAGCAGCGGTGCACGTTAACTGGTGCATGCCTGGGGATGTGCCATTTAACATAAATCTGCCCCTTTACATTTAAGTATGTGCAGGGGACACAGAGTTGGTGAGGCTTATCCAAGGTTAAGAAGAGATGAGTCCTGTTCACTGAAAAATTAGACATAGGCTTCACCTGCTCAGCATCGCTGGACATGGCTAAATAATAGCTGCAAAATGTTACTCTTGTTAAACAATTTTACTATTATAATCTCTGAGATTTGTCTCTTACTCTGCAACATCTCATTGTTGTTATCTTTCTTTAAAGATAAAGACAACATCAACATGAGCGACAATCTGCAATCAGTTGATTTTGACCTCACCATTGAACTTGTAATTGAAACATCAGTGGATGTTGATCCCTTGGATGATTTAAATCCTGGGGATGAAGAAGAGCGTGATGAGGATGCAGATTTGTCCGAATTATATGACATAGGGTGGGAAGCTGACCTGCTTGAGCCTATGGAACTATAAACATTTATTTTTAAAATTTATAATAAATAAAAAGTAAAAGTGTAAACCGTTTAATTTAAAAATAAAGACACCTTCAAAAACAGGTTATGTGTAGTGTCTTCAATAAAATATTAAAATATGCTCATAAAATTAGATCAGATTCACATATAAAATAGCACAGGTAACATGAATATAAATTCCATTTCTTTTCTGCTATTTCTGTATTGTAAATTTGCCAAGGACTAAAAAATCTTCTATTTAAAATGTCAAGTAGTGTGTTAAGTTTTTGATCACTGTTATTGATTTACTGTTTGGTAATAGTGGTTAATAACATTTTTTAATATATTTTACCACAGATTCAACTGCAGATCATTTCAACATTTCACCATGCCAACGAAAGAAAGAGAGAGAAAGGCTGCAAAACGTCAAAGACAGCAGGCCAATCAAAAGAAGCAGCAGTCCTCTAACAAAAAGATTTGTCAAGTCACGAAGAAAGCACCGGGTAAGAGTACAAAAACATTCATAAGAAATATGTGTAGTAAAAAAAATATTACTACAGAAAATGTTTCAGTCCATAAAAAGAGAAGCAATTCAAATGGAAAGGAAAGGCCAATCAAAAATGTTACTGCTAGAGCAAGAGATAACTCTGTGCATGATAGTAGAAGGAAACAACAGTTTAGGGACATTCGTAAACGAATGTTCCGCAACAGGATAATTGGCAATTTGTTAAAAAATATTAAGAAAGGTCAACAGAAAGTGGTTTTTTATAAGAGAAAAAAAAAAGTTGAGAAAGTTATTGATCAGGCATTTGAAATTAAACGTAAGTTATTTATTTTGATAATCAATAGAATTAGGAAGCTAAAGAAGGCAATTTATGATTTCAAAAGAAATAGTAGATGGAAGAGAATAGTTAATCGTAGTAATTTTTGTGAAGTTTTTTCTGGAGAATGGATGCATAGTTCAAGCTCTGAGGCATTTTTTAATGAGGAGAGTTATTTCCAGGATAATGATTTGGTGCATGCAGTTGACACCAGTGGTCGTGCTTATGAAGTGAAAGATGGTTGTCCAGTTGAAAAAGAAAAACTTGTGACAACAGAGGCAGAAGAGGTGTTAGGTAATGAGGTTTTAGGAAGACGTGCTAAGGGTCCTGTGTACACCTGGAAGTGTAGTAGTATTTGTAGTGTGCGACAGGATTCCATCAATTTGCTTTGTGATTTTGTACGGTCATTTAATAAGAAAAGTTTGAAGCAGAAAATGATGTTGTTGCAAGAATTAGATCCTTGCAGAGTGAGAGAAGTGACAGGTTTGCATGGTCATTCACTGGCTTGTCTTTCCAGGAGAGTATGCCAGAGTGTTTTTCATCATTTCAGGATGCTAGCAGTGCATCATAATAAAGTGAGGAAATTAGTTAGAATGTTGTATTATGCTAAGAGTCCAGCAATTATGCTTAAACAATTATGCGCTGCTCTTTTGCATGGTTCTGAAATAGATGTGAAGAATATATGTGAAGAAATTGAGTTTTGTTACTTTGGAAGTAAAGAGGAGAATGTTGAAATTGACCAAGAAGAAGCGGGTAATGTGGAAGATAGTGTACAGGTTTCCAGTACAGATAATTTCCAGAGGGAAATTGCGACGTTTCAGGTCAAATCAAGTGAGAGGCCAAATTTCACTTGTGTGTGTTGTCGACGCACTTATTATAAGAATCAGACTAAGTTAGTGGATTTATATGCAAAAAGTGAAAGGGAAAATAATAGTGAATGGAAGGATTTCACAACATACTTGATGGTAGAAAATTGTTTTGATTTGGGATTGGATCAACGTGTGTGTACTTATTGTTGTAACAAATTAAATCAAAACCAGATGCCTGCTAGAGCAGTTCATAATAATCTGGAATTGATTGAGATTCCTTCTGAATTGAAGGATTTAAATACTTATGAATCTATTTTGATTCAAAGTATCCATCCCTTTCAGGCTATTGTAAGAATGGAGCCAAAGACAGGGAAATTGCCTCCATCAGATTTACAGAGAGGATTAAAGGGAAGAGTTGTTTATTTGCCTCTAGATTTGAAGAAAAACATTAACACAATTGGAGTAGAAAAAGTGGACGAGGAACCTCTGGTTATCTTAGTTAATGGGGTTCCGACAAAGAATAAGAAAATATGGCAAGATTTAGTAGATGTTAGGAAAGTTAAAAAGGCAACATTGTATTTGAAAAAAAAATAATAAATTCTATAAGAATGTATATGTTGCAGAAGAGGAAGTAAGTGAGGAAGAGGATAGCGATTTGTGTGCTGGTCAAATTGAGAAAGTAGAACCCTCTACTAGTGAAGAAATATATGAACATTATAGTGTTCATCCTTTGCATTCCAAGGAAGTCATGGGGAATGCTATTGAGTTGTTTCAAATGAAACAAGCCAAAGGGAGTCCCATTAGTGTTTGGGAGGAAAGTTTGGAAGCTCGGTGTTTCCCACAGCTTTTTCCAACAGGTCAGGGAGGAAGATATGATGACCGACCTCATCAAATTCCTGCTTCTGAATACCGGACTTTGCGATTGTATGCAGGAGATGCTAGGTTTCGACAATGCATTCCTTATTTGTTTCATCTCCTGTTTGAAAGCGATCTGTCTGGACTGTCATATGCAGTGAACCACATCTTGAAAAGTGGTATACACATGCAAAACATCTCGGCAAGTGACTTTATGGATAAAGTCAATGTCCAAGACAGTATTTTGGATTCTCACCTGATTAATCTCATGGCGTGTCAGCGTGGTACTAATGAGTACTGGTACCGTCGTCATGGTGATTTAAAATGTATGCTGAGGAACTTAGGTACTCCCACATGGTTCCTCACTCTGAGCTGTGCCGAGTATGGCTGGGAAGACTTACTTGAATTTCTACGAGAGGCAAATGCTAACGTAGATAACATCGAATTCAAGACACCCGGAGAACTGTGCTCTTTGGATCCAGTCAATGTATGTAGGTACTTCAATCATAGATTTGAAGCTATGATGTCTTTCATCATGAATAAGAAGAATCCACCTCTTGGAGAGGTGTTGGATTTCTTCTGGAGAAAGGAGTACCAAGCAAGAGGTGCTCCTCATATACATATGTTGTTGTGGATCAAGGATGCACCTAAATTTGGAACGGATCCAGAAGACTCAGTGATGAGTTTCATCCAACAGTATTCTACGTGTGCTGTTCCAAACGCAAAGGAGAAGAAAAGCCTAAGAGAAAAAGTTCTGCGTTTCCAAAGCCATCGATGTGGAAAGTACTGCCGTCGTAAATTCCGAAACAAGGACAAGTTCTACACCAAATGTCGTTTCGGCTTTCCACGACCGGTGATTTCTAAAGGAAGAGTAAACAGTTTGATGTCTTCGCTGCGACATAATGTGATGAAGAAATCACCTAAAAACACATACAATTTGAAGAGGAACGAAGAGTCCAAGTACATCAACGACTACAACCCGGTGATTTTGTCCATGTGGAATGCTAACATGGATATACAGTTTGTGGCTGATAACTGTATGGCTGTGGCTCGGTATGTGACATCTTACATCACCAAAAAAGAGAAGACAGAATTGAAGGATATGTGGGAGGACATTTCCCATGAAAAGAGCCTCAGCAAGAAGTTGTACAGTTTCAGTCTGAAGATGTTGTCGCATCGAGAAATCGGAGCTTACGAATGTTCTGACCGGTTGTCTTCAGCAAGTCTCTATGCCAAGTCCAGGAGTATCGTTTGAGCAAGTGTTGGTCTTGCTGCAACGCGTAATCGAGTTCTGAAACCTGTGCGGGAAATTGAGTATTTGGCGGAAAAGGAGCCAAACAGTACCGACATTTTGAAGAGCAACATGTTGGATACATATTATCCAAATCGAAGCAGTCACCTCGAGAATGTTTGTCTGTATGAAGTTCTGCAAAATTACATATTCAAGAGGAACATCAAAGAAGATACTGAGAAAGGAGTGTATGCTGTAATAGGAAGTGAGGGATGTCTGGTCAAGCAAAGAAAATGCCACTTGATAAACCATCGAAAATTGAGTGGCGAATCTCCTGAAAAAAAGGAGTTTTTCTATTTAGCACTTTTGCAACTTTTTAAGCCATGGCGTGCAGAAGAGGAACTGCTTGGAGATTTCCTTTGTTACGAAGACTCATTCAATGCTGCCAAGGAGACCATAGAATGTCCTGCTTTTCCCAAATATGTAGAAATGTTGAATGTGGAAATTGAGCAGGAAGCAACGATTGCAGCCGAGATTGCCAGAGACAGTTCTCAGGACAGTCAGAGTTCTGCTTCATTGAGTCAGGATCCACTAGGAGGACCTCTTATCGAAAATGAAGCTGCCACTGCTATGAATGAAGTGGAAAGAGCCATGGCACATGCTCAGGAGGATGCGGTTAACTTAGAAGAGTTGGAAAGACAACTCAACGTTGAGCAGAGGAAAATATATGACGAACTTACCATGCAAATTGATCATGGATTAAGTCATGACAAGAAAGAGTGCTCATGTACGTCGTTGAAGCCTGTCCGACTGTATGTGAGTGGAGAAGCAGGAACTGGAAAAAGTTTCCTTATTAAAGCAATTTCATGTTATTTGCAGGAAAGGACAGAGTCATCGCTGTCTTGTGTTGTCACCGCTCCAACTGGACTGGCAGCACATAACATTAAAGGGATTACTTTACATCGTTTACTGATGCTGCCAGTGGAGCATGACAACAAATTAGAATATCACAAGCTATCTGGAGATGCTTGTTTTGAAGTTTCAAGAGTCTTGAGGAAAATGAAACTTCTTATCATTGACGAAGTAAGCATGGTTTCCAATGTCATGCTTGCCTTTGTGCATTTGAGAATGCAAGAAGTTCTCAAAACAGAGTATGATGTGTTATTTGGTGGCAAACACATCATTGTTTTCGGAGATCCTCTGCAGCTGACACCAGTGAAAGGGCAACCTGTGTTCAAAATGCTCACGCATGAAGATACCAGGAAGTGCTTAGGGAGCATTGGCAACGTCAATATATGGTTAAACTTCAATTATGCTGAACTGCATGAAAATATGCGTCAGGCAAAGGATGAAGTTTACAAGACTATTCTACAAGATGTTAGAATTGGAAAAGTGACCGAGCATGGGAAAGAAGCTTTACATGTACGATTACTGACAAATTTATATCCAGACGAAGATGTTGTGCCTGAGAATATTTTTCAGAAAGTTACTGAGAAAAAATCTGGAATATGTTTGATGCCAACTCTTGCAGAATGTGCCAAATTCAACAACAAAATGTTGCATTTAGAAAAGCAAGAGATTGTGAAACTGGAAGCTATTGACAGAGTAGAGCATATGGGATCAACAATTATTTTGTCTGAGAATCTGAAAACAAAATTGGATTCATTAGAGAAGAGTATATCTAAAACTGCGGGTTTTGAAAAGACTCTGAATGTGTGCTTGAACTGCCGTATAATTTTAAGAAGGAATTTACATGTTGAAAGAGGTCTGGTAAATGGATCAATGGGTAATGTTGTTGATTTTGTGAAATACAGAAATAGAGATGGAATTGAATTTTTAAAAATTAAATTTGATGGCATTGAGGAAGTACAGCTAATTGCTCGTTGTTCTGCTAGATTTTTGCTTGTAAAAGACTTATATGTTCGTCGTAAGCAGTTTCCTGTTTGCTTGGCATATGCGGTGACAATCCATAAATCGCAAGGTTTAAGTGTAGACTGTGCATTGGTGAATATTGGCAGTTCTGTGTTCAAGGAGGGTATGGCATATGTGGCATTGTCACGAGTTAGAACTTTATCGGGATTGTACTTGATTGAGTGTGATGTCACAAACATTTGTGCGGATCTAGATTGTGTTAAGGAATACAATAGGTTAAGAAGAGAGTATGCGCCACATTTGCCTCAGTATCCTTTGTTTGAGAAACGTGTGGTAGGCCGGAAACGAAGAAATGTGACCAATACTGGGGAGGTTGTAGCAAAAAGACGAAAAGTCGATGAACCTGAAATTATAAGCAGAAACAAAAAGGATTCTGTTGAAGATGTTGTTGGTTTTCAATTTGAAAACAGTTCTGGTGTCAACTGCTATGCTAATGTAGTGGTTAATGTTTTGTTTTCTCTAGAAAATGTAAAAGAAGAGATTGTGGTCAATTCTGATCAAAGATTTTGCAGTTTGTTAAATTCTGTGTTAGAGAAATGTAGCACTGATAGAACAAACATAGAAAGTGTGTCTGAAATTCGAAATCTGTTAGACAGATGTTCAGGCCAAACACAATTCTCTCAAAATAGTCAGCAAGATTGTCAGGAGTTTTTAATGTATATGCTTGATGTATTGCATGATGAAGGTGTAGATGTAGATCACCTGTTTGGGCTTTCTTATCAATGGCAGCATGACTGCGAGAACTGTAGGGTATCAAGTACTACTAGTGTAGACTCAGAAAGATTTATATATTTAACTTTGCCAGACAGTAAATCAGTCTCTTTTAATAAGCTAGTAAAAGCAGCTGATCACAACATGGAGTGTAGCCAATGTAAATCTGAAATGATGTCCACATTATTTATACGTACATATGGCCAGTATGTCATTTTAATGTTCCAACGATGTAGGCCTGATGGAACAAAATTGACAACTTTAATTAAAAATTTTGTGGCTTCACAGTTGTCAATATCAGGAAGGACTTTTGTAACTGTAGCAATTATATATCATGATGGTCCTTCAATAACATCAGGACATTATACAGCTTATTTAAAGTGTAGAAATGGCTGGTCATTCTGCAATGATTCTGTTTTAATTTTCAAAAAAAAATTGCCGTATGACCTTAAAAACTCTTACCTGGTGTTTTTAAAACCAAAATTTTAGGGAAAGAATCTCGGGATGTGCTCTGAGGAATTTCAAGAAGTTCTAATGGCTCGTACACGATTTGGCCTTGAGGATAAGTGTAGTACAGAGACATAACTTCTTACCATAACACTGGACGTCATGGAGAAATACGTGCACTTTGAATGAGTTCAGAAAAACTGTTTCTTTTTATAAGCTAATTGAAGCAGCCAATCAAAACATGGAGTAGAGGGAATGTAAGTCTGCAATGCTGTCTACTGTTTTACATTGCTTTGTCATTAAAAGTGATGTAGAGAATTAAATAATTGTACTAGTCATAAAGGTAGTGTAAGTCTGCTTCATAGTAAGCAGTATCAGTGTGATAGGAAATGTAGAACATGATTGAGCAAGAAGGGGAAGATATTACTAGTCCAGGATTGTGAAAATGATCTTCAACATTTTAATTGTGAAAGTTGCGGAAATACAACATGACGGGATTGGCTTAAAAGAATTCTAAGAGTTATAAATGGCTCAGACACGATTTGGCCTTGTGGAAACGTGTGGTAGAGAGCGAGAAGTCATTTATTGTATGTAACATGTTTTTGAAAACGATGGAGGTTTTCTTTCAGAAAGTGGCGGGTTGAAAGTAATAACAGCACAACAGAGTGTAAGCTGTTCATAGGACATCCTTGGCCGTCATGGAAAGTAAGTTAACTTTAAGGAGTTCTGAATTCTGATTTGTTATGTTGTATGGGTTTTTTAAACACAATCATTTTGATTGTGTTTTTTTTCCCCGCTGTTATATGATGAATACCTTCAAGTCACTGTTTTAGTGAAATTTGATACATTCTGAGAACAGCAAAAATAAACCATTTAACATGTATAATTAATTCTGTTCTGTTTGCATTTATGATGTACATGTAGAACTGTGTAGGAGGCATGGAGAAGGTGAGGCTTCTGTAAGTGTCAAAGTTGTTGCATACAGTGCTCATATTCTACGTAGTCTTTTATATTTCATTACTTTCACTGTTTCTGACTGATCTAAAAAATTTTTTTTAAAAAGAACAGTAAGTATAAGGGAAGGAAACAGACAGTTATGTTAAAAGAAACACAGCTATAGGGAATAAACTAGGGATACTGTTACCCGCAATCCTCTGCTGATGATGTCACTGAGCATGTCATGAATGATGTAATATGTGACATCATCAGCAGTGGATTACGGGTAATAGTATCTCTAGTTTACTCCCCTATAGCTGTCTTTCTTTTAACATAACTGTCTGTTTCCTTCCCTTATACTTACTGTTCTTTTTAAAAAAAAAAATTTTTGGGTTCGCTTCCGGTTCGCGTACCGGGGAGCGAACTGGGAAGCGAACTAAGAGAAATAGAGGTTGGCACAGTTCCAAATATTGTACCAATTTTTTAATAACGGGGAGGTAGTTCTGAGAACTTTTTTTTAAATTGTTTTTGTTGTTTTATATTTTTTTTATTATTTTTCTGAACATTTTTTTACTTTTTTTGAATTTTTCTGAACAGTTTTATATATTTTTTGTTTTTTTTTCGGAGGGGGCAACGAAAACGATTCATTGTAAAGGGCTCAACAGGAGCAACAAAACAAAAAAAAAGAATTTATTGTTTGGGGCGTTTCGGACAAACATGAGCATGATTGTCAATAGCTCTGTTGATCAGAGTGATGCTACTTTCTCCGTAGCAAATGAATCCACTGCAATGTACGCAGACTTGTTTTACTTCACGAAATCTCGTTTGTATATTTGGCACCATCTCCCTGCCCTCTGGTCCCGTTACTTCCGGTACAACAGATCTTCTGGCCATAATAGGGAGATTATCTAGGTCGTCCTGTTCCTCTTCTTCCTCTTCTTGCTGAATTATAACTTTAGCAGGTGGTCCACTCTTCCTTGGATGTGGTGGAGGTGGTGGGGAAGCACCAGCTGAAGCTACTAAAGAAGCCATTGCTCACTGGTAACAAAGGGTCTTTCTCTCACAATGATGAAAGTCAGAGTGAGGAAAGAAGGAGGGATTTTTATCATTTGGGAAAAACAATAGTTCTCAACCAATGAAAAGTGTTCATTTTAGATTATATGACCTAGTCTTACATCATTAGGAAACCAAAAGTGAAATGAACCAATGAAAAGTGTTATTACCAAGTCACATGACCTGCTAGGTTTACGTTACGCGCTTTGCAGGGCCTCCCGGTTTGCTTCCAGAAACCTGTGCTTTGCGACTCGGTAAGCGTACCAGTTCGCTAACGTAGCACGTCATATGACGTATCACGCGACAACGCGAAACGTCATGCGGACGGGAGGCGTCACGATGTTGTTTTCTAACGCGGCAGTTGCGGTAAAGAAACGTTTACCAGCTCGCGGTCTATTTCGCGGCATCAAGGTCAGCTAACGGGAAGCTTCCCGATTCGCGAAGCGGGAACGAAGAAAAAAAAATATTTAAAAAAAAAGTTATTAATAAACATATAAAATATATTTTTGGATTTAAAGAAGAATACATTTTACAGCTACAGATATTAGCTGTTAAAAAACCAATGAAATTCACTGAAAAAACCATAGGTTATAGACCATATATAGTTAGGAATTAGCATTTACAAAACCTTGAAAATTCACTGAAAAAACCATAGGTTATAGACCATATATAGTTAGGAATTAGCATTTAGAAAACCTTATTTTACTCACACAAAACCATTAAAATTCCATATATAGTTAGTTGCACTAACTATATATCGCGCACAAGCAATCCACTGCTGATGATGTCACATATTACATCATTCATGACATGGTCAGTGACATCACTGATGACATCACTGATGACATCTCAAATGACATCACTGATGACATCACTGATGACATCTCATTTGACATCAATGATCACATCACTGATGATATCATTCATGTGACAATACAATGCATCTCCTCACACTTTAATATAACCTCTGTTACACCCAGTGTTAAATACAGAGTATAATTTTTGTTTTTTTGCGTGGGTAGCGCCCGGTCCGCGAACCGGGAAGCGTTCTGGGCAGCGTACTATAATGATAAATGAATGATAGACTTTTCAAATACTGTATGTTAATTGATTGTTGGTTTTGTTGATTATTTTTTAATTTTTTAATTTTTTAAGCAATTATTTATTATTGTGATTGTGTTTCAAAATTTAATAACATTTCTAACATTTAACTACTTTATGAATTACATATAAAAATGATTAAAGACTCAAACAATTTTTTTATTTTACATACAATTTTATTTTTCAGATTGTTTTTCAAAATTTAATAGAACGTCTAGCATTTGACTGTCCGATATGTCCTCTTGTTGAGTGAACATAAGTTCCCACATTTGACCGTCATCATAATGGAGTAAATGATCGACAGATTCTACACATTGAAGTAATTCATAGTCCCGTGACTCATCCATGAATTCTAAGTCATCAAAGGGTTCCATAACTTGTTCATTGTTGCTGTCCAGAACAATTTTGAAGGAAACATTCTGCTCACCTTCCATTTTATTGCTGTAATTTGCATAAAAAATAAATATATCAGTAGTGATAGGACACTATTGGGTTTAAGTTCAGACAGGTACTTGTGAGTTTATAACAGAGAAGTAATCTATGGGCACTGTATGGTTTCAGGCGTGAAGTAGTACTATTAAAAAGTGCCTGTGAAGAAGCCTAAGTAAATTCATAATTATACCACAGAAACCTAAATCAATCCATAATTATAATAAAGAAGCCTTTCTCAATGTCTAACTCTTACAGAGGGATAGTATATAACTATCTGAAAATGTTTTCAAATTTATAAAATAATATCTCACCTTCTAAAAACAAGTTTAAGTTGTGAGTGAAAATGATCTTGCAATGTAATTCAGGAAGTAGTAGTCAAAATGGCTGTGTTTCTCTCTCTTTCTTTATATATATTCAGGTACATAACCAATCAAATGTCAGGTAAAAAAAGTAGAAAATGAAAGTAACATTTTAATTGGTTGTCAATTCCAACACTTCAGATGTGTTTTGTGAAGTAATTTACCTCAGGGTATTTAGAGAGGTCTACAGGCTAAATGGCTAAATGGAATTCCAACCAAATTTGTGAAAATGGTAGGGATTGGTATGTAGTATGAGCTAATCTATATTTGGTGAAATTGTCTCCAGTCGCTTTTCTGTAAACTACTTTCCCACCTTTTTTGATGGTGCGCTTCCCAGGGAGCGACCCGGTACGCGAACTGGTGAGCGCCCCGGTTCGCGAACCTTAAGCGTTACGGGAGTCCACCATTTTGTGTTTCGGTCGAATTAAGATACAAGATGGAGGGCAAATAATGTTCAGAATGGGTAGAAGGGGGCACGGTAGACTTATCTTGACCCCCTAGGTTTTCTGAGGGTGGCTGAGGAGGCCCATATGTGCGGAAAAAAAAACATTTTTTTAAAAATTTCGCGAGGTTAGCTCCCGGTTCGCGTACCGGGAAGCGCCCCAGGGAGCGTACTTTGTTGAAAATTAGTGAAAAATGTTAGAGTAAAATAATAATTGTGAGTGATCAGATGTAGGGTAGCTCTGAGAAGAGCTTTTGGGTTTATGGTACATTTAGGTACTTATAAGTAGGTACCAATGCACAGTCTTAAATTCAGAATGAAAATTCTGTTGCCCTCATCTGAGAAGTGAACTCCATCTCCTCTGTAGATATCTTGCATGTAGTAACGCAAGTTATTGTTGTACAGGGAGCCCATTCCATGGTCTCTCATGTAAGCTGAAACAGATTTGTTTACATGCTTCCTCGACTTCTCAATTTGTGGACAAAATTGGTTTGACCACCTCCATTTCTGTCTTTGGCATATATTTGAATATACCAAGGCAGTTTGAGGAAAAAGTGCCATCAATTGCTCAAAGGTGTCCTTTAAAAGCATTTCCAGACCTACCCCAGTCAAAGTGCCCAAATCATTACCTCCACAGTGCACAATTAACAGGTCAGGTTTTGGCAAATGCATAAAGGTTTTCACCAATGGTATCAATTGGTGACATTTTAATCCTCTGTGGCCAAACCACTTAATTTCCACATCTTGTAAATTGAGGTTAGGTAAATTTCTGTTCTTAGCATACCTGTGAGCCCAGTGGATATAACTATGTCCAACAATCCAGACAGAAAACATGGTGAGAGAAGGTTCTGCTGCAGTCAGATGAAGTGTGGCAATGAAATGGCAGTTGAAAAAATGAGAGTTTAAAATGAAAAAAACTGTGGAGTTTCTGTGTTAATGAAGCAGTAACAGTGATTGGTGGATTTTGATTGCTGAAAACAGAAAGTTAGGGTGCATGGATGAGTTCTTTGAAAGATGTATTTTGAATGGTCAATAAAAAATCATTAAATGAAAGATTGCAGTGGATACGCAGGTGCACTGAGAGTTCAGAGTTCAATTGCAACATTGTTGTGTGAACTTGCAAACACCAGAGGTCTTCCAAGAGGTGGTTGCCATGCAGAAAAGGCATGAAATGGCAGAGGGGGGAAGAGTTTTCATTTGAAAAAAAGTGAGGGAAGAGTTTTGATTGGGTGACATGAGAGATATGTGTGAAGAATTACAGCATTTCTGTGCTTTTGATAGCTGCAGACTCTGGAGTGCATACCTTTTGCTCTGCTGAAGACAAATTGGTGTGTTTCTGAGACTGTTTTCAAACTCAAAGTATTTGCTAAGGTGAGAAAATATTTCTTTAATTTAGATAGAGAATAGTGTGCTTTAAGGAGAAAATTATGAAGAAAGTTGTGTTTTTCAAATGTTGCTTTGTCTCAAGTGTTTTACAAATAGATTTTGTTTCTTTGAGAAAATGTAATTGGAGAAAATGTGAAGTATTAGTACTGACAGGGTGTTTTTCTGCATAGGAGCTGTGGAGTCTTTTCAAATTATGACAAGAAAATCGTTTTTGAGGAAAATTAATGGTTATAATATTTCTGACAAGGACATAATGGTGTATGCTTCTTTATAATGCAATTGACTGTCTCTGATGTTATTTTTCCCATTTTAATGTAAGACCTTTCTCTGTGGCGCAAATTGCTTGTAAATATGCTCCCACCTGTGCATGGCAAATTTAGATTTTGAATGTTTGTGTTACATAGCCATGTTAAAAGTGATACAAACATGCTGCAAAGGCAATCAAAAAACGCTTTTATGTGTCTTAAGGACATTTGATGTCATTTTTCCCATATTACATTAAAAGACCTTTCTCCGTGGGGTACATTCCTTGTAAATATGGTTACACTTGTGCATGGTAAATTTAGATTTTGACTGTTTGAGTAAAAAAATTTTTGGTTAGCTCCCGGTCCGCGTACCGGGAAGCTAACCGGGAAGCGAACCAAAAGAAATAGAGCTTGCCAGAGTGCTAAACATTCTAGCAATTTTTTTTGAAAGGGGAGGTAGTTCTGAAAAGAACTTTTTTTAAAAATATTTTTGTTGTTTTATATTTTTTTTTATTTTTTGAACATTTTTTGTTTTTTTTGTATTTTTTGAACGATTTTATATTTTTTTTGTTTTTTTGGGGGGGAAACAACAAAAAACAGGCATTGAAAAGGGCTCAACAGGAGCAAAAAAAAAATTACTGGGGGCGGTTAGGGCAATTATGATGTTCATAAGCCAGGTTGATAGCATTTATACTCATATTACCACATGCTATCAACGCACCACACTGCATACAAGTATGTTTCATGTGGCCAAAATTCTCTTGTATGTTTAGCACAGTTTCCCGTGCCTCTGCTGGTGTCAATGAAATTGACGATCTTGATCTGGCCACAGGAGTTGATGTTGGATTTTCTTCCAAATCCCGTATTTCCGCCCGGCTGTAATTAAGTGGATGCTTCCTGGTCATGTGCCTATGCATAGTATAGTTCCCATAACTATACTTCTTATCCGTCCCTCTTGATAATTTATCTTTGCAGATGAGGCAGGTGACATACCTCGCATTCACTTTTTTTTGGCCAGGAGGGATTGAATAAAACTGCCAGATGAAACTGGCTTTCCTATGGGAAACCCGGGGCACCTCTTCCAAGAACTGTGGTTCTTCTCTCTCCTCTTCCTCCATTTCTTCCTCTTCCTCCTCTGTGTTGGTCATGACCTGGGGAGGTGGTCCTCTCTTCCCATGAGGAGGTGGAGGTGGTGGTGGGGGTGCACCAGCTGAAGCAACTACTGAAGCCATTTCTGAAGTATTAATAAAGGTCTTCCTCTCACAATGATGAAAGTCAGAGTGAGGAAAGAAGGAGGGGTTTTCATCATTTGGGAAAAACAATAGTTCTCAACCAATGAAAAGTGTTATTTTTAGGTCACCTGACCTAGCCTTACATGATTATGAAACCAAAAGTGAAATGAACCAATGAAAAGTGTTATTAACAAGTCACATGACCTGTTATGCTTACGTTACGCGCTCCGGTCCGCGCCCCGGATAGCTTCCGGGTCGCTGCGCTTCGCGCCTCGGTCCGCGCCCCGGAGCACTTCCGGGTGCGCTAACGCGGTACGTCACAAGACGCATTACGCGGCAACGCGATACGTCGCGCTTTCGCGACACGCCGCGGATCGCTTCCGGGGAGCTGCGTTTCGCGCCTCGGTCCGCGCCCCGGGGCACTTCCGGGTGCGCTAACGCGGTACGTCATAAGACGCATTACGCGGCAACGCGATACGTCGCGCTTTTGCGACGCGTCACGATGTTGATTTCTTACCGGTTCGCGGACCGGGTCGCGGCATCAATTTGAGCTAACGGAAAGCTTTCCGGTTCGCGGACCGGAAGCGAAACAAAAAAAATATTTAAAAAAAAATTATTAATAAACATATAAAATATATTTTTAGATTTAAAGAAGAATACATTTTACAGCTATAGATATTAGCTTTTAAAAAACCAATGAAATTCACTGAAAAAACCATAGGTTATAGACCATATATAGTTAGGAATTAGCATTTACAAAACCTTGAAAATTCACTGAAAAAACCATAGGTTATACACCATATATAGTTAGGAATTAGCATTTAAAAAACCTTATTTTACTCACACAAAACCATTGAAATTCCATATATAGTTAGTTGTACTAACTATATATCGCGCACCCGCAATCCACTGCTGATCATGTCACATATTACATCATTCATGACATGGTCAGTGACATCACTGATGACATCACTGATGACATCTCAAATGACATCACTGATGACATCACTGATGACATCTCAAATGACATCACTGATAACATCTCAAATGACATCACTGATGACATCTCAAATGACATCACTGATGACATCACTGATGACATCTCATTTGACATCAATGACCACATCACTGATGATATCATTCATGTGACAATACAATGCATCTCCTCACACTTTAAAATAACCTCTGTTTCACCCAGTGTTAAATACAGAGTATAATTTTTGAAACCATTGACACACCAATACTAGTTACTACATACGCACTCACTGATTCCTACGTCTACACACACCTTCACTCATTCACCCATACAATCATTCATACATACAATCACTCATCTTTACAACACTATCATATGCACTCATACACCTATACAGACACTCACAGTCTGCCACTCATCCATGGAGTTACTCACTCACCTAGTCAGTCATGTAAAGAATCAATGACACTTCCATTTTCTTGTCTATACAGTTAAACATAGAGCACCTTACATTTTCAAACATATACTAACACATACTTACCTTCTTATACAATCATTGATACAAGTACACATTGATCTGCACAGAGTCACACACCTCCCAGCCAGCCACACACACACTCAGTCTCCCATACAAATACTTGGACAATCAATCAGTAACCCATATAGTTAATCATATAGCTACTGATCAACACATGCAGCAGTTTACAGAACAACAGACATAATGATGCACAAATTAAGACACTTTAGTCACTAACCCATGCACTCAGTGAGACACATTTAATCACTCACTCATACAGTCAGTCATGCACCTACTAAATCCTTCATCCAGACATTTATACATCCACTCATTCTTAAATATGTAAGACATATTTTAACTTTACAGAAAAATACAGTCACTGGATGTTGTCATCAGTGATGTCATCAGTGATGTCATTTGAGATGTCATCAGTGATGTCATCAGTGATGTCACTGACCATGTCATGAATGATGTAATATGTGACATGATCAGCAGTGGATTGCGGGTGCGCAATATATAGTTAGTACAACTAACTATATATGGAATTTCAATGGTTTTGTGTGAGTAAAATAAGGTTTTTTAAATGCTAATTCCTAACTATATATGGTGTATAACCTATGGTTTTTTCAGTGAATTTTCAAGGTTTTGTAAATGCTAATTCCTAACTATATATGGTCTATAACCTATGGTTTTTTCAGTGAATATATATATATATATATATCAACACCCAAAGAACGGGTCATTCCAGGAGTAAGCCCGTGGTCAGGTGGTGCGTTGGGCCGGTAGGCCCAACCCGGCTTTCCAATTCCATAACAGTTTCTCCAGATAAACGCACTCTCAAAGTTTCTGGTGCTCAAAAGAAAACTCTGTATTGCTCGCTACGCATTTCGACAAATTAATGTCTTGTTCACACGAACAGAGTAGCAACAAAAGCGTGCATATGTAGCCAAGGAAAGCAACAAAGGACTACTGTGTTTCGCTCACAAAAGCGGTCTCTAAATTTTCGGCCATCTTGTAACATATAAAAATGGGCTTAATATTAAAGCATATTCCTGTTTGCATAACTTTCTCTCAAAGAAATTCTAACAAATGCAGACAAATTCACATTTCATATTGTAAGTACCAAATAAATCAGTGAATAAATAAATACATTGATTACATTTCAAGCTCGCTAATGGCTAAATGTCTAAATATATATATTTACACATACATATATATGTATGTATATATATATGTGTGTGTGTGTATGTATATATATATATATATATATATATATATATATATATATATATATATTTGCAGATACAAGAAATCACGCGGCACACTTCTTGGCAGTGAAGATTTTTAGTTTATTTCACAGGTCTAGCGCAAAACTCCTACGCGTTTCGAACAAACGTTCTTGGTCACGGCAGTGTTCTACATTAGTCCTTTCTTACTTTCCACATTATATACTCTCTCCCTTTAACTTTCAGGGTGATGCACTATGGGCCTTGTAGTTGAGTCAAAATAACTTTATTGTTTTTTATTTTTGTTTGTAAGTATGTTTCAGCTGGGGGTTATTGTGGGGATGCTTATCTAAAGCGATACTCAGTAACACGTATAATCCTTTATTAGGAAAATCTTCACTGCCAAGAAGGGTGCCGCTTGATTTCTTGTATCTGCAACTAAACAGAGACACGCTCCCGGTCTCGAACGCGGGCACCGACATACTGAGTTCCCTCTGCGACGGTCCAGTGGAAGGTCCAGTGGAAGGCAGGAGCCGAAACGCGTAGACCGTCCATTTGATGCACGTTATTCTTTGCACTGGTGTGTAAATAAAACGCTGAAACTCATCTGTTGCTGTGCCGTGGTCTTTACTCTACTTAACGTGGGAAGAAGAAAGCTGTGGCTATATATATATATATATATATATATATATATATATTTGCAGATACAAGAAATCACGCGGCACACTTCTTGGCAGTGAAGATTTTTAGTTTATTTCACAGGTCTAGCGCAAAACTCCTACGCGTTTCGAACAAACGTTCTTGGTCACGGCAGTGTTCTACATTAGTCCTTTCTTACTTTCCACATTATATACTCTCTCCCTTTAACTTTCAGGGTGATGCACTATGGGCCTTGTAGTTGAGTCAAAATAACTTTATTGTTTTTTATTTTTGTTTGTAAGTATGTTTCAGCTGGGGGTTATTGTGGGGATGCTTATCTAAAGCGATACTCAGTAACACGTATAATCCTTTATTAGGAAAATCTTCACTGCCAAGAAGGGTGCCGCTTGATTTCTTGTATCTGCAACTAAACAGAGACACGCTCCCGGTCTCGAACGCGGGCACCGACATACTGAGTTCCCTCTGCGACGGGGACAGTTGAGAAGAAATATATATATATATGTATATGGAGGAGTGTGGCTCAATGGTTAGAGCGGCAGACCCTGATGCAGAGTTCTGGCCAGGGACCAGGGTTCGATTCCCGCCTCGGCGGGGTCTCGGGCTCAATTTCCTCAGACCTGTTAATCCTCGCCTCGGTGCCTATTCTAATCACGGGCCCTACACTGCAACTCTGGGCAATAGCTTGCTTAGCCTCCACACCGGCCCCAACGGCGCTAAGGATGCCTGGCTTCACCCTGGGGGTGCCCAGGAGTGGACACTTCACAAGGAAACCCAGGAGGGGTTCCACAGCGGTATGAGTATCAGCGCCAGGAAGCCGAATAGGCGATGCTTGTTTCCGGTCCAGGGAAGACATGGCTTGGCAGTTCGGGCTGGACTGTTCCCATGAGGCACAGGGTCAGACTGATTTGCATATGGCCATGTCTGAACTGGGGTGGCTGAGTGAGCTAAAGAATGGTGATGGATTAAACCCAGATCAGTTGACTGGGGGTGAGTGTTTGATTTGCTCAGGCGCTCCGTCCATCATCCCCTTTTGCATCGCTATATAAATTCAATTACCATAAAATACAATACCAGTAGAGTTTGCCAAAGTGAGTAACCAACATCAAAATCCTTCCCTACAAAGGTAAGGTGAGATTTCATGTTACCGAATACCTATCTGTAGGCTTTATTAGAAAGTAATGATAATCCACCCTTAATTGCTTTAACATATGCTTTTCCAAACCAATATATCAAGCCTGCAGCTTTTATAGTAACTGTTCATAATAAATAGGTCAGACCAATGGCATCTGAAATGTATTTTCCTAGTGAACCAACCATGAATATACCTGTAATCAATCAATCAAAGAGTTCTTGCAAAGAGCGAATTGTCCAGTCTAGGTCCTAATGCCCTTGGCCAAAGAGCCATGTCTTGAGCTTCTTCCTGAATTCTTCAAGTGAAGGACAGGTGCGTATGTGAAGGGGAAGGTTGTTCCAGGACTTGGCAGCGAGGTAAGAGAAGAAACTACCTCCGCAGCAGTTCCGGCAGATGCTGGGGTAGGCCCCAGCTAGGAAAGAGGAGCGTCGTTCCCTGGTGGGTTGATGGAATGTCAGGTGGTGGTTGATATAGGTGGGCCCGCAGGTTTTAACAAATGGGTTCACAATAAATAAGCTAGGCCTACTGGCTTTGTCATAACTTTTCTTAATGAGCAGTTTAGGTTTATAGTAATGGGCATAATGTTTCCCAGTGCACCAACCAGGCATATATCTTGACTCCATAACCAACCCAGACCTAGTGTTTTAAATGGAAGCCTTTCCACAAGGCAACCACCAGGCACACAGTCATGAAATTAAGAAAAGGTATACAGAATTACAGTTGCATATGCAAAATACTATCTCCCCCAACAGGGCCAAACACTGATTCTCACAGAGCAAATCTTCTAAATCCATGGTTTGTCACATGCGGTAACAACACTAAAACCCCTTTGCCTACTACAGTAATCTTTGAGATTCCATGTAAAAAAATAGCTATCTGTAAGATTTAATACAGAATATAACAATCCACCCATAAATTTATAGCGACTTTAACATACTATTTTCACCATAAATATGGCAGGTCCGATGCCTTTATGGTAGCATTTCATAATAAAGAGATCAGGGGTGGAGCTGCGATCATTTGTTGACACCATAACCAACTCAGTCCTGTTGTATTGGGTATAAGATTTTTCACAAGTCAAAAAGTGCAATGCAATTACTCATTTTAGTGGAAGCACAAATCATTTCAGCCTATTCAAATCATCTTCCAGTAGTACTGAAAGTTCTTTTTTGATAATCACATTAGGTCTGACGACAGCTGTGCTGTCAAGCTAGACCTAATAATTCATGTAGATTAGTGAGCCCTGGGCATCCCATATTGCTCTTACACAGCTGCACTCTGAAGTCTCAAGTTATTGATTGGAGCAGAAGGGGAGTGTGCTGGTACTGGAAAATAGCAATTAATTCCTCATGACTTCCTTCCTCCCATCTGTGCTGCTGCCAAAGAAAAACAAACACTGTAAATGATCACCTTATCCAAGACACTTTAACAGTATTACAGTGCCATTTGTGTGCCCCCGAAAAGGCAAGCGGTATCCCATTGAAGCTTTAATTTCTCTAGACAGCCATACTGCTTCTGGCTCAGGCAGCTATAGAAACACACAAAATACTCACAGGTATGGAGGGGAGCACTTTGTTTATGGAAGACACAACTTCTTCCCAATAAAACATGTACACCTCCCCACCGACATGTGAGTAGAGGCAAATCCCCTCTCCTGTACTACTCCTAAAAGCTCTTTTTTAGGTTGATCACATAAGTCCTGGTGACAGCTATGCAGTCTAGCCAGACATGAACAGTCTTAACCTACATAATTTGTTCCGTGTGAAGCATTTATGTGATTTTTTTTTAAACATTTTGTGAAATTCAAATATACTTCAGTAAACCTCCATTCAGCAACCTCTTCACACTCTCATCAAAAGATATCATTTTACATTTCGGCAACACACTGGTGCTGAAAAGTGCATAATGCCCTTAATAACAGCAGCAGGAGATGAGCAAGTTGGCCCATTCATTGCTTTCGCATGCTATTACCACCAGGTCCCACCAGCTGATAAATTGCCTGTGCAAAAGTGTGCACTGTGGGATTATAGCGTGTATTATACCAATGCTAATTACAGTAAAATACTGTTTACATGAGTTTTTCCCCATTTTCTTGTGTATATATCATAATTGGGTGTGAAGATACATCTCATACTAGGCACAAATATTTGAGCTGGGGTGTTTTGACACTCGTTCTTATTGCAAGGGTCAAAGTTAAACCATAATTCTAATTTTCTGCACGTTTCCACTAAAGATTCTGTGTGGTCGAGAGTACAAAGCACACTCACAAACCAAAGGGCCTTGGCTTTCTGCTCCGTTAGGATTACAAAGGTATGTTTTATTTCTGCATCGGACTTGTCTAGAATGTATCTTCATCTTCTGCTATCCTTGAGGTGTTCTCTTTTAGATTACCACATGGTAACTTGGTCATATATTCCAAAGAATAACAAATTAAAGCCATGAACTATAAATTTGGGCGTTGTGTTGAGCTTTTCCCCAATCACCCATCATCATGTTCCCTGGGTTCCTATTTTGCATCTTTTTGCCCTCTCTCTTCCTCACCCCCTTCGGTTCTCTCTTTACCTCGACTCTTCTTCTAGTTCACTCCTTACCTTTACATTTGTACCCCTCTCTCCCCCTAGCTCACATTTCCTTGCTTCCCTCAACGATCTATATCAACTCTCTCTTTCTATGTCTCTTCTTTCTCTGTAAAATTCTCACTGCTGTCTGTGGACCTTCCTCCTTCAGCCTTCCCCATCTCTCTGCATCACATATTTCGATATACACAGTCGCATACAAATATACTAATCATCAAAGTAAAATACAAAGATTTAGACATTAAAAGCAAGCACACCACATTAAGCCCATAATTAGACGCTTGTTCTATTCAGCTCCAGCCATGCTAGCAATAAATTCAACGTTCTACCTTTTCCTCGAGCCACTGTTTTGGACCATTTCCTTTCTTTTTCTTGGTCTCTGACACTTCCCCGCCCCTCTCTCCCTCCCACATCACTCTTTCTACCTCTGTGTATTTATTTTTCTCCTTCCCCTATACCTCTGAACCTAAGCAATCTCTTTCTGTCACTGTCTTCCTTACCTATTGTTCGTTCTCCCTCTGCCACAACCCACTCTTTGTACCCTTTTCATTGACTACCTCTTGCTGAGTCCCACTCTCCACCTCACCATTGCCTGCCTATCGGACCTTTATCTACGTAACCTATCTTTACCTGACATCTACACCGTTCTCGTTCCACTAATCTCTTTCTCGCTCTCTCTGTCGCTAGCCATCCTACTTCCATCTCAGCCTCACCCTCGTCTAACATTCTGTAAACCATACCTATTTCAAATTCTTCTCTCTACCTCTCTTTCAAGCACTCCTCTTCTCCTAATTCTTTCCTTTTACAAAGCAATGGTTGCGGTCACAGCATGGCTAGAAAAGTAGAGTATCAGAGAGGAGGAGATGAGAGAAGGGAATTCAGGAGAAATTCACTAGATGGAAAGATGTCCTCACAATAGTATTTTGCGGAATGCCTGTTATGAAGCACGATATATGTACTATTACACAAATAAAGCAAGTGTAACAACATTTTCAAGGCCATTGTGCGTGTGTTGTTTTATACAATTCTGATAATATCTCTTTGGCCTTATTTTTCCTCAAACGAAGGAATGTCTTTTGGTTAGACTTTGGATTCCATGTAAAACATTGTTAACAGAACACAAAAAACAACTAAAGATCCAAAGATGAAAAAACTGCCTTTGTTAATGCATGTTTTAGACATTGAAGTAATAGTCTTAGCCAGCAGTCAAATAAACTGATACATTATTTATCCCAAGATCCATGTTGGTTCTATGCAACCCTTAGTTTACTTCATGATCTTCCAAATATATGGGGTGGTTATATGTCAGAACATCGAGCACCAAAAAATTGTGCTATCAGAAGTAGAGACTGATTATTCTTATCTCTACATCTACGTCATTAGGGTATATACAAATAGTCAGGGTACAAACGTGTGGATTTAAGCATAGTAAACCTATACCTAGGCATCCTTATCTACACAACATTTTGGCAGTCGATATTCTGGCTGAGATATTTTACAAACAAAATATATTCTGGAAGCACACCATTACAGACTCTAACCATCTAAAGCCCAAGCCTTTAGTATCAGACAAACATCGTGAAGATTTCCGAATCTCCTTCAATGCAAAATCTCGAGGCAAAAATAAACACCAACCAAAACATTCATCATCGATTCTGATAGCAAATTCCAGACTACATGCCTATTCACACCCTTCAGAATGATCCACCCCTCGCCCAAGTGAAAAAAAAGAATTACAAAAAATCAGTGCCTCCAACCAGTTGATAGAACTATGTGAGGCATCGGGGATCAAGGAGCACATTAGCAAACCTGCTCCAGAAATCTAAACACTAATTGCTCTCTGTCTCAGGATGCGGTACTAGATAGTCTGAAACAGGCCTTCGCACTCCTGATACTCAAAAAGCCTCAGTTACGGTTGTATGACATTACAACGCATACTTTTACAACGCATGCCCTTACAACGCAGTTTTTACATCACAACATCCTTTACATCGCATGATTTTACATCACATGTCAATGCAACACATTTTTAGAAACTACCTTTACAACGCATTCCATTACATCGCATTATACATTTACAACACATACCATTACAATGCATACCATTACATCGCATTTAAGGTAAGTGTTGAATAGTGTAGGAGTAATAATTACTATTCTAACTCCAGTGAGTGCAACCGTAGGGTAAGTGTTGGATAGTGTAAGGGTACTATGCTTTGTAATGGTATGCGTTGTAAAGTCTTGCGATGTAATGCCTGCGTTGTAGTGACATGCGTTGTAATGGTATGCGTTGTAGGGACATGCGATGTAATGCCTGCATTGTAATGGCATTCAATGTAAAGGATGTTGCGATGTAATAACTGCATTGTAATGGTAGTGCGATGTAAAAGTTGTGTTGTAAAGGTTGTTTCCCTTCAGCTACACAATTGACCCTACCAATCAACCACATCCCTAAGTTAAACCGCCACTTCCCAAGGATGTTCTTCAAAGTGGACTTCGTGAACCAACTTGGAGAATTGCAAGATACATAATGATGCCAGACGGATTTCATGTCTGATAAAACTGTGACCAAGGGGCACATTGCTTTTCCCTGGACAAGGCTTAAACTCCACATTTTGCTTGAAGATAAGTTGGTACCCAAGGAGTTACAAACGAGTGAAGTGCTTGCCTGCACAGTGAATGCTGGTACCAGGGTACTCAGTAGGCTGGAAAGCTAGTACTGGGTTAGCTAGTAGGGAGTCTAGTGGGTCTAGAAGGAGGTCATTTGGGCTAGTAGACGGTGTCTTAAGGTGAATTCCATTGAGGAAAAGCTAAAGATTTATTAGAGCTCAAAGTAAGGGTTGGATGGATAGCAGGGATGATTTCCTGACACTTGAGGGTCAGCAGTCCAGCTCTGATGGCTGGCTGTAGCGCTCTTTGAGGTTGTGTGAGGGGCCTTAAGAGAGTGGAGGAGGCCCCAGAAGATGTGGGGCTATTAGAGGGGGGCTTATTGGCTATAAGGGTTGCATCATATGGGCTGTGTACGCTGGTAGTGATAAAGTGAGGGTCAGGTATGGGGTTTTGGGAGTTCAGGCAAGGGTCTCACAGAAGAGGGTATGGGTCTCTTGTGTCCTCTGAGAGCCAACAGAAGGATCCTTATGGTGGGCTCAGGGGACGTTAGCAGTGCCTGGGGAGAGTGAGGCCAAGTTGGATTGCTGTGGAGGTCTGAGCACCAACACAATGTGTCTGAGCGCTAGTCGGGCGGATCTGAGGGTCAGTGATAAATGAGTATGAGTAGGTGAGAAGATGAGTATCAGCTGAAAGTTTCTAATGACTAACTGTTGGTCAATGAGCAATTTCTTAGGACCAGATGAGGGTTTCTCGGTATTTAGGTATGATTGGCTGAAGCTTAGCTTGGGACCTTTTGGGTTTTGCCGTGGTCTTTAAGGGTGTCTTAATAACGGCTGGCTGAATGTTTATGAGGGCTGTATGACGGTCTATGGCAAGCTGAAGTAATGTCACATCCACCTAAGGGAACATCAGAATCAACAGACGATGTGTGATGGTGAGCTTAGGACCCAATTTGACATCTGGCTATGGGTGACTGGATGACAATTGAGGAACCACCCGTGGCCAAATAAGTAGCTCTAAGGGATGTAAGAAAAAATACTTGGGAGTGGATGCCAAACAGAGGGGTTCTGACAGAGGAAAGAGGAGTTCTGCGGTGTGACCGAAGTCCCAGCAGCAGGTCACGTCCCAGCCCTCCAAGCAGGCCCTTGACCCTATTTTCCCTTCTAAATATGTTGGTTAGTGCACAGAGACCCTGGAGCAGCCCCCTGCACCTCCCTTCAGGGGTAAAGGGCACTCTAGCAGAGCCCTCTCTCCCACACTTGCATGCATAGCCTGGATCGCTCTGGGTCCCCAACAGTTGGATCCTGCCCCCATGTTGGGCTTTCTGGTGCCCCCTGCCACACATGTTGCATCTGTGAGATGAGTTTGCATTGCTACTGTGTCTGCTGTGCATGTGAGGAGAGTGTTCCATGCTGTTCCTCTCCTGCCCAGCTCTGTGTTTTAGGGGATGCTGACCCTGATGCTGCTGTGCCTCTTATTTGTGCTTCAGGAAGGCTTGCACCACTACCGACTCTGTGGGTGTATCCTGCAATCTTTGAATCTCTTTGGCTACAAACACCTCTTAACCTCGAATATGCAGCGCTGTCAGTATTTAAAATCCCCCTTTACAATATTTTAGGAGGTTAATCGAGTTGGTCAGGCCTGGACAACGTTTTTGTTACTGAAGTAGGGGTACATTTTATATCCTTCAAAATCTGAAGCCCACTGTGCTATATTCATGATTCACATTACAATGCAATCCAGAATGTTACTACATCCCCAGCTGGTGGAGGCCCCATGACAGTGTCTGGGCACCACTGTCCTAAGGAGATGAAGACTCTGGTCTGTCAGTCATGGATTCTGGGGACAAACACCAGCATGTTGGAACTCTGGGTCTGTAAGCAGGCCTTGGGTCAGTCAGAGACTGGGAGGGCCTGGCTAAGTGAGTGCAGTTGAGTCATAATCCAGCCAGTAGGCTTTAGGTCATTAAACAGAGCTTGGATCAGTCTCCAGCCGGCAGAGTCTAGGCCCGTGAGTGGGGCTGGGGCCAGTCACCAGATGTGAGCCACCGGGTCAGTAAGGGGGGGGGTGAAGCTGCTGATACTCAGTGACCTTAAAGAAGAATGTACTGCAGGTGGGGTCCTCAAACAGCAGGAGCTAATTTCCTACTATCTACTTTGCAGACACGAGCAGGTATGCAGAAGTCCAGGATTCAGGACGACCCAGCACCGCCATCAGGAGGTTCCCCCACCGACCAGCAGCCTACGCAGGTAGGTTTAATGACATGCATTCCAAAAAAGGGGAAGCTGGGACCTCAGCCGTTCACACTGCCGCTGGTACCTAGAAGGATGGTGTGTAATTCTGGAAAAACAAACCTGATGTGACCTGTTCTGGAGAATCTTTCACCACAAACTTGTTTTCTCCACAAATTAATGGCATTCACAGATTCTTTGGTGATTTTGGTGAATGCTCTGCATGAAGAACAAGATTTGGCAAAGCCAACAGGTCTGAGTTGGCTGTCGGCCTCTTGGTTTTGTCAATGTTTGTTTTGGTTTGGCATGGTTTGGTAAAACATTGTTTGTTGGGCGGGACGTCAGGCCATCGTCAATAGTCAAACAATCCTTGGTTAAAAGCAGAAAATAGGTTTTAGTTTTCAAACAGCACACATTACCCTAGTAATATCTGGCACTCAAGGGAACTACTTTATTTGTGGATGTGCTCCTTGTGAAAGAGTTGTATTCCATTACTCACAGTGAAGTTAGCCAATGGCTGTAGTGGGCTGACCCATGCTGTATGCTGTTGTGAGCAGAAGGAAAATGTGAATGACACCGCAACAGACCAATGAACAAAGAGTGTTTGCTGAAACTCCCTATAACTATATTATATATTTTGTAAAATCAAAAGGTCTTCACTAACGCCATACCTAAAATTCCTTCCAGTACTTTTTCTCCAGGCGTACCCAGATCCCCTGTTTGCCCTTTATAGAGGCAGACCCATATCCCAGACTTCTTTCCCAGCTATGACCTCTGACTTGTTTCTCAGGGAAATAATTTCCACTTTTCATTCCTCAACTACATCCCTGTTCCTATACCCAAACTGGTACCTCTCCTTCTTCCTTGGCAGTTTTTTTTCTTGACCTCACTCTCAACCACACGTATACCATAGCACCCCTGCACCTAACGAAAGCATATATACATACTCTTTTACCCTTGTACCTCCACCCCTACCTATACTTTGATACCTAGACCCTAGCATATCTGTCCATAATTTTCCCCTAGTACCTCTCCCCTTCACCAATTCCTTGACACCAATACCCTACTTAAATCCTTGTACCTCGATCCCTAACCATTCTCTTGCATGGCAACCCGTACCCTAACCTTATATATACTTTAACACCTCTATCCTTACCTGTACTTTATTACATCCATCTATATTCTAGTACCTCTATCTCTGTCTTTACCCTAGCACCGCTACCCAACTACATTCAATTGCCTATCTTTTCGCTTTGACTTTATCCTGCACCTCTACCTCTGTCTGCCAACATCCTTGAACCTCTACGCCTGCTTTTACCCTAGTACCTTTACTACCTCCAGTCTCTACCTGTACCATAATACCATAAAACATTAGCCACTACCATTACCCTAGATTACTCCTTCCCTTCTGTCCCTTTTCTACTTACCGGTTTTCGTCTTCCATTTTTCCCACTGCCTTTTTCCTGAAATGTCCTCCAATTTTTAAAGTAAATGGCTTTTCTAATTTCCAATATTCTCAAAAATGGAGTTTCACTAGCTAGTGATTGTCAGGCTGCTGTTCTCCATTGTATTTTTTCTCCAAAATGAGGTAGGCCCCCTCTAAAAGTATAAAGCACATTAGCACCACAGGGACTTGTTGACTTTCAATACCAATCAAAGCTTAAATAGACATGTAGCAGATTTGTAGCAGGAAACCTTTGCAGTTCCGAGTGTTGGTTCAAGTATCACGTCTATTCTTTACACACTTCTATAGCCCCTTGGTGTAGACACCGAAGAACATGTTTGCATCTCATCTGATGGGTTACATGCACTACTATCACTCCTAGCACATGCTATATGAGTACAAGTGAACATCCAGTGCACAAAGTCACAGACTGATGCAACACCCACACGTGCCCTTGGCTTCCTCTTGAGATTCAGCATGTTTTCAGGGGAAGTATTTCTGGATCCTTGTCACGGATGTTTAAATTACATCTCTCAATTTATCCTACAGCAGCACAATGGCGTAAATAATCATTGCAGCTGTTACGGATTTAGGGTCCGTATCAATGTTTCTCTGAAAATCTAGCTTCAATGCATTGTGAAAATGTTGTATTTATTTAAGGCGGCCCACGCCAGATTACATGTTTAATGTACAACAAACTGACAGTCAGAGTGGTGAAATCTTGAAGCTGGATGGCAGCTACAAGGCTCTACTGGTCTGTAGCAACCTTTCTATGGTGACCAGGAGGTCACCGGTGGTCACCTAAGACAGGATAGCATGGGCACTATGATTGTGAGCCTTTTGTGATTATCCCAAGACTGGAGAAACATGCCTATAACGAACTGAAGGTCTGTAATCTCCTGGGCAGGAGCAGCCTGTCAAAAGTAATCAATCTCTCTGGAGACTGATGGTCTGATGCTTCCTGCTGGCACAACCTGTACCTGTTCATGGCCAGTGTGGGAGCAGCCTTTCCCTAGAGGAATCGAGCAGTTATGAAACTTAAAGCCCCATGTCTTCAAGGAGCAATATCTCTTGATGAACTAGAACATACCTGTAACTACTCCCTTGTATGATTTATCATTCCTCTAAGCTCTCATCTGTGTTCAGAGCTCTGTTGCTTTCCATTTAGGTATGCACTACAGTCCATATCTAAATGGGAAGAAAAAGAGCGTAGTACCTTTACAAACATACATGACTCTGGTGATCAGCTGTTCCCAAGAACTGATCCAGCCTGGCCCTGGGATCCGTGAGCCTTAGAGTTACCAAGTACTAGAGCAGCATGTCGTACGACTAGTGTCTTTTTTTGTGGCTGCCTACAGTGTCACAGATGGTGAAACTAGACATCTAGGGCAGGAATGCCCTGTCCCTGTTGATGTGGGTCCCCAGAAAAGGATCATCCGGTCCATTTTGATGTGGTACCTAGGAATGGAGCACCCTGTCCTGATGAGGGGGTATCCAGTGCTGGAGTATCCTGACCCTATAAATATAAGGCTCTGTGGTTAACAAGAACTGACACAGGCTGCTCTTAGTGATATCTATCAGGGACGGTTACCCTAAATGTGACCCTACCAAATAGGTAATATATGGTAAAACAGAATGGGAAATAGTGGAACTGATGGTCATTAGGGCTATGGTTATACAAAATTTTAGGATTTTGACCACACATTTGTGAAGTCTATGGTCACATGGGACTGGTGAATATTTACCAAATTTATGAGTGTAAATTACTAAAGCCAAAAGGGATCAGTAGTAAGACAAGCACCACACATGGACAACTGCTGGTACTGCAACAAACTCCTTTTCGGTTTAAGTGATTTAAAATAAAACCCCTTAGGAAATAATATTACATTAAATTAAAGTATTTCAAATAGATAAAAATATAAATAAATGTAATTTAATGTTTAAAAAGTTCTTAAAAGAAAACACATTTTTTACATAATTTACATTCGTTTAAATCATTTTCAAAATCCCACTTAAGGTAAACAAATACAGTTCTATTATATATTCATTATTGAATGTGATATACAGAATTAATTTAAAGTAGTATAATTATATTTTAACAAAAACTATTTTCAGATTGTTTATTAAATTTAACAAAGATTAATATAATATGTTAAAATAAAAGAACATTTTAAAAAAAAATGTTTAATGATTTTCAAAATGAAAATATATTCATTCATATTTTTTAATTATTTTTAAATACTTTAATTTAACATTATTTCTTTGGGGTTTTATTTTATGTCCCTCCAACGCTGACCTTCCTAGCTGGAAGTTCCAGGGCTCAAAAGCATGCAGCCTATGTGGGTCACCAACAAAGACTTTATACATCAAATATGTATTTGCCCAGCCTTAGGCCACTATCGCCGTCATTTGTTGAGGAGACATTTTAATGAAAGAGGCATCTGCACCTGCAGATCTGCCATAATAAAAAGTCTGGACTCAAAGGACCCACAACTAATCTGCCAGTTGATAAAAAATTTAATTTGTTATAAGAAATTAACGACACAGTGATACCGGTCATTGCGTTGTTTAGTGGACTCTCCCTGTCTTTTAACAGTCAAAACATTGTAAATAGCAATAATTAATTCGATTTTAATATATTGAACAAAAACTGTGGTGTTTTAGTTGTTTCAACTAACATTTATTTTTTAAACTGAGATATTCACAAGCGTATCATGTAGCTACAATGTATCTTATGTACTGGAATATTGTGTGGGTTTAATTAACTATACAATAAAGAATTTCTTACTCATTATTGAATGTGATATATAGAATTATTTAAAAGTAGTATAATTATATTTTAACAAAAAATTTAACAAAGGTTAATATATTATGTTAAAATAAAATGTAAAGATATATTTAACATTTTTAAATGCTTTTCAAAAATGAAAATATATTCATTCATATTTTTTAAATATTGTTAAATAATTTAATGTAACATTATTTCTTTGGGGTTTTATTTTATGTCCCTACCTCCATTATTTTCTATGGGAGCATGTTGCAGTACCAGTGGTATGCCTTGTGTGGTGATGGATTTACACCAGCTCTCAACTGAAGTACATTTATTATTGTTTTGGGTCAGTTTTGGCTGTGGAACTTTAGATGTGTTGTTTGTGAATTGCCGCGGGCTTTCTGTTCCGTGGGTAGATGCATGTCCCTACCTAACCCCTTCGCTTAACCACCCTAAGCCCCTCCTTATTCCTCTCTAATCCCTTCTCCTTCATTCATAAGTGTTCCCCATTTTCCAGCCACTCTCCTATGTACCTCTTATATTTACTACTAAAATGTATACTTATGTGTGCCGAGACTTCTCAGTCAGGCCAGAGATCTCAACACAGAAAGAAATAGGAGAGCCAGAGGCAGACCTCTGCACATAAGTTTATGATTAGTGTTTTGTAGCATGTTATTAGTACTATAGTAGTACTACTACACATACTAAAAAGTACACTTTGTGAATAGGCCCCTAAGTATCCACTAGAGAGCATCAGTGTATTAATGTATAACCACATTTCGAAGTGTTGTAAAGAGTTCGGCCAGCAGCATTGGTCTGCTGCTCTAAAAAAGAGTTGGCAAAGTCCATGTGTCTGGCTAAAATATTTCTAAAAGCCTCCCGCAGCGGAAAAACAGATCAAACAAGCAGTTGTAATGCAATAGGTCTCACAGTTATGTAAGTTTAAGCTATTGGCATTGTAAATGACAATGCCTTTTATTTATGTTTTAAAAACGAAAACAAAAATAAAAGGCATTGTTATTTGCGATGTCAATAGCTGAAACTCACGTTAATGTGAGACCTATTGCATTGCAAATGCTTGTTAGATTAGTGAGTTGAAAGACTCCCTTTCGGGCCGCACGGCAAGCAAAATAAATAAACAAGCTGCTACTGACTTATGAAGGAGAAGGTGTAACACCACAAGTAAAAGATCCAGTCCTCATGGGAGGTAACAAATGGAGACAGGGCGGTAACAAAGAGGGACTAACAAACCTTTTTATTAATCGGAAACCAGCTTTTACCAAGGACAATGACACCAGTCAATCAAAAATATGGCGGAGAGAAGGCGAGGCTTCCACAGCATACTCAACTACTGCATGCCTCGCAGAACGAACAGCGCACGCGCGCTGCCGCTAGGCTCGACCTAAAAACTGTTGTGCGGTTCGACATAGCCTGTGCTTAAGTCTCCATTTTAAACTATACATTTAACTTGACATCTTTTCTAATGCTGACTTTTTACATGGTTTGCACTTACACAAAAGCATACTTTTATAGAAATTGTTCCGCATGTAGCACATTTCTTAGTAGGCATATTATCATGTTGTTTGTACACTTTGTCCTAGGCTAGGTACATTGAACACGATGCCCTTGCATTTGGTTGTACGGTTGGAGACAGCTCTGAGTCTCAGGACAAACACATTAGCGCTACAACTTTGACACAGTGCGATTGGAACAGTGCTTTTGTTATACAAACCACCTCTCAGCCAAATTTGGCAGAGGAGCCCTTCTTCGGATTATCCTAGAATACTGTGCGATGTGACTGAGATGCAGCCCTATTGACTCTATCTTCATCCGGCAAAGGATGGTAGCCTGCTCTTCACCAGATCAGCTTCCTGATACATAATACAAAGGTATGGGGGTTGGGATGTCCCAAGAGATCTGGCAGAGGATACTCTCTCTATGCCCCACTAGTATAGGTAGTATTAGATAGGAATATGAATATAATTATATATTTATACTATAATGTCATAGTGGTTGAACTGTTTATCTTTTTCACCATTCTTGTAATGCTGGTTACAATGCCATGTTTTATCCAACTAATAATTGCAGCTCATGCTTTTTACACAAGAATACAATTCTTTCAATAACACTTTGAAAAGCCAATTTGTATCTTTCTTGTGTCTCCCTTGGGCATGCCTGAGTAACAATGAAAGGGTAGTTCTGTTTCCACGATTTCCTTGGAGAATTAGAATGGTCATGTTCTAAGGTTGCAGATACCATCTGGTGCCCTGTTCAGTTTAGAGGTTCAGATGGGGCACTGTGAGGTAGCTATGAATTGGGTCAACATACTCTGAAGATATTTGTGGACTTAGTCCCAATATTCTGGCGGTTATGTTGTCCGTATATACAGTCCTACTCAATTCGTAGGAACCGTATGACAAAACAATTGCTTTCTGCTTACCGCGCATCAATGAGGATGTGGCCTCATGGCTAGAGTGGTTGACCTCGAAGTTGGGGAACCGGTTTCAAGTTTCGTCAGGGGTGCAGTACATCCTGTCCTTCTGGGCATATCACGTACTCTCCCGTGCCTTACAAAATGAATGTGTCCAAATGTTACGCAACTGGTGCTCATGTAAAGCACTCTGATACCTTCGGGTCGAGTTTGTGCAATATAAAACTTTTTTTTTTAAATGAGAAAATAATTTATTCCATGATGATTCAGTGAAGTTTTAAAATGTAAAATAGACCCTAATGCACTGCAATGCAAGCACTCCACATGAGGTGAGTGAGTAATACTCCCGTAGGGCGGACCCAAAGCCAATTCAGCGTTCTTGTTAAAGAATTGTTAAAATTGGTCTTCTTATAGCTGCGCTGTTAATCCAGACCTAAAAATACAGCCTCAGATGGTGCTTTGGGGTGGATGAGTGTATACATGATCTTTGTGATTATGTATAGTCTTCTTCAGGAGCTGCAGTAGTTGACAACAGTCACTCTTCATGTTGATTTTGAGCACCTTTGGCCCATGGTGTGGTGGTACTTTGAACCAGAGATAAATGAACTTGGGTACTTGTCTGAAGGCGACAGTTAAGCATTGCCTAGACTGGTCCTGAAGTTCCTTCAGGCTGAGCCCTCAAAGGGCTTTTTGGCAGAGACTCACTGTGGGCTGGACAGATTCCTCGTCTCTCACGACGACTCAGAAGATTTTTTCACATGGTAGACATTGAGGGAACATTCCAGGAAGCAATCTTGTTCTCTCAATTCTGGTTCTAGGTGTCAAAACTCTTGACACTTAAATGTTTTTAGTCTTTTGCCAACTGATACCCTACATGCTGCACAGGTTGCTTGTACAAACACCAGTCCTCCTTACAGCCCCTACTGCTTTATGGGTGCAATGCTTGGAGGTCACCGCAATAAGCTTCCATGGGCTCTTCGGCCATACTCAAGAGATTCATAAAGCCGAACTGGTGGCTCTGAGTTCCTTCACTGATGATACTGTCTGAGCACTATATTTAACATGGTCTGCTCCTTCAGGGATTCCGGTCATGGCACACAGTACAAACCACCCACAACAGGCAGAAGATCCCTCTCTTCCTAAAACAGTGACAGGCGTGTCAGGGGAGATACCTTTTTATCCTCCAAACAATCTTGAATCCATCAAAGACTCTGAAGGCTCCTTCTATTGCTAAATAGGCAAGTTACTTCAAATATGTTCAAGAAGACAACCTGCAAAAATAGGCCTCCATCTGTTGAGGCTAATTACTAAAAGAGATCGCATACATGGTTAGAATAATTTTAGGATCTGCCAATGTCGATAGCAGTGTGGGTGTAGAGGTAAACTACATTTATTATCCTCTCAAACTCATTTTCATAAACATTTTGTAAAATCACAATTTAATAATAGACGTGTCATCCAAACATTCTTATTGTGTTACAAAACACATCTTGTTCGAAGACTCCAATGTGATGGTGTAGTGTAGTTCCTATTATCCCAATAGGCTCTGCGCATTGGAATAATACCTTCAATAGTATAGGCCTAGACCAGACGTTAACTAGGTCTACTACTGTCGATATTAGACTTAAAGTTTTGGGTTTGCCAGCTAGCTCAGAGTTCACTAGAAACTTTCTCGAATAGGCAAGGAGGAGTTGAACCTCCCTGGATAGACAAGAAGGGATTTAGTTTCTGACAACCATAGAACATGACAACTTTGCTCTCCCCTAATCAAGAGTGTATCTCGAGAGTCGTGTGAACAAAAGGCAATTTATTTTACTCAGTCAGTACGTGCATTCTTAGTCTCATCAGTTTGTAGAGAAAAGGAAGAGACGGGCGTGTTCAAGAAAAGATGTTATTTATTGATCAGTCTCTTTTCTCATACAAGAGAAATGGATCGATATTATTGCAATACTTATGGTTAAGTAAAGTGCATACATTAAAAGCAGAAGTATAAAATAATACTGTAAAAACATTGATATGGTTTCTAAGCCATATGAAGGTTTAAAATGAATAAAATATATTACATACACATATACATTTGGTTAATCGTACTCAACTGGTGTTTCTAGCTACGCCTACCCCGTGTATCTGACCTAAGCCTAATACGTGGGCGGGAATAGAAAGTTACAGTTTACGTTAAGTTTGTTTTGCCAAGTGACTGACTAAAGAATTCTCTGTGAGGGGTTATTCAGTTCTGTACCTGGAATCTAAGATGGATGAGGGATGGTATCTCTCGTCTCTGGTCTCGATATTCCAGGCTGCCTGCGAGGGCTACCCGGAAGCGCCGGAGCTGGATTTCTCGGCAGGAGAAATAGGCAGCTGCTCGTTCTCAGCGCGTCAGGAAGGCGGGGCTGCGCCAGCGGGGTCTGCTCTGCTCTGGGCTTCGGCAAGTCTGGCTGCTCCGTTCTCGTCACCACCGCGTGTGTTTGCATAGGGCAATATCGGTAATATTTATACCTTTAAGGTGCCGAGATTCACGTAAGGATGGACATAGATACGTCAATAAGGATGTCATACGACCAGGTCGTTAGCACATTCTTTTGCTGAAGTTCTCGGTGAAATCAAAACAATGGCCGCAGGGTTTTTCCCAGGTTGTCATAGGTTTGATTTGTTATGAGAACTCCGTATGCCTTATCAGGGGCTGGAGGAATATCGCTTGTCTAATTAGATGGCAAGCGTTATGACCTAATCAGATAACACGTTCCTGTGCCGTAGTGTGGCTTTATCAGATAACGGTTCCTGCATCATGGGGGTTTTCTGCCTCATGGGATGGCTGCTAGTTAACTTGTTAGTTTGCTAACCAGAATAGGGTCAGGAATAGGGGGATCGATACAGAATCTATAGGAATACATCACACCCACTCCACGCTAACTATGGACATATTTACTAATCTATGCATAGTAAAACATACTATAGAGTAATGTGTATACCTTACCACCCCAAAATACATAAATGCATTTTGAAATTATCAAATACACGGAAACAATGCAGTCATATGTATAGTATGCACTCAAGCTGTAGGAAAATGCTAAAGTAATCACGCATTTGTATACATTATTGCTATTTTGTATATGAAAATTTACACATGAAATGGCTCTTAATACAGAAAAAAAGTTCGAGACCATTTCATCACAGAATAAAATATTTATGAACATACCAGCGGGCAGCTAATGTCTATAAACTATCTAAAATTAGAAATGTTAGTTCTCTAAGAATAGTTCTTACTTTAAGCAGAAGATAGTGTCCCGAAAAATATGCAAAAATATTTTGGGGCTGCTGAAAAATATGCTGTCCGTGAACTGGAGGGCAAATTGTTCATGCGACTGTATTATTAAAGTTGAAGGCCAAATTCAGGGAACGCCGTGTACGAGCTTGCTCAAAAGTCTCTATTTCTGCTCCGGTGAGAACATCATATCATTTAGACTCTCGAAAAAGTTGTCAACAGCTTCCTGGGAGAGTTCCACTAACTCGGAAATAGGTGTAACCATGCATTCGTGCGCATGATTGTCTCCATTGACATTCTGATTTGGATTGCTGACAGAAGGTCGTACCTGATCGATGCTGCTTTCATCTTGAACCTCACTACCCCTTAATCGTAGTGGTGAAGCTTCCACGAATGCCGTCATCAGGATTGGTAGCCGTTGAGGGCAGCACAAAGCATGAGCCTTTGTTGGACTCAACAATGTTTCTGCATCCATTGGCGCATCCAATTGTAGCGTCAGACAGGTGTCTAACACACATTCTTCTCCGCATAGCAGGCACCTTAATACAGGTAAAACACATCGTTGCCACATTGGTCGAAAGGATAGAAACCAAGTCATGTTCAGGTCTCTAAGCCGGGATAGTCCCAGGATTTTTGATATCCGGTCCCGGTATCCAATGGCTAGGATTGTTTCTTCCCTTGTCGCAGGTGTTTTGTCTGTGACATGGTTTGCCATAACGAAATATAAGGACTAGGAATAGGATTCCTGCAATTAGTCCCAAAATGAGAGGAAGTCCGCCAAAAATCGAATGGACGAAATCTGGAAAAATACCCAGTATGGCTTTGAATGGTGTTAATGCCATCGAAAATAGTCAAGTCAAGTCAAGTCAATAAATTTGTATAGCGCGCTACATACCCAGAGGGTCTCAAGGCGCTTGAGAGAGGGTGGGGAATTATTTATCAAATATCCACGTTTTAAGTTGCTTCCTGAATGCTAGGTGGTTCTGAGTAAGGCGAAGATGAGTGGGAAGTGAGTTCCATGTTTTAGCTGCCAGGTAGGAGAAGGATCTACCTCCCATGGTTGTTTTGTTGATGCGAGGTACAGTGGCAAGGGCTTGGTTGGAGGATCGTAGCTGGCGGGGGGGGTGTAGAAGGACAGTCGTGTGTTGAGGCATTCGGGTCCGATTTCATAGAGTGCTTTGTGTGCGTGGGTTAGGAGCCGGAAAGTAATCCTCTTATTGACGGGGAGCCAGTGGAGGTTTTTCAGGTGGCCAGAGATGTGTTCGTTACGTGGTATGTCTAATATGAGCCTGGCAGAAGCGTTCTGGATGCGTTGGAGTTTTTTCTGGGTTTTTGCTGTAGTACCGGCGTAGAGGGTGTTTCCGTAGTCCAGTCGGCTCGTGACCAGAGCGTGAGTGACTGTTTTTCTAGTTTCAGTGGGGATCCAGCGAAATGTTTTTTTGAGCATGCGAAGAATGTTGAAGCAAGATGAAGAGACGGCGTTGACTTGTCTGTTCATCGAGAGTGAGGAATCCAGGATGACGCCCAGGTTGCGTGCGTGGTCCGTCGGGATAGGTGCTTTTCCAAGGGCCTCTGGCCACCAAGAGTCATCCCAAGCGGAGGGGGAGGTGCCTAGGATGAGGACTTCTGTTTTGTCTGAGTTCATTTTCAGACGGCTGTGCTTCATCCATTCGGCTACTTCTTTCATTCCTTCATGCAGGTTGGTTTTGGCCGTGTTCGGGTCTTTGGTGAGTGATAGGATCAGTTGAGTGTCGTCGGCGTAGGAGATGATGTTGAGGTTGTGTTGGCGTGCGATGGCCGCGAGGGGGCTCATGTATACGTTGAAGAGGGTGGGGCTGAGTGAGGACCCTTGGGGTACGCCGCAGATGACTTCAGTGGCCTCTGACTTGAAAGGTGGGAGGCGGACTCTCTGTGTTCTTCCGGTGAGGAACGAGGTGATCCAATCTAGTGCTTTTCCGTGGATTCCGACGTTTCTGAGGCGTTGTAAAAGGGTGCTATGACAGACCGTGTCGAAGGCTGCGAAGAGGTCGAGGAGGATGAGGGCGACTGTGTCTCCATTGTCCAGTAGAGTTCGAATGTCGTCTGTAGCTGCGATGAGGGCGGTTTCCGTGCTGTGCTTGGCTCGGAAGCCGGATTGTGAGGAGTCGAGTGATTTGTTGGTTTCGAGGAATGCGGCGAGCTGGTTGTTGACCGCTTTCTCGATGACTTTGGCCGGGAATGGTAGGAGTGAGATAGGGCGGTAGTTTTTGAGTTCGGTGGGGTCAGCTGTGGGTTTCTTCAGGAGGGCGCTGAGTTCGGCATGTTTCCAGCTTTCCGGGAAGGTTGCGGAGTTGAGGGAGCAGTTGATGACGTCTCGGAGGTGCGGTGCTATAATGGAGTTTGCTTTGTTAAAGATGTGGTGAGGGCATGGGTCTGTGGGGGATCCTGAGTGGATAGAGTTCATCAGACGGATGGTGTCCTCAGTGGAGATTGGCTTCCAGTCATTGAGGGTGTCCAGGGGGGGTGGGGGTCCTGCAGGGGGTTGGGTGGGTTGGTCTTCGGGTCTGTTGTCGAAGCTGTTGTGGATGTCTGCGATTTTGTTGTGGAAGAATGAGGCTAGGGAGTCGCAGAGGGCTTGAGAGGGGATGATGTCGTTGGAGTTGGCCGAGGGGTTGGTAAATTCCTTGACGATGTTGAATAATTCCTTGCTGTTGTGGGCGTTGTTATCTAGTCGGTCCTTGAAAGCGGCTTTCTTGGCATTCCGGATCAGTTGGTGATGTATACGGGTGGCGTTTTTGAAGGCGTCCTTGGTGCTGGTGGTTGGGTCTTTTTTCCAGGCCCTCTCAAGGGAGCGGCAGAGTTTCTTGGATTTCTTAAGATCATCGTTGAACCAGGAGGCCTTTTTGCTGCCTAGTTTGATTTGTCGTTTTTTCAGTGGTGCTAAGATGTCGGCGCTGTTGGATAACCATTGGGTGAGGTTGGTGGCTGCTTGGTCTGGGTTAGAGGAGTGGGCTGGGGGGATTTGAAGAAGCGATGTGGAGATCTGGTCGATTGTGATTTTGTTCCAGTTTCTTTGCAGAGTGGGTTGGGGGTGGTTGTTGGGTGTGGGCTTGTTGTAGGTGAAGTGAACGCAGTTGTGGTCAGTCCAAAGGAGAGCTGTGGTGTGGCTGAAGGAGACATGTTTGCTGGAGGTGAGGATAGGGTCGAGTGTGTGACCTGCGATGTGGGTGGAGGTGGTGACAAGTTGTTTGAGTCCGAGGTTGGCGAGGTTGTCCAAAAGGGTGGTGGTGTTGCGGTCGTTGTTCTTTTCAAGGTGAAAGTTGAGGTCTCCCAAAAGGATGTAATCCTTGGAGGGGAGCGCGTGTGGAGTGATGAAGTCCGTGATGTCTTCACTAAACTGTGCGCGGGGTCCTGGTGGCCTGTAAAGGAGGGTGCCTCTGAGTGTGGTTTTGGGGTCAATGTGGATCTGGCAGTGAAGGTGTTCAGAGTTGGCGAGATTGACGTCAGAGCTGGTTGAGATGCGGATGGATTTCTTATGGACGATGGCGATGCCTCCTCCTGTGTGGCCGGTACGGTCCTTGCGAATGATCTTATAGTCTTCCGGGATGGCAATGGTGATGTCTGGGGCTGATGTGGCGTTCATCCATGTTTCTGTTAGGAAGGCGACGTCCGGAGAGATGGTGTCTAGTAGATTCCAGAGGTCAATGGCGTGCCTGTGGACCGAGCGGGTGTTGAGCAGGATGCATTGTAGGTGGTTGGGGTCGGGTATCTGTTGTGTGATCGTAGATGAGGAGTTGTTCTTGGTGGCGTCGAACTTGCAGGAGTTGCAGGAAAAGGGTCCATGTGTGTGTCCAGGAGCGGCTTGGACGCAGTTGAGGGTACGGCCGGAGTTGAGGGCTAGGAGGGTGGTGGCATCGTAAGTAATGCGGGAGGGGTGGGCATTACGAGGACCAGGGGCTATGGCGCTGGGCGCGGGCCAGGCGCGGACGGGCGTAGACGGGCTTACCTTTGGCGCACCTTCGGCGCGGATTGTGCGCGGTCGCTGCGCGTGGACGCTGCACGTTAGGTCATTGGTCATAAATGGATGGTGGAGGGGGCGGAGCGTGGGGGGGCAGCAGCTGGGAGGCGGTGGCGGGAGGAGGGGCGGCAACAACAACAACAGCACAAAATGGAGGGCCAAAGGCGAGCACAGCCAGGGGCATCAAATGCACAGCGTGTTAAAGGGAAGAGCCTTACACGCACTATCAGCTGTATTGTATTTAAATACAGAGTAACTGCCTCAGCGACGTCGCGTTAATAATTAAATAAAAGCGACAGTGCGGCGCAGATTAAATAAGTGATTTAGACAGTGCAGCACAATTAAATAAATAAATCCGACAGTGCAGCGCTATGAAGCGATCGTGTAGCGCTATCAAATGAATGAATAGCTAAGTCAATGCAGCGCTAGTAGCTCAAGAGCAGGAGGTCAAACGATACCAGGCTGGAGCGTGGGGGAGCAACCGGGCTGAAGGAGGGTCCAGGCGGTCACAGTGATCTCGGGAGCAAGGAAGGATACTAATCGTGGGTGGGAGGGGCAGCAGCTGGGAGGCGGTGGCGGGAGGAGGGGCGGCAACAACAACAACAGCACAAAATGGAGGGTCAAAGGCGAGCACAGCCAGGGGCATCAAATGCACAGCGTGTTAAAGGGAAGAGCCTTACACGCACTATCAGCTGTATTGTATTTAAATACAGAGTAACTGCCTCAGCGACGTCGCGTTAATAATTAAATAAAAGCGACAGTGCGGCGCAGATTAAATAAGTGATTTAGACAGTGCAGCACAATTAAATAAATAAATCCGACAGTGCAGCGCTATGAAGCGATCGTGTAGCGCTATCAAATGAATGAATAGCTAAGTCAATGCAGCGCTAGTAGCTCAAGAGCAGGAGGTCAAACGATACCAGGCTGGAGCGTGGGGGAGCAACCGGGCTGAAGGAGGGTCCAGGCGGTCACAGTGATCTCGGGAGCAAGGAAGGATACTAATCGTGGGTGGGAGGGGCAGCAGCTGGGAGGCGGTGGCGGGAGGAGGGGCGGCAACAACAACAACAGCACAAAATGGCGGGTCAAAGGCGAGCACAGCCAGGGGCATCAAATGCACAGCGTGTTAAAGGGAAGAGCCTTACACGCACTATCAGCTGTATTGTATTTAAATACAGAGTAACTGCCTCAGCGACGTCGCGTTAATAATTAAATAAAAGCGACAGTGCGGCGCAGATTAAATAAGTGATTTAGACAGTGCAGCACAATTAAATAAATAAATCCGACAGTGCAGCGCTATGAAGCGATCGTGTAGCGCTATCAAATGAATGAATAGCTAAGTCAATGCAGCGCTAGTAGCTCAAGAGCAGGAGGTCAAACGATACCAGGCTGGAGCGTGGGGGAGCAACCGGGCTGAAGGAGGGTCCAGGCGGTCACAGTGATCTCGGGAGCAAGGAAGGATACTAATCGTGGGTGGGAGGGGCAGCAGCTGGGAGGCGGTGGCGGGAGGAGGGGCGGCAACAACAACAACAGCACAAAATGGAGGGTCAAAGGCGAGCACAGCCAGGGGCATCAAATGCACAGCGTGTTAAAGGGAAGAGCCTTACACGCACTATCAGCTGTATTGTATTTAAATACAGAGTAACTGCCTCAGCGACGTCGCGTTAATAATTAAATAAAAGCGACAGTGCGGCGCAGATTAAATAAGTGATTTAGACAGTGCAGCACAATTAAATAAATAAATCCGACAGTGCAGCGCTATGAAGCGATCGTGTAGCGCTATCAAATGAATGAATAGCTAAGTCAATGCAGCGCTAGTAGCTCAAGAGCAGGAGGTCAAACGATACCAGGCTGGAGCGTGGGGGAGCAACCGGGCTGAAGGAGGGTCCAGGCGGTCACTGTCTTAAATACCTTTGAGACTCCACTGGTATCAGAAATATTTAAGATTTCATTCAGGATTTCTGCGAAATGTATGGGGGAATTAGTTGATAACAATGAATGTATCTCTGCAGTCGTCCTTGCGACTTGGAGATCATACGTTTCTTTTGATGACGTGAGCCTTGTCGGCGTCTGAAGAAGCACTGTTTTCATTCTGCTTAAAGTATCTATTCGAATAGAAGTAATTTTCAAGTTGGGCCATGCCCTTGCCTCCCTGTCTGGAAAGGAGCTGGGGAACAATGAGTGTCCACAGCACTTGACCTTCGCAGTCGTAGTTACGAGATAAGGAGTCCCGGGCATAAGACTACAGCATCTGCGGTCTACAATTAGAATGTGACTCCCATTATAGAGTCTTTGAAAGAATGGTTCAATCTCTGTTGCAGGTGCGCCTTGCTGGTGACATGAAAGGTTATTTGAGTTCCCTTCACAGGCTCCATGCAAACTAATTCCGTTACACAGAAGTGTACCGCTTAGTGACATTGCACAATTATTGCCACTAAGAAACACTTTCTGTCCTTTATTACTGACACATGCATGTGAATAGGGCAAGTTCCATGTTGTTTTAATGTACCCCTTTCCCAGCTTTTCGTCCATGCCAGCCTGTATATATTTTTGGCAGTATTGAAACCTGAAGGTTGATATTGGAATATTAATTATCCCATGTATTATCCATTCACTGACAGGTCGTTCTGACATTGTCACTGGTAATCTCTCAAGTTTCTCAATGCTCAGGATTGTATAATCAGCACCCTTCTGGGCCATACTGATTTGTCTATCAGTAAGGTTAAAGATATTGAAAAGTGACGTTGTGTTGATTAAACGCCAAGGCACATAGCCTGAACGCAGATTTTGTAACGTCCAGCCAAGCTGTACAATAGAACGCAATTGGGACTGACCGTATTGTAATAACAGTAAGTCTTGCGATAATATGTCGATTGCTGAAGACACAATGCTGTCCAGAGAAAAAATTCTGGAGGACAGAGTCATTAACCCATTGTCCACTACAGAAAGTGATTTTTCCAAATTAATACGGTCAATTTCCCGTATTCTTTCTGCTGTCTCAATTTGAGTCACCTTCCAGGCCTCGTTGTATGCTGCATATACAGAGGCTGCTATGAAACGTTTCTGACGCTGTTTGCGCGGTCCCATAATGAAATCACGCAAGTCAGCACCATCAGTAAGTAAAGTTAGGTGTTGCTTAATTTCTGCCAGTGTGGAAGTTTGTAGCCATTGAAGGCATAATTTGCCCACACTGTAGGTGGTTATTATTCCTGGGTGATGTCTTTGGGAATATCTAGGGTCTGGCCTGGTCATTTTGAACCCCTGTGTTTTGTTCAGGAATCTGTCTTGACAGTTATTAGTATCTGTGGGCCAGATCAACCACTTTTTCCAATCTGGATGTGTTCTGTTTTGGTTTAATACATAATTTACGTCTATCTCTTCTTCTGTAGAGCTATTGCTGTTCATTGTTGGTTTTGGAATAGACGGTTTATTTAAGTCTTTGATTTTGGCTAAGCCAAGACAGGTAGTTTGTTGAACAGTGTCATTTAAAAATATAATTTGTTCTGGGATCATGCAGGCTCTAAACAAAGATTCTCTACCCTGTACTTGCCATTCTTTTGTGCCCCAAACACTTTTCAATTCAACATATTTGTCCCAATAATCAAAACCAAAAGTATTCATTTGTTCAAAGAATGAGTCTGAATAGATCAATTTTGTGTTTGTTATCATGGTCTTCGTTCCTGTCTTATTTGACAATTTGAAATAAAATGTTTCAGCATTACTTATGTTAAAACCTGAAAAATATGAATATTTGTCGTAAACGGTTCGTGAGCTTCCTTTTGGAGGGGTTGCACAATGTTCCCATTGATTATAATTTAAAACATTTCTAGGTTGTGCAGATCTATGTAGAAAATGGTTACCATAGTGGTTATAACAGTACATACTATCATAATTTGTAGAACCCTGCAAATAATCATGTTTGGTAAATTTAGCCGACATCACTAAGTCAGACATCATATTGTTTATACTTTCGAAGTCCCAATCATCAGCAAATGAGCTTGGTTTTACAAAGTCACTCAACGAGATCTTAATTTGGGGTGGATATTTCAGGATTTCAACCGGACCATAAATTTCGTAGTCAGTGTTGTCCCATGCTACCCCACCCGGTATAGGATTGGCTGTGAAGTTGACTGAAGAAAGTTCTCTTTTCTCGACGTGTGAAGATGTGTGTGGTTTGAGGATCAAGTTGATTTTCTGACTTGCTGTGTCCATTTTAGCATATTTTCCCTCAATGAAGCGTCCCAAAGTAAGTATCATGATGAGCCAAAGTATGAGGATAAATGCACCAAAACCCACCCAAAATTCGATCCATGGAGAAATTAGATATGTTTCTTTCAGTTGTTTCAAAAGTACTTTAAATTTATCTTTAAAGGTTTTTGTTGATGGCTGTGTTTTTGATTCAGTGAAGCCTTCAGAGGAATCATCGAAGTTTATGAAGTAGCCGGATGCAGTTCTGTCAATTGTTCCAATAGCTTCAGGATTACTATTTCTTGCATATTCGTTTGTTACTTCATTATAGGTTGGTGTGTCTCTGCTAAATGTTTTTATTTGGGTTTTCAGAGGTCTAAGTTCCATTGCATTGTTGCATAGTCCTTGTTGTTCTTCTGTAGGCGTTTCGAATGTGATTAGCCTCTTTGTTAGTACCTCTGTACGGGTAGCAAACCTTGGTGTTCTGCTACTTATGGGGAGTCCACTCGGCCTACTATTTGTTATCGGCCACATGATTGTGGTTTTACCAGGTCGATGGATACAACTCGGTTCTCCTTTTTACCAGCAAGCGGCGGTAGTACAACTGATCTTGTCCCGTTGACAGACAAGACAGGAACTGCTTTTCTGTAAGAAGGCCCAAATTCCTTCTTTACCGCGATCTTTTCTCTGACTAGATCCCCGATTTTTGGAATCCAGACAGGTCTTGCTGGGACAGGTGGTGGTTCTTCAGTGGTTGTTGGCTGCTGTTTCAACTTTATGTTGCTCAGGTCTTTTCTTGTTTCGTTTAAGTCCTGTAAAATAGCCAAACGATCTTTGATATCAAAGCTTTTTTCCTTTACCACTGAAGTCTGACTGTCAAGGTCAGAGATTAACATCCTAGTTCCAAATAATAATTCGTACGGACTGAATCCCTTCAGAGAATTTCTTGGCAGGTTATTTGGACTACGTTGGACACTTATTAGATGTTTGACCCACCCAGCTCCCGAACCTAATACCTTTCCGTTATAGATTGCTTTATGCCTTGGTTTTTTCTTTACACCATCCAGTATCCCTCAGGAAGGAAGTGAGAAGATTCCCGCTGTGCTATGCTCATTTGGCCATGTTTCCCCTCAGGCTGGAGGGCCAGATTGAAAACAATGGTCAAACGTAGCATGCTCTTAGCGTATATGCCATTTAGACTCGCAAATCTTTGTATAACAGTCCAGACGTCAGCCGAGTGCTGGTGATCTACATTATAAGTGGAAACTAGCCTGTATATGTTAATCGGACGCTTTGCTTTTTACTGTTGATCTTTTCTGGAGTGAAACGACACGGTATTACACCGTTTCTCTCACCACTGCGATTTCTGTTACAGTTTTGGCAGTTCTTTACAAAAATGGTATGATGCAGGCTCATGCCTGGCCACCAGTACCTTGATTGTAATTCTTCCAGAGAATCTTTTAGTTTGAGGTGTCTGAGACCCTCGCCCATATGTGCGTCTGCTATTAACAAGTTTCTCCTGTCCATGTTTGGAATCACTCTATCCCCCACTCCAGGGATTCGAGCAAAAGGGACGGAGTTTGCATCGATTATGTATGTATAATTGAGTGGATAGTTGATCGGTAGCGCTGAGCAGTCACCTTTTGATGACGTTTTCACCGCCAGCACTGTTTCACCGTCAATATACTTCACTGTCCGCTTTTTCTGAACTACGGAAGCCGATTTAGTTGCTACCGCTGTGGCTGTTTCAGCCAATGAATTCCCTGCAACGTGAACGCCATCACGCTGATGACTCAGTGAATGTGTCACGTGAGTCTTTGGTAGTTCTTTTTGTAAAAGAGCTATTTGTTCCCAGAGCAGTTTCTGCTTTATTGTTGCATCTGTGTCATCTTTGTAACCGTTTTGAATCCATGTCTGCAAATCGTTGTTATATGATTTGACGCAGTAATATGAATCGGACACTATAAGTGTCGGGAATTCGCGATCCGCATTATCTAGCGCCATTTTCAATGCTATTATTTCAGTCTGTTGTTCTGAATTAGTTTCTACTGAGTGTGTTTTTGTTAATAGAGGTCTTAGTTTACCTCCGCGCCACACTTCTTTTGTGATCTCACATGTTGGGTTGTATGCTTGTTCTCCCCAAACGGAAGGTTGAGCATGTCCGTCTGTATAGATTACACAAGCGTATTGTCGTAAGGGCAGAATGTCGATTGGCAGAGGGAATGTTCTTTCATATTCTAGATTTTTTAGTTCCTCTAGTTCTGGATCAAAGTAGTAGTATACTTTGTCCGTTGTGATTGAATTCACCCATTGTATCCATTCCGGATTCAATGTTGTTGTTGGTAAATTACATGGTGTTGTTAATGCCTCAAAGGCTGATTCTGCTGTTCTGACCGTGGTGTGTCTACCGTCTGCTTGATCTTTTTCTCTAGCTATTGCGGTTTGAACTGCATGAACAATTTTTTCTTTAATGCTGAATTTCTTTTCAGCTTCTGTGTACAAGTGTGATTTCAATGCAATTGGTACCTTTTCTCCCTCATTAGAGGTCAGGTATGTGAATCCGCATCTTCCTGGGATGACTCGAATCACAAGATTGCGTGTGTTATCACGTGTTTCTAATTTTGTTTTAATTAGCATGTCTGTTTGTAAGGATCTCAGAATTTCTGTGTGTATTTGAGTCCAATTGGTTCTTTTAAAATCCGGTTTTATTAGATCATAAAGGGGTTTGACCCTTTCTGCGTAATTTGCAATGTATGTTCTTCCGAAATTTAGGAAGCCTAGAATTGACTGTAGGTTTTTTAGTGTTCTAGGTGCTTGGAGTACGGCACATTTCTCTAGGAAATTGTCAGCCAGGCTTTTGCCTTCACTTGATAATTCATATCCTAAGAACAGGACTGTCAGATGGGCAATTCTGGATTTTTTAAAGTTGAATTTGTAACCCTCTGCTGCGAACCCAAGTATTATGGTGTTCACTCTCTTCAAGTGAGTCTCCAAGTCATCATCTGTTAAGTATATGTCGTCGACATACGATAATGCTTCGTCGTCATATGTTTGTAGTAATTCTGTTACTCTCGCTGAGAATACTCCTGGGCTGTTCTTGTACCCCTGGGCTAACCGACAGAATTGTTTTTGAGTGCCATTTATTGAGAATGCAGACAAATATCTGCTCTCTGGTGCTATGTTTTGACAAAAGAATCCATTAGAGATGTCTAATGTTGTTTTGTATTTTTTGCGCACTATGTTATTCATTAGTGCAGCACTATGCGAGTTTTGCACTGCAAAAGTTTTGCAACATGAGTTAAGGTGTCGGTAATCCAAAACTAGACGATATGAATTGTCTGGTTTGGAGACCGGAAACAAAGGGTTGTTCATTTGTGAGGTGCAAGTTTCAATCACCCCCTGGTATTCTAGCTGATCTAGGATTTCTTTTACCTGTTTTTTAGCTTCTTGCTTAATTGGGTACTGCCTCTGTGCAGTAGGTTGTGATTTTAACTGGATTTTGTGAGGAGGAGAGTCCTCATCCCATCCTACGTGATTTTTATATAAAGCAGGAGCTAGGGCTACTGCCCACTTTCTGGCAAGTGTGTATTTTTTATGAATTGGGATATGATTTGAGAAGGCAGGCATAATTATTTCTTCGCCATGAGGGCACTCCCTGACAAATTCTGGTGGCCAGTCTTTTTCAGCTAGAAGGATGTCATAGCCCTTGGAGAGATTATCCCAAAATAGTCCCCTTATTTTTCTAGTCTTATCCCCCTCTATACGTAAAGTTATTTCATATATTTTGTGAGGTTTGCTAACTCTGGTGTCTGCAGTTTCCACTTGAAGATATTCATTCGTGTCCACTGTCTCCAGATGATTCATAAGGACTTTGCGAGCTATGCTCACTTCTGCTGCGCTGTCTAGCATTGTCTGAGCCCATTCTCCGTTTTTCAGTTGTGTCCTCAGTATTCTCGGCATTGTTAACTACCTTGATACTGGCTACCTTCTTTTTTGGAAATTGTAATTTCTTTTTTAGCTGAGCAGGTTCCTTGTCTTTGGACTTGGCGTGCTCTACTCTTTGTTCTGATCGTCCTCTTCTTTCCGATTTCTGCGAGGAAGTCTGAAAAGATTGAGAGGGACGTGTATCAATGTCTTGATATCTATCAGGTTTCTTTATATTATCCCTATTTCTAAGGTTATATCTTTTCCCAGAGGGGTCACTCTGGGGTGACCTGTGTCTTTGGTTCGGAGATTTTTCTCTTCGCCTAGGAGACCTTCCTCTGGACTGGAATTTCTTTTCTTTAGGATTGGATTGTTTGTTTCCATCCCAGCTCTTTTTTTGTGATGTTGAGTTATTATTAAAAAATATTTTTTCAGGACTTCCAATCAGTTGTGGTTTTACTGGTATTCCACCTAAACTATCTCTACCTAGTTCCTCATAGGATTTTTCTATGATTCTGGCAATTTCAGCTGGTTGGTCTGCTATATCTGTCTCTTTTAACCTCTGGCGGATCGCCACGTTCGCTGCTTCTCCTTTTATGTAGGCTAATAATATAGCCGAGACCTGCTTGAAGTCTTTTAGTAATTTCATACCAAGAGTTAAAGCGGGTTCTGGACCATATTCATCTTGAATTTGTTTTAGCACATCTGGTATTACCGAAATGGATGGAACACCGTGCGTTTTTGTGTAGATGGAAGCAAAGACTGTACCCCAAGTGTCACAGTCCTCAATGTGTGGTGCGATTCCCATTGGAAGACAGATAGTCAGAATCCTGTGTTTTTCTAACGGGGTGGTGTCTGGAAACACAGCCTCGATTTGGGTGATTTTTTGTGCTAACCAGAATGGTATTTGTTCCCGTTTAGCTGGTACTTTACCTAGGCATGATTGAATGTTCTGTGGTGTAATTTTTTTTGTGTTCCCCTGGTGAGGGGTCAGCTGTGGAATTTTAATTACTGGCTGAATTGTTGAAGTCCGCATCACATATTGGACTAATTGTCTATGTATTTGTATTAATTGTTTTAGCTGTGTTAACAGCTCTGCTGCAGACATCCCATTGATGTCTGGATGTGGTGTGTATCCGGCTAGGACCGGCCACGTTGCTCCTGGTCTCCTGGTCTACCTAAAGGACCGAGCCTGGTGATGTGATTATTATGTTTTAGGGCGCCATTAAATAAGAGCAAATGCTCTTGAAATTTAAGTGGTACTTCCACCTCCTCGAAAGGAGTGTACTCTCCAGGAGGTTCCTCTACTTTGTAATAGTGGAAGTACTTTGTTACAGCATTTGCTGCTGGAAAATGTATCCATGAATAGTATACCTCTGTCTGCCGATATTCGTGTGCCTCAATTACGAATATGACTGTACCACCTCTAGGTGTCAGTCCATTTTCTATAAGTTTTAAAGTTATAGATTTCCTTTTAATGACCGGGATGAGTATTATATCCGGGTCTGCGTCTTGCAGTGCAGTATCAGCTGCTGCTATTTCAGTTGCTAATCTAACTGCCTCTCTTTCTCCTTCACTGTCTGAAATTGTACCGACAGAAGGTTATTTTGTTTGTTTGCAGATCAGGTTTCTTATGGAAACAAAGATTAGATGTACAATATTTTGGAACGGTTTATCCTTCAACGTTGACTAAACCAAGTACCATACATAGGAGTTTCCTCCTGCGAGGTTTGGCGGATATTACCTTTCACCCACTCCAGACGTCTTTGGAGTATTATGGGAAAAAAGGGGTCTGAGTGAGAAAGCACGACTGAGTTACTCTAAATGTCTTACGTTAGTTTTATCGCCCTTCCAAACGCGTTGGGCGCCATGTAGTGTAGTTCCTATTATCCCAATAGGCTCTGCGCATTGGAATAATACCTTCAATAGTATAGGCCTAGACCAGACGTTAACTAGGTCTACTACTGTCGATATTAGACTTAAAGTTTTGGGTTTGCCAGCTAGCTCAGAGTTCACTAGAAACTTTCTCGAATAGGCAAGGAGGAGTTGAACCTCCCTGGATAGACAAGAAGGGATTTAGTTTCTGACAACCATAGAACATGACAACTTTGCTCTCCCCTAATCAAGAGTGTATCTCGAGAGTCGTGTGAACAAAAGGCAATTTATTTTACTCAGTCAGTACGTGCATTCTTAGTCTCATCAGTTTGTAGCGAAAAGGAAGAGACGGGCGTGTTCAATAAAAGATGTTATTTATTGATCAGTCTCTTTTCTCATACAAGAGAAATGGATCGATATTATTGCAATACTTATGGTTAAGTAAAGTGCATACATTAAAAGCAGAAGTATAAAATAATACTGTAAAAACATTGATATGGTTTCTAAGCCATATGAAGGTTTAAAATGAATAAAATATATTACATACACATATACATTTGGTTAATCGTACTCAACTGGTGTTTCTAGCTACGCCTACCCCGTGTATCTGACCTAAGCCTAATACGTGGGCGGGAATAGAAAGTTACAGTTTACGTTAAGTTTGTTTTGCCAAGTGACTGACTAAAGAATTCTCTGTGAGGGGTTATTCAGTTCTGTACCTGGAATCTAGGATGGATGAGGGATGGTATCTCTCGTCTCTGGTCTCGATATTCCAGGCTGCCTGCGAGGGCTACCCGGAAGCGCCGGAGCTGGATTTCTCGGCAGGAGAAATAGGCAGCTGCTCGTTCTCAGCGCGTCAGGAAGGCGGGGCTGCGCCAGCGGGGTCTGCTCTGCTCTGGGCTTCGGCAAGTCAGGCTGCTCCGTTCTCGTCACCACCGCGTGTGTTTGCATAGGGCAATATCGGTAATATTTATACCTTTAAGGTGCCGAGATTGACGTAAGGATGGACATAGATACGTCAATAAGGATGTCATACGACCAGGTCGTTAGCACATTCTTTTGCTGAAGTTCTCGGTGAAATCAAAACAATGGCCGCAGGGTTTTTCCCAGGTTGTCATAGGTTTGATTTGTTATGAGAACTCCGTATGCCTTATCAGGGGCTGGAGGAATATCGCTTGTCTAATTAGATGGCAAGCGTTATGACCTAATCAGATAACACGTTCCTGTGCCGTAGTGTGGCTTTATCAGATAACGGTTCCTGCATCATGGGGGTTTTCTGCCTCATGGGATGGCTGCTAGTTAACTTGTTAGTTTGCTAACCAGAATAGGGTCAGGAATAGGGGGATCGATACAGAATCTATAGGAATACATCACAATGGTCCACACACAGACCTGTGTTTAGGGTGACACGGTATTCAGCATGGCCTGCAGGTCATGTGCTAGTTCGTGCTGTGTGCTCACAACACATTAGAACATTTTGACACTGCAGAAATGTTTCAGGTTAAAAAGAAGCACGCATTGGCATGGCAACGGCTGCAGCGCCATTGTACAAATCCACCTACCTTCTGACTTATGTTTAACAAAGCAGTACTAAATTTCCAACACTTCACAAGCTTTTCTTCATAACAGGGATCTACACATTATACTGGTGTGGCTACACAGCATAGTATCAAAGTACTTGTATCTGAAACTTATGTGGGTGGGGCAAGAGTGCACAGCCCACACTCGTCAGCTGGGGTCTAAAAGGGCTGCAGACAGGCAAGAAAAACTTGGATAAAGTTAAAGAGAGATGTGTCTCCTACAGGAAGATTTTCACAAATAATATAGGGTACTGTGGGCACAGAACATAGACTCTTTGCAGTAATTGTTGACTTGCAAAGTAAGGTTGTATTGATGTGGGTCTCTGTGATTACCTAGAAGTGACAATGTCTGCCCTTGGAGATTTGGTTACTTGTGGTCACCCATGATAGAAACGAACTGGTCCTAAGGAGCCAGGTTCCCATGGTACCCAGCACCATAGCATCATAGCAGGCTGTCCCTGGTGTTATTGGTATCTACACTTACTTTCTGCCAGAACAATCTCTCATTGGAGATCTGGTAGGTGTGTTGACACATGGACCTAGTGAAGACTGACCCTAATAACTGGAAGTACTATGGTCTCCCAGAACTGATGGAAACTGGCCATATGGCCAGACCCTTGTCCATAAGATATGGTTAGTTCATCGTGATGCATTGACTTGGAGCTCTATGGTCACTCAGGACTGAACCAGCCTGTCCCTGGAACAGGGAGCTCTGTCCTCAGGCACGACTCATCAGCTTCATGCTGTGACCAGGAACTTATGGACTGGAGCCATGTAGTCACTCAAGACTGGAGCTGTCTGAGCTTGTGTCTGGGAGCTCTGTGGTCACACAGGACTGGAGCTGCCAGCCCTTGTGTCTGGGAGCTCTGTGGTCACTCAGGACTGGAGCTGTCTGAGCTTGTGTCTGGGAGCTCTGTGGTCACACAGGCCTGGAGCTGCCTGAGCTTGTGTCCAGGAGTTCTGTGGTCACACAGGATTGGAGCTACCTGTCCTTGTGTCCGGGAGCTCTGTGGTCACACAGGATTGGAGCTGCCTGTCCTTGTGTCTGGGAGCTCTGTGGTCACACAGGACTGGAGCTGCCTGAGCCTGTGTTCAGTAGCTCTGTGGTCACACAGGACTGGAGCTGCCGGATCTTGTGACCGGCAGCTCTGTGGTCACACAGGACTGGAGCTGCCTGATCTTGTGACCGGGAGCTCGGTGGTCACACAGGACTGGAGCTGCCTGAGCTTGTGTCCCGGAGCTCTGTAGTCACACAGGCCTGGAGTTGCCTGAGCTTGTGTCTGGGGGCTCTGTGGTCACACAGAACAGGAGCTGCCTGAGCTTGTGTCCGGGAGCTCTGTGGTCACACAGGACTGGTGCTGCTTGAGTTTGCATCCGGGAGCTCGGTGGTCACACAGGACTGGAGCTGCCTGAGCTTGTGTCCCGGAGCTCTGTGGTCACACAGGACTGGAGCTGCCTGATCTTGTGTCTTGGAACTCTGTGGTCACACAGGACAGGTGCTGCTTTCGTTTGCGTCCGGGAGCTCGGTGGTCACACAGGACTGGAGCTGCCTGAGCTTGTGTCCCGGAGCTCTGTGGTCACACAGGACTGGAGCTGCCTGATCTTGTGACTAGGAGCTCGGTGGTCACACAGTCCTGGAGCTGCCTGGCCTTGTGTCTGGGAGCTCTGATGTCACACATGATAGGAGCTGCCTGAACTTGTGTCTGGGAGCTCTGTGGTCTCACAGAACAGGAGCTGCCTGAACTTGTGTCTGGGAGCTCGGTGGTCACACAGGACAGGAGCTGCCTGAGCTTGTGTCCGGGAGCTCTGTGGTCACACAGGACTGTTGCTGCCTGATCTTGTGTCTGGGAGTTTGGTGGTCACACAGGAAAGAAGCTGCCTGAACTTGTGTCTGGGAGCTCGGTGGTCACACAAGACAGGAGCTGCCTGAGCTTGTGTCCGGGAGCTCTGTGGTCACACGCGACTGGGGCTGCCTGAGCTTGTGTCCGGGAGCTCTGTGGTCACACAGAACAGGAGCTGCCTGAGCTTGTGTCTGGGAGCTCTGTGGTCACACAGGACTGGGGCTGCCTGAGACTGTGCCTGGGATCTCTGTAGTCACACAGGACTGGAACTGCCTGAGATTTTGACCGGGAGCCCTGTAGTCACACAGGACTGGATCTGCCTGAGCTTGCATCTGGAAACTCTGTGGTCACACAGGACTGGAGCTGCCTGAGCTTGTGTCCAGGAGCTCTGTGGTCACACTGGGATGGAGTTGCCTGAGCTTGTGTCCGGGAGCTCTGTGGTCACACTGGGCTGGAGCTGCCTGGCCTTGTGTTTGGGAGCTCTGTGGTTACATAGGACAGGAGCTGCCTGAACTTGTGTCTGGGGGCTCTGTGGTCACACAGAACAGGAGCTGCCTGAGCTTGTGTCCGGGAGCTCTGTAGTCACACAGGACTGGTGCTGCTTGAGTTTGCGTCCAGGCGCTCGGTGGTCCCACAGGACTGGAGCTGCCTGAGCTTGTGTCCCGGAGCTCAGTGGTCACACAGGACTGGAGCTGCCTGATCTTGTGACTAGGAGCTCGGTGGTCACACAGGACTGGAGCTGCCTGGCCTTGTGTCTTGGAGCTCTGTGGTCACACAGAACAGGAGTTGCCTGAGCTTGTGTCCCGGAGCTCTGTGGTCACACAGGACTGGAGCTGCCTGATCTTGTGACTAGGAGCTCGGTGGTCACACAGTCCTGGAGCTGCCTGGCCTTGTGTCTGGGAGCTCTGATGTCACACAGGATAGGAGCTGCCTGAACTTGTGTCTGGGAGCTCTGTGGTCACACAGAACAGGAGCTGCCTGAACTTGTGTCTGGGAGCTCGGTGGTCACACAGGACAGGAGCTGCCTGAGCTTGTGTCCGGGAGCTCTGTGGTCACACAGGACTGTTGCTGCCTGATCTTGTGTCTGGGAGTTCGGTGGTCACACAGGAAAGAAGCTGCCTGAACTTGTGTCTGGGAGCTCGGTGGTCACACAAGACAGGAGCTGTCTGAGCTTGTGTCCGGGAGCTCTGTGGTCACACACGACTGGGGCTGCCTGAGCTTGTGTCCAGGAGCTCTGTGGTCACACAGAACAGGAGTTGCCTGAGCTCGTGTCTGGGAGCTCTGTGGTCACACAGGACTGGGGCTGCCTGAGACTGTGTCTGGGATCTCTGTAGTCACACATGACTGGAACTGCCTGAGATTTTGACCGGAAGCCCTGTAGTCACACAGGACTGGATCTGCCTGAGCTTGCATCTGGAAACTCTGTGGTCACACAGGACTGGAGCTGCCTGGGGTTGTGTCCAGGAGCTCTGTGGTCACACTGGGATGGAGTTGCCTGAGCTTGTGTCCGGGAGCTCTGTGGTCACACTGGGCTGGAGCTGCCTGGCCTTGTGTCTGGGAGCTATGTGGTTACATAGGACAGGAGCTGCCTGAACTTGTGTCTGGGGGCTCTGTGGTCACACAGAACAGGAGCTCCTGAGCTTGTGTCCGGGAGCTCTGTGATCACACAGGACTGGTGCTGCTTGAGTTTGCGTCCGGGAGCTCGGTGGTCACACAGGACTGGAGCTGCCTGAGCTTGTGTCCCGGAGCTCTGTGGTCACACAGGACTGGAGCTGCCTGATCTTTTCACTAGGAGCTCGGTGGTCACACAGGACTGGAGCTGCCTGGCCTTGTGTCTTGGAGCTCTGTGGTCACACAGGACTGGAGCTGCTTGAGTTTGCGTCCGGGAGCTCTGTGGTCCCACAGGACAGGAGCTGCCTGATCTTGTGACTGGGAGCTCTGTGGTCACACAGAACAGGAGTTGCCTGATCTTGTGACTGGGAGCTCAGTGGTCATTCAGGACAGGAGTCGCTTGAGCTTGCGTCCCGGAGCTCTGTGGTCACACAGGACTGCACCAATCTGGCCCTATGACTAGAACTCTTGCGGTCACAAGCGACTGGACTGAAGCATTGTGGTCCTGTGACTGGAAGCTCTCTGGTAACTAGGGATGGACCATTATGAGCCTGTGACTGGGAGATCTGTGGCCCCAGTCACACAGGATGGACCTGAGCCTGTGACAGGGAGATCTTTGGTCAAACAGGACTGAATCATTCTGAACATTTAACTGGGTCATTTGTAGCCGCCTTGAAATAAAACTGGGTGGTTCATTCATCCTTTAAATATCACAGGAATTCTGGCCATGATGCAGAGTGGCCACATTTTGAAAACCAAAATCAGGGACTTGCGACAAATATAAAAGTATCGTTAAATGTCACAGCGACCGAGAGGCAGTCCAAAATGACAACTGGCAGCACTCGCAGCCATGGAAAATATAAAACAGAGAGGCTAAGACTAAGGGGGCGTGAAATGCAAGTTTGAGGGCAGCGTGATCTGCGTTACATAAATTACTTTCTTACAAGGGGGCTAGATAAACCCACAAGATAATCCTCTCCGCGTGCTTGGTGAATTTTCTTTGAAAACACGGACATCTGTAGCCTATAATTACATAAAACATCAGAGGTTAAAACCCGGGACTGCCCCGGCTAATCCCAGACGCCTGGCCACCCTGCAGTGATAAAATTCACACAGCCCACCAGACTTGTAAAGCAGATTTGGGCAACCCTTTGTCTGCGGGAGGAGGAGCACATCGTTGTCTCTTTGAGAGATGTAAGGAGGTAATAAAGTCGAAACGAACAGCAATTAACTTCAATTACCGAACTCTTTCTGCAGAGTTTTGCTTTTTGGCAGAGCAGGATGTGAGATTCCCGAGGGGCAGAGGAAAACCGAGCTGATTTTTTTGTGTTTCTGCCTTTTTTTGCCAAGTCCACTGCAGATGCCAACATGTGGTGAACGTTTGAATATGATGCAGTGTGTTTTTACAGTAACAAAAAAACACCACCCTCCCCAGTCCAGTGCCCCCTCAAAAATGCGCAAAGATCGGCGGCACCATCTGCTCAGGAGTTTGAATTTTGTTCCAGATAAACCATGTTAAACTCTGAGTGCACGTGACGGGTTTCTGTAAAGAGGTGGGTGCAGGGTTGTTTTAAGTACAGCAGGTGTGTGCGCATGGAAAAGAACTTAGGGAAATTTGGAAAACTGCCATTTGCAAGCATAACGAAGCCAAGTCATTAAAACCACAAATGAAAAATAGCTCTCGTGTGCCAAAGCTCCCTGGGCTGGCCTGGTCTGACTCGAGGCCGGGCCTGTCTCGGTCTGTTTACCTTTCTGCTCGGTGAGTGTTCGGAGCCGCATACAGTGCGTGGGGGTTTCTCTGGTGACCTCATCACTGCGGGCCATAGAATGATGTCATGAGTGATGCAAATCACTCGCCCGAACCTCCACTTACTAGCCGTGTGTGAGGTTCAAATGTGGAAGACGACGATTCTGGTGAGGTCCGTGGAGGCAGCAAAAGGGGTGATCGTGAACCCACTAAAAGCTATACAGGCTGCTTACTAGAGAGGCTTTCTTCTGAAGAGTATGGCGGCAGAGAAGAAAGTCGCATGGAGAGCTTCAAGAGAGAGGGACGGAGCGGGGAGGTGGAGAGAAAGTGATAGAAGATGAGAGATGGATGGATGGATGGATGGATGGATGGATGGATGGATGGATGGATGGATGGATGGATGGATGTTGTGCGAGGAGACGAAGGGAACGGGTTGGTTTGAGCTTTTTTTCCTGAGCTACTTTTGGTTCCCCAGACACATGTAGATGGAGGCCGCTGAAAATGTAAGTCGTTCAAGTTTTATGGAGGCTGCTAAGAGGGTGACAGGGCTTAAGCCTGTGTTCGTTGCTACAATTCTAAGAGGCCGACCCAGTTAATGTTCATGAAGGCACCCAAGAGGTTGATTCCATTGAGGTGTATGGACACCAGTTCAGAAGGTTATTGCGTGGACATATACATAAGCAGCTCAAAGGGTGACCCAACTGAAGTCTACCCGAGATGGTAAGAGGGTGCTTCGATGTTCCCGCAAACAAGCACTCACAATACTTAAGTACTGGAATCATGTGACACCTTTGGAACAGTAGTAAACTGGTTGAATCACTGTCTTTCCTTTTAAGTGTCTAGCGATCGTCGAATGACCCTGAACTGTGTTTTTCTTAATGAATGCGCGTGACCTCAATCTTCTACTTAAGACACTGAAACATGTATACACTTTCTGATATGAAAGGCTACACATGCACGTTTCATTTTAGAATTTTGGGGTTTCCCATTAAGGGTTTTAGTACTCACCCGCACGCACTTTTAATAAATAGGGTTCCCATAGATTATATTTTCTTGTGTTGCTAGGACAAAACCTTTAGTTGATACACTTAGGAACATAGTGGGGATGCAATGAGGAATATAACTGCATGTCAAATTATTTGACTAACTTACGTACTTCATGACAGTCACCTTTGTATACAACCTGACTCCAGAGGATGCCAGTCCCCCACCCGGGAGTGGATCCAAGGGGGAATCATTCCACTCACTTGTACTTTAAGTCAGCTTTTTTATTGTTGCTTGATCTTCTCAAATGTGTTTGTAAATTTACCATTTATGCTGAAATTGTGTCCTGATTCGTGACCCTTTGTCCTGAATTTTAACATTCATAGCCCGAAATGGGCCTCCTTGCCAGTTGGCCACCCTACACTGCAGTGCCCCTCGGCTCCTAGAAGCACAGCTCTAAATCCAGAGGGATCTGATGGGACTTTAAGAGTTCTGTACATTGCTGTTACAGCCATGCTTAGAACCAGTTGTCATGAGTCATCTGTGGTCCATACGACACCTGCTAGTTGGAGCAGGTCTGCTGCTGAGTAACACACAAAGCCGGGCTCAGAGATAGCTCATAATGACACCTGCTGGTGTTGGCTAGCTATAACGGCTATTGTACTAACTCGTACCCATAAGCGGTAGTGGAGAGAGCGTCAAGGACATTTGGAGGTGAGAGACTGGAGTGCTGCTGCAGTAACAGTCCATGAGAAGAAAGAGCAGCCATGCTCTTAGACTGCCAACTGGGCTATGCAGTTGGTGAACACTCAGGAGGGTGGTGAATACAAAGGGAGAGTCAGGTAGGGCTCTTTGAGTGCCACCTGCTGGTCAGTGCGTGAAGTGCTGCTGCAGGAACACCTGGGTTTGTCATAGAAAGATAGAAGCATCAGTCGTACTGCTGTGTCACTGGGTCATCTGGACTAAGAACGCTACTGCATATACCAGTGCAGCGGAGACAAGCACTGCACGTTCACTGACACGTAGAAGCCAGAGCTGTAGTGCTGCTGAAGTAGCTACCCGAACCTTCCCTGAAGAGACCAGCTGTTAGAAATGGGTGTCACAGGTTGGCAGAGGTATGCACCTTGTTCAAGCAGGGACCCTTCCTTCTAGTCAGGGCAAGGGGGATACACGCCTAGATAACCCCTGCTCACCCCCTTGGTAGCTTGGCACAAGCAGGCAGGCTTATCTCAGAGGCAATGTGTAAAGCATTTGTACATAAACTGTAGGAGAGTAGGGTCTGCTATCCTATGGTCATCCCAAATTTTTGCTTTTTGCTTCACTGGTTTTCGACTACTGAGGCTGTGGGCCTGCTAATCAGACCCCCAGCCTGCTGTTCTCTCTCTAAATTATTAATACATGTGCTATAGGTACATACCACAATTGGAAATGGACTCCTTGTCAGCCCCTGTACCATGCACTATAGGTGCTCAGGGCATAGGTGCCACCAAGGCCTACCAGGGGCTGCAGCATATCTTTTGCCACCCCTGGCCGGTTCTTAAATTGACACAACTGGCTGATCACTCAGCTGGGGTAAGGTGGTGTAATCACCCCTTGCTTAGATATAGTATACCTATATCTAAACCTATATCTGGACACATATAAACCTGTGAGCCACTTCTATGGAAGGCCTCATCAATCCTGGAGGCAGAGTGCGTGGTTTAATGGAAGATGGAGCTCTAGCCTGAGCTGAGCCTGTCTGCAGCCGTCGGGAACAAATCCCTAAGCTGTTTCAGGATAATGCCATACCATATACTCTTAAGTGCATTATAATCCTCGCGGTTATATAGCAACTTTGGTTTGGCTTTATCAAAACATGTCGTGTAAGGTGTCATACGATTTGGAATACTATCCCCTCGCCAGTTCTGGCGACGGGGATAGCATTCCACCCCTCTAGAGGGGTAAGACATGTTACTTTACTTAAATGCGGTTAATTTCTAAAAGGACCTTGGATCCACAAAATGGATGCTTCTGCCACAGACTCAAGTCTGACCCCCTGAAGCTGACCGAAACTCAGCCAAGGGGGCCTGGACAAAGGGTTTCCTGTCGCAGGGAGGTGTCACACCCCCCCAGACAGGAGATAGTGGATTGTAGCAGGGAGGTTTGAAAGAAACCAGACACTGCTTGGGGCGCACAAGGCTGCCCCTTGCATAATCCGGCCAAACCGGTTCTGGGGCACTCCAGCCCTCGTGCCAGGGCGGCCTGGATCAAAGGAAGGGGGTGTATCCACCCACTTCCTGGGTCCCACCCGTAGGAGGGGACCTAGCAGGTAATCCAGCCCCCTAGATTAGTATAAGACTGGGAGCAGTGCCAATGCACTTCAGATTATCCTGATGAAACATAAGAAACGAAACTCTGGACCCTTTGACATCCTACTCAACGTAGAAGACTGAAGAATCTCCCTTGTGGTCAAGGAGTGACCACCCTGTGCAAACAGGCACCATCCAGCCCTCGACGTCTGCTTTGTTGCAGTTCCCGCTGGAACTCGAGCGACAGAGATCGACGAGATCAAGCTTGCCTGCCTTCTAACAGCCCGATCCACAGTCCCTGCAGAGCTGAGACCTGTGGAGGCGACCGGAAGCGTGGGGCACGCCATCTTGGAAAGACCATGAGACGCTGACCGTGCAGCCCACGAGTGACCCTCGAAGCTGTACACCGGGGTTTGAGAAGCCCCAACCCTGAGCCACTCTTGCACCGAAGTTCAGCCCTCCACACTCGTCGAGTGCTGCGTGGGGCCCTTCTGCTTCTTTTGGCTCAATGCGTTGGCCCGGTCCCTTGCCAGCCGGCTTGTGGCCCCTGTGCCGACGACACTTGAAGAACGACTTGCGATTCTGGTTGCTCCAGATTTGCACCAGCTCCCCTGAAAAGGAGCCCCCACTCTGACCCTCCTGGTCCGAGTGAGAAGCAATCTTCCGGTTCCGCGTGGATTGCTTTGGCCAAGTGTTGTTTGCTCCAATCTTGAAGCCGACAGCGCCGACGGCGAGAGCCTGCGTGGGACAGATCATGACCTGCTCCTGGACTTCGTAGATGCCCCAGAGCCCACGTGACAGCGGAGAGAAGCTCCTCGACAACCACCTGATTGCGCTGAGTGACCCAGACTCTGTCCCCTCTGCTTTCAGGAACTTTTCGACTTCGATCCACTCTTGGAACCCACCGGACACTTCTCCTTCACAGCGCCTGCAGCCTCTTCAGCTCCAAGCACCAAGAATCAGCGTGACGAAACCCGACACTACTTCGACCCTGTGCACCCGCTTCCTGTGGGTGAGGTAACATTGCAACGCCGGTGTTCCCACACTGGTACACACCTCTAGGGTCTGTGTCTTAAGTTTTGTCCCTCTAGGTTCAGCGGAAGTGTCCTTAAACTCTATTTGTGTAACTTTTACGCACCATTGACTAACATCGGTGCATGCGTGCGCTTTCAGCGCAGCATCCGAATCCCGCGGGCTTTTTCTGACTTCAGCATTGCTTGTCCCGACTGCTCCCAGCGATTCCCTAGGCCCTAGGCCTAACCACTGTTCGATTGGTATCTCTTATACCACTTGTTTAGTATATGGTCTGAGTGGCCCCTCGCCCTCATCCATATTTGTGCAACTTTGTATGTTATACTGTGCTTTTGATTTAACGCTTGTGCACCTTTATTCATAAAGAGTACTGGGGATTATTGTGAGTAATAAATACATATATTTTTATAATATATACTTGTGTGGTGTCCTTTCATTTGATATTACAGGATTGTGATTGGTAAAACAGCTCGCTTAACACGACCTCTTGAGTTAAGCCTTTAAGGCTGCTTAGTCTATGCTACCCTTAAGATAGCTTGTCCATAAGGTTGACTTACAACCAGACACCATAAGGGGATATTTGGACTGATACAAGGTGGTTCCAGAATTGGAAACATCATATATCAGGCCAACTTCTCACATTGGTGAGCAGCGGTGCGGATTTGAGCTTGCTGTTTGTTTTACCATTGCAATCTTTTATCAAATTGAAAGATCACATCAAGTACCTTAGGTACATATAAATCAAAAGCTTAGCATATTAAGTTCTACTGAACTTAGTAGTTGTAGATTAAAGGGATTAGCACACCCTGACTACAACTCACTAGCAAGGTACAGTAGGAAAACACTTAGTGTAGGTAAGTGCATCTCTTACACCTCACTAGCAGTCATGTCTGGCACAGGTGAAGCTCCAGGCTCTCTACCTGTGACAGTTGACCATACCAAGGCAACTTCCAGCTATGACAAACTTAGCCACAAAGACTTGTGTGCCTTGTGCATAGCAAGGGGGCTAAAAAGGGGCAGAAGTCCCACCATTCCAGCTCTGATAGCCATTCTAGAACAGGATGACTTAGCTAAGGCTAGTATAGCTCCCCTAGACTTAGGAGATGGAGTGAACCCCCCTGTAACTGATACCACTCCAGAGGAGGAAGAAGAAGTAGAAGAGGAGGAGGAGGAGGACTCAGAATTAGAGGACCCAGAGAATCAGGATCAGAGGGGTAACCAGGTTATAGTTGCCAGGCTTAGCCAGGCCAACTTAAGCCTACTGGGGCATGGAGAGGGCCAGCACCTCCCCAGACCCCACAACCACATTCTCCCAGGCAACAGAAGGGTGAGATCTCCATCAGGGGACTCTCACATTTCTAGTGCCTCAAGGGAATCTGAGAGAGGAATGACTTCCTCTCATAAGATAGAGCATAGGGCCAGAATGAGGGCTGTCAAACTCCAGATAGAGAGGGAGGAGGTAGCCTTGGCTCAAGCTAGACTTGCCTTGGCAAGAGAAAAAAGAATGTGTGGCTTAGATGCCACTGGTGGCAGCAATATTCCTAGAGAAAAAGACAGGAGCTATGATAATAGAAACCTGACAAAAATGGTGCCCCCCTACAAGGAAGGGGATGACATCCACAAATGGATGACTGCACTTGAGAGAGCCTGCATGGTACAGCAGGTTCCTCAGGATCAGTGGGCTGCAATTTTATGGTACTCCTTTTCTGAGAAAGGGAGAGATAGGCTCCTCACAGTTAGACCTGAGGATGCCAAAAACTACTCTGTCCTGAAGAGTGCTCTTATTGAAGGGTTTGGCCTAACCACTGAGGAATACAGGTTGTTGTTCAGAGACACCCAAAAAGCACAGACTCAGGACTGGACTGATTTTGTTGATTGTGCCACTAAGGCTCTGGAGGGTTGGTTGCAGGGAAGTAAAGTTTCAGACTATACAGGATTGTACAATCTTATCATGAGAGCACAGATCCTTAATAACTGTACAAACCAGCTGTTGCATCAATACCTTATTGACTCTGATCTGACCTCTCCCCAAGAATTGGGAAAGAAGGCAGACAAATGGGTCAGAACAAGGATTAAGCAGAAACCCCAGAACCAAGGGGGTGACCAGAAGAAAACAGACCAGAAGGGTGGGAATCAGAAAGAAAAAGAAAAGGACAAGAAGTCTTCAGGCCCCCAAACTAATAATAAGGAGGGTGGTTCCCAAAATGGTAACAAGAAAAAGAAGAACGATGGCCCAAAGAAACCTTGGTGTAATACCTGCAAATCAGTTTCACACTGGGGCAGTGAATGCACCAAGAAAAATCCAGTCCCCACCACTGTAGCTCCTAAAGCACCTGCACCCCCTAGTACAGTTAACAGTGGTGGAACACAGCCAAAGGGTGTAGTAGGGTTAACCCTGGGTACTGAGGTAGGGTCTGGCCTAGTCAGAATCCCTACTCAGGCAGTTCTCCTATATGATGTGGACCTAGCTTTGTCCACTACAGTGAGTCCCAGTAACCTGGGCAAATATAGGCAGACGCCTTTGATAAATGAGAAACTGGCTCAGGCCTACAGGGACACATGTGCCAGTGTCACAATGGTGACACCTGACTTTGTGGACCCTGGACAGATTGTACTAGGTGAAAGTTACCTAGTGACCAATGCAAGCAACTCCACTACTACACATAGTGTGGCAGTTGTGAACTTCTCCTGGGGAGGGGTAGATGGCCTAAAGAAAGTTGTTGTGAGCGCAGACCTTCCAGTAGACTGTCTGTTAGGCAATGATCTTGAAAGCTCAGTTTGGTCAGAAGTGGAGTACAGGACTCATGCAGAAATGCTAGGGATTTCAGCACATGTCCTTGCAGTGACAAGGACTCAGGCTAAGAAGTGCCTTCCTGAACCAGTGGTGGATCTTGGAACAATAGACCAACCACAACCCAAGAGAAGGCGCAAAAGGGTTAAGGCTTTGTCTTCCCCCTTGCCCCAGGTTGAGGATCAGATTTAAGAGGAAACTGATTCTGCAGTCCAAGAGGAGACTGTCTCTGAGGAACTTGAGCCTGATCAGGTTGAGTTTCTGGGGACAGGGGGACCCTCAAGGGCAGACCTGAGGCAGGCTCAATTAGATTGCCCTTCACTTGAACCCCTCAGACAGCAAGCTGCTGCTGAGGCTGCAGGGAATGCCCAAGGTACCCATAGTGTGTATTGGGATGATGGACTCCTTTACTCAGAGGCTAGAGACCCCAAGCCTGGTACAACCAGGAGGTTGGTCATACCTTTGAAGTTTAGGGGTTTCCTTCTTACCTTGGCCCATGATATTCCCCTTGCAGGACACTTAGGCCAGAACAAAACGTGGGACAGGCTTGTTTCACACTTTCACTGGCCTCATATGTCAGAAAATGTCAAGGAGTTTTGTCGCTCCTGTGTCACTTGCCAAGCCAGTGGTAAGTCAGGTGGCACAACAAAGGCCCCCCTCATACCACTACCTGTGGTGGGGGTTCCCTTTGAAAGAGTTGGAATAGATATTGTGGGTCCCATGGATCCTCAAACAGCATCTGGGAACAGATTTATACTGGTGGTAGTGGATCATGCCACCAGGTATCCAGAAGCTATTCCCCTAAGGACCACCACAGCACCTGTGGTGGCAAAAGCCCTTATTGCAGTTTTCTCAAGAGTGGGCTTCCCAAAGGAAGTATTGTCAGACAGAGGTACTAACTTCATGTCTAGCTATTTAAAAGCAATATGGGAGGAATGTGGAGTAAACTACAAGTTTACCACAACCTATCACCCGCAGTGCAATGGGCTTGTGGAGAGATTCAACAAGACCCTCAAGGGAATGATAAAAGGGTTACCAGAGAAGCTTAGGCGGAAATGGGACATCCTTTTACCCTGCTTGCTCTTCGCTTACAGAGAGGTCCCACAGAAGGGGGTTGGCTACAGCCCTTTTGAACTTTTGTTTGGCCACCCTGTGAGGGGTCCACTATGTTTGGTGAAGGAAGGATGGGAGTTACCTCTCAAAAAGCCTAAGCTAGATGTGGTGGACTATGTACTTGGTCTCCGCTCCCGGATGGCTGAATACATGGAGAGAGCATCCAAAAACCTGGAGGCCAGTCAAGAATTACAGAAAGCTTGGCATGACCAAAAGGCTGTTCTGGTTGAGTTCCAGCCAGGGCAGAAGGTGTGGGTGTTGGAGCCAGTGGCCCCAGCAGCACTCCAGGACAAATGGACTGGACCCTACCCTATCATTGAGAAAAAGGGAGAAGTCACCTACTTGGTTGACTTTGGAACCCCTAGGAGCCCCCACAGGGTGCTCCATGTAAATCGTTTGAAAGCATTTGTGGACAGGGAGGACATGAGCTTGCTCATGGCCACAGATGGGGAACAGGAGGAAGAGAGTGACCCTCTTCCAGACCTGCTTTCTCGGAACCCTGATGATGGTTCAGTTGATGGAGTAGCCTTGGCAGGCAGCCTCACTGACCAGCAACAGATGGACTGCAGACAAGTTTTGCAAGCCCACAGACATTTGTTTTCACTCACACCCAGTCAAACTAACTGGTGCACCCATGAGGTGGACACTGGTGACAGTCTGCCTGTCAAGAATAAAATCTACAGGCAACCTGACCATGTCAGGGATTGTATAAAGGCTGAGGTGCAAAAGATGTTGGAGCTTGGAGTGATTGAGCCATCAGAGAGCCCATGGGCCAGCCCAGTAGTCCTTGTGCCAAAACCCCATACCCAGGATGGAAAGAGAGAAATTAGGTTTTGTGTGGACTACAGAGGTCTCAATGCTGTCACTAGGACAGATGCACATCCCATTCCAAGAGCAGATGAGCTCATTGATAGATTGGCTTCTGCCAAGTTTCTGAGCACATTTGATTTGACAGCTGGCTACTGGCAGATCAGACTAGCTGAAAAGTCAAAAGCCAAGACAGCATTCTCTACCCCTAGTGGACATTATCAGTTTGTGGTAATGCCCTTTGGTTTGAAGAATGCACCTGCCACTTTCCAAAGGTTGGTGAACCAAGTCCTTGCTGGGTTGGATGACTTTTGTGCAGCATATCTAGATGATATTGCTGTCTTTAGCTCCACCTGGGAGGATCACCTGATCCACCTGAAGAAAGTTCTTGAGGCCCTGCAAAAGGCAAGCCTGACTATCAAGGCTACCAAGTGCCAGATAGGGCAGAGTAAGGTTGTATACCTGGGCCACCTAGTAGGTGGGGGTCAGGTTCAGCCACTGGAGAGCAAAATCCAGACCATACAGGACTGGGCTCCTCCAGTTACCCAGACACAAGTCAGAGCCTTCTTGGGCCTGACTGGGTATTACAGAAAGTTTGTGAAAAACTATGGGTCCATTGTGACACCATTAAATGACTTGACATCCAAGAAGATGCCAAAAAAGGTTCAGTGGACAGTTAGCTGTCAAAAGGCATTTGATGACCTGAAGAAGGCCATGTGCTCTGCACCTATCCTGAAGAGTCCTGACTACTCCAAACAGTTCATTGTACAGACAGATGCTTCTGAGTTGGGGGTGGGAGCTGTGCTCTCACAACTTAATCAAGATGGTCAAGACCAGCCCATTGCTTTCATTAGCAGAAGGCTGACCCCCAGGGAGAAACGTTGGTCAGCCATTGAGAGGGAGGCCTTTGCTGTGGTTTGGGCCCTGAAGAAGTTGAGGTCCTACTTGTTTGGAACTCACTTCCTAGTTCAGACCGACCATAAGCCCCTCTTGTGGCTAAATCAGATGAAGGGTGAAAATCCCAAACTGCTCAAGTGGTCCATTTCCCTACAGGGGATGGACTTTACAGTGGAGCACCGCCCAGGGACTGACCATGGTAATGCAGATGGTCTCTCCAGGTACTTCCACTTAGAACATGAAGACTTATCTGGTCAAGGTTAGTTTGATGTCCCTGCGTTTGGGGGGGGGGGTTGTGTAGGAGAGTAGGGTCTGCTATCCTATGGTCACCCCAAATTTTTGCTTTTTGCTTCACTGGTTTTCGACTACTGAGGCTGTGGGCCTGCTAATCAGACCCCCAGCCTGCTGTTCTCTCTCTAAATTATTAATACATGTGCTATAGGTACATACCACAATTGGAAATGGACTCCTTGTCAGCCCCTGTACCATGCACTATAGGTGCTCAGGGCATAGGTGCCACCAAGGCCTACCAGGGGCTGCAGCATATCTTTTGCCACCCCTGGCCGGTTCTTAAATTGACACAACTGGCTGATCACTCAGCTGGGGTAAGGTGGTGTAATCACCCCTTGCTTAGATATAGTATACCTATATCTAAACCTATATCTGGACACATATAAACCTGTGAGCCACTCCTATGGAAGGCCTCATCAATCCTGGAGGCAGAGCGCGTGGTTTAATGTGAGATGGAGCTCTAGCCTGAGCTGAGCCTGTCTGCAGCCGTCGGGAACAAATCCCTAAGCTGTTTCAGGATAATGCCATACCATATACTCTTAAGTGCATTATAATCCTCGCGGTTATATAGCAACTTTGGTTTGGCTTTATCAAAACATGTCGTGTAAGGTGTCATACGATTTGGAATACTATCCCCTCGCCAGTTCTGGCGACGGGGATAGCATTCCACCCCTCTAGAGGGGTAAGACATGTTACTTTACTTAAATGCGGTTAATTTCTAAAAGGACCTTGGATCCACAAAATGGATGCTTCTGCCACAGACTCAAGTCTGACCCCCTGAAGCTGACCGAAACTCAGGGTTTCCTGTCGCAGGGAGGTGTCACACCCCCCCAGACAGGAGATAGTGGATTGTAGTAGGGAGGTTTGAAAGAAACCAGACACTGCTTGGGGCGCACAAGGCTACCCCTTGCATAATCCGGCCAAACCGGTTCTGGGGCACTCCAGCCCTCGTGCCAGGGCGGCCTGGATCAAAGGAAGGGGGTGTATCCACCCACTTCCTGGGTCCCACCCGTAGGAGGGGACCTAGCAGGTAATCCAGCCCCCTAGATTAGTATAAAACTGGGAGCAGTGCCAATGCACTTCAGATTATCCTGATGAAACATAAGAAACGAAACTCTGGACCCTTCGGCATCCTACTCAACGTAGAAGACTGAAGAATCTCCCTTGTGGTCAAGGAGTGACCACCCTGTGCAAACAGGCACCATCCAGCCCTCGACATCTGCTTTGTTGCAGTTCCCGCCGGAACTCGAGCGACAGAGATCGACGAGATCAAGCTTGCCTGCCTTCTAACAGCCCGATCCACAGTCCCTGCAGAGCTGAGACCCGTGGAGGCGACCGGAAGCGTGGGGCACGCCATCTTGGAAAGACCACGAGACGCTGACCGTGCAGCCCACGAGTGACCCTCGAAGCTGTACACCGGGGTTTGAGAAGCCCCAACCCTGAGCCACTCTTGCACCGAAGTTCAGCCCTCCACACTCGTCGAGTGCTGCGTGGGGCCCTTCTGCTTCTTTTGGCTCAACGCGTTGGCCCGGTCCCTTGCCAGCCGGCTTGTGGCCCCTGTGCTGAAGAAAATTGAAGAACGACTTGCGATTCTGGTTGCTCCAGATTTGCACCAGCTCCTCTGAAAAGGAGCCCCCACTCTGACCCTCCTGGTCCGAGTGAGAAGCAATCTTCCGGTTCCGCGTGGATTGCTTTTGCCACGTGTTGTTTGCTCCAATCTTGAAGCCGACAGCGCCGACGGCGAGAGCCTGCGTGGGACAGATCGTGACCTGCTCCTGGACTTCGTAGATGCCCCAGAGCCCACGTGACAGCGGAGAGAAGCTCCTCGACAATCACCTGATTGCGCCCGACATTGCCTTGTTCCGTCCTGGTTCCACCCTGGTCACTGCTGAGTGACCCAGACTCTGTCCCCTCTGCTTCAGGTACTTTTCGACTTCGATCCACTCTTGGATCCCACCGGACACTTCTCCTTCACAGCGCCTGCAGCCTCTTCAGCTCCATGCACCAAGAATCAGCGTGACGAAACCCGACACTACTTCGACCCTGTGCACCCACTTCCTGTGGGTGAGGTAACATTGCAACGCCGGTGTTCCCACACTGGTACACACCTCTAGGGTCTGTGTCTTAAGTTTTGTCCCTCTAGGTTCAGCGGAAGTGTCCTTAAACTCTATTTGTGTAACTTTTACGCACCATTGACTAACATTGGTGCATGCGTGCGCTTTCAGCGCTGCCCCCCAATCCCGCGGGCTTTTCCCGACTTCAGCATTGCTTGTCCCGACTGCTCCCAGCGATTCCCTAGGCCCTAGGCCTAACCACTGTTCGATTGGTATCTCTTATACCACTTGTTTAGTATATGGTCTGAGTGGCCCCTCGCCCTCATCCATATTTGTGCAACTTTGTATGTTATACTGTGCTTTTGATTTAACGCTTGTGCCCCTTTATTCATAAAGAGTACTGGGGATTATTGTGAGTAATAAATACATATATTTTTATAATATATACTTGTGTGGTGTCCTTTCATTTGATATTACAGGATTGTGACTGGTAAAACAGCTCGCTTAACACGACCTCTTGAGTTAAGCCTTTAAGGCTGCTTAGTCTATGCTACCCTTAAGATAGCTTGTCTATAAGGTTGACTTACAACCAGACACCATAAGGGGATATTTGGACTGATACAAGGTGGTTCCAGAATTGGAAACATCATATATCAGGCCACCTTCTCACATAAACACACAGTAACACAGTGAAAAACACCACAAATGAACATCACACCAGTTTAGAAAAATACAGTATTTAATGCTGACAAGACTAAAACCGACAATAATCCAACATACAGATATCTCACTAATTCTTTGCCAAATAGGCAATTGTCAAAACATCATAATTTGTGCAATAATATCACTCATCATAAAAATATCATCATTGTACACATCAGGAAAACACTGCCCTGTCAGTGCAGGGCAAAAACCTGACATATAGCCTGACCTCAGAGCAGGAAATGCACTAGTTAGTATGCTCCAGAGGTACATAAATCAACAGATATCTTTGTAGGCACATGGGCCACTAAACAACTCTGTAAACACTGAGGGCGCAGCGCTCCTGCCCCCTAAAACAAACCTTTCTAAACTCTTCCCTCTGAGTCCTCCCCTCCAAAACTCCTTTCTACTCACCAAAAAGCCTCCTCCTGCTGCTAAGATCTAAAAAAAAATTAAAAAATCCTTCACTGAGGGAGGAGCCTAGCTCGCGACCGAGATGGCCGCGCTTTAGCTCGGCTCCGTTCGCCCGCCTGTGTTTTTCACATTTATCCTGCATTTATCCTGCCCCGAGAAGCCCTCCTTGCTGTGTGGTACTACTACGACGCACTGCAGGCACTTACCACTTGTTCCGGTTGTCCTGGCTGCTGTGGGTCCGGTGCAGTGCCCCCGACCATTCCCGGGTCTCGAGAGCGGACTGGCCTGATTCTTCGTCCCGGCTCCTGGGCCGGATGCAGCCTGCGGGCTTGCCCTTCGGGGCGCACTGGAGGTGATTGGAGGGCCACTGTTCGTGTGAGCCGGAGGTTCCTGGCTGAGAGACTCCTGTGTGGCGGCAGCCTTGGATGGTGACGCTGCCCTTCATTATTGGGGTTCCTCGTGTGTTCAGCTTCCTCCCCCTTTGTTCTCCGGTCCGGCCATTTTGTTCTTTGCCGCCCGGACTCGGAGATCGGGACTGGCGACATTGGGGGGCCGTCGAATCCCCTTCTTCTGGTGGCCCCCCTTCCTGTCCGGGGTGTTCTTCTGCCTGTCGGCGGGACTTCATCTGCTTGACTGCCGCCCCGGCGGAGGTTGTTGGCCGCGCGGCCTGTTCGGGCTCTCAAGATGGCGACCAACCCCATTTGTTTGGGCCGGGCCCGGACGAGCACTGGGGGCCCGCCGCAAGGCCCGGGTGTCGGATACTGTGAAGGTTTTCCTGCACTTAAGGGGATCTTACACATCCTGCTATCCTGGCGGCTCTCGGTGGCCGCGCCACTCCTGGCTCTGGAGACGGTTCCTCACTGCGGGCCTCCCGGGCCCCCACGACCGGATGAGGCATTGATATCGCGGGGTGTGGCTGGTACTCTCCTGGCGGACTCGGTCCCGGCTGCCGCCCCGGAGGTGCGTAACCTGATGGCGCCTTCTCCTCCTGTGCTGCCTCCTCTGCCCTTGGCCCGGGAGCTGGATTTTGTTTTGCCGGACTTTCATGATTCTCCTGGTCCCTCTCAATCACCACTGCCCGATGACGTCTCCTGTGCCGGCCCGGATGGGTCGGTTTTTATGGATATATCCTTGGAACTGTGCCTGCATCGTTTGCTACATTCTGTGATTTTCCTGGATCTTCCGTGCTTTTCTTCCTGTGACTTTTTTGGACTACCGTTGGACTCTCCTGCTGCCTGCCTTCTGTTCTTTCTGGCAGGGTCCTCGTTGGATCGGACCCTTATTGCTTTGGATAAAAAGGGTCAGGGCTGATGAAAACTGACTCTTATATGCGGTAGCTCATGAACGGCTTGGATGATCTCTGTGTCCTGATATGGTTCGGTGTAACTGGTTAGTGCTCCTGGACTTTGGCCTGATACTCTTTGGCTTCCCGAGGACTTGGACCTTTAACCCGGGCGGGCGGATGGGTGCGTTTACTCCTGTCTTTGGCCCTCCCCCGTGTGTATGTTTGTATGTCTTTACTCCCTTCTTTCCTTCCCTTCCTTCCCCCCCCCCTTTTTTTTTTTGTCTTTTAATTCCAACTTTTCTTGCTCCACTATATTTCGGGTTCTACTTAGGGCGACAGGCACGCTGCGGGGGGGGTAGGCCGTAGCCTTCTGCAGGGGTGCAGGGTGGGCTTAAGGGTGGGTGGGGGGGGTCTGTTTGTGTCGGGGGGTCTTTTTCCCCCCTTATTTTCCCCTTTTTTGTTCTATGGCTCTTGTGTATTCACTTTTTCGGGACTCTGTCACCTCGTGTCTCCCCCGGGGGTTTTCTGTCCTTCTTCCGGTGTGTGGCTGATTGTGGTTCGCTGCCTATTCTGGTATCGTGTTTCTGTTACATCGCATGCCGGTCTTATTGTCCTGTTTTTCCCCCTGGGGGTGCATGGTCTGGCGGGTGTTCCTTTTGTTGTCTTTTTCTCCCTCTTTCCCTTCCTCCTTTATGGAGGTTCCCTCTTTCCGTTGGGGTGCGTATTGCGTACTCTTTGTGATGGGGCTTTTTGACCACGTCTTCTTTGTTCGGGTAGGGGCGGAGGTGAGTGAGCTCGATTGACTGTTGCCACTGTCGCTATTTGATGGCCTGATTCTGTTTCTGTCCTTTGCTAGATTTGATTATATGGTTTCATTTTCTTACGTTGTGTCTATAAAATGGCGGCTTGCCACGGTCCCTCCCTTGTACTCTCATATACGGCCCGTTATTCCTTTGGTCCCCTCCCCGTGCTAGAAAATTAACCTTTATTATCCTGCTCTTGCTGAACGCTCGATGGTTTTTATTGCTTCACCAGTGCTCCTGATGTTATATCCTGTGCAGATCTTCTTTTTGTATGCTGGTTATTTGACCATTCTGTTCTGGCCAGCCCGTGGGGTTGTAGGCCAGTATTTGTGAGCTTTCATTGTTCAATAAAGGTTTAAAAAAAAAAAAAAAAAAAATCCTTCACTCTTTTATCCCTCCACTATCCTTTTCAATCGAAATTAACAGACTAACATGTTCACTTCTCAAATTCCATATTAAACTATACTAATACACTACGCAAATAACTGAATAACATATCCACTACTCAAATTACTTCATATTTTTTTACTATACTAATTTTCAACAGTAATCCTTCATGGGTTCCGGAGTGGCGTGCTACTCGCCAGAAAAGCGCTTCAACACCGATCAGGGGTAACAAGTGCTATATGAATGCAAATCTTTCTTCCCCTTTTATCCCTCTGCTAACCTTCTTACTCCAAGTATCTGACTAATATCCACTACTGAAATTACTTCATATTTCACCATATTAATTCACCACTAATCCACCACTAATCCTTTGTAGGCTTCCTGAATAGCGTGCGCCAACAAGCGCTATATAATTACAAACCTTTGTCCTCCTCTATCCGTTTGCTATCCTTCCAAATCCAATTAACTGACTAACCTATCCACCACTTAAAATGTACTTGCATGTTTCACTATACTAATTCAACATTAATCCTCTATGGGTCCTGGAGTAGCGTGCTACTCGCTGAAAAAGCACTTTGACGCCTCGTCAGGGGTAGTAAGCGCTATATAAATGCAATTTCAATACAATACAATACTCTGTGACTTGGGGGCCACACCTGGATTATCATGTCCACAGAGATCCCGGCACACGAGGGCTCTTATGAGGTGCGATATGTGGCGTGACAAATCTTCCCACGGGGGCCTCTGTCGAACGCCCACCCACAATGCCACCTGAACAGGACAAAAATCCCCCAAGTGCGGGTGAACACACCGACACACCTGCTCACCGGTTGCTGCATGACCCGCAACTCCAGGGCCTTCCTTGGCGACAGTACACAGGAGCCACGAGGATTTTTTCCTCTCGTCTGCTCCCCTCTCTCCACTGGGACCCGCCAGTCGAGTGTCCCCAGTCCGTAAAACATGGTCAGAAGTGTGACTCTGACCAGGACAGCGTACTCACTCGCCCCCCACCTGGGTCTTCACCAAGGGCGCTTCTGGAGAAAAGTTCCCCCTGCCACCGTCCCTCATGGTGGGCGGGACAGCCGACAAAGTCTGGGGCCTCAGAGCAGGCTGTGGCGGACTCCTCTGCGGCTTCCAGGCTGGACTGCACACACTCAGCCCCGGGGGTACTTGGAAACGGCCATACTTCTGCACTCGACGGTTGCCAGGCAACACGGAGGGCCCGGTTCAGTAATCCTGAACGCACTGGGCTGCAATGACGAGCAGAATTCTTCTCTCACAGTCCCTCGACTTCCGACTCGGCACATGTTTCCACAGTGCCTCAGCTTCTGTCAGATCTTTTGACTGGGTGTGAGTGTTTGATTGGTTCAGATGCTGTGTCCATCACCACCCCCTTTTGTATCAGCTTCTGGCACAGCACACGTTTCCACAGTGCCTCAGCTTCTGTCAAGGCACATATTTACACAGTGCTTCAAGCTCCTCCCAGCACACCAGGAAATAAAGCTCTTGCCACACGCTTCCTTCTTTTTCAAGGTGAAAAACAGTCCAGTCCTTCTCCTTCTCCAGACAGAAGCAGCAACTTCAGGCCGACCCACCCCCTGTGAAAGGAGTGTGGCGCAGCGGCCAGGCCGATTGACGCTGGAATCTGGGGCTCACGGTTCGATCCCCGGTACCGGCGGCAGGTCAGCCTAGCACCATGTGACTCTGGGCAATAGCTCGCTTAATCTTCCCGAGGGCCCCCGCGCCGGGACACCACTTCGGAGGTAGTTGTGCGATTTACAAATACTAGCATTTCATTTCACACACATTAAGGGGCAGCACTCCCCTCCCAGCTCTCCTTCCAGGCAGGTTTCTTTTGGATTCAGAACAGATCCTTTTGATGTCTTTGATTTCCCTGAGTCTTCCAACATGAGGCAAGCTCTTTCTCAAGCCCTTGGAGATCTTCTCAAGCAGGATACCACAGCAGGGCAAAAAGTGTTAGTCATTTTCCTCTGCCCACAGACAAAAGCTGCAACTGCAGGCCAACCCAACAAAGCAGCAAACAGCAAATGGACCGTATTCCTCCTTGCGGCTCTTCAGCATTTATAATTATACCATGTTTCTTTGTGAAGGCAGCCCAAAGAAAAGTCTCTGCTGCACGCATAAACAAGTTCTGCCTGGCTCAGGTCAGGTTCACTACAAGAGGTGGAGACAGCATTGTGAAAGGCAGCCATAGTCCATTTAGGTGCAAGTATAAAGCGATTCATCACAACACACCTAAATATCTAGCCCACAAAATAGAAATCTCAGGAAGAAACAGACTTGTCAGGAGTGCCAATTATCTACTCCTGAAACCACCTATCTTTAAGAAGAAAAAAACATACGAGAGAACATTCTCAGGCGTAGCTCCCAGGATATGGAACTCCCTTCCTGCAAACATCAGAAAAATTACAAACACTATAACGTTCAAAAAAGAAATCAAGAACTTTCTTATGAGCAAGTTCCTCCCATAATAAGACAAACTCTACCGAAGACGTGCCGCTGATTGTATGACCGTATACCCAATATAGGAGTAGGATTTGACTGAACCTCAAAGAAATACTACCTCAGAACTTTGTAACTTAAGTCTCAATTATTACCATCGCGTTATTGTTGTCCCCTATATCAGACTTTTACGATCTTATTGCTTTATATATATTGTGTTTGTAACCCATACCATAGGATGTTAAGCGCTCTGTTAAGCGCTCTGATACCCACGGGTCATGTTCGCGCTATAGAAAACTGTAAATAAATAAATAAATAAATAAAGAAGTGACAACTCCTCTCACCACTCCAACTACAGGCAGGTCTATTCAGCCTGGCCATGAGTCTCCAAGGAAAGGCAGGACACATCTCAATCCCCCTTGTGACTGTCTAGAGTGAATGTGCGTCCTCTTCTCCTGTCACTCCAAACCCAGATGGTGAATACACAAACATTTATACACCAAAGAGGAGTGAGAAGTATATGGTAAGGGTATACCCTCGGCTTCCCTATTTTACTATGCAATAAACACAAGGAGAAGGGAGACCCAGGTATTTGTGACAGTGTCTGTCTTGCTTGTATCCTAGACAGGTGAGCGTAATGCACCCAGGCATATCGGTGCTCGCTTTACAATTTCTCAGACAGTAAACTTTCTCTGAGATGGTGTGAAAAATGAAACTAATATATATAAATACATATATATATATATATATATATATATACGTCAAAGTTCAATCCCTCCCGGTCCCGGGTGAGAAAATAAGGACTGCACACTCGGGGATCTTTTGATTCCAAACAGCAACTTTACTCGCACAGACGCGTTTCGGAAGCTGCGCTTCCTTCCTCAATGTTGTTACATCGCAACGCGCGCCAGAGCGCCATTTTATTTCAAAAAACACAAAAATGGCGCTCTGGCGCGCGTTGCGATATAACAACATTGAGGAAGGAAGCGCAGCTTCCGAAACGCGTCTGTGCGAGTAAAGTTGCTGTTTGGAATCAAAAGATCCCCGAGTGTGCAGTCCTTATTTTCTCACCCGGGACCGGGAGGGATTGAGCTTTGATATATAGAGCGCGAGGCTCCGACGCGCTTGGACCGCACCCGTCTGCAAGAGTGCCACGCATTTGGGGCAGAGAGCGAGGATATATATATACGTATATATATATATATATATATTCGAAAATCCTGAAAGAGTCTAGCATACACGCCTTACTCGCGCATTCACCAGCAAAACAGGACACGGACCCAGATTCCTTCTTTAGGTTGTTTTAATCGCCCAAAGTCAAAGACGCGTTTCGCGGCTCCCGCCACTTGTTATATATATGCAGGGTTGAGTGAGTGTGTTAAAATAGCCTTTAAATCCTTTGTAACAAATGTATTGTTCTGGGATCTAGGGCTAGGTTAAAATAGGCCTTATTGATTTGACAGGTCATCATCAGGACATAATACATAGAGAGCAACCATCAATTGTTCAAGCAATGCTAATTCAGTCCCAAACGTCAAGTCAGTGCAAGTCCTGCACTACAATCAATCCAAAGTATAATTCTCACAAAACCAAAAGAGGTTTAACGTGGCATAAGGACCACTGAAGTCTTAATTTGTGCAATGCCTCCCAAATCCAATATGTGTATATAATTTTAATTACTTTGATCACAGCCTGCTCCTCTCATCCGAGTGTATGTACAGGCCCACTAGTAGAATTTGATTTACAGGCCCTGGGCACACACAGTGCACTTTACTAGGAACTTAAGAGTAAAGCAAATATGCCAATCATGGACCAATTATAATGACAATTTACACAGAAAGCATATGCACTTTAGCACTGAGCAGCAGTGGTAAAGTGCCCAGAGTCCTACAGCCAACAAAAACAGGTTCAGAAAAATAGGAGGCAAAAGGCATTAAGTTTGGGGATAAACCTGCAAAAAGGGCCATGTCTACCACCAGCATTGCTCTTTAGTGGGACCTGCTGGCCAAGGTAAAGAGTGTGGTAGCAATGGTCATGACTTGTTGAAATACATGCTGCGGGGTCAAGGTTTTCTTTGGCAGAATTGGAGGATAAGTTTCTGAGTTTCCGGGAGTATTCTGCACGCTGGTCACTGACCTATGCCCCTCTCTGACAATGTACGGAGCCCCTTGGAGGGCTGGTCCTGCATCGCCACCTCTGGGGAAGAAGTATGATGACTATCTATGTATTATACTGGAAGACAAGAGAGGGGTCTGCAGACTGTCTCCGGAAGCTGCTTCTGAAAACTGAGGCCAGGAATGTCAGACAAACAGTAACAACCCACAGGAGATAGGACTGTGATTAAATAGCTTAATATCCCTTCGCTGAACATTCTCTGTGCTAGACTCGTGCCTCCTTCTAGTAGCCGGGTCTAGGCAGAGGATGTGTGGCGTCTCACTTGCTGCACGTGCCCGGGTTAATCAGGGGGCCTAGGCACATGTACCCAGTGCTAGAAATGGAAAAATAGAAGTGCAGGTACTCTGTACCAGAGTACCTGCTTGTTTCTGAGAAGTGCAGGTACTCTCCAATTAAAAGTATTACATTTCTCTTGAGAAGTACATTTCTTTTGAGAGGGAGTGTGTACTCTCCCTCTCAAAATAAACAAGCAATGGCATAGCCAATAGGTCTCGCTTGTGGGACCTTATAAGTATTTAGTTTTGCAGCACAATATCCTTGGTGCAACAAGGATATTGTGCTGCAAAACTAAATACTTATAAGGTCCCACAAGCGAGACCTATTGGCAATGCCAATGCTTGTTTTATCTACTGATCGAAGTGCTGTTCAAAGCTACAAAGCCTTGTATGAGGTCGTAGGCCAGGGCCAGGCTCATTAGGGCGCCTTTGCTTATGTAAAGCGATTTGACACTCCTGAGTCATGACGCACTACATCAGTACTTACAAAATACAAATAAAAAATAGCACATGCAAGGTGTCTCGAGCATGAGGGCAACACTTGCACACGTCCGGCAATAGCTTCTTAATATTAGGTTACACATATAATGTAGTCCACACTCATTCTTGGAGTTGTTTTTAAATGTATTGGAATTCATTTGACTTTTGTTTTGCATCTGTATTATCTCCTCTGTCTGACGTTTCGATTGTTTTAACCATAAGGTCATTTTAATCATGTCCTGTGAGGCACACACAGAACTTTCAGATTGTGTAAGGCATTATGCTTAAAATACACAAAAGCCAAGCTCCATTTGGGATGTGTTTCTCATTTAATGGACTGCAGATGTTTTGCTAGCAGTGTCGGACTGTGACTACTTACAAATATAGTGTTAGTGAGTGAGAATTACAGCTTCACACACATGATTAATTGAATAAACACGGCCATTGTCCACACAAGGTTGTAATCACGGGTAGAAATCACTCACATGATCAGAGCGGTCAGCGCTCCAACAAAGACTAAGCAGGAGAATGTGAAGTGCCAGGGATATCTAAAGGGATAAAAAAAGGTGCCTCTTTTATTGCAGCGATTAACTTCGAAACAACAGAATTCGGAAATCGGAACCGTTGTTGTCTGAAGGGTAAGGAATGCTGGTGTTCATTTTGTTTCAGTGATGTAGGACGGGCCAGCTTGTGTGTGGAGAAGGGGGCAGAGGGCAGACAGGGAAGAATTATCTGCCGAGCTGGGAGCTCACATTTCAACACTCTGCTGTGGTGGTTAAACAGAACATGAATCGCGATGTCCGTGAAGCAAGCGCCGTGCTGAGAAAACAAAAGCCACAAATTTTGTTTACACATCGAAACACATACTACTAGTTGTGAAATGCAAATGTGATTAAAACCTTGAAGCACAGCATCCTGAAGCGGGCGCCATGCGGATACACGAGCCGAGGCAAACAAAAAAATAAATAATAAGGGTAAAACATGTGTGACTGTCAGCATTAAGGTTGAGGTCACCCAGAATAACGAGAGGAGATTACGGTAAAATTTGTATTAAGAGGGAATCAACATCATCAATAAAGATGCAGTAAGGCAACATGAAACTCTAAGAACAAGCACAGCATGTGCTGGAGTGGAGTTCAAAGCAGCGAAAGAAATGTCAACAAATGCGTGCGCCAGGAAAGGAAGGCAGAGAAGGGGAGGGGGGAGGAGAAATGCCACACGGCGGGCAGGGGAGCGGCGAAAATGACTAATTAGGGGAGGAGAAGCCGAGAAGCCGCAGAGCGCACGCTGGGCGAAGCCCTTTGATGTGCTGTGCGGAAAATGCAATTAGGAGGGAGGGAGGCTGATGCGCGTTCGATCACGTGGTTCACGTGAACTTCATGAAAACGCCAGCAAAAAGCTGGTGGTTTCATGAGGATTTTGGCTACTTGAATTCTCGCTCCGCTCGATGCGCTTGCGCGCATCGATAAGTCGCGAGACCTAAAAAGTGCTGGTACTCAGTACCGGACAGTACCGGACCATTTAAAGCACTGCATGTACCTCAAACAGCACCAGCCGGTGCCCAAGACAGCCTGGCTCTCGGGATCACACCGGCCGAGCGTCAGGGCTCTCTCTTAGGGTAAGGGAGACCGGGAGGACCTCAGACTGGTTCTGCGCACCTCAGGGGCCTGGTACTGTCTGCTGTCAGCAGTCGTCAGCCTCACACTGGCTCCTTGCTCTGCAAGGTCCCTGCGTTCTGTCCTCTTAGCCGCAAGCATGGTCTCTGGTCCCTGCCTCTGGGTCCCAGGCTCTGGCTTGTGTCGTCGTCTCCAGCAGTCAGGGCCTGGCAGTGGTCCTAAGCACCTCAGGGCCCTGGCGCTGAACCAGACCTCCAGCAGTTATAGCTGGGGGGGCTGGACACACACATGCCCCTACTGTCCCTGGCGCACAGGCGGGGTAAGGGGTGGGGAGGGGGTGGAGCAACCCTTCTTAGGACCCCCCAAACCTCTCAAGGCCTGTGAATATAAGAGACTCGGGGGCCCTCATCAGATTCTGCAGGGAGCGAGGGCATCATTTTGCGTCACTCCACTACCACACTGGCTCTGCATATTACAGGCTCTGCTTTCTGTCCTGAGTCGGCTGCAGTCATGGCCTCACGTCGCTCTGCGCACCTCCCGGCAGCAATCATGACCTCTCCTCGGCAGCAGTCATGGCCTCTCCTCGGCTCTGCGCACCTCCCGGCAGCATTCATGGCCTCTCCTCGGCAGCAGTCATGGCCTCTCCTCGGCTCTGCGCAGCTCCCGGCTGCAGTCATGGCCTTCGCCTGGCTGCAGTCATGGCCTCTCTACGGCTCTGCGCACCTGCTGGTGCTCGCGCCAGACATCAAGGATAGTATGGCCTCACTTCAACTTGTTGTTCGCACCTCGAGGCCTGCCGGGTGCTGCTCTGTCCTCACTGGCTGTGCGCATACGTTTCCCGCGCTTTATAGAACAGCGCCCTCTCCTCATCCAGCAGCAGCCTTCGCCCACACATTGGCTCTGCCCATCTCGGGACCCTGGCGCTCAGTTTTCGGCAGTGGGAATGGACTCACATTGGCTATGCGGACGTCGTGTTCTTGGCGCGCTCTCCTGGGTTGGCAGAAGGCACCATACCCCACTGGTCCTGAGTCCATCTCCTTAGCAGCAGCCACATGTCCAGGCGCATCTGCTCTCAGCAGCAGTCATAGCCCCCACATATGCTCTGCGCACCTCGGGTTCCTGGCGCTCTGCTCTCAGCAGCAGTCATGGCCGCACATTGGCTCAGCGCACCCCAGGTACCCTGCGCTCTGTCCTCGGTCAGGAGCTAGCAGGCATAGCCCCACCGGCTCTCCGTCGTGTCCTCTGTAGCAGCTACTCGTGTTTATCACTTCTGAAGGAATGTCAGAAGCTGTTGTAGTCCCTTGCACTGGCTCTGCGTCCCTCTGGCACCTAGCTCTGCTGCGCCCCTCAGGTTCCTGGTGCTCTGCCCTAGGTCAGGCAGTGTGACCCCACATTGGCTCTGCGCCCCTCAGGTTCCTGGCGCTCTGTCCTATGTCAGGCAGTGTGGTCCCACATTGGCTCTGCGCCCCTCAGGTTCCTGGCGCTCTGTCCTAGGTCAGGGAATGTGACCCCCACATTGGCTCTGTGCACCTCAGGTTCCTAGCGCTCTGTCCTAGGTCAGGCAGTATGACCCTCACATTGGCTCTGTGCACCTCAGGTTCCTAGCGCTCTGTCCTAGGTCAGGCAGTGTGACCCCACATTGGCTCTGCGCCCCTCAGGTTCCTGGCGCTCTGTCCTAGGTCAGGGAATGTGACCCCCCACATTGGCTCTGTGCACCTCAGGTTCCTAGCGCTCTGTCCTAGGTCAGGCAGTATGACCCTCACATTGGCTCTGCGCACCTCAGGTTCCTGGCGCTCTGTCCTAGGTCAGGCAGTATGGACCCACATTGGCTCTGCGCTCCTCAGGTTCCTGGCGCTCTGTCCTAGGTCAGGCAGTGTGGCCCCACATTGGCTGTGCGCCCCTCAGGTTCCTGGCGCTCTGTCCTAGGTCAGGGAGTGTGACCCCATATTGGCTCTGTGCACCTCAGGTTTCTAGCGCTCTGTCCTAGGTCATGGAGTGTGACCCCACATTGGCTCTGTGCACCTCAGGTTCCTAGCGCTCTATCCTAGGTCATGCAGTATGGCCTTCACATTGGCTCTGCGCACCTCGGGTTCCTGGCGCTCGGTCCTAGCCCAGGGAGTGTGGCCTCACATTGGCTCTGCGCACCTCAGGATACTGCCGCTCTGTCCTAGGTCAACCAGTGTGGCCCCACACTGGCTCTGTGCCCCTGAGGTTCCTGGCGCTCTGTCCTAAACCAGGCAGTGTGGCCCAACATTGGCTCTGTGCACCTCAGGTTCCTGGCGCTCTGTCCTAGGTCAGGCAGTATGGCCCTCACATTGGCTCTGCGCACCTCGGGTTCCTGGCGCTCTGTCTTATGTCAGGCAGTGTGACCTCACATTGGGTCTGCGCCCCTCAGGTTCCTGGCGCTCAGTCCTAGGGCAGGCAGTGTGGCGCTCACATTGGCTCTGCGCTCCTCCGGTTCCTGGCGCTCTGTCCTAGGTCGGGCAGTGTGGCCTCACATTGGCTCTGCGCACCTCAGGTTCCTGGCGCTCTGTCCTAGGTCCGGCAGTGTGACCCCACATTGGCTCTGCGCCCCTCAGGTTCCTGGCGCTCTGTCCTATGTCAGGCAGTGTGGCCTCACATTGGCTCTGTGCCCCTCAGGTTCCTGGCACTCTGTCCTAGGTCAGGCAGTGTGACCTCACATTGGCTCTGCGCCCCTCAGGTTCCTGGCGCTCAGTCCTAGGGCAGGCAGTGTGGCGCTCACATTGGCTCGGCGCACCTCAGGTTCCTGGCGCTCTGTCCTAGGTCAGGCAGTGTGGCCTCACATTGGCTCTGCGCACCTCAGGTTATTGGCGCTCTGTCCTATGTTAGGCAGTGGGACTCACATTGGCTCTGCACACCTCAGGTTCCTGGCGCTCTGTCCTAGGTCCGGCAGTGTGACCCCACATTGGCTCTGCGCCCCTCAGGTTCCTGGCGCTCTGTCCTAGGTCAGGCAGTGTGGCCTCACATTGGCTCTGTGCCCCTCAGGTTCCTGGCGCTCTGTCCTAGGTCAGGCAGTATGGACCCATATTGGCTCTGCGCCCCTCAGGTTCCTGGCGCTCTGTCCTAGGTCAGGCAGTGTAACCCCACATAGGCTCTGCGCCCCTCAGGTTCCTGGCGCTCTGTCCTAGGTCAGGCAGTGTGGCCTCACATTGGCTCTGCGCCCCTCCGGTTCCTGGTGCTCTGTCCTAGGTCAGGCAGTGTGGCCCCACATTGGCTCTGCGCCCCTCAGGTTCCTGGCGCTCTGTCCTAGGTCAGGCAGTGTGGCCCCACATTGGCTCTGCGCCCCTCAGGTTCCTGGCGCTCTGTCCTAGGTCAGGCAGTGTAACCCCACATAGGCTCTGCGCCCCTCAGGTTCCTGGCGCTCTGTCCTAGGTCAGGCAGTGTGGCCTCACATTGGCTCTGCGCCCCTCCGGTTCCTGGTGCTCTGTCCTAGGTCAGGCAGTGTGGCCCCACATTGGCTCTGCGCCCCTCCGGTTCCTGGTGCTCTGTCCTAGGTCAGGCAGTATGACCCTCACATTGGCTCTGCGCACCTCAGGTTCCTGGCGCTCTGTCCTAGGTCAGGCAGTGTGGCCCCACATTGGCTCGGCGCACCTCAGGTTCCTGGCGCTCTATCCTAGGTCAGGCAGTGTGACCTCACATTGGCTCTGCGCACCTCAAGTTCTTGGAGTTCTGTCCTACGTTAGGCAGTGTGACCCCACATTGGCTCTGCGCCCCTCAGGTTCCTGGCGCTCTGTCCTAGGTCAGGCAGTGTGGCCCCACATTGGCTCTGTGCCCCTCAGGTTCCTGGCGCTCTGTCCTAGGTCAGGCAGTGTGGCCCCACATTGGCTCTGCGCCCCTCAGGTTCCTGGCGCTCTGTCCTAGGTTAGGCAGTGTGGCCCCGTACATTCGCGCTGTGTCCGTGTCCTCTGTAGCAGCCACACGTTACGCGCTTCTGAAGGAATGGCAGAAGCTGTAATAGCTCCTAGATTGGCCCTGCCCTCCTCATGTACCTGGCACCCGTTTCTCGGTGCGGGCTCCCCAGATCTGGAACACTCTCCCCCTCTCTATTCGCTCCATTCCTATTTTCTCCCACTTTCGGAAAGCCCTCAAAACTTTTTTCTTTCTTCAGGCTTTCCCTGGCTAAACTCCCCCGGGTCTTCTTGGTAGATATGCTCCTCAGCGCCAGGAAGCCGCTTGGCCGCAGTGCGCTCTAGAAATTTCTTTTTCATTTCATTTCATTTCATTTCACCATATTTTCAGCAATAGCCATGGCCTCGAGTTGGCTCTGCGCCCCACAGGCTCCCTGCCATCAGTTTTCATCAGCAACCATGGCCGCACATTGATGCTGCGCACCCCGGGTTCCTGGCGCTCTCTTTGCCACAGTAGCCATGACCTCACATTGTCTCTGCGGATCTCGCGACCCTGGCGCTCTGTTTATTCTGCAGCCGTCACTGCCCCTACACATTGGCTCTGCGCACCTCTGGGCCCTGGCACTCTTTTCTGAGCAGCAGTCTGTCCATTGTTGCCTCTTCGCACATCGGGGCCGCTGCGCACTGTTCTCAGCAGAAGCCATAGTCCCACATTGGCCCTGCGCGCCTCGAGGCCCCTGGCGCTGTTTTTTTTGCTCAGCAGCGGTCATAGGTCCACACTGGCCCTGAGCACCTCAGTTTGGAGCTCTATGCTTGGTCAGTACCTAAAAGCATAGTCCCACTGGCACCGAGTCCGTGTACTCAGTCAGCAGCAGCTCCCACACATGCTAACCTCCCAGTCAGCACCATCGCCCAGCATTGCCTCTGAGCCCCTCTGCCCGGGACAATGACACTCTTTTACCAGCGGGTGTTTGGAGTCAGTAACAACCATAGCCTGACACTGCCTTTCAGGGTTTTTCCGTCTTTTCAGACAGAGACAGCAGCCCCTAAGGAATTTGCGGCTTGCCTTTCTGCCAGGACTCCTTTGTGCAAAGCACTGCTCCCGCTCTAACGCGTCTATTGTCCTTTCCGCTGTCAGCGTGTCTCTGTTATTAATATTCATACCCAGCGTGCCACGGGAATGGGGCAGTGGGGGCGAGCAAAGTTCCAAGCGAGGTCCTTCTGCTCTTCTTGTTGCCAGGGTGACAGCGCCGATGCTTCAGTCAGCTGCAAGCGGTTCTCGCAGCCGTGAGGGGGAGGGGTTAATCTAAAGCGGCTGTAATTTAGTTTTCAAGGAGGCCAAATCGGAAACAGGATAGATCGCAGACTTGATCCAGAGAGGCCTTTAAACTCCCTTGTCCTTCTTTATTAATTCTCGTCTACCCCCGCCTTCCAACAGTTTCTAACTGTGCATACAATGTGGCCAAGTCAGAGACCTTTTAAGGCATGGCCAAGTCAGAGACCTTTTAAGGCATGGGCAAAGTGGCCTCTGGTCCATGGCCCCAGCCTTTCAGGGGGGGGCCTGATAGAGTCAGCTCTGTTCTGCAGAAAGTCTTGCTCTGATGACCTTTAATAATTCTTAAATAGATTAAATACCATTTTCCTTTCATTTATTTTTTTATGTGGGTAATGTGTGAGAGTCTATTATAGACATTTTGCAGAGAAAGTGTGTTTGTTTTGTGCAACATCCATAAAAAATATTTTAACCCCTTGCGTGCTGATGACGGCTCCCGGCCGTCATGCATTACAGTGCTCCTGTGCTGATGACGGCCGGGAGCCGTCATGACCACGCCCGCGATCGGAATGTCCAGCACAGGAGCGGAAATCCAGCCGCGGGCAAGGGGTTAAATCAACACAGGATCGCACATATGAGAAATGGGAGGGTTATCACAGAGATTATTTGATCTTGGAAAACGCAAGGCATTAACTGAGCAGGAAGGCATTTGCGGGTTAATTGCGGCCCTTTGAATGTGAAAACACTGACCTAAGACATTAGATGGCATCACTAAGGATTGGTAGGAAATGTCGAAAGTAACCCATTGATACTTTCCAAGGCTCTAGTGTAAACTTGCTTTTGATGGTGGACCAGCTCTCTGCCATGGTGGCTCCTGACCCTTGAGGCGCTCAATGGGCCCGACACCAGCTTAAGTGGGTCTCTAGTAGAGGGGAAGAGTTATTTCAGTAGGGCATGAGGAGACCCTGCTTCTCCCAAGCCTTGGGGTGGGGGTGTCCCCATCTCTGTCTTGAAACACTAACCTCAGACGCCCCCCCAAAAAAAAACACATTTTTCTAGTGGAGGACTGAACTTCAGTGTTGTTTTGGTGCTGCTTAATACCGTATCAGTTTTTTTCCCCTTTTCTTTCTTCTGGGAAATAGTTGCTTTGTGCCAGTGCATTCTGGCTTTCCTCCAAATCCTGTATTTAAAACACAGCACGGAAACGGCTATGACGCACATAATTGATGACGCCCTCCAAATCCTTGATCGCAACGATTCCTGTCTCCTCATCCTTCTTGACCTCTCCTCAGCTTTTGATACTGTCAAACATGAGAACCTACTGGAGCTGCTAAATACCAGAATGGGTTTATCCGGGACTGTTCTCAAATGGTTCACTTCCTTTCTACCTAACCGGTCTCAGAAGTTCAAGATCAACAACGTGCTGTCCTCACCTCTGCCTGTAACTTTAAGCGTCCCACAAGGATCCTCCCTATCCCCCACATTGTTCAACCTCATCATGGAACCACTCACCACCTTGCTTCAAGCATCTAATGTACACTTCCATATGTACGCCGATGACACTCAACTTTATCTCAAGCTACAATCCCCGGAAGACATCAAGCTTCTGAACTCCACACTCCAATACCCAATCATGGTTGGCCGATAATCACCTCAAACTAAATGCTCTGAAAACTGAATTCCTTCACCCAAACCTGGCTCAATCACCTAACTGCGCTCAATGTCCAACCCACCATCGTGGAATCTGCGAAATCCTTAGGTATCACACTTGACGCCAAGCTCAACATGCAGCAGCACATTAGCAAAGCAACTAAAGGAGCAAACTTCCAAATCAACACTCTGACGAGACTTAAACCCTTCTTCCCAGCTAAGGACTTCCAAAATGCTGTACAAGCCCTAGTCATCCCTCGCATAGACTACGGAATTGTGGTCCTTAGCGGACTCCCCCTTTCAACAACCGCACCCCTAAGAGCCTCCTTGAACGCTGCCACGAGACTCATCACTGGTTCAAGGAAACATTCGCATATATCCCCTGACTTAAAATCCCTGAACTGGCTGCCATTTGAAGCCAGAATACAGCTGAAAATAGCAGTTATGACACACTCGGCTGTACACCACAAGTCACCCAGCTACCTCACTCAAAAGCTGACTATATCTGGAGGCTCGCGATCCAATAGAAGTACAAAAAATCTACTCCTGAAACCTCGTAGATTCCAGAAGGAAAAAACATGCAAACGCTCCTTCTCAGGAATGGCTCCCAGGATCTGGAATGCACTCCCTCCTGAAACGAGGCTTATCTCCTCCACGGCACTTTTTAAGAAAGAGGTAAAAGCCACCCTTATGGCTAAGTTCACCTGAACTCTATTGTTGCTGGAACAGAGACTTTTGCACAGTTGCTGTAGTACTGGTTTACCTGATTGTCTGTTAGGATATCAGTCCTGTACAAGTATAATACCATTATGCTATTTCACTTACTACCGACTACTATATTGTACCCAATAGTTGGTCTAACCACCTTCTTGTTGCCCCTACCCCTTGTTTCCTGCAAGTTTTAAGTAAGAGGTAAAAGCCATCCTTATGGCCTAAGCTCACCTGATCTCTATTGTTGCTGGATCAAAGATTCTGCACCGTTTTGTATTATTAGTCACTTGATTGTTTACTGATATCATATCTGTACATGATTGTTATCCTATTATGCTACTATATTGTACCCAATAGTGTATTAATCACCCTCCTGTTGCCCCTACCCCTGTCTCTGTAAAGCGCTCTGATATCTGCAAAGATCTTGTTCGCGCTATATAAAACTTTGAATAATAATAATAATAATAATAATTTGCAGTAATTTCAGTGAGCTGCTGTTGTTACAATATTGGAAACACACATCTCTGTCCCTGACTCTTAGATGTAAACACCTTTAGAATTTGGACTAGTATGTCTGTGCACTATCAGTAACCTGACCAAAGAGAGCATGAAAGAGCTAAAATTGGATCAAAGGTTCAAAGCTGGGGCCCGCAAAATTCGTTTGGCAAAGGGTCCCCAAAATCCTTAAGATGGCCCCCAAAATCCTTAAGCTGTCCCTGGGCCAAGCAAATGGACCGGTTGCACTCGCTGCCCGTTCGAGAAGGTTGTTACGGCCAGAGAGTTTGACTTTGGAACTGGGGAACGCAACCATTGAAAGCTTGAGGCAGGCTCGAGTCAGATGCCTGGCTCTGGCTCAGCTCGAGGCCCTCTTAGACCTTCTCGGACCCTCGAGCACAACGCAAGCCAAACTTTAATGTGACATCTGCCTGCCATCCACCTCTGCCCACATATGCCAATAATTAAATACAAAGCATAAACAATTCAGCTTTAGTGGCTGATGCATAATGTGAAACAAAAAAACTAGGATCAATCCTGGTTTCCTCGCTTGACCAAATTGTGTGATCCTAGGCAAATATTTTATTTCACTGAGCCTCCATTTTCTTAACACATGACAGTACCCTTGAATATGTGCTTTCAGAATAGGCATTGTACAAAAGCATATTGTGTTTGATTTAATGGACTATAATGTTGCTCCATGTAAAAAAAGAAACTAGCACACTTTTAGGAAACAGATAAAACTGACTTGTCTCTTAATTCACTAATGAAATTAGTTATCATCAGGGCTGGGGAGCTGGAATGGTTCCTAGTTCTTGTTTAATAATAACCTGCTGTACTAAACTGAAACACTTTCTTCTGTGTATTAAAGAAGTACATTTTTTTTTAATTTTGAAAAGATTTGACATATGTTTGTATGATGCTTGATGCATGATTTACATGCCAATTGTTTTCAAGGCTAAGATCATGCATAGGCTCTTAGAACGAGAGGTGCAGTGTTTAATTTGAGCCAGCCATTTCCGGGGCTCGGCACCCACACTTAATTGCTGGAACCTGCATTTATGACAGCTGCCTCATGGTTGCGCTGTTTGTGTAATTTAAAGATGAGAAGGAAAACAGTTGCTTGTTAATTCAAACTACATTCGAAACGACTAATACCTGCCACCCAAGCCATTCTTAAAGCTTTGGCGGCCTCGAGCAGTTGAGTAAGTACAGTGGCAACATGTGTTGCAAACTGCGGTGGCCTCTTGACGAGGGCCCCGGAGCTTATTTTTTAAAATAAATTAAGCAGTGCAGAGCAGGCTCTTGGTTCGGTTCTAGTTCGTCTCTCTCTGTTAATTTGTTGGCTGGCCCACTTCTAGGGAACCAGGTTCAAGTCCCAGTGGCGGCTCAACATCCTGTGATTGTGGGCAAATCTTAATCTACAACACGTTAAAAAAAAAAAAAGTTCACCTGTCCTTGTGCTCATGTAAAATTTTGCAATGCAGAAGGCTGGGATCGCACTACACAAAATTGTAAAAAAAATAGCATTTTCTGATCTTGTTATTGGAATGATAGCATTTTCCACACTCCCCTTTCCCCACTTCAAATCCTTACTGTCCAGCAAGGGTTAGCTGATAAGGTGTGGGTGGACATCAAAAGGAATGGCGCTCTTCGGTCTCCTCAAGTCTCCTTCCTATGTTCGCTGACCCATATTGGTCATTATTTGCTGATGTTTTTCTTTTAACTCTGACCTGTCTTTTTCTGTTTCAATCTCTAAGCTGTGGTCTTTGACCTTGCAATCGGTAATTAGTTGCCATTCTATGATATCCCTAGAACTGTCTTAACCTTGATCCTGTACATGGATAGAACCTGTGGTTGGTGTTTCTCACTGCAAGCAAGTGTTCTGGCCTGTGATTTCTGGCAGTCTGGGAATAGCATGGCAGTTAGATTTGCTCTTTATCTAGGGTTACCTGTGGACTTGATTTTTTATAGCATTTTTTAGAAGTGCTCCATGTAGCTAGGAGTCACCACCGTGTGCTTAAAGAAGAATAAGCAGGATTAGCCATATATATTCTAGTAGTCTCTATGTTCGTAGAGGGTGTCGACACACCAAAACAAGCATTTACAATGCAACGGTTTCGCTTTTGTAAAAGTTAGAGCTTTTGTCATTGCTCATGACAGATTTTCTTGTATATGTTGTTGTAGAAATCTAGTGAGTAAAAGGCATGTAATTGATAATGACAATAACTTAATGTTTTTAATTGTGAGTAGTAAAGAGTTGTAGTAGGGTTAGTAGTAGAGAGTGAGTATTATAGTTATTTGATGGTAGAGTAGTAGAGAGTGAGTATTAGAGAATGAGTAGTACAGTAGTAGGGAGTGCTGGTGATGGGAGTAGTAGAGTGAGTATTATAGAGTTATTATAGTTGTAGAGAGTAGTATAGTGTGACAAGAGTATGAGAAAGTCCACCCTTGAGGGGTTCATTTTAAAACGTGTCACAGCGTCACACTGCGAGGCAGGTGAACACCGCACACTACCACAACCTTCCTTTGGGGCTTCTGTGGTAAAAGGAGGCATGACTCTGAAAGTGCGCTCCTCACACCGTGGGCAGGAGGCGCTAGACTGGTGCATGAGGCGCTATGTGAATGAGAGCAAATCCAAGAGCACTGGGGGCGCAAACAATGGTGGGGAGTGGTGGGGTGACGTGGCATGCACGGACGGCCCAAGAGGCGTTTCGCTTGGATCGACGGGGTTCATTCCTTCATTCATTCACTGAATTGTCTATTCAAAGATTGATCTATTGGTCCCTCACACCCGAGGGAGGGAGGGCTGGGGCTGTGTCTGGCACACACATATGCGGTACAGTCTCCTCGCCTGCCCTCTCCCTTCCCCCACCCCACATGGGTGCAATGCACCATCACCCCGCACCACTGAGCCATGCCTCTAATGCTGGTGCCACGTGCTCTTGTGTGCACAAGGCCTGTCGTCAAACCACAGCAGTTTTGTTTCTGCTGCCTGCTGATGAGTTCTTCACTATTTTAATATTCTTACTCTGTGTAATTTTAATTGTGGGTACTTCGGTAGCATCTAACCCAGACGGCAGCAACCCCACTTTGTCTTTACTCCTCTTGTGCCATCATTGCTGTCTTTTGCAACCATCACTCCAGTTGGAAGGAGTGTCGATGCATTAAACAAACTTCTGTGGAAAAACTAATTCAACTTCTGACCCCTGTTCTTAAAATCACAACCCACACCATCCACCGACGGTGCAGTGAAGGCCTGGTGTGTGCCAGGCCAGCCCTGATGCGGACGGTGAGGTCTCCTGCAGAGGCACTGGCAGGTACAACGGGCACAAACACACACAATCATATTTGTCAGGTCTGAAGGCACTGAAAACCCGTCCTTTCTTCCACATAACATTAAAGACTCGGGATAACAATGAACAACCGTGGCCTAAATAAACAATACATCCTTTCAAACCCCTTAATTGCTGCCGTCGGCCAACGGTCGTCACGGCCACTACCTCCCCAGTGCTGCGCACGACCGTTGGACGTCCAGTTCAGCACTGGATAATGGACAGCGCAGCACTGGGGAGGTTTGTTTACAAGCTCTAAAGGGGTTAAACGACATATATACAAAGCCTGGCATGTGCAAACAAAGTTGCGGATGGGCATCAACCTTACTGGCATTTAGTATCAAGTAAGTTAGCAGGAAGGAACCAAGCCGACTTATTACAGCCACGTGGTTCCCTGTGTGTGTATAGAATTCTCAACCTGTAACCAAAGTAACCATTGCAGGGGTTATACACGGATGCATGTCAGGGAGGGAGGCAAACAGTGAAAAATGATTTAATTTAAATGCATTGACGTGCCCCTGAACAGCATGGCGCCACGCTGCACAGAGTCCCATACTTTCATAGTACTGGGACAATATGCCCCCTACACTTCAGGTCTGTGGACAACCTCCCCTCCCGTTTACAGGTCTTTCAAAGATGCATCGTGGCATCAGTCCATGTGACCCTAACTGAACAAAATACAAGTTAACAAATGGGCCTTGGCCCGGCAGCTATCAATTGTTATTCTTACCTGGCTGGTGAACTGCCGCGTTCACATACACGCACTGCACACGACGTCCATGAGTCTAGACAGCAATCTGCAACCATTAAATCAAGCTGCAGGCACTGCAGTAAATCATTTGTCTCACTGGCTCACCAGATAAACACACAGTGTTAAAAAAAAATGGCGTCCACTCAGTTTAACAGAAACTCTCTGGAAGCCTCAGACACTACAAGTCGAGTCTGCGCAGGTTCATACCATCTTATGTATATCTTATATCATGTTACGTAAAGCGCTCTGACACCTTCGGGTAAAGTTCGCGCTATAGAAAATCGCATTAAATAAAAAAATACCAGGGTGAGAGGAGGATCCCCAAAGATGCGGCGGATTCGGAGCACCAATGAAGTTGTTGGCAGGGGCAGAGACCAGCACACGGGTTAGGGTAGGGGGTGTAGATACTGACCAGAACCGGCGGCCGCGAAGTTCGTCTTCAACTTAGCCCACTTCTAAGTGCAGCCTAAGAGGAAACAGACTTTTGGACATAGACGGGGGACTACTCGTTGCCTAATAATAATAGTGACGATCCCATTCCAAAATGGCGTCGGGTTCGAGTTAAACGGAATTTTCTTCCCCAGCGGAAGATTACTTTTATTTATTTAACGCTTTCTAGAATTTTTATTTGGTGGTTGTGGTACAGGCTGTTTAGAATAAATCAAAAATGTGAAATGTGTGCACAAGTTGTTCTCAATTCATGCTGGCTTCATTAAGAACTCCACGAAGCGACAGTGACAAACGAAGCCTGAATGAACGGCTGCAAAACAGTCTATTGATAAAAGACTCCTAGAAAGGGTGTAATGGTTGCGACCAGGAGAGAGAAGTACAGTGGCGCAGGCCGCAACGGAAGACAAGCATTTACAAGTAAGGGCCGGAGACACGGACAGCGGGAGGGGAGTGGGAACGGGCACACGGACAGCAGGAGGGGGGGCGGGGACGGGCACACGGACAGCGGGAGGGGGGGGCGGGAACGAGCACAATCAAAAGGCAGAAAGCAAGAAAAAAAAAACAAAGCACTCACCTGGACTTCTTCCGGCGGCGGTCGGCCTGGAGGAATGACAAAAAAAACCTTTGAAGAAAAAAAAAATAAACAACCGCCCACCGCCGCATGACGTTCAAAAAGGGGCGGGATGAGAAAAATTCTCTGGAACGCCCACGAATCTGCTCGGAGAATAACGGACAGATCTCTCTTCCAATGGCTAGCCTCCATTTATGGAGCTAGCCAATGGAAGAGACAGGCGGGACAAAGCCCTGTACTGCTAAACAAAAGATTTCGCCTGTGCGAACACTGCTGCGCAGTGGACGCCAGGCGAAACCTAAAAAGGTGTCTCAAAAAACTCTCTCACATGTCTGTTGAATCTGTGAAGTGGTCATTTCAAAATGAGTAATTTCTGATTCACAGAAATAACTGACAAGGAGATTTCCGACAGATCAACAAATGAGCTATGCTTCTCGAGAGACAGCTGGACCCAAGTATATACCTTACTAAACACACAGCTCTTAATTCCAATCACATTACCACATTTTTGCCAAGAGAACAAACAGTGCCAAGCTAGCCTCATGAGAGTTAGCCGATGGTGTTCACGAGGAACTATAATGCAACAGCAGAAACACCGCTTCTGGGGACTCTAAGCACCACATTCTATAGCGCCATGAGGCACACTGCCTGAGGGTCCTGGGGAGGAACCCCAAGCGCTTGAAAGCACTGTCAGATCTCCCGCAGCACGGGACGCATCCGGGCCAAGCCCGGCCTGCACCTGTCAGCGACAGGAAGAGGGTGGGTTGGGTATTTCTCTAGCATATAAGGTACTGTTTTATGCTTTATTCCTCCTAAGGATTGCATCCGGACGGATCATAATGCAGTCTGTTTTACCATATCAGTTCCTAATAAGAGCCATAGTGAATCCAATCTTTCCAAAACCATACAGCCGCGTCTGTGGCGGAAAGTTGACAGTGCAGACCTAGATCAATTATTAAACCAACAGTGTCCAGTACTAGATGGAAGAATTGATGGTTGCCACTAATTAGCTGGATGAAGCAGCCTTGAAGCTTGCACCTACTAAAACTTTCGATTATTTCAGGTAATCCCCTGCTGCCCCCTGGTATACTGCAGAGCTGAAAAAGATAAAGCAAAAATGTAGGATCTTTGAAATATAGTGGAGAATTGATTACAGTGATGAGAAAAAAGCGCAGTATAAAACTGCATTAGATGGATATATAAAATCCTGTCCGCAGCTGAGATATGCTGGTATTTTATGGATACAATCTGCTCAGCTAAAGATCCTAGCAGAGAACTGTTTAGGACAGTTACCTCCCTTACCAGCTATAACAAAACCTAAACCTTTCAACCTACACAAGAGGTCTGCAATAGGCTTGCAGAATAATTCCAGACTAAGGTGTCAGTGATTTATGACAAATTATTTTCTTTATCTAAAGAGCCTTGGTCATGTGTAACTCCTGCTTCCATTCCCTTTTTTCAAGAGCCTTTAGCTGATGTTGAACCTGGCCAGGCTCTTTTGGACCATTTCCCTCCTCTTTCTGAGGACAGGACTTTGAGTCTTCTTGGGACTACAAAATCAGGATCTTTGCTGGATTCTTGTCCACCTTAGGTCCTTCATTTTTTTATGTAAAACGGTGGGCAAACATCTTACTATACTGCTCAATAGAGTCCTAACATCTGGTCATTTTCCAGCAGAATGGAAAAAGGCATACTGTGCTGTAAAAGCCTACTTTAGATCCCGGAGATACGAAAAATTATAGACCAGCTAAAATACTGGAGAAAGCTCTCAATGCCAACCTCATGACTTTCATTGAGACTCAGAGCATCTTGGATTATTCTCAACATGGGTTAAGGTCGTTCCATTGTACCTAATCTGCACTCCTGGCTATGTGCTTGTCTGTCTGCGCCAGTGCGCATTGGAGAGTGTGTGCTTTCATTGGTGGGTGCTTGTGCATGTCTGTGCGTGTGATGGTGTGTGCACGCTGGATTTGTTATTTTGGTCCCCTACACATTGTTTTACTTCCCTGGGACAACAATTGGACAGTGACCAGACCTTGAACCTATCCCCTAACTTGCCTACACATCAGGACTTGGAGCCTGCAGAACTTACCCCAGACTGTGGAGACCTAGCGATTTGCTGATGCCCGGTAGAGCTACCATATAGCTAAAGAGGAGATGGGTTGTGGACTCCCCCTCCCTGACGTCACCTACCCAGCCGGACCTTGGGCAGATTTTCCCCTCGTCTCTATGTCCTGTTTTCCTCCTACGCCTTTACCCTATCCCCTTACCCTTCCTGCTCCATTCACCTTGTCCCCTATGTTCTTTAAGTTATTTTTTTTAACTGATGTAATTTGCCACATTATCGTCCCTCTTGTAAAGCGCTCTGATTCCATCGGGTCTAGCCAGCGCCATATAATAATTCATTAATTAAATATGTTCCCATTTAGTACTCTTTCTCCCTTTGTCTACCTCCCCAGCTCCTAGGTCCTATCCACTCTCCCCTGAATCTCTCACCTTGCCTGCTAGTCTGCCTAGCCCCTGTCCTTTGTGCCCTTTGACTAAGCACTCCTTCTCCCCTTGTTGGGGAAAGATCCAATATTTATACTCTGGAGTCTCAGCGTAACCGCTGTGAGAGTCCACTGTGCCTAGGGAGCCACTCACAGCTGAGGTCTGGATTGGCACCCCTTGCCAAAGCACTCCCTCTCCCCTTTTTGGGGAAGGATCCAGTATGTAGGCCTTGGAGTCTCAGAGACCCCTCTGAGAGAGTCCACTGCGTAAAGGGAGCCTCCCGCAACAGAGATAGGGAAGCGATACCACTTCCCCTGGGATCACTGCTTACTGGACTTTGGACGTTGCTTTGACTCGTCTACCGGTTTGAGTCCCCGTCGCCCTTCCCCTCCTCTTTCCATGCGATGTCCTTCACCCTCCCCTCCTCTTTCCTGCCTTCATTACCTGTTTACTTCCCCAGCTCCTTCCCCCCCTCCCCTGAATCTTTCCCCTTGCCTGCTTTCCCCTTACGTATTTGTGCTTATTGTTTATCTTGACCTTACAAGTAACTATGTTGCCATGCTCTAATAACTGTGTAAACTTTGTAATGATGTATCCTGTAACTATGATCTGATGTTCATGTAAAGCGCTCTGATACCTCCGGGTCTAGCCAGCGCTATATGAGGAGGTTTGGCGACAGGTGGACTCAGGTAGCAGGAATGTGCTGATGCTTATCAACATCTTTGCTTTGATACAGAGAATCATTCACTGTTAATCAGTCTGCTAGAGGGGATCGGGGTCAGAGGCACAGCCCTAGCCATTCTTAGTTCCTTTTCTTGAAAATAGGAATCATAGCATGATCTTTGGTGAGTTTAATTCCGGTTCCTTCACTTTGACCTGTGTGATTCCTCAGTGGTACTCATTTTCGCCCACACTCTTCAACATCTATGTCATTCCTCCAGAAAAACTTATTAGATCTTACAGATTTGCCGTTGTGTCTTATGCAGATGACACACAGATTGTGATAGCCATCTCCTCTGATGTTGATGTCGTAGCCTCCAAGTTCAAGGATTGTTTGTCCAAAATTGTGGGTTGGATGCAAAAAAATAGCTTGAAGCGTAACTCAGAAAAAACTGAAGGTCTGCTTTTTGGTTCCTATAATTCCTTTTGAAATACGGCTTGGTGGCCGTCCTCTTTAGGTACTCTCCCCTGTCGGTTGGAGTAATTAGCAAAGAGATTGAGTTGGCAGAGCGATATCTTTCCCTCACTGCGCCCCCCCACCCCCCACATGCAGCTTTTGCCCGTTCCATCTCCTGTTAATGCAAACTTGACCGTGTGTATGCCGGAATCTAAGGGAGGTACATCTTGTGCTGATACCCCCAGAGTTAGTGCATCGGTAGGTGGGCCTGTCAGAATTCTTCAATGGGGAGAATCTCAACCCCAAACTCATTTTAATGACATTAAGACAGGAAAGAGGAAGAGAACTGAGGGAGGGGTAAAACCAAAGAGACAGTGTCCCGCTCCATCAACTCAACTGACAAGCCCGGGCACCAAGGTAAGGAGGGTCAGGGATGGAGCCCACGTGTTAGCAGTGGCCCTGAGTACTTGTGTCATGGTTTCCATGACAGCCTTATTGAACCCGATTTTTGCTTGGCTTCAGAATATTAATAAAGAGCTGGAGAAATGGAATCTTACTTTTCAGGCGTCACACACCCCTGTGCTAAACCCCCCCCCCCTCCCCCCCACCCCAACGACTCCCCCGTTGCCTAATTTCTAGCATGTACTTGATGATTTTGGACTGTGAAGTACTGATCTGCAAAACCAAAGATTGGGGACCAGGAGTAAGCCCGCAGGAAGGGAGACTGTGCCTCAGGGTTGTGCAGTGAGAACAGAAAAGCTTGTAGAGCAATACAAGTGGCGCTCTGAACTTATGAGGCATCCTACTGTTAATCCTTTTCCTCAACTTCCTCCAGAGTGTACGCCCTATGTTCTAGTCCTCAATATGTCCCAGTCGTGGAACCACAAGTCAGAGAAGTCTACTCTGCATTGAAAAACAATGTAATCCAATGCGTCTGGAGCAAATCTGGCTGACCGATAGACTATTCCAAGTAAATCTTAAGGCTCAGAAGAATGCCCTGTACCGAGCCAGGTAAGAAGGAAACTTCTGGGGCCCACCTTATCAACTTCAAGTCACCCAATTTGGTAGAATCCTTGCTGAAGGTCCTTTATTCTCAACACCGGGACTGGGATCCACCGATGTGCTACCATTGGGATATTTGTTTTTCCTACCAAAGACTTTTCCCCTATACCTGCACAAAGGAGTTTCTGCCAGCCAGGTCCGATGATTCAAGAGTTTTTTTTTGTTTTTGGTGTTCAAATATCTTTATTGTTTTGAATAAGAGAAATGAAAGGTTCATAAAAAAACACTGCAATACAGCATAGCACAATACAATATATAATAAGTCACGGACAAAAAGTTATAACGATAAGGACACATTCCTGTCAAGAATTAATAGACAGTGTCAACCAGGAGTATGAACAGTTCATTATTGAAGTGAAGAAAGTCCAATCTATGAATAGTAATTGACATATGTTATAAGTTAAAAAATTGATTCACAAAATAATACATATCTAAGTAAGGAGAATAGATAAGGACGTCAGCATAAACCATGTTAAGACCTTACAGTAATCGTATTGCTTGGTAAGTAAGATCGCACAAAGAAGATAGAGCAGGGCAAAGAAAGAAAAGACAGAAGAAAAAAACGAGGAGAAGAAAAGGAGGAAAAGAAGAGAGAAAAAGGAAAGATGAGGGGACATCTGCTTTAGAATAGGGAACACCCTAAATAGGAGAATCAAAGGGATACTGAGCTACCAACCCCTGAGATGCTAGGCCAATAATTCAAGAGTTTAATGTTCAAATCACTTGTTTTTTCAGAAGATCTGGACTGACTCTCATAGCCGGGAGGTATCATGCAGTTAGGATCTCACAAGAACATAATGGGTTCAGGGGCTCTAGTGTTTTTTGAAAATGGAGGGGCCTTCGATGACCGATTCCTAGGGGCTTCTATAGCCCTCCTGGGCAGTACTGTATTGGGGCTGGAAGGCAGGGGCTTAGGCTCCTGTCAAGGAACATTGCTGGACTTCACAACAAGCTTGCAAATCCGGACTGGATCTCTGAAATAGATAAAGCAGACATTATTTTACTGCAGGAACCATGATCCTTGGGTGAGTTTAGTGTCGATGGATACGATACTGTTTGTACCGCAGCTTCCCCATCTAGTTCGAGGTGAGCTAAGGGGGCCTTAGCTATTTTGATTTCTGTTAAGCTGACAGGCATTTCATGTAGTAGCATTAGCTGTTCAACTCATTTTCAGATGATTTTGTTACAGAGCCCTACTCATTTGACTTGATAAATCTGTATAATAATGCATTTGACCCAAGGGTAACAGAGGTAACTGAGGGCTTGGAGACCACCCTAGAAACCATTATGGACGATTATAATCAGGAGATGCTCATAGTATGGGCAGGTGATTTTAACATCAAGTTATGTGGTGATAACCAACCCTACCCCCTATGGGGCTAAGGATAAGGATGGGGGGGAGGGGTGGTTATTCTGCATTTCCAACACTCACAAGTTGGGGACTCTGCGGATAGGATTATGGCATCTAGGAGTCTTGTATTTGCAAAAGAATTTAGGATGGATGGGCATTTGCTGCTCCTCACTTTTTCGGGAGCCACTAGTTGAAGTGAGATAGACTTTTTTTTATCCTATCCGTGGACCTTGATGATTTTTTTATTGGGTTATGAGGTTGATGCCTCTTGTATAAGCGACCATAACCCTTTGACATTGGCCCTCAATTTGCACCTGGGAGTAATGAAGGTAGCCGGGAGACCATACCACTACGTAACTCTCATAACATAGGTTTAAAAATTAAATGGGAGTCTTTAAATAAGGGGCCCTTCATTACCAACTTGGTAAATTAGAATCCTTTCTCAATTCTGACCTTGGCGGAGGAATCCCCTAAATCCATCACAGATGCACTTGTGCCCTCTGTGCGGCAGTCGATAAAGGACTGAGGTGCAACAGAACAGCTAAATCATTACCCCACTTGTTTGGTTCAATCATGCATGGACTACGGCCCACAAAAGGCTGAAATTAGTCCTATCCAAAACACCCCTCCTCAGAGAAGAAATTGTGGATGCGCGTCTGTCCTACAAAGCTACCCTGGAGGACAGGAAATCAGAGTTGAGAAGGGCTGCTTAGGAAGATCTGGGTAAGGCTGCCCGATTGAAGGACAGTGTCAGTTATTGGAAGGTGGTTTATCAGCTTTTTTTTTATCTCTGTGGCGAGGTATGGAGCAGGAGTGTGTGATTATAAACGTCTGGGGCCATTGCAGCAGGTAGAAAATAAGTTATTGCATAGACTACTGGCTGTTTCACAATCTACCTCTGCCTCTATGTGTCTTTCAGAGCTGGGCCTGGGCCTGGCACCCTTGTGGGATAAGATAAAGCCAAAACCCCTCTTATTGCGGTTCAGGATCTGGGGAAACACGAAAGCGCAATTACAGAGAGATGTAATGAACGATTGCCTTCTTTCTCTGGACAGTGCATATGCTATACCTTGGCTTAGTTACATCAGGATGGAATTCACTGACCTGGGCCGGCTGCATTTGGCCAGTAACCCAGCGAATTTGTATCTAAGGGCTATAACATGCTGACGAGGGACAAACAGCCGCGCTGATCTTGTTGGATCTAAGCGCGGCATTTGATACCGTGTCGTACCCCTTGTTACTTCAAAGACTTGCGGCATGTGGCATCAGGAACAACGCTCTGAAGTGGCTAACCTCGTTCCTGGACGAACGTAGCTTCCAAGTCACCCAAGGAAAGCTGCGGTCTGATAGCTACCCTCTGCCCCAAGGGGTCCCTCAGGGATCAATTCTGAGTCCCACCCTGTTCTATCTGTATGTGGGACCACTAGCAGAATGTGTAGAGAAGCATGAGGTGTCAATAGTATCCTACGCAGATGACACACAGCTCATTGTACTGTTATCCCAGAACAAAGCTCAGGCAGCTACCCGCTTTACCAAATGCTTAGAGGAGGTAGCCGACTGGATGTCGAACCACTACCTCAAATTAAATGGGAGTAAGACAGAGGTATTGGTGGTGGGGAAAGCACCCTCCATCTGGTCATCTGCTTGGTGGCCAGAAGTACTCGGACAAGTCCCGCACCCAAAATCAGGGGTAAAAAACCTTGGAATCTGGTTCGACTCCAAACTGTCTTTCGACAATCAGAATCGGAAGGTAGTGGGGAAGTGTTATGGCGCCATGAGAACACTGAGAAAAATCATAGATCTGCTTCCATCTAAAGCCAGGAAACCCCTAGTGCACGCAGTAATTACCTCACAATTAGACTATGGTAATGTGCTGTATTTGGGCGCATCCAAAAAAGGCCTTGCCAAACTGCAGAGCGTGCAAAACGCTGCGGCACGTCTAGTTCTCAGCCTTCCAAGGAGAGCTGACTCGAAGAAAGCCCTATCCACCTTACACTGGCTGCCAGTGGAGAAGAGAACCATGTTCAAGGCACTGTGCTACTGCCACCGCATCCTCCCATATAAAAGCCCAAAATACCTGCAACCATTGCTGACTAAATATACCCCAGGACGAAACCTGAGATCCAGGGACATGGCATTAGTAAGCATCCCAAGAATATTCAAGGCCCGTATGGGGGCTCGTTCTTTTAGGTACTTGGCAGCGAAAAGCTGGAACACCATGCCAATTACCTTAAGAATAGAGCCTAATGAAGGCCCATTCCGCAAGCAGCTGAAGACATGGCTGTTCGCAAAAGCCGAGGTCGGCACGAACTAAGGACCGGGTAAAACACACTTATGCGCACTTAGATATGTCTCAGCGCGGGGACACACCGTTGGTGTAACCAGGCGCTCTACAAATGAAATAAATAAATAAATAAATTAAAAAGAAGGAGCCTTTCCCAGGGAGAGCAGACTCCACCAGATGGAATTCGATAAATTGTCTGCAAGCGTCAACTACAATTTGATTAATTGACATTTGGCTGGGAGCCTGTCTTTCCTGGTTTCATAATGGCAATCAAGTTCTACTTGTGTAGAATACATTTTAATTCATTGCATCTTCTTGTTGCTGTTCTGAGGAAGGTCGCCTGGGGTTTGTTATTATTGAGGTGTCCATCCAATAATACTTCACAACAAAGCACAATGCACTTTATCATATGTTGTAGTTTGTATTCCTAAGACAGGAAAAGCTTTCTGCACTCGCTCCTTCAATACTGAATCTCATAAGGAGACTTTTGTACATTTGCAAAGGTTGGAGAATATGGAGATATGCGTGGCTATGGGAAACATTGTATGTCTTCCCTGAGGGTCAGAGATAGATAAGCCTCTGTATAATGATTCCCCTCTTGTATATAGTAGGATTTTTAGGTTTGTTGATTTTAATCCAGGTTTCCCCTTAGGGCCTCCGATGGTGCTTTTATATTGTGTTTTTAATCATGACGTTTGACGTATAATATTGTTTTATTCATGTAGTGTTTCTTCCAGTTATTGCATTTTATGATGTGATTTTTGGAGAATGAGTGTTTTATTATGTGCATTGTATATTATGATGTTATATTTGTGAAATGCTTTTTTTATTTCACTTTTATGGCCTAAATGTGGGCCAAATAAAGTCTTCTTGGCTGACTGACTATAAAGCAAATTGTTTTATTGGGGGAAACTCTTTTGCAAATGTTATGTCTTGAGTGTCAGGGCGCAAGGCATGATCTGAGGATTAGAAAAATGCACATTTCGCATGCTAAATTGATGTAAGCAAGAAAACATGGCTGCAACAGGTTACAATCGCACCGAAACGTGTAACATCCATTGTGATTAACATATTGACTATTAAAAATGCCTTAGACCAAGATGGGCAATCATCACCCACGGTGTGGATGATTGGTGGAACTCCTTGAGGGACAGAATCTAAGGAGTCAACACTTTCTTTTGCTGGCAGTTTCACAAGGTTGATTGTGTGGTATATTTTCCAAGAGTACTCCATGTTGTATCCCTGCCCATGAAAAAAAAGAGCTATATATGTTCTTTTACTAGAATCTGTTCACAAGCAATCATTTTACTTAGTCATTCCCAATGGGCTCGCAAATTGCGAGAGGCTCATTAATATTCATGAGCCTCGCAATTTGCGACCCCATTGGGAATCGCAAACAGTGTTAAACACACTGTTGTACATGCCAAATAGCGCCTCGCAAATTGTGAGTTGCAAATGCGACGCAATTTGCGAGGTGCTATTTAGCAGGTCGTACATCTGGCCCCTGGTACCAAACCAAGAAGTTGAGGTGGAGTGCATTTAGACAAAATGGACTCTACCATTGTAGCAGCTATCAACAAGATTAAAGATTGGGGACTGGGGAGATACTCAAGACGGAAGAGAGCCCTCTCTGGCCACAGGCCGGTTCGCTGTTTTCACATGTACCCTCTGTGGAACGAGTACCCTAACCAGCTGTTCAAAAGGTAGACACTTGATGGACAACACTAGCTTAAATCTAGTGCTGATGGGTAGGCTTTAGCATATGTGGTCAAGTAGATGATTAGGGGGTGGATCCTGGGAAGACCAGAAAGCAAGGAGCACATGAACTGGCACAGAGGATCCATAAACAGGAACTGCACAAGAGGTATCGAAGCTTTGGGGTATTCCTCCCCCCACACCAATGATTAACCTCCAGGAGAAGGCTGTTTCAGTTCTGCTGCAAATATTTCCCCCAAAATGATGTATTAGACTTTTTGCAAAGAAGCCAAGAATAATACAGTAGGATAAGCACAGGATTGGTATAAAGGTATAGACATAAGCACAGCGATCAAAGACATTGTGATACATGATATCAAATAAATTAGAAAGCCCTGTATCAATGGGAAACAAGCAACTGAGCAGATTTGCTGAATGAACTAATCTTTGATATCTTGGGGTCTTCCATAAGCTGCATCTGCCGGTAATGTGTACTTAAAAAGGTAAGTAACCCAGGCCCACCATGTTTGAAATGAGACATGATGCGCAGATTTCCAGTCAATGAGAACGACTTTTATTGTAATCACCAATAAAAGATCAAGGAGGGCTGTGTCCGGTTCTGAATGCAGGGGCGAACTCAGGGCTTCATGTGGACCAAGAATAATCCTGGGGAAATCTAATGTAATGAAAAACATCAAACATTTCACTCAGCTGGCAGCAATATGGTCCCAGTAAGGGGTCAGCCACTTACCGCCATAAAATATATGTTCAGGGTCACTGCATTCCGTCTTGCAGGACTAGCAGATATCCTAATCGGAGAGAACCCCTAAATAGTACCCCAACTTTGTATAGGGGAACAACAAATATTAACTTTTTTCTGTTTTAAAGGTCACCTGGCAGATCCACAATGACCTCCAGGGAGCTGTATTGCTTCTCCGAATCCACTACCTACTGTTAAATTCCACAACACAATCTAATCTCTCACCTGGTGCCACAGTACCAAGTCTTCCGGGATGCCTACTGATTTGCTATGGATGCACATCTGGGACCCACCAAAGGAAACAAGCATTGAAAATGCAATAGGTCTCGCCTTTGATTAAGTTAAAGCCATTTGCTTTGCTAATAGTATTGTATAGCAAAGCAAATGGCTTTAACGTTATGAAAGGTAAGACCTAATGTTAGGCAGTGTCAGTCAGTGTCAGTCAGTCAGTGTCAGTCATGTCAGTCAGTGTCAGTCAGTCAGTTTCAGTCAGTCAGTTTCAGTCAGTGTCAGTCTATCAGTCAGTGTCAGTCAGTATCTGTCAGTCAGTATCTGTCAGTCAGTGTCAGTCAGCCAGTGTCAGTCAGTCAGTCAGACAATGTCAATCAGTGTCAGTCAGTCATTGTCAGTCAGTCATTGTCAGTCAGTCAGTGTCAGTCAGTCAGTCAGTGTCATTCAGTGTCAGGCAGTCAGTGTCAGTCAGTCTGTCAGTGTCAGTGTCAGTCAGTGTCAGTCAGTGTTAGTCAGTGTCAGTCAGTAAGTGTCAGCCAGTCAGTGTCAGCCAGTCAGTGTCAGTCAGTCATGTCAGTCAGTGTTAGTCAGTGTCAGTCATGTCAGTCAGTGTTAGTCAGTAAGTGTCAGTCAGTGTCAGTCAGGGTCAGTCAGTCAGTGTCAGCCAGTCAGTGTTAGTCAGTGTCAGTGTCAGTCAGTCAGTGTTAGTCAGTGTTAGTAAGTCAGTCAGTGTCAGTCAGTGTCAGTCAATCAGTGTCAGTCAGTCAGTGTCAGTGTCAGTCAGTGTCAGTCAATCAGTGTCAGTCAATCAGTGTGTCAATCAGTGTCAGTCAGTCAGTCAATCAGTGTCAGTGTAAGTCAGTCAGTGTCAGTCAGTCAGTGTCAGTCAGTCAGTCAGTCAGTCAGTGTCAGTCAGTCAGTGTCAGCTAGAGCAGCTCTGCTGACCTGGCTCTCTGGCTCTAGAGCAGCTCTGCGGACCTAGTTCTTAGGATCTAGAGCAGCTCTGCTGACCTGGTTCTCTGGCTCTACAACAGCTCTGCTGACCTGGTTCTCTGGCTCTAAAGCAGATCTGCTGACCCGGTTCTATGGCTCTAAAGCAGTTCTGCTGACCTGGTTCTCTGGCTCTAGAGCAGCCCTACTGACCTAGTTCTCTGACTCTAAAGCACCTCTGCTGACCTAGTTCTCTTGCTCTAATGTAGCTCTGCTGACCTGGTTCTAGGGCTCTAAAGCAGCTCTGCTGACCTGGTTCTCTGGCTCTAGAGCAGCTCTGCTGATCTGGTTCTTATGCTCTAGAGCAGCTCTGCTGGCCTAGTTCTCTGGCTCTAAAGCAGCTCTGATTTATTTATTTATTTATTTATTTATTTATTATTACAATTTGTAAAGCGCGTACGTATGCCCGTAGGCGTCTTGGCGCTAAGATTACAGTTAGGATCTCTAAGGGTGGCTGTATGTTGCTAAAAGGACTCATTACTGGTTAAACAACCACGTCTTCAGCAGTTTCCTGAACTGGAGAAGAGATTAACTCGATCTAATTATTAACGGAAGCGAGTTCCAGAGTCTGGCTGCCGTCACCGTAAAACGTTTGTCTCCCCAGGTAACCGTCCTGGTGCGGGGTACTGCAAATTGGTGCAGTGACATTGATCTGAGTTGTCTTGACGGACAATAAGTAGCAAGCTGTTCTCGGAGAAACTTTGGCCCTTGGTTATGGATAGCCTTGAAGGTCAGACAGAGTGATTTAAATTTAATCCGGTTGTTAATTGTTAGCCAGTGGTAATTTCTAATAGTGTGACTGATCGATTTAAATTTGGGGGTCCTGGATAATACTCTTGCTGCCGCATTTTGAATCATTTGCAGTTTGGAGATTACCCGGTTTTGTGCATTGGCAAATAAGCCGTTACAATAATCTAAAGAAGAGAGCACAAGAGTGCTCACCACTGTTTTACCAGCGCTTTCCGAGAGAAATGGGATGATTTTTCGTATAAGCCTGAGTTTGTGATGAGCATTTGCCGCAGTTTGATTAGCGTGTGCCACAAAATTGAGCTTCTCATCAAAGACTATTCCCAGATTTCTGACCCTTGCTGCTGGCACTGGTAAGGCTCCCAAGGATGAAGGCCACCACATTGCTGACCATTGTGGGGAGATCTTCCCGAAGATGACTACCTCCGTCTTCTCAGAGTTCAACCTGAGGCAGTTGGTCTTCATCCAGTCTGTGATTGCTGACATACCTTCTTGGAAACGTGCCGCTACCTGTTCTCCATCGTTGTTAATAGCAAGCACCAGCTGGGTGTCATCGGCATAGGAGGTAAGGCTCATCTGGTAAGATTTAATAACTCTTGCTAAGTCCGACATATAGATATTGAATTGTGTCGGACTTAGAGATGAGCCTTGAGGAACACCACAGGGTAGGGCAAGTTCTGGCGACTTAAAAGGCCCCAGCGTCACTGCTTGTGTACGGCTGGACAGAAACGAAGCAAGCAGGTCTTTAGCGCTAGATCGAATGCCCAGATTTCCGACACGGTCAATCAGAATGGAATGATTGACCGTGTCGAAAGCCGCTGATAGGTCCAGCATTATGAGGACAGCAGTCCCTCCATGGTCTCTGATGGTTTGGATATCATCAGCCGCCTTAATTAGGGACGTCTCGGTGCCGTGGAGTTTGCGAAACCCGAACTGCGTGTCATCCAGCAAATTATTTTTCTCAAGGTAGTCAGACAACTGGACGTTCATTGCCTTTTCGAGCACTTTGGCTAGAAATGGCAGACTGGCAATAGGTCTGTAATTCTTCAGCAGCTCCTTATCTAGACCGTTTTTTTTGAGGAGCGGTTTTAAGAGAGTGTTCTTTAGGATGTTCGGATATGTCCCTGACCTAAGTATCGTGTTACAGACTTGCGTAATAGCTGTACTGATGGTATCTATTACCGGCAGGTAGACCCTGATGACCTGGTTCTATGGCTCTAAAGCAGCTCTGCTCACCTGGTTCTCTGGCTCTAGAGCAGCTCTGCTGACCTGGTTCTCTCCCTCTAAATCAGCTCTGTTGACCTGGTTCTCTGCCTCTAGAGCAGCTCTGCTGACATGGTTCTATGGCTCTAAAGCAGCTCTGCTGACCTGGTTCTCTGGCTCTAGAGCAGCTCTGCTGACCTGGTTCTCTGGCTCTAAAGCAGCTCTGCTTACCTGGTTCTCTCCCTCTAAAGCAGCTCTGCTGACCTGTTTTCTCTGGCTCTAGAGCAGCTCCGCTGACCTGGTTCTCTGGCTCTAAAGCAGCTCTGCTGACCTGGTTTCTCTGGCTCTGGAGCAGCTCTGCTGACCTGGTTCTCTGGCTCTAGAGCAGCTCTGCTGACCTGGTTCTCTGGCTCTAAAGCAGCTCTGCTGACCTGGTTCTCTCCCTCTAAAGCAGCTCTGCTGACCTGGTTTCTTTGGCTCCAAAGCAGCTCTGCTGATCTGGTTCTCTGGCTCTAAAGCAGTTCTGCTGACCTGGTTCTCTGCCTCTAGAGCAGCTCTGCTGACCTGGTTCTATGACTCTAAAGCAGCTCTGCCAACCTGGTTCTCTGGCTCTAGAGCAGCTCTGCTGACCCGGTTCTCTGGCTCTAAAGCAGTTCTGCTGACCTGGTTCTCTCCCTCTAAAGCAGCTCTGCTGACCTGGTTTCTCTTGCTCTTCAGCAGCTCTGCTGGCCTGGTACTTGGCCTTTAGAGCAGCTCTGCTGACCTGGGTCTCTGGCTCTAGAGCTGCTCTGCTGACCTGGGTCTCTGGTTCTAGAGCAGCTCTGCTGACCTGCTTCTTAGGCTCTAGAGCAGCTCTGCTGACCTGGTTCTCTGGCTCTACAACGACTCTGCTGACCTGGTTTCTCTGGCTCTACAGCAGCTCTGATGACCTGGTTCTCTGCGCTCACGATGCACGCACCAGACTTCGCGAAAATATATTTAAAAATAATATGTTTATTATAAGTACAAATATATTATTTTTATGAATATCTTAGATCATCTCTTGCCCTAATTTGTATATTAAAGACACATACATATCATTTTGGAACATATTTTTTTTGCGGGAGTCTCGCACCAGGCGCGCCCCAGCACGTATATGATGTCACGCGGGACCCGCCACCGCGCAAGCATCTCATATCTTAATGCGCATGTGTCGCAAATGCGCAGGAGCAGGAGTCGTGGATTGGTCACATACCAATCGCACACATCACATAATATTAAATGTAAATGATGTAACTGAAAAACACCCAGCCGTCGCACACCGTACGCGGATCCTTCACGACTTTTCTAAAATGGCAGCTAGAATCCGCGCACCCACCGTAATGTGTACGCTTTGAGTGCGCGACTCAGAAAAAAAATTGGGATTTTTTTTAAATAAAAGAATATAAATATATTAAAATAAAAAATGAAAACAAAACATTTATCAATATTTCAGTTTGAATTTGTAAAACATTTTTTTGCCATTTTCAGTAAAAATATATAATGTTATTTAATAATAAAATATTTATAAATAAACAGTTAAAAACTAGAAAATCAGTACAAAAAAATAGGTATAACTACTATCACACTTAAAAATTTGCATTTAAAAAACCTTTGAAATTCACTGAAAAAATCATAGGTTTCAGAGACGTTATAGTTAGAAATTAGCATTTAAAAAAGCTTTGAAATTCACTGAAAAACCATAAGTTTCAGAGACGTTATAGTTAGAAATTAGCATTTAAAAAACCTTAGAAATTCACAGAAAAAAACCATAGGTTTCAGGGGTGTTATAGTTAGCTGGCCATTTCACTCGTACAAAACCATAGAAGTTCCTCCGTTATAGTTAGTTCTGCTAAGTATGACTCGCGCGCCCGCAATGCACTGCTGATGATGTCACATATTGCATCATTCATGACATGGTCAGTGATGTCACTGCTGACATCTCAAATGATATCACTGATGACATCATCCATGTGACAATCTGATACACCTCACCATACACTAGTACAACCTTTCATCACTCACTGTAAAATACAGAGTACCATATTTGAAACCATTGACACACTAATACCATTTACTACATACCCACTCACTGATTCCTAAGTCTACACACACTACTACCCATTCAACAACAGAATCATTTATACATGCAGTCACTAATTAATAGAACACTATCAAAATGCACTTATACACACATATAGACATTCGCACATCAGCAGTCATCTTAGTCGATTATGCAGTCATCCTACTCTCTCATGAAAAAATTGATTCACACTTACATTTACTCACTTACACAAATATCCAACAACACCTAATTTATTCAAACACATAGTAACTCATTGTTAATATGTTAAAAAATCACCATTACAATTATACACTCACTCATATAGTTACTCTCACAATCACTGACTCTTACATATACTTATTTATACACACCAACTCTCACATACAATGTCTTTTATTTTTTTACTTTGTTGAAGATGTACAACTAAAACATATATTCGCTCACCAATACACAAATAAATACACTCAGTCACCCAAAAAACTGTTTCCACATGCACTCTTAAACCTATACACCTAGTCAATCAACCACTCACACATCTATGTACAGAGTTACACACACCCCATCCAACTACACACAAACCCAGTGTCCCATACAAATACTCACCAAACTAATCAATAACTAATATACAGACTCATGTAGTTAGTGACCAACTGATGCAGCATGTTATACAACAACAGAGACAGTGATGCACACATTCACATAGTTTAGTTACTAATCCATGTATTAAGTGAGACACTTTTAAATACTCACTTAAACAGACTGTGAGACAGCTACTAAATACTCCATCCAGACAGTAATATATCCACTCAATCTTCAATACAGATTGGTCTATATATAATACATATTTAAATTTCAAACTAAACCACATTCACTGGATGATATCATCAGTGATGTCATTAGTGATGTCATTTGAGACGTCATCAGTGATGTCACTGACCATGTCATGAATGATGCAATATGTGACATCATCAGCAGTGCATTGCGGGCATGCGAGTTATAGTTAGCAGAACTAACTATAACGGAGGAATTTCTATGGTTTTGTACGAGTGAAATGGCCAGCTAACTATAACACCCCTGAAACCTATGTTTTTTTTCTGTGAATATATATATATCTTTAAGACTAAGAGTGAAGCATAAATTATGCAAAACAGGAAGTAGAGGAAATCACGTGTTATTTCACCAGCCCCATCTCCACCCTTAACCCCCTAAACCCCCCCCCCCCCCGTGGGCAGGTCTTCACAAAACTTGGTATACTAAAACGTAGCTGAATAAGTAGATTAACAGGTCTCATGCAAATTAGTTCACATGGTCAAAAGTTAGTACGTAGTTGTGTTAAGAATAGTAAATCTACACTTCTCTAAATAAATACCTACCTTTCACAATGTACTAATAATTTGTATTTTGGTCACAATATTTTGGGAGTTTAATAGTTTTGTCTTCACTATTCTGACGATTAAAATAATTCTTTAATTTATTGCGAATCAAAATAGGATGCCTTGTCGTGGCAAAGCTTGAAAATAAGTTGCATCTTCTACAACATAGGCTGGAGGCTTACGGCCTCACTTACAAGCCCATTGTGCTGCCAGTGCGTCACTTTTTTAGATGCCCCGTCATGGCGCAGTGTGCCTGCTAATATTTACAAGGCCACGCAAAGCCACCCTCATGACTTTTTATGGCCTTGTAAATATGAGCCCCTTTAACGCATTACTGTGTGTGAAAAGGGTGTTCCAATGGTGTTGCTGTGGGGGTTCTCACGCAGCATTCATGGAACCTGACGCAATCCCAGATTTACAAACTGTCGGAAACCTTTGAATGTGCCAGAACGCTAGGCCTCCACAGGGGAAGCGTAGGAGTTGTGCAATGAGGAGAAATACTTTTATATACGCCTTTTTATTTGCTCTTTCTATGTATGCTGCAATCTACAACACAGATAGAAGGAGCAAAACGCTAATAGAGATTGTTTTTGTGCAGAAAGGTGTCCCTTCCTGCACAACAACAATCATCCCTACAATGCAGGCATCCGTGCACCATGGCGCATGGGTGTCTGTGTTGGCGCAGGGCTGCTGATTGTGCACAGGGGAGAAGGACAGGAATGCGCCGTATCTTGTAGATATGGTGCATTCCTGCCCTTTTATTTTGTGGCACAGCAGTGCAGCAGGAAGGCGTGCTGCACTGCTGTGCGTCAAAATATGGTAAATGAGGCCATTGATTTATAGCCTCCTTAAGGTCACCTTTGGTAGACTTTTGCTAATGCCACCAGTGGGTGGATAGCTTACTGATTGGAATAGGAGATGAAAGCTACCCTTCCTCCTCTGTCAGATGGCGGAGAAAGAGCCACACAGCTCTTACTAGATTAATTTTCAGCCCAAAGGAGAAGTATGTTTTCAGCAGTCTCCTGGTCCATTAAGGTTCTGTAGCCTGTCCCCATGTTGTTGCTGTTCAAGATAGAATTGCAATAGAGTGCTGTTGAGAGCTGACTTGTAGAATCTCTCTCACCGGTTTTGATCAATGCAATGTGTGGAACCTGCAATTAGTTTGAATTATTTTAGGTAACGCTGTTCTGACGAAGTATCTATTCTTGTTTACTTTGCGCTAGTGGAGCTTTGTGTTATTGGTATTTGAAAGTGGTTTTTAAGAGAAATTTGGAGGGCAGTACGAGTTGAGTCAACCTCTAGCCTCGCCAAGTTCTCCATGTGCTGTGTTTTAGGCAGTGTCATCAAAGTACTTGTGAAGTCAAACATTCAGAAACAGTCTGGCTGAGGTTGTTGTGTTATGCGGTTGTTGGTTAGGTCATGTCTGCCAGTTACTTCATCCCTGATCACTTTTCCTTGCAGACATTTGTGTATGCGCATGTGGGTTTGTCGATGCAGGCTCGTCCACCCATCTCTCTATGGACAAACAATGTCCAGTATAGTTTGGCTGCGTTGGTTTTTGGTTTTTCTCTGCTGTGCGTTAAGAAGGGGGAGGCGATCCATAGTAACCTGTAGGCCAAATGTGTATGAGGGTGATATAATGTTATTGTTTTATCCGTGCAGAGTCGTTTGAGGTGGGGGGATGGGCAAAGGAGCGGTGGTCGAAGTGCATTGAAAAAATCATGGGAACTATGATCCTCAGTGCACTTGGGGTGGGGTCAGTGAACGTGTGGGTGGGGTCAAAGGCGTGGCTTAAAAGAACAACGTATCGGGTAACTACTTTGGTGGGCTTTCATTTTCAGGTAACTGCATAGAAAATAATGTAAATGAAAACCACATGCAAGTTAAACGAATCAGTTAGAAATGCACTATTACATCCTTTCAAACCTCTGTTGCTTAATGTGATCATTGCTGATTTCTGTGAGTGTAACCAGGGAGCCACATATGTAATCCCTGTTGGTGCAGTGGAGAATAGCGACTTGCGTATTTTTAGTGCTACTTGGTCCCAGCCAGAAAAAGAGAGCACTATGAATATGTAAGTCATTATTTTAAACTTGCATTACACACAGTATAAGATAGGCTGCTGCAAAATGTGCAAAACGATTTAGGTTTAAGAAAAACAAGTGCTTTCAAAATATAGATTTTAGTAACATGCAATTAAACTGTATCTAGAGCAAACCTTTTTTATGTGTCCATTAATAGCACACAGTCTGCATCTCAGCTAGTAACACCCTTACAATACTTCTCAAAAAGATGACATCTTTTGTCATCTCGAAACTTCAAGTGACTCCATCAATTAAAGCGAATCCTGGGTTACAAGCAAAACATTTAGATTTAGAATTAACCAATTGCACACATTTACATGTTGTTCAGTCTTAAGACAAACTGTCAAGGAGCCTTGTTTCTTGTTTACCTCTCTGTCCCTCCCTTTGCTTCACAGCACAGGAGACTCCCCCACCACCTTCCATTTCAGCTGAGGCATCTCAATTGTCTGAATTAACTGTCCTGGTGGTTGTCTTTTAACAAAATGTACGGGCACTGTTTTTGTTGAACTAAAAAGTATGGGAACAAAGTCCTCATGGAGCACCTAGCCCCTTAGAACTCTGCAATTGAGGCATGATTCACCATACCGTAGAGGGGAGCAAGCCAGTGAAAGCTCGACCCAGACTTGAGCCAGATTTCTGGCTCAGCTCGAGGTCCTCTTGACTACCTCTTGACTACGCCAGCGCAAAATCAGCAAGCTTTCATGTGGCTGGTCCCTGGCACTCAGGTTGTCATCACATACGCCAAGAAATAAAGACAAATCTCTGATTAAAAACCTTTGATGTAAAACAGAGAAACAGATACCCATCTAGTGGCTGAATTGTACAGTGTAAGACAAGAAATCACGGTTTCTCCACCTGATAAAATGGTGTGATCATAGGCAAATATTTGTGTTCACCTAGACCCCTTTTTCTTTCACCTTCACATTTCAGGGAACCTTCAAATACGTGTTTCAGGATGTAAACTATACAAAAACCTATTGAGACTATAGGGTTCCTCCTTCTGAATTAAAAATCTACAACACCTATATAAGGTACCCATGACAGCTGACTTGCCCCTTGGTCACTAATGGCATTTTATAGAAGGAGGCAGAGGGCATAAATGCTTCTAAGTGAATGTTAAAAAACGATCATGTTTAAAATACTTCTAAATGTAGTGATATAACCAGAAGTACTGAAACGCATATGCATGTTAAAGAATACACCTGTCTTTTTTTAAATTTTGAAGCAACTTTATCATATTTTAACATGACGTTTGTCACCTGACTTACATGCCAAATATTTTCAGGGCTTTTAGAGCCAAGCGAGACCCCTGGCTCAGCTCTGGCTTGGCTCCCCCTGCCAGGGGCGACCTGAGGCATGTGCAAGATGTGCACCTGCACAGGGCCGTCAAACCCCAGGGGCCACCACGCCAATATATATTCTTAATATAATAATCCTCTGAGGATGGATACATATTTGCGTGGCGGTCCCTGGCAGGGATTTGGCGGCCTCCGGCTCTGTTCCACTTCCAAACACCCTGACCCCCCCCCCCCCCCTCTTCACTGGCCTCCGCGCCTGCGTTCTTCCTGGTTCCTGATTGGCTTCTTTTTTCCCTACCCACTGCTGGCCACGTCGTGTGTCACAATACCCTCCTCCTCCTAAATGTTATCGTTCTTAGACTAATTCGGAAGGGTAGGAGCAGCTGCAGGTACTGGTCATCTAACGCCTTTTCTGGACGTTTTATTAAAACATCTTCCTGAGCTCCGGGGGGCTCCGCCCCACCCGGACCCCCTCTTCCGGGGCCCCCTACCTACGCTCCCTGCCCAGGGCCGCCATAAGCCTAGAGCCGCCCCTGGCCCTGCTATTTGTTGGCTCAACCTCCTCTACAACACCAATATTTTTTTCAGTACAGATGTGCTTATGCTGCAAAATGTATTCATGGATTTTGAAGCAAGCCTGCCCTGTGTTTTAAAGATGATTTGCTTATTTAGTTAAACCGCTACACATACCAGAGCTGCCAAGTTTTCTATTTCTCTGGCGGGCACATATATATTTTTTTAGTTAGACAAGGGTAGTTGTGTGGGGCTCTGCATGAAATGTTTTACTTGGGTCCCCAAGCACTTTAGGCATGACTGTGTCTGCGTGGTGTATCACAGTATGGATGTGAGTCATTTGACCCTCTGCCTAAAGTATGTAAGGTTTGTCAATCTAATTGGAACAAGTTGATCTCGTGCAATACAAATCTTTCTGATGTGTTATTGGAAAGTAGGGGTACCGGCCAGACCCCGGACTCTGAAGCTATTTCTGTGCTGGACAACCCTGTGAAATATGCTGAATTTGCACTGGTATAATCTTCCAATAGCAGGACACAACTGAGCAGCGGCTGCACGTTATTTGTATTACATTCGGTGCAGCAACCTGCAGTTGGATAAGGGGCTTTCTTATTTTAACATTCAACTGGGCCCAGAAAAAATGGCCTGATTTTTAAGGGCCATCAGTCCTCCTTTTGTTGAAGTAATATTCTGGCTTGGAGGCATCTCAAGCCTTACACCGAGACACTAATGCCATGGAAGGAAACAAAAGGCCCACAGCTTATCACCTCACAAGTACTTGACAGAAACAATGACTTGGAGGCAGGTTTTTCACTTTGTTAAACCCTCTATGTAAAAGTAAAGTAAAGTCCACATTTGTAAAGCGCACAATCACCCGTAAGGGTCTCTAGGCGCTGGGGGGCCGTCGGGAAGATTAAGCGAGCTATTGCCCAGAGTCACATGGTGCTGGGCTGACCTGCCGCCGGAGCCGGGGATCGAACCGTGGTCCCCAGATTCCAGCGTCAGTCGCCCTGGCCGAAGTGCATGCACTGTAGGAATGCCAAAAGAATCCGTGTGTATGAGTAATTGCACAAATAATGATTTAAATTGCACCTGCAGTGTTTTCTATTTAATGTTTGTATAGCACTACTCATCCCAGTGTAGGGTGTCGGAGCACTTAACATTACACATAAACACAATAAATCATACAAGTGTGTAAATCAATGTACAGGAATTGTTACTTAAGACAATGAGGGTTATAAGGTGTAGGAATCACATATTGTCTATTCTTGTAGGCATTATATGTTAAGAGTGAACGGTCTGGAGTAGCCCATTCAGGATATAAAACGTAATGCAGTGACTGGTGATGTCTGTACTAACAAGACTTTATTAATTACCAAAAAAACCCTTCTTTGCAATCTTAGAATAACCACAGATTGTGGAAAAAACAATAAGGATCTAAACCCATGGCTTACAGTTTGCATACAGCTGCTTAATGACGGTAAATAGATCACTGTGCTACATTATATGGGTTGTAACTTGTGAACTGGAAGTAACAAAATTATCTCTGTGTCAAAAATAGAAACCCTCTTACCCATCTACATAAAATACAAGTCTTTTAAGTGCATGTTACACAATGTGCTTCGCAACAGGCACATTAACCATCTATGGTAGTTAATGAGTCGAAACTAACTGAGCAAAACATAGAAATCTTCCAGAACTGTATTAACCAACAGAGTTATCTTACTGCTATTATTATCCCCTCACAATTGCTGGGTACATCTCAGCCCCAGGTGTCTTGACACAGTGGCATATTTTAAAATGCAGCCTCTTTTTGACAAATTAGGTAAGCTAGAACAGATTTACGGTCACATTTGTCCTTGTTACCAGTTTGTTTGCCACAGATTTGTTTTAAATAAATGTATAAGTTGATTGTCAGACTCTGCTTATCAAGCTCCACCCCTCGTGACTCTACCCCCTTTCCTCTGCCACACCTTGACCCCCAGTTTATGGGTTCCCAAGTACGTTTTTCCAATACCAGCACTTTGGAATGTTTGTGAGGGGCCGTGTGGGGCATGTCAGCTGCAGTGATATAACATTACATGGTCAGTCTGCTTGGCGTTTGTCACATTGTACTTCACAACTTTCCCTGTTTAGGAGGTAATGTCGACATTTTTAGACACAGAATTGGCTTGTGGTTTGATTTTTCTATTAGCTCTGATGTTGCATCAACATATATTGGGGCAGATGTATCAAGATACCATTTTGCGATTCCTACATAGCGATTTTTAAGGAATCGCTATTTAGAAATCGCAAAATGGAATGTATGAAAAAATTGCTATTTATTTGCGATTCCTTACACTTCCTTATTTGCGAATTCGCATTTTGCGAATTCGCACATAAGGAATAATTTCCCATGCTTTTCTATGGGCCAGGAGGCCCATAGGAATGATTTTGAAGTAATTCTCAAATTGCGAAATCGCAATTTGCTAATCGCAATTTGAGAATTATTTCAAGGGTGCAGGGGTGTCTGAAAGACACCCTGCTGCACCCCTGAAATGTACATATGTGTGCATATGGCACACATACATGCCCCATGGGCATGTGTGCGCGTCACATGCCACCTTAAAAAATGCAAATTTGTGCATTTGTTGAGGACTTCGCAAATTACCATCAACTACAAGTCGGTGGTAATTTGCGATTCCTTAACCAAAATTCGCAAAAGAAAAATGCTTCTTACATAGCATTTAAGGAATCGCAAAATTTGCGATTCCTTAAATGCTATGGCAAATTAAGGAATCGCAAATCTTTGCGATTTCCTAATTTGCTATTTTTTGTTACATTCAAAAACATGCAAAAAGAACATTTGCGATTCGCAAAGCCGAAATTAGGCGAATTTCGGCCTCTGCGAGTCGCAAAACGCTTGATACATCTGCCCCATTATCTTCTGGCTACTGTCACGTTGTTTCTCCACACCCAGACTGTATATTCCGGGTACCCGCACGGACTCAGATTCGCTTCTTTGAACAATACAGTTAAAACGACCGTGTTTGGTTAACAGTGTGTATTTAACTCCTATTCAGACACTTGAATCTGTTTTATTTTCCAGGTTGTTTAAACTGCAGCCGAGTGGTTGACTTGTCGGAGCGCCTCACAGCCCTGGAGACCAAGGTAAGTGTCAGCCAAGGTACCTGTGGAATAGATGGAAGCCGTGGAGTAACTATAGGCCCCATGTAAACAGTCTCTCATTTTGTACAAGGTCATTTCGAGGTCACAGTCTGAAAGGTTGTACACTAGACGCACTACAGTTTGGGCTACAGAATAGCAAAAGCCCGTCGTGTTTTTAGAGAGACTTAATATAAATTAAGGAATCGCCTTTGAAATTCATTATATGAGCACGTGCCCTATAAATATTCTTTGATGTGAATATCCTGTAAACCTGACTGGATTTCACTTTCAGCCAGAAGGTTAGCTCACTGAGCTTAACGCTCGCCGCTGACATCTGTAATGGACAGGTCACAAGCTTTCACCTGGGCGAGGCACATTCAGCCTCCAATCCTTCAGAGGTCGAATAATTAAGTCCCTTTATTTTGGATAATAGTAGCACCAGTTATTTACTAAAATGACAGTACTAGTACTCTGCCTCGGAATGCTGGCCACCTAGTTTGGCAATACTGATTAAAGGTTTCAATCACAGTGCAAAAGCTGATTGCATGCAAAAGAGTGTCCTTAAAACTGGAGGTGCCTTGATCCCTCTCCGCCTGGTGTTTCCCCTCTCTTTGCAGGTGGCGCTGATATCGGTTGTGGACTCTGTGAACCCTGCACAAAATCACAGGCATCTGGTGGCCAATGCGGGTGCGGTTCCCTCAGATTCCGTCCAGCTTTGGGGGTCTCCAGCTGCACACGGCAGTCCAGGGGTTGAAGGAGTGAAAGGTAAGCAATGCTTGGGCCGTGCTCCAGGCCTCTGTGGTTCAATAGGTGCTCAGTTTGGAGCCGGAGTTGATTGAAGGAACATTGACAGTATAAACCGTACTTAACTTGAGCCGGTGATTTCTGGTGCACAGCACTTAATTGGCACTTATGACAGTCTGCCACGTAGTGGGTCGTTTGCCTGATTTATAGTGAGCACAAACAACAGTTGATTACTAATTGAATATACGCTAAAAATGACTGATACCTGCCACCCTTGCTAATCTTATAACTTTGGGGACTTGGACTAGTCTGAATTGTCACACTTGTAGGAGTGTGATGGTTAGTAGCTGGTTTGGTACTGTCATTGGCAGCGCTAGAAAGGGCAATGGGTGGTGAAGGCTACAGTGGCCTCCTGATGATGGCCCGGTACTTAATTTTTTAAAACAAATTAAGCACTGTATAAATACTGAAATGTTAACATACCAGTCCCAGCCACTCATAGCCGGAGTTTGCTAGGATGTTCTGAGTCTACACTGACCATAGGGGCAAACTTGCATTAATCAATTTATTATTTAGACTAAACGGAAAGGCCTCTCAGAGCAACTTGCATTAACATTATTGAACACTGCAGTATAGCCAGGGAGAGCAGGAATCCTAGCATTTATGTGATCTACTAGCCTTTGTCAATCATCCACAAATATCTCCTCTTCTTCAACCAAGACTGATTTGAAAAACACAGGAACCTTGTCAATACCCCCATGCACCAGGCTGGATCCAGAGATTTTTTTCAGCAGTTCCCTCGCACGTCAGTAGGTGGCTTTGAGCGGCTCTGTGTTTGGTTTGTCCCTCCCTAGAAATGAAGTTGGGTCCACATATAACTGCCACCTCCGCGTGTCTGCACTAGTTTCTTTCTTTCTGCGCCTTCCGATGCTTATCCAAACCTCGCTCCCTCAATTCTGTTACTGACGGAAAATGTTTTCTACAAAATGTTCCCATGTGCAAGGGACACGTCTCCCCCAAAATTACAGGGTTTAAACCCTGCAAAGGTTGCCACAAACAGATGTCAGTTCTATCTCTGGATGTCCGGGCTCTATGTATGAATCACAATTGTGCTACGACTGCACTCAGATGAACCCACGGGCTATCAGAGATCCCACGGCCAAACTCTAAGTCACGGAACACCTCAGAAAACATCACAAGGCCTGATCTTGGTTGAAGTCAAGGATGCATTCCCACTCTCAAGGCAGACCCGAGAAAGATAGTTGTCCCACTCCAGGTCAGCAGGTAAGTCAAAGTGAAAGAAGTTGTAGTGTGGCTCCCTTTCTTTACGCCACTCTCGTCTTGAGAAGTCACATGGACGTCAGGGACGATCTGGGTCCTGTTCTCCCGCAGCTGAGCCAATCCCTCATCTTGGCTCGATTCAGCCCGAATTCCCAGGGCTGTCAGTGATGCTGCAACACATCCAAGCCTTCAAAGAGGCCATGTTATGTTATCATACAAGAAGGCCAAGACTCAGCAAAGTAGATGATTAGGTAGGATCCAAACACTAATGATTGTTTGGGTAGGACAGTTGGTACCAGCATGGTGCGCAGACGCCACACACAGACCAGATCCGTGATCTTCCCCAGTGATGTCAAAGCATCATTCGTGGACATGCCATTTAATGGTACTAGTTTCTTCAGAGATAAGGCAGACTCTGCCCTGGAGCACATTGAAGAGAGTAGGGCTACAACTCTCTCTCTCAGCCTTTCTGCATCCATGCAGCAGTTTACCCAATAATAACATCTATTATGAGGCCACACCAATACCTGCCTCTGCAACAACAACCCCCCCCAACCCTTCCAAGGTCCAGGTTGGGTTTCAGCCATCAGCATCCAGGCCCTCAAGGATAACACACTACTCAGTCCCCCATACCGCCACCTGCTGCTTCAATTCCATTTTAGTATGCCCTCAGCGGTGCATTGTCACGTGGTTGGAGGAAGGAAAAAGTTGTTACCTCCATTAGTGGTAGAACATCACATTGGAGAGATGGGTGCTCCAAATCATCCAAGATGGTTATGGACTACCTTTTCTATCTGCTCCTCCAAACATGCCACCTACAGCGCAACAACATCCGGAGGACCACTGGTCCATTCTGTAGAAGGAAGTCCAGGCTATCTTGGACATGGGAGTCATCGGGAGGTTGCTGGCATCAGAAATTGTGACAGGTTGCTACACATGTTACTTTCTGATGGCAAAGAAAGACCGAGTACTTCATACAGTTGTACATATTCGCCCACTGAACTTCTTCCTTAAAAGGACATGTTCAACATTCTCACTTTGCCTAAGTTCTATATGCCCTGGATACAGGCAACTAGATAGTGATGTTGGACTTGCAAGATGCTTACTTCCACATTCCTATCCTGCAGTCCCACAGACATTACCTGTGGTTTCAAGTAGGCCACAAGGACTTTCAGTTCTCTGTGCTCCCTTTTGCCTTCACCAGTGCCCTTCCAATGTTCGAAGGTTTGGATACCAGTCTTCTCATACCCAAACAACTGGTTTCTGAAGGTGAACTCACCTCAAACAGTTGCTAACCTATTCCAGACAATACCCAACCAATTGGTATTTTTGGGTTTCTCCATCAATGTGCGAAAGTCACACATGACATCTTTGCAAAGGCTTTCATTCATTGTGGCCAACCTGGACACAGTGCTGTATTGAGCCTTTCCTCCTCCTCAACAAGTTCAGGACATTCAGACTATGACCCTGATGTTTCAAACCTTGACCTGGATATCAGTGACAGCAACTCAGAGACTTCTTGGCTACTTGGCGTCCCACATCCAACTGGTGCACCACACCAGGTGACACATGCGGGCTCTGCAGTGGGATCGGAAGTCTCAAAGAGCTTAGCAGCAAAGGAACCTGTCTTATCCATCCATCTAGGAGTGGTTCTGATCACAGGACCCTGGTCTCCGGTGCAAACCCACCTCTATGTCAGTCTGTCGAATCTGCAGGCGATATACTTGAGACTAAAAGCTTTACTTCCATCCTACAAGTGGGAGTTGGTGCAGGTTCTGATATACAATACCACCACTATGTTTTACTTCAACAAGCAGGTCAGAGTAGGGTTGTGGGTCTTGTGCTAGGTGTCTATATGCCTCTGGAACTAGTTGAGTCGTCAGGGCATTTTTCTGATCGTACAACACCTGGCAGTAGCTTTAGATGCCATGGTAGATGAACACATCCAGTGTTGCCTATCGGACCACAAATGGCATCGTTACTCAGAGGTGGTGTAGAATATCTTCCAGCAGTGAGGAGAATCCTTGCTCAATCTATTGGCCACGGCTGAGAATGCATAGTATCCAAACATTTGTGTGTTGGAGTTCCCAAGGCTTTTCTCTTTTTGGAGTAACTTTTTAGTTCGAATGGAGTTTGTGATTCCTGTATGCATTCCAGCCTCTACCTCTTCTGCCTAAAATATGCAAGCAGATTAGGAACAATCAGGGCCAAGTCGTCATTGTGGCTTTGAAACTTGTGGCCATGAGCATCTGTGCTTTGGTCCAGTTGTCATTTTGGGAGGGCCTTCTGTCTCAGCAGCAAGAGAGGGTCCTGCATCTAAGCCTGCACAATTTACATCTCCATGCTTGGAGACTGAGCGGTGACAGTTGACTGCTTTTGACCTCCCTACAGAAGTAGCAGAGGTTGTAGTGGGCAGGATCTGTATGTCACAATGTGCACATACTTTCTAAATGTAACAGAAACAGTTCCCCTACTTTTTGTTAAAAGATAACTGGCCATGGATGATTAATTCCGACAACTGGGATGCCTTAGCTGGTGCAGAAGGACAGAATCTTCTGTGCAGTGAAGCAGAGGGAGAGACAGACAGTTAAAAAAGAAACAAGCTATCTTGCCAGGGTTCCTGAAATAAATATAAACATGTGCAATTGGTTGATCTTCCAATATAAATGCTTCTTGGAAGTCGGTATTGGCTTTAATTGATGGAGTCACTTGAAGCATCGTTATGACAAAGATGATTTTTTTTAGAGGTCACTTATACTTATAAAAGTGTTTGCACTAGGTGCAATCCTGTTGTGTATTACTGAACATCTATATTTTGAAAATATTTTGATATTTTAAACCTAAATAGTTTTGCACGTTTAATGGCAGTCTATTGTAATGCAAGTTTAAAATATTGACATATATTCAGAGCTTTCTGTCACAGGCTGTGACCTCAGTGCACTAAACATGCGTAAGTCACTATGTCTCACTGCCCCAACCAGGATTTAGTTCTGTGGCTCTCGGATTACACACACAGACATCTGTAATGATCACATTAACCAATAGAGGTTTGTAATGTAAAATAGTGCATTTTCCTCTGATGAGTTTAATTATAATTTGGTTCTTCAATTAAGTTGCGTTATTTTATATGCAGTTACCTGAAGGTGAAAGATCAACAACATAGCGACAAAATATATCTTCTTTTTAGCCATACCTTTGACGCTGCCCCATACCTTCTGACCCCAACCTCATTGTACTATGGATCACACTTCCCATACTTATTTTAGTGCACTTTAACCGAAGTAGTAAATGTCTTTGTGGTAGCCATGTGGCCCTCCACCAACCTCATTTATGTGGGACGCTGGGAGAAGTTTGTTATTTGGTGTTCTTTGCAGCATATCGAACCATTGCAAGTCCAGTTATCTGATGCAGTTCGGCCGTATTGCATCAGAGCGTAACGCTCTGATGCAATACGGCCGAACTGCTTGTCCTCACATCGTTCAATTAATTTGGAGTTGCTCTTCCACTTTTGAAGAACACTAGAAGACCCGTTGCTGGCTTCACTGTTTAGACATTTAGGTTGTTCGATACCACAAGTGATTTTAAAGCTGGTTTGCAATTGCCGTTCAGATTCAAGGTCAACATCTGTTTTTCTTTGTGACTAATATAGAAGGTTATTTATCTTGCATAAAGTTCTCTGTCCTGAAGATGGTCTAACGGACTGAAGCCACCAAGACCGAAACATCGACATTCCCGTCAACTCCAGGAAATCTTTCTCTTTAGCCATATTTATTGATATTGGGATAATATTGGCTTTGTCATGTTAAGGAGCTGACGTTGGTTATGAATTGTGTGTTCAAATTTATTTGTACATCTTTTGCATAACTTTTTGGCTGATATTTATTGTTTTCATCTGTACCCTTCTCTATTTTAAAATACTCAAATCAGATACATTCACTTTTTATGACTAGGATCTTCTGTGTGCTTTGTTTTATTTTGTGCTTTGTGGATTACATTAATTGTCTTTGGTTGTCCTGCTGGACACTTACGAGTCTGATCATATTGAACTGACTCACAAATAACTTAGGAACCACAAATACTCAGAGAATAAGTGAAATCCCATGTAGACACCTTTCACTTTGTCCTGTATCTAGGCATCATTTCTCACTCGGAAGTCAGAAGGCAAAAATATTTCTCAACTGTATGAAATGTGTGATTAGTCCAAGTGAATGACACAAACATGTTCCATGTCCCCCCATTAACACCCCACCCCATCCACCCTCTTTCTTTTAAACCCCTACCTCTTCCCGCTACGTTATATCCCTTCATGTTCCTACTTTAGCCCAATAGGTCTCCGTCATTAGGTTTGTTACCTTTTTGGCTCACGTTTTAACATTCTGTAAAAGGCTGGCCATGGTACAGAAAATCACCTGTTTTCATTTTCAACAAGGTCCTTCTGTCTTTGTTTAATTATCAGCCATGGACCCTTAAGGGCACTCTCAAACACATTTTAAAGTGCTTTCTTCTTCTGTTTACTGTTTAAAGTATGTACTGAAAATGTGGACTTTAAGCAATTTTCCTAATTTTTGCAACAGTCAGGACATTCAAATACTAGTCATGCCAGTAGACATCCAGCCTGGAGTCTACCATAATCATTGCCTCTCTCAAAGCCCATGTCCCATTTTTCCTAAATTCATCTAATAATTCTCATAACCACATTACCATTCATACTTTATCCAGTCTGGCCTCTACAATTTCCATTAACACCATCACGTTTCGTACCCCTCCCATCCTCCATTTATATGACAATCTCCCTTTCCACAGATCCACATTTTACATTCTCACCACCACAGTCTCTTCTACTAACCTCAGTATTTCAATGGAATGCTAATTCCCCAAATCAACCTAATTTTTCGCCATTTTTGCTTCACCATCGACTGTCTCCAAGTATACCCTCCTTAATCATCATGCACACTAATTCCTGCTGCCATTCCTTAACTAATGACAATGCAACATTAATGTCTCCCCACTTGCGCACCAACCTTTCCTTTCCTTGCCAATACACCTTATCCCCAAATCCTTTTTATTTAAAACCTATACAGCACCCTATTCTATACAATTGCAACGCCCTTATTTCCTCATTAAAATGTTTGCCAATTGCCCCACCCCTAATCACCACATTGCTAAAATGTTTCCCCCATCAGTACTACATCAACTTTTCCACTTCCATATCCACAACAATTCCCTTATGCAGAATCTGGCATTAACGCTGCACATGTATGGTTCATATATGGTTTGTATATGTATCAGTAAGTGGATGTCAATCAGAAACAAGATGGACAGAGCAATAATTTACTGTACTGATTGACACACATTAGCCAGAGCAATGACAATGGCAGGTAGAGATTCTCAATAAGTCAGGATGAACAAGTTACTTACCACTGGTCAAGCTCTTGTTGGCGGATACTCTACCTAACTTGTCAGTACCCCCAGGCACCAGACTGGGTCCAGAGATTACCTGGCGTGCCGGTAGATAATGTTGGGTGGCTCTGCATCTGGTTCATCCCTCCCTAGAAATGGCATTAGCGGCCACATGTAACAATCACCTCAGTGTGACAATGTCAGTTTCTTTCTGATATTTGTCAGCACCCCAGGACGCGGAGCCCTCAATAATCAGATTTAACAGTGTGCGGATCTCTAATTGGGACCTTTTTAATAATACAGAAAGAAGAGTCCATCCACTGTTCGGGGCGTAGAAAGGGCTGGTGAGGAATCTGCGGTTATATAGAGTATTCACCAGAAAAAGTGCTACCAGAGAAAAGTAACTTGTTCGTCAGATGAATACTAACCACAGATTCCTCACCTTTGCCCACATGCATCAAACTGAATTGCATTCGCAAACGGTGCGAATCGCAAAAATCAGCCATTTGCGAATGCAATTCATTGTTTTGAGATGCATTAAGCTTTTTTGCTTTTTCGCAATTTAAGAAATCGCAATTCATTTGCGATTTCTTAAATTGCGATTGCATTTAAGAAATCGCAATTTTGCGATTTCTTAAATGCAATGCATGAATATTTTTCAATTGCTAAATCGCCAATAGGAAGTGGTAAATTAACATGAAGTTAAACTTCATGGTAATTTGCGAAAACTTTCAAAAATGCACAAAAGTGCATTTTTGAAAGTTTCATTTTACACACACACAAGCCCTTGGGGCATGTCTGTGTATAAAAAGTACTTAAAGGTACATTTCAAGATTTCAAGGGTGCGGGGGGGGGGTCCTTTGGACCCCCCTGCACCCTTGAAATTGCATTCTCATTTTGCGATTCCTTAATTGCGAATCGCAAAATGAGAATGCCTTCACATTCATTCCTATGGGCCTCTAGGCCCAAGGGTTTATTGGGTTCGCCAATTTTTTTTAAACTAGATACAAGACAAGCGCCTTCCATGAAATTACCACACACCATCTCATGATAAAGAGCAAAAGGCCACTTTATTATGACAGGTTTTGCAGTATTAGTGTTAACTTCAATACAATTTTACCATAACGTCAACTTCTTCAGTACATCAAAATCCTCAATGTGTACCAACTGTTCACATCCTCAAGTCTCCATACTCCGCCCTCATTCTTTCATTTGTCATTAGCCGTTTTACTTCTGTTCCCCAGTCTCTCTTTCCCTTACCCTATCAAACATCCTCCAATGCAGCCTCCTTGTCCGGTTTCTAAGCCCCTCTGTTCCCCTTCCCTCCCTCTGAGGGGGGTATAAGCCCACGTCTGACTCTCCAGTTCCCCAAACTACCTCAATGTACTGCACACAAACCATTTCCTACTGTGGCATAGCTAGACTAAAAGCCTCCACTCCTACCCTTACAGCTTGCAGGGTGGGTGGATGACTCAAGCAACTTTCCCTGTCTCACCAGGGTGAAGGAATCGTGGAGAGGCTCTCTTCGCCGCCCCATTTTTTAAAATACTTTCCATAACACCTGCCACCTCCCCTATCCCTAGCCTATCCCCTGTCCCGGCCTGCTCCATCACATGAAGTAGCCCGGGTGGAGATTGCCTTCGCGAGTCAGTGGTCACTCCGGCCAAGCCCCTTTATAGCTCCAACTGTTCTTGGTGGAAGCCAAAGTGACTCCAAGCTGCGGCGGCAATGAAAGTTTTCTCTAAAAAAGCGTTTGTCCACTGGGCACAGGTGTCCGTCAGCCAGGTGACTGGCTTAGCGCGGAGCCGAGCATTTTATTTTGCATCTAGGCCGTTTAAAGTTCGATGGTGTAACTGGTCATTTTTCCGAGTTGATGCACGAACTTTAGGCAGAACAACTGATACAGGTGGTGGACAGAGAGTGCCTGTCTCCGAATCTGGCTTGTTCTGTTCAAAGTTCATGCATTAACTCTCGAGTACGTCCGAAATGCAAAAACAGCAGCTGGGCTCTGCAGAGTCGGCGCTGCTTGTCATGATACGGCCGGGGGTGTCTTCTGCCGCCACTTCTGCCCTTCAGAGGGTCATGGAGGAAATGAGTCGCTTCAACGCAAATTGATTGTTTCCTGTCAATGTGCAGGAACAGCAAGCCACGTGTATTCTGCTGGGAAGAGGAGAGGAAAGGGCAAAAGCTAAATGGGATTGGGCAGGAAAAGGATAACTTCCACTTCCGGCCTCTCTCCCCTCCATCACTGGGGGCATCCGCCATATCTCTGCCTTATCACCTGCTCTCAGCATAGAACCCATTCTAAAGATAGAGAGTGGGCGGGCGAATGGGCAGGACTGTCAGAAAGAGCAAAGAATGGAAATGCCATGCCCAGATCTGTCATGGTCCACTCCGGAAGTAGACGCAGGATAGTAAACAGCAAGTGCCTTGAGCCAACGCGGTCAAGTCTGACGTCCTGGACAGCACAGCGAACAGAGACGTGAAGTGTCCACAGGCAGTGATGTGTTAAAATGGACGGAGGGTGGTACCGCACACAGAAAATAGAAACATCAAGAACTAGCAAGGGGATAATCCGACAGTGGAGGTGGCACCACACCCACAAACAAGAAGTGTCCCGGCCATGGTGACCAGATTTTTAAAAGCAAAAACGGGACATTTGACAAAAATAGAAATAGAACTACAATTTTGCATCGACTGGGCCAGAGAATGAGTTAAACGAGCGGGCATCAATGTTGAAAACACAGACACCGTGGCACTAAGGGGAAATTAATTCACCTTTTACACGCACTGTCATAGATGCTAACAGCATTGATTTCTGAAAAGGATAGAACCTACTTCTGCATGGGAACACCTAACAGCTTTTTCGGTATACTGTTGTATGGGAACACTGAATCATGGTATAGAAGTAAATTCCTTTATTAAGTTGAGGAGCAAGTATAAGCATGACGTACAGCCCCAGTAAAGTACAAGTAAACTGCCCCAGTAATTCAACAGAAACATTCCATATGACTTACACTAAATTCTAGTACAATAGATTCTAATGCAGTCAGTGCATTACATCATAGCGTGTTCTCTACCTCGAACAAGGACATAACATATCCGCTCTGTAAAAACATGGACAAGTGCTGAATTAAGGGCAATCTGCCAGGACAGCTACCCGAAAACAGGGACTCTTCCGGCAACTCTAGGACACCTGATCACCTTAGTCCAGGCACCAGCAAGGTGTTAATCTGACAATGAAGGTGGTACCCTACCCAGAAACTAGAACTACATACATGCTAACATTTTAGAAGAGGAAAGTGGGGGATTAAAAATAAATTATCAGGAGAATGTATTTCCCCATTAACTTCTATTGAAGCAGTCAATTTCAGGCGGGACACAGCCAAAAGAATGCAATTTTTGGCTTCATGAAACGGTAATCCCCCACCTGAATCATGTCTATTGGCATGTATGGAAGTATCCAGGTGCCAGTGAGGTGTTAACCTGACAGTGAATGTACCACATCCAAAAACAAGCGTTAGCAAAGCCAATAGGCCTTGCATATGCAAGAGCTGTTGGCTTTGCCAATGTGTTTTAGCCTGCTGTACACCAGTGTGGCTGCTGTTCAGCATGGCTAAAATTCGGTAGAGTAGAAGAGTGTGGCATGGAGTGGTGTGTAATGGAGTGTTATGGAGTGGTGTAGAGTGGAGTGGCGTAGAGTGGAATAGAGTGTTGTGGAGTGGAGTAGAGTGTAATAGAGTGTAGTTTCATAGAGTGGAGTGGTATAGAGTGGCCTAGAGTTAAGTGGAGTAGATTGTGTAGACTATAATGGAATAGAGTGGTTTGAGTGGATTATATCATAGTGTTGTGGAGTGCCATAGAGTGCAGTGGTGTATAGTGGAGTGGAGTGGTGTATAGTATTGTAGAGTGGAATTGCATAGTTTGCAGTATAGTGATGTCAAGTGAAATGGCTAGACCTGAGTAGAGTGTCCTAGAGAGGAGTGCCAGAGATTGAAGTAGGGTTGTGGCGTAGAGTGGTGTGGCATAGAGTGAAGTAGAATGTTGTAGAATGGAGTAAAGAGATGTAAACTGGAATAGAGTGTCAGAGTGGAGTGGTGTGGAGTGGAGTGGCATAGAGTGGAGTAGTGTAGACTGAAATGTATTCAAGTGTCATTGAGTGGGGTGTCGTAGAGTAGATTGGTGGAGATTGGCGGGTCGCAGAGTGAACGAGTGTTATGGAGTGGCATATAGTTGAGTAGAGTAGCGTTGCATAGAGTGGAGTACTGGCATGGTGTGTCATAGCATGGAGTGCCATAGCATGTCATAGAGTGGAGTGGAGTGGAGTAGAGTGGCACAGAGTGGCATAGAGTGGAGTATAGTGTTGCTGAGTGGCGTACAGTGGAATGGAGTGGCTTAGAGTAGAGTGGAGTAGAGTGTCGTGGAGTGGCGTACAGTGGAATGGAATAGAATGGAGTAAAAGGAGTGAAGTAGCATGGAGTAGAGTGAAGTGTCATAGAGTGGAGTAGTAGTATCATAGAGTGGAGTAGCACAAAGTGGAGGGTTGTGGAGTGGCGCAGAGTGGAGTGACATAGAGTGGAGTAGTGGTACATAGTGGAGTGGTGCAGAGTGTTGTGGAGTAGCCTAGAGTGTCATAGAGTGGAATGACGTTGAGTACACTGATATCCATCAGAAGAATGTTTCTTACCTTCAGTAACAATCTTTCTGGTAGATACTTCATCTAGCTGCAGATTCCTCACCGACCCTCACATCATCCCCTCTTCTGGAGAATGTGTTAATACCCTTTATAATACGATGTCAAGCAAGTAATTCACTGCACAAATAGAAAAAGATCACACTTTTGGCATACGCCTCAACAGTTGCAACATAAATAGGACAGAACAGATGTTGAGGTGACGTTCCTATCGCAATTTGGCTTAGTTGCCATCATCACAACTCACATCTGACATCGAAACATAGACAGCGCCAACCTCCGGTAATGAAGAGCTGTTGCAGGTGTTTTCCAGATTCAGTCTTGTGCCAGGGATGTTCAAACGTAAGGAATCTGCAAGGAGATAAGAGTATCTAGCAGAAAGATTGGTACCGAAAGTATGTAACTTTTTCTTTCAGCAGCAGCCAATGAAGAGTGTGTAGATGAGAAGAATACAATCATATTTTGAAATCCCCAGCGGTAACCTAACCACAGCATTTGGATGCTGTGTAAGCTGTTCTCCCATTTCTGAGGGAGACCGAAGAAGACAAGACAGAGTTGCCGTAATCAGGTCCTGAAATGATTGTGGCTTGGATGCTATTTCCCCTATAATCCCTCAGCAAACACAGCAGTGCTTTTTTCAAGAGCTGAAGCAGGAAAATGCAAGTGAAAATTAGCTTAGAAAAATGCTCTTAAAAATGTGGACAGGGGTCAAAATGACCCCTGATGTAAAAAAGGAGCCGTTAGCTCTGGATAAGAGTCAAGCGAAAAGGGCCAGCAGTCATCATTCCAGATGAATTCATTGCCAAAAGCAAGAACTTCTGTTTTAGAGGAGTTTAGAATAAGAGCATTAGCACACATCCGTTTGGCAATATCCATCCTACGGTTTCTAAAATTAGATTTAAACAATGACAGATTGTGCTATAAATTGCTTATCATCAGCGTAGGAAAAGTAACCAAAACCTCAAGAACAGATGATTGCAGCCAAAGAGGCAACATAAAGATTAAAAAGGGTGGAGCTCAAAAGAGAGCAATACTATATCCTACACGGTAAATGTTTAAAGTCAGAGCTGTAAGGAGGAGCGAAAACCACCTGCTCTCAATGGTTGGGAAAAGAACGGAACCAGTCAATGGCACGGCTCCCACACGCATACCTGCCAACCTATGGAGGAGGATGTTGGGGAAGACGATGTCAGTAGTAAGCCGGGATACCACTCATCAAAAAATCCTGGTCGCAATTTTGACATGTCTGGTCGCAAAAGGCTGGTCGCAATTTTGACAGCTTTTGACATGTCTGGTCTTAAACTTCTGGTCTCATTTTTGACAGTTTAAGACCAGGACTGTTTAAGACCAGGGTTTGATCTGGCCTTAAACAGTCTGGTCTTAAACTTCTGGCCTTAAATTTAACAGCTAGGGCAGCAAAAACATGTGGTAATTGTGTATGTGTTTAAAAGTGCATAGAAAAACTGCCTGGTTGCAGGCTGGAATGTCTGTGCACTTTTAAAACTGGGGGTTTGCAGCCTGCTGCTGTTTGAACAGCTGCTGGGGCAGGCCTGAGTTCCCCAGCCCAGGGCCTGGGGAGAAGAATGTGTCATGTAGGTGTCAAAGCTGTAAAGGGTCCTCACGGTCTTAAACTCCTGGTCTCAATTTTGACAGTTTAAGACCAGGACTGTTTAAGACCAGGGTTTGATCTGGCCTTAAACAGTCCGGGCCTTAAACTTATGGCCTTAAATTTAACAGCTAGGGCAGCAAAAACATGTGGCAATTGTGTATGTGTTTAAAAGTGCATAGAAAAAAACTGCATGGTTGTAGGCTGGAAATGTCTGTGCATTTTTAAAACTGGGGGTTTGCAGCCAGCTGATGTTTGAACAGCTGCTGGGGCAGTCCTGAGTTCCCCAGCCCAGGGCCTGGGAAGAAGAATGTGTCATGTAGGTGTCAAAGCTGTAAAGGGTCCTCATGTCTTAAACTCCTGGTCTCAATTTTGACAGTTTAGTTCCAATTTGACGTGGCTGGCAGGAAATTTGACATATGAGTCCCAAGGTAGATTCTGTTCCCGGGCTCCCTAATTCCCAGGAGAAGGGGTCACGTAGGGGTGAAGAGTTTTACACCGGCCCCCATTGTCTAACCCCACTCTTCCCAGGATAGGCCTTGAGTTTGAGTAACAGGTGTCAAAGTAAACAATGTTGTACTGTTTATACTGTACAAGGATATAAAAAAAAGGTTCCCATCCAAAGGCCACCATGACATTGTTCTAAACACCCCTCAAGTCATAAAGGGGTGTGGGGGGCTTCTAATTAGCATGCTAGGACAGGTATAAAAAGGCCCCTCATGGAACACTGCCAAACACCCATTCAAAAAACCCCCTTTGAGGAGCGACTGGCGTGGATTGTTCTGCTGTACCTGGAGGACTCCTGCATCTACAACCCAGTCAGAAAACCTTTGTGGATTTCTACACCATCAAGCCCTTCAAAACCTTGGGGAGTGACTGGCCTGGATTGTTTTGGAGCCAACCCAAGGAACTTAAGGCAAGAATGGACCGGAGCAACTTTTCCCAGATTGACACCGCCTGTCAACATGTAGAGAAGGTAAATAATGGATGGCGCAATGGTGTATTAGGGTGTACATGTAGTTTGGAAAAAAGTTGCACTTTTAAAAAATAGTACTATGTAGTGTGGATTGTAAACTGTTAATCTTTAAGGCGATGTGCTGTGTTTAATGTGAATAAAGGTTTTGTTGAAGGATGGAGTTTAAAAAGACCTGAATTGTAATGTAAAGGTATTTAAAATGAATAAAGGTTTTGTTGAGTTTAAAAAGCTATGTGTGTAGGTATTTAGTGTTAATGGGGTGGTGACGTAGGGTAGAGTTTGCAGGCTATGTATTTAAGGGGCATAATGTTGTAGGCCTTAGGAGGGTACATGCAGAGTGGAACAGGGTATTTTACAGCTCATAGAAACATTTAACCACACTGTAACGGTACCATAGGGGCTTTAAATAATATACAGGGCATATAATTAAAAAAATTAATAATGCCTGGTTGCACTCACCAAACCGCTGTAGAGAGTTGGAGGGGTCCATGGAGGGCTCCGGGGTCCTTGCTGCTCCTTGGGGGGTCCTGAGGGCCTTGTATTTAAAAAATAAATAAACCCTGGGGCCAGTTGTCCAGGGGGGCTCCTGGTGGGGCGCCATAGTCCCTTGGGGTGTCCTGGGGGTCTCTGGGTCCCTAGTGCAGCGTTATTTTTAAAAATATGCCCCCAGAGCCCGCTTGCCACGGGCGCTGCTCTGGGGGTGGGGGTCGCGGTGTCTCTGGGCCTCCGCGGCCGTTCCTGGTGTAAATAAAAGGCCCCCAGAGCCCGCTTGCCTCGGGCGCTGCTCTGAGGGTGGGGGTCGCGGTGTCTCTGGGCCTCCGCGGCCGTTCTTTTTAAAAAATAATCCCCCACGAGCCCGCTTGCTGCTGGCGCTGCTCTGGGGGTGGGGGTCGCGGTGTCTCTGGGCCTCCGCGGCCGTTCCTGGTGTAAATAAAAGGCCCCCAGAGCCCGCTTGCCTCGGGCGCTGCTCTGGGGGTGGGGGTCGCGGTGTCTCTGGGCCTCCGCGGCCGTTCTTTTTAAAAAATAATCCCCCACGAGCCCCCTTGCTGCTGGCGCTGCTCGAGGGTGAGGGGTGTAGGGCTCCGGTGTCCTTGGGGGCTGTGAGGGGTATATACCAGCCCCGGGCTCCACGTGGATCCAGCAGCAGGCAGCATGGCGGCGTGAGCTTCTCCGGGGCTGCTGTGTAAGGACCGCCCCCAACAGTGATGAGTTGGTGACATCACTGAAGGGGCGGCCCTAACCCTGCAGCCCCGGTGTGGTTTTTTATTGAGAATTAGCTAGCGCTGGACTTTACCCCGAATGTGTCAAAGCGCTTTAAGATGAACCTGCGGCAAAAACATAAGGACTAAGGATTACATGCGCTACATAAAAGATACATACAGAATAAAACCTCGAGGCTGCAGGGCAGGGTCCGCCCCTCCACTGATGTCACCAGTGATGAGTTGGTGATATCACTGGAGGGGGCGGACCCTGCCCTGCAGCTCCGAGGTGTTTTTTTTTTGTTTTTTTTTTTTTTTGTTTTATTAGCTAGCGCGAACTGTACACGAAGGCTGGCAGAGCGCTTTATATATGACCCATTTGTAAGACATTAGCACTAAGAATTGCATGAGTTACATAAAAAAGATACAAGTAGAAAAAATGTAGCGCAGACTTTACCCCAAGTTGTCAGAGCGCTTTACACAAGAACCTGTTTGCAAAACATAGGGACTCAGGATTACAGGCATTACATAAAAGATACAAACAGAAAAAATACTGCTTGTTAGCGCAGACTTTACCCGAAGGTGTCAGAGCGCTTTACATAAGACACAGTTGCAAAACATAAGGGGAGTGACATGTGTGCCGGTTACAAAAGCAAACGTTAAGTTACATGAGTAATAAATAAAGTGACAAGTGTGCAGGTTACAAGAGAAAACAAAGTACAGTTAGAGCTATAATACTGTGATATAAGGCAGACACTCAAGCACAAGAATAAGCATTATGTAGTCAATTGTGGCAATGGCGCAACTATTTAAAGCACTCAAAATGTGAGAGTAATTAAACAATGTGTTACAAGAGAAAAGTGGCATGTACATGTTACAAAAGAGTAACCGGTATATAGGGTAGTGGTTAAATGTCAGAAGGGCCATGTGTACCTAAAGTGGTTTACCCCATAAGCAAAGGATATGGCGCAGGTTGTTTTTTAACATATGTTTTAGCGCAGCACTTGCAACGCTTTTTTAAAAATGTGTGTTGGTGCACCCCGCTTATCAGGTTTTAAATGTATACAAGAATTGTTTGAAGTTGTGATACTTTTGTTTAAGAAAGGCGTTTACTAAAACCGCTGCTTTTTTTTTTTTTTTATGTTTAATACAGGTGCAAGACCTTGCAAATGCAACCGTCACCAATGTGTCCCCTGCGCTGGCCCCAGCTGTAATAAATAGCAACGCTGGGCACTTGTCAGCCCCGCAGCCAGGTATATATATATATTTAGAGTTATGTAGTTCTACGTAGTTTTGTACACCAGTCTCTCAGAAGTTCTCTTTTTTCTAATGGGCTCTCATGTATGTATGCTTTTACAGCTTATGACCCTGACCTACAACAAGCTTTTGACGATTTTATGGAGTACATCGAGGCTCAAGACGCTCTGAACACTGTGCAAAACACTTCAGTTCCTACAGGTAAATAAAAAGACAGCTGTTATTTAAACTGTCTAAGACGCTGGGTAGTTGGTGGGGTAGGCCAGAGTCCTGACCCTGAGGATGTATAGAGGTAATCATCAGAAAAGATGTCTAATGTTGGGTATTATTTTTTCTTTACAGATGTCCCTACGTTATGCCAGGACGTCGTCAAGGTCCAAGAGGCGGCGCAAGTTTCAAAAGAAATCCCCTTGAAGAGGAAAGCTTCAACTTCTAAAGTGGGACCACTGTCAAAGAAAGGAGCTGCAAAAAGACCTCTTTCAGGTGTGTTTTTTACAAAAGGGTGTGAGAAGTACTAGAGGTGTTACAGCTGCTTGTAGCAAAGCCTATATCAAAAAAAGGTGGCTGTGTAGGACGTAGTCCGCTGGTGCTTGTATGTGTTGTTTTTTTTTATGCTTTCTCTAATATATATATATTTTCTGTTTATATTTTAGAAGCGGCTCAGAAACATGCGGCTGAAGAGAGGTCGGTGGCGCCCTTAACGGACATAACAACATCCGTCCAGAACAACGGAAGCGGCGCGAAAGGCGTGAGTAGGCGTGTACGCCAGGAAAAACTCTCTACCTACTATACACCAAGCAACACGCTGAACAACCAGCTACAACAATCTATTCTGCACAGGGGTGGGGTCAACACTGGAGGCCTGCCTACAAACCAGGCCTCCCTTAAGAAGAAACAGCGGGACTCAGAGAACCTCCCCAACCCTTTAAAACGTGTGAAGGCCTGTAAGGTATTCACAGATCCCCAAACAGAACAGTTAAACATGAAGAAGAAGACACCGGAGGTGCTCCAAGAGGGTCAGGCAAAGCTCTTAAGTCCTGAGAAGAAAAGCCCTAGCACCCCTGAGCCCCAAGCTAGCCCCTTAGATTTATCTATAAAAAAGGATGCTAAGCCCTTGAATGAGACCTATACAACCTTGAGCCCCAAGGAGGTGTTAGCTGCACCTGTGGGTGTAGAAGAGGCGTCGCCACCACAACCCCCTAAAACATCGCGCCTCTCAAGGAAACATCTGAAGCTGAAACCGGGGGTCCCTAAGCTACAGTTAGCAGAGTCCCTCAGCAGCCCTAAGGCAACGGCGGATCCACCAAGCGTCCTGAAACCCCAGACAGTGCCAAATAGAATAACTGTACATGTAGAGGTGCACGCCCCTGAACAGCCCCCAAAACCGGTTGTAAGTGTTCAGGCACAGCCTAGGGTCTCAACAGGTGATACTGCGCAACCCCTAGAAGGTCCTTCTACCACGATTAGCAACTCTCTTGAGGCATTGAGGGGGTTGGTAGACAACATAGGTAGAACCCCAGAAGCGGTGTACCAGGGGTCTTTGAGCACAGAGGGTTTACAGAACACAGGTAACCAGGCACCACACCCTACCACCGACATTTCAACTAGGCCCCAGGATTACAACGACACCTCCTCACAATCCTCATACCCTTTGTCCCCCGAGTACCCCGCCAGGAGCATACGACCCTACCAGCCCCACGGCCATCCACATGTACACCCCCGTGTCCAGCCCCTCTGCCAACCCCGTGTACAGTCCTGTGTCCAGCCCAGCTGCCAAGCCTGTGTACAGTCCCGTGTCCAGTCCCGTGGCCAGCACCTATGCCAACCCTGTGTACAGTCCCGTGTCCAGTCCCGTGGCCAGCACCTATGCCAACCCTGTGTACAGTCCCGTGTCCAGTCCCGTGGACAGCACCTCTGCCAACCCTGTGTACAGTACCGTGTCCAAACCCGAGGCCAGCCCAGCTGCCAATCCCGTGTACAGTACCGTGTCCAGTCCCGTGGCCAGCACCTCTGCCAATCCTGTGTACAGTACCGTGTCCAAACCCGAGGCCAGCACCTCTGCCAGCCGCGTGTACAGGTCCGTGTCCATCCCATGGGACATGCCCGTGTACAGACCCGTGTCCAACCCCGTCTTTGAGGGTTGCAGTATAGATGGGACTGGGGGGGTGCCTCCATTTATAAGACCTCGCAAGGTGTGCCCCCCTAAGCAGGAACAAGATGGGTCTGTAAACACAGAAGATGTATTGAAGACACACGTAAGAGAGATACAGATGGCGGTTCGAAAATTAAAACGGCAGGCGAACCGTGCACTCATAAGAATGGATATGGGGTATTCCAATCTCATCAACAAGAGGGAGGCCCAACATCTGGTCGTGGCCAGGGTTGGGGTTTGTAAAAAAGACATCATACAGATGTGTCAGGCGGCTGTGGCCGACATACAAGGTACACATTCATGACTATGTAAGTACCAAACCCTAAAGACCCCCACAACCACTGGTGCTCATAAGAGACCCCCAAAATATAGCCGTACGGTCCAGAGGTTAGTGACAAAGTCTGCACGCTTCTTAAAACTGCTCAAGCAACGCCCAGTTGGTACCCCACAAACCTTCAAACAAGACCCCAATGTTTCCATAGAACCCTTCAAACAAGACACCCCTGTTTCCCTAGACCCTTTCAACCACGGTACCACAGCTTCAAGATCAACGCCTGAAGCATATAAGCCAGCACTTCACCGCCGACAATACATAGGGGCAGGGTCTAACATACCTAGGGTCGGCCATTTAAAGGGGGTAGGGGGGATGGCAAAACTCCAAACAACGCAACATTCAGAAGGACCCAGGGGTGGAACTGTAGCGGGGGCCTCCATGAACAAGACATCCAACGACAGCGACCTACCTGTTCAGATAGGCTGGGGCTTGGTATCTAGAAAAGCCTGGGCCCGTAAAAAAAAACAAAAGTGGCTTAATAGTACAAAGCAACGCAGGGTTTTAATAAATAAGCTCAAGAAGGCTAGAATATGCGCTACCCGCAGGTTTACAAGGACTCCTGAGACAGGGACCACCCTGACCTCCCAAAGTGACACATCAGAGAACACCTCCACAAATCACACTCCTACTGATGAGGGCCCAGAGCCCTTGTTTTTAGAGAGTGTTAGGAGTTACACTCGCAATGTAGAGAGGTTTAGGGCCGTAGAACACTATGAGGAGTTTAGATTTGTTAACCTACATCAAATAACATCAACCACTCACGGTGTTCTGGCTATACATCAGGCTGTGCAGGAGCTCATAGTAAGGTTGTTACACGATGTGGGGCCTAATGACTTTTTCCAACTCCGCTTCCAGGGGCAGGGTTTTGACACACCGTTGTTCACCAGGCGGAAGACCCGAGATGTTTTTGATGCTGTGCAATTTTTAGAAAACCTCTCAAGGCTTTTACAGAGTAAGGCTGAACTAGTCGCCTATGGCACGTTTAGAGTCATAGCCCTCATTGTACGGGGGCGTGAGGGGGGTGTTTCCAGACCCTTAAAGAGCGTACTATACAGTAAAATAATTGGCAAGAAACAGAGGTGGCTGCTCAACTTTAGCAACGCCACTGCCAATACATGTCTGGCGGCCAGCATCGTGGGTCTGTTGATGACTCGCAAGACCCCTGACGCTGTCATCATGTCTAGAGCTGCTGAAGCCCATGAGGTTCTTGAAATACCTCCTGACCGAATGGTCGGCTTTGGTGATATAGGTCTTTTTGAGAACTATTTCGCCGTGACGGTGAAAGTTCTCTATCACAGCGGTTCCTGGAAGTACTTTACAACCGGGGAACCTGTGAGAAACAAGACCGTATATGTCCTCCACATGGAAAATCATTTTTACGGTATCTTGAACCTTAAAGGTTTTCTGGGGGCCAAATATGTGTGCGCCCACTGCGATCATATATACAACAATAAAACATACCACCAGTGTGAAATGTGTTGTAAGATGTGTCAGAGGGACGGCTGCATAGAAGACGCTACCCTAAAGGTGAGGTGCGGCATCTGTAGGTTGTTTTGTCGCTCGCAAAACTGTTTGAGCATACACGAGCAATCTTACAGCTGCGTCCCTAAAAAGGACTGTAGCGAGTGTGGGCGGTATGTGGCAGTGAATCACAAGTGCAAAGGTATGATATGTCCCCGTTGCCATGTATCTTACAAAGCCGGTACCAACCATCAGTGTTATATGGTTAAAGGTCCATCTCAGACCAAGACCGAAGACTATATAGTGTTTGATATAGAGTGCACACAAGAGACGGGGGTACACCAGCCTAACTACATTTACGCGCACCATCTAACTTCCGACGACAGTTGGGAGTTTGAGGGACGAACGTGCGTTGGTGATTTCCTGAGCACTTTCATTCAAGCCAAATTCCAAGGATATACCATGCTCGCCCACAACTCGAAAGCCTATGACTCCTTCTTTATTCTACGAGACATGATTCGTGAAAAGATACAGGTGGAACTCATAACCCAGGGGTCTAAACTGATGCTGATGACGGTATGTCCTTTAAAAATACGCTTCATAGACACCCTGAATTTCCTACCCATGAAATTGAGCAAGCTGCCAAAGGCCTTTGGGTTCCCAGGGTGTAAAGGGTATTTTCCACACTTTTTCAACACCTGGGCTAACCAGAATTATGTGGGACCCATGCCGCCTCCTGACAGCTACGGGGTTGAATACATGATGCCTGATGAGAAAGTGAGCTTTCTAGAGTGGTACTCTGAAAACCGTGAAAAGGAGTTTCACTTTCAAACAGAGTTGAAAGCTTATTGTCAGGCTGATGTAATGATCCTCCGGCAAGCTTGTAACCTCTTCAGAGATGTTGTGGTGTCTATGACTAAAGAAGTCAAGGCCTTGAAACCTAAGACATTGACTAAGAAAGTCAAGGCCTCGACATCCAAAACCCCTGAAATACAGCATGCGGTCGAATACATAGACCCATTTCAAAACGTCACTCTGGCATCCATGTGTATGTCCATCTACAAACACATGTTTTTGAGGCCAGAAACTATCGCTCTAGTACCGCCAGACCTCTATAACGGTAAACAGAAACGTTATTCAACCCCCTCTATCCAGTGGCTCATGTACGTCTCTGAGAAGGAAGACATCCAGATTCAACATGCATTACAGGCTGGTGAATTCCGCCTGGGCCCCTATTACCTGGACGGGTACTCTGTAATTAAGGGTGTGCCGACAGCCTTTGAATTCAACGGCTGTTTTTACCACGGCTGCCCCAAGTGTTACAAGCCCCACGAATATAACAAAATGCTGGGTGCCAAATTTGAACACTTATACAGACGTACTCTGACAAAGGCCCAGTATGTTGAAAACAGTGGCTTTGCTATGAGAGTTCTTTGGGAGCACGAGTGGTTAGACATGTTAAAAACCGACACAGACCTCTGCTCTTTTCTTAAGACTCATGATTTACCCACACCTTTGGAGCCCCGAGATGCCTTATTTGGGGGGCGTACAAATGCCATACAACTGTACAAGGCCGTTGGTGAGGGTGAGAAAATACACTACTATGATTTCACCAGTCTGTACCCTTTTGTGAACAAGATGAAGTTGTACCCGGTGGGTCATCCCACCATCATCTATAGAGATTTTAAGCCCCTAGACGAATACTTTGGGCTTATCAAATGTGAAATATATCCTCCTAAGCAGCTTTACTTCCCGGTGTTACCATGCAGAGTCGATGGCAAGCTAATGTTCCCCCTCTGCCGAACCTGTGCGATGCTTAAAGAGGTTGACGGCTGCACACACACCGAGGAACAAAGGATGCTCACAGGGACCTGGTGTAGCATCGAGGTACAAGCTGCCTTAGAGAAAGGGTACAGGCTAGGTAGAGTACACGAAGTGTGGCACTTTAAGAACACTACAACACAACTCTTTGCCCCCTACATTAATTTGTTTCTCAGAGACAAGCAGGAGGCCTCAGGGTATCCTGACTGGTGTACTAGTCAGGATGCAAAACAGAAATACATCGATGACTACTACGCTCACGAGGGTATCCGTTTACGATCCCATCTGATAGAGGTCAATCCTGCACGCCGACAGTTAGCCAAACTCTGTCTCAACTCCTTATGGGGAAAATTTGCACAGCGCACAAACCTTTCAAATACTACCTTAATATCAGATCCTGATGAACTGTTCAAGTACCTGTTTGCCCCATGCTACGAGGTGTCCAGCTGCGAGTTTATCGATGACGATACCGCGGCTTTGTGTTGGAAATATGCCCAAGAGTACCCCACATCGAGTAACAACATAAACATTTTCATAGCCTGCTTCACGACAGCCCACGCTCGTCTAGAGCTTTACGGGGTTATGGATAAGCTCCAGGATCGCTGCTTGTATCACGATACAGATTCTGTGATTTTTCTGAGCAAACCGGGGGATGAAGACCCTCCTCTAGGAGATTATCTGGGTAACCTAACCAGTGAGCTAGATAAGGACGAGTATATAAAAGAATATACTTCCTCAGGGCCTAAAACATACAGCTACCGTACCAACAAGAACAAGGTGTGTATGAAGGTCAAAGGGATAACATTAAATGTCAGCAACACCCTAAAAATCAATTTTGATAGCTTGAAGAATCTGGTGCACGAATACGTTACAGCAGACGATTCTGAGAATGCTAAAACCATAGTCGTGAACCAACCCTGCATAGTCAGATCCAAAAAGAAGTGGGAAATCACAACCGAGCCTCTACATAAAACATTGCGAGTTGTTTTTGATAAAAGGGTCCTGACCACCGACTATAAAACACTGCCTTATGGTTATTAGGCCCATTAGAGAGACAGCCGCCACAGCATGGACACCAGGTTACAGCATCCATTCTCCTGCGTGCTAGCAGGACCCTCAAACTGTGGTAAAAGCTACTTTATAAAAAAGCTCTTAGAAAATGCCAACTCTGCTTTATCACAAACCCCTAACAACATTGTGTGGCTTTATTCATGCTGGCAGCCTCTTTATACAGACTTGGGCAGTCGGTTCCCACATATCAAATTTATAGAGGGTATACCGAATAACCTCAACGATGATGAACTACTACCACCAACCCTTGTAAATATGATAATTGTTGATGATCTGATGCGTGAAGGTGGTGATCATCCAGAGTTAGAGAGAGCTTTTACTCAATATTCACATCATCGCAATCTAAGCATCTGCTACATTGTGCAGAACTTGTTTTACAAAGGCAAGAACAGTAGGTCTATAGCTCTCAACGCTTCATACCTTGTTTTATTTAAAAACCCTCGGGACAAACAACAAATAGCTGTCATAGCTAAACAGATGTACCCCGGAAACACACACTTCTTCATGGAGGCCTTTAACGACGCTACATCAAAACCCCACGGGTACCTGTTGGTAGACTTAAAAAACGAAACTCTAGAAGACTATAGACTAAGGGCCGATATTTTTCCCCCAGAGCTACCTGTAGTTTACACACCAAAGCCCAAGACCAGGCCCTATAAAAAGCAGCGGTGAAGTCTTTTAGAACCATTTACAGGCCAGCCCTTATAACGCTCAGTGGTGACCATGTCTACACACCTACGCCGCAATTTAGCTCTCCTGAAAATGCTTGTTACAGCCAGCCCCCAACACCGAAAGGCCATCCTGGGCACCGCTTCTGACGATTTAGTGGCCGCCATTTCAGAAATAGCCCTAAACACCCTAAAAGGCAACGTCCCTATATCAAAGCGTCAGTTACAGGTTCTGAAGAAGAAGAAGGGGCTCATCAAGAAGCTCAGTAATAAAAGGGGCTCACTCATAACAAAGAAGAAACTGGTGAAACAGTCTGGAGGTTTTATAGGTAACTTGCTGGGCATAGCTATACCTGTAATTACAAGCCTCCTCTCGGGTCAGTGATGGATCATGCCACAAAAATGTATCTGGTTCCTAGGCAGCAAATGGAGCAGCTGGGGTCCACCACGGACAATGCCTGGGATATTCGTAGAAATGAGACTCTACGCCTGGATACTGAAATTAAGGACATTTTGAGCAGGACTGATCTAAACCCCTACGACAAGGCTAACCTTTACAACAGCACTCTAAAAAAATTCTTAAATTACTACACCCAGTGGAATACTGAGAAGAACAAGTTGACTCTATATACCCCAGACTCTGAACAACCAGCTGCTCAGGCCCCCGACCCTCAGCCCCTACAACCGCCTCCCGATGGGGCGACAGCTTCAGATACCTTTGCTGGAGACCTCCTAAAAAATATAGGTCAAAGGCACAGAGGGGCTGCGCAGATGCTGATGAGTAAACTAGCCGCTTCTAAAGACCTCGCCTCTTGGAATGAACGCGGCGAGTTTCTCTACAAGGGCCAACCTGTTGCAGGGTCGCATATGTACGATCTAGTCAAAGGTCTGACCCACCCCAAAATCCTAACGCCTCAAAATGCACCGAGAGGCTGGGAGCAGTTTCTGAGGGCCGCTGCTGAACTCAATATACCCTCCACGCTTGTTGGTAATAATGAACACCGGCGCCTGCTAGACAATTTGAAGAGTCCCCTACTGCCATCGCCTACAGGTTCTGAAGGCCCTAGACTATCTCCTACTTGGTCTACCCCTACCCAGCCGACGACATCTCGAAAAAAAAAAAAGACATTGACCCAGCCATCCATCGCTTGGATTTTTGATTAATTGTGTGTGATTTTTTATTCCTATGTTTCTGCAGTAAAGTTTTGTCAACTAAATATTTGTAATAAACACCTTGTTATAACTTTACAAACCGTCTCAGTCGTCTTTCAAAAAATCATTTCATGTTGCATGTATATTGAAATAACGAGTCTGAATGCTTGTTTTTTAAAAAATATAATGTCTTTTATTTTAAACGTTCAACTTTAGACATACAACTGTTATAAACCCTTACAGTTTTGACAAGGTACATATTCTGTTTTCACAGGTCTGACCGACACCCAGGTGTTTTCTTTTACATATTTCGCAACTATACGGTCATTGTTAACAAGATCCCCCGGATATAGATTTAAGAAATTTCTAAACGAAAGACCCTGTGACATTTTACTGATAAAATAAATACAATGTTCCCCGCATGTGATGGCCATGGAATCCTGCACCCTTAGTTTGTTATACTCCACCACAGCTGCAGCTTTTTTCACAAACTTGAATATAGGAGTTGTATAGAGTCTGTGCTCAGGGAACTCTGCGGTACTGTCAAACACTATAACCTTATCAACATCTATAAACATGGCCGCCCAATGTGTCCCAGCCTGGTCATGCGGGTCTGTGTTAAAGACTAGGGTGCAGGGCCTTTCTGCCCCTATTTCGCCTGGTAACCCATCGCTAGGGAAAACACCCAAAAAGTATTTCCTAGCGTATTTATGTCTGCTTAAGAAGTCACGTATCTGCACCGTATCCATTTCACCAATGTTTTTAAAGATAGTCAAACAAAATCTGCCTTGCGTGGTTGATCTGAATGATGCTGTCGAATACAGAGAATACGACCATGTTCACATTAGTCTGTAGTGGAGCTGCGAATCGTATTTCAGCTTTTAGATTCCCATTTTTGACCAGGTTGTAGTGATCGCCATCTTCCATGTCCGGTGTCAGGTCGAATGCGAACAGCGTGTATCCACGGCCATAGCCTTCTCTTGACACGGCTACACCGCAGTCCCTTTGATGCTTTCCTGTTATCGAAACCAGTCCTTGATATTCCCTGATGTAATGCCTTGCTTCAAAACTGGGGGTGTAGGGTTTTGCAGGAATCACATTGCCCTCGTGGACCAGCGCTGCGTAGTTGATGTTGTAGTGTTTAAAATTGAAGGGGTTTGAGCCATAGGTGCCACTAAAAGCTGTATTGTCCACAAACCCTATGATGATGAGTTTTGGTAGCTGTCCCAGAAATAAATTCTGCTGTTGTGTTAAGCGGGTACCTGCAGGGATGCTGAATACCTTCAGAGCTACTCTTTCCACAGCGTACTTGGCGTTGGATATTTGCAAAGCTTCGGCGTGCGCTAACCTGACGCTCGGGGACACTTTCACTCTCTTTACAAACAGACTCGCAGACAGTATGTTCAGCTTGTACTGTTCAGCATCCCCGTTGATGAGGCAGAATGAGTCCTTGTTGCGATTGAGCTTGATCTTAAGATCAATTCCGTTGATGAGCAGTTTATCTTGGAAGAAGAGGTCCGAATGTATGCGCCCCAGGAGGTCAAAGGTACGGCTGGCTGCAGCATGCCCCGCTCTTTTTATAAAGCCCTTATTATCACCATCCAGAGCTGTGATTTCAAACTGACCGTGTGTATCCCTGTGAAAGAGACCCGCTGAAAGTTGTGTGTCAAGGGCTTCGCTACTGTAATTTAGAATGCTTTCTATGTAGGCTCTGTAGGCGTACATGTTATCGTTCTGGGTGATGAGTCGGTCGCCCAGGGTGATGTCCACTTGATTAAACATGGTAGCTAGAGGGTAAGCGATCGGTGCCACTTTAGCGTCGTCGGCAATGTCGGACCCATCCGCTTTTACGATTTTACACATAAGATGCAGCAGAGTGTTGTTGAGATCCAAATACATATCCGTGGCCCCTGACACATAAAACTCTATAGGTGCCAGAGGTGTCAATGCTGCTAAAGGTGACACCTCCATGAAGAAGCTGTTTTCGATGCTTGTCTGCGTAGGTTTTAGACTAAACAAGTCTAACTCTGATTTGGCGCACTCTCCAGATCCACAATGTACGAAGGCCATGGCTGTGTTTACAAGTCTTTAAAAAATATTTACTTTAGAGCCGGTTCGTTTCTTCGCAGCTCTCTTCCGTCTTGGAGCTCTTCTTTTCTGAGGACGTTTTGAAGAGGTCCTCCTTTTTTTATAGGGGGCTGGGGGACCCCTGCGTCTGGAAACACGCCGTTTCCTTTTGACACTAGCGCGTGGCTTATACATCAAACCAGCTCCTTCTTGAGGTTGCTTGTTCATGCGCTCTGCAACCGCCGATGTAACAGACCCCACCACCTCCTGGGCAATGTTCGTGGCAGCAGCCTTAACATGAGGCTTTGCAATTTCATAGCCTCTTCTCAGGAAAGGCATAGCTCTTCTAAACAGACTCCTAAAGAATCCCCCTAATCCCGCCCCGTACATAACAGGTGAACCTTGAAAGTACGGTGGTCCTCCATAACCGGCTTGACTTCTGTAATAGTCTCTGTACATAGACGGATCTCCGTAGGTTTTCATAACCACCATGATGGCTGCTTAATACCCTCTGTCGTGTCTAGGCCTTAAATGAAGCTTGACAATAACTTTCCCGTATTTAAAGGCCACCGGCTCAGACTGATCATCGTAGATCATAATTGAAATAGTGTCAAAATGGTTTTTAGAAACTGCGACGTAGTCGGGTTTGTTAAATTGTATGTTGACCATGGTATTATTATCACCCTGTACATGCACCCACCTTAACAACGGCGAGTAACTATCACCTATCCTCTGAGACTCTACAATATCGCTGTACACATAGAGCGTGTAGAACCCCCCATTAATATCGGGGCACGTGTGATCTTGTTCCACGGGGCTTTTCACATGTTGTACTGTCCCTAAAATCCTTCTTAATTTACCTGAACAGTTAAACAGGTTGTTTCGATTTATGGATTTAAGAAACACCTTCCTTCTCACATTATCTAGCGCCAGATGAATATTCGGATGTGGTTCTATACTGGCTATGGATTTGTTGATGGCTTCGATAATGCTTGTTACGTTTGGGTAGTAGCCTGGTGGGAAGGATGTGTGTATGCCCATGGGGTCCTGGTCCCTCTTGATGTAAAACTTGGTTTCAGCCGCTGTAAATGTATTCCATGTTCTAGGGTATTGTATTTCTGTTAGGGCGACCTCCCAGTCCCCCTTCAGGTCCACAGCCTTAGCCAATTTGACGGTGTAATTAGAAATCTGATTGTTGGGGAACATGTCCTTAGAAGCGTTGGATGGTAAGGTTATATAAAAGGGTGTAGTCTCCATCGTCGCAGCGGCTTTTAGTTCACACACCCTTCAGGGAGCTGGCCAACACCCAACTGTTAAATTTCTCAGGCCATCCGCGCCATTTGACATATGCCTGGCTCTTAGCACCGGTACCTTTCCTTTTCAGAACCTTTTCAACCCTATACACGCGGTTTGGATCATCGGGCACCTTTTGTAACTCTTCCTTGTAAAAGGATCCTGACACCGTTTCCCCATCGTAGTCCTTTAGCCTGTAAATATACACCCCTTCCTTAAGCTCCACACTTTCCACTATAAATATTTCATCACTAAAGGTCTGTTGGTAACCCTTCGTGAAGACTCCTTTCAGTTTTGAAATCCTGACGTGATCACCATTTTTAAAAACAGACTTCTTCACCTTTGTACCAAAGTTAGACCCATACACGTTTCTCCAGGCAGTTAACGAATTATCAGTTGTTACCTCTTCAGGTGCCATTTTGATGGTCCTATGATAACTGGCATTATATACAGCTATAAAAGCCTGTAGAACAGCCACGTATCTGTATGTATTGTTGGCCGTAAAATACCGCCACATCTTAGACTTTAAAGTTCTGTTAAACCTTTCTACAACCGCTGCTTTTACCTCCGTGTGTGTTACAAAATGTTGAACATTATGCTGCTTTAATAATTTCTGAAATGACTTGTTTAAGAATTCTTTTCCTGCGTCTGTTTGTAGTTTTTGAGGAATACGCCCCTTATCGAAGATGGCTTTAAAAGCGGCTGTGACGCTAGCTCCACTTTTATCACGCAGCGCCTCTGCATACGCGTACTTGGACAACACATCTATGACTGTTAATATATAACACACACCGTCGTTATGTTTTGCTATATCTTGAAGGCTGATTATGTCCGCTTGCCACTGATAATCTATACACGCATTAACGATTGTGGGTCGCCTCTTAAAACGTCTTCTGGCAGGTTTATGTAGTGAATATGCCTCCTCTCCTGATAACCATGTCTTCACAGCTTCTCTGCTTACAGACTCCTTTTCAGCCACAGCCCTTCTATATAGAGCTGCGCCGCTTCCAAAGCTGCCAACCCCTCTTGTATCATAATAAAGTTTTCTTAACAGGCCCTCCGACATGTTAGCGGGCATTACAGTACAGGAAATGAAAGACGCTTGTTTTGTGTAAGAACATTTTATTAAAAAAGAATGAGTATTACCATATCACAGACATTTTACATTATTACATAGCAAGTACGGCTTACATAAAGGTGTCTTGAGGGTGTAACATTCTACTACATTACTTTAAATGCACGCTATAAGGTCACAATACATCAGGCCTTATCTATTATAAAACAGCCTTTGTGGTGCCAAGGATACCACTTTTCTGTTTTTTAGATACAGATTACACAGGCGCCTTTCTATAAGTCTCTGTGCCATCTTTTTGTCACAGCACACACCTGTGCCTGGCATGCTTCTTAGTTTTGCGTAGGGGTCGTTGGCATAGCGTATCTCCTTGACTGCCGCTATCATGATCTTCAGCATGTTCGGATGGACAAAACTATTTTCAGCGCTCAGGCCGTGCACAACCCTTAGCAGCTTATGCATCTTGTACGGGTCTAGCATACTACATATGTACCGGATTACACGGTCTCTGTATGATCCGGATAGACACTCGTGCGCCCCCTGTTCAGGGTCGTTAATACGATGGCCGAAACACAGGCTGTAATAGTCCCTTTTGACGCATGTGTATACAACCACAGCTGCGAAACCTTTAACACTTGATATGTCATCAGTGGTGAACCCAACTCTGGTGAACCCTGGCGTTGGTTTTTCAGAGTCGTCGTTCTTAGAACACTCTTCACACTCCTTAGACATAGGTGTCCCCAGATTTGTGGAACTCCCCGTCTGGTTTGCACAGCATATACAAGACAGATTCAAGCTGCGACCTTTTGCAGTCTGCCCCTGGGCATCAGTTCTTTTCGGTGTTTCATCCTAGGTTCAAAAGACAAATATTGACAACCCGTTAGCGTTAGAAAGACAACAAACGTTCATGTAAGGGGTCTACTCCTAACATTTTTTTTTTTTGACTTACCACCACATTTTCACCATCCTCTGCAGCGCCTCTGAAATCTTGAGAGTCGGTAATATCCATTGGGGACCCTTCATCTTCCACGCTTGTACCAGGCTGTTGCACAACTACTTCCTGAGGACTCGTCATGTGAACATCCGGGGTTTCATAGATGGGTGTGTTAGGAGCTGGTGCTCTCTAGAGGGGCCAAAAGTAAGATTAACGTTTGGTAGTTGAAGAAATAAAATACATCCTTATGCAAAATAGTTGCTCCTAACATTTTAACTCACCTCCACATTTTCAAACCCCGCGTCGGCTACTCTGACATCTTGAGAGTCGGTAATATCCATTGGTGAGCCCTCATCTTCCACGCTTGTACCAGGCTGTTGCACACCTACTTCCTGAGGACTCGTCATGTGAACATCCATGGTTTCATAGACGGGTGTATTAGGAGGAACTATGGATTCTTCCTCATCCTCCAACTCCAAGAGCATGCTTTGCTCAGACGCCAAACCGTCACTCGAACACTCGCTAGAGCTGCTGTAACGCTTAATCGGGTCCACCCGGCTCGGCCATTGCTTAACAAACCCCCAGCCAGAAGGTTCTCCTGGTTGAGCATTATGTTCCATTACCGCAGGTCTGGTTCTGTAAAAGCTACTGACGGGGATCTCTGAGCCACCAAACCAATGTTTTCTCTCAAATGGTTTGTAGCTCTTCCTTTCTGCCATGGTGACCCTTCACGTTGTCCAGCGGCTGCTTGCTACAACAGGCTCCTGACAAAGGCTTATATGTATTCAAAGAAATCACCACCCCTAAAAGAGGCGTATACCTCTACACCACAACAGGGACACATGGCCGTAGGGCTGCTTTGCCACGCCTCTACCTCCAAAAAACAACCCGCCCCCTGTGACTCATACGCCCCTTCCGGGGCACCTGCCGGCCCTTGTCAACACTCGGGCCACCTGTCACTTGTTTGAGACCAACAGTTTAAGGCCAGGACTGTTTAAGACCAGGCCTGAGCACTCCTGGGCATGTCCATTTTTGCAGCCCTAGCTGTTAAATTTAAGGCCAGAAGTTTAAGACCAGACTGTTTAAGGCCAGATCAAACCCTGGTCTTAAACAGTCCTGGTCTTAAACTGTCAAAAATGCGACCAGGAGTTTAAGACCAGACATGTCAAAAGCTGTCAAAATTGCGACCAGCCTTTTGCGACCAGACATGTCACTTTTGCGACCAGGAATTTTTGATGAGTGGTATCCCGGCTTACTACTGATGTCAAAGGCAGCCGACAGATCAAGAAGGATCAGAATGGCTGAATTTCTAGAGTTCAGGCTTAGATTGATTTCAATTACAACTGAGATTAAAACTGATTCCATGCTGTAACCGGATCTAAATTAAGATTGGTGGGGATCATATAAGTTGAAAGCTTCAAGAAATTTTGCCCGTGCGTATTAATATGGGATTCCAGGATGTTCGAAGGGGCCGGATGGAGAGAAAGACGTTTGTAGTTGGAACTCATTTTTGGGATCTGCATTTGGTTCCATTAATGAAGGAAGTACACATGATTGTTTTCCAGGTACTGTGAAAGCTTCCCACTTGCAAGAAGAGATTACACATAATGTACATGTATTTGTAAAGCGCATGTTCACCAAGGAGCATCTTGGCGCTGGATAACAGATGTTTGTTACCCAACTCAATGGTACTCATTTTATCAACCTTAAAAGGACGAAAGACTGAGTGGACCAGCTTGGATTTCAGTCGTGACTGCTCCCGCAAATCGGTAGTGGGGCAGAAAGGGAAAGGGGGGAGGAAAAGAAAAACATTTACCTGCCGGCCAGCCGGCTGGCTGGCCGTGGCCTGTCGTCCATCTTCTTCCTGGCATCTGTTGGAGCAGGAAGCAGGATAGGCTCCCCAAAGCCAATCATAACGCTGCAATGCACCGTTGTGATTGGTAAGTACCCAGGCTCTCCTGAGCCAATCACAATGCTGCAATGCAGTGTTGTGATTGGTCTAAGCACCTTGGTTTGGCGCTGAGATGAAGAATAGAAGCCAGGGCATGTTCTCCATCCAGCCTGTAATGCAGCCTGGGTGGAGAACATGCTAAGTGCGCATGAATGTTTGGCCAGCAGCAGACGGCCAGGCAAACATTCATGAGCACCTAAAAGGGTGCCACCACTCCTTCCCCCTGCGCAGCCTAGCCCGCCCCACAAAACTGCCCCAGCACAGAAAAATAAAATGATAATATTTTGTTATTATCATATTATTTTTCCTTTTTTGCAGTGCTTTAAGGCAGTGGGGCGACGCTCCTCCGAGCTGCTCCTGTGGGATTTGAACCTGTGACCCTGAGTTAGAAAACAGGCCTCTACAGTGGACGATTAGTCCACTAAGCCACCAGACCCAGCCGCAGGGTCGTTAGAGTAAGGATGATTGAGGAAGAGAGATATTTCATGATGGAGTGAGTCAGACATGTTTTGCAGGTCCTTGCTGGCTGCTCAAGTGTGACTCCACCATGGTGAGAAATAACATGACCGCTGAGAGAAAACAGTGCACGAACTCGTAGAAAGGAGCTAAATGCCTCACTACCTGCCCAGAAAGAACTCAAACCCAACAAGCATTTGCAATGCAATCGGTCTCGCATTAGTGAAAGTTTGAGCTATTGGCTTTGCAAATAATAATGCAACACCAATAACTCAAACTTTTAGTAATGCGAGACCTATTGCATTGCAAATGCTTGTTTAAACAAGCATATACAAAACAGACAATATAACGTTAAACAGGCACAAACATATACTACACAGTGACTTGTGCCACAGCCGTGGTAGCTGGCACATAGTAGATGGAACCTCTGCACAACACGCATAAAGACAAAAGCTATTTACACACACAGACTACCGGTCTAAGGGCAACTTTTAAAAATTCTAGGTTCTGTGAACAATCGACAACAGTCTGCACGTTCTGTCATTAAATGCAGCCAACAGATAGAATAAAGACATCACTGCTGAAATTAAAGAATGAACTGGAAAACCCAGTTGGTTTCCTGCAGATCGTGTGCTCTACCTCAAAAACTACATTAACAAAAGAGGGAGGTAGAGGGAGAAAGGCTAGGGCTCACCCTCCTAGTATCAATCAGTCACAAACAATCTCTGAGGACAGAGATCAAGAACCCAGCCGGTATCTATGACTCTATTCCCAAGGCACACAATGGTGTTGGAATAGTATCAATAGCTTCAAGAAGAAAAAAGGAAAAAATATTCCTTTTTTAGGTGTCCCCTCACTCACCAGGGTTGCCCCACGTTGACATGCTTCATCATCGGGGCCATCCCAGCCCTCTACGGACTGGGGCGTGCTGCGACTCACGGAGTTACGTAGGAGCACTTACAAAGAGACTATGTGTGGTGCAAGGAATGTAATGTGAAGGAGTGGAGTATATGTGATTGATTAAAATTACCTGCCTAGTGAGTTTCAAACACTGTATTCTGGCTCCCAGGTGGTAAAACTAAAAACGGGGTAGAACTGGTAGGATGCCTAAATTACAATGGGTTTAGGTGTACCTAACAACTCCTGTCTGCCAACATGTTTCGTGCGTCCCCCTAGCACTTCCTCAGGGCTACACAGGGACCAGCCCTGTGTTCGCCACTCCTTATCCAAAGCCTAATAAGCTATTAAATATGGAAACAAATTAATGCTGCAAAAGATTGAGGCATGCATCTGGTATCTACGCGACCGAACTTAATCACGTGGTCATGAAAAGAGGCTTAACTGTGCCCCATGGAATCGGTAGGGGTACAATATCCTGGTAGATTTGCTGCCGGGATACCACAATCGGTCTCACCTAGGCACTCCCCTCCGGTCCTACCATTGTCCCTCTCAAACTCACTCCGAGTCTGAGACTACGAAACGGCGCATCACATTGTGTGCCAGGTAGGGTAGCTCATTCCAACCACCTCCACCCGTCTCGATCTTAACGTGCCCAACCGCTTACCACAGCCTCCTAACCAAACCATAAGATTGGCCACCAGATTCTTCTGCCAGCCCTGGTCCAAGCACAACACATTGAATTGTGCCTTGCAGTAGTCCACCACTGCAATCCATGCCAATGTGTCCACTAATGCCACCTCAACAATAATGCATCCACAACTGTTAACTTCTAATTGTGCCTTGCAGTAGTCCACCACTGCAATCCATGCCAATGTGTCCACTAATGTCACCTCAACAATAATGCATCCACAACTGTTAACTTCTAATGTCACCACAAACCCCACTATAAGAAGGTGCCACCCAGAACCGTAGAACTACCTTTGACTACCTCTCTTAATCGGCCGAAGCCATTGTATACTTATCACTCGCACATCCACAGTATGCCCATCACCTAACCCCCTCCCCCTAAATCCCAGTTTTGCTCACCCCTGCCTTCCCACGAACGCACCTACCTCTCACAGGGTTAGAGTGCCCATTAGAATGTGCCCCCCAAGCCTCTTACCTTGATCATCAGCCTATTGATGTCGTTTTCTTGAGACATCCTCCACTCTCCGTCCTGAAGCGCCTGGTAAGACCCGGGCAGCCAGAAGGGGGGTGGAGGGGTAACAGAGCCCATACACGAGAAGAGCTGTGCCCTGACACGGAGAAGTCAGGGAGAGTGAAGATGAAAGTGGGAAGCGTCCTGCTCTGGCATCACCGTGTACACTCAAAGGACAGGGGAAGGAACAGAGGAGGTGATGAGAGTGCCTTGTTCAATCAATGTTTTTCTTGAGTTGCCATTTCTTGCGTCCCGATCTTCTACCCACAGTCATTAAAGGGGTGTGTGGAACTCTTCTTCCTGGTTCCGCAGTGCAGGTTCAGTTCAGCCTAGCCCAGTTGGCATACCTGGTTTCCTTGGCCCGCTTATCACTATTGGCCCAGCTTCTTACCTGCGCTCCTCGGGTCAGCCCACTACCCGTAACCTGCCCGCGCCTAATCTGTGCAACGACGTTGTGAGTGAGGCGACCTCGGTCGGAGGCGGTGGCCATTGTGCCCCTGGTAGAGCTGCGCAGAGCAGCTACCATTCCCGGCAAAAATTGCCGAGCGCTGGGTGAGCTCATGCCTCTCCAAACATCTGGAGCAGAATCATTTCCTGGACGAAAAACAATTCGGTTTCCGTCCAGCCCATGGCACCGAAACAGCCCTACTCACTGCCATGGAGGACCTTTGAATGCGCGCAGACAGGGGCCAGGCAGTAGCACTGATCCTGCTGGACCTGTCTGCCGCATTCGATACGGTTAATCGCGGGATTCTATTGGAGAGACTAAGGGAGGCCGGGGTGGGCGGCATTGCTCTGCACTGGTTTTGCTCCTTCCTGCGGGACAGGAAGCAGGCTGTGTCCCTTCCCCCGTTTCAATCTGCCTTCTCCCCGGTGTTCTACGAGGTGCCTCAAGGCTAGTCCATCAGCCCGATTTTATTTAACGTTTACCTTAAACCACTGATTACGTTGATAAAATCCCACAGGCTAAAGGCAATCAACTATGCTGACGACACTCAACTCATCCTCTCTTGGGAGGGCGAGGAATCGATCCCTTTGGAATCTTTTCATGACTGTCTACGAGACACGGCTGGCTGGCTACACAATAACTCTCTACAGTTCAACGCCTCCAAAACCGAGGTTCTGTTCTGTGCCGGAAGTCGGATCCCCCGCCTGTTCCCGGTGGAGTTTTGGCCGCCTGGATCCACGGAAAAGCCACAGCCGGTCACCACTGTTCGCAATCTTGGTGTTATGATGGATAACAAACTCAGCATGGAAGCCCAGGTTGCGAAAACAGTGTCCACCTGCTCGGCCCTCATTCGCTCCCTTCGTAAGATCTTGCCACTTCTTCCCTTGCAGGCCCGGGCTTTAATAGTCAGGTGTACCATTCTTAGTCGCCTTGACTATTGTAATGCGCTGCTACTCGAGGCTCCATCCATGCTGTTAGACAGACTCCAAAGAGTCCAATCTGCCGCTGCCAAACTGGCCCTTGGTTGGCCTAGGAGATCTGCGGCCACTGCGGCAATGGCCGAGCTTCACTGGCTCCCACTGAAACAGCGAGTGGCCTTTAGATCCCTCTGTCTCGTTTTTAAAGCCCTGCAGGGAGTTGGGCCCAGCTCTCTGCAAACCATGTTTGACTGGTACATTCCAACCAGAGCCCTTCGATCCATAACGGCCTGCCTTGTAAAAGTGCCGAGATTTAAAAAGGTCAGGACCGGAGGCAGATCTTTCAGAGTTGCAGCTGCCAACCTTTGGAATAGCATGCCCCTGGACATCCGCCAAACAAGGGAACTTCTCCCTTTTAGGAAATGGGTCAAAACGTGGCTGTTTCCTAAATGTTAAACTTCTGGCCACTCTATTGCTGTTTCCCAGTGCATTCCATCTTAGGAGATATCTCAGCGCCAGGATACCTGTAAGGTGACAGCCGCGCTATACAAATGTTCTAAATAAAATAAAATAAATAAGGCAGCCAAGAGCAGGGGCAAGTAGGCAGACAGCACTCACAGATAGGCAGGCGGGCAGTTCACACTGTTAAAATCTAGATTGCGACGTAAACATTATCGGCGCCATCTTGTCCCCTTTAGCTCAAATGTGCGCGTAAGTAGCAGCCATTTTGAACGCCATGGCCTCTCTGCCCACTGCCGATAGCCAGCGCGTCTCTCTCTCTCTCTCTCTCTCTCTCTCTCTCTGACCCCGCCAGCAGCCCACGTTCTCACATGCTTGGGCCATAAACCACCCCTTCCGCGCGGCCCTGCCTCGGAGCCACATCCCGTACCCGACTAACACCTCCCTCCGTCCCTCTAATGATCACGCATCCTTTGATGAACCCCCTTCCTCTGTGCCCGATTGTCCCACCCGATCCCAGGCCATCACCTAGCCCTGCGGATACAGTTTATTGCCCCTTACAGTAGGAAGCTGTATCTCTTCAAAGAATCTATGACTGATAAAAGCCCCCACTCCATGAGATCCGATCAGCCGCACACATTCCGGGAGCCTGCGGGATATCCAGCTGCGCGATAGTCATCACCTACTGAGACCGGGGTGGGGACTCTTACTGTAAATATGTGTGGGAACGGGTTTGGAGTGGGGATTCCGAGGATGCCTTTCCGTACATCAAAGTATTAACAAGAATGTGTTTTATGTAATAAAGCAATAAACCTGTGTATAAGAGGCCAGGCCTCAAGGATGCGTCTAGAGCACCTCGAGAAGATACCCTGTTGTCTGATTTGACGTGTTCTGCTCCGTCGGAATAAACTCCTGTTTCCTGCCTTCTGTCTCCAGCGCCTGCCTCTTTGTTTGGTAATCTCGAATGGTATGAGAGGCGGCTAACGCCGGGCAAATACTGAAGGGTTCTTGGTCGAATTCGGCCCTACCTTTCTACAATTGGCGCCCATCGTGGGGCCCATCAGCGACGCGTGGATCCAGTGGGAGAGGTCCCAACGACAGAGTGAACGACTGCAACGATCGGGAAGAGCTCCTGCCCGATAGACCCTCGTCTGGCAGCCGATCATCCGAACTTCACCGGTTCCGAGCAGACCTCTCACGAGTGATCTACGGTCCTGACTGGGAACCATCAGGAGTGCCACAGCAATTACGGAGAACAGAGGACGATCAGGCGCTGGAAGCGGAAGACGAGAAACTGTCCATGCGGTCCGGGTAAGGTCGTGTAACACGACGAATTGCGAATTGATTGTTTGATTGTTTGAAAATACTAGTATTACTCATTTGATTGTTTCTGAGAGATTCTCTATTTGCAAACAAGCACAGAGTCGCCATACTCTGTTTAGTCTTTGCAGATAGTGAAGGGTAGGTAACGCAGGCCTTTGCCCCCTTTGTAATCCGTCGTGCCTACTTCCCTCTCCATTTGATTGATTGTTATCCAAGCATTTACTGTTTTGGAATTGGTTCTCTTTGGATCATTCTCTATTTACAAATAAGCACAGAGTCGCAATACTCTGTTTAGTCCTTGTGAATAGTGAAGGATAGGTAACGCAGGCTTTTGCCCCCGTTGTAATACGTCGTGCCTATTTTTATCCCTCATTTGATTGATTGTTTGTCCGAACATTGATCGTTCGGAATTGGTTCTCTTTGGGTTATTCTCTATTTACAAATAAGCACAGAGTCGCAATACTCTGTTTAGTCCTTGTGAATAGTGAAGGATAGGTAGTGCAGACTTTTGTCCCCTTTGTTGTCGTGTATTTCTATAGGTTCTGAATCAGTCCCCCTATTCCTGACCCTATTCTGGTTAAACTAACTATCAAGTTAACTAACAGTCAGCCCATGAGGCAAGAAAACCCCCATGATGCAGATACCGTTATCTGACGCAGTCACACTACGGCACAGGAACGTGTTATCTGATTAGGTCATAACGCTTGAGATCTAATTAGACAAGCGACATTCCTCCAGCCCCTGATAAGGCATACGACGTTCTCATAACAAATCAAACCTATGACAACCTGGATAATCCGTGCGGCCATTGTTTTGATTTCACAGAGAACTTTAGTAAAGAATGTGCTAACGAGCAAGTCGTATGACATCTTTATTGACGTACCTATGTCCATCCTTACGTCAATCTCGGCACCTTTAAGGTATAAATATTGCCGACCTTGCCCTATGCAAACACATGCGTGGTGACAAGACGGAGCAGCCACACTTGCCGAAGCCGAGAGCAGAAGCAGACCCCGCTGGCAGCAGCCCCGCCTTCCTGACGCGCTGAGAGACGCGCTGCTATCTCAAGCCGAGAGACCCAGCACCGGCGCTTCTGGGCAGCCCTCGCAGGCAGCCTGGAATATCGAGAGCAGAGAAAGAGATACCATTCCTCATTCATCCTAACTTCCAGGTACAGAACTGAATAACCCCTCACAGAGAATTCTTTAGTTATTCACTTGGCAAAAACAAACTTAACTTAAACTGTAACTTTCTATTCCCGCCCACGCATTAGACTTAGGTCAGGTACACGGGGTAGGCGTATTTAGAAACACCAGTTGAGTACGTTTAGTCAAATGTATATGTGTATGTAAATATATTTTAATCATTTTAAACATCATATGGCTCAGAAACCATATCAATGTTTTTACAGTATTATTTTATACTATTGCTTTTAATGTATGCACTTTACTTAACTATAAGTATTGCAATAATATCGATCCATTTCTCTTGTACGAGAAAAGAGACTGATCAATAAATAACACCTTTTTATTGAACACGCCCGTCTCTTCCTTTTCTCTACATTCTGATGAGACTAAGAATGCACGTACTGACTGAGTAAAATAATTGCCTTGTGCTCACACGACTCTCGAGATTGACTCTTGATTAGGGGAGAGCAAAGTTGTCATGTTCTATGGTTGTCAGAAACTAAATCCCTTCTTGTCTAATCAGGGAAGTTAATCCTTCCTTGAACATTCGAGAAAGTTTCTAGCGAACTCTGAGCTTAGCTGGCAAACCCAAAAATTAAGTCTAGTATCGACAGTAGTAGACCTAGTTAACGTCTGGCCTAGGCCTTTACTGCTGTAGGTACTATTCCAATGCGCAGAGCCTATTGGGAAAATAGGAGCTACACTACATGGCGCCCAACGCGTTTGGAAAGGGCGATAAAACTAACGTAAGACATTTAGAGTAACTCAGTCGTGCTTTCTCACTCAGACCCCTTTTCCCAAATACTCCAAAGACGTCTGGAGTGGGTGAAAGGTTATATCCTCCAAAACCTCGCAGGAGGGAACTCCTATGTATGGTTCTTGGTATAGTCAACGTTGAAGGATACACCGTTCCAAAATATTGTGCATCTAATCTTTGTTCCATAAGAAACCTGATCTGCAAACAAAAGACATAAGCTTCCTGTCGGTAAAATGGCAGAGAGTGATGATGAAAGAGAGGCAGTTAGATTAGCAACTGAACTCGCAGATGCTGATGCTACCATGCAAGCAGCAGACGCGGATATAATACTCATTCCGGTCATCAAAAGGAGATCTATAACCTTAAAACTTATAGAAAATGGACTGACACCTAGAGGTGGCACAGTCATATTCGTAATCGAGGCACACGAATATCGGCAGACAGAGGTATACTATTCATGGATACATTTTCCGGCAGCAAATGCTGTAACAAAGTACTTCCACTATTACAAAGTAGAGGAACCTCCTGAAACGTACACTCCTTTCGAGGAGGTGGAAGTACCACTCAAATTCCAAGAGCATTTGCTCTTATTTGATGGCGCCCTAAAACATAACAATCACATTACAAGGCTCGGTCCTTTAGGAAGACCAGGAGCAACGTGGCCGGTCTTAGCCGGATACACACCACATCCAGACATCGAAAGAATGCCTGCAGCAGAGCTATTAATACAGCTAAAACAACTACTAAAAATTCATAGACAATTAGTTCAGTATGTAATGCGGACTTCAACAATTCAGCCAGCGATTAAACTTCCACAGCTGACCCCTCACCAGGGGAACACAAATAAAATTACACCACAGAACATCCAATCCTGCCTAGGTAAAGTTCCAGCTAAACGGGAACAAATACCATTCTGGTTGGCACAGAAAATCACCCAAATAGAGGCGGTGTTTCCTGACACCACCCCGCTGGAAAAACACAGGATTCTGACTATATGTCTCCCAATGGGAATCGCACCACACATTGAGGACTGTGACACTTGGGGTACAGTCTTTGCTTCCATCTACACAAAAACGCACGGTGTTCCATCCATTTCGGTAATACCAGATGTGCTAAAACAAATTCAAGATGAATACGGTCCAGAACCTGCTTTAACTCTTGGTATGAAATTACTAAAAGACTTCAAGCAGGTCTCGGCTATATTATTAGCCAACATAAAAGGTGAAGCAGCAAACGTGGCGATCCGCCAGAGGTTAAAAGAGACAGATATAGCAGACCAACCAGCTGAAATTGCCAGAATCATAGAAAAATCCTATGAAGAACTAGGCAGAGATAGTCTAGGTGGAATACCAGTAAAACCGCAACTGACCACCAGTCCAGAAAAAATATTTTTTAATAATAATTCACCAAAAAAGAACTGGGATGGAAATAAACAATCCAATCCTAAAGAAAAGAAATTCCAGTCCAGAGGAAGGTCTCCGAGGCGAAGAGAGAAATCTCCAAACCAAAGACAGAGGTCACCACAGAGTGACCCCTCTGGGAATAGATATAACCTTAGAAATAGGGATAATATTAAAAAACCTGATAGATATCAAGACATTGATACACGTCCCTCTCAATCTTTTCAGAATTCCTCGCAGAAATCGGAAAGAAGAGGACGATCAGAAGAGCACGCCAAGTCCAAAGACAAGGAACCTGCTCAGCTAAAAAAGAAATTACAATTTCCAAAAAAGAAGGTAGCCAGTATCAAGGTAGTTAACAATGCCGAGAATACTGAGGACACAACTGAAAAACGGAGAGTGGGCTCAGACAATGCTAGACAGCGCAGCAGAGGTGAGCATAGCTCGCAAAGTCCTTATGAATCATCTGGAGACAGTGGACACGAATGAATACCTTCAAGTGGAAACTGCAGACACCAGAGTTAGCAAGCCCCACAAGATATACGAGATAACATTATGTATAGAGGGAGATAAGACTAGGAAAATAAGGGGACTATTTTGGGATAACCTCTCCAAAGGCTATGACATCCTTCTAGCTGAAAAAGACTGGCCACCAGAGTTTGTCAGGGAGTGCCCTCATGGCGAAGAAGTAATTATGCCGGCCTTCTCGAATCAAATACCGATTCATAAAAAATACACACTTGCTAGAAAGTGGGCAGTGGCCTTAGCACCTGCTTTATATAAAAATCATGTAGGATGGGATGAGGATTCTCCTCCTCACAAAATCCAGTTAAAATCACAACCAACTGCACAAAGGCAGTACCCAATTAAGCAAGAAGCTAAAAAACAAGTAAATGAAATACTAGATCAGCTAGAATACCAGGGGGTGATTGAAACTTGCACCTCACAAATGAACAATCCTTTGTTTGCGGTCTCCAAACCAGACAATTCGTACCGTCTAGTTTTGGATTACCGACACCTTAACACATGTTGCAAAACCTTTGCAGTGCAAAACTCACACAGTGCTGCACTAATGAATCACATAGTGCGCAAAAAATACAAAACTACCTTGGACATTTCCAATGGATTCTTTTGTCAAAACATAGCACCGGAGAGCAGATATTTAACTGCATTCTCAGTAAATGGCACTCAAAAACAATTCTGTCGGTTAGCCCAGGGGTACAAGAACAGCTCGGGGGTATTCTCAGCGAGAGTAACAGAATTACTACAACTATATGATGATGAAGCATTATCTTATGTTGATGACATTTACCTAACAGATGATGACTTGGAGACTCACTTGAAAAGAGTGAACACCATAATACTTGGGTTCGCTGCAGAGGGTTACAAATTCAACTTCAAAAAGTCCAGAATTGCCCATCTGACGGTCCTATTCTTAGGATATGAGTTATCAAGTGAAGGTAAAAGCCTGGCAGACAATTTCGTAGAGAAATGTGCCGTAATCCAAGCTCCTAAAACACTAAAAAACCTACAGTCAATTCTAGGCTTCCTAAATTTCGGAAGAACATACATTGCAAATTACGCAGAAAGGGTCAAACCCCTTTATGATCTAATTAAACCAGACTTTAAAAGATCCAGTTGGACTCAAACACACACAGAAATTTTGAGATCCTTACAAACAGACATGCTAATTAAAACAAAATTAGAAACACGTGATAACACACGCAATCTTGTGATTCGAGTCATCCCAGGGAGATGCGGATTCACATACCTGACTTCTAATGAAGGAGAAAAGGTACCAATTGCATTCAAATCACACTTGTACACTAAGGCTGAAATGAAATTTAGCCCAACGGAAAAAATTCTTACAGCGACACAGACAGCTATAGCAAAAGAACGAGCCCTGGCACAAGGTAAACGAATAATAATCGTGACACCGATACCAGCCCTAGAGGCGGTAACAAAGGCAAGCATTCCAAATGCTACAGCACTCCATCCGAGATGGATACAATGGGCTAACTCTTGCTGCAACAGACGTGGTGTACGAATTTGATCCTTACTTAAAAACACAAGAATTTCTCCAATATGAATTTGAATGTCCTCCGCCGACCGAAATTCTGCCTCTAGACCAATACGGCTGTATAATATATACAGACGGATCAGCACAACCCGCAGTAGGGGGTAAACAAGCTTACAGTGCTGCGTGCGCGATTGTTAAAGGTCGTTGGCACAAAGGGAAATTTAAACCAACCCTCACTAAAACCCAATCTCTAGGAGATTGCACAGCTCAGCGAGCTGAACTACTAGCATTCAAGATGGCGCTTGAAAATACCGATCGAGAATTCCCCACACTCATAGTGTGCGATTCGTATTATTGCGTTCAATCTTATAATGAATACTTGCAGATCTGGCTTCAAAACGGTTTCAAGGATGCGAAAGGTGGCACAATCAAGCATAAAATGCTATGGGAACAAGTAGCTCTTTTACAAAAAGAACTACCAAAGACTCACGTGATACATACACTGAGTCATCAACGTGATGGCGTTCACGTTGCAGGGAATTCATTGGCTGATGAGGCCGCGAAGGCAGCTGTGCAAACGGCTTCCGTAGCTGCCGTCACCCGGTCAAAAACAAAAATAGACAGCGAAATATTACAAGCTGTCAGCGCTTCAGAAAAGGATTCGATAGAACCACTCCCTAAAGGCTTTCCAGTAAAATACTCATACATAACTGATGAAAACAATGTTCCTTTTGCTCAAATCCCTGGAGTGGGGGATAGGGCAATTCCAAACATGGAACATAGATTAGGACTAATAATAGCGGCACACGAAGGGCTTGCTTCTACCCATGCTGGCGTCTCAGCCACTGTATCATTATTAAAACAGAGATACTGGTGGCCACAAATGAGAAGACAAACAAGGAACTATGTTCTAGCATGTGAAATATGTCAAAAAATGAAAGTATCAACTGTGAGACGTCCAGCACAGACGCCCCTTCTAATCTCGGATAAACCATTAGCCTGTGTTTATCTAGACCACTGCGGTCCCTTACAAAGGGATGGTAACTATAAATATATCTTGGTCGCAGTGGACTCATGCACGAGATTCATATGGATGTGGCCCCAGCGAACGGCTGACGCCAGAACTGTTATAAAAGATTTGCGGGTCTTCATCGGCACATACGCAATTGGCATTCTGCATTCGGACAATGGTCCTGCTTTTAGCTCTCGGGCTTATAAGGAGGCCATGGTCAGCATGGGCGTGCAATTGCGGTACTCTTGTCCATTTCACCCTGAGGGGAACGGAATTGTTGAAAGAAAAAACCGTGACATAAAGCAATCTATAACGGCAAAGGTATTAGGTTCGGGAGCTGGGTGGGTCAAACATCTAATAAGTGTCCAACGTAGTCTAAATAACTTGCCAAGAAATTCTCTGAAGGGATTCAGTCCGTACGAATTATTATTCGGAGCTAGGATGTTGATCTCTGACCTTGATAGTCAGACTTCAGTGGTAATAGAAAAAACCTTTGATGTCAAAGACCGTTTGGCTATTTTGCAGGACTTAAACAAAACAAGAAAAGACCTGAGCAACATACAGTTGAAACAACAGCCAACAACCACTGAAGAATCACCACCTGTCCCAGCAAGACCTGTCTGGATTCCAAAAATCGGGGATCTAGTCAGGGAGAAGATCGCGGTAAAGAAGGAATTTGGGCCTTCTTACAGAAAAGCAGTTCCTGTCTTGTCTGTCAACGGGACAAGATCAGTTGTACTACCGCCACTTGCTGGTAAAAAGGAGAACCGAGTTGTATCCATCGACCTGGTAAAACCACAAAATGTGGCCGATAACAAACAGTAGGCCAAGTGGACTCCCAATAAGTAGCAGAACACCAAGGTTTGCTACCAGTACAGAGGTCCTAACAAAAAGGCTCATCACATTCGAAACGCCTAAAGAAGAACAAGAAGGACTATGCAACAATGCAATAGAACTAAGACCTCTGAAAACCCAAATAAAGACATTTAGCAGAGACACACCAATCTATACTGAAGTACCAAGTGAAAATGCAAGGAACAAAAATGCTGAAGCAATTGGAACAATTGACAGAACTGCATCCGGGTACTTCATCAACTTCGATGATTCCTCTGACGGCTTCAGTGAATCAAAGACACAGCCATCATCAAAATCCTTTAAAGACAAAGCTAAGGAACTTTTGAAACATCTGAAAGAAACATATCTGGTTTCTCCATGGATTGAATTTTGGGTGGGTTTTGGTGCATTTATCCTCATACTTTGGCTCATCATGGTATTTACTTTGGGACGCTTCATTGAGGGAAAATATGCTAAAATGGACACAGCAAGTCAGAACATCAACTTGGTCCTCAAACCACACACATCTTCACACGTCGAGAAAAGAGAACTTTCCTCAGAACTTTCTTCAGCCAACTTCACAGCCAATCCGATACCTGGTGGGGTAGCCTGGGACAACACTGACTATGAAATTTATGGTCCGGTCGAGATCCTGAAATATCCACACCAAATCAAGATCTCTTTGAGTGACTTTGCAAAACCAAACTCATTTGCTGATGATTGGGACTTCGAGAGTATTAACAACATGATGTCTGACTTAGTAATGTCTGCTAAATTTACAAAACATGATTATTTGCAAGGTTCTACAAATTATGATAGTATGTATTGCTATAACCATTATGGTAACCATTTTTTGCATAAATCTGCACAACCTAGAAATGTTTTAAATTATAATCAATGGGAACATTGTGCTACACCTCCAAAAGGGAGCTCTAGAACCGTGTATGACAAATATTCATATTTTTCAGGTTTTAACATAAGTAATGCTGAAACATTTTATTTTAAATTGTCAAACAAGACAGGGATGAAAACCATGATAACCAACACAAAATTGATATATTCAGATTCATTCTTTGAAAAAATGAATACATTTGGATTTGATTATTGGGACAAAAATGTTGATTTGAAAAGTGTTTGGGGTACAAAAGAATGGCAAGTACAGGGTTTAGAAGCTTTGTTTAGAGCCTGCATGATCCCAGAACAAATGATATTTTTAAATGACACTGTTCAACAAACCACCTGTCTTGGCTTAGCCAAAATCAAAGATTTAAATAATCCGTCTATTCCAAAGCCAACAATGTTTAGCAATAACTCTGATACAGATGAAGAGATAGACGTAAACCATATATTAAACAAAAATAGAACACATCCTGATTGGAAACAATGGTTGATCTGGCCCACAGATACAAATAACTGTCAAGATAGATTCCTGAATAAAACACAGGGTTTCAAAATGACCAGGCCAGACCCTAGATATCCCCAAAGACATCACCCAGGGATAATAACAACCTACAGTGTGGGCAAATTATGCCTTCAATGGCTACAGACTTCCACACTGCCTGAAATTAAGCAACACCTAACTTTACTTACTGATGGTGCTGACTTGCGTGATTTCATAATGGGACCACGCAAACAGCGTCAAAAGCGTTTCATAGCAGCCTCTGTATATGCAGCATACAATGAGGCCTGGAAGGTTACTCAAATTGAGACAGCAGAAAGAATACGGGAAATTGACCGTATTAATTTGGAAAAATCACTTTCTGTAGTGGACAATGGGTTAATGACTCTGTCCTCCAGAATTTTTTCATTGGACAGCATTGTGTCTTCAGCAATCGATATATTATCGCAAGACTTACTGTTATTACAACATGGTCAGTCACAATTGCGTTCCATTGTACAGCTTGGCTGGACGTTACAAAATCTGCGTTCAGGCTATGTGCCTTGGCGTTTAATCAACACAACGTCACTATTCCAAATCTTTAACCTTACTGATAGACAAATCGGTATGGCGCAAAAGGGTGCTGATTATACAATCTTGAGCATTGAAAAACTAGAAAGATTACCGTTGACAATGTCAGAACGACCTGTCAGTGAATGGATAATCCACGGAATCATAAATATTCCAATCTCAACCTTCAGGTTTCAATACTGCCAAAAATATATACAGGCTGGCATGTACGAGAAATTGGGAAAGGGGTACCTTAAAACAACTTGGAACCTGCCCTATTCACATGCATGTGTCAGTAATAAAGGACAGAAAGTGTTTCTTAGTGGCAACAATTGTGCTATGTCACTAAGCGGCACGCTTCTGTGTAACGGAATTAGTTTGCATGGAGCCTGTGAAGGGAATTCATACAACCTTTCATGTCACCAGCAAGGCGCACCTGCAACTGAAATAGAACCATTCTTTCAAAGACTCTATAATGGGAGTTACATTCTTATTGTAGACCGCAGATGTTGCAGTCTTATGCCCGGGACTCCTTATCTAGTAACTACAACGGCGAAGGTCAAGTGCTGTGGACGCTCTTTATTCCCCAGCTCCTTTCCAGACAGGGAGGCAAGGGCATGGCCCAGTTTGAAAATTACTTCTATTCGAATAGACACTTTAAGCAGAATGAAAACAGTGCTTCTTCAGACGCCTACAAGGCTCACGTCATCAAAAGAAACGTATGATCTACAAGTCGCAAGGACGACTGCAGAGATACATACATTATTATCAACTAATTCCCCCGTACATTTCGCGGAAATCCTAAGCGAAATCTTAAATATTTCTGATACCACTGGGGTCTCAAAGGTATTTAAGACAGTATTTTCGATGGCATTAACACCATTCAAAGCTATACTGGGTATTTTTCCAGATTTCGTCCATTCGATTTTTGGCGGACTTCCCCTGATCCTGGGACTAATTGCAGGAATCCTATTCCTAGTCCTTATTTTTCGTTATGGCAACCCATGTCACAGATCAAACTCTCGCGACAATGGAAGATACGATCCTAGCCATTGGATACCGGGACCGGATATCAAAAATCCTGGGACTCTCCCGGCTTAGAGACCTGAACATGACTTGGTTTCTATCATTTCGACCAATGTGGCAAAGGTGTGTTTTACCTGTACTAAGGTGTCTGCTATGCGGAGAAGAATGCGTGTTAGACACCTGTCTGACGCTACAATCGGATGCGCCGGTGGATGCAGATACACTGTTGGTTCCTACCAAGGTTCACGCTTTGTGCTGCCCTCAAAGGCTGCCAATCCTGATGACGGCATTCCTGGAATCTTCACCACTACGATTGAAGAGTAGTGAAGTTCAAGATGAAAGCAGCATCGAACAGGTACGACCTTCTGTCAGTGATGCAAAACAGAATGTCAATGCAGACAATCATGCGCATGAATGCATGGTTACCCCTATTTCCGACTTAGTGGAACTTTCCCATGAAGCTGTTGACAGTTTTTTCGAAAGCCTGAATGATATGATGTTCTCTCCGGAACAGAAATAGAGACTTTTGAGCAAGCTCGCACACGGCGTTTCCTGAATTCGGCCTTCAACTTTAAAAATAAAGTCACATGAACAATTTCACTCCAGTTCACGGACAGCAATTTTTTCAGCATGCCCCTTAAAATATTTTTCTACATATTTTTTCCCGGGACACTGATCTTCTGCTTAAAGTAAGAAACTATTCCTAGAGAACTAAAATTTCTATTTTTAGATACTTTATAGACTTTAGCTGCCCGCTGGTAGGTTCACAAATATTTTATTATGTGATGAAATGGTCTCGGACTTCCTTTCTGTATAGCCATATTAAGAGCCATTTCATGTGTATTTCTCATATACCGATAAGCAATAATGCATAAAAATGCGTGTTTACTTTTGCATTTCATTCATAGCTTAAGTGCATACAATATATATGACTGCAATTTTTCAGTATATTTGAAAATTTCGAAATGCATTTATGTATTTTGGGGTGGTAAGGTATACACTATACTCTATAGTATGTTGTACTATGTTATACTATGCATAGATTAGTAGATATGACCATAGTTAGCGTGGAGTGGGTGTCGTGTATTTCTATAGGTTCTGAATCAGTCCCCCTATTCCTGACCCTATTCTGGTTAAACTAACTATCAAGTTAACTAACAGTCAGCCCATGAGGCAAGAAAACCCCCATGATGCAGATACCGTTATCTGACGCAGTCACACTACGGCACAGGAACGTGTTATCTGATTAGGTCATAACGCTTGAGATCTAATTAGACAAGCGACATTCCTCCAGCCCCTGATAAGGCATACGACGTTCTCATAACAAATCAAACCTATGACAACCTGGATAATCCGTGCGGCCATTGTTTTGATTTCACAGAGAACTTTAGTAAAGAATGTGCTAACGAGCAAGTCGTATGACATCTTTATTGACGTACCTATGTCCATCCTTACGTCAATCTCGGCACCTTTAAGGTATAAATATTGCCGACCTTGCCCTATGCAAACACATGCGTGGTGACAAGACGGAGCAGCCACACTTGCCGAAGCCGAGAGCAGAAGCAGACCCCGCTGGCAGCAGCCCCGCCTTCCTGACGCGCTGAGAGACGCGCTGCTATCTCATGCCGAGAGACCCAGCACCGGCGCTTCTGGGCAGCCCTCGCAGGCAGCCTGGAATATCGAGAGCAGAGAAAGAGATACCATTCCTCATTCATCCTAACTTCCAGGTACAGAACTGAATAACCCCTCACAGAGAATTCTTTAGTTATTCACTTGGCAAAAACAAACTTAACTTAAACTGTAACTTTCTATTCCCGCCCACGCATTAGACTTAGGTCAGGTACACGGGGTAGGCGTATTTAGAAACACCAGTTGAGTACGTTTAGTCAAATGTATATGTGTATGTAAATATATTTTAATCATTTTAAACATCATATGGCTCAGAAACCATATCAATGTTTTTACAGTATTATTTTATACTATTGCTTTTAATGTATGCACTTTACTTAACTATAAGTATTGCAATAATATCGATCCATTTCTCTTGTACGAGAAAAGAGACTGATCAATAAATAACACCTTTTTATTGAACACGCCCGTCTCTTCCTTTTCTCTACATTCTGATGAGACTAAGAATGCACGTACTGACTGAGTAAAATAATTGCCTTGTGCTCACACGACTCTCGAGATTGACTCTTGATTAGGGGAGAGCAAAGTTGTCATGTTCTATGGTTGTCAGAAACTAAATCCCTTCTTGTCTAATCAGGGAAGTTAATCCTTCCTTGAACATTCGAGAAAGTTTCTAGCGAACTCTGATCTTAGCTGGCAAACCCAAAAATTAAGTCTAGTATCGACAGTAGTAGACCTAGTTAACGTCTGGCCTAGGCCTTTACTGCTGTAGGTACTATTCCAATGCGCAGAGCCTATTGGGAAAATAGGAGCTACACTACATTGTAACCCGTCATGCCTATTTTTGCCCCGTTTGTTGGTAGTTGGTTCAGCCCGGACCGCTTATTAGAGGTGAACCATCCGGCTCCACTGGAGGGCACCCCTAATAAGGACATGTTTACTAAATATGGACTAGTCACCGTGGCTTATAGTAAGCTGTGGCATAAATACACGAGAAAGGATCGGGGAAGTCAGTGGCCACTGATAGGATCCTTTGATAATGACAAAATAAACGCGCTGGAAACAGCCCTTTATAACAATAAGACAACACCCACTATGCTCGATAGCGTCGGCATGTGGCGCAAAGAAACAGAACAGCGAAAGAAGAGAAATGAGGTCAGGTTAGAAAAGGAATTACGCAAGGCAGCTCACCTGGCCGCTAGCAAATTAAAGGAAGAAATAAAAGAGAGAGAGGAAACCAAGCTAAAACAAGATTCCGAATCATCAGGCCAGTGTCCCGTCAGGACACCCTCTACACTTTACCCCGAGCTACCTTCGAAACAGCGAACGAACGATGATTTACTATTAGGTCCCCCGATCATCTACATGCCCCCTCCATACGCCCCTTCCCAACCCTTAGCGCAGCACCCGCAACCCCCACCGACAGTCGAGAGTAGTGCCGGAGCCTCGGTCCCCATGGCCTCTGCGCCGACCGAACCCCTCGCACCCAGCGCAGCACGAGCAGCGACTTCAGATGATCCCGAAGCTGGGAGGAAAGACCCTGCGAGATCGAATAGATTAAGTAAGGATGAAAGAGCTGGGATCGATAAGATTGTAAAGACACTGGTGGCGCGAAAGGAAAGTGAGGATTATATAACAGATATGTACCATACATATGCCAATAGCCACAGGCGACACTTTGTCGTACGCCTTTGTTACCATACCCTAAATGCCTATGAAGACCGCTACCAAGGAAAAGGCCCTGAAAACCTAACGACTCTGTTTAGAAAAGTTGATGTCGGAGATGGGGACGAGTGTGATGTGACGAACCTCTTCAATCAATCAATCAGTGACACTTATAAAGCGCGCTACATACCCGTAGGGTCTCAAGGCGCTGGGGGGGGGGGGGTGCCGCTACTGCTCGAACAGCCAGGTCTTCAGCTTCTTCCTGAAGGGGAGGTGGTCTTGGGTCAGGCGCAGGTCGGTCGGGAGGGAGTTCCAGGTCTTGGCGGCCAGGTAGGAGAAGGACCTTCCTCCTGTAGTCGCTCTTCGGATGCGGGGGACGGCGGCGAGGGCGTGGTTGGCTGATCGGAGGTGGCGTTTGGGAGCGTAGAAGTTGACTCGGCTGTTGAGGTAGCTCGGGCCTCGGTCGTGTATGGCTTTGTGTGCGTGGGTGAGGAGGCGGAAGGTGATTCTTTTGTTGACGGGGAGCCAGTGAAGGTCTCTCAGATGTCCGGAGATGTGGCTGGTTCGTGGGATGTCGAGGATGAGTCTGGCTGAGGCGTTCTGGATCCGCTGGAGTCTCTTCTGGAGCTTGGCGGTGGTACCGGCGTATAGGGCGTTGCCGTAGTCCAGACGGCTGGTGACGAGGGCCTGGGTGACGGTCTTCCTGGTCTCGGTGGGGATCCACCAGAAGATCTTTCGTAGCATGCGCAGGATGTTGAAGCACGACGAGGAGACGGCGTTGACTTGTCTGGTCATGGAGAGGGAGGAGTCCAGGATGAAGCCTAGGTTGCGTGCGTGGTCTGTCGGTTTGGGTGCGGTGCCCAGGGCGGGTGGCCACCAGGAGTCGTCCCAGGCGGAGGGTGAAGAGCCCAGGATGAGGACCTCCGTCTTGTCTGAGTTCAGTTTCAGGCGGCTGGTCGTCATCCACTCGGCTACCTCTTTCATCCCTTCGTGCAGGTTGGCTCTGGCGGCGGCGGGGTCGTTGGTCAGGGAGAGGATCAGCTGGGTGTCGTCGGCGTAGGAGATTATGCTGAGGTTGTGCTTGCGTACGATGGCCGCGAGGGGGCTCATGTAGACGTTGAAGAGGGTGGGGCTCAGAGATGATCCTTGGGGGACGCCGCAGATGACTTCGGAGGCCTCTGACTTGTACGGTGGCAGGCGGACTCTCTGTGTTCTTCCGTCGAGGAAGGAGATGATCCATTAGCGCCTTCTCCTGAATTCCGATGTCGCTGAGGCGCTGCACTAGGGTGCGGTGGCAGACAGTGTCGAATGCAGCGGAGAGGTCTAGGAGGATGAGGGCCGCTGTTTCTCCATTGTCCATCAGGGCTCGGATGTCATCGGTGGCGGCGATGAGGGCGGTCTCGGTGCTGTGATTGGCTCGGAAGCCGGACTGTGAGGGGTCGAGGGATCCGTTCGTCTCGAGGAAGGCGGCCATCTGCTTGTTGACGGTCTTCTCGATGACTTTGGCTGGAAACGGGAGAAGCGAGATGGGGCGGTAGTTCTTGAGGTCGGTGGGGTCCGCTGTTGGTTTCTTGAGTAGGGCGCTGAGTTCGGCGTGTTTCCAGCTCTCAGGGAAGATGGTGGTGTTGAAGGATGTGTTGATGATGTCTCGCAGGTGGGGTGCGATGACAGCGTCGGCCTTGTTGAAGACGTGGTGAGGGCAGGGGTCGGTCGGTGATCCGGAGTGGATGGAGTTCATCGTGCGGATGGTGTCTTCGGTGCTGATCGGGGTCCAGGCGTGGAGGGTGGTGGTGGGGGGTGGTTGTTCGGTCCTGGTGAGCGTTGGTTGGTTGTTGAAGCTGCTGTATATGTCCGTGATCTTGTTGTGGAAGTATGAAGCGAGGGAGTTGCGGAGGTCTTGCGATGGGGTGATGTCGTTGTTTCCTGCGCTGGGGTTGGAAAGCTCTTTCACGATGTTGAAGAGTTCCTTGCAGTTGTGTGCGTTGTTGTCCAGCCGGTCCTTGAATGCTGTTTTCTTGGTGGCGCGGATCAGCTGGTGGTGTTTCCGGGTGGCAAGTTTGTAGGAGGTCCTGTTGTCCGGTGTCGGTTCCCTTTTCCAGACTTTCTCGAGGGCTCGGCAGCTCTTCACGCGTACGCTTGAAGTTTTCCGCCACCTCACGGAACAGAAACCAGAGACTAACACCACGACTCCTGCGGTAACTGAGGCCGGAGTAGAAAAAATTGACACGATGATGCCCATAAAGGAGGCCGCTCCCTATTGGGTTCCCCCACGAGGACAGGGAACACACGACGATATTAACCACCAAGATGCGAGAGGGAGGGTAGTTTACAACTGGGATTACCAACCATGGGATCGGCAAGACATCCTGACTTTCCGAAAGTCCTTGCCTGATCTGCGAAAGAACCCCACAGCCTTCTATACAGAATTAGCCACCGCTCTGGGTTCAACGATCATGACCCTAGCGGATATCGATTTGTTTTTCGGGCTATGTCTGCCAGCTGATGTGTGGAAGCAAATCCGGAAAGTCGACCACCTTGAGCTGTTCGGACATACCTGGATACAACTCGGTAATGTTGACAAGCAACGGGAGCCGGGACAGAAACCTTTGAAGGCCATTCTAGACTTACCAGATAAGATTGTGCAGAAATTAAAAACCCTAGTTCCAGAAAGGAAGGTGGACTGGTCGATAGTAATGGCCTGTCGCCAGAAACCCCAGGAAGACGTATCAGAATACTTCTCCCGGTTTGAAATGGTATTCTCCGATTACAGCGGCCAGGACATGACCACTGCGACCGGACATCACTTGTTTGTCCAGAACTATGTGAAAGGCCTGACGCCAGAAGTCTCGCAGAAACTACAGACTAGCGAGAGTAGTTGGGCGGCCTCCAAGCCCGCAGCTATCCTTCAGATGGCTCAATACTATGAGCGACAAAAGAACGAGAACGATCAAGCGACTGAGAAGAAGAAAAAGGACTTGAAAGAGAGGGTGATGATTGCTCAGTTGCAAGGGGTGACTATAGGAAGGGAACAGTATAGAGGAAACTACCAGTCGAATGCTCCTAGAAATCCACCCCCTAGAGACCGCACACCCGCACCCGGCGCTCCACGAACAGACCTCGATGAGGACCAGTGTGCGTTTTGCAAAAGATTTGGCCACTGGAAGTCTCAATGTCCAGTTCTGCAAGAAGCACTTAGAAATAAAGACACGAGAGACGTAGCGGGCGGGCCGAGAAATAGAGGACAGGGACGAGGGCACACAAGCGACACCAACAATGACAGGCCTGGTAGACCGAACACGTTTGACCGTCCCCGACAGAATCAGTGCCAACAGTCTGACTGCGACAATGCCCACGACTTCGCATAGGACTGCCAAGGGCAAGGAAGGGATCCAGTCGAGCTCTATGTTGACCAGCAAGGCCCTTATGTCACCGCTAAGGTCCTAGGTACGAAGTCTCCATTTCTGGTAGATACTGGTGCAACACGTAGTGCGTTGTCTAAACGATTGATTCCCAGGGCACCCTTGTCTGGCTCACATGTGACATCAATAGGTTTTGATGGAACGCCCTCCACTAATCCCTTGTCCACACTGATCTCTTTTAACTTGGACAATAACACCACTGACACAACGTTTTTGCTCTCCTCCAACACCCCCAACGCCATTATGGGACTTGACTTATTGAAACATTTTCGAGCTACTATTAGGTGTTCACAAGACGGGGTTCGAGTCATCCTGTACGACAACCCAACACTGCTCAGATCTTGTCGCACACAACGCATGTTTTCTATCACTGACACTGACTTGTCCTTACTCAACACCCTACCTCTGTACCTATGGGCAAAAACTGACTCGGACGTAGGACGCATGAAGATAGACCCTGTACACATAACTGTTCGACAGGACGCAGTGCTCCCAAAACTCCCACAGTATCGGATATCACCCGAAGGCAAGAAGGCGTTGGTAAAAATCATCCAGTCCCTGGTAGATGCAGGAGTGGTAGAAGAAGTAGTTAGCAATGTTTGCAACAGCCCTATCCTACCCATTGTGAAGAAGCAGGGTGAGGGAGATGAAAAAGCGTACCGCTTCATCATCGACCTACGAGAAGTCAACAAAGTGGTTGTACCCCAGTACCCTGTAGTCTCAGACATCACCACCATTCTGACCCGGATTCCTTCCACTGCCACCACCTTCACGGTAATCGACCTCAAGAACGCATTCTTCTCCATCCCCATTCACTCGGTCAGCAGCTACCTTTTCGGCTTCACTTTAAAATCCCGCTCATACAGATTTTGCAGAGCACCCCAGGGCTACACTGAAAGTCCAAGCATCTACAGCCAGGCCCTCAAGAGACAGCTGGATGCAGTCCAATTGCCGGATGGAGTGGTGTTGATACAGTACGTCGATGATATCCTTTTGGCGGCAGACACCACTCCACTTGCAGTCACAGCCACCATCCAACTCCTGCACTTCCTCGCGGAAAATGGCCACAAGGTCTCCAAGAAGAAGTTGCAATTCTGCCAACCTCAGGTCACTTACCTAGGCCACCTCTTGTCCAAAGACGGGAGAAAGCTCACACCCGATCGAATACAGGCTATTCTAGAGACCCCTATCCCTAAAACACCGAAGCAAGTCCGCTCTTTGGTAGGCCTCACCTCCTTCTGCCGACAATGGTTGCCAAATTTCAGCCTCAGTGTGAAACCACTACTTTCCCTCCTGGCTAAAGATGTCCCCTTCCCGCTCCCTTGGACCCCTGAATGTCAATCCTCCTTCAAGGAACTACGAGACGCCCTTTGTTCAGCGCCCGTCCTAGGAACCCCTGATTATACGAAGCCCTTCTCTCTCTACACTCACGAAAGGGAGGGATGCGCTTTGTCTGTCCTGACTCAGTCCATTGGCCCCAAACAACGACCATGTGCCTATTTCTCTGCCACTCTTGACCCTCTAGCAAGAGCTTTGCCTGCCTGCCTTCGAGCAGTCGCCGCTGCTGCTGTCTCTATCCGACAGAGTGAGGGAATCGTACTCTCGAATTCCCTCACGGTACTAGTGCCTCATGCTGTTGACACCCTCCTAAACCAGACCAAGACACAACACCTGACCAGCGCGCGACTGACTGGGTACGAACTGACACTGCTCGCACCTTACATCACGCTGAAACGATGCACCACACTGAACCCAGCCACCTTGCTGCCTCTGCCTGAAAACGATCCCGATGTGCCCCCAATACATGACTGTGTGACCCTCACGGATGAACAGACTAGGAGTAGAGTTGACCTCCGAGACACTGCCTTCCCAAACCCTGACGGAGAGCTATGGGTAGACGGCTCTTGCATTAAACTCCCCGACGGCACCACCTCAGCTGCCTATGCAGTTACCACAGCCCGAACTGTAGTTGAAACCGCCCGCATAACGCAACGATCCGCCCAGGCGGCAGAACTGATTGCCCTCACACGAGCATGTATCCTAGCAAAGGGGACGACAGCAAACATTTACACGGCACGCCCATCCTGCACGGAGATCTAGTCTCCGCTCTAACTGAAGCGGTTCTCCTCCCCAAACGACTTGCCGTAATCAAATGCAATGCACACAAAAAGGTGACAGACATCATTGGACAGGGAAATGCACTGGCCGACATCACTGCCCGAACCACAGCCGAGAACAGGACGACGACTCGCATGTACGTGACTAGGTCACAAGCAGAAAAATGGACGGACGCTAGGGAAACTATTAGGGACATCCAAATGGCCAGCTCACCACAAGAATTGACTGAATGGGCAAGGGTGGGATTAAAGGATGATGAAGGCTGCTGGCGGACAAAAGACACGAACAAATGGTTGCTACCCAACTCGTACCTGATCCCCATACTGACGATGGCCCATTCCCCTGCACACATAGGATCTGCCCCTATGGCCGAACTTGTCTCCCGAGTTTGGCATAACGATAAAATTACAGACTCAGCCAAACGATTAGTCCAGCAATGTCTAGTCTGCCTGCAACACAACCCTGGGAAAGGAACTGTCGTACCCCGGGGAGGGTTCGGGGTCCCCACCCATCCATTTGAAGCCCTACAGATGGACTATATCCAGTTAGAGAGATGTCAAGGACTGAAGTATGTACTTGTTGTTGTGTGTGCTTTTAGCAAATGGGTGGAGGCCTACCCGACGCGTGACAACACTGCTATTGCCACTGCAAAAGTACTACTGAAAGAGTTCTTCCCTCGCTACGGCCTTTGCCGTATTTTATGGAGTGACAATGGCCCCCATTTTGTAGCCGAGGTAATCCAGCTCATCCTGAAAGGACTGGGGGTACGACAGAAATTCCACGCAGTTTTTCACCCCCAATCTGCTGGACTGGTCGAGCGGCACAATGCCACATTGAAACTAAAACTGGCGAAAATAGTGGCTACCACAGGACTAAAATGGCCAGACGCTCTCCCCCTAGCATTGCTGTCAATGCGTTCCACCCCCACCAAACACCACTTGACCCCTCACGAGGTCGTTTTCGGCCGGCCCATGAGTATCTGGTCCGCACCCAAACCGACATCTATTCACGACGTCCCGGACGTCCTAATGTCTGACTACCTGTATAACCTAACTAAAACACTGTCTTTTATTCATCATCAGGTGCTGCAGGCCATCCCCGATGCTTCCAGGGGCCCCGGACATACCATCCAGCCTGGAGATTTCGTTCTGATTCGGAACTTCCAACGGGAGAAGAGTCTGGAACCCCGCTGGAAGGGCCCCTGGCAAGTCTTGATCACCACCCGAACAGCTCTTCGAGTGGAGGGGAAGCGAAATTGGCTGCATGCACATCATTGCAAGAAAATCTCTCCGGCCCTGACGGCGACTGAAGACGTGAGCACCCAGGAAGAGCTCCTGAACAAAGACCGACCATCCCTGAGCTGCTACCCTGAAACAGAGACACTCGAATTGGCGAAATTCCCTGATCCCACTGTACCATCCAGAGAAGGGTATAACCTGCGACGAAAGGAGGGAGCTTCGGTTAAGTAGACCACTGACTACGTTATCATTCTCAGAGCGGCGGCCTAACACTACAAAGGCTGCCAGGAGAGAAACCAAACGAAGTCTGTGGTTCTGCCCACTACTGAGCACCTTGAAGATGATGGAAGCGCCCGATACGAAGATGATGGAAGCGACCGGACCTCCGAAGACCCGCTACAGGAACCCGAAAACTGACAGTTTGCACAGCTCAAAGACTATTGCTCTTCTTATCACTCTTCTCTTTTGCCTCCTCCTCATGACTACCTTCTGGATCGTGGAAGAGAACGCTCATAAGACACTTCTAATGACTGCACAGCCTACCACCATGAAAGAACACTACCTGGTCTCTCTTTCACCTCAAATCCAAGAAAGGCGTAAGGAGTTCTGGAACAACTCCTTCGTACAGTTGCTGCACCAGCACAACCTTGCTGCAAATGCCACGAATTGCTGGATCTGTGGGTTGATACCACATGCCACCGGACATTCCATCCCCTTCATCCCTTCACCTTTCTCTGTTCATGGCTCCTGCCTTGCCTGGCTGATCCTCTTGCAAGAGAGCTACAGAGACAATGCCATTCCAGCGAAACTATGTCACACTTTTATCATGGAGTCTGGCTGAACAAAACCGGGAGAGCTGCTGCTCCTTTTTGCCCTCTATCCTCCAATGCCTCTGTTCACATGGACATCCCCGCTAAAGAAATGGTGGAGATGCAAATATTCAACAATCCAGCCAGACCCACCTTCTCCTACCTCCGAAAACGAACAGCTGCCACCCTGACTGTGGCCCTATCTGTCGTCAATGTCTCGGGCCTCGTATGCATCACAGGCCATGGGACACAAATGGTGGGCCACAGCACTTGCCGCATCACCAGAACTTTGTACTCATCCGACCCACCCTCTTTTGTCACCTCCCCAAACATATACTTCGTCTGTGGTACAAAAGCCTACACCTGGCTCCCAAAGGGCTGGGGAGGTACCTGCTACATTGCCTTCATCCTTCCTCCGACCTATGTGGCTCCGGCAAACCATCACCGACAGAGACGAGCAAAGGACATCGAGCAGGCCGACTCCACTGGAGCACAATTCTTGGATGCAATGAAAGGACTTGTTCCACTCTGAGGTCCGATGGCGAACAGTCGTGCCATTCGGCATTTATCCCAGGCAGTCGAGACAACGATGAACATTACAGCTGGTATCCTCACAAACAATACAGCCGAGCTTCAGGTGGTCCGTCTGGTGGCTCTTCAAAACCGCCTTGTTCTAGATGTGGTTCTGGCGGACCGTGGAGGAGCATGTCGTATCATCGGGTCCAGCTGTTGTACCTACATACCAGACAATTCACCCTCCGTTTACAAGGCCATCGAACATCTCCACAGACTCTCCTCAGAAGTTCATCAGGAACAAGAAGGATGGTCACTCGGGAGTTGGTTCTGGAGTGCTGTAAAGGACTGGGGATGGAGATTGCTCATGATTGTACTGATACCAATCGTCGTAATATCCGGACTCTGCCTGGGTATTCAATGCTTGCCACCTCTGTGTTCACTATTTGCTAACTGTGTTTGCCCTAAGACTCTGAACTTTGAAGCTGAACGCATGAAAGCTTTGTATGATGTAGAAATCCGTAATATGATGGGGATAGACATAAATTGACAAGCTGGCTAGATATGTTGAAAAGGGAGGACTGTTAAAATCTACATTGCGACGTAAACATTATCGGCGCCATCTTGTCCCCTTTAGCTCAAATGTGCGCGTAAGTAGCAGCCATTTTGAACGCCATGGCCTCTCTGCCCACTGCCGATAGCCAGCGCGTCTCTCTCTCTCTCTCTCTGACCCCGCCAGCATCCCCCGCGCGCTGACAGCCCACGTTCTCACATGCTTGGGCCATAAACCACCCCTTCAGCGCGGCCCTGCCTCGGAGCCACATCCCGTACCCGACTAACACCTCCCTCCGTCCCTCTAATGATCACGCATCCTTTGATGAACCCCCTTCCTCTGTGCCCGATTGTCCCGCCCGATCCCAGGCCATCACCTAGCCCTGCGGATACAGTTTATTGCCCCTTACAGTAGGAAGCTGTCTCTCTTCAAAGAATCTATGACTGATAAAAGCCCCCACCCCATGAGATCCAATCAGCCGCACACATTCCGGGAGCCTGCGGGATATCCAGCTGCGCGATAGTCATCACCTACTGAGACCGGGGTGGGGACTCTTACTGTAAATATGTGTGGGAACGGGTTTGGAGCGGGGATTCCGAGGATGCCTTCCGTACATCAAAGTATTAACAAGAATGTGTTTTATGTAATAAAGCAATAAACCTGTGTATAAGAGGCCAGGCCTCAAGGATGCGTCTAGAGCACCTCGAGACGATACCCTGTTGTCTGATTTGACGTGTTCTGCTCCGTCGGAATAAACTCCTGTTTCCTGCCTTCTGTCTCCAGCGCCTGCCTCTTTGTTTGGTAATCTCGAATGGTATGAGAGGCGGCTAACGCCGGGCAAATACTGAAGGGTTCTTGGTCGAATTCGGCCCTACCTTTCTACAACACCGAGGACGTACACAAACCGGAGATACGTACCAGCACATACTAGAGTCAGAGTTTGAGGGTGCATCATGGGAAATGTAGTATTGGACGAGGACTCAAACTCTGTGCGATACATGAGACCCCGCTAGAGAATATTGCTCAGTAGAGCCGATGCTCATTACACCCAGAAGTAGAAGTGGGCAGGATCATTGAAGATTGACATTACCAGAATTGTTCCCACATATTTTGATAAAGAAAGGCATAGCTGGCAACATTTAAGTGCGAATGTGTGTGACGGTGTACATTACATTTAGATAGCGCTTACTACCTCTGTTGAAGCGCTTTATACTGCGCGCTGCTCCAAAACCACTGTTAGTAGTTCTATGGGATGGCATTCAAAGAAGGAGAGTGTCCAATGCAAAATAAAACAAGTAAATCAATTGCGAATCTGAAAGCAATCGCTTATAGAAAGCCTCGAGTGGTGTGCGTGTGCCACAGCGAGCCATTTGATTTCAATTATCGTGCCCGTGTCTGGGCACGATAATTGAAACCATATGGCAGGAATGCGCATAATAGACACCAATAGGCCATGGGCGGAGTAATGCGTCCGCCTTTGGCCTATTGTGTGCTATCTTAAAAACAAATATGCAGGCACAGGCCAATAGCAGGCCACAAAAGTAAAAACGCACGCACGAGCGCGTACAATTCCAGGGTCCATTTCGGAACCCTGGATAAAAGGACTCTCGCCTGCGCGAGCACTAAAAAGGAGGAAACCTGCCTGGCTTAGCAGGAGAGACATCTGGGAGCCGAGGAGTTAGAGAAGGTGACTCATGACCCCTGGCGCAATTGTCCCAGTACCAGTAAAGCATTTTTGCACCTGTGACCTCTGTAAAGTATTGAGTTTTGTGTGTAATAAACTATTTTTCTTTATCAAAGTAAAGCACGGAGTTGGACAGTCGGTTATTGTGCTGCTTTGCAATAGTTGAGTTCTGAGTTTGAGCACCCCACACTACCAACCCTAGAAGCTTGTGACTGCTCTGCATTGCTACACTGAGAGTCTACTGCTGAAGGGGTGCTACTTGGCCCAGGTTTGCAGAACCATAGTAGGGTAGCCCCTGGGAAACCAGAGGCAAGCGGCCCCGGACCCCACAACTGGAGCACCCCCAAACAGGGTCTCACACTTGGTCTACAGCGTTGTTTTACCTGCTGTGTTCCTTTTACTTTCATTTCTCTTTTGGTCTTAAATCTTCTATGAACATTGCACCTATTAAAAATATGATAATTATAATTATTACAATAATAAAGACTTAGCATCTGGTGTTTAGTTAGAATATAATATACTTTGGATTCCTTTAGATTCCTTTTAATACTTTTAAATCAGTCCACAACACTTCACATCATCGTCCTGAAATAGCGCAGTTCCCTTGTTTTTTTTATATGCCTATTATTCTAGACTGTTGATATTTAACAGTTCAAATATCTTTCACCTTCTCTTCTTCTTTCACCCATCCCAAAGCTTTACACTCTTTCTTCTCTTCAACTCCTACTTTTATCCTCCGTTACATTTGTTTTTTACTCACAGACCAGTAACACCCAAATTGTCTCATAATTAGAAGGCATTCATGTTTAAGCCTTACCTCGAAGATATTAGAAACATGTAAGATGCGCAGGGCCCAACCCAACAAGCTCCCAAGAGTAGCGGGCTAGGCAACCCACAGAGGTTGGGTAGAGGCAGGTTGAGATCACGAAAGCCTTAGTCCCGCCTCCGCTAAGCACATCACGCTTGTAGTTGAATGAAACGACATAACACTTAGATTGTAAATGAAGAGCAGAGTAATAGCTCCTGGATGCACACCATAATTTGGTACGGTGGTAAGCAATGTCTGATAGCCTGTTAACCATTCTGCAGCCTATATATAGCAAAGGAAAGCATAGGGTGATATAGAGTTAATTTTGTTATGTGTTTGTCACTGGGTAATGCACATTGTCTTGAGATGCAGCATTGATAGGTATTTATTTCATCTATGCACATAATGTGCCTGCTTTGTCATGATGCTTTGTCATTATTTTATATCTTCCGTTGTATGGTGGTTATGCAAGTTTGCACTTGAAAGGTTTCTAGAGAATTAGGGTTTGAAACAAAGTTCACTGGTGTTCATTTACGAGCGTCCACAGCACAAAATACCGTACATTGCACATGACTTACATATTATTTCTTAATGTAACAATTACCAGTTGGATGATGAAAGTGAGGTGTTTGAAGAACCCACTAAAAGTTGATTGAAATATCTCTGGTTGGGTTTGGTGGCAGCTTGTTCCACTACCGGGTCATTAGCAAAGGTCCTTTGTGTTTTGATTGACACTTAACCTTTATTGAACCCCGAGATTAATGTTGCAGGTAAAACCTTTACAAGCCAGGCTTCAGTGGCCACAGTGCGAGTCTCTTCATGAACGGACTACAGAAATAGTTTGCATTTGGGCCCACCTGTTGTGCTGATAGACTGAAAGAAAGTAGAAAATGCTGCAATTTGGCTTTTGTTGAAGATCAAATGATAGAATCCATTTCCCAGGCATGGTCTACTCAACACTGGCTGAATGTGGCCAAGTATTGATGGAAGCCACTTATAAAGTCTTCCATTGCCTTGCTCCACCTTACATAGGGGGCATATTACCAAGCAATAGCGATAATTATCGCTATTGCTTGGTTAGAGACAAAAATTTAACGCTGAGCTGCGGCGATTTTTATCGCAAATAAACCTTGGTATTACCAAGGTTTACCGCAAATGCGATAAAAATCGGCCGCAATGCATGAATATCGCTGAAAAGTCAGCGATATTCATGCATTATCGAGCTAATGCTCTTAGCCATGTTATCCACCTCCCATTGGATAACATGGCTAAGAACTGCTCAGGGCAGGTGTTAGCTTTTGGAGATATTCGCGCTTAGCGCGAATATCTCCATAAATTGGTAATAGGAGATAGCGATGTTAGCGACTGTTTCCAGTCGCTAACATCTTGGCACACCCACTTTGTATGTCATTAGTGATAAATATCACTGACATGCAAAGTGGGGCCCAAGATGGTCGCTATCTCCTACTAGCTGTCGCTAACTGGTGTTAGCGACAGCTAGGTAATAGGGAGATAAATTTATCTCCGCTTTCTTGGCTTTTAAAGCCAAAAAAGCGGAGATAAACCCCCTTGATAATATGCCCCTAAGTTCCTACACTCCCTTTGTCTCCATACCGTGCCAGAGCTCAAGGTAAACCCTTCACAATGTCATAAATTTACAAATCACCCAGAACTGGTAAGTGCCTTTCCATATTGGCATCAAGACTTTGGAACACTCTCCCATTAACCATCCGAGTAATTGCAAAGCACAGGTTTTGCCATCTAATCTGAAGTGCAGTTAAAACCTGCTTCTCACCACAGTGAGGTCTTAACACAATTATCCTTGAATACAATTGAAAAGTTCTGAGCGCCAAAGGGCCTGCAAATCTCTAGTGTTTAAAAAACATTCTTATGGCGAACCTCATGGCCCCCAAAATGACAATGCCCTTACAGTAGACCAGTTAAGTCAATAACCCAGCCCGAGTTGCATTAGGTTACGGTGTACTCATATTAAACTTCACAGCTATAACTGATCACTCCTAAAAGACAAGCAGATGTTCTTTCTATAGGAATTCAGTGACCCAGGGGGGCTCAAAAAGAACTTTCACCCAGTTAGGAGGATGTTGCCCTCCGAGTTTGAGATCAGGGTAGTTTTTCTGAAAGCCGGTGGCACTCACCCGGAGCCCAGGCACAGTAATATGAATCCACTGATTGCAAGAACGGAGACTGAGGATAGTGTGCCCCAAATTCTACAGATGGGAAGTTCTGGCAGCTCACAAGCTTTAGGAATTGATGGTTGCTTCTGAAGGACTTAGCCTCCAAACTGGGGCGGGAATGTCCCGAGTGCCACCATTGCTGCATGGTTGTCATTTCCAGCTGGATGGAAATAATTTATTTCTAGCCTCCCCATACCATGACTCTGTAATCCTCTACCCTGCTACCTCCTTTCCTAGTTGTGTTCCTAATTTACAACAGAGCAGGAGTAAATCCTTCTCTTGTTTGGTCGGAAACATCTGTAAACTGACTAGTTCACCCCTGACCTAAGCAGACTCTGCTTGCGGGAGGAGGCACTGGGAGGTTCAGGGTAAAGCCTTTTGCAGCATCCGTCTGCAGGACTCTCACTATAGTCCCTACCACAGTCCCTGCACATGCATGTGTCCTCTCCCTTTGCACACGGTCTACAGTGCCTACCACAGTCCTTGCACATGCATGTGTCCTCTCCCCTTGCACGCGGTCTACAGTGCCTACCACAGTCCTTGCACATGCATGTTCCTTCTCCCCTTGCACGGGGTGTACTGTCGCTACCACAGTCCCTGCACGTGCATGTATCCTCTCCCCTTACACATGGTCTACTGTGCCTACCACAGTCCTTGCGCATGCATGTGTCCTCTCCCTTTGCATGCAGTGTACTGTCGCTACCACAGTCCCTGCACATGCATGTGTCTTCTCCCCTTGCATGTGGTCTACTGTCGCTACCACACTCCCTGCACATGCATGTGTCCTCTCCCCTTGCATGTGGTCTACTGTGGCTACCTCAGTCCTTGCACATGCATGAGTCCTCTCCCCTTGTACGCGGTCTACTGTGGTTACCACAGTCCTTGCACATGCATGTGTCCTCTCCCTTTGCACGTGGTCTACTGTGGTTACCACAGTCCTTGCAAATGCATGTGTCCTCTCCCCTTACACATGGTCTACTGTGCCTATCACAGTCTTTGCACATGCATGTGTCCTCTCCCTTTGCACGCAGTGTACTGTCGCTACCACAGTCCCTGCACATGCATGTGTCCTCTCCCCTTACACATTGTCTACTGTGCCTATCACAGTCTTTGCGCATGCATGTGTCCTCTCCCTTTGCACGCAGTGTACTGTCGCTACCACAGTCCCTGCACATGCATGTGTCCTCTCCCCTTGCATGTGGTCTACTGTGGCTACCACAGACCTTGCACATACATGTGTCCTCTCCCCTTGTACGCAGTCTACTGTGGCTACCACAGTCCTTGCACATGCATGAGTCCTCTCCCCTTGCACGTGTTCTACTGTGGCTACCACAGTCCTTGCACATACATGTGTCCTCTCCCCTTGTACGCAGTCTACTGTGGCTACCACAGTCCTTGCACATGCATGAGTCCACTCCCCTTGCACGCGGTCTACAGTGCCTACCACAGTCCTTGCACATGCATGAGCCCTCTCCCCTTGCACGTGGTCTACAGTGCCTACCACAGTCCTTGCACATGCATATGTCCTCTCCCCTTGCACACGGTCTACAGTGCCTACCACAGTCCTTGCACATGCATGTGTCCTCTCCCCTTGCACGTGGTCTACTGTGGCTACCACAGTCCTTGCACATGCATGTGTCCTCTCCCCTTGCACACGGTCTACAGTGCCTACCACAGTCCTTGCACATGCATGTGTCCTCTCCCCTTGCATGTGGTCTACTGTGGCTACCACAGACCTTGCACATACATGTGTCTTCTCCCCTTGTACGCAGTCTACTGTGGCTACCACAGTCCTTGCACATGCATGTGTCCTCTCCCCTTGCACGTGGTCTACTGTGGCTACCACAGACCTTGCACATACATGTGTCCTCTCCCCTTGTACGTAGTCTACTGTGGCTACCACAGTCCTTGCACATACATGTGTCCTCTCCCCTTGTACGCAGTCTACTGTGGCTACCACAGTCCTTGCACATGCATGAGTCCTCTCCCCTTGCACGCGGTCTACAGTGCCTACCACAGTCCTTGCACATGCATGAGTCCTCTCCCCTTGCACGCGGTCTACAGTGCCTACCACAGTCCTTGCACATGCATATGTCCTCTCCCCTTGCACACGGTCTACAGTGCCTACCACAGTCCTTGCACATGCATGAGTCCTCTCCCCTTGCACGCGGTCGTGGTCTGAGCTCCGTGGTTCGGCACTCAGATGGGAATGGGATCCTGGGCATGTTCCTCACCAGGCTGTGTAATGCAGCCTGGCGGGGAACATGCAAAGTACGTATGACTGTTTGGCTGGCCCAAGATGGCTGGTCAAACAGTCATGCACACTTAGGGTGTGCCCGCCACTCCCCCCCCAGCCTATGACCCCAGCCCCACCCGCCCTAACCCTGGCCCGCAGCTACCAAAAATAAAATTATAATAACAAAGTTATTATCATTTTCTCTTTTCACTGCTTTGTAAGCAGTGGGGCGACGCTCCTCCGGAGAAGCCGCCCCTGCCAATATACAATACACGTTAAGTTATCAGAGTTATTTAAAAAATGTAGAATTCACATTTTTCACATGTTGTAAGTAACAGGCTTCCTGTGAGTCTATGGTGTAATACAAAGAAAAACATTGCAGTCATCCCTGTTATGGTAGTCTGTTTGAGCTAGAAAAGACACAGACCCCATAGGTACTCTTTTGTTCTGCAAATAACTTTGGTACCATTGGATGATAAAAGTTCATCTACCTCAATCCCTCCGTGGAAAGTTTTGGGGTGATCTGTCAAATGGATGCCAAGAAAAAAGAGGCGTCCGAAGATGCAATTCCCCCATGTAAATTCCATGGGGAATTTTAAATGGCGCTACTGACAAAACGGCTGAACAGAATTACGCCAAATTTGGCAGAAAGTTAGAGCTTTACCAAGAAAGCGTGCTTTTTGGGTTGTGGTATAAAACCAATTGGTAGTTTTGGAAAAATTATGGTTCAAGATGTATAGATATTTTGACAGTTGGGCTACAGTTTAAAAATGCAAGCCTTCTGATTGGCCCAAGGTCCTTTTTTTGAGCTGGCACTCTGACGCGCTGACGGTCACATGAATTGAAATGTTGCGGCTGCCATTACAGGACTTGGGAACTTGGTACCCATCAAATAGTTTTTTTTAAAAAGGACTTAAAGGGGCAGGCTAGGGATACCCTTAGCCCCTAGCCTTCATGGGGGCCCCAGAAGGACACCAGAAGGGTTGGTGCAAACTTTTAATATTTATGTGGGTAGGAGGGCCTTTGAGTGGCACCCAAACCAATTTTTGAGCCTAGGCACCCCATCCACCTGGGTCTAACTTAGATTACAGGTCCTGTGGGACCAATCCCCCAAGTACAGTACGTTGGTGTTTCGGGCACGTTGACAACCAATGCCCGTGTAGGGTGTGGCGGGTATCACCGACTATTTCCCTTTCTGTCCACACTTCTCGTGGGCAGGATAATGCATTGCTTCCGCCCGTGACAGGAGCATAAAAATATAAAGCCAACAGGCTTGTCTTCGTATATTGATGCGGTAACCACTTAATAAAGCCAATAGGCTTGCCTTGTATATTGATATGGTCATCCCTTAACAACGCCAATAGGACTGCCTTTTATATATTGATGTGGTGACCCATTGTCAAAGCCACTAGGCCTGCCTTATTTGACATGGCGCCACTTATATTGTGATGTTGCGTCTCGTATAGGTGGGGAGGTTGTTATGATGGGGGCCAAGACCCACTGGGATGAAATGTGATTTGAGGGTGTCATTAAAGCAATTTACATGCACCAAATGTACATATTTGTAATTTAATGCAAAGCATTTTGTACTATGTGTATTAATGCACTTTTTCTTTTTAAAAGAAAACGCACTAACCGGACAATAATTTATTGAGCGTTGATGATGGATGTCATCGAATGAAGATTACTAATCCACACTTCCTTACCTGAATAGGTCTTGAACTGCTCTGCTTCACTACTCAAACAGAGTAAACAGCTACAAAGGGGTCCTTGGTTCCCAGTCAGGAGAGAATTGTGGACATTTTACTGTAATAAGATCTTACTTTATTTTAAAAAACAAAGACATTCATTCAGAAAACCAAAGATTAAAAGGGCATTATAATTAGCTCAGTAACTATGACTTGGCACATTGAATTATGTGGCATAGGAGCACAAAATTAGGCATCATTTTTGGCTAAATTATGTGGCAGGAAAAAGCTAATTATTTGTCACATATTTTAATATTTTTACAGAAGGTAATACTGTCCGGGCAATGATTTCTCCTCATTGGTGACAGTTTAACAATCAAATAAAGAAATAAGTAACTGAAAGATGACTAGTTAACCTTTGTGACGGAATAAGTCACTGTGGAGTTATAGTTAGGACTTAGCTGCTATGGGAAGAGCATTTTTTGGTTTGCCAATAACTTTGGCTCAATACGACAAATACTCACAAAACATTCCAAAGAAAATGTTCATCCACCCTAGCTCCTTTTTGGAAAGTTTCGAGGTGATCTGTCATGCAGGGGCTGAGAAAAAAGGGGGGTCTCAAAACTCAATTTCTCCAGTCAGAAAACTGAACAGCGATACCACGAAAACAGCTGAGGGAAATTACACCAAATTTGGGAGAAAGCTAGATCTTGTTCCAGAAAGTATACTGTTTATGATTTGGTGTAAATCTGTTCAGTTGTTTTCAAGAAATTAAGGTTAAAAAACGTTGTATATGTAGACGGTTGTTTTCGTGTAAAGCTCCCGAGAGTCCCGCAATCATGCAACTTCAAATAATTAAGAAATCCGAGGGGGCTTTGTTTTCCCCATCGCCGCCGCGCTCCCACAGGAGCAAACGGCTCCCGCCAACACCCACAGGAGCTCACGCTGTCAATGGCTGGCTGCAACATAAATGAAAATGTTTCAGCTGCCGTTTCAAAATACTCGGCCATCGTGTCCTGAATATAAAAAAAAATAAGTTCTAAGGGGGCGGGGTAGGGGAACCCTAACCCCTAGGACCTTGTGTCAAACTTTTTCGCTATCTCATGGGTATCTCACAGGAGCCAGTGCAACCTCCTGAGCTCTAGCAGTAAGTCGCCTGTTTAAAAAAATTATAACATTTATTTTTTCCTGTACATTACCATAGGGAGATGTCTGCTTCTGTGAGAAAGGTTACTATTAGTGACCCTTCTGGAGAGCAAGAGAGGAAAAACACACAGAGCGGAAAGAAAGAAAGAGAAAGATGGGAAAACCATCACAAAGGAAGAAAGAAGAAACTCACACAAGTGACATAATGGAGCATGAAGTGTCTGTTGGTGGATTAAAGAGGTCTGGTGTGGATTTAAGACTACAGAGCCTTGCCATTCGGCACACTGACATTTAATAGCGCCGGCCACGGGCTTCTGAGCAGAGCTTTGGGCCCCTTCACTTATTCTTTGACAAATTCAGCACTGGCTATGTTCCATCATACCACTCAAGATGCTTTGTGGCAATCTCCCTCTATTGCACAAGCCAGGAAAACCCCATTCAGTACATTAGCGCTCCACACTAGTATGTCACCAAGACAATACTGATTGGCTATGGAGCATAAATGTGGAGTATGAAAACCAGTACTCATGAAGGCATGTAAAATGCACTGCAAGAGACTCCATTCACCCCCGGAGCCCATTTTCAGAAGACTGTCAGTTTAGAAGCCATGATTGATATAACCACAGTGGGCCATCACCACTGTACATCAATGTGGCAAATGGCGGGTGGCAGTGTAGCAGGGTGGTGTTTGTATTCAGCTATGCATCACTGATACAGCTACGATTAGCAATGGGGAAAACGTCCTTTTATGTCAAACATTTACTTGTGCTGAGAACTGAAATGTACCTCTATTTCTGTTATGTGAAAATGTGTTACCTCCCCTTCAGAACAGCCCATCACTTTCTTTGAGGATAACTGTCTCTACCTAAGTGCTGGGAAGAGCCTAACTTCAGCCTCATCCACTCTGTGTCTGCGTTGAAAATGTATTACAAAAGTAATTGAAAATGATGACTTATGCATGCGCACACGTGCATGCATGCCCATGCACAGACGGCCATTTAAAAAATTTTTTGTAAAACAAAGTTTTACAAAAACTTGTAAAGTTGGGTGCATGCGCTTGTGTAGGTGCACATCTTGAAATGGTTTTAAAGACTACTCAAAGATGACCACCCGTGCATGCTCATGCGTGGACACACTTGGGACACACCTTTGTATGGTTTTATAGCTCATACTCAGGCTGCCTTTTTTAATTGAGTTTGATATCTGTTCATACATGGGCTCCGCTTGCGGTGCCTGCGCAGGAAGCTGCGCACAGCAAGCAGCAGTGAGAACCTGGTAGCAATGTCTGGGGAGATGCCATGCCCTTGCAAAGTAAAAAAAAAAAAAGGTTTACACATTTTCAATCAATCAATCAATCAATCATGCCATTTGTATAGCGCACTACTCACCCGGGAGGGTCTCAAGGCGCTTGGGGGGAGGGGTATGCTACTGCTCGAACAGCCAGGTCTGTAGTTGTTTCCTGAAGGCGAGATGGTCCTGGGTCAGCCGAAGGTGGATGGGGAGGGAGTTCCAAGTCTTGGCAGCCAGGTAAGGTAAGGATCTTCCTCCGGCGGTGGCTCTTCGGATGCGTGGTACGGCTGCGAGGGCGAGGCTGGTGGACCGTAGCTGGCGGGTGGGCGTGTAGAAGGTCAGGCGGTCGTTGAGGTACTTGGGGCCCAGGTTGTGGAGAGACTTGTGTGCGTGGGTGAGGAGCCGGAACGTGATCCTCTTGTCGACGGGGAGCCAGTGCAGGTTCCTCAGGTGGCTGGAGATGTGGCTGCGTCTGGGGACATCCAGGATGAGTCGGGCGGAGGCGTTCTGGATGCTCTGGAGTCTTTTCTGTAGCTTGGCTGTGGTTCCGGCATAGAGGGCGTTTCCGTAGTCCAGTCGGCTGGTGACGAGTGCCTGGGTGACAGTCTTCCTGGTCTCGGTCGGGATCCAGCGGAAGATCTTGTGAAGCATACGCAGGGTGTTGAAGCACGATGAGGAGACGGCGTTGACTTGTCTGGTCATCGAGAGGGAGGGGTCCAGGATGAAGCCCAGGTTGCGTGCGTGGTCGGTTGGCTTGGGTGCGGTGCCCAAGGCTGGGGGCCACCAGGAGTCGTCCCAGGCGGAGGGCGAAGATCCCAGGATGAGGACTTCCGTCTTGTCCGAGTTCAGTTTCAGGCGGCTGTCCTTCATCCACTCGGCGACGTCTTTCATCCCTTCGTGTAGGCAGGTTTTGGCGGTGTCGGGGTCTCTGGTGAGGGAGAGGATCAGCTGGGTGTCGTCGGCGTAAGAGATGATGTTGAGGTTGTGCTGGCGTGCGATGGCTGCGAGAGGTTTCATGTAGATGTTGAAGAGGGTGGGGCTGAGTGAAGATCCTTGCGGGATGCCGCAGATGACTTCGGTGGCTTTGGAGTGAAACGGGGGGAGGCGGACTCTTTGTGTTCTTCCGGCGAGGAACGAGATGATCCACTCCAGTGCCTTCTCTTGGATACCGATGTTGCTGAGGCACTGGACTAGGGTGCGGTGGCAGACCGTGTCAAACGCAGCGGAGAGGTCCAGGAGGATGAGGGCCACTGTTTCCCCCTTGTCGAGCAGGGTCCGGATGTCGTCGGTGGCTGCGATGAGGGCGGTCTCGGTGCTGTGGTTGGCTCTGAAGCCGGACTGCGAGGGGTCGAGGGATCCGTTCGTCTCGAGGAAGGCGGTCAGCTGTCTGTTGACGATCTTCTCGATGACTTTAGCAGGAAAAGGGAGGAGAGAGATGGGGCGGAAGTTTTTGAGATCGGTGGGGTCGCTGTAGGTTTCTTCAGAAGGGCGCTGATCTCGGCGTGCTTCCAGCTCTCCGGGAAGGTGGCGGTGTTGAAGGAGGCGTTGATGATGTTCCGGAGTTGGAGTGCGATGGTGGAGTCGGCCTTGTTGAAGACGTGGTGTGGGCAGGGGTCGGTCTGTGATCCGGAGTGGATGGTGTTCATCGTGCGGGCTGTGTCTTCGGTGGTCACCGTGGTCCAGGTGCGAAGGGTGGCGGTGGGGGGCGTTGGTTCGACGGTTGGGTGCGTGGGTGGGGCGCCGATTTTTAAAAATCTATATAAAAAAAAGAGCACAGAGGTGCCCACATGTCTTAAATCTCGATCTGCGTGGCATGCAATATTTGGAAGTATTTAATTTGTAATGTTTGTTGTTTTAATTTGTTAACGTGCCATGGTGTTTGGAACCTGAAGTAAGTAGCAATTTTTTTCAGGTTTTCTATATTAAAACCAGGGGAATTCCTTGCTTTTATTACCGTAAAGTTTATTCTGTTTGTATTGAGATGATTTAACTTAATATGACAATACATTTCTTACTGCAACAAAATAGAAAATAATTATTGGTGTTTGGTCCTTGCGGTGACCATCACCTGCGAGAGAGAGAGAAAAAACAGCAGGAGGCACATTTATCAAGAAATCACGCAGAACAGCAAGTCACCCTGCTGCGCTGCGTGATAGGGAAAGGGCAGGACTGCGCTGTATTTAACATTATACGGCGCATTCCTGTCTTTTCTTTGCACTGGCGCACAATGTGCTGCCTAGCGCCAACGCAGGCACCCTTGCACCATGGTGTAAGGGGGCCTGTGCTGTAAGCAGAATTATTTCTGTGCAGGAAGGGGCACCGTCCTGCACAAAAGCAATCCCCTGAGGCATGTTCCTCTTTCTATATGTGCTGCAGAATGCAGCTCACACAGAAAGTGGAAAACAAGGAGAACTAAAGATATGTTTACTCGTTACGTCTCACATGGGAAGGCATAGCATTTTGACGCATTCCAAGGTCTACAAGTAATGGAAAATCTGGGAATGCACCAAAATCCATGGGTGGATGCGTGGGAACAGCCATGCTCTACCCATGGAATGCTTTCCTGCTGCAGATGCAAGGCAGCAATTTGCAGTGCATTGTGTTACTCTAGATTTATCAAGCCACTCAGGTCCACGCAAGATGTGCTTGCATGGCTTGATAAATCTAACTTAGTAGTTGCGTCGCTCTTGCGCCCCCTTGTGTGGTGCAAGTGCGACGCAACTCTTTAATAAGTATACCCCCAAGTATCTTAGCAAAGGTGGCCTTTTATAAATCGTCCCTGATTCGGGGAGACAGGCTTGGCATTTCATCTGATAAAAATGTTTTTAGTGCTTTTCATATTGTCGAATGTCTTTCTAATAAAGTAGTAGAGACCGAGACGCAGAAATTAATATGTGAATGGGTTGTAAAATGCGCATTGCATTTTTATTTGCAACTGTATTTCTGCATTCATTATTTCCTTTTTTTTGTTTTTTTTTGTTTTTTTTCCTTGGCAAATTCAGACAATCAACATAAGTTACTTGAAATAAACAGTGCAGATAAATTAGGTATGCATGGAATACATCGTAAAGGCATGTCATATGTTAGAATGAGTAATCAATATAGTACCTGTCAATATTTCCTGTGTAGTGCTCATCCATGTAGAGTATTATCACGTTCATAAAAACTTTGGACCAATATTAGCTGACAGTGACAGAGCTCCTGACCCCAGGTGAAGCCCAGATGGAGTTAGGCAGCGTAGACACATGCAATGAACAATAAACTGCCCTTGCTTTTTACACAGGTTTTTTATGCTGTCATCTTGAATCAATTGGCTCTGATGACCTCAGGATTCTCGCTGTCCCCACCTCACCTATGTGCCTTTTCAGGATACGTTCGCTCCCGGTATATTATTTTACCATTGGCTGCACTATGGTATTGTTTTCCTCATCCACACAGAGAAGCCATATTATTATTTTAAATTCAGACTCATTATTCCCACCCTTTATGTGATATCAGCCCTCCCTCCTATAGTGTCTTGTGTACTATAGAGCGCTGGACCCTTATGTTCCCTAACAGACTCTGTAGTCTAGTGACATAAGTGATTGGGTGTGGTTAATAAAATTTATGTTTCAGTACGCTTCAGTTATTGGTTACACTCTGGGGGGGGGATGGGGCATTAAAAAGCTTGAAGACAACTGTTCTAGACAATAAACATATGTAATACCAAGCTCAGTGTGTGGTGTGATTCATTTACATGCTACTGTGCTGGGGAGGACGCTACAACTGGCAATGAGGTAGGGGATACGTAACTCACAACCCGAAGAGTCAAGAGTGCTCTCCCAGAGAGTTTGCGAGGTCCAGCAAACATCTTGCGCATGCCACATGCACCTCATTGGAAGTCATGAATCGATGGTTGGCATATGTGGAGTCAAAGCACAACTCCATTCAGGTGGAGACTTTCGAAGAAAGTGGAAGCACCATGGGAAGTTTCACTTGTCAGTTAGAAAATTGCTACTACAACTGAGATAAGTACAACACCACCACTCAACACAGAGCTGTCATTCATCCAGTAAATAACGCTAAAGGCAGTGACAACCAAGTGCAGAGAGTGCAGTAAACGGTGACAGCAAAGTGCAAAAGAATGCTACAAACAGAAGTAGATGAGCACAAAGAAGTACTATGGGGCAGAGGTCAACCAGATGTAAGAAAGCTTGAAGTGTCTTGCGTCTCAGAAACAAGTAACAATCATCTATTTACCAAACATCTAGAGTAACAAGTCATCCAACCTTGGCACCAGGCATAGGAACCCAGGTGCAAACATGAGATCTATGCTTGTGAGACTGGCAAATCCTGCCAAACTGACAAAAGAGGCCTTGAACAGAGGTAAGAATTGTGAAGTCCTTCAGCTTTTCCCATGGCTGTTGAAGAGAGCACCTGACACGGTGCTGCTGCCTACCTAAACCCACTGTCTGCTTTCGATGTTGCCAAGAAGCAGAGTATAGGCGCTAGATGGACTGTTTGGATTGAAGCTTTTGATGACTTCATTGATGCACTGGAAGAAGCATATGACAAAAAGATCATAAAGTATCTAAAAAACGTAGCAGTTTTGAAGGAAGTGATAAAGAGACTACCAAGAGGTAAGAAACTTCATAGCATCAAATTAAAGAAATACTGAACTCCAAATTCAATCCGATGCAGAATGTTTACTATGAAAGGTACATTTTCAATCGAGAGACAGAGAGCTGGTGAAAGACTTGAAATGCTCATCAAATACTGTAAGTGCAAAGAGTTCAATGACGAAGAAGCCATTCATCTGAGAGTCATTGATGATTGACTTTCTGATTCCTTCAGACACCATTTGCTGAGAGAAGCACTCAGGCAGGAGCGTGTGTTCATGGCAGCGAGGGCTGAAGAATGTGTCAATAAACAAGCCACTCACGTGAAGGCCGGAGGAGCCTAGAGTGAATTGGTGTGCCCAGAGTGAATCAGAATTGAGCATTAAAAGCAAGAAAAAAGACAAGGTAGAAGGTTGCAAGTGTTGTCTCCAAAGAACAAGAAGCTGTGTTTTCGATGTGGATTTACATTTCCTCATGAACGTAAATATCCCGCCATTGGGCAGATATGTAACGGCTGCGGGAAAGAGAACCATTTCGTAACAGTTTCCAAAGCAAGAGAAAAAGTGAGTGTGTCATGTCTGCCAGTGCATCACATTGTGAAATCAAAATGGCTGCCAGAAAGTTCAAGAAAGGTTCCAGTCACGCACACTGAAATAAACAGCAACATTAGTTGAGGCAAATAGAAACTGAAAGAGGCTGGTTGTCATCTAATTCTTCGTCGAGAGGTTCTTCAACGTCACTGTCGAGTGACAGTGAAGAAGATGGATGTATGATGTCAATGCTGGCCATGGAAAGATGTGCACATGTGGGTTTGGCTTCCAACAAGGAAGAATACAAATCGAAAAAGGATCAACAAGTGAAATCATGAAGTTCCTTTGGACCCTGTCCGAAAATCAAACTGAAGGGCAATGGTTGCTACATACCGTTCATTATAGAAAGTGGTGCATCAATAAACATCATGCCAGCCGAAAAGTACCATGAACCGTCGCAGGTGCCCCGTCTCACACCATCGAAAACCAAAGTATACACATGGGCTTCCTCAATGCCATTACAAAGTCAAGGTGCATTAATGGCGACCATGAGACACAAAAGATCAACAGTACAAGCCCCAATCCATGTCCTTCAGGGCAGTTCGTCAAGTGCATATTTGCTCAGTTTCAGCATTTATGTGACTTACAATATCAATGCTCATCATGACATAGGGAATCCTCTTTCTGTCATTGTTTCTTGGTTAGGAAAACTTAAAACAATGAAAGTGCAGCTCCAATTTAATGAGGACATTTATTGTGTTGCTCAACAACATAGTCAAATTACATTTAATCTACAAGAGACTGTTGAAAAAGAAATTGAGACTTTGCTAACACATGATACAATTGAACACTCTACTGATGCAACGTCATGGATTTCCCCAATAGTGGAGGTACCTAAAATGGACAGTGGAGAGTCAGTGTGAATCTGTGTTAAAATGCTTCAAGCGAACAATGCAATTAAAAGAGAACGCACATTGCCAATATGATTTCCTAGTTGAATCGTGCCTACGATTTTTTGTGTGTTGATCTGAACAATGGATATAATATGCTGGAATTAGAAGAAGATTGCAGGTATATTACTAACTTGTCTACTTGTGTTGATTTGTTCAGATACAAAAGATTGACTTTTGTATTGTCTTCAGCTGCCAAACTTTTCCAAGATGTCATTTATCACATTATACAACCTGTCACAATTGTTTTTAATTACAGTGATGATATACTAATATTTGGGGCCACATGATAGGAGCATGATCGAGCCCATACACAAGTGGCCGTCTACTTGCTGATGCAGATCTTATGTTGAATGCTGAAAAGATCAAATTTCACAAAATAGAATGAAAGTTCTTTGGGCACATTTTCTCGGCTGGGGAAATGACTCCAGATCCAGCCATGGTTCAGGCTTTGTTATCTACCTCACTTCCAGAAGATTAAACTATGCTGCATTCTTTTCTTGGTATGGCCAAGGTACATCCGTGACTTTGCCTCTGTGAGTGCCCCATTGAGATAGTTAACAAAACGGAATGTTTTATTTCAGTGATCACAAGAGTGTGATCAAAGTTTCAAGATGATTAAGCATGCAATTGAAAATGTTGTTGAAATTGCTTACTTTGATCCAAAATTACATACAGAGATTGTTGTGGTTGCCAGCCCAGTGGGCTTGGACGCGATTCTTGCTCAACATAGTCGACATGCAAACACACGAAGGTGTATTGTAGCGTATTGTTGCCGAAGTTTGTCACAGACTGAACGAGACTACTCGCAACCTGAGAAAGAAATCTTAGCTGTTGCGTGGGCTTGCGAACACTTTTCTGTGTTTCTCTATGGCAAACATTTTGCGCTTGTTACTGATCACCAAGCATTGCTCACTATCATTGGAAATCCAAAGGCCAAGATGCCCCTTTGCATTTAGAGGTGGGGGCTGCAACTGCAAGAGTATGACTACACCATTGTGGTCTAGAGAAGATCAAAACCCTGCAGGCTACTTTTCACGAGTGCCCATACATTGTCAGGGTACCCGTTTGAAATTGGCAGAGGTCTAGGTAAACTTTATTGTGCACTCCAGCACCTTGCAGTTGTGTCCGTGGGCAAATAAGTGCTGCTACCAATGCAGACATGAATATGCTTATCGTCAAAGACATTATTATGCTTCAATCCATGGAGAACCCATGCTCGAAAGTTTGATAATGACAGTGAATATCAAAAGTTCAAGAATGTGCGTGAGGATCTGTTCATTACACAAAAAGAGATTATCTTGTGAGAGTTGAGAAGTGTCATTCCTATAAGTCTATGACAGCAAGTCATTGAAGCGGCACATGAGGGACATCATGGAATTGTTGCACCAGAGCAAGCTCTTTGAGACCATGTTTGGTTCTCTCATCTTGATGAGCAAGTTGAGAGAGAGAGAGATCCAGACTTTTCATTTGTGTAACTGTTTATCTCCCAAAACAACACAGCATTCTTTGAACATATCAGATCGTCCAAGACACATCTGGGAGAAAATTGCAGTTGACTTCTTTGGACCCCCATGGTAATTATAGATGAGTACTCCCAGTTTCCTCTGGTGGAAGACCTTTCGTCAATCACTCATGATAGAATAATTGAATGATTAAAAGGCATTTTTGCAACCTGGGGTGTTCTGTAGATTCTAATATCTGACTATGGCCCACCATTCAATGGTCCGGAATTCAAAGACGTTCTTATTCATTTGAATATCAAGCATCAGACCTCTTTGGCCACAGGCTAATGGTGTTGATGAACATTTTATGAGCACTCTTAAGAAGGCTGTCCAGCACCCTGCACTAGAGAGACTTGAGCTCAGGTCCATTCTTCATTCTACTCTTCATGCCTACAGATCTACCCCCATGCTACAACCAGTGAAAGCCCAGCCACTATGATGTTCGTGGGAGCCATGGGTACCAAATTGCCCCAGTGGACCTCTGAAAGAACAATTGATGCTCAGAAAGGTCGACTCACTGATTCATCTCACAAGTCCAGAAAGAAAACTTAAGCAGACAAGTGCTGATGTGCTTGGACATTACTTTTCAAAAAGGGGATCGTGTCCTTGTCAAGCAGAGGTGAAAAGGCTAATCTAATGCTCCCTTCAATGCTAATCCATTGCAAGTTGTGACTAGTAAGGGACACATGGTGACTGCCCATCATTCTGGAAAGTCCATTATGGGGGATTCCTCCCATTTAAAGCACCTGCCTCGGAATCTGTCGGTTTCAGATATCCAGAGTGAGACTCAGCCATCTGAGGGTCAGGAGAGCCCCAGGACTGCCTCAGTGATTAGCTCACCAGTGCCTTCTATTGCTGTTTCTCCTGTGTCTTCTCAGCCTCACACCGTGAGATCTGGAAGAGTGGTTCAAGTGCCTTGACGACTTATAGAGGAGCTATGATGTATATATGTTTTGTTTGCATCTTTTTATATAACAAAGGGGGAGATGTTGTGTCTTGTGTACTATAGAGCCTGGGACCCTTATGTACCTTAGGCACTAACCCGGATGACATTTCTAATACCCGGACACGCAGTAGGCATTGGCATTGAAGAAGTGTTTACGGTTCTTGTATATTAGATGAGTAGAGGATCGGTGTACAAACTTGCGCACAGTAAAGGACGGACAACACAATCCTGGGACGTAATAAAAGTCTATGATGCGTAACCAGGGCTCGAGTCGGGGTACCACGCGGGTGGACGGCGTCCCCCCACTTATTTTACCTGGAGCTCAAAAACTGGAGCAAATGGAGCCACACATTCACTCTTTGGCCTCCTTTTGTGATGTCACTTCCGGTCGTGACGTCAGCGTCCCCCCACTTCTGTTTTTTAGGACTTGTGCCCTGCGCGTAACAGATTGTCAGAGCTTAGGCGGGTAGGTTGGCTGGACTGGAAGGAGTTACAAGTTCAAAGTTAATTTTTATTGTACATACTTATTGGTGACATTGCACTTGATTATATTAGAAATATATACCTGGGGTATTTCTGCACACCAGAACAGGCAAAAGGTCATGAACGCAATGTATGCAATGTCAAAATACTGTACGAAAAATTCTTTATTGTTTGATTATTTAAAATCTTACAATATTTCCAATACACAATCATTTTCAGTTTATATAGTACAATACAGTAAAAATAAAATAGGCAATTTTTGTCCTTAAAATTGAGATGCTTGGATCTAAAAAACATGATTAAAATTTAAAAGTTAATTATTATTTTTTTCCTCATTTATTTTTCTTGTTCAGTAGTTATTATCTTTAAAATTTTTACAAAGGCAACGTTCATGACTATATCATTTGGATGAAGACAAGTTTTCAGTGCATGCCTGCATGTTCTTATACCCCGGAGATTGAAATGAGGTTTGAGTAATGCACATCTTTCCCTACGAAGTCCAGGACAGATACATAGGAGGTGGACAATATTTTCTTCTCCACCTTTGCAAAGTCTGCACAATAGACCGGAGATAGTTTTTTTCCATGGCAGAGCATGACTAAGGCCTGGCAGAATTCCAAATCTTACATTCATAAACCATTGTTTACTTCTTTCGGACCATGGTATCTCCAGGTATTCTTGTACTTTCTTTTTTTCATATCCATTTATTACTGTCCACGAGTGTTTTCTTTTTGCCAGCACATTTTTGTCATGTAAAAGTGATAGGTAATTAGTTGTTCGATTCACTATTTTTTTAAATGATCCATTGTTTATCGTATTGTTCCATATAGGCATCAGCGAGAACTCTTCTATTGCCTCGTGAAGATATCTCCAAGCAAGTGATTTTTTGTTGTTTTTTACTTCTTGCCAGAGTATTTGTGAATGTTGATTATCATGGACATTCTTAAACCTATACCACATTTTAATAAACTGGCCTTTTCTTGCTAACTCTTGATTGTTCAAACCAAATTCCAGTCTCATTTGTGCTGGCGAAGCGTTGTTCGAGAGGTGGAAGAGAGATCTATATACTCTAGAAAGTACCTTATTAATTAGTTCCGCATCCGTACCCATTAGTGCCTCACTTCCATATGTAATAGTTGGGAGCAATTTAGCTCCTCTGATTTTCAACAGTGGCCCATAAGTTAAATTCCCAAGGGATTTTTGTGCTATCTTAAATGCTGCTGTTAGTTGGTTGGCTTTCCTTTGGATGTCCTGTTTCTGGAGGAGATAAGTTCCCTTCTGATCAAACAGTACTCCCAGGTACTTGTACACCTCTATTTGTTCCAGCTGATTGTTTCCCATAAACCATTTATTTTTTTGTCTCACATTTTTGTTCCTGGACACCACCATGATTTTTGTTTTCGTTTCATTAATAACCATTCCATTTTCATTTGCATACAAAAGTGTTCTGTTGATTAAGCGCTGGAGACCTATTTTAGTGTGACTTAGAAAGATCGCATCGTCCGCATACATCAAGTTGGATATCAGCTTATCCCCCAGCTTAGGAGGATGTGCATTGAGGTCATCCAGGTTGACTGATAAGTCTCCTAAGAATAGGTTAAAAAGGAGGGGGGCCAGTACACATCCCTGTTTCAACCCTTCAAGTGCAGGAATGTCAAAATGAAAATATAAATGTACAAAGGACCCAAAATGTTGGAATGTAATGGTAATATGTGAAAATCAATAACGTATGTCTTAAAAATTTTTTGTTACCTTAACGGACTCCGTAGTCTAGTGACGTGAGTGATTGGATGTGGTTAATACAACTCATGATGCATTAAACTTCAGTTATTCGTAACACTTTCTAGAGAATAAAGACATGTAATACGGGGCTCCATGTGTGGCACGACTGGGACAGACTGGGGAGAATGCTACACCTCCTGTTGCTAATTTCTCTTAAATCACCTGCCAGCTCCCTGCAATGATACCCTTGTCCTTCATTTAATACCACTTTATGCACTCCTGACTAACATGTCTTACTTGGACCACGCTCCACCATCACCAGCAACAGGCTCCCCGCAGAAGCTGGAACAAGATCCCTGCAGACCAGCTCACTACGTCCTTGAGCAAGAACCCTCCCACCAGCACAACGAACCCCAGTCAAGCAGCCACCAACCTCACGAAATGGATCAGCGACTGCGCAGACGAACTCGCCCCGCTGAAGACCCCGCCGAGCAGACCCGGCAGCAAGAAAGCCCCATGGTTTAACGACGAACTCAAGAGCTCCAAGAAGAACTGCAGAGCACTTGAGAAAACCTGGCGCACAGACCCAACACCGGACAACATGACTGCCCTCAAGCTCGCCACCCGAAAACACCACCAGCTGATCCGCGCCACCAAGAAAACCGCATTCAAGGAACGACTGGACAACAACGCACACAACAGCAAGGAACTCTTCAACATCGTGAAAGAGCTCTCCAACCCCAACGCCGGAAACAATGACATCACCCCTTCGCAAGACCTCTGCAACTCCCTCGCCTCCTACTTCCACAACAAGATCGCGGACATACACAACAGCTTCAGCACTCAACCAACGCACGCCACGACCGAACCACCGCCCCCCACCACCACCCTCCGCGCCTGGACCCCGATGAGCACCGAAGACACCATCCGCACGATGAACTCCATCCACTCCGGATCTCCGACAGACCCCTGCCCTCACCACGTCTTCAACAAGGCCGACGCTGTCATCGCACCCCACCTGCGGGACATCATCAACACCTCCTTCGACATCGCCACCTTCCCGGAGAGCTGGAAGCACGCCGAACTCAGCGTTCTACTCAAGAAACCTTCAGCAGACCCTACCGACCTCAAGAATTACCGCCCCATCTCGCTGCTCCCGTTTCCGGCCAGAGTCATCGAGAAGACCGTCAACAAGCAACTGGCCGCCTTCCTCGAGACGAACGGCTCCCTCGACCTCTCGCAGTCTGGCTTCCGGGCCAACCACAGCACCGAGACCGCCCTGATCGCAGCCACAGATGACATCCGAGCCCTGCTCGACAACGGAGAAACAGCGGCCCTCATCCTCCTGGACCTCTCCGCGGCCTTCGACACTGTCGGCCACCGCACCCTAGTACAGCGCCTCAGCAACGTCGGAATCTAGGAGAAGGCACTGGAGTGGATCACCTCCTTCCTCACCGGAAGGACACAGAGAGTCCGCCTCCCCCCGTTCAGATCCGAGGCCACCGAAGTCATCTGCGGCGTTCCTCAAGGCTCCTCGCTCAGCCCAACTCTCTTCAACGTCTACATGAGCCCCCTCGCAGCCATCGCACGCCAGCGCAACCTGAACATCATCTCCTACGCCGACGACACCCAGCTGATCCTCTCCCTCACTAACGACCCCGCCACCGCCAGAGCCAACCTGCACGAAGGCATGACAGAAGTAGCCAAATGGATGTCGAACAGCCGCCTGAAACTGAACTCAGACAAGACGGAAGTCCTCATCCTGGGATCCTCACCCTCCGCCTGGGACGACTCCTGGTGGCCCCCCGCCCTGGGCAGCGCACCCAAACCAACTGACCACGCACGCAACCTGGGCTTCATCCTGGACTCCTCCCTCTCCATGACCAGACAAGTCAACGCCGTCTCCTCGTCGTGCTTCCACATCCTGCGAATGCTACGCAAGATCTTCCGATGGATCCCCACCGAGACCAGGAAGACGGTCACCCAGGCCCTCGTCACCAGCCGTCTGGACTACGGCAACTCCCTCTACGCCGGAACCACCGCCAAACTCCAGAAGAGACTCCAGCGGATCCAGAACACCTCAGCACGACTCATCCTGGACATCCCCCGCCGCAGCCACATCTCCGGACACCTGAGAGACCTGCACTGGCTCCCGGTCAACAAGAGAATCACCTTCCGGCTCCTCACCCACGCACACAAAGCCCTACACAACCAAGGACCAGGATACCTCAACAGCCGCCTCAACTTCTACGCTCCAACGCGCCAGCTTCGATCGACCAGCCACGCCCTCGCCGCCGTCCCCCGCATCCAAAGAGCCACCACAGGAGGAAGGTCCTTCTCCTACCTGGCCGCCAAGACTTGGAACTCCCTTCCGACCCACCTCCGCCTGACCCAGGACCACCTCGCCTTCAGGAAGCAGCTCAAGACCTGGCTGTTCGAGCAGTAGCGGACCCCCCCCCCAGCGCCTTGAGACCCTCCGGGTGAGTAGTGCGCTATACAAATGCTCTGATTGATTGATTGATTGGTTTACTACACACCTCACATGCTAACATCTGTTATAAATTAGTTATTTGTGAATAATTGTGTTGACCCCAGAAGGAGTTGCAGAGTTTACATGCCATCCTCAGTGGCGTAGCAATCACTTTGGCCGCCCGTGGCGGTCCCCGTGTTTGCCGCCCCGCGGTGGCCGAATTAGAGAGCGGGGGTGCTGGCAGGATTTTTTTCTATTTGCTGCCCCTCAGCGGCCGATTGAAGAGTGGTGAGGGGCGATTGCTGCCCTGAGAACGGCAGGTAAGAGCGGGGGAGGCTGCCGCCCAGAAAACTCGTGCCTCCCGGGGCGGACCGCCCCACCCCCTTACTACGCAACTGGCCATCCTATTTGAAGATTTCAGGATGGATACTCCCCCACTGTAGGCCCTTGTGGCAGAGTTGTTTAAAATGTGGCGCTGCCCACCTGATTCTGTGTTCGATTCTTGGGGAGATTGGACTGTTACCCATGCAGTGGGGCTGGGACAATTCTCAGATTGGGGGTGTTGCCATCAATGTACATCACTGAAATCATAGAAATTGTAAAAAATCAGGGCATCACACAAATAATAAGTACAGCAAATGACCCACGCCAATTCAGCTGGAGCATGGTAAGGGTGTAGAATGTAGCTGCGGCTGCATTTTGGCGCCCACTGTTGCAAATATATTACTAAAGCATGGTGTGGTAGCACACTGCCATTTATAGACAGCTCATTTTCCATTGAAACAGTAACAAAATACGCACTGGCATGCAGTTTTACTAATAAAACTACATAGGCCACAAATTATAATGTACGGAAATTGGGTTTCAACAAATATCTGTCATTTGTACATCAATTAAAGTGTCTTGATTTGTTTTGCTCTTATTAAAATATTCATTTCCATCACTTTTCAGAATGATAAGAAATGTGATTCATTTGTATTTTCCTAACTGATATAGTTTGACATTTTTTTGCAGTTCGTTTACAGGAATTTAAAGGCTGTGTATTATATATAAACTGACATCCTACAGCTTTTCCTTGTACATGATTTTCAGATATTTCACTTTATATGATACCTTCACTTTGCAGTCAGAGAAGAAAAGTAACACCAATCTACATGTTAAAAGAATAAGCAACAATTTGAGAGAACGCATATCCTGACATTTGACCTCTGTCTTTGAACGCATAGCGAATGTCACAAGATTACAATTAAATTGAAAGGCATATTTATTGCTCATTCGCATTCGGAACTCCAGTCCGTTTATGGTGGGGTGCTGCAGCACCCCCTGCTTTACCTACTTTCAGCGCCTATGCACCCATGTTGTTTGAGGCCAACTCTGAGACTCTGTATACAGCTCAGTGCAATACCATGTGTAGACACGTGGGGATTACCCATCTCCCTTAGCCTGTGATGCCTGTAGTACTGCATTATGCGTTCGTATTACCAGTCTTCCCTTAATTGAGGAGGATGCGAAATACCCAAGTGCAGCAGTGGGCTCCAGGTCGATGGCACTGGCTAGCTAGGGAGTCAAATGTCGCCTGCAGTCTATTTCTTGGCCACAGGGTGTCACTGTAGCATTTGTCTGTGCTTTGGGATAGAAAAGGGACAGGACATGCGTCAGATCTCGGCCAATTAGCAGCCCCATTCGCTTGCAACTACTGGGTTAGAGGACAGCAGTTTAGGCAGGAAGGTCGGTAAAGGCCTGGGATGGTCCTCAGGCTTTCCGCCCACATTTCCACATCCTGGTGTTATGTTAATAACATTTGCATAGCGCACAGTTCTAACATTTGTATGGCGATGTCACTTTTGGCGCCTCAGAGTGGCTCTCTGTCTCAGAGGCGTAGCTTTAGGGCGGGTGTTTGGGGTGCGACACCCCCTAAATAAATGCTTTCTTGGACTGTCAGGTGGGACTTGAGGCCCTGATTGGGTTTCAAGGTCTGTGTTGGTTTTTCTCGTCGTGCTCCACCAATAAAAGACGAAGCTGTAACCTGCTTTAATGAAAAAACAGGAGAGAAACAGATACACGCATCTGGTGGCTCCATTTCAAAATGAGAAACTAGATTACCTGGAATCAATACTGACCTCCCTGCTTGTCCAAATTGTGTGATCCTAGGCAAACATTTTATTTTCAAGACCATCCTTTTTGTTAATTATCACATATGAGTGCACTTTGAAATACTTGTGTTCAGAATGTGCGCTGTACAAGCACAATTTATGTTTGTTTTATCTAGGCCACATTTAGGGTTTACATAACTACTAACTTGCCTCTTAGTTCAATAAAGGCATGTTCGTTGGGCATGGAGGCAAGGGAGCAAGCCATTTATGTTTCTAAGTTCACATTTAATAAATGTAGGTGTATGCAGAGATGTAATCTAAGGTACAAAGATGAAACACTTCTGCATGTTAAAGAAATATACTTTTTGAATTTTGAAGAGATTGTGTCCTATCTTTGCTTTATATTTGTTGCACGATATATATGCCAAACGTTTCCATGGCTTGGCTCATGCACAAACTCTTAGAGCCAAACCAGACCCTTGGCTCGGCTCTGGCTCAACCTATGAATATGCTGTCACACCCACTTCTATTTGCGACTTTGTCTTAGTACAAGGGGCCACCAATCATTTGATACCATGATTTGTAAAAGACGAGTACTTGAAACATGGAGCCCTGCCTATATGCACCAATTTGACAACCCTACCATTAGGCCTTCTCGTAGCAGAGATGAAGAAGAGTGTGTGCAGTGAAAATACATTTCAAATAAGTGGTCCCAGGGCAGGAACTGCAGGCCGTTCTGTTGTGCATGTCTGTAGTCATGGGTTACCAGGAAGAAGTACCAACCCCAGGTGGAACAGGCAGGAGCGTAGCTTGATGGTGGGGGTGTGGGGGCAGGGATGGAGTTGGGAAGGCAGGTTTGACGTGTGATCCCTTGAAAATGTATTTTTGGCTTGGTTGTTCTGTCTGGAGGCTTTGGCTGTGGTATGCTAAGTCGGTGTGGCTTTTCTGGTTGTTCTCATTTCACTAAGAGTTTTTAACCAGGGGCGGTTCCTGGGCTAAGCCATAGGAGCGTCACCCCACTGCATTAAGGCAGTGCAGGGGAAAAAGAAAATTATAATAACAAAACGCGTTATTGTCATTTCCATTTTCCGTTCCTAGATGCTGGGAGGGGCATTATGGCCAGAGCAGGAGCTAGGGCAGTAGTTTGCCCACTCACAGTGACCATTAATGATTGACCGGCCGTCTTGGCTGGCCAAATATTCATGCACATTTTGCATGTTCCCCATCAGGCTGTATTACACAGCCTGGTGAAGAACATGCACAGGCTCCCTGTCCCAGTCTGAGCGTGGGAACCATGGCGCTCAGACTAATCACAATGCGCATTGTGATTGGCTTAGGGGAACTTAGGGGAACCAATCACAATGCTGCTTTGCAGCATTGTCATTGGCTTAGGAAGCCTAGGAGCCCGGGTACTTCCTCTGTGATGAAGAGAGGCTGCACAGAGCTGGTGGCTCAAGCAGCAGGTATGTTTTTTAAATATTTTTTGTCGAGTTTTATATTTTCTACACCACCCAACTCCCACTCTGCCCCTCTCCCCCTGCCACCTTTCCCTACCAGCCACCACTGTTTTGAACATGTGTTATTGTGTGGAGATTTTATTATTTATACTGACTGGTTTACCAAAAAAGTAGTAGACGTGCACCTATAGAACTCATAATCCTTGAATAAGTGGAAATGTACAACTTTTTTGAATTCACAAACATTGTCAATAATAGGCTTGGAAAACTGCGTCAGTCTTAGGTTTACAGGCATCTTACTAGCAATCAAACACCCATAGAATGATGGGATGAATTCCTGCTAATAGTTTAACTTGTGGCAGTCACTAGAGGTAGCATTCCAACTCATTGATTTTTACTAACTGTGCCACTCCATATGGAGGCCCTCCTAATGCAAATCCTTACTGAAACTGTTCCTCATGGAAACAGGCAATCCCAAACCTTGGTCATCTCACCCCCAAATTTGCAGCTCACTGCTTTTTAGTTGGGAAATTTGAGATTGATCCCCACCCTCTCGAGTCTCACTGACCACGCTATACCCTTGCTCTTTCTGAGGGCGCTGGACACCTGCCCTGGATGTACCTGACATCCACATATGTTTTTTCCAGGTGTTCCTGTGGAGAAGGTGAAGGGCCCTCTCCTCCCTGGCCAGGAAGGTAAGTAGCCCATCCCTTCTCAGAATGTATTTGTTCCATGGTGAGGGTGTAGAGGTACCCTGTGCAGAGCTCAGAACGCAAGGGACTTCCTCCATCTAGAGGTAATACATCTTTATGCTAGGCCTCTGGTTCCCTAAAAACTCACTGTGGTTATCGCCCCAAACAGAGGCCATGAATTCAGTGGGTGTGGAAAGCGAAGCCTTTATTTAGCTTCTCTGGCCCACTGACCACATTCACTAATGTTATACTCCTAACTCATGTTTTGAAATTAACTTCCTCCCCCTCTAAAAAGCTTTGCTGATTTATAACTCTGTCTTCCTTCCCAGGTAAGCCGGGAACACAGGGACCTCAGGGCCCAACCGGCCCAAGGGGAGAACCTGGGAACCGAGGCCCATCCGGCTCCCCTGGACTGAGAGGCCCAATGGGACCCCCAGGTAAGTGTGAATGCACAGAATCAGTGGCATACACAGCAAGTGTGAGCTTGTGTGCTTGGCTACTGCCATGTTAATACATGGGCTGAAATAAGGTAGATTCAAACACATCTGCAACCAAGATATTTACCGTACAGAAAATATTTTTGTACAAAAAAATTCAACTTACTCTCAAACACACTGTTGGCCACTCTCCACGACGTCTTCCAAAATAACAAAGAAAAGCAGCAATCAGCAGCTAGAAAGAGGGAAACAGGAAATAACATGGCAATTTCACTGTGGAGTGAACTCTAGCGCATAGTGTGTTATGTGTGTCTCACAGTGAATTACCCAGAAAGCTTCCCAGATGCATAATAGGGTTGGAAAAGGAGCGGCTCCCAGGTATGCAGACCAGGGGAGGATGGGTTGAAAAGAAAGCCAAATACAGCATGTAAGTCGTGCTGGCATTCAAGTGTACATGGTTCTTGGTAATCCAGTCATCACTTGCAAGGTGACAAGTCCTGTCTAACTGAGTACAGGAACTTGGAGAATGTGTTCATTTTCAGATTTAGATCTTGTCTGCAATGTTCTATTGACTGAAGTAACACAACTCGATCCAGTGGTGAGGGACTGAGGTCTTTCTTGCAAAGGATATGGGTGATGGTGAATCTGTATGGGTCTCCAGAGAGGTCAGAGTGGGGGTGGGGGAGGAAATGTAAAAAGGACAGTAGATGCTTTGGCTGGGCTCCAAGGGAACTGGAAGACAAGGCTTTGCCTTGCACACCCATGGGAGAAGGAGGAGGATGCACTGTATCAAAAATTGCAGACTGAGTCCGCGGGATGAGCTTGAGTGCACCACATTCATCTGTTTGGACATTGAGTCCATTGCAGGTGGCAGTAATTGATAATGCTGTCCCATGATGGGGGGGAGGGGTGAGAGCTGACTTGGGGGCAGCTAGGGGATTGTTGTTTGTCATAAAGTCTGTCACCTGCTGGTAAGTGTGCAAGTCACTGCACTGCTCGAGGAACATCCCTTGGCAAATCATCTATAATTGTCAGGGTCACTGATGGCAAGCAAGAGACTCTGAGGGCTTTGGGAAAGATTCCGGATTCCAATGAAAAGTTAAGGACGATTTTCATCACTGCAGCAAGAGTCCAAGAACACCATGTTCTTGAAGCGAGCATGTGGGATGGAGTCTACTAGAGATGAATATTTTCAGATCGAGGGGAGGTGGCAAGATCTTGCAATCTAAAAGGTGGAGAGGTCAGAAGACTGAGCTTGGTCCCTGAAATGAAGTATAAAGATGACGACAAAGCTGAACTTCGAGGAGAAACGTGGGAGACAGAATAAATATGTTGGCAGAGGTGGATTATCCTGAGGATGGAGTAAGGTGAGCCTGAACTGGATGGAAAACAGTGAAAGAGGAGTCTGGGGCCCTTGGGATTGTCTTAGGTACCTGTATGAGGGTGAAAAAATGGGAAAGAAAGGCGTCGTGCTAAGGAAAATGTTTTGGGTGCAGTGTGGTGTGGGGTCAGAGCACAGAGAGGGATGGTGGAAATTGAGATGGGGTAAATGGGGTGATTAAAAGCAATGAAGAAGGGTGAAATGAAGGGTACACAAGAGTGAGTGGTGGGCTAGAGGAGTGGGTAGCCAAGGGGTGGTAGAGAGGGAAAGAAGAGGCTGATGGAGGGAAAAATAGAGTAGAATGAGAAGGGTGCTTTGGCTGACCCCCAGATGTCTGGAAATGCTTCGTGAACTAGCATGGGAAATAGGAGGTAGGAATGGAGAAGATGGAGAATTACCAAGGAAGATGCAGAAGGGGAGTGGATTGATGAGTGAGAGCGAGGCAGAAGGGAAGGTGTAAAGGCTGAACTGGGAGGAAAGAAGGTGGGAGGTTGTATTGATGGTGCCTGGACAGAGGTGGGAAGAGAGAGTAGACAGAGGAAGCAGGGAAGGGATGCTGATGGACCATAGTGGTGCATAAGAAGGGAGGAAACATTATAGGTACTGTCAAAGTTTTGATTACTACACACCTGAATGTTTTAATGTCTCTTGTGACGAAGACTCTGTGCCATTGCTTGGATTCAGTGCCTAAAACCTAGTTTGGTCAGTCAGTTGCATGGAAGAGCCAGAGTTAGATTCTCCTGCAGGACAGAGACACCCAAGTCAGACCCTAGTAACTGATGTCAGGTTCACCCTAATATATGATGATGCAGCATCTGAGAATTACCTTGATGCAGAATACTTGTGTCACGCTCATCCATGTGTGAAACAGTATGTGGCAGTGGCAAATTATTCATCCATAAAATAATCCATTTGTTGGCAACAGATAGAAAGCATGGCGCTAGAAGGCAGCAGAGTCCCAAAATGATTTACTTTGAAGAAAAACTCTCTATCCTTGTGAGGAAATGATAGCACAATATATTGAAAATTGCATTTTTACAATACAGGTGTATAAAATAACTACATGTGCCTATCATCAAGTGAACATTTCTTAACTGTTAACAAGAGCAAAAAGCTTTCAAAATGCAAGATACAGCACATGAAAGGAGAAACGGGTGTGAAGGAAAAGAACATGTGGCCCTGCAATATGATACTAGGGGCTAGATGTAGGTAAATGTTATTTACCGATTCATAAATACCGAATTTTACCGATTCGGTATTTATGAATCGATAAATATGAAGGGGGGAGATGTAGGTATTTCCAGATGTTGAAATACCGAATCGTTAACATTCGGTATTTACCGATTCGGTAAATACCGAATCGGTATTTCCTATTGATTCCTATGGGCTGTGAAGCCCATAGGAATCAATGGGAAATACCGATTCGGTAATTACCGAATCGGTAAATACCGATTCCAGCAAGGGTGCAGGGGGTGTCACTTTGACACCCTCTGGCACCCCAAAAATAGGCATGTGCGCCATGTGGCACACAGACATGCCCTAAGGGCATGTCTGTCTGTCACATGGCTAGGTGTGCATGCACACATGTGCATGCACACCTGGAATCGGTATTTTAACACCCAATTGGATTGGGTGGTAAAATACCGAATTTGTAGGGCCTTTGGGACTCAGAAGAGTCCCACCTACATCTGGGATTTACCGATTCTGTAAAATTATGCCCCTGCATGCCAATTCTTAAATACCGGTCGGTAACGGCCGTAATCGGCCGTTAACGACCGGTATTTTGGCTCCTACATCTGGCCCTTGACGTGCTGATCAATATGATGCATTTACCTGAAGATGCACTAATGAAGGGGTCACTTCGAGCCTTCATCTTTCGGAGACAAACAGTAGAGGATGTGTTTTGCATCTTGGGATATTTAAGGAGAGTAAGGCAAAGGGCCCAATTTAAAATATAGACATAAAATCCATGATTTTGGGTAAAACATTTTTATGTGGACAAGTGGGGTTCCTGTCGCCAGGGCACGGATTCACCTCAATAAGTAAAGGCTGTTATGAGGAAGTCATACAGAGTCTGATAGTCATAAACTGAATACTGAACCAGGCATTCAATATCCTGGTGATGGTCTCACTCACATGACTTTTAGAAGTACGCTCAAGAGGAACAGAGGAATGTAAGTACTACATATGTTTACATTTTAAGGCATGGACCCCACAGTCAGGACTTCTGTGCATTCTTGGCTCCGCTTTCTGACATCCCACGTGCGTCATAGCCCTCCGTCCAGTCAGGCAAGACATCTGGATTAAAGAAACCTTCCTGGAGTTGTGCCAGGGAGAATGGGAGGGCTTTGGTCATTCCGTAGACAGGAGCTAGTTATTTTTTTCCTTATTCGTACATTTTACTCTTTCGTATTCCCTCCTCTTTCTTATTCCCAAGTCTTAGAATGAGTAATCAAGACTTCTATTGTACTCTTTTAGATTGTCTTTTCTCCTTTTTTAAAGTATTAGATAGCACTACAAGCAGGATTCTGATAATGATTTAATTGGATTTTAAACAGTTGTATATATATGTGCTTTTATGGTGATTTTTAATCATCGAATAAAGAATTCTTGACTTGACTTGAGTAATCAGACAGTGTGGAAAAGTAAATTTTGCCATGTTCTGTGTCCCTACGCCCCATCCATCATATGTTATGTGTGCATGACCAATATGCATATGTTATTCCCCATTTCTGATTAAAGACGCAATTACAGTTGTGTCCACCTCTAGTATGTTAGTTTCCAGTCCTCGTGAATACTACGAATATCAGGTCTATGTAAGTAATGTTGCCACGTTTCTCAGTGTGCACGTTATTCAATTATAAAGTCCCCGTTTCCAGGCCTCAAAAGGGCCCGGACCACAGATTCAGCTCCTGTCTCCTGAAAGCCTCGCTGAGGAGCGATACAGCCCCCACCTGTATCCTCGACCCCTCACTTACTTCCTGCCTTGCAGTGCCCGGTGCACCCCGGCTCTGCCTCTGAGTCTGCCAAAAGTATGTTATAGTTCCTGCTATCAGTTCAGTCCTCCTCCTCTGCATTCCTAAGCTACTGAACTGCATCAATAGTTTCCGTCATTGTCTAGCCTTCTCGTCTCCATGTTAGAGAAATACTGTATTTAATGGTCATTTAGTATTCTTCTTCACGCACTACATGTAGAATAATGCATGGTCCAGTCTTAGAGTCAGGTTAGCTTTTCCCCTCATGACTTCTAGTTTATATCAACATGTTCCCTAAACATTAGATACCAGATAGGGTTTAGGTACATGTCGCTCCGACCCTCCAGACTCTAGTCTCTGCTCCTAGCACAGAGTTCGTAGCCCCCAGCTTCTCCTAGTAACACGTCATTGCTAGTTTTCGCGCACCATTAGGTTAGAGGTCCCGGCTCCTTAGGTAGCCCCCTCCAAAGTTTCCGCCCATTCATGACATATTCTGTTACGTTTGCATCACATGTCTATGTATACTCCCAGTTACACCTCTTATTTCTGTTATCTCTCGCGACTGTTACGCGTCACGCCTTCTACTCCACCTACTGTTACGCCTACTGCAATGTAATGCTATGTGTTTGCGCTATGTATATAAGTCAATGTTTTTGTTATTAAATGTTAGCGCGCTCATCCCAGACCTAGCCCCAGCAGCTGCTGGGCCTCTTTTCCCCTGCTGGGTCATCCTATGCAGGTTGTCCTGATCTTGTCCTTATGCTGTAATAAACCTGCAGAAACTCCTACTACCTCGAATCTTGACTCTTATTTATTGAGCTATCTGTTATGCTATAAGTCTAGTCAAAAATAGGGTATTATTTATTTATTTACCACATAATGGCGCCCGAATAGGGACTTGCCCTTTCCCCACGCGTCGGTGAAGCCACGCCGACCCCCTGACCCTCTGCAGTCGTGACGGAACCATACTGGCCAAGTGCAGATATTTCTGCTTCAAGTATCCCTCAGGCCCACGGAGGAGACGGAGGAGGCGGTCCAGCATCCGAACGAGACGGTGGAGGAACGCGGCGAGTCCCGACCAGAGCCCAAGCCGAGAGTCCAAGGTCCGAGGTATCCGGAGGCCCACCCGTAACTGAAGTCCGAAGTCCGAAGTTCTTCGTCGTAGTCCAGTCCCGTCCGAGGCCTTCCGTTCCGTGCTGCCCGGTGAGTACCATTGCTGGGGTAGTGTCTAGACAGGGTCAGTCTAAATTGACTCCTGGTCCGTGGGTTGGTGGTACCCAAGCCCACAAACGAAGTGTTCACCTTGGTGGATACGGGTCTTGATGCGTTCCTTTATGGGACCGGTATGTTCCGTACTGTTACAGCAGTGCATCCAGTAACTCTAGTCTGTTCCGTTCTCGAGAAATTCTGTTCTGTTTCTGTTTTCAGTATTTTCAGGTAGTATTCTGTTCGAACTGTCATTTATAATGTTGTTTAATGTATTTCCAATGTCGTGGTATGCCTGAATTGTTTTCCCAATTGTTATTGTTTTTCGTGTATTGTATTGTGTTCCGATTCAAGTTTAGAATGCCGCTCTTTTCCAAGTTACGTCAGTTAAAAACTAGAAAGGGTCTGCTGGAAGCAGCAGTTCCTGTTCCGCCTAGGGACAGTCCAGGTCACTTTATGTATCAGAAACATGGCATAAGCGCCATATTGTATCTAGATTTATGGGTAGAGTATACCAAACAGTTAGAAGAAAAGTATAGATGGCCCGTATCGGGTACATGGGATGCCGAATGTATCATGCGAGTAGAAGAAGCATTATGGAAAAAGAAAGCCAGACAGTCACAGAAAGATGCCATCGAGTTATGGCGTAAGGAAGCACATAGAAGAACGGAAAAGGAAGTCAGAAAGTCAGAGTTAAGTAGAGAATCCCAAGAACGAGCTCAAGAAAGAGAACTAATCGAGATAGGTGAACAAGTCAAAGCCGAACAGTCAGACAGACAGAGGCATGCCCTTATTAAGGGTATGTATCCTCTCCTTGCCGAAGGCTTGCCAAAAGCGACCCCAGAGGCACCCAGTAATTTCCCGCCACCATTAGTTCCGACCAAGCTACGTCACAAACCGACCGCAGCTGATATTTTTATTTCGTCCTATTTGGACGACACAGTTCCGGAATATGCAAATCCAGTTCGCGCTCCACCTGTCCCTGTAAATCAGGCACTTCCCGTTCCTCCAGACACCGGAGTACCTGTTACGGTACCCCCGGGTCAGCCTGCCATACAAGTTCAGCCCACGTTACAATTACCGACCCTGCAAGCACGAAGAATGTCAGTCGACGATTCTAGTATAGGGGCCGCAGGAGGAGGTCCTCCTCAAACCCCGCCGCCACACAAGCGTTTATCAGCACTCGAATTACATGCTCAAGCATCACAGCGTACTCCTAAAAGTAATAAGTCTGTTACAGAAATCAGACAAGCCCTTGCCGAATGTGTCTATGACACAGTCCCAGGCGAGTATAATATGGTTTTATATTCCGTACGCGTAAGAAGGGTGACCGAGTATCTAGTCACCTTACCAAATATGAAAGAAGATCTAGACAGAATATATCGTTTCATCCGTACAGGGGATGATCCAGAAAGTATTGGCGAGATTATGTCTCAAAGGAAAGCCGAGATTCAGCTCATGATATTAAAGTTCCTGATCAATTGTCTAGTAAGAGAACAAGATTACCCGTCTAAAGATCCCGCCGAAATGAGAATCCTAACAAGGTGGAGTGATAATATAGCCGAGGGTAAGCACAAGACCATTAGTGCCATGGAAAGTATGTACAAGAAAATTCGTAAAGAAATAATAAGGTTACACGAACAGCGTAAAACAGCACAAGTAAGCGAGAAAGAAAGTATCTCTGATCCTGAAGAGGAAGACGAGAATCCCGCCAGAATAGCGTATGTAGGAAAATCCAGATTTCCAGATCGCCATTTACGTCCAGAACCTAAGTCTATTTTTCATCATCCAGCACCAGAACGAGGCTCTTTAGAGCAAGTATTTCAAGCTACCGACCACATTCTGAAATCACGAGTCGGTTATAGCGAATTAAGTACCATGCACGAACAAGAACTAGCCCGATCAGCAGTCCGATGGATTACTGATTCTACCACTTTTCCAGACGAAATAGTGGCACAAATGTTTCTGAAACTGCCCCCAGCCGAGCAACGACTGGTGGGTATGTATATGATCCAGCACCTCATTACCCTGTATGAGGGTCAACATTCTGATCCAGGCCCGTTACATGATATCCTGAACGAGTTACTCCAGTACAGATGGAGAGGTCTAGGTACCGATTTAATTAGTGTCATTCTAGAACAGCGCCACAAGTATAGAACGTTCCTGAACCCACATTTTGTTCATGTCTCACCCCCAGAAAGTAAACCATTCTACATAGACAGACAGAATCCGCTACGAGAAGTCCACCCAGTCCAAGGGGCGGGTGGCGCAATGCAACGAGTGTTTGTATACACTCCGATTTCAAAGATGGAACTCCTTGAAATGAAGAAATTAATTCCCTGTCATGACAAAGATCCAGCGGGGTTCCATAGAGAATTAAAAGACATGCTCCGTATGGGAGAATACACTTACCCAGATATCATTAAAATGTTAAAGGTCCTGCTACCCGCAGGGGTGTATGAAAAGTTAAAGGAAAAAGAATGGGAGGTGGGAGAGAAAAAGATCGATTGGACAGCTCTAGAAGCTGAAGACAAGGCACGAGTACCAGGTACCGGTCTTGGAGATAAATGTAAAGAATTACCAGAATTATTGATTCAAGTTTTACCCAGATTATTGACAACTAGGAAAGAAGACTGGGATGCAATCTCAGCCTGTAAACAGAAACAAGAAGAGGATATTAGTGATTTTTATTCTAGATTTGAGAAATGTTTCAGTATTAACAGTGGTCTCAAGACAAGTAGTGAGTCATACCCTCATCTTTTCGTTACCAAATTAGTCGAGAATTCAAGTCCACAAATTAAAAACCGAGTTTTGAAAGTCGAAAGCACCTGGCAAGCAAATACTCCGTCCCAGATGCTCCAGTATCACCAGAATAGAATCAGGGAAGAGCAAGAACACGAAAGAAAACGTATGAAAGACACGAAAATGAAAGTGCTAGTTGCACAATCTATTCCTCAAGACAGTCAGAAGAGGGGTCCGAATCAAGCCAGTCACCCTGCGGCTCCCGTTAAAGGGAACTGCAATTATTGTAAACAGCCAGGTCATTTTATAAACGAGTGTGCAGTTCTGAAACACAACATAGCTACTGGTAAGACTAAAGAAAGACCACGTCCGCCGAGACTAGAACAAGTTTCACAGACTCCTCAGTCACAGAATGCACCACAGACAGTTACAGTACCGCAGCCTATTGCTGCAACACAACACGTTACATCGCAGATGTACCAGTATGCACAGTCCGAGTATCCAGAGTACCAGTCATATTCATGAAACAGCCTAGAGAGGGAGGTAGGCTTGCCTCTCATCGAGATACCTGTAGACCAAGAAGGTCCCTATGTTCATAGTCAAGTATTAGGGAAAGACAGAAAGTTTTTGATCGATACAGGGGCAAGTAGGACCACAATTAGTCACGCCGAAGTTCCAGGGGCTCCGCTCTCAGGCTCAAGAAATATTTCCCTTGGATTTTCAGGAAAACCCATAGTTAATGAGATATCAAAGCCAGTTACTCTAGAAGTAGGTCCATTGTCCCGTACTACTGATCTGTTACTTACTAAGTCATGTCCAGAAAATCTATTAGGCATTAAGACATTGAAAGAATTAGGTGCAGTTATTTGCTGTTCCCCAGAGGGAATACGTCTGTTCCTACGTGACTTTAAGGGTCACTATGTGTTACGAGATTTTGATTCAAGATTGTCTAATGTTCCGCAGCATTTATGGGCGCAAGGTCCAACTGATGTAGGTTACATGCAAATCACACCCCATCGTGTGACTCTCAAGCCAGGTGTAGTGTTACCCCGAATCAGACAGTACAGACTGCCACCTGAGGCTGTAGCAGCCTTATCCAAAATTATTGACGAGCTCAAGGCTCAAGGAGTAGTTGTAGAAACTGACTCCAATGTATGTAATTCTCCGATCATTCCAGTCATGAAACGTACTGATCCAAATGCACCCCCAGTATATCGATTAGTGATTGATTTACGAGAGCTTAACAAATGTGTTATTCCTCAGTACCCAGTTGTCCCAGATATTTCTTCCCTGTTAACAGCCATTGATTCCGAAGCCATGTTTTTCACTGTTATTGATCTCAAGAATGCATTTTTTAGTGTTCCAATTCATCCAGACAGCCAGTTTCTTTTCGGATTTTGTTTAAATGGAAGGAGCTATATGTTTACACGCGCTCCTCAAGGTTTCACAGAAAGCCCTAGTATTTACAGTCAAGCACTCAAGAGACAACTAGACAACATTCACATGCCAACTGACACTGCCCTGCTCCAGTATGTCGATGATCTACTGATCACAGCCCGTTCTGAACGTGCCTGCGAGCGAGCATCGCTTACAGTTCTGTATTTTCTAGCCGAGATGGGGCACAAGGTGTCACCTTCGAAGCTTCAATTCTGTGTCCAGCAAGTGGTATACTTAGGACACTTGCTGTCCAAGAGGGGTAGGCAGTTGACACCCGACCGTATCCAGTTAATAGCGAGTCTTCCCCAGCCCAGAACCCAGAAGGAGGTACGTGCCTTTATCGGCCTTACTTCTTATTGTAGACAATGGATTCCCCAGTATGCATTCCTAGCCAAGCCACTGATACAGTTAACGACACAGGAGGCAGCCGTATCGACTGTCCTCCCTTGGACATCTGACCATACACTTAGTTTCAACGAGTTAAAGAAAGCCCTATGTCAAGCTCCAGTTCTAGCTACACCGAACTACAGTAAGCCTTTTACACTTTTCGTTACAGAACGCAAAGGTACAGCATTATCTGTCCTCACACAAGATCAAGCAGGTCAATACAAGCCCTGTGCTTATTTTTCGAGCACATTAGATCCAGTCGCCCAGGCGTTGCCTGCGTGCCTCAAGTCAGTTGCAGCCACAGCACTAGCTATCAGACAAAGTGATTCCATAGTTTTAGGTCATTCCCTGACAGTACAAGTTCCACATTCAGTAGAAGTTCTTTTAAACCGAACACAAACTCAGCACTTGACAATTGCACGTTTAACAGGTTATGAATTGACACTGTTCCAGCCACACATAGAAATTAGACGCTGCAACGTCCTGAATCCTGCTACACTGTTACCATCAGTTAGTTCAAATCCAGACACACATGATTGTGTGGAAGTAGTTAACATTACGACAAAGCCAAGACAAGACCTGACAGATATTCTGTTACCAGATCCTGACCTGACACTTTATGTGGATGGTTCATGTATGAGAACTAGTACAGGAGAACTAGTCGCCGCGTATGCAGTGACTACTGACACTGAAGTTATTGAAACACACCGTATTGATACCCTGTCCGCTCAAGCAGCAGAGCTAGTCGCTCTGACACAAGCCTGTATACATGCCAAGAACCTGAAGGTTAATGTTTACACAGATTCACGTTACGCATTCGGAGTTGTACACGACTTCGGAGTGCTCTGGCAGGAGAGAGGTTTTATGACTTCTCATGGAACCAAGATTCAGCATGGTCTCCTTATTCAAGCCTTGTTAGATGCCATACATTTACCGACATCTATTGCTATCATGAAGTGCAAAGCACATACGAAAGTCACTGACATTATTTCCCAAGGTAATGATTTAGCAGACCGTACAGCCAAGCTTACAGCACAGACTCCAGACATTCCAGTTAATCAGACACAGACACATACTCCAGATCCGATTACATGCATGACAGTTAAGGACCCTACTCAAGATGTCATAGATATCCAGTCACATGCTACTCCCGATGAAATCAAGAAATGGTCTGTACAAGGAGGGGTCCAGACAGATCAAGGATGGTTAACGAAGGGTAGAGCCACATGGTTTCTCCCCGATTCTATGGTTCAAGTCATTATCAATACCGCACATAGTCCAGCACATTTAGGAGAAAAAGCTATGTTAGACAGTATCCAGAACATTTGGTTCAACAAGCATTTACGAGCTGCAGCCAAGCAGAAAGTCCGTACCTGTATGATATGTTGTCAGTTTAATCCAGGTAAAAGTGTCCCGGTGGAACAAGGTGGTTTCCAGCCCCCTGACCACCCTTTTGAGGTCCTCCAGATGGATTATATTCAAATGGAGCGATGTCGAGGTTTCAAGTATGTCCTTGTAGTTGTATGTGCCTTGTCTAGATGGACAGAAGCATATCCAGTCCCAGATTACACAGCCGCGACCACTGCCAAGCAGTTGGTTCGTGAATTTTTCCCTAGATATGGACTCCCTAGAGTCGTATATTCTGATAACGGCCAGCCATTCTCATCTGAACTCATGAAACACGTTTCCCTTTTGTTAGGGTACCAGTGGAAGTTCCATTGTGTACGCCATCCAGAAGCAGCTGGACTAGTCGAAAGGCATAATCAGACTCTGAAAATCCGTATAGCAAAAGTCTGTAAAGACAAGGGTGTGGACTGGTTAGTAGCTTTGCCAGTCGCTTTATTTTATATGCGCATGGTCGCACATTCCAGATCAGGTCTGTCCCCGTATGAGGTCGTTTTCGGCCGCCCCCCTAATATGTGGGGTACTCCTAGACCCCGAAGTATTACCGATGTTTCATGTAATATGCTGACAGATTACCTAGCTTCCTTGATGTCTGCCCTCAACTCATGTCGTTCACAGGTTGCCGCCGCATTTCCAGACAATACCGAGGTGGCACCGCACGAGATCGTTCCAGGCTCCCTTGTGCTGATCAGAAATTTCGACAGGTCAAGTCCGCTGGAACCACGTTGGAAGGAGCCACGTCAGGTCCTCTTGACCACCCGAACTGCCGTCAAGTTGGAAGGCAGGAAGGGGTGGGTCCACCTTTCTCATGTAAAACTTTTCAAAGGATCGAAACCAGTCTTCAAAAACATTTCCAAGAACATTTCCCAGGATTCGAAGGATTGCCAGAACATTGTTTTAAAGGACTGTCCCGCACAAGACACTATTACAACCCCTCCCTTGTTAGAGAAAACTCCGCAACAGGAGTATAAGTTAAAGCTCAGGTCTAATAAGTCAGCCAGTTTGATTGTATAAGTCCTCCCCTAGGTGAAACGGTTAGACTGTTTCTGACATGTATAAAATAGACCCACATAGTGAGAGAGTCAGTCAAAGCTCGATCAAATGTATCGTTTTTCTGAGTTTCGTATTATTCATCAGCATAATTGCTTCCTGCACCAGCTATGCTTTCTATCTGTGTTTTTCAGTTCCTCATGTAAATATGTCTGCTCATGCTACAGTAGAGCACACGTTTAGTGATCTGCCTCCTCACGAATATGCATACCGCCTCGCCATGCGTAATAATACATTTATCCGTATGTTACATTATTCACACCAGACCAGCAATGCCACTAATTGTTGGGTGTGTGGTCGACTCCCCCCTTTCCAGACACCGAAGGGAGTTCTGCCACTCTTTCCCTATCCATTCTCACACAATGGTTCGTGTGGAGCATGGTCCACGTTAACGTCATCCTCAACAGATATGTCTTTTCTTAACAGTACATGTTTCCCAGACAAGCAAGGTTTCCCCCACAGAACAGGTTTAGATTTAGAAAATGAAGTATATAATTTAGGAAATTATTCGTCGAATTTCATGGTTCTGAATGTTCAGTCTGATACTACTCCAGACTCACCCGCTATTTCAGTACTACCAGTCAAAGGCGAATTATGTGTCCATAGTTATGGTTCTGTACATATAGGTCATAGTGAATGTACTACTGTTATCCAGTATAGTGACAGTGGGAAATCTATTTTTAAAGCTTCACGTCATTCTTATTTTGTTTGTGGTCAAACTGCATATGTCCGTCTGCCCCTCGATTGGGAGGGAACCTGTTACATTGCTTTCCTACTGCCACCTGTTTTTCTAGCCCCACCTGACTATCATAGGAATTCTTTCTTAGTACACACTAGACACAAGAGAAATCTCCCGATTGTCGATTATACTGAAACCGCCGCAGAGCAATTCATTGATATAGATAAAGGTGTGTTCCCTTATTTAGGTACAGTTGTAAATAGTAAGCTTATTCGTAGGTTAACAAGAACCCTTGAAGCAGTAGTAGATGAGACTGCCTCCGCTCTAGGTAACTTAACTGAAGAGCAATCCTTTATGAGAATTGTCGTTTTACAGAATCGTCTCGTCCTTGACGTCATATTGGCCGATAGGGGCGGGGCCTGTAGAATTCTCGGATCCAGTTGTTGCATTTTCATTCCAAATAACGCGCCGTCTGTTTATTCAGCTATAACCAGACTCCATAAAATTGCCCATCTGTTACACCAAGATCCAGGCACCTGGACATGGTCCGGTTGGTTCTGGAATATAATTTCCGCATGGGGTTGGAAAGTCCTGTCCTTTTTAGGTATTGCAGTAGCGATCATATTTAGCTGCTGCCTCTGTATACAATGTGGCCCTGCGATTTGCAGCATGTGTGCTACCTCTTGTACTCCCCGTCCCAAGCCCTGTTCTAAATCCCGTTCCAAGAAAATTCGAGACGAGCAAATGGTACTGTATGAAATGATAGACGGTATCATGAATATTGATGTTTCCTGATGGAAACGTAGTGACAAGGAGGGAATGTGGAAAAGTAAATTTTGCCATGTTCTGTGTCCCTACGCCCCATCCATCATATGTTATGTGTGCATGACCAATATGCATATGTTATTCCCCATTTCTGATTAAAGACGCAATTACAGTTGTGTCCACCTCTAGTATGTTAGTTTCCAGTCCTCGTGAATACTACGAATATCAGGTCTATGTAAGTAATGTTGCCACGTTTCTCAGTGTGCACGTTATTCAATTATAAAGTCCCCGTTTCCAGGCCTCAAAAGGGCCCGGACCACAGATTCAGCTCCTGTCTCCTGAAAGCCTCGCTGAGGAGCGATACAGCCCCCACCTGTATCCTCGACCCCTCACTTACTTCCTGCCTTGCAGTGCCCGGTGCACCCCGGCTCTGCCTCTGAGTCTGCCAAAAGTATGTTATAGTTCCTGCTATCAGTTCAGTCCTCCTCCTCTGCATTCCTAAGCTACTGAACTGCATCAATAGTTTCCGTCATTGTCTAGCCTTCTCGTCTCCATGTTAGAGAAATACTGTATTTAATGGTCATTTAGTATTCTTCTTCACGCACTACATGTAGAATAATGCATGGTCCAGTCTTAGAGTCAGGTTAGCTTTTCCCCTCATGACTTCTAGTTTATATCAACATGTTCCCTAAACATTAGATACCAGATAGGGTTTAGGTACATGTCGCTCCGACCCTCCAGACTCTAGTCTCTGCTCCTAGCACAGAGTTCGTAGCCCCCAGCTTCTCCTAGTAACACGTCATTGCTAGTTTTCGCGCACCATTAGGTTAGAGGTCCCGGCTCCTTAGGTAGCCCCCTCCAAAGTTTCCGCCCATTCATGACATATTCTGTTACGTTTGCATCACATGTCTATGTATACTCCCAGTTACACCTCTTATTTCTGTTATCTCTCGCGACTGTTACGCGTCACGCCTTCTACTCCACCTACTGTTACGCCTACTGCAATGTAATGCTATGTGTTTGCGCTATGTATATAAGTCAATGTTTTTGTTATTAAATGTTAGCGCGCTCATCCCAGACCTAGCCCCAGCAGCTGCTGGGCCTCTTTTCCCCTGCTGGGTCATCCTATGCAGGTTGTCCTGATCTTGTCCTTATGCTGTAATAAACCTGCAGAAACTCCTACTACCTCGAATCTTGACTCTTATTTATTGAGCTATCTGTTATGCTATAAGTCTAGTCAAAAATAGGGTATTATTTATTTATTTACCACAACAGAATGCATTTATGAGGTAATGACAGAGTATGACAAGAGCTGATGTCCTTCAACCAGACCAGGCATATTCATTCCTTCTGAGGTCCCACCTTGTGAAGAGGTCTGATTTGTTGTCAAATCAGGAAGAACACTGGCGGTGAAGGAAAGAAGGTGAATACTCCAAGCTTTAGTCCCTTTGTTCATGTAATGACGTTACAGACGGATGTGACGTCTCCTCCAAATGAATGCTATACTATAGAAGAAAAAACCCTGATACATGTGGCAAGTGGCTCTCTAGAGGTTCTTGTGTATGGCATAAATTAGCGGGAATATCCAGATATCTGGAACTTATGGGAATTAAGATATAAAAGGATGTAGTCCAATTCTTGGCAGGCCCTCAAGGTCAAATTATTTCTTAGCAGTACAAAAGGTGACTCCAGAGGTTAAAGGATGAAACAAATACGCCCAGATCACCATTCCAGGGTCCAACTCCCGCAAAGAAGGGAGGGACAAGAGGTGAAACAAGACAAGGCCTAAGCAGCTTCCAAGGGCAGGGCCACTAAAGATTTAACAGCAGTACTTCGAGGGTCCTGCCTCACGGTTGGGCCTACACAGTATCCACAGCAGAGAAGCAAGACAAGGAGAGACATGGCTGTGGAGCACAACCTAATTTCAGTTGATGCAGTGACGCATTGTCCGCCCTGAGGGCACTCTCATGTAATATGCGAGGGTTCATTTTACGTGCAGGGGTTGCGGCATTCGCACATCACCGGGATACACCTTCCAACATGGGCAACCACAATATGGAATAGACTGTGCTGGCTGCATGACTGATTAACCACTGTTGTATGTGTGCTTCGACGATATACGACCCTTCACCTTAAGATGTAAACCCTCAGAAGAAAAATGCACCAGCTTAGCAGGGAGAGCATGAAATGTGGGCTTTTCTCTTTGAAAGTTGGTGAGAGCATGCATCCATTGAAATGCCCTTTGCTGGCAGGCTTGGACAGAGATAATAATTTCTGCCAAGTATTCTGAAGTCAGAAAAGCACAAATGCTATCCACGCGTTTATATAATGTAGCAGGCCTAAACTGTGTATAGAGTCAATGAGAAACATAAGCTAAAATACAAGTGCAAAAACCTTTTTACAGATAACATTAACAAAGGCTCTCAGGTGGGCGTTTGCACCTGATGATGGTCTTAGTGGTAGCTACTAAGGAATTGGGGGCCAGATGTACTAACATTTCATTTGCAAAAAGTGGTTGCAAATTGCCCACCAACATTTTGCAAGTGAAACCAGATTTGGTGAACTGACCTATGTACTAATATGTCGTTTCTTAAAATCATCATTTGGAGTGGGTTTCTTTATGACCTATCAAATGAATATTAATGAGGTAGATCACAAATTGAGAGTTACTCTGTTTGGATAGCATCACAATAACTGTGGCCTGTTGGGATCAGCAGACCACCATGTTTCTTAGTGTATTTTAAATTAAGTACTTTTTCAAAAATGCAATACGTTTTCCTCAAGGGAAACAGGGCTGCATGTGAGAAACAATGACTTTTTTTTAGAAAGTTTGTTTAGTAGTTGGTAGGGTTTCCCTAGAACACTGCCCATTCCTATGTCAACTTATTTTCATTCAACCTTTTCTAATGGGTTGCCACAATCTTTGAGCAGCTGATGACCTATCAAGGATCGCATCCAAAATTGCACTTGCAAACCATTGATCCGTAGCATTGCAAATTGGAATGTGGAAGGGAAGCCTAAAATGTGCCTCTTCCAAATTGTAATTTGAATGCATTTCTAAACAAATTTTGCAAATCAGTAACCAGTTACCGAATCGCAAAATGGATGTAATACATTTTTAAAAGTCATTTAGCATTCACAAACTCTGTGCTTTAGCAAAATGCAGGTTTTGCGAACGCTAAATGTCTGAACATCTGGCCTAAAGAGCACTATATGCCCGGGTAAGTACATGTAGGGAAAACTGGATTGACTTCAATATGCTCCCAGTTCCTAATGGGGGCAAGTGCTAAAGGTGTGTTATGACCCATTAAATTATTACATTGAGAGATACTCTGCTCAGGAAGGTGGACACTTCTATTCCTTACCTGACACAGCATGTTTACCAACATGTACAGCAGATTTGCTGTAAATGGATGCAAGCCGAATAGAATTTGTGCAAACTTGTTCTCAGTTGGAACCCTTAAACAGCAACATATCTCATAATGAGAATTTGGATGTGGGAGCAGGCTGCGCGGACTAGTCTGCCTGCTTTACACACTCACCATCTAGGCATGTTATGTAGTTATGTTGTTATGTTATGTTGACTTGTAAAGCTCATGGCTACCCCAGCAATGGGGCATCCCAAGTTCAAGTTCAAGTTCAGGAATTTGTATAGCGCACTACTCACCCAGAGGGTCTCAAGGCGCTGTAGACCACTGGGGAACCCGTCCTGGCTTTCCCTGTGAGATGATCCCTGCTGGGTATCTCCAAGGTGAAACCAGGCATCCCCGGTGTATGTGGGGGGCCGTTGTGGAGATGAGGCAAGCTAATGCCCAGAGTTGCCGAGTGTGATCCCTGGTTAGAGTAGGCACCGAAGCGAGAATTATCGAGTCCGCTGACCCTGGTCCACGACCAGGGCATGTGATGGGGAGGCCCCAAACCAGATTATGCCTCCAACCAATAGTTTGGCCCTTATTTAGGGAAGGTCTGATTAATATCACAATTCAGTAATTTTGTTAACTCAACCAGTAGTCATGATATCACTGCAGATTAGCAGTAAATGTGCGATAAAATGCAGAAACATAATCTCTGTGTGTTTTTCCAACTTTACAAGCACAAAATGCGCATTAGCTTTTTGCTGCTTACAGCAGGCACAGATTTCCCATTCAATTAAATGGTATCACATGCAGCAATGCCACTCTAGTCAAAATAGATAAATGTTGTTGAACACAATTATTTCTAATTTCAGCGCTCTGTAAATGAGGACCTTTCTGTTCTGTACCCACTTTTCTTGCTCGTGTTCACCCCTCACCACCCACAACCCTTACTACCTGCATTTTCCCCAGCAGCCTACAACTTTTAACTAAGTTAAGGAAAACCTCTGCCCTGTCGAAAGTTGTGTGTGTTATGTGGTCCTGCATATGGAAATGACTGCCAAAAAGTTAATCTTCACTCTTCGGTCTGAAGGGCTGTCCTTTTGCTCAGTGTATTCTGTTGACCTTCGGCAAACAAAAAGAGAAAGAAAACATACAGCGCGTGGGTCTAGGAAGGACACTTGTTTACCTAGGGATTTGCTGTGTGTACTTGCGTTCTCAGTTTGAAGGACCCATCCCTGCCTGCACGAGAACGATTGGAGTGGGTGAATCCGTCCTGCATCCTGAAGACTAGCGTCTTCTCTTTGGTGCATAACAAGCACTGGCATGGAAAAATAATGTGGCATAAATCCATGTATGGAGTTAAAAACATGCAGAGAAGTGCACGAGGACAAGCTTGTACCAGGTCAGCAAAGCTTTGCCTGTGTATTCCTGGCACGTGTTGTCTCTTTCCCAGGTGGAAAAGGTAAAAAGCTTGGATTTCTCCTGCATAAGGAAGTCAGCTCGAATCCCCAGATCAATGCTGCTAACAGATGAGAATCTTGAAGAAAATCCTGGCCTATATCTCAGGGCGGATGTATGACATTACAACGCATGCTTTTACCACGCATGCCTTTACAACGCGGTATTTACAATGCATGCCTTTACAACGCATAGTGCTTTGGGGTGCTGGATAGTGAATAGTTTAATTTACTATTACAACTCCAGTCCCCGTGGATAGTAGGGAAGGTGTTGGATAGTAAATTAAATCTATTCCCTATCCTAGAGTGCCCCCCAGCGCAATGCGTTGTAATGGTTTGCGTTGTAAAAGTTGCGTCGTAAAGGAACTGCGTGGTAAAAGTTGCGTTGTAAAGGATGTTTCCCTCTCAGGGCATCTGGGAGGTTCTGTGGTCAACATTTGTCTTCTCCCAGCTGGTGTCTCGATCGTGCTAATGTCTGCTACTTGGACCTTCCAACCTGCGCCATTGATAGGCCTAAAAAGTGCAGACCATTGGGGCCTGGGATGTCTTTAGCATCAGGAAATATGACAGCTCCTTTCAGCCGTTACACTACAAGTTGGTAGCCATAACCAATCGGAACCCTTTGCATGGCTTATAAAACCTTCTGCGGCGTTGGTCGTAGCACACTGCAGGAGTTACTTTCCAGATATGCATTGAGTCGATCTTTACGGTCAGGGTCTCACCTGTTTTTAATTGTTCCACAGTTTAAAATGCCTTGACAAGGAGGACAAACTTGTTTCTGCTGTTGCACCTTCAATTCTTTATTCCTCCTTTTTGCAACAAAACAAGTGCTATAAAAACTTTCAGAAAGCACTTACTTTCCTGGGGCCTCATTTATGAGGCCGTGCGTCACTTTTACGCCGCCGGTGCGTCACTTTATGTGACGCACCAGCAGCGTAAAAAATGTGCCTTGTTGCACCATATTTACAAAGTGACGCATCTAGGTAGATGCGCCACTTTGTAAACCCCTGCGCTACATTATACCTGTGACAGGTATAATGTATGCATGAGGGTGTTCTGACGCAAGAAAGGGTCATAGAAGTGACGCAGTGAAATCTATAAGATTTCACTGCGCCACTTCTAGGACGCAAATGCGTCAATTTCTTACGCCTGCCTCACAGCAGGCGTAAGACTGACGCAGGCCCTTTCACATGGGGCTTGCCCCATGTGAAAGGACACATTGCTGGAGTTGCGTCACTTTTGTGACACTCCACTTGCGTCACTTTTGCACCATACAGATACGTCAGAAATACTGACGTATCTGTAACTCCTTGCGACATGATGCGTCATATTATAAATATGATGCATCAATCATGACGCAAGGAGTGCGCACTGAGAAGTGACGCATCGCTGCTTTCACGCAGCGATGCATCATTTCTCATAAATGAGGCCCCTGCTGTTTTGCTGAGTCACCTTGAATAGATCGGCCTAGTTTAGCACTCTTGGCGTAAGTGTGCTCTACAAGTACTGTAATCATTTTTTTTCACTTGAAGCCCTGACTAGACATGTCATGGCTCAGGCGCACAGGCCGTCACACATCTCAGGGTTGCTGCATTAAAGCCTGACCCGAAACTCATATTTCTGTTGAAAAGTCAAGATATTTCTGCCCAAGGACGCCAATTTAGACCTACAGCAACAATTTGGACTCACATTTCACTGTGTAGTCGATCTAGAACTCAAAGCACTTGATTTATTGAAAGTAGGCAAAAGAGGAGTTCTGGGCAGTTGACACTAGGAACTTAAAATCAATTCACCAAAACACCAGAGATAGAAGACGTGATATGACACACCTTTAGACCATTGATACAATTATCAGGTTGACTACTTGTCCAACTCATACCCCTCGACAGACTGCTGTTGAAACGCAAAGAGAAGAACAAGAAATGGAGACTACAGGAAGTTAACTTTTCTCATTGAGCATGCTCACTTCCTGTTCCTGCTGCTGCCTTCTTGACTCCTGAAGAAAGGGGTATCAGTGGATGAACCAGGGGAAGCAAATGGCAAGCCAGGGGTATGTTGATATGTTGGCCATGTAGGATCTCTTGGCAACGGTCTTCTCTTTTCCCCGAAATCTCCTTCCTACAGAATTATCACCAGAGTAAGACAAGTTATTTTCCGATTTCTAAAGTTTCTCTGGTGTGGAATTGAGTGGAAGAGGGCGAGACAATGAGAAAGAAAAATGGTGAGGAGAAGGAGATAGAAATGAAATGAGAGAAAGAACAAAGAAAGAAGAATACAAAGAAAGGTTGAGCAGATGGGAGCAGAGTGAGAGATCAGATAGAGTGTGTGTGTGTGAGAGAGAGAGGAGATTTGAAAAGTGATGATGTTGTAGAGGTTTTGAGAGGATGGAAGAATGTGAAACAAGAGACACAGCTAGAGAGGGGAGTGTGAAGGAAGGGTCATTAGAGACAGTAAGGCATGTGAAATAGTGGAAGGTGGATCTGGACAAACTAGTTTGGCTATAAGCGAGAGGAGGGTGGGTGATGTGGTTGGGAGATACAAACAAAAGAGAAAGAGTGTGAAAGGAAAACACTGCAGTAAAAAAAGACAGGTGAAAGGAGGCGTTATAAAAATGTGTTTGAGAAGATGGCACAATATGATATATGATTGAGGGGGGATTGAGAGAGAGGAGAGTGGGAGGAGAAGTGAGAGGAGGGTGAGTAAAGAAAGTAAGAGGTGGAAGTGTGACAAAAGTAAGTGAAGAGTTAGACAAAAAAGGTGATTGAGAAGTGAGAGGTCAGAATGGGAGGGAAGTGAAAGAGGAGAGTAGGAGAGAGGAGAGTCTGATAGAGGAAGATGTGAAATAAATTAGGTCTTGAGAATAAAGTCTTTATTCGACGGAACGTGAGATAGATGAGAGTAAGAAAAGAAGGGAACATGGAAAAAGAGGGTTGAGAATGTGTGAGAGGAGTGTTAAATGGAGAGGGGAGGGTAAGAACAGATTAGACAGGGAATGCAAATCTATGAGAGGGTTGAAGGAGAACAACAAGGGGAATATGATACTAGGAAGCTTACAGACAATGGGATAAAAGCAAAGATAACATAGAGAACCAAAGAAAAAGAAAAGACCCGGAGAATGAGAGAGAGGGTGTCACAGAGAGGGATGTATAGACCAGGGTCCGAAATAGAAGGAATTCAGAATTAAGGTTGGAGAGAGAGAAGAAGAGTGAACAGCGAGAAAGGCACATAGGAAGCAAAGAACAGAAAGAGATGAAAATATTTCTTAAATATAGATTCAGGGAAAGTTACATTTGTAGGGTTTTTCCTTGGTGAGGCTACTTCTGCTCCAGTCATACTGAGGTTGTGCTTCACATACTTGAAAACTCCTCTACGTTGTCCTCTACCTTCAACACCTACTTCTCCCAAAGAGGAACCCCTGCAATCCCCAATTGCTTTTCACATGACTGCACTCTGCAGCCCTGAGAAGCATACATATGCTTCATGATACTCTCCCTCGATGACAAATGAAAATCAGAAAAAGGATGCTACGCTCCGGATTGGCCCTACACCGAATTGTTAAACCACATAGTAAGAAAACTGTCAATAGAAAAACATTTTCTATCCAAACAGCCAAACTATGGAATTCAGTCCCAGCAACAACAAAAAACGGGTATTGTAAATCACCTGGAGTATTAAAGTATGAGCAAATGTGGCTTTTCCCCACGTAAACTTCAGAGTATTAAAACAAATAGGGTTCTCACTGCCAATGGGAAGAGACTGCAACACTGAGAAACTAGAAGGAGCACATACTCCTGACCATGACTAAAAATGAGTGTCCCAGAACAACTCATCTAAAACATCATCAATAAAGATGGAACACTGGCCTCATCTGGAAACAAAGATGAATTCCTGTTTCTGTCACACACCTTTACAGAAACTCAAACAGGGCCAATGAAATTCGAAGAACTTTCAGTACTCACAGAATCTGAAGGATGAACCTCTGTAATTACAAATGAAATACTGTCCATAAAAATGTATTCTTGTACTTTTACTACTTGTGGCACAACATGGAAGCTGTCGCATGACTTGCATAATAGGCTTATTTTATACCTCTGCTAAACAAATCCATGTTTCTTTCTACTTTGCTTGACGTTTGAAAACTAAATACTAAGCTATTCCCACCAAACGCACCAACCAAGCCTGTGTAGGCAGGACTCAAAATATGTATAACTTTATACTCTACCAACACTATGGCCTTACAATAACACAGTGTATTAGGACAAACAAACAATAGAATACACATTTTTTTCTCCGTTCCCTTTAATCACGGGGATGTAATTACGAACACAAATCAATACATAACTATAGCATCTGCCTCATTAAGAAGGATAAGCATTTAACTTTCCTCTAAAGTAGAAAATGCACACAACTGATAGGTATATAAAATCTAATGTTGCATATTGTATGTTACATAATATATGATATGACTAACTGCCTGCTGCACCTACAACTAACACTACAACCTAACTCTTATACTGCTCATCCTCAAAGCACTTCAATTCTTGTCAGGGATAGTAAACGCTGTATAAATATACAGTACAATAGTATCATGTTACCCCACCTCGACATCACCCATGAAAGAACTGCTGGCAAGGTAACGGCTAACACGGAAATTGGGTCCACCCTTCAATTCTAATGCTTTATACAGCTCTCCAACGCTTGATTTATGACTCGCTGCACTCAATAAACGGGTACAAATATCAGTTCACGTCTGAGCTTCGCATCAAGGACACGTAATCCTATCATTTAGTCACGCGTATTCTGTTATTGTGCCACTAGAGGGCACTATCGCTCGAATATCTACATGTGTTCCAAACAGGATATGCGTAAAGCAGGTTTCGGAAGGGTTAGCACTACTGGTATCAAAACCTCACTGCTGTCAGTGTTCGCCTGAAGTACCAGAATCCCTCGCACTTAAATGTCAGTCGAACTTGCCTGTAGGCATTTTTTTGGCTCGAGCCTCAGCCCACCTATCACTAAAATGCCTCTCATGCTTACTGCAGTTTTTTGTTGCAGTTTTATAAAGCGTGAACTCGGCCCGAAGGAACCGAAGCGCTTTACACGAGCACCAGTTGCATTACACAAGGTCACATTCATTCTTGGTAGCAGGGTCAAATTGGTAAGGTGGGATAAGGGCGATGGCCGGTATCCGAGATCCGCTTTTTTGGCCAGCTGTGTCTGTGCAGTTGAGATGCCACCAGCGGCCCAGCGGGGGCCTGGATGGCCTTTCCGTAGGCAGATGGGCCTCTATTGCCTCCCTTTCACCAAGGGGCGCTTCAGTTCTTGTCAGGGATAGTAAACGCTGTATAAATCTACTGTACAATTATCATGTTAACCCCCTTGGCATCACCATACACCCCCGCCCAGAGATATTCATGATATCCATGAAAGTGTAGTGTCCTAGCATGGACACGTTCTAGTGTTCAAGTGTCTGTATTACACTTTACACCCACCCACCACAGACGTCATGGTGTCACATGACGCTGGCAATAAAAGGGGCCGAGCGCACGTGCTCGTGGCCATTCCCACTACCCTCATCTGGTGTCCGTGTCAGGTCATTGCTGCACCTAGCATGCGGGCCTAGGGCCCTCCACCACAAATCCTACAATGGCGACGAGGCCGGTAGTGCAGCCCATGCGTGCCACTACCCTCGGCTAAACGAAAAGGAAAAGGGGAAGAGAGCTGCCCGTCTAGAGGGCATCCCCTGTGGCGAGGCGCAACGCGCCGTGAGGCCGGTAGGCACGTCGGCGCCATACAGCAAGCCGACCGGAGCCCACCCGCGTCGACCGCCACCACCGAGTGCCACCAAGCAGCTGCGGACCGCCCAGAGCCCACCTGCGACGGCCGCGAGGCTTACGACCCCCACCGGAGAGGTACCCGGGCCGGGCGGAGCCCACCCGCCGCGACCGCGACGGAGCATCTGGCCTGCCGGCCGAAGGTGAGCCCCACGGGCGAAGTGCCCGCAATAAACTGTGCCACTGAATAAGCAGGACCAGCGGAGCCTACCCGCGGCCTGCCCGAGTCGTCCCCCGCCCCCGCCGCGTGTGTGCTTGGAAGCGGCAGGGGCTCACAGACTAATGACCGCGTGAAAACAAGGGCGGCCGGACCCGCAATCACCGAAGACTACGAGGGGGAGGGAGCGGAGTAGCTAACCGCCTCCCAACCCCCCTCGCAACGTCATCCGGGCCAGCGGAGCCCACCCGTGGCCCGCCGGTAGTGCCCACCCCGAAGGGAGACTCTGCGGCGCCGGCGGAGCCCACCCGCGGCACCCACAACAAAGGAGAGACTCTGCAGCGCCAGCGGAGCCCACCCGCGGCCTGCCGGCTGCACCCCCAATGACGAAGAACACTGCGGAGCCAGCGGAGCCTACCCGCGGCCTGCGAGGGAAATTGCAAGTCTCCGCCGCGCAGCGTGTGGGAGGAAAAGCTGCTGCGGCGGGAGACCGGAAAGTGGAGCCTGCAGCAGCCGGTAAATAAGCAGAGCCGGCGGAGCCTACCCGCGGCCTGCCTCAAGTGACCGGAGCCTCATCAGCATTTCCAACACGGGCAGAGCCGACGGAGCCTACCCGCGGTCTGCCTCAGGCGCCCCCCGCTCAGGGAAGAGTGACCGGAGCATCGCGCTCTCCCACCAGAGCGAGAAGCATCAATGCACACCCCCCCCCCCCCCCCCCCCCCCCGCCCGAGCGAGGACTGCAGAAAGCTGCCGCGGGCCGGGAGGGCTGAGGAAAGTGAAGGCAGGACAGGCGCCGGCAACAGGAGTGTGCCCCCACCTCCTCGTTTCCCCGGCGGGACAATAAAATGCCTATAAATGGCCAGCGCTGCCAAAATGCCTATAAACTGCCAGCGCTGCCAAAGTGAAGCTCACACCCCAAACTGGGCAAAGCACTGAGCCGTCTTCCCTGCACACCACTTGCCCAGTTGGACACTGAAAGCCTGCCACCCACTCCCTGAACAAACAAACTAAAACAAGGAAGGGACTCACCTGGAAGACAGCATGAGGCCAGGGTCCCAGCAACAGCTCCAGCTTCCCCTGTGCACTGAGAGACTGAAACAGTAGAGTGCACCTTAGGGAAGACAAGCCCACAAGACAGGCTGCTACCAAGAATCCAGCTTCACCGCCACCCAGTGGCCAAAAGCTAAAAGTGCACCTGCCTCCACAAAGACTAAAACAAGCATTGCACAACGCAAGAAAACTCACGCAGCAAGTAAGTTCTCCACAGCGCAAGTGACAGCGAAAGCGTCTACACTCCCGCAGCAAGAAAGCATCCAACCTCTCACTCAGCATTTAACTGCGCAACAGCGCCAGCGACACCCACACACACCAGCAAGGAGTCGGCGACTGCCACTTCCAACGCGACGTGGGAAAAGGCACCAATGCCTCACAAAGCATCCAAGCACTGACGTCTGGAGGAAACGACTGCCAAGCACTAAAAGAACGTCCAGGGAAACGACTGCCGCGACCAAAGGACGGAGAGAGCAGCGACGCCTTGTGGCCACAGGCGCTCACCGCATCATCAACTACTCCCGCCAACGGTCCAAAGCATCAAGTACCCGACGACAGCCAAAGCAGCAAGTACCCAACGTCACGCCACAGGCGTCCCAGAACCCTGAACAGTAAGTGCGCAAACAACGCGCCACGTGGCGACGCACAGCCACCGCAAGCAGAAAGAAGAATGCATGCAGCGCCATCGCCCAGAACAATCTTCGCGAGCGGTCGCCCATCAAGTGCCGACCCGCGACAGATCCATGGCGCCTCCCAGGGGCCGATCCCCAGAATGATCGCCCATCAAGTGCTGACCCACAACGGGTCCCCCAGGAACTGTTGTGGCGCAAAGTCCGACAGGACGACCGAAAGCAACCTGCCAGGCATCGGCAGAAGTGGACCACCAACCGGTCCAGGACGTTCAACCATGAACAGGTCTCCAAACATGGACCCCCGAACGTCACCCACAACCATCAAGAAAAGAAAGCATCAAGAAAAGAAGGTTCGCGACACCAACTCTGGCTGCTGAGGAAGAAGGAGAAAGTGTCCCCGACGAGGACAAGACCAGGGGTACACATGCAGGGTGCGCGCACTGCATGGAGGACCCAGGCCAGAAGAGAAGACACAAGTTTGGTCCAAGTGATGTCGCGATGCAGAAGGAAGAAAAGGTGAGATCTGAGTGGCACGTTTGCCACCGTGAAAAGGAAAGAAGAAAAGGAGAGATCTGAGTGGCACGTTTGCCACTGCGAAAAGGAAGGAAGGAAAGGAGAGATCTGAGTGGCACATATGCCACCGTGAAAAGGAAGGAAGAAAAGGAGAGATCTGAGTGGCACGTTTGCCACCGTGAAAAGGAAGGAAGAAAAGGAGAGATCTGAGTGGCACGTTTGCCACCGTGAAAAGGAAGGAAGAAAAGGAGAGATCTGAGTGGCACGTTTGCCACCGTGGAAAAGAAGGAAGCATATCCATGTGGCCTGTTGCCACAATTAAGAGTAGAAGGAGAAGTCAGTGCGAAGCAACGTCCTCACAGAGAAACAACTAAGGAAAGACAGAGAGGAGTGCAGGAAGACGAAGACCGCTCACTCCCGAAGAGAAGTAAGGTGACCAGTGCCAGGACAACGGTGAGAGGAACACGAGGCCGGAAGAACACCAGTGGCAAAGAAGACCAGCTGACAGGCGATGTTTCCGCACACTCTGGGTCTGCGGAGAGGAGCAAGCGAGACCGTTAGTGACATCCACCTTTGGGGTCACACGGACACTGGACACATGCCAGCCGTGGTGACCCAGGGGCAGAGGCCTCCGGGACGCAGTCCCCGCGACGAGAGACGGTCCTCCGACGCCCATCCGTAAGGTCCGGGGAGGGCGAAGACGTCGCAAGCAAAGACAGAAACCAACAGCTACCTTGGGACGAGGCTGCGGAATCTGAGGGGTCATCCTAGTGAGAGGGATGCCTTGCAACGGATCTGCCTTTTGCCAAGTAGGACACAGACTACAAATAAAGCTAAGGCCAAGGCCGGAAATCGTGCATCATTCCCCGGCGAACCACAAGAACTCTAACTGCACCCGTCGCCATGGAAGTGACAAAAGAAGGACTGTGAGGACAATTTGGTCGCAGAGTCATCAACAGACTGTTTCCATCGAGCACCACAAACCGGTGCCACTGTGAACTGATGTTACCCGCAACAGGTTGAACACCATCTGTGATTACAAGCAGCGGCGGATTGAAAGACACTGCGGCAGCTGAACGCTTTACTGCATCCTGATACGTGTTATTTTCCCCACAGGTTGATTTCTGAATGTGGGTCTTTGCAATTAAAAAATGGGAGGGATGTAGTGTCCTAGCATGGACACGTTCTAGTGTTCAAGTGTCTGTATTACACTTTACACCCACCCACCACAGACGTCATGGTGTCACATGACGCTGGCAATAAAAGGGGCCGAGCGCACGTGCTCGTGGCCATTCCCACTACCCTCATCTGGTGTCCGTGTCAGGTCATTGCTGCACCTAGCATGCGGGCCTAGGGCCCTCCACCACCAATCTTACAGAAAGAACTGCTGGCAAGGTAACACCTAACACGGAAATTTGGCTCACCCTTCGATTCTAATGCTTTAAACAGTTCTCCAACGCTTGATTTACTACTCGCTGCACTCAATAAAAGGGTAAAAATATCAGTACACGTCTGAGCTTCGCCTCAAATTTCTAGCCAAGGACACGTTATCCTCTCATTTAGTCACGCGTATTCTGTTATGAAGCCACTAGAGGACACTATCGCTCAAGTTTAGATATCTGGTAGGCCAGCCAATGTTTAAAAGACACGTGTAATTTCAGATTGGCTACTTAGCCCCGGAGGCAAATTGTAATTGAATATCTGTGTGTCTTCCAAACAGGATATGAGCAAAGTAAGTTAGGCGTTAGCACTACTGGTATCAAAACCTCACTGCTGTCAGTGTTCGCCTGAAGTGCCAGCATCCCTCGCACTGAAATGTCAGTTGAACCCATCTGCAGGCATTGTTTCGGCGCTAGCCCCAGCCCTCCAATCACTAAAATGCCTCTCATGCTTACTGCAATTTTTTGTTGCAGTTTTATAAAGCGCGAACTCGGCCCGAAGGTACCAAAGCGCTTTACACGAGCACTAGTTGCATTACACAAGGGCACATTCATTCTTGGTAGCAGGGTCAAATTGGTAAGGTGGGCAAAGGGCAATGGCTGGTATCCGAGATCCGCTGTTTTGGCCAGCATGGTGGACCATATGAGCTGTGTCTGCAGGGCCGAACTGGCCATATCGGGAACCAGGCAAACACCCGGTGCGCCGTACGGGTGGGGGCCAGTTTTGGGCCCCTGGGGTCCGTTTTTGTTACAGGGCCACTTTGGCCAAAATTGGCCCTGTACCAAAATCTGCCGAAAACCGCCCCCGGCAAAAAGCTTGGTGGCAGCTACAAGACCCCCCCCCCCTGAGTGGGGGGGGGGGGCGGCCGAGCACTTTGCCAGGGCCGGTTGTGGTTCCCAGTCCGGCCCTGTGTGTCTGTGCAGTTGAGATGCCGCCAGCTGCCCAGCGGGGGCCTGGGCGGCCTTTCCGTAGGCCGATGGGCCTCTATTACCCCCTTTCACCAAGGGGCGGAGGGAGGTGTCATTCTTAGTCTCTCGCTGGGCCTTCCATTTTTGAATGCAGATTGAGCATGGGCAGAGTGCCTGAGCAGAAGTGGCCTCACTTGTATTTAGGTGTGGTTCACCATTGTGAACTAATCCGTAAACAAATAGACCTGGCAACATTTGCATTTTTAAAAATCTTAGTGAAGTTTAGAAAACATGCCTCTTTTATAGGAACCCTCCTCCTTTCTATAACACTTAAAGCAATGAAGTAGTGGTTTGAAAAAAGACAGTCGACAAATGTGGGCCACTTTTTTTAGGGCTCCCAAGCCAATTTTGCATCCCAATCCAACCCTGCTTGGTAGGCACAGCTCGTTCTGTTATGATTGCAGCAATAGTGGTAGCTAGACCACACTGTTGTTATGCCTTGTAATGGCCGGAGTACAACCAATTTATCAATACATTTTTCCCTGTGAAGGGGGGGGTCGTACCGAGAGCTACCTTCAAGGATACTCTGACATTTCAACTAACCTCGACACAGAAAACTGCACTACCATCATTTCACTGCTGTATATACCTCTTGTAAAAATATTTCTTGTGTTCAAACTTCTTGTACATTTTCTTTTTTTGTAATGATCTACCATTTTGTAATTCTCGACCTCATGTAACTATTTTTCATAATGTTTGGTCATTTCAAACCCTCTGTAATTTACATGTAACGTCACATGTCTACTGTAAATCTCTTTAGCCTTTGGCTAATGTCAGCGCTACATATATGCATGCATAAATATATGTGCATGAACAAATAAGAGGCACTCACACCTGCCCAGGCCCCTTAAAGCCTTGATGGGTGCACCCCAAATCATTCTCCTCCATCTTGTGAGTTGCAGCCTACCTGTGCCCCAGATTGCAGTGAGCAGAGTCCAGGAAGTGGTAAGGAGACAGACTAGTGCTGCCTCTTCCCAAGACAAAAAGTTGTTTAAAAAACGATGTTCACTTTCTGTGTTTACTGTCTTTGCCTGTGGTTGTTACAGTTTAAAATTGTAGTTTTAGCCTGCCTGTAATTGCATATTTTATCACCTGTGTTGTGTTTTAAACTTGTGGTTTTCCCTGCCCATGATTGCCTCCATTTAGCGTGTTGAATTGTGGGATTTGCAGTCCAACCTCTGTAGTTTGTCCCTCTCATTCCTTGGTGACAATTCTGTTTTCCCTCCAAATTTCTCCTTTGCTCTGTGCTAAGACCTGTATGTTAAAACAGTGCACTGCCAGACACCATTTTGTGTTCACACAAGTCAGTGAAATTCAATCATTGTAGGGTTGGGACTAGGGCTAGGGCTAGGATTTCTATTGTAAGTAGGGACTAGGGCTTCCTATTTTATTGGTTGTTGGGAATAGGGCTAGGGTTAGACCTTTAATTGGAAGTAGTGATTAGGGCTTCCGGTGTGATTGGTTGCTGGACTAAGTATGGGACTTAGAGTAGGGTTTTTTTTTTGCAGAGTTTTATATAGCGCGAACTAGAACCGAACCGAATCAGTTATCAGAGCGCTTTACATAGCACCAGTTACGTTACATGAGGACATGAGGTTAGGCTTTCTTTTGGAAGTAGGGACTAGGGCTACCTGTGCCATTGGTTGCATGGACTTGTTTTGGGACTACTGGTAGGGCTAGGGCCTTTATTGGACGTAGAGATCAGGGTTTTGAACTGATTGGGTGCTTGGACTAGGGCTAAGATTGGCTGTAAGTTCCTGGTCTCCTATTGGTTCTAGATTTTAGGGCTAGTGTTGTGATTGCATATTGTTAGGGCTATGGTTCCCATTGGCTGAAGGGGTCTCCTGATTGCTAGGGTTATAAAAGAGGCCAGGGTTCGGGCGTCTCAGCCTGGGCGTCTCGGCTAAGGGCAGCGAGGAAAACGGCAGTGCCTGTTTGAGCCTGTTTAAGCTGGTTTGAGCCGGTTTGAGCCTGTTTGAGCCTGGTTGAGCCAGTTTGAGCCTGTTTGAGCCTGTTTAAGCTGGTTTGAGCCTGTTTGAGCCTGTGTAAGCTGGTTTGAGCCTGTTTGAGCCTGTTTGAGCCTGTTTAAGCCAGTTTGAGCCGGTTTGAGCCTGTTTGACCCTGTTTGACCCTGTTGAAGCCTGTGTGCCGGTATGAGCCAGTTTAAGCCTGTTTGAGTAGGTTTGAACCTGTTTGAGCCTATTTAAGCCGGTTTGAGCCTGTTTCAGCTAGTTTGAGCCGGTATAAGCCTGTTTGAGCCGGTTTGAACCTGTTTGAGCCTGTTTGAGCCTGTTTAAGCCAGTTTGAGCCGGTTTGAGCCTGTTTGACCCTGTTTGACCCTGTTGAAGCCTGTGTGCCGGTATGAGCCAGTTTAAGCCTGTTTGAGTAGGTTTGAACCTGTTTGAGCCTATTTAAGCCGGTTTGAGCCTGTTTCAGCTAGTTTGAGCCGGTATAAGCCTGTTTGAGCCGGTTTGAACCTGTTTGAGACGATTTAAGCCTGTTTTAGCCGGTTTGAACCTGTTTGAACCTGTTTGAGCCAGTTTGAGCCAGTTTGAGCCAGTTTGAGCCGTTTTGAGCCTGTTTGAGCCGGCCTGCTTGAGCCAGTTTGAGCCAGGGAAAGGGAGTGTTGGGGAATCAAAAATTGCACTGCAGGCTGGTTGGGGAGGAATCAATAAAGGCAACTGAGGAAGGCGAGAAAGAGGAATACAGATGGGAGGGAATTACATTAAGGAGACAGCTGGTAAACAAACACATGGACTCGGCCTAAAAACAGTGCAGAGGTTAGGGGAGGGCAAGCAATTTTTTTGAGAAATGGAAAGGAGGAGAAGGGCGGGGGTGAAGACGAAGGATTAAACAATAGATACAGGAGGAGGACGGGGAAGTGATGAATCAACGGATAGTGAAGGAGGGCAGGAGGGGTGATTAAACAATGGACAGGGGAGAAGAGGGGTGGGGGTGATTTAACGACAGGGGAGAGGGATGGGGAAATGATTAAAGAACAGACACAGGAGGAGGGCGGTTGGGAAAGGTTTAAAAAACAGGCAAAGGGGGAGTGCTGTGGGGGAATGATTAAACAACAGACGCAGGAGGAGGGCAGTGGGAGAATGATTAAATAACATACAAGAGGAGGGCAGTGGGGGGAATGATTAAACAATGGACACGGGAGGTGGGGGTGACTAAAGAACAGACACAGGAGGAGGACGGGGTGATTTTACAATTGACAAGGGGGGAGTGCTTAAACAATGGAAACGGGTGGATGGTGGGGGAGAGGTTAAGCAACTGACATGGCAGGAGGGCGGGGTAATGATCAAACAACAGACATGGGAGGTGGGAATGGGAAGACAATGGACAGTGGAGGAATGGGGAAACTAGGGACAGCGTGGGGGTAAGTGGGTGGGGGAATAGCCAACAGTGCAGGAGGAGGGTGGGGTGAAGGAGAAGGTCTGCAGACGCATGCACTTTATGAGTGCATGTGCAAAAGTAAAACTTTAGTTGAATGACCATCCATTGCAGACTGATCAGCCAGGGTATATATCATCTTATTCTACATGTAAGAGCACAGCCTTTAACCGCATTAGCGCTACCGGTTTTCCCGCTGTGCGCTGACTTTTTTAAAATACCGCGTTACATGACGAGCTGAGCTCGTCATGAGCGTGCGAGCGGCGCAACTCATGACGAGCTCAGCTCGTCATGAGCGAGGAAGGGGTTAACAATGTGTCTGGGCTCACTCATAACCACAAAGTCATGTCTCTGCACGCTGATCTGAAGCCACATTCTAAAAAAGTATCAATACTAAAAAGGTGATGTTTCGTGAGACTTGACTGCAGTTGGTTATACTAAATCTTTTTGAGTCGGCACTCCTCTCAAGAGTTCTGTAGATGGAGAATATATATTTGTTAAAGTCTTCTGGGTCTAGGTAGTGATTTTCCTAAGTATGTCTTAGGTGCCCGAATATTCGTTCAACGGGGTAATTTATGTTTTGAGATATAGATGTGCAGCTTCGCAGGGGCAGCATTTGATCAAATTCTCTAGATTTAGGTTGTCAGAGTTGGTTGAAGTTTCTGTCACATCAGATTCTTTGGAGAGGCATTAAGATAAGAGGCTGAAATGCTAACTAGGTGGAGATAGTTCATTGCTTGATTGAGAGTGGGGATGCTCCATTGCAGGTCAGAGTTTGTTTTTGTCCTAGAGCACTACACAAGCTAGTTGCAGGAAGGATGCTATGCATCGTTAGGAAATAATGTAGGCATATTGTAGTTTCCATTTTCTAAGGCTCAAAGGCAGTGATGTAAGGAGCAGACTTTAGGATAATGCTTTGTGAAGGGATGGCATAGATTTCTGTAGTGTAGATGGAGGAAAGTCCGTACAGATTATGGCTATGAAGTTAAAGGAGGGGACTGGCTCTGGGGCTAATGAATATGGCTGGTGGTTTTCAAAGAATGGTTGAAGGCAGACAGTGTGAAAGAGCAAATGCAAAGAAAGAATGAGCGTGTGCAGAGTGTGACCGAGGCTATGTACAGCATTATTAAAGGTGTGCAGAGAATGGCTCAGGGAGTGAGGAACGACGGTAATGGCATGCTGATGGACTCAGTCTGCAAAGTGTGACTGAGTGCATGTAGAGCATTACTGAGAGTTTATGCACCGCTTCTGAGGGCGTGAGGAGTAGGATTGTGGGTATGTATCAAAAGTATGTCTACGGGTGTTGAGAACATGGATTAGGAAGTACCTAACATGGCTTTGGAGAATAACGCTCTGGCTTTATAGCGCATCGGTGAGTCAGCGCACAGCATGGCACAGGAAGAGCATGGCAAAGGGAGTAAAAAGCAAGGGTGGAGGTAGCCATGTGAATTTGCAGAGGTTGTGCACAGGGCTGCTGGGGCTGTGGAATGCACATGCGAGCGTGTGCAGGGCATGGCTAAGGACACAGCAGAAATACAACTGTTCAGGATGGGTTTACCCATGGGGCCAAAACCGCAGGCCACATTTGTTTAATTTTCAGTACCATAATCTAGCAGGCTCCCTAATGTTGATGCAGGGTACGAAAATTAAAGGCGAAGGAGGTGGGATGTCTGCCACTCTTTTTAACACAGCTCCGTAATAATGTCTGTGTAGATATTCACAAACAGAACGTGGGCTCTCTTTCCTTGAACGAGGATGTGTGTGTAGGGTTGAATCAATGCCTACTCTTGAGAAAGAGCTTTAGCGTAGTTAAAATTCACATTCATCTGATTTTGGTTGAAGGTTTGAGGTCAAATGTCAGACAACAGTATATTGGTATGCCATTTCACACTAGCTGATGCCTTCCAAAATACGGAGAAGTGCCTCTCTTTTGAGGAATCATCTGGAATTGCAGAACATGAATGGGTGACTCAGCATGGGTAGCAGAGCCACCAAGAACAAAAAGATTTTTTCACACAGGAAGCTCCTTTAAAAAACAAGCATCGCAGCACCGACGCTTTACTTTTAATGTTAAAAGTAACCCCCAGGTGTCGCGATTCTACCAAAAGTAAAGAAATAGAAAAAAATTCTATTTCTTTACTTTTGGTATAATCACAGCACACGTGCTTTACTTTTAATGTTAAAAGTAAAGCGAGGGTGCCGCGATTATAGCAAAAGTAAAGAAATAGATGTTTTTTTCTATTTCTTTACTTTTGGTATAATCGCGGCACCCGAGCTTTAATTATAACATTAAAAGTAAAGCGTGGGTGCCGCGATTATACTACAAGTAAAGAAATAGAAAAAAAATCTATTTCTCTACTTTTTGGTATAATCGCGGCACCCGCGCTTTACTTTTAATGTTAAAAGTAAAGCGCGGGTGCCGCGATTATGTCAACAACTAGTGGTGCGCGCGCACCACAGAGGAGTGGGGGAGGGAGCACGGCAGCGGCAGCAAGGCGAACGCGCGCTGCTGCATGTTCTAGCCACTGACGGGAATGGGGATTTCAAAGGCGGGACATTGTCCCGCCTTTGCCCAAACGCATGCCGTTTTTCTAATTAAAAAAACACACGCAAGCCAATGCCACATGGGAAAAGCAAACCCACACGCACGAGCGTGTGGGTAGCTTTCAAAACCTCGTACAAGAAGTCTCGTGTGCGCACTGTAACGCTAGGCGCGAGACCTAAAAACTATTTTTAATAGTTATTAAAATCCAATTGAATGGTGAAGTTGGATTTTAATACATTTTAAGGAAAGTAACTTTTAGAAAGTTACCTTTTCCCTGCCTTATGGTCCAGGAGACTAATTTTTATTTGCTATCCAGCTTCTCCTAACTAGTATTTAGCTTTAAATAGGTGAGAAAAGCCTCCCAGTAGTAAAACAACAGGCTGACCTGAATCGGCAGAGATTACTCTTCTAAACCTCACATAATATATGGGGAGGAGGGCTGTGGGCATACTTTGTGACACTGCAGTGTTAAATCTTGCTTGAGTGTCAAATCCTGCTTGGCAGGTCAACTGGGTTCACATATAAGACAATGAGCACACTTGAAAGGCATTAAAACAGGACACCAAGATAATTGCACTGCCTGGTTGATGAAGGACTATGCATTTGCCCTCCACATAACCCTTGGGGCACACTAAAAATGGGAGAGAACAGGATGCCAAGACAATTCTTGTCAATCCACTGTCAAGTTGTTGAAGGACTCCGCATTTGTCCTACCAGACTTCTGTCTCTTGGTTTATTATGGGTAAAGTGCTTGCCTCAAACTGGATTTTATTGTTAGATGTGGATCACTGACATATTATCGAAAGACACATTATCGAGATACAAAAATATCGACACAAAAATATCGAAATCAAAAATATCGAAGTTATATCTACATAATGGTAAGTACAAAAATATCGAAAAAATAATATCGTTGTACAAAAATATCGAAATAAAAAATATCGTTTTTTTAAATGTATTAATAATAATGTAAAAATAATTTAAAAATACATATAATTTTACAAATATTAACGCATGTTTTTACAACGCAGATACTTTTACAACACATACCATTACAACATAAGTATTGGTAAGTATATAATAATTTTTTATGTAAATTAATTAAAATAAATATAATATAATTTAATTTAATTTAATTTAATTTAATTAATTTAATTTAAATTTAAATTAACTTTAATTTTTACACTGTACCCCTGTACCCCAAAAACCCAAAACTGACCCTGAACCCTAAAAATACCCCTTTACCCAAAAACTAAAAACTGACCCTGAACCCTAAAAATACCCCTTTACCCAAAAACAAAAAACTGACCCTGTGCCCTAAAAATACGCCTTTACCAAAAAACTAAAAACTGACCCTGAACCCTAAAAATACCCCTTTACCCAAAAACCCAAAACTGACCCTGAACCCTAAAAATACCCCTTTACCCAAAAACAAAAAACTGACCCAGTGCCCTAAAAATACCCCTTTACCCAAAAACTAAAAACTGACCCTGAACCCTAAAAATACCCCTTTACCCAAAAACTAAAAACTGACCCTGAACCCTAAAAATACCCCTTTACCCAAAAACTAAAAACTGACCCTGAACCCTAAAAATACCCCTTTACCCAAAAACTAAAAACTGACCCTGAACCCTAAAAATACCCCTTTACCCAAAAACAAAAAACTGACCCAGTGCCCTAAAAATACCCCTTTACCCAAAAACTAAAAACTGACCCTGAACCCTAAAAATACCCCTTTACCCAAAAACTAAAAACTGACACTGAACCCTAAAAATACCCCTTTACCCAAAAATAAATCTAATTAATGTAATTAACTAATTAACATTAATTAATTACCAATTAATTTTAATTAACAATAACAATAAATTATATATCTTAGCACATTAAATCTAATTAATTTAATTAACTAATTAATATTAATTAATTACCAATTAATTATTAATTAACAATAACACTAAATTAAATATATTACCACATTAAATCTAATTAATGTAATTAACTAATTAGTTTCAATTAATTACAAATTAATTATTAATTAAAAAATATTTAAAAATATATATTAATTATTTAATTATTATTAAATTACTTCCCCCCCTATTCCCCTATAAACCCACAACCCGCTCTAATACTAAAACGCAAAATGTTAACATAATTACTAATTTTCAAACATACATTTCTAAACATATTTAGCAAACATATAGACAACATAATAAAATACATAACACTAAACAACAAAATTTCGATATTACTAACATACATACCTTAATCTCGATATTCTGTCTGTCGATATTATGGCACATCGATATACTATACCATCGATATTAAAACATCGATATTATTGTATATCGATATTTTGTTTTCGATATTTTGTCTGACTACCGTTAGATGTGGAGTAGGATTACCATAGAATACTCCTTACACCCTCTGTCCTCAGACCCCAGTGCAGCTGAAGACTTTCGCCATCTTGAAAATTCCCAAAGTGGGTAGGGTTGGCCCTGGAAACTTTTACCTATTGGTTTACCTATTGGTTAAGTCCTTCCCCTCCACTAGCTAGTGCCAGGCCTAAATGTGGCACCTGCGGACACCCACTTTAGAACACTTTCTGGACCTGTGGAAGATCAGAAATGGACATGACCTGCTGTCTTAGATCTGAGAAGAGACCTGAAGGAGTGGACCTGCTCCCTCTTTTACCCAGGACGAAGAAGTGCACTCCAAGGGTCATAAGGCTGAACTTCTGTTCAAGCTACAGGGCTACAACAAGCTATGAGAGTCCTTTTCCTGGAAATACCCAGCTAACCAATGCCAACTAGAACTGGACTGGATCCTATTGTTGGCCTCTGCCTGACATCTTGTGAGTGCCTTTCTTGAGGTACTGAGGGCTTTAGACGTGTACTCCTGAGGTGAATTGAGACTTAAAGGATTAAGTCAGAAGATATACCTGGTTGGTGGTAAACAACGTTTACCCTGAAAGTTTTCCCCCGCAGCGAATCACAATGCGGTCGTTACAACGACTGTGTTGTGATTCCGCATACCATTACTCCGTAAGTTTGAACAACGACTTGCGGAGGGGGGGGGAGAGGTGTTGCATTTAAAATCCAACACCTTCCCTATTGTCCGCACAGACTGTAGTTGGAATAGTAAATTATACGGAGTAATGGTATGCGGAATCACAACGCGGTCGTTGTAAGGATCGCGCTGTGATTCCCTGGGGGGAAAAAGACTGCAGGATTCCGACACATTCCTGGTTGGTATATCCAACTCGCACTCTATGATGGTCAGCCTTAAATTGCGCATAGATCCCGATCCACTGTGACCACTGATGCGTTTTGCTGTTTGGAGCTATTTCTACTTACAACTTGAAAAATCCTTATCCCCGTTACCCTTATTTGATTTTTGTCATTTTGGTGTGACCTTGTTTATTACAGTCTACTCTATTTTTCTAATTTGGTAGGTGATTTTTATTGTTTTGCATTTTAACCTTATTACTGTTTTGGTACTGCATAAATACTTTACACATTGCCCCCAAGTTAAGCCTATGTTTATGTGCCGTAGCTATCATTGGGTTGAGCTCAGGTTAATTTAGTGACTTTGAGTGCTCACCCTGACAAGGGGTGTGGTTATTCCATGAGGTTAGTAGTTACCCATCCCAGGTATTAATCACATTTCTTGCATGTGCGAAAAAACCAACTGGATTGATGAAGTATTTTTATGGCTAGCAACTTCAAATAGGGGTATCCAGGAGTAGCAGCTGCTACTTACAGGCATCCAGTTGCTACACCCGTGATGCTGGCTAGTCATCAGCCTTAGAGATTTTAGGGTTTGTAGCATATCAAGGTAATGGGCTGGGATAGGCAGGTTAAAAGTAAATAGTTTATACTTTCTGATAGTGTGACGTCTCGCTTCATGCAGTTAGATAAGGGCAGTGGCGTAACACAAAATGATGCCACCCCCGCACAATGTAATAGGACCTTCCTCCAAGTCTCTCCCATCTCACAGATATTCATTATCCTTAGGATGAATGGGGTCCACTTGAAGGCTTAGTAGGGGCCCATTGAGGTGTTGCCCAGCCACTCGCAGCAGGGGCTGCTGTGGCCTCCGTTACACCCCTGGGCAAGGACTGGCAGGTAGTAAGATAGTTGTAATCTTTTCTAAAACACACTTGTTTGTCTTGTGGTGCTCACTCTGCAGCAGGAACTAAGCAGCAGTCGTTTGGCGGTGAGACGGCACTGTGTGAGGTGGAATGACATAGCCACCGGGTAGTGGTCGCATGTAGTGATGACTGGCTGGGCAGCAGTTAGCGGTGGTCAGTGGAAGAACTTAGGGGCATATTACCTAGAAGTGCGTTAATTATCGCACATAGCCAGGCCCGGACTGGCCGTTGCGGGCACCGGGCAATTCCCCGGTCGGCCGCAAGGGTGGGGGCCGTTTTTGGGCCGCTGGGGGCCGTTTTTGTGACAGGGCCGTTTTTGCAGCAAAGCTGCAAAATCGGCCCTGTAACAAATTCGGCGGAAAGCGGCCCTGGTAAAGAGCTTGATGGCATCCCCCCCCCCTCCCCCAGGGAGAGGAGGGGGGGCCGGACGAGCACTTTGCCAGGGCCGGTTTTGGTTCCCAGTCCGGCCCTGCACATAGCACATCTTCATATCGCCGGATTTTTTCGCCGTGATAGCGCGCAATTATCAATGCGCATCACGTAGGCGAAATGAAATCCGGCGATGGCACATTAGCGCATGAGAACAAACGTTGTTTTTATGAGCTAATGTGTGCATTGATAATATGGGGGGGGGATTCAGCTTTATGATCCACCCCCCCATGTTATTAATGCCTAACGTCTGGTCAGAGCAGGCGTTGGGAGACCTGCGATAAACGAGTTTATCGCAGGTCTGCCTCTCCCAACGCCTGCCTTGGTAATAGGGTGTTCCCACCTCCAACCACATTTTACATGTGGTTGGACGTGGGAACGCCCACTTTGTATGTCATTAGCGATGTTTGTCGCCGACATGCAAAGTGGGCTTGAGCCAGGCGTTAAAATGCCCTTGTGGATAGGGCTCTAGAAGTATCGCCGCTTTCTCGGCACAATTCGCCGAAAAAGCGGCGATACTTCCCCTTGCTAATATGCCCCATGGTGCCTCGCCTCGATTCAGCACCCCTCTGTTCCCAATAATCCCTAGTGGCCACAGGACACTGGTCACTGGAGTGGGCCTTTGATTGAAGATAGATCATGTTTGAGAACTGCATGTTACATTTCAAGCAAAATTTTGTAGAATTTCACCTATTTTAAAACGCCACCAAGGCAGGCACTTTGGCAGCTACGGGAGGACTGCAATCTTGAAAAAAATGCTTTGCATTTGGTCTGTAAAATGGGCTCGATCACTTTGCTGCGTTTCCTGTTCTGGTGGCTGGCTGGCTCGTGCTCTGGCAGTCACGTGCTCTTTGTGACCTCAGCTAAGAGCGCGCAGAGCTTGGTTTAGGTTACGAAGGCGGAAGGAAGCACCTGGACCCCTGCCAACTTTGAAAACATTTACATAGTGCAATTCTTTTTCAGTTTTATCGATATGAATCATTGAGAAAAGAGAAGCTAGAAACTCAGACACTCAGGGGAGGGTGGGGTTGTTTTGAAAATCACCGCGAAAATGTGTTACTATGGGCAAATGGTGACTGTTACAGCACTTTTTTTCAAATATATATTACTAAAAAGCCCTGCGTTTTACAGGCAGTCTTTGAGTATTCAAATATATCAAGCTCTGACACAAAACCCAGGCGCATTCTTACTCCACAGAATCACACTATATCTGTGCCTACCAAAAACGTGCATTTAAGAGAAACACAGAAGTTGCACAGGGCAGTTAATCGAAACAACAAAAATCCCTCCTCAGTGAGGTTCAGTGGTGTTCCCGGGACACCGCCTGCTAGAGTCCTGCTTCCACTTTGGGGCACAACTAGCTGTGATGCTTTGCACGTGATGGATGTATTAGTTGGCCAATACCAATTAGGAAGTCCCATTAGCATCTTTGTTCTTTACAGTCCTTTATCTCGGTGTCTACCACTCACCGTCATGACCGGTTTGTGGCACTCCGGTTTGGCCTTTATTGCAAATATCAATGTCTGGATTCTTTAGGGTTACAAGGGTGATTCTAGCAGTTCCAGATTGAGACAACTTCCTCAAACGGTCGGTTCCAGATTCCACACCGCGGGCTGATGGATGACTGGCTCCCATGGGTGCCTCTACCCCTCACACCTGGCAATCTGTTCCTGAAGCAGGGACATTTTAAGGATTGTGAGGTCCTGGGCCACATGTATTTTGGGGACCCCTGTTCGGAACAACTTTGAATTTATAATCCAATTTTGGCTCTTTCATTCATGCCCTCTTTGGCCAGGTCACTGGCAGTGCACAGGCACACTGGCCCAAATCCTAAATATGTTTACATCTAATATTCAGGGCTAGTGATGTGTGTTTTCAATATTGTAACACAGCAGTGCACTAATACTACTGCAAAATCTCTGTGATACCCTCTCATTTCTCATATGTAAGATTCTGTTTGGTCTGAAAAAACTTTTTAATGAATATTACATGACACAGAAACATTTCTCTGCAAAATGGCTCTTATAGACTCTCACACATCAACCATATTAAAAATGCAATTAAACAATCAGTTTAAGAATTATTCAAGGTCATCGGGGCAAGAATCGCAGAACAGACCAGGCTCGATCAGGGGGCCCCCTTAAATACTAGGTCCCTGGGCCAGAGCCCACTTGAAATGAAATGAAATTGGGATTTGTAACGTGCACTATCACCCGGAGGTGTCTAGGTGCGGCGGCTCAGATCTGAAATATCAGCCTGCACAGGAGCAAACAAGAGATAGCCACTACATGTTGAACATCAAGGTTTTTAGCGATTTGCGGAAATCCATGATGTTGTTTTCTGTCTTCAAACATATTGGGAGTGTGTTCCACAGCTTCACTGTCCCAGCCACGAAGCTTCTCCCTCCCCAAGATGCCCATTTGACTTTGGGGACTGCAAGATTGGCAGAGGTAGCAGAGCGGAGCTCTCTACCACTTTGCCCGTGCCTTAAAACGTCTCTGGATGTAAGCACCCAAAGGCATGCTGTGGTTTGGGAACCGAGCCCTGAGCAACCTGAGTCCGCTGAAGCATCCCCCAAAAGATCTTCCCATCCGCTGAGCCATGTGCCGGCCTTCCTGGGGTTAGGTTGCGTCCTCTTGAAGGGGCAGTGCAGCCCCTCAGACAGGGAGGTAGGCTGTCATCCCCCTCTTTGCAGGTCACTGAGGCAAGGCTTCACATCGACTTCGCAGATCCAGACTGCTACTGGTGACTAGCACCCCTCATGGCCAGACCAACTCAGATGAAGCAACTCTTGCTTGAGGAGAACAATATTTGTACCTCTCAGGTGGTCTAGTCAGGAAGCCAGAACAAGAGGGTTAACTTTGTGTAAAAGTGTATGCATTCCTTCGATGCAGGAGCATTGTATGGGATTCTGAGTAACCAGTCCTCAGTCAGACCAGTTTGAACTGGTCTCAGGTGCTACCTGGATGGCGCTCAGACACAATCCGGTATCTCTACCCATTGCACTTGAACACAGGAAACAGCGATGGGTGAGTTTACCACCCATCTTGTATATCGTGCACACCATGTCCAAATGAACTTCATCATATCACCCATAAACTGTGCATCCACCACAGTATGGAGCCTCCCCACAAGGTTACAGGTAAAACGTCTGTTGCCATGAACTAGAATCATTCTTCTGCCATTGCCTCGGTTGGAAAAGCAGTGGGAATGCTCACTCAGAAAGCGGAGAATCTGTGTTGACCACCAAGCGAGCACAACTAAAACAGAAGGAGCAATTATAGAAGGCGTGCATGGTTTTCAAGCCAACTGGAGGAAAACAGTGGGTTTACAAGAAAACATGGCAGTACGGTACTGCATTACCAAGTCATGCCTGGGATTTGTATCTCAATTGTGTCACCCTCTCCAAAGAAAAGGCTCCTGACTTACCAGAGGAGCTACATGCCCCAAGAAAAGCAAGATGCTATACACGTGCATGCAAGGCTGCAGTATACAAATGATGCTTGTGTAAGGACATATACCAACTAAGCCTGGAAATGTGAGAATTGATAATGACACATGGGGTGCCAGCCAGGATATATGATAGTTAAACTTTGACACATGATAGTTGATCCTGGACATATGAGAGTTGAGACTCCAGAAATGATGGTGAGTAGGGGCACATGATGGTGAAGCCTAGTCATTTAATGTCCACAATTTGGCCCATAAAAGGCTGCGCCTCCTACGCCAAATACATTGGCTTCCAATCAAGAAACGGGCCACCTTTAACCCCATTGATGCTGCCCTCGGCCGTTGAACGTTCGGAGCACTACCTGGCTGGTGCTGCGAATGTTCAACGTCCGACGCGGCCCCGCCCACTCTGTAGAACGCCCGCTCTGTGCCGAAATAACGGCCGCAGTAAACGGCTTAAACTGTTGTTCCTGGTTTTCAGGTCCCTCCATGAACTGGGACCGGTCTATTTGACTAATAAACTTGAATGGTACCATCCTGCACGTCAGCTTAGATCCAGCAATCGTAAGCTGCTGTGCTGCCAGAGAATCAGGAAGGTAAAATTTGGAGGTCATGCCTTTTCCTATCTGGCACCCAAACTCTGGAACGACCTCCCTGAACACATCCGTGAATGCCCAAATCTGTCCCAATTCAAAAAATGCCTTAAAACCTGGCTTTTCTAATCTGCTCATTAATGACTGCCTGTCTTTCTCAGGCGCCGAGTGATCCCCTTGGGGATGATTTGTGCGCATTACAAATGACTCAAATAAATAAATAAAGAGATGCCTACACTGCTGGCCCTCCAGATGAGCTGATGGCTCCCAAATTCCACTTAAGGTTGCACCACTTTTAGCAAGGTGGCAGTTTAGTGAGGTAGGCAGCACCAGGTGATGATAAGATACGTCTATAGTATTCTCCCAAATGAAATGTCCTGCCTTGTACCCTATCACAGACTACATTAATAAGCACATTTGTTAAACATGCCTTTAGAATGGTTCTCCTGAGCACTAGTTAGGGTTGTGAAGGTGCTAAATTATTGCAAAGAGCTGTGTGAGACCAGAGCGACAGAAAGGTGGGATTTGTAAGACTGTCCTTGTTCCTGATTTTCTGTCTTTATTTCCTCTAAATTGCAGGCCCTCCTGGACCAACAGGAAAAGATGGAGCTGCTGGTGTTCCCGGAGAGCGAGGCACTCCAGGCCCCTCAGGTCCTCCAGGACCTCCAGGCCCTCCCGGGCCAGGGATTTCGGTCGGACCTACAATTTCACGGCTCTATGAGCAAGGTGAGTTAGTCTGGATGACAACTTCATAAGGCTTTGACTCTGCAAGGCTCTCTCATGCAGGGGCAGTAGCACTGCCCCAGAGAAGGTCAAGTTTGCACTTGGATGTATGTGGAATGATCAGGAGGGGGGCATGCTTTGCTTATGTCACACTGTAAAAGAGGACTACACAGAAAGGGATGGTGCAGCCATAAAGTGGTTGCAGCTATATTGGACCCTGGGCTGGGAATTAGTGGGTCCTGGAGCAATACCCATGGAAAAAGACTATGATAAACCCATGCCACCCCAACCTGCCTGACCATCGGCACTCATGCAGGACTTGAAGGTGTTCCTCGCACTCTCTTAAATGCAGTAATCCTAGTCTACAATAGAGGACTACATCTAAGCAAAGAGTAATTAAGAAGTAGATAAAACTCTCACGCCTGACAGAGGACAAAATGATGTCCCTTGAAGGCTTTGTTGGGTACACATGTGATACGTAGCTTTGCTGCTTACTCTGGTGGTGTCCTTGTCAGGGGTGGTTCACATACTTCTTCACTTGCTAAAGAGGCCTCAAAGGTAACTGTTGTGCTGACAGAATGCCCTGTCTAGACACCCCAAACCTACCACTGAACTTGGCATCCTGGCTCCAGAGGCCTTGCAATACATCCATTTGAATTGTGCTCATGACTGTATGAACATACATACAGAAGCTATGCTCCCTTCCACCAGGACACCCTATGCTTTCCTGTGTAGGATGATCTACTGCTAGCATAATTCACGTGATCTACTTGGCAGGAGAGAGCAGTTTTGCCATATAATGTTTAGCTAGCACAACCTAGCCTACAGGTATCCTCCATTAAAACCCCCTAACTGATATCATATCCTACAGAAAGTGTCATGTACTAGACTTTTTATTTATAAACCACTAGTGGAAGATAATCTGGAAGCTATCAAGAAAGATTACCCTTTAACTAGAAGTGAATTTAATATTGTTCTCTCCAAACTGTAAGTCCTTTGTTTGAGCCCATGCACAATATATATCCGTAACTCTTAACCTGGTTTCCATGTGGTCATTATGTTTAAACATAGAATCAGTACAATTCAAGCACTGTGCTTGCATGAACTCTACACGATTGTCTACAATAACAGGGCAATCGTGAGAATATATCCTTCCTTTCACCAGAGCTAGTCTATGGTTTCTATATAAACTCAAGGTATTTCCTTTTCAACCTTCTTTGAAAACCCACCTGCTCTAACCGAGAGACGGCTCCACAAATTAGAAGTGAGAAAGTTGTTGCATTACTATCAAGAGAACTCGAAGAACATCACAAAAAAAGTTAATCAGATCTTAGTTATTGTCTTATCTTAATGGTCTGAGTCATAACCTAGCAATGCGATGCAAGATGTCTAATATAAAAGGGCGTAAAAGGGTATGCTATCTAATAGCTAATAAACCCCTTCCTTGGAAATCAAGACAGACCTACTAGAGTAAAAGTCTCTACTCAGCCTAGTTTCAGAATTGAAACAGATTGAGCCAAATGCAAAACTGACCACCTGGGGGTTTGTCAACACCCTTATTAGACACTACTGTCTAAATTCAGATTCCAAGGCAGACGTCATAGTGAGTCAGACTTCTCTCAGATTGGCTGATAAATGTGGTTTCTTTTATTTCTAAGATGTTTTACTTGATCCTGATACTATTGTTGCCGATGGGTTTACAGTTTTTATCTTTGTTTATGACAATCATTGAAGATTCCATGATAAGGAAGAAAAAATTACTTACTTGTAGTACTAATTCTCCATTTTTAGAGTAATAAACACTGTATTTAACCCCCCCCCCCCTTCCCTCCCAGGTATTTTCAACTCATTCTCTTAATCAATGGAATTCAGTATCCTACTTTTTCGTTGAAAATCAGCTAGGAAACTAACTGCTGGTACAGGGCATTATGAGTGTACATAAACGTTCAGTGCTTATTTTAGCTTAAACAGCCAGTTTAGTCTTGTTTGCCTTTAATCATTCTATGGTTTCATGTTATGTAGATCAACCCTGAGTTGCTGTTGACTTCTTTTCCATAAAAACACAACTCAGACAATGGAGTCTGCAGTTTGCCTCCTATAAACATTCTAGCAAAAAAAATTCAGTTTCAGAAGAGATTTTTACCTCTTATTGCGAGTGATTTGGGATACCGCAACCTGTGTGGCGCAATTTCATGTTTATGACTTTGGTGACGATTGCCATTATGAGGAACCTTACTCACTTAGTATCCTGATTGACACCCTTCTACTGCAGAAGATCTCTTCCTTTGTTAATGTCCAGAGGTTGACACACACTTGATAGAATGCCAGAATCACATGTAAAAACCTGAGGCGGGTCTGGGGCAATCGATATTTGCCCGGCGGTATTGCCTCTGTGACCCTCTAGTTATTTAATCAATGAAGAGGCAGGCGCTGGAGACAGGAAAGCAGGAAACAAGGTTTTTATTCTCTCCGGAGGAGAACACAACGAAACGGACAGAAGGTATCGTTCTGAGGTGCTCTAACTGCATCCCTGAGGCCTGGCCTCTTATACACAAGTTTATCTTTTTATTGCATGTAACATATTCTCGTCGATACTTTGATGTACAGAAAGACATCCTCAGATCCCCCTTTGGGCCCGTTCCCACACACATTTACAGTTGAAGTCCCCACCCTAGTCACAACAGGTGATGAGTATCACGCAGCTGGATATTCCGCCGATTCGCGGAATGTGGGGGGTTTGATCGGATCTCATGGAGTGGGGGCTTTGATCAACCCGGGGATCCTTTGATGGGGGAAGCTTTCTATTGTACGGGGAGGGGCAAGGAATGGTATCGGCAGAGCTGGGTGTCGGCCTGGGAACGGGGAAGACAAAACGGGCACACAGGGAAAAAGGGGGTTTGCATCTAAGGGCCGGAGATCATGAAAGGGAAGCAGGGAGGTGTCGCGCTGGGAACAGGATGAGGGCCTGGGGCAGAGCAGTGCCGAAGAGGGGTTTATGACTCAAGGCAGGTGCAAGCAGGGGGTGGTCAGCGTGCAGGCTTAGTGAAGGCGAAGGGCTATGTCAGGGGCCAGCAGCATGCAAAAGGGTTCGCTCTGATCGGGGCATCTTAAAAAAATGGCGGGCGCGCACGACAAAAGTGTGGCATCAGGGGAAGAGGCAAGATGGCGCAGATAATGTTCACCAAAACGTACTAATTTTCAACAGTCCTCCCTTTAACATATTCAAGACATCTTGCTGGTTCATTTTCTACTCGGTTCTATTGTGGTGGGCATGAGAAAGAAAACGGTAGGAACCCTAGAGGAAAAGAGTTGTAAACAATACATTTTAACATTTCTAGTTTTTAGGAGGTGGGCCTATTTGATAAACTTTGATCAATTTGTTTAGCAGGAAAGTCATAGGAATGCAATACAAAAACGATTCTGTAGCGAGAGCAGCAAGCATATTTCATACTGGCAGGTTATTACATATATATCAGGTTCGGATTGGAGCATGATCAATACGATGGCGGCTGGGAGAGAAATGAGGTCTAGCAGAAACGGCGATTGGGGATGTCAAATGTTCGAAGTTTTAACGAGTTCTCATCATTCTTTGTTGCCTTTCGTTGGCGCTGTTGAGCACCGGCGGTGGAGCTACAAGTCCAGCTCTGTTCTAAGTTCTGCGTTGCAGGGCACGACCCTTTCCTTGCGTTTCTGGTCGGAAAGGTCCTTTTCGCCCTGTGTCCTTTGAAGTGATTGTCAGAAAGTTCAGAGGGAAGAAGAGTGTACGAAACAGTCCATAGGGTAGGTCAGAGGAAAAGGGGGATGGAGCAAGGCCAAATTAGGAACAAACTAGGGGAACGAGAGACTTCAAATAGGCGGGCGTGTGACCGAATTCAGAGAGCGGGGACTTGTCGACAGACACTGGACATCGAGCAGGGGCATCAGGTCGACCCTTTCTTCTCATGTTGTCGAAAACAGTGCCTCGTCCTGCAGCTCTTTTCTGTCGTGGTCTCGCCTTGGCTAATGTCGCAGGTGTTCCTTAGTCTGTAGTCAGGCCTCGTGCTCCCACATCCGGTCCTTCTCTCCTCCAACAGTAGTACCCTTAAACAAGTTTGAAAAGACAGTCTTTAGAGATTTTGCAGATGAAGATAATCAAAAAGTCTATTTCTCTCCCAGCTCCAGGCAAAGAATGAAAAATGCCCGTTATATTAGTGCTCACAACTGGCATATGAATGACCGGTGACGGGCCTGTTGGATTTACTATGACTTTCCTTTACAATTATTTATTACAGTCACGACAGTTCATCTGATAGTGACCCACCTTCGTGAGACGAACCTGGCAAAGATATGCCGTTCTCTAGAGTTTTACATTTACAAAGGGTACTGTGAGTCGTCAACATAGTACTACACAGGTATTTTGCTGAGAGACGAACATGGCTAAACATTTCCTTTCTATCGATGCATCCTGCCTTTCAACTACTACGGGGTTCATTTCGATGATTTCTTTACCTTGGACTAGTCCGTTAACCTTGTAAAACATCACTCTGGATCCTACGTAACCTTTTACAGCCCGATTACTTAATTAGGAGGGACAGGGGTTTTATGGGGAACAACCAGGGACATAGGAAACTTGTGGTGAGGGCATAAATCGACCCATCTCTTACAACCGGAAATGAGGGGTAGTTTCATAATTCCAGTTTTTGGGCGGCTGATACAGGGGGGTAACAGGGGTGATCATTTTTCTGGTTTGGGTATTGCGACAATTCGGGGAGGGGAGGGTCGCGTATTCTGAGGTCCTTGTTTTATACCATAGGAGCCGTTGACAGGTAGTTCCCTTATTTCGGGTCAGATTAGGGAACCTCTGTCGTCTTACCTGTCCTTTCCCTTACGGCCCAACCTCGGTTCATTGACTTCTAGCGGAAAAGGAGAGGTAATGACGCGGCTTCAGGGTGATTGTATTAAAGACAAGTTTTTGTGCAAATACTGACGGTATTTGAAGCCAATTAGGTGGTGTGCTAGGGGTGGCAGTCTGCCAATTTCGGGGCTAATCACTCGGAAGAGTGGGAGTGCAAAAATAGAGGGAGAGAGAGAGAGAGAGAGAGAGAGAGAGAGAGAGAGAGAGAGCGAGAGAGAGAGAGAGAGAGGGAGAGAGAGAGAGAGAGAGAGAGAGAGAGAGAGAGAGAGAGAGAGAGAGAGAGAGAGAGAGAGAGAGAGCGAGAGAGAGAGAGAGAGAGAGAGGGAGAGAGAGAGAGAGAGAGAGAGAGAGAGAGAGAGAGTGCAACGGCAGGCTAAATAGTACACGTGCAACAGAGAGGGTGGCAGTGTATTCAAGAAAGGCTATTTAGTGCATTACACAGTAAAGGGCATTCACGGGTCTGCGTTAGAATCTTGTAATCATGCAGTTTGAGCATTAGACAGGGTAGAGGGGACGTGCCTTGAGAAAAAGGAAAGAAGAAAGGAGGTACCATTTTGTCGCACTTCTCGCATTCTCGGTCCTTCGACCAGTTGGGTCGACGCCTCAGTCACACACGCACATTCCCTCACAGTTTCGCATCATACGTGACATGGGTTCATTCGTCCGGTCTGGTTTAAGGGTGATCACTTTTTATCAGGTTGCGCTAATTTTTCGGGTTTGTTCGATACGTGAGTAGTTTGCAGGCGTGCTTAGACACCACCTTGCGGTGCTAGTCCGCTTCGTGTATTAGACATGGCAAGGCTTCAGATCTTCGCCACACCTCGGCTGTAATCTCTGATGTAACCTGCAGAGGGAGGGAAAAAGGGGGGTGGGGGAGACAGCATTCGCGCATATTCAAATACATGGATTCATAAGTCCTTTACTTACCTCTTACTCGTCTTTCCTCCTCGGGGCAGGGTCCCCGGGGATATGGTTTCTGGAGTCGAGGGGGGTAGTGTGTCCATATAGGTCGTGTGCAGGGAAACGTAAAAAGGAAACCAGAGGTGCTTAGTGCGAGGTATCTAGTCAAAGGATGTATCTCACTATCGGGATCCTTAAACCTCTTTCAACGCTGTGGCGTTCTAAGGTTCTTCGGTTCTTGGGTCAGCTCCGTTCCCTGATACTTTGGAACGTTGTACTTTATCACATTTACATTATTTCATTTCACCCTCCTTTTACATTCCCTCATTTACACCGTTCGTTTTACCCATCCTTGGAAGTCAAGGTCTTCCTCTACGCGAGAGTTCATGAGTCAGTCGCGTACTTTGAAGGCGGAGTGTCGTGTTGTCAATCTGATCCGTCCTCCAGGGCTGGGCAACCATCTTCTTTTAACCTTAAAGAGAGAGCAGAGTAGGGTGCACAGAAAAGAACTTTCCCACCGACCCCACATTTTTAAAATAAAGCATGCAATACCCGTCCATAGTTTCAAAAACTTTATTTTGCAAAATCATTTCAGCATGAGGATTATGAGGGTGCGGTCGTATTTGGCCGGTCGTGGCAATGGCTAAAGTGCGTACAGTGGGGGGTGTCGTTTGCAGCAATAAAAACATCGGAAAGTTTTACTCATTCATTTGTAAGAGACTAAAACGTCTATTAATTGGCTGGGGGTTCGGGGGCATTTATTTTCATAATTTAGAAGCATAATCATAAGAGTGGTAATCAGATTTCCTATATGCATACCGTACGTGAGCGTCGTAAATGAGGTTTGCATCAGTTATAAAAATATAATACATTGTACATTTGTAATCAACATTTGTAACGGGGATCCTTTCATACTGTTCGTCGAGTGAGTTCTCCTTGTCTTTTCTAGCCAAGTGTACAAAGGATCATATAAAATCTTAGAACATCAAGTTTATATTAGTGCGAAGGAACACCACGAGGTGTTCGTAAGTTCCGATTGATACCAGCGCCATTTTGGGCGGGGCCGGCTCAGTCCGGAAGCAGCATCAGGGGGAAATGTTTCCCATTACTGGCAGTTTGGACCAGAGTCCTTTTCGGCAGTTCTAGAATTCATGCTAACAGAAGGAGTGGCAATGTCATGTTTGTTTCGTTGGCGATCAAGGCAGCCGTCCCTTACCGGAAGCCTGCAGAGGCCGAAGGTTCCGCCGGGGACCTTTGTAGGATCTTCAAGGCTGTGGAGATGCTGTCGGAGATGGGGGCTCGTGCTCCAGGGGGCAAATGTTCGAGTTATATTGCTGGTCAAAGTTACTCTAGTGGCCGGGGCCCGCCTTCCAGCGGACCCAGACGCCATTTTGAGGCCCTACAGGGGCCACTCTCGTCGAGTTTGCAAGAGTGGGAGAGATCCTTCGGAGTGAAAGGAAGAGGTCCCTGTTGTGTGAAAGCGGGACGTTCAGCTGGGGTGCAGCTGTGGGGGGGGGGCGAGGGAGACTCGTCCGCATCGTCTCCTTCTCCCGGTGCACTCCATGCCGCTCCTTTTCATCGCCCCGCATGAGGGTCTCTCCACATCCGGTGTTCCCCAAGTCCTGTGCTCAGTGCTGTGGGAGTATGGCCACCTGTGGCGCGCATTCGGCGCGGCACGAGTATCAGTGCAGTCATTTCAGGTTTGGTGTTCCGAAAATATGGCCACCATTGCACGTTCGGTGCTGCGCAAGTACTGGGGTGCCACCATGGTGTGTTCGGTGCTGTGGAAGTATTGGCACCATCGCCTGACTGGGGGTGTTCGGCGTCGGGCCGGGGGCTGGGAGACCTCCTATCGGTGGAGGTGGGAGAGGCTCGTCCGCGTCGCCTCTCCCTCCCAGCCCAACTTGGACAAATTGTTGTGGAGGTACGTGCAGGACATCCCGCCGTCCAGAGCTGCTGCGGCTGTTACGGAAGAGAAAAGGAAAAAAGGTGCCTCGTTCTCCTCTGGACATGTGGCGGGACTACTTAAGTCTATCCAGGCCCGTTGCGGCTGGCCGAGGAGACATGTGGCGGGACTACCTACAACTGCCCGGGCTGCTGGCTCCTGCCTCTCCTCCGGCTCCCCCATACGTTAAGATTTCCTGACCAAGAGTTGGCGACCGGGCCCGCCTTATATGGGTTGCCGTTGGTTGGGCGTAGCCGTAACCCTGCCCTACTTTGGAAGGTTCCAGAATGGGGGGGGGGCGAATGTTCTGTTTGACTTTCATTTTCTACAGTTTACCGTTATTATTCCTTGTTTGTTGTGTTAAATTAAAAGTTCAAGTTCATTAATGGTCTACGGATTTTGTTTTACCATTTCTTTCTTTTCAGGTTGTTTTTATGCTAAGTTTCTGCTAACAGAGGTTGAGTAACACGGAAACACGTGTAGAGGGATGACGCAGATTTGTACATTACATACACACAAACTCAGACGGGGGGACAGTACAAGTACGACATACAAAGACCCAAGACGAATATAAAACAGTTATTGGTCATAATTATCTCTTTCCGTCTGTGAATTTGAAACGAGGCTGGGTTCCCGTCTTGACGTTGTCCGACCTAGGAGAACTTGAGCATGCCGCTGAAATTGTCCTGGCGAAATCTGTGCCATCGGGCATAATCAAACGTGGTGGTTCTGTCTGGTCTGTCTATGTAAGTCGGGTTCTTCTTTGTCTCGCGCTTCTTCTTGTACTGTCGGTCTGTCGTTCCTGTCGGCCCTTTGCCTTTACTCACGCTCAGTAGAGTCGGGCATTGGGCTTTCCAGTGTCCGACATACCTACAAAAAGCGCATTGGGCTGGCCCTAAGTCTGGTCGTCTTTTGCATAGTGTCGGGGGATAAGTTGTGGGTAGCGATGTCCTGGGGTTGTCCTGTCGGTATATTTCTCTATTTGGTTTGTCCTCGTCTTTTCTCTGTCGTTGCATAGCCTCTCTGCGCCACATACCGAGACTGTCGAGCATAATTGGCGTTGTCTTATTATTTCGAAGGGCTATTTCTAACGTTTCTATTTTATCAAGGTCAAAGGATCCTGCCAGTGGCCACTGTTTGTCATGACTATCTTCGGTATACCTGTGCCACAATTTATTATAGGCTATGGTGACTAATCCATAGTTTATGAACATGTCCTTATTAGGGGTGCCTTCTAGTGGAGCTATATGGTCCACCTCTAATACTCGGTCCGGGCTAAACAGGCTACTAATCAGTGGGGAGAAGACAGACATGACGGCTCGTAACGAGGGACTAAAAAGTCAGCACTGCCTATCTTATCACTAGGTGCAAAGACCGGACAGAATATTTCTATTCACCGTTGTTTGCAGGCAGTGAATACCTCATGGATCAAAAATAATAAAAAGACCAATAAATAACAATGGGGAGAATGAGTAGGTCCGCAAAGATCTGCGTTACCTACCCTTTTCACTATCTGCAAAAAGGGTGGTCTCTTCCCTGTTTGCAGACAGGGAATCTCCAGGAAACAATAGTTTTGCGAACAACAGTTCAGTTTCAAGTAATTATTGAGTGGGGGAGAAAAAAATAAGCACGGCTGCTGCCCTACCTATCCTCCACTGCTTGCAAAGAGAGAGCCCGTTGTTTCTCCGTTTGTAGACAGTGAATCTCCAAATAAATAAAAAGAGCAATACTAGTATTTTTGAACAATCAAGCAATCAAGCAATCATTTCGCAACTTGTCGTGATTACACGACCTTACCCGGACCATGTGGACAGTTTCTTGTCTTCCGAATCCAGCGCCCGATCGTCCTCTTTTTCTCGTATTTCTCACGGCACTCCTGATGGTCCCCAGTCAGGACCGTAGATCACTCGAGAGAGGTCTGTTCGGAACTAGTGAAGTTCGGATGATCGGCTGCCAGACAAGGGTCTATTGGGCAAGAGCTCTCCCGATCGTTGCAGTCGTTCACTCTGTCGTCGGGACCTCTCCCACTGGATCCACGAGTCGCTGATGGGCCCCACGCTTGGGACGCCAATTGTAAAAACCTGAGGCGGGTCTGGGGCAATCGATATTTGCCCGGCGGTATTGCCTCTGTGACCCTCTAGTTATTTAATCAATGAAGAGGCAGGCGCTGGAGACAGGAAAGCAGGAAACAAGGTTTTTATTCTCTCCGGAGGAGAACACAACGAAACGGACAGAAGGTATCGTTCTGAGGTGCTCTAACTGCATCCCTGAGGCCTGGCCTCTTATACACAAGTTTATCTTTTTATTGCATGTAACATATTCTCGTCGATACTTTGATGTACAGAAAGACATCCTCAGATCCCCCTTTGGGCCCGTTCCCACACACATTTACAGTTGAAGTCCCCACCCTAGTCACAACAGGTGATGAGTATCACGCAGCTGGATATTCCGCCGATTCGCGGAATGTGGGGGGTTTGATCGGATCTCATGGAGTGGGGGCTTTGATCAACCCGGGGATCCTTTGATGGGGGAAGCTTTCTATTGTACGGGGAGGGGCAAGGAATGGTATCGGCAGAGCTGGGTGTCGGCCTGGGAACGGGGAAGACAAAACGGGCACACAGGGAAAAAGGGGGTTTGCATCTAAGGGCCGGAGATCATGAAAGGGAAGCAGGGAGGTGTCGCGCTGGGAACAGGATGAGGGCCTGGGGCAGAGCAGTGCCGAAGAGGGGTTTATGACTCAAGGCAGGTGCAAGCAGGGGGTGGTCAGCGTGCAGGCTTAGTGAAGGCGAAGGGCTATGTCAGGGGCCAGCAGCATGCAAAAGGGTTCGCTCTGATCGGGGCATCTTAAAAAAATGGCGGGCGCGCACGACAAAAGTGTGGCATCAGGGGAAGAGGCAAGATGGCGCAGATAATGTTCACCAAAACGTACTAATTTTCAACACACAGATAAAAAAGAAATTGGTTCCATAGGACCCCAAGTACACTGCACTATGGGATATCTGATAGCAGAGATGACAATTGGTAGCTAGAACAGGACACTTATAGACAAGTACTTTTTAGGAGAATCCGTGATAAGTTTGCTGAGGCCCATGAAAAAGTTCTAAAAGTGACATTATGCACCAGTATGCATAATTATAGTAATTAGGAGGTCATAGGAAATTGTAGATTTTGGCAGAGGTCAGAATTCTTTCCTTTCTGCATGATTGTTAATGGCTATGTCTGTAAATTGCACTGTAAATGACAGGTGTGCCTTTATTGATAAGAGGAATATATGCGAGGATGAGTGTTTGAGAGTGCTGTAACTATGTGAGGAAGGGCCTGTGTTTGAGTATGGGAAGAGTTGTGCCTGTGTGAAGAGATGGCTTGTGGGTGAGGGGGTGCATTAAGGTATTGACACTGTGGGGGATGCTGGCATGTTATGAATATTAGACCTGATTCACAAAGGTAACTTACATTTGGGAGTAAATTCACTACTTTAGGTATTCATAGATTCCGAGTGTAATCCTATTACAAACGTGCAAGCTACATGTCTCCACCCCAGAGTAATGCGACTGGCTTACTCTTGAGTGGGTGGGTGTTGTCCCTCCCTTTAACCCCTCACTGACCATCTCTAAACCCCTTGTACTGCTCCCCAATCCCATTCTCTTTAGTAGGAATTCTACCACTTTTGCCACCCACCCGCTACTACTAACATGTATACTTAAGTGTGCAGAGTCTCTGCAGTCAGGTGAAGAACTCTGCACACATAAGTATGGGTCAGGAGGAGGCAAAAAACTGCACGTGGTTTGTGAACTGCAATTTGTATCATGTTTGTAATACTACAAAACATACTATAAAGTGCAGTTTGTGAAGCAGGCCTGGTATGTTTATGTGGGAAGCAGGTGTCTATTGAAGCATGTCTGTCTCTGAGGTAAATGTGTCAGTATACCAAAAATCATCTTAATCACTCATTTAGTCTTTTCTTGGTCTTTTGAGCCTGCTCTTCATTGCTCGTCTAGGCTCATCCCAATGTGTCTTTCATTGGCCCATTAGTCTGAGAGTGATATATTCATCCTCATTCTTTCAGACAGGCCCTGATATCTTAATTATTGCCTTTTTAGGCTGTCTGGTGAAATCATCATGTCTTATTTTGGCTACTGTACATTTCCATTCTTGTTCCCTTAGGCTGACTGTAATGCACTCATCATTGTCCCTTTGTCCTGACCCCTGTAGTGCATTTCTGCTCCGTTAGGCTGACCCAGTGTTTGCCCTAAGTTGGCAGGGTATGCCCAGACGTGGGTCCCTTGCTCACTTTGCTAGCCTTGCTGATGACAGCTGATTAGCCAGAAACCGGTCCCCGAATGCTTGTTTACGGTCCAGGGAAGACATGGCTTGGCAAAGTTTGCCCCCAGTGTCAAGGGCAGGTCTCTTATGTGATGGCTGAACCTAATTTTAAGGGGAAGAAAGGATCGACCACTTCCTGAAGCATCTCCAGATTTCTCACAGGTAGTCAAGAGATGCAACTAGAAGTGAAGCACAATGAAAGAAAAAAACCGGAAGTCTTCCACCAGGCCAGTGCAAACATAGGAATGAAGATTGAAGAAAGAAGCTAGACATGAAAGAAAACTAGCAAACCCTCCGAGTGAGTGACAGGGTCAGACTAGAACAAAAAAAAGGCCTGGGCATCAAAATAAAAGTGGCCCTCATTAGCGAACAAGATATCTTAAAAAAGCACCAACAATTGCAAATCTGCCCAATTTTGCACTTTTAAAGACACGCTGTATAGGTATTTTAGCGCTGTATGTGAGACTGCAGGCATTTGTGGTTGCTGCAGGCAAACTCTGTGATAATATCGGAGAAATCAACACTAAAAACCGACCCACCTGACCATAAAACAGGCCCACAAACTGCTAAAAAAACATTCCACCCTCTATGAGACCAATCAATCGGGCACTGCCTGTTCTCCCTGTAGGCCAGTCCGACCCTAGCGATCAACGGGCAAACAAGCATAACTACAATGCTAGTTTGAACTGTTTTGGTCTCCTTTTTATAGGCCAAAACAGGAAGTAAACTTGTAGAAAGAAAAAGGAAATCATATGCCGCAATGTTATCTTGGGCAATTGAAAACCTAAATACCAGTAAAAAGAGACCTTAACCAAAGGAAAAAAATCTGTCATCAGCTACTAAATTGTTAAGCCCTAAGCTTCCATGTCTGCAGCACTACAGAGACAACAATACACCCAGGGCTTGTGATTATACAGAAATTCTGATACCAGGAAGCAAACTTGTGCAGGAAACAGAGCACACAAACCCACGTAGCCTGAAACCAGAAAGACCCCATATGGCAGCATAACGCCAAAAACAAAGCACAGATACTTTCAATGATGTTAGAAATGCCGAACTGTGGGGCATATTATCAAGGATCGCCGTTTTATCGGCAGAACACTGCCGATAAAAAATAATGGGCTTGATAATACGCCCTTGTTAATTCCCATAGTAGCCCATGTTAACATCAGAACATGGGCTTCTATGGGAATTAACAAGGGCGTATTATCAAGCCCATTATCGCCGTTTTATCGGCAGTTTCCTGCCGATAAAACGGCGATCATTTTAACACCGGTCCTTGATAACCTTTTCGACGCTGATGACGGAACCGCTCCGTCATCAGCCGCGGTGGCGCTGTGCTGATGACGGAGCGGTTCCGTCATGGCCCGCCCGACACGCCTGCGCGGTGCTGATTTCGCGCCTGCGCGGCGCGTTCTATTGAGCGGGCGGGGCCATGATGGAACCGCTCCGTCATCAGCACAGCTCACCCGAGGCTGGTGACGGAGCGGTTCCGTCACCAGCGTGTGAGCGCCGCACGGCCCCCGCCCACTTAGCTCTGCGGCGGAGTAGCCGCAGCAGCGAAGGTGTTAATATGCCCCTCTGACCCCAGGTAAGCGGGAGCAAACATGCAGTTAGGCATCATTGCTGCTTTAGGCTCACCCGAAGCTTTTATCAATGCTGTTGACGGTTCATTCGGGTGTATTCAGTTTTGATCCTGGAGGCTTATCCTAAGGTGTTTGCTTCTTTAGGTTGACCCACTGTGTCCATCTGAACACAGACATTTAATATTTCATCAATGCTCCTTTAGAGTGGTCTCCATCATTGGCTCTTCTATCTGAGCCTGTCTGGTATTTTGCCCTCTCCCATTGGCGGGGGTGTGGGGCGTGGGTGTTCAGATATTGTGCTATTATATCATGCATTTGGCTAAATCTCTCCTCTTCTATATTTCAGGTGACCCGCTTCTATCAAATACCTTCACTGAATCGGAGAGGACAGGAATTCAAGGGTCTCCCGGCCCTCCCGGACCAGTAGGTAGGTCTCATGCATTTTTCAGATGAAGGGATTTCAGGAAGGAGAAGATAAATCCAGAGTCGTCCCATAAACATTCATATCCAAGTAAACTTTGGAAAAATAACCCACTTCATGCTGTATGTATTCTGACCACACACGGACGGAGGAGCAGTAAGTAGCTTCAAGAGCTTAAGAGCGGAGCATCCCCCTCTAAAACCCTGTATCTCCATGGTGCAAGGGTGCCGACCTTGGCGTTAGGCAGCGAATTGTGCACTAATGCAGGAGGCCAGGAATGCACCGTATTTCACAAATACAGTGCATTCCTGACCTTTCACATTGGCGTAGGCCATGTACGCCAATTCCTCATAATTACGTTTTAATGAGATGTTTAATGAAGATACTCCATTACAGATTTCAGTTCTGTCTATTTGCTCTTTCCGCCTGCTGTATGTAAATTTGTTTCATATCTCAGTTTCTTTTACTTTTTGTTTTCAGGACCGTCTGGACCTCAGGGTCCACCAGGACCCATTGGCCCCTCTGGAGAAAATGTAAGTAATTTGAAGCCCCATGGTGCTGGTATCCTACTAGCTCAAGTCAGGCATTGTCTGGCACTTCCGTTCTATTCTTTGGTGATAGGCACAGCTTTGTGCCACCATCATTCCATTCCCTACAAGTCACTAAATAGTGTATTTCACTTCTTATCCACTGGGATGCAACTTCTGTTTTTTCGATTCTTCTATCCTCTTCCAGCCATAGACTGGTGCCTCTGTCCTCCTACTACCTTTTATACGCAGGCTGGTGCCTGTGCCTTTCATTCTGCCAGACACCAGCTAGTGCCTCTCCTACCATTCCTCATCAAGAACCACTGTGGGCCTTTGCCAGCCCTATCCCTTGAGGCTTGTTCCCTAGCTAACTGCAGACAGGTTCCTCTATCGATTCTATCTCTTGTGGGTACAGACTTGGGCCTCCGCTCTCTCATTCCTTGTCAGACATTGTTTAGTATCCTGTCCCCTCTGTACTCTTTCTTGGAACTCTGACTTCTGTTTGGCCGAGAAAAATGATATCCCCTCAAGAGAGTAAGCATGTGCAGTCTTTGTTAGCAGAGGGTGTATTTTTACCTTTACCTTTTTGTGCAGGGTTTACCTGGCATCCCTGGAACTCCTGGAACAAATGGCCTCCGAGGGGAGAAAGGCGACCCTGTGAGTGTTCAGATTTTCACATGTAATGAAGGAGCAGTAAAAGTTTGTTTCTAGGCTGTCATCCAAGATACTAAACAAATACAAGATGTGAATGCCAAGAGAGGGAAGAGGGCTGAACGTTTTCCTGGGTAACAAGAAGGCACCCTTTACTGATTGTATACATAGAATGTCTGGTCTACCATCTGCCCATTTAATGTTAAAGTTGGTATAAACATTTAAATATCTTTTTTAAGATGCATAAATCAATAGCTGATGTGAAAGTGCAGTGGGGCTTTTGAGACTACAAGTCAGAACAGACAGTGCATGACAAAGAATCCCTTCAGTATAGTAAAAGTAGAATACAAATAAAATAACAATGTGGAGGTGAATCCAAAGGTGAAGCAATAAAGGTGGGTAATGACTACGGGTGGTAAGCACATTCCCTAACGGGGGTCCGGAGGATAATTCCTAGCACCCCAACAGCCCATCTGCATCGATCTTCAAAGACAAACATTGTGTCTCATAATGACATCATGAAATGTGGCTGGCCTTACGGCCATCAGGACATTTTCAGAAATTCTAAACACACCACACATTTAACTCCTTGAAGCAGAAAGGTACAGCAATCATTTATGGCATAAATCAATTGAACACAACAATAAGTAGCGCCTCAGCCGCACCCATAGTCAGGGTCCTGAACGCAACCCTCTTACCTGCTTTGCAGTATGGGCACCAAGCCTTCCCCGCGGCCTGTGCCCCTGCCTTGGAGCTCCTTCATTGTACCGGGCACAGGAAAATATTTAAACAGCCACACTATATCAGTCGGGCAAGACTAAGATTGGAATTTGGCCTGGTGAAACAAGCTTTAGACTTTAAAGCTGCCACATCAGGGTCCTGAAGGTGCCTAGTAACTCATTTAAGACTCACTTGAAAAGCATCTTTGAGACTCAGAGTAACCCATGGCACCAGTATCTGCTGGATGCCATGGTGTGTCTTCAAATTGATGAAACTGTGCTAAAGAATGGAGATGTTCCCTAGACAGCCTGGAACAAGGCAATAAACAGGCACCCGAGGATACTCTCAAGGGACCAGGACTTAATTTCACTAGATAACTCGGATATCCTACTCCAGCTGAATAACTCTTACCGGGTGAGAACGCCACAACCATATCTTTTGGAATCCATGCACAAACAGACCCGCAGAGCAATTCTGTGCATGCTACTATTAGGTTTATCAGTGATAGAATTTAACCATACATGGGCCCATCAGGGTGGAGGAAGGGCTTGCAGGTTGTGCAGCTACAGACAAGAATCATGGCTGCACCTCCTGTGCTGTTGTCCCAAGCTAGATATACATAGGAGGAAATTGCGAAAGCCGATCTTTCTGGCCCAAGGAGCTCGCACCTACCTGGAAGCATCCATGCTCTGATTCCCTCAATCCGGACCATGGGTCCTGTCAAAGTGCAGGAAATTTGTTGATGTACTGAGTGCCAAGGTGCACCCACATATCACTCACTCACACAACCCTAAGACAGCCCAAAAGCTGCTAACAGATTATTGCATCTAAAAGGACTAAACTGTGTCATTAGGGCAGGTAAGGTGAACTTAGCCTGGTAAGGCTTGCCAGTGGAAGGACACAAGGAGAGTCCACTTTCACAACTATTCACCAGTGTTGCTGCTAGTGGGGGCACGATTAGTAAGGTTAACAGCTCCGCTACATTACCGTGATAATCCTGACTCACAACTGCGGCCGCAACCATCATATGCACTTGGCCAAGTCTTAACCTATCAGTTCAAAGGAGAATGTTGGATCACATTCTTTAACTTTATGAATGCTTTCTAGCATCTCTCTGCACTTCACAAAACACTTTGATATTGCACTTTATGCTGCTCTCACTTTTTAACAGCTAAAGTATGCTTTCGAATAATTGTGGTACTGGGAGAATGCACTATGGTAACACCTGCAACAAGTGCCTTGTGCAGGGAACACTAAGACTTAAGAGTAGCATTAATTTGACCAAAATATTTGAAATCATAGAATTAATTTTTCCTTTAGCTAATGAACTTTTCTTATTATTTATCTTCTTTGCCTGCTATTTTAACATTTATAAATGTATTATCTTTTTGTATGGACACATGTATTGTTATGTGTTTTTTTTTTACTAACCAATAAAACGTGAATATGGCTATCTGTATGGTTATGGTTAACAGGCCTGTCTATAGGAAATCTGATCCCTCTCTGTTTTTACGCACCACCAGTTTTGTGAATTTAGACCCTGCCCTATTTACTTTAATTTACCTTCAAATGAATATAAATTAATTTCTAGCACATTCTGGAAGCCCTAGCGTTTATAGCGAATTCTCACAGAAGTCCTACTAGTCAGGGTGTAACCTCTATGGAGGGACACTCCTGGTAGCACAGTTCTAGTGGGAACATTCTCATTCAGGTCACACTCTCAGACTCAGGAGCATTTTCCTGGAAACCGCTTCATGTTGAACCCATCTTAGAACATTTTCCTAGGAATGCATTCCTTTCGGAAGCATTATACTGTGAATACCAGTTTTGTGACAACATTCATCAGGGGGCTCAGGTGCTCTGGAAGCTTGTTTTGGGAGTACCACAATTCTGTGAGTCCAACTCACTTGTAAGTTAAACTAATTTGTAGTCATTTGACTCACCTTTCCACTCTAACCACTCTTTTCCAGGGGCATTCTCATTGACATTGTCAAGCATTAGCCTAAGGACATAATTTATCAAGTATTATCTCCCTCGGGTCCCTTGTACTAATAGTTATTATAATTGTAATAATGTTGTCATCTTAGCTAAACGGGCTCTACTCATCTAACAGGCGTACTCTGGATGCATAACTATTATCGGTGCACTCATTTTGAAGTTCTACTCTTTGCATGCAGTCTCCTGGAGCCTCAAGTGTTTAACTTTCTGAGAGCATTTTCCTTATATGGTCTTTCCTGAGAAAAAAAAGGAAAGCTGTGCTCCTATGGGAACATTCATCTCTGAGCTTCACTCCTAAGGGCGTATCAACTCAAAGTTTCAAATTTTGAGGCCACTTTTCCCGGGAGTCTGCCCTTATAAAATACTCCAAATGAGAAATATTCTTCTGTGGTCAGTCGTCTGAGAACATGCTTTGAGAAGAATCACAGTTAAAGGTCTCTTAATATGGGTACCCTATCCACTGGTATCATTATTGTGGGAGCTGGCATGCAGCTAACACCTTGTTGGAGTGAAATAAATCCTTTCCCAATGAAATGGAAAACAAAGTGATATTAAAAAAGACACTGATACTTGCCTGAAAACAGAAGTGACTAGGGATTCACTCTTGTCTTGGAGAATTGACAGCGTGCCCAGAATAAGTATAATTGTGTTAAACTTAAGCCTTGGGTGGTCTGTTATTAACATATGTGCATCATTGCTTCATACTCTTCTAATGGGTTTGAGCCATACTGTCTCACCTCGGCGCCACTGGCCCAAACATGTTCTGTGAAATTTAATTACAAACCTGTCTGCCTCAAGGAAAACAATGGAACATGGAGAGATAATTCCTTCAAAGAAGAGACAGAAAAAAATAAAAAGAAGTTATATGTCTCTAAGTAATGTATTTTGTCAGGTGCTGGTACATTAAATTATTCTGAACCTTGGGGTAATTGGCTGACAGCTGGATTGAAGACCAGGTGTCTAGGTCGCTTGGATGTCTGAAAAGTGTGATGTGGTGGATGTGGAGATGGAGGAATGGGCGTATGAGGAGATGAATTATGGTTTAGAAATGTCTAACCCCTAGAGCAAGCAACTTATCTACAGTAAACCTGAAGGACGGGTAGGTAGGATCATAGAGGAATGATTTGGTAAATAGAGGCATAAATGTGTGATAGAGGTTGGAAATACAAGAAGATTGTTGGGTGCATTAAAAGGTAACTAATTTTTATAAAAACTGTAATAAACACATAAATTGTAACCACACCTCTCTCTTTTTGTTTCACTTAGGGGGCACCTGGTTATCCTGGTCAGCGTGGTGCTAAGGGAGAAAGTGTAAGTGAGGCAATACTGCTTTAACACAAATTCTTCTCCAATGACGACAATCTTTAAATTGTGGGAAGTCTAATGTAAATCCTTATTGGCATCACATTGTAAGAATTCCGCACTTGGACATTATCAACATAGTGTTGCGAGATCCGAACTTTCTACTCGCATTCAATTCCTGACGTGGGACATGACAATTAAATCCTTACAAACGTTCCATTGTGAAACCCCAAAATTATATCCTCTCCTATTTCCTATTGTGAGACTCACCACCTCCCAATATGGGAACCCTTGTTAAGTACCTCTCACAGTTCATATTATGCAACCACATCTATCCTCATTCATCTTGTATTTTAGGATGTCCATCATTTGATTCTCACCCACATCCAACTGTAAGCACTAGCATTATATACTCACCAATCATGGGAATCAACATTAGATACTCAACCACCTCCCATTGTGGAAACCATATTTTGAAATATATCTACCATCCATTGTGAGAATCAACAGTAGATAATCACCCAATTACTTTTGTAGGGTTACATTTTTTTATACACACCATTGTGTGAAGCAACTTTAGAAACTCACCCACCTACAATTGGGGGAATCACAATCAGATACTCACCCACCTCCCATTGTGGGAATCAACAGTAGATATTCATTTATTTATTTATTTAAGAAGTTTTGTATAGCGTTAGCCAGACCGCAAGGTATCAGAGCGCTTCACATAATTACAAGGCGGTGCAAAAAGAAAGCAAACAGAGCATGGCAAAGTACAATATAGTGCACAGAGACATTCAAGGTGCGAGTCACAGTGGAAGAAGAGGGAGAAATCCATTGCATGTTTTTTTTTTTCTCTTAGGACATTCCAGGGTGATCCTATCTGATAGTTAAGGAGCGATCAAGGAACAGGATTTTGAGCTTGCTTTTGAATTTAGGGAAAGAAGGAATAGTTCTGATGTCGGGGGGATAGAGTTCCAGATTTTGGGTGCATTCCCGGCGAAGGACCGGTCCTTGGTTTTTTGTTTTCGCGTTTTTAGTGGGATCAGGAGTAGGGTGTTAGAGCTGCTGAGGTTCCTGTTCTGACCCGCTTTTTTAAGTTTGGCCGCCAGATATTTAGGTTTGCCAGTGTGAAGGGCTTTGTGGGTGAGGCATGCTGTTTTAAAGTTCACCCGCAATTCTATTGGTAGCCATTTGAGTTCTGTTAGTGCCGGAGAGATGTGGTCAAATTTCTTTATTCCAGTGACCATTCTGGCAGCCGCGTTAAGGGTTGTTTTCAGTGGAGCAAGATGAATTTTGGGTATTCCGGAGAGGATTGCATTCCCATAGTCAAGTCTTGATAACACCAATGCTTGGGTGGCTTGTTTGAGATCATTGGGTGGAATGAACAGTTTTATTTTGCTTAGTAGCTTCAGATTAAGGAAGGCGCTCTTAGCCGAGATCTTGATGTGTTTGGTCAGATCTAGTTTGGAGTCAAGTGTGATGCCTAGCGATTTGACGGAGTCCGCTAGGGAGAGATTCTTATTGAGCGCGTCTATATCTTTTAGCCATTCGATCATTTGTGGGTTTTCTTCTTTGTTTGAGATGAGGAGTAATTCCGTTTTGTCAGGGTTCAGCTTTAGATGGGTGCTTGATAGCCAGCATTGGACTTCCTTTAGTGTTTCTTTGAGTCTGTGAATGTCATTAGCAGAGGAGATTTCCAGATAGATTTGAGTATCGTCTGCATAGAGGTGGAAGGGGATGTTAGCTTTCCTGAGAAGGGTGGAGAGGGGTTCCATGTAGATGTTGAAGAGTTGAGGGGAGAGTACTGAACCTTGTGGAACTCCTCTATTGACTGGATGACGGTCGGATTCAAAGCTTCTCATTTTGATTCTTTGAGAGCGATTATGCAGGAAAGAAGAAAACCACTTGAGGACCACATCATCTAGTCCAGCCCTTTCTTCGAGGGCTTTGAGGAGAAGAAAGGGGTCAACTGTGTCGAATGCTGCAGATAGGTCGAGGAGGATGAGGAGGCAGCATTGGTCTTGGTCAAGTGATTTGTGTATGTCATCAATTATGTTAAGGATTGCAGTTTCCGTGCTACACCCTTTCCTGAATCCTGACTAATGTGAGTCCAGGAGGTTGGTATTGTTCAAGTGCTGTGTTAATTGTTGGAGAACACACCTTTCTAGTATTTTGGAAAGGAGAGGAAGATTGGAGACGGGTCTGAAATTATTTAAGTCATTTGCATCGAGGCCTGGTTTCTTTAGCAATAGGGTGACTTGTCCCACTTTCAGGCAATCTGAGACGGTTCCGTTTTTTAAGCAGCTGTTAATGAACCTGCACCAAAGTGGGGCTAGGGAGAGTTTCAGTTTTTTGGCTAGAAGAGCAGGAAGGGGGTCAAGGGCATGAGATGAAGGTTTCGCGGTGGAGATAAATGTGACTATTTCCTCTTCTAGAATGGGCTGGAAGAGTGACCATGGTTTAGTATTTGGTGGTGGAGCGCAACCAAGCATCCCCCTATGCTGCTATGGGGTCGGGGAGAGCAGTTGATGAACAGTGAGCGCTCAATCTTGGAGACCTTGTCATTGAAGAAGTTGTCGAAGTTGTCGCAACGTTCTTTGGAGGCCTGTCCAAGCGAGGAATCCGGTTTGGAAGTTTGTTGTTTGATAATACTGAAGAGCTCCTTGGGTCTGTTTTTTGCGTTGTCGAGAGCAGATCTGCAATACATGGATTTCTTGTTCTTAATATGGTTGTTGTACTTCTTCCGGATGGATCTCAGTTTGTCTCGGTGGGAGATATTAGGCACACTTCTCCATTGTCTTTCAGCAGCTGTTAATTGTCTCCTTTCTTCATTAGTGTCCGAGTCGAACCAGGATCTGGACGGAATGGTTCGGTTCTTTCTTTGTTTCAATGGTGCTAGATGGTCGAGGAGGTTTAGCATATTGATGTTATAGAGTGAGGTAAGATCGGTTGTGGATAGATTTTCATCGTTAGGAAGGAGCAACTTTAGCCTATCTTCCATGACTTCCAGGGGAATCTGGGAGAAATTTCTTCACCATTTGGGAGGATCCTGCACAGGAGGCAGGGATAGGACTCTTTGGTTAATGTGGAATAAGATCATGTGGTGATCCAACCAGTCCACTGGGAGGATGTTGTCGATTGTAATTGTGTCTTGTTGAGCAATGATGGCATCCAAGGTCGCTCCTTTGTTATGAGTTTCTTCGGAGCAATGTTGGGAAAGGTTATTGTCACAAAGGAGAGTATTAAGCGATTGGATTAGAGCGTTATTGGATTCATTCCAACGTAGGTTGAGATCCCCCAAAATGATGTGGTTAATGTCTTTGAGTGCGCAATGGGCAATCAGGTCAGAAAGATGTTCCCCAAAAGTAGTGTTGTTGCCGGGTGGGTGGTAGAGAAGGTGACCTACTAAAGGGCTGTTGTCCTTAAGCTTAACAGAGACCGATAAACATTCAAAGGAGCTATATTCGCAAGGGTCCATTACAGTGATGTCAATATCCTCTTTATGGATGATGGCTATCCCTCCACCGCGTTGGTCTATTCTGTCTTTATTGATGAGTTTGAAACCCGGGGGCACTAACATGTCAAAGCAAGGTGGGGAGCATTCCTTTAGCCAAGTCTCCGTGATGAACGCAATGTCTAACTCCTGAGAGAGGATGGCTTTGGCAAGTTCCGTTGCATGCTTGTGGGCAGATCTACAGTTAATGAGCATGCAGTTGGTAGCAATATTGTGTTTGGTCGTCTGCTTTTCTAAGGGGGCCCTCGGTATGAAGGTGAGGGCGGGTGGAGGTCTGGTAAGCGTCACAGGTGTGATATCTCTTCCGAAGCCCGTGATCACTTGAATCTTGGCGTTGGTGGCAATTGGGGGATGGGAAACATAGGTGGAGGCTAGTTCCATGGCTTCTTCGTCTGACATTGCTGCAGCAGATCTGAGAGGTCTATTTGATTGGGTCTCCACATCTTTACTAGTGTATGTCTGAGCTTCAAATGCGGGGGCTGAGGTTCTTGAGGGAGAATGAAGTGGGATCCCCGCGTTAGTTCTAGGGGGCGTTGGTGGTCGTTTCTCGGGCGTAGGTAAGTTTCCAGAACAGACATTGAGAGTAAAAGAGTCATTCGAATCAGCGGCCCTGTGTTGGACATGTCGGGGCTTACGAGTCTTATCAAGATTGGAAAGCATGTCTTCCAGACCGCTGCATATCATTTCAAGCTGACTCTCTAGTAGGGACAACCGGTGCGCCATATTTTTCTGGGCTGGTGATGAGCAGTTATGGGTAGGGGCATCTCGAGGGAAGGGGGGCCAGATCTCCATTGGGGTTTTAATGCTGGGAAGGTCAACTGGGCTGTTGGTATTAGAAGCCCTTGTTCGGGTGTTAGGTCTTGAGCTCTTCCTCCGTGGGTCAGTTGGGGTGATGCGGGGGTCCGTAGACCGGGCTCTAGGGAGGGTGTTATGTTGTTGGCGTGGGTAAGATTGCTGGGGCGGTGGAGCTTAGTCTTCTCTGGTAGGTTGCTGGGGGTCAGTAGGCTGATCTCGTGGGATGCTAGAGTGATGACGAGGAGGATGGGATAGCGGGGGGAGCGGGCGTTGGTCGTCATTAGAGACCTGAAGGCTGTGGTTCACAGGGACAGCGTGTTGAGGGGGGATTCTGAGGGGGGGACTGGGGTGTCTCGTCTGGAGGGGGGGGAGGATATTTCTAACTCCTGCAGAGGGAGGTAGCTCGGGCATTAGGATGGGGTGGAGAAGGACGTCGTGACTGTAGGTGTGCTGTGCAGAGGGTGGGGAAGAGGGAGTCGAAGGCCTCTAGGTTCTCATTATTGGCCTGTACCAAAACTGTGCCATTAGAGTAGATGGTCACTGAAGTATTCCCTTTTCTATTTGCCTGGTTAGGTAGGGAGGTTGTCAATTTGCAGCTGTGTGATGTGGTCGTCGTTTTGGATATGTGCAGTTGTATTCTCAATACGGAGTTTCAGCTTTCCGGACTATCTGTGTGGAAGATGAGGTCCATCTTAAACTGTCCTTTGGAGGAGCAGTGGTATGTGTCGGCAAATAGAGTTTCTGGGTGTTGTCTGATTAAATTGTGCTTGTGGTTTCTTCTCGCTTTTGGAGAGAGGTTAGGGGGGAAGCTAATCACGAAGGCGTTCACACTGTGAGGTTTCATGTGGGACAAGGTAGGAGGTACGACGGAGGGTGACGTGCCTGGTGGCATTGTTGCAAGCTGAGGGGGGGAGGATGAGCTGAGCAAGGGGACAAGAGGGCTAGCCTTGGAAAGGGGGCCGTGATTGAGGAGGCAACGAGTAGACAGGAGGGATAGGGCGTAGGCTGAGGTATGAGAGTGGATATTGCGGGAGGGTGAGGGTGACGTGCGGATGATTGATACCTTAGAGCTTTCCTTGAGATGCTAACCTCATTGTGGTAGGCGGAGGGTAGATCTTATTAATTACCATCAATAAACCATCACTATCATCAATAAACTCTTGCTGTTTCGGCGTCTTAGGAGGCAGCCATCTTAGGGCCAGTCGTTGTCCATCAGTCTAGGCCTAGCTCTACACTATTGTTGAATTAATAGACCCGGGGAGCCCACCGTGAACAGCAGGTGGGGGGGGGCCTTTCCTCAGCCCGTACCGCGATCTGGCAATGTTGGGGGGCAGCCACTCGCTCTTCCCTATGTCACTTTCTGTCTAAAGTGGCGGACATCTTGAGGTCAGGGACCGTTAATCAGCCGATTTCAACTCGCTGGAAAGATGAATTGGGCCTGAGGGGCCCATCCTGTCAGAAGGATGGGGGGGACTTGCCCAAGCTCGTTGTATGCATCGGTAAGGTGGAGGCAGCCTCACGATCTACCTTTCAGATGGTGCAGGTCCTGGGCGGTGGCCATCTTGGGGCCAGGCGTCACCGGATCAAAGTAATCCCCAGTTGTAGCGGTGAGGTTTTACCCCTGCTTATTGTGGCCTCCGTTGAGGAAGGACATATAGACAACTTTAGAGCTTGTATGCAGGCATTAGCTGTATGGATGGACAATCATTGCCTGAAGCTGAATGGTTCAAAAACGGAGGTACTGGTGGTAGGTGGTGATAAACGGAAATGGGCTGACGACTGGTGGCCTAAGTGTCTGGGGGTAGCACCTATTCCGTGCGTCGAAGCCAAGAATCTAGGGATCTGGGTAGACCCTTCACTTTCCTATGAGTCGCATATTAGGCGGGTGGTCGGAAAGGGTTTCGGGGTACTCAAGATCTTAAATAAAACCCTGGATCTGCTCCCCCTGGAGGCAAGACGCACGATGACCCAGACCTTGATCACATCCCGGATTGATTACGGGAATGTCCTCTTTCTGGGAGCATCGTGTAAAAGCATAGGGCGTCTTCAGGTACTACAAAATGCGGCAGCGCGGCTTGTGCTCAGACTCCCCAGAAGAGCGGCATCCAGTGCAGCTCTGGCGGCCCTCCACTGGCTGCCTGTTAAAAAAAGAATACTGTTTAAAGCCCTCTTGACTTGTCATCGGATCTTGTGGCAGAAGGCTCCCCCATATCTGGCTGACCTGATCACCAGATATGAGCCAGTGCGAGCACTTCGGTCCTGTGGAATGGGCTCTTTGGTGACCCATCGATTTAAGAGGGCAAAAATGGGAGGTCGCTCTTTTAGAGTGATTGCTGCCATAAGTTGGAATAAACTTCCACTTAACCTGCGTCTTGAGCAAACAGAAAGGAAGTTTTGCTGTCTGTTAAAAACTCACTTGTTTACATGCTAAAAGGGTTCTGGTATCTGCTGCTGGTTAGCTCTTATGTCTTTTTTTGGCTCCACAATTCTACGGCGCGGCGACACGCCGGGATGGCGCAGCCATAGCGCTCTATAAACTTCTTTATTATTATTATTATTAGTGTATGTCTTGGGCGGCGGCTATCTTAGGGCCAGGCGTCGCCGGATCAATGTAGTCCCCGGATGTAGTGGTGGGGGGAGAGGATCGGTCCCACCGTGAGCGCGGGTGCGGGGGGGGGGTGCCTTACCCCTGCGTGTTGTGTCTTCAGTTGTGGAAGGGGGCAGCCGCGCCGATCTTCAGCGGCCGCAAAGGACACATCGCGAGTTCGCTCATCTCCGGTGGGGGCCCCGGGAGTCTCTCCACTCCGATCCGGTCTTTAGTGCAGCCAGGACTCTTCCACGGCAGAGCGGCTATCGGACCCACGATAGGCTCAAGCTGAGTCCCACCGGTGGCGCGGGATCAGCGCGACCCGCCTAGGAGACACAGAAGCAGCTCCTTGTTCCCGGGCAAGCCAGCAGATCAGACGCGCAGCCCATCAAACCAGCGCGGTAAGTCGGGACCGGGGGTTAGATGTCAAATCAACATTAGGTAGTCACCCACCTCACATTGTTGGAATCATCATTGGATATTCATTCACTTCCTTATGTTGGGTTCAGCATTAAATACTCACCCATGTCCCTTTGTTGGAATCTATATTAAATACTTCCTATTATGGGAACCAACATTTAGGCACTCATTATGAGTCAGGTGAAGCAGAATTACTTATGCCTACGATCCCTCCAGGGGTGTAGGCCATCAACCAGGACTCTCCAGCCATCTCTATCCTTGGCTTTTCTTTCAATCTGATTCCAGGTGTACCCATCTCCTTGCAGTCAGCCTTAAGGCCTTGGCGCCAGGTGTTCTTGGCCTTCCTTTTTTCCTTTTTCCTTGAGGGTTCCGGGGCATGGCTTGTCTGGTGATGTTTGATGTGGGTTTGTGGAGGCCGCAGCGTCTTTTCATAATTTCTTCACAAGTAGGAAGTTGGAAAGTCTGCTGTCATAGTTTGTTGCTGTTTATGGTGTTTGGCCAACTAATTTGTAGGATTTTCCTCAGACAGGTGTTGATGAAGGGCTAGACTTGTTGGTGGTCACTGTTGCCCTCCAAGTTTCTGCTCCATACAGAAATACAGTTTTTACATTTGTGTTAAAAATCCTGATCTTGGTTTGCAGTGTTATGTCCTTGAAGATCCAGATCTTCTTAGGCTGAATGAAGGCATCCCTGCTTTGCAGATTCTTTCCTTGACGTCAGCGTCTGTGCCACCCTGCTTGTCTATAACACTGTTGTGGTAGGTCAAGGCCTCAACCTCTTCCAGTGCATCACGTGCAAGAGTGACTGCAGTTGTACTGAACCTGTTACCCTCCAGGATCTTGGTTTTCCCCTGCGGATGTTGAGGCCAAGTTGTTCGGATGTTGCTGGCACATTATCAGTCTTCTCTTGCATCTGCAGATGGTAATGGAAAAGTAGGGCTAGGTCGTCTGCAAAGTCCAGGTCGTCGAACTGCATCCAAGGTGTCCACTGGGTCCCATTGCTACTCATTGCTGTGGATTCATCATGATCCAGTCTATTGCCAGCAGGAAGATAAAAGGCAAAAGCAAACAACCCTAGCAGACCTTAGTCCTCGCTTCAAAGACTTCATCGAGTTGTCCTCTATGGACTTACTTGAAGGTCATTCCCTCATAAGAGACCCTGATGGCTCTTTTGAGTTTATCTGGTACACTGCAGTAGTGGGGGAGTTCCCAAAGGGCCTCTCTGTCCACGCTGTTGAATTTCTTCTCATTGTCGATGAAGCTGACATAGAGGGGGAAGTCCCATTCCATCAACTGCTCAGTGATGATGTTCAGTATTGCAGTCTGGTCTGTACAGTATCTATCTTTGCGGAAATTAACTTGCTGGTCTCACAAAGGAGTATCAACTTGTTCTTTCGTTCTGGTCAGGATGACTCTGTTAACACTTTGCCTGGGGTTGATAGAAGTGGAATTACCTCATGGAATTCTGGTCCACCTTATTCCAAGTGTGTCACCTTTTCCACACTCTGGTAAGGGAGAACCGGACCTTACCTGATTTTACAGTTCTTTAATTCCATGTGGTAAAATCGCACATGGCTTTTTCTATAGGAGCAGCCACAATTCATCCCCCATTTTTGTTCTGACAGGGGGAGCATACAGTGGCAGAAAGCATCTTCCACTTCTCTCCCATACTCCCCCAAATCCCCTTCCTCACCCTCACCCCACCCAGAAGTCCCCACATACATTCCTCACCTATTTGGGGAAAGAGGTAAATATACGCATTAAACCCCACCGAATTGTGAATTCCATGTGGTTTTACAACCAGAAAATCGGTCACACACAGTAATTCTCCACTCAACGTAGTAAATGTATAGTACTGGGGCAGATTTACTGTAAGGTGATAATGGTAATAGTAAAATTGCGTGCAATGTCATCAGTGATGTCATCAGTGATGTCATCAGTGATGTCACTGACCATGTCATGAATGATGTAATATGTGACATGATCAGCAGTGGATTGCGGGTGCGCGATATATAGTTAGTGCAACTAACTATATATGCGAATTTCAATGGTTTTGTGTGAGTAAAATAAGGTTTTGTAAATGCTAATTCCTAACTATATATGGTCTATAACCTATGTTTTTTTCAGTGAATATATATATATATATATATATATATATATATATATATATAGAGAGAGAGAGAGAGAGAGAGAGAGAGAGAGAGAGAGAGAGAGAGAGAGAGAGATACTCACCCAACTTCCATTGTCGAAATCGGTATTGGCTACTCACATACCTGCCTTTTTGTGAATCAGCATTAAATATTTATTCAACCCCCGTCATTGGAACCCGAGTTACAGTCTCACCCACCTCCATCTCTCACTACAGGAATCAATTCTAGAAATGTACACTATTCCCTTCATGGGGAAAATAAAATATACTCACCACCTTACAACATGGTACCACAGAGTTTGATCTTTGTCCAACCCCCATTGCGGCAACCAACATTAAATCCATGTTTGTCACCATTTGGGCGATCACATATTTGATCCTCACCCACATCCCTCCACGGTACTTCCAGCATTAGCTAAAATAAAACACCGTCCAGCTTGTATGGCAGGTTGAGTTGACAAGATGTATTACCTCGTGGTCTACTATATGACCAATGTATAAAAGACGTCCATGCTGGGGTGTTTCTTTATTCGTACCTCCACTGAAGATACAACATACTTTGGGAATAAGAATGGGGTGTGTGCTGATTAAATATTTTCAGTCACCTGTACAAATTCGTCCTTTTAGAAATACATTCTCCAAGGTAAGAACACTTAACTCAATCTATACTCCGCCTTCAGATCTGCAAGCGCTGTTAAGAGTCTTTAATAAAATCTATATGCACACGGTGCACCTAATGTAATTGCTTTATGTTCAAAGAATTGTTTTACGAGCACGAAAAACAAACAAGCTGTGTGCCGCAGAGTCATTGCCATTCTAAGAGCAATGCAATTGTAAAGCTGTGGTCAGTAGAAATGGAATCCACCATGCACATCTGAGCACAGATCGAGGAGCATTTGTTATAAACGCAGATACAAACAACTGAAGACACAAGAAGCAAGAAGATACACTCACATCCTAATAGTATAGCCCTGATAGTTCTGTACGGATATTTAAAATGAAATGCCTATTTTGAATACACACATTGCTTGCGGAAGTACCATCTCTGCCCACTTTTCTGAGAGTCATCTCAGCAGCCAATGGCTGACACCTCTTGTGGTTGGAGTAGAGGGCTCCAAAAGTAGCCAGTTCCACACCACTCTTTCTGGAATGCAGGAGAAAGACCACCTTCCTCACTAGGCAACGGTAATGACTCCATCTGATGCAGTTGCGCCTCCCCACTCCACCTCGTTACAGCAACAGAGGTCTCAAGCTTCCATGCTCCTCCTCATCGACAACCAACATAGACTTCTGCTCCTGATGCGTGTGTGTTGAATCAGCCTTTATTTAGAAGCCTTGACGTTTGATTGTCACCTATTTACTGTGTGGATGGGTCCTTTCTTTCTTCCAAAGGCTCCACTTGAATTGCATTTACATCAGGAAACTGCCTTAATCTTCTGCTATCTTAGATGATAACATGTACAATTCTACTGTGCAGTACTGTGTTACCTGGAAAACTCAGGTATGTATTTGAACATCTGCCAAATACATTATCACCAGTAATTTCTCACATGTGATAGGCATCCTGCAAAAAAAAAAACATTAATCCCTAGGGAATTACATCCCATATTTCATGGTTTTATGAAACTATGGTGCTCTGGTCCTTCCAACACTTTGAGGCATATTATCAAGCAGGGCGATAGGCAATTATCGCTGCTTTAGCGGCCGTTTTCGGCTGCTAAGTGGCGATAATTCTATCGCCCTATAGCAAGCTGTCGCTAACTGATGTTAGCGACAGCTTTTAGGCGATAGCATGTCAGCGATGTTTATCGCTTATGACATGCAAAGTGGGCGTACCCAACCAGTTAGCGACTGAAAGCAGTCGCTAACGTCGCTATCGCCTATTAGCAAGGCAGGCGTAACGATGGAAATATTTGCGCTAAGCGCGAATATCTCCAAATACTAACACCTGCCCAGACCAGTTCTTAGCCATGTTATCCAATGGGAGGTGGATAACATGGCTAAGAGCATTTTGTCGCTACTGCGTGAATATCGCTGTATTCTCAGCGATATTCACGCATTTCGCCACTATCGCTGGATATTTTAGCACAGTGGAGAAAAACGTTGCTAATAGCATGTTTTCTCCGCTAACATATCCAGAAATAGGCAGCGATATAAAAATGCGCTAAGCGCATTTTGCGATAAATAGCGCTATTCCTTGGTAATATGCCCCCTGATTCTCATTCCACCAGAGAAAATTAATGATCAGCGGCTTCTGTAGATACATAACCATTACAGAAAGCTGTAGTCCAGCAGCACAGGCCTCTCCTCGTGCTTGTTATTCGCCTCTTGGTGCATCTTCCAGGAAATATGCAGCGTTTGGGGAAAACAGTCTGTGCAACGAATTTGCTTGAGGAATATCCTCAGCCAATTAACAATATGGAAACAAAGGTGTAGAAAAGGAAAAAAGACCTTCCGAGTGATTCAGGTACACTTGACTCTTGTTTCAACCATCACTATACCCACCAAGCCATGCCCTTAAAATACAAGCATGCCTGAAAAATATGTAGGAACTGAATGGAATTGCCTCATTAGAGCTCAGGAACACTTAGGGATAACCCTGCCGGGGGTTCAGGCATGTTTTAAAACGACAAGATTCATTTAGAGAAGCGTGTTTCCTATCCCACCTCAAACGGCAAGTAATTCCTAACCAGATGTGAAGAAATAAGTGCAAGGACTAAGCCTACAGGAATTACCAGGCCGGTAATTTTTCCACGTGTAGCTAATTACCTAGGTTCTTCGTTCCCTTCATTTTTCTTTCTCCTGCTGTAATTTTCTTACAAGTATTTCAATCACCTTGTTTCCCTCCCTCGAGTAATACCTCTAGACCAGTGTCTTTGGCAGTCTTCCTTTTTAATTTTCTGTCACTGTCTACTGATTTTTCCCTTCCTTCCTATTTTGGTTGCACTTTCTATACTGTTTTCAACCTTTCTCACTATCTTTTGCCAATTGCTATTTCTCCAGATCCCACTTTTTCTCTTGTCTACACTCTATCTTTATTCATTTTCACATGCTGTTTTGCTTCTGCATTCTTTGCCCCTTCCAATCCTCTGCTTGAATATCTGTCCTATTCACTAATCTCTCTCTTGATGGTTCTGCTCACTCCATTTTTCAGCCCAATCTGTCTCCCTGACATTCACTCACTGCTTCTCTCTCATGTGCCCCTCACTCTCTGTCACTTTTCCCTCAGTATCCACTGCCTTCTTCTTCTTGCCCCTCCTAGCCCGCTGTGATAATGAATGTTTCTGTTTCAGGGTGAGCCTGGCGTGAAGGGGGAGCAGGGCGACCGAGGCCAGCCGGTAAGGTGTACCTATTTTATGTTCAGGTTGTTTTGCTGCGACCTCTGTCTAGATGTCGACACCCTAGCACCTGGTCCAGCTGTCAAAACCTTGAACTGTGAGACATAGTCCACAACCTTCTCTAGCATGATGATCCATTCATATCTCTACAAAACCAGAGAACTGCCCAACGAGCCCTCCCGCCTTTACCTGTGCTTTGTAATCCATCCCTTCCTCTTCCGAAGAAGTGAAATACTAAAGACCTCCCTCTCTTATGCATCAGCATTCCAGTCTAGCCCTCCAACTACTAAATTAGTATGATGTACGACATAAATCTCTCTCCTTTACCCCAGTATTTTAATATAGCCAATTCTCTACTGATACAGTGGACTAACATTGGACCCTCCCGTACCACACCACAGTAATCCTCCTCAGCATCCCTTAACTGGCATCAGTAGTATTATATCCTGCTCCATCCCTACATGTACTGTATCTCTGAAGAGTAAACCATGCCTCCCTCTCCTAACTCAGACACTCTAATCCAGTCCTATTTCACTGGTATCCCAATGACACTGTATTATATGGTCACCTTACCAATGAAGTGCACTAAATCCTTCTATAACATATTTCTTCTGCTACAAGCTTCCTGGTGTACTTTGAAATCCTGTCTTATACCACAAATGCGTAAAAATGCAAACCTTAGTTTTTATATAGTACAAACCACGTCTGTACACTAACCTCTGTATAGAGTGCAGATCTCTCATACACACTAAATGTATTACCATTGCAACAAAATTAATGTTACAATTGCCAGATCAGAGCAGAAGTACCGATGAGGTCTTCCAGCATTGCAAGATTCGCACACATTCAAGGGGTCAATATCAACCAGACCTCAGTCTTTCTTGGCCAGGGCTATTATGTGTCCCCCGCATTCTGCAACCACAAACTCTTTTTGTCCTCTCCTCCCAGTTACCAATGGACTGTAGGGGCAAATCCAAGCAACCTGGAGCTTAACAAAGGTAAAGCAGTTCCAATAACATCCCCAGAGCTCTGCCATCCTCCTTTGCTCCAACTCTGAAGAGTCATACTTCTTTAGTGTGAAAAAGTTGCTTTTTTCACTATCACCATTAATACCAGGTCACCAACAAAAGTATCTACTATTTTGCAATCCACCAAAACATTTCCATCCCCCAGTCACAATACGGGTATCACATATGATAAGGAATTTCATTTTGTAAACACCAATCATCTTGCAGAGAATGGTGATTCGCCTATTAACATGCAAAGAGAATCTTGATTTCATTTAAGACAAGGGCTAACATTATGCAATAACCTTTTATTGCTGCCCCAAAATGCAGCCCTTTAAAGAACATTAATACATCATAAAACATTAGAATTTACAGTGAATCTAAATTTCCAGTGCGCACAGTTTTCATCCTCTTTAAGGTGCAACGAAACAAGATAACATCTTCTGCCAATCCTTACAATGAGTTACCTGGAATTACAAACTCAAAATGAATCTACAAGCACATGATGCCAAAAACATCAATCAATAAAATATTATAACCAGTTAACATGTTTAAAAAAAGTGTTTTTTCTTAAATTCGCTCCCAATTGTGGATGAAGAATCTCAACCTTCCCCCCAACTTTTACATGGGAATAACAAATAAAGCTCACCTTGATATCCGGCGCCCTGAGGCCTCACTCTTCCACCACGGGATCTTGAATTTCTCCCTCTCTGAGGGTAAAAGCCTGGTCTGGAGTGGTGGCCCCTATTGTAACCGCCATCGTTTCTGGCATCCTGGGTATAATATTGGAACCTGAATGAACCATGGCTGACAGCCAGACAGTCCTCTCCTTCCAGTCAGTCCAAAAATAGCCCTTGAGCCGAAGACTCTTTGCATATTGGGTTGAGCCTTGCTGAATGCAGTAACGGTCAAAACATATTTTCATTGGAACTTGCCAAAGCTTTCCCCAAAAAGTAGTCCCTTCAGATCTCCCATGTCCTTTCTGGTGGCCAAAGGCAGCTGGTATTCATCATCATTAGGACTGTCTTCCTTCTCTCTGCAATTAGGCTTGCATTCCCAACATACAAATGGTGCATTGTGCCCAACCTCTCAACAGCCCTACATTAAACCTGGCATTTTTTATCCTGGCCTCTACATCCATATCAAGAATGGGAATCAAAGGACCCAGCATATCAAGAACTTTGTCCTGACATTGTTTCAGGTCCTTCTCGATTCACTTCCTGGGATCCCTGCCAAACTTAAACAAAAAGGTTATGAGCTCAGCATCCAGGTAGAGAGTAGAACAGATCTTGTCACCAGTAGAAGGTCTAGGGCACCCCGCCTGGAGCAAATTACAGGTATCTTTGTCCAAAGACTTCCTGCCCCAAAGCTTTAAGTATTTGTTCCATGGTCCATTGGCCAACATTCCGCACTCCGTGGATGTCTTATCATGGTAGGATTAAACATTTCCCCCCAGAAGGGGTCTTTTACCTTAGCAGAGGTAGAGGCCTTGTCCAAATCATCATCTAAACTCCAAGAGATCAGAGCTCTTTTCCGAGTTAAAAACAGGGCCGGACTGGCCATAGCGGGCACCGGGCAAACCCCCGGTGCGCCGCATGGGTGGGGGCCGGTTTGGGGCCCCTGTGGGCCGTTTTTGTTACAGGGCCGTTTTTGCAGCATAGCTGCAAAATCGGCCCTCTACCAAAATCGGCCAAAAACCGGCCCTGGCAAAGAGCTCGGCAGAACCTCCAACCCCCCAGGGGGTGTGGGGGGGCCGGCCGAGCACTTTGCCAGGGCCGGTTGTGGTTCCCAGTCTGGCCCTGGTTAAAAACATATTTGTCCCAGTTCATATCATCATATTCCAGAGTTTTCAGACCATTCCGCTTAGAATATCCACAACTGATGGAAGCGAGAGTGCCATCAGAAGTATAGGGCACAGACCTTTCCAGAGACATCATCATACGTTTCCTTCTACGATCCTGAGTTAGACTCGGTCCACCGAGGAGACATTGGGCACAGCTAAACCTACATTTACCAAGATGCCAGGTGATTGTTTTCATGATACAATCACAAATATTGTATATACTGAAATTACAGTTTAAAGTTCACTGTTGTTCTCCATATCACAGTTAATTATTTATAGGGGTGCCTAATCATCTCTTTTAAGTTCATCTTTCTTTATTGTGAGATTTCCAGGCAATACAAATATATGCCACTTAGTAACACCATACAGTACACCTAAAGATGTAACAATGGAAACCCACAGATCACAAGATGTGCACAGTGCTAAAGTAAGGACTATAAGCAATAATTTTCGTCTGGCACAAGCTTCCTTATGACCATAGGAATTAGTTAAGTCTTTTTCGGATAAGAAATACAAAAAAGAACTTGTAGTGAAGAGTTTTTTAAGCTCTGTAAGGCGTTAGTTCCATGTGTCTGTTACAGCAGTACCATACTTACACAGAGATGTATAGGGTATGTATGGAGTAGTGTGGCTCACTGGTTAGAGGCAGCAGGCCCAAGAGCAGAAGTCGGCCCAGGACGAGGGTTAAATTCCCGTTGCGGTAGGGTCGTGGACCTTGGTCAGCGGACTCGATAATTCTCGCTTCGGTGCTTACTCTAATCAGGGGTTCCACTCGGCAACTCTAGGCATTAGCTTGCCTAATATCCACACCGGTCCCACCAATTCCGGGGATGCCTGGCTCCACCTTGGGGACTCCCAGCAAGGGACCATCCCACAGGGAAAGCCAGGACGGGTTCCCCAGAGGTATACAGCACCAGGAGACCTATGGACGGGTAGCAGTGCGCTTTACAAGCTCAAAAACATTTACATTTACATTTACATAGAGATAAAAAGAATACACGAAATCTGGGACGTAGAAAGTGGAGGGTCAGAGGATGTAGGACTCCCTGCCTATCTGCTATAGGCCATCCAATTGGCCTTTGACTAGCTTATTTGTCCCTTATTTCCAGTTTTCACATGGATGTTCCTTTCACTACAATTCTCCCCTTTAGTATGGGCCATCTGTGGTAATGGTGTTTGTGATACACTTTGCCAGAGCCGCAACAGAGTGCAATGTGCATTTATGCACAGATTTCCATATTCGGCTTCAACACTGCTGTGTGTCAACAAAATATTTCCAATCCTTCCTGCAGCAAGAGACTTTTAAGATATGGAACACTGTGATAACAGAAGAGGGGAGTGGGTATACGCTATAACATACAATGCATGAAGGTATATTTTGGGCAATGAAAGTGTAGCGTACACTGTACGCTTGACGTCTGTTGAATCAGAATAACAATGTGTAAGTCATTGTTGCTACTATTTAATGCTTCAGAAATACCCTTGTATTTCAAGGGCAGAGCACCACACTCCTGCCCCGATATGGAACCAATTTCTTCTGCTCCTTAAAACACTTACCCAGAGACAAACCACTTCTACTTTCTGGAAGGCTAATTCAAAAATAAGACTCTCCTGTTTGTTAAAAACTCAATTCAGAGCAAAAGCATTATTTACCCTGAAGTCTCTAAACCATTGATAAACTATTGTGAAGTCCAACCCTCTGATTAACAAGATACATCCTCTGTTTAGTAAAATCTGATCTAGTGCCAGCAAAATTCGTGACTTCAAATATATAACGCCAGGTTGAATAATTCTGTGTCTTAAGACATCATTCATGTTCCCTCTGCACCCTCAAACCGTGATCCACAATCAAACTTGTATGCACCCTAAGCTCTTGATGAAAAACATGGCCTTGTGTACCTCATAGTATATCCCAGGGTCAGGTTCTCTTCCTCCTTAAATGTGTATGTAATAATTTACAAAGCTGCTTGTTTAAGAGAGAGGGCAGAATCTATAGTCCTCGAGGGGTAGTGGACGGAGTCCTGTGGTCTACATGAGAAAAATCAGGGTAGTAAAGCCTTCTGCATCTTCCTAGGGCAGCCTAGAGTGTTGTGAGCTAAATGTGAGCTCCCGGGTTGATATTAACCAAGATAATAGCCATTCAGAATGCGGTAATCTGATATGGAAAGCTTAGCTCCTTTACAGTGTGTTCATGGCATACAATGTGTAATCTCAAACTAGCTATAAACTAACTTGACATATCAGATAGCACTTAAGTGTAAGATGTCACCTCACTCTAGCAAATAACACCAATACTGCTATCTCATAGATATATTATACTTGTCATTAAATAACCATGGATGTATGACGGTACAACGCGTACAGTTACAACGCGTCCCTTTACGACGCAGTTTTAACAATGCAAGTCGTTACAACGACTTGCGTTTGGGGGGCGCTGATAGTAAATAGTTTAATTTACTATTCCAACACCAGTCCCCGTGGATAGTAGGGAAGGTGTTGGATAGTAAATTAAACTATCCCCTATCCTAGAGCGCCTTCCAGCGAAAGTCGTTGTAACGACTTTCGTTGTTAAAACTGCGTCGTAACGGTACCGCGTTGTAGCGGTTCCGTTGTAAAGGATGTTTCCCATAACCACACAGTGCAGATGAAGCATTATAGACATATGACCTTATCATGCTCTGGTCATAAGTTAATATATGGCAAGAGGCATGTCTCCTGTGGTGTAAGATGTTATCTTAATTAGGTACATCTTAATTGGGATTGTGAGAGATGTCTCTTATGGTATCAAACACCATCTTGCTATGGGCAAAGGTACATCTTACTAAATGTAAATGTAAACACCATCTTAGTGGTGGTGTCAAGTAATGTCCCATGTATGGGTACTAACAAAGTTATATAACCGAATTACATACAATCTCTCGCTTTTGTCCTAGATCGTATAATAGCAGGAGTTGGGAAGCGTTATCTAAGCTGAACAAAGAGTTATGTTATATGATTTAATGGATGCTGTGACTGAGGTGACATCTCACTCTGTGACAGATCTCACAAAATGGGTGTATATTTATAATTAATGCATCCATATAATGTATTTGTCAAATGCCCTACAACAAAAATTGTCTTCCATCTCTTATGACTGTGAGGAATCATTATTTTCAATGACAACTGGTGATTTCTTTTCTGGTATAAGGCATGTATTCTCATGTTAAGTGTACATTAAATGTATAGACTCTGAAAAGAATGTTCTCTGCGACTAAGCTATGTTGTCAAGTTCTTATGATTGTATGTCACAATATTGAAGTCAATAATATCAATCTACACCAACTGTAGTATTTCAACTAAAGTATATCGCCCAGGTAAATATATATAAATACATTTAAATTTACTATTCTTAACTCCGCATCTATTACCTGGGTGACATAGTGGGAGTTGGAAGCCGATTTTGTTGCAGGTTGATATTTTGAAAATGATATTGCGACCAGTCAACCTATGCTTATTAAATGTAAGTAAGCGCTGACAGTGATGTGGCTCATGGTGTAAAATATTAATTGTAGGTTTAAATTAAATTAATGACATTGAGGTTGATGTCTCTTAAGGTCATCTGGACATTCAAAAATCTTTTCTTAAGTATATTATTTTGAAAAAACTTCTAATGAATTGAGGAATGTGTAATGTTGGGCTGCCTGTCGTCTACCATTGGTTAACATTTAATAAGGACAGAAACATGATATATTGCACGGTACCTTAGGGTGACCAGTTTTGACAGGGTGCACTTGATATTGATTTTCTGTAAAATTTATTTTGATGTTTCTTTCTGGGCTTCATGCATTTCTTGGTCTGCAATTGTGGACCATTTTGAGGGCCTCGTACTGCTGATGGCATTGTGTTACAATTGTATCCTCTCTCTGCACCTCAGCCCATTGTAAACACAGTCTAATGGTGCAAAGAGAAACCTACACTTGTGGTACCGCCAGCAAAGTTAGGTCCACACAATGGCGGACTTACCTGGTAACCGCAAAAGTAAGAGTGTATCAACTGTATAATCATCAACATTGAGTGAAACCCAGTCAAGCAAGTCATCATAAGGTACTTTGTGTAAAAAGCATAATTTTTCTCCGTTGACTGGCACCTTTAATAAGGCACTTAAGTGATGTGTGCTATGAGCTTTCAAGGCCAATTGGTGACTCAGGTGAGTGGTAACCTGGTCACTTGGCTATAAATTGGCATTTCAAATAAATCTAGATAAAAGTAGAGAACTGGCCCACTAGGACCAAACATTTACATCCATTAATTACATGACTCACTTCTCTCATTACACTCCATCTGTACCACTCCATCCATCATGTTTCTTATTCCAGGGATCAGCTATCCAGTCTCTTCCGAGGTCACTCTCAGCTGGGTGTCTTTCAGTGCGGGTGGTGTCTAGGCATCTTCCACTTTTATACCCATTGGTGTTGCACATGCTGGACAAGGCAGAGGATGTCGTGTCCCCTGACCAAAGAGACTTCCATGGGATTGGGGGGTGATAAAAGGGTTAAATTAAGAGCACAGGCAGACGAGGAAGACCAGATGCTTTGTGACTCAGCAACTGGATGTGGGTTGGAGAGAAGAATACAAAAGACAAAAGTTGTTCTCTGGCATGGGGGAAAACCCCTCGAGGAATGGGTGCCTTATTCGTCACAATGTTTCTTTCCAAAATGTCACCCACTTCCCTACTGTACATTGAGTAACACTGCTAGATTCTTCTAGGCTCTCTCATCCCAGTCATGAGCTCCACCCCTTTGTCTTTTCAGACACCAGGAGACAGGAATGGGCATTTGGCTGGGTAGAATTGCTGGCATGGAGAGCTTGGTACAATTGATTGTTGCATACAACAATACATAAGCTCTTCTGTCAGAAATGGTCTTACATGGATAACATCAGAAGCGTACAAGAAAGTGGAAGGTGCCAGGCTTCTTGCGTTTTCCTCCTCCTTGAGGCAGCTTGTGAGAGATACAGCAGTGAAGCCTGAAATATATTGCCTCTTGCTTACTGCCTCTGCATGTCACCTCTGATGCCTGTTGCTGTGTCCCTATCAGATTAATGTCTCTGCAAATAACTGCATGTTTCCACTTCCTTTACATAACACTTCATCCCTTGAGTTGTCACACTAGACAAGAGAAAACAAAGGGAGGCACACCGCCTTTGGACTTCACCCAAGTAGCAGCCTACATGAGGCTATACTGCACTGTTGAGACTTAAGACTTCTCTTGTGATCATTTCCGTTTTCTGCTAAGGAACTGAGATACATGGAGAGAATAGCTACTTATCTAAGGCTGATCTGAATATGCTGAAATTGAGCTCCTGTGTTGAACCCAGTCCGCAACAGCTAGCCCACACCGTCCGTCTCTGAATTGTAAATGGTGATATGTCGTCAATTACTACAGCAATCTTTTTAGGTCATGTTGCGTGGCATCTCGGATGGAGTGTAGTGGATGCAATACAGTCACTTCACTGTTTTTTCTTTAGAGAGCTTCAGTCTAGTGCACAGTCAGAACTATTCTTGATGTAGCACTTCAGAACATTTTTTGTGGCTTCGAAGGGATCCTTGAGCCAGGAGTTTCTGCTGCTGTAGCAGAGATTGCTGTTGCTGCAGAGACCAGAGCCCGTGTCTTACTAAAGTGAGGTCGTATTTTTAGGACATTAGTAGTAACACTTAGGTATTCTAAATCTGATAATTTAGACATTGAGAATTAGGGTACTTTCCACAGAGATCTCACCATATGTTCTGTATATCATCAGTATCCTTATGTCTCAGCATCTTCTGTCCTATGAATCGAACCAATCCAGTGCAAGCCCGCCACCTAGTAACATCTGTCATTCCAAGAAGGATCTAAGCCTCAGAAAGAAACAACAGCTCAGCCACGAGCACTAATGAGAAAAGAAGAGGCAGGCAAGCAGTCAGCTGGAACTCCTGCAACTAGAACCTTCCCAAAATATCGAGGGCAAAGACCAAGGTATTGGACGCCACAGGCATGAACAGAACTGATTAGGTGCAGTGGGTACGTACAACATTCATGAAACAACAGCAAAGATGGAAAGGGTGATAACATTAAGCAATCTCATTACAAGGGAGACCATCCTGCTTGGAGAGAGTCTGAATAGGCCATTGTCGAGTCAACTTGAATGAAGAGGGTCACTTTATCGCCCTTAGTCAGTTCAAATACTGTAAATTGCTTGGGATTCCTTTGACAATGACCTTCTTCTTTAGTTAATGGAAATCTTAGTTCTTGGCAATGATAACAGGGCTAATGTGAAGGGAAAACAACTGCCCCCAAGCTACATGTAGCACCCTACCTTGTTAAGCAGCCTATCGAAGAATCAAGTCCCATTGTGACGCCTGTTAATTCAGCAGCACAGGTCTACGACTCGCAGCTTGCCACAAGTTGTTATTGTGGTTAGTGCTGACCTATGTACTAACCACAGGAGGTATAAATACCCATTGTGTTCCTAAGAAAGGTCTCAGTCTGTAACTTTTTCTCTCCTTCATGATCTTCTCAACCCAGCAAGCAGATATTAGTCAACCTCTTGCTTTTCACCAGTTTCTCCAAGAAGTCCTCCACGGCATTGATCAAAATTATAGCACAGCTCTGGAAATATGCATAAAAGCCATTTGACTCCTGCTGTTCCGCTGCTAAAATCTTGAAAACTGCAATTTGCTTTTCTACTGCCTGTAGGAATTTTACCACCCTAGCCAGCCTAATCAACTTTTCCGCCAATCTCTTCTTGACCTTTCATGTGAAGGCTCTCAAATGAAACCATGAATGCCCTCTCGCCTGTTATGGTACTGTGTTTGTCTACTCAAGTAGCTTCACTCGCTTCAAGCACTCCAGAGGCAGTGTGTTAGTCAGGGTGGAAATAGTACTCCACAGATGAAAAGGTGGCCTCTGAAGTCTACCTCTGTTGCATGTTGTCCTATAATAGACCACTTTTGTTATTTTCCATTTGCACCTCTCCCAATAGAAAATGTTATTTCTCATGGTATAAATTGTGTTGTTGCACTGCATGCCTCCACTCTGCCTTTACCACCTTATGATCCTGAAAGTTCATAGCCTCAACAACCACCACACATTCTCTAGATGGTGGAATGTTATGTCCTAAGGAGTCGGGAAACTGATGAGGAAAAAAGTTGAATCCAGAGGATCCAAAATAGGACACAAAGAGATCCCCACTCCACACTTCTGTGCATCAGCCGCTCTTAATTCCACCTCGATCCCCCAAAGAATGGTTGATGCAGCGGCCATCTTGGATCCAAAGAAGGATTGGAGCAAGCACGGCATCACCACCTTGCTGTACAGGCACAGCGGCTCCAATAAACTCCCTTTGATGTTACCGGAAGCAGCTCCAGTTCACCGGCCCAGCAAATGCTGCAGCACACTAAGAATCTCCCTTAATACGGAATCAACCTTTGGTGAAGTCAGCAGTGATGCAGAGCACAGGGAGCGGCAACCTGTGGCTCGCATGACCAAACCCCACCCGGAAGTCTCTTATTGGACAGAATCAGACAACCCCTTCTCCAAGACATAATAGCATGGTTTTAAAAAAAATAGCATCACAGAAAAGAAAAAATTGCTGCACAAAACTTTATTTTGGCAGATCTTACATTTATTCATATTTATTAGGTTCAAATTTTTTCAGGCCAAATATAGAACTAATGTCTCCATTTTCATAAATGCAATTTTAAACCAACCATGAGTAAGTAGCTTGTGGAGAAGGTTTTCCCTTGCCATGCTGCAACACATATCTGGTACCCATCCTGTCCCTAAAGTAGTAGTACGAAATAAAAGTTTGTTTTTATGTAGAACTTCATAACTCACTTCTTCCATTTCTAAGCCCTCTAAACGGCAGATAATCCACCCGAAATGCTACCAGTTAGCATTTTACTCACAGAGATAACTTGTCAGCAATAAAGCATTCTTTTATTTTTTCTACTTATTTTTATAAAGTTTCATATGTGGATAAACAACAGACCTCCCCATCCCCCCCAAACTGTAAGAGGCATGTGATCAAGCATACAGTCATAAATGACAGCTCCCCCTGAATTAGTCCCAGGCATCCTGCGGCGGAACAGTACATAGTTTTTTCCCATTCCTCATGACCTCTCATCTTGTTTGAAGCCTTGCACACTCCTGTCTCTTGTTACATTTATACTCTCCTGCACCCTCATGATGTCATGTCTCTTGCTGCCATCCATGAACTCCTTATTTTGTCAAATTTACGCGGACAGCCCCTTGTCCAATAAACCAACTTTCCTGCCCCCGTACACCAGTTCACACCCACTCCCCTAAGGTCGGCAAAGACTTCGCCCCCCAGGGCTTAATCAGATCTCTCCGCGCCACCATCAGGGCCACATTTCTGAAGAGCAAGGCATAGCTCTTTAGGTATGGTTCCTCCCCCATATGGCTAGGTAGATCAGTTGTGGAGTGAGCATCACTCTAAAATCCAACACAACCAATAATCTATTGCCTATTTTTTCCCAGTATGCTCAGGCCCCTGGGCACTCCCAAATCATATGTATCAGGGAACCCTGCACCAGACAGCCCCGCAGACAGCGGTCATCAGCCGTTCTCCCCATCCGGGAGAGCCGGCTCCTTGTATAGTACGTCCTGTGAAAGAGTTTCAGTTGAAAATAACATAAATCCTGCCCTGATCGCTGTCTCACCCTGGTATCAACACGCCATAACCCAGTAATCGTACTCAAGTCTGCCCAGATCCTTCTCCCATTTTTCTCATAGCTTGTCAAGAGGTGGAAGGCAGTTATGAAGGACCTGGATACCGCGCTGCTCATCGGGGAAGCGCCCAGCACCCTATACTGCAACGAAAATTCAAATATTTGGGCAGATAGTTCATTTTGTAGAGAGCCACTCGCCCCAGTAGACAGACCGATAGTCTCCTCCACCACTTCACATCACTCCTATATGCCTCCAGGATCCTCAGCATATTTTTGGGGAGAAATAATTCTCATGTAGTGTTATAAAGATTCACAGGTCCCGGAAACCCCGAGTCTCCCACCTGAGGGGGTACCTCCCTTCCCGACTTAGATTGCCCGTCACCAACGGAAACACCACCGATTTGTGCCAAGTGATACGGATTCAAGCATCAGATCCAAAAATTTCTAAAATGGACATGATTCTCAATATCAAGATATGGAGTGCTGGGGTCTGCCTCGTATAGCAGGATAGGATCCCATCGGAGGCAGTGGATCAATGCATCTGTGCAGATCCAAGTCGCTAGGAACTCAAGTGCCACTGTGAAAAGCAAGGAGGACAGCAGACACTCCTGCCAAGTACCTCTGGATAGCCCAAATTCCCTTGAGAACACCCTGTTGACTCTGGCCACAGGATTGCTATATAGTAGCCCAACCCAACATAGGAAGTTCAGACCAAAGCCCATCTTTTCAAGGATTCCAAAGAATCTAATGCCTTCTCAGCATGTAGGGCCAATAGGACTGCCCATTCACTCAGTCTTTCGTAATGAGCCAAGCATCCCATCAACCGCCTCAATTTATGCCTTGTAGCCCTCTAAGGCATAAAGCCGGATTGATCCTGGGCCACTAGGGAATCCACGACCTGCACGAGATGATTTGCCAGCACTTTTGCTTGTATCTGCATTTCCATGTTGAGCAATGAAATGGGCCTGTAGGAGGCACTGTCATCAGGCACCTTCCACTCCCTATGTATCAAACCAATCATCAACCCCCTGAGATCTTTTGGAAGTCTGCCCACCTTTCAGGCCTTATGAAATACTTAATGCAGCGACCCTACAACTCTGGATTTCTTGCATTGAAAGAATTCTGTAGGAAACCCGTGGGGGCCTGGAATTTTGCCACTATGCATTTGGGTTATGGCCTCAGCATTCTCCCCCTCGGTAATCTCTTCTTCCAACAATAGTCTCTGTTCGTTCTCAAGTCTAAAGGTTGACATATCCTTGACAAACCTATCCAGGTCTTTCCGCCTATCATCAGTGCTGGTCGTTTAAAGGTCTTCCACAAAAGCAGCGAATGCTTGCGCAATCAAATTGATAGTCTCCTTATCACTGACGTCCCCGTTCTGATTCCCTGTATGCACCTCTGCCCTTCCTTCTTTTTAGCCAACCATGCTATGAGTTTTCCCAACTTTTGCTCACTTCGTATAGCATGCACTGCTTTGCTCAGAATTGGGCTTGGGCTTTTTGGTGTACGACGGCTGTATACTCTTGTCTCACCTCTTCAATTCTATGAGCCAGTTCTCTGGAGGGCGAGGCGACATAATTCCTCTCCAACTCCAATAGCCACTCCTCCACCTCCCTACTTTCCTTGTCCCTCTTTCTCTTATCCACTAATGGGCAATTTGCTGCTCTCTGGTCACTACTTTGTAAGCTTCCCACAAGTCCACCTCAGACTTGACAGTCCCAATACTGTCTACTGAGTACAGATTTGTTGTAGTGGTGGTCATCTGCCTAGTATCTCTGTCCATCTGTTCTCAAACATCTAGCCATTCAATCCCCCTCAGGCCTGGGATCCCCATCGGTACGTTTGTGATCGAGTTGAATGATCCGATATTCCACGTGACAAAAAGCTCATGTGACTGAACCTATCCATTTGGTGGTGCGGTGCTAGGATATGGTCTAGTCTAGACAGTGACATCATGCAGCGGGACGCGTACAAGTACTCAAGTACTGGCACTGCCCCGGATGTTTCTCCCATCAAAGGTCTAGCAACTCCAAGGCCGCTATGAAATTGACGAAGCGTGAGTCTGTTGTTGGTCCCTCTGGGGTGCAGGTGGGCCACAGTGGATTCTGTTTCACCTAATGCGTTCAGCAATTTCCTGTGGTCTGTGCAAAGACGCCCCAAAGCCACTGCATCAATTTTGCTTTCCAGTGCCACTTTGATGTTTTCAATGGGCACCAAAATCGCTGTAATATGGTCTTCCAGGCCCAAGCCTGGCACAGTCTTAACAGTGTCCTGTACAGTCTTTCAGGCCTTCTGAGTCTCCACCGTTTACTTTGTCTCACACAATGGCATTGTTGGGGCCTCCTCGGATCACGCCTCAATCAAAATCCTGTTTGCTCTGGTCAGGGGCACAGGGGCTGCCATACATGAGCATCCGCGCTACTGCCATTGTGGGTCGGAGGGAGCCTGGAGCAGCACCGTGCGGAATAATGCCACTCTCTTTCGTTGGTGCTGTATTTTTTACTGCACCCTCAACTCACTGGCACTCCAAGGCAATCAGCCTCCACGGCTCCCACTGTGACTCACAGTGTAATCTCCTCCAACAGGGAGCTGCCAATTTCGCCAGGATTGGCCTGAGTGGGCTGATCTAACGCTCGCTCAGGCACTGGGAGTCTGTGCCTTTACTCCACCTGGGTTGGGGAAATGTTACAGTGCACAACTCTCCTCCTCCCTACTGCCATCTTAGATGATGGGCCTGGCCCATGCTAGAATCGGGCCACTTGGCTCAGCCAGGAAAAAATAAAATAATAAATACTTTTTTTATCTTTTTCTTTTTATAGCCCGTTCCGTGCTGCCGTCGGCCATTGGCCGACAGCAGCACTACCTCCCCAGTGCTGCCATCGGCCAATGGCCGACACGGCCCTGCCCGTTTTGCGGAAGTGCCGCACTTCTGCAAAATCGTGGCCGCCGTTAAGGCGTTAATCTCCTGGCTCTGACAGTGGGGCGACTCTCCTCCGCCATAATGGAGGAGCCACCCCTGCATATTGGCAATTCGCCGCATCCTCGGCCCTGCTCACATCCATCTCGGGGTACCCTTCTACCTCCTATGGCTCGCCCCCTCTCCCGGATGCAGTCAGCCGGCCCAGTCCTCCTACAGAGACACTCCAGGTACCAGGATATCTGCATCCATTGGGGCCACTGCACTGGAGCTCTAGACACATGCGTCTAATGCCATGTTCTACGGTCCATGACCCCAGCAATAAAGCATTCTTTAACGATATTGTCCCAGTGGAATAGATCATTCAGCACGAGAATTGTAAGTTGCTCTGAATTTCCTGATGCATCCGCCTTTTGAGCCAATGGCTTTGTGTGAAATCAAGTTTGTTTCAACGTAAACCATATTTTGTTTCAACTATGCCCACTTATAGTCAACGAGCTCTAAGCTCTCTCTGCTCAGAATGTAAATGTATAGGCATTTATATAGCGCACTACTTACCCGTAGGGTCCCAAGGCGCTTCGACCGCTGCGAAACCCTTCCTGGCTTCCCTGAGAGATGGTCCCTTAATGGGTATCTCCAGGGTGAGACCAGGCATCCCCGGCGGTCTGGTGGGGCCGTTAGTGAAGATGAGGCAAGCTAATGCCCAGAGTTGCCGAGTGTGATCGCTGATCAGAGTAGGCACCGAGGCGAGAGAATTATCGAGTCCGCTGACCCTGGTCCAGAAACCTGCCGCGCCGGGAATCGAACCCTGGTCCCGGGCCGTCCTCTGCTCTCGGGTCTGCCGCCTCTAACCAGTGAGCCACACTACTTCACAGAAGCCTTAACAGTTTTAATGATGGATAAGGATGTGTTAAGCCTCATCCAGAGTTGCTTACCAAATTTGTGTCAGCTTTACATTTGAACTAAAAATGTATTCTCTTGTGCTCTTCTTAGAAGGTGAGAGGGTCCATCACAAGGTGTGTGGTCTGAGGCTCTTCTAGATCACTTGTTACCTTTTCAAGCTTTCACCGAGCAAAGAAGCAACCCAGGCTTTCATACCCTTAATAGATACTTGATTCCTTCAGGACATTCTCCTTTCGTAGGAATATATGCTCATGCAAATCAGAATATAGACGCTATTGTTCTATGTCAGAGGCATCTCAAAATTCGTATCGTATGTGAGCAGCCAACAGAGCTTCTCCACATGCATTTTGCAAACATTATGCACTGGATTCTAGTTCCTTGACTTACACCCAGTTTGGACCAGCTACAGAACTTTTTGGGCAAAACCATTCCTGAATCTTGTCGGCCTCCTTTACTCCATTATAATGTAAGTCATTCCTGTTTGTAGGACAGAATAGGGTGAAACGTGAGAAGTCAATTGTACTCATTGTTTTTTTAGTCTTTCAGCTTTTGTATGATCCCTCCTTCTCTAGAAAGCGATCGAAATTAAAGTTCGTAAACACTTTAGAACTTCCCATATGCAGCATCCCTGAATACACTTAAAATGTAGTAGTAAAACTCTTAATAAAAGTAAAAAGTGCCAATTTAAATACACTTGGGGGGATCTCCTGTACAAAAATTCCAAATAATACAATCGTAAATTACGACTAATAATGATTTGGAATATGCAATTTTCTTATTTGTAATGTACTAAAATGGATTTGGTAAAAGTGGTTGCAATTTGCGGACCGACATCTACCAAATGCATTGGTATTTTGTGAATCGGCCCATGTACTAATAACTTGGTTCACAAAATACAGAATCGTAGTGGGTCCCAATTCGACCTACCTCTTCAAAAGTCATGAGTTAGGTTGCAAAGTGTGATTGACATTAATCACAGGGATGGTGACCTGCTGGGTCAGCAGACCACCAGGTCTGTGATTGCTTTTAAATAAAGCATTGTTTTTAACGCAGCCTGTTTTCCTTAAAGGAAAAAGGGATGTGTGTAAAAAATAAAATGAAAAGTTACACAAACCTTCTTTACGGGTAGGCAGTGGTACCATGGACCACTGCCTACTCCTAAAATCGTTTTTGTCAACGTTCACAAAGGGGAACTGGTTCCTTCCGTACCCCTTCCAGTTTGTGGCTAATTTACCACCTTTTTTGAGTAGGTCGTAAAATATTTATTTTTTTTGCAACCGGATTTTGTTCCTAAATTATAATACATACCATAACAATTTGGTATTTGGAAGGGATTCCCCTACCACACCCCTTCCAAATAGAGATTCCTAACTTACTGTTTTCAGAGAGCTTGCGTATGGTAAAAGCCTTTGAACATGAGGCCCACTATTTCCATTTTTGAATTTTGAAAATAGTAGAATATTTGAACTGAGTTAAAACATTTAGCAACACTGCTGCCCAAAGACCTTTTTCATGTTCTCCTATTTAAAAGAGAAAAGAGAGGGAAATTATCCAATAAGACTGCAGCCTGACAGCGGGAGTGTGCTCTCAGTTTAAAACTCGCATTAGAACATTGAATTGTTGAGAGCCCCATTGAAAACAATGGAGTACTCCAGGGTTCTAATAGCCTGTAGAAGCCAGGAGCATCAACATCAACTGTCCAGAAAAAACTCATGAAACATTTTTAGACCTTTGCTTCCTAACAAAAAATAATTCTGATTAGGTGTGGAATTTCTCTACGTTTTTTTCTCGGCAAGAAAAGTCGAAGTCTTCTGATGGGAATATTGCCCGAGTGGTAGAAGGTGGGGATTTTCTCTGCGTTTACGCAGGTTTTTGTATCATTTTGTTTTGATGAAGGGCTAGCTTCTCAATGGAATGATAATGTTAAATAAGAAATGGAACAGCTATTGCTGTGATGAGGGTTAAAATCTTTTAGGATTTGTCTGGTCTCCACATCAGAATTGAGGATCAGCAAATGGGTCATATAGGAGCTGCACTTCTACTCAAGTGCTTCTGGCATCTCTTCTGCTACCTCATGTAGATTTCTTGCCAGCTACGTTGGGCCTCAACTTCACAAACCTTTATATCATCATAAGGCAAAAATGTTATGAAGCCCAAGCATAATGAAGCATTAATGTTGTGAAACATTAAAGTCATGAAGCATCTACATGGTGAAGTGTTGACATTGTTGACTTGATGAACCCTCAAGAGCATTTACATCTTTGACACCATGACGCATTGTTGTCATGAAGGTCATGCATACCTTGGACATCATGAAGCCTTGATGCTTTGACCTATGAGGCCTGAATGCATTTGACATCATGAAGCCTTGAGATCGTGGACCACTTTGATGTCATGAAGCCTCAACCCTATGTGCCCTTTAGCTCATAATGCCTTGAAACCAGGAAGGATTGTGCTAAAAACCACCTCAGTGCAGTGAGCTTATTTCCACTACAAACCTGGTTTGCTCTCGCTATCCACAAGTGCCAATCATGCTATGCAACTGTTCCCTCATTCTGTTCTCACTTCCGCTACTTCATATCCCTAACATCCCATGATCATCATTCCAAGGGTATTAGATGATATTACACCCTGCAGAGATCCAGTTCAGATTTGGTTAGGAAAAGATCAGATTTGCTGGGATGTTGTGTTGATCTTCTGGTGCCATATAAAAGCTACTGGCCTGGAACCTGCTGCATGGCTTGACTAGCCTCCACTTCCTGATGTTATGTAGCATGACTGAGGATGTACAGCATGTTTCGGTTCTTGTATATCCAGCCTGCGAGCATGGCATCATGTAGGTGTGGACTGTGGTAATGTTCACTTGCCCCATCAGTGTGCTTGGCATTCTTTATGGCTGTTATTTCTTTATTTTTGGATGCTCTTTCACAGAATGCCACTTTGTTTGGGTATGTTGTCTGTCTCCGGACCATAATGCATGTACCCTCTCTTTCCTGGGTATGTTGCCTTTGACTATCTTTTGGTTCCTGTGTTCTTCAGGATGTGTTGTAACTTAGTGAACCGTCAAGAGGAGTAGTGATAATGATCTACATTTGATTGGTAGGGCTGCACACTGAGTAAGGTATAATGCATGGAGATAGTTTTTAGAAGAATGCATTGCTGTGTGTTCTTGGGAGGTATATACTAGGGATGTAGATTGCTCAATGGGCTAAATGGTGGAATTGAGCACACATTAACATTTTTATCTCCACCAGTTAGATGTCTGCCTGATTCAGTGAAAGATGCTTACAAATTCTATGGGAACATTGGTTTGTACTTGCATGAGAAACCTAGGAGGGTGACTCTTTCTGAGGTCTCATGGGTGACAAACATTCCGCTTAGAGATCTGGATCACAATGAAGGCTGGACCCGATCACTCTCAAAGGTCATGTCCAAAAAATCAAAGACCAGTCTTACAGAATGGCGACATAAAGGCAGGATCCCTCAGGGTGAAGAACTGCTCTACCCAGTGATGTGCAATGAGAATTAGCCTGATTTAACTGTTTACGTCAGGAGGAATAATCGCTTGAGTCTGTAATTCTCTATAATAGGTTTAAGATAGAAAAAAATCATGATTAATCCCTGATGGGCTTGACACAGAAAGATATTTATTAGCCCAGGGCAGGACGGAAGTCACTGCATAGATAGGAGCTCCAGGGCAGTAAGGCATCGACATTAGTGCCACGGTATCAAAGCATTACATTTTATTTCTTTGTGGCCCACGGCAGGGTCACACTAGATTAACTGACTACCAGGTCCAAGGTAAACAAGTCCTAACAGCCAAGGGCCAGGCAGGAAGACGTATGTATTGCCATCAAGTAATTCCAAGTTAAAAAAAAGCACAACATTGACTGGTCAGGTAGCACATTCAAGACTGGAAGAATTTTGAGTTGATGTGAATAAAGTCCAAGGAAGGAGAGCTATAGCTCCTGCCCTTGAGAACCAACTCTAAAGAATACTAGATTTAGGGCTCAACATAACATTCCACATCAGTAGATGAATAACAGATTTTTCTTTTAGTCGCAAACTTTCGTACAGTCCCTTATGAAGCAGTCTATGGGTATGTGTGTCTTTTTTACTTTTGGTCTGTGTGTCATTGTTTCAACTACCCAAAGCTAATGTTGGAATGCTTTACCCTTCCCTACGAGCATGACGTTTCCAGACTGACTACCCAGTAATGCCAATAATTTGTGCCACTTCCAAATCTTTCCTCCGGAGGCTGTTATTCCTGTCTCTCTACTTGCAGATTCTTATTTGAGGGCGGAGAGGAGCTCAGCGGGTAAGGCTGGAGGCATGAGCCCCCTCCTCCCCGCTGGGGTCAATTCCTTCACAGCTGTACCTGTCTCTTTTGTCCACAGGGGGAGGGGATGCACCAGCTGCGAGAGGCCCTGAAGATTTTAGCAGAGAGAGTATTAATCTTGGAGACAATGATTGGGATTCATGGTGAGTAGAGACAGATAGATGGACAGGAGCTTCAGATGACTGCTCGGAAGAGGCATTGAACTGTGTGGTTGGCCATTCGCCATTCTTTCATCTGTTATGACAACAAATGCCACCAATGTGTGAAAACAGTTGCTATGTCTGAAGTAACTTGAGTATTCAGTAAAGTTAAAGAGTTGCTTACCAGTGAGGATGAGGTGTTCCATTCGATAATACGACATGTAACTTTCAGTGATGGCATTAGAGAAGCTCAACCTGACTGCATCAAAGGAGAGCACAGTTGCATGTTAGTGTAAAGTCCAGACATCACATCAGGCCTTGCTTTTGTTTATATAATTGAACAAGATCTTTTTATTGCCCATATACCCAAAGGAAGAGTGCCCTAACCTGAGAAACAATTGGAGGAACCAGGAAAATACACTAATCTAATGATGTCATAGAATGGTCCAGCAATGCAATATCTTCACAGCAGGCATGATTTAGACTTCTGTGGAGCATAAACACTGATAATTCAGATGAGCTCTTCAGATCATTAGCGAGTTTTGCTCCCATGAGTGTTAAAGATGTGCTGAGAGATATCCAACTATCCAGTCAAACCATTCCTCTCAGAGGATGCCTAACACTATCTCCACCAACAAAGACACTTATCTGTGTCCCTCGTTTCCACCAGACTCTGATTCAAGAGGTTGCTCCATGTACATTGTACTCCAAATAATAATAACACCCTCATTCTCAGGGTCACCATGCCTGTAAAACTGAGCACAACTGGTGTTTGGGCCCAGTGATGAATCATGGGCTCTAATCATAATGTACTTGGTTCTCGGTTTTTGCTTACGCAATTTTCTCTAGGTAATACGTGATTGAATTTGTGCAGCCAATGCAGTGCAATGAGGGAAATGTGTGTGGGAGTAGCAGTCGTAGAAAACTGTTGTCACATGCTATTCTCCATTAACATGTAAGAAACTCAGAATTGGGTACAAAATCCAAAACAATATCGTGTGGTTTTAGAATAGTAACTAGTGTAGAGATATACACTAGAGTACCCATATAAATGTCATGCCCAATTTATACGCCAACAGGTATCCTCATATTTTGAAACTCCAGTTTATGATCTAGGCTCAGTGCTATTTTCATATCCTCTGACACCCTCTTATTGGTTCTAGTCTACTGATTATTTTACAATTAACACATAGGGGGCTATGTATGAGGCGGTTTGCACCGCTCTTGCACCACACGTGGATCAAGAGCAGTGAAAACCTTACATGGGATTTATGAAGCCACGCAAGGCCACTTTGCGTGGCCCTCAGTGGCTACATAAATCGGGAGTAAGGCAATGTAGCGCAAATCGCTGAGTTGAATAATTCAGTATTCCCACACAACTTCCATGGTTTATGACACATTGCCAGATTTACCAGAACTGTTAGACCAGGGAATGCGTATGGGTTCAAAGAGAGGAGAGAAGGGCTATTACTACTTAAAGGTAAGCAGAAGGTCCAGCTACAGCGGTGCCCAAAAGGTCAAGTTATTACAAAATGTGCTGAGCTGTTCCTGGAGAGGGGGGTGACCCAGAGTATGTATGTATGTATGTATTTTAATGCTTGTTAAGCGCAACTGTCACCCAGAGGGTATCCTGGCGCTGAGATCAATTCAGCCATCTGGTGTACGCTTATTCTGCTCTTGGAAAAAGATATGTTTTAAGGTCCCTTTTAAATGAAAACAGATCTTTTCTGCTCCTCAGTGTCAGAGGTAGAGTGTTCCACATTGTGGCGGCTGTGAAACTAAAAGCACGGCCGCCCATTCTCACTCTATTTATCCTCGGGATTCTCACTAGGAACGCCAAAGCGGATCTCAAAGGTCTGGCAGCCTGGTACCACGAGAAAAGATTTTGCAGTGGTATTGGTCCCAGACCATGCAGAGCTCCAAAAGTCAGACATAAGGCCTTATAGGAAATCCTCTGCTGGACCGGTAACCAATGTAGGTCTGCCAAAGCTCCAGAGGAGGAAGCCGAACGTGGAAGGGACAGGGCCAATTTAGCCGCCATATTTTGGATCCTTTGTAACTTAAGGATCAGGGTCTTTGGAGCTCCCAGAAGTAGTGCGTTACAGTAGTCCAACCTACTGAGAATGGTACTACGCACTACTTCTACTCTAGCTTCCCGAGGGAAAAGCGGCAAAATCTTCCGAAGAGCAAAGAGCAGACCCATACACGTCCCTACAGTCCTGTTCACCGAGACGTCAAATTGTAAATTTGATTCAAATATGACTCCCAAGTTGCGGGCCGATTCTGCCGCCTCCACCGAGCCTGGTATAGAAGTAGGCCAAAAGTCTTCCGGCAATGGGCGAGGGAGTCGGTCTAAGGAGCAGTGCAATATCTCCGTCTTTGCACCATTGAATTGGAGTGAGTTGACTTGCAACCACTCTGCTGTGGCCGACATACACTGCTGGAAAACGTCCCTCGAAACTGCCTCCAAACCCTCTAGAGAAAAAATCAATTGAGTATCATCGGCATAGTTGATGACTTGTATGCCGAATGACTTTATTAGATGTATCAAGGGCTGGAGGTACAAATTAAAAAGAATCGGACTTATCGCAGAGCCCTGGGGGACACCCTGATTCACCTGACGTATGTCAGAATGAAAAGGTGGTAATGTTACTGCCTGTTGTCTATTGGCAAGGTAAGATGTTAACCAGGATAGCGCCGAGCCAGTTATTCCCGCATTACAAAGGCGGCCCAGTAGGACCTCATGGTTCACCGTGTCGAACGCGGCCGACAAGTCAAGCAGCACTAAAAATGCTGACTTGCCCCTGTCAACACGCGTTCTCAGATCGTTCAGCACGGTGACCAGAGCAGTCTCAGTACCATGGCCCGGTCTGAAGCCAAATTGGGCTGCATCTAGACAGGAGTTGGTTTCCAGGAAGTTGGACAAGGCTCTCGTGACCCACTTCTCTAAGATTTTTATCGCGAATGGCAAAAGCGAAATAGGCCTATAATTGGCTGGGCAGAGGGGGTCCAAGGTGGCCTTTTTTAACAAAGGTGTTACAATTGCCAACTTCCAGCAGTCTGGAACAGATGCAGTAACCAACGATTGGCAGCAGATTGAGTGTAGCGGGGGAAACAGCTCGCCATGGAAGGCCTTCCAAATCTTATGCAGCATGGGATCTAAAGGTGAGCCTGAGGATACGCAGTTAGCTAGAGCACAGAACTCCTCCAATGAAGGAATAGGGAAACTTGGCAGCTGACAGGTCCTCTCCTTGTTCTTACTCTCCTCAGGTGCCGGATGGCCAGGGGACACAGAGGGGTAGGGCCCAGATGGTATAAGCTGTGTGGACACTTCAAAACCCTTCAGAATATTCCTAATTTTGTCATCAAAAGCAAGGGCTAAAGAATCACAAAGCTCCTGCGACACAGGGGTAGAAGGTACAGCACATGAGGGGTTGGATAAGCTTTATACCAATTTGAACAAGGTCTGCGATTTGTTGGAAGCTTTTGCCAACGTCTCTTCCAGAAATCCAGAAGTATGCGTCAAGAGATGCGGAGGATGTTGTTAGGGTAAAGAAGAATTAACCCTGGGCATCCATTTTGTTGGATTTAATGCCCTCACACACCTTTGAAGGTGTCATGCTTCATCATTTGGGCCTGCTCCTCGTTGGGTCGGCGGTGCAATACCCAACGGGCAACACCTCAAAGAGGGGCTCTTTGGCGGAGATCTTTTTCCAACAACCGTATAGATGAAGTGCGGGTGTGGGGCCTGGTAAGTTAGTAGACGTTTTCAAGTGATTAAAATAAAGCTAGGGGTACCAAGGAATGATTTATTCAGGCGGTCCGCTGCTTTAGTTAAAAAAGAGATTCTAGAGGGTGAAACTGGAATATTATGCTTCCAGAGACCCTCCAGAGAGTGCTACTGTCCGGTCAACATGTTTCTCGCTGGCGTATATTAACAAGCGATTCTTCAGGACCAATGGAACTATATAGCTGGTATCTAAGGAGTAACTGTCTAAACTAAGTCCCTAATGTATAATGTGTATACACTAGTGTGAATAAAAACCACACACAATTGGAAAAAAGGGGATTGAAAAGGCTGTGTCCCTATATTACCCTTCTTCCTTGAATTGCCTGTGTTAAGCTGTCATTACCTAAAAAGTGTAACGGTCAGATAACAACAGTATCCAGCGGGTAAAGCTTCAGGTTAGATCTTCCACCGCAAGGTTGGGAGTGCCTGAGCTGCGTTGCTAGCGCCTACCCCTCGCCGCTGGATCCGGCGGACCGCCTGAATAAATCATTCCTTGGTACCCCTAGCTTTATTTTAATCACTTGAAAACGTCTACTAACTCACTAGGCCCCACACCCGCACTTCATCTATATGGCTGTTGGAAAAAGATCTCCGCCAAAGAGCCCCTCTTTGAGGTGTTGCCAGTTGGGTATTGCACCGCTGACCCAACGAGGAGCAGGCCCAAATGATGAAGCATGACACCTGCAAAGGTGTGTGAGGGCATTAAATCCAACAAAATGGATGCCCAGGGTTAATTCTTCTTTACCCTAACAACATCCTCCACATCTCTTGACGCATACTCTGGGTCACCCCCCTCTCCAGGAACAGCTCAGCACATTTTGTATTAACTAGACCAGGGTATGCGCCAAAAAGATACGCCTTCTCAGGTGATACGTAACCAGGAGAAATATCTCTTGTTCTCCGCATTGCTTCCTCTGTCTAAGTCTGCTGAATTCTGCAGCACACAATGAAGGAGGAATATACCTCTCAGGATTGTTTTTCTGCAGCAAAATGTCCTCTCCTGCATGCAATTCAGGCACCTCTGCACCATGGTGCAAGGATGCCTGCATTGGCGCTAGGCTGTCAAAACGGCGCCAACGCAGGGGGAAAAGGCAGAATGTGCTGTATTGTCTTATATATGGCGCATTCCTGCCCTTTCCCAGTCACGCAGTGCAGCACAGCAAGGGCACTTGCTGCGCTGCATGACTTCTAGTAAATAGGCCCTATAGTACTTATTAGCATCTTGCAACACACACCCTTTAAATCCTTTGCAGGTGGGAAACTCTGGAATCTCCAGCATTATCAAAAAACACTCATAGGATGAAAAAATGTGAAACTCTGCCTTGCCCAAAAACTAAGAAATTAGTAAACAATGTCTACAATATTCCCAACATTTTTAAGGTCTCCCCTGCCTCCTTATTCTCATATCTGGTTTCTCGGCATGCTTTCTCAGCGACGGGCACTCTTTCAGCTCTGCGAGTGACTGTATACGCACTCTCCTCTTTCTCAATTCCCCAGCAGGCTGTTAGTTTAGAATCCTTCCTCCAGCTGCAGGCTCAGCTGGGACTTCTGACTAGAAGGATCACCTTGCTGGAAGCCATCATCTGGCCAGGTAAAGAATGATCTATCCTATTACTCATTTGTTATTGACTGTGAATATAACTAGGACAGTTGCACGCCATAACATCAGCGAATGGCTTGTGTTTGCATTGGTTTTCAATGGAAATTTTTTACATTGGGCATAGTAGGATGAGTGGCGACAGCACCAAAAGAATGTTGTAAAATATGGTTTGCAAAACCATAACTCTCAAGCCTGAGCAACCTATCAAAGTAAACAAGTACTACAGTTGTAAAATGGTTGATTCAGTAGAGCCAATACCAGGTAAGTCATTGAATGTAAGAATCCCTACCTTACACAAATTGCAGATACCTGAATCCACAGAGGGGAAGACACATTCCAGGTGAATCTTGCAAACAGTTCCCAGACTTGACTTTGCTAGTGTGGCACTGGATAATTGGCTCTATATCTGGCAGAACGAGCAGACATTAAACCCCAGTCTGACCGACATCACAAAATAATTGGATGATTGAAGACCAAACGTAACAGATCCAAAAGAGACTAAATCCCTGATTAGGCAAATCAACTAAGATCAATACTAATTTCTCACAGAATTACTGTATAGTAATGCATAGATCGAACAAAATCATTATAGAACAAGACAATGCCATACATAAATCAGAGACAAAACACTAGCTACAACGGAAAATATATAAACATCAGACTCAACAACAACATCGTTTATTGTTCAGTTAATTAAAAACTTAACAGAGATACAGCCAATCAGTGCAATGTAGAATCAAATAATTAAAACATGATGTTTACAGGAACTTGGTCAACAATTACAACATAATGTGGATCCGAAACCTCAAATTCCACTGAGTGAGAATATTAATTAAAATACTAGACAAAGTGCTAGGTAGCAGCAAAGAACGACACAGAAACTTGGAGCAATAAAGTAAGATGACCTCAAACCAGATTAGGTGCCACAGCTATCATCGTAATAGATTAGTGCACCGTGGGATTATCCTTCCCTGAGCAGTGAACAAAGGGCTTGATGTAAGGTGCAGAGAGTAAAATAACAGCAGAATTGCGACAGAACAACAGGGGCCAGACTGTGGTAGTGAAGAGGCGAAAGTGCAAGAGTGCAGAGTGGAGGTCAAGGTAAGTGGAACGGGACCAGAAGGTTAGGCAAGATTGATGAAAATCAGAGTCAATACCAAGGACTAAAGATCAGGTCTGAGAAAATCAAGATAAAGACACATACCTTTCAGGCCATGACATAGCCCAGAGAGAGAGCGTACAGTCTAGTTCTTAGAGGCTGAAGGTCAGAGCCTAGATCTGACAGGAGCACCAGAGACTACGCCTACAAGGAATGAAATCACAGAATGGATCCCACCGATCACCTATGTGCCAAAATCTTAAAACCAAAGATCAGCTCTCAAAGAACAACTTTCTATATACTGTAGGACAGGAAAGAACATCTAAAGATCAAATCAAGGTCGCACCCGAACAAACAACATGGGTCGGAGTGTGAAAGACCAAAGCCTAGACTAGACAATTCAACCGTAGGTCATCACCTACAAGTGATAACACAACTGAGGGACAACAATTAATAAAGAGAGGACCACATAAAATCCCAATACACCAATACAAACACGATCCAAATGACCAGACAAGAGCCAGAGCTGCTAATACAACTAAAGACAAACGTTCAGGCTTGACAGAATTGCTCAGGCAAGAAAACCCTTGAATTGATGAATCTCTTAGAGCACAGCTCAGCTCAAGCATGATTCCCAAAGGTCAGATGAGATAGAAACATGCTAGACAAATGGCCGAGACTAACAGAATTACCAGATGGAGACCCCAAACGCAAACTTATCATAGATCTAAGACTAGACATGTTTTCACTATAACTGCAGATCTAATAAGAAAACAGATTTACAGAGCAGACCTGAAACACTCCTCTTAAGCCCAGATAGAACCAAAACCAGAATAACCAAAGTATAAACTGACAGAACACGAATGATCAAGGCATCTGTCACCAGAAATAGCTTAGGTTATGCTATGGCAGGACTTACGTAGAGGGTGCATACACCCTTTACATTTGTTGTTGCTCAGAAGAAGAAAGAAGAAAGTGGCATTTATGGTATAACATTATGAGTATAGTGAACGTTTCTTTCCTTTCAAAATGTATTTTTCTTTCAGTATTCATCAGCTCCAGAAAGTCTGTCATCTTGGAAAACCTGTGTTATCTGTATCAACTGCCCCTTTTTACCAACTGAGGAGAAGATTATTCACTGTTACGTCTTGTAGATTTTGACAACTTCTTTTACCACCACAGATAATGTAGGGCCAAGGTATATTGGTCAATTGTGATGGGCACATACAAGACACAAAAGCACCTGTTGAACAAGTAATTTACTTCTGGTAACAATCTTCCTGGTGGATACTCTATCTAACCGCTGAGTTCTCACCTTATGAATAATCCCCAGGCATAAGACTGGATCTGGATGCTTTTAAGTAGCTCTGCTCATTGCAAGGTGGCATTGTGCATCTGTACGCGATGAGCAGTGTCGCATATAAGCTACACCCATTCACACCGATGTCAGTTGCTTTCTAGGCTGTCCGTGCCATCGGAGGCAGAGCCCATTGGCAAAATGTTATGACCAGTGTGAAGATCTTTAAATTGGGACCTTTTTGATAGAAAATAGTTCAGTTCACAGAAAAGGGAGGTGGGATGATCAGTGAGGAATCTGCGGTTAGATAGAGTATCCACTCGAGAGATCGTTACCAAAGGTACTTGTTCTTCTAATGAATACTTCTAGCTGCAGGTTCTTCACCTTGTGAATAGATACCAAAGCAGTAGCTCTTAAGGTGGTGGGCCTGTGAAGCGGCTCATCTTAAAAAGTCCTGTGGAACCGAGCAGACAAAACGCCCCCCAGGACTGACCTGTCCAGACAGTAGTGTTTTGTGAACATGTGTACCGAAGCCCATTTAGCTGCCTGATAGATGTCTCGGACAGGCACTCTGTGTGCTAACGCAGTTACATAAGTTCTGGCACTGGTGAAATGAACCCACAAGTCTTCTGGGGGCTGCTTTTCCACAATCTTGTAACAGATTTGTATGCAGTGAATAGTCTATCTGGAGATGGTCCATTTTTACACTGCTTTGCCTTTCTTTGCTCCAGAAACCCCTTCAAAGAGCTCATTGTCGATTCAATGGGAGTCTCTCTTCCTCCTTTGCGGCATGAGGTGGTGCAAAGAATGCCTAAACAAAAGGAGAGGCAGGGAGAGTGGAGTGACACTCTTATTACCCGGTAATAGTCAATAAACAAGAAAAGAGTGTCCAATAGTTGTATTCGACCACAATAAGGAGCAAGTAAACGGCTTCACTTAAGACGTTAAAGAAAGCCCTCACTCACCACCTAGTGATGACATGCTTCATCATCGGGCCCCACCAAAGAGACCGAGTGTCTCTTTGGTGTGCTGCAACGTCAGATTTACTGCGGAGCGGGTTGGTGAGTTCAGGCACTTTACACCTTTTTGTTAATTTTCACTTTCACGCCCCTAGGTAAGGGTGGGCCTTAGCGAGTCCATTCCACCAGGGTTTAGCACACGCAGAGTCCTGATGAATGCCAGGTAAAATCATACCGTTTCGTGGCTGAAACATGTCGACTGATATTTAGAAAACTACCACTCAACTAATTGTGGACGAATTCCCAACACATACGTTTTTATTAACCCGTCCTTAGTGATCATTAGAATAAAGTTAATTTTGATACACTACAGACTAATTTTTAACCATCCACCACTCACTAGTTTCTTTCTTTGCACAACACTGCCTGAACTCACCAACCCGCTCCGCAGTAAATCTGGCGTTGCAGCACACCAAAGAGACACTCGGTCTCTTTGGTGGGGCCCGATGATGAAGCATGTCATCACTAGGTGGTGAGTGAGGGCTTTCTTTAACGTCTTAAGTGAAGCCGTTTACTTGCTCCTTATTGTGTGGTGCAAAGAATGCCAAAAGGGTTATAACCTGACTGACATGAAATACAGTGACTACTTTTAGAACCAACTTAGCAGCAAAGAAGGTGATATAAGGTGGATTAACACAGACAGCCTGAAGTTCACACATGTCTAACCAATGTTATGGCAATGAGAAAGACTGTTTAAGGTCAGATATCCCAAGGGACAACTGTGCAACCGCTAAAAAAGGGAATCACATCGAGAAAGCGAGGACTAACTTCAAGTGTCACTGGGGCAAGACAAAGGGTTTTGGTAGAAACAAATGTAAACCTTTCAAAAAATGTATCCCAATGGGTGATCTGAATAAAGAAGGTTTACCCGGCAACCATAAAAAAGGCTGAAAGGGCCAACACGTAGCACTTAACAGTGCCCAAAGCAAGTCCTCCTTGCTGGTCTAGACAGAATAAACAAAACTTTAGACAACTTTGCCTGTAAAGGGTCAATTTGTCTGGTGCCGCAGCAATCCACAAATGTGTCCCAATGGCTGTTGTACACTGATTTTGAGGAGCGCTGCATTGCCGCCAAGATAACATCAATGACCTCGGAGTGCAAGGTGAAGGAGGTCACCTGTTGCCACTCAATCTCCAAGTATAGCGATGTAAAGTGTGCAATCATGGGTGCAACATGCTGACCTGCTGTGACAGACAATCGTCCCAAAGCTGTAGCTTGATCAGAGGACAGATGCTCATATTAAGGAGTTCCGAGTACTACACTCTCCTGGCCCAATGTGGTGCCTCTAGAATAACTTTGGCCCAGTCATACGTCATCTTTTTTTTTTTTAATATGATTTTATTAGCATGTTGAAAAAAAGAAAAAAAACTGTATACATTCATTAATAACATCGGATCCTTATCACATCTTCGTGATTATACATGGTGTTTATTAACCCCCCTCCTGCTCAGTCATACCTCATCTTCTGTATAAATCAGGGCAGGTCAGGCAGTGGTGGGCAGGTATACAGAAGTCCTGAACTGCACTCTAGAAAGAATGTGTCTCCAAGCTAGAACTCCATTGAAAACTCTAGCACGCAGAACTGTTGACATTGCGCATTCTCTGCAGTGGTGAAACAATCGAGCCAGAGTTTTTCTCTTTTCTGGAAAATGGCCTGTGCCACCTCCAGGTGCACCTGTTAGGTTATGTGGATCTCTAGAGCGCGGCTAATCACATATGAGGCTATCCAGGTGCTAGGTAGGGCAGGCCTGTGGGGGTGGAGGGTGTGTGAGGGGTAGAGGAGATCATGCCTATTTCGTCTGGAAGAGCTATTTCTTGAGGTTCCTTCGGAAGTCCATGAGGGAGGGGGAAGTTCTGAGTTATTGTGAGAGGTGATTTCAGGTCTTTGCTGAGAGGTAAGAGAAGGAGCATCCTCCGCATCTGGTCTTCTTGATGCAAGGGAGGTGTGCTCTTGTCTGGGACGCAGATCAAAGGGTTAGAAATTGAGGCAGTGGTTGCGGTAAGCTTGACAGGTGTTGTGGAGAGCTTTGTAGGCGTGGGTGAGTGGCTTGAATTTACATTTTTCTTGGACTGGGAACCAGTGGAGATTATTGAGGTTATTTTGCTGGATGACCAGGAATTGTCTTTTGGCAGCGTTCTGGGTGGTTTGGAGTCGGCGTATGACATTGGCTGGGATTCCGATGTAGAGTTCATTTTCGTAGCTGGGTGACTGTTCATCTGGCGTTAAGGTGGATCCACTTGACAATCCTGTGTAGCACTCGCCTATGCTTGATGAGGCGATGGAGTTGATCAGTCTGCTGTTGGAGAGGTTGGTGTCCAGGATGTTTCCGAGGTTCTTGGCATGGTCCACAGGGGTGGGTAGGGTACCAAGTTCGGAGGGCCACCAAGAGGCGTCCCAGGGGAGTGGTTGTTGCCAAAGATAAGGACTTCAGTTTTGTCTGCTTTGAGCTGATGGCAGTTGTTTTTCATCCAAGCAGCAACATTACTCATGCAGTTGACAAAGTTTGCTTTGGCGGTGCAGGTTGAGTCAGTAAGGGAGAGGATGAGCTGTGAGTTGTCGGTGTTGGATAGTATGTTGATGTTGTGGGCTCTGACAATATACGCGAGGGGAGTCTTGTAGATGTCGAAGAGTGTTGGGCTGCATGACGATCCTTGAGGGACTCTGCAGATGTGTTTGTTGGGTTATGAGATGTAGGGAAAAGTCTAACTCGTAAAGTTCTGTACATGAGGAAGGATGATATCCACTAGAGGACAGGTCCTCAAATACACAAGTGCTGAAGCTTTCTGATGGCTGAGTTGTCGGAGACCATACCAATATCAGCAGGGAGGTCAAGGTGGATGAGTGAGGCTGTTTCTCCTTCCTCAAGGATGCTTCTGATGTCATAGCTTACCGCAATGAGGACTGTTTCTGTGCTGTGGTTGGTGCGAAAGACGGACTGAGAGCTGTTTAGGAGTTGATGGAGTTCTAGGTGGTCTGCAAATTGTGTATTGATGGCTTTCTCCATGACTTCAAATGGAAAAGGTAGACGAGAGATGGGTCTGTAGCTATGACATGAAATGAATTGAGAAGGATTGATAAGAACGCAATAAATGCCCAAAGGCATCAAGGTGCTTAAGTATGGTCAGTTCAGATGAGAAATATAGTCAGCGAGAATAGCGGCTCTATGTTAATAGAGACATTGCACCTTCATTAAAGGGTGAACAGCCAGGTTTTAAAAGCTTTTCGAAAAGGGGCATAAGCCTGAAGGCAGGTGATGGAATGGAGGATGGAGTTACAGAGCTAGGCTGCGGCCACAGAGAAAGCGTTACTGCCCCACCTTTCCTACTGGAGTTTGGGGACAACCACACGGTTGCGATTTACAGAACTGCCTGGAAGGAATGTACCAATGGAACATAGTTCTAATTCCTCCAGGCCCAGTGTTCTGTAGGGCCATGTGCACAATGCATAGGGCTTTAAACGTAATGCGATTATTCACTGGTAACCAATGAAGCTTGGATACCCCTGTCGAGACTAAGTGGTATTTTGGGATATCAAGAATCAGTCTTGCTGCTGCATTCTGCAGTTTAGCTATTGCAGACTTAATAATATCCAGGCATAGCACATTACAGTAATCAGGCCTGGACGAGATCAAGGCCAGGGCCACTTGCTTGAGCACCGGCAGAGGAATAAAAATAAACACTTTCTTAAGAGCCCTAATAATCCAGAAGTAGGTCGATAGTGAGTGGTTAACAGATTTTTGTCCACCTTACACCCAGGTTTTTCGCGGAACCATCGGGAGTGGGTAATGTATCCAGCATTTCTGGCCACCAAGAGTTGTTCTATATGGATGGTTGGGTACCAAAGATCAAGACCTCCGTCGTGTCCCCATTCCCTCAAAGATAGTTTTTGCCCCTTCAGGTGGCTACTGCCTGCATACAACTATTAAAGTTAGCAGAAATGGCCTCCTTATCATTGGTGATGGACACAATTATTTGTGTTTTGGCATACGAATGCTCCTGTAGTCCAAAGTAGTGTATCAGTTTGGCCAGTGGGGAGACATATAGGTTGAATAGTTTTGAGCTCATGGAGGAGCCCCGAGGAACCCTATATGGCAAGGTGATAGAATCAGACTCGAAATGATTAACAAGTACCGTCTGCGACCTGTCCACAAGGAAGGAAGTTAGAAGTTTTAATGCGGAGTCTGTTAACCCCAATTCCTGCAGCCAGCAGGCAAGTAGGCTCAGAGAGATGGTATCAAAGGTTCTGGACAGATCCAAAGGGATCAATGCCGCAACCTGCCCTGACCATGGTTTGAATGTTGTCAACTGCTGAGAAGAGTGCAGATTCAGTCCCATGGTTACTTCAGAACCGAAACTGTGAGACATTCAGCAATTCATGTTCTTACATGTGTGTCATAAGATGCACATTCAGGTGTTTTCCAAAGATTGTGGCAGGGATGGGAAGCAGTGAAATGGGACAGTCATTTTTTGAAGTTAGTAGGATCCAGGTTAGGTTTTTTGAATTGTGGCTTAGCCATAGAACATTTACCAGAGATGTGGAAAGCTACTGAGGGTGTTGGGGTCCTCTGTTGGTTTCTGCAATAGGGCATTGACTTCTCCATTTTTTCAGCAACACAGAAAGGTGGCAGTGGTTATGGAGGTGTTGATGATAGTGGTGAATGTGGGGGGATGATGATGGTTCTTCCAAGGTTGTATATAAAGTGGAGGCAGGAGTCCGAGGGGGCTCTTGAATGGATGGTATTAATCAGGGTGGTAGCGTCTTCATTCGAGAGTGGCTTCCAGTTGCTTAGCTACTGTTTTGCATTGAGGGAGGTGTCCTGCTGGGTGTATCAATGATTATGCTGTGGGTCGAATGTATTGTAGATCTTGGCAATCTTCTGTATGAAGAAGTTTAATAGGTTGTTGCAGAGTTCTTTGGATGGGGTGATGTCGTCGTTGGCAGCGGTGGGGTTGGAAAAATCCTGGACGATGGTGACGACTTCTTGTCATTGTTGGAGCTGGCTTCGAGTCTGTGACTTTGGGCCTTTTTCTTTATGTCTCGTAGGTGTCGTTGGTAGAGGTTGAAGGTGGATTTGTATGTGGATGTTGCGGTGGTGTTTTTGTCGAGTCTCCATTTTCTCTCACGTTGATTGAAATGGTGCTTGGACTCCATGAGGTTGTTCGTGTACTAGCTGGGTTGTTTTTTATTTTTTTTTGAAGTTTTGTTTCTGGTGAGAGGTGTGATGTTGGCACAGTCGATAAACCATTTATTGAAGAGCATGGTGTCAACATCGAGGGTCTCAGTGAGGTTGGTTGGGTGTTCCTGTAGGGTCTTGTTTCCATTTTCTTCAGATATTTTGTCCCAGTGTCTTGATGGTGCTCTGGGTTATACTAGTGGGGTGGCTTGGTGGGTGGATATCTTGAAATATATTATGTAGTGGTCAGACCATGTGAGTGGGGTCATGTGGTTGGTGGTGAGCCTGTTGTTGGCAGAGAAAATCGAGTTGAGGGTATGGCCTGCTGTGTGGATTGGTCCTAGGACGAGCTGGGTGTGCCTGAGATTGCTGAGGCTGTCGAGGATAGCCGTTGAGTTGAGGTCTGTGGCATCTTCCATGTGGAAATGTAGGTCCCTGAGGATGTAGTTGGTTGATCTCATGGAGAGGGGAGTGATGAGGTCTGCGATGTGGTTACAGAATTCCACTATGGCGTCCGTTTGTATTTTGAAGTGTAGGTGTTTCATGAGGTCAGTGTCCGAATTCGTGGAGGTGGAGCAGTTAATCGTGTTTTTGTAGATGATTGCGAGTCCTCCATCTTGTTTGTGGTTCTATCCTGGCGTATGATTTTGTAAACAGGAGGAATGGCTGTGGCGATGACCGGGTTGAAGCCAAGTTTTGGCATGGAAGATAAGGTCAGATGTGTTGCTGATGAGGAGGTCCACGATTTTGGTGAAGTGTGTACTGAGGGTTTGGACGTTGAGGAGCATGGCAGACAGTTGGTGTGGGGTGCTGGAGGTAGGTGTCAATTGTTTAGCGACAGTGGTGTTGACGTCTGAGGTGTCGCAGGTGAAATCGCAATGGGTGCAGGAGAAAGGTCTTACCGTGGTGCTGGAGAATGCACAGCAGCAGCGTGTTTGATGGTATGTTGAAGCTGCTGCTGTGGTGTTGCCTTGGATGTTCATGGGGGCCAGGGTTCCTGGGGCTTGGCTCGGTCCAGGCATGGACAGGCGTAGAAAGAATTGCCTTTGGTGACCCTTTGGCACGCCTGCAGCATGTCCGCTGCACAGTCGCGCTGCGGCCTGCATTAAGTAGGTCTTGGTGTGTGTGGGGCTTCTGTTGGCAGGAAGAACTGTGAGCAGGAAACCCAGGCAACAGCAGTGTCATTCAGTGAAAAGGCAGCAACTGGATCAGCCTGGAACAAGCAGGAACTGGAGGCCATGCGCAAGTGGCAGGCTAGGTGCCCAGATGCCTACTCCCACCATTTGTGATCCGCTAGATGTCTACAGATATATTTGTCAACCCTGGCATTTAAAGATCCCACTAGGTGGTTTAAAACTAGATAATTCCCTTGGTGGTCCAGCCACTACCAGAGACGCCGAACCTCTCATCACAGGACCCAGGATCCCACCTCTCCTTGCTTGTTGAAGTACCACATAAAGGCGGTGTTGTCCGTGAGCATCTGCGCCAGTCTTCCTTTGATGGTGGGCAGAAAGGCTTCAACACAAGATGAATCTCCCTATACTCCAACAAATTGATGTGAAATCAAGTCTCAAAAGCTCTTCATACCATTTGTCCTCATCATATTAGGGTCCATGTCATCATAGTTATTGTTTTCTGAATCTGTGCCAAAAATATTTCTTAAAGTTTGGGCCTTACTATGTAGTAAGGGCAAAATATCAGAATCAGAGGGATTATGCACTGGGTGCGACTTCGGTCGAGGGTGTGGCAGATCGGTTCAGAGTTGGATAGCACTCTAGGCCTTATATCCTCATCCAGTGTCAATGCAAGTGGAACTGGCAAAGAGGATGGAGCTTAAACAAGCACCAGAGTTGGTGCTGTACCGGACATGGGTCCAAGAAGCACAGATGGTGCCAGGAGCATGCTGGCGGATCTTTGAGGTTCAAATGCATGCCAGAGGTTACCAGTTAAATGCCAGAAATACACAGGTAGTTCCCCTGAAGCCTTCTACCTTCTTTAACATCACAGCCGGACCTGGAAACTAAGGGTGTAGTGAGAACAGATGCAGAATTAGCTCTGAAGGTGATCGGATGCAGACAGAGAGGCACTTTAATGCCTTCCTGCCCTCTCTAGAATTTGAGAAAGTCAGAAAGGGGCTGTTTCCTGCTTGGATTTTTTGTGTTTGGGTTTTGAATTTGGCTTGAGTCAAGTCAAGTCAAGCCAGGGACATTTGTATTGCGCACAGATCACTCCAAGAGTCTCGTATATCTTTAGGGTTCATCTGGGCACACTTGGTGAAGGTCTTGGAGTCGTGTTCCAACCCCAGGCATCACAAGCAGACTTCGTGAGGGTCTGTCACACATATCCATTCGTGACACTCCCAGTAGTTTTCGAGGTGACATTTCCCTTGCACACTAGATGAAAATGTAGTTGAAAAATCTGGTTAAAGATTAGGAAGAACCTCTTGATCCACAACTGGAAGGGCAGAAAGAAAGGAAATGACATCAACACACTGGGTGGTGCTTACTTGCAGTTCTGAGTGTCACTTCTGGAGCAGCGCGACTTCGGCACTGAGCCACACAATGGCACCAAACATTGCACAGGACAATAGCTTCAAAAGCGTCACGACCCAGTCCGACTCCTTCGAATTATTCACAGGGTGAGGAATCTGCGATTAGAAGTATCCATCAGAAAATTCTAAAGGCCGAAGCTAGATTTTAAGCCCCAGTCTTACCAGAAAAGAAACGTGCAGCATTTAAATAAAGGCACTGGGTCCCACAGTATATCTGTCCTTAACACTCGGATGTGAATGACCTCCATAAAGTGCTCGTTATGGGAATTGGCATGGTTGGTTCACTCCTGACTCCACATACAGGAAGCTGTGGACACGGAGACTGAACTTTCATGTCAATAACAGAGAGGATTACGCGCAATGAGAGTTAATAACTCAACAGGCATGTAAAGTGTGCTTACTTCCGACTAAGCAGCTCATTCGGAGTGTTGCACTTTTGCCTAAGTACCACTAGGTGTAAAATCTGTGATCCCCATGACTGAAGTGTTATCCCAGGTATTTTTTGGCACCCAAACAATTTCTTTTTTTAAATTCAGAATGGGGAATAACATGTAAATGCCATTTTAACTCATATACAAATTGTACCTTTTTCCTATTTCCAACATTTTTTCCTCACACAAATTTCTCAACATAATACCTGCAGAAAATTGTATAGGAAGATCGGGGGGGGGGGGGGTAAAGTTCTGGTCAGAGTGCAAATTCCCCTCAACTTGATATTTAAAATCAGGCGCACTTTAGATTTATAAGGTGCTCTGTATGAGTCTATAAAAAGTGATCCATCTAGTAGAGGCAGAGGAGTAGCAGGAAATAAAAATTGAAAGTCAACTTCACCACTGGAATTGATTTCTGCCAAAAATGGCCAAAGATTCAGCGTTGGTTGGCTTCCTCTCTGAACTTTTAAACATAATCTCTACAAAGAAGATAATGCAAGTGAATTGATGGGTATGACGGGCATTTTGGAGAAGAATGGGAAGGGATGAATCACATTGGTAGGCATTTTAGGGAAGATGTTAGTGACTCTCCCTGTGCTGTATGTTATCTTGTTGAACGGCAAACTTCAGTTCCATTTGTTGATAGTCAGACACCATTTACCCACAACTAGAATCCCTGTGCAGCATACTCGACTTTCTTAGTGTGGTTCACAGAGCTCTGCTGTCCATGTTGAATTTTCTCTGAATATATCTTCTCTACATTTTTTCCAGAAACTGATACTGGATCCGGAGCGGACACCTTCTCTACCAACCCATCTACCTTCTACCGTGGTAAACGTAATGGGTTGGCTGCCTACAGAATCATCTCACGCCAATTGGCCCAGAAGAGTGACTCCGAGAGTCCATGAAGTGGTGGTTTTATGAGACTTTCCATATTGCATATCAAGAGGTTCCCCTACTGCGCCGTTGTGGGTTACTGTGCTCTGCTTTCCTCCCAATGGTGCCCTCCAGCTACAAAAACATAACATTTGTCGGATTCCCCATCACTCAATGTGCAGACAAATTGGAGTTCTAGAGGCTGACTGTCTTCATCTTCAATCTCAAAGCGGACACTCTATCCAGCTTGTCTTCTGAAGATCTGTATTTATTTGAAGAACACAATGTACAGCTTTAAGGGATACGACAAAAGGGCTGGAGGAAACTGAGAAAGAAGAGACAGAAAAGGGAAGACAAATCCGCTTGAAATTTTGTGCCAGAAAATATTCTTTCTGGCACATTTTTATCTACAGTCTTAATGTTCACATGATGGTATTTAACAATCTCTTAGGCCTCAGCTTTACGAGCCCACAGACAGAAATACTGCTACTCATTCGAGGCATTGTGATGAATCTTCATCAAAATCAGGACAAGTGCATGGGGAGGGAGGGTATTCCTAAGCGGTGTGCTCACTTTATGAACTGTTCCGTCTTGTGTTCGTGTGCTACTTTGGATACAGTGGCAGCCACAGCTGAGAGTTGGTCTTCCTATCACTGCCAAGCCCTTTTTAATCAGCCCTTCCCATATTTTTCCTTCACTGGAGACAGCACTCCAGAATTTTAAATAAGGCTATATCTCTTGTGCATAGAGTTCTTTACCAAGAGCATAGAGCATGCTGGGAGCACTACTCCACAATGAGCACCGCCTGGTTGTGGCCATTGTTCCATTTGACATCCTTGACAAATTTGTAAACCTTTGAGTATGGTGTTGTAAGGCTGGAGTCATCTTTTCCTCCTCAAACTGCTGTTGGATTAATGGATTAAACTGCATGAATAATCGGAAATTCAACATAACACAAAGTAATCCGATGATAGTAGAAAATGGGTTAAAGGGAGAGAATGACATGCAGTTCAGTGCACAGAAAGGTACCAATGCTTCACTTAACCTCTTTCCTTTTGGACTATTTTCAAAAACAAAATCTAAAAATAAATCCTCCCACAAATTCTATGTGATGGTGGTGCATTTAGAATATAATGCACTGATTGAACCCTCCAATATTTCCTCAAAAAGGCTAAGGGTCCGCTCTGCTCCCTTGGCTCAAATTAGGATGACTGCAAATCTGATTGGCTGCTTTCCCTTCTGTTACATTCTCTAGCTTGGAAAACAGAAATGAGGCAAATGCCCACCTTGCATTTTGTTTATTTACTGCCATTTTTTTAGTCGCTGAAGCTGTGGACATTTAAGACTTTAAAATAAATTGAATGATTGACATTTTTAGGTAACGGAGGCCTTAAAAAGGCATTTTTCCACGTCAACACTGAATTAGAACCTGACATGGAGTCGAGTTCCAAAAGAGTGTCCAATTGATGCCACTTAAGTTTCAAAGATGGTGCTTTCCTACTGTGTCCCCTTCTGAGGGGAGCAGTCACATTCAGGAAGATAAGATGGTGCTTTCTTGTATGCCCCTCAAAAAAGGTAACCCGAATGTTTTTCCCCCTGTTCCTAAGAGGGCTGGAGAGGGGTATATACTGTACAGGGGGAGAGTGTGCATGGCAAGAGACGAAGTCCCTGATCAGAGGGAGAAGAAGTGTCCTTATCTTATTTTGTAAGCCTGTGATTTTTAGACCAAATAAATGTTATAATATTTCTATGAAAGAGTCCGAATTTCATTCTGAAGTAGTTGTATTAGCGGAAGGGAGTGTGATCCGGTGTGAAGTGCGCCATGATTTTGGAGAAGTGTGGCTCAGGGGTTAGAGGCAGCCGACCCGGAAGCTGAGATCGGTCCTGGACCAGGGTTCAATTCCCCGCCTCGGCGGGTCTTGGGCTAAAAATTCCACGGACTCGATAATTCTCGCCCCGGTGCCTCCTTGACTCACGGGTTCACACTCTGCGACTCTGGGCAATAGCTTGCTTAATCTCCACAACAGCCTCTCGCGGCGGGATGCCTGACTTTCACCTTGTGGATACCCTGCTATCTCACAGGGGAATACCAGGAAGGGTTCCCTAAGCAAGCGCCGGGACACCCACTGCGGGTAGCTGTGCGCTATATAAGCTCAATTACACATGATTAGACAGAAGTGAAACATATTTTTTTTAAAGATATCGTTTTTTATTGAGTTTCATTAACAAAAAGAAAATAGTACAACAAACCCGCATAATTGCATTGCAGGCACACATCAGAAGAACATAGTTTGGCTCTCAAATACACTGCAAATAATGAAGCAGTAGGAAATGGCATAAGACAACACAAACCCTAATATCATCAGTCTATTCATCCCCAGAAGTGGCTCCATCGCGTTCACCTTCCCCACCTCCCTGTGTTCTCCAAGAAGACCATACCTAGTCCCATTTCTAGGGGCATCCCCAGCTTTTGCAGATCGTCTTCTCGGTGAGTATGCAGTAACCCAAATCATTGTGCCAACCCTGTGGTTGTGGCGGGTCCGGAGCTCCCCAACTTTGAGCAATATTTATTTTTGCCACACCTAGTCCTAGGGATAGCCATATTTGACTATACAAAGGAGGTGGATTATCCCCCCAGATATTTAATATGCAGCATTTGATTGTGTCCCGCACCTGATATCCCGAGGATGTGCGCATCATATCTCTACCGGCAGACCAATAAGTCTTTATTCGTGGGCAGTCACAAAGAATATGAATATAGGACCCCCCACCTCCCCGCAGCCTCAGAAGCAAAATGTTGTTGGGGTTTTCCCTATAATGTGCAGTGTGGTTTGGAAGTAGTAAGAATGGTGCAATATGCGCAATTGAACTAGTCGAAATTCTGATTTTATTGCAATCTCGCGGGGAGCTCCCAGCGCTTCTTCCCACTCGACCTCTTTGAATTGGCCAACCTCAGCCCCCCACTTCGCCTTAATTTTTTTATAGATCAGGGAAATAGCTGTTTTTGGTTAATCGCTCCATCAAAACACGGTCTTCTAGTCGGAAGGCGTCCTCACTGGATGTCGTGGCAGATACCTGTACGGTAATTGTGTGTTTGAGTTGAATATATTTATAGCTTTGTGCGGCTGCTAGGTGGTATTTATCCGTTAATTCAGTTGAGAATTTGATCTTGATTAAAGAGCAGCAGGGATGGTAGGGGAGAGGGGCGTTATCTTGAGCCATGATAACTGGATGGAGCGAGTATGATATGAAATGGGAAGCTGTGGCCTTACGAAGAAATGGAATATGATCTATTTTTGAGAGATGTGACAGTATTAAGGGATGCATTGTGGTCCTATATGAAGAACTGCTAAGAGTGGAGGAAATGAAGGATGATTTGGTTTCGATGTTATTTTGCAGAACACTCTTTTACTTTAGGACTCTTGATGCAAAACTGAAAAAAATATACAGATTGAATGGATGTTGTAAGTAAAAAAGCCAATGTTTTCAAGTTTCCAAAAACCTCTGGTGATTGACAGCGACTCAACATTAGCAGAAGATATGCTATGTCTGGGGGGGCCAGAACCGAAAGGAAGCTTCATCCAAAGCAGGTTTGATAGTATGGTGAGATTACTGGCAGACTGGAGAAGAGAAATGTGAAAACGTGATGAGACACATACGTTTTTACTTTTAAATGGTGAGTGGGCACAACTATTCAGAATGCAGTGGGAGTCAATGAAGCTCTTGCAGCACAGGAATGATAAGATGTCTCTTCAGTGTACCCATAAATGCTTCCGAAGACGCTGCAGCCGTTCATTCGGATACAAAAACATTGATTGATAAAAAAATTATAATGCGCAAAACAATAACCCGCAGGTATCAAGGCGCCTACCAATAACATCTAAAAAGGAAACGTGCATCCTTACACATAGGCTTGCAGGAAGAGGCGAGTTTTAAGGGCACTTCGGAATTTCTGTAGGGAGGGTAGGGACCTAAGATCCAGAGGGAGATCATTCCACCACTTAGGGGCCAGGGTGGAGAAGGCCCTACCACCCCACTTGGCTCTTCGTATGCGGGGAACTGTGAGGAGCAGTTTCCTGGAAGAGCGCAAGTCCCTTCCAGGAGTGTAGTGGGAGATGATAGAACCAATACCCGTGTCGCTGTTCTTTGCAATGGCTCTATAGGTCATGCATAGGACCTTAAACCGTACTCGGTGCTCTACCGGTAGCCAATGCAACGCTTTCCTAGCCAACGTGGCCGAGGAGCGTCTGGGAACATCCAGAACAAATCTGGCCGCAGCATTCTGGACTACCTGCAAGCGCTGCAGCAGGCTCCTGTTTATCCCCGCATACAGCGCATTACAGTAGTCCAGTCGCGAGCCAATAAATGCAACCGCTATTTGCTTTCTGGATTGCTGAGAGAGATATTTCCTAATTCTTCGCAGGGTGTGAATTAAGCCCCAGCAGGTAGAGATGGTTCTACTAACCTGTCTGCCCATATCCAGGGCAGGGTCTATCATCACCCCAAGATTCTTAGCAGATGTCGTGGGGGAAGGACATTCTCCTAACGAGTCAGGCCACCAACTGGCTGACCAGATGTTCTCTTTCCTTCCAAACACCTCAGTCTTCTCCCCATTCAGTTTGAGTGAATTCTGGATCATCCACTGACCAACCGCCTCCATGCAAGATCTAAAGTTGGAGGCAGTTGGTACATCTGAATGGGAAAGAGAGACGAGGATTTGGGTGTCATCTGCATAGGAAACTACCTCCATCCCGAAAGTTCTGATTAGTCTGGCTAGTGGGGTCACGTAGATGTTGAATAAGGTCGGACTAAGAGCCGACCCTTGCGGGACCCCACACAGCACCGATCGGGATGGAGATAGGAACTCCCCCCAGCTTGACTCGTTGTACCCTTCCGTCAAGGAAGGAAGTCAGTAGATCTAGAGCTGCGTCCTTCACCCCCACTTCCCTCAGACGAGCTGTAAGTACTGAGGGGGAGAGGGTATCAAAGGCCGCAGTTAGGTCTAACAGGACCAGGAGGGTGGTCTGGCCCCCATCCACTTTCGTGCGGATCTTATCAAGCACAATAGTGAGGGCCGACTCAGTGCTGTGTTCCCTCCTGAATCCGTGCTGGGAGAAGTCCAGACATCCCGAGTCTTCCACGAAGGCAGCGAGATGCTTGTTTAGATGTGCCTAAAGCATCTTCGCAGGGGCTGGAAGCAGTGAGATCGGACGGAAGTTTTTTAGGACCTCCGGATCAAGGGAGGCCTTCTTTAGCAGGGGTTTCACTACTGCACTCTTCCACTCCGAGGGGAAGACACCGTCTCTCATAGCTAGATTCATAATTTCTAGCAGAGGCGGTAAGAAGGTTTCCCTACACTGCTTGATGATTGTCAGTGGGCAGGTATCTAGGGGGGAACCAGATTTGGCAAGGTCTCCAGATCTTGTAGGACCAGCGGGGGAAAGGAGTCCAGGGTGCTCAGAGGGGAGATGTCTGTAGTGGTCATATTCATCTCAACCCGAGCGGGGGCCCCCTGATAGATGCTCTTTGTTCCTCAAGAGCCAGATAAATATCCTGTATTTTGGTGTGAAAGAAGGAAGCAATTTTATCACAAAGATCTTGCGAGGGTACAACAGGGTCAGGGGCTTGTAGGTTGACTAAGGAGTCAACAATTCTGAAAAGCTCCTTCGGCGAGGAGAGCGAAGTTGTCATGGCCACAAAGTAATCTTGTTTGGCCCGCACAATCTCAGCCTTGTATTTCCTGACCAGGAGTTTGTGAGCTTCCTTGTTCTTAAGGTCCCAGCCTGAATGCCAGAGCCTCTCCATCCTCCTCACTTCTTGCCTGAGGAGCCTGAGGGATTCAGAGAACCAGGGGGCAGATGGTCTTTTTCTGGCTCGGCGGCGGGTCTGTACTGGGGCCAGTTCATTCAGGGCCTCAGTAGTAACCTGTTCAAAATGACCAACCGCGGTCTGAACACTGTCCATGCAAGTGATAGAGAGACTGACAGCCCATGGCGCAAAGGAGTCATTGCTGATGTTCCTAAAATTTCTTGCAGTTTCCACTGAGTGTTTCCCTATTTTACTTCCATCCATCCTATGGTATTCCAGAAGGAAAGGGACCGCAAGGTGATCGGACCAAGACAGGTACACCGGATCCTTGACGGTCAGGCGATGGTCATTCGAGAAAATGCCATCTAGTGTGTGGCCCGCACGATGGGAAACCCCACTAACTCGCTGCGTGAGTCCACAGGACGCCAAGGCCTCAATAAGACATGAAGTGTCGGAAGAATCATGTCGTTCTAAATGATAATTAAAATCACCTAAGATGGAAATATTTTCTCGACCAAAATAGGGTTCCAAGGATTGGAGGAGATTGTGCGTGAAATCGGTCCTCGGGCCAGGGGGTCGGTACAGCAGAATTCCGCTGAAAAAAGGGCATTGCCCTTCCTTTATGGTGAAATAGAAAGCTTGAGAGTTATCAGGAAAGTCGGGTATAGGTATTGTATGGCATTGCAAGTGGTCTTTAAAGAGGATCGCTATGCCCCCTCCCACTCGTCCCTGTCTGTCCAGTCTGGCCAGGCAGTACCCTTCCGGTACTGCTTCGATCAGATCGGGACCAGATGAGTCTTTAGCCCAAGTTTCAGTAATGAACACTAGGGCAGGTTTTCTGTCTAAGACCATCTCCCTAAACATTATCTTGTTTTTGACAAGGGAGCGGGCATTGATCAAAATGCCTTCCACTCCCACTGTCCTGAGTCTACAGACAGCGGGGTGGTCAGAGGAGAGGTGACGGGAAACAGGACTAACAAGCCCACGCGAGTGGTGGCAGCCACATCGTAAAGGGATATGAAGTTCGTCAGGTTCATAGGAGTGCGAGCACCACAAACTTCGGGGTTTCAGGCGTAGCATCTCCTGAAGAGAATATCTATACAAGGAGGCAGAAGCTTTGTCTAAGTCCAGAGTCCAGCCGCCCAGCGCGTCCTCAGCGCGGACAGGCGCAGACGGGCTGGACTCTGGCGTGACTCCGGCGTCACCACGGCGCACACGCTGCGCGCCATTACGGCCGGTTAATATAGAGCTCTAGGCAGTCCACCTGAATGCTAGAGCGCAGGACAATAGAGCGCTTCCCCGAACCCTCCCAAGATGGCGCCCAACCAGCTCCGAAGCGCGAGGGACCGGCCCGCCCGAGTAGCGGTGAGGAAACAGATTATATGTGGCAATGCGGACAGGGATTAAAAACAGGGGAGACAGTGTTCCTAAATAAATTCAAATCATGAGACAAAACAGGGAATTTAAAAATACGCAGAGCGTCCTGAAAGCAAGCCTAGTTGTAATGATAGAAATCCAAGTAAGGAGAGCCTACCTCCAGTCCTGCTTAAATACTATTTCTCTACTGCTCGCTGCTGCTCTCGGCGACAGCCTCTAGGCAGTCCACCTGACTGCTAGAGCGCAGGACAATAGAGCGCTTCCCCGAACCCTCCCAAGATGGCGCCCAACCAGCTCCGAAGCGCGAGGGACCGGCCCGCCCGAGTAGCGGTGAGGAAACAGATTATATGTGGCAATGCGGACAGGGATTAAAAACAGGGGAGACAGTGTTCCTAAATAAATTCAAATCATGAGACAAAACAGGGAATTTAAAAATACGCAGAGCGTCCTGAAAGCAAGCCTAGTTGTAATGATAGAAATCCAAGTAAGGAGAGCCTACCTCCAGTCCTGCTTAAATACTATTTCTCTACTGCTCGCTGCTGCTCTCGGCGACAGCCTCTAGGCAGTCCACCTGACTGCTAGAGCGCAGGACAATAGAGCGCTTCCCCGAACCCTCCCAAGATGGCGCCCAACCAGCTCCGAAGCGCGAGGGACCGGCCCGCCCGAGTAGCGGTGAGGAAACAGATTATATGTGGCAATGCGGACAGGGATTAAAAACAGGGGAGACAGTGTTCCTAAATAAATTCAAATCATGAGACAAAACAGGGAATTTAAAAATACGCAGAGCGTCCTGAAAGCAAGCCTAGTTGTAATGATAGAAATCCAAGTAAGGAGAGCCTACCTCCAGTCCTGCTTATATACTATTTCTCTACTGCTCGCTGCTGCTCTCGGCGACAGCCTCTAGGCAGTCCACCTGACTGCTAGAGCGCAGGACAATAGAGCGCTTCCCCGAACCCTCCCAAGATGGCGGCCAACCAGCTCCGAAGCGCGAGGGACCGGCCCGCCCGAGTAGCGGTGAGGAAACAGATTATATGTGGCAATGCGGACAGGGATTAAAAACAGGGGAGACAGTGTTTCTAAATAAATTCAAATCATGAGACAAAACAGGGAATTTAAAAATACGCAGAGCGTCCTGAAAGCAAGCCTAGTTGTAATGATAGAAATCCAAGTAACATGCATAAATAAGTGCACAAACATAGTCTAATCTTATTATTATTACAACTGTTGTTAACTGTGTGTTTTACATGTGGCCTGGATAAGTAAAACATTCTGTAGTAACCTAAAATGGAAAAGGCAACATTTAGTCTTAGAGTGTTTGAGACCTAGTAATCCATAAAAAGAGAGTAATTAAATAATGACTGAAAACATGTCTCACCATTTTGGCAGGTGTATGCAGCACTCCCAAGCAGACTGGATAGAAATAACATATCTTGTGGGTAGGGATTGGCCACAAACAAGAGCTCCTTTTTAAGGGGCTGAGCTTTCACACATTCTGCATATTAAACCATTCTATGGTAGCCCGCAGTGATGGAAAAGTGGACCTTCTTGTGGTGTTGGACAGGACATTCACTTCTACAATTAATTTATTCTTATCCATTTAGTTCGGAAATGCAGATCCAGAACTGTGTTGAGCTGCTAGATGCCACAGATAAATATTACATAAGATTGGCATTGTATTGATCACTTAAGTGTTGGGTGTGGCAGGCATGCGACATACAAGCTCGGCCTGATTGTATAACAACATAAGAGCACTAAGGGGCAGATTTACAAGCCCCCTGTGCCACCAGTACGTCGCTTTTTGTGACGTACTGGTGGCGTATTTTACTGCTCCCTATTTACAAGGAAAGGAAAAGCCACCCAGCGTGGCTTTTTCTGTCCTTTTAAATATGGCCCCTTTACACGCAGCACTTTGCGTGAAAGGGGCGGTCCATGGGTGTTGCTGTGGGTGTTCGCACGCAACACCCATGGAACAAGACGCATTTCCAGATTTACGAGGAATCGTGAATCTGGAAATGCGTCTGAATGCTACGCCTCCCAGGGGTGGTGTAGCAAGGCGCAACAAGGAGAAATGTTCAATTTCTCCTTGTGTTTTTCCTCTTTCAATGGGTGCTGCATTCTACAGCACACATTGAAAGAGGGAAATGCCTGTAGTGATTGGTTTTGTGCAGGAAGGTACCCCGTCTTGCACAAAAACAAACTCCCCAGGACGCAGGCATCCTTGCACCATGGTGCAAGGGTGCCTGCGCTGGCGCATGGCAGCTGTTTATGCGCCGCGCAGGGGAGAGCACAGGAATGCGACATATTATTGTAAATATGTCGCGTTCCTGTGCTTTGGAAATGCTGCAGCGTGGCACAGCCAAAGGGCTTGCGTTACCGCAATGCGGCATTTCATCGTAAATCTGCCCCAACTCTTTAGGGAACGTGTGGGTCGTCGTCAGGCTCATGGCTTAGGCACATAATATTTTGAATGGTAATGCTAACGGAGCGTTCAGGATCGCCAAATTATTTTTAGACATTATTTGCAGAGCTGTAAGCTGATATTAGTCACACTAGCAAAACAGAGAACTGAAATCTCCACTCTTTGAAAGCTACAGGACGATATGCAATGATAAGAGACGCTAGGCCATCCGGCGTTGCACTAATCAGGCTTGGAAGGAAATAGAAATGACAGCATTTGCCTGCCTTCCATGTGTTTTTGCAGCAGAGGCATAGCTAGTGGTCCGAAGTGATGCAAGTGAGCTGTGTAGGAGTTCCCTCAGTGAACTTGATTTAGGTGGGGTAGACATGAAGAATGATTTTAGAGGGGCATGCCGAAGTGCTGCTATGTGACTGCAGACCTGATACCTTTCAGAGGGCTAGAGAGATACTTGTATACCTTGTCATATAGTTAGGGAATTATAATAATCATGAAGCTAATACAATCACAATGAGGCTGATAACGTATGTAGATATTAGGCACAGACTAGTCTAATTTAATAGAGAAAGTAAGGATCTGGAAGTAAACCATTTTAGGTATTTCTAATATTCGTTTTCTTCTATATTATGACTGCAAATATTACCATAATAATTACCATTGTTCTGATACATAAGATTTATGTTCAAATAGTGCATTACAAATAACCTTTTGTTCTAAAATAGCAACAACTGTATGTGTCTGCTGTTTCTAAGGGCCAAGGTGGGGATCTTTATCAATATACAATACTCATCTTAGAAAGGAGTTCCTCTGACAGGATTGTCCGACTCCTAACATAATTCATTGTAGTAGGGTGGGAGGCACCTGTCTTTTCCCTTTTCTCTAAAGAAGGTATGCTACGTTTAATTCCACTTGGTGCTATGACCGCTACACGGGAGGGCACCCCAAGAAGTGAAGATCACGACAGAGGCCAATCTCTCTTATGTTCTTACTGTTGCAAGAGTGGAAAGAAATTATTTCAGCAACTTTATTATGAATGCCCATCTTGAATGCTGTCTTGAATGCTGTGGACAGGATGAAAAGGATGAAGGTGTGACATCATACAGGGCTGCCAAAGCGCAAAAGTTATTAGATGCTACCTTGCTTACTTGACAAGAGTCCAATAGGTCCATTTGCTGCAAGTATGTCTGTGTTTGTTTAACAACAGCATCTTCCAAGAATTAAGCAAACAAGGACAACGCAGATATAGGTAAAAAGGTACAGTGATGAGCGGGAGAGTGAAATGCTCTCATATGGAGAAGTGCTGTGCTGGAAAGGAAGGAGATGGTGTGTAGAAAGCTGCGGTGCTGGCAGAGAAGGAGTAGTTTCTTACCTGTAACTCCAGTTCTGTAGTAGGGGTGTCTCTGAGATAGTCATAATCTGTGAATAGTCCCGCCCATGTTCGGGGACCCTGGAGCAATCAAAATAGTCTCTTAAGTTGTCCTCTTCTGCAGTCCTGCATAGACACTTAAGAGAAAATGAAAGACAAATAATGCAGCCATAGACAAACGCCCCTTCACAAAAATCCTTTGTCATGATAGAGAGGAAGGGTTGGACAGACAAGCCTCATAGGCTGCCATTATGTGTCTGGAAAAGGGATACGGTGCCTTTAAGGAACCCTCCAGAGACCCTCGGTATCCCATGATGCACAGCCAAAGGCAAGTTACTTTCAGTTCTTTTTGAAGGTCTCTTAAAGCCAGGCCTGTAGTAACCAGGAAAAAACGTTTCTTCCACTGGGGAGGAGGGTCGGTCGCTTATGACTATCACAGAGATACCCCTACTGCAGAACTGGAGTTACAGGTAAGAAACTACTCCTTCTGTAGTAGGGGATCTCTGTTTATAGTCATAATCTGTGAATTGAATGGCAAGCCCATCCCTAACAACGAAACCCAGCGGTGGAAGAAACCTAAAAGAAAAATCCTTACTGAGCAAATAAATTCCTCAGCAAAGCCTGCCCAACGTGTACATCTGTCCTGGCATCAGAATCCAGGCAGTAATGTTTAGCAAAGGTGTGGACAGATTTCCACGTCGCTGCCCTACAGATGTCTGCAATGGGAACCTTACGTAGCAAAGCTGCTGTAGCCGCTTTGCCTCTAGTTGAATGAGCCTGAGGCTTACCCCCTAGAGTCTTGTTAGCCTTCTTGTAACATAGTTGTAAACAGGACACAATCCACCTAGAGATGGACTGTTTGGAGGTGGCAAGACCAGCCTGACTGAACGGTAATTAACAAACAACTTATCTGACCTACCTATGTCTTTGTTCTTATCTAAGTAGAATTTCAACATCTGTCTCACTTCAAGCGAATGAAGAGACCTCTCCGCCTGAGAGGAAGGATGTTGAAAAAACGTAGGTAAAGTGATCGTCTGGTTGACATGGAAATCTGATATCACTTTAGGAAGAAATTTAGGGTGAGTCATCATGACAACCATGGAAGCATGAAACACAGTATAGGGCTCCTGACAACACAGAGCCTGAATCTTACTCACCCTGCGAGCCGATGTTATAGCCACAAGGAAAGCCGCCTTCCAGGACAAATTCTGTAAAGAAGCCTTCTGAATAAGCACAAAAGGCTCCTTCATCAACCTTGACAGCACCACATTCAGCTCCCACGAAGGCGAAGGACACCTAAAGCGGGGAAATACTTCTTCAAACCCTCCAAAAAATCTTTAATTACAGGTATCTGGAAAAAGGATGTTTGTGAAGGGCATTTCCTACACACAGTTAATGCTGCGAGGTAAACCTTAATAGAATGGAAATTAAAGCCAGATTTAGCTAAATGCAGTAGGTATGGAAGGATGACATCTTCCTTGCAGGAGGTAGGGTCAGCATTCTTGGACGTGCACCGAAATGCAGAACCTCTTCCCCTTGTAGGAGGTCCTGGTGGATGGTCTCTTAGCCTCCTTGAGTATTTCCATGCAGTTGTCAGGCAGGTTCAAGTGTCCATACTGTACTATCTCAGGAGCCGTGCGGCCAAACTCAACGATGAGAGGTTGGGGTGCACCATCAGCCCCCCGAACTTCGTTAGAAGGTCTGGCCGACATGGAGTAGTGTGGCTCACTGGTTAGAGGTGGCAGACCCGGGAGCAGAAGTCAGCCCGGGACCAGGGTTCAATTCCCGACGCGGCAGGGTCGTGGACCTGGGTCAGCGGACTCGATAATTCTCGCTTCGGTGCCTACTCTAATCAGGGGTTCCACTCGGCAACTCTGGGCATTAGCTTGCCTAATCTCCACAACGGCCCCATCAACGCCGGGGATGCCTGGCTCCACCTTGTGGACTCCCAGCAGGGACCATCCCACAGGGAAAGCCAGGACGGGTTCCCCAGCGTTATACAGCGCCAGGAAACCTACGGGTAGCAGTGCGCTTTACAAGCTCAAATACATTTAAAAATACATTTACAAGCCGCAGATGGGGCTGGAGAGACCGGTGGAGCAGGTCTGTGCACCACCACTATCGAGGCCACTCCGGAGCAATGAGGATCATCCGCGCTCTGGGTTGGGACAGGTTGATTAGCACTGCTGGAATCAGGGGAATGGGCGGAAAAGTGTACAGAAAGCTGTTTGACCAGCTTATCCATAGTGCATTCCCCAGAGTCCCCGGTTGGTAAAACCTGGAGGCGAAGTCTCAGCATTTGCTGTTGTCTGCGGTGGCGAACAGAGCTATTTCTGGAGTGCCCCATCTTGCGAAGATGTCTCCTAGCACCTCTTCGTTTAAGACCCACTCGTGGTTTTCCTGAATGAGCCTGCTGAGTGCGTCTGCCTGAGCATTCTACACACCTGGTAGACGGGTAGCCGTTATCGACAGACCCCTGGCTAGCAGCCAATGCCAGATCGCTTGTGCGATCTCGAGCCCCCCAGCTTGTTGCGGTAATACATTGTGGTCGTGCTGTCCATCTGCACTAGCAGGGAGCTGGTCCGGAAGGGCGGATGAAACGGTTTTAGCACCAAATGAACAGCTCTGAGTTCCAGAAAATTGATGTGATACATGGATTCTGCCTGGGACCACGTTCCTTGGATCTATAGATGGTCCGAATGTGCTCCCAGCCCTGGAGAGAAGCATCCGTCACAATGGTCTGTATAGGAATATCCTGGTGGAATGGAACCCCCTTGAGAAGATTCTCATCTGAACACAACCACTTCAGGGACTGCTGAGCGTGCTGAGACAGTCGGATCCTGTCCTGCTCCCTCGTTTCTAGTCCCATTGATCCTCCAGACATTCCTGCAGCGGTCTCATGTGGAAGCGTGCATGTGGTGTGAAGAAGATGCAAGAAGCCAACGAACCCGGGAGAGAAGACACCGTCCTCACTGTCGTTGATGGAATGGACATGAGAGTCTGAGCCTTCCGAAGGATCGATAAGCGTCGCTACTCCAAAGGACACACGCTTGCTCTGAGTGTATCGATGGAGGCTCCCAAGTACTGCAGACACTGAACCGGAGTCGGGACAGACTTGGACATGTTGATGTGCAGACCCAGTTGGTTCAACAGAACAGCCGTCCTGTTGAAGTGCAATTGCGCTTCCTGGAAGGTGGAGGCTTTGATCAACCAGTCGTCCAGATACGGGTAGACAAACACCTTGTTCTTCCTCAGGTGCACTGCCACCACTGCCATGAATTTCGAAAACATCCTGGGTGCAGACTTCAGACAAAATGGAAGTGTGGTGTACTGATAGTGATTGGTGCAGACTAGGAAGCGCAGGAACTTCAGATGTTTCTGTGCAATGGGCACGTGGAAGTACGCGTCCTACAGATTTTTTGTGCAAAGCCAGTCTCCTCGATGCAGCTGAGGATATATCTGGTGCAAGGACAGCATGCAAAATTTTTCTCTGCAAATCCATTTGTTTGCTTGTCGCAAATCCAGGATGGGCCTGAACTCGTTTTTGTCCTTTTTGCACACCAGAAAGAGCCTTGAGTATAGACCCTTTCCCCTTTGAGGCAGAGGGATGTCTTCTATCGCCCTTTTTCGTAACAAGGTATCACCCTCCGCTTGGAGTTCGCGCAGCAGGTATTGTGAGCGAACCGTTGGAATAGCTGGAGGAGGGCTCAGAAAACGTAGGCTGTATCCATTGCAAACAATATTCAGCACCCACTTGACCTGAGTCATTTTTCTCCACTCTACCAGGTAATTCTGAATGCTTCCCCCGCCGGAGTGGGTAACAGAAGAGGGGGATGTAATCCCTCAGGGCTTAGACCCAGCCGGGCCCTTATTCCCCGATGTGGACTGCTGGTTGGCTGTGAGCCCTCTGACGCTTCTGGAAGGGCTGCCTCTGATATTGCTGTTGCCCAGCTTGGTGACCCTGCCCGACCTGGAATCGCTTCGAGGAGTAGCGCCGTTGGTAGGGACGGAAAGACTTCCACTGTTCATTTGGCTTCTCCAAGCCCACAGCCTTGAACTTCCGCCTTCATGGGGACCATTTCGTCGTCCGGATGGGTCCCGAAAAGTGTGGAACCCGAAAAGGTCAGGTTGGCAATCCACTGTTGTGCCTTCGGTTTCAGGGAGGTAAGTCGCAACCAGGAATGGCGTCTCAAATTCACTCTGTGACAGTACCTATGAGCCGCCAGGAGAGAGGTGTCTGCAGCCGCACTGATGATTTGATTGGAAACCATCATGCCTTCATTCAAGATCTCTTGGAAATCTTCCCTTCTGTCCCTTGGGAGGAGTTCAATGAACTGCTGGAGAGACTCCCATAACGAACGGTCATATCGTCCCAGAAGCGCAGTTGAACTTGCTGCTTTCAAGTGGCTGCTGTACTGCAGACCTTCCTTCCCGCCGAATCCATCTTGCGGCTCTCCTTGTCGTGAGGAACCGTGGATGACGGGGCAGTAGAATGTGGCCTGTACTTCTTCTTAAGCCTGGAGGGAGCAGACTTCACCGAGGCAGGCGTTAGGAACAGTTCCATGGCTGGTTCCTCCAAACCTGGCACCAAAGGCAGCAACGGACGAGACAGGTGCTACCGTTGCAGTGTTTCGAAGATGACAGAGGTGGACGGGGTAGGCACAGTCAGTGCGATCCCAGTTTTGCTGCTCCCCTCAACAGCATGTCCTGAAACGTAGCGATGTCATCAACTGGTGAAACCCTCGTAGGCGGAGAGTCTGACAATGTAGGCGAGTACCTCCTGCCACTAGAAGAGTCCGTGTCTGGTCCCTTGTGTACCTTGACCGCGACCTCTCTCTGCGACAACGATGTCGAGATCTAGTCGAAGATCTGCACCCACTACGAGAGCGGTGTCTCGCCCGGGAACGGGACCTTGGTCTTCTGGGCCCAGCCGGAACCACCGGCACAGGCGGTTGCAGAAGAGGTGGCGGCTGAGCCGGAATCAAAGGCCTTGGTGGAGGTTGAGGCGGAGGTGGAGGCGGCGGAGGAGAAGGAAGAGGAGGAGGCGGAGGAGGCGGTGGAGGAGGTTGAGGAAGAGGATGAGGTGGTGTAGGTGTCCTAGGCCGTGAGGGTGAGTAGTTCCTGGAGTATTCCGAATCCAGAGACCAAATCACTCTCCTCTTCTTACGACCAGGCCTTGAGGTGGGTGCTCTGGAGGTCGAATCCCCTGATGAAGAGTGCCGGCGCCGCCGCGACCTGGGACTCTCCGATGTGGAAACGCTAATCACAGAGGACGAACTTGACACTGTTCTGGGCGCCGACTTTCTCTTCAACGTCGGCTCCTTCCTTGACGTCGACCTTTCCCTCAACGTCGACCTTCTCCTCGATGCCGACCTTCGTGAGGACGTTGATGGCGAATGGCGGTGTCGCCTCGACGGCGAGCGGCGATGCCTTCGGGACTCAGCACGACGACGATGGTGTGTGGACGTCGTCTGTGAAGCCCTCGACGTCCACCTCGTCCGAGGTCTCGACGTCCTTCCCCTCGGCATCGCTTCGGCCCAGGGTCGACAGGGAGCATCTGGTCGTCATACCTCTCGACGCCGACGTTGTGGCTATCGACGTCGACCGGGACCGGTGCCGTTTCTGGGCCTTCTCTTGACTGGGGAGCCCCCCAGAGGCCGATGCACGGGCAGAGGACGAAGAAAGAGCTCCTCCATGCCCAGAGGTCCCACCTGCATCCTGATGTCTTCTCTGCTCCAGGCCTTGAAGGTGGATCTTCTCCCTGTCATGCAGGATCCTCCTGGGGAAAAAATTACAAATATCACAGGAGTCAGGCACATGTGTAGATGAAAGACAGAGTATGCATACTCTGAGAGGGTCTGACTTGGCCTTCTTCCTACCACACTCAGGGCACTTGTCAAATAAAGCTGGCATTTTGACAAGAAAGAAGTGGTTTAGCTGCTCAAAAAAGACAGCAAATGAAAGAGAAAGGCCCCAGACGTCGAGTGAAGCACTCAATATCACAAAAAAGCTCCAAAAATTGAAGCTATACCAATAAAGGTAGAGCTCAATGCTCCAGGGTCCTGCTAGCAGGAGCCGGAAAAAAGAACTGAAAGTAACTTGGCTTTGGCTGTGCATCATGTGATACCGAGGGTCTCTGGAGGGTTCTTAAAAGGCTCGGTATCCCTTTTCCAGACACATAATGGCAGCCTGAGGCTTGTCTGTCCAACCCTTCCTCTCTATCATCACAAAGGATTTTTGTGAAGGGGAGTTTCTCTATGTGTGAAACTCTGTAAAATGTGTAAACTTATATATTATTTGGCTATCCTTTTTCACTTCATGATGAAGTGCTGGCCAATGTAGCCTTGTTAATGTCAGGCTGCATTATTTGTCTTTCATTTTCTCTTAAGTGTCTATGCAGGACTGCAGGAGAGGACAACTTAAGAGACTATTTTGAATGCTCCGGGGACAGAGCACATGGGCGGGACTATTCACAGATTAGGACTATACACAGAGAGGGTGCAGCCTGCGTGATAACCTGGTTCACACACGCCCCAAGGTAACTACGTGCAGAGCCCCTCATCAGTCTTAGACGCCTGGGGTCTACCCAAGATTACTGGTCACTACCCGTGCTCAAATTGTAGTATATGCCATCTCACAACACACACAAAAACTCTGAATCTTGAACCAGATAAAGTGTGGACCCAAAGAACACATACCAACTGTAACTCTGCGAACGTGGTGTATTTAATAACTTGCCCTTGTAGGCTACGTTATGTTGGTATGACAACACAAAAGGTGAAATTGTGAATCTGTGAGCATCAGAGCAAATCAGATGTGGTCGCATTACGATTAAAATGAGCGAACACTTCATAAAAAACAATCATACCACAAACGACATGCGGTGGACAGTTTTTGAACAGATTAACGCAAATAAGAATACCCAGAAAATCAAATCTTCTTTGAAAAGGAACAAAGGTGGGTGTATCGTCTTGGCACCAGTACAAGTGGACTAAATGGCACCATCCCCTGGGCCTCTGTACTTCAGAACTAACCTACCTGCTGCTCCCCAATCTGTAGTGCATGTGCTCTCATAGCCCTCATATAACGGTAGGTGCTATCACCACCTTACTATCAGCAGTTTCTGATGCTAGGTATGCTTTTATATCTTTGGGTCTGTGTCCTCCCTATTGTCAGGAGATATAATCTGTACAATAGCCGTTTGAAAAACTTTATTATTCCTGGCATTTTTTCTACTACTGGGATTATGCCTCCCCCTTTTTGAGGACCTTTGGGCATTATGGTGCGGTCCAGGCTGACCCTAAACACTTTTGGCATAGATAAATATCTCTCTCTCTTTCTCTCCAAACGTCATCACAACCAAACATGACATACTCTTTACATCCACTGTTGTACACAAGAAATAAATCGGTGTACACTCTCTTCAACTGGTTGCTCTACAGATATGAATATAACCTTAGGAATGCCCATGTATCCAACACATTAATGTGCGTTTTTCCTCAGCGCACTTCGTTCGGATATTTTATTCTTCGCTTTTACGCTCTCATTTTAAAACAACCGGTTTCCTCTGCAGTTGCCATGACAACACGTGATACTGAAGTAGGATAAACATGCTAAATTTGGTTGGCTGAGTGTCCAACCACGTGACCACAACTGAGCCTATTGGTAGTCGCAATACATTCTCATGCCTTTTCACTCCCACCTTCTACTTGTTGGGACGAGTGAGCGAATCCAGCTCTTCGTCCTATATTAACTCAAAATACCGTGCAGATACCAATCCTTGGGGTCCAGGAACTAAGGGTTCCTCCAGGTACCGAACGGGTGCTGAGCATCGAGGGCGTGAGTGCATACCGATTGAGACCAGTACCGCCTAAAGAGATAAGTACTATGTTCTGTCGTTCCGTTACAGTAGCCAACTCTGGCTTTTGTTTCTTTTATTACAGGGTGTGCCATATTTCTTATACCCCCCTACTGAGACCCATGTTGCTGGAATAAGCAGCTCGTATTGTAAGGCTTATCTGAATTTTACTTGCATTAACTTTTTTGGCCCAGAAAACACTGAAGCAATACAGCTGCTTTACCTATAGTCTAGACACTGGTTACTATGTAGCGTTATACTGGGCATTACAATCCACCTCTTAAAATGCCTCTTAAAATGCCTTTTTTCTACGTTCACCTAAACTTGGCTGTCCAGAACAGTTGTCCTGACATTTTCACAGGACGAATTTTAGCCTGTAGGTGCACACGGTCACTCAGCTCACCCTCGGTCCTGTTATGGCTACTAGCACTTCCTTAGAGCACAGCAGCATTTTCTTGTTTTTCATCTTAACAACAACTGATATTGTTACAGCTAACTTTATTTGTTTTTTATGTCTATGTCCGTCTGTCTTTGTCTATGTTTGACAGAATAAACTCGGTTCCACTCCAACCATTCGGAATCTAGAGACAGTGTTTTGATAAACTTTTTAACACTTACACCCCAGGCTAGGGTGGGCCTTAGCGCGCTCATACCACCGGGGTTTCCTATCACACTTCACTGGTCGTGACAAATGCCCGATATACCACTATCATTGAGGCTGAAACATGTTGACCAACAACACAGGATAAATCTGGACTTTTAATTCTGGTCCTTTATCCTACACCACTGCGTTTACCCATGTCCAATTGGCAAAGCCATTAAAATCTTTTTTTGACACAACTGGCACATTTTTAAATCACTCCAACTATCACACTTCACCAAAAAAAAACAGCTCTGCAGTAACCTGGCATTGCAGAACACCAGGGTGGCATTCGGCCACTCCTGGTGGGGCCCAATGAAGAAGCATGTCACCAACCAGGGTGGTGAGTGAGGGCCTTCTGAACAACCTTAAGAGGTCCCCCTCATAGTCAATTGTGACTGTGAGTGGTGTTACATGCTTGCTCTAATTTTCTTTTCTAAAAATCTTCTGACGCTCCTCTGTTGTTGTATTTATACACAGAGATCCCCTACTACAGAATAGAATGTGATCTTATGAAGAACTACAGTGACAGGAAGGAATGGGATGTGATCTCATATGAAGAGCAGTTATTATGGGAATAAAGAAGAAAATGATCGTGCAGTGACGGGAGGAAAAAGACTGCACCTACAGTGCAGGTTGGGATCTGGGATATGTTGTGCGGAAAATAATCACCCAACATCATTTTGATGTGAGGTGTATTTTCCTTGCTACAGCTGGAATGTTTTTATGGATTAGTCGTACCGCAGAATCCTCACCTTTAGAATATCTCCCAGGCTCCAGACTGGACGTGGAATGTCTCACAGCAATGCACTTGCATGCCACTCGGTAGCGCCATGTGGTCTGCACTAGCTTCTTTTCACTCTGTAAGTGACAGAGCTGATTCGACTATAAGCATTGCCCCGAGTGTCAATGTCAGTTCTTTTATTTCCATGCCCGAGTATGGGCCCATGGAACTCTGCTTCCTTTTTGTCAGCTGACAAATTCCTTTCAAAATGGCTTTCAGTGTGCAAGGGAACAATGTCACACCAACCTGTTCAACCCGTATAGTAACTGTTGGAACAGATGTCAGAGACGGGCCCGCACTAGGTGTGCCTCTTGTGTACGGCCTCTGGCATGACTGCAAGGTGTGCAAAGAATGTGCCCTCCCTGAAGCGAAGCTGTCTGTCGCTGAACACCAAAATAAGTAATGTACGTACCTCTTGTACGTCCCGCTACAAGTCGAGGGCGCAGACTCGTTGCCACTCCTCACATATGAAGTTGTCCCGTAAGTTAAAATCTAAGAATAAACACAGGAAATGGAAGGAAGAAGAGACTCCATGATGTGACTCTCAGTCCTTTGAGAAGTTTGGAGGACATCAAGGTGCCAATCGATCTCACTTCTTATTGCGGAGCCAATTCAGTAGCTAGTCCAGTTGTGCCATACTTTCCTGCACAGTTGGCGATGCCAAGGCAGTTCAAGGCCTTTAAGGAGGTCAGGCTGTTTATTTTTGTCACTCTTTTGGTTTGTTCTGGCACACCTTGGGCCCCAAGGATTCACAGGGACCGCCAGTCGGGCTACCGCTAGTAGATTCATCCTCCATGCCATCTGCAGTCTTGGGAGCCGCCTCACCTTCTACACCATTCCCAGTACTGGCTTCCATTTCAGCTCAAAGATCGGTGCCAGTCCCTTCTCCACTAACACTGGTACTGCTGGCACCAGAGGTCAAGCCACTGCTGGCTCCGGTGTCTGATCTCGAGCCGAATCCACTCTGATTCCTCTCCAGCACACCTAGTCCCCAGATGCTCTGATTCAGACAAAACACCTGCTCGTCCACAAGGCCTTTCTTAGAGGCTTCATCACCTTTTTGGGTTAGATTTTTGTAGTGAATAACTGGTAGACAACAGGTACTTGAAGAGATGAGTTTATTCATAGGCTACATGGTAGTATAGCCCTTGAAGCGCAGGCTCCACGAAGCACAGCTCAACCTCCAACTGTCCCACTACAATGACTTACAAATAGCAAGATCAAGCTACAACCTGAATCTGGCAGGTCTGACACTCAGTCTGGTACTCCTTCTGGGACTCACCATCATGAAAGAGCCCTTCACAGGAGAATGGGAAGGTTCACAGTCTCTTGGACCAGAGAAGGCACATTTCTGCACAACTTTAACTACCTTGGACAAATTCCACCAATGGCCTCCTTCATCTTGCACAGCATTTCAAACCAACTTAACTAATTTCGGGGGAACATTGTACTTACTTTCACCCTTTTTGACATGCACAAACGATTTAATCCTGACCAAATCCCTAACCTGTAGAAAGGTCATCTTGGCACCCTTCTTGGAATCAAACCACTCTTTCGGCTTGGATTAGGTAGCACACATATTCTCTTTGACAAAGGACATCAACTTCAACACATCTGATTCAGATTTGAGCACCCTCAACATCCACCCAGGCCTAAAACTGGTGTTGGCTTTTCTCCCCTCATAAGTTCAAAGGGTGAAACTTTGGTGGAAGAAAGGGGTGTGGTGCGGTAGAACCAAATCATGCTGTCAAAAGCCAGCTCCAGGTTGTGGCGACCCGCCTTGGCCCATCTGATGTACTCCCCTACCACACGATTCATCCTCTCAACAAGGCTGTTGGGTTGCGGATGATAAGGGGAACTTTTAAGATGCTTAATCCCAGATGCCTCTAGAAAAGACTGAAATTTGTCACACACAAACTGCTGTCCATTGTCCGAAACAAGATACTCAAGAAAGTCCTCTCTCATGCATACATCCTTAAGAAATTCGATGATATTTTCAGCATTGGCTTCCCTCACCAGTCTGATTTTAGGCCATTTGGAAGCATAATCCATAAGAACCAAAATGAACCTTAAACCCCCGGAAAGAGTATCATTCGGTCCCATGATATCAATGCTTACTTTCATTCATGGCCTGTTGGGCATTCTATGGGAACGATCTGGGTGTGAACACCTTAAGGTTTTTATCTGCAGCACAGCACATGCAACAAGCCAAAACAACCTCATCAATCTCTGTGTCCATGCCAGGCCACCAGAAAGTGTCACATATGCGGCGTTTGGTCAAAGTGTCTCCTAAATGTCCTTTGCAACCTCTTTTTATTATGCCATCCCTGAAAGCCATTGAAGAAATAAGTTTATCTGCTCGTAACAGCAAACCATCTTCTAATGAAATCTCACTTTTAACCTTGCAGTAAGGGTGCAACAAGGAAGACAAAACTTCTTCCCGGGGCAAACCCTTCATAAAGTAAGCATACACATCCTGTAACACAGAATCCTCAAGGCAAGTACGCCGTCACTCCTCAGAATTCGTAGTCAACTTAGGTATTTCCATGCTCGCAACCAAACAATCCTCACAATCTTCATCCACTAGATCCTTGTGCTTGATTCGATCTTGCTCATCACTTGTAACAGGAAAAAAGGACAAAAATATCAGCCCTACTATTCTTTCCCCACGAAATGTGGCAAACATCAAACTGATATTGAAGCAGTCTGGTGACCATCCTCAAGATCCTTGGAGTACAGCATTTGGTCATGTTGCCATTCAGGATGTTCACCAAAGGCTAATGGTCAGTTAGTAAAAGGAAACGCTTGCCCGAAATGAAGGGACAGAATTTCTCAATAGCCCAACAAAAAGCCAACAATTCCTTTTCTATTATAGAGTATTGAACCTCGGCCGCTCTCAACACTAGAGGCAAAACCTATGGTGTTTTCAACTTTGTCAACAGTTTGATTCAAAGTGGATCCCAGTCCCACTTGACTGGCATCCACAGTGACACAGCTGGGATGACTGGGATCAAATGGATTGAGGGCTCTACAATCCTCCAATAACATGTTCAAATGCACACACACATTCACACACACACACATGAAATTTGACCCCCTTTTCGAGAAGGTTGCTAATGGGGAGAACTATGGTGGCAAAGTCAGGAATGAACCTGGAGTAATATTTGCAAAGACGTAACAGGGTTTAGCCCCATTCTTGTCAATGGGAGCAGGGGCGTTAGAGATAGCTTCAAGCAAACCAAACTTAGGACTGACACTTTCCCGGGAGACCACATGTCCCAAACATTCCACCTTCTCACAGAAAAACTCATATTTCTCTGCTTTAAGGACCACCCCATGTTTTACAGACCAACATCAGAACCTTGTCAAGAATACAATTGTGAGAAGTGGCATCTTCACCGAAGTTGAGAACATCATCCTGAAAGACTAGAACACGTCTAAATCTTTGAGGATATTGTTCATAACCCACTAGAAAACAGAGGCCGCCGAAGCTAACCCAAAAGGCATACAGCGATATTGAAAGGTGCCCAATGGAGAGATAAAGGCTGTAAGATGTCGGGAATCAGGATGGAGCTCGACCTGATGATGGACATTGGCTAAGTCGAGTTTTGAAAAATATCTTGCTCATCTGGTAGAAGCTCTCTAATCTCTCTCGGACGAAGGATCACCTTCGACAAATGATTGAATGGGAGAACATACATCAGAATTGCTCTCATCCCACACAACAGAAATCTCTTCAATATCGGATCCACTATCAGAATCTACAGCACAGACTGCTGTTTTTTTGTAACTCTTCTTTTTCAGACAACCTTTCAGTTATTTTTTTCAATAGTTGCATGTTCCGTTGACCGCAGGGCATCGGAAATTTTTGTTTGGAATGAGGTAACTTTCCACACCTCAAACATGTTAGAAGGATTGATGTTTTGAAAATCTGCTTTCTCAGACCTGGGAGAAGCATGCACACTGACTTTGTTTGTGATTTTGCAGCACTGACGGTGCCCACGCATTCCACACTCTTATCATCTAACTCCTTGAAGGAAAACAGAAATTTCTATACTTTTAGCAATCTAAATAGCCTCATCTAAAGAAGGATTACCCAAACTGTCTTATGTGTTTGTCCTTGCTGTGGCAAACAAACTGGTCTCTTATTAATTGATCGGTAAAGTTCTCAAATTTGCAGTCAGCTGCCAACCTTCGCAGATCAGATCTCCAGGAGTCTTAAGTCTTCTCCCTCGCTTTGCTTCCTTATGAAGAATTTGTGCATCTAGACTGGGTTGCTTGTTGAATCTGTTTTTGAACTTGAGAACGGTTTCACGATACTCACCAATACTGTCACTTTCCTCTGGATATAAACTTGGTAGATGTTTAAAAATGGACCTGCCCTCAAAACCTAAGGAATGTAAAAGTAAGCATTTCTACCTGTCTGTAGTAAATCTCGAGGCACCTATTGCCCCTAAATATGTTTCAAATGCAACGTGCCATATTTCCCACCTAACTGGTGGTTCACCTGGGGTGGCCAGAAATGCTGGGGAGGATTGACAGATTGTAAGGTGCACATGAGTAATGAGTAAAGGCAACTGACCACAACAGCAGACTTTAAGAAGTGTGTGTGTGACAGACCTTGAGAAAGGATAAATTGGGGTATGTGTATCACTGTGTGACACACCGTCGAAAGCAGGGTAGTGTGCAGAGCCAGAACACGTGCGTGCCATTGAAAGAATTGTTGGAATGGTAAACAAGCACTCACAGTTGAATGGATGTGCGTGTCGTCGTTAAGAAGGTTGTAAAAATACCAAGTTGATAGAACCTGATGAATAACAATACCCATAGACATTTGTATCATCATTAAGAGAACTGCTGAAAGTGACACGCTCCATGACACACTCCAATCTGAGATCTAGTAGAAATGGCAGCCGTGTGTAGGGACGCTGCATGTGGTTTGACAAACCAGGGACGCACACCTACTTGGCCAAACAAACTGTGGCCAGCGTCACAGGAGACAATGAGGTAGAAGATGGCAGCCGTATGAGGACGTTGTTCTCTGTAAGAGGACGCGCACCAGCTCGGCGAGAAGTTGATATGCTGACGTAGCAGCAGGCAAGCTGTGCAGGACACTCATCACGAAGCTGCTGATGAGAGTGACTGCAGGGACGGGTGTGACTGCACAGCCATCTTAACAGGTAACGGCAAGCGCCTGGGTGTGGGTGGCGAGCGAGAACGAGGCAAGGAGCGTTAAACTGCGCCGATGTATGAAACCCAGCTAGTGTGCCTGAAAGCGAATCCTCTTGTAGGATGGAGGCGCAGGTAAAATAAAGTACAGTACCTCAATGTTCCTAGGAGTGATAGGACCAATACCGGGACACAGGGTCTTGAATATGTAGCACACAGGAGTTCCAAATGCAAAAAGAAAAATTGGTGGACAGAATGCAGAACAATGTCATACATTCTCCCCAGTACAGAGATCTGGGCCTAAATTCATCGTTTTTTATTCACCATGCCATTGCACTTTGAACCCAGCCATATGCAAATCAGTCTTTACCCTGCACCTCATGGGAACAGTCCAGCGCAAACTGCCAGGCCAGGTCAGGTCCTCCCTGGACTGGAAACAAGCATCCTAAAACTGGTTTCGGGGTTTCACCCCTCATCAGCTAGGATAGCTTGACCCCAGTGGCATGGAAAGCACGGGACCCACGTCTGGGCATACCAGTCCCACTCGGAGTGACAAATGCAAAAAGAACAAGGGGGTTTCACCATGTAGCCAGGATCTTCACCAGATTTTCGTAGTGAATAACTCATAGACAACAGGTACTTGAAGAGATGAGTTTATTGACAGGCTACATGGTAGTAGGGCCAAAGCAGTGCAGGCTCCACGAAGCACAGCTCAACCTCCAACTGTCCCATTACAAGTGGGTTCCAACCTCCAAGGTTACCAGTGACATTCCATGTAAAGACAAACAGTTCCATGAGAATGCTCTCTAAAGTATACTCTTCCAGTAGAAGTATAAATAAGTACTTTATTGGCAACTCTGCATAACAACTTTACCGACTACATCTACCAAGTATTTCCCCCAACTGACATTTCACGAATCCCTTGACCCGTACACTCTAAGTTCCACACAGTGATGTATGATGCATTCCTAACATTGAATGCTCCAACACCACACATCTCCCTCCCACATAAAACAATAAACATAATGAATAACAAATCCCTTGACCCGTACACTCTAATTCCACACAGTGATGTAGGATGCATTCCTAACATGGAATGCTCCAACCCCACATGCTCAAATCTAAGAATCTAAACCAGACTACTAAAGAGTGCAGTAACAACATGAGAAGAACTACTACTAGATTGTGATCAACCTGATATTGATACTGGGGATGAATAACCCCCACACTAGGATGATGATTATATTTACACCGGCTTGCAGGAGGTCAGTGGGTTGGATACATCCCCTGACACGGAGTTGGTTTGGCCCGTTGAACTCCCAATGGAGGAGTGCATCATTTGCCATAGTGATTAGACCTGCAGCTGAGGTCATGGAGCTACAGCTGTCTCAGCTGAACTCAAGACAAATGCCCTCACTGAAGTTTTGCACCCACGGCCAGCCTAATCTGAGCCCCTTCTTCCTTTGGGCACTCGCGTAAAGCCTTGCTCCGGCCCACCAGTGACCAGGCAGGGTAGCCAGGTGCATCAACCAGCACCCGGCAACTCTCACTTTCTTCTGCAGCACCAGACTCCTGAGACATTGCTGGTCTAAGCTTCCACCAGCAAAGTCAAACCTAATACATTCCCCACAACCCCACCAGGCAGGAGTCAAAAAGGATTGACCTGCTCGGGAAGAGGATGTTCTTTTCCGCCAGCTTGGCGCTAAGCTCAGTCAGTATGGTCTGTCTATTAGGCTATTACAAGCACAACCCTGTGGGAAATGGCCACACAGATTTTGTCGGTGGTCCCAAATGAGTTTTGGACCTCTATGTTTCATACTATTCAGGATGGCCAGGATACAGCAAAATATGTCATGGGTTGACTGCTTGGAGCGTGTGGTGGGCACTAGGGTAGTGCTCCACAGTCAGGTATGGATGCCATATACTGCCTTTTCTGGCAGCACGCATCGCTCCGTCCATCATCTCCTTGTGTTTGCTTTGTTTTCCATAAGTTGGTAGTGTATGCCCAGATGTGTGTCCCTTGCACACTCTGCCACTGGATTTAAGCTAGCCTGGCTGATGAGGAGTGTTACACCAAAACTGGTCCGATGATGCTTGTATCCGCTCCAGAGAAGATCTGACTTGGCAGTTAGGGCGGGACTGTTCCCATGAGGCACTGGGTCAAGACTGATTTGCATATAGCTGGGTCTGAACTGGGGTGGCGAAGTGAGCTAAAGAACAATGATGGATTCAACCCCAATCTGTGACTGGGTGTGAGTGTCTGAAAAGTTTCTGCGCTCCATCCATCATCTCCTTGTGTTTGCTTTAGCACACAGGTATCTCCAAAGGATGTTGGCCACCTCTTTCATGAAAAGGTGGATTCTGCACTAAAATGCTTTAAAGAAAGCAGAGCCACAGTGCATTTCGTGGGCCTTTCCTCTCTAGCCTGACAGTTTCAACCCTTTCCAGAAGGCTGATGTATATGCACCTCCAGACAGCGCCAGAACTGCGGCAGTCACTTCAGTAAGGGCTGGGGACGAGGGTAAAGCAGACATTGTGCAGGTCATTAGTGACGCAGTTCTATTCCGCCCCTGAATCAGTCTCCAGGACATTTTAGTTTGCCATTAGCGGAGCACAGACACTGTGAAAGGCAGGATAAGATATTTTTTTCCTAAGGTTGCAGATCATCACATCAGACAAATAAGTTCTCCAGATTTTTCAGTAGGTCTACACCCTACCATTCCTTTACAACCCACCTCAACTTCCTCCCGCATCAGAGGAGACCTATCCATCTTGCTACAGGAAGAGCAGACTGTACAGGTCATAGGGCCAATTGAAGGGTTCCAGTATCAGAAGTACGTATGTATTGTTACTCCTGTTATTTACTTTTGAAATAGGACAGATGCCTTTATCCTATTTTAGACCTTCGCCCTCTGAATGCCTTCCTACCAACGCACAAATTCAAAATGCTCACTATAGCTCACGTTCTGTTTGCTCTGGGTACGCGTGATTGGATGGTTGCCTGGGACCTGCAGATGTGTACTTTGATGTACCCATCACGCAGTCGCACAGACATTACCTGCGGTTCAAGATCAGCCAAGAGCATTTTCAGTCTGCCAAGCTCCCCTTTGGCCTTACCAGCACCCCTGGAGTATTCACAAAAGTGATGGCAGTATTCGCCACATATCTTCAAAAGTTGGGCATACCAGTTTCCCCCAATCTTTACGACTGGCTGTTAGTCGTAGATCACCTCCAGATAACGATGAACCTTGTAACATCTTTGGCATTCTCAATCAACATACCAAAGCCACACCTGACTCTTTCACAGAGGCTTCCATTTATAGGAACTCTTCTGGATGATGGTGCAGTGCAGGGCCTTTCCTCCTTTGGCAATAAGTCCAGGACATTTGGGTTGGTGGATACTCTGTCTACCCCTAGATTGCTCACTGCCCTCCCGCCTCACCATTTATTTATTTATTTGAAAAGTTTTATATAGCGCTACTAGACGCGGAGGTATCAGAGCGGTTTACATTAGTTACAGCGAGTTACAGGTTACATAGTTACATCACTTAAATCAAAGAGTCACAGGGGGCTGAGGAGGGAGAGGGAGGGAACACACAACGGAAAAAATGAGGAAAACAATGTCAGATGTCCGGCTGGGTAGGTGATGGCCGAGGGGGTGAAACCAGGGCCAGACTCCTCTTTAGCTGCATATGGCAGCTCCACCCGGCATCAGCCAAGGTTGCTTGTGTATCAAGGCGAGTACAAACAGTTCCCATGGGACGTCGTCAAAGGTCCAACAGAAGTTCAGAGGAACGTTATTTATGAGTTATATATAGTGCTGGCTAGACCCGTAGGTGTCACAGCACTTTACATTAGGGTACACAATGTTACAGAGAATGAAAACAAATACACGTTACGTCAAAAATTAAGCAACACATTGGGAGAGGAAAGAAAGGTGAGGCAAATAGAGAGGAGGTGGGTGGGGGAAGTGTGAAGGGGGAGGATGAAGGAAAAGACGGCAGGAGAGACGAAAGGAAGTCTGCCCAAAGACCGACGGGGTAGGTGACGTCCGAGGAGAGAATCCACAGCCCATCACCCCAACAGCTAAACAGGTAGATCCATCGGGCATCAGTCAGATTGATAGGTCTAAATTGATGAGGGAAAGTTACCAGAAGAAAGTTCAGTGGATAGATAGGGTGGGAACTACGAGCAAGGACAGGTGAGGGCAAAGGTCAATAGTGCCTTGGAAAGAGGAGAAGAGTAGAGATGCGGGACGCTAAAACAACTTCTAAAATCAGATGATTTTGAACAATGTTATGCCATTGATAAAAAAGCAAGTGACAACTGTGCTGTCTTACTTAAATATAAAATAGATACAACCTGCAATATAAGAGCGGGTATAGCTCAACAATGAAGGTGTAGAAATATCATCAAGTGATTCATCATTATGTGGTCAAGTAACCATTTTGAGAGGCAACATACATACTACTCCACAATCACGGAAATGACCCTCATTCCAGACGTGCTCAAATCAGCTCCACTGTTTTGTAAAACACCAACAAGCCAATAAAGAATCAATTCAAGGAGACAATAGTTCCAGAATATTAATTGAATATTTTATGCTGGGAGTGGTCTCTTTGTACTATCTAAAAAGGTTCCAAATTAGAGATCTGCACACTGATAGCACCAATTGTTTTGTGCTCTGCATCCGAGGGAGTGAAAAGACTTAAGCAAGAAACTTATCTATGGAATCGTGAATTGCATAGAATCTACTACTACTGATGCTCCGACATTAGCAGGTGAAACAATCCCTATTTTAATGTTTGCGGACGACACATTGATTATTTCAAAGATCCTTAGTGGCCCTCAGCGGGCCCTCTTAATTTTTTTAGAAGTTTTGCACCGAGCGGGGTCTGGAAGTTAATGTGTCGAAAACAAAATTTATGTCTTTTAACCCACCCAGAACTTTTAAAGGTAGTATTTTAGTGAACAATCCTCCATTGGAGCAAGTTAAAGAGTTTACTTACCTGGGGGTTAATATACAGGGTGATTTAAAATGGAACCAACAAATTGACCTGGTGATACTAAAGCATCGACAATTGGCGGGAGTGCTCCAATTGGAATATAATACCTCACTCACAAAACCAATTAGTCTGGTGCTCCAGGTATATAGCATGAAAGTGGTTAGCTCAGCCCTCTACGAAGCAGAACTATGGGGGTGTGAGAACCTGTCAAAGCTCACCATAGTAGAAAATAGGTTCCTACGTAAGATTACTAACCTCCAGCAATGTCCCCCAGTGTGTTCCCTACGTTACGATCTTGGGAGAAAGCCCTTGGCTGATATTGCAAAATTACGTCCATTACTATACTGGCGCAGATTATAGACAACACCTGAATTGATTTCATATGCTGTAGGATTAATGGATATAATAAAGGCTGATAACTTCCATCAAATTAAATGGTTACGTGAGGTTCGAGACATCCTAATAAGTATTGGCCTGACAACACTATGGGATGATTCAGGCACTCCTCGCTTCCACCCCCCCAAAATATTCTTAAAAGAAAAATATTGGGAGACGGTAATGCACAAAATCCTGAGAACTAGAGAGTCATCATCGCTTACATGAGTTTTTCTGGAAATAAAACACATACAGAGACTAGAACATTACTGGGACACTATAACCAAGCCACATGATCGGAAGTTACATTTCCAGCTTAGGGTGGGTTCATTGTCTCTAAGAGCTTTCACTGCCAGATGGGCTAAACCAGGCGATAATAAGTGCCCAATATGCCAGGTACATGTGGAGTCGTAGCACATCTACTGTTTGCTTGTCCAGCATATACTGCCCCACGACGCGCTTGGCTGGTGCCCATTTGTAAAAGGTTGGGCTCTAGAAGGAGCTAAAAGAAATGTACATACTGGTACGTCATCTCCTATTTTTGTAGCAGTAGCAAAATTCCTAGGGTGGTCATGGGCCAAAATATCACATTTTCTATCCACATAATAAGGGGTTATCCACCATTGCACGTTTGCACATGTACCAGGAGATTTATAGCCGTATACTTTTTTAAGGTGTTATTAGCTTTAGGGCTAAAGTTTTGTGCTCCTTCTGAAGAAAATCTCATAAATATTCTTGTAATTAAGTATATTCGTTTTTTATGATGATCTGATGTAATTTCCACAAGCAAGTTTTATAAACAAGCCTGGCGTTGTGTGTAATGAAATATTTTTGTACCATGCTTTTTTGTCGAATAAAGCTTGTTGGAATGGAATGGATACCACCAATTGTTTTGTGCTCTGCATCCGAGTGAGTGAAAAGTCTTAAGCAATAAACTGCGATATTCTAAAGGTGAGGAATCTGTGATTAGATACAGGATACAACAGAAAGAATTACCAAAGTAACTTGTTTATTTGGTTCTGTTTGATTCGTAGAGAAGGGTAGAGAAAAACATAATTTAACTTATTTAGAGCTAATATCTAAAAGCTAGTCACATTAGGTACAGGCTTATTCAGAAAAACAAATTTAAATATGCTTTTGTTTTTTACTGTGCTAAATTACAGGTATTACTATTAGTCAACGAAATAGAACTCCTTATATTGCCGCTTAAAGTACAGAAAGTTGAGTAGATCACGTCAAATTAAAGCTGTAAAACCGGCAGTTTATTCACAGATAGACTTACCCAAAGCACTGATGTAAGTTATGGACTGTATGTTCTGCTAAGTTATGATTTACTTCTGGGTAATTAAGATTGTGACAGAGCACATAATAAATAAAGTAATTTACAACTCGTCATTAAACAAGAACAGGATGCTTACTGGAGTAGCTCGTTCTGTATGCTAACTCCCTCATCCTCACTTAGTTCCTAGGCGTGTGATGTGCAATGTTAATATTTGTCTTGACAGGCATACCTGCCAACCTTCAAAAAAGTGTCCAGAGTACAAAATCAGACCCAACCAACACTCCAGCATCTCTTCCCCAACACATGCAGGCGTTCTCTGCCCCCAAAATCAATTCCTTTTTCATGTGTTCCACTAAGGTGATAGGTATATACCTACCCCCTTGGTGGAACCCAATAAAAAGTAGTTGAAATTAAAAGGCTTATGATGAGGGAGTATTGACCCTAATTAGAACTTGTCCTGAACAACACAGATAAACACATTTTTCTTCATAATGGCATTGTCCGTGATATTCATCAACAAGGAACGTCACTACTATGTCACCTAACAATTCTTTATCCAAGATAAACATATTTTTTTAATAAAAATATCAGTTTGTTTAGTAGCTCCATTTAAAATGAAAAAGAAAGCTAAATTAACAATTGGATTGAACAGTGTGTAGAATGAACTGCACAGAGCTCTTTATATAATGTGGCTCTGTATTTCAAGGTTCCTCAAGAGATTGCGTTCGGCTTGAAGGGAGGATCTGGTGACCGAAAAGCAACATTTATGTGATGGGCTTGAATTTGGTTGAGCCTCCCTCCTGGATTGATTCCCTGCCCACCAGGCTCTACAAAAGGTATTTAGGGTGGTGACCCAGAGCGCCAAAAAGCATTTGTAGGTCAACGTGTAGCAAACACATTTCTCAATGGCCATTTGGTGGTTGGGGAGTTCAGGAATGTTGTGCTGTCAGTTAGATTGGGCTCTTTTGGAAGTACTGGTAAATCAATTGTAAGCCTTGTTGATGGGCCATTTCTCTAACTGCAACCGTCAGTGTTCTAAGGCAATGGAGAATCACTGTACCTGTCCCACTATTTATCCCCAATTTTACAAAAAAACAGTCGAGAAATCACAAATAAAGCTATTTTTGTTGAGGGATTTGATACAGGTGGGAGAAACAGGGTTTTCTGGGATGGAGAGAAAGATCAACAATCCTATCAAATGGATTAAACTTTTTGTCTTATTACACATCTCCTTTGTCATATCCACCCTCCCCCACAAAAATTTTATATCTTGAACATTCGGTATTACAAGGTAATTCAGAAACAGATGTGTTGGATATGCTGATGTCTCATGCCACTTACATCAATACAGTTGACGGAAAAAGGTTGGAGGACTCTACCAAATATTAGAGCTTTATGACCTAAACCCATTCCTCCTGTTCCAACATTTCAAGATCCTGACTTTTGCTCAGGTCCAAACAGTCATCCACAACAACAGCTGTGTTCAGTGGACTTCTAGGATACTGAATTCCTTGTACCCAACAGGCAGTAACACAAAGTATCTCCGCTTTATAGTGGGAAACCAACATTCCCGGGGCAAGGCTTCTTCCTGCAGTTTCAAAACAGATACTTAAGTCTGTAAAAAATTAAGATTCAGGCCCTGGAGGGCATAATGGATCCTGACATGGGGCTTAAGAATGGGACTGGGTCATGGAACATGTGCCTCGAGTCTCAAAAAATAAGGGGGTCAAATTGATCCATTCAATTACCTCCATCATCTGCGAAAATCACATTTTCTAGATGGATCACTTCTTTAATTTCTTAGGCTACATTATGCATGGAGTCTTCCCTCCATCTGTTGACCAATCACATTTCACCAAAGGTAAAGCTGCTTTAATAGTACTGTCTAGAAATGCTTTGGAGCAAATAGCGCCTTTATGTGATTTGAAGTACTGCTCCCCAAGCCATTCTCAAGCCTGTCCATTGACACATCAACACACAGCAATAGAAACAGTGTAAATAGAGAACGCTGCTACTCGGCATCCTAGTTTTGGTGTTTATTATGGTTTGTTCAGTTTCAGCTTTGAAACTTGATCGTTAGGTCCGCTTTTTGTGTAGATCACTCGTGAGTGGCTGTCTTAGAAGATTCTGAAGTCAATGGCACTCTCGGAGGAACCAGAATGAGTCAGTGCATATTAGCTGTGCTTTAGTAGTCAACAGTGTCCCTTGTGGTGTCTACCCCACTTTAAGGGCACCCATTTGCTGTCTGCATTTGTTCTCATCTCATATTCTGTATCACCCGCTGCAGCTAGATTCTGCGTCCTACTCCTGCCTCTATGCTCGCCCATCTCGGGGAGTCAGGGCAGGGCAAAGCATGCAACATCGTAATAGAGGAGAAGTTTCTGTCCGTAACTGGCTCCTTTTTGGTAATATAGTTTGAACACTGTAGCCAAGGCAGTGGAGTTTAGTCAGGGCACTGCCTCAATCGGGGACCTACAAATAGTAAGCAGTCCATTGGAATTCAATCAGATCATTAATACAAAAGTCATTGGTGAAGGTGGGGGCTGACTCTAGGCAATTTAACGCCGAAGTACAGCCTTGGAGGTGGTGAGTGCCTCTTTATTCTTTGTCTGTGTGTCTTTATCTAGGACTTTGTTTAAAACTGGGCCACAGTGTAATTGTGATAGTTAAGCAGAATGGCTGTATTGTCAAACACTGTCTGAGAACTAGACTAAATCAGACTTAACCAGCACTACAGTGAAACACTACAATCTGAGAACTGGATTCAATTTGATTCAACTACATTTATCTACTTTCATCTGGGACTGCAAGAACTCAAGAGCTTGCAACACTGTACGTTTCTGTTAGCCTGATTACTTTGATAACCAACCCCTGCAGAACATCTTATCTACCTTTGATATCTCAAAAAAAACTTTGAGACTAGTATTAAGTCAGTCTGCTAATAAAATACACAATAAAATAATCACTGGTTTCCGTTGAATAAAGAAATGTAGGATATTCCCATTACCATTTTTAGCATGAACCGGATCTCTGCATTAGTCCAGAAATATATATATATATGTTTGCTCCCAACCTTGGTTGAGCCGACCAAGGGTGGCAGCGACCTACCTAGGTGAGAAGAGGCACCAATCATGCCACCACTGGGTGGGTGAGGTGCCTTATTATCTTTAATGGTCCTTTAGAGTAGTTTTTTTTAAATACATGCACAAGTAATCCCTTAGCTTTCACATTCTGTGGTGAAAAGAGCTTGATTTAGTTGGACGATATGCGGAAGCAAGATATTGGAACCTCTCATACTCTCCATGGGTGATAAATGAACAAGGCAGGGAGTAACAAAGATTGCTCAAATTTATGAGAGACCGTGGGAAACCTACTGCACCCTTCTTAATTAAAGTAGTCCAAAATCAGGACCAACTTATGCACCTCAGCACAGTAGTTTGAGAAGCAATTTGTCACCATCCATGCAATCTGGTTTTAAACAATCAAGGAACAGCTATCCAACAACCGAATATCATTTTTCTTCAAGGTCTCCCTTGTTTAATAGCTACAACAAAGGAAAGTAGCCCCTTTAGTTAAACTCTGTACTCTAAATGGCTAGCATCACGTAAAGAGCAAACAGATTCATATTCAAAGGTGGTCAGGATAACGCAAGACAGCTCATTCTTAGACTAGAACATCTTAACGCAAGTACAACCGAGCAGTATTTCCCTTTTCTTTGAAAACATTAACTGGGAACATTTGCAAGTTCACTAAATTACCCCACAGAAACTGATCTTTCAACACTTGAATTTCTATGAGAGACAACAATGATGGCCAATTAGAAGCTACGACCCGTTCATTTTCTGGCAGGAAATGAATAAAACATTGTAAATGACGGTGGCCGTCCTGATTACTTCAGAAGCGGTCGCTCCTCACGCTGCTCCCTGCCCTGCAAGACAAACTGGTATCGTAGCGCCCACAGACAGACTACTGCCTGCATTGATCAGTAACTGATTACCCTCGCTGTGCTAGATCGCCATATTACGCTTGATATACCTGCTCAATTGTGCTGCGCTGCCTTGCCTATTTCACGATCGCTTATTTGCATATTAGCGTGGCGCTAGCCTGCCAAAGCGCATGCAACGCTCTGCTGAAGTGTGCTGCCTGTATTTTGGATTTGTGCCTGATTGTGCCTTGTGCCGGTTCCACTGCCATTGGCATCGCGTATTTTTCACAGTGTGCCCCAACCCGGTTTCGCTTTTGGGCTGACTGCCATTTTGTTTTGTTGTTGTTGTTTGGCCTCCCTGCCCGGCTCTCCACCCCGATCCTGCCTCCCACCTGCTCCTCCCTCGCCCCTCCCCTCCACTATCCTTATATGACAGACGCTTTCGAGCGCAGCGGTCACGCGCAGCGGTCGCGCCCCTTGCGCGCCGAAGGTGCGCCAAAGGTAAGCCCGTCTACGCCCGTCCGCGCCTGGACCGCGCCCAGCGCCAGACCCCCTGGCCCTCGCAATTCCCATCCCCCCCGCATTACTTATGACGCCGTAACCCTCTCAGCCCTTAACCTCAGCCGACTCCCGAACTGCTACCAAGCCGCCCCAGGACTCACCCATGGACCCTTCACCTGCCTCTCCTGCAAATTCGACTGCATCAAGACCCACACCAAATCCACAAACTCCAAACAGAGATCCGACACTAACCACCTAAAGTGCATCCTGATCAACACCCGCTCAGTCCACAGACACTCCATTGAACTCTGGAACCTACTCGACAATACATCGCTGGACGTCGCCTTCCTCACAGAAACATGGATGAACGCCTCATCAGCGCCCGACATCGCCATAGCCATCCCGGACGGCTACAAGATCACCCGAAAGGACCGTATCAACCAAACAGGAGGAGGCATCGCCATCGTCCATAAGAACACCAGCCGCATCACGACCAGCTCCGACGACAACCTTGCTTCCGCCGAACACCTCCACTTCCAGATTCACACCGACCACAAAACCACACTCAGAGGCACCCTCATCTACAGACCACCAGGACCCCGCTCTCAATTCAGCAAAGACATCGCTGACTTCATCAGCCCACATGCCCTCCCTTCCGAGAATTACATTCTATTGGGAGACCTCAACTTCCACCTTGAAAAGAAAAACGACAACAACACCACCACCCTTCTGGATAACCTGGCCAATCTAGGACTCAAACAACTTGTAAACACCCCCACCCACTATGCCGGACACACGCTCGACCCTATCTTCACCTCCAGCAAACACATCTCCTTCGATCACACCACAGCTCTCCATTGGACGGACCACAGCTGCGTTCACTTCAACTACAAAAAATCCATGACCCACAACCCCCCACATCCTATTCCGCGAAGAAATTGGAACACAATCACCACCGAACACCTCTTCACGTCGCTTCAACAAAACCCTCCTGCCAAATCATCGGACCCAAACCAAGCAGCCACTAACCTCACCCAATGGATCACCCATAGCGCCGACGAACTTGCACCCTTGAAAAACCAGCTTATCAAGCAAGGTAGCAAAAAAGCCCCCTGGTTCAACGATGACCTCAAGAAATCCAAGAAGTCCTGCCGTACTCTCGAGAAAACCTGGAGAAAAAACCCAACCTCTGATAACCTAGCCACCTTCAAGAACGCTACCCGCAAACACCACCAACTAATCCGATCTACCAAGAAATCAGCATTCAAGGATCGATTGCACAACAATGCCCAAAACAGCAAGGAACTATTCAACATTGTTAAAGAATTTACTAACCCCACCGCCGGCACCAACAACATTTCTCCCTCCCAAGACCTCTGCGACTCTCTATCCTCATTCTTCCACAACAAAATCGCCGAAATTCATAACAGCTTTGAAATCCAGTCCGAAGACCAGTCCACTCCACCCATTTCCGAACCAACACCGCCCTCTAACAACCTTTACGCCTGGAACCCAATCACCACCGAAGACACCATCCGCCTGATGAACTCCATCCACTCCGGATCGCCAACAGACCCATGTCCTCACCACATTTTCAACAAAGCAGGCTCCATCATCGCTCCCCATCTCCGAGACGTCATCAACTGCTCCCTCAACTCCGCTACCTTCCCGGAAATCTGGAAACATGCCGAACTCAGCGCCCTTCTGAAGAAACCCACGGCAGACCCCTCCGAACTTAAGAACTACCGCCCCATCTCGCTCCTCCCATTCCCTGCCAAAGTCATTGAGAAAGCCATCAATAGTCAGCTCGCAGCCTTCCTCGAATACAACAAATCCCTCGATCCTTCACAATCCGGCTTCCGAGCCAAACACAGCACCGAAACCGCCCTCATCGCAGCAACAGACGACATCCGAACACTACTGGACAACGGAGAAACAGTTGCCCTTATCTTACTGGACCTCTCCGCAGCCTTCAACACAGTCTGCCATAGCACCCTCGTACAACGACTCAGCAACGTTGGAATACAAGGAAAAGCATTGGAATGGATCATATCGTTCCTTGCCGGAAGAACCCAGAGAGTCCGCCTCCCCCCCTTCAAATCAGAGGCCACCGAAGTCATCTGCGGGGTTCTTCAAGGATCATCACTCAGTCCCACCCTCTTCAACGTATACATGAGTCCCCTCGCATCCATCGCGCGCCAACACAACCTCAACATCATCTCCTACGCAGACGACAACCAGCTGATCCTCTCCCTCACCAAAGACCCGAACACCGCCAAAACCAACCTACACGAAGGAATGAAAGAAGTAGCCGAGTGGATGAAGAACAGCCGCTTAAAACTGAACTCGGACAAAACGGAAGTCCTCATCTTAGGCTCATCCCCCTCGGCCTGGGATGACTCTTGGTGGCCACCAGCCCTGGGATCCGCACCCACACCAACGGATCACGCACACAACCTGGGCTTCATCCTGGACTCCTCCCTCTCGACGACAAGACAAGCCAATGCCGTCTCATCATCCTGCTTCAACATCCCACGCATGCTCAAAAAAGTCTTCCGTTGGATCCCCACTGAAACAAGAAAGACGGTCACCCACGCACTGGTCACCAGCCGACTGGATTACGGAAACACTCTCTACGCCGGAACCACAGCCAAACTACAGAATAAACTTCAACGCATCCAAAACGCATCAGCCAGACTCATACTGGACATCCCTCGCCATGCTCACATTTCCGACCATCTGAGAGATCTCCACTGGCCCCAGTCAACAAGAGAATAACGTTCCGTCTCCTCACCCACACACACAAAGCCCTCTATAACCTAGGACCCGAATGCCTCAACACGAGAGTGTCCTTCTACACCCCCACCCGCCAACTACGATCATCCAATCAAGCCCTCGCCGCAAATTCCGCGCATCCACAGATCCACCATGGGAGGAAGATCCTTCTCCTACCTAGCGGCCAAGACCTGGAATTCTCTCCCCACCCACCTCCGACTTACTCAGAACCACCTCTCCTTCAGAAAGCAACTAAAAACCTGGATATTGATAAGAAAATGCACCCGCCTCCCCAAGCGCCTTGAGACCCTCTGGGTGAGTAGTGTGCTATATAAATTTCTGAACTTGAACTTGAACTATTGCTTCATCATCTCAACATTTGCACATGATATAATTCCAAGTCCATCTGCTGCAGGCACTGGCATCTGCAATTACAGAGACTGACAAAAAAGAAAGATCTCTGATCACCAACAGTACTCAATAAGACTCTTATGTCAAATTTCACCCTCCAAGGTGCAAAGGCTCACCAGTTCTGGACAAACTGCAATTTTTTCATGATGCTTTTCAAACAGTGGTAGAAGAGTTAAAATATTACATCCTTACAGTCACTCTAGGGTTACCACAGTCTAGTATCATGGGCATTAACTGTATAACTACAGAACTAACAGTGCATTCACAGCCCCTAATAAGGGACGCTAAAACAACTTCTAAAATCAGATGATTTAGAACAGTGTTATGCCATTGATAAAAATGCAAGTGACAACTGTGCAGTCTTACTTAAACATAAAATAGATTCAACTCTGCAATATAAGAGCGGGTAAAGGCCAACAATGAAGGTGTAGAGTTATCATCAAGTGATTTAGCATTATGGGGTCAAGTAACCATCTTGGGAGACAACTTACATACTCCACCACAATCACAGAAATTACCCTAATTTCAGCCAGTTAGCTCAAAGAAAACCATTGAAGACTCAATAAATTAAATAAACAAAACTGAATTACAAATTACATTAACCCCATTTCAAAGGAAAGATAAATACTTCAAATACTTCACAAAAGAAAACACCACCACAGGGGAAGCACACAAAAGAAAAAAATACCACAGGGGAAGCACAGTCAAGTACAAAAGGAGTTCATTAAAGAGGAGTTACAAAGCCAACGCCAGACTGCAATAAAGGTAAATTCCCACCAGTTAGGATATCAAGGCAATATTAACATAACTAATCATTATACACCAGGGATCACTCAGCAACTCTGGAGAATATCCTGTGCTGAATTAGTAAGTGGGTCTGTCAAAAGCCAATAAGCTTCAGGGTGTATTCAAGAGACTCAGTAGCAGAGCCTTTTACTCCTCAATCAGAAACACTAGGTATAGAAAGCAAAACCCATAATGTTGTTTCTCAATACAGAAATATAATGATTCAAACTGTATACACGACACGGTGTCTAAATGATTTGTATCCAGTCCCAACAAGTGGTGTTTATAAGTGCGATTCCAATATTAGACGTGCTCAAAACAGCTCCACTGTTTTGTGAATCACCAACAAGCCAATAAAGAATAAATTCAAGGAGACAATAGTTCCAGAAAATGAATTGAATATTTTATGCTACGAAGATCAGCCACGTTCACCATGTACTGAATGAATTTCAATAAAGGGTGCAAGCGATCACGAGAAAACATCACCATCAAAAATCAATGAAGAAAAGCCTAGAAACAGCCTCTACTTTACCCCACATTACAAATCAAAGGGGACCTTTGATGCGCTAAACGGGAGACATATACTACATTCACTTAAGTTCCAACCAAAGCAGGAGCATGTGAACTCAGTAGACATAGAAAGTGTAACTTTAAACACTCAGTCTGCATGGGATAAGTCTGAAACAACAGCTATGAACTGGTACAAGCAATCAGAAGCAGATTTTGTCTATGCTACTAAGGATGTCTTAAAGGTGTGGAGGATTAGTGTATAAATCTGGCTAAATGGCTCTAGCCAACTCCTTTAATTCCAACAAAAGATATAAACTCAATAAAGGATACTTACTTAGATTCATGCTCCAGTCTTGGAAACGGCTAATGGGCCCACAAATAAATTAATTCCAAGTAGGATAAAAGTGTTAGGCAGTTGGACACAGGCATAGCCAGCTAAAGCAAGCCCATGATAAATGATGATGACAATTGGAATTGGTTGTCTAAAGTACTTAACCCCTTGAGAAATCCAGTTCAACAATCAAAGGAGAACTTTGTCCCTAACACACCAACAAGAACCTAACACAAGACAGATTCCTTATATTTCGACTCATGGAATGTTGCAGGCTTTCAAACGTTAAAAGGTGATGGAATTATACACCTGACCATATCACATCACATTTTTTGCAGTCAGAGAATACGGTGCCTGGACCACAAGCCAATTACCAGCTTTTGTTTAGCTCACAACCTGCAGGGTAAGCTAGGGGTGTAACCAACCAGAACATGCAGGTGGTTAACAATATACATACTGCAACAAAGCTAGACCTTCATGTTAAAGAAATAGCAACTGATAATGCAGTTTATATTGGCGATAAGAAACCTGAGAGCCCACCTCAGTACACAAGAGTTACCCAGAATAGTTCAGTAGTTCTAAATTGCACTTTCGTAATCCTCTCACTGTTTAAATATATAAAGGATCACAACATACTGAAATGTTTCGAAAGAGATCACTTCATTCAGGCAGCAAACCTGAAGGCTTGATTGAGGAAGACAGCCAGAGCATTGTTAATAGGTCAACTTACTGGTACACACAAAGTTTGAAAAGACCAAAATGGAGTACAAAGCTTTATAGCAAAATAAAAACCTGGAAAGAGGATCATAAGGCGCTCTAAATGGCAAGACGTACTGCAATTATTCTCAGACAATTTGCATGCTAGTGTGTGGACTGTGGTTGCTCTTTCTGTAATTACAGCTCTTTGGGGACCCTAGGGGATTTTTGAAGACCACCCAAGGAAAGCTGCATAATTTATGGTATACCAATAGGGTGTGTATCACTTACAACGCAACTTTTACGTCGTAATGCTGTTACAACGCAGCTATTACAACGCAGGATCCATTACAACGCATGGCATTACAACGCATGGCATTACATCGCAGATGCTATTACAACGCATACCATTACATCGTAAATATTGGTAAGTATATAATTTATTTTAATTTTATTTAATATTATATAAATGATTTAATTAATATTAATTATAAATAAAAATAAATAAAAATATTTATTTATGTTTTTAAATATTATAAATTAAATTTATTAATTTAAGTAATTTTTTAAATAAATATGAGTATAGGAGTATATGTATAGGTGTACTGAGGTTTTAGGGCAGGGTTTGGGTTTTGGGGTACAGGGGTGTTTTTAGGTTTCAGGTTTGGGTTTTGGGGTACAGGGGTGTTTTTAGGTTTCAGGGCAGGTTTGGGTTTTGGGGTACAGGGGTGTTTTTAGGTTTCAGGGTAGGGTTTGGGTTTTGGGGTACAGGGGTGTTTTTAGGTTTCAGGGTAGGGTTTGGGTTTTGGGGTACAGGGGTGTTTTTAGGTTTCAGGGCAGGGTTTGGTTTTTGGGGTACAGGGGTGTTTTTAGGTTTCAGGGCAGGGTTTGGGTTTTGGGGTACAGGGGTGTTTTTAGGTTTCAGGGCAGGGTTTGGGTTTTGGGGTACAGGGGTGTTTTTAGGTTTCAGGGCAGGGTTTGGGTTTTGGGGTACAGGGGTGTTTTTAGGTTTCAGGGCAGGGTTTGGGTTTTGGGGTACAGGGGTGTTTTTAGGTTTCAGGGCAGGGTTTGGGTTTTGGGGTACAGGGGTGTTTTTAAGTTAAATAAAATTAATTATATTATATTAATTACATTTCTTAATTAAAATAATTAAATTAAATACATTATTTTAAATAATTTATTTTAATTACAATCAAAAAAATATTTAAATTAAATTAATTTAATTATATTAATTAAATAAAATTAATTACATTTTTTATTAAAATTAATTTAAATAAATAATTACTATTATTTTAATTAAAATAATTTAATTAAATTAAAATAATTAAATTTTTTTTAAAAAGGTATACTTACCTATACTTACGATGTAATGCCATGCGTTGTAATAGCATCTGCGATGTAATGCCATGCGTTGTAATGCCATGCGTTGTAATGGATCCTGCGTTGTAAAAATTGCGATGTAACGGTCTGCGTTGTAAAATAACGCGTTGTAACATCATAGATCCTACCAATAGATATAGATTCCCTTAAAAAAGGGAAATAGCCAGACTTTCACATCAGAGCTAAAATTTAACACAGCCAAAACAAATTGTGCTGATGCAACATACTTCGAAACCCCTAGAAACTTCCATAAAAACTATAAAGGAAGCATGTCAGGGAAGCCACACGTAAGAAGGAGGGATATTGGGTCTCCGTACTTGCATTAAGCCAAGTTGAGGACTCAATAGACCAAAGTAAATGTCCTGGATAATTGAGCTCTCAAAACTACATGAAACAATCTCTCTGCTATTATATGGGGAAACAATGTCGCTTCACTGCTCTGCCAAAACAGAGTTAAAGCAGTCAGGAAGATTACATCACCAAATACAGGACCACTGGAATTATGCAACAGGGAATAACCACATTTTGCAGCCGGCTTGACTAAATTATTCTGCAGTAAAGATATGTGGTGTAATGCAATACAGTTTGTGATAGTATGACTTAATTAGATCGGCATTTTTATTCATGTTAACACTGTCTGGGCAACGTTTACACATCATTAGTACCGGTTTAAAACCTAATTATAGAAATAAGCAAGAAAAGGTGATCAGTCAACCTTAGCGAAGGCCCTTCCACTGTGCACTAACACAACTTGTCACATTTTCTAGTAATTTTGAACAAACTATTTTTTTTGGTTACAATCTGTAGATTATGCACCAGATGATGGATTATGAGGTAAATGTAGAAAATCCATAACTGTGCAGAAAACACTTCGGCTGCAAGACTGCATACTTTCAGTGGCCCTGACAAATACCTCAATTATGCCTAAGGAGCTAGACATGAATCAGTGGACTGTCGAATCTGTAGTAGAGTGCATCAGCAAAAGTCTGATGGTGTACTAAGACCAAGCGACCTCACAGGTAGTGCAGCTGGGGTCGGATGGCCTCCCAAACTCCCTATATATGTCAAAGGAAGGGCATTGATTCTTCTAACCACATCCCTTATTTAACATTTGTTATTTAACACGACTGCTGCCAACTTCCTGGAAAGGAATCATACTATACCCATTATAGCAAGCATTGGCAAAATCAATAGGTTTTGTCTATGTGAGGTCTATTCCTTTTTAGACATGTTGCACAACAGCACGAGCTGCTATGCAACATGGCTTACATTTTAGAAAGAATGCTATGAAGCGGACAGCGCTGACCATATCATAGTGCCTCTTTAAGCCATGTTGCACATTAGTCCTCACTGCTGTGCAACATGTCTAAAACACATTGACTAAACCAATAGTTTTTACACAGGTGAAACTTACTGGCTTTGCAAAATGCTCATTTCCTACTGTGCCACGTTCGTCTATGACTCTGCAGGCACAGAGACACATAAAATGTTCGAAACAACTGGCTGAGCGTGTCATCTAAAACTGATTTCAAACCAACATGGTTGGCTCGTCTGACTATTAGAGGCCCTCTGGAAAGAAGCTAGTTTTAATTTTTTGATTGTGTGGTAAATCAATGTTATTTTTTTTACTTCATGTTAGTGCATGGGCTTAGAGTTATAGAAAGCTGAAAACCTGCAGTAGGATTAGCGTTGTTGAAATTCTGCGACAACAGACAGAAAGCGGAAATGCCAATATTGTATGCCTTACAAATATTTTCTAAAAAATAATTTCATGCAAGTGAAACAACAGACAGAGGAGAAGCATGTGGGGGAAACAAAACAGACAGCGGGAGGTTCTGAAACAAACAGCGGGGGAGGCAGCAGCAACAACAGACAGCGGGAGGAGGGAGCAGTAAAGTCCCATGCCAAAATTAAAAATAAGAAGTATAGGGAGTAGAACATGGCCAGTGGAAGGGCACTGACCGCAAACAGGAAGCTGTACTAGGTCCATGCCTCACATCAGAGACCGAAGTTCTGAAAAGAATGCAGGAGGAGGTGAGCAATCAGCAAGAAGCAAGAGGCATGACCAATAAAAAGCAAGGGAACAAGAGTGATGTGGTAGCCAACCAATAGTAGGTATCGGTAAGTAATGGGCAGACTCTAAGCCAGTTTTTAAGATAAAAAAAAATACAAAAGCTTTCACTGAGGCTCATTTGCGCTGTAGGTGAAACCTAAAAAGGTCTCAAGGGAAGAGCCTTCAAAATATAGAATGAGCGCTTCCTAGACACAGAGGCAAAATTATATGGAACCCTCCTATTAAAAGATATTTCCAAATGGGCCTATGATAACAGCTTTATACCATGGCACCAAACAGGCTTTAGGGACAATAGTGCCACGTGGATCAATGCAATCGATCACACCATGACCTTTCAATGTTAAGCCAACATGTTACATCAGCATCACCAGAACCGTTATGTCTGTGACCTTTATGCCTGGTTCACTGATTGGAGAACCGCCTGTGACAATATAAATAGAAACAGACTTTGGTACAAGCTGAGTTAATATGTGATATAACATATATTGTTAAAGGTCAAACAGGTACTCTACTTGAACACCTGGATACAGGTTAAGCCCAGCGACAACACATCCCTGAAAAGAAAATATAAATTAAAAGAGGCCTCAAACAGTTTTGTGTTTTAACCAAAATCTTATTAAATCCCTACATTTTTTATGTCTCTAAATCTTTAGCTAACCACGGAGCTTGTGCCTCTAAGTTTGAAGGTTTAATAAATCCAATGCCTCTGCGTGCAGATACAACGAATTTTTATTAAACAAGTGGTCAGAATAATCGTAAATGCCTTAAAAAGTAACTACATGATAACCATCTGGCAGCAGATTATGAAAAATCAAATGTACTCATTTTTAGTAAACGAAAACACACAAAAAGTCGTTGGCAAATGAACAATGGACAGATTGTTAAGACCTCCTCCTACAAATGCCTGGAGGTCTCGTTCCAAACAGGAACCTTTGCTCAGCAAGGCAACGTCCTTAATGTCTGATCTGTTGATACGGGCAAACAAATTGAGTTGAACACGTTTGATGTCATCAAGGCAAAGTTCATGCTGTCATTAACCTCCAACTGCGAGGTGTTCCCAGCATTTGTGATCAGTTGGCTGGATACAATCCAATGGACCTTGTTTAAGCGGTTTTTCGCCCTCACTTCTTCTACCTCATTGGCCCAAATTCAAGTAGGATTCAAAGTGATAAAACTGTCTGATCAACAAACATCTTATATATTAAGTTTTCGGCAAAGATATAAAACTGCAAAGCAAGGTTTGTTAAAATCGTTGTTATGGCCAAGTCAGGAAGGGGTTGAAAATTAACCAAAGGAAATATATCAATCTTTTTAGTCCTCACAATCTACTCCAAATGCACAAAGCTTGGAAATGTTATTTAATTCGCTTGTTTTCGCTGATTTATAATGGTTTTATTAAATTGTTTTAATTTTTTTATAAATGCATTAATGATCTTTTATAATGTTTTTTTATTAACTGTGCAATAAAGAATGCCCACTCCAGACATGCCTTGATCACCGAAATATGCATCGAGAATATGTGGGCCACTGCACTCCTTTCTTCAGGGTGCCTTTGAGAGAGATGCAGATTAGTCAGAAGTTCAATTAAACCTTCTTTATCTAAGATTAAATTGTTTGATGGTGCCTTCTCCTTCCTACTTGCACGCTTACCCATGAGCAGGCAACGGACTAAGATGCAGGTGTAAGATGAAGCTCCCTTTATGAGGACTCTGTTACTCCTGGCCCATACATTATGTAAATATCAAAGCCCTTCCCCTGACCTCTCATCTCCACCCTAAACTGGGAGGCTCAGCTCTACCCTGTTCAGTCATAGCAGGCATGGAGACGCACCTGTGCCACGAATATTAGAGGGAGTATGGGAGATTCATCTGTACTGCTAGCAGCCAGAGGTAGCGGGGGAGAGTCAACAGTGCCTTGTGCAGGCATAGGAGTCCTAGGTGGTTCATCTGAATTATGGTCTTCAGAGGAGGCTTGGGAAGACTCACTTGGCACTGTGGGTATTCAGAGAGAACATGAGAGACTCATGTGCCAATGTGCTATATGCTTGCTTAGGAGATGCCTTAGAAACTTACCTCTGCCTTGAGCAGTGAGAGGGGGCTTCAGTAATACATCTGGGCCATGTTTGTACAGGGAGAGTGGTCCAGGCAGACACTGTTTTACCAAAGAGAAAGGATGAAAGATCGAAGACTCGCCAGTGCTGTTGGTTATCAATTCACCTGGGCCAGGGTAGCCTAAAGAAGAATGAAAATCTCACCTTTGCCATGGGTGGTCAGAGTGGTTTATAGACTCACCTGCATCCTGGGCAATATGAATGCGCTATTGGTGCCTCACTTCATGCCCTGAGATGTCGGTGAATCCCACTTTAGTCACCTCCCTGGTGCTACAGGAAGTTTTGAGGAACTCACATGCGGCGACTTGGGAATTCCAACTCTTGTCTAAGCGACTGGAGTCAGCTGAGGAGGCATCTATCTCCATGTCAGTACAAGAATATTTTTCAAAAGACACTTATTATTTTTATGCATAATTATTTTTTTTAAAGCACACAAGCATTACTTGTGTAATAATCCCGAGGCTCTGCTAGTGCCTTCTTTTATACCATGTGTCAGCTATCTGAATTAAGCGATGTGTGCTGAAGGATACATCTAGGGCTCCAGCCGTGGTATGTTAACCTGAGTGAAGCACTGAAATAAAGCACCATTATTGCAGTCACTCTACAAATCCTGCTAATACTTCTAATACCTTTCCTTGCGCTGTTCTCTACCTCCATCAGTTCTCTAAATCTCTTGGCGGGGTCTCCTCTCCTAGCACAATTCTAGATGGTCTCGAGGTACCTCTTCTTTCGTCTTCTTGACCACAATGTTATCAAACTGTAGTGCGCATCCTTAATCTCCAGTCAGATAAGGGTCCTGCAGCCTGGATTCTCTGTGCTCTCCAGAGAAGTGCAACTTTGCATCTGTTGTCACCACAGCTTCCTCTCCCACCTGACCACCAACCAGTAGTGAAACTGCACCCTCCACCTTGCCTGTCGCTGCCAAGGCCACCACGGCCTGTTGGGTGGAGAAGCCCATCTTCTCAAGCTGCTGCAATCTAGGGTGGGAAGAGGGAGTATGGGAAAATGAGAAAAACAGTGGTTTTATCGGATTAAAACAATGAAAAAATTAGCCAGTTTTCAATTGTTGGGAAATTTGAAGGAAATAACTTATCTTTACCAGACACCAACCAACAGCAGCAAAAAAGAAAATGTAACTAGCATTTTATGTGATAGTTCTCTCTTTTTTACTGCTTATCAACGCAATACTAATTTCTTTATAATTATTAGAGATCATAGTGCTAACAACTTACTATTGCTTATCGTAGTATAAATGACACACCTAGCACCCCCTAGAAACTGGGTCCTTCCATCTGAGTCACAGCCTTCTGGCTACTCTGAAGTCCACCTTACCAACAGCGGCTGCAACTAAGCATGCAAGAAAAACCGTACAACGAAAACGCCTCTTCTAAAACGTCCACACAGCTTCATGCAGTCCCAATCTCACTTAGCCTCATTGGGAATCCCCTTACAGCAAGAGGAGGACTGTGCCCAGACCCCTAAGGAGTATTCCAGTAGTGACACACGTGGCAGCACAACATGAGGAGCCTTTCTCTCTCCTCTACCGAGGATACACCCTTTTCTTCTTTAGATTAGGAGAACAGTTCTTCTTTAATGTTCCTGTGATTCCACCACTCAATCACAAACTCTGATTTCATTCCAGAAAAGAAAAGACTCTGACAAACCAGTCTCTCGCCACAGGGGGCAAAACTCTATGTTGGGTAAGCAAATCGATACATTCAAATGAATGGGACAGATAGGAACATTAAGAAAAAGAGGGGTCCAAAAGACCCTAGCAGGTCCCTGTTTTATCTTTGTATTAGCTCAGACACGCGTATTCCATAAAGTGAGCACCAAAGGCCTACAATGGGGAGTTTCTACATCATAATTAAGAACATATGTTGAATCCCAACATATGAGGGGACTGTCCATGGCCCATTTAAATCTGATAACACATGTAAAAAACATCTGTAGAACTATATAACTAAAGGCTCTGGGTACTTTCATGGGCCCTTTTTTATGCATACATTGGGTAAAGAACCAAGAAGAGTCTGCTCATGCCCTCTCCGACATTAAAGAGAAGCTGGTAAATGTGGTTATTGCGCTTCTCGCCCATGTCTTTAAGAAGAAAGAAGAAAAATTATCCAGGGGCACTATCCCAGACCCCTACTGAGAATACAGACACATTTGGGAAAAAGAGAAGATGACTAACAAGTAATCAGCCATCCATTCCTTGATTAACTGCAGCAGTTATTCAAGATGGATATGGAGAAGCCTGTAGGCTCACATGGGGACAGGTCTTCACTCTATTGAACCTTTCAATAAATAAATAGAAGAACCTACCTGCAAAGTCACTTACATTTCATATTTTTACTGCTGGATATTTCTCTGTGGAGATTTTATCTTTGCACTATTACTCATCTTGAGAAATATCCCCACACATCAAATTGGATGTAGTACGTTCTTAAACACTGCTGCCCAGGAACAACATGGCAAAACTACATGGACAAATTAGTTTACTTAACTTGCTAGTACTACAATTGTTTGCCTTGTGATTGGTCTAAGGCAGGTTTATCCCTTGTTGTGATAATTCATTTTTCTAATGGCTGAAGTATAATGTTCTAATAAATACTGAGTAGCAATCGTGTTTAATCCAAGGCCTAACCAGGGTGTTTTGGACCGTGGACTCAAATAATTGTCTGCTCAGGTGTGCAGGTCACACTAGCAGAACCTAAACTGTTAGCATTAGATTTAATTAAGCTTCACAGAGAACACATGCCTGTCCAAAAATCATTCCTAATACGTTTTCAAGCACTTTATGGCCAATAAAACAATGTCCCAGAATCACCTACCCATATGGGTAGAAATGGAGGATCTTCTACGTCTTCTAAGGGAAAGAAAAATTGCTCATTTGATTCGTTTAAGAAATCTGGCCTTGTGGCTCTAGATGGAGTGCTGCAGAAAACAAATTGAACTAACCGCCTATTGTGTTAAGCTACACCAACAACCACTGGTGTTCTCATTGCCAAGGGGTTGCCTCCTGCATTGTGGGGCACCAAGTCCCATTCATTCGGAGGAAAGCTGAATTTATTTTGAATTGTACAATGGTAGCCTCTTTAACTTTCCTACTTGGGCAGCGTCATTGCATAGCATATAGTCTACCAATGGAGACAAATGGACGGTGCACTATTGACCTCTCTTGTATTTGATAACACAGCAAGTGCCGGCTGAAAGACATAGGCTGTCTTGATGTAAGTTGACAGAGCCATGGAACACTCAGGGGCAACATAGCCCTTCCCCCTCAGCACAGATTTCGGGTTCTATGCCATTGTGGGAGCACCTCAGCACTGCTTGGTTGGCTGAAAGGGGACCCAGCCCAAGTAGATTTGGAGACACCACTGAAAATGTTGCTGTGCCGCTCCCCTTTCCTCCATGTGAGAGATGAAGGTCATGTTTGCTACGCTGAGCGTGATGGAACCTTCTTGGCCATCCTGTCTACACATATAGCCCTCTGGAGGCAGCTCCTTAGAATCTGCTTATCTCAACATCATCTAGACCACAACCAGAGTCTCAGTCATCAGCAATGTTAGATGTAAAAATAGCCACTGATCACAGCTTTCACTATTATAGTTCTAATTTTGCCCTGGCAATTCAATCAAATACAATTTAATAAAATATAGGGCCATATATGCATGAACACATTTTTCCATAGACACAGAATGGGAAAAAACCTTTGATGCATCTAGCCCATAGATTTATATCTATAATTAGCTGGCATGGAAGTACTGAGATGTGTGATGCACTGAACCCCTATTTGGTTTGCTTTAGTCCCAGCTACTTCTACTGAAGATAGGTGTTGGCTCCCCAGGGATGGGTATTTGGGAAACGGCTTTTACAACGTGGACGGAACCACACGTTCTGTTACCACGCTTGCGTTTACCACAAATATGTGTGGTAAAAGCAGTAAGTGCTCTAAATTCAGAGTGGATGGGCAGGGAGAATGGAAGGACAGGAAGGATCGGGAAAGGGCTGGGGTTTGGATTTAGAGCTTAGGGCGGGGGGCTGGTGTGCTTTTAGGGCTGGGGCCGAAGTTGTTTTTAGGGCAAGGGGTCGGGGTAGTTTTTAGGGCTGGCGGATTGGGTAGTTTTTAGGTCTAGGGGGTAAGGGCAGTTTTTAGGGCTGGAGGTTAGTTTTAGGACTCACAGTGGGGGCTGTGGTCGAGATAGTTTTTTGGGATGGGTGGGGCCATTTGCAGGGCTGGGGGCCATGTTTAAGGGCTTAGGGTGGGGGGCTGTGGTGTAATGTTTACCACGCATATGCCTTTACAACAAAATTCGTTGTAAAGGCATGTGTGGTAAAGGCATGCATGGTATAGATGTGGGCGTAGTAAAGACCGCATTGTTAAGGCACGCAATCTTATTATACAATCTGGGTATTTCAGCCTAGCAAAAAGGTAAACTATATGTCAGGACGCCTACTTCCAACAAAAATATATTTTTTCCAATGTAAGATGTCACGTTTTCCAATTGCAATAGGCGAACGTCAACACATGGGAGTGCCATCTTTAAAGTCTGTGCTACTGTCTGAAACATTTCATGTGGATGAGAGGCATGTGATTCGTTACGCCTTAATCTGGAGAACTTTTGTCAATGCATCCACATAAAATAGCAAAATAACATGCATTTCTTTTGCACTTGAACGTGTCCGAGAGTAGAAAGAAGGGAGAATGATGGGGCTGCCGAGTTTTCACTTTCAGCTGATATTGTTGAAAGAAGTTAGATGAAGATTCTGTGATTTGGTATTGTGGGGCACTCAAAGCCTGAAAGAATGGATTGCCTGGAACTTCCTCTTTACTCATACCCCTTTTGAGGTCCCTTTCCTTCTCAACTTTCATCGTCCCACAGAAGCAGATGAACTTACCGAAGTGCAGATACCGAAGACTTGGGCAGCTTCAGTTCAGGGTCTTCTAATCCACTCTGCTGCAGAGAAGCCTCAATTCCAGCCTGCAGCATCTCCTCTTCCATTAGCGAGTTTTCCAGTACAGCCAAAGGAACATCTCCATGCCAGGCAGGAGGAAGCCATGGAGGGAATGGGTGCACCGAAGTATGTGAGTGATCCCCAACATGGAACAGAGGCTGCTGCATCCAGCTGCCAGCTGCACCGGGTCCACTGCTAGGAGGATCCTGCACCCCGCTGCTGCCTTGGAAGAATTGGGACGGCAGACCCTGAGATGAGCAGTGTGATATCTGAGGCCCAGACAACCTGAGGGTGAAGGAAGAGAGACAAATCAAGGACAGTAAGGAGGAAAGAAACTAGAGCAGAAATAAAATACTCGCAAGAGACATAAGTTAAGCCTCCCGGTGCACATTGTTATCTCTTACCGCTCCCTCCTAATCCTCTCCAAACATTTTCATTTTATGTAATTCAATCTCCCTCATTCCTTTCCATTTCCTTCCTTCTGTTCTGCCTCCTTTCTTTCTTGCTCTTTGTGTTTCTTTGCCCATCCATCTTTCTCCTATACCTTTTGCATCCTTCTCCCTTCATTTTGTCTCCTTCCTCTACATGTCCTTTCTATGCATTTTCTATTAATTTTCTTACATTTTCTGCCCCCTTCCTTCTCCAGCTGTCTCAAAAAATGTTTCTCTTGTTGCATCCCTATTTAATTATTTGTCCTTGTATATGCCCTAGCCTGTTCTATTTCATTCCGCCTTCTTCCTTCCATCCCGCTCCTACATCTCCTTCCTTTTCCCTTTCCGTTTCAACATTTTCCTCTCCATCTTCCTTTCTTACTCTGTCTCCGCTCTCTACCGTAACATCCACTTGCCTTTCTCTCGTCGTTTCCTCTACACATCTTCCCTCTGCTCCTACCAATTTTGCATCTCCTCTCCATCTCTCACTTTTACCTCTCCATCTCTTCCCCTCCTTTGTATATAAAATTGCCTACTTTCTTTTCATTTCCCTCCTACACCATTCCAACCCATTTTCTTCCTAACTTCTTTCCTTGAATCTCCTCCATCTTTCCCTCTGCTCTGTCCATTTCTAGCCCACTCCTCCCCATGTCTGCCCTATACATTCTCACTGGTCTTCATTGTGTACCTCACAAACTTGGCCCTTGCGTTTCTTCCTTCTTCTCCTGCCTTTGGATTTCTTCCTCTTTGCTCTTATGACTCGGTAATATCTTTTCTCCATCTATCAACCCTCCTGAACCTGTTATACTTTAATCCAAATACCTCTTTCTTGATTTGTCGTCTTCGCTTCGCCTCTCAAGTTCCTTTGCATACTTCTTGCTCATTCCTTCTCACATTAAATTAAGGCAAGCTCATAAAAGATGCTAATTCTACTAGGTTGGCACTCAATTTCCTCTTCAGTGTTTGGTTTGGTTCTTTAAGAAGTGCTGGGAGCCTGGTCATGGCATTTGTTGTCCTTTATATTATACACTAACCTGCTCTTCCCTACATATTTAACTCACTGTCCTATACTTTTCTCACCCCATTTGTTTTTGTTATCCCAATTTTGTCTCTTTCCTTGTCACATTGCAGGCCTCCGCGCCCTACCGGTTGCAGTCTCCCCCACCTTACTTCAGAAAAATATATTATGTGTTGAAAGGGAAAGCTGCAAACACTAAATTATTAACCAAAGCAAATAAAATGGAACACAACGAACTCAATAACTGGCAGCCCTGTTTATGTAAAGCCAAGAGATGGAAGAGAAGTGGAAACAGTGAACCAACAGAAGAAATACTGGAACTCCTCCATGGGCTCATTTGGTTATGGTGTGAAGGGAGGTAACGTACTGTACCTGTCAGCTGGTATGAAGACCTGATTAAACTGTAAATCAATTGAGACCTCTACAGTGTCAGCCTACCAACTATAGCAAAGAAGAACTGAAAGGGCTTCTGGGAGCTGTATCTAGTTTTTCTCTATCACCTCCACTGTGCAGCCGTAAAATTGACTGACTTTTCCTCAAAAATCAGCACAACGTGTAAGAAACAACAGGGCGTGTGCACCATAACACTTAACAAGCTTTATACGTAGTAAGCCCTTCTCATGTACTCTAACAGCATTCAATCTACAGCTTAGGCTTTTGGGACAATAAAAGTAACAATCAAAACAGCGCATTTCAATTTTTTTAAAACTAGAATTCCTTTAAAAAGGGTCACGAGCCCTCGCTGTAAAGCTTATAGGTTTGTACAGCAATTGAATTCTTAGGCATGTGAGACGGACAGCGGATAACTCCAGAATATCTCAGAGCTCAAATGGATCCTGTTAGTAGATTACAAATTATTTTTATGTTTCGAATGTTTCCTTTGATAACACATTTATTCAGAAAATTACATTAAATTCTAATTAGCCAACATGGAGTTTGCATCCTCACGCTTAGATCTTTTTTTTTTAATTCCTTTTATTAAATTAGCTCCTTAGACAATACCATGATCTTTACAAAGGCTTGCATATTTGAATTATGATGATATTCACACATTGTAGTTTAGAAGAACAGGAGAACTGGTAGGGCATAAGAGATCATATACAAAGGGGTACCCAGCCTCACTCCCGTTAATGGCCCGTACCTGGGGAAAAGAATTACAATTAGATGATCACTTCACTATGATCAGCCAAGGCCCCGTCAGCCTCTTTATGTCCCTCCAATGTCCCCCATAGGCTCGCCACGGTGCCCACACCTTCTCCCATTTCTTGGCACAACCTCTGCTTCTATAGACCGATTTTCACATCTTAGATCTGATAGTAATACGAGTTTATGACACGATACCAGTTTAGAGAAGTTCTCTTTTATGGAAGAAATGGCACTTGGTTACTTAGGCTGTGCATATTGGGTTACTTAAGAGGTGAGGAAACTCGAGTAGTGGCCATTGCCTCGTGCAGAAGCCAACCCTTGCACGGGTCAATGGGCTTTATCTGGAACTGCAGAAAATCTGCTCCTTTTCTTTCATAGTGCCACACTTTCTAGGTCTCAGCTCCATACTTTTACCATACCTGCTCAACATTGACGTTCTTCTATTAGCCATCATTTGTTCCACAGTCTCCAGTTCTATACGTTTGCAGATGACAACCAACTCAAGTTTTTGTTTACGGGGCTAGGGTGTCACTATCCGTCAGATCCAGCAGTGAATGCAGCTGGAGAGGACAGGCATGAAAAGGCTTAAATTGAATGTTGAAAGAACAGTTATTTTAGCAGCCTATGCGAGTTAAGACCTTTAAACACCCTCATTATAGCCTGCTATTAGCTCTTGGGCCCAACCTGCTGGTCTTCAAAACCCAGGGTGTCACAAATCAAATGGCTCTTAAACTAAAAAAAAACAAGTCTTTGATGGTCTCTACTGCATTGTGAAATTGAAAAGAAAGCAAAACTATATGGTACCTAACAACTGAAGATTTAATAGGATATATGTTGGACTACAGCAATATACTATCTACTTAGGCATGGCTAACTCTGCTGAACTGCTGTGACATCCTCTGAAACGATTCAGCAAGAAATGGTGGTGATTGATCCTGAATTTTCGCTCCGTGCCAGGACCAAGGAGGTCCTGGCACGGAGCGAAAATTCAGGATCAATCACCACCATTTCTTGCTGAATCGTTTCAGAGGGTAGTGCACAAATCTCTGGAGGGGAAATCCTGGAAGATCTTACAAACGTGACTTACCTGGTACTCTTGACCTAGACTTCTGTGTTCCTCTAACTCAATGTTATTGTCAGGCATTCATTTCAGAAGGCAAAACTTGGGGCAGACTTTCTATGTCCCCGCACTCATGCTTAAATGAGATTAGAAAACAAGTAAACTTGGATTTTCCGTTAATTCCGACCATGAGTGTCCATGCTCTTTGCTTTGCTCCATCCTAGCGGTGGGTGACCCAACATGTGGCAGAGCGCTCTATTAAAAGTCTTTAACATAATAAAACAGAACCCTCAAAAGACAGAGTCCTACTCTTATTACCATCTAATCTTTCTATTGAGAGGCATTCAACATCCTTGTCTTGCGATGGGTTTTGGAGTCCAGGCCTTGGTCCTCTGCAAACTGATTATGGTATGCTGGTGAGTCTTCCAAAAAAAGCTTTCCTCTCTGCAAACCATGTACCATGCAGCAACTCCATCACAGGCTACATCATCTCAGGCTGATCTCACTAAATCGGTTCCCACTGGAAGCTCATATATATTCAAGATGGTCTACTTATTCTACAAAGACCTTCACCTAAAACCTCTAGAATATGTATCCCACAAATGTGTAATTTTCAGTGGATGCACATATCCGCTGTAAGGAAACCCTCTTCCTCAAGTCTCTGTGGACAGAAAGCAATAAGACATGAGCTAATCCATCTCAGGGGGGCAGACCAAAGGCTGGAGACTCACTTCCCCCTGACCTGTGCAGCACCCCTTCACTCATCATGTTCTGGAAAGAGCTTACAATATGTGTCTTTAACAATCACTTCACTCATAAGACTTAACTCAATCAGCCACATCACTTATCAAGTCTCTGCTTTGAAAATGTCAAATGTCAAATGTCAGATGCTTTTATATAGCGCACTTATCACCAAAGAGGTCTCAAGGCGCTTTGTATGTATGTTGTGTATTCCTGCTTGCCTTGACTAACTCGGACTTGGTTCAGCCTTAATTAGCTTTTATTTCTCCTTTCTTATTGATATTCACCCTCATGCAGTTTCAACGTCCCCAGATTACTCACAGCCACTGACATTGGCCTGCCAACATTGGTTTGTCCTTACTTATATACTGGCTTACTTCTTACACTTATAGCCTAATGAATTTCATCCATCACACAAATGACACGCTTCATTTAATTATTATTTTTTTTTTCTCCATTTGTAACATGCAGCCCTCGGACAAACTGTTTATAGGTGCAGGAAGATTAAGAGGCTTAAGATATTTCATATCATTTCAACAGATCAGCCAACTTTTCTGGTCTTTCCGTAAGGACAACAAGGAGTGATCCTTGCAAAGCTAAAATGAGAAGCAGTTATAGAGCCTGGGACTCAGCACTGATTACGCTAAATTCAAATTATGTGATTAGACATAGGCACAATTGTTAGCACAAACTTCCCTGATGGAAGCAAACAGCAAAGTCAACGGCAGATGCTTTTTCATGTAAGATATCTAGTTGGCAGCCCATGAAAGTAGCAGAGTAAACATTTTAAAATCTACACTGGATTTTATAGTTGGCCAATGGACAATCTTCCTCAGGTGCAAGATTCAATATCTTTTCTGAAATCCAAAAATGAGACAAATGACTGCATTTTGAACCCACTTTGATGCGCCAACTCAGAGTTTAGAAGGCCTCTAAATAAGACATTATTGTGTTCAAATTTCGCATTGATGGAGCACTCCGCACCAGCTTCTGGGAGGCAGTAGGATGAAAGCAACTCAGTTTGTGAAGTTCATGTATTTTATACCAACAGTCCTTGACCCCTCACATCGCTGTGGGAAATGAGACGCATCTGCAACTCAAACAAATCCATGAGCGGCTCGCTCTGCGAGGCATGCAGTAGTCATGTATGCTGTGGAAGCCTCGCCTACTCTCCTCCCATATTTTTCGTAGGCTGGTGTCATTGTCCTTGCTAAATGCTGGCTTCTGATTGATAATGAGGCTTGTTAGTTCCTCCTTGTTACCGCCCTGTTGCCATTTGTTACCTCCCATGAGGACTGGATCTTTTACTTGTGGTGTTACATGGTCTCCTTCATAAGTCGGTAAGCACTATTTTTTGTTATTTGAAGTGCGGTCAGCTTTCACTTGAGCAGCAGTGCTTACTTATTTAATTAATCTAAAAATAACCATCATTTCAGGGGGCATCCTCTTATTAGAACAGACTAGACCTCCTAGCTGCGTCCGCTTTCACTTTAGCGGCTGCGCTCGTTTATTTAGTTACTTTGCCACGCCGTCTGAAAGGGAGCGTTTCTACTCACTAATCTAACAAGCCTTTGCAATACAATAGGTCTCACATGTATACGAGTTTGAGCTATTGGCATTGTAAATGACAATGTCTTTTATTTATTTTTTTGTTTTTAAAACATAAATAGAAGGCATTGTCATTTACAATTCCAATAGCTCAAACTCGCATAAATGCGAGACCTATTGCATTTCAAATGCTTGTTATAGCTGATTGAAATAACTTTATGGGGACAAGGACAGACAGCAGGTAATTACGAAATACTTTGAGGAACCAGTATCATTCCTGCTGTCTTGTCTGTATTTGATTTCAAACCAGTGGTCCCAAAGACTGAACGATCTTGGTCAATCTAGAATTCCAGATATTAAAGTTGACTGTCGGACCAGTAGTAACAGCTTGCTGTCGTCCACAGAGGTATAGGCTTTAAAACCTTCGGAGTGTTGAAACTGAAGTAGATTTTCTAATATTAAAATGTAATAGCAACGCAGATTGAGCTGGCGTCGTGGGAACCCAGCAGGTAGTTTAATAAGGTCCTGATGTAATGAGGAAAGAACAATGCAGGTGAATTCTGAAGTAGCAGGTACAAGTTTTGCTAATCCACAGCCAATAGTAGCTCATCCTTATCATCCCGAGGGAAGTTTCAATGCCATGTCGAGGCAAATTTCCTCATGATAAGAGTCCCATATCTCAGGTCCCTCAAGGACAAATTGTAGTTGGATACACAGTGTTTCTAAAACCTGTGACAACCATGGAAGCCATATGATAGCCAGAACATTATTAAGAGAAGCAGGAGTCAATAATGTTTTCTTTAGCCGTGACATCACTCCAGACTTTTTTAAAGTAAATCTGGTACCATGCCGGCAGTCAGGGAACTGCTCACAATGTTAGTGGCATCTCCTGCTGACTTTGCCTGCCTCCTTATTGTAATGTGCTCTCCCTTCACACAGTAGCCCATTTACAGTAGGTTACATGATCACCTCTTCCTGTACTGATGCACTAACGGCTTGCATTCTTTCCTTTCAGCAAATCTCAAATAATGGCTTAGCTCTGTGAGCTTCAACACCCGAAACAATAAACAAAATTAAATCAAATGTATGTACAAAATGCACTTTGGCAAACATCGACAGTCTCTCGCCATACCATTGAAAATATTTTACTAGCCCCGTGAAGGCATATTTCTTCTAGAGCTTATCAGCAGATTACTCCAAGGATCACCAGACAGGGCAATGCTGGTCTCTCACTGCTGAACAGCTATGAGAGCCGCTGGTTGTAGACTCCTAAAACAATGCTATATTCAGAGCCTTCCCTTGAAATAATTGCACCTAGAAGGTGTTTGTTCCTCGGTGGTACTCTGCATAGACAATGTTTCTACTCGTGCCTTCGTTAGGGGGTTTGATCCCTTTTTAAAAGAGTGCAGGAGAGCCTTGCAATGAGCAGGTCCACACAAATAATCAGGTACAAGCATTCACAGGAACAGATCTGGCTGTATCTGAACGTGCTCATTCTATATTAGTACAAGCAGTAATGGCAAAGCCAGGACCAGAGATCTAGAATCATTTGAGCCAAGGACCCATCTGAATCTGTCAGTGGATAGGCAGAGACCTCCATGGAACACTCTTCCTTCACTAAGACACAGAACACTAACCTCACACATATCCCACTGAAGAAGAGACATCTGAAGATATCTGAATATCCTTTTGTACTTTCTCAGAAATGGTTTAAAGACATTTCTTACAACTTCTGATGGTGACACATGTCCAGGAGATGGTCAGTGCTCTGCATTAACTTTTAGTTCTCATTGTGGAGTTACCTGATCTGATTTTTTCACATACCTTATGAAAATCCGTACTTCCGTAGCTTTTTTTTTTAATTGATAAAGCTCTTGTGTGCATGGGTTTCTAGCTTCATCTCGTACATCACCTCTTTCTGAATTATTTTGGGGTGCAGGCCTCAAGTGATTTTTAAACTGTGGAATAATAATGAATCCCCTCCCTCCATGAGGACAATGATCATTCACCTCGGTGCACGCTTTTGTAATGATCTGCACGTTTTTAACAAAAGCTGAAATATCCTATGTGTTCTATCACTACAAAAGTGACAGGGGGGGGGGGTACGGTGCAGTTAAAACTAGGGTTGTTTGCCTAGCGCTTTCAGAGCTTGACAGCATCAGGTATTCAGCAGCATTAGTTGCACGTTTGGTCTTTTATTCTTGCTTTTTCCTGACACGTGTTTTTCTGCCTGTTGTGTATCCGTGTGTTTACAGCCATCGGTTAACCATTCATTCTGTGCAGGGCCTTTTGTGACGAGAAAAAAATCATGGCAATGATGATGACGCATCGAAAACGAGTGCTTTTAAAAAAATGTATGTGCTCTTTCGATGCTTTGTGGAGGCCGAACTGCTACCGCGAGTTTTATGCATCCCAGGAGAGGAGGCATTTTGTTCCACACTCCCTTAGGTGGGTGTGTGTGGGGCGGTGGGGCTACTTCTTGCCCCTATGATGCCTTAGGGCCTTACAGGGGCAAGTGGCGGCAAGAGCCGTGGCCGAAGGTCACGCTGAAGACAACGTCTATAGAAATATGATTGGGCATTTGAACACTCCTGTTTTTAAATAAAAAATTATAGACGGCGATTTGCCATTTCGGAGTCAGTTTACACAAGACAATATCTACTTGTGCGTCCTACGTTTAGTCACACCAAGGCTTTACCCTAAAAGAAAAATATTCCCCAAACGTATTTTTCGACCACGACTGAATATATGTACACTGTGCACCATGATGAGTTAAAAAGGGGCAGTAGAAGAGTTACTGCAGCTTTGATGCATGAAATGGACCATCCTGGATAAAGAGTGACATGGAGCACTAGAGGAGTAGAGGTGCTGTAACCTTGCCATCCCGCAGCAGTACTTTTTACTCTGATTTAAATACACCTAGAGCATATCTACGGGTCAGCAGACTAGTCCTCCGGGGTAAGAAGCAACCGTTGTCTTTCCCTTGTATATATGGTCAATATTTACTGCAGCATTTTTTTAAAGTGCCGATATGTCGCCTTCAGCCACTTCACACGCTGAGTCCACTAGGTGGACCATGAACAGACCGCAGTCCAGTTATGCAGCGAAGAGTTCTCGATTTGGTTCGAATGAGCCCCTAAATAAAGCAGGAATGGTCAAGTGTGCGCTTAGCTAGAAAGAACAGTCTGGGTCTCAGTCCCCTTGTCCTTGGGGACTAGGAGAGCTTAGACGCAGGATTAAGTGCCTCTTTAAAGTAGTTTATAGACAGGTAATTTTTATACTTTCAAAAAGGCAGAAAGAAGCAGTGTCAACCTGCACCTATCCAAGTCTGACTTCCATGCTCTACTGAAGCTCTATGGTTGGGTTCCGGTCCCACAACTCTCAAGGAGCATTGATTGTGCACACGAAGGACCACCTCCAGCGCCCAATCTAACCGCCGAAGCCCATGGATGTCCAGGTTCTGTAGAGGAGTTAAGATGCACATGGATCACTCTAGAGTAGAAGGGGACTCCGTCTGATTTCTGTGATCAGCAAAGCCTGGGCCTGGTTCAGCTTGACTGCTACAGATTCCTACTGGGGATACAATGGAGATGGCTGCAGTGCTGGTGATTGATAAATCCCCTCCAGACAGGCTAGAGTTTCTATGGGGATTTTCGGCGTAAGCAAGCCATGCCCCTGACTGCACTGTAGTTGCCACATTCGGCTAAAAGATGGCAGCAAGGTGTAATACAGCGATTGCTTGATAATAGGGTTATTAAAGTACAAAGGCCAAAAGAGTTACTGGTGGAATATTTTTGCCAAAATTGCATAAGCAAATTCAAACTAAACCAAAATTAGATGTCGTACTATGTCCCTGTTTGTGAGATCAGAGGCTGACTCACCCTAATGACATGGTAGTGCCATCCCAACTGTGCCCTATCTCACCCACTACGGTTGATGGCCTTCTAATGGTGACTGGTCACGCGTTGCCCACTTACTGTCTTGGCTGGTGCATTCAGCTACCAAACATAATCCACCATCTGCTGGACATTCTCTCTTGTAGCACACTCAGCTACTCTCCTGAAGGGGCACAGCCAATCATTAACTCACACCAGACACAGCTCAAGCAGAGTGCAGCAAAACCCCTGGCCAGTCAAGGAGGCAGTGGTGTGCTTCCAGTGCTAAGTCACACTATCTGTGGCACTCCCTGATGGGCCTGCAGGGACACTATACTCCATGCACTAATGAGGTCTGGTCAAGACACACTAGCACTCTTATGAAAATCATGGGCATAGACATTTTTAGCTTTCATTTAGAAATGTGGTATCATGAAATACAATCAATAAAGTAAATTCAGGTTAAAACAGTATTTCCATTTTTCTATCACTTTTCTGCCCTGCATTCTTGCACACATTGTCTCACCTCTCTCTCGTCAGTGGATCGGTTTGAGGCAAGGCCCACTCTCTCCTTGGGGATGGTACAAAGTGCAAAAAGGGGTTTCTTGCAAGTGTGTGGCAGAGGGTTTGATCTTCCAGCTGTTCCAGTGTCTGCTCAGTTGTTTCAAGCCACGATAGAGCCCCAGTAGAATCTGTGATTGTTAAAGTTAAGGCAACAGTGGGAGTGGCTACGAGATCTGGTCTGATAAGAGTTACCATCAGCACATCGGGTTTTACACACACCTTTATTCCTCTCACGCCTCCTGAGGAGTCCTCCGTTCCACCTAGTCCTCTGCAATACAAATGGATCCAACTCGCCCATCTTGAGCACACCCCTGTCTCCAACTAGTATCAGGTTAAAGCACACAGACAACACACCCTTAATATTCACCACCACACCCTAATGCTTTCATCCAATTTACACATAAACTACCCCCCCCCCATCAGGATCCTCATGCTCACTGTACAGATAATTACCAATGGCTCCAACTTATAGTCAACACACACCTCATTCAACCCATCAAGTTTCACTCACACTTAAGGCCCACTGGTTCTCTCTACCATGCTAACACTCTTGAGAATAAAGCACCCCATCCAAAGCTACCTATCAATTCCACTCTTCTTGAATGAATGAATGAATGAAAATAATTTATAACGCGCAAAAACAATAACCCAAAGGTATCAAGGCGCCTAACAATAAAATCAAAAAGTAGAACCAATCATCCATTACACATAGGCTTGCAGGAAGAGGCGAGTTTTAAGTGCACCACGAAATGCCTGCAATGTGGGTAGGGACCTGAGATCCAAAGGGAGTTCATTCCCCATTTAGCTCTTCGTATACGAGGGGCTGACAGAAGTAATTTCCCGGAGGAACGCAGGTTCCTTCCAGGGATGTAATTAGAGATGATGGAGCTTACTCCAGAGTCACTATTTTTTGTGATGACTCTATAGGTCATACACAGGACCTTGAACCGCACTCGGTATTCTACCGGAAGCCAGTGCAGTGTTTTCCTGGCTAACGTAGCCGAAGTACGTCTGGGAGCGTCCAAGACAAATCTTGCTGTGGCATTTTGGACCACCTGTAAGCGCTGCAGGAGGCTCTTTTTCAGCCCCGCACACAACGCGTTACAGTAGTCTAGCCGCGAGCTTATTAATGCCACAGCTACCTGTTTTCTGGATTTTAATGATAGATATTTCCTAATCCTTCTAAAGATATGGATTAGGCCCCAGCAGGTGGAGATGGTTCTGCTCACCTGTCCATTCATATCCAGGACCGGGTCTATCATCACCCCCAGATTCTTGGCAGATGTTGTAGGGGAAGGGCAAGCTCCGAGCGAGTTGGACCACCAACTATCTGACCAGATGTTATTGTTCCCTCCAAACACCATCACCTCAGTCTTCTCCCCATTCAGTTTGAGAGAGTTCTGAATCATCCAGTGACCAACCGCCTCCATACAAGATCTAAACTTGGAGGCGGTCTGCACATCTGAATGGGAGAGAGAGACGAGGATTTGGGTGTCATCAGCATAGGAAACTACCTCCATCCCGTAAGATCTTATAAGTCTGGCCAGGGGGGTCACATAGATGTTAAACAGGGTCGGACTAAGAGCCGACCCTTGAGGGACCCCGCATAGCACAGATCGGGATGGAGATAGAAACTCGCCCAGTTTGACTCTTCCCCCACATACACCTGCACGCATCTCATTACAATTACACTTTAAACAATTCTCATTCCCAAAGACCCCTCCAATACTACCACGATTTTAGACTTACATTACATGCAATTTATCCATAGCTCCATCAACATATCTCACTACACAATTTACACATCTTAGTTTCACCGACAGTCCTAAAACACCTAAAATCTACGATGCCCACCCCGCCTACACCTCATTTTCATCATTCAACACTAATAACCAGATTTTATACACACTGCTACATTCTAACAACTTTCCTTAGGAGTGCCGTTTCATGCAGAATACCCATGTCATCATCCACATCTTAACTAACTTTCTTGTTCCCTATGATAAACCCATCCATATTGTTGCACCCCAATTATGTACATTTTTACAAATGTGAGAAGCTATCCTTACAGTTAGGAGGATTTGTGTTATGCAAGAGGAAAGGGTATGTTGTGGTCTGATTGAGCAACGCATGCTGTGCCAGAGAGCAGTGTGTGGTGTGCTTCTGAAAAGGAGATGAGTGAAAGCTCCACTTAACACATCTGGTGGTATACAGCAGTGCTTAAATACCTCTCACAAGGACTACGGGTGCAACTCTCATTAGTAAAAAAAAGGGATAGAAAGGCAATCAGCACCAGCGAGTTTGAGTATGGCTCGAGTAACAATAAGTAGGTGTTTGTAAATGCTAATTCTGATAGAGACTTCTAGCTGCAGATTCTTCACCTTTTTAATATTCCCCAGGCTTCAGACTTGATCCGGAAACTTTTTTCTAAGTACCTCTGTGTGCCGGAATGTGTCGCTGTGTAGCTCTGCACAAACACCATCCCTTTCCGGAAGTGACGTGTGGGGCCTATAAAGTGCCTGTCCCGCACCCTAGCCTAAATTTCTTTCAACAGTGTGCAAAGATGTTGCACACTCAAAACAACAGTTTTAAGCCCTGTTAAGACTGTTGCAAACAAATGTTTATGACAGATCCCCACTATGTTTGTCTGTGGTGTCTGGGGTCAAGCAACGACTCCAAGACCTGCAAAGACTGCATGTCGATGAACCTGAAGGTCATCATGGAACGCAAGGTGAACTTTTACGTCTCCAAGTACAAGACAACGCAGCGCAGGGACCGCTCCATGTCTATAGCCCGTTTCTGGTCCTACTCCCAGAGTCGACGGAGCCGCACTCAAAGCTGATGTTTGTCGCGTTCCAAATCCTCAGGTAAGCACAAGAAACATAAAACTCGATGCAGAAATCAGTTCCTTCGCGTCATTCCCACTCCCCTGATGAAGCACATGGGTGGTGCCAATGGTCCCGCTTCCACTCACAAAGGTATCCGTCTTCAGAGCCAATTCCACAGCTGGTTCTGGCACAACCTTAGTTTCTGGGGCCTTCAGACAGGCTGCACCAAATCGAAGAGTTTTGCTCAGCTTTGCTCCGGCTTTTCGGATTGCTACGACTCCTTCTAGCGCACCTTAAGAGACCACAGAGCTGAGAGGCCTACCATCTGGATTAGCGTTGGCAGGTACACCCTCGGCGCTAGCTAGACAGTCTGAGCCACTTCCGGCCTTGGCTCCAGTACCGATGCAGTCTGCGGTGCCCATACCCAATCCAGGCCCAAGTATGTCAATACTGACTGTGCAGCCTGAAGAGGTGGTACCGATTATCCTTCCGATGGGGACTAGATACCAGTCCAAATTCAACCGACATTACAACCAAATGCACTTCTCTTACCACCAGGCAGGCAACACTATTTATACTCTCATTTTTGGAACAGAGTTGGACAACGATCCTGACTAGGGTGATGAGTTTGCTCAGCCCTATGCGGATGACATCAGGTACGAGGACTAGCAAGATGCTAGTGGGCTAGGTATTTTCCCGCAGTCAGCCCTTTTCTCTTTTCCTGGTCCGGCCATATAAGAATCTTCATCCTACGCCATGGCTATGGGGGGGGAGCTAAGTCTCTAACCCCCAGCTCCCCACTTATGAAGGTAAAACACAGCATCCTGACTGAAGTGATTAAGTAATCTTTTTCTAAAGCGAGTGAATACTGAGGCGTCTTAGCGCTAACATGCTATCACTGATCGGGTATAACAGGAAACTTACTTGACGCTGGAAACAAAAAGCCAGGTCTTCAAGGATTTTCTAAAACACAGCCTATTTGTTTGAGACCCCAATGAAGAAGGTATGGAATTCCACAGCTTACAAGCGAAATAAAAGAAACTTCTGCTACCCCAATTTGCCTTCTTTACCTTAGGAACAGCCACCAACCTGGTGGTTGATGATCTTAAGTCATGTCAAGGGATGTGTCATGTAAGGGACTTCTGGAAAATAGAATGTCCAGATCCATGCAGAGCCTTATGTACAATTCATACGGCCTTGAACATTTCCCTATCCTGAACAGGAAACCAGTGGAGGTTCCTAATGCTCTTCGATATTGAACTGAATTTTAACATTTTTAAGAGTAAGCGAGGTGCTGCATTTTGCAAGACTGAAGCTTTGATTCCAGACGCTTATTTGTTCTCAAGTAAAGAGCATTACAATAGTCTATCTTTGACAGACCCACGGCAGCTATTACCATTTTTTGCATATCTAATGGAATGAATGGAAAGATAATTTTTAGTATCTTCATAAAATAAAAACATGAAGATGCAATATGATTAATCTGTTCTGAAAAACAAAGTTGGTCATCGTACAGGACTCCAAGATTTTTCAATTTTCAAACTGTAGATGGACACGGACCTGAATTGGCTGGCCACCAAGAATCATTCCAGTAAGAGGTGTCATTTCCAAAGAGTATCACCTCTGTTTTCTCAGTATTAAGCATGAAACAATTTTCCTGCATTCAGCTTGTAATGTGTGTCAGTTGTTAAATTATTTGTCTACACTGTCTACCTCAAATGTAATTGATACCAGTATCTGCGTATCATCGGCATAGGATATTGCAGAACTGTGAGATCGAAGGATTTGTGCCAAGGGGGTGACACAGATGTTAAATAATGTTGGTGATAATGATGACCTCTGAGCCTCACAAGGAAGAGAGGAGGTATGCCCTCCAAATACCTCAGTCTGTTCTCTATTTGACGGGAAAAGAACGGATAATAATAATAATAATCCACATTTGTAAAGCGCTCAATCACCCGTAAGGGTCTCTAGGCGCTGGGGGCTGTCGGGAAGATTAAGCAAGCTATTGCCCAGAGTCACATGGTGCTGGGCTAATCTGCCGCCGGTGCCGGGGATCGCACCGTGATCCCCAGAAGCCGGAGTCAGTCGCCCTGGCCGCGGCGCCACACCTCTTCAACGGAGTATGGTCAGAGCTGCATCCTTAATCTCCAGTTTCTCCAGTCGGTTGGCAAGCACTTGATGGTTAACCGTATCAAACACTGAGGGAAGCCCTCCCTCCCTTATCCACCTGCATTCGACTCTCCTCAGAAGCTGCAAGTAATGCTGATTCTGTACAGTGCTGTGGCTGAAAAACGTGTTACAATGGATCCAAAAGATCATTCGCCTAAAAAAAGGTAATCAGATTATCATTTTACGGCTTTTTCTAAGATCCTTGTAGGAAGCGGTAGGCAAGATATAGGCTGGTAGTTCTTGACCTCTGCAGGCTCTTGAGACGTTTTTTTAAGATAAGACGTACAAATGTTTTTTTCCATGCCTAAGTCTCACCTGACTCCTTCACAGCCGCTCACATTTGGACATGAACTGGTTGCATGCCTTTCCCCCGGGAAAGAGAGTCCAGGATGTTAAGGCTTTGATGCCGATCATTCAGCCTTGGTCTTGTATTTCAGTGAGGTGAATGAGGCTGCTGGGACTGATGGCCTCCTGCAACCTGCTGGTCAATCACGCCAGGTGGCATGTTGTGGCTCTGCAGTAATAGTGGACACAACATCAAGGGAAACTCCCCAATCATGTTGAGATTTCAGAAGAGACTGCAAAAGATGTGCAGTGGTGGTTGCAGAACCATGATTGGGTCAGCGGAAAAACCCTTTCCCATCCCCACACAGAGCCGACAGTACATCATTTCTGGGATGAGGCGGCTATTTGGAAGAGATAGCGATCAAAGGCCTCTGGTCAACTCCCGGCCCCAGATCAACCGTTTGGAGCAGAGGGCCATCCGCTTGGTGCTGAAAGCCTTCCTACCATCCATCAAAGGGAGGGGAGGGCTGTTACAGGTGCTCACGGACAACCCCACAGTCATGTGGTACTGCAACAAACAGAACAGGGTGGGATGGGGTCAAGGACCCTGTGCCAGGAGGCCTTATTCCTCTGAAAACAGCTGGTCCACCAAGGAATTTTCCTGACAGTATCATTGAATGCCAGGATGGACAAGCACAGCCGTTGGCGCCTAGCAGATTACGAGTGACAACTACACCCAGAGGTGGCTCAAGGTCTCTTCCACAAAGGGTGAGAACCTTGGCTTGATCTGTTTGCTACCGCCGAGAATGTACAATGCCAGCACTTCTGTGCGTTGGAGTTTCCATGGTGTCTCTCGCTCGGAGAGGCGTCCCGCCCCGAGTGGAACTTGGGGCTTGGACTCCTGCATGCCTTTCCACTGATACCACCCCTGCCCGGAATTCTCAAGAAGATCAGGACAGACCGGGCTCAAGTCATCCTAGTGGCTTTGGATTGGGCACAGAAAGTTTGGTATCCAGAACTCCTGGGCTTGAACATATGTCCTCCGATCAGGCTGCCCCTCCAGGAGGACCTGATGTCACAGCAACGGGGCAGGGTTCTGCACTTGGGCCTTCACAACCTACACCTTCATGTAGTGATTAAGCAGTGGCAGCAGAACACTTTTGACCTTCACCCGGAGGTGGTTGATATAATGTTGGTAGCCAGGCATCTCTCAATGAAAACTCTATACACCCATTGGTGGGACAAATTTGTGGTTTGGTGCAGCATTCGCCAGGTTGACCGCCTCCAGGCCAAACTGTTTGATGTTTTATTCCTTGTCTCTCACCCAGCAAAGCTTTGCTCTAGGCACAGTTAATGGTTATCTTTCAGCTGTCTCGTCCATCTTAAGGTTGCCTTATCAGTCCTCTTTATTTATATCACCAGTTGTAATGATTTTTGAAAGGATTACAAAACATGTTTCCCCCTTCTCCATTTGTGATGTCCAAATGGGACCTCAATCTTGTCCTTACTTATATAATGTGTACTCCATTTAAACTGTTCCACAGCTGTCCTTTGTAGCTTCTCACCATTAAAAATGTGTTGCTGATTGCCATTCCCTCTGCATGGCGTGGGAGCAAGCTTTAGGCTCTGTATGCTCACTCAACATACATCACCTTCGTCATAAGTTGAATACGCGTACTAGAACTTCCTTTCTACAAAAACTTGTGACACCATTCCACTTCAGTCAAACCATCACCCCGCCGGCATTCTATGCTCTGCCTCAGCCATCTAAGGAGGAGGAGATTCATCACCGACTTTCCGATCCTCCCCGTTCTGTCACAGGACTCTACCTCTTAATAATTTCCTAAGTCTAGGAATCTGCACACTGGTGTACTAATTTTGCTTTAGGGGCTCCACCTCTGGAGGCGTGGACAGTCTTGGAAACAACTGACATCAGTGTGGGTGAGTGGAATCTTTATAGGCCCTGCGTGTCACTTCGAGAGCACAGCACCATTTTTTGGCGCGCAGAGGTACTATGAAACAAGCATTTACAATGCAATGGTTTCGCCTTTGGAAAAGTTAGAGCTATTGGCATTGTAAATGACAAATTTTGTATTTATGTGTTGGTTTTGAAAACAGATAAATAAATGGCATTGTCATTTACATTGCCATTAGCTTAATCTCTTGCAAATGTGAGACCTATTGTACCCTACGGACGAGCTCAGCAGACAGCAATTACTACCACACACACACACCCAGAGCCACACACACACACACCCACCCACCCAGAGCCACACACACCCACTCAGAATATTAATATTTGGCTTTTAAGGACTAAAAAGAATGTATTTACCATAACCAGGATTCCGATTTATGTACAAGGTAATGTGAGAATCTGTATTACTTGATCGAAAATCAGGTTCTGAAATGACCAAAGGGGTAAATATTCATACTAATATTCTCCTAGATTATTAGATTACAAGCTTCATATCTATTACCATCAAGACCTGTCAGGGGCGTAGCTAGAGCTTGTGGCGCCCGGGGCTATCCCTCAGGTTGCCGCCCCTTGGAAGAGGGGAGGGTGCTGGGGAAAAAGGACGTTGAGCACAATTAAGAGACAAAATAACAGGCCCCGCCATTGTGTGCCAGCCATCTTATTATTAAAGAACAACAGACCAGGAAGCAGTGTTGCAGCCTTGATTGGATGACTGGTGTTATTGTGACACTGGTAACCTTTCCATGAGTCAGTCCTGTTTTATAGGCACACGGAGTTCACTAACTAGGGTGTAAGGTGAAGCGATTTTGGAATGAGCTACAATATTACTGTCAAGGATGGGCGGGAGGGGACACGGACGGCGGGAGGGGGCGGGAGGGGACACGGACGGCGGGAGGGGGCGGGAAACGTGCACAGGACAGCGAGGGGGGGGCGGAAAGGCACACGGAGGGGGCGGGACGGACGGCGGGAGGGGGCGGGAGAGGACACGGAGGGGGCGGGAATGGACAGCGCATCTGAATTCACTTTCAGTGAAAGGGGAGGGAACGGGAAAAAACGTAACTCCGCCCTGGGAAAAAATCTCGTGAACGCCCCCGAATCTGGTCCGGCCTTGACGGACAGATCCGGCACTCAATGGCTAGCCTCCATTTATGGAGCTAGCCAATGAGAGCCGGGGGACGTTCCCGAAGTGCTTAGTGTCGACATAGGATTTCACCTGCGCTGAAAAGCTGCGCAGAGCTGAACCACAAGAGAGAAACTACAATACATAACCAGCGCACATATTGAGCTAGCAAAAGTGTACCTACCAACACGCACACAATAAGGTAGCAAGAGTAACACTGCGAGAATACCAGGCAGACACTGATCTAGCAAGAGTAAGCCGCAAGAGTAAGCCTTCCAAGGATATCAGTACACTCAAGATATCAGTACACTCAATGATATATAGGAGAGAGCCTACTACTCAGTCTGTGTGCTGGCAGATACCCAGCACGCACTCTTCGCTAGCAAGTGAACGTACAAACAATACCAATGCACACACGGAGACGGTGAGCTAGCAAGAGCAAACCTAAGAAGAAGAATACCAGAGAGACACTGAGCCAGTACGCGTGAAACTACGAAGAATGTCGGTACGCTCTCTGAACTACAGGAGAGAACCCACGGAACATATTCAGCACACACAGGGCTAGCAAGAGTTTACCTACGAAAAATACCAACACGCACACATACAATGAGCAGGCACGAGCAATCCTAGGAACAATATAACCAGCTAGCCACTGAGCGTTCAAGAGTGAATATAAGAAACAAAACTAGCACACACTCTGAGCTAACAAGTATGGACAAACAAAGAATACCACCGCGTACAATGAGCCAGCAAAAGTAAATCTACGAAGAATAACAGCACTCACACCGCGCTGCCAAGAATTATCCTAAGGGAATACCACCACACTGAGCTAGCAAGAGCATAAAAAACAAACAAGAATACTAGCACATACTGAGCTAGCATGATGTATTTACACCAAATTTGAACACATTGACAGAGCGAGTAAGAGTGGAACTACACAAATCACCACCACGCTCACTGAAAGGTCAAGAGCGAGCATCTCTGAACAATACCAGCATGCACACAATCAAGTGGGGGCATATACGGAAAGCATCAGCAGGACACAGCGCGTGCAAGAGTGAACTCACGCTGAATTCAGGCACGCGCACCAAGCTAGCAAGAGTGAACCTACACAAAGTTAATCACACACGCTCAGCGTGCAAGAGTGTACGTGTGAAAAGTATCAGCACAATCACAAGCTGACAAGAGTGAGCATCAACGAAAGAGGCACTACAATACTGAGCACACCGGGCTAGCACGAGTGAGCCTCTGCGGAAAATACCAACACACGCACGACGACGATCAGAGTGATAATCTACGAAACATAGCATCTCACACACACACACCGAAGTAACAAGAGGAATCACCCAGGAGAATTAACAATAAACGCACTGACGTAACAAATATATGTATCTGTGGGGAAAAGCAGCGCACACACGAGGTATGGGAATTTACTGGAAAAAAGCACAAGTATCGAGGTGACAAGTATGGGCAGCTTTGAGGAATACCGGCACACACGCTGGAATAACAAGAGCGAGCATCCACCTTCGATACTACAGCAGGGCAAAGGGAACTCAAGAGGCCGAAAACTCAACAGTGCACACCGCGTAGCACAGGCGAGAATCTACCCGCCGGCGCAAAATAGTGCGGGTATGTGAGAAGTGCCACACAACACACAGGTGCACACACTAATGCAGCACGAATGAACACAAATACGTGCATTGGTGTCCACGAGGTAGGAAATTTGAAAACCTACCACAAACCTCACTGGTGATGCTGTACACAGGGAGCATTTTTCGAAATAAGAACTCGCACACTTATATAACAACAGTGAGCAGATATGTGTCCACGCTGGAAACAGGGCGGCTTCTATGAGAAACACGGCTACAGAATGGTCGGTTCTCTTTTAAAACTACTTTATATGAATTGTGCAAATGCGCATGCAAGTGTCGTTGACTTAATTTGCGCCGATAATTGTATTGCTACTATATATAAGAACTGGGCCACATTCGACGTATTATAAAGTCGCGCTAAGGTGCACAGTGCTGTAAACAGTGCTGAAGGTTCCCGCTTGTGGTTTCCGGCAAGTCGTGCAAAGGAAAAGTTATTCACATGGACATCCACTTTAAACTATTAGGAGCAGAAGAGCTCTTCTGTTCCGAATAGCGCATTATTTGCAAAGCTCAGTCGCGCATTATTTCACACACTCACTGGCTGATAATGTGAATGGAACGTGCTGAGCGTGAGCACTGCGCGTGCTGGGTGCTTATTTCAGTAGAGGTTGTGAGATTAGTAGGTGTTACAGGGCTCCGCGGCCCCGACAGTGGGCGGGGGGGCGCAGGTGCCTACCTGCCGGCCTTGGTGATGATCATCTCGGTGCCAAAGTCGTGGAAGCGCTTCCAGAGCTCGGACCCCTGCAGCTCCACCTGAGCGATGGGGGGCGAGGCAGACCTGCTCTCGGCGCAGGGCTTCGGCCGCTTCTCTGCAAGAGACCGAGAGAGGGACAGTGAGACAGGGCAGGGACTGTGAGACAGGGCAGGGTCAGTGAGACAGGTCAGGCAAAGGGAAAGGACCAGGGGCGCCCCAGGGACCAACGAGACAGGGTGCCAGGGCTAGGGCGCCAACAATTTATGTATTTGAAAGTGTCACCAGTGCGTGTCATGCAGGCTCCTCCGGGGCTCCATGCGTCTCCGGGCGGGACTTCCGTCAGCTGGAGGAACACAACTCCGCTCCTGCCGTCTCTTCCCCCGGGGCTCCCTCAGCACACGGGAGCCCCGCACCATCCAGCACTTCTCCTCCGGGGCTCCATGCGTCTCCGGGCGGGGGCGGGACTTCCGGCCTTCTCTCCCACGCACCATGCCAACGGTGCTTCACCCTAACCCCCGTTTCCCCTCCCTTGCCCCACAGGACTCTGCTGACTTGCCTGACGCCGCGGCACCTGAGCCCTTCGAAGCATTCTTGAAGGGAGAGGACACGGACGGCGGGAGGGGGCGGGAGGGGGCGGGAGGGGACACGGACGGCGGGAGGGGGCGGGAGGGGACACGGACGGCGGGAGGGGGCGGGAGGGGGCGGGAAACGTGCACAGGACAGCGAGGGGGGGGGGCGGAAAGGCACACGGAGGGGGCGGGACGGACGGCGGGAGGGGGCGGGAGAGGACACGGAGGGGGCGGGAATGGACAGCGCATCTGAATTCACTTTCAGTGAAAGGGGAGGGAACGGGAAAAAACGTAACTCTGCCCTGGGAAAAAATCTCGGGAACGCCCCCGAATCTGGTCCGGCCTTGACGGACAGATCCGGCACCCAATGGCTAGCCTCCATTTATGGAGCTAGCCAATGAGAGCCGGGGGACGTTCCCGAACTGCTTAGTGTCGACATAGGATTTCACCTGCGCTGAAAGGCTGCGCAGAGCGCAGCCTTTCGGCAGGCGAAACCCAAAAAGGTTTCCAGATCCAGTCTGATGCATTGGAATATTCAAAGGGTGAGGAATCTGCGGCTAGATAGAGTGTCTACCAGAAAGAGCGTTACGGAAGGTAAGTAACTAACTTGTTCTTCGAATAGGGTGTGCAATGTCATTTGTGTACAACCTTAGAGAGGTAGTTGTCTGGAGAACGTACATTAATCAGATCTGACAAGCAACATGTGCTGCTAGACAACAATGTAGCCACCTGAAGAAGTGTTGCTCAGGGGCCTCTGAGGACTCCTCTGACCCAACAAGAGTAGGTCCTTCAAGAGACATGGTACACTCTCTGACAATTAAACCCCTGGACAGTAAGCCTGGCCCATGCCCCTGAAGAGTAGACCTCAAAGAAGTGAATTCTAAATGATCAAACATGAAGGAGCAGGGCAACTCCTGAGAAAAGACTAGCCCAGAAAAGCATAACAGTGTCTAACCATCCAAGACAGTTTACAATGTTATGTAGAAAGGGAACTAGCGTCATCCGTTACTGGGTTATAAAAACGCCTGGAGCTTAATAGCAGGAGTATTACATTTGACTGCAAGTGTTGAGTTTCATTATTCATCTTTAAAAAGAGCAGGTATGAAAAACGTATTTTGCAGTTGTAGAACAGCAGACAAATCGTGGCCCTAGTGATATAAGGGTTTGTGGTTTACATTGGACAAACGGCACATTTACATACATATTCACGTCTCAAAAAAGATTCAGGTACTCCCCTTCACAAATATATGTTTTATCCTGTAGTCCATTGCAAGCTTGTGCCCTCATTAGGGTCCACTGATGAAAGGATACAGAAGAGTCCAGTAAGTAGCCCACAAATGTACAAGAGTATGGGGGGTTCATGGAACAATAAATAAGTAAATAAAATAATTGCGCAAGGAAGTGCCAATGCTACAATACGTCCCAGCACCCCTCTTCGCCGAGTAAATGACCTTGCCGCCAACAAGCCAATGTGCACAGTGGTGAACCCACAGGAACTAACAGGTGACTGGAAAAGGAGCAGGGCAGGGATGAGGTAGAGAGCTGATGACATTGTGGCAACAAGGGCAGTGCGCTGCAGGTAAGGCAGGGTCCCCAGTGCACGTTCCTCATTCCAACCCATTACAACAAAGATGAGAAGGTCGAGGAACAAGAAGGACGTGCCTGGAGGGCACACAGGATAGGTGAACATGCGATGCACTGTGGGAGCAAAGAAAAGAAGAGAACATTTGTGAAAAGCACCAAAGAGTATGTATAAAAAAGAGTAAACATTGCGTTGTTTATTTCATGTTAATGGGATGCATCGTGGTGAAGGTGTAAACAAATTTCACACATAAGGTAGGTATTCACTGTTTCACTCAAGATAAGAAATAGCAATTCAGTCATTATTCTGTGACACCTAGAAGGCACAATGTACAGGATTTTTTTACTGGTTTTGTATATGGCTAGTCTCTCTGCTATTCTGGCTACAAATGTAATATCTTTAAACCCCAAGAAGAGACACTGATGCAAAGGAATGGTGTAAAATTCCAAACAGGCGTCAGGCCCCCACTTGATGGATTCTTTAAAATACAAGGCGTTGCCACATTCATCGATATGAACCCAAAAAGCATAAAGGATTTTATGAGATTGGTGTTTAACAGGCTGCACAACTTAGAACTGTGCACAGCAGGTATTTGATGAAAACTGGCACTTTCTGCCGGGTCGTCCCAGATGTTTTGCCTTTGCTTAACCCTATTTTTGATGTTATGGAACTCTTTACCCCTCCTGACCAGTGATACAATGCTTTAAACATGATGAAATTGGTATACACCCGACTGACATATTTAACATACCTATAGGTCCCTGGCACATGGTACCAAGGTGTACCCTGTAAGTTCAATGTCAGTGGACTGCAGCAACCATTGTGCCATCTAATACTATGGCAATGTAAACATCACTGCAGGCCTGCCACCAGGAGCCTTGCTGTGCAGGTTATAACTGCAAGTTCGATCTGTCAAAATAACCCATTGTGACAGGCCTAAAGCTTCCTTTTAAATATTTATAAGTCACCACAAACGTACACCTTATTGCTGACAAAGCAGAGTGCTTCATATTTAAAAGTAGGACATGTAAGAAAGTTTAATGTAAAACATGTCCTTACAGTGATTACCATCTCAATGCTATTTTCCCTATAGGAAGGCTGGCGGTTCCATAGGAAAACCATGGAATTCAATATTAAATACCGATACTGTATCTGGGGTATGGGACTAGCATAATTAAAGAGCTATTTTTAATGGATATTAAAAATCTGGGGTGGGCGAGCCACTCAAAGCTCGAGCCAGGCTCGAGCTTGAGACCTGGCTCTGGCTCAACATGAGGTCCAGGATGAGGCGTTATGACCAGAGCTGCTGACTTCTGAACTAGGGAACAAGGTTTGAGTCTCTGCATCGTTCATCATCCTCTGGTTCTGGGCAAATGACAATCTCCCTGTGCCTATAAAAATGAACGTGACCTTGTGTAATGTAACTGCACTCCAATACCTTTCAGTCGAGTTCGCCTTTATAAAAACTGCAGACAAAATGCACAAAGTAGTAAAAACTAAAATTTTAACATAGAAAAGGAACGACAAATAGATACCCAGTTATTGGCTGATTTGTACATAGTGAAATGAGGGCTTTCCCCTTAAACTGAGTGATCTAAGGCAAATATTTTATTTCAGCAAAACTTCTTTTTCATCATTGTCGCGTATGAAAGCACTTTCAAATATGTTAGTTCAGAATACTAGTTGTACAAAAACCTATTGTGTTTGATTTAAGACTATAACATTGCGCTATACTAATGTGTGTCACTGCAGGGTTTACATGAGAGCTGTCTTGCCTCTTAGTTCACTAATGATTCATTGTTTAAAAACTATCACTTTTATTAAGTACTTTCAGTGATGTGCTATAATGTGACTTATTAATGTCAAAGCTTACACATGCTAAAGAAATACACGGGGGGCGTGGCCAACAGCCGAGTATGGCGGCTGCCTGATAACGGAGCTCCGGACCCGAGCCCACTAAGATCCTGAAATGTACTAACTCTACCTGCTGTGTGGACGGCGAAAGCGGTTGGGGAACATCAAGAGGGCAGAGCTGTACCCTCGGATCTGATCGGAGGTTGCGATGTGCCGTTTTTTCCTTTCACGCCGCAGAAGGCGAGAGGTGCGGCGGGGGGATGGGCGCCGCCCCTGTCCGGCGGACGGAGACCGCGAATGCCGGCGGCCGCTGAGTCGAGTCTGATACAGCGACTCTGACCGGCGCAACTTGACACTCGCCAGCTGCGGACACACTGGAGCTCCGCTGACGGGAGCTGACACGCTGAAGGAGGTGTGGCGATTTGTGGAGGTGGGCCGGGGCACGCTGCTACCGAGCCCGGGGATGCGGTGAGGCCTGTCCTTCACTGGCGCTGTGCCCCGAATGCCGCGGTCAGCACTGAGGTGCGGCGCGCTCCCCTGCATCGTCTGTGACTGCCTGTAGCTGTCGGGAGGATCGGAGAGGCGCCTCAACGACACACTGAGGTGGGAGTGATCCGGGCACACACGCAGGGACTGCAGCATACCGGGCGGACCTCCGGCGGCGGCGGCCATTTGTAATTGGGCCAACTGTGGACTGCTGTGGGTAAGACCGGCTGCCCCTGCCTGATCTCTAGGAGCTGCGCGGACTGGACAGCGAGTGCTCCCTACTAGAGGCCTAGCCCCTGATGCCTGGAAGATAGTGTGTGGAGGTAGGGGGCAAACTGCGCAGGCCTTGACTGCAAACGCTGTGGAGCGGGCTTCTTGGGAGTACGACACACAGGGGGACACGCTGTCATGAGGTGAATGCCCCCCCTGGGGTACATGGTCCAGACACCACAGCCATATCGCTCACACTGCCGGGGACGTGAGGAGGCATATTCGGGACTGCTATTGGAGATCTACCTTTCTCCCCTGGGTATTATCGCCTGAACCTACGCCATATCTTCCCCCCTGGTGCGGGCCACAAGAGGGATTGCTATGCGTAGCGGTGCTACACTCCACGAAACCGCGTGACGGGAGCAGTGCGGGCTCCCCTCCCACGTTACTGGGGGTGTGCTTTGACGGGCTGGGCCACGCCCGGTGAGTGGATCGTGGAGAAGTGTGGCTCAGGGGTTAGAGGCAGCAGACCCGGGAGCTGAGATCGGTCCTGGACCAGGGTTCAATTCCCCGCCTCGGCGGGTCTTGGGCTAAAAAATTCCACGGACTCGATAATTCTCGCCCCGGTGCCTCCTCGACTCTCGGGTTCACACTCTGCGACTCTGGGCAATAGCTTGCTTAATCTCCACAACGGCCCCTCGCGGCGGGATGCCTGACTTTCACCTTGTGGATACCCTGATATCTCACAGGGGAATACCAGGACGGGTTCCCTAAGCAAGCGCCGGGAAACCCACTGCGGGTAGCTGTGCGCTATATAAGCTCAACTACATTTACATTTACATTGACGGCAATACCATTAGCTTTTGGCGCCTGAAACCCAGTTGGTGCCCGAGTGTGACCTGGAAGAGTACCGCCCTTTCATTAGACCTGTGGCTTTGCTGGACTACGGCGGAGTGCAGCACTGTTCTATCGATATGGGGCGCAACAAGTTGAAGCAGTCGGGACAGGCGGTAACGGGCCCCACACAGGATATGAATGACGAAGTGGATAATACGCAGGAGTCGGACAGTATTCCCCCTACGGTGGTGCCTAGGCAGGCAGACAAACTGGACCTTATTCTGCAGGAGGTACGCGACTCCAGGAAGGCCATTGAATCGCAGATAGGTGCCCTAACAACTGGCTTAACCCTGCTGAGGGTGGAGCACACGAAAGTAGCTGATAAAGTGAAAGAACATGCCACGGCCTTGGCGGAAGTGCTCCCGCAGCAAAAACAAACAGCGGCCGATGTGAAACACCTACAGACGCAGATGGCGGCCTTAATAGACTGGGTGGAGGACGCAGAAGGGAGAGCAAGGCGCAATAACATTAGGGCGATCGGCCTGCCGGAGAGAAGTGAGGGGATAGACGCGACAAGGTACATGGAGCAGTGGTTTAGGGACCATGTCATGCTGGAAGGACTCCCCTCGCAATATTGCATCGAAAGGGCGCATCACATACCTACTGGCAGACCGAAGTCGGGTACCCCGCCTTATTGTGAAACTACTCAACTTTAGAGATAGGGATGTACTATTGAGGAAGGCCCGTGAGAAGGCGCCGATCACCTTCGAGAACGGGAGAGTCTCCCTATACCCGAACTACACAGTGATAGTGCAACGCCAGCGCTCCTCATTCCTAGATGTGAAGCGTCGGCTACGAGACTTGAATATCCAATATGCCCTGTTGTTTCCGGCGCGCCTGAAGATCATTCATGACCACAAAACCTACTTCTTTGAGAGCCCCGGTGACGTGGAGGACTGGATCAAAGTGATGGAGCTGACTGCCGCTGAGAACGCCACTAACCGCCAGGACTTCCCCAAGAGAACTCAGAAGAATGCTTCGGGGGGCCGCAGGGGAGGTCGCGTCAGACAGCTCATTCTGGACAAGCGAGTTCCCTCGCAGCGGCTACACCAATACAAACAACAAGCGATCGTCGCGACTGCGACCTTCACGAATGGACAGCGAGCCGATAATGAGACTAAATCCTCCACGGACAATGAGTTATCTCATGGATCGGACTCTGAGGGCAGCGTAGCCCTGTTCCCCTCGGCTACCCCTCAACTCAATTGATTACGGACTTATTTGGCTGATGCACACACGCAAGTATACATTGTGCTGTACCTTTTCTGTGGAATGTACCTGAAATACGCCGTTCTCTGTTATTTGCTGTTTATATGCTTACTGCAGGAAAGTAATGATTGGGCTCGAGTACTGTTGTAACTTCAAAGTGCTCTGTTCAAGTAATACGCATATGCATGCGAGGTGTAGTAGCCGCCCCCCACTTGGCGAAGGCCCTTGGATTGCGAATTTTGCTTTGCTTGTTGCAATGTGATGTTGTGGTCTGGAATGGTTCCGGTTACAGACCGTGTATTGGGAACGTTGGGGGGGATGGTCACCTACATAACGCAGATGTCACTCTAGTCACTTTCGCAGCCGCTGCGGTTGCACCCCTACTGCTGTACGGCTTGACCCCATGCATGTACAGGACAGCTGTAACGTAGTCACCTGGAATATACTGGGTATGGGCACCACACATAAGCGCCACAGGATACATGCGCTACTGCTTCGACGCAAGGTACAGATAGCCTGCTTACAGGAATCGCACATGATAGCCAGCGAAATAGCCAAAGTCAGGAAGAAATGGAGAGGGCAGGTTTTCTCCACCTCTTCCTCAGGCTACGCTAGAGGATCTACGATTTTGGTATGTCATGGAGTGCCTTTCGTGGCTCTTGATCAGAAAATTGATAAGGAGGGTAGGTTTGTTTTTGTGCGGGGGACACTGGACAGAAGACTAGTGGTGTTAGGATCCATATATGCCCCTAATTTCGATCAAGACAAATACTGGGACACTATCAGCGGAGCACTTGCGGGATGGGATACCTGCCCTTGGATACTAGGTGGGGACTACAATACGGTAGTGGATGTCACCCCAGGTAGATCTAACCCGCCACTGCGTGGCGCGGGGGTATTTAAACAAACTGAGGCATTAGTGCGCTGGATGAATGGATGGAGGTTATGTGACGTATGGAGGGTGAGACACCAGGACCACCGAGAATACTCGTTTTATTCGGCAGTACACGCCTTACACACTAGAATAGACAGTGTCCTATGCTCGGATGACATTGCAGGGCAGGTCCTTAGTTCCACATACCTCCCAAAAACATTCTCCGACCACAACCCGCAAGAGATCAGCATTACATGGGGTAGGGTACATACACCGGTCCCCACGTGGCGCTTTTGGCCACAGCTGCTGGAAGACACAGTGTTCCGTGCGGACTTATCACACACAATGGAATGATACTTCACTGAGAATAGCGGCACAGCGACCAGTAGGTTGATAGAATGGGATGCATTCAAGGCGGTGTTGCGGGGTAGAGCGATTAGCGCGACAGTGGATACACAACAGGAATTACATAAGTCACTGATAGACACTGAAACACAAATGGGCAGATTGGAACAGTTGGTGGCGACTGACGACACACACTCGGAAGCGCTACAGGAAGCGCGGATTAAACATGCCGAACTGTTAGAGTCACTTAGAGCCATAGACTATCAGGAATACACCAAAAGGACGCATGTGGACGCAGATAAGGCAGGCACATTGTTAGCTAGGCTGCTCCGGGACGCTCCTCCCGCAATTGTGATCAATGAAATCAGGACGGCAGATGACACAAAAGTGTATACGCAGGGTGAGATTAACGAAGCCTTCAAAACATATTATGATTCTTTATATGACAAACCAGTAGAGATATCCCCCGAACGTACAGATACTTTCCTCTCCTCACTGACCTTCCCCACTCTATCGGAAACGGCGCAAAAGGAGCTCTCAGGGCCTGTAACCTCACAAGAAATCAAAACTGCCATGAAGAGAATTCCTCGCAACAAAACCCCTGGTATGGATGGCCTGCCCATCGAATTTTACACTACGTACGCAGAGACGCTTGTACCCAAACTGACGGAATTAGCTAAGACGATCTGGGAGGAGGGTGTTTTGCCTCACACTACCGCCCAGGCTCTGGTCATTTCATTACCTAAACCAGGCAGAGATCATGCTGACATGGCTAATTATCGGCCGCTGTCGCTCTTACCCACGGAATACAAAATATTAAGTAAGGTGTTGGCTAACAGACTACAGCCCTACTTAACCCAACTGATACATATAGACCAGACGGGGTTCATACCACCACGAAGCACCTCCCTGAATACTAGGAAGCTACACCACTTAATGTCAGAAGTGCCGCAGCACTTTCCTCAAGCGGGATGTCTTTCTTTAGACCTCAAACAGGCATTCGATTCGATCCACTGGGATTATATGTTTCGGGCGCTGTCACGTTCGGGATACCTGATAGCTATCTAAAGTGGCTACGTCTGCTTTACACAGAGCCGACAGCAAGAGCAAGAACGGGCAGACACATTTCGGGGGAGTAGAAGATACACAGGGGGACGCGCCAGGGTTGCCCACTATCGCCTCTGATTTTTGTCCTAGCCCTAGAACCCCTGGCGATTGCGATGAGACAGAACTTACCGGATATGGGAAAACCACTCAGGCGCACCACCCACCTTTTTTCGGCATATGTGGATGACATACTTGTCTATCTCCGCGACCTTCTTCAGCCCTTAGCTCCGATCTGTGACTTGTTTCGGAACTTGGAAACCATATCCGGTCTTGCCGTGAATGCTGCCAAATCACACGCCTTCTTCTTTACGGACCACGCTGACCTCACGGAGGGGGACTTCGGAGACGCTCCACTATTGGTTGCCCCCATTACATTCAAATACTTGGGTATCCAAGTGTATAGAACAGCTGCCGATCTGTTGGAGGGTAATCTAGGCAGAACACTACGGTCCCCGAGATCCAGTGTGGTTTTCTGGACTTCGCTGCCTTTATCCGTTATGGGAAGGGCGGCAATAGCGAAGAAGGTAGTTCTACCACGACTACTTTACTACTTCACAAATTTGCCTCTAATAGTACCAATATCCACATTTCAAAAGCTGAACACGTTGCTGATAGACCTAATCTGGGGTACAGGGAGACGGCGAATCAGCTTGAAGAAACTGCAAATATGCACTAATATGGGGGGGGCTAGAAGTTCCCGATTTTAGGGCGTATTACTACGCCTGCCAACTACAGTAGCTGTCCTACTGGACAGCTGGACGTAATATCCATGAAATACGATTCACAAAAACTGATTTGGAGACTGGCGCTCTACACACCCTGATGCTACCGAGCTACAAGATGCGTAGAGACTTACCTACACTGCTGACCACCGCATTGACATGCTGGAAGGTGGCGCTCAAATATGCCAAAACGCCCTCCACATACGCTGGTAATGTACCCCTACTGGGCATTCCGCTTGCTGCTGGTACCCTCACTAACCGTACACTAACACCCTGGGCGGAGTCTGGTGTCACCACAGTGGCGGACCTCTTTAGACAGGAGCTCCTAATGGATCACGACACGTTCGTGCACGAGACAGGTGCTCCACAACATTTATTTTTAACCTATGCTGCTCTGATACGATACATTAAAAAACATTGGCCACCACAAGGTCGTGAACCCGACCAAAACGAGCTAGTAAAGATGGTACATTATATGGGGAGGGGGCGGCACCTGTTCCGCTGGATCTACAATGGGATCAGCAACCACACCAGGATCCACCTGGATCCACTGAGAGTGGTGTGGACGGAGGAGATAGGTAGGGTACTATCGGACACCGAATGGGCAAAGATTCTGGAACACCCCAAAAAGGTATCCCGAAACTCGAGGTTCAAATTCATTCAAAACATGATATTACACCGCGCTTATCTGGCTCCTGACCGATTGGATAAAATGTTCCCTCAGACACAACACTCATGCCCCAGATGTCGCGCCCCTTGAGTGGGACTATTACATATGTTGTGGACATGCCCCGATCTGTTCAGCTACTGGGTTAAAGTTAGAGAGATCACAGGAACAGCGACGCACCTTCTGCTGCATGACACAGTGGAGGCATGCTTGCTTGGATTACACAAACACAGGTCTAAACACAAAGTACAATTTAGATTCGTCGACCTGGCTCTACTTCTGGCCCGTAGGAACATTACAATGCGGTGGAAATCAGGCAGGCCCCCTGAAATATGCAACTCGTACACAGAAGTGGTGAAATGGAGTAGAGCAGAAGGCGCAGCGCTGCGTAGGGAAGAGGCAAGGGGATTACGAAAAACACAGATAGCCTTAGATTGGGAGTCAATGTTAGAAGAGTTAAAGTCCAAGGAGCCCGAGGTGTTCATATGACATTGTTCCTGAATGTGCATTCAAAACTACGAATTGCCCATACCCCGCTATCTACGGAAATGTGCGGCTAGGCCCTGTATGTGTATGAAGACTGAGCGCTGGACGGGATACAAGTGAAATGATACGGATGATGGGTTATGTTATGTTATGTTATGTTATTTAATCTTTTGTATAGCGCACGGCTACTCAAAAAGAGTGTCCCGGCGCTTTTAGTAAAGAGGGCTGCATCCTAATAACATAGCACAGTTAAAATGAAAAAAGACAGAGGCCAAGCGGGCACACAAAAAGCGGGCTACTGAGTGAACAGCCAGGTTTTAAGGCCTTTTCTAAAGGCAAGTAGGCTGGTAGCTCCCCGCAAAGTGAGCGGCAGAGAGTTCCACAACTGTGGCGCTAGTAGTCCAAAGGAGCGGCCTCCCAAACGAGCTCTCCTCACTCGCGGGACAACCGCCAGGAACAGGGATTCCGACCTCAAAGAGCGAGTCGGATGATAAAAGGCCAGTCTCTATTGGAGGTACTTTGCTCCCACCGCATGGAGGGCCTTATAGGCCAGAGTCAAAGCCTTAAAGGCAATCCGTTTCCGGATTGGAAGCCAGTGCAAGGTCTTCAACAGACCCGCTGCACTGGCCCGTCTATTTAAACCAAAAATAGCTCTCGCGGCAGCGTTCTGCACCACTTGGAGCCGCTGCAGCAAATATTCTGGCAGGCCCAGGTAAAGAATGTTCGAGTAATCTAACCTGGACCCGATAAGAGCCTGCACCGTCAGCTTCCTGTGCTCCTCAGACAACAGGGGAAGGAACCTCCGCAGCATCCTAAGGAGGCCAAAGCAGGTGCCCGACACCCCGAGGACCTGGGATTTCAGAGTTAGCCCATTATCCATCTTGACCCCCAAATTCTTAGCAATTTTGGAAGAACAAGACGGAGGAAACATATTAATGGGCCACCAAGCCTGCCAGTCTGGCTCTGCCTCACACCCAAAGAAGAGTACCTCGGACTTATCGGAATTGCACTTGAGGGTTTGTAGGGTGACCACAGTTCTCTGGGGTGGGGGGTTTACACAGGGTTGTTTCTTTATGATTGATTATCGTGAATCACAGATATGCATTTGCAAGATACATATGTAGCAATGTTAATATGTATGACTTGTCATAAACTCTTTACGAGCAATTTACAGGACTGTAAACGAACTTAAAATCAATAAAATATGTTAAAAAAAGTTTTAAAAAATGCTAAAGAAATACACTTTTTAAAACATTTGAAGGGAATTCATCATATTTTACGTGGTTTGTTGTATGATTTGTATAGCAAACATTTTCAGGACTTGGCTCATGCATGGCTCAAAGAGCAGAGCCAGACCCATGACTCGGCTCTCCGGGTTGATTTGTTAGCTCGCCCATCTCTATTTAAAATCCATTTTAATGCTGATGTTGATTTTTTTTTAGATATCATGGGCAAGTAACTTTTAGAAAGTTGTCTTTGCCCTGCCTGAAGCCCCTTGAAGCTAAATCTGCATTTTGCTCTTCAATGTCTGCCAGCCAGTAATTATATGGCACTGAGTGGTATTATGTGGAGTGTATTTATGTTGCATTGAGTAGAGTGCAATTATGTGGCGTGTAATTATGTGGCACTGAGTGGTATTATGCGGAGTGTATGTTGTATTGAGTGCAGTGTAATTATGTAGCAAATAATTATGTGGCACTGAATGGTATTGTGTGCAGTGTATGTTGCATGCAGTAGAGTGTAATTATGTGGCACTGAGTGGTATTTGGAGTGTATGTTGCATTGAGTGCAGTGTAATTATGTAGCATATAATTATGTGGCAGTGTGTGGCATTATGTGGAGTGTATTTATGTTGCATTGAGTAGAGTAAGTATGTGGCGTGTAATTATATGGCACTGAGTGGTATTATGTGGAGAGTATTTATGTTGCATTGAGTAGAGTGTAATTATGGGGGGTGTAATTATTTGGCACTGAGTGGTATTATGGGGAGTGTATGTTGTATACAGTAGAATGTAATTAAGTGGCGTCTAAGTATGTGGCACTGAGTGGTATTATTTGGAGTGTATGTTGCATTGAGTGCAGTGTTTGTTTCAGTTCACTACAAAGTGCATTCATGGAACTAAGGGATGAGTATGCACTCACTCGCGATAGGCAAACATGTCACAATATGAGAACGCTGAAATCACAATATATGAGTGGGGTGGAATGAGTGATGGCTCTGGAGAGGGAATGGGTCTTTATATCATGGGGAAAGAGTGAGTACTCTGTCGCGAGGGATAAGTGTAAACCAGCGTGGCCAGAGGAATGGTGAGTCTGGAGTGGACATTCGCGTGAAAAGACTAGTTGGGAGTGAGCACAGATGCCGCAAGCGGTGAGTGGAAGGTGAAATGCTGATGGGTCACAAAGACCACGAGAGATGACTGTAGAATGATCAGGGATGTCATGTGCAGTGAAATGGTTGGTGCGAGAGAAAAGGTGTGTGGGAAGTGAGCTTTGATGTCATAGAAGTGTAGAATGGACGGTCACCATAGAAAATGGTGAGAGGGTCATAAAGACACTAGAGACTATTGAGTGAAAACTCAAGTAAGAAGAGGTGATTGTGAACTGGGATCGATGTCATGACACAACGATTTAAAGAGGGAACTCATGACACGAGAGATGGTTGTGGACCGGCCTCCGATCTCACAAGAGACGAATATAGAATGACCATTGATGCCAAGTGAGAATTAAGGACTGGGCACCGGAGTATTGAAAAATGAACAGGGAAAGGTCAGTAACGTTACGAAAGATGGGTCGTGTTGGCACAGAGGTCACAAGAGACAACTGGGAAATAGGAGTTATGTAGCAAGAGACGAGTGTAAAGTGTACCCTGATGTCATGAAAGCGGAGTGTGAGAGCTAACGTTATAAACAAATTACGAGGTGTGTCGAGTCGACCCATGTGACATGAGGTGGGTGCATCAGAAAGAAGAGATCGGATGAAGGAAGCATAGCCGACATAAACTACCAAAGACGAGTTGGGAATGTGTACTGGTGCCACAACAGACATGCCAATTTTGCACTGATGTTGTACGTGTGTGGATGTTTGGGCCAAAGAACTGAGAATTTCACTCTTGTTATAGTCACTTAATGGAGTGGAAAATTGAGCATTGCAGCCCTAATCCTTACCAGAAACAGCGTACTCTCGTTGCAACAAAAAAAAATCCCATCTGTCTCTGACCTCAGAGATGTCTTGCTGTTTACCTAAAAAGGTCTTACTCTGTGCTAGAGGCAGCGGTGAGCTGCCAAGACAGTTCTTTATCTATTCATACTAAAAAAAATGACAATCACCCATACAAATGCTACCCTTGAATGCATAGACCTAAGTTCTGGTGCTCAAAACTATAGAGGGCAAAGTAGAACAAGCCCGGGAGTGGTGCACGCACTCTAAGAGGAATTTGCATCAAGGCCAGCGCGATCTCCATCTGTTTCCAATTATGATCATTGGAAACAGATGGCGCTGCTGCTCGCTACCGCGCCTCTAGGCCAAGGCAGAGAGCAGGCGGGCCATGCTCCCGCCTTTGGCTAATTGCATGCTGTCTTTCTTAGAAAGACGCACGCAAAGGCCAATAGGTGTGATTTTTTAAAAAGCACATGCACAAGAGTGTGTTTAGAGTTGAAAAAGCCCTTACTTAAAGTCTCGCAGAGCAGTGCATGCACGCTAGCTCAGGCGAGACCTAAAAATGACCCCATCTGATTATTCTAATAACTGTGTTTAGATTGTCAAGATCTGATTTTGGAAGCTATATACCTTTGCTGTGGTTGCCACTGGATTCCTTTCTCTTATCCTACATAATAACCAACGATCATTTACCCCATGGTTGATCATTACACTGTAATCTGTTCATCTCCCTTTCAAGTTAAGAAGAGGTCTAATTGTATGTCCTCTACAGCAGTAGTATTTAAATTCGGATGTTACAACATATTTTCTATTGTAAAATTGATATAATTGTCTTCATCTACATTCATTTATTTTTGCCCAACATTATTCCAATAATGTAATGCTTATATTTTGTTGCTTTTGATTGTTTTTCTAGATACCTTACCATCCAGCTCCTTGTTGGTCTCTTCTGCATGACTTTGAGCCAGCTATAGATCATTTATTTGTGATACGAGTTGTTATTGTTAGTGCCACGTTGCCAGACTTCTGTCTTAAAAGAACTTGCAGATCTTTTTGTTTTAAATGCTTTTAACATGTTTAGTGCAACATATGTGATGTAGTATTAGTGCTTATTCTTTCTATCTGTTCATTGTTTCCACCCATACTTATGACTTTATATATAACAATCGTTTTATTTGTAAACTCATCCCTTATCGTACCACTTGTGACTCTTACTTCATAAATAAAATGTGACAGATGGATGAAGGGCAACACTGAAAACTTTCCAGTCTGATTTACTACAAGTGAGTTCTCACCTTGGTAGTGCCAGACAACCAGGTTTGGCTCCAGCCTCAGTAGGTCACACCAATCCATCATATGTAGGCAGCATAGTAGCAGCATCAGTACAACAGAGGCCACGGGTGGGCCATCGGGTCCACAGGCCCTTCTCAGGCCCCTTCTAAGGTGATGCATTGAAGGTCTAATACACCATGACCGGATGTGAAGACGATCAGTCTGCCTACCTCATCAACTTAAAAGGGAGTTGTCCAAGTTCATGATAGCCATGCACCGCAGATAATGTACAAGTAAAGTTCTATGTAGCTGAATGGAGACTGGGCTGACAGGAAGCTGATTTTGCAGTGTCCTGCAGAAAAATACCATGGTCAAGTCCTGGGATATGATGGGATGGGGTGAACTGGGGGTTCCAGAAAGAACTTAATAGCAAGGATGGAGGATCCGACTGATGATTAGGTCAGCAGTGTGTTCCAGATACAGCAGAGATGGGAAGACCAGGGAATCATCCTGCTCAAGAGACAGCACAGGCCTAGATCTTAGCGGTCAATCTAGGCAACAGCTTCATCCATCTGCTCCAGTAACAACATGAGATCAAGGTAATAGCAATCTCTCCAGGGTTAGGATTATTAGTGCACTGCAGATACAGCAAAGCATTAAGGCTCTTAAGGTCAGCCTGCAGAATGGGTTAACAGCCAGCTTAATTCTCAGCCCATGATCAGGTCCTGCATGGTAAGGAAGCTTTCTGTCTGCCACGATTTAAAGTCCCGAAGGCTCTCCTGGTCCTGCCAGAGCTTCATTCCTTTTCTTCCCTGCAAGATAAAAGACAAGTGAGAAAATTGAGTTATAGGAGTTCACAGAGGATGTTATCAGGCAGATGGTGAGGGTTGTATGTGAAACTATGGAATACAAAAACATCGACCTTCAACAACAGACGGCAAGATACTGACTTGCACAACTTCATCAAAGTAAGCCTAAGCAGAGGAGTGCAGATTTACTATTCTACTCCACAGATTTTTACCTTGATGATATATGCAAGTCGATATATTGCAGTCTATATTGTTGCATAAATGTCAACATTTAAAAGTCAACACTGTGGTATCACACCATGGTAAGACACATTGTGGAAACTGGAAATAGTGAGTTGTTTCTGAACCATATGCTACAGTTTTACATGCTGTACTGCCTGTGCTGTAGGTAAGCTGCTGCTCTCTGATGCAGTAATGTTCACTGTAACAGTTACTGGAGGTACTGTCTGGTACAGAGAACCTGCATTTGATCAACTTGAAAGGGAGAGGACTGACACTTCCCACCATGATTGCATCTCTTTTAATGGTACAGCACCAGCACTTTCCAAAAGCAAACAGGTACTCTAAGATCATGAGTGCCAGCACTTTTACATATCTAGTTAGTTCATTTTATGTACTTGAACATTGAAACCTGCTAGTTTAAAAGGCATTTGGGCCACTACCAGGCCCCATTGGGAACCCACCACTCTTCTTCCAACAACGGACCTTCCCCACCATTTTTCCCAGAATGCAGCATGGAATGCCACGTGCCAAGGGCCACCTATAGGATGACACTCAGACTGAGAGGAGACAGCAGAAGGATCATGCGAGAACTGTAGACTGAACACGAAGATATAGCAGCAGACAGATTGTGAACTGGAGAAGTGTGGTTCAATGGTTAGAGCAGCAGACCCTGATGCAAAGGTCTAGCCCGGGACCAGGGTTCAATTCCCCTCCTTGGCGGGTCTTGGGCTCAAAAATTCCAAGAACCTGATAATTCTCGCCTCGGTGCCTATTCCAATCATAGATTGCCCACTCTGCAACTCTGGGCATTAGCTTGCTTAATCTCCACAACGGCCCCCACAACGCTAAAGGATGCCTGGCCTCCACCTTGGGGGTGCCCAGGAGTGGACACCTCACAGGGAAAGCCAGGATGGGTTCCACAGCGGTATTCGTACAAGCGCCTTGAGACCCTTGCGGGTGAGTAGTGCGCTATACAAGTATCAATTTAACTGTGTTTGAACACTGCAGTGTCTCTCGAGGGAGAGGAGGACACACAGCTTTGATTTAGAGTATTGTAAAGCGCTCTTATGCCCGGAGGCGTCTTGGCGCTAGCCTACAACTGTAGTGTTCACAGTCCTTGAACCCTAAAAGGTGTAAGCCTCATGCTATGCTTTCGATACTTCCAGACACGGGATAGAAAGGTAATCCATAAACACCTGGACGCCTTTGACCTAAGTGCCTCAAGCACATGACAAGAAATGAAGAGTCTCATGGGGTCTACGCAGGGCAATTTTTTCAGGGTATTTGTTCTGAAGTACTTCAAAGTGCTTTTTATTTTCCAGGATTAACATAAATTGCCATTGATGACTGGATTTATGAATTTCAGAAACAAATATGCAGACTGTAACAAATAAATGGCTAAATTTGGACGATTAAATGTGTTAAGTGAAGGAAGAAATGTGACGACTTACAGGATTGAGTGCAATAAATAGGTTAAAAAGACCTATGTCAAATGCACAAATTCCCAGAACTGGTTTGAGACGTCGGTAAGGGCCGATTTACTGGGTGCAGCTCTTTTGCAAAACACAGCCACAGCTGCTCAGTCATTTGCATATAAACAAATATGGGTTCATTTATTTTCTGTTTATTTGCTGTTTTTACATCTAAGCAACACACCTATATACAACCAAGCAAGCAAGCTCAGTTGCAAAGTAGCAGAAGCTTTTTTTCCATACAGATGCAACGGGAAGTGCTTGCAAACACCTTTTTTATTTTTTAATCGGGATCAGTTGAAAAAATAACCAATTTTTGCATGCAAATTTTGCACGTTGTTTAACAAGCATTGGTGATAGCAATAATACGGCTCTTGTATAGTGAAATTGTTTTTTCAAGCTTACATAACGCAAACAGACTGGGTGCAGCACAACATCACGTTAAGTACAAATTTGACAGTAGGAGGGCAAGTTATCTTCAGCCAAGAAACGGGTACCACATTGGCATTAGCAGTTCGTTATTTAATTTACTGTATTCAAATAAAAGTATATTTATAAAATATAAGATAAAATAATATAACTAAATTACTATTGAGGTTTAGGATTACAATTAGCTTTAGGGCTAGGGTAAGAGTAGCATAGTCAATAAAAAATGAACATGCATTACATTCATTCAAATGAATAAATAAAGCATGTGTAACATTGGAAGGGTTAGGGATAGTCTTGTTATGGTACGTGTATCTGGAGAACGTGCTATCACCTGCAAGAATATGCTGATGCTGAGCAGGTGTAGGGGCCTTGTCTTGAGGGCGGGGCCAGGGAACTACTCGAAGACCCAATTATTTAGCTCCTTGCAGAACTCAAGTAGAGAGGATGAGGTTCTAATGTGTAGTGGGAGATAATCCCACTTTTTAGGAGCGAGGTATGAGAAGGCTCGACTTCTGCCAGCCAGAACGAACTGCTGCGGCACACTACAATGCACCATTCCTACCTACTTTGCCCATGTCCATAATCTAAGCAACCTGCTTTCCACTCACCACCCGCCACAACTCACTAGGACTCCTGCCTGTGTTGCCCCAGTTTGTTGAGGGTTGCCATCAGCAGATTTTTCTGCTCAAAAGGATTAGCCCAAAAATCAAAACCTAATCTAAGGGGGAAAGGATTAGAGTTTTATACAGCCAGTCAGCAGGTGGTTTGGGCAGCTGTGTGCAAAGAAAGAGGACCAGGGAAGGGGTGTGTGTGTGCGTTAGCAACTGGCTATGACTCAAAGACTGTAGCTTTCCTTAGTCTAGGGTTTGATTGGCATTGGTGCCTGAATCTTTAAAGTTAATGTAGGATAATAGGTACAAGATGTGTATATTCTTGTATTGTATTGCGCTCTTGAATAATTATTGTTTCGGGGAGCTGAGAAGAGAGGATGTGTGCCTGGGCCCTCTGAGCGTAGAGTGTGTGCCTCAGATCCATAGGCAGTTGAACCGGGCCCTAGGAGCGCAGTGCATGTTCTGGCTCCGAAGGAGCAGGGTATGTATTTAAGTCCTAGGAATGGAAAAGAGTATCCAGGGCTAAGCCCAGGATGTCAAGTGGGCCCTGTGTGTACAGTGTGTGCATGGGCTCGTTGAGTGTAGCGTGCATCTTGACCTCATGGCAGATGAGCGTTTGCCTGGGTATATGCCTCATTTGGGTCTGCATGCTGCATGGGTACAAACATGTAAGCTCAGGAATCTTTTAAATCCATTTTATATTACCCTGTGATCTAGTGCCACTTTTATATTTTTATACTTCTTTGTTATAACTATAATGTAAGAGCAAAGTTAGAACTGTAGATTAAATAGTGCATTTTGGTATTTCATTAAAACAAGGGCAATGGTGCAGTACGTAGACATCTTGTCAACTATACCTATTTAGCAATGAAATACAAAGAATTATGGGCCTATCCTGGGACTACATCATTGGAGATAATGTCCAACATTGAGCCTATTCCAAAGCCTTCACATAATAACAACCTGGCAGTCTCTCCTACAAAGGGGTGAGGCACACGTCTTACCTGCCTAAATAGGGCGTGAGGTAGCCCTGTCTCCATCCTCCTGACTTCAATATCTAGGTCTCCACCCACCATACACAGGAATGCAGGCAATACACTTCCAATCCCTCCGGTAGCTGTCTTCACCTTCCATCTTATGTCATGTTAAAGCAGGGGCATACAAAATGGATTCCACTGACCCCCAGTATTGAGCCAGACAGCTACACAGACAGACTCCTACTCCCATACACGACTGCACACGCTCTACATACAAACGGATTGTCAGTGCAAGATTCTGGGTTTCATGTAACAGCGGAACTTTATATGAGAGGGGTCAATAGATCCCACTTTCACTAACACAGAGAAAAAGGTCTAGTCACAATACAAATTCACAACACACTGTACACCGTCGCCACTACTTTACGTGACGTACCCAGGGCATGGACAGTAGTTTGATGCCTACTATAAGGGCAACCTTTGTGAAACCCCTCCAGGTCACAAGTCAGGCCCTGGACCACGCACTATCAAAGACAAACAAGCCTTGGCCCCTGAGCTCTTGATAGGATAGCCCAAACAATGGTCAGTACATGAGCTGCACATGCAATTGGGCACACAGATCAAGGGTGAGCACCTCTTTAACCATATAGGGGACAGTCAACTGTAACACATCTATTGCTCGTCTTGGGGTTATAGGGCTACTTTAGTGGATGGCCCACCTTGTTGGGGATATAATTAACCCCTTGAATGCTGGTGACGGAACCACTCAGTCACCAGCCTCGGACGCGCTGTGCTGGTGACGGAGTGGTTCCGCCACGGCCCGGCCGCCGCGCCTGCGCAGCATTAATTCCGCGCCTGCGCTGAGAGTTTCATTGAGCGGGCGGGGCCGTGACGGAACAACTCCGTCACAAGCACAGCGCGCCCGTGACGGAGTGGTTCCGTCACCAGCATGGCGGCGCCGCGCGGCCCCCCTCCCCCCAGCGGATTTACCACCGCGGCCAAGGGGTTAAGGTTTGCCTAGAGCACTCGCCTCCTGAACTGAGCCTGTGTCGAAGATAAGAGATCAAACACAGACGTAGAATGTAAAATCTTTTTTCTGAGTCCTATGGCAATAGGTGGATACTAGAAAGTATTAATAGAAGATCCTGTCCTTTACCATTGGTGGCCCACAGCCTAAGATACTATTTCCTTCTCAGTGAATAACCAAGATACCCCCTCTGTACACTGAACTCTCCCAGAACAACGAAAGCAAGCACTCAAGGTGCAGCTTACTTCTAAATTTACTTTGCCAAATTTCCTATTTCTTGCGGCCGCGCAAAATAGTGCAGTATAATCAGTTGATATACATTGTTTGCCCAACAAGACTATTTATGAATATACAACACAAAGGATTCCATTTCAGATGTATGAGGCCACATCTTCAATTCTAGAAGACATGCATCTAGTAGACAGCTGTACGTCTTCTACAGCCATGCCCCCTTTCAGAGCACCCTGATCTGCTGCCTTTTTATCCCACTTTGAGCGCTCTAATTGTTTTATATATGCTTAACAATGATGCAGTGAAACCTATTTCCTACACGTTCGTCTTAGTTTAAAAATTATTATGTTGATTAATGGAAAAAGTGTTTACTCCAGTTGGCATTGAGCAAGCAATATATAACAGTGCACAATTGATTTGCCCTGCTTTTCTGTAGTTCTGTAATATGACCCATGTGTAAAGCATTATGAATAACTCCTGATCCCGTGACGCTATCCAGTTTGCCTGGTCAACCTTGAAAACATGCATATTTTTATCATGTCTCAGACTGCGTGCGAATTAGAGAAACTACAGCAAGAAAACTACCAGATGCCAACGAAACACTGGAAGAACTAAGAGTCACATTCAGCAAGTCATCTGCGGTCAGGATTGTCGTTACAACGGACCAAAAATATGCCCTGCTGGAAATGGTCAACCTTACAGCTGCTCTCAAATCTCCTGGTGCTCCTGAGACAAATGATTCCAGTCAGGTTGTGCTAACAGGGTCGTGTTTAGGGCGGCCCGGAGCTGTGACTCGTGCAGTGTTACTGCACTTCTATCCGTTTTAGCATCAATCATTACCCAGAGGAACTCTCGCGGGCCTGCTGACGCCATAACATCATTGTTCACATTAAAACATGAAGTGAAACACCGCGAAGAAAAACTGAGCTGCCAGACCAAGTGGCCATGCCCAAAAGACAGTATTTGTGTTGCAGCAGGAGGTCTCTAACATGAAGTGTTGTCTGTAGCTGTAGACAACTAAGGCGTTGTAGGGTTCTGGGTCCCTAGGCCCGCATGCATGTGTAAGAACGGCATGGACACATGAGTACTGTGCATACAACTGGCGACAAGCATGTGTGCTCGGGCCAGGGTTGGATTGGGACTACAAATCTGCCCACTAAAAAACAAGCGGTCTTCACTTTTCAAGCACTGCACTCGTGCTTGTGGCAGCATCCACCTTGCGGGAGCGAGCAGTGGCCATATGTTTGTAATTAACGTGGCCGCGCCGCTGCTCGCTCCCACAAGGTGGATGCCGTCACAAGCACGATTGCAGGGCTTGAAAAGTGAAGACCGATGGGTAAAGGCCCTCCTAGACCAGCATATGCGCGCTGGCTAGGCGAGACCTAAAAAGAGGGGTGGATCTGGATAGTGTCTAGATGTCAGCGCACACGACAATGGCAGCAGTGAAATGCTAGGAGAGCATCCTATGCCTGAGCAGGGGTATGTGTAATGCACATCTGGCAGTGTGTTACAATGTTTTAGCAGAATTAAAGCTGTTCTGTTGCACTGCAATGTTGTCTCTTGTGGAGACACCAGTGTCGTTTAAGCAGGCTTTGATTGTGCTACAGGTCTTCAAGCACCTAGATACCCAATCGGGTGATTAGCCACACTTTATAATTCCTGATACGAGGCAGAGCACGACTCCCTTGTAAAGAGCACTCATGTGCATATTGTCTGTGAGCCAGTAGCCTGCACACCACTAGGGCAGACACAGCTGAGTTTATTTATTTATTTATTTATAAAGTTTTATATAGCGCGAACTTGATCCCGAAGGATATCAGAGCGCTTTACAATTTGAGGCAAAGGTAACAAATCAGAACATTAGCCTAACATGGGGAATCTAACATACACCCTGGGAGAACGAAGAATGTGCTAGACGATGGAGCACAATGACTCAAGGGGAGCAAAACTCAACAATCATGTACAGGAACAACAACCAAACCAAAAACAATGATCATATACTCATCACAGAGTTGGCAAAGCAAGCACAACAGAAACGATCTCGCTGGCTGTATTCTGAGCCTCTTCAATCCTAGAGGCATAATGATTAATACATTATTTTCTGACAGCTTTCTAATGACATTTGATGGCAGCCAGATAAGATTTATTGGCGATAGTATCCTAAGATTCACGGCGTTTGGTTTATTATACATAATTAACTCAAAAACCTCAGTGTTACGCCTGGCTATAGGGGGGCAATTCAAGGCAAAAAGACAATATTTACCAATACTCATCTCTCCTTCCTTAGCAATGGCCTCCCCAGCATGTAAATTTACAGCGCTCTCCTGGCTCCAGAGGCTTATAGAATGCAGACAGATTTTGGATGCAGACTGTTTTTGATCAAGTGCCCGTTGCTGATCTAATGAGTAATAAATGCTTTCCCTAGAGAAACTGGCATAATCCCTGGCACCTTCTGGGTGCAGACGGGCACGTGTGGGCTTGCCAGCACCAGCTTTATTTTTATGGTGAGTGGGGCTTATGTGCTGGTCAACTAGACTGCACACACCCAAAATGTCCCCTCAAGTGGAACAACAAAATTCAATGCATAAACAAAAGGCTCCCTCTTCAACTGACTGCTGATTGAGAACACGAATGCAGAAGGATATCAGTAAGATATGCAACAACTTTATTTAAAAAATTTTTTTTTTTTAAACCTATTTTAAAACAAAAAACATTCAACAAGAGAATCAAAGTGTTGGTGCTTCTAATATCTCATGTGCTTATCAAGTAGTGGTTGGTGATATGGCTTTAGCTGTTTGTCTATGTAGTGCTGGAGCAGATCGTGGAGTGTTACAGGAGTGCACTTGCAGAGGGTAAACTTTGTTTAGGTCCACCACTCGAGGATAAAACAGGAGAGGTGAGCACGCTGAGGAGCAAAGAGTGCTATCAGTCATGAGGCCACAGAAAGCAGAGTGTTCTTTCTACCAATTGTCATGTGAATGTGCATTTGCTGTGGGACAAGGTTGTAGAAAAACACCTGACTTGAATCCGCGGGTTCAGGGGGTGCCACAAGGGTATGCCAGGGTTATGCTGTGTAGGTCCTTGTGGGACAGCCGGGTTGCAGTGAGCCAGTTTAGAAGGAAGTTTCCTGATGTCGCAATAGTGCAGGGGATATTGTCTTCTGGAGACAGTATGGGGGTAGCACTGGCATCTGAGTTCGCAACATTGTAGTGTCTGAACTAATAGTGTGCAGGCCACTGGCTCAGAGACAATATGCAAGAGGAAAAACATGATCTGCCTGTGAGAAACCTAATCATTTTGCAAAAGTGTACTGTTCAATTACTGACAACAAAGACAACGAGGTAACGAGCGCAGATGATAGACAAACCCACAGCGCGGCACGAGTAACACCAATAGAGGACGCCCACCAGAGGACTCTGACAAGACAATCTTGTCTGAATCAGAATACGTCCACCTGGTCTCAGCTATTGGTTGAAACCGTCTCATCATAACTCTTCGACTAGTATCTCAACATGGGCTCACAAATGCATGCAATGGCAGCAACAAATCATTGTCCGTCAAACAGTCACTTCTATGAAGAAAGATATGTCTTTTATTTCTAATGCCAACCGAACACAGAGGAAAAAGACAATATTCACAGATGGTCATACAATTCGAGTTAATGATAGTGGCTAATCACCATTCACTACTGGTAACATCAAAGGTATGGGCCACTAGCAGTCCGAGTCTCAAGAGTCCACTTTGACTAATTTAAAGTCAAAAGTGTTCCAGCTATACCGCACTAACTAGCAGCAAGTTCCCTTAGGGCTGACAAGCACAAAGTTAGTCTTACCCACACCGGCAGGCGGGAAGAGTCTGAAGAGCCTGATCGAGCCCAGTACATGGATGGTTCAAGAGGCTACTGCTCAGTTTTGGTGAGTCTGCTGCAAGAGGCCCTGGTGGCTGTACACAGCAGGTGCTAAGTCCCTAATTAACTGTTGTGCTCCTGAAATGATCAGAGGTTCTCTGCAGCTCCTCCTGAGTGGTGTCTGCGTCATTTCCTGGTGCGGAGGTAGGTTCCGATTATCCTGTTGCAGGTCCCTTGTCTGGGAGATGGTGCAGAGGTGCTCACACGGTGTGCACACTGTTCTAGCAAAGTTTGCAGATCATGCTGCAGTTTTTTATGCTAACGGTGACCCCGTTGACATTCGGGTCACTGTATCTTACAGTACACGGGCACCTCCCCAATCGGCACTGTAATATCTTTGGTGGCGGCCCCTGCAGACATACGGAGTCACGGGCCGCAACCACACAGGGCTACGGCCCTTACCGCACTGCAGTTTTGTTTCACTGTGGCTAGTCCTGGCATATGGGGACGCCGATTCGGTACTACACTCAGCATCCGGCCCAATTGGCGCAGCACGGCGCACTTCACGGCACACTTCCCATGCATACGCGTATCGCCAACTCCGTCCTGCACACAGGCAACAATCCAATCAGGGAAGCAGCAGTTTCCTCACACCTCGCAGAGGGAGTCCACTAGACAAGGCTTCCCACTGGACCTCACTCCCTCTAACACTCTCCTCTTTATCACAGGGTACACTGTTCATGGAAAGCAGGCAGACGCCGGTGCTCCTGGGTAGGTGGTTTTGGGTTCCCTGGGTGATAATTCCTCACTCAGACTAGATTAATAGGCGTTGGCCCCTAGTCGTGGTCATATGAAGAAGTCTTGCAGAGCTTCTCCATCTCACTCTGTCATCTGCAAGCAGTAAGACAGGCTATGTCATTAATACTTTTGAGTCTGAGTCTTTGAAGTTGATGTTGGGGGTCTGCTTCTGATTCGGTTCTCGGATCTCTTCTTCCTCTTAAGAGCTGTCTGTGACAGAAGGAGGGACTCCAAAGCTCACAGCCCCACAACATTAGCCAGGTAAGTGACTAGAGTTCACATGTGGATCTCAGTCACAGTGATATGTGTATCAAAAGGTTAGCCTGGGGTCCAGCCCTACTCTTTACGATTCTCTTATCAGACCCATCTCCTTCTCCTTTCTGAGATGGTCTCAGGCCCCTTCCTTGTGACCTCTCACTGAATCAAAGAGCACCCTTTGAAGTGTGCAGGGGAAGCCTGTCTCTCCGCTCCCTAGTGTGAGTCCCACCCAGCTGACATCAATTCACAAATCTGTCTCCCAAAGCGGAATCCAGGGCCTGCCATGTATTGTACCATCGCTAGGCACACATACACCCAGTGTATGTGTACAAACTGCACAACACTGTATCCTTGTTGTACTGAACTACTCAGACACACATACATCTAGCACATTAATTTAACGTTCACACACTGCACAGCACCGTATCCTGCATGTATTGTACCACTCATAGGCACATATATATCCAACATATGCACTCATCATGCACACGCTGCTCAGTACTGCATTATGCTTGTATTATACTATTCATAGACAAAACATGCACCCTGCGCAGATGGACAACTTCTGTGCTGTGCAGCACTCTACAACAAACCTATGTAGGCAAAGAGCGAGTTAAGCATACAAAGCAGAACTTTAAAAATGAGCGAACCTGTAGGCTTCACTCCACTGACACAGGTAACAAGCACTGGCAAAGCAAATAGGTCTCACCTATGAGAGAGCTATTGGCTTTGGCAATGTGTTTCAGCCATGTTGTACACCAGTACGGCTGCTGTTCAGCATGGCTTAAAGTTAATGGCGTGGAATGTTGTAGAGTGGAGTGTCATAGAGTGGAGTGTCATAGAGTGGAGTATCAGAGTGGAGTTCAAGTGGTGTAGAGTGGATTAAGGTGGAGTCCGGATAGCCTATGTACACAAGGAGAAAAACATATTGGCAGAATGCTTTTTCCCTATGTGACAACAACAGCATATATAGAAGATCAACGTAAAGAAACAAAAACAGGAGAGTGGAAAGGAGAATAAAAAAACAGACAATGGAAATAGTACCTGAATCACAGTTCGATCAGCGGAAGGAGATTAATTAAAGTAATTAAAGTGAATAAATCAGTGCTCATCAGAAGGGCAGGAAGTAACTCCAGGGTAAATACTGGCCAATTAGGAGGCAGAAAAGAAGAGCGGCAATTATTCCAATTATTACTAAGCAATGGATGGGCTGCAAGCTCTTTATTGTACACAATAGTGTCTTGCACGTCCCACGGTTGGTGATACAGGTGCAACCTTAAAAAAAAGAATCTGTTAGCTCCTACTAATCACCACACAATATTCTGTAATGACTGCGCTCTAGGTGTTCAGCTCCTGGTGAAGGCAGTAGCCTTCTACCTCTATCAGGGTAGTGCTTTGGGCACTCCTCATGGTCCACCAAGACCACAATCTGGTTTCTGTCACGACTCACACACAATCCGTATTTGCCCGTGACAACAAAAATCAGCATCAGGGATCCAGACATCAGTACAGTTCGGCACTCAAGGCCGGGTGGCACATCATTTACCAGGCAGAGGACTTTTCCATCCCAGCAGTTTGATTTCCAGAACTAAAAGCCTACGTTAAAAACACTGTAGCCAACTGTCTGTCATGTGATGCAGTGGAGCAGCCATATCCCCCAGTGCCCATAAGATCAGAAGATGCTTCCACATCACTGTAGTCACAGCTAAATGCCAATTTTGCCATCCTACTCGAATGTCACCATTTCTTCGTTATAACAGACAACTTAAGCAAGTATCCAAAATCAGAATTAGTGCAATCCACATCAGCAGACGTAATACCAAAACAAATGCATTGCCTGACACTTAAAATGAAACAGACAACAGACCTCCCTTTCGTGGTCAGGAAACAGTATATCACAACTTCCTGGGTGTAAGGTCACACACTATGATGGACCCAAGCAAACAGGGACGTACAAGAGAGTCTTGAGGACTCACAACAAATTGATCGGAAATGCAAAACTTGATAACGACAATGCAGACTAGGCCAAATACCGGTCCCTTTGCAACTATTATAATATTTAGCATGATAGTACCAAGACATCACCAGTCGTAATTGCTTGGTGGGCGACTCGAAAGAGAACTCATCCCTAACCACTCATCGTGGGTTACTTGGACTAACACCCCTGAGACCATTCAAAATCGACAGTCTCTAAGGGTGATCCTGTGTTATTGGGTACCTGTCAAGGTGGGGAAAATTCAAACTCCAACCATGGTATGTTACTATGGCCAGATAGATCACTCAAAACGTTTTTTTCTTTAAAAGGGTTTCTAAACAGGAAGCACACTAAAGTTTTACAACTACTGGCCGTGGAAATATTCACAGATATCTCCAGCTGCCCCTAGTGATACCTTAGCACAGTGGTTCTTAAGCTGTGGTCGAGGACCCCGGAGGTCCGAGTCTTAATCAAGGACTGAAACAAAAATTAAATAATATTAAAATTAATAGGTTACAATGAATCAAGTATGTACAAATTAAAAAGAAAAAGTGAAAACGGGGGAAAACTGGTTTATGTTTGATTGTGAAGTAAACTGAATATTCGAGTATTTGTTTGGTGTACACAGGTTTTTGTATATTCTTTTGAGGTTCATATCATAGAAACTGCTTAAAACGGGGGTCCTCAGCTTATAATAATAACGCAGGCTGGGGCCCGGATTACAGTAATGATTTAGTGGGAGTCCACAGAAGACAAAAAAGTATGTTTCCTCGAGTGATGTTACTGGATGATGCTCATCTAAAATGCTCCAACACCTCCGGGTAAAGTTTGCGCTAGGTAAAACTACAACAAAATATATATATTCTGATAGCTTGAGTAAAGTGTATTAACTGGTCAAGCTACCACCATCGCCTCGCTGATGGACGTTGACCTGGCATCTTCCCCGCTAACTGCTACTGATCCACTCTTCGTCAGCAGCACCTGGTCCCTAGACAACAGTAGCGCCGTTGTATCCGCTCACTTCCTCTTCGGCAGCCTCAGCAGCCTACACAGTACACACACAGATCCTGCACCACTTCCTGTTTACTAATACAATACAGCTTCCCAGGGACCGTGGCAAAACTCTCTCCCCGGCAGAGCATGGTGGCCAGCGGAGATGGCCACGCTATAATAACGCAGCTACAATTCAGCGCTCTGGGAATTTAGTACCATTTGTGCACGCAATATGCTGGAAAATCCCAAATTACTGTCTTCGTTCAGAACAGGGATTTCTTAGAAAGAAAATTCAGTTTACCACCTTTATTCCCAACAGTGGAACTCTGGGAAGACAATTCAATTTACAGACTTTATTCAGAGCAGTGGAATTCTGGAAAGAAAAAGCTTCTCTCCAAATAACACGTGGAGTGAAAGCGTACTACCCCCAAGTATCAAGAACCCACCAACCGCCTAGAACTTGCATAGGCGTTTAACTGTCTTGATTGAGATGTAAAAAGCCTCAACGGCAGCACGTATACACACCACCACACAGGCGAAGTAAGCCATGGTCATCTGCCTGCCAGCAGGTTTTCCTATCGGGTTCCACTGGGAGGTCCAATCATCTAGCGTTGTACTCCTAACTCAGTTTGATAGCATCAGCTGAGTTGTCTTTCGTTTTCCCAAGTGTAATTGTTGTTACATTTTGTGCGGAGCCAAGGAACAAACTTTTAGATGGGATAATAATAATAGCCAAAATCCGCACTTCACTTTTTAGAAAGTAAAGTTATCATACCAACTCTTGATGCATCATAACTGTTGTGGTGCTGGCTTCCCGTGCATGCAAGGCCCTTCAGGACCAGTCACTAAAAAAAAAGGTCAGCCACAGGATGCAAAGTGCGGTAAAGAACCACGAAGCAAAGCTCCTAGGGTCTATTTATTTACTACGGCTGTGACGTCATCACAGCAACCACCACGACCACGATGAATGGGTCCATCAATAACAACCCCCTCCGCACATACACAAAGTGGGATGGCTCATCCCAAACATAACATTCCTCCTTTACTTAGACAACACAAACACAACAATAGCTCCACAGCATATGGCATCAAGCAATAACTGAGCTAGAGTGAATCCAGGAACAATGAAAACAAGATGAGAGAGAGAGAGAAAAGACAAAAGAGGGGGAGAGCAATTAAACAGTAATACACACCTACGAACTGGCTGATTATTCCACCATTATTGATACTGTCAAACATGATCACCTAATTGACATCCTAGAACACAGGATGGGGCTGTCTGGGCCGGTATTAAACTGGTTCTCTTCCTTCCTTCAGAATAGATCCCAAAGCTTCAAGGTGAACCAATCCTTGTCCCACCCTGCACCAGTTACCTTGGGGGTGCCACAAGGGTCAGCATTGTCCACCATGCTCTATAACCTGTTTATGGAGCCTCTGACAGAAATCCTAAAATCATCCAGCATTCGCTATCATATGTATGCAGACGATACCCAACTATACCTGAAGATCGACTCCCCCAAAGACATTCAGTCCCTCAATTCAGTTCTAATGGAAACAGAAAGCTGGCTGATATGCAATCACCTGAAGCTAAATGCTCTTAAAACGGAATTCCTACTGATCTCACCCTACAACAATCCCTCGTCCTGGAGCAATGTTTGAATCAGCTGACTGCCCTTAACTGCAGACCGCACCTTGTAGACTCGGCATCATCTCTGGGCACCATTCTAGACAAATGTTTGAACATGCAGAAGCACATCAGTTCCCTCACCAAAGGAGCAAACGTCCAACTCAGCTTACTTAGGAAGTTCAAACCCTTCCTCCCTGCTCATGACTTAAAGGTTGCAGTTCAAGCATTAGTGACCTCAAAGCTGGACTATGGTAGTGCAACACTTTGTGGCCTGCCCAGAGTGAGGATGGCTCCTCTTAGAGCTACACTCAATTCCGCTGCGAGGCTCTTAACTGGCACAAAAAAATACCACATCTCCCCAGACTTGCTGGAACTGAATTGGCTGCCATATGAAGCTCGGATACAGCTAAAAATCGCATGCATGGCTCACAAAGCCATCTACTTCAAGATGCTGTTGTATCTTGCGCAGAAACTGGAACTCTCCTGTGGTTCTAGAGCCTCCAGAAGCACCAGCTCCCTTTTGCTTAAACCTCAAAAATAAAAGACCTATAACCGAGCCTTCTCAGGGATGGCTCCGAGGATCTGGAACTTCCTTCCCCCTGAAGTCAGGGTGAACCTGTCTACTGTCTTCTTCAAAAAAGAAGTCAAAGGGCTCCTGATGAAGACATTTCTGCCTTAGCCTGGCACCTTCCTCTGATTCTGGGTCCATACCCGTTGACTTTTGCCCAGCCACCTTGTTCATGAGTCTGTCGGACAATTCTAGACTGTGCTCTTTTTCTCCCTCTGTTTTTTATGATGTGTTTTGCTGTGCCTTCACAAGAATGCTGGACAATTTTCACTAGAAATTTGTCATTTTGGTTATTCTGTTTTGTATGCTTATTACCTTCTGAGGCATAATCTGTGAAGTGCTCGGATACCCTCAGTGGTCATGTTCGCGCTATATAAAACTTTCAAAATAAATAAATAAACAAAGTCTCTCAGACTGCATGACCTCACTAGATGCAGTCTGAGATGGTATCTTTCTGTCCCTTGCCGTTTGGGGGTTTCCACTCCCGCTTCCCAGGGCTTCGGGCTCCACATGAACCTCAGGACCTGCAGATAGATTCTAATAGTCCTCTCCTGAATCATCGCTGAAATCTACAGGATCCCTGAATGTTGGGCCTATTTGTGGCTGGCAGGGGCACTGCCGGGAAAAACTAAATTGGGCTCTTCAGACCCCCAATTGTAGAGCTTTAAATAGGATGCGTTCCTCATGATCTTTTTATAGTGTTTCTGGGCACTCACCATAGACCATTTACAGAGGTCACGGTCCACAGGTGAACCTCAAATGTTAGCGAGAATTTGCTCCATGGATGCCACTTTTTTACTACTATTTTATCACCCACCCAAAGATCTCACTTCTTGGCTTGTCTTGCTTGGGAGACTTGATTATTATGTACCTGATGCTTACATAGTGCCTCATCTACTTGATCTCTAAGCTTTGAAGGCTCCGCAACCTGTGGAATGGTATCAACCACAGTTTGATTCATTCAGAGAGCGCTGGGGCTCACCTTGGTCATGGCATGTGGCGTAAGTTGCTACTCCCTCAGAAAAGAGTATAGGGCACACTCCATGGTCTGTCCATTGGCTAGAGCGATCCAGAGAACCCTATTCAATGTCTGCTTAAACCGTTCTGCCTCTCCATTTGCTTGGGGCAAATGTGGTGTAATTTTCTGATCACAAATGCCCAGTGATCGCAAATACTCTGCAAATTCTTGATTAGAGAACCGAGGACCATTGTCAGTTCGAAGTTCGCCCAACAGCCCCTGAGTGGCCATGACTTTTTCCAACTGTGGTATCGGATGGCTGTCGGTTGTTGAAACAACTATCTCAACTTCCGGGTATTTTGTGAAGTCGTCTATGATGACTTGCATGTCCCTGCCGTCTGGCAAACTTCCAAAATCAGCACTGGCCTGACGCCACGGAAAAGGAGGAATGGGCTCAGTGATAATGGATGCCAATAGTTCGGCAGAGCTCACAGCCTGACACAGGGGGCAGTGTTGTACTGTCTGTTTAACTAGATCATCAGGACTGGGGAACCATGATTTGGTTCCTATGATCCCTTGATGAGCCATGTGAGCAAGATCAACCAGCTGTTGTTGCAAACTCCTCAGAATCACTAAACAGAGGCTTCTCATCAACATTCTTCTGGGGACACGGCTAGTTCCAGCTGAATATTGTGTAATGGCGCCAGTGTTATTCTTGCTTCCTCAATGCATTGAGAGATTTTCTAAGTCAGGGTGTGCCAGTTTCCGGATGCTACTGCAGAGATGGCTAACTGGAGGCATTCATCACTGGCAGTAGCCTGAACAATTTCTTCTAGTGTGATAGACAAAGGTCTGGGCTGTTCCACTAACAGACGGACACACCCCTCTATCTCTTCTGTATCAGACTTGGTGGCTATCCTAGCATGTTTAGACAAATAGTCTGCTGAATTCTGAAAAATAGGTCGATATACCACAGAGAAACAGTAGGCCTGCAATTGGAGGATCCATTTCTATATCCATGGAGGAGGCTTTGAAGAGTAACCAGTGGTTTGTGGTCTGTATGAACGGTGAACTGTTGACCGTAGAGGTAGAGGTGAAAATGGCGACATCCCCAGTGTACCACAATGGCCTCCTTTTCAATGTCAGAGTAACATTGTTCGGTCTCTGTCAAAACATGACCAGCATACGCTACTGGAGCCCATTCACTATTGGTTTGTTTCTGCAACAATACAGCCGCTAGCCCAACAGGTCTCGCATCTGTAGACAACTGGGACTCAGGGCTGGGGTCAAAATATGCCACGTAGTATCTGCTGACAACGCTTTCTTGGTCGCCTGAAATACTTCTTCTTGGGCGGGCCCCGAGCTTCATGCAGCATTTGCTTTGGTTAGTTCCCTAAGGGGCCCAGTGAGGGTGGTTAGGTTTTGGATGAACCGCGAACAATATGTAACCATCCCAAAGAAACTGCGTACGCTGGTGACACTGGTGGGTTCTGGAGCAGTTTGGATGTTGTGGACTTTCACAGGATCTGCCAAGACCCCCTTCTCTGAGAACCAGTACCCGAATAACGCCACTTCATTCTGAAAGAAGGCACATTTCTCTTTATGAAGTGAAGACCACTGTCCTTTAGTCGTTGGAATGTTGCTTTCAGACAGTCCAGGTGTTCTTCCAATGTAGGGGTGTGTATCAAAATGTAATTGCTGACATTGGCACCCGTGAGTCCGGCCAACTCCCCTTCAATGGTATCCTGTAAGTCTTCTGCTGTGCTACATACTCCAAAACGGAGGTGTTTGTAACTCCACAGACCCACATGGGTGGAGAAGGTGGTGACTGCGCTTGATTCCGGTGTGAGTAGTAATTGATGATAACCTGCCTGGATATCCATCTTGGAAAACCACCTCGAGCCACAATGCCATCAACCGTGGGCGTCAGGTGCCACTCACATCGGATGGGGAGATTAGGTAGGCAAATGTATTTATTTATTCATTCATTTCTAGAGCGCCTGGTTACGCCAACTGGCGTGTCCCCGCGATAAGTGGACTCTTTAAAGAAAGATTGGTACAGGCACTTCCCATATCTAATACGGGGGTGATATTGCTGCCATTATTGACATCACAATATAGAGGAGACTTTTTCCTAAATGTGGTTTCACATTGTTCCATTCTTAGAGTTTCAGGGAGCTTGTTCCACGATTTTGCCACAAGGTATCTAAAGGACCTTGCCCCATTCTAGTGGTCCGCATTCTGGGGATTTTTACCAGCGCCCTTCCTTCTGATCGCAGATTGCGGCCAGGGATGTAATGTGTTATTAAAGGGTGCAGGTATTGTGGTCCTTTTTTTGCAAGAATTTTATGGCAGTAACACAGTGACGTAAATTGTACTCTTTTTTTCTACCGGCAACCAGTGTAAGTCCTTCAAAGCTTTTCTTGCAGATGCTCTTTTGTGAAGGCTCAGAACCAACCTAGCTGCCGCATTTTGCACTAGCTGTAGCTTGGCTAGCCCCTTTTTGGTGCTCCCAAGTAGAATACATTCCCATAATCTAATTGGGAGGTTACCAGAGCATGCACTATGGATTTCCTAGTGCTAGATGGAAGTAGGTCCAGTATCTTCCTCAAAGTTTTTAGGGTGCCAAAGCATTTACCCGCTACCTTCCGTATCTGGGCATCAAAACACAGTTAAGTGTCTAGCCAGACTCCCAAATTTGTAATCTCTGTTTTTGGTGTGGGTACAGGACCCAATATTTCTGGCCACCACGCAGAGGACCATAGGTTTGGGGTTTTACCCACTATCGTCACCTCTGTATTATTTCCATTTAATTTCAGGCAATGATTGGACATCCATTTTGCCACGTCCTCTAGGCATCTCGAGAAATTGAGCGCTTTCTGTTTGTTGTTTCCCGAGAGTGTTACAATCAGCTGAGTATCATCAGCATATGATACGATGTTTATCTGATGTTTTTCCACCAATTCTGCTAATGGTCCGACATATAGGTTGCAAAGCATGGGGCTCAAGATCGACCCCTGTGAGACTCCCTAGGATATTGCCATACTTTTCGATATTTGTGATTGTTGCAATACTTGGAAACTTCGTGTAATGCAGTGCTTTCTAAACCGCATTCTTCTAGTCTGTGCAAAAGCAGCTTGTGTGGAACGTAATCGAAAGCCGCGCTTAAGTCCAATAGGATTATTGCAGCTGTCTGTCCCGCGTCCACCCATTGTCTCATTGTGTCTTTGGCCAATAGCAAAGCTGACTCTGTAGAGTTGGCAGCTCTAAAGCCAGATTGAGATGGGTGTAATAAGCCATTGTTCTGTATATGGGCTGTTAGCTGTTTGTTTACTAATTTCTCCGCAATTTTTGCGACATACGGCAACAAAGAGATAGGTCGCGAGTTTTCTAGGATTGCTTGGTCTATATATGGTTTCTTTTTCAATGGACGTACTATTGCTTGTTTCCATTTGTTAGGGACTTCCCCCTTCTGAAAGGAGGTGGTGATCAGTTCATGGATGAATGGTATGATAAGATCTGCTCCCATCAATAATTATTCTGCACGAGCAGGGTCGAGTGGGGATCCTGATTTAATTCCTTTGGCTACTATTTTAAGTTTGTTGAGTCTTTCTCCTAAAAACTCTTTCCTTGGTTCTACGCTGTTCCCATGTCATACTTCTATTGGAAAACTGCTGTATATTTTAGGCGCCTTCTCTTCAAAGTATTCAGCAATTTTATTGCAATTTTCTACTGAGTGTGTTTTCTCCTTCTTATGGTTTTCATAGGATTTTAGAGATTTTAGTATAGAAAACATTTCTTTTGAAGAGCTACTCGCGCTTTCTATCTTTACTGTGTAGAACTCGCACCTAGTTTCCTTAATTAGTGCATGGTACTTTTTTAGTTCTTTTTTATAGAAAGCTTTGGCCATGTTGCAGAAGTTTTTGCCCACCTTTCGCTCTAGCTTCTTACATTCGTTCTTTGCTTTAGCAAGGGTCTCATTGTACCATGGTGCTGATGGCTTCTGTCTCTTAGGATTCTTAGTACTCCATGGTGCTATCTCATTGATAGCATTTGTTATCCATTCCTCAAACTGAGCATTGGCAGTGTTTATATCTGTTCCTAAGACAGGTTTATTTTTCCCCAGTGCCTGTGAAAAGGTGCTAGGATTAAAACTTGCCCATTTTCTATATCTCGCTTTTATACTAGATCCCTCTGTCCTTACTCTAGGCACAGATGTTGAGAAAGGGATCAAATAGTGGTCTGTCCAAGGGATCGGCCAAGGTGTTTCCACTTCTATATCCTCTTGGTTGGTGAATATAGGATGAAGAGTGTGCCCCCTTGGTTGATACATATTCTGAACTCTCCCAGTTGCTTGGGTTTATGTGCAACTACGATTGGGAATACCCAGCGCGTAGGGCCACCAACCTTCTCGATAATGTCCGCCTGTTCTAGCTTCTGTAATTCTGCCTCCACTTTGGGGAGCAGATGGAATGCCACCCTTCGATGCTTCAATTCGACAGGCTGAATGGAGTCATCAATGTGCAGGTGTACGAAACAGTTTTTGAGGCATCCTATACCATCAAATATTGTTGTGAATTCATTCAACAGCACATCCACGCTACCCAGTTGTACGCTGAAAGCTAAAGTGACTAGTTAAAGACTTTTCGTTATCTGGCAGGTCAACAGCATTGTGGAGTCACCCTTGGATACATATACCTTGGTACGAGTGGAATAGGACTCATTCTTGATCTCCGTTTTGAACATTCCTGCCAGTGGGAGCAAGGTTGATGAGCCATACACAAAGAGATGGGTGGACGTTGGCTGGAAAGTTGGTTGTAGAGGCAGAGTCTTCAGGACATCATGTGCCAAAATATTGATAGAAGCCCATGTAGCGATTAATGCCTGGAGCGGATGACCTGCCAGAAGGATGTTGCGTTTAAGGATGGGTCTCCGTTGACATCCATTAGGCTGTAGAGCATGGATGACATAAACTACTCCTTCTGTGTCGTCATTGTCCAGGTATTCCTCATCATCTGGCATGTTTGGAGTCTGCATGGCATGTAATGACTTGGTCTTTTGAACGTATATTGCACACCTTAACGAAATGGTTTGGTTTGTTGCAAGTCAAATACTTCTTACCATGTGCGGGACAGGGCTCTTGATGTGGGTAGGACCCACCGCATCCATAACATGTCTTGGGCGTTGGGTTGGATCTTTGGCATGTTTTCCTTTTTCCAGAGTTTAAGGCAGACACTGCAGTGACAGGCTCAATCTTCACCTGTTGTTGCAGAGCAGCTTCCATGTGCGCGGCTCGCACCTTAAAGAATTCTTTGGTCCGACCCATTGTCAGTTTAGCGGCCATCTGCATCCCATGGACCTGAAAAACATTTTCCCTGACCTTTGCTGAGAAAGAGCCTTGAATAAACTGAGCCCGGATCTCATCATCACCATCAGGTAAGCTGCAGGTAGTAGCTAAATCTATGAGTTGAGCCTAGAGGGTGTGCAGAGATTCCTCAGGTAGCTGATGAGCTTGGCGCAGCAAGAATCTCTCATTATCTTGATTTCCTAAGGGCTCCCAGTGGGCAGTCAACGCCAGTTTCAATGTTGTGTATGTGAAAGATGCGCCGGCTTCCACAACAGACGTCCCCAACTTATGGATAGCGGCACCTCCCTAGTATAGTAGCATGGAATGTCGCCTGTCATTGTCCAGTGCAACAGCAGCAAAATAGGCACTAGCCGCTCAGTTCAATCCTTCCATTTTGCAGCTAGGGCGGGTAGAGGACCATCTAGCACAAATGACTCCAGCGAAGGAATTGAGGCCATGAAGAAGCAGACCGAACCCCTTAACTGTCAACCCAGGGGTCAGGGCACTGTGACGTTCATGCAGGCCAAGTATGTTGCCTTGAAGTAATGGGGTCAATTTGTAGACAGGATGGGGGGGGCCTGGCATCAGACAGCCACTTGTCAGATGGGGAGAAGAGGCTGGGAGTGTGAGGCCACAGCCGGCCTTACTGCAAGAGGCAGGAAGTACCTTTCATAGTTGATGGGTAGTGGCCCACAGCAGCAGACAGGCAGCAAGCGGCCACAGCAGCAGTACCGGCAGCACACACCTTCTTGTTGTGGCAGGCAGGTCAGCGCAACTGGGAGAAAGACAGCCTGACGAAATGGACAACCCCTCCCCCACCCCACAGCGTGCTGGAAACAAAAGCGCTGCCTCCACAGACACAGGACAGCGTCGGAGCAGCCGTGGGCGGGGCCAAGGAAAAGCCAGGAGAGCTGGAGTAGAGGCGGGTAGACTGAGTGCACCGTGGAGCCACAGGAAACGCTTGGCACCAGACCACGGGAGAATCAGAAACTGCGAGTAGCCACTGAAGGAAATGCGGGCCACAGAGGGTGCAGCGAAGCAGCCGGACACGCTCCACACGAGTCAAGCAGGAGTGTTGTGCAATGCGAGGTGGAAAGCGTCAGGGTGAGCGAGGGCCTGCTCATCGCCAGTGTTGTGGTGCTGGCTTCTCGTGCATGCCAAGGCTCCCAGGGCCCGTCACTGAAATAAGGCTCAGACACAGGATTCACAGTGCAGTAAAGAACCACAAGTCGAAGCCCCTCAAGTCTATTTATTCACTCCGGCCGTGATATCAATCCAGCAACCATCACGACCACGATGATGGAGTCCATCAGTAACAACCTCCTATTGCACAGACACAAAGTGGGAGGGCTCATCCCAAACATAAAAATAATCACTGTTTGTCCCATCTCCAAAGCCTTACATCTCTACATTCCCAGATATCTTACTCAGAACATTACCCATACCTAGAAGTTCACAAAACCTGCTACCAAAACAGGTCTGTTTCAAGAAGAAAACAACCTTGTACAGTTTTCTCATAAATGTCCGCAATCTGGAAGGTTCTTGCAGTACATCCAGAACACTTGACCACACTGTTAACAGCTGATGCTCAGTTTCATGATGTAACCAAGGTACCCTCATAGCAAATCCTGAATTGCCCACATGCAGACACCCATTTTACTTATCCTTCTTGTACCTTAAGCTAAGTCTTGCTATCAGCATTCTAGATTGCATTGTTCATATATTGTACAACATCTATTTCTGTGTGCCTGTATTTACTTATCTCTTGTTTTGATAGTAATCTAAATTCAACTTTACTCTGCTTTCATATCCCTCACTTTCTATACATATTCGTTGACATACTGTACCTTACTTGAACAATGTTTATTCTCTTTACACTAATGTTATCTTAACTATTTTAGTTTAGTTCTCCTGCTTCTTTTATTTTTTAACGCTTTGTATAGTGCTATGAAATTCTTTCACTGCATGCTTCTTTTACTCATAGAATTGCAAATGCTTTTGACAGCACTTGAAAATGTTTCCATTCCTCCTATTGATGCACTTTGTACAGTTGCCTGAAACTTGGAGTGATGCAGTTCTTGTAACGTGAAAACAACATACAAATAAAAATTACTGTTCTGTTTCACAGTTCTTAGCTTTAACCAGAGTTGATGACTCACCCATCATGGAAGTGCTACTAGACATTTATTTATCTATTCCTGAATGAATTAAAGATTTCTAAAGTGTGCAGCTCCTCAACGGAGTGTACCAGCGGTCGACCTGCAAAAGCACGCCCACATGGCGCTCCACTAATGTGATGAGAACAGGTAGGTTTTAAGGGCTTTTCTAAAGGCCAAAACCTGAGAGATGGCCTGAAGTGACAGTGGGAGATGTTTCTATTCTTCACTTGCGAGAACCGAAAAAAGTAACAGCCACCCCTAACCTGGTGGAGTTTCAGCACAGTAACAAGGCAGGTTGAAGGGTTCTGGAAGGTTGATAATCCTATCAATCAAATACCATGGACTGCGCTTATAAAATGCCCAATAGATGAGAGTGAAAACCTTTAATAGAATAATTTTCTTGATAGGCAATGAATGGAGAGCCTGCAGATGATGGAAACTTTCTCCCTCTTCAGAATGCCCAAGATGAGGCTGGCAGCAGCTTTCTGTATCAGATGGAGTTTCCTGTCTCATACCTCTGGTAGGCCTAGGTATAGGATGGTAACATAGTCCAAACTAGAAGTAATCAAGGCATGGACAACCGTCCTACGAGACACCTGAGGAAGAAGGTCAAGACACTTTCTGATTGCGCAGAGCAAGGCAAAGCAGGTCCCAGTCAGTGACACAATCTGGGGTTGGAGAAAGAGCTGGTCATCAAGCTGTCCTCTAAGGTTCTTGGCAACCGAGGTGGGTAGCGGCGGGATGGGCAAGGCCTATAGTAAGCTGGTGTTTTGCCAGTGTTCTATTACTTGCCCAAATCAGAGAATCTGTTTTTTCTCCATTACATTTTAGATGGCTCTCATGTAGCCAGTGAAGAACATTCATTAGACAGGAATTAAAGATCATAACCTTGCCTGTAGAGGAAGGATTCAAAGTGAAGACAAACTGGATATTATTAGCATATGAGAGGGTCACCAACCCATATGATTCAATGAGTTTTGCTAAGAGGGCAATATATATATTAAATAATGCAGGGTTACAGGAAGAGCCCAGCGGCACCCCAAAAGTTAGCTGCTGGTGGACGAGGTATGGGGAGCAAGCCAGATCTCTTGCTCTTTATCTTCCAAGAAAGAATTTATCCAACACTGAGCAGTGTCTCCGATGCCTAACTCCATCATGCGCTGTAACAAGATGGAACGTGAGACAGTATCATATGCCTCTGACAGGTCGAGAAGGATTAAAGTGGCACTTTCACCTTCATCCAAGGCAAACGTTTTCAATTGCACAACTTTGGAGACAACCAATTCTGTGCAAGCAGTATTCTCCTTCAGATAAGTGGATAAGTGCATGTTAAACTTTCCCAGCATTTTAACCATGGTGGGAAGTAGGGAAATAGGGAGAAAGTTAGACAAGATAAAGATAGATGGATCAGCAGGCAATTTTTTAAGGCGAGGAATAACTTTAGCCCTTTTCCAACAAGAAGGAACTTCTGCTGATGCTAGCGAGCTGTTAAAAAGTTGACTGAGGATGAGAACTATAGTCACTGAGGCAGTGAGGCAAATAAGGCAGGACGGCAGGGTCAGTAGGTGATCCAGATTTGCACTGCAAAAGGGCCAGCTGTGCTTGAGCAATGCAAATAGGGCAAAACATATTTAGGAAGCAGATCAAAGTAGATGGTCTGCATCTAGGTTTTCAAAGTGCTGTAGAAAGGCTTTTAGAATTTCAGTAGAAAAAGCATATGGCAAATAATTTCAGAGGCCTGCAAAAAGTGTTCACTAAACACATCCACACAAAAAGCACTAGTTTCTTTGATGCTGTCCTTGTGTACAATATCCACCTGTGCTATGTGACAACCAGATCTAAGTGGACTGAAGGCGAAAGCATATCCTAGCCCTTTGTTTTATCTGCTCCCAGATGACATGTCCCTGCCTTTCATGTATAGTGGTTGAAGTGTCTTTGGAAATCAACCCAGCACACATCATCCCTTTGCGAAGTTCGCAGTAGGCAGTGTCTAATCATTAAGTCATATGTGAGCACGTTTGGATTAAAAAGTAGAGCAGGTGTAACATAAGTGCAACTCAAGATTTAGCTCTTTACTAACTGAGGCGGCATGAATGGCTTAGTGGGACATGCCACAGGGACAATGAGTTAAGTGCACTCTAATGAGGGGTACCAAGCACTATATAATTAATTAATGAATGACTATGTCTATATAAAGGAATTCAAATTTAAAGTTTGCAGGAGCTGAAAGTATAAAAAGGTGGGAATAGATCTGATATTTGGTCTTAGACAAATAAACAGCCTGATCTTTGGTGTGGCAGAACAGCATGCATTCTGATATGCCGTGAGGCAGTGTGATCTGTGGTAAGGGATTTATTTAATTACATTAATTTGGATTTTTTCAGAGCACATAACATTATAGGATGTTTCAGTTCTTCATGTAGAGTGGAGGAATAGTTACATAGACTGCAAGAGGTTAAACAGTTGTAGTTGAATATAGTAGTGAAACCAGCAGTAGGATTATAGTATTTCTTTATGGTTTGCTCGGTTAGTTATTGTGTTATCTGTAGAAAAATTGATACAGCAATAGCCCAGACAGTCTGGGGGCCATGTAACGAATATATGTGCAGTAAGGGGAGAGTTGTCATACGTCTTACGATGAATTGATGAAGAAGTGATGGGGTAGGAGACTAAGAGTAGAAATGGTTTTGTAAGGACTGCAAGGCTCTGGAGAACAGTTGGGCATATAGTTTCAGGATGTACTGATCTGATTCAGAAGTAGGTGATTCTTTAGATGTGTGTGAAGGCTGTGAACAAAAGGTCCTGCCTTATTTCGATGGAATGTCATTCTAAATCTTAGAGGCAAGGCCTGAGAAACATACATATTCTGTGTATTAACTATGCTGTCACACATTTCGGACGCTATACAAGTGCTGGTTAAAAATAACAATAAGTAGTGGGCAATAAAATATAATCTAATGAAACAAATGTTATAACTAAAACAATCTGAAAGTGCATTTAGGTGAACACAAGTCATTGTTTTATGTACTTATTGTGTTTAGTTTGGCAGCCCTGCTCTGCCTCACTTGCCAATAAAGTATTTTGTATCAACCTGTTTTGCACGGTTGAGGCCTGTTCTTAAGGTCTATTTAGATGCAAGGATACATTAGTTTCGGAAAAGGCTTATTTTCTTTCAGGATAGGTTTAAAGAACTGGCAGAGTGTGCTGGAAAAATAGAATGTCAACAGTGCTCAGACACCGGGTTTTTTGCCAAGGTTAGCCATCTCTTTGTTTATCTTTTAAATCGGTGAATTAAAAATACCTGAAAGCACTGATCTATGTATTAATGTACAGTGAAACATTTTCAACAAAGGCAGCCAGAAGTACCAGATAAAGGAGTACTGTTGTGACACCAAATTGTCTTTTAAATGCAAGTTGGGCTGGGGTAATGTGATAATTTTTGTCAATTTTCTTACAGCCTTTGCATAAAAAGTATTGACCATGTCAGCAAAATCCTGGCTAGGTGGCAGCTCTCGACCCATCTAGAATATGAACCACTAACTTGTTGGAACCTTGAAAACGCCCCACTACACCAGAATACGATTCATTAAGACTGTTGAGCAGGTTATAAATAATACATGAACCTCGTCACACGCCAAGGACGCCTATTGTCTGTTAAAGGCAAAACGTATTGCTGGATTAAACACTCGCTGCCATTTATGTTTCCCACGGCAATACAATTATTTCCAATTAGGAAATAATCATAAGTTTAAGCACCAATCAATAGGTGAATATAAGGTACGTTTATTAATTTAAAATATCAATATGTATTTTTACATCTGATTTACACCAAACAGAAAATGAAGCTTACAAGTAAACAAGTTAGTTACCTGTGGTAAAGCCTTGTCTGGTAGAGACTCTATCGAGCCACAAATTCATTACCCTCAGCCCCAGGCGCCAGACTGGATCCGGAAATTTCTTCATGAGCAGTACCCCTGTGCACCAGTAGGTGGCATCGATCAACATCGTCTGTGCCAGAAGTGACTTGTGCGGTGCCTACATAGGTGCCACCCTGGCACACTGATGTCAGTTTCTTTTTGTGACTTTTCACACCAGGAGTACAAAGCAATGCAGAACTTGACCACTGGTGTAAAAACTAGGTGAAAGCCCAAACCCTAGAAACCAATTCTAGAGCGAGGAGGTGGGTGTGTTGGTAAGGAACCTGCGGCTAGATAGTCTCTACCAGATAAGGCGTTACCAAAGGTAAATAACTTGTTTATCTGATAGAGATCTCTAGCCACAGATTCCTTACCTCAGAATGGAACCCCAAGCAATACTTCCCCGGCGAAACAATTTCATATAAAAAAGTCCTGCAGGACCGAACGGGCAAAGTGCTCGTCCCAAAAGAGCCGACTGTCCAGGCAGCAATGTTTAGTGAATGTGTGCAGCGAAGCCAAAGTTGCTGCCTGGCAGAGGTCCAGGACTGCGACTTGGTGTGCTAACGCAGTGGTCGCAACAATGGCTCGGCTAGTAGCTTCTTGGCCAATGCATAGCAGATTTTGATGCACAGCATGATCCATCGAGAGATGATACACTTCTGCACAGCTTTTCCCTTCTTTGCTCCGACATACCCCATGAAGAGTTGCTCACCCACCGGCAACACACTTGTGTGGTCAAGGTAAAACAACAACTCACTTTTTGGGTCCAGTCAGTGAAGTTGCTTCTCTTCTTTAGAGGGATATGGCAGAGCGTAAAATGCAGGCAGGGTGAAGGACTGGCCTACATGAAAGGGAGTTATGACTTTCGGCAGAAAGAAAGCTCTAGTTCGTAGAACTAGCTTGTCTGGGTAGATGTTTAAGTAGAGAGGTTTAGACGACAAGCCTGAAGCTCACTGACCCTCCGAGCAGATGTTATTACCACCAGGAAGGCAGTCTTGATGGTAAGGAGCCTGAGAGGACAGTTGTGCAACTTAAATGGAGCACACATCAGGAACGTGAGGACTAGATTAAGGTCCCACTGAGACATGACGAAGGGAGAAGGTGGAAACATATGTTGCAAACTTTTCAAGAACCAAGGGTGTGGAATTTAATAAAAATATCAAATTGTCGATGGGGTAGGTTGCTTCATAAATCTACTTGTCCTGTAACAAAATCCACTTGTCTCTTTTGTACCATGTTATGTGGTGACAAATTATGGCAACAATCTCATTATATAAGACCTCCGAAATAGCCTTTCTGATTATGTCAGGGTTCCTTCCATAGTAGGGGTTGAACAATAGCAATTCTCTTATGTTGTCACGTTTCTGCAGATCTACATACTGGTGCTGAAGGTAAACAACAGTTCCAGGGTTGGAATGCCCTTTTGAGTCTGTGCAAATGTACTAACTTGCAAGTTTAAGGGTGTTCACCAACTCTTACCTAATCTTTTCCCATACTGAGAAAGGTTGGAAATTTACTGCTGACAATGGCAGATATAACATTTCTTCCAGGGTTGGGAAAAAAGTGGTTGGAGGGAAAATTAACTTGCAAACACTCAGATTTTCACATGAGCAAATCTACACCTGCACATTTGCTCATGCTAAAATGCAGTTCACAAATATTTTCTAGGAGTACTATTTCTTGGCCTACTTCTGTAATGTCTTGTGAATTCACAAAAGTCGTATATCTGCACTTAATGCAAGGACATGAGTGCACTTTTTTTCACAAGGAGCATAATCGACACACAGTTGTTTTGTTCAGTGCCAGGAACTACTGTGGCAATTTGTGCTTTTTGAGATCAAAACAATTTTTGCTTTTGCCAAGGTTTGTTATAATGACGAGGGCCCGGCAGCTCCCACACCAATAAGGTTTTGCAAAAAACATGCCAAAACAATTCATGCATTGACAAAACCAAAAGACTGACCAACAATTTCAGACCTATTGGATTTACCACTGCTTGTTTACTTTTATGTTTCCCATAATCTTATTATAACTGGTTACACTGATTTTCTATTATCAATATTTTTTGGAAATACTAGCATTCATCAACACATTTTACTAAATGAAGCTGCAAATAAAGCTTCCTCAGGGCTCCACTCTAAGTCCCACTCTTTTTAATCTGTATGTGGCACCCCTAGCGAACATCATTCACTCCTGCGGAATGGAGGTAGTGCCGTATGCTGATGTTACACAGATCATGGTATCAATTCCTAAAAACATAGGAACAATGGGTGAGAATGCTCGATGCTGTATGACTAAGGTGGCAGAATGGATGTCTGCCACCTCTTAAAATTGAATGAGGATAAGACAGAGGTGATGGTCTTTGGTCCAGGGGCAAAACGCTGGAACAGCAGCTGTTGGCCTCATTCTTTAGGAACCAGACCTACTCTAGGAAACAAGTCCAAGAACCTTGGAGTTCTGATGTACCTGGACCTTAATTTCAATGTCCAAACTAACCGCACTGTTTCCACCTGTACCTGGACCTTAAGGATGTTGAAGATAATTTTCCCTTTTATCCCGCTCTCTGCACGCAAGCAGCTCGCTCTCGCCCTGGTAATGTACAGGTTGGATTATTGCAATTCACTCTACCTAGACTCAAACAAGAATGCACAGCACAAACTCCAACTAGTGCAGAATGCCCTTGTAAGACTGGTTTTGGACATTCCCAAAAGACATACTGCGGCTAAGGGACTGGAAACCCCACACTGGCTCACAATCAACAAACGCATCCGCTTCAAATCTTTATGTGTGGTCCGTAAGGTGTCTCTATCTCCCCTACCCAACGAGACTCAAATCCATGTTCACGTGGTGATCCCCGGGCAGATCTCTTTGCTCATCCTCTAATTTACATCTCCATGTACCCAGAACAGTAAGGAAGAAATGGGGTGACAGAGCCTTCTTCACGGCCACCAGTAAGCTATGGAATACCCTGCCAAAAAACATAAACGCCATTTCCCAGCACCTCCCTTTTAGAAAGGCTATAAAGACTTGGCTATTTTGCATGTAGCCACCCCCGCTATCACCTTCTTATAGGGAATCTCTTTCTGGACGGTAGGCTATAGCGCCTAGACGCCTTCGGGTAACTGCTGCACTCTACAAATACAAAAATCAAATTAAAAAAAGTTACCTAAAATGTTACACTAATTTAGCGAAATGTTTTTGCATTTTTTTGTGAACATTTTATTTTGAAAGCAAAGAATCATCAATCTTGCATTTAAGCTTCTTCATATGTTTGCATCTAATCAGAGAGCATTCTGGGAGCAGTATGCAAAGCCTTATATTGTTTAACATTGAAAACGTGTGTACACATTTTTATACTGGAAACACTGTCAGTAGTACAGTCTGAGCATACAACATGTACTTAGATCGCTCACCCTAATAATAAAGGTTTTACATTAATGAACCATAAATGCAAGTTTGAACAGTGTTAACACACAGACACAAATATTACCTTAACTGCAGGCAATGCCTTTCCCTGATCCATAATGTGGCACTGTAAACTGGCAGTCAAAGGGTTTGTGATGTAGGGGGTTGGGCCTACTTGTCCCAAGGACAAAATACACATGAAAACTTGCTGCCCTTGACCCCAAACAATATGTCCCAGGCATCCGTAGAAAGGCTGATGGAGCAGAAAAGTAGCCCTTTAAGGAGCCCGGAGCAGAACCCTGCTGGGTGATGGAAAGAATAAAGAGTGGAACCTGAGAAAGGGGAGCAGAAAGGGGGGTCACCTGCTTATCTGCACACCATGCCACAAACTTGCCCCAACAGCAGGCCTATACCATTTTACTGGTGGGACGCCTGGCTGCCAGAATAACATTTAAGACTTAGGTCAGAAGGTCGAAAGCTGTTACTTCTCAATCTCTACATGTGAAGGCAGAGTGCTGACAGGTTCGGGTAAAGTACCCACCCTCCTGCTGCGACAGAAGATCCTCCCTAAGGGGCAGGTTGATCTGAGGACCGATGACCATGCTCAACAGCTCAGGATACCAAACCATCCAAGCCCACTCCGGAGCCACAAGGTTGACTTGGGCCCGGTCGTTTCTGATCTTCTTGAGAACTCTGGGCAGGAGTTATATGGACCGAAAGGCATACATGAGCTCCATTCAAGACATAAAGCGTCTCCGAGCAAGAGCCAAACTGGAAACACCAGCATGAAGAACTGCTGACATTGAGCGTTCTCGCTAGTGGCAAACAGATCTAACCAAGGCTCTCCCCACTGTTGAGAGACACCATGTGCCACCTCCGGTTGGAGATGCCATTTGTGATTCGCTAGGCATCTGAGGCTGAGTTTGTCTGCTCTGGTGTTCAGAGAGTCCGCGCTCGTGGCCAACCGTGAACCTTTGGTAATGCCTTTGGTCACACAGGAAGGGAATGTGGAAGTATGCCACATTAGCACCCTGCATTAATCAACGGCCTCTCCTTCATAACCCTTCACTTCGCCCCGTTCCTCTCAACAGCCCTCTTGTGTTATCCAGCTATGTTATGTCATTCTTTTTTGTTGCATTGTTTTCCGCGGTTGGCCTCCCACCCTCTTTCTATCTCCATATCCCACCACATTTCTTTGCTGTCTCCTTCTCTGCTGCATCCCAAACCTTTTCCTTTTTTGTCTTTGGTCTTATTAGTTTGTACATCCACTTTTTTTAAAACACTGACACAATCTACCCTTTCTTCATTACCTTCAATTCTGCATTCACTTTAGGATTACAACAGAAATAGAAAAAACAACATTCACCGGAACTCTTCACTGACATTTGATTTTATATTCCTCACACAGTTTCTTTTTTCTTTTTTTTGCATAGCATTTCAAGTCCTAACTGAAAAGTGTGCGAATGTTGCAGTTTTGGAAAAACATGTACCATCCTGATCGATTATTCAATTCCAGGTATCTGATGAGTAAATCCCTTTTTTCAATATTTGATGCACTCACTGTTTTAGATGGTTTAGGATATCTTACTGTCATGAGATACCTTTCACCAATTTGGGTTTAACAAAGTAGGTTACTCACCATATGCCAATGACGCTCGCTCTCCAATGCCTCTTTTTTGAAGCTGTGTTTTCAGAATCCTAGAAGTGGAGATGTGGAAGGACCACCATTGAAGCTCATTCTAAACCCTTGCAAGTAGTTTATCAAACCCAATGTTTTATTTTGCTGAATGTGGTGCAGGACTACTAGCACCAGAATGCAAAGTAAGATAATAGTACTACATGAGCCACTCAGTTTGCAGTAAAAAATATAGTTGTAAAAATGTTGTGGTATATTACTACTAATTTAGTTTATAAATGGTCATTTTAAAAGAAAATTTAAAATGTACGTGTTTATTTTCGTGCATGTGTTTTTGAACATTAACACCTCACATGCTACATACCAGCTTTCTCTGTGCCTCACTGTAATAATCTAATAACGTGCTTAAACTCTCATAGTTCTGTTCAGAGCTCCATTTCTGCTATTTTAGTACCACTGCACTCAAACATACATATAATGAAAATAAAATTAAAACAATTTGTTCATATTTTTAATTTAGGATTAGGATTAACATGGGAGAGGGTTAGAGTAAGGAATGGAATTGGGATAAGGGTATGGGATAGGATAAGGGATGGAATTAGGGTTAGGCATACTATTACGGTTAGGTTTAGTGCTAGAGTATGGGTAAGTAATAGGGTTCATAGTTTAGGGTTGAGGATTAGTTAGAGCAAATGGAGAGTAAAGAATGGAGTTAGGGTTAGGGAAAGATTTAGTATTTGGCATGGGTTTAGAGTAAGCCATAATATTAAGGCTAGGGATGGGTTAAGGTGAAGGTTGGAAGTAGGTTTAGGGATAAGGCTAGAGTTAAAGAATGGTGAAAGAATTAAAGCTAGAGTTACAGTGATAGTAAGACATTGGTTTAGTAGGTTAGGGTTAAGAATTCAGGTTACAAAAGTAGGATTATGGTGAAGGTTACAGTAAGGAATGGAGGTAGGGTTAGACTTAGAGTTAGCATAAGGGATGGGGTTAGGGTGAGTGATATAATGGTTGGAGAGGTGGTAGAGTAAGAATGGAGCCATTGACTATGGCTGTGTTTGCCAGAGTGGAAAAGTCAGTGGCCCAAGGCCCAAGCTGCTGACACTGCAGTCAAAAATACAAGAACAACAACCTGTGTTATACTACATTGAGCAATTCGGTTCCCTTTTCGAGACACTGTTCAAGTCAATGGTGTCTAGCGACCTGGCTTGAGGAATCTGGTCAGGATGCAGATTAAGGGCCTGATTATGAGTTTGGTGGTGTTCCCGCGGAGCCCCACCCCAGCGCTCCAAGGGAGGACCACAAAAACCCAGAGTGAGATCGCCTGCCGGATTTCGACTGGAATCCAGGTTGGGCGGACGGTGCTGCAGCGGTCCCACGGCAGTGCCTTTCTAAGGCACAAAGGAGAGCCATAGAAAGGCACTGACATGGGACAGCTGCAGCACGTTCCTGCACTGGAAGAAATGCACGATGCCGCGGAAAGGATGGCGGCGAGGTAACTCATAACATGCTCAGCGATGCCATTGTGGCACCACCAGCATACTGTTGCCTCTGACCGCTGTGCCACCGCAGCGGGTTCAGGGATCCCCAGCCGTTGCAGCACCACCACGGGTTCGGCTGTCCCATGGAATGCCAAAATCGTAATCAGGACCGAATTGTTTTTAAAAATAGTTGAAGTCACAAATGGTTTTCAAATTCTCCCAGGTGGGCAGGTGTAATAGTTGATCAGCACACACTTCGAAGTTCCCCATGGGCGACTTCTCTTTAGGGGCCTGTATTTCAAAACTAAAGTCTCAGTCAAATTGTGCAGATGGCTGGGGTTTTCACAGATCTGGGGAACCTGAACTTTTAGGGACCATTGACAATGAAATACAGTGATCTCTTTGGGACTGTATAGCTAGAGAAATGTACCAACAGGTATGTAATCAAAACGTGTTGATTCAATCAAGCGGTCCAGAAACCTACTCCAGGGGTGTGAAACAAAAACTAGAGGAGCTTGTGGGACTGCAGCCACCCAATATGGGTGCTCCAAGTGAATGTGATGGGTCAGAGACAGTGCAGACCCAGAACCTAAGATCCAGTAACGTGTCACTGTAGACCCACGAGCCAGGTGGATTCATGTCGGTGATCTTGCTTCTTTCATACCAGCTGATCTAGAGTAATCTTGCATCTCTTGTGTGGTCTACGTCCCTCGATTAATTCTCTACTCTAGCAATTTGGCCTTGTGGAGATCTTTCAGTGGTCAGCACCAGCTTCTCTATTTGTCAGGCAGTCCAGCTGCTCATACAGCAATGGTCACAGCAGCAGGGTACTCCAGGATGAAAGACATGGTTCTATTGTGAAGAAGAACTATAACCAGTAATGGTTCAGGCCCTCACAATAAGGTTGCCTAACAATGGTGAGCAGGGGCCTCCTTTGTGTCCAGAAATTGTATAATTTACTGGGACCAGATATCCACTACTGATTCCACTTTTGGGGCACTGGTGGAAAACCCAAGCAGTCCAAAATGCATCATCCTAGCACTTTTCCATTCGGTCTGTTGGTACCGTGGGCTGAACAGAAACCAAGGTCAAACCACAGTAACTTGTATATCGGCACATGAAATACATATTGAGGAATAATAATAATAATAATAATCCACATTTGTAAAGCGCACAATCACCCGTAAGGGTCTCTAGGCACTGGGGGCCGTCGGGAAGATTAAGCAAGCTATTGCCCAGAGTCACATGGTGCTGGGCTAACCTGCCGCCGGAGCCGGGGATCGAACCCTGATCCCCAGATTCCAGCGTCAGTCGCCCTGGCCGCGGCGCCACACCTCTCCCGAAAGAAGGAAGAAATAATAAGTGACGTTTTTGCGGACTATAAATTACTTTATGGGAACAAAAGGGCAGACAATTTAAGCAGCATTTAGGTGGTAAATTAAGCTACATTACATTATTTCAAGTGAATTTCGTTTTTTTTAAGTAAAAGTGAAAACTCTGGAGGCACAGGTAGTGGAATGTTGGGTATCAAGACAATTATTATCAATATTCTGAAAGGAATTGACATTGTTTAGAATCATAAATTATAGCTTTGCAGACTGTAGCGGCTCTATTTAGATATAAAAAAAAAGATAAATGAGAATGGGGGTTGGGGGAGGGGCAGGACAGCAAGACCTGCCCAGAGGATTTGTGCCAGCAGAAAAAATATGTGGCCTTCATTCTTGCAGAGTCAACAGAAACATTTGTGCAAAAATAGCTTACAATATACAGCTAGCTAAATACTATATATACACACCTGTTGCAGGTCACACAACGCTCGAGCCACCGATAGCACTTCAGCCTCACTCCATGATCATATGGCAAAAAGGTGGATCTCAAACATTTGTGAATTCTTTCAGAAAAACATCTGGTCTACTGGATACTTTGGACCCCCAGAGACCGGTGTAAAAATTCAAACTACTACACTTCATCAAAACATTGTATCACATTTGGCATGTATTTCCTTTCTCTCGTGTTTTATGTTGTAAATCTCAGTGATATAAATATATGTAATATAAATATGTTGACTATAGTGTCTAGTAATGTCCTACCTACAACGTTTCACCCAGTCGTGCTTCTCCACATCCTCAGATCCTGGTTTAGGCAACAAAATTTCAAGGTACCAGGCATTGCCCGTTTTACAATAAGGTACACCTAATGCATCGTTCTAGGCTATAAATTCTTTAAAAAAAAATACTTTATTTAATTTTTTTTATTAAAAAAATGTTTGTGTGTCAATAGTCACATTACGGTCGGCACTCCCTGACATAGGAAGTGGTCGACAAATAACAAACCACATTATGATGATATTGGCAACTCGTTTACAATCGTGATATATACAGAAAATATACGACAATAAACCATTACCATTTTGACCCCCCACCCCGTGTGCTGCATCCAAACCGCATCCCTTGTCATCCAAATCGCCCTGCTGCCCCAATTGAATCACATATATTCTGCTTAAATCCTCCACTGTCCTGTGACCCCCGGTGTCCATGCCGATGCATCCGTCCCCTTTGGGTTTGAAGGCTCCAGCCACAGGTCCCGGTTGGTACACAGACATATTATCGACTCCAAAATATCGTTTGGACATAATATCGACTCCAAAATATCGTTTGGAGAAAATATCGACAGGACAGAATATCGAGCGCAAAATATCGTTTTTAAGGTAAGTGAAGTAATATCGTTTTTAAGGTAAGTGAAGTAATATCGTTTTTATTTTTAGGGTTCAGGGTCAGTTTTGGGTTTTTGGGTAAAGGGGTATTTTTAGGGTTCAGGGTCAGTTTTGGGTTTTTGGGTAAAGGGGTATTTTTAGGGTTCAGGGTCAGTTTTCAGTTTTTGGGCAAAGGGGTATTTTTAGGGTTCAGGGTCAGTTTTCAGTTTTTGGGTAAAGGGGTATTTTTAGGGTTCAGGGTCAGTTTTCAGTTTTTGGGTAAAGGGGTATTTTTAGGGTTCAGGGTCAGTTTTCAGTTTTTGGGTATTATTTTATTATATTTTATTACTATATATATATGTTTAATAAATATGAAATAAAAAAATATTTATTTAACTTTCATTAATTATTTAATTATTATAAGTTAATTTAAGTAATTTTAAGTATATTTTAGTAATTAATTATTAATATTAATTTAATTTAACACTGTTTTTAGTAAATACGATATTTTTTTACAACTATATTTTTGTAAACGATATTTTTAACTCAATATTTTTGTACTTACCTGTTTGTAGATAGAAACTCGATATTTTGACTGTCGATATTTTCTCAACGATAGTTTTGATGGTCGATATTCTGTCCGTCGATATTCTTTCAGTGATCCGTCCCGGTACTCAGCCCATCTCTTCCAGATTTTGGAGTGCTTCTGCAGGCACCCCATGGCCTTGAGACCGGCTGCTCCATGCCACACAAAAATCCAGCCCTTTTTTCCAGGCTGACAACAATGGTGAGGCAGTTGCCTCAAACAATCTTGCAATATCCCTTTTAGCCAGTGTAAGCCCCAACAGTAGTAAATGACGTTTATAAAGTTACGATTCTCCCCTGAGGCGGAAAGCCGGGGGATTAGGCAGCCAGTCTGTTTTTAAAATATTGTGTTATTAGTGATTGGAACTCTGGGCTCCAGTCCCATTTTTGTTTTGTTCTAATGTACGGCACCAGCTTGTGCTTTTAACATAGGGCATCAGCTCCTTCCCGAACATTCAAGGAGACTCCCTACCTGCATTTGACAGCTTCTAACATCCCGGGCACACGCGCAGCCGATTAGGCGCTGACACGGTAGTTGCCACGGGGATCCGCCATCTTGGGGGGACGCGCAGGCCTGCGGACTAGTTGTCGGCAGCCTCCCACCCACCTACCGCCCCTTTTAATTTCCATGGGGAATTGTCCGCGCAGCGGGCGGCGCGCCAAAGGCAAGCCCGTCTGCGCCCGTCCGCGCCAGTCCAGCGCCGAGCGCCAGGACCCCATGTCATTTTCCTTCAGACTGTCAGACCAGGAGGGTTTACAACCGTGAGTTGTTGCTGAGTTTTAAGGGGGGTGGGGAGGAGAATTGCATTTGTATAAGACCAGACAAGGATATGTTGACAGGACTTATTATGTGCCCAGCATGCTCGTCTTGCCCACCTGCCATTCTTTGTAGACCAATCAGGGCGCTCATTAGGACCCACAACACTAGGGGGGATAGGGAGATGAATACAGTTAACTGTATACTTATCAACGTCAGGTCCCTGGTCAAACATAGCACGGAATGCGCTGAACTGATCAAGGATAAAAATGCAAAAATTGCATTCGTTACGGAAACCTGGATGGATGCGGCCTCTGGACCGGATCTAGTTAATGTCACGCCTTCAGGTTACTTGAGCTTCGTTTTGGACAGGCCGGTAAAAGAGGAGGTGGGCTTGCTATTATCTATCATGCTTCCATCGGGGGATCATTTCAGGCGGTGTCCTCAAAGACGTGTGAGGCACTGGGGTTCAAGCTTTCAGCATCAAATCATCAAACTTTCCAGGGCTGGCTCCTGTATAGACCACCCGGGTCCAGGTCCCAGTTCCTCGAAACAGTGGGCAATATTTTGGAGGAAGCCCTGTGTACCAAATCCTTCACAACACTAGGAGATTTTAATTTCCACTTAGAAAATGGCTCAGACCTGGACACTCTAGCCCTGGTTGAAGCAATGCAGGGGGCGGGACTTACTCAGGTGGTAATGGGGGCCACGCATACAGTAGGGCATACTCTGGATGGCATTTTTACGAACAACCCGGACTTACAGTTCGTCCATACTGAGTCCTTGGCCTGGTCAGACCACTCAGTTGTGCTATTTAATATCCAAACGCCGCAGCTGGATAGGGCCAGGTTGGATAGGAAGTCAGCCAAGCTGTACAGACCCTGGAAAGAGGTTGATGGAACGGCACTGGAGTGCTGGCTCACATCCTCTATGATTACTCTGCCAGCAGATGTAAATGAAGCCGCAGATAGGTACACAGATTGGATAGATCGAGCATGTACTATCTTAGCTCAGCCGAAACTTTGTTGCCCTACTCGCACAGTACCATCTACTACCTGGTTCTCCAATGAGCTGCGAGAATATAAGGTGATGTGTAAAAAACTAGAGCGAGTCAGGCGTACGGATTACCTTCAGGCAGACAAAATTAAGCTCAAAGCCAGTCAAAGGACTTACAAAGAAATGATTAGGAAGGCTAAATGCACATATTTTACTGACCGGATTGAGGGAGCCAAGAACTCAACTAGGGAACTTTTTGACACAGTTGCCAGTTTGGTCACCCCTAAGTCAGTGATCGTTCCTCCAAGTCTGTAACTTTGTGAGACCCTCGCTAAGTTCTTTTCAAACAAAGTGGAACTGATCTTTACGGCACTTGAGCATTAAGTGGGGTTGACTCTGCTTGAAGGAACACACAGGACCCCTTTGGTCAATCCACATGAGGCTAAACTCTCTGGGTTCCGTCCGGTGAACTCGGAAGAGATTAAAAAATTGCTTTATGCAACTAAATCGGGCTCGCCCCAAGATCCCTGTCCAGTGTCAGTTGCAAAGTTGGCAGCTACCCCCATATCGTGTACTCTCGTGGACCTATTTAACCAGATGTTTGACATCGGAGAATATCCAACATGCTGGAAACGAGCATCGATTGCCCCACTGCTTAAAAAACCGACACTCGATATTGCAGACCCCAATAGCTATCGGCCCATAGCTAGGCTACCATTGCCAGCCAAACTTATTGAGAAGGTCATGAATGCACAGCTCTGTACATTTCTCAGGACCTCTCAGGGTCTGGACAAAGCCCAAAACGGGTTCAGGGAAGGTCACAGTACAGAGACAGCCCTGATTAAATCTACAGAGGAGATCAGGAAGGCGTTGGATGCAGGGGGACGTGCAGCTCTGGTACTTCTCGATCTTTCCGTGGCCTTCGACGCGGTCCACCACAGCATTTTGGTGGATCGTTTAGAAGGCTGGGGGATCCATGGGACGGCCCTGAGCATTTTGAAATCCTTCCTTGCCGATAGGGTCCAGGTGGTGGCCCTGGGAGATTTTGAGTCTAGACCTTTCAAACTCCCACGGGGGTCCCACAGGACTCCTCCCTTAGCCCCACCTTATTTAATAGTTATGTCTCATTCCTCGCCCCGGTGATCCGGTCATTTGGATTTGAATTAACTTCTTATGCAGATGATACACAGATCGTGGTATCTCTGCTTCCGGGGAGAGAAGAAGGCATAGCTACCAGGTTCCAGGACTGCATGACTGCAGTCAGCACTTGGATGGCAGGTAAATGCCTAAAACTGAACTCCTCTAAAACTGAGGTTCTACTCTTTGGTGCTGATGTTAGTTTCTGGAGCCCTAAATGGTGGCCCGACGATATGGGAGCTCCACCCATTCCGGCAACGAAGGTAAAGAACCTGGGAGTTCGTATTGATAGTCAACTGTCCTTCAAACCCAAGTCAATGCATTAACCTCCTCCATTTACTGGATCATGAAAACTATTAGGAAGGTTCTCCCCTTCCTACCGGACAGTAGCAGGAAAACGGTGGTGACAGCACTTGTGCTCTCCCGCCTTGATTACTGCAACAGTCTCCTCCTGGAAGCCCAGCAGGGGCTGCTCGATAAACTGCAGGTGCTGCAAAATACGGCCGTACCTCTGATTATTGGTCTGCCCAAGTTTGCGCCGGTGGCACAGGAACTGAGGAAACTTCACTGGCTTCCTGTGCGCAAACGGATAATATTTAAATCATTGTGTATTGTGTATAAGGCAGTTCATGGACTGGGTCCATCTTGTCTCCAACAGCACTTCCAACTGTACACGCCAGACAGACAGTTGAGGTCGGCCAACAAAGGGCTAGTTAAGACAACTCGGATCAGGAAAGCTCGATAGCGAGGCAGAAGCTTAATTTCTGGAGCTTCCACTGCCTGGATTGCCCTGCCCTTGGCCTTGAAGCAAAGTACGGACCTGATGGCCTTCAGGAAAAAATATTAAAACCTGGCTTTTTGGCCTTTAGAAACAGACTGTCACCTTGGGGAGGTATCATTTCAGCGCCTGGACACCGCTCGGTAACAGCGCGCTTTATAAATGGTATAAATAAAATAAATAAATAAAGGTTCCGCCAATACCCTCCATGATGTGTAAGATACCCAATCTTGGTGAGACAGGGGCATCCCACCCCAGAACCTCTGAGACAGGGGCGTAGCTAGAGCTTGTGGCGCCCGGGGCTATCCCTCAGATTGCCGCCCCTTGGGGGGGGGGAGGGGTGCTGGGGAAAAAGGACGGTGGGCACTTGAAATAGCCCTTCTTCAGCCTCTGTGGTGGTATTTCTACCTCAGAATGTATTAATTTTTGCAGTTTTCTCAACATTGCCTTTAGACAGTGGCATCATTTCTAACTGACAATCGATTAATTAGATAATTATGATGAATGGTAAAACTTAATAAATGCATGTAAGTTTATTGATATGCATTCACTGGCGAGTCCTAGCTTCCTTGGATCACTTGTCTAGGATTATGGAGCAGGTCAGGCCTCAAGCACTAGTATGCCACAGTTGTCGACAGTTGTCGACAGTCAATAGAACACAGTTATGAAACAAGCATTTACAATGCAATGGTTTCGCCTTTGGAAAAGTTAGAGTTATTGGCATGGTATATGCCAAAATTTGTATTTATGTTTTTGTTTCGAAAACAGATAAGTAAATGGCATTGTCATTTACATTGCCATTACCTTTTTTTGCAGTCACTTGGCACTCTCTAGCACTCCCTAGTACTCTTTATGCACTCTGCATTTCATATGCACTCCCTGTGCACTCTGCACTCCCTATGCAGCACTCTGTATGCACTCTGTACTCTATATGCACCCTGCACGCTCCACTTCCTATGCACTCCCTATGCACTCTGCACTTTTTATGCAGCACTCTGTATGCACTGTGCACTTTGTATGCACTCCACACTTCCTATGCACTCTGCACTCCCTATGCACTCTGCACTTATCATGCACTCCCTATGCACTCCCTATGCACTCTGCACTCCCTATGCAGCACTTTGCATAGAGAGTGCAGAGTGCCTAAAGAGTGCAGAGTGCACTCCCTATGCACTCTGCACTGTCTATGCACTCTGCACTCCCTATGCACTCCCTATGCACTCTGCACTCCCTATGCACTCTGCACTCCCTATGCACTCTGTATGCATTCTGCATTACCTATGCACTGTGCACTGTCTATGCACTGTGCACTCTGCACTTCTTATGCACTCTGCACTTCTTATGCACTCTGCACTCCCTATGCACTCTCTGCATTCCTTATGCACTCTGCACTTCCTATGCACTCTGCACTCTCTATACACTCTGCACTCCCTATGTACTCTCTCTGCACTTTGCACTGTCTATGCACTCCCTATGCACTCTGCATTACCTATGCACTCTCTATGCACTTTGCACTCCTTATGCACTCTGCACTCTCTCTGCACTCTTTATACATTCTGCACTTTTTATGCACTCTCTCTCTGCACTCTCTATGCACTCTGCACTCCTTATGCACTCTGCACTGTGTATGCACTCCCTATGCACTCTGCATTCCCTATGCACTCTGCACTTTGTATACATTCCCTATGCACTTTGTATGCACTCTTTATGCACTCTCTCTGGACTCTGCATTCCCTATGTACTCTGCACTGCCTATGCACTTTGCACCCTCTATGCACTCTGCACGCACTGTGCACTCTATGCACTCTGCACTCCCCCTGCTCTATGCACTCCCTACTCTGCACTCCCTTTGTTAAAGTTTGAGCTTTTGATAAATGGTGTTTTGTATCTTCATTGAATTATGTGTAAAACGTTGATGTGTTTTACTTTACACAGAAATCTGGAGTGCATTTATAATGCAATTATTTGCAGAGAGAGGGAATGGATGAAAGAGGCCAGGAGTAAGAAAGCTCAAAAGGAAGCGAGTGCAGGATAGAGAGGGAGGGCAGGAGGGAAGGAATAGACGCAGGAGAGAGGGAGGGCATAAAGGAGTGTGAGGGCATGAGGGAAGGTAGGAAAGTGTGAGAAAGGCAGAAAGGAGAGGGCGGCAGGTAAGAGAGGGAGGGCGGAAAGGAGAAGGAGGGCTAGAGGAGGAGAGAGAGGGAGAGTGGGCAGGAGAGGGTAAAGAAAGCACACGGGCAACAGAGGGTGGGCAGAAGAGGGCAGGGAGAGCACAAGGACAACGGAGGGTGGGCAGGAGATGGAGGGGAGAGCACATGGACAACGAAGGGTGGGCAGGAGAGGGTAAAGAAAGCACACTGGCAACAGGGTGGGCAGAAGAGGGCAGGGAGAGCACAAGGACAACGGAGGGTGGGCAGGGGAGGGTAAAGAAAGCACACTGGCAACAGAGGGTAAGGAGAGCACATGGACAACGGAGGGTGGGCAGGAGATGGAGGGGAGAGCACATGGACAACGAAGGGTGGGCAGGAGAGGGTAAAGAAAGCACACTGGCACCAGGGTGGGCAGAAGAGGGCAGGGAGAGCACAAGGACAACGGAGGGTGGGCAGGGGAGGGTAAAGAAAGCACACTGGCAACAGAGGGTGGGCAGGAGAGGGTAAGGAGAGCACATCGACAACGAAGGGTGGGCAGGAGAGGGTGAGGAGAGCACATGGAAAATGAAGAGTGGGCAGGAGAGGGTAAAGAAAGCACACTGGCAACAGGGTGGGCAGAAGAGGGCAGGGAGAGCACAAGGACAACGGGGGGTGGGCAGGGGAGGGTAAAGAAAGCACACTGGCAACAGAGGGTGGGCAGGAGAGGGTAAGGAGAGCACATGGACAACGAAGGGTGGGCAGGAGAGGGTAAAGAAAGCACACTGGCAACAGAGGGTTGGCATGAGAGGGTAGGGAGAGCACATGGACAACGGAGGGTGGGCAGGAGAGGGTAAAGAAAGCACACGGGCAACAGAGGGTTGGCATGAGAGGGCGGGGAGAGCACACGGAAAATGGAGGGTGGGCAGGAGAGGGTAGGGAGAGCACAGGTCAACAGAGGGTGGGCAGGAGAGGGTATGGAGAGCACATGGACAATGGAGGGTGGGCAGGAGAGGGTAAAGAAAGCACACGGGCAATAGAGGGTGGTCAGGAGAGGGTATGGAGAGCACATGGACAATGGAGGGTGGGCAGGAGAGGGTAGGGAGAGCACACTGACAACGAAGGATGGGTAGGAGATGCTGGGTCAAGCAAAATGACAAAGGATGAAAGGCAGGAACAGAATGAGTGAGAAACACAGAGGGGGAGAAGTACACAAGGGAGCCAGCTGGAGGAAACACGCACTCTCATAAAGTGGTGCTTAAATTAAAAGAAAAAAGTACCACCTGAAATAGTGAGCCGTGGATGGACAGCAGTGCGTCCATAACGCTAAAGAAGAAAAAAAAAAAAGAAATAAAGTAGAGGGAGGAAAACCTACCGAAGCTAAGAATTCCAAGCAAGCAAAGGAGAGTGACAATGAACCGAAGTAGAAATGGGCGGGCGCTAAGTCCACTGTAAAGTACCAAAACGTCTGGCAACAGACAGAGGTGAGACATAATAAAAATAAAATGATGTACACAGTGGGCTTTGGATCCAGTCAGAGGAGTATTGGTCACTCACCTCCTGGTACAGGACAGCGAGGGGGGGGGAGGGCGGGAACGGGGCACAGGACAGCGAGGGGGGAGGGCGGGAACGGGGCACAGGACAGCGAGGGGGGGAGGGCGGGAACGGGGCACAGGACAGCGAGGGGGGGGGGCGGGAACAGCACACGGTGTTCAATTATTCTCCTGGCGATGTGATTACTGCCAAAAGAGTCCACTTCAACATAAGAAATTCAAGGCATAGTGCATTTAATCAAAAGTTTGCTAATCCTCCTAATAGCACCATGCCCTGCTCCCAATTAGATAAAAGCCATACAGAAGAAACCATTTAAACCTTTGCGTTTTCAGTGGCAATGTAAACCGAGTGCATTCCAGATGATTTCTTGTTAACTGCAGTCAAATAGTAAGCCTAAACTTGCTCTAAATAGTATGGCAACCACGTGCTTGGGCGATACAAGTCTGAATGCAACCCCCTGGGCACCAAAAACAAACAAGCAACGGAGAGTGAAAGGGGAGGGGGGGCGGAATGGACAGCGGGAGGGGGCGGGAACGGGGCACAGGACAGCGAGGGGGGGGAGGGCGGGAACAGGGCACAGGACAGCGAGGGGGGGGGGAGGGCCACGTCAACCGTGCTGAAGGCCAACGTTCACAACCAGAAAAACACACCCTAGTAAAACCATAGGTTGAAAACCAGTCCGGTCTCAGAGTCCATTTCCGTTTAATGAGGTATGAAAGGAACCCGGTCCTCTCCAGATGTTTTCCGGCAGTACATCAATAACAACCTGGCCAGGGGAGGATGTAAAGCAACACACAAAAAACCCATGACAAGGGAAGCACAAACCACGTCACAGGAACATTTGACCCGGCTTTGGTGACGAAAGAAACGATTATTTTCTAAACTGGTTACAAAGCGGACACGCTCACACCTTCCTGTGCCTAAAACACATATTTAAGGAGGCTAGCAGCCCTTTTAGCAAGTTTAAATCACTTTGCAACAGTGATGGGCAGAATTGTGGGAGACAGCACAGAAAACATCACAACCTCAGTGCCCACAATTATACATAATCCTACAAGTAACTGGTGCTGACCGTCAAGAAATGTGGTGAGACGACTCGAGCTGGCATAGGGAGTCCAACTTGTGAGGAGTTCTGCTCTGGACACCGTCTGCGGCCGCTCGGAGAACACAGGCGTCCGGGGGCCCTGGCTGGCGAAACCGAAACTGTAGCCGCGGGCGGTGGTGAGCGCTGCTGCCGTGACGCAAGTCACGCAAGGTGGAGGAAAGTAGCGGTTCGGGCCGGTGGGCTCCCCCTATGGTGCCGAAGAAACGCATGCAATTCAGGGCAGATGCTGGTCCCGGCTGAGGAGGCTGCGGCTCGGTGTGTGGGCGCAGAGAGACTCGCATGGAGCCGGTGGGAACCCTGAGCGCGACTACACAGTAAGCGGTAAGGTCGTGTGTGCAACAAGGAGTCCGTAGGCCCCCCATCAAGTTTTTGAACTGCCGGTTGCGTGGGGCATCGGACGCGGCAGGAGTGAGAGCGGTCAGGGTGTCGGGAGCGGCAGGGGTGAGGAGACTTCTGGCGCGTACACCCGTGAACAGCAGGGCTGAGCGGCGCTTACCGGAGTGCGGCACAAGCAGTGCTGGGGGGGCCGCTCTCTTATCCCGGGACCGCCTATGGGCATTGAGATGCGCTGCAGGGCTGAGCGGCGCTTACCGGAGTGCGGCACAAGCAGTGCTGGGGGGGCCGCTCTCTTATCCCGGGACCGCCTATGGGCATTGAGATGCGCTGCAGGGCTGAGCGGCGCTTACCGGAGTGCGGCACAAGCAGTGCTGGGGGGGCCGCTCTCTTATCCCGGGACCGCCTATGGGCATTGAGATGCGCTGCAGGGCTGAGCGGCGCTTACCGGAGTGCGGCACAAGCAGTGCTGGGGGGGCCGCTCTCTTATCCCGGGACCGCCTATGGGCATTGAGATGCGCTGCAGGGCTGAGCGGCGCTTACCGGAGTGCGGCACAAGCAGTGCTGGGGGGGCCGCTCTCTTATCCCGGGACCGCCTATGGGCATTGAGATGCGCTGCAGGGCTGAGCGGCGCTTACCGGAGTGCGGCACAAGCAGTGCTGGGGGGGCCGCTCTCTTATCCCGGGACCGCCTACGGGCATTGAGATGCGCTGCCGTTTTTGAATCTCCTCGAGAAGAGGCGTGATTGCGGCGGTATTCAGAGGAGCGTCTTTCCGGGTCCGATTTCGTTTGTCAATATACACTTTACAGGCAGAGAAAGACAGGCTCACGGAGAGCGGGAGGGGGACGGCGGGAGGAGGGACACAGAGTAAGGCAGGACAGCAGCAAGCACGGCCCGGCCGGACCAGATTCGGGGGCGTTCCCGGCTTTTGGCTGACGTATCATGACGTAGCCAAAAGCCAAAGATTCTCGGGAACGCCCCGGAATCTGGTCCGGCCATGACGGACGCCTCTCTGTTCCAATGGCTAGCCTCCATTTATGGAGCTAGCCAATGAGGCAGAGGGGCGTGTTCAAGTCACCCATACTAGAAACTACAGATTTCTCTGGAGGCGGAGCTTACAGCTCCGTTCCCCAGCGAAACCTAAAAAGTCAGTGAACAAGATTATACAGCCAAAGACATTCTTTGTAAAGGAAATAGCTTTTTAAACGAGTGTCAAGCCTAAAATGCGCGGGCAATAAATGGATTGAAGAAAACGTAGCATTTCAAGCTCTGAATGCATCACCTGAAACAGGTGGAATAAAGCTGGTGACCCTGCAATACAGCAAATAATGAGAACGGTGTCATTCTCTGTGTGTAATGCTCTCCAATGGCAGTTTCGCAGAGGGAACAGTGAATGGGGTGGTCTGATTGTTACAGTGCTGGGCAGGACAGCACCAAGGTGTGCACTGACAATATGCAGTCTTAGAGGAAGCAACTTTGGTAATTAAGACTGCAACCGAGAGCTCCCTAAACAGCGCAGAGAAGACCTTGAAGCACTTTAAGGCAACCCCACACAGCTGTGGGCTGCACATGGACAGCGTCGAGAACCCGCGCACACTGGTTCCAGCACCCTGCATTAACAGCATAACAACATCACCTGGGGGCGAACATACAGGGGCCTCACAACCCTTGAGTGGGGTCCCTATTCAACCCCAGGCCAATGAACGAATATCTGTGAGCTTCTGGAGAATATGGGCCCCTCCTGACATTCTGCATGGGGTGGTCAGCTGCGTCACTCCGCCGCTCCTATTTTTATTTATGTATGCATTTTTATATAGCGCGGACTTTACCCGAAGGCGTCAGAGCGCTTCACAATAGGAACAGTAATGATACATGAGGAGAAAATTACAAGTGAACAAATTACAAAAGCAGACGTTAAGTTACATGAGGCAAAAGTGACAACTGTGAGCAAACAAAATACAAAAGGTAGAAAACGGTGCATTACAGGAGGAAAAAGTGACAAGTGTGCAGGTTACAAGAGAAAACAAAGTACAATTAGAGGTATAATACTGCAATATATGACAGACAATCAGGCACAAGAACAAACGTTACGTAGGAAATGGTGGCACTTGTGCAAGTATCAAAAGCCAACAAAATGCGAGAGGTAGCAAACAGTGTGTTACAAGAGAAAAGTGGCGTGTGCATGTTACAAAAGAGTCTTTTCAAGCAGGTATAATGACACTAATGGGAACTGAGAAAATCTACCAAGCTCCAGTTCCCTCACTGCCCACATTGTATTCCACTGTCCTGCCACTCACAGCTTGTTTAATGCTAGACAGACATTGTCCAAAGCAGGAGGCCCTCTCAAGGCTCCACATCTCTTGCCCAACAGTATCAGGATGTACAGTCCTTGCTCCCCCATCACTTATTCATATCTGCCCTCCTCAAGACGTCTTTGCCAGGGTGCCCAATGAAGGCCGAAGGAAAAATGGCACATTCCCTGTTTACTCCTGTTGAGACTGGACAAGGGAGCTAGACATTCTACATAATATGTTTTATTCCAAAATGGTATAGTGTCTCGGCCGTTATGAGTGCTTTATCAGATACTTCAATCATGCCATATGAGGGCTCCTTTTCAAAGTCTCGACAAACCACAGTATGTACCATGCTATTTATTTTTGAGAGTGCTGCCTGTTCTAAGCTAACAACCTGCTCATTTGCTACACACTCCGATAACCTACCTACAATACCACTACTTAGTATTACATAATGCTTTCAAAATTATGTTATTACCAATATTAATAATTCTCCAGATAAACCTTGAATACCTAACACTGAAGACCTATTTGAACATTCTCTCCATCCACGGGCGCATGATCTCCCTCTACCTCGCTTATTCTCTACTTTAAATTGCCTCTTGCACATTAGACACAATTCTCTCCTCTTTTTCAACCTGCACCTCACATAGTTCTATCCACGCCCCATCTCTTCAAACAGAAATCCTGGTGTATTTTATAAACCCTTTGATGCACGTGGAATGATGTATTACTTTAAGCACAACAGCAGTACGCTACCACGTAATGAACATTAGAAAAATACACTCATGTCTCCTAATTCTATTGCACTAAAGCAATAATTCAGTGGTACTTAATAAAATGCGCTAATGAAACAGCCTGATTTTGAGCCACCCCGGCATCTCTTCTACCCACAGAACAATGTGTTTAACGTTGCTACCAGATACTTGTTCAACTTGTCTAGACATACTACCCCCCCTTTTCTCCCATGGTTGTTCTTTTTAAACTTTATTTCTAATTTTATAGGTGTATTATACGTAGGCAATGGTGGCACTTGTGCAAGTATCAAAAGCCAACAAAATGTGAAAGGTAGCAAACAGTGTGTTACAAGAGAAAAGTGACGGGTGCATGTTACAAAAGAGTACCAAACACAGGTACAAGGATAATACTGCAATAAATAAATGGCAAACACTCCAACCACAAGAATACACTGGGAAGGCATTTCCATAGTCATGGAGTCCGACGAAGGTTGCCACATACTTGGTTGGGCGCCGTCAAGCGGTCCCTGGCAGCGCCCACTGGGGGCTCTGGACGTACAATAAAGCCTCACCTTGTACTGGATGTCCGGCACCGGGATGGCCGCAGCCGCTGCAGCCGAGAACTGAATGATTGACGCCCCTCTGTTCTGGAGGACTCTGAGCGAGGCTGGGCGGGTGCGAGGGGAGGAACAACCACAACGGTCGGAGCCGGAGGACTGACGAGGACGTCACTAACGCGGCGCGGGACTTAGGCCGCGCCCGCACCGCAGCCTGCACACCCCTGACCTGCTTGTAAGATTTTTTTAACACTGCAGCAGGCACAGTGCAAATGCGGGCGGCGGCCACGGCACTGGAGGCCCGTTGCGGCCGCCTTAATAATTTATGTGGGACACTGTGCGCCTTGTCGTTCCCCCAAAAATCCCAAATAAATTATAAAGGCCCCCGCGGCCGCAACGGGCCTCCAGTGCCGCGCGACCGCGGCCGCCTCAGAAATGGTGCCGCCTGGGGCGGACCGCCCCCCCCCCCCCCTAGCTATGCGGGTGCTCTGAGAGGCACGCATTGACCCCCCACCAGAACTTAGTGATTACCGAGCAGTGCCATATTGTATGTATAAGGAAACCCTCCGCGTGCCCACCAGGCCAGCCTTCCACAGTCTCTGTCTTGTGTAGACCCAATGTAAATACATGAATTGAATCAGGAGCAATCTAGTAGCTATTGCTGCACCCCGCGGGGAAGCTAGCACCTCTGCCCAATCCTCTCCGTCTAGTTGATCCAGGTCAAGTGTCCACGCCTCTCTTAGTTTGTCTAATGTGGTGGGGCTATTCGTTACCAGGGACTGATATGTTTTTGCTATTTTATGTTTTCTAACGTCCCCCATAAACACTTTTACTTCGATTGGCTTGTACTCATGAGGGCATCCAGCTCCGCAGTGCTGGGGGAAATAGCATGTCTAAATTGGAGGTACCTAAAGAATTGGGTTTGAGGCATATTATATTCTTTTTGGAGGACTTGGAACGATTTCAGAGTTGATCCTCTCATGACATCCCTCAATGTAGAGATGCCTATATTATCCCAGCCCCGGAAGCCCACCAGCTTGGTCAACTGCTGCAAACTCCCATTGTGCCACAGCGAGGTCTCCCAGGTTAACCTGCCCCACCATCCCATCTTACAGAGGTATTGTTTCTACAGCTTAAAGACCACTTGTGTCGCAGGCAGCAAAGCTTGGAGCATTGGGCCAGAGTATAAAATGGTATGAAGGGTCGCATCCCCAATTTGCCATCGCTCCACTGCTTATGCAGGGTCCCGTCTATCCCCGTACCACCATTCAGCAGTAGGTGCGAGGCCATGTAGTAGGATTGGATGTCAGCTGCAATACGTCGACTGGAAACAGGTTTGCAGAGCCATCCTGGCTACTCCCCCACCTCATAAAAACTGTCCCAGTACCGCATTTACATGAGTGAACCAGGTTTGAAATATCGGGTATGGATGATTCTGCAGCTGGTAGAGCAGAGGAGGGAGAGAAACCATTTGAAAGATTGCTAATCTAGCATATATAGAGAGGGGCATGTGCGACCACGTTTTCATCTCCTCCCTCAACTGTGCCCAGATTGGAGCAATATTCCTATCCCATGACGTGCATTGCGAGACCGATAAAAAGACCCCCAGATTCTTCACCCTGTCTGTTACTGTCATCACCTCCGACACCCAAGAGCCCAGCTTGTTAGCTCCCTTCAGTGACCATAGGATAGACTTACGGGGATTCATGAAGAGGCCCGAGGACTCACCGAAGACCAGCATGATACGGAGCAATCTCGGGCCTGTCCTATTGGCGTTTGTTAAGAAATACAGCACATCATCTGCATACAATGCAATGCGGTCCGATATCCCATCCGACCATTCAGAGCCCCGTACTTGGGCGTCCATTCTCACCCATGCTGAGGGCGAATAGATATGGAGACAAGGGGCACCCCTGTCTGGTACCCCTTCCAATCGGAAATTTATGAGAAGTGGATCCCTCCACTCTCATCTACGCTACTTTATTACATTTATGTGTAAAATATTACAATTGCGTTTTTCTGTTTATCCGAGTAGAAATTTTTACTGTTAAATGTTTTGCAAATTTTAGGGCAATATTTTGAAATCTTAATAAACAGCATTCTTCTAATTTCCATATCTACGGCAGATTGTGGCACGTAATGCAAACATTCTGTGAAAGTATAATTTCACTATGATGTTGAAGTAAAGCATTGCAAAGCAGACCTGAGGTTAGATGCAGGGACCACCAATAAAAGCAGTCCCTGTAGTATAACAGATCGCCTTTCTGTATAACAAACAAACACAACATCAACTGTGAAGGGCATAAAAAATCAAAATCACGTTTAAATGTATTGCTGCTTTTCGTGCTCTACATAGACCCCATCACGGAGCGAATAAGGACCAACCCTCACATAGTGGGCAGCCCGATGGGTGGGAGGGAACATGGCTATAGGCGGATGATATCCTTCAGACCCTCGCGACCCAGATATGGCTTTGGCAGCTGCCATGACGGAACTGGCCGCGTTTGGCGAGGCCTCCGGCTTCAAGACCAATTCACAGAGGTCCTCGATTCTTGGCCTGACCATCTCCAAGCCAGAGAGCGCCTGGCTTCGTACCCAGTTCCCCTTCAAGTGAGCGGAGGGTGGGATCCCATATCTGGGGATACAGGTTCACTCTAGTCTTACAGCCCCACACACAATTATGAGAGCCTGCTAGCGACCACGTGGGCAGACCTCACCAAATGGAAATCTGATGGCCTCTCCTAGCTCAGGCGAATAGCGGCCGCTAAAATCGCGCGACTCCCTAAACTCCTCTACATTATGCAAACCCTGCCCCTCCATTCCCCCCACCCACCTTCCCCCCATATACTACACAGATTACAATAATTTATCTGAGACTTTATCTGTGAGAGTAACCAAACGTGGATGGCTAGAGCCCGTGCTTTCCTTCCAATGTTGGCAGGTGGACTGGGAAGCCTGAATTTGTGATGCTACTACCAGGCGGCGCAACTACGTTACATGGTGAAATAGTATCGCGCCTTTATGGAGAAACACTGGTGTTTCAAAGATCAGGCTTTCGCCTGGTCTATGGTATATCTGGAAGGTACCCTGGCTACCAAAACCATATAGGCCAGCTGGTGTTTATGTCTCCCCAGTGGTGAGGTCCACAGTCGGGGGTTGGGACAAGGTGCAATTGCACCATGGTCTTTCTACACCAAACTCTCCACAGACACCACTGATAGGTAACCCGTACTTCCCACCAGCCGCTACGGGCTCAGCATATGGGGCCAGGCAGGAAGCTAATTGCAAACAAGTGGGGGACTAGTTTGATGCCGATGGGCTTGTAAACTTCCATACATTGCAGACACACTATGGCCTCCCTGACACGACATGATGGCTGTATCTGACAGTAGCACATTGGGTGACTCAATCCTGGATCTGAGCACATGCTAGTAGGGTGCAAACAGTATTTGAGAAGTGGCTTCTCACTTGCTCCACGGATAAGAAACTACTGTCTGACCTCTATGCTTTTTTGATTACACCTCAGAATCCCTCAAAATCACCTGCGCGAGCTAGAGGGGAGGAAGAATGTGGATGCCCTTTCACAGATAGAAAGTGGAGTGATATTTGACATTGTGCACGAACCTCCGCTCTTAACACCACCAGTACAGTAATGCTCCTGAAGATCGCCCACTATTAGTACCTAACCATGGCCAGGATCGCCACTTGGGATCCTACGGGCGGCGGCCATTGCTGGCGCCACTGTGGACACCAGGGCACAATTACTCATCTCTTATGGATGCGGTAAACGTTTGTGACAGATATTCCTAGATTACCGAGTTATGTTCTCCTCTGTCCCCCTAACCCTCTCACCTACCCGCTGCGGTCCAATACAGGCATCACCCTAGCACTGGGAGTGGCTAAATAGATTCTCCTTGCTAAATGGGGTACAGGCGCAGTGCCTACACATTTGGACTGGTTACACAAACTATGTGATATACTAGGGATGGAAAAGCTGACAGTAGTGGCTACGCATCATCTCCCCCGCTTTGATAAGATATGGCAACCATGCCTTCAACACCTATCTGATGAGTTCCGTGAGATGTCATGCCCCCGGTACATAAAAATACTACACTTAACCTCAACAGCTGCACCTGAAGAGCTCTAGAACATTTGAGCTGCCACCTGAAGCCCTGGACAAGTGGTGCATGCCCGTACGCCACTTCCTCCCTGACCTAAACCCCTCTATTGCCTCTTTTTTAGGTCTCGCCTGGCGACGCAGCGCGAAACCGGACCCCGGAAGCTTGTTTCCTTTCCAGTAAAGAATTGGCTTGGTAGTTTGGTCTGCCCTGTTCCCATGATGCACTGGGCCAGGGACAGAATAATTTGCATGTAGCCAGGTTCTGAACTGGGATGGTGCAGTGAGCTAAAAAACGGTGATGGATCAAGCCCTGATCTTTTGACTGGGTAGAAGTGTTCTGCTTAATTCAGATGCTCTGTCCATCACCACCCCCTTTTATGAATCGTTTTGGCCTCTACAAGTGTGGAAGGGTATGCTCAGACATGAGTCCCTTGCTCACTGCACCATCAGGATTCAAGCAAGCCGGGCCGAAGACGGCTGCAATGCCAGAAACCGGTCCCCGGAAGCTTGTTTCCTTTCCAGTAAAGAATTGGCTTGGTAGTTTGGTCTGCCCTGTTCCCATGATGCACTGGGCCAGGGACAGACTAATTTGCACGTAGCCAGGTTCTGAACTGGGATGGTGCAGTGAGCTAAAAAACGGTGATGGATCAAGCCCTGATCTTTTGACTGGGTAGGAGTGTTCTGCTTAATTCAGATGCTCTGTCCATCACCACCCCCTTTTATGAATCGTTTTGGCCACTACAAGTGTGGAAGGGTATGCTCAGACATGAGTCCCTTGCTCACTGCACCATCAGGATTCAAGCAAGCCGGGCCGAAGACGGCTGCAATGCCAGAAACCAGTCCCCGGAAGCTGGTTTCCTTTCCAGTAAAGAATTGGCTTGGTAGTTTGGTCTGCCCTGTTCCCATGATGCACTGGGCCAGGGACAGACTAATTTGCATGTAGCCAGGTTCTGAACTGGGATGGTGCAGTGAGCTAAAAAACGGTGATGGATCAAGCCCTGATCTTTTGACTGGGTAGGAGTGTTCTGCTTAATTCAGATGCTCTGTTCATCACCACCCCCTTTTATGAATCGTTTTGGCCTCTACAAGTGTGGAAGGGTATGCTCAGACATGAGTCCCTTGCTCACTGCACCATCAGGATTCAAGCAAGCCGGGCCGAAGACGGCTGCAATGCCAGAAACCGGTCCCCGGAAGCTTGTTTCCTTTCCAGTAAAGAATTGGCTTGGTAGTTTGGTCTGCCCTGTTCCCATGATGCACTGGGCCAGGGACAGACTAATTTGCATGTAGCCAGGTTCTGAACTGGGATGGTGCAGTGAGCTAAAAAACGGTGATGGATCAAGCCCTGATCTTTTGACTGGGTAGGAGTGTTCTGATTAATTCAGATGCTCTGTCCATCACCACCCCCTTTTATGAATCGTTTTGGCCACTACAAGTGTGGAAGGGTATGCTCAGACATGAGTCCCTTGCTCACTGCACCATCAGGATTCAAGCAAGCCGGGCCGAAGACGGCTGCAATGCCAGAAACCGGTCCCTGGAAGCTTGTTTCCTTTCCAGTAAAGAATTGGCTTGGTAGTTTGGTCTGCCCTGTTCCCATGACGCACTTGGCCAGGGACAGACTAATTTGCATGTAGCCAGGTTCTGAACTGGGATGGTGCAGTGAGCTAAAAAACGGTGATGGATCAAGCCCTGATCTTTTGACTGGGTAGGAGTGTTCTGCTTAATTCAGATGCTCTGTCCATTACCACCCCCTTTTATGAATCGTTTTGGCCACTACAAGTGTGGAAGGGTATGCTCAGACATGAGTCCCTTGCTCACTACACCATCAGGATTCAAGCAAGCCGGGCCGAAGACGGCTGCAATGCCAGAAACCGGTCCCCGGAAGCTTGTTTCCTTTCCAGTAAAGAATTGGCTTGGTAGTTTGATCTGCCCTGTTCCCATGATGCACTGGGCCAGGGACAGACTAATTTGCATGTAGCCAGGTTCTGAACTGGGATGGTGCAGTGAGCTAAAAAACGGTGATGGATCAAGCCCTGATCTTTTGACTGGGTAGGAGTGTTCTGCTTAATTCAGATGCTCTGTCCATCACCACCCCCTTTTATGAATCGTTTTGGCCACTACAAGTGTGGAAGGGTATGCTCAGACATGAGTCCCTTGCTCACTGCACCATCAGGATTCAAGCAAGCCGGGCCGAAGACGGCTGCAATGCCAGAAACCAGTCCCCGGAAGCTTGTTTCCTTTCCAGTAAAGAATTGGCTTGGTAGTTTGGTCTGCCCTGTTCCCATGATGCACTGGGCCAGGGACAGACTAATTTGCATGTAGCCAGGTTCTGAACTGGGATGGTGCAGTGAGCTAAAAAACGGTGATGGATCAAGCCCTGATCTTTTGACTGGGTAGGAGTGTTCTGCTTAATTCAGATGCTCTGTCCATCACCATCCCCTTTTATGAATCGTTTTGGCCACTACAAGTGTGGACGGGTATGCTCAGACATGAGTCCCTTACTCACTGCACCATCAGGATTCAAGCAAGCCGGGCCGAAGAAGGCTGCAATGCCAGAAACCGGTCCCCGGAAGCTTGTTTCCTTTCCAGTAAAGAATTGGATTGGTAGTTTGGTCTGCCCTGTTCCCATGATGCACAGGGCCAGGGACAGACTAATTTGCATGTAGCCAGATTCTGAACTGGGAGGGTGCAGTGAGCTAAAAAACGGTGATGGATCAAGCCCTGATCTTTTGACTGGGTAGGAGTGTTCTGCTTAATTCAGATGCTCTGTCCATCACCACCCCCTTTTATGAATCGTTTTGGCCACTACAAGTGTGGAAGGGTATGCTCAGACATGAGTCCTTTGCTCACTGCACCATCAGGATTCAAGCAAGCCGGGCCGAAGACGGCTGCAATGCCAGAAACCGGTCCCCGGAAGCTTGTTTCCTTTCCAGTAAAGAATTGGCTTGGTAGTTTGGTCTGCCCTGTTCCCATGATGCACTGGGCCAGGGACAGACTAATTTGCATGTAGCCAGGTTCTGAACTGGGATGGTGCAGTGAGCTAAAAAACGGTGATGGATCAAGCCCTGATCTTTTGACTGGGTAGGAGTGTTCTGCTTAATTCAGATGCTCTGTCCATCACCACCCCCTTTTATGAATCGTTTTGGCCACTACAAGTGTGGAAGGGTATGCTCAGACATGAGTCCCTTGCTCACTGAACCATCAGGATTCAAGCAAGCCGGGCCGAAGACGGCTGCAATGCCAGAAACCGGTCCCCGGAAGCTTGTTTCCTTTCCAGTAAAGAATTGGCTTGGTAGTTTGGTCTGCCCTGTTCCCATGATGCACTGGGCCAGGGACAGACTAATTTGCATGTAGCCAGGTTCTGAACTGGGATGGTGCAGTGAGCTAAAAAACGGTGATGGATCAAGCCCTGGTCTTTTGACTGGGTAGGAGTGTTCTGCTTAATTCAGATGCTCTGTCCATCACCACCCCCTTTTATGAATCGTTTTGGCCACTACAAGTGTGGAAGGGTATGCTCAGACATGAGTCCCTTGCTCACTGCACCATCAGGATTCAAGCAAGCCGGGCCGAAGACGGCTGCAATGCCAGAAACCGGTCCCCGGATGCTTGTTTCCTTTCCAGTAAAGAATTGGCTTGGTAGTTTGGTCTGCCCTGTTCCCATGATGCACTGGGCCAGGGACAGACTAATTTGCATGTAGCCAGGTTCTGAACTGGGATGGTGCAGTGAGCTAAACAACGGTGATGGATCAAGGCCTGATCTTTTGACTGGGTAGGAGTGTTCTGCTTAATTCAGATGCTCTGTCCATCACCACCCCCTTTTATGAATCGTTTTGCCCACTACAAGTGTGGAAGGGTATGCTCAGACATGAGTCCCTTGCTCACTGCACCATCAGGATTCAAGCAAGCCGGGCCGAAGACGGCTGCAATGCCAGAAACCGGTCCCCGGAAGTTTGTTTCCTTTCCAGTAAAGAATTGGCTTGGTAGTTTGGTCTGCCCTGTTCCCATGATGCACTGGGCCAGGGACAGACTAATTTGCATGTAGCCAGGTTCTGAACTGGGATGGTGCAGTGAGCTAAAAAACGGTGATGGATCAAGCCCTGATCTTTTGACTGGGTAGGAGTGTTCTGCTTAATTCAGATGCTCTGTCCATCACCACCCCCTTTTATGAACTGTTCTATATAAAATCAATAAAATAAATCCTAAATTTTAAACAAACGTGCTGCCAAGCCACCTTCAAACAATTGCATTACCCTAGAACCCACAACCCACCTTCAATCACTTCTCGTTGTTCATGCACAAACTACATTTCTCCACCCAATATTGTACATTTACACCCAGCCACCAAAAGTTCTCCTTCAATCGTCGCTTCATAAACATCTGCCAAGTGCCCTTCGTATGCCAATGCCACCAACTTCCTCTTAACTCCCTCCCACAGGAGCCAAATCTCCCTCTCTTCCACTGAGCCCTTATGCAATTCACCACTTTTTGCAATTCTCTGTTGGCATGTGAGGCCATTTCCCACTATGCAAACAATGGCGCGTCTCCTTTTATCTTGATGGCATTCTATGGATTATGGATTATATGGATCTGAATATCAGTCTTAACCATGCAGACAGTTACAACACTATGGGCCTCATTAGGATGTCGGTTAGACCGCCACCTACAGGAAGTCGGTGGCTGTCCAACTGACATCCAGCAGAGCAGCCCGACCTCTGCATTATGAATGATGCGGTCAGAAGGACCGACCGACGTGAACTACGGGCTCAAGGAGCCCGTCGGTCAGATTGTATTCCCTACAATAAGGGTGGTGCCTGCTCACGGAACTAGGGATTACGATGTCCCTTTCCAACAGCCTTTTTAGGGCAATCCGACTGCCATGGAAAGGGTGTCGGAAAGGGACTTTGGGGTGCCCCTAGCAGCGCCCCTGTCCCCCGTGGGCCTCCCCTTTGAGGCCTGGGGGGACATGTGGTGCCCCCCAAACATCCATGGCCCGTGTACCATGCACACCATTGTGCCTGCCACATGTCGCAATGAAAAAAGCCAGGATTACGAACGCATAAATGGCAGTCACATCATAATTTGGTGAGTGGGACCGCTGACTACTTGTTGGTCGGTCCAACCCCGGTACGATGGTGGTTGGACGCTCATCCGACCGCCATCATAAATGGGCTCTATATTGTTACCACCTAAAACTGCTGGTAAGTACACACATATACAAATATATTTATAAATACACACAAACATATATATATATATATTTCTACCTCCTTAAATGGGGTAACTCTGAAACCACATATAAGATGTGTAGATATATATATATATATATATATATATATATATATATATATATTGCTGCTCCACAAGCACCAGATACCGAGTCACTCTCAAGACGGGTGCCGTCACGCGTTGGTGCACACGCGCAATATCTCTTGCTCAAGTTTTTCCCCGTTACAGGGACACAAACGACAGCACTCGTTTGTGTCCCTGTAACGGGGAAAAACTTGAGCAAGATATATATATATATATATATGAAACCCTCCCCATGCCCCCATCATATATTACACAGTGGTGGTCACCACTGTGCAGTTATAGTTAGCTCAGTTTCCCAAGAAAGTCACATTTGGATTTGCTAATATGCTTGGCGACGTTTGACGAATGCGCATGAAACTATCCACTTTGGCTCCTTCATGGAATGTTTTGTGCTGATCTATCAAGTGTGTGCCAAGAAAGTGGGTGGTGGTGGTGGGGGCGGGGGGGGTTGGGGTAGAGAAATTTGATTTCCCAGGTTAATTCCCATAGGAACTTTCCTGATACAGAAAAAGCAACGAAATGGAATTAAACCACATTTTTGCAAAATGGCAGCTGTACTTGGAAAAGGTGCTTTTTGTGATTTGTGTAATTCATTTACCCATTTTTGACAACTTAGCATTTAAAGAGGGGCTTGCGTTGGGCAGGAAGGGGTAAACCTTCGGAAAAAGTTAGAGCTACGTAGTCCAATTTTCTTAACCTGTCATTGGTCGACCTCTGGAGGTCTGCGTAGCCTACTCTGGAGTCGACAAATGTTTACAACATTAAGTAATAGAAAATGAATAAAGTAAATATATTCACAAAAAGAGCAACATTTTAAATTGAAATGCTTGAAACACTCACTTTTAAATTTTGAGACTAAGAAATTAAGTTGGTATCCTTAGCATGATTTGTGGCAGTGCAAGTACAGTAAGCAGAATCTAGCATGGACAATTGGTGATCTCAACTGAAGCACCGTTATGCATGGACTAAAAGAGAGAATGCATTAAGCACAAAAAAACCAAAGTGATGAGTCTAGCATATTGTTTAATCTTTTAGAAATAAAACTCAATTTTGAAAATATCCAACCTTCTTATTAAAATGAAAGTTTAAATGTTGGTATATTTTTTGTAAATTAAATAAAATATGTCATACTTTGTGTAGTTTCTAGAACGATTCTTGTTTTACTTAATGTTTTGAGGTTTAAATCATAGAAATTGATGAGGCTAGAGTCTCTGGATTCCAGCAGTGATTTGGTGGAAAAGTCAAAAAGTTAAAACAGCTGATCTAGACGGTTGGTTCAGCAGCACTCCCTCTGAACTAAAATTCAAAGAGTTATCAAACCTGATTGGTTGAGGGAGCTTTTTCTCCCCTTGGCCATTTCAGTACTGCGGGTTCAGTACCGGTCCTGCAATACATAAACAATCGGATTGCCTGGCCGCAAATGTTACAGTAGCTATTGCAGGATGCAGAGACTCGAGTGCTGGAAAAATTATAACAAGCATTTGCAATGCAATAGGTCTCGCATTAGGAAAGTTAGAGCTATTGGTATTGTAAATGACAATTTTTTTATTTATGTGTTGGTTTTGAAAATAGCAAAATTAATAGCTTTGTCATTTACAATGCCAATAGTTTTAACTTTTGCAAATGTGACACCTGTAGCATTTGTAATGCAATATGTGTTGTATTTACGTGACTTTGATGTATTGATATTACAAATAACAATGGCTTATATTTTTTTTAAATAATTAATACTTAAAAGTTATTGTAAGTTATAATAGCAATAGCTTAAAGTTTTGTAAATAACTTTTGTGAAGATTATGTTTAGTGTATTTTATTGTGATGAAAATACAAGAACAGAAGTGAAATATGAACATTTTTTTGTGAAATTTGTAATAAAGCTTAAACATTGAGAGAACATATTTGAACCAGTTGTTGTTGAATGGTTGTACAGATTGATGTTGTGGTGGCGCTGAGTGATGTTGTGGTGGCGACGAGTGATGCTGTGGCGTTCAGTGATGCTGTGGTACAGCATAGTGATGTTGTGGTGCCCCTGAGTGATGCTGTGGTGGTGCTGAGTGATGCTGTGGTGATGCGATAGATAAAGGGAGGGCGATAGATAGATAAAGGGAGGGCGATAGATAGATAGAGGGAGGGCGATAGATAGAGTGAGGGCGATAGATAGAGTGAGGGCGAAAGATAGAGCGATAGATAGAGTGAGGGCGATAGACTGAGGGCGATACATAGATAGATAGAGTGAGGGTGATAGAGTGAGGGTGAAAGATAGAGTGAGGGCAATAGATAGAGTGAGTGCGATAGATAGAGTGAGTGCGATAGAGTGTGATAGATAGAGTGAGGGCGATAGATAGAGTGAGGGCGATAGATAGATAGAGTGAGGGCGATAGATAGAGTGAGGGCGGTAGATAGTTCGATAGAGAGAGTGAGGGCGATAGATAGATAGAGTGAGGGCGATAGATAGATAGACAGATAATAGATATATAGAGTGAGGGCGTGCACTGACAACTGGTGGTGTGTGTCTGGTGAAAGTGTTTATTGACGGCTCGTGGTGTGTGTACCTTTTGAAAGCGTGCACTGACGGCTGGTGGTGTTTGCCTGGTGAAAGCGTGCACTGACGTTTGGTGGTGTGTTTTTGGCTGGTGAAAGCGTTTACTGACATTTGGTGGTGTGTGTGTGAATGGCGAAATTGTGAACTGACGGCTGGTGGTGTGCCTATGCCTGGTGAAAGCGTGCAGTGACGGCTGGTGGTGTGTGCGTGCCTGGTGAAAGTGTGCACTGATGGCTGATGGTGTGTGTGTGCCTGGTGAAAGTGTGTACTATGTCTGTTGGTGTGTGCCAGGTGGAAGCGTGCACTGACGGCTGGTGGGGTCTGTGTCTGGTGAAAGCGTGCACTGATGGCTGTTGGTGTTTGTGTGTGGTGAAAGCGTGTACTGATGAGTGATCGTGTCTGTGCGTGGTGAAAGTGTGCACTGACGGTTTGGTTTTTAGTGTAGTTGTGTGTGTGTTTGTATGTGTGGTTGTGGGTGTGGTTGTGGGTGTGGTTGTGTGTTGTTTGTGTGGTTGTGTGTGTGTGTGTGTGGTGTTGAGTGTGTGGTGTTGAGTGTGTGGTGTTGTGTGTGTGGTGTTGCGTGTGTGGTTGCACTATAAGGCATTAGCAAGCGTGACAGTGCTAGAGTTCACACCTGGGCCATACTTTCAAAATCACTGTTTTACCCAGTGTCCTGCAAAGCCAGCTAAGCTCCTATTGTCAGTGTTGCACAGAATCAGTCACTTTGTTATGCCGTACAGTCACCTCACTGATTGAGTGTGTATGGCTAAGGCTTGTAATTTGCAGGTCACAGGTTCGAAACCCAGGAAAGATGCAGTATTTCACCCTTCTGTGTTTATTAAAATGAGCACCGCCGAAATAGGGTGACAGAGAATCCTAACACTAAAGCACCAGTCCCTATGCAAACAAAGTTGGTACTGATTTCTTGACAGGATTAAAAGTGACGTTACTGAGGTCATAAGGAACGGTGAATAATGAGCCCATTGCACATATTAGGTTTCAAAATTGAAAGAACATATATGGAGAGAAACCTAATCACTGATCGCTGACAGATTTCTAACTTGCTCGAGCGAATCCTTTTTCGGAACAAAACAGAGGTGTTCTGTAACTCACTATTTACAAGATGAACGGGAACCAGTTTGAAATAAACCCCATAAAGGTTAATTTGTGCTGTTAAGGGAAAGAACTGCAGGTGCATCCGATTCCCAAGTGAGGATAGTTGTGGTGTTCCCATGTGGAAGGCACTCAAGGAAATAACAATTAATGAACGGTCTAAAAACAAAGAAATAACGGATACGGCAAAGCGGTGTTTTCAAAAGGAAAAGCGAAGGAAAATTAAGTGAAAAGTACAATCAAATCTTGAGAGGAATACCGTACAGGCGACATCGTAGTTTCAGTCAGAAACGAGCAAGGCATGCCGTGAATGACGTAGGCAACAAACCCAGAGTGACAATTGGGTGAGAGCCTGATACGTCAGACCGACGCTCTGCTTTGAAACGTGCCGCCATCTCTAACAAAATAAAGTGCGCACCTGACTGAAAAACCGAGCGTATTGGCTATGTCAATAAAATAAAGGTGCAAAGAGTATTAGCAGCGCGTAAGCATAAGGAAAGCGGACGGGAGCCTACCCCGTGGGACAGGACGAGAGGAGTATAACAGACACGGTGAGGGGGGGCGTCTGGACACCTTGACGGTGCCCGCCCCCAGTGATGGAAGCCCTGCGTGTGCCCGGTGAGTGGGGTTGGGAGGGTGTGTGTGTGCGCGTTTGTGTGTGTATGTAAGCCCCGCGTGTGTGGGGAGGGGGGGAGGATGGGGGATGAGAGTGTGCGCGTGGGAATGTGTGTGCGCATGCGTGGCTGTGTGAGTTTGTTTGCGCATGGGAATATGAGGCACGAGAGTAGCACGGCGCAGTGCGCGCCCACGAGGTGAAATCTGCGCTCGTGCCCCTCTCATGTCTACATTCCCAGATACGGGCAGCAATAGGTCTCGAGCAGACTCTGTCTGCTCGACCTAAAAAGGACGAATCATGGCGCACGGTGAGCACACTCTGACCTCCAGACCCATGTGGCATATCTGCCAACTTGAAGAACAAATTCACCCTATGAGGAGGGGGTGGGGCCTCGTGCTGAGAAGTACCTACGAGGCACTTTTGAAACCCTCTCTCTCCCCAAGCTCCCTCCTTCCATTCCAAAATAAAAAATAAAATAAAAACTTGCTGAGGTGTGGACTGATGTCATGGGCATTTTCACATCCTTAATGGACATCGGCAGTTCAAAACCTCGGAAAACGAACTGGAAAACCACTATTTACAGTGGTTTTCAACTCATTTTCCCGGCCATCGTGTGATATTGGTTCTTCACCGAGAGACCATGTGATGGGAGCCGATACCGTGGGAGTTGGCAGATATGATTGTGGGGAGATGACGGGGAGAGCATATGGCCCCCCCAGAACATATTTATATATTTTTTTATTGTTATTTTTGCCAGTACTGCTGGGCTACAGAGGGACTCAGCACAGGCCCTGTGATATACCGTGGTACTCCTGTGGCACTTGTACTACCACAGGAGTGCTGTGGTACCAAAAATAATAATAAAAATATGAGACTAGCACCCACCTGGTGGGTTGAGTGCAGCGCCTGGCCAAAGGCTAGGCTTTGTTCCCAACATCCACTGCCCATTGCTGTATGCAATACACAGTTGACTTGCCCACCTGAAGAACAGGTTACACATGCTACATATAGAATATGATTAAAAAAACAGATGAGGTAAGAACTATTTAATGTTTAAAAAACAAAACAATTGTGTTTTGCATTTTGGGGAAATATACTGTGTACTGTACCTGCAACTCTCATCACTGCAATGTTATGTGACATAAAACTGATAACGGTGTTATAAAAAAAACGGAAACTCTGTACTTATGGTTTAGTACAGTAACTCTAACTTGCGCCCTGTCATGCACTGCGTATGACCTCACATTTACATCACACATACCATGTTAAATGACATTGTCAATGATATTTTAAACGACATAGCTGATGACATCACAGACGATGTCTACTAATTATTGTGCCAGTGTACTATAGGTGTTGTGATCTTGAAGTAATTCAACAAGCTACACCTGTACCCAATTTTCGATCACCAATTTAGGGATAATAGATATCCTTTTGGCAACATGCAGGACATAAAGCGCATCTCTAAACACCCAATATTTATAGATGTCACCCTGTTTTACTGGTGTTCGCCTACTGAAGAAACAAAATGCCTCAATGCAATATAATAGGGTGACCCAAATGTTTTTAAACCTTGAACGCAATACAAAATAGCGTTCATTATCTACTCACCCTAATGGGATCACATTCTTAGAGGCTACATGTGACTTACAATTTTGAATCCAGAATAATTTGACAGATATGCATTTACCACTGATACAGCACATTCAAGCAGTCTATATGGACATCCCTCTGTACTTTGGCAAAATACATGACATACATTACCAGGAAAACAAAAACGTGTACAACCTGAAAGCTATGGTTACAACCACACTGCGAGTTACACCATCTCTAAGTGCTTCAACTCTAGATTGTACATTATTTATCAATCTGCAAAGCCTCAAAATTATCAGGGAAGTAAATAAATGTCTACAGCTTATAAACCTCCAGTCTCTACACATTCTAGCTATAGCAGTGTATGTCATGTATTTAACATGGGCATGTACCCAAACATCTGCAGGTAAATAATCATTTTTAAACAGAAGTTATCCCTTTTCTCACAGAAACTGAAATGGTCACTAAATCTGTTTAGACATATTAATGTGTGGAAATCTGGTTTCAGTGAATATTTATTATTTGTGCATCACCAAGTAAAGTGTTTTGATTTGTTATGATCCTATTAAAATCTGTGTTTAAATCACACTTCAGGATTACAAAACAATGTGGTTCAATTTTGCTTTCCTAACTTAAAATACATCCCATAGTCTTTGCGCTCACATTTCATGTACCCCAGCAAGATTGTCTCATAATTCACTTTACTTTTATTGACTGCGAAGTGAGAGGAGTTTGTAAACACCAGTTAACGTTTTAAATAAAATAAGCATTAAAATAGCCTGACATTTGGCCACTGTCTTTGAAGTGCAGCAAATGTGCCAAAATAAATACAGAATTTAAAGGCATCTTTATTTATTGCTTCGACTTTCGCGACCTATCAAAACATCTGTTGGCAACCAACCAGTGGGCCGCGACCCACAGTTTGGAAAACACCGGTATATTGTATATGAGTAATGGATAATGGATTATGTCATCAGTGATGTTATCTATGATGTCATTTGAGATGTCATCAGTGAGGTCAATGTCATGTGCTACTGAAATAACTAGAAAGTCACTTTAACCTTTGTTTTTTTTGTCTGTGAATATATGTGTGTATTAATATAAACCTCCCTCCCCATCCCTAAACCATAAAAGCCCCTTACAACTACTTATAGTGAACCCTAAAAACTTCTGACTACCCTTACCATTATCCAACCCATAACTCTAAAATCCCTTACTGCCCCAAATTCATTCATGAACCCTATAACCCCCTTACTACCACTTGCCCCAACCCACCTGTGGTCCCTAAAAAACCTACTAACCTCCTTACAACTACCCATCTTTGCACCCTAAAAAATCAGTTCTACCATTTACCCCCTACCCATCCCTAAACTCCTACCCATTCTTTTTTTTGTATTTCTTCATTTTCTTCCTTTCTCATCTGTCTCTCTTCATTTATTATCTTATTGCCCATGACGGTGCACAGCTCCTCAACATCCTATGATCCCACTCACTCATTCAGTGTAAACCAATGCCAGGCCCTAGGCAGATAGACACTTGGAAACAAATCAGTTCAGGTGGCATCTTAAGTAAACTGTAGGTTTGTGAGGCAGACTTGGTCCCCATCTGCCATGGCTGCTCTACTACAGCTATGTCCCTGCCTTGCGGGAAAAGCTCTGAGTGGGTCAAAGTGCAGCTGGCACGAGTACACCTTTCTAAGGGAGCTTTTAGTATCTTGTTTTGGTCCTACAAAATAACACGGTCCCACTTATTGAAAAGGCTGAAAAAGTCACTCCCGGTCCCTCCCACAGCTCCCAGGCATCCAGAAAAAAGCTTATATGATCCAGATCTCTTTCCAATCAGGATCTACACAGGCTCTAGTGCAGTACATTCCCAACTGAATAGTTGGTTCTGCCAGACAGGATGGAGCCCTTCTTCGGTCTTTTGAGTCCCTGAGACAGTACAGAAAGTCAGCCAACTGACATTTGAAGAGGATTAAAACCTCCTGGGTTCAAATAGAGCAGAATACACCCCCATCTTCTGTGCAGGTCCTGTTTTGTCAACCAGCAAACTATGTCAGAATGTTTTATTTATTTATAATAGCACAAGTGTGTCTCCACTGTTCAGAGCTCCTAACCACCTTCCAGGCCCTGCCCCATGGAAATGAGGAATCACAACTCTGCCTGATCTTGCAACAGATCTAAAAGGGTCCCCGTGTCAGATCCCCTTTCAGGCGGCCGCGAGGCATGCAGGGGGCTATTGGGCCCAAACTGTGGGGGGTTGAGGCCTTTTTCTCCTGAAGTTCCGGGGCCTGAACTACTATGGATTCTGAGCAACTGGGCCAAGTACCCCTTCTGCACTTGACTCTCAGTGGTAGACATGAATGAACAGTCTAAGGCTCCTTTGAGGTGTTGGGGTGTGTGTGTAGGGGGGGTGTAGGTACAGATTAGTGAACATGGCTCATAATTCAAAAAGTATGGCAATAAAGCAATGCTCAGCCATATACCTCTTATATAACCAAAAGTAGTATTTTATTTTTAAGTCTACTAATTCAAAGGAAGGTTAGGGCATTCATAGACAACAACACATTTCCCCATTGAGGTCGGGGCTCTAGTATTTCATTGGCAAGCCCATATTCAATCAGTTCTTCACAATCACTGGTGGCTGCATCCAGAGAATGCTCACTTGCAGGCCTTATCGCCTGTGGGGCAAGTTTCCATGTTCCCAAAGGAAGGGAGGGGGAGAAATGGGTGGGAGAAGTGGGTAGGGGGATTCCAATGCTACTGATCTTGTTCCTGCTAAGGTGGCGATGCTCACTCGATTCACTGGGTTGGGTCAGTTACAGTTATTTTGCTCCTACTGACCTATGGGTCACCACTGCTCACAGTTCAAGGGCTCCAGTCTGATCCACAGAGCACAATTATTCCCAGAAGCCCCATCTGGAATACGAGGTTGCCACACCATTGCCATGAAAGGTTTCGGCCCTAACGACAAGGCATTCCTTACCATGGTGACGCAGTCTCCACACACCTCGTACTGGCAGCCTACTCACCAGTGCTCCAATTGGACTTTGTTCCCTCCAAACCTCTCCTCTTCTTCACCAGATACCAAATGTGATTTAGGGCCTGGGTCTTTGAAGTTTTATGTTGATGTTCTGCTTCTTCTACAGTACATACTTCACCACTCCCTCTTACTCTTGAAAGGCCATCTGTCACAGCAGGGGAGACACCGAAGCTGATAGCCCCACAACACAGGTCATGGGAGTGACTAGAGTTCACACCTATATGTCAACCATATTGATATGTGCATCAAAAGGTTAATCTCGAGCTCCCAGCTTCACTCTTCACGATTCCTTTATCAGCCCCATCTCCTTCCTGAGGTCTGTCAAGGCCCCTTCCTTGTGATCTCACACTGAACCAAAGAGCACCATTTGAAATGTTCAGGGGGGGCCTCACTCTCCCTCCTTCAGTGGTCACAGTAATGCAACAATACACAAATCTGTCTTGAGATCCCTCTACCTCCTCGTGTTTTCACTATGCAGGCCTGGGCCTCCCAAAATGGAACCAGGGTCCATCATGCAATGTACCATTACAGTAACAATTGAACTCTGTGTGTGTACACAGCACACATACTGTCCAGCAATATTACCTCCATCTATTGTGCTCATCCAGGCACACATACACTGAGCACACACATTCACTCTGCACACACTGCTCAGTAATTTAGCCCTTCTGTATTGTGCCACTTGCAGGCACACCTACAACCAGCAAAAATATTCACCATGCATGCTCTGCCCAACACTGCACCCTTCATGTACTGTGCTCCTCGCAGGTACACATACACCCAGTATGTGCACTCATCATGCCCGCACTACAGAGCACATCTTTCATTTACTGCTCCCCTCACAGTTATACATACACTCAGTACATGCACTCACCGTGTATGCACTGTACAGCTCTATCCCTGTACCGTACTCTTCCCAGTCACTCATACAATCAGTGAAGAGTCACAACTCCTGCACTACACCGCACTTCACACTGATGTACACCAGTGGTGAGTTAATCCCACAGCAGCCGCACTTTACAAAGTGAGTTAGCCCGTAGGCCTCACTCGAGTGACAGATTAAAAAGAACCTGTTCACTCCTACTGATAACTACAACGTATGCTGCCGCCATGCTCGTGCTACTTAATTCCTGGAGAAGACACTAACATTCCACAACTATGAGGGTAGCACTTTGGGTGCCCCTCCAGGTTGAACAAGACCATAATCCACAGCTTTCCAAACTTTTCATGTTGGTGACACACCTTTTTGTGAAAAAAATTTCAGGGACACGGTAACGTGAGGAAGCACAGCGAGCGATCCCGAACCACCTATGGTGGGTTCGGGCCCCACACACACATACCCCACCCCACACACACCCCACACACACCCCACACACACACCCACCCACACACACACCCCACACACACACCCCACACACACACCCCACACACACACACACCCCACACACAACCCAACACACACCACCCCACAGACACACCACCCCACACACACACACCCACACACACACCCCCCACACCCCTCCCACACACAAACCCCCCACACACACACACGCCCACAAACACCCACACACCCCACACACACACCCACACAACTCCCCCCCACACACAACCCCACACACAACCCCCACACACACACACCGGGGGCGATTTGTTACCGGGGGCCGGGTTTGCAGCTGTGCTGCAATATTGCCCCCCAGGTTACAAAAGCAGCATACAAGCGTTTCCAGCCTGCCAGAGCAGGCAGTGCTTCCCCAGAGGCCAGGCAGCCAGCCAACCCCAACACCCCGCCACCCCCACTCCCCCAGGACCGGTCCGAGAAAATTGCCAGGGCTGCCTTCGGCTCCCAGTCTGGCCCTGTACACAGCTCTCAAAACATTGACCGCGCTCAATGAATAAAAAAAGTATTGTGTGTTTGTGTACGTGGGAGGGGTGATGGTAAAGTGAGGCGACAACTGGAAGTACTTGCACATGAAGAGAGTGAAGTGACAGTGATGCGGAGGAAGGAGATGAAGCGTGATGTATTTAGATGCACAGAACACACATACAGAAGATGCCAAAGTCCCATATGCAGGAACACAACTACTATTTATAGGTAGAACAAAACTGAGGAAATAAAAGGGACCCAAAAATGCAGCAACACTAATCATTTTTATAGAAATTAAGCTACAATCTGTTAAAGAAAGTGGGGAAAGCACGTGACTAGAAATGTTTTTCTTCAATAAAACGAGTACTCTTAAAAATAGAATTAGTTCCTCACTTTCGGTCATTTCTATCATAGGGCACTTGGCCTAAGCTCACCTTCTGCTCGGCAAAGAGAATACCACAAATATTGACATGAGCAGTGATGGTGTAAAACAAAAACAACGGGGGGACCAAAAGACAGAAGAAAATGCACCATACATAACGTAAGCATATCTTCGTATAAAAAAGCCAGTAACATCTAGGGCCTAAATGTTACTGGCTTTTGTATACGAAGATATGCAGGATCGACAAATAATGCAGATGATGCAATGCCCTCCCCCCCTTGGCATCACAGGGCTTCAGCCCCCACTCAATCCCCCCCGCACTCCCCCGCCCCCCCGTCTTGTGTGGCATCCCAGGCCCGCTCACAGCCGCACCCGAGCACTTCACAGGTCGTTAAAGACCTTGTGTATGTTAATGGGGCTTTGTTGTTGTTTCACCCCTTCTAAGAGCCCCTGCAGCTCGACTCTGCCGACTGCCGGCAGAAGTCATCTCATCTCATCCCACGACACACCTACGGCTGGGGCGCAACACAGTAATGTGTCGCACACAGTTTGGAAAGCTGTTCCATAATCCATGAGACGGGCCTATGTCATGGTCAACATGCATCATCCGTGTTTTCCTATGACAACAAAAATCAGCATTAGGGATCCAGGCAACTGTACAGTTGGGCACGCAGGGCGGGGTACACACATCCATTACCATGCAGAGCACTTTTCCGTCTGAACACCCCTGAGTAAGGCTTCTTGAATATCAGATCCCACTTGGCACATCCATGTTAAAAGCTGGGCTCAGCTCTGGCCCTTCAACTAAAGATCTGTTCATGTCCACACCCAATTGTCATATTTCCATAACTAGTGATTACTCCTCCCCAGGACTACTGCTCTCAGAAACAGTCTCAGTGATCTAACTGTAGCAAAGTTTTTCACGTCTCATCGGGGCTTAATCAGTCAGTGGGAAGGTCCAGCATTACAGAATTAATTACTACTGGTGCCTTCACACAGAGCAAGTTACTTGTAAAAATGTAGTTATTAAAAACCAACCTTCACCAGTGATATTGATACATTTTAAAAATGAACCATGGATGATCTTTTTTGTATTTTCTCAGTACCTACTTTTTTTTTTTTTTTGCAGATATAGCGCGAACTAGACCCGAACCGAATCAGGTATCTGAGCGCTTTACATAGCACCAGTTACGTTACATGAGGACACACTTTCATTTTTTAGGCACGGGGAGATTAAGTGATTTGCCCAGAATCACAGGAGGTTTTTGGCGTCGTTACCGAGGCTCGAACCCAGATCTCCAGGTCCGAGGTCGAGCGCCTTAGCCGTTAGGCCAACTCCTCTCCTCTCCTCATGCACACTTCCCTAGCACTTTCCTCTTCTGTACTGTGTATCCCCCCCCCCCCCACACTTAATGGTGCCCGCTGCACGACCGCGCAACAAGCGTGTCAAAGGCAGGCCTGTCTGAACCCATCCACTCCTGGTATGTGCCCAGCGCCACGGACCATGGGCAGACCAAACTCTGCCGCTGCACAGCCTCCAGTCTGCATGTGCTCAACACCAGACGCCGCCACATCAGATGCTTTCACGCCTCACCTTACTCCACGGTAGGAACACACAGTCCTCACCCGCCACACACGGCTCACTCCGTATGACATGCATGCTTAGCAACACCAGATTTCTTAGCAAACACGCCACTGAGATGTGGGACACAATCAAGACGCATTCACCGGACATCTTATTACGGACGGATACCTGGCTAATTTCCACATCGACATCCACCATTGCCACAGGCATTCCATGGAGATACAAGATCTCCAGCTAGGACAGACAGAAAGAAACCAGGAGGAGGACTCACCGTCATACACAAGGACTCCATCACCTGCACCTCCGTCGACGAGGACACAACCTTCATGGAACACTTGAACTTCTGAATTCAGACCAGCAACCACATCTCCATCAAAGGCACCCTGGCTTACCTACCACCTGGACCACAGGCCAACTTGGATGAAGCGTGTGAAAGATGTAGTCGGCACGCACTTCCGTACCTGGATGGGTGTCAGAGACCGGAAGTGATTCATAGTGGATCGGAATGAGCACCTCTATTTTGCCAAGCTAAACAGCGGCTTTATTGAGGCATTTGTGATTGGCCAGCAGGGGTTCAAAAACTGGTGCGCCAGGGTTGTTCCCTCACAGCGGGATTTATCGAGCTAGGCTGTCGAGAGTGTGTGACGGGAGACGGACCATAGCAGTAAGGAGGTGATATGCACTGTGATGATAACGTTAAAGGGTAAATGATTGAAAAAGCGAGGGAGCAGACAACAACATTTTTCATCTTGATCCATTTTCATATTATTTTATACAAATTGCATGAACTTTGCAATAATAGTTGGTTTGTACCAGGGATTTTAGACGCTTGAAGCACATTATGATTTAATATCGCATTTGGAGGTGAGTGAACTAAGGTGGTTGCTGGTAATGAATTAATCTTGAATTTAATAGATAGGGGTTCACTCGAGATTTGTGTTTTGTCCAGATTAGGTTTGTTTACAATTGAAGACACACTTTTTATTTGTGAAATTCAAGAATAACTGAGGACGTGTATAAAGAACATACCGTCATTGATTTCAGGTGAGGGTTCTTCCCGGTCGGGAGAGGGTACTGTACAAATTAAGGGAGACATTGAGGGATTTTGGAGGGGAGTGCTCGTGGCCCTCTTCCTACAAACCTTATACAAGCCTTGTTTTCACAGATAGAGGGACGGTCGCTGTAGAAATATGATTAAGTATTGGGAACCATGGATTGAAGTGGATACGTTTCAGAAGTAACTTTTCTCAATGCACAAGGAGTTCTTTACTTGAGGTATGAAGTAGTTTCACAATGGATATGGTGGTGAAAGCTGTGCAACATTGAGGGATGTAGGGACACAGAATTTAGTGATATGATCAATTGGGTGTTGAGGTGCTGGTCTCCACTAATGTAGAATTCCATATTGTTGGAGATTAGGTTATCAAAATTGGTTTTCAATATCAATCAAGATCTGTATGTCTAAGATGCATGCAAATGCGTATATATGAAGTCATTTGTAACATAGGCAGGCATTATTAAAAGAGGAGAGGTTTCTAGTATGCCATTTAGGCAGGCTTCCAGTGTTTATATACCTATTGTGAAGAACTCATAACAAGATGGGTGATTTTAAGGTCAATAATGTACACCCTTGTAATTAAGTATTTTGAGTGCAGATTTTCATATTATGTATTTAGGTTTTGCCTGCGTGGGCTGGGCACATGCGCAGTCTCGCCTGCGAGATTGAATGATTAAGAGGGAGCTTCAGTATCAGGCTTTAAGCCCCGCCCTCTTTCCCATTGGCTGGCGTCACTGTTTATGCTAAACAGTGGCTAGCCATTGGGAAAGAGCTTTTGCTGACGTAGACTTTTCTCTTTTTCTGCCAGCCCACTTGGACAACCAGGCCTGCTTTCCTTCTGAAGTAAAAGGTTTCTTATCTTTATGGGGCCAAACACTGGCCCCATAAAGATAATAAACCTTTTACTTCAGAAGAAAAGCAGGCCGAGGCCGTCCAAGTGGGACGGCAGAAAAACAGAAAAGTCTACGTCATGGCGAGCGCTTGTTGTGGTTATTCCCCCCAGTTTTTAGTCTTTCTTTTGTGTTTAGTTAAATGATAAATGAAATCTACAGAAGCATTGTGACAGAACTGCAATAGAAGAGGCGTAGTAGGAGATGTCACTAGTCTGAAAAGTTTCCTCAACTCTTATTGGTTGCTAGCCGGCTGTGCTTTTTATATGGAGAAAGTTGCAAAAAGGTGGAGGACGAAGAACTGTACTCGTTGCTGGCAGCCTTAAGACCTTTAAAGACCGACTGGATAACAACGCACACGACAGCAAAGAGCTATTAAGCATAATGAAGGAACTCTCCAACCCCAGCGCCAACACCAACGACATCCCGTCCTCACAACAACTGTGCGACTCACAGGCCACCTTCTTCTACCGCAAGATCACTGACATCCACAACAGCTTCAACTCCATGACCACACCAACTACGCCAGACAACACCCTCCCTGCGAACAGCACCAGCACCAACCGCCTGACCTCCTGGTCCAACGTCACCGACGACGAGACACGCAAGGTCATGAACTCCATCCACTCAGGATCTCCGTCAGACCCCTGCCAACACCACGTATTCAACAAAGCAGACACAGCGATCGCACCCCAGCTACGGAAGGTCATCAACATCTCCTTCGAGACGGCGACATTCCCGGAAAGCTGGAAGGACGCCGAAATCAACGCCCTCCTCAAGAAGCCCAAGGCAGACCCCAAGGACCTCAAGAACTTCCGACCCATCTCCCTGCTCCGGTTCCTGGCGAAGGTCATCGAGAAAATCGTCAACATACAACTGTCCCACCACCTCGAAGACAACAACATCTTGGACCCGTCCCAGTCCTGATTCAGATGAAACCACAGCACCGAGACAGCCCTCATTGCCGCCATAGACGACATCAGACGCCAACTAGACAACGTGAAAAATCAGCCCTCATCCTCCTGGACCTGTCAGCCGCCTTCGACACGGTCTGCCACCGCACCCTAAAGACACGCCTCCAAGAAGCCGGAATCCAAGAGAAGGCCCTCGACTGGAGCTCGTCCTTCCTCTCCGGCAGAACCCAGAGCGTCCGCCTCCCACCCTTCCGATCTGAAGCCACCGACATCATCTGCGGCATTCCCCAAGGCTCATCCCTCAGCCCGACGCTGTTCAACGTCTACATGGCCCCCCTTGCACAAGTGGCCCACCAGCACGACCTCAACATCATCTCCTACGCCGACTACACCCAGCTCATCCTCTCCCTCACCAAGGACCCGCACTCCGCCAAAACCAACCTCCATGAGGGTATGAAGGCCGTCGCCGACTGGATGAAGAGCAGCCGTCTGAAACTAAACTCGGGCAAAACGGAGGTACTCATCCTCGGAACCACCCCCTCAGCCTGGGACGACTCCTGGGGGCCGACCACACTGGGAGCAGCATCGACACCCACCGACCACGCACGCAACCTAGGATTCATCCTCGACTCCTCCCTCTCCATGTCGAAGCAGGTCAACGCCGTCTTCTCCTCCAGCTACAACACCCTCCGTATGCTCCGCAGGATCTAAAAGTGGATCCCGACCGAAACAAGAAGAACGGTGACACAGGCCCTCGTCAGCAGCAGACTGGACTACGGCAACGCACTCTACCCGGGAATCCCAGCCAAGGACCTGCTTCGACTACAACGCATTCAAAACGCCTCCGCCCAACTGATCCTCAACATCCCCCGCTGCAGCCACATTACCCCTCACCTGAGAGACCTACACTGGCTCCCCGTCGACAAGAGGATCACCTCCAAGTTCCTCAATGCCGGACCAGCCTACCTGAACAGCAGACTCAGGTTCTACACCCCTACCCACCAGCTCCGATCCGCCAGCCTTGCCCGCGCCACTGTCCCCCGCATCCAACGAACGACCTCTGGCGGGAGATCCTTCTCTTACCTCGCCGCCAAGACCTGGAACACCCTTCCTACCCACCTATGGCAGACCCAAGACCTACTCGCCTTCAGAAGACTCCTAAAAACCTGGCTCTTCGAGCAGTAGCAGCACCCCCCTCCCACCTCCCCCATCGCCTTGAGACCCTCACGGGTAAGTAGCTTGCTCTACAAGTTTACTGATTGATTAAGGTGACCCAGAGCGGGATCTGCGTAATTGTCCAACCAGTGAGAAAAGGGTTATTGTGTGCCACTTTTTATTGTATGAGCAGCCTGTCGATGAAGCAGATGGTAGCTATACGGTGTTTGGCTGATCTGCCCCAGAGACCTCTTTAATAACCTTGTAATGACCGCGAGTGCAGCCTTTCTGTAAAATTGTCAAACTGTAAGTGACACCAGTGACACAGAGCCATTCACCCCTGTACGTTAACAGAACAAGATAAGCGCTGGCCTGAAAAGCATATATGAATGATAAATCATTAGGTTTTTGTCTATGTGTACTTCTAACACTGTCATGCATCCCGGTGAAACTGACAGCAAGCCCACTGATGCCTTGGTGTTGAGATGAGTGTGCTTATAAAACCGCAAAAATGTTTATATATAAATCGTTGTTACCAACGTGAGTGATTGCCTTGTTACTCTAAAAAAAATCCTATTTAAATACATATAGACAGCACAGCTGAAATGAGCAAAGCAGCATTATTTAAAGTAACCCAGTTCTATTGTTCACGCTTTTACTGTAGCCGTTTGTGATAATATATTTGTCAAAGACTAAACTAAATATATAGATTAGAGGGTTGTGCTGTAGCCTCTGCCCAATCTATGAGTATTGTGGCTAAGTTAGAATTTACGGTGGTTTCTTTGCCTGGTAGAAATCTCTGCTGCCAGGATGATATTAAATTAGCAATTTTACTATAGAACCTTGTTGCATTTATTCAAACGGATAAAGATGGGTGATAAGAACCTACTAAGTCAGGAGATTTATTCCTCTTCTACAATACTATTATACTATCATAGAACCGGTAATCATAGAATACCTGTTCTATGATTCCGGTATTGGAGCCCCTTCCCACATCCCAGTGAGCAGCTGAGTAAAAAGAAATGCTATACCTGGAGTACCAGTCTGTTTAATTCAAAAGGAATTGCATAATTACTGGTTGCTTTTACAAACAAGAATTAAAAATGCAATAGGTCTCGCCTTTGATTCAGTTAAAGCCATTTGCTTTGCTAATGGTATTGCATAGCAAAGCAAATGGCTTTAACTTAATAAAAGGGGAGAACTATTGCAGTCCTGCCAAGCGTCACGCATCGGGTGTGACACTAACGCATTTCAGTGCGGTGTTCCGCGTCACCGCACTTAAATGCATTGTCACGCATTTGTATGTGCCACTGTCTCACTCTGCTGTACCCGTGCTAAAACTGGCTGCGCAAGGCTGCTTGCGCGCATGCCGGCGCCTGTGACTCCTGTATGCCAGCTCTGCTGCTCCCGCAGAATTGCCGGCCCAGCCCCTGATACCAGAAAAGGCTCAGGCAGTAAACAGTTAATGGACGCGCCTTGTACACTGCTGCCGCAGACTGCTACAATGTGTCTTAACAGCGGCCCTGCTGGCTGCACTGAAATTCCGAAAGAGCTGAGCAGAGGTGGTGCTTATCATTAAAAGCCAGGACAGGCACTGGCAGGCCTCTCATAACAGCTGTGGTGCCAACAGTGTTCTACAACTGGGACCTCTCACCAGGGTCCAGCCTGCGCCTGGCATGACTGTACTATCAGGTTACAAGGGCACTAGGTTAGTACCCTTCCAATTCTGGTGCGGTGCAGAACTTTTAAGTTCCTCTTAGAGTTTCTTGTTGCTCAAATGGGTGTAATTTCTGATATTTTATATGTTTCTCTCCTCTTCATTGCTTGATTTTGCTCACGAGAAGGTGTCACTCATATTCCTTGAAATGTCACTCATAATTACACTGAAATAATGAAAATGTCACAGGCAGCAATTTGAAACCTTGGCAGCTATGCTATTGCATTTTCAATGCTTGTTTTCTTTACAGTCCTGATGATGTCCCATGAGGTTCGAAACGCATAGGCTGTTGAATGTACCTTTGATTGTATATCCTGTTAATTTCTTCTTGAAAAAGGCATCTTTGAAAAAAGGCAACGTACACAAATAAAAGACTGGATCTAAAAGAAAACTTGTGGTTGAACTTGATTATTAATGGACTACAATATTTGATAGATGAATTACGTGATAATATTGCGCTCCTTCTATATGTTTTTTTGCAATTATAGTGGTTTAACGGTGGGCCACAAGGAGTTGAGCGTAGTAGGTAGGATTACAGTTATAATTTGGGGAAATAACTCACTAGTGCACACAGTGTTGACCCTCATCGTAGTGTCATTATTGGTTAACAGAATATGTACTCTCCTGAAATGTATGCGTTTCAATGAGTAGCGTAGTCTCAACAACTAGATCTATCGGAGATTCTGAAACCGAATTAATTGGTGTGTTCAAAATATTGGGGTTTAAATGGTTATCGGGGTTCAACTGCCACACCATAATAACCTCAGTACCGATTCACTTTTTTTTAAGTGGTTATTTTAACACACCACCAGGCACGGCTATTTTTGAGATATACTTTTATTTGATTTTAAAAACAAGAATCACAACAAAAACTTTTGACTAAATAAACATAGAGACGACAATCAACGCTGGAGGAAACCATCTCACCTTGCAATGCCTGCCGTCTCCTTGTGCTGACGTCATAGAAGACCCGCCTATTCAGAGTCTACGTTTCACTCCGATGCGTGTTATGAAAGTCGATCCCTGACTTTGCTGGACTAAACCACTGTCTGCAAACCAAGCATATCCAGCCGTGCATATCTTCTGACCCCCGGAAATGTGCATTCTGTAGAGGGGACAGCGAGGCTGGCGACTCTGGTTTGTTTGTCACTACCGCATCTCCCTCTGCCCTGCATGAAGTGGACTCGCCGGGTCTTGTGAGGTGTGCGCTTGCGCGACCGTGTGCAGTCAGTGTGGACGTTGGGAGGACGAGCATTTGGAGAGGGAAAGATGGCGTCTACCGGTAAGTAACGGAAGGGCTCCCTTGGCCTGTTTGTTTGCTTTCTAACTTGTGCCTATGCACCTCTTAGTGTCCCTTGATTGTGCTCCTGCCGGCTTGAGCCGCTCCAAAAGTATCAAACTCTGTACTATTATCGAGGCGTGTTTTTCCAGAAGACGGTGCTCTACCAATCTGCTTTTTAGGCCCAAGTGGCTGATTTCTGGCAGTGGGTACAGGCGTGTTTCCGCCGTACAAGTGATTGGGGTGATATCCCCTTGCCTGTTGATGTTGGGAACTGGCCCCAACACGTGGAAACACAAAATGGCGGCTGGGGTAGCAGCCGTTCTGCAGGTATTTGGGGAGCACCAGGCGGTATTGATGGGGAAGGACTACAGAGTTCCAGGGCGTCGGAGGGCTTCCTCCCAGCCCCCTATACGAATGGCCTTTTGCTAGGGAACTTTCCATGCGAGATTCAACTTGTTTGGGATCTGGGAACGAGGTAGTGCTTTGGCTAGTGTGTCCCACGGAAAAGAGACATTCGAATTACCCCCACCCCTTACCCGGTCCACACAGTTATGGTTGCCAAATTGTTTTTAGTTTGCGTGGTCCTTGTTTTCCCAACTCTACATAACCAGTTACTCCACGTTAATAGGCCAAATTTTAGTACTTGTACTACTTTGGATATGTAGGATTTCAACAAGCCAGGATTTCTTTTGTGAACAGCTGTCGCTCCGCATTATTGTTCATGCAAGTGCAAATAAAACACTTCATGTTAGTAGTGCACTACTAATAGATCTTTAGTAAAGCTCGACTCATAACTACTGTGTGAGCTTTTCTTCCTTGTTTTGTAACGCAGACTCAAGGTTAGACCGAGATGAACTCGCAGGGGATCGTCTAACATCACCACGTTTTTGTTGACACCGCTAAATCTGCCGTTGTTCTGCATTTATTATTAGTCACTCGCGCTTGGTGTCGCGGTACAACGAGGGGTTTGTTTTGTCGCCGTCTCGCAGCGTTCACGTACGTAAGATATTCTTAGCCGAAAAACTACGTTTTTGTTGCGGAACGTAATCGACCCTGCAGTTCGTCCTGTATGTGTTAATTTAATTTTGGAAAATATATCAAGCGAACCGATCGTAGTTGTGTTAATGTTACGAATTGGCTTTAAATATCTCCTATTCTTCTGCCAGTGCAACAGATTACAATCCTTCATGCACAGGTGTTAAGTTCCTGTTAGTCTTTTGGGATCGACTACCTTGCAGGAACTGGAAGCTGTTGCTCCTGGAGACTTCACAGAAGGAGCAACTGTTACTAGGCTAGCCATACCGACCAGCAGCTCTTCATATTTATATAAACTATTTAGGAAGTTCTCAATGATGCGGTTCAATCTCGTAAATTCATCTCTGGCTCAGTGTTACTAGTCGTTTACCTTTTAGATCTTATAGTTCGAGCTTCTTTTGCAGTGACTACATATAAACATTTCTCGTTTTTTTGAAGCCGACCTCGAAGCATTCTGCTCCTTTCATTGTTATGTAATTTGTCTACATCTACCAGAACGCGAAGCGATTGGATTCTTGCAGAGCTTCGTGATGCAAGTTTTCAGAAAGACCTAGGGCACCTGTACGTATCTCGCAGTTGTAGCCTGGCAATATATATATATGTGTGTTTGTGTTTTTTTAATATATATATATATAATGTTTTATATAGCGCTAACAAGATCCCAAAGGATATCTGAGCGCTTTATGATAAGATGGAAGAAGGGAACAAAATCACGTATACACCGCAATTGTGGAAAAAAACAGTGCTAACCAGTAAACAATGGTACACATATAAGGTATAATAAAATGCAGATGATCCGATCAGTAACTGTTAGTTGTGCCGTGGAGCTAGAAACGGAGACAGCCACCATATGAGTGCCTCCACCCCTTATGGCAAGAATTTGCTCATTAAGAATCTTTTGGCTTCCAGTTTGAAAGTCGTAGTTGAGGCGAGTGTGTGTACGTCCGGAGGAAGAGTTCCATATTTTAGGGGCAGCACCAGAGAAGGCTCGGTGACAAGTTCTCTTTTTGCTAAGAATGATCGGTTTCAGGAGGAGAGTAGAGGCGCTTCTAGATGCCCTCACCCCACAGGATAATTCAAATTTTGCGCCAGATACGTGGGAGTATTGTAGTGAAGGGCTTTGTGCATCAGGATTGCAATTTTAAGCTGGATTCACGCTTCAAAGGGTAGCCAGTTGAGAGATTTAAGGACTGGGGATATGTACTCATTTAGTTTGGAGCCTGTAATCAGTCTTGCTTCAGAGTTCTGTGAGACCCTAAGTGGAGCCAAGGCGTATTTAGGAAGGCCACAGAGTTGCACTGCCATAGTCTAACCTTGGTAAGACAAGAGCTTGTACCACCTGCTTGAAATCCATTTGTGGTAGGAAGGGTTTGATCATTCTGAGTGACCTTATTAAGTGGTTCGCTCCCTTACAAACATTGCTGATATGAGTCTTCATGCTCGGGTGCTTGTCCACTGTGACACTGAGCGATTTGGCTGAGTCTGATGATCGGAGTGCAGTTGAGAGCTGTGGCATCCAGAAATCGTTCTTTGGGTGTGGTTCGGCGGGAAGATGAGCAAGAATTCCGTTTTGGAAGCGTTGAGCAGGAGATGGTTGTCCGTTAGCCAATTTTGAGTCAACATGAGGGTAGAATTTAGTGAGATGATGATATCCGGGGATGCAATTTTTAAATAGAGTTGTGTGTCGTCTTCATACATGTGGAAGAGAGTGTTCATAGAGTTAAGTAAGTTAATAAGAGGTTCCAGGAAAAGGTTGAAGAGGATAGGAGAAAGGGCGGATCCTTGGGGGACCCCATAAGTACTGGGGAGGGCTGAGTGGTTTGTCTTGAATCTTTGAGATCTATGAAGAAGGAAGGATGAGAACCAGTGGAGCATTCGATCCGAGAAACCCATTCTGTTTAGTAGTATGGATAGGAGAATGTTATGATTGAATGCAGAGGAAAGGTCCAGGAGGATCAAGAGGCAGGATTTGTTTTTGTCAAACATTTTCAGGATGTCATCAAAAATGTATGATGGCCGATTCAGTGCTGTGACCCCTCTGGAAACCGGATTGATGATGGTCTAAGAGTTGGCAATTCTCAATGTGAGCGCAGAGCTGGGATTGGACACATTTTTCAAGAAGTTTCTCTAGGGTGGAGATGTTGGAGATAGGACGGAAGTTATTGAGATCCGATTTGTCAGCGTTGAGGTTTTTTTATTTTTTAGAATAGATGCGACCTGGGCTGCTTTTAGGTAGTTGGGGATCAAGCCTTGAGATAAGGCTTGTCTGTCTGTCTATCCTCAGCACTATCCTAACGAAGCACATTGCTAGAAAAGAGAGTGGAAGACAACTTTTAAACCACTTGGATTTAAGGCGTTTTATAAAGACTGCATTAGAAAGACTCTTTCAAAGGTGTACAGATAAGTAAGTATTCCACATTTTGAGGGGCAGGTATATGAAAGAGCGACATCCCTTTCTGGCCTTTTAGATTCTAGGATCCGAAGCCAACTTACAATTAGAGGCCCGGAAGGCCTGGACAGAATGTAAGGTGGAATCAGATGTCGAAGCTAACAAGGGCCTTTGTTGGAATGGCACCTTATTTTGAATCCCACTGCTGATGGGTAACCAATGCAGATATTTGAAGTGGGTTGAGGTTAAGTGATGCCTAGGTATTTTTTTAAAGAAGACCAGGTGCTCCAGTTTTGAGTCATGACACCCCAGGAGTAGCGCGACCTAAATACAAACTATTACCGCAGTCCGGATGAGTTGATAAATAGCCTGGACCGTTATTTTCTGAGCAGAAAATGGAGGGAGCCAAGGGACTTTCTTCAAGCACCACAGAAGATGGAAACCAGCTTGGGCATGGGTGCGCCTTCTATGCCTAGAGACAATATCAAAAGTCTCGGGTGTGGTTGGATAAAACCCTGACCTTTAATACCCAAGTAACTAAACTTTCAGCGACCTGCTTTGGACTCATCAGAATGATGAAGAAAATCTTCCCACTTCTACCTTTTGAAGCTAAGCAGGTTGTTACGCAGGGACTAATCCAATCCCCCCTCGATTTTAGTAATGCCCTTTATTTAGGGTCGCCCGAATACTGTCTGCAAAAACTTCAACGGGTCCAGAACTGCGCAGCACGGACTTTGCTTGGTTTTCCACGCAGCGTTCCGGTGGAGCCTGGTTTGAGAACCTTACATTGGCTCCCTGTCAGGGAGAGAATTACATTTAAGTCCATGTGCATTTCCCATCGAGCATATTGGAAAGCTGGCCCAGAAATCATTCACTCCCTACCACCCCACCAAGCAGCTTCGCTCCACTCATGCTTTTCTGGCGACAGTCCCCCGCATCAGAAGATCTAGAGCTGGAGGTCGGTCATTTTCCTATAATGCAGCCAAGTTATGGAACTCACTCCCTCTCTTTTTAAGATCTAATCCTAACTTGACGACCCTCTAAAGCAGACTAACCCCTGGGCTGACCATATAAGAGGTACTAATCTGGTTCTTAGCGCTTGGACGCCCCAGGGCAGCAGTCGCGCTTAATAAAACTCCTTTTCAAACCGGCAACCCTCGAAGTCTTAAATTGGTGGTCCATGCTGAGGTTGTGATCTGACTAGACACCCAGATTTTTTACTGTGTATTAGGTGATGTGCGCTCAGGAAATCGGGCAGCGATGCAGTGGACCATATTTTCCGGATGCTTCCCCCACAACCACCCATTCGTTTTTTTTTTTCACTGATAAGTTTAAGAATAGTGATGCTCACCCAATACGCAACAGTGATGACTTTCTCAATTTTGAAAAGGTCCCCCAAACCTTGCCAGACTGAGATAAGCAGCGTGTCATCAGTATACTTAGGTATAGTAAAACCAACAGTGATGCCGCTAATTGACATGGGTAAACTTTTAAAGAGCGGGGCTCATGGAGGAACCCAGAGGGGGCCCCTGAACTAGACATATTGAATACGAAAGGTTTCTTAAAGTTATGACAAGCTATTATTAAGGAAGGTATCTAGCCATGTTAAAGCCTCACTACAAACCCCACACTCTAGTGATCTGGTTAGTAAGGTATTTTAGGACAATATATCAAAAGCTGCGTTCAAATCCAGCTACGTGATAATCATTGAGCCCCCTTGATTAAGTGTCTGTTGTAGGTTCTCGGTAACTGAGAAAAGGGCAGGTTCTGTGCTACGATGAGGGCAAAAGCTTGATTGTGAATTTGTGATTAATGGAGTAATCGCTGTTTTTTGTGATTGCTGGAGAGTTTTCTATAAATGTTTTAGCTGGCGGTCGAAGCAGTGAAATGGGGCAATTTTCTACCCTGTAGAAGTCTAAGGTGGGTTTTTAACCACTGCATACTTCATGACTGTGGCTGAGGAAATAGAGATTCAAAATCTAAAGTAGGATATATGTATATATCAGACTAACATTTGATGATGTGATGGGGTAGGCTTCAATGGAGAGCTAGATTTAATTAAATTACCAATAATGTTAGTCTTCCTTCTAACAGAATGGTGACCGGCAAAGGTGCAAGATGTTTAGTGGCTCAAAAGTACAATTTTTGACCTCTCCATAAAAAGATGTAATTTTAGTTCAAAAGACTGCGGGTTCATGATCATATTCATGGAGAACTGGGAGGACCTTGTTGGAAGGGTCCATGAGGGATTTAACGATGGTAACAATTGGACGCTCTCTCGTTTCTCACTGTGTAACAGTCTTAACAGTCTGGTGGCTTTATGGTAAGCCGTAATAGCAGCATTGTATTTTGCCTTGCAGTCCATATCCTAATTCTTTCGTCCGGCTTGTTCGTGTATGTTACAGCTTTTCCTCATAGCTACGAGATGTTTTTTTTTTTTTTAGAGTTTTATATAGCGCGAACTAGACCCAAACCGAATCAGGTATCAGAGCATTTTACATAGCACCAGTTACGTTACATGAGAACACACTTTCATTTTAGGCACGGGAAGATTAAGTGATTTGCCCAGAATCACAGGAGGTTTTTGGCGTTGTTACCGAGACTCGAACCGAGGTCGAGCGCCCTAGCCGTTAGGCCAATTCCTCTCCATGGTGCCAAAGTTGTTAGTCTGGTATTAGGGAAAAGACTCATTTAAAAAAAAATATTTTTGCCAAGTGTAGAAGTGAGCCATGTATTGATGGCAAGATCAGTCTACACCGCTTTCAGAGGGAGACTAGGTTTAAATGCAGCTAAAGAATCACAGAAGCAGATAGATGAGTTTGTACCAGCGCCTCGTCACAGTAGGCAGCACCAAGATTCAGAGTAGTCGCCGCATTCAGCAAAATAAAAAGTGGCATAGCGATCATACCACAGGAGTGGTATTGACATGGTCAAGGATATGACTTGACACTCTGAGATAGCCTAATACATACATATAATTTATTGTATTCTAGCTTATCACTGTGTAAGTTGAGGTCTCCAAAGATGTTAACTCGAAAATGTAAGAACAAGGGGTGCAATAAGCCCTTGAAGTGCCAGACCTTGGTGAGGGTAAAAAAGAGCACCTGAGAAAGAAATTGAGTGTAAACACAAAGGGTAGCGATTCACTTCTGGGGATCTTCAACTCTGAAATTAAACAAGTAAGGTAGGACTTGTTAACAATTGGAAGGTCGCTACACCTTTTGTGCATTTTTGACTTATAATTGAATAACCCTCCACAGGAGCTTGAATTATATTAGGCACTAAGGCTTGCTAAGCCATAATTCCCTGAGAAATATTGCATGGGGGTGATCTAGGACAAAGATATAACGTTTTTGTTTTATCTAAAGCCCTACAAATAATGCAAAGCAAACAAGCGTTGTATTTACCTGAAGGCATGGGACCCATTTCTGTAATGAAGCACTGGCTTTAAGAAAAATTTGCAGTTCTTACAAATGGCGCCCCAATTAGAAGGACCTAAGAAGTGGAGATTACCGGGTGCACAGAGGAACAAGGAACGTTTCATTGTAAGGTGTTTGAACTCGTAGGCTGTACTTTATTTCATCTAATAGAGGATCACTCCATCATCATTCTCACAAACTGCTTAAATCCTTGGAGCGTTGCTCTCTCATATCCGAGAATGAGAGAGCATGTTTGCAAACTTAAACACATCAAAAAAGCTGTTAGATATTTGTTGCAAAAATTAGAATTGGTTTAATAGAAGTCAGTTAAACAAAAGGGGCAATAGCTGGAGATATGTGAAAAGAGATTCTAACTTTTTTCTCTAATTTGCCTAAGGATTGCTAAAAATGAAGCAACTTAACATAAATATCTCCTCTATGCTTGTAACTGCAGAGATGTGGAATTCCTATAGCCTGACGCCTAGGACATATTGTTTGGGGTCAAGGGCAACAAGTTTTCATGTGTACTTAGTCCTCTCAGCCACTTTCTGGGGCATTTTAAAGATAATTCGCTCCTTTATTCCCCCAAATGCTTTAAAGTCATGAGTAGTGTGAGTAGATATATTTCCTAGGCAATTATTAGATGAAGCTAACAATACTTCATGGACGGCTCACAAGAAACTAAACGCACAATATCTAAAAATTACAGTATACTTTTATTGTATATAGTTTATACCTCGTACAATGTTAAAAAGGATTATTATAACAATACATCGGAGACTTCAATAAAAAAGTTAAAGATTAAAAATACAGTAGTAATTATCGTTGCGCGTTTCGGCGTACACAGACGCCTTCAGGAAATTACAACACCTGTAATAAAATAAAAAATGGATGTAAAAAATACACATACACTTCATACATTTTATACAATTAAAAACCTAGTTCTATTTTTTGTGAGCAAGTCCATTTGTTTTCGATGACTAGCGCAAATGCATATTACATGCCTGTCTATTTTGAGCAACCCATTGCATCACCAGGGGGAGAAGGAAATGATACACCAAGAGAAAATATCTAGATGGAACATGTTCCAAAGTAGATCACTGATTAGATAAATGTTGTGACTTGCTTAAACCTTGAAGTTATATAGGTGGAACATATTCCAAAATGGATTTACTTATTAGATAAATAACGTCACTTTCTGAACGAGGGGTCAACCCCGAAAGATGTTGCAAGATATCAGAGTATGATTTAACAATAACACCTAGGGTCATTATCGGAGAAGATGTACTGATTTATTGTTAAATAGATTTACTTAAAGCGACTTACTTAAAGCAAGGGAACACAACACGACTTGGATGGCTCTGCTGCGTGGTCTGAAGGGGTCGAATACACAATGTGTGTGATTCTGGAAAGCAGTCAAATAAATATATATAGAGGCATATTAAGAGTCTCAGAAATTAGACACCTACTCAGGTTCTCATATCGTATGTTAGACTTACTTGTAAGACTATTTTATAGTGATAATTTTTTCATGTCATCTTGTCATATGCTCTTCAATTATACGGTAAATTAAAAAATTCAAAGTTAGAAGAGTAACCATCTTTGCGCTGTCCAGGTTGGATTACTGCAACGCCCTCTGTGTGGGGATTCAGACCCAATGTTTACAAAAACTACAACGATTACAGAACTCTGCAGCCAGATTGAAATTGGATATTTCTAAATACAAATCCGTGTCACATCGATTAAGAGCCCTCCACTGGCTTCCAGTGGGAACAAGTATAGTATTCCAATCACAATGTATTGCATTCAAAGCACTCCAGGGCACAGAACCTCTATATATTTGAGATTGCATTTGAAATGGTACGTGCCTTCCAGAAACCTACGATCTTCTTAGCTAAAACTGCTACAAATACCCAGGTACAGACAGGCATGTTAGGGAGGTAGAAGTTTCCTGTTAGGAACTGTGATAACCTGGAATCTTCGGCCATTAGCGAATTAAAAAAACAGCACGCCACTTATCTCCTTCAGAAGATCATTAAAAACATGGATACTCTCCAATTGACTAATGATACCCTGAGTTAAGGCATACCCGTCTATACATCTGTCCCGCCAAATCCAGCGCAAGATGCACTCGGGCATTCTCTGCCCTATATAAATTGATCAAATCTTGGGGCAGGTAGGCCCAATCCCCTGCAGTACAAACCCTTTGGCTGCCAGTTTGCAGTACCGCATTATGGATCAGGGAAGGGTACTGTCTGCATTTAAGGTAATATTTTTGTCCATATAGTAATGCTGTTCAAACTTGTATTCATGGCTCATTAATTGAAAGCCTTCATTTTTAGGGTGAGTGTTCTAAGTAAATGTTGTAAGCTCTGACTGCACTACTGACCGTGGTTCGAGTAGAAAAATGTGTACACATGTTCTCAGGTTTAGCAATATGAAGCTATGTATAATGCTCCCAGAATGCTCTGATTTTATGCATATATTTGCAGAAGCTTGAAAGAGAGATTGATGATTCTTTGCTTTCAAAATAAAATGTTCATTAAAAAAAATGAAAGCAGGAAAAATTATTTTTGCTAAACCACTGTAAAATGTCAGGTGCCATTTCTTTGCAGCATCATTTAGTTACATGTGTTGATGTATTCTAGTATTTCCGAAAAGTATTCATAATGGAAAATCAGTGTAACCAGTTTCAATAAGATTATGGGACACACAAATAAACCAGCATTGGCAAAGCCAGTAGGTCTGAACTTGGTGGTCAGCTTTTTAGTTTTGTCAATGTGTGATTTGAAGGTACCCCCATAAGTAATGGGGAGGGCTGAGTGGTTTGTCTTGAAATCCTCTACTCCAAGAGAGTATCTTCAGGCATTTGGCAAACCACTGGCAGCCCTCTGGGTGTCTTGGAGACTGTACAGCGGCAGGGCGAGTCTGCGCCTTCTACAATTGTTGTGGCAGCAGTCAGACTGGCAGTTGGCACCATGTCAGTTGTTACTCATTGTCGTCGCAGCACTCTTGTTTATCCACTACTATTTGATACATCTGAATCTTATGATCAATTTAGGGCATATGGGGTAATACCTAATGGTCTACTTACCCATGAGGTCACTACAACCCCTAGATAACCATTTCCTTTTGGGTGTAGGGATCACCTCCCCAAAGTCCTCATTCCACCACACACAATGTAGTGCAATTTCTAAAGTCATGTTCACTTCAGACTTGGACACTCTAGAGGTGTGCCCTGCCTAGCCGTGCAATACGCCTCCCGCTTCACAAATTTTCCTGCCTTTTCAGGTGCCAAAGGGCTCTGAACAAAATGGGTCCGCTTCCTCTCCTATGATAGAAGCCATATTTGCATAACAAATGCTGTGGGCGTCTTTGAAGCTCCCTCCCCTGGAATCCTAATTTAATGGCCCTCCTGTGGTAGGGGATGTGAACATCCTCTGCCCACCCAGGCTTTGTTTCTTACCTCTTGAGAGCAAAGGCCATCACCCTTGGGGGTTGAAGCCTTTCTCTGGTGGCAGGCTGGTGAAACCCAGTCAGTCAGCACACCAGTGGCCAGCAGGTGTACAGGGGGAACCTCTAAGGTGCCCTCTGGGTGAATGTATTAATCCAACACAGCCATCATTGTGGGTTTATTAATATGATATGTTTGATACCAAACATCTCTATTTTCAGTGAAGCCATCATGTAGCTGGGGAACTGGTTTTTACCAGTGTCCAGCACATGCTTTTAAAATGGCTTCCCTGATCGCTAGCAATATCTATTAATGGAACTAGACACCACAGGGGCATATGTCCTCACACAAAATCTAATGTACCGGCCATGTCTTCCCTGTACCGGAAACAAGCATCCTGGGACCGGTTTCAGGGTAACAGCCCTCATCAGCCAGGCTAGCTTGAATCCAGTGGCAAAGTGAGCAAGGGACCCACGTCTGGGCATACCCTGCCAACTTAGGGCAAACAAAGCAAACACAAGGAGATGATGGATGGAGCGCTGAAACTTTTCAGACAGTCACCTCCCCAGTCATATATCTGGGTTGAATCCATCATCGTTCTTTAGCTCACTTCGGTACCCCAGTTCAGACACAGCTACATGCAAATCAGTCTTGACCCTGTGCCAGATGGGAACAGTCCAGCCCGAACTGCCAAGCCATGTCTTCAGCCCATCTCTCCCGCTGTTGTCTTATACAGACTGGGTGTAGGAAAGTGCCCCTTTTTGCATGGTTGCCCCCTAACGTTTTGCCAGATACATGATGCCAACTTTACTTAGTGTGCCCTGAGTCCCTGCCAACCGGTTTTCCCAGGCATGTGTTCTTTACCAAACCTGTACCCTTGTCTCGGCATACATCCATAGGTGTAGTTAGCTCTTCTACCACTCGGGCGGGCCCCTAAGTTTTCCGTCCGGTGCTGGTAAGAGCGCAGGGCGACTTATTCGGGGTTCGGCGGGGTTGGTGGCAAGCTTGTTCGGGGGAGGGGGTAGTCGAGAGACCGACTTGCTCTCCTCTGCCGCCCCTAAAAAGTGTTCCTCCCCACCCTCCACTCCGCCACTGCATACCTCTGGGCCACATGTAAGTCACTTGTAAAAGGAACCCCTGGTAACAAGGGCCAAGTGACCAGAGGGCCTCTGAGGGTATTATGCCACCCTCAGAGACCCCTCACCTTAACACCCACACTGTCTTGCAGGCTGCGTGTTTTGGTGCAGACCACACTGAAGAGCTGACATGGCAGACATCCCTGTGTGCCAATCCCACCAACACTGCCTGTGGCATGGGTAAGTCAACCCCTCTAGCAGGCCTTACAGACCACCAGTAAGGGCATAGCTGCATGAGCAATATGCCCCATCCTTGACATAAGGGCAGTGAAGCCATTTTGAGTACATGGGCCGGGAGTTTGTCAGCACAAACTCAACAGCTCCATGATGGCTTTACTGCAGCTTCTGTTCGAAGGGTCCCCTCGGGTGACCGGAACAGGCTGAAAAAAGCAGATGCCAAAAGGTACGTCTGCCTCCTCCACCCACCCCAAACATTAGGGAGCCCAGCTGACGGTGCAGGTGTTCCCTAGCTCTGACCTACTCATATGTTGGTCACCTTCGACACACTTAAATCCCCATGCTTATCCTGTCTGACGTCTTTACCTGCTGCACATTTCATCACTTTAAAACCAGTTCAAATAGCCATCTCAAGAAATTAGACTGGATGACAGCCTAACCATGCATGGTCCACAAAATGTAACATCTTTTGGATCTGAGGTGTGATTGTTAGGTTTCACTCTTCTCTCAAATTGACATTTATGTACAAATGCGTTTGTCACCTTCTCTGGTTTATAGTTAGGGCTCCCGGTTTTATGGTATTTAGTTTTTGAGCCATTTCCGTCTGTATTTATTGTTGGCCCATTTTATCTGTATTTATCTATATTTATTTTGTGTTTTTCGTATATAAGAAGTTGTAAAACTACATTTCCGTATCTATTTAACTGATAGACACGCACTCCTACTATGATGTCTGTCGTTTTTAGGTCGAGCTAGCGTAAGCAGCGCGAAGCGCTGCTGTCTCCAGCGGGCTCTATTGTTGGGGAATTGCCTCGGAAATAAGCGCTTTGAGCAGGTGTACGCGCACGTACAGCCATGCGGCGTGCACATCTCCTGTCCCGCTTCTGAGGCAAGTCGGCCTCCTGCAATAGAACACGCGCACACACACAGACACCCCCCACCCCCTTACAACTAACCTCACTCACTGGGCTCTTTTGTCGCTGCGCTGCGCTGCTCCGTCACGCTCAGGACTCCCCTGGTGTAATCTCCGCCGCATCACCTGGCACAGCGGGGCTTCCCTCACTCATGGGAGCCCCGCACTTGCACCGGCGGCCTCGGCCGCCACTTGCTCCTCTCGGCCATGCACTCCGTGGTCGCGGGCTTCCCGCAGTAGGCTGAAGTCCCGCTTCACGACAAGTCCCGCTTCACGACAGGCTTGACGCTCTCGAACTTCCAGTTTTTGGGCTGGCGGCGGTGATACCTTATTGTTCTCTTCCAAACTAGTCGCACTGTTCCCAATATTTCCACCGCCCCTCTGCCTAAGATTTCGCTTCCTCTTCACTTTCCACTGTTCTTCCCCATCTCCTCCCTTCCTCTTTTCCCGTCCCCTTTGCTCAGGGACACGCAGAGCTGATAACAGGGCGTCCTCGGCCAGGGACGGAGACTCGCCCTTCTGTGCGAACTCTCTGGGGCCCCCGAGGTCTAGGGGATGCTGGGTAAGCAAACATTTTCCTAGTCAAGGCTGATCTGCACTCGCTACAGCATCAAAGAGGAATGCCCTTCTGGGCAGGTTTCAGTTCCCCAGGACGACTGGGGACCCTACAGGCGCACTGGGGAGCGCTTTCTACACGTTTCTTCCCGCCATCGTCTGCCGCCCTTTGGACCCACGCGTGGGAGAGGCGCAGGCAGAATGTCGATGGATAGTTTTTGGCACAAAGTTTCTGAGCCATTGGGGGCGTTAATGTAAACTAATATCAGTGCAGGAAAAGGGGGCTGCGGCTGGTATTGGGGTGTTCATCCGGAACCGGCTACGGCCCTGGCTTCAGTGAAATATGCTTTGCCGGCTGCCTGAGAAGTTACACAAATAATGTATTTGGCACCTCTACTTATTTCAATGTAGGGGTTCAGAGCGATTTACATCATACGCACACACATTACACATTGACAATAAATCAAACGTGTAAAAATCGAAGTATAGGATGTGTTGCGTAGGATAGTGAGGGTTACAAGGTGCAGGAGTCACATATTGTCTTTACTGTAGGATATCCACTTCTTCTGCATGGTTACCCCTTATGTTGCGTCTTTTGCTGGACCCTATATTTTTGCTGGTGTTAGCTATAGGTGTTTATTGATTCCGTTTTATTATACCTCCTTAAATTTCATTTGTATATCTCTTATGCCTCTCATTGATTGACTGTATTACATTTTGTATTTATGTTATGTTTTTGGTTTCAATAAACGTGAACTTAAAAAAAAAAAAAAAAAAAAAAGAACTCCAATTTCGTTTAGAAGAATGACAAACCGGGTATCAAACGTAATTCGCTGCTCTCCTCAGCACGTCTGTTTTCTTACAGTTCCATCTGGCAATGGCATCCTTTCCTCTATATTGGTTGCACCCATGGAACCGGTCTCCTGTGGCTCATGGTACCCTCCAAAACCCCAACTACACTCATCTCATGCCTGTACTTGCAACCCCTCACAGACTTAGAATTAATTCCCTGCATAATTATTCCAGGCCAGGAAACCTTGCTCTTCCATGGGAACTCCTACTTCCTTTCTTACCATGCCTATCCTCCTGAGGAGCCAAACCCCAAAACATTGTTAACCAGGCATCTTTGACTTCACTAATGATATTTGTGCCTACCTTGCCCAGGTGGGTGTCAGAATTCTGCTGGTTATGCAGCCTAAATTCTTCTCTCCTAACAAAGACTATTGCAGATATACTAATGTCTTATTTCAAAGCAAAGCTACCTTGCCGTATGTAGTATATAGAATATGCTTTGCTGTCCTGAAGAAGGCCACCGGCTTAGAACAGTTGCCAAAAATACTGTTGACTCCCACATATTATAATTCCATGGGGATACCTGTATTTTTAACTAGAGTTTTATCGCCATAACAATACAAAAATCAGTTGCCTTATGTGACTGCATTACTGTTTCTTGGCAGTTACCACCACACAACTATTGATGCATATACCAATATTAACAGGGTGGAAAATTTCCAACAACAAAAAAAGCCACTTTCCTTGTGACCCTGATACTTGAAGAGTATGCTAAAAGTCTACAAATTGATCTCGTTTTACACCTCAGCTCCCCTCTGTGCTGGGCATTAGAACCATATTTAATCCCATCATCAATACTCCAATCCTTAGTGCTGCAAGAATTAATTAAAACAGTAAACTCATATTTGTAGTACACTCCTTTCCTTGATAAGAGATGGTACAGAAAAGCTACATTACATGTAGTAATGACCCAAAGATGTCCTATCAAAATCATCGCTTGCCATAAAAGAAGCAACATAAGAATACGTTTGTTTCTTCATGACGAGTAGACAACAAGGTGGTAACTACTTCAGCTAAGCTGGTCCTTGGCCGGTGAGATGTTTTGGGCGAAGGTCGTCTCTGCAATTCTTCTCATATGGGCATGTGATGTCATCGGTATGAAACACATTTTTATATTGGGCTGTCTCACAGATGCCAAGTTTTAATTAAGGCTTACAATTTTGGAGGATTTTTGTCATTAATACATGGTTTGCAGCCAGAGGGCAAGACAAAAATGTTGATTTTTGAAATGTCATCTGAGACCGCAACACCAAACTTTAAAAAAGGTTTTATTGCAAATGGCGTGGTACCCTGGCCTAAGTGTTGGTGTGACTCGCTGCACCCAGCATATGAACATCTTTGCCCAGCAAATATTACTGCCATATTTATTTATAGGTCTAATGTTATCCAAGACCTTTTCATTTAACTTAAATTATATACAAAATATACTTTCTTGTTAGGGCTTTCGTCCTGCGCGCTTCATCCACTGGTCTGTTGTTGTTTCAGTTAGATGTCTGTTCTGCCCTGGGACATGTTGCAGTGGGTCAGGTCCGACCTCATCAGCAATTGGTAACTTCACTATGTGTGACTACTTTTTGCCCTTTTCCAAGGATTACATTTTGCACTGAGCCGTTCTTAGACTGTGAGTTGTTAATCCACCCTGCTTCTTTCCCTCTCTTACAGCTTAATCATGAGTCGTCAAACCTTTCAACCCCAGAACATTGCTTTCAACACTGTGTGTTCCAAGTTGAAATAACCACTCTAAAATACTCCAACAAATGCAGAAAGTGAAATGCATCTACTTAGAAAAGCCTTGGCATCTTTGGTAAAGCAACGTCCCTGAAATGCCAATTAAATGAAGCAGGCCAACAATTCCTATGCAAACAGTGTGCATTGTAGAACAACCACCCCTCCTTTTCATGATCCTATTCCCAAGGAAAAAGTTGGAATTTACCTACTCAAATCTATCTCCCTCACTCTGTCACCCTCTATCACCACAGCATCACTCGGCACCACCACAGCATCACTCGGGGGCACCACAACATCACTATGCCTCATGGGAACAGTCCAGCCCGAACTGCCAAGCCATGTCTTCCCTGGACCGGAAACAAGCATCCTGGGACCGGTTTCGGATTCATAATCCTCATCAGCCAGGCTATCTTGAATCCAGTGGCCAAGTGAGCAAGGGACTCGCGTCTGAGCATACCCTGCCACACTTAGGGCAAACAAAGCGATACTTTGCCACTGGATTCAAGCAAGCCAGGCTGAAGACGGCTGTAATGCCAGAAACCGGTCCTCGGAAGCTTGTTTCCGGTCCAGGGAAGGCATGGCTTGGCAGTTCGGGCTCGACTGTTCCCATGAGGCACAGGGTCAGACTGATTTGCATATAGCCATGTCTGAACTGGGGTGGCAGAGTGGGCTAAAGAACGGTGCTGGATTAAACCCAGATCTTTTGACTGGGTGTGTGTTTGATTGGTTCAGATGCTCCGTCCATTACCACCCGCTTTTGTACCGTAGTTATTTAAGCTGCCAAATATTACATAACAGAACATCCAATGGTAAATACTAGCATTATACCATACATGTGACATATATTCTTTTATTTAAAAACATTTCATCCTATTTTTTTAATTTTCCTTGCTGTCCATCTGCTCAGCTGCTGGCCTATAATTCATGAAAGACTGAATGGAGAATTACTTAAAAGAAGCACAATTTTCTGTATTTATCCACTTTTAAAAATAAATGCAGACAGAAACGCATTGTTTTCTGTCTATATTTATCTGTTAAAATCCGGAAAACAGGGAACCTTATTTATAGTCAAATATGACTAGTTTATGGTGTCTACCTCGCAACACAAAAAGATGATCGCAATGTTGAACATTGTCATACATTTACCCCCAATTGATGGATTAAACCCAGGTCTGAGACTGGGGATAAATAGTTGAAAAGTTTCGGCACACTTTCCATCTTGTTGTGTTTGCTCTGTTCGCCCTGGGTGGCCAAAGAGATCCTCAGACGTGGTTCCCTAGCTTGCTGTGCCACTGGATTAAAGCCAGCCTGATAAAGGGGCAAACCCCAAAACCTGTCCCAGGATGCTTGTTTCCGGTCCAGGGAGTATCTGGCCTGGCAGTTCCATCTAGATTGTTCCATGACGAACCGGATCAAGACTGATTTGCTTGTGGCTGGGTCCAAACTGAGGTGCCATAGTGATCAAAAGAACAATGGATTCAACCCAGATCTGAGACTGGGGTTGAGTGGTTGAAAAATTTCAGCACTCTAACCATCATCTTGTGCTTGCTATGCTGTGTATCACTTCTGCCCTTATGTACCACATAAACATAAAGCTGCTCATGCCAAGTAATTTCATGAACAATGATTTATGTACCATCTTGCATTTCTTACACTTACCTGCAATAATCCCCACCCATAAGGTGCCTATTGCCAGGAAAAAAAATCGCATAAAAAGCAATCCTTGAAATAGCTTAAACGTGCTTGGGTGTGTCTAGCTGGAGTATTTGGTCCGGAAGTTTGCTTACTCAAAGCGAATCCTAGCAATTATAGAAAACGCGACCCGAGGACAATGGGGTACTCTTCATGGCGGTGTTACATTTGTGGAAACCACTGCTTTCTTAGCCCAGCTAACTTCAACCATTTGCTTAAAAAAATCTGACTATTTCTGTGACTGAAACCTCTAAAATTTTGCATGAAGTGGTAATCGTGTCCGCATCTAGATTTTGTAATTTTTCACTTGATAAAAATGATGGTGTATGTGTGGCCATCCACTGGTTTACTGCGGAACCTACAGGGTATCATAGAACCCATGACCCCTTCATCGATGAAGAATACTGCACCTGCGAATGTCGTCTTGTGTCTGGGTCATTAGCTGAAAATATTAAAGGTGACCAGTGAGAGGCATCTGTTTGAATGATAAGTGTGAACAGAGGAAAGGGCATCCAACCTGTTGATCATTGAATATGTGGGGACAAGGTGATGTCTGCTATGAGCTGAGGTGGAGCCTGTGCATTTAAGACTATGGATGGTTCAATTCATGAGGGGTAGAAGAATTTGGAGAGGTGAGGGTCTTAGAACACACTGTCTAAGTTGTGAAGGCATAAATTGTGCTGAGAGTTGCTGATCATATAGAAGACAAAAATTAGGTTGAGTAATTTTGCTATGGCACTGAAGCCTGCGCCAACAATCTTACGAAATGTACAGTAAGTGATTAGGGTGATTATATTGATGGTCAAGGGCTGTAGGAATAGATGCATGTTTCATCTTATCTGTATTTCAGTGGTGGCTAGTTTTGGACAGTGGTCAGTAATGAAATGTTTTATTGAAGACCAAGTCTGATGATAGTGGGGGGAGTGGGTTGCAGTAGCCAACTTTTATGCTCTCATTTGCGCTACTTTAGTCAGGCATGGACCAAATCCTTTATTAGTTCAAGCATGAGTGGTAGGAGGTCAGCGGTGTAAGAACTGGTACAATGTATTCACTCCTATTCATTTTGTGCGTTTGCATTATTTTATTGCAGTTGTCCTCTGGCTTTAAACTGTAAGGTGAACTTAACTGATGCCCAGCATATCTTCCTGCATGACCTCTCCCCTCACTCTTTTGGGGGATGGGGGGGGCATACTATTTGTTCAACTCGGTACACTTCTGCTGTGTTTAAATCGGCCTGTTAGTGGCTTGATTGTTTTTTTTAAATTTATCTTATTAAAATGTTTGGGTACTTTGTTAATGTTTAAGAGAGTAGTGCAAAAGGCTGACTGCTATAGAGGTGTGTTCCAAAATAATCCACTGGATGAGGAGGACTTCAATAATCTGCTTTAAAAGAAACTTGGAATTACTTTTAATTATAGTACTATTTAAGAAAACCTCCTTTAATAGCTAATGTGTAACATAAAGTCTTCATTCTTTTCCCATTTAGACTACAGTACCTACAGTCAAGCTGGAGCGCCGCAGGGGTGAGTTAAAAAAAAAAAAAAAAATATATATATATATATATATATATATATATATATATATATATATATATATATATATATATATATATATATATAGTGGTTAAATACTTGCACAGTACGAAGTGCAAGCCACAATGTAAAATCAACTTAAAATTCATGTCTGGGCTGCATTTTGTTAAAATTATTTTTGCCAATTTTGCGTTTATTCAGTGCCATTAATGTTTACTTATTTGTCCATATTCAAAACCTGAACATGGATTTAGAAGACTGGTTTAGTAAAACAAAAGGATATGTACCGTAATTAAGGCAACAATGTTGTAGAACCCAAATCAGTCTGTGGATACTGTTGACTCTTACAATTGTCTGGATGCATTAAAAAATGAATCTGTCCTGGCGTGTATGATTGCTAAGCGTAATATCGCTCCGTTGTGGGGCGCTAGTCGAACACCCCGAATCGAGAAGTGGATGGAGGACCTGGGTTGGTGCATGCACAGCGAGAGGTCGGTCTATGTTGCTAGGGGCTGCCCTGCGAAATGGGGAAAGATTTGGGGAGCTTGGAATAGTTACTGGGGGATGTCTGTGCCCCTCCTGTTAGAGATGTAACAGTAGCTTTGGAGGCCTTGTGATCCCTAAATGTTGTTCTGTATGTATTATTTTGTAATACGGAATTGTATATTCGACAAATGTGGAAGCACTATGTCACCTGATGCTTTTTCTTTTGATTTTGTGGATAAAATTTTTTTTTTTTTTTTTTTTAATGAATCGGAGATTGTCGTCGTCCCGCCCCTGTTTTATAATTAGGACTCCCGGTTTTATAGTATTTATAATTTTTACATTTCAGTCTGTATTTATCCATATTTATTTTTTTGCCATTTTATCTATTCATCCATATTTATTTTGTCGTTTGTGTATAAATGAAGTTGTAAAACTGTACATTTCCTTATATTTAACTGATAGGACATATGCTCATCCTTTGTTTGTCATAATTTAGGTATTTAAGCGAACAAATATTGCTTAACAATATATTCACTAAATATTAGCATTCTACCATTTATGTAGGTTGACATATGCCATTATTTAGGTTTAAAGTATTTTATTAAAGTATTTTATCAGAGAAGCACAGCGGTACAGCAGTGAAAAATAGGAAAGAAACCGGGCATTAAAAGGCAGTGTACAGCGTGAGAAATGAAGGCTGTCTCCTGAGCACCCTGCCACCTGCAAAGTTCAACAGTCCCGGCTAGGCGAGAACCTCCGTAGGCGGCTTCCTCGAGCATTGAGTCTGAACGTGGATCAGAAAGCAAATAACTACCCCGCTGTACTTCACATTCAACTTAACAAACTACCCCAACAGCCACCCACGCCCACCCCCTTCCCCCCACCCCCACCCCCACCCCTTGTCCGGTGTTGCGCGAAGAATATCTCAGAAACGCACAGAACCTATCCTGTTCTCTCTACTCCTGATGCGTTTAGGGTGCCTCCTTCTTCCTGTTGGACATTCAAGTGATCGGTGGTGTAAGCCTAAGGAGCCTCAGGTATCTGGGGCACGTAAGCTCCCTGAATTCAGTAGCCAGTAATGCATGGAATGGTTGCCACAGCTCCGTGAATTGGTCGACCTCCCCAGCCAGTGTAAGCGAAATTTTTTCCATACCCAGTACATGCCACAGCCGATGTAGCCAACCTGTGATTGAGGGAATGGTGGAGGTGCGCCAGTGTATTAGAATGTTCTGTACAGCCGAGCCCAAAGCGATGGCGATGTGTCTCCCTCTCTGGGATTTCAACGGGTACATTAAGGCGTTAGGGAGGCCCAGCAGGGTATAGGCAGGGAAGCGGGGCAACTCTATGTCAAAACATTTATCTATTTCATCAATCACCTCCTTCCAGTAACCCTGTATCAATGGGCAGTCCCATAAAATATGTGTCAGTGTGCCCGCAAGCGCGCCAACATGCAGTGTCTATGAGTCTGTTCATCTCGTGCAGGCGCTCGGGAGTGTGGTACCAGTACGTCGACACCTTGGTGAAGGTTTCAGTCAGCCCCACATGATAAGCAGAATGTCGCGCTCGGTATGAGATTTGCTCCCATTCCTTGTGGCTAAGTGTTCTCCCCAGCTCCCTGTTCCATCTCTCTCTACCAGGATTATAGATGTGTGTGGGCGGCGGCTGAAGCATTTTATACAAATCAGATATGAGTTTGGCGTCCGAGGTACGCGTCGCCATCCATCTCTCAAAAGGGAGCAAGTTCCTGTCCGCTGCCTCCCGCACCTGTGGTTGTAGCGCCCAATGTCTGACTTGCCAGTATCTCATCCTATCCGCCTCGGTCAGCTGGTAGCTCCCTTTAAGGTCGTCAAAGGAGAGGACTCCATCCCCACCGTACACATGAAAAAGCGACCTGCACCCATTCTCTCGCCAATGCGGAAAGGCTCCCGGTTCTGTCCCAGGTGTGAAGTCTGGGTTGTCCACAATAGGCGTGAACGGAGAGGGGAACGAGGTGAGCTCGAAGCGGACACTAGTGGCATCCCATACCCTCAGCGGAACCCTCGTAACATAGGAAGCGTAGAGATTCGGGGGTCTGTGTTGTCTACGCAGGAACGGTATTTCCTGCAAGGGCCGACCCGCCACTGCCTGGTCCTGGAAGAGCCAATGCTTATCCGACTCCCACCTGCTCCATTCCACCAGGTACCTCAACTGCGACGCCTGGAAATATTTGTGAAGGTCAGGGACACCCAGTCCTCCCGCCTCCGGCGCTAAAGTCGTCAATGCTCTCTTCATTCGGGGTTTACGGCCCTGCCAGACGAATTGGGACAGTGCGGTCTGCATCATCCGGATCCAGCCTTTGGGGGGCTGCAGCGGAAGTGCCCGGAAGAGATACAGGATCTGTGGAAGCACCGTCATCTTCAGCGCCGCTATCCTGCCTAGCCACGATATCGTCCCCTTGCTCCACCTCCCCAGTTCCTCCTTCACTTTCTTGCCAAGCATCTCGTAATTAACCGCCACCATCGCCGGCAGCGTGGGAGCCAGCGGGAACTGCCTCTGCAACTCTCTTCTCGTCCCAGGCGTCAGGGAAACATCCAACGCCGTGGATTTCCCCAAGTTCATCTTAAACCCAGCCGCTCTCGCGAAAGCTTCGAGCTCCGCCATACATGCGGGTAAGGCCCGCTGCGGATCTTCCAGTGTAAAAATAACATCGTCCGCGTATAGGCTGACCGCATGGGTATAACCCCCCATCCGCACACCAAGGGCGTCTGGGTTTTGTCTCACCCTCTGGGCAAAAGGCTCCATGTAGAGGGCGAAAAGGAGAGGGGACAGTGGGCATCCCTGTCGCGTGCCGCGCTCAATATAGAAGCGCTTTGATCCACAGCCATTGACACGCACCGTAGCCGACGGGAACTTATAACCATTAAAGACCATGCATCTAAATCTCTCCCCTACGCCCATGCGAGTCATCACCTGCTCAAGATACGGCCAGTGCACCCGGTCAAACGCCTTTTCGGCGTCGACCGAAAGGAGCATCCTTTCCCCGGGGATTCGTGAAGCCTTTTCCAGTATGTGTACCAACCGCTTGGTATTATCCACCGTTTGCCTTCCAGGGACAAAGCCGGACTGGTCCGGTTCAATCAGTCCGGGGAGATACTGCGCCAATCTCGCCGCAAGGATCCCTGTGTAGATTTTAAGATCCACGTTTAGGAGGGAAATCGGTCTATACGAGCCACACTGGGCCCTGTCCTTCCCTGGTTTAGGTATCACCGACACAGTGGCTTGCAGGAGATCCGGTGGGATAGCACCGGGGCAGTCGAAAGAGTTAAACAGCTCGGTCAAAATAGGAGCTAAAGTAGTGCAAAAAGTCCTATAGAAAAGGGTGGTGTATCCATCTGGTCCCGGGGCTTTCCCGAGTTTCAGCCTAGCGATCGCTGCAATAACCTCTTCTATCCTAATCTCTCGGTCCAAGTGATCGGTTTGCATTGGAGTTAGGGACGGGAGAGTCACTGAATCAAGATATTCATCAGGGACCCCAGTCGTCGAGCCGTCCTCCGCATAGAGCTCGGAGTAGAACTGTCGAAAGGCCTCAGCTATTTCGACATCTTCTGTAACCGTGCGCCCTCCTGTTACCGTAAGTTCTTTGACTCGGCGGCATTGATGTGCGATTCTGAGCTTAGCCGCTAGCAACCGGCCACAACGATCCCCTCCCGTATAATATGCGTGCTTCAAACTGAGAGCCGCATATTCAGCTCTGTCTAGGTCTAGAGACGACAAGAGTTTTCTTGCTGCCTTCAGTTGTTTCCAAATTCTAGGAGCCCCCGTTCTCCGATGCACCTGTTCTAATTCCCTGACCTTTTGCGTGAGTTCCTCCCGTTTAGCCTTCCTCTCTCTATTTTCGGTCGCCGATATCTTTATGAATTCTCCCCGTAAAACCGCCTTAAGCGCCCCCCATTGAGTCGCCGACGTAGTGTCGGGGTTAGAGTTATGTAGTTGAAAGTCAGCCACCGCCTCGGTGATACGTTGCACCACAACTGTTTTGTGTAAAAGAGTGTCTCGAAGACGCCAGACCCCACGCCGAACTGGGGCCGACGGGGGCAGGAAGGTCCCCGAGACCGGTGCGTGGTCTGATAGGGAGATGACCCCTACCTCGGAGGCAGTGGCCATGTCCCGCACCGGGCCAGAGACCAACAGGTAGTCCAGCCGAGCATATGTTTTGTGAGCGTGCGAGAAATAGGAGTAGTCCCTATCTGCAGGGTGCAATCCCCTCCAAAGATCGTGCATATCGAATTCAGCTAGTTGTGATTTCATAGCGTGTGACAGTTCCCCGGTCTGTGGAAAGCGCTGCGCTGATCTATCTAATGAGGAATCAAACACCAGGTTCAGGTCCCCCCCCAGAATGAGATGCCTGTCAGGAGACGCTGTGACATCTATCAGTGTGGCATGGAGGAAGTGGTCCTGACGTTCATTGGGGCAGTAAACCGACCCCACCGTGAATAACAGGGGTCCCAACTTAAATCTGTATGCCAGCATCCGCCCTTTATGCTCTGCCAATTTGTGTAGCACTTCACCTTTAACCCCTTCGCTGCTAGGCCTTTTCCCCCTCCTGTGCTAAGGCTTTTTTGGGTGTTTTGGGGTAGTGCGCGCTTAGGCCCTTGTAACTTTTTGACCACATAAGGGATCCGCGCCAAATTTGCGTCCTTTTCTTCCAACATCATGGGGATTCTAAAGGCGCCCAGGGTTTGTGGATTCCCTTGGAGGGGTCCCAGAAATTAACCAAAATATAGTGGTTTTTTTGTTTTTTTCAGAAAAATGGGAAAAACGGGCTGCAAATGAAAGCCTCTGGCTTTTTCCCTGAATATGGTATCAAAAAAGGGTTTGTGGGGCTGAATTCTCCATTTTCTCAGCTTTTAGGGAATGACAGTGTTTTGTCAGAGAACCGAAATTTTTCACTCAGTTTTGGCATTTTTCTGGGACATAGCCTATTTTTGCTATTTTTAGAGCTTTCCACCTCCTTCCAGTTAATGGTAGAAATGAGTTTGAAAGCAATAATGGATCCTGGAAAGCTTTACATTTCCGAAAAATAGACAAAATTCTGAATTCAGAAAGGGGTCATTTGTCTAAATCCATGAAGGGTTCGTTATAGAAACTAACAGTTAGATATTGGAATATTTGAAAATTTGTTGAAAACAACGGCCTTTTGTCTCAACGTTTTCACCTATAACTTTCTCTAATTTTGACAGCTCTTGGAAAGCAATATACCGTTACATCCGTTAGACCTTCCTGGTTGTGGGGATATATGGGACTTGTAGTTTCACCAAGAACCCGACGAACCCAGATCCAAAAACTGAGCAGCAACTTGCAATGGTATTTTTTCATTTACTGGGTATAGTGCACTTTGTCTTGGAAAATGTACACATGGAATAATCTGCATGAAAGACACCTATGTATGTATGAATTGGGTACAAATTATAGAGTTCAGAAACAGTATATAATTGCACATTTTCAAAGTTGGGAATACTCATACTAGCATGAGAATTATTGGTCATTTTTCATAAAGTTTTTTTTTCTACACAATATCTTTCATTCAAAGGGAGAAATGCAAGAAAGCTCAATTGGTAATAACAGTTGATTTACAAATCTGAATTACCCCAAGTGTCCCGATAAAAACGGTACCTCACTTGTGTGGGTCGGCCTTGTGCCTGCGACAGGAAACGGCGCAAAATGCAACGTGGTCACACCTAAATTTTGCAGTTACAAATTGACCCTTTTTTGGCAAAGTGCCTACCTGTAGTTTTTGCACCCTAGTTCTTCCGGCACCTAGGGAAACCTAGCAAACCTATACATTTTTGAAAAGTAGACACCCAGGGGAATTCAGGATGGGATGACTCGACTGCCTACCACCAGGTTTTGTTACCCAGAATCCCTTGCAAAGCTCAGATTTTGAAAAAAAAAACACATTTTCCTCACATTTCTGTGGTGGAAAGTTCTGGAATCTGCGTGGATCAACAAATTTCCACCCACCCAGCGTGCCCCCAGGTCTCCCGAAAAAAATGGTACCTCACTTGTGTGGGTCGGCCTTGTGCCTACCACGGGAAACGGCACAAAATGCAACGTGGTCGCTCCTCAATTTCCCAGTGAAATCTTAAGCTCTTTGGACAAAGAGACTACCTTTTGTTTTTGAGCCGTAGCTCAACCAGCACCTAGGGAAACCTAGCAAACCTATACATTTTTGAAAACTAGACACCCAGGGCAATTCAGGATGGGGTGACTCGTCTGCCTACCCCCAGGTTTTGTTACCCAGAATCCCTTGCAAACATAAATATTTGACCAAAAAAACACATTTTCCTCACATTTCTGTGGTGGAAAGTTCTGGAATCTGCGTGGATCAACAAATTTGCACCCACCCAGCGTGCCCCTAGGTCTCCCGAAAAAAATGGTACCTCACTTGCGTGGGTAGGCATAGTGGCTGCGACATGAAACCGCGCAAAACGCAGCATGGTCGCATCTCAATTTCCCAGTGAAATTTAGCACGATTCAGACAAAAAGACTACCTTTTGTTTTTGCGCCGTAGCTCTGCCAGCACCTAGGGAAACCTAGCAAACCTATACATTTCTGAAAAGTAGTCACCCAGGGCAATTCAGGATGGGGTGACTCGTCTGCCTACCCCCAGGTTTTGTTACCCAGAATCCCTTTCAAACAAAACAATTTAACCAAAAAAACACATTTTCCTCACATTTCTGTGGTGGAAAGTTCTGGAATCTGCGTGGATCAACAAATTTCCATCCACCCAGTGTGCCCCCAGGTCTCCCGAAAAAAATGGTACCTCACTTGCGTGGGTAGGCATAGTGGCTGCGACATGAAACAGCGCAAAACGCAGCATGGTCGCACCTCAATTTCCCAGTGAAATTTTGCACGATTCGGACAAAAAGACTACCTTTTGTTTTTGCGCCGTAGCTCTGCCAGCACCTAGGGAAACCTAGCAAACCTATACATTTCTGAAAACTAGACACCCAGGGCAATTCAGGATGGGGTGACTCGTCTGCCTACCCCCAGGTTTTGTTACCCAGAATCCCTTTCAAACAAAAAAATTTGACCAAAAAAACACATTTTCCTCACATTTCTGTGGTGGAAAGTTCTGGAATCTGCGTGGATCATCAAATTTCCATGCACCCAGTGTGCCCCCAGGTCTCCCGAAAAAAATGGTACCTCACTTGCGTGGGTAGGCATAGTGGCTGCGACATGAAACAGCGCAAAACGCAGCATGGTCGCACCTCAATTTCCCAGTGAAATTTAGCACGATTCGGACAAAAAGACTACCTTTTGTTTTTACGCCGTAGCTCTGCCAGCACCTAGGGAAACCTAGCAAACCTATACATTTCTGAAAACTAGACACCCAGGGCAATTCAGGATGGGGTGACTCGTCTGCCTACCCCCAGGTTTTGTTACCCAGAATCCCTTGAAAACATAAATATTTGACCAAAAAAACACATTTTCCTCACATTTCTGTGGTGGAAAGTTCTGGAATCTGCGTGGATCAACAAATTTCCACCCACCCAGCGTGCCCCCAGGTCTCCCGAAAAAAATGGTACCTCACTTGCGTGGGTAGGCATAGTGGCTGCGACATGAAACAGCGCAAAACGCAGCATGGTCGCACCTCAATTTCCCAGTGAAATTTTGCACGATTCTGACAAAAAGACTACCTTTTGTTTTTGCGCCGTAGCTCTGCCAGCACCTAGGGAAAACTAGCAAACCTATACATTTCTGAAAACTAGACACCCAGGGCAATTCAGGATGGGGTGACTCGTCTGCCTACCCCCAGGTTTTGTTACCCAGAATCCCTTACAAACATAAAAATGTGACCAAAAAAACACATTTTCCTCACATTTCTGTGGTGGAAAGTTCTGGAATCTGCGTGGATCAACAAATTTCCACCCACCCAGCGTGCCCCCAGGTCTCCCGAAAAAAATGGTACCTCACTTGCGTGGGTAGGCATAGTGGCTGCGACATGAAACAGCGCAAAACGCAGCATGGTCGCACCTCAATTTCCCAGTGAAATTTTGCACTATTCGGACAAAAAGACTACCTTTTGTTTTTGCGCCGTAGCTCTGCCAGCACCTAAGGAAACCTAGCAAACCTATACATTTTTGAAAACTAGACACCCAGGGCAATTCAGGATGGGGTGACTCGTCTGCCTACCCCCAGGTTTTGTTACCCAGAATCCCTTGAAAACATAAATATTTGTCCAAAAAAACACATTTTCCTCACATTTCTGTGGTGGAAAGTTCTGGAATCTGCGTGGATCAACAAATTTCCACTCACCCAGCGTGCCCCCAGGTCTCCCGAAAAAAATGGTACCTCACTTGCGTGGGTAGGCATAGTGGCTGCGACATAAAACAGCGCAAAACGCAGCATGGTCGCACCTCAATTTCCCAGTGAAATTTAGCACGATTCGGACAAAAAGACTACCTTTTGTTTTTGCGCCGTAGCTCTGCCAGCACCTAGGGAAAACTAGCAAACCTATACATTTCTGAAAACTAGACACCCAGGGCAATTCAGGATGGGGTGACTCGTCTGCCTACCCCCAGGTTTTGTTACCCAGAATCCCTTACAAACATAAAAATGTGACCAAAAAAACACATTTTCCTCACATTTCTGTGGTGGAAAGTTCTGGAATCTGCGTGGATCAACAAATTTCCACCCACCCAGCGTGCCCCCAGGTCTCCCGAAAAAAACGGTACCTCACTTGCGTGGGTAGACATAGTGGCTGAAACAGGAAACGGTTCAAATCGTACGGTGGTGAATTTACATTACCTTATTGCAAAACTACCTTGATTTTGGGGGGGGGGGATCTGAATTTGTGGCCCGGGGCTCTGTGGTATTCTTTGCAAAGTAGCAAACCTAAACAGTTCTGAAAACTAGACACCCGGGGGAGTCCAGGGAGGTATGGCATGCATGGATCCCCCAATGTTTTCCTACCCAGAACTCTCTGCAAACCTTAAAATTAGGTAAAAATTGCACTTTTCCAAACTTTTTGGCGTGGGATCGCCGTGCCGGCAAAAAAGTCGTACCACCCTGCGTTCCCCTTGTTCTCCCGAGTAAAAGGATACCTCACTTGTGTGGGTGCCCCAAAGCAGAACACCCCAAAAATGAATTTTGAAAAAAGTAGTTTTTACTCATATTTACGTTTTACAAATTAAGCACCCCAGCCTAAGTCACTTGCCTTTGGCCCACCCACACAAGTGAGGTATCATTTTACTCGGGAGAACAAGGGAAACGCTGGGTGGTAGGACATTTGTTCCGGCAGCGAGATCCCACCCAAAAAAGTATGGAAAAGTTGGTTTTTGGACCAAAATTTCAGGTTTGCAGGGGTTTCTGGGTAGGAAAACATTGGGGGACCCACGCATGCCATACCACCCTGGACTCCCCCGGGTGTCTAGTTCTCAGAACTGTTTGGGTTTGGTAGTTTCCAAAGATGCCTGCCAAGCCCCGGGCCAAAAGCTCAGGTGACCCCCTCAAAAAATAAGATTATTTGGCTAAAGGTAATGTTTTCGTCTCCACAGTATGAATTGGGCCTTTTCCTAAAGCAGCCGCTATGCCTACCCACGCAAGTGAGGTACCATTTTTATCGGGAGACCTTGGGGAACGCTGGGTGGGAGGTAATTTGTGTGAGCCCAGTGATGCCACGCTTTCCCACACTAAAACGTGTGAAAAAAAATGATTTTTTCCAAGCAAAAAATGAGGTTTGCAAGGGATTCTGGGTAAAGGAACGTTGGAGGATCCACGCAAGCCATACCTCCTTGGAAGCCCCCGGGTGTCTACTTTTCAGAAATGTGTGGGTTTGGTAGGTTTCCCTAGATGGCTGTCTCGCACGGGGCCAAAAACCCGGGTAACCCCTCTTGCAAAAGCTGGTGGACATGAATTCTCCAGCTTTTGCAAGAGGGGTTACCTGGGTTTCTGGCCCCGTGCGAGACAGCCATCTAGGGAAACCTACCAAACCCACACATTTCTGAAAAGTAGACACCCGGGGGAGTCCAGGGAGGTATGGCATGCGTGGGTCCCCCAATGTTTTCCTACCCAGAACTCCTTGCAAACCTTAATTAGGTAAAAATAGCACTTTTACAAAAATGTTGCCGTGGGATCGCCGTGCCGGCAAAAATGTCCTACCACCCAGCGTTCCCCTTGTTCTCCCGAGTAAAAGGGTACCTCACCTTAACAGAGTTACTCAAAAGACAAACATTCAAGCACGGCTATCTATTCCTCAAAGACACACACATACAGGTTGGATTTGGCACGAGGGCGAGTGATGGTTCAGTATATAAAATTTTATTAACAAGATATTTCAAAAAAATGAAATGCTCTGTCAATAAATAAATGCATAAAAACCGAACTAGTGACTCGCAACTCGTGAGCTGTAAAGCCACGACAAGGCACCAACCGTTTTACAGGCCATTCACGCACCTTTCATACCTGATACAAACAAGACCACTGACACCATCTGGAATAAAAGCAACACATTACAACAATCACAATAAGGGACAAGGTACACCCTAATGCAGAAAGAGAAAAAAAACAATTATTACTGCACACCCATCTAATCCGCAAGCACACACACATACTGGTTGGATTTGGCACGAGGGTGAGTGATGATTCAGTACATACAATTGTATACACAAGTAATTTCACAAAAATGAAATACACTGTGTATAATTGCAAGTATGATAAACTGAACCACTGACTCACAGCTCGTGAGCTGTAAAGCCACGTCAAGGCACCAACCTCTTTACAGGCCATTCATACACCTTTCGTACGTGTGACACATTCAAAACATTCACACCGCCAGCCGCGGACCCATCACATTTCAACACTCACACCAGCAAACAGCGCCATTCAAGGGCCCATCACTTTCACACGCCCACATTTCTGACACTGGAACTACACAAATTGATGGACTGCGTGGAGTGTCACTCAACAAGCAGTGTGTGCAGTGACCAACAGAAAGTAACTACTCACACACCGCCAGCCGAGCGCCAGTCCACCCACACCACCAGCCAAGCACCAGACCATGCACACCGCCAGCCAAACACTCAGCGCACACCACCAGCCAAGCGCCTCTCCACGCACACCGCCAGCCAAGCACCACTCCGTGCACAGACAGCTAAACACCGCTCCACGCACACCCTCCAGCCAAGTACCACTCCGCAAACACCACCAGCCAAGCGCCACTCCACACACACTGCCAGCCAAGCACCATTCCACACACACTGCCAGCCAAGCAGCACTCCACACACACCGCCAGCCAAGCACCACTCCACACACACCGCCAGCCAAGCACCACTCCACACACACCGCCAGCCAAGCACCACTCCACACACACCGCCAGCCAAGCACCACTCCACACACACCGCCAGCCAAGCACCACTCCACACACACCGCCAGCCAAGCACCAGTCCACACACACCGCCAGCCAAGCACCACTCCACACACACCATCAGCCAAACACCACTCCATGCACAGACAGCCAAGTACCACTCCACGAACACCACCAGCCAAGCGCCACTCCACACACACCGCCAGCAAAGCACCACTCCGTGCACAGACAGCCAAGCGCAACTCCACACACACCGCCAGCCAAGCACCAGCCGGCACACACCACAAACACATTTAGAATTCTTTTTTTGAAAATGACACTAAACAAATGGAAATACCTACAAATCAGGTAACACAAATTCTTAAAATAAAAACTTTGCACTAATGCCAATCCTTGAAACAAACTAAAAATGTTTTACAGAATGCAGACCAAGCAATTCACTTTACAGCTCAATCAAACTCCCAATAGTTCTTTTGCGTGTGGTACGATTTAAAACAAGCTGACATACACAATGCAGGCTTAGAAGGACAGTCAGGACAGTATATACGAGACTCCTTCCGCACGCCTCTTCGCCAACAGACTCTGCATCTTCTAGTCGGAAAGTCTCTAGCAGTAGTGGAAGGAATAGATTCAGGAAAGTGGCGATCTTGCAATCTAGCCACTTCCTCCACCACTCCAAATCTAGGAACACTTGCCTGCTGCACAAGTACAAGGCTGCCTATTATAGACTCCTGAAACTTAAGAAAAGTCATCTTCGTCCCAGGACAAGACTTCTGGTACACAACGAAAGCATTAAATGATGCCAAGTGGAACAGATGGATAGCCAACTTCTTGTACCAAACGTAAGCCTTTCGAAGAGCAGCATAAGGTTCCAACCTCTGATCTACTCTGTCAACACCACCCATGAACTTATTGTAAGCTACAATGCACACAGGTTTGCGCACTTCAGCACCCTGACCCCAAACAGGCACAGGTACAGTACTTTCATCGTGGATAGTAGTCAGCATGTACACATCTCTCTTGTCTGAATACTTCACAGCTAAAAGCTCCCCACATCGCAATGCCGTAGACTGTCCCCGCACAAGCCTTTTGCAAACAAGTTCCTTTGGGAAACCTTTACGGTTACTGCGCATTGTGCCACAAGCAACAGTGCCCACTTTGGCCAACTCCTTGAACAACTGCACACCAGTGTAGAAGTTATCTACATATAAATGATGGCCTTTGTTAAATAATCCTCTACCTAGTTCCCACACAATTTTCTCAGTTACTCCAAAAGTAGAAGGACAACCGGGAGGGTTAATGCGGGACTCCTTACCAGTGTACACCCTGAAATTGTAGACATATCCAGTCTCACTGTCACACAGCATATACAGTTTGATTCCATAGCGTGACCTCTTACTAGGAATGTATTGCCTAAAAACCAAGCGGCCCTTGAACAACACCAAAGACTCATCCACTGCAATTTCTTTACCAGGGACAAAAATCTCAGAAAAACGATCAACAAAGTGATCAAGGACAGGCCGAATTTTAAACAAACGGTCACAATCAGGGTGATCGCGTGACAACGCTAAACTATTATCAGCAAAATGCATCATCCGAAGAAGAAGCGTATACCGATCACGACTTATGACTGCTGGAAATACAGCTGTTACCATCAAGGGACTAGTGGACCAATATGAAGTAATTGATGACTTCCTTATCAAGCCCATCAAAAAAGTTAATCCCAGAAACTTCTTCATCTCTTCAACATTGGTGGGAGTCCACCGGATTGCTCTACAATAGGGCTTAAGGCTGGCACTGTTGGCCCTCAAATATTGTTCTGCATATAAATTGGTTTGCTCAACAATCTTTTGCAAAAACACATCGTCAAAAAACAACTGAAAAAAATTAATTGGCAGAAAATTCTCTGTATTCACTCTACACCCAGGAACACCAGTGAACTCTGGCAATGCCGGCTGCACCAAGCCAGGGGGAACCCAGAGGCCATCCCTATCAACGGGGGGAGCAGCCACCCCAGCCTGCAGCACCGAAACATCTTGCTGCTGTTCTCCAACGGGAAGCCTAACAGCCACAGATACTTCTGGCTGCACAACACCAACAGAAGACGTAGCATCCCCAGAGGGCTCTTCCTGCACTACACCAACGGGAAGCCCAGCAGCCTGAGATGCTTCTTGCTGCACTACACCACCGGGAAACCCAGCAGGCCCAGATGCCTCTTGCCGCTCTACACCAATGGGAAGCCTAACAGCCCCAGATGCCTCTTGCTGCACTACACGAGCAGGAAGACGAAAAGCACCAGATGCCCCTTTGCGCACCACAGCAATGTGAAGCCTTTTGGGTGCAGGCTCCAGCCCACATGCCTCTTGCCGACGTAAAAAGAAAGGAAACCTTGCGGCCCTAGGCAGCAGCACAGGTGCCTCTTGGCCCACTACCGGCAACACAATGTCCTCCTGTACCATAGGCCCTTCATCAGCACTAGAAGAAGAGTCATCATCCGATGATGATGATTCCATGCGAAGAGAAAACTCACTGCCTGAATCTTCTGCCACTTCCTGGGAGTCCGAATCGGACTCAGACTCTGAACCATGGTCCGAGGAAGACTCAAAAAGCAAACCAAGAACCTGCTGAGCAGTAATCCTGCGACTAGCCATTATCCTTACAAAGCAAGAAGACTGCACACACAAGTGAACAACAACCTACACTGTGCAAAGTAAGAAGTAAACAAGGTAAGGCTTTCACTAAAAGATAAATACAATCCAAAACAATTTCACTCTTACAAAATATAGCTACACTCACCAGCACCTACTCTGTTGAGACACAGCGAAAAGAAATGAAATCCCACTAGAAAGAAAAAAAGAAATGACATTAGAAAACAAAGTGCACATCAAACACTAATCCTGAAAAAAAAAACACAGAGCCACACAAACTGCTAGAGGTACAACCTTTTTCAAAAAGACAAACATCAAGGAGAAGTAGTACAAAATACATTCACTTACCAAGCACAAGCAACTACACAAGCTGCAAACAGACACGCAACCTACAACAATCCAAACAGCAAAAGCCTGGAACAAGACAAAAATAGAGAAGAAAAAAAAATTACTACCACATTTCACAAACAATATAACAATTAAAAAAACAACACACAAATTTGCCCCCCAAATTAAAATTCGGCCAGATGGGCCATCAATTAGGGCTTAGACCAAATGAGATTAGATGAGTTTTAACATCAAGACACTGGATAATTTTTTGAATTTTTGTAAAGTGCCTGACCACTTTGGTGCCAGTCAGTCTTTTGCTACTACCAGTACCCATATCACACAGGGGCAGTAAGGACATTCATACACCTTTTGTACGTGTGACACATACAAAACATTCACACCGCCAGCCGCCCATCACTTTCACACGCCCACATATCTGACATAGCAACTACAGAAAATGATGGACTGCGTAGAGTGTCACTCAACTAGCAGTGTGTGTAGTGACCAACAGAAAGTAACTACTCACACACCGCCAGCAGAGTTCCAGTCCACCCACACCACCATCCAAGCACCAGACCATGCACACCGCCAGCCAAACCCCACTCAGCGCACACCGACAGCCAAGTACCACTCCACGCACACCATCCAGCCAAGTACCACTCCCCACACACCGCCAGCCAAACACCACTCCCCACACACCGCCAGCCAAACACCACTCCACACACACCGCCAGCCAAGCAGCACTCCGTGCACAGACAGCAAAGTAGCACTCCAGCACACCACCAGCCAAGCGCCACTCCACACACACCGCCAGCCAAGCAGCACTCCGTGCACAGACAGCAAAGTAGCACTCCACGCACACCACCAGCCAAGCGCCACTCCACACACACCGCCAGCCAAGCAGCACTCCGTGCACAGACAGCAAAGTAGCACTCCACGCACGCCACCAGCCAAGCGCCACTCAACACACACCTCCAGCCAAGCAGCACTCCACGCACACCACCAGCCAAGCGCCACTCAACACACACCTCCAGCCAAGCAGCACTCCGTGCACAGACAGCAAAGTAGCACTCCACGCACACCACCAGCCAAGCGCCACTCCACACACACCGCCAGCCAAGCAGCACTCCGTGCACAGACAGCAAAGTAGCACTCCACGCACACCACCAGCCAAGCGCCACTCCACACACACCGCCAGCCAAGCAGCACTCCACACACACCGCCAGCCAAGCAGCACTCCGTGCAGACAGCAAAGTAGCACTCCACGCACACCACCAGCCAAGCGCCACTCCACACACACCGCCAGCCAAGCAGCACTCCGTGCACAGACAGCAAAGTAGCACTCCACGCGCACCACCAGCCAAGCGCCACTCCACACACACCGCCAGCCAAGCAGCACCCCGTGCACAGACAGCAAAGTAGCACTCCACGCACACCACCAGCCAAGCGCCACTCCACACACACCGCCAGCCAAGCAGCACTCCGTGCACAGACAGCAAAGTAGCACTCCACGCACACTAACAGCCAAGCGCCACTCCACACACACCGCCAGCCAAGCACCACTCCGTGCACAGACAGCAAAGTAGCACTCCACGCACACCACCTGCCAGGCGCCACTCCACAAGCACCACCAGCCAAGCACCACTCACCGCCAGCCAAGCACCATCCAGCCAAGCGCCACTCCACACACACCGCCAGCCAAGCAGCACTCCGTGCACAGACAGCAAAGCAGCACTCCACGCACACCACCAGCCAAGCGCCACTCCACACACACCGCCAGCCAAGCAGCACTCCGTGCACAGACAGCAAAGTAGCACTCCACGCACACCACCAGCCAAGCGCCACTCCACACACACTGCCAGCCAAGCAGCACTCCGTGCACAGACAGCAAAGTAGCACTCCACGCACACTAACAGCCAAGCGCCACTCCACACACACCGCCAGCAAAGCACCACTCCGTGCACAGACAGCAAAGTAGCACTCCACGCACACCACCTGCCAAGCGCCACTCCACAAGCACCACCAGCCAAGCACCACTCACCGCCAGCCAAGCACCATCCAGCCAAGCGCCACTCCACACACACCGCCAGCCAAGCGCCACTCCACACACACCGCCAGCCAAGCAGCACTCCGTGCACAGACAGCAAAGTAGCACTCCACGCACACCACCAGCCAAGCGCCACTCCACACACACCGCCAGCCAAGCAGCACTCCGTGCACAGACAGCAAAGTAGCACTCCACGCACACCACCAGCCAAGCGCCACTCCACACACACCGCCAGCCAAGCAGCACTCCGTGCACAGACAGCAAAGTAGCACTCCACGCACAACACCAGCCAAGCGCCACTCCACACACACCACCAGCCAAGTAGCACTCCGTGCACAGACAGCAAAGTAGCACTCCGTGCACAGACAGCAAAGTAGCACTCCACGCACACCACCAGCCAAGCGCCACTCCACACACACCACCAGCCAAGCAGCACTCCGTGCACAGACAGCAAAGTAGCACTCCACGCACACCACCAGCCAAGCGCCACTCCACACACACCGCCAGCCAAGCACCACTCCGTGCACAGACAGCCAAGTACCACTCCACACACACCACCAGCCAAGCGCCACTCCACACACACCGCCAGCCAAGCACCACTCTGTGCATAGATAGCCAAGTACCCCTCCACGCACACCGCCAGCCAAACACCACTCAGCGCACACCGACAGCCAAGTACCACTCCACACACACCGCCAGCCAAGCACCGCTCCACGCACACCATCCAGCCAAGTACCACTCCCCACACACACCACCAGCAAACATGCCCAAGGGGTCGCTTCCTAAAAACTTTGTGTTAGTGGGCATTTTCCGCCCCCCCTGGGGGCAAAACGGCAAAAAAAACAGGCCGATTTGCCCCCAGGGTGGACAGAAAAACAAAAACACAATCATGTCCACCTGGAAGCGACCCTTACCCAAGGGGTCGCTTCCCAAAACAAACACATTGCCCCAACAAAAATCCCTGGTTCTAGTGGGTAATTTCTGCCCCCCCTGGGGGCAAAACGGCCGAAAAACGGGCCGATTTCCCCCCAGGGGGGGCAGAAAAACGAAAACATACTCAGACCCCACCTGGAAGCGACCCTTGCCCAAGGGGTCGCTTCCTAAAAACTAAAATTACATCCCTGGTGTCTAGTGGGCATTTTCTGTCCCCCCTGGGGGCAAAACGGAAAAAAAAACGGGCCGATTTGCCCCCAGGGGGGACAGAAAAAAGTAAACAAAATAAATGGCCGCCATCTTTGTACAAATCTATATCCCTGGTGCTAGTGGGGAATTTCTGCCCCCCCTGGGGGCAAAACGGCCGAAAAAACGGGCCGATTTCCCCCCGGGGGGGCAGAAAAACGAAAACATATTGCCAGCCAGCCTGGAAGTGACCCTTGCCCAAGGGGTCACTTCCTAAAAACTAAAAGTATATCCCTGGTGTCTAGTGGGGGCATTTCCGCCGCACAATCGCGACGCTGTGCGCGATCGTGAGGCAGAAATGCCCTGCAAAGAGACATCAGGGGAAAGGAAAATCTCTTTCCTCTCCCCTGATGCCTCTTCGCTGCCCCAAACCCCCGCCGGAGTCCCAAAACCTACCTTCTTCTGAAGCGCGCAGGAAGCAAATGGCTTCCCGAGCGCTGGGAATCCCTGATGATGTCAGCGCGCGCTGTGCGCGCTGACGTCATCAGGGATTACCATGGGGGGGGGCGGGGGCGGCAGCGGAAGCTCTTCCACTGCCGCCCCCAGCAAAACAATGACGATCTGAGAGCCTCGGGGGGAGCGCCAGCGCTTCCCCCGAGGGTGGGGCTGATGACGAGCTGGCCTTGTCATCCGCGCAGGACAGGTAAGCGCGATGACGAGCCCAGCTCGTCATTAGCCCCGAAGGGGTTAAAGGATTTAGAGACCAAGATCGCCACTCCCGCTGTTTTAGTGGTATTGGAGGAGAAGAACTGTGTAGGGAAGGAGCGGGACCGTAACCTATGACAATCACTAGCCAGCAAGTGCGTTTCTTGTAGCAGACAGATGTCCGCCTGTGAGGCCTCCAACAAGGAAAGAATCGCCCTACGTTTTGTGGGATTGTTTAGCCCTTTCACATTCAAAGTTACTACTTTCAAACCCGCCATACCAGGTTAACGTGACCCACCAGCAACTGTCGATCAAAAGCAGCAAGTGGCAAGTCTACTCCCGGATCTATCTGCGAGCACTGGCCAATCTGAGGGAACATGACAGAAACACCGGACAGAGCTTCCCCGAACACCCCCCTCCCGGATCCCAAGAACTCCAACCCCCAACTCCCCACCCCCCTCCCCCCTCACCCCAACTCGGAACCCAAACAGACCCCCCCAACCCATTCCTCCCCACCTTCGTAGTCCAATTAGTCCCAGGCCTGCCCTCACCGGACAAGTCTGTGGTGAAATACCTTCGTGGGCGACTTACCACAAGTACTCCTCCCTCGCCGTCCCGCGCCCGCCCCCCCCCCCCCCCCCCCCCCCTTAGCCAGCTCCATCAGTAATGCAATGTCATTCTCCCCCCGGAGCCACATTATGCGGTTAAAGCTACGCCTTCCTCAACCACCGAAGTCTCGGTCGCTGTTCGAAGTGCGTCCGCCATCCCAGCTCTGATTGTGGGCGAACTCGGTCTCTGTGAGGCACTCTGTGTCCTGCGTCTCGAGACCCTCCACCAACCTCCATTAGTTGAGTTCCTTCTCCGCGGCGTGGACGATTCCTCCTCTTCTGCCGTGATCCCTAACACTTCACAGACGTCTTGTAGAGACCGCAGCTGGTGCTGCACTCCATTCCATCGGAATATGAGGCGAAAAGGATGCCCCCATGAGTAGGGGGTGTCGTGTTGTCTCAGGAAGTCTGTCGCAATCTTAAATGCTCTGCGCTTTTGGAGCGTGGTCGCAGCCAGGTCCTGATACAGCGCCACTTGGTGACCTTTGAATGTTATTGACTGTGTCTTCCGTGCTTCAGACATAATCCGCTCCTTCAGCGAAAAATCGGGAAGGAAAGCCAAGACATCCGGCGGGGGCCCTGTTGCGTGCCGCTGCGGCCCCACTCTATGAGCCCGATCTATCTTAATGGGGAAATCTGTAGGTTCGCTAATGACGGTGCGGAACAGTTCCTGCAGATAAGCCACTATGCCGGAGGTCTGTTCTGTGGACGGCACTCCCCGGACCCTAATGTTGTTCCGTCTTGACCTGTTTTCCAGATCCTCATTATGCTGTTGAAGATCTATGTGTTGGTCCCTGAGGCGGAGTACCTCTTGCTGTAAGTGCGTAATCTCTTCGTCCTGTCTTTGCGTGGAGCTCTCAACCGCTTCCACCCTCTCCCCGATGCCATCCACCTCTCGGCGTAGTTCCCGTATTTCACCGGCCACTTCCTTTTTGAACTCTTGAAAGTCTTCCCGCAGTGTCCCGAAAAGTGATTCCAAAAAGGATCTGGTGACCGGGGGCTCTCCGCTGCTTCCCTCGTGGGACCCGCTTGCGCCACCTGACTGTGGTGAGGTCTTGTCTCCTTTACCAGGTGGCTTGTTGAGCATTTCGGGGAGCGTGCGGTTAGTTCCTTTGCCGCCCCTCTGACCGGCCATCTTTCTTACTGCACCGCAGCTCGTGTGCTATCCACAGCCTGCCCCAGCCACTTTGTCACCCGTCCAGGCCCGGACCTCCGGCGCGAGTCTTCGGGAGTCTCCGGTGTGTGTCCCTGCCCCAGATGGTCACCACGACACAAGGCCAAGCCCACGAAAGGCCCAGCCCGGCCACGTGTCAGGTGGGAGCCGGTCTCAACTGCGCGTTCTTCGCCGGCTGCAGATGCGCGTAGGGGCCAGGCCTGGGCCCACAGTGAGCGTTTCCTCCACCCAGAGTATGCGGGACACCCCTGTCGCAGGCGCCTCAAGGCCTCAGCCGCTCAGGACCAGCACACCACAGTCTCAATATGCGTTACACCATTCGAGGGGTCCCCCCCTCACCTCCAATGTCTGCGCACCCAGGGGGAGCTCTGCGCCACTCAGTCACTGCTCCCAATCTGCTTCCCTTCCCGGTCGCGCACAAGGTACCCGGTGCTGTCGCGTTTCTCAATCCACCCCGGTGCAATATGTCGCAAGCCCTCGCTCTGCTCCGGGCAGTCTGTAACCCCTCCGGGGGCTCCACAGCCAAATACACACACCCAGCCCGCGTCTCACCTCCTCTGCTGAAGTCGGGGGGGGGGAAGGGGAAGGCGCCGTCTCAAGGGGAGTCTTTCCCGGTCTCTCCCCTGCTCCCCGGGGCCGCGTCCCCCACCTGACTCAGCTTCAAAGGCCCAGTGCCGCCGCGGTGCCAGTCCCTCTCTGGTGTTGTGCTCCGTAAACTCCCACCCTTCACAAGGTCAGTCCGCAATGCCCCTGGGTGCCCCGCTCGCTCTTCGTCACCCCAAGGTGCCCCTCACCGCCTCTGCCGGGTCGCGGGGGGGAGGCGTGTCCAGGGCCGGTTCCTTCTCACTCTGGTCTCGACCAGTGCCGCTTCAGCTCCCTGGTGCAGGCTGCCGATCGTCGTCTCTCAACCCGGCAGGACTCGCCACCCCACTGGCGCCGCCTCTCTGGCGCCCTCAGCCGTCTGCACGGTCCAGGTAGGCCGCAGCCTCGCGTAGTCCCCAGGCCGGGGCCGAGCCCCTCTCTCCACAAGGAAACCGGCCCGCGGTCCTCCGGACCAGGCTCACTGTGCCGGCGGGTCCCCAACGCTCCTCAGCACCTCTCCGGACCTTCTGCTAGTGCCCGGAACAGCACCAGGGCAGCCTCGTCAGCGGTCCCGGCCTGCGTCTTCGCCCGGCCGCAGCCGCGGCCTCGATTAGTCTCGGGGGCAGACTCGGGCTCACCGCTTCGTTCACGGACCGATCAGCTCTCTCTGGTCCGCGACCGTCGGCTCCGCTGGATCAGCTACCGGCGGTTGCAGCTCAGCAGATCTTCTCACACAACCCCCAGAGGCCACGCTATCGACAGCCGGGCCTCCGGTCCGCTGAGCTCCACCACCACTGTTCGGGGTTCCCGCCGCCAGGCTCACCACGCCAGACACTGCGATCGACGGGGAACCGGAGCTCAACCGCGCCGCGTCCCCTTGCTCTCCTGACCACACCGGGCCTTCCGGGCCGATTGGGGGGTAGAAAAGCGGAAATTCAGGGCTCAGGGCCTAGGCGGGCGCAGGAGCTCGGGAAGAACACGTCCGTTCACTCCGCCATCTTGGCCACGCCCCATATGCCATTATTTAAAGAAATTTCATCCTGTTTTTTAATTTCCCATCTGCTCAGCTGTTAGTCTACAATTCATTAAAGACAGCTCTGATAATCGCTTAAAAGAAGCACAATTTTCTGTATTTATCCACTTTTAAAAATAAATGCAGACAGAAAACAGTGTGTTCTGTCTTATTTATCCGTAAAAACGGAAAACGGGGAGCCTTTAAGATAATTATAAATATGGTCATTTCTTGTGGTTATCTGGTATCTACTGCACAACATGTACTTGGTGATTGACTTAACTAAGGCCATACCAACTTAATTTACTGTAAATGTAGCAGTGGAGTTGCATCGCCACTTTTTCTTTTCTGAAAGATACCGAGATTACCACAGTGCAATTCTTTGTAATGACAGCATAGGATCCCTCTGATCTTATTGGATACTAACCTTTGTTCTATTCATACCAACAACACTTTTGCAAATCCTTAGGCAATCACAGCATCTGTAATTTTATCAAAGGGGTCTTTTGGTGATCATTTGGATTATCCTCTTAAAGCACATGACCTCCAGTACATAGGTGCAAAAGATCTCTCCTGACTTCCCTTGCAGTCCGTTATTTCACAGTTTCCTTTGTTGAAGTGTTCATGCGGAGTAGAAATTAGGAGTGTGCAGAATAAGCATCTCTATAAAATACTAAGCTTGTTCTTGCTTAATAAAAATATTTGACTGGCAGGCTTTGTATTTTCATGATTTTTTAAGAAGAAAGAATTGTAAGAGAATTGCTTTTTTTTTATAAACCAGACACCAAAATGTATATTTTAGATTTAATCAGTTATGAACATTTTATCATGGATATTTTGTGCTAGTTTATAATTTCATAAACAAAGTAGTAAGTAAACTAGACTCTTTAACTACATGGCCCACTGCCTGGGGAGGCCGGGTAGGGAAATATTTTAAATATACTAATAACTTGAGCACGGCTTGATAAATCTACTTTGAATTTGGTAGGTGTTTAGCTTTCTTTTGGTTATAAGAAGTTTTGATCTGATCCATCGGGGAGCAAAGATAATTTGGGGAAGGGGGCAGTAAAAGTTTTTCTCTAATCTACTTTAATCTGGAGAAATTTGACAGTTTGTTAGCGCATTAAGAGTGGGCAGGCTGTCTTACCAAGCTCCACTGCAGATGGCGGAAGTGAGCCATGCAAAGCGCATAATGGATACATGGCGGGCAGATGCTAGATTTGACAAAACCACCGGGGTCTGGTACCCCTGGTATTGGTGCTGTGTGGGTCCGATCGGTCCTGGTGTCCTCTCTCGGTGGGGGGACAGATTTCAGCACAGATACCTCTTCCTCGGCGGCTGCTGCGGTGGGCTGACCGGGGTGCAGTAATACAGTGAACCGGACTCTGCGTCTTCGGTGCCTGCAGACGAGTAACTCCTCTACTCCAAGGGAGGTTGCTGGCAGTCTAATGGGGGGATATTTGGCAGTTGCTCAGCTGCAGGACGAGTCCTCATCTAATGAGCTTTATTCAGTTTAACAAGAACCATAAAAGCATACAGATAAACATGTATATCATTAACTGCGGTGACTGCGAATTTGACGCATGCGCAGATCGGGCAGCCGCCGTCCGCGCACACCCACCCTGACGTCGGGCGGCCCGGGGGTATCGGACACATGGACGTGGTTAAAAATCATCTAAAATGCAATAAAGAGTTATAAAAGGAACTATGAGAATGTTCTCACATATGTAAAAGCATCTGATAGAAAACAAGCAATTATAATTCCAAAGGTACATTATTCTTTTGGCACTGAAGTTGTACAAATCTAGCAGGGGACTACTATATCTTTTGTTTATCTTTGAGAGTCAATCGGCACCATAGGAGTCCCATCTTATTACACGGAACACCAAAACCCCAGCTAATTAAATGCAGCTTTTTTTTTCATTTTTTTTTTATTAGGGCAAGCATTCGAGGCCTCCTATATATACTTTAGTATATACTTTATGGGCTCTGGAGATCAGCCTTAGGACTGGTCTGCTTCCGCTTAGGGACTTCTTTTTTCTGTTCAACTGCCTCTATTTAACTGTCTTGGTAGAAAACGACCAGCAGAGGTCGGTAAAATACCAGAACCACTTTAGCATTCTTCATATTCCAGTCCATAGAAATTGTCTTCCACAAGCATCGTAGACAATATTTTTTTCAAATCTTGTATGTTTAGTGATATGACCACCGAAAGCCCTCCTTTTATAATAAAAACAGCTTTGGACTATACCATTTACCACTGAAAGGCAATATTTCTCTCCATGTGTTCCAATACCTGGTGTGTCACACAGTTTGGTGCTTACTTTCCCTCCATTTTAACAGTAGATGTTTCAGAACCCAGGCTAATGTGCTGCATGGCTTAATACATATAAGGTCCCAAAGGCGAGACCGATTGCATTGCAAATGCTTGGTTTTTCCCCCTGTGTAATTATTTTACCCAATTTATATTCAGTACGGTAAAGGTGGAGATAATATATCTCCCTCTCACTAGAGTACATTCTTGAGCGCTTTTACCAAACAGAACAAACTATTACTTTTGAGGTGTTTGTTTTTAAAATTCTGTATGCTTTTTTGCAAGAATTAACCTTCAGGTTTTAACAGGGTGTATCCATTTCCTGCAGGGGCCACTGTGTACTGGGCAGAAAATCAAAACGTGTTCCTCTCTCGGGGGACTATGCCGCAGACAGGACATTTGTCTGATTTTTGCTCTGTTGCCCACTTACACATAAATATTATCTGATAGAGACTACTAGCCGCAGATTCCTTCACGTATAATTTATCCCCAGGCGTGAGACTGGATCCGGAAACTTTTTGCCACCGCATCCCTGGGCGGCATCACGCGACTCCGCCAAGGCATCGTCTGCGCACGTGATGTCAGCGAGGTCACATAAGCCCCACCCCGGCACGCCTACATCAGTTTTTCTTTCTTTTCCGCGTGCAACGCGGATCCGGTCTTGCTACGGGCCTGTTTTGGGCCCCGTTTTTCTTCATCATTGTCTTTTCTCTTGGTGGAACAGTGTGCGAATGCCTTCAGGCTTCAAAACTTGCACGTCTTATGTCGGCGATGGACCCTCACCTCATTTGTAGGTGGTGTTTAGGGGAGGATCACGGCACCACTGATTGTGAGGCGTGCCAACAGTTGAAGCTGAAATAGCGGCAAGAGCGCCGGATGAAACTACTCTCTGCGCGTCTCTCCAGGTCGACTTCCTCCCCTCGAGCAGCCTCTGCAGACTGCTTCAGATACGGATGCGGTCGTTGTCCTTCTCCGATGTCGCAAGAACGTCGCTCCCTGGTGGGCAATTGTCGCAGTTTATCCCTGGGGACTGGTGTTCAGCCTGCCGGGGTCGTGGACTCTCCACGGGTGATGCAGCCCTGCGTGTCGGCCTCCTATCCACCGTTTCCCGGTGCTGGGGTTTCAAGAGTCCAGATGGAGACATACGTGGTGGCTTTGCAGGCCTTGCTGGCGTCTCCTCCTCCTTTCCCTCCTGGGGCGTCGGCGGATCCCATGCCTTGCGCGGGGCCCTCCTGCGGCTCAGGCCTGACTGGTTTTAGATCCAGGTTTGGAGGATGTGGTGCTGGTTGCGTGCGGCCCCTCGGGGGTCCCTCCTTCAGGCCACGGCGTCTCTGCCTTGCCGCAAACTCCTGCGGGATTCCCTGTGGTGTCGCGGGAGGTCGGCGGGGTTCTGGTCGCATCCCCGAGGCCCGCTCTACCCTCTGGGCAGGCGAAAGCCTCGTCCACGGTTGAGCTGATGCCGCCACGGTGCCGGTGCCTGCTACGGGTGGCACCTCAGAGGTCGGTGACCTCTCCTCGTCCTGCTCTGGGTCGAGGCGGGGTGGGGACCCCTCGTCCCCCCTACGGGCACCTCTCGTCCTTCCCCGCAGACTGCTGCCTCGTTGGAGGTTGAATCGACACTGGCACCACCGCATGGGTCGCCGGACGACCTCAGTCACATTCTGGGCCGAGACTGGCGGAGGACTTCGTGTCACTCCTCCGGTCCCTTTCGTTCCTCCGCGCAGGCGGCTGCCTCATCTGAGCTCCAGTCTGTGTCGGTCCGGCGCCGCCCCTTGGCCACTCTGGTCCCCAGCGCAGTGTGACTTGGTGGAGCCCTATACGGTCTCTCCTTTGGTGCCTGATGGTGCTGGCGTCCTGCCTCAGGGTGCGAACTCTACGGCTCCACACAGAGGTCGTGCCGTGGATTAGTCTTCAGATGATCCCTCTAATCCGGATGCTGGCTGCATATTTGTGTCCTCTTCCTCAAAGACTGGCCACCATGTGGTGTGCGGGTGCTCACGCGGTGTCCATGGCTGTGGGCATTCTATGCATGGGTGACCAGATTGCTCATTTTCTGGCAGACCATCTCTTGGAGGTTCTCCACCAGGGCTCTGGTGGGAGGGAGATCTTGCTTTCTTTTGCTCCTTTCTTCCCTGACGAGGGGCTTAGAGGTGTCCCGCCTCGGGGAAACCAGTGCCTCAACATCTTCTGCACTAACACCTCCTGGCGCTGCGTGACCTGGCATGCCTATCCCTCCACCCCTCTGCTGCCAGTCCACTTTTGCGGACTGAATTTCCCTCCCTGCCACTGCTGTTGACTCCCCCGTCCCGGGAGGCCCGCTGGCTGGACTCTTGGGGGCGTAACATGTTTGCCTCGACTAGCGCTGCCCTGCGAGCTCTTAACACCTTGTGTGCATTGGCTAGTGCCTCCTCTTGGTTGTGGAACTCAACTGAGTCTCTGGGCTCTGCAGATTCCCAGGAGACTGTTCAGATGGACTTGCGGCATCATGCTTTGGATGGCCGGAGCTAGCTGCGTTTATTGTCCTCTCCAATCGGGACATCTCGGAGGTGCTGATCCGTGGCTACCTCCGTCGCCATGTTTCGGGACGGCGTGTTCTCTGGAAATATTCGGGAGCGGCTCATTGACCTTCCGTTTGATGGCAGCCTGTTCCATGCCCCGGCTGCCATCCAGAGGTTCCTGGCAGGGCTCCCTCCTCCCCCTCCTCAGCGACTGCTGGGTTGAGCTGGTTTTGGACCTTTTGGGGCTGATGGCCCTTGCTGTAGATTGTGTTTTCTGGCCATTTGGTCCTCCTTGCTGGGACTTTTGCATTGTTGGCTGCTGGATGGCCCTTTGTTGACTCTGTGTTTTCGCTGGAGTTGTTGCAGACTTGGCCCTGATATTAGACCTTTCTCTTTTTCTTTGGGCTGCTGTCAGGCCTTGGGGCTGCTTTCCCCCCGTGACTCTTTTGTTTTCTCCTCTGCGACTCCTTTGTTTTCTCCTCTGCTGCGGAAGTTCTTCCTAAGAGGGTTCCCATGTCTTGGGACTTACCTTACGTGGGGTAGTGGTAGCTGTTATATAGCTAAGCTCTGCTGGAGAGTGCTGGTCGCCTTCGGGTGCCTGTTCTCCATGGCGTTTCTGTAAGTTGCTATTGCTTCTTGAGGTTGTGTGTGCGACCCTGGTAGTGGTGGGTCTGGGCATTTCCCCTCTTTCCTGCTCTTTTGCTGAGAGCTGGGATGCTTCTGTGTCTTTTTGCTTCTTGCTGTCGGTTATGGTTTTGGGTGCCATTCTGGCTGGCCTGTTGCCTTCCCGTTGGGTGTGCTTGCCTCTTCCCTTGTTTCCTTGGGCCCTCTAGGCTTATTCCTCTTCTGGTTCCTCTGCCTGTCCTGGCAATGGATGGAAGCTCTGTTGCGTTGTAGGTAGAGTGGTGCGTTTCGGCCTCTCGGGCCTTGCCCATGGTTCCTCTGTTGAGAGTGTACTGGCCTCTTCACTCTTTCCTCCTCCTACATCCCTCGGGGGCTGCTGGTGTTCGACTTGCGGGGGTCCTCTGCCTGGAGGGGACGAGGTTACTTCCCTGGTCCACAGGTCTGGTCCCCTGTGGGCCCTCTGTCCTGTCCAGACTGATGGGGTCCTCTTGCAGACCCTCCTTCCCCGTGGGTAGGGCATCTATTCTACGTGAAGGAATCTGCGGCTAGTAGTCTCTATCAGATGTACGAGTTACTTACCTTCGGTAATGATGTATCTGGTAGAGACGATTCTAGCCACAGATTCCTTCACGGCCCGCCCTTCCTCCCCGTTCTGCGAGGACCCAAGGGCTGGTTTTCGGTATTTGCCTCCCGGTGGGGGGTTAGGTCTCCTCTGAATAGCTTCTTTTGCTCTTGACAGTGGCACTGTCTTGTTGCTGTTCACTCCTCCTCTTTGGTTCTCGGAAGATAGGGTTACTTGCTCTGGCTGCTCCAGATTGGGGGGTGGAGGGCGGGGGGGGGGAGGGAGGACAGGGGGGGGGGGGAGAGAGGGTGGGGGGGGGGATTTAATCTCTGCTCTCCCTCCCCTTCCTGCTAGGGGTCCTGGCCCCACTGCTAACCTCTGAGTTGGGGTCCTCTGGTCATGCCCCCTTTTTAGGTCTCGACTATTCTATCCCGTAAGGGATAAATAGACGAGAGTATAGAGGGCAAACCAAGCTCTGAAACCATCACGGATTGCGTCCAGTGCATGTGGTGCACTCGTGCGGAACACGCGTCCGCATCAAAGCCATCAGCCTCCCTCCCACAGGCATCTGAAGCTTCCCCAGCGCGCGCTCGGCCTCAGGCATTCAAGCGTGAAGCTTCCCAAGCGCGCGCTCAGCCTCACTTCTCCTCCCCCTAATTCACCCCTGCTAGGACCCTGAGGATGACTTCTTAGGACTGTCTTTTCCAAATCTCTGTCCCTCACCCCTTCTTTATTTCTTCTTTCTCTCACCCCTTTCTTTTCTCGTCTGCTTCTTTTCTATGTTTACTTCTCTCACCCCTATCGTTTTCTCTCGCTATCTCACGCTTTGTTTCTTTCTCTCTCCACACTATTCTTTCCTACTTCCCCCCTGTATTCTTCCTCTTATCCTCCTTCTTTCTCTTTCATCTCCCCTGCCTTTCTATCCTTCCTGCCTCTCTTTAGCTCTCTTCGTATTGTCGCGTCTTCTCCGGTCTCTCGCCTTTTTCTCTTGTTCGTTCTTTCTCACCCTCTCTACTGTCATCTCCCCCGCTGCTTCTCAAGTGACTGAAAGGGTGTGTTCTGAAACAGACTATTCAATAGAAGTTGGAATTTACTTGAAAAACCCACTATAAGCTACAACATAATGCATTTAAAACTGAGAGGATTGTACCTCGGGAAGACTGGGATAATTGCAGGCTTTGCCTTTCTGCCTTTGCCCTTTCATGAATACATGCCCTCTTTTGTTTGGTTTCAGTGCGCCACAGTTGTCTTCTGTCTGTGTACACACACGTACAAACAAATCAGCCACATGAATGCACATGAACAAATGCTCTCACGTGCAACATCTCAGATATATATCTACCACGCAAAAATACACACCCACACACACCTAACCAACCAACCAACCAACCACACATACAAACGCACACGCAACTACCGAAATATACATACACAGGTACACACAGACGCAACTACTCAAATACACGTATCTGGGCAAGCAAATACACCAGACGCCTCACAGACACAAACAACCACATAAATACACCTACTCTGAGAAACGCGTAAACGCAACCACAACAATACACTTGGTACCCATGCAAATATATCCACACGCACAGACGCAGCTACGCAAATACACATTCGCACACATTCACAAGCTTCCATATACACACCTACCCGCACAACTACATAAATACGCACACAGACATACGTACATTAGCAAATATACCCACGCGCACAGACGCAACCACACAAATAAGCATATATTGCACCCACAAACCTTCACAAACAACCAAATACACATAAACCCCTACACACAAACGCCACCACACAATACATACGCGCACACAAATGTGCGTACATACACACTAAAACATGCTCACATATACACAGATATGCTTGCATATACACGCATGCCTACACGTATCCACAAACATACATACACGTGCATAAATCCCTTCAGCGGTTCAGTTGTTTAATTATGCGGTAGTCACTGAAGCAATATTCTCGTGGTGTTTAGTAAATATGTATACTATCTGCCCATGATGTTTCTCTGGGCTCAGATAGCTGGACCAAGGAATGTAATGTTTATGAAATGCGTGAATGTCCCCTCCACTGTTTTCCTCGTTAGTCAACAAAAAACAATATAGGGTTATACCTAATGTTTATGAAAACACAAGTCCTGTAGCAGGACCCACGGGAGTCGGGAGAGATACAGGCACAGCCTACGCTTTCAAAGTCATTGTCTTATCAGACAGTTCGACCTTCACCATCATTGGTCGCATTAGGACACAGGTAACTGGAAACAGATAGGGAAAGGCTGGGCATTTCGAGCACATAGAGGCAGTAAAGATCTGTGTAGCCAGAACCACCACAGCACCACTCAGCGTCACCACTGCGCCGCTCGGGGCCACCACTGCGCCGCTCGGGGCCACCACTGCGCCGCTCGGGGCCACCACTGCGCCGCTCGGGGCCACCACTGCGCCGCTCGGGGCCTCCACAGCATCAATCTGCAACCATTCAACAACAACAACTGGTTTAAATATGTTCTCTCAATGTTTCAAGCTTTATTACATATGTCACAAAAAGATGTTAATATTTCACTTCTGTTTTTGGATTTTCGTCACAATAAAATACACTGGACATAATCTTCACAAATGTTATTTACAAATGTTTAAGCTATTGCCATTATAAATAACAATCACTTTTATTTAAGTATTAATTATTTTAATACATCTAAGTCACGTAAATACAAAACCTGTTGCATTACAAATGCTATAGGTGTCACATTTGCTAAAGTTATAACTATTTGCATTGTAAATGACAAAGCTACTAATTTAGCTATTTTCAAAACAAACACATAAATAAAAAAATTGTCATTTACAAGACCAATAGCTCAAACTTTCCTAATGCGAGACCTATTGCTCTGCAAATGCTTGTTTTTCTTGGGGGGTGGTTACCCTCTATGCTGGAGTGGCTTGGAGGTGGATTGTTCCTGCCTGTTGGGACTGTCTCCTTCCTTGTTTCGGGGTGAGGGTTGAAGGCCTGCTACATGTGTTATGTTTTTTTACGCAGGTTCCTTGTCTCCGAGTGAGAGGGGGGCTGTCTGTGTATTGGCAGGGTGCCCGCTCTGGGCTTTGCACTGTTCTTACTTCTGTCCCTGCCCTTGGACACTGCAGTGTTGCACTGTTCCTTAGGGTGTCTTTTTATTTTTTTATATACTCTTTTGCACACTGTTCCCATGCTCCCACCGTTCTTAGGGCTCGCCTGCTTATGCGCTTGCGCATAGCTGTCGAGCTATATTGTGGCTTAACGAGAGCTTAACCATCTCGGCGATTTGTTGCTGTGCCAGAGAAAAACAAGCTCAGGCGCATTGGCAAAAAGTGCGTGCAAATCTAAGCCACCAGCCTCCCTCCCACAGGCATCTCAAGCTTCCCCCAGCCGGCATTTCTCCTCCCCTAATTCACTGCACGGCCGGCCGGCACATCAAAGGCTGCTGCTGCCGTGACTCGCATTTCTCCTCCCTCCTCCCCTTTCACTGCCCAGGCCGGCCGTACTTTCACTTTACAGGGCCGCCAGGCCGTGTCTCGCGTTTATTTAACATGGCAGCTTTCTCGCATTTCTCCCCCCCCTCCCCACAGCAATGCCAAGTGGCGAGCTATATTGTGGCTTAACGAGAGCTTAACCATCTCGGCGATTTGTTGCTGTGCCCGAGAAAAACAAGCTCAATGCGCAAGCGCATTGGCAAAAAGCGCGTGCACATCAAAGCTACCAGCCTCCCTCCCACAGGCATCTCAAGCTTCCCCCAGCCGGCATTTCTCCTCCCCTAATTATTCACTGCACGGCCGGCGGCACATCAAAGGCTGCTGCTGCCGTGACTCGCATTTCTCCTCCCTCCTCCCCTTTCACTGCCCAGGCCGGCCGTACTTTCACTACACAGGGCCGCCAGGCCGTGTCTCGCATGCCAGCTTTCTCGCATTTCCCCCCCCCCCCCCCTCCCCCCCATCCCCACAGCAATACAAGAGCTTTTTTTCTACAGTATTCGGATTGTCTCTTTCAAGGAACTTGCGTACATCGCATTCGAGACTGCCTCTCTTTTCTTTATTGCCGACGTTTTCGGCCCTTCCTTCAGGTATGGAGTGGCACAGAACGACAAGGGCAGAGAACAAGTCACATATGTTCATGATTGTGAACCCTCAGTCTTTGGCTCGCTGCCCAAGCCTTCTTTAGGTGTCCCCACTCTGTGCGTCTTCTCTTGTCTGCTTTATTCCCCCCAGCTGGCTCTGAACCAAAGCCAAACAACACTTAATTTTGGTTTACAATTCATTTGTCACAAAGATTCAAACCATTCAGGACTCCTTTTCCCCTGTGGACTTATCTGGGGCAGCTGACTGTGTCGCCCAGACTGGACAGGTACCATCCTCAGAAGCCGAGAGTGTACCCACACTATCGGTTTTTCCGCAAATGACTTGCGCAACCTCCCTGGAACTACTGACCCGGCTTCAATCTGGCTCGCCTCTGGACGTATGTCCAGCAAGATGTTTGGGCAGGGTGGCTCCGGCACTTAACAACTTGCTGAACCCCCTGCTCAATCTATCTTTGAGTTCCGGAGCGGTGCCGCGGGAGTGGAAACATGCTCCCATTCTGCCGCTTATCAAAAAGCCTCAGTTAGATCCGCTGCAATTGGCTAACTATAGACCGATCTCCCTCCTCCCTGCTCTGGCGAAGGTAGTTGAGAAGCATGTTCAACTCACACTTACCACCTTTATTGAGAAGAATAACATTCTGCATGACTCTCAATCTGGTTTCCGTGCGAACTATAGCACGGAGACAGCCCTCGTGGAGGTGACCGACACCATCAGGGAGACGCTCGATCTTGGGGGTAAGGCTATGTTAGTCATGTTGGACTTGTCGGCGGCCTTTGACACCGTCCCTCATGCTGGTCTCCTTTTAAGACTCAGGGAGATCGGCTTGCGGGGGACGGTGTTGGATTGGTTCCATTCTTTCCTTTCGGACCGCCGGCAGGTGATCTGGGCTCCCCCGTTCTCCGCCAAAATGCAAGCGCTAGAGGTTGGGGTTCCTCAAGGGTCCATTCTGAGCCCCACCATATTTAATATCTATATGGCCCCTCTGGCGCTTGTAGCGGAGGCTTATGGGGCCCGGGTCATCTCATACGCTGATGACACCCAGCTTTTGTTCACCTGCAGCAAAGGTGAGGCTTTTGACGGCGACAGGATTAAGGGTTGTTTGAGCGCAGTGTTTGCGTGGTTTCTGAGACACAGCCTGAAGTGCAACTCAGATAAATCTGAGTTGCTGTTCTTCGGCTGTACTCCTGATCCGGACTGGAAGACCTGGTGGCCCCAGGATATGTTTCCCCCTGAGCAATCATCTTCCCAAGTGAAAAATCTGGGAGTGATGTTTGATGATGCTCTTTCCTTTAGCCCCCATATTATGGGGATATCCGGGAAATGTTTTGGCATCCTCAAGATGTTGAGGAAGTTTCTTCCTCTACTGTCTCTACAATACCGGAAGACAGTAGTACAGGCGTTAGTGGGATCTAGGTTAGATTACGCTAATGCGCTCTTTGCAGGTCTGCCCAAGTATCTTTTGGCCAGACTGCAAATTGTCCAAAACTCGGCGGCCAGAGCAATCTTCGGCTTGCCAAGGAGAGCCAGCGCTCAACTACTTCTAAATAGGCTGCATTGGCTGCCTATCTCCAAGAGAATCAGATTTAAGATTCTTACGCTGGCCTTCAAAGCCCTTCATTCCATCGGTCCCAACTATATTAGGAAGCGGATTGCTTTCTATGTGCCGCGGAGGGTGTTACGATCTGCCGATTTGGCTAAATTGGAGGTGCCCCCGGCTAAGCGGGTCCGGATGGGAGAACGAGCCTTTCAATTTGTGGCAGCCCGCTGTTGGAATGAGCTTCCTCTCCCTCTACGCAAAGCTACGAACCTCCTGGGTTTCAGGAAAGAGTTGAAGACTCTCCTCTTTTCTGTGTGAATTTTGTGATAACAGTGCTGTTCCCTTTGTGTTTGTAGATCTCAGGCCTCTTTTGCCAAAGCGCCGGGACGCCCCTTTGGGCAGCCGTGCGCTCTAAAAATATGGCCATAACATAACATAACATTTGTTGCCTAAGATAGTTTTCTGATCTTTACAGGGCCTGCCTTTTGGCTTCCACGTCTTGCCTTGTAGCTCCATGTTAGGAATACACCGTTCTGTTTCTGGGCTTTGATTCGCCAGACTAATGCATTCTGGGAGTTGCAGTCTTGCTTCCTTCTGCTAAACCAATGGAACTAACTATCCTGGTAATTAGGAACGACCTCATGGTGTTTGGGCGACATTGTTGGAAAATGTTCATGTTTGAAGCATGTTTAGTGGTACGTTTATCACCTAATGTCTAAAGATGCCATCTTTAGACTGCGCCTGCTCCGCCATGCTTGTGCCTCTGCATCCTCTCTCCTTTGCATTTAGTAGCACAGTTGTCAGTAGTCCTATCTGACCAGTGGAACTTGAAGCCAGCCCTAAATGTTTAGCTACCAGCATGAGTCATGCTGAACATGTAAAGTTGCTTTTCTCATTACCAGTATGGGCTTTATAAGTCCCAGCATGCTTTGTGCTGGGGTCTGGAAACAAGAGTAGCTTAATATCACTCATTATAAGGAGCAAGGAGACCGCTATGCTGTAGAATACACTTCTGCACGTTCGCGTTTTCACCTTCTCTGATTTTCCATCTAAGCGCCCACCCCCATCCGACTTGTTGTGAGGGTCTGCTTCTTTGTCTTTTCACTCGCACCCCTGCTGCTGGGTATCTTCCATTCAGCCCGGAAATACATGGGAAGCGCAGCCTGGAAATTGGCCCATAGTATATCATTTAAATATAATTCATTCGTGTAATTCATGTAAATATTCATTTTATGAAGGACAGTGAATTTTTAATCTTTTCGCTAGCAAAACCCCCCTGTTACGTTACATCTGCATCCCCAACCTCAGTCGAAATACATCCCTGTAAAATGCCCTAGCAATCTGCCCCTCCATCTATACTATCCCGGTTGTTTTGATTATAATTGTTAACAATGTGAAAGCAGTAGAGAAAGCTACATCGTATACCTCCCTGACTCCGCACAAAATACGCGCTTGAACTCTTCGTCCTCTTGGAGTGTAGAAATGCGAATTAAGTCTTATTTTTTGTACCATACGTTATGCCGCCATGATTGCTCTCAAGTTGCAAGGACCCTCCATGCGTGGTGTCATTTTTTGCACCCTTCCAGGACCTGATTAGCCTAAAACAACAAAGTCACCAGATGTCTTGTTCTAAGCCAGTCACAAAGGCCGTGTTTTGCGAGACAGCAGGATACGCTTGGGGCGCGAGAACAAAGATGCTGGAGAGTTACTTGCAGGCTCATAATGTGTGTCATCCCCATTATTAACAGTCTGAGAATGTGTATGCCTAATGAACCCCATCACTCAGCGCCACCTCAGCATCACTCGGCGCCACCTCAGCATCACTCGGCGCCACCTCCGCATCACTCGGCGCCACCTCCGCATCACTCGGCGCCACCTCCGCATCACTCGGCGCCACCTCCGCATCACTCGGCGCCACCTCCGCATCACTCGGCGCCACCTCCGCATCACTCGGCGCCACCTCCGCATCACTCGGCGCCACCTCCGCATCACTCGGCGCCACCTCCGCATCACTCGGCGCCACCTCCGCATCACTCGGCGCCACCTCCGCATCACTCGGCGCCACCTCCGCATCACTCGGCGCCACCTCCGCATCACTCGGCGCCACCTCCGCATCACTCGGCGCCACCTCCGCATCACTCGGCGCCACCTCCGCATCACTCGGCGCCACCTCCGCATCACTCGGCGCCACCTCCGCATCACTCGGCGCCACCTCGGCATCACTCGGCGCCACCTCGGCATCACTCGGCGCCACCTCGGCATCACTCGGCGCCACCTCGGCATCACTCGGCGCCACCTCGGCATCACTCGGCGCCACCTCGGCATCACTCGGCGCCACCTCGGCATCACTCGGCGCCACCTCGGCATCACTCGGCGCCACCTCGGCATCACTCGGCGCCACCTCGGCATCACTCGGCGCCACCTCGGCATCACTCGGCGCCACCTCGGCATCACTCGGCGCCACCTCGGCATCACTCGGCGCCACCTCGGCATCACTCGGCGCCACCTCGGCATCACTCGGCGCCACCTCCGCCTCACTCGGCGCCACCTCCGCCTCACTCGGCGCCACCTCCGCCTCACTCGGCGCCACCTCAGCCTCACTCGGCGCCACCTCAGCCTCACTCGGCGCCACCTCAGCCTCACTCGGCGCCACCTCCGCATCACTCGGCGCCACCTCAGCCTCACTCGGCGCCACCTCAGCCTCACTCGGCGCCACCTCCGCCTCACTCGGCGCCACCTCAGCCTCACTCGGCGCCACCTCCGCCTCACTCGGCGCCACCTCAGCCTCACTCGGCGCCACCTCAGCCTCACTCGGCGCCACCTCCGCATCACTCGGCGCCACCTCAGCCTCACTCGGCGCCACCTCAGCCTCACTCGGCGCCACCTCAGCCTCACTCGGCGCCACCTCCGCATCACTCGGCGCCACCTCCGCATCACTCGGCGCCACCTCCGCATCACTCGGCGCCACCTCCGCATCACTCGGCGCCACCTCCGCATCACTCGGCGCCACCTCCGCATCACTCGGCGCCACCTCCGCATCACTCGGCGCCACCTCCGCATCACTCGGCGCCACCTCCGCATCACTCGGCGCCACCTCCGCATCACTCGGCGCCACCTCCGCATCACTCGGCGCCACCTCCGCATCACTCGGCGCCACCTCCGCATCACTCGGCGCCACCTCCGCATCACTCGGCGCCACCTCCGCATCACTCGGCGCCACCTCCGCATCACTCGGCGCCACCTCCGCATCACTCGGCGCCACCCCAGCATCACTCGGCGCCACCCCAGCATCACTCGGCGCCACCCCAGCATCACTCGGCGCCACCCCAGCATCACTCGTTCAATATGTTCTTTCAATGTTTCAAGCTGTTTTCAAGCTTTCACGCTTTATTACAAATCACAAGTTATTTCACTTCTGTTCTTGGATTTTCGTCACAATAAAAAACACTGAACATAATCTTCACAAAAGTTATTTACAAAAGTTTACGCTATTGCCATTACAAATTAAATAAATAATTTAAGTATTAATTATTTAAAAAAATTAAAAGCCATTGTTATTTGTAATATCAATACATCTAATTTACTTAAAATACAAAACATGTTTCATTACAAATGTCATAGGTGTCACTTTTGCGAAAGTTATAACTATTGGCATTGTAAATGACAAAGCTATTAATTTAGCTATTTTAAAAAATACCACATAAATAAAAAAAATTCATTTATAAGACCAATAGCTCAAACTTTCCTAATGCGAGCCCTATTGCATTTCCAATGCTTGTTTGTCTGGTGGTTCTGCGTTGTGGTGCGGAAAAGTTCTCCGATGAAAACTGACATTGGCGTGCCGGGGTGGGGCTTATGTGGCTTCGCTGACGTCACGTGCGCGGAAGACGCCTTGGTGGGTTCGCGTGATGCCGCCCCGGGACGCATCGCTGCTGTGGCAAAAAGTTTCCGAATCCAGTCTCACGCCTGGGGATAATTCTACGTGAAGGAATCTGCGGCTAGAATAGTCTCTACCAGATACATTGTTACCGAAGGTAAGTAACTCATACTTTAGTGGTAGACTACCCAACCGAAATCTCACAGATATTTGGCATGGGGAGGAGAAATTGTGTCAAAGAAAACTTTAAACTTTGGGCTAAACTTGAACTCCAAGAACTGATTGTCAGCGATTGCTTCTCTAGGTTGTGTGACCGAAGTAGGAAGGTCCAATAGCTGGTTTTAAGTTCAGCAGCCTTCTGAGATTCTTAGGACTATCCATAATCTGCTCCGCTCCAATCTCCTGCACTATACTGAGATGTTGGTCTTTAAATTACTCAGTGCACCTCTATACTATGTTAGTTCTGGGCTAGACAAGATACGATCCTAAAACATCCCTCGACGGGTGCAGAGTGGGTAGGTCTTGAGCTTCCTTGCTGGCACCAGGGGAGTTTTTGCAGCAGAGCCTCTGCTTATGGGAGTCCCAGTCTTTAAGAGGGTCAAGGCAGGCAGGTCCTCTGGGTGTCCCAAGGTTACGGTCCACAGGAGTCGCTGGTATTTAGCAGGAGCAGGATCGACAGGCCGGTAGGGCTGGGGCCAAGTCATTTGGTGTTGTCCTGTTAGCAGCTGCACGGCGGGTGGTCGTCTTTCTTGTTTTATCGAGATCTGAGGAAGGAAGGTTCAGGGTGCCCCTAAATACTAAATTTAGGGGCGTTATAGGTCCCTGTCCTGGGGTGGGTACACCCCCTAGTCTGCTCCTCTCCTGTGAGAGGGGGGCAGGAGCCTAGCTGTGATTGGGCAGGGCTCCCCATCTTAAAGATGGCAGGAGCCCGGGGTCGTGCTTCATCTCGCCTCTCCCACCTGAGGCGTGGGGTTGGCACAGGCTGCCACACTCTCCTTCCTGACATAGGATTTCCCACCAGTGTGGGGTCAGAACTGGTGGGGGCCAGTTGCGGAGTACAGCAAATGGTCTGGAGAAGCTCACAAAGGTGGTATGCCTTTTAAACTTCCCCCTGCCCGTCCTGGGGGAGGAGACCTAGCACCTCGACCAGGATGTGCATTGTTGCAGGCCCCCAGCTGTGTGGCAGCCTAGGCAGCCTCTCAGACCAGACGTGGATTGTAGGTTAGGTTTCAGGGGGCATCTCTAAGATGACCTCTGGTGCATTTTACATTAAATCTCACACTGGCATCAGTGGGTTTAATGTGCTGAGAAGTTTGGTACCAAACTTGTCAGTCTTCAGTGTAGCCATTATGGTTCTGTGGAGTTCGTAATGACGACCTCCCAGCATCATTTACGCTTAATGGCATCACTTCACTTAGTGCCCAGGAATGCCCTAGGTACTGTAGGGGCACAGGGCTAATGCACCTGTGCCCACACCTCTGGCATAGGGCACCCAGCTAGAGGGGTGACTGAAGTATGCCAGGGCAGTGGGTTCTGTGGGCATGGAACACAGGGATGTGTGCCATGTCGACTTTGTTCAGTTCTGTACTTAGACACTCCGCCTGCAAAGGCATTGTGTGGGTGTCGGGGTACAGGGGCCCTGTGGGCGGCGCAGTAAGTGCTGCAGCCCTCAGGGGTCTTTTCAGGTCACCATGCCCTGGGTACCTAGGGTACCGTTTACTAGGGGATGACAGGTGGCCAGAGATGCCAATTGGGTTTTTACTAGGGGATGACAGGTGGCCAGAGATGCCAATTGGATTTTAGTTTCAACACACTTTTAGGGAAGTAACACAGGCCCTGGGTACCTGGTTGGCAGGAGCCCAGGGCACACTCAGTCAAAGCACATCAGCAGTTCGGAAAAAAAGTGGGGGCATACCAATGCAAGAAGGATGGCATATTCTGTGTATGTGTATGTGTATGTGTATATATATACACATATATGTATATATATGTGTGTGGATATATGTATGTGGGGCTTGTTGACATTTAAACTGCACTTTGTGACAGCTTGCTGAAAATACCCTGGCACTGCCGAAGGAGGCCGAAATGCATTTGCCACACAGCTGCAAATAAAGGAAGTTTTCTTTGTTCCCCACGGGCTTCTGCTCTTTTTTGTGTGTGTGTGTGTGTGTGTGTGTGTGTGTGTGTGTGTGTGTGGTCTCGCCTGAGCCAGCGCATACGCTGGTCTGGTGAGGCTTTCAGTGAGTGGGCATTTTAAAAAGACCACACACTTTCTGTGGCCTCTAGCGTGCGGGTACGCGCACAGTCACGAGCAGAGGCGCTATCTGGCTTACCCCTCTCGTCATGCACTCAGCGCATCGCTCGCGGGCACACAAAGCGTGTGGACGCTCTAGCTGCTTTCACTTTTGCAGCCGCGCGCCCACTCACTCCGCCCTGTCTGTGTCCGTTTTGAAGACCGCTTGTCAAATTCAATGTATTGCCTGTTGCTCTCAGGCAGCAGTGCCCCTCTCCCCGGATCGTTTTTTTTGTTTTGTTTCACGGCGTGTGTTCAGCCAGGTCTGCTGTTTTCCAAAGCGACCCTCCGGCTCGTCCCCCCTGCACTTCCTGAAGGTCGTGCGCCGGCATAGACCCGCCTGCAGTTGTTCCTATATTAAAAATGCGCGGGCCAGCGCGTGGTGAGGCATAAAATTGTCCGCCTGTGTCTGCCCCCCTCCATGGCTCTCTGGCTCCTTTCCTTCATACTTCTGGACCCCCTTCTCCTCCATCCCTTCCTGCCCTGCTCCTCCCTCTCTTTTGTCCACCCCTCTCTCCCGCCCCTTTCTATGTCCCTCCAGTTCTCCATGCAGATGGACTTGATCCGGCAGCAGCTGGAGTTCGAGGCCTGGCACATCCGCTCCCTGCTGGAGGAGAGGTTCGGCACCTCGGATGAGATGGTTCAGAGGGTGCAGGTATGTCCGACTCTCATTTCTGCCTCAGCCTACCGCGCCGCTGCCTCGGACATGGCCCAGTGTACCGCGCCGCTGCCTCGGACATGGCCCAGTGTACCACGCCGCTGCCTCGGACATGGCCCAGTGTACCACGCCGCTGCCTCGGACATCCTGCTTCTGTGTTCCTTTTCAAATTCAATGTATTGCTGGTTGCTCTCAGGCAGCAGTGCCCCTCTACCTGGATCAGACCAAATGAACTTGTGTGTAACTTAAACCCAGTGGACATCGTGGTTAATCCTTCGTGTGAACTTGTTGATGGTTATTCAGAAAATTAGTTAACGTTGACTATCACTTGAACTTTACTCCAATGCGAAGTAGTTGCATTTTTTTTTTGGGGTGGTTTGATATTTTGACTCCCTACGTACCTGTTTGAAGCTCGTACTTGATATTTACATATTCTATGCGATTATGCAGTGTCTTTCCTCAGTATTCAGCTGTACTCACAGAGCTGTGTATCACAAAGCACACCGTATCACAAAGCACACCGGGCAAACTAGAAAAGGACGTCCAGATTTAGAGTAGAACTGGTATTTTTTTTTCTCCTTAAGGTGCTGTGTACTTGATCTGGAACAATGTATATAGTTTATTTCATTTATAGGGAAGGTGTTCTAATTGACTCAGCATGCTAAATGGTATAATTTACACAAGTCTTAAAATTATCTGTCCGTTCCGGCTAGCTTCCATTTGTGCATACCACCCTACTTTTATTTGTTGTCTCTTGTTTCAAGTGTGTGGAAGCATTTTGTAGGGATATTAGGTTTTTGACATCCGTTTTAGTAGTTACTTTTTCAGATGATGCCATTAGTAAGCAGGAGCTGTAGACTTAAATCAACGAAATCTGTAGAAACTGCAGAACAAGATAGCTCAGGGAATTCTATGCTGAGCCTCTTCTGTTCATGGTCCAGTGCTTCAACTGTGTTACTGCTACGGCTGTTTTACATAATTGTGAGTGTGGCTGAACTTCTTTAATTCTCTCTTTCAGCTATAGTGCGTATGCTGCTCAGCCAACCCAACCCTATGCACAGGCCACGCAGGTGAGTGAGTGGCATCTCCTTAAGTGCCTTAGCCCAGCACACTTTCAAATTGTCATCCATCTGTGGTTGCGTATCCTCGTTGAGCCTCTTTAATGTGCAACAAACGCATCTTGGAGTGCTTTAAACTGCTCTTAATACGGAGTATTCGAGGGTAGCAGGGAACCGGCCCAGGATAGTAGCTGAGCATTACATGGGTCTAAAGGGCCAAAGAATGTAATTAGTTGAGTTTAACAACTGATAAATGTAACTAGGTTAGTCTCCTAGATTTGCACACTAATGAAATATGCGCCACATTGTATGAGCCTCCTATATGAGTACTTGAAACTGCTACTCTTTCCTCCCTTTTCTCCCTCGTCTGCTAGCAACTATTTGACAGAATACTTGTAAATGATGTCAGTATTTCTTTTTTAAATTATGTACACAGATGTAAACTGACCCATTTTGCTTACTTTGAAGTCCTTTTATTCTTTGATCCTGGAGTATTTTGCTGGTGGGCCCTTCAAAGATGCAGTTGGATTTTAAACGGATTTATGATTTCTGAAACCTATTTGTCAGAGCTAAAGTCTGCTTCAGTTCCCTGTTCTGAACTCCTGTTTTTATTGAAATAAAACTGACCGCTGGAATGCATGAATTTAATGATGGGTTTACTTTAAATGTTCAATGTTTTTGTATCGCCCTTAGCAACAAGCCTATGGACAGCCGGCCTATGCAGCATATGGGCAGCCCACTGATGGAGGTTATGCACAGGCTCAGAATGCTACTGCCAGCTATGCACAGACTGCTGCCTATGCTGCGGCTTATAGCCAACCTCCAACTGGTAAGGGTAGTGTGGGAGCGGAAATGCTTGTGAAGGACCAGAATAGTGTATTTGTTAGGGTGCAATTGTTTATACACGGTGTAGCTTTAAGTAGCCCATTGTATTTAGCATGCAGATCAAATCTTGCATGTCTTGATTTCTTTACCATGTCTTTTACAGTAGAAGATTGCTTCCCAAGCTTGTCACTTCTCACACTTGCATGCTCATGCTAAACGAGAAGGAACTGGCTGGATGTATGTCTAATCTGACGGGGGCCTTGTGCTACTTGCTTGTGCTAATACTTGCTCTTCTTTATAAATGTACATGCTATCCTGTCCTTACGCAGGTTTGCTTTTGCTTTCCAGTAGCCTGTTAACAAAATGTGTTCAATATTACGGTGCTTAATGGAATGCCAGCTGTCGGTATTCTAAGTACATGTGATATCTCATCCAGTTTTTTTACGTTCTGAACTTGCATGTGTTTTGTGTTGCTATTGTTTCTCAAAACATTTTCCGACATGTCTGCTGTGCTTGAATCTCTTTAATGTGGCAAATCCACAGTTCGTTTCTCAAACCACGCTCCTGTCCATAGATGCTCTCATACTCGCTGCAATTACTGTTCTAAATCTGCAGTGTAGCCCAAAAAAGAACCTTCTTTTAGATTTCCAAATAAAAAGAATATGGAATGCCTGTGTAGATTTTTCAAGAGCGTTGCTTCCATTTTTGATATTTTCCGTTAACTTGATGCCCTTTTAACTTTTGCTTTAGCTGCTTTTTCCCTTTTTTTACAGTTGATGGGAGCATCATAAATTTCAGTTCTCACACTTTTATGTAATCTCAAGAAGAGTAATCGGTGTGCCACTAGGTGTAGCAGCCTACGGTTAATGTCTGACCTGGCATGATATTCTCATCCTTGCATCTCAATGGTTTAAACCTGGTGTGCAGCAAAAAAAATGCACTTTTCGGGTTGCTCTCTTTTTGCTGTCTTGGAGTATGCAATTTAGAAAATAAAAATCTCTAACACACGCTAAAAGAAGTATTTTGAAAAATGCAGGTGAAAGAACACGTTTGATGTCACTCGAGTAGTGCATATGACATATATGCAGTCACACTTCAATCCACCTCATAGCAGCGTTGTAAAATTCAACATGCTGAAGATTTACATCCAGGCTTCAAGAGCCAGGGATTCTCGGAATTAATTTTTGATCTGGTTTAAAACCTTTGTCTGTATTCTTTTCTCTTCTCACCTGCATCTTTTACAAAGTGTATCACTTTTACAGAAAGTTTGATTTGACGGTGACCCCATGTATGTCAAATCTGTGTAAAGATGCAGATGACCATCTTGTTTCGAGGGGGCTTGTATCTGTATTGCAGTGATGATGAAACAGTTGGCCAGTGGCTTGCCAGTTGATGCATCTGCCAACTGTATCAACATTCTTGGAAGCAAAATAGGTTAACTTGAAGAGGATCTGCTTGTGATGTGTTTTGAACTTAAGATACTGTTGTGCATTTATTTCTGTTTGGTAAAACATTTGTTTTTAGACTTTAAACTAGGCGCCATTATATACAGTACATGTAATTTAGAACTTGGGAAGAATTTAAAAAGTATTTCAAGCGAGTTACCCATCCCCGTCTTAAGATCTAAATGTTGTGTTCATCAGATAAATGCTTCAGTTTGACCCAATGTACATTCCACCCTGGAACGAGAAATGCTACCAATCTTTATCTTGACCAGTATGTTTTCCTAGTTCTTATTCTATGGCTGAACAATGTTTCCAGAGGGTTAGTGTCATGTATATTGTTGCACTGTCATAGCAAAACGAGTCACTGCTAGCGAAGCCTAAAGCTCAACGAACAAGAGGAAAGATAGTAGTTGTAGAAGGTTGGATAAACTGATCCAAGATTACCTTTAGTTCAGCTCCCTAAAGCTGTGCCTAATGGTTATCTTGATCAGTCTTGCAGCCTTTAAGGTGCAGAAGTTTTTTTGGGCTTTAGTAGTATATGCCGATAGTAGTTTCTCCGCTGCTTTACCTGGTAAGAAAAAAAATAATTGCATCCAAAATCACTTCTAATGACTTGCAGTAATTTTAGAGATGAAATGTAGGTTGGAGCACACTACCTCCCATCTCAGCACAGTTCGCCCCTTTGCATTATGGGGAATGCAGTACACATTAGCTCTTAAATATTGACTGTAGTTTTGTATCCTTCATCAGTAGAGATAAAAAACTATTTCATCTGGGGTTGGTGGAAATGCTGCCAGTCTTCACAGGTCTCAGTACTATTCTTGGGCACACATGTGCTCGTCTCCAACGCTTGTCAGCTTGCTGGCCCAAGGGAGCCTTTTAAACAGAAGTGGGGTCGGGGGCACACTGCCTCAAAGCCCAGCGCAGTTTGTCCTTTGCAGATAGTGCTGTACATCTCTAGGCACATCAGTAGGGAACAAAAAATGGCCGTGTTTCCAGCAGCCACAGATGAAAGTTTTTTTGATTTCTACTGATGAAGGATGAAATCCAGAAATGCGTATCTAGAGATGTACGGCACTATCTGCAGCAACTTTGGTGAAAAACTACAGTTAATATTGAAAATAACAGCCAATTGTGCACTGTAGTTACCACAATTCAAAGGGGCGAACTGCGCTAGGATGTGAGGCAGTGTGCTCTCAACCCCCTTCAACAGATGATTTCCAATGTTAAAAAATTAGATGGGTTTAGCTTCCATTTAAATGTTTAACTAAACAAAGTTGTACTTTATATGCAACTACTGCAGGAAGTTCATTAAATCATCAGCTGTAATATGTTCGTTGCTGGTAGTTTGGTGAGCCTCAAATCCAATTCTCCATCAAGGACTCTTCTTTCCTAAAGAACAGTGAATTCCACTACCATTTATGAAATAGCAGATATTAATATTTGAAAGACTATAACATTTTTCTTTTAATGTTTCCTATCTAAATATTTTCCCTTTCTTGGTATTAAACTGTTAGCTAAAAGCTTAGACTGCTTAACACCAAGAAAGGAAGCCTTTTATTTGTATTCCTTTAAAAAAGAAAAACTATATTAGGATACGAGGTCGAGGCTTATGGGCTCCAGCTGCTTTAAATGCCGAGTATCCTAGAATGCAGTTACTTGCAAAAATTCTTGATCCGTTCCAGAGTTGTAATGTTGCTGAACCAAAATCCCCTGCTACCTTCCAGCCCAGGCAAAGCCTAAAGAACCGAGAGCATAGGATGGACGTGCCCTCTCCGTAAAAAAGAAATTGATGTTGAGGAAGAAAGCTTGAGTGCTTGAGGTTATGTTATTTATTTTCTTCTATAGCGCTCGGCTACTCCAAGGAGCATCCTGGCGCTTTGGCGAAGAGAACTTATGCAGAGTAACAAACATAACAACTAAAAGCTGAAAAGAAAAAAACAATAGGAGAGCCTATACAGAGAAGAGCCAAGTCTTTAATTCCTTCCTGAAAACAAGAAGATTGCTTGTCCTACGTAAAGCCAAAGGGAGCTAGGAGGTTGAAAGGAAGAAACATCTGAAGGCAGACATGGAGGTTCTTAAGGAGAAGAAAGGCATTTGAGGAGTCCTTGAAGGACTATAAAATTACTCTTCACCTCACAGGGAGAAATCACCTAAATGAGAGCAAACCCAACTCTATTCACTGTTAACACTAGAGCCTCAAGGGGAAAGGAGTAAGAGCGATTCCAGAATGGGAAGAAAGAGCGTATGTTTGAGCAAGAGCCTTTTCAATTACCTGCAGACAACCGTGGTGGGATGGAATGTCCTCGACAAAGATTTGCACAGGAATGGGTGGACAGATATCCGTCTAAGCCATTGCCCCTTACAATGTTTCAATATATAGCACCTTGGTGAAAAAGGCTGTCAGATACTTATGTGGGGGGTCAGTTAGAGATGCAGCAGGCTGGGTCATGCCTCTTGCTGGAAACACTATTGCTCCAAGAGAAAGTGATGTTTCTCCATTTATTGCCCAGTGTACTGACCAAGGGCGAGATGCCTTAAGAAAACCGGCTGCTGCCAAAGTAGTCACTCCAGGGTGGGAAAGAAGTGCAGAAATTTTGCCTTTATCGAGGGCATTGTCATGACTGATTCACTCCTAGATACCACAGCATGGAAGGGGACTAATACACCGGCCGCAACACAAAGATTAAAAACATTTTTTAAGTTAAGATGGTGGGAATTAAGATGGAGATGTGAGCAGCCTTTCAGTGGTGCATCGCCAACCCTAACGAGCTGCTCGGTGCCTAAATATTACCATTACACCATTTTGTTTAGAGATTTTCTTTGGAAGTGGGGTGCCCAAAAAACTGTTACTTTAGGTGATGCTGCAACCTCATGGTGGTTTCAGACACTCACCCAGTGACAGATCTGGATTGACTCTATCATCGTTCCTTAGCTCACTTCGCCACCCCAGTTCAGACCCAGCTCTATGCAAATCAGTCTTGACCCTGTGCCTCATGGGAACAGTCCAGCCCGAACTGCCAAGCCAGGTCTTCCCTGGACCTGTGCCTCATGGGAACAGTCCAGCCCGAACTGCCAAACCAGGACTTCCCTCGACCAGAAACAATCATCCTGTGACTGGTTTCGGGGGGGGGGGGAGGGGTGGAACACCCCTCGTCAGGCTAGCTTGAATCCCGAGTGGGACGGGAATGCCCAGACGTGGGTCCCGTGCTCTCAATGACACTGTAGTCAAGCTAGCCTTCCCGGGGCGGGGGGGGGGGGCTGATGCCTTGAAACCGGTCCCAGGATGCTTGTTTCCTGTCCAGGCAGGACCCGGCCTGGCAGTTCGGGCTGAACTGATATATGGGGAACAGGGTCAAGACTGATTTGCATATGGCTGGGTTTGAACTACAACGGCACGGGGAGCAAAGAAAGGTGGGTTTAGGCCCAGATCTCTGTACTGGGGTGCTTTTTTGACATTGATCAGCATTCTCTGAATCCTATTCAACAAAGAAGAAAGACGAAGTGCTCTAAAGACTACCTCGCCTCGGGACCACTGGTTCTATGCAACCGAACGGTGGTCCTGCTTCAGAAAAAAATGCTAATGCAGTATCTCCCTTTAGTGCTACTAAATGGACTTTCAGAACAAGTTCTCTGGATGACAACCTTTCTGTTGCTTCTGATTTTTCAGCCAGTGCACCAGAGTGATATTAATATTGTGGTGTTGGATGAAGGGATGCTTATCTTGACATAATTAGTATGCACATCATCGTAGGTAGAAGACCTGTTGAGAGTAGTAGAACCTCTGTGGCTTCCTGCTACACCCATCTATAAAGACCAGTTTCCAGTTAAAACTGGTTACAACAGTGACTGACGTGTAGCCTTCTTCTGGAAACATTTCACTGCGAATGGTTAATCCCAAGATGCATGCCCCTAACGACTAAACTTTTTTTTTTTTACTGTAGTGCTTTCTGGCCCACAAGTCTCGCTTAAATTCATTTGAGTCCTAAAATGGTGGTTGCACTCTTGTGAATTTAGCAGGCTCGTAGCTGAGTACTGATGCAGGGCCACACATTGATTTCACTGCTGGATCTTCAGGGACCACCAATTACCCCATATGGGCTGATTAATTGATTTGTCTCCCTGGTCCCTGCTTCACTCTTTAGATGCTTACACCCTTGACTTTCTTTTGGGAGAGGAGGTTGCCAAGCTCTCTTAAATATCCTAATATGAGAAATCTACATGGTATCGAATGTGTGTATCAACCTTTTTGGTTGTATCTTAGCCACAAAACGAGCTAACATTCTGCTTTCTTTGGTTTATTTTTATCTTTGTTTACCAACATGTTGAATACATTCCTTTCGTCGTTTTCCTTTAAAATAATGCACTAACAATTTTGATGTTCCATGTTTAATAGATTGCTTTCTGAGCTTATAAAATACAGCTCCTATAGTTTTACATGACTTCTTACTCTCACCACCCTTAAAATGAAGTAATCAATAATATCATTTGTAAAGCGCACTACTCATCTGTGAGGGTCTCAAGGCGCTGGGGTGGGGAATGCTGCTACTACTCAAAGCCAGGTCTTGAGGAGTTTTCTGAAGGTCAGCAGGTCTTGGGTCTGTCGTAGGTGGATGGGGAGGGTGTTCCAGGTCTTGGCGGCAAGGTGGGAGAACGATCTGCCGCCTGAGGTTGCTCTTCGGGAGTGGGGGACTGTAGCGAGGGCGAGGTCGGTGGAGCAGAGTTGGCGGGTGGGGGTGTAGAAGCTGAGTCGTGAATTGAGGTACGTTGGTCCGGTGTTGTGCCTTGTGTTCATGGGTGAGGAGCTTGAAGGTTATCCTCTTGTTGACCGGGAGCCAGTGCAGGTCTCTCAGGTGGGGTGGGGTGTGATGCGGCGGCGAGGGATGTCGAGGATCAAAAGACGGACCTTGGTTTTCTATTTAGAGTGCATCAGAATCCTGCTCCTTAACATTGGATGGTAACTCATATGTGATACAGGTTGTTCCAAAGATCCAAATAAAGGTTTCATCAAACCCGGGTTATTGGGCATATGTAATGTTCTTCTGTTAGATCTGCTTGATGCATTCAAAAAGGTAATTCGCACCATAGTACATAGGCGTTCATAACTACCAATGCCAAGCAGAATGATTGTATGAAAACAGGCTAAATCTATTGATTAAATTGACATTTATGGCTACCAGCTTTCTGTTTTTACAGATGTTTATGGATAAATGCAGACTTAAAGCCATGTGTTTCCTTAATCGGGATAAAACTTATTGATTCTTAGTGCAGATGGATGGGAACTTGAAGAGGAAGTTTTCTAATTTGGCCTAACTGCAGATTTGAGTATGTGTGAGTGCCTGTTTTCTTATGAGTCCATTGCTGTTTCATACTAGTAGCATCAAAACCCATCCGGCATTCAACTATGAATGTACATTTACAGAGTCAATATATGTAGAAAATAACTGGATACAGCTTTTTTGTTTTCCACAAAACTCAAAATAAATACAGATGGACACAGACAATGTGCCAAAAAATAAATATGTATAGATCGAAATGAATATGGCAACAAATAACAAAACTAGGAGGTGTACCTTTAATAAGTATCCGTGATAGACTATTGGCTTCTTCAACTGTGCATTTTTTTTCTTAAAAGTAGAAGAGCTTTTCAAGCCTTTTTCTTTTTATACAGGTTACACTGCTCCAGTGGTTCCTCAGGCATACAGCCAACCTGTTCAGGCATACACTGCCAGTGCCTATGATCCTAGTACAGCAGCCACTACCACAGCACCGGCCACCTACGCAGCTCAGACAGCCTATGCTACCCAGCCTGCTTATCCTCCTTATGGACAGCCTCCTGTCACCACTGCACCAATCAGGTAATTCCCGGTCTCCGTATTGGCTTTTCCTACACTGCAAACTTAATTGTCTTTGGCTATCTTATGGTGCATAGTACTTGTGAATCATATTCATCAAAGGAGAAAGATTAAGTTTTGCAGCGTGAATCTTTGTGGTTTCACTATGCTGTGCATTATTCCGCGGTCTTGTGGTTGGGTCGTAATCGTGGTCTTTTCTTTGTTTTTTTTTTTTGTTTGTTTTTTTGTAGCCCAGGTGGGCGTCGGCGTCCCACCTCTCTGGGTGTATTTCTGGTGACGTTGGCATGCTTCCTGCGGAAGCTCCCACTCCTGGCCGCCATCTTCAGATTCTTTTTTCCCTGGTCGGGTCTGGATCGTTCCCGTTTGGGTTCCAGACACTTTTGGAGAAAGACGACGAATACAGAAACTGGAAGGAAAACAACTCGGAAGACTTCAAGAGACTTCATCAACCAAGGTCCGACGAAGGAGAACTTCGACGAACGCACGACCAGGGGGCCCCCTGAGCGCTCAAGATGGACAACACGCCCTTCAAGTTCTGCCGTAACTGCCACCACAAGTACGCGCAGAAGGAAGAGCACCCGGTTTGCAACCTTTGCCTACCGGTCGACCACGGGAGCGAGGACTGCAACGCCTGCTCAGTCTTCACCCCGAAAACCCTTCGTGTGAGAGCGAGGCAGAGGGTAGTGTACGCCACCCTGCAGGGCAAAGCCCCGATTCCATCCCTTCACGATCTGGGGATGTCTTCCGAGGAAGAGGACCACCACGCCGCCGCTGAAGACGACGGCTACACGGTCGTAGAGACCGATAATACTACGACTGCTGATAAGGTAGAAGACTCTACGGCCCCTAAACACCCGAGAGACTGAGTCTCGAAAGAACGAGGGCAAGACCTCAAAAGCGCCGGCGCCAAAAACTTCGGCGCCCGATGCTGTATCCAGGCCCAGCGGATCCTCTGAGAAGGAGTCCCCGGCGCCGAGGGCTGTTGAACAGCAAAAGTCGTCAAAAAAGTTCCCGAAAAGGATCGTTCGACGCTGAGGGAGAAGGACCCTAAAGCACCTTCTAGGCCGACGCCGACCAGAGACACGAAATCCAGTTCGGCGACGAAGCCTTCGACACCGAGGATCAGCTCAGCGCCGAGCCAAAGAGCGGCCGAACCATCAGACGCGGAACATGCAGCCGAGATGGAGAAAAAGAAAAAGCGCCTCGAGGCCGAATTGGAAAGCATCTTGCAGCGGAAGAAGGAATTCGACGCCAAGATGGTCTACACGATCCCTTACAAAACCAAGGCACAGGTTGTAGAGGTGGTCGAGGAGGAAGACTATGACGCCGAGGAACAGGCGGCTGACGTTGAGGAAATCGACCAGGAAGAGGAAGAGAGTCCCTACTATAGTTACGACTATGAGGAGGAAGAGGACAGCAGGACGGACCCCGGGTCTGCTCCCTCTGAAACACAGGATGTGGATTATCTGGATGTCGACACCTTAAGCCCAGAGTAGGCCATCGACACATATCCCTCGAGGCCCTTGCCGCCGCAAGACATCGGGGCCTACAACTCGGTGATAAAGACGGCCGCAGCGGCATTCAGGCTCAAGCTCGACGAAGAGAAGCAGAAAGCAGACTTCCTTCTAGAGATACTGCACCCCACCCAAACTAAGAGCTAGTACCTCCCCATGCTCGACAGCGTCTTGGCTCAGGGAAGGGAAGCATTCAAGGAGCCCGCAACCTGCAAGGCGGTCACCCCCAGGACGGAGAAAAAATACAAACATTCGTCAAAAGACCCACCCTACATTCAGGGCACGGTCTCAGCAGACTCAATCATCACAGCCACAGCAAGAAAGAGGGCAAACGTGCCCACTACTTCTGGGCCACCTCCAGATAAGGAAAGCAAAAGGATGGAACTGGTGGGCAGAAGGATTGAACAGAATGCCGCAACCCACTGGCGCATGGCGAATTCCAACGCCCTGGTCAACAGGCACATGTACCAGATCATGGAGGAGCTTGGTCAGTTGGTGAAAGACCTGCCCCAAGATTCCAGGCAAAAGGTCGAGAAATTGGTGGAGGAGGGGGAAGAACGCGGCAAAATCTTGCCTCAAGACTGCCCTGGATGGAGCAGACACCTCCAGCAGACTCATGATGATGGGCATCACTGAGAGGAGACACGCCTGGCTCAGGATTTCAGGTTTCAAGCCCGAGGTGCAGCACAGCATCCTGAACACACCGTTCAGCGGCGAAACCTTGTTTGGAGCACCAGTTGATGAGAAGCTCAGCCAACTAAAAAAGGATAACTAAACGGCAAGGTCCATGGGAGCATTGCAGTTCAGAGGTGGCAAAAGGGGCACCGCGTCACGAAGACCCAGCATGAGAGGTGGAAACCAGCCAGGTACATCACACCAGGCTTTCCAACAAGCGCACCAGGCAGACACACAAGTTCAGCATGGGCAGCATAAGCAGTCCTGGCAGTACCCATAAGCAGTCCTGGCAGTACCAGCCAAGAGGCCAGTCCTTTCGAGGGAGAAGAAATGGACGTGGACAGAATAAGAGGGGGTCATCAACCTGCCTCTAAGTGACTTCAAAAAACTGTGCCCACCCACAGAAAAGATCCCAGGGTGCAGCATGTACAGAGGGATCAAGTGTTACACAAAGTAATCACCTATGACCCCATAACACCAGTGGCAGGAAGATTAAGATTTTACCTCCAAACATGGAGAGAAATCACATCAGACAAATGGATTCTCAACATCATCCAATTCGGATACTGCATAGAGTTGGAGGGGAGGCCAACAAGCAGAAAACCAAAAAGAAGACCACTAGCAAACAAACAACTAGAGCGTCTTCAGGAAGAAGCAAAGGAGCTCCTGCAGAAGCAGGCCATAGAACGAGTACCCTTCAGGGAAAGGAACAAAGGTGTATACTCAACGTACTTCCTGGTACCAAAAGTAGACAAAACAATGAGACCCATTCTGGACCCAAGGTTCCTGAACAAATTCATAAGAACGCAAAAGTTCAAAATGACCTCCCTGCAAGAGGTGCTCCCGCAATTGCAAATCGGGGACTTCATGGTCACAATAGACCTCAAGGATGCCTACCTGCACATCCCAATGAACAGAAAGCACAAGCCATATGCTCAGATTCACCATCGGAGAAAACCACTACCAGTTCATAACACTTGCCTTCGAGCTAAAATCAGCACCAAGGGTCTTCACAAAGTGCCTCGCAGCGGTCGCAGCACACCTACGAAGGAAAGGAATACACGTATATCCTTACCTGGACGACTGGCTAGTAAAAGCAAACTCATACCAGAGATGCAAGCGGCACACACAAAGAGTGACGACCACGCTCATAAACCTGGGGTTCTCCATCCATTGGAAGAAATCCTAAATGGAACCGGAACAAGTGAAGATTTTCCTGGGAGCACAGATCAACACCTTGCAGGGCAAGGTGGTCCCCAGCGAGAAGAGGGCGAGAGCGCTAGCGAAAGAAACTCGGCTCTACCAGAAGGGGCAAGCTCGGACAGTGAGGACTGCGAGCAAGATCATGGGCATGATGGCATCATGCATCCACCCAGTACCAAATGTTCGGCTCCACATGAGACCCATTCAAGAATGGCTACATGAGCAATGGTCACAAGCTACAGGCCGTTGGGAAGATCTAGTGGTTGTAACACACTCAGTGCAGAAGGAAATGACATGGTGGAACATGGAGAACATAACATGGGGAAAGCCTCTAACGCCCCCAACACCAACAGTGACCATCACCACAGACGCATCCCTGAAGGGATGGGGGCTCACATGGAGGAACTCCAAGTGAGAGGACTGTGGACACCAGCAGATGCGACCAAGCCCATCAATTACCTGGAATTGAAGACTATCTTCCTTGCATTGAAAGCTTTCCAAACGAGGCTGTACAAGCACACGGTATTGATACAAACAGACAACACCACAGCAATGTTTTACATCAGCAAGCAGGGTGGGACTCAGTCAGCCATGCTTTCAAAGCTAGCACAGGAGATATGGAGATGGGCCATACCACTCAAGATAGACCTGCTAGCCATACACCTACCAGGGAAGGACAAAGTACAAGCAGATTGGCTCAGCAGACGGACATCGGCATCCCACGAGTGGGAGCTCAATGCACAAGAGACAAGGTGGCTGTTTGACAGATGGGGAACACCATCGGTGTACCTTTTTGGCACACGCCAGAATGCAAAATGCCAAAACTTCGCATCCAGATAGCCCGAGGAGGGATCCCTGGGGAATGCCCTATGGATAGGCTGGTCAGCAAATGCAGAACGAGCAACATGACCCGTGATACTGGCCGCACCGCAGTGGGCCAGACAGACATGGTACTCTCAGATCATGGAGATGACAGTGTGCACCCCACAGATTCGGCAAAAGAAAAGACCTGCTCTCCATGCAGAACGGAGAAGTGCTGCACCCAGAACCTGAGCCTAGTGGCGTGGCTCCTGAGGACATAGAGTTTGCACATTTAAAACTACCAGAAAGCACCCTGATGGTTCTTCGGGAGGCATGAAAACCCAGCACTTGGAAGTGCTATGTTGCGAAGTGGAATAGATTCACAATGTGGTGCAGAAGAGAAAAGCTTCACAATAAAATGAAGGACTCCACAGTGCTAAAGTACCTCACGCACCTGCTAGAGAGGATCCTTAGTTCATCCTTGTTAAGAGTTCACTTGGCAGCGATTAGTCCTTTACACAAGAGGAGAAACGTGCAAGAGTTTCTTCACATCGCAAGTGGTGAAAAGATTCCTGGAAGGAGCAAAGAGGATCGACCACCAAAACGGGTGCCGCCACTTGCATGGAACTTGAACATAGTCCTAACGGAACTCATGAAAGAGCCTTTTGAACCACTTGACAAAGCCTCCCTAGAGATGCTGACAAAAACAGCTTTCCTGGTTGCAATAACGTCCTTACGCAGAGTAAGCGAACTTCAGGCACTAACGCTACAAGAACCCTACATACAAATACACAATGATAGGGTTGTGATGAGAACTGACCCACACTTCATGCCAAAGGTGGTGTCCAAGTTCCACATGAACCAGTCTATACAAATGCTGAGTTTTTTCCAAAAACCAGCCACTAGCTGCCAGAAGGGCAGTCATGCACTACATTGAGAGAACGAAGGGACACAGGAAAACAAAACAGTTCTTTGTGTCATTCGCCAACAGTTTCATGGGGAAAAGCAGTAACCAAAGAAACCATTGCACGATGGATCGCACAAACAATACAGTTCTACCACAAGCGAGCAGGACAAGAACTAGCAGAGGGGACACGTGCTCACTCCACTAGGAAAAAGGGTGCTACAATAGCCTTCCTGGCTAACACACCCATACAAGACCTATGCCTGGCGGCAACATGGGCTTCGGTGCACACGTTCACGGAGCACTACTGCGTGGATATACAGATGAACAGGGAAGCACAAGTCGGACAAAAGGTGCTTCAACACATATTCAATAACCAACGCTCATCTTCCACCCAGCCGCCACAGAAATAAGAAACTGCTACAAAGTCTATGCACAAAAAACACAGTTGATGGACAGAATGTAGAACAATGTCATACATTCACCCCAGTACAAAGATCTGGGCCTAAATCCATCGTTTTTTTGCACTCCACACCACCCTGGGTTAGACACTGGCTATATGCAAATCAGCTCTGACCCTGTGCCTGTATGACATTGTTCTACATTCTGTCCATCAACTGTGTTTTTTTGCAATTTTCACCCCGAGTGGGCTGGGGATGCTCAGACGTGAGTCCCAGGCTCTCCACACCACTGGAGTCAAGCTATCCAGGCTGAATGAAGGCTGATAGCCAGAAACCTGTCCTTGGATGCTTGATTCCGGTCTGGGAAAGACAGTGCTTGGCAGTTCGGACTGGACTGTTCCCATGAGGCACAGGGTCAGAGCTGATTTGCATATAGCCAGTGTCTAACCCAGGGTGGTGTGGAGTGCATACAAACGATGGATTTAGGCCCAGATCCTTGTACTGGGGTGAATGTATGACCTTGTTCTACATTCTGTCCATCAACTGTGTTTTTTACAAAGTCTATGCACAGCATAGTGAATCCAGAAAGATTCACGCTGCAAAACGAATAGTATTCTTACCTGTCAGTATAGTTTTGCAGCTTGAAGATCTTTCTGGATTCACTAGCGAACCCACCCACCTCCGCCAGAAAGATGAGGCTGGAGAGAGAAAAGGTGGTTAAAACAGAGAAAAATACTAAAACAAAACACCTTAAAGGTTAAAAGCGGAAAATTACTTAATGGAACATTGCCATAACTTCGGAAACAGAACAAACACGGAAAAAAGAATCCGAAGATGGTGCCCAGGAGTGGGAGCTTCCGCAGGAAGCATGCCGACGTCACCGGAAATGCACCCAGAGAGGTGGGACGCCGATGCCCACCGGGGGAAAAGAAAAAAAAAAGACTACGATTCCGGACCCAACCACAAGACCGCGGAATAATGCACAGCATAGTGAATCCAGAAAGATCTTCAAGCTGCAAAACTATACCGACAGGTAAGAAAACTACTCGTTCTCTGAAGACTACTTCTGCTCGAGACCACTGGTTCTATGCATGTTTGCTTTATTTCTTGTCATTGCAAAATAATCTACCATCTGCTGCAAAAGTTTCAGATTTTTAGCTCTGGCCTATCAATACAAAAAGCATAATGTTGCCTTGCGGCAGTAGACCAGTTGCTGATTTCTGTGTGAGGTGTTAAAATGGTATTAAAGAGAAACCTTGTCCATAGATTGGCTTACTGTGACAAAATAGGGAAATATAATAGCCACATAATTTGCCTTTTATTGCTGCATAATGCAGGGAACACAACTGCGTAATTCTAGCAGCCTGAATTTCTCAGTATTTTTAGGTCTCGCATAGCGACTGCGCATGCGCTACTTGCTCTGCGAGATCTATCGTTGTTGTGTCGAAGTTGGAAGTTTGGTTGGTGACCGCCCTGTGTCCCTTAGGCCCCCGCCCACCCTGACTGGATATTTTGCTCGCGCACGGCACCAGTCATGTGCAGGCACGAGCAGTGTCTCTTGCATCTCAGTAGATGAGAACAATCCCTCTAATGGACACTAGATGGCAGCTTTGGATTGGAAAAAAAAGAAAATGTTTGCTGGGTTTGTGATTTTAAATGTCTCGCTCCATTCATCGGCTCAGCAGAAAATCGTGTTTTATTCTAAATTCCCCCATCAATCATTAATCCCACTCCTCACTGACCCTTTGATTAAAGTGGAGAATCCATGTAATTATGATTCCTATTTTCGTGCCTAAAACATTTATATTGTACTCGTGCAACAGTCAGTCACCGGTGTTTTTTTTTATTTTTTTATAGTAAATAATGCTGGTTTTGGATGCCTTGCTCAATGTCCCATCATGAGTTACTATATGAGCTACACATCCCAGTATTCAACTTCTGTCCCAGAATCCTAACTAGGGGTGGGCGAAATTTGCGTAATTGCGTTACGCAAATCTCCACGAAACAGTAAATCTCTGCGAACACGCAGAAATTCCGCGAACACGCGGAATTGCTTGTTCGGGTTGCTTTTTTTTACTGTTCGCAATCGCTGTTTGCGTGCTTGGGAGGAAATATCTCGCAAGCATGCATTTGAGAACGCGAACATGCAAAAAATGTTGCAAAGTTGCGCAACGCAGGATTTTGGGCAATTTCGCATTTTCCGCGGAACGCGAAATTACCCAAATTCTGCAAAATCCACGAGCGGTACGGAATTTACCGCCCAGGCCTAATCCTATCACGTTTTAGTAAATGAATTTCATACCCTGGTTTGGATGTCTGTCTTTCCATCCCAACACTTTTAGTATATTAGCTCTGGGTCCCAGTTTGGGGCATCTGCCCAGGCATCCCAACTCTTTTTAGTAAATCAATTACATTTCCAAGTTTGGATGTCTGTGCTAGCATCCTAGCATTGTTGTATTTTGTGTTCTATTTCTTGCATTTATCTTTTAAGATGCTCTATTGTATTTCCCTTTTAATGTATGCTCTTTGGTTCTGTGCACATGCACCTTCTGTGTATTCCATTTAGAATTGTTTTTATGTGAATGCTGATACTGGCAGATACCTGCTGGGAACAGATGAAATGAGTACTGTGCTGTCTCTATTAAACCAGTACCAACTATAACCTGAATTTATTGGAATATTTATTACAAATTTGGCGACGAGGATGACCAGTACCTTACTACTCAACTACAGCACAGGAGTGGTACAACTTCAATTTTAATTATTTTACCATTTTGCATCTGGATAATTGGATTTAATTCTCCTGCCTCATAAAGAACCTCTGAAGACTTGGATTCCTGAGAGTGCTCAAGTCTAGTCAGGTGAAAGAAAAGCGCTTTACTCAAGAATTGTGTTTGGTCGTGGTTCAACTTTAAACATACCACTACTTCCTACACTACGCTTGCTTGAAAGTGCGCTTCGCTGGAGTAATTATACAGAAAAAAGGAGTTCTCTACCTTTTTCCCGGATGAAATGGTGAATTTTGGTGAATTTCTTCAACTTTTGGGATTTTGCATCATTTAAAGAGATGTCCGCTTCGCGTGGCATATTCGTTTGACCGGCGCGTGGATGCTGGCCAGCTGATGACTGCTTAACTCATTCCCAGTGCGTGCAAACTGATTGCTGCATCTTTGTTCGTCATCGGAGAGACTGTGTACTACGCGAGCAACGGCAGCTACATCATCGCGTATGCGTCATCACGCTACGGGCGGCCATTTTGAGTTGGCATAACAACGCTGACACAAAGAGAAGCTCGGTGTTTTCATTTCACCACGGACAACACATCGAGCGCCGCAATTACTACATGTTATTCATTGCTGGGTGAATTGTGATATTTAAATAGCGTGTTTTACTGTTTTATTTCAATTTTCTTTCAAATTCTGAGAATAAGTTTTGATGTAATATTCAATGTTGTTTTGATTATACATTACGCATTACACATCGTTAAGGTTGTGTATATCACAGCATTTATACATAGCTATGCAATTCGATCCACCTACAAAGTTTCTGCAAAGCAAAAGGGATCCGCCCATTCCTTGGAACAGGTGGAAAGAGGAATTTTTGACCTATTTGAAAGCCATAGATGGAGAAAGGATGGGGAATGAAAGGAAAAAAAATATTTTCCTGCATTGTTTAGGGTCGGAAGGGCAAGCTATTTTTAGGACTTTGCCTCCTGTTCCTGGGGATTTGGGGAGTTTTGATGAGGCGATGTTGCGGGTGGAGACAAGGTTCTAACCTACAACCAGTATTGCTCTAAATCGCTACAAATTTTATACTAGGGCACAAAAGGAGTCGGAAAGTTTTGATGATTTCTTAACAGCATTGAGGTCATTAGTGGTTTCATGTAATTTTGGAGAAATTACTGATGAAATGATAAGGGACCAGATCATAGTGAATGTCAAGTGTAAGAAAACACAAGAGCAGCTGTGGATTTTAGGAAATCCTACGTTAAAGTATTTCTACAGCAAAAGCGTTTGAACAATCCAACAAATGGATGAAAACTGAGGATAATTCTAAAGGTGCAAAGAATGATAAAGCGGGTGATGAGATAGGGGCTATTAGCAATGTTAAAAGCAATGTTCATTCCAATAAGGGTGTTGGGAAAAATCAGATTGTTTGTTACAGATGTGGAAGTAATAATCATGTTGCTTCTTTCAAATTCTGTCCCGCCATTGGAAAAGAATGTAGTAAGTGCGGCAGGATTGGGCATTTCTCCAAAGCATGTAGAGATTGGAAAAAAGGGAACAATGATCATAATATCAATCACGTTAGGAGGAATGAGGTTTCATGTGTGAGATCTCATCCTTCTTCTAAAGTCGCTTGCGTTCAGTGTATACATTCTAAAAGTGGTGAAGTGATGAGTGATTGTGGAATGGTTGTCTCTCTGTTGAATATTGGAGTAGTTGATGGGGAAGTGCTCAACTCACCTAAATGTCTTGTGAATTTTCTTGGTGTAGATCTTGAATTGATGGCGGATTCTGGTTCTCCTTGGACTATAATTACGAAAGATTATTTTTGCGAGAAATTTGGTTCAAGGATATCGGAAAAAGAACTAACGCCCCCAGATATCAGTGCCATGTGTTTCAATAAATCCACCATCGATTTTATAGGATATTTACAATCTACCATTAGTTTTAAAGGGAGGTCCGCTGTTATTAATTTGTATGTTGCAAAGAAGGGCATTGATGTACTTGGGTGGAGAAATCAGTGGAAATTAGGTATAATGTTAAACCCACGATCTAAGGATCCAGTTATGTTATGTGATAATATATGTTCAGAAATTAATTCTATTGTCAAAATAAAAGGTGACGACAAAAGAGAGAAGTTGGGCAAATGAATTCCCTACAGTGTTTTCCGAGAAGTTAGGGAAATTGAAAGGTTTCAGTCATGGGATCAAACTCAAACAAGGAGCTGTGCCTCTTGTACAGAAACTCAGAAATGTACCGCTCAATGTCAGGGAGGAACTGAGTAATGCACTTAAAGAAATGTTGGACAACGGGGTAATAGAAGAAATTGAGTCATCTGAGTGGGTTTCCCCAGTTGTTCTTGCTCGCAAACCTGATAAAAGTTTGAGGCTCTGCATAGATTTAAGAGCATTAAATGCTAATATTGTGGTTGATTGCCATCCTCTACCTAATATCAATGAAGTGGTGAGCATGCTAGAGGGTGCCACCGTTTTTTCTACTCTCGATCTTAGATCGGCATATCACCAGATAGAATTGACGAAAGAGTCCAGATATTTAACAGCCTTTATTACACCTCAAGGTTTGTATCAATTTAAACATATGCCGTTTGGATTAGCCTCTGCGGCATCCGTTTTCCAGAGATCCATGTTTCATTTGTTTAAGAAAATGGGGGATTACGTTAAATGTTTCCAAGATGACATTCTTGTTTTTTCAAAAAATGTTGAAGTTCATAACGAACATTTTAAGAAATGTATGTAGGATCTTAAGTGATTCTGGTTTAACTATCAAAGACAATAAATGTAAATTGTTTCAAGAGGCAATAGAATACTTGGGGCACACGATCTCTAAAGATGGAGTATCTCCTAAAAGGTCGTTGGTTGATGCAATTTTAAAAGCACCTGCACCAGATTGTAAGGAGAAACTTATCATTCTCTGGTCTTTGTGAATACTACAATAAATGTATCAAAGATTTTGCCTCGAAGATGGAACCCATAAGAGAACTTGCTAGAAAAGACGTGGAATTTGTGTGGGGCGGCAGGCAGCAAAATGCTTTTGAGTCTATAAAAGCTGATATGGTGAATGCTCCTACCCTCAGACCTTTTTGTTTGAATAAGCTATGCCTTTTGACGGTTGATGCTAGTCTTTACGGTTTGGGTTGTGTTTTATCACAACGCGCAGGGAAAGAGTGGAATGTTGCGTTTGCATCTCGTACTCTCACTACCACGGAAAGGGGATATGCTGTCATTGAGAAGGAACTTTTAGGTTGTGTGTGGGCGGTGGAACATTTTCGCAATTACATTTGGGGTGCAAGGTTTATGTTGAGGACGGACCATAAGCCTTTAGTGAATATTTTATCCCCTGGAGGAGGGTTGAGAGCTACTGCTCGCATAGCCAGACTCATGTCACGTCTTCAAGAGTATAGTTTTGATATTGAATATGTTCCAGGCAAGTTGAATGTCACTGCAGACTATCTGTCCAGATTACCATGTAACTTTACTGATGAGCCTCGTGAAGATGAAGTGGTAGTCAGCATTACCGAGTCTGTGTCTGATAATTTTAAGACTATTTCTGAGGAAGTATGGAAGAGCAGTATGAATAAGGATGCCTTACTTTGTCAAGTAAGAGACTTCATCAACAAGGGTTGGCCTTGTAAAGGAGAGGTGTCTGGGGAGTTATTACCTTTTTTAAATATTAAAGATGAATTAGTTACTGAGGGAGATTTGATATTTAGAGCTGACAAGTGTATACCTCCTTTGGAGATTCGTGAGTTTATTTTGAAACTCAGTCATGAATGTCATATGGGCATGTCATCCATGAAGAGGTTAATAAGATCCAATTTCTGGTGGCCAGGTGTGGATAGGTTTGTGGACAGGTTTGTAAGGGAATGTCCAGAATGCATAGAAAGTGACAAGTCTTGCAAATGTAGTCCAGCTCCTTTGATTCCAGTTAAATGGCCTGAACATCCATGGCAGAAGTTGGGTGTTAACATATCTGGTCAATTCAATTTTTTGCCCTCAGAGTGTAGATTTGCTATTGTAGTTGTTGACTATCATTCAAAGTGGCTAGAGGTCAAGCTTGTTTCTCATCCCAATACTAGCAATGTGATTTTGTTTTTAAAAGAGTTGTTTGCCCGGGAAGGTACTCCTGAAATGATGATTTCAGATAATGGAGTGCAATTCAAATCTTCTGAAATTCAGGAGTTCTTTAGAGATTGTGGTGTCAAACATATCACAACTGCCTTGTATGAACCTCAAGGGAATGGACAAGTTGAGAGATACAACAGGGTTCTCAAACAGGATATTCTTTGGGCCCGGACTTTTGGAAATTTGTGGAGAGAGAAATTGAGGGAGAGACTTTGGTTGTATCGTATCACACTTCATACAACTACCGAAGTTTCACCTTTCCGCTTATTGAGGGGTAGGGATCCCATTTCCAAATTGTGTCCTTGGTGGTTCAAAAAGAATTGTGACTCTCATAAAACTGCACCGGATGTTTCTGATGTTGGGCAAAAAGTTAGAATTAAGCAACACAAGATCAAATATGATTATGATAAGCGCATGAAGGTTAAGATACCGGAGTTTAATTGTGGTGATTGGGTGAGAATTCGAAAACCTGGTTTCATTACTAAAGGTGATGTAAAGTTTGGTAAACCCATCAAAGTTGTTAAAGTGAATCGCAACAGTGTGGTCACACAAGATGGAAAAGTCTGGAACGTCCGTCGTGTCTCTAAATGCAAATCTTTAAACTAATGTTTTTCTTGAGGGGGAAAATGTGTTGTATTTTGTGTTCTATTTCTTGCATTTCTCTTTTAAGATGCTCTATTGTATTTCCCTTTTAATATATGCTCTTTGGTTCTGTGCACATGCACCTTCTGTGTATTCCATTTAGAATTGTTTTTATGTGAATGCTGATACTGGCAGATACCTGCTGGGAACAGATGAAATGAGTACTGTGCTGTCTCTATTAAACCAGTACCAACTATAACCTGGATTTATTGGAGTATTTATTACAAGCATGTTTAGTTAATTCAATACATGTCCCTTTTTACTCCATTCTATTTATTGATGAAGCATGAATAGGGAGTACAAGTGCCAAGGGCAACAAAGGAATTAACATAGAAACCTATGTTACAGGTTTAAAGTAAAAAAAAACAAATAGTACTTTCAGAAGTAGTAAATAGTTTGAGACTTAATTTACATTTTTAAAAAATCTTTTTATTAAACAGTAGAGAATCGACATTGGTGATCACAACTGGAGGGATAATGCAAAAATTAGATGCACATACAAAGATGTCATTGTTGCACAATATAACCTTAAATAATAGTTTTCATCAGTTATAGCGTGTCAGGATCTTCCAGAGAAGGGACGAATGGTGGGACATAAATATTGCCTCGGTATACGTTCCATTTGCTCTACATTAAAGACCATTTTTGAGGGCACCCACGTGCAACATACACAATATGTGAGTGGTACCCTGCATGTTTAAATTAACTTTTCTAAACTATCGGGAATATTAATTCAGTGAGTTCAGTCTGTTGTGTTTTTCGTACATTTTTAGTATTGGTCAATGGGTGCATTATTTCACTTTTGTGCCATCTCTGCTCCCGACACTTGATAGCCTGCCCTTCCACGTGCCGGAAGTAGACAGGCCTCCAAATCCCAGGCCAATGCCAGCAGGTTGTTTTTCTGAAGCATTATTTTTGCCACCCGTTTAATGTACAGCTTTCAATTTGTATGCCTGATAGTTAAAAAAAAAAAAAAAACTTTCCTAGAGAAGAATGTTGATCTGCTTTCAGTGTGACAGCTCCTCACAGAAGTGTAATGTTCATCACAGCTGCACAGTCTGAAGCATGGAACACTGAACCCGGTTTTTAATTCTCTGGGAATGGAATGTAAATAATTCCCATTACAGCTAAGTGTGTTCGAGGCATGTGGGCTGCTAAATTCATATCTATTGCATAGATCGCCGCCTAGTGTTTGGTCCGGATGATTGCACATTGTTGTCCTGGAAGAGTCTTCGAAGTATCACGAGATAGGTGGCTCCTCCCCTGGACTACAGTGCGCATGGGCATCGACTCCATCCCCAGATTGTTTTTTTCTGCCATTGGGTTCGGATGTGATTTCGACGTCTCCTGTTCGGAATCGATAAAACAACTTCTTTAAGGCCAAAAGGCTTTCTTTACTTCGTCGGTATTGTTAGCGTTCGGTCTCGTGTGTGCTCCAACTCTTCGAGCCGGATAACTGAGGAGTCCGGTAACTCTTCGGTCATCGAGGCCCTGTCGACGCAGCAAGACCCCGACGACGCTACAATGGAACGAAGTCCGTTCAAGTTCTGCCCCGTGTGCGGTTCGAAATACCCACACATCGACGTGCATCCTGTATGTAACAAGTGCCTGTCGCCGGACCACAACGAGGCCAACTGTATGGCCTGTTCGAAATTCAGGTTGAAGAAGACGCTCAAGATTCGGCGCGTGGCACGCCTCGAGGCCCAGCGATCGGCTCCGGCACCTGTAAACATCTTCGAAGACCCCAAAGCAGACGAGCAAGAGCTTCACCTGCAGATCTCACCTACATCGGCGGAGGTCGAGGCCGACTACAAAGAACCCGTCGAGGGCCAGGACCTAGACGAAAACGTAGAGGAGGTAGGGGACGACTAGGAAGTTTATGGGGCCGTGGGAGATAGCTCGGAGGAAGAGCTATGCCCCGTACGTAGGATTACTAAGGCTCAGGTCACGGGATCGCCACACGGCCTTACCCACGACCCTACTCCTCAGACCTCGGCCCCGCCTCCTGGCCCGGCTATGGACATACCTACGGGGCCTCCATTACCCAAATCGAAACCGAAACTAAAAACATCGGAATCGAAGACACCAAAGATGGCCGACACACCATCGAAACCGAAGACGTCCGAGACAACATCGAAACCGTTGTCTTCGGAGGCCTCGAAGCCGAAAAAGGCTGTCGAAAAGGCAAAGGTACCGAAAGGGGTCAAGGAGACAAGCTCGAAGAAGGTCGGCGAGCAAGTGTCGAGTAAAGTGGTCGAGTCGAAGAAGGCTGTCGACACACCTTCAGCCAAGACTACCGCGCCAACGGCCAAACGGCCAGTCGAGGCAAAGTCAGCGGAAAGCGCCGGCACTAAGTCTGGAGCACCGACGACAAAAGTAAAAACTGCCGATCCGAAGCCTGCGGCGTCGACGCCTAAGGTCGGGACAGGGGACCGGAGCGCAGCTGTCAAGGGTGCGTCCGCGCCTCTGGCGCCCAAAGAAAAATCGTCGACGCTCGGATCTTCCCCTGTAGGTGGACCGAGGTCATCGGTCGGATCGACAAAGCCATCCGCTTCTTTTACAAAGCAAATCTCGGACTCCCTGAAACGGATAAGGGACAAGGCGTCGGAACCGAAAACGCCCTCGGTACCAAAGGCGAGTGTTCCACCGAAGAAGACTTCGGTGCCGATCCTCTATACTCTACCGCCGAAGGTGACGCCGAAGGCTTTTGCACCTCGTACGGTGCCCGAGGACTCGGAGGGGTTCAGGCAGACTCAACTGAGTGGAGGTCTTCGTCAACAACACTTACTTGAAGAGCAGTCGGAGCATTTTATCGACGCTGACACGGGTAAATTATCGCTCTACAAGAGGAAGATTACATCCCAGCCTATGGAATCCTATGTAATACCTCTAAAGAAAAAAAGGCCTGCACCAGAAACGCCAGAACTTGTTGAACCCATTCCTCAACGGCCTAGGAGGAGTCCAACTCCTTCACCCACTTGCTCAGATGGAGATGGGGGTGAACAGTATGAAGAGTATAACTTCCCTGACAATACTGACCCTGATGAGCAGCAGGACTCATGGATAGACTCTGGTGATCAGGGGGACCAACAAGTGGTTAATGACCCACAGGTGTATGGGGTGAAAACTTCTCCAACGGAAGACTCTGCGGCATTTAATGCCTTAATTGAAAGGGCGGCTACAAACCATAAGGTGGAAATGCATGCCGACCCTGTGGACGTTGACTTTTTGTTTGATACTTTCTCTGCATCAGAAAAAACAGTGAAGACACTTCCAATGCTCAAAGGGGTTCTCAAGCATGCCACAGACATTTTCAAGGAACCTACCAGAGCAAGAGTGGTAAACCCACGAATAGAAAAGAAATACAGGCCGGCACCTGGGCACCCTACTTATATACGGGGCCAGTTGCCTCTGGACTCTTTGGTGGTCTCAAATGCCCGCAAGAGGGTGAATTCGCAGACAACGTGTGAAGCTCCCCCCCCCCCCCCGGACAAAGAGTCGAAAGTGCTGGAGGCAGCGGGCAAAAGGGTGGCAGCGCAGGCAGCCAACATCTGGCGCATATCTAACACACAAGCCCTGTTGGCCAGATATGATAGGGCACACTGACGCCTTAGAGCAGCTATTACAACACCTTCCAGACAAGTTTAAAGAAGGAGCTGAGATGCTGATACAGGAGGGCAAGCTCATTTCTAACGCTGCAATTAAATGTGCGCTCGATGTTGCAGATACAGCAGCAAGAGCGGTAAACACTAGTGTGATGTTGAGGCGTCAGGCATGGCTCCGCATCTCAGGGTTCAAGCCAGAGATACAGACAACTATCCTCAACCAGGCCGTTAACCCAGACAGACTGTTTGGCCCAGAGGTTGATACCACCCTCGTGAAAATCAAGAAAGACACTGAGACGGCTAAGTCCATGGGTGCACTTCAGTCTCAGCAGTACAGGGGGAACTCTTTTCGTCGCTCAAGTACACGAGGTGTTACCAGAGGACACTTTGCACAGCAGACGCATTTCAATAGAGGAGGCGCACAGGCCTCGTACCCCAAACAGGGTAGAGGAGGTTACAGAGGAAACAGCGCCAAGGGCAGAGGCAGAGGCAACAACAGCTCCCGTTCCTCTGCCGCCAACAAACAGTGACTCCCTGTCACTGCTCCCGACCATCCAACACCTGTCGGGGGGAGACTCCAACAGTTCCTGCCAGTCTGGAAGTCCATCACCACGGACAGGTTGGTAAGGAAACTTATCCAGTTCGGGTATTGTTTGGAGTTAACGTCCACTCCACCCAACATCCCCCCAAGACAACGTCCTATGTCGGCAGAGCACTTGCACTTATTGCAGCAGGAGGTTCTGGTGATGCTGCAAAAAGGAGCAATAGAGCTCGTGCCGGTGGAGGAAGAAGGCACAGGGGTTTATTCCCTGTACTTCTTAATCCCAAAAAAGGACGGCTCCCTCAGACCCTTTCTGGACCTACGCCCTCTCATCCTATACATACTCTCAGAACACTTCGACATGTTAACACTACAACAGGTTCTTCCATTGTTGAACCAGGGGGACTTCCTTGCAACCTTGGACCTCAAGGATGCTTATTTTCACTTACCACTCCACCCATCCCACAGGAAGTACCTCAGGTTCACCATACAAAACAGGCATTACCAGTTCAGGGTCCTACCCTTCGGAGTGACCACTGCCCCCAGAGTGTTCACAAAGTGTCTGGCGACTGTAGCGGCGCACCTCCCAAGACAAAACATACATGTCTACCCTTACCTAGACGACTGGCTTGTTCAAGCAAAGTCAGCACAGCAGTGCGCCGCACACATGTCCCACACCATTCACCTCCTTCACAGTCTGGGGTTCTTGTTAAACTATCCAAAGTCGCACCTTCAGCCAGCCCATGTGCGACAGTATCTGGGCGCGACGATAAATACGCTGACCGCTACAGCTCAGCCGAACCCAGTGAGGATCGACAGCATCCAGTCGCTCATTCAGAGGTTCAGACCGCAGCACTCCCTACCAGCGAGGGTGTTCATGCAGTTGATAGGCATGATGGCCTCCTGCATCTTCATAGTTCCGCATGCGAGACTGCATATGCATCCGCTCCAAGAATGCTTGGCGCATCAGTGGAACCAGGCTCATGGACAGTTGAAAGACCTAGTGTTGGTGACCGGTCGGGCATACAACTCTCTGCATTGGTGGAATCCACACAACCTTTGCAAGGGCCGACCGTTCCAGGAGCCTGTGCCACAGATTATCCTGACGTCGGACGCATCTCTCCAAGGTTGGGGAGCTCATGTGCTCCACTACACGGTGCAGGGACTATGGACGACACAGCAAAAGAAGATGCACATCAATTATCTAGAGTTGATGGCAATCTTCATGGCACTCAAGTCCTTCAAGGTACATCTATGCAACAAAGTCGTGTTGATCCGGACGGACAACATGACAGCCATGTACTACATCCAAAAGCAGGGAGGTACGCACTCTCCACAGCTGTCTCATCTGGCTCAGAGCATGTGGAAGTGGGCCATTCAGAGGAACATCTTCCTCATGGCGGAACACCTCCCGGGCACGGACAATCAGATGGCGGATCTGCTCAGCAGGTACAGCCACCACATGCACGAGTGGGAGATACATCCATCAGTACTCCGCCCGTACTTTCAGCAGTGGGGTCATCCAGAGATAGACCTGTTTGCCACAAAGGAAAACGCAAAATGCCAAAGCTTTGCCGCCAGGTTCCCTCACCCACAATCGCAGGGCAATGCGATATGGATGAACTGGTCAGGCAGATTTGCGTACGCTTTTCCCCCAGCACCTCTCATTCCGCTGGTGGCAAGAAAACTAAAGCAACACTCGATGACGCTCATTCTGGTTGCTCCAACGTGGGCACGCCAACCATGGTACACCACGTTTCTAGGACTCTCCGTGGTGCCGCATCAAAGGCTGCATCTCACACCCAGGCTCTTAACGCAGAACCATGGCGACATTCAGCATCCAGATCCGCAACAGCTCAATCTGGCGATCTGGCTCCTGAGGTCTTAGAGTTTGGCTACTTTAACTTGCCTCCAGAATGCATGGACATCATCAGAGAGGCACGGAAGCCCACTACTAGAGCTTGCTATGCTGCAAAATGGAAGCGTTTTGTCATTTACTGTACAGAACATCACATCAACCCGCTAGATGCATCCATTCCTAACATCATCTGTTACTTGTTACATCTTTACAAATGCAATCTAGCTTACGCTTCCATTCGGATACACTTATCCGCCATAGCGGCTTATCTCCAGAACAGGCAGCATCTCTCTGTTTTCAGGGTGCCTGCCATTAAAGCCTTCCTGGGGGGACTGAAACGAGTCATTCCTCCCAGAACCCCACCAGCTCTTGTGTGGAATCTCAATGTGGTTCTCACTAGACTGATGGGCCCACCTTTTGAGCCTCTACATTCATGTGAGATTCAGTTCTTAACATGGAAAGTGGCTTTTCTCATTGCTATTACATCTCTTAGACGTGTTAGTGAGCTACAGGCGCTCACGATACAAGAGCGATTTATACAAATTCATTCAAACAGGGTAGTGCTCCGCGCTAACCCCAAGTTCCTTCCAAAGGTGGTGTCACAGTTTCATGTCAATCAAACTATTGAACTGCCCGCTTTCTTTCCAAACCCAGAAAGAATGCTCCATACGTTGGACGTCAAAAGGGCGTCAATGTGCTACATTGACAGAACACAACAATTTAGAAAGACACAGCAACTTTTTGTTGCCTTCTCAGCCCAGCACAAAGGCAACCCAATTTCCAAAGCAGGAATAGCCAGGTGGATCGTTAAATGTATTCAGATTTGTTATCAGAAAGCTAAACGTACTTTAACGGTCCCCCCCAGAGCACACTCAAGTTGGGAGCCTCCATGGCTTTCCTGGGGAACATTCCTTTGGAAGACATTTGCAGAGCAGCCACGTGGTCAACACCACACACGTTTACCAAACATTACTGTGTGGATGTGGATTCCAAGCAGCAGGCAGCTGTAGGACAGGCTGTTCTCAAAACTCTGTTTCAGACTTCTGCAGCTGGCACGGGCGGCCGCCGCTAATGGAGGGGCTGCTATGTATTCTATGCAATAGATATGAATTTAGCAGCCCACATGCCTCGAACTGAATATGCTACTTACCAGTATGCATCTGTTCTTGGCATGTAGGGCTGCTAACATTCATATCGCCCACCCTCCTCCCCGGTGCCCGTAGCAGCTGCAGATTTTTCTTGCATTCAATCATTAGCATGGACATCATTTACACTATTTCACTCCATCTCTTACACAATGGCTAAAAACAATCTGGGGATGGAGTCGATGCCCATGCGCACTGTAGTCCAGGGGAGGAGCCACCTATCTCGTGATACTTCGAAGACTCTTCCAGGACAACAATGTGCAATCATCCGGACCCAACACTAGGCGGCGATCTATGCAATAGATATGAATGTTAGCAGCCCTACATGCCAAGAACAGATGCATACTGGTAAGTAGCATATTCATTCCCTCCCAGGCGCAAACACTGGTATCCCTCGCACTTTTTTGATTAAAAACTGACCTTATGCCTCGCATCCCAGCGGCTCCTAAATCACATGCATTTGGAGCAATATTGCCTTTCAGGGCCAGGGTATGGCAAAATGTGGAGAGGCCTGTCTCCATCAGTGTTCTGTCACATGGTGCCAACAGCATAAGCTATCTAGGAGTGCCTTCTCAATTAAATGATTTCAAAGGATATTCTATTTACCTTGAGCCAGAGGAGCTGTCCAGCTGCTCTACGCCTGGGGTGTGTAGCTTGTTCAGTTTTTGTTTTTAGGTCGAGCCTGGGCAGCGCATGCACTGCTCAGTGAGGCATGCTGTATTGGAGTATGGAATAGAAGCCAGCCCACTCTCCACCCAATTTGTCATTTGCTTGTGTCATTGCCCTTCGTAAATGCTGGCTTCTGATTAGTTCATAGGCTTGTTAGGCCGTCCTATTATCGCCTTGTCTTCATTTGTACCCTCCCATGAGGACTTACCCTTTTACTTCAATTGTTAAACTGTATGTCTTTTTTAGTCTGTAAGCACTATTTTATAGAATTAGTTTTTTGTACTGCAGGCACGACCTGCTTTCCTTACATTCTGCGCTCCATGCCTGCTTTCACTTTCTGAGCAGTCCGGGACAATGGCAGCTGCTTCTTTGAATAGGTCCCGCATTTAGAAGAGTGAGCTATTGTCATTGTACATGAGTGCGATTTTATATGTGTTAATTAGCAAAACAGATAAAAGGCATTGTCCTATACAAAGCCTATAGCTTAAACTCGCAAATTTATTTATTTATTTTGAAAGTTTTATATAGCGCGAACAAGATCTTTGCAGATATCAGAGCGCTTTACAAAGCCGGGTTACAAACAGGAAAGTGAATAACAGGCCATTAGGCAAAGCGTAGTTGTAGGTAATAAGTGGGGTGGGGTAGGTACATGAGGGAGCATAGTAAAACCGGTACATCAAAAATGATAATAGTACAAATAGGTGGCAGCATAGACAGTCAGGTAAGTCAATAATACAAGTAATACAAATAATCAAAGGGATCGAACAGATAATACAGATCAATGCAGAGTCTTTAAAAAATCCACAGTAATAGTTCAAATATTTATTTAGCCATGAGGATAGCTTTTACTTCTTTCTTAAAAAGTGTAGTGGAGGAGATGAGCCTGGTTTCAGGAGGGAGTGAGTTCCAGATCCTGGGTGCCATTCCTGAGAAGGAGCGTTTATAAGTGTTTTCCTTCTGGAATCTTCGAGGTTTCAGCAGAAGATTGTTGGTGCCTCTAGTGTTTCTAGAGCCGCCAGAGATTGTCAGCTTCTGGGTGAGGTATCCGGGTGAGCTCAGGTGTATAGCCTTGTGTGTCATGCAGGCGATTTTCAGATGTATTCTGGCTTCAAATGGCAGCCAGTTCAGGGATTTCAAGTCAGGGGAAATATGTGAGTTTTTTCGACCCAGTGATGAGTCTCGCTGCAGCGTTTAGAGAGGCTCTTAGGGGTGCAGTAGTAGTTAGGGGGAGACCGCAGAGGGCGATGCCGCCGTATTCTATTCGAGGGATAACTAGTGCTTGTACTGCATTTTGGAAGTCTTTGGCTGGGAGGAAGGGTTTAAGTTTCCTCAGGGTATTGATTTGGTAGTTCGCTCCCTTAGTTGCCTTGCTGATATGTTGCTGCATGTTGAGTGGTGTCGAGTGTTATGCCTAAAGATTTTGCTGAGTCCACGATGGTGGGTTGGACATTGAGTGCAGTTAGGTGCTTAAGCCAAATTTGAGTGATGGAGATCTTCGCGGGAGGTGAGATCAAAAGGAACTCTGTTTTCAGAGCATTGAGTTTGAGATGATTATCGGCAAGCCAGGATTGGGTGCTTCTGATTGTTGAGTTCGGGAGCAAAATGTCTTTGGGGGATTGTAATTTGAGATATAGTTGGGTGTCATCGGCGTACATGTGAAAGTGTACATTGGATGCTTGTAGCAAGGTGGTGAGAGGTTCCATAACTAGGTTGAACAAAGTTGGGGATAGGGAGGATCCTTGGGGGACGCCAAATGATACAGGTATTGGCGAGGACATCAAGTTGTTACTCTTGAATTTCTGCGACCTGTTGTGTAGAAAGGAAGTGAACCACTTGAGTACAGTCCCAGATAGACCCATTCTTGTGTTTAATAGTTCGAGTAAATTCTCATGTTTAACGGTGTCGAATGCTGAGGAGAGATCAAGAAGGATGAGGAGGCAGGTATCGTTTTGATCTAGGATTTGAAGGGCGTCGTCAATTATGTGAGTCATAGCAGTTTCTGTACTGTGTCCTGCTCGGAAGCCTGATTGATGAGGGTTGAGGAGATCAAACTGATCAATGTGCGAGACCTATTGCATTCGAAATACTGGTTTTAAATCTGTAAGACATCAAATCAATGGAGCAGACAGAAAATACTGTAAACAATACACTGCTAAACCACGTATCAGTCCAATAAGGACAATAGGGCTTCATTGCATTCCCTTCTAAGGGCCCCCTCCTGCTTCCACCAAGTCGGTGTTCACAGGTGCAACGGCCGATTAACAGTGAATCTGCATTTGGTATTATAATAGTTGTATAAGGGTTGCATCCTATATTCGTTCCATCTTTCCCATATTTACGCCCACTTTTGAGGACTGCCTCTCCCTTCATGAACTACTTTCTAAACGATAATACACCAGTCTGCATCACTTTTACAGTCTCTAAATTGTGGTGGTTGCTCCGCTCCCCATGAACGGGCAGTGTTACGGTTTACTATCAGCCCCAATGTAAACCAGATTTGTTCCATTTGCCTTAAATCTGAGGTGTCCTAGATATTGAGAATTATTTACAACAAGGGGTGGTGAGGGACAGAGTCTCTGAATTAAGCAGAATACTCTCACCCAGTCAAGAGATCAGGGCTAGATCCGACACCGTTTTTTAGCTCATTGCACCATCCCAGCTTCAGAACCTGGCTGTATGCAAATTAGTCTGTTCCTGTCCCCGTGCATGATGGGAACAGGGCAAACCAAACTACAAAAGCCAATTCTTACACTGGGAAGGAAACAAGCTTCCGGGGACCGGTTTCTGGCATTACAGCCGTCTTCGGCCCGGCTTGCTTGAGTCCTGATGGTGCAATGAGCAAGGGACTCATGTCTGAGTATACCCTTCCACGCTTAGGGTGGACAAAATTATTTACAGCAAGGGGTGGTGAGGGACAGAGTCTCTGAATTAAGCAGAATACTCTCACCCAGTCAAGAGATCAGGGCTAGATCCAACACCGTTTTTTAGCTCATTGCACCATCCCAGTTTCAGAACCTTGACTGGGTGAGAGTACTCTGCTTAATTCAGAGACTCTGTCCATCACCACCTCTTGTTGTAAATTATTTTGTCCACCCTAAGCGTGGAAGGGTATACTCAGATGTGAGTCCCTTGCTCATTGCACAATCAGGATTCAAGCAAGCCGGGCCGAAGACGCCTGAAATGGCAGAAACCGGTCCCCGGAAGCTTGTTTCCTTCCCAGTGTAAGAATTGGCTTTTGTAGTCTGGTCTGCCCTGTTCCCATGATGCACTGGGCCAGGGACAGACTAATTTGCATACAGCCAGGTTCTGAAACTGGGATGGTGCAATGAGCTAAAAAACGGTGTTGGATCTAGCCCTGATCTCTTGACTGGGTGAGAGTACTCTGCTTAATTCAGAGACTCTGTCCATCACCACCCCTTGTTGTAAACTAGATATTGAGAAGGCACCACTTGGCACACAGTTTCTACGACAGTCTGAATGTGTGGCCTTGCCCATTTTTAGGTCGAGCCTAGCGCAGGTGCTGCTCTATGGAATGCTTCTTGTGAGCACTTTAAACTTCGTGTGGATCTCACTCCTCCCACATATCTTATTGCCCTTTGCATGTGTCTTTCAATAATGAAAGCGCACAAATGGCCAAAGGCGTGTGCATGTCCCACCTACTTTTGACTGTTCGTTCCCACGGCGTTTTGCTGTCGGGAGTGAGCAGCGGCGCGCTGGGTAGCAACCGCATTCCTTGATGGGTCAGGTTACATGCAACGTGCCGTGCCTTCTTACAGACCTCAGACGACATATAATCGTCTCAAACAAATTTCTTGCCTAAATCAATGCTCTTACTCCAAACAAAGCTCAAAGGCTTTCGTGTGTAAACTAGTTTTTTTATAGAAACATTTTTACTGAAAACAAGATACACATTCTTATGCGATACTCCATAAAATTTTGCATTACACTTCACTTTACATTGTCATTAAATGCATTTTTGGAAAAAACATTTATAATGAATGTCATAAAAATGTTAGACAATTACAAAATGAAATCAATATCAAAACCAAAGAAAAGTCCCAATGCATTTCGGGTTCCAACACATGAACCCTTCTTCAGGGAATATATCAATTGTATTTTCGATCCAACCGAATATTCAAAAATTCTGTCCACAGGAAACCTACAACACAATTTGCTACATTTATTAACTCGTAACAAATTCATGATCAGAAAAGCTTTTCATACTAGAACATGCAAATCAAAATGAAAATTAACATTAGAATTTGCACTCAAAAAAAATGTGCGTATAAAAGAGAAAAGAAACAAAGGTGAGGCTAATGTGTGACGACGTGTAGGATGTTGTGACTTACTGGAAACCACAGCTGCCACCCTTCTGTGCTATTACCTTAAAGTAAAGTGGCCCTTTATAAATAGTGCCTATACAGACCCCCAGGATATAGCGGCATGGAATAGCAAATTTAGCGGCACAAAAATGGAAATTTAGCGGCACAAATATGGAAATTTAGCAGCAATTTTGCGGCATTTTATTTGGCCATTTTTCCTACACAAACTGGTATACAAAACCAATAAAGTCCTTGAATGGGTTAGCAATAAACCATCCCACTGAAACCTGTAGCTGGATATCAACCCCACATGCCTACCGCCCACACCCGACTTGCAAATAGTGGTCCTGAAGAAATCCCACTGACCCCTTGGCCTACCGCCCACACCCGACTTGAAAATAGTGGTCCTGAAGAAATCCCACTGACCCCTTGTCAGCACACTCACCATTCAAATCAATGGGATGACGAAGCATCAATTCTGAACTTTGTTCTGCAAGGTAAAAATCCTATGGTGCGCCAACCACTAAAAGCAGGGCTGTACTTGCATGCAATCATCTACAGTCATTTTTTTTACGTCCCCTTTCTTACCAGCACAGGTGCGCGTTGCTTTATGGAGCACTGTAAAATAGATGTCACATCAGCCTGTCTAAAAGTCTTTTTATAGAAGTGACGCTGTAGTGCTATTTGCTGGGTCCCTCCCTCGTCACCCCTCTTTCCACATCGTTCTCTGCCTAAGAATGTATGACTGTGACGGTGTTCTTTCAGGGAACCACGCTTGTTGGCATGCTCAGTGTGTGTATGTGTGAAATAAATAGTTATCTTATCCGTGGCCGATTAGCCGTCAGCTTTTGCGGTTTCAGTCTTCAGTAAGCATCAGTGAGGTGAATAAAGACTAAATAATCGGTCATTTCCGGCCCTGTCACAAGCTCGCTCAGCAACCACACACGCGGCTTACACAATGCGACCTGGGCGGTCACTGCAACCTTTGCACCACTTCTTCCTCTCTCGGCGACACCCCCTTGATTTATTCGTTGCAGGAGCCGCGTCCAATCAGTAGATGGCAGTCCACTTTAAAAAGTGTGCCTTTCTCGGACTAAAGGACGCCACGATTCCGGCCCTGGCCATGCAGCCAGTAAAGGCGGCTACATCCAAACACACCGCAAATGCATTTTACAACTCCAATGAAGTGCGTTAGTAACCCCTGCTCTGTCCAGCGAGGTCAAACTTTCAGACACAGGAGATGCGTTTTACTTTCTTTCCCAGGAGCCTGGAGGCCTGGGTTTTGCAGGGACCTACACACCAGCGGAATCAAAGGCATTCCTTACAAGGCCAGCTTCAGACCCCCCAGGATATAGCGGCTTTTGTAAAAATGCCGCGCGATTTCTACAAAAGTGCCGATTTCGCGGGCACTTTGGTAAAAATCGCTGCATTTTTTCAAAAGTGCCGATTTCGCGGCAAATCGCTATATCCTGGAGGGTCTGCCTATAGTGGGAATGCTAATGGTGAAAATGCATTCTTACCGATCTAAGCGGTTAATTGGTCAATCGGAAATGTGTCTGTCAACTGAGTGACTAAAGACGATAATATGGCATCATGCTGGTCTGTTTGTAGAACACCTTCCCATGCGTATTAACTGAAAACGAGTGACAAAACACTCGATCACGATGCTTATGGCCAACCTGTGATCAGAAGATATTGAAATATCGCTTACCGCTAGCCTGGTGTGACTTGTAGATGGGCACTTGTTGAACACAATATTGAGCTCCAAATGTTATCCGCCCAGCTTCTGTCAAACCTGAAATAAAATATGCGATAAACTTGCTAGAAAAACTGTGCTCTCAGGCCTCAAAAAAATGAGAATAATTGTAGACTATTTACTTTAGAAAAACTCACCCGAATACCAAAGTTATATCGTGCCGATAAAGCCTATGGGTGTTTTCATGCCGTGATCTGCTACAAGCTATCCCGACATGCTATGCGTTTTTTAAAGGCACAATGTGCTTACTAGTATTTCACACATGCCGGTTCGAAACCCGGTTCATCCATTGGTATAATGAAATGAAAAAATAAGAAATGAAAGGTGAAATTGCATCTGCTGTACGCCAAAGCGCCCGTTCTCTATTAAAATAATGTGGTTATCGGCATGTATTGCCAGCAAACATGTTTCCCGAATTTTTATTTTTTTTTATTTTTTTTAATGCTGCTCCGAAAGCACTTTATTGTTCACACGCTATGTGTTGTCCATGTGTTAAAAGCGGATCTGTGGTTCATTTCCCCTATCAAAAATGAATGTAATTTCTGTGACGGATATTTCTCACTGAATCAACTCTAAATATAAAAAAGTGAACTCAACCAAATAAATGCAATCCGTAACTATATGAAATAAAGGCTTGTGTGTTACTAAGAACGTCCATACCTGAATTATAAAATAATGTGAGTATGATGAAAAAAAATGTGAAAGGGCTGTGAACGAGTGCAAATTCTAAACTGCAAATTTCGTCGTCGAGGTGCAGATCTTCAGCGTTGAGGCGCAGATCTTCGACGTCGAGGCGGCGAAGCCCGTCGTCGAGGCATAGGTCGTCGACGCCGAGACGACGTTCATCTGCGTCGAGGAAGCGTTCTTCGATGCCGAAGAGGAAGAGATCATCCTCCAGGAGGCGTTCTGGAGACAGGAGTCCTTCCGGATCCTCCGGGGCACGACGTCTGTCACCGGGGGGCGCTGCCTCTTGATCGCCTACGCCAAGGAAGAAGATGAGGGAGTCACCGGAAACGAAGTACTCTGTGGTGTACTCGACCCCCAAGCCGAAGTCTCCTACTCCTCCTCCACTGCCTAAGGAGCTGCCACCGCGCACTCCTTCACCACCGCCGCCTCCTGATCCTCCACATGCACTGCCATGGCCTCCAAGGTCGGTCTCGTTGACGCACCTCCCTACGCCGCCTAAGGGGGCACCTCGGCCGAGGTCCTGGGTCAGGCCACCACCGCAGGCTCCGCCGCAAACACCCGCGGAACACCCAAGGCCTAGAAGACCTAGATCTCGCTCCGTACGGAGAGGGAGATCAAGGAGTCGCCGTCCATCGGCTAGATCTAGATGATGCCATAGGAAGGGGCGATCTTGATACAGCACAGGTTCGTCCAGCGCAAGGGATTATTCCCCAACGCTATCAGAATCCCCTCGGACTAGGGTATCCCCTGTGGACGACGTGGTTTCCTTTCAGGAAGTCTTGTTGAGAGGTGCGAGCAAGCTGGGCATTAAACTGACTGTGCCCACGCCTACGACCTCCGTAATATTTGAGACTCCACAATAAGCACCTATTTAGGCCTCTGTTGCCCTTAGTGCCTGGATTAGTGGAGTCCGCCATGGAGCTTTTCCTCACTCTGGCGGTGGCAAAAGCCTCTCCCTCTAGGCTGCAAAAGCTGCAAAAGAAATAAAAGGCTCCTGATGCGGACCCGACTTTCCTCAGATTGGATCCGGATTCCGTGATTGTGACGGCAGTGAGGAAGCAACACACCACCACCCCGTCCTCAAATGTGCCTCCGGACAAGGAGTCGCTGGTTGGACTCGGCAGGCAGGAAGGTGTGCAGGAAAGCCGCTACCTCCATGAAGGCTGCCAGTGCATCTGCGCTATGATCGGGCGCTTTGGGAGTCCCTCCAACAGTTCGCCGATCTCCTCCCTCGGCAGAAGGAGGATTTTATGGAGATCCTGAATGAGGGATTGCTGGTTTCGAACCAGCTGATCAGTGCAGCTGCAGACTCGTCGCTCCTGGCAGCCCACTGGTACTGCCATGGAGTTAATCAGAGGCGCCACGCTTGGCTCAGACTGACGTCACTGAAACCTGAAGCCCAGCAGAGGGTGGCCAACCTGCCCTTCTCCGGCGAGACTCTATTCGGGAAACACGCCGACTATGAGATGGCCCGCATGAAGGCGGAGGCTGAGACTCTGACGGCGGTGGGCTTGGAGAAGCCCAAGGACCAAAAGAAGAGCTACCGCCTGTTCCAGGGACGGTACGGGGCAGAGGGCGAAGTCAACAGTCTGGACAGCAGCAGTTCCAGAGGAAGCCCTTCCAGAAACGTCAGAGGGGCAGGGGTGGCCAGCAGTCTGCCACCGTGACCAAAGGCCCAGCCGGTTCGAGGCCCTGAGCGATTACTTCCCCGTCATCCGTTCAATATTTCCTGGCAGAGTGGAGAAAAATTACTCTGGACAAGTGGGTGCTGAATATTGTTTGCAATGGATACAGTCTTCGGTTCACCAGCCCGCCTCCAGCAATTCTACCGGTTTGCTCGCAGTTTCAGCTGCGCGAGCTCCAGGCGGAGGCCGATACCCTGTTAAGAAAAAAGGCGATAGACGTCCCTCTGTCTCAAAGGGGAAGAGGTCTGTACTCGCGGTTCTTTCTGGTCCGCAAAAAGGACAAGAACGAGTTCAGGCCTATTCTGGATTTGCGACAAGCAAACAAGTGGATTCGCAGAGAAATTTCGCATACTGTCTTTGCACCAGATTTACCCTCAACTGCAAAGGGGAGACTGGCTGTGTGCAATAGACCTGCAGGATGCGTACTTCCACGTGCCCATTGCACAGAAACACCGGAAGTTCCTGCGATTCCAAGTCGGCGCCAATCACTATCAATACACAGTGTTGCCGTTCGGGCTGAAGTCTGCGCCCAGGACTTTTTCCAAATGCATGGCAGTGGTAGCGGCACACCTGAGAAAGAACAAGGTGTTTGTCTACCCGTACCTGGACGATTGGTTGATCAAGGCATCCTCCTTCTCGGAAGCTCAAGCGCACTTCCAGAAGACTTCCGTTCTCTTAAACAAGCTGGGGTGCACATCAACATGTCCAAGTCGGTCCCGACTCCGGTCCAGTGTCTCCAGTACTTGGGAGCCTCCATCAATACGCTGTCAGCAAGCGTGTCTCCTTCGGAGGAGAGACGATTATCACTCCTTCGGAAGGCTCAGGCTCTTATGACCGTTCCATCTACAACAGCGAGGACGGTGTCTTCTCTACTGGGGTCGTTGGCCTCCTGTATCTTCCTCACACCACACGCACGGCTACACATGAGACCGCTGCAGGAGTGTCTGGAGGATCAGTGGGACCAGAGGAGAGGAAACTGGGACGACAAGATATGACTGTCTCTGCATGCTCTACAGTCTCTGAAATGGTGGTGTTCAGCGGAGAATCTCCTCAAGGGGGTTCCCTTCCACAAGGACATTCCCACTCAGACTATTGTGACGGATGCTTCTCTACACGGCTGGGGAGCGCATTCCGGGGAGTTACAGATCCAGGGAACGTGGTCCCAGACTGAGTCCACGTATCACATCAATTTTCTGGAACTCAGAGCTGTTCACTTGGCACTGAAGGCCTTTGATCCGTCCTTCCAGACCAACTCTCTGCTTGTACAGACGGACAATACGACCACGATGTATTACCTCAACAAGCAGGGGGTTTGAGATCGCGCACCCTGTCACAGGAGGCGCAGGCGATCTGGCACTGGCTTCTTGCCAGAGGACTGACTATAACGGCTACTCATCTACCAGGTGTGCAGAATGTTCAGGCGGACGCACTGAGCAGACTGATCCAGGAAAGCCACGAATGGGTCATAAACGACGATGTGCTCGGAGACGTCTTCGCCAGACGTGGATTTGTTCGCCACTGCCGAAAACAGCAAATGCCGAGACTTCGCATCCAGGTACTACCAGCAGGGAACGCTGGGGAATGCGTTATGGATCAACTGGTCGAAAAGCTTTATGTACGCTTTTCCACCCATTCCCCTGATTCCGGCGGTGCTCATCAAGCTGGCCCAGTCCAGGGCGCGGATGATCCCGATTGCCCCGGAATGGCCCAGGCAGTGGTGGTTCACGGACCTGCTTTACCGGTCTCTCCTTCCTCCCATTCGGCTGCCGTGCCGGCAGGACCTTCTCACAAAGTTCGGGGGGCAGATTGTGCACCCCAATCTCTCGTCTTTGAGTTTGGAGGCATGGCTCCTGAGATAGTGCAATATGGCCATTTGAATCTCCCTGCAGATTGTATGGACATACTGAAGGAAGCCAAGAGACCTTCCACTAGGACTTCTTATGCGTACAAGTGGAAGAGATTTTGCATCTGGTGCAAGTCCAAGAACTATGATCCAACAACATGTAAGGAAGATGTCATCCTCCCGTACCTTTTACATTTGGCGCAGTCTGGCCTTAATTTTCATTCCATTAAGATTCATCTCGCTGTGTTGACTGCCTACAGGAAATGCCCTTCACAGACCTCCTTCTTCCAGATCCCTGTGATCAAAGATTTTTTGGAAGGCTTGAAGAAAGGGTTTCCTCCTGTCCGACTTCCTTTGCCTTCATGGGAATTGAATGCGGTGCTGTCCAGATTGATGAAGGAACCTTTTGAACCTATTCATAAGGCTTCGTTGCAGCACCTTTCCTGGAAGGCGGCGTTCCTCGTGGCCATTACATCGGCCCGCAGGGTGAGTGAAATTCAGGCGTTGTGTTGCCAAGAACCTTATACTGTATTTCATGCTGCTAAGGGTGTTATGCGTACTCACCCTAAATTTCTTCCTACGGTTATTTCTGATTTCCATGTTAACCAGACGATAACTTTACCTACGTTTTTAGGTCTTGGCCTATTGCCATTCCGCAGGAATGGAATAGGACGAGTCTATAGCAGTGAAACCAAGACTTAAACTAAGGTCTACCAAAAAGAGGTTTTCCACAAGTGCATGTGCACATGCACGAGCCCGAGCCTTCTGCCTGCCTCCTAGGCAATCTGCTTCTCCGCCCCCCCCTGGTGTTTCTGGCTTGCTCTTCAAAGGCTCCCCATACCATTTGCTCCTGCCTCCCCGCCCACTGCTTCACACTTCACGGCCGCCAGGCCGTGAGCTCGCATTTCTGCCCAGCAGCTTCAAAGGGATCTTCTTTCCCGCCCACTGCTTCACACTTCACTTTAAATAGAGTAAATCTGCACTGACTATGAGTGCATTTATTGAATTTTCAGTTTCACCACACGTTTTGGATTCTGCGCACACTATAGAATACTTTGTTCCACCACGGAGGTTTTGGATGTTCACACTACTACAACTATAAACGTATAAGAGATATTCGTGTACTTAACTACATTACAGCCAATGCGCATATGGACTGACATGAATATGCGCGCGTGTGGAACACCATACTTGTCATTTTTGCACTTAACTTTGTTTAATCATTGGTTGCACCTCATTAATACCAGTTTCACATGTACATATAGCAATAAATAACAGAAAGGTGACCAATGGTGTAGCTAGACCTTTGGCCACCGGTGGCGGTCCCTGTGTTTGCCGCTCTTTGGTGGGCAAGAGTGGAGGGTGTCGGGAGAGGAGCAGCCGAGGAGTGTGGAGCGCCGGGACCCCCACAGCAGCCCTCTGACCTAGGGACCGCATTGCTCATAATCTGGCTTGATCCTCCGACCCCCATGGGTTGCGGCCGGGCCTTGGAGAGGAAATGCTGCTGGGATCTTCTTGCGGCACGTCAAAGGATCCCAGGCATGTGTTGTGGGCGGGAATGGGAACAGGCGGGGAGGGGGTGCATTGATGAGTGCTGTCGTCATGCCCGAACTCTGACCCTAGATTAAACGCCTGCATGAAAAGATGATGGAGGGGTGTTGAACGTCTTGGGAAATGGATGGCAAGAATAGAGAGAGAGCCCGCCTTGAAAAGGTTCTGGAATCGCAGCATCGGTTTGTGCTTTTTCGTCTCAGTATGTTGTGATTAATGTTTACACACATTCTATGGGCATCTGCTTTTCTGCTCAGGGCGTGTGCTGTGCGACTCCGAGGCTCCTCTGTGATTTAGTCTGTTAGTAGAGGGCACTCCCATAGTATGTGTAGAGGGCTCCGGGGGCACTGCTTAGTTTTGCGAGCCCACAGAGGCTCGAGAGCAGTTTCTTCTTTCCCCCCAAGTAGCCCAATTTGATTTCGAGTCCCGAGAGGCTCCCGACCGCATTTCTTATTTTGAGCCCAGGGGGACTTGGGCCGCATTCTTTGTTAAAGAGCCCAGCGAGGCTCAAGGCTTACTCTTATTGGTTAAAGCCCTAAGAGGGCTCCGGGGGGCATTTGTAATTAGGAGGTCCCGAGGCTCTAGGGGGGCATTCCTTTTGGCCAGAGCCGCGCTTCTCCCCTGCTTGTCCATGTTATGCTGCCCTCCTGTACGTCTCCCCCAAGAGTTGCTTTCTAATCCATGTGCTCCTCCCCACCCGCTCCATGACGTTCTTTCGCCTGTTGCTTCCCCCTAACCCCGACCTCCATGTTACTTTCCGCCACCCGCACCCTCTGTGTTGTTTCCCCACCCTCATCCTTTGCGATTCTTCATTCCACCTGCACACTACATGTTGTATCACCCTACACCGCTATCATGGGGTCTCCTGGCCCGCGACACAGTACCCCATCACCAAGCTCACCACTGCCATCCTCAGGAGAGTGAACGAGGCATCCGGCCTGTACCAGATGTTCGAGGTCCTAGGGGACGTGGTCCACCCCCACCCACCTCGCCGGACACACACTCGACGCCGTCTTCTCATCCAGCAAAGACATCGCCTTCAGCCACGCCACAGGACTCCACTGGACGGACCACAGCTGTGTCCACTTCACCTTCAAAAGAACGACGATCCACCACCACCAGCAACAGGTTGCCCGAAGAAGCTGGAACAAGATCACAGCCGACCAGCTCACCGATTCCCTGAGCCAGCACCCTCCTGCCGGCTCAGCGAACCCCAGCCAGGCCGCCGACAACCTCACGAAGTGGATCAGCAACTGCGCGGACGAACTCGCCCCTCTGAGGACCCCGCCCAGCAGACCCGGCAGCAGAAAAGCCCCATGGTTCACCGACGAACTCAAGAGCTCCAAAAAGAACTGCCGAGCCCTCGAAAGTATGGAGAAGGGAACCAACAATGGACAACATGACCACCCTCAAGCTCGCCACCCGGAAACACCACCAACTGATCCGCGCCACCAAGAAAAATGCATACAAGGACCGGCTGGACAACAACGCACACAACTGCAAGGAACTCTTCAACATCGTGAAAGAGCTCTCCAACCCCAATGCCGGAAACAACAACATCACCCCATCGCAAGACCTCTGCAACTCCCTCGCCTCCTACTTCCACAACAAGATCGCGGACATACACAACAGCTTCAGCATCCAACCGACGCACGCCACGACCGCAGCAACGCCACCCACCACCACCCTCCGCGCCTGGACTCCGATCAGCACCGAAGACACCGTCCGCACGATGAACTCCGTCGACTCCGGATCTCCGACCGACCCCTGCCCTCACCACGTCTTCAACAAGGCCGACGCTGTCATCGCACCCCACCTGCGGGACATTATCAACACCTCCTTCGACACCGCCACCTTCCCTGAGAGCTGGAAGCACGCCGAACTCAGCGCTCTACTCAAGAAACCGACAGCGGACCCCACCGAACTCAAGAATTACCGTCCCATCTCGCTCCTCCCGTTCCCGGCCAAAGTCATCGAGAAGACCGTCAACAAACAGCTGGCTGCCTTCCTCGAGACAAATGGATCCCTCGACCCCTCACAGTCTGGCTTCCGAGCCAACCACAGCACCGAGACCGCCCTCATTGCTGCCACCGATGACATCCGAGCCCTGATGGACAACGGAGAAACAGCGGCCCTCATCCTCCTGGACCTCTCCGCGGCATTCGACACTGTCTGCCACCGCACCCTAGTGCAGCGCCTCGGCAACGTCGGAATCCAGGAGAAGGCACTGGAATGGATCACCTCCTTCCTCGACGGTAGAACACAGAGTCCGCCTACCACCGTACAAGTCAGAGGCCACCGAAGTCATCTGCGGCGTCCCTCAAGGATCCTCGCTGAGTCCCACCCTCTTCAACGTCTACATGAGCCCCCTCGCGGCCATCGCAAGCCAACACAACCTCAACATAATCTCCTACGCCGACGACACCCAGCTGATCCTCTCCCTGACCAACGACCCCGCCGCCGCCAGAGCCAACCTGCACGAAGGGATGAAAGATGTAGCCGAGTGGATGACGACCAGCCGCCTGAAACTGAACTCAGACAAGACGGAGGTCCTCATCCTGGGCTCCTCGCCCTCCGCCTGGGACGACTCCTGGTGGCCCCCCGCCCTGGGCCCCGCACCCAAACCGACGGACCACGCACGCAACCTGGGCTTCATCCTGGACTCCTCCCTCTCCATGACCAGACAAGTCAACGCCGTCTCCTCGTCATGCTTCAACATCCTGCGCATGCTACGGAAGATCTTCTGGTGGATCCCCACCGAGACCAGGAAGACTGTCACCCAGGCCCTCGTCACCAGCCGACTGGACTACGGCAACGCCCTCTACGCCGGAACCACCGCCAAGCTCCAGAAGAGACTCCAGCGGATCCAGAACGCCTCAGCCAGACTCATCCTCGACATCCCACGAAACAGCCACATCTCCGGACATCTGAGAGACCTGCACTGGCTCCCCGTCAACAAGAGAATCACCTTCCGTCTCCTCACCCACGCACACAAAGCCCTACACGATCAAGGCCCGAGCTACCTCAACAACCGAATCAACTTCTACGCTCCCAAGCGCCACCTCCGATCAACCAGCCACGCCCTCGCCGCCGTCCCTCTCATCCGAAGAGCGACAACAGGAGGAAGGTCCTTCTCCTACCTGGCCGCCAAGACCTGGAACTCCCTCCCTCCCGACCTGCGACTGACCCAAGACCACCTCTCCTTCAGGAAGAAGCTCAAGACCTGGCTGTTCGAGCAGTAACGCGCCCCCCCCCCCCCCCCCCCCCCCCTAGCGCCTTGAGACCCTACGGGTGAGTAGTGTGCTCTATAAATGTCTTTGATTGATTGACTTCTGAGCCTTGTACACCTGATGTTACACAAAGAGCTTCTCCCACCCAAACCTACCCATTATCTACACACTCCCTCTCAGACTTCTTGCTGTGTACAACCCTTTCCACACTCCTCTTTTATCTGCACAATCCCTCTCTCTCTCACTCCTACATCATCATCATCTCTCTCCCCAGTCTGTCACCTTTGAAGTCCTTTTTACACCTGTTGGTTACCTATGCGTTTCATCTCTAACAACAGTGTATAACTTGCACAGGGGGGCTCGCAGTGTGTGGAGGGCTGTGTGGGTGTGTGGGGGGCTCGCAGTGCGTGGGGGGGTTCTGTGTGGGTGCGTGGGGGGGTTCTGTGTGGGTGCGTGGGGGGGTTCTGTGTGGGTGCGTGGGGGGGGCTCTGTGGGTGTGTGGAGGGCTGTGTGGGGGTGTGTGGAGGGCTGTGTGTGGAGGGCTGTGTGTGGGGGGCTCTGTGTGGGTGTGTGGGGGGCTCTGTGTGTGGGGGGGCTCTGTGTGTGGAGGGCTCTGTGTGTGGAGGGCTCTGTGTGTGGAGGGCTCTGTGTGTGGAGGGCTCTGTGTGTGGAGGGCTCTGTGTGTGGAGGGCTCTGTGTGTGGAGGGCTCTGTGTGTGGGGGGGCTCTGTGTGGGTGTGTGGGGGGGCTCTGTGTGGGTGTGTGGGGGGGCTCTGTGTGGGTGTGTGGGGGGGCTCTGTGTGGGTGTGTGGGGGGGCTCTGTGTGGGTGTGTGGGGGAGCTCGGTGTGAGGAGGCTGTGTGTGGGGGCTCTGTGTGGGGGTGTGTGGGGGCGCTGTGTGGGTGTGTGTGTGTGTGGGGGGCCCTGTGTGTGTATGGGGGGCTCTGTGTGGGGCGGCTCTCTGTGGGTGTGTGTGTGCCATTTGCGAGAGATTAAGTTATTGGCATTGTAAATGACAATGCCATTTATTTATCGGATTTCAAAACGAACACAAATAAAAAAATTGTCATTTACAATGCTAATAGCTCTAACTTTTCCAAAGGCATAACCGTTGCATTGTAAATGCTTGTTTTTTGTGCCTTTGCTGTCTTCTTTCATCACATATTCACCATCCTGACAAAATGCATCCACAGGCACAGACATTAATGGGTCACCCTCTTTTCGAACCTTTTATCTCCCTCTTAAAACTGTCCATTTGCTTTCAGCTTAAAGGGATCTCTCTCTCTTATACTCATGACTAACCCCCCTCCTCCTCCCCCCCCGTCCCCCCCCCCCCCCACCCCCCCTCATCGGAAAGTCAACGGATTGTCAACTATGCTGATTGGTGGAGGGAGAGCTCATATTATACTGGCGTGTTTCTATTGCACGCTTTTCACTGTATTTCTTTCAATAAGTGTCCTGCCCATCCGCAAGCAGCAGACATCCACAAGCGTCGGGCATCCACAAGCGTCGGGCATCCACAAGCGTCGGGCATCCACAAGCGTCGGGCATCCACAAGCGTCGGGCATCCGACATCCACAAGCGTCGGGCATCCGCAAGCGTCGGTCATCCCCAGGCGTCGGCCATCCCCAGACGTCGGCCATCCCCAGGCGTCGGCCATCAGACTTTTATTTAAGTATTAATTATTAAAAAAAATTAAAAACCATTGTTATTTGTAATATCAATACATGTAAGTCACGTAAATACAACACATATTGCATTACAAATGCTATAGGTGTCACATTTGCGAAAGTTATAACTATTGGCATGGTAAATGACAAAGCTATTAATTTCGCTATTTTCAAAAACAAAACCTAAATAAAAAATTTGTCATTTACAATACCAATAGCTCAAACTTTCCTAATACGAGACCTATTGCATTGCAAATGCTTGTTTCAGAATCCTTCCTCTCCAGCGGAAAGGTCTCTGCATTCCCTGGATGTCAGGAGGGTGTTGAAATTTTATCTGGATAAAACCAAGGATATTCGTAGGTCAGACCAATTGTTTATCAATTATGGGTCAGTCAGGACAGGTCTTGGCACCTCCAAACAGGCCATTTCGAGGTGGATTGTGTCCTATATACAATTGTGTTATCAAAAGGCTAATAAGACCTCAGGGGGTAAACCTAAGGCTCGTTCCACCAGGGGCAAAGCTGCCACGACTGCTTTGTTACGTAATGTTCCCATTGCAGAAATCTGCAGAGCGGCCACTTGGAAGTCGGTCCATACCTTTGCTAAGCATTACTGTCTGGACACTGATTCCAGGGCAGACGCTCAGGTTGGGCAGGCTTCGCTGCGAAATCTGTTCGCACAGTAGTGGTGTTGTACTACTTTTTCTCCACCGCCGCTCGGTGTGAGGATGGGCTTGCCATTCTATTCACTAGATTATGACTATACACAGAGATCCCCTACTACAGAAGGAGCAGTTTGTCCTGTAACTCCAGTTCTGTAGTAGGGGTATCTCTGTTATAGTCCTAAGCGCCCGCCCTCCTCCCCGGTGGAGAAAGATGTTCATGTGCGGAATGCTACAGGTCTAGCGTCATACGCCTTCAAAAAGAACTGAAAGTAAATGGGACCTGCAGGGCATTCTGGGATACTGAGAAAGTTCTAGAAAGTTTTCTTAAAGGCACGGTATCCCTTTTTGAGCCACATCATGGAAGCCTATGGGGCTTGTCTGTCCTCTCCTTCCTCTCTATCATTCCAGAGGCTTTGTTGGTAAAAGGGAAAGTTTTCTCTAACTTGGCAGGCTGGGCTGTGTGTGGTTTTGGTGGAATGTCTAGTTGAAGTACTGGACAGTGTAGCCTTGGATATAGGCTGCATTATTTGTCTTTATCTCTTAAGTGTCTGTGCAGGACTGCATTTTTAGACCACTCAAGAGATTATTTTTGATTGCTCCGGGGTCCACGCTCATGAGCGGGATTATTCACTAGATTATGACTATAACAGAGATACCCCTACTACAGAACTGGAGTTTTGCAGCGTGAATCTTTCTGGCTTCACCATGCTGTGCATTATTCCGTGGTCTTGTGGTTGGGTCCGGATTCGTAGTCTTTTCTTTGTTTTTTGTTTTTTTTTCATAGCCCAGGTGGGCGTCGGCGTCACACCTCCTCGGGTGCATTTCCGGTGACGTCGGCATGCTTCCTGCGGAAGCTCCCACTCTTGGGCGCCATCTTCGATTCTTTTTTTCCGCGGTTGGGTCTGGATCGTTCCCGTTTGGGCTCCAGACATTTTTGGAGAAAGAAGGAAAATACAGAAATTGGAAAGAAAAATAATCTGAAGACTCCAGGAGACTTCATCGACCAAGAACCAGCAAAGGAGAAGGAGAATTCATCGAGATCTTCGACGAACACGCGACCAGGGCGGCCCTGAGCGCTCGATGATGGACAACACGCCGTTCAAGTTCTGCCGTAACTGCCACCACAAGTACGCGCAGAAGGACCAGCACCCGGTTTGCAACCTTTGCCTACCGGTAAATCACGGAAGCGAGGACTGCAACGCCTGCTCCGCCTTCACCCCGAAGACCCTTCGTGTGAGAGAGACAGAGGGTAGCGCATGCCACCCTGCAGGGGAAGGCCCCGACTCCATCCCTCCACGAGCTGGGGATGTCCTCCGAGGAAGAGGACAACGATGCCGCCGAAGACTACAGCTACACGGTCGTAGAGACCGATTACACCAAGACTTCTGATAAGGTAGGAGACTCTCCGGCCCCCAAGAACCCGAGAGACTCTGAGTCTCGCAAAAACGAGGGCAAGGCCCCGAAAGCGCTGGCGCCAAAACACCTGGCGCCCACGACTACTCACAGGCCCAGCGGACCCTCTGAGAAGGAGTCCCTGGCGCCGAGAGCTGTTGAACAGCAAAAGTCGTCGAAAATCGTCCCCGAAAAGGATCGATCGAGGGAGAAGGACCCTAAAGCACCGACCAAAGACCTGAAACCTGGTTCGGCGTCGAAGCCTCCGGCACCGAAAAGCACGGCGCCGAGCCAACCGCCGAAAAGAGCGGCCGAACCATCCGACGCGGAACACGCAGCCGAGATGGAGAAGAAAAGAAGGCGCCTCGAGGCCGAAATGGAAAACATCTTGCAGCGGAAGAAAGAATTTGACGCAAAGATGAAAACCTTCACGATTCCACACAAGACCAAGCCACCAGTGGTGGAGGTGGTCGAGGAGGAACAAGACCCGGACGTCGAGGTGGTCGACGACCAGGAAGAGGACGACAGTCCCTACTATAGTTAAAACTATGGGGAGGAAGAGGACAGCAGGACGGACGCCGAGTCGGCCCCCTCGGACTTACAGGAGGTGGATTACCTAGATGTCGACACAGACAGCCCAGAGGAGGCGGTCGACACACATCCCTCGAGGCCCTCGCCGCCGGACGACATCGGGCCTCCAACTCTGTGATAAAGTCTGCCGCAGCAGCTTTCAAACTCAAGCTCGACGAAGAGAAGCAGAAAGCAGACTTCCTTCTGGAGACATTGCTCCCCACACAAACAAGGAGCAGTACCTACCAATGCTCGACAGCGTATTGGCTCAGGGGAAGGAGGCATTCAGGGAACCCGCAACATGCAAGGCTGTAACTCCCAGAACAGAAAAGAAATAAACATTCCTCAAAGGACCCACCCTACATTCAGGGCACGGTCTCCGCAGACTCCATTATCACGGCCACAGCAAGAAAGAGGGCTAACGTGCCCACTACTTCTGGACCACCACCGGATAAGGAGAGCAAGAGGATGGATCTGGTGGGCAGAAGGTTCGAACGGAATGCTGCGACCCACTGGCGCATGGCTAATTCCAACGCCCTGATAAACAGGCACATGTACCAGATCATGGAGGAGCTGGGGCAGTTGGTGAAGGACCTGCCCCAGGATGCCAGGCAGAAGGCCGAAAAACTGGTTGAAGGGAAGAACGCGGCAAATTCTTGCCTCAAGACGGCCCTGGATGGAGCAGACACCTCCAGCAGGCTCATGATGATGGGTGTCACTGAAAAAAGACACGCCTGGCTCAGGATTTCAGGTTTCAAACCCGAGGTGCAACATAGCATCCTGAACACACCGTTCAACGGCGATACGCTTTTCGGAACAACAGTTGATGAGAAGCTGAGTCAACTAAAAGGATAACGAAACAGCAAGGTCCATTGCAGTACAGAGGCAACAAAAGGGGCACCCCGTCACGGAGGCCTGGCGGGAGAGGTGGAAACCAGCCAGGTACATCACACTAGGTTTTCCAACAAACGCACCAGGCAGGCTCAGCAGGGTCAGCAGAAGCAGTCCTGGCAGTACCAACAAAGAGGCCAGTCCTTTCGAGGGAGAGGAAATGGACGTGGACAGAATAGAAGAGGGGCACAGCAGCCCGCCTCTAAGTGACTTAAAAAAACTCAGTGTGCCCGCCCACTGAAAAGATCCCAGGGGGGCAGCACATACAGAGGGGTCAAGACAAGCTAGACATTTACGACCACGTAACACCAGTGGGAGGAAGACTAAGATTTTACCTCCAAGAGTGGAGAAAAATCGCATCAGACAAATGGATCCTCCACATCATCCAATTCAGATACTGCATAGAGTTGGAGGGGAGGCCGACAAGCAGAAAACCAAAAAGAAAGCCACTAGCAAGCAAACAGCTAGAGCGCCTTCAGGAAGAAGCAGAAGAACTCCTGCAGAAGCAGGCCATAGAACAGGGTACCCTTCAAGGAAAGGAACAAAGGAATATACTCAACGTACTTCCTGGTACCAAAAGTAGACGAGACAATGAGACCCATTCTGGACCTAAGGTTCCTGAACAAATTCATAAGAACGCAAAAATTCAAAATGACCTCCCTGCAAGAGGTGCTCCCGCAACTGCAGATCAGGGACTTCATGGTCACAATAGACCTCAAGGACGCCTACCTGCACATCCCAATGAATAGAAAGCACAAGCATATGCTCAGGTTCACCATCGAAGAAAGCCACTACCAGTTCACGACTCTAGCCTTCGGGCTGAAATCGGCACCAAGGGTCTTCACAAAGTGCCTCGCAGCAGTTGCAGCGCACCTACGAAGGCAGGGAATACACGTATACCCCTACCTGGACGACTGGCTGGTGAAAGCAAACTCATACCAGAAATGCAAGCAGCACGCACACAGTGACGAGCACGCTCATAAGCCTGGGGTTCTCCATCCATTGGAAGAAATCATCAATGGAGCCGGAACAAGTGAAGATCTTCCTGGGGGCACAGATCAACACCTTACAGGGCAAGGTGTTCCCCAGCGAGAAGAGGGCGAGGGCGCTGGTGAAGGAAACTCGCCTCTACGGGAAGGGACAAGCTCGGACAGTGAGGACTGCGAGCAAGATCATGGGGATGATGGCATCATGCATCCACCTGGTACCAAATGTACTTCTCCACATGAGACCCATTCAAGAATGGCTACAGGAGCAATGGTCACAAGCTACAGGCAGTTGGGAGGATCTAGTGGTTGTCACGCACGCGTGCAGAAGGAGATGACATGGTGGACCATGGAGAACATAACAAGGGGAAAGCCTCTAACGCCCCCAACGCCATCAGTGACCATCACCACAGACTCATCCCTGAAGGGATGGGGCGCTCACATGGAGGAGCTCAAGGTGAGGGGTCTGTGGACGCCAGCAGATGCGACAAAGCACAGCAATTACCTAGAATTGAAGACAATCTTCCTTGCACTGAAAGCTTTCCAAACAAGACTGTATAAGCACAAGGTGTTGCTACAAACCGACAACACCACCGCGATGTTCTACATCAACAAGCAGGGTGGCACACAGTCAGCCAAGCTTTCAACGCTGGCGCAGGAGATATGGAGATGGGCCATCCCTCTCAAGATAGACCTGCTAACCAGGGAAGGACAACATACAGGCAGACTGGCTCAGCAGACAGACATCGGCATCCCACGAGTGGGAGCTCAATGCTCAGGAGACAAGGTGGCTGTTTGACAGATGGGGGAACACCATCAGTGGACCTGTGTGCCACACACCGAAATGCAAAATGCCAAAACTTCGCATCCATACAGCCTGAGGAGGGGTCCCTGGGGAATGCCCTATGGATAGACTGACCAAGGACATTTGCTTACGCTTTTCCCCCGATACCACTGATGCACAGAGTGCTGAGCAAGTGCAGAGCGAGCAACATGACCCGTGATACTGGTCGCGCCACAGTGGGCCAGGCAGACATGGTACTCTCAGATCATGGAGATGACCGTGTGCACCCCACAGATTCGGCAAAAGAAAAGACCTGCTTTCCATGCAGAACGGAGAGGTACTACAGCCAGAGAGCCTGAGCCTAGTAGCATGGCTCCTGAGGACATAGAGTTCGCACATTTGAGACTGCCAGAAAGCACCCTGAGGGTCCTTCGGGAGGCACGAAGGCCCAGCACTCGAAAGTGCTATGTTGCGAAATGGAAAAGGTTCACAATGTGGCGCAGAAAAGAAGGACTTCACAATAAGATGAAGGACTCAACAGTGCTAAAGTACCTGACGCACTTGCTGGAGAAGAACCTTAGCTCATCCTGGTTAAGAGTTCACTTGGCAGCGATAGTCTCCTACACAAGGGGAGAAACGTGCAGGAGTTTCTTCACATCACAGGTGGTGAAGAGATTCCTGGAAGGAGCGAAAAGGATCGCACCACCCAAACTGGTGCCGCCACCTGTATGGAACTTGAACATAGTCCTAACGGAACTCATGAAAGAGCCCTTTGAACCACTTCACAAGGCCTCCCTAAAGATGCTAACTATGAAAACAGCTTTCCTGGTTGCAATAACGTCCTTACGCAGAGTAAGCGAGCTTCAGGCGCTGACGCTACAAGAACCCTACATACAAATACACAATGATAGGGTTGTGATGAGGACTGACCCACACTTCATGCCGAAGGTGGTGTCCAAATTCCACATGAACCAGTCTATACAGATACCGAGTTTTTTCCAAAAACCAACCACTAGCGCAGAGCGAGCCCTGCACACCCTGGACGCCAGAAGGGCAGTCATACACTACATTGAGAGGACGAAGGGACACAGGAAAACAAAACAGTTCTTTGTGTCATTCGCCAACAGTTTCATGGGCAAGGCAGTAACCAAAGAGACTATTGCACGATGGATCGCACAAACAATTCAACTCTGCCACAAACGTGCAGGACAAGAGCTAGCAGAGGGGACACGTGCCCACTCCACTAGGAAAAAGGGTGCAACAATAGCCTTCCTGGCTAACACACCCATACAAGACATATGCCTGGCGGCAACATGGGCTTCGGTGCACACGTTCACGAAGTACTACTGTGTGGATATACAGATGAACAAGGAAGCTCAAGTCGGACAAAAGGTGCTCCAGCACATATTCAATAACCAACGCTCATCTTCCACCCAACCGCCACAGAAATGAGAAACCGCTACAAAATCTATGCACAGCATAGTGAATCCAGAAAGATTCACGCTGCAAAACAAATAGTTTTCTTACCTGTCGGTGTAGTTTTGCAGCTTGAAGATCTTTCTGGATTCACTAGCGAACCCACCCGCCTCCGCCAGAAAGATGAGACTGGAGAGAGAAGAGGTGGTTAATAAAAATAAAAAAAGACTTGTAAAAGTACAAAGCGGTAAAATATCACCTAAATAGAACATTGCCATTACTTCGGAAACGAAAGAAACATGGAAAAAAAGAACCCGAAGATGGCGCCCAAGAGTGGGAGCTTCCGCAGGAAGCATGCCGACGTCACCGGAAATGCACCCGAGGAGGTGTGACGCCGACGCCCACCTGGGCTACGAAAAAAAAAAAAAACAAAGAAAAGACTACGAATACGGACCCAACCACAAGACCGCGGAATAATGCACAGCATAGTGAATCCAGAAAATCTTCAAGCTGCAAAACTACACCGACAGGTAAGACTATTCGTTACAGGACAAACTATTCCTTCGTCACTAACGCACACACTATTGCCATGTGTGCATCAGATTGACCCACACTGTTGTTTGAGGCTGTGCATATGTTCTCCAGGGTAGCGCGATACTGTGCTGCATACATGTATGGACTCCGCTGCAAACCAGCTAGGGCTTAGAATGCTACCTTCTGTAGGGATATGACAGCCTGGAATTGCCTGAGAAGCTACATCTACTGACACTATAATTGCTATTTAGCTACCCTTCTAGAAGCTGTGCCCCTCACTGCACCTATAGGGCAAATAGCCTCTGTGGTTGTTGACAGTTTTAGACTGTTTATTTTCCCCTGAAGACTGCTTAGATTTTAATTTGACCCATGTCTGATGATGTGCTTCTTCCACTTTTGTTATTTGTAACCCATGAGTAGGCCTTGTCTGTTAACTATGCCTTCTTTTAAGATTTACCCTCCTGGTCCCAGTGTGCTATGTGTTGGAGTGTGTGGGCTTGTGAGTGGGGATAATAATAATAATAATAATCCACATTTGTAAAGCGCACTATCACCCGTAAGGGTCTCTAGGCGCTGGGGGCCGTCGGGAAGATTAAGCAAGCTATTGCCCAGAGTCACATGGTGCGGAGCCGGGGATCGAACCCTGATCCCCAGATTTCAGCGTCAGTCGCCCTGGCCGCGGCGCCACACCTCTCCCACATAATGTGCTGCACACTTGCTGGGACACTTAACTGGAGCTACTGCTTGCCCAAACAAGAAGGCCTCTAGTCCTTCTACAGCTACTCTTGGTGTAGCAAGTTTCCAGATGGGATTAACCGTGTGCCAAGAGCAAATCAGGTTGCACACTGAAGCTAGTTTCAGAAGGGGAAGTTCAGTTTGCCACTGTAGCTGTGTGGCCACCCAATTTAAAGAAATATTTACATTAACCTTGGTTTAATGGAACTTGGCTAGAAGCTCTGAGGGATACAGGTGCCAGTGTCACTATGGTGAGAGATGCACTGGTTTCCCCTGAGCAATTCTTGATTGGGAGAACTTACCCGGTCACCAATGCTTGACAGTGTTACCACTAACCATGCATGGGCTATGGTGACATTAGATTGGGGGGAAGGGAGTGGGCTACTTGCCTGAAACAGGTAGTGGTCTCACCAAAGCTACCAGCTGCATGTCTGTTTGGCAGTGACCTGGAAACCTCAGCATGGGCTGAGTTTGAACTGAAAACCCATGCAGCAATGCTGGACATCCCTGAGGTGGTGTTTGTAAAAATATAGCAGAAAACAGGGTGAAAAAGAAGTGTTGGAGCCTGAAAGTATGGCCCAACCTTCCAAGAGGGAAGGTAAGACGACTGGGGAACCAGCTTCTGTACAGCAAAAGGATCATGACCCCTCTCCTCGGGGAGAAGACTTGGACACCCCAGAAGGAACTGAGTCCATGGAGCTTGACCCTTACTACTTTGAACTCTTAGGCCCAGGGGGACCCTCTAGGGAAGAGCTGTGCCTAGGACAGTAGGAAAGCCTGAGACAGCAAGCTGCTGCACAGTAAAAGGGAGATGTCTGTGGTACTCACAGAGTTTATTGGGAAAAGGGACTACTATACACTGAGGCCAGAGATCCCGTACCTGGAGCCACTAGGAGAGTGGTAGTGCCTCAGAAGTTCCTCCTAATTTTAGCTCATGACATCACTCTAGCAGGGCATCTGGACCGAACCAAAACCTGGGAATGGCTAGTTGGCCACTTTTACTGGCCCCATGTGACTCAGAAGGTGAAGGGGTTTGTCCGCTCCTGTGCAACCTGTCAAGCCACTGGCAGGACAGGTAACCAACCAAAGGCCTGCTTAATTCCACTACCAGTGGTTGGAGTCCTCTTTGAAAGGGTAGGTGTGGACATAGTGGGTCCACTTGAACCTCCACAGCATCAGGATACAAATTCATTCTAGAGGTAGTGGACCATGCCACTAGTTATCCTGAGGCAATTCCCCCTTAGGATTACTACAGCTCCTGCAGTAGCCAAGGCCCTCACTGGTGTCTTCACCAGAGTTAGGGTTTCCTAAGGAGGTGGATTTAGACTGGTTCCAACTTCATGTCTGCTTACCTAAAACATGTAGAAAGAGTGGAGTACAGTACAAGTTTACTACACCCGATCACCCACAAAACAATGGCTTTGTTGAGAGATTCAACAAGACATTGAAAGGCATGATAATGGGGCTCCCTGACAAACTCAAAAGGAGATGGGATGTCCTCTTACCATGCCAGCTTTTCACTTGCAGAGAGGTGCCACAGAAGCGAGTAGGGTTTTCCCCCTTTGATATTCCGTTTGGCCATCCTGTGAGGCGACCACTCTATCTTGTAAAAGAGTGTTGGAGAAGCCTCTCCAACAGCCCAAACAAGATATTGTGGACTATCTGCTTGGCCTAAGGTCCAGAATGGCTGAGTACATGGAAAAGGCATCCACAAATCTTGAGTTCAGCCATGAGCTTCAGAAGCACTGATATGACCAAAAAGCTGAACTGGTTGAATTTCAACTTGGGCAAAAGGTGTGTGTTTTGGAGCCAGTGGCACCAAGTGCTCTCAAGGACAGATGGTGTGGCCCTTACCCTACCCTATCCTAGAAAAGAAGAGTGAGGTCTGGGCACAAGCAGGACACCCAAAAGGGTTATCCATGTGAACCACCTTCAGCTCTTCCATGACCGAGCTGACATCACCATGCTGATGGTGACTGATGAGGAGACAGTGGACCTCTCCCCGACCTCCTCTCATACAGCCCCAAAGATGGGTCAGTGGATACAGTTGTCTTTTCAGACACCCTCTCTGGCCAACAGCAGACTGATTGCATGCAAGCCTTGCAGCAGTATTCAAAGCTCTTTTCCTTGACCCCTGGTCAGACAAACTGGTGTACCCATGATATGGACACTGGTGACAGTTCACCTGTCGAGAACAAAATCGATCGACAGTCTTACTAAGTCAAGAAAAGCATCAGAGCTGAAGCCAGCAAGATGCTGGAGTTAAGGGTTATTGAACCCTCTGAGAGGCCCTGGTCCAGCCCAGTGGTTCTAGTCCCCAAAACTCATCCACAGGGTAGAAAGAGAAGTGAAGTTCTGTGTGAACTATAGAGGGCTCAACTCTTATGACCAAGACGGATGCTCGTTGTAGCCCAAGAGCAGATGAGTTGATAGACTAATTGGGTGCTGCCAAATTTCTAAGTACCTTTGACTTAACTGCAGTGTGCTGGCAAATTGGCATGGCCCCACGAGCAAAAGAAAAGTCAGCCTTCTCCTCAGTTTACTGTTATGCCCTTTGATTTAAAGAATGCCCCTGCCACCTTCCAGAGTGGTGAACCAGGCCCTTGCTGGATTGGAACTTATGTAGATTATATTGCTTTCTTTAGCTCCACATGGCAGGATCACCTGATCCACCGTGGGAAGGTTTTAAATGCCCTGCAAAGTGCAGGCCGAACTATCCAGGCATCGAAATGCCAGATAGGGCAGGGAACTGTGGTGTACTTGGGCCACATTGTTGGTGGAGGCCAGGTACAACCCTTGGAGCCCAAGATCCAGGCCATCCTGAACTGGGTAGCTCCAACAACCCAGACCCAAGTCGGGGCAATCCTTCGTTTAACTGAGTACTACAGGAGGTTTGTGAAGGGTTATAGGTCCATTGTGGCTCCCCTCAGAACTCCCCTCAAACAAGATGCCAGAAAGATAAACTGGACAGTTGGTTGTCAAAAGGCTTTTGACACCCTGAAAGAGGCAATTAGCTCAGCACCAATTCTCAAAGCTCCAGACTGTGCCAAGCTGTTCATTGTGCAGACTGATGTCTCTGAGCTAGGGATAGGAGCGGTCCTATCCCAGACCAATGATGCAGGCCAAAACCAACCTGCTGCTTTTATAAGCAGAAGGCTTCTCCCCAGGGAGCAGCGTTGGACTGCCATTAAGAGGGAGGCCTTTGCTGTGGTTCGGTCCCTGAATAAGCTGAGACCATACTTGTTTGGTACTCGCTTCCTAGTTCAAACTGATCAGACCTCTCAGAGGGCTAATGCAAATGAAAGGTTAAAATCCTAAACCGTTGAGGTGGTCAATCTCCCTACAGGGAATGGACTTAGTAGTGGAACACAGACCTGGGACTGCCCATGCCAATGCAGATAAACTTTCCAGGTTCTACCACTTGGAAAATGACTCTCTAGGGAAAGGTTAGCCTCATCCTCTTTCCCTTGGAGAGGGGGTGGGGGGAAAGAGGATGAGAAGGTGCCCTCTTTCTGCATGGTTGCCCCCACTTTTTGCTGAATTGCTGATATGCTTTGACTGAGTGTTCCCTGGGCTCCTGCTAATCGGGTATCCAGGGCCTATGTTCTTTTCCTAAAACTGCATTGAAGCCTAAACTCAATTGGCATCTCTGGCCACAGGTCCGTCACTGGTAAAGGGTACTACAGGTACCCAGGGCACTGTGATCAGAGAAGGCCTCGAAGGGCTGCAGCACTTATTGTGCCACTCTTCGAGGTCCTGTACCATTACGCTCTCACACTGCTTTTGCAGGCTGCGTGTTTTGGTGCAGAACAAAATGAAGTCGACATGGCCCACATCTGTGGTCCATGCCTACAATGCACTGGCCTGGCATAGATCAGTTACCCCTCTAGCTGGGTGCACTATACCAGTGGTGAGGGTACAGGTGCATAAGCCCTGTACCCCTACAGTGTCTTAAGTCCATTCTTTGAAATTGTAAGTGGAGTGCTTACACCTTGCTGCAATAGGTGCATATCTACAGAACAGAAAACCTATGTCTCCTTTTAGAGTTCCTGGTACTAAAGAATTTATGGAAGGACTTTAAAAAAATATATATATTCCCCCCAAGACTTCCACCTGCTCCAGGGTGGAATCTCAACATTGTCCATACCAAACTAATGGTTCCATCTTTGGAGCCATTGCATAGATGTGAACTGCAATTTCTCACTTTAGAAGGTAGCTTTCCTCATAGCTATCACATCACCGTGGAGAGTGGGTGAGATTCAGGCACTAACCATAACCATTTTTACAAATACACCAAAATAAAGTGGTTCTTCGGGCCAACCCAAAGTTCCTACCTAAAGTAATTTCTGCCTTTCATATCCACCAAACTGTTGAGTTGCCTGTGTTCTTCCCTCAACCAGATTCTGTGGCAGAACATGCTCTACACACCTTTAGATGTGAAAAGAGTATTACTCTAGTACATTGAAAGGACAAAACCTTTCCAAAAGACCAAGCAACTATTTGTTGCTTTTGCTCCACCACATAAAGGCAATCCTGTATCAAAGTCAAAAAAGAACGCACATTACCAAACCCTCCTGCAGCACACTCCATTCGCATACTAGGGGCCTCTATTGCATTCTTAGCAAATATACCCATAGATGACATTTGCAAAGCTGCAACATGGTGTACACCACACATTTACAAAGCACTATTATGTAAATGTCTTAGCTAGACAGCAAGGTAGGGTGTGCCAAGCAGTTTTGCGTACACTATTTCAAACAGCTGCAACAGCTACAGGTTAGGCCCCACTTTAAGAGAACTGCTATATAGTCTATGCACCTTATGTGATCTACAACTCGCATGCCTCGAACGGAAAATGCTACTTACCACAGTATGCATCTGTTCTCTGCATGTAGAGCTGTAGATTCACATTCGCCCACCCTCCTCCCCGGGTACCTATACCTGTTGCAGTACTATCTTACTTAGATACAATATACATGGACATCTCTCTTTACTACTCTACTAACTCAATCACCCTCTGCGGCAAAACAATCTAACAATGGAGTCGATACCCATGCTCGCTATCACCAAAAGGAGGAGTCTCCTCACCTCGTGACTAGGAAAGACTTCTTTGAAGAAAAACAACTTGCAAACATCTGGACCCAACACCAGATGGCAGGAGTACACAAAGCATGTGAGTCTACAGCTCTACATTCCAAGAACAGATGCTTACTGGGTAAGTAGCATAATCCATTTAGGGGCAAACCCAAACTTTGCCTTGTCAGACAAGAAGAAACGAGAAGGGCTGGAGAGCTGTGCTGAAGAGGACACCAACTGCCTTGGCCCCAGCCCTACCGGCTTGCCCCAACCTGCTACAGCAGAATCCTTGTGTGTCCTGCAGCCCCCAAGAACCCAGAGAACCTGCCCTGCCTTCCCAAACCAGACTTTGTCTCCCGTAAGCACTGGATTTGCTCACCCTCACTTTGGCTCCGGCCAATTGCGTGAGTCTTCACCCGATGCCCATGGCCCAAGTTAGTGGCCCAACACCATGAGGAGCTCTCCCCGGTGATCCTTACCTGGGATCTGGTGATCCCTGACCTGCCTCAAGTCTCCAACCGATATGCCTGCAGCCCCTTTCTCGAGGATTCCTCCCCCGCCCTGCTGCCAAGTGAGTGTGTCACATCATTTATTGCCTGTGTGTGCAATAAATGCTTAACGCTACCCTCTGATAAAGCCTTACTGCTCGCCCACACTGTCACAAACCGAGTAAGATATATACTTTTACCTCTGCTTTCCTTTGGGGTTTCACTGGGCTCAGTGCACACTACACCTTATTTTGGTACAGTATATACAGAGCCAGCTTCCTATATATGGTAAGAGGAAGACCTCCTCAAACAGTCTGACATATTTCACTGCAGCATTAATAGAGAAATAAGAACTTGGCCTCTGAAAATTGTAGGCAGCTCATTTAGATAAAAGCACAATGACTGGGAAACTGGTAAGGCTGAAATTTAGGAAGGATTAAGTGTCCCGACCAAGCATACCATCCAGCGAATGATCACAACATACTATATATATATTTTTTACAGAGTTTTATATAGCGCAAACTTGACCCGAATCTGGTATCAGAGTGCTTTACATTGCACCAGGTACATTACATGAGGACACATTCATTTATGTTAGGCACAGGGAGATTAAGTGATTTGCCCAGAATGACAGGATGTTCAGCATCATTGCGGAGACTCGAACATAGTTCCCCAGATTCGAGGTTGACCACCCCAGCCGTTAGGCCAACTCCTCTCCCCAGTTCAAGACTGAGCTCTAGAGCTGCACATGGGTACACTACCTGCCCACCACACGCAGATGGCAGTTATGTTGAAAATCATGAGACCACAACAACCAACCACCTATTGCTTTTCATCATGACAAGCAAGACCACCCAAGCATATATCAACTTAATGGGTTTGAATGGTAGATCTCCCAAATCCTATCTACAGCAAAACATACTCCTCACACCATCTAGAATATTTTCCCAGGTGTGCATATCCCTTTCTCGGACACCCTTACACCTAACTAAACGCACAAACATACATCTACTATACACAAGCTCTGAACCACATTGCCAAGTAATTGATGAATGTACGCTAGCAGTAAACATCTATTAATTGGCACGTTGGTGTTGGGGCATCTTGGAACTGCTTTGATAAAGACTTGGGATAGAAGATTTTTATTTCAACTTTTATAATATTGATATACTGGCTTCCTAGCCAGGTTTTGTTTAAGTGACATGCACGTGGTTACTTCAAATAGGTTGTCCTTGGGTCTTAGTGATGCTCTGTAGGCAATGAAGGATTTTGTAGCTTGTAAAAGGAGTATCCTGAAGTACCAAAGCAATTCGTAATGGTCAGGAAAAAAGTATTGTTTTGCTCTTTATAAGTTATTTAAAACTAAAATTATATTTTTCTTTCAGGCCACCTGATGTAATCAAGCCAATAGAGACGAGTCAGCCCCAGTCGAGTACCACTGGCTACAACCAACCTAATATGGGATATGCTCAGAGCAGCTATAGCTATCCACAAATGCCTGCCAGTTATCCAACACCGCCAACAACTGCTCCGCCTTCATATCCACCAACCAGGTATTAAGAATGTTGTGTTCATGAAAAGAGGGGGTGGATGTAGAGATTAGTATTTGTCCAGCATTGTATTCGATGTCATGGTGCTGTTATATTCTAGACTAAAGTCAGGCGTCAACCAAGTCTAGACATAAAGATTCAAGACTTAATGCAAGTCAGCATATATTTGCATGTTTTCTATTAGTTTTGTACGTACGTGAGATTCCCAAATGTATGTCCTCTTACCCAATTGTCTTTGTCCATACTGTTCTCATTGGGTGGCACATGGATGTATGCTGTTAGGAAACCTTACATTTTCCCTACCTCTTCTTCTTAAATGACCTATTTGAGTGCCCCCACTGGTTTAACATTTCTAAAATGAACCTGTCCTTTGTGAACAATTTACAGGGCTTGCTCTTTAGTAAATCCTTGTATTGACCTGTTACTGTTGAAGTGTGTGCTTGGTCATAAACATCAGAACCCTGAGTGTTGCAATGAATACACCTTGCATGAAGCATATGCATACTTCATCAGTTTCATAAATTACACATGCAAGTCTAAGCATAAACCAGACCTGAAATTAGAAAAAGCTTTTATTCTGGGCAAGTGTAAATCTTAGTTTGACTTTCAACTTAAGGGAACGGCATCAATTCGGTTGATCTTGAAAGATGTTCAGAAGGTACCAATACGTTGTGTTCAGAGGGGGGGAATGGTTTCCAGCATAGCTGCACGATCATTTCCTGGGACAGTCAGAAAAATCGTCAGTTGTATCAATATAATTGACGGGAATGCTTGGAAACTCCATGAACAGACATGAATTGTAATGTCTGTTGTGATGGGTCTGACTAACAATTGGGCTTTGCCCTTGGTTTGTTGAAACTATTTCCTTAAATGTATTTCTAATACAGAGCAAAATGTAATATTTATCTGCAGTTTACTGTGGTAGCTCCTCAAGGGTAAGCTGTGAAGATCTATTTTGTAGCGTAAATCTAGTGCATGCTTCACCATCTGGTGTCAGGGTCAAGAAATCTTTTATAGCCTTTAAAAAATGTTTTATTGTTCAGGGGCTGCAACCTGGCAATGTGTGCCAAATTTTAGACCTGGGATGACTGCTTAATAGCTGCAAGAATTTTTGCTTTAATTATGCATAGTGGGCTTTGCGTCTGCCCCCTTTAGTCATTGGTCTATTTAGGTCAGCCTTTTTCTCTTTTTCATTTTTTATTTATTTATTATAGGTTTTGTTGTGAGCTCAGGCCGAGGGAGAATTTCTCGCTCAGCCATGCCTTTTGCTGTACCTATGGGGTTCTTCTATTGGAATGCATGAGTAACTGTTGCATGTGAAGCATTCAATCTTCACACTGTTATTCAGTTCTTTCTTATACATGCATTGTACACAGATGGCACCCCCACCTACTGCAGCAGATATATATATATATATGTGTGTTTCCAAAGCTGCCCTGTCTTGAAGACGCACTCCCCAGCAGTAAAGTTAAAACTTTTATTTTGCAAATGAAGGCAGACTTTCACCTCGATATTTTAGTCCTGTTACCAACGCGTTTCAAAGCTTCATGCTTCTTCTTCAAAGGTAATTCGTGGAGATGCAGCCAGTCATGGCGAACGCAGTCCCCTGTGTGCTCATTAATTTTATAGGCCTCCGGTGTAAACCACTATGGAAGGCACACCGGAGGCCTATAAAATTAATGAGCACACAGGGGACTGCGTTAATTTATAGGCCTCCGGTGTGCCTTCCATAGTGGTTTACACCGGATATATATATATATATATTTTTTTAGTCCAGTCCAAATATGAACTGCTTTTATCACACCATTGCAAAATATACCCAAAAAAACCTCCGTGCCTCCACCAATTTTGCGCTGTTATCACCATCAACCTGACCAAGCATTGACATGGTCCTTATACCTGTCATTAATGTGCCATACTGTAGAAACCTCAGATGGGCAGCTGTAGGTGCATTTACCTCTGTAGGAAGGTCCCCTTTTTATTTGACTTTGTCACCCTTGCTTTCTGCGTGGTGCATGTGATTTCGCCTCAAATTGCACCGGGTTCCTGCTAACCAGGTCTCCAGTGCAACTGTACAATTGTTCCCTAATTGGCAATATCTTTAGCACCCTGCAGAAGTCCCTAGTAAATTGTACCCCTGGCAGCTGGGGCCTGAGGTTCTAAGCAGGGTCCACCCAATCTTCTTCTTCCCCCCCCCCCCCCCCCCCCCCCCCCCAAGGCTGCAGCTCGAATTATGCCGCCCTAAGGGACCTCCCACCAAACGCATGCAGCCTGTGGTGCCAACCCTGCATGTTTTGGTGCAAACAAAAAGTGAAAACACCGAATACGTATCCCTGTGCTCCATGTCACCCATCACAGCACATAGTATTTCTAAGTTACTCCTACAGCAGGCCTTACAGCCCTAAAATGGGTTGTTTAATATTACATATGAAGGTATACTTGCATGAGAAGATATGCCCCAGTGCTGGTCAGTTCAATTGCTGCCAGTGCAATGAACAGGGAAGCCATTTTAGAGCATGTGCTGGCCACTGGTGGAAGCGAGTTTCCTCAACTGTGAGAAAGTGTTTTCTTTCTGCATGGTTTCCCCACTTTTTGCTGAATTGCTGATGTAATTTGACTGTGTGACCTTGGCTCCTGCTAATCAGGTACCCAGGGCCTATGTTCTTTCCCTAAAACTGCATTGAAGCCTAAACCCAATTGGCATTTCTGGCCACAGGCCAGCCCCTTGTAAATGGTAGCACAGGTACCTAGGACACTCTTACAAGAGAAGGACTTTAAGGGCTGCAGCACTTATTGTGCTACCCTTAGAGGTCCTATACCTTCACACTCGCACACTGCCTTTGCAGGCTACTTGTTTTGATGCAGAACAAAGTGAAGAGTCAACATGGCACACATCCGTGTGTGCCATGCATACTACCCACTACCCTGGCATAGGTCAGTCACCCCTCTAGCTGGGTGCACTATACCAGTGGTGAGGGTACAAGTGCATGAGCCCTGTTTAACTACAATGTTTAAGTGCTGCCATTAGGAGTATATGGTGCTGGGAGTTTGTCTTTAGGAACTCCAGAGCACCATAATGACCACACATGCCGCCTTCGCGAGCTTCCCCAGGCCAATTGTTGCTTTCAGCAACTGGTCCCTACTGGTTTTGACCCCCACTTTGGGCAGGAGAACCGGCAGGAAAAACAAGTGAGGACGAGAGGTGTGCCCACCTCTGCCAACTTCACCCCTCGGGTGTGGGAGGTGAGGTGAAGCACAACTCAGTCCACGCCATCTTGAAGATGGGCGGACTCAGCCAACCAGGAACAGGCACATGCCCCCCTCCTACTCGAGGGTGGCATAATAGGGGGTGTATCCTTTAACCTACCAGTAACTCCCCTAAATCTAGTATTTAGGGGCACCCCTGAACCTTGCTTCCTCAGATCCAAACAAGAAGAAAAGGACCAAACAGCCGTGCCGCAGCTAATAAAGAGGAGCAAAACACACACGATGATGGACGGAATGTTGCACAATGGCAAAACATTCACACCGAGTCACAGATTTGGGTTTAATCTATCGTTATTTTGCTCACCAAGCCACCCCAGTTCAGACATGGCCATATGTAGTTTTGTAGTTGTAGTTTACTTTATTTGCATAGTTAATTAAAACCATTGCAATACAAAAAATATACTCATTTAAAAACTATCATGTACATAATTAAAACTCTTGTCTCTAAAAAGCCATATTGTCTGGATTCTTGAATCATATACTCAGTGTTCACAGACCCCTTGCGTTTATGCAAGTGCTATTTCTGGTTCGGTTCCTGTTGTCAGTAATTCTGGCATCTTGCTGCCGCACAGTCTCAGATATTTTACTATTCTACAGTTCAATTGTGGGTTGCTCGGTTCGAAACATGCTAGCAAAGCTTGCCTCCTGGTGCGGATCCCTCGTTGATTTAAAGGATGTTTGAGAAATTTAACTCGTTCCTTTGCAAGTTCTTTACAGGAGCATAGTAGGTGCAGCATGTCTTCCTGAGCCAATCCACATAGGCGGCACGCAGAGCCAGCTTGGATCCAAAGCCAGGGAGGGAGATGCTTGGCACAAGGGAGCAGTCCGAGCCTATATCATAAAAACAATTTTTAAGTTTTTATCATAACCCAAGTTGAAATAGGTTTGTATGCCGGGCTTCACGTATGTGTTCAGGGTCATCCAGCTGTGGGATCTCTTTGATAGTGCATCCTTGTCCTCCAGCCGTGAGAGGAGTTTCACGGTTTTCCATACTAATTTTTTTAAAAGTATGGCTGGTTGTCGGTATCTCCCAGAGCTGGTTTAGCCTCAAATTATGAAGGCTACTATATAGATATTCCGCGGCTGGTAATGCGGGGTGCGATTGTAGCTCCTTCCACAACTGTTCGTTTAGTGTGCCACGTTCTGCTCTTCGCACTTTGTCCCAAGTGATGATGAAGGCCCCTTGTCTAGCAAGTGATTGTTTCAGAATGCCAAATTCGAGTCTAATTTGGGCCGGTGAGGTGTATTTCGGCAGCCCGAAGATGACCCTATATGCCGTTGTTACTGTGGCATCCAGTATTGTTGCATCCTTCCCTTTCTGTACCTCACTGCCATAGGTGATTGTTGGCAGGAGTTTTGCCCGAGCAACCTCAACAAGTGGTAGGATCGATGGGCCTGTTAATTTAGAGTTTAATGTTTTTAGGGTAATTGCCAGAGCTAGACCTTTGTGTCTAATGTTGGTCTTCTGTGCCACAAACCGGCCTCCTGTATCCAACTTCACGCCTAGATATTTATATTCCATTGTATCCTCTATTCTGGTCTCGCCCCAGAACCAGGCAGCAGTTTGACGTCTTTTCCTCCTGACTATCATTGTTCTTGTTTTGCCAAGGTTAATGGTTAGGTCATTTGCTTTGGAAAAATCCCGCGTTGTGTTTAAAAGATGTTGTAGCCCTACTTTTGTTTTGCTGATCAGGACTATGTCATCTGCGTAGAGGAGACAAGGTAATAAAATGTTCGAGGCATGTGGGCTGCTAAATTCATATCTGTAGCATAGATCGCCGCCTAGTATTGGGTCCGGATGATTGCACATTGTTGTCCTGGAAGAGTCTTCGAAGTATCACGAGATAGGTGGCTCCTCCCCTGGACTACAGTGCGCATGGGCATCGACTCCATCCCCAGATTGTTTTTTTCCTCCATTGGGTTCGGATGTGATTTCGACGTCTCCTGTTTGGAGTCGTGATAAAACTTTTTCAAGGCCGAAAGGCCTTCTTTGCACCGTCGGTATTGTTCGCGTTCGGTCCTGTATCTCTTCCAGCTCGTGCAGTCTGATATCCGGGGGGTCGTGTGACTCTTCGGTGATCGGGGCCTAGTCGACGCAGCAAGACTTCGACGGCATGGAACGGAGTCCGTTCAAGAAATGTCCCGTGTGTGGATCCAAGTACCCACACATTGACGTCCATCCTGTGTGCAACAAGTGCCTGTCGACGGACCACCGAGGCCAACTGTATGGCCTGTTCCAGATTCCGATCGAAGAAGACGATCAAGCTTCGGCGCGTGGCGCGCCTTGAGGCCCAGCGATCGGCTCCGGCACCGGTGGACATCTTTGACGACCCAGACGCTGACGAGCAAGCGCGTCACTTGCAGATTTCCCCTACTCCGGTGGAGGTAGAGTCCGACGACGGAGCGGACGTCCACAGTCAAACCATTGACTAACTCGCCGGGAAGGTAGGGGACGACGACTAAGAATATGGGGCCATGGAAGATAGCTCGGAGGAAGAGCTATGCCCCGTTCGTACTCTTACAAAGGCTCAGGTCACGGGATCGCCACACGGCCTTACCCACGACCTCCCACCTCGATCCACAGCCCCGCCTTCCGGCCCGGCTACGGACACCTCCGCGGAGCCGCCATTACTGAAACCGAAACTAAAACCCTCGGTATCGACGAAAACAAAGATGTCCGACACGCCATCGAAACCGAAGACGTCTGCTCTACAACAGACGCCGTCGTCTTCGGGGGCCTCCAAACCGATGAAGGCTGTCGACCTGGCAAAGGTGCCGAAGGTGGTCAAGGAGCCAGGCTCGGAGAAGGCCGTCGAGCCGGTGTCAACCAAGGCGGGCAAGCCGACCTCCAAGAAGCCTGTCGAGCCTACATCGGGACAGTCTGTCGCCCCGAAGACCAAGGGGCCCGTAGAAGCAAAGTCGGTGAAGGGTGCAGAGCCAAGGTCGGGGGTCGTTACTCCTAAAGGCAAACCTGTCGATCCGACGCCATCTGCATCGACGTCTGCGGCCATGGACAGTGTTCGTAGCGCACCAGTCAAGGGTGCTCCTGCGCCTCGGACAGACAAACACAAATCATCCACGCTCGGGTCTTCCCCTGGGGGCGGACCGAGGACATCAGTCGGGTCGACGAAACCGTCCGCTTCCTTTACGAAGCAGGTCTCGGACTCCCTCAAGCGACTTGAGGACAAGGCTTTGGCATCGGACTCGAAGGCTCCTTCCGCACCAAAGACGCCGGACACACCGAAACACACCTCGGCGCCGATCCACTACACGTTACCGCCTAAAGTGGCGCCAAAGGCTTTTGCACCGCGGTCGGTGCACAAGGACACTGTGTCGAAGTAGACTCACCCGGCTGGAACTTTGGGTCATCGACAGCCGTTGGATGAAGATCGGTCGGAGCATTTAATCGATGCCGACACCGGGAAACTCACGCTCTGCAAAAGGAAAATAACCTCACAGCCTTTGGCGTCGTTTACTATTCCTCTAAAACGAAAGAAGCCTGCACCAGAAACACCAGTTCTGGTTGAGCAAATTATTCCTAAGCCTAGGAGGAGTGCAACACCTTCACCCACATACTCTGATGGGGATGAAGGCGAGCAGGATGAGGAGGATGAGGAGTACAATTTTCCTGCTCATACAGACCCTGATGAGCAACAGGACTCATGGATGACACAGGTGATCAAGGGGACCAGCAGACGGTCCAGGATCCTCATGTCTATAACGTCAAGCCGTCTCCCACTGAAGATTCTGCGGCCTTTAATGCCTTAATTGAAAGGGCAGCTACAAACCATAAGGTGGAAATGCATGCTGACCCCGTAGAGGTGGACTTTCTTTTTGACACTTTCTCTACTGCTGAAAAAACGGTCAAGACTCTCCCAATGTTAAAAGGGGTCCTTAAGCATGCAGCAGACATTTTCAAGGAACCCACGAGAGCTAGGGTTGTCAACCCACGCATTGAGAAGAAATACAGACCGGCACCTGGCGACCCCACCTACATAAGGGGCCAGTTGCCTTTGGACTCTTTGGTGGTCTCTAATGCCCGCAAGAGGGCGAACTCCCAAACCACGGGTGAAGCTCCTCCCCCCAGACAGAGTCAAAAGTGCTGGAGGCATCTGGGAAGAGGGTGGCGGCTCAGGCGGCCAACATATGGCGCATCTCAATCACGCAAGCTCTGTTGGCCAGATACGATAGGGCACACTATGACACCCTAGAGCAGCTGTTACAACACCTCCCAGACCAGTTTAAAGAGGGAGCTGAAATGCTTATCCAAGAGGGGAAGCTCATCTCCAACGCTGCTATAAAGTGTGCGCTGGATGTTGCGGACACGGCAGCGAGAGCGATCAACACCAGTGTGATGTTGAGGCGTCAGGCATGGCTCCGCATCTCAGGATTCAAGCCAGAGATACAGACTACTATCCTCAACCAGCCCGTTAATCCAGACAGCTTGTTTGGTCCAGAGGTGGACACCACCCTGGAAAAGATCAAAAAAGATACCGAGACTGCCAAGTCCTTGGGGGCTCTCCAGTCACAACAATTTAAAGGGAACACTTTTCGTCGCTCAGGCAATCGAGGTGTTAACAAAGGGCACATGTCGCAGCAGACGCCATTCAATAAAAGTGATGCGCAATCCTCCTACAGCAAGCAGGGCAGAGGTGGATACAGAGGAAACAGTGCCAAAGGTAGAGGCAGAGGCAACAACAGCTCCCGTTCCTCTGCCGCCAACAAACAGTGACTCCTTGTCACTGCCCCCCGACCATCCAACACCTGTCGGGGGGAGACTCCAACAGTTCCTGCCAGTCTGGAAGTCCATCACCACAGACAGGTGGGTCAGGAAACTTATCCAGTTCGGCTATTGTTTGGAGCTGACATCCACCCCACCAAACATACCCCCAAAACACTATCCTATGCCAGCAGAGCATTTGCACTTATTGCAGCAGGAGGTTCTAGTGATGCTGCAAAAAGGCGCAATAGAGCTCGTGCCAGTGGAGGAAGAAGGCACAGGGGTTTATTCCCTGTACTTCTTAATCCCAAAAAAGGACGGCTCACTCAGACCGATTCTAGACCTACGCCCCTTGAACCAGTACATTCTTTCAGAGCACTTCCACATGTTGACACTGCAGCAGGTTCTTCCCTTGTTACAACCGGGATACTTCCTCGCAACCTTGGACCTCAAGGATGCTTACTTTCACATACCACTCCACCCATCCCACAGAAAATACCTCCGGTTCACCATCCAAAACCGGCATTACCAGTTCAAGGTTCTCCCCTTCGGAGTGACCACTGCTCCCAGAGTGTTCACAAAATGTCTGGCGACAGTGGCGGCGCACCTCTGGAGACAGAGTATACATGTCTACCCCTACCTGGACAACTGGCTCGTTCAGGCAAAGTCAGCCCAGCAGTGCGCCTCAGATATGTCCCACACCATTCACCTCCTTCACAGTCTAGGATTTTCACTAAACTACCCGAAGTCGCACCTTCAGCCAGCCCATGTGCGGCAGTATTTGGGCGCGACAATAAATACTCCGGCTGCCACAGCTCAGCCAAACCCAGCGAGGATCGACAACTTCCAGTCGCTACTCCAGAGGTTCAGACCGTAACACTCACTCCCAGTGAGAGTGTTCATGCAGTTGATAGGCATGATGGCCTCCTGCATCTTCATAGTCCCGCACGCCAGGTTGCATATGCATCCGCTCCAAGAATGCTTGGCGCATCAGTGGACTCATGCTCAAGGACAGTTGGACGACCTAGTGTTGGTGACCGGTCGGGCATACAGCTCTCTGCATTGGTGGAATCCACACAACCTTTGCAAGGGCCGACCGTTCCAAGAGCCTGTGCCACAGATCATCCTGAGGACAGACGCATCTCTCCAGGGATGGGGAGCTCATGTGCTCCACTACACGGTGCAGGGACTATGGACAACGCAGCAACGGAAGATGCACATCAACTACCTAGAACTGATGGCAATCGTCATGGCACTCAAGTCCTTCAAAGTACATCTGTGCAACAAAGTCGTGTTGATCCGGACGGACAACATGACGGCCATGTACTACATACAAAAGCAGGGAGGTACACACTCTCCACAGTTGTCTCATCTGGCTCAGAGCATGTGGAAGTGGGCCATTCAGAGGAACATCTTCCTCATGGCGGAACACCTCCCGGGCAAGGACAATCTGATGGCGGATCTGCTCAGCAGGCACAGCCACCAGATGCACGAGTGGGAGTTGCATCCATCAGTACTCCGCCCGTACTTCCAGCGGTGGGGTCATCCAGAGATAGACCTGTTTGCCACAAGGGAAAACGCAAAATGCCAAAGCTTTGCCGCCAGGTTCCCTCACCCACAGTCGCAAGGCAATGCGATATGGATGAACTGGTCAGGCAAATTTGCGTACGCTTTCCCCCAGCGCCTCTCATACCGCTGGTGGCAAGAAAGCTAAAGCAGCACTCGATGACACTCATCCTGGTTGCTCCAACATGGGCACGCCAACCATGGTACACCACATTTCTAGAACTCTCCGTGGTACCGCATCAAAGGCTGAACCTTACACCCAGGCTCTTGACGCAGAACCAAGGCGACATTCAGCATCCAGATCCGCAGCAGCTACATCTGGCGATCTGGCTCCTGAGGTCTTAGAGTTTGGCTACCTTAATTTGCCCCCGGAATGCATGGACATCATCCGGGAGGCAAGAAAGCCCACTACCAGAGCTTGCTATGCGGCAAAATGGAAGCGGTTTGTCATCTACTGTACAGAGCACGCTATCGACCCGCTCGATGCGTCCATTCCTAATATCATTTGCTATTTGTTGCATCTTTACAAATGCAATCTAGCATACGCTTCCATTCGGATACACTTATCCGCCATAGCGGCTTATCTCCAACAGGCAGCATCTCTGTCTTCAGGGTGCCTGCCATTAAAGCATTCCTAGAAGGGCTAAAACGGGTCATCCCTCCCAGGACCCCGCCAGCTCCTGTGGAACCTCAATGTGGTGCTCACCAGATTGATGGGTCCCCCATTTGAACCTCTGCATTCATGTGAGATTCAGTTCCTCACATGGAAAGTGGCTTTTCTCGTTGCCATAACGTCTCTAAGGCGTGTTAGTGAGCTACAGGCGCTCACAATTCAAGAGCCATTTATACAAATTCATTCAAACCGGGTGGTGCTGCGCACTAACCCCAAATTTCTCCCGAAAGTGGTGTCGCAGTTTCATGTCAATCAAACCATCGAACTGCCCGCATTCTTTCCAAACCCGGAAACGGTGGCAGAAAGGATGCTCCATACGCTTGATATCAAACGAGCGCTTATGTACTATATTGACAGGACACAACCTTTTAGGAAGACACAGCAACTCTTTGTTGCCTTCGAGTCCCGCATAAAGGCAACCCCATTTCCAAAGCAGGAATAGCCAGGTGGATCGTTAAGTGTATTCAGATTTGCTATCAGAAGGCTAAGCGCACTTTAACGGTCCCCCCCAAGGCACACTCCACACGCAAATTGGGGGCCTCCATGGCATTCCTAGGTAACATTCCTTTGGAAGACATTTGTAGGGCAGCCACATGGTCTACACCACATATGTTTACCAAACATTACTGTGTAGATGTGCATTCCAAACAGCAGGCAGCTGTAGGACAGGCTGTTCTTAAAACACTTTTTCAGACTTCTGCAGCTGGCACGGGCGGCCGTCGTTAAGGGAGGGACTGCTATGTATTCTATGCTACAGATATGAATTTAGCAGCCCACATGCCTCGAACTGAATATGCTACTTACCAGTATGCATCTGTTCTTGGCATGTAGGGCTGCTAACATTCATATCGCCTGCCCTCCTCCCCGGCGCCCGTAGCGGCTGCAGACTTTTCTTGCATTTACTCTCTAGCATGGCCATCGCTTACACGGTTACACTCCATCTCTGCCACAATGGCTAAAAACAATCTGGGGATGGAGTCGATGCCCATGCGCACTGTAGTCCAGGGGAGGAGCCACCTATCTCGTGATACTTCGAAGACTCTTCCAGGACAACAATGTGCAATCATCCGGACCCAACACTAGGCGGCGATCTATGCTACAGATATGAATGTTAGCAGCCCTACATGCCAAGAACAGATGCATACTGGTAAGTAGCATATTCAATCTCCTAATTTCGGGGCATGTGAGTTGCAGCTGGTTAGTAGCGGGACTAAATCGGCAATGTACAGATTAAAAAGTGTGGGTGCTAAGACGCAACCCTGCTTTAGCCCTTTTTCCGTCGGTATGCGCCTTGATAGATGCGTTCCGTTTCCCAGCTTCACCTGTAGCCACGTATTCGTGTGTAAGTTCATTATTAGTTTGAGTAAAGGCTGTGGCAGCCCCCAGCTGTGTAGTTTGGACCACAGTCTGGTGCGGTTGACGTGGTCGAAGGCAGCTTTATAATCAATGAAACATAAAAATAGAGACGACCGTGTTGCCTCAGCCTTGTCCATAAGCATGGCCATGCTTAGTATGTTTGTCATAGTCCCAACCGATTTTATAAAGCCAGTCTGCTGTAGGGGAATTATGGATTTTTCTTCTGCCCAAGCCTGGAGATCCTCCAATAGCAAACGAGCAAAAAATGTGGCTTCGTTGTCTAATAATGCCACTAATCTGTAGTTTTGTGGATCCGACTTCTCGCCGGATTTATAGATGGGGGAGATGATTGAGCCTCTCCATGAGCTAGGCAGGGTATTCCGTGATCTAATTTCTCTGAAAAGTGGATCCAGAGCTTCTGCCCAGAAGGTTGCCTCCTGTTTGTACAATGCTGGTGGCAGCCCATTTGGCCCAGGGGCGCCTTGTCTTCTCCCTTTTCCTATCTGCCGTTTGATGGCATCTATATGGTTGGTGTGGGGGTCCTCGGAAGATGTAACTGTTCCTGAGTTCTCAGAGTCGGCGAGATTGTTTTCCGCCCAGGACTTGTGTGTATTTTGGTAATCTACTTCGTTTCGCTCTGCTTGATCATGGTCTCTCTGGTCACTGCCTTGATGGAAATGGGACCTGAGGTAGTTTGTCCAGATTTCCTCAGAGATGTAGGAGCAGATTCCATCATGATTGTTATTGATGAATTGATTTATGGTCCTCCAAAATCTGGAGCTGTTGTTGTGTTTGACGTCGGCGTGTAATTTGGCCCAGAGATCTTCCTCCTTAGCTCTGTTCGCGTCTCTTTTCAGTTTGTAAGGGCTGCCCTTTGATTCTGTAATGCTTTCAGTCGAGTTTTATCACTGGGTCTGTCCCGAAGGTATCTCAAAAGTTGGTTAATCCTTTTTTTTTTTTTGCATATTTAATTTCTTTTTTTTGCCATGTGTGACATGGGCATTGTGCCACTGAATCTTTGCTGGTTTGGTGGTTTAACCTTGGTAGCGTACGATTCCATCCCAGATAAGAAGTTTTTCCATTTCTCGACTTCTCAGTTTCCGACCCTTTTAAAAAAAAAAAAAAAAAAGTTGTTTTGCATTTTCCTGCATCTCGCCGCTTGCTGCTAATTTGAATTTAATTTGTCTTAGGTCGATGGTAGTTCTAGTTCCTTGAGGCTCCCGGCAGCATTCGAATGTTGAGGTCACTATTCTCAGAGCTAATTCTTGGGGCCGGTGATCGATGTCGCCTTTATCGCCCATCTGAAAAGATGTGATTTGGTGGAAGAGGCCTAAAGAAACAAAGGTGTAGTCCAGAAATGAGCTGGTTTTTGTAGAATTGTGTGTGGCTACAGGAGGATTATCTTCTGGCAGTCTGCCATTTAGAGCACTCAGGTTGAGATGTTCTAAATCCTCCAAGATCGTTTTTCCCATCTTGGTTTGCTTACACATTTCAGGTTTCCCTTGCAGCGGGATATTCCAGTTTGCGTTATGCAACAGCACTACTTCTTCCGACGAAGATCCCATTAGATAATAATTTAAATCCCCGGTTAAAATAAGATCGGTTGTGGGGCCCTCTCTTAGGCATGTTTCAGAAAACTTGTACATTTCCTTAAGTTTGGTTTTTAATTTCGGTTGAATGTACACGTTTATTATCATGATGCTCATGTCCCTTTGGTTTGTCGATGTTTGCAAGAAAGTTACAGTAACTGCTAATGATGATTGCAGTGGAGGGCCAAAAATGCGAACAGAGCAAGCAATTGTGTTCGCCACATATATGACCAACCCTCCTTGCAGGTGGCCATATTTTGCCCCCCTGATGGCATTTGTGTGGAACCGCAAGAATCCTTGAAGATGGGCCAGATCTTCTGCCCATGTTTCTTGCAGTGCCACAATATCGAAGGCCCTGACGTAGGTGACAAAGTCGACATCTGTTACTTTATTGGCGAGGCCGTTTATATTCCATGAACAGATCCGTACAGTGTCCAATTTTTCTTTTCCCATATAGAGTGAGCGAGGATTGCGTCAATCTTTTGTATTGTTGATTGTTCTTGCGAACCATCGAGTGTCTCCTTCCCGAGCTTGCAGAATAAGGGGATCGATGTGGCCCCTTAGTTGCTCTGTTTGATGCCTCATGTCCATGTTGCAGTACCCTGAGGCTCCTCTCAGCACTGATGTAGTTGATCTAGTGGAAGCTGTCACTAAACCTCTCGGTGGGGCTGTGATTAGCAGATCCGGGTAACCTGGTTTATAATACGGGGCGATAGTTATCCCCCAGGATTTTAGGATGTCCCTTTTTGAGAGTATTTTATGTGCTGTTGTTGCAGTGGTCCATGTAGCTCTTGTTTTTTCGCCTACCTTTACGTCGCCGCAATTAATAAATTCTACTGACTCCAAGTCTGTTTTTACATCTGCTAGTTGCGAAATGTGGGAAAGTAACCGCAGTATGTTACCTCGGTTCAGGATGTCGTGCCTCCCTTTAGAGGCGTATTCAGGTATGAACCATATTACATTAGTTTCCCTTCCCCCTGCCCAGTTAGAGACACCGAATTGGTTTTGGGGAATTGGCCTACTGGCCTCGTTCAATGCGCTGTTCGATGTCATTTGGATTCCTTCTATGTGGCATGAATTTCTTTGCCAGTTTGGACTGATTCTTGGGGTATCAGGAGATTTAATTTTTGAGGTGTCTGGTGCTTATTACCCACTTGTTGTGTGGCTGCTGCGTCAATGGGCAGAAGCTGACTGTTCGGAGTTTTCTCATTTTCCCCTTTGGCTGTTTGTTCGCTATGTTGGATGTTCAGACTCCCATGGTTTGTGTACCCCGCCGCGGCGAAGTTATTGTTTGAAAATGTAACTGTGGCGTTGTAAGTTCGGGCTGGACTGTTCCCATGAGGCACAGGGTCAGGCTGATTTGCATATAGCTATGTCTGAAATGGGGTGCCTGAGTGGGCTAAAGAATGGTGATGGATTAAACCCAGATCAGTTGACTGGGGGTGAGTGTTTTATTTGCATCCTAGGACCGGTTTCTGGCGATCAGCCAGGATAGCTTGACTCCAGTGGCATAGTGAGCGCGGGACCCACGTCTGGACATACCCTTCCCACATAGGGTTAACAGCAAAACACACAATAAGAGGAACACACCCACTAACTGGGCCCCAGGCCAACCGGCCTCTTCCCCCATATCCCCCCCCGCTCGAACCTGCAAAATCCCGGTGTGTCCTGCCACCAGCTACATCTAAAACCCCGGAGGACCTGCCTGCCTGCCTGCCTGCACTTCCAAAGACTACTTCTCCGTGAACACTGGATTTGTTCAACTGCAACCTCTAGCAGCAGCCGGAAACCATGAATCCGCCCCACTCTGCACCCGCCGTCTGAGTGGACAAATACCACAAGGAGGTCACCCCGGTGATCCTGTACCGAGATCTAGCTGAGGCCTGCAGCCTAAATCCAGCCCCCCTAATCGCGACCAGGAGCTGGTAAGAAGATCTTCCCCCAAAAGGCACCCTGCACCAGACGCCCCACGCCTTGTGTGCCCAAACAAACTGCCTAACCAACCCCTAACTTCCCAACTTACCTCTTGAAGTGGTGGTCGCAACCAGAAGGCCTTAGTCTCCCTGCCTGCAGTGCTTTTGCAAACCAGAGGGTCTCTGTTGGAAATCCGATGTCTAAACAGCACCCTGCACCCGGCCGCCCTAGTGCCACTGAGGGTGGTGCGCCTTTGGTGCTAAATTGTTTCCCTTTTGCCCTGAGCTAAAGTCCAGGAGCTTTGCTCCCACCGTCCAGTGGCCTGCTGGCCTGCTTGCCAGCAGCCACTAACCAGAGGGCCCCTATCCCCCATTGGATAACATTGAGCTTCACCACTCCGCGGCCAACCCTAGTGCCACTGAGGGTGGTGCGCCTTTGGTGCTAATTTGTTTCCCATTTGCCCTGAGCTAAAGTCCAGGAGCTTTGCTCCCTCCGTCCAGTGGCCTGCTGGCCTGCATGCCAGCAGCCACCAACCGGAGGGCCCCTATCCCCCATTGGATAACATTGGGATTCACCACTCCGCGGCCGACCCTAGTGCTGCTGAGGATGAAACAAGAGTGTATCCTTGACCCTGGGGGAGCCCGAACCTCAACTCCAAAGACCGATTACTTCCCTAAAAACAGATTGCCATATTTTCCTCCTTGGGTTAACGTTGACACTTTTTTTTGAAAAAGTTTCTTGAAAAAGTTTCTAAGTGTGGGGTTTTGAAACCTAAAAAAATTCTTTAAAATTTTACAATTTAACAAAAACGCGTTGTTTACCTGTTTACAGGGAATTTCCCAGTGCTGCATACAGCACGGAGTAAGAAAAGTAATCCAAAAGTAACTTTCCCAACCTAATCCCATTCAAGTCTATGTACTGTATTTACAAGTGATCGCATTTCTCTGAAACAATACTGTAAGTCAAACATAGTACATTTACAATTGCAATTGTGCTGTTTTACAATCAGCATTTACTACTGTAAAGTATTCATTGCTTACCTGTGCCAGGCTTGCTTGGTTCTAGAAATAAAAACTAAAAATATATTTTTATACAAAAATTGGTCTGAAGTTTAGTCTGAGTGTGTGAATTAATTTGCTGACTGTGTGTGTATGACAATTGCTTAACACTGTCCTCTTATACTGGTTTACTGCTCAACCACACCACCACAAATGGAGAGGAAGCTTCTATCTATCTTTACCTCTGCCTACTATTGGAGTTCCACTGGACTCTGTGCACACTACACCTCACTTTGGTATAGTATATACAGAGCCAGCTTCCTTCACTACCCCATTGTTGAGGTAGGTAGGCTGACATGAGAGGCAGCGGGGAAACCAGTTGCCAAACTTGTTTCTCCAGGTGTGTGTATCCCTGAGGTAGCCACGCCTCGGGAATGGGATAGGGAGGTCTGAACACCAAGAGAGGGTCTCGCCATCTCAGGAGTGGGCAGAATGATGCCTCAGTCCACAAAAAGTGGTCACCCGGTGGGCGGGAACTTTGTAGCCCATTGGCTACCAAATGCATCTTGCCTAAAGGTCACTTCCCGAGCATAAATGGGCACCTCTGGCACATAAAACTCTGAGCCTGACTGACTTGGGAGGAGGAGTGCACTGGTACTCCGAGGCACTTGCAGAGCTTGGTTGCACTGAAGAGAACTGCTCTGGATTCCCCTGGTGGCTAGTTAATAGAGGGACTGACACCATATGCACTCTCACCTGCGCACACACAAGCCATTTGCAGAATTATCTCGGTTTTCTCTGGCCCTCCTGTTTTGCTTCTCTGCTCCTCCTGATGTTAGAGAATCTCCAGATTTACAGTAAGCCAGATAACGTACATATTTTTAATAGTTTCCTTGGGCATTGCACAAAACGTACCCCAGTAGAATAAGATTACAGTAGGAAAACCGCACAGTGCAGATCATGTGCTCCCACAAGAGGGACACTTTGCAAACTGAAGGCATAGTTCCTTCTAAAATACACAAAATTCAACAAGAAAGTGTAAAATCTTCACAAATGATAATGTTGAGTGAAGCAAAATGAAACTAAATAAAATGTTCTTAACCCCTTGCATGCGGCGCAAATTTTCGCGCTGTGCAGGCAATTTCAATAGTGGGCGGGGTTCGGACGGCTCCCGGCCGTCCTCACACGCCCACCGTGACGCATGACGGCCAGGGTCCATCCTGAGCATGCAAAGGGTTAAGTAGGTGGATAAAATCAAATCTTTTTTCCAGCTCCTGTGAGTGGAAGTCTGATAACTACTGAGTCATGCATCTACCAGCACCGGGCATGCTAAGTTAGGGAGGCCGTTAACTTGTTAAAGGGACAGTGTGCCGTTTTCAGTATAATTTGCACAACTGTCTGTGGCTGCTACATTTGCCCTCATTTGCTTCAGGTTTTGAGCGTTTTCATAGGGAGCAGAATTGGGATTTGTGCTGCAGCATTACATTGTGTAAAATCTATTAATTTGACTTGGGTATCCTATGCAGTAATCTATATTTTATCATTTGATCCTCACATGCATGCAAAAACTATGCTAGTATTTATGACTTCTAAATGAAGAGACTACCATGCAGAATCATGTTTCTTGTGATGTGCTTTAAAACCGTGTTTCTCTAACGCTTCTGTGCACTGTCAGGCTAGGACCCAACATAGTCTACGTGCAATGTTTAAATTATTTTTTTTAAGGCACATAGCAGCTGCGTTTAGGCAGCAGAAATTTTTACTTTTTTATTGCAAGAATGTAAAAACGGCACCAACTTTCCAGGGCCAGACCTATTTGCTTTGCCAATTATTGTTGCCTTGTGTACCCATTATTCATGTAATTTCAATTTTGTGTATCACGGTGAAGTGTTGGGCGTTGGCTACCTTGTTTCAGCAGTCTCAACCGTGCCTCTATCAAAGTACTTTTCCTACAGTGGTTACAGTCAATTTACTTTCACTGTTGCCGGTCACATTTTTTATTTTGTCTCTAATTTGTTTTTTTACTTAGTTACCCCACAAGTCAACCTCCTAGCTATGATCAGAGTGGGTACTCCCAGCAGAGCACTTACGGACAGCAACCACCAAGCACCTATGGGCAGCAGCAACAGCAACCACCACCAAGTTATGGCCAGCAGAGCGCATACTCGCAACCTCCGCCCAGCAGTTATCCTCCACAAACTGGATCCTACAGTCAACCTCCAAACCAGCATAGTCAATACGCTCAACATAGTCAGCATAGCCAATATAGTCAGCACAATCAACATACCCAACAAAGCCAACATGGGCCGCACAGCCAACAAAGTCAACATGGTCATCATGGTCAACATAGCCAGCACAGCCAGCAAAGCAGCGGTTATGGACAGCATAATGACTATGCGCCACCAAGTCAAATGAGAGGTATTTATTTCAACAAGGTTTTGTGATATTACATATGATGTAATCTGTTGGTTTGCTGTGGTTAAAAGTATTTAGTCTGTATTCCGTTTTCTTGTCCGCATTATTTCAATACCTGAATGTCAGAACTTCCTTTATTTTATTTATTTATTCAAAGTTTTATATAGCGCGAACAAGATCCTTACAGATATCAGAGCGCTTCACAAAGACAGGGTAGGGGCAGTAGGAATGAGCAGAGGTAATGGGAGCAGTATAGTAGTCACTAACATGATAGGATAATAATAACATACATAAAACATATCCATATACAATCAGGTAAACAAGTAATATAAGACGGCACAAGTCATTGATCCCACTACAGAGGTGTTCAGGTACACCTTGGGTGTGTGGAAGGCTTAAACCAATGTTTTAGTATAGAGAGAGCACTGAGTGGGGGCATCGGGAGAGTGAATCAGTGAACCAACGTGTATCATATATTGGTCGGTAGTACGAAAGTAGCGTAGTAGTGTCCCCATCAAGTAGAAGTATAGTGCCAAAGGACAAGGTGAGCAGTGATACAAAGCAATGCAGGGTCTCTGATCCAGCACCTATAAGGTTCAGGAGATCTTGGCCAGAAGGATGGTTTTCACCTCTTTCTTGAAGAGTGCAGTGGAGGAGATACGCTTGGTTTCAGGAGGGAGCGCATTCCAGATCCTGGGTGCCATTCCTGAGAAGGAGCGCTTGTATGTTTTCTCATTCCGGAATCTACGAGGTTTCAGGAGTAGATTTTTTGAACTTCTATTGGATCTCGAACCTCCTGATATAGACAACTTTTGAGCGAGGTAGTTGGGTGCATTGTGGTGCACGGCCGCATGTGTCATAACTGCAATTTTTAGCTGTATTCTGGCTTCAAAAGGCAGCCATTTTAGGGACTTTAAGTCTGGGGATATATGCGAATGTTTTCTTGAGCAAGTAATGAGTCTCGCGGCAGCGTTCAGGGAGGCTCTTAAGGGTGCTGTTGTGGATAGCGGGAGTCTGCTGAGGGCCACAATTCCGTAGTCTATTCGAGGGATGACTAACGCTTGTACAGCAGTTTGGAAGTCTTCAGCAGAGAGGAAGGGTTTAATTTTCCTCAGTGTGTTGATTTGGAAATTAGCTGCTTTTGTGGCTTTGCTGACGTGCTGCTGCATGTTGAGCTTGGCGTCGAGTGTGATGCCTAGGGATTTCGCTGAGTCCACGATGGTAGGTTGGACATTGAGTGCTGTTAAGTTATTGAGCCATGTTTGAGTGGTGGAAATTTTCGCCGGGGGTGAGATGAGTAGGAACTCAGTTTTCAGAGCATTTAGTTTGAGGTGATTATCGGCCAGCCAAGATTGAGTGTTAATAAGCGTGGAATTCAGATGTTTGATATCTTCCGGGGATTGAAGCTTTAGGTAAAGTTGTGTGTCGTCGGCGTACATATGGAATTAGACATTGGAAGCTTGGAGCAAGGTGGCGAGCGGTTCCATGACGAGGTTGAACAATGTGGGGGAGAGGGAGGATCCTTGTGGAACACCTAGATCTACAGGCACAGGTGAAGATAGCACATTGTCGATCTTGAACTTCTGAGACCGGTTGTGAAGGAAGGACGAAAACCATTTGAGAACAGTTCCCGATAGACCCATTCTAGTGCCTAGCAGCTCCAGCAAGTTCTCATGTTTGACCGTGTCAAATGCTGACGAGAGGTCAAGAAGGATGAGGAGGCAGGACTCATTGCGATCAAGAATTTGGAGGGCGTCATCAATTATATGTGTCATAGCTGTTTCCGTGCTATGTTTCGCTCGGAAGCCTGATTGATGAGAGTTGAGGAGGTCAAATTGGTCAATGTGTTTTGTTAGTTGGAGTTGGACACATTTCTCCAGCAGTTTGGCCAGGGTGGGGATATTGGTGATGGGCCGGTAATTGTTTAGGTCAGACGGATCAGCTGTAGGTTTCTTGAGTATAGGCGTGACTTGCCCCACCTTGAGGGAGTCTGGAATGAGGCCTTGTTGCAGGGAGCAGTTGATGATTTTGGTCCAGAGAGGGAGGAGCAAGGGGATGAAGTCTTTTACAGCATTAGCAGGTAGAGTGTCTGTGAGGTGATTAGAGGGCTTCAAGGTGCAGAGCAGTTTGTGTATTGCTTCTTCCGAGTAGGTATCGAAGTACAGCCAAGATGCCTTGTTTTTAGGTTGAGTGTTAGCCATTCTGGTGTGGTTGGGGAATCGGCTTACATCCATGATGAGGTCATTTCATATGTTGTCAGTCTTTAGCTTAAAGAAAGCAGAGAAGGCTTCACAGTGTGGGGTGTCGCTTGTTGTGCTGTTTGATTGTAAGGGTTGTGTCTTTGTTTGGGTCTTGATTAGTTCGAACAGTTTTCTTGGCCTGTTTTTTGCTTGGTCCAACTGTCGGCTGAAGAAGTCCAACTTTGTGCGCTTTATTTTCCTGAAGTAGGCATTTCTCTTGTTCTTAAGCCTTTTGAGGTGCAGTGCTGAAGGGTCCGATCTCCAGGTGCGCTCTGCCATTCGCATAGTACGCCTGTCGTCATTGAGTCTATCGTCATACCAGGGGTTAGAACTTTTGGTGGAGACTCTCTTCAGTTGCAGTGGGGCGACTTCATGGACTATTGTATTCATAGATTCAAGGTAGTGGTCAGTCAGTGATTGAACATCCGAGGCACCTGAAGGGGGAAGGAGGAGATTGCCGATGTGGGGGGGCAGGGTAGAGGGGTTAAGATTCTTCATGTCCCTTTTCCATGTTTTGGATTTGATTGGTTGAGCCGGGTTAGGTTTAACTTTTTCATTGATGAAGAAGGTGATAATGTGGTGATCTGACCAGTCGCAGGGTAGAATCGCCTCCAGTTGTGTAGAATTCTCTTTGGCAATGATGAGATCAAGTATCGAGCCTTTGTCGTGTGTTGGTCTATCGCATATTTGGGTGAGGTCAAGCGAATTAAGGAAAGTTTTGAGACTATTCACCACTGTATCTTTCTGATCGTTCCAGTGGAGATTGAAGTCACCCAGGTAGACTTGGGTGGTCTGCCGACCGGCACTGGAAGTGATCATGTCCATGAGTTGGGTGAATATGAGATTGTCACCAGGCGGGTGATAGATGAGATGTAAGGCACAAACTTGTTTGCCCTCGCTGGTGATGTCGAGGCAGAGGATTTCCCTAGTTGGAACTAGAACCCTCACACACCCAGCAAGCTAGGTGTCATGCTTCATCATATGGGCTCTGCTCCTCGTCAGACTGGCGCTGCAATGTCTGACGGGCTCCCGAAACCGGGGCTCTTTATCGGAGATCTTTTGTTCCCGCCATATGGTGCATGTGTGTGAGAGGGCCTGGGGAGTGTGGTCGTGACGTGAGTGTTAGGTTAAAAAAGGTGAGTCAGTCTACATAAAGAATTTATTCTCGTAGTAGACTCCCTTGGTTAAAAACAAATGAAAGTGGTGTGGGAGGGGAGAAACAAAGACCCCAGTACTATTAGGGTCTATTGGACTGCTACCCTCAATTATTGGTCGACATGTTTCTTGCCTGATGGCAATTCTTCAGGACCTAAATATGATCGTACCACACTGTGAAAATGCTAGTGACAAATATATATACATAAAAGTGAAGGGTTGAAACTTGCAGGTATGTCTATGACCGTATTATAGTCAGAAATACCACGATGCAGGCTAGTCAGTCCTGCTGCAGTTTGCAAAGCCCTTACCCGGATCCCTGGTGGACCCCTCAGTCTGCTCCCGTGGGACTGGCTAGGGAGGTGTAGTACCTCCGGCGTCAGCAGTCCAAACGGTGTCACCTACCCCACGTACAGCGTCTAGGTAATGGCGCAGAGGAAAGGGAGGGGGAGGTGACTTTAGTAACGGAGAAGTTGCTCCTAAAAATGCATGCAATTCCCCCGCCGTCTTGCCTGGAGACCTGTCTAGCCTAATGATGTGATAGTTGGGGGGGACTAGTATGTCCATAATCGGGGTAGAGGCTTCAGTAAGCCATGTTTCTGTTAGAATGGCTAGGTCCAGATCCATATCTGAGACGAGATCAGCGATGTCGGAGGAGTGTCTCTGGGCCGATCTGCAGTTGAGTAGGATGCATTTGAGTTTGGTAGAGAGAAGGGTGGTCGAGCTTCCTAGAGTGAGGGGAACTTTTCTGAGGTTGTTAGGGACAGAACCTCTGTTGAGTGTTGGGAGCCTCAGAGGGTTTGTAAGAATTGTGGGTATGGGGATGTGTGTGTTGGATATGTGTTTTACCGGACCTGGGCCATAAGAGCGTAGGAGAGAGCATAGGTCGCGGTCCGACAATGGGTTGAGGACACGACGGGGGCGGTGGGAGTTATTGCGAACGGGGATAGTCGGACAACGCGGGTGTCGTTGGAGGCGAGGGTATGTAGGGCGGGTGCGTCGTTTGTAGGGTAGAGGGATGATGGGAGGTAGACTAGGCTGTGATGAGAGAAGGTCTTTGATTGCGTGGACATCTTTTTTGATTTGTAGAATATCCTCTTTGACTTGTTGGAGGGTGGATAAAGTCAGGTCAGGAGGTGCATTGGGGATGGCGTTGGTGGTGAGAGCCATTGGTGAATAGTTGTGTAGTGAGCTGGAAAGCGGGCAGGGTATCGAAGGGGGGGGATATACTAGCGTTGTTGGAAGGTTCTGCGGAGCTAATGAGTGGGATGGCCTTCAAAGTGTGGGCGTGTTTGTGGGCGAGGGGTGTGGGTGAAGTAGGCGGTGGGTGGGAGGCATAGGTAGTGACGTCAGTGGGAGACGGTGCCGGTGAATAGAAGAGTGAGTGAAGGCTGAAGACAGTGGGGGAGACAGGAGGGTAGTGAGGGCTGAGAATAGGAGGTAGGAGAGAGGGGGATGCTAAGGTAAAGGAGACGGTATGTTCTGTATCTTTTGTTGGGAGAGTGTCGTGGGTGGGAGCTGGGGAGGGAGGGAGGGGGATGGGAGGGGGGGGGGAGGAGGATGAACTCCGAATTATCTTTATACTTAAACATGCCATATGTTTATTTTGGCTGTAGCCCAACTTGTTCGAATGTTAATTTGCCATTTTTATAATTTTGCAATGTGAACATTCTGTTCTACTTAGACATAAGCACACTGATTGTTCTCAATCAAAATTCCCAGTTATTTATAGCTCTTTTAAAGTGGGAAAGGCCAGCAAGGTGACTTAACTCTTGATCAGGATTCATGTTGGGCTATGACTGCTTCTTGAACTGTAACCAGAAGCCACAGAATTATCACATGGCAACACCTGCTCCTAAGGAAGATTTTTATTGACTTGAGAATTTCATGCTGCTAAGTATTTACTTCCTTAAGTGAATGGAACATCTAGAAACCATGTTGGTGTAGGTGGGCGTTAATTTTTTAAGAATGTAAAGCCTCTGAACATACTGTTTTGCACTTGAATCTTTTTCTTGATTATCATGCAGTGCATTATTCTGCCATCTAGTAGTTTGGTCCAGAATTTGCTCCTTCCATTATCTTATAAAAAAATTTTTTTGGGGGGGTAGTCCACCATTTGGTGCTATGCTCCTCCTTCTGTGATATTCTAAGAGACAAGGGTCCCTACCAAAGGTGTAATAAGGAATGGTACACAGTTACTCTTATCCAAATGGGAAACCAATGTATTTATTAAACAAGCGATCAAAAAAACAAAGCAAAGCATAAGTCTGCAGTGCTTTAACCCGCACGCCGGCTGGTTCCAACACTGCATCCTCTGCTTCTGCACTAATCTGCCGGATCCGGGGTCTTTATCCTGCCTCTGCGCACTACCGGTAAGCTTTTGAGTGTACGGTGATAGTGCCCATCTCTTGTGACTCTACGATCTTTCACTTTTGGAGTTTTCGATGCAGGCTCCAACTTTATTCCGCATTGTGGTTCTGCTATATGGGGGCGTGGTTACCAATACTCTGCCTCAATGTAAGTTACTCGTTTTTACGGTCTGTATTCCTGGTACATTTGGCCCCAGGTTGTACTTTGCCTAATTTCTTTGTGTAATTTTTAGAATTATTTCCCCACGTGAGCCTTACTGGATTCCGATCTGTTGGCAGTCGTATCTGCTTTAAGTACATTGGTACTCTGCCTCTGTAAGTCCCCCATTATTAGTCTTCCACTTCCTGACACACTTCATCCCAGAATGCACTCGGCTAAGCTCTTGGCAAATTCCAGATTTTTAGCACTACGTGAACCTTTCCAGATTCTGCACACTTTTCCCACTTCATCGCTAGTAATATCAGACCTGGGACCACACTTCTCCACACACTTCATTTTTTTGTATTCCTTCACTGCATGCTCTAAGTCGATCTCAGTGCCCTGGCCATTACTCATCAGTCGACTGCGTACGCTATCCGATCTCACAGCTCATTCCACTTATGGTTTTTCACTGCCAATTCCATTGCATGTTGCAGTATTTTTACATCTTATTGATTTAATTGTATACATACCTCCCATTATTGCTTTGCTTCGTCGCCCAGCTCTACATCTAGATATCCTTCTGTTTTGTTTCTCCCCTCTCCTCCCCCTCCTCCCCACCCCCTCTTTTTTTCTACCCCACTTCTTGGCCTTGTACAGGCAACCTCTCAGGCATATATTCTTCTGTCCTGATTATCCCCAATCCTAGTAGGGATCGAAATGTAATCGACTAACACATCTTGATACCAAACTTGTTCATTTCGATTCATGTGGAGCACAAGGTTTTTGTTGCATTGTGACTGTTCTTAACATGTATCTTGCTGGTGTAGTCACTATATGTGTAAATGCCTGAAGGCTTGGAATCTGTTGACTGAACATTTTGGTTTGTTTTGCTTTGTGTTTTTTGAATGCTTGTGAATAAATACTGCTTTTCCATTTGTATAAAATCAACACATGTCTTAGTGTGGTTCTGTGTACCATTGCTCTATACATATTTGTTAGGGACCCTTTGTCTCATATAATATATTGCATACCTTAGGTCCCTCTTGACTCGCAGGGTTTCCTGGTTTCTTTATAAGCCCTTCTTGTATGATGTCGAATCTGGAAACCCTTCAACGTAGTCACCATCTTCAGATTTGTTTCCTCCGATTGCAGCCTGGAAACACAAGAGTGCTCGGGAGTCGAAGAGGAAGAATTTGCACTAAAGAGGATTGTTTTTCAGCAAAAACATCTATGACCGCAGGGCATATGACTGATAGGCGATCTATAGAGATCTTTCGCCACGGATGACTGCATACCATGACGTTATAGAGGAGGGACAATGTGAATTACATTACTGCCTGACCAGAAGGGAACCAATATTGTCCAGCTGACTCATTGTTACAACAGTTCGAAAGAGCCTGTACCTCGACTTCAACAGGTCCACCACCGGGCAAAAATCAGCATGGTGGGCAGGAACATGGAGAGAACCGCTGCAGCACAGTGGCTTATAGCCAACTCCAATGTGTGGCTCAAGCAGTATGCCCACAACAAAGGGATACCTTAGAAGAACTCATGTAATAGCTGCTAGAGATATCAAGGCAGCAAATGATGTCCATAGGGAAAGATCATTGCCACTACCTGCATCCAATCCGAACTGGATTCGGCAGACAGCCAGTTGGTAATTATGCACTTCTGCAACCCTACTTTAGCATGCCTGACTAAGAGTATCTGGGTTTAAACAGAGTACAATCTCCAATTACAAACATGCCCTTCCCATAAGATAGTTTTTTTGGGTAGACTGCAGATGAAAAAAGACCGACTGACTATCATTCAACATTCACACAATAGAGCATGGCCACAACTGCTCCACTGCAATGACAGAACACATCGCCCTTAACCACTTGGCTGTAGAGCGGGCGGGGCTAGGGGGTGGGCGTGGCGCTCCCATACTCATGACAGCTCCACGCCGTCACGAGTCACGGGAGGCGTGTGCGCATGATGGTGTGGACCTGTCATGACCCAGCCCGCTCACTAATTCGACCGCGCAGGCAGGGAATTAGTGCCTCGGAGCGGCAGTTGATGACTGCTCCACACAGTCATGAGCACACGCCACTCGTGGCGGCGTGGAGCCGTCATGAGCGTGGAAAAGGTTAAGGCATCTCATTCATGGAATAGCCAGGTGAAGAAGTCTCTCCCTTTGAGGGGGGAACCATCCACAACAGAGAAAACCTTCCAACACAAATCACCTGTAGAAGAAATAATCGGAGGGATCATGAAGGAATGTAAAAAGATCACCTACAAAAACTGGATATTAACATCAATCATGGTTGCTGCTTTGAATTAACAAATACCTCTCACAATGCAGCCAAGGTAAAAAAATAACAGGTAAGAACAATGTCCCCTATGACAGGAAGGCAAAACCCTCTTAAGAAAAAAGGCAATAGAAGTGGTGCTGCCAAAGGAAAAACTACAAGGAGCCTACTCAGCCTTCCCAGTACCAAAACCAGAAAAGACCTCTCTGCGATCTGTGGTTGTAGAAAGCTGGCTCTGTATATACCATACCAAAGTGAGGACTAGTGTGCAGAGTCCAGTGGAACCCCAAAGGTAGGCAGAGGTACAGTTGGATAGAAGGGTACTCTCTATTTGTGGAAGTGTGGTTGAGCAGTAAGGCAGTATCCGAGGACCGTGTTAAGCATCTGTTGTACACACTCAGTCAGCAAATGAATTCACACACTCAGACTGATCTTCAGACCAATTGTTTTTGTATAAAATATTCTTTTAATTATTTTATTTTCTAGAGCCAAGCAAGCCTGGCACAGGTAAGCAATACGTTTTTACAGTAGTAATGCAATTGAAACAGGTTGAATTATAATTGTATATGCACTGTTTTGATTTACAATATGGATGCAGAGAAAGGCAATACTTAGTAAATGCAGTACATAGACTTGAATAGGCTTTTTAGTAAAATAGCAGGTAAGTAACTTTTGAGATTACTAGGGTACACAGAGTAGTATACCTAGATACTACTCTGGGACGTTGTGAGAAAGTGCTATCTTTCTTGCATTGGTATGCCCCCACTTTTGTCTGAACTGCTGATATGCTTTGGCTGAGTGTGCCCTGGGCTCCTGCCAACCAGGTACCCAGGGCCTGTGTTCCTTCCCTAAAACTTTGTTGAAACTAAAACCCAATTGGCATCTCTGGCCACCTGTCATCCCCTAGTAAATGGTACCCAGGGCATGGTGACCAGAGAAGACCCCTAAGGGCTGCAGCACTTATTGTGCCATCCTTAGGGGCCCTGTACCCTGGCACGCACACACTGCCTTTGCAGGCTGAGTGCCTAAGTACAGAACTAAACAAAGAGTCGACATGGCACCCATCCCTGTGTGCCATGCCCACAAACCCACTGCCCTGGCATACATCAGTCACCCCTCTAGCTGGGTGCCCTATTCCAGTTGTGTGGGCTCAGATGCATGAGCCCTGTGCCCCTACAGTGCCCAGGGCCATTCCTGGGCACTGTAAGTGCAGTGATGCCATTAAGAGTATATGGTGCTGGAAGATCGACATTACGAACTCAACAACCTCATAATGGCTACACTGAAGACTGACTTTTGGCATCAAACTTCTCAGCACATTAAATCCACACTGATGCCAGTGTGGGATTTAATGAAAAATGCACCAGAGGGCATCTTTGAGATGCCCCCTGAAACCCAACCCCAATCCATGTCTGGACTGAGAGGCTGCCTAGGCTGCCACACAGCAGACATGTTGCTGGACCCCTGGGTGGAGAGCCCCCTGCTCTCCTGAGCCTTCAACAATGCACACCCTGGGCGAGGTGCTAGGTCTCCTCCCCCAGGATGGGCAGGGGGAAGCTTCAAAGGCCTGCCGCATCTGTGAGCTTCTACAGACCATTTGCTGTACCCAGCAACTGGCCCCCACCAGTCCTGTCCCCCACTCTGGCGGCAAAAACTACGTCAGGAAGGGGCTGTGCCAGCCTGTGCCAACCCCACCTCAGGTGGGGAGGACTAGGTGCAGCAAGGGTGTGCCAGTCTGTGCCAACACCACCTCTCAGGTGGGGGAGACTAGGTGAAGCATGACCCCGGGCTCCGGCCATCTTGAAGATGGGGAGTCCTGCCCAATCACAGCTAGGCTACTGCCCCCTCCCACAGGAGAGGAGCAGGCTAGGGGGATTCCCGCCCCCAGGACAGGGACCTATTGGTCCTTGCCCTACCTGTAACGCCCTTAAATTCAGGATTTAGGGGCTCCCCGAACCTTCCTTCCTCAGATCCCGATAGGAAAAGAAGAAAGAAGATCAAGAAGACCCGCCGTGCAGCTGCAAACAGGACGGCAACAACTGGCTTTGCCCCAGCACTTCCGGCCTGTCTATCCTGGAACCTGCTCCTGCCTAATCCCGGCGACTCCTGCGGACAGCAACCTTGGGTCACCCAGAGGACCTGCCTACCTTGACCCTCTCAAAGCCTGGGACTTCCATCAGCAGAGGCTCTGCTACAACAACCCACCTGGTGCCAGCCAGGAAGCTCCGGACCAACACACTCTGCACCCACCGAGCCCGGCCCGTGCCAGAGTGATCCAGGACCACGAGGACGTCCCCCCGGCGCCTGGGACCCGAAGTCCAGTGTCCAAAGACCCTCCTCGACGACGCCAGCAGCCTTAGGACAAAGGACCGCAGCGGGGGGTAAGATTTCCCAACCTCAAAAGACACCCGTGCACCAGACGCCCCATGGCCCCCTGTGCCCAACTCCGGGGTGCCTACCTATCCTCCAAGATCCCAGCTTACCCCTCGAAGTGTTGGTCACTCCAGAAGATACTCCGTTCCCGAGCCTGCAGCCTTTGTTCCCTTTTCAAGTTCCTCATTGAATAACATTGAGCGCCCGACTGCTCAAAAGCACCCTGCACCTAGCCGCCCCAGTGCCCCTGGCAGTGCAACCGGTGACCTATCCTACTTCCCCATTTGCCCTGAGCAAGTGACCAGGAGCCCAGCTCCACAGTCGCGTGGCCTGCTAGCCAGCAGCCACCAACTGGAGGCCCACGTACCCCATTGGATAACATTGGGCCTAACTACCTCTGCACCCGGCCATCCCTACGCCGCTGAGGGTGAACCAACTGTACCAACCTGACCCTGGGGGGGCCCTGAGTCTATGCCCAGAACCTTAACTTCACCAGTCGAGTACTCACCTGGAAACCGGTAACTCACTTACCTGCCATTGGATAACATTGACTGGTTTGATTAGAAAAATCTTCTAAGTGTGAAGTTTTGAAAACTTAAAATATTCATATAAAATCAACCGAATTCCAAAGTACTCACCTGGGACCAGGAGCGAAGCTAGGACTGTATCTTGTAGCCCAGTACTGAACCGCAAAAGTAATCCTAACTGAGTTTACTAGTAACCTGTATTTTCTCCATAGGAATCCATTGTCTGCTTTTCTATGAAATTTCTTGTCTACTTTTGAAAACTTGAAATATTCTTTAAAAATCATACGAAATACTGAAACGTAATTACTTACCTGTTTAAGTTGAGACCCCAGTGCTGGACCTAGTGGCCCAGTACTGGATTACAAAAGTAACAAGATCATACTTTACCTGCAACCTGAATTTTCTCCCCTTGGATAACATTGCCAGATTTCCCTTGAAAAGTTTTTAAGTGTGAACTTTTGAAATAGCTTTTTATTCCTTAAAAATCACTGCAATAACTAAAACGATTTTACTAAACGGTTTCCAGCTTATACCCCCAAGACTGAATCTAGCATCCAGTCCCAGGATTACAAAAGTAATCTATTAAGTAATTGCCTGCATTTATGTAGAAAAACCCACTGAGCTCAATGTAAATTGAGTTTAGAATTGTGTTGCCTGCTGCAACCCCTGTACCTATTGTGATTACACAGTTTGTTGCCTTTCTGCAAAGTATTCCTCTGAGATCACTCATATTAAGAAAAGTATATTTCTACACCTGTTAGTTCTAAAAATAAAATGACTATCTGTTGCTATGAAAACAATTGGCCTGGAGTTCAGTCCTTGAGCGTGCTTTTCTGTTCTCTGGTGCTGCCTTACTGCTCGACCAAGCTACCACTTTTGAGTAAGGTCAGCCCTGACTTAACCTCTGGGGTTTGTGGACTCTATACACACAGTACCTTACTTCCGGTGGATCCCCACCGAGACGAGGAAGACGGTCACCCAAGCCCTCGTCACCAGCCGACTGGACTACGGCAACGCCCTCTACGCCGGAACCACGGCCAAACTCCAGAAGAGACTCCAGCGGATCCAGAACGCCTCGGCGAGACTCATCCTCGACATCCCCCGACGCAGCCACATCACCGGACACCTGAGAGATCTGCACTGGCTCCCGGTCAACAAAAGAATCACCTTCCGGCTCCTCACCCACGCGCACAAAGCCCTACACGACCAAGGCCCGAGCTACCTCAACAACCGGATCAACTTCTACACTCCCAAGCGCCTCCTCAGATCAACCAACCACGCCCTCGCCGCCGTCCCCCGCATCCGAAGAGCGACAACAGGAGGAAGATCCTTCTCCTACCTGGCCGCCAAGACCTGGAACTCACTTCCGACCAATCTGCGCCTGACCCAAGACCACCTCTCCTTCAGGAAGAAGCTCAAGACCTGGCTGTTCGAGCAGTAGCGGCACCCCCCCCTCCCAGCGCCTTGAGACCCTACGGGTGAGTAGTGCGCTCTACAAATGACCTGATTGATTGATTGATTGATTGATTGGTACAGTATATATAGAGCCACTTTCTCACACTGGGATATCACAGGGACAAGTCCTAAAGGTCCTGGCACATCGGGACCGGTTAATAAAAGTATGCCAACCTGAGGTTATGGCCTGTGTAAACGTTTAACATCTAAACCTACCATCAAGTTCAAGCAAGATGACTTATAACAAGAAAATCTTACACTAACAAGTGGAACCAGTTGATGCACTGGTACAGCCAGAAAAGCGTCCATAGTTTGTGTGCAGGATGGCACTGTGATCAGTTACCTACCACACCTGTTTGATTGACACCTCACCTATACTTCACTAGAGAACCACCTAGGTGCCATTGTAGAGTACACAAGAGAAATAGGTTTCTTCACCACACCAGTGATAAAAAAAATCCTATAAAGAGCAATTTTTTTTTCTCCGAGAAACTACTCCATTCCTACATGGAACTTCAATGTGGAATTAACACTGCTGATCTCAATTTAAGTACTACTCTACGGAAAGCTACTTTCTGATAGATACATCTGCCGTGTGGATTCGGAGTCATCTTCTTGCAGCAAGGACAGTCCTCGACGTCATGGTCGGAGCTTAAACACCAAACACAGCATTCGTGAGGATCGGTGATAGACATAGTCTTGCCACATTCGCCGCAAGCTTTAAATCCAGTCTTCTTCGACGACATTTCGAAGAGTATAAGGATAGACACAATAATAGGATAATAGTAACAAAGTTACTGTAAAGCTACAGTACGATCCCTGAAAACCGTTCGCGTCGATGACGCGGAAAAAAGGGAACTGATGTCATCACGCCGGCCTGGGCCTGTTATAGGCGTCGGTGACGTCAGCGGAGTCGCGAGCGGTGCCGTGCCTCTGTGACGTCCGGATCCACGTCGGCGCAAAGCTACAAAAAATTTCCGAATGTTGCTGACGCAAGGGGATATTCACAAGGGGAGGAATCCACAGGCAGATATTGTATCTACCAGAAAAAGCGTTACCGAAGGTAAGTAACTTGTTCATTACTAACTCTAAAGGCAGCCTTCATAATATCTATCCCATCACTAAGGAAATTTAGTGAAATCCCAGAGCTTACCACATAGTAACCATACCTTTTGCAGCGTGAATCTTTCTGGATTCACTATGCTGTGCATATTCCGCCATCTTGTGGTTGGAGTCGGAAAGTGCTTTGTATTTTATTTTTATTTTTTTGTGGGAGGTTGCGAACCTGATCTCCCTGGTGAGGCTACAACCCCCATCGTGTGTGTGCAGGCTCTCAGATTATTTTTTCCGCCATGGAGATCGGAGGTGCGCTGAAGACGTCTCGGATGGGACAGCAGCAGAGGCTGGCAAGAAAGAGCCCACCAGAAAACCCTCGAGAGGGAGTGTACCAGAGCAAGTACTGTGTTCGCTGCCAGAATGCAGTCTCCAGGTATTTGGGGGGGGGGATTCTCCACAGGGAGCTGATTGTTCATCCGGCCATGAGGTAAAAATTTGCTCCTTTTATTAATTAGACTAGGAGCAAAACACGGATGAATTGCTCTGGGTACCAGCATGATTAATTAAACTATGAGCAAACCACGGATGATTTGCTCCACGTACCAGCAGAGAGCCTTAAATAAAGAAGCACGGCCACTCCTTTTATTTTCAAGGTTGTTTTTCCAACACAGCTACTGTGTAGTGCCTAAGGCAGTGTGCCATTGTGCTGTTTAACGGTGAAACACTGTTGAGAGCACCAGTGGACGACAAGCTCTCACAGCTCAAGAAAGATAACGACACCGCAAGGGAAGAAATAAAGGTTCCACACCCGCACCTACCCCGCACCGAACATCAACCCCCCCCCCCCCCCCCTTGATTATTCCACACCTTTCTGGGGGCGTCTCTCACATTCTTCCCCATCTGGCATACAATAACTTCAGATAGATGGGTCCTAGGAATTAGCCGATATGGTTATTGCCTGTTGCGTAGACTATCTCCCAAACATCCCACCATGTTCATACAATGTCACCAGAGCATCTTCACTGCCTGAAACAAGAGCTTCAGTCTTTTGCAAAAGGGAGGTATGGAGCCCGTACCATTACAATATCAAGGCTCGGGTGTGTACTCCCTATACTTTCTCATACCCAACAAAGACGTCTCTCTGGCCTATGAGACCTCTGAGAACTAAATCAATATATTAACTCGGATCACTTTCATATGGTCACTTTCAACAAGTGCTCCCACTCCTACAGCAAGGAGACTGTCTACTCTAGACTTAATAGGCGTATACTTCCTTATTCCAATACATCCCGCTCATCGCAAATATGTCAGGTTTGAGGTAGCGGGACAACACTACCAGTTCAAAGTGCTTCTGTTCAGTCACCACTGCTCCCAGAGTATTCACCAAATTCCTAGCAGTAGTCCCTGCTCACCTGCAAAGACCGCATATTCATGTCTCCCCCTGTGAGAAGTTGGCCTGATATGCAGTGCTCACTATTCTAGTGATCACTATGTATCAGTCCAAACAACCCTTATTGATGTTTGGTTGTAAGTCAACCTGATAGACCAGCTATCCTAGTAGCATGGACACGTGCAGTCTTTAGGCTAAACTCTAGAGGGCGTGTTAAGCCAACTGTTTTACCATCACATTACCCCTTGAACACCAAGTGAAAGGACACCACACAAGTTATTATGAAAATAAACGTATATTTATTTATAACAAGACTACCCTGGCTCTTTATGAGACAGGGAGCTAAGCACACAACAAAACTCTTAAAGAAATACTTGAAATCGCACAATTTTCACAAATGCCCGAGGGGCACGAAAAACCATATACACAAGAAGTGGAATGCGAAATTACTAGCAGGTAAGTACTACTTTTCTAGACTGTAGAAACGCTAGGCCTACAATGCTGAACCCTTGGATTAGAAGCAGGAGGCCTAGGGACGCCGTGTTCAGAGTGGGAACTCTCACGCGTAATGCGGGAATAAGTCTATGGATACTAGCAATTGCAAAGTTACTGTTCTCGGGCGAACCCGACTAGGTGGGTCGAAAACAAGAGTGGATCCGAACACTTAGGGTGTTGGACTATGCTGGAGCACCGGAGTACTCGGTTTACCTAGCACAGGGGCTGCGGCTGCATAGGGTTCAAGTTGCGTCGGAAACCCTCGTTGTCGAACCAGGAGCCTGAAGAAAGAAGTTGCTGGCAGGCGGCCAGTGAAGAAGTTCGTGACGATCCAAGCCTGGATCAGGGAAGAAGAAGGACCTGAAAGCAGAGGGGACCAAGTTCTGAATCACTAGCCAGTGATTGAGTGGGCACCAGAGTGGCACCGGACGAAGTCACCTTGACCAGGTGAGTGGGCGCTGCTGGGCTCTGCAGTCTCTCGGACCAGGAGGCGTTGTCGGCGACCAGGATGGAGGTGCGAGCTGTCCCACGAAGGTATCTGCTGTCGACGTCGCTGGACCCAGGATTGGGGCAACAAGTCTTGGCAAATGCAAGCCCACGCGGTGGACCTAAAATGGCGTCTGAAGTGGACCAGGAGGGTCCAGGGTGCTCCTCTGTTGGAGGGGAGGAAGGGCCAGTCTGGAGCAACCAGACCAGCGGTGTTTGTCGTCGTGGAGCGTCGTAAAAGGGGCCACTAGCCAACGGGCAAGTGACCTGGACAACGCGGTGAGCAGCAAAGAGCAGAAGGGCCCCACGCAGATCTCGTGGATGCAGGGAGGCTGAACTTCGGTGCTGGAGCTGCTCAGGGTCGGGGCTTCTCTTACCCCAAAGCACTCAGTCGAGGGTCACTCGGTGGTCGAGCTGGACAAGCGTCGGGCAGTCTTAGCGTAGCTGACGATGTAGGTTGAGGTCAGAGGTGCCAGGGAAGCCGGTTCTCGTCGAGCTGGGCAGTCTTGATCCGGAGGAGAGACTTACAGCAGACTGCGATGCTTGGTTGGTGCCTGCTGCTGCAGGGTGACTACTCCTTAGTCACAAGGGAGAAATCTTAGGAAGAGTCTTGAGTTCCTCTCGTACAAATTCGGTTCAGGATTCAAAGATTGATCTAGTTTGGAAGGGGGCCTGCTCCTACCTTTATCCTGAAAAAGGGGGCTGGCACGCGACTAAGTCCTGCCCTATGGGTGGGACTAGGAGGGGGGTGGTTACACCCCTCTCCCATGCCGGGCTTTCCCCAGCTCAGGGGCTGGTGTGCCCCTGGAACTGGTTCTAGCCGGCATATGCACAGTGAGCACCGGGGTGCCACTTGCAGTCACCTTCCTCTAAAGCCCTGCCTACCTGGGATACACAAAATCCTGTCTGGGACGGTGCTGGCACCGCCCCTGGGGGGAAACCCTTTGTCCTTGCCTCCCGCGCTGGGAGGACTCCCAGCAGCAGGAGGGCAGACTTGTGTCTCGGTTGCAGCATCCATCTTGTGGAGCTGAGGCTATGTCTAACTTTAACCGGGGTTACAGGTTACCAACATGTCTTCTCCCTCTAGAGGGGTGGAATGCTACCCCCGTCGCCAGAACTGGCGAGGGGGTAGTATTCCAAAGCGTATGACACCTTACACGACATGTTTAGATAATGTCAGTCCAAAGTTACCATGACCGCGAGGATAAGGCACTTAAGAGTATATGGTCTGACGCTATCATGGAAACGGCTAAGGGATAGATCCCGAAAGCCGCAGACAGGCTCAGCTCATGCCAGAGCACTATCTCACACGATTCCAAGCACTCTGCCTTCAGGATTGTTAAGGCCTGCCATAGGAGTGACTGATAGATCTGTGTGCCCATTTTAGGGTTAGATATAGGTATACTATATCTAAAGCAAGGGGTGATTACACCACCTTGCCCCAGCTATCAAGCAGCCAATTGTGTCAGTTTTGGCTGGCCAGCCAGGGGTGGCATAATACATGCTTCAGCCCCTGGTAGGCCCTGGGTACACCTATGCCCTGGATACCTAAGGTATACTGTACAGGGTCTGATAAGGTGACTCAGTATCCAATTGGATATGTACCTAGGGTACATGGAATCCATTTTAACAGAGAGAGCAGTGGGCCTGGGGTCCTGATTAGCAGGGCCCCAGGTCAACTAAGTCAGAAAACCAGCAAAACACCAGGCAAAAAGTTGGGGGTAACCATAGTCGGGGATCTACCTTCCTACACCCCCTACTTAGACAACTGTCTCATCAAAGCCAGTTCTTACCCAAGTTGTCTCCAGGACACTCCAATAACTCTGCAATTGCTGCAAAAGCTCCGGATTAACAGATCTAGTGATGGTAGTCTGCCGTACCCATCGTTCTCTGCAGTGGTGGAATCCAAAAAACGTATCCAGAGGGCGGCCCGTCATTGACCCAGTTCCACAGACCGTACTAACAGCAGACTCATCGCTTTCTGGGTAGCTCATCTCCAAGCTCACACAATTCAAGGTTTGTGGAGTCTGAAGCAAAATCAACTTTGCATAAATCATCTAGAGGGGCTAGCAGTGCTTTTAGAGATCAAGGCCTGTCAGACTCACCTTGCAGGCAAATCTGTCCGAGTCCGCACTGACAACATGACAGCCATGTATTGCATACAAAAACTGGGTGGGACACACTTTCCCCAACTGTCACACCTTGCACAAGTCATTTGGATGTGGGCCATACAATCACAAGTTACCTCCTAGCAGAACACCTCCCAGGAGTAAACTATCTGATTGCATATCTTCTCAGCAGGCATACAGCACAGATTCACGAGTGGTAACTTCACCCTCAAATTCCCGTTCTTTCAAATGTGGGTTTTCCACAGATAGATTTGTTCGCCACACACAAACGCAAAATGCCCAAACTTCGCCTCCAGGTATCCACGCCCATTGTTCAAAGGCAATGCACTATGGATGAACTGGTCTGGGATATTTGCCTACGCTTTTCCGCTTCTCCCACTCATTCCACTAGTGGTTCGGAAGCGCAGACAAACATCCCTCACACTGATCCTAGTAGCTCCCACATGACCCCATCAGCCTTGGTTCACTACTCTGATGGAGCTCTCAGTAGTTCTCATCAAAAACTACATCTCACACCCAGTCTCCTCACGCAGAGCCATGGAGAGAAAACATCCTGATCCCAAAGATCTCAACCTAGCGATCTGGCACCTGAAATCCTAGTTTGGCTACCTGAACCTTCCACCAGACTGTATGAATGTCATTAAAGAGGCCAGAAGGCCTACTACAAGGGCTTGCTACGCAGCTAAAGGGAAATGGTTTGTTATATATTGGAATAACCATATCCATCCCCTAGATCAGTGGTTCCCAAACTTTTGACTCCTGAGGACCCCCATTGAGTCACCACTGGAAGCCGGGGACCCCCAAGCAATTTGTATGATTTAAATTTCAAACATTAAAACAGTAATTCGAAAAACAATGAACACACGTTTGCACACAAAACAAATACTCTAATTACTAATGATTTTAGGAAAATATTTACAAGCCCCTATCACCATGGAAAATCACTTTTTGCGGCGTTCCCATGGCGATAGGGGCTTCGCCTTATTTACAAGGCAGCGTTAAGCCACTTAACGTGGCTTAACGCTGCCTTGCAAATAAGACCCCCTTTCATCCAATGCTTAGCGTGTGGGCAGTGGGTGTTTTGTGGGCGTTTCCCCTGCAACACCCATTGATTTTGACGCTGCCCCCTATTTACAAGGGCAGCGTAAATGGGAGGCAACGCCAAAATTGAGACTAGGGACAACCGGGTCTTAACAGGAGAAATGCTTCATTTCTACTCGTTTTTGCAAAACGCCTTGGATTGTTGATCTTCAGGAAGGGGACCATTCCTGCATCTCAACAATCTTAAAAAAAAAAAAAAAAATTATGCCATTTTATAACACTAATGCTAGCATTAAGCAGCACACATAGAAGTGACAAAACGAAACTTCAAGATTGTTAATGTGCAGGAAGGGGGGGGACCTTCCTGTACATAAACAGTCTTTTCCTGTTAAGTGTAAAGCCAGCGCAGGGGAAACGCAGGGCTGCACCATATTCTTGTAACTATGGTGCAGCCCTGCGTTTCTGAAGTGGCGGAGTGTGTTGTTAAGCCAAGGAGGCTAACAAACTCTTCGCCACTTCTGTTGTATTTTATATTGAAAGAATTTGCAAGAAAACAAAAAGTTAATGGGAAGGTTGATGCTGCGTCTCCGTGACTAACTTTTCAATGGTTGGCTTTATTTCGCAGTACGAGGCTCCTGCCAGGGCCAGACTGGAAACCCAAAGCAGCCCTTGGCAAATGATTTCAGACCAGTCCCCATACTGAGTGCAGTGAGTGAGCCTGACCACTACAAATGGGACTTTGGGTGGCTCTCCCCCCAAGCAATTTAGGAAACAATGGTGCAGTCTACAACACATCATTATATATTGAACTGTAGTAGCTTTGAAAGAATAGTAAATGAAGACCTGACTATGCACCAGAATACGACAATCTTTCTGGGGGTTCTTCAACAGTGCTTCTCATCTCTCCATAGCCCTGCTCTGTCACGTGTATTTCCTTTTTTATAGCATCTCTCATACCATTGTAGTGATGTCAGAGCACTTTACATCACACACATATAGAGACAGTGAATCATACATGTAAATCAGTGTATAGAAAATGTTACATAAGGCAAAGGGGACTACGAGGTGTAGAATTCACATGTCATTCATACTGGTAGGCATTTTAAAGAGTGCTTGTTCTGGAGAAGCACAAACCCAGGATTCAGAAAATAACACAGTGGTTAGCAATGACTTTAACAATAAAAATGTATTTCCACCCAAATAAACCTTTTTAGCAGCATCAGGATAATGAAAGACTGGGAATAAACATAAGTTACTAACTTGTACCTTACAGTTTGCAAGCAGCTCTTTGACAGTTTACAGGTCGATTTGCTAGATTACGACTGTCACTTATGAACTGCAGAGTAACAAAAGAATCCCTGTGACAAAAGCAGTAACCCACTGACCTATGCATATAAAATACTGTTTCTTAAAATTCATGGTACACTTCCTTGCAGTAGGCATATTAACCCTCTGTGCTACATTGGATAAGTCAAAGCTGCCGCCAGAAAAAAACTCTCTCTCCAGCAGGGACATTAATCACTGGCGTTATCTCGGCACTTTTATCGTTCTTTGAAAACTGCTAATTAAACAAGATACTTTGCAGTGCTTTTAAAACGGCTGTCTGCGGACCCCCTGGGAATGTGTATGGGACTCCTGGGGGTCCGCGGACCAAGGTTTGGGAAACACTGCCCTAGATGCTTCCATTCAAAATATAATTTGTTAATTACTACACTTGCAGCAGTCCGGATTAGTTTACACAACCATGCGCTTACGTGTCGCTGCAATAGCCGCATGCCTTCAAAACAGACAGAACCTGTCCCTTTTCAAAGTACCGGTTATCAAGGCTTTTATGGAAGGACTCAAAATAGTTATTCAACCAAGACTCCCACCTTTTCAACCTAACCGATGGGCGTAACAATGACCCGCTGTTTTCACCCCAGCCTCCGACCAAAGTAAGGTCCTGGCGGAACATTAGATCTGAGGTGTTAACTGATCTACTGGACTAAAGTCTCGCGTGAGAGCGCTTTAAGACCGTCCACACATTATCTAAACTCCAACAAGGCAATTGATTTGCCCCTGATCAAGTGCTCTGTGATAAAATGGCCACGTTCTTTGTCAGATTGAAATAATATATCAGGAATTAGAAAGCCTGAGCTCCGGCCCTCGCTCCCCACAGGCCACTCTCATGGAAGAAGTGACATCTATTTCCTGCCGCTTGGCTAGTTTCTCCCCACTGACAACTGACATGGTAAATGACTGAATACTGGTGATCAAGTCAGGCTCTCCAATCGACGCATGCCCTCCGGACATCATGCATGGTGTCTCGAACAAAGTTAGCGCTCCACTTACCCTCTCCTGAACAATGTCATTAACACTGGTGTTTTCCCGACCTCCTGGAAGAAAGCTTGTATCAGACCAATTTTAAAAGAAACCCTTCCTTGATCCTCGCAAGGCAACAAACTACCGCCCGATCTCGTGTCTGCCCCTAGCAGCTAAAGTCTTGGAAAAAGCCATTCATTCAGAGCTCACTGAATACCTAGACACTAACAACATCTTAGACTCCACACAACATGGCTTTCGATTGGGGTGGCAGAGCTGTCCTGTTTTGCAGCGTCAATCTTTCTGGATTCACTATGCTGTGCAATATTCCGCGGTCGGTTGAGTCCGGAATCGTAGGTTTTTTTTGTAGCCCAGGTGGGCGTCGACGTCCCACCTCTTGGTGTCCTTCCTGTGACGTCTGCACGCTTCCTGTGGAAGCTCCCACCTTTGGTCGCAATCTTCAGATTCTTTTTTCCGCCGTTGGGTCTGGATAGTCACAAGAGGTTCCAGAGTTTTTGGAGAAAAGAGGAAAGACTGAAATCTACCAAAAAGATTGGAGAATACATCGAGAAATGAGACCACTGAGCCGGGTCGACGAAGGAGAACATCGGAAACTTCGACGTACAACAGAGAATGCTCACACAGGGGCCCCCTGAGCACAGGAATGGACAAAACTCTGTTCAAATTCTGCCGCAATTGCCACCACAAATACACACAGAAGGACCAGCACCCGGTTTGCAACCTCTGCCTGCCGGTCGACCACGAGAGCCAGGATTGCAACAACTGCTCCGTCTTTACCCCGAAGACTCTCAGGGTTAGAGAGAGGCAGAGGAGAGCTAACTACAGCATGCAAGGCCAAGGTCAACGTCTGTCGCTTCGGGACTTGGGCCTCTCCAGTGAGGAAGAGGACAACATCGCCAAGGAACCAGATGACTACATGGTCGTAGAGACCGATAAGAAAACATCAAAAGAGGTAGGTGAGACGTCGACCCCTAAAACCCAGTCAGACTCTCGAAAAACAGAGTAAGTCCACGAAAGGAGCACTGGCGCCGAAAGAAAAGGAACTGAAGGCTACTTCGACGTATACGTCTAAGAGATCGTCCGAAACACTCGACACTGAACAGGCTGCCGAGAAAGAGAAGGCTCGAGGCGGAAATGGATAACATCCTGCAAAGGAAAAGAGAATTCGACGAGCAGATGAAAAGGTTCACCATCCCGTTGAAGCAGACGATCGTCATGGTCAACGATAACAAGGAGTTCGACTCCGAAGAGCCTCCGAAAACTCCAGAGCCCCAAGAACACCAAGAGGAAGAGGGCCTATACTATGACTAGGAAGGCGAGGAAGACCAGCACACAAGTTTGGGCTCTGCATCCTCCGTGGCGCAGGACCTGGATTGACAGGACCTCGACGCCGAAAGCCCGGAAGAGGCCGTGGAGACTTATTCTTCGAGGCTTTCGCCGCCAGATGACATTGGTGTCTACAACATGGTCATTAATAATGCGGCAACAGTTTATGGAGTGAAACTGGAGGAAGAAAAATCAAAAGCCTGCTTCCTCTTAGAGACCTTGCTCCCCACTCAAACCAGGAGTCCATTCCTCCCCATGCTACCAAGTGTCCTGGACCAGAGGAGGGAGGCATTCAAGGAACCAGCAAGCTGCAGGTCTGTCACACCTAGGTCCGAGAAGAAATACAAACACTGCTCTAAGGATCCTCCCTACATCCAGGGAACCGTCGGCTGACTCCAGGATTGCAGCAACAGCCAGAAAAAGGGCCAATGTTCCCACAAACTCAGGCCCACCATCAGACAAGGAAAGTAAGCGGATAGACATCACTGGAAGAAAAATAGAGAGGAATGCAGGAGTACACTGTCGCGTTGCCAACTCTAATGCCCTTTCTCAACAGACCTACATACCAGCACTGGGAGGAGGTCAGACAGCTACTCAAACACCTCCCTGAGCAATACCAACAGAGCAACACACCTGGTGGAGGAAGGCAAGAACATAGCAAACTCATGCCTGAAATCAGCCCTGGATGCGGCAGACCCATCTAGCAGGCTTGTGATGATCGGTGTCCCATAAAGAAGGCATGCCTGGCTGAGGATCTCAGGCTTCAAGCCGGAAGTACAGAATAACATTCTGAACACCCCTTCAATGGAGAAACCCTATTCAGAGCGCCAGTGGATGAGAAACTGACCCAACTCAAAAAAGAAAATGAAACTGCAAGGTCCATGGGGGGCCTTGCAATTCAGAGGAATGAGAAGGGGCACCCCGACACGGAGGCTAAACGGAAGAGGGGGAAACCAGCCGGGAACGTCACATCAGACATTCCAGCAGAACTACCAGAGCGACAATCGAGCACAGCAGGGCCAGCAAAAACAAACCTGGCAATACCACCCTCGGGGGGGGGGGGGGGGGCGGGGGCGGGTTGGGGATTGAAAAAAACAAGGACCCCCTGAACACTGGTGTCAGTGAACTCCTAGGACAGGGATAATGTGTGAACAAAAATTCCTAGGCAGTCAAACAAAATGGGCAAACAAGTAACATAAAGTGACAGCGAAAATCATTCAGGGAAACTATTAAATGAAAACAATCATGATTTTAATGAACATATTTAAAAATCATACAGATAACTGACTAAGCAACCACCGTATGATAAGATAAGTTAAAAAACATACAATTCATACAGATATCATTTAATCATATAAAGAACACCCCAGCAAGTTAATATCATTGGTGTCCAAGAGAGACAACACTGTGGCGAGTGAAACTCGACGCGCGTTTCGGCGTAGACCACGCCTTCTTCAGGAGCCACACATTGATATCTGAAATATACATATGAAGAAAATTCCTTTTACAATATATACAAAAAATTAATAAAACATATGAAAATTACGTTTAAATTTTTTTATCTCTTATGAATAAAACCAACATATTCTAAAAAAAAAGAACATTTTTCGCTGTCAACTTATTACATCTTTTATCTTGTTTCCACAGCAAACATGATAAAGCTATATTAAAAAGATTGTGACGTACTCATTTCTAAACTAAAGAGCAAATGAGAAAATACAATAAGTGACAAAATGATAGTCATCATACAAGGAGAAATGCTACAACATAGACGCAAGGCTTATTTTTCTGATAATTATATTGGTTTTTAACAGATGTTTAACAATTTTTTTCTATGTAAGCTTACAGTAGCTATATTCAAAATCATAGACTCACTGTTTTATGGAGGGTTACCCGATATTTATATTGGATACAATCAAAAAGATCTTGAAAGCTCGTAAAATAATAACCGAAACAGATATGGTCCTAGAACGTATAAAATATTAAAATTAAAACTGCAATTCTATAAGTGCAACCTGTCATACAGCGGCAACCTTAGTTACCCGAACAATGGATGTCACATGAATGTAGAAGGGCATGTAGAGTAATAAATATCCGCCATATTGAAGTAGCATTTATCAAAGAAAAAAGGGGAGTTTTTTTTTTTTGGGGGCGGTACTTAGTTCAATCAAAGTTATATCTGGATCACTGCTATGAGTAGCATCAGGGAACACAATTAATATCTTTACACTGCTACCCTCAGTCTATATCTTAATGCCGAGCTAACGACAATTGCGCTTGGTTCGAGGGAAAAGGGTAAGGCTCAAAATGATAAATCTTTTCGTAGAGCTCTCATAGCATAACATTACAATCATATAAGTTAGATGCACTGATGACGGAAGTAACGAGTTCCTAGAGTGGCGATATATTTCCTAGCTGCAGGAGTTACTCTTGTCTACTCTAAGTATTTGATGGCAAAACAATGAGGAAAGGGGAAAGATCAGAGGGAAGGAGGGGCCACTCTACCTCCCAAAGAACCGGTAAGGAACTAATTTACAGTCTTGTACCTACATACCTGATATACAGAATTTTAGGAGGCAAAGCTTCTATACATTATGCCACAGATGTGGTAATAACACCAAGGCATCGATAAATATTATATGAGGGTTCCTGCAAAAAACAAATGAAATAATACCAATTCAGAACCCACGGGGCTACAAAGGAAGAAAAAGCGGTGCCCTAACGTGAGGGGATATACCTTTAAAAACGAAGCCGTGTCTTCTTTATGTCTGCGTACTGATATTGAATGGGGCTTCTTGATTACCGCATACCGATCTTTAAAAAGCCTCCTCCCGGAAGGTCAAACAAAAAAAGGGGGGAATAAAGAAAAAAGGAGCAAGGCACACATCCTTATAAAGCTGATAAAGGGCAAGTAAAACGGAAAGGCTCATAGATTAAGTAGTATCTTATTGGTATTCAATAGCCATTACTTCTCGCCACAAGAAGATAGCCTCAGAAGGGAGAGAGGGACCGTACCGAAGAACGCTTACCTTCAGATGCGAAGTGGGAGCAGGATAATGTTCTCAGTGCAGCAGGCACACGACGTGTGAGTCCGTCGTGGAAAAAACGGCCGGGAGGAAAGATCAAGGTTGCTGTATGCGGCAGGTGATATAAATACCTCATTTAAGATTAATGGAACGCCTCCACCTTATTAGTTAAGAAAAATAGAAACTGGACTGCTAGTCTAAGTGTCCAGAAGTTACATCTTTTTACTAAAGGAAGGACTATTACGGCCATAGACACAGAGGAAGGACTCTCCGATACACCCATCGAGAGAAGGAATTCTACTCACGATGTTCTAGATACCAAACAATTAAAGAACATAATACGGGGAAAAAAAGAGATTACCGTATTATATAGCCAGTCAGTGATTAAAGAAATTCTACATATTAGGACATCCTACATTTCAGAAAGGGAAACTCTGTGCCTAATTAGTTTACTGGCTTCTATTTAAAGGGCCGAATGCGAAAATTACTTTATCATGAACCTATCTTGATATACATTGAGTCAAAAGTCGTGAAAAAACCCCAAAAAAAACTCATTTAGTTTATATTTTACAGGCTGACCATTACATATAGCTGAAGGTTCTACTAAACTCATAAAGGGGCAACGCTTCAGCATTTTGTAAATCTAGCATTAGCTATTCAGGTGGGGAAATGCAATTTAAAAAAATTGCATTCTCCCACGGGATTTAACTATTTAACCCGTTTTTAAATGTCCCCAAGCTGAAAATCGAAGAGACTTCTCTTTTTTCGAATTTTACAGCTGCCTTTGTTTTCTGAGAGTCTAATCTTCTCTATAATACGCCACTTGAAGTCATCAGGTTTATGTTGCTTTTCTTGAAAGTGTCTTGACTAAAGGTCCCGCAATTTTATTAGTACGTATCACTGAGCAATGCTCAGTCAAACGCACTTGGGTTGGTCTTGACGTTTCGCCCACATAGCCCAGATGACACGGGCACAGAATGAAATAAATTCAATTGGCGGTCTTACAATTCCACATGTCATTAGCATTCATGAGACATCCATTATGTTCAAAAGACTCACCTCCTAAGATTGCATTGCATGATTTGCAAGATGAGCATTTTACGGTACCCTTCACAGGAAAATTATCAGACAAAGATCTTTGAACAAACTCAGACTGTACGTTCTTGTTGGCAAAGCGTGAATGCACTACTAGATCTTTCAGATTCTTATTTCTCTTATGGGCAAACAGGGACTTAGCCAACTTGCCATTTGCCGTAGGGTTAGAGTGGAGAATATGCCAGTTAGCATTAATGATTTGTTTAACGGTATTGTCAAGGGTCGAATGTTTAGTAATGCATACCAGTTTATTATTCTCTTTGGGTGGTTTTGTCCTCAAAAGGTGGTCGCGATCATAGAATCTTGCTCTCTTAAGAGTCCCTTACAAGCCTATGTGGATATCCTCGATTGAGGAATTTCTGTCTCATTACACTGGCCTGTTGATCAAAATCTGCTAAATTGTTGCAGTTCCTCCTTACTCGTAAAAATTGTGAGAAGGGAATACTCTGACGCTGACTTCGGGGGTGACAACTATTGAAATGTAGTAGCGTATTGCGTGCAGACGGTTTCACAAAAAGATCAACTATTATTTTATTGTCCTGATGTTTAATTAACAAATCAAGAAATTCAACCTTATTCTCATCAAATTGGGCCTTGAACCTTAAATTCATGTCCGTCAGATTGATCCATTCTAAGAAATCCACAAGCGTATCCTTCCCACCGGTCCAGATAAAAATGTCGTCAATATATCTGGACCAGTGGGAGATGGACTCGAAAAAAGGTGCAACCTCATTATAGATACATTTGGTTTCAAAAGTCGCCATATAAATATTCGCAATGGACGGCGCCACAGATGCACCCATGCTTACCCCTTTCACTTGGCGATAAAGGGTGTTTCCGAACTCAAAAATATTCTCTATAAGCACAATTTTCAAAAGTTCATGGATGAAGTCTTTGGGGCATATTATCTCAAATTTATCAATAAACCAACTTGTCGCATTTACAGCATCCCTTTGGGGGATATTGCTGTAAAGCGCTTCGATGTCCATAGTTACTAAAATATCTTTCCGTGGATCAAAGGGGAGATTTTTTACTTTTTTTATCATTGCGCCAGTATCTTTAATATAAGATGTAAGGGCGTAGGTAGGAATCGATGAATTTCGATGAAGGTTCAGTATTCGTTCCAATTGTAGACACAATTGGTCTGTATGGGGGATCTGTTTGGTTTTTAAGAATTTTAGGCAAACATGCTGTCTTGCCATGATTGAAATTCAGATAATCAAAATCTTTTTGGTCAATGTCCCCCTTTGATAGGGCCTGCCTCGGGGCCAGTACTTTCACGGGAGGGCAAATGGATGAGTGCAAACAAGAGGGGGCCAGCAACCCACCTCAAAGTGACTCTGCACCACCAAGCGTGCCCATACACACAACACCTTTATGGGAGGGGCACAACAAAGTAAACAAAAAAGGGTTACACGGACTAAAGATCAACAAACCTGTAACACCAGTAGGAGGCAGACTAAAACACTTCTTCCAGGAATGGAAGAAAATAACAGACAAATGGGTACTGAACATCATACAGTTCGGATACTGCATAGAACTGGAAAAGAAACCGCCAAACAGGAAACCAAAAAGAAAAGCGCGCTCAGCAAAAGAATTAGTGCTACTCCTAGAGGAAGCACAAGAACTCCTCCACACGGAGGCCATAGAAACAGTACCATTCAAAGAAAGAAACTAGGACGTGTACTCAAACTACTTCCTCGTACCAAAGGTGGATGAAACGTTAAGACCCATCCTGGACCTACGGTTCCTAAACCAATACATGAAAACACAAAAATTCAAAATGACAGCTCTACAAGAAGTCGTTCCTCAATAAGGGACGGAGACTTTATGTCCACCATAGACCTAAAAGACGCCTACCTGCACATTCCCATGAACAGGCAGCACAAATATCTACTGAGATTTGCCATCGACAAAGCACACTACCAGTTCACAGCCCTGGCCTTCGGACTAAAATCCGCACCAAAGGTCTTCACCAAGTGCCTCGCAGCAGTGGCAGCGTTCCTACGGAGGGAAGGGATTCATTTATACCCCTACCTCGATGACTGGCTAATAAAAGCAAGTTCCTACAAACCATGCAAAGAACATGCACAGCGGGTCACAAACAATAACAGAACTGGGATTCTCAATACACTGTGGGAAATCCTCAATGGAACCAGAACAAGTGAAGATATTCCTAGGTGCGCAGATCAACACCATACAGAGCAAGGTGTTACCCAGAGACAAGAGAACACTTGCCCTGCTAAAGGAGACACGTCAGTACCAGAAGGGGCGAGCTCTGACAGTGAGGACAGCGAGCAAGATTATGGGGATGATGGCGTCCTGCATACACCTTGTCCCCAATATACGGCTCCACATGAGACCATTCCAGGAATGGCTGCAACATCAATAGTCACAAGCTACAGGGAGTTGGGAAGATCTAGTGGTTGTAACACACGCAGTGCAAAAGGAGATACCGTGGTGTAACAAGGAGAACATAACAAAGGGGAAGCCTTTAACACCACGAAACCCAACCGTGACCATCACCACAGACCCATCCCTGAAGGGATGGGGAGCACACATGAACCAGCTCAAGGTGCGGGGCCTGTGGACTCCAACAGATGCGGTCAAGCACATCAGCTACCTGGAACTAAAGCCTGTGTTCCTCGCCCTAAAAGCCTTCCCAAAACAACTGTACAGGCAAAGAGTGTTGATGCAGACAGACCACACCACAACCATGTTCTACATCAACAAACAGGGAGGAACACAATCAGTCGCACTGTCCAACCTAGCGCAGGAGATATGGAGATGGGCCATCCCACTCAAAATAGACCTCCTTGCTATGCATCTACCAGGAAAGGACAACGTGGAGGCAGACAGGTTCAGCAGACAGACCTCCGCATCCCACGAGTGGGAGCTCCATGCACAAGAAACGCAAAGGCTATTCAAGAAGTGGGGGACACCAACAATAGACCTATTTGCAACACACCAGAATGCAAATGCCGGTACTTCACATCCAGGCAACCAGGGGAACAATCCCAGGAAAATGCCCTATGTATAAGCTGGTTGAAAACATTTGCCTATGCTTACCCCCCCCCCCACCCCTCCCCCTCCCCTGATACCACTGATATACCGGGATCTCAGCAAGTGCAGAGCCAGCAACATGACACTTATTCTGGTGGCACCACAGTGGGCCTGGATCTCACAAATAGTGGAGATGGCGCAGGGACCACTTCACAAGTTCAGGAAAAGAAAATACTTGCTCTCCATGTAAAACTGAGAAGAACTCGAGCCAGAGAGCCTCTGCCTACCTGCTTGGCTCCTGAAGACATAGTTTGCACACCCGAGACTGCCCAAGAGCACTCTGTGGGTGCTACGGGAGTTAAGGAGACCTACCACGCGGAGGTGCTATGTGGCAAAATGGAGAAGATTCCCACAATGGTGCCTCAAGAAGCTACACAAGAAGATGACAAGGGAATCAATGGTGCTAAAATATTTAACACCTGCTAAAAGAGAACCTAAGTTCAACCTCGCTGAGAGTACACCTAGCAGCGATAGTAGCCTATATAAGAGGAGAGACAGGAAAGAGCATCTTTACATCAAAAGTAGTAAAAAGATTCCTGGAAGGGGCTAAAAGGATCGCACCACCCAAAAGGATGCCGCCACCGACATGGAACCTTAATTTAGTCCTAACGGAGCTAATGAAAGCACCTTTTGAACCTATTCATAAGGCCTCCCTACAAATGCTCACGATAAAGACAGCCTTTCTAGTGGCAATCACCTCGCTACGCAGGGTAAGCAAGCTACAAGCACTGACGCTACCGGAACCCTACATTCAAATACACAATGACAGGGTGGTAATGAGAACGGACCCACACTTTATGCTAAAGGTGGTGTCAAGGTTTCAAATGAAGCAAACAATACAGATACCAAGCTTCTTTCAGAAACCATCCACAAGCGCAGAGAGTGCACTGCACACTGGACACTAGAAGGGCAGTAATGCATTACATGGAAATAACTAAAGAGCACAGGAAAACAAAGCAATTCTTTGTGTCCTTCACAAGCTGTTTCCTGGGTAGACCAGTAACAAAGGGCACCATCGCACAATGGATCGCACAAACGATACATTTCTGCCACAAAACAGGCAGGTCAAGAACCAACAGAGGGGGCAGGAGCCCACTCAGCCAGGAAAAAGGGAGCAACAATAGCCTTCCTGGGTAACACACCCATTCATGACATATGCCTGGCGGCGACATGGGCTTCAGTGCACACGTTCACGAAGAACTACTACGTGGATACACAAATGAACAAGGAAGCACACGTAGGACAGAAAGTTGTTCTACATATATTCAACAACCAACGCTCATCTTCCACCCAGCCGCCACAAACGTAACAAACCGCTACAAAGTCTATGCACAGCATAGTGAATCCTGAAAGATTCACGCTGCAAAACTAATAGTTTCTTACCTGTCGGTGTAGTTTTGCAGCTTGAAGATCTTTCTGGATTCACTAGCGAACCCACCCACCTCCACCAGAAAAATGAGGGAGGAGGACATACAAGGACAATATACAAATAGACATTTTAAGAGATGAAGCGGAAAATCCTTTACTTAAGGAAGAACTTGAAAACATTGCAAAAAGGATTAACGGACATAACCCAAAAACAAGAAAAAAAAGAATCCGAAGATGGCGCCCAAAGGTGGGAGCTTCCGCAGGAAGCATGCCAATTAAGCTCTGGTCCACGTCCCTAGATTTGAGAAGGCCAGATGGGGGAGGCAGATGACTTTTTTTTTTTTTTTTTTACTCAATGTTAGGCTTTCACCATCCAGGACCCAGTTTAGAGCCAAGTTAAAACCTGACTTTTCCTATCCCGATAGCGACAAATCACCACCTTGCTTCCTCCCCCGCCAGGATGCCTCGGCATTCATGCGCTTTATAAGCTATTTACTTACTTTCCTGCTCCAGTGTGAAATCTTAACATTGTCCTTACCACATCAATGGGGCCACCCTTTGAGCTATTGCACAAATGCAATTTCTCACTTGGAAAGTTGCTTTCCTCATTGTGGTTACATCACTGAGGAGAGTGGGTGAAGTTCAGACACTAACCATAGAGGAACCATTTTGCCAAACCCACCAAAACAGTGGTCCTTCACACTAATCCCAAATTCCTGCCCTAAATGATATCTGCTTTTCAAATCAATCGATCTTTTGAGTTGCCTGTGTTCTTTCCTCAACCAGATTCAGTGGCAGAATCCGCTCTACACACATCCGATGTTAAACAAGCATTATTGTATTACATAGAAATAACAAAACCTTTTCGAAAAACTTAACCACTTTGTGGCTTTTGCTCCACCACACAGTCAATCCCATCTCTAAATCAGGTATTGCTCGGTGGATAGTTAAATGTATTCAAACATGTTATGCAAAAGCAAAGAGGACGTTACCAATTTCCCCTAGAGCACATTCCACCCGCAAACTAGGGGCTACTATGGCTTTCTTAAACATCCCCATAGCTGGCATCTGTAAAGCTGCAACATGGTCTACACAGCACACGTTCCCCAAGCACTATTGTGTAGATGTTAGACAACAAGCTAATGTAGGCCAAGCAGTACTTGGAACACTCTTTCAGACCACTGCAGCAGCTACAGGTTAGCCACTGCTTTGGGAGAATACTGCGGTATAGTCTATGCAAAGCATGTGATCTACAGCTCACATGCCTCAAACAGAAAATGTTACTTACCCATTCGACATCTGTTCTTGGCATGTAGAGCTGTAGATTTACATGTGCCGACCCGCCTCCCCGTACACCTATACCTGTTGCAGTTCTCTCGTACTTTATGTACATATGCATGGACATCTCTATTCTACTCTTACTAACTCCATTCTCACCCTCTGCGGGAAAACAATCTAGCAATGGAGTGGATGCCCATGCACGCACTCAAAGAAAGGAGTCACAACCTACCTTGTGACTGGAAAGACTTCTTCGAAGAAACACAAAGTGCAAACATCCTGACCCAACACTAGATGGCAGGAGTATGCAAAGCATGTGAATCTACAGCTCTACATGCCAAGAACAGATGTTTAACAGGTAAGTAACATTTTCTTTTTACAAATTGGTTTGATTTCCTTATTGTGTGCCTCATTTATTGACTGTGTGTAACAAATGCCTAACATTCGCCTCTAAGCCTAAGACTGCTCAAACACACTACCACAAATGGAGCACCATGGGAATGTTAAAGCAAGTTCATGTACACTAGTAATGAATGCCTGCAGATTTTGCACAGTTTACTTCATTTTGGTACACTATATAGAGCGCCGGCTTCCTACACATCATGAAAGTGTTTTAGTTCATTGAAGGTTTCTGCGATGCGGCACTAGGATTAAGTGACATTTCTTCTGTTCTTGCTACAAAGTATGTTTGATATCCCTTGAATTAACTTTTATACATGTTATATCCTAACTGTCTGAATATTTTACTTTAGGTGGGTATCGACAAGACCATTCCAGCAACATGAGTTCTTATGGGCAGGACCATGATCGCTATTCTGGACACGGAGACAGCAGGGGTATGGGGATGTCCGAGAACAGAGGAATGGGAATGTCTGAGAATCGAAGCCGTGGTCGCAGCCTATTTGATCGTGGAGGCATGGGCAGAGGTGGCAGAGGCCGTGGTGGACGTGATGGCGGCCGAGATGGTAGAGATGGAGGCAGAGATGGCGGCAGAGACAGAGATGGTAGAGACTTTGGTGGCAGAGATGGAGGAAGGAGAGATGAAGGAAGGAGAGATGAAGGAAGAAGAGATGAAGGCAGGGATGGTGGTGGTGGCAGAGATGGTGGTAGAGGCGGTCGTGATGGAGGCAGAGAAAGTGGTAGCAGGGGCGGCATGCGGTAAGCATCCTTTTTTTCCAATACCTGATTCGTAATTAACTAGTAAGATTTCTAAAATGGGAGGAAGCGATCTGCACAATTGCATACGTTCATAATATTTTTGACATTTCACATTGGCCTCTAATTGGGAAAAGATGGGCTTAGCATCCTATGGAGTATTTATTTAAATCAGTTTTGCAGGTCGCTTCCGATATCGGGCAAGTGCCTTGGGTTTGTTATGGTGCTGGATGGAGCATGCACACTTTAAGCTAAAGCTGCACCCCGTGTAGGCCCCCCCCAGGTTTATTACACACGTTATTCATGTCTAGATTCATATGTACATAACTTTCCCCATTGAGAAATGGATTTCTTGACTCCTATGATTAAAAATAAGGTTCCTTTGGTGGCGCAGAGTTCCAAAAACCCACCCCTGCAATTAACATGTTTGTGTATAGGCTGTTGCTGTAGCCCCAGTAATGACTGTAGATGGTGCGTGCAGAATAGACCACAGCTTGCTAAAATGGACTCCTGTCTAACATTTTTTTCAGGTACTGCTCTGTATTCCGATGTATTTCTAATATTTTGTTTTGCCATCTACGCATATGGCCTGTTAGTTTAGGAATCACTTTTTAAAGAGCTGACCCTCGACCGCGCCTCTCACTTTCAGCTCTATTCATTGTAGACATTTAAAAGTTTTTTTATTGTGTGGGGTGCATGTTCCATCCTATGTTACGTTATGCTATGCAGAGTAATGCCTCTTAGTTTGGCTCTAAATTATGGTCCTGCTGTACTTGTCTACTGGGTGGGTGTTCGAGTGATGGATTAATCTGGCGAAATTAAAGCTGCAGTGCGAGTACTCTGCCTAGCATCTGTCCACAGAATCTTGCATTGAAACATGCAGTTGTCAAGCTGCATCCTTTTTCAAACAAGCCAGTAAACCCTGCTTCAATAGTCTTGCAATATGCAGGGTCACACCTCTGATTACTTGGACCTGACATTGAAGTTTGAGACTCTGAAGCCATCACCACAGCCCTAAGTGTTGTGTGCTTTTGCACTTCTTTTTTAATCCCATGTCCCAAATATATTGAGTCATAACCTCCTTCTAGTCAGTTGGCCGAATTATGAGCTAAAAGAACCAAGCTCCTTAATTTACTGTGGTGATGGCTATCAGCATCTGCAGGTGGTAAGTAGCACAGTTCATGAAAAAATGTGCCCATTGTTCATTAATGGTTACTGCTATTTTTATTGGTTTTCTTCAATGTGGCAATCCTTTTTAACATGCTTTGTCGCATTTATATGCTACAGGTTACAAAGTGAGAGCGTTGTATACACCTCAGTACATAAAAAGTGGTCATACTCAGTACTCAGCCGGCAGCATAATGAAAAGTGGGAGTAGACACGGTGTCCATATGGAGAGGAAAATATACATAGTGTCACTTACTAAAACTAAAGAAAAGAACAAAATGGTGTTCCTTCATGTAAATCATTCTGTAACATTGATGAACTTGTTTTGGTGACTTAAGTATACAGAAGGTGTATTTGAGAATGTGTACTATTAAAGATGTAAATATTTTGTAATTGACTGCATATGGTAAATGTCAAAATCATTGGTGGGTGGGAAAGCTGCATATCACAGCTTGGTAACTGTAGCCTCCCCATGTCTCAATCCTCTAGGTGTTAATGGTGCAATACTTCGGGAGAAGGGGATGCTTTTGCTTTTTCCTGTCCCCACTGCCCCTGTTTTTTTCCCTTTATTGATATATTTACTGACTTGGCTTTTGCTACCTTCTCTGCTTAAAACTGTCATCCTTCATATCTAGTAAATGTTTGGTTAGTTGCATGCCCAACTGCTTGCAAGTATGTAAATGTGGTTTTCCTAACTTTTTAATCTCCTTTCAACTACGTGCCACCAACATATGCTCTTTAGCTGCTTCTTATAGAGAAAGCAGAGTGGTGCTTCTAAATCAGTCTTATCTGTTCTTCGTGGCCTATGAAGCCATTAGTCCCTTGGGGGTGCAGAAAAGTTGGCTCAGTTAATGGTTTTGCCACCTTTTTAAATCCCTGTAATGCAGCGAGTGGGCTCAAGATTTCAAATTCTATGTGGGAGGGATGGGGTTTTCTTTGAAAGACTTTGTTACAGGAATCTCAGTATGGTTATATATAGACTGCAGGGCCCGCGAGTATTGCACTTTTAATGCCACTGTATGGGTAAATCTAGAATGTCTTAAATGACCATATCAGAAAGTTGTGTGTACATGTGTGTAAAGAAGAACTATTGGCAAGCCGCCGTCCCAGAAGACTCATAATGACGAGCTGAAAGAGATGCAATGTTTGGAGATGTATAAAGCCACTGCCGTGTCCCATGAGCCCCCCAAAGGCTCAGAGCGGCCCCTGGCTCTGTAAAGGGAAAGGCCTTCATTTCTTCACGTTTATCCCCCCAGCAGCGCTGGAGAGCGAGTTGGCTTCAATAAGCCTGGTGGTAAGTTTTTGAGTATTACCATGGTTAGTTTAAAGTCACTGAAAACAACTTTTTTTTATTCTCAATTGTTTTGAATGCCAGGTACACGAGTACACATTGTAGTGGGCCATGCCGGCATTACATAAGGGTATGAGGTTTAACCTCTGGTTTACACAGATAAGAAAGGGAGACGATGGATTACTACTGTAATTTGTGGGGACAGTCTATGAATTTGGTTACAGCTTAAACAACCCAGTGTAACTTCCTGGAATGAGTTTAAAGATGGCCAACTGTATATGTGCAACCCCCTGCGTAACATCCAAAGAGTATAAATATGGGAATCTGTACATATTGAATCCCCAGTGTAACTTCTTGAAGAGTTTTAAGATGGGCAACAGTAGATGTTCTTTCTGAAATATTTCTGAAGAAATGTTGGTATTGGTTGCCAAATTTGTAATCCCTCACCCAGAGTCAATAGAATTAACTTAAAGGTAAATCCCATCCCCCACTACTGCTGTTTTCACAGCTCAACTCTGTATGTAGCCCAACCAACACCAGCTACTGGCTGTTACTCATGAAAAGTTTGTGTTTGGATTGGGAATTTGTGGCATTTATTCACTTTGGTTTTCTAATTTTCCCGGCTGACAGGATTAATGGATGAAGGCCCAGACCTTGATCTAGGTAAGCGTTTATTTTAATTTGTCGTATTTTTCTTTTACTCCTATTTGTTTTGTGTTTAATGTTCAGTAGTCTGTTTGGCATTCACCGCTTGAGCTGTGCCTCTTATTCCCTTCATGAACCTTGCTTCTGTTTCTTTGGTTACTAAAGCACTATATCCTGCATTTATGTGGAATACAAGCTGATAGGCTGTATTGTGATGTTAATAAGGTACTTTAATGTACCGGCCTCTCTCTCCTAATTACTGCACCCAAACAAGTAATCACTGTTGTAAATTGTAAACATAATTTCCTTTTAAGTACATCCTCAGTCTGGGGGTGTGGATGCCAGGCCCAGCCTTTGACAGCTGGCTTCGTGATCAGTAGTTCGCTTTCTAGTCATTGCCTTTTTCAACCAGCGGCATTTAGCACTTACAGAAGCGGAAGAAAGACAGAGCATGTCTAGCTGTGTTTTAAACTTTACAAATGTTCGCAAACCCAGGCCATGCCAGCTCCATTTACATTTAGAAATGATTAATTACTTTATTGTGAAGGTGCTGGTGGATTTATTTGTTTCTCAACAATAAACTGCCTGGTGTTAAATGACAAACTGCGCGGGTCCGAACCTAGAAAACAGGCAATATTACTTATCGTATACAGCCATTTAAATATGACATTTTCTTGTACTTTTAACTGCCTCTCCATAAAACTCTAGCAGCAGAATGACAGGAGGTATTGCTAGAGATGCACAACTAAAATAATCAATCCGTGATGTCCAGTGGGAGGGAACCAAGCACCCAAAGGCTGGGGCAGATGGATACTATTGACCATTTTGAAAGGCAGGCCAACTAAAAGTGCTGGTGTGTTGAATGCCCATAGATATGAATACAGCAAGCATCGCAGGTGCTAAACAAGTCTTGACCTAAAAAAAAAAATCAAATATTCTTTACTGTCTTTGTTAAAGGATTCTTTTTCATTATATTATCATTTTACCTTAGGACCCCCTGCAGAGGCTGATGATGAATCGCAGAACATTACCATCTATGTGCAGGGTTTGCCTGACCCTGTGACTGTAGAGGAAATGGCAGAGTTTTTCAAACATTCGGGACCAGTCAAGGTAAGGGCATGATGGTAGCCTCAAATACGTGGCTAGAAAGTCTTTTTTGATGGTGCACTATAATCCTCTTTGACATTAATTTTCTATATTCCATTTACTTTTGGTCTTTGCAGTTTTCTTCCACAAGTTAATCTCCTATACCTTTTCATGTTTCTTTCAATTCGTAAAGTCTTATCCAATATTTCTGTCAATCAGACAGAAGCGAGAAAATGGGCCGGGACACCAAAATAAGTGGCTCCATATGCAATCTGATACCTAAGAAAATGGCACGTGTTTCCCAAGTAGAGGCAGTTTTTAAATCTTTTACAGACTGGCTGTATAAGTGATTTGCAAGGTATTGACTGCATGGATTAAAGCTTGCTAAATGCAATGTTTGTTAATATCCAGGTACTTGACAATACAAACCGGCCCAGCAGACAATACAACGGGCCCCTGCATTGACCTGCCAGACCAGCCCTTCAGGCACTGCATGATTGCTCTATATGCCAATCTGACCCTAATTACCACTACTAATAATCAATGGGTTTCTGCAGATATGTCAGTTTGGTCATGCCATATGCTTGTAAGTGTAGCCTACAGTGTAATCTTCACATTCTTGCATGTTGACAGTTATTTAAAACCGGTCATTGGACTTATACTTGCCTTGCTTTTAACTTCAAGGTTATCAAGGTGTTGTCCTTGCAGTCTCACCTGTCTTTCATGTTACTAAATACTAAATTGAAATTCCTCTTGGTATCTGATAGTGCCTCCTATTCACCACACTGCCATACTTGGCCTGTTCTACATCAGTCCAGGCTTCTATTACATTCACTTCTTTTTGATGCACTCTGAATTGTGCCACTTCAGGAGATTTGAAAATGTTGACTCTAGTTAAATTTTATTCTACTAAGTTAGAAATGTTTGACTTTCTGTGCTTTTTTCAACCCTGCGTATTTAAGGGGTTTTTGCTGCATCCACTGCAGTTTTTTTATTTGTATATATTGCTTTTTTTGAGGTAGTACAAATTCTTATGGTGTGCACAAAACTTGCTTCAGCATCTCTTTAGGGAATTAAGTCAGTTTCTTATTTCGTTCACTGCCATTTTGGGTGGTAGCCAGCCAAAACATTCAGGTGTATCCTGCATAAAGAAACAATATTTGCCACACACAATATAGCATTTTTCTCCTGGTTCTGGGACTGAAAGCTTCCTGTGCAGTATCTTTGTTGAATACTGTCAATTATATATTGGCTATTTCCTCAAATTCTATGCCCAAAAAGAATAACTTTGATTCTTCAATTGTGATGCAGAAGACTCTCCAGGAGTAGTGAAGACTTGCTGACTTAATCCAAAGATTAAATGTCACCCCAGACCTTGGACTCTCAATCTGTGGCAATTTGGCGCCTTCATTCTAAGAGGTTGGGCACTTGAGTTACTTGAAGAATGCATGAATATTTTAAAGGGCTTGCTATGCTCCTAAATATTAAAGGTTTTCTACTTCCTGCGCTTTATTCTGCATTAATCCAGTGGGGGTCACAAGGTATGCGCTGCTCAAAGTAGATCAGAAACTCGAAGTCAGCATCAAGAACTCGCAATGGGAAACACTCTGGGCAAACCCCAAGATTAAATACAGGGGGAAACCACTCGACATAGTCATGGAGGAAGCTAGGAATCTTGTACCCAGCTCCACTGGAAGCGGAAGGAGAACCCTACTCTTTTAACAGGACATGACCTCCCTGACCTAGAACTGAACAATTTCTTCGCAATCAAAACAGCCTTAACCAAGTCAAAATTAGACAAACCTAAACCATCAATCTTTCAGTTTATGGAAACCATAAACAAGACAGGGCACCAAATCTCACTTCCCTACAAACTCCTCAGACCTGCCTCCACCAAACTCAACGCTAAAAACACTGGCTACTGGAAAACCCAAATAGGCTCCAAACTCACGGAGCAGGAACTACAAAACCTCTGGGCGTCCCCATCAAAAAATATGATATTCCCAGTGCTGGCACAAACCAAATTCTAGCTACTCCACTAGGCATACTGGACGCCAGCCCGCCTTGCTTCGATAGGCCTAAAAGATAGCGATACCTGCTGGAACTGCGGCACAGAAAGGGGAGACCTAGAGCACCTCATCTTTCGCTGCACTAAGGTCAAAAACTACTGGAAGAAGGTGCTCGACTTCACAAACAAACTTTAGGCTGCAGCTTAAAAAAAAGCATTTGCCACAACAATCACAGCACACATAACATCGCCACTCAAGAGGACAGATACATCCTGGACTTCCTCCTTAAGCAGACCCTCCAGCATTTCGCGATTCATGAAAAAATCGCGAAATCGGCAGACTACCGCGATGGCCGCGATAATAACTATATAGGCCGCGATATTTACAATAATGTTTCTCTACTGGGAGACAGCATAACAAACAATGCCCTTTAATTGGCTGTGCGCCCCCTCCCTTCGTGTGTGTCAGCCGGGGCCCGAAGCAGCTTCCGAGCACACACACAGCCACACGGAGCTCTTCACAGGTCTTTGAAAGACCCATTCACCTGTTAATGAGGCTTTGTTATTCACCCCTCTTTCTCTCTCTCGTGGGCTCTCGGGGCGGAGTATCGCCGCCTCTGCTGGGCGGCGGGGGAGGGGCTCTGCTCGTCCCTTTTTCTGCCCTGTCTTCTCGGCCGCGGTGCTGCTGAGGACCGAGCCCGCTGCTGGAGCTTCCCTGCTCGGAGGCAGCCGGGAATCGCGATTGGCTGGTGCGCTTTCAATCTGGTGCAGCGCGCTGAGAGAAAATAGCGCTAACGGGAACTGAACCCCCTCCCCACCAGGGACCAACTTCAGGGCTCAGGACTGAGGCAGGAGACAAACCCGCGCACCTAGCAACGCGTGTGCCCCAGAGGAGACCGGCGCCAGCCGAGGCCTCCCCGTGCTTTGGCAGCATCCTCTATTTTCACCAGACACCGTCTCCCCACCCTCGCCCACCTACCCCTCCAAACCTCACCCTCCACCTCGTCCCTTTTCATTTCTCAGAAACTTCTCTACCCTCGTCTAACAGCAGTCCATCTCTCCCTCGCCCACCTCTCTCCAGTACTCTTATGATTTCATCTAAAAGGAATGTGAAGAAAGCATACAGTGTCAAGTATGAAATATGTTCATGAAATTTAAAGTGTAAATCAAGAGAAAACTAAGAATGTGACGAGTTAAAGAGCAATTGTCGGATTTTTTGTTTCGCAATATGGGAAACGTTGTTCATATTTTTTTGACACATATTTCCCAAACGCTATTAGACTTTTTTCAGCCTGTTTTTATTGCGTGCATGTGAGGATGTTTTGCTCAGCTGTTTTGTAATGCTTGTTTGAAATATGCTGTAAAACGCAGGTGGGTGTGGAACCTGTCAGGAGGGCTAAACAATGGCCTCTTGGTTACTAATGTTAGAGGAGAGCGGCTTTCCCGTGGCTTGGGTTTAGACAGTTAATTCCACTGAAATAACTTCCATCCATTCACGAGGATGATGATAATGGAGATAAGGAGACAGATGAGTATGATGCTACATTAAACCATTTTAAATTTTTGGGGGGGGGGGGGGGGGAATGAAGTGGTGACGAGGTCAGGGCCTGCTAGTATGTGAACCAATCATGAAGGCGCCTCCACGATGGCACAAGTGAAGACAAAAAACTGAAATCGTGTGCATTATTATTCATTAACATTTTTGTGTCCTATATGCAGCCTTGAAGCCAAAGTGTCTACATTGTAAATAAACCAAATATACGTGGTTTCATGTTGTTAAACTAAAAAAACGAAGATATCTGTGTTGTAGGAAAAACCGCTAAATAAAATGCCGCTAAATTGCTGCTAAATTTCCATATTTGTGCCGCTAAATGTCCATATTTGTGCCGCTAAATTTGCTAATCAATGCCGCTATATCCTGGGGGGTCTGCTTAAGTCAGCAGTCAGAGCAGTACTAACCAAATGGAAGGACACATCCAAAGCCACGTTCATGGGGTGCCTTAACTGGATGACCTTCCTCAGAGGAGCCGATAACACTGTACTCAGACACACACACACACACACACACACACACACCTTGGAGGTACCCCAACAGAGGAATGTGGTCAAAGCTAGACAAATTCCTAAACACCTACAAACCCCCATAGACAACGATTTCATGTCTAAATAAGCCACACCATCTCAACGCAACCTCAAGGATCCAGCGATCTGTCACCAAAATGACCACCACTAACTTTTATGTACCTACTACACACGTGCCCAATCGCAACAAACTATGTGTTTTATGTTGTAAGTGGGCTAGTTTACGTGGGACGGACAAGAAAAGATTGATAAATGAACCACTGCTGCCCTACACTATAAACGGTGAAACCAGCTATGTGTTATCCGGATGCCTTTTACAATATGTAACTTGTAAATACCTATAAAAACATTAGCTGTAAATAGGACTGTAGTAAGTTACATTGTTCTACCCAAATCGTTCAGAAGTATTTGTTGCCTATTTGCCAGCATGTTTAGGAAATAGAAGTCTGGAATTGTAGGCTGGAGGCTCCCAGTTTTCAGTTTTTACAGATAAATACAGGCAAACAATGTGTATTCTGTCTTTATTTTTAAAAGCGGAAAAATACAGAAATGTAAGCCTCTTGAAGGTGACTCTCCTTGCGGTCTTTCATGTTTTCCAGGACAACAGCTGAGAACATAGGCAGCTTGGGACGTTAAACTGGTTCCGATATCCCTAGATAAATGCATATGTTAACATGTATGTGTATTATAATGCAGATTTACCCGTGGATGTAATGTTTTGCTATATTTGGCTGATTAATTTGCTTAAATGCATCAGATTGCAAACTATGCGTGCATGTTTATCAGTTGTATAAATGTGGAAATCTAACATTTTACGACTCTATTTATTCTCAAAGCACAAGAAATATCGATAAATACCAATCAGGTGGCCCAAAAATAAATATGGATAAATACAGATGGAAATAATAAAAAATAAATAAAACCGTGCCCTAGTTATAAGGGACTTGGAAATATGTTATGCTGTGCGAAGTTCACATTGAGTGGTAAGCAAACTCATAAAAGGCCAACACTTGCAGAGCTGGAATATAGTCCTCCGTGCACACCTTTGCTAAGCTTTACTGTTGATACCTGTGTAATCTGGGTCAGATAGTCTTAAACTTGTTAATACTTCGCTTTCAATCAACCAAAACATTGGAGTGGTTTTAACTCTTATGTGCAGTATGTGAGCTACAGCAAGTACTGCAAACTGAAAACATTACTTAACTGTAAAACTTGGTTTGCGGCTTGTGTTGTAGAGTGACATGCGAGCCTGCTTGCCTCCCATTTGGAACGTATTAGTTGGGGATTATTATGCAATCATGTTAAAGAGCCTTGCTTTCTGGTTTGACGAGATATAGTCTGTCCTGTTGCATTGTGGTATTTGCATATCATGAAAGTAATTCAGTGCACCCTCGATTATGAAATAAAAACTAGAAAGAAATGCAAGTTCAGAACTCCGCACTGACAGTTTCACTCTGGAAATGACATTTGGAGCCTGTATTTCTGATAGATACATCTGCCGTGTGGATTCCTCACCTTGTGAATATCCCCCTTGCGCCAGCAACGTTCAGGAATTTTCTTCGTAGCACGCCGACGTGGACGACGTCACAGGAGCACGGCATCGCGCGCGACTCCGTCTGACGTCACCGACCCCTTATCAGGCCCACGCCGGCGTGATGACAGTTCCCTTTTTTCCGCGTCTTTGACGCTAACGGTTTTCGGGATCTTCTGCGATACTTAGTATCTAGCTGTTATTTAGTTGTCACTGTTTCTCTTTTGCGACTTAATTCTTCATCGAAGATGTCGTCGAGGAAGACAGGTTTTAAGCAATGTAGGTCTTGTGCCCGCATGATGTCTATCACTGACCCACATAAGGATTGTTTGTGGTGTCTTGGTTCGGATCACGACGTTAAGAACTGCAGTTCCTGTTTTAAAATGAACCCAAAGGCGCTTCATGAGCGTGAAGCTAAACTACTTCTCGCGAAGGTAAAACAAGATACTGGAAGATATTAGAGGTCGACGTCGAGACGCTCGAAGTCGAAGCAAAGGTCTCGATCGAAGTCTAGATCGGCGTCGAGATCCAGAGCTGGTTCGAGATCCAGAGCGGAGTCGAGATCCAGAGCGGAGTCGAGATCCAGGGCGAAGTCAAGGTCCAGGGAGAGATCTAGGTCTGGATCCAAGTCGGCTTCGGGTCACGCTTCGAGCTCCTCGAGGAGAAAGCATAAGAGGAGGAAGCACAGTTCAAAACATCATTCAGGGAAGGAATCTTCTGATTCAAAGAAAGTCTCGCAAACACCATAAGGACTTTGTTTCTCCTTCTCCTGCTTTGTCAATCGAAGGTTCTCCGACTCCGGAACCGGATCCGGTATCCTTACATCCTTCGGAACATTAAGAGGAAGAAGAGGTGATTCCTCAGACTCCGGCTCCGATGGAGACTCCTGTGGACCCAGAAGGTCAGAGTGAACATGTATCGGAACGACCTCCGTTGGAGCATCCGGTAGGTTCGTACCCTCCCTTTCCTGGTCCTGGTCAGGATCCCTCGCATTTTCTCAATGCGATGTTTGGAGTATATTCCAGGGCGATGTACCCCGCTGGAGCACCTGTTGGTCCCATGGGTCCATTATCGTACAATCTGGGCATTCTTCAGTCGTACGCCCCAGCTCCATTTATGCCTTTTATGCCGGCGCCTCTTACACCTTGGCTCTGTACGGCTCCACCAAGGTCTTCGACTCCGCATGCGGCTTCGCCGACTCCGGATCGACCTCGTAGTCTGGATCGAGGTGCCACACCAATCCGTGAGTCTCGTCTTCCTGCTGCCCCAGCTCCTCGCTCGACGTCGGAACCGGCTCCGTCGACTTCAGTTCGATTGGAGTGGTCGAGACGAAGGGCTCAGCGTCTTCTTGAACAAAGGGAAGATGAAGATTCGGATGTGGAAGAAGGTGAACTTCCTGATCATGATGATGACTTTGAAGACCTTCGTGATGCTAGTGGTCTGGAGCTCTCTCCTGAGTGGGGTCTACCTTCGGCTTCTGATGCTCCTTCTAGGGATGTGGCGCCCTATCACATTGTTATTAGGAAGGCTGCTGATCTTCTCAACTTGAAGCTGCCCACAGTTGAGTACAAGCCCAACATCCTTACTGTGGTTTTACACTTCCTCTTCCATTGTTGAACCTACACTGCCGTTCACTGATGCTTTAACGGAGCCAATAAAGGAGATTTGGAAGAGACCGTTGTCTGCTCCTGCTGTTTCGAGAGCTATTGCAAGGCGCTATAGGGTGGCTCCTGATGACCCTGCGTTCCTTTCTTCACATCCCTCTCCAGAAAGTCTTGTGGTGCAGGCGGCTTGCTCTAACAGGGCTGCGGGCTCTTTCCCTCAAGTGCCAGCTGACAGAGTCAAAAAAATTGGATCAATCTGCAAAGAAGACTTTCTCTTCAGGGAGCATGGCTCTTAAATCAGCGAATGCTACTTGCCTTTTAGGAAGGTATGTGCATGCATTGATGGATTCAGTGAAGCAGTTATCACCTAAGCTTCCTGAGGAAGATAGGAAGAACTTTAATAAGGTGGTTTCTGACACTCAAGCTGCTGCACGCATGGTCATTCAGAGTGGCATGGACACAGTTGATTCTGTTGCCAGAATTATGGGTTCTTATATTGCGACCTGGAGGGCCGCGTGATTAAAGTCCTCTGATTTCTCTGCGAATGTGCAGTCTACGTTGCTTGACTTACCTTTTGAAGGGTCTGGCCTTTTTGGCAAAAAGGCTGATGTAGCCTTGGAAAGGTTTAAAGATAGCCGTGCCACTGCAAGATCTTTGGGTCTCCAGATGAGAGGGTCGACAGCTAGAAAGTTCAGAGGTTTTGGTAGATCCTCTTTTCGTCCCTTCAGACAAGGTCAGCAGCAGCAGAACCCTCTATATAAGTCCTATAGAGGTAGACAGAAGGGTCGTGGACGTCAAGTCTTCTCTTCCTCCACTTCCTCCAATAATGCCCAACCCCCACCCGCATCAGCAAAGCAGCCCTAGATTCACCATTCTGGATCATGTAGGGCCAGTAGGGGGTCGGCTTACTCATTTTCTACGAGATTGGGAATCGGTTACATCAGATCTTTGGGTTCTCCAGTATTAGGGGTGTCTTTCATAGATTCACATGCTTGAATATTCCCCGTCGTCGAAGTGGGAGTCCCACGGTACATAAAAATAGCAATATTGCTAATATAACATAAATGATAATATCATAGAGTAATAAAAATAGAGATAATACACTGTAAAACCTCTAAATGGTAACTTCCATAGGAAGACATTACAAGAGAAAAAACTCATTTGTAACATATCAGTGTCATTATGTTGGTCCAAACTGCAGCCAATCAGGCTCAAGCACCCTCTAGAACCTTCTCCTCAGAAGCTCAAGCCCTCAGATTTTCTACCGCACGTCGTGTGAAGGGAGTCTCCCTGAGCTCTGCTCAGTTTCCTTCAGAGTTTGTCTCTTCAACTTATTTTTTCCAGAATGTCAAGTAAGAAGTCTTTGTTTCGAGCTTGCTCTTCATGTGGGAAACTACGGTTGTTTGAGAAGGACCCCCACCAAAAGTGTATTTACTGCCTGTACCCTGACCACAAGGTGGATGAATGTAAATTCTGTAGAGCTCTTCCTTCTAAGACTCTCAGAGACAGGGAAGGTCGTCTTCTTATATGGTTGAAGCGCCTCCAAGATAAAGAAGATGTTCTGTCAGACGCAGTAAGTCTTCAGTCAGGCTGTTCCACTGTCCCTTCCAAGCGTGGGAGTGTTCAAGACTTGCCTTCTCCTTTTCTTCAGAAAAAGAAAAAGCTGGCTTTGCCTGTGGCACAATCTTCAAGTTCTATGCCTTCTGTGTCAACGCCCACGAGACCTGGCTCTCAGGCGTCTTGTCCAGGCTCTATCAGTATTCTGACAGTCTTGACTCCCAGGTCGTCGACGGGCTCGTCGACGACCGTTCCGTCCACAAGATTGGCTTTGATGTCTTCGTCGACGACCTCTGTGACGACGACGTCTGCTTCCTCGTCGTCGACGACGGTGATGTCGACGTCCTCGGCGTCGACGAGAGCTACTACAATCCCGTCGACGATCCCTATTGTCTCGTCGGCGACGAAGTTGCCGTCGACGAAGAAAACCTCTTCGACGTCGAAGGATTCATCGTCGACGAAGGTCCCGTCGACGTCAGCCTCTCCGTCGACCACCTCGTCGACGTCGACATCGTCGACGAAGAAGGCAACGATGGTTTCGACGACGAGAGCCCCGTCGACGTCGAGTGCTCCGTCGACCAGCTCCACGACGACGGCGTCGTCGTCGAAGAAAGCGACACTGGTTCCGTCGACGAAGGTACCGTCGACGAAGGTACCGTCGACGACGATGCCGTCGACGACATTATCGTCGACGAAGATACCGTCGACGAAGACACCGTCGACGAGGTTGCCGTCTCCTCAGATCCCAGCAAAGAAGACTCCGTCGACGCACGTTCCGTCGACGACGATACCGTCGACGACGAATCCCTCAGTGGGCCCTACCTCGTCGACGATGGCGTTTTCTTCGGCGGCATGTTCAGGATCCTCGTCAGGATTGGGTTCTTTTGCCACCATGCCTCTGGTACCACTGCCTTCCTTGACCTCTGGCAGGGACTCTTCTCTGCAGTTGCCACCTCCTGATCTCCAATTACCCTCACCTTTGATGGCAACTGATCACGAGACTGGATCTATGGGGGAAGAGGATGACGATGAAGCTCACAGTCCATCGGAGTTAATCATAAAATGTCAAGACTCCAGTTCTGACCAGGAGGAGGTGGAGGAAGTGGTCCAACCGGATGACCAATTGGTCCAGTTTCCTATGGCATCTTTCCCAGTTTCTTTGTTTTCAAACCTCCAGCATATGCTGGATGACTACAACCGAAGGTTTCCGCCTACCCCTCAGGGTACTCCAAGCCACGCTCCTGCGGAGGACTCCGGCCCTGCCACCCATCCGCAGTCTTTGGAGCAGCCTGCTTTGCCAGAGCTTCCCCGCCCTCACCCCCCTCTTATTCCGCAACCTGGTGCGCACGGGGTGGATGAGTCGGACAGTGAAGAAGGAGAATTACACCAGGATACTGACGATGAGCAAGATCCAGATATGGTGGATTACGACGACTATCGGATACAGACACCTTCTCCGCAACAGCCAGAGGCAGGTGATTCGCCTTCCATTGATACAGCAAGCTTCCATGTGCTGATGAATAAAGCGGCGGACCGCTTTAAATTGCCAAGAGAACAGCGGCAAGAAGATTGCTTTCTCTACGATTTCAAAAACAAACCATACAAACAAATTCACACCATACCAATCATAGAATTTGTATGGAAAGAAGGGATGAGGATTATGAATTCTCCAAACTCCTTGCCGGCACAAGTCCCTCGCCTGGAAAGGAAGTACAAGGCTCCTGCAGGTTCTCCTGCTTGTTTGCTGTCGCACCCCAAACCAGACTCGGTTGTCACACAGGCGGCACAGCGACGATCCCGCAATCCGGCGACTCCTCTCACTACTCCACCGGATAGAGAGGGTCGACGTTTGGACGCCATTGGGAAGAAATTTTCCACCATGTCCTCTACGTCTGTACGCGCTGGAAATGCATTGGCCATTCTAGGTCGTTTCGACAGGCAAATGTGGTCTGACATTTCCGCATTCGTTTCACTAATTCCAGAAGCGTCCAGAGCGGAGAGCAAGTTCTCCAGGATGGCATGTCAGAGGAAATGATTGACTGTGCGATTGATGTGGCGAGTACGGGATTTCGCATCCTCGCCAGTGCTGCGGCTCTCCGCCGCCAGGGCTGGCTTAAATCCACTTCTTTCCGACAAGAAGTCCAGTCGAAGATACTCGACATGCCCTATGACGGTGAATCTCTTTTTGGCGCTCACATTGACGAGGCGCTTGAGTCAATTAAAAAGGACACCGATACAGCAAAATCGCTAGTCTCTTTACAATTTAAGAAGCAGCCCTTTCGTGGCGCCCGTGGAAGAGGTTCGTCTTCCACAACTTTTCGAGGAGGACACACTCAGTACCGCCAATTCAACCAAGGCAATCAACGTTACTCCTCCCAGCAGTCTACTCGCCAAAATCAGTCAAGACCCTATAAAGGAAAACCTACTTATAGGGGTGCCAACAACAAACGCCAGTGACTCTCATGTCACACAAGGAGTTGGAGGGAGAATCTCGCAGTTTTATTCCCAATGGTCTCTGATAACATCGGACCAATGGGTATTGGACATTGTTCGCAAGGGTCATGCCTTGGAGTTCACAGAGATTCCTCCTCATTCTCCGCCATCAGGCCCGCCACCTCCCCATTTGCTAGAATTGCAACATCAAGTTCGTCTTCTCATACTAAAAGGTGCAGTCAAAGTGGTTCCTATATCACAACAAGGGACAGGTTTCTACTCACGTTTTTTCCTCATTGCCAAGAAGACGGGAGAGTGGCGGCCTATACTGGATTTGAGGGCGCTCAATTTCTTTCTAAAACAGCAGTCTTTCCGCATGCTCACATTGTCAGAAGTCTTGCGGCTTCTCTGCAGCGGAGATTTCCTGTCCACGATAGATCTGCAAGACGCCTATTTTCATGTGCCGATTCTGCAACAACATCGCCAATTCCTGAGGTTCAAGGTGGGCACTGTCCATTACCAATTCAAGGTGCTGCCTTTCGGCCTGCGTTCAGCGCCTCGTGTTTTCACGAAGGTCCTGGCCCCAGTCATGGCTTATCTACGTCTTCAAGGAGTGCAGATTTTTCCTTATCTGGACGATTGCCTCCTGAAATCTCGTCTCCTCTTCAGCTGGCTCACGACACAAGTCTCTGCCTGCGGACTTTCGAGTCACTGGGGTTGACCATCAACGTGGACAAGTCACATTTAACACCATCACAAAGGAGGAACTTCCTGGGTGCCATTCTCGACACGGAATTATCAAAAGCCTTCGTTTCCCAAGAACGACAGGTGAAAATAGTACGTCTGGTCACCCTCATCCGTTCAAAACAGTCAGTTTCTGTGCGCATGTTGAAGTCCTTTCTGGGGATGGCGTCGTCCTGCATCGCTCTACTCCCGAATTGCAGGCTCCGCACTCGCCCTATTCAGGAGGAACTAGACCTGCAATGGCGCCAAGTGTCAGGATCCTTCAACGATCTAGTGAGAGTCTCGTCTCGCATGAAAGACAGTCTCCTTTGGTGGAGAGAACCATCCAACCTAAACGAAGGAGTTTCCTTTCTGGCCCTTCCTCCGGATCTAACACTGACCACAGATGCATCCATGGAGGGTTGGGGAGCTCATCTCCTAGACCTTTCAATCAAAGGAAAGTGGACTCCGTCACAACGAACATGGCATATCAACAGATTGGAGCTGCTGGCGATCTTCCTTGCTCTCAGATCTTTTCTGCCAGTAGTGCAAGGAGAGTCCGTGCTGGTTCAAACGGACAACACAACCAGCATGCACTACATGAACAAACAGGGCGGCACAAGATCTCAGCCCTTGTCTCGGCTAGCTCAGAAGATCTGGAACTGGGCTCTTCGCCATCGAATCTCCCTGACGGCGGTCCATCTGCCGGGGGTTTCAAACATACTAGCGGATTCGTTGAGCAGGTCCACATCATCGACCCACGAGTGGGAGCTTCATCAAGAGACTCTGGACATGGTGTTCCGCCGATGGGGTCGTCCCCTGATGGACCTTTTTGCCACTCCACTGAATCGGAAGTGCCCCGCCTTTGCGAGCTGGCATCCTCATCCGGGGTCCAGCGGCAACGCCCTTCTCATGAACTGGAGCGGCCTGTTCGCCTATGCATTTCCTCCCATTCCATTGGTGCCGAGGACGTTGTGGAAGATGCGCAGGCAACCCTGCCACTTGATACTGATCGCACCTCGTTGGCCCAGACAGGCTTGGTTCTCAGAACTTCTTCTGTTGTCCCAATGCACGCCCATTCGTCTACATCCACGTCCGGACCTTCTGTCCATGGACGAGGGCCAAGTCTGCCATCCAGACCCGACCACTCTTCAGTTATGGGCATGGAACCTGAATACCTCGAATTCGCGAACTTAGAGATGCCCCAAGAATGCAGAGAGATTCTAGCTTCTGCTAGAGCTTCCTCAACTGTTCAAACGTACAAACTAAAGTGGAAACGGTTTTGCCATTGGTGCGCAAAAGCAAATGTCCATCCACTCACTTCTGCCCCGGAACAGCTGTTGCCTTTCTTTCTAAGCCTTGCTCAGTCTGGCCTCTCTCATGCCACCTTGAGGGTCTTTCTGGCAGCTATTTCACGTTTCAGGCATGATGGCTCAACCTCTCTCTGCTCATCCAGAATTATCAGACAATTCTTTAAAGGTCTCTTCAGGAAGTTTCCTCCTATCAGACGCCCGCCTCCGGCATGGCAACTCAACGTGGTATTGTCACAGCTCATGAAGCCTCCTTTTGAGCCAATCCACAGAGCAGACAACAAATTTCTTACCTGGAAGGTCGTTTTGCTTTTGGCCTTAACATCTTCTCGCCGTGTGAGCGATCTTCATGCTTTCACAATCAAGCCTCCTTATTTGCAATTCAAACCCGATGGAGTATCTCTTCGTACCAATCCCTCTTTTTTGCCAAAAGTGCCTACAGATTTCCATCTGAACGAACCTGTCTTCTTGAAGACTTTCTTCCCGAATCCACAGTCACCGGCAGAACAACGCCTTCATTCCTTAGACATCAGTCGTTGTCTAAAGTTTTACATTTCAAGAACTGCCCCTTTCCGCAAATCAGATCAACTTTTTGTAGCATATGGAAGAATGCGAAGGGGACATTCAGTGACAAAACAAACACTTGCAAGATGGCTCTCAGCAGCCATATCCTACTGTCACCAACAAGCTGGCAAGCCTTTACAGTGTCCTGTGAAGGCACATTCGACGAGAGCGATGGCGTCTTCCACCGCCTTGTTTGCCGGAGTGCCTCTACACCAGATTTGCCGGGCGGCAACGTGGTCGAATAGGCACACCTTTACCAGACATTACTGTTTGGATTCCATCAATGAGGCGGATACCGCAGTGGGGCAAGCAGTGCTTCGCCATCTCTTTAACCCCTTCAGCGCTAATGACAAGGGTAACTCGTCATGGACTTTCCATTGATTTCAATGGAAAGTCAATGGAACCCCTCGCACACCCCTTAGCAGCCAAGTGGTTAAATAAGGTGAGCCTCTGTTCCCTCCTCCTTTTTCTTCTGTGATTGCTATATGCTTTTAAGCTATGTGTTTACTTCTTGTGAAGATGCTTGCAATCCCAGTGCTAAGGAGTTACTGCTATCTATTCTATTCAAGCATGTGAATCTATGAAAGACACCCCTAATACTGGAGAAGAACTATTGTTACTTACCTGTAAACAGGTGGTTCTCCAGTATTGGTGTCTTTCATAGATTCACATGCGACCCACCCTTCCTCCCCTCAGAGGCTCTCTTCTCCTCATACGCTATTATTACTAGTGCTACGAAAATCTGAGGGCTTGAGCTTCTGAGGAGAAGGTTCTAGAGGGTGCTTGAGCCTGATTGGCTGCAGTTTGGACCAACATAATGACACTGATATGTTACAAATGAGTTTTTTCTCTTGTAATGTCTTCCTATGGAAGTTACCATTTAGAGGTTTTACAGTGTATTATCTCTATTTTTATTACTCTATGATATTATCATTTATGTTATATTAGCAATATTGCTATTTTTATGTACCGTGGGACTCCCACTTCGACGACGGGGAATATTCAAGCATGTGAATCTATGAAAGACACCAATACTGGAGAACCACCTGTTTACAGGTAAGTAACAATAGTTCTTCTCAATCTCGTAGAGAATGGGTATGCACTTCCTTTTCAGGAGTTCCCTCCCAATTACCCTCCTTGCCAAGGTTATTGTTCAGAGGATCACCTGCTTCTCCTGCAGGAAGAAGTCCTGGCTCTGTTCAGAAAGGGTGCAATAGAGGTGGTTCCAGAGCAGGAGAGGGGTCAAGGGTGCTACTCCCGGTATTTCTTGATTCCCAAGAAGGATGGCAGGCTTCGGCCGATCCTGGATCTCAGGATTTTGAACCTCTATCTCAAACAGGAGAAGTTCAAAATGCTCACCCTTGCTCAGGTTCTTCTGGCGCTGATGGAAGAAGACTGGATGGTGTCGATCGACTTGCAGGATGTGTATTTTCACATCCCCATTCTGAAGTCGCACAGAAAGTATCTCCGTTTTACGGTGGGATCGCAGCACTACCAATTTGCGGTCCTTCCGTTTGGACTTACTACTGCGCCTCGAGTTTTCACCAAGGTGATGGCAGTGGTGGCTGCGCATCTCAGAAGATCGGGGATACCTGTGTTCCCTTATCTGGACGATTGGCTGATCAAAGCGGAATCGCCGGAGAAGGTGCTCCATCATCTGCAAGAGACAACTCAGTTGTTGCACAGGTTGGGTTTTTCAATAAATGTACCCAAGTCTCACCTGGTGCCCTCCCAGCGCAACCTGTTCATAGGTGCGGTACTGGACACTACTGTATGTCGTGCATTCCCTCCACCTCAAAGGATTCACGACATACAGGAGATGATTCCTTTATTCTTCAATGGAGCGGTTGTTCCAGTCCTGAAGGTCCTTCGTCTGCTTGGTCTGATGGCTTCTTGCATTCTGTTGGTCAGTCATGCACGCTGGCACATGAGGGCACTCCAGTGGTGCCTCCGCAGGCAGTGGTATCAGCACAACGGAGATCTCAGGGAGTCAGTGAGGATCTCCAGAGAAGCTGCAGCGGATCTGTCTTGGTGGGGCGTGGAGGGCAATCTGTCTCAAGGAAAGCCTTTTCAACTGCCTCCATCAGTGGCCCCAGTGATAACGGATGCATCCACTCTCGGGTGGGGTGCTCATCTGGGAGACCTGGAGGTCAAGGGCTTTTGGTCTCCAGAAGAAAGGTTTTCACATCAACCTTCTGGAATTGCGGGCGATACGTTTGGCGCTCAAGGCCTTCCTCCCTTCCCTTCGCGGTCGGTCGGTTCAAGTCCTGACGGACAACACGACCGCGATGTGGTACATCAACAAGCAGGGAGGAGTAGGGTCGCAGTGTCTCTGCAGAGAGGCTCTGCGTCTCTGGTCCTGGGTTCAGGACCATCAGATTTGTCTGGTGGCAAATCATCTGGCCGGGGCTCTGAACGTTCGGGCAGACAGTCTCAGTCGACAGCTCTCTGCCGATCACGAGTGGAGGCTTCACCCGGAGGTTGTTCACTACATCTTTCAGATGTGGGGGACTCCTCGGGTGGATCTATTTGCCACTCGCGAGAATGCTCACTGCCCGTCATTCTGCGTCTCCAGAATCCGTTGCAAGGAGCTTTGGGGGACGCGTTTCAGTTGAGTTGGGGAAATCAACTCCTTTACGCGTTTCCTCCCATACCCTTGATTCCTCGGGTTCTGAGGAAGATTCGTCAAGACCGGGCCCAAGTCATATTGGTCGCCCCGGATTGGCCAAGAAGGGTGTGGTATTCGGACCTACTCCACCTCTCCTCTCACCCGCCGCTCCGTCTCCCTCACAGGGCAGACCTCCTCTCTCAGATGGAGGGGCAGGTTCTACACCCCCACCTCCAGACATTACACCTTCATGCCTGGAGATTGAACGGGGCATCTTGAGTTCTTTTTCTCTCCCTCACGATGTGGTGGATGTCATTCTCTCTGCCAGGCGCGACACCACTAAGTCCATTTATTCCTATAGGTGGTCAAAATTTGTTTCTTGGTGCAGGGAGAGGGATGTTGACCCTTTGAAGGCTCATTTATCTGATATTTTACAATTTGCTCTTTATCTGGCGCAGCAAGGTTTGGCTGTGGCCACGGTCAAGGGGTATCTTTCGGCCTTATCGGCATTTCTCTGTTTGCCGGATCAGCCCTCTCTCTTTAAATCTCCGGTAGTTTTAAGATTCTTGAGGGGTCTCGTAAATATGTTCCCTCCTACCCCTTTTGTTGTTCCTCATTGGGATTTGAATCTTGTGCTGACCTTCTTAATGGGCTCTCCCTTCGAACCCTTGCACAAGTGTCCATTGAGGCTTCTCTCTTTTAAAACGATCTTCCTCGTTGCAATCACCTCGGCAAGGAGGGTAAGTGAGCTTCAAGCTCTAAGTTCCAAACCCCCATTCCTGACCATTCATGCTGAAAGGATGGTTCTCAGGACCAGGGCTGCTTTTCTGCCTAAGGTGGTGACTCCTTTCCATCTTGGGCAGTCCATTACCCTTCCTACCTTCTATCCTCCCCTCACCCGTCTAAGGAGGAAGAGAGACTGCATCGCCTGGACCCTAAGAGGGCGGTGTCTTTCTATCTGGACAGGACTAAAGACTTCCGGATGGACGACCAGCTGTTTGTTGGTTTTCCTGGCTGCAAGAAGGGCAGAGCGGTGCACAAGCGCACTCTTTCCAGGTGGATAATCCTGTGCATCAAAATCTGCTACTCCCTTGCGGGTAAGGACCCTCCTGAGGGTATTAGAGCACATTCAACTAGAGCAAAGTCTGCAACATCTGCTTTGTCTAGAGGTGTACCTGTTGAGGATATTTGCAGGGCCGCGACTTGGGCCTCCCTCCACACTTTCGTGAAGCATTACTGCTTGGATACAGAGGTGAGGAGGGATGGCCACTTCGCGCGCTCTGTCCTCCAAGATTTCCTGGTGTAGTAGAGTGGACACCCTCCTCCGGGAGTGGGGACTGTTGTGGGACTCTATTCACAAGGTGAGGAATCCACACGGCAGATGTATCTATCAGAAGAACAAGTTACTTACCTTCGGTAACGCTTTTTCTGGTAGATATAAAATCTGCCTGTGGATTCCTCACATGCCCACCCGCCTCCCCGTTGTCCTCTCTGCTATACCTGGTCTTTCTGTATATATTGTTTATACTATTGTATTGAATTTGTTCTAAGATGTACTGTGTACATTGTATACTTGTATATTTGCTATCGTTGGTCCGTCCGTGTGCCTCGAAGGCATGGAAAAAAGGGCGGAACTGACGTCATCACGCCGGCGTGGACCTGATAAGGGGTCGGTGACGTCAGACGGAGTCGCGCGCGATGCCGTGCTCCTGTGACGTCGTCCACGTCGGCGTGCTACGAAGAAAATTTCCGAACGTTGCTGGCGCAAGGGGGATATTCACAAGGTGAGGAATCCACAGGCAGATATTGTATCTACCAGAAAAAGCGTTACCGAAGGTAAGTAACTTGTTCGTCATTGCCGCTCGCGGATGTCTGTTCTTTCTTTCCACACTACATGAGGTGGGTCTGAAGCTGCCTTCAGTCTCTTGGAGACCCCTACCTCGATCACAGAATTGGATACCGTGTGGAAGCAGGTCACCTCCCAAAGCGACTGGTTTTAAGTCCTGATAGGACTGTCTCGAACAAATGACTGTGACAGGTCTTCAATAGATTTCTGTGGTGCCTGGGTCGAGCCACAACTCTAAGGCCAGCAGTGATTGTGTCATTGATTCCGATAAGTGTGAGGAGTTTGGCCAACCTTAAGAGGAAAATTGGTAGGAGTACCTTGAGAGGGCTAGTGACTTCGATACCTACCCTTAGTCGAGGCATCTCCCTTTCCACTGGTCCTGCTTCTGAGGAGAGTGCTTCTTAAACCATAGTAATCCGTTGGGCACCCAAAGTCCTTGACCTCTACCTCCCCACCTTGGAGGTAAAGACCAGTGTTCTTACAGAAGTCCTTCAGCCCGGACACACATGCACTGAACCCCTCCTTAACTTTTCTTGAGGCACTCATGGATTCTTTATTGGTTGCAAGGGCCAAACCTTGCTCTTGGGCTTCCTCCCCCACCCTCCCAGTCAGCCTCCAGATTGCACTACGCCACTGCCTGGTCCTGGGCAACCCTGCGTTTTTATTTCCCAAATCCTCTCCTGAAAGGTTGAAGATACAGGCATCTGCAATTAAGACTAACGCCAACACATTTCCTACTACTTCCCCAAAACTGGTAGACGTTCAGGAAAAATGTTCTTGTCCACCATTAGTGAATTCCTGCTGGGGCACTATTCCACGCCCTTTTGGATTCCATGGCTCAAATCCTCATAGGAATCTTGGAAAGACATTTGTCCTATCCTCGCTCTGGCCATACAGAACGAATGTGACGCAGCAAAGTTCACAATTTTTTGTGGCTGGGACTCCACTGATTCCATCAGGCAGGCCATTGGCACAAGTGTAACCATTTGCAGCCATGCTTGACTGCTGTTCGCATGTTTACAGGTGATATCAATGTGTCCCTCATGGATATGCTAATTCGGGCTTTGCCTGTCTGGTAACCAGGCAGATTCCACACTTGAGCGGTTCATGGATGGCAGGGCAAAGACCCTCTTTCTTGGCTTTTCTTTCCCACCATGCCAATCGCATCAGCCCTACCACTCCTTTTCAGGTTTTGACAGTTGCCTCATACCACCATCCAATCCAACCTCCATAAGTCGCCCAGCAGTTTTGCAGTCGAGGCCATAGTGGTTATTGCCTCAGCATTCAAGGTTAATGGGCTGCCTAATCCACTGTCCTACACACACTGAGCTCCCTCTAGGGCTGAAAAAGCAGGAATAGAGACCCCTTCTGGCACTGAATGGGTTAGGGATGGTGCATTCTCATATTCTTCATTTGGTATAGTTTCAGCAGCTTTCCAACACTTCCGTGAATCTGTAGCTGGGTGTGCTGACCTTGTTGCTGCTCCGTAGTTTGTCAAAGTTGTCGTCCTCCTAAAGATCTTCACTGCATCTTGGCCATGAGATTTTCCAAGGTGACTTATTCCTCCTAGCATAGTTGTCCGGCTCCATAGTATTCCGGCTCCACAGTAGTAGACAACTTGTCCTCCCTAGAACACCTGTAACCTTAAAATGTTTGTGGACACACCTATTATGGCCCTCACATATTATCCAGGCCTTCTTTTTATCTGGATTTTTCTAGTTTCTTAGCCCATAGTCCAGTTCTGACTGGCTGAGGTGTTGCATTGTAACCTGACACAATCTGCTCTTGCCAAAGTAAATGACCTCTGCACAAGCAAAGAGATGTACTAGTTTCATCCTGTGCTGGGGGAAATTGCACTAGACAAAAAGAATAGGCTGGATACCTTCGTGCCACGCAGTACACCGGTTTGAGAGGGTGTGAAGGATACATGTGCGTATTTTTAAGTTGCAAATGGGCACCAACCATATCCATCCCATGACCCCCCCCCCCCCCCCCCATTCTGTGTAAATCTCTCCCGGCCCCCCAATTCTTCCCCCTGGGGGGTGGAGTTGGGTGGGTGGGGGGGCTGGGGATGAAGTTCCATCAGGGGGTTGAGTCATAATGCAGTCTATGGGTCTCTAGACCGACTGGTGTAGGGTTACACTTTGAAACTTTTTGCTTGCTGATAGAGAGAAATAGAATGTCCAAAAAGAGAATTTCTAAAGGAAAAGATTCTATACACTGGCTAAAGTCTTGAAACTGAGTGTATTGCTAATTTTGGACCAGAGGTCCCACACTGCCCAAAAACAGTTTTTTGCCATTTTTTCTGTTAATTAGGCTGCACTTCGATCTGTTAGGAAGTTTCTCAGATATCTGAATACTTAAACTTTATAGCATTCACGTTGAAGGCAAAAGGTAGCAGTAATGTTAGTTTAGGTATGTATAAATTGCATCTCGGTTTCAGGTCCTGGGATATGCCAGATGCCTCTGCCATGAAACCGAAATGCCAAAGGTGAACAAATGACACCCACCCAAAGAAATGAGGAGCACATCCTTCAGGTAAGGAAACATAATCTGTTAAGTGTTCGAGACGGTTAGAGGGATTGAGGTTTAATTGGTGGTCATACGTTATGGAATGACCCCTATCTGTCACTTGAGTCCGTGATCCATGTGCTACTTAGGGAGAAAATGGCCAGTTTGGGTGCCAGTTCACATTAGGTGTCCCTAGGGCTTAGTAGGATTCATTTAGCTGTAGGGATTTTCTGTTGGCAGCATTATGCAAGATTTGTAGCACACAGATTGGGCAATTGGAGTCTGGTGTTCATGGAACTGACCAGTGCCAGGGACTTTAGCCTGCACATTTATCTTAAGAGCTCTTCAAAACTGTTGAGATAATGGTTCCAACAGTTCCTGAATTAGGGTTACCTGTTGCAGCAGTGGTGGCCATCTTGTGTAGCACACTCCTGGAGTCCGAAAGACTTTCCATTCAGCTTTCCAAGTATATGAACACTAAATCACACCGAAATGTGCAGGCGAACTTCAGTCATGCTTTTTAAAGGGAGGGAGCCAGTGGGCCAAACTTTATAAAGGTACAGATAAAACAAAGTGTGTACTTGACAATCTAGTATGCCATGGTTTCTCAAATCATTGGTGTAGGAAGCTGGATCTGTATATGGTACAACACTATGTGATTCCATTATACAGTCCAGAGATTCCCCAAAAGTGTACAGGGCTTAATTTATACCAGCAGTGCTCTATTAGATGTATTGTGGGAGAGCAGCCTTATGCTGAAGACTGAAGAGGGTAAGAGCATTTATTGCACAATATTGACCAATAAGTGGCACACAACTCACAAAGGAGATCCACACCCATTTTATAAAAATAAGCTTTGTTTGAGTTTTATTCTAAGACCACAATCTTCACATTAAGGTAAGTATATATTGCAGGAAAAATACTGAAGACTTTCAAAAGCCAACAGTGCAATTTTGAAAGAGTTCAGTGTTATCCTATGGAGGAAAGCAAAAATGCAGTTATATATGAAAGTACATGACTTACAGTTCTAGTCTTTAGGACCATAGATCAGCAGGGGGCAAAGGTCAGGTGAGTTCCAAAACTGCACCACCAGCGGCACAGGGGTGGCCAGGGTCAGAGGTCCATCTGCATGGCCCAATGAGTTTCAGTGGAGACTGGGGGTGCTCAAAGCAACACAGCTTGCAGATAGGAGTATCCATTCCAGAGGGCCAATCTTTGGGTGGTTAGTTTCGCACTGGGGCCCAGAGCTGCACCAAACATACACCACCTGCGGCACAGGGGCACCCAATGCTTTTTAAGGGAGAACTTGCTTCAGACAAACAGGCTGCAGGCATAGCACGGGAGGTTGCAGGAGGAAGACCAGCGACAGCAGAGGTAAGTAGAGATGTAGGGGCACTGTTTGTTAAGCTCACCATGGCCCCAGGGTCTTCAGGTGCAGGAGTGCCTTTAGACATGGGATTCTTCTTACCGGAGTTGGGTCGTGGTCCGGGGGAGCCTCTGGTTTTAGGCTACTGGCGTCTTTGCGGAGTCCATGAAGGGTCAGCCAACTCTAGACTTGAGATCGGGCTGGCGGAACTGGAGCCAAATCTGTAGCCGTCTTCAGCACAGCGTCATCTTTGTCCTTTTTCATATTTATTTAGCAGGAACCATCTTGTGGTTGGGTCCGGTCAAAAACGTAGGCCATTTTACTATTTTTGTTAGCTGTTGGTGGGCATCGACTTACCTACATTTGTTGCTCTTTGTGATGTTGTCTAGTTTCCTTCAGCAGCTCCCACCTTTGGTCGCCATCTTCAGATTACTTTTTTCTCGCCATTGGGTCTGTATGCATGCAGGAGAATCTCCAGCATCTGGAAGAAGAAAGTGACCGAAAACTTGGAGCAGCATGGAAATCTACGCCGGAGAGAAGTTCTTGGAGCAGAACAGGGTATTTTTCATTGAACATTGAAAATGCACATTCAGGGGCCCCCTGTAGAAGACACCATTCCAGTTATGCAAGAACTGCCACCATAAATTTGCACAGAAAGACCAACACCAGTCTGCAACCCCTTCCCACAGGTGGACCATCACTGCGAGGATTGTAATGCCTGTGCAGTATTTGCTACACCATTCCATCAAGATTTCGGCCTGCCATCGACTAGGAGAATGTTGTCGAAGGTCCAGAAGGGGATGCCACGGCTGAGGTCCATGTCAAAGATGCTGATAAAACGACCAAGAAGACGTTGATAAGAGGTATGGGACACAGCATCATTGAAGCTGGTGGCCAAAACCTGGAAAGAAGTCTAAAACCTCAAAGACTGCGTCAGCGTCTAAACACTCGGCGACCGCAAGTAAGTCCAAAAAGACCCCTTGGATCGTTTGGGAAGGACACTGCAGCAGTACAGACTTCTGACTGATCTAAAACGTCCAAGGAATGTAGAGGACGGTACGCTCCAGCGTCTAAACGGAGAGGTCCAAGTCCGAACGACACTGTAGGGAGCACGTTGTTGGTTAAGGAGCTGCTGGCAAAACTCACCCACTAACAGCTTGACATCCAACCCCAAAGGGTGGAGATCAAGAAGAGAAGACACTAAGCCGAAATAGCCAACATCCTGCAAAGGAAGAAAGATTTTGGGGAAAGCCTGAAAAAATGTCATATAGCAATTAAGTACTCGACATCCAAAAGAACCGACTGGGCAAGGCCTTGAACTAGAGGCTCCTGAAGCCCCTGAGCTTCAAAAGGAGGAACCTTCGAGGTAGAAGGGTATGAACAAGTATGGCAGTATTCTTGGGCTTCAGAGTACCAGGAATGTGAATGGCAAAACCTAGAAACACTCACCAGAGGAAGGGGTAGACACACACCCTTCAAAACCTTCCACACCAGATGACATTGGTATCTATAATCAAGTCCTAAAGGAGGCAGCTGACAAATACGAAGTACAACTAGAAGAGGAAAAGCTGCAATCCTGTTTTTTGTTCAGTCTATTCCTGCCAATGCTCCCAACTGTTTTGGCCCATGGGAAAGCTATCGTCAACAAACCAGCCACATGTAAGGCAGTGGCACACAGGGCTGATAAGAAAAACAAGCATTCTTTCAGAGACCCTAACTACATAAAAGGAATCCATCCCAGCAGACTGCATGATTACCTCTACTGCCAGAAAGACAGCCAACGTTCAAGCACCTTGGGACCTCTTCCAGATGAGCAGAGCATGAGGATGGACATCATGGCATGGAAAGTGGAAAGGAGTGCGGTGATCCTGTGGCGAATAGATTAACTCCAGTGCACTGCTAAATAGTCTTGAATACCATCTTTGGCAGGAGATAAGCAAGCTAATAAAACATCTGCTGATGCAGTATCAAAGGAGGGCATCTCACTTTGTGGAAGCGGATACAAATCAAAGCCGATACCTGCCTAAAATCTGCATTGGATGCGGCCGAAACATCAGGAAGATTAATGATGATTGGGCTCACAGAGAGGGGGCGCCACGCTTGGCTAAGAATCTCAGGGTTTAAGCCAGAGTACAAGCAAATGTACTGAATGCACCCTTCAATGGAGAGCAGCTATTTGGAGGGGAGTGGATGGCACTCTGAACTAATTTAAGAAAGATGATGAGACTGCAAAAACTATTGGAGCGCTGCAGTGCAATGAAATCATGCGAAGAGGATCAAGAAGACCAAGAGGATCCTTCCAGTCAACAACATCCCATCAATGATACTAGCAGTCCTTTCAAGAAGGTAATCGGTCAGGCCAACAGCAACAAACCCATAGTTGGCAGTACCAACAGGGTAAGCAGTCATTTTGCGGATGTCCTCGTGGAAGAGGACAACCACAAAGAGGGTGGGGATCCATCCGCTAACAAGTGACTTCACACAATTCACAAAAGCAACCAGAAAAAATCCCAAGGCGAGAATAGCAAGGGTGCAAACAACATCTTCTAATAGAATGGAAGAAAGAAGAAAATCTGACAAGTGGGGGTTAAAACTAATACAATTTGGATATTGCATAAAATTAAGGTACCTCCAAGCAAGACCCAAAAGAGTATTTCCAAGACAAGAGACGGCCTTCCAACTCAAGGAAGTGGAGGAGTTGAAGACAAAAGGGGCTATAGTTAGTGCCAAGACAAGAAACAAACAAAGGAAACTACTCCACGTACTTCTTAATTCCAAAGGTCGATGGGTTGTTCAGACCAATCCTAGTTCTCCTATTTCTAAACAAGTTTATAAAAACTCAAAAGTTCAAAATTACCACACTGCAAGAGGTGATTCTACAAATAGGGGATTTTATGGCCACAATGGATCGAAGACTCCGGTCTTCACGTACCCATGAATGCAATCCACAAAATATTCCTCAGATTTATCCTGATCAAGGGACACTACCAGTGTTAGGCATTGGCCTTTGGGATAAAATCAGCTCCAATAGTATTCACAAAGTGCCTAGCAACGGTAGCAGCACACTTACGGAAAAAAGGACTACATGTCTATCCCTACCTAGACGATTGGATCGTAAGAGCAAATTCATACCAAAAAATGCAAACGATGTATAAAAACGAATCCAACTGGGATTCTCCATTCGCATGGAAAAATCCTCCCCAGAACAGTAAAATAGGTGCAAGACTAAATAGCATAACCAGGAAAGTCTCTCCAAGCGAGAAGAGTACCAGCGCTTCTGAAGGAGACAACTATACCAGAAAGGGACAAGCTCTGACCGTGAGGACTGTGGGGAGGATGATGGGAATGATTGCATATTTCTTCCCATTAATACCGCACACAAGGCTTTACATGAGACCATTTCAAGTATAGTTGAAGACCATTGTTCAGTCAACAGGGAGTTGGGAAGATAGAGTGGTTGTCGCAGAGAAAATAGAGGAAGAAATTGCATGGTGGAACAGGGCACATTGACTACAAAGAAGGAAATTCACACAAATCCCTGGTAGTCCATTCTGCAAGCAAGCTTTTGCGCGAGCCATGGGCAATGATCCTTCATTCGTCTAGGGAAGCAAGAAGCTTGCTGCTTCTGGGAAGAAGGTAGTCGTGGGAGCCAGCACTCACTGCAGGATAGCCAACTCAGTTGGCCTCCTCTCCCAGTATGACCGGGTTAAATGGGACGAGACTAAGGAACTGGTTAAGCATCTCCTCTGAGGTCAGCTGGAGGGGGGGGGGGGGGGGGGTGAGTTGGTGGCAGAAGGTAACCTCTACATTGCTACTATTCACTGCTCCCTGGATGCCGCCGACAAAGCCTTTTGAGGGGTCAACACCAGTGTCCTTATTCTGTATCGGTTTTAAACCAGAGGTTCAACAGCATCGTTGTTGGCGAGTGCCTCTTCAGCATGCAGGTTAATCTGATGGTAGAAAAGAATCAGCAAGGACTCTGATGCTACCAAAGGCCTGGTCGCCTTTGAGACCTCATTTCTTTAAGTCTCCTTTTGGAGGCACCAGTATAGGACTGGTCCCAAGGCAAACTCCCCAGACCCTTCCTCCTACCAGAGGAAGCAACAATCCTACCACAAGCTGACAACGGAAATACACCAGGGAAGCCTAAAGTGATAACCGTGGTAGGGTCAAAGTATGTTCCAGGAAAGGGCACCACTCAAGACACAACCCCAGCCTGTCCCCTATCCCAACACCTGCCGGTGGCAGACTACAGGCTTTCCTCCCTTACTGGCAGAAAATTGCATCAGATAAGCGGGTTCAGCACTGCTCCTGTGTAGAGCGTCTCACACACACTCCAAACATCCCACCCTGCAACCACGCCAGAGACCATTTTCAAATTTCTAGTGAAAGGGGCCATAGAACCAGTGCCCCTCACTAGCATGGCAAGCGAATGTACTCTTTCTCACCCACAAGGACTGTTCAATCCGGCCCATTCTAGACCTCCGGCCCCCTCAGCTGATACATTCTCTCCAAATTCTACTTCTGTGGCGACTCAAAATATATATTCCTAGCAGTGATTGGAAATCTGCTGACCATGGGGTCCCAAGTACTACCACTGAATTTATTGTATGTAGCAATATGGTCTCTATATTTTACTCTGTGATCTGCTTCGAAGGGTGGATCTGCCCCCTTCCACCTCGGCAACATGGTTGTCTGCATAGAGTGCTTAAATTGATTAAATGGGATCATCTATTGACTGCAGAAACTGTGGTGTCAATACAGGCTTAAAGATTCTACAGGTTTTGGGTGCTTTTGTCCCTGGGATTTTACAGTTATACCAAACTTGGGGCTGTCTGGATATTTGACATTAGACCATTTGCACAGCTAGTAGAAACTTATAGCACACTCCTAGTTGTATCGCTATGTACAGTTATGTCACGCTTTTGAAGCACATTGGAAGAGCCTAACTAACTGCCTTACTGGAATATAGCCCAGTCTAGGTACAGATTACTATGTTGGCCTGGAGGAGAAAGGCATCTCCAATTTACCGTACTCTAGTACGTAATACACCAGTCCCCATGAAAGCACTGTGAAATAAATGGGCACAAGATGTATGCTCTTTGGATGATATAGACTGGGTTGAGGCGATGATGGGCCGCTGAGTTCTGGCTTTGTCCATGCGGCTGAGACTAATTCAACTGAAATACCACCACCGTGTTTATTACAGGTCAGCTAGACTAAACAAAAAGATTATACCTCTAGTGTCTTAGTTTGGGGGTGGTCTGTCATCTACGAGAACTTTGGCAGTGGGGCTGATAGCGAAATTAAACATTTCACTTCATTGGATCGGACAACGGTCCTACTCTACAAAAAAAGTACTCTCGCGTGAAATGGTGTTACAAATCTGAATAGTATCTATATAAATTATGGAGTTGTCTCCAGAAATGTAAAAAGAAATAGGGGTATGTGGTGGAATGATTCCGAAGGTGAGATAGTGTGAAGGCTTTGCAGGTAAAGGGCATTGAAAACGTAACTATGGATTGTGGTTTAATAGTGTGTTCGGTATTAATGCAGGCTGCAGGTTTAAAATGTTAAAAGCAATAACAATTGATATATTTTTTTTTTAAGTGGATTCGAGCCGGACACTGCACATCAGTTACGCCATATGTAGGCCTTTTTTTTTTCTTCTCTTGTACAATATCTGCATTTTTTCCCTTTTATTCGTACTTGCGCTGGCTGTTTTTTAATGTCTACACTTTGGAAATTTGCAAATTGGATGCTCTCCAAAGGTGCATAATTGGGGCTTCTATGAGCACTTTTTGCGTACTGAAGGTAAAGCAGATTCTGTTATGTCTGGTGTCTCTTTGGAAGTTTTTTGCTTGATCAAACCACTGTTTTGCAGGTTTGGCACTTTGGATTCGAAGGTTCTTGGTAGGAGCTTCACTTGCCAGGAAAGATACTTGCTTCTCTTTAAGTTACTTACCTTATCCATATCATTTAAAAAGATGCAAACTATAACCAATCAGTCGACCGCACCATCTAGAACACTCCGTATATAGCCTGAGTCCCTTAGATCTTCTACTGCTTGTCATGTAAAAGTAGTCTCCCTGAACTCTGCTCAGTTTTCTTAAGCCAGTTTGGAAAAGCTTATCTACTACATTCTACCAGATCAGCCATCAAAGAAAGGAATGTTCGAAGCATGTGTGCTGTAGAGACGGATGCTTTACATACTCCTGCCATCTAGCATTGGATCCGGATGTTTGCTAGTTGTTTTTCTTCGAAGGTCTTAACCAGTCAATAGGTAAGGTGACTCCTCCTCCTTTCGGTGATGGTGCACATGGGCATCGAGTTCATTGTTAAATTGTTTTCCTGCAGAGGGTGAGAATGAAGTTAGTAAGTGTAGAATTGAGATGTCCATGCGTATGTATGTAAATTGAGAAACTGCAACTACAGGAGACCGGGGAGGCGGGTGGGCGCATGTGAATCTACAGCTCTACATTCCAAGCACAGATGCTCACTGGGTAAGTAACATCCGTTCGAGGCATGTTAGTGCACATGGGCATTAACTCCATTGTTAGATTTATTTATTCCGCCATCGGGTTAAGACGTAGTAGTCTTTAATATTTAAGTTAATTAAAACCATAACAATTCCAATAAAATTAAGCAGTCTGCAGAGGAAAATTTGCTGTACATATTAAAATCTTGATTACCATTAATAAAATGTACAGCTTTTGATAACATCATATCAAGACAGTATTCGCATCAATGCATATACATGTTACTTATTGGTTATCCGCTGAAGAACCAGTTACAAATATTTATTTATTTAGAGGTTTTATATAGCGCTGGCTGGACCCAGGGGTATCAGAGCGCTTTACATTTTGAGACAAGGTGGTCAGTAAGACATGGGTCATACGTAGCATCAATGAATATAAACAACATATAAGTCTCCGCCTGACATATTTCAAAATGATAAATATGGGAAATAAGAACACCGAAATGTGGGAGATGTGATAATCAAAAATAACCAGGCATACATTGAAAAGAGAGCCGGAAAATTGCAGAGGAGGATAGGGAGGTTGGTGGTCAGTTTGGGTTTGTAAGGACGAGAGCTGGAGGGGCAGAACTGAGGGCAGAGGGTGGACAAGGGAAGGGGGGGTTGCAGGGAAGAGTGAAAGTGGTAAACAGGCAGGTGGAATTGACGAGGAGGAAGGGCAAAGTAAGGCTGAAAAAAAGGGAGGGCGGATGCATCTGAGGTCGGACAGATGTGGCCAGTGGAAGAGAGCAGATATGGATTATGGTCCCCAATATTTATTGAGGAGATGTAGTTTGAGTTCTTTTTTGAAGCTAGAGTAGGAAAGGTTGCAATGAAGGTCAGTTGGAAGGGCATTCCAAATGCATGGAGCGTTGCCGGAAAAGGATCGAGACTGGGTGGTTTTCTTTTTTAGAAGGGGGGGGATAAGAAGGAGGGTGTTTGTGCTTCTCAAGGAACGGGAGCAACCGGCTTATGTGAGTTTGTTAGCGAGGTAGGTCGGTGTATTCTGATGGAGAACTTTGTGTGTAATGCAGGCTGTTTTGTACGTGGATCTACCTTCAATGGGGAGCCATTTAAGGGTTTTAAGGGCAGGGGAGATGTGGTTGAATCGCTTACAGTCTGAGGGAAGCCTAGCTGCAAGGTACAGCACAGATTTAAGCGGTGCTAGGTAGATCTTGGGAATTCCGGTGAGAATGGCATTGCCATAGTCGATGCGAGAAAGGGCAAGGGATTGAACTGCTAGTTTGAAATCATCGATAGGGATGAAGGGCTTGATTTTCTTAAGGTTGCGGATAGTGAAGAGGGCTCCTTTGGCAGAATTATTGATGTGTGTCTTGAGGGTTAGGAGGTCGTCAAGTGAGATACCTAGTGATTTGACTGAGGAGGACAAAGATAAGGAGCAGTTGAGGGCATTAAGGTCAGAGATCCAATTCTGAATGGGGAGCTGGTTGTTTTTAGGGGGGAAAAAAGAATTATTTCAGTTTTTTTAGGGTTGAGTTTGAGGTGGTTAATGTGTAACCAGGCTTGAATCTTGAGAGTGTTGAGGTGAAGGATGTCAGCATGAGTTTTAATCTTATAATAGAGTTGGGTGTCATCAGCATAGAGATGGTAGTTGATCCCGGCTTGTTTAAGAATGTGTGAGGGGTTCCATGAAAAGGTTAGAGAGAGAGGATGGATCCTTGCGGAACTCCTAAGGAGATGGAGGTATGGGTTAGATAGGCAATTTTGGATTTTGATTTGTTGAGAACGGTGTTGTAGGTATGAGACAAACCATTTGTGTGTCGTACCATTTAGGCCGAATCGATCTCGAAGAACATTGAGTAGAGCAGAGTGGTTAACAGTATCAAACGCTGCAGAGGGATCAAGGAGGATCAGAAGGCTAGATTCACCATTGTCAAGTGAGTGGTGGATGTCATCAACAATGTTTAGCATGGCGGTTTCAGTGCTGCATCCTTTCCTAAAGCCAGATTGGAAGGGGTCTAGTAAGTTAAAGTGTTCAATGTGTCTCTCTATTTGGAGAAGAACAAATTTTTCCAGGGCTTTAGAAAGAAGGGGAAGGTTGGAGATGGGACGAAGGTTATTGAGGTCGTTTGGGTCTTCCAAAGGATTTTTGATAATGGGGGTGATTTGGCCTAATTGCAATGAAGTGGGGACACAGCCGGTGGCAAGGGAGCTGTTGATAATAGAGGTCCAGGTAGGAGTGATGATATGTTTGAAGTTTTGGACAAGTTTGGAGGGGAGAGGGTCTTTGGTGTGGGAGGAAGGCTTGAGTTTGGAAATTATGTTAAAGACGTCTCTTTCCGCGACTGGCTGGAAGTTAAGCCAAGCGGCATTATTTTTTGTAAGAGAGTTAGGATGATTGGAGTCCAGGAAATTGGGGGGCAAGGAGGGGCGAGGGAGATCAAAGTTAAGAGAGGTGTTCGGATTGGTGGTAGGGATCGCAGTAGAGAGGAAGGATTGCTCAATTAGTTTGATTTTGTCTGAAAAAAAGAGCTATTTCTTCACATCTAGTCTTCGAGGCCAGTGGGACTGGGGGATCGGAAGCAGTTTGATTGTGCACAATGTTGAATAGTTCTCTTGGCCTATTCTGAGCTCGATCTAGTTGTGACCTGAGGAAGGAAGTTTTTTTGTCTAAAGATGTGTTTTTTGTAGGACGATTTAGCAAGTCTGAGGCTGGCCAGGTTAGGAGAGGGGTGCTGTCTCCATAATCTTTCAGTCAGTCTGAGACTACGTCTTTCAATGTTTAGGTCTGTGTTAAACCATGATTTGGAGGGGATATTTCTTTGTTTTTTGAGTTTGAGTGGTGCTAGAAGGTCAAGGGTAGCAGTGACAGCTTTGTTATATTGTTCGGTTAGTTCATTCGTGTTAAGGGAGGGAGGGATAGCGAGAAGCTGGGCCTGAAGTTTGGATTCAAGTAAGTTGGGAGGGATATGACTGAGATTTCTGATCAGTTTCATGGGTTTAATAGTTTTGGACGGAGGGGTGGAGGCAGAGTTGGTTATGGAGAACAGGATAAGGTGATGGTCGGACCAGTCAATGGGAATGATGTTAGATAGGAGGGCTAGATCTTTGCTGGTAATGATAGCGTCAAGGGTGGCTCCTTTGGAATGGGTTGGTGACTGACAGATTTGTTTGAGGTCATTAATTTCGAGAAGGTCAGACAGGAGGGAGATTGAGGGATCTTTAGTATCATTCCAATGGAGGTTAAAGTCTCCCAGGAAGATGTTTTTAGATTTGGAAATTGAGGATTGCGTAAGAAGGTTAGATAGCTCGTCAATGAATGGGAAGTGATTTCCAGGCGGATTATATATATTGTGAAGGCGGATGGGGGGGGATCCTGTATTCGGCTACAAGGTATTCAAAGGAGGCATATTCGGCGTTCTTGATAAGGGAGAGCTGTAGTTAGTCTTTGAAGATGATAGCTACACCACCGCCTTTTCGGATGGGTCTATCTTTCCTTTCCTAAAACATTAATTACCTAAAAAACTAAGGTATTTCAGGGCTTGGCGAGGAAGGCCTCACTTGGTGCCAGTGTTGAATTCCAAAGCTTAGCCTGCAATCTCTGTTCGGAATCCAGTCAGCTGAACTTGCGAGTCCTATCTCACAAAGTTAGGTGAGATGAGGCGTGTTAGGGAGAAGCGTGAGCAATGTCTGATTCTGAAGCGCTGAGCTGGGACAAGGCGGCGCAAGAGGCAGGTCTCACCTTATGTTTGTGTGGGATCAACACACCAGCAGCAAATTTTGGAAGGTCAACGCACAATCAGAAGTTGGTCGGGCAGTTGGGTCATCTATCATCGAGGCGGTGAAATGGGCATGAAGAGCTGGGCGGCAATCTGTGCAAGCCACGGAACTTTCCAAGGCGTCTGGCATATCACAGGCACTCTGAGGAAGCGGGGATGAGCCGTGCACTCCCAGGCGCACGGCGGCGATGAAAGCAAGATGCTGTCGGCCGATGTAGATCTACTCAAACCAGCACCTGGGTCGGTCGTCACCGGTCAATCGTGAAACAAGCGGTCTATTTATCAGCAGGGAGGCGAGATGGAGTAGGGGAAAAACTTCAGTGTGGCTCATTGGTACAGAGCTGCATCCCTAATGTGACGACGTGCCCAGCACACACAGCCTCTGAGCAGAGAGCACCGACCCGAAGTTAAGGTCTCCGTGGCAATCCAGGCCGGACCCCTGCAGGCGGTTTAATCGTTAGGCGGTCGGGGGCCAGGAGGAGCGTCGAGTCTCCAGCGTGAACGGCGAGATGGCCTACGTCCTCGAGGTGCCCAGCCAGGAGGGGGTCCATGAGGCAGGAGGGTCCCGGTCGTATCCGTGTAGAGCGTCGTCCAGGTAAGTGGAAAATATTTTTCTTTTCTTGATGCTAATCCAGTTGCTTGTAGCGAGGCTTGTAGGTCGAGGGAAACTGGTGGATGGCGGGTATAACGAGGGATATTTGCCGATGCAGTGATCCCCTACCCTGGAGCTCTTGCAAGAGAGCTCCTACTTGGCGGCCAAATAGATAAAACAATATTAAATAGTGTATCAGAGGTTTCATCTCGTTGGTAAAATACCATTTACAGTACCAGTTCAAATAAATGTTTCCTATAAAAGTAAAAACTTTACCAGTCTACAATTAAGTTGTGGGTCATATCGATCAAGACACTTTAGTATAGCAGACCTACAGGTGCATATGCCCCTATCTTTAAAAGGTTTTTGAACAATATAAGAAGATTTAAACGGGACATGTACAAATCAAGTCCTGCTTCGGAGCACAACATAATGTACATAACTGCAGACCACTAGATTTCCAGAGGGGTTGGTTAGCATTAGTTGGTAGTGCCCCAAGCCGTATTGCTAGCAATTTCCTTTTTAGATGTATGAAGTACGTTATTTCTAAGTAAGCCGCTGGTTGTAAGATCGTATAGGATTGCAGTACCATTCAGGCATGAAAGCGCTTGCTGAATATAATTTTGTCCTCCCTTAATGAGTGTCTTTTGCTGCGTTATTTATTAGTTTTCGAAATGTTGTGAATGGTAAATTCAGGTTCCATAACTCCGACACCTTTGTTAACTTTATTTATAACTGCAAATACTTGTGATAAACTGATCATGAATTATTCTCTTGAGCTTCCCAAATGGCGCTATTAAGAGGATTCTGGCAGTTTAACCGGATTTTGTACCATAGTTTTATTGTTGCATACATTCTTGCTAGACGTTGTTGCAGTAAACCAAACTCTAGGCGAATATGCTGAAGAGGAATTTCTTGGTAAATTTCTTGGTAAAGCAAAAACTGTTCTTTATGCCTTGATTTGCATTCTCTCAAGGACTGCTGATTCCTTGCCATGTTGAATTCAGTAGCATAAGTTAAAGTCGGCAAGAGCTTCGCTTTAACAAACGCCAATAATGGTTTAAACAATGGACTGCTTAAACAATTCGCTATTGAGCAAAAGGTATATATCAATCAATTTCCTTTCTTGGGTAAACCATCATTATGTGTTTTAAAAATTGAATCTGCTGGCAATATTTAGGCCGAGGCATTTATAATTTCTGACTCCCTCCAAGTTCACTTTGCCTAGTTTGAATTGTTGTCGTACCTGCAAGCGGTGACTTATTGTCATGACCTTAGTTTTCGCTATGTTTATTTCTAGTAAGTTGTCCTTCGCAAAATTGCTCAATATGTCAATCCCTCTTTGAAGCTCTAGTTTCGTTTGACTTAACAAAACAATATTGTCCACATAAGATAGAATTGTAGAAGGCCTAGGCGTGGCGGATGTAAGTTCGCCTGGTCCAGCTTGGGTGAAAGATCTGCCATAAATAGATTAAACAGATAAGGGGCTAAAACGCAACCTTGTTTCAGGCCATTTTCTGTGTGTATTTTCCTCTTAATTTTAGAGCCATCTGCTAATTTGACTTGCATCCAGGTGTTTTGTCCAACTGCATTAAGGCTCCGAGGATGTACTTTGGAAGCCCCCACTGCCCTTTATTTATTCCATAAGATATCGCCATCTACACCATCTAATGCTGCTTTGAAGTCTACAAAGCATACTTGTAGGCTTTTCCGCTGTTGTATGATCTTATCTGCCATTAAGCCTAGAGCTAGGATGTTTATATTTGTGTCCGAACCCCTACAAAATCCAGACTGATTTATGGGGATTATGTTATTAGTTTCCGACCAAGTGTCTGAGAACTAGAGAGGCATAGTATTTAGCTTCTGAGTCCATTAGTGAAATCCGTCTATAATTTGCTGGTTCTTCCAGGTTGCCTCCAGGATTGATTATAGTGCCCCTCCAGCTTTCAGGTAAAATACCTGAGCTGCTCACCTCGTTGTATAAATGTGTCAAAGGCGCAGTCCAAAAACCCGAGTCCAATTAGAAAATTGCCTTTGGGATGCTGTTTGGTCCGGGAGCACTATCCATTCTGCCTGACCTTATTATTTTAAGATAATCTTCTTTTGTAAATTATAAAATTAAGTTTTTAATCGTGCTGTTTAGTTGTTTTTACATCATGGACTATTCCCAATGTCCTGCCAGCGATATAAGGTTATTTAATCTGCTCAGTTTGACTAGATGAAATCGGATGGTTAGTGTCCCTTGCGATTAGTTTTAAAATTGCGTTGTAATCCTTTACTGGCAGATGTTTAATGATATTCGCTTCTTTCCTCTTTATATCAACTTTCCCAAAGGTGCTTATTAAATGTTGCATCCAGACCTGCTCTGATAGGCAAGGAGCATTATTTTATTTTTTTGGGTCTCGTGAGACAACCTGTTCCCAGAATGCTTTTGAATTTGACTGATTTGCATTAAAAAGCAGCTTGGACCAGAAGTTATCAGTTTGCATCTTTCTGTTCTCCCAAATTTCCTTTTTATACTGTTTTTTTAAGACATCTTATTTTTTTCCTGGTACTATTAGAGACAGTTTTTTCCTTTGTAGACTTTACCAATGCTCTGTTCTTTGCTAGTCTTCCAAGCTTTATTCCCCATACATTTAAGAGGCATCAGCTGCGCTTTTATGGCACAATTTCTTGTACGAACATCATTAATCATGTTTCTTTGGAAAGTTTCCCAATGGGCTATCGGGGACCCTTCCCTGGGATAGTGTTACCAAGTCCTTTGCTTTGGCAGCTATATCAGGGAGGGTATCAGTCGTCCATCTTATACGCTTCATATTAATTGTTGATATTACTAATGCTAACGGCAGTGCTTCCATAAGCCTTGATGGGGAAATTAATCATTTGAGGCGTTGATATGAATGATCGCTTTTGATGGTATATTTAATGGAATAGTCCTTTACTAATGCAAGCAGTGGCGGGGTGAGTATTGTGTAGTCTACAGTGGGCCGTGCTTTCAACCCATAGTATGTAAAGTTCGGAGAAGTATCGCTCAGTTCTTCCATTAATTACTCTCATACTGAGGTGTTCTAGATTTGTCACTAAGTTCTGCCCTTGCCGATCGATTCGCCTACGGTGTGGTGCAGCTTGCGTTTTCACAGCCCAGATTTCATTTTCCGCATTTAAGTGACCATCTTACTCTGGTGTATATATTAAGTTAGAATTGAAATGACGTGTAATGATTATTTTTCACTTAGGGTTCTTGAACCTTATTTCAGTTATTACTCCAATTTGCTAAATAGTGCCTTTTTCCTCTTGCTACTTGGATGGGCGTACAGATTTCTAAGTGATGGTATTCGCTAAACTGCACTGCCCCAACCCAGTGCTGATCAGCTGCATGTCAGCTGTTGCTGGCAACTGCACAGATGCAGTATTTAATGCAGTAGAGAGATAAACGGCTAGGACACCCTTTGGCCTGCCGGAGTTCTCGTTGCCTCTACTTGATGTAAGGCGTGTAACCTGCAACCTGTACGCGTGATCAGCCAGGTTTCTTGAAGGGCAATTAGATCAAAATGTTTCCAGTCGTCCGGTGCCGCATTATGCTGAAGTTCTTGTTTTGCTCCAGCAATATTCCACGATAAAAGTTTTAAAGCCAGCTGGAATTCATAATTGCTGTCATTATCATGTCATTCTCTTCGCTTAGCCATTCGAGTTCCATCATTTACCATATCCATTCTCCTTTGTGTTTCTGTCTCAACGCCGCTCGAGTCGCCTCTTGGATTTTTTAGTGCAGAATAAACTGAGGTTGCTCTTTGTGTATGTATACGAATATTGGGTGCATTTTAAGAGCGGTAAAAGATAACACCTCTTTGCAGGTTTGGAGAGGGTTATACCCCAGTCCTAAACTGCTGGTCTGCTTTTAAAATGAATGAGACGGTCATAAATGACTTCCATGTAGAGAGTTTGCTCAGCTTGGTTAATTGTTCCCTGGTTGATAAACTCAATAGAGAGAAGATTGGTCTTGTTAAGGTGGTTTAGTGACGTGATAGCTGCCATTAAACTTAAAATATTTCCTCTGTTCAAACAATCCTGATGACCTTGTGATATATACTGTGGGGTGAATATAATCTGGTTATTTACATTTTGTATTTGCTCCTTGATTTTTTAAACTGAATTAACTGATGTGTAGTCGGATCCATATTCATTGTGTGTTGTCCTAGTGATTGTTGCATCATGGTACTCTCAGATGGATTTATTTTAACTAGTAACTGCTCATTTAAATCCCGGCTTGATTGAGATGCATTGCGCCGTTGTTTTACATAAAGCTTATTATTTGGTTTATGGATTAGGGCTATGTCCAATTTTTTCTCCTCTTTCATTTCTTCAATTACTGTGGGCACTGTGTTTTGACCAATTGCGAGTGGGCCTACTTTGGTTCTGAACTGGTTATTATATTCAGTGTTACCTTCCCTTGTCACGGTCGGAGTCATTTGATCAGGATCGGTCTTTGTTCCTTCTGGAATGTATTGCTGCACTCCGGTTTGAAATCGTTCTTCAGGTTCCCCTCTGTGCGCTATCCACTCTACCCTCGACGGTAATGTTTCATACGTGTTTTCTACTTCGCGTATTGCTTCGTTTAACGAATACTTAATTTTATATCATACTTCTTGGGCAGCCTTCGGGCCGGACCACGCCTGTCCAGTCTTCTGTCGATGGAGCTGACTGTTTAAATTCTGCCCTGGGTGCCATGCTAAGTACCCTCGCACGACTTGCATAGTGTGCAACTTGTGCTTTGTCTCCGGAGCACAAAGACGACGACTGCCATGCCTGCAAATTGTTTGAGTTTCAAAAGACTCTTCGGGCACGACTGGCTCGATGTAGTGAAATGCAAAGTCCGAATACTCAACACACGCCAGATATCTTCGCTGAAGAATCCGAACATGAGGATGTCAAGTGTCAGCGGCAGAAGAGACCATCTCGGTTCCAGAGTCTGATTCTGAACTCTATATAGACATGGAGTCTGAAGATATGCCTCCGGGACAGTGCCATGAGCACCAATGACCCCTTGCCCATTAAGCCTATACCCAAAACCCCTAAGGCTTAGGCACCACCTCTGCCTTCTGGCCAAGGTCGGCACAGTTTGTTTCATACGCCTGGGTCTTATCTTCTGGCTCATGGAAAGGACAACATTCAAGAAGTGTCCTCAATGAGGGTCGAAGTTTCCCCACACCGATCTCCATAAGGTGTGCAACCTCTGCCTCTCACCGGAGCACGAGGCCCGAGACTGTTCAGCTTGTGCCTCCTTCCGCTCCAAAAAGACAAATCAGGACCGACCAGCTTGAAGAACCATGGCTCGCTTGTCATCTTCCATCCCAGACGACATCTTCTGAGAAGGCGTCGACGTGCCAGAACAGGAGCGGGTTGAACAAGGCCTAGTCAGCGATGCCGAGGACTCTGACGTCGAGGACATCACTCCAGCACATCGGGTCATAAGTACACACGTCAACCTCGACACCCTTGAAAAAAGGCTTCGGTCACACCTTCACCTTCTGGCCCAGGTGCACACTGAGAGACTGCTTCCCATACCTCGCCTTCGGGCCTGGTAAAGAAGCCTAATAAGCCTTCAGGCGACTGGCTCGAGTCAGCCTACTCCCGGTACCGGCACCAAAAAAGAAGCCATCCTCTTCCTCATCCACGCCGATTGCTGCTTCCACATCCAAGCACTTGGCGCCGAAGACTGGCACGGCTCCCCGGCACCAAAAACACACTCTGAGCCGACCAAAAAACTGTCACCAAAAGGCCCCAACTCCCAGGCCTCTGAGCCGAAAAGAAATGTTCCACCGTCCAAAGACACTGCAAAAGGTCATGGTTCGAAGAAAAAAGACCATAACACCACTGCCGATTCGGTGCCGAAAAAGCCTACCGAACCAAAGACCTTGGCACCGCAGGATCTACCTTCCACAGAAGAACTATTTCGACCAGATCCTACCCAAAAACTCTTGTAAAAGATCCCAACACTGGTCGCTTGTCTCATAGCTCTAAGAAACGACCACTAGATGCGCCTGCACCAGCTCCTCCTCCTAAGGACATTGCAACCTCTCCATTAAGGATCCCTCATCCTCCTTCTCCACCACCAACTCCTCCTCCACCACCACATCACTCTCCTACACCATCTCCTACTCCAGTAGAAGATGATGATGGAATAACACCTTGATGATACAGGGGGAGGTGCGGACAATGAACCAATAGACAATCCAAGTCCTCCTGGCTCCCCTGAGCCTTGGGATGATTATAGCACCCAGACATGCCTAACATTCCACAACAGGAAATGTACCCCTCCAGGCCTCCCTAATGTCGACGTATCCCTTGAGAAAATGACACCGCTAAATCTATGGGAGCCTTGCAGTCGCAAGCTCCCAGACGCTCCTTCCGTCGATCATCTTACAGAGTCCACACCAGAGGCTACTCCTCAGATAGCCCCTCCACTTCTTACAAGACCCCTACCCAATCCACCTTCACTAGAGGCTACCAGAGGTGGTTACAGGGGTAACAATAACAAAGGCAGAGGTCAAACTAACAACTCCCGCTCTGCCTCCACCCCTACCCAATGACTTCCCTCCACTTCCCCCACACTATTCCACTCCAGTCGTGGGAAGGCTGCAACAATTCCTTCCTGTCTAGACCAACATCACATCAGACAGGTGGGTACAACAAATAATTTGATCAGGTTACTGTCTCGAACGAACATCTACCCCCCCCAAACATACCACCCAAACAGCGTCCAATGTCGCAAGAACATTAGTTACTGCTAAATCTATACATACAATCGGACCACTTCCACATGGTTACACTCCAGCAGGTCCTTCCTCTTCTTTCACAAAACGACTTCCTTGCTACCATAGATCTCAAGGACGCCTATTTCCACACTCCCATTCACACTGCTCACAGAAAGTATCTAAGATTTGTAGTGGATGGTCCGCACTACCAATTCAAAGTACTCCCATTCGGAGTCCCAACAGCACCAAGAGTGTTTACCAAGTGCCTAGCGGTGGTGACCGCACACTTAAGACCACACATTCACCTCTTCCCATATCTCGACGACTGACTCATAAAAGCCAGCTCGTACAGCCAGTGTGTACAACACACTCACACCACTATCCAACTACTCCATGACCAGGGGTTCACGGTAAACCACACCAAGTGCCATCTGCAACCGTCCCACGTACAACCATACCTCGGTGCCTCAAACACCTCAACAGCGCTAGCTTATCCTTCTCCTGCCAGAATAGCAAACATGCAAGCTCTTCTAACAAAATTTCAACCGGAACACACTCTTCCTGCTCGAGTGTTCATTCAACTCATAGAGATGATAGCATCTTGCATATTCATAGTGCCTCATGTAAGACTCCAGATGCATTCTCTCAAGAGTGCTTAGCACGCCAATGGAACCAGGCTCAAGGTCAATTAACAGATCTAGTGTTGGTGGACGGTCTTACTCACCGCTCTCTGCAATGGTGGAACACCAAAAACCTTTACAAAGGGCGACCGCTCCTAGAGCCAGTTCCTCAAATAGTAATGACAACGGACGCATCGCTCTCCGGCTGGGGAGCTCACCTACTGCAACACACCATGCAGGGCAGGAGGACACCACAACAAAAGTTACTCCACATCAACCACCTGGAGTTACTAGCCATATTCCTAGCTTAAAAGTATTTCAAAAGCAAATATCTGGCAAGGCTGTCTTAGTCCGCACAGACAACATGACCGCCATGTACTACATACAAAAACAAGGCGGCGCACACTCCGCTAGCACATAGCGTATGGAGGTAGGCTATACCTCAGAACATTTTCCTCTTAGCCCAACATGTTCCAGGAGTACAAAACACCATAGCCAATCTGTTAAGCCATCAGACGCAAGAGATCCATGAGTGGGAACTTCATCCACAAGTTCTTCAACCGTTCTTACAGATGTGGGGACAACCTCAGATAGACCACTTTGCCACCCACAAACGCCAAATGCCCAAGCTTCGCCGTCAGATATCCACACCCAATGTCCAAAGGCAATGCGATTTGGATGAACTGGTCAGGCAGATTTGCGTACGCTTTTCTACCTCTCCCTCTCATTCCACTAGTGGTGCAGCAACATTCCTTAACTCTCATTCTAGTTGCTCCAAATTGGGCCAAACAACCGTGATACACCACCTTGCTGGAACTTTCAGTAGTACCGCACCAAAAGCTATACCGATCTCCACGCCTCATAACCTAGAACCATGGAGAGATCAGACACCCGGACCCAGCTCAGCTCAACCTTGCGATCTGGCTCCTGAAGTTCTAGAATTTGGTTACCTTAACCTTCCCCCTGACTGTATGAACATTATTAAAGAAGCTAGACGTCCCACCACTAGAGCATGCTATGCAGCTAAGTGATAACCTTTTGTAATATATTGTCATAACATCAATCCCCTAGATGTGTCTGTTCAGCACATCATAGGCTACTTATTACACCTCCAAAGATGTAACTTAGCCTACACACCTATTAGGCTGCATCTTGCTGCCATTGCAGCATGTCTACAAAATAGACCGCATCTATCACTTTTCAAAGTACCTGCCATTAAAGCCTTTATGGAAGGCCTCAAAAGAAGAATTCCTCCCAGAGCATCACCTACACCTGTGTGGAATTTAAACCTTGTTCTCACATGGCTAAAGGGACCTCCCTTTGAACCTTTACATGAATGTGAGCTACAGTTCTTAACATGGAAAGTTGCCTTCCTAGTAGCAATTACTTCTCTACGAAGAGTTAGTGAGCTACAAGCACTTCAAGAACCTTTTCTGCAGATGCAGCATAATAAGGCCTTTCTCTGAACTAATCCAAAATTCCTTCCTAAAGTAATTTCTCCCTTACACCTCAATCAATCTGTCGAGCTGCCTGTATTTTTCTCGCAGCCACAAACAGTCGCAGAAAGAGCTCTTCATACCTTAGATGTAAAAAAAAAAAGCATTGCTTTACTACATTCAAAGAACACAACCCTTTCGTAAGACCAAACAACTTTTTGTCTTTCTCACCACCACACAAGGGCAACCCCATATCAAAATCTGGAATAGCTAGGTGGATTGTCAAATGCATACAAATTTGCTACCACAAAGCTAAACGTACATTATCTGTCCCTCCTAAAGCCCACTCCACAAGAAAGATAGGGGCTTCAATGGCATTTTTAGGGAACATTCCCTTAGATGATAATCTGCAAAGCAGCTACATGGTCTAAACCGCACACATTCACAAAACACTATTGTGTAGATGTGCAAAGCTAACAAGCTACTGTGGGCCAGGCTGTACTCAAAACACTATTTCAAACTGCTGCAACAGATACTGGAGGTCGCCGCTAGGAGGGGGTACTGCTATACAATCTTTGCATAATGTGTAATCTGCAGCTCATGTGCCTCGAACGGAAAATGCCACTTACCAGTATGCATCTGTTCTTGGCATGTAGAGCTGCAGAGTTGCACCCACCCGCCTCCCCGGCTACCTTTATCTGTTCCAGTATTATCTTAATTAGATGCAGCTTATATGAGCATCCTACAAAGCTCCATCATTTCTCTGCTGGCGAAAAACAATTTAAGGATAGAGCCGATGACCATGCGCAATGTGATCAAAGGAGGAGTCGCCTATCTTGTGACTTCCAAAGACTTTTCAGGACAAAAACAAGTGCAAACATCCGGGCCCAACACTAGATGGCGATCTATGCATAGTGTGTAGCTAGGCAGCTCTACATGCCAAGAACAGATGCATACTGGTAAGTAGCATTTTCCTTTAAAAGGATCACAACACTTAAGTTGGTGTTGCACAAATGAGAATTATTTACTGAAACCAGATTTCAACACAGTCATTTGTGTGCAATATAGTTTCAGCAGTAAAACTATATCCATGTGCAAATTTAGAGTCCATTTTCAATGGTAAATGTGCCGTCTGTAAATGACCGTGCGCTACCACACATGCTTTAGGTACAAACTCATGTCCAATAAACCTAGGTAAGTCACGAAAGTTGGTCTTAATGAAAAAAAAATTGTTACGGATCTAACCAGTTTGGGACGCACTGCTATAGGTGTTTCTTGTCGTCTTTTGTGAGGTGCTGAATAGTATATGCTCAGTCTGACCTGAGGTGGCTCCTGAGGTTTGGTAATTTTCCGGAGTTTGAGTGAGGATTTAAAGTGAATGTACAAATAGCCATATTCCAAGGCTGTTTAAAAATTTCATTTTAAATATTTCTACCAAGGATTACTAAACTGACTGGGAAAATTCAAATTGCACCTGCATTGACATTATCCTAGAAAACTACATAAACAGGAAGTAACTTTTTGTAATAATTAAAACCTGATGTAAAACTAGACACCTTTCATATGTAGTCAAGGAACGCTTTGTTAGGAAACCAGCTCCTATTTTAAAATGCAAATTTGAATTAAGTTATGAATGCTTTTGATCTTGTAGGATTCAAAATCAATAAGAAAAATCGATGTGTAATCTCAAACGCTAACTAGTTACAGTAAAATCTATAGTTATGTGCAGGGTTTTCGTGGACTAACACAAAATGTATAAATGCATCAGACTCCTAATGTTATCTTTTTGGGCAGATAAACAAGAGAACCAGCCAGCCTATGGTGAACATATTTATGGACAAAGAGAGCGGCAAACCCAAGGGAGATGGATTGGTTTCATTTGAGGATTCAACCACTGCAAAGGCTGCTGTTGAGTGGTATGATGGTGAGTGTTATACCCATTATATGGTCCTGCTTGAAAGTGCAGATGTCCCCAGCCAATAGTTACTATCACTGTGGCGCCACCCGTGTGTTTGGTGCCAGGAGTACGTGTTTTGATCGGCAGAAGTTGTGTGCTTCCCCAAAAGTGTTTGCCTGTATTTTTCTCACAGCCACAAACAGTCGCAGAAAGAGCCCTTCATACCTTAGATGTCAAAAGAGCATTGCTTTACTACAATCAAAGAACACAACCCTTTCGTAAGAGCAAACAACTTTTTGTCTTTCTCACCACCACACAAGGGCAACCCCATATCAAAATCTGGAATAGCTAGGTGGATTGTCAAATGCATACAAATTTGCTACCACAAAGCTAAACGTACATTATGTGTCCCAGCTGGGATCATTTTGTTTTTGTATCCAACTGGCTAGGCTTGAATTTTCAGGGGCGCACACATGACATTGTAAGGCTGCAAAAGTGTCTTAACCAACTAGATCATTTATGGTCTTTCTTTCTCTGGCAGCAGCACCGGTGGGACGAGGGAAGTCATTAATATACATGGTTAAGATTTAGCTCGACAGCGCAACTGTTACCTGACCTTTTAACCTACACCAACATTCTTCTACATTTCTTTGTTTCCACACAAATACATATTAATTACCAAGAGATGATTTACTTGTAATACTTCACATAACCATACATCACTCCTGTAAAGCCAGAACTATTGGCATTTCCAATGCTTTTTGTTGTTTTGAACCTGTTGAGTCCGCATTAGAATGAAAGTTAAGCAAGTGGTGTATTGACAGCAGTCATGGGCATGATATGCAAAGAGTATGCTACTGTAATCTGCCTGCCTTTCTCTGGGTTGCCTTATATTTTCCTTCTGTGGATTGGACTAGAGCTGCTCCATATTTTAACAAACCTTCACAGGCCTCGAAAAATCCAAGATGGACCAAACCGCACAGAGGACACTATATGTGGAAGAGCCATGTTTTAATTTTTTTATCGGACCCGCGTGACTGCGGAAGGTCGTTTCAGTGTTATTCAGTCAGCCATATGAACTATCTCTCCCCCCCCCCCCCCCCCCCCTTCTCGCTCTATTGATTACTGGTAGTTTTACCCTTCCTTTCCATACAGTTCTCTTCCAGGGGATCCTCATCAATCAGGGAAAAAACAGCAAAGCATGTTTGAAAACTGTTTTGATGCTTAGCACAATCTCTCTGATAGGACTGAAAGCATTGACAGCTCCCAGGCTGCATTGCAGCAAACATTGCCTAAAAAGGCTGAAAACCTAACTCATAGCAACATAGAAATAAACTGACACCGTGCCTATAAGGCAGTCATGACCCCCAGTTTCCCATCATGCATCAGGGGTGACAGTTAGGTCAGTTGTTATTTCCGGCTCCTTCAGGAAGGACCATTGTAGGAAGGTAGATCCCTGACTATGGTTGCCCCCAACTTTTTGCCTGGTGTTTTGCTGGTTTTCTGACTTAGTTGACCTGGGACCCTGCTATTCAGGGCCCCAGGCCTACTGCTCTCTGTAAAATGGATTCCATGTACCTTAGGTACATATCTAAATTGGATACTGAGTCACCTTATCAGTCCCTGTACAGTGTACCTTAGGTACCCAGGGCATAGGTGTACCCAGGGCCTACCAGGGGCTGCAGCATGTATTATGCCACCCCTGGATTGACTAACTAAAACTGACACAACTGGCTGCACGACAGCTGGGGCAAGGTGGTGTACTCACCCTTTGCTTTAGATATAGTATACCTATATCTAACCCTAAAATGGACACACAGATCTCCTATCAGTCACTCCTATGGCAGGCCTTAACAATCCTGAAGGCAGAGTGCTTGGAATCGTGTGAGATGGTGCTCTGGCATGAGCTGAGCCTGTCTGCGGCTTTCGGGATCTATCCCTTAGCCGTTTCCATGATATCGCATACCATATACTCTTAAGTGCATTATAATCCTCGCGGTTATATGCCAACTCTGGTATCGCTTTATCAAAACATGTCGAGTAAGGTGTCATACGAATTGGAATACTAACCCCTCGCCAATTCTGGCGACGGGGTTAGCATTCCACCCTTCTAGAGGGACACGACATGTATGTAACCCCTAACCCCGGTTAAAGTCAAACAGAGCCTCAGCTCCACAAAATGGATGCTGCCACCGAGACACAAGTCTGCCCTCCTGCTGCTGGGAGTCCTCCCAGAGCAGGAGATAAGGACAAAGGGTTTCCTGCCAGGGGAGGTGCCAGCACCGTCCCAGACAGGATTTTGTGTATTGTAGGTAGGCAGGGCTTCAGAGGAAGGTGACTGCACGTGGCACCCCGGTGCTCACTGTGCATAGGCTGGCTTGAACCAGTTCCAGGGACACTCCAGACCCTGTGCTGGGGAAAAGCCCGCCAAGGAAGTGGGTGTAACCACCCCCCTCCTGGCCCCACCCCTAGGGCAGGACTTAGTCGCGTGCCAGCCCCCTTTTCCCAGATAAAGGTAGGGACTGGCCCCCTTCCAAATCAGATCATCTTTGGAATCAAGATACCACTTTCCACGAAAGGACTTCACGATTTCTTCTTCAAGATTCTCCCTTGTGGCTAAGGAGTAGTCACCCTGCATCCGCAGGCACCATCTAAGAACACTGCGGTCTGCTGCACGTCCTTCCTCCGGAATCCGACTGCCCAGCTCGACGAGACCCGGCTTCCCTGGCACCTCTGACCTCTACCCACCTCTACAGCACAGCTGAGAACCGTGGGTGCGACGAGACCTCGAGGGACCGGCCATCGCCAAGACTGCACGACTTCTGCACAGCAAGCCCACCGAGTAATTTCCTGGTGAGTGCTTTGGGGTCCGAGAAGCCCCCACCCTGAGCAGCTCCCGCACCGAAGAGCAGCCCCCCAGCATCTCCACGATCGGCGTGGGGCCCTTCTGCTTTTTGCTGCTCACCGCGTTGTTTGGCTACTAGCCCGCTGGCTTGTGGCCTTCCGAACGACGCCCGACGACAATACTGCTGCTAGTCTGGTTGCTCCAGACTGGCCCTTGCTTCCCTCCATCGGAGAAGTACCCTGGACCCTCCTGGTCCGGCTAAGACGCCATTTTAGGTCCACCGCGTGGGCCTTGCATTTGTCAAGACTTGTTGCCCAATCCTGGGTCCAGCGACGTCGACAGCAAGAACCTTCGTGGGACAGCTCGCACCTCCATCCTGGTCGCCGACAACGCCTCCTGGTCCGAGAGACTGCAGAGCCCAGCAGCGCCCACTCACCTGACTGCGGTGACTTCGCCCGGTGCCATCCTGGTGCCCACTTAATCACTGGCTAGTGATTCAAGAACTTGGTCCCCTCTGCTTTCAGGTTTTCTTCTTCCCTGATCCAGGCTTGGATCCATCGAACTTTTCTTCACTGGTCGCCTGCCAGCAACTTCCTTCTTCCAGGCTCCTGGTCCGGCACGAGGATTCCCGACGTCTTTTCGGACCTATGCAGCTGCAGCCCCTGGGCTAGGTAACTTCGGCATTTCGGTGCCCCAGCATAGCCTCACTATCCAAGGGTCAGGATCCACTGTCGTTTTCTTCCTACCAGGTCGGGTTCGCCCGTAAACACTAACTTTGTGAATTCTAGCTTCCATAGACTTTGTCCCGCATCCCGCGTGAGAGTGCACACTCTGCACCCGAGTTCCCTAGGCCTCCTGCTAGTAATCTAAAGGTTCAGTAGTCCAGTCCTAGCGATCCCAAAGCCTCTGAGAATCGTTACTTACCTGCTAGTAATTCGCATTCCACTTTTAGAGTATATGGTTTTTCGTGCCCCTCGGGCATTTGTGTATAACGTGCTAACTTAAGTATTTTCATAAGAGTTTTGTTGTGTGCTTAGCACCCTGTCCTCATAAAGAGTACAGGGTTGTTGTGATTCTAATAAATACATTGTTTATTTTCATAACACTTGTGTGGTGTCCTTTCACTGGGTGTTCAAGGGGTAATGTGATGGTAAAACAGCTGGCTTAACACGCCCTCTAGAGTCTTAGCCTTAGACTGCTCGTATCCATGCTACTAGGATAGCTGGTCTATAAGGTTGACTTACAACCAATCATCAATAAGGGTTGTTTGGACTGATATATAGTGATCACTAGAATAGTGAGCACTGCACATCAGGCCAACTTCTCACAACCATGGTTACACAGCTCCACTTCTTTATGATTGTTGTCAGAAATAATCTTCAGTTTTCAGGAAAATTTTTACTTAATTCGACGACTTTCATCCTCTGAATTAAGATTCGGTCTTTTTTTAACAGAATTTGGCGGGTTTTTTCGACTCAAAATGTCATCTCTTTTTGACCCCTGCCCTTCTTGTGGAAAAAAGGCCAGGTCAGACTCTCATGCAGTCGGTATTCTTTGTTTACCTAAGGACCATGTCCCCAAGACTTGCCCTCATTGCCAGTCTTTATCCAAAAGGACTCTGAAAGACCGAGAGAATCCGTCTTTATGGGCAGGCAGAAAATGATAAATCATCTTCCAGAGGCAGGTCACCGGTGAGGAAAGGCTCCAAGAGGGCCAAATCTTCTTTTAGAAGCAAGTTTCCTCGCTCTTCCACTTCAGCGTCGGGCTAGGCACTGAAAATTCTACCACCGGTGGGAATTATGTCCAAAAGAAGACCTTGGGCGGCGGGCTCGCTATCGAGAGAACACAGACATTCAGGTACGTCACTTCATGCACCGTCTGTCAAAGAATCGTTGTGAAAAAGTGGCTCTATATATACTGGACTAGAAGGAAGTACAGTGTGTATAGAGTCCACCAACCCCAGAGGTATAACAGAGGTTAATGTCTGAACTGACCTTCTGTAGTAGGGGATCTCTGTGTATAGTCATAATCTAGTGAATAGTCCCGCCCATGTGCGTGGACCCCGGAGCAATCAAAAATCTCTTAAAGTGTCGAAAAATGCAGAACTGCACAGACACTTAAGAGAGAATTAAAGACAGATAATGCACTGTCCAGTACTTCAACTAGAAATTCCACCAAAAATCCACAAAACAGCAAAGCCTGTCCAGATTTCCCTTGCTTTAGCAGCAAAAATCCTCTGGAATGATAGAGAGGAGGACCTGGACAGACAAGCCCCATAGGCTGCCATTATGTGGCTCAGAACAGGATACTGTGCCTTTAAGAGAACTTTCCAGAACTTCACAGTATCCCAGAATGCACTGCAGGTCCCTTTTACTTTCAGTTCTTTTTTCCGGCTCCTGCAAGCAGGACCCTGGAGCATTGAGCTCTCCCTTTTCAAGGGTTTATTGGTGATTTTTCACTATTTTCCATTTGAGTGCTTCTAAAGTACTTTAGTGCTTTTCTTGGTTTTTGCTCCTTTTTTATGTCAAATATGCCTGCATTATTTGACAAATGCCCGGAGTGCTCCAGGAAGAAGGCCAAATCAGATCACCATGAGGTGTGTATCCTCTGCCTTCCCTCTTCCCATGTCCCAGAGGTGTGTGTAATTTGTAAAGACTTCTCTGGCAGGACCCTGAAGGACAGAAAGAAGATCAGGCTTCAGGGCCTCGAGGAAAGAAGGCTTAAGGCGCAAGGTGGGTCTGGAGGGGCTTCTGCCTGTGCTGAGGCCTCTGGGGGGCTCCCCAGGGGCAGGAAGACCAGCAAGCGTCCCCATTCTCCGTCTGGGTCGATTGCACCGACTACGACGTCGAGAGGGATTACTACAGTCTGTTCCCCGTCTCCCCAGGGCTCTAGGTCGAAGCGACGTCGAAGGAATTGAACAGACCGCCGTCTAAGTCTCCTGTGACGATTTCGTCATCCTCGTCGCGACGTCGAAAGGCCCGGCGTCGGCGCTCGCCGTCGGCAAAAGGAGATCGTCGTCGAGGTTAACCTCGTAGTCAAGGAGTGGATTGCCGTCGAGGCGCAAGAGGTCGCCGTCGAGGAAGAGACGCTCGACGTCGAGGGACCGATGCTCGCCGTCGAGGGACCGACGCTCGCCGTCTGGTCGCCGTTCTTCGACGTCGAAGAGACGTGAAAAGAGGCCTGAGGCCATGGGAGGCTCGCAAACGTCCCAGGCTGGAAAGGAAGACTGATCACCGGGCTCGGTGTACTCCGAGGTGTATACTCCGTCGCATAGGCCAGTTACACCTCCGCCTCCATTGCCGAGGGGTCTCCCTCCGAGGGCTCCTACCCCTCCTCCTTTGCCTCCGCTTCCGCAAACCGAACCTCGACCTCAGGTGCCAGAAAGGCCACCTCCGGTTCCTCCGAGGTCGGTCTCATTGCCCAGGCTTCCGACCCCTCCCAAGGGGACTCCTAAGCCGAAGGCCCCGGCCAAACCTAAGACACCCACTCCGGTGGAACCGGCGGATCGACCGAGGCCTAGGAAGTCGCGATCACGCTTTGGTCGGAGAGGAAGATCGAGGAGTCGACGCAGATCCTCCACTAGATCTAGGCGTCACCATAGGAGGCGGGGATCCAGGTCCCGCACGGACTCCTCCAGGACACGATCCTATTCACCGACCTTGTCGGATTCCCCAGGGACAAGGGTGTCTCCAGTGGACGACATGAGCACGTTCCAGGAGGTTCTCCTGAGGGGGGGGGGGGGCTACAAAATTGGGCATCACGGTGACGGCTCCAACACCTACGACGTCCGTGATCTTTGAGTCACTTCACAAGAAGCATTTCTCACCCTCTGCTGCCATTAGTGCCAGGTTTGGTGGAACCTGCGGAGGAGCTGTTCCTAACGCCAGCGGTCGCTCCCTCCCGACTTCTGAAGAAGTACAGGGCCCCGGATTCGGACCCGGCTTTCCTGCGGATAGATCCGGTACCCGACTCCGTTATAGTGACGGCGGCCAGGAAGTTACACTCTACCTCCCCGTCCTCCACCGTGCCGCCCGATAAGGAAAGCCGATGGATCGACTCGGCTGGAAGGAAGGCTTGTGGGACTGCATCACGGCCATGAAAGCCTCCAGCAATTCGTCGTTGCTGGGGCGGTACGACCGTGCCCTGTGGGACTCCCTGCAACAGTTCACGGACCTTCTGCCACGAGACAAGAAGGAGGACTTCCAAGAGATCCTTAAGGAAGGGATGCTGGTTTCAAACCAGGTCATCAGCGCGGCTGCGGATATCTCTTTTGGCGGCCCATGGTTACTGTCATGGGATCAACCAGCGACGTCATGCTTGGCTCAGGCTCACGTCACTCAAGCCGGAGGCCCAGCAGCGGGTGGCCAATCTGCCTTTTTCCAGGGAAACCCTGTTTGGAAAACATGCCGATGAGGAGATGGCCCGCATGAAGGCGGAGGCAGAGACCCTGACGGCTGTGGGCTTGGAGAAGCCCAAAGATAAGAAGTCCTACCGACCGTTCCAGAGACGGTTCGGTGCACAGGGAAGAGGACGAGGGCAGTTTTCGGGACGGCAGCAGTTCCGGAGACCCTTCCAGAAGCGCCAGAAGGGTAGAGGTGGACAACAGTCCTCTACAGCGAACAAAGGCCCGGCCGGGTCTCGACCCTGAGCGGTTACTTCCCCTTCATCCGTTACCCGCTCCGGTGGGGGGAAGCGTTCAATTTTTTCTGGCAGAGTGGAGAAAAATTACTCAGGACCAGTGGGTGCTGAATATTGTTTGCAATGGATACAGTCTTTGGTTCACCAGCCCGCTGTAGGCGAGGGGGGTCTGCAATCCTATGGTCACCCCAGATTTTTGCTTTTTGCTTCACTGGTTTACGACTTTCCCTGGCTGTGGGCCTGCTAATCAGACCCACAGCCTAGCTGTTCTCGCTCTAAATTGACAACCATGTACCTTAGGTGCATTTACCAATTGGTACTGGGCCACCTTATCAGTCCCTGTACAGTATACCTTAGGTATCCAGGGCATAGGTGTACCCAGGGCCTACCAGGGGGCTGAAGCATGTATTATGCCACCCCTGGCTGGCCATCTAAACAGACTCAACTGGCTGCACGACAGCTGGGGCAAGGTGGTGTAATCACCCTTTGCTTTAGATATAGTTTTGCAGCGTGAATCTTTCTGGATTCACTATGCTGTGCATTATTCCGCGGTCTTGTGGTTGGGTCCGGATTCGTAGTCTTTTCTTTGTTTTTTTTTTTGTTTTTTTTCTCTTTGCCCAGGTGGGCGTCGGCGTCACACCCCCTTTTGGGTGTATTTCCGGTGACGTCGGCATGCTTCCTGCGGAAGCTCCCACTCTTGGGCGCCATCTTCAGATTCTTTTTTTCCGCGGTCGGGTCTGGATCGTTCCCGTTTGGGCTCCAGACATTTTTGGAGAAAGAAGAAAGAAAATACAGAAAAGACGAGGAGAAGTCATCTGAAGACTCCAGGGGACTTCACCGACGAAAGACAAGCAAAGATAAGGCGTTTTCCATCCAGATCTTCGACGACCGTCGACGAACACGCGACCAGAGAGCCCCTGGACGCTCGAGGATGGACAACACGCCGTTCAAGTTCTGCCGGAACTGCCACCACAAGTACGCGCAGAAAGACCAGCACCCGGTATGCAACCTTTGCCTACCGGTGGACCACGAAAGCGGAGACTGCAACGCCTGTTCCGCCTTCACCCCGAAGACCCTTCGTGTGAGAGAGAGGCAGAGGGTAGCACACGCCACCCTGCAGGGGAAGGCCCCGACCCCGTCGCTCTACGAGCTGGGGATGTCCTCCGAGGAAGAAGACAACGCTGCCGCCGAAGACGACTGCTACACGGTCGTAGAGACCGATTACACGAAGACTTCTGACAAGGTAGGAGACTCTTCGGCCCCCAAGAACCCGAGAGACTCTGAGTCTCGAAAAATCGAGGGCAAGACCCCGAAAGCGCCGACGCCAAAAAAGGCAGCGTCCGCGACTACTCCCAGGCCCAGCGGATCCTCAGAGAAGGAGTCCCCGGCGCCGAGAGCTGCTGATCAGCAGAAGACGTCGAAAATCGTCCCCGAAAAGGATCGATCGACGAGGGAGAAAGACCCGAAACTGTCGACGACGACCAGAGACCCGATATCCGGTTCGACGTCGAAAACTTCGACTCCGAGAGGCACGGCGACGAGCCATCCGTCGAAGAGACCGGCGGAACCATCCGACGCGGAACACGCGGCCGAGATGGAAAAGAAAAGAAGGCGCCTCGAGGCAGAGATGGAGAACTTCATGCAGCGGAAAAAAGATTTCGACGCAAGGATGAAGGCCTTCACGATCCCTCACAAGACCAAGCCACCAGTGCTGGAGGCGGTCGAGGAGGAAGAAGAGGAGGTCGCCGAAGTCACCGAGCAAGACCGGGACGTCGAGGTGTTCGACGACCAGGAGGAGTACGAGAATCCCCACGAGAGCTACGGCTATGGGGAGGAAGATGAGGGCAGGACAGACACAGAGTCGGCGCCCTATGACCTTCAGGATGTGGATTACATCGATGTCGAGACCGACAGCCCGGAGGAGGTGGTCGACACCTACCCCTCGAGGCCCTCGCCGCCGGACAACATCGGGGCCTACAACGCGGTGATACAATCTGCCGCAGCAGCTTTCAAGCTCAAGCTCGACGAAGAGAAGCAGAAAGCAGACTTTCTTCTGGAAACATTGCTCCCAACACAAACGAGGAGCCAGTTCCTCCCGATGCTCGAGAGCGTCTTGGCTCAGGGGAAGGAAGCTTTCAGGGAGCCCGCAACATGCAAGGCAGTGACTCCCAGAACTGAGAAGAAGTACAAGCATGCCGCGAAGGACCCGGCCTACATTCAGGGCACGGTCTCCGCAGACTCCATTATCACGGCCACAGCAAGGAGGAGGGCTAACGTACCCACTACCTCGGGCCCGCCACCGGATAAAGAGAGCAAAAGGATGGATCTGGTGGGCAGAATGATCGAACGGAATGCCGCGACCCACTGGCGCATGGCTAATTCCAACGCCCTGGTGAACAGACACATGTACCAAATCATGGAGGGACTGGGACAGTTGGTGAAGGACTTGCCCCAGGATGCCAAGCAGAAAGCCGAAAAGCTAATTGAAGAGGGGAAGAATGCTGCAAATTCTTGCCTTAAGACGGCTCTGGATGGGGCAGACACGGCCAGCAGGCTCATGATGATGGGCGTCACGGAAAGGAGACACGCCTGGCTCAGGATATCCGGTTTCAAACCGGAGGTGCAACACAGCATCCTGAACACCCCGTTCAACGGCAGTACGCTTTTCGGACAAACAGTTGATGAGCAACTCAGCCAACTTAAGAAGGATAACGAAACAGCAAGGTCCATGGGAGCATTGCAGTTCAGAGGGAACAAGAGGGGCACCCCGTCACGGAGGCCCGGCGGAAGAGGCGGAAACCAGCCAGGTACTTCACACCAGGCTTTCCAGCAAACGCACCAGGCAGACTCGCAGGGTCAGCAGGGCCATCAGAAACAGCCCTGGCAGTACCAACAAAGAGGCCAGTCCTTTCGAGGGAGAAATGGACGAGGACAAAATAGAAGAGGGGGCCAGCAGCCCACCTCCAAGTGACTTCGAAAAAATCCGTGTGCCCACCCACAAAAAAGATCCCAGGGGGCAGCACGTACAGATGGGTCAAGACAAACTAGACACCCACGACCACAGGACACCAGTGGGAGGGAGATTAAGATTCCACCTCCAGGAGTGGAGAGGAATCACATCAGACAAATGGATCCTCAACATTATCCAATTCGGATACTGCATAGAGTTGGAGGCGAGGCCAACAAGCAGAAAACCAAGAAGAAAGCCGCTAGCAAGCAAGCAGCTGCAGTGCCTTCAGGAAGAAGCAAAAGAACTCCTGCGGAAGCAGGCCATAGAAAGGGTACCATTCAAGGAAAGAAACACAGGAGTATACTCAACATACTTCCTGGTACCAAAAGTAGACGAGACAATGAGGCCCATTCTCGATTTACGGTTCGTGAACCGATTCATAAGAACGCAAAAATTCAAAATGACCTCCCTGCAAGAGGTGCTCCCACAGTTGCAGACCGGGGACTTCATGGTCACGATAGACCTCAAAGACGCATACCTGCACATCCCAATGAACAGGAAGCACAAGCACATGCTCAGGTTCACCGTGGGAGAAAGCCACTACCAGTTCACGACACTGGCCTTCGGTCTAAAATCGGCACCAAGAGTTTTCACAAAGTGCCTCGCAGCAGTCGCGGCGCACCTAAGAAGGCAGGGGATACATGTATACCCTTACCTGGACGACTGGCTGGTGAAAGCAAACTCATACCAGAAATGCAAGCTGCACGCACATACAGTGACCAGCACGCTCATAAACCTGGGGTTCTCCATCCATTGGAAGAAATCATCAATGGAGCCGGAACAAGTGAAGATCTTCCTGGGAGCACAGATCAACACCTTACAGGGCAAGGTGTTCCCCAGCGAGAAGAGGGCGAGGGCGCTGGTGAAGGAAACTCGCCTCTACCGGAAGGGACAAGCTCGGACAGTGAGGACGGCGAGCAAGATCATGGGGATGATGGCATCATGCATCCACCTGGTACCGAATGTACGACTCCACATGAGACCCATTCAAGAATGGCTACAGGAGCAATGGTCACAAGCTACAGGCAGTTGGGAGGATCTAGTGGTTGTAACGCACGCAGTGCAGAAGGAGATGACATGGTGGACCATGGAGAACATAGCAAGGGGAAAGCCTCTAACGCCCCCAACGCCAACAGTGACCATCACCACAGACGCATCCCTGAAGGGATGGGGCGCTCACATGGAGGAGCTCAAGGTGAGGGGACTGTGGACACCGACGGATGCCACAAAGCACATCAATTACTTAGAATTGAAGACAATTTTCCTTGCACTGAAGGCCTTTCAAACAAGACTGTACAAGCACAAGGTATTGATACAAACAGACAACACCACTGCGATGTTCTACATCAACAAGCAGGGGGGCACACAGTCCGCACCGCTTTCAACGCTGGCGCAGGAGATATGGAGATGGGCCATCCCTCTCAAGATAGACCTGCTAGCCATACACCTACCAGGGAAGGACAACATACAAGCCGATTGGCTCAGCAGGCAGACATCGGCATCCCACGAGTGGGAGCTCAATGCTCAGGAGACAAGATACCTGTTCGACAGGTGGGGGACACCATCGGTGGACCTGTTTGCCACACGCCAGAATGCAAAATGCCAAAACTTCGCATCCAGGCAGCCCGAGGAGGGGACACTGGGGAATGCCCTATGGATAGATTGGTCAAGGACATTTGCCTACGCCTTTCCCCCGATACCACTGATGCACAGAGTACTGAGCAAGTGCAGAGCGAGCAACATGACACTGATACTGGTCGCACCGCAGTGGGCGAGACAGACCTGGTACTCGCAGATCATGGAGATGACACAGTGTGCACCCCACAGATTCAGCAGGAGGAAAGACCTACTCTCCATGCAGAACGGAGAGGTACTGCATCCAGAGCCAGAGAGCATGAGCCTAGTAGCGTGGCTCCTGAGGACATAGAGTTCGCACATTTGAGACTACCAGAAAGCACCCTGAGGGTACTTCGGGAGGCACGAAGGCCCAGCACTCGAAAGTGCTACGTTGCGAAATGGAAAAGATTCACAATATGGTGCAGACAGGAAAGACTCCACAATAAGATGAAGAGGGACTCCACAGTGCTAAGGTACCTGACGCACTTACTGGAGAAGAACCTTAGCTCATCCTCGTTAAGAGTTCACTTGGCAGCGATAGTAGCCTACACAAGGGGAGAAACGTGCAGGAGCTTCTTCACATCACAGGTGGTGAAGAGATTCCTAGAAGGAGCGAAAAGGATCGCACCACCCAAGCGGGTGCCGCCACCTGCATGGAACTTGAACACAGTCCTAACGGAACTCATGAAAGAGCCCTTTGAACCACTTCACAAGGCCTCCCTAAAGATGCTAACTATGAAAACAGCCTTCCTGGTTGCGATAACGTCCTTACGCAGAGTAAGCGAGCTTCAAGCGCTGACGCTACAAGAACCATACATACAAATACACAACGATAGAGTTGTGATGAGGACTGACCCACACTTCATGCCGAAGGTAGTATCCAATTTTCACATGAACCAGTCCATACAGATACCGAGCTTTTTCCAAAAACCCACAACCAGCGCAGAGAGAGCTCTGCACACCCTGGACGCCAGAAGGGCAGTCATGCACTACATTGAAAGGACAAAGGGGCACAGGAAAACGAAACAGTTTTTTGTCTCCTTCGCAAACAGCTTCATGGGCAAAGCAGTAACCAAAAGGACCATTGCACGATGGATCGCACAAACAATCCAACTCTGCCACAAACGGGCAGGACAGGAACTGGCTGAGGGGACGCGTGCCCACTCCACCAGGAAGAAGGGCGCTACAATAGCCTTCCTGGCTAACACACCCATAGAGGACATATGCCTGGCGGCAACATGGGCTTCGGTGCACACGTTCACGAAGCACTACTGTGTGGACATACAAATGAACAAGGAAGCTCAAGTGGGACAGAAGGTGCTACAGCACATATTCAACACCCAACGCTCATCTTCCACCCAGCCGCCACAGAGATGAGAAACCGCTACAAAATCTATGCACAGCATAGTGAATCCAGAAAGATTCACGCTGCAAAACGAATAGTTTTCTTACCTGTCGGTGTAGTTTTGCAGCTTGAAGATCTTTCTGGATTCACTAGCGAACCCACCCACCTCCGCCAGAAAGATGAGGCTGGAGAGAGAAGAGGTGGTTAACTAAAGAATAGACTTTGAAAGTACAAAGCGGTAAATACAAACTAAGATGAACATTGCCATTACTTCGGAAACGAAAGAAACACGGAAAAAAAGAACCCGAAGATGGCGCCCAAGAGTGGGAGCTTCCGCAGGAAGCATGCCGACGTCACCGGAAATACACCCAAAAGGGGGTGTGACGCCGACGCCCACCTGGGCAAAGAGAAAAAAAAAAAAAAAAAAACAAAGAAAAGACTACGAATCCGGACCCAACCACAAGACCGCGGAATAATGCACAGCATAGTGAATCCAGAAAGATCTTCAAGCTGCAAAACTACACCGACAGGTAAGAAAACTATTCGTTACCTATATCTAAACCTAAAATTGACACATATATTCCTATCAGTCACTCCTATGGAAGGCCTTATCAATCCTGAAGGCAGAGTGCTTGGAATTATGTGAGATGGTGCTCTGGCATGAGCTGAGCCCGTTTGCAGCTTGCCGAACCAAGTCCTAATAGCTGTTCCATGATAACGCTATACCATATACTCTTAATCCTCGCGGTTAAATGCGAACTCTGGTATAACATTATCAAAACATGTCGAGTAAGGTGTCATACGATTTGGAATACTACCCCCTCACCAATTCTGGCGACGGGGGTAGCATTCCACCCTTCTAGAGGGACACGACATGTATGTAACTGAGAACCCCGGTTACAGTTAACTCGAGCCTTGGCATCACAAAATGGATGCTGCCACCACAGACACAAGTCTGACCTCCTGCTGCTGGGAATCCTTCCAGCGAGGGCGGCTTGGACAAAGGGTTACCTGCCTTGGGAGGTGCTAGCACCACCCCAGACAGGATTTTGTGTATTGGGTAGGGTAGGCTTGAAAGGAATGAGACGTGCCTGGGGGGCACAAGGTGCCCTGTGCATTCACCAGTTCAAACCAGTTGCTGGGGCACTCCAGCCCCAGCTCTGACGGGAAACCGGACAAAGGATAGGGGGTGTAACCACCTACCTTCCTGGTCCCACCCAGGGGAGGGACCTAGTCAGTAGTGCAGCCCCCTTTAGCAGGATAAAGGTAGGAGCTGGTCCCATTCCAAATCAGATTATCCTGAACATATTCTACAAGAAAACTCTGGACTTCGACGTTCTGCTCCACAGAAGACTGAAGAATCTCCCTTGTGGGCAAGGAATGTCCACCCTGCACAAGCAGGCACCATCAAGCGTCCAGCGGCTTCCCTTTGTTGTCTTCCTTCCAGGATCCAGACTTCAGAGCCCGACGAGACCCGGATTCCCAGACCTCTCCAACCTCAACCCACCTCTGCAGCAAAGCTGAGACCCGTTGGTGCGACGAGACACGTGGGACCGGCCATCTTGGAAGAAAGTGCACTTCGCTTCCAGCACGACTCCCGAGGTAAACTCGACCAAGTGCTTTGGGGACTGAGAAACCCCATCCCCGAGCAGCCCCTGCACCGAAGATCAGCCCTCCAGCATCCACGAGATCTGCGTGGGGCACTTCTGCTTTGTTGCTGCTCGATGCGTTGTCTGGTCACTTGCCGGCTGGCTAGTGGCCTCCTAAACGACGACCCTTTGAATCTTTGCTGCTGGTCTGGTTGCTCCAGACTGGCCCTTGCTCCCTTCCAAAAGAGGGGCACCCCGAACTCTCCTAGTCTGCACCAGACGCTTTCTCCACTCACCGTGTGGGTTGCCTTTGCCAAGGCCTGTTGACGCCGATTCCGGATCCAACACCGCCGACAGCGAGAGCCTGCGTGGGACAGCTCGTGCCTCCATCCTGGTCGTCGAAGACACCTCCTGTTCCACGTGGCTGCAGAGTCAAGCGTCCACTCTTCACCTGATCGCGACGACATCTGGTTCTTTCCTGGTTCCACTCCAGTCTCTGGCTAGTGACTATGAACATTGTCCCCTCTGCTTTCAGGTCTCCTTCACCAATCCACCCTTGGATTGCACCGGACATCTTCCTCCTGGTCGCCTGCAGCATCTTTTCTTTCAGGCTCCATTGACTTCAACGAGAGAACCCGACGCACTTTGACACCTATGCACCCGCGGCCCGTGGGTGAGGTAACAAGAGCATTTCGGTGCTCAAGGGTAGTTTAACTGTCCTAGTGTCCAGTTCCACAGTCGTTTTAGTCCTACCTAGTCAGGATTGTCCGTACTTACCTTTAACTTGAACTGTACTGTCCATAGACGTTGTTACGCATCTCGCGTGTGAGTTCACACTCTGCACACGCGTTCCGTGGGCCTTCTATTACTTACCTAGTGTTAGTGTAGCGTGGTCCCAACGATCCTACAGCCTCTGGACAGCTCCATTCCTTCTATTGACATTCACATTCCACTTACTTAGTATATGGTTTGTCGTGCCCCTAGGGCACTATTGTAATTTTGTGCAACTTATCGTATTTTTCCTAAGAGATTGTCATGTGCTTAGCCCTCTGACCTCATAAACATTTCCGAGGTGTTATTAATAAATATATTGTTTATTTTCATAACAACCTGTGTGGTGTCCTTTCATCTGGTATTCAAGGGGTTATATTGTGGTAAAACAGCTGGCTTCACATGCCAAAAGAGTTTAGCCTAAGACTGCTTTGTCCATGCTACCATTAGGATAGCTGGTCTATAAGGTTGACTTACAACCAATCACCATACGGGTTGTTTGGACTGATACAAGGTGATCACTAGAACTAGTGAGCATCATATATCAGGCCAACTTCTCACATTGGTGTGCAGCGGTTGGGATTTGAGCTTGCTGTTGTTTTTACCACGTATAATCTTGAAATATCATTTGAAAGATCACATAAGGTACTATAGGTACATATAACAAGCTTAGAAATACTCTGAGTTCTACTGAACCAGCTGTTGTAGTAGAAAGGGCCTAGCACACCCTGACTAAAACTCTTAGCAAGGGATCAGTAGGAAAACCCATAGTGTAGGTAGGTGCATCACTTACACCTCACTAGAAGCATGTCTACCCATGGAGAGTCTTCAGAGACTCCCCTAGTGGTTAGTGACCCTCCAAAGGTCCTTTCCAGATATGCAGCTCTCAGTTTCCAGGAGATGAGACAATTGTGTACCTCCAGGAAATTGAAACAGGGTTCTAACCCTACCACTCCTTTTCTGTTAGGTCTCTTAGAGACATATGATGCAAGAAAGGCTGCTAACACAGACCTCTCTAATCCAGATAGGAGCATGCCCCCCTTAGAAGGTACACTTGGTGATCCAGGCCTCCCTGAAACTGAGAATGTAGAGGAGGAGGAGGAGGAGGAGGAAGAAGAGGACACCTCTGGGGATGAGGCAGACAAAGGTCCTGAGTTAGTCAGCAGACTTACAAGGGCCAACTTAGACCTACATAAGGAAGGATCTGGGGGACCCCCAGTACTGACCCTAAGCAGGCCTAACTTTGGAGTTAGGAGAGCTAGATCTCATTCTAGGGACTCCAATAGATCTGTGCACTCTCATGCCTCTGCTCAGAGGAGAATGACTTCCCCCTCAGAGGAGAGAGCATGAAGTAAGGATGAAGCAGGCCAATCTGAGGATCCAGAGGGAAGAACTTGCCCTTGCCAAAGAGATGCTTGCCTTTGCTAGAGAGCAACAGTTGAGTGGGGTAGTCCCCACTGGTGGCAGCAATATCCCGAAGGATAAAGACAGGAGTTTTGATAATAGACACCTGAGTAAAATAGTGCCCCCCTATAAGACAGGGGATGATATCCACAAGTGGATGACTGCTTTGGAGAGAGCCTGCAAAGTACAGCAGGTACCCCAGGGTCAGTGGGCAGCTATATTGTGGCTCTCCTTTGAAGGTAAAGGTAGAGACAAGCTCCTCACTGTTAGATATGAGAATGCTAATGATTACCAAGTCTTGAAAACTGCACTGATTGATGGGTTTGGCTTAACCACTGAACAATACAGGTTAATGTTCAGGGATACCCTGAAAACTGAAAAGGCTCAAGATTGGACTGACTTTGTTGATTGTGCCACTAAGGCTCTGGAGGGCTGGTTACTGGGAAGTAAAGTTACTGATTACACAGGATTGTATAATCTAATTATGAGAGAACAAATCTTAAATAATTGTCAGAACCAGTTGCTGCATCAGCACTTGATTGACTCGGATCTGACCTCTCCCCAAGAATTGGGAAAGAAGGCAGACAGATGGGTCAGGACAAGGGCCCAGCAGCAGAACCAGAACCAGGGTGGTGGCCAGAAGAAAGCAGACCAGAAGGGTAATGAGAATAAGCATAATGACCAGAAGTCTTCAACAGGGCCCCAACAACCTAAGGAGGGTGGGTTCCAAAATTCCCAAAAGGATGGTCCTAAGAAACCATGGTGCCAATACTGTAAAAGTAAGACTCACTGGTTTAGTGAGTGCACCAAGAAAGGCCAAACTCCTACCACTACTGTCCCTAAGACACCTGCACCCCTTAGTACAGTTAGTAGTGGTAGTGTACCTCCCAAGGCTATAGTTGGGTTAACCCTGGGAACTGAGGTGGGTTCTGACTTAGTTAGAATCCCTACTCAGGCACTTTTTGTTTGTACTGGGGACATGGATATGACCCCTACTGTAAGTCCTAGTACTCTGGGCAAATACAGACAAACGCCTTTGTGGAAAGATGGCTCAGGCGTACAGGGACACTTGTGCCAGTGTCACTATGGTGACACCAACATTTGTGGACCCTGACCAGATCATGCTAGGTTCAGACTACCTAGTGACCAATGCTAGCAATGTCACTACCAATCACAGTATGGCAGTTGTTAATTTCTCCTGGGGAGGGGTAACTGGCCTCAAAAGGGTTGTTAGTTCAGACCTCCCAGTAGATATTCTTTTGGGCAATGATTTGGAATCCCCACTGTGGTCAGATGTGGAGTACAGGACTCATGTAGAAATGCTAGGTTTCTCCTCACATGTCCTTGCTGTGACCAGGTCACAGGCCAAGAAATGCCCAGCTGAACGAGTGCTGGATCCTGGAAGAATGGACCAGACACTATCCAAGAGGAAGAGCAGTAGGGGTAAGGCTGAACCTCCCCCCCCTGCCTCAGGTTGAGGATCAGCCCTCACAGGAGGCTGACCCCAAGACCCCAGAAGGAACTGTCTTAGAAGAGCTTGAACCTGATCAGGTTGAGTTTCTTGGGACAGGGGGACCTTCCAGGGCAGACTTGAGGCAGGCCCAGTTAGACTGTTCCTCCCTTGAACCCCTCAGACAGCAGGCTGCTGCTGAGGCTTCAGGGAATGCCACAGGTGCCCATAAGGTATATTGGGATGATGGACTCCTATACTCTGAGGCAAGAGACCCCAAGCCTGGTGCTACCAGGAGGCTGGTCATCCCCTTGTCTCTGAGAGGTTTCCTTCTCACCTTGGCCCATGAAATTCCCCTTGCAGGTCACTTAGGCCAGAACAAGACTTGGGACAGGCTTGCCCCACACTTTCACTGGCCTCATATGTCTGAGGACACTAAAGAGTTTTGTCGCTCATGTGTCACCTGCCAAGCCAGTGGCAAATCAGGGGGCACCACAAAGGCCCCCCTTATACCACTACCTGTGGTGGGGGTTCCCTTTGAAAGAGTGGGGATTTACATTGTTGGACCAATGGACCCCCCCAACAGCATCTGGGCACAGATTTATACTGGTGGTAGTGGATCATGCCACCAGGTATCCAGAAGCTATTCCCCTTAGGACCACTACAGCTCCTGTTGTGGCCAGGGCCCTGCTTGGATTTTTCTCCAGAGTGGGGTTTCCTAAGGAGGTTGTCTCTGACAGAGGTGCAAACTTCATGTCAGGATACTTGACTGCAATGTGGAAGGAGTGTGGTGTAAATTACAAATTTACCACACCCTATCACCCACAGTGCAATGGGCTTGTTGAGAGATTCAACAAGACCCTCAAAGGGATGATAAAAGGGTTACCTGACAAGCTTAGGCGAAGATGGGACATCCTTTTACCCTGCCTTCTGTTTGCTTACAGAGAGGTCCCACAGAAGGGGGTTGGTTACAGCCCTTTTGAGCTTTTGTTTGGACATCCTGTAAGAGGACCCCTATGTCTTGTGAAGGAAGGATGGGAGTTACCCCTCAAAAAGCCTAAACTTGACATAGTGGACTATGTACTTGGTCTCCGCTCCAGGATGGCAGAGTACATGGAGAAGGCATCCAAAAACCTTGAGGCCAGCCAAGAACTTCATAAAGCTTGGCATGACGAAAAGGCTGTCCTAACTGTGTATCATGCAGGACAGAAGGTGTGGGTGTTGGAGCCAGTGGCCCCAGCAGCTCTCCAGGACAAATGGTCTGGACCCCATAGTATCATTGAGCAAAATGGAGAAGTCACCTACTTGGTGGGCATGGGAACTCCCAGGATCCCTCACAGAGTACTTCATGTGAATAGGCTCAAAGCATTTGTTGACGGGGAGGAAATGGGCTTGCTCATGGCCACAGATGAGGGGCAGGAGGAAGAGTGACCCTCTCCCAGACCTGCTCACTCAGAACCCTGATGATGGGTCAGTAGATGGTGTAGTCTTTTCTGACAGCCTCTCTGAGCATCAACAAAAGGATTGTAAGCAGGTCCTTCAATCCTTTAGACAAATGTTTTCTCTGACCTCCAGTCAGACATACTGGTGCACCCATGAGGTGGACACTGGAGACAGTCTGCCTATAAAGAGTAAAATCTACAGGCAACCTGACCACGTCAGGGACTGCATAAAGAAAGAAGTACAAAAGATGTTGGAATTGGGAGTCATTGAACCCTCAGAGCCCTTGGGCTAGTCCTGTAGTTCTAGTACCAAAGCCTCACACCCAGGATGGTAAGAGAGAGATGAGGTTTTGTGTTGACTACAGGGGTCTCAATGCTGTCACTAAGACAGATGCCCATCCAATACCTAGGGCAGATGAACTGATAGATAAGTTGGCTTCTGCAACTTTCTTAAGTACATTTGACCTAACAGCTGGTTATTGGCAGATCAGGTTAGCTGAGGATGCCAAGGCCAAGACAGCATTTTCTACCCCAGGAGGTCATTACCAATTTGTGGTGATGCCCTTTGGTTTGAAAAATGCACCTGTCACTTTTCAAAGGTTGGTGAACCAAGTTCTCACTGGGTTGGATGACTTTTGTGCAGCATATCTAGATGATATTGCTGTCTTTAGCTCCACCTGGGAGGATCACCTGATCCACCTGAGGAAAGTTTTGGAGGCCCTGCAAAAGGCAGGCCTCACTATCAAGGCTACTAAGTGCCAGATAGGGCAGAGTCAGGATGTGTACCTGGGCCACCTTGTAGGTGGAGGCCAGCTTCAACCATTGGAGAGCAAGATACAGGCCATAAAGGACTGGGCTCCTCCAACCACCCAGACACAGGTCAGAGCTTTCTTGGGCCCGTCTGGTTACTATAGGAAGTTTGTCAAGAATTATGGGTCCATTGTGACACCACTTAATGACCTGACAAGCAAGAAAATGCCAAAGAAAGTTCAGTGGACAGTTAGCTGTCAAAAGGCATTTGATGACCTAAAGCAGGCCATGTGTACTGCACCTATTCTCAAGAGTCCTGACTACTCCAAAACCTTCATTGTCCAAACAGATGCATCTGAGTTGGGTGTGGGAGCTGTTCTTTCTCAACTGAATATTGATGGTCATGACCAGCCCATTGCTTTTATAAGCAGAAGGCTGACCCCTAGAGAGAAACGTTGGTCAGCTATAGAGAGGGAGGCCTTTGCTGTGGTTTGGGCCCTGAAGAAGTTGAGGCCCTACTTGTTTGGAACTCACTTCAAGATTCAGACCGACCATAAGCCCCTCATGGCTAAATCAGATGAAGGGTGAAAACCCCAAACTTCTTAGGTGGTCCATTTCCCTACAGGGGATGGACTTTACAGTGGAGCACAGACCAGGGACTGACAATGGCAATGCAGATGGTCTCTCCAGGTATTTCCACTTAGAACAGGAAGACTCACCTGGTCAAGGTTAGTTTAATGTTCCTAAGTTTGGGGGGGGGGTTATGTAGGAGAGTGGGGTCTGCAATCCTATGGTCACCCCAGATTTGTGCTTTTTGCTTCACTGGTTTACGACTTTCCCTGGCTGTGGGCCTGCTAATCAGACCCACAGCCTAGCTGTTCTCTCTCTAAATTGACAACTATGTACCTTAGGTGCATTTACCAATTGGTACTGGGCCACCTTATCAGTCCCTGTACAGTATACCTTAGGTATCCAGGGCATAGGTGTACCCAGGGCCTACCAGGGGGCTGAAGCATTTATTATGCCACCCCTGGCTGGCCACCTAAACAGACACAACTGGCTGCACGACAGCTGGGGCAAGGTGGTGTAATCACCCTTTGCTTTAGATATAGTTACCTATATCTAAAATGGACACATATATTCCTATCAGTCACTCCTATGGAAGGCCTTATCAATCCTGAAGGCAGAGTGCTTGGAATTATGTGAGATGGTGCTCTGGCATGAGCTGAGCCCGTTTGCAGCTTGCGGAACCAAGTCCTAATAGCTGTTCCATGATAACGCTATACCATATACTCTTAAGTGCATTATAATCCTTGCGGTTAAATGCTAACTCTGGTATAACATTATCAAAACATGTTGAGTAAGGTTTCATACGATTTGGAATACTACCCCCTCGCCAATTCTGGCGATGGGGGTAGCATTCCACCCTTCTAGAGGGACACGACATGTATGTAACTGAGAACCCTGGTTAAAGTTAACTCGAGCCTTGGCATCACAAAATGGATGCTGCCACCACAGACACAAGTCTGACCTCCTGCTGCTGGGAGTCCTTCCAGCGAGGGCGGCTTGGACAAAGGGTTTCCTGCCTTGGGAGGTGCTAGCACCACCCCAGACAGGATTGTGTATTGGGTAGGGTAGGCTTGAAAGGAATGAGACATGCCTGGGGCACACAAGGTGCCCTGTGCATTCACCGGTTCAAACCAGTTGCTGGGGCACTCCAGCCCCAGCTCTGGCGGGAAACCGGACAAAGGATAGGGGGTGTAACCACCCCCTTCCTGGTCCCACCCAGGGGAGGGACCTAGTCAGTAGTGCAGCCCCCTTTAGCAGGATAAAGGTAGGAGCTGGTCCCATTCCAAATCAGATTATCCTGAACATATTCTACAAGAAGAAACTCTGGACTTCGACGTTCTGCTCCACAGAAGACTGAAGATATCTCCCTTGTGGGCAAGGAGTGTCCACCCTGCACAAGCAGGCACCATCAAGCGTCCAGCGGCTTCCCTTTGTCGTCTTCCTTCCAGGATCCAGACTTCAGAGCCCGACGAGACCCGGATTCCCAGACCTCTCCAACCTCAACCCACCTCTGCAGCAAAGCTGAGACCCGTGGGTGCGACGAGACACGTGGGACCGGCCATCTTGGAAGAAAGTGCACTTCGCTTCCAACACGACTCCCGAGGTAAACTCGACCGAGTGCTTTGGGGACTGAAGCCCCATCCCCGAGCAGCCCCTGCACCGAAGATCAGCCCTCCAGCATCCACGAGATCTGTGTGGGGCCCTTCTGCTTTGTTGCTACTCGACGCGTTGTCTGGTCACTTGCCGGCTGGCTAGTGGCCTCCTAGACGACGACCCTTTGAATCTTTGCTGCTGGTCTGGTTGCTCCAGACTGGCCCTTGCTCCCTTCCAAAAGAGGGGCACCCCGGACTCTCCTAGTCCGCACCAGACGCTTTCTCCACTCACCGCGTGGGTTGCCTTTGTCAAGGCCTGTTGACGCCGATTCCGGATCCAACACCGCCGACAGCGAGAGCCTGCGTGGGACAGCTCGTGCCTCCATCCTGGTTGTCGAAGACACCTCCTGGTCCACGTGGCTGCAGAGTCAAGCGTCCACTCTTCACCTGATCGCGACGACGACATCTGGTTCCTTCCTGGTTCCACTCCAGTCACTGGCTAGTGACAATGAACATTGTCCCCTCTGCTTTCAGGTCTCCTTCACCAATCCACCCTTGGATTGCACCGGACATCTTCCTCCTGGTCTCCTGCAGCATCTTTTCTTTCAGGCTCCATTGACTTCAACGAGAGAACCCGACGCACTTTGACACCTATGCACCCGCGGCCCGTGGGTGAGGTAACAAGAGCATTTCGGTGCTCAAGGGTAGTTTAACTGTCCTAGTGTCCAGTTCCACAGTCGTTTTAGTCCTACCTAGTCAGGATTGTCCGTACTTACCTTTAACTTGAACTGTACTGTCCATAGATGTTGTTACGCATCTCGCGTGTGAGTTCACACTCTGCACACTCGTTCCGTGGGCCTCCTATTACTTACCTAGTGTTAGTGTAGCGTGGTCCCAACGATCCTACAGCCTCTGGACAGCTCTATTCCTTCTATTGACTTTCACATTCCACTTACTTAGTGTAGGAGAGTGGGGTCTGCAATCCCATGGCCACCCCAGATTTTTGCTTTTTGCTTCACTGGTTTACGACTTTCCCTGGCTGTGGGCCTGCTAATCAGACCCACAGCCTAGCTGTTCTCTCTCTAAATTGACAAGCATGTACCTTAGGTGCATTTACCAATTGGTACTGGGCCACCTTATCAGTCCCTGTACAGTATACCTTGGGTATCCAGGGCATAGGTGTACCCAGGGCCTACCAGGGGCTGCAGCATGTATTATGCCACCCCTGGATGGCCACCCAAATCTGACACAACTGGCTGCACGACAGCTGGGGCAAGGTGGTGTACTCACCCTTTGCTTTAGATATAGTATTCCTATATCTAACCCTAAAATGGACACATATATTCCTATCAGTCACTCCTATGGCAGGCCTTATCAATCCTGAAGGCAGAGTGCTTGGAATTATGTGAGATGGTGCTCTGGCATGAGCTGAGCCCGTTTGCAGCTTGCGGAACCATGTCCTTATAGCTGTTCCATGATAACGCTATACCATATACTCTTAAGTGCATTATGAACCTCGCGGTCAAATGCTAACTTTGGCATAGCATTATCAAAACATGTCGAGTAAGGTGTCATACGAATTGGAATACTAACCCCTCGCCAATTCTGGCGACGGGGTTAGCATTCCACCCTTCTAGAGGGACACGACATATATGTAACTGTGAACCCCGGTTAAAGTTAACTCAAGCCTCAGCATCACAAAATGGATGCTGCCACCACAGACACAAGTCTGACCTCCTGCTGCTGGGAGTCCTTCCAGCGAGGGAGGCCTGGACAAAGGGTTTCCTGTCAGGGGCGGTGCCAGCACCATCCCAGACAGGATTTTGTGTATCCCAGGTAGGCAGGGCTGAAAGGAAGGTGACTGCAAGTGGCACCCCGGTGCTCACTGTGCATATGACTGCTCAAACCAGTTCCAGGGGCACACCAGCCCCTGAGCTGGGGAGAAACTGGACAAAGGAGAGGGGTGTAACCACCCCCCTCCTAGTCCCACCCATGGGCAGGACCTAGTCGCGTGCCAGCCCCTTTTCTTAGAATAAATGTAGGAGCGGGCACCCTTCCCAAATTAGATCATCTTGAAACTTGAACTACTTTCCACGAAAGGAACTCTTGACTCTTCTGAAGACTCTCCCTTGTGGCTAAGGAGTAGCCACCCTGCACCAGCATGCACCATGTAAGCGCTTGCGGTTTGCTGCACGTCCATCCTCCGGATCAAGACTGCCCAGCTCGACGAGACCCGGATTCCCTGCCATCTCTGACCTCTACCTGCATCATCAGCCCAGCTGAGATTCGTGGGTGCGACGAGACCAGTGGGACCGGCTATCTTCAAGACCTGCACGACGCTTAACCAGCACGAACGCCGAGGGACCCTCGAGTGAGTGCACTGGGGTTTGAGAAGCCCCCACCCTAAGCAGCTCCAGCACCGGAGTCCAGCCCCCCAGCATCCACGAGATCTGCGTGGGGCCCTTCTGCTTCTTTGCTGCTTGCCACGTTGTCCGGTCACTTGCCCGTCGGCTAGTGGCCCTCCTGACGACGTACCACGACGTTTTCACCGCTGGTCTAGGTCCCCTAGACTGGCCCTTGGTCCTTGTCCAACAAGAAGTGCCCTGGACCCTCCTGGTCTTTTGACTCCACCGCGTGGGCTTGCCTTTGCCAAGGTTTGTTGCTCCAATCTTGGATCCAGCATCGCCGACAGCAGACACCATCGTGGGACAGCTCGCACCTCCAGCCTAGATGCCGACAACGCCTCCTGGCCCGTGTGACTGCAGAGTCCAGCGTCACCCACTCACCTGATCGCGGTGACTTCATCCGGTGCCATCCTGGTGCCCACACAATCACTGGCTAGTGATTGAGAACTGAGTCCCCTCTGCTTTCAGGTCGTCTCCTTCACTGATCCAGCCTTGGATCACACGGAACATCTTCACTGGTCGCCTGCCAGCAACATCTTCTTTCAGGCTCCATAGACTACGAGGATCCCCGACGTCCTTTGAACCCTATGCAGCCGCAGCCCCTGGGCTAGGTAACTCGAGCATTCCGGTGCTCCAGCACAGGTTCACTCTCCTAGTGTCCAGATCCTTTTTCGTCTACCTAGTCGGATTCGTCCGGAAACAGTAACTTTAGAAACTGCTAGCATCCATAGACTTTGTCCCGCATCCCGCGTAAGAGTTCCCACTCTGCACCCGGGTTCCCTAGGCCTCCTGCTCCTAACCTGAGGGTTCAGTAAGGTAGTCCTAGCGGTCCTGAAGCCTCTGGATCGTGTTACTCACCCTCTAGTGTTTCGCATTCCACTTTTAGAGTATATGGTTTTTCGTGCCCCTCGGGCATTTGTGTAAATTGTGTAACTTGCAGTATTTTCGTAAGAGTTTTGTATTGTGCTTAGCTCCCTGACTCATAAAGAGTTCAGGGTAGTCTTGTTGTTAATAAATATCCTTTATTTTTATAACAACTTGTGTGGTGTCCTTTCACTTGGTATTCAAGGGGTATATGTGATGGTAAAACAGCTGGCTTAACACACCCTCTAGAGTTTAGCCTAAAGACTGCTCTTGTCCACGCTACTAGGATAGCTGGTCTAATAAGGTTGACTTACAACCAATCATCAATAAGGGTCGTTTGGAATGATAGTGATCACTAGAATAGTGAGCACTACATATCAGGCCAACTTCTCACACTTAGTATATGGTTTGTTGTGCCCCTAGGGCACCATTGTAATTTTGTGCAACTTATCGTATTTTTCCTAAGAGATTGTAATGTGCTTAGCCCTCTGACCTCATAAAGAGTTCAGAGGTGTTGTTGTTAATAAATATACTGTTTATTTTCATAATAACCTGTGTGGTGTCCTTTCATCTGGTATTCAAGGGGTTATATTGTGGTAAAACAGCTGGCTTCACATGCCAAAAGAGTTTAGCCTAAGACTGCTTTGTCCATGCTACCATTAGGATAGCTGGTCTTTAAGGTTGACTTACAACCAATCACCATAAGGGTTGTTTGGACTGATACAAGGTGATCACTAGAACTAGTGAGCATCATATAGCAGGCCAACTTCTCACACCCGCCTCCATCAATTCCTCCGGTCAGCTCTCAGTATCAACTGCGCGAGCTCCAGGCGGAGGCCGATATCCTGTTAAGGAAAAGGGCGATAGAAGACATACCTCTGTCTCAAAGAGGAAGAAGTCTGTACTCCCGGTTCTTTCTGGTTCGCAAGAAGGACAAGAACAAGTTCAGGCCCATTCTGGACTTGCGACAGGGAAACAAGTGGATTCGCAGAGAAAAGTTTCACATGCTGTCGTTGCATCAGATTTATCCTCAGTTGCAACAGGGAGACTGGCTATGTGCAATAGACCTACAGGATGCGTACTTCCATGTGCCCATTGCACGCAAACACAGGAAGTTCCTGCGATTTCAAGTCTGCACCAATCACTATCAGTACACAGTACTGCCATTCGGGCTGAAGTCTGCGCCCAGAACTTTCTCGAAGTGCATGGCAGTGGTAGCAGCACACCTGAGGAAGAACAAGGTGTTTGTCTACCCGTACCTGGACGATTGGTTGATCAAGGCCTCCTTCTCGGAAGCTCAGGCACACTTCCAGAAGATGTGCGTTCTTTTGAACAAGCTGGGGTTGCACATCAACATGTCCAAGTCTGTCCCAACACCGGTCCAATGCATTCAGTACTTGGGAGCCACCATCAATACGCTGTCAGCAAGTGTCTCCTTCGGAGGAGAGACGATTATCACTCCTTCGGGAGGCTCAGGCTCTTATGACCACTCCATCTACAACAGTGAGGGCGGTGTCTTCTCTACTGGGATCGATGGCCTCTTGTATCTTCCTAACGCCACACGCACGGCTGCACATGAGACCGCTGCAGGAGTGCTTGGAGGATCAGTGGGATCAGAGTAAAGGGTCTTGGGACGACAAGATACGACTGTCTCTGCATGCTCTTCAGTCTCTGAAGTGGTGGTGTTTGGCGAAGAATCTCCTCAGTGGGGTTCCCTTCCACAAGGACATTCCCACTCAGACTATCGTGACGGATGCTTCTCTCCAGGGCTGGGGAGCGCACTCCGGAGACTTACAGATTCAAGGGACGTGGTCACCGATGGAGTCCACGTACCATATCAACTTCCTGGAACTCAAAGCTGTTCACTTGGAACTGAAGACCTTTCATCCGTCCTTCTGTAGTAGGGGATCTCTGTGTATAGTCATAATCTAGTGAATAGTTCCGCTCATGTGCGTGGACCCCGGCAATCAAAAATAATCTCTTAAGTTGTCAGAAAATTGCAGAACTGCAAAGACACTTAAGAGAGAATTTAAAGACAAATAATGCAGCCTGTATCCACAGGCTACACTGTCCAGTACTTCAACTAGAAATTCCTCCAAAAACCCACAAACAGCACAGCCTGCCCAGTTTCTCCCATAGAGAAACTTGCCTCTACCAGTAAAAGCCTCTGGAATGATAAGAGAGGAAGGCATGGACAGACAAGCACCATAGGCTGCCATTATGTGGCTTAAATAGGATACTGTGCCTTTAAGAGAACTTTGCGGAACTTCTCCCAGTATCCCAGAATGCACAGCAGGTCCCTCTTACTTTCAGTTCTTTTTTGCTGCTCCTGCTAACAGGACCCTGGTGCATTGAGATCTCCCTTTTTCAAGGGTTTATTGGAATTTTGTGCACTTTTGTCTTTAAAAGTGTGTTCAGTTTGAGTACTTGGTGTTTCCCTTCACTTCTGTGTATTTGTTCAGGCTTTTTAGGGCTCTAAAATGCCTGCTCTCTTCGACAAGTGCCCAGCATGTGGAAGGAAGAAGGCCAAGACTGATCCACACGACGTCTGCATACTCTGTCTCCCTGAAGCACATGTCCCTGAAGAGTGTGACATCTGCCAGACCTTTTCTACAAGGACCCTGAGGGACAGGCTGAAGATTAGGCTTCAAGGCCTAGAGGAGAGACGGCTGCAGGTGGGTCTAGGCAGGCTGGGAAGGCTCCCTCTGCCTCTGCTGAGGCCTCTGGGGGGGCTCCCCAGAGGCAGGAAGTCCAGCTCCCGGTCTCGGTCGACATCGATTGCATCGTCGATGACGTCGAGAGGGATGACTACGGTGTGTTCCTCACCTCCCCGGGGCTCCGGGTCGAGACAGCGTGGAAGATTGACGTCGAAAGGCCTGGGTAGGCTGCCGTCGAAATCACCGTCGTCGTAGACTTCAGCGTCGAGCCATCGACGTCGAAGAAGGACCGACCGACTGGCACCGGCGCTCGCCGTCGAAGCGACACCGCTGGTCGCCGTCGAGCAGACGGTCGGCGTCGAGGGGATCCTCGACATCTAGGACCACGAGGAAACGGTCGACGAGGAGGAGACGACGCTCATCGTCAAGGTCTGACCGTTCGTCGTCGCGGGGGCGGCGTTCGGCGTCGAGGAGGAAGCACTCGACATCGAGGAGACGACGTTCGACGCCGGGGTCGACGTTCGACGCCGGAAAAGCGACGCTCGACGTCGAGAAGAAAGATATCGGCGTCTGAGACTTTCCCCTCTCCCTAGTGGCGCAGGAGTTCTGGCGCCAAAAGTCACACTGGGTCTGGTGAAGGACGCCGGAGGCGTCGCTCACATTCTGGAGGGGCTGGTTCGCAGTCCCTTCACCCGAAGAAGTCACCGGGCTCGGTGTACTCTGTGGTTTATACACCACCTCGGCCTAAAACGCCCCCGCCTCTACCTAAGGAGGACCCTCCCATCAATCCTCCGCTACCTCTGCTTCCTCCTGCGGGGCAACCACCGCCACCGGTCCCTCCTCATGGGCCCGCTCCTCAGCCGGAGTTACCTCCCGTCCTTCCGAGGTCGGTGTCACTGCCCCTGCTCCCTACGCTGCCTAAGGGGACCCCAAAACCTAAACCCCAGGATAGGCCACGGAAGACGCCTCCACGGAAACCTGCGGAGCGTCCACGTACTGGGAGATTGCGGTCACGTTCCAGGAGAAGGGAACAATCGCGCAACAGGTCGTCCACACGGTCAAGACTGCGCCACAGGAGGCACAGGTCTCGTTCCCAGACAAGGTCTTCAGGGACGAGGGACTATTCTCCGACTTTGTCGGGGTCACCAGAAACGAGGGTTTCACCGATTTTGATGATCTGGTATCTTTTCAGGACGTCCTTTTACGAGGTGCAGCAAAATTGGGCATCTCGTTGACTGTGCCCACGCCCAAGACATCGGTGATCTTCGAGACACTACATCAGAAACATCTGTCTCGGCTGTTGTGAGAAGTTGGCCTGATGTGCAGTGCTCACTATTCTAGTGATCACTATATATCAGTCCAAACAACCCTTATTGATGATTGGTTGTAAGTCAACCTTATAGACCAGCTATCCTAGTAGCATGGATACGAGCAGTCTAAGGCTAAGACTCTAGAGGGCGTGTTAAGCCAGCTGTTTTACCATCACATTACCCCTTGAACACCCAGTGAAAGGACACCACACAAGTGTTATGAAAATAAACAGTGTATTTATTAGAATCACAACAACCCTGTACTCTTTATGAGGACAGGGTGCTAGGCACACAACAAAACTCTTACGAAAATACTTAAGTTAGCACGTTATACACAAATGCCCGAGGGGCACGAAAAACCATATACTTTAAAAGTGGAATGCGAATTACTAGCAGGTAAGTAACAGTTCTAATAGGCTTTGGAATCGCTAGGACTGGACTAGGGAATCGTTAGATTACTACTAGGAGACCCAGGGGACTCGGGTGCAGAGTGTGCACTCTCACGCGGGATGCGGGACAAAGTCTATGGAGGCTAGTAAAGGCAAAGTTAGTGTTCACGGGCGAACCCGACCTGGTAGGAAGAAAACGACAGTGGATCCTGACCCTAGGATAGTGAGGCTATGCTGGGACACCGAAGTGCCGAAGTTACCTAGCCCAGGGGCTGCAGCTGCATAGGTCTGAAAAGACGTCGGGGATCTCGTTGCCGGACCAGGAGCCTGGAAGGAAGAAGTTGCTGGCAGGCGACCAGTGAAGAAAAGTTCGATGGATCCAAGCCTGGATCAAGGAAGAAGAAAACCTGAAAGCAGAGGGGACCAAGTTCTTGAATCACTAGCCAGTGATTAAGTGGGCACCAGGATGGCACCGGGCGAAGTCACCGCAGTCAGGTGAGTGGGCGCTGCTGGGCTCTGCAGTCTCTCGGACCAGGAGGCGTTGTCGGCGACCAGGATGGAGGTGCGAGCTGTCCCACGAAGGTTCTTGCTGTCGACGTCGCTGGACCCAGGATTGGGCAACAAGTCTTGGCAAATGCAAGGCCCACGCGGTGGACCTAAAATGGCGTCTTGGGCGGACCAGGAGGGTCCAGGGTACTTCTCCGATGGAGGGAAGCAAGGGCCAGTCTGGAGCAACCAGACCAGCAGCAGAAATGTCGTCGGGCGTCGTCAGGAAGGCCACAAGCCAGCGGGCTAGTAGCCAAACAACGCGGTGAGCAGCAAAAAGCAGAAGGGCCCCACGCAGATCGTGGAGATGCTGGGGGGCTGCTCTTCGGTGCTGGAGCTGCTCAGGGTGGGGGCTTCTCGGACCCCAAAGCACTCACCAGGAATTCACTCGGCGGGCTTGCTGGAAAGAAGTCGTGCAGTCTTGAAGATGGCCGGTCCCTCGAGGTCTCGTCACACCCACGAATCTCAGCGTGACTGATGATGCAGGTAGAGGTCAGAGGTGCCAGGGAAGCCGGTTCTCGTCGAGCTGGGCAGTCGGATTCCGGAGGAAGGACTTGCAGCAGACCGCAGTGTTCTTAGATGGTGCCTGCGGGTGCAGGGTGACTACTCCTTAGTCACAAGGGAGAAATCTTAGGAAGAAGTCTTGAGTTCCTTTCGCAGAAAGTAGTTTCAGGATTCAAAGATGATCTGATTTGGAAGGGGGCCAGTCTCTACCTTTATCCTGTAAAAGGGGGCTGGCACGCGACTAAGTCCTGCCCTATGGGTGGGACTAGGAGGGGGGTGGTTACACCCACTTCCTTGGCGGGCTTTTCCCCAGCACAGGGTCTGGAGTGACCCTGGAACTGGTTCCAGCCAGCCTATGCACAGTGAGCACCGGGGTGCCACGTGCAGTCACCTTCCTCTAAAGCCCTGCCTACCTACAATACACAAAACCCTGTCTGGGACGGTGCTGGCACCGCCCCTGGCAGGAAACCCTTTGTCCTTATCTCCTGCTCTGGGAGGACTCCCAGCAGCAGGAGGGCAGACTTGTGTCTCGGTGGCAGCATCCATTTTGTGGATGCTAAGGCTGTCTGATTTTAACCGGGGTTAGGGGTTACATACATGTCGTGTCCCTCTAGAAGGGTGGAATGCTAACCCCGTCGCCAGAATTGGCGAGGGGTTAGTATTCCAATTCGTATGACACCTTACTCGACATGTTTTGATAAAGCGATACCAGAGTTGGCACATAACCGCGAGGATTATAATGCACTTAAGAGTATATGGTATGCGATATCATGGAAACGGCTAAGGGATGGATCCCGAAAGCCGCAGACAGGCTCAGCTCATGCCAGAGCACCATCTCACACGATTCCAAGCACTCTGCCTTCAGGATTGTTAAGGCCTGCCATAGGAGTGACTGATAGGAGATCTGTGTGTCCATTTTTAGGGTTAGATATAGGTATACTATATCTAAAGCAAAGGGTGAGTACACCACCTTGCCCCAGCTGTCGTGCAGCCAGTTGTGTCAGTTTTAGTTAGTCAATCCAGGGGTGGCACAATACATGCTTCAGCCCCTGGGAGACTTCTGGGTGCACCTCAGCCCTGGGTACAGGGACTTGGAGAGGGCCCAGTGCCAATTCAGTACCTAAGTACAATTTGGATAGAGAGAACAGCTAGGCTGTGGGTCTGATTAGCAGGCCCACAGCCAGGGAAAGTCGTAAACCAGTGCAGCAAAAAGCAAAAATCTGGGTGATCATAGGATTGCAGACCCTACTCTCCTACAGCTGTTACTACCACTAGTACCAGGCCTGGAAGATCCGGCCATGGACCTTTTTCTCACCCCGGCGGTGACTAAGGCGGTCCCCTCGAGACTGCAGAAAAAGTACCGGGTTCCCGACTCGCATCCGGCTTTTCTACGGGTGGAACCTCCTCCAGACTCTGTGATTGTGACGGCAGCTCGTAAACAGCATGCCACCACCCTGTCCTCCACAGTTCCACCAGATAAGGAATCTAGGTGGTTGGATTCATCTGGGAGAAAGGTTTGTGGGACTTCGGCGACTTCCATGAAGGCTGTGAGTGCCACGGCCTTGTTGGGGCGGTATGACCGAGCCCTCTGGGAATCTCTACAGCAGTTTGTGGAACATCTGCCGCGTGATAAGATTTCCAAGAGGTGTTGAATGAGGGAATGTTGGTGGCGAATCAGGTCTTCAGTGCCGCAGCCGACTCTTCCCTGCTGGCGGCGCATGGTTTCTGCCATGGGATTAACCAGCGAAGACCCGCCTGGCTCCGCCTCACGTCGCTAAAACCGGACGCACAACAAAGGGTTGCCAATCTTCCATGCTCTGGCGAAACCCTTTTTGGAAAACATGCGGATGATGAAATGGCTCGCATGAAGGCGGAGGCCGAAACGCTCATGGCTGTGGGTTTGGAAAAACCAAAGGATACCAAGAAGTCGTACCGTCCGTTCCAGAGACGGTTCGGTGGACAGGGCAGAGGACGTGGCCAGTCTTCAGGACAGCAGCAACAGCAGCAGTTCCGAAGACTGTTCCAAAAGCGCCAGAAAGGCAGAGGCGGCCAGCAGTCGGCAACAGCGACTAAAGGCCCGGCCGGGTCTAGGCCCTGAGCGCTTACTTCCCCTGCATCCGTTACCCACTCCGGTGGGGGGGGGCGTTCAATTTTTTCTGGCAGAGTGGAGAAAAATTACTCAGGACAAGTGGGTGCTGAATATTGTTTGCAATGGATACAGTCTTCGGTTCACCAGCCCGCCTCCATCAATCCCTCCGGTCAGCTCGCAGTTTCAGCTGCGCGAGCTCCAGGCGGAGGCCGATACCCTGTTAAGGAAAAGGGCGATAGAAGACGTACCTCTGTCTCAAAGAGGAAGAGGTCTGTACTCCCGGTTCTTCCTGGTTCGCAAAAAGGACAAGAACGAGTTCAGGCCCATTCTGGATTTGCGGCAAGCAAACAAGTGGATTTGCAGAGAAAAGTTTTGCATGCTGTCGTTGCATCAGATTTATCCTCAGTTGCAACGGGGAGACTGGCTGTGTGCTATAGACCTACAGGATGCATACTTCCATGTGCCCATTGCACACAAACACAGGAAGTTCCTGCGATTCCAAGTCGGCGCCAATCATTATCAATACACAGTACTGCCATTCGGACTGAAGTCTGCGCCGAGAACATTCTTGAAGTGCATGGCGGTGGTAGCAGCACACCTGAGAAAGAACAAGGTGTTCGTCTACCCGTACGATTGGTTGATAAAGGCCTCCTCCTTCTCGGAAGCGCAAGCACACTTCCAGAAGACCTGCGTTCTCCTGAACAAGCTGGGGCTGCACATCAACATGTCCAAGTCTGTCCCGACTCCGGTCCAGTGCATACAGTACTTGGGAGCCTCCATCAATACGCTGTTAGCAAGCGTGTCTCCTTCGGAGGAGCGACGATTATCACTCCTTCAGAAGGCTCAGGCTCTTATGACCACTCGATCTACAACAGTGAGGACGGTGTCTAGTCTCTACTGGGATCGATGGCCTCTTGTATCTGCCTCACGCACGGCTGCACATGAGACCACTGCAGGAGTGCTTGGAGGACCAGTGGGATCAGAGGAAGGGATCTTGGGACGACAAGATAAGACTGTCTCTGCATGCTCTTCAGTCTCTGAAGTGGTGGTGTTTGGCGAAGAATCTCAAAGGGTTCCCCTTCCACAAGGACATTCCCACTCAGACGGTCGTGACGGATGCTTCTCTCCACGGTTGGGGGCGCACTCCGGAGTACTACTGATTCAGGGAAAGTGGTCCCCGCTGGAGGCCACGTATCACATCAATTTCCTGGAACTCAGAGCTGTTCGCTTGGCACTGAAGGCCTTTCATCCGTCCTTTCAGACCAACTCTCTGCTTGTACAGACGGACAATACGACCACGATGTATTACCTCAACAAGCAGGGGGGTTCGAGATCGCGCACTGTGTCGCAGGAGGCGCAGGTGATCTGGCACTGGCTTCTGGCCAGAGGACTGACGATAACGGCTAACCATCTGCCAGGTGTGCAGAATGTTCAGGCGGACGCACTGAGCAGACTGATTCCGGAAAACCACGAATGGGTCATAAACGACGAAGTACTAGGAGAAGTATTCGCAAGGTGGGGAACTCCAGACTTAGATCTGTTCGCCACCGCCGAAAACAGCAAATGTCGAGACGTCGCCTCCAGGTACTACCAGAAGGGGACGTTGGGTAATGCGCTATGGATCAACTGGTCGAACAGCTTTCTGTACGCTTTTCCACCCATTCCCCTGATTCCGGCGGTGCTCATCAACCTGTCCCAGTCCAGGGCGCGGATGATCAGGATTGCCCCGGAATGGCCCAGACAGTGGTGGTTCTCGGACCTGCTTCACCGGTCTCTCCTTCCTCACATACGGCTGCCGTGCAGGCCGGACCTTCTCATGAAGTTCGGGGGACAGATGTTGCACCCCAACCTCTCGTCTTTGAGTTTGGCGGCATGGCTTCTGAGATAGTGCAATATGGCCATTTGAATCTGCCCGAAGATTGCATGGACATACTGAAGGAATCTAAGCGACCTTCCACTCTGACTTCCTATGCTTACAAGTGGAAGAGGTTCTGTATCTGGTGCAAGTCCAAGAACTATGATCCAACGACGTGCAAGGAAGATGTCATCCGTCCTTACCTTCTACATTTGGCGCAGTCTGGCCTTCATGTCCATTCCATTAAGGTTCATCTTGCTGCATTGACTGCCTACAGGAAATGCCCTTCACAGACTTCCTTCTTCCAGATCCCTGTGATCAAAGATTTTCTGGAAGGCTTGAAGAAAGTGTTCCCTCCTGTCAGGCTTCCTTCGCCTTCATGGGAATTGAATGTGGTGCTGTCCAGATTGATGAAGGAGCCTTTGGAACCTATTCATAAGGCTTCGTTGCAGCACCTGTCCTGGAAGGCGGCGTTCCTCGTGGCCATTACATCGGCCCGCAGGGTGAGTGAAATTCAGGCGTTGTGTTGCCAGGAACCTTATACTGGATTTCATGCTGCTACGGTTGTTATGCGTACTCACCCTAAATTTCTTCCCAGGGTTATTTCTGATTTTCATGTCAGCCAGACCATAACTTTGCCTAACTTTTCAGAATCCTTCATCTCCAGCGAAAAGGTCTTTACATTCCCTGGACGTTAGGAGGGTGTTGAAATTTTATCTGGATAAAACCAAAGATATTCGTAGGTCAGACAAATTGTTTATCAATTATGGATCGGTCAGGACGGGTCTTGCGACTTTTAAGCAGTCTATCTCTAGGTGGATTGTGTCCTCTATACAATTGTGTTACCAAAAAGCTAATAAGACCTTAGGGGGTAAACCTAAGGCTCATTCCACCAGGGGCAAAGCTGCCACGACAGCTCTGCTCCGTAATGTTCCAATTGCAGAAATCTGCAAGGCGGCCACTTGGAAGTGGTCCATACCTTTGCTAAGCATTACTGCCTGGACACTGATGCCAGGGCAGACGCTCAGGTTGGGCAGGCTTCGCTGCAAAATCTGTTCGCACAATAGTGGAGTTATTTCTCTGTTCTCCACCGCCGCTTTGGTGTGGGGATGGGCTTGCCATTCTATTCACTAGATTATGACTATACACAGAGATCCCCTACTACAGAAGGAGTAGTTTCTGTTATGTAACTCCAGTTCTGTAGTAGGGATATCTCTGTTATAGTCCTAAGCGCCCTCCCGCCTCCCCCGGTGGAGAGAGAGAGATGTTCATTAAAGGAATGCAACAGGTTTGGCGTGTTACGCCTTCAAAAAGAACTGAAAGTAAGAGGGACCTGCTGTGCATTCTGGGATACTGGGAGAAGTTCTGGAAAGTTCTCTTAAAGGCACAGTATCCTGTTCTGAGCCACATAATGGCAGCCTATGGGGCTTGCTTCAACAAAAGAGGGGGGGACCAAGGAGCTTTTTAAGGTCCAGTGTCCATGCTCCTAAATTATAAATGTATACCAAAAAGGGGCCTATGGGGCTTGTCTGTCTAGGTCCTCCTCTCTATCATTCCAGAGGGGTTTTGCTGCTAAAGCAAGGGAAATCTGGACAGGCTTTGCTGTTCTGTGGATTTTTTGGTGGAATTTCTAGTTTAAGTACTGGACAGTGTAGCCTGTTTTATAGGCTGCATTATCTGTCTTTAATTCTCTTAAGTGTCTCTGCAGTTCTGCATTCTTCGACACTTTAAGAGATTATTTTTGATTGCTCCGGGGTCCACGCACATGGGCGGGACTATTCATTAGATTAGGACTATAACAGATACCCCTACTACAGAACTGGAGCTACAGGACAGAAACTACTCCTTACTCTCCAAAGTACAGTTGATTGCTTTATGGATTACTTTGGTAGTTCCAGGACTAGATTTTAGATTCAGTCCCAGGGTCTAAGCTGAAACCAGATTAGCAAAAACGTTTTAGTTACTGTGATTAATTTTCCTGAATATAAAGCTGTTTTAAAAGTTCACACTTAGGAACTTTTCAAGGTGATTCTGACAATGTTATCCAATGGGAGGAAATTCAGGTTACAGGTAAAGTACGATTGCGTTACTTTTGTTACCCAGTACTAGTCTCCTAGGGCCAGCACTGAGGGCTTAACTCAAAACAAGTAGGTAATTACGTTTCAGTATTTTGTACGATTTTTAAAGAATATTTGCAGTTTTCAAAAGTAGACACTTAAAAAAAAATTCATAGAAAAGCAGACAATGGGTCCCTATGGGGAAAACACAGGTTTTGCAGTGTGAATCTTTCTGGATTCACTATGCTGTGCATTATTCCACGGTCTTGTGGTTGGGTCCGGATTCGTAGTCTTTTCTTTGTTTTTTTTTTAGTTTTTTTTTCTTAGCCCAGGTGGGCGTCGGCGTCACACCCCCTTTGGTGTATTTCCGGTGACGTCGGCATGCTTCCTGCAGAAGCTCCCACTCCTGGGCGTCATCTTCAGATTCTTTTTTTCCGCGGTCGGGTCTGGATCGTTCCCGTTTGGGCTCCAGACATTTTCGGAGAAAGAAGAAAGAAAATACAGAAAAGACGAGGAGAAGTCATCTGAAGTCTCCAGGGGACTTCAGTGACGAAAAATCAGCAAGGAGAAGGCGTTTTTCATTGAGATCCTCGACGAACACGCGACCAGGGAGGCCCTGGACGCTCGATGATGGACAACACGCCGTTCAAGTTCTGCCGTAACTGCCACCACAAGTACGGTTTGCGGTTCAGTGCTGGGCTGAAAGGTACAGTACTGACTTCTTCTGATCACAGGTGAGTATTTTCGAATTCGGACATTGGCTGATTTTATTGGAATATTTTCAGTTTTCAAAAATTCTCACTAAAACATTTCGAGTCAAAATGGGTCAAAGTTATCCAATGGCAGGTAAGTGAATTACCGGTTTCCAGGTGAGTACTTGGTTGGTGAAGTTAGGGTTTTGGGCGTAGACTCAGGGGTCCCCCAGGGTCAGGTAAGTACAGTTAGTTCAGTCCCAGCGGCACGGGCGGCTGTGTGCAGAGGTAGATAGGCCTAATGAGGGAAGGGGGGCCTTCGGTTGGTGGCGGCTGGCTAGCAGGCCACGCGGCTCTGGGAGCTGGGCTCCTGGTCACTTGCTCAGGGCAAGGGGGGGGGGGGAGGGAGTAAGATAGGACAGAGAGGTCACAGCCAGCGGCACTCTGGCTGCTGCGTGCAGGGTGCTTTTGAGCCGTCAGGTGTCAATGTTATCCAATGAGGATCTCGAAAAAGGAACAAAGGCTGCAGGCTCGGGGTCGGTAACTCTCCAGGTGCGACCAGCACTTCGAGAGGTAGGTTGGGATCTTGGAGCCCAGGTAGGTACCCCAAAGGGAGGCACAGGGGGCCACAGGGCGCCGGGTGCGGGGGTGTCTTTGGGGGTCGGAAAAGCTTACCCTCGGCTGGTCGCGGTTGGGGTGGCCCCTGGTTCTGGGTCTGCAGGCGTCGGCTGGTTCGTCGGAGTGTCTTTGGGCACTGGACTTCGGGTCCCAGTCGCCGGGGGGACGCCTCGTGGTCTTGGTTCGGGTTGCCTCGGCTGGTGCAGATTAGGCTGGGCTGGTCTTGAGCTTCCTGGTGGGCACCAGGTGGGTTGTTGCAGCAGAGCCTCTGCTGATGGGAGTCCCAATCTTCGAGAGGGTCAAGGCAGGCATGTCCTCTGGGCGTCCCAAGGTTGCTGTCCGCGGAGGTCGCCGGGATTAGGCAGGAACATGTTCCAGGATCAACAGGCCAGTAGGGCTGGCGACAAGTCAGTTGTTGTTGTCCTGTTAGCAGCTGCGCAGCAGGTCTTCTTCTTGATCTTCTTTCTTCTTTTGATATCTGGATCTGAGGAAGGAAGGTTCAGGGAGCCCCTAAATGCTAAATTTAGGGGTGTTACAGGTAGGGCAAGGGCAGGGACCAATGGGACACCCCCTAGCCTGCTCCTCTCCTGTCGGAGGGGGCAGGAGCCTAGCTGCGATTGGGCAGGGCTCCCCATCTACAAGATGGCCGGAGCCCGGGGTCGTGCTTCACCTTGCCTCCTCCACCTGAGGGGTGGGGTTGGCAAAGGTTCGCACACCCTCCTCCCTGATGTAGTTTTTCCTGCCAGTCTTCCCGCCAGAGTGTGGGTAGAACGGGTGGAGGGCCAGTCGCTGGGTACAGCAAATGGTCTGGAGAAGCTCTGAGGCGGTATGCCTTGAAGCTTCCCCCTTTCCATCCTGGGGGAGGACACATCCCCTCGCCCAGGATGTGCATTGTTGCAGGCCCAGGAGAGCGGGGGCTCTCCACCCATGGGTCCAGCAACAGGTCTGCTGTGTGGCAGCCACTCAGCCCAGACGTGGATTGTAGGTTCGGGTTTTGGAGGGCATCTCTAAGATGCCCTCTCGTGCATTTTACATTAAATCCCACACCGGCATCAGTGCGGGTTGAATGTGCTGAGAAGTTTGGTACCAAACTTTTCAGTCTTCAGTGTAGCCATTATGGTGCTTTGGCGTTCAGAATGACGACCTCCCAGCACCATATACTCTTAAATGGCATCACTGCAGTGCCAAGATTTGCCCTGGGTTCTGTAGGGGCGCACGGCTCGTACCCCTGTGCCCTCACCTCTGGTATGGGGCACCCAGCTAGGGGGGGGTGACTGAAGTATGCCAGGGCAGTGGGTTCTGTGGGCATTGGCACACAGGGACGTGTGCCATGTAGACTCTTGTTTTAGTTCTGTACTTAGGTACTCAGCCTGCACAGGCAGTGTGTGGGTGCCAGGGTACAGAGCCCCTGAGGGTGGCACAATAAGTGCTGCCGCCCTCAGGGGGTCCCCTCTGGTCACCATGCCCTGGGTACCTAGGGTACCATTTACTAGGGACTGACAGGTGGCCAGAGGTGCCAATTGGGTATTTTGTTTCAGCATAGCTTTTCTCTTTAGGGAAAGGGACACAGGCCCTGGGCACCTGATTGGCAGGGACCCAGGGCACACTATGTCAAGCACATCAGCAGTTCAGAAAAATGTGGGGGCATACCAAGGCCAGAAAGATGGCACTTTCTCACAATCGTGAACCTCTGCCGTTGACGATGAGCTGCAGAAGCCCTCTGCTGTTGACTCGGCGACAATCGGCGTCTAGGAGCAGAAGCCCTCCGCCATAGTCAACCGGGCGATGATCCGTGTTGAGTAGCAGAAGTTCCCCGCCGTCGTCCTCTCGACGTTAGGCATCGAAGGCGCTGGTACCCCTCCTCCGTCGTCAGTCAAACGACGATCGGCGTCGAGGGGCAGGAGTCCTTTACCGTCAACCCGGCGATGATCGGCGTCAAGGATCTGAAGCCCTCCACCGTCATCTCTACGACGATCGGCGTAGAAGAGGAAAAGCCTTCTACCGTAGTCAACCAGACAACGATCGGCGTTGAGGATCAGAAGCCCTTCGATCCGCATCGAAGAGCGGAAGCCCTCCGCCGTCGTCGACTCACCCACGTTTGGCGTCTAGGCTTAGTCTGCGAGGCACTCTCCGTCAAGGAACAGTGCGTCGAGGCCAGCTCCGTCAGAGCAGGTCACACGCTTGACGTCGAGGCCCACATCAGTGAGGTCTAGCGAAGGCTCTGTGGTTTTATTGACAGAATCAGCATCATGACACTCTTCTTACTCCTAGAGATTCCCTTCACCAGAATATTCGCCATCTGCATCCCCAGAACGGCATTCAGAAAGACCGCAACATAGGTCTCCTTCACATCACAGGGAGGCTTCCCCTTCTGTTCACTTATCCCCAAGATGGCTCCTTCCCCTCCATCACTGGAGTAAGTATCCTACAGGAGCATCCTGACGGGAGGAAGAATACACCAATCCTCTTCACAGATCACCTCTGCAAAGATTGGTGCAAGAAGTGGATAGATCACCCTCAACCAGACGTAGGGAATGTACTGGCAGATCGACTCCTCAGGTTGCAACAACAGTAATTTTTGAGACTCTACATCAGAGACCAGCATCTCGACCGTTGCTTCCTCTGGTTCCTGGTCTTCTGGAACCGGTGATGGACATTTTCCTAACGCCTGTTGCAATTAAAGCTGCACCGGCTAGGATTCAAAAGAAATACAAGCCTGCAGCAACAGACCCGGTGTTCTTGAAATCAGACCCGCCTGCGGACTCAGTTATAATTGCGGCACAGAGAAACTCATGCAGTGGCTGCATCTTCGTCAGTCCCGCTGGACAAAGAAAGTAGGTCCCAGGACTCTTGGGGACGGAAGGTTTGCGGGTCTGCAGCATAATCGCTCAACGTTTCTGGTGCAGCAGCTTTATTAGGTATCTACGACAGAGCCTTATGGGACTCCTTGGACCGCTTCAAGGAAAAACTTCCAAAAGATCAAAGGGATTTTGAGGAGGTCATCAAGGAAGGATCCCTTGTAGCCAACCAAGTAATTAGCACAGCAGTGGATGGTGCTACGCTGTCAGCACTGGTATTTGCACTAGGATGCCCTCCTGGTTGAGACTAACAGCTCTTAAATCAGATGCACAACAGAGGATCCTTAACCTTTCTTTTTCTGGCTCCTCCCTGTTTGGCACCCACACTGATGAGGAGATGGCTAGGATGAAAGCCGAACTAGACACCCTCAAGGCGGTTGGATTAGAAAAGAAAAAGGAGTTTAAACGAAGATACAGACCCAACCAACACAAGGGCTACCAACAGAGGGTTCAAACCCCTCAATGGTCCCAAAACAAAAACCAAGGCAAATCAGTGTTCGAGGCATGTGGCTGCTGAATTCATATCTTGTGCATGGATCGCCGCCTAGTGTTGGGTCTGGATGATTGCACATTGTTGTCCCGGAAGAGTCTTCGAAGTATCACGAGATAGGTGGCTCCTCCCCTGGACTACAGTGCGCATGGGCAACCTCTCCATCCTCAGATTGTTTTTTTCCGCCATTGGGTTCGGATGTACTTTTCTTTACTCTAGTTCGGAAACTTTTCTACAAGGCCTTCGGGGTCCTCGGTATTGTTATTCGATCGGTGCTGAGATCTTGTTTTTACATCTTTCGAGCAGGACGTCTGTGAGAAGTTGGCCTGATGTGCAGTGCTCACTATTCTAGTGATCACTATATATCAGTCCAAACAACCCTTATTGATGATTGGTTGTAAGTCAACCTTATAGACCAGCTATCCTAGTAGCATGGATACGAGCAGTCTAAGGCTAAGACTCTAGAGGGCGTGTTAAGCCAGCTGTTTTACCATCACATTACCCCTTGAACACCCAGTGAAAGGACACCACACAAGTGTTATGAAAATAAACAATGTATTTATTAGAATCACAACAACCCTGTACTCTTTATGAGGACAGGGTGCTAAGCACACAACAAAACTCTTACGAAAATACTTAAGTTAGCACGTTATACACAAATGCCCGAGGGGCACGAAAAACCATATACTTAAAAAGTGGAATGCGAAATTACTAGCAGGTAAGTACAGTACTAATAGGCTTTGGAATCGCTAGGACTTAACTAGGGAATCGTTAGATTACTTCTAGGAGACCTAGGGGACTCGGGTGCAGAGTGTGCACTCTCATGCGGGACAAAGTCTATGGAGGCTAGCAAAGGCAAAGTTAGTGTTCACGGGCGAACCCGACCTGGTAGGAAGAAAACGACAGTGGATCCTGACCCTAGGATAGTGAGGCTATGCTGGGACACCGAAGTGCCGAAGTTACCTAGCCCAGGGGCTGCAGCTGCATAGGTCTGAAAAGACGTCGGGGATCTCGCTGCCGGACCAGGAGCCTGGAAGAAGGAAGTTGCTGGCAGGCGACCAGTGAAGGAAAGTTCGTTGGATCCAAGCCTGGATCGAGGAAGAAGAAACCTGAAAGCAGAGGGGACCAAGTTCTTGAATCACTAGCCAGTGATTAAGTGGGCACCAGGATGGCACCGGGCGAAGTCACCGCAGTCAGGTGAGTGGGCGCTGCTGGGCTCTGCAGTCTCTCGGACCAGGAGGCGTTGTCGGCGACCAGGATGGAGGTGCGAGCTGTCCCACGAAGGATGAAGTCGTTGGCGTCGAAGTTACCCAGGATTGGGCAACAAGCCTTGGCTAATTCAAGCCCACGCGGTGGACTTAAAATGGCGTCTTGAGTGGACCAGGAGGGTCCAGGGTGCTCCTCTTCGGGAAGGGAGCAAGGGCCAGTCTGGAGCAACCAGACCAGCAGCAGAAATGTCGTCGGGCGTCGTCAGGGAGGCCACAAGCCAACGGGCTAGTAGCCAAACAACGCGGTGAGCAGCGGAAAGCAGAAGGGCCCCACGCAGATCGTGGAGATGCTGGGGGGCTGCACTTCGGAGCTGGAGCTGCTCAGAGTCGGGGCTTCTCGGACCCCAAAGCACTCACCAGTAGATTACTCGGCGGGCTTGCTGGAAAGAAGTCGTGCAGTCTTGCAGATGGCCGGTCCCTTGAGGTCTCGTCGCACCCACGGTTCTCAGCTGGGCTGTAGAGGTGGGTAGAGGTCAGAGGTGCCAGGGAAGCCGGTTCTCGTCGAGCTGGGCAGTCGGATTCCGGAGGAAGGACTTACAGCAGACCGCAGTGTTCTTAGATGGTGCCTGCGGATGCAGGGTGACTACTCCTTAGTCACAAGGGAGAAATCTTAGGAAGAAGTCTTGAGTTCCTTTCGCAGAAAGTAGTTTCAGGATTCAAAGATGATCTGATTTGGAAGGGGGCCAGTCTCTACCTTTATCCTGTAAAAAAGGGGCTGGCACGCGACTAAGTCCTGCCCTATGGGTGGGACCAGGAGGGGGGTGGTTACACCCACTTCCTTGGCGGGCTTTTCCCCAGCACAGGGTCTGGAGTGACCCTGGAACTGGTTCCAGCCAGCCTATGCACAGTGAGCACCGGGGTGCCACGTGCAGTCACCTTCCTCTAAAGCCCTGCCTACCTACAATACACAAAACCCTGTCTGGGACGGTGCTGGCACCGCCCCTGGCAGGAAACCCTTTGTCCTTATCTCCTGCTCTGGGAGGACTCCCAGCAGCAGGAGGGCAGACTTGTGTCTCGGGGGCAGCATCCATTTTGTGGATGCTAAGGCTCTGTCTGACTTTTAACCGGGTTATAGGTTACAGGCATGTCGTGTCCCTCTAGAAGGGTGGAATGCTAACCCCGTCGCCAGAATTGGCGAGGGGTTAGTATTCCAATTCGTATGACGCCTTACTCGACATGTTTTGATAAAGCGATACCAGAGTTGGCACATAACCGCGAGGATTATAATGCACTTAAGAGTATATGGTATGCGATATCATGGAAACGGCTAAGGGATGGATCCCGAAAGCCGCAGACAGGCTCAGCTCATGCTAGAGCACCATCTCACACGATTCCCAGCACTCTGCCTTCAGGATTGTTAAGGCCTGCTATAGGAGTGACTGATAGGAGATCTGTGTGTCCATTTTTAGGGTTAGATATAGGTATACTATATCTAAAGCAAAGGGTGAGTACACCACCTTGCCCCAGCTGTCGTGCAGCCAGTTGTGTCAGTTTTAGTTAGTCAATCCAGGGGTGGCATAATACATGCTTCAGCCCCTGGGAGACTTCTGGGTGCACCTCAGCCCTGGGTACAGGGACTTGGAGAGGGCCCAGTGCCAATTCAGTACCTAAGTACAATTTGGATAGAGAGAACAGCTAGGCTGTGGGTCTGATTAGCAGGCCCACAGCCAGGGAAAGTCGTAAACCAGTGCAGCAAAAAGCAAAAAATCTGGGTGATCATAGGATTGCAGACCCTACTCTCCTACATGACCCCCCCCCAAACTTTGGGACAATAAACTAACCTTGACCAGGTGAGTCTTCTTGCTCTAAGTGGAAATACCTGGAGAGCCCATCAGCATTGCTGTGATCAGTCCCAGGTCTATGCTCCACTGTAAAATCCATCCCCTGTAGGGAAATGGACCACCTAAGCAGTTTGGGGTTTTCACCCTTCATCTGATTTAGCCACAAGAGGGGCTTATGGTCTGTCTGAATGGTGAAGTGAGTGCCAAACAAGTAGGCCCTCAGCTTCTTCAGGGCCCAGACCACAGCAAAGGCCTCCCTCTCAATAGCTGACCAATTTTTCTCTCTGGGTGTCAGCCTCCTACTAATGAAAGCAATAGGCTGATCATTACCATCAAAATTCAGTTGAGACAGAACAGCTCCCACACCCAACTCAGAAGCATCTGTTTGGACAATGAATGGCTTGGAGTAATCTGGACTCTTGAGGATAGGTGCTGTGCACATGGCCTGCTTTAGGTCATTGAATGCTTTCTGACAGCTTGCTGTCCACTGAACTTTCTTTGGCATCTTCTTGCTTGTCAGGTCATTAAGGGGGGTCACTATGGACCCATAATTTCTGACAAACTTCCTATAGTACCCAGTCAGGCCCAAGAAAGCTCGAACCTGAGTCTGGGTGATTGGAGGAGTCCAGTCCTTGATGGCCTGTATCTTACTCTCCAGTGGCTGAACCTGGCCCCCACCTACAAGGTGGCCCAGGTATACAACCTGTGACTGCCCTATCTGGCACTTTGTGGCCTTGATAGTGAGGCCTGCCTTTTGCAGGGCCTCTAACACTTTCCTCAGGTGGACCAGGTGATCCTCCCAGGTGGAGCTAAAGACAGCAATATCGTCAAGATAAGCTGCACAGAAGTCATCCAGCCCAGTGAGGACTTGATTCACCAACCTTTGGAAGGTGGCAGGTGCATTTTTCAGTCCAAAGGGCATTACCACAAATTGATAATGCCCTCCAGGGGTAGAAAATGCTGTCTTAGGTTTGGCTTCCTCAGCTAACCTGATTTGCCAATACCCAGCTGTCAAATCAAATGTGCTTAAGAAGTTGGCAGAAGCCAATCTATCTATAAGCTCATCTGCTCTTGGTATTGGGTGGGCATCAGTCTTAGTGACTGCATTGAGGCCTCTGTAGTCTACGCAAAACCTCATCTCTCTCTTACCACCCTGGGTGTGAGGCTTTGGCACTAGAACTACTGGGCTAGCCCAAGGGCTATCTGAGGGCTCAATGACTCCCAGTTCCAACATTTTCTGCACTTCAGTTTTTATGCAGTCTCTAACATGATCAGGCTGTCTGTAGATTTTACTCTTGACAGGCAGACTGTCTCCAGTGTCAACATCATGGGTACACCAATCAGTTTGGCTGGGTGTCAGAGAGAACATATGTCGAAAGGATTGCAGAACTTGCCTGCAATCCTGTTGCTGATGTTCAGTGAGGCTGCCACAAAAGACAACACCATCAACTGACCCATCATCAGGATTCTGAGTGAGCAGGTCTGGGAGAGGGTCACTCTCTTCCTCCTGTCCCTCATCTGTGGCCATGAGCAAGCTCATGTCCTTCCTGTCAACATATGCTTTGAGCCTGTTAACATGGAGCACTCTGAGAGGGCTCCTGGGAGTTCCAAGGTCCACCAAGTAGGTAACCTCTCCCTTTTGCTCAATGATGGTGTGGGGCCCAGACCATTTGTCTTTCAGAGCTGCTGGGGCCACTGGCTCCAGCACCCACACCTTCTGTCCTGGCTGGTACACAGTCAGTACAGCCTTTTGGTCATGCCAAGCTTTTTGAAGTTCCTGGCTGGCCTCAAGGTTTTTAGATGCCTTTTCCATATACTCAGCCATCCTGGAGCGGAGACCAAGTACATAGTCCACTATGTTGGTTGCAGGCTTTTTGAGAGGTCTCTCCCATCCTTCCTTCACCAAACACAGGGGTCCTCTTACAGGATGCCCATACAGAAGCTCAAAAGGGCTGTAGCCAACCCCCTTCTGTGGGACCTCTCTGTAAGCAAACAAGAGGCAGGGGATCAGGACATCCCATCTTCTCCTAAGAGGTTCAGGTAGTCCATGAATCATCCCTTTCAGGGTCCTGTTGAATCTCTCAACAAGCCCATTGCATTGTGGATGATAGGGTGTGGTGAACTTGTAGTTCACACCACACTCTTTCCACATGGCAGTCAGATATCCTGACATGAAGTTTGTACCTCTGTCAGAAACGACCTCCTTAGGGAAACCCACTCTGGAGAACACTCCAACTAGGGCTCTTGCCACTACAGGGGCTGTAGTGGTCCTAAGGGGAATAGCCTCAGGATACCTGGTGGCATGGTCCACCACCACCAGTATAAACTTGTGTCCTGATGCTGTCTGGGGTTCCATTGGACCAACAATGTCAATCCCCACTTTTCAAAGGGAACCCCCACCACAGGTAGTGGTATGAGGGGGGCCTTTGTTGTGCCACCTGACTTACCACTGGCTTGGCAAGTGACACATGAGCGACAAAACTCCTTGGTATTCTCATTCATATGGGGCCAGTGAAAGTGTGAGACAAGCCTGTCCCAAGTCTTTGTCTGACCTAAATGACCTGCAAGGGGAATCTCATGGGCCAAGGTGAGAAGGAAACCTCTCAGAGACAAGGGGATGACCAGCCTCCTGGTTGCACCAGGCTTGGGGTCTCTTGACTCAGAGTACAGGAGTCCATCTTCCCAGTATACCCTGTGGGCACCTGTGGCATTCCCTGCAGCCTCAGCAGCAGCCTGCTGTCTGAGGGGTTCAAGGGAAGGGCAGCTCAACTGTTCCTTCCCCAGGTCTGCTCTGGAGGGTCCCCCTGAGCCCAGAAACTCAACTTGATCAAGTTCAAGCTCTTTAGGCTCAGTTTCCCTCAGCTCTTCTAGATCAGCCTCCTCAGAGACTTGATCCTCAACCTGGGGCAAGGGGGAAGGCAAAGCCTTACCCTTACTGCTCTTCTTCTTGGAAGGTGTCTGGTCCATAATTTCAGGATCCAGCACCTGTTCAGTGGGGCATCTTCTGGCCTGTGACCTAGTCACAGCAAGCACATGTGCTGGCAAGCCTAACATCTCCATGTGAGTCCTCTGCTCCACTTCTGACCATTGTGATGACTCCAAATCATTGCCCAACAAACAATCCACTGGGAGGTCTGAACTGACTACAACTTTCTTTTGTCCCTTCACTCCACCCCAGGAGAAAGCTACAATCTTCTGGGAAGCCTGACCCCCACCCTCTTTGGTTTGTTGGGGACCTGGTGAAGACTTCTGGTCATTTTGCTCATTCTTGACATTACCCTTCTGGTCTGCTTTCTTCTGACCACCCTGGTTCTGGTTCTGGTTCTGCTTGATCCTTGTCCTGACCCATTTGTCTGCCTTCTTTCCCAATTCTTGGGGAGAGGTCAGATCTGAATCAACAAGGTGCTGGTGCAGCAACTGGTTCTGACAATTGTTCAAAATTTGTTCTCTCATCATTAGATTATACAATCCTGTGTAATCTGTAACCTTGCTACCCAGCAACCAGCCCTCCAAAGCCTTAGTGGCACAATCCACAAAATCAGACCAGTCCTGAGACTGAGTTTTCTGGGTGTCTCTGAACAGCAACCTGTACTGCTCAGTGGTTAAACCAAACCCATCAACCAGTGTATTCTTCAGGACCTGGTAATTGTTAGCATCCTCCACTCTTGTAGTGAGGAGCTTATCTCTACCTTTACCATCAAAGGAGAGCCACAGTATAGCTGCCCACTGACTCTGGGGAATGTTCTGCACAGTGCAGGCCCTCTCCAGAGCAGCCATCCATTTCTGGATATCATCCCCTTGCTTAAAGGGGGGCACTATTTTAGTCAGGTGTTTAGTATCTAAACCCTTCTCTCTATCTCTTGGGAGATTGCTGCCACCAGTGGGAGCTAGCCCACTCATCTGCTGCTCTCTTGCCAGGGCAAGCTTCTCTTTGGCCAGGGCAATTTCTTCCCTTTCAATCCTCAGTTCAGCTTGTCTCATCCTAGCCTCATGCTCCCTTCTCTGAGGGGAAGTAAATCTCCTCTGTGGAGGATTCCTTCTCCCCTGAGAAGAGGCATTAGAGTGCAGAGATCTATTGGAGTCCCTAGAAAGAGATCTATCTCTCCTAACTCCAAGGTTAGGCCCACTTCGGGTTAGTACTGGGGGGCCCCCAGATCCTAGCCCAAGTAAGTCTAAGTTGGTCCTAGTTAGCCTTCTGACTACCTCAAGACCCTTGTCTACCTCATCCCCAGAGAGTACCTCCTCATCCTCCTCCTCAACTGCTGAATCAGTGTTGGGGAGGTCTGGATCCCCAGAGGTTCCCTCTAAGGCTGGCATGCTCTCATGTAACTGAGAGAGCTTTCTGGCATCATATGTCTCTAAGAGACCTATCAGAAAGGGAAGGGTGGGGTTAGACCCCTGCTTCAGTTTCCTGGAGACACAGAGTTGTCTCATCTCCTGAAAATTGAGAGCTGCATATCTTGAAGTGACCTGTGGAGGGTCAACACTGACCAGGGGAGTCTCAGTAGAGTCCCCCTGAGTCGACATGCTTTTCTAGTGAGGTGTAAGTGGTGCACTTACCTACACTATATGTTTGCCTACTGATCCCTTGCTAGAGTTGTAGTTTAGGGTGTGCTAGGCCCTAGGAGCTACAACAGCTGGTTCAGTAGAACTCAGAGTATTCTAAGCTAAGTTATATGTACCTTTAGTACTTATGTGATCTTTCACAAGATATTCTTAGGGCATGTGTGGTAAAACAACAGCAAGCTCAAATCCCAACCGCTGCTCACCAATGTGAGAAGTTGGCCTGATGTGCAGTGCTCACTATTCTAGTGATCACTATATATCAGTCCAAACAACCCTTATTGATGATTGGTTGTAAGTCAACCTTATAGACCAGCTATCCTAGTAGCATGGATACGAGCAGTCTAAGGCTAAGACTCTAGAGGGCGTGTTAAGCCAGCTGTTTTACCATCACATTACCCCTTGAACACCCAGTGAAAGGACACCACACAAGTGTTATGAAAATAAACAATGTATTTATTAGAATCACAACAACCCTGTACTCTTTATGAGGACAGGGTGCTAAGCACACAACAAAACTCTTACGAAAATACTTAAGTTAGCACGTTATACACAAATGCCCGAGGGGCACGAAAAACCATATACTTAAAAAGTGGAATGCGAAATTACTAGCAGGTAAGTACAGTACTAATAGGCTTTGGAATCGCTAGGACTTAACTAGGGAATCGTTAGATTACTTCTAGGAGACCTAGGGGACTCGGGTGCAGAGTGTGCACTCTCACGCGGGATGCGGGACAAAGTCTATGGAGGCTAGCAAAGGCAAAGTTAGTGTTCACGGGCGAACCCGACCTGGTAGGAAGAAAACGACAGTGGATCCTGACCCTAGGATAGTGAGGCTATGCTGGGACACCGAAGTGCCGAAGTTACCTAGCCCAGGGGCTGCAGCTGCATAGGTCTGAAAAGACGTCGGGGATCTCGCTGCCGGACCAGGAGCCTGGAAGAAGGAAGTTGCTGGCAGGCGACCAGTGAAGGAAAGTTCGTTGGATCCAAGCCTGGATCGAGGAAGAAGAAACCTGAAAGCAGAGGGGACCAAGTTCTTGAATCACTAGCCAGTGATTAAGTGGGCACCAGGATGGCACCGGGCGAAGTCACCGCAGTCAGGTGAGTGGGCGCTGCTGGGCTCTGCAGTCTCTCGGACCAGGAGGCGTTGTCGGCGACCAGGATGGAGGTGCGAGCTGTCCCACGAAGGATGAAGTCGTTGGCGTCGAAGTTACCCAGGATTGGGCAACAAGCCTTGGCTAATTCAAGCCCACGCGGTGGACTTAAAATGGCGTCTTGAGTGGACCAGGAGGGTCCAGGGTGCTCCTCTTCGGGAAGGGAGCAAGGGCCAGTCTGGAGCAACCAGACCAGCAGCAGAAATGTCGTCGGGCGTCGTCAGGGAGGCCACAAGCCAACGGGCTAGTAGCCAAACAACGCGGTGAGCAGCGGAAAGCAGAAGGGCCCCACGCAGATCGTGGAGATGCTGGGGGGCTGCACTTCGGAGCTGGAGCTGCTCAGAGTCGGGGCTTCTCGGACCCCAAAGCACTCACCAGTAGATTACTCGGCGGGCTTGCTGGAAAGAAGTCGTGCAGTCTTGCAGATGGCCGGTCCCTTGAGGTCTCGTCGCACCCACGGTTCTCAGCTGGGCTGTAGAGGTGGGTAGAGGTCAGAGGTGCCAGGGAAGCCGGTTCTCGTCGAGCTGGGCAGTCGGATTCCGGAGGAAGGACTTACAGCAGACCGCAGTGTTCTTAGATGGTGCCTGCGGATGCAGGGTGACTACTCCTTAGTCACAAGGGAGAAATCTTAGGAAGAAGTCTTGAGTTCCTTTCGCAGAAAGTAGTTTCAGGATTCAAAGATGATCTGATTTGGAAGGGGGCCAGTCTCTACCTTTATCCTGTAAAAAAGGGGCTGGCACGCGACTAAGTCCTGCCCTATGGGTGGGACCAGGAGGGGGGTGGTTACACCCACTTCCTTGGCGGGCTTTTCCCCAGCACAGGGTCTGGAGTGACCCTGGAACTGGTTCCAGCCAGCCTATGCACAGTGAGCACCGGGGTGCCACGTGCAGTCACCTTCCTCTAAAGCCCTGCCTACCTACAATACACAAAACCCTGTCTGGGACGGTGCTGGCACCGCCCCTGGCAGGAAACCCTTTGTCCTTATCTCCTGCTCTGGGAGGACTCCCAGCAGCAGGAGGGCAGACTTGTGTCTCGGGGGCAGCATCCATTTTGTGGATGCTAAGGCTCTGTCTGACTTTTAACCGGGTTATAGGTTACAGGCATGTCGTGTCCCTCTAGAAGGGTGGAATGCTAACCCCGTCGCCAGAATTGGCGAGGGGTTAGTATTCCAATTCGTATGACACCTTACTCGACATGTTTTGATAAAGCGATACCAGAGTTGGCACATAACCGCGAGGATTATAATGCACTTAAGAGTATATGGTATGCGATATCATGGAAACGGCTAAGGGATGGATCCCGAAAGCCGCAGACAGGCTCAGCTCATGCTAGAGCACCATCTCACACGATTCCCAGCACTCTGCCTTCAGGATTGTTAAGGCCTGCTATAGGAGTGACTGATAGGAGATCTGTGTGTCCATTTTTAGGGTTAGATATAGGTATACTATATCTAAAGCAAAGGGTGAGTACACCACCTTGCCCCAGCTGTCGTGCAGCCAGTTGTGTCAGTTTTAGTTAGTCAATCCAGGGGTGGCATAATACATGCTTCAGCCCCTGGGAGACTTCTGGGTGCACCTCAGCCCTGGGTACAGGGACTTGGAGAGGGCCCAGTGCCAATTCAGTACCTAAGTACAATTTGGATAGAGAGAACAGCTAGGCTGTGGGTCTGATTAGCAGGCCCACAGCCAGGGAAAGTCGTAAACCAGTGCAGCAAAAAGCAAAAATCTGGGTGATCATAGGATTGCAGACCCTACTCTCCTACAACGTCTAAGAGAGCCGCGTGGCCTTTTCGACACCAAAGGCCCGATCGTCGATGGAACGGAGCCCGTTCAAACGATGCCCCCTTTGTAACTCTAAATACCCGCACATCGATGTACACCCTGTGTGCAACAAGTGCTTATCACCTGACCACAATGAGGACAACTGTCTAGCTTGTGCTCGATTCCGGTCAAAGAAGACACTTAGGCTCCGACGTGCAGCGAGTCAAACAATGACGAAGCCAGCGCCCGACCCAGTGAATGTCTTCGATGAAGACGACGATGAGGTCGTCGAGACTGAGGATCCAGAACAGCCGTCGGATCCAGGTTCGGAGCACAACTCCAACTATTATGAAGACGACGAAGAAAACATCGAAGAAAACGTCGACTAGGTAAGGAACGACGTGTCCCCCATCGGAGCCGTCGATGATGACTCGAGCGATAAACCAGGCCCAGCAGTGGGTACTGGGCCCAAAAAAGACACAAACTTCCAAAGGCTCTGGTCGAGGCATCGCCAAAAGGCCTTAGCCAAGATCATGACAAACATTCTATAGCCGCGCGTCTCGGCCCGGCTAAGAATATATCACACGAGCCATCGGTCGCACAACTGAAAGCAAAACCGAAAACCAGCGAGTCGAAACTGCTGAAAACAGTCCTGCGGGGTCACAAGCAAAGGGTGTCGAGCCGAGGATTGTTGCGCTAAAGTCCATCGCTAAAGCCAAGCACGTCGAACCAACGAGGTCGGCGTCGACGGACAGCGACACAAACAAGGGACTCGAGTCTCGGAAGGTTCTCGATCCAAGGCACCGAGTCGACAGACCACAGCTCGTCAAAGCCCTCGAGCCAAAACCCAAATGCGCCTCGACGGAGCAAATCGAATCGAGGCAAAAGAGCACGCCTCCAACGCAAGAAGCACCGAAGTCGACGCAAGGCCACAAGCACGACAACAGACCGATGTCGGTCGGTCGGTCCTCTATCGACGCCGGCCCCGAAGGTCAGTCTGTCTAAAGACGCTATGCCACCGAGAAAATTCGGGCTGCCCCCAACTGCACGCCCGAAGGCGATCGATCCGAAAACAGGGGTCGAAACACAAAAGACGGTGTCACTTGGAAAAAGGAGTCATCCTCTAGAAGAGGATGTTATGTACCAGGAGCCCTCCTATGATGAGCAGTCGAGGCTACATATCAACTCCGAATCCGTCAGACTTACGATATATCAGAAAGATCAGGTCGGAAAATACTCTGGAATCATATAAAATTCCACTCAAAAAGAAAAGAGACTCGTGTACATCGCCTGCCCTTTTTGAACCTGTACGGCAGCATGGCCAAGACATTTCTGCATACTCACCCACACGCTCTAATGAGGATATGGGGTATGACTATGATGAACAATATGCATACCCTGCGGACAATGATCAGGATGACAAGACTCAAGCCTGGACAGACCCTATTGACCAGGGGGAGTCACAACCTATTCCTGATACTCCTTCGTATACTGTCAAAACTTCGCCAACAGAAGATACAGCGGCGTTCAATGCATTAATAGAAAGGGCAACACAAAATCATGATGTCGATGTACATGCTGACCCAATTGAAGACTTCCTCTTTGACACTTTCTCCACTTCAGAGAAATCAATCTGAAAGAAACAGGTTAGTATTAGATTCCTTACCTTAGAATATCCCCAGGCGTCAGTCTGGATCCGGAAACTTTTGCGTAGCAGTACCCCTGCGCGTCGGTAGGCGTCGTCTGCAGGCGTCCCCTGCGGCTCCGCGTCGTCGGCGTCGTGCGCCGTGATGACGTCGCTGGAGTATATAGACGCCGCCTCCGCGCGCTGACGTCAGTTCTTCTTTTTTCCGCGCCAGTTAGCGCAGATCCGAAGAGCAGTACTCCGGTCTTTTGACCAAGTTTTTTGTTAACTGATTGATCTTTACGGTGCCGGTAGGATGCCCGGTTTCAAGAGTTGTGACGAGTGCGACCGCATGATGTCGGTCACCGACCACCATCGACTCTGCCTCCGGTGTCTGGGCGCGGACCACGACGTGGAGTCCTGCGTCGACTGTCGGGCCTTGACTGGAAAAGCTAGGCGGGAGCGGTCCCGCAAGCTTCTCGAACTCCGGTTGTCGGCCCCGCGTCGAGAGCGGTCCCGGTCCGGTCGGAGGTCGAGGGAGCGGTCGAGGGAGCGGTCGCGGAGCCGCCATGGGCGCTCCGGGAGTCGCCACCATTCCTCCGGCTCGTCAGGTAAGCACAAGAAGTCGGGGCGTCGCCATCGCACCCCCGACTCCCCCCGACGCCCGCGTGCTGCGGCCGGGGGCTCGGGTGACCCCACCCCCGCGGTCCCGCATGGGTCGCCGACGCCGTCTGCCCCACACCTGTCGGTCCCTGGGGAAGGCGCGTCGCGTGGGGAGATCGAGGCCTTCCTCATTGCTATGAGGGCGAGGTCTTCTCCGGCGGGGCCTTCGGCGCCTGCGGGCCCGTCGGTCCCGTCTGGGGGCCCGAGCGGTTCGGGTGCTCCTGCCCCGGCGCCGCCGGTGGCTCCGGCCCCGGCGCCGCTGGCTCCCTCTGGTTCGTCGCCGGCTGGTCTCCCGGCCTCTCCGGCGTCGGTTCCTGTGGGCCAGCCCAGGGTACCGCCCCCGCGTGGTGCAGCGACTCCGCCGTCGGCTCCGGCCGGCGTCGGGTCCCCGGCACCGACGCCGCGCGGCGCCACCCCCCTTTCCTCCCCGACTCCGGACTCGGAGCCGGACCGGCGTCGGCCGACGCCGGACCCGACGCCGATGGGGCCTGTTGACCCCGATGTCTATATCGTCGACCCAGAATATGGGTATGACGAGGAGGAGTATGGTGAGGGTTGGGAGGGGTCTGAGGACCCTCTATCCCGTGCCTGCCAGTACGATGTGGACTGGGTAGGTGATCTGGGTGATGCCAGTGGCCTGGACGAGTCGCCCAACCCTGGGTTTGTCTCTCCGTCCCCTGTGGCGTCCGAGGCGGGTGCTGCCTATTCGGTGGTCCTGATGAGGGCTGCCAAGGCCTTACACCTTGAGCTCCCCGTCGCGAAGGTCAAACCGAATATCCTGACGGAAGTTTTTAAACCGCAGTCATGCCCCCAGGAGCCTCTGCTGCCGTTTAATGAGGCCCTGACGGATGTCCTTCTGGGCACCTGGTCCAGGCCCGCCTCTGGTGCGCCGGTTGACCGGAACGTTGCCAGGCGTCACCGTCCCTGCGCGGACGACCCTGCCTTCCTGTCCACCCATCCCTCCCCGGAGAGTCTGGTGATCCAGGCCTCCACTTCGCAGTCCGCATTTCCGTCGGCTCCGCCCGACCGGGAATCAAAGAGGTACGACCAATTCGGAAAGAAAGTGTTTTCCTCTTTGAGTGCTGGACTGCGGTCTTGTAACACCGCGTGCCTCTTGGGCCGCTACACCCACTCCCTGTGGGATACGGTCGAGGAGTGTTTGCCGCAATGCCCCCAGGAAGTGCGGGACAAGCTCACCCGGGCCTTTGTTGAAGGCCGGGATGCGGCGCGGTACTCGATCCGTTGTGGTCTGGACGCCACGGACTCCCTGGGACGGGCCATGTCCACTACGGTGGCGATTCGTCGCCATGCCTGGCTGAGATCTGCCAACTTCTCACCAGACGTCCAAAATACGCTTATGGACATGCCATTTGATGGCAGTCGCCTATTTGGTGACAAAGCGGACCACGCGCTGGAGCGCTTCAAGGACTCCAGGGTCACGGCCAAGTCCTTGGGTCTCTCGACCCAGACCCAGCGCCAGCAGACGGGTTCGTTTCGGCCCTTTCGTGGCCAAGGGAGAGGAGGTCCCACACGTGCTGCCAGCCACGCGGCGCAGAGCGCTCCCCAGCGCGGTGGCGCCCGTGGTTTCCGCCGTGGTGGCGGTAGAGGCCAGCGTCGTGGTCAGTCCACGCCTCCCTCCGCTGCGGCATCCAAGCCTTCCTAGTCCGAGCTTTCGGGCTCACGTGACGCCAGTGGGTGGCAGGGTTCGCCATCACCACTCCCGCTGGCGCGCGATAACATCGGACAGGTGGGTGCTGCAGCTTGTCCGAAGGGGCTATGCCCTCCCCTTCGAGTCCACTCCTCCAGCCATGCCACCGCAGAACCACCGTGTGTCGGGGGACCACTTGACACTTCTGCAGGAGGAAGTTGCGGCCCTCTTGGCCAAGGGGGCCATCGAGCGCGTTCCTGGGCCAGAAGTAGGGTGTGGTTGCTACTCCCACTACTTTCTGGTACCCAAGAAGGACAAGGGAGGCCTGCGTCCTATCTTGGATCTACGGAACGTCAACGGCTTCCTCCGGAAGGAGAAGTTCAAGATGTTGACTTTGGCTCAGGTCTTGGCTGCTCTAGACCCACAAGACTGGATGGTAGCGTTGGACTTGCAGGATGCGTACTTTCACATCCCCGTCCTGCCGGCCCACCGGCGTTACCTGCGGTTCACGGTAGGCCACGAGCATTTTCAGTTTATCGTGCTCCCATTCGGCCTTACCAGCGCCCCACGGGTGTTCACGAAAGTGATGGCGGTGGTCGCAGCTCATCTGCGCCGGTTAGGGGTTTCAGTCTTCCCCTACCTCGACGACTGGCTGTTGAAGGCGGGCTCGCCCCAGACAGTCGTCCACCACCTTCAGATGACGGCAGACCTCCTGCACGAGTTGGGGTTTTCCATCAATGTGCCGAAATCACACCTGTGTCCCTCTCAAAAGCTCCTTTTCATCGGAGCGGTTCTCGACTCGGCGCAGTTTCGGGTTTATCCCCCGGAACGGCGGGTCCGGGATATTCAGGCTCTGATTCCCATCTTTCAGCCGTTATCCCGGGTTTCGGTCAGGTTGACGCTGCGGCTTCTGGGGCTGATGGCCTCCTGCATCCTTCTGGTGCATCACGCCAGATGGCGGATGCGGGCTCTGCAGTGGGACCTGAAGTTTCAGTGGGCCCAGCATCAGGGCAACCTATCCGACCATGTCCTGATCTCGGAGGGCACTGCGAGACAGTTGCAGTGGTGGCTTACAGACCGCGATTGGGTCAGGGGCAGATCCCTCTCCCTTCCCCAGCCGGAGCACGTGGTTGTGACGGACGCGTCCCTCCAAGGCTGGGGTGGCCACTTGGGAGAGGCGGAGATCAGAGGCCTCTGGTCTCCGGCGGAGTCCCGGCTCCATATCAACATGTTGGAGCTGCGGGCGATTCGCCTGGCACTGAAGGCATTCCTCCCCTTTGTCAACGGGAGTGTAGTGCAGGTGTTCACGGACAACACCACCGCCATGTGGTACTGCAACAAACAGGGCGGTGTGGGGTCGTGGACCCTTTGCCAAGAGGCTCTGCGCCTCTGGCAGTGGCTGGAACGTCAGGGCGTGACTCTGACGGTTCAACACCTGGCAGGTTCTCTGAACGCCAGGGCGGACGAACTCAGCCGTCGGTGCTCGGTGGATCACGAATGGCGTCTGAACTCGGATGTGGCGAGAGGCCTCTTTCAGCAATGGGGAGAGCCTTGGTTAGATCTATTCGCCACAGAAGAGAACGCGCAATGTCATCAGTTCTGCGCGTTGGAGTTTCCAAGACGGCACTCGCTCGGCGACGCCTTTCGGCGCGAGTGGAGTTGCGGTCTGTTGTACGCCTTTCCGCCTATACCACTTCTGCCCAGAGTGCTGAAGAAGATCAGGCGCGACCGGGCCAAAGTTATCCTTGTGGCTCCGGACTGGGCTCGAAGGTACTGGTATCCCGAGCTACTCAGCATGACAGTCGGTCCCTCGATCCGCCTGCCCCTTCAGGAGGACCTTCTGTCGCAGCAGCAGGGGACGGTCCTCCACCCGAACCTGTCCAGTCTCCACCTCCATGCGTGGAGATTGAGCGGCGACAGTTGAGGCCATTTGACTTGCCTCCTGAAGTCTGTGATGTCATTCTGGCAGCCAGGCGTCCCTCCACAAAGTCGGTATACGCCTGCCGGTGGAACAGATTTGTGGCATGGTGCACAGCGAAGGCTGTGGATCCCCTTTCTGCCCCTCTATCTGAGGTTCTCCTCTTCCTCCTTTCCCTTGCCCAGCAGGGCTCTGCTCTGGGCACTATCAAGGGCTATCTTTCTGCCCTTTCCGCCTTCTTGAGGCTACCTGATCAGCCATCTTTGTTCAAGTCCCCTATTGTGTTAAGATTCTTAAAGGGCATCACGCACATGTATCCTCCAGCTCCGTTCGTGATGCCTCAGTGGGACTTGAACCTGGTTTTGACTTTCCTGATGTGCGCTCCCTTTGAGCCCCTTCATTCCTGTCCTCTCCGTCTTCTCACCTTAAAGACGGCCTTCCTGGTAGCCATCACCTCTGCCAGGAGAGTGAGTGAGCTCCAGGCTCTTTCTGTTCAACCTCCTTTCTTGTCTGTTCATCCTGATAAGGTGGTTCTTCGGACCAGACCTTCTTTCCTGCCCAAGGTAGTCTCTGCTTTTCACATTGGGCAGTCCATCACCTTGCCCTCCTTCTTCCCGCCTCCGCATCCTTCAAAGGATGAAGAGCGGCTCCATCGTCTGGACCCAAAACGTGCGCTTTCATTCTATATGGATCGCACACGCCAGTTCCGGGTGGATGACCAACTGTTTGTTGGCTACGTGGGTGAGAAGAAGGGAAGGGCGGTACAGAAACGGACCATCTCTCGGTGGGTCGTCCTGTGCATCAAAGCATGCTACTCTTTGGCTCGGAAGGAGCCTCCTGTTGGGCTGAGGGCCCATTCCACTCGGGCCACGGCGGCTACTACTGCCCTGGGCCGGGGAGTCCCTTTGCAGGACATTTGCCAGGCGGCCACGTGGGCCTCGCTGCACACCTTTGCGAGGCACTACTGCCTGGACAGTCAAGTCCGGAGGGATGGCTTCTTTGGCCGTTCGGTCCTCCAGGACTTTCTGGTGTAGGTTGTATTGGTTCGCAGACCCACCACCGGGGTTGGTATTGCTGGGGTATCTATTCTAAGGTAAGGAATCTAATACTAACCTGTTTCTTTCAGATGAACAAGTTACTTACCTTCGGTAACGATATATCTGTAAGAAACAGTAGTTAGTATTAGATTCCTTACCGCCCCGCCCATCCTCCCCGTTCTGCGAACTGATACCTAGGGTTAGGGACATCCCTTTCAGGGCCCTAGTTTCAAATGGCACCAGTGTTGGTTCTCACATGGCTCTGCGTGTTCTGGCGCGGAAAAGCTGTGTGCAAAGAACTGACGTCAGCGCGCGGAGGCGGCGTCTATATACTCCAGCGACGTCATCACGGCGCACGACGCCGACGACGCGGAGCCGCAGGGGACGCCTGCAGACGACGCCTACCGACGCGCAGGGGTACTGCTACGCAAAAGTTTCCGGATCCAGACTGACGCCTGGGGATATTCTAAGGTAAGGAATCTAATACTAACTACTGTTTCTTACAGATATATCGTTACCGAAGGTAAGTAACTTGTTCGTTAAGACATTGCCAATGTTAAAAGGTGTCCTTAAACACGCAGGGGACATTTTCAAGGAAACCACAAGAGCAAAGGTTGTTAACCCCAGAATTGAAAGAAAATACAGACCGGCGCCTGTGGACCCTACATACATTAAGGGACAGCTGCCGTTGGACTCTTTGGTGGTATCCAATGCTCAAACGGGCAAACTCACAAACTACTGGAGATGCTCCTCCCCCAGACAAGGAGTCTAAAGTATTAGAAGCTTCTGGGAAAAGGGTAGCTGCTCAAGCAGCTAATATCTGGAGAATTTCCAACACACAGGCCCTATTGGCCAGATACAATAGGGCGCATTATGACACATTAGAGCAACTGCTACAACATTTGCCTGATACCTACAAGGAGGGAGCAGAAACACTGATACAAGAAGGGAAACTGATCTCCAACGCATCCATTAAATGTGCGCTGGACGTAGCAGACACCGCAGCCAGAGCCATCAACATGAGTGTCATGCTCGGAAGGCATGCTTGGTTGCGCATCTCAGGGTTCAAACCTGAGATTCAAACCACATTATTAAATCGGCCTGTAAACCCTGAATTTTTTATTTGGTCCTGACGTGGACACAATATTAGAGAAGATTAAAAAAGACAGAGACAGCCAAATCTATGGGTGCCTTGCAATCACAACAATTCAGGCTCCTTTCGTCGCTCCAATAACAGAGGGGCTACAAGAGGCCAGGCATCCCAGCAGACTCAATATAATAAAGGGAGCACGCAAACCACCTATAATAAAACAAGCAGAGGTGGATACCGTGGCAACAGCAGTAAAGGCAGAGGACGAGGGAATAACACCAGATCCTCCGCCAATACTAAACAGTGACGCCTGGTCACTGCCCCCGGACCATATAACACCGGTCGGGGGCAGATTACAACAGTTCCTGCCAGTCTGGGAAAGCATTACCACAGACAGGTGGGTAAGACAACTTATTCAGTACGGCTATTGTCTAGAGCTAACCTCCACTCCACCCAAGATACCCCCAAAACACCGTCCTATGTCCGCAGAGCACATAGACTTATTGCTGCAAGAAGTTCTCAACATGTTGCAAAAAGGGGCCATAGAACTCGTCCCTGTACAGCTACAGGGGTGTACTCGCTGTACTTCTTAATCCCCAAAAAGGACGGGTCCCTCCGGCCGATACTAGACCTCAGGCCCCTGAACCAATACATCTTGTCAGAACACTCGCAACACTAGACTTAATGGATGCGTATTTCCACATACCTTGACATCCAGCACACAGGAAGTATCTCGGGTTTACCATCCAAAATCAGCACTACCAGTTCAAAGTACTGCCTTTCGGGGTCACAACAGCCCCCAGGGTGTTTACCAAGTGCCTAGCGACAGTGGCGGCGCACCTACGGAGAAACCATATTCACGTCTACCCCTATCTGGACAACTGGCTCATCCAAGCAGAGTCAGCCCAGCAATGTGCCAACCACATGTCCCGCACTATTCACCTCCTACACAGCCTAGGATTCTCATTAAACTACCCAAAGTCTCATCTTCAGCCCGCCCACGTACAACAGTACCTGGGAGCAACAATAGACACTCTGGCGGCAAAGGCGCAGTAAACTCAGCAAGAATCAACCGCATTCTACTACTGATTCAGAAATTCAGACCACAGCACTCGCTCACAGCAAGGGTGTTTATGCAGTTGATAGGCATGATGGCCTCCTGCATCTTCATAGTCCCTCACGCGAGACTACACATGCGTCTGCTTCAAGAGTACTTAGCACGGCAGTGGAACCAGGCTCAGGGACAATTGAAACACCTAGTGTTGGTGACCGGTCGTGCATACAGCTCTCTGCATTGGTGGAACCCACAAAACCTTTGCAGGGGACGACCGTTCCAAGAGCCTGTACCACAAATAGTGCTGACGGGCGCATCTCTCCTAGGATGGGGAGCGCATGTCCTCCATTACACAGTGCAGGGACTATGGACGACACAGCAAAAGAGGATGCACATCAACCTGCTGGAACTGATGGCAATCTTCATGGCAATGAAGGCGTTCAAAGTACATTTGTGCAACAGTCGTGTTGATCCGCACGGACAACATGACTGCCATGTACTACATACAGAAGCAAGGAGGGACACACACTCCACAGTTGTCCCATCTAGCGCAAAGCATGTGGAAGTGGGCCATTCAGAGAAACATCTTCTTCATGGCGGAACACCTCCCAGGCAGGGACAACCAGATGGCAGATCTGCTCAGCAGACAGTCACCAAATGCACGAGTGGGAGATACATCCCTCAGTGCTGCAACCGTACTTCCAGCAGTGGGGCCACCCAGAAATAGACCTGTTCGCCACCTATCTCGTGATACTTCGAAGACTCTTCCAGGACAACAATGTGCAATCATCCGGACCCAACACTAGGCGGCGATCTATGCACAAGATATGAATGTCAGCAGCCCTACATGCCAAGAACAGATGCATACTGGTAAGTAGCATATTCCTTCAAGGCTGTAAGTCCAACAGAGGTAGAGGAGGTCATCAGCAGCAGTCCTCTAACAAGGCCAGATCAGCAGGGAAGCAATGAGCAGGAGCTTCCTCTGGCACCGTTGCCCACTCTAGTGGGAGGAAGTGTTTCACATCATCTGAGAGTGGTGCAGCATAACAAAAGATCATTGGGTGCTCAGTATACTGCGCAATGGATACACACTACGTTTTAGTGTGCCTCCAAAGGACATTACTCCGAAAAGATCTCGTCCACACCAGTTAAAGTTGCTTTGACAGGAAGTGGTAACCCTTCTGCGAAAAAAGGCCATAGAAGAGGTTCCCCCTGCTCCGCGAGGGAAGGGAGTTTATTCCAGGTGCTTTCTTGTGCCAAAAAGATCGGGAGCACAAATTCAGACCTATCCTGGACCTTCGATTGCTGAACAAAGTCCTCTTGAAGGAGAATTTTTACATGTTGGCCCTTCATCAAATATGTTCACATCTGCAGGCAGGAGATTGGATGTGTTCAATATACCTCCAAGATGTGTACTTCCACATACCTATCATTCCACGTCATCGCAAATACCTTAGATTAGTGGTCGGCAGCAAGCATTACCAGTTCAAAGTCTTACCCTTCAGACTGAAATCTTCTCCACGAGTCTTTACCAAATGCATGGCAGTTGTGGCGGCAGCTCTGCACAGAAAGAGTTCGTTTGTCTACCCTTACTTGGACGATTGACTCCTGAAAGGGCCATCTCCTCAAAGTAAGGAACGATTTTCAAGTTTCTGAATCTGCTTCGCAGGCTGGGTCTTCATGTGAACATCGAAAAATCGGTTCACCGGCATACCCAGACAATCCATTTTTTGGGCTCCACTCTGGACTCCAACAAAGGAAGAGCGTTTCCTTTGGAGGAGAGACATTCTTCATTGCAACAGAAATGCAAAACTCTTCTCCAGGCAGCTCATCCAACGATCCGGCAAGTGGCATCTCTACTAGGAACGATGACTTCTTGCATATTTCTCATTGCCAACGCCAGACTGCGAATGAGACCTTTGCAACAAGACCTAGCCCTTTCCATCAACCAGTTCCAACGCAGTCCTTGATAACTGATGCATCTCTGCAAGGATGGGGGGCACACATGGATTGCCTACAGATGCAGGGTCGGTGGTCCATCAAGGAGCAGTCCTATCATATAAACATGTTAGGGCTACGAGCAGTCCACCTAGCTCTGAAAGTTTTTCAGCCATTAATCACGTCCAACTCTATTCTGATCCAAACAGACAACATGACCACCATGTATTATCTCAACAGGGTGGTACGCACTCTCGCCCACTCTCCCTGGAAGCTCAAGCAATCTGGCTTCTGGCCCGTAACCTCCATCGTGGCGGTGCACCTTCCAGGGGAGCAAAACGTGCGAACAGACTCACTCAGTCGGCACTTCGAAGATCAACCAGACTGGCTGTTAAATGACGAGGTGGTGGCAGATATTTTCCATCAGTGGGGTCATCCGTCAATAAGTTTGTTTGAGGACGACCAAAACAAAAAATGCCACTCCTTCGCATCCAGGTTCCACCGTCCAGGGACGAGGGGGAATGCGCTTTTGATGGATTGGTCAGGAACATTTGCATACACCTTTCATCCCCTGCCTCTGATCCCAAAGGTGGTTTCCAAGCTCATCCGATCCAACATGACCATGATCTTGATAGCTCCGGACCGGTTACAGTTGTCGGTACTCCCCCACAAGATGCTACCTTACAGAGCGGACCTGCTGACCAAGATGGACAGGAGGATTCTCCGTCCCAGCCTTCCCTCACTGAACTTGGTAGCATGGCTCCTGAGGTCCTGCAATATGGATACTTGAATCTACCGCAGGACTGTATGCGCATCCTGAAAGAGGCGAAGAGGCCTTCCACGAGAGCGTCTTACTCTTTTGAGTGGAAGAGATTCTACTTACTGTGTATGCATTATCATTTTAACCCTACAAAGGGGCAAGAGGAGGTAATCCTTCCTTACCTCCTTTATTTAGCCAAAGCAGGTTTAAAGTATTCCTCGATCAGGATTCACTTGTCCGCCATTACGGCCTACAGAAAGTCTCCCAACCAACCTTCTTTTTTCCAACTGCAGGTGGTTAAGGATTTCCTACAGGGGTTGAAGAAAGTGTATCCCCCTGTTCGAACTCCTTGGGAATTGAATCTGGTACTTTCTAGATTGATGGGTCCATCTTTTGAACCCATTCATAAGGCCATGTTGCAACACGACATGGAAGACCGCTTTCCTAGTGGCAATAACCTCAGCGCGCAGAGTAAGTGAGATCCAAGCGCTGTGTGCCAAAGAGCCATATACTGTGTTTCACCACAACAGGGTAGTGTTAAGGACTCAACCTGCTTTTTTTGCCAAAGGTTGTATCTGATTTTCATGTTAACCAGACGATCTCCCTACTGTCTTTTTTTCCCCAATCCCGCTACTCCTGCGAAAAGGTCACCACTCCTTCAACCTTAAGAGTGCTCAAGTTCTATTTGGAGAGAACGAAGAGCATCAGGAAATCAGATCAATTGTTAGGGCTCGCAAGCGAAGCGAGTGAAAAGCCCTTTTCCTAGGGTTTCAAAAATGGACCTTGAAATTCCACATAGCTCATGCATGTGCATTTCAAGGTCTATATTGATTGGGCTTTGAGTGCGTGCTGTTTTATAACACTCGATAGGCCATAGGTGTTCGCGAAGCTCCGCCTATGGCCTATTGGTGTCTGTTACGCGCACCAAACCCATATGTTTTAAATTTTCGCCCCCCCAGCGCAATAATTGAAGACATATGCCTGGCACACGCTCACCACTTGCTACCGTGTAATAGGATCGCTTTCGCGATCGCTTGGGGGTTTTTTTGGGATCCATTTCACGGTGGAGCAACTAGCAAGCAGAGCGTGGTCAAGCATTCTTCGGGCGACTGTCTGGCAGAAGGCTCTCCTGGCCTCAGTCGTCTGTAGTCTATCGCATGACGCTGCCACCTACGTGGAGATGCAGCCCTTGCTTGGTTGCTAAACACCAAAAGCGAGTGCTCGAGCCGTCATGAGACCTTGTAGCGAACACCTCCCCCCCCCCCCCCCCCCCTCCTCTCCCCGGAAGAGACAGAAGCACTTACATCATCTACATAAAGAAACAAACACAGGATAACTAGGCGGGAGGGAGGGGTACCGGAACAGAAGCCATCCGTTCAACCTGCGCTAAAGGTCAACAACAAGTTGCTACGACACTGACACTAACTGAATTGATTTAACGAGATCTGCAAAGTGATGCGTTTGCGTGACCTCCGTGAGGGAAAGCGGGTAGTAAAACCTGTTCTTCTTTTTCTGGCGCATCCCCCTCCCAAATGTATTTATTTTTAGCAGTGTTCATAGAGCGTGAACTCGACCCGAAGGTATTGGGTAGAGTTATATTAGTTGCATTACACAAACGAACGTTCATTTTTTTTGGGGGGGGGGCACGATGAGTTATTGCCCAAAATCACAGGACGTTGAATCAGCGCCGAGACTAGAACCACATTCCCTTTTCGAAAGGAGGACGCTCTGGTCCTAACACCACATCCTTTTCTCAAATGCGCACGAACACAGCAGAGTTCATACTTGCCGCCCCCGTACCCTGATAGTCATAAACAGAGCATGAAGTCTCTAGAGCGGGAGCCAAATGAGAGCTGTGTGCCAGCTCGATTTGTCCTGCTCCCAGCTGCCACCCCCACACTGGAAAAAACCGGCTACGCCACGCACATCAATTTGTCTACCTACCTTTTATTGTAATGCAGTGTCAACAGCGTGATAAACTTTTATAATATATATAGCGCTTTTATAGTGAGTAACACGCTAGGATAAGTCTTGTACGCCCTAAAATCATTCCATTCATTTGCACCAGCTTCCTCATGTTAGAATGATTATTAGTAGACTGAATTTAATTTTTAAGTAACGTTTTCTAATTACCGGTACTATGTGGCCGGTTATTACTATTTTCCTACATTTTAGAATGTTAGTTCAGTGATTGTGTTGTATTCTCTATCAAAACTGTTTACAAAAACGATAAACACGGGCACCTGTGGGTGCTGTGACCCCGTGCTTCTCGCGCACTCTTGTGACTGTCCTCCCACAGATGCTTCGGCAAAGTAGATACGTTATTCGCTGACAGCAAGCATCTGCCATCTGTTCCTTGCCCCATGGGCCTAGTGCTCACACTCAGAAATTGACTTCATTTCCGTACATTGTCAGGAAATATTTTCCTACAGCGATAAACATAATCAGCTTCTGACACCGAACGCATCCATCTGTATCGAGTTTAACAGCATATTTGTCGACTACCCCTGACAAGGAAGAAAAGGTTAATATGCCCGAGGATGTGCTATTTGAGACACTGAAGCAGCGAAACCTGCTGTAGCTCCACCGAATTACTGCCTCAAAAGTTCAGAGCGTTGCTGATTAGATGGTCTCATCATGCTGGTTTAGAGCAAGTGGAAATGAGGCATGTGTTGCAATCTGGAGCGTATGACGATGCTATCCAGCGTGGTGCGCGGGAGCAGTTGGACAGAAAGATGATCATAGTCAGTCTTATGTGGAAAAAGTTATGTTTTTGTATTCCAGAAGCAGGTTGAGTTCGCTGAATCACACCATTTGGCAAATCCATACAAATTAAGCAGGCAATGTTCACAATCTAATGCAGAGCATTAACTTACCATCCTCCCACCAAATAACTCAACCCATCCCATGGCTCTACAGTCGGTTCCCACTTTACTCCTTATAATAAGTTTCCACCAAATTCTTCCCTTATTTCGGGCCTACCCGTCCTGTCTAGGACTACTGCCCCTTTTGTCCCCTATGCCCTGGGCTTGACGTCGTACACCAGCGCAGGCGTGTATGTGTCTCCTCCCTGCCTTCCTCAAACTACACGAGTACCCGCCCTTCTGCCCTGGGGTTTCTTAAAGCGTAATTTATTCTAAATTTTATAAAGTCTGACGTTTTCAAAGATTGTGTCACTTTCACCCGCGAAAACTTTAGCAGCGCCCCTTTGATGTTCTCCTTCAAAGAACATCAAACATGAAGGAACTTTGTTGTGTTAATGCTTGCTGCGCCACTTTGACTTACAATGTGCTTTCTCTTTGCACAAACTTGATGTTTGTGTTGCTTTATTTTGAGATGCTTTTAGAATTAATGTCACACAACCCCCCCACACACAACCCCCCCACACACAACCCCCCCACACAACCCCCACACACCACCCCCCACACACCACCCCTCACACCACCCCTCACACCACCCCTCACACCACCCCTCACACCACCCCTCACACCACCCCTCACACCACCCCCCTCACACCACCCCCCTCACACCACCCCCCTCACACCACCCCCCTCACACCACCCCCACACAACACCCCCCACACACACACAACACCCCCCCACACATAGCATAGCAAAACAAAACCGCAAAACAAGCATAGCAAAACAAAGCAAAGCGTAGCACAACATAGCAGAGCAAAACACAACATAGCAGAGCAAAACACAACATAGCAGAGCAAAACACAACATAGCAGAGCAAAACACAACATAGCAGAGCAAAACACAACATAGCAGAGCAAAACACAACATAGCTGAGCAAAACACAACATAGCTGAGCAAAACACAACATAGCTGAGCAAAACACAACATAGCTGAGCAAAACACAACATAGCAGAGCAAAACACAACATAGCAGAGCAAAACACAACATAGCAGAGCAAAACACAACATAGCAGAGCAAAACACAACAACACAAAAGCAGAGCACAACATAGCAGAGCACAACACAGCACAGCAGAGCACAACACAGCACAGCACAACACAACACAGCAGAGCACAACACAGCAGAGCACAACACAACACAGCAGAGCACAACACAACATAACACAGCACAACACAGCACCGCGGAGCACCGCACAGCACAACACAGCACCGCACCGCAGAGCGCAACACAGCACCGCAGAGCGCAACACAGCACCGCAGAGCGCAACACAGCACCGCAGAGCGCAACACAGCACCGCAGAGCGCAACACAGCACCGCAGAGCGCAACACAGCACCGCAGAGCGCAACACAGCACCGCAGAGCGCAACACAGCACCGCAGAGCGCAACACAGCACCGCAGAGCGCAACACAGCACCGCAGAGCGCAACACAGCACCGCAGAGCGCAACACAGCACCGCAGAGCGCAACACAGCACCGCAGAGCGCAACACAGCACCGCAGAGCGCAACACAGCACCGCAGAGCGCAACACAGCACCGCAGAGCGCAGCACAGCACCGCACCGCGGAGCACAACACAACACAGCACCGCGGAGCACAACACAGCACCGCGGAGCACAGCACAACACAGCACAACACAGCACAGCACAACACAGCACAGCACAACACAGCACAACACAGCACAGCACAACACAGCACAGCACAACACAGCACCGCACAGCACAGCGCAACACAGCACCGCAGAGCACAGCGCAGCGCAGCACAACGCAGCGCAGCACAGCGCAGCAGAGCACAGCGCAGCAGAGCACAGCACAACAAAACATAGCATAACAAAGCAAAACACAACAAAACAAAACATAGCATAACAAAGCAAAACACAACACAACAAAACATAGCATAACAAAGCAAAACACAACACAACAAAACATAGCATAACAAAGCAAAACACAACACAACAAAACATAGCATAACAAAGCAAAACACAACACAGCAAAACACAACAAAACAAAACATAGCATAACAAAGCAAAACACAACAAAACAAAACATAGCATAACAAAGCAAAACACAACACAACAAAACATAGCATAACAAAGCAAAACACAACACAACACAACAAAACATAGCATAACAAAGCACAACACAACACAACAAAACATAGCATAACAAAGCAAAACACAACACAGCAAAACACAACAAAACAAAACATAGCATAACAAAGCAAAACACAACAAAGCAAAACACAACAAAGCAAAACACAACAAAGCAAAACACAACAAAGCAAAACACAACAAAACATAGCATAACAAAGCAAAACACACAACAAAACATAGCCTAACAAAGCACAACACAACACAACAAAACATAGCATAACAAAGCACAACACAACACAACAAAACATAGCATAACAAAACACAACACAACAAAACATAGCATAACAAAGCACAACACAACACAACAAAACATAGCATAACAAAGCACAACACAACACAACAAAACATAGCATAACAAAGCAAAACACAACACAACAAAACATAGCATAACAAAACACAACACAACACAACAAAACACAACATATCATAGCATAGCATACCAAACCTGCTGCAGTCCAAAGTTGTGGATTGAGCCTGTCTGTATCCTAGGAGATTCTGAACAGGAGCAAGCAGCTTCCAACTCCCTGGCCAGGAAACCTTGTCTGAGGTTGCTGGGACCTTATATGGTGTGCTAGTGGTTATCACATGTGTACACTGATTGGTGGTTGTATCTGGTGTTTCTATTGGGTTAGGGTTAATGTCCTCATTGGTTGGGTATTTGAGGGTTCCGATTGGCTTCCTCAGTCTGTGATTCAATCATTGCAGGGTTGGGACTAGGGCTAGGGTTAGGATTTCTATTGGAAGTAGGGACTAGGGCTTCCTATGTTGGTTGTTGGGAGTAGGGTGGGTCTAGGGCTAGGGTTAGACCTTTAATTGGAAGAAGCTAATTAGGGCTTCTGGTGTGATTGGTTGTTGGACCAGTTGTGGGACTAAGAGTAGGGTCAGGCTTTCTATTGGAAGCAGGAACTAGGGCTACCTGTACCATTAGCTGCTTGGACTTGGGTTGGGACTAGTGGTAGAGCTAAGGCCCCTGTTCAACCTACCCACTTCTCCTCTACAATTTGTTTTGACGAATTGTTTTTCGCCACATAGCTTCGTCTTTTCATCTTGTCTGTCAATCTTTATATGATGCTGTGTATTTTTTATTTATTTTTATTTTTTATTTTATTTTATATATTTTGCATTTTATTGTAAATTTTACAGTTTCTTGTTCCCCCCCCCTACTTGTTGTTCCTTTTAGTCCACCCTCATCTCTTATTTTGGCCTTTCACCTCCTAACTTACCTTTATCTTCTCTTACTCCCAATACTCTTATCCTTTCTCAACCGCAATTGACCTCCACTGCCGACACCACGATTACGAGCACTGATTCCCCTCACCCCCTCCCACATTATCCCCTCTCTCTATATCCCCCTTCGTCGTCCTCCCCCAATCATGTTGATCATTCGCAATCACTACCTACCACCCTCGCTCTCAACACGATAACTTGTTATGACTCCCTGATCTCCCAGTCTCCTAATTTACATGAACCCCTTCCATCCACCACCACTATTAACTCCCCCACCCCCTCATGATTCCGCTATATTGTTCAATTCCCCTATTACCCTCACGCCTACTCTTGCCTCCCCTCCTACCCCGATTTCCCTGTGCTCTGCCGAAAACTCCTCTCCTTTTGTTCCCATCTTCAATATTCCCCCTCCATCCTCCTCACTTTACAACCCCTTAACGTTGCCTCCAGCCCCCCACCCACTCCTTGTTATCCCCCCCATTCCAATAACATACTCTCCTTCATGCCACCCTCCCTCCGACCTCCATTCCACTTCTGTCGGACTCACCTGATACGCCAACTCTTACTACCTTAACGCAATCGTCGCCTAACTGTCAGCACAAAAATGATGCCTTTCCTACTTCCCCCTCAGGTACACCCCTGTTTTCCAAAAATGTTCCTCCCCCTCTTTATAATTCATCCCTCCTCCCACCTGGTTTTCCCCCCGTCCTACACACATTTTCTCCCCCTAGACAACCCTAACTCAACCAATTTACTACGGATCCACCACACGCATCGTCTCACACTCAATCTCTCCTTAATATTGAACTTCTCCTTTCCTCCCTCGTATTAGAACTCTCTTCATTCAGAAGCGAGATATCACTCCTAGCTAAAGCCCACTCCTTGGTGCATACCCACACATTGACCCCCCCCCTCAACACACCTTACCATCGCACATCAACACTCATATCATTTCGCCCACAAGCTGCCCGCCTAGCACTATCACCAACACCAACTCTCCTTCTCTCCATACGAACCTCATAACCAGTTCTCTTCCAGGGGATCCTCATCAATAGTCATAAGCATTAGACTATTCCCGCCCATGCGCGGGACCCCGGAAACAATATATTATATGTGCCCCACATATATATAGACATATATATATAAATATATATATATATATATATATATATATATATATATATATATATATATATATATATAAAATAAGCAATTGCAGCCAAATAAAACAGAGCTGTACTATGCTGTGAAGAATTTCCACCATACAGTGTATTTTGCATTAGAAATATGAGAAACAACACCATTGCTTGTTTAGAAACTGTTTTAATGCTTAAAAAACAGTAGAAATTCTCATAACACACTGTAAACATATACAGCTCCCAGGCTTCATTGCAAATCCCCAGTCTAAAAAGACTGAAAAGCTAACCTGTAGCTGAATGCACTAAAAACTGACGCTGTGCCTTTAAGGCACCTCTGCCCCTAGCTTCCCATCATGCCTCAGGGGTTACAGTTAGGTCAGTTGTTCTTTCCGGCTCCTTCAGGAAGGACCCTGGATACTCCGCTCCACATTTTTCTGCCTTTTTCAGTCAGAAAATCTTCAAAAGAACAATTTTTTGATTTACTTTGACTTTTCACATCGGAGTCAAGTAAGTAACTGCTTAGCAGTCAATTTTTTGTGAGGTTTTCCTTTCAGGATGCCCTCATTATTTGATGATTGCCCTTCTTGTGGCCACAAGAAGGCAAAAACGGACTCTCATGAGGTCTGTATTTTATGCTTGCCAGAGGATCATGATCCTAAAGACTGTTCCCATTGTAAAAATCTGTCTGACAGAACTCTTAAAGACAGAGAGAGGAACAGGCTCTATGGTCTGGCCCAGAGATCCATGAGAGGAAGATCTACAGAGAGGAAGAGTTCAAAGAGACCCAGAACTCCCTCCAAAGGCACAATCTGCTTCGCTCCATTCCTCCTCAAGTGCCTCGGGTTCAACGGGGTCATCTTCTAGGAGTAGGAGTCCGGTATCGAAGCATTCAACGCCGAAGGTTATCACTCCGTCGACGCCGCAGAGGCGTTCGACGGAAAAAGCTCCGTCGACGTCGAGATCGGCGTCGATGAGGAAATCGTCGTCAAAGAAGTTCGCCGACGTCGAAGAAAGCTCCGCCGTCGTCAACTAGGCGACGTTCGGCGTCGAGAGAAGCCACGAGATCGCCGTCGACAAGAAGATCGACTTCAAGACATAAGTCAACTCCGCCGCCGTCAACCAGGCGACGGTCGGCGTCGAGAGACAGATCACACTCGCCGTCGTCTCGACGTCGACAGGCTTCGAAGAGTGTGACACCTCCGCCGACGTCTCCACGGAGGCGTTCGGCGTCGAGGAGCAAGAGCCCCCTCGGACGAGCGTCGTCGAGGAAGGGATCATCGAAGGCACGTCGGCGCTCGACGTCGAGGAGGTCCGATCCTCCGCCGTCGCCACATGCCAGGTCGACATCAAGGGCATCGTCGATGACAGGACATTGTCGATTGCCATCTCCGTCGCCGACAGACCAACGTCGGTCGACGTCGAGAGCTCCGTCGACGGCAGGGCAACGCCGTTCGACGTCGAGGGAGAAGACTCCGCCGTCGGCTCATCATTGGTATGCTCCTTTGAGTAATTGGAAGGATTCTAAGGCACCAGAAAGACTTCAAAGGTACTTGAGTCCAGTCCACAGGTCCCCTCTTCAGCAAGCAGAAGAGGCAGATGGGCAGAGTCCTGCCATGCACCGATCACGCTCACGAGAGAGAGGAGCGGACAGGTCGCATGACCCTAGGGTCTCCCGCTCTCCAAGGAGGGAGCAACCCAAATCTCGAACACCGAGAAAGGAGGTACGGACTGAGAGATCGAGATCTCCAGTACATCAGAGGGTATCACGTTCTCCTCGAAGGGAGGAACGACCTAGGAGATCACCGGTGAGGAAGGAGCATTTTCACCACAGGAGAAGAAGAACTCCATCATCCTCCTCTCCATCTTCACCTAGATCTTCTAAAGGGGATTACTCTCCAACGCTGGCAGACAGCCCTCGCTCAAGAGCTTCCCCTCTTGACGACGTCAACACGTATCTGGACGTCTTACAAAGGGGTGCTCACAAGCTGAATATAGAGATGACCACTCCAGAGGTGTCCACTACGGTGATTTTTGAGACCCTTCATCACAAATCATATACACGGCCGTTGCTCCCATTAGTTCCAGGAATAATGGACCCAATCAAAGAGGTTTTCCTCACGCCAGCAACGATCAGGGCAGTACCGGCACGTATCCAGAAAAAATATAGGCCGGCCGACTCAGATCCTATCTTTGTTAAAGGTGAGCCTGCGGCGGACTCAGTTATTGATGCCTCAGCTAGGAAGAATCACACAGTCGCTCCTTCTTCGTCAGTTCCTCCTGACAAAGACAGCAAGACGCAAGATTCTTGGGGACGCAAGGTATGCAGCACAGCAGCTTCATCCCTGAAAGTCTCTAGTGCATCAGCCCTTCTGGGAAGGTACGATAGAGCCCTATGGGACTCCATGGAAAGATTCAAAGGGAAATTGCCCAAGGAGGACTAGAAGGACTTTGAGGAGACAGTGACGGAGGGCTGTTTGGTGGCAAACCAAATGATTAGTTCATCAGCAGATAACGCCCTTCTAGCTGGACATAACTACTCGCATGGGATTTGTGCGAGGAGATCCTCTTGGCTGCGTTTAACTGGGCTCAAACCAGATGCCCAACAGCGCATCCTCAATCTACCTTTTTCCGGATCTTCACTCTTCGGGGAGCATGCCGATCAGGAAATGGCCCGTATGAAGACTGAGTTAGACACAGTAAAGGCAGTAGGTCTGGAAAAACAGAAAGCACCGTTCAAACGACGCTTCAAGACCAACAAGAACCGGGGAGGCCAACAGAGGGTTCAAACCCCTCAATGGTCTCAAAACAAGCCACAAGGAAAGCCACAATACAGAGGAGGAAGGTCGAGCAGAGGCGGACATCATCAGTCCTCTACCACACCTAGAGGAGGCAAGGCCTGAGCAGTGGCTTCCTCTGACACCGTTACCCACTCCAGTGGGAGGAAGTGCTGCACAACATCTGGCAGAGTGGGTCAGCATCACGAAAGATCGGTGGGTGCTGAATATACTGCGCAATGGATATGCGCTACGTTTCAGGAAGAAACCACAACCGGCTCCTCCAAAAAAGTCTCGCTCGTACCAACTAGAGCTCCTCAAAAGGGAAGTGAGCGTCCTCTTAAAGAAAAACGCAATCGAAGAGGTACCCCTATCCCAAAGGGGGAAAGGAGTGTGCTCAAGATATTTCCTTGTCCCCAAAAAAGACCAAGAAGGCAAATTCAGACCGATTTTGGATCTTCGACTCCTCAACAAAGTGGTGGTCAAAGAGAAGTTTCGCATGTTGGCACTCCACCAAATATGTCCTCATCTACAAATCGGAGATTGGATGTGTTCGGTGGATTTACAAGACGCGTACTTCCACATTCCTATTACACCAGGTCATCGAAAGTACTTGAGGTTCCTGGTAGGGTCCAAGCATTACCAGTTCAAAGTGCTTCCTTTCGGACTCAAATCCGCACCAAGGGTCTTCACCAAGTGCATGGCAGTGGTAGCGGCGTGTCTACACAAAAAAGGTCTCTTTGTGTACCCATATCTAGACGACTGGCTCCTGAAGAGTCCGTCGCCTCGTCAAGCCACCAAAGACTGTCAACTGTGTCTCCAACAGCTACACAGGCTCGGCCTCCATGTGAACTCAGAAAAATCGATCCTGCAGCCCACGCAAACTATCCACTATCTGGGAGCAGTTCTAGACACAAAGTTAGGAAGAGCGTTTCCTTCGCAAGAGAGACTATCTTCCATGGGACAAAAATGCAAAAAGTTACTTCAGGTTCCTCGTCCAAAGGTGCGAGACGTAGCGTCTCTATTGGGCTCCATGGCGTCCTGCATCTTCCTAATACCGAACGCCAGGTTGAGGATGCGGCCTCTACAAGAGTCTGTGGAGGATCAGTGGGACCAAGCGACTGGAGATTGGGAGGATCGAATCATCCTGTCTCAAGCAGCACTGACCTCAATACAGTGGTGGACTCGCCCTCGGAATGTCCTGCAGGGAGTCCCTGTAGGAAGGTAGATCCCTGACTATGGTTGCCCCCAACTTTTTGCCTGGTGTTTTGCTGGTTTTCTGACTTAGTTGACCTGGGACCCTGCTATTCAGGGCCCCAGGCCTACTGCTCTCTCTGTAAAATGGATTCCATGTACCTTAGGTACATATCTAAATTGGATACTGAGTCACCTTATCAGTCCCTGTACAGTGTACCTTAGGTACCCAGGGCATAGGTGTACCCAGGGCCTACCAGGGGCTGCAGCATGTATTATGCCACCCCTGGCTGGCCATCCAAATCTGACACAACTGGCTGCTTGACAGCTGGGGCAAGGTGGTGTAATCACCCTTTGCTTTAGATATAGTATACCTATATCTAACCCTAAAAATGGACACACAGATCTCCTATCAGTCACTCCTATGGCAGGCCTTAACAATCTTGAAGGCAGTGTGCTTGGAATCGTGTGAGATGGTGCTCTGGCATGAGCTAAGCCTGTCTGCGGCTTTCGGGATCCATCCCTTAGCCGTTTCCACGATATCGCATACCATATACTCTTAAGTGCATTGTAATCCTCGCGGTTATATGCCAACTCTGGTATCGCTTTATCAAAACATGTCGAGTAAGGTGTCATACGAATTGGAATACTAACCCCTCGCCAATTCTGGCGACTGGGTTAGCATTCCACCCTTCTAGAGGGACACAACATGTATGTAACCCCTAACCCCGGTTAAAGTCAGACATAGCCTCAGCTCCACAAAATGGATGCTGCCACCGAGACACAAGTCTGCCCTCCTGCTGCTGGGAGTCCTCCCAGAGCAGGAGGCAAGGACAAAGGGTTTCCTGCCAGGGGCGGTGCCAGCACCGTCCCAGACAGGGTTTTGTGTATTGTAAGTAGGCAGGGCTTTAGAGGAAGGTGACTGCACGTGGCACCCCGGTGCTCACTGTGCATAGGCTGGCTGGAACCAGTTCCAGGGTCACTCCAGACCCTGTGCTGGGGAAAAGCCCGCCAAGGAAGTGGGTGTAACCACCCCCCTCCTAGTCCCACCCATAGGGCAGGACTTAGTCGCGTGCCAGCCCCCTTTTACAGGATAAAGGTAGAGACTGGCCCCCTTCCAGATCAGATCATCTTTGAATCCTGAAACTACTTTCTGCGAAAGGAACTCAAGACTTCTTCCTAAGATTTCTCCCTTGTGACTAAGGAGTAGTCACCCTGCATCCGCAGGCACCATCTAAGAACACTGCGGTCTGCTGCAAGTCCTTCCTCCGGAATCCGACTGCCCAGCTCGACGAAAACCGGCTTCCCTGGCACCTCTGACCTCTACCCACCTCTACAGCCCAGCTGAGAACCGTGGGTGCGACGAGACCTCAAGGGACCGGCCCTCTGCAAGACTGCACGACTTCTTTCCAGCAAGCCCGCCGAGTGAATTCCTGGTGAGTGCTTTGGGGTCCGAGAAGCCCCCACCCTGAGCAGCTCCAGCACCGAAGAGCAGCCCCCCAGCATCTCCACGATCTGCGTGGGGCCCTTCTGCTTTTTGCTGCTCACCGCGTTGTTTGGCTACTAGCCCGCTGGCTTGTGGCCTTCCTGACGACGCCCGACGACATTTCTGCTGCTGGTCTGGTTGCTCCAGACTGGCCCTTGCTTCCCTCCATCGGAGAAGTAACCTGGACCCTCCTGGTCCACTCAAGACGCCATTTTAGGTCCACCGCGTGGGCCTTGCATTTGCCAAGACTTGTTGCCCAATCCTGGGTCCAGCGACGTCGACAGCAAGAACCTTCGTGGGACAGCTCGCACCTCCATCCTGGTCGCCGACAACGCCTCCTGGTCCGAGAGACTGCAGAGCCCAGCAGCGCCCACTCACCTGACTGCGGTGACTTCGCCCGGTGCCATCCTGGTGCCCACTTAATCACTGGCTAGTGATTCAAGAACTTGGTCCCCTCTGCTTTCAGGTTTCCTTCTTCCTTGATCCAGGCTTGGATCCATCGAACTTTTCTTCACTGGTCGCCTGCCAGCAACTTCTTCCTTCCAGGCTCCTGGTCCGGCAACGAGATCCCCGACGTCTTTTCAGACCTATGCAGCTGCAGCCCCTGGGCTAGGTAACTTCGGCACCTCGGTGTCCCAGCATAGCCTCACTATCCTAGGGTCAGGATCCACTGTCGTTTTCTTCCCACCAGGTCGGGTTCGCCCGTGAACACTAACTTTGCCTTTACTAGCCTCCATAGACTTTGTCCCGCATCCCGCGTGAGAGTGCACACTCTGCACCCGAGTCCCCTGGGCCTCCTAGTAGTAATCTAACGATTCCCTAGTCCAGTCCTAGCGATTCCAAAGCCTATTAGAACTGTTACTTACCTGCTAGTAATTCGCATTCCACTTTTAAAGTATATGGTCTTTCGTGCCCCTCGGGCATTTGTGTATAACGTGCTAACTTAAGTATTTTCGTAAGAGTTTTGTTGTGTGCCTAGCACCCTGTCCTCATAAAGAGTACAGGGTTGTTGTGATTCTAATAAATACACTGTTTATTTTCATAACACTTGTGTGGTGTCCTTTCACTGGGTGTTCAAGGGGTAATGTGATGGTAAAACAGCTGGCTTAACACGCCCTCTAGAGTCTTAGCCTTAGACTGCTCGTATCCATGCTACTAGGATAGCTGGTCTATAAGGTTGACTTACAACCAATCATCAATAAGGGTTGTTTGGACTGATATATAGTGATCACTAGAATAGTGAGCACTGCACATCAGGCCAACTTCTCACAGTCCCTTTTCAGCAACCTCTTCCTTCGCTGTCTGTGGTAACGGACGCATCTCTAGAAGGCTGGGGTGCTCACATGGGTCATCTTCAGATTCAGGGTCGCTGGTCGACCAACCTTCAGACATACCACATCAACATGCTGGAGCTTCGAGCAGTTCATCTGGCGCTCAAAGCGTTCTTTCCAGCAATAACAACTGACAAAGTCCTGGTTCAGACGGACAACACTACAACTATGTTCTATCTGAACAAGCAGGGAGGAACTCGATCTCGCCCACTGTCTCTGGAGGCCCAGACAATCTGGCACTGGCTTCTGGCTCGGGGACTGTCGGTGGTGGCAGTGCACCTTCCAGGCGAGCTAAACACAAAAGCAGACGCACTCAGCAGGCACTTCGAAGATCAGCCAGACTGGGTGCTAAACGACGAAGTGGTCGAAGAACTCTTCCGTTGCTGGGGTCGTCCAGACATAGACTTATTTGCGGACGACAAACGCCAAATGCCACGCCTTCGCGTCCAGGTTCCACCGGCCAGGGACGCAAGGGAACGCTCTCCTGCTGGAGTGGACAGGAATGTTCGCTTATGCTTTTCCCCCTCTGGCACTGATTCCGAAGGTGGTGGCCAAGCTCATCAGATCGAGCATGGACATGATCCTAATTGCTCCGGATTGGCCGCGACAATGGTGGTATCCAGATCTGTTACATCTGTCGCTGTGTCCACACAGACGTCTACCGTGCAGACCAGACCTGCTGAGCAAGATGGACGGGAGGATCCTGCATCCCAACCTCCCGTCGCTGAACCTGACTGCATGGCTCCTGAGGTCTTGCAATATGGACACTTAAATCTGCCTCCGGAATGTATGAATATTTTAAGAGAGGCAAAAAGACCATCCACAAGGACGTCTTATGCGTTCAAGTGAAAAAGATTTTTCATTTGGTGTAAGGACCATGGCTTTGATCCCACCAAAGGGCAAGAAGAGGTAGTCCTGCCATACCTCCTATACTTAGCGACATCAGGGTTGAAATACGCTTCTATTAGGGTTCATTTATCCGCCATAGTAGCGTACAGAAAATCACCTACACAAACGTCGTTTTTTCAGGTCCCGGTGGTGAAGGATTTCCTTCAGGGATTAAAGAAGGTCTATCCCCCTGTGAGAAATCCTTCTCCTCCCTGGGAGTTGAACCTGGTTCTCTCCAGACTGATGTCTACACCGTTTGAGCCTATACACAAGGCCTCCTTGCAGCATCTCACTTGGAAGGCGGCCTTCTTGGTGGCAATAACCTCTGCGCGCAGGGTTAGCGAGATACAAGCACTCTGCACCAAGGAACCTTACACTGTTTCACCACAACAGAGTGGTAATGAGGGCTCACCCATCTTTCCTTCCAAAGGTGGTATCGGATTTTCATATAAATCAAACGATTACCCTTCCTTCGTTCTTTCCTAACCCATCGACCCCAGCTGAGAGGTGGTTGCACTCGTTAGATCTTAAACGGGTGCTAAAGTTTTACCTAGAAAGAACGAAGGACACCAGAAAGACAGACCAACTCTTTGTCAATTATGGTGCAATGAGGACCGGGTTTGCAGCAGCCAAAAGATCCATCTCCAGATGGATTGTCTCTTGTATCAAACTAGCATACCAGCTGGCTGGCAAACCTTTGTTGCAATCACCCAAAGCTCATTCCACTAGAGGGAAAGCAGCCACAATAGCTTTTTTGCATGACATTCCTATGTCAGAAATATGCAAGGCTGCGACATGGAAATCAGTCCATACCTTTACAAGGCATTATTGCCTAGAGTCTGATTCCAGAGCGGATTCTCAAGTAGGGCAAGCCTCCTTGAGAAACCTTTTTGGGTAGAATAAGGCCTACTCTTGGGCCTACGGATATGAATGTTATCTGTTGATTCCTTTGCCCGCAGGGATGAGGTGAGGCTCGCTACTCTATTCTAATGCTTATGACTATTGATGAGGATCCCCTGGAAGAGAAGGATTAGTTACTTACCTGTAATCCTAGTTCTCTTCCAGGGGTATCCTCATCAAAGTCATAAGCAACCCTCCCGCCTCCCCGGGCAAAGGACTTTGTTTATTACATAGGAGATGTTTTTTAACCTGTTATTACCATGGTTTGGTTTTCAGTCTCCGAAAAGAACTGACCTAACTGTAACCCCTGAGGCATGATGGGAAGCTAGGGGCAGAGGTGCCTTAAAGGCACAGCGTCAGTTTTTAGTGCATTCAGCTACAGGTTAGCTTTTCAGTCTTTTTAGACTGGGGATTTGCAATGCAGCCTGGGAGCTGTATATGTTTACAGTGTGTTATGAGAATTTCTACTGTTTTTTAAGCATTAAAACAGTTTCTAAACAAGCATTGGTGTTGTTTCTCATATTTCTAATGCAAAATACACTGTATGGTGGAAATTCTTCACAGCATATTACAGCTCTGTTTTATTTGGCTGCAATTGCTTATTTATATATATATATATATATAGGTCTATATATATGTGGGGCACATATAATATATTGTTTCCGGGGTCCCGCGCATGGGCGGGAATATTCTAATGCTTATGACTTTGATGAGGATACCCCTGGAAGAGAACTAGGATTACAGGTAAGTAACTAATCCTTCCTTTCCTGCTCAACCTTCCTTTAGTGCCCCACCTCACAACGCCAACACTACCTCCCCGCCCAAACCTGATACCTACCTGATAACCTCGGGACTCAACTCTTCCATGAATTTACCCTTCTCTCCTTCACCAACCACGCCCTCTATCCCCCTTACTCGCCAGTCTACAATCCCAGTTCTCCTTGGAACAAGCAGACTCCCCCTTCATCCACCTTCACCTAGACCACCCCAACAACTTAGACCTAACCCCCCCTGTCCCTCCACCCAACAACCAGACCCCACCCCAATAAGTTGCATGTTGATCAACTGCCGATCCGCCTCCTGCCATGCAACTGAGATTGTGGAAACCATTCTCAGCGAAAACATAGACATCGCATTCCTTACGGAAACCTGGCTCACCGCCCACTCCACCCCTATCCTCGACCTGCTTACTCCCCCAGGTTATTCTATCATTAGGAAAGATAGAGTTGATCAAACAGGAGGCGGTCTTGCCCTAATCTTTAAAGCTGAACTTAACATCTCGCTTATACAGCTACAAGACCCTTCATCCTTTGAATACCTCTGCACCGATCTCATTATTCCTGGCTCCCCCTCCATTCGGTTGCACACTATCTACCACCCCCCTGGGATTAGTATCTCTTTTACTGAAGAGATGTCCGAACTTATTATTCAATCATCGCTCTCCCACTCCAAGAATCTCTTCCTTGGTGACTTCAACATCCACTGGAATAAAAAGGAAGACCCTGCTGTCATCCTATTGAAAGAAGTTATGGACATCACCAACTTGACCCAACTTTGCCATTCCCCTACTCATACCAAAGGTGCCACCCTTGATGCTATTCTAGCTAGCAAGAAGCTGCTGGTCTGATCACCACCTTATCCTCTTCACCATCAACAGCACCATTACAAGCCCTGCCCCCACCAACACTCTACCCTTGAAACTAACAAGCAACCTTCACCGTATTCCACCGGGCGAATTGGAAGCCTCAATTAAAACATGCCTACTTCGACCACCTCTCTGACAGCACCAACGACCTGACCAATCATTATAAGAATTCTATTCTTGAAGCCCTAGATCAAATTGCCCCAATTAAACTCAAACAACAAAAAAATAACCCTCCCAAGTCTTGGTTCAATACCGAACTTAACAATGAAAGACGGGCCCTCGGACAATCTGAACGCGTTTGGAGGAATCATCCCTTCTCTGACAATCTGGCCCTCCTTAGAACTGCTAGAGCCCATTACAAAATACACATTTTCAACGAAAAAGCCTCCTTTCTCCGATCACAACTTGACCAGGCTAGAAACCGCCCCAGAGAACTCTTTAACATTGTTAAAAAAAAAAAAGAACTTCCTCTGGCCCTCCTAAACTATTAGCCTCTACTGAAAGATGTGAAGAAATTGCTAGCTTCTTCACGAACAAAGTCAACAATATAGAACTATCTTTCTCTCCCCCCCATTCCCACTCCATCCTCCCCTTAACCAACACACACTCCCCAACACTCCTAACCTACTCTCTTCCCACTTTCCCGCCCTTCTCGACCCCCCCTCAATCCATACTTACTCTCCCCCTTCCAGACTCTTCCCCGAAGGCCCACCTCGCTAAAAACAACGCCTCATGGAACGAATTTAGTCCAGTTTCTGAACCCACGATCATTCTTAAAAACACCTCGGCCAACTCTAATGACCGCAATAACCTACGCCCTATCTCTAACCTTCCTTTCCTTTCGAAGGTCCTTGAAAAATGTGTCCTGTCTCAATTAGAGAACCATATCACTGCCTTTAATCTCCTTGAGGTTTTCCAATCAGGTTTTAGAAAGGGATGCAGTACTGAAACTGCTATGTTAAATATCACAGATGATATTCATCGCTCCCTAGACAAAGGTGAATATTCACTACTAATCCTCCTTGACCTCTCGGCTGCTTTTGATACTGTCCACCATCCCACCCTTCTTAACACTCTCAAAAATCGATTTGGCTTTGAAGACACTGTATTCAAATGGTTCTCCTCGTTCCTTCAAAATAGATCGCAGCAAATCAAGCTCAACCACTACCTCTCCAATCCACAACCTGTACTACTCGGTGTCCCTCAAGGATCCATCCTTTCCCCAACGCTTTTTAATATTTCCATGGAACCACTCCCTCTCAATATCAAACAAGCCAAAATCAGTTACCTCCTCTATGCTGACGACGCACAACTATACTACAAGATCAAATCACATAAGGACATTCTTCACCTCAGTGACACCTTGACTAGAGTCCAAACCTGGTTCCATTTGAACCATCTTAAACTGAACCCGAAAAAAACTGAAATCATCCTTTTCACTCCCAAAAACAATTCCCTTCCCATTCAACTCTGGATCAATGATATCAAAGCACTTAACTGCTCCCTCTCCGCCTCAAATTCTGTTAAATCCTTAGGCATCAGCATTGACCAGAATCTTAATCTCATCCCCCACATAAAAAATGCAGCCAAAAGTGCTCTCATCACCCAACTCCACCCCAAAGAAATCAAACCTTTTATTCCAGCCGATGATTTCATAACTGTTGTCCAATCACTTGTCCTTTCCAGGATTGACTATGGTAACGCCACACTTGCCGGCACCCCTAAAGTCCATCTTGCTCCGATTAAATCTGTTCTCAATCTAGCTGCTAGACTTATCTCTGACTGTAAAAGATTTGACCACATCACCCCTGTCCTCAAAAGTCTCAATTGGCTCCCAACAGAAAGAAGATCCTCCTACAAGATTACCTGTATCATTTACAAAGCTCTTCACCAAAACACCCCCTCTTACCTTGCAGTCAAATTACAGAAAGCAGGGTGCTCCAGGTCCCTGAGGAGCACTAACTCTCTTGCCCTGATCCCTCCCAGACTCAAATGTAAAAAAAAAAACAATCCCGAGCTTTCTCTGGTAATGCTCCTACGATTTGGAACTCTCTCCCCAAGGACCTCCGCTGTAACCCCTCTTACACTCTCTTCAAAAAAGAACTCTAGTACTTCTCAACAAATATTGGGGTGCCTAATTCTACTGACTCTGAACCTGCTCACTCCTTACGCCTCCGCGACCCACTATGTCCCACACCCTCTCCCTCGTTTCTTACTCTCTCTCCCCTCTCCTACATCATCTCTCTCGTATCTTTTAACCTTCATCTTCCCCTTAATTTATCTGTTACTTTGCTCACATAGCTCTTCTGAGTGCATTGCGACTACCTCTTGTAATTTTCTGCACATTGTTAATGTTGTATTATTATGTTTTACCTTCCGTGTAAAGCGCTCTGATACTCTTGGGTCCAGCAGCGCTATATAAAACCTTTGAAATAAATAAATAGCATAGCATAACAAAACAGTATAGCATAACACAACCTAGCATAACAAAACGCAACCTAGCATAACAAAACGCAACCTAGCATAACAAAACGCAACCTAGCATAACAAAACGCAACCTAGCATAAACGCAACCTAGCATAACAAAACGCAACCTAGCATAAAACAAAGCCAAGCATAACATAAAATAGCATAACAAAACACAACACAACAAAACATAGCATAACATACCAAACATAGCAACGCATAGCAAAACATAGCATAGCAAAACATAGCATAGCAAAACATAGCATAGCAAAACATAGCATAGCGAAACAGCACAGCATAGCAAAGCACAGCATAGCAAAGCACAGCATAACACAGCACAGCATAGCATAACACAGCACAGCAAAACATAGTATAGCACAACACAACAAAACATAGCATAGCAAAACATAGCATAGCAAAACATAGCATAGCAAAACATAGCATAGCAAAACAGCATAGCGAAGCACAGCATAGCGAAGCACAGCATAGCGAAGCACAGCATAGCGAAGCACAGCATAGCGAAGCACAGCATAGCGAAGCACAGCATAGCGAAGCACAGCATAGCGAAGCACAGCATAGCGAAGCACAGCATAGCGAAGCACAGCATAGCGAAGCACAGCATAGCGAAGCACAGCATAGCGAAGCACAGCATAGCGAAGCACAGCATAGCGAAGCACAGCATAGCGAAGCACAGCATAGCGAAGCACAGCATAGCGAAGCACAGCATAGCGAAGCACAGCATAGCGAAGCACAGCATAGCATAGCACAGCAAAGCAAAGCACAGCACAGCACAGCAAAGCACAGCATAGCAAAGCACAGCATAGCAAAGCACAGCATAGCAAAACACAACATAGCATAGCATAGCAAAACACAACATAGCATAGCAAAACACAACATAGCATAGCAAAACACAACATAGCATAGCAAAACACAACATAGCATAGCATAGCAAAACACAACATAGCATAGCATAGCAAAACACAACACAACATAGCATAGCAAAACACAACAAAGCATAGCATAGCAAAACACAACAAAGCATAGCATAGCAAAACACAACAAAGCATAGCATAGCAAAACACAACAAAGCATAGCAAAACACAACAAAGCATAGCATAGCAAAACACAGCATAGCATAGCAAAACACAACACAGCATAGCATAGCAAAACACAACAAAACATAGCATAGCAAAACAAAGCATAGCATAATAACACAACATAGCATCACCAAATATGGCATCAACATGCCATGTTTAGAAATGCCACCGCCATGGTGTCCTTCCTGTGACTTCGGCACTTTTCCTGCGCAAGCTCCCACCTTTGGGCGCCATCTTCAGATTCTTTTTTTCACCGTTGGGTCTGGATTGTCACCGAGAGGCTCCAGAGGACTACACGGTCGTAGAGACCGATAAGAAAACAGCAAACGGGGTAGGAGAGACGTCGACCCCTAAAACCCCAACAGACTCTCGAAAAACAGAGTCTAAGTTCACAAAAGGAGCACTGGCGCCGAAAATCTTGACGGCCGCAGCTGCATCCAGGGATAAACAGCCCAGCGGTGTGAGAAAGTGGCTCTATATATACTGGGCCATAGTAAGGTACAGTGTGTATAGAGACCACAAACCCCAGAGGTATTACAGAGGTTAAAGTCAGGGGTGACCTTACTCTTAAAAGTGGTATATTTGTCGAGCAGTAAGGCAGTACCAGAGAACATTGTAAAGCATTTGTTGTACACACTCAGTCAGCAAAAGGTTTAACGCACTCAAGGACAGAACTCCAGGCCAATTGTTTTTATATCCAAAGATATAATTTTATTTTTAGAACCAACCGGTATAAAAATATACTTTTCTCAGTGATGAGTGATCTCCGGTTATTGCTTTGCAGAAAGACTATGATTTTGTAAACACAATAGGTACAAGGGTTGCAATAGGCAACACAGTTCTAAGCACAATTTAGCATTGAGCTCAATGGGTTTTTCTACACAATTATAGTTGATTATTTTGTCGATTACTTTTGTAAGTCCAGGACTGGATGCTAGATTCAGTCCTGGGGTGTAAGCTGGAAACTGTTTAGTGAAAATGTTTTGGTTATTGAAATGATTTTTAAGGAATAAAAATATAGCTGGCAGTACTTCAAACACTGCCATGCATAGACTGCGCAATAATCACCAACAAGGAGCCTGATTACAGAGGAGTTCAGAGTTCACTCAGAGGAAAATGGTGGGGCTGAGGAGAGCCGGTGACTCACCAACCCATAAGGGGGTCAGGCAGTATATACAGCTCAGTGGGTTCAACAACCGCTGGAGAAATGAATTTGCCATTTACAGGTTACAGTTATACCGGAACTGGTCTAAGTTGTCGTAATGACTGCCACCAAACTAGATAATACAAACACCTCTTATGTTACATACATAGGCCTTTCCATGGGAAAGAATTACAAACGTATTCTCAAAAAAGTATACAAATCTAAGTTTCTGATAGATACATCTGCCGTGTGGATTCCTCACCTTGTGAATATCCCCTGCGTCAGCAACCTTCGTAAATTCTTTTGTAGCTTCACGCCGACGTGGACCTGGGCGTCACAGAGGCACGGCATCGCTCGCGACTCCGCTGACGTCACCGATACCTATAATAGGCCCACGCCGGCGTGATGACATCAGTTCCCTTTTTTCCACGTCGCTAACGGTTTTCTGGGATCATCTGTAGCCTTTACTGTAACTTTGTTACTTGCTATATTTTCTAGTCTCTTTGTCTTCTCTTTCAATATGACCTCGAAGAAGACCGGATTTAAAGCCTGCGGAGAATGTAACAAAATAATGTCAATTACAGATCCACATGAATGCTGTTTGTGGTGTCTGAGCTCCGACCACGACGTCGAGGACTGCCAGTCATGCAGGAAGATGACACCAAAGGCCCTCCGGGAAAGAGAAGCAAAACTTCTTGTTGCCAAGTTCAAAGAAGGAAAAGAGAAGAAGAAATCAAGATCGCGAACTCGACGCTCGAAGTCAAGGTCTCGATCGAGGTCGCGATCGGATTCGTCCTCAGCCCATGCTTCGAGAAAGAAGCATAAAAAGAGAACCCATGAATCCCGACATTGATCGAGGAAGGAGTCGGGTTCCAAGCCGAAGTCGCAGGTGAAACTGGTCGAGAAGGTAGTTTCTTCGGCTTCGGAGGAACATGATGCCGAAGTTGAGGTGTCGCATGCGAACTCGCTGAGTTCGCCGAAGCAGAAGGCTGTTCCGTCTCCGAACCCATCCCATCCTTCAGGTCGGGAGGATGAAGGTGAGGAGGAGGAGGAGGAGGTTGGTGAGGGAGGGGCTCAGCTGCCCGAAGGTCGTACGACTCCGGTGCACCAGCCCGAAGAAGAGGTAGACGTCGTTTCGACTCCACGCCCTCAAGAACAACCTGGGGGTTCGTACCCAGCCTTCCCGGCTCCAGGTCAGGACCCTACGCATTTCCTGAATGCGATGTTCGGAATCTATTCAAGGGCTATGTATCCCTCTGGGGCTCCTACTGGTCCCATAGGTCCGTTGGCATATGGTTTGGGTGTTCCTCAATCCTATGCACCTGCGCCCTTTATGCCGGCTCCGACGCCGTATTGGCATTATCCGACTCCGGCGAGGCCTGCGACTCCGAAGCCATCGACGCCGAGATCGATGACCCAGATTCCTTCGACACCAGTTCCATCAACTTTGATGCCGAACCCTGAACGACGTCGTGAATCTCTCCCTCGTCCGACGTCTAGTTCGACTCCGGCTCCGTCGGAGTCGATTGCAGATCCGACGGCTTCGAATGTGAAGCTAAGATCTAGGCGTGAAGCCCAAAGATTGATGGAGGAAGAAAGATATAGAGGGGAAAATCTGGAGGAGGGCGAGCTACAGGATTGTGAGGACCCTTTTGAGGACCTGTCTGTAGCTAGTGGCCTAGAACTGTCACCTGAATGGGACCTTGTTTCAGTTTCTAATGAACCCTCAAAGGATGTGACACCTTATCATATGGTGATAAAGAAGGCTGCAAATGTATTGAACATTGCTCTACCAACTGCAGAATTTAAATCTAATCTGCTCACAGAGGTCCTTCACTCTCCTTCTTCAGTGACTGAACCTTTACTACCTTTTAATGATGCCTTAAAGGATCCGATTTTAGAGATTTGGAAAAATCCTGTATCAGCTCATGCTGTATCTAGGGCTGTAGCTAGGAGGTATAGGGCAGCTCCTGAAAACCCGGAATCTTTAACCTCTCATCCTCTGCCGGAGAGTTTGGTGGTGCAGGCTGCCTGTTCCAAAAGATCTACGGGCGCATTTCCGCAGGTCCCAGCAGAAAAGAGTCGAGAAAGCAGGATCAGGCTGCTAAAAAGGTATTTTCCTCTGCCAGTATGGCTTTGAAGTCTACAAACGCAACCTGCTTGATGGGGCGTTATATCCACGCTCTTATGGACACTGTGAAACAGTTGGTGCCCAAAATACATGAGGAGGATAGAAAAGACTTCCAGGAGGTAATCTCCGATACTCAAGCTGCAGCAAGGCAGGTTATTCAAACTGGGTTGGACACGGCTGACTCTGTGGCGAGGGTCATGGGTTCTTCAGTAGCGACAAGAAGAGCTGCATGGCAGAAGTCTAGTGAGTTTTCCACAGATGTCCAGGCTGCATTGATGGATCTTCCATTTGACGGGTCTGGATTATTTGGAAAAAAAGCAGACACTGCTTTGGAACGCTTTAAAGATAGCAGAGCAACAGCAAAGTCGTTGGGCCTTCAGACCAGGGGCACTTTTGGAAGACGTTCAAGAGGATTTGGCAGATCTTCTTTTCAAACCTATAAGTCAACCCAGCAGCAGCCACAGCAGCAGCAAAACACATTATATAGAGCTTATAGAGGCAAACAAAGGGCCCGGGCTCGGGCCGTAACGCTTCTTCCTCTTCCCCATCCCAACCCCCAGCCACCGCAGCAAAGCAGCCCCTAGATCCACCATTCCGGATCATGTGGGCCCAGTGGGGGGCCGGCTTACCCATTTTCTACAAGATTGGGAATTGATAACATCGGATCTTTGGGTTCTCAATCTTGTAGAGAATGAGTCTGCTCTTCCGGGAGTTTCCCCCAAATTATCCTCCTTGCCAGGGTTATTGCTCAGAGGACCACCTGCGTCTCCTGCAGGAAGAAGTCCTGGCACTGTTTCGAAAAGGTGCGATAGAGGTGGTTCCAGAGCAGGAGAGGGGTCAGGGATGCTACTCCCGGTATTTCCTAATCCCCAAAAAGGATGGCAGGCTTCGGCCAATTCTGGATCTCAGGATCTTGAACCTTTACCTGAAACAGGAAAAGTTCAAGATGCTCACTCTTGCACGGTTCTTCAAGCGCTGCTGGAAGAAGACTGGATGGTGTCGATCGACTTGCAGGATGCGTATTTTCATATTCCCATCTTGAAGTCGCACAGAAAGTATCTCCGTTTTACGGTTGGGTCGCAACACTACCAGTTTGCGGTCCTTCGTTTGGTCTTATTACTGCGCCTCGAGTCTTCACCAAGGTGATGGCAGTGGTGGCAGCACATCTCAGGAGGTCGGGGATACATGTATTCCCGTATCTGGACGACTGGTTGATCAAAGCGGAGTCGCCGGAGAGGGTGCTCCATCATCTGCAAGAGACTACTCAGTTGTTACACAAGTTGGGTTTTTCGATAAATGTACCCAAATCTCACCTAGTGCCCTCCCAGCGCAACCTGTTCATAGGTGCGGTACTTGACACTACTGTTTGTCGTGCATTCCCTCCACCTCAATGGATTTGCGACATTCAGGAAATGATTCCTTTGTTCTACAATGGAGCGGTCGTTCCAGTCCTGAAGGTTCTTCGCCTGCTCGGTCTGATGGCTTCTTGTATTCTATTGGTCAACCATGCACGCTGGCATATGAGGGCACTCCAGTGGTGCCTCCGCAGGCAGTGGTATCAGCACAACGGAGATCTCAGGGAGTCAGTGAAGATCTCCAGAGAAGCTGCAGCGGATCTGTCTTGGTGGAGCGTGGAAGGCAATCTGTCGCAAGGAAAGCCTTTTCAACTTCCTCCATCAGTGGCCACGGTGATAACGGATGCATCCACTCTCTGGTGGGCTGCTCATCTGGGGGACCTAGAGATCAAGGGTCTTTGGTCTCCAGAGGAAAGGTTGCTTCACATCAACCTTCTGGAATTGCGGGCAATACGTCTGGCGCTCAAGGCCTTCCTCCCTTCCCTTCGCGGTGAGTCGGTTCAGGTCCTGACGGACAACACGACCGCGATGTGGTACATCAACAAACAGGGAGGAGTGGGGTCGCAGTGTCTCTGCAGAGAGGCTCTGCGTCTCTGGTCCTGGGTTCAGGACCATCAGATTTGTCTGATGGCAAATCTGGCCGGAGTTCAGAACGTTCGTGCAGACAGTCTGTCGGCAGTACTCTGCCGACCACGAGTGGAGGCTTCACCCGGAGGTTGTTCACGACATCTTTCAGATGTGGGGGACTCCTCGGGTGGACCTGTTCGCCACTCGCGAGAATGCTCATTGCCTGTCATTCTGCAGTCTCCAGTATCCGATGCAAGGAGCCTTTCGGGACGCGTTTCTGTTGAGTTGGGGAAATCAACTCCTTTACGCGTTTCCTCCCATACCTTTGATTCCTCGGGTTCTGAGGAAGATTCGCCAAGACCGGGCCCAAGTTATATTGATCGCCCCGGATTGGCCAAGAAGGGTGTGGTACTCAGACCTTCTCCACCTCTCCTCTCACCCGCCGCTCCGTCTCCCTCACAGGGCAGATCTCCTCTCCCAGATGGAGGGGCAGGTTCTACACCCCCACCTCCAGACCTTACACCTTCATGCCTGGAGATTGAACGGGGCAACTTGAGTTCTTTTTCTCTCCCGCCTGACGTGGTGGATGTCATCTTGTCAGCCAGGCGTGACTCCACTAAGTCAATCTATTTTTATAGGTGGTCAAAATTTGTCACTTGGTGTGGGGAGAAATCTATAGACCCTCTGAGAGCCCATTTGTCTGATGTTCTCCAGTTTGCCCTTTCTCTGGCGCAACAGGGGCTTGCCGTTGCCACAGTGAAGGGCTATCTTTCTGCGCTGTCTGCATTTCTCTGTTTGCCTGACCAGCCATCTTTTTAAATCTCCTGTGGTTTTAAGATTTTTGAAGGGCCTCACAAATAAGTTCCCTCCTACTCCTTTTATTGTGCCTCAGCGGGATTTAAATCTTGTTTTGACTTTTCTGATGGGTGCTCCTTTTGAGCCTCTTCACAAATGTCCTATGAGGCTTTTGACTCTTAAGACAGTTTTCCTCGTGGCAAGGAGGGTAAGTGAGCTTCAAGCTCTTAGTTCCAAGCCCCCTTTCTTGTCCATTCATGCTGATCGAATGGTTCTTAGGACCATGGCTGCTTTTCTGCCTAAGGTGGTGACTCCTTTCCACCTTGGTCAATCCATTACCCTTCCTACCTTTTATCCTCCCCCCACACCCTTCCAAGGAGGAGGAGAGGTTACACCGTCTGGACCCCAGGAGGTCGGTGTCTTTTTATCTGGACAGATCTAAAGACTGTCGGTTGGATGACCAGCTCTTCATTGGCTTTGCTGGCTGCAAGAGAGGAAGAGCGGTTCATAAAAGAACTTTATCAAGATGGATCGTCCTCTGTATAAAGATCTGCTACTCTTTGGCGGGTAAGGAACCACCAGAGGGTATAAGGGCTCATTCTACAAGAGCTAAGTCCTCAACCTCCGCTTTGGCTAGAGGTGTTCCTGTAGAGGATATTTGTAGGGCGGCAACTTGGTCTTCCCTCCACACTTTCGCAAAGCATTACTGCTTGGATTCCGAGGTGAGGAGGGACGGCCATTTTGCGCGCTCTGTCCTCCAGGATTGCCTGGTTTAGAAGAGTGGACACCCTCCTCCGGGAGTGGGGACTGTTGGACTCTATTCACAAGGTGAGGAATCCACACGGCAGATGTATCTATCAGAAGAACAAGTTACTTACCTTCGGTAACGCTTTTTCTGGTAGATACAATATCTGGCTGTGGATTCCTCACTGACCCACCCGCCTCCCCGTTGTCCACTCTTCTATACCAGAGTTTCTGTAATGTATTTATTGTCAAGGAGTTGTTTATTTCAAATGTTTTATTGCATTTGCTTCACACTGTGTGTTACCTTGATATTGCACTGTGTATACTATGTATATGTCTACTGTCATTGGTCCGTCCGTGTGCCTCGAAGGCACGGAAAAAAAGGCGGAACTGATGTCATCACGCCGGCGTGGGCCTATTATAGGCGTCGGTGACGTCAGCGGAGTCTCGAGCGATGCCGTGCCTCTGTGACGTCCGGGTCCAGGTCAGCGCGAAGCTACAAAAGAATTTCCGAATGTTGCTGACGCAGGGGATATTCACAAGGTGAGGAATCCACAGGCAGATATTGTATCTACCAGAAAAAGCGTTACCGAAGTTAAGTAACTTGTTCAACGACGCAGTGCTCAAGCTGGAAGTAATATGAACATAAATACTACATAATGCCTACAGTAGATAAATCTGGCAGTATAAATACTGTAAACAGTGCTTTGGTGTAAACTTTCATGTTGTAAAATACCTCATAAGATCTCTGCTTTTGGTGTTGGAAAAAAATTGCAAAATTGTGCTGCAACATTCTAATATTTGTGCTGCAAAATTTCCATGTTTGTGGCGTAAAATGTGCTAATCCATGCCGCAATATCCTTGGGGATCTGCCTTGTCTTTTAAGCTGTGGAAGAGATGTTACCGATTGGTGCAGAAAGACACTTACCTCTCCTAGTCGTAATTTGCTTGGCATGCCTAAACTCCCATGAATGACCACTAGTTTATAAATTTCAGATCCTTTCTTCTTTTTGAACTGCTGCAAGAATGCCTTTAACATGCAGATAAGGGCTCCCTGTCATTGAAAACATATTGACACCAAATGTTCTTCGCTTGTAACTTGCAGACTATCTCCTAACTTGCCTCCCACCAGAACCCCCAGCCATCACCCTGATCTTTGACCCCTTATGCATCTGTAACCGAATACCGTGGACGTTACTTTTACTATGCCAAAAACACCACAGAAAATCCCCAGTGTCAGATTGTTGCTGCTTCATTTTTACTCAAATTCCCAGAGCCAATGCCTGGTACTATCAAGGAGTCTCTTTGTAGTAGACGGGAAATTATTTTAATTAATTTCCACATTTTGTTTCAGGTAAAGAATTTAAGGGGAACAAGTTGAAGGTAGCGATGTCGCGAAAAAAGCCTCTGCTGAACAGCATACGCGGTGGCATGCCCCCGCGTGAAGGGCGTGGTCTACTTCCTCTCAGGGGAGGTAGGTTGATAGTTCTTTGAAGTTATGGTGACTTTCAAAATATGTGGTCATTGCTTCAGTATTTACACTGGGGAAAAACTTTTCTTACAGGTCTTTTAGGACGTGGAGGACGTGGTGGTGAACGAGGAGGTGGTGGTTTCCCCCCAAGAGGAGGTCCCCGTGGTGGTGGTGGTAGAGGAAGCCCTGTTACAGGAAATGCACCGGCCAGAGCTGGAGATTGGCAGTGCCCAAATCAGTATGTATTTGAATTCTGATCCTAACTATTATGAGCCTCTAGCATACCTACTGCATATGGCAAAGTTTTTGCTTATTGAAGGTTCCTGATCATTTATTTTATTTTTTATTTTATTTTTGCTGTTTTATAAAGCGCTCTGTTACTACCAGAGTGTCCTGGCGCGAAAGAAAAGACAAGCAGGTCGCCAAAGGAAACGAAAAAAAGAAGAAAAAATAATCTAATAAGCAAACCTAAAAAGATACGTTTTTAGTGCCTTCTTAAAAGGTACAAAATTCTGAATTGATCTCAGGAACAAAGGCAAAATGTTCCAGGCCGAAGCCGCCCGGACAGCAATTGACTGGCCTCCAAGGCGCACTCGTCGAAAGCGGGGTACATTCAGTAAATTACAATCAGCTGAGCGCAAAGATCGAGTGGGGGTGTAGCGGCTCATACGCCGTTAATATGCATAGGCATTGAAATAACTGCATTTGTGTGATGCTGAACACTTGAAAAGAGAAGCCTCTAAACAGCTTGGAAAAGAATTCTTTTAATTTACTTTTTTGTAGCTCTTTAATTGCAAACCACTAAAATCAAAATAGCGTAAAAAGCAGTCCTTACTGCTCTAGTCTTTTATTTTTGTAAATGAATCTCTTCCTGTTGGCATATCACCTCATGTAGAAGAAAAATTGCAATGTCTCTAATGCAGCCAGGAGCAATCACAATTCTCCCTTGCATCGGAGGTAGCTGATCCCTCCGTTCCCATTGCTGCTCAGTGGTTACAATCCTGGACCACTGGTGTGAGAAAGTGGCTCTATATATACTGGACCAGAATAAGGTACAGTGTGTATAGAGTCCACAAACCCTAGAGGTATAACCGAGGTTAAAGCCAGTTCTGACCTTACTCTCTAAAGTGGTAGCTTGGTCGAGCAGTAAGGCAGTACCAGAGGACAGTGTAATGCATTTGTTGTACACACTCCGTCAGCAAAAGGTTTCACACACTCAAGAACTGAACTCCAGGCCAATTGCTCCTAGTGCTTGGGATCCCTCTTTTGGATTTATCCCAGTTAGCACCCTCTCTTTTCAAGTATTGTAACTACCTCAAGTAACTGGATTGTACCCTTACCTGACTGCTGATGTTTGGATCCTGTTGATAGTCCTGGAAGCTGTGATCAGAGCCTATATTGTGTGGAGGCGCCCCACCTTCGCCAGACTGCCCTTTGCCATCGGTGGAGACCGCGACGGACGTCTGAGCCTGCTGGGGATCCTGTTCTCACCGGGGAGGTCCTGGCGGTTGCGGGGCTTCCATGAGCCCGAGTCTGAGGGCTGGTGCCTACTGAGAGTGTCTGTCGGAGATCAGTCTCCCCCACCGGACATCGGACATCCGACGACTGCGATGACCCCCCACCTGACTGCCGAGGGCTGTCAGCCTAGAATGATCGTGCCGCCGCCTGGGTTGCACGACTGGTGTGGAGCCCTGGGGCAGACTGGGCAGCTCCTGGCGGAGCAATCTGTGGCTACTGGCGGCAACGGTTGGGATCCCGACCGGTTCCCCTAGATGGTGCACGGCATTCCGCAGTGTACGTAAGTGAAGAGTGTGAGAAGTTGGCCTGATGTGCAGTGTTCACTATTCTAGTGATCACTATATATCAGTCCAAACAACCCTTATTGATGATTGGTTGTAAGTCAACCTTATAGACCAGCTATCCTAGTAGCATGGATACGAGCAGTCTAAGGCTAAGACTCTAGAGGGCGTGTTAAGCCAGCTGTTTTACCATCACATTACCCCTTGAACACCCAGTGAAAGGACACCACACAAGTTGTTATGAAAATAAACAGTGTATTTATTTATAACAAGACTACCCTGGCTCTTTATGAGACAGGGAGCTAAGCACACAACAAAACTCTTACGAAAATACTTAAGTTAGCACGTTATACACAAATGCCCGAGGGGCACGAAAAACCATATACTCTAAAAGTGGAATGCGAATTACTAGCAGGTATGTGAGAAGTTGGCCTGATGTGCAGTGCTCACTATTCTAGTGATCACTATATATCAGTCCAAACAACCCTTATTGATGATTGGTTGTAAGTCAACCTTATAGACCAGCTATCCTAGTAGCATGGATACGAGCAGTCTAAGGCTAAGACTCTAGAGGGCGTGTTAAGCCAGCTGTTTTACCATCACATTACCCCTTGAACACCCAGTGAAAGGACACCACACAAGTGTTATGAAAATAAACAATGTATTTATTAGAATCACAACAACCCTGTACTCTTTATGAGGACAGGGTGCTAGGCACACAACAAAACTCTTACGAAAATACTTTTAAGTTAGCACGTTACACAAATGCCCGAGGGGCACGAAAAACCATATACGCTAAAAGTGGAATGCGAATTACTAGCAGGTAAGTAACAGTTCTAATAGGCTTTGGAATCGCTAGGACTGGACTAGGGAATCGTTAGATTACTACTAGGAGGCCCAGGGGACTCGGGTGCAGAGTGTGCACTCTCACGCGGGATGCGGGACAAAGTCTATGGAAGCTAGAATTCACAAAGTTAGTGTTCACGGGCGAACCCGACCTGGTAGGGAGAAAACGACAGTGGATCCTGACCCTTGGATAGTGAGGCTATGCTGGGACACCGGAGTGCCGAAGTTACCTAGCCCAGGGGCTGCAGCTGCATAGGTCTGAAAAGACGTCGGGGATCTCGTTGCCGGACCAGGAGCCTGGAAGGAAGAAGTTGCTGGCAGGCGACCAGTGAAGGAAAGTTCGATGGATCCAAGCCTGGATCAAGGAAGAAGAAACCTGAAAGCAGAGGGGACCAAGTTCTTAAATCACTAGCCAGTGATTAAGTGGGCACCAGGATGGCACCGGGCGAAGTCACCGCAGTCAGGTGAGTGGGCGCTGCTGGGCTCTGCAGTCTCTCGGACCAGGAGGCGTTGTCGGCGACCAGGATGGAGGTGCGAGCTGTCCCACGGAGGATGAAGTCGTTGGCGTCGAAGTTACCCAGGATTGGGCACCAAGCCTTGGCTAATTCAAGCCCACGCGGTGGACTCAAAATGGCGTCTTGAGTGGACCAGGAGGGTCCAGGGTGCTCCTCTTCGGGAAGGGAGCAAGGGCCAGTCTGGAGCAACCAGACCAGCAGCAGAAATGTCGTCGGGCGTCGTCAGGAAGGCCACAAGCCAACGGGCTAGTAGCCAAACAACGCGGTGAGCAGCGGAAAGCAGAAGGGCCCCACACAGATCGTGGAGATGCTGGGGGGCTGCACTTCGGAGCTGGAGCTGCTCAGAGTCGGGGCTTCTCGGACCCCAAAGCACTCACCAGTAGATTACTCGGTGGGCTTGCTGTGCAGAAGTCGTGCAGTCTTGGCGATAGCCGGTCCCTCGAGGTCTCGTCGCACCCACGGTTCTCAGCTGTGCTGTAGAGGTGGGTAGAGGTCAGAGGTGCCAGGGAAGCCGGGTCTCGTCGAGCTGGGCAGTCGGATTCCGGAGGAAGGACGTGCAGCAGACCGCAGTGTTCTTAGATGGTGCCTGCGGATGCAGGGTGACTACTCCTTAGCCACAAGGGAGAAATCTTAGGAAGAAGTCTTGAGTTCCTTTCGCAGAAAGTAGTTTCAGGATTCAAAGATGATCTGATTTGGAAGGGGGCCAGTCTCTACCTTTATCCTGTAAAAAGGGGCTGGCACGCGACTAAGTCCTGCCCTATGGGTGGGACTAGGAGGGGGGTGGTTACACCCACTTCCTTGGCGGGCTTTTCCCCAGCACAGGGTCTGGAGTGACCCTGGAACTGGTTCAAGCCGGCCTATGCACAGTGAGCACCGGGGTGCTACTTGCAGTCACCTTCCTCTAAAGCCCTGCCTACCTACAATACACAAAACCCTGTCTGGGACGGTGCTGGCACCGCCCCTGGCAGGAAACCCTTTGTCCTTATCTCCTGCTCTGGGAGGACTCCCAGCAGCAGGAGGGCAGACTTGTGTCTCGGTGGCAGCATCCATTTTGTGGATGCTAAGGCTCTGTCTGACTTTTAACCGGGTTATAGGTTACAGGCATGTCGTGTCCCTCTAGAAGGGTGGAATGCTAACCCCGTCGCCAGAATTGGCGAGGGGTTAGTATTCCAATTCGTATGACACCTTACTCGACATGTTTTGATAAAGCGATACCAGAGTTGGCACATAACCGCGAGGATTATAATGCACTTAAGAGTATATGGTATGCGATATCATGGAAACGGCTAAGGGATGGATCCCGAAAGCCGCAGACAGGCTCAGCTCATGCCAGAGCACCATCTCACACGATTCCAAGCACTCTGCCTTCAGGATTGTTAAGGCCTGCCATAGGAGTGACTGATAGGAGATCTGTGTGTCCATTTTAGGGTTAGATATAGGTATACTATATCTAAAGCAAAGGGTGAGTACACCACCTTGCCCCAGCTGTCGTGCAGCCAGTTGTGTCAGTTTTAGTTAGTCAATCCAGGGGTGGCACAATACGTGCTTCAGCCCCTGGGAGACTTCTGGGTGCACCTCAGCCCTGGGTACAGGGACTTGGAGAGGGCCCAGTGCCAATTCAGTACCTGGGTACAATTTGGATAGAGAGAACAGCTAGGCTGTGGGTCTGATTAGCAGGCCCACAGCCAGGGAAAGTCGTAAACCAGTGCAGCAAAAAGCAAAAATCTGGGTGATCATAGGATTGCAGACCCTACTCTCCTACATGACCCCCCCCCAAACTTTGGGACAATAAGCTAACCTTGACCAGGTGAGTCTTCTTGCTCTAAGTGGAAATACCTGGAGAGCCCATCAGCATTGCTGTGATCAGTCCCAGGTCTATGCTCCACTGTAAAATCCATCCCCTGTAGGGAAATGGACCACCTAAGCAGTTTGGGGTTTTCACCCTTCATCTGATTTAGCCACAAGAGGGGCTTATGGTCTGTCTGAATGGTGAAGTGAGTGCCAAACAAGTAGGCCCTCAGCTTCTTCAGGGCCCAGACCACAGCAAAGGCCTCCCTCTCAATAGCTGACCAATTTTTCTCTCTGGGTGTCAACCTCCTACTAATGAAAGCAATAGGCTGATCATTACCATCAAAATTCAGTTGAGACAGAACAGCTCCCACACCCAACTCAGAAGCATCTGTTTGGACAATGAATGGCTTGGAGTAATCTGGACTCTTGAGGATAGGTGCTGTGCACATGGCCTGCTTTAGGTCATTGAATGCTTTCTGACAGCTTGCTGTCCACTGAACTTTCTTTGGCATCTTTTTGCTTGTCAGGTCATTAAGGGGGGTCACTATGGACCCATAATTTCTGACAAACTTCCTATAGTACCCAGTCAGGCCCAAGAAAGCTCGAACCTGAGTCTGGGTGATTGGAGGAGTCCAGTCCTTGATGGCCTGTATCTTACTCTCCAGTGGCTGAACCTGGCCTCCACCTACAAGGTGGCCCAGGTATACAACCTGTGACTGCCCTATCTGGCACTTTGTGGCCTTGATAGTGAGGCCTGCCTTTTGCAGGGCCTCTAACACTTTCCTCAGGTGGACCAGGTGATCCTCCCAGGTGGAGCTAAAGACAGCAATATCGTCAAGATAAGCTGCACAGAAGTCATCCAGCCCAGTGAGGACTTGATTCACCAACCTTTGGAAGGTGGCAGGTGCATTTTTCAGTCCAAAGGGCATTACCACAAATTGATAATGCCCTCCAGGGGTAGAAAATGCTGTCTTAGGTTTGGCTTCCTCAGCTAACCTGATTTGCCAATACCCAGCTGTCAAATCAAATGTGCTTAAGAAGTTGGCAGAAGCCAATCTATCTATAAGCTCATCTGCTCTTGGTATTGGGTGGGCATCAGTCTTAGTGACTGCATTGAGGCCTCTGTAGTCTACGCAAAACCTCATCTCTCTCTTACCACCCTGGGTGTGAGGCTTTGGCACTAGAACTACTGGGCTAGCCCAAGGGCTATCTGAGGGCTCAATGACTCCCAGTTCCAACATTTTCTGCACTTCAGTTTTGATGCAGTCTCTGACATGATCAGGCTGCCTGTAGATTTTACTCTTGACAGGCAGACTGTCTCCAGTGTCAACATTATGGGTACACCAATCAGTTTGGCTGGGTGTCAGAGAGAACATATGTCGAAAGGATTGCAGAACTTGCCTGCAATCCTGTTGCTGATGTTCAGTGAGGCTGCCACAAAAGACAACACCATCAACTGACCCATCATCAGGATTCTGAGTGAGCAGGTCTGGGAGAGGGTCACTCTCTTCCTCCTGTCCCTCATCTGTGGCCATGAGCAAGCTCATGTCCTTCCTGTCAACATATGCCTTGAGCCTGTTAACATGGAGCACTCTGAGAGGGCTCCTGGGAGTTCCAAGGTCCACCAAGTAGGTAACCTCTCCCTTTTGCTCAATGATGGTGTGGGGCCCAGACCATTTGTCTTTCAGAGCTGCTGGGGCCACTGGCTCCAGCACCCACACCTTCTGTCCTGGCTGGTACACAGTCAGTACAGCCTTTTGGTCATGCCAAGCTTTTTGAAGTTCCTGGCTGGCCTCAAGGTTTTTAGATGCCTTCTCCATATACTCAGCCATCCTGGAGCGGAGACCAAGTACATAGTCCACTATGTTGGTTGCAGGCTTTTTGAGAGGTCTCTCCCATCCTTCCTTCACCAAACACAGGGGTCCTCTTACAGGATGCCCATACAGAAGCTCAAAAGGGCTGTAGCCAACCCCCTTCTGTGGGACCTCTCTGTAAGCAAACAAGAGGCAGGGGATCAGGACATCCCATCTTCTCCTAAGAGGTTCAGGTAGTCCATGAATCATCCCTTTCAGGGTCCTGTTGAATCTCTCAACAAGCCCATTGCATTGTGGATGATAGGGTGTGGTGAACTTGTAGTTCACACCACACTCCTTCCACATGGCAGTCAGATATCCTGACATGAAGTTTGTACCTCTGTCAGAAACGACCTCCTTAGGGAAACCCACTCTGGAGAACACTCCAACTAGGGCTCTTGCCACTACAGGGGCTGTAGTGGTCCTAAGGGGAATAGCCTCAGGATACCTGGTGGCATGGTCCACCACCACCAGTATAAACTTGTGTCCTGATGCTGTCTGGGGTTCCATTGGACCAACAATGTCAATCCCCACTCTTTCAAAGGGAACCCCCACCACAGGTAGTGGTATGAGGGGGGCCTTTGTTGTGCCACCTGACTTGCCACTGGCTTGGCAAGTGACACATGAGCGACAAAACTCCTTGGTATTCTCATTCATATGGGGCCAGTGAAAGTGTGAGACAAGCCTGTCCCAAGTCTTTGTCTGACCTAAATGACCTGCAAGGGGAATCTCATGGGCCAAGGTGAGAAGGAAACCTCTCAGAGACAAGGGGATGACCAGCCTCCTGGTTGCACCAGGCTTGGGGTCTCTTGACTCAGAGTACAGGAGTCCATCTTCCCAGTATACCCTGTGGGCACCTGTGGCATTCCCTGCAGCCTCAGCAGCAGCCTGCTGTCTGAGGGGTTCAAGGGAAGGGCAGCTCAACTGTTCCTTCCCCAGGTCTGCTCTGGAGGGTCCCCCTGAGCCCAGAAACTCAACTTGATCAAGTTCAAGCTCTTTAGGCTCAGTTTCCCTCAGCTCTGCTAGATCAGCCTCCTCAGAGACTTGATCCTCAACCTGGGGCAAGGGGGAAGGCAAAGCCTTACCCTTACTGCTCTTCTTCTTGGAAGGTGTCTGGTCCATAATTTCAGGATCCAGCACCTGTTCAGTGGGGCATCTTCTGGCCTGTGACCTAGTCACAGCAAGCACATGTGCTGGCAAGCCTAACATCTCCATGTGAGTCCTCTGCTCCACTTCTGACCATTGTGATGACTCCAAATCATTGCCCAACAAACAATCAACTGGGAGGTCTGAACTGACTACAACTTTCTTTTGTCCCTTCACTCCACCCCAGGAGAAAGCTACAATTGCCACACTATGACTAGTAGTGACATTGCTGGCATTGGTCACCAGGAAATCAGTACCTGGCATGATCTGTCCAGGGTCCACAAAGTTAGGTGTCACCATGGTGACACTGGCACAAGTGTCCCTATAGGCCTGAGCCATTTTGCCATTAATCAAAGGTGTCTGCCTGTATTTGCCCAAAGTATTGGGACTTATTTCAGGGGACATATCCATATCCCCTGTACAGACAAGGACAGCCTGAGTGAGTGTGCCAACTAAGTTGTCAGACCCCTCAGTACCCAAGGTTAACCCAACTAATGCCTTGGGAGTGACACTACCACTACTGACTGTACTAGGGGGTGCAGTTGCTTTAGGAGCTGTAGTGGCAGGAGTTTGTCCTCCTCCCCTTTTGGTGCACTCACTAAACCAGTGAGATTTACTTTTGCAGTACTGGCACCACCTTTTTGACTGGCCTTCTTGAGTCTTCTTCTTCTGGGAAGCCTGACCCCCACCCTCTTTGGTTTGTTGGGGACCTGGTGAAGACTTCTGGTCATTTTGCTCATTCTTAACATTACCCTTCTGGTCTGCTTTCTTCTGACCACCCTGGTTCTGGTTCTGGTTCTGCTTGATCCTTGTCCTGACCCATTTGTCTGCCTTCTTTCCCAATTCTTGGGGAGAGGTCAGATCTGAATCAACAAGGTGCTGGTGCAGCAACTGGTTCTGACAATTGTTTAAAATTTGTTCTCTCATCATTAGATTATACAATCCTGTGTAATCTGTAACCTTGCTACCCAGCAACCAGCCCTCCAAAGCCTTAGTGGCACAATCCACAAAATCAGACCAGTCCTGAGACTGAGTTTTCTGGGTGTCTCTGAACAGCAACCTGTACTGCTCAGTGGTTAAACCAAACCCATCAACCAGTGTATTTTTCAGGACCTGGTAATTGTTAGCATCCTCCACTCTTGTAGTGAGGAGCTTATCTCTACCTTTACCATCAAAGGAGAGCCACAGTATAGCTGCCCACTGACTCTGGGGAATGTTCTGCACAGTGCAGGCCCTCTCCAGAGCAGCCATCCATTTCTGGATGTCATCCCCTTGCTTAAAGGGGGGCACTATTTTAGTCAGGTGTTTAGTATCTAAACCCTTCTCTCTATCTCTTGGGAGATTGCTGCCACCAGTGGGAGCTAGCCCACTCATCTGCTGCTCTCTTGCCAGGGCAAGCTTCTCTTTGGCCAGGGCAATTTCTTCCCTTTCAATCCTCAGTTCAGCTTGTCTCATCCTAGCCTCATGCTCCTTTCTCTGAGGGGAAGTAAATCTCCTCTGTGGAGGATTCCTTCTCCCCTGAGAAGAGGCATTAGAGTGCAGAGATCTATTGGAGTCCCTAGAAAGAGATCTATCTCTCCTAACTCCAAGGTTAGGCCCACTTCGGGTTAGTACTGGGGGGCCCCCAGATCCTAGCCCAAGTAAGTCTAAGTTGGTCCTAGTTAGCCTTCTGACTACCTCAAGACCCTTGTCTACCTCATCCCCAGAGAGTACCTCCTCATCCTCCTCCTCAACTGCTGAATCAGTGTTGGGGAGGTCTGGATCCCCAGAGGTTCCCTCTAAGGCTGGCATGCTCTCATGTAACTGAGAGAGCTTTCTGGCATCATATGTCTCTAAGAGACCTATCAGAAAGGGAAGGGTGGGGTTAGACCCCTGCTTCAGTTTCCTGGAGACACAGAGTTGCCTCATCTCCTGAAAATTGAGAGCTGCATATCTTGAAGTGACCTGTGGAGGGTCAACACTGACCAGGGGAGTCTCAGCAGAGTCCCCCTGAGTCGACATGCTTTTCTAGTGAGGTGTAAGTGGTGCACTTACCTACACTATATGTTTGCCTACTGATCCCTTGCTAGAGTTGTAGTTTAGGGTGTGCTAGGCCCTAGGAGCTACAACAGCTGGTTCAGTAGAACTCAGAGTATTCTAAGCTAAGTTATATGTACCTTTAGTACTTATGTGATCTTTCACAAGATATTCTTAGGGCATGTGTGGTAAAACAACAGCAAGCTCAAATCCCAACCGCTGCTCACCAATGTGAGAAGTTGGCCTGATGTGCAGTGCTCACTATTCTAGTGATCACTATATATCAGTCCAAACAACCCTTATTGATGATTGGTTGTAAGTCAACCTTATAGACCAGCTATCCTAGTAGCATGGATACGAGCAGTCTAAGGCTAAGACTCTAGAGGGCGTGTTAAGCCAGCTGTTTTACCATCACATTACCCCTTGAACACCCAGTGAAAGGACACCACACAAGTGTTATGAAAATAAACAATGTATTTATTAGAATCACAACAACCCTGTACTCTTTATGAGGACAGGGTGCTAGGCACACAACAAAACTCTTACGAAAATACTTTTAAGTTAGCACGTTACACAAATGCCCGAGGGGCACGAAAAACCATATACGCTAAAAGTGGAATGCGAATTACTAGCAGGTAAGTAACAGTTCTAATAGGCTTTGGAATCGCTAGGACTGGACTAGGGAATCGTTAGATTACTACTAGGAGGCCCAGGGGACTCGGGTGCAGAGTGTGCACTCTCACGCGGGATGCGGGACAAAGTCTATGGAAGCTAGAATTCACAAAGTTAGTGTTCACGGGCGAACCCGACCTGGTAGGGAGAAAACGACAGTGGATCCTGACCCTTGGATAGTGAGGCTATGCTGGGACACCGGAGTGCCGAAGTTACCTAGCCCAGGGGCTGCAGCTGCATAGGTCTGAAAAGACGTCGGGGATCTCGTTGCCGGACCAGGAGCCTGGAAGGAAGAAGTTGCTGGCAGGCGACCAGTGAAGGAAAGTTCGATGGATCCAAGCCTGGATCAAGGAAGAAGAAACCTGAAAGCAGAGGGGACCAAGTTCTTAAATCACTAGCCAGTGATTAAGTGGGCACCAGGATGGCACCGGGCGAAGTCACCGCAGTCAGGTGAGTGGGCGCTGCTGGGCTCTGCAGTCTCTCGGACCAGGAGGCGTTGTCGGCGACCAGGATGGAGGTGCGAGCTGTCCCACGGAGGATGAAGTCGTTGGCGTCGAAGTTACCCAGGATTGGGCACCAAGCCTTGGCTAATTCAAGCCCACGCGGTGGACTCAAAATGGCGTCTTGAGTGGACCAGGAGGGTCCAGGGTGCTCCTCTTCGGGAAGGGAGCAAGGGCCAGTCTGGAGCAACCAGACCAGCAGCAGAAATGTCGTCGGGCGTCGTCAGGAAGGCCACAAGCCAACGGGCTAGTAGCCAAACAACGCGGTGAGCAGCGGAAAGCAGAAGGGCCCCACACAGATCGTGGAGATGCTGGGGGGCTGCACTTCGGAGCTGGAGCTGCTCAGAGTCGGGGCTTCTCGGACCCCAAAGCACTCACCAGTAGATTACTCGGTGGGCTTGCTGTGCAGAAGTCGTGCAGTCTTGGCGATAGCCGGTCCCTCGAGGTCTCGTCGCACCCACGGTTCTCAGCTGTGCTGTAGAGGTGGGTAGAGGTCAGAGGTGCCAGGGAAGCCGGGTCTCGTCGAGCTGGGCAGTCGGATTCCGGAGGAAGGACGTGCAGCAGACCGCAGTGTTCTTAGATGGTGCCTGCGGATGCAGGGTGACTACTCCTTAGCCACAAGGGAGAAATCTTAGGAAGAAGTCTTGAGTTCCTTTCGCAGAAAGTAGTTTCAGGATTCAAAGATGATCTGATTTGGAAGGGGGCCAGTCTCTACCTTTATCCTGTAAAAAGGGGCTGGCACGCGACTAAGTCCTGCCCTATGGGTGGGACTAGGAGGGGGGTGGTTACACCCACTTCCTTGGCGGGCTTTTCCCCAGCACAGGGTCTGGAGTGACCCTGGAACTGGTTCAAGCCGGCCTATGCACAGTGAGCACCGGGGTGCTACTTGCAGTCACCTTCCTCTAAAGCCCTGCCTACCTACAATACACAAAACCCTGTCTGGGACGGTGCTGGCACCGCCCCTGGCAGGAAACCCTTTGTCCTTATCTCCTGCTCTGGGAGGACTCCCAGCAGCAGGAGGGCAGACTTGTGTCTCGGTGGCAGCATCCATTTTGTGGATGCTAAGGCTCTGTCTGACTTTTAACCGGGTTATAGGTTACAGGCATGTCGTGTCCCTCTAGAAGGGTGGAATGCTAACCCCGTCGCCAGAATTGGCGAGGGGTTAGTATTCCAATTCGTATGACACCTTACTCGACATGTTTTGATAAAGCGATACCAGAGTTGGCACATAACCGCGAGGATTATAATGCACTTAAGAGTATATGGTATGCGATATCATGGAAACGGCTAAGGGATGGATCCCGAAAGCCGCAGACAGGCTCAGCTCATGCCAGAGCACCATCTCACACGATTCCAAGCACTCTGCCTTCAGGATTGTTAAGGCCTGCCATAGGAGTGACTGATAGGAGATCTGTGTGTCCATTTTAGGGTTAGATATAGGTATACTATATCTAAAGCAAAGGGTGAGTACACCACCTTGCCCCAGCTGTCGTGCAGCCAGTTGTGTCAGTTTTAGTTAGTCAATCCAGGGGTGGCACAATACGTGCTTCAGCCCCTGGGAGACTTCTGGGTGCACCTCAGCCCTGGGTACAGGGACTTGGAGAGGGCCCAGTGCCAATTCAGTACCTGGGTACAATTTGGATAGAGAGAACAGCTAGGCTGTGGGTCTGATTAGCAGGCCCACAGCCAGGGAAAGTCGTAAACCAGTGCAGCAAAAAGCAAAAATCTGGGTGATCATAGGATTGCAGACCCTACTCTCCTACAAGGTAAGTAACAGTTCTAATAGGCTTTGGAATCGTTAGGACTGGACTAGGGAATCGTTAGATTACTACTAGGAGGCCCAGGGGACTCGGGTGCAGAGTGTGCACTCTCACGCGGGATGCGGGACAAAGTCTATGGAAGCTAGAATTCACAAAGTTAGTGTTCACGGGCGAACCCGACCTGGTAGGGAGAAAACGACAGTGGATCCTGACCCTTGGATAGTGAGGCTATGCTGGGACACCGGAGTGCCGAAGTTACCTAGCCCAGGGGCTGCAGCTGCATAGGTCTGAAAAGACGTCGGGGATCTCGTTGCCGGACCAGGAGCCTGGAAGGAAGAAGTTGCTGGCAGGCGACCAGTGAAGAAAAGTTCGATGGATCCAAGCCTGGATCAAGGAAGAAGAAAACCTGAAAGCAGAGGGGACCAAGTTCTTGAATCACTAGCCAGTGATTAAGTGGGCACCAGGATGGCACCGGGCGAAGTCACCGCAGTCAGGTGAGTGGGCGCTGCTGGGCTCTGCAGTCTCTCGGACCAGGAGGCGTTGTCGGCGACCAGGATGGAGGTGCGAGCTGTCCCACGAAGGTTCTTGCTGTCGACGTCGCTGGACCCAGGATTGGGCAACAAGTCTTGGCAAATGCAAGGCCCACGCGGTGGACCTAAAATGGCGTCTTGGGCGGACCAGGAGGGTCCAGGGTACTTCTCCGATGGAGGGAAGCAAGGGCCAGTCTGGAGCAACCAGACCAGCAGCAGAAATGTCGTCGGGCGTCGTCAGGAAGGCCACAAGCCAGCGGGCTAGTAGCCAAACAACGCGGTGAGCAGAAAAAAAGCAGAAGGGCCCCACGCAGATCGTGGAGATGCTGGGGGGCTGCTCTTCGGTGCTGGAGCTGCTCAGGGTGGGGGCTTCTCGGACCCCAAAGCACTCACCAGGAATTCACTCGGCGGGCTTGCTGGAAAGAAGTCGTGCAGTCTTGAAGATGGCCGGTCCCTCGAGGTCTCGTCGCACCCACGGTTCTCAGCTGGGCTGTAGAGGTGGGTAGAGGTCAGAGGTGCCAGGGAAGCCGGTTCTCGTCGAGCTGGGCAGTCGGATTCCGGAGGAATGACTTACAGCAGACCGCAGTGTTCTTTAGATGGTGCCTGCGGATGCAGGGTGACTACTCCTTAGTCACAAGGGAGAAATCTTAGGAAGAAGTCTTGAGTTCCTTTCGTGGAAAGTAGTTTCAGGATTCAAAGATGATCTGATTTGGAAGGGGGCCAGTCCCTACCTTTATCTGGGAAAAGGGGGCTGGCACGCGACTAAGTCCTGCCCTAGGGGTGGGACCAGGAAGGGGGTGGTTACACCCACTTCCTTGGCGGGCTTTCCCCAGGCCAGGGGCTGGAGTGCCCCTGGAACTGGTTTCAGCCGGCCTATGCACAGTGAGCACCGGGGTGCCACTTGCAGTCACCTTCCTCTGTAACCCTGCCTACCTGGAATACACAAAACCCTGTCTGGGACGGTGCTGGCACCGCCCCTGGCAGGAAACCCTTTGTCCTTGCCTCCTGCTCTGGGAGGACTCCCAGCAGCAGGAGGGCAGACTTGTGTCTCGGTGGCAGCATCCATTTTGTGGAGCTGAGGCTATGTCTGACTTTAACCGGGTTATAGGTTACATGCATGTCGTGTCCCTCTAGAAGGGTGGAATGCTAACCCCGTCGCCAGAATTGGCGAGGGGTTAGTATTCCAATTCGTATGACACCTTACTCGACATGTTTTGATAAAGCGATACCAGAGTTGGCATTTAACCGCGAGGATTATAATGCACTTAAGAGTATATGGTATGCGATATCATGGAAACGGCTAAGGGATGGATCCCGAAAGCCGCAGACAGGCTCAGCTCATGCTAGAGCACCATCTCACACGATTCCAAGCACTCTGCCTTCAGGATTGTTAAGGCCTGCCATAGGAGTGACTGATAGATCTGTGTGCCCATTTTAGGGTTAGATATAGGTATACTATATCTAAAGCAAAGGGTGAGTACACCACCTTGCCCCAGCTGTCGTGCAGCCAGTTGTGTCAGTTTTAGTTAGTCAATCCAGGGGTGGCATAATACATGCTTCAGCCCCTGGGAGACTTCTGGGTGCACCTCAGCCCTGGGTACAGGGACTTGGAGAGGGCCCAGGGCCAATTCAGTACCTGAGTACAATTTGGATAGAGAGAACAGCTAGGCTGTGGGTCTGATTAGCAGGCCCACAGCCAGGGAAAGTCGTAAACCAGTGCAGCAAAAAGCAAAAATCTGGGTGATCATAGGATTGCAGACCCTACTCTCCTACAAAGAGGAACTGATCATCCTTGGCTTCTGGGAGCAGGCTTGCAGAGAGAGGGCTGCGATGGGCTGCCTCGAATCCGAGGAGCTAGTGGCACATGCAGACACGGAGCTCCTGCGGGCAGGCGGGGGTTGATGAGCGGAGTGCCCTGAGGCTGGACGTAACTGCTGCTAACGAGGCGGGCTGGGCTCCCGACCCGAAGTGTCCCCCTGGCTGGCCCTCTGCAACACGCCGCCGGACTGATGGTCCTGAGGCACGGATCTGCCCAGTGCAATTGCGTCCACTCCTGTCTTGCTCATCGTTGCTCTCCCGAGGCCCCCATGCTGCTCCCGTGTCCTGCATGAGCAGCCTGCAGATCGTCCCAGAAGTTGTTGCACACCTCGATGATTCCCACGGTGATAGAAATGATCGGACGATAACTCCAGCACATTCGATGCGTAGGACTATGAAAAGGTATTGTTTCTGTCTGTTTCTGCATCGCTCTTAATTTTTAACAATTTACCCTTCTGAGATCGGTTGCCCAAAATGGCTGGGGTCATAAAACTACAACAACAATTCGCCTCCATTTTTACCAGACCCTCACAAAGCGAAGAACTCAGCCTGGCACTGTGACTTTCAAAAGAGACATAGGAGTCCCCACTCAACAAGCTAGAAACTGGACTTCCTCGGTCAGCCCTGGCTCAGAAAGTGAAACTGGTCTCAAAACATAACAACAAAAAAAGGACTACAATACTTCTCTCTACCTGCTCCAACTTGGCGGCCATCTTAGACTAGTCAATCTTCTTTACCTTTCCATGCCTAAGGAAGCGGCCATTTTAGACTAGTCACTTTCTCCACTCCTTCATGCCCACTTATTAGCCTTACCACCCTCACCTTACTCGCACCTACCATAGCCCCTAACTACACCTACCTACACATCCTCCGTCACCTACCTACACCTCTACGCCCAACATGGAACCCATAGGCAAGCACACATATAAAATTAATTACCCCCCCCCCCCAGCTCTCCAAAAAAAACGGAGCCAAGAACACCGATATCATCTTATACACTATACGTAGAGCACAATGAAGAAAAGCGTTCCTCACCTTACTCACTATCTCCGCCACCAGGAAATCCGCCCATGGCTTAACACTGTCCACCACACCTTCCCAACTAGAGCAACCATCACTATCTATAACAACGGCATTATCTTAATTCAATCCACAGACAGGAACCTTGACCTATTCGACAACTTGTTCCCCACTTTCAAAAAATATATCTCCAACCCTCAGACTCCAATCCATCTGGCCCCCAATCCTAATAACCTTGACTCCACAGCGCCTCCTACCACTAACGCACATCTCCCCCCTCCTCCCATTACTCTATTCCATCACCCACCCGCTACAGTCACCACACATCCCTCTATCACAGTCTTAGATCTTTCCTCTTCCCACATCCTCCCCACCCCATCTACCCCCCAACAGAACCCTGCCCTCCCACTTCCTACTAGACTCTCAGAACACCCTACCTCCTTCAACTGCACTCCCCCTCCCCACAATAGGTCCTCCTCCCATCCACCCCCCCATTCCGAGTCCCCACTACCTCACCTGCACCCCAGCCGCCCGGACTCTCCCAGCCAGCAACTTCTCCCCCCGCCCCCCCATTCTCAGTCCCCACTACCTCACTGGCACCCTAGTCTCCCCTAGCCCTCACTCATCCCTCAACTTCTCCCCCCCACTCTCAGTCCCCACTACCTCACCTGCACCCCCGCAACGCCCAGCCTACACTCACTCCTCAACATCCCTCCCCCTCCTAACTCAACCACACCCCTCACACCCAGCCTACCTACCCTTCCGAACACTAACCCACTCACTAATACCACCAACCCCTGCAGTAGCACCACATCCCCCCCACACTCCTGTAACATAGACACCTATACACTTTCAGTACCCAGTCCCAACTCCACTCCCAATCCCACGCTAGACATGATTATGTCCACCCTCCTCCAAGTCAAAGAAGATCTCCACACCCTCAAAGAGTTACTCTTCAAAGAACCCAGACACCCCCTACCTACCACCACTTCCCCCCCTAACAAATCCCCCACACATTCTACTCATCCTATCACACACAACTTCCGACACTGGACCTCAATCCCCGCTCGCAATCCTATCAACCGCTCCCGACGCACCGCCAATCCACTTTCGGACCACGACATACGCACCCTCCTCCGCTCATATGACCCAGTTCCCCAAAACAACCTAGCCACCACACACCTTTCCATCCCCACGATTCACCCTAACGCCCTTAGGCACCCCACTCAAAACAACAGAGGCTCTGTCCCAAATAACCTTAAAGTCCCCCTCACTCTAGAACCCTCTACCACCCCCTGCACCCCAAGGCTCAAATGCATACTTCTCAACTGCAGGTCGGCCCCTAGACACTCCTCCGACATCGCTGATCTCATCAAAACGCTGGACCTTGATCTAACCATTCTGACTGAAACTTGGTTAACTGAATCTTCTACACCTATCATGGATATTCTAGTTCCCCCCAACTACCACATCATTAGACTTGACAGGTCTAGCAAGACAGGCGGTGGAATCGCATGTATTTTTAGGAGCAACCTCTCAGTTACTAGAGCCACCTCCCCCTCTCTCACCTCCTGTGAATACATCTGCCTAGATGTCATCAGCGAGAGCAAACCTGTATGCTCTCTACACGTCATCTACCACCCACCTGGGGACAACCTCATCTTCACCCAACAACTCATGGACACAATCTCATCCAATTCCGGTCGGCAACACACTCAAATTTTCCTTGGTGACTTCAATCTCCACTGGAACGATCACAATGACGTGGTGGTAAATAGCCTCAAAAATACCTCAACGCTCTTGACCTCACCCAAATCTGCAACAGCCCGACCCACGATAAAGGCTCTATCCTCTCTTATCTCTAAAGAGAACTCTACCCAACTTGGATCGATCCAACCCTGTGACTGGTCAGACCACCACATTATCACATTCTTCATCAATGAAAAATTTAAATTTAACACGGTTCAACCCACCAAATCCAAGGTCTGGAAAAGGGACCTAAAAAAGAAACTCAATCCAAACTCTTTACCTTCCCACAGCTGCAATCTCCTCCTTCCCCCTACCGGTTCTCTGGACGTCCAATCTTTGACCGACCACTACCTCAACTCTATGACTTCTATAATCAATGAGGCCGCCCCCTTGCAACTGAAAAGAGTCTCCACTAAGAAAACCAACCCATGGTACGATGGTAGACTCAACGAAGATAGACTGGCCATGCGAATGGCAGAGCGCACCTGGAGATCAGCCCCTTCGGCACTGCACCTTAAAACTCTGAAGGAAAAGAGAAAAGCCTACTTCAGGAAAATCAAACGCACAAAATCAGACTTCTTCAGCCTCCAGCTCGACCAAGCAAAAAACCGAACAAGAAAACTGTTTGAACTAATCAATACATAATCCAAGGAACAACCCCAACTATCGCATAGCACAATAGGCGATATTCTATCCTGTGAAGACTTCTCTGCTTTCTTCAATCTAAAGACTGATAACATAAGGAAAGATCTCCTCAATGACGTAAACCTTTACTCCAACCCCCACAGCATAACACCCACTGAACCAAAGAACAATGCTGCATGGATATCCTTTGACACCTACTCGGAAGAAACAATTAACAAACTGCTCACCACATTGAAACCTTCCAATCACCTCACAGACCACCTTCCTGCTAATGCTGTAAAGGACTTCATCCCACTACTCCTCCCACTATGGACCAAAATTATTAACAGCTCACTTCAACAAGGACGCATCCCCGACTCCCTCAAAGTTGGACAAGTCACACCTATACTCAAGAAACCAACAGCTGACCCTACTGACCCAAACAATTACCGTCCTATTCCCAACGTTCCCACCCTTGCCACTGTTGGAAAAATGCGTACAACTCCAACTAACGAAACACATTGATCGGTTTGACCTCCTCAACCCTCATCAATCAGGCTTCCGAGCAGGGCACAGTACTGAACTGCTATTACACACATAATTGACGCCCTCCAAATCCTAGATCAAAACGATACCTGCCTCCTCAGCCTTCTTGATCTGTCCTCCGCATTTGACACAGTCAAACAAGTACTTACTCGAGTTGTTAAACACCAGAATGGGTCTATCTGGGACTGTTCTCAAGTGGTTCACTTCCTTTCTACATAACCGGTCTCAGAAATTCAAGAGCAACAACTTGATGTCCCCACCAGTGCCTGTAACATTAGGCGTCCCACAAGGATCTCCACTGTCTCTAACATTGTTCAACCTGGTCATGGAACCTCTCACCACCTTGTTACAAGCATCTAATGTACACTTTCACATGTACGCAGACGACACCCAACTATACCTGAAATTACAATCCCCCAATGACATCAAACTACTGAACTCCACGCTCAAACACACAATCCTGGCTTGCCGATGATCACCTCAGACTCAATGCTCTGAAAACGGAGTTCCTTCTGATCTCACCTCCCGCGAAAAGCTCCACCTCTCAAACCTGGCTTAAGCACCTAATTGCACTCAATGTCCAACCTACCATCGTGGACTCAGCGAAATCTTTAGGCATAACACTTGACGCCTATCTCAACATGCAACGGCATATCAGCAAGGCAATTAAGGGAGCGAATTTCCAAATAAATACCTTGAGGAAACTTAAACCCTTCCTCCCAGCCAAGGACTTCCAAATTGCAGTACAAGCCCTAGTCATGCCGCGCTTAGACTACGGTAGCGTCGCCCTCTGCGGACTCCCCCGATCTACAACTGCCCCCCTGAGAGCCTCTTTGAACGCTGCAGCGAGACTTCTCACTGGATCAAAAAAAACACTCTCATATTTCCCCTGACCTAAAATCCTTGAACTGGCTGCCTTTTGAGGCCAGAATACATCTGAAAATTGCATGCATGAATCAAAGAGCTATACACCACAGCTCACCTGGCTTCCTCACTCAGAAGCTGACAATTTCTGGTGGCTCAAGAACCACTAGAAGTACAAAGAATCTTCTTCTGAAACCTCGTAGATTCCGTAAGGAAAAAACATATAAGCGTTCCTTCTCAGGAATGGCACCCAGGATCTGGAATTCACTCCCTCCAGAAACCAGACTTATCACCTCCACTACATTCTTTAAGAAAGAAGTGAAAGCTATCCTCATGGCTAAATTCACGTGAACTTGTACCTTACTTTGGAACTATTTGAGACTCCTCACTATTTGTAATATTCGTTTTTCAGACTGTCTATTTGTATTATTGGTTTAACTGATTGTTTATGCTCCCTCTTGTATCTACCCTATTTTGCTACTCATTTACTACCTTCAACTATCCTTCACTCAAAAGCTTGTTAATTGCTCTCTTGTTTTTCCTACCCCTTGTTTTAAAGCGCTCTGATATCTGCAAAGATCTTGTTCGCGCTATATAAAACTCTCAAAATAAATAAATAAATAAAATTGTTATATCCTCAGATATAGTTGTTTTATTTTTAGAACCAACAGTTCTAAAAATATACTTTTCAAGTTATGAGTGCTCTCATGTAAATACTTTGCAAAGGAGCAATAAAGTTTGTGCACACAATAATTACAGGATCGATAGTTGAGCAACACAGTTATGAAACACACTCTAGCATTGAGCTCAATGGGTTTTTCACAGATAAGGACAGTGGATTACTTCATGGATTACTTTGGTAGTTCCAGGACCAGATCTTAGATTCAGTCCTGGGGTCTAAGCTGAAACAAGATTAGCAGAAACGTTTTAGTTACTGTGATGAATTTCCATGAATATAAAGCTGTTTTAAAAGTTCACTCATGAACTTTTCAATGTAAATCTGACAATGTTATTCAATGGGAAGAAATTCAGGTTGCAGGTAAAGTACGATTGCGTTACTTTTGTAACCCAGCACTGGTCTCCTAGGGCCAGCACTGGGGGCTTAGCTCAAAACAGGTAGGTAATTGTGTTTCAGTAGTTCGTATGATTTTTAAAGAATATTTGCAGTTTTCAAAAGTAGACACTTAAAAAACATTTCATAGAAAAGCAGACAATGGGTTCCTATGGCGAAAATACAGATTACTAGTAAACCCGCTAGGGATTACTTTTGCAGTTCAGTACTGGGCTGAAGGGTACAGTCCTGGCTTCTCCCCTGATCACAGGTGAGTACTTTGGAATTCGAACTTTGGCTGATTTTATAGGAATATTTTCAGTTTTCAAAACTTCACACTTAGAAAATTTTCGAGTAAAAAATGGGTCAATGTTATCCAATGGCAGGTAAGTGAGTGACCGGTTTCCAGGTGAGTACTTGGTTGGTGAAGTTAAGGTTCTGGGTATAGACTCAGGGGCCCCCCAGGGTCAGGTGAGTACAGTTAGTTCAGTCCCAGCGGCACAGGGGCAGCCGGGTGCAGAGGTTAGGTAGGCCCTATGATATCCAATGAGGGAAAGGGGGCCTGCGGTTGGTAGCTGCTGGCTAGCAAGCCATGCGGCTCTGGGAGCTGGGATCCTGGTCACTTGCTCAGGGCGGGGGGGGGGGGGAGTAGGATAGGTCAAAGGGGGTCACAGCCAGCGGCACTCGGGCGGCTGGGTGCCAGGTGCTTTTGAGCCGTCGGGCGCAATGTTACCCAATGAGGATCTTGAAGAGGGAACAAAGGCTGCAGGCTCGGGGACGGAGACTCTCCAGGGGCTACAAGCACTTCGAGAGGTAAGTTGGGATCTTGGATCACGGGTAGGTACCCAAAGGGAGGCACAGGGGGCTGTAGGGCGCCAGGTGCAGGGGTGTCTTTGGGTGTCCGAAAAGCTTACCCTTACTGGTCGCGGTAGGGGTGGCCCCTGGTTCTGAGTCTGCAGGCGTCAGCTGGTTCGTCGAGGAGGGTCTTTGGGCACTGGACTTCTGGTCCCAGTCGCTGGGCGGACGTCCTCATGGTCTTGGTTCAGATTGGCCCGGCCGGTGCAGAGTGGGCTGGTCTGGAGCTTCCTGGTGGGCACCAGGTGGGTTGTTGCAGCAGATCCTCTGCTGATGGGAGTCCCAATCTTCAAGAGGGTCAAGGCAGGCAGGTCCTCTGGGGGTCCCAAGGTTGCTGTCTCAAGGTTGCTGTCCGCGGGGGTCGCCGGGTTTGGCAGGAGCAGGTTCCAGAATCAACAGGCCGGTAGTGCTGGGGCCAAGTCAGTTGTTGTCCTGTTAGCAGTTGCATGGCGGGTCGTCTACTTGATCTTCTTTTTGGTATCGGGATCTGAGGAAGGAAGCTTCAGGGAGCCCCTAAATACTGAATTTAGAAGTGTTACAGGTAGGGCAAGGGCAGGGACCAATGGGTCCCTGCCCTTGGGTGGGCACACCCCCCTAGCCTGCTCCTCTCCTGTGGGAGGGGGGCAGGAGCCTTGCTGTGATAGGGCAAGTCTCCCCATCTTCAAGATGGCCGGAGCCCGGGGTTGTGCTTCACCTAGTCTCCCCCTCCTGAGGTGTGGGGTTGGCACAGGCTGGCACCCCCTCCCCGACGTAGTTTTTCCCGCCAGTCTTCCCGCCAGAGTGGGGGGGCAGGACTGGTGGGGGTTGGTTGCTGGGTACGGCAAATGGTCTGGGGAAGCTCACAGAGGCGGCATGCCTTTAAAGCTTCCCCCTGCCAGTCCTGGGGGAGGAAACCTAGCATCTCGCTCAGGATGTGCATTGTTGCAGGCCCAGGAGAGCGGGGGCTCTCCTACCCAGGGGTCTAGCAACATGTCTGTTGTGTGGCAGCCTCTGCAGCCACTCAGCCCAGACATGGATTGTAGGTTAGGTTTTCAGAGGGCATCTCTAAGGTGCCCTCTGGTGCATTTTACGTTAAATCCCACACTGGCATCAGTGCGAGTTTAATGTGCTGAGAAGTTTGATACCAACCTTGTTAGTCTTCAGTGTAGCCATTATGGTGCGGTGGAGTTCATAAGGAAAACCTCCCAGCACCATATACTCTTAATGGCATCACTGCACTTACAGTGCCCAGGAATGGCTCTGGGTACTGTAGGGGCACAGGGCTCATGCACCTGTGCTCACACCACTGGCATAGGGCACCCAGCTAGAGGGGTGACTGAAGTATGCCAGGGCAGTGGGTTCTGTGGGTATGGCACACAGGGATGTGTGCCATGTCGACTCTTTGTTTAGTTCTGTACTTAGACACTCTGCCTGCAAAGGCAGTGTGTGGGTGTCAGGGTACAGGGCCCCTGAGGGTGGCACAATAAGTGCTGCAGTCCTCAGGGGTCTTCTCTGGTCACCATGCCCTGGGTACCTAGGGTACCATTTACTAGGGGCTGACAGGTGGCCAGAGATGCCAATTTGGTTTTAGTTTCAACACAGTTTTAGGGAAGGAACACAGGCCCCTGGGTACCTGGTTGGCAGGAACCCAGGGCACACTGTCAAAGCACATCAGCAGTTCAGAAAAAAGTGGGGGCATACCAATGCAAGAAAGATGGCACTTTCTCACAATTGGCTCCTGCCATTTCCGCTTTGTCCAACCGACCTCCCTCCACCTCTTTCCCCCCCCCCCCCCCCCTTCCCCCCGACCCCCTCTAAATAGGGTACTGGGCTACATTCAACATCATTGATTTACTACCTTATCTACTGAGCTACTGGTGGCTCATATTCTATGGTAGCGCCACTAGAGCAACTAAACTATCCTCCAGTCTCATTCAGCCATGCTAGGGCTAGCTTGCTATTGCATCCATTTATGAATATTATCCCACAGTGAAGGGAAATTATTTTGCAGTGAGTCTTCCGGAGTCTCATGTTGGGCATTTTTTGCAGCCTTCTAAAGTTTGGGTTTGGAACTGTCCCTATTTTTTCCCCTTTTTCAATCGAGCCTACCTTTTATCCGTGTACCACATCCTACAGTGTTTAAAGCTAGTTCATTGCTTACTTTTGTTTGGCTTTGTCATTTGCTTCATTTTTCTTTTCTCGGTTGTCCTGATCTTGTTTGACCCTCTTCTAGAAGAAAGCTTCTTTACTTTCCTTCTGATTGGCTGGTTTGTGTCCTTCAACTAATTTCGGGGAACTACTTTTTTTTTGGGGGGGGGGGGTTTAAGCACTCAATTTATCTCCCTTCTGTTCTTCCCCGAAACCCCTGCTCTGTACGTAAGCACTTCTCCCTGCACTGCTCACCCTTGGTTGCTGCTTTTCACCCCCATCCCACCAGCTTTATTATGTGCCCCCACAGTCATCTTATTATTTTGCATTAGACCCTAAATGACTAGCCCTGTAACGGTTGCATCCTGGTGCTGCTGAGGTCAAATCAGACTAAGCAGCGCTGCCGCCTGATTCGCAGAAGACTTGAGTGCATTAGGAAAGCTTCCCTGGGAATACATTCTGCCAATTGCTTACCATTTACTTAGTGGTTCGCTTTATTTTTGTTTTAGGTAGTCCGGCTTGCGTTAGTCCAGTCTGTGCAGCATAGCCTGTTTATCAGGGCTCCTTTGTATTCTTCCACAAGTGCTTTCTCTAAATAAGCTGTCATGTTCGAGGCATATGAGCTGCAGATCCTACATTTTGCAATAGATCGCCACCTGGTGTTGGGCTCTGATGATTGCAGGTTGTTGTCTTCTTGGAAGTCTTTTGTAGTCATGCATGGTCATCGACTCCATCCTCAGATTGTTTTTTTCCGCCACTGGGTTCGGATGAAAGTTTTCCGCTCTGGCTAGAAAAATACTTTTTCTGCTTTTTCGAAGCGAGAAACTTCAAACAAACTTCTTTCGACATCGAATAGACTTTCGACATCACCAGCTACATTCCGGTGCGTCGACGCGGGCCGACGTGCCCATCGGCGCCGTGCGGCCTACGCCTCATGGAAAGAACTCCATTCAAGAGATGCCCGGTATGTTACACCTCCTCCATTGGCACCAAAACGTCCTTTGACACCGAAGGACTCGTCGACACCGAAGATAAAACACCCTTCGAAGCCTAAAGACAAGGACACTTCGACACCCGTACCATCGGTGCCGAAACCCAAAACATGTACCAATACCGAAAGCTTCGACTCCGAAACCTTCCGGTTCAAAAAACAAAGAGGCGGAGCCTGTTTCCGGCGCCAAAGGAACAGCAAAACCTGTCTCCACGCCGAAACCTTTAACGTCGGTACCAAAGACCCCAGAAAAGACTAAACAACCTTCGGTACCGAAGACATTGCCAAAAGACTCGGCTACTCCTCATAAGGCAAAAAGCACTAAACAACCTCTATCTAGGTTATAGAAGAGGAAGAACTGTTTAGACCAGATCCTAGACAGAAAAAGGTCTTTATTAATCCAAAAACTGGACATGTGGAAGCAATCCCTCATAAGAAAAGACCAGCAGACACACCACTTACACCTGTGGTTCCTGCAAAAAAGGACTGTGCAACTTTTCCAATGCACCCTTCCTCTCCTTCACCTTCCTCTGCTGTTACTCCACATGTAGAACCTATAACTTCTCCTATTCACTCTCCTGCATCATCACACCACACTGATGAGGAGTATGATTTGGATGGGGGGGGGGGGTGATGTCCCTTTAGATGAGGATTTGGATGTTAACACAGAATACCCTAAGGATGATGAGGCATATAATTTTGAACCAAATAATGCACCAGACATCCCTGATCCTCAGTACTACCCAACAAAACCTTCCCCTACAGAGGACAGTATTGGTTTTAATCATTTACCGAACAGAGCTGCACTTTTCCATGGGGTTCCTATGCACTCTGATGCCATTGAGGAGGTCTACCCAAATATTACCAATTATCAAAGGAGTCATTAAACATGCTCCAGATATTTTTAAAGATCCAGTAAGGTGTAGGGTGTTAAATCCTAGAATAGAGAAAAAGTATAGGCCAGTACCAGCTGATCCAGTATACATTAAGGGCCATCTGTCATTAGACTCCTTGGTGGTGTCAAATGCACGCAAAAGGGCTAATTCTCAGACTTCTGGAGACACCCCCCCCGCCTGACAGAGTCCAAAATTATTGATGCGTCAGGGAAACTAATTGCTGCACAAGCAACAAATATATGGCGCATAGCAAACACACAGGCTTTACTTTCACGCTACAACAGGGCTCATTACAATCAACTAGAAAAGTTGATGGAACACCTACCAGATCAACACAAGGATCTGGCAGCGGAACTTTTACAAGAAGGCACATTAATTTCGAATGCCTCAATTAAATGTGCGCATGATGTACCTGACACAGCATCCAGAGCAGTGAACACTAGTGTTATTCTCAGGCGTCGCGGATGGTTACGCATTTCGGGTTTTAAATCAGAGGTACAAACTACCATCCTAAACCAGCCCTTTAATCAGAACCAATTGTTCGGGCCGGAGGTAGATAATACATTAGAAAATATGAACGACACAGACACCGCTAAGTCTATGGGGTCATTACAATCCACCCCAACTAGAGGTTCTTTTCGCCGCTCCTCTTATAGAGGAGGCTCCAAGCAAACCGGCGCAGACACAACATCCTCTTTTAAAACACACACGCAGACTTCCTCGAATAGAGGATATTTTAGAGGAGGATACAGAGGCAATAACAAAGGTAGAGGTAGTAACAACAACCGCTCCTCTTCCACTCCTAAACAGTGACTTCCCTCTGCCTCCCCTACAGCATTCCACTCCTGTGGGGGGCAGACTTTCACAGTTCCTACCTGTCTGGTACTCCATCACAACAGACAGAGGTGGGTAAGACAAATTATCCAACATGGCTACTGCCTAGAACTCACTGCAACCCCCCAAACATACCACCCAGGCAGCGTCCAATGTCGGCAGAACACATAACTCTGCTTCAACAGGAAGTTCTAGCACTTCTACAAAAATATGCTATTCAAGTAGTTCCATTAGAAGAACAGGGAACAGGAATCTACTCCTTGTATTTCCTAATTCCAAAGAAGGACAGGACCTTAAGACCAATTCTCGACCTCAGGCCCCTCAACCACTACATACAATCAGATCATTTTCATATGATCACGTTACAACAGGTACTCCCATTACTACAACAGGGAGATTTTCTGTCCACGCTAGACCTAAAGGACGCCTACTTTCACATTCCAATACATCCTGCGCACAGGAAGTATTTAAGGTTTGTCATACAAGGACAACAGTATCAGTTCAAAGTCCTTCCATTTGGGGTTACAACAGCACCAAGATTGTTTACAAAGTGCTTAGCAGTAGTGGCAGCACACCTCAGAAGACAACAAATACATGTCTTCCCCGAACTAGACGGCTGGCTCATAAAAGCAAGATCGTACAACCAGTGTGCACAACACACAAAGCAAACAATTCAAACACTGCACAACTTAGGGTTTACGATAAACTACACCAAGTCGCACCTAGAGCCTTCGCACGTTCATCAATATCAAGGAGCTACTATAAACACATCGGTAGCTCTAGCGTATCCCAGTCAAGCCATGATTCAAAGTATTCAGAACTTAGTATCCCTTTTTCAATGTCAGCACTCTCTACCAGCCAGAGTGTTCATAAAACTAATAGGTATGATGGCATCTTGCATCTTCATAGTTCCCCACGCAAGACTGCAAATGCGCCCACTACAAGAATGTCTAGCACAACAGTGGAATCAGGCTCAAGGTCAGCTCACAGACCTGGTGTTGGTAGACAGCCGTACATAACGCTCTCTGCAATGGTGGAACACCAAAAAATTGACAAAGGGACGGCCGTTCCTAGACCCAATTCCACAGATAGTGCTCACAACAGATGCATCCCTCACAGGATGGGGAGCCAATCTCCTGCATTATACCACACAAGGTCAATGGAACAATCAACAGAAACAGTTCCACATCAACCATTTGGAGCTGCTAGCCATTTTCCTAGCACTCAAAACTTTTCAAGTACAAATACAAAACAAAGTTGTACTAGTCCTGACGGACAATATGACAGCCATGTATTATATACAAAAACAGGGGGGGGGGGACACACTCTCTGCAACTGTCCCAACTTGCACAGAACATCTGGAGATGGGCCATCCCTCAAAACATACATCTGACAGTGGAACACCTTCCAGGGATCCACAACCAGATAGCAGATCTGTTAAGTCGACAATCACAACAGATTCACGAATGGGAGTTGCACCCACAAGTACTTCAACCATTCATCCAAATGTGGGGGCATCCACAAATAGACCTGTTTGCCACCCACTAGAACTCAAAATGCCCAACCTTCGCCGCCAGGTTTCCACACCCACGGTCGGAGGGGAATGCAATATGGATGAACTGGTCAGGCAGATTTGCGTACGCTTTTCCGCCTCTCCCCCTCATTCCACTTGTAGTACGCAAGCTCAGACAACAGTCACTCAAACTAATACTAGTGGCCCCCACATGGGCACGTCAGCCGTGGTTCACCACGTTACTAGATCTGTCATTGGTTCCACATCAGAAATTACGGCTCACGCCATCCCTGTTAACACAGAACCATGGAGAAATAAGACACCCAGAACCAAGCCAACTGAATTTGGCGATCTGGCTCCTGAAGTCCTAGAGTTTGGTTACTTAAACTTACCACCAGACTGCATGAATATAATTAAAGAAGCTAGAAGACCCACTACCAGAGCATGCTAAGTGGAAACGATTTGCAATATATTGTAACAACAATCACATTGATCCTTTGGATGTTTCCATCCAAAATATTATTTGCTACCTTCTACACTTACAAAGGTCCAATTTGGCTTACTCTTCCATACGCCTACATCTGGCAGCTATTGCAGCGTATTTACAAAATAGACATCTATCTCTTTAGAGTACCTGCAATAAAAGCATTTATGGAAGGACTAAAAAGAATCATCCCACCTAGGTTACCACCTGCTCCAGTATGGAACCTAAATGTAGTCCTTACAAGACTCCTAGGACCCCCTTTTGAGCAGTTACATAAATGTGAACTGCAATTCCTAACATGGAAAACTGCTTTCCTTGTCGCCATTACCTCTCTCAGAAGGGTTAGTGAAATGCAAGCATTCACTATAGAAGAACCATTTTTTCAAATACATCCTTATAAAGTGGTTCTTAGACCCAATCCAAAATTCCTACAAAAAGGGATTAGTCCTTTTCACCTAAACCAGTCAGTAGAGTTACTGGTGTTTTTTCAAAAACCGGACTCTTTTGCACAAAGAGCTTTACGCACCTTAGATGTTATAAGAGCTTTACTATATTACACAGACAGGACTAAATCCTTCAGAAAGACAAAACAACTATTTGTATCTTTCTCTCCACCACACAAAGGCAATCCTATCTCTAAAGGAGGTATTGCTAGATGGATTGTAAAGTGTATTCAAATATGCTATCACAAAGCTAAATGTACACTAACAGTTCCTCCTAGAGCACACTCCACTCACAAACTAGGAGCCTCTATGGCTTTCTTAGGAAACATACCATTAGAGGACATATGCAAAGCAGCCACACGGTCTACAATACACACTTCACTAAACACTATTGTGTTTATGTGCAAGCCAAGCAGCAAGCTGCAGTAGGCCAAGCTGTTCTTAAAACACTATTTCAGCATACTGCAACGGATACAAGTGACCACCGCTAGGGGAGACACTGCTGCACAATCGTTGCAAAATGTAGGATCTGCAGCTCTTCTGCCTCGAACGGAAAATGTTACTTACCAGTATGCATCTGTTCTTTGCATGTAGAGCTGCAGAATCCTACATGCCCTCCCGCCTCCCCGGGACTTGTATCCGTTCCAGTACTCGTCTTACTTAGATGCACACGCATGGACATCCTTTTCTTTTTTACTTCTACTAACTCCATTTCCCATCATGGCGAAAAACAATCTGAGGATGGAGTCGATGACCATGCGCAGTATTGTCCATGGGAGGAGTCCCCTATCTCGTGACTACAAAAGACTTCTTCCAAGAAGACGACAACCTGCAATCATCCGAGCCCAACACCAGGTGGCGATCTATTGCAAAATGTAGGATTCTGCAGCTCTACATGCCAAGAACAGATGCATACTGGTAAGTAATATTTTCCTTTTCTTATTTTGTCACATTTGCTTTGCATTCAAAGACAGATGTCAAATGTCAGGCTCTGTCTTGCGAGAGCTTGGTATTTACTTTTCTTTTTTTTACTTCAAAGTGAGAGGCTTTGTGGTAATCCTGCCAGCACATTTTTTGCTAATTCAGAAGTGTAGAGAAAACAAATGTTAGTGGCATGTGTAGCTGTAAGTTTGTATGCTGTGCATACTCCTGCGATTAAGCGTTGGGCTTGGATGTGTACAACCAGTTTTTGTTAGAAGTTGTTCACGGTATATAGTGGGTTCCTCTCTTAAGCAGTGTTGTGCATGAACATTGACTCCATAGTTAGATGGTTTTCTTCCGCCATCTGGTCCGGATGTGATTTGCCAAGGCTGAGTGAAGCTTAGTTGTCAAGCTAATCCTCGAGCCTTAAGCGGTTTTTGACATTGGCTGCTTTAGCTCCGAAGTGCCTTTCGGCGTCGAGCCAGTAGTGGGTGCTGAAGATGACGTAGAGAAAAGTTTGTTTTTGGGGTGCTGACTGTAAGAGCCGGACTCTGTATATACTAGTTTGAAAATAGGTATAGTGTGCAGAGTCTAGTGCGTCCCCAAAGGTAAGGCAGTGGTTAAAGTAGATAATGCCTTACACTCAAATTAGTGGTAGCTGGGCTGAGTGTTTAGGCTTATCAGAGGGTCGTGTTAAGCATTTGTTGTACACACTCCGGCAAGAAATGTCACACTCGGATTGAATACAGACCAGTTGGTTTTTATAAAAAGTTGCTACTTTGTTGTTTTATCACCAGAACCAAGAATCACTTGGTGCAGGTAAGTTTTGCCGTGTTTAACCCCTTCGACGCGCGTGACAAGGTCAGCTCGTCATGGGCGTTACCTGCGCTGCGCGTGTGACGAGCTGACCTTGTCACGTAACGCGGGATTTACAAAATCGCAGCGCGCAGCGGGAAAACCGCTAGCGCGCATGCGGTTAAAAAGTAGCAGTACTGATCTGAACGAGACACGTTGGTAATAGATTCCTTACCTTGGAATATCCCCAGGCGTCCGACTGGATCCGTTAAGTTTTGCTAGCAGTAACCCTGCGCATCAGTAGGTGGAGTCCTGCGTCTCCACGTCAGTCGCTGGCATCGTAAGCGCAGAGATAACGTCACGGAGACTACTTAGGGGCCGCCCATGCACGTTGAAGTCCGTTCTGTACACAACTTTCCGCGCCAGGAACGCAGAAACATGCAAGAAACTGACCACAGGTGCCAAGAATCTAGGGTCCTGAAAAGGGGATGACCTTAACCCTAGAAATCAGTTTGCAGCACGGGGAGGACGGGTGGGGCGGTAAGGAATCTATCACTAACGAATGTCTCTTACAGATATATTGTTACACAAGTAGTAAGTATCTGAAAGAGACGTCCGTGATAGATTCCTTACCTTAGAATAGATACCCCAGCAATACCAACCCCGATGGTGGGTCTGCGAATAAGATTACATCAGAAAGTTACGGAGAACAGAATGGCCAAAGAAGCCGTCCCTCCGGACTAGACTGTCAAGGCAGTAATGCTTGGTGAACGTGTGCAGCGAGGCCCACATAGCTGCCTGACAATTGTCCTGCAAGGGAACACCGCGTCCCAAAGCAGTAGTGGCTGCCGTTGCCCTGGTGGAATGGGCACACAGCCCCACAGGAGTCTCCTTAGCCAACGAGTAACCCGCTTTGATGCACAGAAAGACCCACCAAGAGATTGTTTGTTTGTGCACGACCCAACATTTCTTTGCTCCCCCATAGCCAACAAAGAGCTAATCATCCACCCGGAACTGTTGTGTGCGCATCAGATAAAACAAAAGCGCACGTTTTGGGTCCAGGCGGTGGAGCCTCTTTCGAAGGAAGTGGAGGTGGAAAGAAAGTGGGCAAAGTGATGGTCTGCCCGATGTGGAAGGGCGTGACAACCTTTGGCAAGAAAGGAGGACGGGTCCTTAGAACCACCTTGTCCGGATTAACAAACGAAAGGAGGTTTAGAAGAAAGAGCCTGGAGCTCACTCACTCTTCTGGCAGAGGTGATAGCTACCGGGAAAGCCGTCTTGAGAGTGAGAAGACGTAAAGGACAGTTATGAAGGTATGAAGGGGTTCAAAGGGAGCGCACATCAGATATGTCAAGACAAGATTCAAGTCCCATTGAGGCATTATGAACGGCACGGGAGGAAACGTGTGCGTAATGCCTTTCAGAAAAAGGTTAACCAGAGACTTAAAAAGACTGTTGATCAGGGAGCCTCAGAAAGGCGGAGTTAACAGAAAGATCACCTCTGATAGTGCCCAAAGCAGAGCCCTGCTGGGCCAAAGAAGGTAGGAACAGAAGGACCTCGGAAAGAGGGGCAGAAAGGGGATCCACAGCTTTAGTTGCGCACCATGCCACAAACTTGTTTCATTTGCAGGTGTATACGGTTTTAGTGGAGGGGCGCCTGGCTGCCAGAATAACATCACAGAGGGGAAGATCGAAAGTCATCAACTGTCGCCGCACAATCGCCACGAATGGAGGTGGAGGCTGGAGAACCGTACCCTGCTACTGCGACAGAAGTTCTGTAGTAGGGGATCTCTGTGTATAGCCATAATCTAGTGAATAGTCCCGCCCATGTTTGTAGAGCAATCAAAAATAATCTCTTAAAGTGTCGAAAAATGCAGAACTGCACAGACACTTAAGAGAGAATTAAAGACAGATAATGCAGCCTATAAAGCAGGCTACACTGTCCAGTACTTCAACTAGAAATTCCACAAAAAAATCCACAAAACAGCAAAGCCTGTCCAGATTTCCCTTGCTTTTGCAGCAAAAACCCTCTGGAATGATAGAGAGGAGGACCTGGACAGAACAAATACTGCAGGCTTGGGCAAGAAGATCTGGAGGTGAGAACCTATTGGAGAGGTAAGTTGGGATGTCCTGGGATGCCAGGACACCATCTGTTGGGCCACCCAAGGCTGTGAGGCTTCTGGTTCAGGGGTATTGTATTTTGGCAATGAGTTTTCCTTACAGCTTCGGTCATGGGAATCCTCCAGATAGGGGCTGCAGGTGTCTTCTGGAGGCATGAGGCAGGTCAGGGATCACCTGATCCCAATCCAGGATCACTGGGAGACCACCTAGTGATGTTGGGCCACTCTAACTCTGCTCATGGGCTTCAGGTGCAGAGTGGTGCACACTCGCAGATTTGGCCGGGGCCCGAGCCTATTGGTGAGCAAATCCGCTACTCCCAGAATTCTTTTTAGGGAAGGCAGGGCAGGTCCTCCAGGTTCTGGGGGCTGCTGGCTGCAGGACACACTGGTATTCCGCTGGAGCAGGTCGAGGTTGAGACCGGCCATTAGGGCTGGGCCAAGTCAGTTGTTGTCACCCTCTTCTTCCTTCAGCAGGGCTTTTCAGGCCTTCTTTCTTGTCTAAGGGGCAAGGTTCGGGGTTGCCTCTAAATACAAAATTTAGGGGCGTTTCAGGTTGGGACCCTCCCATCTGGTGACTACACCCCCTAATATGCCACCCTCCAGTGGATGGGGGGGGCATAAGCCTCACTCTGGTTGGCTGGGTACCCCATCTTAAAGATTGCGGGGACTGAGTTGTGCTTCCCCTCTGCTCCCCTGACCTGATGGGTGGGGTTGGCAAAGGTGGGCACAGCTCTCCTATGAGCTTGGTTTTCCCATCGATTTTCCCGCCCAAACTGGGGGTCAACTGGTGGGTCCAGTAGCTGAGAGCAGCAAATGGCTGGGTCAGCTCACAAATGCGGCAAGCTATTGAAGCTTCACCTTTGTGGACCCTGCCCAGTTTTCAGTAAAGCCTTTATGGTACTGTGGAGTTCGTAATGACAAACCCCCGGCACCATATACTCTTAATAGCATTATTGAACTTACAATGTCTAAAAATAGGCTCAGACACTGTATGGGGTACAGGCACCAGTGGTATAGTGCACCCAGCTAGAGGGGTGGTTTACCTATGCCACAGGCAGTGGATTGTAAATGGCACCCAGGATTGTGTGAATAGAACTATGTGCACAGCCTATAATTGTGTTGCTAACTTCACACAGCGAGTACCCAACAAATTTAATCTTTCATGCACAAGAATTAAAATGACAAATACCTTCTTAAATGGTGTCTAAATCAATTTTCATTAATGTATGAAACATTGAAAAAATTGAAAACAGTTAATTGATTCAATGACAATGAAATGATATCATTGTTGATACATCAATAACAATTGCACAACTCAAACAGAATTATAATAATCTTGATGAATGTTGCATATGACACCATGCCCAATGCAGTTCGGGACCCTAAGTCCCTTCTTCAGGGGCCATGGCTGCTTAAATATTTGCCAGTAGAAAAAAATGAAATTAAAGTTTAACGTCTTTTCAATTTGTGAGCATCGTGTAGGACTTTCTCGTCCAGATCCAGGAGTTTGTGTTCAGTTGGACTTTAAGCAAGCAGGATTCCGTGGCTATTGATGTATGGAGAACCAGAGTTACAGGTCAGTAACTTATTTCCGTACATAATCTGGGATGCGGCTAGTGTCTGATATTGCGGGTATCTTGGGACGTAATCCAGTCATTCGATACGTATTTGAAATCATAAAGCAAGATAAACAATTTGCAGCATTCCATACTTTATATGAAACTGCTGGAGAGTGGACATGTGAATCTACCACCACAAGCTTCAAACTCAAGGTTATATTTTTTTATATATATAGAAGAGCACAGCTTTCTACTTTTTTTCCCAAGTTCGTAGTAAAGGAGTGGTGTTTCAAGAAAGGCCCTGATGGTAGGACTAATAAAGCTTCCAGTTGGACAATCGCACTTTAATTATTTTTGGGGGGAAATGGTATTTAAAAAAAATGTAATTCACCTTTTTTTCTCTCCATTTCAAGAAATGTAATCTATACATTACCACATATGACTTCTGTCCATTAAGTATCATTTCTGGTTTAATTACAGGGGCTGTGGAAACCAGAACTTCTCCTGGCGAATTGAGTGTAATCAGTGCAAGGCTCCCAGACCTGAAGGTTTTATGCCTCCACCTTTCCCACCTCCAGGTATAAAATGTTTGTCTTTGCCCCACCCACCCACCCTCCCGGAGCTATCGTTGCTGCCTTTTTTCTGTAACGTTTGCTGTTTTGTGGTTGCAATGTTTTCAAGATCTTCCAAGATGGTCACAATGAGAAGATTTAAACACATTTTGCTCATCTAGGTGGGTAAAGAGCACATTGCATACAAGAGAGAGAATAGGATGATGAGGCAGTGTATTCTAGTATTCTGTTAGTGGTCACTTGTGAGCACCATTAAAAATGTCCAACTAATATCCTCATTCTTCATTTATTTTGCCAATGGTCTGAATCTTACCAGCAAGTTAGTTTATCCCCTCCAATCACTCCAGGTGATTATTTGTGACATTCTGTGGAGATGTTGATACACGGGCAGTCCGGTATTGGTAGGCCTCACCCATCGCAGCAGCCTAGTGTAGGCGACAATGGTTAAACCAGTTAAGTACAATTGTCCTGATGGTACGTCCGTAGGGGGTACCAGGCTGTGTGGTAACGGTATATCTTCTTTTCATGGAGGTTCGTAAGAGTCTATGAACGTGTCAAGAGTTTCACATCCTTCTGGATGTCTGTTTCCAGGGAGAGTTCTGTAGTGCTATGTTGTCCGCTCCTCTGAGATCGGCGATCCAGCATTTGTTAGATGTCTTGCCTGTGTCTTTCCAATTGGCAAGGACCATTTTCACTGCTGCTGTTAGTAACCGGTCTAGTAGATCTTTATCGGATTCAGTTCTCAAGTCTGTGCTCATAAATGCCATGGGCAGGTTGAAAAAGTATTTTATTAGCGTACAACCAAACAAACCATTTATAAAGTCAAAGATTTTCCCCCAGAACGCTTTAAGTAGTCTGCATTGATGTGCTAAATCCCCCGTTTCCTTATTGCAGTTCCAACATGACGCGTAATCCTGAGGCCTAATGAGAATAATCGGGCAGGGGTATAAAAAGCCTTGTGTAGTAGCCAATATTTTGTTTGTGAGTGGACCTGGGAGATCTTATTATGTGAGATGGAGCTCCGTAGTGTGGACCATTCTTGTTCATTGTGTGTGGCTGTAGACTACTGTTCCCAATAGGCAACAGTCTTATCAAGTTTAGAGGTTTTTGGACGGAGGAGTTTGTAGAGCTGCGAGACCTGGTGACCCAATTTGTTAATCTTTGTCACAAACAGGGAGATTGATGGTTGTAAGGTTGATAATTTGGCTTTTGAAAGGGCCGTTCTGATTTTCAAAATATTATAGAATTCAATGTCGGCTAGGTTATATCTTGACTTGAGGTCTGAGAATGTAATGGGATATGCAGCGTTTTCTAGTTGCTAAGGGTAGTGGATACCTTTTCCAGTCCATGTGTCAAAGGCTAGGCTTTTACCTTTATACAAAATCTTGCTATTGGCCCAGAGTGATTCCATTTTAGATCCTTTGATACTATTCTCCAGTTTCTTGTCTACCCTTAGTGGCACGATTTTTGTATTTTTAAAGATGGACTTGGAGGTGTGGGTGTATAGTCTATTTGTTAGGAGAGCCAGGGGGCTTAGGTTATTCAGGATGGCCCTCTCTACCTCTAGCCAGACCGAGGTATAGCCGGTAGGCGGTAATATCCAATATGAGCCTTGATTTGCCAGAAAAGCTAGGATATGTGTGATTTAACCTCATGGCTGCTGCTGACGAGCTCAGCTCGTCTTGAGGCGCAGCGGAGCTGAGCTCGTCACGGCCGTTGGAACGTTCGCACGCCGGGCTAATTTCCCCGCTGTGCTGAACGTTCTAAAAACGGGTGTGGCCGTGACGAGCTCAGCCCCCCCCCCCCCCCCCCCCGCACAGTGGGGGGGGGGAACTCCCCGCAGTGAAGGGGTTAATGGTTATCCATCAATGTCTGTTCCTCCCATTCGAGTTCCATGCTACCGCCTGATTCCACATTTTGAAATCAAATTGGTGAAAACAGGAGTAGTCTAAGGAGCACAGGTGTAAGCAGTCTAAAGGGGAAATCACCCCTTCCAGATACCTAGTAAATTTATTTCCACCAAATTTAAAACTACTGTGTGGGAACATTACTGTTTTTGGTGGGAAGGATTCATCATAAATGTAAATGCATAACCATATTGCTTTTAGCTTATTCCTTTTGTCCAAGTTAACAGGTAATGCACTCTTAAGGTTTTAAATCTAGTAGGTATAACTCTTTTGTAACAGGATCTTAGACAATTGCATTCTCCAACATTGGATTTTTTAAATATTCACATGCTTGAATTATTTCCTGTCACATGGCTGAACATTTCCGGTACACTAAAATAGCAGTATACAGTGTAAAAAGATACCACATACAGTATATAATGTTGTAGGAATTTGGCTCTGTATATTCTATACCAAAATGAGGTATAGTGTGCACAATCCAATGGAACCGCAAAGGTGGACAGAGGTAAAAGCACCTTACTCTCTATTGTGGTAGTGTGGGTGAGCAGTAAGGCTTTATCAAAGGGTAGTGTTAAGCATTTGTTGTACATACAATCAGCAAAAGATGTCCAGCACTCTGACTTAACTCAGACCAATTTGTTTCTATAAAAATACGTTTTTATTTCTAGAACCAAGCCAAGTCTGGCACAGGTAAGTGAAATAAATGCTTAGCGAAATATTATGCAGTTTTCAATTGCGTACACTTTCAAATGCAGTTTGAAATAGTTAAGGATTCGAAATTGCTGTAAAATTACTTTTCAGTTACTTTTTAGATTACTTTGTAAGGTACTTTTTCTACTCTGTGATATATGCCTAGATATTAAACTGAGACATATCTTAGAGAAAAGGTAAGTAATATCAGTTTCGCAGCGTGAAGTGAATCTTTCTGGATTCACTATGCTGTGCATTATTCCGCGGTCTAGTGGTTGGGTCCGGAATCAGTCTTTTCTTTTTTTTTTTTTTTTCCGTAGGCCAGGTGGGTGTCGACGCCCCACCTTTTGGTGTCCTTCCTGTGACGTCGGCATGCTTCCTGCGGAAGCTCCCACCCTTGGGCGCCATCTTCAAATTCTTTTTTCCGCCGTTGGGTCTGGATCGTTCCCAAGAGGGCTCCAGAGATTTGGAGAAAAGAGAAGCCAAAAGCCAAGTTTTGGGAAGAAAAGAGTTGAGAAGACTAAGTGAGACCACATCATCGAAGGAGACGATGGAAGAGGATCTTTGAGGAACTTCGACGTCCAGAAGAGAATGCGCAATCAGGGGGCTCCCTGAACGCAAAAGATGGACAACACACCATTCAAATTCTGCCGGAACTGCCGCCACAAGTACGCGCAGAAAGACCAACACCCAGTTTGCAACCTCTGCCTGCCGGTCGACCACGAAAGCAGGGATTGCAACGCCTGCTCCGCCTTTACGCCGAAGACCCTTCGAGTGAGAGAGAGGCAGAGAAGAGCTAACTTCGCCATGCAGGGCAAGGGCCAACCACCTTCCCTTCGAGACCTGGGACTCTCGACCAACAAGGAGGATTAAGTCGCCGAAGAAGTCGACGGCTACACAGTCGTAGAGACCGATAATACGAAGACTCCAGAAAAGGTAGGAGACTTGACGCCCCAAAAAGGCCTGAAAGACTCCACAGTCTGCCCAAGACTCTCGAAAAAAACGAGCGCAAGACCCCGAAAGCGCCGACGCCAAAAAATTTGGCGTCCGCAAAAAACATCCAGGGCCAGCGGATCCTCACAGAAGGACTCCCAGGCGCCGTAGGACGGCGACCAGCCTAGGTTGTCAAAGCGCCCACGAAAGGGAACGCTCGACGCCGAAGACCTCTTCGTCGATGAAGAACACAAGACTAGTCTCGACGCCGAAACCCGTCTCGACGCCATCTTGCCAGACCGAGACCGGCACAACCACTCGACGCCGAACAGCCTGCCGAGATGGAAAGAAAGAAGAGAAGACTCGAGGCAGAGATGGAGAACATCCTGCAGCGAAAGATTTCGACGAAAGATGAAAGCGTATACAATTCCGTCTTAAGCCAAAGCCACCGGTGGTCGAGTTCGTCGAGGAAGAAGAGTTTGAGGTCCAAGGACCGTCGGAAAGCTGGGAAGATCTGGAATATCGGGAGGAAGAGACCCCCACCCCCCCTACTACCAGGAGGAGGCAGATGACGACCAGAGGACATTTCAGGGCTCCACATACTCTGACTCACAGGACCTCTAAGCCGAGAGTCCAGAAGAGGGAGTGGACACATATCCTGCGAGGCCCTCGCCGCCTGACGACATTGGACTTTACAATGAAGTCATCAAGAACGCAGCAACAGCGTTAAGAGAAACTCGAGGAGGAACAGCCAAAGGCGGATTTCCTCGTGGAAGCACTGCTCCCAATACAAACTGGGAGCCAGTACCTGCCAATGCTCAAAAGCATCAAAGGACAAGGGAGAGAGGCCTTCAAAGAGCCTGCGACTTGTAAACCTGTCACACCCAGGACGGAGAAAAAGTACAAGCACTCCCCCAAGGACCCACCCTACATCCAGGGATCGGTCAATGCAGACTCCATCATTGTGGCAACAGTAAGGAAAAGGGACAATGTCCCGACAACTTCAGGACCACCTCCAGACAAGGAGAGCAGAAGGATGGACCTGACAGGGAGAAAGATCTAGAGGAATGCCGCAACGCACTGGCGCATGGCTAATTCATACACCCTGCTGAACAGGCATCAATACCAGATCCTGGACGAACTGGGCCAGTTAGTCAAACACCTCCCACAAGAATACCAGCAAAGAGCTACGCACCTGGTAGAGGAGGGGAAGAAATTGGCAAATTCTTGCCTAAAAGCAGCACTGGACGGTGCAGACACATCCAGCAGACTTATGATGCTGGGCATCACTGAAAGGAGACAAGCCTGGCTCAGAATATCCGGTTTTAAACCGGAGGTGCAACACAACATCCTGAACACACCGTTCAACTGTGAGACACTGTTCGGAGCACCAGTGGACGAAAAGCTCACCCAGCTGAAAAAGGACAACGACACTGCAAGATCCATGGGGGGCCTTGCAATTCAGAGGCACAAAGAGGAACCCAGTCACTGAGACCAAACTGGAGAGAGGGAAACCAGCCGGGAACGTCGCACCAGACTTTCCACCAGACTTTTTCACCAGGGCGACACCCAGACGCAACAAGGCCAGCAAAAACACTGGCAATACCAACAGAGGGGCCAGTCCTTTCGCGGGAGGGCGAATGGACGTGGAAACAGAAGAGGGGGACAACCCACCTCCAAGTGACTCTGCCACGCTACTAGTGCACACCCTTCCAAGAACTACAGGGGTGGAGCACAGATGCAACAAAGGAGTGGCTCAGACTAAACATCCAAGAGCACGTAACACCGGTAGGAGGAAGACTGAACCTTTTCTTCCAGGAGTGGAAGAAAATAACTACAGACAGATGGATTCTCAACACCATACAGTACAGATACTGCATAGAGTTGGTAAGAACACCACCAAACAAAAACCAAAAAAGAGCACTAGCAAAGCAGGAACTAGAGCTACTTCTAAGGGAAAAACAAGAACTCCTGCAGAAGGAGGCTATCGAGCCTTTACCTCCCATAGAGTGGAACAAGGGGGTGTACTCTACGTACTTCCTGGTACCAAAGTTAGACGAAACAATGAGACCCATCCTGGACCTAAGGTTCCTCAACAAATAGATAAAAAACCAAAAATTCAAAATGACGTCCCTGCAAGAGGTCCTTCCACAGATACAATGCGGGGACTTCATGGTCACCATAGACCTCAAAGATGCCTACCTGCACATCCCAATGAACAGGCAGCACAAACATCTGCTAAGATTTGTCATCAACACAGATCACTATCAATTCACGGCACTGGCATTCGGACTGAAATCAGCATCAAGAGTATTCACAAAGTGCCTTGCAGCAGTCGCAGCACACTTAAGGAGGGAAGGGATACACGTATACCCTTACCTGGACAACTGGCTAATAAAAGCAAGGTCATACAAGACATGCAAACGTCACGCACAGCGAGTGACGGACACACTGATGGCCCTGGGTTTCTCCATCCACTGGGGAAAATCGTCAATGAACCCAGAACAAGTAAATATTTTCTTGGGTGCGCATATCAACAACGTACAGGAGAAGGTGTTCCCCAGCGAGAAGAGAACGCTGGCACCGTTGAAGGAGGCGCGCCTCTACCAGAAGGGGCGAGCTCTGACAGTGAGGACGGCGAGCAAGATAAATGGGCATGATGGCCTCATGCATACACATAGTGCCGAATGTACGACTCCACATGAGACCACTCCAGGAGCGGTTACAGGTTGTTGGGAAGACCTAGTGGTTGTAATGCACGCAGTGCACGAGGAGATATCATGGTGGAACAAAGGAAACATAACAAAAGGGAAGTTTCTAACACCACCAACACCAACTGTGACCATCACCACAGACTCATCCCAGAAGGGATGGGAAGCACACATGAAAAAACTCAGTGAGGGGTCTGTGGACAGCAGCGGATGCGGTCAAACACATCAATTACCTGGAACTAAAGACCGTTTTCCTCGCACTAAAGGCATTCCAGACGAAGCTGTACAACCAAACAGTGTTGATCCAGACAGACAACACAACAGCGATGTTCTACAGGGAGGAACACAATCAGCCCCGCTGTCGGAACTAGCGCAGGAAATATGGAGATGGGCCATCCCACTAAAAATAGATCTACTGGCGATTCATCTACCAGGGAAGGACAACGTGGAAGCAGACTGGCTCAGCAGACAGACATCGGCTTCCCGCGAATGGGACCTCAATGCCCAAGAGACAAAAGACTGTTCGACAGGTGGGGAACACCATCGATGGACCTGTTTGCAACACGCCAGAATGCAAAATGCCAGCACTTCGCATCCAGGCAACCAGGGGAAGGGTCACTGGAGAATGCCCTATGGATAAGCTGGTCAATCCCCAGATGATATCAAACTTCTGAACGGCACACTTAGAAACACCCAATCGTGGTTGGCCGACAAGCACCTCAAACTAAATGCGCTGAAAACTGAGTTCCTCCTGATATCACCCCCTGCGAAAATCACCACCACCCAAATATGGCTCAATCACTTAACAGCACTCTGTCAGATCCACCATCGTGGACTCTGCGAAATCCTTAGGTATCACACTTGACGCAAAGCTCAATATGCAACAGCACATTAGCAAAGCAACGAAAGGAGCAAACTTCCAAATCAACACTCTGAGGAAACTCAAACCCTTCCTTCCAGCCAAAGATTGCCTAACTACTGTACAAGCCCTAGTCATCCCCCGCATAGACTATGGAATTGTGGCCCTCAGCGGACTCCCTCTAGCAACAACCGCACCCCTAAGAGCCTCCTTGAATGCTGCCGCGAGACTCATTTCTGGCTCAAGGAAACACTCTCACATAACCCCTGACTTGAAATCCCTGAAATGGCTTCCCTTTGAAGCCAGAATACAGCTGAAAATTGCTGTTATGACACACTCAGCCATACACCACAAGGCACCCAACTACCTCACTCAAAAGTTGTCTATATTCTCGGTGTCCCAAACCTCACAAGGTACTTCTATGCATCTCCACTTCGGTACCTGGTAGAATGGTACAGACCTGAATCAGAGAAGAGATGGCTCTTCCAAGACAGGGCCATGGCACGGACGCCACTCTGGAGGGTTCCGTTCCTCGCTAGACAGCATAGACCGAGATACATGCTACGTTCACCTATCACGCGCACGACTCTGCGGGTATGGGATATGGTGGCGCGCAAACACGAGCTGACCTCTTTTCCCTCCCCATTCACTCCCATATTCGATAATCCCGACTTCCCTCCGGGCGTCGGTGCGAGCACGTTCCCCCAGTGGCGTGGCACGGCGTGCCGGGCTGCAGGTCACCTCTTTGACCTGCAGGGATTTCTTCCCTTCGCGGATATCAGACAGGGTATGACATAGAGAAGCCTCATCTCTTCCAATACTTCCAACTTCGTCACTGGCTCACTAACCCCGAAATCGCTGCACTGGTGAGCCGCCCCATGTCGACTTTCGAAAAATGGCTGCTAACTAAAGATACGGATAAACACATCATCTCTGAACTCTACCAAATGCTCACACCACCGCACACCCCGGCCAAAACTCCAAGCCAGAGGCGTTGGGAGGCTGAATTGGGTAGAGCCCTGACACCCAAGGAATGGGGACACATCTATCACAGAGCCTCACACACAACTCGCAACACCACAGCAAGGGAGTCAGCAGTGAAATTAGCTATGTACTGGCACCTCACCCCAGTTCGGTTGCACAAGGGAAACCCAGCACGTAGCGAGCTTTGCTGGAGGGGATGCGGGGAAAGGGGCACTCTGACCCACATACTTTGGGACTGCGCGGGTCTTGGAGACTTCTAGAAAGTAGTCTTGGATGAGATTGACTCTACATTCGAAACTGAAGTCCCGAGATTTCCAGCATACGCTCTGTTGGGTCTACCTAATGCACTGACGTTCCCATTAAGGTCGTTGCGAGGCCGGCAAATGGGCATCGCCATGCAAGCGGCCACGCAACACATTTTATCACTGTGGGGATCCACAACCACACCTACGCACACTGGTTGGCTGCATAAGCTTTGGTTCACTCTTGGGATGGAGCGCATCCATGCTACACACTAATTCTGCAGAAGCCTTTCGGAAGACGTGGCTTCCTTTACTGAATCTCCTATCCAAAGAGTTCAATGAAATTACATGCCCTAAGTATCTTCGGATCCTACGTCTCACCAATACCACTGACGACTCTCGGTGAACCGCCGGACGGCCACACTGATCTTCCCTGGCGCATTGATGATTCCACTGACATTTCAGGGCACACTGGTCGGGGAGGGGGTCTGGGGGAAGGGGCGGGGAGTTTATGGTTGTTGTCGTTCTTTTCATGTCATTTGACTGCTTAACAGTTTTGCCGCACTTACGATGTCACATTGCTCTCCTGACATACCTATATTGCTTGTTCCTTCATGATAGGGAAGACATGCTTGTCTGTCCCGCCCGCTATGTATGCCACTTGCCTGCACCTAAGATAGATGTCTCATTATCTGCTTGTTGACGTATTCAATAAAAATACATTTGAAACTAAAAGTTGTCTATATCAGGAGGCTCGAGATCCAACAGAAGTACAAAAACTCTGCTCCTGAAACCTCGCAGATTCCGTAAGGAAAAAACATACAAACGCTCCTTCTCAGGAATGGCACCCAGGATCTGGAATGCACTCCCTCCTGAAACGAGGCTTATCTCCTCCACTGCACTCTTCAAGAAAGAAGTGAAAGCCATCCTTATGGCCAAGTTCACCTGATCCTTACTGTTGTTGTTCAGAGACTTTGCACCGTTGCGGTAACGTTGGATACTTAATGGTCCAATAACTTTATGTTCGAGGCATGTGGGCTTCTAAATTCATATCTAGTGCATAGATCGCCGCCTAGTGTTGGGTCCGGATGATTGCACATTGTTGTCCTGGAAGAGTCTTCGAAGTATCACGAGATAGGTGGCTCCTCCCCTGGACTACAGTGCGCATGGGTATCGACTCCATCCCCAGATTGTTTTTTTCCGCCATTGGGTTCGGATGTGGTTCTCGACGTCTCCGTGTCGGAACCGATAAACTTTGTTCTTAAGGCCAAAAGGCCTTCGTTACCAGCGTCGGTATTGTTTGCGCACGGTCTCGAGCGTCGTCCGACTCTCTGAGCCAGAAATCTACGGAGTCTAGTTACTCTTCGCACTTCGAGGCCCTCTCGTCGCAGCAAGACCCGACGACCTTAACATGGAGCGGAGCCCGTTTAAGTTCTGCCCCGTCTGTGGATCCAAATATCCACACATCGATGTGCATCCGGTCTGTAATAAATGCCTGTCACCGGACCACAACGAAGACAACTGCATGGCCTGCTCAAAATTCAGGTCAAAGAAGACGCTCAAGCATCGGCGCGCGGCGCGCCTCGAGGCCCAGCGAGCGACACCGGCACCCGACAACATATTCAACGACCCTGCGGAGGAAGGCGGTAGCCATCATCTCCAAATTTCACCACCGTCGACGGTCCAGTCCGATCCCGAGGAACAGGTCGAAGGACAGGACCAGGACATTGAATACGTCGAGGAGGTAGGGGACGACGAAGAAGTTTATGGGGCCGCGGAAGATAGCTCAGAGGAAGAGCTATGCCCCGAAGTCTATATTACACAGGCTCAGGTCACGGGATCGCCACTCGGCCTTACCCACGACCCTGCACCGCTATCCCCGGCCCCGCATTCTAGCCCGGCCACGGACACTCAAGCGGAGCCGCCATCCAACGTATCGAAACCGAAACCTTTGGTTTCTACAACACCCAAGATGGCCGACGTCCAGGCAAAATCGAAACCGAAACCAGCGGATTCGACAACACCTAAAATGGCCGACGTCAAGCAGAAAACGAAACTGAAACTAACGGACTCGACAACATCTAAGATGGCCGACGTCCCACAAAAAATATCAAAGCCTGCTCCTTCATCGACTCCGTCCACCTCCGGTCCACAGAAGTCGAAGAAGGTTATCGAGCCAACAGCGCCGCAGAAGGTGCACAAGGACTCATCCTCCAAGAAGGCCGTCCGTCAAGAGTCGGCCTCTGTTGCTCCGGCACGGACGTCGAAGTCTGTTCACACGCCTTCAGACGCTCCTACGGCGCCGTCAACTAAACGCCCCGTCGAACAAAAATCGACTACAGGCCACGACCCGAAGGCCGCAGCCACTGCTCATCGGCACAAAGATGTCGGAAATGCAGCATCGGCGCCAAAGCCTACAACGGAGCCGCGCCACGTTGCAGCTGAAGAATCGTCGACGCAAATACCGTCGACACCGAGGGACTCCGACGCCACCGGACACCGAACGTCGGCTACGACACCCTCCGCCTCCTTCACTAAACAAGTCACCGACTCCCTGAAAAGGATTCGAGAAAAGACTTTGTCGGCGACGGCTCCCACACCATCGGCTCCGAAAGAGGTTGACACTCCTCAAAAGTCATCAACCAAGCTTATTTACACTCTTCCACCAAAGGTGCCACCAAAGGCATTTGCACCTAAATCGGTGCCAAAGACTTCGGCTCCTTCGACGCTTCAAGCCTCAGAAGAACACTCTGAGCATTACATCGATGCCCAAACAGGGAAACTGACCCTTTACAAAAGGAAGATCACTTCCCAACCACTGGAATCCTATGTTATTCCACTGAAGAAAAAGAGGCCAGCACAGGACATTCCTGCCCTTATTGAGCCTATCCTACCACCACCCAGAAGTCCATCACCTTCCCCAAACCAATCAGGGGGAGAGGATGATGAGGAAGACGACCAATACAATTTCCCAGTGGACAATGACCCTGATGTTCAGCAGGACACATATGACGACACTGGGGACCAAGGTGGCCAGCAGGTGGTACAAGATCCACAAGGTTTTGGGCCACGTACATCTCCAACGGAGGATTCTGCAGCATTTAATGCTTTAATCGAACGGGCAGCGGCAAATCATAATGTGGACATGCATGCTGACCCGGTGGAGGAAGATTTCCTGTTTGACACTTTCTCTGTCTCAGAAAGAACAGTTAAAATTCTTCCTATGCTCAAAGGTGTCCTTAAACATGCCCCAGAGATCTTTAAGGAACCAACCAGGGCAAGAGTGGTGAACCCACGTATCGAGAAAAAATACAGGCCAGCACCTGGAGATCCTGCATATATTCGAGGACAGTTGCCTCTAGACCTGTTGGTGGTCGCCAATGCCCGCAAAAGGGCAAACTCCCAAACTACGGGTGAAGCTCCTCCCCCTGACAAGGAGTCGAAAGTGCTTGAGGCATCTGGCAAAAGGGTGGCTGCGCAGGCTGCCAATGTATGGCGTATAGCGAACACACAGGCACTATTGGCGCGTTACGATAGGGCGCATTACGACACCCTAGAACAGCTCCTTCAACATCTACCTGATGAGTATAAAGAAGCAGCAGAAATGCTCATACAAGAGGGAAAGCTTATATCAAACGCTGCAATAAAATGTGCACTTGATGTGGCTGACACAGCAGCTAGGGGAATTAACACTAGCGTCATGCTGAGGCGACAAGCTTGGCTTCGTATATCTGGATTTAAGCCTGACATCCAAACTACTATCCTCAACCAGCCCCTCAATCCTGACAGACTGTTTGGCCCAGATGTAGACACCACACTTGAAAAGATTAAGAAATACAACGAGACTGCTAAGTCCATGGGGGCACTTCAGTCACAACAGTTCAGGGGCGGCACTTTTCGTCGCTCAGGAGCACGTGGTGTTACCAGAGGACACTTGGGTCAACAATCACAATTTTCAAAGGGAACTGCACAATCCTCCTACCCCAAGCAGGGTAGAGGAGGATACAGAGGTAACAGTGCCAAGGGCAGGGGCAGAGGAAACAACAACTCACGTTCCTCTGCCTCCAATAAACAGTGACTCTGTCACTGCCCCCCGACCATCCAACACCTGTCGGGGGGAGACTCCAGCAGTTCCTGCCAGTCTGGACATCCATCACTACAGACAGGTGGGTGCGAAAACTTATCCAATACGGTTACTGTTTGGAGTTAACGTCCACTCCTCCCAACATTCCCCCAAGGCACCGTCCTATGTCGGCAGAGCACTTGCACTTATTGCAGCAGGAAGTCTTGGTGATGCTGCAAAAAGGTGCAATCGAGCTCGTACCAGTGGAAGAGGAAGGCACAGGAGTCTATTCCCTGTACTTCCTCATCCCAAAAAAGGACGGATCCCTCAGACCTATTCTGGATCTATGCCCCCTCAACATGTACATACTGTCAGAACATTTTCACATGCTGACACTGCAACAAATTCTACCCCTGCTAAATCAAGGGGACTTCCTAGCAACCTTAGACCTCAAGGATGCTTATTTCCACATCCCACTCCACCCATCCCACAGACGGTACCTCCGGTTCACCATTCAAAACAGGCACTATCAGTTCAAAGTCCTACCCTTCGGGCTAACTACTGCCCCCAGAGTGTTTACAAAGTGTCTGGCGACAGTGGCGGCGCACCTCAGAAGGCAGAACATACACGTCTACCCGTACCTAGACGACTGGCTTGTTCAAGCAAAGTCGGAACAACAGTGCGCAGCGGACATGTCCCACACTATTCAACTCCTGCACAGTCTGGGGTTCTCGCTCAACTACCCAAAGTCGCACCTTCAACCAGCCCATGTGCGGCAGTATCTGGGCGCGACAATAAACACCCTAACTGCTATGGCTCAGCCAAACCCAGCCAGGATCAACAGCATTCAGTCAATGCCAGCGAGAGTGTTCATGCAGTTGATAGGCATGATGGCCTCCTGCATTTTCATAGTCCCGCACGCGAGGTTGCACATGCGTCCTCTCCAAGAATGCTTGGCGAATCAGTGGACACAGGCTCGGGGACAACTGACGGACCTAGTGTTGGTGACCGGTCGGGCATACAACTCTCTGCATTGGTAGAATCCACACAACCTTTGCAAGGGACGACCGTTCCAAGAGCCTGTGCCACAGATTATCCTGACGTCGGACGCATCTCTCCAAGGGTGGGGAGCTCATGTGCTCCACTACACGGTGCAGGGACTGTGGTCCACACAACAACAGAAGTTGCACATCAACTACCTGGAATTGATGGCAATCTTCATGGCGATGAAGTCCTTCAAGGTACATTTGTGCAACAAAGTCGTGTTGATCCGGACGGACAACATGACAGCCATGTACTACATCCAAAAACAGGGAGGTACTCACTCACCACAGCTGTCTCATCTGGCTCAGAGCATGTGGAAGTGGGCCATTCAGAAGAACATTTTCCTCATGGCGGAACACCTCCCCGGCAAGGACAATCAGATGGCGGATCTGCTCAGCAGGTACAGCCATCAAATGCACGAGTGGGAGATACATCCATCAGTGCTCCACCCGTACTTCCAGCGGTGGGGTCTTCCAGAGATAGACCTGTTTGCCACAAGGGAAAACGCAAAATGCCAAAGCTTTGCCGCCAGGTTCCCTCACCCGGAATCGCAGGGGAATGCGATATGGATGAACTGGTCAGGCAAATTTGCGTACGCTTTTCCCCCAGCGCCTCTCATTCCGCTGGTGGCAAAAAAGCTAAAGCAACACTCGATGACTCTCATCCTGGTTGCTCCAACATGGGCACGCCAACCATGGTACACCACGTTTCTAGAACTTTCCGTGGTACCGCATCAAAGGCTGCATCTCACACCCAGCCTCTTGACGCAGAACCATGGCGACATTCAGCATCCAGATCCGCAACAGCTCAATCTGGCGATCTGGCTCCTGAGGTCTTAGAATTTGGCTACCTCAACCTGCCTCCTGAATGCATGGACATCATCCGGGAGGCAAGGAAGCCCACGACCAGAGCTTGCTATGCTGCAAAATGGAAGCGATTTTGTCATTTACTGTAGACAACAATATCAACCCGCTAGATGCATCCATTCCTAACATCTGCTATTTGTTACATCTTTACAAATGCAATCTAGCGTACGCTTCCATTCGGATCCATCTATCCGCCATAGCGGCTTATCTCCAGAATAGGCAGCACCTCTCCGTTTTCAGGGTGCCTGCCATTAAAGCCTTCCTAGAGGGGCTGAAACGAGTCATTCCTCCTAGAACTCCACCAGCACCTGTGTGGAACCTCAATGTGGTCCTCACTAGGCTGATGGGCCCACCTTTCGAGCCACTGCACTCATGCGAACTTCAGTTTCTAACGTGGAAAGTGGCTTTTCTCGTTGCTATCACGTCGCTCAGACATGTTAGTGAGCTGCAAGCGCTCACTATCCAAGAGCCATTCATCCAAATACATTCTAACAGGGTGGTGCTCCGCACTAACCCCAAATTCCTTCCAAAGGTGGTGTCACAGTTTCATATCAACCAAACTATTGACCTGCCTGCATTTTTCCAAAACCCACAAACGGTAGCAGAAAGAATGCTTCATACATTAGACGTTAGGAGGGCGCTAATGTACTACATTGACAGAACACAACCCTTTAGGAAGACACAACAACTTTTTGTTGCCTTCTCCGCACAACACAAAGGCAACCCCATTTCCAAAGCAGGAATAGCCAGATGGATTGTTAAATGCATTCAAATCTGTTATCAAAAGGCTAAACGCACTTTAACAATACCCCCACGAGCGCACTCCACACGCAAATTGGGGGCCTCCATGGCTTTCCTGGGGAACATTCCTTTAGAAGACATTTGTAGAGCAGCCACATGGTCTACACCACACACATTTACCAAGCATTACTGCGTAGATGTGCATTCCAAACAGCAAGCAGCTGTGGGACAGGCTGTTCTCAAGACACTTTTTCAAGCTTCTGCAGCTGGCACGGGCAACCGCCCTTAATGGAGGGACTGCTGTGTATTCTATGCACTAGATATGAATTTAGCAGCCCACATGCCTCGAACTGAATATGCTACTTACCAGTATGCATCTGTTCTTGGCATGTAGGGCTGCTAACATTCATATCGCCCGCCCTCCTCCCCGGTGCCCGTAGCGGCTGCAGACACTCTCTTGCATTCATCATTAGCATGGACATCCTTTACACTATTTCGCTCCATCTCTGCCACAATGGCTAAAAACAATCTGGGGATGGAGTCGATGCCCATGCGCACTGTAGTCCAGGGGAGGAGCCACCTATCTCGTGATACTTCGAAGACTCTTCCAGGACAACAATGTGCAATCATCCGGACCCAACACTAGGCGGCGATCTATGCACTAGATATGAATGTTAGCAGCCCTACATGCCAAGAACAGATGCATACTGGTAAGTAGCATATTCAATTCATGACCTCCTTTGCAGTTGGATCAAAGACTCTGCACCGTCTTATAGTATTGTCTATTTTGAGTGTTTATTGGTATCTTCTGATCTCTATTGTAGTTGGATCAGAGTCTCTGCACTGCCTTATTTTATTGTCTATTTGAATGTTTACTGTTATCTCATGATCTCTATTGTAGCTAGATCAGACTCTGCACCGTCTTATATTATTGTCTAATTGAGTGCTTACTGTTATCTCATGATCTCTATTGTAGCTAGATCAGACTCTGCACCGTCTTATATTATTGTCTATTGGAGTGTTTACTGTTATCTCATGATCTCTATTGTAGCTTGATCAAAGACTCTGCACCCCCTTTATCTTACTGTCTATCTGAGGGCCTATTGGTATCTTATCAGCACATGACTGTTATCCTATTATGCTACCGTTTACTATACTGTACCCAATTATTAGGTCTAGTCACCCTCCTGTTGCCCACTCCCCCCCCCTGTGAAGCGCTCTGATATCTGTAAAGATCTTGTTCGCGCTATATAAAACTTTGAATAAATAAAGACATTTGCTCATGCTTTTCCGCCGATCCCCCTGATACACAAGGTACTCAGCAAGTGCAGAACTAGCCACATGACCCTGTTCTGTAGTAGGGGATCTCTGTGTATAGTCATAATCTAGTGAATAGTCCCGCCCATGTGCGTGGACCCCAGAGCAATCAAAAATACACTTGAGAGAATTAAAGACCAATAATGCAGCCTATATCCACAGGCTACACTGTCCAGTACTTCAACTAGAAATTCCACCAAAAATCCACAAACCGCAAAGCCTGTCCAGATTTCCCTTGCTTTAACAGCAAAACCCCTCTGGAATGATAGAGAGGAAGACATGGACAGACAAACCCCATAGGCTGCTATTATGTGGCTCAGAACAGGATACTGTGCCTTTAGGAGAACTTTCCAGAACTTCACAGTATCCCAGAATGCACTGCAGGTCCCTTTTACTTTCAGTTCTTTTTTCTGGCTCCTGCAAGCAGGACCCTGGAGCATTGAGCTCTTCCTTTTCAAGGGTTTATTGGTGATTTTTTTCACTTTTTCAAGTTGTTTGAGTGCTTTTCTTGAAGTACTTTGGTGTTTCTTCCTGTTTGTCTTTTGGTGCACTCTTTAATTGTCATTATGCCTGCATTATTCGACAAATGCCCGGAGTGCTCCGGGAAGAAGGCCAAGTCAGATCCACACGAGGTGTGTATCATCTGCCTTCCTTCATCTCATGTTCCAGAGGAGTGACATCTGCCAGGGTTTCTCTAGCAGGACCCTGAGGGATAGGATGAAGATCAGGCTTCAGGGCCTCGAAGACAGAAGACTGAAGGCACAAGGTGGGTCTAGAGGGGCTTCCTCTGCCCATGCTGAGGCCTCTGGGGGGCTCCCCAGGGTCAGGAAGACCAGCAAGCATCCCCATTCTCCGTCTGTCGATTGCACCGACTACGGCGTCGAGAGGGAGGACTGCAGTCCGTTCCCCCTCTCCCCAGGGCTCTGGGTCGAAGCGGCGTCTGCGTCGAGGAAACTGAACAGACCGCCGTCGAGATCGCCTGTGATGATTTCGTCGTCTGAGTCGTTGTCGACGTCGAGAGGCCCGGCGTCTGCCGTCGAGGCGACACTGCCGTTCGCCGTCGGCGAAGAGAAGGTAGTCGTCGAGGGGATCAGACGTCGAGGAGAAGGTCGCCGTCGAGGAGAAGGTCGCCGTCGAGGAGAAGGTCGCCGTCGAGGAGAAGGTCGCCGTCGAGGAGAAGGTCGCCGTCGAGGCGGCGGTCGCCGTCGAGGCGGCGGTCGCCGTCGAGGCGGCGGAGGTCGCCGTCGAGGCGGCGGAGGTCGCCGTCGAGTTGCCGTTCTTCGACGCCGAGAAGGCGCAGAAGGAGTTCTGGCCCCAGTCGGGCAGGCGTCAAGTGCCCATGGAGGACTCTCCAAAGTCCCAGCCTAGTAAGGAGTGTGGGTCACCGGGCTCGGTGTACTCTAGTGTATACCCCTGCTAGGCCAAAGCCAGTTAAGCCTCCTCCTCCTCCATTACCGAGAGGACCTCCTCCGCGGGATCCCACCCTGCCTCCACTTCCTCCCACCCCACCTCCACTTCCTCCCACCCCACCTACACTTCCGCCACTTCCTCCTCAGCCTCTGCCGGCTGACAAGCCTCCTCCGATTCCTCTGAGGACAGTTTCACTGCCACGGTACCCGACTCCTCCTAAGGGGACCCCTCGGCCGGGGGCCCATGCCAAACCTAAGTCGCCTGCCCCAGTGGAACCGGCGGGACGGCCGAAGCCAAAGAGGTTGCGATCCCGCTCCGGACGGAGGGGGAGATCGCGCAGCCGTCACAGATCCTCCACGAGGTCCAGACGGCGCCACAGGAGGCGCGGATCACGGTCTCGCACGGACTCCACCAGGACCTACTCCCCGACGTTGTCGGAATCCCCGGGAAGAGTGTCTCCCGTGGATGACCTCAGCACGTTCCAGGATGTTCTCCTGAGGGGTGCAGCAAAATTGGGAATCACGGCGACGGCTCCAACACCTACGACGTCCGTGATTTTTGAGACACTTCATAAGAAACATTTTGTCTAGCCCTTTACTGCCGCTTGTGCCAGGATTGGTAGAGCCCGCGGAGGAGCTGTTCCTCACGCCTGCAGTGACGAAAGCCGCTCTATTCCGGCTTCTTAAGAAGTACAGGGCTCTGGATTCCTACCCTGCTTTTCTACGGATAGACCTGATTCCGGACTCCATGATTGTAACGGCGGCCAGGAAACAACATTCTACCTCCCCGTCTTCTACCATGCCTCCTGATAAGGAGAGCCGATGGATCGATTCTGCTGGCAGGAAGGCCTGTGGGACGGCATCTACGGCCATGAAGGCCTCTTGCGATGCGGCTCTGCTAGGGAGGTATGATCATGCCCTGTGGGAATCCATCCAGCAGTTCGCGGACCTTCTGCCACGAGATAAGGAGGATTTTCAGGAGATCCTGAAGGAAGGGATGCTGGTTTCGAACCAGGTCATCAGCGCGGCTGCTGATCTCTTTTGGCGGCCCATGGGTACTGTCATGGGATCAACCAGCGACGCAATCTTGGCTCAGGCTCACATCACTCAAGCCGGAAGCCCAGCAGCGGGTGGCCAATCTGCCCTTCTCGGGGGAAACCCTGTTCGGCAAGCATGCGGACGATGAGATGGCCCACATGAAAGCGGAGGCTGAGACCCTGACGGCTGTGGGCTTGGAGAAGCCCAAAGAAAAGGCCTACTGCCCGTTCCAGAGACGGTTCGGGGCAGAGGGCGAGGACAGGCTTCGGGACAGCAGCAGCAACAACAGTAGCAGTTCCGGAGGCCCTTCCAGAAGCGCCAGAAGGGTAGAGGGGGGCCAGCAGTCCTCTACAGCGAACAAAGGCCCGGCTGGGTCTCGACCCTGAGCGGTTACTTCCCCTACATCCGTTACCCGCTCCGGTGAGGGGAAGCGTTCAATTTTTTTCTGGCAGAGTGGAGAAAAATTACTCAGGACAAGTGGGTGCTGAATATTGTTTGCAATGGATACAGTCTTCGGTTCGCCAGCCCGCCTCCATCAATTCCTCTGGTCAGCTCGCAGTTCCAGCTGCGCGAGCTCCAGGCGGAGGCCGATATCCTGTTAAGGAAAAGGGCGATAGAAGACGTACCTCAGTCTCAAAGAGGAAGAGGTCTGTACTCCCGGTTCTTCCTGGTTCGCAAAAAGGACAAGAACGAGATCAGGCCCATTCTGGATTTGCGACAAGCAAACAAGTGGATTCGCAGAGAGAAGTTTTGCATGCTGTCGTTGCATCAGATTTATCCTCAGCTGCAACAGGGAGACTGGCTGTGTGCCATAGACCTACAGGATGCGTACTTCCATGTGCCCATTGCACACAAACCCAGGACGTTCCTGCGATTCCAAGTCTGCGCCAATCATTATCAGTACACAGTACTGCCATTCGGGCTGAAGTCTGCGCCCAGAACATTCTCTAAGTGCATGGCAGTGGTAGCTGCACACCTAAGGAAGAACAGGGTGTTTGTCTACCCGTACCTGGACGATTGGTTGATCAAGGCCTCCTTCTCGGAAGCTCAAGCGCACTTCCAGAAGACGTGCGTTCTCTTGAACAAGCTGAGTTTGCACATCAACATGTCCAAGTCTGTCCCGACTCCGGTCCAGTGCATACCGTACTTGGGAGCCTCCATCAGCAAGCGTGTCTCCTTCGGAGGGGAGACGATTATCACTCCTTCGGAAGGCTCAGGTTCTTATAACCGCTCCATCTACAACAGTGAGGACGGTGTCTTCTCTACTGGGGTCGATGGCTTCTTGTATCTTCCTCACGCCAAACGCACGGCTGCACATGAGACCATTGCAGGAGTGCTTGGAGGATCAGTGGGATCAGAGGAAAGGATCTTGGGACGACAAGATAAGACTGTCTCTGCATGCTCTTCAGTTTCTGAAGTGGTGGTGTTCAGCGGAGAGAGGGGTTCCCTTTCACAAGGACATTCCCACGCAGACTATCATGACGGATGCGTTGCTCCAGGGCTGGGGAGCGCACTCCGGAGACTTACAGATTCAAGGGACGTGGTCCCCGACGGAGTCCACGTACCACATCAATTTCCTGGAACTCAGAGCTGTTCACTTGGCGCTGAAGGCCTTTCTTCCGTCCTTCCGGGCCAACTGTCTGCTCGTTCAGACTGACAATACGACCACAATGTATTACCTCAACAAGCAGGGGGGCTCGAGATCGTGCACCCTGTCGCAGGCGATCTGGCACTGGCTTCTGGCCAGAGGACTGACGATAACGGCCACCCATCTACCAGGTGTGCAGAATGTTCAGGCAGGCGCACTGAGCAGACTGATTCAGGAAAACCACGAATGGGCCATAAACGACGAAGTACTAGGAGAAGTCTTCGCAAGGTGGGGGACTCCAGACGTAGATCTGTTTGCCACCGCCGAAAACAGCGAATGCCGAGACTTCGCCTCCAGGTACTACCAGCCGGGGACATAGGGGAATGCGTTATGGATCAACTGGTCGAACGGCTTTCTGTACGCTTTTCCACCCATTACCGATTCCGGCGGTGCTCATCAAGCTGTCCCAGTCGAGGGCGCGGATGATCCGGATTGCCCCGGAATGGCACAGGCAGTGGTGGTTCACGGACCTGCTTCACCGGTTCCTCCTTCCTCACATACGGCTGCCGTGCAGGCCAGACCTTCTCACGAAGTTCGGGGGGCAGATGTTGCACCCCAACCTCTCGTCTTTGAGTTTGGCGGCATGACTCCTGAGAGAGTGCAATATGGCCATTTGAATCTACCTGAAGATTGCATGGACATACTGAAGGAGGCCAAGCGACCTTCCACTAGGACTTCTTATGCTTACAAGTGGAAGAGATTTTGCATCTGGTGCAAGTCCAAGAACTATGACCCTACGACGAGTAAGGAAGATGTCATCCTTCCGTACCTTCTATATCAGGCGCAGTCTGGCCTTAATGTGCATTCCATTAAGGTTCATCTTGCTGCGCTGACTGCCTACAGGAAATGCCCTTCAGACTTCCTTCTTTCAGATCCCTGTGATCAAAGAGTTTTTGGAAGGCTTGAAGAAAGTGTTCCCTCCTGTCCGGCTTCCTTCGCCTTCATGGGAATTGAATGTGGTGCTGTCCAGACTGCTGAAGGAGCCTTTTGAACCTATTCATAAAGCTTTGTTGCAGCACCTGTCCTGGAAGGGGGTGTTCCTCGTGGCCATTACATCGGCCCGCGGGGCGAGTGAAATTCAGGCATTGTTGCCAAGAACCTTATACTGTATTTCATGCTGCTAAGGTTGTTATGCGTACTCACCATAAATTTCTTCCAAAGGTTATATCTGATTTGCATGTTAACCAGACAATAACTTTACCTACGTTTTTTCAGAATCCTTCCTCTCCAGCGGAAAGGTCCCTGCATTCCCTGGATGTTAGGAGGGTGTTGTAATTTTATCTGGATAAAACCAAGGATATTCGTAGGTCAAACCAATTGTTTATCAATTATGGATCCGTCAGGACGGGTCTTGCTACCTCTAAACAGTCCATCTCGAGGTGGATTGTGTTCTGTATACAATTGTGTTCCCAAAAAGCTAATAAGACCTTAGGGGGTAAACCTAAGGCTCATTCCACCAGGGGCAAAGCTGCCACGACTGCTTCGCTCCGTAATGTTCCAATTGCAGAAATCTGCAAGGCGGCCACTCGGAAGTCGGTCCATACCTTTGCTAAGCATTACTGCCTGGACACTGATGCCAGGGCAGATGCTCAGGTTGGGCAGGCTTCGCTGCGAAATCTGTTCGCACAATAGTGGTGTTATTTCTCTTTTCTCCACCGCCGCTTTGGTGTGGGGATGGGCTTGCCATTATATTCACAAGATTATTACTATACACAGAGATCCCCTACTACAGAAGGAGTAGTTTCTGTCCTGTAACTCCAGTTCTGTAGTAGGGGAGCTGTAGGAGAGTAGGGTCTGCAATCCTATGATCACCCAGATTTTTGCTTTTTGCTGCACTGGTTTACGACTTTCCCTGGCTGTGGGCCTGCTAATCAGACCCACAGCCTAGCTGTTCTCTCTATCCAAATTGTACTCAGGTACTGAATTGGCCCTGGGCCCTCTCCAAGTCCCTGTACTCAGGGCTGAGGTGCACCCAGAAGTCTCCCAGGGGCTGAAGCATGTATTATGCCACCCCTGGATTGACTAACTAAAACTGACACAACTGGCTGCACGACAGCTGGGGCAAGGTGGTGTACACACCCTTTGCTTTAGATATAGTATACCTATATCTAACCCTAAAATGGACACACAGATCTCCTATCAGTCACTCCTATGGCAGGCCTTGACAATCCTGAAGGCAGAGTGCTTGGAATCGTGTGAGATGGTGCTCTGGCATGAGCTGAGCCTGTCTGCGGCTTTCGGGACCCATCCCTTAGCCGTTTCCATGATATCGCATACCATATACTCTTAAGTGCATTATAATCCTCGCGGTTATGTGCCAACTCTGGTATCGCTTTATCAAAACATGTCGAGTAAGGTGTCATACGAATTGGAATACTAACCCCTCGCCAATTCTGGCGACGGGGTTAGCATTCCACCCTTCTAGAGGGACACGACATGCCTGTAACCTATAACCCGGTTAAAAGTCAGACAGAGCCTTAGCATCCACAAAATGGATGCTGCCACCGAGACACAAGTCTGCCCTCCTGCTGCTGGGAGTCCTCCCAGAGCAGGAGATAAGGACAAAGGGTTTCCTGCCAGGGGCGGTGCCAGCACCGTCCCAGACAGGGTTTTGTGTATTGTAGGTAGGCAGGGCTTTAGAGGAAGGTGACTGCAAGTAGCACCCCGGTGCTCACTATGCATAGGCCGGCTTGAACCAGTTCCAGGGTCACTCCAGACCCTGTGCTGGGGAAAAGCCCGCCAAGGAAGTGGGTGTAACCACCCCCCTCCTAGTCCCACCCATAGGGCAGGACTTAGTCGCGTGCCAGCCCCTTTTTACAGGATAAAGGTAGAGACTGGCCCCCTTCCAAATCAGATCATCTTTGAATCCTGAAACTACTTTCTGCGAAAGGAACTCAAGACTTCTTCCTAAGATTTCTCCCTTGTGACTAAGGAGTAGTCACCCTGCACCCGCAGGCACCATCTACAGAACACTGCGGTCTGCTGCACGTCCTTCCTCCGGAATCCGACTGCCCAGCTCGACGAGACCCGGCTTCCCTGGCACCTCTGACCTCTACCCACCTCTACAGCACAGCTGAGAACCGTGGGTGCGACGAGACCTCGAGGGACCGGCCATCGCCAAGACTGCACGACTTCTGCACAGCAAGCCCGCCGAGTATTCCACTGGTGAGTGCTTTGGGGTCCGAGAAGCCCCGACTCTGAGCAGCTCCAGCTCCGAAGTGCAGCCCCCCAGCATCTCCACGATCTGCGTGGGGCCCTTCTGCTTTCCGCTGCTCACCGCGTTGTTTGGCTACTAGCCCGTTGGCTTGTGGCCTTCCTGACGACGCCCGACGACATTTCTGCTGCTGGTCTGGTTGCTCCAGACTGGCCCTTGCTCCCTTCCAGAAGAGGAGCACCCCGGACCCTCCTGGTCCACTCAAGACGCCATTTTGAGTCCACCGCGTGGGCTTGAATTAGCCAAGGCTTGTTGCCCAATCCTGGGTAACTTCGACGCCAAAGACTTCATCCTTCGTGGGACAGCTCGCACCTCCATCCTGGTCGCCGACAACGCCTCCTGGTCCGAGAGACTGCAGAGCCCAGCAGCGCCCACTCACCTGACTGCGGTGACTTCGCCCGGTGCCATCCTGGTGCCCACTTAATCACTGGCTAGTGATTCAAGAACTTGGTCCCCTCTGCTTTCAGGTTTTCTTCTTCCTTGATCCAGGCTTGGATCCATCGAACTTTCCTTCACTGGTCGCCTGCCAGCAACTTCTTCCTTCCAGGCTCCTGGTCCGGCAACGAGATCCCCGACGTCTTTTCAGACCTATGCAGCTGCAGCCCCTGGGCTAGGTAACTTCGGCACTTCGGTGTCCCAGCATAGCCTCACTATCCTAGGGTCAGGATCCACTGTCGTTTTCTTCCCACCAGGTCGGGTTCGCCCGTGAACACTAACTTTGTGAATTCTAGCTTCCATAGACTTTGTCCCGCATCCCGCGTGAGAGTGCACACTCTGCACCCGAGTTCCCTAGGCCTCCTGCTAGTAATCTAAAGGTTCAGTAGTCCAGTCCTAGCGATCCCAAAGCCTCTGAGAATCGTTACTCACCTGCTAGTAATTCGCATTCCACTTTTAGCGTATATGGTTTTTCGTGCCCCTCGGGCATTTGTGTAACGTGCTAACTTAAAAGTATTTTCGTAAGAGTTTTGTTGTGTGCTTAGCACCCTGTCCTCATAAAGAGTACAGGGTTGTTGTGATTCTAATAAATACATTGTTTATTTTCATAACACTTGTGTGGTGTCCTTTCACTGGGTGTTCAAGGGGTAATGTGATGGTAAAACAGCTGGCTTAACACGCCCTCTAGAGTCTTAGCCTTAGACTGCTCGTATCCATGCTACTAGGATAGCTGGTCTATAAGGTTGACTTACAACCAATCATCAATAAGGGTTGTTTGGACTGATATATAGTGATCACTAGAATAGTGAGCACTGCACATCAGGCCAACTTCTCACATTGGTGGCAGCGGTTGGGATTTGAGCTTGCTGTTGTTTTACCACACATGCCCTAAGAATATCTTGTGAAAGATCACATAAGTACTAAAGGTACATATAACTTAGCTTAGAATACTCTGAGTTCTACTGAACCAGCTGTTGTAGCTCCTAGGGCCTAGCACACCCTAAAACTACAACTCTAGCAAGGGATCAGTAGGCAAACATATAGTGTAGGTAAGTGCACCACTTACACCTCACTAGAAAAGCATGTCGACTCAGGGGGACTCTACTGAGACTCCCCTGGTCAGTGTTGACCCTCCACAGGTCACTTCAAGATATGCAGCTCTCAGCTTTCAGGAGATGAGACAAATCTGTGTCTCCAGGAAACTGAAGCAGGGGTCTAACCCCACCATTCCCTTTCTGATAGGTCTCTTAGAGACATATGATGCCAGAAAGCTCTCTCAGTTACATGAGAGCATGCCAGCCTTAGAGGGAACCTCTGGGGATCCAGATCTCCACAACACTGATTCAGCAGTTGAGGAGGAGGATCAGGAGGTACTCTCTGGGGATGAGGTAGACAAAGGTCTTGAGGTAGTCAGAAGGCTAACTAGGACCAACTTAGACTTACTTGGGCTAGGATCTGGGGGCCCCCCAGTACTAACCCGAAGTGGGCCTAACCTTGGAGTTAGGAGAGATAGATCTCTTTCTAGGGACTCCAATAGATCTCTGCACTCTAATGCCTCTTCTCAAGGGAGAAGGAATCCTCCACAGAGGAGATTTACTTCCCCTCAGAGAAAGGAGCATGAAGCTAGGATGAGGCAAGCTGAACTGAGGATTGAAAGGGAAGAAATTGCCCTGGCCAAAGAGAAGCTTGCCCTGGCAAGAGAGCAGCAGATGAGTGGGCTAGCTCCCACTGGTGGCAGCAATCTCCCAAGAGATAGAGAGAAGGGTTTAGATACTAAACACCTGACTAAAATAGTGCCCCCCTTTAAGCAAGGGGATGACATCCAGAAATGGATGGCTGCTCTGGAGAGGGCCTGCACTGTGCAGAACATTCCCCAGAGTCAGTGGGCAGCTATACTGTGGCTCTCCTTTGATGGTAAAGGTAGAGATAAGCTCCTCACTACAAGAGTGGAGGATGCTAACAATTACCAGGTCCTGAAGAATACACTGGTTGATGGGTTTGGTTTAACCACTGAACAGTACAGGTTGCTGTTCAGAGACACCCAGAAAACTCAGTCTCAGGACTGGTCTGATTTTGTGGATTGTGCCACTAAGGCTTTGGAGGGCTGGTTGCTGGGTAGCAAGGTTACAGATTACACAGGATTGTATAATCTAATGATGAGAGAACAAATTTTGAACAATTGTCAGAACCAGTTGCTGCACCAGCACCTTGTTGATTCAGATCTGACCTCTCCCCAAGAATTGGGAAAGAAGGCAGACAAATGGGTCAGGACAAGGATCAAGCAGAACCAGAACCAGAACCAGGGTGGTCAGAAGAAAGCAGACCAGAAGGGTAATGTAAAGAATGAGCAAAATGACCAGAAGTCTTCACCAGGTCCCCAACAAACCAAAGAGGGTGGGGGTCAGGCTTCCCAGAAGAAGAAGACTCAAGAAGGCCAGTCAAAAAGGTGGTGCCAGTACTGTAAAAGTAAATCTCACTGGTTTAGTGAGTGCACCAAAAGAGGAGGAGGACAAACTCCTGCCACTACAGCTCCTAAAGCAACTGCACCCCCTAGTACAGTCAGTAGTGGTAGTGTCACTCCCAAGGCATTAGTTGGGTTAACCTTGGGTACTGAGGGGTCTGACAACTTAGTTGGCACACTCACTCAGGCTGTCCTTGTCTGTACAGGGGATATGGATATGTCCCCTGAAATAAGTCCCAATACTTTGGGCAAATACAGGCAGACACCTTTGATTAATGGCAAAATGGCTCAGGCCTATAGGGACACTTGTGCCAGTGTCACCATGGTGACACCTAACTTTGTGGACCCTGGACAGATCATGCCAGGTACTGATTTCCTGGTGACCAATGCCAGCAATGTCACTACTAGTCATAGTGTGGCAATTGTGGCTTTCTCCTGGGGTGGAGTGAAGGGACAAAAGAAAGTTGTAGTCAGTTCAGACCTCCCAGTTGATTGTTTGTTGGGCAATGATTTGGAGTCATCACAATGGTCAGAAGTGGAGCAGAGGACTCACATGGAGATGTTAGGCTTGCCAGCACATGTGCTTGCTGTGACTAGGTCACAGGCCAGAAGATGCCCCACTGAACAGGTGCTGGATCCTGAAATTATGGACCAGACACCTCCCAAGAAGAAGAGCAGTAAGGGTAAGGCTTTGCCTTCCCCCTTGCCCCAGGTTGAGGATCAAGTCTCTGAGGAGGCTGATCTAGCAGAGCTGAGGGAAACTGAGCCTAAAGAGCTTGAACTTGATCAAGTTGAGTTTCTGGGCTCAGGGGGACCCTCCAGAGCAGACCTGGGGAAGGAACAGTTGAGCTGCCCTTCCCTTGAACCCCTCAGACAGCAGGCTGCTGCTGAGGCTGCAGGGAATGCCACAGGTGCCCACAGGGTATACTGGGAAGATGGACTCCTGTACTCTGAGTCAAGAGACCCCAAGCCTGGTGCAACCAGGAGGCTGGTCATCCCCTTGTCTCTGAGAGGTTTCCTTCTCACCTTGGCCCATGAGATTCCCCTTGCAGGTCATTTAGGTCAGACAAAGACTTGGGACAGGCTTGTCTCACACTTTCACTGGCCCCATATGAATGAGAATACCAAGGAGTTTTGTCGCTCATGTGTCACTTGCCAAGCCAGTGGTAAGTCAGGTGGCACAACAAAGGCCCCCCTCATACCACTACCTGTGGTGGGGGTTCCCTTTGAAAGAGTGGGGATTGACATTGTTGGTCCAATGGAACCCCAGACAGCATCAGGACACAAGTTTATACTGGTGGTGGTGGACCATGCCACCAGGTATCCTGAGGCTATTCCCCTTAGGACCACTACAGCCCCTGTAGTGGCAAGAGCCCTAGTTGGAGTGTTCTCCAGAGTGGGTTTCCCTAAGGAGGTCGTTTCTGACAGAGGTACAAACTTCATGTCAGGATATCTGACTGCCATGTGGAAAGAGTGTGGTGTGAACTACAAGTTCACCACACCCTATCATCCACAATGCAATGGGCTTGTTGAGAGATTCAACAGGACCCTGAAAGGGATGATTCATGGGCTACCTGAACCTCTTAGGAGGAGATGGGATGTCCTGATCCCCTGCCTCCTGTTTGCTTACAGAGAGGTCCCACAGAAGGGGGTTGGCTACAGCCCTTTTGAGCTTCTGTATGGGCATCCTGTAAGAGGACCCCTGTGTTTGGTGAAGGAAGGATGGGAGAGACCTCTCAAAAAGCCTGCAACCAACATAGTGGACTATGTACTTGGTCTCCGCTCCAGGATGGCTGAGTATATGGAGAAGGCATCTAAAAACCTTGAGGCCAGCCAGGAACTTCAAAAAGCTTGGCATGACCAAAAGGCTGTACTGACTGTGTACCAGCCAGGACAGAAGGTGTGGGTGCTGGAGCCAGTGGCCCCAGCAGCTCTGAAAGACAAATGGTCTGGGCCCCACACCATCATTGAGCAAAAGGGGGAGGTTACCTACTTGGTGGACCTTGGAACTCCCAGGAGCCCTCTCAGAGTGCTCCATGTTAACAGGCTCAAAGCATATGTTGACAGGAAGGACATGAGCTTGCTCATGGCCACAGATGAGGGACAGGAGGAAGAGAGTGACCCTCTCCCAGACCTGCTCACTCAGAATCCTGATGATGGGTCAGTTGATGGTGTTGTCTTTTGTGGCAGCCTCACTGAACATCAGCAACAGGATTGCAGGCAAGTTCTGCAATCCTTTCGACATATGTTCTCTCTGACACCCAGCCAAACTGATTGGTGTACCCATGATGTTGACACTGGAGACAGTCTGCCTGTCAAGAGTAAAATCTACAGACAGCCTGATCATGTTAGAGACTGCATAAAAACTGAAGTGCAGAAAATGTTGGAACTGGGAGTCATTGAGCCCTCAGATAGCCCTTGGGCTAGCCCAGTAGTTCTAGTGCCAAAGCCTCACACCCAGGGTGGTAAGAGAGAGATGAGGTTTTGCGTAGACTACAGAGGCCTCAATGCAGTCACTAAGACTGATGCCCACCCAATCCCAAGAGCAGATGAGCTTATAGATAGATTGGCTTCTGCCAACTTCTTAAGCACATTTGATTTGACAGCTGGGTATTGGCAAATCAGGTTAGCTGAGGAAGCCAAACCTAAGACAGCATTTTCTACCCCTGGAGGGCATTATCAATTTGTGGTAATGCCCTTTGGACTGAAAAATGCACCTGCCACCTTCCAAAGGTTGGTGAATCAAGTCCTCACTGGGCTGGATGACTTCTGTGCAGCATATCTGGACGATATTGCTGTCTTTAGCTCCACCTGGGAGGATCACCTGGTCCACCTGAGGAAAGTGTTAGAGGCCCTGCAAAAGGCAGGCCTCACTATCAAGGCCACAAAGTGCCAGATAGGGCAGACACAGGTTGTATACCTGGGCCACCTTGTAGGTGGAGGCCAGGTTCAGCCACTGGAGAGTAAGATACAGGCCATCAAGGACTGGACTCCTCCAATCACCCAGACTCAGGTTCGAGCTTTCTTGGGCCTGACTGGGTACTATAGGAAGTTTGTCAGAAATTATGGGTCCATAGTGACCCCCCTTAATGACCTGACAAGCAAGAAGATGCCAAAGAAAGTTCAGTGGACAGCCAGCTGTCAGAAAGCATTCAATGACCTAAAGCAGGCCATGTGCACAGCACCTATCCTCAAGAGTCCAGATTACTCCAAGCCATTCATTGTCCAAACAGATGCTTCTGAGTTGGGTGTGGGAGCTGTTCTGTCTCAACTGAATTTTGATGGTAATGATCAGCCTATTGCTTTCATTAGTAGAAGGTTGACACCCAGAGAGAAAAATTGGTCAGCTATTGAGAGGGAGGCCTTTGCTGTGGTCTGGGCCCTGAAGAAGCTGAGGGCCTACTTGTTTGGCACTCACTTCACCATTCAGACAGACCATAAGCCCCTCTTGTGGCTAAATCAGATGAAGGGTGAAAACCCCAAACTGCTTAGGTGGTCCATTTCCCTACAGGGGATGGATTTTACAGTGGAGCATAGACCTGGGACTGATCACAGCAATGCTGATGGGCTCTCCAGGTATTTCCACTTAGAGCAAGAAGACTCACCTGGTCAAGGTTAGTTTATTGTCCCAAAGTTTGGGGGGGGGTCATGTAGGAGAGTAGGGTCTGCAATCCTATGATCACCCAGATTTTTGCTTTTTGCTGCACTGGTTTACGACTTTCCCTGGCTGTGGGCCTGCTAATCAGACCCACAGCCTAGCTGTTCTCTCTATCCAAATTGTACTCAGGTACTGAATTGGCCCTGGGCCCTCTCCAAGTCCCTGTACTCAGGGCTGAGGTGCACCCAGAAGTCTCCCAGGGGCTGAAGCATGTATTATGCCACCCCTGGATTGACTAACTAAAACTGACACAACTGGCTGCACGACAGCTGGGGCAAGGTGGTGTACACACCCTTTGCTTTAGATATAGTATACCTATATCTAACCCTAAAATGGACACACAGATCTCCTATCAGTCACTCCTATGGCAGGCCTTGACAATCCTGAAGGCAGAGTGCTTGGAATCGTGTGAGATGGTGCTCTGGCATGAGCTGAGCCTGTCTGCGGCTTTCGGGACCCATCCCTTAGCCGTTTCCATGATATCGCATACCATATACTCTTAAGTGCATTATAATCCTCGCGGTTATGTGCCAACTCTGGTATCGCTTTATCAAAACATGTCGAGTAAGGTGTCATACGAATTGGAATACTAACCCCTCGCCAATTCTGGCGACGGGGTTAGCATTCCACCCTTCTAGAGGGACACGACATGCCTGTAACCTATAACCCGGTTAAAAGTCAGACAGAGCCTTAGCATCCACAAAATGGATGCTGCCACCGAGACACAAGTCTGCCCTCCTGCTGCTGGGAGTCCTCCCAGAGCAGGAGATAAGGACAAAGGGTTTCCTGCCAGGGGCGGTGCCAGCACCGTCCCAGACAGGGTTTTGTGTATTGTAGGTAGGCAGGGCTTTAGAGGAAGGTGACTGCAAGTAGCACCCCGGTGCTCACTATGCATAGGCCGGCTTGAACCAGTTCCAGGGTCACTCCAGACCCTGTGCTGGGGAAAAGCCCGCCAAGGAAGTGGGTGTAACCACCCCCCTCCTAGTCCCACCCATAGGGCAGGACTTAGTCGCGTGCCAGCCCCTTTTTACAGGATAAAGGTAGAGACTGGCCCCCTTCCAAATCAGATCATCTTTGAATCCTGAAACTACTTTCTGCGAAAGGAACTCAAGACTTCTTCCTAAGATTTCTCCCTTGTGACTAAGGAGTAGTCACCCTGCACCCGCAGGCACCATCTACAGAACACTGCGGTCTGCTGCACGTCCTTCCTCCGGAATCCGACTGCCCAGCTCGACGAGACCCGGCTTCCCTGGCACCTCTGACCTCTACCCACCTCTACAGCACAGCTGAGAACCGTGGGTGCGACGAGACCTCGAGGGACCGGCCATCGCCAAGACTGCACGACTTCTGCACAGCAAGCCCGCCGAGTATTCCACTGGTGAGTGCTTTGGGGTCCGAGAAGCCCCGACTCTGAGCAGCTCCAGCTCCGAAGTGCAGCCCCCCAGCATCTCCACGATCTGCGTGGGGCCCTTCTGCTTTCCGCTGCTCACCGCGTTGTTTGGCTACTAGCCCGTTGGCTTGTGGCCTTCCTGACGACGCCCGACGACATTTCTGCTGCTGGTCTGGTTGCTCCAGACTGGCCCTTGCTCCCTTCCAGAAGAGGAGCACCCCGGACCCTCCTGGTCCACTCAAGACGCCATTTTGAGTCCACCGCGTGGGCTTGAATTAGCCAAGGCTTGTTGCCCAATCCTGGGTAACTTCGACGCCAAAGACTTCATCCTTCGTGGGACAGCTCGCACCTCCATCCTGGTCGCCGACAACGCCTCCTGGTCCGAGAGACTGCAGAGCCCAGCAGCGCCCACTCACCTGACTGCGGTGACTTCGCCCGGTGCCATCCTGGTGCCCACTTAATCACTGGCTAGTGATTCAAGAACTTGGTCCCCTCTGCTTTCAGGTTTTCTTCTTCCTTGATCCAGGCTTGGATCCATCGAACTTTCCTTCACTGGTCGCCTGCCAGCAACTTCTTCCTTCCAGGCTCCTGGTCCGGCAACGAGATCCCCGACGTCTTTTCAGACCTATGCAGCTGCAGCCCCTGGGCTAGGTAACTTCGGCACTTCGGTGTCCCAGCATAGCCTCACTATCCTAGGGTCAGGATCCACTGTCGTTTTCTTCCCACCAGGTCGGGTTCGCCCGTGAACACTAACTTTGTGAATTCTAGCTTCCATAGACTTTGTCCCGCATCCCGCGTGAGAGTGCACACTCTGCACCCGAGTTCCCTAGGCCTCCTGCTAGTAATCTAAAGGTTCAGTAGTCCAGTCCTAGCGATCCCAAAGCCTCTGAGAATCGTTACTCACCTGCTAGTAATTCGCATTCCACTTTTAGCGTATATGGTTTTTCGTGCCCCTCGGGCATTTGTGTAACGTGCTAACTTAAAAGTATTTTCGTAAGAGTTTTGTTGTGTGCTTAGCACCCTGTCCTCATAAAGAGTACAGGGTTGTTGTGATTCTAATAAATACATTGTTTATTTTCATAACACTTGTGTGGTGTCCTTTCACTGGGTGTTCAAGGGGTAATGTGATGGTAAAACAGCTGGCTTAACACGCCCTCTAGAGTCTTAGCCTTAGACTGCTCGTATCCATGCTACTAGGATAGCTGGTCTATAAGGTTGACTTACAACCAATCATCAATAAGGGTTGTTTGGACTGATATATAGTGATCACTAGAATAGTGAGCACTGCACATCAGGCCAACTTCTCACAGGAGCTCTGTTATAGTCATAAGCGCCCGCCCTCCTCCCCGGTGGAGAGAGATATTCATGTAAGGAATGCTACAGGTCTGGCGTGTTACGCCTTCAAAAAGAACTGAAAGTAAAAGGGACCTGCAGTGCATTCTGGGATACTGTGAAGTTCTGGAAAGTTCTCTTAACCGCATGCGTGCGGCGGCTTTTACCGCTGTGCGGCATTTTTTAAATTACCGCTATTCATGACAAGCTCAGCTCGTCATCCGCACATGGCAGGTAACGCTGATGACGAGCTGAGCTAGTCATCAGCAGGGAAGGGGTTAAAGGTACAGTATCCTGTTCTGAGCCACATAATGGCAGCCTATGGGGTTTGTCTGTCCATGTCTTCCTCTCTATCATTCCAGAGGGGTTTTGCTGTTAAAGCAAGAGAAATGTGGACAGGCTTTGCTGTTTGTGGAATTTTGGTGGAATTTCTAGTTTAAGTACTGGACAGTGTAGCCTGTGGATTTAGGCTGCATTATCTGTCTTTAATTCTCTCTTAAGTGTCTGTGCAGTTCTGCATTTTTCGACACCTTAAGAGATTATTTTTGATTGCTCCGGGGTCCACGCACATGGGCGGGACTATTCACTAGATTATGACTATAACTGAGATACCCCTACTACAGAACTGGAGTTACAGGACAAACTACTCAATACTGGTCGCACCACAGTGGGCAGGCAGACCTTGTACTCGCAGATTATGGAGATGACAGAGTGCACCGCACAGATTTGGGAGAAGGAAAGACCTACTCTCCATGCAAAACGGAGAGGTGTTTCATCCAGAGCCGGAAAGCCTCAGCCTGGCAGCCTGGCTCCTGAGGACATAGACTTCGCACACCTTAAATTACCTGAGAGCACCCTAAAGGTACTTCGAGAGGCAAGAAGACCTAGTACGCAGAAGTGCTACGTGGCCAAATGGAAGAGGTTCACACTATGATGCAGAAAGGAAAAACTGCACAACAAGATGACAAGAGACAACAGTGCTTAAATACCTCGCGCACCTGCTCGAGGCTAATCTGAGCTCATCCTCGCTAAGGGTACACCTGGCAGCCATAGTCGCTTACACTAGATGAGACAGGCAAGAGCTTCTTTACTTCACAAATTGTAAAAAGATTGTTGGAAGGTGCAAAAAGGATTGCACCGCCAAAGATTACCAGCACCAGCGTGGAACCTCAATCTAGTACCTATGGAACTCATGAAAGCGCCCTTTGAACCGATCCATAATGCCTCCCTACAAATGCTAACTTTGAAAACAGCTTTCCTGGTGGCAATCGCCTCGCTGCGCAGGGTGAGCGAGCTACAGGCGTTCACGCTACAAGAACCCTACATACAAACGCACAACGATAGGGTGGTGATGAGAACGGACCCACACTTTATGCCAAAGGTGGTGTCGAAGTTCCACATCAACCAAACTATTCAAATACCTAGTTTCTTCCAGAAACCAACGACAAACGCAGAAAGGGCACTACACACTCTGGACGCCAGTCATGCACTACATAGAGAGAACTAAGGATCACAGAAAAACAAAACAATTTTGTGTCATTCGCAGACAGTTTCATGGGAAAAGCAGTTACTAAGGGGACAATTGCACTATTGATCGCACAAGCAATACAATTCTGCCACAAACAAGCTGGGCAAGAACTAGCAGAGGGGCCACAGGCCCATTCACCCAGGAAAAAGGGAGCAACAATAGCCTTCCTGGCTAACACTCCCATTCAGGACATATGCCTGGCGGCAACATGGGCTTCAGTGCACACGTTCACAAAACACTACTGTGTGGACATACAGATGAACAAAGAAGCACAAGTAGGACAGAAGGTGCTTCAACACATATTCAAAAATCAAGGCTCATCTTCCACCCAGCCGCCACAATGATAACAAACCGCTACAAAGTCAATGCACATCCTAGTGAATCCAGAAAGATTCATGCTGCAAAACGAGTTGTTTCTTACCTGTCGGTGTAGTTTTGCAGCTTGAAGATCTTTCTGGATTCACTAGCGAACCCACCCACCTCCGCCAGAAAGATGAGGCTGGAGAAAGATGTGGTAAAAACAGGAAAAAGACTTAAACAGACTCTTGAAGGAAAAAGCGGTGAAACAAAATATTGAAACATTACCATACAATCCGGAAACACAACACAAACTGGAAACAAAGAATCCGAAGATGGGCCCCAAAGGTGGGAGCTTCTGCAGGAAGCATGCCGACGTCACAGGATGGACACCAAAAGGTGGGATGTCTACGCCCACCTGGGCTACGAAAAAAACAAACAAGAAAAGACTACGATTCCGGGCCCAACCACTCGACCGCGGAATAATGCACAGCATAGTGAATCCAGAAAGATCTTCAAGCTGCAAAACTACACAAGGGTAAACTATTCGTTTTGTACAGTTTGTAGTTTTTCAAGTCTTCATACAATTCAACTCCACACTTAAAACAACTTTCAAAGAAAAACAGTCAATGTATTCCTATGGAGAGAAATGAAGTTAACAGATAAGTACTCTGTCTTTGGGGCTGAGATTCTGGGGTAAAAACAAGGGTTCCCCCACTGTCAAGGATGCACTGTCAAAGCACCCTCAGCTGCACTAGGGTGGCAGAGTGCTGAGGCCCAATGTTATCCAATGGGGGATAGGGGAGCTTCTGGTTGGTGGCTGCTCACAAGCAGGCCAAATGTTTGTGGGAGCAAAGCTCCTGGGGTTGGGCTCAGGGGATCCTGTTTAGCACACAATGTGCACCAGCAGGGGCAGCTGGGTGCAGGTTGCTGGTTTGGCGTCTGGTGCCCTGTTAATTTTAATGGGGACTTTGGTTTCAACCAAGAAACAATGCACCCTCTGGGACGAAGATGTTCTGGAGGTGACTACCGGTTGGAAAAGTAAGTTAATATGCCTGTGGATGCTGGGACACCCTCGGTTGGGCCACCGAAGACTGTGGGGCTTCAGGTGCAGGGGTGTCTTTAGGCGTCACGTTTTCCTTACCAGCTCCGGTCGCAGTCTGGGGGACCCTCCAGAAAGAGGCTCGAGGCAGGTCCGATTACCAGATTTTGGGGCAGGATCGCCGGGGAGACCTCCTCGTGGTGTTGGGCCACTCTAACTCGGGCCGAGGGTGTCTGGTGCAGACTCAAGGATTTGGCCGGTACCATTGTCTGTTGGTGAGAAAATCCGGTGCCCAGAGGAGACTCTTTTCTGTGGAAGGCAGGACAGGTCCCCTGGGTTCTTGAGGTTGGTGGCTGCAGGACACACCGTAGTTTCCCTTCTGCAGGTTCGAGGTGGGGACAGGCCGGTAGGCTGGGACCAAGTCACTGGGCGTCCTCTTAGCTCTGGCCAGGCTTCTTCTGTCCTCCTCCTTAGTCCATTGTCTGAGGAGGCAAGGTTCAGGGGTGCCCCTAAATACTAAATGTAGGGGCGTTAAAGGTAAGTAAAAGGCTGGGACCAATGGGTTCCTTCCTTGGTGTGGGTACACTCCCTATTATGTCACCCTCCGGTGGGAGGGGAGGCATATGCCTCACTCTGGTTGGCTGCAATATGACGGCCAAAGTCGGTCATGCACCTGTAACCCACCACTGGTTTAGTGCACACAGCTAGAGGGGTGGCTCATCTATGCCAGGGCAGTGGGTTGTAGGCATGGCACACAGGGATGTGTGCCATGTCGACTCTTTACTTTCGCACCAAAACACGCAGCCTGCAAAGGCAATGTGTGTAAAGGTACAGGGCCTCTAAGGGTAGCACAATAAGTGTTGCAGTCCTTAGAGGCCTTCCCTGTCCACAGTTACCTCGGTACTTATGGTACCTTTTACAAGGGACCCTGTGGCAAAAGAGTGCCAATTGGGTTTTGATTTAGATTCAGTTTTAAGGAAATAACATAGACCCTGGGTACCTGTTAGGCAGGAGCCCAGGGCCTACTCAAAGTACATCAGCAGTTTAGCAAAAAGTGGGGGCAACAATGCAAAAAGAGGGCACTTTCTTATAAATGTAAAATGGCCATAGGTCTGAACGACCATGTATGTTTTGTAACACATCCACCTCATTTGAGCCAATGGGGTGGAAGCTTAAGCCCTTTTGCTCCCCCCTAGAGGCCACAATAGATCAGAATTCTACCACACAACGCGTGGGAGGGAGTCCGCAGTCAGAGCTCTGCTCTAACCTTTCAGTGAACCTGAAATTTAGGTCTTCCCTGGATTTGAACCAGCCCTATTGTAGGAAGTTAGCTTTTATATAGTGTACCAAAAAGAGGTACACTATGTATAAAGTCCAGATGACCCTCATTGCCTGACAAGTTTAAAATTAATACTCCCTAAATGCTCTCTGTAGGAAACTAGGTGTTCGAGGCATGTGTGCTGTAGATACACATGCTTAGCATACTCCTGCCATCTAGTGTTAGGTCCAGATGTTTGCAAGTTGTTTTTTCTTAGAAGTCTGTTCGAGGCATGTGGACTGCTGAATTCATATCTTAGCATAGATCGCCGCCTAGTGTTGGGTCCGGATGTTTGCACCTTGTTGTCTTGGAAGAGTCTTCGAAGTGTCACGAGATAGGTGACTCCTCCCCTGGACTACAGTGCGCATGGGCATCTTCATCTTCAGATTGTTTTTTCCGCCATTGGGTTCAGATGCACTTCGACAGCTCCAACTTCGGGACCGAGGTTTTCCAACTTTCTAACGCTAAAACCGTCTACATTCGACTGTATGGTTTCCGCTCGGTATCCCTCGACTAGACAAAACTTCCATTTCTCTCCGGGCGTCGACACGGGCCGTTGGGCCTTTTCGACACCACGTGGACCTTCTGCTGATGGAAAGGACCCCCTTTAAAAAATGCCCAGTGTGGAGCCAAATTTCCAGACAGCGACGAGCATAGAGTATGCAACAGCACAACGAAGAACACTGTCCAGCTTGTTCTCTGTTCCGGTCCAAAAAGACTATCCGGAACCGAAGAGCTGCTCGACTAGAAATGCAGCGGCAGGCACCAGACCCGGAAAACATTTTTGACGACGAACATGAACTCCCAGAGGCAGAGGGCTCTGAAGATCTCGAAATAGTCACCGTAGAGGACCAGTCGGACTCAAATGACCAGATCACACCGGGGCAAAGCGTGAGTACCAAAGCCCCTACCCTGCCTCCACCTCCACACAAGGCTCCGGGCAAAGCATCGCTTAAAAGCCTTAGCTGCGACTGAAACACCGCTTCAGAAGCCCCGCATTCCGGCTCTGCTCCGAAGACCACACCCAAGCCTTCCGGTACCCCGGGACCTAGCAAAGCCAGTCAACCCAAAAAGGTTGTCTTACCCAGTAAGGTAGTCCATCCGAACACTGCCGTCAACCCAAAAAAGGCCTTTGAGCCAAAGAAAGCCGTCGAGCCGAAAAGGCCCGTCGCGACGAAAAAAAGCAGTCGCACCGACTAAGGACGCCGAGCCGAAAAAGGACGCAGAGCCGAAGAAGGCTTCACATCATAGACGTCCAGCCGGAAGAGAGACTCTACCCGAAAAAATCCGTTCAGCCGAAAAAGGCAAAATCTTCGGCGCCACCGACCGGACAACCAGATCCACAACAAAGACTATATATAGACCCTGAGACAGGACATCTAGTCTACAATAAAAACAAAAGGAAGACTGGACACTGAAGCCGCTTCTCCTGTTCCTCCTAAGAAAAAGGACTTTGGCACATCCCCTTCAAGACCTTACACACCTCCTCCTTTCACTCCCAACATGCCTTATGTTCCATATTCTCCTTCACTTGTAGATTATGATCAGGAAGAAGGCATGGGGGAAGATCCTCAGGATGACTTTATACCACCTGACGATCCGGGGAACCCAAATGACACATGGAGTGACCACAATGGTCCTGATGAGATTATACACAACCCATACCCAATCCCACTACATACCATCAAGCCGTCTCCTCCTGACGACACTGTCTCTTTAACCAGCTAGTGGAACAGAGCAGCTCAGTATCATGGTGTACACATGCGCACTGACCCTATAGAGAAGGATTTCCTATTTAACACCTTCCCCACATCAGAGAAGAGTGTACGTATACTCCCTATGCTAAAAGGGGTACTAAAGCACGCACCAGACATCTTTAAAGACCCAGCCAGGGCGCGTGTCCTCAATCCAAGGATTGAATAAAAATATTAATCGGCCTCTACAGACCCCTCTTATATCAGGTCTCCGCTACCACTAGACTCCCTAGTTGTGTCTAACGCTAGGAAAAGAGCAAACTCCCAAACAACGGGTGATGCTCCCCCTCCTGACAAGGAGTCAAAAATTTTAGAAGCATCAGGGAAAAGAGTAGCCTCTCAGGCATCAACTAACTGGAGGATTGCCAATACACAAGCTCTCCTAGCACGCTATGACAGAGCACATTATGACGAACTGGAGGGATTATTACAACACCTACCAGAACCCTATAAGGCAAAAGCAAACGACCTAATACAAGAAGGAAAATTCATCACTAACGCATCCATAAAATGCGCCCTTGATGCAGCTGATACAGCCGCTAGGTCTGTCAACACTAGCGTACTGCTACGCCGGCATGCCTGGCTTCGCATTTCGGGTTTTAAATATAAAGTGCAATCTACCATACTCAATCAACCCATTAACCAAGATTTCTTGTTTGGACCTGCGGTGGATACCATCTTAAAGAGGAGTAAAGACACTGACACTACTAAGTCCATGAGTGCACTTTAATTTCAACAGTCCAGAAGCTCTCTTTGTCGCTCGTCCTTTTGAGGCTCAGGCAGAGGCAACACACTACACAAGACACCTTTAATAGAGGCTCCAATAGAGGAGGTTATAGAGGAAACAATAACAAGGGCAGAGGACGTGGTAATCACACCCGAGCCTCCACCGCCACCAAACAGTGACTTTCTCACATTCCCTCCAGACCACTTAACACCAGTCGGAGGAAGACTAACACAATTCCTACCAGTCTGGAACGCTATCACTACAGACAGGTGGGTGAGACAAATAATCCAGTATGGTTACTTCCTGGAACTCACTTCTACTCCACCCAACATATCGCCCAAGCACCGTCCAAAGAACACATCATGCTGTTACAACAGGAGATGAAATCCATGCTAGAAAAAGGTGCCATAGAGCCAGTCCCATTACAACATCAAGGGACAGGGGGTATACTCTCTATACTTCCTCATTCCAAAGAAAGACCGCTCCTTCGGACCAATATTGGACCTCAGACCTCTGAACCAATATATTCACTCAGATCATTTTCATATGATCACTCTACAACAGGTGCTCCCACTACTCCACCAAGGCGACTTCCTCGCCACATTAGACCTCAAGGATGCATACTTTCTCATCCCCATACATCCAGCTCCCGGGAGATACCTCAGGTTCACAATAGAGGGTCAGCACTATCAATTCAAAGTCCTCCCCTTCGGGGTAACCACAGCACCAAGGGTGTTTAGAAAATGCCTAGCAGTAGTGGCAGCACACCTCAGAAGGCAACACGTCCATGTGTTCCCCTACCTGTGGAGTAGTGTGGCTCACTGGTTAGAGGCGGCAGGCCTGAGAGCAGAAGTCAGCCTGGGACCAGGGTTCAATTCCCGACGCGGCAGGGTCGTGGACCTTGGTCAGCGGACTCGATAATTCTCGCTTCGGTGCTTACTCTAATCAGGGGTTCCACTCGGCAACTCTGGGCATTAGCTTGCCTAATCTCCACAACGGCCCCACCAATTCCGGGGATGCCTGGCTCCACCTTGGGGACTCCCAGCAAGGGACCATCCCACAGGGAAAGCCAGGACGGGTTCCCCAGAGTTATACAGCGCCGGGACGCCCCGTTGCTGGGGCAGCTGTGCGCTTTACAAGTATACTACATTTACATTTACCTCGACGATTGGCTCATAAAAGCCAACTCGTACGTACAGTGTGCCAGCCATACCTTTCAGACAATTCAGCTACTGCACAATCTAGGATTTTCAATAAATTACCCAAAATCACATCTACAACCCTCCCACATACAGCAATATCTGGGAGCAACAATAGACACTTCAGTAGCAAAGGCATATCCTGCCAGGATAGCCAGCATACAATCTCTCATTCAAAAATTTTAGCAACACTCCCTGCCAGCTCGAGTGTTCATGCAGCTCAAAGGTATGATGGCTTCCTGCATATTCATCGTCCCTCATACTCTGCTTCAAATGCGTCCCTTACAAGAATGCCTAGCACGCCAGCTAAGGACAACTAAAAGACCTATTGTTGGTAGAGTCACACTTACTGCTCTCTGCTTTGGTGGAACCCATGAAACTTTTCCAAGGGGCGACTGTTCCAAGAGCCGGTTCCACAAATAGTATTAACAGCGGACGCATCACTGACAGGTTGGGGAGCCCATCTCCTTCAATATACAGTCCAAGGTCTCTGGACAGCCAAACAAAATACTCTACATATAAACCACTTAAAGTTACTAGCAGTATTCCTAGCAATGAGAGCTTTTCAGAAATACTTGCGCAACAAGACTGTCTTAATCCGGACGGACAACATGACCGCCATGTACTACATTCAAAAACAGGGGGGCACACACACTCTGCAACTATCTCACCTAGCACCGAGCATATGGAAGTGGGCAATTTCTCAGAACATGAATCTCCTGGCAGAACACCTTCCAGGGATAGGCAACCAGATAGCAGACCTACTAAGCCGACAGTCAGAAAATACACGAATGGGAGATTCATCCTCCAGTTCTCCAACCATTCTTCCAAAAGTGGGGACATCCAGACAGATCGGTTTGCCACAAACGAAAACTCAAAATGCCCGTCCTTCGCCACCAGGTTCCCACAACCCGTTGTCACAAGGCAATGCGATATGGATGAACTGGTCAGGCAGATTTGCGTACGCTTTTCCACCAACCCCAATGATTCCATTAGTGGCACGCAAGCTAAGGCAACAGTCACTCACATTGATCCTGGTTGCTCCTACATGGGCAAGACAGCCATGGTACACAACGCTCCTAGAACTCTCAGTAGTTCCTCACCAAACACTGCCTCTCGCCACAACTGCTAACGCAGAACCATGGAGAAATCAGGCACCCAGATACCAATCAGATGAACCTAGCGATCTGGCTCCTGAAGTCTTAGAGTTTGGATATCTTAACTTGCCTCCAGATTGTATGAACAGTATCAAAGAAGCAAGGGGTCCCACTACCAGAGCATGTTGCGCAGCTAAATGCAAAAGATTTGTTATTTATTGTAATAATAACCAAATCAATACATTGGATGCCTCCATCCAAAATGTAATCTGTTACTTGCTACATCTTCAAAGATGTAACCTAGCATACTCCTCTATAAGGCTACACCTCGCTGCTATAGCAGCATATCTTCAAAACAGACAACACGTGTCCCTATTCAGAATCCCACCTATCAAAGCTTTTATGGAGGGACTTAAAAGAATTATCCCTCCAAAGCAGCCACCTTCTCCAGTCTGGAACTTAAAAATAGTACTTACCAGACTCATGGGACCACCCTTCGAACCACTTCATTCATGTGAACTACAATTCTTAACATGGAAGGTGGCATTTTTAATTGCTATTGCCTCCCTCAGGCGAGTGAGTGAGCTACAGGCACTAACCATTCAGGAACCTTTCATGCAAATACACCACAATAAGGTAGTGCTTCGTACAAACCCAAAATGTATGCCAAAAGTTATATCCACTTTCCACATCAATCAGTCCATAGAATTGCCAGTTTTCTTTCAAAATCTGCAATCCGTGGCTGAAAGAGCTCTGCACACACTAGACGTTAAAAGAGCTCGGTTATATTACGTTGACAGAACAAAATTCATCAGAAAGACAAAGCAACTATTCGTCGTATTTTCACCACAACATAAGGGTAATCCCATTTCCAAAACAGGAATAGCCAGATGGATAGTTAAATGCATTCAAATATGCTATCAAAAGGCAAAGCGCACTTTAACAGTTCCCCCAAAAGCCCACTCAACGCGTAAAATGAGGGCGTCCATGGCTTTCCTAGGAAATATTCCCTTAGACATATATAGGGCAGCTACATGGTCCACCATACACACTTTTACTAAACACTACTGTGTTGACGTGCAAGCTAAGCAACAAGCTGCTGTGGGCCAGGCTGTCCTTGGAACTCTTTTTCAAACCACTGCAGCTGATACAGGCGACCACCGCTAGAGGAGAAACTGCTATACAGTCTATGCTAAGATATGAATTCAGCAGCCCACATGCCTTGAACGGCAAATGCTACTTACCAGTATGCATCTGTTTTTGGCATGTAGGGCTGCTGACATTCATATCGTGCTCCGACTGTCTGGCTATGAACCAGAAGTCTTTGCGGGAGCGGTCCTGAAAGCTTCTGGAGACCGGACAGTCCGCTCTGCACCACTTGAGGTCCTGGTTGAGGCAGAGGAGAGGAGTTGGCCTAACTGCTAGGGCGCTCAACCTCGTACCTGGGGAACTGGGTTCGAGTCTCGGTAATGACGCTAAAACATCCTGTGATTCTGGGCAAATCACTTAATCTCACCGTGCCTAACAATAATGAATGCGTCTCCTCATCTAACGTAACTGGTGCTATGTAAAGCGCTCTGATACCTGATTCGGGTAAAGTTTGCGCTATATAAAACTCTGCCGAAAAAAAAGGTTGCAGGACCAGTCGCAGAGTCACCACCATCACTCCTCGTTGCAGCCTTCATCTGAGGACTAAGCATAAGAAGAAGGCAAAGAAGTGCTGTCGCTCTTCGCCTCCTCCCCGTACGGCGGGACGCGGAAGGTCGTCGTCCTTCGGTTCCGCCCGCAGAGCCTCCTGTGAAAGCTCCAAGCTTCCCTCCCTTCCCGGGATCCGGAGCATCCCCTGCCCAGCTTCTGCCTTTTACGAAGCCCTCCACTCCATCTTTAGGCAGCCAGACTCCAACAGCGCGCCTTCAGGCCCCGCGGACTTGGTTGGGGGCTCTAGGCCTCAGCGCCGCAGGGATCTAGGCTGGGATCTGGAACGTTGCCGGTCGACCTCAAGACACCACCTCTGGCACTGATTCGGTTGACCGACGCCGGTAATGGCGCCGACTGTTACTTTTGTGCCACTATTCTCCCCTGGCGTTCCCAATTGCCCTGAGTGGCAGCCAGAAGAGGGTGAGGAGGACTGGAAGGGGTCTGCTGACCCTTTGGCAGACCAGCTGGAGGAGCCGGACTGGAGAGGAGTTGTGGGAAGCCAGTGGTCTGGATACCAGACCTTGGCATGCTTTCTCCTCCTACCGTGGCCACGGGTGCGGGCGCCTCCTATGCTGTGGTGTTGCGTAGGGCAGCTAAGGCCTTGGGCCTTGAGCTTCCTATGGTGGCAGTCAGGACGAACCTCCTGACCGAGGTGTTTTAGCCGGCAGTGGCTATTTCGGAGCCCCTGTTGGCGTTCAATGAGGCCCTTGCAGACTTCATTCTGGGCACTTGGTCCAGGCCTAGCACATGGGCTCCTGTGGATAGGATGATTGCCTAACGCCAGCACCCGGCCCCTGGCGACCCCATTTTCCTCTCCCAACACCCTATCCCCCCCCCCCCCCCCCCCAGAGCTTGGTGGTCCAAGCCTCAACATCTAAAGGTGCGTTTCCTTCTGCTCCCGCAGATAGGAAATCCAAGAAGATCGACCATCCTTGGAAGATGGTTTCTTCTGTCAGTTTACGACTGCGGTCGGTGAACACTGCAAGTCTCCTGGGCCGTTACACCCACTCTGTGTGGGATACAGTTGCGCAGGTGCTGCAGCAGTGTCCGGAGGAGGCCTGGGTCACACTCCTGTGCAGTTTCAGAGTGGAGAGAGGCAGCAAAGTTCACCATCTGCTGTGGGTTGGACACCGCTGACTCGCTGGGTAGAACGATTTCTATGTTGGTAGCCCTACGACGCTACGCCTGGCTGAGATCCACTGGCTTGTCTTGGGATGTCCAATTGACTCTTTTGGTCATGTCCTTTGATGGCTGTCGTCTGTTTGGTGACAAGGCTGACCATGCGCTTCAAGCATTCTAGAGCTACGGCCAGATCCTTGGGCCTCGCTGCCACCTCTCGTCCTGTGCAGTTGCCTTTTGCCCCTTTCGTGGCTACAGAAGGGGTGCCCCACCCAGGACTGCAGGCCGTTGCAAGTTACCCAGATTCTGTGTAGCTGTCCATGGAACGGACTCCGTTTAAAAAATGCCCCGGGTGTGGTGATAAATTCCCACACACGTACTTACACAAAGTGTGTAACGTCTGCCTCTCCCCAGAGGACTAGGAAAAGCACTGCGAGGTCTGTATATCTTTCCAGATGAAGAAAACCATTCGTGATAGTCTGGGCCGACGTCACGGAATGTCCTGCGGCAGCAGCTCGATTCCAGACCTCTTAGGAGCAGGTTCTAATGTCCATACAGAACTCCTACCCGCAGAAGAGGAAGTCTCGGTGACTTTCTGCTAGTCTTCCTTGGAGTCATCTGCTTCGGACACACAGGACCAAAGGTCAGCTAGGGGCAAGGGTCAGGTGAGTACCAAAACTGCACTCCCAGCAGCACAGGGTTGGCTGGGTGCAGAGGTCAAAATTGGAGTTTGGCCCAATGCGTTTCAATGGAGACTGGGGGTGCTCAAAGCCACCCTGTTCGCTGGTAGGTAAATCTGTTGCAGGGGCCACGTTTTGGGGAGATAAGGCCAGAGCAGGGAGTGTGGGGGCACAAAGCAGCACCAAACATACACCACCACGGCACAGGTGCAGGGTGCAAGATCAGAGTCAGATGCCCAATGCTTTTCCATGAGGAATCTGCTTTCGACAAACAGGGTGCAGGCATCGCACCGGAGGTTGCATGTGGGAGACAAACAGCAGAGGTAAGTAGAGATGTAGGGGCACTGTTTGTTCAGCTAACCACGGGCCCAGGGTCTTCGGGTGCAGGGGTGCCTTTCGATGTCTTGAGTATTCTTACCCAAGCCAGTCCCGATCAATGGGAGCCCCTAGATTCAGGTGGCAGATATCGTCGTCTAGTTCAAGAGGGGTCAGCCAACACAAGACTTGAGGTCCCGCATCGCTTGGTAACCTGTTCTGGGTCGGTGGGCCTCCTGGACACGGGCTGTAGGTGTCTGGTGCAGAGTGGGCGGGACTCGGGGGTCCACAGGGCACCCGGAGTCCTTTGTGTTGGATTCTTGGGGGATAGATCAGCTGTCTGCCGGTTGGGCTGGGGGCAAGTCAGTCTTCGTCTTCAGGCTTCACTGCACAGTGTCTTCTACGTCCTTCTTAGGTTGCAGGCAACTAACTTCAAGTTCTGGGGGAGCCACTTGAATACTAAATCTAAGGGGCATTTAGTGGAGTAGCAGGTAGGGCCTATGGGCACCTTACCTGGGGTGACTACACCCGCTATTTTGACACCCTCCTGTGGGAGGGGGCATAGATCGAGCCCTGATTGGTGGAGTCTCCACATCTTCAAGATGGCGGGGACTGAAAAGTGTGCTCAACTTCGCCTCCCCCACCTGATGGGTGAAGTTGGCAAAGGTGAGCACACCTCCTAGCCTTTCTAATTTTTTCCTCCGATTTTCCAGCCGAAAGTAGGGGTGTAAACCTGGCCTGCCACCTGCTGCTAGCGGCAAAGGCTGGGAGTATCATTACAAAGGCGTCAGGCATTTGAAGCTTCCCTCTCGAGCACTGGGATGAGGTGTGACGCATCTTCCCAGGATGCGCATTGTTTTTGCCCCCAGAGAGCAGAGGCTCTCTACCCAGGGGGGTCCAGAAACATGCCTGTGTAGCAGGCTTCCTAAAGCCAGTCAGTGGCCACACCAGGGTCGATAGGTTTTCGGTGCCCCCTGAGTACGTGTTTTAATAAATCTCACACTGACATCAGTGTGGATTTATTACAAGCAGCTGTTTGGTAACAAACACTCGAAGTTTCAGTGAAGCTGTCATGGTGCTGGGGGAACGCTAGTGGCTGAGCTCCCAGACCATGTACTCCTAACTGCTTCCCTAGCATTTGCAATATTTATGAATTCATTTAAGTATTGTACGAGCATATCAACTTATGCAAATATGTCCTCACCTGTGGTATAGTGCACGCTGCCTTAGGGCTGTAAGGCCTGCTAAATGGGTGACTTAATACCTTCCCGCAGTGCTGACTGGCATGGCACCCAGGGTGAAATGTCGTCTTTGTTGTTTTTCACCTCAGGGGCATGCAAGCTGCAGGGGCAGTGGCATGATCCTAGTGAGGGGGTCCCAGGGGACCCTCATGAGCCTCCGAGCCCTAGGTACCACTTACTAGGAACTTATAGGGGGAAGAAGTACCAATTGGGGATATGTTTTAGTGAAGAAGCACTGGCATAGGGGACCTGGTTGGCAGGGACCCTGTGCACTACAATCGAAATCCCATCAACACCAGGCAAAAAGTGAGTGCTAACCATGTCAAGAGTCACTTTCTTACATTTTAGTATAGATTTACTTAGTCCATAATCCCTACTTGGTTATGAACATAATTCAACATTCCATCCCATGTCTATTTCACAGAATCTTATCACTATTTTTATGCATGTGCAGAAAAACTACCAGGTTGAGTTAGGGGCCATTAGTAGTTTTTGGCGACAAGGGGTGGCGAAGCGTCAAGATGTCCATGTTGACATGCAGTGCTGAGTACACATACTCCTAATCTCCTTTTTGCACCTAGCAAGGCAGGTATTTCAGTCCTTTTAATTGATTAAGCCTTCTGCAAGCTACTGTAAGTGTTTATGTAATGCCTAATAAATAACATTAAAGTGGAGAGTAGTTATGAACGGAGAGCAGCTTGTTGAATATAGTGGGAAAGTGCCCTCTTTCTTGCATGGTATGCCCCCACTTTTTGCAGAATTGCTGATGTTCTTTGAGTGTGCCCTGGGCTCCTGCCAATCAGGTACCCAGGGCATATGTTCCCTCCCTAAAAGTGCATTGAAACCTAAACACAATTAGCATCTCTCTCTATCTCTATCTCTCTCTCTCTCTCTATCTATCTCTCTATCTCTATCTCTATATCTCTCTCTATCTCTATCTCTCTCTATCTATATCTCTATATCTCTATCTCTATCTCTCTGCCCCCCTCCCACAGGAGAGTGGCAGAATAGGGGGCGCACTCACCCCAGGGAAGGGACCCATTGGTCCCTGCCCTTTCCCTATCTGTAATGCCCCTAAATTTAGTATTTAGGGGGCACCCTGAACCTTGCTTCCTCAGATCCAGAAACCACAAGCAAAGAAGATAAGAAGGACCAAAAGCCGGCCTGTCTCCCCTCGAACTTGCTCCTGCAAAATACTAGTGTGTCCTGCAGCAGGCAACCTCAAAAACCCCAGAGGACCTGCCTGCCTTCACTTCAAAGACTGAATCTCCCATGAACACCGGTCTTGTTCAAACTGCAGCTTCAGGTGCCAGCCAGAGACCGAGAATTCGGCCTGAGCTAGAGTGCAAAAACACCAAGTAGGTACCCCCGACGATCCTGGCCCGAGATTCAGCGAACCCGGACCTTCCTCCGGACGCGCCTGCAGCTTCAATCCAGAGGACCCCCCTACTGCGACCAGAGCGGGGTAAGAAAATCTGACCTCCCAAGGCACCCCTGCACCAGATGCCCCATGGCCTTGTGTGCCCAAACCAACGGTGCCTAACCAACCCTCAACCTCCCAACTTAGCCCTCAAAGTGGTGGTCGCACCTGGAAGATAGTCGTCCCTGAGCAAGCAGTGTTTCTTTGTCCCGGAGGTTCTTCATTGGAAACAGGCACCCAACCTCAAAACAGCACCCTGCATCCGGCCTTCCTAGTGCCGCTGAGGGTGCACCTTTGGTGCTACTTGGGTCCCCAACTTGCCCTGAGCTAAACCCTAGGAGCTTTGCTCCAACAGCCGTGCTAGCCAGCAGCCACCAACCGGAGACCCCCTCTTCTCCATAGGATGACATTGGGCCTCAACACTGCACCCGGCCGCCCTAGTGCCGCTGAGCGTGCAATCACAGTGCATCACTGACCCTGGAGGCCCCGGAGTCTAACCCCAGAATCTTAACTCCCACCGTTGTTTTACTTGCCTGCAAACCGATAACCTTTTTTTCTTCCATAGAAGAACAGTTAAAATTCTGTCTCAAAAAACAACAGTTTCGAGTTTTGAAAATATGAAATATTCTTTAAAAATCGTAACGATAACCTAAACGCATTTTTCCAACTGTTTTCAGGAAAGGTCCCAGTGCCGAATCTAAGCATCCAGCACTGAGTTTATTATTTATTTATGCAATTTTTAAAGCGCTGCAATTACCCAGGGGTGTCTCGGCGCTGTGAGCTATGTTTGATACAACTAATGTGAGATCTCTGAAGCGTTTCTTTATGTACTTTCTGAAATAATCAAGTTATTGGGAGAACAACCATGTCTTTAGTTGCTTTCTAAAGATAATCAGAGTAGGACTGGTTTTTATGGTAAGGGGAAGAGAGTTCCATAATTTTGCAGCCGCGATGGTGAAGCATCTGTCACCCCAGTTAACTCTCCTCGTTCTGGGTATGTGAAGCAGGTGAGCAGTATTAGAGCGAAGCGTGCTGGGGGTTGTAAGAGGTTTGAATGAGTTCCTAAGAAATTTAGGTCCAACGTTGTTAATTGCCTTATAGACAATACAAAGGGACTTACATTTTGTACGACTTCTAATCGGAAGCCAATGTAGTTGTTTCAGATGTCCAGAAACGGAACTGAATTTTGAAATGCCCAGTAAAACTCTAGCTGAGGCATTCTGTATCATTTGGAGTTTGGAGATGACCTTTTCTTGTGCATTGAGGAGGAGGGCATTACAATAGTCCGTGCGTGAGAACACCAGTGTTGAAATTAGTGTTTTTCCTGCTGTTATAGGAAGATAAGGAAGGAGTTTCTTGATTTTCCGTAGGATGTTAAATGATGATGAGACTACCGAGTTCACATGATGGTGAAAAAGGAGTTTATCATCAAAAACAACTCCTAAGTTTCTAACTTTACTGACTGGTTCAGGTGGATTGCCCATTTCCTCCGGCCACCATAAGGGGGACCACAAAGGCTGAATCTTACAAAACAACATTACTTCCGTCTTTGTTGAATTCAGTTTTAGACAGTTGGAGGACATCCAACTGCTAATGGCCCTCATGCCATCTTTGAAGTTTGCTGCTATTGTATGACCGTCTCTATGTACAGATAATACCAACTGGGTATCTTCGGCATATGTTGTTAAATTGATGTTGTAGGCTTTTATTACCCTCGCTAAGTCCGAAACATAGATATTAAAAAGGGTCGGACTTAGCGAGGAACCCTGTGGAACTCCACAAGGAAGAGAAAAAGTGGGAGAGGTATATGTGCCTAATTTAACTGCCTGTTTACGGTCCGCCAGAAAAGATGTAATGAGATCCCTGGCTTTGTATTTGATGCCGATGGCCTCGACACGGTCGATCAAAGTAGAATGATCGACCGTGTCGAATGCCGCCGATAGGTCCAGCAAAATCAACACAGCCTGTCCGCCGTTATCCATCGTTGTTCTTATTTCATCTGCAGCCTTGATCAGGGCAGTTTCTGTCCCGTGACCTTGTCGGAAGCCGAACTGGGTGTCATCTAAAAGGTCATGATTATGAATGAATTCGGACAGCTGTTTATTCATGACGGATTCAAAGATTTTAGCTGGGAACGGCAAGGATGCTATGGGACCGTAGCTGGAAGGTAGTGAAGGGTCTAGTGATGGTTTTTTGAGAAGTGGTTTAATTATAGTATTTTTCCATATTGTTGGGTATGAACCTGTTCAGAACATAGCGTTACAGATGTGTGTCAAAGGTAAGGTAATGATGTCTGGGATAGTATTGAGTATAGAAGGGTGACAGGGGTCCAATGGGGAGCCAGATTTAATTGACGAGATTAATTTATGAGTATATTGCGGATGTATCTTAGTAAATTCCATAAGAACTGGTGAGTTCAGATTTATTTGTGTGTTTGTTGGTTGAATAGTATTGGAATTTGGAGTGAAGTCCTCGAATATAGACGTAACCTTTTCAGCGAAAATGTCCGCCAATGCATTACAGAGGGTTTGAGATGTTTCAGTGGGCGGGTTTGAAGGTTCTGCAAGATGGTTTACTACTTCAAACAGTTTTTTCGTGATACATTTGGCCTGGTCTATTTGGGTGGTATAGTAGATGTTTTTTTCTATAGATATTCTCTGCTTGTAGTTATAGAGTGCAGCTTTATATGTTATTTTATCTGCTGAATTATAATGTTTGCGCCAGTGACGTTCTAAGTTACGGCACTTTTACAATACTTTTTCTTAGTTGCAGAAATTTAAAAAGCCCATTTATTTGAATGTACTATACCTGCTAAGTGTTACAATCTGCTTCCTTAACTGTAACCAAAACCAGTACAATTTCTACTACATTCTTGAACTGTTCATACAAGTAAAATTATTACTGCAAAGTATTTTTAATCTTACCTGTGCCAGGCTTGCTTGGTTCCAGACAATAAAACAACTGTATATTTTTTATACAAAAACAATTGGCCCAGAGTTTTGTTGTTGATTGTGTGAATTAATTTGCTGACTGAGTGGGTACATCAAATGCTTATTACTTTCTTCTGATACTGCCTTAATGCTCGACCAAGCTACCACTTTGGAGAGTAAGGTTCTATCTAACTTTAACCTCTGCCTACCTCTGGAGACCCTTGGACTCTATACCCACTGTACCTCACTTTGGTGCAGTATATATAGAGCCAGTTTCTTACAATTATTCACCCATAGTCTTATTCAAACCATTCCATTAGTGCTATTACTAAGGTATTTTTTAGGGTGACATATGTAACCAGCTAGAGTAGGAAAGAGGGATTTGAAGATGATTGAGTTTATTTAGAACTGGTTGGTGGTTTTAATTTGATTTCTGCTTATTTTGGCTTGTTTTGCTACAATTCAGCTTAATCAGTCATCGCCTGTGCCACCTATTTATCAAAGAAGTTTGTATATTATATACTGCTGAAACCGAACTCGTATAAAGCAATATCCTTTGTCACTGTAATCGTGTTCTTTGCTAACACTGCTTTATTTCTTCTGTAGGAGGTGATCGTGGCAGAGGTGGCCTGGGAGGTCCTGGTATGAGAGGTGGGATGAGAGGTGGTCTTTTAGACCGTGGTGGCCCTGGAATGTTCAGAGGTGGACGTGGAGGGGACCGAGGCGGCTTCAGAGGTGGACGTGGCATGGACCGGGGTGGATTTGGTGGTGGTGGAAGACGTGGTGGACCAGGAGGTCCTGGTGGTCCTGGAGGCCCCCCTGGACCACTTTTAGAGTTGGGAATTAGAGGTGGACCCAGTGGAAGGCGAGGAGGTCCTGGTGGACCTGGAAAAATAGACAAGTATGTATGAGTCATTTGATATTTACACCGTTTTTTTCTGATTAGAAACCAGGGTTAAAAATGTCACAATGCATAAACGCCCCTAGTGTTATTTTCAACTTGACCTTGTTCCTAATATATTTACTGCATAGCTTGATCTTTTTCAAAGTAGGTACTCAATTATGGAATATGCAAACTCTTCTTATTTCCTGATACCATGTTAATGTTTTTTTACAGGGGTGAAATTCGCCAGGAGCGCAGAGACCGTCCCTACTAATTGAAGCAACCCCCGATTCCCATGAGAAGCTGTTTACTACAAGATTTATTTTTTAAACCGGAAAATGTTTTAAATTTATAATTGTGTATTTATAATGTTGGGGGGTACCTCTGGCGTTATGACTATTCCTTGTCTGTACTGTAGGACCTTTCACCATTTCTGAAGAAATTAAAAAAAAAAAGGAATTTGTATGGTAGTCACCATGTCGTCTTTTTTTCCCTGTACTCTTAAAGCTGGTTGTTAAATCAATAGGACTAAACCAATTACGTTTTTGTGAGCATGTTCTTTCGTGCTGAACCACCACCACCCCCACCAGCAGGTGGTTGACTGTAACAATGTTAATGATTGTAACTTTTTAAATAAAAAAATCCACTTGTTTATAACCTTATTTTTTTATTGAATAGTACTCTTTGTGTAATTGAACTGCAAGGGTGTGGTATAAAGTAATATGGTTTTGGAACATGACTTTTTTTGGGATTCCCATGCTGTGGATTATTCCGCTATTTAGTGCCACCCCTTCTGACATAAGACACATGCCCACAATGCCACAGAGCGTGGTCGCCTTCTTCAGATTTTGTTTCTGCTATTCATAAGCATGGGCTACAGCTCTGGTCAGTTCAATGAGGCTGGGGACCATGCCAAAAAAGGGTTTGACAGCACCAGAGAATTGAGAAACATCAGCAATGACGGTAAACATTGAGGAAGTAAAGATCGAAAAAGATACAGTATTTGGTTTTTCACTCCGGCTTCAAGCACATGGACGAAGAATGCGCGTTAGGTGTTGAGGTATGTGATGGATTTCCCTTGTCTTCCTCCTACAGCAGTGTCCTGAATGTCACTACAAACTAACACAAAAGAACAGTCTCAAGGTTTGCCATTTGTGCCTGCCCAAAGACCTTAGTCTGAGGGGTGTAAGGCATGCAAGGTAGTCTTTCCCAGGACACTTAGTCTTAACGAAGCCGAGAGGAGCACATAATGCGATGATTAAGTCCATACAAGCTCCTTCAAATTACGTGGGACTCTTGAGCGTTGAGGAAGCCCAGGGAGTTCCAACATAGAGGAAACTGCATGTTCAATCAATCAGGCGTTTAAGCGCGGCTACTGCCCTGTGAGGGTCTCATGGCGCTGGGGGGGTTGCAGGTTCCACTCCATCAAGGAGGGGGTCAGTCGAAGAGCCAGGTCTTGAGGTCTCTTACGAAGATGGGAAGTGATGTCTATCTGAGGTGGAGCGGAAGGGCGTTCCTGACCTTGGCCGCGAGGAAGGAGCAGGAGCAGCCTCCCGATCTGGGTTTTCTGGTGCGAGGGACCACGTTGTAGGAGAGCTGGGCCTTTGAGGTGCGTGGAATTTGAGCCAGCTGTTCATGTATGCTGGTCTGGTGTCGTGGAGGGCCTTCTGTGCGTGGATGAGCATCTTGAAGGTGACTTGCCTTGATGGGGAGCCAGTAGATTGATCATTGAGGATGAGGGCTACTGTTTCTCCTTTAATCCAGTAGGGTGTGGATGTCCTCTGTTGCGGCGAGGAGGGTGTTTTCTGTACTGTGGCTTTTCCTGAAGCCGGATTGGGAGGAGTCGAGGATGTTGTTTTTTGATGAATTTTGGCGAGTTGGCTGTTTATGGCTTTCTCTAACTTTCACAGGGAACGGGAGTAGGGAGATGGGTCTGTAATTTTTGAGGTCGGTGGGGTCAGCTGAAGGTTTCTTCAGGAGGGGGTTTACGTCTGCGTGTTTCCAGTCTGGGAACGAGCCGGTCGCCAGGGAGCAGTTGATGGTGTGGCGGAGCATGGGAGCCATGGTGTTGGCGGCTCTGTTGAAGATGTGGTGGGGGCCGGGGTCTGTGGGAGCCTGGAATGTAATGGACTTCATAGTCTTCAGTGTCTCTTCGGTGGTGAGGGCTGTCCATCGATGGCTTCAGGGTGTTGGGGGTGGTTGTCGGGGGTTCCTTGTGTTGGTTGTCGGGGGTTCCTTGTGTTGGTTGTCGGGGGTTCCTTGTGTTGGTTGTCTTCGTCGAAGTTGTAGATGCGCTTAATTTTGTGGTGAAAGAAGGTGCTGAGTTTGTCGCAGAGATCTTGTGAGGAAGGGTTGTCAGTCGACTCACTGGTGGGTTGGCCGAACTCTTGGATGAAGATGAAGAGTTCTTTGCTGTTGTGTGTGTGGAGATTCTGTTTTCAATCACTTTTTTCCTTTTTTTTTCTTTCTGATGAGTTGGTGGTGGGCGTTGGTTGCGGCTCTGAAGTTGCGAGTTTCTGTGGTCGGTGGTGAACCATCTGGCTTTCTTGGCATGGGTGTTCTGCAGCGTGAATCTTTCTTTATTAACTATGCTGTGAATTATTCTGCCATCTAGTGGTTGGGTCCGTGTGAGAAAGTGAGTTCCTGTTGCAGTAACCCCCCCACTTTTTGCCTGATGCACTTTTCCTGGGTGTGCCCTGGGTCCCTGCCAATCGGGTACCCAGGGCCTGTGTTCTTTCACTAAAAACTATACTAGAGCCTAAAACCCCATTGGCATCTCTGGCCACATATCAGCCCCTAGTAAATGGTACCCAGGGCATTATGACCAGAGAAGACCCCTAAGGGCTGCAGCACTTATTGTGCCACCCTTAAGAGCCCTGTACTTTGACACCCACACACTGCCTTTGAAGGCTAAGTGTCTAGGTGCAGAACTAAACAAAGAGTCGACATGGCACACATCCCTGTGTGCCATGCCCACAACCCCACTGCCCTGGCATACATCAGCCACCCCTCTAGCTGGGTGCCAGTGGTGTGGGCACAGGTGCATGAGCCCTGTGCCCCTACAGTACCCAGGGCCATTCCTGGGCACTGTAAGTGCAGTTATGCCATTAAGAGTATATGGTCTGGGCTGAGTGGCTGCAGAGGCTGCCACACAGCAGACCTGTTGCTGGACCCCTTGGTGAAGAGCCCCCCGCTCTCCTGGGCCTGCAACAATGCACATCCTGGGTGAGGTGCTAGGTCTCCTCCCCCCCCCTCCCCCGCCCCCCCAGGATGGGCAGGGGGAAGCTTCAAAGGCATACCGCCTCTGTGAGCTTCTCCAGACCATTTGCTCTACCCAGCAACTGGCCCCCACCAGTCCTGACCCCCACTCTGGCAGGAAGACTGGCGGGAAAAACTACGTCAGGAAGGGGGGGTGCCAGCCTGTGCCAACCCCACCGCTCAGGTGGGGGAGACGAGGTAAAGTACGACCCCGGGCTCCGGCCATCTTGAAGATGAGGAGCCCTGCCCAATCACAGCTAGGCTCCTGCCCCCCTCCCACAGGAGAGGAGCAGGCTAGGGGGTGTACCCACCCCAGGACAGGGACCTATTGGTCCCTGTCCTTTCCCTACCTGTAACGCCCCTAAATTCAGTATTTAGGGGCTCCCAGAACCTTCCTTCCTTAGATCCAGATACCAAAACAAGAAAGAAGAACCAAGAAACTAGAAGACCTGCCGTGCAGCTGCTAAGAGGCAACCAAGATGGCTGCCGGGGAAGGAGCTCTTGGAAGGAGCTCCGTGTGCTGGAGATCCCAACTTGGACTATATCTCCGCTAGCACCCAGTTGCATCCCCCACCATCCTATGCAAAGTGATTACAAAAGTAACTGGAGTACGAGCAACTGAATTGGAATACGAGTAACTGGATTAAAAGATCTTTAAGCCTCTTACCAGTCTGACGGAGGACGAAGCCTGCGGATGATCCCCGTCCTGACCGGAGGCGACACATCGTGGGAGAAGACGGAGACACCCCCTCCTCCTCATCGGACCCGGGCCCCCCCCCCCCCTGGATTGACACGAAGAACGACGACTTTGAGGATTCCTGCCTGGTTCCCATGGCGGATGCACGCTGTGATTGCCCTTAGTGACGGCCTGCGGGAGGAGCTGGCTGGCGTTGCATCGGAGGTGTCCGACCCACCGGCGTACACTGCGGCAGGTGACGGTTTGACCAACAGTAGTGTCCGGTGCGCTGCCACGGAGGCACCGGACGATCCCGGAGGTGATCGGGAGGGACAACACAGGGTCCAGAAATCGAGTGGAGGTGTGCTGGCGCTGCCGCAGGAACAACTTGAGGGGAGCCCCGGGACGCGCGGGATCCGGAGGAGCAGCGACGCACAGCAGGAGCCTGCACTGCCCCTGCGACGGGAGCCGAAGGTGACCGGAGGTGAGGCGCCGCCGCCCAGAGAGCAGCAGGAATGGAGCTATGACGCACTCGGGTCAGTGGGAGACATCGGAAAACGGTCCGACCAGAGCCTACCCCTCTGCACGGGGAACTGAGGTGAATTGAAGTGGAGTTATTGTTTCCACCACTGACGGAGGAGATGGCTGTCTCCTGAGACCTGGGGCAGTAGGGAAAACACACGCCGTGCACATACATCAACCAGAAGGCGGTGCAACAGCGGTGTGCGTCCTTTCCCCATTTCTATAACAGAAAATAAGGCTTCACTTTGCACCACTCCGCTGGCAACATCGTGGGTCTGGATGGGCAGAACTATAAGAAGGTATTTATCGACCCTGCACGCATTCCCCTTTTTTCCTTTGTGCTTCTATTCAAAATGGCTGTGGTCATAAAAGGGCAGCAATAAATCGCCTCCTGCATCGAAGAGGCCCACGAGGCTCCCAGCCGTGACTCTGACTCCCCCACACGAGACCATTTTACAGATAAGACTCCCTCCCAGCAAGAGAGGATCTGGGCTTGCTCAAACAGAAACGTGAATCTGACTCTGCCCTCCCTGTGCCTATAGCAACAGAAACTAACAGAGGACTGCCGTAGCTATCTCCTCTACTTTGTCGGCCATTTTGGAGTGGTCTGACCCTATTCTCCTCTCTCCTAATCTCAAATACTGAGTGTCTACCGTTTATTGCAGTATTATACCTCTACATGTACTTAATGCACTGACGGATACCTCATATATTTCTGGCTGCTCACTAGGGGCATCTCTGACTTCTGCTGCCTTTGTTTGCACATGTATTATGTATTTATACTTTGACCCGGTATATCATTATCATTAATATTATACTCATTTATGTATATTATACCCCTCGCACTTTCAATATAGTATTGCACCGTTAACTACCTCATACTACACACTATCTATATTCTGTTATCATTGTATTTTGAGTCTGATTGTGATTATTGTATTTAGATTTTGACTCTGACTATGTTGACATCGACTGCTAAGTCGGATTGTGATTATTGTATTTAGATACTGTGATTTAGATTTAGACACATACTACCTCATATTTCTTCTGGACACTACCTCCTATCTCTTTTGGATGCTCACTAGTGTCACTTAGGACGCCCTAGCTCCTACATTAGTGCTCACTAGTGTCACTTATGACGCCATAGCTCCTACTCCCAACATTACAGCCTTTCCAAAATGGAGCTCAACGGCAAGCACACTTTTAGAATTAACTACCCTTCCACCCTCACCAAAAAAGCCACTAAACGTTTTAAACATAACTTCTTGAGGTCGCACCCTGAAACACCCTTCGCTGACACCTACTTCTCACCGAGCAATGGAGCCCTGAATACCGATATCATCTTCCACACCTCACGCAGAGCCCAATGGAGAAAAGCGTTCCTAACCCTACTCACCGTCTCCTCCACTAGGAAAACAACTCATGGCCTAACTCTCTCTATCACACCTTCCTACCTCTTTCCTGGCAGGACTACCATTACTATCTACAATAACGGGATTGTCCTAATTCAATCCACGGACAAGAACCTGGAACTACTAGACAACCTGTTCCCCAAGTTCAAAGAGCACCTCTCCAAGCTGCGGACCCCCACCCAGATCTCCACCAGCACTATCACCCCTGACGTCTCAGCCCCCACCTACAACACCTCTACCCCCCAGCACCCCAGTAAATGGCACACCTGCTGTTAACGCCCCACACTCCCCAAGGACAGACACAAATGTCGCCACCTCTTATACTAGCCGCCCCTCTAACATGATCCCATATACCCCCACGCATATCCCCCCTATCCCTCTCCCCCCTGACATAACAACCCCCACCCGAAACACGCCACCTGAACACACCACCGCTCGGGGTTTATCCACCCCCCCCCATCCCTCCCACGACAGACGCCTCTCCCTCCCCAGCTCCCTCCCCACTCTCACCCACGACACTCCCACACCTGACAGAACAACTCTCACACACAACACGCCACCATCTGATCACACCACCATTCGGAGTTTATCCACCCCCCCTCCCATAACCCACACGGCGGACACCTCTCCCTCCCCAGCTCCCTCCCCACTCCCACCCACGACCCTCTCACCCTACAAACAAAACATACAGAACATACCGCCTCCTCTACCTTAGCATCCCCCTCTCTCCCTCCTCCTATTCTCAGCCCTCACTACCCTCCTGTCTCACCCACTGTCTTCAGCCTTCACTCACTCTTCCACTCACCGCCGGCACCGTCTCCCACTGACGGCACTACCTATGCCTCTCACCCACCGCCCTCACCGCCTACTTCACCCACACCCCCCGCTCACAAACACGCCCACTCGTTGAATGCCATCCCACCCATTAGCACCGCAGAACCTTTCAACATCGCTAGTATACCCCCCTCATTACCCTGCCCGCTTTCCAGCTCACTACTCAACCAGTCACCAATCGCTCACCACCAACACCATCCCCAATACACCTCCTGACCTGACTTTATCCACCCTCCAACAAGTCAAAGAGGATATTCTACAAATCAAAAAAGATGTACTCAATCAAAGATCTTCTCTCCTCTCAGCCCAGTCTACCTCCCACCATCCCTCTACCCTACAAACGACGCACCCTCCCTACATACCCCCGCCTCCGACACCCGCGCTGGCCGACTATCCCCGTTCGCAACAACACCCACCGCCCCCGTCGCGTCCTCAACACGATGTCGGACCGCGACCTTTGCTCTCTATTAAGCTCTTATTGCCCAGGCCCGGTAAAACACATATCCAACACACACATCCCCATACCCACAATTCTTACAAACCCTCTGAGGCTCCCAACACTCAACAACAGAGGTTCCGTCCCTAACAACCTCAGAAAAGTTCCACTCACTCTAGAAAGCTCGACCACCCTTCCCTCTCCCAAACTCAAATGCATCCTACTCAATTGCAGATCGGCCCAAAGACACTCCTCAGACATCGCTGATCTCGTCTCAGCTACGGATCTGGACCTAGCCATTCTAACGGAAACGTGGCTTACTGAAGCCTCTACCCCGATTATGGACATACTAGTCCCCCCCCCCAATTATCACATCATTAGGCTGGACAGGACCCCTGGCAAGACGGGCGGGGGAATTGCATGCATTTTTAGGAGCAACCTCCAAGTCAATTCCCCCTCACTTTCCTCCTGTGAACTCCTCTGCCTCGACATCACCAGCGAGGGCAAACAAGTCTGTGCTTTACATCTCATCTATCACCCGCCTGGTGACAATCTCATTTTCACCCAACAACTCATGGACATGATCACATCCAATGCCGGTCGGCAGACCACCCAAGTCTACCTGGGTGACTTCAATCTCCATTGGAACGATCAGAAAGACAGTGGTGAATAGTCTCAAAACTTTCCTTAATGCGCTTGACCTCACCCAAATATGCGATGGACCAACACACGACAAAGGCTCGATACTTGATCTCATCATTGCCAAAGAAAACTCTACACAACTGGAGGCGATCCAACCCTGCGACTGGTCAGATCACCACATTATCATCTTTTTTATCAATGAAAACGTTAAACCTAACCCGGCTCAACCAATCAAATCCAAAACATGGAAAAGGGACATGAAGAATCTTAACCCCTCTACCCTGCCTCCCCACATTGGCAATCTCCTCCTTCCGCCTACAGGTGCCTCGGACGTTCAATCACTGACTGACCACTACCTTGACTCTATGAATACAATAGTCAATGAAGTCGCCCCACTGCAACTGAAGAGTCTCCACCAAAATCTCTAACCCCTGGTATGACGATAAACTCAATGACGACAGGCGTACTATGCGAATGGCAGAGCGCACCTGGAGATCGGACCCTTCAGCACTGCACCTCAAAAGGCTTAAGAACGAGAAATGCCTACTTCAGGAAGATAAAGCGCACAAAGTCAGACTTCTTTAGCCGCCAGTTGGACCAAGCAAAAAACAGGCCAAGAAAGCTGTTCGAACTTATCAAGACCCAAACAAAGTCACAACCCTTACATTCAAACAGCACAACAAGCGACACCCCACACTGTGAAGCCTTCTCTACTTTCTTTAAGATAAAGTCTGATAACATAAGAAATGATCTCATCTTGGATGTAAGCCGATTCCCCAACCACACCAGAATCTCTAACACTCAACCTAAAAACAAGGCATCCTGGCTATACTTCGATACCTACTCGGAAGAAGAAATACACAAACTGCTCTGCACCGTGAAGCCCTCTAATCACCTCTCAGACCCTCTACCTGCTAATGCTGTAAAAGACTTCATTCCCTTGCTCCTCCCTCTCTGGACCAAAATCATCAACAGCTCCCTACAACAAGGCCTCATTCCAGACTCCCTCAAGGTGGGGCAAGTCACGCCTATACTCAAGAAACCTACAGCTGATCCGTCTGACCTAAACAATTACTGACCCATCACCAATATCCCCACCCTGGCCAAACTGCTGGAGAAATGTGTCCAACTCCAACTAACAAAACACATTGATCAATTTGACCTCCTCAACCCTCATCAATCAGGCTTCCGAGCGAAACATAGCACGGAAACAGCTATGACACACATTTGATGACGCCCTCCAAATTCTTGATCGCAATGAGTCCTGCCTCCTCATCCTTCTTGACCTCTCTTCAGCATTTGACAGGGTCAAACATGAGAACTTGCTGGAGCTGCTAAGCACTAGAATGGGTCTATCGGGAACTGTTCTCAAATGGTTTTCGTCCTTCCTTCACAACCGGTCTCAGAAGTTCAAGATCGACAATGTGCTATCTACACCTGTGCCCGCAGATCTAGGTGTCCCACAAGGATCCTCCCTCTCCCCCACACTGTTCAACCTCGTCATGGAACCGCTCGCCACCCTGCTCCAAGCTTCCAATGTCCAATTCCATATGTACGCCGACGACACACAACTTTACCTAAAGCTTCAATCCCCGGAAGATATCAAACTTCTGAATTCCACACTTATTAACACTCAATCATGGCTGGCAGATAATCACCTCAAACTAAATGCTCTGAAAACTGAGTTCTGTAGTAGGGGATCTCTGTGTATAGTCATAATCTAGTGAATAGTCCCGCCCATGTGCGTGGACCCCGGCAATCAAAAATAATCTCTTAAGTTGTCAAAAAATTGCAGAACTGCAAAGACACTTAAGAGAAAATTTAAAGACAAATAATGCAGCCTATATCCACAGGCTACACTGTCCAGTACTTCAACTAGAAATTCCACCAAAAATCCACAAACAGCAAAGCCTGTCCAGATTTCCCATGCTTTTACTGCAAAAAAAACCCCTCAGAAATGATAGAGAGGAAGGCCTGGACAGACAAGCCCCATAGGCTGCCATTATGTGGTTTAAACAGGATACTGTGCCTTTAAGGAAACCTTCTAGAACCTTCTCCCAGTATCCCAGAATGCATAGCAGGTCCCACTGACTTCAGTTCTTTTTTCCGGCTCCTGCTTACAGGACCCTGGCATTGAGCTCTCCCTTGTTTCAAGGGTTTATTGCATGTTTTGGCACTTTTGTATTCTAAAAGTGTTGCAGTTTACTCTCTTGGTTTTCTCTTCTCTTCTGTGTGCTGCTTCAGGTGTTTTAGGGCTCTAAAATGCCTGGACTCTTTGTGAAGTGTCCAGCATGTGAGAGGAAGAAGGCCAGAGGTGATCCACATGAGATCTGCATCGTCTGCCTCCCTGAAGATCATGTCCCTGAGGAGTGTCATCTGCCAGCAGTTTACAACTCGCACTCTGAAGGAAAGGGCGAAGATCAGGCTGTCTGGCCTTGAGGAGAGGCGCCTGCAGGCTGCAGGTGGGTCTGGGCAGTCAGGGAGGGTTCCCTCTGCCTCTGCTGAGGCCTCTGGGGGGCTCCCCAGAGGCAGGAAGCCCAGCAAGCGATCCAGGTCTCCGTCGACGTCGATAGCGTCAACGACGACGTCGAGAGGGATGACGGCGGTGTGCTCCCCTTCTCCCCGGGGCTCCGGGTCGAGACATCGAGACATCGGGACGACTCGACGTCGAAGCCACCGCGGACGAAGCCGCCGTCGACGTCGTCTTCGTCGTCGACGTCGAGGGCTTCATACCGACGTCATGGACGGAGCAGGCATCGGCGCTCGCCGTCGAGGCGACACCGCCGGTCGACGTCGAGGGGATCCTCGACGTCGAGAGCATCCAGACGACGGCGGCGACGCTCGTCGTCGAGGGAGGACCGTTCGACGTCGCGGAGGCATGCGACGTCGCGGAGGAAGAGGTCGGGGTCGACGTTCGACGTCGAGGGATCGGCGTTCGACGCCGAGGAAGAAGAGGTCGACGTCGCGGAGGCGGCGTTCGACGCCGGAGTCAAGGAAACTTCCTTCGACGCCGGAAAAGCGACGCTCGACGTCGAGCAGACGGAGGTCGACGTCTGGGAGTCGGTCAGGATCTCCAAAGCGTCGCAAGAGGGATTCTAGTCCCAGGAGTCACACTGCTTCCAGTGGGGGACGCAAGAGGAAGCAGTCTCCGGCTGAAGGGGCGGGCTCTCAGCCCTCTTCGCCTAAAGGATCGCAGGGCACGGTGTACTCTGCGGTGTACACTCCTTCTCGGCCTCGGTCGACGCATACACCTGTTCCTAAGGCGGTCACTCCTCCTCATCTGCCTGAAGAGGATCCTCCGACACTGCCTCCACTTCCAGCGGACGACCCGCCGCCACTGGTCCCTCCGCGTGGGCCGGCACCGCAGCCGAAGGTTCCTCCGCCGAGGTCCACTTCGCTGCCGTTTTTGCCTGTACCTCCTAAGGGGACCCCTAAACCTGCACCCAAGGAGGCTCCGAGGGGGACCCCACCACGGAAACCGGTGGGGAGGCCACGGACTGGCAGGTCTCGCTCTCGCTCTCGCTCTCGCTCTGGGAGGCGGGACAGGTCGCGACACAGATCATCCACGCGGTCGGGACGCCGCCATAGGAGGCGCGAGTCTCGCTCCCGCACGGGATCCTCTGGTTCCAGGGAGCGTTCTCCTACCCGGTCAGGATCACCGGATACGAGGGTGTCCCCAATTGATGACCTGGTGGCGTTCCAGGATGTCCTCTTGAGGGGCGCTGCGAAGCTGGGCATACCCCTGACGGTGCCCACGCCGAAGACGTCAGTGATCTTTGAGACATTGCACCAAAAACACTCGTCTCGCCCTCTCCTGCCTCTGGTACCGGGCCTGGAGGAACCAGCTATGGATCTTTTCCTCACCCCAGCGGTGGCAAAGACGGCGCCATCTAGGTTGCTGAGGAAGTACCGGGCCCCGGATTCGGATCCGGCTTTTCTGAGAGCGGAACCCCCTCACGCAAACAACATGCCTCCGCTCCGTCATCCACGGTCCCCCCGGATAAGGAGTCCAGGTGGATGGATTCGGCAGGGAGAAAGGTCTGTGGAACAGCCGCCACCTCCATGAAGGCTGCGAGTGCCACGGCGCTGTTGGGTCGGTACGCCCGTGCCCTCTGGGACTCCCTTGAGCGTTTTGCGGAGCACTTGCCTCGTGAACAGCGTGAGGATTTTCAGGAAGTGCTGAGTGAAGGGATGCTGGTGGCCAACCAGATCATCAGTGCGGCAGCGGACTCTTCCCTGTTGGCTGCTCATGGGTTTTGCCATGGGGTCAACCAGAGGCGTCACGCCTGGCTCCGTCTTACGTCCCTGAAACCGGACGCACAGCAGAGGGTGGCCAACCTGCCGTTCTCCGGCAAGTCTCTTTTTTGGGCAGCATGCGGACGACGAGATGGCCCGCATGAAAGCGGAGGCCGAGACGCTCACGGCGGTGGGCCTCGAGAAGCCTAAGGAGACGAAGAAGCCGTACCGCCCTTTCCAACGGCGGTCCGGTGGACAAGGCCGTGGACGTGGCCAGGCTTCGGGACATTCGCAACAGCAGTTCCGTAAGCCGTTCCAGAAGCGCCAGAGGGGCAGGGGAGGCCAGCAGTCGGCTCAGGCGCCCAAGGGCCAGGCTGGGTCTAGGCCCTAGGAACTTACTTCCCCCGGATCCGTTACCCACTCCGGTAGGGGGAAGCATCCAATTTTTTCAGCAGAGTGGAGAAAAATTACTCAGGACAAGTGGGTGCTGAATATTGTTTGCAATGGATACAGTCTTCGGTTCACCAGCCCGCCTCCATCGATTCCTCCGGTCAGCTCGCGGTTTCAGCTGCTAGAGCTCCAGGTGGAGGCCGATACCCTGTTAAGGAAAAGGGCGATAGAAGACGTGCCTCTGTCCCAGAGAGGAAGAGGCCTGTACTCCCGGTTCTTCCTGGTTCGCAAGAAGGACAAGAACGAGTTCAGGCCCATTCTGGACTTGCGACAGGCAAACAGGTGGATTCGCAGGGAAAAGTTTCGCATGCTGTCGTTGCATCAGATTTATCCTCAGTTGCAACAGGGGGATTGGCTCTGTGCCATAGACCTACAGGATGCATACTTCCATGTGCCCATTGCACGCAAACACAGGAAGTTCCTGCGGTTCCAAGTCGGCACTAATCACTATCAATACACAGTACTCCCATTCGGACTGAAGTCTGCGCCGAGAACGTTCTCGAAGTGCATGGCGGTGGTGGCAGCACCTGCGGAAGAACAAGGTGTTTGTCTACCCGTACCTGGACGATTGGTTGATCAAGGCATCCTCCTTCTCGGAAGCGCGAGCACACTTCCAGAAGACGTGCGTTTTCTTGGACAAGCTGGGGTTGCACATCAACATGGCCAAGTCGGTCCCGACTCCGGTCCAATGCATACAGTACTTGGGAGCCTCCATCGATACGCTGTCAGCAAGCGTGTCTCCTTCGGAAGAGTGACGATTATCTCTCCTTCGGAAGGCTCAGGCTCTTATGTCGACTCCATCTACAACAGTGAGGACGGTGTCTTCTCTACTGGGTTCGATGGCCTCTTGTATCTTCCTGACGCCGCACGCACGACTGCACATGAGACCGCTGCAGGAGTGCTTGGAGGACCAGTGGGATCAGAGGAAAGGATCCTGGGACGACAGGATACGACTGTCTCTGCATGCTCTTCAGTCTCTGAAGTGGTGGTGTTCGGCGGAGAATCTCCTCAGAGGGGTTCCTTTTCACAAGGACATTCCCACGCAGACTGTCGTGACGGATGCTTCTCTCCTGGGATGGGGAGCGCACTCCGGGACTCTGCAGATTCAGGGAGCGTGGTCTCCGGTGGAGGCCACTTATCACATCAACTTCCTGGAACTCAGAGCTGTTCACTTGGCACTGAAGGCCTTTCTTCCGTCCTTCCAGACCAGCTCCCTGCTTGTGCAAACGGACAACACTACCACGATGTACTACCTCAACAAGCAGGGGGGCTCGAGATCTCGCACTCTGTCACAGGAGGCGCAGGCGATCTGGCACTGGCTCCTGGCCAGAGGACTGACGATAACGGCTACCCATCTGCCAGGTGTGCAGAATGTTCAGGCGGACGAACTCAGCAGACTCATTCAGGAAAACCACGAATGGGTCATAAACGACGAAGTACTGGGAGAAGTCTTCGCAAGGTGGGGAACTCCAGACGTAGATCTGTTCGCCACCGCCGAAAACAGCAAATGCCGAGACTTCGCCTCCAGGTACTACCAGCCGGGGTCGCTGGGGAATGCGCTATGGATCAGCTGGTCGAACAGCTTTCTGTACGCTTTTCCACCCATTCCCCTGATTCCGGCGGTACTCATCAAGCTGGCCCGGTCCAGGGCTCGGATGATTCTCATTGCCCCGGAGTGGCCCAGGCAGTGGTGGTTCACGGACCTGCTTCACCGATCTCTCCTTCCTCACATTCGGTTGCCGTGCAGGCCGGACCTTCTCACGAAGTTCGGGGGGCGGATGTTACACCCCAGCCTCTCGTCTTTGAGTTTGGCGGCATGGCTCCTGAGATAGTGCAGTATGGACATCTGAATCTGCCCGAAGATTGCATGGACATACTGAAGGAGTCTAAGAGACCTTCCACTAGGACTTCATATGCTTACAAGTGGAAGAGGTTTTGTATCTGGTGCCAGTCGAGGAACCATGACCCTACAACCTGCAAGGAAGATGTCATCCTTCCTTACCTTTTACATTTGGCGCAGTCTGGCCTTAATGTTCATTCCATTAGGGTTCATCTTGCTGCATTGACTGCCTACAGGAAATGCCCTTCACAGACTTCTTTTTTCCAGATCCCTGTGATCAAAGACTTTCTGGAAGGATTGAAGAAGGTGTTCCCTCCTGTCAGGCTTCCCTCGCCTTCATGGGAATTGAATGTGGTGCTGTCCAGATTGATGAAGGAGCCTTTTGAACCCATTCACAAGGCTTCGTTGCAGCACCTGTCCTGGAAGGCGGCGTTCCTCGTGGCCATTACATCGGCCCGCAGGGTGAGTGAAATTCAGGCGTTGTGTTGTACTGAACCTTATACTGTGTTTCATGCTGCTAAGGTTGTGATGCGTACTCACCCTAAATTTCTTCCCAAGGTTATTTCTGATTTTCATGTCAACCAGACCATAACTTTACCTACGTTTTTTCAGAATCCTTCCTCTCCGGCGGAACGATCTTTGCATTCCCTGGATGTTAGGAGGGTGTTGAAATTTTATCTGGATAAGACCAAAGATATTCGTAGGTCAGACCAATTGTTTGTCAATTATGGATCAGTCAGGACGGGTCTTGCTACCTCTAAGCAGTCCATTTCTAGGTGGATCGTGTCCTGCATCCTGTGTTACCAAAAAGCTAATAAGACCTTAGGAGGTAAGCCTAAGGCTCATTCCACCAGGGGCAAAGCTGCCACGACAGCCTTGCTCCGTAATGTGCCGATTGCAGAAATCTGCAGGGCCGCCACTTGGAAGTCGGTTCATACCTTTGCTAAGCATTACTGCCTGGACTCTGATGCCAGGGCAGACGCTCAGGTTGGGCAGGCTTCGCTGCGGAATTTGTTCGCGCAGTAGTGGCGTTATGTTCTTTCTTCACCGCCGCTTTGGTGTGGGGATGGGCTTGCCATTCTATTCACTAGATTATGACTATACACAGAGATCCCCTACTACAGAAGGAGTAGTTTCTGTTCTGTAACTCCAGTTCTGTAGTAGGGGTATCTCTGTTATAGTCATAAGCGCCCGCCCTCCTCCCCGGTAGAGAATTGTTCATGTAAGTAATGCTACAGGTCTGGCGTTTTTACGCCTTCAAAAAGAACTGAAGTCAGTGGGACCTGCTATGCATTCTGGGATACTGGGAGAAGGTTCTAGAAGGTTTCCTTAAAGGCACAGTATCCTGTTTAAACCACATAATGGCAGCCTATGGGGCTTGTCTGTCCAGGCCTTCCTCTCTATCATTTCTGAGGGTTTTTTTTGCAGTAAAAGCATGGGAAATCTGGACAGGCTTTGCTGTTTGTGGATTTTTGGTGGAATTTCTAGTTGAAGTACTGGACAGTGTAGCCTGTGGATATAGGCTGCATTATTTGTCTTTAAATTTTCTCTTAAGTGTCTTTGCAGTTCTGCAATTTTTTGACAACTTAAGAGATTATTTTTGATTGCCGGGGTCCACGCACATGGGCGGGACTATTCACTAGATTATGACTATAACAGAGATACCCCTACTACAGTACTGGAGTTACAGAACAGAAACTACTCCTTCCTACTCATCTCACCTCCGGCGAAAATTTCCATCACCCAAACCTGGCTCAATAACTTAACAGCACTCAATGTCCAACCTACCATCGTGGATTCGGCGAAATCCCTAGGCATTACACTTGACGCCAAGCTCAACATGCAGCAGCACGTTAGCAAAGCCACAAAAGGAGCTATCTTCCAAATCAACTCACTGAGGAAAATTAAGCCTTTCCTCCCTGCCGAAGACTTCCAAACTGCTGTACAAGCTTTAGTGATCCCTCGAATAGACTACGGAATTGTGGCCCTCAGCGGACTCCCACTATCCACAACAGCACCCTTAAGAGCCTCCCTGAACGCTGCCGCGAGACTCATTACTGGCTCAAGAAAACATTCGCATATATCCCCAGACTTAAAGTCTCTAAAATGGCTGCCTTTTGAAGCCAGAATGCAGCTAAAAATTGCTATTATGACACACGCGGCCGTGCACCACAAGGCACCCAACTACCTCGCTCACAAGCTGTCTATATCAGGTGGTTCGAGAACCAATAGAAGTACAAAAAATCTACTCCTGAAACCTCGTAGATTCCGGAAAGAGAAAACATACAAGAGCTCCTTCTCAGGAATGGCACCCAGGATCTGGAATGCGCTCCCTCCTGAAACGAGGCTTATCTCCTCCACTGCACTTTTCAAGAAAGAGGTGAAATCCATCCTTCTGGCCAAGATCCCCTGAACCTTATAGGGGCTGGACCAAAGACTCTGCATTGCTCTGTATCATTGCTCTCCTTGTCCTCTGTCACTATACCTCTACTTGATGGGCGACACTATTACGCTACTCTCTTAATACCGACCAATATATGTTACACCTTGGCTTACTGAGTCACTCTCCCGATGCCCCCACTCATTGTTCACTATACACTAAGAGATTGGGATAAGCCATCCACACACCCAATGTGTACCTGAACATCTCTGTAGCGGGATCAATGACTGGTGTCTTATATTACTTGTCTACCAGTTTGTATATTGATATGTTTTATGTATGTTATTATTATCCTACCATGTCAGTGACTACTATACTGCTTCCATTATCTCTGTTCATCCCTACCTCCCCTACCCTGTCTTTGTGAAGCGCTCTGATATCCGCAAGGATCTTGTTCGCGCTATGTAAAACTTTGAATAAATAAGAGGAAGCCACCAACTGATTTGGCCCCAGCCCGGCCTGTCGACCCTCGAACCTGCTCCTGCTAAACCCCGGCATCTCCAGTGGTCAGCAACCTCAAAAACCCCGGAGGACCTGACTGCCTTGTGACTGACTACCTGGGTCTCCCACAAGCGGTGGTACTGCTCAAAGCAAGTACCAAGCCCTGGCATCATTTCGGAACCGCGAACCCTGCACACCGTGCACCCGCCAAGCCTGGCCTGTGTTGGAGTGAACCAAAACCCTGAGGACATCCCCCCCCCCCGCCACCTCCCCACCCCCCGGCGATTCTGACTCTGAATCCAGTCCCCAAGGACCCTCCTAGACGACCCAGACGATGCCTGCAGCCTCAGGACAAAGGACTCCTCCGACCGCCACCAGCAGGGGGGGTAAGATTTCCCGACCTCAAGACACCCTGGCGCCCCCTGTGCCCAACTCCAGGGTGCCTACCTATCCTCCAAGATCCCAACTTACCCCTCGAAGTATTGGTCGCTTCTGAAGATCCACCGTCCCCGAGCCTGCAGCCTTTGTTCCCTTTTCAAGATCCTCATTGGATAACATTGAGCACCCGATGGCTCAAAAGCACCCTGCACCAGGCCGCCAGAGTGCCCCTGGCAGTGCAACCTGTACACTATTCTACTTCCCCAATTGCCCTAAGCAAGTGACCAGGAGCCCAGCTCCCAAAGCCGCGTGGCCTGCTAGCCAGCAGCCACAAACCGAAGGCCCCCTGCCTCTCATTGGGTAACATTGGGCCTACCTCTGCACCCGGCCGCCCCTGTGCCGTTGGGATTGAACTAATTGTACTTACCTGCCCCTGGGGACCCCTGAGTCTATGCCCAGAACCTTAACTTCACCAGCCAAGTACTTACCTGAAAACCGATGACTCTTTCCTGCCATAGGATAACATTGACTGGTTTGACTCGAAAAATCTTCTAAGTGTGAAGTTTTGAAATGTTAAAATATTCACCTAAAATCAGCCGAATATCGAAATCCGAAGTACTCACCTGTAATCTGGAGAGAAGCCAGTACTGTACCTTGTAGCCCACTACTGAACCACAAAAGTAATCACAACCGTGTTTGCTAGTAATCTAAATTTCTGCCATAGGAAACAATTGACTGTTTTTCTGTGAAATTTCTTCTGTCTACTTTTGAAAATTACAAATATTCCTTCAAAATCGTACCTACTACTGAAACGTAATTGCTTACCTGTTTTAAGTAGAGACCCCAGTGCTGGACTTAGGAGCCCGGTCCTGGATTACCAAAATAACGAGAACGTACTTGAACTGCAACTTGATTTTCCTCACATTGATAAACATTGCCAGATTTTCATTGAAAAGTTTGGAAGTGTGAACTTTTGAAATAGCTTTATATTTCTTAAAAATCATAGCACTAGCCAAATCGTTTTTGCTAAACTGTTTCCAGCTTAGACCCCAAGACTGACTCTGATCCAGTCCTGGGACTACAAAAGTATTCTATAAAGTAACTTGCTGCATTTATGTAGAAAACCCATTGAGGTCAATGTTATATTGTGTTTAGAATTGTGTTGCCTACTGCAACCACTGTACCTATTGTGTTTGCAAAGTTTATTGCTTCTTTGCAAAGTAACTATATGTGAGTACTCATATCGAGAAAAGTACATTTTTATACCTATTGATTCTAAAAATAAAACCACCATATATTTTGATATAAAAACAATTGGCCTAGAGTTCAGTTCTTGAGTGTGTGAAACCTTTTGCTGACTTGAGTGTGTACAACAAATGCTTTACACTGTCCTCTGGTACTGCCTTACTGCTCGACCAAGCTACCACTTTAGAGAGTAAGGTCCCGTCTGGCTTTAACCTCTGTTATACATCTGGGGTTTGTGGACTCTATACACTCTGTACCTTATTCTGGCCCAGTATATATAGAGGCACTTTCTCACAGTCCGGAATCTTAGTATATTCTCCTTTTTTTTTTCGTGGCCCAGGTGGGTGTTGACATCCCACTATTTGGTGTCCTTCGTGATGTCTGCACGCTCCCTGCGGAAGCTCCCACCTTTGGTCGCCATCTTCAGATTCTTTTTTCTGCCATTGGGTCTGGATCGCTACCCAAGAGTTCCAGAGTTTTACAAAGGGAATCAACAAAAAGAGAAGATAATCAACGAAAATAAAAGTTTTCAGCACACCAGGCTGCAGGTCAGGTAACCGGGATGACGAGGGAGAAGGTTTTCGACCGAGATCTCTACGTTCAACGGGAGAACACGCTCGCAGGGGGCTCCCTGAGCGCTGACGTGGACAAAACACCTTTCAAGTTTTGCACCAATTGCCACCACAAATACGCCCAGAAGGACCAGCATCCAGTCAGCAACCTCTCCCTGCCACTCTACCACAACAGGGAGGACTGTAACGCGTGTAAGAAAGTGACTGTATATACTGGACCAAAGTAAGGTACAGTGTGTACAGAGACCACAGTTCCCATAGGTCTGGAAGAGGCTAAAGTTAGATATAACCTTATTCTCTTGTGGTAGCTTGGTCGAGCAGTAAGGCGGTATCAGAGGACAGTGTAAAGCATTTGTTGTAAACACTCAGTCAGCAAATGGTCTCACACAGAGAACTGAACTCTAGGCCAATTTTGTATCAAAAGATATAGTTTTATTTTAGAACCAACAATGTATCAAAATATACTTTCTCAGAATGAGTTACTGTAGTTAAATACTTTTCAAATAGGCATTAGACTTTTTGATTACAATAGTTAGTTGTAATATGCAACAAATTTCAAACACAATGCAACATTGAGCTCAATGGGAATTTCTAGTTAAATGCAATTAGTTACTTTTCAAACCACAGGACTGGATCCTAGATTCAGTCCTGGGACATTTCCTACAAACAGTTAAGTAAAAGCATTTTGGTTATAGTAGTGCTTTTTCAGGAATATTATTGTATTTTAAAAGTTGACATTTAGAAACTTTTTCACGTAGTATCACCAATGTCATCCTATGGAAGGAAATTCAATTTGCAGGTAAAGTATGGGTGGTGGGCTCCTAGGTTCAGCACTGGGACATCTATCTAAACCAGGCAAGTAATTACGTTTTTATCGTTGGCACGATTTTTAAAGAATATTTGTACGTTTCAAAAATCGACAATTAGAAACTTTTTCAGCAAAAAGCAGGCAATGATATCCTATGGAAGGAAATACAAGTTACTGGTAATTACGGTTAAAGTTACTTTTCAGATTCGGTACTGGGCTAAAAAATGCAGCACTGAGGTCTCTCCTGAAAACAGGTGAGTAAATCGGAATTCGTTCGGCTGATTTTAGATGAATATTTTAAAGTTTCAAAACTCCACACTTAGAATAATTCCCCAAGTGAAACCCGTCAATGTTAGCCTATGGCAGAAAAGTGAGTTATCGGCTTTTAGGTAAGTACTTGACTGGCAGAGTTAAGGTTCCAGGCATACTGTCTCCCAGGGTCAGGTAGGTACAGTTGGTACACCCTCTGCGGCCCAGGGGCAGCCGGGTGCAGAGGTAGTTAGGCCCAGTGTTATCCAATGAGAGGCAGGGGGCCTTCAGTTGGAGGTTGCTGGCAAGCAGGCCACGCGCCTGTTGCAGCTGGGCTCCTGGTCACTTGCTCAGGGCAAATGGGGTAGTAAAGTAGGATAAAGGTTGCACCGCCAGGGGCACTCTGGGGGCTGGGTGCAGGGTGCTTTTGAGCCATCGGGCGCTCCATGTTATTCAATGGAGATCTTGGAAAGTGAACAAAGGTTGCAGGCTCTGAGACCGGAGGGTCTTCTGGAGCGACCAACACTTCGAGGGGTAAATTGTGATCTTGGAGGATAGGTAGGCACCCCGGAGTTGGGCACAGGGGGTCCGGGTGCAGGGGTGTCTTTTGGCGTCAGGAATTCGTACCCTCTGCTGGTCGTAGTTGGAGGGGTCCCTGGTTCTGAGGCTGCAGGCGTAGTCTGGGTCGTTGAGAGTCCTTGGGCACTGGATTCCAGGTCAGAATCGCCAGGGGGACGTCATCAGGGTCTTTGAACCCGCTGATCCCCGGTCTGTGCCCGAGTGGAGAGTGTGCTGGATTCGTGGTTCCTGGCTGGCACTAAGGGTATTGCTGTTTGGGCAGAACCACTGCTCATGGGATTCCCAGTCTCGAAGAGGGTCAAGGCAGGTGGGTTCTCGAAGTTGCTGTCCGCAGGAGACGCTAGGATTTAGCAGGAGCACGTTCAAGGATCAACAGGCCTGTAGTGCTGGGGCCAAGTCAGTTGGTGTTGTCCTTGTTAGCAGCTGCACGGCAAGTCTTCTTGGTCTGCTTTCTTGTTTCGAAATCTGGATCTGAGGAAGGAAGGATCAGGGTGCCCCTAAATACTATATTTAGGGCGTTACTGGTAGGGGAAGGGCACCTGGGTGAGCACACCCCTATCCTGCTCCTCTCCTGTGGGAGGGGGGCATGAGCCTCTCTGATTGGGCAGGGTTTCCCCTCCTCTAGATGGCCGGAGCCCGGAGTTGTGCTTCACCTCGCCTCTCCCACCTGAGGGGTGGAATTTGCACAGGCTGGCACACCCCCCTTGCTCACGTAGGGTTTTCTGCCAGTCTTCCCGCCAGAGTGGGGGTCAGAACCGGTGGGGGCCAGTTGCTGAGTACAGCAAGAGGCATGGAGAAGCTCACAAAGGCGGCATGCCTATGAAGCTTCCCCCTGCCCATCCTGGGGGAGGAGACCTAGCACCTCGCCCAGGATGTGCATTGTTGCGGGGGCTCTCCACCCAGGGGTCCAGCAACATGTATTCTGTGTGGCAGCCTCTCAAACAAGACGTGGATTGTAGGTTAGGTTTCCGGGGCATCTCTAAGATGCCCTCTGAAGTGCATTTTACATTAAATCCCACACTTGCATCAGTGTGGGTTTAATGTGCTGCGAAGTTTGATATCAAACTTGTCAGTCTACAGTGTAGCCATTATGGTGCTGTGGAGTTCGTAATGACAACCTCCCAGCACCATATACTCATAATGGCATCACTGCACTTAGTGCCCAGGAATGGCCCTGGGTACTGTAGGGACACAGGGCTCATGCACCTGTGCCCACACCACTGGCATGGGGCACCCAGCTAGAGGGATGACTAATGTATGCCAGGGCAGTAGGTTTGTGGGCATGGCACACAGGGTTTGTTTATTTCTGAATCCGGACACTAAGCCTGCAAAGGCAGTGTCTGTTTGTCAGGGTACAGAGCCCCTAAAGGTGGCAAAACAATTGCTGCAGCCTTTAGGGGTCTTCTCTGACTACAATGCCCTGGGTACCTAGGGTACCATTTACCAAGGGCTGGCATGTGGCCAGAAATGCCAATTGGGTTTTAGTTTCAACAGTTTTTAGGAAAGGAACACAGGCCCTGGGCACCTGATTAGCAGGAGCCCAGGGCACACTCAGTCAAAGCATATCAGCAAAAAGTGGGGGCATGCCATGCAAGAAAGATGGCACTTTCTCACACCGCGTGCTCGGCGTTCACTCCCAAGATCCTCAGAGTAAGAGGCAGAGAAGGGCGAACCACACCATGCAAGGGGCCACCTCCTTCGCCCGGGCCTCTCCAGTGGAGAGGACAAAGTCGCCGAGGGACCGGAAGACTGCACGGTCACAGAGGTCCAAAAGAAGTAGTCAAAGGAGGTAAGGGAGTCGTCGACCCCCAGACACCTGAGCAACACTCGAAAGGGTGAAACTAAGTCCTCGAGCGACACTTGTAGGAGTGAAGCAAAGTCTTCAAAGGGAGCATTGCCACCGAAACACTCGGCGAAAGCAACAGCACCAAAGGACAAACAGCTCAGCGGATCCTTTGAAAAGGACTCCCAGACGGCGAAAGCCCACGAAAAATCTGGGTTGTCGAAAAGGACACCTCCTGCGCCGAGAAAAGAAGGGCCAACAACTACTTCACCTCGAAGCAAAGCGCTCCAGATTTCGACGCCGTACAGGCCGCCGAGATGGAAAGGAAGAGGAGGCTCGAGGCCGAAATGGCAAGCATCCTGCAGCGAAAAAAGGACTTCGAAAGGATGAGCCAATACACTATCCTGCCGAAACGCACGCTCGAAGTTGAATGACGACTAGGACACCGAACGGGAGGAAGAAGCCCTGTATTTTTTCAAACCGAAGACCACGAGGATCAGCAGACCTACTGGGACTTTATGTCCTCGGATGCACAAGACTTGGAGTGGCATGACCTTGACGCCAAATTGACGGAAGAAAGGGTAGACGCATACCTTTTGAGGTCTTCACCGCCAGACAACATAGGGATCTACAATATAGTCGCCCAAAAGGCTGCACAGACATATGGGGTAAAATTGGAGGAGGAAAGGCCCAAAGCATGTTTCCTCTTGGAAACTACTGCGTCAAACTAGGAGCCAGTTCCTGCCCATGCTTCCTAGTGTGCTGGACCAAGGAAGGGATGCCTTTAAAGAACCAGCAAGAACGGAGAAAAAGTATATGCATTCCTCAAAGGACCCTGCATACATCCAGGGGTCCCTGCCAGCTGATTCCATAATTACAGCAACAGCTAGGGAAAGGGCCAATGTACCCACAAATGCTGGACCACCTCTAGACAAGGAAAGTAGAAGGATGGACCTCACGGGGATGAAGGTGGAGTAGAGTGCGGCAATTCAATGGCGCACCGCAAACTCCAACGCCCTAATCAACAGGCACGCATACCAGCACTGGGAGGAAGTGGGGCAGCTCATAAAGCATCTACCAGACCAGTAACAACAAAGGGCAGCTCACCAGGTAGAAGAGGGCAAAAGCATGGCAAATACAATTTTAAAATCGGCCGTGGATGCTAAAAAATCGTCCAGTAGACAAATGATGGGAGGGACCGAGAGAAGACACGCATGACTTAGAATTTCGGGCTTCAAGCCAGAGGTGCAAAACATCCTGAACAAACCTTTTAATGGAGAGCAACTGTTTGGCACACCACTTGACAAGTTAACCCAGCTCAAAAAGTATAACGATACAGCAAGGTCCATGGGAGCCTTGCAGTTCAGAGGGATGAGAAGGGGTACACCCATAAGGCGGCCAGGTGGTAGAGGAGGCAACGTGCCTACCACATCGTACCAACAAGGCTATCAAGGGAACAACCAGGGCCAGCAGCAGCAGAAATGGCAGTACCAGCCCCGGGGCCAGTCCTTTTGAGGGTGCTCAAACAGACCAGGACAGACACGAAGAGGAGGCCAACAGCCTACCTCCAAGTGACTGCACCATGAAGCAAACACCCACCCTAGCAACACCTCTGGGTGAGCAGAAAAACAGAAACCTGACGTTCCACAAGAAACAGTCCCTCTAACACACAGCACCAGTAGGAGGCATGATAAAGGATGTCCTCCAGGAGTAGAGGAAGGTCACAACGGACAAATGGATACTAAACATCATACAATACAGATACTGTATAGAGCTAGAAAAACAGCCTTCAAACAGAAAACCAAGAACAAGGCATACTCAGCAAAGGAACTTTTGCTCTTGCGACTAGAAGCGCTGAAACTGCTCAGCAAGGAGGAGATAGAGGTAGTACAGTATAACCAAGGAACAAGGGGGTTTACTCAACTTATTTCCTCATGCCAAAGGTGAACGGAACACTAAGACCTATCCTAGATCTAAGGTTCTGTAGTAGGGGATCGCTGTGTATAGTCATAATCATGTGAATAGTCCCGCCCATGTGCGTGGACCCCGGAGCTCTTCAATAGATAGTCTCTTAAGTTGTCCGCTTCTGCAGTCCTGCATAGACACTTAAGAGATAATACAATAAAGCAGCCTGAAACAAACTAGGCTACTCTGGCCATTACTTCATCCTGAAGTGAAAAAGATAGCCAGGTAACAATTAAATTTAATTATTTTACTTAGTTTCACATATAGAGAAACTCCCCTTCACAAAGACCCTTTTTCATGATAGAGATGAAGGGTTGGACAGACAAGCCCCAGAGGCTGCCTTTGTGTCTGTAAATGGATACTGTGCCTTCAGAGACCCTCTGTATAAGATGATGCACAGCCAAAAGCCAGTTACTTTAAGTTCTTTTTTCCGGCTCCTGCTAGCAGGACCCTGGAGCATTGAGCTCTACCTTTAGTGGTATATCTTTCAATTATTGAGCATTATACTTAGTATGAGAGTTTCACTCAACGTTTTTGACCTTTCCCTTCCGTTTGCTGTCTCTTTTGGGCAGTTAGCCCACATTTTTCTTGTCAATGCCATGTTCGAGGCATGTGGGCTGCTGAATTCATATCTGTGCATAGATCGCCGCCTAGTGTTTGGTCCGGATGATTGCACATTGTTGTCCTGGAAGAGTCTTCGAAGTATCACAAGATGGGTGGCTCCTCCCCTGGATTACAGTGCACATGGGCATCCTCTCCATCCTCAGATTGTTTTTTCCCACCATTGGGTTCGGATGTATTTTCTTGACTCAAGTTCGGAATCGATATAAAACTTTTTTCAAAAGGCCTTCGGGGTGTCGGTATTGTCTTTCGTTCGGTGTCACGTACTTTCTCCAGTTCTTCGAGTCGGACGTCGAAGGCAGCTTGCCTTTTTCGACTCCAAAGGCCCCATCAACAATCGACAATGGAACGGAGCCCGTTCAAATTATGCCCCGTTTGCAACTCTAAATACCCTCACATTGATGTGCAATAAATGCCTATCACGGGACCATGACGAGGCCAGCTGCATGGCCTGTTCTCGGTTCAGGTCGAAGAAAACACCGGCTTCGGCGCGCCGCGAGACAGTCTGCGTGGAAAACGGGGCCCGACCCAGAGAACATCTTCGAGGCTGAAGACGACGAGGGCGTCGAAGGAGAGGATCCTGAACAGCAGTCGGATCCTGCGTCGGAGCAGAACTCTAACTATGATGAAGACGAAGAAGAAGACTACGTCCATGATGAAGACATCGTCTAGGTAGGAGACGACGCACAGGCCATCGGAGCCGTCGATGACGACTCAAGCGATGAGCAAGGCCCAACCGCAGTCGCGGGGCCCGATAATGACACTGTACCTTCAAAGGCTCAGGTCGAGGCATCGCCGGAAGGCCTTAGCCAAGATCTTAATCCACATTCTATAGCCCCGCGTCAAGGCCCGGCTAAGAATATTTCTAAGGAGCCATCGGTCGATCAACCACAATCAGCGGTGAAATCGAAACTGAAACCAACAGACGCTAAACCGAAACTGCTAAAGACAGTCATCGGATCGACGACCTCGGGTTCATCGGATCCAATCAGATTGAAGAGTGTCATCGACCCCTCGGGGTCACAAGGAGGTGTCGGCACGAAAATCGGGGCGCCGAAGCCTGTATCGAAGGTCAAGCACGTCGCACTGACGCAGTCGACGTCGACGTCCAAAGATGGCGACACTAACAAGGGACTTAAGGCTCAGAAGACTCTCGATCCGAAGCTTCCAGCCTCCAAGCCACTGCTGGTCAAGGCCTTCGAGTCGAAGACCAAAATCGACCCGAAAGAGCATGTCAAGTCGAAGCAAAAGAGCGTGCCTGCTGTGCACCAAGAGCTCGAGTCGACGCATGGCCACAAACAAACTAGTGATAAAACGAAGTCGGTCGGAACGAAGACGGAGCCACCCTCGAAGCAGGTCGGTCCGTCTCCAATGCTTACGCCACCAATTAAGTACGGACTGCCCCCGACCGCACGCCCTAAGGCATTCCAGACACAAAAAACACCGACACAGCCACAAAGGTGTCGGTAGCCTCAAGAACTCGGCCCATAGAAGAGGACGTTGTGTTCCAAGCGCCATCCTATGATAATCAGTCAAAACTATTCATCGACTCCGATTCTGGAAGACTCACTATTTATAAAAGAAAGATCATTCCAGAGAATCTTATGGAGTCGTACAAGATCCCACTCAAAAAGAAAAGGGACTCTGCCACCTCACCTGTTCTTTTTGAACCTGTAGAGTCCTATGGACAGGAATACACCTATTCTCCCACACGTACCAATGAGGATGTGGGGTAAGGATACAATGAGGAAGAATTTACTTATCCTATTGACACAGATCAAGAGGAATCTCAACCCTGGACTGACATTGTTGACCCTGGTGAGCCACACACCACGCCTGACTCAGTCCTATACAGTCAAAACCTCGCCTACTGAAGATACAGCTGCGTTTAACGCACTGATTGAAAGGGCAGCCAATAACCATGATGTAGAAATGCACGCTGACCCGGTAGAGGAAGACTTTTTGTTTGACACTTTCTCAACTACAGAAAGATCGGTAAGGACATTGCCTATGCTAAAGGGTGTCCTTAAACACGCTGGTGACATTTCCAAAGAAACCACAAGGGCAAGGGTTGTGAACCCAAAAATTGAAAGGAAATACCGGCCTGCGCCTGTAGACCCTACGTATATCAAAGGCTAGCTCCCATTGGACTCCTTAGTAGTGGTTAATGCTCGTAAGAGAGCGAACTCTCAGACAAGTGGTGATGCTCCTCCTCCGGACAAAGAATCCAAAATCTTGGAAGCTTCTGGCAAACGAGTAGCGGCTCAAGCGGCAAATATTTGGAGAATCTCAAATACACAGGCCCTATTAGCCAGATATGATAGGGCTCATTACGACACGTTAGAGCAGCTACTACAACACCTGCCTGATGTTTATAAGGAGGGAGCAGAAATGCTGATACAGGAGGGGAAGCTGATTTCAAATGCATCCATTAAATGTGTGCTAGATGCAGCAGACACAGCAGCTAGCAGCACAAGTGTGATGCTCAGAAGGCATGCCTGGCTCCACATCTCTGGTTTCAAGCCAGAGATCCAAACAACTTTACTCAATCAGCCGGTTAACCCTGACTTTCTATTTGGTCCCGATGTAGATACAACACTAGAAAAATTAAGAGACACTGAGACAGCCAAATCCATGGGAGCTCTGCAGTCACAACAGTTCAGGGGCGGTTCCTTTCGTCGCTCCGGTAACAGGGGAGCCTCTAGAGGTCAAGCATTACAGCAAGCCCAATACAACAAAGGAGGAAAAAAAGACCACCTATAACAAAAACAATAGGGGTGGATACCGTGGGAACAGCACCAAAGGCAGAGGACGAGGAAATAATAATGCCAGGTCCTCAGCCACCAATAAACAGTGACATCTTCTCACTGCCCCCAGACCATATAACACCGGTCGGGGGAAGACTTCAGCAGTTCCTGCCAGTCTGGGAAGGCATTACCACAGACAGGTGGGTGAGACAACGTATCCAATACGGCTATTGTCTAGAGCTAACCTCCACTCCACCCAACATACCCCCAAGGCACCATCCTATGTGGCCGCAGAGCACATGCACTTATTGCAGCAAGAAGTCATCGGCATGCTGCAAAAAGGGGCCATAGAACTCGTGCCTTTAGAACAACAGGGTACAGGGGTGTACTCACTGTACTTCTTAATCCCAAAGGAGGACGGGTCACTCAGGCCCATTCTAGGCCTCGAAGGCTACAACAGCAACGTCGAAACCAGGTATAACTATATACTCCCTGTCAACTCTGGGCTCTGAGTCTAAAAGACATCAAAGATCAGCGTCGAGGGGACGGAAGTTGAGACCTCGGCTGAGGTAGACATCGAGGACATCCCAGTCAACTTCGACACATCATCGCCGTCTGTCTAGGAGATATCGGTGCTCACCGTCGAGGCGACACCGCCGCTCGCCGTTGATGCGCAGGTCGCCATCGAGGAGAAGGTCGAGAAGATTGATGTCCTCATGAAGAAAGTCGACGTAGAGGAGGTACCATCGTAGCTCAACGTCGGGAGACCAGTCACCCTCTGTGGTCAGCCTCTCCACGTCTGCAAGTAGCCGATTGCAACGGCGTCGACGTTCACCATCGAGGGGCACCGCTTCCTCTTCAAGGCCAGCCCGCAAGCGGAGGATGGTAATGTGTACCTCGGACTCTGAGTATTCCAGGACCTATTCTCCAACTCGGACACTGGAACCTGCTCAGCCTGTGGTTCCTCGTAAGTCGCCTCTGCGGCCCAGGACGCATACTCCTCCTCCTCCTCCACCACTTCCTCTTCCTCTTCCTCCACCTTCTCCTCCGCCTCCACCTTCTCCTCCGCCGCCTCCTCAACCTCTGTCTGCTCCACCTGTGCCAGTGGTCCCAGCGGAACCAAGAAGGCCAAGATCACAATCTCGGCCAAGACATCGCTCTCGCAGCCGGCACCATTCTTCTACAAGATCTCGCCGACGTAGTTGTCACAAGAGATCACGTTCCTGATATACTAGGGACACGGAGTCCTCTAGTGTGGGAAGATACTCGCCAACACTGTCGGACTCTCCACCTCAGAGTGTCTCCTGTTGATGACATTACCACGTTTCAGGAGGTTCTTGTAAGGGGAGCGACGAAACTGGGCATTTTGCGGTCTGTGCCTGCTCCTACTAAATCTGTGATTTTTGAAAAACTGCAGCGCAAGCAAGCCTCCCGGCCTCTGCTTCCTTTGATACCAGGGCTGGAGGAACCGGCGATGGATTTGTTCCCGACTCCTGCCTCGATGAAATCGGTGCCTTCGAGGCTCAAGAAGAAATACCGTCACCTGGACTCTGACCCTGCATTTCTTCGGTCGGAACCCCTCGCCCCCCTGGATTTAGTCATCGTGGTGGCAGCAAAGAAGCAGCATGCTACGGCTCCTTCGACCACAGTCCCTCCGGACAAGGAAAGCCGTAAGCTTGATTCTGTGGGGAGGAAAGTCTGCAACACTGCAGCCACTTCGATGAAGGCGGCGAGGTCTACTGCCCTCCTGGGCCGGTATGACCGTTCCTTGAGGGAATCTCTTTACCAGTTCATGGACCTACTACCTAGGGACAAGCGTGAGGATTTCCAAGAGGTACTCCACAAGGGACTGATCATCTCGATTCGGATTATCAGCGCCGCTGCGGACACCTCTCTTTGCAGCCCATGGGTATTGTCATGGTGTTACTCTGCGACGCCATTCATGGTTGCGTCTCACCCCCTTGAAACCGGAGGCCCAGCAGTGCATCGCAAACCTCCCGTTCTCGGGTGCCACCCTCTTTGGTTCCCATGCGGACGAGGAGATGGCCCGGATGAAGGCTGAGGTCGAGACCCTCAAGACCGTTGTCTTTGGAAAAGCCTAAAGAGCAACGTAGGAATTTCCGCCTTTTCCAATGGCGTTATTTTTCTCACCGGTTCCAGTGCGGGCAGGGCCGTCAGGCTGGACTGCAGCAGGGGTTTCAACGGCAACGGTTTCAGAGATGTCAGAGGCAGGGGTAACCAACCAGCCGTAAACAGTGGGGAACAAGGCTGGTTCTAAGCCCTGAAAAGTTACTTCCCCTTCTGTTACCCACTCCGGTGGGGGAAGCATTCAAAATTAATCTGACGGAGTGGAGAAAGATAACTCTGGACAATTGGGTGCTGAATATTCTTCGCAATTAATACGGTCTACGTTTCACCAGCCATCAATATACTACCAGTTCGCTCACACCTATTGCGCGAACTTCAGGTGGAGGCCGATACCCTGTTATATGTTGTATGCTCAGACGTGAGTCCCATGCCCTCCACACCACTCGAGTCAAGCTATCCTGGCTGAAGACGGCTGATAGCCATGAAACCGGTCCTAGGATGCTTGATTCCGGTCCAGGTCAGACATGGCTTGGCAGTTCGGGCTGGACTGTTCCCATGAGGCACAGGGTCAAGGCTGATTTGCATATGGCCATGTCTGAACTGGGGTGGTGTGGAGTGCACAAAACGATGGATTTAGGCCCAGGTCTCTGTACTGGGGTGAATGTATGACATTGAGCTGCATTCTGTCCATCAACTGTTATTTTTGCAATTGTCACCCCGAGTGGGATGGGTATGCTCAGACGTGAGTCCCATGCTCTCCACACCACTGGAGTTAAGCTATCCTGGCTGAGGACGGCTGATTGCCAGAAACAGGTCCTAGGATGCTTGATTCCGGTCCAGGAAAGACATGGCTTGGCAGTTCGGGCTGGACTGTTCCCATGAGGCACAGGATCAAGGCTGATTTGCATATGGCCATGTCTGAACTGGTGTGGTGTGGAGTGCAAAAAAACGACGGATTTAGGCCCAGATCTCTGTACTGGGGTGAATGTATGACATTGAGCTGCATTCTGTCCATCAACTGTTATTTTTACGATACCCTGTTAAGAAACAGGGCGATAGAACGGGTTTCTCCTACTCAGAGGGGACAAGGCCTATATTCTAGGTTCTTTCTCGTATGCAAGAAGGAAAAGAACAAATTCAGACACATTCTCGATTTGCGACAAGCGAACAAATGGATCTGCAGAGAAAAGTTCTGCATGTTATCCCTGCACCAAATCTACCCTCCGCTGCATCAGGGAGACTGGCTATGCACAATAGATCTGTAAGACGCATACTTTCATGTGCCCATAGCAAGGAAACATCAAATTCCTATGGTTCCTGGTTGGCACCAATCACTACCAATATACAGTGCTTCCATTCGGTCTGAAGTCTGCACCCAGGACCTTTTCAAAATGCATGGCGGTGGTTGCAGCACACCTATGGAAGAGCAAGGACCTTTTCAAAATGCATGGCGGTGGTTGCAGCACACCTATGGAAGAGCAAGGTGTTCGTCTATCCGTACCTGGACGAATGGCTGATCAAAGCAGCCACGTTTCAGGAGGCGCAACTGCATTTCAACAGGATGGCCGTTCTGCTGAATCGCTTGGGTCTTCACAACAATCTCTCAAAGTCTGTCCCGACTCCTGTCCAGTGTCTGCAGTACCTGGAAGCCTCCATTGATACACGCACGGCAGACGTGTGTCCTTCGGGGGAGCGGCGCTTGTCAATCCTTCGGAAGGCTCAGACTCATGTCCTTCCCTCGCCGACGGTGTCCTCTCTCCTGGGTTCCATGGCTTCTTGTATCTTCCTCACTCCACATGCGGCCTCTGCAGGAATGTCTGGAGAATCAGTGAGACCAGAAACAAGGGAGTTAGGAGGACAGGATTCAGCTGTTGCAGCATGCCGTCCAGTCCATAAAGTGGTGGTGCTCACCGCAAAATCTCCTCAGAGGGATTACGTTCCACAAAGATATCGGCTCAGACTATTGTGACCGATGCATCTCTCCACGGCTGGGGAGCGCATTCAGACCACCTACAGATGCACGGCACGTGGTCCCAGATGGAGACCACAAATCACATCAACTTCCTGGAACTCTGAACGGTTCACTTAGCGCTGAAAGCCTTCCAGCCATCCTTTCGAACCAGCTCCCTGCTTGTGCAGACGGACAACACAACTACGATGTACTATCTCAACAAGCAGGGGGTGCTCATGATCGCGCACATTGTCTCGGGAAGCGCAGACATCTGGAACTGGCTGCTGGCCAGAGACCTGACCATAACGGCAACTCATCTGCCAAGTGTGCAGAATGCTCAGGCAGACGCGCTCAGCAGACTCGTTCAAGAAAATCACGAATGGCTCTTAAACAACGAGGTGGTAAGAGAAATCTTCGGAATTTGGGGCACTCCAGAAATCGATCTGCCACCGCAGAAAACTGCAAATGCCGAGACTTCGCCTCTAGGTTTTACCAACCGGAGACGCTTGATAATGCACTGTGGATCAACTGGTCGAACAGCTTTCTCTAAGCTTTTCCACCCATTCCCCTGATCCCGACAGTGTTGATCAAACTTTCCCAATCGCGTGACAAGATGATCCTCATTGCTCCGGAGTGGCCTCATCAGTGATGGTTCACCGACCTACTACACTGGTCTCTCCTGCAGCATCTTCGACTTCCTTGTCGGCCGGACCTTCTCTCAAATCTCTTGTCATTGAATTTGGCAGCATGGCTCCTGAGCTAGTGCAGTATGGACATTTAAATCTCCCTCAGAACTGCATGGAGATATTGAAGGAAGCGAAAATACCGTCTACACAGACTTCCTATGCATACAAAAGTAAGATTTTGCATTTGGTGTGCTACTAAACATGCAGACCCTACATCCTGCAAGGAGGATGTCATTCTTCCTTACTTGCTACATTTGGCTCAATCTGGCCTTAATTTTCATTCCATCAAAGTTTACCTAGCAACTTTGACTGCGTATAGGAAATGCCCTTCACAAACTTTATTTTTTCAAATCCCAGTCATCAAAGATTTTTTCTGGAAGGTTTGAAGGTGTTTCCTCCCATTAGGGGTCCTTCGCCTCCGTGGGAGCTTAATGTGGTGCAGTCTAGACTGAGGGAGCCTTTTGAGCCCATTCATAAGGCTTCTCTCCAGCATCTGTCCTGGAAGGCAGCTTTCCTTGTAGCCGTAACATCTGCTCGCAGAGTGAGTGAAATCCAGGCTCTCTGTTGTCAAGAGCCTTGTACTCCGTTTCATTCATCGAAGGTTGTCATGAGAACTCACCCAAAGTTTCTTCCTAATGTGGCGTCAAGAGTTTCATGTGAATCAAACTATTACTTTGCCCATGTTTTTTCAGCATCCTTCCTCTCCTGCGGAGAAGTACCTTCATTCTCTCTGTGAGAAGGGTGTTGAAATTCTACTTAGATAAGACTAAGGCGATTCGTAGATCTGATCAATTGTTTGTTAACTATGGATATGTCCGGACTGGTCATGCTACCTACAAGCGATCCATCTCTTGGTGGATTGTGTCCTGTATTCAACTGTGTTATCAGAAAGCCAACAAGACTAGTTTAAAAGCCTATGGCTCACTCTACCAGAGGTAAAGCTGCTACAGCGGCTTTACTCCGTAACGTCCCTATTGCAGAAATCTGTAAGGCTGTCACTTGGAAGTCGGTCCATACCTTTGCTAAACACTACTACCTGGACTCTGATGCCAGGGCAGATGCTCAGGTTGGGCAGGCTTTGCTGAGGAATCTATTTGCACAATAGTGGGTCTGTCTGTTTCTTCCACCGCTGGTTTTTTGGGGGATGGGCTGGCCATTCTATTCACATGATTGACTATAGAGAGATCCCCTACTACAGAAAGAGTAGTTTCTTACCTGTAACTCCAGTTCTGTAGTAGGGGTATTTCTGTGATAGTCGTAAGCAACTCGCCCTACTCCCCGGTGGATGAAACCGTGATATGCTGAAGGCAGCAGGCCTGGCTTTATACACCTTCAAAAAGAACTGAAAGTAACTGGCCTTTGGCTGTGCATCATGGGATACCGAGGGTCTCTGGAAGGATTCTTAAAGGCACTGTATCCATTTACATACACATATAGGCAGCCTCTGGGGCTTGTCTGTCCAACCCTTCATCTCTATAATGAAAAAGGGTCTTTGTGAAGAGGAGTTTCTCTGTGTGAAACTTAGTGAAATAATTAAATGTAATTGTTACCTGTTTATCTTTTTCACTTCAGGATGAAGTAATGGCCAGAGTAGCCTAGTTTGATTGAGGCTGCATTATTGTCTTTTATGATCTCTTAAGTGTCTATGCAGGATTGCAAAAGAGTACAACATAAGAGACTATATCTATTGAAGTGCTCTGGGGTCCACGCACATGGGTGGGACTATTCACATGATTATGACTATCACAGAGATGACCCTACTACAGAACTGGAGTTACAGGTAAGAAACTACTCGAACAAATTCATAAGAACTCAAAGATTCAAAATGACTTCCCCACAAGAGGTAATACCACAGATAAAACAAGGAGACTACATGGCAACTATAGATTTAAAGGACGCGTTCTTGCACATCCCCATCAACCTCAAGCACAAACGTCTACTAAGGTTTGTGATCAACCAAATTCACTACCAGTTCACAGTACTGGCATTCGGACTCCAATGTGCACCAAGGTTGTTTACAAAATGCCTAGCAGCAGTAGCAGCGCACCTACGAAGGCAAGGAATACATGTATAGCCCTACCTCGACGACTGGCTCATAGAGGCAAGTTCATATAGCCTCTGCAAACACATCCAGCAGGTTGTACAAACCCTGAGCCTACTGGGTTTCTCAATTCATTGGAAAAAATTGTCAACCGAGCTGGAACAAATCAAAATATGCTTAGAGGCGGAGATCAGCGTCATACAGGCCAAAGTGTTCCCCAGCAGGAAGAGAACATTGGCGATACTGAAGGAAACACGTCTTTACCGCAAGGGGCAAGTACTGACAGTGAGGACGGTGAGCAAGCTAATTGGAATAATGGCGTCATGCATCCACCTGGTCCCAGATATTTGACTACACATGAGACCATTCCAGGAATGGATACAGCAGCAATGGTCACAGGCAACAGGGAGTTGTGAAGATCTAGTGGTTGTCACACACGCATTGCATCACGAAATGGCGTGGTGGAACAAGAAAAACATATCACTGGGGTAACCATTCACACAACTGACTCCAACAGTGACCATCACAACGGATGATTCCCAGCTGGAGTGGGGTGGGCACATGAACAAATTCACGGTGAGGGGTCTATGGTCTCAACAAGATGCGGCCAGACACATCGACTACCTAGAACTAAAGATTCTGTTCCTAGCCTTAAATGCATTTCTGAAGCGGCTGTACGGACACAGGGTGTTGATCCAAACTGACCACACAACTAGCATGTTCTACATCAACAAGCAGGGTGGAACACAATCAGTAGCACTATCAGGGCTAGCACAGGAAATATGGACATGGGCCATTCCACTAAGGATAGACCTACTAGCAATACATCTCCCAGGGAAGGACCATGTGGAAGCAGGCAGACTTAGCAGGCAGACGTCAGCAACCTACGAATGGGAGATCAACCAGCAGGAAATAGAAAAAATATTTCTAAGGCGGGGAACACCGCAAATAGACCGATTTGCAACGCAATAGAATGCAAAATGCCAACACTTCGCAACCAGACCATCAGTTACAAGGGATTGCGCTCTGGATAAGTTGGTCATACATTTGCATACGCTCCCCCCCCCCCCCCCCGATACCACTGGATACACAAGGTACTTAACAAATGCAGGATCCGCAACATGACTAATACCTCAGTGGGCCAGACAGTCCTGGTTTTCACAAATGGTGGTAATGGCACAGGAACCAGCACACAGGTTCCCAAGACGAAGGGACCTGTTAACAATGCAGAACGAAGAGGTGCTACACCCAGAGCCAGAGAGCCTCAGCCAAGCAGCATGGCTCCTGAAGTCCTAGAATTTGCACACATCAAACTACCAGCAAGTACTATGGCAGTACTCAAGGAGGCCTACCACAAGAAAGTGCTACATAGCAAAATAGAAAGGTTTCTCCCAATGGTGCATCAAGGAGAAACTACGACGGAAGATCACAAGGGAATCCACAGTACTGGGATACTTCACGCACCTGCTACAAAGCAAACTAAGCTACACATCGCTTTGGGTGCACTTAGCTGTGATAGTGGCTTACACAAGACGAGCAACAGAAACGTTTCTTCACCTCCCAAGTTGTGGAAAGATGTCTGGAAGGAGCAAAAAAATCGCACCCCCAAAGAGGATGCTAGCACAACATGCAACCTCAACGTAGTGCTAACTCAATTGATGAAGGCACCCTTTGAACCTATTCACAAGGCTACACTGCACATGCTCACACTAAAGACAGCCTTCTTAGTGGCTATCACATCGCTACAAAGAGTGAGTTGCAAGTGCCAACTCTCCAAGAGCCCTACCTACAAATACACAATGACAGGATTGTAATGAGAGCGAACCCACACTTCATGCCAAAGGTGGTGTCTCGCTTCCACATTAACCAAACAATCCACATACCAAGTTTGTTCCCAAAACCTACCACAAGCACAGAAAGGGCGCTACACACGCTAGACGCCAGAAGGTCTGTAATGCAATATATAGAAAGGACAAAGGAGTGCAGAAAAACAAAGCAATTCATCAGATAGACATCTAGCCAAAGATTCCTTAACTTAGAATATCCCTAGACGTCAGACTGGATCCGGAAAAGTTTTTTGTTGCAGCACCTCTGCGCACCATGGGACGGTGCCACATGACCCCACCCTGACGTCATCCACATACGTGACGTCAGCGAGGTCATATAAGTCCCTCTCGGCGCGCTGATGTCAGTTTCCTTTTCCGTGTGCAACGTGGACCCGGAGTAAGCGGTTCCTCTGGCCTGTTTTAGAGGCCCCTTTTCGACGCTTCGAGTCTGGAACAGTGTGCGATGCCTAGTAAGCGGTTCCTCTGGCCTGTTTTAGAGGCCCCTTTTCGACGCTTCGAGTCTGGAACAGTGTGCAATGCCTTCGGGCTTTAAAACTTGTACTTCCTGTTTGCGGCAAATGTTCGCGATGGCCCCGCATATTATCTGTGTGGTGTCTGGGCGAGCACCACGACTCCACGGTCTGCGATGCCTGCCAACACCTCAAGCCGAAGTCCAGGCTGGAGCGTCGGATGAAGCTTCTTTCGGAATGGCTGTCCCAGTCGGAGCCATCTCGTCCCCCGGCCTCTTCATCTCCGGCAGGTCCCTCCAGTTTCCAGGTCTGCCGTCAATCGCCCTCTGGGGCCTGGGGCCGTCATTCACCACTTATTGGTAAGTCGAGGCGCATGTTGCCGAAGTCCTCTACCTCACTTTCTTCTGTTGTCGGGGGCACTTGTTCCTGGAACATTCTGGACGAGCACCCCCGACAGTCTCTTCCCCCCACCCCCTTTTTTTTCTGCCCAGTGCGGGGGCGACTCGGGCCCAAATGGAGGTCTATGCTGTGGCTTTGCAGGCCTCCATTAGATCCTCTCCCATTACTGGGGTGTCCTCTGGGCCTCCGCTACTTGCGGGATGCCCAAGGGACTCGCCGGTGGGTTTGCCCCCAGCCCCGAATGAGCCCTTGCCCCCCAGGGACGTCGGAGATGTGGTCATCAGGGCGCGGCCAGGCTGGGTCCCCCTCTATGACCCCCTGCACCCCTGCCGTGCCGCATAGTCCCCCGGGGCTCCAGCTGTCTGCCTTGAGCACACCCCGGCCTTCCGCGCAGGCTGCCACCTGTCTGGGGTCGGTGCCGTTAACTCACCTCCACGGCTCTGCCTCCGCTTCTTTCGTCTGAGTCGGAGCCTGTTTTCGTTGAGGCAGTGTCGGCGCCGGAGGCTTGACTCACCGTCTCCTTCTTCTTCCTAAGTGGAGCTTGTCGTAGTCTCGGCGCCTGACGAGCCATGATCGGTGCCAACAAACGTCGTTTTGGCGCTGCATCGACGCCGGGTTGTTGACTCTTCTCCGGAACCCTCTGGAGAGTTTGGCGTCACCAGACGATGCCGGATGTGTTCTTACCTGTGCCCCCCTTGGAATTTGTGGACCCAGCAGGATCCCCACCTCCTCAGGAGCCCCCGGACCCGGCAGGCTCCTCGCCTCCTCTAGAGCCCCATCAGGATCCTCCTTCAATGGGGTTCCCTTCAGTTGGGCTCTGGAGGATTAGCTTACAGCCCTCCCATACAGATGAGCTGGTGTCCCCTCCATGGATTGCTACCGAGGCTGGTGCGGCTTTTCTGAGTAGTCTCCTTGACCACTTGCATTTTGGACATATAACCCCCTTTAGCATCTTTGTCTGTGGACCCTCTGCTGGAGGTCCTTCACCGTGGGTCCGGGAATGTGGAGCCGCTTCTGCGTTTTGAAGCTTCTCTTTATGCCCTTTTGGGTACCAGGATTCGGCCAGCTTCGGGTGATCTGGTATCTCGTTCAGTTTTGCGCCGCCACCGTAATGTTCCACATGACCCGGTTTGCCTATTTGTGAATCCTGACTTGCAGGGAAATGTTTTGCAAACTCCCTTCCCCGACTAATGCTTCCTCCCTCTCGGGAGTCCAGATGGCTTGAGTCATGGGGTCGGAACATCTTTGCCTCCACTAGTGCTGCCCTACGTTCCCTAAATACAGTGTGTTCTGGCTCGGGCTAACTCTGCCCTGTGGGACAGCAGAGTCGTTTCTTCTTGCCACCTCTGAAGTCACTCCTGTTGACCTCCATCTCCGGGATGGCCATGACCTTGCTGAATTCACGATCCGCTCGGCCTTAGATACTGCGGATTCCTTCAGTTGGGCTATGGCTGGTTCAGTTGCCTTGCGGGGCCATGCCTGGTTGCGAGATAGCGTGTTCCCGGAGAATATCCGGGAGCGACTTGTTGAATCTGCTGATCAGCGCCTCCTTGCAGGCTTTTGCCCTCCCCCTTAGGCCTGTCGTCCTCAGGCGTTTTGTTCTGGGGTGGTACCTTTTCATTTAGCATCCTTTAGATGTGTTCTTTGTTTTAGGCTGGCAGTAAGCCTTGGGTCTTCTTTTCGTATGGTCGGGGTGATTACCCTTTCATTTAGCATCCTTTCGATGTATAATGCTTATTGAGCTGGCAGTTGGCCTGCTGTGGCAGTGTTCCACAGATTGCTCTGTCTGGTCCCCTGACTGTGGTTTGCCCTAAGAGGTATTCACTGCTGTTTGGGGTGTGAATACTCCATGTGGGGTACTTGTTTGCTATTATATAGCTCTGCTTGTATCAACTGGGCCTAGAGATCCCTTGGGCTCTACGCGTCACCTGGTGCTGTTATGTTCCGTTGTACGGTGCTCAATGTTGTGCCTTGGCGCCATCTGTACGCCATGGGTAGTCTTGCTTTTTGCCTCCTCCTCCTTGGGAGGGTTTCATAGTGTTTCTCCCACTCCCACTCCCACTTCCAATGCGGCTACCGCCTGCCATTAATGAAGTAGGTGTGCTCCTATAAGACCATGTTGCATAGTCCTGACATATAGGCCCACATGCATCAAGCATTTTTGGAGTCGCAAACGGTGCGATTCCTTAAAATCGTCCATTTGCGATTCCAAAAGTGCTTTTTGGGATGCATGAAGCAATTTTAGAATTCGTAACATTTTTGCGAGTTCTAAAATTGCGATTGCTTTTAAGAAGTCGCAGATGTGCGATTTCTTAAAAGCAATGCATCATTACTTTTAAAAGTGCAAATTCGCAATTAGGGTGTCAAATTTACCGAGTGATTGAACCACTCGGTAAATTTGGAAAAAGTGTTTAAAATGCTGAAAATGTTTTTTTTTTCAACATTCATGTTTCACACACACATGTCCTTAGGACATGTGTGTGTGAAACATGATGCGAAAAATACATTTCAGAGGTGCATGGGGGGGTCCTTTGGACCCCCCCCCCTGCACCCATGAAATTTTCAAAGTGCCATTCGCAATTTGCTAATGCCTTCCCATTGACTCCTATGGGCCTTTTGGCCCATAGGAATCAATGGGAATTGCGAAAATTAACTTAAGAATTCGGTATTTATTTGGGATTCTGTAAAAATTGCGATTTTTACCGAATCACAAAAGAATACCGAAAATAATGATGCATAGCATTTTGCAATTCTTAATTTGCGATTCCTTATTTTTCGCAAATTAAGAAGTGCAAAATGTCTCAATGATGCATGTGGGCCCTAGTCCTCAACTATAAAAGACATTAAAGGGATTATTGTTTGGTCCATATTGAAAATAATGAAAAAATAATGTTCTTAATATTCTTTCTCCCTTCTATTCCATGTGTCAGAAAGCCCATTTTAGCAGCAATGATGATATCTTAGGTATTTTGTTATCCCTGGATTCCCTGTCTCCTCAATTATTCAACATCTGAAAGAAACAGGTTAGTATTAAATTCCTTACCTTAGAATTTCCCCAGGCGTCAGACTGGATCCGGAAATTTTTGCGTAGCAGTACCCTTGCGCGTCGGTAGGCATAGTCTGCGACTCCGCGTCTGTCATCGGCGATGGGGCGCCGGAATGACGTCGCCGGAGTACTTAGACGCTGCCCTCGCGCGCGGACGTCAGTTCTTCTTTTTTCCACGCCAGCAAGCGCCGATCTGGAAAAAGTGGTACCCTTCAATTTTTAACTCCACTTTTTCGATCATTTTTGATCTACTTCAAAGTCTGTACGACTCCGACGGTGCCGGTAGGGATGCCCGGGTTCAAACCCTGCGCCGACTGATGTCGGTCACCGACCCCCATCGTTGGTGTCTTCATTGCCTAGGCATCAACCACGACGACCAGGCCTGTTCCGACTGTCGAGCCCTGACGTCTAAGGCTAGGCGGGAGCGGTCCCGCAAGCAGCCCGAGCTCCGGCAGTCTACCCCCCTCCCCCCTCCCCCCGCCGCTCGAGGTCCTGGTCCACGAGAAGGTCGAGGGACCGGTCGCGGGGTCGGAGCCACCATGGCTCCGGGAGTCGTTCACGGTCTTCAGGCTCCTCAGGTAAGCACAAGAAGTCGAAGAGACGTCATCGCTCTTCCAAATCCCCCCGACGCTCGCGCGTCTGGGCGACACCGCCCACGCAGCTCCGCCGGAGCCGCGGGCGTTGCGGCCTGCTCCATACCAGACGGTCCCATGGCAGCACGCGAAGCCGGAGGAGATCGAGGCCTTCCTCTCGGCCATGATGTCGCTCACTCCTCCGTCGGGCTCCGTGGCACCTTCGGCTCTGCAGCCCCGACTTGGAATCCCAGCGGGTCGGGTGCTTTGGCCCCGACGCCGTCGGGTGCTTCGGTCCCGATGCCGCCGGTGACTTTGGTCCCGGCGCCCCAGGATCCGGGTCGCCACCGGTCGACCTCACGACCTCGCCGGTGCCGGCCCTTATGGTGTCGCCCCTGGTTGTCTCCGATCCCTCCCTCGATTCGGGTCCGGCGCCACTCGGCGCCGTATCCGACGCCGATGGGGGATTTAAACTTCTATGACCCGGCCCCATCCTTTGGTCCTGAGTATCAGGAGATGGGTGGTGAGGGGGATTGGGAGGTGTCTGAAGACCCTCTGACACGGGAGTGTCAGTCTTACCAAGACTGGTCAGGAGAGCTAGGGGACGCCAGTGGTCTGGATGCCTCGCCAGACACTGGCTTTGTCTCGCCTCGTACCGTGGCTACGGAGGAGGGGGCTGCTTATAGTGTGGTGTTGACGCGGGCAGCCCAGGCCTTATACCTTGAGCTCCCCGTCGCAGCCGTGAGGACTAACCTCCTCACTGAGGTCCTTAAACCACATGCTAGCTCTGCCGAGCCTCTGCTGCCGTTTAATGAGGCCTTGTCTGACGTTCTTCTGGGCACCTGGTCCAGGCCCGCTGCAGGTCAGCCTGTAGATATAAACGTGGCCAGACGCCACCGCCGGCTCCGTGCGACCCTGCTTTCCTGTCCACCCACCCCACCCCCGAGAGCCTGGTCATCCAGGCCTCTAACTCCCAGACCGCATTCCCGACGGCTCCCTCTGATCGGGAATCCAAGAGGTATGAGCAGTACGGAAAGAAAGTATTCTCATCCTTGAGTTTGGGATTGTGGTCAGTCAACACCGCATGCCTCTTGGGCCGCTACACCCACTCTCTGTGGGACACAGTTGCGGATGTGCTGCCACAATGTCCGGAGGAGGTCCGGACTAAACTCACCCAAGCCCTTGCGGAGGGTCGAGATGCGGCACGGTACTCCATCCGGTGTGGGCTGGACACCACAGACTCACTGGGCAGAGTGATGGCAACGACGGTGGCGATTCGTCGCCACGCCTGGTTGAGGTCCGCCAACTTCTCGGCTGATGTCCAGAACACTCTTATGGACATGCTGTTTGATGGCCGTCGCCTCTTTGGCGACAAGGCAGACCATGCGCTTGAGCGCTTTAAGGACTCCAGGGCTACGGCCAAGTCCTTGTGCCTCTCGGCCCCGCGCCAGCAAACGGGTGCCTTTCGCTCCTTTCGTGGCCAAGGAAGGGACGCCCCCACACGTGCTGCCAGCCACGCACCGCAGTCTAACATCCGTGGCGGCGGCCGGGGACCCCGGCACGGCCAGTCCACACCTGCCCCTGGAGCATCCGCTTCGAAACCTTCCTAGTCTGAGCTTTCAGGCCCATGTGACGCCAGTGGGGGGCAGGGTTCGCCATCGCCACCTCCACTGGCGCACTGTTGCATCGGACAGGTGGGTGCTGCAAATCGTCCGGCTTCAGGACCGGTTATTCTACAGAGTCTACTTTGCTCGGAGTTACAGAAGCACTCCGTCACAACATCGACAAGGGTAAGACCATGGCCTTGGTGCTTCTTGACCTGAGCGCGGCCTTTGACACGGTCTCTCATACCGTACTCATTAAGGCCCTTCAGCGCTCAGGTGTCACAGGGACTTCCCTGAGCTGGCTTAGGTCGTTCCGCTCTGATCGCGCCCTGCAGGTTTTTTCATCTACTTCTAAATCCAAATCTCATCCCTTGCCATTCGGTGTTCCCCAGGGCTCAATTCTCAGCCCTCTGCTGTTTAATATTTACATCCGGCCGCTGGCAGTATTAGTGGAGGAATCGGGATTGTCGCTTTTTCATACGCCGATGACACCCAGATCCTCTTCTCTCTGTCATCCGACAACCAATCTGAGCCCTCGGTACTCAGAACCGGCCTCAGTAAAGTGATGGCCTGGATGTACGCCAATTTTCTGAAACTTAATGGCAAATACTGAGTTTCTGATCCTTGGCAAGGACCGCGGTCTCTGGGGCCCTCAACACTGGCCTCCAGAAATGGGTACGTTACCTCAACCGGCTTCCCAGGTGCGCATCCTTGGCTTTATTATGGATGACTCTCTTTCCATGCGGCAGCAAGCTACCAAGGTTGCTGCCACCTGCTTTACCATTTTGAAATGGTTAAGGAAGATTGTGTGGATGCTCCCAGCTCACACCCAGCGTACCGTGGTCCAGGCCTTGGTGACGTCCAGGCTGGATTACGGGAATATTATTTGTGAGTACTAACCAGGAAATTACACGCAAACTGCAGCGAGTACAAAACTCTGCTGCGAGACTACTTTGTCGAGTTCCCAAAACTGTCTCAGCGTCCAAGTCATTGATTGATCTCCACTTGCTTTCAGTGGAAAACAGAGTCAAATGTAAGGCCCTCACGTACATGTTCCGCATTAAGCATGCAAAGGCTCCCGACTATGTACAACAGCTTGCCATCCCTTATGCCCCCTCCCGCATTCTCAGATCCTCTTTTCAAGAGAAATTCCAAGTCCCCATAGTCAAACTGTCTCATATGGGAGGACGTTCTTTCTCTTACCTTGGCCCTTCTCTGTGGAATTCGCTTCCATTGCCCCTTCGCCTACAATCTCACCTTCTGTCTTTTCGCAGATCTATAAAAACTTGGCTTTTCAGCCAATAGTTCCTTTTCCCTTTGTTGTTTCACTGTCGGCGCCAGGAAACCTCTTGGGGTAGCTGTGCGCTGTTGTATACATTTAAATAAATAAATAAAATAAGGGGCTACTCCCTCCCCTTCGAGGCGACCCCTCCAGCCATGCCACAGCAGTACCACCGCGTGTCGGGGGATCACTTGACACTTCTCAGAGAGGAAGTTACGGCCCTCTTGGCCAAGAGGGCCATCAAGCGCTTTCCTGGGCCAGAAGTAGGGTGTGGTTGTTACTCCCACTACTTTCTGGTACCCAAGAAGGGCAAAGGGAGCCTATGCCCTATCTTGTACCTGCGGAACGTCAACTGCTTCCTCCAGCAGGAGAAGTTCAAGATGCTGACACTAGCTCAGGTCCTAGCTGCCCTGGACCCGGGAGACTGGATGGTAGCGTTGGACTTGCAGGATGTTTATTTTCATATCCCCGTCCTGCCGGCCCACCGGTGTTACCTGCGGTTCACGGTAGGCCACGAGCACTTTCAATTTACCGTGCTCCCCTTCGGCCTTACCAGCGCCCCACGGGTGTTCACGAAAGGGATGGCGGTGGTCGCAGCTCATCTGCGCAGGTTAGGGGTTTCAGTCTTCCCCTACCTCGGCGACTGGTTGTTGAAGGCGGGCTCGCCCCGGACAGTAGTCAGCCACCTCCAGACTACGGCCGACCTCCTACACCTGCTGGAGTTCTCCATCAATGTGCCGAAGTCACACCTGTGTCCCTCTCGCAAGCTCCTCTTCATCGGAGCGGTTCTAGACTCAGTGCAGTTTCGGGTTTATCCTCCCGAACAGCTGGTTTGGGATATTCAGGCTATGATTCCGATCTTTCAGCCGTTATCCCGAGTCTAGGTCAGGTTGACGCTGCGGCTTCTGGGGCTGATGGCCTCCTGCATCCTTCTGATGCATCACGCCAGGTGGCGGATGCGGGCTCTGCAGTGGGACTTGAAGTTTCAGTGGGCCCAGCATCAGGTCAACTTGTCCGACCTTGTCTTGATCTCGGAGGGCACTGCAAAACAGTTGCAGTGGTGGCTCACGGACTGCGTTTGGGTCAGCGGCAGATCCCTCTCCCTACCCCAACCGGAGCACGTAGTTGTGATGGACGCGTCCCTCCAGGGCTGGGGGGGAGCCACATGGGAGAGGCGGAGATCAGAGGCCTCTGGTCTCCGGCGGAGTCCCAGCTCCATATCAACCTTCTGGAGCTGTGGGCGATCCGGCTTGCACTGAAGGCATTCCTCCCCTCTGTCCGGGTGTAGTGCAGGTGTTCACGGACACCACCACCATGTGGTACTCCAACAAACAGGGCGGGGTGGGGTCGTGGACCCTATGCCAGGAGGCTCTGCGCCTCTGGCAGTGGCTGGAACATTAGGGCGTTTATCTGGTGGTTCAACACCTGGCAGGTTCCCTGAACGCCAGGGCGGACGAACTCAGCCGTCGGTGCATGATGGATCATGAATGGCGTCTGAACTCGGACGTGGCGCAAGGCCTCTTTCAGCAGTGGGGAGAGCCTTGGTTAGATCTATTCGCCACCGAAGAAAACGCGCAATGTCATCAGTGCTGCACGTTGGAATTTACAAGGCGGCACTCGCTCGGCGACGCTTTTCGCCGCGAGTGGAGCTGCGGTCTGTTGTACGCCTTTCCGCCTATACCACTTCTGCCCAGAGTGCTGAAGAAGATCAGGTGCGACCTGGCCCAAGTTATCCTTGTGGCTCCGGACTGGGCACGAAGGTACTGGTATCCCGAGCTACTCAGTATGTCTGTCGATCCCCCGATTTGTCTGCCTCTTCAGGAGGACCTTCTGTCGCAGCAGCAGAGGACGGTCCTCCACCCGAACCTGACTAGTCTCCACCTCCATGCTTGGAGATTGAGCGGCGACAGTTTCGGCCATTTGACTTGCCTCCTGAAGTTTGTACTGTGATTCTGGCAGCCAGGCGTCCCTCCACAAAGTCGGTATACGCCTGCAGGTGGAACAAATTTTTGGCATGGTGCACAGCAAAGGCTGTGGATCCTCTCTCTGCACCCCTTTATGAGGTTCTCCTCTTTTTACTTTCTCTTGCCCCCAGGGCTCTGCTCTGGGCACTATAAAGGGCTACCTTTCTGCCCTTTCAGCCTTCTTGAAGCTACCTGATCAGCCATCTTTGTTCAAGTCCCCCATTGTAAATAGGTTTTTGAAGGGCATCACACATGTTTCCTCCTGTTCAGTGAGACTTGAACCATGTACTTACTTTTTTGATGTGTGCTCATTTCGAGCCACTTCATAACTGTCCTCTCCGCCTTCTTACTCTGAAGACTGCTTTTCTGGTTGCCATCACCTCTGCCAGGAGAGTGAGTGAGCTCCAGGCTCTTTCCTCTACACCTCCTTTCCTTTCTGTCCATCCGGACAAAGTTGTGTTGTGGACAAGACCCTCTTTCCTGCCCAAGGTAGTCACAGCCTTCCACATCGGGCAGTCCATCACTTTGCCCAACTTCTTTCTGCCTCCGCATCCCTCGAAAGAGGAGGAGAGGCTCCACCGTCTGGACCCAAAACGTGCGCTCTCCTTCTATTTGGATCGCACTCGCCAGTTCCGGGTGGATGACCAACTCTTTGTTGGTTACGTGGGCACTAAGAAAGGTCGGGCGGTGCACAAGCGGACCATCTCTCGGTGGGTCGTCTTGTGCATCAAAGTATGCTACTCCTTGGCTAAAAAAGGAGCCTCCTGTTGGGCTGAGAGCCCATTCAACTCGGGCCACAGCGGCCACTACTGCCCTGGGCCGGGGAGTCCCCTTGCAGGACATATGTCAGGCAGCTACGTGGGCCTCGCTGCACACTTTTGCAAGACACTACTGCATAGACAGCCAAGTCCGGAGGGATGGCTTCTTTGGCTGTTCCGTCCTCCAGGACTTTCTGGTGTGATTATTGGTTCGCAGACCCACCACCGGGGTTGTTTTTGCTGGGGTATCTATTCTAAGGTAAGGAATCTAATACTAACCTGTTTCTTTCAGATGCACAAGTTACTTACCTTCGGTAACGATATATCTGTAAGAAACAGTAGTTGGTATTAGATTCCTTACCGACCCACCCATCCTCCCCGTTCTGCGCACCGATATCTAGGGTTAAGGTCATCCCCTTTCAGGGCCCTAGTTTCATGGCACCAGTGTTGGTTTTTATCATGGCTCTGCGTTTCTGGCACGGAAAAGCTGTGTATAAGAACTGACGTCAGCGCGCAAGGGCAGCGTCTAAGTACTCCGGTGGCGTCATTCCGGCGCCACGACGCCGACAACTGATGCGGAGCCGCAGACTAAGCCTACCGACGCGCAAGGGTACTGCTACGCAAAAATTTCCGGATCCAGTCTGACGCCTGGTGATATTCTAAGGTAAGGAATCTAATACTAACTACTGTTTCTTACAGATATATCGTTACCGAAGGTAAGTAACTTGTGCTTCTTGCCATGAACCTAATCAGTCAGTTCTTACCTTCCGTCCTTCATCACAGATTGATGTATAATTCAGCATCTAAATTGTGTCCTGATGGGTTCTCAGTACCAATGGCTAGAATTGTTCTAGACTCAGTTCTACGTAAATAGAGAGTCCTGTTGCCTCCTCTTTCTTTTTGTTTTATGATCTTGATTTCTGAGTATTTCAGTTGTTTGCTATCACTAGAATGAAATTTGTGGAAGTGTTTAGCCATTGGATACGTGAAGTCTTTGGTTTTTTTTAACTCGTAGGTGTTTTAAAATTCGTAGCTTTAATTTATTGATGATGCTCCCTAGGTACATATTGCATTGGTACTCCAGAAGATGTACAACAAATGATCCACAATTTTCTCAGTTTGACAATTTGAGCGGATATGTGGTCATATTTTGACCATGATCACAGGCTCTGCACTTGGAGCATTTCCAGAATCCCGGAGTGTTGAGCAAAGATGATATAACCTCCTTTTTGGACTCTGTGACTCTGTGACTCTGTGTGAGTATGTCTCCCAAAGATGCTGTTTTTCTGTACGTGATACTGGGTTGGGGAGACAACCTTTGGATAGTTTCATCTAGCATTAAGATGCTCCAGTGCCTCTGAATGATCCTCTTCAATTCATTGCTTTGATTGTAAAAGTCAATGATTAGTCTGGTGGGGTCTCATTTCTTGTTTTGTATCTCTTCAGATTCTCTTTATTTGTTTGTAATAGATCTGCTTTTGTCGCTGCAGTGACTGTTTTTAGCTGTAGTTATTACTTCCATGGGATATCCTCGTTGTAGGAAGCGCTCACTCATTTATTTCAATTGTAGGTTCAGGTCAGATATTTCAGATCAGTTTCTTTTTGCTCGCAGCATTTCTCCGTAGGGAATGCTCCATTTAAGATTTTGTGGGTGTCCCCTGTTCACATGTCAGATGCTGTTACAGGCGGTGTGCTTCCTGTGCATCTTTGTGCATATCCTTTGCCATTGAATAAAAACTTCTACATCCAGGAAAATAATATTCGTTGAGCTTACTGTGAATTTGAAGGTTTAGGAAGTTCCCAAGATGGTTACAATTACCTTCCCAAACTACAAAAAGGTTGTCTGTGAATCGTGACCAAAATGTAATGTTCCCAGATTTTTCATTCATCAGTTCTTCTGTCTCCCATACAGCCATCAGTAAGTTAGCATAAGGTAGCGCAAAAGATGTCTCCATAGCAGTTCCTTGCTTTTGGAGAAAAAGTTTACCTTTGAATAAAAAGACATTGTGTTAAATATGTGAGCATTTTTATTAACATGTCTGAGTGCTCAAGATGACTTATGGACCTTGTTTGTAAAAAAATTGCTTCACCGCTGCTATTCCATCAGAGTGGAGGATGGAGGTGTAAAGTGACGAGACATCAGTTGAGGCCATGACGTAGTTGTCTTTCCAAAAAATTTCATCGATCTTTTTCAAAAAGTCCATTGTATCCCTTAGATAGGACGAGAGTGCTGTAACATAGTTCATGAGGAATATGTCAATAAATCGAGATGTTGATTCTAACAGAGAATCGGTGGAGCTCACTATCGGTCTTCCCGGTGGGTTTTGAGTTGATTTATTCACTTTCAGGAGAAAGTAAATAGTTGCGGTAATTGGATGGTCCGTTTTTAAATACAAGAATTATTGCAGATCAATAGGATTCTTATCTTTCCATACCAATAGTTTGTGATGGTATTCCTCTGTTCAGGTCGTCATTGGATTTGTTTTCATTTTTTCAGAATGTCAAGTCAAGTATACTTTTATTGATTCATTAAAAAATCGTAAAAGGATAGCAAACCATCATAAAACACAATACATTAAATGAGCATTTTTTTTAAACATGAGAAGCGTGAGACGTGACCACAATTAAAAAGCTGACAAGTAATTCAATAAAAAAAATTAAAAAATGCCGGCCAGTAGGTTATTTGTTAACTGGTTCACTTAAATCAATTTTTCCAGTTCCTTAGCAGCTATTTTCCAGAGTTTTATGGCACTGCAGGAGAGGGGAATCGAAAGCCCTCCAAGACACCTGATGACTGCAGCTCGTCAAGTTCTTAATGGTTCAATCTGAAAAAACTACCGAAGAATGGATTTACGGATTTTCAGTAGGAAAGGGCATATGCATAGTAAGTGTAATAGTGACTCCTCCCCTTGACGACAGAGGCGGCATTCATTAGATGGCCATGTAAATTTCCATTTTGGGGTTAAATCCTTTGAGGGGAATGATCCCATACGTAGCAACATCAGGTAATGCTTTTTATGGTAGGAGAGGTGTTCGGTCAGATACTGCTGCGGCTTAATCCTCTGGTAGGCCTGTATCACGGCCCAAGCATGATGTTTTTTTGCGAAGTTCATTTTATCTGTTGACAAAGAGGTCTGCTTGATTGCGGTGTTCACAACGCTTTTGAGACCCGAATACGTTACTGGTGTTAACCAAGCCTCCTCTAGCTGCAATACCGACAAGGATTCCTTTAGGATTGTCGTGGTCGAATTAGCTAGTCAACCCAACAGCGGTGGGCTAGGGTGTTGTCTTCTGACTCACTCATCCTCCAATAATACTTTACTAGAGCACCTTGTCTGGCCATGATCTGAGTTTTTTTAGTCCGAATTCTAAACGGATTTGTTCCTGCGAAGTATCTAGCGGTATAAAAAACATTTTTTTAAAGAATGTCGATTGTGCTGTATTTAATATAGTAGCATCTTTAGTGTTCAAAATTTCGGAGCCATACGAGATGGAAGGTAGGAATTGTGCGGAGATCACTTTTAGCAGATGACTGGTAGAACAACCTATAAGCTTTTTCTTCAGGATTTTAAAGGCAAAAAACAGTTGTTTTGCTTTTGTACGTCCTTGTACCAAGTGTAGCTAAAAAATCTGAAAAACAGGTGAGTGTTAGATTCCTTACCTTAGAATATCCCCAGGCATCAGACTGGATCCGGAAAGTCTTGCGTAGCAGTACCCTTGCGCGTCGGTAGGCGTCGTCTGAGGCTCCGTGTCCCTCGTTGGTGCCGGGATGATGTCGCCGGAGTACTTAGACACCGCCCTCGCGCGCTGACGTCAGTTCTTTTTTCTGCGCCGGCAAGCGCAGGTCCAGAAAAAGCAGTACCTTAGTCATTTTTTGACTAAACTTTTTCGATCCTTTTTGATCACTAATAGTCTTTACGACTCTCTGTGCCGGTAGGGATGCCCGGGTTCAAGCCCTGTACCGACTGCAACCGACTGATGTTGGTTACCGATCCCCACTGCCGGTGCCTCTATTGCCTTGGGGCCGACCGGTTGTGCCCCGACTGCCGGGCCTTGATGTCGAAGGCTAGGCAGGAGCGGTACCGTAAGCGCCTCAAGCTCCGGCAGTCTGCCCCGTGATGCTAAAGGTCCCGGTCCAGGCGGGACCGGTTGCAGGGCCACAGTCATCGAAGCTCGGCGAGTCGTCACCATTCGTCGGGCTCCAAGTCCTCCGGTAAGAGGCACAAGAAGTCAGAGACATCGCTCTTCCGACTCACCCCCTGACGCTCGCGCAATGCGGCCGGGGGTTTGGGCGACACCGGAACCGCAGGCGCCGCGGCCAGTTCCATACCCGCCGGTCCCTGGGCTGAACGCGACGCAGGAGGAGATCGAGGCTTTACTCATGGCCATGAGGTCACTCTCTCCTCCGTCTGGTCCCGCGGGAGCGCCTTCGAGCCCCGCGGCCCTGGCACGGTTCCGGATCCGGGTCGCCGCTGGTCGACCTTCCGACCCCGCCGTTGTCAACCCCCAGGGTGTCTCCGCCAGCGCCGTACATGACCCCTCTCTCGGTCCGGAGTTGCGCGACGCCGGCTGAGGAGCAATTCTTCTTTGATCCGTCTCCATCCTTTGACCCTGAATTTCAGGAGATGGAGGACGAGGGGCTTTGGGAGGGGTCTGAGGACCCTCTGACGCAGGAGTGTCAGTCATTTCAGGACTGGACTGACGAGCTAGGGGAAACCAGTGGTCTCGAGACTTCACCTGACACTGGCTTTGTCTCCCCTCCTACCGTGGCTACGGAGGAGGGGGCTGCTTATAGTGTGGAGCTGACGAGGGAGGCCAAGGCCTTGGCGCTTACGCTCCCCGTCTCAACTGTGAGGTCTAACATCCTCACTGAGGTCCTTAAACCGCAAGTAAGCTCTCCGGAGCCTCTACTGCAGTTTAATGAGGCTCTCATGGACGTCCTGTTGGGCACCTGGTCCAGGCCCGCTACAGGTCCCCCTGTACATAGGAACGTCACCAGGTGCCACCACCCAGCTCCGGGCGACCCTAGCTTCCTGTCCACCCACCCCATCCCAGAGAGCCTGGTTATCCAGGCCTCTACTTCCCAATCTGCATTCCTGACTGCACCCCCAGATCGGGAATCCAAAAGGTATGAACAGTTTGGCAAGAAACTGTTCTCCTCCCTCAGTTGTGGGTTGCGGTCTGTCAACACCGCTTGCCTTTTGGGCTGTTACTCCCACTCTCTTTGGGATACGGTTGCGGCCGGAGGAGGCCCGGGCAAAGCGCACTCAAGCCCTCCCGGAGGGACGAGATGCAGCGTGGTACTCCATTCGATGTGGGCTGGATACCATGGACTCACTGGGCAGGGCGATGTCAACGACGGTGGCGGTTCGCCACCACGCCTGGCTGAGGTCCGCCAACTTCTCGGCTGATGTCCAGAACACACTCATCAGACCCCCCAGGATATAGCGGCATGGATTAGCAAATTTAGCGGCACAAAAATGGAAATTTAGCGGCACAAATATGGAAATTTAGCGGCAATTTTGCGGCATTTTATGTGGCCATTTTTCCTACAACAAACACAGATATCTTAGTTTTTTTAGTTATTTAACAACATGAAGCTATGTATATTTGGTTTCTTTACAATGTAGACACTTTGGGGCAGATTTACAAGCCCCTTGCGCTGCTTTTACGCCGCCGTTGTGTCACTTTTGTGACGCAGCGGCGGCGCAAAAGATGCACCATGGTGCGGGGTATTTACAGTGTGACGCATCTCCCAGATTAGTTGAAACACTCACCCAGTTCCTCCACTGGCTAAACAATAATTGCTGTGGCCTAACGTTTACGTTAACGTGGGACAAAGAATCGATACCCTTCCTTGATCTCACCATATACCACGCTGAAGGCAAGCTCCTCACGAGGTTGTTCAGAAAACCGACTGAGAGAAACACCCTCCTAAGCTATAAAAGTAACCATCCAAGAGCACTGAGGGATGCGTTACCCTACTCGCAATTTCTAAGGATTAGAAGAAACTGCTCATGTAGAGAGGACTATTTCAGGGAATCCTCAACCCTCTCAAATAAACTGAAAGACAGGGGCTACCCAAGAAGAATCATAAAACAATCCTTAAAGCGCGCGTGGTATTGCCCAAGGGAGGTGCTATTATCCCCTAAGGATAAAATCCAGAAAGAGATTATTGCGTGTGTAACAACCTTCTCCCCAATCTCCAACAAAATTAGGAAGTCAGTCCTAAAACATTGGCCAACGCTAAATGTGGGTACCTTAAATATTGAAAAAACACTTTTTGCTTTCAAGAAGAGTAAAAATCTAAGGGACCACCTTGTAAGAGCGGCATTACCATCCCAAACCCAAAATCCCACTATTGATCTATTGTGGGGATTGCCCCCTATTACAGGACATGTTAAGTGTGGTGGCTGTAACGTCTGCGAGTTCACGGTGGAGGGTAAAGACTTCACGCACAAAAGGATCACGTATGAGAGGCGATCATTGTCAAACTGTAACACGCAGAACGTGATTTATACCATTGAATGCCCGTGTCCAAAAATGTATGTTGGTCAGACCACTCAGAAAGTCAAGACCCGCATCTGCCAACATCGGAGTAGAATCGGGTGCCACACCATCAATGCACCTCTTGTGGATCACTATAATGAAGCGGGGCACAATGAGAACGACATCAAATGGACTGTTTTGAAAGTCGTCAAACCGCCACCAAGAGGCGGAAGTCTGACACAGATGCTCAACAGAGAGGAGCTGAGGATTATGATTCAATTTAATACCATCCGCGATGGTCTAAATCGCGCAGAGGACTGGACTACATTATTATGAATGGTGCAATTTGGAAATTTTGGAAATTCTGACCTTCATAATCACGATGGACTGGAGATTATGTATTTTAAATGAGAAAATGAGTCTGCCTTAAAATGCTACTGAATCTTTATATATGTAAATTCTATGATTGAATCAAATGTAAATATCTCGTGTTTAAGCTTTTAATCACTCTAGCACTGCGCCGTTAATTATAGTCACTTCTGCACATTCCCTCGCACACCACCCCCGCTGCAGCAGATTCCAAGTATAACTACCCCACTCCAAGATGGCGCCCATGTGCGCTTTGTCCTTTTTCCATTTCTTATGTTGCACGCTTATCAAGCGTCCTGCCCGTCTGGCCCCAGTGACTGCGACTCGGCAGAGCACCCAGGGACCCCAGACACTACGGAGGCACAGCCTCTCACTGGTAAGCATATTGAGCAATGAGCGATTATCGCTATGCTGCCTCCACACTCCTGAATGATCGTCATACTGAAACCGAGTTTTTAATTTCAGACTCGTTTTGGTTACCATCGGACCAAACAGGCCGATTTCAACTGCAAGGTAAGCTTGCTTTCCTCCCCTTTTTCCCCCGTAAATATCGGGTCTTAGCTGCCAACCTCCTTACTGGAAGCCGCCCTTGTATTTATTTTGTATCTATTCGACAGATAATCCCGCTCTAATGAAAATGAGGTGGACTTAGCGGAACTACCTGTATCCAACAGGTAATTGCCTCTGCTGTTGCATACGACTCTATGATCTTTTAAAGTTAACATAATGAACCTGCAGCGCTTATACATTGATCGCATTTTGTCATCCCCCACCATTTAGGCGAGATATCAAAACGAGGATATAATACAACTTATTAAAATCCCTGAAAAAAAACCCCGACCCATCAGGGTAAGCGGTCACTCCGAGAGGTGATAAATGTGGTAGCAAGTATGTGCATGATACAAAAGTGGACATGAGTGCACCTAAATGCTGAATAAATGCGGTATATGCGTGGAAGTGGCTAAGTAATACTTATGGATTTTTTTAAAAAAGTAACTTGCTGTTCTCAGTACTCAAAGTAACGTGCTATTTTTCACATACACATGTCACTCACTGCACCACGTGTGTGACTCAAGGCTATAGACACGGACTGTTACAATCACGTGTTCCAAGGCTAACGATACCACTTGCATGGACTTTACGAACACGATAAGTCGGTTCCGAATAAAGTGCAGTGTCAGTTTTTCAGAGTACAATTAAGTGGGTTCATGCATATTTCTTTCTTTTGTTTCCCAACCTTCCTCCTTAATCTTTTTTCAAATAGGCGGTTGTGTGTTTAACTGTTTATACCAGGCAAGCAAATGTATGTACTGTTAGTCCTGATGATGGTCCCGTAACATTGAGCATAAGGGATCGAAACGTCGACTTGTTTTAAGTGTTTTCACAGCCCTACTATTATGTTTAATTGATGCTGTGTCTAGCACTTTTATTGGCACTACTTTAAATGTCTATTGAATTACAAGTGGCCAATCATGCTCCTTCTTGCCTAAAAACTCTTCCAGTTTGTTCCTAGAAACGGTACAGGACTGTGCCCTTCTACACCCCAATAATTGCTTTATTGAAAAAATAAACTACCCTGTCCGGCTGGACAGTGGCCAATATAGTTCCCACTGTGGACTATTGTTTATCAATTTTTGAATTTATATACTCTTGGGGACCATTGTTGTTTCTAGAGCATCTCCCAGATGCGTCACGTTGCAAAGCCCTGCGCCAGAAGAGGCGTACCATTGCAGGTCAGTTTGTGTCTTGCAATAGCCTTAGAGCTTGGTGCCACTGTACCTGCTGCACTAATGATGGCTATACCTATCGCCCCTTTTATTAGTAAGCACGTTAAATAATAGTGTATTTTGAACACGACCTGATATCCCACCGGATGCCCGTTCGACAGACCTAAACACTAGAAAGAGCAGTCAAAACCGCCAAGTGGTCACTTGTTAAACAGTAGCGAACTGCATGTTGGTACTTGTACTTTCGTTGCAAAATGTCAGCCTGCAAATCGTCTCCGATTTAAAAGCGGGGACTGGTTGAAGTTGACACCCATGACATGGGGCCACTTGACGCCCGTGTTAAATTTGTCGCCTCTAGGATTTTTCCCATGGCTCACTCCCAGGGGGAAATGGTCTGCAATAGGTGAGCTCAACCCTCTGACTTCATCCCTTGTCCAGCGCGCCTCTGCAGATACCCCGTCCCGTGTGCACCTCAGCTCTCTCGGCTGAGTGGTTCTGTCTGTTTATCTTGAGGGACAGACATCTCTGCACGGCGCTCAGTCTCCAAGCCCACGAATAGGGTGACCAACTGGCATTGGTGCAAATTCAGGACGGTGAGTATAAAAATTCAGGACAAAGGGTCAAAATTCAGGACACAAATTCAGGACAGGAGCTCAAAATTCAGGACAAAACTTCAGGACAATAGGTACGTTTTACAGACACATCAGAGGTCGCGCAATAGTATATAAGTAAGCCCAGCCATTTCCAAACATATTCAACCGTTTGCAAACCTATCCATCATGTATCCTTCCATCTATCATTTCACTCATCCATCCCTTCATCCATCCCCTCATCCATCCTTTCACTCATCTCCATTATCCATCCACCCTTTCACCCTATCCATCTGTACACTTATCCATCCACTCTTCATCCCATCCATCCATCCATTCACTCATCCATTCAGCCATTTACCCTTTCACCAATCCAGCCATCCTTTCACTTACTAATCCTTCCACTATTTTAGTCATCCATCTATCCTCCCTTTCTCTCTCCATCGACCCTTTCACTTAGCCATCCTTCCTTCCATCCATCCTTTCACCCACCCATCATCCATCCATCCGTCCTTCCCCTCATCATCCATCCTTCCCCTCATCACCCATCCATCCTTTTCCCTCATCATCCATCCATCCTTTTCCCTCATCATCCATCCATCCTTTTCCCTCATCATCCATCCATCCATCTACCCACCCACTCTTCATCCATCCATCCTTCCCCTCATCATCCATCCATCCTTCCCCTCATCATCCATCCTTTCACCCACCCCCTCATCATCCATCCATTCCCTCATCATCCATCCACCCTTCCCCTCATCATCCATCCTTTCACCTCATCATCCATCCATCCTTTCACCCACCCACCCATCCATCCTTCCCCTCTATCCATCCCCTCATCCATCCATCCTTCCTCTCATCCATCCATCCTTCCTCTCATCCATCCATCCATCCATCCTTCCTCATCCATCCATCCTTCCCCTCATCCATCCTTCCCCTCATCCATCCATCCTTCCCCTCATCCATCCATCCTTCCCCTCATCCATCCATCCTTCTCCCCATCCATCCATCCTTCCCCTCACCCATCCATCCTTCCCCTCCATCCATCCATCCCCTCCATCCATTCATCCTTCCCCTCATCCATCCATCCTTCCCCTCCATCCATCCATCCATCCATCCATCCATCCTTCTCCTCATCCATCATCCTTCCCCTCATCCATCTTTCCCCTCATCCATCATCCAGCTACCCTTCCACCCATACATCCAGCTATTTACATGTTCTCTCCATCCTTCCCCTCTCATCAATCCATCCATCCTCTCTCATTATCCATTTATTCAATATTTCATTCATCCATTCACCCTTTCACTAATTCATCCAGCCATTCACCCATCCCTTCACTTACTTACTCGCCAACCTTTCCATATTAATTTTGAGCTGAGCCCTTTTGAGAAGAGGCCCATCAAGAACTTCACCCTCGCTGCAGGGGCCGTTCCAGGACTGGGACAGAAGCCACCCAGGGCGGAGTCAGGATCCACCACAGGGGGGGACAAGAGCCATCACAGGTGTAGGTGGACTGGAGCCACAACATGGGGAGACAGGAGCCATCACAGGCGGGGGGTGGACTGGAGCCACCACATGGGGGGACAGGAGCCATCACTGAGGGGATGGCAGGAGCCATCACAGGAGAGGGAACAGGATCCACCAGGGTGGGCACAGGGGTAGGCATGCAGTATTCTAGTATCATCTTGGGCTCCTCGCCCCCTCCTGCACAAGACAACGAGAAGACAGGCTCTCTGTCCAAAATGCCATCCCCCACTTCTGATGTACAGTACTTACAGGAGATACTCTAAGAGAACTGATTGAACTGATTATCCTCCATTCTTTGTTAATCAGAGTGGGTGCGATTGTGCCATTTCTTTATTTTCTTACATTATAGACTGCATGTTTGAAGAACCGAGGTTTGCTTACAATTTAGTGACAGTAATTACGCTCTGTGAAGAGAACCACGTGCTGCCTCGGTGTAATCAGGGGTGTAATCTGGCCGAGTCTCGGATGTTTGGGGCCCTGGGTAGAAATGGAATGTGTGAGCCCCCCTCTAAATAGCAGAGACATGACACATTCAGGGCTGTTTGCATGTGAATAGATGTCGCTGCTCCTGAACCTGCAGCCCCTCCCTCTCAGTCACCTTCGAAGCACCTCTTAACATGTCATCAAGGGCTTGAGGTGTGAGGGTTGCCATCCCGCTGTGACTCTCCATTGCTGCTGAGTATCCGAGGAGCTTTGGTGCAGCATCGGAGTGAAGAATGCTCCATGAATGGTGTGGGCAGACAGGCGTGGCAGTGAAGGCTGGGCGTGGCGTAGAAAACTCAGCACTGGATGTCTTTGGCTGCTAGCCCAATTCACAGGCGATAGCCACATAAAGCAGGCCCCCCAGGATATAGCGAAAAATGCCGCGATTTCTACAAAAATGCAGATTTCGCGGGCATTTTTGTAAAAATCGCGGCATTTTTTAAAAAGTGCCGATTTCGCGGCAAATCGCGAAATCGCGATATCCTGGAGGGTCTGAATCATGGACATGCCGTTCGATGGCAGCCACCTCTTTGGTGGCAAGGCAGATCATGAGCTCGAACGCTTTAAGGACTCAAGGGCTACGGCCAAGTCCTTGGGCCTCTTGGGCCAGCGTCAGCAGCAGTCTGCCTTTCGTGGCCAAGGAAGGGGCGCCCCTTCGCATCCTGCCAGCCACCGGCCGCAGTCTAACATCGAACGCGGCGGCGGGAGTGGTAACCGCCGTGGCGGTGCCAGGGGACAACGGCGAGGCCAGTCCACATCCGCAGCAACTGCCTCAAAGCCTTCCTAGTCCGAGCTTTCAGGCCCATTCGACGCCAGTGGGGGGCAGGGTCTGCCATCACCTCCTCCATTGGCACAACATCACATCGGACAGGTGGGTGTTGCAAATCGTCCGAAGGGGCTACTCCCTCCCCTTCGAGGCGACCCCGCCAGCCATGCCACCGCAGTACTACCGTGTGTCGGGGGATCACTTGCAACTTCTGCAAGAGAAAGTATCGGCCCTCTTGGTCAAGGGGGCCATCGGGCGTGTTCCTGGGCCAGAAGTAGGTCGTGGTTGCTATTCCCACTACTTTCTGGTCCCCAAGAAGGGCAAAGGGGGCCTACGCCCTATCTTGGACTTGCGGGACGTCCACAGCTTCCTCCGGGAGAAGTTCAAGATGCTGACTTTGGCTCGGGTCTTAGCTGCCCTAGACCCCGGAGACTGGATGGTAGCGTTGGACTTGCAGGACGCTTATTTCCACATCCCTGTCCTGCCGGCCCACCGGCATTACCTGCGGTTCACGGTAGGCCACAAGCACTTCCAGTTCAGTGCTCCCCTTTGGCCTTACCAGTGCCCCACGGGTGTTCACGAAAGTGATGGCGCTGGTCGCAGCTCATCTGCGCAGGTTAGGGGTGTCAGTCTTCCCCCTACCTCGACGACTAGTTGTTGAAGGTAGGCTCGCCCCAGGCAGTCGTCAGCCACCTCCAGACTACGGCCGACCACCTGCACTTGCTGGGGTTTTCCATCAATGTGCCAAAGTCGCACCTGTGTTCCTCTCAAGAGCTCCTCTTCATCGGAGCGGTTCTGGATTCGGCGCAGTTTCGGGTTTATCCTCCCGAACAGCGGGTTTGGAATATTCAGGCTCTGATTGCGATCTTTCAGCCTTTATCCCGGGTCTCGGTCAGGTTGACGCTGCGGCTTCTGGGGCTGATGGCCTCCTGCATCCTTCTGGTGCATCACGCCAGGTGGCAGATGCGGGCTCTGCAGTGGGACCTGAAGTTTCAGTGGGCCCAGAATCAGGACAACCTGTCCGACCATGTCCTGATCTCGGAGGGCACTGCGAGACACTTGCAGTGGTGGCTCATGGACCGCGATTGGGTCAGCGCCAGATCCCTCTCCCTACCCCAACCGGAGCATGTAGTTGTGACTGATGCGTCCCTCCTGGGCTGGGGGGACTACATGGGAGAGGCAGAGATCATGGGGCCTCTGGTCTCCGGCGGATTCCCGGCTCCACATCAACCTTCTGGAGCTGCGGGCGATCTGGCTTGCACCGAAGGCATTCCTTCCCTCTGTCTGGCGAAGTGTAGTGCAGGTGTTCACGGACAACACCACCGCCATGTGGTACTGCAACAAACAGGACTGGGTGGGGTTGTGGACCCTTTGTCAGGAGGCTCTGCGCCTCTGGCAATGGCTGGAACACCAGGGCGTCTCCCTGGTGGTTCAACTCCTGGCAGGTTCCCTGAACGCCAGGGCGGACGAACTCAGCCGTCTGTGCATGATGGATCACGAGTGGCGTCTGAACTCTGATATGGCGCAAGGTCCTTTCAGCAGTGGGGAGAGCCTTGGTTAGATCTATTCGCCACAGAAGAGAAAGCGCAATGTCATCAGTTCTGCGCGTTGGAATTTCCAAGGCAGCACTCGCTCGGAGATGCTTTTCGTCGCGCGTGGAGCTGCGGTTTGTTGTATGCCTTTCCGCCTATATCCCTTCTGCCCACAGTGCTGAAGATCAGGCGTGACCTGGCCCAAGTCATCCTTGTGGCTCCGGACTGGGCATGAAGATACTGGTATCCAGAGCTACTCAGCATGTCAGTCGATCCCCCGATTCGTCTGCCTCTTCAGGAGGACCTTCTGTTGCAGCAGCAGGAAACTGTTCTCCACCCGCACCTGTCCAGCCTCCACCTCCATGCGTGGAGATTGAGCGGCGGCAGTTGAGGCCATTTGACTTGCCTCCTGAAGTCTGTGATGTCATTCTGGCAGCCAGGCGTCTCTCCACAAAAACGGTATAAGCCTGCAGGTGGAACAGATTTGTGGCATGGTGCACAGCAAAGGCTGTGGATCCTCTTTCTGCCCCTCTTTCAGAGGTTCTCCTCTTTCTTCTTTCGCCCAGCAGGGCTCTGCTCTGGGCACTATCAAAGGCTACCTCTCTGCCATTTCAGCCTTCTTAAGGCTTCCTGATCAGCCTTCTCTTTTCAAGTCCCCTGTTGTAAATAGATTCTTGAAGGTCATCACTCGCATGTTCCTCCTGTTCCTTTCGTGATGCCTCAGTGGGACTTGAACCTTGTTCTGACTTATTTGATGTGTGCTCCCTTTGAGCCACTTCGCAATTGTCCACTCAGTATTCTTACTCTTAAGAATGCATTACTAGTTGCCATCACCTCTGCCAGGAGGGTGAGCGAGCTCCAGGCTCTTTCTTCTAAGCCTCCTTTCCTCTCTATCCATCCAGACAAAGTTGTTCTGAGGACTCGTCCTTCTTTCCTGCCCAAGGTGGTTACGGCCTTTCATACCGGGCAGTCCATCACCTTGCCCACCTTCTTTCCTGCTCCTCAAACCTCGAAAGAGGAAGAGAGGCTCCACTGTCTGGACCCAAAAGGTGCACTCTCCTATCTAGACCGCACACGCCAGTTCTGGGTGGATGACCAGCTCTTTGTTGGTTACGTGGGCGCTAAGAAGGGACGGGCGGTGCACAAACAGACCATCTCTCGGTAGGTCATGTTGTGCATCAAGGTCTGTTACTCTTTGGCGACAAAGGAGTCTCCTGTGGGGCTGTGCACCCATTCCACTCGGGCCATGGCGGCTACTACTGCCCTGGGTCGGGGAGTCCCCTTGCAGGACATCTGTCACGCGGCTACGTGGGCCTTGCTGCGCACGTTTGCTAAGCACTACTGCCTGGACAACCGAGTCCGGAGAGATGGCTTTTTCGGCCGTTCCGTTCTCCACGACTTTCTGGTGTGATCTTGGTTTGCAGACCCACCACCGGGGTTTGTATTGCTGGGGTATCTATGCTAAGGTAAGGATTCTAACACTAACCTGTTTCTTTCTGATGCACAAGTTACTTACCTTCGTTAACGATATATCTGTAAGAACCAGTAGTTGGTGTTGGATTCCTTACTGCCCCACCCATCCTCCCCGTTCTGCGAACCGATATCTAGGGTTAAGGTACTTCCTTTTGAGGGCCCTACTTTCATGGCACCAGTGTTGGTTTCTTGCATGGCTCTGCGTTCCTGGCGCGAAAAGCTATGTACAGAACTGACGTCCGCACGTGAGGGCGGCGTCTAAGTACTCCGACGTCATCCCGGCGATCACAATGCCGACGACGGACGCGGAGCCGCAGACTGCTCCTACCGACGTGCAGAGGTACTGCTGATGAAAAACTTTCCGGATCCAGTCTGACACCTGGGGAATATACTTAGGTAAGGAATCTAACACTAACTACTGTTTCTTCGATATATTCTTACCGAAGGTAGGTAACTTGTGTGTTTGGTCTCGAATTCTGACTCTTCCCAAGTTTCTACGCCTTGGTGCTTTTGTGCCTCTACTGCCACTTCCTTCCAATGTGCATCTTTCCTAGGTATCATCCTACTATTGTATCAGCTGGGCCTGTGGGACAGCTCTTCTGATTGCAGTTGTCCTAGGTCTACACCCTACAGATCTGTATTCGTGAGTTGATTCTCACTTTAGCCTTCAAGCTGCCTGGTCGGGCAGTATTATGCTTCTTTTAGCTACGCCACCTTGTGGTCTCTGTGGCCGTTTGCCCGGTGCATGTTTCTGTGGTGGCCTGCTTAAGCGGGCTTTAGATTGCTGCTGTCCGCCCCTGTTCCCCCTTTTGGTATTGGTGTGTGCACTTGGCGAGTTTCTTGTTCGCGCCTGCTATTCTCAAAACATTGCTCAGTTTCTACCGCTTAACCTTTGGTTCTTGGCTTCAGCTCCTCCAGCCTTCCTTCTGTGGGCTAGCCTGGTAGGCTCTTGTTGCATCTCTTCATGTTCTTCTCATCCTTTGGGTGGTGTCCACATAGTGCACCATTATGCTGAGTGGTCCTTCTTCCTCTCTTTCTTTTGTTCTGGTATTTGCCTGGTGCTGTTTCTACCTGTCATTCTTATACGGGTATGGTGTAGCGCCATTCTGGCATTTTTGGGATGTCTTGCTCCCGTTATCGTTTTCTTTTCCGAGCTACTTGGGCTGCTGTCTGGCTGTTCCGCCACAGCCTCCCCCATTGTCCGTCACTCTGTTGCCGGCTCAAGTGCTTGACTCTTTCTGTTCTGTCGCAGACCCACCTCCCCTTTGGGGTATGGCTGTGGTATCTATTCAAAGTTTAGGAATCTGCAGCTAGATGTCGCTATCAGATGTAAGAGTTACTTACCTTCGGTAACCATGTATCTGGTAGAGACGTTGTCTAGCCGCAGATTCTTTAACGCCCACCCAGCCTCCCCGTTCTGCGAGGACCCTGCCAAGTGGTGTTCTCCACTGGCCTCTTTCAGTTGCCATTGGTTTTTCTCTCACGGGTGCTCGCATTTTTGCACCCCTTCGAGAATTGCCATATACAGCTAACTCCCTCTAAGGGGCTTCTTTCCTGTAAAATGGTGCCTGTTGATTCACCTTCACCAGGAGATTCATTTCCTTCTCCTGTTGCCTTCCCTTCCTTCCGACTTCTCTATTGACTCAGGGTTCTGGTCTCCTCTATAGTAGTCTTCTTTGGGGATCTGTTGTGCTCTATTTCACACCTCCATTACCGTAGAGGAAGTGCCAGTCTTTTCATACATTCCTGTAGTGGACTGCTCTTTCTGTGCTCCGTTCTTGCTGAACGGCACAGTTCTACATGGTAATTGCAGTATATTTCTGTCTGTTAAGATATTCTTCCCTTATTGCACTTGGGGAATGGTCTTCGCTCCTTGCGGGGCTCTTTCTCACAGCTTTTTAACTTATTTGTATACTGTGTCTAATTCTGTCTTATACAATGGTATCTTGCACCATCCTCCTTTTTTCACGGATTTATCATCCCTCGCACACTGTTCCCATACTTTTACAGTTTTTGTTGATGCTCCGCTTTGTGCCGCGGAAACTTTTCTCAGAAGAAAACTGACGTCAGCGCGCCGGGAGGGACTTGTATGACCTCGCTGATGTCTCATACGTGTACAAAGTCAGGGCGGGGTCGTGTGGCGCTGTCCCCCGGCATGCAGAGGTGCTGCTGCAAAAATAATTTGAGATCCAGTCTGACGCCTGGGGCTATTCTAAGTTAAGGAATCTGTGGCTAGACAACATCTCTACCAGATACATGGTTACTGAAGGTTAGTAACTCTTATTTTGTCTCCTTTGCCAGCAGTTTTTGGGACGACCAGTCACCAAAAATACGATTGCACTGTGGATTTGCACAAACAATTCAACTCTGCCACAAGCAGGCAGGACAACAGTTACAAGGAGCAACTCAAGCTCACTTAACAAGGAAGAAAGGAGCACCAATTGCGTTTCTAGCGAACACACCTATTCAATACTTTTGCCAAGCTGCAACATGGTCTTCAGTGCATACGTTCATTAACCACTACTGTGTGGACGACTGTGTGGATATTCAAATGAACAAGGAAGTGCAAGTGGGACAGAAGGTCTTACAACACATTTTCAGTAACCAGTAATCATCTTCCACCCAACCATCACAATAAGGACAAACCGCTACTAAGTCTATGCACAGCATAGTGAATCCAGAAAGATTCACACTGCAAAATGTATAGTCTCTGTAGATTTGCAGCTTGAAGACTTTCTGGATTCTCTAGCGATCCCACTGCCTCCACCAGAAAATATGACTGGGGGACTGGGGGTTAAACTGCACACATAGCTAAATGGATCAGCAAAGAATATAAAAGAAAACAAGAAAAAAGAATCCGAACATGGCGCCGGAGTTTCCGCAGGTAGCGTGCAGACTTCATGAAGGACGCCAAAGGGCAGGATGTCGGCGCCCACCTGGGCCATGAAAAAGAGAAAATACTACGATTCCTGACCCAACCACTAGATGGCGGAATAATGCACAGCATAGTGTATCCAAAAAGTCTTCAAGCTGCAAAACTACACCAACAGGTAAGAAACTATACCTTTTTCTTGAGGGGGTCTATGGTGTTGGTGCTGTCAGAGATCCATCTGCGCAGGGTTCGGGCTGCTGTGTTGGGGTCGTCCTTTTCTGCGATGGTTGAGGTGGAGTTGCGGAGTGAAGAGGTAAGCTGGTCGTCGGTGATTCTGGTCCAGTTTCTTCTTGGAAGCAGGTGTTGGTGTCTATGGATGATGGGTGTTCTGAAGGTGAAGTGGACGCATCGGTGGTCAGTCCATGGGAGTACGGTGGTGTGGCTGAAGGTGATGGAGTTTACGGTTGTTAAGAGGGAGTCGAAGGTGTGTCCTGAGTTTGTGGGTTCAGTCACGATTTGGCAGAGTCCAATGTTGTGGAGGTTGTCAAGGAGGTATGTGGTGTTGGGGTCCATTTGATTGTCGATGTGGAAGTTGAGGCCCCCCAGCAGGGTGTAATTGGTGGATGCGATGGCATGCAGGGAGATTATGTCCGTGATGGAGTTGGTGAACGGTCCAGGGTGTCAGTAGATGAGGGTTCCTTGGAGGGTGGTGGTAGGGTTGGTCTGTATCTTGAAGTGTAGATGTTCCATCATGTCTGTGGGCTCGTCAGGGAGTGTGCTCAGGCGGAGTGTGGATTTGTGTACGATGGCGATTCATCCTCCTGTGTGGGTGTGACATTCCTTTCTGGAGATTTTGTACCCTTGGATAATGGAGATGGCGATGTCCGGTCCAGAGGCGGTGTTGGTCCAGGTTTTCGGTGAAGAACGCTACATCCGGGTGGTGCTGTCAATGAGGTCCTAGATTTCTGCGGCATGTTTGTGGAGGGATCGGACGTTGAGGAGGCTGCATTGCATGGTCTTTGGTTTGGTTGTGTTCTTGAGGTCGGGTTGTGCTGGGTCCGTGTTCCTGGCGGTGCTGTAGGTTTGACTGCAGAGGTGGCAGCTCAACGGTCCGTGGGTGTCGGCAGGCGAAGCTAGCTTGTTGTTGCGCCCTGGGTTGAGATCGTGAAGTGCTGTAGTGTTGGCGGTGCGTAGTTCCAGGGTTCCTGGCGCCGGTCGCAGTTGGGGCGTAGACAGGCTTGCCTTTGGCGTGCCATCGGCTGCCATTAAGTAGGGATCGTGGGGGGCTGGACAGCTGAGCGGCGGGAGCGGGGAGGGGAGCTGGATTGTTTGCCTGGTCGTGCTGGGGAGGAGGGCCTCGGGGGCAGCAGCAGGGAAAGCGGGCAGGAAAGGGAGGAAATAAAGGAAAAGAGTAAGAATAAAGGGAGAATAAAGCAGAAATAAGGCAGCAAAATAGCAGAAATGTAGAACAAGCATTTGCAATGCAATAGGTCTCGCATTAGGAAAGTTTGAGCTATTGGTATTAATGACAAATTTTGTATTTGTGTTGGGTTTGAAAATAGCTAAATTAATAGCTTTGTCATTTACAATTCCAATAGTTTTAACTTTCGCAAATGTGACACCTATAGCATTTGTAATGCAATATGTGTTGTATTTACGTGACTTAGATGTATTGATATTACAAATAACAATGGCTTTTCATTTTTCTTAATAATTAATACATAAATAAAAGTTCTTGTAATTTATAATGGCAATAGCTTAAACTTTTGTAAATAACTTTTGTGAAGATTATGTTCAGTGTATTTTAATCTGACGAAAATCCAAGAACAGAAGTTAAATATCAACATATTTTTGTGACATTTGTAATAAAGCTTGAAACATTGGGAGAACATATTTGAGCCAGTTGTTGAATGGTTGCACAGATTGATGCTGTGGTGGCGACGAGTGATGTTGTGGTGGCGACGAGTGATGTTGTGGTGGCGACGAGTGATGTTGTGGTGGCGACGAGTGATGTTGTGGTGGCAACGAGTGATGTTGTGGTGGCAACGAGTGATGTTGTGGTGGCAACGAGTGATGTTGTGGTGGCAACGAGTGATGTTGTGGTGGTGCTGAGTGATGCTGAGGTGATGTGATCGAGTGAGTGCAACAGATAGATAGAGGGCGATAGATGGATAGATGGAGTGAGGGAGGGCGATAGATGGAGTGAGGGAGGGCGATAGATGGATAGATAGATGGAGTGAGGGAGGGCGATAGATGGATAGATAGATGGAGTGAGGGAGGGCGATAGATAGTGAGGGAGGGCGATAGATAGAGTGAGGGAGGGCGATAGATAGAGTGAGGGAGGGCGATAGATAGAGTGAGGGAGGGCGATAAAGTGAGGGGGGCGGTAGAGTGAGGGGGCGGTAGAGGGGCAGAGTGGGGGCGGTAGAGGGGCAGAGTGAGGGCGGTAGAGGGGCAGAGTGAGGGCGGTAGAGGGGCAGAGTGAGGGCGGTAGAATGAGGGTGTGAGGGCGGTAGAGGGGCAGAGTGAGGGCGGTTGAATGAGGGTGTGAGGGCGGTAGAGGGGCAGAGTGAGGGCGGTTGAATGAGGGTGTGAGGGCGGTAGAGGGGCAGAGTGAGGGCGGTAGAGGGGCAGAGTGAGGGCGGTAGAATGAGGGTGTGAGGGCGATAGAGGGGCAGAGTGAGGGCGGTAGAATGAGGGTGTGGGGGCGGTAGAGGGGCAGAGTGGGGGCGGTAGAGGGGCAGAGTGGGGGCGGTAGAGGGGCAGAGTGGGGGCGGTAGAGGGGCAGAGTGGGGGCGGTAGAGGGGCAGAGTGAGGGCGGTTGAATGAGGGTGTGAGGGCGGTAGAGGGGCAGAGTGAGGGCGGTTGAAGGAGGGTGTGAGGGCGGTAGAGGGGCAGAGTGAACGCGGTTGAATGAGGGTGTGAGGGCGGTAGAGGGGCAGAGTGAGGGCGGTAGAATGAGGGTGGTAGAGGGGTAGAGTGAGGGCGGTAGAGGGGTAGAGTGAGGGCGGTAGAGGGTTAGAGTGAGGGCGGTAGAGGGGTAGAGTGAGGGGGGTAGAGTGAGGGGGGTAGAGGGGTAGAGTGAGGGCGAGGGGTAGAGTGAGGGCGGGTAGAGTGAGGGCGGTAGTGGTAGAGTGAGGGCGGTAGCGTGAGGGCGGTAGTGGTAGCGTGAGGGCGGTAGCGTGAGGGCGGTAGCGTGAGGGCGGTAGAGTGCTTGGCTGAAGGTGGCACGCAGCTCTATGCTGCTGGCACATTCTCCTACTGAACTATCGTTCTAGTTTGGGAGTATTAGCATTTTTAATGCAGTTCTAAGCCATGCATGCTTTCCCTGTTGCGAGGTTTGGTCTGCCCAGGCCATATGCTGTAGAAATATGGAGACGAAAATACAGTGTTTAGTTTCCAAATGTATCGCCTCGTCGGGGAGGTAGTAGGTGCTATATAAATAAAAAATGAAAGACTCTGGGTAGGACCGGCTGACCGGTTACAGGTTATACTTAGTGAAAAGTTAATGTTTCCTCCAGCCATCAAGTAATAAGCATGTAGCTTCAGGAGGGGGGATTAAAGAGAAGCTATTTATAATCAATTAATCAAGACTTGCATAGCGGCTAATCACCCAGTAGGGTATCCAGGCACTGAAGATGTGTCTAGAATTAAAGGAGCACACCCTTTAATTCAGGAACACGCTTGGCCCGCTGATAGCCGAAAAGCTGTAAATGGCACTTTCAGTCAGACCTTTCAATATTTTAAAAGTAAAACTACAAGTCATAGTCCTTTCAATATTTTAAAAGTAAAACTACAAGTCATAGACCTCAACTTGCTGTTGGCTTAAAGCCAGACTGACGTTGTCACGCATTACCAGTCAACCATATAGTGGAATTCTGCTACTGTCCCAATTGTAGATGTGAGGTGTTCCAATTCTGGCATTCCAGCTACAAAGTGGTTATTGTGGTTTTGCTTTTTAATAATACAATTTTATATATATATATATATATATATATATATATATATATATATATATATATATATATATATATATATATATATATATATATATATATATTTTGCTGCTTTATGTAGCGCCAACTTCCTTCAAGGGCATTAGAGCGCTTTATGTCCACACATTCTCACGGGCAGGGAGGCTATGTTTTCGTAACAGGTAGGGCAGGAAGCGAACGGAAAGGTTGAATGAATAAAAATTTGGCCCTGCCATATCTAGTTGGCCTGTGCAATAGTTTCTAGCTTTGTGCGCTAAAGCTTTGTGCCTATATGGGGCCTTGATGTCCAATTGGACCGGAAATGGGCAGGCTGCATGTGCTTATCTGCCATTAAATCCTCATTTCTGTAAATCTCCTTTGGACGCAGATACTATTGCCCAGTAAGTGCCCCGCTATCAGGATAAGTGGCTGCCCCCTGGGGTTGTGCTGAGGGCCCTTCCATCTCCTTTTGTCACAGCACAGCTAGAGAGTGCGCTGTGAAGAGCTGAGAATGGTGCATTGCTGCTGTGCTTTATTGCAGCCATATAACTGTCTCCGAAAGCAAGAGGGGACGGACCAACACGGGGGGGAGGTGGGGGGGGGGGTGTATGGGGGTGAGGTAGAAATGAGCGGACTTTGTTCTAAAATGATTGAAGAGTCGTGGTTTCCTCTGAAGGCACCGGGGCACATGTTCAATGCTGAGTGGAAGGAGGGAGCGCGAGGAGAGAAGAGGGAGGGAGGGGGGTCACTGGGAGCTATGGGGAATGCTATGCTGACATTTTTAACACCACAGACACGCATATAAAAAAGCCAATAACAAAAATAAGCTGTGTTTCAGGAAGGAACAGGAAGGCTGTGAGGGTGCATGTGTGATTTTGCAGTGTGGGCTTGCATGTGTGTTTGGTATGGAAATGCATGTATGCATATGAGACTGCATGTATGAATGTGCTTGTTTATAGAAATGTGAGTGCGTGTCTATTTGCATGTATGTAATTATTTAGGCACCTGTGCTCATGCATGAGCCTGTGCCTTGATGTGCGCATTCCCACGCATGTGAGTATTATTGTAGGTCTGTTTGCGTACAAATGTGTGGTGTACCTTTGTACAAGATTATCCTTGCTAATTTGCAAATTGCATATTAAACTATCTGAAGGTTCTTCTCTATTGGCCCCGGGATAATGTTATTCTTTATAACACCAGTCTGACAAGCAACCTGCTGATTGTGCGTGCGAGATATTGGGGAAATCCGAGCGGCATAACCAAAGCAGGTGCTCCCGCAAGAAACATAATGAAGTCAGACTGCCATTGGAATTTCTTATTTTGCAGAAACAATGCCCTAAATCTGCTGCTTATTTCTGTAATACAAAGATGCACATCCCAGTGGTGCGTGCGTGCGCGCGCACACACAAAATGTTTAAAATGCCATGCAGTGCCACATTTCCATTAGTGAACTGCGGGCCTTCTTAAAAGGAAAGAGACCCCTTGGGGGGGAGGGACCAGGGGGAGGATGACCGAATGAGAGATGGGGAGATAATGAAACAAGCATTGGCGGTCCCTTTCAAGTGAAGCTCACGGCCTCGCGGCCGTGAAGGTGAAAGCGGGATGTAATTAGGGGGGAGGAGAAGTGAATCCGAGACGCTGGGGAAGCAACAGATGCCTGTCAGAGTGCATTTTGGTGTGAAGGGCTGGTAAGTCTAGGACTGAGTCAGTTACTTATAAAATAGTTTGATGCTTATGGATTACGAATTATAGCCAAGCAGCCAGTGTTAGGCTGTATGTTATGTTTTTTAAAAAAGATTTTTAAACATGGGTTAGATGTTAAAGGAAGACTGGTGGCGGATAGGTTTGGTTGTGGCAAGATAGTCATACCTGGTGCAGCAGCAGAAGTGGGTTATTTGTGTAAATGAACCAAGTCAAAAACGCTCTGCTGAGATTAACAGAGATTGTGTGAAATCACCTATGCACACTGGTGTTACGGGAGAGCACTTTGATCATTGTGAATTCCAAACATGATGTATGGATGGCAGCCAGCTAACAATTGCGACCCAGGGGGTCTTATTGCAGTAGCCTGTAGTTAAGATGCTTCAGAACGTTGCCTTTTCCTGGCTGGAATAGAGTGATTTACATACAAGATATGGGGAGTCTCACAAGTACAGACGAATACTGTGTAAGTGTATGACTGTGCTCAGTTTCTCTGAACTGTGCGAAAAGTTCATAAAAGCTGTAGAAGCTGCATGGGCATTTGGCACAGCTTATTAAATGTAGGGTAAGCGTACGCTGTCGGGTACCATTTAAAAGGAGTGGCGTGAATACGTGACATCAGACCGTTATTCCAGTTGGCAAGCAAGAAGCATCAGTGGCTATTTGTAAATTCCATTGTGAGAAATTAAAATGGACCTATTAGAGAGGGTGTCCGTTTGGACCATCGGGGGCTGTTTATAAGAGGCGGAAAGGGAAACAAGAGCAAAAAGAGACAGGCTTAAAGTTAAAGAGAGGCACACACACTGACGGTGAGGGGTTTACAGACCGGCAGAGCGCGAACAGGCAAAGAACAGACCGAACAGAGGGAAAAAGATACAGGCAGGAGATGGGATGACTGGGCAGTGTGCACCTCTGAGTGTAGGCATGCTGGAGAGGGAGGGGAGGATGATGAGCGAGAAAAAACAGAGCCAGGACGTTACAGAAAGAACAAGTTCATGGGGTGGAAGGGGCGCAATGAAGAATCCGTGCGCAAGGAGGGAGGCAAGATGTGGCAGCAATCATATTCAACAGCGGGGAAAGTAATGTGCAGCAAAAATCACAAACAGTGAGACGCAGTAAAAAGATTCAGGCCCGAGCATGGGGAATAAGAAGGCAATATGCAGCAGCAATTACATTCAAAGAGATGGTGTACAATGAATCAATACAAACGTGTGATGACAAGAAATAGTTATTTGCAGAAAAAGAACATGTTTAAAGCGAATGGCGGACGTAGCATAACACAAGTTTGAACGAACATGGTCATATATTTACAGTTTGTAGTTTTTGTGAGAGTACACATCTCAAGTGAATCGCTGTGGGGAGGGGGGGAGGAGAAATGCGAGTCACGTTCGAGGGAGCAGAGCCGGAGGGGGGTGGGGAGCAGAGCCTTTGAAGAGCGGAGAAGCAGATTGCCTTCAAGGCAAGTGTGAAGCAGTGGGCGGGGAAGCACAGGAGCAAATGGTAAGGGGAGGAGAAATGCTGCTGGCAGGCGGAAGGCTCAGGCAAGCTCGTGCACGAGGTTGATGCTCTCGGCATTGCGAGGGGCGCAATCCTTTGAAGTGTCGGGTCTGATGCAATTATGCGAGGCAGGCTGGTTAGGAAGCAAATGGCAAGCGCGTGCTTGTGGTCACGTGATTTCACGTGAACTGTTGAAAATCCGCTTTTTGAGAGCCTTGGGTTTAAGTCTTGGTTTAGCGGTGGTTTAGCGGCATTAGACTTGCATATTCATTCCTGCGGAATGGAATAGGCGAGACCTAAAAATGCTGAAGGGTGAAAAAAGAGTAGAAAGAGTGAAAATGAGTGAAAAGCGGAGAGAGAGGAAGGAGACAGAGGTCCACTGGACCACTAGGGATGAGGCGCAGGGAGACCTGCGGTTGGAGGAGGGCCTCGAACCAACACTTGAGAGTGCAGGGGCAGGCCTCACTTAATGGTGGACCTGCGAGGGTGGGAGAGCAATTTCACTGACAATTAGTCATTGGCCTTGCATGTGTGCTGTAGATACACATACTTTGCATACTCCTACCATCGAGTGTTGGATCTGGATGTTTGCAAGTTGTTTTTCTTTGAGGAAGTCTTTCCAGTCACGAGGTAAGGTGACTCCTCCTTTCGGTGATAGTGCACATGGGCATTGACTCTGTTAGTTTTTTTTCAGCCATCGGGTTCAAACGTGTATTGCTGCACTCCAGTTTGAAACCGTTCTTCGGGTTCCCCTCGGAGCGCAATCCACTCTGCCGTCGACTATATTGTTTCCGTACGCGTTTCCCTTTTCGCCGCGTATCGATTCGCTCGACAAACTCCATTTTCAATTTGAAAAAAAATTACCTCGTGGGCGGTCGTCGGGCCTAGCTATGTCGGTCCAGCCTTCATCTGATGGAACTGACTCATTCCTATTCTGTCCTCTGTGCCACTCCAAATATCCTCGCACCTACCTACATCAAGTTTGTAACTTGTGCTTTTCTCCGGCACACAAGGAGGAAAACTGCGATGCTTGTAAGTAGTTTTGGTCTAAGAAGACTCTACGCGATCGGGCTCGAGGACGAGAGATGCAGCGCCAAAGCATCCAACACACTCCGGATATCTTCGGGGAAGAATCTGACCAAGAAGCGATCAAAGCGTCCCTCGCAGAAGAAGAGACCCTCTCCGTTCCAGAGTCCGATTCTGGGCTCAGTCGATCTGGAGTCCGAAGATGTGCCTCCCAGACAGGGTGCCGTGAGTACCTTGAAGACCCCTTGTCTGCTAAATCTTCTACCAAAACTCATAAGGGCCCGGAACCACCTCTGCTTTCTGGCCAAAGTCGGCACTGAGATGTTTCTGATGCCCACTTCTCATCTCTGCACCAAAACAAACCATCAAGCCTTCCAGCTCGGCCAAAATTTCCTTCGGATCCAAAATCGGGCTCCAAAGACAAACCTGCTTTGGAGCCGGAACCCTCCGCTTTGAAACACATAAACATTTCACTGACAAAGAAAAATATTTTTCAGCGCTGAAATCTAAGGACAATGTTCTCGAGCCTCCAGAACCAATCTTAGACATTCTTATGGCCAAATTGAGTCCCAAACAGAAAAAATGTATATTAAGGCTGATACTGGACATATTTTGGCTAAAACTCCAGTTAAACACCAGCTTCCTTCAAAGGACACTGCTGATAAGATTCACTTAAAGAAAAAGGACATGGCTATCAGACCTTTTTGTCCTGCCCCACAACCCTCTCCACCATCTTCTCCACAGTTAATTGAAGATCCATTACACAACACCTTGGATTGCCACCTACAGATCCAGATATGGATCAAGGTGATGAAAATACTCATTTGCCTGCAGACCCATTAAATGAATACACCATTGACACTCCAGTAGACAATGAGCCAGACCTCTATCCTGCAAAGCCATCACCCCCAGATAAGATGGCTTAACAACTCCTTGCTAGAGCAGCATAGTATCATGGGGTACAATTCCATAAAGAAACATTGCAGCAGGACTTTTTATTTGAAACACATGGATCAAGTCAAACACTCCTATGCTTAAAGGCATGATGAGGCGTGCAGATGATATCTTTAAAGACTTCGTCCAGGCACGTATTTTAACTCCAAGAGTAGATACAAATCTAAACCCTCATCATCGGATCCTGTGTTAAGGGACAATTACCTCTTGACTCCCCAGTAGTGTCCAATGCTCGCAAAAGAGCTAACTCGCAAACCTATGGGGATGCACCTTCTCAGACAGAGAATTCAAACTTATTGATGCCCCGTTGAAAATGATTAGCTGCTCAAGCTGCTAACCACTGGCGCATCGCAAACACACAGAGCCTACTGGCTAGGTACGACAGGGTACACTGGGATGTCTCCCAGACGAACACAAAACTAATGCACAGCAGTTGGTTGAAGAAGGGAAACTCATCTCAGCTCCTCAATCAGATGTGCTTTAGATGCAGCTGACACCGCAGCTAGGGAGATCAATACCAGCATTCTCCTTAGAAGGCATGCATGGCTTGGTTTTAAGCCTGAGGTTCAACGGTCCATTTTGAAAAACCGGCTTTGACAAGGGACACCTCTTTAGTCCTGTAGTTGACCAATCTTTAGAAGAGATGAAAAGACACTAAAGTGGAAAAATCCATGGGAGGGCTCCAGTCCTCAACCAATAAAGGCACCCCACCACGTAACACCCCTTCCCCTAATAAACTCCCCCCCCCCGATCACTCGACACCTGTCGGGGGAATGCTTCAACAGTTTCTCCACATTTGGCAATCTCTAACAACCGACAAATGGGTGCTCGACCTTATCCAACATGGTTATTGCCTGAAGCTCACCTCCAATCCACCAAACATTCCACCGCGTGTTCACAAACTGGGGTCAGACCATTTGCAGTTACTCACGCAATCTCTTACAAAAGGGAGCCATAGCACCAGTTCCGTTTCAGTTCTAAGGTTCAGGGGTTTACTCTCATTTTCTAATTTCCAAAAAGGGCAGTTCCTCAAGACCAATTTTGGATCTCTGAGTTAAACCAATACATACTGTCTGAACATTTCATATGGTAACGCTTCAACAGGTTCTTCCTCTCCTACAGCAAGGTGATGCGCTTTTTTTTGGTATTTATTTTATTTAAAAGAAGCATATCTTTGCATTCCCATTCACCCAGCAGATCTCAGTTTTCTGATGGCAGGAAAACACTATCAGTTCAAAGTACTTCCATTCGGAGCATCTGCTGCTCCCAGGGTATTTACAAAATGCCTAGCAGTGGGAGCAGCTCATCTCAGAAGGCAACAAATTCATGTCTTCCCCCTACCTAGACGATTGGCTCATAAAAGCCAGCGCACACCAAAAGTATTTACAAAACACTCAGATCAGGCTACACCACCAATTGGGTTTAGCAGTCAACATTCAAAAGTCTCACCTATACTATTCACAGATACAATCTTATCTAGGAGCCACTCAACACTCACACGGCTCTAGCCTCCCCGATGCAACCAGAACTTCTAATATCGAAACTCTATTGCTGCAGTTCCGAACCAACCATACCTTGCCAACCAGGACTTTCATGTAACTATTGGGAATGATGGCGTCATGTATTGCAATAGCACCTCATGCGAGACTACACATGCGTTCATTACAAGAATGCTTAGCACGTCAGTGGGATCAGTCACAGGGTCAATTAACAGATCTAGTGTTGGTAGACAGTCACACCCATCGCTCTCTGCAGTGGTGGAACCCACAAAACAAATCAAAAGGTCTGCCTTTGATTGACCCTGTTCCACAAGTCGTTCTAACAGCAGACTCATCTCTCACAGGTTTGGGTGCACATTTCTATCATTACACAATTCAAGGTCTCTGGGACCACAAACAGACGTCTCCACATCAACTATCTAGAGTTTCTATCAGTGTTTCTAGCCCTGAAAGCTTTTCTGTCTCATCTCACAGGAAAAGTTGTCCGAGTCAGCACAGACCACATTAAAGCCATGTACTATGTACAAAAACAAGGGAGGGACATGCTTTCCAACTGTCACGCTTGTCTCACAATTTAGAAATGGGCAATCCATCACAAGATTCCTCTTCTGGCGGAACACGTTCCGGGAGTCAACAATCAAATTGCCGACCTAAGCAGAAGGAGACCGCAAATGCACTAGTGAGAACTTCATCCCCAAGTTCTCATTCCATACTTTCAACGATAGGGATACCCTCAAATAGATCTGTCACAGACAACTCACAATGTCCAAACTTCGCCTCCAGGTACCTGCACAATCTATCCAAAGGCAATGCCCTATGGATTTTTATTTTTTATTTTATAGAGCCCAAACTTGACCCGCTAGAGTATCAGAGCACATTACAGGAATCATAACGATGTATAATAGGCTTGGAATCACGATAATATACAAAAGATAGAGGTGCAGGATATATAAAGGATAGCGGACACGTATGTACAGTATCTGAAAGAGACACGTTAGTGATAGATTCCTTACCTTAGAATATCCCCAGGCGTCAGACTGGATCCGGAAATTTTTTGCGTTGCAGTACCCATGCGTGTCGGTAGGTGTCGTCTGCGGCTCCGCGTCCGTCGTTGGCGTCGTGGGCAACGTGGGCGCCGTGATGACGTTGTAGGAGTACTTAGACGCCGCCTCCGCGTGTTGACGTCAGTTCTCCTTTTTTTCGCGCCAGCAAGCGCTGATCCGGAAAAAGTGGTACCCTTAGTCTATTTTTTACTAAACTTTTTAGATCATTTTTCATCTGTTTCGAAGTCTGTACGACTCCGACGGTGCCGGTAGGGATGCCCGGGTTCAAACCCTGCGCAGACTGCGACCAACTAATGTCGGTTACCGACCCCCCATCGCCGGTGTCTTCATTGCCTGGGCCTCGACCACGAAGACAAGGCCTGCTCAGACTGTCGAGCCCTGATGTCTAAGGCTAGGCGGGAGCGGTCCCGCAAGCGACTCGAGCTCCGGCAGTCAGCCCCGCGCCGCTCGAGGTCCCGGTCCGAGAGGAGGTCGAGGGACCGGTCACGGGGTCGGAGCCACCATGGCCCCGGGAGTAGTCCACGGTCTTCCTGCTCCTCAGGTAAGCACAAGAAGTCGCTCGCGCGATGCGGCCGGTGGCTGGAGCCGCAGGTGTCGCGGCCTGCTCCATACCCGCAGGTCCCTGGGCAGAACGCAACACCGGGGGAGATTGATGACTTCCTCATGGCCATGAGGTCGCTCGCTCCTCCGTCTGGTTCTGCGGTGCCTTCGGGCCAAGCGGTCCCGACTGAGTCCCCACGCGGGCCGGGTGCTCCGGTCCCGACGCCGCAGGGCCCCACTGGATCCGGATCCAGGTCACCGCCGGTTGACCTCACGCCGGCGCCGGCCCCAAGGTTGTCGCCCCCGGCGCCGTCCCTGGTCCTATCCTCGGTTCGGGCCGGCGTCGGAGTGGCGCCGCTCTCGACGCCGATGGGAGAGGTCTATTTCTTTGACCCGGCCCCATCCTTTGAGCCTGAGTACCAGGCGATGTGACGAGGGGGACTGGAAGGGGTCTGAGGACCCTCTGGCACGCAAGTGTCGGTATTCTACAGACTGGACAGGAGAGCTTGGGGATGCCAGTGTTCTGGACACTTCGCCTGACACTGGTTTTGTCTCCCCTCCTAGCGTGGCTACGGAGGAGGGGGCTGCCTATAGCGTGGTGCTGATGAGGGCGGCCAAGGCCTTGGGCCTTGAGCTCCCCGTCGTGGTCGTGAGGACTAACCTCCTCACTGAGGTCTTTAAACCGCAGGCAAGCTCGGCCGAGCCTCTGCTGCTGTTTAATGAGGCCCTATCAGACTTCCTTCTGGGCACTTGGTCCAAGCCCGCCACAGGTTAGCCTGTGGATAGGAACGTGGCTAGGTGCAACCGCCCGGCTCCGGGTGACCCTTGCTTTCGGTCTACCCACCCCACTCCCAAGAGCCTGGTCATCCAGGCCTCTAATTCCCAGACCGCATTCCCGTCGGCTCCCCCCGACCGGGAATCCAAGTGGTACGAGCAATACGGAAATAGTATTCTCCTCCCTGAGTTTAGGATTGCGGTCAGTCAATACCGCATGCCTCTTGGGCCGCTACACCCACTCTCTGTGGGATACGGTCACGGACGTGCTGCCAGAATGCCCGGTGGAGGTCCGGGCTAAACTCGGCCAAGCCCTTGTGGAGGGTCGAGATGCGGCGCGTTATTCCATCCGGTGTGGGCTGGACACTGACTCACTAGGCAGAGCGATGGCAACGACGGTGGCAATTCGTCGCCACGCCTTGTTGAGGTCTGCCAACTTCTCGGCTGATGTCCAAAACACACTTATGGACATGCAGTTCGATGGCCGTCGCCTCTTTGGCGACAAGGCAGACCATGCGCTTGAGCGCTTTAAGGACTCCAGGGCTACGGCCAAGTGCTTGGGCGTCTCGGCCCCGTGCCAGCAAACGGCTGCCTTTTGTGGTCAAGGAAGGGGCACCCCCACACGTCCTGCCAGCCACGGGCTGCAGACTACCATCCAGCGCGGTGGCGGATGTGGAAACCGTCCTGGCGGCGGTCGGGGACAACGGCGAGGCCAGTCCACACCTACCCCAGCAGCATCCGCCTCAAAACCCTCCTAGACCGTGCTTTCAGGCCCATGTGACGCCAGTGGGGGGGAAGGGTTCGCCATCACCACCACCACCACTGGCGCACTGTCACTTCGGACAGGTGGGTGCTGTAAATCGTCCGAAGGGGCTACTTCCTCCCCTTCGAGGCATCCCCTCCAGCCATGCCACTGCAGTACCACTGCGTGTCGGGGGATCACTTGAGACTTCAACAAGAGGAAGTTATGGCCCTCTTGGCCAAGGGGGCCATCAAGCGCGTTCCTGGGCCAGATGTAGGGTGTGGTTGTTACTCCCACTACTTTCTGGTACCCAAGAAGGGCAAAGGGGGCCTATGCCCTATCTTGGACCTAGAACGTCAACGGCTTCCTCCGGAAGGAGAAGTTCAAGATGCTGACATTACTCCGGTCTTAGCTGCCCTAGGCCATGGAGACTGGATGGTAGTGTTGGACATGCAGGACGCCTATTTTCACATCCCTGTCCTGCCGGCCCACCGGCGTTACCTGCGGATCACGGTAGACCACGAGCACTTTCAGTTTACCGTGCTCCCCTTCGGCCTTACCAGCGCCCCACAGGTGTTCACGAAATTGATGGCGGTGGTCGCAGCTCATCGGCGCAGGTTAGGGGTTTCAGTCTTCCCCTACCTCGACGACTGGTTGTTGAAGGCGGGCTCGCCCCAGACAGTCGTCAGCAACCTCCAGACTACGGCCGACCTCCTGCACCTGCTGGGGTTCTCCGTCAATGTGCCGAAGTCACACCTTAGTCCCTCTCAGAAGCTCCTCTTCATCTGAGTGGTTCTAGACTCAGCGCAGTTTCGGGTTTATCCTCCCGAACAGCGGGTTCAGGATATTCAGCCTCTGATTCCGATCTTTCAGCCTTTGTCCCGAGTCTCGGTCAGGTTGACGCTGCGGCTTCTTGGGCTGATGGCCTCCTGCATCCTTCTGGTGCATCACGCCCGGTGGCGGATGTGGGCTCTGCAGTGGGACCTGAAGTTTCAGTGGGCCCAGAATCAGGGCAACTTGTGCGACCATGTCTTGATCTCGGAGGGCACTGCAAGACAGTTGCAGTGGTGGCTCACGGACCGCGATTGCGTCAGCGGCAGATCCCTCTCACTACCCCAACCGGAGCACGTAGTTGTGACGGACACGTCCCTCCAGGGCTGAGGGGGCCACATGGGAGAGGCGGAGATCAGAGGCCTCTGTCTCCGGCGGAGTCCCGGCTTCACATTACCATTCTGGAGCTGCGGGCGATCCGGCTTGCACTGAAGGCATTCCTCCCCTCTGTCTGGGGGAGTGTAGTGCAGGTGTTCACGGACAACACCACCGCCATTTGGTACCCTAACAAACAGGGCGGGGTGGGGTCGTGTACCCTATGCCAGGAGGCTCTGCGCCTCTGGCAGTGGCTGGAACATCAGGGCGTGACCCTGGTGGTTCAACACCTGGCAGGTTCCCTGAACGCCAGGGCGGTCTAACTCAGCCGTCGGTGCATGATGGATCACGAATGGCGTCTCAACTCGGACGAGGCGCAAGGCCTCTTTCAGCAGTGGGGAGAGCCTTGGTTAGATCTATTCGCCACAGAAGAGAACGCGCAATGTCATCAGTTCTGCGCGTTGGAATTTCCAAGGCGGCACTCGCTCGGAGACGCTTTTTGTCGCGAGTGGAGCTACGGTCTGTTGTACGCCTTTCCGCCTATACCACTTCTGCCCAGAGTGCTGAAGAAGATCAGGCGCGACCGGGCCCAAGTTATCCTTGTGGCTCAGGACTGGGCACGAAGATATTGGTATCCAGAGCTACTCAGCATGTCTGTCGATTCCCCGATTCGTCTGCCTCTTCAGGAGGACCTTCTGTCGCAGCAGCAGGGGACGGTCCTCCACCCAAACCTGTCAAGTCTCCACCTCAATGTTTGGAGATTGAGCGGCAACAGTTGAGGCCATTTGACTTGCCTCCTGAAGTTTGTAATGTGATTCTGGCAGCCAGGCGTCCCCCCTACAAAGTCGGTATACGCCTGCAGGTGGAACAGATTTGTTGCATGGTGCACAGCAAAGGCTGTGGATCCACTCTCTGCCCCCCTTTCTGAGGTTCTCCTCTTCCTTCTCTCTCTTGCCCAGCAGGGCTCTGCTCTGGGCACTATCAAGGGCTACCTTTCTGCCCTTTCCGCCTTATTAAGGCTACCTGATCAGCCTTCTTTGTTCCAGTCCCCGATTGTTAACAGATTCTTAAAGGGTATCAGTCATATGTTCCCTCCTGTTCCTTTCGTGATGCCCCAGTGGGACTTGAACCTGGTTCTAACCTACCTGATGTGCGCTCCTTTAGAGCTGCTTCATAAGTGTCCTCTCCGTCTTCTTACAATTAAGACTGCTTTCCTTGTTGCCATCACCTCTGCCAGGAGGGTGAGTGAGCTCCAGGCTCTTTCCTCTACACCTCCTTTCCTTTCTGTCCATCCGGACAAGGTTGTGTTGCGGACAAGACCATCTTTCCTGCCCAAGGTGGTCACAGCCTTCCACATCGGGCAGTCCATCACCTTGCCCACCTTCTTTCCGCCTCCGCATCCCTCGAAAGAGGAAGAGAGGTTCCACCGTCTGGACCCAAAACGTGCGCTCTCATACTATCTGAATCGCACACGCCAGTTCCGGGTGGATGACCAACTCTTTGTTGGTTACGTGGGCGGTAAGAAGGGACGGGCGGTGCACAAGCGGACCATCTCTCGGTGGATCGTGTTGCGCATCCAGGCGTGCTACTCTTTGGCTAAAAAGGAACCTCCTGTAGGGCTGAGGGCCCATTCCACTCTGTCCACGGCGACTACAACTGCCCTGGGCCGGGGAGTCCCCTTGCAGGACATTTGTCAGGCAGCTACGTGGGCCTCGCTGCACACGTTTGCAAGACACTACTGCCTGGACAGCCAAGTCCGGAGGGAGGGCTTCTTTGGCTGTTCCTGTAGGAGAGTGGGGTCTGCAATCCCATGGCCACCCCGGATTTTTGCTTTTTGCTTCACTGGTTTACGGCTTTCCCTGGCTGTGGGCCTGCTAATCAGACCCACAGCCTAGCTGTTCTCTCTCTAAATTGACAACCATGTACCTTAGGTGCATTAGGTGCATTTACCAATTGGTACTGGGCCACCTTATCAGTCCCTGTACAGTATACCTTGGGTATCCAGGGCATAGGTGTACCCAGGGCCTACCAGGGGCTGCAGCATGTATTATGCCACCCCTGGCTGGCCATCTAAATCTGACACAACTGGCTGCACGACAGCTGGGGCAAGGTGGTGTAAACACCCTTTGCTTTAGATATAGTATTCCTATATCTAACCCTAAAATGGACACATACATTCCTATCAGTCACTCCTATGGCAGGCCTTATCAATCCTGAAGGCAGAGTGCTTGGTATTATGTGAAATGGTGCTCTAGCATGAGCTGAGCCCGTTTGCAGCTTGCGGAACCAAGTCCTAATAGCTGTTCCATGATAACGCTATACCATATACTCTTAATCCTCGCGGTTAAATGCGAACTCTGGTATAACATTATAAAAACATGTCGAGTAAGGTGTCATATGAATTGGAATACTACCCCCTCGCCAATTCTGGCGACGGGGGTAGCATTCCACCCTTCTAGAGGGACACGACATGTATGTAACTGTAAACCCCGGTTAAAGTTAACTCGAGCCTCAGCATCACAAAATGGATGCTGCCACCACAGACACAAGTCTGACCTCCTGCTGCTGGGAGTCCTTCCAGCGAGGGAGGCTTGGACAAAGGGTTTCCTGCCTTGGAAGGTGCTAGCACCACCCCAGACAGGATTTTGTGTATTAGGTAGGGACAGGCTGAAAGGAATGAGACATGCCTGGGGCACACAAGGTGCCCTGTGCATACACCGGTTCCAACCAGTTGCTGGGACACTCCAGCCCCAGCTCTGGCGGGAAACTGGACAAAGGAAAGGGGGTGTAGCCACCCCCCTTCCTGGTCCCACCCAGGGGAGGGACCTAGTCAGTAGTGCAGCCCCCTTTAGCAGGATAAAGGTAGGAGCTGGTCCCATTCCAAATCAGATTATCCTGAACATATTCTACAAGAAGAAACTCTGGACTTCGACGTTCTGCTCCACAGAAGACTGAAGAATCTCCCTTGTGGGCAAGGAATGTCCACCCTGCACAAGCAGGCACCATCAAGCGTCCAGCGGCTTCCCTTTGTCGTCTTCCTTCCAGGATCCAGACTTCAGAGCCCGACGAGAGTCGGATTCCCAGACCTCTCCGACCTCAACCCACATCTGCAGCAAAGCTGAGACCCGTGGGTGCGACGAGACACGTGGGACCGGCCATCTTGGAAGAAACTGCACTTCGCTTCCAGCACGACTCCCGAGGTAAACTCAACCAAGTGCTTTGGGGACTGAGAAGCCCCATCCCCGAGGAGCTCCTGCACCGAAGATCAGCCCTCCAGCATCCACGAGATCTGCGTGGGGCCCTTCTGCTTTGTTGCTGCTTGACTGTTGCTGTTGGTCACTTGCCGGCTGGCTAGTGGCCTCCTAGACGACGAACCTTTAAATCTTTTCTGCTGGTCTGGTTGCTCCAGACTGGCCCTTGCTCCCTTCCCAAAGAGGGGCACCCCGGACTCTCCTAGTCCGCACCAGACGCTTTCTCCACTCACCGCGTGGGTTGCCTTTGCCACGGCCTGTTGACGCCGATTCCGGATCCAACTCCGCCGACAGCGAGAGTCTGCGTGGGACAGCTCGTGCCTCCATCCTGGTCGTCGAAGACACCCCCTGGTCCACGTGGCTGCAGAGTCAAGTGTCCACTCTTCACCTGATCGCGACGACGACATCTGGTTCCTTCCTGGTTCCATTCCAGTCTGGCTAGTGACTGTGAACATTGTCCCCTCTGCTTTCAGGTCTCCTTCACCAATCCACCCTTGGATTGCACCGGACATCTTCCTCCTGGTCGCCTGCAGCATCTTTTCTTTCAGGCTCCATTGACTTCAACGCGAGAACCCGACGCACTTTGACCCCTATGCACCCGCGGCCCGTGGGTGAGGTAACAAGAGCATTTCGGTGCTCAAGGGTAGTTTAACTGTCCTAGTGTCCAGTTCCACAGTCGTTTTAGTACTACCTAGTCAGGATTGTCCGTACTCACCTTTAACTTGAACTGTACTGTCCATAGACGTTGTTACGCATCTCGCGTGTGAGTTCACACTCTGCACGCGCGTTCCGTGGGCCTCCTATTACTTACCTAGTGTTAGTGTAGCATGGTCCCAACGATCCTACAGCCTCTGGACAGCTCCATTCCTTCTATTGACTTTCACATTCCACTTACTTAGTATATGGTTTGTCGTGCCCCTAGGGCACCATTGTAATTTTGTGCAACTTATCGTATTTTTCCTAAGAGATTGTCATGTGCTTAGCCCTCTGACCTCATAAAGAGTTCAGAGGTGTTGTTATTAATAAATATACTGTTTATTTTCATAACCTGTGTGGTGTCCTTTCATCTGGTATTCAAGGGGTTATATTGTGGTAAAACAGCTGGCTTCACATGCCAAAAGAGTTTAGCCTAAGACTGCTTTGTCCATGCTACCATTATGATAGCTGGTCTTTAAGGTTGACTTACAACCAATCACCAAAAGGGTTGTTTGGACTGATACAAGGGGATCACTAGAACTAGTGAGCATCATATATCAGGCCAACTTCTCACACAGGCCTCCACTTCCCAGACCGCATTCCCGACGGCAACGCCCGATCGGGAATCCAAGAGATATGAACAATTCGGGAAGAAAGTGTTCTCGTCCCTGAGTTTGGGACTGCGGTCTGTCAATACCGCTTGTCTCTTGGGCCGCTACACCCACACCCTGTGGGACACGGTCGCGGACGTGCTGCCACAATGCCCGGAGGAGGTCAGGGCTAAACTCGCCCAAGCCCTTGTGGTGGGCCGAGATGCAGCGCGATATTCCATCCGGTGTGGGCTGGATACCACAGACTCACTGGGCAGGGCAATGGCAACGACGGTGGTGGTTAGACGGCACGCCTGGTTGAGGTCCGCCAACTTTTCGGCCGATGTCCAGGCCACTCTTCTGGACATGCCGTTCGATGGCCGTCGCCTCTTTGGCGACAAGGCAGACCATGCGCTGGAACGTTTTAAGGACTCCAGTGCTACGGCCAAGTCCTTGGGCCTCTCGGCCACATGCCAGCAATCGGGTGCCTTTCGCTCCTTTCGTGGCCACGGAAGGGGCGTCCCCACACGTGCTGCCAGCCACGCACCGTTCTTCTTCGCAGACTATACGTGTACTTTTGGACGCCCAGATAAAGCTTGCTAGTTCTTTTTGTATTTTCTTCAGTGCATCCCTCTTGAATTCTAATGAAGATTGCACTAAATAAAAAAGTAAATTTCGGGAGGATACACATTTTAATTAAATTTGATCTACCCAGAAAAGTCAGAGGGAGGCCTCCCCACGCTTTTAATAACTTTCTCACTTCCGTTGTTATCCTATCCAGGTTTGTCTTGGTTATCTTGTCTAAGTCTTTAACTAGATCTATTCCTAGGTATCTGACTTTCTCCCTGGTATAGGTATTATTTACCTGGGTATTCCAACTCATAATCTCCGTTTTTAATTGATTTGTTTGGTAACCAGATACCTTCCAGAATTTTTTTTAAGTGTCTTCAATCGCTTTAATCGATCCATCATAGTTGTCTGTAAAAATCATCAGATCATCTGCATACAAAGCTATTTTTTTCTCAACCATTATATTTAAACGGGGTTGTTTCATGGTGAGATCTAAGCCTGTATGCCAGCGGCTCGATATATAAATTAAAAAGCAGGGGAGATAGGGGACATCCCTGTCTAGTCTCTCTATATATAGATATATTCTCAGTTAAATTCCTGTTTATTAGGACCTTGGCTTTTGGTGCTTGATACAGTTCTTTAATAGCTCCCTGAAAATTGTCACCCAAGTTTTATTTTTCTAGAGTTACATTCAGGAAAGCCCAATTTACTCTATCAAACGCTTTGGCCGCGTCCAGAGTTATTATAGTTAGGGGAATTGTTTCGCTTGACGCTATATCTATTGACCTCTAAGTTCCTGTGTAAGTTCTTGCAGTTGCCTGCCCCTTACAAGCCCTTTCTGATCTTCTTTTATTAATTTCCCTGCAATTTTACCAAGCCTTTTTGCTAGAATTTGTGTGAAGATCTTATAATCACAATTAAGTAGGCTTATAGGGCGGTAAGATTCACATTTAGCGGGATTTTTACCGGGTTTTAGCAAGATGCTTATTGTGGCGTCATTCCACGAGTCAGGAAGTTTCCCCTTCTCTAAATAGATTTTATTTAGCAAGTTTGTAAGTGGGAGAGACAGGACCTCACTAAGTTTGATGTATAATTCATTGGGTAGAGCGTCCGGCCCTGCTGCTTTACCCCTCTTTAGGCCGTTCAACGCTTCTTCTACCTCCTCTTTTGTGATTAAGGCGTTCAATTCCTCTTTTTCCAAACTTGTTAACTCTGGGAGATCCAGGTTTTCTAGGTACTCATCTAAATCCGCTCTTGATGGAGCAATATCCTCCGTATACAGAGAAGAGAAAAGGTCTACAAATTCTTTCATTATTACTGCCTCTTCTGAGCATAGATCTGATCCACCTTGCGGTAGAATATTAAGTATCTTATTTCTACTGGCGTCTGTCTTTGTTTTCCATGCCAGTAGCTTGCTGCATCCCTCCCCATACTCGTAATGTGCTAACTTGCTTGCCTCCCATCTCTCTTACCCTACTCTCTAGTACACCTGTTAACATTTCCTTTTGCACCCCCCTATTCACTTCCAGCTTCCTTTTGTTTTCTGAATCTGCCTCAGCTTCTATTAATAACTCTAGGTTTTTGATGTTAGTTTCTAACATTCCTATTTCTTGTTTTGACCTTTTTGTTTTATATGCAGCCAAACTGAGTATCGTCCCACTAATAACAGCCTTGTATGCATCCCATGTGACTTGCGGCGATACTCCCTCTTTATTAGTCTCAAAGTACTCCACCAAGTCTATTTTAAGTTTCTCAATGTTTTGGGAATCATTAAAAATAGTGCGATCCACCGTCCATCTCATTACTAATTGTTCAATACCCAACTGAGTTTTTAGTAGCACGGCAGAGTGGTCCGACAACAGGGCTGGCAAGTGCTTGATTTTGTGTATTTTATCCACTAATAATTTATCTATCAGAAATCAATTCTGGATTGTAAACCCAATCTTTTATTTTTGACGGTGAAGGGGTATTTTTTGTCCCCTTTCTCCTTCCAGATATCCACCAGACCCAGATCTCTTTTGTAGACTCCCAACCACTCCCTCATTTTAGGGAGATTCCCTTGTTTCATGGGGGGGCAGGCGGTCTACCTTAGGGTCTGGAATCAGATTAAAATCCCCCCCCCCCCCTAGAACGACTGGGGATGCAGAAGATAATAGTTGAGTGTACAAACTTTGTAGTGGGGTGGGGTCGTCGGAATTAGGCCCATAATACTCCGGTATAGTGTAGTGGTATTATATATTCTTACCCTGGTGATTGCCCATCTACCTTTTTTATCTAGTTCAGTCTTCTCAATTTGAGCTTTTATGGATTTTTTTAATAGTATAGCTATTCCCTTTACAACACATTCCTGATCTGTGCAAACATAGCAATCCACCCAGTTCAATTTTTTTATAATTTCTTCCCATTCCTTCTTTAACAAGTGTGTTTCTTGTAGAATTATGATCTCGCAATCTGCCACCCTCAAGTACTCCAAAATTCGTCGTCTTCTATTTGGTAGTCTTGGCCCATTTACATTCCATGATAGTATGTTGATGTTTCTACCCATCTTTTCCTCTTTCTCTTACTTGCTGGTTTTCCAAACTTTCCCTTAACTGCGCTTGGCAGGCCCTGATAACTTCTTTTCTGCATTCTGAGGAAATTTTTTCATTTTTTTTCTCCCTAGTTTGCTCCCCACCCTTGTGCATATTTTTATGTTTTTGTGTTTTTTGTGACGTAAAAACAACTTCCCTGGGGAAGCCTCCCTTCTTTCCCTACTGGGCTGCATTATTAGCCCATTTTGAGCTCTGTGACTGCCCGCTTTTTTCAACCGGTGCCCCCACTTATTTTTCCTTATTTTTCCTTAAAATTGCATTTCTTTTTTTTTTTTTCCTTTCCCTCCTTCGAGCTAATCGTTAACCTCTTAAACTCTTTACTTTACTTTCCTTAATTCGTTTTGGTTCACTTCTCTCCTTCAAGAATTAATGATCAGATACCTGACCCAGACTGAATTCTCACTTGATCCTTCATCTGTTCTAGGAAATGGGCAACTTCGGCTGGCTCCCTTATATTATACATTTTATTTCGCCACATAATTCTAAGTGCAGCAGGGAACTTCATTTGTACCGTGGCCCCTAGGATTTTCAATTCTTGCATGTATTGGCCTAATTCCCATTGTCTATCCTGGGTGGCTTTGGAGATGTCTGACTGGATCCTAAATGCCCAATCCTCTTTGCTATGTGGGCCATTTTTTAGCACCTCACCCAAGATTCCCTCTTTGATAGTGTAAGATTTAAAATTTATCAGGATTTTTCTTGGGTTCTTTCTTTCTTTATTCCTACCAAAGGGATCTCGGTGTGCTCTTTGGATGTCTTCTTCTAGTCCTATCTCCTTTGTCCAAGGAAAGTGTTCCTCAAGTAGCTGTACTATAAATTTCTTGACATCTGTCCCTTCTTTCCCTTCTGGAACATTCAGTATTCTCAGGTTGTTTTTTCTAGCCTGATTCTCTAAAGATTCCAGTTCTTCGTTAGTACTTCTCCCATTTTCTTTTAGAACCCTTCTATCCTTTTCGTTTCTTTCCACTCTTTTAGAGAGTCCCTCAACCACTGATTCCACTTCGGTAACCCGATCATTCAAAGCAATCATCTTAGTATCCAGGGCTTCACATACTTCCCGGATTTTGCTCTGATTTATTTATGATAGGGCAAACTTTGCCCTCATTTCCTCCAGCATTTTCTCGAGGAACAAGTCCGTAGAATTTAAACCAGGCACCGATTTTTGAGCTTGATCTCCCCTGGATTTGTTGCCATTATGATGTGGGCTCAATTGATTTACTGGCAGAGGAGATTGTGGGACAGTCGGCCCATCAGATGTTACATCTGGTTGCACTTGCAGAGTAGTGACCGTCAGGTTACTTTTTGTAGGATCCATGTTGTTTTCTTCTCTTATAGTAGAGACAGGGGATTATATGGGACTGAGAGACCAGGTATAGGGTTCCTTATAGGAGACCCAACTGTAGCAGATGGTAATTTAGGTGTTGAAGAGGAGGCGTTCGTTTTTGATGCTTTTAATGCCTGATCCCCCTTGGAGGGAGGCACTTGGCTTTCCTCCTGGACTTTAAAGAAGGATCTGAGGGATGGAGTTACTCGGAGAAGGAAGGGGACTCTGCTTGCGGCTCTCCTGCAAGCCCTGTGAGCCTCCTGCGCAGCGCTCCACAGTCCAGCATATGGTGAGGCCGCCAGCCCCCACCTCCCCTGCCGAGTCGGACACAAAGCGGGAAGCACCGAGCAGGGCGGGCGTGTAACTCCAACCCGGCGGGGTTCCGCCAACAAACCTATTTGAACGGGCGGCAGCATGCGAGCGCCGCCTCACCCCATCAGCCGTCAGCCGAGGCGGAAACAGAGTCGAGGTTAGTGCTTCTGCCAGTTTCAGAGGGTTTTAGAGGTAAACAAAATAGGATTTACAGTGGTATCATGATACAGGGTAGAGAGAATAGATTAACGGGGGACAACACCCATCCAACATTCCAATGGGGCAGTCACTACGGAGCTCCCAACCTGGCGTCCTAGCCGGCCGCCATCTTCCCCCACCCCTTGATGATGCTATCCAATATTGACATTTGTTATGACAGGGTTGCATTGTTCTTCATGTGATTGACAGTAAGTCTATAAAGGTAGTTAAGCAGTTAGTTATAGCTTCCAACCTAGCGTCCATATCTTAGTCATCAAAATATTCTCAAGTGGCAACTAGATAGTACATGTTCTTAATTTCAAAATAAAACTACATAGTGCCCTGTTGCTAATATGTTTGTGTGCCGTAGTCAACACGAAATTATGTTATTGCTATTCACATTTATGAGCTTAAGGTGAGCAAATTACTCGGGTGGCACAGGGTCTATTATATCTCAAAGTCGGAGATAGAAAGGGTGCACTATATTTAATGGTATATAATTGGCAACGAGTAGCTGGGACGAACTGGTAACAGTATTTGAACAGTTGGTCAATAATACGACAGCCGCCATGCGCATTGTATTTGCATATTTGCGAGAAAGTTATTAGATGGTTAAAATAGCGCTGGTTTGAGAGAAAGTTATTAGATATTTAGCAAGAATAGCGCTGGCAGTTAAAGCGCTCTGGTTAATAAATTAAAGTACGAAAAAGCGACAATTCTCTCAAGAATGACGTCACTTCGATGCATTCGTCATCCAGGGGGATGACCTGGAGGGTTTCCTCTTCCTGATACTCCGCCTCCATTGAAGATTAAAGGTCCCTTTCAAACGCAAAGTGTGCAAAATATATATATGTAGGCGCAAGGGCAACAATGGCCGATGTTAGCAGGCGCAAAGCACTAAGTCTTGTCCCACTGAGCGGTAGGTCAAAATAATGGAGGCGACTCACCCTCAACTCACTGGGTGCCAAAAAAGGTCTGGGCCCGCTCTCACCACAGCAAGCAAGCGTTAAATTAACTGAGGCGCTTGCAAAAACTGCCTCACGGCAATTAGGCTGACCCAAACGGGTGTCAGGCTGTGGCACACAAAGGTCTGACCTGCAAGCAGGTGTCCGGGTTCCACAGTCCGTTCTCGGTGCAGGAAGCGCGAAACTGCAAAGGACTCGCGGGCGCAAACAAAACTCTATGATCCCCGCCTCAGAGGCGGCCCGGATCATCTAGTTCGCACCCGCAAGCCGACACGCACTGCACCAAGATCGGGACCACGAGCGAAGCTAATCCGACGGAGCTCCCGCGGCCCCGCCTGAGATGAACGCACGAATGTAGCCGCAAAAGAAAACGAACACGGCGGCGAGACAGCGCCACACAAAGAAATGGAAATACACCCAAAGTGCAAACCGCGGTCACAGTAACTGCCAACGTAAACGCGGCACAACACAAGCAACTCTACTACACAGCAGCGAAATACACAATAGTGCCTCTTTCAATGCCGATTAAAATATAAACACTATAACATCCACAAAGAGTTCTTGCTGCACAATATAGTGAGAGAAAAGGGGAAAAGCTACTTAACTTGCTGGCAGCAGGAAAGAAAGAGGAGGTTAACCCGGGAAGCACATGCCTTCAGGAGTAATGGAGGGAGCTGGTTGGTAGACATTGTGGACTAAGTGTATGCAAATGGGACATGTTCATGCCCCAGCCAAATGCACAGCTATACACCGCCCTTGCGGCATTCAAAATTTATACTATTATTTATCCAATGTTCATTTACCAAAGACATTGTGGACTGCCTAAGCCCTAAGCCATCTTGGGACTGTTAGTTTTTTTTGCAAAAAAATAAGATGTTTATGTTGAATACTGCTGGCTGTAGGAATAAAGGAAAGTATATCATAATCCTCGCCTCTGGTCCTGCCATAGAATTAATAACTGATACCGCTATCAGGTGTGCGTTAGATAAGGCAGAAACAGCAGCCCAGGCGGTAAACACTGTGTATTACTCTGTAGGCATACTTGGCAAGGATTTCTGGATTCAAGCCTGAGGTATAAGCCTCTATTCTTAATCAACCGTTTGACAAAGAACATCTTTTTGGCCCAACTGTAGATGTATCACTAGACAAGATGAAAAAAGATACCAAAGTTGCTAAATCCATGGGGGCCATAAAATCTCCTTCTAACAGGGGTTCCTTTTGTCGCTCATTCTACAGTGGCGGCTCCAAAACTGTATCTACAGAGAATCCCTCCTTCTCTTACAAGGGCAACAATCAATCGCCCTCTTCAAAAGGTTATTTTAGAGGAGGATATAGAGGAAACCACGGCAAGGGAAGGTGCCGAAGCAATTCAACACGTACCTCCCCTGCAAACAACAAGCAGTGACTTATTTCTCATACCCCCGATCATTCCACTCATGTCGGGGAACGCCTTTCACAATTTCTACCCATTTGGAATACAATGACATCAGACTAATGGTTCTACAAATTATCCAAACTGATTATTGCCTGGAGCTTACAAGCACTTTCCCGAATATTCCTCCAAGGTGGCACCTCATGTCACAAGAACATCTCACCCTTCTAAAGCAAGAGGTTCTTTCTCGGTTTCAAAAGGGGGCAATCGAACCAGTCCCTTTACGATATCAAGGAACATGAGTGTACTCCCTCTACTTCCTAATTACCAAAAGGACGGCTCTCTCAGGCCTATATTGGACCTCAGAGAACTAAATCTATACATTCAATTGGACCACTTTCATATGGTCACGCTCCAACAAGCGCTTCCTCTCCTTCAGCAAGGCAACTTTCTATCCACTCTGGATTTAAAGGACGCTTACTTCCATATTCCAATACATCCTGCGCACCGCAAATACCTCAGGTTTGTGGTAGCAGGCCAACATTATCATTTCAAAGTCCTTCCCTTCGGAGTGTCCACTGCCCCCAGAGTTTTCACAAAATGTTTGGCAGTGGTCACAGCCCACCTGAGAAGACAACAGATTCACGTCTTCCCATGCTTTGACGACTGGCTTGCAAAGGCCAGTTCACATAACATTTGTCTGTGCCAGACACAGAAAACTGCAACTCCTTCACCAACTAGGATTTACAGTAAATCGGACCAAATCCTATCTCCAACCATCCATGTCTCAAGACTATCTAGGAGCTACTATAGACTCACAGAACTCTAGCATACCCAACTCCAGCCAGAATCAGAAATATTCAAAACCTATTGTCTCAGTTCCAGCCTCAACACTCCTTACCTGCTCGAGTGTTCATGCAATTACTGGAAATGATGGTATCTTGCATTTTCATAGTTCGCAACGCAAGACTTCAAATGCGTCCCTTACAGGAATGCTTAGCACGTCAGTGGTGCCAGGCTCAAGGCCAGTTATCAGATCTAGTGTTGGTAGACAGCCGCACCTATCGCTCACTGAAGTTGCGGAACACACAAAACCTTTTGAAAGGGTGGCCCTTCAGCGACCCTGTTCCACAGATAGTACTGACAGCAGACATATCACTGACCGGTTGGGGAGCGCATCTCCAAATCCACACAATTCAAGTCATATGGAGCTCCCAACAGAAACCGCTTCATATAAATCATCTAGAAATGCTAGCGATTTTTCTGGTTTTGAAAGCATTTCAAGTTCAGCTAGTACACAAGACTGTACTAATTTGTACAGACATGACAGCCATGTACTACATTCATAAACGGGGGGACACACTCCCTCCAACTGTCCCACCTAGCACAGGACATATGGAAGTGGGCCATTCATCAGAAAATCTATCTCCTAGCAGCACACCTCCCAGGAGGAGACAATCCGATGGCAGATCTGCTAGGTCGTCAGACACAGCATTTCCATGAATGGGAACTACATCCTCAAGTTCTCCACCCATTCTTTCAACTGTGGGGCTTCCCAGGCATAGATCTGTTCGCCACGCACCTAAACGCAAACTGCCCAATCTTTGCATCCAGGTATCCACACCCATTATCCAAAGGCAATGCACTATGGGTGAACTGGTCGGGGATATTTTCTTACGCTTTCCACCTCTCCCACTCATTGCTTTAGTGGTTTGGAAACTCAAACAACCGTCCCTGACACTAATCCTAGTTGCTCCCACATGGGCTCGCCAACCATGGTTCACAACCCTATTGGAACTCTTGGTGGGTCCTCATCAAAAACTACGTATTACTCCTCACACAGAGCCATGGAGGCATAAGACACCCAGACCCCAGTCAACTCGTCTGGCACCTGAAGTCCTAGAGTTTGTCTATCTTAACCTACCGCCAGACTGTATGAATATTATCAAAGAAGCTTGACGTCCTACCATGATAGCCTGCTATGCAGCAAAGTGGAAGCGGTTTGTGATTTACTGTAATAACCACATCAACCCTCTTGATGCTTCTGTACAAAATATTATATGGTATTTGTTACATCTACAACGTTCCAATTTAGAATACACGTCCATGTTTACATTTAGCTGCTATAGCCGCATATCTCCAAAATAGACAACATAGATCTCTTTTTAGAGTACCTGCCATTAAAGTGTTTATGGAAGGACTCCGGTCATTCCCCTGAGACGTCCACCTGATATAGTGTGGAATCTCAACATTGTTCTCACCAGACTAATGGTTCCACCCTTTGAGCTATTGCACAGATGTGAACTGCAATTTCTCACATGGAAAGTTGCTTTCCTAGTGGCTATTACATCACTCAGAAGAGTGGGTGAACTTCAGACATTAACGATAGAAGAACCGTTTTTACAAATGCATCAAAACAAAGTAGTTCTTCGGACCAATCCTAAATTCCTTCCTAAATTAATTCCTGCTTTTCATATCAATCAATCTGTTGAGTTGCCTGTATTCTTCCCTTAACCAGATTCAGTAGCAGAACATGCACTACACACATCAGATGTGAAAAGAGCATTGCTTTATTACATTGAAAGGACAAAACCTTTCCGTAACACAAATCAGCTTTTTGTTGCTTTTACTCCCTCACACAAAGGCAATCCTATATCAAAATCCGGAATTGCAAGGTGGATAGTCAAGTGCATTCAAATATGCTATGCACAGGCTAAACTAACATTACCAGTTTCCCCTAGAGCACACTCTACACGCAAACTGGGGGTTTCTATGGCATTCCTAGGAAATATACCCATAGATGATATAAGCTAAGCTGCAACATGGTCTACTCCTCATACATTCACAAAGCATTATTCTGTAGATGTATTGGCAGCACAGCAAGCTAGAGTAGGCCAAGCAGTTTTACGTACACTATTTCAGACTACTGCAACAGCTGCAGGTTAGCCACCGCTTTGGGAGATAACTGCTATGTAGTCTATGCAAAAGCATATGATCTACAGCTCGTTGCTTCGAATGGAAAATGCTACTTAACCAGTATGCATCTGTTCTTGGCATATAAAGGTGTAGAATCATATGAGCCTCCCCGGGTACCTATACCTGTTGCAGTAGCATCTTCCTTAGATGTATGCATTCATGGACATCTACTTTTTACTGCTCTGCGGTAAAACAATATAACAATGGAGTCTATGCCCATGCGCACTATCACCGTAAGGAGGCGTCACCTACCTTGTGACTGGAAAGACTTCTTCAAAGAAAAACAAAGTGCAAACATCCGGACCCAACAATAGATGGCAGGAGTATGCAAAGCATTTGAATCTACAGCTCTACATGTCAAGAACAGATGGTTACTGGGTAAGTAGCATTTTGCTTTCCAGACAACTGCAACATCTACTAGTTAGCCACCGCTTTGGGAGAATACTGCTATATATTTAATGCAAAGCATGGGTATCTACAGCACACATGCCTCAAACGGATTGTTACTTACCCAGTAAGCATCTGTCATTGGCATGTAGAGCTGGAGATTCACATGCGCCCACCCTCCTCCCCGGGCACCTGTAGTTGCAGTTCTCATTTTTTACATTCTCTACGCATGGACATCTCTTTACTACACTCACTCCATTCTCACCCTTTTGCAGAAAACCATCCAACAATAGAGCTGATGCCCACGCGCACTATCACCGAAAGGAGCAGTCACCTTACCTTGTGAATGGAAAGACTACTACGAATAAAAACAACTTGCAAACATCCGGACCCAACACTAGATGGCAGGAGTATGCAAAGCATTTGAATCTACAGCTCTACATGCCAAGAACAGATGGTTACTGGGTAAGTAACATAATCCATGTTCACCTAGAAAGGGAAGAGGTGCTGAAAGACCCAAAGAAGGTATGCCCACGGTGCTGCAGAGTCGGTGGTGGTTGAGCCAAAGTTTTCAGACTCTTAGAACCCCAAAACAATCTCTACACTAAGGCAAGTGACAGTTGGAGACTAAATTAATGGAGCCGCACAGGTCGAAAGCAAAAACACTCAGTGGGACAATCCTTCATACTCAAACTCCACTCTGAAAGCGGTTTTGAAAGGGGGGGGGCTAAGAAAGATGAAGATTTAAAGGATAGTCAGTTTGGCTCCTAAAAAGGAAATCTGCCTTGTTGTATAGTGGAAAACGTGCCTGCTGGAAATCTGGCTAAGTTTCAGGAATTAAGCTCGAGGTCCAGTCATCATTTATTACCATGCCTTTGTCTGGTAAATCTTTTTGGAGCAGCAGCATATGACTATTTTGAAACAGATGATGGACAACATGGCAAAGGCAATAGGAACCCTATAATTTAGACGATCGTTCATTGGTGGCATTACTCCTACAATGAGACCAGTGGGGAAAGAGTTTCCAACATGCTTCCCAACAAGCTGATGGTGAGCCACCAGGTAAGGGCGAAGCACGCATTGACAAATTCAACCACAGTAGAGCCATTCATTTCAAAGCAGAGCCAGGGCCAAAGTTGAAACCTCCATTTGGTTGTCTACAGCCACCAAATGACTTGTAAAAGAAAAGCCTAGTTCCCAACTGTAGGGAGCAGACTGGAAGGTTTCCTCAAGGAATGGGAGAGAAATTACCTCTGACGAATGGTTACTCAATATCTTAAAACACATCTACTGTATAGAACTGGAAAAATATACCACTGAATGTCATGCTAAATGTAGGAAGCTGGCTCTTTGCATGATATAACAGAATGAGCTATGTTGTGCAAGGAGTCAAGGGTTTCCCTAATAAGTGAACAGGGGCTTGCTCTACCAATTTCAAGATGCTTTTCTATGGAGCAGTGTGGTCAAGCACCCTTGGACTTATCAAAGCAGAGTGCTAGCCATTCACAAATAGACGCAATAGTCAATAAGTGAGACATATGACTCCATAAGGAGATCCACACCAATTTATAAAAATAACATGTATCTTTATATATATTTAGGCACCAGAAGCAATTTGTTCAGGTAAGTCAATTTTTCACAAGAAATACTTCTGTATTTAAAAAGTAGATCCTGTAATTTCCAGAAGTTGCAATGTCATCCTTTGGGAGGAAGAATAAGTACGTCATTCAGGTACCGTACAGCGACTTACGTGACCTGTCTGCAGAAGTTGAGGTGAGGGATGGATAAGGTCTAAGGTAACACCAGCAGAACACCACCAGCAGCACCAGGGCGGCTGGGGGCAGGGTGCAAAATGGGTTTGGGTGTCCAATGTCACTATGGGGATCAGTCTTCACGTAAAGAGGCTGCAGGCTTTGACTGGGGGGAGAGGGGGCAGTCTGACTGAACCAACAAGGGGGTCCTCAGCCCTCATGATGCTCAGGGCTTTAGAAACACCTTCGGTCTTCTCCACAACTGATGGGCGCACAGGTGTCTTTAGGAGTCTGGTTTTCCTTACCATGAGCAGTCGGGGTAGAGGGGGCCTGCATGCAGAGACTGCAGGTGATGTCAGGGAGTCCATGAGAAGTGAAACCATGCTGGACGCACACTCTGGAGGGCTGGAGGACCACGCTGACACAGTTGGCCCACTTCAACTCTGGCTTGGAGCAACAGGTGTAGTGGTGGCTTTAGGCATCTGGTTTTGGTGGTCTTGAAGTCCTCTCAGGTTTCTTGGGTTACTTCCCGAGTGCAGGTAAGCAGGGCCATTGCTTCACAGGGTTTCTTGTTTCCTGGATGAAGTACTGGCTATAGAGGTGCAGCAGCTGCAAGAGTAGGTTTTCTTGGGGGGCGCTGTTGTTGAAGTCCCCAGGCAGGCCTGCAGGGTTGGCGCCAAGTTGGAGGAAGCTGGCTCTGCATATACTATAACAAAGTAAGGTATAGCTAGTGTGCATAGTCCAATGGATCCCCAAAGGTATAGCAGAAGCTAAAGTAGATAATACCTTACTCTCTTTTGTGGTAGTTTGGTTGAGCAAGCAGGCTTATCAGAGGGTAATGTTAAGCATTTGTTGTACACACACAGGCAAAAAATCTCACACATTCAATAACTGAATCCAGAACCAATTGTTTGTATAAAAAGTTAATTTGTTCTTTTATTTCTAGAACCAAGGTATACTTAGTAGCAGGTAAGTTAAACTTTTCATAGTGGAGGAGTGTGGCTCACTGAATAGAGCGGCAGACCCTGATGCAGAGGTCTGGCCCGGGACCAGGGTTCAATTCCCGACGCGGCAGGGTCCTGAGCCCAAAAATGTCCACGGACTTGATAATTCTCGCCTCGGTGCCTATTCTAATCATGGGGTCCCACGCTGCAACTCTGGGCAATAGTTGCTTAATCTCCACTACGGCGGCCCACCCGCTGCAGGATGCCTGGCTTTCACCCTGGGGATACCCAGTAGGGGTTATCTCACAGGGAAAAACCAGGACAGGTTCCCAAGGCAAGCGCCTTGATGCCTTCGGGTGATACGTGCGCTATATAAGTCGCAATACATACATACATACAATTTTACTTTTCAAAATACAGTGAGTTCTGGGTTTGTAGTAACAGGCAGAATACGTTTGCTGCAGTGGAGAATACATTCTGTAAGCTGCTCAGAAACCTGAGGGCTGGGGTTGGCAAAGGTGGGCACTCCTCCCTGCCTGGCTAGGTTTTCAGCTGGTTCTTGTGCCCAAAATGAGGGTCAGAACCAGTGGGAGCCAGTTGCTGATAGCAAAAGGCTAAGGGTAGCTAACAAAGGTCGGCAGGCCTTTGAAGCTCCATCTTCGAGGACCCTGCCCATCCTGGGGGAGGAGGCATGACACTTGCCCAGGATGTGCTTTGTTTCCAGACCCAGAGAGCGGAGGCTCACTACCCAGGTGTCCTGAAGCCTGTCTTCGGGTGGCAGATGGCTGGGAACCTGTCAGGAACCACACCAGAGTTTATCGTTTTTCAGATGACCTCTGAGTTCAAATTCAGTAAATCCCACACTGGCATCAGTGTGGGTTTGATGTGCTCGGAGGTTTGATACCAAACTTCCCAGACTTCAGTAAAGCCATCATGGAGCAGTGGAGTTCATGTTGGCAGACTTACAGCCCATGCACTCAACATGGCTCCACTGCACTTACAATGTCTGTGAATGGCACATGCACTGTTGGGGCATATTGTTCCTGCAGCTATGCCCTCACCTGGGTATGGTGCACCCTGCCTTTAGAGCTGTTGGATCAAAAAAGCAATGTTCTCTTGGGAACAGATTCAACACACCAGGATTAATTCCTGATCAATTCACTTGTCTCTATCGTTCAGCCCAGGCTTACCTTACTCACTGCTACTATCACCTAAATAATCGCCCAACTAAACACTAGTCACCAGATCACTCAGATTTATAAGGACCCTACTAGTCAATTGTGACGTACAATAATCCTAAACAATTTGTGTAAAAAGAGAACAATTTATTAACCCCTTCGATGCTGATGACGGAGCGGTTCCGTCATCAGCATCGGTTGGGCTGTGCTGATGACGGAACCGCTCCGTCATCAGTACAGCCCTGGGGGAGAGCGCTGGCGCTCCCCCGCCCCCCCCCCCCCCCGCCCCCCCCCCCCTGTGCGGCGATCTTTTTTTTTTTTTTTTGCAGGGGTGCCACCCCCTGGCCCCCCATGCTTCCTGGTGACGTCAGCGCGCACAGCGCGCGCCGACGTCATCAGGAAGTGCTGGACGCGCTGGAAGCCATTTGCTTCCAGCGCGTCCAGAAACAAGGTCGGTGTTTGGTGCTGCGGTGGGGCGGGGGGGCCGTTTTTCGGTGCCTTGAGGCATCGGGGGGGAGGAAACTGTGTTTCCTCTCCCCTGATGTCCCAATGCACGGCATTCCTGGTGCACGATCGCGCACAGCGTCGCGATCGTGCACCAGGAATGCCCCACTAGACACCAGGGATTCTGTTTGTGTGGGCAAATTGTGTGTAGGAAGCGACCCCTTGGGCAAGGGTCGCTTCCTCTGGCTGGCATTTATTTTTTCAGACTTTTCTGCCCCCCCTGGGGCAGATCGGCCGTTTTTTTTGGCCGATCTGCACCCAGGGGGGGCAGAAAAGCCCACTAGACACCAGGGATTGTTTTGGGGCATATTTATTTGTCGAGGAAGCGACCCCTTGGGCAAGGGTCGCTTCCTCTTGGGGCCAAATAATGTTTCAGACTTTTCTGCCCCCCCTGGGGCAGATCGGCCGTTTTTTTTTGGCCGATCTGCACCCAGGGGGGGCAGAAAAGCCCACTAGACACCAGGGATTGCTTGTGTTTGTTTTTTGTTTGTGCAGGAAGCGACCCCTTGGGCAAGGGTCGCTTCCTTAGGGGGCCAAATAATGTTTTAGACTTTTCTGCCCCCCCTGGGGCAGATCGGCTGTTTTGTTTGGCCGATCTGCACCCAGGGGGGGGCAGAAAAGCCCACTAGACACCAGGGATTGTTTTTTATTTATAAAGGAAGCGACCCCTTGGGCAAGGGTCGCTTCCTTAGGGGGATAAAATATTTTTCAGACTTTTCTGCCCCCCCTGGGGCAGATCGGCCGTTTTTTTGGCCGATCTGCACCCAGGGGGAGCAGAAAAGCCCACTAGACACCAGGGATTGTTTTTTATTTGAAAAGGAAGCGACCCCTTGGGGAAGGGTCGCTTCCTAGTGGCCCTAATATTTTTTTACACTTTTCTGCTCCAGGGGGCCCACGTTTATAATGATTTATAATCTTCCCCCCTTGGGGACAGACACCCCATTTGTGACATACCCTGTGACATAGCATGTTGTAATGTGTGTTGTTTTTGTTTCTTCTAATGTGTTTTGGTTTTTTTTCTCTTTAGATTGTTGCAGTGTGCGGTTCTGTTACTGGTGGTTCTGTTGTGCTGCTGTTTCTGTAGTTGCATGTGTTTGGTAAGAGACTTTTTTTTGTTCAATTGTAATGCAATTGTTTATTTTGCAAAGTGTGTAGTAATAAGAGTATGTGTTGTTGCTGTTTGTTGTGATTGTAAGACATGTTTTGCATTTGTTTTTGATGTGTCCTTCTGTAGATGTAAGTTTTTTTTCTTCTTCTTTCTAGTGGGATATCGTTGCCTATTTGCTGTGTCTTTGCAGAGTAGGTGCTGGTGAGTGTAGTTGTGTCTTGTAAGTGAATTGTATATTTTTTCTAAATCTATTTTTTGGTGAAAAAGTCTTACATTTTTATCTTACTTTGCGCAGTGTTGGGGTTGTTGAGTTGTTTGTGTAGACTCCTTTATTTGTAAGGATAATGGCTAGCCGCCGGATTACTGCTCAGCAAGTTGTTGGAATGCTTTTTGATTCTTCCTCTGACCATGGTCCAGAGTCTGACTCTGATTCTGAGCCAGAGGTGGGAGGTGAAGATTCAGGTAGTGAGTTTTCTCTACGCATGGCTTCATCTGATGATGAAGACACTTTGAGTGCTGATGAAGCTACTTTTGGTGTGGATGATGTGCCTGTGGTTGGGGAGGACATTGCTGTGTTTACGGTTTTGGAGGACATGGTTGTGCCTGTGGTTGCGGAGGACAGTGATGTGCCAATTGTGCGGCAAGAGACATCTGGGCTGCAGCCTGGGGCTGCTAGACTTCCAGTTGGTGTTGTGAGACAAGAGTTAGCTGGGCGGCGGCCTGCGGCTGCAAGACTTGACGAAAGTTCTGACCTCTGGGTTGCACCAGGCATGGTGCAGCCGGCATTGCCTGAATTTACTGGTGTTCCAGGGTGTAGGGTGAACACTGAAAACTTTTTGCCTATTGATTTTTTCAAGTTGTTTATGGATGATGTGTTTTTGGCAGAGATTGTAGAGCAGACTAATTTGTATGCTGAAAATTTTTTGAGGGTGAACATTGCCAGCCTTAAGCCCCACGCTAGAGCTACCCGGTGGACTCCCACCAATTTGGAGGAGATGAAAAAGTTTTTGGGTTTAACTCTTTTGATGGGCTTGCTTAGGAAACCATCAATGGCTTCATATTGGTCTACTAGTCCCTTGATGGCAACAGCTATATTTCCGGCAGTCATGAGTCGTGATAGGTATTTGCTTCTGCTGCGGATGATGCATTTTGTTGACAATAGTCTTGCTTTGCCACGAGATCACCCTGATTGTGACCGTCTTTTCAAGATTCGGCCTGTCATTGATCATTTGGTTGATCGATTTTCTGAGATCTTTTATCCTGGGAAAGAAATTGCAGTGGATGAGTCTTTGCTGTTGTTCAAGGGCCGCTTGATATTTCGGCAATACATTCCTAGTAAGAGGGCACGCTATGGAATCAAACTGTATATGCTGTGTGACAGTGAGACTGGATATGTCTCTAATTTCAGGGTGTACACTGGTAAGGAATCCAGGATTAACCCCCCTGGTTGTCCGTCGACTTTTGGAGTGACTGAGAAAATTGTGTGGGAACTTGGTCGTGGATTTTTTAACAAAGGCCATCATTTGTATGTCGATAACTTCTACACTGGTGTGCGGTTGTTCAGGGAATTGGCCAAAGTGGACACTGTTGCTTGTGGCACAATCCGCTCAAACCGTAAAGGTTTCCCAAAAGAACTTGTTTGTCGAAAGCTTGCTCGGGGACAGTGCAGTGCTTTGCGTTGTGAGGAGCTTCTAGCTGTGAAGTTTACAGACAGGAGAGATGTCTACATGTTGACTACAATACATGATGAAAGCACTGAACCGCGGAATGTTTGGGGTCAGGTTGCAGAAGTGCGCAAACCTGGACTACAATAAGTACATGGGTGGTGCTGACAGAGTTGATCAGAGGTTGGAACCGTATGCTGCTCTTCGTAAGGCTTACATTTGGTACAAGAAGTTGGCTATCCATCTTTTCCACTTGGCAACCTTTAATGCTTTTATTGTGTTCCAGAAATCTTGTCCCCAGTCAAAGTTGTCTTTTGTAAAGTTTCAGGAGTCTGTAATAGGCAGCCTTGTTTTAGTGGAACAGGCAAGTGTTCCTAGAGTTGGAGTGGTGGAGGATGTTGCCAGATTGAAAGATCGCCACTTTCCTGATACAATTCCTCCTACAACCTCAAAAGACTTTCCCAGTCGGAGATGTAGAGTCTGTTGGCGAAGAGGTTTGCGGAAGGAGGTTCGCATGCACTGCCCCGACTGCCCTTCAAACCCCGGGCTGTGTGTACCTGCTTGTTTTAGATTGTACCACACGCAAAAGAATTTTTGGGAGTATCAATGAGTGGTAAAGTGAACTGGTTGGTCTTTATTCTGTAATAGTTATTGTTCAGTTTCAAAGTTTGTATTTGTGTAGTCTTTTTAGATTTAGTTGTCGAGTTAGTAGATTTGTATCAATTTGCAATTTGTTTTTGTTTCTCTTTTATTTTCAAAAAAAACTAAAGTATGATGTTGGTTTGCATGTAGTGTCCATTGTCTGACTGTGTGCATGGTTTGGCGCTTGACTGCCGGTGTCTGTGGACTGGTGCTTGTCTGGCGGTGTCTGCGGACTGGTGCTTGACTGGCGGTGTGCGTGGTCTGGTGTTTGGTTGGCGGTGTGCGTGCTCTTGCGCTTGCCTGGTGTTGTGTTTGGATTTGTCTTTGGCTGGTGGTGTTCGTGGAGTGGTGCTTGACTGGTGGTGTGTGTGGAGGGGCGCTTGGCTGGTGGTGTGCATGGAGTGGTACTTGGCTGGCGGTGTGTGTGGAGTGGTGCTTGGCTGGCGGTGTGTGTGGAGTGGTGCTTGGCTGGCGGTGTGTGTGGAGTGGCGCTTGGCTGGACGGTGTGCGTGGAGTGGTACTTGGCTGTCTGTGCACGGAGTGGGGCTTGGCTGGTGTTGTGTTTGTGGAGTGGGGCTTGGCTGGTGGTGTGTGTGGAGGGGCGCTTGGCTGGTGGTGTGCATGGAGTGGTACTTGGCTGTCTGTGCACGGAGTGGTGCTTGGCTGGCGGTGTGTGGGGAGTGGTGCTTGGCTGGCTGTGTGTGTGGAGTGGAGCTTGGCTGGACGGTGTGCGTGGAGTGGTACTTGGCTGTCTGTGCACGGAGTGGTGCTTGGCTGGTGGTGTGTGTGGAGTGGCGCTTGGCTGGTGGTGTGCGTGGAGTGATGCTTGGCTGGTGGTGTGTGTGGAGTGGTACTTGGCTGTCGGTGTGCGCTGAGTGGTGTTTGGCTGGCGGTGTGCATGGTCTGGTGCTTGGATGGTGGTGTGGGTGGACTAGCACTCGGCAGGCGGTGTGTGAGTAGTTACTTTCTGTTGGTCACTACACACACTGCTAGTTGAGTGACACTCCACACAGTCCATCATTTTGTGTAGTTGCAGTGTCCGAAATGTGGGCGTGTGAAAGTGATGGGCCCTTGAATGGCGCTGTTTGCTGGTGTGAGTGTTGGAATGTGATGGGTCCGCGGCTGGCGGTGTGAATGTTTTGTATGTGTCACGCGTACGAAAGGTGTATGAATGGCCTGTAAAGAGGTTGGTGCCTTGACGTGGCTTTACAGCTCACGAGCTGTGAGTCCGTGGTTCAGTTTATCATACTTTCAATTATACACAGTATTTCATTTTTGTGAAATTACTTGCGTATACAATTGTATGTACTGAATCATCACTCACCCTCGTGCCAAATCCAACCAGTATGTGTGTGTGCTTGCGGATTAGATGGGTGTGCAGTAATAATTGTTTTTTTTCTCTTTCTGCAGTAGGGTGTACCTTGCCCCTTATTGTGATTGTTATGTGTTGCTTTTCCATTCGGATGGTGTCAATGGTCTGGTTTGTATCAGGTATGAAAGGTGCGTGAATGGCCTGTAAAACAGTTGGTGCCTTGTCGTGGCTTTACAGCTCACGAGTTGCGAGTCACTGGTTCAGTTTTTATGCATTTATTTATTGACAGAGCATTTCATTTTTTTAAAATATCTTGTTAATAAAATTTTATGTACTGAACCATCACTCGCCCTCGTGCCAAATCCAACCTGTATGTGTGTGTCTTTGAGGAATAGATAGCCGTGCTTGAATGTTTGACTTTTGAGTAACTCTGTTAAGGTGTGGTATCCTTTTACTCGGGAGAACAAGGGGAACGCAGGGTGGTAGGACTTTTTTGCCGGCACGGCGATCCCACGCCAAAATGTTTGGAAAAGTGCTATTTTTACCTATTTTTAAGGTTTGCAAAGAGTTCTGGGTAGGAAAACATTGGGGGACCCACACATGCCATACCTCCCTGGACTCTCCCGGGTGTCTAGTTTTCAAAACTGTTTGGGTTTGCTACTTTCCAAAGAATACCACCCAGCCCCGAGCCAAAAACTCAGGTGCCCCCCCCCAAAATCAAAGTTATATTGCTTCAGGGTATTTTATATTCTCCACCGTTAGATTTGGACCTTTTCCTGTTGCAGCCACTATGGCTACCCACGCAAGTGAGGTACCGTTGTTATCGGGAGACCTGGGGGAACGCTGGGTGGGAGGTAATTTGTGTGAGACCAGTGATGCCACGCTTTCCCAGACTACAACGTGTGAAAAAATTGATTTTTTTCTGCTAAAATTGAGGTTTGCAAGGGATTCTGGGTAAAGGAACGTTGGAGGATCCACGCAAGCCATGCCTCCTTGGAAGCCCCCGGGTGTCTACTTTTCAGAAATGTGTGGGTTTGGTAGGTTTCCATAGATGGCCGTCTCGCACGGGGCCAGAAACCCAGGTAACCCCTCTTGCAAAAGCTGGTGAATTTCACAATGGTGAAAATGTTAAGTCCACCAGCTTTTGCAAGAGGGGTTACCTGGGTTTTTGGCCCCGTGCGAGACAGCCATCTAGGGAAACCTACCAATCCCACACATTTCTGAAAAGTAGACACCCGGGGGCTTCCAAGGAGGTATGGCTTGCGTGGATCCTCCAACGTTCCTTTACCCAGAATCCCTTGCAAACCTAATTTTTTGCTTGGAAAAAATCAGTTTTTTCACACCTTTTAGTGTGGGAAAGCGTGGCATCACTGGGCTCACACAAATTACCTCCCACCCAGCGTTCCCCAAGGTCTCCCGATAAAAATGGTACCTCACTTGCGTGGGTAGGCATAGCGGCTGCTTTAGGAAAAGGCCCAATTCATACTGTGGAGACCAAAACATTACCTTTAGCCAAATCTTATTTTTTGAGGGGGTCACCTGAGCTTTTGGCCCGGGGCTTGGCAGGCATCTTTGGAAACTACCAAACCCAAACAGTTCTGAGAACTAGACACCCGGGGGAGTCCAGGGAGGTATGGCATGCGTGGGTCCCCCAATGTTTTTCTACCCAGAAACCCCTGCAAACCTGAAATTTTGGTCCAAAAACCCACTTTTCCATACTTTCTTGGGTGGGATCTCGCTGCCGGAACAAATGTCCTACCACCCAGCGTTTCCCTTGTTCTCCCGAGTAAAATGATACCTCACTTGTGTGGGTGGGCCAAAGGCATGTGACTCAGGCTGGGGTGCTTAATTTGTAATACTTAAATCTGACTAAAAAGTACTTTTTTCAAAATTCATTTTTGGCGTGTTCTACTTTGGGGCACCCACACAAGTGAGGTATCCTTTTACTCGGGAGAACAAGGGGAACGCAGGGTGGTAGGAATTTTTTGCCGGCACGGCGATCCCACGCCAAAATGTTTGGGAAAATGCTATTTTTACCTATTTTTAAGGTTTGCAAAGAGTTCTGGGTAGGAAAACATTGGGGGACCCACACATGCCATACCTCCCTGGACTCTCCCGGGTGTCTAGTTTTCAGAACTGTTTGGGTTTGCTACTTTGCAAAAAATACCACCGAGCCCCGGGCCACAAACTCAGATGCCCCCCTCCAAAATCAAGGTAGTTTTGCAATAAGGTAATGTAAATTCACCACCGTACGATTTGAACCGTTTCCTGTTGCAGCCACTATGTCTATCCACGCAAGTGAGGTACCATTTTTTTCGGGAGACCTGGGGGCACGCTGGGTGAGTGGAAATTTGTTGATCCACGCAGATTCCAGAACTTTCCACCACAGAAATGTGAGGAAAATTTGTTTTTTTGGTCAAATTTTTATGTTTTCAAGGGATTCTGGGTAACAAAACCTGGGGGTAGGCAGACGAGTCACCCCATCCTGAATTGCCCTGGGTGTCTAGTTTTCAAAAATGTATAGGTTTGCTAGGTTTCCCTAGGTGCTGGCAGAGCTACGGCGCAAAAACAAAAGGTAGTCTTTTTGTCCGAATCGTGCTAAATTTCACTGGGAAATTGAGGTGCGACCATGCTGCGTTTTGCGCTGTTTCATGTCGCAGCCACTATGCCTACCCACGCAAGTGAAGTACCATTTTTTTCGGGAGACCTGGGGGCACGCTGGGTGAGTGGAAATTTGTTGATCCACGCAGATTCCAGAACTTTCCACCACAGAAATGTGAGGAAAATGTGTTTTTTTGGTCAAATTTTTATGTTTTCAAGGGATTCTGGGTAACAAAACCTGGGGGTAGGCAGACGAGTCACCCCATCCTGAATTGCCCTGGGTGTCTAGTTTTCAAAAATGTATAGGTTTGCTAGGTTTCCCTAGGTGCTGGCAGAGCTACGGCGCAAAAACAAAAGGTAGTCTTTTTGTCCGAATCGTGCTAAATTTCACTGGGAAATTGAGGTGCGACCATGCTGCGTTTTGCGCTGTTTCATGTCGCAGCCACTATGCCTACCCACGCAAGTGAGGTACCATTTTTTTCGAGAGACCTGGGGGCACGCTGGGTGAGTGGAAATTTGTTGATCCACGCAGATTCCAGAACTTTCCACCACAGAAATGTGAGGAAAATGTGTTTTTTTGGTCAAATGTTTGTTTGCAAGGGATTCTGGGTAACAAAACCTGGGGGTAGGCAGACGAGTCACCCCATCCTGAATTCCCCTGGGTGTCTAGTTTTCAAAAATGTATAGGTTTGCTAGGTTTCCCTAGGTGCTGGCAGAGTTACGGCTCAAAAACAAAAGGTAGTCTCTTTGTCCAAAGAACGTAAAATTTCACTGGGAAATTGAGGTGCGACCACGTTGCATTTTGCGCCGTTTCCTGTCGTAGGCACAAGGCCGACCCACACAAGTGAGGTACTGTTTTTATCGGGAGACCTGGGGGAACGCTGGGTGGGTGGAAATTTGTTGATCCACGCAGATTCCAGAACTTTCCACCACAGAAATGTGAGGAAAATGTGTTTATTTTGTCAAAATCTTAGCTTTGCAAGGGATTCTGAGTAACAAAACCTGGTGGTAGGCAGTCGAGTCACCCCATCCTGAATTCCCCTGGGTGTCTACTTTTCAAAAATGTATAGGTTTGCTAGGTTTCCCTAGGTGCCGGCAGAGCTAGGGTGCAAAAACTACAGGTAGGCACTTTGCCAAAAAAGGGTCAATTTGTAACTGCTAAATTTAGGTGTGACCACGTTGCATTTTGCGCCGTTTCCTGTCGCAGGCACAAGGCCGACCCACACAAGTGAGGTACCGTTTTTATTGGGACACTTGGGGTAATTCAGATTTGTAAATCAACTGTTATTACCAATTCAGCTTTCATGCATTTCTCCCTTTCAATGAAAGACATTGTGTAAAAAAAAAATCTTTATGAAAAATGACCAATAATTCTCATGCTAGTATGAGTATTCCCAACTTTGAAAATGTGCAATTATATACTGTTTCTGAACTCTATAATTTGTACCCAATTCAGAAATACATAGGTGTCTTTCATACAGATTATTCCATGTATACATTTTCCAAGACAAAGTGCACTATACCCAGTAAATGAAAAAATACCATTGCAAGTTGCTGCTCAGTTTTTGGATCTGGGTTCGTCGGGTTCTTGGTGAAACTACAAGTCCTATATATCCCCACAACCAGGAAGGTCTAACGGATGTAACGGTATATTGCTTTCCAAGAGCTGTCAAAATTAGAAAAAGTTATAGGTGAAAACGTTGAGACAAAAGGCTGTTTTTGTCAACAAAATTTCAAATATTCCAATATCTAACTGTTAGTTTCTATAACGAAACCTTCATGGATTTAGACAAATGACCCCTTTCTGAATTCAGAATTTTGTCTACGTTTCGAAAATGTAAAGCTTTCCAGGATCCATTATTGCTTTCAAACTCATTTCTACCATTAACTGGAAGGAGGTGGAAAGCTCTAAAAATAGCAAAAATAGGCTATGTCCCAGAAAAATGCCAAAACTGAGTGAAAAATTTCGGTTCTCTGACAAAAGTCTGTCATTCCCTGAAAGCTGAGAAAATGGAGATTACAGCCCCACAAACCCTTTTGTGATACCAGTTTCAGGGAAAAACCCAGAGGCTTTCATTTGCAGCCCGTTTTTCCCATTTTTCTGAAAAAAACAAAAAAATCACTATATTCTGGTTAATTTCTGGGACCCCTCCAAGGGAATCCACAAACCCTGGGCGCCTTTAGAATCCTCATGATGTTGGAAGAAAAGGACGCAAATTTGGCGTGGATACCTTATGTGGTCAAAAAGTTACAAGGGCCTAAGCGCGCACTACTCAAACGCCAAAAAAAGGCTTAGCACAGGAGGGGAAAAGGCCTAGCAGCGAAGGGGTTAAAAAGATTTGTATCTTCCAAAGAACAGTTAAAACATATGTTGTCAACAATTCCACAGTGTACACAGTTAAAAAACCACAATCTTGTAAACAACACATAAAGAAATAAAAAGAGACATCAAAATACAGTGTATGCTAATAACATCCTAGATCATTTGCTCTGTATAGAATTCATTATGTTTTGTCACAATTGTCCATAAATCATATCCTCTATTGGACACAAGTGGGATCCTTGGATGCAACTCTGTATAAGGTTACAAAGCGTCAACGCGTTTCGGTGGTCAATTTTATTATAATTTCGGGCCACCTTCTTCAGGACAAAAACCTATACCTGTCTCTCACGTTAAAAACCACAGGAAAACATCATAGTATCCTGGTTGACTTGGAAGTTTATAAATGTCAATTTATAAAATTTAGAGCTGTTAGGCTTGCTAGAGAGGTGGCTTACCCATGCCATAGGGAGTGTCGAGCATGGCACACAGGGATGTGTGCCATGCCGACTCTTCAGTTTGGTAGAATGACACGCTCTATGATGTTGGAATTCAATTAAAAGTCTGATCTGTGCTGCCATATGTAATGATGCTTAAGTTAGCCTTTGTGGCGCCATTTTATACTTAGCACCCAATTCTAGGACATGTTCACAATTAATTGCTCCCTGGCTCTGCACGTAGTAGCCGTGCTGAATGTTCTGTCTCTCTCAAGGTTGGGCCTCGCTGTACTAATGAAAACATTGTTTTGTACTTCTGCATTCCTTTCCCATAAAATAGAAGCCTGCTCCCACTGGCTCAGCTGCAAAGGTAGGCAAAGTGACCTTGAAGCACAGATAGGTTGTGCTCAGAATCGAAACTTATCCCTCTGTACCTTCATTGTGTAACTTGCTCCAACTGGAAATTTCCAGTTGGGGCGGGTCTTCTTGGGTATTGGAAATGTATAACTGCTGGTGTTGTGTTGGTGGAGGGGTCCGTCTTCTTTACAGCAATGCAAGGGGCTGGTCAGACTGAACTCAGCTTGAGCGCAGTGACTTGGTTTGTATTCTCTGTCTGACTGACTCTTCCTTTGTGTGGAAGGCTGAGAGGTGGTCGAGTGACCAGGGTGACCCTAATCGGGTCACTTGCTACAATGACCTAGTTGATTTAATTGCCTATATACTTATCCTGATATAGGGGTAGGGGGTCATGCTGGTTTAATATGTTAGGATAATTATTTTCCTTTTTTTAACTAACTTTGTGTGGGCATCGGAGGACTCACTGTGTACTGATCTTTGTTACCGTACCGGCTTCCGCTTTTATTACATGGCGGGATCCTTATAACTTCCTCCCCTTTTAAAAAAATAAATAACATATGAGGGTAGGATACGCTCTGACATGGTTGATTTAATCGCCTTTATACTTATCCTGAAATAATGGCTTTCGCTTTTATTGCATAGATGGAGCCTTACAATTTCCTTTTTTTCTTAATCGGAGGATGGCAGGACATGCTCTATAACATTGTTAAGTTAATCGCCTTTGGGCATATTATGGTACATTACCATGACTGGTTAAACTCTGAGATTGTGTTGTGATAGTAGGCAGACAATGATGGTTATTATATGTATATTATTGAGTTCCTAATGGGAGATGGGCATAGGATGATGGGAGCAGCTCACGCCTCAGTGCTGTCCTTCACTAGTGAACTCTGTGATCGATTATATCGGTACCACTTCTATATATTTTTACATCATAGAGTATGGTTGTGATCTGCTCGTGCACATATTTGCTTAAAAACATGTCATATGATGAGTGTGGAATACCTTCCCCTATAGTCAGATTTTAACCTGTGCATCAATGTGCTAGTGTGTAACTGGTATTATTCGCACCAGGTATTCAATAATGGGCATGATGATGCCCTGAGGAACCGAGACCTCTTCTGACATATGGAGCTGGAATAAGAATTTTTTATGAAGGCTGAATTATCCAATATCACTTTTAAAGGTGAGAACTTTGAAGCAGAGGGTGTGGGTAACTAGACGATATATACATCTTTCAGCCTTTGCTTTCTTGTTCTTTCACCCCTGTATCACTCTACTTATTGTAAGTTGTGTTAACAATATTCATGCCCTGTGGACATCATAGGGCACTGGGTCATGCTGCAAAATCAAAAATCTTTTTGCTCCCATGGCTAGTTACATTTTATTGTGAATTATGGAGGGAACTGTAGTTATAACCTGTCAATTGGATAAGATTTTAAATTCAGATGTCTGTACTCGGGGTCTCTTTACACATTTTTCCTGATTGAGTGACTTGCCCTAGCCTTTGTAGATGTAGTACTTCTTTTAATATATTGTTTTTATATTTATTAATCTGAGTGTTATTTGTGCTTACTTGTCCATGGTTGTCACTATGTATGTATGTGGGTATATGTTATCATGTCTCTCTCACTATTAGTAGTCCCCTAAGGACTTTCTAAAGGGGACTAGACACTGGTATTCTTACCGCCCTATCTGATAGAGCCTACTAGCCGCAGATTTCTTAACGTAGAATTATCCCCAGGTGTGAGACTGGATCCGTAAAAAAATTTGCCCAGCATCCCTGCGTGCCGGGGGGACGTGACACGCGACTCCGCCCTGACGTCCGCGTACGTGACGTCAGCGAGGTCACATAAGTCCCAACCTGGCGCGCCTATGTCAGTTTTTTTCCTTTTCTGCGTGCAACACAGATCCGGATCGTGCTCCTGGCCTGTTTCGAGCCTTTGCCTTCCGCTTGTTGCATGTGTGTGGGAACGGTGTGCAAATGTCTTCGGGCTTTAAGACTTGCTAGTCTTGTGCGAGCCATATGTTGCTGACGGATCCTCACCCCATCTGCATGTGGTGTTTGGGAGAACACCATGACTCAACTGATTGTGAGGCGTGCCATCAGATGAAACCGAAGTCCGGGCAGGAGCGCCGGATGAAACTTCTTTCAGCCCGCATGTCCAAGTCAGCGTCGTCCGCACGTCCGGCCCCTGCGGAGGGTTTCAGGAATCGCCGCCTCCGTCTTCGACATCGACTTTCTCCCAGGCCACACGTGCGTCGCTCACCTGTCGGTAAGTGTCGCAGTTCGTCCCCGTTTGTATGTGGTGTTTAGGTGAAGAGTACGGCACCACTGATTGTGAGGCGTGCCAACAGCAGAAGTCGAAATCGTGGCTGGGATGTCTGCGGATCCTTTGCGGTGTGCGGGGCCCGCCAAGCGTTGCCGGTAGCTCCGGTGCCGACTGGCTCGGATCCAGGTTCGAACAATGTGGTGCCGTTGGTGTACAGCCCTTCGGACCACGATGCCTCTGCTTTGCCACAAACTCCTGCGGGAGTCCCTATGGTGTCGCTGAAGGTCACCGGAGCTCGGGTCACATCCCCGAGTCCTAAGAGGGTTCCGATATCTTGGGACGTACCCCTCTGGTTGCAGTGGTTCTGGAGTTTCTTGAGTTTCTTGTGCCTTCTCTGGCGCTGTCTGTCCCTGCGGGGTGTTGGGCCGTTCCCCTGGGCGACCCCGGTTGCTGTCCATCTGCTCCGCCTGCCTTATTGCGGAAGGCGCCGTTCTGTCTTGTCCATTGCCTTCTGGCTGTGATAGGCTTGGCTGCCCTCTTCACTGGGTGTTCCCGGTGTGGAAGGTGGGGGGGGGGTTGCCTTCACTTTACCTCTTTTCCTTGGAGTCTCTAGGTTGCTCTTCTTCCTAGGTGCTCCTCTTCATTGTTTGGGCCTAGGAGATTCTTGATACCTTGAATGGGTGAGGGTCTGTTTTTCTTCTGCTGTGGAAAGTTTTTCCTAAGAGGGTTCCCATGACTTGGGACATAACCTGTCCTATGTGGGGTTCTGGGAGCTATTATATAGCTCTATCATGTGCTGGGGAAGTGTGGTCGCCTTCGGGCCTCTGCTCTCCGTGGCGTCACTGTATGTCGCAGGTACGTTCCTCTTGTTGAGTGTTTTGGAATGGTGCAAGCTGCGCCCCGGGCTGTCCTTCTCCGGGGTCGCTAGGTTGCTAGCTGGGGCTGGCCTGCTGTCTGCGGCCTTGCGCCATAGCCTTGCCTGGATCCGCTGCTTTTGTTGTTTGGCCCGTGTGTGCGGACGTCTCTCTTTGGGTGTGTCTGGGGCCTTCTTGGCCTCTGTCTTCGTCTGGCGTCCAACTTGTCCTGGGTGCACCGTTCTATGCTGTTTTCTGCAGCGGGCTGTGCCTGTGGTACCAACCTGCTGTTCTTTTGAATCACTGTGCCTTCTGGCACTTTAGCGGGTCAGTCGTCCTTGCCTTGTCTGTTGCTTGAGGCTGGGGTGTGTTCGACCCTCTTCCAGTGGGCCCCGTCTTCAGTTCTCCCTCTCCTCCCTGGGATTGCGGTGGTGCTGGAGTTTCTTTAGTTTCTTGTGCCACCTCGGGCACTGTCTGTCCCTGCGGGGTGTTGGGCGGTTCCCCTGGGTGACCTTGGGCTGCCCGTCTGCTCCGCCTGCCTTATTGCCGAAGGCGCCGTTCTGTCTTGTCCATTGCCTTCCGGCTGTGATAGGCTTGGCTGCCCTCTTCACTGGGTGTTCCTTGTGGGGGGGCTTGCCTTCACTCTACCTCTTTTCCTTGGAGTCTCTAGGTTGCTGTTCTTCCTAGGTGCTCCTCTTCATGGCTTGGACCTTGGGGAGATTCTTGATACCTTGAATGGGTGTGGGGCGCTTTGGCCTCCTTTAGACTTGCCCTTGTTTCTCCTGCTGCTTGAAGGCGGGCTGCCTCTCTTCTTGTCTTCCCGCATCCCATTTGGGGCTGGGGGTCTTCTGGATGCAGGGAAACCCCTTTCCTGGGGGGGACAGGGTTCTTTTACCTGCCCGTTTGCCACATCCCCTGTGGGACTCTCTATTATGTCCAGGCTGGTGGGGTTCTCTTGCAGACCCTTTCTTCCCCTTGGGTATGGCTAGGGTATCTATTCTACGTTAAGCAATCTGCGGCTAGTAGTCTCTATCCGATGTATGAGTTACTTACCTTCAGTAACTGTGTATCTGGTAGAGACGATTCTAGCCGCAGATTCCTTCATGACCCGCCCTTCCTCCCCATTCTGCGAGGACCTTTGGCTTGGTCTTCTGCACTCACCTCCCTGTGGGTGGCTATGTCTTCTGTGAGTGCATTCTTTTGCTCTTTTTTGGCAGGATGTTGTCCTGTTATTTGTTCTGGTTCCTCCCTTTTGGTCATGGGAGGATAGGTTTATAGGTGCTTCTGTGCCCTTACGCTCTGTTTGCTCCAGGTTGGAGCTACCTTCAACCCCCCCCCTTCCCTCTTTCAGTGCTAGGGGTTCTGGCCCCTATGCTTCTCTGCTGCCCTCTGAGTTGGGGTCTTTTGACCGGGCCTCTGCCCTTGTTCCTTATGGGGGATGTCACATTCTGTGCTGGGGCTGTTCTGGGGTTTGTCGTTCCTTGTTTGTCCGGGACTGGTTCCCCTTCATTGTTGTTGATTGGGGTTGTAGTCCTGATACATGTTCTCATGGCATTTTTTCATTTGTTCCTAGTCTCTAGGGGGGGCTATTTCCGTACTGGCAGGATTGCTGATCAGGGCGGTGCTCTGTTCTTTATTCTCTTCCCTGCCCTTAGGTGCTGCAGTGTCTGGCACTGCTCCTTAAGGTTGTTCCTCACCATTCCTTTTCTATGTTTCTGCTTTTTCGCACACTGTTCCTATACTGAATTTTGAATTTTTTTTTAATTTAAAAGCATTTGTAAAGCGCTCATATAATAAACAGTTTCTTGGCGCTGGGAGCAACAGTGGTGAAAACTGTTCCCATACGGTTACAGTTTTGTCTGATGGCTCCGCGTTGTGGCGCGGAAAAGTTCTCCGAAGAAAACTGACATAGGCGCGCTTGGGTGGGACTTATGGGACCTTGCTGGTGTCCCGTACGGGGACAACTTCAGGGGGGAGTCGCGTGATGCCGGCGCGTAGGGATGCTGGGCAAACATTTTTACGGATCCAGACTCAAGCCTGGGGATAATTCTACATTGTTAGATTTGGGGGTCTCTAGTTGGCACAGGTAGGTACTTGTAACAAATAGGGATCCTTGCCTCTAGTCGGGGTAAGGGGGTACACTCCTAAAATAATCCCTGCTCACCCCCTTGGTAGCTTGGCACGAGCAGACAGGCTTATCTCAGAGGCAGTTTGTAAAGCATTTGTGACCACATACAGTAATCAAATGACATTACTACAGATGGACACCACACAGGTTTTATATTAAAAATAAGTATTCTTTATATAGATTTAACGCAAGACCACAAACAACAAAAATCCACAAAACTGTACTTAAGATGGTAGTTTTAGCTCAGTTCTGTTCAGTTCTTAAGATACAACACTTTGAGATAATGTACCTTACGATGCGTTGCACTCCCACAACAAAAGTGTTGCAGCGATGGAAATGCGGCAAAGTTCCGGTGCAAAGAAATAAAGACGTGAAGATCTTCCAGATGCGGCACGCTGCTCTGATGTCGCGTGAAGTCTCAGCTCGATGCGTCAGCTGCAGCGGCGACACCCTTGTTCAGAGATGCGACTACGGCGGCTTTGCCGATGACACTCTTCTCCCTCGATGCGAGACGCTTCCACTCGATGCGGCAACCGCATCGGTGTCACCCGTGTTCGGAGATGCGACAGCGGCTCCGACAGCAGCACGCTTCTCCGGGGATGCAAGGGGCTTTTCTTGATGCGGTGCAATGAGTCAGCTACAGCGGCGACATCCTTGTTCAGAAATGCCACAGCAGTGACGGCGACACTTCTTCTTTGGTGCGAGACGCTTCTCTCGATGCGGTGCAATGCGTCAGATACAGCGGCGACACACTTGTTCAGAGATGCGACGGCAGTGGCTGCGACGGCGACACGCTTCTTCCTCTTGAGTCGCGCTTCTGGTTCCTTGCGACACGCAGACCCTCAGAAGGCCCAAAACAGCAGCAGGCACTTCCCAAGGAACTCTGGGGAGCTGGGGGTTGAAGTCTGTTGTCACTGAGACTTTAGCAGGAGGCAAACTCTGTTCCAAGCCCTTGTAGATCCTTACAAGTTGATGAAAGTACACAAAGTCCCTTTCTTCTCTCTTTGGCAGTCAGGCAACCACTGCAGGCCAATCCCCCAAGCAGCACTTCGGTTTAGGGATAGTCTCTCCTCAGTTTCTTCAGGTTCCTCTCCTCAGCAAAGGTTTCTTCTTGTTGTCCAAAAGTAATCTAATTTCTTGGGATCAGGGGCCAATATTTATACCTCAAAATCCTTTGTCCTCTGAGGGCATAGGGGCCTTTGCCTAGTCCAAACCAGTTCCTGGAGCACTCTGTTTACATGACTCCTTCTTTCCTTTCACAGTGCAGGGCAGAAACATTAGACACCCCACAGGAGGTGTCTGAGAAAGTGCCATCTTTCTTGCACTGGTATGCCCCCACTTTTTTCTAACTGCTGAGGTACTTTGACTGAGTGTGCCCTGGGTCCCTGCCAACCAGGAATCCAGGGCCTGTGTTCCTTCCCTAAAAGCTGTGTTGAAACTAAAACCCAATTGGCATCTCAGGCCACCTGTCAGCCCCTAGTAAATGGTACCCTAAGTACCCAGGGCATGGTGACCAGAGAAGACCCCTGACGGCTGCAGCACTTTTGTGCCACCTCAGGGGCCCTGTACCCTGACACCCACACACTGCCTTTGCAGGCTGAGTGTCTGAGTACAGACCTAAACTAAGAGTCGACATGGCACACATCCCTGTGTGCCATGCCCACAGAACACACTGTCCTGGCATGCTTCAGTCACCTCTCTAGCTTGGTGCCCTATGCCAGAGGTGTGGGCACAGGTACATGAGCCCTGTGCCCCTACAGTACCCAGGGCCATTCCTGGGCACTGTAAGTGCAGTGATGCCATTAAGAGTATATGGTGCTGGGAGGTTGTCATTACAAACTCCACAGCACCATATTGGCTACACTGAAGACTGACAAGTGTGGTACCAAACTTCTCAGCACATTAAACCCGCACTGATGCCAGTGTGGGATTTAATGTAAAATGCACCAGAGGGCATCTTAGAGATGCCCCCTGAGAACCTAACCTACAATCCACGTCTGGGCTGAGCGGCTGCAGAGGCTGCCACACAGCAGACATGTTGCTGGACCCCTGGGTGGAGAGCCCCTGCTCTCCTGGGCCTGCAACAATGCACATCCTGGGCGAGGTTCTAGGTCTCCTCCCCCAGGAGGGGCAGGGGGAAGCTTCAAAGGCACGCCACCTCTGTGAGCTTCTCCAGACAATTTGCTGTACCCAGCAACTGGCCCCCACCAGTTTTGACCTACATCAGGAAGGGGGGGGGGGGTGCCAGCCTGTGCCAACCCCACCCCTCAGGTGGGGGAGACGAGGTGAAGTACGAGTCAGGGCTCCGGCCATCTTAAAGACGGGGAGCCCTACCCAATCCCAGCTAGGCTCCTGCCCCCCTCCCACAGGAGAGGAGCAGGCTAGGGGTGTACCCACCCCAGGACAGGGACATACTGGTCCCGGCCCTTGCCCTACCTGTAACGCCCCTAAATTCAGTATTTAGTGGCTCCCTGAACCTTCCTTCCTCAGATCCCGATACCAAAAGAAGAAAGAAGATCAAGAAGAAGACCCACTGAGGAGCTTCTAACAGGACGAGAACAACTGACTTGGCCCCAGCCCTACTGGCCTGTCGATCCTGGAATCTGCTCCTGCCTAAATCCCGGCGACTCCTGCGGACAGCAACCTTGGGACACCCAGAGGACCTGCCTGCCTTGACCCTCTTAAAGACTAGGACAACCATCAGCAGAGGTTCTGCTGCAACAACCCCCCTGGTGCCAGCCAGGAAGCTCCAGACCAGCCTACTCTGCACCCGCCGAGCCGGGCCCGTGCCCGAGTGATCCAAGACCACAAGGCCGTCCCCCCTGTGACTGGGACCCGAAGTCCAGTTCCCAAAGACCCTCCTCGACGAACCATACGACGCCTGCAGACTCAGAACCAGGGGCCCCCCCAACCGCGACCAGCTGAGGGTAAGCTTTTCCGACACCCAAAGACACCCTGGCGCCCTACAGCCCCCTGTGCCTCCCTTTGGGGTACCTACCTGAGCTCCAAGATCCCAACTTGCCTATCGACGTGCTGGTCACCCCTGGAGAGTCTCTGCCCCCGAGCCTGCAGCCTTTGTTCCCTTTTTACCTTTTCCATTGGATAACATTGAGCGCTCGACGTCTCAAAAGCACCCTGCACCCAGCAGCCCGAGTGCCGCTGGCTGTGCCCCCTTTGTCCTATCCTGCTTCCTCCTTTGTCCTAAGCAAGTGACCAGGAGCCCAGCTCCCACAGCTGCGTGGCCTGCTAGCCAGCAGCCACCAACCGGCGGCCCCCTGTCCCCCATTGGATAACATTGGGCCTAACTACCTCTGCACCCGGCCGTCCCTGCGCCGCTGAGGGTGAACCAACTGTACCTACCTGAAACTTGGGGACCCCTGAGTCTATGCCCAGAACCACAGCTTCACCAGTCGAGTACTCACTTGGAAACTGGTAACTCACCTGCCATTGAATAACATTGACTGGTTTGACATTGACTGGTTTGACTCGAAACATCTTCTGTCTACTTTTGAAAACGTAAAATATTCATATAAAATCATCCGAATTCCGAAATACTCACCTGTGGTCAGGAGAGGAGCCAGTACTGTACCCTGTAGCCCAGTACTGAACCACAAAAGTAATCCCTAGCGGGTTTACTAGTAACTTGTATTTTCTCCATAGGAATCCATTGTCTGCTTTTCTATGAAATTTATTCGAAGTGTCTACTTTTGAAAACTAGAAATATTCTTTAAAAATCATACAAAATACTGAAACGTAATTACTTACCTGTTTTAAGTTGAGACCCCGGTGCTGGCCCCAGGAGCCCAGTACTGGATTACAAAAGTAACGAGATCGTACTTTACCTGCAAACAGAATTTTCTCCCTTTGGATAACATTGCCAGATTTCTGTTGAAAAGTTTCTAAGTGTGAACTTTTAAAATCGCTTTTTATTCCTGAAAAATCACTACAATACCTAAAAGGTTTTGCTAAACTGTTTTCAGCTTAGACCCCAGGACTGAACCTAGGAGCCAGTCCTGGAATTACCAAAGTAATCTACAAAGTAATCAACTGTGTTTATGTACCTATTGTATTTACAAAGTGAATTGCCTTTCTGCAAAGTGCTCATCTAAGACCTCTCATATTGAGAACAGTACATTTTGATACCTGTTGGTTTTAGAAATAAAACTATATCTTTTGATATAAAAACAATTGGCCTGGAGTTCAGTGTGTGAAACCTTTTGCTGACTGAGTCTGTGCAACAAATGCTTTACACTGTCCTCTGGTACTGCCTTACTGCTCAATCAAGCTACCACTTTAGAGAGTAAGGTCATACCTGGCTTTAACCTCTGTTATACCTCTGGGGTTTGTGGACTCTATACACACTGTACCTTATTCTGGTCCAGTATATATAGAGCCACTTTCTCACAAGGTGGAGCAAGCATTGTGGAGGAAAGCCACGGCCCTGGAGCACTCTGTTGGTAGGATTCCTTCTCTCCTTTCACAGTGCAGGGCAGAGACTTGAGACGCACCAAAGGGGGTGGAGCCAGCACTGTGGGGGCAGGCACAGTCCCATTCAGGTCCCAGGTGCAACTCCTCCCTCCCATCTAGATGCAGATCTCTCTATTCACCACTGGGCGGACTCACCCTGTCTCCTGGAATCCCCCAGCCCTGTCACTCAAACTCCAGACAAGGAATACACAACCTAGCAGAGGCAGGCTTGGTCAGTTAGACAAGAAAATACCTACTTTCTAAAAGTGGTATTTTCAAACACAGAATGTTAAAACGAACTTCACTAAAAGATGTATTTTATCATTCTGAGTTCAGGCATACTAAACTCTAATTTCTACCATGTTCCCTGAGTCAGTTAGGATTATAAAATGTAATAATCCAACTGCCCATTCTGGCCTATGGAGAACAGGTAGCCTTGCAATAGTGAAAAACGAAAATGGCTGTAATTCACTATTAGGACATGCCACACACACCAGGGCATGTCCTTCCTTATACTTACAATGCACCCTGACCTTGGGCCTACCATAGGGGTGTCTGATATGAAGAAAAGGGAAGGTTTAGTGACTGGCAATTGGGTGTATGAGCTCAGTCAACATGGTAGTACCAGACTGGACACAGGCTCTGCAATGGCAGACCTGAGACACACTTTTACAGGGTGCTTCTGTGGGTGGCACAACCAGTGCTGCAAGCCCACCAGCAGCATTTGGTTTACAAGCCCTAGACCTACGCAGTGCACTGTACTAGGGTCTGACAGTAAATCGAATAGGCCAATCATGGAGTCATTAATCCATACATCAATTTACGATAGGGAGAGCATATACACTTTAGCACTGATCAGCAGTGGTAAAGGGCCCGGAGTTATAAAACAGCCAATAAGAGGTCAGAAAAATAGAGGAGGAAGGCAAAAAGTTAAAGGATGACCCTTCAAAAAGGGCCATATCCAGCACAACCCCCTTCCAGTCAAAACGCAGGGTAGACCAAACACTACCTTGATGTACTTCCCTGCTTTGGGTGATAGAACCTGGACCTGGCCTGCAACAGCAGGGGCATATTCCAGTTCTTCGCCTATCTGAACCCATTGCATTTCCTCTGTCCATACTCTCAGGGGCCCTCAAGCTAATCCATGGAGAACCCTTCTCACCTGTGGACACCACCTGTGTAGCATCTAACCTTAACTTGCTCACAGGTGTATCCCAACAGACAGACAGCAAGCCATAGTGGCCACTGATAGTAGACAGTGATGAGACCCAGGCCGTATGCCTCTCAGGGCTCTCAAACCTCTGTGGCACCTGAGAGCAGGGGGCAGTAGCCCCAGGTGCTTGGCACCCTTTGTCCACTCTCCCTCCTGCCAGGTCAGGTCTGACCTCCTGACACTGACCCACCAGCCACATGCCTGTACCCGGCGGTTGGACCAGAGACTGGGGTGGCCTCTCCCATACCCGGTCCTCCTCCTTGGGGTTCTGTACCCTCCCACCTGGAGCGGTACCCCCTTCCAGAATTGTCAGGGTGCCTGTAGTAGGAGTCCTGCACAATTCGCCCACCAGTTCAGGAGTTCTATCCTGCAACTGGGCTTCCAGGTCAGGGGGGACACCCTGAACCTGGCCCTCCAACCTAGGGTCTAAACCCACGGGCTGCACCGGGGTCAGAGGCGAGGACTCCCTCCCTCTGCACCCTCTTCTAGAGCACTGCACCCTCCCAACTGGAGTGATACCCCTAGAAGCGAAATGGGTCAGGACACTGTTTACAGTTGCCCCTTCCTCCAGGTCCGACAACCTCTGAACCTGGCTTCCCAACCCAAGGACCAAACCCTGCGGTTGAACACTTGCCTGGCCACCCAGGACTTCCTTGGGAGCACATATGTCCCCCTGAGGGTAACACATAACTCATGTGTCGTGTGACAGTCTGCCCGGCGCAGATCTCCTGACCCCTATCCATCTGACAGTGCGCGAATATCCCCAGGACAGAAGTGGTGTCCCCATGGTCATTCACTGGTGAAGCAAGCCCTTCTGGCTGGCTCCGACCCACTGGTTCCTCCACTGGGGACTTTTCCCCCTTTCACCCTTAAGTCTGGACCTCTGTACCCTACCAACTGGAGCGGCACTGCCAGACACTAGAACTGATGGGGGCCTGCTTACAGACACTCCCAGTTCACCAGACACTAGGGGATCCCCCCCTCAACGGGCGGTCCATCAGGTCAGCCTAGGCTCCCCACCTGGTGTTACCTTAAAGAACCATCCAGGCTCTGGGACTGGGTTTCGGGCACCTGGGGACACGCAGCCCCACACTCACTCTTTCTCCACTCAATCAATCAATGTATTTGTAAAGCGCGCTACATACCCGTGAGGGTCTCAAGGTGCTGAAGGGGGGAGGCTGCTACTGATCGAAGAGCCAGGTCTTGAGAAGTCTTCTGAAGGTCGGCAGGTCCTGGGTCTGTTGTAGGCTCGTAGGGAGAGCGTTCCAGGTCTTGGCGGCGAGGTAGGAGAATGATCTGCCGCCGGCTGTGGTTTTCTGGATACGAGGAACTGTGGCGAGGGCAAGGTTGGCGGAGCGGAGGCTGCGGGTGGGGGTGTGGAAGCTGAGTCGGTCGTTGAGGTATGTGGGTCCGGTGTTGTGTAGTGCTTTGTGTGCGTGGATGAGGAGTTTGAAGGTGATCCTCTTGTTGACGGGGAGCCAGTGTAGGCCTCTCAGGTGGGGTGTGATGTGGCTGCGTCTGGGGACGTTGAGGATCAGTCGTGCCGAGGTGTTCTGGATTTGTTGTAGTTTCAGGAGCTTGGTTGTAGTTACTGAGTAGAGGGCGTTCCCGTAGTCGAGTCTGCTGGTGATGAGGGCATGGGTGATGGTCTTTCTTGTGTCGAGAGGGATCCATTTGAAGATCTTACGGAGCATTTGGAGGGTGTTGAAGCAGGAAGTGGAGACGGCGTTGACTTGCTTGGTCATGGAGAGGGCGGAGTCGAGGATGAACCCCAGGTTGCGTGCGTGGTTTGTGAATTCCGGGGCTGTGCCTAGCGATGTGGGCCACCAGGGTTGGTCCCAGGCTGATGGGGTGGGTCCGAGGATGAGGACAGCCGTCTTGTCTGAGTTCAGCTTCAGTCTTCATCCAGTCGGTGACGGCCTTCATTCCTCTGTGAAGGTTGGCTTTGGCGGTGTAGGGGTCTTCGGTGAGGGATATGATCAGCTGGGTGTCGTCGGCGTAGGAGATGATGACAGGACTTGAGCCCCTACACCCCTCCCACATCAACGGGACCTAGCTGGGCTATTCTGCACCACTTCTACCACTCTGGATTGGAAGATACCTGAGCCACTCCCCACAGGGTTATACCCCAATGCTTCTGCAGACCCTCTGGAATCCACCAAAAGACCTGCCTCCAATGTGCGCTCCCTGGTGTCAGAGAACTCACTCTCCAACAGGTGTTGGCATAGCTCTGGAAATCTGGAAATTACAATATGCTCTCCACAATTGGATCACACAGCCCCCCACAGGGGTTAACCAAACTATCCTTCACCTCACCATCCAGTGCCTTGCACACATACTCCACACCACTCTCCTGAGATTGACAAGACATTATCTGACTGTCTCTGTCACTCAACCCACACTCCTCTGGGCAGTCTTCACACTCTCATACCAGGACTTCAACTTTAGAGGAATACCTCTCCCTGCACTTCTCATCTAGAGTCAGTAGAGTGTCCATCCCACCACTAGGACCATGAATCCCTGCGCCAGTTACCCCATTCTCCTCAGGGACACTGCGCACTACTGGAGCTGCCTCATGTCCTTGAACCTCCTGGTATATGTTAACCCCCTCCAAGTCAGGTGCCACATCTCTGGGTGTATGTAGTGCTCCCTCAGCACTAGCAAATTCACTTTTGCTGCCACCATCTGAGCTGGACTCTATGTCCAACTCAGCAAAGCTCAATCTCTGAGCTACATACATTTCTGTAGTAGGGGATCTCTGTGTATAGTCATAATCTAGTGAATAGTCCCGCCCATGTGCGTTGCCCCCGAGCAATCAAAAATAATCTCTTAAACTGTCTTCTTTGCAGTCCTGCATAGACACTTAAGAGAAAATCAAGACAAATAATGCAGCCTAACACTTCTAAGGCTACAAAGGCCACCACTTCATCTAAACGGTGAAATGGATAGCAAAAAATTTCTGATTTTACACATTTTTACCAAGTTTCCCTCATAGAGAAAACTCCCCTTCACCAACACCCTTGAAATGATAGAGAGGAAGGGTTGGACAGACAAGCCCCCATAGACTGCCATTATGTGTCTGGAAAAGGGATACCGTGCCTTTAAGGAACTCTCCAAAGACCCTCGGTATCCCAGGATGCACAGCCAAAGTCCTTTTACTTTCAGTTCTTTTTTCCGGCTCCTGCTAGCAGGACCCTGGAGCATTGAGCTCTCCCTTTTTGGGTATTTCTTCAATTTTTGGCACTTTTCAAGTGTTGAGTGTTTCACTCAACGTCTGGGGTCTTCCTCTTCCTTTTGCTGTGTTTTTTAGCCAGTTTTGCCTACTCTTTCTGTCGAATATGCCAGCTTTATTCGACAAGTGCCCTGAGTGTTCCAGGAAGAAGGCTAAATCTGACCCCCACAGATTATGCATACTTTGTCTCCCTTCCTCCCATGTCTCTAAAGCCTGTGAGATTTGCCAATCTTTCTCCAGGAGGACCCTGCGTGACAGGGAGAAGATTCGTCTTCAAGGCCTGGAGTAGAGGAGACCTCAGAAACCAGGTGGGTCTGGGCATGGAGGGACTCGGTCATCGTCCTCTGCCCGTGCTTCGACCTCTGGGGGGCTCCCCAGTCAAGAAAAGGCCCAGAAAAGGCACCGGTCCCGGTCGACGTCGATGGCTTTGGCGTTGAGAGGCATGACCACTATCTGTTCCCCGTCGACCCAGGGCTCTGGGTCAAAGCGTCGTCGAGGTTTGACGAGGTCGACATAGAGGACTTCGCGGGCATCGCCGTTCGCCGTCTGGGCGACACTGCCGTTCGCCATCGAGGTCGACTCGACGTCAAGGAAAGACAAGTCGACATCCAAGAGAAGAGAGTCGACGTCGAGGAGTTCATCGACGTCTAGACGATCAACGTCGAGAAGCAGAAAGGCGAAGAGGTCGACGTCGAGGAAGGAAAAGTCGACGTCGAGGAGGCGTTCAAGGGCCAGGACGGTGTCCTCTGCCTCAGTAGTCAGCCTATCTTCTGCATCTGTGTCCCCGGTCGCGGCGGCGCCGGCACTCGGCTGAAAAGAGGTCTGCCTCCAGAGCATCCTCGTCAAGACCTGCCCAGAAGAAGAGTGGTCAGGTTTTCGGAATCCGAATATTCTAGGACCAATTCGCCTTCTAGGCCCAGGACGCCTACGCCTCCACCATTGCCTCCGAGGAAGCCTCCTCCGATACCTCCCTTGCCTCCTCCTCCAACTTTTCCGCCTCTGCCTCCACAGCTGTCTCCTCCATCTCTGCCGCACCTTCCGTCACCGCCTACGAGGCTCCACAGCCTAGGACTCCGGTTCTGCCTCCGCAGCTCCCGCCTCCTGTAAGGCCAGTGGATCGCCCGAGGCCTAGGAGGTCTAGATCACAGTCCAGAGGGAGACATCGATCACGGAGTGACCGTCGGTCTTCGCCACGGTCCCGTCATCGTCACCAGATGGATAGGTCACGGTCCCATCATACGGACTCTTCAAGTGGCTGGAGATATTCTCCCACCATGTCGGATTCCCCCCATACGAGGGTGTCACCGGCTGATAACATCGTAACATTTCAGGAGGTGCTATTGAGAGGGGCAGCGAAGTTGGAGATCACTTTGAAGGTACCCGCACCTTCTACATCGGTGATATTTGAAACCTTACACTAGCGTCATTTGTCTCGCCCCTTGTTGCCCTTGGTGCCAGGACTGGAGGAACTGGCTATGGAGCTTTTTCTGACTCCTGCCTCAGTGAAGTCAGCTTCGCCCCGGCTGCAGAAAAAGTACAGGCCCCCGGATTCCGATCCGGCGTTCCTGAGATCAGATCCGGTACCGGATTCTGTTATAACTGCGGCCAAGAAGCAGCATGCTACTGCCCCATCTTCTACGGTGCCTCCGGATAAGGAAAGCCGTCAGATGGACTCAGCTGGACAGAGTCTGCGGGACGGCGGCCACCTCCATGAAAGCGGCAAGTGCCTTGGTGCTCTTGGGTCGCTATGACCGCTCCTTGTGGGAGTCCCTGCAGCAATTCCTGGAGCTACTCCCGAGGGATAGGAGAGAAGACTTCCAGGAGATTTTGAATGAGGGTATGATGGTCTCCAATCAGGTCATCTGCTCTGCGGCGGACGCCTCTCTCCTGGCGGCTCATCGTTACTGCCATGGCATCAATGTACGACATTCCTGGTTGCGCCTTACATCTCTCAAACCGGAGGCGCAACAGAAAGTCGCTAATTTACCATTCTCTGGCTCGACTCTCTTTGGGTCACATGCGGACGAGGAGATGGCCCGCATGAAGGCAGAGGTAGAGACACTTAAAGCCGTTGGTTTGGAGAAACCGAAAGAGCAGAAGAAGTCCTTCCGTCCGTTCCAGAGGCGATATGGTTCTCAAAGACGAGGGCAGGGTCGTCAAGCTGGTCAACAGCACCAACAGCAGCAGTACCAGCGGCAGCCATTCCAGAAGCGTCAGAGGGGCAGAGGCGGACAGCAGTCCTCGGCGAACAAGGGCCCGGCCGGGTCTAAGCCCTGCAGTGTTACTTCCCCCTCTTCCGTTACCCGCTCCGGTAGGGGGAAACATACAGAATTACTCAGCAGAGTGGAGAAAAATTACTCCGGACAAGTGGGTGCTGAATATTGTTTGCAATGGATACAGTCTTCATTTCGTCAGCCCTCCTCCAGCGATTCCACCGGTTTGCTCGCAGTTCCAGCTGCGTGAGCTCCAAGCGGCGGCCGATACCCTGTTAAGAAAAAGGGCAATAGAAGACGTCCCTTTGTCTCAAAGGGGAAAGGGTCTTTACTCTCGGTTCTTACTGGTACGCAAGAAGGACAAGAACGAGTTCAGGCCCATCCTGGATTTGCAACAAGCCAACAAATGGATTCGCAGGGAGAAGTTTTGCATGCTGTCTCTGCACCAGATTTATCCTCAGCTGCAGAGAGGAGACTGGCTTTGCGCAATAGATCTGCAAGATGCGTACTTCCATGTGCCCATTGCACGGAAACATCCTGCGATTTCTGGTCGGCACAAATCACTATCAGTACACCGTACTACCGTTTGGACTGAAGTCTGCACCCAGGACCTTTTCAAAGTGCATGGCAGTGGTGGCGGCTCACCTAAGAACAAGGTGTTTGTCTACCCGTACCTGCACGACTGGTTGATCAAAGCTTCCACCTTCCAGGAAGCGCAATTAAACTTCAACAGGACGGCCGTTCTGTTGAGCCAGCTGGGGTTGCACATAAACATGTCCAAGTCTGTTCCGACTCCTGTCCAGTGCCTACAGTACTTGGGAGCCTCCATCGATACTCTTTCACCAAGCGTGTCTCCTTCGGAGGAGCGACGCTTATCGATCCTTCAGAAGGCTCAGGCTCTCATGCCTGTTCCATCTAAGACAGTGAGACGGTGTCTTCTCTGCTGGGGTCGATGGCCTCTTGCATCTACCTCATGCCACACGCACGCCTCTACATGAGGCCGCTGCAGGAATGTCTGTAGGGTCAGTGGAACCAGAAGCGGGGGAGCTGGGACGACCGGATCAGGCTGTCCCTTCACGCTCAACAGTCCCTGAGATGGTGGTGCTCAGCAGAGAATCTCCTCAAAGGGGTTCCATTCCACAAGGACATTCCCATTCAGACTATCATCACGGATGCTTCTCTCCACGGCTGGGGAGCGCATTCCGACCATCTACATATTGAGGGAACGTGGTCCCCGGCAGAATCCACGTATCACATCAATTTCCTGGAACTCAGAGCTGTTCACTTGGCACTGAAGGCCTTTCATCCGTCCTCCCAGACCAACTCCTTGCTTGTACAGACGGACAATACAACCACAATATATTACCTCAACAAGCAGGGGGGCTCGAGATCGCGCACACTGTCACAAGAAGCGCAGGTGATCTGGCACTGGCTGCTAGCCAGAGGACTGACGATAACGGCTACCCATCTGCCAGGTGTGCAGAATGCTCTGGCGGATGCACTCAGCAGGCTGGTGCAAGAAAACCACGAGTGGGTTCTAAACGACAAAGTGCTAGGAAACATCTTCAACAGGTGGGGCACTCCGTACGTAGATCTGTTCGCCACTGCCGAATACAGAAAATGCAGAGACTTCTCCTCCAGGTATTACGAACCGGGGACTCTGGGGAACGCGCTATGGATCAGCTGGTCGAATAGCTTTCTGTACGCTTTTCCACCCATTCCCCTGATTTCGGCGGTACTCATCAAGCTGTCTCAGTCCAGAGCATGGATGATCCTCATTGCTCCGGAGTGGCCCCGACAGTGGTGGTTCACAGAACTGCTTCACCGGTCTCTCCTATCCCACATGCGGTTGCCGTGTCGGCCGGACCGTCTCACGAAGTTCGGGGAGCAGATGGTGCTCCCCAACCTCATCGTTGAGTTTGGCGGCATGGCTCCTGAGATAGTACAATATGGACACCTGAATCTTCCTGACGATTGCATGACTATACTTAAGGAGGCTAAGAGACCTTCCACTAGGACTTCCTATGCCTACAATTGGAAGAGGTTCTGCATCTGGTGCACTTCCAAGAACTATGATCCGACAACCTGCAAGGAAGATGTCATTCTACCAAATCTTTTGCATTTGGCTCAGTCTGGCCTTAATTTTCATTCTATTAAGGTTCACCTCGTAGCATTAACTGCGTATAGGAAATGCCCTTCACAGACATCCTTCTTCCAGATCCCTGTGATTAAAGATTTTTGGGAAGGATTGAAGAAAGTGTTTCCTCCTGTTCGGCGTCCTTCGCCATCATGGGAGCTGAATGTGGTGCTGTCCAGGTTGATGAAGGAGCCTTTTGAACCGATCCATAAGGCTTCTCTGCAGCACTTGTCATGGAAGGCGGCCTTCCTTGTGGCCATTACATCGGCCCGCAGGGTGAGTGAAATTCAGGCATTGTGTTGCCAAGAACCTTATACTGTATTTCATGCTGCTAAGGTTGTGATGCGTACTCACCCTAAGTTCTTTCCAAAGGTGATTTCTGATTTCCACGTCAATCAGACTATAACTTTACCTACGTTTTTCCAAAATCCTTCCACTCCAGCGGAAAGGTCTCTTCATTCCCTGGATGTCAGAAGGGTGTTGAAATTCTACTTGGATAAGACCAAGGACATTCGTAGGTCAGACCAATTTTTTGTCAATTATGAGTCGGTCAGGACTGGTCTTGCCACCTCGAAACAGTCAATTTCTAGATGGATTGTGTCCTGTATCCAGTTATGTTATCAGAAGGCTAACAAGACCTTTGGGGGTAAACCTAAGCTCATTCTACCAGAGGCAAAGCAGCTACAACAGCTTTGCTTCGTAATGTTCCCATTGCAGAGATCTGCAGGGCTTCCACTTGGAAGTCGGTCCATACCTTTGCTAAGCATTACTGTCTGGACTCGTATGCCAGAGCAGATGCTCAGGTTGGGCAGGCTTCATTGAGAAATCTGTTTGCACAAAAGAGGTGTTGTCTGTTTTTTCTCCACTGCCGGGTTGGTTTTTTGGGATGGGCTTGCCATTCTATTCACTAGATTATGACTATACACAGAGATCCCCTACTAGAGAAGGAGTAGTTTCTTACCTGTAACTCCAGTTCTGTAGTAGGGGTATCTCTGTTATAGTCATAAGCGCCCGCCCTCCTCCCCGGTGGAAAAAATGGTACTGTGATGTATACTACAGGCCTTGCTTTATACACCTTCAAAAAGAACTGAAAGTAAAAGGACTTTGGCTGTGCATCCTGCGATACCGAGGGTCTCTGGAGAGTTCCTTAAAGGCATGGTATCCCTTTTCCAGACACATAATGGCAGCCTATGGGGGCTTGTCTGTCCAACCCTTCCTCTCTAGCATTTCAAGGATTTTGGTGAAGGGGAGTTTTCTCTATGAGGGAAACTTGGTAAAAATGTGTAAAATCTGACATTGTTGGCTATCCTTTTCACTGTTTAGATGAAGTGGTGGCCTTTGTAGCCTTGGAAGTGTTAGGCTGCATTATTTGTCTTGATTTTCTCTTAAGTGTCTACGCAGGCCTGCAAAGAAGACCGCTTCAGAGATTATTTTTGATTGCTCCGGGGTCCACACACATGGGCGGGACTAGTCACTAGATTATGACTATAACAGAGATACCTCTACTACAGAACTGGAGTTACAGGTAAGAAACTACTCCTTCTTGTTGCTGGGCTGAGACACTCATGGCCTCAAGCCTCGCGAGCTCCATATTAAGCTTCCTCATTATCAAGTCATGCTCAAACTGCATTTTCCTTTCTTCCAGGGCTAATTGCCTGGTTTGCATCTCCAATTCCAACTGCCCATTTAACTTGAGCTTTGTAACCTCCATCTTGTGCCTTCTGTATCTCTGTCCTCCAGCTCCTCTGGAGACAGGCTCTTGGCAGAAACACTGCTACCTGCGAGGGAAGGTGCACCCCTTCCTCCTGGACCCAATGGCCCTTCTACCCAGGCCCTCAGCGCCTTGTAGAACTCCTCTTTCCTAGAGAGCCCAATGATGGGGACATTGAATTTCTTGCAAAAGTGCTTCAGCTGCCTTACTTTGTAGCATTCCAGTTTCTCCTCTGCCCAATCAAAATCAACAGAGGCAATGGATTCTACTCTCTCCATGACAGTTGAATTTGGCAGCTCTCAAAAATAGAAAAGCCCTAAAAGAAATCTATCAAAAGTATGTGGTTGCGTTTTGGTCTGCACTCACTAGTAGTGTTCACTAATCACTGTGCATGAGTCACAAATGCAAGTCCAGAATCCTCACCGCTGATTACCAATGTTAGATTTGGGGGTCTCTAGTTGGCACAGGTAGGTACTTGTGACAAATAGGGACCCTTGCCTCTAGTCAGGGTAAGGGGGTACACTCCTAAAATAACCCCTGCTCACCCCCTTGGTAGCTTGGCACAAGCAGACCGTCTTATCTCAGAGGCAGTGTGTAAAGTATTTGTGCCCACATACAGTGATCACAGACAACACTACAGATGGACACCACACAGGTTTTATTTAAAAAATAAGTATTCTTTATATAGATTTAACACAAGACAAACAACAAAAATCCACAATACTGAACTTAAGATGGTAGTTTTAGTTCAGTTCTGTTTAGTTCTTAAGATGCAACACTTTGAGTCAATGTACCTTACGATGTGTTGCGCTTCCACAACAAAAGTGTTTCAGCGATGGAAATGCAGCAACGTTCTGGTGCAAAGAAATAAAGACGTGAAGATCTTCCAGATGCGGCATACTTCTCTGATGTTGCGAGAAGTCTCGGCTTGATGCTGCAGCGGCGACACCCTTGTTCAGAGATGCGACGACAGCTTCTCCGACGACGGCAAACTTCTCTGGGCATGCAAGGTGCTTTTCTTGATGCGATGCAATGCGTCAGCTACAGCGGCGACATCCTTGTTCAGAAATGCGGCGGCTGCGACACGCAGCTTCTTTGGTGCAAGACGCTTCTCTAGATGCGGTGCAATGCATCCGCTACAGCGGCGACATCCTTGTTCAGAAAGGCGACGGCTGCGACGGCGACGCACTTCCTCTTCGGTGCAAGACGCTTCTCTCGATGCGGTACAATGAGTCAGGTACAGCGGCGACACCCTTGTTCATAGATGCTGCGACGGCGACACGCTTCTTCCTCTTGAGTCATGCTTCCAGCTCCTTGCGACACGCAGTCCCTCAGAAGGCCATAAAACAGCAGCAGGCACTTCCCAAGGAACTCTGGGGAGCTGGGGGTTGAAGTCTGTTGTCCCTGAGACTTCAGCAGGAAGCAAGCTCTGTTCCAAGCCCTTGGAGATCCTTACAAGTGGATGAAAGTACACAAAGTACCTATCTCCTCTCTTTGGCCGTCAGGCAACCACTGCAGGCCAAGCCCTCAAGCAGCACTTCAGCTTAGGGATAGTCTTGCCTCAGTTTCTTCAGGTTCCTCTCCTCAGCAAAGGTTTCTTCTTGTTGTCCAAAAGTGATCACATTTTTTGGGATCAGGGTCCCAATATTTTTACTTATAAATCCTTTGTCCTCTGAGGGCAGAGGGGCCTTTGCATAGTCCAAACCAGTTCCGTAGCACTCTGTTTGCATGACTACTTCTTTCCTTTCACAGTGCAGGGCAGAAACATCAGACGCCCCACAGGAGGTGGAGCCAGCATTGTGGAGGAAAGGCACAGCCATGGAGCACTCTATTGACATAATTCCTTCTCTCCTTTCACAGTGCAGGGCAGAGACATCAGATGCACCACAGGGGGTGGAGACAGCACTATGGGGGTCAGGCACAGCCCTATTCAGGTCCCCGGTGCAACTCCCCCCTCTTATCTAGATGCAGATCTCTATTCATCACTGGGCGGACTCACCCTGTCTCCTGGAATCCCCCAGCCCTGTCACTCAAACTCCAGACAAGGAATACACAACTTAGCAGAGGCAGGCTTGGTTAGTTAGACAAGAAAATACCTACTTTCTAAAAGTGGTATTTTCAAACACAGAATGTTAAAACGAACTTCACTAAAAGATGTATTTTATCATTCTGAGTTCAGGCATACTAAACTCTAATTTCTACCATGTTCCCTGAGTCAGTTAGGATTATAAAATGTAATAATCCAACTGCCCATTCTGGCCTATGGAGAACAGGTAGCCTTGCAATAGTGGAAAACGAAAATGGCGGTAATTCACTATTAGGACATGCCACACACATGTCCTACCTTATACTTACAATGCACCCTGCCCTTGGGCCTACCATAGGGGTATCTGACATGAAGAAAAGGGAAGGTTTAGGGATTGGCAAGTGGGTGCACATGCTCAGTCAACATGGCAGTACCAGACTGCACACAGGCTCTGCAATGGCAGAACTGAGACACTTTTACAGGCTGCTTCTGTGGGTGGCACAACCAGTGCTGCAAGCCCACCAGCAGCATTTGGTTTACAAGCCCTGGGCATAAGCAGTGCACTTTACTAGGGTCTGACAGTAAATCAAATAGGCCAATCATGGAGTAACTAATCCATACATCAATTTACAATATTGAGAGCATATGCACTTTAGCACTGATCAGCAGTGGTTAAGTGCCCAGAGTTATAAAACAGAAAATAACAGGTCAGAAAAAATAGAGGAGGAAGGCAAAAAGTTCAGGGATGACCCTGCAAAATGGGCCAAGTCCAACATGCGTTAAGGCAGCTGGGGCTAGAATCGTCTCTGCCAGATACACCGTTACCGAAGGTAAGTAACTCGTACATTAGCGCCATTCCATGACCTGGATGGCCTACGGTGAGGACACTTTTTCTATTTAGGAACTCTCGAAATGGAGTAGTTAATGCATGTCCTGTGTATGTTACAATGTAGGTCTGTCTATACATTGTCTTTTTATTTTCTGTCTCTGGTTGATATGTCTTGTTGATTTGGTCTTTGTGTTAATTGGTTTTCAGCCCTGACGAAGTTCCCATGGTTTGGAACGAAATGCGTTGGCTGAGCTGTTTGTTTTTATGAGGAACTGTATTCAATGACAGAAAAAGTAACAAAGATTTTTGAAATAACGAGACTGATTCAACTTAGTAACCTGGTGCACCTCCTTTTTTTACTTTAAGGCCCTAGAAAGGCTTTTAACATTTTGGGAAAAAATTATTTAAAAAAAATTGTTGAACCAAAAGCAATGTTTGGATTGTAGTCGTGTGAACAGGTGTTGACCAAATTGTTCAACAAATGAAAAGTCGTAGAGCCCACCACTGATCCACCAATGTAGGAAGCTGGCTCTATATACTGTACCAAAGTAAGGTATAGTGTGTAGAGTGCAATGGATCCCCAAAGGTATAGCAGAAGCTAAAGTAGATAATACCGTACACTCTTTTGTGGTAGTGTGGTTGAGCTGTCAGGCTTATCAGAGGGTATTGTTAAGCAATTGTTGTACATACAGACAAGAAATCTCACACATTCAAAGACTGAATCCAGAACCAATTGTTTGTATAAAAAGTTAATATGTTCTTTTATTTCTAGAACCAAGGTTTACTTAGTAGCAGGTAAGTTGTACTTTTCATACAATTTCTTTTTTTAAATGGTGAGTAACAGGCAGATTAATTTTGCTGCAGTGGAGAAAACGTTCTGTAAGCTGTTAAGAAACCTAAGGGCTGGGGTTGGCAAAGGGGGGGGCACACTTCTCTGCCTGGATAGGTTTTCTGCTGGTTCTTGTGCCCAAAATGAGGGTCAGAACCGGTGGGAGCCAGTTGCTGATCGCAAACGGCTGGGGTAGCTAACAAACGTCGGCAGGCTTTTGAGGCTCCATCTTAGACAACCCTGCCCATCCTGGGGGAAGAGGCATGACACCTGCCCAGGATGTGCTTTGTTTCCAGACCCAGAGAGCGGAGGCTCTCTACCCAGGGGCCAGAAACCTGTGTGGGGGTAGCAGATGGCTGGGAGCCAGTCAGGAACCACACCAGAGTTGATCGTTTTTCAAATTCCCTCTGAATGCATTTTTCATTAAATCCCACACTGGCATCAGTGTGGGTTTAATGTGCTGGGAGGTCTAATATCAAACTTCAGTAAAGCCATCATGGAGCGGTGGACTTCATGTTGACAAGCTTCAAGCCCATGCACTCAAAATGGCTCCACTACACTTACAATGTCTGTGAATGGCACAGACACTGTTGGGACATATTACTCCTGCAGCTATGCTCTCACCTGGGTATGGTGCACCCTGCCTTTAGGGCTGTTAGGCCTGCTAGAGAGGTGGCTTACCTATGCCATAGGCAGTGTTGGTGGGCATGGCACACGGGGATGTGTGCCATTTCGACTCTTCAGTTTGGTCTACACCAAAACATGCACCCCCCAATGGCAGGGTGTGGGTGTTAAGGTGAGGGATCTCTGAGGGTGGCACAATACATGCAGCAGCCCTCGGAAGCCCTCTCTGGTCACAAGGCCTTTGAACCAGGGGTACCTTCTACAAGGGATTTACATGTGGCCCAGTGATGTGCAATTGTGGGTACAAATGTACACTTTTGAGAAAGAACACAGGTGCTGAGGTGTGGTTAGCAGGATTCCAGCACACACTCAAGTTGGCATCTGGCCAAAAGTTGGGGGGTAACCATTCAAAAAGGGGTACTTTCTTACACAAGTCAGTTGCTGGGTCTTCCGTTCTTGTTGTTTACAACTCTTCACGTCCATCCTCTTTCAAGTCAGCAGGATCTTTTTCTAGTGCCAGGGGCTCTCCTAAATACTGAATTTAGGAGCGTTAGGGTAGTAACCAATGGGCTACTGACCACTGGGGTCACTATACCCCTATCTGATCACTTCTGTGAGAAGTGATCATAACCCTGTCCCAGAATTCCCAAGTTTTCCATCACAAAGATGACGAACTCTGAAAAATTAAGTTGTGTCCATCTAACATTAAGCCACCTTGGATGTGTTGCTCTCCTGGGGGTGGGCACATCTACCCGACTAGCTACAACTGTTTTCCACCTACCCAGGTGCCAACGGGCTCTGGTCCATGGGGAGTCTGCTTCTCCTGTGAGGGGAGCTAGACTTTCTGTAGGAATATAATCCAACAGGGGATTCCCTATATAACCCTAAGAGCATCTGGGAAAATTCATGAAGAAAACAAACGATGATGCTGTGGGACCAATTTAATCAAACTAACTCAGACAGGTTTATTAATTACCTATCTGGACCTATTTCACGTTATGGAGTGAATCCTTCCGTTTTTTATATGTCACTCACCAACCATTACCTCAATAACCAATTTATTAACCGGATACGTCCTCTTTTTCTTTATTTTATTTTCAAATGTTTCATATGTTCAATTTTTACTTTGCTTTCTTTTCATAGAATATACACATATATACATGAATATTTACACACATTTACAACAAACATATACAATTGTATCCAAACAACGAAACAGTGGAAACAACAGGTTATGATTTCACTCATTATTTCTCATAGCCCTTACTGTTTGACCGGATGCTCTACCCTGTGTTATCAATGAGCATTCCTATTTAAACAGGTACACCTTATCACAGCAGTATTCCCAGATCCTCAATTCGATCCTAATTTTTTATCCACTGCTGTTTGTAACTGTTAGTGAATTTCAATTCATTGAGTGTCCTTTTTCGAAGTGTCAACGCGTTTCAGCCATCAACTTGCGGGTCTCATCTGAACTAGTTCTTCCACTTAAACATTATATATACAATACCTAAAATATAAAAAAACACTAGTTATAACATGCATATCCATGTATCCATTCTCATTTTAATATTATTAAACTAACTACGCACCTATATACACCAAATATATCCATGTAATATCTAATAACGTAATTACACCTCCATTTAACCAAAACATACACAACCTGACTTTCTGTAGGAACCTGGCTCGGTATATGATGTTGCCACTAGGTGGTAATACCGTGCACAGAGTCCACGGGTTCCCCAAAAGTGTACAGAGCTCAATGTAAAACCCAAAGTGGTAGTGTGACTGAGCAGCCTTAGGTCTAACCTAGGAGTGCGAGACATTTATTGGTCAACAGTGATCAATAATGGACACCTGACTCGAGAAGAAGATCCAGACCAATTTTATAAAATTATACCTTGTTTGTACTTTATTTTAAGACCCAGGTCTTCGTAATAAGGTACAATTTTTAATTAAAAACTTTTCACTTTCAAAAATCGACTGTTAGAAACGTTTTCACAAAATACATCTTCCCCACACGCCGAAGTTTTGTTTAGCCCGAACTTGACCCCAAGGTATCAGAGCTCTTTGCATGAGCACCATTTGCGTTACATGAGGACACATTAATTTTTGTTAGGCACAGGGAAATTAAGTGATTTTCCCAGAATCACGTCCATTCTCTCCCCATTGTTATCATATGGGCACAGCAATATTGCGGTTAAACAGGTAAGTATTTAACTTACAATCTCAGTCTTCGTAGCTTAAAGTTAGCAAGTTCAAGGGGTCGGGTAAGTACCAAAACTGCACCACCATCCGCCTGGATCCTGAATCTTTTGGAGTAGGTTTCTTCTGGACATGTCCACTGTCAACGGGAAATTGGAGTCTTTTTCGAAGGCAGCAGTCCACCCAGGGGTTTTGGAAGTTGCTGGCTGCAAGACTGGTTGCAGGGTCGTCGAAACAGGAGACAGGCCGGTAGGGCTGCGGCCAAGGCAGTTGTCGCCTTCGGCTGCAGGGTGTGATCTTTCTTCTTAGGTTCTCAAAGATCTGAGTGCCAGGTCTGGGGGAGCCACCTAAATACTAAATTTAGGAGGCGGTTTAAGGAGTAGGAGGCACCTTACCTTGGGTGACTACTTCCTCTATTATGCCACCCTCCTATAGGAGGGGGCATAAAACCTAGCCCTGTTTGGCGGGGCTGTAAGTTGTACTTGACCTCACTTCTCTCACCTTAGGGGTGGGGTTGGCAGGGGTGAGCACACCTATCTTTTTTAATTTTCCTGCTGGATTTCCCACCCAAAGTGTGGGTGTAAATCTGGGGCTGCCATCTGCTGCTAGCAGAGGCTGGGGGTCACATTACAAAGGCAGCTGGCCTTTAAAGCTTCCTTTTTTTAGCACTGGCCCATCCTAGGAGAAGAGGCATGACACTTCTGTGAGAAAGTGCCCTCTTTCTTGCATGGTATGGCCCCACTTTTTGCTGAATTGCTGATGTGCTTTGACTGAGTGTGCCCTGGGCTCCTGCCAATCGGGTTCCCAGGGCCTGTGTTCCTTCCCTAAAATTGCATTGAAGCCTAAACCCAATTGGCATCTCTGGCCACAGGTGAGCCCCTGGTAAATGGTACCACAGGTACCCTGGGCACTGTGACCAGGGAAGGCCCCTAAGGGCTGCAGCACTTATTGTGCCACGCTTAGAGGCCCTGGACCCTGACACACACACACACACACACTGCCTTTGCAGGCTGCGTGACTTGGTGCAGAACAAAGTGAAGTCGACATGGCACACATCCTTGTGTGCCATGCCCATAGACCACTGCCCCGGCATCCATCAGTCACCCCTTTAGCTGGGTGCCCGATGCCAGTGGTGAGGGTACAGGTGTACGAGCCCTGTACCCCTACAGTACCCAGGTCCATTCCTGGGCACTGTAAGTGCAGTGCTGCCATTAAGAGTATATGGTGCTGGGAGTTTGTCATCACGAACTCCACAGCACCATAATGGCTACACTGAAGACTGAGAAGTTTGGTATCAAACTTCACAGCACATTAAACCCACACTGATGCCAGTGTGGGATTTAATGTAAAATGCACGACAGAGGGCGTCTTAGAGATGCCCCCTGAAACTCGACCAACTCCCAGTGCCTTGTCTGAGTGGCTGCCGAGGCTGCCACAACCAGACATGTTTCTGGACCCCTGGGTCAAGAGCTTGCCGCTCTCGGAGGCCAGAAACAATGCACATCCTGGGACGAGGTGCCAAGCCTCCTCCCCCAGGATGGGCACGGTTCACTAAGGAGAAGCTTCAAAGGCATATACCGCCTTTGTGAGCCTTTCCAGACCACTTGCTGTACTCAGCAACTGGTCCCCACTGGTTCTACTCCCCACTTTGGGCAGGAGACCCAAAGTGAGGACAAGAGGTGTGCCCACCTCTGCCAACTCCACCCCTCAGGTGGGGGAGGTGAGGTGAAGCACAACCTCGAGTCCTGGCCATCTTGAGGATGGGGGACCCAGCCAATCAGGGACAGGCTCCTGCCCCTCCCACTGGAGAGTGGCAGAATAGGGGTTGTACCCACCCCAGGGAAGGGGCCCATTCGTCCCTGCCTTTTACCTACTTGTAACGCCCCTACATTTAGTATTTAGGGGCACCCTGAACCTACCTTCCTCAAATCCAGCAACCACAAGAAAAGAAAAACGAGAAGCCGTGCAGAGCTAACAAGAGGTTGACGCCCACTGACTTGGCCCCAACCCTATAGGCCTGTCTCTCCTCGAACCTGCTCCTGCAAAACCCCAGTGTGTCCAGCGGCCAGCAACCTCAAAAACCCCGGAGGACCTGCCTGCATTCACTTTTCAAGCTGTTTCTCCCGTAAGCACCGGAAGTGTTTAAACTGCAGCTTCTGGTGTCAGCCAGAAACCGCGAGTCCAGCACACTCTGCACCCGCCCGGCCCGTGTTTGATTGAACAAACACCATGATGAGGTCCCCCTGGCGATCCTGGCCCGGGATCCAGTGACCCCTGACCTGCCTCAAGCCTCCAGACGACACCTGCAGCCTCAATCCAGAGTACCCCCGGTACCGCGACCAGAGCTGGTAAGAAAATCTGACGTTCCAAGGCACACCTCGACTCGACGACCCACGGCTTTGTGTGCCCAACCCAGCGGTGCTGGATTTAAGGGGCTCCATAAAAAGGTTAGAGATAAACTCTCCCCACTGCCTGATATTGGAGCTTAGCAAGCAACACTACCCAAAGCTCTTCTTAGTGAATATTTACAACTCGGGGGAGTGTGACTATGTAAATCAGCACTTAAGTACTCTGAACCACTTTAACAAATATAAGTTAACCCCTTGCCGTGGCGGTAATTCCACCACGGTGCTAGGGGGGATGGGGGGGGCGCGCGGCACCACCATGCTCGTGACGGAACCACTCCGTCACGAGCCGTGGTGGCGCTGTGCTTGTGACGGAATGGTTCCGTCACGGCCCTGCCCGCTCAATGGAATGCTCAGCACAGGCGCGGAATCAGCGCCGCGCAGGCGCGGCGGCCGGGCCGGCGCGGCGGCCGGGCCGGCGCGGCGGCCGGGCCGTGACAGAATCATTCCGTCACCAGCACAGCCCCACCGTGGCTCGTGACAGAATGGTTCCGACACAAGCCCGCAAGGGGTTAAAGCAATCCACTTCCTATTGTTTTATTAATGGGTGATTTTAATATGCCCTTGTGTGATTCACATTGTTTATTTGACGATCCGTATAGTTTTAATTTTGCCAAGACCCCACATTTTGAGCACACTACATGGGGTGAGGGTCTTGAGTCCCTTTTATCTGATGCCGATCTTTTCGAAGCTAGTTTTGCTAACCCTCAAGATTGGTGCCCTACGTTTAAAGCCAAGGTTAGGAACACCATTATAGATTATATTTTTATGTCCCCTACGTTATTGAACAAGGTTATTTTTTTATAATGCTCAGGAATCTCCTTTAAGCAATCACAATCCGGTTACTTTAATCTTGGATATTACCTGTGGCATCCTGGGCAAAGGAGGCAGGAATTGGGTCCCGAATAAGGTGCTACCTTGTGATCAGGGGAGGAGGCTTAGATGGGCCAATGTAACCCCGGACCGTTTCTTCAAGGGCCTGTGGGAGAAATGTACAGAGAGAATCACTATTTGTACTGACACTCTAGGCATCAATGATGCGGTACTTAGAGCTTTTGAGGGCATTTGCACTGAGATAGGCCGTGACCTAACTATAAAAACTAAACTGAGAACGAAATGTGGCCCTAAGTGGGTTGATGAGAAATGCTCACCGCTCCTTAATCTTACCCCTGAAAAAACAACCTCGGGATAGGCATCTGATAGCCGGATGGAGTAAGGAGTATAAGCTAGTACTTCACAGTCAGAAAAAAGAGATCAAGTATGAGGCGTGGAATTCATTATTGTCCGTGGAGGTGTTAAGGGATAGTTTTTTTCGGGGGAGGACAATGAGGCCCAGGATTGTAATATCACAGAAGCCCAGTGGCTCTCATTTTGAAGCCATTTATGAGTCCAGGGGGGCTTTGGACTGCACCCCCTGGTCCTCGCTCCATCAAGCTGGCACCCCGATTAAGTTTAATGAGGGAGAAATCGAGAAAGCCATAAGAGATACTGCTAGTAAAGCGCCGGGCTCAGCCGGCGTTCCTGCAGATCTCTATAAAAGTAACCCTAAATTCTGGGCTAAAATCCTTGCAAATGTTTTTAGTGTTGTGGGCTCCGCATGTTTCCCGGCCTCTTGGTTAAAATCAATTTTTATTCCTATTTTTAAAAAGGGGCAGCGAGGGGATCCTCGGTGTTACAGGCCGATATCCTTCATTGATTCCTCTGTGAAAATTTGAGTTAAGGGTATTTTAACTAAAATTACAGATTGGGTTAATGAGAGGGGGATTTTGTCTAATATGCTATATGGATTTAGATGTGGGAGGAGCACTATGGACCAGTGTTTAAATCTGCATCTATTAATAGGCAAATACACTATGGCCAAGGAGGGTTGTCTGACGATGGCATGTATGGATTTATCCAGCACGTTTGACCTGGTTAACAGGTCAAAGCTTTGGAACATTTTATTAGTAAAGGGACTTGAACTTTGTCTAATTTGTTTTTTAGCTAATCTTCATCAAGACCTTACAGCTTCGGTTAGGATATCCCAGACAGGTGACTGTACCAGATCTTTTAACTCGGGCAGGGGCGTTCGGCAGGGATGTATTTCTGCGTTTCCGGAAACTTCTGAAAACCCACCTCTTTCCTTAATCCTTTCTTTCTTTTTTTCTCTGGTATTCGCACTGGTCTTTCTGTTCTGGTTTAGCGCTGAGATGCTTCCGGGTAACTACGTGCTCATATATCCTTTTCATTTCATTTCAGCGCCCCTGCTTTTTACTCTTTATAATAATGATCTAGACAAATCACTTGTGGAGGCAGCTCTGGATATTCTGCATGTGGGAGACTACCCAATCCCTGTTCTCCTATACGCGGACGACGCTGTACTTTTAGCCTGTACTGCGGTGGGCCTCCAGAGCCTCCTAGATGCCTTTGGGGCGTTCTTGCACTCACTGGACTTGATTGTGAATATCGGAAAGTCACACACTATGACAGTAGGTCACAGAGCTAGAAAAACATTCTACTGTAATGGCGTGGGAGTGTCCTCCGTGTCCTCTTTCACCTACCTGGGAGTCCTATTTGATGATAGGTCATCCTGGGTTCTGCAACAAAAAGTTAAAAAGAATGCAGTCATACAAGCTTCCTCATCTATTTTAGGGTTTCCTCAGCGTTTAGGGGCTAGACCGATAGAGGCTACCCTAAAGGTTTATAAAGCCAAGTGCTTAGCTATTGCGGCCTATGGATCCTCTATATGGGGCTATAAAGATCAGGCTGGGAGACAGATAGCTGAAAATAAGTTCCTACGGAGTCTTTTGTCTGTTCCACAATCTACCCCATCGTATGTTATACATCAGGAGTTAGGGCTAGGCTACGTCACTGATATTTTGAATACAGCTCCATTGCTTTGCTGGCTCAAAACTTGGCTGAACCCTGATTTAACCCTGAACCATATGATTTTACGGGACTGTGTTAAGTTAGATAAGTCCTCTAAAATTAAATGGCTATCGTATGTTAAAAGCATGTTATCCAAAATAGGACAGCCAGAACTTTGAGGAGCCTGATCAAATTTGGAAGGAGGATGTGTTGTAGGTAAAATTAAATTTCAATAATTTTTTGTTGCTGGGTCGAGAAGAACAGGAGCTATGTAAACCTTTAGTTACGGCCCATTACTTGTTAAAAACATCAATCAATATGGAACCTTACTTGTCAATTGTTAACAAGCCTCATCATCGTTGGCTCCTAACTAGGCTCCGTTTTAATCTGATTTATCTCACATTGGGGGATTATCGGGGGTGGTGTAATCCTGTTGATGCTGAACCCTGCCAATGTGACAATTTCTCATCCCAGGATACTTTACATTTAAGATGTTCTGTGACTTTTATTCCAATATTCGCATGAGATTTCTGGTACCTATCCTGAGAGGAAGGGGTTTCTCTCAGGTTAGACCTGCGTTAGTTTTTTTACAGCCTTTGTGTAACCCTGGCGATATTTTTAATATTGCATCTTTTCTGGTAGCGGCAGTGAGGCTAAAGAATAAAAGAAATTTGATGATGATTTCTTCTTAAGTAAGATTTTAAGGTTTATTGCTATTTTATTAGGACAAGGGGTATGACACGGTGATAGTGCTTTTATCCATATGAATTGAAATATTGTCTGTGTATTTTAATTATTAAGTTAAATGATTTGTAATATTGTCTGTTTGTGGCTTGTTTTTGTACTTTTATTATTTTTAATTAATCGAATGAAGTGGATTGACTGACTGACTGATTCAAATCGAAGCCATCAAAAGGCAGAAAGGAAAGGGGAGAAGAGAAGGTGCTCCTGGCCCAAATGGATTTCCACCAGTACTTTACGAACAGGAGGAAACTTTCTGGGCAGAAGCACTGGACCCGCTCTTCAGAGAAATCAGATCGTTGAACATCTTGCCCAGCTCATGGTGAGGCTCAATCATTTCCTCAATCCATAAACCTGGTGACCAGTTAGAACCTCAAAACTATTGTTTAGTAACTCTACTAGACACCGAAGCAAGATTCTTTGCAGGCTTGTTATTGGAGGACCTTCAGGCTTGGGTGAAAGAAAAATCCGCAATTCCTCTCCAACAGACTGGCTTCACAAAATCAGTGGGGACAACAACCAACATTGTAAGCATGGCAATGCTTATGGACAAGGCAGCAGCTACACGATCGTCACCATACCTTTGCTTATCGACTACAAGGCCGCTTTTGATCATGTTAACCGCACCAGACTTTGGTCAAAACTACATCACTGGGGGCTTCCTCAGCCCCTACTCAACCTGATCATAAACTCGCATACGAACACGTGGCTACAGGTGAAGCTGGGTAATGGAACCTTCCTGTCAAAACTCATTCCCACGGAAAAAGGCCTGAAACAAGGCTGTGTTTTGGCACCCACTCTCTTTAATCTGTATACAGACGATTTAGTTCCGTTGGTAATCGGCTGTAACTCACAAGCCCCGAAATTAGGAGACACAGCACTTCCCTGTCTTCTTTATGCAGATGGAATAGTCCTGATCAGCAATAGAAAAGTAGGGTTACAACATCTCCTAAATACAACCCGGGACTACTAACAAGCAAATGATCTAACGATCAACCCTGACAAAACAAGAACAATGATAATCGGGAATAAAAACTGCAGCCTGGTTTTGGGGAGAGACCAGAATAGCAGGTACAACAGAATACAAATACCTCGGCGTGAAACTGGATTCTGGCGGTCATTTATTGGCGCAGAAGAACAGCATAAGGCAAAAAGGTTTAATAATAGTAACTTCCCTAAAAACCATAAATTCTAAATTATCTGGCCCATCTATTCTGCCACTAGCAGAGGTGGTTCATGCAAAACTTCTACCAATAATCACCTATGGTGGCGAGGTCTCAACGCCACTCTTACAACTGCATACAGGGTAATTTTTGGGCTGCCGAAATATACCTCACCTGCACAAATCAGACTTGAGTTTGGCGTTCTGAAACAAACAATTGCCAGACAAGGGGCCTTCGTCACTGCATGGGATAAAGTGCGAAAAACTCCTCGGAACGTTAAACGAACAGCTGTGGAAAGAGCTACAAACGCACATTACATTACCAGCTGTGAAATATCTTCACAGCAGCTTAGACAAATTGGGGCTAAATTAACTTTGGGAAAAATCGACAACCACCCTAATCTTTAACAAAAAGTGTGGAAGATGGTTAAACTATTGTCATGGCTGGAGGATAAGGCCGCACTTTCACAGAGAGTCCATGGATGGATGACTTTTAATACATACACGAAGCCGGGTGCTCAAGCTTATTTCAATCTGGAATATGATAAAAATATAAAAATTGCATTTATGAAACATAGATTTGGTCTGCTCCCCTGCAACCAGCATCTTCCACCTAGGCTACAGAATAAAGCAGACTCTGTGTGCCGATTATGTGGAACAGCTCAGGAAGACCTGCTGCATTACTATGCTCCTGTAAAGAACTCCTCAAAGACCGAAAGAAACTGTTGAAACAATTGTTTAATCTACGAGGGAATTCTAACAAGGAGGGAAGCCCAGTTGGCATGCTTTGCACCTAGCGATCCACAATTGAACTGCAGAGAAGTGAAGTTTCTGAGACTGTGCGGAAGCAAAATGCCAGAAACGGAAACATCAAGAACCCAGCCAAAAAAAGTATAAGCTAATGTGCAAGGCAGCTTTGAAGACATTTTTACCTATAAATTAGGAGATAAAAACTGATAAGGGATCATGCATTTATAGTTGTTCCAAACTAGCAAGCTTTATCAGCATGGTTTTAAAGACATAAGCATTATGAAGGAACAAGTTTTATGCATGTACACGACAGATCTTTTATTGAATATATATATATATATATATATTTTTCTGTATTGCAACGGTTTTAATTAACTATGCAAATAAAATTTACTTACTTACCACCTTCCCAGTTTTCAGGGACTGACAGGCTTTTGTCGGAAAACCAAAATTATTTACACAGTTTTGGCATTTTACTGACATAGCCTATTTTTGCTATTTATTGGGGAAACATCCTTTACAACGCAACTTTTACCACACAGCGCCTTTACGACGCAACTATTACAACGCATGTCATTACAACGCATTGCGCTGGGGGCGCTCTAGGATAGGGAATAGATTTAATTTACTATCCAACACCTTCCCTACTATCCATGGGGACTGGAGTTGGAATAGTAAATTAAACTATTCACTATCCAGCACCCCTAAGCGCTATGCGTTGTAACAGCATGCTTTGTAAAAACTGCGTTGTAAAGGCATGCGTGGTAAAAGCATGCGTTGTAATGTCATAAATCCTATTTATTGTGCTTTCAACCTTCTTCCAGTTAATGGTAGAAATTGGTATGAAAGCAATAATGGATAGTAGGGCGCTATACATTTCAGAAAAGTGGGCAAAATTCTGAATTCAGCAAGGGGTTGTTTGTGTAGATCCTTCAAGGTTTTTTTAATGGAAACTAACAGTTAAAAATAGGAAAAATTGAAAATGAGTTAAAAGAAAAAACAGCCATTTTCACCTTTAGCTTCTTCTAAGTATGACAGATTTTTTTAAAGCAATATATCTTTACATCCGCTGGACCTTTCTGATGGTGGGGATATATAGGACTTGTTGGTTTACCAAAAACCTGACGAACCCAGAGCCAATAACTGAGCAGCGTCTTGCAATGATTTTTTATTGTGTACCGGGTATATAGCAATTCATTTGGGAAAATATAAACAGTGAAAAATCTGGATGAAAGTCACCTATGTATTTCTGAAATTGGAACAAAATATAGAGTAAAGAAACAGTAGCTATTTGCACATGTCCGAAATTGTGAGTACCCATACTAGCCTGTGAAATAAAGGACATTTTTCAAAGTGACTTTCTTTTATACATTGTCTTTCATTTGGAAGGCAGAAATGCATTGAAAACAAGATCAGACCTTGACCACCCACACACGCAATACACCACAGAAGACTAGAGCTGCCTGGGAGGCTGATCTACTGACCATGACTGAATAGAGGCCCTTGCTAGTCCCCCAAAACGCGGCGGTACCTGATACCGGCTTATCCAATTTAAATATTTTCATTGTGCATATTATACTCGATCCTGCCTGTGGAAAATGGGTGTTATTTAGTCGCCCCAATGCCTCCGCTGTGTATATGCTGAGGGCACATTTTTGCATACGGTTTGGACCTGCTGAACGTTGTGTTCTGCTTAGGGCGTGTCCTGACCTGGACCATTCCACACAATCCCAGATTGCTGTTGCTTCACAGTACCAAAGAGATTGGCGGAAACCGCTACAAACAACATCTGTTGTTCCTGGGCCTAACACTGGCCAAAAGGGACATAGCCCAGAAGTGGAAGGCGTCTCATCCGCCGAGTTTGGAGGGGATGGAAAAAAGCTATAGATAGATGTATGGGTGCAGAGATTGTAGTTTTCCAAGCTCGGGACTGCCTGCAGAAACACCAAAAGATTTGGTCTGGCTGGGCGTCATATCGAGGTATTATTTTACCCCCTCTGCCACACTCGACCCTCCATAAAGTCCCTAGTAATACGTGTGACACATCAGTATGCGATAGACAAGTAACCTTGAGTGTGGATAGACATACACTTCATTATAAGAGGATGCAGGCAATCAGTGGAGTTCGGTGCAACCTATCAGTTAATAGGCCTGATGGTTCACAGGCCAAATTGTTCTGGAATTTAAAAACATGGTACCCTCATTATTAATATATGTCAAGCACTGCCCATTTTATACCTTTAAAAATGAATAAAATTTGTTATGAAAAAAAATACATTAAAAGTCAGTAGGTAATAACAGTTGCTCTACAGTTCTCTACAGTTCTTTTACATCATAAGCCTCCCGATAAAAATGGTACCTCACTGGGGGGGTGGAGCTTGATCGTGACCAAAATGGCCACTTGAGCTGAGTGCTCCGTAACACTATCCGACAAATATCCGGCAGCTACGGCGCAAGTGAAATTTGAGACCGCGGTCCCTGGTCATCGGAGATCCGCAGCAACGAGTTTGTGTCCCCCTGATCCCCGTGCAGCCTTCCTAGATGGCGATAGGAGCCCCAACGCCACAGATCTGGATAGGCCACAATCCCCGGACTAAAGTTGAAGCGGAGGGCGGGGCGCACCTGCAGACTCTGCTGCGAGGGAACCCGGTGCATATACGATGTGCCTCATTTTGCCGATGCCCCACTGACCTGTTGGCCCATGCGGTGCTCCGCGACACGGGGCTTCTGAGGACTGGCAGTCTCTGGGCCCACAACTTGATACCTGGGAGGACTTTGCTGTGCAGTTTTGACTCCGAATCGGATGCCTGTGACAGACTGGGATGGCTCCCGGACTGGAGCCGTGCTGCCCTTTCCTGATCTCCTGAGCGCACTGTTGGCATCCTGAGACTCGTGCCTGTGGTTGCGCCTTCCAGAGCGGCATGCTGCGGGGGCCCAGAGAGTGTTGACTTGATGGGCAGATAGGAGCTGCCATTTTGGAGTCAGAGGGGCGCCAATGATCTTTGATGCGGCCCGGAAGGTAGGAGAGCTGCTGGGACAGCGTTTGTTGAGTCCCTGGTGGCTGCCTTGCTGGGGCTGTGCGATGCGCCTACAGAGGTGCCTGCTGGCCTGATATTAAGATCCTGTTGTGGGGATACTCCTCTAACTGCCGACCGCCATTTCGGGACACAACTCTTTGCCTGAGCATTTTCCTGAGGGGAGCATAGCTGTGACTGTCAGGCTTCTTCTGCTGGTCCTACGATCATGCTGGCATGCCCCGGGGGTACGGGGCTACATATTCCGACCTGACTTGGTGGCTGGAGCCGCATATTCCTATGATCAACATCGCTGAAGTGTCTGCCTAGTCGATTGTTATAGGTGCCAATAAGTTGCTGTGTGATCCTGGAGTCTCGCGCGGGGGGGCTTGTAACTGCTCTGGAGAGAGTGCCCACTGTGTGTTACTGGTTGTGGCTACCCCCAGATTGAAGAGGTGCTTGGATTGCTCCTTCCGGACGTCTTCAGTGCATACCACGTTGCTATACCAGCAGAGGTGCGGACCCCTTTGAGCAGTGGTGTCTTGACTGTTTCCTCTCTGGGAGTCTCGGGTGGCCAGGATGGGCAGAGTTGACAGGGCGCAACCGAAGCTATTGTTCGAGCAGAAGAGGTCAAAGTCCTGAGACGCATCCATTGAAGATGCCACTAGAATGCAGGAGCAGCTGGTAGATGAGTCGCGACACAATATCCGTGGCATGTTGGTGGCAATGGAAAAGAGCCTGCAGAGTGGTATCTCGTCCCTTGGCACTAAGATGGATGCATTATCCTACAGGATGGACCGCATGGCTGAAAGGCTGGACAAACATGCTGAGAGGCTGGACATGTCCGAGCGAAGGCTGACGGAGGCGGTGGAAGCGCAGACCACCTTAGACACTGAACATAAACAACTGGGCAGGGTGCTGCGTGTCTTGCAGGACAAAACTGAGGACCTAGAAGCACGTTCTTGGCGCTGTAACCTTAGGATCACGGGACTGCTAGAGAACTCATACTGGAAATATAGAAACTACTCCACTATCGTGATCGGGATGTGGCACTGAAGCTGGCTAGGGAAAAGCAGCCTTTGGGTTTTGAAGGTTCCACGATCTCTCTGTTCCCAGACTTTACGATCCGGGTCAAGGAAGCACGTCGACAGTTCGTTCCAATGAAAAAGCAGCTCCGCGAACTTGGTGTGGATTATGCTATGTTGTATACAGCGAAATTGCGTGTCAACAGACAAGGTCGATCACACATCTTCACTGACCCAAAGGCCCCACAGAAGGCGCTCAAAGACTGGTTGTGAGAAACGCGTCGCAGTCCGGAGCGGCTGCTACTAGATGAGGCAACAGGTGGACAGTTGGAGGAACAGAACTGATGTTTGGCTGGCGCCTCTGTGCGATAAGCATGATCTGGGGACTTTGATAAGGCGGTGGGGCCTCACGGGATAGATCTGGTAACTTGATCACTCCCCCCCTTTTTTTTTTAATCCTTTTTAGGTCTCGCCCGGCGAAAGCAGCGCATGTGCTGCTCTCGCCATGGAGAGGACCTTTTAGAATCAATTCTCCCCGTGGGCTTACATGCACCGGTCTGCATGGAAAAAGATGGCTGCTCTCGCATCTGTCCAAAGCAGACAGCATGCATGTGTCCGTATGGACTGTGGACAGTCCGACGCCATCTTGTTCTACCATGCTGCCCTGCTTCCCCCTGCCCCTACCGTGTTCCCCAGGCTGCCACACTCACTCCCCCCGCTACTACAGCAGGACTCCTCGTCATAGGATCGAGAGCGGCGCACAGAGTCCCAACAGCCCTTCACCAGCCCCGCCCCTATCGCCAACCGCAGCCCGGGGAGCACAGCGCCCAACACACCGCAGATATTTTTGCTCTACTAAGTGCAACTTAATGCACAAAAAGAGCCAGCTGTAAGTTCAATAACAACTCTTGATTCAGGATCTAAAGAGGTTTACGTCCGAAGAAGGTACTTATGACTATTGAAAATCTGCAGGGATGTTGTATATTCCACAGTTGTAAGTTTGTGTGTTTGTGGTGGGAACATGGGTGCGGCTTGCAGTCAGGTGGGTAAGGACATTGCAGATGGTGGAATTGTGAACACCCACAAACCGTAACTACTTTAACTATGCGTGGTATGTTTTGGCGATGGGCAAAAGCTGAGGTGACATTTTTACAAATGCAGCAAAAAAGAGATGGTGAGGGACCTTCGAGTAAGGATTATGGAGTAAGGATTGTGGATCTTATCCTGTTAGTAGGTGAGGCTTTTTCTGATGTACACCTTCCCTGGAGCGATCCATCAATGACAACTTGATAAATAGTAATGGATGCTATATTTACTAGTTCGTGCTACCAGGGATGTAGCTTGAGTCCACTTGACTATTGTCCCCTGGGTGCCATGTGGGTCGTGACTAGGACGGCAATACTGAGTATTTGAGGAGACACATCAGATGCATATGTGCTTACATATTGATATGAAATGTAGGATTTATAAGGCTGGGGTAGTTGGTATGTAGCCTTAAGTTACATGTTACATGTTTTTGGTCCAAAGTTTGATATGCTTGTAGAACTACTGTTATTTATGGCTACGGTCATGTACTGGTATGAACCTGGACGAAAACTAATATAGAGAAATTTAGAAAAAACTGTTGTGGTGTTCAGCATTATTTACACCAACATGTGTATATACAAACCTACACTATGTGCCGAAACAGACCAGGGTAAGATTTAAAATTGGGTGCAAAACAACTTTCTTTCCACAACTTTACACATTTCCTAGGTGGGGAATAAAATAAAATAAATAAAAAGTGGAATGTGCTGATGCACATGTCAGCAATGCTCAGATTGCCTCCGCAATGGTAAACCTGCAAGATTAATGCGACACCAGTCAGTCGATTGTCGTTTTCTTTAAAAGTATCTGTAAATAAACGTTTACGCTTAGCAGGTTTTCTAACGCATCACTCAAAGTGCACCAGAAAACATTACACAAACAAGCATTGAAAATGCAATAGGTCTTGCCCTCGTTTAAGTTAAAGCAATTCTGTTTGTAATTAGGTGGCTTTTTAGCTTTGGTTTTATTAGTGCTTTTCAAACTTTCATGTACATAACATGCATATGTATGCATATATGTATATGTATGCATGCATCTATATTTGTATTTATATAGATATGCAGATGTATATATATGTTTATATATGTATATATATATATATATATATATATATATATATATATATATACACACACACACATACATATATACATGTGTGTGTCTGCATATGTGTGCGGGTAGAGAGGTGTAGAGAGGTAGAGTGTGAGTAGTAGTGAGTAGATGAGAGTAGAGAGTGAGAAGTAGAGAGTAGGAGAGTAGTAGAGAGTAGGAGAGTAGTAGAGAGAGAGAGAGAGTAGTAGATAGTAGTAGAGAGAGAGTAGGAGAAAGAGTAGTAGTAGAGTGAGTAGGAGAGTGAGTAGTAGAGTGTGAGTAGTAGAGAGTTTAGCCCGCCTGAGGTCCCCGCTCTCTGTTACTTGCTGAACTGCACACTCCCGAGTGCAAACAAGCTGCGAAGGCCCACATCAAAGAACGGGCTTTGTTGTTGGAAATATTGGGCCGTCATCTTCTTTAACCAAATGGAGAATGGAATGCTAACACTTTAGGGATTCTTTTTTTTAGGGGGGGGGAGAGGTTGGGCTTGAGGGGAGGAAGAGGATTGTTTGAGAAAAGCGAGCTGTATTTGACTATCGTTTTCAGGTTGGTACAGCTTGGTGCTCTGCCCAGCTCTAGAACAACACAGCGGGCAAATAGTGAACGGGGACATCATGGCGAGATGAAAGGGACGAGCAAATAGTGAACGAGGACATCATGGCGAGATGAAAGGGACGATCTAGCAAAATCAGCTGCGGGGTGGGTGGGGAAGCCAAAAGCTGCTCAAACATGGACGAAACGCAGAGCCGTGAACCCAGCAGAGGCTGATGAATTTTGAAATACAATATTACATTTACCTTTTATAATCCTTGCACCACAAACAGAATTGTTATTGACATTTATGTAGTAGGTGTGATTATCTGTCCCAGTGGTTGCACTCACAAGGATGCAAGGTAAAGTCTGTCCCGCTAGGATTTTTAACCTGGGTTCTGCAGGAGACAGATCTGTGTGGTATGAGCTCAACCCCCAGCACTGTCCGACAGTGTGTGGAATCCTTTGTGTGTGAGGAGCAAATTCCACGGGCAATGGTATGTGGCTTCTGCCGGCCATCAACCCTCTAACCTCTTGCTCCAAATGCAAATCGCTGTTAGCAGAAGTTGTGGACATCTAGAGGCGTCTACAGATTTAGCAGGGAAGACAAATGCAAGCTTTCATCGCTCATAGAACATGCATAGTTAAGGAGTAAGTGACACGTAGGTTAGAGAAAGATCCCTGGAGGGGTAGCTTGACTTACTGAGATGAATGCACAGGTGGTGAGTATGTATGTGAAGGTGCAAGTTCTGAGACCACCCTCACCTAGGTCATTCTCTGTGAGAAAGTGCGATCTTTTTTGCATTGGTATGCCCCCACTTTTTTTCTGAACTGCTGATGTGCTTTGATTGAGTGTGCCCTGTGTTCCTGCCCTAAAACTGTGTTGAGCTTCTCCAGACCATTTGCGGTACACAGCAACTGGCCCCACCGGTTCTAACCCACACTCTGGCCCGATGACTGGCAGAAACCCAACATCAGGATGGGGGGTGTGCCAGCCTGTGCCAACCCCACCCCTCAGGTGGGAGAGGCGAGGTGAAGCACGACCCCGGGCTCCGGCCATCTTGAATATGGGGATCCCTGCCCAATCACAGATAGGCTCCTGCCCCCCTCCCACAGGAGAGGAGCGGACTAGGGGGTGTACCACCCCTGGACAGGGACCCATTGGTTCCGGCCCTTGCCCTACCTGTAACGCCCCTAAATTTAGTATTTAGGGGCTCCCTGAGCCTTCCTTCCTCAGATCCTGATAAGAAAAGAAGAAAGAAGATCAAGAAGAAGACCCGCCGTGCAGCTGCTAACAACACCCACTGACTTGGCCCCAGCCCTACCAGCCTGTCGACCCTGGAACCTGCTCCTGCTTAATCCCGGCGACTCCTGCTGACCGCAACCTCGGGGATACAAAAGGGGATGATGGACGGAGCGTTTGAACAAATCAAACACTCATCCCCAGTCAACTGATCTGGGTTTAATCCATCACCATAACCTTGCACAGCAACCTTGGGACACCTGGAGGACCTACCTGCCTTGACCCTCTTAAAGACTGGGACTCCCATAGGCAGAGGCTCTGCTTCAACAACCACCCATTGGTGCCAGCCAGGAAGCTCAAGACCTGCCCGCTCTGAACCCGCCGAGCCCAGCCCGTGCCCGAGTGATCCAAGACCACGAGGACGGTCCCCCCCCCCCAGCGACTGGGACCCGAAGTCCAGTGCCTAAAGACCCTCCTTGACGAACCAGACGATGCCAGCAGCCTCAAAACCAGGGACCCCTCCAACTGTGACCAGCCGAGGGAAAGATTTCCTGACACCCAAAGACACCCCTGTACCTGGTGCCCTGCGACCCCCTGTGCCTCCCTTTGGGGTACCTACCTCTTCTCCAGGATCCCAACTTACCCCTCGAAGTGGTGGTCACACCTGAAGAATCACCGTCCCCGAGTCTGCAGCCTTTGTTCCCTTTTTACCTTTCCCATTGAATAACATTGAGCGCCCGACGGCTCAAAGGCACCCGCCCGAGTGCCCCTGGCAGCGCAACCTGTGCCCTATCCTACTTCCCCCATCTGCCCTGAGAAAGTGACCAGGAGCCCAGCTCCCACAGCTGCGTGGCCTGCTAGCCAGCAGCCACCAACCGGAGGGCCCCTGCCCCTCATTGGATAACATTGGGCCTAACTACCTCTGCACCCGGCTGCCCCTGTGGTGCTGAGGGTGAACCAACTGTACCTACCTGACCTTATGGGGCCCCTGAGTCTATGCCCAGAACCTTAACTTCACCAGTCGAGTACTCACCTGTAAACCGGTAACTCACTTACCTGCCATTGGATAACATTGACTGGTTTGACTCAGTCTTCTAGGTGTGAAGTTTTGGAAACTTAAAATATTCATATAAAATCAACCGAATTCCGAAGTACTCACCTGTGATCAGGAGAGAAGCCAGTACTGTACCTTGTAGCCCAGTACTGAACCGCAAAAGTAATCCTCACCGGGTTTACTAGTTACCTGTATTTTCTCCATAGGAATCCATTGTCTGTTTTTCTATGAAATTTCTTCTGTCTACTTTTGAAAACTTGAAATATTCTTTAAAAATCATACAAAATACTGAAATGTAATTACTTACATGTTTTAAGTTGAGACCCCAGTGCTGGACCTAGGAGCCCAGTACTGGATTACAAAAGTAACGAGATCGTACTTTACCTGCAACCTGAATTTTCTCTCATTGGATAACATTGCCAGATTTCTGTTGAAAAGTTTCAAAGTGTGAACTTTTAAAATAGCTTTATATTCCTGAAAAATCACTGCAATAACTAAAACGTTTTTACTAAATTGTTTTCAGCTTAGGATCCAGTCCTGGAACCACCAAATTAATGTACAAAGTAATCAACTGTGTTTATATAGAAAAACCCCTTGAGCTCAATGCTAAATTGTGTATAGAATTGTGTTGCCTGCTGCAACACCTGTATCTATTGTGTTTACAAAGTTTATTGCCTTTCTGCAAAGTACTCATCTGAGACCTCTCATATTGAGAACAATACATTTTGATACCTGTTGGTTCTAAAAATAAAACAACTATATTTTGATATAAAAACAATTGACCTGGAGTTCAGTCTTTGAGTGTGTGAAACCCTTTGCTGACTGAGTGTGTACAACAAATGCTTTACACTGTCCTCTGGTACGGCCTTACTGCTTGACCAAGCTACCACTTTAGAGAGTAAGGTCACACGTGGCTTTAACCTCTGTTACACCTCTGGGGATTGTGAACTCTATACACACTGTACCTTATTCTGGTCCAGTATATATAGAGCCACTTTTTCACATTCTCTGTCAGCATCCTGAAAGTCCTGCCGCTGTCACTCGGAGACCATCTGTTTGTGCTATTTGATTTTCCACATGTTGAGAAGCAGCCATTCACTTGTAGGTCATTGCTTTTTTAAATTCGCCCAACCACAGTCTGTGAACATGCTGTAGACAGGCGCACAGGTGCCAACCTCTTAGAAGAGGTTTTGGACGCGCGCTTTAGGTACTGTGCAGTCCCAGCCTCGTTGCTGCACCTGTTCAAAATGTGGAGGTCGGGTCACCACTAACAACGTGCCCTCAGAAATGTAGTTAATCTCGATAAACAGTTCGCAAGAAGTATAAACGTGAGCACAGTTACTTCTCAAACTGCTATTTACAAAGGTGAGCTATTTTACTTTTTGCTCCCAACCCCACCAATTGCTGGCCCTGGTGACAAGAGGAGAGAGTGCCGTCACTGCCGGGTTCCCTGGTCAGGTGACGCATCCTTTGCAGCAGATTAAAGCTGCAGATGCAGCAGAGCCGTGCAGATCTGTGTGAGACAAGACTGCAGAGAGAAACTGCTGATCCGGGAAGAAGGAGCGAGAGCCCACACCTTGACCAGCAGCAGCAGAGGTCATGGTGTGACAGGACTGCGGGGGCGGAGGGGAGGGGGATCTCGGGGGGTAGAGGAAAGACAGAGCTGTGCAGGACTGCAGGGTGGAGGGAGTGAGAGGGGGCTGGGCTGCCATAGGCTAGAGAGGCAGTATATATTGTTACTAATGGGAAGGGGCGAGGACGAGAAGGCTAGGCCTGAGGTGGTGGAGCCTGCCAGGCCGTGGCCCTAGACCAGCCTGGATTGATGCAAGCAACCCGAGTGCGATGTAATGCGCACAATAGAGGAGACAGGTCACTCTGATGGGGGTTCGGAAGAGCTGGTGTGCAGGCAGGAGTTCTTGGGATTCAGAACTGCGGTGTTGTATCTCCTACTCCAGGCAGCAGCAAGCGCGCACTGCTTGATACACTAACATGCAAATGGAGTTGTGAGATGGCTGGTACCCTGGCATTAGGACTCTATGGCTGCTGAGAGCTGTGTATGGGGTAGACATTGCCTTCACAACTCACAAAGTGTTGCAGCTGAAGAGAACTGTGCGATGTGACCACTAAAATATCACGTTGGGAGATTCCCTCGGAGATGTGTACACTTTACATTACGCCCCCTAAACCAACCCTACATCCCTTCCCTGTTGCAGGATCGCACCGGAGCTTGTCTTTTAGAAACACATGGCCCCATAAAGATAAGAAAACGTTTGCGATGCGAGGAGAGCAGTTAAGCCCGTCCAAGTGGGCCGTCTGAAAAAGCCAAAGGGAGGCTACATGGAAAGCTCTTTTCCAAGGGCTGGCCACCGTTTAGCATAAACGGTGATGCCAACCAATGGAAAAGAGGGGCGGGGCTTAAAGCCCTTTACTGAAGCTACTCAAAAACATTAAATCTCACCGAGTGACTGCGCATGTGCGCAGCCACGCTAGCCGAGACCTAAAAATGCCTTAACTGCAGTTGCTGGTTGCTGCCCTGAGCAGGAATGAACCGTCATTGGGGCAGCGCTCGCGACCTTCACGCCAGTCACTTTTACTTAGTTGAGTTATCCTATTAAATGCACGGGAACCTTATCCAGACTAGCGCTCTTCCCTCGAGACCGCCTCCTCGCAATTGTTCCTCACAACTCATCACGTATAAATGTTTCTCTTGTCTTCACCGCATCAGCCAGTTTACAAACACGATGCCGTTCACTGCTCAGCTGTTAATACACCCTCTCAGAGGGCTGCGCTTTTGGAAACCCTTTCTCTTCTTGGCGGCAGCGTAATGCGGATAATGTGGGCTGACCGACTCGTCTCTGCAGGGGACCCTCATAAGAGGGCAGCCCCCTTAGTGCCACAAGATGGCACACGGAGCAGCCCAGTGTTCTAAGACCCCTTTAGGGTCCCGCTCGTCACTTCCGGCTGGGGTGGGGAGCGGGGAGAGGTATATATTCCTCCCCTGCCCACCTGGCGGCCTCAGATCAGAGATCATCAGATCAGACAGATCAGAGAGACGGCGATGATCGGACCAGCTGATGGCAGCACCTGATTAGGGCTCTCCCTCCCTCGCTCCACGCTCTCTCCCCCCACTCCTCTAAGGTGCTGGGCCTGCGTTCCCTGGCTTGACCGGGGCTAGGCTGCGCACCAAGGAGGGGAAGGAGAAGGGCTAGCCCCACCACCCAGCTAGCTCCTCTTGGGTGCTGGGCCTGCGTCTCTCTGGCTTGACCGGGGCCAGGCTGCGCACCAGAGAGGGGGGCAGGCTGCCTGCCTGAGAATACCAAGGGCTTCTCCAGACCCTCCCCCAGACCCATCCTCCTGGACTGACTGCTCCTGCCGTGGCCGTGCTGGGCGTGCATCCTTCCTGTGAGTCACCGCTGGATTACCGGGGGTCAGCAAAACAGTGAGTACCTGCTTCAATTGCACTGGTGCTTTGATTCTGTGCTTTTTAATCTGGTAAACACTGTTATATTCTATTGCATCGCTTGCATTTGTGATCTTGCATTTACTGAATTTGTGGTTTTGCATCATTTGCTTCCTGCGCTTCTGACCTGCTATACTCTGTGCTATTCTCCTGCATTGTTTGCATTTGTGATTTTACAACAGCTGATTATGATTCTGTGGTTTTGCATCAATTGACCTTGTGATACTCTGGATCTTGCGACTCCCTGGCAAACTGTTTGTGATTTTCAGTTTTTTTTAAGCAAAGACTTAGTGTTACTATACCTGTAGAAGCCCCATAGCTACTACCCTATGTCTGCCCAAGGCGACCCACAGCCCCCCCACCAAGCAGCATCAACCATGGATGCAGACGCCGGGGCTCAACCCAGCAACACCGGAGACGACACGGAATGGCGCCTTCAGACAAAAAGAAAGGGGCGCGACTCAATTCCAAGCTCACCGAAAAAACACGCAAAGCTTGCACGCGCACCTCTCATTAGCCCGACAATTGCAACCGCAAAACGCTATCAGGCTCTCCAACATACCCAGGACTGCGACGCCAACCCTCAGGACCACGGGGCAGCTGAACCAGGGACCTCTTCAGGTCCCACAAAAAGATTACGGATCCCCCCATCATCCTGAAGAACTTAGCCACTCACAAGGACCTTGTGGATCTACTGGATGAACATTGCAACTCCTCCTACACAATCAAGCCCAGGCAAGACCACGCCAAGATTATACTCACCACCCCAGATGACTACAGGAGTGTGACCACCATACTTACAGAACAGAAAATGGAGTACCACACCTTTTCAATGACCACAGCAAAAGCCCAGCAATTTGTAATACGGGGGCTCCCAGCAAACGCATCACTTGGGCACATCACTGGGGAATTAGCTGAACTCTGTCCCCCAGTCAAAAATATTGCACAGATTGCCTCACCAGCGGACAAGAACAAGAGATTTCCCCTCTTTGTCGTAACCCTGTCCCCAAGCCACGATGGGAAACCAGCAGACCTCTCAGCAGTCACACGGCTCTGCGGCTGCATCATTACCACAGAAGCACCTAGAGGGAAACGAGGACTAGTCATGTGCTATAACTGCCAGCGCTTGGGGCACACCTCTGCTTTCTGCCAACAGAAGCCTAAGTGTGTACGCTGTGGAGGCGAACACACCTCTAATCAATGCACACGGAACCGGGAAACTGAACCAGCAATATGTGCCAACTGCACAGGACCCCACCCAGCAAGCTATCGCGGCTGTCCCTACCTGCAGAAGGCAAAGAAGGTTGAACAACGCAGGCCACCCCCACAACCACAAAGGTCTTCCCACCACTCATCAGCAACAGACCAGCATCAAAGGAAGACCTACAACCACAGACCTGCACTGGCACACAGGATCCCAACCCCCAATACAACCGACAGCAGAAGTGATGCACACGTGGATGGAAGGACATACGCGGACGTCACGGCACCTAAGCAAGTCAGCCCACCTCCAACAACCGCACCGGGACCATCCTGTGGAATAGGCTCAACCAGGGGGGGCAGAAACGGCAAAAATAATGTTCCCCAAAGGGGAGCATCCCTTGCCCAAAGGGCTGCTCCCCGCAAAAATATCCCTGGTGATCTAGTGGGCCAAATTAAAAAAAAATATGGTTCGATCTGCCTTCTAGGGGGTGGCTGAAACAGACAAAAATATTGTGTAAGAAAGTGGCTCTGTATATCCTGCACCAAAGTAAGGTCCCCAGAGATATGGCAGAGGCTAAAGTTAGATATAACCTTACTCTCTAAAGTGGTAGCTTGGACGAGCAGTAAGGCAGTATCAGATGACCGTGTAAAGCATTTGTTGTACACACTCAGTCAGCAAATGGTCACACACACTCAAGAACTGAACTCTAGGCCAATTGTTTTGAATATAAAAATATATAGTTACTTTATTTTAGAACCCCAGTACTTATCATAAATACTTTCTCCGAATGAGATGTTGCAATTGAATACTTTCAAATAGCAATATACTTTGGTATGCACTAGTTACAGTTGTTGCAATATGCAACACAAGTTTAAACACAAAATACCATTGAGCTCATTGGGAAGTTATAAGTAAATGCAATAAAATCACTTTACGAATGTTTTTCTTACTCAGGGTTGGATCCTGGATTCAGCCCTGGTGCATTTCCTGTAAACAGGTGAAAGAAATCGTTTTTGCTGCACAGGCACTTTTTAAGGAACATTTGTAAGTTTTGAAAATCGACACTTAGAAGAAATTCTGGCAAAAACCAGGCAATGTATTCCTATGGAGGAAAATTGGGTTAACAGTAAATCACAGTTATAATTACTTTTCAGGTTTAGTGCTGTGCTCAAAGATACAGCACTGGGGTCTCTCCTGATTGCAGGTGAGTAAATTCGTTTTTAGTGTTCGGACGTTTTTTAAGGAATATTTGCAAGTTTGAAAAATCAACACTTAAAAGAAATTCTGAGTGAAACCCAGCCAATGTTACCCTATGGAGAAAATCAGGTTTTCGATCTTTGGGTAAGTACTCGGCTGGCAGAGTTAAGGTTCTGGGAGTAGACTCAGGGGTCACCCAGGATCAGGTAAGGACAGTTGTTACACCCTCAGCGGCACAAGGGCAGCTGGGTGCAGAGTGAGTAGGCCCAATGTTATCCTATGGAGGATAGGGGGTCTTTGGTTGGAGGCTGCTAGAAGGCAGACCACGTGGCTGTGGGAGCTGAGCTCTTGGTCACTTACTCGGGGCAAGTGGGGAAGTAGAGTAAGATCGATACTGCACTCCCAGTGGCACTCGGGCGGCTGGGTGCAGGGTGCTTTTGGGCCATCGGCCACCCAATGGATTTCAACAGGAGACTTGGAAGTTGAACAAAGGCTGCAGACTCGGGGATGGAAATTCTTCAGGTGCGACCACCACTTTGAGAGGTAAGTTGGGATCTTGAAGGATAGGTGGACACCCAGGAGTTGGACACAGGGGGCCTTGGGGCGCCGGGTGCAGGAGTGTCTTTTGGCGTCGGGAAATCTTACCCTCAGCTGGTCGCGGTTGGAGGTATCCCTTGTTCTGAGGCTGCAGGCGTCAGGAGCGTCTAGGAGGAGGGTACTGGATTCCGGGTCACAGTCGTTGGGGGGGGATGTCCTTGTGGTCTTTGTTCACTCAGGCACGGGCCGGTCTCGGCGGGTGCAGAGTGTGCTGGATTCGCGGTTCCTGGCTGGCACCACGGGTTGTTGCTGTTTGAGCAGAACCACTGCTCATGGGAGTTCCAGTCTTTAGATGAGCAAGGCAGTCTGGTCCTCCGGGGTTATCAAGGTTGCTGACCACAGGAGACGCCGGGATTTTGGGATTGAGCAGGAGCAGGTTCAAGGATCAACAGGCCGGTAGGGCTGGGGCCAAGTCAGTTGGTGTGGTCCTCTTGTTAGCAGCTGCACGGCAGGTCTTTCTTCTTGTTTTGAAATCGAGATCTGAGGAAGGAAGGTTCAGGCTGCCCCTAAATACTAAATGTAGTGGTGTTACAGGTAGTGCAAGGGCAGGGACTAATGGGTCCCTGTCCTGGGGTGAGTATACCCCCTATCCTGCCACTCTCCAGTGGGAGGGGGGCAGGGGCCTAGCTCTTATTGGGTAGGGCTCTCCATCCTCAAGATGGCGGTAGCCCAGAGTTGTGCTTCACCTCACCTCTCCCACCTGAGGGGTGGGGTTGGCAGAGGCTGGCACACCCCCTTTCCTCACTTAGGGTTTCCCGCCTGTCTTCCCGCCAGAGTGGGGGTCAGAACGGGTGGGGGCCTGTTGCTGAGTACAGCAAGTGGCCTGGAGAAGCTCACAAAGGTGGCATGACTTTGAAGCTTCCCCCTGCCCATCCTGGGGGAGAAGGCTTGGCACCTCATCCCAGTATGTGCATTGTTTCAGGCCCCAGAGAGCGGAAAGCTCTCGACCCAGGGGTCCAGAAACATGTCTGGTGGTGGCAGCCTCGGTACCCACACAATCACGACACTGGGAGTTGGTTAGGTTTCAGGGGGCATCTCTAAGATGCCCTCTGTCCCGCATTTAGCATTTAATCCCACACTAGCATCAGTGCAGGTTTAATGTGCTGAGAAGTTTGATATCAAACTTCTCAGTCTTCAGTGTAGCCATTATAGTGCTGTGGAGTTTGTAATGGCAAATTTCCAGCACCATATACTCTTAATGACACCACTGCACTTCATTGCCCAGGAATGGCCCTGGGTACTGTAGGGGCACAGGGTGCATGCACCTGTGCCCACACCACTGGCATAGTGCAACTAGCCAGAGGGGTGACTGAGGCCCGGGAAATTGGAGGTGGCAAGGGGGAATATACAGCTGTGTTGGTGGGGGGCTCTTTAGGCGACGGGGGCCGCCTACAGAGCTGTGGCGGAGTTACAGGGCAATCTGGAAGCAACTTGGGTACAGAAGGATACCTCTGCAAGAGCACAATAGGGTTGCCAGGGCCAAATCCGAGGAGCCTCATGGGAGGGTCCTGGAACAATGACGTTGGCACCCCGTTAGTCCTTCGGGCGATTGTGGGCCTGAACAACCGGGGGCTTGCCTTGCTACGTTCCGCCCTGTAAGAGGCGTGAGTAATAAGGGACCAATGTGTCACGTAATCTGGTAAGGGCATCACCCCTATAAGGGTAGTGCTGATTGGGTTTTTCACAGTGCTGGGCTCATCAGGCGGGTGGGCAGCATAGGTTGCTTCAGCTGCCTGCCCTTGGATCGCCCGTAAGATAACCCACCGTATTTGCATACTGTCAGCACAATAAACTGCTTAGAGTAGTCTGGAGCTTTGAAGATTGGTGCTGAGCACATTGCCTCTTTCAGGGTATCAAAAGCCTCTTGACAACTAACTGTCCAATTTATCTTCTTGGGCTTCTTCTATGAGGTGAGTTCTGTGAGAGGGGTCACAATGGAGCCATACCCCTTCACAAACCTGTAATACTCAAACAAAGGAATGCCCAACTTCGGTCTTAGTTGTTCGGGCCTCCAAGTCCAGGATTGTCTGGATCTTGGGTTGGAAGGGCCGAAATTGGCCTCCATCTACAAGGTGGCCCAAGTATACAGCAGTTTCTTGCCCCATATAGCAGTTGGATGCCTTGCTAGTTATGCCTGCAGATTGCAGGGCCTGCAAAACCTTCCCCCAAGTGGACCAGTTGATCCTGCCTGTAAGACAGCAATATCATCTAGATATGCTGCACTAAAAGACTCCAGCCCAGCAACGACTTGATTCACCAACCTTTGAAAGGTAGCAGGGGCATTCTTTAAGCCAACGGGCATAACAGTGAACTGATAATGGCAATCTGGTGTGGAGAATACTGTGTTTTCTTTTGTTCCCGGGGCCTTGCCAATCTGCCAGCACCCTGCAGTTAAGTCAAGGCCACTGAGAAATGTGGCTGCACCCAATTTGTCTATCAGCTCATCAGCCCTGGGCATAGAGTAAACCTCTATCTTTGTGACAGCATTGAGACCTCTGTAGTCCACACACAACCTCATTTCTCTATTTCCACCCTGTGGATGAGGCTTGAGGACTGAGACCACTGGGCTGGGTTAGGGACTCCCAGAGGGTTCAATAACCCTAACTCCAGCATCTTGTTTACTTCAGCTTTGATGTTCTCCTTAACTTGGTCAGACTGCCAGGCAAGCTGTCTCCAGTGGCCACATCATAGGTACACCAGTGTTTCTGATCAGGGGTTAAGGAGAAGAGCCCAGCATACTGTTGCAGGACTTGCCTGCTTCTGAGCAGAGAGGGTGTCTGAGTAGATAACTCTATCAACTGACCCATCTTTTGAATTGTAAGAGACGAGGTCCAAGAGAGGTACACTCTATCTCCTTATCCTCATCAGTAACCATTAGCACAGTTACATCATCCCTATCACAGAAATGTTTTAGGTGGTTCACATGGTTAACCCTCTTGGGGTTCCTGCTAGAGCCCAGGTCTACAGAGTAGGTCTTGGATGGCCCTTGGTGCTACTGGCTCAAAACCCACACCTTCTGCCCTAGTTGGAACTCCACCAGTGCAGCCTTTTGGTCATGCCAGAGCTTCTGGATCATTTGGCTGGCCTCAAGGTTTTTGGAAGCTTTCTCCATGTACTCTGCCATCCTGGAAGGTAGGGCTAGTATGTAGTTCACAATATCTTGCTTGGGTTTGTGGTGACATTTCTCCCAACCTTCCTTCACAAGACAAAGTGGTCCTCTAACACGGTGGCCAAACAGAACTTCAAAGGGGGAATCCTTACTCCCTTCTGAGGCACCTCTCTGTAGGCGAAAAACAGGCATGACAAAAGGACATCCTATCTCCTTTTGAGTTTTTCAGGTGGTCCCATGATCATGCCTTTCAATTTCTTCTTGAACCTTTCAACAAAGGCTGTTAGTGTCAGGATCCAAGGCCCCAACCCTGTAATGATACCACCCTGTAATGGTCTAAGTCTCTTTTGCCTGATTTGTTCTTATGACTGTGCCTTGCTAACCTTTTATTTACTGCAGTGTCCTTTGTAGGTGCCAATGCTTATTGTCGATTCTTGTTTCTCATTGCTTATTATTGGTACCAATGCTTGTTCCCTTTCTTTATTTGCTTGAGACCTTTTGTCCCTTAGCAGCACCAGTAGACCGGAATCAGGGACTATAAATAGAGCCACGCCCTAGATTCCATGCGGATTATTTGAGAGGATTTGCCGAAGGTCTCCAATGCTCCGGTCCGCTTCCAGAGTTCCTGGCTCTTTTCCTGAACCTCTCCGCTACAGATCCTGAACTTGGGTAGATTCCTACCACTGAGATCCGAAAGAATAAACCTCCGGTAGGATCCACCCATTTCTCTCTTGCCGCATCTTGGAAGGGTTGCACTGCGGCGTGTCTTGGTGCGGCTTTCATTTTAGACTTTCACTTTGCGTGTCTTGGTGCGGTCTTCATTTTAATCGCATCTGCCCTGCACGGAAGTCTTTCGGCTGAAAGCTTCGATCTGCCACCATATACTTTGATTTTAGCCGCGATTGTATAACTGAATGACCTCATTTCCGGGGCAATTACTAACGACTAGGCTGAGTCGTATTTCACTCTTTGGAATCCTCTTTGATGTCATGTTAATCGTCTGGGGGTTTACTTACAGCTCAGAACCTTATATGCATGAGGTTAATGCATTTAGGGAGTCTTGCTACGATTATTGCTAAGATTATTCCAATTGATGTCAGTTGTAACAACATAAGGTGCCTAGTATACAAATAGTATGTGAATGCTTAGAGAACAAATACAATTCAGGAGAATCTAATTTGCACATTGAATATTAATGTAATACTGGATGTAAGCCATTGGTACATTCAAAGTGATGATTGTAACTTGAATTATACTATTATTAAGCCAGTTCTTTCCTTTAGGTATCCGGAGGCCATACAGTGAGTGCAGTGGTGATTTTTTAGTGACTTAGCGCTCACGTGTTCCGGTTGTTATTTTTTCTCGTTCCAGATCTCCCTCCCGCAGTACCCTCCCTTACCTCCCCTCGTCTAGCCACTTTGGTCCTCTACGGAACTTATAGTGGAGAGCCGAAGCTGCTGGAAGGTGGGCTTTTGGGTACTGCGCCTGAGGAACAAAAGTTACGAACCGATTTTTGAGGGTTCTGACAGTTAGTTTGTGGGTGATAAGGTGTAGTGAACTTATAGGTCATTCTACACTCATTCCACATGTGTTTTAGGTAACTAGACATGAAGTTTGCACCCATGTCTGAAACCACGTCCTTAAGAAACCCTACCCTGGTGAAGATACTAATGAGGTCCATGGCTACTGCAGCGGCTGTAGTAGTCCTAAGGGGAATTGCCTCTGGATACCTGGTAAAATGATCCACTACTCCCAGTATGAGTTTATTTCCTGATGCTGTGGGAGGTTCAAGTGGCCCAACTATGTCCACGCCTATCCTTTCAAAGGGAAACCACCTGTCTTGCCACTAACTTGACAGGTGACACAGGAGCTGAAAAACTCCTTTACTTCCTGGGACATGTTTGGCTAGTAGAAATGGCTGACTAGCCTATTCAAAGTCTTAGTCTGCTAAGATGCCCAGCTTGGTGGATGTCATGGCCCAATGTGATGAAAAATTATTTTAACTGCTGAGGCACTACCACTCCTAGTAACACCAGATTTGGAGTCTCTGGCCTCCGAGTAAAGGAGTCCTGTGAAGCTCCAATTAGGTCATGTGGGAGCCAGTGACATCTCCCTTTTACTGTGCAGCACCTTGCTGTCTTGGGCTTTCAAGAGTTGGACATGTCTTCTGTCCTTGGCACAGCTGTTTCCTAGAGGGTCCCCCCTGGGCCCAAGAGGTCAATCTTGTAAGGCCCGAGTTCCATAGGCTCAGTTCCCTCTGGGGTTGACAAATCCACTCTCTGAGGAGAGGGGTCCTGAGCTTTTTGTTGTACAGAAGCTGGTTCTCCAGTCTTCATACCTTTCCTCTTGGCAGGTTGTGCCAATATTCCAGACTCCAACACTTCTTTTTCACTCTGGTTTTTACACACACCAACTCAGGGATTCCCAGCATGGCTGCATGGGTTTTCAGCTCTATCTCAGCACATGCTGTGGTATCCAGATGATTCCCTAACAGACATTTAACTGGGAATTAGAAGAGACCACTACCTGTTTCAGGCCAGTAACCCCCATTCTAATGACACACAGCCATGGGATGAACTGTAGTTACATTACGAGCATTGGTGACTGGATAAGTTTGTCCAGTCAAATAATGTCCTGGGGGAAACTATTTTTCTGTCACCATGGTGACACTGGCATCTGTATTCCTCAGGGCATCTACCCTAGTCCCATTAATCAAGGATTGCTGCTGGTATTTCTTTATATTAGGGGGCCAGGCAGCAAGAGTGGCCAAATCTACCCCACCCTAAGAGACTAAAATAGCTTCAGTGTGGACCCTGATTTTCTCTCTGCACACCTGGAGACTTGCCATACCAGTGCTAGCTGAAGGGATTCTTCTTGGGACATGCCAGGTCTCCTGTTTGTGTCCTGTTTACTGTTGAAACACCAGGCCTTTTTGGGATCAATTTGTTTACCGTTGTACCCATTGTTGTATTGTGAACAGTTCTGGGACCCATCCTCTTGTGCAGGTTTTTGGAGTCCTTTAGAAGACTCTCTACATTTATCCTTAGGATGTTCACTCACTTTCCCCTGGAGAGGTTTTGAAACCCTTTTCTTTTGATCACACCCTGTGTTAGTCTTGGTCACCCTAGTCTTGAACCCGTGGTCTGCCTTCTTTCCCAATTCCTACGGAGAAATTGGATCTAGGTCTACCAGATACTGATGCTACTTTTCATTAATGCAATTACTTAAAATGTGTTCTTTCATGAACAGATTATAAAGCCCATCATAGTTATGCACTTTACTTCCAGCTAACCAGCCCTCTAGTGTTTTCAATGAGTATTCTACAGAGTCAACCCAGGACTGACTCGAGGTTTTTTGAGCCACCTGAATCGAATTCTATATTCCTCAGTGGTGAGTCCAAAGCCCTTAATCAGGGTACCCTTAATGAGGTCAAAGGACTCAGCCTCTGCCGCAGTAAGACTGGAGTCTATCCCTGCAATTACCAGTGAACTGTTCCCAACGCAATGCTCCCCAGTGTGACTTCTTCACCTTTCTCATTCCACAGGCCCTGTCAAAGTCTGTGAACCATTTTATGATGTCATCACCTTCCTCATACTTGGGGACAATTCCTTTGGAGATTTTAGAGTCATAAGAGTTCTCTGTTTGTCGGAGGGAAGGTCGGAAACAGAAGCGAGGAGGCCATAGGGGTTGAATATTGTAGGTTTTATTTAGGCTGATTAACAACCCTTAGTGAATAGGGTAATTGTCTGTGAACATAAACAAGCAAAAGATAGTTCCCAGAGTTCTCTTCCAGGGGTCTTCCTCTGGTATGGTGTCAGATGGTCTCAGGAATTGTGATTTCCTCTGTGGTAGGGCTTCCGCGGGGTACCGAGCCACTCGAAAGAAAAGAGAACAGCAGTCACTGTTTAGCCCTATTTTAATGGGGTTTATCTAGTCCATCACCACACCGTGCGCAAAAAGGGTGATAGAAAATGTGAGGGGGGTTCTTTAGGGGTACAGTCTATATCCTATATGTGGATATCAAAAAGGTTGACAGGTCTGGGGAGCTTAAGCCATGGTCATGTTTAGGCTGTTGCTATAAAAGAGGGGGTATGAAGGGTGCCAGGGGGTAAACAAAACAGTGCCCAGTGTCCCTTTCCTGCCTCCCAGCCTCCCAATCTCTCCCACCCCACTCCCCCCTTTGAGCGCGAGGTACCCGCTACATACCGCTGTCTGCCACAACTCTCCTTAGTTGTGGCAGCTCGTGCGTGTCCCCTGGGCTCCACCAGTCTTCAGACCAAACGTCCGGATCCTCGGGCTCCTCAGCTAGAGTCTCCTCCTTGTCCTCTCGCGTGGCGGCGGCGCCTTTGACTCCTTCTGCGGTGTCCTCAGTGATGTCGATGGCGTCCTCGGTGATGTCAGAGTCTCCTCCCGGCTTTGAAAGTCCAGTTTCAACGAGCGCGCTGACCGTGCTCTGTTCCGGCTTTTTCTGCGTCCCTTGACCTTGGTGTAGCCTCCCTAATTGGCCCGTTTGTTGAGGTCTGCCTCCAAGGAGAATCACTTCCGGTTCAAGTCCTGTGTACTGTGGGGTGGAGAAAAGAGGCTTGGTTACTGCGCAAGCCGAGGCGGGGAAGAGTCTTTGACAGGGTGCAAGCTGGGGTATCGGCGTCCTCGCCCTCATCAGGACGGTAAGGAGTCCACTTCCCTATGCCGCTATTGGTATGTTTAAGCTCAAGGCCCGGCACCTCCTCACACTGTTCCTAGGTATTATATTGCTGCTGCCATTTATGGGTTGTCAGGTCTAGGGCAGCATGCGGTCTAGGGCCTGCCCCTCTCTCTACACATGTCCCTATGCCACCGTGCGCTAAGGTCCGTTGTGGCAAAGCGCATGAGGCAGCTTCTCCAACTCGATGGTGGGTGTGTTGCTCCCATTGTAGATAATGTGACTGCTTTTACTATGTGTACTTTATTTGTATTGCCTGTATAATGCCTTTTGTTTTCTTATATCCTGGGAGCTCTTATGGCTCTTTATTATCTTGCAGGAGGGTTTTTTCCCATGGGAACTACATATCCCATCATGCTTGGGGGAAGTTGCATGGAGAGAGTTGCAGCGCTGACACCATCGGCCACGTCCCTTCCTCTGTGCTCACTATTCTTTGGGATTTCCCAAGTGTGGAGCTCTTGATCCTAGTTCCGGGTTCTTGATCCTAGTTCCGGGTTCCTTCCCCTTGTATCTATTTGAAAGCATTGGTGTTTCTCTCTGGGGCTTCGGAGTGGGAGTCTCATTCCTGTCTGAGGTCCGGGATCCTTGGGTTGTTGGATCCATTTCGTGCTTGGCTTCCTGCTGCTCTTATCTGGCTGGTGCCGGCTCCCACAGTTCGTGCCTGGTCTCCCACTGCTCTTCATGGGTCCGTGCCGACTCCCGCAGTGTTTCCTGGCAGTGGGCAGCTAAAGTAAGAATTAGCAGAGTAGGTCGTACTCTGCAGGTAAGAGCTACAATTTAGTTGCTATTAAAACATCACAACTTCGTTTTCATTGTGCATAATACATTTGCATCTTTTCTTTTGGGAATACACATTACTTGGGCAACTTCATTTTCTTTTCTGATAAAAGAGCATTTGAATGTTTTCTAATTGAAGTGATACTGAGACATAAAGAGTGCATTTGCATATTTAATCTTTATATAGTGGCACAGGACAAAATAGCGCATAAAGGAGTTGTTTGAAAGTGCCATTCAGTTCATTAGTGAGTGTTGATAACTCATGTGCAACTATTTACAGATTTCGTGAGTGCAGTAAAACTTACGTCTAAGATCTTATAGCGCAAGATAATTGTGAGACAAAGCTCAAGGGATTTTTTTGCGGTAGCATTTACCTTTGCTGAAGTTGCTTTTGTGTTATTAACCTTTTCCTTTACAGATCTCCTTCCCAGCTGTTCCCATCCTAATTACCCTTCCCCCGCCTGATGACTTCAATACTCTTATACTAAGTCAGAGTTGAAGGTATCGAGAGGTGGGTTCATTGTATCTTCGCGTCCAGATCCCAAGGAGGAAGCTCACCCTGACAGAATAGTGTGCCCACGATTTGTAGTCCTCCCGGTCTGTACGAGAAGTTACATTGGCCACCTTAGATGATCTTATGAAAGTTATAACTCAAATGCAGAGAGATTTAGCAGAAGCCAAAAATGTTACAGCAGCCATTTCCCATAAAGTAGATCGAATGCAGCAGCAGGGTGCTGGTAGCCCTTTTCCTCAAACCACAACACCTACGTCAAGAGCAGACTCACAACTTTCCACTAATATTGCTGTGAACATTCCTACACAGATTCCTTTGGCTCCTCCTGAGAGTTTTTCTGGTGACCCTTCCAAGGTACAAATATTCCTGACTCAAGTGGAATTGCATTTTACGTGTATAACTGCAGAATTTTCAGGACCCCAATCCAGGATTGCCTTTTTGATATCTTATCTGTCGCGCGACGCAGCCACCTGGGCTGTTCCTTTGGTGCGGTAAGATAGCCCACTATTGTACAATTGGCGAAGATTTGTGGAGGCGTTTGAAAAAGTATTTGATAGACGTGATGTTACCTTGTCAGCCGACCGAGAATTATTAGAATTAAGACAGGGCAATAAAGACTTGGTCTCATATTTATCACACTTCAATTGTTTACTAGCCGAAACCTCTTGGCTTGAGGAAAAAAGAGCAGCTCTATTTTATCAGGGTCTGGAAGATGAGCTAAAAGATGTTCTAGCTCAAATTGATCCTCAACCAACTACGTGTCCAGAGTTAATAAATCTAACCCTGCGATTAGATAACAGACTCTGTGAAAGAAAGGGTGAAAGGAAAAGACCCAACAAGTCGAGTTGGCGACCTGAGAGGTCCAGGATACAGCCTCTAATTTCAGATTACACAGTCGAGCCTATGGAGATCGGAACTCTTAGACAACCATTATCAAAAGACGAAAAATACACCTATCGTAAGAACGAGCAGTGCTTGTATTGTGGCCGATAGGGGCATTTTGTTAAGGATTGCCCAATAAAACCCAAAGGAAAAGGTTTTAGTACTAAAACAGTTGCATTAACTACAGATAAGTCGACGGAAAACTGATTTGCCCAAGATGTTTGGAAGAGGATCTCTTGGGTACCCTTGCTTTCCCTTCATAAATTCTTGTGTCTCAAATTACAAGGCCCACTTTCGTTTGGCTGTACAGATCATGCTTAACATCACAGCCCATCAATTAGAGGTATTTGTGGACTCCGGAGCAACAGGAAATTTTGTTGATTTAGAAACGGCTCAAAGATTACACATAGTATGTGAAAAGAAAAACACCAGAAATTGTACAAGCTGTGGATGGAAAAATGTTGTCAGGAGGACCGGTGACCATGCAAACTTCCAGAATTCTCATGTCCTGTAGAGATGCTAAGGAACAGAAACATACTGAGGAAGTACAATTTGATGTTATCCAAGCCCCGCAGTATGATTTCATTTTAGGGATGCCTTGGCTCTGCTTACATAACCCTGTGATTGATTGGCAAAAAAGAGAACTCCATTTTCTTTCCAGTCATTGTCACTCTCACTCTTTGTCGACTGATCAGAAAGTACAAGGACATATCGCCACAGCTGAAGAAAAGGAAACTATCCTGCCTACCCAATATGCACAATTTCATGAATATTCAGTGAATCCAAGGCCGCCGGTCTGCCACCATATCGGACATATGATTGTCAGATAGATCTCATACCTGGTTCTTGTGTACCTAATTGCCGAATCAACGCTCTATCCGAAAACGAGAACCAACACTTGCGGCAATATCTTGATCAGTACTTGGAGAACGGTTTTATACGTCCATCTCGGTCTCCAGCAGCATCTCCTCTTTTTTTTATTCTGAAGACCAACGGTGAATTGAGAACGTGCATCGATTATAGAGCATTGAATAAGATAATAATCAAAAATAAATACCTCCTCCCACTGATTCCTGTCCTTTTAGATCAGGTTAAAACGGCTGTAATTCACACTAAATTGGACCTCAGGGGAGCGTATCATTTGGTTCGTATTCGACAAGGAGACAAATGGAAGACTGCCTTTAAAATACGCTATGGACTCTTCGAATTTAGTCATGCCATTTGGGCTTTGCAACGCCCAGTTGCGTTCCAATTTTTGTTAAATAATGTCTTATGGGAATATCTGGACTTGTTTGTCATTGTGTATATTGATGACATTTTGATGTATTCAGAAACTGTCAATGTTCATGCAAGCCATGTTAAAAAGGTCTTAACCGCTCTGCAAAAACATAATTTACACTGTAAGTTATCGAAGTAGGACTTTCATGTTACTGAAGTAGAATTCTTAGGAGTTATTCTGACACCATCAGGAATGAAAATGCTTGACAAAGATACAAGCTGTTGCAGATTGGCCAATCCCCAAGTCTGTCAGAGATGTGCAATGTTTTTCAGGCTTTGCAAATTTCTACCGACGTTTTATCGATCATTTTTCATATTTAGTAGCCCCAATCACGTGGTTGTTGAGAAAAAAGGTGAAGTTTGACTGGTCTCCTGAAGCTGATTCTGCTTTTCGAGCTATCAAAGGGGCTTTTACAGCTGCTCCGATTTTATTGCACCCAGATGTTCAAGAACCATTTATCATAGAAGCGGATGCCTCTGATGTAGCCATTGATGCCATTTTGTCCCAAAGAAACGCAAAATACAGGACAACTACATCCCGTGGCCTACATGTCTAGAAAGTTACATTCTGCACAACAGAACTACACGATATCCGAGAAAGAATTGCTTGCCATCCACAACGCCTTCAAAGAACGGCGACACTATCTTTTAGGAGCACGTTTTACCCTTACTGTTTACACAGATCACAGAAATCTCCAATTCATGAGTTCAGCTAGGGTTTCAACACCACGCCAGTTGCGTTGGATGATGTTCTTTGCCGAATACGATTTCATTGTGACGTTTCGACCTGGACTCTACAATAAGAACGCAGATGCCTTGTCTAGAAAAGATTCTTCAGTACATAGACTTGAAGGGACACCTCAACCTATTATCAACCCTACTAAGGTGTTATGTGTGTTAACAGCAGAACAGTTTTTAGATAGCATCCATGCTCACTTCCACCTTCTTCTTGGTCAAGTTGGATTAAGCACAGCAAAAATCGAACTGTGAAAGAAGGAATATCATGGACAACGAGTATACCTGCCCACCAAGGAACTACAACAATGTTTTATTGGCTACACTCTCTCCCGTTGGCAGGACATACAGTACCTAAGAAAACACTGGAAAAGATACAAAGAACCTTTTGGTGGCCAACAATGACCAAAGACATTGCAAAGATGGCTCTGGAGTGTGAAGTCTGTGCACGAAACAAATCCGATCATAGCAAACCAAAGGGATTGTTACAAGTTCTTCCTACACCTTCCACTCCATGGAAATGTGTCCATGGATTTCATCACAGGATTACCTCCAGCGCAACAACATTCAGTTATTCTAGTGGTTATAGACAGTTTAACAAAGTATGCGCATATTATCGCCTGTAAAAAATTACCAACCTCTAGTCAACTGGCACAAATATTTTTACAACGAATCGTGCGCTTGCATGGATTGCCTAATGTACTTTTATCCGATCGTGAATCTCAATTTTATTCTAAATTTTGGCAACAATGGTGTCGTACTTTATAAATCAAATCAAACATGTCAACAAGTTACCATCCGCAAACAGATGGTCAAACTGAGCATCTCAACCAAACATTAAAACAATATTTGCGTTGTTACGTCTCAGAAGCAAAACACTCTTGGTTGGATTTACTGTGGATGGCAGAGTTAGCTTACAGCACATCCTCACACTCATCCACTGGTACGTCCCCTTTTGTAGGCTTGTATGGATATGTTCCCAATACTATCCCAGTGACGTTAACAAAGACAAGTTATGATACTCCGGCAATACAGGATACTGTTCTCCATATGCAACAAATATATCACCAAATTCAAAAGAACCTTATTCAAGCCAAACAAAACTATAAACAGCATTATGATAAACATCATAGACCTGGCCCACTCTAACACAGGGGACAAGGTATGGCTTTCCACCAAAAACATTGCCTTCAAGACAAGAATTTAATTTCATCCAAAATTCATTGGGCCATATAAGGTTGTGCGTCAAGTTAACCCAGTTACTTACAAATTACAACTACCTGGTTCATTACGGATTCATCATCAAAGTAAAGGGAGGTTCCCCAAAGAAATATATATCAGGGAGGGGGAAATTCAGTCAGAAGAAGAGAGTCCCTGTTAGAGTGTGGCAGACTGGGATCGCTGGAGAGAAACTAAGGGGAGGTGAGAAAGTGTATCTTCTATTACAATTGGGTATATCACAAAACACTCTACCTGGCTCTATGAGGTATGCAGTACACTACCACTCAAAAAGTAACTGACAATGATACATACAATTTATAAAAATACGAAAAATTTAATATAAACCTCCCAACTGGGTCACATTCTAAAACATAATTCAGACATTTTAAAATAGCATTTAGAATAGCATCAAATGTAAAAGGTTACAGTCAAAAAACTTTAAAAAGGTCATTACGGATTCATCCTGTATTTCACACTTCTCTGTTGAAACCAGCCAGTGACACATGCCCGGAACATCCAGCACCTCTTTTGGTTCAAGGTCATTGGGAATACGAAGTACGTGACATTTTGGATTCCAAGTTCAGGGGGTCTGTATTGTGGTATTTGATATCCTGCAAGGGATATGGGGCAGAAAATGACTCCTGGTAGCCTGCAGGAAATGTTCACGCTCCACATTTGTTGAGACGCTTCCACCTCCGTTATCCTCAAAAGCTGGGCCCTAGACCGCACTGGGGAGGGGGAAGTACTGTGAGGTCTAGGGCGGCATGCGGTTTAGGGCCCGCCCCTCTCTCTACACATGTCCCTTGGCCACAGTGCACTAAGGTCCGTTGTGGCAAAGCGCATGAGGCAGCTTCTCCAACTCGATGGTGGGTGTGTTGCTCCCATTGTAAATAATGTGACTACTTTTACTATGTGTACTTTATTTGTATTGCCTGTACAATGCCTTTTGTTTTCTTATATCCTGGGAGCTCTTATGGCTCTTTATTATCTTGCAGGAGGGTTTTTCCCATGGGAACTACATATCCCATCATGCTTGGGGGAAGTTGCATGGATAGCTTGGCAGCGCTGACATCATCGGCCATGCCCCTTCCTCTTTGCTCACTATTCTTTGGGATTTCCCGAGTGTGGAGGTCTTGATTCTAGTTCTGGGTTCTTGATCCTAGTTCCGGGTTCCTTCCCCTTCAGGGGCTTGTTGTATCTATTTGAAGGCATTGGTGTTTACCTCTGGGGCTTCGGAGTGGGAGTCTCATTCCTGTCTGAGGTCCGGGATCCTTGCTTTGTTGGATCCTTTTCGTGCTTGGATTCCTGTTGCTCTTCTCTGGCTGGTGCTTGCTCCCGCAGTTCGTGCCTGGCCTCCCGCTGCTCTTCATGGGTCCGTGCCAGCTCCCGCAGTGTTTCCTGGCAGTGGGCAGCTAAAGTAAGAATTAGCAGAGTAGGTCATACTCTGCAGGTAAGAGCTACAATTTAGTTGCTATTAAAACATCACAACTTCATTTTCATTGTGCATAATACATTTGCATCTTTTCTTTTGGGAATATACATTACTTGGGCAACTTCCTTTTCTTTTCTGATAAACGAGCATTTTAATGTATTCTAATTGAAGAGATACTGAGACATAAAGAGCGCATTTGCATATTTAATCTTTATATAGTGGCACAGGACAAAATAGCGCATAAAGGAGTTGTTTGAAAGTGCTACTCAGTTCATTAGAGATGTTAACTCATGTCCAACTATTTACAGAGTTCGTGAGTGCAGTAAAACTTACGTCTAAGATTTATAGCGCAAGATAATTGTGAGAAAAAGCTCAAGGGATTTTTTGGCGGTAGCATTTACCTTTGCTGAAGTTGCTTTTATGTTGTTATTAACCTTTTCCTTTACAGATCTCCTTCCCAGCTGTTCCCATCCTAATTACCCTACCCCCCCGCTTGATCACATCAATACTCTGTTATACTAAGTCAGAGTTGAAGGTATCGAGAGGTGGGTTCATTGTATCTTCGCGTCCAGATCCCGAGGAAGGAAGCTCACCCTGACATGGGTGCTAGGCCCATATCTGCTCTTTGCCTTTCTATTGCCAGGAGTCCAGGGCTATTCTGTGGGCCATTCTTGCTAGAAAGGATATCGTCCTCATTGAGGCTGTGCTCAATGTTGCATGGGGTACCTGGCCCACTTGTGTAGGAGCTACGTACCCTTGGCACTACTTTTGGAATGATGTGTGCAGGGACCACATCTTCTCTAACTAGGTGATGGGCTGGGAATTGTCCTCCTCAATACGACTTTCTTCTTCTGGGAGGAGGTCCTCCTCAGAAGGGTGTTCCTTAGCATACTCTGCCAAGAGCTCCTGCAGCTTGACCTTGGTAGGAGTGGAACCAGTTTTAATTTTCTTAAGTCTACAGAGAGCCCTTAGCTGCAGCATGCCAAGATGAAGGTAGTGGGTCATGTTGGGATCTACGATCACTTTCTCTGTATCTTCCATTATGCTACTAATGTTGGGGCCTTTTTAAAAGGATTAAAAAAGACTTCTAGCCACTTTTACCCCTAACTATAGTATGCTTTTATAAATTCTAAAGTGACTTAACCAAGGACAGAACGAGAATTAAAAAAAATTAGAAAAATTATCAATTCAAAAAATACAGTTTAGTCTAAAGGCATGTTTGATTGTAGTCCTGTAGTCATTTTTTGTCAGAGTGGTCCAGCAAATGCAAAGTCGTAGACTCCACCGCTGATTCACCAATGTAGGAAGCTGGCTCTATATATACTATACCAAAGTAAGGTATAGTGTGCACAGAGTCCAGTGGATCCTCAGAGGCTAAAGCTCTCTTTTGCAGTAGTGTGGGCGAGCAGTTAGGCTTATCAGTGGGCTGTGTTTGCATTTGTTGTACACGCTCAGGCACGGAATGATTACACACACTCAATGACTAAATATGAGAACACGTGTAAGTATATAATTTATTGAAGGTTGAACAGGCCTTCATGCGACACCTGGTTGCCCTTCCCCAAAGTACTCCCCTCATACCACTAGGCCTAGACCTAGGCTTGGAACCCATTGATGAATTGGCAGCTGCAAGACCTCTGCTCTATTGGAGAAGGCTCTGGTCTGTGCCGGAGCTTGTATCTTTTAGAACAGAGTTCATTGCAATTTGGGGACAGCTACAGAATACGAATATACCCTGGTTGGTTCATGTTAAGGCTTTCTTCCATCATATTGGTATGCCCCAACTTTGGGATGCACCTGAAGACAGCTGCGTGAGGACGCAAAGGTCTCAAATAGTGGCGGCTGTAAGGTCATACAACCTTAAAACTCTACATTGCTCGACCTCCCTGGGCAGGTTGTCCACAGAGTTTTTATTGATGAAAGTTGATTCCAGGACAGAGGTGTTTTTGGACCTGGTGCAGCCTCCACTTGCAAGAAAATTATACATTCAACTGAGGCATGGTTCCATACCGATAGGGGCACTAACATCCAGATGGACAAACTCGACGGAGGCCAATTGCCCGGCTTGTAACTACTGGAGGGAAGACATTGTACATATCCTTTTTTTCTGTCCGGCATACAGTGGAATTCGGAAATGCTGGATCCTTCCACTGTGCAAAAATCTGGGTTTTAGACAATGTGCACAAGCTTCCAGAGTTTTAACCTATGATACTGCCCCTCCCATTGTTTTTGCTGTTTCACGTTTTTTACATGGCATGTGGCGGAGAAGATCTCTTTTTATCAGTGTGAAATAATGGCCCATAACTATCCATTGTACCTTTACCTTTTGATAACTCAACGTTTAATAACTTTTTAACTTGATTGTATTTATGGTTTTATTGTTGTGCTTGTATATATCTTATTGCACTTTTATGGTCTTTGACCGAAATAAAGTTATCAAACGAAACAAACGAGAACAATTGTTTTTAAAGTAATATTACCTTCTGTATGTTTATTACGTAGATCCAATGATAGTTTGTTGCAGAAAAATATGTTTTGCAATATCAGTTTTTCAGTATGAAAAGGGGACACAGTGCATTTTTCAAACAGTTCAATGTTAACCTATGGAAGGAAAACAATAATACAATGTAATAGGTAAGTACACAACTTGCAATCAGTCTTTGGGTTTAAGGATCAACACTGGGCAAGGGTCATTTATGTAAAGAGACTGCACCACCACCAGCACCGGGGCGGCCAGGTGCAGAGGTCAAATTTGGTCACTGGGGCTCATTGTTAATCAATGGAGACTGGGGTGCACTCAGAGGTGCTGGTTGAAGGTAGGTAAAATCGGAGTTTAGGTCAGTCTCTGGGGGTTTAGACCAGCACTGGAGGGGCCACTAGGCAGCACCAAGCACACCCACAGCGGCATGGAGGCGGCCGGGTGCAGAGTTCCAACACAGCGTCAGGCACCCACTGCAAATCAATGGAGAGCGACGATTTCAAAGAAAGGTTTCAGGCTTGAACCAGGAAGCTGGACAAATGGAGTCTATGGCTCTGAAGGTAAGTTTGGATGCCGAAGAACTCAGTGACACAGTTGATTGAGCTCCCCAAGGCCTTTGCGCCGCTGGTGCGGAAGTGTCTTTGGACGTCGAGGAAAGTCTTGCTGGTTGAGTTGGGGTACCCTTCATGTTGAGGCTGCAGGCATTGTCGTGGAGTCCAGGAGAGGTCACTATGGGGTGGACTTGAGGTCAACACCGCTGGGACTTGGGCCGGATTCTTCAGGTGCAGAGGTGGGTCTGGTTGTGCATTTCAGCAGGGCACTGGAGTTCTTGTTGCTGGTTTCTTCGTGAACAGGGCTGCTGTCCTCTGGAGTTCTTGGTCTTTGGAGAAGGCAGGCAGTTCTCCCAAGGTTTGGAGGTCGCTGGGCAAGCAGGCAAGCTGGTTTTTGGATCAGGTTTTTTTCGAGGGCTGCAGGCAGGCCAGTAGGGCTGGGGCCAAGTCAATTGTGATCTTGAGTCTTCACTGCTGGTACGGCTCTTCAGTCCCTCTTCTTTAGGTCGCTAGGAATCTGATGATTAAGTTACAGGGGTGCCCCTAAATACTCAATTTTGAGGCGTTACACGGGCTGGAAGGAAATAGCCAATGGGCTACTTACCTTTAGGGCAGTAGTTCCCAAACTGTGCACCATGCCACCCTGATGTGCTGCCAAAACCAGCTAGGGGCGCTGTGGGCACAGAACTATAAATACTGCACACCTTATTGTTCAGCAGTGAAGCTTTAGAGGTTTTAAATAAACTGCAGTTCTAACTATAGCCACTAGATGCCAGTATGAGCGCACACCTAAGTTAGAGAGCTTACATTTATGCATTTGCCAACGAAAGTTCAGTAATATTAACAAGCATTGGAAATGTATCGGTTTCGCTTATATAATTAATAAAGAGCTGTTTTCATCAATTATCGTCTGGCAAAAAGAAATAGCTCCTGACAGATAACATGGGAGTGGAAAGTATGTGGAGCAGGAGCCTGATCTGCTGACTCAAGAGCTGGGGATCCCAGTTCGAGTCTCGGTGGCGCCGCGTAGCATCCTGTGATTCTATGCAAATCACTTAATCACTTCAGGTAATAATTTATTATATAAATATGCCTCAAGAGTTAAAGTCAAAACTTTGCGGAAATATAGTTCCACCAAGGCAGACGTTAACAGTATATTGGCAGCGGGAAACTGATGAGAAGCAGACGAGGAATGAGCGTTGGTAAATTCAGGAAAATGTGCTACAGCCAATAGAAATGGAGGATGGGTAAATGGCACGCTCAGGAACCAATGAGACGCCAGGTAAGAGAGGAGGCAGGAAGGAAGTCCCTTTTAAGTTTATCTGGAAAACAATGGATTTATCCAGCACAGCGCAAGCACTGTGCAGGTGAAACCTACAAACTGGTTCTACAGACTTCTTAAATCTTATCCAGAAACCCTAATCTCTGATCCTTACTTTTTTTTAATGTATTTATTCAATTTTGTCAAGAAAAAAACATGTTTGCTTACATCATTTACATTGAAACATTTTCGTCTTGAAATAAGTGTCAGCATACATATATACCAAAGAACATGAAAAAGTGTAGAAGTTCTGTTTTTGCTCGAGGGATGGGGTGTCGCCATATAAGATGTTATAGTGAGTAACTTTCAGTGTCTACCTGCTCTTTATCCACCTCTCTCCACAATATATATAGACATTTAGTACTAAATCCTAAACCAAAAGTATCCTTCTGTATGGTAGAATGAAAATAAACATAACTGAAACACCTAAAACATCAACAACTGCCAGGAGTCAGTGTAGTGCAATTAATTAAAAGGAGCTAAATGTCGATAATGTATCGAGGGGGTACCTAGTCTGCAGTCTCTGTCCCGTCTCCCTGGGAGTCGTGGTCTACTTCATGCCATGTGTCCCACGATCTGTCGATATCGTCCCAAGGCTCCGCGTACGGCTTACGCCTTTAGTGATCTTATCCTCCGAAATTAGTGCCCGTTCCTCTGCACGGACCCAGCTGGTGACATCCGCTTCCCATGTGGTAACCAGAGGCGGAGTCTTAGACTTCCAACGGAGCGTGATTCTCCTTTTGGCCAGGGGAAGGCCAGATCTACAAACCTGTGCCCCTACTAGCGGGATTTGGGTCTCAGAATAAGGCCCAGAAGACAGACCTCCGGGCTGCACAACAGAGTGCGAGGCAGCACTTTATTGACCAAGTCTACAATTCTGTTCCAATAATCGAAGAGCATCGGACAGGACTCAGACCCTTACTTCTGCTCTAAAAAAGGAACTAAAATAAGTTCTCATCTTCTAGTCGAAAAGAGCTAAATGGAGAAAAGCACTCCACTCACTACCCCTGATCACTTCCTTCCTAAAATTCTCACATTGGCCAATGCTCTTGGCAGCCCCTTCACCCACATTCAGAGCTGCTTCTACCATCTCCATATATACCAATGGGATAATCCTCATCCAAACCACAGACAGTAATGTAGGGGCCTTTGAGGAAATTTTCTCCATCATCAAGAAGAATTCCATAACTAACAGTGACCCCCAACACATTGAATAGGTGGCTTAGCTCTTCATTCATTCCACAGGACCCACAAGCAGTCTACCTACATAGTTCCGCCCACTTATTCCCCCCACCCCATTCCCCCTTAACTCCTCTTCTTCAAACAGCACACATTTTACTAACTCTCTCCACCTCTTCTGGCGGGATATGACTCTCCCACGGTGATCTGACATTCTATCCAGCGCCCTGTTCACCACCCTAATGCAGGCATCCATAGCAATGGATCTCTCAGCCATTCCATACCGACCCACATCTTTCGGTAGCCCCTGCTTACTCACTACTAACATGTCTACAAAACATCCCATGGCTCATATGGTGACTACCCTGAAGTCTGATTCCCCCAATCATGAACAATATCAGTACTAATTCGGGCCCAGTGTGTACGTAATCAGCTCATAAGTTCTACTCCCCCTGACAAGCTTAGCTACCTTTCCAACTCAACCTCCCCTCCTCTGGACCTTTCGGGCTAGCAGCACCTGAACTCTAATACCAGGACTGCCTCACCAATTCCTGGCTCCCAGGTCCACTCCACGGCGTCTTATCGCCACCCCTTACCTTCATCCAGTCTAGATGAGATCTCTTGGGATCTTCAACAACTTTAGGCTCTCTTACAAAAGCTTACAAACATCACCACATTATTGGCTAATGACCGGTGGGCTAACCGGTCATCAAGGAAGAATGGACACTACTACACTAAGTTTGCATCTCCCCCTTCAGTTAAGGGGTTGTCTACGAACTCTGCGTACCCCCTCCTGAGTTGGAGAACCGCACTGTCGTGCCCTGGAGAAGGGGCACTAGGACCCCGAGGCAGGAGCGTGGGAGGGGGCCGAAACCGGACACGACTTCCGGTCAAGGGGGCAAGCTCGGGCAGAGCTAGGGGAACAGGGCAAGGGGCAGGACGCCGGACGAGTGATGACTTGAGGAATAAATAAAGTACCACCTTAAAGAATCGTTGGTCTCCTGTCGTGATTGGGGGGCTCGACGACACTACAACTTGCGACGAAGGAAGAAAGAACACGCATGCGTCTGGTGCCCAAAATGATCAAAAGCGAAGCCAGGAGCCCACCCTGGTCTGCACCACGAGGCATAGAAGTCACGGCACGGGAGCCCACCCCGTCCGCAACAGGAGCAGTGAAGCGTGGCACTTGCTAGCAGCGCCGGTAAGAAAATAGATGAGCTATTGAAATAAGCAAGAAGAACTGAAATATCGCGTGCGCTCTCGCGGGAGCGGCCATCTTTGAGTCAGGCGGATTGGCCTATCAGCGCTGTAGGAGATCGGGCAGCCATTTTAAGATCAGGCAACGCCCGGATTGGCCCCGAAATCGCACGAGATTTCGGCGGCCATCTTTAAGTCAGGAAAATAGACCAATGAGAGAGCTGGAAATACCGGCGGCCATCTTAAAGCCAGGAAAGTTCAAAAATTAAAGAAAAGTGCAGATAAGAGCACAGATAACAAGAAAACAAGCACAAGCACCTGCAAAGAAAGGCAGGAAACAGCAAAAGGGGCCAATAAGAGCTCAGGAACAAAGAAACAAGCACAAGCACCTGCAAAGAAAGGCAGGAAATAGCAAGAGAACAGAAAAGAAAGCAGAATTAAGAACAAAAACAATAAAAAACAAAATAGAAGCAAACAAAAGAAGGAAAGGAAGATAGAAAAGCACAAGGGCCAATAAAAGCACAGAAACAAAGAAACAAGCTCAAGCAACTGCAAAGGAAGCAGGAGAAAGCAAATGTCCGAACCAAGGAGCGAAAGCCAGAGCGCCCAATATCGCAGACCTCTCCCATTCAACCTCTCAGAGCCGCAAGTGGGAATAAGATGGGAGCGGTGGGTTAGGAGATTCGAGAGATACATGGAGGCCACAGATGTGACAGAGGCCAAACAACTGGGTCTGTTCTTAAATCTAGTGGGTGATGAAGTAGACGATCTACTAGTAACCGTATCAGAAGATGACATCGATGTACAACGTAATAAAATGCCTAGCAAACAAATTTGATCCACAGAGAAACATTGACTTTGAGCGATTGACCTTCACAATAGCATTTCAACACACGGATAAATCATTGGATGATTTTGCGACGCGACTGCGGAAACTAGTAACTCACTGCGAATTCGACAAGTACGATAATGAACAAGCGATTCGCCTGCGCATCATTGAAGGATGCCGTGACACGGACTTCCGTGCGAGAATCCTGAAGGAACAAACCTCACTGGAGAAGATCCTGTCACTGGCAAGGGCCGAGGCAAGAGCAACAGTGCAAGCAAAGCAGATGGAGCGAGGAAAGGAACGGCGGGTCGAACAGGAACACCGCATGGCAGAGAGCAACCGCACAAGCATCTGGAAAAAAGGGCACAACTAACAGGCGACAAAGAAGCAACCTGAATCAACATGCTACAGATGTGGACTGGTTTTCCACACAGAGGCACGTGCCCGGCAATGGGCCAAACATGCAGAAAATGCAACAGAAGCAACCATTTTGCCAGTGTATGCCTGGGACTGCAGTTCAGAAGTGACAGAGGAAAATCGGGAAGACCACGGATGATGACGAGCAGACATGTCAGACATGTAGAAACATCAAACAGAATCTCCTCGATAGTCAGGAGAAGAAGAGGAAGAAGAAAAGGTAGAACGACTATACCAGACACTGCTGCCATGCCCACCGATGAAGGCAGGAATCAAGAAAGCATCCGCCTTGTGAACAAGAACACAATAAAGAGGACGGAGTCCGTGACCATAGAGGTGGGACCACAAAAGGCACAGTTTGTGCTAGACAGCGGAGCAACATGTAATATCATGTGTTTGTCGGAATATGAGAAGATGGACGTAAAGCCAGTGTTGATGCCGTCAAAAGTTGAGGTATTCACTTGGGGGGGTCAAGAAAACTAGTGACGAACATGGGAAAATTCACAGAGAATCTGACATACAAAGGACAAACCATAAAGGAAGAAATTCACGTGCTGAAAGGTGAACTACAGTGACGACATTCTGGTGTTCGGCAAGTCAGATGATGAACATGACAAGGTGCTGCGAGATGTGTGTTCCCAACTAGAGCATGCGGGGCTGACGCTAAATGAGGACAAGTGCGAACTGGGGCGAGACTAACTGGTGTTCTTTGGCCACATCTTCTCCAAAAAAGGAATGCGACCAGATCGCAACCAAGTGGACACGCTAGAGAAAGCAAGACACCCAAGCGACGTTGCAGAAGTGAGGTCATTTCTCGGCCTTGCTAGCTACTGTGCAAGGTACATAAAAGACTTTGCCACAGTGAGCGCACCACTGTGAGAAATAACTAAACAGGCCAGACCTTTGCGTGGACAGAGGAATGCAGCAAAGCTTTTGAAGAGATCAGGCACGCAGTGACAGCAGTAGATCACCTTGCATACTTTGATCCGCTGCTTTGCACTGAATTGATGGTGGATGCCAGCCCGGTGGGGTTGGGTGCAATACTAGCACAACACAGACCAGGCAAGGAATCGCCAAGGTGCGTAGTGGCCTACGGAAGCAAGAGCCTATCGGACATTGAAAGAGCATATCCTCAAGCGGAAAAAGAGTCTGACAGTAGTATGGGCATGCAAACATTATCACATGTTCATTTACAGGAAACCGTTCACAATAATTACAGATCACCAAGCACTAATAACGATCTATGGAAATCCCAATGCAAAAACACCGCCCCGAATAGAGAGGTGGGGAATATGACTAATGGACTACAATTTCAAAATCATACATAAACCAGGAAAGGAACACAACCCGGCTGACTACATGTCAAGACATCCTCTGCCACATGCAGTTGAGGCAACCACAATGGCGGAGGAAAACCTGAACTTCATACTGGAGCACAACACACCGGCATCAATAACGATGGAAGAACTGGAACAAGAAACGAAACGAGACCCCACCATGCAAGCAATCCAGAAGGTGACAAGACAACAGAGGTGGAGGCATGTAAATAACAACAGCATCGTGGAAGAAGGAGTGATAAAAGAGGAACTGTTGGCATTCAAGAAGATCCATGAAGAGCTCTCAGAGACCCAAAATGGAATAATGATGAGAGGAACAAGCTGAGGAGACAGACGGTGGACCTGGTGCATGAATCACACAGAGGCATGGTAGCAACCAAGAAAATGCTACAGGAAAAGGTGTGGTTCCCGGGACTAGACAACATGGTAGAAACAGCAGTCGCACACTGCCATATCTGTCAAGTGACAGGACAGCCGACCAAGCCGGAACCTCTACGGATGTCAGAGCTCCCGAAAGCGGTGTGGAATGAATTGGCAGCCGACTTCTATGGGCCCCTGGAGACAGGGAACTACCTGCTAGTGATAAAAGATGAATTTTCCAGATTTCCCATTGTACGGCAAGTGGCATCAACATCAGCAAACGCGACGTTGCCAGTCATGAATGATGTGTTCGCAGCATGGGGCTCCCCACAAACTCTAAAGACGGACAATGGTCTGCCCTTCTCGGGGGAGGAGTTCAGAAAATTCATGGACAACTTAGGGATACGACACCGGAAAATAACACCGCTGTGGCCACAGGCAAATGGCATGGCAGAAAGGTTCATGGGAACGATAAAGAAAGCTGTACAGCGAGCCAAGATGACACCGATATCGATAGGGCAGGCCCTGTGCCAGATACTAAGGGACTACAGAAACACTCCTCACAGGACGGTGCCCCACTGAGCTAGTCCTAGGCCTCGTGAGCAGGACTAGGTTACCGCAGATGGAGGAGACAGCAAAGAAAGAGCAAGACAGCATTGCCGCCAAGGACAAAGAATCAAAGACAAAAATGAAAACGTACGCTGATGCAAGAAGGCATGCCAGTTCGGCGCGGCTGAAAGAAGTAGACACCGTGGTAGTGACGCAAAGACAGCTGAGGAAGTCAGACAGCCCATTCTCAAAGAATCCGCTGACGGTGACTGAAGTGAAAGGGCCCATGATAACTGCATCAGCAGGGCGCTACCACATCACAAGAAACAGCTCGCACTTCAAAGAATTGAAGATCAAAGAAGAAGACAAGCAGGCACCAGTGCTGGAAGAAACCAGACAGGACGAAGGTGCACAAATTGACAGTGGAGAAACACGGCCAAGAAGGGATTGCAAGAGGCCAAAGAGACTGATCGAAGAGATGTGATGCGACGAGTTTCACCTAGAAAACTTCTCTCTCTTTCTCTCTCGTTCATTTCTCTGTAAATAACAATAGGTGGTGTCACCAAAGTGTTTGTTTTGCAACAAGGGGGAGATGGCGTGCCCTGGAGAAGGGGCACTAGGACCCTGAGGCAGGAGCGTGGGAGGGGGCCGAAACCGGACATGACTTCCGGTCAAGGGGACAAGTTAGGGGAGAGCTAGGGGAACAGGGCAAGGGGCAGGACGCTGGACGAGTGATGACCTGAGGAATAAATAAAGAAGTACCTTAAAGAATCTTTGGTCTCATGTTGTGATTGGGGGCTCGACGACACTACACGCACCCTGCCTGAATGCCACGTCTAGACACTTCAGATTTAAGAGTTTCTTAACAGAGAGTGTAATTCACTCCCTCCTTCTTGCATACAATTCTACACACACAGGAAAGCTAGATAACAGGTCCATATTGGAACAATTCCTCCTGAACCCTTACAAAAGACCCAGAGACAAATCAAATGCTATGAACACCTCCAACTTCAAACAAGTTCTCGTCACAGTCTACGTCCAGCAACACCATTCCTCACTTGAAATGCATACTAATTGTAGATCCATGCCACTGGAGTGAGGCTAGCCTGGCCAATGAGGGGTAATACCCTGAAACTGGTCCCAGGATGCGTGTTTCCGGTCCAGGGAGGACCGGGCCTGGCAATTCGGGCTGGACTGTTCCCATGGGGAACAGGGTCAAGACTTAGTTGCTTATGGCTGGGTTTACACTGGAATTGCATGGGGAGCACAATGAGAAGCATCACCAGCAGCAGTGGTACGGGAGGCAAGATGGTGGCTGCGATGCTGGCCGTATGAGTTGACTTCGGGAGCTCTCATGAGAAACCCCCCCATCTGTCCTAAGATGTGAGGCGGCACTGTGGACATGTTATAGAAGGAAGGAGAATAGGAAAGGGAAGCAGGAGACTTTCTGATCATGATCTGGCATCTTTGGCTGTGGCATTTGAACTCACCCGCATTTTCGTGTTGCGCTTTATTAAACCCTCTCCTCTGGGCAGTACTTGCTACTTCACGCCTCAGCCCCGTCGGTCCGATGGCCTCAAAAACAGGAAGAGGTGCCAAGACGCATGGCACTCCTGCTGGATCTAATGGTCCTGGAAGCCCTGTGAAGGGAATAACCCCGCAGCTGAAGGCAAGAACGAGACACGCCGGTTGACTGCAGCGGTGTCTGTTAACCGCCTAGGTATGGAGGGAATCACGGATCGAGCTGCCGGCCGTATGGGTGGAGCAGGCACTTCTGCTCGCGGGCGGCAGACCGCCTCATCATTGTTTAAAGCCCAAACGCTAAAGAATAAAAAGACATTAGAAGATTTGGGCTCTGGGTAAAACTTCCTTTGAAGAGTGCTGGCTCCCCCATCTCTTTGCCGGAACTGGAGGCTGTGAGTTTGCTCCTTGGCAGCATGGACACTGATCTCAATGCCCTAGCTGAGAATGCTGGGAAGGGTGCTGATGGTACGGGGGCCAATCCATCCCAAATAGTAATTATTGTATTGTAAATGAAGATGTGGCTAACCCATTTAAATTGACAGAGTAGGAAACTGGTTGCCAAAACAGAGCATTATGGGGAATGTAGTCCCGTTATGTAAAGATCCGGGGATTACACTGGAAGGTCTTAGTCTAGAACCACGCGCAACAAAATCTTTATCAGATCTCCCGGCTGTAGGTAAAGATGTTATAACTCTTGGGAAGGATGTGGACTCGGGATACATTTTTCTCCATGTCAGATCTTTCACTGTCATCAGGCGACGAGACCTTTGGGAGGGACTGGGCAGTGGCTGAGAGTGACATAAGAAGTCTACATATAGAGGAGGGAGAGTATGGAGAAAATTTGCCACATATATCCGGATGGTCAGAAAAAAGGGGCATGGCACCCCTGCCACCGACAAAGCTTCTGGCTCAGCAGGTTCAATGGCGTGGGACTATTCTTTCTCTTCCAAACTGGAAGGAAATGGTGTAACTGCTGGAGATACGCATTTAGGGCTCCCTAATGGAAATCCAGTTGAATCTAGTGAAATACCCCTTGCCACAATATATCAAAGTATAGCGGCTCATAGGGAAGAAACATGCGCTGAGAGTTCCCAAACTCAAGGGGCCTATCGGAAATTACAAAATTCAATACGGAGAGTGGCTAAGACATGCTCAGACTTCGCTGTTAGAATTGGAGAAGCAGAAAATAGAATCTCTACATTAGAAGATAAGCTTGCCGCTCAAAAGTCTCCTACCCACAGATGGACACATTATGGAAGCTAACTGATCTTGAGAACTGAGCCAGAAGAAATAATTTACGGATTTTAGGCATTGCAGAAGGCAAGGAAGGTACAGATGTTCGTCAATTTGTGGTGGAACTTTTCTCGGAAGCTTATCCCGAACTGCAACACTTGAATTGGAAAACTGAAATCCAGAGAGCCCACCGTTTTCCCTTCAACCCAAGTAAACAGTCTGGCACGGCTGTTGAAAAACCTCGGGCCATTTTGATTTGCTTAAACAACTTTTTGGCCAGAGAGGCACTTTATGACCTAGCCAGACCTGACAGGAAAAGGGCAGGGAAGAACTGTGATTTTTTTGTGATACCTGATTACTGTCAGGTAATGGTCGAAAAAAGGTGGCAACTCCGCCAACTAATGCCATGTTTTCAGGAAATAGGAGCGCAGGTGTTTTTACTCAACCCTGCCATATTGAAAATAATATCTAAGGGGGAGATGAAATATTTTCTTTCAGAAGTTGCAGCACAGGAATATCTGCATACATTATAGGTCTGGCAGGAGACTTAAGTTGATTATCAATGTTTTACTTATGATGAAGTAATACATATTTTTTTTTCTCTTTCCCCTCTTTGGCTTTTTTCTGTTTTGTTGTGGTTTTTTATTTTTTGGTTTTTTTTTCTGCTTCCGGCTAGCATTTTGCTTTTGCCTGTCTTTTTTTTCTCCTATACTCTCCTTCTTCTTCTGTGGTTGGGCAGGGGTGTCAAATCAGGAGAGCGGGTGGGTTAGGCCGCTCTCCATCACTGAGGACATATGGTCCTTGCCCCTTCAGAGGAGGGTTGGAGGGGGCGGTTCAGGGGTCAAGGGTGTGGAGGGGGGTTGGGGAGGAGGGGGTGTGTTCTGGAGGTTTTGTTTTGTTTTGTGTTTGCTATGTCTTAGTATCTTTGCTGCTATATGGATACAATTGTTTGGAATTTCTATCTGCTAAATGCTTCTCAAGGAAAGGAAATGGGGGGCTTGCATGCCTGTTACACACGTAGATTAATAACTACTAGAAAAAACTAGAAAACACCCCGTGCACAATCAATACAATGAATCGCAACATGAAAAGATTAACCACATTTTCTCAATAAATGGTCCAAGACAGATACAGACACTTATTCGATAGTCATTTTAGAAATCAGCTCGCAACAAAACACAATGACTACATATTCTTTTGTACATGGTCCACAGAAGATTCAGACATAGTTCAATAAAGTTATATTGAAACCATGGGTCAATACCACCAATCTTATGGTGCAAGGGCAGCCATACTATTAAATGCACTAAATCTAAATATCTTTTTTCAGAAGGCTTGCAACAGTGTCAGTAAATTCATTTATGTATGCAATTTTTAGATAATAGTGCACGGATACAGATTATGTATATTTTAAAGATTGGAACTTGGAAAATGTTTTAAGTTTTATGTAAATTGTATGTTTGTATTTGTATTTATATTCATGTGGTATTGTAAGTCTTTGTGTGTTGATTTTACATGTTGTTTTGTATATGGTTTAATTTTCCAGCCCTGAAGAAGTTCTGTTTTCAGAACGGAACGCGTTGGCTGTGATTCATCAAATAATAAAAAGAAGAATACAAAAAGAAGGAATTGTATTCATTGGGTGGACTGTATACAATTGTGTTTAGCAAATATACACATTTTTGAGGTGGTGCAACATTAATGTATGGTTTGAAGAATTCTGGTGATTGCTAATTTAAGAAAAAAGGGGGTCCGCAAGTTCAAAACTACTGTTTGTCTCTAGTCTTTGACTGAGTCATTATGTAATAGTTCTTTCACCTTGTGGGCAGATTTCTCTAATCTTGCTAGTTCCATTGGGATCTCCAGCTTAAAGAGAAGTTGCACTGAATCTAAACAGGTGCGTATCCCATATTTTAAAAACAAGGGTTTCAGTAAAGTGTGACGTGCAAAATTCAAACAGTGACATATACAGACCATGTGGGCCATGAATTCCTCATACTGGTAACACAATCTGCAAGTAGTAACAACCTCTGTTTTTCAACGGCTGTTGATGTCTTTTATCGGTAGTACCATCAAACTCACTAACAGAATTTGCTTTAAAATTGACTTATTCAGGGCAGAGTCAAAGTATGGCTGGCTCAGTTTATCGTGGAAGGAACTGGCTAATAACCTGATTTTGCTGCTGGAGGACTCTAGTTTCTTCAAGTCCTCTTCCTTGGATAGCAATCTAACTTGTTTCTTTAAAATGTTTTTAAAATTCCGGGTTGATAAATAAAATCCTGCCAGTTGGACAAGTCAAGGTGCAATTCAGTGCAAGCAGTTAGAAGGCCGTTGGTCCACGAGGTGTTACTTTTCACAAAAATTTCCTTCAAGATTGTCTTCATTGTGTTTGGGGGGGCAGCACAAACCCCTCGGTAGTACCAAACAAACGATGCCCAATGTTCATAGCGCTGTTTGTTTAGCCCAAATTCAAGGCGTACCAAGGTGTTACGAGCATGAGCAGGTATATTAAAGATCTATTTAAATGCCCGGCAATTGGCGCGTTCCCTGATGTTAATTGATGCCGCGGGAAATGCTAGTTGGCCGTATGTAACCGAGGGGAGTAACTTGGCTCTTATAACCATTTCTAATGGGTCCAGTTGTCGGACTACTTAGTTTGGAATTCAGTTTGCAGAGGGCATATGTCACTGCCTTGGTTTTTGCTTCAATGGATGCCATGTGTGCTGCAGACTTCCCACTGCTCATGATCCAAACCCCTAAGTGTTGAACCTGGCCCTTTTTGGCAGGTTCACCCCGAAACTTTTAGCTTTTTCCTAGCCTGTTTCTGTGACCTGGTGTTGGTGATTTTAGGCCTGCGCACTTTTTCACTGTGGTACAGTGTAAAGTGCATGAGCTCTCTGTGTATGTGTGGTGAGTGACCTGCCCTCCCATAGGAATGCATAGGGAATATGTGTGACCATGGTAGTTCCTGATGTGTGGGGAGTGCAGGGTCGAGTTTGGTATGCGCGAACTCGTGAGATTGAATGCTGCGTAATGATGTATGCGGCATGATTGTGTCTAGTGTAGAAGTGCCACTTTTAGAAGTTGGCATATTTGTGTAATTTGTGTCTGGCGTGTGATTGGCTGAGGCTGGCTGGTGAGCCTGGCTCCAAGAGTCTGGGAGGGTCTGCCCCGGTGGTGAATGGAGTGTTTAGCATGCGGATGTGAGGGGAGGAGGGAGCCTGGGCCTGCTTGTGGATTGGTCTGGTTTGAGGGTCCTGAAAGAGGCTGGGTTTTCCCCACACAGTGCTGGCTCCACCCCCTGGGGTGCGTCTGATGTCCCTAGCCTGGCCAGTGAAAGGAATTCCCTATAACCAGTTCTAGCTGGTTCTCACACTGCCTGCACCCTTTAGACAAAGGATTTTGGGTATAAAAAGGGTGCTGTGACACTCTAAAAATGTTCTTGTTTCTAACTTGAATCCTGCCAGGGGCGTGCTGCTGCTTGGGCCCAGGTGAATCCCTGGGCCCTGCCCAGCCCCTGGATGCCTCGAGGACTTCTGGGGGACCCCTCTGCCTTGCCTGGGCTGTTAGGGGGACTTTGTGTTGCCCTGGGATCCTTTGGACCTTCTTCCTGGCCCCAGGACTTTGCTGCATCCCCTGAAGAACTTTGCTGGAACTTTATTTGGCTTCTGGCGCTTGGGAGGCGCAGTAATTGTCCCTAGCGCTTAGGAGCGCTTGAAGTTGTCTCTAGCGCTTGAGAGCGCTTAACTTTCACTTTCGCGGCTGCCCACGCCGCATTTTGCCCGTATTTTAATTATTCGTTTAAATTCGGGTGCTACCCCGTGTATGGCGCCTTAGCGAGTGCCCACCTCGCTTCTATGTTTATTTTGAACTTCGAGGGTGCCCACCCCTCGTTATTGCCTCTGTTAAAGTCACCGCCGCAGCCCGTGGGAAAAACGCCGGAAAGAGATGTCCGGCCCGCCGCCTGGTTGTGGGCGGGGCCGGGAGGACGTTGTTTCCGCTCCCTCCTGCCTGGGGGAAGCCATGGTGTGCCCGTCCGGTCTCCCTTGAGGAGAGGGAGACCTGAGATGCTGCGGCCGGGAGGAAAAGAGGAAGCGTGCAGCGCCGCTGCGGGGCTCCCGTGAGGGAGGGAGCCCCGAGAGAAGAAGAGGAGCAGAGGCCGTGACTAGAGGAGAAGCGGAGCTCCCCAGCGCGAGGGAGAGCCCCGCTACCAGCCGCCTGCAATGCCCCGGTGAGTCCCGTGTTTGCGAAGGTCCCCGGAGCTGCTGAGAGGAGAGGGGGGGCGTTGGGGCACATTGCCGGTGCCCGCCCCCCTCGGTGGTGATCGCGTAGGCTCCAGTGGGGCATTGGTTGCGAGCCCTGAGAGGCTCAGGGCCCAGATTGTGTGAAGAGCCCCGAGGGCTCTGGGGGCCATTATCTCTTGAGTCCCCCGAGCGGGACTCCAACGATTGGGCATGATTGTCTTTGAGCCTAGTGAAAGGCTCCGGGGGCATTTTTCTGCGAGCTCGAGTCCCCAGAGGGGGGACTCCAACCCGAGGGGCAGAATTGTTTTAGAGCCCCGAGAGGCTCCTATGGGCAGTTCTGTTCCTGCTCCACGAGGGAGCCTATGGATTGGTGTGGTGCCGGTGCGAGGCACTACATCAGAGCGGCCCAGTGTGTCAGTGGGCCGCTCCAACGTGGGGAGTAACATTCCTTGGGCTAGAAGGCCCGTGATTGTCCGGTTAGGGGCATATTTCTTGGTGGCATATTTTAATGTCAGAGCCTGTGTGGCTCCAACGTGTGCAGAGTAGCAGAGCTGTGTGGCTCCAACATGTGGCGCAATTTACTTGAAGGGCTACTGAGAGCCCATGTCGCAAGTTTGTTATTTTACAGCTGTCCAGCAATTAGTGGGCAGCTGCACCGTTTAGGTCTTGTGATTGTTCCCAGGTGCCCAGCAAGTAGTGGGCACCTGCAACGTTTAGGTTTTGCGCCGATGGCGCACCCCTGACTGGCGCTGCATTGGCAGCGCGCCCTGACATTCTGGACACAGGGCTCTTTAGTCCCTTTATTAGATGGGGGCTGGTATGTGATTTTATTTAGGCGCAATGTGATTATCTATGTGATGGTAATTGCCTAATGTGAGTTTTGCGCAATGTGATGTGGTGCTAGGAAATGTAATGCATTTAATATGATTACGCACCTTGATCTTACACCTCTGAATGTTTTTGGGCATCATGTGTTTTTGCGCTATTGAGTTATGGTCTGGCACCTCTGAATGTTTTTATGCATCATGTGTCTTCCTGGATTTTACACCTCTGAATGTGTTGGTTTATGCATCATGTGTTTTTCCTTCCCTGCACCTCTGAATGTGTTTTTGATGCATCATGTGCCTTGTTCTTACACCTCTGAATGTTGTGTTGCATCATTTGTAATGTGTTCTTGCTTATACCCCTAAATGTAGTTTATTCTTAGGTGGTTGTTCTTTCCAGTACAGGTGGTCCTAGTGAGGTCCTGGTCCCCTGCGAGACATTCTCCTAAGGTGGTTAGGGTTGCGTAGGTGGTACTTACCTGTTACCAGTAGTTACTGGTTGTGATTTATAACTGTTATTTTGTGCTATACTTATTCTAAGTTCTAAAAGTGCTATTTCTAAAAGTGTTGATTCTGACAGTGGCCCATGTGGCCCTTTTCTGGTGTAAATAATCCCTTGTGAATATTGCCCGTGCCAGTTGGCACAATGTACATGTGTGATTTCTATCTGATGTGTTTTGACAATACAAAAGTTATTTTCATATAACCTTGTGTGGAGTTCCTTTTGTGGTGTGCCTAGGATGTTGTTGCTGTTGTGTGCTGGCGCAAATGCTTTACACATTGCCTCCGAGTTTAGCCTTACTGCTCGTGCCAAGGGGGTGAGCAGGGGTTATCTTGGCATGTGACTCCCTTGCCCTGACTAGAATGGTGGTTTCTGCCTGGCTTTGGCGTCAGCCTTAGCCTACCAGAAATAGCCAGTTCTAACACTAAGTAATTGTATTTAGTTGTTGTTTCTATTTTCAGGTTACCCATTCTCCACTGTTTTTTTAGTTTGTTCGTATACTTCCCAAAAATTAATACCTTTGTTTTCACTACGTTTGCTCTTAGGTCATTTTCATTGTTATAGATGTTTAATGCATCCAGTATTCGTTGCATACCTGTTTTGGTATGATCCATAAGCACCATGTCGTCTGCATACTGCAGTAAAAACAGTCTGGTAGACCCAATTTTCAGAGATAACAAATTGACTTTGAAAATTGTTTTGCCGAGGTCTGCAGTGTAGAGGTTAAAAAGCAAGGGTGCCAGTACGCATCCTTGTTTTAGACCACGGTCTGTGTAGATTTTTCTTGGTCATTGAGTTTGTCGTTACTTTCACTCATACCCAAGTTCCGGTGTAGAGAGTAGTGATTGCTTTCAACAGGGTAATCGGAATCCCCCAATCTTGTAATTTCCTCCACAGCAAATTCCTGTTGATGCCATCAAATGCTGCAGAATAATCCACAAAGCATGCAAAGAGTGGGGGCTGTTTTTCCTCAGTAGACTGTTCTACCATGTAGGCAATGGCTAGAATGTTGTCTAGTGTCGAAACTCCTGGCCTAAAGCCGGACTGATATGCTGGAAGAATTTCATTATCATTAGCCCAGTTTTGCAGATCCTGCAGGAGAAGGCTTGCATATCCTTTTGCCTCAACATCCAAAAGGGCTATCAACCTATAATTGGTTGGATCTCCAGTGTCGCCCTTTTTATGAATTGGTTGAAGCAAGGAGCCTTTCCAAGCTTCGGGCACCGTTGAGTTATCCAGGCAGAACTGATAAAGCGGAGTAAATAAGGTTCCCCAGAAATCACTGTCTTCTTTGAAAAGGCTTCCAGGCAGGCCATTGGGTCCCAGGGCCCCATCCTTTCTGATGTTTTTTAATATTGGAATTACCCGATTTCCTACTTTAGAAGTTTCAAATGGTTCTTCCGTAATCCTTATACGAGAGTTGATCGAACTGGAATTACTAGGAACTCTTTGATGATATACTGGTCTATGATCTGGAGCACTGCAGTACCATTTAAGCACATGGGAAACTCATGTGTGGCTGGCGACCCCATTGCACCGGTCGTGCCCATGACCGGACAACCTGTTGATATATGACCAAAATTCAGCCTGTCTACTGGACGTCAGCAGGCTGAAAATATGCCACCATTGCGAGTCTTGCAGTTGCCTTTTGTGGTCCCATAGGTTTTTCCTGTGAGCTTTTCTTGCTAGCAACCAATTTTGAAGTGTTTTGTCATTACCCTCACTCTTATGTTCACGGTTAGCTTGTCTCAAGGCCAGCTTGCTTCGTGCATTTTTTTCACATCTTTATTGAATTTGGCAGCACTCTCTTTATTCACAATCTTGCTGATGGTGTGGTCTTTTGCCTGACAAAAGGCTATACAGCTCTGGCGCCAAGTTAGTCCAGTCTTCAGCTATATTGCTAGCTGTGAAATCTTTCGCAAACTCGGACCAATTACTTTTCCAGTTTAACAGGCTAGTTGTGTCTATTTTGTTCCATTTTAGCCTTCTCAGAAGTGCGTGATTTTCCTCCCCATTGGAATGGCCTACGAGGGGAATGTACGGGAGACTTGCTGTTTGCAGCGAAATAGCTGTGGCTAATTTAAGATGGTCACTAGTCTGCAGCACTGGGTTTCGTAGTGCTGCTGCTTGATCATGCAAGTGATTACACACAAAGATGTGATCCTTTGGAGGTTTGGTTTTCCCCTTTGAAGCATTATTCGTGACATATTTGGTGAGTAGTGGATCTTGTATTGGCCTCAGGCTGTACGTGTTTAAAAATTTATTTAATAAGAACCCAGCCCGATCCTTGTGTAGTAGGGCATCATTTGCTGTCCCCAGATTCTGGGTGTTAAAGTCCCCGGCCAATATGATCCAACGATTTGAATGATTATTGAGCAAATCTTCGTGTGTCTACCAGGATTCACAACTCAGTGTGTCTTGCTTTGTCTTCGCAATTAAAATAGACATTCAAAAGGAGGATTGTTAATGGGCGGCCGTTCAGTTTTAATCCCTGCAGGTAAATAGCTTGAACCGTGTCCGTGACTAACACGGTTTTAGCTTTTATGTTGCGGCCAATTCGTATATATATGAATAAGCCCCCAGATGGCCAACCAAATATATTATACTTTTTCGCTGGCTGTTGGAATTGAGTAAAGCCTGGGATGACCACTGGAGCGATTAACCAGGTTTCTTGGAGACACAGCAGGTCCCCAGACTGTACAAATTCAAATGCGGCTCTGTTTTGCAACGTGGTCTTTAGACCGTACACATTCCATGAGATTACTTTCATACTGGAGGTCTTTCGACTCCCCCGACAGTTGTTCTTGTTGTGCTAGGAGCAATTTGGTTTTATGTATGTTCAGGTCATAGCAGCTCCCTTTTGGGGGTTTCGAGATTGGTCGATGTGTTCTCTTTCTATTAGGGTGGAGTTTGGTGAGAGATGTATTCTTAAATTAAGAAATGCTGCCATGCGAGGAACTTGTTTTGTCCCTCTTAATATGGTCTGTCTTGGGGTTAGTGTCTTTTTATCAATAGGTCCACCTCCTAGCATGTGGGTGGAGTCGGGAGGAGGGGTTGTGTTCTGGAGGTTTTGTTTTTGTGTTTGCTATGTCTTTGTTTTTTTGCTGCTATATGGATAAAATTGTTTGGAATTTGCTATCTGCTTAATGCTTCTCAATTGTACCTCTTCTGTGGCCTAGAGAATTTCATGTACAAGAATGATGGGTAGTCTTCATGTGTGTTCACTTAATATATGTGGACAGTGTGCCTGTGTCCTGAGGCGGAAAGCCGGGATCTTTGAGTGTGTGTGTGCTCATTTTACTTTATCCTTTATGACCCTTACTTTCACGGAGCTTGTTTTTAAATACTCACTCTTCCGAATTGTGCCGAATATTGTAAAATTTTAAAAATCACTAATCGCACTCCCTGAGCTTAAAAGGGACTGCTCAGATCCGCCCCAACTGGCTTTCTTGCCCTGCCGCTGCCCCATTCAGCCGATTAGGTGCTGCTTGGGTGTCAGCCCCTAGCCACCGCCATCTTGGGTGAGGAGTAGGCGAGCGTTGTAGTGCTCGGCCCTCCCGACCTCGCTGGTACAAAAGATCGCGGCTCTCAGAGCACCGATTGACAGTGTGCCTATGTCCTGAGGCGGAAAGCCGGGATCTCTGAGTGTGTGTGTGCTATTTTTACTTTATTATCCTTTGACCCTTACTTTCACTGAGCTTGTTTTTAAATACTCACTCTTCCGAATTGTGCCGAAAATTGTAAAATTTTAAAAATCACTAATCGCACTCCCTGAGCTTAAAAGGGACTGCTCAGATCCGCCCCAACTTGCTTTCTTGCCCTGCCACTGCCCCATTCAGCCGATTAGGTGCTGCTTCGGTGTCAGCCCCTAGCCACCGCCATCTTGAGTGAGGAGTAGGCGAGCGTTGTAGTGCTCGGCCCTCCCGACCTCGCTGGTACAAAATGGATCCCCCATCTAGGGAGCGCAGCGGACGGGCGCAGCGGGCGCGACGATGTCGCGCCGAAGTTGCGCCTAAGCTAAGCCCATCTGCGCCCGTCCGCGCACGACCGGGCCCAGGGGCTTGTCACCCTGGCCGTCGACTGATATATTCCCCAGGTGAGCTACACCTATTAGATTCAAGTACCTATACCCTAAGTTCAACTACTCTGGCCAAGCTAAAGGAGACCTGCATCCTATGGACCAACAGTAGCATGACTATGAATCCACCCACTCTGAAGTTAACTAGCCTGAACACAAGATCGTTACAAAAACATCATCTTGAAATTTTTACTCTCCTTCAGAATGAGGACATAGATGTCCTAACTCTCACAGAAACGTGGTTGGGCGACAGCTCATTACCAGATATCATAGCCGCCCTCCCAAACGAATATGACGCTATGTGGCACAATCGTGCAGATAATGTCAGGGGGGGGGTGTGGCAATTCTGTTTAAAAAAACATCTAACAGTTACCAAACTAATGGCAGAAACAGTTGATCTAGCAGATATACTTGGGGTGAAGATCACTTTAAAAAACACCTGCCTTGCTGTTCTTACAGTTTATCGCCCCCCAAAATCTACCCCACTGTTCAATTACTTACTTGCCCCCATCATCTCAGATATTTGTACACGCTACCAAAAAGTTTTAGTAACTGGAGATTTTAATGTTCACTGGGACAAAACTCATAAAGATGTGGCATCCCGACAGCTGGAGACCACCATGACCACACTTGGGCTCCAACAACTAGTAGAGGCACCCACACATAATAAAGGCCATACCCTCGATCTTATTTGGACCTCAGATCCGGAGGTAGATCTCACAGGCATCTTACCCTGTATATGGTCGGATCACTACTTAATAAACTGTGATATCCCAATAGATGGGTATCTGTCTCAACCACCACCCCCAAAAATTAAAAAAGTACGTCAATGGAGGAAAGTTGACTCAAAAACACTGACGGACACCCACCTTAAATATACACAGTTACCTGATACCCATGGTGATCTAGATCAGGAATATGTGAATGTGATGCAAAATCTTAGTCAGGCCATCGACCAAATAGCACCCGAAAGGAAACAGAAGATAAATGGAGCAGTAAAAGGGGCCCCGTGGTTCAACTCCTCTCTGAGGGAACGCAAAAGAAAGCTCCGCCATTTAGAGAGATGCTGGAGGAAAACAAATGATCACATAGATCGGGATCATTATAAAGCATTTCTTAAACTGTATAAAAAGTGTATTCTGTCAGTAAAAGCAGAATACTATGAATCCCGAATTAACAATGCGGATAATATCCAGAAAGAAACTTTTAAAATTATAACAGAGCTGAGTAAGAAAGCAGAAAAATCAGAAACCCCGATAGATTGTAACACCTTTCAACACTATTTTCTTGATAAAGTGAAGACTATTCTCTCTGACATCAAGAATACCTCCAGCAGTCACCCCCCATTGCTGCACTCTCAAACCCCCCCCCCCAGAATATACCATCTCTAAGTTTCCCTTGATAGATTCTACAGTCCTCGGGCAGCTCATGAGTCGAACCAAGTCAGGCTCCCCAGCAGACCCATGTCCCCCTAGCGTCTTTCGACTGGCGCCTCCTACTTTAGAGAGTCATATGGTCTCCTTACTGAATAAATCATTAGATACTGGCCATGTGTATATATGATGAAATGCCATGGTTGTTTATATGTTGTTGTTTTTATGTTGGCACTGTAATGTTTATATACTCTTTTGTGTTGTCTAGTATAGCACTTACATTGTCATTTTATATGTTTTTTAAACTTTCAGCCCTGAAGAAGTTTTGTTTTCAGAACGAAACGCGTTGGCTGTTTTTTTCCCTAAAACTGATCATTAAATGAGCATTGAAAATTTATATCAAGACTCAGCGTCTGTGTGTGAAGACACTAAGAGAGTTGTCTAGTTTCTTCGATTTGGATGGGATTAATTTACAAAGCGGTGCTTTTCCATATTGGACAAAAAACTAGCCATTTACCTTCTAGCCTTAAAGAAGCACGAGTTAGGCCCCTAATAAAAAAGCCTGGGGCTGACCCTGCTAATCTAAAAAACTATAGGCCAATATCCCAGCTGCCTTTTCTGTCCAAGATTTTGGAACAACACGTTTTGATGTCTCTCATCATTCCTGGAGTTACACTATCTACTCCAGGAGCGTCAAGCGGGATTTCGTGCGCATCACAGCACTGAACTGGTGATAATTTCAGTGCTGGCTGCAGAACTTTCAATTATGCCGACGATACTCAGTTGCTACTCAGCATTGACAACACGGCATCTGCACAGATCCAAGCCCAAAATATTCTCAGACACACTGTGAGTTGGATGACCGCGAACTCGTTGAAGATAAATCCGGACAAAAAAGAGGTCTTAGTGGTTTCAACTGCTGCTTCACCTTGGTGTGACCTGTTTGGGCCTCAAGATCTTGGCCCTACCATGTCCTAATGTAAAATGTCTCGGTATAAAGATTGACCATGAGCTGTCAATGGCCAGCCAGATTTCCTCTGTTGTTGGGACTTGCACAAATGTAATTAGACAGCTACGAAAGCTAGTCCCTATTCTTTCCCCTTCCACGCTTTGTACAATTGTCTCCGCCACAATAATTTCAAGACTGGACTATGGGAATGCCCTTTATTTGGGATTGCCTAAAACTTTGACCAGCAGGTTGCAAGTGGTTTTAAACGATGCAGCTAGGTTAATCTTTAGGCTACCTAGACGGACCCATGCCTCTCCATTGCTGTGTAGGTTACACTGGCTCCCCATAAAGCAAAGGGTGGAGTTTAAAAGTCTATGCATTGCCCATAAGGCAATCTATGGCCAAGCACCTGCCTATATCAAAGAACGTCTCAGGGCTTATAACCCCACACGATCATTAAGGTCCTCTAACACACAGTTGCTGTCCTCTCCCCGATACAAATTGGCAATCAAGGGAGGGAGATCCTTTTCCGTGTTGGTTCCACAGATCTGGAACAAACTTCCAGAGTCTCTCCGCAAAGAATCAAATTTGTTGCACTTCAGGAAGTCTTTAAAAACGCTCCTATTTAGGGAAGCCTTCAGCACCACATAGTGCCTCGGTCACATGCATCTTTTTTCATCTACTCAGTTGTTGTTACCTCCATCTGTCATGAGCGCCTAGAGACCTGACGGTGATTTGGCGCTATACAAGCTTTAGTTAACAATAACAATAAATAATGGGAGGAAGTGGGGCATGTCAGCTAAAATGCTTTCCCATATGAAGATAGATGTAGTTTGTCTCCAAGAGACACACATACAGTGGAGTAATCGAGGGTGGCTGAAAGATCTGGGACTTGAGCTCTGGGCTTTTACCCGATAGAATACAACAATTAAAGGGGTAGCTATTTTGGCCAGACGCGGGATGGCTTTTCCTAAACGTATTAAAGTAGATAATCTAGGTCGATGGGCAATCGTGGAATTAGAAATAAATAACACTTCTGCTTCACTCTGCTCAGTGTATGGATCTAACTTAGATGATCCAGAGGCTTTTAATTTTCTAAGTGTCGAATTTGCTTTATGGCCTCAACCTTTGATATTTTGTGGTGAACTTAATATACATTTAGATAGTAAGTTTGACATATCTCAATTGTATCCATTTAAAGCTGTAGAAGTAGTAGTGAAGGAACATGGATTTCCTGATTGTTGAAATAAACTTAAGTCATCCGTTCCTGGATTCACATATTTTTCTGGTCCTCATAACAAGCTAGTGCGGCTGGATTTTTTTTTCTATCTAGCCAACTAGTCGACTCAGATTGAGATTTACCAGAGAATCATTTCAGACCATAACCCTTTAGTAATTGAGATTCCACTGAGGGGTATTTCAAAGGTCCAGAAACCTTGGACCTCTGAAAGGAAACTTTTGCTTGATGAGGCATATTGCTCGTATATAAACAAATGGATTGCGGATTTTTTTCTTTTAATCGGAATACAACCTCAGTATTGACCGTTTGGGATGCTTTTAAAGCAGCCGTTCGAGGGGAAACTCCAAGTTTCTCTATAAATCGTCAAAAAACAATACGGAAGGAAATTAATGATTGGCTTGAACAATTAAAAGTAGAGGAATGTGATCTAATGGGTAGTATTTCTGGAGGGACTGGTATTGAAGATTTTCATCAACGCATTGCCATTACAAAATCAAGTTTGGTGAAAAGACTGGTAGGGTATTAGCCAAACGCTTGCAACAACGACAAGTATTTACCCGTATCTGCAAAATTATTGACCACTCTGGGCAAGTTCAGGATACCCCGGCAGGGATTTTATTGTCAATTATATACTGAAGAAGCTCCTTTGATGGAGAATCTATCCATAGAGGAATTTTGTAATAACATCATTAGCCATTGGAAAGACTGTGGGGCCAGATGGAATACTCTTAGAATTCTATCGGACTTTTCGACAAACACTTAAGTATGATCTAATGCTTTTATTTGAACAGGCTTGGAAAAGTTATATTCCAGACTCTTGGAGGCAGACACTATTATTGTATTTAGAAAGAAAGGCAAACCAGAACGTAATCCCGCTTCTTACAGGCCCATAAATTTGATAAACTGTGATAATAAAATATACTTAAAGCTTTTGGCAATGAGACTTGGTAAAGTTATCACCCCTCTAGTATCTTTACGTCCGCATGGGTTTATCCCAGGAAGGGATACGGCTCACCATATTTGCTGGGTAATAACACTTCCCGACCATGCGCAGGCCATGGGGCTACCGCTGGGGGTTCTCCTTTTGGATGCGGAGAAAGCATTCAGTAGGGTCTCCTGGCGGTTCCTCTGGTCTGTCCTCAGGTTGAGAGGAGGTGGGAGTTTTGTTCAAGCAGTTAAAGCAATGTATTAAGACCCAGAGGCGGTGATTCGGATTTCAGGGCAAGCTTCAAAACCATTTACCATAAGCAGAGGCAAGAGGCAGGGGTGTCCTTGTTCACCCCTGCTTTTTGCTCTGTAGAACGATCCCTTTTTAAGAAAACTTGAGTCGAATCAGCAAATCTATGCGGTCAGTTGTGGGGGGCGGGTCGAGTATAAGCCATTAGGATGATATTGCAGTTCTTACGAGCGATGTTGTATCTGCTTTTCCAGTAGTGAAGGATTTAGCAAACCAGTTTGGTGCTATGGCAGGTTATAAATTAAATGTTGACAAAACACAAATTATTTGTTCTGGCATGACTTGCCCCTCGGGTTATCCAGTAGTTGCAGAAGCTATGTATCTGGGCATAACAATCACAGCGGAAGTGGAAAAAATACCCGATCTAAATATTAAATCAATATTAGAAACGACCAACCAAAAATTGGAGAGATTGGATCATCTGCATTTGTCCATTTTTGGACGCAGTAATGTTATTAAAATGACTATTTTACCTACATTTCTTTATCTTTTTAGGACCATCCCGCATGAGTTTTCGTCTCTTTGCTTTGTAAAGTTAGATAGGATACGCTCTAGGTTTCTCTGGGGTTACCGTAAACCTAGAAGAGCATTTAAACGATTGATCCTTCCAAGATGGCGAGGGGGTTTGGCTATTCCTAGATTTTTGCTTTATTACTGGGCTGCTATGTTGCAACATATGGCCATATTGCTGGTCGGTAATAAGGCTAATATATTATTTATGAACTAAGTTTGGGGCACCAAGCTAATGGGTGTTTGATATCGTTTCTCGAGCCCCGTTACTACAAAAAAAACAGATTTAAAATTGTTAAGGCCGCATACAAGGTTTGGAGACAGATTCAAAGAAAGTTTAAAATGTAAAAATTGAATGTATATACTCCAATTTTATCTACACGAGAGCTCCCATCACTCTTTCATGATCAAGTTACTTTTGATTGGATTTCATGTGTTTGGAGATCTTTTTAGAGATGGGCAATTAGAAGCATTTGTAACATTGCAAGAAAAATGTGGCCTCGGTAGGTGTGATTTTTTTAATTACTTACAAATTCTGAGCTTTTTGGGGGAAATTATGTGTAAGACAGCAGCAAACTTTGAAAAGATACCACTGGTTGAAGCCATTAAAAAGAGATCCCGGTTGGGGCTAATTTATAATATTTTAATTGACTCCTTTCCTGACTATATGATTGCATATTCAGATAAATGGACAAATAAGTGTGGGGCAGAAAGAATTGATTTTGTGGACTCTTTATCTTTAGCGAACCATATATTGGTTACGGGTAGCCTTAGGAGGCAACATTTTATGGCAGTTTTTGATTTATATTATATGCCTGCGAAGATTGCTAAAGGGAGGGGGGTAAGGGGAGGGAAATGTAATAGATGTGATCTCCCAGCAGCGGATACAATTCATATGTTTTATTCCTGTCCAAAATTGGTGGTTTTCCTACAGGATATAGAAAAAATTTTAACATCTATTTTGAGTATCCCGGTATCCATTACACAGACTCTCCTTATTTTAGGGGTTGAGAACAATATTGAAGCTGCTACAAGGGCAAGGTCAGAAACAGGGCTTTTGTTTATAGCTATGGTCATTGCCCGTTTATGTATTCCCTCTAATTGGATTAGCGTGGAACCCCAAACTTTTCTAACTGGCGTGCAAGGTTATTTTCTGCGTATAATATTGAATCTGCAATATACAAACGAAGAGGCCGTAAGAAGAAACTACTGGGACAACAGTTGTGGGCCCCAATTGCAGATTTGGTTGGTTAGGCATTTCATATATTAATTCACTGTTTGTGATAACATGATTTTCTTCCCCCCTTTTTTTTGTCATTTAAATAAGGCTCGGATAAAAAATAAAAAAATAACACATTATTTTTGATAAACTGTATACTACTGATGGAGAATTATCTGTATGTTTTTCTTTTCTATATACATGGTCTTGAACTTTTCAGATATTTGCTTATTTTGTAGCAGCAATATGGTTGCATAGTCTTTCCATAAATGCAATTTTGATACAGCTACAGCCGACACCTGTTTCGTCACAGTTCGCGACTTTTTTCAAGGCAGTTGACAAGATCATACACAAAGGGGGTAACCTAGTATTAATGAATACAAAGGACTATCTAGATGAGATTGACAGACAACTTATGGATGCCAACTCTTATGCCACAATATCAGGCAACCCTTTGAAATCAATCACAGATATTATGAAGGATAAATTGAAGGGATGGAGGGAACAGGGGCTCATAGACAACCAAGAATACAAGTATCTTTTTGTTCCTAACCCAGTATCACCATGTCTTTACACTCTCCCAAAAATTCACAAACCAGGGGGATTTCCCCCTGGTAGACCGATCATTTCTGGTATAGGCTCCCCAACCGAACACATTTCAGAATACATCGATCAATTTCTCCAACCCTTTGTCAAAAACTTACCATCATATATTCTAGACACTAAAAACTTGCTTAACCAGCTACAGGATTTCACCTGGACTGATGAATGTAGTTTTGTCACTCTTGACATCAGCTCATTATATACGTCTATTCCAACACAAGACGGTCTAGAGGCGACTAAATACTATAGTTCAAAAAGGGACGCCTCTCTCTGGGAACATACTAATATGCTGCTGGAAATGGTCACTCTAGTTTTAGACAACAATGTATTCATACATAACGGATCTTGGTTCAAACAACACCAAGGAGTGGCCATGGGGCGAAATTTTCCCCAGCATATGCCAACTTGTTTGTTGGATGGGTGGAGAAATTTTATATATGGAAACACTGTCCGGATCATCTCATTAACCGCGCCATTTATTGAGGACGTTATATAGATGATGTCCTGTTAATTTGGACAGGAGATAAGGTACAGTCGGAACAGTTTTGTTCCTTTTTGAATTCCAACCCACACAAAATCCGATTCACACACGTCTACAACAAATGTGAGGCACAGTTTATGGATCTCAGACTATACATCAGGGAGAACTGCATAATGTCAGCATTATATAGAAAAGAAACAGCATGCAATGCAGTTTTGCATGCTGGGACAGCACATCCCAGATCTCAGGTGAATTCCATCCCCTTGCGTGAACTCACTAGGGTGAGACAAAATTGCAGCGAGGACAGCATCTTTATTCAGGAAATGACCAACACCCTAAAAAGGTTTGAGTCTAGAGAGTATGAGAGCACGACCCTCCATAAAGCGGAGAACAAGGCACAACGTCTAGATCGAAAACAATTACTTGTTTCCACATTTAAAGATAAGAAGAACAAAAAGGGTGCTCACAGAAGCAAAGTAGTGTTGGTAACCACATATAACACATACAGCCATAAACTATACAACATAATCAAAAAACACTGGAATATATTGAGAGTAGATACAACTATCCAGGAGGTGGTAGGGTTAAAACCCACGATTGTGTATAGAGGGGGTTTTACTCTTGGAAAAAGACTAAGTCCAAGCTTCGTTAACCCCCAAAAAATCAAAAACATAGAAAGAAGCCGTACGTGGTTAGGATGGCCTATTGATGGTTTCAACAAATGTGGCCACTGTTCTGTGTGTCCACACACTATGGATAAAATTAAGATCTTCCAATATAATACACTCACTGAACATAAAATTCAATCTTTCATGAATTGCAACAGCAAATTTATGGTTTACTGGATATTATGTGTGTGTCAAAAAATCTACATTGGAAGCACGATTAGGCCGGTGAAGGAACGTATACAAGAACATATACGGGCCATTAGAACTGGAAACGCTAGCTACCCTATGGTTGTTCACTTCAATGAGTACCATGGTATAGCAGACCTGTTACATCTGAAGTTTCATGGTATTGAATCTTTGCCTGACCATCCCAGAGGGAGTGATAACATTCAGAAACTACGTAAACTAGAAGCCCTGTGGATTTGTAAATTAAGAGCAGTTGAGTATGGGCTCAATTCTGACAAAGAAATGTTTGTATTCCTCAAAGATTGAACCAATTAATATCTATGATCAACGCATTTTTCTGGGAATCAGGGATCTCATCTCCAGGATTGGAAACCTGGCTAAAGGATTTTTTGTTCCAGTCCTGGGCATCCTAATCCCTCCTAGCCATAACAACATCAGACTTGACAGATCGAATAGACCTGGTGGAGGCATTGTCTGTATATACCAGAATAGTTTTATAGTGAAAGTCACACACTGCTGTTCTCCCCTTCTGCGAATACATGTGCATAGACATCATAAGCAACCACAGACCTCTATGTAAATTTGCAAATTGTATATGTTTTACCATCCGCCTGGAGATAGCTTCTCTTTTGTGGAACAAATTACAGAACCATCTCTTCCACTGTGAGACAACACTGTCCCCACATCTTCCACAGAGACTTAAATCTACACTGAAATGATGCGAACGATCCTGTAGTAAATAGCCTCAAAACCTTCCTAGCTGACCTTAACCTGATTCAAACCTGCAACAGTCCCACTCACATCTTCGATTCAATCCTAGACCTAATCATCGCTAAACCTTATTCTATTCAACTGGAATCGATTGACCCATGTGACTGGGCTGATTATCACTACTTCTCCATCTGCATCATTGAAACTTGGACTAAAAAAAGATCTCAACTAAAGAAACACAGTTATTGGAAATGATCCATCTGAAATACATACCTTAATGAAAAGATATCCCTCAGCAATAAGACCTTGCCTCCACCGATTGACATGTCTGAGGCACATGACCGCGATGAGCATAACAACAATTCCATGTTGAATATTCTAGATGCAATTTCCCCCTTACAAATAAAAAAGAATGTCCACCAAAGACTCCAAAGTATGGTTTCATGATAGTTTAAATACAGATATACGCAATCTGAAACTAGCCAAATTATCTTGGAGAGGCTCTCTATCCATTGAACACCTTATGCTCCTGAGAACTAGGAGTACAATAAACGCAACAAACGTACGAAAGCGAACTTCTTCAGAAACCTACTAGATAAAGCCAGAAAAAGGCCAAAACAACGGTTTGAATTAATCAAACTCCAATCGAACAATCTTCCCATTCTCTCACCAACGATTTCTAGTCCACAGCTAAACTGTGATGATTTTGCCTCCTCCTTCCTTGAAAAGACAAATAAGATTGAAGCTGATCTTCAGACAGCAGAGAACCAACTGACAGTCCACTCCCTTATCAACCCCTCATCCCTACTTCCCCCTCAGCCTCTGTTTGCACCAGGTCTCACCCCCAAAAATAGTGCTTACTGGAGCGAATTCACAACCATACTCAACATGCTTACAACTCTGAAACCCTCAAACCACTTCGGTGACCCTTTACCTTCAAGTCTTTTCAACGAGATGAGGAGGTCCTTAGTCCCTCTCTGTACCAAGACAGTAAATGCCTTCCTACTGCAAGGTGTGATTGCGGATTGTCTAAAGTCAGGGCAGATTACGCTCATTCTCCAAAAAACCACAGCAGATCACTATGACCTTACGAGCACTTTTTTATAGCACTTTAAGTTAGGCCAGCGGTCCAGATGAATTACATAGGAGGATCATTATGGTCAATCTCCAGCTCAGATATTGCTCATGCATTTAATCAATATTGTCTTTTTTTTATCAATATAATTGTCATCCTGTTGCACAAAATTTTGCATTTGCACTTTTATTGTGACTGGCAACTGAGCGAAGATGACTCTTCGAAAAGGCCATCTTACTGGTCATGAATACGCATTTTATGGAACTTCATTGTTTGATTAATGCAGTGGTCTTATGTTGCCCGTATATTGTACTAGTATTTTATGTCCCATTATGTAGATCAATGGTTATTTTTTATGAGTTGTATGCAATTTATTGTATTTTATTTGTGCTTTTATGGCCACGCGTGCCAAAATAAAGTCTTTGTGATGATGATGACCTTAAAAACATCCATCCAATCACTAACATTCCAACTCTGTTAAAGCTCCTAAAGAAATGTGTCCATGTCCAACTAGCCACATTGATCAATTCCAGTTACTAGATCTATTCCGATCTGGTTCTCGTCTGAGTCACTGCATTGAAACAGCCCTTAATCACACAGTTGATGACGCTCTAAAAATGCTGGATCGGAACAAATCCTGCCTTCTAATCCTCCTTGACCTACTGGAACGTTGGATGGGACTATCAGGGTCACTGTTAAACTGGTTTGCCTCGTTTCTTCCCAATAGAACACAAAGAATTAAAGTCAATCACTCCCTCTCCAACTCTACTCCCCTAACACTTGGGGTCCCACAGGGGTACGGTCTCTCACCCCCACTCTTCAACCTGTTCATGGTGCCTCTAACAGAAATGCTCAAATCATTAAACATCCACTATCAAATGTATGCAAACGATACCCAATTCCTCCCCTGTAGATATCAGGTCACTTAGCACAATCCTACTCAAAACCCAACCCTGGCTGACTTCCAACCATCTCAAGCTAAACTCCATCGAAACTGAATTCCTCCTTATCTCTCCACCTAAACTGTCTCACATTATTGTTGAATATATGAAACACCTAACGGCTCTCAACTGTATACCACACATCATGGACTCTTTGAGATCGCTGGGAATAATACTAGATAAGACCTCGAACATGCTGGAGAGCCAGAGCCAGAGCAGGCGGAAAATCATTCTCTCACATTGCGGCCAAGACCTGTAACGAACCCCCTCCCTGAACACCTTCAGGAAGGCTCTCAAGAACTGGCTCTTCGGCTAACAGATCTGCAGACCCCATCCAGCGCCTTGTGACCCTCACAGGTGAGTAGCGCATTTACAATTTCCCTGACTGATTGATTGAAAGTGAGATCTGATGGGCTGCTATCACCTTAACCAGGAAGTGGTGGCTGTCATCTTAGGGCTCAAGACTCAGTCCCTGATCCTAAAGAGAGGTAAAAAAAAAGACATAATGGGACAGTGTTGGAATACCCTGACCCATTAGGCCTGGTGGTGGGATCCTAGAGGGACCCTGCCTGGGGCCAGAAACTTATTTCAAAATTATTTCACCACAAATTCACAGGATCCACTATAAAATAAAAAAGAAAGATCGGGCTATCACGTTTCTTTTTTAAAGACTACCGTCTCACCCCTCCTCCTCCCCAGGGAGGGCTCCACCACCAGCTGTTTTTGACCCAGGCGTAACCCATCTCCTAGAGCCGGTAGTATTTTTTAGAGGGAGGGAGACATGCAGCCTAACTCCATAGGCTGTTTTTGCCCCAGGGACCCCATCCCCAGGGGCTAAAATTTTGTTTTATCGGGAGAGGGGTGCGCAGCCCATCCTCTTGAGCCGCTCTCGGCCCCAGGAACCTCATCCCCCGAGCCCAATTCAATTAATTATGGGAATACTGCGCAGAAAGAGCGAGAATAAAGGTGAGAAATGAGCAGGGAGGCAAAGTAAAGGTTAGCAACGTTCAGAAAGAGACAGAATAGAGGTCAGAAAAAAGCAATAGGAGTGATGGTAAAGGTCAGAAACAAGCAGAAAGAGGCAAAATAAAGGTCCGTAACAAGCAGAAAGAGGCATGAGAAAGGTGAGAAACGAGCAGAAAGAGGCAAAATATAGGTCCGAAAGAAGCAGAAAGAGTCAAAATATAGGTCCAAAATAAGCAGGAAGACGCAGAATAAGGGTCAGAAATGAGCAGAAAGAGGCAAAATAAAGGTATGAAATTAGCTTGCTGAGACCTTCGCGGAGGCCCCGCCCTCTGCTCAGGGGACTCATAGCTGTTGAGGGTCGTTAGGGGCCAAAAACCCTTATTGTTGCCACTAGTAAGTACCCCACAGTCGGATTGCTGAGATGTGCTTGGAGGCCCCGCCCCTTTTCTCAACCACTCTGCACAGGGCCTCCAGGCACAGTACTGTTTGGGGAACGAAGTCCCCTTGGTTGCTGAGGATCGTCGGGGGTCATGAACCCCCTATTGTTGCAACAAGTCGCTCACCGTGAGATTGTTTGAACGTCATCGGAGGCCCCACCCTCTTTCTCAACCACTCTGCTCAGGGGATCCGAGCGCACTGCTGGTTGGGTAATTCACACACCCACTAACCCACCTATACAAACACTCACACACCCACTCTCAAAGGTAATATGTAGGAAATAAACCTTTTTAAAAATTCAGAATTCTCTGAAAAGAAACAAAGTTTACAGGGACATTATAGTTGGGAAATAAAATTCAACAAAAGTAGAAATTCACTGAATAAAAAAGGTTATTAGGACGTTATAGTTACGAAATAGGATTTTTTTTTTTTTATTAGAAAGTCACTGAAAAAACCACAGGTTACAGGATGTTATAATTAGGCTCACAATTCACTCGTACAAAACCAGAGAAATTCAGCAGTGTTAGTTACCTGAGATAACTATAACGTATGCCCCTGCAATGCACTGCTTATGATCTTACATATTACATCACTCATGACATGGTGAGTGACTTCACTGATGACATTTGAAATGACATCCTTTGGTTTTCTCAGTGAAAAAACTGTACTTTGCAAGCTGAGGCATGTAGTATCAACGCAACATATATTATATATAATTTTCTATTTATGAGCAAAATGTGCTGAATACAGTAGTGTCTCAACTCAAAATGTTAGATTTGCACCAGCCTAACCTGTAAATGCTTTTTTAACTAAGCAAACAACAAAGGCATCCCTCTCATTATTTAAGTGACTATATGACCCCATAGATTAAATGCTCCAGACCTGGGCTTTTATTTCACAACATAAAGCATTGTGGTAGTTTTAGTCTTGATTCCCAAGGATGACCACAATTGAACAATACCACCAGATTATAAGTGTATGTAAAAGGATACCTCAGGTGAGGGGCGGCTCCTCTGTTAAGGCGGAGGAACGTTGCCCCACTTAAAAATTGCCCTAAGTGATGAAAAAATAAAATGATAATAAAGTTCATTTATTATCATTTTATTTCCGAGCTGAGTGTTGGGACTGGGGTGTAGAGTTGGCGTTTCAGTGTTCATGCTACGTCACCACGTAGCGTGAACGGTGGCCATTTTGGGTCGCAGCTGAAGGTCACAACGCGTGGCGCTCTCCGTGAGCTATTTACCCACATAAATAAATACAATATATTTCCAACAAGGTGTCCTGTCTTCCATAGGAGGAACCACACCTCCACAGTGGCGACGAGGCTGGGACCTAAAAAAAAAAAAGGAAAAAACCACAGGAAGCAACCCACGAAAGCACCAAGGCAGGACATCCACATAACAGCACAGGCAGGCCCCACACTGGAGAGGCCAGAAGATCACGGAGAGCGCGGCAGAAGTGCAGGAAATCACCAGTGCCAAGAGAAAAAAGCAAGGTACCAGGTACGAGGGTACTCCTCACCCAGGAGCAAAAGGGTAGAACCACCAGAACCAGGAAGTGTGAAGGGGGCAGGTAGAGAGTCGCCCACGGCCACCGCACACCCAGCAGAGTGCGCAGGGACGCTACAAGATACGGAGGGCACCCCAACTGAGCAGCAGCACTGGCGGAATCAAGGGGCAGTGAGGAAGGAGACGTAGAGAGCCCCCACCTCCAACCAGAACAGGGAGAGGAGAACAGTGCACCAGGCGGTCCCAAGAGTCAGAATACAGCGCCGGAGAAGCGCGATACCATGTGCGCACAGGCGACGTCGGCGACAGCCCCAATACCATTTCTACCTAAACCGGGTGAACCCCTAATGAAGTGGGATGACTGGAGAGAGTACATCTTAAATTACATAGAGGTCCTAAAAGATGAAAATGAGGAGGCGTTCACGAGCAAAAGGAAGAGAAGAATTTTGCTGCACAACCTAGGCCCGGAAGGGATCAGGGTATTCAAGAATCTAGTACCCAAACCTCGGCAAGACACAGATGACGACGTCTTCGCCCACGCAATCGAAGAACTCAACGAGCACTACCGGCCGGCAGTGTGCGTGTCGATAGACCGCTACAACTTCCAGCAATGGAAACAAGAAGCGAGAGAATCAATTGACGAGTATGTGGCGGCGTTAAAAAGGTTGGCAACGACATGCAAATATGGCGCACTCCAAGATGAGTTCATCAAGGACAGAATTGTGATGCACACAACGAATAAATCGGTGCAAGACAAACTATGGGCAAGCGGAGATGCCTCATTAAAAGATGTGATCGCGATAGTGAAGAAGGTGGAACTGGCGCGGAGATGCGCAGACGTAGTCAAAAGAGAACCAGCAGTGAGGACAATGGTGAATAAGATTGATGAAGAAGAACCCAAAGGCGGGAATAAGAACGTGAGTGCGGCGTACAGAGGGCCCAACAAATGGCCGGGGAAGCCGGGTCCACAAGGGAAGCAGTCGAAAGGAGTGAAGAATCCATGCTACCGTTGCGGCAGTTTGGCCCATGAAGCACACGACAAAAGATGCCCAGCGTTCCTCGCCAAGTGCATGTTTTGCGGTGTGATGGGACATTACGAAAATGTATGCCGGAGAAAAGCGGGCCGCAACACGGTGAAGTACGTAGACCAAGACCAAGAAGGCATGGAAGGAAGATGCCAAGAAGAAGAGGACGAGGTGCTATGTATAGAAGAGCAAGTTCTAAGTGTGGACACCAGGAGGTCGAGCAAACCGGTACTTGACATGCTAATAGGCGGTGTGATGATAAGCATTGTGTCAGACTCAGGATCGCCATACACGATAGTGCAGAGGGCAGTATGGACCGAGAAATTCACACCTCAATTGGGTCCGCAGTTGGAACCGCCAGACATCAGACCTGTCACGTACCTGGGGGACCGCATCCCAATAGTGGGATTTAGACCGTTGAAATTTGAGTTCAGAGGACGCAGTGCTGCTTGCAAATTATATGTAGCGGAAAAGGGCCCGTCGGTACTAGGCTGGATGGATCAAGGAGACCTAGGCATCAAGCTGGACCCCGGCGGAGCGGTACAAGTTCTGATGACGGAACCGGAACAATGGCCAGACCTAGAAAAGTGGAAGAGATACTTTCCTAAGGCGTTCGGTGGAAAGGTCGGGAAGTTGGAAAAATTCTCTCACAAGATTGTCCTCAAGACAGATGCCACGCCGGTATCACACAAGGTGAGGAATATGCCGATTGCTGTGAGGGAAGCGGTGCAACAGGAACCGCGCAAATTGGAAAGGAATGGAATAATTGAACCCATCACGTGTGCGGAGTGGCTGGCTCCCCTGGTGGTGGTCATAAAGCCCAATGGCAAGGTCCGGTTGTGTGTGGACCTGCGCGAACTAAGCAAAAGTATTGTGGTGGAAACGTTCCCATTACCCCGTATTGAGGAACTGCTGGCGAAAACCAAAGGAAAGAAATGGTACTCCACCATTGATTTGACGTCGGCGTACCACCAGATAGCGTTACACCCGGAGAGTAGGAAGCTGACGTCATTCATAACTCCTTTCGGGTGTTACCAATTCTGCAGGATGCCCTTTGGCCTCGCATCAGCAGCGGCCGTCTTTCAAAAGCTCATGCATCGACTCTTTAAAGATATGGAAGGGATCCAATACTTCCAAGATGACATCCTGGTGATGGGTAGGGATCAACGAGACCATGACACCAAGCTGTCCAAGGTGCTGAAAGTGCTAGAGGATAAAGGACTGACCGCAGAGTGGGAGAAGTGCCAAAAAGGAATGGCCTCTGTCATCTATCTGGGACATGAAATTGGTGAACAGGGAATCACACCAAAGAAGGAGAATGTGAGAGCAATATGTGATGCTCCACCCCCAGCCAGCAAGGAAGAAGTAAGGTCCTTTCTAGGCATGGCCGAATATTCTAGCAAGTTCGTACAACACTTTGCCACCAAGACCCACCACATGAGGCAGCTTACGAGAGAGAAAACTGTGTTCGCATGGACGGAAGAGACGCAGAAGGAGTTCGAAGATATCAAAAGGGATGTTGTCCAGGCCATACCCCTCCAAGGGTACGATCCGCAGGGCCAAACGGTGGTGACAACGGATGCCAGCGACAAGGGACTGGGAGCAGTCCTAATGCAAGACAGAGGAGGAGGAACGATGGAGACATTGAGCTTCGCATCCAGAGCCCAGACAGACACTGAAAAGAAGTTTAGTGTCATTGAAAAGGAAATGTTAGCGGTAGTATGGGCCATGGGCAGATTTCGTCAGTTCTTATGGGGCACGAGGTTCCAACTTAGAACAGACCACAAACCTTTGGTGAGAGTACTCACGTCCAATGGCCATGCTAGTGCCACTCCTAGAATTGCAAAAATGACACTAAAACTGTTGGAGTATCGATACGATGTGGAATACATCCCGGGCAGCAGGAACAAAGTGGCTGACTACCTGAGCAGGGCTGCAGCAATGGAAGATGCTGATGAAGAGAAGGAAGCTGGGGAAGAGATGATAGCATTGATGGAAGACCCGGAGAAGCTGATAAGCAACCAAGAATGGAAAGATGCGTACCAAGCGGGCAGGAACATCCAAGAGGTGATAGAGCACATTGTCGGAGGATGGCCCGAAAAAAGGCACTTAAATGGAAACATGAGGAAATATTATGAAGTAAGAGAGGAGCTATCCCTGGATAACAAAGGAGTGTTTGCGTACAGAGGGGACAAGGTGGTACCCTCGGAGGGACTAATCCCGAGGCTACTAGCAATATTGCACGAGGGCCATTTAGTATTGGGAAAACCAAACTGAGGGCCAAACAAGGGTACTGGTGGCCAGGTATGGACATACAGGCCGAACGACACGTAAGAGAGTGCGACCAATGCCAGCATGCAGACAAAACGATGACACCACTGAGGCCGGCCTTGGGAAAATTCGCAGCCCCGAAGAATCCATGGGAGGAACTCTCCATTAACATACTGGGACCAATCCTGGACGAACAAGGAACTCCAAAATACCTGTGTGTCTTAGTAGACAGGTACTCTAAATGGCCTGAAGTTCATATCCAAGAGGAGATGAGTACGGAGACCATACTCAGGTTTCTGACAGCTACCTTTCTCAGAGAAGGAATTCCCAAGTCCATACTGAGTGATAATGGTCCCCAGTTCACTTCAGAAAAATGGGTCCAATACATGGAGAGGAATGGAATCATCACTAAACACACATCCATATATCACCCTGCAGGAAATGGACAAGTGGAACGATTCAATAGAGTACTAATGGGGTCCATCCAGGTAGCCATAATGATTGGAAAGGACTGGGAAAAAGAGATATTACACATGATTTGGGCCTATCGCATCACACCTACCGCCACAGGGTACAGCCCCTTCCAGATCCTCAGAAGCAGGGATCCCTTCACCAAAGACAATTTGGCATGGAAGGAAAAGACCGTTACCAGCAAATGGTCCCCTGCTGTGGTACAGAGAAATTTGGAAAAGGCTCAAACCATATATACAGAACATTACAACGAGAGAGAAAATGTAAAAGATACATCGTTGGAAAAAGGAGAATGGGTGAGGGTCAAGCTGGTGGTGCTACAGAAAAAGGGGGACAGTAAATATAGCCGGCCCCTTCAAGTCAAAGAAGTTTATGATCGAGCAGCAATGTTGAGCGATGGAAATGTGTGGTCCTTGGATCGCATGGCTCGATGCAACAAGATCTTGCAATTGGCTCCCGAAGATCGGGAACTAGGAGTGACTGATCAGAGTACAACAGAGAATGAGAACATCACCCCGGAAGGAGACATGGAAGGTGCGGTTCCAGGGTTGGAGCGAGGAGACGTGGTAACTCCCAGAACAGAGACACAGAGGCGAGAGAAGAGAGAGCCGACCTGCAGAGAAAGCCCGGGTACCCAAGAAGGTAGTGAGAGGAGGTCCGTGAGGACCAGTGGAAGAGAAGCGATGTCCACCCCGGTAAGATGCACAAGGGGGGGGCGAGTGATTGTGAGACCTTCCAGGTTTCAGGACTACGATATGGGTGATGGACAATAACCCCCAAGACTGCTTTGTTCATGTAATACAAAAAAGGGGGAGATATGTAGAGTTGGCGTTTCAGTGTTCATGCTACGTCACCACGTAGCGTGAACGGCGGCCATTTTGGGTCACGCGCGAAGAGCGCATATCGGGCGCCGAAGCGGCAGCTGAAGGTCACAACGCTCGGCGCTCTCTGTGAGCTATTTACCCACATAAATAAATACAATATATGTACAACAAGGTGTCCTGTCTTCCATAGGAGGAACCACACCTCCACATGGGGGGGCGGGGCTTTCTGCTGCTGTCAGCCATGCCAGCAGCAGAAAGCAGTGATAGGCAGGGCACTTAAGTTCGTGTGCATGTCTCTTTGGCTGACCGTCTTGCGACGGCCAGCCAGACATGCACATTTTAAATCTCTCTAACCCAGCTGTTTAAGACAGTTGGGTTAGAGACAGCATAGGGCTCCAGTGTCCTCGGGAGCGGTGAGAGAGGCCGCTCCCTCCAATCCTGGGTCTGCTCTCATGCAGCATAAGAGTAGCGCTAGGATTGGCTACTGCAGTTTCCTGGAGCTTGCCTGCCTGAATAGAAGACCCAAGCGAGGAGACCGCTGCGCCAGCAAGGTAAGATGAAGGATTTTTTTTTAACTTATTTTTGTCCCTCCAGCCCCACGATCCTCCATACATGCCAGACACCACTGCCTCAGGATAGGACCATTGTAATCTTTTGTGACATCGGGTTCCCTGGAAATGTTTCATTAGAGTAGAAAATTCTTTTGTTTTGTGGGGGGGTGACTTTGTAGGGAGAACTTGAATACTTGAAACTTGAAGAAATTAGTCTCAAAGCCTCATTATACAATAACACACAGCAACTTCGAAGAACAGTAATGTCACTAGTGTTCGACTTCAGCTTTGGAAATGTACCTGTAGGAGGGTGAACAACATTCAGTCTCGTTGTATATTGACCAAAATGCAATGTGTGGTAAATGTATAGCTTTTGCAATAAGCAGCCATGTGCTTCGGTCTTGGGTCTCTTACTTTAACAAACTGTTTGATCCTGAGCAAATCAAATCATACTCTCCCTGTGCCTCTGTCCACTAATCGGGCAATTTGAGAGCTCTTCGAAAAAGGCTTCTTGGAATAAATACAAACCAAAGGCGCAGGTCTGCCGACAATGTTAGAGAGAGGCCCAGGAGGCAGGGCATCCCTATGCCACCATATTGGGAGCTCTAACTTATGTGGTAGAGGGCATGGCTGAAATGCACACCTTGGGCTTGCTGGGAATTTCCCACAAAGGAGACGCTGGGGCAGAGTTTGAAGGTGGCCCATAGCCACAGGCACTGCAGAGACGGAATTGCTGGTGGGTTGGCAGGCTCAGAGGGTGACAAAAGCATCAAAAAAGGTCAATAGTATAGGGTGAGTGGCAGGGTCGGATTGGTAAGGTGGGCCAATATCGGAGTTGCAGCCGTGGGTCACTATTTTGGCCAGAGTGGTGGCCAATTTGGGCTGTGTCCGTGCTGTTCAGATGCTGCCAGCAGCCCAGTGTGGACCTGAGCGACCTTTCCGTAAGCAGATGGGCATCTTTTACAGTGGCGGCTCCTCTGATAAGGCGGAGGAGTGTCGCCCCACTGCTTTTAAGCAGTGTCACTAGGCAGCTTTGCAGGCGGGACGGGCGGGCTGCTCTGCTGTCAGAGCAGGGGAGGAGTGGTTTGCACTCCCTAAAGTGTGCATGAATGTTTGGCAGGCTCTCTGGGGCTGGCCAAACATTTATGCACACTGTGCATGTTCTCCATGCAGGCTGCATTACAGCCTGAATGGAGAACATGCCCAGCTTCCCATTCTCTGGCTGAGCGCCGATCCATGGTGCTCAGACTAATCACAACGCTGCATTGTAGTGTTGTGATTGGCTATCAGGAGGTTGGAAGCCGGGTGCATCGTGCTTCCTGCCCTGGAAGCAAGGAAGAGGACCGGGAGGAGGCGGCGGGCGGCAGACCGGTAAGTGTGATTTTTTTTTTTTCCTTTTTCTTTAATTCCCTCCCCCTATTCCGCCCCTGCGATCCCCTCTTCACCACCTTCAAATATCAGCCGCTGCTGCTCTATCACCTACCTTTCACAAACGGGCGGAGGTGTAATTCCCAGTGTCCTGCTGGGCCAGCCCATTAATGTATGCAGCTTGAGCTTTGGCAAAGGGCCTGAGCAGAAGTGTTCTCACTTATATTCAGATGTGGTTCACCATTGTGAACTAATCGATGCATGAAGAATCCTGGCACCATTTGCATTTTTTTTTAGCTCAGTGAAGTTAATAAAACATGCCTCTTTTAGAGAAACCCCCCTCCTTTTTATAATACTTAAAACACTGAAGCAGTGTTTTGCAAAAAGGTAAAATCTGCAAATGTGGGGCACTTTTTTTCATCAGGGTGCCTGGGCCTATTTTTTATCTCAATCCAAACCTAGTGAGGGGCATCCCCAGAGGGCAGAGAGTAAAGGGCTGTGCGCACATAGTGCAGTCACATGTCACACCCTGCCAGGGCACGACTAGCTGTAGCGAGCACCGGGCGTTTCCCGGTGTGCCACCAGGGTGGGGCCCAGTTTTGTGCCCCTGTGGAGCAGTTTTTGTTCCTGGAGGCCGGTAATATTGGCCCCTAGTAACAAAATCGGCCAAAACCGGCTCTAGCAAACAGTTTGGTCGCGCTCCCCTTGGGGCCCATCGGGAGACGGGGAGGTGATGTAAGGAATGCAGGTTGGTTCCACAGGAGCGTCAGGAATCCAAAGAATATTCCACAGCCTTCCCCTACGGCCTTCCGACTCTATCAAGCACTAGAATACGAGAGACACGCCAGGGGAAAACAGGGAGACAAAACAAGGAAAGTTTTTGGGGAGGAAAAATGTTCGATGGTGATCTTCAGGATTGGATGCGTGGTACTTCAATGAAGGGAACTGGATAACAGGTAGGCTGCAATGAAAGGTGAGTAAGTACTCTAGCTATAACACCTTATCTGGAATACTCTAAGATACCTTTACATAAAAAATATCACATACCCCAGGTTCTTAACGTGTCGCTGAATTAAACATATGGAGTCTTATATAAGGAACATCTTCTGGAGCTGTGGTAGGGATGACACAATATGTAAATGAGCACTTGTACACTAGATACTGGTAATAATAATATGGTCTAACTTGTCCCCTTCTTACTTCAACTGTCTTGTAACAGGCTTTGAAGAAACATTCACTAACGTATGGCATGAAAAGAACCTTCAGCCCACTTCTTCTGCTGATGTTTATGACCATCTATGAAAACCAAAACGGAATATATAAATCATGTGTGTGCCAATCGTGACAAAAGTATAAGTAGCGCAAAAGCGCTCTTACCGTGATTCCCTGTAGTGTAGCAGAAAAGCACCCACCCTGGTCCACGCAAGAATCACTCCAAATGCCAGGGAGCGGAAATCCAGTAAACAAATCAAGTGAAGGGAAGCAAACCGATACCAGGGGGTATGTAGGCTAATAGGAAGGGGATGGAAATAAAAGGACACTAGCTAACTGTCTAAATGGGAAAAAACAGGAGGGATAATGAAAAAACCTACACCGGACAGCGGAGCACAAGCCCGGCTGTCTGATGAAGTACACTCGAACAGAGATGAAAGGACGAGCCCAGCCGGATGGCGGAGCAAAGCCCGGCCGCCGGGCGAGACTCAAGGGCCAGGGGGGAAAGGAAGGTTCACGCCGAGTAATGTGAACGAACAACACTAGGGGGGAGCAAGGCTGAGCCCAGCCGGATGGCGGAGCAAAACCCGGCCGCCGGGCGAGACTCAAGGGCAAGGGGGAAACAGGCGCCCAAGTCTGAACGCCTGTAGGCAGCGAAATAGCTGCAGCTTGTAAGCGTAGAATCGAAGCCCGCGCGGGGGCCGATAACGCACAGCACAAACCAAACAGGAAGATCCAAGAGGAAATACGGAAGTCAGGCAACAGGATCCAGACGGATGCGGAAAACAAAGGGAGCTTGACGCCAGAACGTGAAGCGTCGCTCCTTGTTTCCTGGTGCTCTAAATAGCACTTTACTTAAAGGGACAGTGTATGGGAGTCTCGAGGCATGACAGTACACTCCCCCCACAATGCTCCCCTCCCGGTTTGGGCCTGTCAGGATGTGTTTGATGATACACCCTTAACAATCGAGGTGCATGGATATTGGAAGCGGGTTCCCATGTGCGCTCCTCAACACCATAACCCTTCCAATGAACCAAGTATTGTAATGTGTTCCTTACTCTCCGGGAATCTAGGATGGCCTCAACCTCATATTCTTCCGAATCTTGCAGTGTTATAGGAGCAGGTCTTATAGGTACTTTAGTCCCAGGTTCAACCGGTTTGAGCAGTGACACATGGAATACTGGATGGATCTTAAAAGATGGAGGAAGAACCAGTCTCATGGCAACAGGATTAATCACCTTCTCCACCCTGTAGGGACCTATGTATTTGGGGTTAAACTTGCGCGGACCCCCCAGAGTGATGTATTTAGTGGAGAGCCAGACCTCATCTCCTGGTATGTAAATGGGTTCCAATCTCCTGTGTAGGTTTGCTCCTTCAGTGTATCTCACTTTAGCCATTTCAAGAGTCTCTAATGCTTTCTTCTGTACTTCATGTAGTCTTTCTACCCTGTCGGAAGCAGCAGGGGTTGGACAATCGGTAGGAATACCGGAGGGTAACAACTTGGGGTGATAACCATATGTGCAAAAGAAAGGAGAGGTGTTGATGGAGGAGTGTGTACTGTGGTTGTAAGAGATTTCAGCTAACCAGACTAACTCATCCCAGTCCTCTAGAGTTTGCAACATCTGATTCCTTATGTACTGTTCAAAACACTGGTTAACTCTCTCCGTTTGCCCGTCTGACTGTGGATGGTGACTGGAAGACAAACGGACGTCTATTTGGAGTAATGAACATAGACTCCTCCAGAATCGTGACACGAATTGGGCCCCTCTATCGGACACCAGAACAGAAGGAAAACCATGCAGTCGAACTATCTGTTGCAGGAAAATGGATGCCAGTTCTATCGCAGTAGGTAGGCCCTTTAAAGGCACGAAATGAGCCATCTTTGTGAATAGGTCTACTACCACTAACAATGTATTGTTCTTAAGATTCGTGAGCGGTAGTTCCACAATAAAATCAAGGGACACAGTATGCCAAGGGCCAGAAGGAGAGGGTAATGGCATGAGAAGGCCCACGGGATTGAGGCGTGATACTTTGGTTTGTGCGCATACAAAACATGTCTTCACAAATTGTTCAATGTCTTTTAGCATAGTAGGCCACCAAAAACGGTCACGCACTGCTTCTGTGGTTCTTTTAATCCCTGGATGACCTGCTACCGGATGAGAATGGTACCACTTCAGAACCTGTTCCTGTAAATCCTTTGTCGGTAACACCACTCCCCCTTGTACCCACACAAGTCCTCGTTTCAGAGACATTTCATGTGCCCCTACCACCTGCATTATGTCTACCGAGGCTTGACTGTTTCTGACCTGTGTTAGGAATTCGTCCTCCTTCTGTATGGTTCCTATGATATTAGCTCTGGGAATGATATAGGTCTGCTCAATGGGGTCTGAAGGGGTATCAAAACCCAATCGTGACAGGGCATCCGCCTTGCCGTTCTTCCTCCCAGGTCTATATTGGACAGTGAAGTCGAATTCACTAAAATATTGTGACCACCGTAACTGTCTCATGGATAGTGCCTTGGCTGATTTGAGGTATTGGAGGTTTCGATGGTCTGTATATACCACAGCAGGATATCTAGCCCCCAAGAGGTACTGCCTCCACTCTTCAAATGCTTTCTTGATGGCTAAAAGTTCTTTGTCCCCTACGGCATAGTTATATTCAGCAGGGGTGAACTTATGCGAGTAGTAAGCAACTGGATGACACTCGCCAGTCACTGCATCCGCTTGGGACAGTACACCTCCCACAGCCACTTGAGAAGCGTCCACCTCCACTACAAAGGGCAATGCAGGGTCTGGATAACGCAAAACAGGGGCACTGGTGAAAGCCTTTTTTAGAAGCCGAAAGGAAAGGTCTGCCTCACAGGACCACACAAAGGGAACACCTTTATTTAATAGGGCTGTAACAGGTGATACCAAGGCTGAAAAATTGCGGATGAACCGTCGATAAAAATTGGCTAGACCCAAAAAGCTCTGGATTTCTTTTACTGAACGAGGAGCAGGCCATGCTAGAACAGCCTCCACCTTGGAGGTATCCATACTAAGACCTCTAGGGGAAACAACATATCCCAAAAAGGGTACCTCCCTGGTGTGAAAAGTACACTTTTCAAGTTTACAATAGAGATGGTTGTCAAACAAACGTTCTAACACGTTGCGTACATGTTGTTGGTGTTCAGTCACGGTAGAAGAAAAAATTAACAAGTCATCTATGTAGGCAATCACATAGATCTCCAGCATGTCTTTTAATACTTCATTAATGAAGAATTGAAACGCCGCAGGGGCGTTGCATAGCCCAAAGGGCATCACAAGATACTCAAAGAGACCGTATTTGGTGCAAAAGGCTGTCTTCCACTCGTCTCCCTCCTTGACCCGCACCAGATGGTAAGCCCCACGTAAGTCTAACTTAGTGAAGTATTGGGCATGGCGTATCTTGTCAAGGAGAGAGGCGATGAGAGGTAGAGGGTAACGGTTCTTTATTGTGACAGCATTTAACTTCCGATAATCAATACAGCAACGCAAACCCCCTTCACGTTTCGGAATAAAGAATAAAGAAGAAGAGGCCGGGGAACGGGATTGTCTGATAAACCCTTTTTCAAGCATGGAATCCAGATAGTCACGTAAATAAACATTCTCCTTCTCAGTGAGGGCATAGACTCTGCTGCATGGAATCCTAGCCCCTGCCTCAAGATCAATACGGCAGTCGTAGACCCTGTGTGGGGGGAGAACTTCTGCTTCCTTAGCATCAAAGACCGCCTGTAGGTCTTGATAACAGGGCGGTAGGGAAGGACTATTCTCACAACTGTCGCTGTCTATGTGTAAGTCTTCCACAGCTGCCCCTACTAAGGGTGGAGGAACGACAGGAGGAAATGTCACTGTAGAGGTTTCCCAATTGATGATAGGGTTTTGAGACCTCAGCCACGGGATACCCAACAGCACCGGAAATTGGGGAGAACAAATTAAATCGAACATCACTTCTTCCTGATGATCAAGATCTATTGTCATGTGTAATGAATTGGTACGTTGCCTTACAGGGCCAGATATAAGAGAACTGCCATCGATAGTGGTGACAGTACTGGCTATCTCCTTCTCTGTACAAGTTATCATATTCTCTTTTGCCCACTCAAGGTCCATGTAATTTCCCGATGCCCCAGAATCAATCATTACCAATACATGTAATCCAAGTGCACCTTGAGTCAAATGTGCAGAGACAAATAAATGATTAGTGGGAGTGGTGCTAAGGTCAGAGGAAGAGACTGTAAGACCAGACCTACCTGGGTTCCTCCTCTCACAAGAACCCAGGCTTACTAGTTTCCCGAATGTTTTGATTGTGTGGGCTTTACCGGACACTCTCGCAGAAAGTGACCTGCTTTACCACAATAGAGGCAAAGTCGAAGAGTTCTTCTCCGTGGGTCAGAGGTCCTCTAATTATACCTATCTTTCTTGGAAGCGATGATCAATTTTTACTACCAAATCAATCAATGCTGTACAGGAGGTGGGGAGGTCAACTATTTGAGATAGAGCGTCCTTTAAATCATCTCGCAAACCCCTGTAAAATATAGTACTCCGTTTTTCTTCAGGCCAGTCGGATTCAACCACCAACCTGCGAAATTTAGTTATGTAAGACACTAAATCTTGAGTTCCTTGTTTAAGGTCTAGTAATTCGGTATCAGATGAATGAGTATACATATGTCTGTCAAAAAGTTTGCGGAATTCTCGCCTAAAAGATGAGTAGCTATGTAATAATGGGTAATCCCTGTCTACTAATGGAATCGCCCAGTCAGCCGCCTACCCACTAAGGTATGAAATTACAAAAGCTACCTTGGCTTGGTCTGAGGGAAAACAGGCGGCTTTACAGGAAAAATGTAATTGACATTGGCTAAGGAAAGCAGCGCATCGTGCTGCTTCTCCTGTGAACCTTTCAGGGGGTGCTAGAGGGATGACAGGGGGAGTGGTTACCTGTACCACTGGCCTTCCCCCACCTATCGCCCCCGAAGGTTGATGTCTTTGAATAGTGTCTACCCTTGCCATTAATGTTTGAGTTTCAACTTGCAGATTTCCTAACATACCCGCTAGATCTGCCAGAGTTACTGTTTCGAGATCCATGACGCTCTGGCAGAACGTACCACGTGGGCTTCACGTTCTGTAAGGAATGCAGGTTGGTTCCACAGGAGCGTCAGGAATCCAAAGAATATTCCACAGCCTTCCCCTACGGCCTTCCGACTCTATCAAGCACTAGAATACGAGAGACACGCCAGGGGAAAACAGGAAGACAAAACAAGGAACGTTTTTGGGGAGGAAAAATATTCGATGGTGATCTTCAGGATTGGATGCGTGGTACTTCAATGAAGGGAACTGGATAACAGGTAGGCTGCAATGAAAGGTGAGTAAGTACTCTAGTTATAACACCTTATCTGGAATACTCTAAGATACCTTTACATAAAAAATATCACATACCCCAGGTTCTTAACGTGTTGCTGAATTAAACATATGGAGTCTTATATAAGGAACATCTTCTGGAGCTGTGGTAGGGATGACACAATATGTAAATGAGCACTTGTACACTAGATACTGGTAATAATAATATGGTCTAACTTGTCCCCTTCTTACTTCAACTGTCTTGTAACAGGCTTTGAAGAAACATTCACTAACGTATGGCATGAAAAGAACCTTCAGCCCACTTCTTCTGCTGATGTTTATGACCATCTATGAAAACCAAAACGGAATATATAAATCATGTGTGTGCCAATCGTGACAAAAGTATAAGTAGCGCAAAAGCGCTCTTACCGTGATTCCCTGTAGTGTAGCAGAAAAGCACCCACCCTGGTCCACGCAAGAATCACTCCAAATGCCAGGGAGCGGAAATCCAGTAAACAAATCAAGTGAAGGGAAGCAAACCGATACCAGGGGGTATGTAGGCTAATAGGAAGGGGATGGAAATAAAAGGACACTAGCTAACTGTCTAAATGGGAAAAAACAGGAGGGATAATGAAAAAACCTACACCGGACAGCGGAGCACAAGCCCGGCTGTCTGATGAAGTACACTCGAACAGAGATGAAAGGACGAGCCCAGCCGGATGGCGGAGCAAAGCCCGGCCGCCGGGCGAGACTCAAGGGCCAGGGGGGAAAGGAAGGTTCACGCCTAGTAACGTGAACGAACAACACTAGGGGGGAGCAAGGCTGAGCCCAGCCGGATGGCGGAGCAAAACCCGGCCGCCGGGCGAGACTCAAGGGCAAGGGGGAAACAGGCGCCCAAGTCTGAACGCCTGTAGGCAGCGAAATAGCTGTAGCTTGTAAGCGTAGAATCGAAGCCCGCTCAGGAGCGCGGGGGCCGATAACGCACAGCACAAACCAAACCGAAAGATCCAAGAGGAAATACGGAAGTCAGGCAACAGGATCCAGACGGATGCGGAAAACAAAGGGAGCTTGACGCCAGAACGTGAAGCGTCGCTCCTAGTTTCCTGGTGCTCTAAATAGCACTTTACTTAAAGGGACAGTGTATGGGAGTCTCGAGGCATGACAGGGGAAAGACCAACCGGAGACAATATAAGGTGTGATAAAGGCCGCTTTATTGGGAACAGGTGCATCTTAACACAATACCACATCCTTGGCTTTTGCCGTCCAAAACTAGACCTAACTAAATATACACATACCTGCCAAACCCCCACCCCCACCCCTAAAAAGTTCCCCCGCCAACCACATAAACATAAGTACCAACTACCCAAACGCTTGCCTGAACTGTTTAAACACTTGCCATATGTACACTCCCTCCCCCTCTGTCCAGGAAACCTCATTCCTCCTATCCTACCCCCCCCTTTAACTAGGGAAAAGCGCCACCCCAACAATAGTTTTACCAGCACCTGCCCCCAGCGACATCAGACCCCAGCTGACCTAACGAAAGAGCGCACCTGCTCCCAACAAAACCCCTCCAGAAACAATCCCCCGGACCCAGGAAACAACCCCCGCTCAAAAACCCACCCGAAAAGCAAGCCTCATAGGGAGGGCGGGCGGGACAACAATTCCCCTGCCTACTCGGCTGCTGGGTTACTGTCCACAAAATGGTGCACAGTGACCCAAAATGGCCGTACATATATCCCACCAGCCCAAAAAGAGCCCAAGCCAGCCCAAATCCTCCTAAGGAGCCCAACCAGCCCACACCAGCTTCCTGTCCCCTGGCTATTCTGTCACCACCCCTTTCCTCCCGGGGCCCCAAAATTCCCCGGGGGGGCGAGCCTTCCTCCGGTTGGCCACCCTCCACAAAGCCCCATTGGGGCCCATCGGGAGACTGGGAGGGGAAAGACCGACCGGAGACAATATAAGGCGTGATAAAGGCCGCTTTATTGGGAACAGGTGCATCTTAACACAATACCACATCCTTGGCCTTTGCCGTACAAAACTAGACCTAACTAAATATACACATACCTGCCAAACCCCCACCCCCACCCCTAAAAAGTTCCCCCGCCAACAACATAAACATAAGAACCAACTACCCAAACGCTTGCCATATGTACACTCCCTCCCCCTCTGTCCAGGAAACCTCATTCCTCCTATCCTACCCCCCCCCTTTTAACTAGGGAAAAGCGCCTCTCGAAAGCCCCATACAGCTTTCGACCCCCCCCCCCTAGGACCCCTGTACCTTTGGATACCTGCGCACCCCAACTGCTCGATCCACTGCCTCCTTCAGTTGCACAATATAGAGCTCCATCCCATATCGTGACAAATGCACACCATCCTCCCTGAAAAAATACACCGCCCAATACCTCAGTTCAGGGTGCTCCATCCTACCCAAACCTTCTTTCTGACAAAATGCCCGCATTTCCCTGGTAATTTTCCTCCGCGTCCTGTCAATAGCAGCAGGCCTCTCTTCTCCCCTCCAGCATCGCCTAGGAATGAATTCCGACCAAATGACATAACACCCTGCCCACTGCCTCCGAATTTCTAGCAAATCCCTCTTAATCTGTTTCACAAGTGCCAGCCCTTTACACTGCACCAAATCATTTTCTCCCAGGTGCATGACTACCACATCCGGACAGACCCCCCCCCCCCCCTGCACAACATTGTTTAAAACCGGCACCAACTCGTGCCAACGCATGCCCCCTTTTCCCCCTCCAATGACACCTGAATAACTGGTCATCTAACTCCGAATTGAGGTTCCTGTTTTTCTCCCATTCGGCCCTCTCCGCTCTCTTAACAAAGGAATGGCCCACCACGTAAATGCTCATCGCTGTCGCAGTAGGCCCCGCCACCGCACCTGTAAAGATACAAATGTAAGCAATGGGCCAAACATGTTCACGTCACTCCACACCTACCCCCCGCATTCTAACGTACGTCCTATAGCAGTCCAATTTCGAGCGTCCCAGCCTTTTTATCTCCTCCTTACCCCAACCCCTTCGCGCCGCCTCCGTCGCCGCACCAATACGAAAGGAATGCGTCCCGAATTCCTTCGAGTCCTCACCCATAACCCGTAGGGCGTGCCGCAGGACCCATAGTAACTGAGCCGCCGTCACCCAACCTGCCTCACCCCGGCCGAAAACCTCCGCTCCGTCCTGCGCCTGCCCTCCCGCCAGTCGTCTCCGCCACTCCGCCGGACACACCGCCTCCGCCCCTCCAGGACCCAGCACCACCCAAGTACCCTCTCCACGCTGATCAGTCTTAGACCTTCGCAGCCGCACCGCCACCTCCCGGCCCCGCAACTCCACTTCCCCCCACCTCACTCCCAGCCGTCCTTGCAACCCCACCAACTCCGACACCCGGAATGCACCAAAAAACATCCACGACATCAGCGTGGAAAGCAAAACCGTCTCCGCCTGATCTCTGCACACTCCCGGTAAGCGGCGCACCAAGCCCTCCAGTATCACCTCCGTAATAGGACGCTGCTGCCGCACCCGCACCCCCTTCTCCCTCTCCCACCCCTCCAAAAGACGCCCCCCAACTCTCCCGCCGACGGCACATAACCCCACCAGAGCTTTCCCATGAACGCCACCTCGGCCAACTTCCCTGCGATCGTCACCCTCGCCAGTCCTTTGTCCATCAAACCGAGCATGAACTGCACCACTTGCTCCTCCCGACGCCACTTGTCCCGTTGCCTTACCGCTCCAAAACGTAGAAACTCCAGCCAAGCCTGCTTGTACGCTCTCCACGTGGACGCCGCCAGAGACGCCTTCACCAACTGAACGACCCACGCTCTCCTACCAACCAAAGCTCCACCGGCACCTGCGTCTTGACTGCGGCCACCTCCGTGGCTAGCCCATGGAACCTCTGCCACTGTGAACGAGAAAAAGCATCCGCAATGTCATTGTCCACCCCCGGTACATGCTGCGCTCGAAACAAAATGTCATGCTCCAAGCACCTCAAGACGAAAACGCGCATCAGTTTCAGCACCTGTGTCTCCCTCGCGGACTGCCGATTCACCACCTGTCCACCCTGAACAAGACACGCTTGTGCGCCAGAGCCTGTGCCCACACTGTCACCGCCACCACCAACGGAAAAAGCTCCAGGAACGCGATACTCCGTCCCCCCGCTTGCCAATGATCCGGCCATTGCTCCGCGCACCATCTCCCTGCCCAGTACAGACCGAAGCCGCCGACTCCCGCCGCATCTGAGGACATCGTAACGTCCCACTCCCAGTCCTCCGGGGGCGCCATGGGCACTCCATTAAAACGCCCCAGAAAAGCCAGCCACATGCTCAAGTCCTCCTTCGAACCCGCCGACAGGCTAACGTGATGGTGTGGCAACGTCAGACCGGGCAATGCCAGCCCCAGCCGATGACAAAACATCCGCCCCATCCGCACAACTCGGCACGCAAAGTTCAAATGTCCCAACAACACCTGTATTGTGTTTTTATCTAGGAACGTAAATTGATATTCCTATTTTATGCCCTTGTACGGTTATAATAAATAATATCCCTATAAAGGCATAAGAATCATATCCATATTTAGTCGTAGCCCATGCAGTCACATTAAGCAAGGCTACTTCCCCGGACTCCTAGAAAGCACAACGAGTTCTCTAAACAAACCAAACCTCCAGCAACCTGGGAAATCCCCATTGCTTTTGTTTTGATTTCGTCCTAGAACTCCTGTGAAGCACTGTAAGAACGGCCAGTTCTTAGGGACATCTTTATTGACGTCTTATGTCCAACCTTACGTCAAACCCGGCACCTTTCAGGTATAAATATACCAACGTTGCACTAAGCAAACACACGGTGGTGGTTTTGGAGCAGAGCAGCTATCTACTTGCCCGAGAGCCCAGCTGATGCGAGAGCCCACGTACGCTGCCCCTCCCTTTTTGACGCACTGAGAGAGACGCTGTCTTTTCTCCTGCCGAGAAATCCAGCTCCGGTGTTTCCAGATACCTTCGCGGGTTACTGGGATATCGAGTCCTGAGAGAGAGATACAAGACCTCCTGCTTTCTATTACCCAGGTACGGAGCTGACTAAACCCTTAAAGAGAATTCTTGAGTCAGATTCTTGGCAAAACAAACTTAACTTAAACTGCTACTTTCTTACTCCTTCCCACGTATTAGGCTTAGGTCAGGTACATAGGGGGTAGGCGTATTTAGAAGCACCAGTTGAGTACGTTAGTCAATGTATATATGTATGTATATATTTTATCTATTTTAAAGTATCATATGGCTAAGAAACCATATCAATGCTTTTACAGTATTATTTTATAATCCTCCTTTTACTGTACGCACTTTACTTTACTATGAGTATTGCAATTGTGGCAATTCATTTCTCTTGCATGAGAAAGAAGACTGCTCGATAAATTACACCTTTTATTGAAAACGCCCGTCTTTCTTTTCTCTGCACTCTGGTGAAACTAAGTATGCACACTTGACTGAGTGAAATAGCTGTCTATTGTTTTCACACGACTCTAGAGATACACTCTTATTCTGAGGGAGCAAAGTTATCATGTTATATGGTTGTCAGAAGCTAATCCCTTCTTGTCTATCCAGGGAGGTTAAGCTCCTCCTCGTTTATTCGAGAAAGTTTCTAGTGACCTCTGAGCTAGCTGGCAAAAAACCTTAAGCCTAATATAGTCAGTAGAGACCTAGTCTACCTCAGTCCTACGTCTACACTGCTGAATATATTATTCCAATGCGTAGGAACTACACTACATGGCGCCCAACGTTTGGTAAGGCGATAAATCTAACGCAAGACGTTAGAGTAACTCAGTCGTGCTTTTTCACACAGACCCCTTTTCCCGTAAATACTCCAAAAGACGTCTGGAGTGGGTAAAAGGTTAAAATCCGCCGGAACTTAGAAGGAAGAGATTCCTATGTATCGTTTTTGGTTTAGTCAACGTTGAAGGATACAGTGTTCCAAAAATATTGTGCACCTAATCTTTGTTTCCTTGAAACTTGATCTGCAACAAAACCTTTCTGTTAGTAAAAAATGTCAGAAAGCTAGAATAGCAGCTCAACTCCTAGCGGATGACACGAGTCTCCGAGAAAACGACCTGAATGCTATACTCATTCCGGTCAACATAAGAAAAACTATAACTCTTAAACTTATAGAAAACGGACTAACACCACGAGGTGGTACAGTCATATTCATGATAGAGGCCCATGAATATCGGCAGACAGAGGTATTCTATTCATGGATAAACTTTCCAGCAGCAAACGCTGTAACACACGAATTCCACTATTACAAAATAGAGGAACCTCCGGAAGAGTACACCCCTTTCGAGGAGGTGGAAATCCCATTAAATTACCAAGAGCACCTGCTCTGGTTTAAAGGCGCCCTAAAACTTAACAATCACATCACTAGGCTCGGTCCACTAGGTAGACCAGGAGCAACGTGGCCGGTTCTAGCCAGCTACACACCACATCCAGACATAGAAAAAATGTCAGACCGGGAACTATTAGCACAGCTAAAACAACTGATTAAAATACATAGACAAATTAGTCCAATATGTAATGCGGACTACAACGGTCCAACCAGCAATTAACATTCCACAGCTGACCCCTCATCAGGGGAACACAAACAAAATAACACCACAGAACATACAATCATGTCTGGGTAAAGTACCCACAATACGGGAACAAATTCCATTCTGGTTAGCACAAAAAATTACTCAAATAGAGGCAGTATTTCCGGATACTACCCCTACTGAGAAACACAGAATTCTGACTATCTGTCTTCCAATGGGGATCGCACCACATGTGGAGGACTGTGACACTTGGGGCACAGTCTTTGCTTCCATTTACACAAAAACACATGGTGTTCCGTCCATGGCTGTAATACCAGATGTGCTAAGAGATTCAAAATGAATACAGTCCAGAACCTGCTTTAACTCTGGGTATGAAATTACTGAAAGACTTCAAACAGGTCTCGGCTATATTATTAGCCAACATAAAAGGAGAAGCAGCATCTGTGGCGATCCGCCAGAAATTGAAAGAAACAGATATAGCAGAACAACCATTTGAACTTGCCAGAATCATAGAAAAATCCTATGAAGAACTAGGAAGAGATAGTTTGGGTGGGAAACCAGTAAAACCCCAACTAACTGAAAATCCTGAAAAGATATTTATTAAAAATAATCTAAATACTCCAAAAAAGAGCTGGGATGGAAATAAACAATCCACTCCCAAAGAAAAAAGATTCCAGTCCAGAGGAAGGTCTCCTCGGCGGAGAGACAGATCTCCGGACCAAGGACACAAGTCTCCCCAGAGGGAGCTCTCTGAGAAAAGATACAACCTTAGAAATAGGGATAATTTGAAAAAACCTGATAGATATCAAGATATTGATACACGTCCCTCTCGATCGTTTCAGACTTCCTCGCAGAAATCGGAAAGAAGAGGACGGTCAGAACACAGGGAAGAGCACGTCAAGTCCAAAGACAAGGAACCTGCTCATCAAAATAAAAAATTACTATTTCCAAGAAAGAAGGTAGCCAGTATTAAAATAATTAAACATGCCGAGGATACTGAGGACACAACTGAAAAACGGAGAGTGGGCCCAGACAATGCTAGACAGCGCAGCAGAAGTGACCATAGCTCGCAAGATCCTAATGAATCATCTGGAGACAGTGGACACGAATGAATAAATTCAGGTGGAACCTGCAGATACCAGAGTTAGCAAACCTCATAAAATATACGAAATAACATTACGTATAGAGGGAGATAAGACTAGGAAAGTAAGGGGTCTATTTTGGGATAACCTTTCGAAAGGCTATGACATCCTTTCAGCTGAGAAAGACTGGCCACCAAAGTTTGTCAGGGAGTGCCCTCATGGCAAAGAAATAATTATGCCTGCATTCTCAAATCATATTCCAATGCATAGAAAATATACATATGCAAGAAAATGGGCAGTAGCCCAAGCTCCTGCATGATATAAAAATCATGTAGGATGGGATGAGGACTCTCCTCCTCACAAATTCCAGTTAAAATATCAACCAACTGCACAAAGGCAGTACCCAATTACGCAGGAAGCTAAAAAACAAGTCAGGGAGATCTTAGATCAACTTGAATACCAGGGGGTGATTGAAACATGCACCTCGCAAATGAACAATCCTTTGTTTCCTGTCTCCAAGCCAGACGATTCATATCGTCTAGTTTTGGATTACAGACACCTTAACTCATGTTGCAAGACATTTGCAGTACAAAACTCACACAGTGCAGCACTAATGAATAACATCGTGTGCAAAAAATACAAAACGACATTAGACATCTCTAATGGATTCTTTTGTCAAAACATTGCACCTGAAAGCAGGTATTTGACCGCTTTCTCAATAATGGTGTCACAGAAAAAATTCTGTCGACTCCCACAGGGATTCAAGAATAGCCCAGGATTATTCTCAGCAAGGGTAACAGAGTTACTACAAATGTATGATGATGAGGCATTATCTTATGTCGATGACATCTATCTAACAGATGATGACCTGGATACTCACTTGAAAAGAGTAAACACTATAATACTTGGGTTTGCAGCAGAGGGTTACAAATTCAACTTTAAAAAGTCACGAATTGCCCATCTAACAGTCCTGTTTTTAGGATATGAATTATCAAGTGAAGGCAAAAGCCTAGCAGACAACTTCTTAGAAAAGTGCGCTGTACTCCAAGCACCTAAAACGCTGAAGAACTTACAATCAATACTAGGTTTCCTGAATTTCGGAAGAACATACATTCTAAATTATGCAGTGAGGGTTAAACCTCTCTATGAATTAATAAAACCTGATTTCAAACCAATCAATTGGACTCAAAAACACACAGAAATTTTGAGATCATTGCAAACAGACATGTTCACTAAAACAAAATTACAAACACGCGAAAATACACGCAACCTTGTAATCAGAGTCATCCCAGGAAGATGCGGATTCACGTACCTGACCTCTAATGAGGGAGAAAAGGTACCAATAACTTACAAATCACACTTGTACACACAAGCTGAAAAAACATTCAGTCTTCTAGACAACATTGTAAATGCGGTTCAAACTGCTGTAGCAAAAGAAAGAGCCCAAGCTCAAGGCAAAAGGATAACTGTTTTAACAGCAGAATCAGCCTTTGAGGCATTAACAAGCCCACGCAATTTGACTACCGTGGCATTAGATCCAAAATGGATCAAATGGGTTAATTCTCTTGCTGCAACAGACGTAGTATACGAATTTGATCCTAATTTGAAAACACAAGAATTTCTCCAATATGAATATAAATGTCCGCTGCCGACTGAGATTCTGCCTCTAGAACACTCCGGCTGTATAATATATACAGACGGATCAGCACAACCCGCAGTTGGGGGTAAACAAGCTTACAGTGCTGCGTGCGTGATTGTTAAAGGTCGTTGGCACGAAGGAAAATTTAGACCACTGGTCACTAAAACGCAATCTCTAAAAGACAGTTCAGGTCTACGTACTGAACTGCTAGCTTTAAAAATGGTGCTCGATATTGCCGATCGTGAATTCCCGACACAAATAGTGTGCGATTCGCATTACTGCGTCCAATCTTACAATAATGACTTGCAGAACTGGGTTCAAAACGGTTACAAAGATGACACAGGTGCCACAATAAAGCATAAGCAGCTTTGGGAACAGGTAGTTCTTTTACAGAAAGAACTACAAAAGACTCACGTGATACATACACTGAGTCATCAGCGTGATGGCGTTCACGCTGGAGGGAATTCATTGGCTCACAGAGCCACAGCGGAAGCAACTCAACCGGCTTCCGTAGCCACAAAAAAGCGTTCAGAAAAATACATAGACGGGGAAACCATGCTGGCGGTAAAAACTTCTTCAAAAGACGACTGTGCAGCATTACCTGTGAACTATCCACTCAATTATACATACATAATCGATGCAAACTCCGTTCCTTTTGCTCGAATCCCTGGAGTCGGGGATAGAGTAATTCCAAACACGAACAGGAGAGTCTTGTTAATAGCAGACGCACACATGGGTGAAGGTCTAAGGCACCAAAAGATTAAGGAATCTCTGAAAGAATTACAATCAGAATACTGGTGGCCGGGAATGGGCCTGCAACATCACAAATTTGCAATAAACTGTCCAAACTGCAACAGAGATCGCAGTGGTGAACCAGTCGGAGTTTTGCCATGGCTCTTCGTTTAGATAGCATAAGACTATCTATATGAAATACCCAGCAGAAAAAAATGCGTCCCATTAACATTCAAGACTAGATGCACTCAAAATGTAGACACCAGCCTGGCTGACGCCAGAACTGTTATAAAAGATTTGCGAGTCTTTATCGGCACATACGCAATTGGCATGCTACATTCTGACCAGGGTCCTGCTTTTAGCTCTCGAGCTTATAAGGAGGCCATGACCAGAATGGGCATTGCATTGCGGTACTCTTGTCCCTTCCATCCTGAGGGAAATGGGATTGTGGAAAGAAAAAACCGGGACATAAAGCAATCTATAACGGCGAGGGTATTAGGTTCGGGTGATGGGTGGGTCCAACATTTAACAAGTGTCCTACGTAGTCTTAACAATCTGCCAAGAAATTCTCTAAAAGGTTTCAGTCCGTACGAACTATTGTTCGGGACTAGAATGCATATTCAGGACTTAGATAGTCAGACTTCAGTGGTAGAAGAAAAATGCTTTGATATCAAAGTTCGTTTGGCTATTTTACAGGACTTAAATGAAACAAGAAAAGACCTAAAGTTAAAACAGCAGCCAACCGCCACTGAAGATAAACCACCTGTCCCAGCAAGGCCTGTCTGGATTCCAAAGATTGGGGATCTGCTCAGAGAGAAGATCGCGGTGAAGAAGGAATTTGGGCCTTCTTACAGAAAAGCAGTACCTGTCTTAGCTATCAGCGGAACAAGATCAGTTGTACTACCGCCCCTTGCTGGTAAAAAGGAGAACCGAGTTGTATCCATCGACCTGGTAAAACCACAATCATGTGGCCAATAATAAGTAGTAGACCCAGTGGACTCCCAAGAAGTAGCAGAGTACCAAAACTTGCTACAATACAAGAGGTTCAAACTGAGAGACTAATCACATTTGATAAACCTGTGGTGAATAAAAAAAACTATTCAACTATGCCATGGAACTTGTGCCTCTTGAAACCCAAATTGCAACAGTTCGTCAAGAAACACCAGTCTACAACGATGTAGCATCAGACTATGCTAATGAATCAAAAATTGCAAAAGCAAATGAAAATCCGGAAGCAATTCCAACAATTGACAGAACTGCATCTGGCTACTTCATCAATTTCGATGACTTTTCTGAGGATCCAAGCGAGCCTGAAGAACAGTCAACAACAAAAACTTTTAAAGACAAAGTAACTGAACTCTTTCATCAACTCAAGGAAACCTATCTGATTTCTCCATGGATTGAATTTTGGATTGTGTTAGGTGTACTTTTCCTCCTGCTTTGGCTCATCATGGTTCTTTGTTTGGGAAAATTCATTGAGGGAAAATACAGTACAATGGACACACCAAATCAGAACATCAACTTGGTCCTAAAGCCACACAAGTCATCTCACATCGAGAAAAGAGAACTATCATCAGTGAATGTCACAGCCAATCCAATACCCGGTGGGGTAGCATGGGACAAAACGGATTACGAAATCTATGGCCCGGTCGAGCTCTTGAAATATCCACACCAGTTCAAGGTTTCATTAAGTGACTTTGTAAAACCGAGTACATTCTCTGATGATTGGGACTTTGAAAGTATTAATGATATGATGTCAGATTTAGTATTGTCAGCAAAATTTACAGAACATGATTACTTACAGGGTTCATCAAACTAAGAAGAAATGTATTGTTATAATCACTTTGCACATCACTATTTGCATAAATCTGCTCAGCCTAGAAATGTTTTTAGTTATAATCAATGGGAACATTGTGCTACTCCACCAAAAGGAAGTTCAAAAACATTTTTCGGGAAATTTCCGTACTTCTCAGGGTTTAACACAAGTGATGCAGAAACGTTTTATTTCAAAATGTTAAATAAGACAGGAATGAAAACAATGCTGACAAATACTAAATTGATCTATTCGGAAACATTTTATGAAAAAATTATTACATTTGGTTTTGATTTCTGGAAAAACAACATTGAAACAAAAACCATCTGGGGTACCAAAGATTGGCAGGTCCAAGGTTTAGAAGCATTATTTAGAGCCTGCATGATCCCAGAACAAATTGTATTCTTGAATGACACCATTCAACAGACAACCTGTCTTGGCCTAGCCAAGATAAAAGATTTAAACAAACCGTCTATTCCAAAGCCAACACCTGACAGTAATAGCACTACAGATGTTGAGATAGACGTATCCCATATTTTTAACCAAAACAAAACTCATCCTGATTGGAAGAAATGGTTGATCTGTCCCACAGACACAAATAACTGTCAAGATAGATTCCTGAACAAAATACAGGGGTTAAAAATGACCAGGTCAGACCCTAGATACTCCCAGAGACAACATCCAGGGATAGTTACAACATACAGTGTAGGGAAAATCTGCCTCGAATGGCTACAGAAATCCACACTGGCTGAAATTAAGCAACACTTTACTTTACTTAAAGACGGTGCTGACTTGCGTGATTTCATAATGGGACCACGCAAACAGCATCAAAAACGTTTCATAGCGGCCGGTATATACGCTGCATACAACGAAGCTTGGAAAGAAACACAAATTGAAACAGCAGATGAAATACGAGAAATTGATCGTATTAATTTGGAAAAATCATTTTCTGTTGTGGACAATGGGTTAATGACTCTGTCCTCCAGGATATATTCACTGGACAGTATTGTATCATCTGCTATTGATATAATAGAGCAGGACTTATTAATGTTACAACACGGTCAGACCCAATTGCGTTCTATTGTACAGCTTGGCTGGACGTTGCAAAATATGCATTCAGGCCACGTGCCCTGGCGTTTAATCAACACAACGTCATTATTCTTTATCTTTAACCTTACTGATACACAAATCAGTATGGCACAAAAAGGAGCAGACTATACGATTCTGAGCATTGAAAAACATGAGAGATTACCATTGACAATATCAGAAAGACCTGTCATTGAATGGATAATACACGGAATAATTACAATTCCGATAACAACTTTCCAATTTAAATACTGCCAAGAGTATATACCAGCGGGCCAGTATGAAAGGTTGGGTAAAGGGTACATTAAGTCATCATGGAAATTGCCTTACACACACACATGTTACAGTGAAAAGAAACAGAATGTATTTCTTATTGGTAACAATTGTAAACGATCACTGAGCGGTACACTTCTTTGTGAAGGCATTAACTTGCACGGAGGCTGCAAGGGGAATTCAAATAACCTTTCATGTCACCAACATGGCACACCTGCAACACGAATAGAGCCATTCCTTAGACGGCTTTCTAACGGGAGTTACATTCTAATAGTGCACCACAGCTGTTGTGGCATGGTGCCAGGGAAAGCCTATCTCGTGAGCGTGAGTTCCATGGTCACTTGCTGTATGCAAGTATTGTATCCAAACAGCACTCCAGATACGGAGGCAACAATTTGGCCTTCTTTGAATATCTCTTCTATTCGAATTGATACTTTAAGCAGAATAAAGTCTGTTCTTTTACAGACAACTGTGCCCTTAACGTCATCAAAAGAAACGTATGATCTGCAAGTTGCAAGGACAACGGCAGAGATACATAGCCTTTTATCTACAAATTGCCCAGTGCATTTCATAGAAATGCTAAGCCAAATCCTAAATATGTCAGATACCAGTGGTATCCCACATATATTTAAGACAATTTTTTCGGGACTGTTAACACCCTTCAAAACAGTTCTGGGTATTTTTCCTAATTTTGTCCATTCTGTCTTTGGCGGCCTACCACTCCTTTTGGGACTCTTAGCAGGAACTTTATTTTTGATACTTCTGCTCCGATATGGCAAGCCAAGCCGCAGACAAGACTCCAGCAACGATGGAAGAAACGATCCTAGCTATACTCTATCGGGACCGCATAACTAAAGTCCTTGGATTAGCCAGGCTAAGAGATCTGAATATGACCTGGTTTCTTTCATTCAGACCCATCTGGCAGAATTGCATCTTACCTGTGCTTCGATGTATGCTATGCGGAGAAGAATGCGTGTTGGATGTCTGTCTTACACTACCATCAGCAGTACCATTGGATACAGATACTTTGCTAAGTCCTGTAACGGCTCATGCATCGCGTTGTCCCCAGCGGCTACCCATTCTGATGACGGCATTCGTTGAAACTTCCCCACTACGATTAGGTGGTAGTGAAGTACGAGATGAGAGCAGCATCACCCAGGTACGACCTTCTGTGAGCATTGCTGATCCTGACATCGACGATAGCAATCATGCTCAAGACTGCACTGTTGCGGCATTTTCAAACTTGGTCGAACTTTCACCTGAAGCGGTAGACCACTTTTTTGAAAGTCTGTCTGAAATGATGTTCTCCCCTGAACAAAAAGAATAACTTTTCAGCAAAGAGCACACAGCGTTCCCTGAACTCTGAATTCGGCCTTCAGCTTTGATAAACAAGAGCTACTGAAAATATTTGGAACTATTTTTTTCTTCTCCACTGAAAGCAAGATTATTTTTTTTCCAATTTCAAAATATTAACTTTTTTCTGGCACATGTACTCTGCTTAAAGTAGAACTATTCTTAGAGAACATAGCTTCTATTTTTGGAACTCTAGAGACAATATATTACCTCAGCCTCTAGCACATTTACAAACAACTGTATTTATATGTGATGGAATGGTCTCAACCTTCTTTTCTGTATTAAGAGCCATTTCATGTGTAAATTTCGCAAATCACTCAGCTGATATATATATGCATCCTTTTAACTGAATGATTACACTGCTTGAATAGCGTACAGTACCAATAATCATTTTTCGTGTATTTCGTATACACCATTTCAAATGCAATAAAATGTCTTTTGGGGTGGGTTGGAATACACATGCACCTTTTATATGTTTACTATTGCTTAGTTTTAGTAATGATGGACATTAGATCGTGGAGTGGGTATTGTGTTTTTATCTAGGAACCTAAATCGATATTCCTATTGTATGCCCTTGTACGGTTATAATAAATAATATCCCTATAAAGGCATAAGAATCATATCCATATTTAGTCGTAGCCCATGCAGTCACATTAAGCAAGGCTACTTCCCCGGACTCCTAGAAAGCACAAAGAGTTCTCTAAACAAACCAAACCTCCAGCAACCTGGGAAATCCCCATTGCTTTTGTTTTGATTTCGTCCTAGAACTCCTGTGAAGCACTGTAAGAACGGCCAGTTCTTAGTGACATCTTTATTGACGTCTTATGTCCAACCTTACGTCAAACCCGGCACCTTTCAGGTATAAATATAGCAACGTTGCCCTAAGCAAACACACGGTGGTGGTTTTGGAGCAGAGCAGCTATCTACTTGCCCGAGAGCCCGGCTGATGCGAGAGCCCACGGACGCTGCCCCTCCTTTTTTGACGCACTGAGAGAGACGCTGTCTTTTCTCCTGCCGAGAAATCCAGCTCCGGTGTTTCCAGATACCTTCGCGGTTTACTGGGATATCGAGTCCTGAGAGAGAGATACAACACCTCCTGCTTTCTATTACCCAGGTACGGAGCTGACTAAACCCTTAAAGAGAATTCTTGAGTCAGATTCTTGGCAAAACAAACTTAACTTAAACTGCTACTTTCTTACTCCTTCCCACGTATTAGGCTTAGGTCAGGTACATAGGGGTAGGCGTATTTAGAAGCACCATTTGAGTACGTTAGTCAATGTATATATGTATGTATATATTTTATCTATTTTAAAGTATCATATGGCTAAGAAACCATATCAATGCTTTTACAGTATTATTTTATAATCCTCCTTTTACTGTACGCACTTTATTTTACTATGAGAATTGCAATTGTGGCAATACATTTCTCTTGCATGAGAAAGAAGACTGCTCAATAAATTACACCTTTTATTGAAAACGCCCGTCTCTCTTTTCTCTGCACTCTGGTGAAACTAAGTATGCACACTTGACTCAGTGAAATAGCTGTCTATTGTTTTCACACGACTCTAGAGATACACTCTTATTCTGAGGGAGCAAAGTTGTCATGTTATATGGTTGTCAGAAGCTAATCCCTTCTTGTCTATCCGGGGAGGTTAAGCTCCTCCTCGTTTATTCGAGAAAGTTTCTAGTGACCTCTGAGCTAGCTGGCAAAAACCTTAAGTCTAATATAGTCAGTAGAGACCTAGTCGACCTCAGTCCTACGTCTACAATGCTGAATATATTATTCCAATGCGCAGAGCCTATTGGGAATATAGGAACTACACTACACCTGCACCTCCCGCACCGTCACCTTCCGCCTGGCCAACATGCCCCTCACCAAGTCCATCATCACCACTCGCTTATCCTCTGGTAGGCGTGCTTCCATGGCCGCTGAGTCGAGCTCTACACCGAGGAAAGACAGCACCATGCTGGGACCCTGCTTCTTCTCCGGCGCCTAAGCAACCCCTAGGTAACCCATCAAGTCCGTAAAACTGTCCAGCTGCTGCTGGCAGTCCGTCAAACCGGGCCGACCCACCAGGAAGAAGTCGTCCAAGTAGTGTGTCATCGCCTCAGAGCCTGTGCGCCAGGAAAAATCCCACTGCAAGAAGGAGCTGAACCTCTCAAACAATACACACGACACGGAGCACCCCATGGGAAGCGCTCTATCCACGAAAATGAGGCCGTCAAGCTGGATCCCCAGCAAGTGATGGTCCGCCGGATGCACCGGCAACAACCTAAACGCAGATTTCACATCACATTTTGCCATGAGTGCACCCCGCCGTCACCAGCCTCCTCGCCACGTCCACGGACGAGTACGACACCGACGCCAAACCCGCCGAGATATAATCATTCACCGACGTGCCCTCCGGCCATGATAGATGCTGAATCAGTCGAAACTGACCCGGCTCCTTTTTCGGAACCACCCCAATCGGTGAAATGATTAAGTCCGGCAGGGGTGGCTCCTGGAAAGGACCCGCCATCCTCCCTTCCTTCACCTCCTTGAAAAGCTTCTCCCGAACGATACCTCTGTGCGCGTTCACTGACTTCAGATTCTGCGCCCACCGAGCGATCCGCAGACCCTCGTACCCCAACCAAAAACCCTCCCTAAAGCCCCGACGCAGCACGGCCGCATCATCCGCCCGCGGATAAGCCGCCAAAAGAGGTTCAAGCCTGTCCAACCTAACCGGTGTACGAGCCTTTTCCCAAGGCACCCCCTCCCCCCCTGCCACCCCCTTTCCCCCCACCGGGAGCTGTCGCCGGCTGTTGCCCCTGTGCGGGCCCTCCCCGAGCCCCCAGCAGCGCACCACTGGGTGTCTCCTCCCGCACTTGGCGCATTCGTGCCGAAAACGGCACATTTGCCTGAGACAGGATCCCCTGTTGAAGTCCCAGCAGGCCCCGACGCTGTGTGTACTCCCGGTGTCCCCCGACCCCACCCCCCCACGGGTGGGGCGGGCTGTAAAGGGAGGCGGCACCAGCGGAAGCCCACTGGCCGTATAGATTGTGCGGCCAAACTTTGCCCCACTCATTGTCTGCTGATACAAGTCCGCATCCAACTCTCCCCACTGCGCCTCCGGGTCCGATGTCATGCGCGCCCGAAACTCCTCGTCGTAATGCGACCAAGCGTAACCTCCGTACGTCACCTGCGCCCGCCGCACCACATCCATATATTTGAACAAAGCGGGTGGGTAGTTTTCGCAATACACGCTGGCGTAGATCAGGAATGCCGCCGACCAATTCTCAATGGTCACAGGAACCTTTGGGCGCACAGCTAACTCCTGCTCCTCTTCCTTCGAACCCTCCTTGGCCATCAACTCCCTGTGAAGCAACTTCAGAATCTCCACATACTCCCCCTTCCAGATCTTCTCCTTAGTTGCCAGTGACAAATGCGCCCCCAGTGGCTTCGCTACCCCCATATAAGGGAGCTTCCTGATCGGTACCTCACAACTCTCCTTCGCCCCAACGCTAGACGCCGCCGACCCTCCGGACTTCGCCGCATCTCCCATCCCCGTGCTCGCCACCGCCGCGTCTCCCGCCGCCTCCTTCACCTCAGTACACACCCCGGCATCCACCACATACCTGCCCTTCACCAATCTCACCTCATCCCCTCTCTCTGCATCCGTACCCACAGACACCTGGCCTCCTCCTCCATCCGCACCCCCAGACCCAGACACCCGGCCTCCATGAGGCCCACCCGAGCCACTCCCCAGCCGTGTACCTGCCTTACCTGGCGTCCAGGCTGGCGTCCGCACCGGATCCCGCCGCCTAACCAGTTCTGCTGGGGGGGGCCGTCACTCGCGGCACCGTCTGCCGGGGGCGTACCTGCAAAAGACTTCCAACAGAATTACTCGTTTCCCCCTCCCCCTCCCGCAGCTCCCCTTCCTCCTCTGACTCCATCTCCCCCCTCGGTCTCCATCCCCCCACTATCTGGCCTGGCCACCTCCTGTGCTCACCCTGCTTAAACCTGCCTTGTCCCTGCACGCCTGCATCAACACCCCCAAATCCACGCTCTCCCACCCCTCCCTTTCAGCTTGGTAATCCATGTAGCCTGACACAGTCGCACTCCATCTCCGTCCCCCGGTGGCCGTCTCGACCCATCGGGAGGGGGGCGGTGGAGACCTATGGCCCTGCCATCTGCTGTCCTCACGTGCATGGTCCCTTGGTGGAGTGCGACCGCCCGTACTAGGCAGAGCCGGCCCATCCTGTCGGCGGGTTGGAGCCGCATGCTGCTCACCCGAGCCCCCTGCCAACTGCTCCTGCCAAGAAAGCTCACCCCCTTCGCCCCCCAACCACCTGATGCGCCCCTTCCCCTGGCCGCCGAATGCCCTCCCCATCGCGCCGGTCGTCCTCCCCACCCCCTCCCCCACCACGGACCCCCCGAGCCCCCGTCCCCCCCGTGCCCACCCCCAACCCCCACATGCCCCACAACCCCGCGACCCCCCCGCTACCACCCGCCACCACCCCTCTTGGCTCCACTCTCCGACCCACCCCTTCCCTCCCCCCTCCCCCACCCCCGTCCACCCCCAGCCCCCGAGGCAGCGCCCCCCCCCACTCGCCCCCTGTCCACCCTCGCCGCACCCCCTTCGCCCTCCAGCCACCCTCAACCCCCGGGGCGACACCGGCCTGCTGGGCCCCACCAGGCCCCCTCCCCTTCTGACGACGACCCCCAATCCAGGTCGCTCTCCCTCCCCCTTCCCCCTGCCACCCCCTCTTCCTCCGTTTCTTCAATCAGCATAGGTGAGCCACCCTCTACTCCAGCTGGCCCCCCAGCCCCGCCCCCTGTCTACTTCCTGGGCCGCCCCCCACCCCCACTCCCCACACCGTGGCAGCCGGGCAACCCCCCGTTAATCCCCTTCCCCCCCCCGGGCACACTCCCTCCCTGTATCACAGGCACCTGCCCTCCGTCCCCTCCCGTCAACCCCTCCAGCCAGGCACTCCTCCTCGACTTCCGCGCCCCCCCACCCCTCTTCCCCCTGGCAGCCCCCTTCCCCCCCGCGCCGCCATCTAGGGCCCCACCTGCCTCCCCGTCGCAGACTGCCCCCCCTCACCCCCCGCCCCTTTACGAACTCCAGCGGCGCCTTCTGCGCCCCTCCTCGCCTCTTCCCCGGCCTTCCTCCCCGGCTCAGCGCCCCAGCCACCCGCCGGCCGCCGCCGCGCATCGCCCCACCTCCCTTCCCCGCCCCACCTCCCTTCCCCGCCCCCTCCTCGTTCGCGACCTCGGAGGCTCACAGGCCGCCACAGCTGCCGCGGCGCCATCTGCAGCGCACCGCGGGGGCCTTACCCGGACATCACCACGCAACAGGTCCATCCTGCCCGCTTCCCCTAAGAGGCGCAGCGCCTCCTTCACTCGGGGGTCCGACAACGCCATCGCCGCCATGCCGCACCAGGTAACTCCGCTCCAGCCGACCGCACGCTGACAACACGACCTGCTGCCCTGCCGCTTATCACCACACGCCACCAGGTTCTATCCGCGACAACGAGCGCTCGCTACCCCCTGCTAAAACCTCCTACTCCCCACACTACTACAAATTTAGACAACAATTCCCCTGCCTACTCTGCTGCTGGGTCACTGTCCACAAAATGGTGCACAGTAACGCAAAATGGCCGTACATATATCCCACCAGCCCAAAAAGAGCCCAAGCCAGCCCAAATCCTCCTAAGGAGCCCAACCAGCCCAAACCAGCTTCCTGTCTCCTGGCTATTCTGTCCCCACCCCTTTCCTCCCGGGGCCCCAAAATTCCCCGGGGGAGCGAGCCTCCCTCCGGTCGGCCACCCCCCGCAAAGCCCCATTCTCCCACCCAGGGGGGTCGGCCAAGCAGTTTGCTAGGGCCAGTTTCGGTTTCCAGTTCGGCCCTGCACCAAAAACCCGTTGGGCCTAGCTGAAGATCGTGAGTTACCTTCTTTGAGGAGAGCGATCTCGGAAGACTGCATAAAATCGCCGACAAATACCTGTTGTTTCGATTTGTAAACAGTGCTATTCAGATGCTCCAGAGGAAGGGGTAGACTGTCCACGAAATACAGAATCGAAACATCCACATGGTATCGCTATGTTTGAAAGAATAACATTGGATATACTTGATGGACTGAGTCAAAAAAATAACTTTTCAAATGAGGAAATTGTTGCTTAGAGGAAGATAATTGAGAAAACTGAAATTAAGAAAGACAAATTGTACTGTATTGTATTTTGCATTTATGTTGTGCGTCATACCCCAGTGCGAGTTGACAGGTTGTTGTACTTGGAAATGAGGCTTATGCAGGAAGCATTTGGGGGTATATTTACAAAGAAATGATGCAAGCAATTTAGCAGCGCCGCGTCATTTCAAAAATGCAGGGATGCGCCATATTAACAAGAAATAGGAGTGCACCTGTGTTTTCCCTTGCGCCAGCGCCAAAAAAGCTGCCTAGGGCTAACGCAGACACCCTTGCGCCACGGTGCAAGGGTGCATGCATTGCAGGGATGATTGTTTATGTGCAATCCTAGAAAGAGCGAAAAACAAGGGGAAATAAGAGTATTGCTCCTTGTTGCAACACTATAGCGCCCTCTTTTCAATGACATTCGTTTTTGGCCCTGCCTCAGATTTTACAGATCCTTGTACATCTGGGGCAGCGTCACAAAAGCAATGGGTGTTGCAGAAAACTGCGTGAAAAGGTATGATATTTCAATGCGGCGTTAAGCCACGCAAAGTAGCTTAGCACCGCATTGTCAATATGGAGCAGGGCATTACGCTACCAGAGCACCGTAAAAAGTGAAACTCCAGTGGCGCAACCTGCATGTAAATATGCCCCTTGGTTTTGTTCCTGAGTGACTAGAATTGTGCTGTACCTCTCTTGAGTGTCAGCACTTAACATTGTGATGGATGAAACACAAGTGAGAGAGAGTGTGCACAACTTACATTTGATGGCTGCTATGAGTAACTCTTCTGGTCCCATTTGGAGTTTTTGGAGATTATTAAGCCTTCAACCCACATCCTAGCTTGGGTACAGAGTAACATAGTGTAAAAAGGTAGGATCCTTCTGCGTAGTTACCCCCACCTTTTGCCTGGTGCTAAGCTGTTATTGACAGTCCGACTGGGATCCTGCGGATCAGGTCCCCAGTCTATCTGCTTTCTCCCTTAAATTGTTATATTCAGTACTTGGGTACTGCCCAGATTGGATATGGGGGTACCCTTATCAGTCCCTAGTATATGGTACTAAGGTACCCAGGACATGGGTACCCCAGAGGTCCCCCATGGGCTGAAGCATGTATTTTGCCACCCATGAAGCAGCCATATACTATATAGAGGGGCACCACGTAATTACGCGATGACCATCTCGAAATTGGCTGCAACAAATCCTATCTTGTTTGGTATCAAACATGTTGGAATCCTACCCCCACACCACAAAAAGTGTGGGAGGTATGATTCCAAGCATTGGAAGAGCCCTCCGTTAGGATCTCAGTGCTCCTGGTGGCAGTCTTCTAGACCCGGACAGCAGAACATGGCTGCTGCCGACCAGAGACCCGATTCTTCCCTCCTGCTGCGGAGCCAAGCTCGAGCAGGGGAAGGCAGAACAATAGGTGTCCTGTCACAGGGAGGTGTGACAACCTCCCAGACAGGATTTAGTGTATTGGGGTCCGGTGGGTGCTCTGACCAGTGCCACTCAGTGTGCATGAGGGGCACATTTGGTGTTCCTGTGCATAGCCCAGTTCAAGCTAGCTCTGGGAGCTGTTGACTCCCACTTTGGCGCGAAACTGGACAAAGAACATAGGAGTAACCTCCCCCTGTCCAAACCCTCCCCTGGGAGGGTCCCCTGAATCGTCCCAACCCTTTCCTTTGGGTACTTAAGGGCTTACCTGAGGGTGGGTTCCTAGATTCGTTGTGGGACAAGATTAAATTCAGACACAACTTCTGCTTCTATTGTCTGGGCAGTCTGCACTTTGCTGGAATTTGTTTGGGCTCAACTTTGTCCCCCTTTCATTCTGCTGCATTGTCTGTGCTTGTGCACCATACAGGAACCTTCCAAAGCCTGTAGGCAGCCAAGACACCTGAAGGAATCTCCCTTGAAGTGAAGGAGTCACTTCCCTGCATTTGCAGGCACGACAACTAAGCTGACCGGTCTGCTGTACCTGAGATCCTATGAACTCCGAACGTTCTGCAACACAGTTAGTGGTTCTAAACAGCTTTCATGTTCTGTCCTGCCCTATCACCAAGTTTGAGGTAAGTATCCCTTTGTGGGAGCCGCAGGAACTGAACACCTGTTTCCTGCATTGACTTGCAGTTGCAAAGGCTTGTTGACTTCCTTCCACCAAGATCTTCAGGCTCCTAGTCGCCCCAACCTCAAGCATCACCAGTGACCAAATTATTTGTCCATATCGCATTGTTTGCCCTGTGGCCTGCATCTTTTGGTGAGCTGCTTGTGGTCCTATTGGGTCTCCAGTGCTTCCGGCCTGTCAGTCCTGTTGTGGGTCACCTTTGTTTCTTTTGGGCTTCCCTGATTGCTCGGGGCCTGCCCTAACTCCCCTGCTTGTGGTGAGTCTCCTTGCACCTTCTTTGACTTCTACATTGTTAGCAGTTGCCAAGGCTTGTTGGTGCTCCCGCCGGACACCCACCCTTAATCTCTCGACATCCGACATGGTACAGCTCATGCACAGCTCATGGTCTTCCTCAGCGGTGCCTGGTCCTCACAGCTGCAGAGTCTAGGTCACCGTCAACTCTCCTGCAACACCCGACATCGGAGGGCATTCGTCTTCCAAGCCTCCTGGTCACTCCTAAGTAACATATACACTGTTCCCTCTGCTTGTAGGTACTTCTCATCCTGAATCCACCTTTGGATTCCACTGGACACTTTCTCCTTCTCCAGCAGCGGCACTTTCCTGAAGTCCTCCATTGGGTTTGAAGGCAGTTTCGGACACCATTTTACACCTATGCACCCGGCTTCACTAGTGTAGGTAACGTCGGTACTAGGGTATCCACGGTGGGGTGGCTCTCCAACCTACTCTCCTCCACGGGGTTTCTTCAGGGTCCACTGGGAAGAGTCCTTAATCTTTAAAACTCGAACCGCTGTTTCCACATTGATTTGTACGGAGAACAGAGTTGTATTCCCACACTGCACACGCTCTCCGTGGGATCCCTATCTACTCACCTTGGGAGGATCCTTAGGTTCCCCAGCACTTCTACATCCTCTCCACATTGTCTCGACCAGAGTCGTCGTTCTTACACCACTTTCTTAGTATATGGTTTGGTTCCCTTCCCCTGGGATCCACTGTGTATGTTGTGCTATTTGCATGATTTCTATGCAAAGTATTGTGTGCATTGTGCATATCTCCGGATAGGAAATATTTGTATTTGTTAGAGAGTATTATATAATAAATACATATTTTTATAAATAACTTGTGTTGTTCTTTTTCACTTAATCTATATATATCAGATTGCATTCTGGTAAAACAAGCTGCTTTACACTCCTTCTGGGCTACACCTGAAGGCTGCTCTCCACAGCTACCACTTAGAGAGCTTTCTAAGGTTGTCTAAGACCTATTAAATAACCATAAGGGTTGTATGGACTGATGCAGGGTGCCCACTTTCATAAATGGACATTATATACAAGGCATGTTTCTCACACAGTCATTTTTAAAAGTTGCAGGGTCTAGTGAGGAGAGAGCACACAGATCTTCCTGGATGGTCTGTATTTAAGGCATCCTGAAGCAAGTTGTAATTGTATTGAGTCAATATTGAAGTGGTTCCATTCTTGGAGGTGATGAAGACCAGCAAGAATGCACTGTATTAAAATTATCCATTGTGGAAGCCATTGTGTGGCTGATATCTTTGTGAATACAGTAGATTCCTCATTGGTATTGAGTGCATTTAGGTGGGTTAATGGTGGCTGTCTTAAAATATAGGTAAGCCCTTAAGGGTTTTTGAGTGCCTGCTGTCCTGGCATGATTGGAAAATGGGTCCCCGCCCCTGGGCTGGAGATGCATACTCCAGTCTACTCTGGGTATAGTCTGTCAGGGTGGAACTGAAGAGGCGGAGGTGTTGTCCAAGGCCTGTACTGGCACCAGCCCATTGAGCTATGACTTTTGAGTACTCTCTGGTGCAATGTTCTGTTCTGACATTGAATGCTGTAAGATGGGGTGCTAGCCTTGAATGCAGTCTCTTGTGCTGGGAATATTGTTGGAATTTAGCTTGTGGTAACCACAACCCTTTCCAACTCAGTGGATATGGCTTTTTAATACCCTAGTGTGTAATGTTTCACTTCTTTTCTGGATTGTCAAGAATTCAGGCCCAAAGGCAGAACTCATTGTTAGGTTAAAGACCGGGAAGGGCAGAGCATCAAAATTGTGTCTTGCATGCTTGTCCACTTGAAGCATGTGGGGACAGGTCAGGATTATTAGAGAGCTGTGTGTGAGGGTTCAACTCTTGCAATGGTCAGAGGACAACCTTCCTTGGAAGAGGGACACCGTGCCGCACACAGTTAACATGTAGGTGGGCCTACAATACAGTACTGAGGTTCCGTGAATTCTGACCCTGGGTCGTAATGGTCATGGTTCTATTACGATTTTGGTAACAGCGAACCGTAAACAGTGAGCTCAGCAAGCATGAGTGTTTCCGTCATGTTACATTGATGGATTCACTGTCTGTTTGACGATTTCGTTCTGAAACCCTTGGGTTCCATTTTGTGCATGGCAGCCATTTTGTGGTTGCCCTCACATAGGCCTATGACTGTGGCCGAACAAGTCTCCGGGACACGTACCCCTTAGCTTGAGTTTGTGCTGACTCCTGTTTGACCTGAAGTGAACGGACCCTGTTCCCTGATGCTGACCTTGCCAAACCAGTTCTTGCCCTTTTAGCTGATCAAGATAGAGATCAAAGAGCAGGACATTGATGAGTTTATGGTACACGCACACACCTTCCTATCTTGCTTCTCTTCTGTTTCTGTTCCTTCTTTTATGGCCTATTTATGATTTGGGTTGAGGTCTTTTATTATGGGTTTGTGTCCGGCTTGTTCAAAAGAAGAATGTTTATTATGGGTCTGTTTAATGATTAATTTTGGGTTGGACAAACTGAAAAATGGGCTTGTCATCATGCAATGCTTTTGTCGTGGAAACATGTGAGTGGTCAAACTGTAAATATGGAATGTTTGCCCGAAGCACACTTTTATGTATAAAAAGGGATGGCTTGCTTTGTAAAGTTGAGCAGTCTCCTGAGAACATACACCGTGTTGTACTTCCAGGATCTCTGTTACTGGCTGCAGCCAATAAATTTGATCTATTCGTCACCAAGAAGTATCCCGAGTCTCTGTATGCCAAGACAGGTGAACTCGGAGACATCGGGCGTTTCCCCTGGCGCCGCTGGGTTCTAAAACCCGGTTCTTCAATTGACGCCCAACGCGGGGCGACTTCTGCGGTACCGGTCCAAGCCTGAAGATCGTGAGGAGCTTTGTGTGAAAATTCTGGAGGAAGGCCTGCCACTTCATCGACCCCTGTATGTCGTCGTGGTCCGAAAGTCTTTGCTGCGAGGTTCCCCGCTTTCCGACGGCTACGAAGGACTGCTTTCCTGACTGTCGCCCTGTCTTGGACCCTTAGACGATTTGTAAAGCGAGACGATAGACGGGTCTTCTGGTGACGTGATCGATACCTCAGTTAAGTATGAGTGGAGCGTCTCCCAGTCCTTAGTTTTTGGGTATCCCTTGGGATCTTTGATTTGGGACTTGCAAGCTCCAATGCCAAGGGACTCGTGTATCCACGAGCCTATCGTATTCGATATTCCCTTGAAGTTTGAAGCTAGACTATTGAGCGAAGATGCCTGGTCTTAGCAGACTTGGAAAGTTATTTTGTTGTGGTTGTAATAGGGATTCCCGATTGGAGGATTCGTGTCCGGTTCCTCCTATTGGAACTCCAACCTATGAGCTCTATTTGAAACATGGCGTGGGCCCCATCACGTATAATGAAGTGTGGATTCGCTACACTAGAAAGGACAGTGTCCTAAAGTGGCCCCAATATGGTAGTTATGACACGGAGATTTTAGATAATTTAGAAGTTAAACTCTTCAAGAAGAAAGCCCGGCCGGCGATGTTTGACTCTTTCCGCCTCTGGCGAAAGGAAGCCAAACAGAAAGAAATTAAATTAGCGAAGAGAAATAAAAGAGAGAAGGGTATTTCGATAATGCAAGCTGCTATACAGTTTAAAGATAACGAAGAAGAACAAGCGAGTGAGCAGTTGCACAGGCAACGTAAAATGGCGATTGATAAATGTTATCCAGCTTTGCCACCTCTTCAGCAAGGTGTGACGAAGGAACTTGAGAAGGATCCTTTGATGTCCCATTTGTTGAGGTCGCCACCCCCTTATGTGCAAAGTGCTACAGCACCTCCGCAACCTTTAGTTGCGCAACCTCCGGTTGCCTTGCCTCCGGTTATTGCACAGCCGCCAGCTCCTCTTCAGTTGGCTCCTATTCCTCTGGTGCAGCCTTCTCAAGGGCCGCCGACTTTGCTACCTGCTCCGTCTCAAATTCTTACGACTTTGTCTCCTGTTCTTGCTACTTCTTCTGCTACTGCTCCTATATTGGTTTCCTCTCAGTCTGCCTTGTCTCCTGTCCTTCTGTCAACTTCTCCTTCTGTTCGACAGAGGATGACTGATACTGGTCTCTTTGCTCCTCTCTTTGGGTCACTAGGTATGGCCCCTGTTTCAGAGCGTAAACAACTACGTAGCCAATTGCCTGGTCCCGATGAGCGGACAGTACTGGATCATTTGGCACGTAAATGGGTTACTAATACTTTGAGATATGATTTAGACTCTGTTATGGATGTCTTCCGTCAATGGGAAGCACCGAAGCAGAGGTATGTTTTCAATGAAATGTGTACTTTCCTTCGTGAAGAATGGGAAGATGGTGATTTGGGACAGACTCCGTCTGAGTTGTTCGGTGTACAGTCTGAGTTTGCGAAGGGAACTATAGTGGGTCTCGATGTTGAGAGAGCAGTTGCGACATTGTTGTCGTTCAGGAGTAAGTCTCCTTCTCAGCCGTTGTTTGAGCCTGATCCTTCTGTTAGGAGGAAAGTGCGACAATATCCAATGAGAGAGGTTCCTCCGGTGTGGAAAGAGGCCGTTCAGGCCGATGTTAATGCTGGTATTGTAGCTGCACCAGCCCGTTTTCAACGTGTTTGGGAACATGTTTCGTGGAAGCGAGCTGAAGTTTTGGCTCTTAAGCAGACTTTGCCTGACCCCCGTAAAAATCCTGCAGGGTACTATAAGGAATTATCACAGACTGCAGACTCATGAATTATGAATCTAGCTGATATAGACATGTTGTTTGGAAATGTGGTTCCACAGCCTTTATGGGGATTGATTCGTCATACGGATCTTGCGCAAGAGTTAGGGGATACCTGGGTTAATATTGGTGCTGCGGATGGTCGACAAGTTGGTGGTGCTAAACCTGAGCCTTTAGTTGCAGAACTTCCTGGTAGGATCGTTACTTATATGAAGACTTTAATGCCTGCTACGTGAGTAAACTGGGACAAATTGTCTGCGTGTAAGCAGAAGAAAGATGAAAGTGTGTCTGATTTCTTCACTAGGTTTGAGGAGACGTTTATTGACCATAGTGGTCAAGACATGAGTACGGAAGGTGGTCAACGGTTGTTTGTTGATAAGTTTGTGCATTACTTGCTTTCCGAGTTGTGTACTAAATTGAAGAATTCAGAGAGTTCTTGGGCTGTTTCCTCATCAGCACAGATATTGGCTACTGCACAGTACTACGAAAATAGGGATAAGGATGAGAAGGATAGAGCAGACAAGAAAACTAAGGAGTTGTAGACTAAGGTTCTTTTGCAGCAAGCGTATCCGCCTCGTAGTAGCCAACGTGATTATCAGCAGCCTCAGCAGTTTCAGAGAAACTCGCAAAGGTTCGAGTCTTCTCAACCGCGTTTTCCTATAGACCCTAATCAGTGTGCATATTGTAAAGAAGAGGCCATTTTAAAAATAGTTGCCCGGTTCTGTTACAGCGCGCGAATGGTGTTTCTGGTGTGAGAGGTCAAGGTGTTCAGCAAGCTTCTAGAGGTAGGGGACGTGGTGTGTTCCCCCAGAATGCACGTTCCTTTCCTCCACAAAATTCAATGAATTGTTTTGATCAGCAAAATGGTGCGTCTGGTAGGACGACTCAGTACTATGCTGACGACTACTATGTCGAAGGTGAGAATATGGACGGTAATGATTGCTAGGACAGCCATAGACAAAGAGAGGGAGTTGTTTCAGTTCCAGTAGATCAGAGTGGACCTTATGTTGAAGTGATTACATCAGGTGTGTCAGAGCCTTTTCTGTTGGATACTGGTGCTGCGAAGAGTTCTATCATGCACTCTAAACTCCCTGGCGCACCTTTGTCTGGCTTGACGAATGTTTCAGTAGGATTTTCTGGCGCCCCAGTTAGAAACCCGATTTCTAGTCCTTTGTCTCTTTCTGTTGGACCTTGTGAATTCGAAGCACCCCTTATTTTGACGACAGGTTGTGGTGAGAATTTGTTGGGATTGGATCTATTGAAAAGATTGTATGCGACACTACAATGTTCTCCTTCAGGAGTACAACTTACATTAGGTAAGAGAGTGATCTCTCCGATGTATTTGTCGAAAGACCGACTCCCAGCCGAATTGTCTTCTCTTCCTGATATTCTCTGGGCTACTGGTCTTAATGATGTGGGTCTTTTGGAGATACCGCTATATGTTGTGACGCAGAAAGCAAATGTTCGAATGCCACGTATTCCCCAATATAGGATCTCTAGTGATGGTGAAAGAGCGTTGCTAGCGATCATTTATGACCTGATTGAGAAAGATGTGATTGAAGAAACGAGAGGTAATGTGTGCAATAGTCCGGTTTTGCCTGTTCTGAAACGTACTGATTCTTCACAACCGCCTGTATATAGGTTCGTGATCTATCTTCGCGAGGTGAATAAGATTGTAGTTCCGCAATTTCCTGTTGTTCCAGATATTACTGCCTTACTGACCATGATTCCAGCTTCAGCCACTTGGTTTTCGGTGATTGATTTGAAGAATGCTTTCTTCAGCATCCCGATTGCGGAGGAGAGTAGACATATTTTCGGCTTCTCTTTAGGAGGTCGAAGCTTCCAGTTCAAGCGCGCTCCTCAAGGCTATTGTGAGAGTCCATCAATATATAGTCAGGCTTTGAAAACACAGCTTGATACGATTGTCTTACCTGATGGTGCTGCTCTTGTTCAGTATGTCGACGATTTGTTAGTTGCTGCTGACAATGAGGAGATTTGTAAAGAAGCTACTTTGTCGTTGTTGCGTCATTTGTCTGACTTCCATCATAAAGTGTCTCTTTCGAAGCTGCAGTATTGTCGACAAGAAGTGACCTACTTATCGAAGGAGGGAAGAAGATTGACCCCAGAACGAATCCAAGCGATTGCGAAAATGTGTGCCAACTACGCAGAGAGAAGTGCGTGCTTTCCTGTGTATTACGTCATATTGTAGACAGTGGATTCCAAATTTTTCGCTTCTTGCGAAACCTTTGATAGCTCTGACTGTTAAGGATACTCCGAATCCTATTCCTTGGACTGACGAATGCCAGAAGAGTTTTTCTGAATTGCGCGATGCGTTGTGTTCGGCTCCTGTGTTGGGTACCCCCGATTACAGTAAGCCTTTCACACTCTATGTCCACGAGAGAGAGGAATGTGCATTGTCAGTTTTGACACAGCAGTTCGGCGATAAGCAACGTCCATGTGCGTATTTCTCGTCGACTTTGGATCCGGTAGCTAGAGCATTGCCGAGTTGTTTGAGAGCTTCAGCGGCTGTTTCTATTCGACAGTCTGCTGGCTTGGTGATGGATAATACGTTGATTGTAATGGTTCCACATGCAGTGGATACATTGTTGAACAGGACAAAGACACAGCACTTATTTTTTTTTTTTTTTTTTTTATTGCAAGACATCGATTTGAAACAAATGCAACTGAAGATTCACACTGCGTCACGCCAACAACCCGGAGGCAGGCCGCTATCAATTAGGGCATACAAAAATCACAAAGAAAGCTAACCAGAGGCCGACATCCGACCGGGTTAATCATGCAGAAATAAACAGGAAATACAATAAAATCTGTTGCGTGTGCAGTGCGACTTCAGCGAGGGAACGGTCTTGCTTTTCTCACAGTGTCGCAGACAATTGAAAGATATAGAAGATCAGTGAAGCCGCCCCTAAAGAAGCAACGGTCAACTAACCGCTGCAGCAGCCTATGGGAAGGATATGTCTATCAGCACTGTTTTTCTTCCCAACAGGACCCCCCAACAAGCTAACCCAAAAAGAAACATCAAAACATCGGTGCAAGTACATATAAACAGCAGTCATACAGCACTTCAGGCCACAACAGAGTTGCGCGGTCTCGCCATGGAGCACTCAGATAGAAGGCAAGCCATAGTCTGGGCAGGCGTGCAATGGCAACGCATCTGTGCCCGTATATGCTGAGGGGCGTTTGGGGGAGGGGGGGGGGGCAAGCAATAGGCCACATGAGGACCAGCGGGAGGGAGATGCCAGGGACAAGAACAGGGTCAGTGGGGGCAGCAACTGCAGAGCGCGCTTCAGGGCAGGGCTTGTACTCGACAGCGCCACTACGCAGGACTTCAATCAGTAACCTACGCAGCGCACATCCTCAGCCCATATCATCTGAAACGCTCGTAGCACGTGATGTACCTGGGGTGTCTGAACTCGCGCGCGCCGCAGTCCACTGTACAAACGGGCCCCAGATGTCAGTGGGTTTGGAAGCGGAGGGCATGGTCTCCCAATAGTGTGTCAGCTGTGTGTGGCCATAAGTCACATCCCTAATCCAGCCCTCGAAAGAGGGGAGAGCCGATCTGCCCCAGTGCAGTGCGATCTGGCGTTTGGCGTATAGAAGGAGCAACGCATGCAATTTCCTGTCGCAGGGTGTAGTGTCTTTAACATACCCCAGCAGACCCAGCAGTGGGGACGGTGAGTCAGTTCTTTGTATGATGTGATTTATGGCAGTGAAGATCTCCGACCAGTATGTGCTCAATCGAGGGCAGCTCCAAGCCATATGAATAAAGGTCGCATCCACACCCCCACACCTCCAGCAAGAGGCGTCCTCACGGAGACCCATACGGTGTAGTAGTGTCGGAGTGCGGTAATACCGGTGTAGGAATTTGAAGTGGATAAGCCTCAACCTATAATTAGGGGATAGGGCTGTCAGTTGAGCACAGCAATATTCCCACGTGTCGTCCGGCAGCTGATTCTCTAGGTCAGCAGCCCAAGCGTGTTTGGCCACGGCCTCCGTCACCGGGGCCTGTTCCTGCATGCAGTTATACAGTCTAGACACCAGCTTTTTGGGGGAAGGTCGTGACAGCAAGTTTTGGAGAGCAGCCAGTGCGCGGGGTTCCTCCGGGAAGCTCGGTCCCATCTTCTTGCAAGATTCCCTAAGGGAATGATATAGCAACGTGTCAGCAAACGAGCAGGGCTGGCTGTCCCCATCAGCGGACATCTCAAAAAAAGTGCCTTCCGGATATAAGTCAGCGAATGTGAAAAGGCGATTGCCACGGATGGTGAGGACGCCACCCCTTGCTGTCAAACAAGGCAGCATCGGGTTACCTCTCAGGGGGACGGCTGGCGCATAAAGTAAGGAGAGACCGGCTCTCTTCTGGAGTTCGCGCCAGGACCAGCGGACCATTTCCACCGTGTCCACTTCACGTGACGGGCATGTGACTTTGCCATATAGTGCTACTCGTAAAGGCAAGGGGGCGACCACTGCTAGTTCCACCGCAGTATGTGGCTGGTATGGGGTGGGGTAGGCCCAGAAATGCAGGAACTGAGCTTGCGCACAGAGGGAATAGAGCTTTAAGTCCGGGGCACCCAGACCTCCTTGACGGAGTGGAAGCGTGAGTAAGTCCCAGGAGACTCTGGCTTGACCGCCGGCCCACACCAACTTCAGCAGCAGGGAGCGCACACGAGCATGGAAGGGCGCTGTCATAGGCAGTGGTACGTTGACGAACAAATACAAGAATTTGGGGAGAACCACCATTTTAGCCAGTGCAATTCTCGCGACCAGAGACAGCGGCAGTTTGTTCCAGACCTCGACCTTCCCCTCCAACCAGTCCACCGCCCTCCCGAAATTCAGCGACCACAACTCCTGCACATCTCGGCTGATCCAGATACCCAAATATTTGACAGCCCCCGTCTCCCATCTGAGGGGGTAATCAGGAGCAGGGCGAACAGTGCTCTCCGTCAGTGGGAACGCCACCGACTTTGTCCAGTTAATGGATATCCCCGCCAGGCCCTCAAATCGTACAAATTCACGGAGCATCGGACTTAGGTTATCTTTTGGATTAAGGACATATAGGGTGACATCATCCGCGTATAGCGAAATCAGTAAGCTTCTAGCACTAAACCCAATGCCCCTGGCGGTGTGATGTTGCCGTATGCGAGCCGCAAGCGGCTCCATCGCTATCGCGAAGAGTAGCGGTGATAGAGGACATCCTTGCCTAGTTCCTCTCGATACACGAAATGGTGGGGAGATGAGGCCATTAACGCTCACCCGGGCTCTGGGTGCTGTGTAAAGGAGCTTGATCAGGGTCATGAAGTTCTGGCTGAATCCCATCCGCCCTAGGACACTGAAGAGGTAGGGCCATTCCAAGGAGTCGAAGGCCTTGGTGGCGTCAAGGAACACCACCGCCGCCTGTACAGATGGGTGTAAATAGTGAAGGACAGAGAAGATAGTCCTGAGATTATGCGATGTCGCGCGTCCAGGGATGAATCCCGATTGATCTGGAAGCGCAATCATAGGCAACATCGGTTGTAACCGATCCACAATAACCTTCGCGTAAATTTTAGCATCCACGTTGATAAGAGACAGGGGTCTGTAGGAGTCTAACTGTTGTTCATCTTTATCCGGTTTGAGTAGTGTGATTATTAGAGCCTCACGCATGGAATCTGGAAGTGTATTCGACTCGAGCGCCTCGACAAAGACAGAGTGTAGTCTCGGCGCCAGTTCAGCTACATAGGTTTTATAGAAGGAGGTAGTCAGACCATCTGGGCCAGGGGCTTTATTAGCCGGCATGCTCTTAATCACCTGGGCAATGTCTTGTATCGTGACCGAGAGGTCCATGTACTGTCTGTGGTTATCGTTGAACCATACTAGTGCAATGGAGTCAAGAAAGTCGCACAGTGAAGGCGGTGCTGTGGGTTGCCTTGAGGTGTACGGAGTAGCATAGAAGTCTGCGAAGGCGCCTAACACTGCCTCCTGGCCCATCACTAAGTGTCCAGATGTATCATAAATAGTGTGTATGTAGTTCGAGTGTGTGCGAGGAGTAGTCAGCCTGGCAAGGGTCCTGCTTGGTCTATCCCCCTCTCCATATCTGCGCGCCTCAGCCTGTTTCCCCAGAAATTTCACCTCCCGCTCCGCTTCCTCATTAAAGGCCAGCAATGTGGTTTTTAGAGCGCCAGCAATCTCCAACGACGGATCAGAGCTAAAAGCAGCATCAAGATCTTTCAGTTCCCCCTCAAGTTTAGCCAGCGTGTCCCTAATGGAGCGTAGGACCCCTGCTTTGCGCGCTATACACTGACCCCTGATTACAGCTTTAAAGGCATCCCATACAATAGCCTCGGATGTGGCAGAACCAGAATTTTCTTCAAAATATGTAGTGATGTCCTCTCTAATCTCTTCTACAAACACTGGGTCTGTGAGCACGTGGGGGGGAAGGCGCCATTGGAACGCCCTGTGTACAGTGTCTGGGGGGCTCAATTCTAACATACACGGAGCATGGTCCGACAGTGATCTAGCCATAATATCAACATTCGACACCCATGTCGCAACTTCAGGAGATACCAACCAGAAGTCTAGCCGTGACCAGGCAGCTTTATGGCAGGTGTAGCAGGTCCCCACCTTGACTCCCGGATGCCTAGCTCTCCACACATCGGAAAGCAGACCTTCATTCATGACATCAAATATCGCTTGACGTGCTCTAGCATGCTGTGGTCTGCTCACACCCCTACGATCCATGTCATCATTCAATGCAATGTTGAAATCTCCCCCCAGCACAATCGTCTGGCAGTTCAGTAACTCAATCCTCGCCCAAACACTTCTAAAAAAATCAGGATCGTCCACATTGGGGCCATAGATTGCAGCCAGGACAATGGGTCGCCCCTGTAAAGACCCATGGAGTAAGACATACCTTCCCTCCACATCTCGTACCTGGGAGAACTCCCTCCAATCCAACCCTCTACGAATGAGTATGGCAACGCCCCTCGCATAACTGGAGTATATGGAGGAATAGATATGAGCCCATCTGGAATTTTTCAATCGGGCCGAGGGGATCACGTTTAAATGAGTTTCTTGTAGGAAGCAAATATCAACGTTGTGTCTGGACAACATGCCATGCAGTAACCGGGCCTTCTTGTAGTCCCCAAGGCCTCTAATGTTCCAAGTCCAGAGTTTGATACCCCCCATCAGAGTGTAGTCCAGCACAGCAATCTCCCCACACATCTCCGCCCCCGGAGGCTAGACAAGTGCTCAGGCACAACATCTGCAGACCAAGCGTGCAAAAATAGAGGCATTTGTAGTAGTACAGTGCACCAGATACGGACAAAAACTCTCAACTTGTGAAATCCCCCCTTCCACCCCCCTCCCTCAGCAACCCCCCAATTAGGTCGTGACATACCCCAGAAACTCGCACGCATAGCGCGGAAATACCCCAACATCAACAACAAAGGGAGGCACCCCATGAGGCGTGGTGCGCTCGGCAAACACCCCCGTATACTCGGGGTGGCTACAGTCAAACTTTAGCGTTCCTGAGCTCTAGCAGTTCCCCCAACTCTCGGTCCACAAAGTCCGCAAGCAATCAATGTCACATTGGAGGCATGGTGACGGCAGCAAAAGTCTGTGCACAAAAGTGACTCCAAGACTTACCCTCAAGGAGACAATGCGAGTGTAACAGACCTGTGTGCTGGGCGCTAACAGGCCCCCATCCTCGAGGCAAAGAGGAAAGGTGCAGCCATTCAGGGTAGGCTTTGTAGAGACCTCAGTCATTGTCACTGAGGGGATCCGAAGCTTCCTCAAGTCTTGGCGATTTTCTCCTGGCACGGTGGCAGTAGCAAAGTTTCGTGCACAAAAGTGACTCCAAGACTTACCCCCAATGAGACAATGCGGGTGTAACAGACCTGTGTACAAGGCGTGTTCAAGCTCCCAACCTCAAGGCAACGAGGACAGCTGCAGCCGCGCAGGGTGTGCGTAGCAGAGACCTCAGTCATTGTCACTAAGTGGGTCCGAAGCTTCCTCCAGTCTTGGCGATTTTCTCCTGGCTCCAGCACAAATGTGTTTGGCGAACTTGAGGGCTGATTTGGCGTCTGTGAAGAAGTGAGAAGTGTTGTCGTGTTGAACCTTTAATTTTGCCGGGTATAGGAGAGAGTAGGGCACGCCAGCTTGCAGCAGAATTTTCTTAGCGGGTAGGAATTCCTTGCGGGCCGCCTGCACCAGGGGGGTGAAATCCGGGTAAAAGGAAATGTGATTGCCCTGGTGCGTGATCTTACCCCTCTCTCTCGCCAAGCGCAGAACGACGTCTCTATCCTGGTAGTTGAGCAGTTTAGCCAGAATTGGACGCGGAGGGGCGCCCACCGGGGGCTTTTTTCCAAGGGATCTGTGCGCCCTTTCCACCGCGAAGACCGGGGATAGATCCGGATCGAACAGGTCATGTAGGAGGCACGACACGAACGATTCCATCTTCCCTGTGTTGGTTGTCTCCGGAATGCCTGTAATGCGGATGTTCGATCTTCTGGAGCGCGCTTCCAAATCGTCCGACTTCGCGCGCAAATTTTCAAGTTCCCGCTCCAGTGTAGTTATGTGCTGCTTGGCCTGCTGCTGAAATTCGCAACATTCAGTCTGCCTATTTTCAAGAGAGTCCAACCTCGTCTCGTGAGCGTCCACCTTCTTTTTCACTGATTCGAGTTGCGCAGCCATGTTATCAAGCTTGGCATCAATGCTCTTCAAGCTGGTTCTCACCTCCATGATGAGGGCCCCAAAATCAATGTCCGGGGTAGTACCTTGCGATGACGATGCGCCAGTATCTGACTCCATTGACTTGTTTTTGGTCGGCTTTCTATTTTCAAAGCTTAGTTTCCCTTGCTTGGCGTCGTTTTTTCCCATCACCACAGTCCGATGAGGGCCACCCGCCACGCAGCGGGGAAGCACCTACCCTGCGTCCCAGCCAGCAAGTGCCTAGTTTGCTCGTTACTGTCCCGGTGGGGCCAGGGCGCGCCAGGCGTGATGAAGTGAACGCGGTAGTTTGGGCCAGCCTCGGTAAATACAGTCACATGCGTCCGGTGGGGTCACCAAACCACCGCGCGCCCAGCAGGTCTCTCCAGGCCCCAAAATGGCGGGCGCACGGAGCGCAATGGGGAATCCACCCGCTAGGTATATATACACGTGGCGCAGGGGCTCCAAGGGGGTCAGGGCCGCCGCTGTCGAGAGCCGCCGGGGGGTCTGGGTTCAGCCGTGCAGCGGGAGGAACTCCCAGGGCGGCCCGGCTCTCCGCAACCCCCGCTCACCTCCTTACCGGCTGCCGCCGCGGTGTAGGTGGAGCAGACGCGATTCCGTTTCTCCTCGCGGGGCCTCTCACTTGAAAGCTCCGTTTCTGTCGGACTCAGGATCCCTCCTCCACAGCGGCCAGTCCCTCAGAGGAGATCTTCGTCAGCCCCAGCCGGGGTGCAATAGTGAAGCGCCCTCGCTGGTAACAAGGCAGGCGCCAGCTCACCACGACGTCCAGGCAGGTTGTAGGGGCCTCCGCAGCCGCGGCCCACAGTATAACGCGGCTCTCAGCGAGAATCGCTTCCGGTGGGGCGCAAGAGAAGCACAGCGGCCGCTGGAGACTTAGACCGCCACCGCTTCCAGGAGAAAACGCCTCCGCGCTCCAAACTCGGGCCGAGGGATCACCAGGGTGTGCTCAGCGGAACCCGGGAGGGTCGGGGGTCTGCAGGCGCCAGGAACAGGATAGCTTTAAAGGATTAATGGAAGTAGCCGGCGGAGCTCACTCAGAGAGCGGCCATCTCGCTGCTCTGCTAGCCACGCCCCCCAAGACACAGCACTTAACTAGTGCTCGATTGTCAGGTTATGAGTTGACACTCTTAGCGAGTCATGTGCATATAAAAAGATGCAACACGTTGAATCCAGCTACGTTGTTGCCGATTTCAGTGGAGACAGATGTTTCTGAACAGCATGATTGCTTTCTTAGGACAGAGGAGGAAACGAAAGGGAGAATAGACCTTAGGGACACTCCTCTTTCTAAGTGTGATGGTACCTTATGGGTAGATGGTTCGTGCTTCAAGCTTCCGATTGGTGATACGACTGCGGCATATGCTATTACGAATTTGCATACGATTGTTGAAGCTACACGTATCCCACATAACTCAGCTCAAGCAGCAGAGTTGATTGCATTGACAAGAGCGTGTGTGTTGTCGAAAGGGAAATGAGTGACTGTGTACACTGATAGCTAGTATGTGTTTGGTGTGGCTCATAGTTTTAGACATTTGTGGAAAGAGCGTGGGTTTCTGACTTCGCATGGAGCTAAGATTCAGCATGGTCAGTTGGTAAATGAACTCCTTGAGTCACTTACTTTGCCGTTGCAAGTTGCAATCGTGAAATGCAGTGCACATAAGAAGGTTACCGATGATGTTGGTCGTGGTAATGCGTTTGCAGATGAAGTTGCGAAAGATGTGGCGAGGGATGTGATGAGTCGAATGTATGTTGCGGGTCCGGCGAGATGGGTTCCGGATAGAGGAATGTGTGAAGATACGATAAAGAGTGTGAAGTCAATTCAAGCTGAAGCTACAGAGAAAGATGCGTATGGAGAGAGGGTACGGGTAAATTGGATTCGAATGGTTGTTGGGTTGAGTTGTCAGAGCATCAGCGATGGTTGTTACCCGATGCGTATGTGCTTGCAGTGGTTACAATGGCGCATGGAATGGCTCATATCAGTACGAAAGGGATTTGTAAGTTGTTGGCTCCAGTATGGCAAAATGCTGAAATTCCTAAGTGTGCAGAGAATGTGGTCAAAAATTGTATGGTTTGTCTGATGTACAATCCTGGCAAGGGAACTCCAACTCCAGCTGGTCATTTTGCGCCTCCGACGTATCCGTTCGAGGTTTTGCAGCTAGATTTCATCCACATGGAGAGGTGAAACAATTTGAAATATGTACTCGTGGTTGTTTGTGCCTTTTCAAGATGGGTAGAAGCATATCCCCTGAAAGATAATACTGCCTTGTCCACAGCTAAAGCTCTAGTTAAGGAGTTTTTCCCTAGGTACGGTTTTCCAAGAATGGTCTGGAGTGACAATGGGAGTGAATTTATGGGTCAAGTGATGAAGAGAGTATGTGATGATTTAGGAATTCGTCAGAAATTCCATGCTGCAAATCACCCCCAATCAGCTGGTTTAGTTGAGTGCTATAATGGCACCCTTAAGTTGAAATTGGCCAAGATACAAGCGAGCTCTGGTCTTAAATGGCCTGATGCTTTGCCATTAGCACTTCTGTCAACAAGGATGACTGTACATTCTCAAATGGGACTGAGTCCTTACGAGATCGTTTTTGGTCGCCCGGCAAACATATGGGGAGTGCTGAGGCCGACGAAATTCAGCGAGATCGAACACCCTGTACTGCTTGACTATCTGTATGATTTGACGGCTAAATTGCGTGTCTTACACCAACAGGTTCATGATACATTGCCTCAGGCTTCTGAAGATTCAGGACATGCCATTGATCCTGGCTCCTGGGTCCTAGTGAAGAACTTTCAGCGGACAAAGAACGATCAGCCCCGCTGGACCGGTCCCTACTTGGTGCTATTGTCTACACGATCTGCAGTGCGAGTGCAAGGAAAGAAAAACTGGATCCACGGCGTACATTGTAAGAGGGCTCCTTTGCCTCTGCCGTACGACCGGTGGGTCCAGGAGGGCATTCCTGATTCAGAAACTGACACTGTGCCTCGTTTTCTGCCTTTTAGCGATGCACGTTTAATTAGGACGAGTTCTGAGCGTGAAAGTGACGATCTTCTGCAAGAAGCTGTGCCACCGTCAGTTCGACTGGACACTACCGAGCCTGAACTCTTGTTCCGTGATCAGACATTGCCTGGAAAAGGCCGTTATAATTTGCAACCAAGAGTTGTGGGACTAATAAAGTGAAAATTCTTTTTTTGCTATTTTTGAAAGTTCAGCTCTCCCATCTGAGAAACTGTTTTGACTGATTTTTGTTTTTCGGACCGCCATCCGGGTTCAGCTGTAGGGTCGCGGTGTAAAGACTTGGGAGTGCAAGCCGAAGACATAAGGTCGACGGTTCTGGTTGGTCCTAGGGCGTTCCCTGGACTGACAGACGCATTCCTTAGCACGGAAGACCCAACCGCCGTGAGCAGCACGGTTAGAGGATGGAGTTTTTCGAGATGGAGAGACCTGTTGAAGAAATGAGTTTTAAGAGCAAAATGTGCCGAATTATGAGTAGAAAGTGTGTGGTCTTATGCCTCATACTACTGATAAAGGTATTCCTTACCTGGTCCTGCCATTCAGCTATAATGGTTCCGTGTGGGCATACAGAACGATGTTCATCTATGCTCGTGAAGTCTACCCCCTACGTTCTGTGAGAGACAATCCAAAGAATAGTGCTCTAGTTAATGGAATAGTCGATATGATTAGAGGAGCTAGTTCCTATGAGACAATCCCGAAAGATGAGACACTAGCGTATATTGGATGGAACGTGACCGGATATGGAGCTAGTCTGAGTAAGAACCAGCACGCGAAAAGATCCTCTCCGATTTGGATTGTACCCCATCAGGGTAATTACTGTCTGCAAGGTAATGGCAAGAATCCGAGATCTCAGTTCGGGAAGAGTGTTTGCACTGAGACGTATGTTTTTGCGTCCCAGACTTCCCCATCGTTCCTAGCAGCTAAGGGTACCTATTTTGTCTGTTACGATAGAGCATACACATGGTTGCCCCCTGATTTCTCGGGCATATGTTTTGTCTCGTTCCTATTGCCTCCTACTTATACAGCTGCGGCAGATTACCACAAGACGAGAGTTGTTAGAGGTGTCTTCAGTAAGGAAGATACTGCAGGACAAGAATTGGGAGATTTTCTGAAGGGTTTTCTGCCGTTTTGGGGACCTATGGTTAACAGCAGGAACATACGGCAATTGACGAGTGGTTGAGTCCACCATAGTTGAAACTGCCGGTGCCCTTAGCAACTTGACTGCTGAGCTCCAGTCGGATCGCCTTATGACTCTTCAGAACAGGGTTGCGTTAGATGTCATACTTGCAGATAGAGGAGGGGTATGTAAATTGATTCAATCGAGCTGCTGCGTTTTTATTCCACACAACGCTCCGACAGTGTACCAAGCCATTTCCAAGCTACATAAGATCTCCGAGTCTGTGCATGTGGACGAAGGAGATTGGTCGTTGATGGGATGGTTTTGGGGATTGTTATCCACTTGGGGATGGAAGATTCTGATGGTCAGTGGGGTGGTATTAGCTATCGTTTTCCTGTTCTGTCTTTGCGTACAGTGTGCTCCTGCTATATGTGGCCTTTGTGCTACTTCGTGTTCGAGGAGACCTGTCCAGAGAGAGTTACTAAGTACTAGGATGATGCTACAGCAACATCTTGATGATCTGATGAGTATAGACCTGGATTCAGATTAACGTGAGTTTAGGTCATTGCCTATGTAAGGGCAAAAGGAGGGTCTGAGGTTCCGTGAATTCTGACCCTGGGTCGTAATGGTCATGGTTCTATTACGATTTTGGTAACAGCGAACCGTAAACAGTGAGCTCAGCAAGCATGAGTGTTTCCGTCATGTTACATTGATGGATTCACTGTGTATTTGACGATTTCGTTCTGAAACCCTTGGATTCCATTTTGTGCATGGCAGCCATTTTGTGGTTGCCCTCACATAGGCCTATGACTGTGGCCGAACAAGTCTCTGGGACACGTACACCTTAGCTTGAGTTTGTGCTGACTCCTGTTTGACCTGAAGGGAACTGGCCCTGCTGCCTGAAGCTGACCTTGCCAAACCAGTTCTTGCCCTTTAGCTGATCAAGATAGAGATCAAAGAGCAGGACATTGATGAGTTTATGGTATACGCACACACCTTCCTATCTTGCTTCTCATCTGTTTCTGTTCCTTCTTTTATGGCCTATTTATGATTTGGGTTGAGGTCTTTTCTTATGGGTTTGTGTCCGGCTTGTTCAAAAGAAGAATGTTTATTATGGGGTCTGTTTGATGATTAATTTTGGGCTGGACAAACTGAAAAATGGGCTTGTCATCATGCAATGCTTTTTTCGTGGAAACATGTGAGTGGTCAAACTGTAAATAAGGAATGTTTGCCTGAAGCACAATTTTATGTATATAAAGGGATGGCTTGCTTTGTAAAGTTGAGCAGTCTCCTCAGAACATACACCGTGTTGTACTTCTAGGATCTCTGTTACTGGCTGCAGCCAATAAATTTGATCTATTCGTCACCAAGAAGTATCTCGAGTCTCTGTATGCCAAGACAGGTGAACTCGGAGACATCGGGCGTTTCCCCTGGCGCCGCTGGGTTCTAAAACCCGGTTCTTCAGTAGAAATCAGTTAATGGTGTTAATGCACCATAAGAAGTATCCTGGAATGTTGAAAAACCAAAAGTGGTGATGGACGGAGCGTTGACAATACAAACACTCACCCCCAGTCAACTGATCTGGGTTTAATCCACCACCGTTCTTTAGCTCACTCCGCCACCCCAGTTCAGACATGGCCATATGCAAATCAGTCTGACCCTGTGCCTCATGGGAACAGTCCAGCCCGAACTGCCAAGCCATGTCTTCCCTGGACCGGAATCAAGCTTCCCATGAATGGTTTCTGGCTTTACAGCCGTCTTCAGCTGGGCTTGCTTGACTCCAGTGGCGCGAACACAGAAAAACCAAAGGTTGGTTTTTCTTTGTTCGCCCTAAGTTGGCAGGGTACGCTCAGACGTGAGTCCCTTGCTCACTTTGCCACTGGAATCAAGCAAGCCCAGCTGAAGACGGCTGTAATGCCAGAAACTGGTCCTGGGAAGCTTGATTCCGGTCCAGGGAAGACAGGGCTTGGCAGTTCGGGCTGGACTGTTTCCATGAGGCACAGGGTCAGACTGATTTGCACATAGCCATGTCTGAACTGGGGTGGCGGAGTGAGCTAAAGAACGGTGATGGATTAAACCCAGATCAGTTGACTGGGGGTGAGTGTTTGTATTGTCAACGCTCCGTCCATCATCACCTTTGGTTTTTCTTTGTATCCTGGAATGTTGTCATTACATATGTGCGTGCCCTAGGGTGACCACATGGCTCTGTTTCACTACTTTTCCATTTTTGGACTTTGCTAATACATATTATTAAGTGCGTTGGGTCAAGTGATTTAATTAAAATGAGCCAAGACTACAACTCCCAGAATGCACTGAAATGTAAAACCAAAATCCAGGAATGGAAAAGGACTGTCCTCGGTATCTGGTCATCCTATCTGCGTTGCAGTGTGGGTTTCTTTCTTGGATGTCTCTTTTATAGGCTCAGTCTCGGAAATCCCCACAGGGTATGCAAATAAGCACATGTTGTGCTGATAGTATCTGGTGGTTAATGTTCTCAGGCTGGGCTGCTCCACTTTAGAGCTCGGCACACTCAGCAGCTGTCGAGTCGGTTAAATATTTAAACTTGGCTGTGAGGTCATCACGCCGCCCCATAGACAGGGCTGACACTGTGCTGCCTGGCTGGCGGGGTGGAGGCTCCGCCTCTTAAAGACACAGTGCACCGACCCTCTCCGCCAAATGCTCGCCCAAGACCAGCCACGGGGACACCCGGCAAGACTCAATGGAAACAAAAACACCCTTCAGGGAGACAGCACTCCGCACCTGACAGACAACAAGACGGGGAAAGTGTTCTTGCGGATACTTCTTGCAGGAAACGGTATGAGCCACTTGCACCCGACAAGAAATGGCATACCTCTAAAACAACCTTATTTGATGCCCTAGCAAGATGCGAACAAGTGGCCTGTGGTATAAAAGTGATGTGCAAGCAGCGAATGCAGCCGAGGTAAGTCAGGGGACAGGTACCTATTATCAAGTCCTATAATTATAAACGACAAGAGGTTAAAACGCAGCAAGTATGAAACGCTGCCGCTTGTGATGCATGGGAAACTCACATGTTGATTGATATCATAAAGCAAAGGGTACCAGATGGCTCCACGTCACCAGAGGTACCGGTTTCCTGTCATCTGCTTTTATTTTGCAACCTAATGCATTCTGGGAGCTGTAGTCCTAGTTCGATTCAATTGAACTACATTTTGAGATGACAGTGTTTTGTTGACGGAGAGACTGGACTGGCCAAGTTGTCCCAAGTGGAAGGGATACAACGCTCCGTCCATCATCCCCCTTTGTATCGCCAAGTGGAAGGGAGCCATCTGGTACCCTCACCTGCTGTTGAGCACTATGCAGTGGCATAACAGCCCGCACACCCACCAAGGTGAGGAGGCCCCCCTGAGCTCCATGGGACCCCATCTGGCACTGTGCACGGGCCCCTGGCCTGAGAGCTCCTGACTGGGTTCAGGGGTGTGGGGTGCCCCCTCCATGTACTTTGCGGGGGGGGGGGGAGCTCAAGTTTTGTTAAACCACTGGCACCATGAGCAGGGCCACTGGAATTATGCGGCAGAGGAGTACCAAATTATGCCGCAGGGTTGACTAAATTATGCAGCAAGGAAAGGCACAGTATGCAGCATAATGTGTCATGTATTTTATACTATTCATTATTTTGTCATTTTTACACATGATAATACTGCCTAGGCAAAGTTTAACAAGCAACTACAAAAAAATCAACTAAAACATGACCAGTTAACCTTTGCAAAGGGCCTTCCACTGCGTGTGTACCTCCCATCGCCACATTTAAGTAACGTGATCAATTTGAGCAAGAAACAATTTTTATTTTGTTAAAATCTGCAAATTATGCAGCAGATGAGGGATTATGTGGCAAATCCATAATTTTGCACACAAAAAACACAGCAGCGGAATCGCATCATTCCAGTGGCCCTGACCATAAGTTATAGCTTGAAATGGAAATTTAGAAGTGCAGGTACCTCTTGTCCCTGAGTATCTATTGCTGCTGAGAAGTGCAGGTACTCTCCCATTGAAAGCAGTGGAGCAGTACTGAAAAGTGCCGGTACTACCCGTTCCAAATTAAAGAAGTGCAGGGACTGATGCCTTTATTTATGAAGGCGTGCAACACTTTTACGCCGCCATTGAGTCACTTTTTGTGACACAGCGGCGCCGTAAATAATGCGCCATGTTGCGCCATATTTACAAAGTGACGCATCTAAGTTGATGGGTCACTTTGTAAATGCCTGCACTGCATTATACCTGCAACAGGTATAATGTATACCTGAATGATTCAATAATCACTTTTGCTATTCGGTTTTAGACTGGTGTGTCTATAACTGCAAAGTTTTTAGATCTAGCACTAGCCAAATCTTTATGATTTATTTATATATATATATATATTATTTTTTTTGGTCCCCTTTGGAGTGAGGTCTGATTTCTCACATGTTACATCTAAATCAAGCATTATCCCTTCTTGTTTGGGACTAGGACTCTGATCCAGAGGGACCACCAATTCCTGAAGTGGATATGGAGGTTGCAAACAATAACCTCCTGTGCTTAGCTGTTTGATTGATAAGTACTGGATGTCACTGTGCATCACAAGGTCAAGGTGTCTAATGGGAATACAGTCAGTTTTTCTAAAACATTTCCTGAATAATATGACTGACACTCTCCTAGACAAGAGTAGTGGAGCAGGGAATGATGTGCTGTGGTGACAGAAGTAATCTGCAAGGCGAAGTAAAGATGTGCTACCCTGCTATAGACTTTTTTTTCCCATATACATGCTTTCTTTTTTTCCTTCAAGTTATGGGCCCACTGGAGGTGGCTGGCAGCTGAGTTTAGCTCTGCCAAACGGGGGTACACCTTAGATTTTCTCCCATTCATAAAGTGTAGTAACTACCCACTCTTTCTAGACTGTGAGGTGAATGGTGGGGGTGGTCACGGTGTATAGCTAGGGTTATAGCATACCTGCCAACTCACACGGTGGTGTGACACACAATATCAGCTCCCATCACACGGTCACCCGGAGAGGAGGCGATATCACACTGTGGCAGGGAAACCGAGCTGAAAACCACTGTAAATAGTGGTTTCCAATCTCGTTTTCGAGGGGCTTTGAACTGCCCATGTCCATTGAGTGTGAAAACACCCAAGGACATCGGCACCAGACTCAGCAAGCTTCTTTTTTTTTTGGGTGGGGAGGGAGGAGAGGGCTTGGGGGTGGGGGGGGTTTCAAAAGTGCCTCCTAGGTACTTCTTGGCACAAGGCCCCTCCTCCTTCAAGGCCCCACCCCCTCCTCGCACTGTGAGATTGTTCTTCAGGTTGGCAGGTATGTTATAGGCTGTTTGCAGGGCCACTGGAATTATGTGGCAGTGGAGGACTAAATTATGTGGCAAGAAAAGGCAAATTATGCTGTATAGTGTCGCATATTTTGTGATAGTATTGCTTCATTATTTGGTTATTTGTATACATAGTAACACAGTCTGGGCAATGCTTTCACCTCATTAGTAGCAACCAAATACAGCAATAAGCAACTGAAAGATAGTTAACTAGCCAACCTTGTGAAGGGTCTTCTGCTTCACAGGAACACGTCACAATTTTAATAATTTATTATCCATTTGAGGTAGAAACATTTTGTTTGTTAAAATCTGCAAATTACGCAGCAGGGGATGGATTATGTGGCAAATGTGGTCAATCCTTAATTGTTCAGAAAACGTTGCTGCTGCAGAATTACGTAATTCCCGTGATATGCCTTCTTTCCTGCATCTAGGGTCTCACTTTCTGTTGGGATGAGGGAGCATCCGATGAGCTCCCAGCTGGCCGGCGTTTATTCTTACTCCGTCTTCACACCCGCTTTGTCCCTCTTCATGCCTTGCACACACCCAGACTCCCCGGGTGCAGCAGAGTTACACTGTTTTCCTTTGATTTCCTCGTCTCTCCCTCCCTGTACGTCTGCTCCCCCCTCCAGGCGCTGAGCATTGATGTCTTACTCACGCCACTTACTTGTGCCATTCCTCGCCCTCCCCCCTCCCCTCATAAAGGATCCCTGTGCCTTTAACACTGCAGCAGTCCATTCCCAGTCAGTCCTGGACTCCCTCCAAACTCCAGTTTTAAAAAGCAAAGAAAGAAAAGGACAAGGCGAGGTTTCCCCTCTTCTGTCTGATGGAGGCCAGGCGAGAGGAAGAGCAGGGTGGGATGGGTGTCCATGGCAACCCAGGACCACAGTGGCGGCGAGGGCTGTGGGAGGACAGGCCCAGAAGGGACCAAGAGGATAGATTGTTTAGGGGTTAGAGGAGTCATGAGTTTCATACAGTTATTTATCGGGTATGCTCATTCAAGGTCATGGAATGATGCTATCCTGCAGATGGTGTGTTTTCCGCATAATTATAGCTTTACATCACTTGAAACAGAATCGAAAATCTGCTGTATGATGTGTAAATGATAACACTCAAAAAAAACAAATGTAGTTCAAGTGGATCAAAAGATACTAACAAGTAAAGCACCACACAAGTGGTGCAACTCATTGGCAGACCCTTTGCATAGGTTAACTGTGCACCTTTCAATTGCTGATTGCTTTATTCAAATTAAAATCTAGTATTGGTGAGATTAAACTTCGTCTAAACAACGTTAATGTGCGTTAAAATGGCAAAATAACCGTCACAGAATGTGCTGCATAATTTGCCTTTTCCTGCCACATAATTTAATCCGCCCTGCTGCACAATTCGGCACTTCATTGCTGCAAAATTCCGGTGCTGCATGCCACCTGAGACGGAAAGGACACTGGAGACTGTGTTGCACTGGGCTAGGATATGGCACTTTTTACTTGCCCCCCTGTGTCTATTGTTAAATCATTTTCCACACTGCACTCTGTGTGATGGTGATGTCACTGGCCGTTCTGTACTCTACATACTGTGGGTACTGGGGTGTGCCCAGCAAGATGCCTGTGTGCGTAAATATGCCACTGAGGGGACTTTACATAGACAGACGCCTTTAACCCGTGGGCCGGATGGGGGTTAGGTATTAACCGAGTGTGGTTAGTGCCTCCAATTCCATGTTTTTCATTTGGAAATGGGATGTAGTTCCACGGAATTGCCAAAGTTCCGCGTTTTGCCTTTTACCCCAATACATGTCGACAGGTTTGACCTACCTAACTCTGTCAGAGGAAAATAGTTCTGATGTGCTGATAGTCACACAGCCCAGAATTGCTGCTCCGACTCCTGTTCGCACAGAGTTTAGAATTTAACCCCTACCTTTTAATGTGGGCCTCCGGGGCCTAATTCGTACCCGAGAGTGTCAAAAGCTGAGCTGGACATAGTAGTCTGTGTCTGTCTGCACTGATGTCTCTACCTTGACTTAACACTGCAGCCTGTGTGCACTGAGCTGTCGGTGAATGGCTAGAACACAATCGCCTGCGTGCACTGAGATTTCACCAGCTGGGCTCTGTGCTGCAGCATGTGTGCATGCACTATGGCATGACTGCATGGGCTTTGCATTGCACCCTTCGTGCACTCCACTGTTACAGGTTGGTTGGATTTACACTGGAACCTTGTGCACGGCGGTGGCCCTGACACTCACAGCAGTTGATTGTGAATCCGTGTACACTTGGGGGCAGATTTACAAGTCCCTTGCGCTACTTTTGCGTCACTTTTAACATGGGAAAAGTGACGCAAAAGTGGCGCAATTGGCTTGTAAATCTGCCCCTTGGTGCCTCCGAGTGGGATGCACACTGGGAGTCTGTGTGCACTGGGGGATCACGGGCTGTACTCTGCTTCAGGGGGCTGTGTGCACGGCGGCACAGGCAGGGCTGTATGTGCACTGTAAATCTGTGTGCACTTGGTGTAACTGACTGCGCTGTACACGAAGAGTGCACTCAAGTGTCACTGGCTGTTTTCACTGGGTGGGATTGGCTGTGCTGGACCTTGGGACCCATAGGTACTGTGAGGTCATTATTGAACTGTGCATTGGTTGTATGTGTGCAATGCGGTGTTACTGATTGTTCTGAACATTAGGGGTTGGTGCACTTTAGAGCAGGTTTGCTGGGCTGTTTATGGGGGTCCCTGTACTTTGGTAATAAAGGCTTGTGTTACACTGAGCGTCTTTGTTTTACACTGAAAGTTTGTGCATTGAGGTGTCTGTCTCTTGGAACAGTGCATGATTACTGGGCGGGTGGGTATTACGAGCCACTGGCTGGTTTGCATTGCATGAGCGCTGGTAGCTTTTGTGCACTGGGTGCCACTGGCTGGAGTCCATGAACACTGGAAGCCTTTATGCACAGAGCTGTCTCTGGAGTTCATGAACACATAGTCTGTTCAGGATCACACTGGGAGTCTGAGTGCACTGGAGAGTCACAGGCTGGACTGTACACTGGGAGTCTGTGCACGGGGTGTCACCGGCCCTGACTGGTGTGCATGAACACTGGCGGCCTTTATGCACAGAAGTGTCTGGTGCACAGAGTATGTGCACTGGGAGCCACTGGCTGGAGAGTGTAAACACTGGAAATCCGAGTGCACCGGGGTGTCCCAGGCTGGGCTTTACATCGGGAGTCTGTGCACTGCGAGCCACTGGCCCACTGACTGGAGTGAATAAACACTGTCAGTCTTCATGCACAGAAGTGTCTCTGGAGTGCATGAACACAGAGTCTGTGCACTGGGAGTCACTGAGTGGAGTGCATGAACACAGAGTCTGTGCACTGGGAGTCACTGAGTGGAGTGCATGAACACAGAGTCTGTGCACTGGGAGTCACTGAGTGGAGTGCATGAACACTGGAAGTCTTTATGCACAGAGCTGTATCTGGAGTTCATGAACACAGAGTCTGTGCACTGGAAGCCACTGGCTGGAGAGTGTGAACACTGGGAGTCTGAGTGCACCGGGGTGTCCCAGGCTGGGCTTTACATCGGGAGTCTGTGCACTGCGAGCCACTGGCCCACTGACTGGAGTGAATAAACACTGTCAGTCTTCATGCACAGAAGTGTCTCTGGAGTGCATGAACACAGAGTCTGTGCACTGGGAGTCACTGAGTGGAGTGCATGAACACAGAGTCTGTGCACTGGGAGTCACTGAGTGGAGTGCATGAACACAGAGTCTGTGCACTGGGAGTCACTGAGTGGAGTGCATGAACACTGGAAGTCTTTATGCACAGAGCTGTATCTGGAGTTCATGAACACAGAGTCTGTGCAGGATCACACTGGGAGTCACTGGCTGGAGAGTGTGAACACAGGGAGTCCGAGTGCACCGGGGTGTCCCAGGCTGGGCTTTACATCGGGAGTCTGTGCACTGCGAGTCACTGGCCCACTAACTGGAGTGATTGAACATTGGCAGCCTTCATGCACAGAAGTGTCTTGTGAGTTTAGGAACACCGAGTCTGTGCAGGATCACACTGGGCGTCTGAGTGAACTGGAGAGTCACAGGCTGGACTGTACACTGGGAGTATGTGCACAGGATGTCACGAGCCCAGACTGGAGTGCATGAACACTGGCAGTCTTCATGCACAGAAGTGTCCTTGGTGCACAGAGTCTGTGCACTGGGAGTCAGTGAACGAGCCCAGACTAGAGTACATGAACACTAGCAGTCTTATGCACAGAGCTGTCTCTGGAGATCATGAACACAGAGTCTGCGCAGGATCACACTGGGAGTCTGAGTGCACTGGAGAGTCACAGGCTGGACTGTACACTGGGAGTCAGGGCACAGGGTGTCACAGGCCCAGACTGGGGTGCATGAACACTGGCAGTCTTCATGCACAGAAGTGTCTCTGAAGTTAATAATCACAGAGTCCGTGCAGGATAACACTGGCTGGAGTGTGTTTAAAAACTGGTCAGTCTACTTACAAGGCCTTCTGGAGTACAGAACGCAGTACTCTGCATACTCTTACACATCTTTATGAATTGGCTCGATAACATCTAAAATGGGAATATTCATATATAATTAGTACAAATAAAAAACTGTGCCTTCTTTGCATGTTTACTAATAGGGAGAAATGTCTATGCCGATTCACAAAGGCATCTAACAGTATGCCCAAGAGTGCTCCTATAGTACTTATAAATGCTTTTGTGACTCGCTTCTGGGATGATGTGTTCACGGGGTGCTGCATGTTGGGGTGTACAGGCGAAGTGGGATATTGTCTACGTCGGTATAGTCTTTAACATGAGTAGGATCCCCTTACGTCTTTAACTTGCTTTAAGGACAGAGTTTGCATGGAAAGTCCTAATAATGACATCCGTCTATAGGGAAGGTAAATGTCGGATCAACATTATTGGACCAATATCACCCCAAAGATATCTTTTATCTGGACTAAGCCCCTTCACTTGGATCCGTGTCTTTAAAAGATGCCAACATCAATGTTATGTTATGTTAATTTAATTTTTCTAATGCGCACAGCTAACCAAAAAGAGTTTCCCAGCGCAGACCCTGAAAGAAACTCTGAAAACCTAGATTACAATTATTGATTGAATAACCAAGTTTTTAATTGATTACGAAATTTGGAGTACAATCTCTCTTTACGCATCACATCCAGTAGAGAGTTCCACAAAGTTTGACCAAGGTAAGAGAAGAAGCGACCACCCATTCTCACCAATTTAATCCTGGGAATTTCACATTTTTCTTCAGTAGATGAACGTAACAGACGAGAGGGTTGATAGGGACATACCAGGTCTTGCAAGTATTTGGGTGCAGAACCATTCTTGATTCTAAACATATAGCACAGGGCTTTGAATTTCAATCAATGACATATTCTCTATCACAGGACAAAATGGAAGTTCCCTGAGAATTCTAGTTAGATGTGGTGGTTGTGTCATTTAAGTACATTTAGTTCGGGTACTGAAGACTTGCGGCAGGTATCTGTGATTGGAGAGCATGAACACTGGACACAGGGGGTTCACAGCTGATCACTGGCTGTGATGTACAGTGGAAGTCTTTGTACACTGGGTTTCACTTGCTGGTCTGTACAGTGGAAGTCTGTGCTCTGTGTGTCGCTGGCTTTACACGGCTGGCTGGAGTCTTTGAGCATTGGAATCTGTGTGCACCTAGGTGTGTCTGGCTGGAATGCATGAATCATCTGGGTCTGTGTGCACAAGGTGTCACTGACTGCAGTGCATGAACACTAGTAGTCACTGTGCACTGGGGTGTCCCCGCTGGCATTTCATGAGCACCGGGACTTGGCTGGCCTATAAAGTAATCTGGCAGTGCAAGAAGGGATGGTCTGACTGGTTAGTGTCTGAGCTGTGTTTTGGCTTGTTGGCCTGTTTCATGATCTGGGGCGGTATTTAACGTTCATTTCTCTAATATTGCCACAAACATTTCCTACAGAAAGCACGAATATCCTGTAAACCACTTACAAAGCAAATGTGGGTCACATTTTATGGTCTGACTTGACAGCACAGCTGTCACCAGATAATCATGTAAATATCCCTAGAGAGGGGATTTGGCTCCTCCCACATGTTGGGAGCCCTGAGTACATATTTTGATTGGGCAGAAGATGTGTGCTTCCACAAAATAATACATTTTATTTATCCAGGTATCTGAGCTTGAACTTTGGGATACTCGGCTGTAATGCTATTAAAGGGTCTTAGATTGCTAAATAATTGATGGTGTTTTGCTCTGGCTGCAGCACAGATGGGAAGAGGCCAGTCATTAACCTACATGGAAGGTCAGCTCTGGCTTGAAAGTGCAACTGTCGTCTGACCTTTAACTTCAACCAATATTATTTTATGGTTGGGCGCTTCCACACAAATACATGTCTAGTCCCATGTTATTTACTTATAATGCTTCACCTTATCATACAACTTTCCTTTCATGCCAGACGAATTGGCATATCCAATGCTTGTTTAGTTATCTGCTTCATTATTGGGAGGTACTTTTCTTTTGGTGACCGGGCCAGGGGCGTAGCTTTCATTGGTGCAGCAGGTGCAGTGGCACCGGAGCCCAGATGCCTGAAGGGCCCACTGAGCCCTACTGGTTGCTGGAGTTTACAATTCACATGACGGGGGCTGCGCGCTTTCTTGCTTGCACTAGGGCCCATGACACACTGACTACGTCCCTTTTTTCTGTCCCTGACCCCCCTGGTGACACTAGGAATCTGTGTGCAGTGGGCTGCTGTCTCTATGCCCGGCGGAGCTTGCACTGCTGAGTGTAGTAGGTGTCACTCGAGGGCAGCGGGAGGAGGGGGCACAGACAGACATCCGCATTCATCGCCTGCTCGGGAGGTTCGCTGTGCGAGGATGGGCCCGCCCGCCTGATTAACCTTGCGCTGAATGGAAGGCATGCCTGCTCCCTGCCTGCTCGCCCCTCCCGCTCAGCTCGAGACGTACAAGAAGACAGCAGAGTCCAGAGCCGCTGGAAGCGGATCTGACGGGAAGGGCTGGCCTGGCACGGACCCAGCAGCTCGGGAGCCTCGTCCAGGACTGGGAGCCTGCGAGAGACGCCCGGGAGAGCATAGACGGCTGAGGGGGGAACTCGCCCCGGGCAGGGATGAAGCGGTAACTGGACCCTGCGACGAGCTCACTGAAGTACGGACTCGGGGAGCTGTGCTGATCTGAGACTGACACCCGGGCCGGAGGAATGCCCGACGCCGGCCGCTAGACTCCAGGCCCCCCAGACATGACTGGACGATTCTCCGGGAGTCTCTTCCCCTGGGGACTGCGGGCCGGCCTCCCCCATCTGTCCTGACCGGGGAGGGTGAACTGATGCCCGGGCTCTGGGCTGGCACAGCCCGGGGCCCCCTGGCTCGCCCGGGAGCAGAGAGGAAACATCCACTGCCCCCCAGCGTGTGATGGGGTGACTGGCATTCCTGGAAGTGCGCTGTGGTGAGAGTCGGCGGCCTGGCTCACGAGTGGGGACTGAGGGTGCAGAGAGAGGCTTAGACCCCCCTGCAGGGGTCCTCGCCGACGCTGCTTCCTATCTGCCCCTCCAAGGAGAAGCCATCAGGTGACACCCACCGGGATCAGCGGGGATTACCTGGTGGCAGAGAAGCACAGTCTGATCCAGGTGAGTCACGCCCCCTCGCCCTGCACCACGTCATCCTCACCCCCACCCCTTTACTTAATCCTTGTCCGCCTTTCTTTGCTCAGCTGTACTCCCCCCTCCTTCCTTTACCCCTCCTGCTGCGCCCTGCCTGCTCCTCCTCTGAACCCTGCATTCCTTATCTCGTGTTTGGAAGTTGACTAAAGAGGGGGGAGCGGGGGTGGAAGAGGCTGCTATGATGTCTGCTTTGCTTAGAGTTCAGTAGGGAACACGCGTTGCTGCTGGGGTCCAGATGCGAGTGAGTGACGAGTGAGGGCCCCGCAGCACGCCCAGCCCAGGTGAGTGACTGTGGCCTGTGTCTGCCACGCCCCGGCTGTGAGTGCAGGGTCACCCCTGTCTGTGTGAGTGAGTGAGTGAGTGGTCCCAATCTATTCAGTACTCCAGCACAGAGCTGGCCCGTGCAATCAACATTAAAGGGATGAACGAATCCCTCAGGGTTAAACCAGAGGAGATCACGAATGGTTAACCCCTTAGTAGCTGGGTTCCGGGGCAGAGTTATCAGTTCCAGCAAGATACGACCTGGGCCAAGGCGACTTCCTGGGGGTGTTATGATCATGGTGCTTTACACAGTGGAACCATTAGTGGGTTATTATAATGCGTCTTGAACACATATCCCGCAGAGTCTGACGCACACTCTGTCGGTGTTCAGGTTAGTGTGCTCGAGTGTGCCTTGCACCACTGCTGTCTGCCAGCAATGGGAGCTTGCACTGGTTGGTGCCCCTGTATGGCAGTAGGTTGCTTCAGTGCTCTCTACTTGTGCAGTGTGTATTTGCGCGTGGCACTGTATACACTTTTTTTGCTTATGAGGAGTGAAGCGTGCTTTGGGTGGTACCTGTGCGCGGCGGATGCTTACATCATTGCAGCCTTTGCCCTGCCGGTTCTGGTTTTGAATTGACGAGAGTATTCTACCTGCATTGCCGGTGCCCGTTGAGTGTGTGAGTGAAAGAAAGAAGTATGCACTGCTCTTCTTCTGCGTTGTACCCGTGACCTTTTGCCTGACATTTTGTGCACCTTCCATCATCTGTGAGGCAGGGGCGGCTGGTGACATTTGAAAGTGGTGGGGCGTAAACTAATTTGCATATTGCAGCGAGCGTAGCGAGCGAGCCCGAACCACCTTGCATCCATCCATACATCATTCATGCATCCACCCATCCATCCATCCATCCACCCACCCACCCATCCACCAATTCTGCATTCATCCTGCATCCATCATTCATTCATGCATCCACCCATCCATCCAGCATCCATCATTCATTCAAACATTCACCCATCCATCCATCATTCATTCATGCATCCACCCATCCATCCATCCATCCACCCATCCATCCACCCATCCATCCTGCATCCATCTTTCATTCATGCATCCATCCATCCATCCACCCATCCATCCTGCATCCATCCATCCATCATTCATTCATGCATCCATCCACCCATCCATCATCCATCCTGCATCCATTCATGTGTCCACCCATCCATCCACCCATCCTGCATCCATCATTCATTCATGCACCCATCCATCCACCCTGCATCCATCATTCATTCATCCACCCATCCATCCACCCATCATTCATTCATGCATCCATCCACCCACCCATCCATTCCTGCATCCATTCCTGCATCCATTCATGCATCCACCCATCCATCCATCCATCCATCCATCCTGCATCCATCATTCATTCATGCACCCATCCATCCTGCATCCATCCTGCATCCATCATTCATTCAGCCACCCATCCTGCATCCATCATTCATTCATGCATCCACCCATCCATTCATCCACCCATCCACCCATCATTCATCCTGCATCCATTCATGTGTCCACCCATCCATCCACCCATCCTGCATCCATCATTCATGCATCCATCCACCCATCCATCCTGCATCCATCATTCATTCATCCACCCATCCATCCACCCATCCAGCATCCATCATTCATTCATTCATGCATCCATCCATCCACCCATCCATCATCCATCCTGCATCCATTCCTGCATCCACCCATCCATCCATCCATCATTCATTCATGCACCCATCCATCCACCCTGCATCCATCCTGCATCCATCATCCATCCATCCACCCATTCTGCATCCATCATTCATTCATGCACCCATCCATCCACCCTGCATCCATCCTGCATCCATTCATCTACCCATCCACCCATCCTGCATCCATCCTGCATCCATCATTCATTCATGCATCCACCCATCCATTCACCCATCATTCATCCTGCATCCATTCATGCATCCACCCATCCTGCATCCATCATTCATGTATTTTTATGACCATATAACTTAGCACACAGCTTGTCAGTGTTTAATACCAGTCTCGAACCTTGTACTCCAGCACCAATGATACATGATTAATATTAATTGTTTTTAAAAACATGTATTTATTCAACACCAATTTCACACCTTAGTCGGAACATCATTTTTATTTGTTTTTTAAAATATCTATTTATTTAACACCAAAGTAAGTCATGTATACATTTTTATGGTTCGATAAGAGGCTCGAACCTGGTTTCCCAGAACCAAAGTCGGCCGTGCTATCCGTCAGGGGTTATGTAACCGGGCTATGTAGTGACCAGCCAATCCTGCGCCCGGATTGGCTGGGGGGCACCATGACTCCTCGCCCAGTCGCCCTGTGTAACCCTGGGGGCTGCGGCCCGCCCCCTGGTCCTCTCTCTAAGGGGGAAATCACAAGAAAACGATCTGCGCATGCGCGGGCATGTTTGTGCCCAAAAATACACTTGCGCAGCTGCAGCAGCCCGATCCTCCCCCCCCCCCCCCCCTTGCGCACTCCGGGAAGGTCGGGTGTCTCCCGGTTTTCCCGGGCGGCAGATAGCGCGATTTTTTAAAATAATTGTGTTTGGCTTCCAGTGACGACGTGGTGGGTCCATGGGGCTTAGTGGGGCTTCGCCCCTACGCCCCAATGGACGCACCGCGCCTGCTGTGAGGTGCGGAAGCTTGCAATAGGTGTATCCGCTGTGTAACAGAAGCTCGCGCTGTTGCACAGTGCGCATTGATTGCGTGTCGCGCGCCCGCTGGAGTCCGCTCAGGTGCAGCTTCGTGATGATGTCCACGTGCGCGAGGCTCGCGCTGCCTCCGACTGCCTGTGCTGACGCTGAAGTGCTCTTTGCGCGCAGGAAGCGGCTCCTCTGCTGTCGGCGCCCTCTGGGTATTTTTGGAGCGAGACAAAGAGGGCGCAGCAGCAGGTGCTGTCTGCAGATTCGGAATGGGTGTGGTTGGTGAGGGCGGGGTGGGGGTTAGTCAGTCAGTGCGTCGCTGCTCCCCATCCGTGTGCTGCATTGGCTGTCTCCCCACCAAGCTCCATTGTAAGTGTTAATTTGTTTGCACCTCTTAGGATCGCCTTCGGCTATGTAAATATGTGGCAAATAACAGGGACTCTTCCTGCAACAAAATCTCTCTCTCTCGCTCCTCTTTCTGTCTTTCTTTCTTTCTCTCTATCTCTCTCTCTCTCTTTCGCTCTCTCTCTCTCCCTCTCTCTTTCTCTCGCTCTCTTTCTTTCTTTCTCCCTCTCACACACTCTCTCCTCTCCTTTCTTTATTTCTCTCTCTCTCCCCTTTCTTTCTCTCTCTTTTTCTCTCCCTCTCTTTTTCTCTCCCTCTCTCTTTCTCTCTCTCTCTCTCTCTCTCATATCTTTCTGTCTCTCTCTCGCTCTTTCTTTCTCTCTTTCTCTCTCTCTCACTCTCCTCTCTCTCCTTTCTTTATTTCTCTCTCTCTCTCTCCCTTTCTTTCGCTCTCTCTTTTTCTCTCCCTCTCTCTCTCTCTCTCTCTCTCTCTCTCTCTCTCTCTCTCTCCTCTATCTCTCTCGTGTTTTCAGATAGTGTCATCCTGCACGTGTCTTTCACGATGCTCTGATGTCCCTCGCTGTTAGTCACAGCCACCCCCATCATTTCTTTGACATCTTTTGTATCCAGGCTTGTCTACTGACAGCTGTACTTGTTGATTGCCATGACAAGCAGCCCGACTAGATTCATCTGTTTGTGTTGGAAGCTTGACCTGCCTGACCCTTTGCGGTGCCTCTTCTCTATATAAAGGGCCTAAATCGCAATTTTTTGCTTTATCTGTATTTGCATGATGCTAAACCATACCTTTTCTTTTTTTTTCACAACTAGTTTATTGGTGAAGATGAGCATATGAAATATAGTGGCAGCCCACAGTCAGGACTACACCACCAAACATTACGATACAATCACAGCACTTAGCCAAGCGTCCAAGCAAGAAGATGATGCAATTAAGGATACCGGAAAACAGTCACCCCACCTTCACCTTATATTGCTACCTACCCACCCAACTCCCCGATCCCACCCGGAACCCACCCGAACCCCATGCATGTGTGTACTAACCGTAACGATGTAAGATAATGACGTGGGTAATGTGCGTGGACATGGGCCCTGCCCGCCAGTACGGGGCTAGAGGTCCTCCTCAGGCTCCACTGGAGGGTCCAGTGTTAGATCTCTATAGTCTGCCCACCTCTTCCAAATCTTAAAGTGTTTGCGGGGGCATCCTCGCGCCTCAAATATAGGTCTCTCCAGGCCCATACAGAAGTCCATACCAGCCTTCCATGCAGTCAGGGGGGGGGGGCGCACATTCTTCCACGCTCGGGCCAGGTCCCTTTTGGCCACCACCAGCCCCAGTAGGAGTAGGTGCCGCTTATAAATATTGCCACCAACCCCTTCCAGGACGTGCAACAGACCCAGACGGTGAGTACGGGGGAGGGTCCAGCCCAACACCTCAGACAGACAGCCCCAAACACCCCTCCAGAAGCCAACCAGCCTAGGGCACGACCACAGCGTATGAAGTAGCGTACCCACCTCAGCCCCACACCGCAGACATTCCGGGGACCCAATCAGGCCCGCCTTCCACAGACGCTCTCGGGTATAGTATGCCCTATGGAGAATCTTGAATTGGATGAGTCGGAATCGCATTGCGATAGCCGCCCCCCTCGGGGATTCCAAGGCCTCTCGCCAGTCGTCTTCGTCCAAGGGGCCGAGGTCAACTTCCCAAGTCGCCTGCAGTGAGAGAAGAGTAGGGGAGCAGTGGGTGACCATGGTTTGATAAATGCGCGATACTTTTTTGTCCCCAAGATCACCCATGAAGACCTTCGCCTCGATCGGGCTAAAGTCAGGGAGTGAGTCAAGGTTGGCAATGCTGGGCATCAGTGCATGTCGGAACTGAAGGTACCGGAAAAATTGAGATTGGGGCATATCAAATTCGGCACTAAGGGCCTGAAAGGATTTGAGCGACGTACCAGACATCACTTGACCTAGCTGCGAGATACCTATCGCATCCCAGCCATCGAAGCCTGGCAATTTAGAGAGTTAAACCATACCTTTTCTGTGCTGCAGATGTTAGCAAGCGTATGACAGGATACATTCTTGTGGGAATTTCGCGTTTCCACTTGCTTGCAAGAGAACTGCAGGCTAGCAGATCAAGGTATTGTTCGTACAGTTTCTCAATTCACGTGATACCACAGAGCATGCTGCCGATGGAGTTATCTAATTTCACAGTTAACAGAAACAGAAATTAGTCGACATACAGGTAACAAAGTATTTGGGGTTTACACAAGATATTCACTCCTGTAAAAAGAACGTTGCACACGGCTGATTTTCTGTGGAGAGATATTGGAATTCTTTCTATTGAAACTTACAAATGTCATCAACATTTTAGTGTGGATACCTCTTTGTGTTTAGAGTATATACACTGTTGCTCCTCTCAGGACGGTTACAGGCTTATTTCTATACTGTCCAAGCGCTTTACACAGGTCTGCCATGTATCACTGTTACAACAAACAAATGATGGATGGAATGCTGACAATGCAAACATTCTACCCCAGTCAAAAGATCCGAGTTAAATCCATCGTTCTTTTGCCCACTACGCCACCCCACTGGAGATCAAGCTATCCTGGCTGATGAGGGCTGAAAGCCCGATAACCGGTCCTAGGATGCTTGTTTCAAGTACAGGGAGGAGCTGGCCTGGCAGTTTGGGCTGGACTGTTATCATTGGGCACAGGGTCAAGACTGATTTGCATATAGCTGGGTCCAAACTGGAATGGCATGGTGAGCAAAAAACGATGGATTTAGGCCCAGATCTCTGTACTGGGGTGAATATATGACATTGTTCTGCATTCTGTCCATCAATTGTTCTTTTTGCATTTGTCACCCTGAGTGGGACGGGTATGCTCAGACTTGGGTTCTGTGCTCTCCATGCCACTGGAGTCAAGCTATCCTGGCTAATGAGGACTGAAAGCCCGAAACCGGTCCAAGGATGCTTTTTTCCAGTCGAGGGACGAACTGGCCTGGCAGTTCGGGCTGGACTGTTCCCATTGGGCACAGGATCAAGACTGATTTGCATATGGTTGGGTCCAAACTGGAATGGCATGGTGAGCAAAAAACGATGGATTTAGGCCCAGATCTCTGTACTGGGGTGAATGTATGACATTGTTCTGCATTCTGTCCATCAATTGTTCTTTTTGCCATATATCTCTAGCACAAGAAACCTTGGCAAAGCCAATAGTTGTGAAATCAGTTTGCCTACTCATATAAACATTGTAATTCTCAAAAGCTTTTGACGTGCTGCATACACAAATCCTGTTTATCACATTAAAGTCTGGCCTATAAGCTTAGCCAGTGATGAGAAAAAGTAGAAAAAAAGGATTGCTTTCAGTATAGAATGCCTCTAGGAAACACAGAATTGAACTTGACCAATAACATGATAATTGAGTGTACTTTCCTGATGTAAAATAGTACCATATGTATTGTGATGGCAGCCCTTCCTGCAAGGCAGAATAATCCACTAATAGCAACAGACAAGAGAGTAAAACTCCTTCGGTAGAGCTAAAGCCTACTCTATAGTTTAAAGAACTGATAACCATGCATTGTAGTGTATTGTAACATTTACATAATGCCTGTACTTATTTTGAACCAGTAGTTGTATATGGGGCCCGCCGGCACACATTATTTGGGACTGGCACCTATTTTTTCTCAACAAACTGATCCAGAGCAAAAGAGAGAAAAACATTATGGGAGAAAGAAAGAGGAAGGAAAAGATGGAAACAAACGGTGACAAAGGAAGAAAGCAGGGATGAAAAAGAACCTTCAAGAGTGAGATACATAGGCAGGGAGTGTCTGGTGCAGGGGCGGCTCCTCCACTGTGGCAGAGGATAGCGTAGGAGCGTCGCACTGCTTTCTCGCAGTGCAAGAAGCCAAAACATAACATGGTAATAGCTTTTATTTATTACCATTTTATGTTTGCTTTGCAGACAAGCAAGGCTGCTCTGCTGTCCAAGCAGGGCAGGGAAGGAGTGGTTTACCCACTCCTGAGTGCGCACAGACTGTTTGGTTGGCCCTCTTGGGCCGGCCAAACCAGTCATGTGCACTATGCCCTTCTCCATGCATGCCACCGAAATGCGCGTCGACCGAATGTTCAGATTCTGATAGACATATGTAACACACTTGGTCGTGGAGATTTTGTAATCTTTAGTCTCCCCTTTTCTCAGATCCATATCTATGTGAATGCTGTATGAGTCCGTACGATTAAGTATGTTTGGGTTTTGTATTTTGTGTTTTAGACATATCCAAATGTTTGTTTTCCGGGGGTTACTTGTTCAACAGTACATTGTATGTATTCCTGAATCTATTGTGGGAGCACTGTTGATCTTTTCATATATAAAAAGTTTTAAAAAAACGAGAAACAAGAAAATATATGAATTTACGTTTGATACATATATGAAAAACGTATAAAGAAGTTAAATAAATTGTGATGATTAAATCTATTTTGCTAGTTTTGTTTATATGTTTATATTTCTGTCAAGTCCATGTTGAATTCAGGTCTTTTATGATAAAAAAGAAATATAGGTTTTGAGGGAGCCTTTCATTGTATGCTATCTGGCACCTTGACCTTCGATAGAACAGGCCCAGGCTTCTAAACAAAACTTTGGGCCCCAGCACTTATTTTTCCACAAGTTTAACACTGCAATTCGTTTACTGCCAATTTACGGGTTGCTACAGTGCTTTAGTATACATCTGCACAGTCTAGGTATATCTAAAACTGCATGTTTTTGTGGGTTTTATTGTGCTAACCAAAAACTGTATGCTAAACGTTCAACTGAATATATAAACTTCTTGCTTGCCTACATCAAATATAATCTGTAGTATAACAACCTGCCGGTAGAAAAAAGTTTTCCTATTCACAGGCAGAAAACGTATATTTCATTCACTAGAGGTGGAACTGGGGCAGCACTAGAACTTCTCACATTAAGTACAGGACAGCAAGAGCATCTCTCTGGGGAATGTGGCAGTAGGGGCTCCAAGTATTACAACAGATTTTAAAATGGCCATGTGAGGATACAAAGTCCCAGTCAAGGTTGCACAAGGTGAAACAAAATTGCCATGAAATGTATCCCTCGTTGTTACTATGTATCTCTGAAGGAGTACCTCGCAGTTAGGAATACAGCACCAGAAAACCGAATCTGGTCTATAGTTCTTTCTTTCCTCCTGCGTTCAGGTTTTTCTGGTGCTCACTGCTCCCTGTCAGTCTGGACCAACACATGGATTTGTAGAGGCGCCAGACACCAAGCATTGCCTCAGACAAAAAAAACATTCCTGTTACAGTTTTGTAACTTCATTCAGGAGCCCTGGATCACGTCCTCTCGTGATTATGGCTAGATGGCTTTGGGTCCCTCTCTCGATTCTTGTCACTTCCAGGCAGGCTTTTTCTGCGCCCAAGGTTCCCTCCATTGGTGGCTCTTTGGCATCAAAAGTGGGTTAGGGATGCAGGAGAAGGGGACCTGGATGTTCACAACGATGGACACCTGCTGTTAGTGAATACTCTATATGATACAATGAATATTGATTGATGCAGCTCAACCCACGTGGAAGTGACCATATGTTGCGTGTTGGGCCCTAGTGTGTCTCAACACACTTGTGTGGCACACGGATGGTTGGGGCCACAGATGCCAGTTCAATGTAGAAATGATTTGCGTGCAGAGGAGGAGGCCTACTGGCGTCTCTGGGACATTGGTGCAAGAGACTATGTAAGTCAGGGTCCCTGGTCAGGCTGCTCACTTGCACTTACTTGTCATTGTCATGTCTGCTACTTCATCACGGCTGGTCCTAGTGTGATGGACAGCTCAACAGTCTCAGAAGGGCTGACAAGGCGGTCATAGGATGATCTTTTCTCTCTTGGGTGCCCCCAGGGCCAGGATAAGCTCTGCAGACATGCAGGCAGGCATTGAGGTGAGAGGCAGAACCTCTCCTTCCAACTGGAGAGGAACAAGGTGCACAAAGCTGAGCTCCACCTCCAGCTAGCACTATTCGGCCCACATAGGCCATCATGTTGTGACTCTTCTGTGCTGGCTGCCCTTCAGTTCAGGTTGCTGACCACCCATTCTGCTTCCTGTGAACGAGTAGCTTTAAAATCCAAGCACCCAATATATTAGGAAAAGTACTTTAAGCCCTTTCCCAAGCCAACATGGGTGATTTTGGCTTAGCGGTAAGACGTGAATTCCAGCCCAAAGCCAGACCTCAGAAAAACTGCTGCTGTAAGACGTTCATGGCTAGGCTTTAAGTAGGGAGCCACAATACTGGAGTCTTGCATTCCTCGATTGGTTATCAAAGCCATACATGATTGCATTATTACCGCATACGCTGGAACAAAGGAAAGGTCCACGTAAGAGACGGAATGTTTTTTGTTCGTGAGGGTGAGGGTGGTCATTAGTCCTCCCCGAAGGGCTAAAATAATAAAAGGCTGCATTCAGTACTCGATAGAGTGTCCTTAATGAGGCCGGCACTCTATATCCAGTCTAGGACAATTACTCACTCAAAGATAAAGCAGGAGGACACGTTTGGTGTCCACAGTCCAGCTGTCGCCTGCAGTCTAGGGCTGCATAGGGAGGTCAATAGAAGGGTATAGTTTCTGGGACTCAAAGACCATTGAAAAAGAGAGTGAACAGGATGTGTCCGGTATAAAGGGAGCATTCTAAGGGTGGGACAAGTTTTCTATTTAATTGACTTTTCTCCTTGCATCTTTCAGGCCTGCCACAGATTCTGAATTTCAGAGGCGGAGCCCTCCTACAGCGAGCAGGCTGCATGAAACAGTGAGTACACAACTGCACTATTATTCACATCAGAAGCAGTGACCACCTCAACCTCAGTGCTCCCAGTGTGGTCCAGCTGTGCCAGAACCATCCAATGCTGTGAAAAAAGTGATCATGATAAGGGGACCAGGTCATATAAGATGAGAGAGCACAGGGGTGACATTGAATGAGGAAATCAAACAATGAGAGCGGGTGAGGGGGGACTGCAGTGAGCATGAAGATTCCAGTGAAGGAACAGTGTAAAGAGACAGGGTCAGGTTAGAGATTTCAAGGAGGGAACAGTATAAATAAGTGACTTTGTGGAGGTAATAGAGTAAAGAGATGGGGTCAAGACGGAAATGAGGTAAGGAGGACACAAATGTGAGGTTACAGTGCAATGAGAGAGCGGCGAGTTGAATATTGCAGTGAGGGAATAGAGCAGTGGTTCCCAAACTGTGCGCCGTGTCTCCCTGGGGAGCTGTGAAACCTAGCCAGGGGAGCCACACACCAAGCACTTTAATGCATTTAATGTTGAAGAGGTTGTTGGCTTCAGTTAAACTAATTGGACTTAAACACATGATGTCGATGATTTGTAAGTGACATGCCTAAAGCTGTAAACGTAGTGCTTAATTGATGGCATGTCGAGGGAGATGACCTCCATGTTTCACTGGATCCCCACGTTCCAACACTCCCAAAGCAAGCGGAAGATGCCTGATTTATTTTTTTACACTCGTTAATAGTTTCGTTTTTTTCCCAAATGCATTTTACACCAAGGCAAGTTATCAGGAAAACACAGTTGTCCTGTCTTTTAAACACACTAAGTATTAATAAGTATTGACATTTGTACTTGAATCATGTGTACTTCCAGTGCACATTTCTTTCAGTAAAAATTTCCAGACAGGCCTGCTCTCTCCATGAACACGGGGAAGTAAAACACCATATATGGCATAAAGCCAACATTTGGAAGAAGGAAAGAGGGACGTTTAAAAAAATCAAAACTCAGAGGAAGTAATTTTACGTGCATTGATTTGGAGGCAATTTTAGGGAGGAGACAGCAAAAATAAAGCTGTATGTGTTTAAAAAATCTTGAATCACCTTGCTCAGACAGGTGTGTTGGCAAGTAGGATACGGGTAGAAATGGAAGTGCATGTAAATATTCTTCAAGCCCACAAACACTTTGGCAATGGGGGCTACATCCATAGGGGTGCTATCTAGCCCTGTAAGTGGGATAAAAAAGTTTGAGAAGGTACTCTAAAAAAGCCATGAGCAAAGAAGTGTAACTAGGAATATTTTATTAGAGGCGCCGCCTTAGTAATATGAAACACCCTGCGTATATGCAAAGAGAAAAAGAGGGTGATGGGTCCCTAATCCCTTACTGGCCATATAATATTGAGCAAATATATTTTTGGTACTTGTCCTGGACAGGGGTAAACCCCTAACCCCCTAATCGTACGAGAGTTCCAAGAGAGTTGTCTGGACAAGTCAGAGTAGTCATAGTATTCAGAACGAATTCCAATACGCTGGTTTCATGGTGATAATTCTTTATATATAGGTGTTGTAACTCATTAAAAAAAAAAATTTTCATGGCCATCCGGCCTGGGGCTTCCTCAGGGCGTTCCAGTTCTCATAAGGGCTTGTGTCTCCCTTGCAGGGTTGGCTTGGGATTCAAAATCGGCCCGGGCATGCTAAAAATAATTGGCCCACATTTGCATATTGCCTTTTCACACAACACTGCTACAGAGAAATTTTATTTTTAAAAAAATGGGGGGGAGAGACAAAAAATGCTTGGCTTCGTTTACACTGCTTACTGAAAACAAGTGAGGCCACTCCTGCTCAGGTCCCCTGCCCTGCTAGGTGTGCATACAATAATGGGCCGGCCCTGCGAGAGAAAGAAAGTGACACCTCTGTCTGTTGCTAAACGTGAGGTAATGAGTGCCCATCTGCCTCCAGAAAGGCCACTCGGACACCCACTGGGCCGCTGACTGTATCCGAACAACAGCGACACCGTCAAAATCTGCCCCCCCTCCCCTCCGCCCAGACTGCACCAAAAAGGCAGCCCACAGTTGGAACTCTGCACCGGCCCCTCGGGCATTGCCAGACTTACCAATCCAACGTTGCTACCTTGAGATAATGGATATCCTTATTGGTCCTGGGTCGATCTATAAAGTCTTGGGCATAATTCCCACCATCAAGTCTTCGGTATAGAGTTACGTCTGCTTAACTCTATACCGAAGATGTGATGGTGGGAATTATGCCCAATCCTTTATAGATTGACCCAGGATCAATAAGGCTATCCATTCTCTCAAGGGAGACACAAGCCCTTATGAGAACCGCAATGCCCTGAGGAAGCCCCAGGCCGGATGGCCATGTAAAGGGGCGAAACACGTGTTGGCTGTTAATTACCCATTTGCAAACCAACTCAGAATTTTTTAATGAGTTACAACACCTATATATAAAGAATTATCACCATGAAACCAGCGTATTGGAATTTGTTCTGAATACTACGACTACTCTTACTTGTCCAGACAACTCTCTTGGTATATGAATATAATACTTTCACCAGCTTTATCCCAATTACTTTCAGGGAGAAAAATGCAAGTACTCCCCAGGCCGGGCTTACATCTAGCCCAGCCTTAAAAAAGAAAGTAACAGTGGAGAGCCACAGGCAATGACCAATGGGTCAAGGGAGGCTCGGGTCAAAACATTTCGGGAACCACTGGGATAGAGGGAAGAGTTGACAGAGAACAAAAATGTCAAAGAGAGTAAAATGTTTTGAGAGAGATTGCACTGACAGAAAGGTGTAAGAGAGTGAGTGAGGACGGGGCCTGGAATGAGGGAATGGTGTGAAACAACAGCGTGCAAATGATTACATTGAAGGAATAGTGTAAAGAGACAGGGAGAGAAAAAGAATACAAGAGGGAGCAGTCCAAAGAGACAAGGCACGGATGAAAATGTAATGAAGCAGACGGTGATCAGCGAAAAGATTATTTCGGAGGTTGATGCGACAGAATAGTGTAAAGAGACAGGATAGGGGGGGAACAGTGTAAAGAGACGGGGTCAGAAGCGAGATTACAATGACGGAATCGTGCAAGGAAACAGTCATGGTAGAAATTGCAGTGAGGGAATAGGAACAAGAGCCAGACAACGGTAGGACGGAGGTAGGACTGAGGGAGTATATTAAGACACAGGCGGAGCATGGGTATTGCAGTGAGGGAGCTGTATAAAGAGACAGGTGGAGGATGGGTAATGCAGTGGGGGAGCTGTATACAGATGCAGGTGGAGGATGGGTATTGCATTGAAGGAGCTGTATAAAGAGACAGGTGGAGCATGGGTATTGCAGTGAGGGAGCTGTATAAAGATGCGGGTGGAGGGATAGGTATTGCTGTGAGGGAGCTGTATAAAGATGCGGGTGGAGGATGGGCATTGCAGCGAGGGAGCTGTACAAAGCTGCAGGTGGAGGATGGGCATTGCAGCGAGGGAGCTGTATAAAAATGCAGGTGGAAGATGGGTATTGCAGTGAGGGAGCTGAATAAAGGTGCAGGCTAAGGCTGGAAATTGCAGTGAGGGAGCTGTATAAAGATGCAGGTGGAGGATGAGTATCGCTGCGAGGGAGCTGTATAAAGAGACAGGTGGAGCATGGGTATTGCAGTGAGGGAGCTGTATAAAAATGCGGGTGGAGGATAGTTATTGCAGTGAGGAAGCTGTATAAAGAGGCAGGTGGAGCATGGGTATCGCTGCGAGGGAGCTGTATAAAGAGACACATGGAGCATGGGTATTGCAGTGAGGGAGCTGTATAAAGATGCGGGTGGAGGATGGGCATTGCAGCGGGGGAGCTGTATAAAGATGCCGGTGGAGGATGGGTATTGCAGTGAGGGAGCTGTATAAAGATGCAGATGGGTATTACAATGAGGAAGCTGTATAAAGAGGCAGGTGGATCATGGGTATCATTGCGAGGGAGCTGTATAAAGATGCTGGTGGAGGATGGGTATTGCAGTGAGGGAGCTGTATAAAGGTGCAGGTGGATCATGTGTATCATTGCGAGGGAGCTGTATAAAGAAGCTGGTGGAGGATGGGTATTGCAGTGAGGGAGCTGTATAAAGATGCAGGTGGAGGATGGTGTTGCAGTGTGGGAGCTATATAAAGATGCAGGTGAAGGGTGGGTATTGCAGTGAGGAAGCTGTATAAAGAGGCAGGTAGATCATGGGTATGATTGCGATGGAGCTGTATAAAGATGCCGGTGGAGGATGGGTATTGCAGTGAGGGAGCTGTATAAAGATGCAGGTGGAGGATGGGTATTGCAGTGAGGGAGCTGTATAAAGATGCAGGTGGAGGATGGTTTTGCAGTGAGGGAGCTGTATAAAGATGCAGGTGGAGGGTGGGTATTGCAGTGAAGGAGCTGTATAAAGGTGCAGGTGGGGGATGCGTATTGCAGTGTCAGTCAGTCAGTCAAATATCTTTATTCGGTTAGTTAAAACCATAAAAGCAATACACAATTCATTGTAAAATATCCATACATTAAAAAAATTACAATTAAACAAATGTACACCTGATTGCAGTTCCTAAGTTCATTCCTAAAACAATTTAAAAGGTTTTGATACAAAGAATAGATACTATACAAGATAAGGTCCAAGAAAAACAGGCACCTCTGTATCCCACTAGTCTTGGTGCAGTTCCCCAGAACAAAGTTGACAAAATATCAACCTAGTTGTATATTTCTCTGGGCAACTCTTATTTTATTTAATCGAGCTGCCGCTACCAAAAAACTGGCTACACCGTATGTGACCTGCACAGAGTTAAGCATTTGCAAGTGTAAAAGTGCAGGCCTCACCTGGACAAAATTGAGTTCCTTCAGGATTGGATATAAAAAATGTTTTCGGGGCGCCAGATAGTGTTCGCAAAACATCACAAAGTGAAGCGTATCCTGTATTGAAAAGCTGTCACATGTACAAGGTGGGGTGTTTTCTAAGGTCCCCCACTTTATATGGGTACCAAGCACTAAATGAATGAGGTTGAACCTAAATCTCAATAGAAGAAAACGATGGTATGGTTTAGTCACGTATTTTAGGTAGGGTTCCATGACTGGGGAGATAGATAGTTGATATATTGTTCTCACCATTGGTTTATTAAGTTCAACCTCCTCCCTTTCTAACTCCAACAGATTCCGGAGATGCAACTTGACCCACCCTACATCCTCTTTCTTGAGGCCCTGTGGTAAAGAGTACATATCCGGACGCCCCAGCTTCACGCATGCCGCTCTAACATACGCAAGCCAGGGAATACTGTCCGCTTTATCTAAGGCCATACAGTCTTTGAGTATGAGGTGGTTCAACGTGATCTCCTCATTTGTCCAGGTTTTAACCCAGCATAGCAGGGGGGACATTTTTAGAAGGTCGGTAATATGTCCCAAACCCACTTCACTATGAATTGAGTATGTAGGAGATGACTTTGGGAGTGACAACAAAGCTCGTATAAAATTATTTTCTATAATTTGGATGCCTGGAGATGAAACATAGCCCCAAATATCAGCCCCATAGGATGCGATTGCTAGGCATTTGGATTTATAGATGCGGATCATGGCCTCCATGGGTCTCGAACCTAGTCTTTTAGAAAAGTTCATAAGGCCTGTAGTAGATCTTGCAACTCCGTTGCCCTTCAGTTTTAGCTGAGGTCCCCAGGATCCGCGTATTGCAGTGAGGAAGCTGTATAAAGATGCAGGTGGAGGGTGGGTATTGCAGTGAGGGGGCTGTATAAAGGTGCAGGTGGATCATGGGTATCATTGCGAGGGAGCTGTATAAAGAAGCTGGTGGAGGATGAGTATTGCAGTGAGGGAGCTGTATAAAGATGCAGGTGGAGGATGGTGTTGCAGTGTGGGAGCTATATAAAGATGCAGGTGAAGGGTGGGTATTGCAGTGAGGAAGCTGTATAAAGAGGCAGGTAGATCATGGGTATCATTGCGAGGGAGCTGTATAAAGATGCCGGTGGAGGATGGGTATTGCAGTGAGGGAGCTGTATAAAGATGCAGGTGGAGGATGGGTATTGCAGTGAGGGAGCTGTATAAAGATGCAGGTGGAGGATGGTTTTGCAGTGAGGGAGCTGTATAAAGATGCAGGTGGAGGGTGGGTATTGCAGTGAGGGAGCTGTATAAAGGTGCAGGTGGGGGATGCGTATTGCAGTGAGGAAGCTGTATAAAGATGCAGGTGGAGGGTGGGTATTGCAGTGAGGGAGCTGTATAAAGATGCAGGTGGAGGATGGGTATTGCAGTGAGGGAGCTGTATAAAGATGCTGGTGGAGGATCGTTTTGCAGTGAGGGAGCTGTATAAAGATGCTGGTGGAGGATGGGTATTGCAGTGAGGGAGCTGTATAAAGATGCAGGTGGGGGATGCGTATTGCAGTGAGGAAGCTGTATAAAGATGCAGGTGGAGGATGGGTGTTGCAATGAGGGAGCTGTATAAAGATGCTGGTGGAGGATGGTTTTGCAGTGAGGGAGCTGTATAAAGATGCTGGTGGAGGATGGGTATTGCAGTGAGGGAGCTGTATAAAGATGCAGGTGGGGGATGCGTATTGCAGTGAGGAAGCTGTATAAAGATGCAGGTGGAGGATGGGTGTTGCAGTGACTGGTGTGTACAAAGAGGCAGGAGGAGGATTGTGGTTGAAGTGGGGTATCTAGTTTAAAGAGACGAGGCAGGCTGGAGATAGTGAGGGAATTGTGCACTAATACTGGTTGAGGATGGAGATTGAAGTGAGGGATTGAAAAAAGAGACCGTGAGAGGAGATTACAATGAAGGAACAGAAAACAAGGTGAGAATGGGGATGCAATTGTAAAATGGAAGTGTTAAATCCAAGGAACGAAATGAGACTGAGTGAATGTGAATGTTCCAGTGACGAAATGGAACGGAAAATGAGGAACAAGATAGCCAAAGAGTTAGTGAGACAAACATGCTGATAGAGATGAAAAGACGGCAGTGCATTCAAAGGTGACTGTAGATAGGGAAGATTAAAAACTGCTGAAAGATGATTATCGAAAAAGAGAAGTTTGGGTGGAGGCAAGGAAAGGAACACGTGGTAACACAAAACCATGAACAGGTACTGTGAAACTTGGAAGAGAAAGTTACATAAAAGATAGAAATAAATGGAAAGTTTGGGAAAGCCGAGGGTAATCAAAGAAAGACAGATGGAACGAGATGAAGGGAAGGCGGAAAAGGAGCAAGTAACACAAAGACAGAAAACGTGCAAGACGCATGGGTACCTGGGACCTCGCACCGCCATCAATACAAAGTACACATGAAATATAGAGACAGGAGGATGGAAAAGCTCACGCACATCAAGAAGGTGAAGGAGAAGTTGGGGAAATTTAAAGGGAGAAAGACATGAAGAATCAAGGGACACAAACGGGGTGAGCAAAAACGAGAAAGACAGAAAAAGAGGTGTTTAATAGAAGAATAAAAAAGAGCATGAAGATGAGAGACAGACAAATGCCCACGGAAAGATAGAGGGCGAGGTACAGTGACAGACAATCTATGCATGCATTGCCGCTGACATTGTTCAATCAAACACCAGTTACTAGCACAAGTATGCCTTCATGACTATCCACCCAAACTCACACAATTCTTATGGGCATTGTGTTTGTTCTGTTACACACTTCTGAAATTGTAATACAGCCTAATAAATAAATAAAGAGACTTTCAGTCTTTTTTACTCCAGTGAGATTATATAGGTTCCAGACAATGCCCTCGAGTACTGGAGACCTACCACAGGTTAGTGGGACTGAACAGTCTTCAGGGGTTTTGATTCTTTGACACATTATGCTCCTGTAAGTCAGTGGTGGGGGCAGTGACAGCAATTTTGTGCAGTACGTCTAGCTACATCATAATGGGTCCAGAGTTGAATCTCTCCAGGTCATGAAGGTGCAGGAGAACTTCGCCATCCAGACGTGATACAGCCTACTAATCTGGTTAATGACCAACCATTCCACAATATAGTTCACATGATATTCTTGGCGTTCCTTTTCTATGCAAGTTCTTCTCTCAGTACCCGAACAGTTACCTGTGTTGCAAATTGTGGATGTCGGCATATTTTACACCGATCTGGTGGAATTGTTTAGCTTTACATCCCTTTGAGGTGAACTGTTATCTACTACATATTCCTGAGGTCCAGGAAATCTTTGCTTGCATTAACCTGTTGCAAGCGCGCGTTGGCCAATGGCCATCGCGAGCACTACCTCGGTAGTGCTGCGGACGTCCATTGGCCCACTCAATAGACCTCCCGCACCGCGGCGGAATTTGTACCGTGGTTAAGGATTTAAATCTAATCCAAAACCATCAAATGAAACTAGAAATGGGATACCCATCACATGCTTTATATGTACCCATAACATGCTATATATTTATATATTACATGTTTTGGTGCTTTTTTATTTCAAAGAGCCATATTTCACAGGGAACCATTAAACATGAGAAAATCACAATAACAGCACCCAAGCTGCTCTGCAGAGCTTTATTATTACCAAGGTTACTAGGGTTATGCTGAACAAAAGACCAATTTATGCGGATGGTTATCTAAATTAAGCGGCAACAATTGCAAAATATGCAGCACATTTTCTGTTAGCATTTTTATCCATTTGGCATAGAAATAACATTTCCGGCGAAATCTGCAAAATATGTGGCAAATGTACTCTCTACACAATTGTGCCGTAAAAGCTGCAGCCACAGGAGACTATAATTAGTCTATAATTTAGTGTCCCTGTTTTCCATTTACACCATACAAACAAAAACAATTTGGTTTCCTTGTCCGTATTATTTAAAAAAAAAAATATGCACAAATACTCTAATTGGGTCTTTTTTTTAGAGCCTATCCATGCTGTCATTCATGCTTGTCAGACCACTAACTCTTTAAATTGTAATTGCACTTATATAGCGTTTACTACCACTGCCGAGGAATCTAAGCGCTTTACGCCGAGCAGCATGCTGCTCTGTAACCCCAAGTTAATGGTTAGTTCAGTGTTATTGGTTACTGTTAGTTATTGGGATTTGTCTTGTGAGCTCAAAGCATACCATTCCATGCCGTCATTTCAGCTTTCTTTATGCTGGACTAAAGTAATAGAGGTTGGCAGCAATCATTAGGGGGGGACAGGAGGTGAGTTCAAGCACATGGTTGTAGGGATTTATGCTGTACTTAGAGGGGATTGGGTATTGTTAGGTTGCAAAGGTATGGCTTTCAGCGGAAGGAAGAGAGATTGTGATCTAGTAAATGAGTTGTGGGAAATTTGCTGAAATAGAGAAAAGTCAAGCCTGCATATGTCAGAGTAGGGTGTGCTTAGAGGAGGCATAAGGAAGCTGGAAGGGAAGAAAAGGGACATTTGAAGAGAGAAGAAATAGAGGCGACAATAAACACAAGTTTTAAGTAAAGGACAGGTTTATAATGCCGGATTTAAGAAATGTAGTGAATATTTTTGAGGCAGCATGGGGATGCAAGAATGTAGAAATAAACATTTACGTGTGAAGATTGTGCTATATTGGGAAATGTTTTAATAGGTACAAGAATCAGGTCAACCATCTCTCAGCTGCTAGGCTACTGCCAGACCACCCATCCAGCTAACTAACATAACAGCTGACACATATGTTGAGAAAATACAGGGGAAATAATGTATACACATTGAAAAAGATTCTGGTGTTCGTCCTCAGATTTGACTCTAAGTATTAATTACACAGCAGGAATTATACCACTATTACAAATGGGCAACAATGCAAGAGGGGACTTAGATGATGAACATTGAATGTGTGTAATGTATTTGTCTTTAAACACCAATAAAATGTGGTTGGAAAAAAAGTATTAATTGCACAGCAGAGTGTGTTACATTTAAATGCCTCTATTTTGCATTGGCACCAGATGGAAGATGAGGCTGCTCACATGCGCAGTCTTGCTGGCGAGATTTAATGTTTTTAGAGTAGTTTCACTAGTGAGGTTAAGCCCCGCCCCACTTTTCCATTGGCTGGCGTCACCGTTCATGCTAAACGGTGGCCAGCCATTGGAAAAGAGGTTACAGTGACGTACTGTTTTCTCTTTTAGAGCCGTCCCATTCTGACTGGCTGCCCCACTTACGGCTGGTGTAAAAAGTTTCTTATCTTCTTTATGGGGCAAAACAGATGGCCCCATAAAGAAGATAATAAACCTTTTACGCCAGCAGGAAAGCAGGCCGAGCCCGTCCAAGTGGGACAGCTCTAAAAGAGAAATGTGTATGTCGTCGCTTTCTTCGCGAGTGAACCTGTGTGCTGCCGGGCGTCATGGAATACATCCAGATGCCGAAGGTTGGTGCTCGTCTGCTCTTTTCAAGCTGCCTGGATGCCATTTCATTAGTGTACATTGTCTGGCATCTTCCGCTGTTGTGTCTTCGCGTCCGCATTGTCCCGGTGAGTGCAGGGGTATTGTTAACCCCCTCCCACAAGTCTCACTGTCAGTATAGAGCTGTGAGGGGGGACTCGAGCGGCGTGGTGGGTGACCCGAGGCCCCGTGACCAGTGGGGGTTGGGTGCTTCCTGGTCTTGCCCATGTGGGTTCCATCTCTACGAGGGCACAGCCGAACACGGACTCTGATTGCAAGCTGTCTGCTTATAGGATTAGAATAGTGGCGGCCAAGTGGGGTGCAGACTCGCCGGACTGGGTTGCTCCAGATGAGAGAGAACAAGGGCCCTGTGGGTTACAGGGTGCATGGGCGTTAAGGGTCCCCAGCTGCGGTGGTGTATAGGGGGTGGTCTGGTTTCTGAATGCTGACACCAGGACGTGGGGTCCCTTTTCCGTGGTAACTCACTTTGTCTGCACTGCCTGGAGGAGGGGCTCAGGCAGTAATGCTGCCCCGCTAGGAGAAGATATTGTTATTGCGACTTGCCCCTCCCCCCCCTTCCGATACAGGCGCTTCTTGAGTCTGCATGACTGCGGGGATCTGTTGTGGCAGTGAGCGTCGTGGAGCTCCCACCCCAGTTCAGTCAGGCCTCCCCTTATCAGTGAGGGGGGTATGGGGCCTGTGGTTGTGTTGGGTGAGGGCAGCGAGCGCCGCTTGGCTTCCCTCCCCCTTCACGGTTGGCATTCCTATAGTACAGATTTAAGTAGCGCTAGCTGTTTCACTAGTGTAAGGCACTGCCAGGGCATTGTTGCTATCAAGTGTTATTTAATGTGCCATACTGAATATGAATTTCGAACACAATCTAACTCCTGGATTAGGCATTGACTGTCGTGGAGAGTTAGATAAGAGAGAGTGAGGGAGATGTAAAGATACTGATATCACAGCTATGAAGTAATGACAATTCAGTCTAACATATCATGGCGCTTGGCTGCATGGATTGTCCCTCTAAACTGACGCCTGGAATTGTATCGCTAAACGCGAGGCCTGACGCTTGACTTGGAAGCATCTGGGGATTTTGAGTGAGAAGCCATTACCTGCCATGTTGAGGGAGGCGTGGGGCCTCTGAAAGCCTTCTTGGGGTGGGTGTGTCCAGTGAGGGGTGGGCCCCCTTTCCAAGACCAGGTCACGGTGAGGCTTCAGGTGAGATAAACTACCGTAAAGGGCCTCGGTGACCTTGTTACGCTGCAGCACCATCGCCCTACAGGCAGTATGTTGGCTCAGTGAACCATGCGCCATTTGTCTAAGTGCGCCTTTCAAGCTGGTAATTTCAAGGCCCATGGCAAGGATTCAACCAGTTAAGTGAAAGTCAGTATCAGCAGTACGCATCCTGAAACAGGGCGACCTGCGTGTTTGGGCCAAGACCGAAGCTTGAGGGTTGTAGGTTCTGTATTTCCTGCGGTCGTTTTCTCAGTCCACTTTCTCGTTTTCCTAGCCAGTTGTTTTAATTGCTCGAAACACTGTTTAGAGCAAGGGATGGAATTAGATACTAAAAGGGTAGCAGGTCTTCTAGCGTCATACAGTACTTTAGTTAAAGAATAAATGTACAATATTTTAGAGGCAAGGACTTCTCTTTCATCAGAAAAAAACCCTGCATTCCACCAGTTTTCTTTTTTTGTTTTTGTTAATGCAAATGGTGATTTGGGCGAGAGGTCGAGATGCAAATGACTGTCAACTTGCATTGTGTGGAAATGGCCGCTTTAATGAGTCAGGTGTACAAGTAACATTAACAAACTCTAGACCAATGCCTTACAACATTAGTAACCTCATTACAAATATACGATTACCTAGTACGTGTCCCACCCCTACCCCTAATGATCCCTTCCCCATCAGTCCCTCAACTCTACTACTTGCCACTGTCACTTCTAGCTCCTGAAGTAACTGAACTTCTTGTAACTGTAACATTTTTTTTCCTGCAAGTGTCCCTTTACTCCCCCGCCCTTGAACTGCTTCACCTCTAACCCACAACATCAACGCAACTGCTTCAGAAAATCTGCATAACTTCTCTCTGGAAACTGCCAGCCCACACCTGCTCATCAAAGACAAATAACTACATTCCCCCTTACACTTGTGCACCTTTCCCATAAATACTGTGTCAGACTCATCTTCAGAAGCCCATATAACCAAGGCCACCGCCTAACTATAGGGATGGGAGGACAGGCAAAACCTTCGGGGTCCCCGCTTCGGGGTCGCCGGCCACCGTGTCTCTTACCAACAAAATGGTGACTGGCAGCCCAAGGAAGTCAGGGGAAGAGAAAAGTCTACGTCAGACAACCGCTTTCTCCTCCCCTGTCCTCGTTTCAAGCTCCCCTGCTCACAGCTCCTCCTCCTCTCCCTTGTGTCCCCTTCCCTGTTTTCCATCTTCCTTTCCTTCCTTGCTCCTGTTGCCTCGTCCACTGCGCTCGCTCTCCTCCCTTCTCCCCTTGGCTCCGCTATTCACCTCCTATCTGTCCTCTCCTCCCTATATGTATCTTCCCTCCTCCTTTTCCTGCCCACCCTCTTTTTCCTAACTCTCTCTGAAGCTCCTCCTTCTCATCCGGGATCTTCCAGAGCACTCTGCTACTCACTCTACTACTCACTCTCTACTATTCACTCTCTACTACACACTCTCTACTACTCTACTACTCTCTCTTCTCTCTACTACTCACTCTCTACCTCTCTCTCTACCTCTACCTCTCTACCTCTATTTCTCTACCGGTATCGACGCGCACACATATGCATGCATAATATATGTATATATATATATATATATATATATATATATATATATATATATATATATATATATATATATAGCAACAAGATATCTCCGACGGGAGAAAATCAAATCACCACAATTTTGCCTTGCGTTTAGGTTGTGCGTACCACTTCAGGTAAATCACGCCGATGTTTTATGCAACAGGGTGTCTCCCACGGGAGAAAGATGAGTCGCCACAACCTTGCCTTTGACCATTTATTCGTGCAGGGTGAACAGGACACAGCGTTTTGTCGACATGTTTCGTTTCTGCTGGAAACTTTTTCAAGAATTACGCCTGCCACCTATTCAGTTCGCCGGTTAACTGCAGGTAAATTTTGACAATTTTTAACGTAGCTCAACATAGCTCTGCCCCTTAAGAATCACTTCCGTTTGTCAATGGCATTCTGGTACCTGTAGTATGGTCAGCGTCCGATTTGTCAAATGTTTTTTCCAGTGGGTGGCAGATAATTGTCCTGTTGTGGTGCCTGCCACTTTTAAAACCTCTGCTCCGATGCCATGATGCTGGTTCCCCCTTATGTCAATCCCCTTTTCGGATTGAATGGGGGCCGGATACCGGAGTCCAGTCCCCGGGAGCACCGCAGACCCCTAGTCCGAGTAACGGTTCAAACAAGAGAGGTTCAGGTGCGGGGCTGCATGGCGCTTCGTTCCGTAGGCGTCCTCTTCAGGTGAACCACGCTGATATTAATAGCAACACGATATCTCCGACGGGAGAAAATCAAATCACCACAATTTTGCCTTGCGTTTAGGTTGTGCGTACCACTTCAGGTAAATCACGCCGATGTTTTATGCAACAGGGTGTCTCCCACGGGAGAAAGATGAGTCGCCACAACCTTGCCTTTGACCATTTATTCGTGCAGGGTGAACAGGACACAGCGTTTTGTCGACATGTTTCGTTTCTGCTGGAAACTTTTTCAAGAATTACGCCTGCCACCTATTCAGTTCGCCGGTTAACTGCAGGTAAATTTTGACAATTTTTAATGTAGCTCAACATAGCTCCGCCCCTTAAGAATCACTTCCGTTTGTCAATGGCATTCTGGTACCTGTAGTATGGTCAGCGTCCGATTTGTCAAATGTTTTTTCCAGTGGGTGGCAGATAATTGTCCTGTTGTGGTGCCTGCCACTTTTAAAACCTCTGCTCCGATGCCATGATGCTGGTTCCCCCTTATGTCAATCCCCTTTTCGGATTGAATGGGGGCCGGATACCGGAGTCCAGTCCCCGGGAGCACCGCAGACCCCTAGTCCGAGTAACGGTTCAAACAAGAGAGGTTCAGGTGCGGGGCTGCATGGCGCTTCGTTCCGTAGGCGTCCTCTTCAGGTGAACCACGCTGATATTAATAGCAACAAGATATCTCCGACGGGAGAAAATCAAATCACCACAATTTTGCCTTGCGTTTAGGTTGTGCGTACCACTTCAGGTAAATCACGCCGATGTTTTATGCAACAGGGTGTCTCCCACGGGAGAAAGATGAGTCACCACAACCTTGCCTTTGACCATTTATTCGTGCAGGGTGAACAGGACACAGCGTTTTGTCGACATGTTTCGTTTCTGCTGGAAACTTTTTCAAGAATTACGCCTGCCACCTATTCAGTTCGCCGGTTAACTGCAGGTAAATTTTGACAATTTTTAACGTAGCTCAACATAGCTCCGCCCCTTAAGAATCACTTCCGTTTGTCAATGGCATTCTGGTACCTGTAGTATGGTCAGCGTCCGATTTGTCAAATGTTTTTTCCAGTGGGTGGCAGATAATTGTCCTGTTGTGGTGCCTGCCACTTTTAAAACCTCTGCTCCGATGCCATGATGCTGGTTCCCCCTTATGTCAATCCCCTTTTCGGATTGAATGGGGGCCGGATACCGGAGTCCAGTCCCCGGGAGCACCGCAGACCCCTAGTCCGAGTAACGGTTCAAACAAGAGAGGTTCAGGTGCGGGGCTGCATGGCGCTTCGTTCCGTAGGCGTCCTCTTCAGGTGAACCACGCTGATATTAATAGCAACAAGATATCTCCGACGGGAGAAAATCAAATCACCACAATTTTGCCTTGCGTTTAGGTTGTGCGTACCACTTCAGGTAAATCACGCCGATGTTTTATGCAACAGGGTGTCTCCCACGGGAGAAAGATGAGTCGCCACAACCTTGCCTTTGACCATTTATTCGTGCAGGGTGAACAGGACACAGCGTTTTGTCGACATGTTTCGTTTCTGCTGGAAACTTTTTCAAGAATTACGCCTGCCACCTATTCAGTTCGCCGGTTAACTGCAGGTAAATTTTGACAATTTTTAACGTAGCTCAACATAGCTCCGCCCCTTAAGAATCACTTCCGTTTGTCAATGGCATTCTGGTACCTGTAGTATGGTCAGCGTCCGATTTGTCAAATGTTTTTTCCAGTGGGTGGCAGATAATTGTCCTGTTGTGGTGCCTGCCACTTTTAAAACCTCTGCTCCGATGCCATGATGCTGGTTCCCCCTTATGTCAATCCCCTTTTCGGATTGAATGGGGGCCGGATACCGGAGTCCAGTCCCCGGGAGCACCGCAGACCCCTAGTCCGAGTAACGGTTCAAACAAGAGAGGTTCAGGTGCGGGGCTGCATGGCGCTTCGTTCCGTAGGCGTCCTCTTCAGGTGAACCACGCTGATATTAATAGCAACAAGATATCTCCGACGGGAGAAAATCAAATCACCACAATTTTGCCTTGCGTTTAGGTTGTGCGTACCACTTCAGGTAAATCACGCCGATGTTTTATGCAACAGGGTGTCTCCCACGGGAGAAAGATGAGTCGCCACAACCTTGCCTTTGACCATTTATTCGTGCAGGGTGAACAGGACACAGCGTTTTGTCGACATGTTTCGTTTCTGCTGGAAACTTTTTCAAGAATTACGCCTGCCACCTATTCAGTTCGCCGGTTAACTGCAGGTAAATTTTGAAAATTTTTAACGTAGCTCAACATAGCTTCGCCCCTTAAGAATCACTTCCGTTTGTCAATGGCATTCTGGTACCTGTAGTATGGTCAGCGTCCGATTTGTCAAATGTTTTTTCCAGTGGGTGGCAGATAATTGTCCTGTTGTGGTGCCTGGTATATATATATTACCTACTGGCGGTCGCCAGTAGGTATATATAGTTAGGATTTTTTTGAATAGGGATTTCTGAAAATTCTATGTTGAATAACTTTGGCGTTGATGGACGGAATTGGCTGAAATTTTCAGGAAAATGGCACATTTTGTTTCTGAGCGTCCCCTGAAAGTTTGGGGGGGGGTTTGTCAAGCGGGGGCCGAGAAAAAAGGGGGGTCCCAAAACGTGTTTTTAACATTGAGTTTTCCATTGGGCGGTTGGACTCACTTTTAGCTCGAACGGCTGAATGGATTTCCACAAAACTTGGCAAAATTGTAGGGACTGGTAGCCCGATGTGCCTTTGCTATGTCTCAAGATATATGCTCCAGTGGTTTTTACGAAAATTAACTTTGAAAAATATATATTGGGCTACATTGGGCTATATATATGTTAGAGCCCAAATGTTGCCCAATGTAGCCCAATGTAGCCCAAAGATGGCCACCAGAGACAAAAAAAACAAATGTAGCCCAAATATCAGCCAGATGTAGCCCAACTATAGCCCAGTGACAGAATGTCCCAGAGTCTTCTAAAGAACAACTAGAGCGCTAACAGTCTTATTTATGACAAAAGTATGGCACACCTGAAGTCATCTTGATTGGAATAAAGTGTTAACACTTAAAACATTTAATTTGCAAAGGAACAAAATGAGGGGGTTCATTTTGCCATAGAAATTATGATTAGTGCTGAAGAAAGAAAAATTAGGGCACATTTTGAGTGACTTCTCAAATCCTCTTATATTTCATTAAAAAAATTCTGATATGCAGTCTCCCAAGATGGACACCAGAGACAAAAGAGCCCAAATGTAGCCCAAATATCATCCAGATGTAGCCCAACTATAGCCCAATGACAGAATGTCCCAGAGTGTTCTAAAGAACAACTAGAACGCTAACAGTCTTACTTATGACAAAAGTATGGCACACCTGAAGTCATCTTGATTGGAATAAAGTGGTAACACTTAATACATTTAATTTGAAAAGGAACAAAATGAGGGGTTTCATTTTGCCATAGAAATGTTATATATATATATATATATATATATATATATATATATATATATATATATATATATATATATATATACATATATATATATAGTTAGGATATTTTTGAATAGGGATTTCTGAAAATTCTATGTTGAATAACTTTGGCGTTGATGGACGGAATTGGCTGAAATTTCCAGGAAAATGGCACATTTTGTTTCTGAGCGTCCCCTGAAAGTTTGGGGGGGTTTCGTCAAGCGGGGGCCGAGAAAAAAGGGGGGTCCCAAAACGTGTTTTTAACATTGAGTTTTCCATAGGGCGTTTGGACTCACTTTTAGCTCGAACGGCTGAATGGATTTCTATGAAACTTGGCAAAATTGTAGAGACTGTTTGCCCGATGTGCCTTTGCTAGGTCTCAAGATATGTGCTCCAGTGGATTTTGAGAAATTAACGTTCAAAAAAATATATATATCTGTGACAGCGTCCCGGTTAGCGCCCCGGTTCGCGTACCTGACGCGTAACGGAACTTCGCGAGAAGAAGCGGATTGGCTCTCCGGTGACTGTCAACATTCTAAACAGTCCGGAGCGGCCGCCATCTTGTCTCTCGGTAGGATCGAGAGACAAGAGGTGGAAATAAACGAAGGGGGAAATGAATGAAAGGGGGCAAGGTAGACCCCTCCTGACCCGCTAGGATTGATGTGGGGGCTATTAAAGGGCCCCGCGGGGCAAAAAAATAAAATAATTTTTTTTTCGATTTTTCGCGGTGGAAGCGCTACCCGGTACGCGAACCGGGTAGCTCACCGGTAGCGTAACGGGAGTCCGCCATCTTGTGTTTCGGACGAATTTAGTCACAAGATGGAGGATAAACAATGTTGGGAATGGGTATAAGGGGGCACGGGAGACATATCCTGACTCCCTAGGTTTTCTGAGGGTGGCTGAGGAGGTCCATATATGTAAAAAAAAAACCTTTTTTTTTTTCAAATTTTCGCACGGTTAGCGCCCGGTCCGCGCACCGGGTAGCGCTCCGGTAAGCGTAACAAGGGGAAAACCAAGGGAAATATTAAAATAATATTTTAGAGTGCTTTGAGGTAGGGTAGCTCTGAATAGAGCTATTGTGTTGTGTGGGTGATGTAAGTACCACCATGTAGGTACCAATGAAGAGTCTAAAATTCAATGTACACCGTCTCCTCTGTAGATATTTTGTATGTTCTAATATGGGTTATTTAAATGTAAATGTGTGGAAAAGCACTTCATGCTTTAAAGCAATTGTATTTTTGAACTGATTGTTCTTTCCTCTTAGTCCTCCTCTTTGTTTTTTTTACCCACACTCTTCTTCAGCATGATAGTTGATAAATTCGTTCCCTCAAAAAATTTATATACATAAAAAAATTATATTAAATACATATAAAATATATTTTTCCTTTAAAAGAAGAATACATTTTACAGCTTTTGATATTTGCTATTAAAAAACCATTGAAATTCACTGAAAAAACCATCGGTTATAGACCATATATAGTTAGGAATTAGCATTTACAAAACCTTGAAAATTCATTAAAAAAACCATAGGTTATAGACCATATATAGTTAGGAATTAGCAGTTACAAAACCTTATTTTACTCACACAAAACCATTGAAATTCGCATACATAGTTAGTTGCACTAACTATATATCGCGCACCCGCAATCCACTGCTGATCATGTCACATATTACATCATTCATGACATGGTCAGTGACATCACTGATGACATCACTGATGACATCTCAAATGACATCACTGATGACAACATCCAGTGACTGTATGTTTCTGTAAAGTTAAAATATGTCTTACATATTGAAGAATGAGTGGATGTATAAGTGTCTGGATGAAGGATTTAGTAGGTGCATGACTGACTGTATGAGTGAGTGATTAAATGTGTCTCACTGAGTGCATGGGTTAGTGACTAAACTGTCTTAATTTGTGCATCATTATGTCTGTTGTTCTGTAAACTGCTGCATGTGTTGATCAGTAGCTATATGAGTAACTATATGGGTTATTGATTGGTTTCCCAAGTATTTGTATGGGAGACTGAGTGTGTGTGTGGGTGGCTGGGAGGTGTATGACTCTGTGCATAGATGTGTGAGCAGTTGATTCACTAGATGTATGGGTTCAAAAGTGCATGTGGAAACAGCTGTATGGGTGGTTGACTGTGTGCATGAGTGTATTGGTGAGTGAATGGATATCTCAGTGCTACATGTCAAAGTAAGTACATATGTAAAACACAGTACATGTGAGAGTTGACATATATAAATAACTGTGCATAAGAGCCAGTGAATGTGTGAGTGGCTGTATGGATCATTGTGAACTTGTATCAGGGATTGTATAAGAGAGTAAATATGTGTTAGTATATGTTTGAATAAGTAAGGTGTGTATAACTGTATAGTTGAGGAAATGGAGGTGTGATTGATTCTTTGCATGACTAACTAGGTGTGTGAGTAACTCCATGGATGAGTGACAGTCTGTGAGTGTCTGTTTACACTGAGTGTATCTAAGGTTATATTAGAGTCTGAAGAGGTTCATCGTATTATCACATGAATGATGTCATCAGTGATGTGATCAGTAATGTCAAATGAGATGTCATCAGTGATGTCATCAGTGATGTCATCAGTGATGTCATCAGTGATGTCATTTGAGATGTCATCAGTGATGTCATCAGTGATGTCATCAGTGATGTCATCAGTGATGTCATTTGAGATGTCATCAGTGATGTCATCAGTGATGTCACTGACCATGTCATGAATGATGTAATATGTGACATGATCAGCAGTGGATTGCGGATGCGCGATATATAGTTAGTGCAACTAACTATATATGCGAATTTCAATGGTTTTGTGTGAGTAAAATAAGGTTTTGTAAATGCTAATTCCTAACTATATATGGTCTATAACCTATGGTTTTTTCAGTGAATTTTCAAGGTTTTGTAAATGCTAATTCCTAACTATATATGGTCTATAACCTATGGTTTTTTCAGTATATATATATATATATATATATATATATATATATATATATATATATATATATATATATATATATATATATATATATATATATATATATATATATATATATATATATATATATATATATATATATATATATATATATATATATATATATATATATATATATATATATATATATATATATATATCCAAAACTGAGTTTGCCTGGAAGGAAGAGGGGCCCACGAGCAAGGTAAAGGTTTCAGCATTTAATTCTTTGTCTGGATTGCAGCTTGCGAAGTGGATGCAAAAACAGCAAATTCAATGAAAAGTCAGCCTGACGTGTTTCTTATTGCTACTTCTTCAGAGGCACTGACTCGAGCTTCAAGGCAGGCATTATTTAGGCAAAACCACGGCACAAGTACCCGCCCAGGTGGGCGTTGCCGGTCGCAGGGCTTCATGGTACCTGTAGTGTAATGTCCTGTCCTCCTTCAGTGAGTAGTCTGCCTTGGAGCACACTGCTGATGAAGAGGTGAGACCACAGTGGGGTATGCAGAGTCACATCACAACTCCGCAGCTGTCCATTATCCCCAACAAACGCTCCTTGCTCCCAAATCGGTGGCGTTGCTAGGCGTCTCTGTGGGGGGCTCCTTGCTCCCAAATCGGTGGCGTTGTTGGGCATCTCCGTGGGGGGCTGAAACAGCCCCAGGGCTGACATCCGCAGCTCAGGCACCCGGCTGAAATTTCCAAAACTGAGTTTGCCTGGAAGAAAGAGGGACCCAGAGCAAGGTAAAGGTTTCAGCGTTTAATTCTTTGTCAGGATTGCAGCTTGCGAAATGGATGCAAAAACAGCAAATTCAATGAAAAGTCAGCCTGATTCATTTCGTATTGCTACTTCTTCAGAGGCACTGACTCGAGCTTCAAGGCAGGCATTATGTAGGCAAAACCACGGCACAAACACCCGCCCAGGAGGTCGTTGCCGTTCGCAGGCCTTCATGGTACACTTTTTTTTTTTTTTGTAGAGTTTTACCTGTAGTGTAATGTCCTGTCCTCCTTCAGTGAGTAGTCTGCCTTGGAGCACACTGTATATATATATATGTGTATATATATATATATGTGTGTATGTATGTGTGTGTGTATATATATATATATATATATATATATATATATATATTTATATTTTTATGTATTTATTTATTTATGGTGGGATTGTGGGGATATATATATATATATATATATATATATATATATATATATATATATATATATATATAAACATCTGCATATCTATATGAATACCAATATTAATGCATGCTTACATATACATATATGCATACATATGCATGTCATGTAAATGAAAGTTTAAAAAACACTAATAAAAGCAAAGCTAAAAAGCCACCTAATTACAAACAGAATTGCTTAAACTTTACTAAAGACGAGACCTATTGCATTTTCAATGCTTGTTGTAGATGCTATGGGTGAGTAGGGGTGGAGCTACATGTTGAAGGGGACCCTTTAGGTGAAGCCAAGCATTTGTCTACCTTACTCATATTTAAGGGTAGAGCCCTCACACCTCTTTGTGCCTCTGTTGTGGGTGCTCCAGGCTGGAGGCAGTCCTGCTGTGAGGGGCATCACTACACAACGGCTCTGTCTGAAGCGCAACCTGGGAGACATTTGAGATGTAAACATATTGAAATGTATAATTTCCTATCAGGCAGGAAAAGTAGCTGTCTCCATACTGGTGTTTTCGGATATGGGCGATTTTTAAGGCAAGATAAAAGTGTAAAACTCCCCTCACAGAGATAAACAGTTTCCAAGAAGCCAACCAGGGGAGACAGGGTTAGAGTACCTCTACCTCATGGAAGCTGTGAAACCCAACACCTTTGAGGTAGTAGCAAAACACAGGCAGCTTCACATGGTAGTGCTTGTCCTTTTCTGCTAACATTTTTAGTTTGTGTTCTTTTCCTCTGCATCCGAAAATGTGTCTTCTCTGCTACACTACAAGGTTGTGGCTGCCTCAATGTGCCAACCACCATTCAGTGTACTGCACGGGCTAAGGGGTCTCTCTAGCTCTCCCTCCCTCCCAGACAGGTTTGACAGCTGCGGACTCTAAAACGGGAAGTAACCTTAATTTGCAATGGAATTGATTTATTTTGGGGCGAGTTAAAATAAATAAATGGCACCATTTTAAAGTAAATGCTTCAAAAATCGGAAAAAAATCCAGAAAAAAAGCTGGGACAGTTGGCAAACATGGGTACATAATGTATTTTGCCCTGTTAACAAATTTTCGGTACAAAATCACCTCTCTGCAAGTCCTCTCTTGGGGAAGGAGTCGCTTACACCAGTCTGTACCCCAGCGGCTCACAAGTGGGTTACTGCAGAGATTAATAGTGTGGGCAGGGCGGGTTAGAGGGAAGGAGGCTGGTATGATTTCTCTGACATGCCTTGCCCCCCTGTCCATGTTTAAGAGCAAGACTGCCTCAAGTTTCTAGACTGTGTTTGACACAGACCGTACTGTCTAAAGTCCCGCGCATGCAGTGTGTGTCTCACGCGCCTCTTAATGTTCAAGTCCGTCTATGACAAGCCCCCCACACACAGCTGCCCGGGATGAGCAGTGTTTCTGTTGCCAAACACGATAGTGACAAGCAAACAAAATGTCCTACTGAAAAGGAAACTAAAAGGCAACATATTCCTTTGCAAGCGTCAGCTTCACTCATTATCACCATCCATCTCTCCACTACCCCCATCCTCCATGTTCCACCCTCATTAAGTCACGCACCCTGCTTATAATGCATCCACTAGTGTGTTCCCAAGGCAGCAGCACTCACTCAGCAGCAGATCATGTGGTCCTCGGGGCCTCCCTTCTGCCTCTCCTGCAGTAGGACTCCCACTGTCCCTGTGTTGGAGTGCGGGGCACAGAGCTTTTGATCTTTCACCATTAAGTACCTACACACAAACTAAATATTTGAAAATGTGGGGTTCCCGCACACCCAAATCAAGACTAAATTTGCAGGGATTTCTAAATGAAACTTTAAAATCTGCAAATGTCTAAGTACTACAAAGCTAATGTTTTCAAAATCTTTGTGTACATTTATCTGGCACTGGCAGGCCCTTGCCCTGAGTGCTTCAGACTGAACCCGGAGTGTGGGGGGCTGGGGTACATGTACATTGCAGGTGGGGCCCTCAAGTTTCGTTCCGCCACTGCCATCCTTGGCTGCAAGCTGGATGCCCCAAAATTAAAATTTCAGATAAAAAAATTGTTATGAATACCATGTGTGCTATGATCCTATTTTACCATCTCTGTGCACCAGTGACTTCTACAAACCATGCAGTGTCATCAGAACTGCTCAATGGCAATATTGGACCATATTACACAATTCATGGTTATGTGTTCTTTATTTATTTTTTAGGCATACTACTGTCTGGCAAATCCAAATGTGGGGTTGGGTCTTCAGGAGCCTACTTCAACTACCACGAGCCACATGCAGTGGTGCATTACAATGCTCTGTAGCACACCAATTCGATTGGTCAGGTACGATTACTTTTGTCTTAATTTCACTTACTTCTAAGCATGCACTTTTAGTGCATTTGTTGTGAAACTGTGCTTCAGATATAAATCTATTGTGATCAGCTGTGTGCATTGGGCCAATTACTGCTTGTTAGAAGCCCAAGGCTTTGAGATATTCAGCACCAACAAATCTAGGTACCCCAATAAACATTGATCTTTTTTTTAAATAATTCATTTCATTAAACATCATCGACATAACTCACCATATTGACACGTGAGCAAGAGACAGAATATCTTCCAAATTTCTGACCTGGGTCATAGGGAATCAAGTTACAATAAACAGTATATGACCATTAGGGTGTTACAAGAGTCTTGTTTTCATTCAGGGTTGCCAGTGGGGTACACAAATTCCCTCTGTGCAAGTTCCAAGGTCCTCATACCCTGTTTCATTTCTTGGGACACCCTCCGGCGACCTAAACTGATTTTTCCCAGAACATGCACCAGTCCAAGTCTTCCTCCCATTTATCCCCCCCTGGGAGGAGCCATCTGTCCATGGCATACCCCAGATTGTCCGGACTGTACACCCCCTGGTTTATAGCGGCTAAATGGGTCGCCCAATAATACTTTTTAATTAACATTATATTCTTGGCCAAGATTGGAAGATGTAATGCTAATTCAGGGATTGTGTCTACAAAATACTTGTTCAAACAGAAGGATGAAGAAAGACTAAGACAAAATTATGTAAAGTATATAAAAACGCTTCTCAAGCTGGTCCTTTTATGATTTAGTCACCTAGTTTTCCATTTACCCAATACAGACAAAAACTATCTGTTTCCCTGTCTGTATGATTTTTAAAAATGAAAAAACCCTGAAATTGGTTCTTTGTTTTTTTTTAGAGCCACTCCATGCTGTCATCCATGCTTGCCAGGTGACTAGCTGTTTAAATGAACAATAAAGAGTAAACATTTGGTAGGATTTCTTAAAGAAGCCTAAAGTGCTGCAAATATACTAGTACTACAATCAGCCACAGTCCGTGCAGGTAACAGCGGTAGGGTGGTGGGGCCGATTAAGGTGGGATTTCGTGAGACGATGCAGAGGGAAAATTAAATAAATAATTAATTTTCCCTCTGCATCGTCCCTCCAAATCCCCCTTTACTCCACCCCACCGCTGTTACCTGCACGGACGCGGCTGACTACAATGCTAATGTTCTCAAAGTCTAAGTATACATTTATCATTTGAATAAATCTGCTAATATATTAGTTATAAATTCATTTTTGCACTCATCAAAAATACATATGGCTAAATACCTGTAAACTGAGAATAAAGAAATATTATTAACCATAGAGAGAAAATACCACAAAACCTGAAGGCTGTAAGCTCCCAATTTTCTCTTTATATTGATGTTTACACATAAATTCAGCGGTAGAACAATTGGTTTCACTGAGTACATTATAAACCGAGGTTTACAGAAAGTAGATGCTTTGAATGTCTCTCCATGAGAATCTTGACTGCCCGGACAATGGTTGCACAAAGTGATGGCACAGGGAGATAAAAATAGATCAAATTCCCTAAAGAAGCTTAAAAAGCGGCTGACGTACATATGCGCTAGAACTAGGACTCTGACACGTGCAGATGAGCGTATTGTTTGTTGGATATGACTACACAGCTCATTAAATCCCTCTAAACATTTAAGTGTGAGTGTACCATTATGAGTTAAAATGTGTAAGTTAAATACCCAAACTTCGTTTTTTACTTCCCTCACAAATCTACAAACAGTGATAAGGTAGCCAAAATGTATGTGCATAAAAACAAAAAGAAATATAAAAAAAATAAAACCCTTAAAACCAGGATCTCTAATTATATTCCTGATCACTTTATGGTCTATGAAATACTGCTGTTGTTTTGCGTAGATTCGTAGTTCCGTGGTAGGTACTTGCCTTCTCATGTAGTCAAGTAAGATTAAACATTTCACCAGACTAATTTTAAGATCTTCGAGAACAGTACTAGCCAGGAGCATCTTTGAATAATAAAACAACTTCTTTGAAGTCAGCCTTTTCATCCAGATTACCACCCTCCCTTTCCGAGTGAGTATCCTCTCAAAAAAAGAGGTAAAAAGCTATGAAAACAGACATTGAACAAAGGAAACATGTTCTTTTATTCCCAAACTATATAGCAGAGCTGGTTTTGCCTCGGGGGTACACACAGGAATGGGAGAGGAGAGAGGAGGGAGGAGAGAGCGAGAGAGATAGAGAGAGAGAACACGAAGGAAGAGAAGTATTTAGAAGTAGGGGCAGACACATTGAGAGATACTGATATTTTCAAACAGACAGGTGTGGAGGAATAAATAAACAAACAAGGAAAGGGAAGGCACAATGGAAAGTTATAGGGCACATAAAGGAGGAGGGGCATTTGGGATGGGATGAACACATAAGGGTTGGTATTGCTTATAAACATAGGCCATGTCTGTGAAAATAAAAGTGGCCCAGTAAAACAAGTTCTTTGGAGCAAGTATAGTAATAAACACAACCACAGGTATTATTACAGTACAAAGTTCAAATCTCATATTATGACCATGATAGAGTTCCATATGTTGGATCTACTGGATTATCACGGATATGGAGCTTCAACAATCTCTATAGGCCGATGTAATGAGATTGTGCAGTGATTCCGCCTAAATACATGTTTCCATAACTAATGTACTTGAGTATTGTTCAGGGAGGGGAGAGGCAGCATGATCAACTCAAGGGTTTGCCACTTTTGAGGTAATTCCTCCTCCCTACGCTCAACAATGGTAACATAGAGCATATTGCCCAATGAAGATCTACGAATATGCTATGTGTACATGTGTATCTGTATGTGTAAAGTTATATGTAGTTCTGCGTTTCCACAGGCAATGTCTTTTTAGGTTTGCTAATAATTTTGGCACTGTTTGATGAATCTTCATAAAACTTTCCCAAAAAATTATCTTTCTTGCCTAGATTCTTTATGAAAGTTCCGCTTTGATGCGTCAAGCGAGGGCTATGAAAAAGGGGGGAGGGTCTCAAAACACAAAATACCCATTAATTTCCCATGGACTTTTTTTAAAAGGGCAACAGCCAAAACAGCTGAACTGACTTTCACAAAATTTGGCAGAAAGCCAGATCTTGGTCCAGAAAGCGTGCGCTTTGTGATTTGGTGTAAATCGTTCAGTAGTTTTAGAGAAAATAAGATTCAAATATATTTGTATATCTGGATGGTTAAATTTGTGGGACTCTTGCTAGAGTCCCGTAAGCTAAACTTAAAAAATAGATTGTTCTAATTGGCAGGGGGGGGGCTTTTTTCCCTTGGCCATGTCACTCCCATGGAAGTGAGGCTCTTGCTGGAGTGAGTGCTCCAATTGGCTAGCCCAAACCAGAAGAAAAATGTTGCAGCAGCCATGACAGGATTCTGGGACTTAGTCCCCTATCTTGATATTATAGGTATTTCGTACCCCCACTCCAGCCCTATTGGGAGCCGAAGAGGAACCCCTCCACCTCCAGGGAAAAAAATATAATCTATTCTAATCGATTAGTAAAGCGCATGGCTAACCCGAAGGCTCCCCAGCGCTAATCCAAACCAGCAGACAATTATAACTGACTCTCTTCAGGGCTGACAAGAGAATTCCATAGTTTATGTGCCAGGTACTTAAATGAGCGACCACCCCACCTGGATCTGTGGATTCTTGATGTTGTTGAAAGGAGAGAAGTGGCGGATGTTATGGACCTTTCAGGATTATAAAGTTTGGAAGGAACACATAGAATTTTCTGTGGCAGGCCCTGTGCGTGATGAAAAGAGCCTTGAACTGCACCCACTGGTCTAAAGTGAGCCAATGAAAGTCCTTCAAGGCCCTCCTTGTGGACAGGTGCCTTGAGATATTGAGAAGGAGGCAGGCGGACACATTTTAGATGGTCTGTAGTTTTCTTTTGACATAATGTGGGGACCCTAGAATGAAAAAATTACTGTTTTTCCCACAATTCCACGATACTCCCTTCAAAATTGAGGGAAAAAAACAAAATGGCGGTTGCCATTTCAAAATGAATTGACCCCCGGGTGGGCCAGGGTCCGGGGATCAATATTTAATTAATTATTTTGAGAGGCGGCATGATTGGGGCTCACCAAGCTGATTCCAGCCCTAGGGACACCATGCCTGGGAGCCCACTGTTTTTTATCAAAGGGAAGCGGGTGCGCAGACACCTCCTCGAGCCTCCTTAAGGCTTCAGGGACCCTAGTAGGAGCTGCTCATTTATTTTTCACTGCTCCTAAGAAGGAGCATCTCATAATGCCCAAGGACATTTAATATACAATATTTTTACGATTGTAGTGCCCATAACAGAGGCAGGGGCACCACCACGCATGTTTTTTTTTACCGTTGTAGGGAGCTGCAGGGAGTGAAGCAGCCCCAAGCAACAACAAAAAACACAAATGCGCTTGGGCGAAGGCTGTGAGCAGTGTAGGGTTGGGTACCCGCACGGGGTTGGACACAGGGCCTTCTGTCATGCACGACCTGGAGTTGGCTTTATGTGTGGTGATAAAATATTACTTTGCGTTCAAGAAACCCTAGAAATTCCCTGGAAAAATCAATGGCTAAAATGATATTATAGTTTGGAACTATAATTATATCTTACTTTACATTAAACAAAGGTTAATGTAACGTTATAGGTAAGTGAGCTGAGGCGTGAGTTATAGTTACTTTACGGTACAACTTCTAGTTACTAGAGGTAACTGTAACTGGTGCATTACATTGTCACTGACATTTTCGCCTATGATGTTACTTTAAATTTTGGGGTTTTTTCCGGTCACTCTATCTCTCAAACTGCGCCAAAGTTATTTAGAAAACAAAAAATGGCTTTTCTGTGAAAACTCAACTATAACTGCACAGGTGCTATCACTGACAGTGTTTATATATTATAGAGAGAGAGAGAGTAGGGAGGTCGCTTAAGAAACAGAAGGGAGAACTAAGGAGTCAGAATTGGGGTGATTATGTTCAGGTGGACAGATAGTCGGACACACAGTCTGATGGATGTGTGGATGGATTTGTTGCTGGAAGGATAAACAGACTCAATCAATCAATGCATTTATATAGCGCACTACTCACCCGGAGGGTCTCAAGGCGCTGGGGGGAGGGGGTCCGCTACTGCTCGAACAGCCAGGTCTTGAGCTGCTTCCTGAAGGCGAGGTGGTCCTGGGTCAGGCGGAGGTGGGTAGGAAGGGAGTTCCAAGTCTTGGCGGCCAGGTAGGAGAAGGACCTTCCTCCTGTGGTGGCTCTTCGGATGCTGGGGACGGCGGCGAGGGCGTGGCTGGTCGATCGAAGCTGGCGTTTGGGAGCGTAGAAGTTGAGGCGGCTGTTGAGGTATCCTGGTCCTTGGTTGTGTAGGGCTTTGTGTGCGTGGGTGAGGAGCCGGAAGGTGATTCTCTTGTTGACCGGGAGCCAGTGCAGGTCTCTCAGGTGTCCGGAGATGTGGCTGCGGCGGGGGATGTCCAGGAAGAGTCGTGCTGAGGTGTTCTGGATCCGCTGGAGTCTCTTCTGGAGTTTGGCGGTGGTTCCGGCGTAGAGGGAGTTGCCATAGTCCAGACGGCTGGTGACGAGGGCCTGGGTGACCGTCTTCCTGGTCTCGGTGGGGATCCATCGGAATATCTTACGTAGCATGCGCAGGATGTTGAAGCACGACGAGGAGACGGCGTTGACTTGTCTGGTCATGGACAGGGAGGAGTCCAGGATGAAGCCCAGGTTGCGTGCATGGTCTATTGGTTTGGGTGCGCTGCCCAGGGCGGGGGGCCACCAGGAGTCGTCCCAGGCGGAGGGTGAGGATCCCAGGATGAGGACTTCCGTCTTGTCCGAGTTCAGTTTCAGGCGGCTGTTCGACATCCATGTGGCTACGTCTGTCATCCCTTCGTGCAGGTTGGCTCTGGCGGTGGCGGGGTCGTTAGTGAGGGAGAGGATCAGCTGGGTGTCGTCGGCGTAGGAGATGATGTTCAGGTTGTGCTGGCGTGCGATGGCTGCGAGGGGGCTCATGTATACGTTGAAGAGTGTTGGGCTGAGCGAGGAGCCTTGAGGAACGCCGCAGATGACTTCGGTGGCCTCCGATCTGAACGGGGGGAGGCGGACTCTCTGTGTCCTTCCGGCGAGGAAGGAGGTGATCCACTCCAGTGCCTTCTCCTGGATTCCGACGTTGCTGAGGCGCTGTACTAGGGTACGGTGGCAGACAGTGTCGAAGGCCGCGGAGAGGTCCAGGAGGATGAGGGCCGCTGTTTCTCCGTTGTCAAGCAGGGCTCGGATGTCATCGGTAGCTGCGATCAGGGCGGTCTCGGTGCTGTGGTTGGCCCGGAAGCCAGACTGCGAGAGGTCGAGGGAGCCGTTCGTCTCGAGGAAGGCGGCCAGTTGCTTGTTGACGGTCTTCTCGATGACTTTTGCCGGAAACGGGAGCAGCGAGATGGGGCGGTAGTTCTTGAGGTCGGTTGGGTCTGCTGATGGTTTCTTGAGTAGAGCGCTGAGTTCGGCGTGCTTCCAGCTCTCCGGGAAGGTGGCGATGTCAAAGGAGGTGTTGATGATGTCCCGCAGGTGGGGTGCGATGACAGCGTCGGCCTTGTTGAAGACGTGGTGAGGGCAGGGGTCTGTTGGAGAACCGGAGTGGATGGAGTTCATCGTGCGGATGGTGTCTTCGGTGCTGATCGGGGTCCAGGCGCGGAGGGTGGTGGTGGGGGCGGTGGTTCGGTCGTGGCGAGCATGGGTTGAGTGCTGAAGCTGTTGTGTATGTCCGCGATCTTGTTGTGGAAGTAGGAGGCGAGGGAGTTGCAGAGGTCTTGCGAAGGGGTGATGTCGTTGTTTCCGGCGTTGGGGTTGGAGAGCTCTTTCACGATGTTGAAGAGTTCCTTGCTGTTGTGTGCGTTGTTGTCCAGTCGTTCCTTGAATGCGGTTTTCTTGGTGGTGTGGATCAGCTGGTGGTGTTTTCGGGTGGCGAGCTTGAGGGCAGTCATGTTGTCCGGTGTTGGGTCTCTGCGCCAGGTTTTCTCAAGTGCTCTGCAGTTCTTCTTGGAGCTCTTGAGTTCGTCGTTAAACCATGGGGCTTTCTTGCTGCCGGGTCTGCTCGGCGGGGTCTTCAGCGGGGCGAGGTCGTCTGCGCAGTCGCTGATCCATTTTGTGAGGTTGGTGGCTGCTTGGCTGGGGTTGGTTGTGCTGGTGGGAGGGTTCTTGCTCAGGGAAGTAGCGAGCTGGTCTGTAGTGATCTTGTTCCAGCTTCTGCGGGGAGCCTGTTGCTGGTGATGGTGGAGCGTGGTCCTTCTGAAGCTGAAGTGGACGCAGCTGTGGTCCGTCCAGTGGAGTCCCGTGGCGTGGCTGAAGGCGATGTCCTTGCTGGAAGAGAAGATCGGGTCGAGTGTGTGTCCGGCGTAGTGGGTGGGGGTGGTCACCAGTTGCTTGAGTCCGAGGTTGGCGAGGTTGTCCAGCAGGGTGGTGGTGTTGCGGTCGTTGTTGTTCTCCAGGTGGAAGTTTAGGTCCCCGAGGAGGATGTAGTCGGCGGAGGGGAGGGTGTGTGGGCTGATGAAGTCGGCGATGTCCTCGCTGAATTGTGTGCGTGGTCCCGGGGGTCTGTAGATGAGGGTGCCTCTGAGGGTGGTCTTGGGGTTGGCGTGGATCTGGAAGTGCAGGTGTTCGGCGGGTGCGAGGGTGTCGTCGGTGTTGGTCGTGATGCGGATGGTGTTCCTGTGGATGATGGCGATGCCTCCTCCTGTCTGGTTGACGCGGTCTCTCCGGATGATCTTGTAGCCTTCTGGGATGGCGATGACGATGTCGGGCGCTGAGGAGGCGTTCATCCAGGTTTCCGTGACGAAGGCGACGTCTGGGTCTGTGGTGTCGAGCAGGTTCCATAGCTTGACGGCGTGTCTGTGGACGGAGCGGGTGTTGAGCAGGATGCACTTCAGGTGGGTGCTGCTGGTGTTCGGCTTGGTGGGTGCTGGTGTGGCGTGGGTCCGGTTGCAGGTGAACTTGCAGGAGTGGCAGCTGAAGGGTCCGTGGGTGCGTCTCGGTGTGGCTCGGTAGCAGCCCGGTGTTCGGCCGGTGTTGAGTGCGTTGAGGTCGGTGGCGTCGTAGGTCCGACGGGACGGCTTCCGGCGGTGGGGACCAGGGATCCTGGCACTGGGCACGGTCCAGGCGCGGACGGGCGCAGACGGGCTTACCTTTGGCGCGCCTTCGGCGCACAATCGGCGCGCCCGCTGCGCGTGCACGCTGCGCGGACGCTCTGGGGGCGTCATAAGAAGGGAGCCGGCAGGGAGGGTCAGCTGGGAGGCGGGGAGCGCGTGGGCCAATCGGCAAGCGGGGGGGCGGGGTCGCGGCAGGAACGGCGGGGAAAAAACGGCGGCCTTGGTGGGCGGCCCTGCGGCGGCTGGGGCGCCGGATCGGCGTCTGGCAGGCAGCAGGTAGAGGTAGGCAGGCAGAGCAGGCGGGGAGCGTGGGGGCGACCAGGCCGTGGAGGGCGCAGTGGTCGCTCATGGTGAGCGATCAGTCACTAGACAGGTAGATGTACAAAAAGAAAGATGGACAAACAAAGGATAGAAAGACACACAGTAGATGCACATAGTGGGGCGACAGATAGACACACACAGTACAGGTATACCATGGACGTCAATTCACCAAATGCCTGTGGTAGCGGAAGTGAATTCACACGCCCCTTGACGTTCACTTTCACATACATATGCTTATACATGCATACACATCACACACAGACACTCTGCCTACACGTGCACTCACTTTCACACATACACACGCTATCTCTTACATAAGCACGCCCAAAACTGCAGTGAGTGAGCCCGGAGGGCATGGAGGGACCGTGACAGTCACACAGGCCAGGGCGCAGGAGTGTGAGTTGGGCGCGCTCGGGCGGTTCTGGGTAATTTGTGCTAAAGGTCATGGTTGGGGCTCACCAAGCTGATTTCAGCCCTAGGGACACCATGCCTTGGAGCCCACTGTTTTTTATCAAAGGGAAGCGGCTGCGCAGACACCTCCCCGAGCCTCATTAAGGCATCAGGGACCCTAGTAGGAGCTGCTCATTTATTTTTCACTGCTCCTAAGAAGGAGCATCTCATAATGCCCAAGGACATTTAATATACAATATTTTTACGATTGTAGTGCCCATAACAGAGGCAGGGGCACCACCACGCATGTTTTTTTTTACCGTTGTAGGGAGCTGCAGGGAGTGAAGCAGCCCCAAGCAACAACAAAAAACACAAATGCGCTTGGGCGAAGGCAGTGAGCAGTGTAGGGTTGGGTACCCGCACGGGGTTGGACACAGGGCCTTCTGTCATGCACGACCTGGAGTTGGCTTTATGTGTGGTGATAAAATATTACTTTGCGTTCAAGAAACCCTAGAAATTCCCTGGAAAAATCAATGGCTAAAATGATATTATAGTTTGGAACTATAATTATATCTTACTTTACATTAAACAAAGGTTAATGTAACGTTATAGGTAAGTGAGCTGAGGCGCGAGTTATAGTTACTTTACGGTACAACTTCTAGTTACTATAGGTAACTGTAACTGGTGAATTACATTGTCACTGACATTTTTGCCTATGATGTTACTTTAAATTTTGTTTTTTTTCCGGTCACTCTATCTCTCAAACTGCGCCAAAGTTATTTAGAAAACAAAAAATGGCTTTTCTATGAAAACTCAACTATAACTGCACAGGTGCTATCACTGACAGTGTTTATATATTATAGAGAGAGAGAAATTAGGGAGGTCGCTTAAGAAACAGAAGGGAGAACTAAGGAGTCAGAATTGGGGTGATTATGTTCAGGTGGACAGATAGTCGGACACACGGTCTGATAGATGTGTGGATGGATTTGTTGCTGGAAGGATAAACAGACTGGTGAGCGATCAGTCACTAGACAGGTAGATGTACAAAAAGAAAGATGGACAAACAAAGGATAGAAAGACACACAGTAGATGCACATAGTGGGGCAACAGACAGACACACACAGTACAGGTATACCATGGACGTCAATTTACCAAATGCCTGTGGTAGCGGAAGTGAATTCACACGCCCCTTGACGTTCACTTTCACATACATATGCTTATACATACATACACATCACACACAGACACTCTGCCTACACGTGCACTCACTTTCACACATACACACGCTATCTCTTACATAAGCACGCCCAAAACTGCAGTGAGTGCGTCCGGAGGGCATGGAGGGGCCGTGAGGCAGCCACACAGGCCAGGGGCGCGGCAGGGCAGGGCGCAGGAGTGTGAGCTGGGCGCGCTCGGGCGGTTCTGGGTAACTTGTGCTAAAGGTCGCGCAGACTGTTGTTTTTCAAAGACAAAAAACTAAATGACGCTCCAAGACTGGCGTGTTGTTTCAGAAGCAGAACCTTTAACAGCATGAGGGCGGAGGACGCGAGGCTGTCAGGAGAAGGGAAGGACACACATAATACTTTTCACCTCACCACAAACCACCTCCGTCACATTAGCGTGCGAAGGGGGTCACTTAACTTCCGCCTCCGTCAGAGATGATAGCTCAAGTAAGGGGGCGTGGGAGCCCGTTCAACTCTCACGGCCCCTCTAATTGGCATGTTTTCGCACTGCCTTCAGCTGAGGAGGGACCCCCTCCCGCTTAAACAGTGTCTCTTTATCCCCTGCCCTCGCGCTCATCCACAACAGTTCAATTCATAGGGTTTGCATTCGCCCCCCCCCCCCCCCCCGATAAATCAATGGCCCGGGCATGAGGGATGCATGCCCCTGCAAACAATTCAGAGACTGCTGGGGTAGGGGGTCCCCAGTCCACTTCCACATCTCTTGTCACCAACTAATGTGGGTGTCGATCTCAACAAATACGAACGGACTCACCCAAGGATTACTCCACACAGAGGCGTCCACTAATACACATACTCACCCACACACAGACACACATACATACCCCCTGCGTACATACAAGCATAAAATCAAACATAAAGACGGACATTTCTCCCTTCTTTCTTTCACTCCATTTCTCCTCTTTTCCTCTTTCACCCTCTCACCTCTTCTTTCTCTCCGTCTTCTTCTTTATCCACCCACTCTCCGTTCTTTGTGAATTCAGTTAACTTTAATAGATTATTTTGGATTATATAAAATCCTAAAACACATGCAGCTAGATTCATCAAGCCGAAAACGGCTCGCAAAGGGCCAGATTCTGAGAATCTGGCCCTTTGCGAGTGGAATTTTTGCAATTGGGATTCATCATCCCAAATGCAAAAATCGCTAATTGCGAAATCGCATATTTGCGAAGAATTGCATTTAAGGAATCTCCTATTTGAGATTCCTTAAATGCAATTCATTAACCATTTTCTATTAGCGAATTCGCTATTCCTGGCTGCTATTTACCACGAAGTCAGACTTCGTGGTAAATAGCGAAAACTCAGAAAAATGCACTTTAGTGCTTTTTTCTGAGTGGAATGTTACACACACACATGTCCTTTGGACATGTGTGTGCGCAACATCTGGCTACATTTGCTTTTCAGGGGTGCTACAGGGTGTCCTTTGGACACCCCAGGCACCCTTGAAATCGCATCCTTATTTGCGATTAGCAAATTGCTAATCGCAAATAAGGAATAACTCCCCAAAGGCCCATAGGAATGAATGAATGGGTGGGCCAAAGGCCCATAGGAATGAATGGGGAGTTATTCCTTATTTGCGATTAGCAATTTAGGAAGATGTAGGAATCGCAATATTTTTTGCAATTCCTACATGAATCCCGTTTTGCAAGTCCTTAATAGCGATTCCTTATGAATCGCTATTACAGACTCGCAAAACGGGACTTTGATGAATCTAGCTGATAGTATATAAATTGAAAACAACACGTGCTACTTGCCGAAAAAGTGCCTCGTCCGGGGTAGTAAGCGCTATATAAATGCAATTACCATACAATACAATTAAGAACAAATAACAAGAACATCCAGACTCACACCACATCAGTGCAGAACGTAACTGCCTTAGGAATCGCTTTCGTCGCATTGGCCAAGGTGTCAACTTGATCTGAATTAATAACATTAAGGAAATATTAGCTGTTTCCTTTTACTTTCTCTGTCTTTTTAGCTCCCACCTCTTCTTTATCGCTTTCATTCCGGCTTTCTCTCCCTTCGTCGCCCTATTTCTCTCCTGCTACCCCCGATTGTTGTCTTCTCTGACTTTCTCTTGCTCAGTTTTTTTTCCTTTCTTTTCTCTTACTCTATCACCGCCCCTCTTGCTTTCTATTTCTGTCTTTTCTGACGCTGTCCTTCTCACTCCCTATTATTTTGTCCCTTGAATCTTTCTTTTCCACGTTTCTCACACATTTTCTTTCGACCTGTCTCTTTTCTTCCCCGCATGTCTCTCTCTCTCTTTGCTTATCCTCCTTTCTCCCTTCTTCTCTATATCTTTGTCCCTCTCTCTGGCTTTCTCTTTGGTTCTCACCCCCTTACACTCCTTCCCTCATGCTGTTTTTTCTGTCTCTTTCTTTCTCTCCCCCATCTCCCGCTGAGTTCTATCTCGCTCTCTCTTACCCACTCTTCACAATCACGGTGCCCGCATGCGTCCACTGCCTGTTATCCCAGGGCCTGTGAAAGGGAAAGTGGGAAGTTTGAAGGAGCGCTGGCTGCCTCCTCCCTCCCTCCCTCCCCTGCTTCCTAGTGTTTCCTTCACTTCCTGTTGTGCACTGGTGCCAGACGGACCCACCCACCCTGGGATGTCAGAAGCATCGATTGAGAGTGCAGATTGGCTACTGCAACTCAGCGACCTCTGGCACTCAGGAATGAGCATTTTATATGCAACGAGGTCTCGTAAATGGAGATAAAAAAATTAGATGTGCAACAGGGGAAATATATTGTTTGGCTGACCCTTAAAAACGCCAGGGAGCCGCTGCGTGGTCTCAGCAGACAGCTGTTCGCATCACAGTTCTCTTCCTCACCTTCTCAAATTGCAATCCTTTTATGAGCGTCCCCCAATCCTGGGAGACTGACCATTAATACTGAGAGCACGGATTATCCGAAATGTGGTCCCACCCAACAAATAAAAGGGCCTGGAAATAAACTCTCTCGCGCATCTGAGCTCTGCCATTTACTTTGCTGACAAAGAGTTAGCTACTGCTTTCTGTATTACTGCATTGGCGATCAGTATTGTATCAGTTATCAGTGGTATACTTGAGTCACAACTAACTTTGTGCTTGCTTTCTAGTGATTGAGAAGTGAACCATTGATTTATGATGGCCGACCAAAGCAACATCCAGTCCGCCGCGTCCAAGAGCATCCGGCCCTTCCGCTCCAGCGAAGAGTACCTGGAAGCTATGAAGGAGGACCTGGCGGAATGGCTGAACACCCTCTACGACCTGGACATTCAGGTGGAGAACTTCCTGGAGGCACTGGAGTCTGGATGTGCCCTCTGCCAGCACGCCAACAATGTCAACCGGATTGCCCTGGAATTCCAACAGCGCTGCCCTGAGGCAGCGGGCCGTATGAGGCTGCCAAGGACAGATGTCATCTTCCAGTCTCGGAATGTAGTGGCGGGTTCCTTTGTCGCTAGAGATAATGTGTCCAACTTCATCCAGTGGTGCCGGCAGGATCTTGGCATCCAGGATGTTCTGATGTTCGAGACCAATGACCTGGTCCTCAAGAAGAATGAGAAGAACTTTGTGCTCTGCCTGCTGGAGGTGGCGCGAAGGGGTGCCAGGTTTGGCATGCTTGCTCCGATGCTCATCCAGATGGAAGAGGAGATCGAAGAGGAGCTGAGGGACCAGCTGATGGACCAGCTGAATTATGGTCATCTTGATAATAGCAGCCATCTGGTGGAATATGACCAAGGCCCCCAATCTCCAGTCTACCCAGTCTACCCAGTCCGGCGACAAAGGATCACCATATGCGATCTCCGAAACCTCGACGAGCTGGTAAGCTGGTCTTAATAATTTCTCCAGTACCTTATTTGCTATTGTGTTTCCCTCTAACCTTTGTCCACCCAGGGTGGCTATTTTCAAAGGGTGTGATTGTGTTGATAGGTTTACTTCACTTCTTTCCTCATCTCGTTATTTTGGCCTAACATGCTCAGGCCTAGATATCTGAAGTTCTTTATCACCCTTTGAATCAGCACCAGTCCTGGGTGGGAAATCTAAAGATTAAGGGAGGATAAATTATTTCTTATATACTTTGCTGTCTGCTTGTTATGTTATTTGAATCTTGATATAGTGCACAACTCATTCCCGTAGGGACATCTCGGCATGGGATCGGTAGGTAGAAGAAGTAGAAGCATCATTAGAACAAACAGGTTTAAAGATATTTTTTAAAGCCAGATAGATTTGTGTATGAAGGGATAAACAGAAGGAGTTTGTTCCGGTGGTACGGGCCAAGGTAAGAAAAGGCTCGGCCCCCATGTTTAGCAGTGCGGATATACGGGGACATAAAAGATATCGACCGCTAGATTGCAACTTCCTATTCTAAAAGTATTTTGGTCTACTTCTGCCATATAAAGACTTGCATACCCTAAGAACACATTGCAATGGCACTGAAATTAGTATTTAATTTTTAAGGAGAGTGTTTAATAGTTTCAATGTGCCTGGAAGATTCGGTATCCCCCTCGTATCCCTTAGTCACTCTCATGTGGAGGTCATCTAACGAAATGATGTCATTCTATAAGGCTTCATTAGATGTGTTGTCCTTTCCCCTAACTTGTGATCATTCTAGTTGTTTATTTAGTCTTAGTGTGGGGTTCTCCTACAGAAGAGGAGTGGTATAGTTTTTCACTCTAAACTTTATAGACTTTACTTACAGGTGATGGATGGAGTTGTTGTTTAGCCTAGAGTTTATTGTATTCTAACACAAGTAATAGATGGAGTTCTCTGCTTTAAAGTTTTCAGAGTACTCACGGAGGACACCAACAGAGATGTAGCTTACTCTGGGATTTATAGCATGATCATTATAGTGATAATTGCTCTGTAGTATCTTTCTGAAGAGACTTGGAGTTGTATTTTAGTGAGGGTAAATGTACAGGTAATGGGGATGCTATCTACTTTAGACTTTGTGGATTTCTTGCACATGTAACTGATGCAGTTCTTTTCTCCAGACTGTGCTGCACTCATAAAGGTGAGGATTGGAGATGGTTACTTTAAGTTTTACAGCACTTTGATACTGTTGATGGCAAGTGTTGTCTTCTGCTAGTGTTGTAGGTTTCTTGCACAGATTATGGATGATGTTGTCTTTGCAGAGCTCCTTCCAGGTAAAGTTTGGTGTTATTGTATGTTGTAGATTATAGTGATCTCATTTGAGAACTATCTTCCCACCAAGGCAAGGGCTATAGCGATGTATTTACTTTCAGACACCGTTATAACATTCTCTCCAGCTACAGAAAGGGAAACAACATTTATATCGCGGGCATTACCATGCATTGCCTTTTACAAAGCAATGCCTTTATATATATATATAGGTATATTGGTGTGTAAGGTTATAGAGTAGACTGGTATGGATGTTTTAAGAATTTAGGACTGGATAGAAGTATACAGAGGAAAGGGTGTTTTTAGGGTTTAGGGGTGAGTAGGGGTATAGATGGTAAGAGTATTTTTTTTAATTTAGGGGTGGGTAAAGGCAGTGCCTATTTTGAGCCGGTGGTTTCCAGTGCTTGGCACCGGCGCTAAATTGTCAGCACCGGCAGTTATGACAGTCTGCCGCATGGTGGCCCGGTTTGTCAAAATTGCAGATTAACACACCTAAAGTTGTTTATTTGTTCAATATACATTAAAAGTTACTACTACCTGCTGCTTACGTCACTCTTGTAGCTTTGGGGGCCTAGTCTGAATTGTTGCACTTGTACGGTGTGATGATCAGTAGTTGGTTCTGTCATTGGCAGGGTCAATGGGTGGTGCAAGTTGCAGTGGCCTCCTGACAAGGGCCCTGGCACTTATTGTTTTTTTTTTCTTTCAACAAATTAAACGCTGGGCAGGGGTATAGGGTGGTAATGGATATTTTTAGGGTTTAGGGGTTGCTAGGGGTATGGGATGATAAAGGTATTTTTTAGGGTTTAGGGATGGGTAAGAGTATTGGGTGGTAAGGGTATTTCTTAAGGGTTAGAGGTGGGTCGTGGTATAGGCTGTTAAGGGTATTTTTAGAGTTTAGGTATGGGTATAAGTGTAAATTATTAAAGTTAAAAAACATGGTAAATAAAAATAATTTTATAAAGGGGGATTTTTCCTCCAATAAAAAATGTAAATTAAAAATAATTTTATAAAAAGAGGTTGGGGGGTCTCACCACCCAAATCAATTATTTTACAATTGCTAACATAAAATATATATGTATGTGTGTGTGTAATTATTTTGGTTGGATCTTGGGCTTGTATAATTTTAAGAATACGCATATCTGAAGATTAATCATCCAAGGAACCCTGCCATATACCTTTTAGTAAAAATACACAAGGATTGACAGAATCCTCCATTAAGACCCATGGTAAGTATGGTTGGCTCTCTTCTGGAAAATACATCCAGATTTATAGACCCATTTGTGCGTGAATATGTTACCAGCCTGTCCTCGAATATCCAGGTTTCATATGATTTTCTGGGCAAAATTAGCAATATCCTGTGGCGCAACGCTTATATCATGGCTACTATTGATGTCACCTCACTCTATACGTCCATAAAACAAAACTATGGAATACAGGCCTGCAAATACTTTCTGAGATCCCTCCCACTGAACCATGCACAGTACACCAAAATGATCATCACAACGCTAAGGTACTGTCTCACTCAAAATGTCTTTCTATTTGATAGCAAGGTCTATCTTCAAAGACGAGGAACTTCCATGGGTGCCTCCTTCGCGCCCACATATGCAAATCTATACATGGGATGGTGGGAGAAGGAGGTGGCATGGTCGGGGACATATGCTCACTACATGAACAAAGCACTTTGGGAGCATTTTATTGATGGCTTGTTTATAATATGGGATGGATAAGAAATTCAACGGCAAGAATACATCAAGAAGCTGAATGGTAACATGCTCAACATTCAGTGAACTTCTAAGTTGAGCAAGACCAGTATCGAATTTCTGGATATGCTTCTAGATATAAAGAGTGATACCATCAATACACATATTTTTTGGAAAGAAACTGCTTGCAATTCGATCCTGCATGGCAACAGTGGGCATGCCAAAGCACTGAAGTGGGGCTTCCCCTCTAGCCAGCTACTAAAAGCTCGTAGTATTTGCTCTTCAGACACACATTTTCAAATAGAAGCAAAGCTATGGTGGAGAGATTCTTGGAGAGGGGTTATACCCATACAATTCTGAATGGGGCATATCTGAGGGTGTCATCTAAAAACAGAGAGGAACTGTTGTTTGGTATCAGATGGAGCAGAGTCCATAAATCTGCCACAACAGGAGACATCGACTCGGATTAATTCCAGATTCATATTTTTCTGGACTATAATAATGAGCATCACTTTATAAGATCACTTACACAGAACTGGCATGTCCTTAAGTCTGATGAGCATATAAAAGATAAAATAGATCAATGCCCCCAGATCACCTATCGGAAGGCCAAATCGCTGGGAGATATATTGACCAGAAGCAAGTTCATTAATGATGAAAAGCAGAACTGGCTAACCAAGACAAATTTGGGCTTCTAGAAGTGTGAACGTTGTAAGGCATGCATACATGGTACAAACATGAAGACATTTGAGGGTAAACCTCATCAAATAACTGCATCACATGCAACCCCAACGTTGTCATCTATGGTCTCGAATGTGACTGTCAGATGAGATATGTTGGGAGCATCATCAATAAAGTACAAACTCCTCATCTTGCAGCACCTTAGGGCCATAAAGAACCAGGATAGAAACTAACCAATGGCCAAACATTTTAGGGACGTGCATCAAGAGATCTCCAGTTGCTTGAGATATTGTGGAATTAAACACATCAAAGCCCACCCTTGTAACGGTGACTGGGAACTTGGGCTGCATAAATGTGAATCTAGGATTATCATCTTGATGAGAACCGAGAAACCCTGAGGTTCATGACCTAGTTGTAGAGTTACATGTCCATATTTGACGGTGGGGTCGCCCAGCAGAAACATTCTGGGACGACGAATCGAGTAGACCAGTGGTGGTTCTGCTGGTCACTTCTCCGTGAAGGCTCTTGCGTTTTCAATGCACTTTGAACTAAATTATATATGATGCTTTTTTCATTGTGATGTATATTAATCCCTCGGTTATGTAGAAGATTGGAATATTCCTGCATTTACAAATGATGGTTGATTAGTGTACGATGACAATCATTGCTGTTTTAACACTTTTTGCACCATGAGAATTTTGCACATGGTATGAGATGATCTTTCACATTGGACTTTATTTGATCACTTTGCAGCTTCATAGGACAATTTATCTGGTGGTTCTACCACACAATATGCCCTCTTGTACTATCATTTGGGCATATATCTGTGAGAGGCAATGATTATTCATGACGAGATGTAGGAGATTCTCCTACAAATATGGGAACTAGAAACTGAGCATGTTTAAGGTATTCTTGTTTTAGGCACACAATCTAAGCACCCTCTAACATTAAGAGATGTAGGGGCACTGCTGTATTAGCATTTTTGCACTACAGTACTTTACAGTTATTCTAGAAAAATATTATCTTGTCTAATGACCCGTAAGCAGCCACTGATTTATGATATAAAAGGTGTATGCATGCAGAACATACTTGGTAGGATAATAGGTACGAGCATTCATGAGATATGTAGATATAAGATTCCACATCACGCCACTTTACATATGGGACCGTTACTGCCAAATATCGGTGAGATTTGAATCTGGGCGCGGTATTTTGACTGTCCATTTAGACTGGAGAAATTTGATGTATGAATGGCTCTGGGTCTTGCAATAGAACTTTTTTGCAGACCCCTGCAACATGACCTCATCTGGATCAGACATGTGACACCTTACTCATAGTTGCTGTTACACAAAAATTCGTGGAGGAGAATAAAATTACATTCTAGTTTGAATAACCCTCGTTTTCTAATCCCCTAGATATGAATTGTTGCTATGGGTAAACTTGTCATAACATCAGCACTCCATGACCTTGCAGGATGATACTGTTCATACAGGCTTATTGTTGCAAGACAGTTGGATGTAGTATCCTCCCATATAGGAACTGTTGTGGCTGTTAAGTCGTGCTTGACATCTGCACCTTATGATTTGCACATTGGCACTTTATATAGATGGTTATTGCTGCTAGATATTTGGATGAGTACACCATTTTATCCATGACATATATAACTGATATGACCCTATATTTTGTTAAGGAATATTTGATTAGAGAGCCACCCTTACTGTGAGATAGAATGCAATCCGTGTTAGCCAATATGATTTCGTAACATATATCCATATATCTTAGATCAGAGCTGGATTCACAAAAAGATTATGATAATCCCCCGCAGTATTATTATTCTGGGATCACGCACGTAGACACTTTACATATTTATTAATGCCACTATATGCCTGGAAAGTAATATGACCTTTTATCAGGCATGTTTTATCTAAATCGCTTGTCTATACATATCCAATGGTCTCTGATGGAAACTTTTGCGACATACCCGTGTCAAGATTTTACACCTAGGCACTTTATATACCTAGTTATTGCTGCTGGACCTGCAGAACAGAGCCTTAGTTTTGCATCATGCACTTTGACACGATTGCACAACCAGCAACCGCAGGACTTAGGATAAGAACCAGCAATTAATGCAATTAATGGGATGTGTTAAGAGACATGGTAATACATATTAAAGTAATTACTATGTATGATTTTTTTTAATAAAGTATTCATTGCTGGCATATTCTGTGTGTGGAAATTATATGAGCATGTTAGATTTTGTATTTCCTATATGCACGTTGTCAATAGTAATAATACGTCCAAATGTGGAGCGGTTAATAAATGATATCACATGTAAGATACTGCTCATTAGAATGTATGCACAATCATGGACATTAAGTATATAATCATAGCTTATATCTGAACAAAGTGTAAAAATGCGTGTATGCATGCTGTAGATTGTTTCCTGGGAAAGTGTTGTGAGATCATCATGGTGTCAGAAATCGGTCTTCAATATAGTGAAGGTAGCAGTTTAGTCAGCCGCGGCCAGGGTAGGTAAGAGCTGTAGAGTGCTGGAGACGGGGGGGTGAGGGGGTGGATTTGAATAGAGGACAACGGAAAATGATGTATTTATTTAATTTTCCCTCGTGGTCGTCTGTCGAATCCCCCCCCCCCAAACCGGCCCACTGCTCTTATCTGCACAGGCCGCGGCTGAGTCTAGCCCTCCTGAATCTGGGGCAGTGCAATGAAAGAAGGACTGTTCTTAAGTCACAGTGGTGGACGGATACTTGTTGCCCAGTTGAAGGCGTAAGCCAAAACGTGTTGGCGTCCTGTCATTGTTATTGTCATTAATAAAGAAATATATCACCATCCTGCAGTGCCTGGTTTATACGCATGACGGTTCTACACTCTGGTGCGGCTGTCTAGGTGATGAAATATCACTGGATACAGTGATGGGTATATATTTTTCACTTACTTTAGCATACACTTACCTTGTGTTGTAAAGTTATATGCGTGGTAAAGGTATATGCGTCGTAAAGGCATGCATGGTAAAAGTATGCGTTGTATTGTGATACAACCATAAAAACATCCTCAGATCAAGGATTATCCCATTTCTACTAAAACCCTCCCTAAACTCAAGCACTGACAACATCACTGAGTCCCAGTCTCCTTCTACAAGAAGCTTCTTAAAGGCTCTCCAAGTCTTTGTTTCCTGTCTGATAGATATGACCCAACGTGGCCGTTTTCAGTGCAGCTTTCCTCCGAATTTGCTTTCTATACTGGGAAAAAGCCTGAGCTGTATAACATGAGCATGAAAACATTAATTCATTTATTTATCTTTCAAATCTATTTTGCTAGAAAAAAGGTAAGCTTACAGGGTGAAAGCAAAGCTTCAAGGTCTCCTTCATAGGGTCTATGGGGAAGTGGCCACTGGTGATGGTTATGCTGACAGGACATCCATTAGACAGTAAGCTAACCATGTGGCCACTAGTGATGGTTATGCTGACTGGACATCCATTAGACACAGAGCTAAAATTGCAACTGCTTACCAAGCTGCAAATCTGTACACTGACCAGCGAAACACTGCATAACCCACCCAACCCCTAAAGGTTGGAGGCAGAAGACAAGTCGCCATCAGACTGAGTGTGCGGGTAAAATACCCACAAGACATTGCATGATACAGGCAGAAAGTGGTTGAGTGGAAGTCAGTCTGAGCATGCACGCAAGGGCCTGCCAAGTTTCCCCTGAGATTTGCCTTGCCTGGGATGCCATCCGCAAGAAAGGTATTGGAATCCAAACAATGGTTCAAGTACTACATAAAAAGCGACAAGGAATTTATAAAAGAGAAATGGATCCTTATGACAATTTTAAGCAAGAAAAGAGCAGGGAAAGGAAAAAAAAAAATGCAAAAAACAAGTGCTAAACATATAATGAAACACCCAAAAACCATGTAAATAGAATCACTTCAAATTTATAAAAAAAAATGTTAGAAGTTTTTTTGTATAAAACAGTAATGGTGCTCACAAAGTTACACAAACAATATGACAGTTAAAGACAGTAACATGTGTAAACAAACAAAACTTGGCTGAGGGAAACACACCAAGATGGTTCAAAACAAACCAGAAACCCATAACAAGCATTGTGTCCTCTTCATTCCAGGCCACATATTAGCGTAGATGACGTTTCAACCCAGAGTTAATTAAAGGGTCATCATCAGGACAAAGCAGATGTTACAGCGTCCACTGGATATCAATGAAAAATCTGTATTGACAGAATGAATTGTGTCAATAGAAAGGTGCTTCCAACATGCAACTGTCAAGACGTCGGTCCCGATACACTGAACTATACATAAAATATCAGTGCCCCCCCATAGGAGGTAATTAATACTGGTCCACGAAGCTTGGAATATCAAGATTTAAAAAATATATCTGTAGGGATCAAATCAGAAATACAGGAAGTCCACCTATGATGCTGTTAATGGAAACGAAATCAGTGTGCTCATAGAAGTAGCAATTTTACTGCATGCATTCCGACAGCATATCGGTCCGGACAAACGTCTCCAGCAGGATCAGGATGGAAAAGAAGGGGCCATATTCCTCACACAAACATGTTTTGAAAGACTGGCCTGACCCAGTAGGGAGAGGGCGAGTCTTGCAATCCGAAAGTGTGGCTGGAACACACATCTGAATACAAAAAGCTACAGGTAGAAGGCAAGCAACAACGTGGAGGTCATGAGGCACTTGACTTTGGAGGCTGCAGATGGAGGGCGCGTATTGCTCAGTCTGAGTGCGAGGAGGAGGAAGAGGAGAAGGAGTTGGTGGTGGTGATGGTGGTTTTGGGGATGCAAATGGCCATTGAGTGGAAATGGTGGGCGGCAGGCCATGCATCTCTCCTTATGTGTAGGTGGAGCTCTGATTGTCCTGGAGGTTGCAGTTTGAGGTCCTGTCCTGCTCACTTCAGCCATGTGCTTTCAGGGCCTAGATTGCCTTAGCCCTGCAGAGCAGGACAAGGGATGCCTTTGAGTTTTTTCTCCCTGTAGGATTAAACTCTGCTTTATGTAATCGCTTACTGAATAAGGCCAAGAGGAATAATTAAATTACTTTTTCTGGTTGAATTCAGTAATGTGTTTCTTGATCACAGATGACATTTTTCAAGAATGTATTGATATTTGCTGTATAATAACCAATGTTATTGGCTTTATCTAAGTGCGATTGAACGAGTTATGTTTTTCTCTTTTTCCAATGAGTTTATTCCTGGGGACAATTGGGCAAAATAAGTATTTTTGTATAGCGATAATTATTTTTTCAGGGTCAATATACCTATTTTCCCTACAGTGTACAAGCTCTATCTGAGACACTTGTAAACTCTTCCAGGGTCAATAAAAGAGTTTTTCTCTAGGATTGTTTATTTTGCTAACTGCCAGCTGGAGCATTAATTTTTTCAGACAAAAGGTTCATTCGTTTCCCCCTACCAATGTTATAAGAGATTTTTCAAAAAGAGATATTAATTAGAGCTTTCTTTATCATCTGTTATTTTTTTCCCTGCAGACTATTTCTTTGCTTTATATTTCAGTGAAGCGTTGAAAGTTTGTGGAGATGGTTTAAATAAATTGTTCTGAACCAAGAAGTGCTATTTTTATTCTTCTGTATGGTGTTAGTGGCTTTTTATGGGGGATTATTTTCTTCTTCTTTCGTCCTGTTGATCTTTGTGCCATTGGCAATTTATAACCTTTTCTGTCTCAAATTAATGTGCTTTGTTAGGGGCTATTCATAAACCTTGTTTTCTTCAATGATTGACATTTGGGAAAATGTGACTCTTCGTTGGTGCGCCTACTCATAGACAAAAAGCACTCTTTTATTGGACCAATTAGTATTTTGTTGCGAATAGTTGATTAATTGGTAGGTGGAGGTAAATAATGAAATTAATCATTAGTAAACTAGTTATGTTTAATTTATATTTGATGCTGCCAGACATCAGAATAGAAATGCGATCAAAATGTATGTGACCTTATAAGAGTATGCTTATTTTTTATTTTCTTGGTAATTTAAAAAAATGGCTCTTTTTGAAGAAAATATGTAGTAGAAGAACGTATTGAACCTGGACATTTGGTCGATTTAGGATAGCTGCAAGAGACAATCTAAGTAGACAAAGCTGTGTTGAAGTTGTATTGCTCAGCAAAAATGTTAATAGTTTTTTCCGGGCCCTCCTTTGGTTGATGATCGATTGAAAAGCCCATTAGTTTACACCTCCCAGCCATTCAGCAAAATAAATAGCAAACGGTTGTCTGTGCGTTGAGGAAACAGCATGTCAATTCCGTCAGGATGGAATCTGTGATGGAAAGGCAGATGCCATCAGCACTCCTGAAACCATTTATTGGGTTTCTCCAGGAGTCTGTCCACAGAGAGTACAGCCGGAGGAAGATGGCAGCATCCCTTAACACTCTGGTGAGATAGCTGAGCGGGTTGAGGCATTTTCCAGAGAGATGTGTAGGCCACCATCAGGCTACCAGTGTTAATGCTGGCATGTTGACATATCCTCAAATGTGACACCAGGCCTTTTTTAGGGGTCCGGGGAACATGAGGAAAATATGGACGGTCTACATTTGCATCCTCCCTCTTACGATACACAACACCACAAGGCAAATGTGACCCGCTGAGGTTAACATTGTGAAACTTTCCCTATTTCAGAAGACCAATCAATAACTTTTTTTTTGTTCTTCAATAAAGGACCCATAGTATAACAATATTTCCATGGTTCTCTGGGAGTCAATTAAAAAAATGTAAAGGTATGGCCTCACACACCCTTTGGGTGTCATGCTCCATTATCGGCAGTCCTTGCTCGCCAGAGAATTTTTCTTTGCATGACTTCTAGGCATTTTCTCTCTCTGGATGCTCTCCTGTCCAACCTAAACTGTCTCCTCCATTTGAGGTGCTTGGATGTGGGCATTAATGCACATTCTTCCCTGGGACTGCTGGACCTTCTCTGCGGTGTCACCTCCATTGATTTATTTTATTTTATTTGCATTAGGTTAGTTATACAGCATGGACCTAGTCCCCTATGAGTCCCAAATTCAATGGAGAGAGTGGGCTATTTTCAACCACCAGAAACTGAAGCTTTTCTGGCAAAATGGTAGCAGGAGGTTCAAAAACTGGCATTGTCTAAAAGCACCACGAAGACTGGCACCAACTGTCTTAGCTCTTTTCCCAGTAGGCACTACCCATGACCTCCATCTGTCAAAAGACACATCTTTAAACAGCGCATGACTTGTCCAGGTCATGTTCTGAGGTCCGTGCTACCTGGGACCTATAGCTAAGAAGTGCCACACCTCATGATCAAGCCCCAACCAGAACCAGCACCAGAAGAACCACTTTTCCAAGGTCTCCTCTCATATCATTTAATGAGGAGGTACAAGGGACCCTGATAATCCAGAGTTGTGTAACAGGAAGTGATGACAACGGATGTTGCTCTGTCACTCGTGGAGCTTCTATTTTCAGAATCACTGTATTCTCGCAGAGTCGCATCCAGTTGTTCAACAGTTCCATGGACCTTGAATCTCTGCATTTGCGCTTGAAATTGAGTTTCACCATCTCAACAGCCAGAAAGTGTCTAAAACATATTACTGTTCACGTTTTTTAGATCATGACATCTGATAAATACCACTTCTTACAATCCCAGCGTTAAAGCGTAACAATGCAGCGCGTGGCACTGAATTCAGCAACAGTCTTGCGGTGTTATCACAGTCATAGGGGTAGAAAGGGGATCATGGATCCATAATGCGTTCAAGGTAAATGTACCCATTCACCCCAGTTGTGTAGTAAAAAAAATGTAGCCATAGTTGGGTGCAGAATGCCCCTCACACCGAGGTGCCACTGCACCTGCTGCACAATTGATAATGGTAGTGACTCTGAACACAGTGTGTGGAAATAGTGACATCTTGGTAGGTCCGGTTCTTGCAGAGCTTATTTAATGAAGTATTCTACTTTAAGTTGTCGCAATTTTCTTCCCATGTATATGACGTCTCCATGAAGAATGGAATCTGGAATTAGACGAGTGAGGCCATTAGGATGAAGACGTTATCGAACGGGGCACGGAGCTGCAAAAGGTGGACGATTCTCCTGTAGACACTGCCTACATATGCACACCCATAGACACACACTCTTACATAAACACACTCAAAACTGCAAGCACACGCACAACATACGCACATTTAAAAGCATTTTCTTAACTTACCTCAGTTGCCAGCGAAAGTCATTTCCAGCCATTTGAAATAAACTAATAGTGAATAATGTAATATTATTCACTATTAGTATAATACTAAATTGACAAAATATGAGGTGTATGAAGCCCCCACCGACGAGCTGCTTCTGCTCCTGCCGCTGATGTTGCCACGTGTGACGCTAGGGGTCGCAAAGGCAGTACCAAGGGGTCCCAACTTAGGGGCAACCCCAAAATTACCTCCATGCGAGACCGGCCCAGGTTGGCGCACAGTAAAAAAATATAGAAGAAGATCTTACTAATAGGTAAAAGAAGCGGATGCAGGGAGGGCTGGGTCCCCGTCCCTTGCACCGACTGCCCCAGTGGTAGCTACGCCTCAGTTAACGAGGTACAGAAGGAGCAGACAGACACACCCATGACATGAGTCTAAAGTAGGCATGTGAAGCTGCCCGGCGCGGCTGTCATGCCATGTCTGAGCTGTGCCCCAGTGCTGAGGCCTGGCAGCCGGCTTGGCATCGTGTGGGCAGCGTTAAGTGCAGGGTTAAGGAGGGCAGCGCACTCCGTCGGCTGCGTGGCTCTCTCGGAAAATCACTGCTTCGTGTTTTCAGAAGTTAACGTCATTTTTTCCATTGTTGAGTGGAGTCTTTTGTGTAACCTCTGGCTTGAGCCGCGGTGCGGATCCTGTGGTGAGAGGCGGGCTCTGCCCGCCCTGGGCGGCGCGCGCTGGTCGCACCTGCTGCAACAAGACAGTCTCTCGCCCCCTGGGAAGCCCACGTCTGAGCTTCTAATGGGATAACCGGAGCAGGAATCGAAAAATGTAGAGCTCTGGTGGGGCATCACTGAAGCTCTGCCAATGCCCCCCAACCTACAAACACACCTACTACGTACCTGCACCTCAATTCTGGACTAAAATGCTGCCAGCCGTTTCAATTCTATAATATCTTGATGTTATGTAGTGCCAAAAATCCAGTTTTGTCGCTGCAGAGTGCCGTGTATAAATAACAGTTGTTCTGTTGATCAATGTAAAGAAAGATGCTCTATTTATTTATCGACATCGGAAGGATGTAGGTTAGAGTACTGATTCTGCCTAGTGACCTGCAGATCACATCAGATGTTGGCAGTACAGACCGTCATCTTTACACTGCTTTGACACCCACATCCGGCTCTCCTATTGTACACCAAAGGGTCTTCAGCATAGTAGGCAGATCTAATCTGCCGACTTTGGAGTTGGGGAACCATCTAGTCTCTGAGTCAGCTATACATCCTGTGATTCTAGTCAAATCACTTAATATCCTCGTGCCTAACAAAAATGAATGTGTCCTTGTGTAATGTAACTGGTGCTCATGTACAGCCTCGGGTCGAGTTTGCGCTATATAAAACTGCAACAAATATATATATATATATATATATATATATATATATATATATATATATATATATATATATATATATATATATATATATATATATATATATATATATTACGCACACCATCCTAACATCCGGGTCTGGCAGGACGTGCCTGTCGCCTAAGCTTTCCTCGCAGAGCAAGAGCCAAGGCCAGGCCCCATTCATTGTGTGACTTGGCAGAAAGTGGGCACCGAGGCTCCACCCCTTTCTTTCCGCCATCTCTGCAAAAGAAAGGACCGCAATCAAGGCCTGTTGGGATCTGACGGGGTTGCGGGTCGGGCGCCTGGCAGCTCCCCCCCCCTCCCCCCCCCTCCATGAAAGGCAAACTGCCATTGTGTTGATGACCCAAGGGAGGCCACTTTTCAGCCTGGGCGGGTCCGCCTCGAGATAGTGGCCTTCTGGGCCCATTTAAAAGCCTTTCCAATTAAACATCACCGTAAAGTCACAAAGGCAGCCGCGTTTATAGGATGAGTCGAGCTGAGGTTGTTGTAAGACAGAGGTTTTCAAACTTTTTTTCTCGGATCCCCCCCCCCTCCCCTCCCCCCTCCCCCAAAAAAGCAGAATGTTTTGAAGTCAGGGCTCCCCCTGCAAAATGTTATGGCAAGGATCAGGACGCAGGAGAGCAGGGCTGAGCGCAGATGCGGGGCTTTTGAGATCATATCATGGATACTTTTTTTGTAACTCATAATCCACAATAAATGTGAAATGTGGGGTAAAATCGTCAAACAATGACACAAATGGACTGAAAAACAGTTTTTGCCATAATTTGGTTATTGTGAGCCCCTCACACTCCTGGGTCCCAGTGCAACTGCACCTACTGCACTAATAATAGCGGAGTCCCTAAGTAGCAGTCTATCGCCTCTGCCTCTTTCACAACTTACTGACCAGGCCTGGCCATCACTCAAATCTTGAAACATGTTATCCATCCCCCTTTTTTTTTTGTTTTATGTAGGGCAGACTCGGCCCAAGGGCAGAGGAACACTTTACATAAGCACCATTTGCATAACACAAACACGAGGTCAGATTCACTCATTATTTTTTTAAGCATTGGGCGATTCAATGATTTGCCCAGAATCACACAAAGTTGCGCTGCTGTGAGGACTTGAACTGAGTTCCAAAGTAGGCAGCTGTCACCATTAGGCCACATCTCCTCCCTTTTGGAAAAAAATAGCTCCAGTGTGTTATCTCAACATTTCTGCAGCAAAGGTGCTCTCATCTTTATGCTACTAAATAAAATAAACCCTCATCTTCCTTTTTTAGAGACAGTCAGTCATAATTGTGTATTGCCGCACAGTGAAAGGCCATTCGCAAAGCTTGACTGGTCACCTTTCTGTTGCTTTTTGCTATATTTGGGTATTAAACTGGTATTAATGAGGTGAAACCTATGCCCAAAAAGTGTTACCAAATGTAAAAATGACAAAATAACAAAGTAAATGTATCACAACATGTGCTGTATAACGCCACATCATTTTCCTTTTCTTGCCACACAATTTAGTCAACCCTGTCACAGGATTTGGTCTTCTCCTGCCGCATAATTCCAGTGACCCTGGCTTGAGTTGGCGCCTCATAACATTGGATCCTTTGCAACAGGTTAAGCAACAACATTAAAAGCTGATGAGGAGCTAATATCAGTGGCGGCTGCTGCTTAACGACGGTGGTAGGGCAGGTTGCGGAGGGGGGGGGAGGGGATGGGAATGAAAAAATAAAAATGTAAAAATCACTTACCTGCCTGCCAGCCTCCGGCCAATTGGTCTCCAGCATTGCAGGCAGATCTAATGTTTGGCATCGACAGATATTCAGGCACACCATCTTAACATCCGGGTCTGACAGGACCTGCCTGTCGCCTAGGATTTCCTCGCAGACCAAGAGCCAAGGAGTAGTCATACAAATAAAATACCTCCCACTTCGAACAATATATAACACTTAATGTCTGAGCAAAGAGAATGAATCCAGCCCTTCCTATGAAGAGCCATGGGAATTGTACCGCTGTAGAAAATGTGCAGAAAATGGTGCAGTGATGGATATTGCATCATGATTTTAAAGGACTTTAGCCCCAAACTATACATTTGCTTAATACTGACTTATCTCAATAATTCTTTCCATCTTCTTTCTTTCCTTTATGCTTCTTTCTTTCCATCATCTTTCTTTTCTTTTTTTCTTTCATTCTTTCCATTTTTCTTTGTTCTGTCCATTCTTCTCTACTCTGTTTGTCCATTTGTTTAGCTTTCTATTCTTCTTATTCCTTTGTCTTATCATGCTCATGGCCTTCCTTTGCATCTTCATTTCATCTATTCTTGTTGTATCCTGTTATATGATAATTCTTTTTCTCTTCTTTCCTTCTATTGCCCTTCCTTTCATCTCACATTTCTTTTTTGTTACTACATTACATTCTCTCCTTCCATTTTTCTTTGTTATATTTTCCTTTGTTACATTTTCCTATTTAATTTCTTCTTTCTATCCTTCATTCTTTTTCTTTATTCTTCATTTGCAATATTGTTGTTTATTTCCTGTGTTTTTTGAACACTCAGTTCATCATGCTTCTTTTTCTTTCCTTCCTTCATTATTTGCATTCTACTGTGTTTACACTGTGCTCTGACTTCATTTAACGTATTTCATCTTTGCCATTTTAATAATATTTCTTTCTTTCTGTCACTTTTTTAAGCTTTTTTTTTGCATCATTTGGTTTCCACCTCATAGCTGTGTTTCTGTAGTCAATTAATGGAGCGTTTATTAGTTTCTGTTTGTGGCTTGAGATGGCTTGTGAGCCAGAGATAAACGTTTGGAAGGGTCATAAAACAATTTAATCTGCACAACACCACCACCCCCGATTAAGCTGGTATAGCGGGTGCTTCACTACGCACTCTGCAAGAGCCACATTGTGTGAATGGGCAGAAAGTGGACACCGGCGCTCCACCCCTTTCTTCCCATCTCTGTAAAGGAAAGCACCTCAATCAAGGCCTGCTGGGTTGCTGGTAAGTCGCCCGACAGCTCCCACCTACCCCCCACCCCTAGCAGCTTGGAGTGAGAAGGCAAACTGCTATTGTGTTGATGATCCAAAGGCGGCCACTTTTCAGCCTGGGCGGGGCCCGCCTCAAGATAGTGGCCTGCTGGGTCCATTTAAAAGCCTTTCTAATTAAACGTCGCCGTAAAGGCGGCCACGTTTACAGGATGAGCCGAGCTGGGGTGTTGTACGAGATGACGTGACTGACCTCCCGTGTGACCCCCGATGTCAGGAGTTGTTTTGGGCCTTGTCTGCAGCTGCCACCCCCTCAATAGCGCTCTGCATCTCCGCGAGAGAGAGGGTGGTCGTTGAGAGAACAAGAGAGCAATACACAGGCCCGGAGGGCGGAACAACGAAGATGGAGAGAGAATGTGGCGTCGCGGCTAGAGCGGCCGACTTGGCAATCGGGGAACAGTGTCCGTGTAATGGCCCGCCGGCCCTGGGCTCAACATTATTCGATTCTGAGCAAATCACTTAATCTTCCCGTGCCGAAAAAAATAATAAACGTGACCTCGTGTAAAGTAACTGGTGCTGATGTAAAGCGCTCCAATACCTTAGGGTCGAGTTCGCGCTATATAAAACTGCAAGGAAAAAAATACATGTATAGCCAGGCTGTGATTGCCCTCAAGAGTTTGGGTGCCTGTTCAGATTTGGGCACGTGGTTTGAGGAGTAGATTGAGGGGCACTGGCAGGGCGGCTGCATGCCCAGTGGCAGACTAACAAGAAGTGCGGATCTGGGACACATCTGGATTCAGAAATAAAAGGGCAGATAAGGAGGAAAATGGTCAGAGCTGTGTTGCTCAGGGTCCGCTGTGGAAAATGTAATTCAATCTGTGGATTATGGTGACCATGCTTTCTGTTTTTGCAGGGATAGTCACGGGTTTTCACTATCTGAACAGACAGATTTCAGTAAATTTAAGCCATGTCCCAGTTTTAAGAGATGGGAGACGCGTTTCAGCTAAACAGCCTTGTTCACGTTTAGCTGAAACGCGTTGTGTAATTAAAACTGCAAACTCTACTACTGGGTTCCTTTGCCTTTTTCCTGAGAGCGCATTACGAACTTTTTTTCCCTGGATATATATATATATATATATATATATATATATATATCAGCTCCTGCACAACACCAGTACCTCGCACTCACAGGCGGGTGCTCCTCGAAGTGGGGGTGCACCCACTTATCAAATCTCTGCTCCGTTTCCGTACTAAGGGACAATATCCAATGTCCAGACGGGGAAAAAAGCACTCACGGGGGACAGTTTGGGTTATTTTATTTAAACACCAAACCAACACTGCTTAACAGACAGGTTTCGGTAGTGAACCTTCATCCATGTTTACTGAAGCGACATTTTGGTCATGGTTAAGAATACAAGGTAGTGAAAAGCAAAAAAGGACATATGAGAATCAGGTCCTAACATGAGCGCCATCTTGGAGTGTCAAATTAATCACTCAATTGATGACTAAACCAACCAAGATCAAGCCCCTGGATGGGCATATCTATGTACAGTCAATACAAAATAGACATATTTCAAAAACCAACATTGTTTACAAACCAACATTGAGCCCTGGATGGGCGTATGCTCATTATCATACTACTTCACCTATATCCAACAATGGCCAAAAAAGATAACAAAATACCAGAGGAAAGAAAAAGAAGAAGTGAAGAAAAACATGGAAGAAGAATTTAAAGAGGAGAAAGGAACAAGAGGTTAGAGAAGAGTAATTCTATATACATATACTACAATATTGTACAATCCAGGCATTCATTACAGTATATACATCAACTTCTGGCCAGGGAAAAAGACCATCCCTTAGTTTTAAACTCCGCAGACCATAAGACTCCAACAAACTCATCATGACTAAAACTCTCCAACAGTTCAAGCTTATTCCCCTAAATGTATAGCCAGTTCTTCACTGCTATTCAGACCTAGAGGATGTTTAGTCTGCATGTCGACGATGTACCTCGACTCCAGCCTACGAAGTCTAAGCAGTCTATCTCCTCCTCTAGGGTTACTGGGAACATGATCCAGGCCAAAATAGCTCAATAAATCCCTGTTACGTTGATGAACTTTGTCAAAATGACGCGCAACAGGGTAAGCCTCATCGCCCTTTGCAATGGCCCTCATGTGTTCTAGTATTCTCATTTTCATGGGGTTGATAGTGCTCCCCACATAGCGCAGCCCACATGGGCAAGTTAAGTAATAAACGCTTTAGGGAGTTGTACATGTTAGGAAACTTCTGATCTTTCTACGCACTCCTACATTGGGAATTTCGTAGCTCAAGACTCTTTTACTGATCTTGCAGGCTTTGCATTTTCCACAAGGGAAGAAGCCTTGCATAGGACCAAACGCTGATTTAGATTTTTTGACAAAATGACTCTGTACTAGATCTTTTTTTAAGGATCTCGCCTTTCTAAAGGTTATCAACGGGTTAGATCATAGATCTTGGTTTAAAACCTCATCTGTCTGAAGTATATGCCAGCTCCTTCTCAGAATCTTTTTTAGATGCATGGCATTCTTCGAATATGTTGTAATCAGGCGAAATTTACCTTCATGTTTAGAGTTCTGCTCTTCTTTTTGTTTGGTCTTGAGAAGGTCTATCCTTTTTAGTTTGTTGGCTCTTTCAAAAGCACTATTTAACATTTCTTCACTGTAACCACGGTTTTTGAAGCGTTGCATGCTCTTACTAGCGGCACTCTGGAATTCACTCTCGTCTGAACAATTTCGTTTAATTCTAAGAAGTTCCCCATAGGGGATACTTCTAATCAGATTGGGGGGATGACAGCTGGTGGCTTCCAACACTGAATTACCTGCCGTAGGTTTACGATACAGGCGGGTATTCAATTCTCCTGCATCTATGTAGATGTTAATATATAGATAATTCACAGATGTAGTGCTAACTTCACCCGAGAATTCCAGATTAATTTCATTCTTATTTAGGACCTGGATGTACTCTAAAGCCTTGTCAGGGGGCCCATTCCATATGATCAAAAGATCATCTATGAAACGGTACCACCCCACAATGCGGTCTGTCCATTCTTTGTTAGGTGCACCCCAGGCCACCTGCTCCTCCCACCAGCCAACGAATAGATTCGCGTAGCTGGGGGCGAAGCAGGTTCCCATCGCTGTCCCAGCTAGTTGTCTATACAGTTGTTTCTCAAAAAGAAAAATGTTATTAGACAAGCAAAAATTCACGAATTCCAGCACCATTGCACTATGTTGTGAATATTTTAGTGGCCTTTTTTCAAGGAAGTACTTTGTAGACAAAAGACCATCCCTATGTGCGATGGAAGTATACAGACTGGTTATATCCAAAACCAGCATGCAATATCCCTCCTCCCATTTCAGAGCAGACAATTTGTCCAACAGATCCATAGTGTCCCGTATATATGAATTCAAAGTTTTCACATGTTGGATCAGGAAGAAATCGATATAAATCGATAAGTTCTCTGTCAAACTTCCTTGTGACGCTACAATGGGTCGCCCCGGGGGCGCGGTCTTGTTCTTGTGGACCTTGGGTAGGTGATAAAATGTAGGGATGGTAGGGTTTAAACGTCTCAGGAATAAATATTCATCCATGTCTAGTAGTCCTTTATGGTGCCATTTAGATGTAAGTGCCTGATATTCTGTCATGCTTTGTTGATACTCTTTGGCTGTGATAGGGGAATAAGTTTCTTTATCATTGAGTTGACGGAGTGCTTCTCCCTCATAATTGGACTTGGTCTGGATAACGATATTGCCGCCTTTGTCTGACGGTTTGTAGACAACACTTTCATCATCACATAATGTCATCAGCACACGCTTTTGTGTCTGAGTGAAGTTGTTGTGTGTTGAGTTTGAGTATTTTTGTTTGCTTCTGAATTTCGTTAAATCCTTGACTACTGCATCAGCGAATACATCAATGGCATCTATGGCCATTTGTGGATGGAACTTCGAGGTGGATTTAAAAGATGTTGACCCTCCAACTTGTTCTATTCCAGATACTGTCAGTTGTTGCGTCCTGCTCAATGATGTCAATTGTTTCTCCGTTCTTAGTTCTTCAAGAGTCATTATTGCACCAAGATCTCTCACAGCCAATGTGTCCGTTTCTGTTTCCATGTTGCCTCGTTTTGACAATCTACCATTTTGAAGTTTAGTTTTGAAAAACTTATGAAGTTTCAATTTTCGTGTAAACTTATATAAGTCAATACGTGTTCGAGTAAATTCCATAGTCCTTTGGGGGCAGAATGTCAATCCCAATTTGAGTACCGACTCCTCCGTACTCGTAAGTGACTTGTCTGTCAAGTTGATAATAGTGAGGTTATCTTCAATTATTGCCGTTTTTGATTGAATATCTTCCTGCTTCTTGTTGCAGGCGGCGAAAAGTTGCCTCTCCCTGCTCCCCTGCCCCCTCCTTGTTTTCCTCTGCCAAGATTTTCCGGGGGCTTGCCCGCCCCTCCTTGTCGCCGTGACTGCCGGATCAGTTTGAATTCCTCGCGAAAAGGGCGTCCTGATCTCAATGCCCCACCACCTTCCTCCTCCGAAGATTCGTTCTCGGTAACTTCTGATTCTGAAGTCACCGGTGTCTCCGTGGTTCCTGTAGCTTTTTGTAGCGGGCTTTTTTGTTGTTTGTCCCGTAACTCCTTACGTGGGGCGTCGAATTTTTTAGCAAAAGTCAGAACCCTTCCTTGGGCATAATCAGCTGCGTCCCTATCGAATTTACTTTGTTTACGTACTTTGATTCTATCTTCATAAACTTTCAAGCGTTTTTTCATTTGTTCTCTATACTCTTCAATCCTTGCTTGGTCCTCTTCTCCCTTCAACTCCTCCTCCAGTTTTTCAATATCCTTTACCGCCTTATCACGGTCACTCCACGCGAACTTCACCAGAATCCGCAGACTCCCCTCACAGGAGGCGGCAGTGTGTTCTGCCCATTCATCCAGCAGTAATGGGTCTGGCGATTCGTAGGCTGGTACAGTATAAATTCTCAAGCCTCTAGGGACCCTCTTGACCTCAATATAGTTCTGGAGGGAGGTCCCCTCCCACCATTTCCTAATTTCGCGCTCATATAGTCGTTCTAGCGCTATACATTTAATGGTCAAATTCGTTTTAATTGGTCCTGCTTGTGCTCCTTGATTAGCTTCTCTTTCTCCTTTGTTTTTAAATATATTCAGGGCCGCATCCCGGCGCTCCGATTCACTGAACATAATAATCATACAATGATGGCCAAATGCCCACAATGTTTGTGTTATAGTCCCCCTCGCCTTGTTCGGGTGAAGCTAGGAAGTAAGTATAGTGCGCCAGCCGGCGCCCTACCGGGATTTTCCGCTGTGTGTGGAAGCGGTGCCGTCCTTCTCTCAGCTCTCGGCAGCCCGTAATCTTCGTTCGCTTCACTCGACCGGTGCAACGTCAATTTCAATCTCAGCTCCTGCACAACACCGGTACCTCGCACTCACAGGCGGGTGCTCCTCGAAGTGGGGGTGCACCCACTTATCAAATCTCTGCTCCGTTTCCGTACTAAGGGACAATATCCAATGTCCAGACGGTGAAAAAAGCACTCACGGGGGACAGTTTGGGTTATTTTATTTAAACACCAAACCAACACTGCTTAACAGACGCGTTTCGGTAGTGAACCTTCATCCATGTTTACCGAAGCGACATTTTGGTCATGGTTAAGAATACAAGGTAGTGAAAAGCAAAAAAGGACATATGAGAATCAGGTCCTAACATGAGCGCCATCTTGGAGTGTCAAATTAATCACTCAATTGATGACTAAACCAACCAAAATCAAGCCCCTAATACATTTAGGGGAATAAGCTTGAACTGTTGGAGAGTTTTAGTCATGATGAGTTTGTTGGAGTCTTATGGTCTGCTGAGTTTAAAACTAAGGGATGGTCTTTTTCCCTGGCCAGAAGTTGATGTATATACTATAATGAATGCCTGGATTGTACAATATTGTAGTATATGTATATAGAATTACTCTTCTCTAACCTCTTGTTCCTTTCTCCTCTTTAAATTCTTTTTCCATGTTTTTCTTCCCTTCTTCTTTTTCTTTCCTCTGGTATTTTGTTATCTTTTTTGGTCATTGTTGGATATAGGTGACGTAGTATGATAATGAGCATACGCCCATCCAGGGCTCAATGTTGGTTTGTAAACAATGTTGGTTTTTGAAATATGTCTATTTTGTATTGACTGTAAATAGATATGCCCATCCAGGGGCTTGATTTTGGTTGGTTTAGTCATCAATTGAGTGATTAATTTGACACTCCAAGATGGCGCTCATGTTAGGACCTGATTCTCATATGTCCTTTTTTGCTTTTCACTACCTTGTATTCTTAACCATGACCAAAATGTCGCTTCGGTAAACATGGATGAAGGTTCACTACCGAAACGCGTCTGATAAGCAGTGTTGGTTTGGTGTTTAAATAAAATAACCCAAACTGTCCCCCGTGAGTGCTTTTTTCACCGTCTGGACATTGGATATTGTCCCTTAGTACGGAAATGGAGCAGATATATATATATATATATATATATATATATATATATATATATATATATATATATATATATATATATACACACACAGAGGCTTCCCACAGGACCCCGAGAAGCATAGGCAGCACACCCACACTGGTTTCAATCTTCTGTAATCAAATGTATCAGCGTAGACCCATGTCTGCCTCCCCAACGCGTTTCAGCATTGCGCCTTGATCACAGGTACTAACAGCAGTTCCTTCTTGTGGCTACTAGGACTGCCACACCTGGGATTCATATATAGTCCTCCAATGAACTTCCTCTGTGGGACCCAATGCATCATGGTCCTAGCAGTTCCACATTCCACCACCACGAGACATAAACAAGCTCCAGGTGCAAGAACTGGCTTGGAAACCTGGCACTGATGAAAGCCTAATCGGCTGAAACGCGTCTGCCACAGCGTTTCTTTTATCATGCAAACCCACGATGGACAGATTAAAAAAAATAAATCCAGCTGTCTTCCCAAGTGTGTGTCGGGCTCATTCTGACTCTGAGTGAGAGGCTGTAGATGTTACAATCAACTGGTTTCAATTCACAGACCTGATCTCCTTGGATTCGTGGCTGGTAGTGAGGAAAGTCAGGTTGCACTTGCCAACCGTATTTGGGACGCCACTAGGTGTTTGGTGTAACCCTTCACTGCAGGGGTAACCACATCTTGACTCTGTTTACAAGCATGCACCGGATTAAAGGCCAGCGCTTGGGAACATTGCAGAGGAGCAGCTGATAACATCGACATTTTGGGTGGCTATTACACCACCACAAGACATAAACAAGCTCCAGGTGCAAAAACTGGCTTGGAAACCTGGCATTGATGAAAGCCTAATCGGCTGAAACGCGTCTGCCACAGCGTTTCTTTTATCATGCAAACCTGCGCTGCACAGATTAAAAAAAAGAAATCCAGCTGTCTTCCCAAGTGTGTGTCGGGCTCATACGGACTCTGAGTGAGTATTGGACTAATATATATATATATATATATATATATATATATATATATATATATATATATATATTCAAAACAAAGCAGCTTCTTCCACAACGCTGTGACCCATGGAAAAGTGGCGTACTCTCCGGTGAAGCACTCCGGTTAGCATAAATCCAAAAACATCTATAATGGCTGTACGCTCTCAGGAACAACACAACAATCCAACAAATGTTCTTATGTCAGTTTATTCACACAACGCGACAACGCGTTTCGGCGACTTGCCTTGATCACGCGTGACATAAGAACATTTGTTAGATTGTTGTGTTGTTCCTGAGAGCGTACAGCCATTATAGATGTTTTTGGATATATATATATATATATATATATACACACGCACACATACACACACACACAGAGGCTTCCCACAGGACCCCGAGAAGCATAGGCGGCACACCCACACTGGTTTCAGTCTTCTTTAATCAAATTTATCAGCGTAGATTAGAAACATGTCTTCCTCCCCAACGCGTTTCAGCATTGAGCCTTGATCACAGATACGAACAGCAGTTCCTTCTTGTGGCTACTAGGACTTCCACACCTAAGATTGATTTATAGTCCTCCAATGAGCTTTCTCTGTGGGACCCAATGCATCATGGTCCAAGTAGTTACACATTCAATCTTAACCCTCCAATGGGTGTCATTTGCATGGTCCAAATTCATTAAAATACAATCATACAATTTTAGAAGTCCAGTAATCCCATCATAGACTCCACTTATATAGTCAAGACAGTCCCTCATAACGCAAAAATCCGTGATGACAGCAACTACCCATAGTAATCCTTCCAGGCGGTGTAATGTCGTTTTCGAGGTGGACATTAAAGCGCAATCCTTGTACCCAGGACGGGGCCAGTGACGCCCTGTTTGCGGAGCAGGGAGCGGACAAGAGGCCGCTTTGCAGCCCCTTTTATGGATGGAGCCTGATGCAAACTGGAGTGGAGACAACTTGGAAGCTTTTGAACTGCTTCCAGGTTGCCATGTTCAGGAGGCCCAATCCCCAAACGACAAGCTGCCACCCCCAACCCCATAGCCTGGTCTGGTGTGACCGCCATAGGTGCTGCTCCTGCCATTTGGTGGCACCTTCGCAGAAATGCTGGTGTAAAGGATAACCTAATTGACCTCCTGAAACACAGGATGGAGCTGTCTGGGCCTGTACTTAACTGGTTCTCTTCGTTCCTTCAGAATAGATCCCAAAGCTTCAAGGTGAACCAATCCCTTTCCCATCCTTCACTGGTCACCCTGGTGGTCCACAAGGTTCAGCACTGTCTCCCACACTCTTTAACCTGTTCATGGAGCCTCTGACAGAAATTATGAAATCATCCAACATTCACTATCACATGTACGCTGAGGATACTCAAGTATACCTGAAGATTGCCTCCCCTGAGCACATTCAATCCCTCAACTCAATCTTGCTGGAAACTCAAAGCTGGATGAGACGTAACCACCTGAAACTAAATGCTTTAAAAACGGAATTCCTCCTAATCTCACCCCACAAGCATTCCCCGGTAATTGAACAATGGTTGAATCCACTTACTGCTCTAAACTGCAGTCCTCTCCTCGTGGATTCGGCATCCTCTCTGGGTATCATTCTAGACAAACGTCTGAACATGCAGGAGCACATCCGCTCCCTTACCGAAGGAGCTAACTATCAACTTAGTATCCTGAGATAACTCAAACTCTATCTCCCTGCTCATGACCTAAAGGTTGCTGTGCAAGCACTAGTGATCTCAAAGCTGGACTATGGTAGCGCAATGCTTTGCGGATTGCCCAGAGTAAAGACCACTCCTCTTAGGGTTGCCCTCCATTGATCTGCAAGGCTCATAAATGGCACTAAAAGATTCAACCATATTTCTCCAGAAACTGGAGCTCTCATGTGGTTCCAGAGCCCCCATAAGCGCCAACACCCTTTTGCTCAAACCACAAAAATTCAAGAAAAAAAGACCTGCAGTCGAGCCTTCTCAAACATGACTCCTCCACGGTCCCCTTCAAAAAATAAGTCACAGGGCTCCTGATAAAGAAATTTCTGCCTCATTCTGGCCTCTCCAGCTGATTCGGGGGATAGAGATGTTGATTTGTGGCCCAGTTGCCCGGCTCATGAGAATGCTCGGACAATTTTTAGACTGTTAATCTGTGGTTTGTTGTTGATGATTTTTTGTTTGCTTGCACTCTTCTTGATCTATAAACCGTAAGCACTCTGATACCCTCGGTGGTCATGATCGCGTTATATAAAACTTTCAAAATAAATTGATAAAGGAGAAACACCAAGTGCACAGATTGCATAGCATTCAAGTGAAAACCATGGATGAGGTGAGCTTTCCCCTCGCAACGCCATCAATGGGTCAACCAGCACCCTCTAGTAAAGAAAGCACGCTAAGGTGGGCAGGACCCCACACAGCATGTGCACAACGCAGACATAAACAATAATACACAGACATCATTAAGAACTAAATAAGAAATATGGAACAGGACAGCCTAACAGTTTCTGCTGCTCCATATTATACAAGGCAAATACTGGATGAGATGCGACACACAGAGAAGTGCCGGGGCCACAGGGTCCTGATGAGCCCCCAACTAAAGTGATTATGGTGAACAGAGGAGTTTAATATGACCAGGTGCCAGGTTTCCAGTATGCAGAACGTAGGTCGGGTCCCTCCCTCCTTTCAACAACCTTGTATCTCTAGCATCCACGGCACTAAGTTGAAAAAACAGGTGAGCAGAGTCAATAGCTATTTTTACGCTTCTCTTGAAATGGATGGCATTATGAAGCACTTACTGCTGTTACCATTGTGTGGAGAAAAAGTCTTCAAACTGGTGGATAACAAAGGTAGCAATGAAAATTAAAACATAGCAGTAACCACCCTTAACACACACTTTATCTCTCAACTCTACCCAGGTTACCAAAAATTGAACCTGTGCCAAGCACACCAGAAAAAAGTGGAGCCAATAGCGTTTCTATTCATGCTTCTATGAACCGGTCAATAAGTGCACCAACACATCCAAAGAAAATTAGAGCCCAGATAATACAAAGATGCTAGATTTCAGGATTCAGAAGATTGATTACCTGGGAACCAAGCATGAAACCAGATGCCATGCTCATGCTAGTAAGATTACACAAATGATGACCTGTCAGACTGAGCAGATGGAAACAGCCTTGGCCTTAGTCACAGAACCAGAGCCTTGACCTCATGTGATGATGAAGATAGTTGATGCTGTAAGAGGGTGGAAAGGCCCCACCACAAATGCGAGTGCCTCAAAGCTCGTCAAGAACTAGTGCGTCTACTAAAGTGCTCATTGCCACTGGATACAGTCATGTCCCACCCAAGGAAAAAACTGCTCCAAGTGCAGTAAATAAATGTATACATGTGTATACATGAGCAACAGGCAGCAGAAGAGACCATCAAGGCACACACTACCAAGATGTTTCTTCACAGTATCTGCCAGAAGACCAAATCGTGGACTGGAGCCACACCCAACTAAACAATTGGCAGCAACCTAAAGGAAGAAGACTAAGAAATCATTACCTCGCATGAGAACAACTGTGCAAAGAACAGAAGGCCACAGCCTAAGTGCAAGGTCCAAATGCAATGTCCTCCTTGACTCACGATCCTTGGTCAATGTCAGGAAATTTCAATCTAGAAACCTAGACTGAAAGTACGTCCCATGAAACTGAGAATATTCACCTATTGGACGCTAGCTGAAACATTCTCCACTCAAATCATCCACAGAAAAGCAACTATTGAATCACAATTCTATATGACCAATAAAGAGTCTGAGCCACTAATCTGCTGCAAGACACCCAAAGACCTAGAGCTGATCTTTTTTTCATTAAGAATGTCAGAGAGGCTAGCTTTAACCACATCCTTAAACAATTTGCTCCTGTCTCACTGCGTAAAGTCAAAAACCATCAAACTACACATTGAGAAAATTCTGAGGCGAACGCCCCTACGTCACAGGAAAATCAAATTCTATTTGAGGCCACTAGTAAAGGAAGGACTGGAGAAACTGGAAAACCGAACACAATTTAGAAGGTATCTGGCTGAACCCACCAGGTTTTGCCCCTGGAGGTCATGAAAAAACCATTAAAAAAAAAAATAGGAGTGATCGGGCTATGAACCAACATGTGGCTTCCCAACAAGAACTTCAAGAGAGAATGCCACATAACCCTTTCAATCAATGACATACTGGCTGACCTCAATGGAACCTAGTGGTTCTTGAAATTAGATCTTAACTTTGGGTACCAAGAACTGCTAGGCACTGACAGCAGGTATAGCACAATATACATGTATGGCTCATAAAGTACAAGAGACTTAACTTTGGAAAATCATTGGCAACCAAAGTCTTCCCACATTAGGAAGACCCGATCTGGGTTAGGTTGTGTCCTGGCCATCACTGATGATAAGGTCATCTTTGCAAAAATGGCATCAGAAGAAGAACTGAAGTGGCACCAAGCTATGCTCGTGAGACTGTTTGAGTATGGGGTCAACCACCCAAATCTAAGTGCAAATTCTTTTTTTCCCCAAAAAAGTTCAGTTCTTTTGGTCTGGGCCTTTAAAAGAAGGTGTCAGCATTGAACCCAAAAAATCAGACGACTTCTGGTATGCTTAAGCCCCACTAAATGCCTCTTATGCCCAAAACTTTCTCAGCATGGCCAATTTCTGTGGGAGGTTCAAACCAAACGTAGCACCTCTGACATCCTCTTTGCGGACTCACCAAATCGCAAACAACAGGGAAAGGGTCCAACTTGGTATGGCAAGCAACATGGCATTGTCACTTAATGAGATCACACATGGCACTAATCAGGATGACTGCATGCAAATGGCCTGCGAACTCCCCCGGGAACTCCGATACGACGGTTCGCATCTTCGCGAGGACGAATGGCCACACGACTGGTGGGCCGTCCTGGCGTATACGGTTGGGTGTTATAAATGCTCCCCCTTTTGTTGAAGATGGACTAAAGCCCATCTGGATTGTCACCTATTCTACTTTTTTGAGGGCTTACTACTGCCCTCGGAAGACCACGGGCCGAACCGAGCACTACAGCCCTTTTGTTTTTCTTCATTTGAACTTGAATCACAGTACCTCTCCAGTTCAAATGTGAGCGCAAGAGGCATGTGTGCCAGGATTCGGGGCACCTGTGATACCTACTGACTATGTAGATGTAACCTTCCTTGTCTGCTTATAGAAAAACTGTGAGAAGATGGAGACCATGAATATGTATGATTTAGTATGACCTGGGACCTCCTGTATTAAACCTCAAGTGATCACCGAGCCCTGACGAAGTTCCATTGGAACGAAACGCGTTGGCTGAGGCTTTTTAAAGATTGAAAAAATAAAAAATTCAATGACTGGAGACATTGGAAGTTCTTTGAATATCGTTCTTTGGTGCACCGTCCTTTTCTTGAAAAAGAAATCACTCCAGGCACAATATTACAACTTTGAATTGGTAAAATACCAACCAAGCCAACCTGAAATGAATAAAAGCAACCCCTGACACAGTGTTTCTCTCTAATTAGAGCTCTTCAGAGAGGTATAGCAAAGCTTTCCACCTAAACTTGAGAACTACATATATATATAATACACACACTGTGAAGTAGTGTGGCTCACTGGTTAGAGGCGGCAGACCCGAGAGCAGAGGACGGCCCGGGACCAGGGTTCGATTCCCAGCGCGGCAGGTTTCTGGACCAGGGTCAGCGGACTCGATAATTCTCTCGCCTCGGTGCCCACTCTGATCAGCGTTCACACTCGGCAACTCTGGTCATTAGCTTGCCTCATCTTCACTAACGGCCCCACCAGACCGCCGGGGATGCCTGGTCTCACCCTGGAGATACCCATTAAGGGACCATCTCTCAGGGAAGCCAGGAAGGGTTTCGCAGCGGTCGAAGCGCCTTGGGACCCTACGGGTAAGTAGTGCGCTATATAAATGCCTATACATACATACATACACACATATATATATATATATATATATATATATATATATATATATATATATATATATATATAAATGTTTAATACTTACCTAATAATTACATTTGAAAGGTATATGCCTTTACCATTCAGGGCTTTACAATAACATTTGTTGTAAAGGCATACGTGGTAAAGGCATATGGGTTGTAAAGTCCTGTGTGGTAATGGTTATGCGTCGTAACAGCTGTGTTGTAATGGGAGAGCGTGTAAGTAGGAAAGTGAATGGGAGGGAAAGAGGAGGAAAAAGCTTATGGATGAGGAAGAGGGGAGAAAGTGAAAAAGAAGGCAGTGTGCATGGGAGAAGGCAACGACTACATCTGATAGTGCAAACACGAGACCGGAGAGTGAGAGAAAATATCAAAGTGGGAATGAAAGAGAAGAGAAGGAGCATAGATATTACAACCAATCAATCAGGATTCTTTTAAGCGCAACTATTTACCCGTGAGGGTCTCAAGGCACTGTGCTTAGGTTGTGAAAGGCCATGGCAGAGGAGAGGCCTTATTGTAAGAGCATGAATGGGTGTGGGAGCATGCACGTGTAAGTGAATGGGAAAGAGCAGAGGGTGTATAAAAATGGCGGAGGGTGTAACTGGGCGAGAGGGTTGAGTGTGAACAGGAGAATACACACACAAGGGCAGAGGGTGCATAAATAGGGGGTGGGGTGTAACCGGGCGAGAGGGATGAGTGTGAACAGGAGAATGCAAACACAAGAGGCCCAAAACAGTGAAAAGGAGAGTGCGACTATCGACAGATGGAAGGGGGTGTAAATATAGGTACATGGATTGTAAGTGAGTCTGCCTGCGCCTGCAAGGCAGTGTGCACGAGAGAGCGACAAGGGAGAGTTCTGGGAGACTGAGAGACAAGGAAGAGGGGAGAGAGAGGGTGTCAGTGAGACAATCTACACGGTTGAGAGGCCAGCGTATGTAATTAAGAGACTGTGAACAGAAGAGAGAATGATGGAGTGTCATTAGGAGGAGACCTCGAAGGGGGGCAGAAATGTGAATGGACATGGGCTGCCGCGCGGGGACAGAGAAGAATGCAGACGTCAGTGGCGGGACCGGATTGAGGGGTGCGGGGGCAGTGACCCAGCTGATAAAAAAAAAAGTCCCCAGTTAGGCCTTTCATCGTTTGATGGTTTCGGAGTCTCTATGGGGGCTCGAGCGAGCATAAGCTCGCGGCCTCTGACTCAGCACATGCGGTCATTCTGTGTGTGGGGGGGGGTGTGAGAAGTGAGAGCCTGGGCCGGGGAGAGTGTGCGGATATCCGCGTGCCACGGGGAGGAGATGAGAGAGATAGAGAAAGGCCTTAGCCAAAAAATCACGTTCCACTTTATAACCTCTGGGGTTCGCAAGATAAACCACATATGTGCCCACACTGCGCCTATACACGCACCACTTGGCGCGTGAGCACAAGTTTCTGTACATGGGCCTACACGTGTCTGTATCCAGGGGTCGAAATGGGCGGGATCTGAGGGGCCCACCATCTCCCTACTTTTCTAATTTGACAAACACAGCTCCTCTACTTCTTCTGAAAAGACAACCGCCCAGAGATGGTGAATTCCTAAAGTTAAGACACCCCAGCTGAAGTGGATGGGAGGGGGTGCCCACTGCTGTGAAGTCGAGGGACGGACAGTGAGCTAAAGAAGAAACCAGCCTTTTCAGGGGTGGCTGTGGCCTGAAAGAAATGTACATGTACGCAATTGGTTAATCTGCAAATGTGAAGGCTGCGTGAAGTTGGTATTGTCTTTAATTGACAGTTCTCTAGAAGCTTTGTGAGGACTGAGGACAAAGATGTATTCTTTTGAGGGGTATTGCAAGAGTGTTACAAGCTGACCTATAGACTGCATGCTTTTTAATGACAGTTATAAAAAAGATGTTTGCACGGGGTTCAGTCTATTACTGAAATCTATATTTTGGAAGCACATTTTTTTCAATCCTATACCTCAATTTTTTTGCAAATTTTATAAAGCACTGGTAAGCTTAAAATGACTTAGATATTCACAGTGCTTTCTGTCACAGACTGAGACCTCATAACTCTGAAACAAGCATTGGCATAGCCAATATGTCTCGCCTTTGCGACCTTGTAAGTGTTTAGTTATCCAGCACAATATCGTTGGTGCAACAACATCAACTGGCAAAACACTTATAAGGTCACAAAGGCGAGACATGTTGGCTATGCCAATGCTAGTTGTTTATGGCTTCTGAGTAGCGTTATGTACCACTTGAGAGGAGTCGCAGCACTGCAGTTGTTAAACATAGGAGCTCAGGTTACCCAGAAGCAGCGCACTGCTCATTGGATGCCAAGAATACCACCGTGGTTCGGAACTCTCCAATGGCTACGGCAGTGCAGCAAGAAAATCAGGGTTATTTGGCTCCACCGCCACAGCCCCCAACCCCTCAACCCCCCACACTTCAATTACGTCCTTTAGTTAAAATGTTTCAAGGCCTTGCATATACATCAAAAAAGAAAGTAAAGGAGGCCCCCTTATCTGTCACATCTGGGACAGGGGAGAAATATTGAAAAACATGGAGGTCCCACTAGTAACCCTCTAAGGTGGTTAAGGCTGCTAACAGGTGTCTGGAATTTAATTTTTGAAAAATACCAATCACACAATAATGTATTACCAAGTGCCCTGCACTACTTATTCAACTGTACATACGCCAGCCATTATTGAGATCTTATCAATTGATACAGTATGTGTAGAGCTCAGAGTCTAACAAGTCTATAGACAAGGTTTAACAAAAACAGGAAAATTGTCTTTAAAAATATAACATTTGTATATTTATTACACAATTACAAAATAATCACCATAATAACAATTGATTAAAAAAGGCATACAGTATCGCAATTAAAAACACATAGAATTATGGCTATAAGCAAAAGACAAACAATTTATTCATTAAAAATGTTCACAAGAACAGGGGTCGACGCGGCGTTTCGGTTTTGGAGCAACAATTAAAACCTTCTTCAGGACCAAGTTCTAAAAAGAAACACACAATTACTGTTTTATCCTTACATATTCTTTTTAAGCAGACATATTTGCAAAACAATTCACAAAAAAATTCACAAAAAAACAATTCCTGCCTTTGTAGAGGTGTTGGACAGACTCCGGATACATAAAAGTTGGCACTAGTCACGACCTAGTCGTTGGTAATGTTATTGGTATTATCAAAACAAACCCTTACTTATGTAAGAGACACCATTCCCAAGTGTTAGCATTTTTTAGGGAAATCATAGCATGATATTATCATTATGTTATCACCTAGTAGGTGGTTAGTAACAGTTATGTTGGTTACCTGAGTTTAAAAAAAGGGGTTGTCTTCCAGATAAATCATGGAGGACCAGCTGCCCGATTGTAATTTCCAGGTCTTAGCTGTACTTCATCTTTCTCATAGATCCAGATGTGTATTTAGCAGTTATTGTGCCTGTTGGTGAAGGACAGTGGAGCCATTATTAATGTCCTCATTCATTAATTTGCAGGTAGTGGGCAATGATTTTACACACACTATATCTACCTTGTGTTTTCAATAAACAGGATCGCGCTCTGGTAGTAGGAGCCACCGATATAGGTTTTCTGATTAACTGTGGGTAGGTAAAGATAAGTTACCATATTATTAAACAAGGAGTGATTCCCAACTGTCTCAAGGGATTCGGTCATACACACTTACCCAGATATAAATCACTGGCAATTCAGTGTAGCACGTGCGTTTTCAATTGGCTTGTGCTGAGGGCGGCATTCGTTTTTTCTTATTTTCTCTCTCTCTCTAAAGAATGTTGACAGAGAGAATTTGATAGTAGACATGTATATTATTGTCTAGAATATTCTACCTTGCTATCTAATGGCATGTATTTTGCTCCTTACAGTTATGTATGCACATTTGCTGTGCGTAGCTGATATGTGTTCTTACTGCTCTGTTTCCCTTTACATATGTAAATGTGCTCCGTTATTTATCCACTTAAGCGGACCCATTTCTGTTAAAATCATTTAGCCGGTGATAGTCATGTTATATAATTGTCTATTTCCGAAGCTGGTAAACAAACGAACCACGCTAATGCATTGCCAAAGGTTAACCCGGGACAATACCAATATGGAAGTGAGTGCCTTATAGAAGCGGATTGTGCATGCGGGAAGCTGGAATCTATTCTGCCTAAATGCGTCTGATATACAGGCAGCGCCGGCAGTATTCGGCTTACCTTAAAATAGAAATTCGGCCTCCCTGCTCCTACTCCGGTAGCGTCTTCGTGGTTCCTGTGTAAAATAGCGCTTCTGAGACGAGGCGATTTGTGGCCTTTTTATGGCACAAGACAGTTGATTGGGTCAACGTCATTGATTCAATGATTGGCTCTACGGAGGTCACATGGCTGTTTGTTCTGTTTACCTCCAGGATCGTGTGCCACGCCGTAAATATAAACGGCGGACTTGCACACCATTTTGGCAGTTCTACGCCTCTTAATTATTTAGTTCCATGTTTTTTGTGGAAAAGAGACTTTTGTTTCCGGGATTCTATGAGCACCTTTGGTCTATGCATATATAGGACAATCTCTATGTAACAGCCCGCTCACCACTCGATATTAGGCAGTTTGGGTATGTGTATATAAATTATAATGTCCGCTCTGGGTGCTATAAAGCTTCAAGAGTAAATATACCTAATGATATATATTCGTGAGTAAGGCGTACTGCGCGATTATCACGGCCTACTTCATATCAGAATTAATCAAAAACTTTTTTAGGAGAAAAAGCATCTGCTCATTAACTTCCGAGCGAGTGACATAAGGGTAGTTAGATAGATACTACCGTCAATATGTTCAGTGTAAGCATTTTATCGCGGTTTCACCAACTACAAAGAGATTGTGGTAATTATATATAATGAATCATATTATCAGTATAAGTACCATAACCTATTATATATGCACTATATTCTTTTATTTTACTACTGGCATTAAACTATATGCATAGACCAAAGGTGCTCATAGAATCCCGGAAACAAAAGTCTCTTTTCCACAAAAAACATGGAACTAAATAATTAAGAGGCGTAGAACTGCCAAAATGGTGTGCAAGTCCGCCGTTTATATTTACGGCGTGGCACACGATCCTGGAGGTAAACAGAACAAACAGCCATGTGACCTCCGTAGAGCCAATCATTGAATCAATGACGTTGACCCAATCAACTGTCTTGTGCCATAAAAAGGCCACAAATCGCCTCGTCTCAGAAGCGCTATTTTACACAGGAACCACGAAGACGCTACCGGAGTAGGAGCAGGGAGGCCGAATTTCTATTTTAAGGTAAGCCGAATACTGCCGGCGCTGCCTGTATATCAGACGCATTTAGGCAGAATAGATTCCAGCTTCCCGCATGCACAATCCGCTTCTATAAGGCACTCACTTCCATATTGGTATTGTCCCGGGTTAACCTTTGGCAATGCATTAGCGTGGTTCGTTTGTTTACCAGCTTCGGAAATAGACAATTATATAACATGACTATCACCGGCTAAATGATTTTAACAGAAATGGGTCCGCTTAAGTGGATAAATAACGGAGCACATTTACATATGTAAAGGGAAACAGAGCAGTAAGAACACATATCAGCTACGCACAGCAAATGTGCATACATAACTGTAAGGAGCAAAATACATGCCATTAGATAGCAAGGTAGAATATTCTAGACAATAATATACATGTCTACTATCAAATTCTCTCTGTCAACATTCTTTAGAGAGAGAGAGAAAATAAGAAAAAACGAATGCCGCCCTCAGCACAAGCCAATTGAAAACGCACGTGCTACACTGAATTGCCAGTGATTTATATCTGGGTAAGTGTGTATGACCGAATCCCTTGAGACAGTTGGGAATCACTCCTTGTTTAATAATATGGTAACTTATCTTTACCTACCCACAGTTAATCAGAAAACCTATATCGGTGGCTCCTACTACCAGAGCGCGATCCTGTTTATTGAAAACACAAGGTAGATATAGTGTGTGTAAAATCATTGCCCACTACCTGCAAATTAATGAATGAGGACATTAATAATGGCTCCACTGTCCTTCACCAACAGGCACAATAACTGCTAAATACACATCTGGATCTATGAGAAAGATGAAGTACAGCTAAGACCTGGAAATTACAATCGGGCAGCTGGTCCTCCATGATTTATCTGGAAGACAACCCCTTTTTTTAAACTCAGGTAACCAACATAACTGTTACTAACCACCTACTAGGTGATAACATAATGATAATATCATGCTATGATTTCCCTAAAAAATGCTAACACTTGGGAATGGTGTCTCTTACATAAGTAAGGGTTTGTTTTGATAATACCAATAACATTACCAACGACTAGGTCGTGACTAGTGCCAACTTTTATGTATCCGGAGTCTGTCCAACACCTCTACAAAGGCAGGAATTGTTTTTTTGTGAATTTTTTTGTGAATTGTTTTGCAAATATGTCTGCTTAAAAAGAATATGTAAGGATAAAACAGTAATTGTGTGTTTCTTTTTAGAACTTGGTCCTGAAGAAGGTTTTAATTGTTGCTCCAAAACCGAAACGCCGCGTCGACCCCTGTTCTTGTGAACATTTTTAATGAATAAATTGTTTGTCTTTTGCTTATAGCCATAATTCTATGTGTTTTTAATTGCGATACTGTATGCCTTTTTTAATCAATTGTTATTATGGTGATTATTTTGTAATTGTGTAATAAATATACAAATGTTATATTTTTAAAGACAATTTTCCTGTTTTTGTTAAACCTTGTCTATAGACTTGTTAGACTCTGAGCTCTACACATACTGTATCAATTGATAAGATCTCAATAATGGCTGGCGTATGTACAGTTGAATAAGTAGTGCAGGGCACTTGGTAATACATTATTGTGTGATTGGTATTTTTCAAAAATTAAATTCCAGACACCTGTTAGCAGCCTTAACCACCTTAGAGGGTTACTAGTGGGACCTCCATGTTTTTCAATATTTCTCCCTTGCATATACATCCCCATTACATTTTAGCAACATTACCTTTGTTCTCTGTAGCCATTTTTTTCAGCTACCCTCTGCAAAATCTACACTCTTCCTCGATGGATCTCTTCAGAGTTTCTCCACTTTGATAGATTCTCAGAGGCTACAGGGTGTTTTTTGGCTATCTGCACCAACCTTTGGAACTCCTCCCATGTAACTATCTTACATGTGAGTTCCTTATTGATGCTGCACCAATAGTTTATTTGAAGGATGTAGTGCTTCCTCTGGAGGGATCTAAAGACAACTGCAGCAGCAATAGTACTTAATGTGCATATGCTGAGTACTTAGGTGGAAGAAAAGAGTGGTGGGTAGGCTGAAGATATTTTAAATATGTGGGACAAACTTCCTAGTCTGACACAATATGAACTGAGCCATGTGCAAGGATGCAGGAATACCAGTGTAGAGTCTACCTAGCTGGCAAACTCTAGAACTCTCTCTAATAGCAAACTCTTCTCTGGCAACGCACCCGCTGCTTATCTCATAAACTAACCACCTCTACCTTCTGATGCACAACAGTGTAATTCTCTGCAGCAGCGGCCAATGCAGGTAAGAGCGGGCGGCACAGTGGGGGGGATTTCAACAGTCGATCATGATGGTGCCCTTTTAAGAAAAGACAAAGAAACAACATTGAATGTGGCTAAATCCTAGCGCTGACGCACTTAATCCTGCAAACAAAGGGCCTGAATTTGAAATTGTATCTCTTGAAAGAACATAAATCCATTCCTCTTCTACTGTTATTATAGTTATAGGTAATTATTCTGGCAGTAGAAGTTCAATGTTTGTATATGCTTTTTAAAACAATACTTTTTTGTTTTAAATTATTTTTATATTTTTTTTACATGTTAAATGTTGTTCAGCTTGTCTTATTGTAGAGGTAACATTAATTTCATCACCAAATGTCTGCATGTTTTAAAAGTCTAACTTCTCTAGAGAATTATGGGAAACTGATCATATATGCATCCCTTCCTGGCTCTTAACAGGTAAAACATTAATGCTAAGGAGGGTATGCAGTGTTTAAGGTGATTCCATCTCGCTGGTGTGTGTTTAGAAAGCAATAATGCACAGAAGTGCAGCCCTTTCTTGAAAATAACTCCGTAGCGCTCCGAGAGAACAACCGTGTTCTGCATTCTAAGACATGTGACTGTCAAGCATCCAGCTTCCTGCCTACTATCCATCAAGTGTAATTAGAAATGTCCTGCATCACCATTCTCTATTAGAGATTTTAGAAACAATAGTCACAAATGGGCTACCCCCACCATACTCCCCTTCTACAGATCCCAATTTGTTCTACCTAGCAGTCTGTCTGCCTATAGCTGTACCTGTATGTCAATCAAATTTCCTTGCAGACCAGAATATTATGTCCATTGATAGGACCAGTGCACGGACTTTTATCACCAATAGACCACTAGATATTTTGCCACCCCAAATTCAAAGAGCAAGAGCAGCGTTTGCTGCCTTTAGGAGCTATCTTGCTGCCCAATAATGGTGGCCCAGAAGGCAGACCTCTACCATTGTAATGCTCCAAATTCATCCCAGGCTCATTCACCTTTATTGCAATTGCAAACTAGTCCATACCAACACTAACTCGTGATATCGGAAAGGTTTAAAACTTTCAAATGTGTTTCATTCGCCCATATCTGGACCACCCTGATGAACACGTTCATAAAACATCAACCAACTCGTGCTAGGCAGCGACAAAGAAACGAAGCGTGACCTCAAGCGGACCCCCTTAATGCCAAAGGGCAAGAGGGAGCTACACCAGAAAAAAAACCACAGCATCCTTCTTGGGCAGAAACAAAACATGGCTGATCAAAATGCTCGTAGAGTGTGCAACATTACGGAGCCAGCCTGGGTGATCTAATTATCAAGCAAATTACCAGAAAGACAGCTGCAAGGTTTGCAGAGATTGTTTCACGTGTGCCGTAAACGGGCACAATTGATAGAATGATCGCACAAGCATCCCTGGGGCAGGTGCTGCGTCGGCGCCTTCCTCAGCAAAAACTGCCATCAACAGTTGTTGTTTCCCACATTTGACTAAATGGAACGCGCGGCGGTCGCTTCAGCAAACAGCAACCAGACACACAGCGTGTCCCTTGCGGGAGCGGGCAGCGGCACCATTTGTTTTGAAGATAATTACTAACAGATGGTGCTGCTGCTCGCTCCCGCAAGAGAAATGCCAAACGTGCACGCGTTGCAATAGAAAGCAATGCAAAACGTGCACGCTTTTAGCCAAAATGCTGATCGTTTCCAAAAGGTCCCCTCCTATGCATCGCATGCACGCTGCGTAGGCAAGACCTAAACATACATCACTATTCCCCGCTGCACCAAGGCTCTCTCTTATATACACAAACATGAGCTGTGATCACATTAACCAATAGAGGTTTCATAACATAAAATAGTGCATCTCTCACTGATTAGTTTAACTTGCGTTTATTTTTTATTGAAGGTGTGCGTTATTTTATATGCAGTTACCTGAAGGTGAAATACCAATTACAAAGAATGTTTTATTCTTTTTAACCACACCTTAGATCCCCCCCTATTGCCGTCAGGAGTCACAGTTCTCATATTTTTTTTAATGCACTTCGACCTCTGTGAGTGCACATTTCTATGCCTGGGACTACAGGTGTCTGTAGCAGGAGCATGCAAACCTGTGAGCGCACATTTCTATCCATGGGTCTACAGGGGTCTTTAGCAGGGACATACACATGTGTGAGAGCACATTTTGGTCCATGCACCTACATGTATGTGTAGCAGGGGCATGCAAATGTGTGAGCACACAATTCTATCCTTGGGCCTACATGTTTCTCTAGCAGGGGCATGCAAACGTGTGAGCACACATTTCTATCCATGGGCCTATGTGTCCCTAGCCGAGGCATGCACCCGTGTGAGCACACATTTCTATACATGGGCCTACGTGTGTCCCTAGCAAAGTAATGCTCACATGTGAGGACACATATCTATACATAGGCCTACATGTGTCTCCAGCATGGGCATGAACAGATTTGTATATATTGGCTCACATACGTGTACTGGTAGTGTCTCCATGTTGGATGCATATTGCCTACATGTAATGTCAGAAACGAACGTAACGCTCATTCCTGCGTTAAACCGTTTGTGAATACATTTCTGCAGCCGAGCCAGCAGTAGACGTTCCTTTCCACCCACCATGTCAAGCATCTCCCGCAGGTGGGGCATGGGTGTCAATTTTTATGAGTATTCACTTATTGAGAAGAAAGTAAGAAAACAACTTGAGTTGGGACTCGCCCAATATTCCTTCAGGAGCTAAAAGCAATTTTGGCTGGGCCGCTACACTTAATTTTTGAAGAAGCAATCAAACCTGGTTCAGTGCCTAATGAAACTTGGAAGGCAGTCAGGTACAGAGTCCAAGACGGGTACATTAAGTACTTAAAGATCTAGCATTTAGGGATTCTGGAACACAGCTTTAAGAACCTTAATGTAGAGCATAAGGACAGAGAGATCTTGTTAGTATGAATGAGCACTGGACATAGGCGTAAAAAGCCATAGGAAACCAATTAGTCCTGTTAATTGTATGGAAAGCAAGTACTTTCTAATAAATTAACTATTGACTAGTAAGATCCATTTTTTTTATTATTACATGTAAGATGAGAAGTGAGAAAGGCCTGCTCTCGTTTATTTATGCCTATTTGTGACCTTCTGCTGGACTGGTGGCAGTGTCTCTCAGTGGTTTCGTGCATGAAACAGATGCCCAGACAATTGCAGGGAATTTGTGGCTCGCAGATTTAATTTCACTTCTCTCAAACAGATCTATCCCTATCTCTGGCTTCTGTGCCAGCTGCCACTGCATGGTAATACGTGCTTAGCGCGAATTAAATAGCGAGAAACCCGATTAGTTTAAATCACTCAGTTTTAAAAACAATTTATCTGGAGGAAAAAAACAATTCTGTTGAGTGGACAAGGAGTTTGAAAAAAAAGGCAAATTATGCCTTTTAATTTCACAAGCAATTCACTTAGTTGTAACAAAGGATTGGGAGTGGAAGACAAAGGGGTAGGTTAGTGATGGTGGAGTAATAAGGGCTTTGGGGAGAGCATATAGTGAAAGGTGGAATCATTGTTTGTTTGCTGTAATGCTAAAATAACCTTGATTTCCTCTTAAGACTAACAACGTGTTTTCGGAATAGAAGTCGACTTGGATGAAAATATTCAATAACATCATGCAAGTTTCTTAAAACTCCAGACCACTCATCTCTCTCTCTCCTTGAAGCCTTGGAGTGTGGCTACCAGACAACGGCTGCTGAGGTCAGGTCGCCATGACGACGCCGGGATGCTTTGTCCTCCAAGGCTGCAGCTGGAGTGCGGTTGGGATGGGAGGGGTCGTAGATTGTCCAGATGTGCTTTTGTAGAGCAGATACAAAAAAATCTAAGTAATGACCAGCAGACACATGGCATGGATGCTGCTTGCAGCGCCTAGCCTACTTTCAGCACATGTAGTTATCCAGTGCTTAATTTGAGAAAGTGAGGTGCAGGGGCCCAAAGCTTTGCATAGAGCACTGCACCATACTGGGCTCCAAGCCTGCTCATTCTTGATTCCACCTCATGCCCCTTTCTTCCACCAATGTACATTTCATCCTTCTTTATCTCACTTTTACAGGTTCTTTTTCACCCCTGTTTTCTCTCTTTGTCACTTCTTCCCTATTTTTCTCTTTCTTCCCTTTCTTCCCTTTCTTCCCTTTCCTGTCTTTCACTCTCTTGATACGGGTCAAAGTCTGATAAATAAAAATGAGTCATGAGTGCCAGTCCCCACCCTTGGAACACTCTGGTCGCCAATGACTCTACACCTGGCGAGTCGCTTCGCTTCCCACACACCAGGTACACGTAGTCACAAGTGCAAAAGTATATGTGACATGAAAGTGAGAGTATGTGGCACTCATCTGTGGCCTGCCAGCTTAGCCAACCCTCCACCATACCAGAAACTGACACTGTCCAGTCAGTTGCATCTGCTGGCCCATTTACCCAGACCATCTCTTGCAACAAGCCACATGATTGGGCAGGAGGCCATACGGACAGCCGAAAGTCACCGCTGTATCTGATCGGCACCCCACTCACACAGGGCGGCCTTAGTGCTGGTAGTGCCCAGTGCTTCAATCATTGTTGGTGCCCCCAATAACATGCTTCTCCAAGGATTCCCTCCCTACCAACCTCCAACAGTGCCTCTCATCTCTCGATAGCCCCTAGCTCACATGTATTTCATTTGTTTTGTAGTGCTCCTCATACCAGGGTAGGGTGTCAGAGTACTTTATATCACACACACATTATACAGAGACAACGAATCATGCATATGTAATTTAGTATATAGGAAGTGTGTTGTAAGAGAAAAAGGACTACAAGGTGTAGGAGTCACGTCATCCATACTGATAGGCATTATATTTTAAGCGTGCTTGGTCTAGCAAAGCACAAACTCTGGCTTTAAAACATAACAAATTGGTTGGGGTTGGATTTACCAATAAGAATTTATTTCTACCCAAACAACCCCTTTTTAGCAGTGTTAGGATAATGGAACACTGGGGAAAAACATAACTTTCTAACCTGTACCTAGCATTTTCCATGCAGCTCTTCGTAGGCAGTTCATATCTGTCTGTGCTGCATTACGATTGTTACCTATGAGCTGCAACTAACAAAAGGATCTCTGGAACAAAAGCAGTAACCCACTGAGCTATCAACATAAATACAATTCTTTAATATGCATTGTTTACATTCTTTGTAGCAGGCATAATAACCCTTAGTGCTACTTTATGATGAATCAAAACTGCCACTAGACAAAACTCCAATCTCTCTCCAGCAGGTATTTTAATCACCAGAGTTATCTTGACATTTTTATTGTTGCCTGAAAAGTGCTGCACCTGCTCTTGTATGTGCACTGTCCATGTAGTTACGTTTTAAGCCATGGACAAAGTGTGCTATAGTTTATAGCCCCACCTTCAAGAGGTCATCTGGGACATCTCACATTTCCCTTCCAAGCAAGTCGTTTCTCGTTGTCCTTCATTTACGTTTCAGGAGGAAAAGGATGGTAGGACAGGGCATGTACTCCAACCTTCCACCAGGCATGGCCAGCACAGGTAGCAGCAGTGGAGCAGGATGGGTGGGGGTGGGGTGGGGGGGGCTGTGGAGAGACGACTGGATAGGGAAAGTAAAATAAAAAGAAGTAATATCACTTACCTTGCGCTTGCCACATCACTGACTCTTCAAACAGCTAGGTTAGAGATGTTTAAATTGCACGTGTGGCTGGGAGTAGCAAGACAGCCAGCCAAAAAGACATGCACACTTTAAACAGAGCATAACAGCCCACCCTCCTCCCTGCTGATTTCACTCAGCATGTCCCACCCCACCCCGCCCCTCCCTGCACAGTCCTGACGCTCTGTTCAGGATGAGGGATGAAATATAAAATCGTAATGTATTGGCATTTTATTTTTCATCTCTGGCGGTAATTTAAGTGAGGAGATGCTCACTTGTGTGTGTGTGTGTGTATATATATATATATATATATATATATATATATATATATATATATATATATATATCAAGCTCGCTTTCAGTCAGACTCCCTTTCACTCGCGACCGGGTGCTCTGTATGCGGGATGACGGACACCACGCTGGTCTTCGAGACCACAGCTTCGCAGTACAAAATAACGCACCAGCACTCACAGGAACGTGCCCCAAACCTTTATTGGGCTCAACAGTACACCACTAAACGTGTTCAGCTGCCGCCTTCGTCAATGGTGGCCGGCGCCGCCATAAGGCATATTTAAATATCCAACATTCATTAACATAAACAAAGGACACCCTGTTTACCTTTGGTCAGGTAGTCCATCATTTTTAAGTAGGCAATTTTCACATTCTCTGTTGTCTAATTACATGCAATATTACAAAATTTTAGCCCTGGATGGGCAAATAGAAAACAACATTCATATAATGCAAAAAGGAAAAAAAAATAAAAAGAGTGAAAAGAATAATTACGCCCTGGATGGGCACACCCAAACTTTAGATATGTTCAATGTTCACAAGATTCACACATAACTCTGAGCGCGATTACAGATGCACGGCCAACTCTTCTCCACTATTTAGACTCCCTGGTCTCTTTGTCTGGTTGTCAATTATGTGCCGTGATTCTAATCTACGTAGCAGTAATAGCCTGCTCCCTCCTCTTACATCCGTGGACACCTGATACATGCAGAAGAAACTTAACTGATCTCTGTTGCTCTGGTGAAACATCTCAAAATGCCTCACCACCGGATAGGTGGGATCCCTGTTCTGTATGGCCCTGAGATGTTCCAAGATCCTGATCTTAGTGGGGTCTATAGTGCTTCCAATGTAACGCAAGCCACAAGGACATATCAGACAGTACACCGTGTGACTTGTGTTACAATTCATTAGACTCTTGATTTTCTTTGGTTCTTTCGTACCTGGTGCATTGTATTCCAACACCTTTTTACTATTTTTGCAAGCTTTGCACTTCAAACATGGGTAAAATCCCGCTAATTTCCCAAATGGCGACATTTTATCATCTTTCTCACAGTGGCTCTGAGCTAGGCTACTTCGTAGAGATCTCGCTCTCCTGAAAGTGACAAGGGGCGCCTTTGGAAGATCCTTTCCAATAATTGGGTCGGATCTTAGGATGTGCCAATTCTTCGCAAACATCCGCCTAATTTCTAGGGCGTCTCATGAATAATCCATTATCATCCTCAGGCTATTGGTTTCCACATCCTTCTTTTTCGTTCTTGCTACATTGGTGCCCCCCCCCCAGATATCAGATCTCTTCTGGGCTTGCTATCAGCTTTAAGTTTAGCCTCCTATAACCCCTTGCTTTAAACCTCTTACTACTCTCTGCTGCAGCTGTTTCATAATCATAGTGGCGTGTGCAGTTTCTTTTTATCCTAAGAAATTCGCCATTCGGGATACTTGATATCGATTTTCCCGGATGGCAACTGCCTGCGTGTAGCACAGAACTCCCTGCGGTGGGTTTCCTGAGCAGCGCCGTGCACAGTCTTCCCTCAGCAGTGAACACCTTTAAATCTGAAAAATTCACTGTTTCTGTTCTAACTTCGCCTGTGAACTTGAGATTGAGGTTATTGTTGTCACACCCTCTTGTTCTAGTGCGACACGCTAGCAGGCAAAATATGGATGTTGTTGTGTAATACAGGCGCGTTGCCCCCCCCCCCGCGGATAGAGCACTTTGGCAGTAACACCACCGCATTGGGGAAAGAGGAGTATTATTTTAATACTAAAAGGGACTTTGCTCGATGGAATGATTAACAGCAGTACCTGTATGCCAGCTGCAGAGGAGGTCATGCAGGCCGCGGGCCAACAATGTTTGGGGTACTACTGTGTGCACGGATGAAGCATTACTTAATGGGCTTTTGCAGCGGACAGAGGCAATCCCACGCAGCATGGCTAGGTGAGAGGCAAATGGTGAAGCCTGTGGTGCCAGTGTTTCTCAGCCCAGTGAGTAGGTAATAGTCACACTCTAACGGAATAACCCTTCTGATATCAAAGCATTTGATGGTTAAAGCCTTTGCTCAGGACCTATTAGAGACTATTTATGTTTGTTATTTTCGCGGAGGTGAAAATCATAATCTGCAGAGACACCATGACTTTCCTAGCAATCTAACACAGCATGACTTTCCTAGCAGTCTAACATAGGGAGGAGGAGCATACTCCCTATAGCTATGCAGGGGACATTTCCATCTCAACACCTACCATGACCTACCATCCCTCAGTTTTCATACCCCTCTTGTCACTTACTCTCTTTTACATTTGATAAACGCTTTGTGTGAATTGTGTTGTATGTATAGCAGCATTTATATAGCGCTTACTACACTTATTTGGGGTGCAGAATCGCTTGCCTACATGAGTAGCATGCTACACCATGTAGGAGATGTGGTTGGAAGGATTATCTTTTTTTTAATTTCTTTATTGTTTTCATTAAACAATCAATATTCACTTACAGTCATATACAGGATAACCAATGTATTACATCACCTATTACAGCTTGACTATCTTTTTGCTAAGTATTTGTTTGCTTTTCACGCAGTGATCCATAACTGTAGAGATCATGATTCCAAACTCCCAACTCCACCCCCCATCCCCACCCCCCCACCAAGCTGCCTCCGTTTATTGCTTTGTTAGGTACTTTAGGTGCCTTTTTGATATTCAATATTCTGTTACAGCTCAGACTCCTGTCCCTTTGTTCGGTTTCTTACTGATTATGACTAGCATACTCTTTATTTCTTTAGATAACCTCTGTTTCCTGTCGCACCCCCTCATCTACATCCTGTTGTGTGGGTGGGGGCAGTCCTACTACCTCTTGAACCACCATCCCCCCAAGCCTGCAGCACCTCCGGTAATTTCTCGTCCCGTTAGATTTCCTCATGTGTTCCTCCTCTGCCGATGCCCATTCATTAAGGTCTGGCCTCCACTTGTCTATAGCTGGGCCCTGTGGGGTTAGTCAGTGCATTGCTATTCGTCTCCTGGTTATCGTGAGCCCTAATATTCAAACACGTCTGCTAGTTTCACGTTTTGCGTTTCTGAGTATCAGTTCCAAGAGGCAACTCCGTATTTCTAGTGCTACCTTCCACCCCGTCACACTGCTAAGTTGCTCTATTATTTCAGTCAAATATCCTTGTGTTTTGGGGCACTGCCAGACCATATGCACAAAATCAGCCTTTGTGTTGTGGCACCTGGAACATCTAGAGTCTCGCGTTATGTTTATTGTGTGCAGTCACCTAGGAGAGAGGTATGTCATATGTACAATGTTGTAGTGAATCTGTTTAAACCTGACACATATTGAGGCTTTATGGACTTACTTGTGTATGTTTGTCCAATCTGCCGGCGTCAGTGACTCTTTGCTGGCAGTTTGCCACCTCTCTTCTACCCTAAGGGGCTTACATTGTTTATCTTCCCTATGTGGTTGGAAGGATGTTGTTTTTGTTTACATCTTACGTGGGAAGTGTTTCCATGCCATGCATGATGACTACAGAGGTGCGGTTATTGTGGTATGGGACCCAACGTGTAGCAGTGTGTTGGATGATGAAGTGTAAGAGACAGCCACATAGTTTTATGGTTTTCAGTATGCTATTGAACTTTGAACAACTCTGCAGACCCCTTTGTGTTATTTCAGATGATCTAGTCTGCATAGCTGGTTACTTACTGGGTTGTCCAGTCTGAGATTTTGTGTGTAGTTGTGGTCATGAGTTGGCAAGGTTGGAGGGATAAATCGGTGGGGATGGGCATTTTTATTAACATTCCTTTTCTGAGTGTCAGTGTGAGATGTAAAGAAGCGGTCAGATTGTATAGATCTTTGGGACCTGCAGTGAATTAACTATATTAAATTCCTCCAAAATTGCCAAGTAATATGTGACAGATCCCTTCAGTTATGCTGTCCCTGTTCATGTTGTGGTGTTTGGATTTCTGGCTGTACAGTGCTGGTGTAGGGCAACCCTCTTAGCAGATATGTATCATGTGAATTTAATAGGTATAAGTTACAATTTGTTGCTGGGCATTGTATATTATGATGTTTCTATTACTGTGGGCCATAACAGTCATATATGGAAGTACATAACTATATCATACCACAGAGAACGATCGGTCAACCCTTTTAGTTGCCTTGCATAATGAAAGCAGTTTGCTGGTTGAGTTGTTTGCACTTTGTTGGTTGTAAGGTGAGGATTGCGCTTGAGGTTGTGACTATTTTCTGGGCTCTGTTGCCAGGATGCAGGTGGTGCAGTAATCTAGGAAATAGGCACGTTTTCAACTGCCTTTGTAAGTGTATAGGCTCCTCTGTACTTCTGTCACTGTATAAAAGAAGCCTCCTTGCTAGAATTACATCAGTCCAAATGCACTGGCATAATGAGTGACTTTTTGGGACTCTCCCATTAAAGAGAATTCCTAGATATTATCGTCAATTCCCTTTCCCTTAAGTATTCTGCATGCGCTACATGTTTGCGAAAGACCCTTTCATGGCTGCAGACTACATCATGTACAATCCGCGCCTTTGGTGCTTTTGCAATCATGATGAATGCTTTCACTGCCGCCCACCACTTTATAAGCAGCCATGATCTCACAAAGCAATCAGACAAGATGGAAATCATTCCTCTGTTTCCTGAGGATAGATGTTGCTGAAACAGAATCGTCTGGAAAGGCTAGCCGGGATTGGATGTATGCCCAGAGGGATATAGGAGAAGATCGGAGACAAAGAGAACACGCATTGATAACAAAGGCCGACTTTCATTTAGTCTAGCACTCAATGCTGCATTGTCACCGGCAGCCATTGTAAAGCGAGGCGGGATGGTTCATCTGTATTATCATGATTGAGGTTATTCACCCATCTCACAAACAAAGGTCCTAGGTTTGGGGTACGGAGGAATGAGATGGAGGGGGAAATAAAGGATTGCACCCTCCTAATCACCATGCTTATATAACAAAAACAATCCTGACCACATGATGAGTGTTAACAAGGAAATATCCATTGTATATGCGCTACCTCATCTGTCTAGTGTATGTGGTCCACAAGGTGTGAACATGTTTAAACATATATATATTAGAAAACCCCTTACACACCAACCCAGGTGTCATGCTTCATCAATGGGCTGTCTCGTTTGTCAGATGCACTCCTGTACACTTCCAGTAAAAACAGAAATGTTGGCAGCCTGAATCCTGGGCCCTTTCTTAACCATTCTGCATCAAACTTTCCAATAGGATATGCGATCCAACTAGTAATATGTGCACGGAATTTGGTCTAATGGTGTAAATAGTAATTGAGATGTGCATTTTTCCCCCATAAACATATCTTTAAATTTGACTTTTATCCGAGTTGTTTTTGTAGACTCGTGTAAACCAGTTTAGCTGTTCTGAGAAGTTCTTCAAAAAGAAGAGCGCAAAAATGTATGTTCATAAAGAGGGTTATCCACAGATCCAGGAGATTCTCAAAATCAAAATTTCAATTTTGATTCCAGATTTGATGCATTTGGCTGGGCAAGACTGACCTGCAATACTATTATACCAGGATGTGTTTAAGTTAATAAGTAAAATAATGGTATTAGAAATGTTTTAATTTTGGTTTGCAGGATTCACACACCCAACAGATTTACCTCCCCTTCTGAGAAAGAAATTGCATGTAAATTATCAGCACCTCTTGAGACTCTTGGAGTGAAATGGTTATTTTTTTTGGAGCCTTCTCATAGACAAATCTGCCCAATACTTGTGCGTCTTAGCATGGGACTGTATGCAAATTACATTGGGTTTAGGACTGTACAATATAGATTTTTCAAGACGGCCATGATACAAAGTTAAATAATTTGCATATTCTCTATTCAATATCTTTATAGCGCAAACAGATAAATAAAAATCTTTCAACAATATGTATGACTCCCATGAGGTGCCAATGTCACATATGACCATTTCCTCACCTTAAACGCTGCCATTTTCGAGAAGCATCTGTAGAAGAATTCTGAATGCTCAATTTTTCTGACATTCCTGGAGCAAGTCAACATAAAATTAAAAAGAAATGAGAAATAGTCGACATATTACAGTCTAGTAAGGGAAGAGGAACTAGTTCAAACAGAAGAAGGAGATTTATGCACCTCTTTGTTATTCATAAAATGGCAACTAATAAAAAGGGCCTCCTGTCAAATTTCCCAGCAGGGCAAACAATCATGGATAGTGCCACTTCTGTTCATGCCTGTAAAATGTGGAGGCCCAGTGGCCCTCTTTAGAACTTTTACCCCCCACTCCCCTTAACCAATACCTTCCTACTAATGGTTTGCTGACTGAACCAGCAGCATACGCTTTGCTGTCCACCCCAGTGACTTTCATAACACCCATAAACTGTCTTTCCTGTATGGCTGACAACACTATTTTGAGTTGGCTTAGCAAAATGTATAAGCAGCTGTTACCTCCAGTCCAGAAGTCGCCTTTATCATATCCAGATAGATCCTTAGTCTCGCGACATAGAAAAGAGAACTCCTGGTGTGATACAGGGAATACTACTTGCAAAAGCGCAATCTTTTTTCTAATTGGAATCCCACCCCTGTGGGTATTGAAACCTCAGTGCCTGCTCAACTCAAAGCCCTATAATAGGCTCTCAGCGTCAGAGCTAAAGGCCCATTGATGCCATCAGCCTTCACGTTGTACCTTCTCTGTACTCCATAGTATAGAAGATTTCAGGCTCAGAGGTTTGCCCGATTCGCATGATCTATGTAGGCATAATGTAATAGGATGACAAAAAACAAAGAAACATTTGACAGGCACATGGCTAGTAGCAATAGAGGTTCTGAGCTCTTTCAGCTTCATATAGGAACACTTTCTTGAAAAACAGAAAATCTGTAATATTTTTCATGCATGCATGAAATCTGAATTCCTTTCTTCTCACCATCCAGACCATCTTTACCGAGTCCAGATGCACATCTTCCTGATATCATGAGCACAGAGAGTCTTAAAATGGAATTAGTACCTTTGCTAAAATCTCAGGTACCTCTGAACTCCCACAGACTACAGGAGAGAGGCCTGATTCACTATTGCATTTGGAAGGCCCTGTCGGCTGGAAATAGGTCCACCGTCACTGGGGGAAAAAACAGTTGTTGAACTAACAGCCAAAGAATGGAAATCAGGTGTACTAAAGAAGCCGAGTGGCACACCTTTTGAGCTAATGTTTATGGAATCAGGGTGAATTGTGAATATGCTTAAAGAAGACACAAAGCAGTTTTGTAGAAAGGCATCCATTGTTCAGGCTCCTGGGCCAGGTTTCCAGAAGAAGAATGTTGGGAGTTGAATATTTAACAGATCTGGAGACAAGTCTGTAATTTAGCTGGCTAGTCTTTGTGGAATCTGGGCAAACAACTGTGAGTGGGGTCTCTAATTGCTCAGATCGCTGAGATGCTTGGAGAATTAGTCTTCTGTCCGATTGGAGACCCACAGGATATGGATTGCCTGAACCAAAACCCTGCACCCTAGGGTGAACCCTCACAGCTTCAAAAGAACGGTCACTTTACAAAATCTCAAGCATCATAGGTGGTTGATATGCGGACCCGCTAGAAACATTTCCTTTCTGCAGAAACACTGAGACTGCCATATCCTTTGTCAAGCTGTAAATGGCAAAGAAACCAGCCAATAACTCTGGGGTCTTTGTGTGCAGAATCTGGTTTTTCAGGAACCACCTTCGCCCTTGAAAGTGCCACAGCCCCAATGGCTGATGCCTAATTTGAGGATCTGATAAAGTCCATGCCCAAAGATGGTGGGTCGTTTCACGCCTTCATGTGCTGTAATCAACAAACAACCTCTTCCCTGGGCTTATTGTTTCAATATGATCATTATTATTAGTTGATTTGTAAATCACAATTGTTTTAGAAGCCGCCCTGGCGCTAAACTGACAATTGCGGTCAGCACACTATCACCTGCCATTTTCCTTATCGGAAAGATTTTTCTGCGCGGTTTCAACCTTCAGTTGTCCAAAAATTCTGCAGTGTCGAAAACCATCATAATCGAGCTTGAGAGGAGGCCAATAAACCTGACTGCTTGTCAAACGGTAGGCTTCTTGAAGGTGAACTCTGCCATCTTCAGCTTGGCAATAGTGCAAATCATATGGCATATCTGTACCCAGAAAAGAGAATTTTAGAGCAGCATTGTTGTTGTACATTACAGAGGTGGCATTTTTACATCTGAAGTTAAGGTTGTTAGAACCCTGTAGGAAAAGATTTTCTTGCATCCCTAATAACATTGACTCCTCCTTCCCAGTCTGTACCAAATTTGCAAAAGTAAAATAACGTAAGGCTGGCTATGATAGTGACATTATTTGTTGCAGATTGATCAAGGGGGGAGGCCAGGTTTAAAAGGGAGTGGAATCCTATAAATGTTTTATGGTAACAGTAGGAATATCTTTCTCAGCAAAAACTGCGGTATAATAATCCGAAAATTGGAAAGACCCAGAGGGTTTTGCTCATTCAATGCCTTTTGCTACTTGTCTGCACATGGCATGTGTGCCTACGTTGTAGATATGAGGACAGTAAAAACGTGATGGGTGAGGTGCTTGGATTCATCTCAGGCAGTGGTCATTAACATTGCCACTGGAATTATGTGGCAGGGGAGGGCGAAATTATGCAGCAAGGTTGAGTAAATTATGTGGCAAGAAAAGCCAAATTAGGTGGTGTAATGTAGCACATTTTGCGATAGTATTACTCCATTATTTTGTTATCTTGACTGTTTTACTGTCTGGGCATTAGTTGCACCTCATTAGTACCAGTTTAATACCCACATATAGCAATAAGCAACAAAAAGGTGACCAGTCAAGCTTTGCAAAAGGCCTTCCACTGCAAGCAACACTTGTCGCTGCATTTTTAGTAACTTTTGAACCGTTTGATTTAGAAACAATTTTTTTGTGGATTTTGGATTATGTGACAAACGCCTCAGCCGCACAATCACATAATTCCAGTGGCCCTGGTAATTACTCAGGGCTATAATACAATCCATTATTTGTTTTTTGTTTTTTTACCCACTATGACGCCTTAGGAATCCGCATATGACAATCAGCCTTGGTCCTACTTTAACAGGAACTGTCCAGCCCGAACTGCCAGCCCAGGTCCACTTTAAATGGGAACAAAAGCAACCCCAGATCAGTTTTAGTCTATTTCCGCCTCATCAGTGAAGTGCAGCTTGAGTCCTGTGGCACAGAAAGCATGGTCTTCACATCTCGGCATTGCTATCTAACATAGGGCTTTGCACTGAGGAATACAAAAAAAAGCATGGGTGGATTGTGTGAATTAATACCAGGTACTGGCATTTACACTGGGACACAATCCCGACCATTGTTTCAGATACATCAGTTGGTGGCGAACATCATGGAAATTAAAAAAAAATGTAAGTTGCCATCTGACCGGCTGCAATTTCCGAATATTTTTAACAGGACTGCCTCACCCTGGTTGGAGTCCCCATAGAAAGGTTTCAGAGAATAGCCTTGTTGTTTACCTCACAATGTGGGAATGAGCTATAAAAATTGCTACAACTGTGGATCTTTCTTAGGTCAATTGTATCTGCCAGTGTGGACTTAAGTGGTTTCACAAAATGTAATTATGACCAAAGAGACGTAAAGGCACTAAAAACATAATCAGCCTTGTAGCTACCTTTCTTTGAATGCCCAATTGGTTTACAGGTAGTGCATTGAATGTTTGTTTTAAACAGATTTTTATTGACTTTTCTTCAAGCATCTTACAAACATACAGCATAAGAGGACCTCCATCAGCGTGGGTCTGTTTTCAGGATGAAAATCAACATTATTCCGTATCCCCTATCCCTATTCGAGTCCCCCCCACCTCCCCCTCTACCCCCACCCTCCCTTGTCAGTGTGCCTTCCACTATCCCTCCTATGGAGTGGCATAAACCCTTGTGCTGCAACATCCAACTCCTTCCGAGGACACTCACAGTCACATCCCTCAGAGGGCCGGCAACCCCAGGCAATGTGCAAGGCATTCCATGTGTTCATATCGGGTCCTTCGTTCCCTTCCGGCCAAAACGCGGAAACCAGCACGTGCGATGAGATTCTAGGGTATAGCTGGTCCCACCTCCCGTGTGTACCCCCGCATTCCCCACCCCAGTCCCTAGTGCCTGACTCGCCGGTGCATCCGCCCCATCTCCCCCTTCAGCCTCAACCGTTAACTGAAGGTCCGCCACCAGCGCGCCCCACGCCCTGGCCGCATCCAGCGCTTTGTCATTAGAAGTGCGTCTGGCTAGTTGTAGTCTAAGAGTCCCTTCGCTACTCGCCCATTGTTGGAAACTCCTTCGCCACCTTGGAAAGCTGGGCCCCCCCCTGGACTTCCAGTGCATAGTGAGCTCTCTTTTGGCCATATTCAGCCCCAGGTCGAGGAATTTGATTGTGATTTTTGTGGCTGGCGTGTGCGGAAACCAAAGTAAGAGGCAAGTCCCCATGCTTACTTCAATCTGACGCCCCGTGACCTCATTCAGACATGTCATAACATCGGTCTAGTATGTACCTAGCCCTGCGCAGGACCAAAACATATGACCAAAGTCAGCTCCTTCCGCGTTACATCGAGGGCACATTGAATGAGCCCCCCCAAAGACCTGTTGAATTTTACCCGGCGGCAAATATGCCCTGTGTAGTGTGAAATATTGGACCAACTGAAACCGGACGTTGCGTGTGCCCTTCCAGGCCCTCCGCACGAGCTGTGGCCAGGTTGTCTCCGGTATCGGCTGGCCGAGGTCCTCCTCCCAGCGCGCCCTCAACCCATCCAGGGGCGGCAGTCCCTCCAATGCCAGTCTCCTGTATAAGCAGGTGATAGCCTTGAAAGTGCCAGCGGCCATCGTAACGTATTGGCAGCCCAATGACGTGGGGGTTTCCACCAGACCCATCTTCCAATGTTTCTGGATTCCCGACACCAAAGTCGTATGTAATAAAAAGTCACCCCTCGGCAGATCAAAGGCGCTTTGCAGCTCGTGGAATGGCAGCAAAATACCATCTCTATACAAGTCCCCTATCATGTGACCCCACGTTCCTCCCAGCCGGCCAGTGCTGACCAATCCCCGCCATGCGGGAGGGCAGTGCACATGCCCAGAGGAATCTCCGGGGCATACGGGATGGTGATTCCCGCCCGTTTCTGGCTACGCAGCCAGCATTGACGAAGGGTGCGCTCCTCGAGAGTGAGCTGATCCAACCGAAGCTCCTGCTGGAGCACTATAAAGGACAGGATATGGCGCTGAATAATTCTGCCCTGTGGACCGTCTGGACCTCTAAACTCCCGTGCCACCGCCTGCGTGAGCCACTGCAGCTGTGCCGCCAGGTAGTACCACTCGAAATCTGGTACTGCCAATCCTCCTTCCTCCCGCGATCTGAGCAGGGTGTTCAACGCCACACGTCTCCTGCCGGAGCCCCAGATGGACCCTATCACCATCGACCGTAGCATCTTGAAAAAGGAAGTCGGAATCCACACCGGTAGCGTGTGAAAAAAAATAAAGCAGCCGCGGGAGGGCCACCATCTTTAACAACGCTATTCGTCCGGCCACTGACAGCGATAGGGTACGCCAAAACCCCATACTGCCTCTGATGCCCCTCAACGCTCTGCCCACATTCCCTTCATAAAGGAGCGAGTGGGTGTGATAAATATAGACACCAAGGTATGGTAAGCACTCCGACTCCCAACGCAGTCCCTCCAGTGCTGTGGCCGGCGCAATTCAGAGCCAGTGGGAATAAACAAGTCTTGGACCAGTTAACCTGCAGGCCCGACAGCTCATCGAACTCCCGGAGAAGGACCCGTGCTCCTCGCAGCGAAGTCTCCACGTCGGCCAGATAGAGTAATAGGTCGTCGGCATACAGTGAGATATAATGTGGTTCGCCGAGCAGCAGCACCCCCTCATAGTGTCGTCCCTGCCGAGCTCGTGCTGCCAGGGGCTCGATCGCCAATGCGAAGAGAAGCGGAGACAAGGAGCAGCCCTGTCGGGTGCCTCTCTCCACCAGACATTCTGCAGATACTGAACGGCCCGTGCGAACCCTGGCGGTAGCGGAATTGTACAGCAACTGCGTCCAACGGACGAAATCATCCCCCAACCCGAACCTACGAAGCACGCACAACAAATACGACCATTCCACACTATCGAATGCTTTTTCGATAGCCACCGATAGTACCGCCGTGCCCCTCCCCCTCAACTTCCATGACCCGTATCAGTCACCGTATGCACGTCGAGGTGTTCAGCGTGGGAATGAAGCCCGACTGGTCCGGGTGCACCAGCGTACGCATGTGCACTGACAGCCGCGTGGCCAAGATCCTACTCAGCACCTTATAATCCACAGTGAGCATTGAGAGCGGGCGATAAGCCGTCCTTGCGGTAGGTAGTCCGCCCTTCTTCAATAGCGGCACTATGATCGCCTCCCTGGCTGATGGAGGCAGCTTGCCCAATTCCCAGGCCTCACCATACACCTGATGTAATTGAGGTGCCAGGAGGTCAATGTACGAGGCGTAAAATTCCACCGGCAAACCGTCTGCCCCCGGCGTCTTTTTCCTGGCCATGTGCTTAATCACTGCTCTAATCTCCCCCAGTGATATAACAGCTCCCAACGCGTCGCCCTGTTCTGATTCTAGCTGTGGTAACTGCGCCTCCTCTAAGAAGGTATCTAAGCCAGTCGGCGGCACCATCAACCTGCTCCGGTATAGTTTTGTGTAATAATCCAGAAACTGGTCATTAATCTCTTTCTGCGAGTGAACCAGGTCCCCCGCGGGTGTAGCCAGTGACAATATCGACGTGCCCCTAGTGTGCGGGTTGGCCAGCCACGCCAACAGCGTTCCCACCCGATCTCTCTCTCTGCATGCGCCCGAACCATGTACTCTCTGTAATCAAGGCAGTGAAGCCTCTTAACGTGAGTGGCCATCCGCTCCCGAGCTGCTAGCACTTCCTCCCTACTGCCCCCCGCCGCATGACTGGCCTTCTCCGCCTGCCGCAGGGAGGTCTCCTCCCGTTCTATGTCGCCTAACAATGTCCGAGGCGCCCCCGCCGTGGATGAGAGGCACACACCCCGTATTACCACCTTGAAGGCATCCCACTCATGCGCCCTAGTAGTCGCCGACCCCGCGTTCTCCTGAAAGTAATGCTCAATGCCCTCCCGTACCTCCGCATTAAACACCGGGTCCTCCAGCGCCAATGGGTTCAGTCTCCATGTAGGAACCAACTGCCGTTGTCTCGACCAGAGGACCGTGAGCAAACAAGGGTTATGATCCGAGATAGTCCTCGCGAGATATTCGCTGCGATGTGTGAGTTCCTGGGCCCCAGGCGTGCAAAGAACAGTGTCAAGGCGCAAATGAAGGTCGTGGGGTGCAGAGTAAAACGAATAGTCCCTATCTGCGGGATGGTGTGTCCGCCAGGCATCTATGAGGCCCCATTCTTCCTGCCAGTTCCTCCGCGCCGTGGCCACCCTGCGCACTACCGATTGTGCCAGTGGAGGATGGGAACGATCCATCTCCACGTCCACCACCGAATTGAAGTCCCCCCCATAAACACAGTGCCCACCAATAGGGACGCCAGCCTCCCCGAAAGTGTCGAGAAGAACGCGGCCTGATCGGAATTCGGGACATAGACACTGCAAAGCGTAACATCCCGGCCATCGAGACGCCCTAACACAGCCACAAATCTCCCGTCCGAGTCTACCATCATCGTCATGGGTTGAAAGGGGACACCTGCGCGCACCCAGATCAAAGTCCCCCTAGCATAAGCGGAATAAGTGGTATAGAAGAGTTGCCCCCTCCATCGCCGCTGCAGCGCCTGCCCTTCCGCTTGAGTTATGTGTGTTTCCTGTAAAAAGGCCACCTGGACCCCCCTGCGGACCAAATATGCATGTACCTTATATCGCTTCCTCATTGAGTTGAGCCCCCACACATTCCAAGTAATACATTTCAATTCAAGTCTAGCCGCCATCGGTAGGCATATAGCTGGATCCAACCCCACACAACCTTAATGGCACACCGACAAACCCCTGTAACTTGAAACAACCCCAACCAACCCCCAACCCACCCTCCTCCAGAACAGGCGCCAAACAGTTGTTACCCATCCAAACCCGACCCCCGTCAACGGGGGAAACTCTGGTAACCACCAGAGACTCACAAGTTATGTGAGGTAGAGGGGGTGACCCCACACCAGCCAGGCCGGACAGCAAGCGACTCATCACACCGTGATAGGCTGATCCCGTACATGTTAACCTCCTCACCCCAGCAGCGCCTTATCCCCTGCGCATCCCCAATCCTCCAGGACCCTCTCACTCCCCGGCAGTCTCCCCTCAATACAGAAGAAAGCGTTCCCCCCAGCGCCCCAGTAAAGGGTCCCCCAGTGTCCCCCACAGGGTCAATGTCACAGGCCGACCACGCCCCCTTACTGTACATCGCTCAGCATCTGGGTAGTGCATTGAATGTTGAAGGCTGAGTTAGTGCAGTGACTGTGTGTAAGAGGAACATTCTGGGAAAGAGAATTCACTATAATGGCTAAATTGCAAACCTCAGAACTGAAAGTCCTGGGTTGAAGTTTAGCTCATCAACATGTGTGCTCCTGGGTAAAGCACTTCATGCCCTCAAGCCTTCAGTGTGGTTTCCAGTGAGAACTTTGTGAAACTCCATGATGCTTCAGAGCGAAAGAAAGGGTGGGGAGAGAGGGCGAGAAGGAGTGGGAGAGATAAAGTAAAATATGAGAATGGAATAACAGGAGAGGGAGGTGGCGGTAGGACGGCATAACAGGGAGAGAAAAGAGGAGAGGAATGACAAGATACTAGAATGAGAAAGGAAAGAGACGAATAACGGAGGATAATATTTTAGGGAGAGGGACGGTAGAGCAAAAGAGAGCTTAGCGATGGCGGAGCAAGAGAGAGTGAGAGTGATAATGTTTGATAAAGGAGGGGAGCAGGAGAGCAGGAATAAGAATAAGGATCAGCTTTAAACATGGAGGCTGAAAGAACATTAGAAAAGGAAGACTGAAGAAATGGCAGACATGAGTGTACATCAGTAGGAGGAAAGAGAAGAGAGGGACAAGAGGTAACTGAGAGAAGAGAGAGGCAGAAGAAGGATATGATAGAAAAGAGTGAACCAGAATCACCTCAAAGAAATAAAAGCATTGCGGCCAAGCTTGTACGACCATTCTCTTGTGAGGAGCAGTGCATGTCACATGAGTCCCACCAATAATCTTGTGAAAATGGCTTGTATTTAAGACCTTGGGTCTGTCCACCTATGCATGCTTTTTCCATGGCCTATCACAGAGACTGTGAAAAGATGAAAACTCAAAGGCCTGTAATTCCTGTACCTTCTGCTGGCTTGACCAGACCCAGGACCGGGTATTCAAAATGCACTGAGCCTGGCCAAAAGGCCAGGTTGTAATAACTAAACCCCTCTGGCCTGACCTTGTCTACTCCTATGCACCCCAGACTTGCCGAAAGGCTAAGTAGTCTTATCTTTGACCCCACAATCTTTTGAAATACACCACCCTGTGTGTTTGGAGTGAGCGTTTATGCCCCTTAAACTCCGACTACCTTGCCCAAGCCGCATGGAGAGATGCTACCTCTCACACACATCAGTACTTGTAGGCCTTGAGATTGACTACAGCATTACTGCCTATAGCCATTGAGATCATCACTGCCTGAGGCCATTAATGCTCATTACTGCCTGGGGCATTTGAGACTCGTTGGTGCCTGTGCCTTTGAGGTCCAGGCACGGGGTCATTCATACTGTAGTGTAATTTCAACAAAAGACCATGACAAAGAAATACAGCGCTCAATAGTAGCTACAGCTCTAAACCTAAAATGAACTTTAATTAACCATTTAAGATAATAACTTAAGACAGTAACTTATTCATTTTCATGCGTAGACTATTAAAAGACGTAGGATTCCACGTGGCTCCCGTACACAACGATGCATGCTTTGGTAAACAAGACTTGAGCACAAAAAGAAATGATTGTGTAATTGCTGACTCACTTGATCCCATGATCCATTAATTCAACCAGTGAGTCGTTGAAACTGTCACAATCTGATCAACACACTGACTCACTCTCTTATTCACATATGTATTCAACCTTTCACACTTCATGGAGGCAGTCTGAATTAAGATTGTGCTACTATCTTCATTGATGAATTTACACTCTACTTAGGATTTGTATTATAACTATGTGTGTGTATATATATATATATATATATATATATATATATATTTATATGATGCTAGTGAGAAGAAAAGTGTTTAAAAACATGGTGTTTGGAGAGAGCATACTTTTAAATGTGAGTTCATACATTTATTACCACAGCTGAAATGTTATCACCTACAGTACAGTATAGGTAGAGAGTAACTGCTTACTGCCTTGCAGATTCCTTGTACCAATCAGCTCAGTTCAAATGTATTGAAAGGTTAATAAAAAAACACTTTAAAAAAAAAAACAATTTAAATGTATATGCAAATTTAATAAAGTACTGTTGCATCTACGTTTAGCCCATGGGTGATCTGGCCCAGCAAACAAATGAAGTGATGTTAAGAACAGATGCACATTTTGCCTAATTTAAAGGTTAAAAGAACAGTCATGTACAATTGATCAAATACATTGCTGCTGAAAAACACTGTTGCAGTAATTTAGGGACCACTACTTTAAAAAGTGGTTGAGAAGCTACATAAATTTGACAATATATATGCCAATTGTGATTCCGGTATTGTAACTTGATGCACAAAGTGTTTTAAATTGTGACTCGTGCTCTTGTATTAGATTCTTGTATGTATATTATTTGCATATATTCAAATGTTTGCAGATCTCTGTATACAATCACAAAAAACTTTACTAATCTCACTGATTTCCTACTCTTATAAAGTCAAATCCAGTGCTTAATTTGAACCGGTGGTTTCCGGTGCTCAGCACCGGCATTTATGACAATTTGCCACATGGTGGCGATGTCTGTTTAAATTAGAGATGAGCACAACAAGAGTTGTTTATTAATTCAATATACATTAAAATGATTATTATCTGCTGCTCGAGCTTTTCTTATTGCTTGAGGGGCCTGGAATCTGAACTGTCGGCTCTAGTAGGATTGGAAATGTGATGGTTAGAAGTTGTGTTGGTACTGTCACTGCCAGCGGGTGATGAAAGCTGCAGTGGCCACCTGACGAAAGCACTGGCACTTACGTTTTTTACAAATTAAGCACTGGACTCACTTCATCCTTTCAAAGTGCGAATGACAACTTCATTAAGCCTTTAATTTCAGTACTTAAATAAGTGCAAACCAATGCTGAGAATATGTTATCAAACTGATCGGCATTAAAAAAAACACATTGATAGATTGCCTGTTGCAGCAACGTGCCACTGGTGTGTAATAGTTCGATCATTCCCACTACACTCAGTGAATGCGACAATAAGTGAGCATAGTTTAGGCTTGCTCTTCAAACCTAACACAGCCTCTTTCTAGACAATATTCCTAATCGTACCAAGAGGCGCACAAGAGGCTGTAAAATACATTGTATGCAAATTAGTCCCATCCTGAGATTGTTTGCATCATAATTTGAAATTGCAATCTAATCTGAGCCTACAAGGTTGGCAGAGGAAGACTAAACAGACGGCATTCATTGGGCAACGCCACTTTTCTTCTAGCTTGACGGGGAAAGCTTTGATATCATAAATGGAAGCCAGGATCCACTTTACACGTGCTAGAGACAGTCATTGTATTTTTCATTTGTGAGATGAACTCCAGCGCCTCCATGTTCCCTAAAGCCCTTGTGTTACATTAACCAGTATTAGTGGCCGATCTTTATGTTTTCTTGGACCCACGATTTGGAACAACCTTCCGCTGGCGCCTCGAAGCCTGCAGAATCACTTTACCTTTACTAAAGCACTAGAACTCTTCAGTTTGGTCACACTGGTCCCTGGATAGTTCTTCCACTGGCAAGATGCTGTATAAGTAATAATAATAAACTATATTTCTAAGCATTTATTGGAGGATGGTCATTCAATTCTGCCATTGATCAGAACCTAATAACCTCCTGTGTAACGGAGGCGACCAATGATAAACACACTAGTTTTCTTGAGGTTTGCTATTAGCTTGTGCTTGTTTGTTATGAACAACATGACATAAACCATATTTGCGTATCCGTTGAGCTTCATTTGAGAGTAATGTAGAGTTTTTGTTACCATTGTCAGGGGCATCAGGACCTACTCAAAAGCTCTGGCCCTCATGAGTCCTGGCCCTTACACTCATTCAACAGTGGCAGTGAATAGTATAGTGCAGTCAGCATATCCACCTAATGTGTGATCTTGTGCTGTATGGCAGTGTGTATACCAACTTCACTAGTCCCATGCAATGCAATACACCTGTGGGGGGTCACACTATGGCTGAGACACAACCCCCGCAGCTGAGTATGTAGAACCACATATCTGAACTACAGAAAACATAGGGGCATATTTACAAGCCCATGGTGTCACTGGAGTGTCACTTTTTTTTACGCTCCAGTAGCGCAGTGTGCTGGCCCGTATTTATAAAGCCACTCAAAGTCACCCTGCTTGGCTTTTCATGGCCTTGTAAATATGGCCCCATTTCACACATTACTCTGCGTGAAAGAGGCGTGCCATGGGTGTTGCTGTTGATGTTCCCACGCAACACCCATGGATTCTGGCACATTCCAGTGCAAGGGGACCTGCCTTGGCGCAAGGCAGCCTATTTTCCACTACTGCAGAGGAAAGCACAGGGATGTGTGGTATTGTTGTAAATATTGAGAGAGCGCAAACTGATATAAATATATGAGTACATCACATTTACCTATAGAGAGCATAATTCATGAAGAGAAATGCCATGAGTGCTAATAGTATTTGAAATTATATTCTAAATGTATAGCTAATATAGAGATTTAAGTAGAAGTGGAATTAATACAGAAATGTGTGACATTATATGATTTTATTAGACGTGATTATTTTGAATCTATGTCGTGTAGCTGTTAACATATAAGATGGTCTGTGGTAAAACGCAGAACGTGGTAGGCCTCAGGGCCAGAGCTGGAGCTAAAAGGGAAGGTGTTTCTTTTCACGACACAGATTGTTTAACGTTTTTGGTCATTGCATTAATGGGCCATGATTTAGAGTAATGTTTTCTAAATAATAGAATAAGAGTTTTAACATGCTTTAATTAAATGAAGAAATTGAATGCTATAATCATAATGTGAAATATTGTAGGCCTGAAATGTTTTAGCATTGATTTACACGTACATGTCTGGGCTGAGAAATGTTGCAAGCCTTTTTAGAAGTCTATGAGAGTTGGGTTCTTGGCGGCAGATATCTGTCTGCAACAGGAAAGGGGGGATCCAATTATAAGTGAATGAATAGAGGCCTGTTCAGTAGACGGCCCAGACATGGAGGAGGGTTCTGGAATGTTTAAGGGGTATCAGCGGGCCGGAGAAGAGACTGAGAAGCAAGGTCAACTCTAACGTCTGAGGCCCAATACAAAGCATCATGGAAAAAGCCTGAAGTTGCACCACGTGAGAGGCGTTTCGCAAGGGGCGTCTCAAATGTTGTTGACTGTTTTGTATTAGGGACAGCACCCCTGGGTGGAGTTAGAGCAGAGACCTGAGGACCCTTTAGAGAGCGGATGGGTAGGCAGTGAGGGGTCATGACTGGAGAACTTTAGGTTTTCACCAAGAGACTTAGAGTGGGTGACTTCCCTTGGGGGTCATTCATTGCTGACACCTTTGTTAGGTTGGGATTTGGTTAAGTAGGGATACCATCTAGAACAGGGTAGGGACGCCTAACCTGTGTTTGTTTTCCTCCAACCTAAATGAAGGAGAGATATGCGTCTATGCTGATAGCTTTGCTATTTTTAGAACTTGTGTTAGTGATTTCTGTTGCTCGTCTGAGGGCTTTTCGAGAGCACATGTATGTAATTGGACCTGTGTATCTCGTGAATCTCATTCTGAGATGCTTGTATTTGCAGCTCATTATATCTTTACAATAAACTTTTGAAACCTAGGAGTTGTCCGTGATCTTTGAGAGTAGAGTCCTTTCTTGGGTGAACTAATTTGCAGATAGGTGTACTGTTTCCTTCCAAGACAGGCAATAAAGGTTCAGTCGACCAGAACGAGGTTTGGATCAATAGATATAAGGTATCGATCAAAATCTCGCCCTTTCAGTTGGTAGCTATAGAGGATGGTTGCCTTCTTGAGGACGGTGACCTAGGCCAGGTTAGCTTACCCCAAGGCCCCTAGAAATCGATGATCGGAAGAACAGCCCGCAGATGAAGATCCGGATGACGTGAGACAGAAAAAGCAGCAGTATCAGAGAGAGTGAGTATAAAGGGTTATGCGTGTTAGATTGCGGTGTTTTTGTATTGTATCTATGTTGTAATGTCTGGCGGAGTTGAATGTTTGTAGAGTGACTGTGGAACAGGTTGTGAGCGCGCGCAACCGGTGGAAATCTTAAGTTCAAAGAGAGCTTAAGTGGTTCGGGTGTATCGGACACCCAGAGTAATTGTCAACTAGTGTGAAGGGGGTCATGAGGTACCATTGATCACCCGAGAGACCGAGATAGGGGGAACGTAAGAGTGAGTGCGTGAGTAACGGACGCTGGTCGGAAGTTACTGTGTGTGTAAGTAACCTATCAGAGAGACGATAGACATCTCGTCAGTTGTGTTGACAATTACAGATAGACTGTGGACGTACAGTCGAGAGAAGTGACCGCTTGGTCGGAAGTAGTCATTTTTCAGTGTATGAATGGGACGCATGCATAACCGGGAGACGAGTTGAGAAAGGAGGGGTGCTGCTGCGAAGCGGAGAAAAGAGACGTCAGGTGGTGTCGCGCAGTGATTGGCTGACCGGAGAAAGACCGCGCTGTGATAGGCCAGCTAGCGAACACGTCATACAGGGTCGCGACGTGATTGGCTGACAGGAGAAAGACCGCGCTGTGATAGGCCAAGCTAGCAAAGCCGCGACAGGATTGGTGGATTGTCATCAGGAAGTAAACAGAGTAGCGAGGCTGGATTTTGTGCGCATAATTATGAAGTGTTTTAAATGGTTGAAAGCGCTGTTTAAAAAAGAGAGGCGAGGATCGTATGAAGGGGAAGAAGCCCCGCCGGAGGGTACGCCAGCTCGTTATATGGCAGTAAATGTTGGGTTGCATACGATCCTTTGGATATCAGAGTGGAGTAAGATTACTGAAGGAAACGAGGAACTGACGTTCCCGAAGTACGGGACGTTCAGATTAGAGGTGTTACATCGATTGAAATCAGTCATGACCTCAAAGAGACCCTTGCCTAGACCAACCCAGTTTGAAGCCCTTGAAGCATGGCTTAGGGCAGCGCATGAAAGGAATATGAACAGACGACAAGAAAGGGTGAAACGCTCGGTAAGGGCAGTACAGGATGCCAGGTGGGATGCGGATGCTAAAAGATGGAGAGTGCATAATTTGGAAATAAATAAACTGTACCCAGTGTTAGAGGCGCCAGTAAATAAAAGCCCCCTAGAAGAAGATGATGAGAGCGAAACAGAGGACAGCCTGATAAACAGATTACTGACAGACAGGCCACCCCCGTATAATAGAGCAGGGGGAGAGGTCGAGAATACTGAAGGAGAAAAGGGGGGCATTGCAGGAGAGCATAGACCGCTTCCCAGTTCACAGTGGGATCCTGAGCCAAAGAAAGAGTTGTTCCAGCCTAGTCAGGTGCAGCAGGTGGTCGGTAGGTTTGTGGTACAAAGAGCGCCGGAAACGGAAAGTGCCACATCCTACCCATTACCAGATGCACTACAGGTACCTGTTACCATAGGTCCTATAATATCGATATATGACCAAGAGAGAGCAAAAGGGGAAGAACGGAAACGGAAAGACAGAGAAAGAGCAGAGCAGGCAAGGAGGAACGATACCACTAATTCCCCAAGTCAGATGCCGATACCCAGAGAGTGGAGCACCCCGATGCACACAGCAGGGGACCCAGGAGGAGATCCTGGGGGCCCCAGATGGCCAATGGATCTGAGGGGATCTGGACGAAAGTCCTTTCAAGAACTAAATGAGTACATGAAGCAGTGGGATGAGGCAGTGAAGGCTCAAAAGTGCATCAATGCTGCAGAAGCAGAAAGGGAAAGTCAGGACAGCAGAGCACGAACTCACTGCGGGGCTGGGGAGAGTAGCCCGGAGTGGGACTGTAGAGGGAGTAGGGGAGTCACCCATTGGGCCCGGAATGGAGGTAGAACAGATCTGGAAAACGGGGGCCCCGGGAGTGGAGGGGTGGCGTGCCCGATACTCAGTGAAGAGGAGAGGAGAGCACAAGAGTACAGAAACAGCTTTAAGTGTCCACACTGTGTGCCTGCCACCAGAGAACAGAATGGGAGTTGTGAGAGGTCGCACCATAGTCCCTGTGATGACAGAAATGAGCGCAGCCCAGGGAATATGGGGAACCAGGAAGGATCGTATCGGATACTGAGCGATACGAGGCAAAGGGAGAGTAGCGAACAGAGGGAAAATAACAGAGAGATGTGCGGTGAGAGGGGAGAAGAAGAGAGTGGGCAGAGAGAGAGTAGGGATAAAAGGCCCGTGTTCCATCACCTTCCAAGATCGGATGGCCGAGCATGGGACCTGGAGAGATGGGAGCAAGGGAGGCCACCCATTAATTCTCCCGAGCCCAAACGCAGAGCTCGAAGTTGGGATGGTAGGGAGACCAGGGAGCCCCCTTCAAAAGACATATTGCGAGCTGAGATAAAAGCCAAGAGACTTGATGTCTCCAGCTTAAGGTCAGATCTGGATGACATGGTAGATGGTACCCTGCCTTTAGAAAGAATGGAAATGTATGAACAGGATGAAATACTGTATATGGCAAAGGACATCACACGAAAGGCGAGAGCAGTCCATGAGAAGTTAGTCGAACTAGCAGGCAAATATATGGTGGACTTGTCAAGAACCAAAGCATTACAGGGTAACCACAGGCTACATTACTCAGATCGAGATCTAGATGAGAGGAGAACGATTGGGCTGAAAACACACATAAGGGAACTGATTACTGGAATAAGGACATGGAGGGCACTAGATAAATGGGAAGAGAGGTGGTCCAAGAAAGGGACCGGCAGAAGAAGCATGATTGGTATAACACCAGGACAGCAGGGAATAGAAGCTTACCCTTTGCGTGAAGTTGCCAATGGGAGCTATGTACATGTCCCTTGGAGTAGGGGAGATTTAGCTGCTTTTACCACATCTTTCCCCAAGTTACGAGAGAGCCCCGTGGAGTGGTACAAGCAAGTCGAGAGGTTTGTAAAGATCTCAAAAGTCCTATGGATAGATCTGAACACGCTGTTTGACATTGTAGTACCAGGAGATCTGTGGACAGCATGCAAGGTTAGCGCTGAGTGGCCCACAACGGAGCCAGAGAGAGATGCTAGGACTAATGGGCCGTCCGAGATCGTGATGGCAAAATTCGAGAGAGTGATGACTTGGCTGAAAGAAAAAGTGCCAATGCAAGACATAGATTGGGTCAGAATAGACAGAACGAGACAGGAACCCAAAGAGACAGTCCATGAATATTACGAGAGATTGCTGAAGGCGTTTAAACAGTATAGCGGCTTGGATGTAATGGATCCAAAGGACATAGGGCAATTCGTGTCCAAGTTCGTCCTGGGACTGAGACCGGATATTAGTTTAATGATTCAGCAACACTCGATTTGTTGGCAAAGTAGACCCCTAGATGAAATACTGAGATATGCTAGGTACTGCTGTGATGAGGTAGACTCCAAGACTAAGAAACTAAAAGAGAAGCTGATGGTGGTACAATTGCAGACAGCAGGAAAGGGGGGACCGCAACAACAGCAGCAAGGGACAGGTACAGGAGGTAAGAAGCAGTACAGTCAGAACAAGGGTAATGAGGAGAGTACTACCTTTAGACCCAGAGTAGACATAGCTACCTTGAAGAAAACGACTAGGTGCCACCAGTGCAACGAGTTGGGGCATTGGAAACGCGAGTGCCCTTACAATGTAGAGATCGGAGAGCAAGAGATAGAGGAGGAAGAGGTCCAGAGCGCACCTATGAGAGGGGCGACGCCATACCAAGGAAAGGTGCTCAAAGGGGGGGGGGCTCCTCCCCGAGCCCAGTTCCCGCAACCTCCTCGGGTAGGGAGTATGGGTAAGACCTATAGACAAATGCCCCTGTTTGTGGAAGGTGAAGAATGCTATTATGTGGACCCATTAACCGGACAGAGAGTGGAAAGAGAAGACTGCACCCTTGGGGCAGCCTTAGAGGTAGATCAGAGGGGACCCTATGTGGAAGCAGAAGTAGCAGGGTGCCCTACGACATTTCTGGTGGACACAGGAGCCACTAGATCCACGATCAGATCAGCTGCAGTTCCAGACCTGCCCATGTCTGGAGAGACCATACAGGTGGTAGGGGTCGCAAACAGGAGAATAACCAGCCAATTGACAGAACCGGTACAGGTGAAAATAGGGAAGTACAGCGATGAGCACCAATTTGTGGTTTGCGATTCAAGCCCTGTGTGTCTGCTAGGAAGAGACCTGTTGTGCAAATTGAATTGTACTATATATTGTACACCCCAGGGAGTGGAGGTATTGACTAATGATGATGATGCAGATTTCAAAGTTGCAAACTCAAGAATATGTGTGGAGCTGTACCCTACTTTGACAGTAGACGAGCTTCCCTGGGATTTGAGAGAGACAGTGGCATCAGAGGTATGGGATTTCACTGGGGAAGAGATTGGATTAGTCAAAGGGGTGGACCCAGTGAAAATTGTAGTGAAACCGCATGCTGAGTTCCCAAGAACACCCCAGTATAAATTGACTCCAGAAACGATTGCAGGCATAAAACCCGTGATCGAGTCCATGATTAAACAGGGAATACTGAAAGAAATCGTGGGTAGTCCATGTAACTCCCCGATTATGGGTCTGCAGAAACCAAATGGGAAATTCCGGATAGTGCAGGACCTTCGAAAGATTAATAACATAGTCGTTTCATGTTGTCCAGTGGTACCGAATCCATCAGTGATACTGTTTCAGATTCCATTCCAAGCTGAGTGGTTCACTGTGATAGATCTTTGTCAGGCTTTCTTTTCGATCCCTTTGGACGAAGATAGCCATTTTCTTTTCGCATTTAAGCTGGAAAATCGCGTCCTAACATGGTGTCGTATCCCTCAGGGGTATACAGAGAGTCCATCGATCTTTAACCAGCTTCTGAAGAAAAATCTTGAAAGTCTAGTGCTGCCCCAGAAGTCAGTTCTGGTCCAGTACATAGACGACCTCCTTGTGGCGTCAGAAACAGAAGAAGCTTGCAGGGAAGACTCCATTGCTTTGTTAAATCACCTAGCTGCCAATGGGCACAAGGTGTCCCCGGGAAAATTGCAGTACTGCCTGACAGAAGTACAGTACTTGGGACACAGAATTGAGAAAGGCAAACGAAAAGTGTCACCAGATAGGATAGAGGCGATCATGAAAATGAATGCGCCTCAGACACAGAGAGAGGTCAGGATGTTCCTAGGGATGGTGGGTTATTGCCGACAGTGGATCGTGAACTTTTCACTGAAAGCAAAACCTTTGCAAAAACTGACGCACAAGGAGGTGAGTGATCCGGTACCATGGGACAAAGACTGTTTGATGGCATTCTTACAGCTGAGAGAGGACCTGTGTCGTGCTCCGGCATTGGGAATGCCTGATTACAATAAACAATTCTTTCTTTACTGTTGTGAGAGAGAAGGTTGTGCGTTGTCTGTGTTGGTCCAAATCCATGGGAATGCCCGTAGACCAGTTGCTTATTTCTCAGCTACTTTAGACCCAGTAGCCGCAGCGTTGCCCGGATGTCTCAAATCCGTTGCTGCAACGGGTGTCAGCATTGAGAGATGTGAAAATATCGTCATGGGGCACCCGTTAGAGGTGTGCGTGCCACATTCTGTTGAACTGTTGATGACCAGGACCAAAACACAGCATCTGACCAATAGCAGGCTCACGCGCTATGAGCAAGTTATTCTTGCTGCAGAGAACGTGACCCTCAAGAGATGCTCTGTTTTGAACCCTGCTACCTTAATGCCACTTCCAAATGATATTGATGATGATGATGAATATACAGACCATGACTGTCTCGATGTGACTGAACTATGCACCAAACCCAGACCCGACATCGTAGATGAGCCACTGACCGACCCAGACGAAGTTTTCTTTGTCGATGGCTCATGTGTAAGAGACGAAGTTGGGGAGTTGAGAGCAGCTTATGCTGTTTGTACAATTGAAGGAGTTGTGGAAGCTGGGTGCCTGGAAGGAGTACACTCCGCTCAGGTAGCCGAGATTATTGCCCTAACACGTGCTTGCTTAGCAGGCAATCAAATTCGAGTCACCATCTACACCGACAGCCAATACGGGTTTGGGGTAGTTCATGATTACGGGCAGTTATGGTCTCAAAGAGGGTTCATGACTTCTTCAGGCTCTCCCATTCGCAATGGAGAGTTTGTGCGCTTGTTGTTAGAAGCATTGCAATGTCCAGCAAGTATCGCAGTTGTAAAGTGCATCGCACATACCAAAAATGAGGACTTTGTTTCGAAAGGCAATAGATATGCTGATGAAGTTGCGCGGTATTGCGCAGAACAAGGTTACTCTTTCACAGAGGTGGATGTGGGTGGAATAAATGTAAGAACTGAATTAGCCATGATACTGGAAACTGTTGATACTTGGGATGAATTGTCAACCATGCAAGAAAATGCTCCTGATTCAGAAAAGGAAACATGGGTAAAGGCAGGATGTGTAATGGGTGAGACTCATTTTTGGGTCTCAGCAGACGGCAGAGCAGTGTTGCCCAATGAGATGGTGAGTCCAATGGCTAGACTCATACATGGTCCCGTACACTTAGGGAGAGATGCTATGCTGAGAGTGTTTAGACAGACTTGGTACAATCCTAAGTTTAGAATAGCAGCAGAAGCAGTGTGCCAGCGTTGTGTGACCTGCCAGCAGCTGAATGTAGGGAAAAGAACACCAGTTGCACTAAGTCACATAGGAAGGTCTGGAGGTCCATTCAACAGAATGCAGATAGATTTCATTGAAATGCCAAGATGCAACCGCCTCCGCTATGTCCTGGTGGTTGTTTGTGTGTTCTCCAGATGGGTTGAGGCATACCCTACACGTAGGTGCGACACCCTCACAGTGGCTAAGTTACTGCTTAGAGAACTTATCCCTCGGTTCGGGGTGCCGGCCTTTTTGGAATCAGACAGGGGAACACATTTTAACAGCGAGCTTGTGAAGATGATTTGTGTTGCACTGAATATAGACCAAAAGCTCCATTGCAGTTACCGACCAGAAGCCTCAGGAATTGTGGAACAAATTAATGGCACGATCAAGTCCAGAATAGCGAAAGTTTGCTCCTCAACGACCCTGAGTTGGCCTGATGCCCTGCCATTGGTACTCATGAGCCTTCGTAGTACCCCAGACAGAAGAACAGGGTTGTCACCACATGAGGTGTTAATGGGGAGAGCAATGAGACTGCCATCTATTCCAGCTACTGCACTGTTAAATATCACAGATGATATGATCCTGGACTATTGTAAGGGGCTGTCTGACGCCATGCGTTCTGTGTCCCTTCAGGTGCAGGCTGCAGAGGTTCCAGCGTGCCAGGGCCCTTGCCATGACCTGTATCCTGGGGACTGGGTCCTGGTGAAGAAACATGTGAGAAGAAGCTGCTTGGATATTCGTTGGCGTGGGCCCTACCAGGTCATCCTGATCACAAGTACAGCTGTAAAGGTGGGAGGCCTGCCCAACTGGATACACGCGTCGCATACGAAAAGGGTTCCAGCACCTCTGGAAACAGCTCCTCTCTCGGATGGACGTCCAGCAGAGGACCAAGAAGCCATAGAGGGGGCTAGCCAAGCTGTAGAGGTGCCAGTGGAAGCAGGGAACGAGTCTGACCAAGCTGAGGACGGTCAGTGCAACAGCGAAACAGAAGACGCTACAGAAGGAGAAGACAGCTGGGAGTACGAGTCTGACCCTGACAGGTCTGAAAGAGAGCGAGAACAGACCAGAAGGAGAAGGAGTAGAAGGGCACGTGGAGAAGCAAATTGGCCGCAAAGAAGAAGTTCTAGCCTGAGGTCAACTCCAGAAGCAACCCTTCCTCCGATATCAGAAGACTCAGACCCAGAAGAAGGTGCTCAGGGCGCTGAAGCACCAGACCGAAGAAGGTCAAGAAGAGTGCGTGTGCCTAACAGAAGATACTCCACACCTGAGTGGACATATCTGGCGACAAATGTCTGTGAAACCGGAGACAGGGAGGATCCGAGCGGTGGTGGTGTCCAGTTCTGAGCCCATTATCACCGTGGAAATACAACTGTTGGTACCCGGTGTCGAACAAGAAGGGTCACTAACATTCGTGCTCCCCAGACCTCCCCGCCTCAGCAAGTTAAAACACATGTTTCTTACAGAATTGAAATTCCCCGACTTTGGTACCACGATAACAGCACATGAAGAGCATACTCTTCGCATGGAAATATTGAACTATGCTATTGAAGCTGCAACCACAAATCTAATAGTCGATTGTTAAAGGACTTTGTAAATAAAGCAAGCAGAAGAAAAGAAGATTACCTAGCGCCCAGGAAGCAGAGAATTTTAGGGAACCCCTTGAGTGGATGGAGAAGGGCTAGGGTTGTCTTTTTGAACTGAGAAAGGACTTTTTGCGAAAAAGGCTGTCAGCCTCCAGCTGTGTGGATTCTAAAGACAAAAAAGGATTGAAAGAGACTGTAAAGGAACGAGAGGAAAAGAACTTTTTTTGCAAAGAGAAAGGGAAAAGCTAGATTGTCTGACGAAATGGAGGCCGGCACCCCGAACCGCAGAGCTAAATGTATAATAGGTACACTAATAGTAGGAGTGATAATATTAATAGCTTTAGTGGTAACAATTTCTTATGTAAAGGGACATGAGGAAGAGGTAAAGGTAACTGATGCGAATTCTGGAGTAACACTTACACCCACTGTTGCAGGTGAGAAAAGGGAAAACACTCAAGAGAAAGCGTTATTGGCTGCAGAAGCCCGCAGGTTACATGTAGACGAGTCCCAAGGAGACTTTAGGTCAAATGCTTATGCTAAACTTTTGTATGAATACGTGGATGCCATGGAGGTTAAGGATTGCTACGTCTGCATGCAGTTGCCTGCGTCTGTAGATGAAGGAATTCGATATCATCACCTCCCTCTGACATATGGCATTACATGTAGCTTATTGCTTAGTATATTTTATGAGAGAGATAGTTTTGAATACTATTTCTCCAACTATGATTCTGTGTTGCCAGAAGTCCCGAATTATAAGCAGATGAATAAATGGGATTACTGGAAGAGTGAAGACAGATTGGCCAAGTTCTTCATTCCTTGGATTACCTTAGATACTTCACATGCCCGTAGAAATAACCTGACATGTAAGGTGTCCGAAGTCGAGAAAAAGTTCATAGGGCAGGTGGATGATCGTTACAGGAGACAAAAGATTTTGAAAAAATCAGGACAAGGGAAATTAGATTGGACCGAGGAAGAGAAGTCACACAAGAGAAAGGGTAGTAGTGGTCCAATAGCTTTAGATAAAGCGCAGAAAGGAAAGTTATGTCTTCACCGAGCCAAAACGTATTATGAAAATGTATACGTGGGTGAAGTTGACTGTGAACATGCTTTTAATTTAGAGTACTACACTAAGGATTTCCTGAAGGGAATGCAAGTAATTCCAAATGTGTATTTTGTATGTGGAAGAAATGCTTACGTGAGACTACCTGACAACTGGTATGGATCATGTTACTTGGCAATTGTCTTCCCCAAAATATATCATGCACAAGACTTATTGATCATTGAGGGCCAGACATCATCGAGGGGAAGGAGGGATTTAGGCGATGCAGAAATGGTTGGAGATGTCTTTGGAGCTATGTTCCCTCTTTTGGGAATAATCCTTAATGATGTTAAAATTAGACGACTGGCAACAGTTGTCGACAGGTTGTCTGCCAGCACTGCTCAGTCCTTAATGCTGGTAGAAGGAGAGATGCAATCGATAAGGGCTATGGTTCTTCAAAATCGGCTTGCATTAGATGTCTTATTAGCAAAAGAGGGCGGAGTCTGTAAGGCTTTGAAGGTTCAGGAATGTTGCACTTACATTCCAGACCTTTCAAAACCCCTTGAGAAAGTTATTAAGAACATAACTAATATACACAAAGAGATCGAAGACTTGAGTAGAGAAAATGTCTGGGAAAAGGTGGGCCACGGAATGAGTACAGTTGGAGGGTGGTTTTCCACCTTAGGCAAAAGCTTTATTTGGTATATCCTAAAGCCTATCATCATAATATTGATCTGTGGGATAATATTGTGGGGATTGGTGAGGGTATTCAAATGGTACAGAGCAAGAAGGTCAGAAAGGGCCCAAAGAGAACAGTTGCAGAGATTGGCTGCCATACAAGATAATCAGTACAGGAGCCTGAGAGCTCTGGAAGCGCAGAGAATGCCAGCAATAACTGCAGTTTAAATGTTAGTGATGACCCCGAGAGGTCATCAAAGGGGGGAACTGAGAGAGCGCAAACTGATATAAATATATGAGTACATCACATTTACCTATAGAGAGCATAATTCATGAAGAGAAATGCCATGAGTGCTAATAGTATTTGAAATTATATTCTAAATGTATAGCTAATATAGAGATTTAAGTAGAAGTGGAATTAATACAGAAATGTGTGACATTATATGATTTTATTAGACGTGATTATTTTGAATCTATGTCGTGTAGCTGTTAACATATAAGATGGTCTGTGGTAAAACGCAGAACGTGGTAGGCCTCAGGGCCAGAGCTGGAGCTAAAAGGGAAGGTGTTTCTTTTCACGACACAGATTGTTTAACGTTTTTGGTCATTGCATTAATGGGCCATGATTTAGAGTAATGTTTTCTAAATAATAGAATAAGAGTTTTAACATGCTTTAATTAAATGAAGAAATTGAATGCTATAATCATAATGTGAAATATTGTAGGCCTGAAATGTTTTAGCATTGATTTACACGTACATGTCTGGGCTGAGAAATGTTGCAAGCCTTTTTAGAAGTCTATGAGAGTTGGGTTCTTGGCGGCAGATATCTGTCTGCAACAGGAAAGGGGGGATCCAATTATAAGTGAATGAATAGAGGCCTGTTCAGTAGACGGCCCAGACATGGAGGAGGGTTCTGGAATGTTTAAGGGGTATCAGCGGGCCGGAGAAGAGACTGAGAAGCAAGGTCAACTCTAACGTCTGAGGCCCAATACAAAGCATCATGGAAAAAGCCTGAAGTTGCACCACGTGAGAGGCGTTTCGCAAGGGGCGTCTCAAATGTTGTTGACTGTTTTGTATTAGGGACAGCACCCCTGGGTGGAGTTAGAGCAGAGACCTGAGGACCCTTTAGAGAGCGGATGGGTAGGCAGTGAGGGGTCATGACTGGAGAACTTTAGGTTTTCACCAAGAGACTTAGAGTGGGTGACTTCCCTTGGGGGTCATTCATTGCTGACACCTTTGTTAGGTTGGGATTTGGTTAAGTAGGGATACCATCTAGAACAGGGTAGGGACGCCTAACCTGTGTTTGTTTTCCTCCAACCTAAATGAAGGAGAGATATGCGTCTATGCTGATAGCTTTGCTATTTTTAGAACTTGTGTTAGTGATTTCTGTTGCTCGTCTGAGGGCTTTTCGAGAGCACATGTATGTAATTGGACCTGTGTATCTCGTGAATCTCATTCTGAGATGCTTGTATTTGCAGCTCATTATATCTTTACAATAAACTTTTGAAACCTAGGAGTTGTCCGTGATCTTTGAGAGTAGAGTCCTTTCTTGGGTGAACTAATTTGCAGATAGGTGTACTGTTTCCTTCCAAGACAGGCAATAAAGGTTCAGTCGACCAGAACGAGGTTTGGATCAATAGATATAAGGTATCGATCAAAATCTCGCCCTTTCAATATGATGCATCCTTGCACTTTCGTGATGATGCAGCTAGCGGCGGCCGGCACAGGTAAGCTTGGTAAGACGGGGCAGGGCTGGGCAGGGCTTTGCTCGTCAGGGGGGCAAGCCGACAGACGACAGAATAGGTGTTATTTATTTATTTCATTATACTTATTCCGTTGTCTGTTGACTTCCCACCCCGCTGCGTTTACCTGTGCCTGCTCCACTGGACACAACTTGGCGCAGCAAGATGGTTTGCAGTGCTGCTTCATCATGTTGTAAATATGCCCCAAAATGTGTTGTTTGTGCAGGACCTTTTGTGCTGTTTCATATTAAACAAGCGTTCCCTATTTAGTGTTATCGTCCTCAGTACTTCTTAAAGATTTCTTAGTAGCTCATGGAGCATTTTTGACAGGGCGTGTGCTATATGGCAGGGTTCTTGCAGAGCTCCCCCAACACAGCTCCTCTTGGGAAGCACTACAGCCTCACGAAAAACAATAAGTGAAATCAGTTTTAAAAATATATAATTCTGGAAACATGGGGATTAAATTATACAAAAGTTATAGTACATTTTCTCGAGGTCAGATCTGGAAAACATTACTCATACCTGAACTGTGACCTAACGGTGAAACATCTGCCCTCCAGCTGGGGCAGACGAGCTCAGATGATGATGCTGCTGTTGCATTGCCTGAGACATGGTCTCGATTTTTTCTGGCCCATTTCTATGGCCCAGTGCACACCCCATCAAAAAGATTAATATGACCCTTGTCATTCAAGGTAATCAATCAAGGGAACTGTGGTTTGTCAGTGAACACAACAATTGAATATCTGATGTGCTTCGCCCCCTGTCATTTGTAGTTCACCAAGCACTTACACGCACTGTCTCCTCCATAATTGTGTAACACAGCCCTACCCACTCCAGCACACACCCCGTATCGGAAAATTGTCCCAATATTCAGCACTAAAACATCCAAAGACTCTGTAAGGTAGTTTTCAGAAAACAATGCACAGGTGACGTTACACATACCAGGAAGTGCTGACACATTGGCTTTATCAGTAAGTCAGACAATGTCCTCGTCAAACACAAACGTAAAGGAAACCTCCTTTTTACAGCGCGATCGTGATTTTTTTTCCAAAAGGCAAGTGAACAATCCAGGGGCTTTTTGCAGACGCCCATGACTAGACTGGGTATAGGGAGGCCCTAAAGACATTATAAAAAAAAAAAGCTAGTAAGGTGCGAGTAAAACATTGTCTGAACTTGGAGGAGGTGTGGGAGCAACACAGAGCACGTTGGAGTGCAGGTGTTTTTTTACTGTAAGTGTAATAAACACCATAGGCGATTCACAAAATAATTTTTGAGTTCTGGAAATAGTAATACTACACAAGTACTCTTTTGCACACTCTTTAAATGCGTTTGTCAGTCTTCCTCGAGACGTCCAAGTTCCTATGAGTAAAAGCACAAAGTGCGGTGCTTACTATGGGGTCGATTCCGATTCGGGAAAAACCGCTCCGAATAGCCGTTCGCAGGGCCGGTCCTAGGTATGGGCGGTATGGGCAGCTGCCCAGGGCCTCGCGCTCAGGGGGCCCCACCGCCGGCCCCGCAGAGTAGACCACAGAGCAGGGGGCCCGATATGAAATGCAGGAAAAGCGCTGCGCGCACTCGCGCAGACAGTAAGGCACTTAGAGGGGCCCTCACATCTTCCCTTTCGCCCGGGGCCTCAGAAGGCCTAGGACCGGCTCTGGCCGTTCGGAGCGTTTTTCCCGTACGAATCGTACCCTGCAACGTTCCGCGTACGTACGTTGAAGTACGATTCGTACCAGGAGCCGGACTCCGTACGAATCGTACAGAGACCGTACAACTCGAATACCCGTATGAGTCTCCATCGGAACCCGCTGTACGCGAGATCTGTATGGCTCGCGGCTGGTTTATACGACCCAGCAAGTACTATGTGTTTCGGGTACGCATCGTATGACCCTTTATTTACGGGAGCTGAAAACAGCCGTAAAAGCAGAGTTCACGCCAAAACAGGTACGGAACAGCCCCCCCGGGTATGGTGTGTACCCCCCATGATCGCAGGGGTACGGCCAGTACACCCAGCGTACACGGGGTACGTGCGTACCCGCCATGAGCGCAGGGGTACCCACCGTACCCCATGTACGCTGGGTGTACGGGCCGTACCCCTGCGATCATGGGGTGTACGCACCGTACTCCATGTACGCTGGGTGTACGGGCCGTACCCCTGCGATCATGGGGGGTACGCACCGTACGGTGTGTATGTGATTGTGCGCTTCTCCGTACGAATCGCCCTTACCTGACGTGGACCGTACGGATCGCGCCCTGATGCCCCGGTCCGGATCGTATTCGTCGGGTCGTACTGCGTGTGTACGAGTCGTACGGAGACGGCTCCGGATACGATTCGTACGGACGTTTTTTTTATCGGATCGGAATCGACGCCTATGTGTCCATTTTGGGGCCGATTCACAAAATGTCTTAGCACTCGTGGTGGGGGTGGGCGCACTTGTGGTGGGACCTCTGTAGTGGGTAACTGAAGTGCGAATGCGTGCCTAGGGCTCTTTATTCATACATGAATGTGGCAGTACCCTCTTTATTCAAGTAGGGTATGAGCAATCTCATCTTATTGAGTATCTTCAAGGCCCCGATCTACGGAAATGTGTGTAGTTGATCTCTGCAATATAATGCTGTGCCGTTTCACATAGGGTTGAGGGAGATATTGGTTGACGGGTTGGACGGGGGGGGGGAAATGTTGGTAATTTGCAACTGCTTGTTAGGTAAGGATTAAGATATATGATCATTACAACTGCATTTGATCGATATCAACTTTATTGCTGATGTAATATGCAAATTCTCAATAGAGGTTTTTGAAACTCCCCCCCCAAAAATAAAGTACAACTGCGGGCCTCAGCACTCCTGGGGGGTTTGGGGGCACACTTGTGGCGGATCTCCACAATGGGTAACTGAAGTACGACTGTGGGCCTTAGCACTCGTGGGGGGCGCACTTGTGGCAGGATCTCCACAATGGGTAACTGCAGTACGACTGCGGGCCTCAGCACTCATGGGGGGGCGCACTTGTGGCAGGATCTCCACAATGGGTAACTGCAGTATGACTGCGGGGCCTCCGCACTCGTGGAGGGTGGGGGCGCACTTGTGGCAGGATCTCCACAATTCGTAACTGCAGTATGACTGCGGGCCTCAGCATTTGGGGGTGGGGGGGGGGACGCACTTGTGGCAGGATCTCCACAATGGGTAACTGTAGTACGACTGCGGGCCTTAGCACTCGTGGGGGGGGCGCACTTGTGGCAGGATCTCCACAGTGGGTAACTGAAGTACAACTGCGGGCCTCAGCACTCGTGGGGGGGCGCACTTGTGGCAGGATCTCCACAGTGGGTAAGTGAAGTACGACTGCGGGGCCTCCGCAATCGTGGGGGCTCACTCGTGGCAAGATCACGACAATGGGTAACTGCAGTACGACTGCGGGGCCTCAGCACTCGTGGAGGTGGGGGGGCGCATTTGTGCGGGATCTCCACAATGGGTAACTGAAGTACGACTGTGGGCCTTAGCAGTCATGGGAGGGCACATTTGTGGCGGGATCTCCATAATGAGTGACTGAAGTATGACTGCGGGGCCTCAGTACTCGAGGGGGGCACACTCATGGCAGGATCTCACCAATGGGTAACTGCAGTACGACTGCGAGGCCTCAGCACTCGTGGGGTAAGGATTAAGATATATGATCATTACAACTGCATTTGATCGATATCAACTGGCAGGATCTCACCAATGGGTAAATGCAGTACGACTGCGGGGCCTCAGCACTCGTGGGGGGCACACTCGTGTCAGGATCTCACCAATGGGTAACTGCAGTACGACTGCGGGGCCTCAGCACTCTTGGGGGGCAAACTCGTGGCAGGATCTCACCAATGGGTAACTGCAGTACGACTGCGGGGCCTCAGCACTTGTGGGGGGTGCACTCGTGGCAGGATCTCCACAATGGGTAACTGAAGTAAGACTGCGGGGTCTCTGGCACGAGTGCAGACGCCCTTCGTGAATCAGGCCCACTGTATATGAATAGTCTCATTTTATTCGCATATTAGATATTTTGGGGTCAACTGACTATGAATACCATGTACGATTATGAAAAGGCATACTAGAGGAGTACTCGTTTACATACTCCATCATGCGTTTTTGAATCCACCCCTCTGTGACGCCGTCCAGCTTGAAATCGGAAGACTAAATCAGATGCATACAAGGGAAGACAATCAGAGGAAACAGTCACTGAAGCGATAACATTGAATTATTGATAAATCTAGGAAGGAAAAGACAAAGAACATGAGCAGAATTGTGCTGAAAGGCAGAGAGGAGGAGCACAGAAATGTCCAAGTAGTGAATCAGGAGGAAACAAGATTACTGCAAATACAAGTGGCCTCTAAATGTACCAGGACAAAAGGGCCTTTCTGTATGTGACAACGAGAGATGACTCACAGGGGCTGACAGAGCAGACAGAGTGAAACATTCTGATTGCAAAGAAAGTCTGTCCATTGTAAGGGGGAAGGAAATGAAACATGAAATCACGCTACACAAACAGACAAAAAGAACTACATAACATTTGCAACATGTTAGCGATAAACTGTGCCTGACTTGTCGCTGGGGGATTAGAGACGCAACAGGAAGTGAGACTGATTGAGGATATATAGACCTTCCTGAAAGGAAGAGCTAAAAATTCTAAATACGTTGACGTCTTAATGAGGATTTCTTTAGGTCTTGCCCCATGGAGAAAAATCGCTAAGCTTTTTTCAAGGAAGGACCTATTAGTGTCTGGAGAGAAAAGAAGACATGACATGTTGCGGACTTCCTGTTTCCTTTTGTCCCCATACATCGGCCACTTCACAAAGTGTTCATGTGTTTACTCTGCTTTAATCTGAGTCGCTTGACATGTTTCTGCTGTCTAAAGCAGGCACAGTGCTGCTGTCTGACACAACACACTACACGTGCTGGCCATATCTCAAAATGTGATGTGACGAAACAAGATCCCATTGAAATTAAGACAATGGTGCTTAATAGTATACTCTGAGGCTACGAAGGAGCATTATCACAGTTACATAAGTGTTCAAAACATGGCCGAAGTGGTTTCTCCCGCAACTTAAAAAATGTGAATACATGTCAATATACTTTTTAGACGAATTTCAAAAGATCAGAACTGATATTAAACCAGAATCTTTTTTTCTCATCCTGACAGTCTACCCTGGTGGGGTCATCAGGTGTTTTCACACCTACCCTGCCTGCCTTTAAATTACTTTACAACCTATAGGAAGGCAAGTGGATACCGCAACTTTTTGCTGGCAAGCAGCCAACCTTGTGGATCCCTTTCCATTGTCAAGACGACACAAGCGAAAATTGAATCAGAGCTAACATAAAATAATGTTTTCTGAGATATGTGACTCTGGGATGCAGCTGGTGATTTTCTGAGCCAGTAGTCCAGACCCAGAGGGGATGTACAGACGTCCATTCAGATCCAAGAGCGTACATGCCAAAGTACACAAATACATGTACTGTCTTTGCTAATGTTTGTTTATTATTGCTTTAACTTCCTATTTGGCAGTGGTCCTTAATGATGCAATCACTGATATTTATTAATGCCAAAAGTAAAATTACCTATGACGTTATTTGTGTTGTCCTATTTGTTCTCATCATGAAAGCATGTGTGGAGTTAGGTTTAATCGTTCTCTCATTTGTGGGGTTAGCAAATAATATAAATATAAATATATATATATATATATATATATATATATACATACATATATATATATATATAGTCGCACAATCCACCAATTGTCGGTCGATTAACGGCAAGCACACGGATATCCGATTTACAAAAGTGTTTATCTCCGAACCCCCCTCACCCTTGAAAAAAAAAAAATATATATGTATATATATATGTATATATATATATATATATATATATATATATATATATATATATATATATATATATATATATATACTCTGTGTTTAATACGGTACTGTGATGTTACCTTGTGGCCACTTCAAAGCACTGATATGACTCCCCGATGACAGCACTTTATAAAATTTGAGACCTTACCAAACTTTAAAAAGTACCTTCATTCATTATTCGTCAGTCATTTCATTTCATCACTGTCTTTCTCTTAAAAACACTCCCACTGTATCTTCAATTCCCATCCTTTGTTTGTTAGTGTATGCATAATATTGTGTGTTCTGTTGTCATATAAATTATAGATTTTCTTCCAACAGGAAGAGCATGTTGTAAAAAAATACCTACAATTTAGATGTACTGGTCGCCATTTCACATCACGGGCTTATAAAGGCATTTACAAACCCGTAGGCTTCAGCCTTATGGTGCATTGTGTAACCAGACCATCAGAGTAATATTATAGGCAATAATACACGCTTATCAGTTGTGTGAGCCCAGTGATGTGTGTCTGAAGAAAAGCAAGCTGATACTTTAAGTAGGCCAATTAAATAATTTATTAGAAATCTCGCTGCAACTGCAAAGGTTGCTTCCTCAGGCTGAATGAAGCAATTCGAAACCAGTTTTCCACTGGGATTTGTCTTGTCTCTTTTCGGAAGAGAGGGGATTCTATTACCATTTTTGCCTGGTTTAGAGTAAGTTCTCAACGAGTAGCTTTAGGGTCTGTTCTTATACATTGTTGTTATTAATTTCAGTTGTATAGAGCACAATCTACCATTAGCATAGTTTTGTAGATTGGTAAAGAGAGTGGCAACGTTGTTCTGCTAGATGCGCCTATCAACTTTGAATTGCGGGGTAAAGTTCTTGATCTTTGATGAGTAAGACGAAAGTGCTGCACCAAATCATTTTTAGCATTAAGTTTAGACAAGCTCAAAAATGTACTTCATTGTTGATATTCAAAAACCTTTTCTCAACCTATTACCACCAAGTCACATTTGAGCGGTTTTCACGCGTACTCCTTTTTGAGTTCCTAAAGTTGGTAAATCCGTACCTATGTGAGGTTGTGAACCTGAAATTTATGAATTGGACTTTACCTTCTTGACGACTTTTAGAGCACACCGTCATTTTGGCCCGATATATCTTTCAGCAAGATTCAAGCCATATATTACTGCAAGAACACTAAGATCTAGTGCTGCAAGCTTGCTCAAAGTGCCGAGCTTCAAATTAGTAACTAGAGGTGGGAACTCAGCCACTGTACTGGGAGCAAAGGCCTGGAATTGCATGCCAAAGGAACTCAAGAGTAATTGAACAGGAGGGGTAGTTTAGAAAGGCATTAAAAACATGGATTTTTGGAATATCTGATGTCTGCTGATTAGACCAAGTCTAGGTCTTATTCTGTACAATTGATCTTTGTCATTTACTGCGCCAGGAGACTCCGTTAGGAGTGGCAGTTGTGCTATACAAGACCTACTTTTCATTTCATTCTTTGTCTACCCCTTTGTCCCCATCTCCCAATGCAATGTGCAAGATGATATCTTCTTCTCTCCATCTTCCCTTCATCCGCCCATCCTCCTGATAACTTGCCTTTACAGTCTATTGAAACATGCCAAAGGGTTTACGATTACATGTACTAACACCTCACTAATCTACCCAGAGAGGACCACCTGTTCTGGTGCATATGTAACTGTGTATAAAAGCAGCTCTCTAATAGAGAACAATGGCTACTTTTTGATATGTGAAAATGGTTGTATGATAAAATATCAATGACAAAAAAATTGCCAAAAGAATATATAAGACACACATATCGATTTTTTTTTTACAGGAAAGTCCCAATATCATCACAAAACAGATGAGTATATTGAATTGTAACTATTATTGACTACATTAACTTTAAAATATATAATAACTTTACAAATATTAAAATTTTCTAAAAATGTATTTCTAATGTCAAAAATATATCTTAAAAAAGAAATGTAAAAATATACTTTAAAATAATCATAAAAAACAAACATAATATTTGAAAAAGTAAATTATTATTTAAACATAACTGTAAAGAAACAATTCCAATAATAATTATGATTGCAACCACAAGATATTAAAAAATCACTAGTGTATAAAATATTAATTAAAATAAATAAAAAATACAAATATTGCTTCAAACAATGTCCAATAAAAAATAATTTACATGAAATTAACTTTTAAAATTGAATCAAATATATTACATTAAAAAACAGCTAATAAAAAGAATAGACCTTCATGTTTCAGATCTACTATTCCCACTTAGCCTGAGCAACAGTATGGACAGGGCCGAACTGAGAACACAAACTAGCCCTGGCAATTCTGCCGGACCCTGTGGTGGGAAGATGGAGCGGGGGAGGTGCTAGTGAAAATCAGCACTGTTTCCGCTTTAGCAATGCTACCGGTTTTGTTACAGGGGGCTGGTTTTGCAACAGTGCTACAATACAGTAACAAAACCGGCCCCCACCGCTTGAAAACCTGCTCCTACCCTCCCTTCCCACCGGGAAAACGCCTGGTGGCCGCTATTGCCAGTCTGGCCCTGAGTATGGTAAGTGTTGGACTTTGAAGCAGTCAGATTTACTATTTCGCCTCTAATGTACGCAGCATTAGGGAAAATGTTGGTCTTTGGAAAACTTAGATTAACTTTTCCCAGCCCTAAAATAATAGCAATAAAATACATGTATGTAAAATAAAAAAATATAAGTAACATTTGCACAAATGTACACTTTAAAAAATATATATATATATATATTAAAAATAAATAGTAAAACACTAAATGAACCTATAAAATTACACATAACTCATGTTTAAAAAGATATCAATGAAAAAAAAGCAAATCAGATTTCATTCACTTCCCACTGTATCAACATAAATGTCCAACAACCACAAAACAAATTAAATTGTTAAAAGAAAACAGAACTTATTATTTTAAAAAATAATACCACTATAAAATTAACATGAAAATAATAGCAACTTTAAACACAAAAACGAATAAAACTAAACATGATTAAAAATGATGTTACATTCAAATATATATATAAAAAATATAAAAGACTCAAAAAAAGATATTCTTACCTTTTAATATTCTGTCCTATGATATTTTATCACATTATTTTTGACGCAATATTTGTGTCAATTTTTTTAAAATTATATTTTGGTGGAATACAGTGAAAACAGAGAACGCTCATTGGACCCCTTGATATGAGACATCACGTTGCATACTATTTTGTGAGTTGTGAGCGGTGCAGTCTTTTCGTAGCTTTTGAAATGAGAGGTATTTCCCCAAGCTCCAACATGCACAGGGCCAGTTCTGGACACTTGTTGAGGAATACGCGAGAATGCCTCAGTTAAAACAAACTGCCGCTGTATGGATTTCACTGTAATAAACATGGTTGCAAAACAGACCTGCATCAGTATCAAATGAGGGCAAAGGTTTGCAGCTCCTGGTCTGGATACTGTCACGGGTGACAAACATCACTCTTCAAATTCACTTTACATTCCATTACTGTAAGAAGTGCCGTAAGATATTTGATCCAGGCAGAGGGGTGCTGGTCACACAATCCTCTTTGAGCATGTACCGTACTAAGCCCATGCAAGAGACACTTTGTGCATACACCCTTTTTGCTCAAGGTGTGTCAGAGTTTCTGACTAACATGTTTTGATTTAGGTTGGAGACGAATGTGAGCACTTTTTTTGAAGCTGGCAATTGAAATGCCATTAGAATTGAGACGCACAGAGCCTGCACTTATCACTGTCAAGGTATTTTCCCTGCCAGCCACAAGTTTGACTTTGTACCCTACATGGTGCTGTTAGTGGTTTTAACTGCACTGTTATTGCTTTTAATTGTTCACTCATTGTAGTGTTTTGGTTGGTTACTAAATGCAGCTCCTCTGCCCGGTAGGGTGAATCTTTCCTGAGCCAGTAGGAGAAGCATGGTATTTTTCAGCCATCCATCAACTGTCCTCTATCGTGGGTCATAATGCTAGTTAGCGAGGTTTGGGTTTTAGCGCACTAGCTTATCCACAATCATCTGTGCCGCCACTACATAACCGTGATAAGTGCAAGCACTGCGTATCCACTGGGCAGGTGCATCAAAGGCAAGGTCTGTGCCTTTTGCACCACAACGCTGTCAGCTATGCTACCAGCTTCTCCTTGGTGAGATTTCTTTTAGACTCTAAGAATAATAACTGCAGTAAAGTACACTACAGCAGAGTAGTGTAATTTGTATGACCGCCTCCTAGCCTCTCTCCTGGTAAGCGTACCTCTTTGAAGGAGTGCATTGCTCTTCTATCTGAGCCACTTATAACAGTACATAAAGGTCTCAAACTATCCTCGAAGACTTACCACTTCTGTGATCATGACTGCATAAGTGTCATGCTTTATAATGCGTGATCGGTGGATAAGCATAGGACAGAAGTAGCAAAAATGAACAATTCCCATAAAATCAATGTGTGCTCTATGGCCAAGACATGGTTAGATGAAACATCCAACTGGACACTTGATCAGCTCCTCCCATCAAACTTTGTAAAACTGAATAGCAATTGTGTTGGTAGAAAGGAGGTGGATTGGCTCTCATATAAAACCTCAATCAAAATTAGTCCCCCCCCCCCTGTTTTCAGGCTTACCTGTTGGTGATTTTTTTTACATAAAGTGCTTACTTTGAATGTCTTCCTTCTTTATTGTCCACAAGATACAATCGCAGATAATGCTGAAGCCCTCATAAACGATATTGCTAATTTCACGTTAAGTAATGATTGAAATCACCTAACACAATACTGCAATGATTGGTTGAATACTCAACTGGCAGCGCTAGACTGTTTGGTGATATCTCCTTTTTTAAGTTGTCCATTCTGAGTCATGGCCCAACATATACTTCATGACTCCAGTTGGATGCATTCTTTGTATCGTCTCACTTCCCATGCATCCGCCTAGAACACTTAATTTTGTGTTGGTCAAACCATTAAGCTACTCTATAAATACTCAAGGGTTATTACCTCCAAAGCAGCCAAACAAATGTTTACTATCTGCAATTGTAAAAAGTTCCTTTTAATTGCATATGTCAGAATACATTATTTGGTCCTTTCTTTGACCGTAGATTAGATCAAGAGAAAGATGAGGACCTTCTTTTAGCCACCTTGGAAAACACCCTTACTACTTGCCTTGATTCTATAATTCACTAAATCAGTTTAAAACATTTAAGGAGCAAAGAGCTGAAAGGAGGGCTTTCCATACCCTAGGGCTTTCCATACCTTAGAGGCTAAGCAGTTTTATTAGTCGATAATAGCTGAATTTAAGACTACCATTCGTCTAACAAAAAGTAGTTACTTTACTGGTATCATTTTCAATTCTCCGAACCTGCCAAGAGAACTTTTAAATGTCATCCATATGCTGCCTGATCCCATTTCAGCTAAAGTCATGAAACAGCTAGCACAGTACTTGCTCCCTGACTTGACTTTTTTGTTTAATCACCCTTTCAGTCAGAGCCAGGTGCCTAACTCAAGGAAAACTGTGGTAGTAATGCCACTATTGAAAAACCCCACTCTGGATTTTGATGATCCTAACAGTTATTGTTCCCTCGCTGTCTTACCGTTCATGGCCAACAGTTTAGAAAAGTGACTTTTTAACTTCAGGCTTGTACAGGCTGAACATCTACTTTATACTCCTCAAGCTGGTTTCATGGGATGCAGGAGTACAGAATCCGCAATTACTGCAGTCTTGGATGACGTGCATGATGGCTGATCGCAGAGAGACCGGTGTTTTTACTGTGCTCCGTCTCTCCACTGCCTTTGACAACCAGACCTCTCCATTTTATTAGAAAGAGCTGTGGTCCGAGATCTGCATGCTTCCACCATTAAATAGCAGGACTCATTATTGGAAGGGCGAAGACTAATAGTTTCCTATCAGGCAGCCTCGCCGTCCTTCAGTATATTGGGGAGTCCTACCATGTTTGATATTGGGTCCCCTACTCTTAACCTCTATTTCGCTCCTCTAGCTTTGGTATTAACATTATCGAGTGTCCATTTGTATACGTACACCGATGATAATCAGTTGTTATTCAAAATTGATCCAGCAAAAAGTAAACAAGACTCATTGGCAAACTCATTCAGTTTCATCTGACATTAGATGGCGCTGAATTTTCTCACGCTAAATCCTGACAAACTTGAAGATTTGATTATTAAGAAAAAACTCCACAGCAAAATAGAATCCATCCCTGGGGATCAGCTCCCGTTCCTGCACCAGTAGTGAAAAATTGTGAGTTTTGTAAGATGTCAATTGCACCGTAATACCTCAGATTAATAGTGTAACAGGCACCAGTTTCTGGTAACAAATGGTTACACAGAAAAAATCTTACCTTTTATTTCCACTGATTGTGGTATACAGGTAGTAACTACTCTTATTTAATGTCACTTGGACTATGCTAACTTTTGTTACTCAGCCCTGCCTAACAAATCGTTCAGAAAGATGCAGCTGCCCAGACTATTACTAAAAATGCGACAACAGAGCACATTTCTCCAATTCTGAGGTTAACAGTCAAACAATGGATTCTCTTGAAATCCATGGTTTTAGTCCCCAAGATTGTGCACCATGTTTCTCCTTCTAACTTGGCGCAGAAGTTATGTCTGCACCCCTCTATTTTTCATTTTTGTTCTACTAGCAAATATTTGTAATCAGTTTCCAAGAGCAAGACCTCCTTACTTGAAGGCTGTGCTTTCTCTCATGCTGCGACAAAAGAATGGAACAAGTTGCCCCTTGAATTAGGGAATCAACCATTAACTTCAGATTTTAACGCGTTGAAAATGTTCTCTTTCAAGATGGTGAACAATCTTTAATTTTGACATTTTTGGGTTCCTAGCACCAAGAAGTTCTGGTCAATACTGCGCTTTGTAAATAATTTAAATAAAATAAATATTTTTAGTTGGATTTTCGTTGTCATTTACCACTGGTATCCAACAACCGCAATACTATTGCACTCAAATTGGTTAACCAAGTTACCCCCTTGTGATACTGACTTGAAAGACATATTCGAGCCTTGCAGCTTAGTGGGTTGATAACCCCGCAGCTGAGTTCCCAGCAAAAACAGTCCTAGAGACGAGTAACCTCAAAAAACCTCCACCTAAAAATAAACCCAGGGTGTGCACAATATGGGCAGCTCAAGTCCAATACTTTTCTGGGTGCCAAATGCATAGTGACGCCATCTTGCCTTAGTCATGTTTCCCTGGTTGCTAGGTACAGACGGCACAAAGCAGGAAATGGGTGCGGATGGGGGCTCAGTGTGGTGGAGGGAAAACTGGTTTAGCATGGCACTGTAATGTAATGTAAAAAATGATTATGGAGCGCGCTTACACCCAACGGTTTCATTGCGCTGTAGGCAGTAGGGAAGCAGATAGGAGCAGGCGGGAGCGGAGGAAGAAGGAACTAATTGTGTGCCTTACAGAACAAGTGTGTTTTCAGGAGAGACCTGAAACGAGGGTAATAGGTGGTGAGCCTAAACTCTAAAGGGAGTGCATTCCAAAAAGAAGGGGCGAGAAACGAGAATCTGAGCCCTCCGTGTTTCTTGTGTTTAAAAATGGGGGTTTTAAGTAAAGCAAGATGGGAGGATCGGAGGTTATGGGGGGGGGGGCATAATGATAAAGAAGGGAGGAAATGAAGGCTGGACCGAGGCCGGCCAGTGCTTTAAAGATGGTGCAGCCCAGTTTAAAGTTACACCGTTCGATCACAGGAAGCCAATGAAGGGTTTTTAACAGTGGGCGAACATGCTGGTGCCTGGGCTGTTTAAAGATCAATCGTACAGCCTGGTTCTGGACCCGCTGTAATCGAATCAGCTGGTAGGCGGGAATGCCAACATAAAGGGAGTTGGCATAGTCTAGGCTGGAAATTACCAGGGCCAGTAAAGCCAAGGTGAGAGCCTCTGTGGTAAGTAATCGAGATATCTTACGAATTTTACGTAAGTGAAAAAAACTAGAGACCACCGCGTTAATCTGGGGTTTCATCGACAGATCTTTACAGATGACCACCCCAAGGCTTTTAGCAGAGTCAGCAGGGCAGGGGGGGAGACCTAAACGAGTAGGCCAGAAGTTAGGACTCCACGGATTGGAGGTACCCCTGATAAGAACCAATTTGGTCTTATCTGGGTTAAGTTTCAAATAATTTGCCCCCATCCAATCACTGATGTGACAGAGTGGACTGGAAATTGGAAATGGATTGATCCAAGGAGTCGATATTGAGGATCAGTTGAATGTCATCTGCATAATTAAATGCAGTGACATTGCTGCCTCGTAGAGAACGGATAAGGGGGGCAAGGTACAAATTAAAAAGGATAGGGGAAAGAGAGGAGCCCTGCGGGACACCGCATGTTAACCCAACCTTGTCAGCAGAGAACTGAGAGAGAGGGACAGCCTGATGACGGTCACTCACAAACGAGCGAACCCAGTCAAGGGCTAATCCCCGGATGCCGGCCTCCTCGACACGGCCGACCAGAATGTCATGGTCGACCGTGTCGAAGGCAGCCGACAAATCGAGAAGCACCAAAGCCTGGCTGATGTTATAGGCCGTCACTGAGAGAATGACCAACTCAGTTGAATGGGCAGGTCGAAACCCGGCCTGTTGGGAGTCAAGAAACTGCGAGTGTTCAATAAATGAGCTCAGGCAGTGAGTGACATGAGCCTCAAGAACTTTACTGAGGTAAGGGAGTAGGGAAATAGGGCGAAAGTTGTTCATAAGGGAAGGATCAGCATTAGGTTTTTTGAGAATGGGCACCACAACAGCGGTTTTAAAAGAGCTAGGAACTAAGCCCATTTTAAGTGAGTTGTTGAGAAGAGTCAAAGGGGGGATGGGACAGGCAGAGAAGGCCTCACGCAAAACATGGGGGGCAGCAGTCAATGGGGGAGCCAGAGCTCACCCTATTTAGCAGAGTTAGAAACTCGTCCTCCGAAATAGGAGGTATCTGTGTAATTTGCTGTGGGTTGTAAACAACAGGAGTGGTGACAGGAAAGGGTGAATCAGGAGGGACCAAACAAGAAATACTGTTTTTAATTTTAATAACTTTTTCAATAAAAAATGAATTAAGGGAGTCACAAAGTGCTTGGGAGGGAGGAGGTTTGATGGTAACCCTATCTGGATGCGAGAGTTCTTCCACAGTGGAAAAAATATCTTTTGCCTTAAAGGCTGAGTCTATGATTTTCTTAGAGAAATAGGAAGTTTTAGCTTGCAAGATAGCTAGCTTCTAATCCTTAAACAGAGTCGTGAATACCAGCTTCTTGTCTGAAGCATAGACTCATCGCCAGCAGCGCTCAGCCTGTCTAAGTTTAAGTATTTTTACTTTAAGTTCCTCTGAGAACCATCTTTGCGCATCATGAGGGCGTTTTAACCTGACCTGTTTGAAAGGGGCTACAGTATCGCTAGCAGACTCGAGCCAGCGCTGCAGGCCTAATGCTTGGGTGTCCAACGAGTCGCCCTCCGGTGGGGAAGAGGCTCTAAGTAAGGTGACAAAAGAGCCCAAGTCAGCCCTATTCCAGTTCCTAGCAGGAAGATTGCCCTCAAGGGTACGACTAACATGGGTAGTAATGGCGAAAGAGAAGGTAATAATAGAGTGGTCCGACCAGGTAGAGGGAAGAACAAGGGGAGAGGAGATATCCAGGTTAGAGGTCCACACCTGGTCAAGGGTGTGGCCCTTGATGTGAGTTGCTAGATGAATATGTTGAGAGCAGTTCATGCCCAGTAACAAGTCGGAGAAAGTGGATGAACAAACACTCTCTCTATCATCAGAGGGCCAGTAGTTAAAGTCCCCTAAGATCAACATTTTTGAATTATTAATAACCGGCTGATAGCAACTCTTCCCCAGGGCACTTGTAAGCTGCAGCATTGAGGCAGGGAACCGCACACAAATAACACGCAGGTTGTTACAGCTGCAAGGGATATAGACAACCTACTGGGAAAACACCATTGTGTATAGTGCAACTGCAGTGTCCTCAATGGACCCTGGTCATCCTGCAGGCAGTCTATGACCCTTTACATGTTAAACACACATGCTCATGCACTACAGATAACACATACTATAGGGAAGGCAAGGGCTCCAGTTATTATGGCTAGTGGGATTTTACACAGGAGAGACCAAATGGTGCTCTTCCCTCCCTGGGTACACCTGAAGAGGCGCGTCTGCTGTCGCTAGCCACCAATCACCCTTTAGGCTGGCATGGGCGAGCAATAGGCACTTTTGAGAATTCGTCGGAATACATTTTGAGGGCACCCAATAACAAGTATAGCCTAAGCTCGTCTTTTGAACGCAACTCAAAATGATGGATGTACCAACAGACAATTGAGTCATTTGAGGAACAAAACCTAAGGCTGGCCAAAAGGGCAAACAGGGCGAGGTGGCACAGCATTCACAAGCCATGCTAGGACTTCCATTCCTACAACGGATGTCCAGCACCTCTTGGTGAGGCAATGGACAACCAGTGGTAGCTCTTCAGCAGGCAATGTTCATTGCTTGTGGAAGTGGCAAATTGTTTGTTCTGTGTTTCCTCTTGATGAGGTGCCGGACATCTGTTGTTGGAATCTTTTTAGTTGTTACAACGATTAAGAGGCAGTCCAACCGCGATGTGGTAAGCATGAGCACTGATGATGGCATATTGGTAGTCACCAGTAATGTGATCATTGGTTTATTTAGCGACGTGAAACTGCATGTATAGATGAGAATAAAAGGTTGTATGCGCTCTTATACACATAAGGTATTCCCAGTACAGACCTATTTCCTAAGAAGAATCTTGTGAACCTGTGTTTGCACATTGAATGAGTCTCCTTAGCTCTGCTGAATGGGCAGTCATCAGCAATACTCTAATCACATGGAAGCATCAACTGCCCTGTTCAGCATCATCTTGTCTTCTTGTGCTCCCATAAACGAGAGCCGTGAAAGTGTTTCTTAACATTCACCAACACTTACACTGTTTTGCCTCTTCTTCTTGCAGGTGCGTGAGATTCTGGGCCGCTGTTCCTGTCCTTCCCAGTTTCCAATGATCAAGGTCTCGGAGGGGAAGTACAAAGTCGGGGACACCAACACTCTCATTTTCGTCCGGGTAAGAGCTGGGTCTTTCTTCAATATCTTACACCCCCTGCCCCATCCTCTTACTGTGAGAACAGAAATATTCTTATGGAAGGTTCCAGGTAAGAATATGTCAACTCAATGTGTTGGGTCCTGTTAGTGGCTTCATGGTAAGTGGAAGTGAACAGTTATGTTATGTTATGTTATGTTAATTTTATTTATATAGCGCATGGCTACCCCAGCAACGGGGCGTTCCAGCGCTTATGGACATGTCAGAAGGTGCAACAGCGCGGCCAGTGGGAGTGAGTTAAATGGAAGAGAACAACCAGGTTTTGATCTGTTTCCGGAAGAGCATGTGGTTAGTGGTTGCCCGAGCCTTTAGGGGGGATCGAGTTCCATAGCTTCGGGGCCAGGTACCTGAAGGAGTGGCCACCGGCTCTACTCCTCCGGATCTTAGTTGTGCCAGCAAGAGATAGATCCACCGAGTGGAGGGCACGCTTGGGGGCATAAAGGGCACAAAGTTCCTGCAGGATTTGTGGACCGGAGCCATACAGAATTCTATGGGTTATGCATAGAGTTTTAAATTGGATGCGTTGTTTGATTGTCAGCCAATGCAGGCGTCGAAGAATCGGGGAGGTATGCAGGTTTTTGGTAATGCAAACAGAATCCGAGCTGCAGCATTCTGAGCTCTTTGTAGCCTATTTATCACTGTCAGGTTAGAGCCAAGCATAAGAGCATTACAATAGTCTAGATGGGATAAGACTAGAGCCTGGACTATAACCTGGCGAGTGGGAGGCTCAAAGAAGCCAAGAATGGGTTTAAGGGCGCGTAGGCGACCATAGCAGGTGCCTACCACTTTTTTGGCATGTGACTCTAGAGAGAGTGAGTTATCCAACATCACGCCCAGGTTTTTAACTACCTCCTTAGGAATGGGTGGGGGTCCTAATGTGGGGGGCCACAAGTGATTGTCCCATCTCCGAGTTTCATTGCCTATTACAAGTACCTCAGTTTTGGAGGAATTTAACTGAAGACAGTTCTGGGACAGCCAGTTTGATATGGCCAGGATGTCTTCTTGGAATTTGGTTTGGTCCATCTCGGTGTTTTTGGAGAAAGTGAAAATAAGATGTGTATCGTCCGCGTACGATATTAACTTATTCTCGCGATCTCGAGCCAGCATAGCCAGGGGGCGGATGTACACATTAAACAATGTGGGACTGAGCGCAGAGCCCTGCGGGACCCCACACTCCAAAGAGTGCCTGCTGGACGCATACGGAGGAGCATGTACCTGGGAGGAACGGTCAGATAGAAAAGACACGAACCAGTCCAAGGCACTCTCTCTGACTCCGATCTCTCACAGTCGCTCAAGCAAGATCCTGTGGGAGACCGTGTCAAAGGCCGCGCTCAAGTCCAGCAGAACCAGGAACGAAGTCTCGCCCTGGTCCTGCACCTCCCTTAGGTGTTCCGTAACGGCCAGTAAGGCAGATTCCGTGCTATGTTTGGCACGGAAACCATTTTGGGACTCGTCCAAAATTCCGTTAGATTCCAGGTAGGTGGTCAGAATGGAATTCACATGGGCTTCCGCCACCTTAGCAAGGTATGGTAGTAGGGAGATAGGTCTATAGCTATCCGGCTATAGCTACTGGTGAGGGATAGTGTCTGAAATGTCCTGAGTAAGCTAGTGCCTTCTGCAAAATGAATTGCCTACAGCTGCTTGCACATATAATAGCCTTCAAACGCTGGTGCCAGAGTACGGCATTGCTTGTGAAATTAGGCCTACGAGTCTACCACCTTCCCTCAGTTACAGAGATGAATAACTGACTGACCACAAAATAACTCTTCTTTCAACGGGCTTTTTGAATCAGCTGAAGATTGAGAACCTGCTTGTGAAGTCATTCTGTAGGACATACGTGAGATCACCTTCAGGAGACTGTGAACGTTTTGGGGTACATTTATAAGGCCCACCATTTTGCTCAAGCCTTAAGGATTCAGTTGGAGTTTAAATTTGGACTTTAGTTGGAATCCATTTTCCCTAAAATGTATGGTTCGATCTATAGATAACAAAAGGCAGCTCTCCTCATTCTGACTGTACAGTGAAGAACTTGTCCAGTGTTACCCAGGGGTGCTGTGCTTGAACTGGAGAGTGGCATAGAGGGGGTAAAGGCATTGGTTTGATTTTCTCCAGGTGGTTGTGTCCTCAGCAGATCCTTGCGAGGCACATTTTCAACTCTCGGTGTTAGGCTGCATTTGAGTTAATTATATTCTGCATTTTATGGTCTAGTAAAAACGCATCTACCAATGTTGGGAGGATTAGAATTCTTCGCAAAAACGCTGAAAGGTTTTAAACTGGTGCACAGTAAAACAGCAGCATTAGAGGAAAAATCAATAGGTGAGTGATATGCGCACAAATTTCTGAACTACTAAAAGTGGAGGGCTGCTTAAACCTTTCAGGGGAAGAGATCCTGACGGTGGGTGCAGCTCTTGATAAGGCGGCCATCTTTCCTCCTAGCGTGGCATAGTGAAACGAAGGCACAGTAAGCAAACGCTGCAGAGAAGATTAAAAAGAGTAATAATCGTTCACAAAGGTTGTCACAATTTGGGAGAGTAGGCAAACAATCCTCACAGTCTCAAATCTGAGGTGAAAACCTTTATGTCTTGAAATCTGCTGTACTGGAGGTTGGAAGCACACCAGAACCGTAGGGTGTAAGGATAAGTATGTGGCTAAAACAGAAAGGAACTAAAATCCTTCTGTAGTGAGAAGCCCTTTGAATAATAAGTGCCTGGAAGCAGGATTGCTGAAGCTAGATCCCCTAAAGCTTGTATGAGTGACTTCTATTGAGGCAAGGCATCTCGAAGCGAGACATCCTGAGATGAAGACCCTTGACCAGAGGTCTTTTGAGGTTAGACACCTTTGGGCAACGTTCCCTTGAGGCAAGGCTTTTTGATGCAAGAACAGTCACAGTGGGCTTCGTTAAGACGAGATCCTTGGAAGGGGTGCCCCTTGAGGAGATTCCCTTCATGAGAAAGAAGGCACTGTTGGGGCAAGTTGATGCCCTCCTCTGAATGTTCGAGCTGTGACTCCAGCCTTCTTTTTTGGATGGTTGTATATCCTGAGATTCTTCTGTGTTCTTGCATTACCTATTGCTGTGTTTGGGGAGCACCAAGGCTGCAATCAACGTGTTCCCCCAGGGTGCATGTGCCCGCATTATTTTATTTAGTCACATCTAGCAAACCCATCAGAGTTACTGCCACCCTAGGTAAATGCTGGAAGCACCAGGGCTTTAAGTGGGCCGGATCTTGCCGGTGCTCAGCACCGGCAGTTTTAAAAAGCAGGTGCTGAAACTGGCCCCTAGAGGGCTCTCCATTTTTGTTCTCATCCTCAGGATGAACAAAATAAATATGAACTCTGCAGCATTACCACCCTACACTGCCTTTAATTAAACTTCAAAGAGGCTCGTTATGGTTCTTTCACAGTCCCACCATTTCAGAACTGAAGTATTTTCCATATGCTATACCACGAAGACTTGGTTGTTGTTTATTCATGTTATAATAGTACTGTCTTGTAAGTGTAATGTTACTTGTATTATATATCTGGATGTAATGACAGAAGTAGCAAAATACCAGTCGAACAGCACACTAAGCTAAGCGTAGATTTTCAATTTAGGTACTTTTAAGCCACACCCTTAATTACATCGGCCACGCCCCTTTGAGAGACCCCCCCCCCCCGTTTTCATCCCACTTATAGCCCTGAAATACTGTCTCTTAGAACTCTGCGACCAAAGCAACAAAAGGCATTCCTATTGCGCCCTTAAGGTCAGTAAAAAAATGTGTGCCAGGAACAGCATAAAGAATGTAAGTTTTCGACTAGCGGGCACCGAGGTTCAAAGTCTCCATCCGTCCCGAGCTATATCCGTGCCAGGGGTCAGGTGGTCATTTATTATGGATGGTGCCTGGCAGCTTCGGTCACAGTGCGGGGAAACTGAGACGCCCCATAGGAAGCGCGCATCACTTCTGAAAGGCCCTGAGAGACAACGCGGCGCCGGGCCCGCTGCCCTGCGCAGGTGCTGCCAGCCGAGCCAGGGGCACGCCCTGCCCGCGGCATGCCGGGCTGAGCCCTCACCTGTTCGGCCACAGCGCCTTCCGTGCTGCGGGGCTCGCGGCGCTGCCTCAGCTCGCAGAATTCCAAAGCAAAAACGTAAACACACTCGGGAAATACGGCTGTTCCCGCCGGAAACACAAGCGATGGGGGAGCGACTCGGGAAAGAGTAAGGATGCGGTGGTGGCACCCTCACATCTACTGTGCGGGAACCACCTGGCACGCCAACTCAGTGAAGGTTATTTGAAGTTTTCCACAAATTATTTTTTGTGTGTGTATATTGTGTACCCTCACAAAGTTTATATATACACACACACACACACACACATATCTATGTACACACGTGTGTGTGTGTGTGTGTATGTATATATACGTGTGTTTCTGGGTGGATACTTGTATATGTATATATATATATATGTATATGCATATATGTGTGTGTATATATATATATATATATATATATATATATATATATATATATATGTATGTATATATATATATATATATATATATATATATATATATATATAATATATATCTATCTGTGTGTCTTTCTGGATGGATATTTGTGTCTATGTGTGTGTAACAGATCCTAACAAAGTTTTATGTTAAGATGCCACTGCTCAAAAAAGTTCACGTGCATGATTAGAGCCGGGCTTTGGGCCTAAGGCGCTCTGGGCCTAACACCACGCCAGGGGTAAAACAGAAATTCACTTCTCCTAAGAGCATAAGCAATGCCCCCCAACCCCCTCCGTCCTCCTCCAAAGCCCCCTCTTCCTGTGTTTGACAAACAGCTCTTTATGATACTCAAAAGGCAGCTGCCGTCAGCTGATGGTTATAATGATCTGTTCGCATTTCTCACATTGTACCTACGGTCATCCTGCTTCCTCCAGCAGGCAAGAGCTTTCTTTTTTTTTGCAAACACGGGGATGAAGTGCTTTGGTGTGCAGGACCGCCCCCTGTGAAACATTAACCAAGCCAGCAGATCTGATGGGGTTCGAATGAAGTTGTGTTCATCCAAGTATTGTGAGGTGGTGTATCTGAAGCGGGTACATTCTCGTGTTTGAAGAGCGACAGAGGATGACACAGCTTAACCGTGAGGTCTGAACTCACGCCGCGATGTATAGTGCACTGAAAGGAATTCTAAGTTACCTGCTGATCTCAGTAGGGCTGCTAACTTTTAGAGGTATAGTTATAGCACTGCTTAACAAGGCTGGCATACCTAGAAATGACAGAACCATTGCTTCTCAGCATCACTCCTGCACAATAAGCGGGCACCACCTGCACCTTGTAGCTGGGCTGCTGTATGTGTAGTGGAACAGTGTGGCCCCAGAGGGCCATCATCCTTTGAATGAGATGGGCCTGCATGGTGCTGTGGGATTGCTGTAAATGTCACATGGCACAAATTGCTCTTCCCCTTCGGGCTGTTGTGCTGCATTTGTGGCAAGATGGGACCCTGTCAGGAGTGCTCCGACCCAGGGGACTCCACAGACCCCTCAGTAAAGCGTCTCTTACGTCCACCCGGAAGCGGTGAAGGTGTCACCTGAGGAAACGCTTGGACTCTGATTCCTCCTTTTGCACTGCTGACTGGGTGAGAGCTACACTGATATTGTGTACAGGAGGCAGCGTCAATTCACTTTTATCATATACAGAACATGTACAGAAGAGGGAGTAGTGGTGCATGAAGTACTCTAGGAAAGACAACAGGGGTGCAAGCTTCTCTCGCACACACAGAACTGGAAGAACACAAGCATCTCTAGTGCAAGCTGGTCGGATGCACACACAGCAGGTACAGCATAGGCTGTGGACGCCAAAACTTTACCCAGGGACAGGCAGTTCTTAATTTGGGCTGGTGTTTGCTGGTGCTCAGCACCGGTACGTATTTATCTCCACTGACACTTATTTCTGACAGGCCACCGCACGGTAGTGAAGTCTATATATCTTCGAGATAAGCATATTAATTGAGCATTTTAAAATTCAGCATTAATTAAAAAAAAACAATACTGCTTCCAGGCCATTTTTACAGCCTTGGTGACATGAAATAATTCAATTATCACACAGGAGTGTGATGGTTTGACGGTAACAGTGGTACGGGCACTTGGAAGCACTGGTATGGTGTGCAAGCTGCAATGGCCTCTTGTGAAATACCTTGGTGCCTGGTACTTATGTTTTTGACGAATTAAGTACCATAGGCAGGGCTGGACTAGTGCAGGCAGAGAACATCTTTTAAAATGGGACTACTTTGTGCATCTTAAAGCATAATTTTAAAATAAATTGTCTAAAATATCATTGGCTTTTACAGGTATTTCCGCAGGTGCACTCCTGAAGTATCCCAGTACTTAATATGATGTGTAAAATACATCGGAGGTTAGGTATTTATAGCAAGTACATCACTGCTAGTTAGAGTAAACAAACCTCCAGACGAGTTCTAAACTCCTATATTATATGAGATGCTTCACATTCCGGCGGCGAGCGGCATCTCTGAGAAGGATCTGCCACCTGTTCTGACATGAGTGTCTCAGGAATTTTCATTAACAGATCTGAGGATGATCCCAGGCACCAGACTGGCCAACTGTGGGTAGTTTTTTTGCTAGTAAATAAAGGACCACACAGCCAGAACTCCTGAAATACTACTTTGAGTATTTTTAAGTGTGCTCACCTTCCACCTGGTTGCCAAATGCCAATGCCCTATCCGGAGTATAGATCAAATATGATTTTGCCGTCTTATGTTTAGTAAAAGTCTTGCCGCATTGGTCTGTAATCTTGGAAACTGATGTAGCTTTGTTTTTCGAAAGTTTAAAACGGGTATAGACTTAGTTTGCAAAATCAGTGTGTGTCAGCACCAAAGCGACATTGGCAGACAGGGAAAGAGACTACTTAAAGACCACAAATCAAACTAGCCTGATTTAACCCAGCCGAAACTCAGAGCTTCCGCCAACAATCTTTATCAAAACCTACTCCAAGGTTCCTGACTTGGTGGATTATGGTTGGTACTTGGCCCTGTTTATATACACAGGCGACCAAATATTTGCCTTGTCTTTACTTCCAAGAGCTTTTAAGTGGTCTTTTCAGTGCTAAATGAGAACTGTGCTGCATCCATTCAGTTTCTCACTGTCTGCAATTGTTCAGAACAACTTGGTATACTTGCGTGGAAGCTGGTAAATTGACAAGATGTTGGACGTCATCTGCATTCTATAAGATGTTATTGATTCTGTGGTCTTGCTTTCCTTAGGGAGCTATAGGCATCACTTCTTGAGCCATATGCTGATGTTCTGGTGTGCTGCTTCGCTCAATTGTAGAAAGGCTTGTTAACGGAGATAGCTAAGCCTGTCACAAGTTCCTTCATATTCATTTTCTCACCCATACACTGGTAGCCACATCATTTGACCACATTTTAATTGGGCTTGTGTCCAAGTTCCAGAATTGAATCTCTTTTTATATTATAATAGCCAATTCATGAATGACAGCCGAAGCTAGTATATCAGCATCATTTAACACATTCAGGCACTACATTCTACTGAGTTAACTTAAGGAAATAGCAAGGCAACGAGCGGTGGGTCCACATTCACATAAGATGTTATAGCTCCATGGAGCTCTCTGCCTGATATCATCTGACTTTTCTTGTTTATCTATAATATGGATGTGGACAATACTCAATCTTAAGCGTGGACGCAGATCATAAATAACCCAGTGGTTCCTTCACTGTCATCTTGCTTACAGTAGGTGGAATCCTGGATGAGCTTGACTTAGTTGAAAGTCGAACCCCCCAAAAGTGAAGATTGTTGCCTCTGGCCTCCTTCACTGGGGTGAAAGCTTGCTATCAAGAACTGCCCTTCCCATGCAAACAAAGCCGAAGATCTGTGTTTTACTATTGATGACTTATCTCTGGTGCTCCAAGCCAATTCAGCATGAGTTCATGCACTTCCAGTCCCAGAAATTTCGATTTGCATCTTGAGATTACTGCTATTTTCCAATAGAATAGACTTAACACTATTGTTGCTGTCTGCATTGAAAGCAGCAATAGTTCAGTTCAGTTAGCTTTATTCGATTTTGTTTAAAAACCATAAAAGCGTCAACAATACATAGATAAACACCATAGGGTTACATAAAACATCATAACATTTCATTACAAAAATAGTAAAACAGAATTAAATAGGTATATCGAATCAGCTAATCAATATACATAAATATACATAAATTACATTTTCAATAATCAACTTTAGAACAAGGGCATTAAACAAGCTGCAGTGACATCCTGTCTTGTCTGTAAATTCCTCTTAGTGATGGGTTTTTTAGTATACAATTTTTAAGACAAAAGTTGAAAACCATTAAGGACTAAGAGATTAAATGGCTATTGGTGTAACTAGATATACCGGGGGCTCGGGTAAAAATCGTGCAAATCCCAAGTTTGAATGGAGCCATGTCTCTCCTTGGGGGGGCGAAATCGTAAGTAAGGGACAATATTACTGTTCTTGAATTCGACTAGCACCAGGTCCCCAGCGATGTCCTTGGGCAGCGAGCCCAACCACCCCACCCTCCTGATACCCAAAATGCCACCATCCAGCCCGGGCGGCAGAGGTCTATTTTTCCGCAACCAGGCAATGGCCTTGTCTAGCAGGTCCTGCCGTGACTCGTGTGTTCCCTTGGTGATGGCAGGAACCCCAGAGAGGATAGACACGTATGGGGTGGCCTGTGGAGGCAAGTGGATACATGGCATTCTTGCCAGGGCTGGACGAACCACCATATGAGTTAGTGACGGGGGTTTTGAAGTTACTTTGTGCTCTATGGAAGTTGGTATACAGGGGGGCCGTAGTTGATGTTCGCCATTTTTACAGGTATTAAACTTGTACTTTTCAGGGACAGTGTCAGTGGGAGGGTTGGTGCAGGCGGATACATCCAATTTGTTATTCGGAAGAGGATACTTTTTTATTGCTTCCTCGATGCTGTTCAGCCTATCCCCCAACTCATTTATTTTTAGGACCAAAGGTGAAATAGCAGTTAACAAGAGTTGCTCAATTTGAGACAGTAAAGTCATTTGGGGAGGCAAGACAGGGTCATCTTGCTTGGCCGCGGCCATGTCCAGCGCTGATGTTATTAGATTGGAGGGAGATAATGTTGGGCCACTGCACAGATATTGTATATTTGCATTATTCGCAGTGACAATGTCGCTGTCGTGTTTCCCTCTAATGGTGTGATCCAGGGGTGAGGCGTTTACTTGTTTCTGATCTTTTAATATAGGTGATGATGAGTCCCGTGAGAAGTCATTAGAGATAACACAATTAGGGCTCACAGTAGGGGAGGTTATAACAACATCTGGTGCGTACTTTGTGCCACACAGGGCGTTAAGCTCCTCCCAGATGGACATAGTGTCTATGTTAATGAATGAAACACCGATATAGTCAATATAAGAATTAAAGCATCACAATACCTCCTCCCGTGGTGGAATCAAGTGGGATGGCCCGTCCCGTCCTCCTCGGGTCCTCTGAGGGCCACAGAGGGCCCGCCCTTTGCCCGGGCTTAGCCCGGCGTCCCGCCCGCGTCCCGCGGAGCGGAGCGGAGCGCTGCTTTATGGCGCCTCCTGGCGCTGTCCGGTGTCAGAAGGCAGCGCCGCCGCTGAGGCTGCCGGGAAACGTAGTCCCGGGGCGGCGGCGCTGTTAGGAACAAGAGCGTGACTCCTGGCGGTGGCGGCTGCAGTGGGGGCCTCCTCTCCTCCCCCCTCCGAGTTGGCTGATGTCACCCGCGCTCCGCCGAGCGGAGCGCTGCTTTATGGCGCCTCCTGGCGCTGTCCGGTGTCAGAAGGCAGCGCCGCCGCTGAGGCTGCCGGGAAACGTAGTCCCGGGGCGGCGGCGCTGTTAGGAACAAGAGCGTAACTCCTGGCGGTGGCGGCTGCAGTGGGGGCCTCCTCTCCTCCCCCCTCCGAGTTGGCTGATGTCACCCGCGCTCCGCCGAGCGGAGCGCTGCTTTATGGCGCCTCCTGGCGCTGTCCCGTGTCAGAAGGCAGCGCCGCCGCTGAGGCTGCCGGGAAAGGTAGTCCTGGGGCGGCGGCGCTGTTAGGAACAAGATCGTGACTCCTGGCGGTGGCGGCTGCAGTGGGGGCCTCCTCTCCTCCCCCCTCCGAGTTGGCTGATGTCACCCGCGCTCCGCCGAGCGGAGCGCTGCTTTATGGCGCCTCCTGGCGCTGTCCGGTGTCAGAAGGCAGCGCCGCCGCTGAGGCTGCCGGGAAACGTAGTCCCGGGGCGGCGGCGCTGTTAGGAACAAGAGCGTGACTCCTGGCGGTGGCGGCTGCAGTGGGGGCCTCCTCTCCTCCCCCCTCCGAGTTGGCTGATGTCACCCGCGCTCCGCCGAGCGGAGCGCTGCTTTATGGCGCCTCCTGGCGCTGTCCCGTGTCAGAAGGCAGCGCCGCCGCTGAGGCTGCCGGGAAAGGTAGTCCTGGGGCGGCGGCGCTGTTAGGAACAAGATCGTGACTCCTGGCGGTGGCGGCTGCAGTGGGGGCCTCCTCTCCTCCCCCCTCCGAGTTGGCTGATGTCACCCGCGCTCCGCCGAGCGGAGCGCTGCTTTATGGCGCCTCCTGGCGCTGTCCGGTGTCAGAAGGCAGCGCCGCCGCTGAGGCTGCCGGGAAACGTAGTCCCGGGGCGGCGGCGCTGTTAGGAACAAGAGCGTGACTCGTGTCGGTGGCGGCTGCAGTGGGGGCCTCCTCTCCTCCCCCCTCCGAGTTGGCTGATGTCAAGCAGCAATAGTCTTTATCTGGTTCTTTCTCTTAAACAACTGCCTCTCTTCCCATATAATACAATTGTGGCAGCAAAGAGGCTGACGGACGTTAAGGCCATGTAGTATCTTCAGCGTTTGCAGTCCTCCAGAGGCTTCTTTGGGTGAAATAAGTTATGCACCAAGAACTGGGAGACCCTTTAATCCTAGACTATAAAACCTTATGTGACTCTCTTAATGTAAAATTTGCAACTTTAAATCTGAATCTCCGCTACATTTGATTTGTTGTTGTCCCGGCATGCTACAGACCCGTCAGAATCTTTTAAAACAAATATGGCTGCATAACGGGGTCCGGACAGTGAAAGAAGCAGCTTTGGTTCTTTTTTCCTGCACCTTGCCATCAGACTTGGCCAGATTTGGGAGATGCATGGCCGAGCTGCGCCTAAGGCTTATTGAAGGAGAGGGGCCAGGCAATACCGAGGCATCTTGTCTGTTAAATAATCAGTCTCCAGCAATTAGTTTGTGATGATGCCGTTTTAAATGCCAACCTTAGTAGATATATCAAATTCGCAATAAGGTTGCACTGGTAATATCTCACCTTTTTTAAAGTACATAACGTATTATTCTTTTATTGGTTAAGATAATGCTGGACGTGAACTCATTTTGTATGAATTTTCTAAACAATTGTGATCCTAATTTTTAAAAATGTATGCAAGTCATATTGCAAATGATTTTAAGTAACTGTGCAATAAAATTAAAATTAATTCATTGATTAATTCATTCTCTCTGAATTATGCCACAGTGCCCACGTTTAGAAATACGACTAAAGGTGAAAAGGTCTTTCTGTACCACAGCACTGAGGAATTTACCTCTTGGACTGTGACATTAATCATCACATTTTCCTGGCACTTTCAACATTACATTTGCTTTTCACTTATTGCCCATCTGTCTCAGCTGTGGTTTTGTTCTCGTCTGGGGTGTTCAGAGGGCACTCGTAGAATGTAGCACCGTGCAAAAATATGAACTACTTATTCTAGTAAATGTACTTAGCTCATAGACTTCAATTACATTGTTTTCCTTAGAATATTTGATCCTTAACCCCTACGAGGCGGATGACGAGCTCAGCTCATCATGAGTTACGCCTCTCATTCGCTCATGACGAGCTGAGCTCGTCATGCACCGCTGGTTTTTAGGTCTCGTGGCGTTAAACAGCGCGTAAGCGCTGTCTCGCCAGAGATCTATTGTTGCTGGGTCTCCTTCCCAGGAGACAGCACCTGGCCGCGCGCATTTCCTCTCCAAGGAGGCGATTTCAGCGGGCCACGCGCACGCGAACGCGCTCGCTGTGGCCAGCTGCTGTCTCCTGGGGAGCTGCAACACCACACACGCATGCGCATTCACACAGACACACACACACACGAGCGCCCATGCACGCACGCACGCACATACAGACACACCCCCCCACACATACACACGCGCACGCACACACACACGAGTGCTCCCTCCCTCCCATCCCGTCGCACACAGACACACACAGAAGTACACCAAGACCCCCCCCCAGCCCTTTTCAACTTACCGGGCCAATCTCGGGGGACTCCGCCGCTGCGGCTCTTGCCAGCTCCTTTCCCAGGGCTCCCTCTTGGTCAAGGGAGCCCCGCAACACTTGCGTAACCTCCTGCTGGCGGCCCTAGGGCTCTCCACTGCTCACAGGAGCCCCGGGCCGCAATACGCATTTACTCCGCCTGCCTCCTCTTCCGGTCCGGACGCGGCCCCGCCCCCGTCACAGGCGACATTGCCTGACTTCCGGTGCGTGTGCCAATGGAGACACAAGACTGCAGAAAGGTGTGTTTTGAAGGAAGTTCATGTTACCCTTATTTTCCAGTCTTTTCATTGTCAAGTAATGTAGCGGTATTTGTTAGGGATAAAATATTTTAAAAGTGTGAATTTAGTTTCAACGGAGGCGGCATAAAGAATGTAGCTTTGTATTTTTCTTCATGCCTGTACCAAACAATACACTTCCTGTATTCCAGTCTAGAGGCTAAGATTATTGTGTATCCAAATGCAGTGTTGTCAAAGTTGTTTTTTTTGTAGAATTATAATTAGTTATTTGTGAAAGTCGAAGGATACAGGCTTTACATTGTTTTTTAAGCCATTATATTATGGTGAATGCTTAGCTGTAAAAGCATTTTCTTGAAACAGAACGCAAATACCTTTTCCACAGCACCTCCCGATATAGAATTAAAAAACTGTACTCTGTGTGCCACAATGGCTTCACCTGGTAGCGAAGATCAACACTTTCTGAGACAATATGTCCACAATCTGTAAGTTGTAGCAAACTTTTGTGATCAACCTACCAGACCATATTAAAAAAACATTTTCTGGTTCGAGAGGGTTTGGATGCCTAAGAAGGGACTATAAATTAGGGCCTGGACTTCATAAATACAGCCACACATAACCCACACACACAACCACTCACACGCACAACCCCATACCTCCCCCACACACACACAACCCCCACAACCTCACCCCCCCCCCCCAAGTCAAGATAAAGAGGAAAGTGCTTACTGTAGGTGCAGCTGACAAAAATATTTTCCGTAAGATCCACTCGCCGACTTTACAGAGTTTTTTTTTTAACTGGATAATCCGCAAAACGTGTGGGTATGTATGCAAATTCACTCTCAGGAACTCACCCTTGCTTCGTTCGGCGATTCCAAATAAAATCTACGAAGTCTCTCGCAATTACATTTAGAAAGGTTTTTTTTTTTTTAAATCAACGGAATAAGTGTGCCAGTTAGTTGAGACAATTGTGTGAAAGAGGAGGGCATGAAAGCTCGACTTTGGGCGGGGCATTTTTGCACTGTTATCTCCCATCTGGATGTTTGCGCCTGTGCGCCCCTGGCACAAACAGACACCCATCTGGAAATGTGAGGGCCTGAGCCACGTGTTCAGCCCAAACAAACCTCCCCCATCACACACAAATACATCATATCCTGTATGCAGTGTGGCTTGGTAAGTTTAACGCTCTCGACTGAAACATATGTACTGTGCAGTCCTCGGACTCGAATACAGGTATAGCCAACTCTGTTTCCAAGCGGTGGTAAATTAAGCAACATAAATTGGATGAGAGTAACGCGTTTCATTTATAGCGCCTGGAAACGACAGAAGAAGGAGGGAGAGAAAGACGGAAAACCTCACATAGGCAACCTACAAGAGTGAGATAAAGGGGCAGGGAGTCACTAGATTAGAGAGGCATGAGGTAGATTTAACGCTGCGAAGCTTTGATTTTCGGCCGTAGGCTTCTCAGCCGAGTTTTTAGCACTGGCACGCATTCTTTTACAAATTAAGCACTATGAAACTAAATATGTCAATGAACTGAGCCCCAAGTGATTTGGATGGCTGGCTGAGTATCCATTTGCCTGTGAGGGGTAAGCACGAATGCTGTGTTTTGGGGAGCCGAGTGGTGCACGTGTGTGTTTTAGCAGTGCCTGCAGGGGTAACGCAGGCGGTGGGGGAGGAGGGTATTTATTGCTTCTGATCAAATCTGACGTGGCTGAGTTGGAATTTCAGTTACGATAAATATATATTGCTAATTTGTGGGTAATTAGGTGGACCTTGGAGCTTACTGCACCAAAATCTGCATGCTCCAGTAAATACTGAGCTTTTTCCTCCAATATACATCTGGAGTGTTGACCTGCCGATATTTATAATAAAACTCACAATTTTGATGTACTCAACCGCAGTTACCACACATATCACAATAGGCCATGCCTCATGTTACCTGTAAGGAGTGCCTAATAGTGACTAAATTTGATGGAGACTGCAGTGGTATTTCTCTGATTTGGTAAGATGACGTGTCTGAGAAGAACATATTCCTCAGATGAGAGAAAAACTGAAGGAATAGAGTGTTTGAAATGGTGCAATCTAGGTGGGGTAGGGGGCTGAAAAAATGTTGGGCGAAAGGGGTTGAAGGAAGGTGGGACTCGAGGAACCCAGGGACCAGTGCAAAGAAGATCAGAAAATATCAGGCATAAGGGACTCCATGTGCTATATAAAAAGGATATCTCATACGTTGAGAGGCAGAAGAGTATTTTGGTGTGTTAAAGTAGCAGAAGCATAGGGCCCCGAAGCCGGCGGATATCTGTGGTTTCTATTTTTTGTGAATGAGGAAATGTGTGATGTAAGCAGGACCATTCACAAAACAGACTGACATGTACTCCGGTGTCCGAAATAGATTTGATACATTTATTAATATAAAAAGTGGTTACGAGACAGCAATAGCTATAGCTGTATGTGAGTGTGTCCTTTTTTACGGGAGATCCCCATATCTGCTTGTCTTACTGCGCCATTTGTGGTGGGAATCAGCCCCTACAGCGTCGGTGCCAGGAATGCACGGTCCAGGAATCATAGATTTCTTCATTGGCAAAATAGAACGTCGCACACTTTGCTCTCCGATATTGAGCTTATTGTCAGCACGTTTCGGCCTTGTGAATAATGCTTTGGATCATGGCAACAAATGAAATACTATTGCTTTGCATTATGGGATCTTCTGTTGTAGTTTTACAAATTAGACCTTATAATTCAGTTACAAGTCCGGCCTTTAGTATGCCAGCATTCTTTCCCCCTATTGTTCAGGGTGAGAAAAATGAAAAACACTGTCAGTCAAAACAAGTTTGGAGCAAAAAAGTTTTTTTTGCATTGTGTGGGGTTCTGTCTGTGTGTGGGGTTCTGTGTGTGTGTGTGTGTGTGGGGGGGTTCTGTGTGTGTGTGGCTCTGTGTGTGCGTGGTGCATGTGGCTCTGTGTGTGTGGGTGCAAATGCAATAGGTCTTGCATTTGTGAGAGATTAGGCTATTGGCATTGTAAATGACAATGCCATTTATTTATCTGTTTCAAAACCAACACATAAATAAAAATGTTGTCATTTACAATGCCAATAGCTCTAACTTTTGCAAAGGCGAGACCGTTGCATTGTAAATGCTTGTTTTTCTTAGTCTTCTTTTTTTTTGTCCCCTAATGTCTGTGCCTCTCTGATCAATAGTACACAATTGTTTTGAGATAACTTGCCCTCGTTCTATTTCAACAAGATCAGGAGTGTTTTTGAGAAAGTTGGTTCATCTAAACTCACAGATCTGGTGGTCTCATCCTCCCAACCAGAACATTTGGTCAAAAAGATTAGAGAACATTCTCTAATGTCTCATGTGGAAGTCAGCTGTGCTCTACTGATCCCAAAGGTCCGTGCCTGTTTCAATCTATGGTCCCTGCCCTTACGTCATTGCCGTCTGATTCATCTATACGTCACTCAGTGCGCTAACTTCTAGATTTCTTTAACAATGGAATCATGACTCTTCTTCTGAAGAAGGTGGGGGCTAGACCCAAGAGAACTGAATAATTATATACCAAATACTGTGCTGCCAGCCCTTTGCTGAAATCGTGGTGCCACATGTGGCCCAGTGGCTCTCTTGTTTCACCACAGAACCTCCATCTTATTGGTCATCATAACCTATCTTTTCCTGGGGTGAAATCTGCCATTTTGGGCTCCAGCTCTGAGATGCTGCTTGATGGAATGAATTGTTAGTAAAAGGAACTTGATTCTGGGTGTCCAAGTGGCATTTCTGGACCTTCTCCTCAAGGACAGAATCCCCAATGACAGTGAGGGAACCTGTTCCTTTAATAGGTGTGTTTCCTTCACTCTGCAGATATGACTTTTTCTTTCCCATAATCAAATTTGATTTAAGTGGCTACATATCCAGTTGACGACTCAGCCATGGATAAAAGTATGTGGAATAGCGATCTGCCAGGCACCTTCTCCATAATGACAGAAAATATTGTTAACATGTGCCCCATCACTCTTTATGGATCGGGCAGTTTTACTGTGCCAGTGGAATGATTTTGATCAACCGCTTGTTGGTACGCCATACCAGGAGGAGACGTTTGCCTTAGAAATTTACTATAGAATAGAAGTTACAAAGTGCACATTGACTATACCCATCGAGAATCCGTAGCCATCTGTATCTCTCTTAGCAACTGATGAAAAAGAATGAGTCCAGTTTGAACACAAGCAGATATTTACTACTGTACTCATCCATAAATATCAACAGTAGCCTCTGCGGTACAATCTCTTTCGTAAACCCTGCTGGGTTATGCTATCGTTATGTTGATTTAAGAGCTAAAATGAAAAGGGCCAGCTGTGCCTGGTCTGTATTTGCTGAACTTGGGAGCTTCCACATTCAACTGTCATTGGTCTAAAAATTCAGTTTTCAGGTAGTCTATGATATGTGGAAAAATTCTCAATAAGTCTTCTGAGTCTGTGGAAGCCGCTCCTTTGCTGCAGCTTTTAAGCAGGTTGGCTGTCGTGTCTGATGAGCTGTAATTAAGGACTGTTGTACACTAGGCCTCTTCTGAGAGTCAGTGCAGGACATTTGTACCTTCTTTCTTAAGTGACATGGGGAGATAAGCACTCAGTTGTTTAACTTAAGTATGTTTCCGATTCCTTCTTCAGATCTACCATCTTTTTCGACCACTTAGCCCAACCTTGTACCAGAGTATCCTGCTCGCCACAAGGGCAACCAGCTATGGAAATGTTGGAGTATTTCCTAAGGCTGATCTTGTAGCCCAAATCAATAGTCCTTGGTTAAAAATACGTACTGCATCTTTTAGCTTCTATTGTTACAGGCCAACACTAGCATTAATCGGTGTCGAGTTATTCTAGCTGTTTTAGCTTCAGTAACACTATTTGGAATGTATGCCTCATTATGACCTTCACCGTGCTGCTTTAGAGTGAATACTAGGCAATTACATTTGTTTACACCTTATATTCTTCAGATCGTGCTTCAGACAGCTATTAGACTAAAGGAAGCTCATTGTACACCCAGTTTACAATGTCCCTCAGAACACGGCCGCCGAGAAAACACAGGGGGTGAGGGCTAATCATAAAGGTGAACTTTAGGTGGGAATTTCTTTTATTTAAACTTCAGAAAAATAATTTTAATTAAATATATATTTAAAATAATTCAATGTTAAATTGAAATTAAATTATTAATGCTGTTACATTTCTCTTTTGTTCTATATTTAAAATAAATATTTTTTAAAAGCACAATATTTAACATAAACATGATTTATTTTTCATGTTTAATAAACATTTTTACTTTTCCCTATACTTTACCAAAGGGAGATCTCTGGAGATCAGCAAGTCTGTCTTTTTACCACATCGCAGACAAGGATCTGAAGGGCCATATTTGTAATAAAAGAACTGGCCTAACAAATGACATAATTTAATGTATTTATTTATTGATATACAGTCAATGGGACCCTGGAATCCCTGTATAAAATGCTGTCTCTAATTTCCTTATTATGACTTCTGACATCTCTAGTTGCCTGTAGTAAAGAAATTACATAGCTGCTCCAACATTATTACGGTTGAGTTTTGGCAGTACAATGCCTGCTGCCGGAGCCGGCAGCCAAGGATGTTATGTTATGTTATGTTAATGTAGCTTATATAGCGCTCAGCTGCCCCAGCGAAGGGGCGTCCCGGCGCTTCCAGCTACGAGGTGTAACACGCACAGTAACCTGAAACCATGGTGGCTGCCAGAATTAAGTGGTATGTGGGAAGGAATACATTGCCATCTACTAAACATTATAAGGATAGGGAAGTCACCTTGGAGTTCCATGACCTTGTAAAGGAATTCGGTCTTCGGCCTTGTTCCTCTATACAGTCACAGAACTTCTCTGTGACTTCCAATATCTTTGTAATGTACAGCAGGGGGTATTTTATCCCATATATGAATCTCCAACTGGCACTAGAAGAGTATTGTAGTGCTAGGAACAGAGAAATCAAGAGGAGAAGGTTAAGTAAGAGGTAGGGGGATACGAGACAGAGTAACATAAACCTTTTGTTTTCAAATTTTTCAAGATTCTGAAGTAATCTGAGATTTGGCAAGGCTTCCCAACGTTTTTCAAAGGTGTGGACCAAGGAACTGATAAGCTCTGCCCCATAGCGTTCCCTTTTGAAATATGGTACTTTCAGCAAATATAAGCCATCAGATGTATTTGGTTGAACAGATTTATGAGGCATTATCAGATCAGAAAGAAATATTGGGCCAGGTCTCAAGTAGGCTCACTGGAACAGAGCACAGCACCTTAAACCGGATGCACTGCTTAGCTTGCAACCAGCAAAGTGCATGCAGAGCTGCTGACAAATAGTGAAACTTCTGAAGCCCACTTGCCAGTCATATTTTAATCTTCTGCAACTTTTACAGCCTGCACACCAATGCCTAATTGCCATATTTGAATGCAAGGAAATATTTGCTGCAATGAAAGAAGTCTGCCTTCCCCTTTCCTCTGAAATCAAAAGAAGGTATTTACCAGCAATCTTAGCATAAAAAACAGGAGGACCAAACTTTCTGAACTTGGGCTTTGAAATCTAGGTCTGGGTCAAAAATAACGCTCAGGTTTTTGGCCCTTTTGTTAGAGGACACTCTTGATATCAGAATAACCTCCGTGGGGCCAGGCAACAGGGTCACCTCCTAAAATCAGGACCCTGTTTTGTTGCCACCAGTTGAAAATAGTTGGATGCCATCCAAGCCTAGATGGCTGTGAGAAACACTTTCAGAAGCCCCACACCACCTGAGATATACAGACTGAATTCCATCGGCATTAAAGTGTGCCTTGAAACCAAACAGCTGAACATAGAAACGGAATAATATTCAGAAAGCGTTGAGCATTGCGGTACATTGTAGGTGATGGAATATTCATCAGAGCTAAATGGTCGGAGAGCCACAGCCTTGGTGCGATTGCTGAGAAAAGATTCAAACCTTCCCAGCACTGGACTTGTTAAACTAAAACGCTGTCAAATAAATGTTATTATGGTGCTGCAAGAACATGGTAACATAGTGGCTTTCACACTTACATCCATGCCAGATCTCTTGCGCTCAAACGTTATGTTTCCACTGTACAGAAATATTTTAGAGTACCTACCAGTCGATGACATTGTCTTCACCCAATGTTTGGGAAGCTGATGGTTCTAAAATCACCTGCTGTTCTTTAAGTGGGGAGAACAGTCCAATCGTTGTAAGGCTTATGAAGTTTATGGATGTTGCCCAATTAAATCTAAAAGAAAATCTGATTAAGAAAAGATTATGTAAAGCACTAGCGTCAACTGAGTTTGAAATGGGATAATTATATCTCTAGGAAATTTTGTTAATGCTATGCTATTGCCATATTACATGTTTTGAGTCATTTATTAATATGTTTTAGGTTTTGTGTTCTGAAGGATAGATTTTAATGTTTTAGATACTTAATTTTTGTTGTGAAAAAAGGGTATTTCGTGTTGTTTTGATTATAGTTAACCTTACAATATACATATACTTGAGTCATCCTAGAGCCATACTCCTTTATTAGGATATAAAGAATAAGATGTCATAAGAAACAATGGTCAGTGATTTATTAAGTATAGTTCCTAAGAAAACTAAAAAATTTTAAAGTTATCATGGTAACTTAAAAAAAAACGTTCTAGTCTATAACGTCTGTAATAAATATTCATTGAGTCAGAGTTAAATCTCACATTAATAGCTTCTGAAATTGTCGAGATATTACACTTTAAAAAAATTAGCTTAACTTTAGTTTCCCGGCATAGTTTAATGCAGGAAAGATAAATACAGCGTGAATTAAGTTCTGTTGAGCGCACACACACGCAGACTACAACTCTTGTTGGAGTGATGCCCAGGGATAAGTCAGTAGCTGTCTCCAATTGAGAGACCTCTCACTCTAAGATCAATATAAAAATGTCGACCTTCAGGTTTCAATTTTGCCCTTGAATAAAATGTCATTCTTCCTGGTGTACCATAACTACACATTGGGGAGAATCTACTGCATGCACAGGAGAAAATATGTGATCCAGCCCCAGTCCCTTGTCCTTTTGCTTGGGAAATGTTCAATTAGCTTTGTTTTGGGAGAATGAAAACAAGAGAGTATCTTCCATCCTTGTCTAGTTGTTTAGCAGAGGCTGAGGACACCATCCGGGACCCAAGAAGCCCGGTGAGTCAAGTAACCTTTGAGGAATCTGTGAGTCACCAACGCAGGAGCTCTGATAACCCACTCTCAATCACGCCAACTTAGGTATAGCGGAGACAAGCGTGTGAGTACAAACACAGGCGAGCAAGAGATGGAAAACACCCTCCCCACAGGAAAACCAAAATTCAACCACACTGTTGTAGAGGTGACAAGCCTCTGCACAACAAAAGGCCTGCCACTACGTTCCAACACGTTTGTTAACTTTTGTTTTAGTACACTGCGATATGTCTGAGCTAGAAATAAAAAGAGTTTTGGTTAAAAGCTGCAATTTTTCAGAAGACAATGGATTATGTGGCTAGTGCAGCCAAACGATAATTTTGTGGGGAAAAAACGCAGCGGCAGAAGTGAATGAGTCCAGTGGCCTTACTTATAGCAGAGCTACAAAAGGTGTTAAAGGTTTTTTTCAGGGCCTTGATCCCACCAGGAATCTGACTAGACCTATAGTTTAAGGTACTGGTACGGAGATATATAGGTCCAGTGAAGCCTCAGATTGTTTCTCATCTGCATCATGGTGGTTGAGTTTTGTAGCTTCAGATTGACTTTATGTATTCCATGGAGTGGGGTGTTATAACTTAAGATGGCACTTTGAAGAAGATAAAGACAATATTGGAAAGATTAGTCAAATTATTTATTTAAGGTCAATTCTTTTAGGAGGGAGCTTGCCAGCCAACAGCCCCCACTCGGAGCATCAACTATAAAAACTTTCTTAGAACCAGAATGCTCTGTCATCATTCGTCATAGCAAAGAGAAAAGGATGCTAAGCCTTTTCCGCCCTTAAATAACAAACATAATAATATAGTAAACAATAGAATGAGTCATGTTTACAAGGTACAAATTGCCAGAGTTGACATAGCAGCAGTATATTTATTTACAAAATAACCTTACAGCAAACCTACTTACACATCATAAATCTAATTTCATACATTGAATGCCTAATATACTTTATAGTCCTCAAACCATTTGGGCACTTGGCATGTTCTACCAAAGATACGTGACTCCATGCCACAATCCTCTGTACGCTCCTTCACACCACCTGCCAAAGACTTGAGTAACTTCACCACCTTCTTGTGATTGCATATATTTCTATCACTCACTGGAACTGAATAATGGCCAACACTCCTTACCTGAAGGGGCTCAGAAACTTGCATAAACCATTGGTGATTCAGCATCCCTATGTCATACATACCTGGCCAATTCGCCCTTAATTTTTTGCCCTCACTCTCTTCTTCTATACACTCTTAGACAGCAATGCCCCAGGCTTTCCGCTTCTCGTGATTTCAAAAGTTGTCTTTCCCAAACAACTGCTGGGTGTGGTCCAAAATGAGCAAACCAAATTGTTCACTGCATTCTTCCACTGAGCTCCACTACACAGGGCTAACTCCAAACCATCTTTAAAAGCTCTAGTCCACACCTCCGTCAACCCATTTCCTTGGGCATAACAGTCAAACAATTCGAAATATTCAATCTCCCTTACCACCAAAAAATGTCATGGTATGTGGCAGAAACAGCACTCCATTTTTCATTGCCATAATCTCGGGCATTCCCCTGCTTTCCCACAATTCTTCAAGAAGCTTGATAGCCTTATGCTTAGTAACCTGACTGATACATGTTGCTTCTTGCCATCATCAATGATAGTCTATAACCTCCGCAGCACACTTGAGGGTGCTGCCCAAAACACTTCATAGATTTAAGATATCTACGCCAATTTTCTTCCTTGAAGCATCAATCTTGTCAGCCTCAGCAAGTGGCTACTGTACAACGTTTTGTGACTTGCTAACAGGCCCTAGCACACATATATGACCTCTTTGTACACATTAATGGTGTAAGGCAAATTTTAACACAACCATGTATAGTAATATTGCTGTAGATTTAATATTCATTCCAGGTGCTCCAGCCAACGTCGCTACAGGGATATGACCCGCGACTTCCTCAGGGCTGTATTGTTTTTGTAGAGTAAATTCTGCCACCATGGTCTCATGAGGAACTGAGGACAGACCACATGGACTCAGGGCGCAAATAAGCGAATGTCCACGAGCTGCTAATCACAGCATCACACCCAAGGAATTACTGACACGACACGACACGACACGACACGACATTACGTATGTGTCAGGCGAAGTTTCTACAAGAAACCGGTATCGTGAATATTATCCCAGCCCAATTACGACCGGGACGGAATTACAACCAGCAGGAAGGCAGAATTTACTCTACTTGAAGTACGTGGTAATATGCAAATGTTTTGTGACCGCTTAACGGCTTAACGGCTAGGGCGCTCGACCTCGGACCTGGAGAACTGGGTTTGAGTCTCGGTAACGACGCCAAAACCTCCTGTGATTCTGGGCAAATCACTTAATCTCCCCGTGCCTAAAAATTAATGTGTGTCCTCATGTAACGTAACATGTAACGTAACTGGTGCTATGTAAAGCGCTCTGATACCCGATTCAGTTCGGGTCTAGTTCGCGCTATATAAAACTCTGCCAAATAAAAAAATTCACGGTCGCAAAACATTCATGCATACTGTTAGGATTCTGTATTTTGAAGGGACGCCCTAAACACAACCCTTCCAAATACCGAATCGCAAATTGGGGTTGGCTGCAGCTGAAAATCATTTTTTGCGTTCGTGAACAGGCCAATTTGCAGAATCTGCCCATTTGCAAAGGCAAAAATGCTTGATGCATGTGCCCCAGAATGATTGGCATCCAAAAGGAGGTGCTTGTCACTCGTTGGCAGTGAAAAATATGAGAACAATAGGGAAAGGAATTTATTTAAGATCAACTGTATTAGGAGGAAGCTTGGAAGCCAACGGCTTCCACTCTGACCATCAACAATAAAAACTATTCTGAGAGCTAGAATGCACTCTCAACCTTCATCGTGGTAAAGAGAGCAGCATGCCACACACCTCTTATGAATCATGATGGTTGGTCAGTGTAGCATTAGATGGAGTCTTGGATTCATCACGATAGGCTCATCAAATGAGGGTGTTGTCCGTTTAATGGAGCCTGTTGTACATAATTAAGGTCAGGAGGTTAGTTTGAAATGACATCTCTTATGTCTCATAAGGGTGAGGTGCAGTAGCCTGAGTTGCTTACTCACGCACACCCTAAAAGTTGGGTGTTGTTGCATTAGATGGAATATCCTACACACCATTACTTTGAGATGCTCTAGTCTCTGACGGTATACAACCTTTACAACGCAACTTTTACCACGACCTACCATTACCACGCAACTTTTACAACGCAGGACCCTTTACCACGCATACCATTACAACGCTGGTATTTACAACGCAGGTACTTTTACAACGCATACCATTACAACGTAAGTATTGGTAAGTATATAATTTTATTTAAAATATTTTAGGTTTGGGTTTTGGGTAAATGGGTATTTTTAGGGTTCAGGGTCAGTTTTCAGTTTTTGGGTAAAGGGGTATTTTTAGGGTTCAGGGTCAGTTTTCAGTTTTTGGGTAAAGGGGTATTTTTAGGGTTCAGGGTCAGTTTTCAGTTTTTGGGTAAAGGGGTATTTTTAGGGTTCAGGGTCAGTTTTCAGTTTTTGGGTACAGGGGTATTTTTAGGGTTCAGGGTCAGTTTTCAGTTTTTGGGTAAAGGGGTATTTTTAGGGTTCAGGGTCAGTTTTCAGTTTTTGGGTAAAGGGGTATTTTTAGGGTTCAGGGTCAGTTTTCAGTTTTTGGGTACAGGGGTATTTTTAGGGTTCAGGGTCAGTTTTCAGTTTTTGGGTAAAGGGGTATTTTTAGGGTTCAGGGTCAGTTTTCAGTTTTTGGGTACAGGGGTATTTTTAGGGTTCAGGGTCAGTTTTCAGTTTTTGGGGTACAGGGGTATTTTTGGGGTGCAGGGGTATTTTTAGGGTTCAGGGTCAGTTTTCAGTTTTTGGGGTACAGGGGTATTTTTAGGGTTCAGGGCTGGGTTTGGGTTTTGGGGTTCAGGGGTATTTTTAGGTTTTAGGGCTGGGTTTGGGTTTTGGGGTACAGGGGTATTTTTAACATATATATTTAAAAATTAATAATTAAATATTAACATAAATAATTAAAATATTAAATATTAAAATAATAATTTATTAATTAAAAAAAATATTATTAATAATTATTTTACCATATTATTTACTTACCTATACTTACGTTGTAATGGTATGCGTTGTAATAGTACCTGCGTTGTAAATACCAGCGTTGTAATGGTATGCGTGGTAAAGGGTCCTGCGTTGTAAAAAATGCGTGGTAATGGTCTGCGTGGTAAAAGTCCGCGTTGTAACGTCATATATCCGTCTCTGACCCATGTGCATTATGACTGGTGAGTATGGTAGTCTCTGACAAAGGATCGTTTATTAGTGTGCAGAGTTTTATGATTTGAACGTGATCTTGTAAAGTTAGGTTCCACGCATTTTTCTTAAGGTCAGAAGATGTTAAACAGATTGGATGAATAGCAAGAGCAAACTGCGTAGGTGATCGTATTGTCCAATCTTTTTCATGGGTAAGGGAGCGAAAGTACATTTTCAATCTTTTTAATAGTTATTAAAAAACATGGAGTAAGGCATTGCTTGAAACAGATTGTAAACAGTCCTTCTGTGAAGTTATTTCTTTCCACTGCTGATCTTTTTTTGGATAAATGGGGCTGTTCACACTCAAACCTTCTTATGTTTTTTCCACGAAAAAATATCCAGGCCAAATTTTTGTCTTTTCTCCCCGCACATGTTGGGGATTCTAAAGGTCCCCAGCATGTCATGAAAAAATACATATTTATGAAGGAACAAGGGGTTCATTTCCTAAGGATGGTTCACACCATTATCTATAGTCAAACAATAAACTCTATAGCAATCTGTAGTAAAGTCCTATACAAAGCAATTTTATTGAATGTTTTCAGAAAAGAGCCAGAGAGCGGCTTAAAAGGAAACAGGAAAACTGAACAATTTATATACACAAATACTCAGAAATGTACAGGATGGTGCGAAAAATATTTAATTTGCACCATATAATGTCATATAGAGCCCATGCTATTCTTGTATTTCAAAAAATCATTAGAAATAATAATGGTGCTTTATGGTCGACGACGTTTCGATCTCTCATTGAAATATGGGGTTCATCATCAGAACTTATGATATATGCCTGAGGAAGGAAATGCCTGTTGAGTGAGTTCTGGCCCGGTGTAGTAATGTGGATGAAGAGGGTCAAATCCCACAGCCTGCTCGAGATTGCAGAAACACAACAAGATTGTTGAATATCGGAGGCAGGGGCGGAATTTCCGTAGTCGTGATACGCAAAACTCCGCGAAATGGTAAAAAATCTCCACGAGCACGCAAAGTTCAGCAACCATGCGGAATTGCTTGTTCCGCCCGTTTGCGTTCCTTTTTTCCTGTTCGGGAATGCTGTTTGGGTGCTTGGGGGGGATATATCTTGAGAACACGCATTTTGACAGCGCGAACAAACAAAAAAATCAGCGAAGCTGCTGAATTTTTGGCAATTCCGCGTTCTCCGCGGAACGCAAAATTACCCAAAATTTAGCAAATTCCGCAAGCAGAATGGAATTTACTGCCCAGGCCTACCATCAGTGCATATTTCTGAGCAGCAGGAGTCACTGCGTTCCGATGATCAGGCCATGCCCGAGAAGAGCTCCGAGTCAGTGGGGGCAGCACCGGAGAATTGCACTTCTATTGTGGGTCAGAACCCTGACTGGAGGTTGTTTATCAGTGGCTTTTTTAACACTTTATTTAAGTTGTATTGAAAGTAATACAAACAAAGCTGTGCAAGTCACATAGTTAGAGATGGAATACATTATACAATGCGATATACTGAAAAGAATCGTAAACAAATATGACTTGAAAGACCTCTCTATATTGTCTTCTATGGTTTACCTATATTGCAGCATAAGGAGAAAATCATGGCATTTAGAAATCATGCCCATCATCCTTTTTAGACAGAGCAGGATTAATAATTATCATGGTTTTACAATTGTGTATAATAAACTCAACAGAATATATTTGAAGCTTGTTCCAGGTTGTCACAAGCTTAGCTGTGCATGTCGCTCTAAATATGTCCTCAATGGGCCCCACACATCTTTGGGCTTACTCTGAGATGGCACAACAGTCAGCAGCTTCATAGCAATTAACCACAGCGTGCAGTCAGCGATACTGGGCAAGGGGCACCACATCCAGCCCATAGCAATCCTGTCCTTAGCAAGTAATAGCAGCAGCGAAGTAAGCCTGCTTACTGAGACCGTGATATTAGCTATGTGCCCTAACAGAGCCACCAAAGTGTTCATAGGGGTGTGGCCAACATGGTAGCCGGGACTGTTGCTAAAATTTGAGCTCTGATAAACCACCCCAGCACAAAGCATCTTGCACGGCTCCTAAGCCCCCACTACTATAGGATAGCAATGGGACACCCATCGACACCCACCGCTGGCTCCCAATGGTCCCCTAAGGCCGAGCACCACAACGGACAGCCGGAGTGAGGGTGTCCTAGCGTTGCCTGCTGCCTCTGCACCGCTGTACCAGCACGCTCTTCTTTCTGTCACAACCTGAGCACATGTGCCCGGAGGACCAAAGACCATGAAGAAGGCTGTGATTACGCCAGATCATTAAAGGATATTGGGGACTCACAACCATTCTTCCTACACTGAAGGCTCGAGATCTACCTTCCACTCCTCATACTGGGTGCTGGATCCATGAGATCCGGCCCCAATGCAGAGGAGCTCGCCGTGCCGCCAACCACCACCAGGGTAACATAGAAACAAACTGCATTACCGCCGGCACCCAGCACTTCCCTGAAGCAGCAGAAGCACATGACTCTCAGAAGGGCGCGGCCTAACGTGACCTGTTGCCCGTGAACTGCTGCATGACGCTTCTCCTCACCCCTCCAGAGAACCCTACATTAGTGCCTGGGGAGGTGGGGAGCCACAGAGAAGTCTGGTTTTGTTGCTTGGCCGCTAACTGACACCGCAGCCTTTGGTGATCATATAAAGAGGATGTACAACCCCTGGCCCCCTCTGAGCGCTGCAGACCCAGGTTCCCCTCTCTGCACTACGGATTAAAATCCACCATCCTAACCAGGACATACAAGGAGGTAGACTGGCAGCACCTCAGGCTAAAGGTCAGAGATCAGGACTCTAGACCACAAGGCCTAATTCTAGGCAGAACTCAGGCAGGAATAGCGATCCTCCTGGCCTCTGTTTCATTTAACTGTTATACGAACATCCCGTGCAGCCCGAAGACTTGCAGTAACAAGACTCCGATAAGGAGGCTAGCATGGAGCAGACCACAGCCTAGAGGAGCCTGGCTGCGGCATGCTGCACCCCACCCTTGCCCACACTGGTCCTTTGTGATTGAACTGGTGAGCTATACCATGAGGAAAGCCAAAGGTGGCAAACACCCCACACCAATGGAGTAGGGGGACACACCAAAGCAACCATTAGCACCAGAAGCCAACAACTCCACCGTGGTAGACAAGTCTTTGCGGGACCACACAGGAAAGTTCAGCGAAATACTTGCGAAATACTTGCAGCTATCCTGGACATCAAATTTCCCCTAGAGCCCAAACTGGAAGCTCTCACATTAAACGTAGGCCTCATATGTGCTGACCATAAAAAGAGGGAGGATGAGAATGAAGATAAGAATTAATTCACTATGGCTGCCCTCAGTCCCACAGTAAAGGACTCATAATCCAACATCAAGGCCATCCAAGAGGAGGTACACCAGCTGAAAATGAGAATACATAATGCTGAGGGTCCCGCACAACAAAATAACATCCATATAGTTGGTCTACCCGAACCAGCCGAAGGCCTCAGCATAGTGCTATTTTTGGAGGACTGGTTGGTTGCAAATGTTGTTAGGGATCAGCAATCCACTTTCTTCTCAGTTTAATGGGCACACTGTGCCAGCCAGCCATCCTCCCCAGGAGCATACCCTAGACCAGAGGTGGCTTGTGTGTTCAATTACCATGACAGACACCATATTATACAGGTGACTCGAGTAAAGGGACCCTGACAAATGGAAAACGGCATGGTGACCATTTACCTGGATTACATGTCGGAGGTCCAAAAGAGGAGAGACTCCTTCTATAAAGTGAAGCAAATTCTCAGCGAATAGAACATTTGTTATGCACTGCTGTTCCCCGCTAAGCTGAAGATTATGCACCAGGACATCATCAAGTTCTTCTTTTCTTTCTTTTCCAGAGTTTTATATAGCACAAACTTGACCTGAAGGTATCTGAGCGCTTTACATGAGCACCAGTTGTGTTACATAAGGGCACATTTATTTTTGTTAGGCACGGGGAGATTAAGTGATTTTAGCCAGAACCACAGGATGTTGAGTGGCATTGCTGAGACTTGAACCCGGTTCCCCAGATTTGAGGTTGACCGCCTTAGCCGTTAGGCCCCATCCTCTCCCCATCCGGAGGAAGGAGAGGTGACTATGACAACTGGATGACTGAGCAAGCCGGTTGTCCCCAAAAGAGGTGACCCAAAAATGCCCCACCTAGGGAACAGGTCAACATGGAGCGGGCAATGGCAAAGGTAGAACAGCGAACTGGCATGCCGCTTTTCTTCGCAGGGTGGCTATTGCAGGGTTTTCACCAGAACACCACTCTGATTACAGGGACGCAAATATGGCCTTGGCAGACTTTTTTTTCCATGGAGGACCAGAGTTGACCCTGATGACATCGGACAGGGTACTTCAGACTATATGGTACCCACTCCGTCTCCTCCCAAGACTGAGAGAGAAGGGTGAACTCCTGAGCCCATGGCTGGACACTTAACACTGAACTGTGCCGCAGAGGTAACTAGGTGGTGGGAGGGCAATTGCCTATCCAGCTGGGGTGAACCCCACAAGACCATTACCTCTCCATTTCCCTCACGTTTGGGGGAATCATGGACTGAAGCAACGCAGTGCAAATGGGTGAGCACCAGTTGGTGTGTCAACTTGGGGACAGAAGTTATGTTGGGGTTCATTTGTAAATGTAAATGTAAATGTAAGGCTCATTTGTACCGCGCTAACAATCGCTCCAGGGAGCATCTCGGCGCCAATAGGTAGACAACCAGATGTAACAGTTGCCTCACTGCTTTAGGGAGACCAAGACCGGAGTCACACTAATGCTCTGGCAGTTGAGTCTGGAAGGTTGTAAATCCAGGTTTTCAGTTGTTTGCGGAAATCAGATTCCTTATCCAGTGCTCTTAATGGTGGGGGGAGGGCATTCCAAGCTTTAGCACCCAATACCGCTAGGGATTTACCCCCACGGGTTTTAAGTCTGAACCCTGGAATGGTCAAAAGATTGGCATTTGAGGACCGTAGTGCTCGTGTTGGGCAATATTTTACAAATTTTTTCCTAAGGTATAGAGGGCCTAAGTTGTGTACAGCACGAAAGGTAATTGTCAGTACTTTGTGCAGGACCCTTTTGGTTATAGGCAGCCAGTGTAGTAAATTAAGGGCTTTGGTTGCTGAGGTTTTTCTTGGCCATTTCAAAACTAGCCTTGCCGCCGCATGCTGTACCATCTGGAGTTTATGGGTGACCACCTTGTTGGTACCAGCATACAGGCTGTTGCAATAGTCAATACGAGAAGAAACTAGTGCAACCGTGACTGTTTTCCTTGCTTCGAGGGGCAGCAAGTCAAAGAACTTCTTGAGCAGTTTTATCACCCCGAAGCAAGTGCCTGCCACTTTAGACGCCTGATGTTTAAAGGATAAATCGGCGTCAAATTTGTTTGTTGCAAACATTTTTATTATACTCATACGATGTTGGTATTAGCTTCCGCACATGCAAGATAGTAGGCGAGAGCATGGTTGCCGATAGTAGGGAAGGCATTGATACACCCCACACACAAGTCAACACTTGGGAGACTCAGCACCTCCTGCAAGACCCTGTTGTAATATTCTAACATGGAATGTCAGGGGAGGGGCTAATTATATCAAACAGCACATCGTTCAGTCATACCTGAAACGCTGCCAAATACACATTGCCTGCCTGCAAGAAACCCAGCTCACTAGGGAAGAAGTAGCAAAATTCGCTGATCGCACTCTATGCTCCTAACTGAAATCAAGCCGACTTCCTCTGACTCTCCATTCTCATAAACGCTCAGACCCAATATATGTCGGTGGGGATTTTAACACAGTTCCTAACACAGACCTAAACATATCCACCTCCCCACCCCCCCAATGTCAGACACCTCATGCATATTGATCAAAAAAGCATTGCAACAATAGGCATCACATATGCAGGTGATGGGTGTTTGGCACTTATTGCACCTGGAGGCACAGGAATATTCACATTTCTCAGTGATGCACGACACACTCATGCGCATCGACCTTCTCTATTGTAGCCCTGAACTAGTCAGTAGGGTCAGGACTGCTGAATACCTAGGGCACACACTCTCTGATCACAACCCTCCTTCGGGGAGGCGCCCATTTGGCCATCTCAAAGTGGTGCCTTCCTACAGAGACCAATATTTCTTGAATAACGCAGGTACATGTTTGGGCGTCCAAACAGAATGAGACGCTGTCAAGGTCATTTTGAAAGGGGGTTCTGAATTAAGCCAATCTATGGTAATAAATTGGTGCTCTGGCAACAGCTCGCGGCTTTAGAAACAGATATACGTAAACTAACAATTACCACGGTGAGTGACCCCGAAGCCTTGCACTGACTAGTGCAAAAATAGCAGGACTATAAGGCAGCCCTGGCTTGACTGTGTAAATTAGACAACAGGGAATATGTGGCTCGCCAACACTCGGAGGGTTGACTGCTCGCCTGGTTCCTATGATCCGAGACTCCCATGACTCCAATAGCAGCATTAAGGTCACACCAGAGTAGGATAGTAAATACAAGGCACAGATTAATGAATGAGACATTTACAGAGTTTTACACTGGGCTTTGCAACTCTTCACTGGAGGCGGATGACTCGGACATTGAGGGATACTTGGGTGCACAGCACCTACTGACAGTGTCCTCCCTTACAACAGGTAGAGTTAGACGCCCCTCTGGTGCTGTAGGAGATACATGCAGCTATTAAACAAATGGCAAAAGGAAACACTCCAGATATGTACGGGTTACTGCTGGAACTCTACACCTCTCATATGCAACAATTGGCCCCAAGACTGTTGCAAGTGTACAGAATGGCAGAAACCAATGAAAGGTTCCCGACCTCCATGAGGAAGGCAATACTCATTGTTCTCCCAAAACCAGTCAGGGACCCACTGTTAGTGAGCTGCTACCGCCCATTATTACTCATGAATCTAGATTGCAAAATACTGGGGAAAATCTTGGGAAACCGATTGGTGCCCATAGCCTAGGCATTGGTGGAAGTGGACCAGAATGGCTTTATTCAGGGCAGAAGCACTTTCCTAAAGCTCTGCTGCTTGCTTCTGGTTATGAAGTGGGCTTGCTCCTCAGGGATTAACCCATGGGCGGCCTCGCTTGATATCGAGAAAGCATTTGTCATGTTGGGTGGCTATACCTGATGATGGTGCTTCGCAAGTTGCACATTGGTAGCAGGCTCTTCTCCTGGGTTAGGCTGCTTTACACCATCCCAACAAAAGAAAAAACTGGAAAAGTAATTTCTGACCCCATATAGATAGGAGGGAGAACCCTCCAAGGCTGCCCACTATCCTCTATCATATTTGCTTTAGCCATAGAGCCCATGGTAAGCGCACTACGTTGAAGGGCACCCAACTGGGGGATCCATATGGATAGGAGATGGCACTTATACACCAATGATGCCTTGATGTACCTCCAAGAGAATGTGGAAAATTGCCCTTGTAGATTCATTTGACAGCATATCGGGCTTCAAGATCAAGTGAAACATGTCCTGTCTCTTCCCCCCTCACTCCAATGACTGATGCACAACCAACAGTATTGCCATCTATAACATTTGCCTGGCAATTTGATACTTTGAAATACCTAGGAGTCCCTGTCTATCACTTGAACAGCGACGTGATAACCAGCAACTTGGGACGAGCGTGGACCGCTGTTAGCTCCCCTTGCTCCCCTATGGTACCTATCGGGATCACGAAAATGGTGGTATTCCCTTGCCGTCTCTATTTTTCTCTGCGATATTTGCATAACTGGGAAGGACTTTTATTAAGGAACTCAAATCCTTGTTGATCGCCCTGATATGGGGTTCAGGCAGGCTCAGGGTGGGGAACTCCAAGCAGTACACCCCGCTGACTGAGGGAGTTCTAGATGCCACAAATTATTACCAATACTATATTGTGGGTTAACTACAGTGTTCTGTGCAGTGGCTGGGTGGCGATTGCCTCCAGGAGTTAGTGAACCGGTTCTCCCCTCCCTCAGTAGGACAGATACTAGAATAGCTGTTAGGCTGAGCCCAGGTGGTACCCATTACGAGCAGGTGGCCATGTGGTGTTGGAAGACAGGCTTGGGCGGAACGGCAGGATGCATCCTGTATGCACCTGACCTAGCTATCTGGGCAGTGCCAGGTTGGAGGGACCTACGCCCCCTGCTCGATGTCCACCCCTGGGCGTAGACCGAACTCAATACGTCGGGGATTTGTTTACAGATTGGCTACTTCAATCATTCGAAGACCTAATATCTGTAGCAGGGCTCCCACCCAGTAGTTTACTCTGCCCTAACATGCCAACTCTCTGTACTTTGGAATAAAACACCCCACGGACATCACAAGCTCTTCAAATTCTACTATTACATGTACAGGACACGTACAGTGGTGGTGACGTGCCTATACAGTGCAGTGCAAGGCAAGCTGAACTTAGTCACACTATAAAAAAAATGGGAGGAGGACATGTGACAAGAGCTAGCAGAATCTCAGTGGGAATGCTGCCCATTAATATTCAAAGGTATCTTGTGCAATGCATGTCTTAAATTTACCCAGTTCAGTTACCTACACCAAGCTTATTTAACCCATGTCTGCCTTAAATGTATGTATCCGCGCACCACCACCAGTTGCCCATGGTGTGCGGAAATGGACGCATACTTCTGCCACTTTGTGTGCCTTTGCCCACAAATTCAGGGGTATTGGACTGAGGTAGCTACATATTCAACAGAGATAGTAGGCAGATACATAACTACGGATCTGAACACTTCCTGTCTGGACTTGCAAGCGTACTAGGCCACAAAAAGCATGCACAGGTTCCTAGACCTCACCCTGATATTTGCAAAGCGTTCAATAGCAATGGCTTGGAAGTCTTTCCCCACTCAACAGATGGCTAAACAATGTCAAAAGGGAAAAGTATGCAGTACTAGATGCCACCACTAAACACACTGGTCCCACTGACCATTCCATGCTGCCGCTGCACTGGGAGTGGCTGATTAAGGAAGGTTGAGGGCAAAACAGATGAAAAGCCATCCTGAACTATACATTCGACCTTCTTATCTATTTCTACATGGGCCTAAGACTGCTATACTCAGGATACACATAACCCATAGTATGACCTACCTGAACTTCAAGAGGACCCCCTCTTCCCTTCCACCTACCACCTTCGTTTGAAAGGGTACCAACTGTCTGAAATGGTCCTTCCCTCCACAATCATATCTTCTGATGACATACTGGTGGTAGCGTGCTTTCTACAGGCCAGTTAGTTTGTGGGTTTTTTTGTACCTTTTTTGCACAGTTATTACTCTCCAGTATCACTTTCACGGCACCCTGCACTGTAATGCATATTGTGATAATAGGTTGTACTTATGCTGGGACTAACAGAAAAATGTATAGTGACTTTATGGTACAAAGATGTTAAAATCAATAAAAATAATACTAAGAAAAGAAAATTTGAGTAGATAGCGTTTGCCCATCCTGAAACGTCCTCCATTACCTTTTTTTAACCCAGTATTTTGAAATCTCCGGGCATCCCTAGGCAAGATGTAATAAATCAGTGCAATCTGCGGTTACACTGTTAATGAATTTGACTAGGGTAAACGTTTATGCTGATAATTCATGGAGACTAATTTCATCTCGGAACAACAGTATTTCCAGATTGTATCGTCTAAAACAATACTAAGGTTATTTTTCCACAGCAGTTGAGCTAAATGCACAAAATACTCCATCTTGGATCTACACATCCTGAAAAGCATGTACTCTACCCCTTTTTAATATCCATAGGGTGTTTTTGAACGTATATTTGTAGTTGTTTCGTTACAACTCTTTCCAGAGTTTGGTTGGATATCAGACAATGCTTTGCCAGAACCACAGGGTCTGCTCACATCTATTCCAGCAGCATCCCTGTAAGCATGTATGCGAAATGGAGTAGTAGAAATAAATTCAAAGCTCTGTTATTGTAAAACTACTGCTAATCCACTGTCCAAAGTAGGAAATGCACATCCTGGAGGGTGGCAGCGGTCAAGCCGAAGAACGCAAAGTGGAATAGTCTTCCCTTGCATCCAAGAGAGAAACCTCCCTTCTGACTTGCAGGGTAAACTCAACCCTGACCTGCTCCAGCCATCTCATCCTAAATATCTTCTCGCCTACAAAGACAACTAAAGGCCTACTTATTCACATCTGCTTGCTAACTGCTGTTCCTCCCTCCTTGTTCTCTGTAGGTCACGGCTATCCCAGCGCTTGGACGCCCTCGGGCAACAACTGCGCTCTATAAATTCCCAAGTTTACAAGGTTTACAAGTTTACAATGTATCAACACAGCGCCTAGAGATGGATGTTTTCATACTGTGTGCTATAGGACGAGAGTACTATGGCGCCACATTTGGATTGTTAGATGTTTAGATCCGTGGTAGGACTGTCGCCACACAAACTTTGTCCGAGTGACCGAGGCGGCATATGCGGCGCTAAATCCCTTTGAAATTATACAAGTGAATCCTCGATTTATATAGAAGAAAAGTGGATAGGTGTATATCCAGAATATATATACCCTACCAGTCACGACTCCCGAAATCCAAGTTGAAAGTGCTTGCGAAATATTGGTGCAACATAATTCTGAATGTATGCCTAAGCCCAAGTCCTGATGAGGCCCAGAATTTAAAGGGGGCTGAAACGCGTCGACAACCTTGGAAACGGACACCCAATGAATTTAAATTTGGTGAAAATTAAGAAAAGAGCAGTTTAAAACAGGAGGGATATAATACTCTATTTGAAGGAAACTGCGAAAGCAGGGTGTACCAGTATATTTACGGAATACTCTTTAGATAACAAGGTATAGAGTATCCATCTAAAGAATAGGGGATATTTTTGACATATTATGTAAATAATGTAGTATAATTTTCATTTTTCCATTTTGAAAATTATATATTGTGTGACAAATTTGTATATATTGCTTTTTTAGATTTAGAGAACCCAAAAGAATTGTATTTCTGTTTGAAAAAAGAAATGTGGAAAGTAAAAGAATAAATATACAAAAAAAGATATGAGTGAATAAAACGCATTATACAAAGAATATATATTATCTTTGGATTGGTTTCTTTAGGTTTCAGGATGTAAATGAAATATATAACTGAGTTGATTTATTTTTGAGAAATTATTTAAGTTCAGATGGGTAATTGATAGACCTATCTGTAAAAAGTACTTATACATATTGGTCCCATAGCATCATTTTGTTATTGAAGCACATCTATTCCAGCAGCATCCCTGTAAGCATGTATGCGAAATGGAGTAGTAGAAATAAATTCAAAGCTCTGTTATTGTAAAACTACTGCTAATCCACTGTCCAAAGTAGGAAATGCACATCCTGGAGGGTGGCAGCGGTCAAGCCGAAGAACGCAAAGTGGAATAGTCTTCCCTTGCATCCAAGAGAGAAACCTCCCTTCTGACTTGCAGGGTAAACTCAACCCTGACCTGCTCCAGCCATCTCATCCTAAATATCTTCTCGCCTACAAAGACAACTAAAGGCAACTAAAGACCTACTTATTCACATCTGCTTGCTAACTGCTGTTCCTCCCTCCTTGTTCTCTGTAGGTCACGGCTATCCCAGCGCTTGGACGCCCTCGGGCAACAACTGCGCTCTATAAATTCCCAAGTTTACAAGGTTTACAAGTTTACAATGTATCAACACAGCGCCTAGAGATGGATGTTTTCATACTGTGTGCTATATTAGCTTACATACAATAGTCTAGGCCCATATGTTTGACAGAATCCCAAAAGGTCTGCTTGACCACCTCTGGAGTAAGATGCAAAATAATTAGCTTCAGGTTTGTTCACAAGACGTAACTTTTAGCCCCTGCGGGTGCAACTGGCTGTGGCTTTTTTGTTTCATTTTTCAAAAAAGTGTGACTTTATCTGCAGAAGTATCCTCCAATACAAGAAAACAGTTGTGAAGAAAACAGGGCAGGTGTGTAGTGGAACCTCAGTGCCGTAAGTCTTAACTTTGGGAGCTACTCAATGAGTGGTAGTACAGGGTCCATACCATTACTGGTAATGGAAGGGTTTGTCCACGAGGAATAATGGTAGAATCTTCACCATTGGTGATAATGGCAGGGCTGTGACTTTGAGGGTAATCTGAGAATCTGTGCAATGAGTGATAATAGTGTTGTCTGTGCCATGGTAAGTCAACTCAAGTCTGTGCTATGGGATTAGTCACACGAGGTGTGGTGCCCCAGTGTGTAGTCACATGAAGTGATACCCACTTCGAATTGCCTAATGGTCCCTACCACTGTTATTATCGCCCAGGGTTAGGCTGCCTTTACTTTAATGCAAGGATGTCCCAGTGATGATTTTATGTTACCTTTCCAGGTGCTGCGAAGCCACGTCATGGTGCGAGTGGGTGGAGGCTGGGACACCCTGGAGCACTATCTGGACAAGCACGATCCCTGCAGATGTTCCTCCTTCTGTAAGTAAACAGGCAAAGTTTGGCGGAGACAGTATCTGGCCCAGTGCATTTTAAGTAGGACAGCAAATGTTGCCCCATGCCTCTGCTCCTCAAAAAAAGCTTGGGAATTTAAGCTTCACTCTGGAGGAGCAGTCTCTGTAACTTTGGGCCAGATGTAACTTAGATGTGATTGCAAAAGACTGGTCACAATTTGCAATCAGTATTTGTGCAACCACTAAATCATTTTTTGCAAACTGGCCTATGTATTAATAAGGATTAGGAGTTGGCCCTAATGAGACCCACCTCATTAGCATTTATGAGGTGGGTCACATGTGGCAGCTTACGCCTATTGGTGGCCATCACATGGCGAGTGGCCAGCTGGGGTCAGCAAGACGACCTTGTCTATGATGCTTTTGAAGTATTTGTATTTAATGGAGCTCGTTTTGTGGTGCTGCATTAAAATATATGTATATGTGTGTGTGTGTATATATATATATATATATATATATATATTTTTTTTTAAGTTTAAGTGTTGGCAATGTTCCCCTACACCACTGCCCACTCCCACGCTCTTTTTGTTTATTTAACAAAGGGGACAGGGTCCAAATGGAGCCCCTGCCCCGTTGTGAATGGGTTACCACCTCCTTGCAGGAGTCTGATACCTATAAATGGGTTGAAACTGATATTACGGTCACAAATCATCGATATATAGCCTTCCTAATTGCAATTTGGAAGAGACACCATAAATAGCCCCCTTCCAAATTGCACTTCGGTATGACTTCTAAACGCAATTTGCAATTCAGTAAGGGCCATATATGTATGAAGGCAATTTTGTGATCACTAACGCTGAAAATCACTGAATTTCGGCTTTTGCGATCGCAAATCAGCAGTGTCTAATGTATGACACAAAACACCCCTCGCAAAATAATGAATCGCACATTTTGGGATTCCTTACTTTTGCGATTGCATTTAAGGAATCGCTGCGATTTCTTAAATGGAATGTAAGAAGCTCAGAAAAAGTGCAATTTGGACTTAAGGAATCGCAAAATACCACCAACTTCAAGTTGGTGGTAATTTGCGATTTCTTTGAAAAATGCACCTTTTTGCATCTTTTAAAGTGCCATGTGACTCACATACATGGCCTTATGGCATGTAAGTGCGCCACATCTGCACCCATGCTTATTTCAGGGGTGCAACAGGGTGTCCTTTTGTCACCCTGGGACCCTTGAAATTGCATTCTCAATTTGCGATTCTCTAATTGGGAATCGCTAATTGAGAATGTCTTCCCATTCATTCCTATGGGCCTCTAGGCCCATAGGAATGAATGAGGTGGTATTCCTTAATTGCGAATCGCAATTTGCGATACGCAATTAAGTAATATGTAGGATTCGCAAAATTTATTGCAAATCCTACATACATAGCGTTTTGCGATTCTCAAATAGCGATTCGCAAAAAATCGCTATTTGAGAATCGCAAATGGACATTTTCATACATATGGCCCTAAGTTCTTACTGAATCGCAAAGTGGCTTTAGTACATCGATTCATAAACTTAAAAAAATGTAGTCACAAACTCTGCGATTTAGTGAATCGGCCCTTCAGTCCTTAAGAGATCGAAGGAAGAAAATGAATTTAAATCTTACCACAGTACTTGTGTCCGTGCCTGAATCTGAGATAAGTGACTCGGAGTCATTCATCTGTACCTGTATTCAGAAGCAAGTATTTTACCCAAATTCAGTGCTGCTAATGTATTTTACGACGAAAGGCTAAATAAACACAGCATCTTTTGATCTTGTGATCTGCAGATTTTAGACCATATCGCTGCAGCGGGTGCTAACTGAACTACCTTAGCGTTCAAGCGGGAGAGGCGTCATCCGAGCAGGCCGTAGGCCCAATGTGTCTCTGCATCCAGGTGATGCCCCTGAGGGAAAGCAGAGCACTCCTTCTGAAGAGAGCCGAGCCCTGGGTTCTGAGAGCTGTATGTGTGCATCTCTTTCCTATCACTGGGCAGTGCGTGCCAGCCGAGCGCCGGCCTCGCCTTCTGTGACCTACATTTGCGTATTTCTGCCCAGGAAGGATCCAGAGACTCCAGCGCGATGCCAACACTCGGGTGTTGAGCGGTGCCAGGCCTCCCCGGAAGAGAGATGGTGGACGTCACTGCAGCCAAGCCAAGACTGCAGAGATTTGTGTACGTAGCTCGTGCCAAGCAAGGGAGCGGAGAGTCCGTGTTCAGCATAAACTCTATCTATGAGCTGTGCCAGGACCGCTCCTCCCTGCAGAGGAATGAGGAGCATCCTGGGGCCCAGCCCTTAACCCCGAGGATGCGCAAAGCTCAGCACGGATGGCTGGAGAGCTCCTGCCAGGCACAACATGGCGTCCTCGGCAGAGCTCCGCCCATGCGCACTGCAGCGCAGCCAAGGAAGCCTCCTCCATGCAGCCTGGCAACGCCTGCCGAACGAGATGTTGCATTGTACCTTAATTAGTAAACCCATTAGCCCCAAAAATATTTGATTGTAAATTAACACGCCGTAGGAAATATCATTTCCAGTAGGCAAAAGTTTGAACCCAAAAGCATAAGGACTTGACCAGCTCAAGGGCTTGTTTGTCAGACTGTTATATGCAAACAAGTTAAGATCAATGCTGTTTTCAAAACTGTCATCCTAAATAATGTGGCAATTCTGCTCATAAACTGCTGGACAGATAGGTCCCAAGTTTGGGCCTCGAGTCCGAGGCTACTTGCACACCAGTGTAAAAAAAAATCCCTCTTTCCTTGCCTGAACCCACAGTATCTGCCAAGTTGAGAGCAGCAGACGTTATACCACGGCATGCCAAGCTGTACTTACGTACGCTGTGCTATATTGTGTTGAATAGCTAAGATGCCAGTGTGGCACTGATTTGACTTTTTCTGAACCCACAGTATCTGCCAAGTTGAGAGCAGCAGACGTTATACCACGGCATGCCAAGCTGTACTTACGTACGCTGTGCTATATTGTGTTGAATAGCTAAGATGCCAGTGTGGCACTGATTTGACTTTTTTGCATGGGAGTGCTTTTTTGTTGTTGTTTAACAAATGGGTCCTGTCGGTCAGTAGAAGGGCTAGCATATGTATGCATCCCCTAATCGTCAAGGGCACCTTGATCCAGTAACTCAACATCTAGTACAACCATCTGTGCATCCATAAAAAAATACTTGAGTTAGTGATAAGCATGACAAACCAACACAGAGGAAAGCTATATGCATGACAAAACAAGTGTACACATGGCACTTAGAGTAGGGATCACCATCACCTCGATGAAAGCCTTTGGCCCTTTATGGGCAAACCTATGAGATGAAACATGTCCGCACTCTTAAGGATGACAGAGACATAATGCTCCAGCTCATCCGCTTCCTGTTTTTTTTTTTTTATCCTACCACGTGTAACCTCGAATAAATAAATTCCATTTGGATTACGCAGACATCGTTTTACACAATAATCCGGATCCCTTGATTATGCAGCTACTCTCATTGAGGTTGGGCCCTCCCTGATAGTATTATCTTATCAGGGTTGGGTGAGGTTGCCTATAATGCAGCATGCCACAAATGTGTGGGTGAAGCTTCCTCGTCCAATATTATGAGTATTGTTTCTCTCAAGCCCATTTCTTTGCAACATACCCATCGGGCTTTTTTCATTATTTTTGTGGTTTTGTTATTGGTTGTAAGGAGGATATGCGATAATAGCGAACCTCTTTCCGTTTGTAGTGCATTTATTTCTGAATATTTGCTAGACATGGAGAAGTCAAGTTACCATACGCAGGTTCAATTACAGTTCCCACACGGATCACCGTCCCCGAGTGTTTTTCATCCCACTCACGAGCATTACCATGGCTTCTTCCATGCCAAATTACGTGTCCCCCCTTCAATACGTAAGCTTTACACCCCAAAAGAGTAGAGGATATTCCTGTTATTGAATTTAAGGACGACATTCCCCCTCTCTCAAATGCTCCAAACACCATATAGTGCTGCAAAAGAAATTTGATTCACTCAAGGCACTGCTGAACCTATATATATAGCATGCCCCTCACACTTTTTCGAGACTGGAGTAATTCACTATATATGCCCCCAAAATATCAGCATGTTTACATAAACAGTTAAAAATGTTATTACTATGTAAAAAATTACGTTTGGTTAAGATGTTTACAGTTGTTCAAAAATGTAGCAACTCCGGTTTTTCTTTAGACACCTCAAGTCTTCCTCAAAATATACATTTCCTAAACTAATGTAGGTAGCTACAAAACATCAGTCAAAAGATATTTTTTTATGGCTTGAATTTGTACTAGAATTTCCGCATCACGTTAAGTACTTAGTTTTAATTTATAACAACACATCATCAAATGTGTCTGTTAATAGACAGAAGTTGCACCTTACCCCACGTTCCTGTAAATAGCTTGACTATGTTTCAGCACACCGTTTATTCTAGTAGCTGGAATTTGCTAAAAAAAAGTATTCCCATACTTTTCAGTAAATCTTATGCATTCACTTCAATATATCCTCCGCAGGTTTCTGTAAAAAGCTTGACTTTACTCAAACTATCAGCGTGTATTTGTTAATAAATAGTATTTGCCCCTCACACACAACAGTAAAGTTAAATATGTAATTTGTTTTTGTCATATCAAAATTAAGTGAGAATATTTGAAAATTGAAATAACTCTCAGGACCTGCTAAAATTCTTTGCTCCTAACTCATTAAGCTGTGTGCAGACAGAATTCATATACCTGCATGGATTCATTTCGCCTTAGATACCAGTCCCTTATTGTGATAGCCTAGCCCCAGAAAACCTCAACACATATTTTTATAATGCTCTGAGAAATAATTGCCATTTGTCCCCAAATAGCGTATATGATTTTTGAATATCTTGAATGTATTCTTCTAGTATTACAGCCTATCCTGTACGCAGACGTAGTAAGCTGCCTAGCGTGTTTTTTTAAAGAATGACTGGACAAGATGACTGACCTGAAGAATTTCGGACTTGGGCAGGGAACACAGGTACACGTGCTAATTTGGAGCGGGAGACGTGTTGTTTCCCAGATCTAGACTACTGCCAAGGCATGGGTTAATCATATTCATTTACTCTGGTATGCATGGATTCTGAGAGATGCAAGGATGAAAAAGCAACTTGCTCAGTCTGACCAGCTCATTTGGCTCACACAAAGCATTCTTCCCCACAACATATTACTTTCCAGCAGAGCTCAGTATGCAAAAGTATGCTGTGCTCCAGGACAGTCACTGAGGACCAGTACTTCCGACAAAGTCTTGGGTATGAGTGGATGGTTGGGGAGGGGTCTTAGCTTGAGCTCAGAACACGTTCTTCAATCCTCTGGTCTGTTTTGGTCCTGGAGGAGATTTGTTGTAGGAGGTGACAATATGCACCCAGATGCAGAGCTGGGTCAAGGTTGAGCTAAGCCTGCTTCCGGTTGGTTTTGTGGTCACTGGTGCGCCACAGGTGGAACAGCTTCAAGGACCCCGCTGTTATAGAGGTCTTCCTGGTCTGAGGCCCTCAATAACTGTCACAAGCAAATCTCTGTGACAGACCCCCATCAGGTTTTCCTGTAGTCGTGACACTAAGGCCTCCATTTACTGTACATTGATGAAACCAAAGGCTATTCAGGACGTGGCGAAACCCTACGTCACCTGGCATCGGAAGATTCAACGTCAGGACCAGTCCAAGTCCAATCCCATTTCTAGTCCAGAACTCGGTCCCAAGGTAGATCGTCGTCACGCTCCAAATCCTCGGGTAAGTCGAAGAAAAAGCACAAGAAATCCAAGCAAGAATTGGCACCTAACTGCCATTCATACAATTGCGAAGGCACGAGGATGTTGTCATGCCTCTCAATCTTGTTCCTAAAGTCAGTAAATGTCGGAGGCAATCCCACAACTTGTCCTGGCACAACCTAAGTTTCCTGGGCTCTCTGCAACAACAAGACAGATCCAAGAGTTCTGCGAGGCTATGGTCCAGACCTTCCTATTCCATCTGGCTCACCTGCGTGCCACACAGGGCCAAGAGGTCTTCTTTCTGGGATACCACTGGAAGGTTTATACTCCGTGCCAGTTGATCCTCTGAGCCCACCTACTGGTTACTTTGCTGATTCCCCCACTGGAACCATGTTCCACGCCGGGTCCCGGAACACCGTGGCCTACTCAATTGACATCGGAGGACAAGGCAGTAACCACTATGCTCTACGACTCCGAGTTGGTGCAGCTCTGATCTCAGCCAAGTCTATGCTCCGTGTCCATCAAGCTGCAGACTTTTCCCACCTCCACCATAGCCTCTCAAAGTCCCCTTTCCGTGGGACAGGCCTCAGACCATGCATTCCCTATTTGGGATGGACTCTGACAATGAGTATGATGCTGGAGACTAGTTTAGGCAACTTTATCATTAAATAAACTAGCGTACGTGCCTCCAGGATGCCAGTGGTCTTGGCTCCTCTCTGAATACTGGCCTAGTCTAACCTCCAGACCCTGCCACTGAGGAAAGTGCCTTCTTTGCAATGGTCATGTGGAGGGAGGACGAGGTTCTCGATCTCCAGGTCCCCATCTTGGAGGTCAAAATTAATATGCTAACTTAAGTTCTTCAACCAGAACATACCAAATGCTGAGCCCTTGTTGCCCTTTAATGAGGCCCTCACTGACACTCTTTCAGGGGTTTGGGCCAAGGCTTGCTCTGGTACCACAGTGAAATGACAGATTGCATGGCACAATTGCCCTTCCTCCGATGACTCTGCTTTTCTGACTCAGCACCCTTCCCTCAAGAGCTTGGTGGAGCACGCTTCCACCATCAGGACAAACTCAAATGCCTTCCCGACTATTCCTCCAGATACGGAGTCTAAGAGTAGAGACCTTTAGGAAGAGGGTTTTTTCTTCCACAAGTTTGGCTCTCTGGTAGGTCAATGTCCGCTGCTGTTTAGGCTGCTATTCCCACTCTCTCTGGGACTGTGTTGCTCACGTTCTCCCAGGGGTTCCAAAAGACCTTTGCCCCATACTGTCTTGCAAGATGGATGTGGAGCTGCAAAATTTACTGTCCATTGTAGCCTGAATTCCACAGGTTCTATTGGGCAAGCCATTGGCACTAGAGTCGCTATTTTGCACCATACGTGATTGTGATCTACAGGTTTCTCTGGTTATGTGCAGTTCTCTCTTATGGATTTGCTCTTTGAGGGGACCTCCCTTTTCGGGGACAAGGCAGACCTTGCTGTTGAGCATTTCAAAGAAAGGAGGGCCATAGCAAGCTCCTGGACTTTTCTGCACCACCATGCCAATTGCACCAGCCTTTTTTTACCTTTCTGTGGCTCTGGCAGGGGCATCCCATTCAGACAACCACTTCAGCCGCATCAGAGTTCCTAGCCTCTCTTGGCTAAGGATGTGGAACCCTGTGATCCTGCGACCAGGGACAGCACACCAGTGAGTTTACCACTGTTCCCACAGCCCCAACTGCAAAACCTCTTTAATGTCCTCTTGTTGGAGCTCTGCCACTTGGTTTACAGCAAGAGCAATTATTTTTACCAAAAGTGACCGGCCATAACATCGGACAGATAGCTGCAGCAAATTGTACAGAAGGGGTATGTTTTACCATTCCTGGCTACTCCACTGCATCTTCCAAAATCCCAGGAATGACTGACGAAAGACCATTTATCTGTCTTACGGCAGGAAGTGCAAACTCCTTTGGCCAAAGGAGCTATTGAAAGGGTGCCTGAATTGGAAGTAGGTGTGGCTACTACTCCCGTTACTTCTTGGTGCCATAGAAGCATAGAGGCGTTTGTCCTATTTTAGAACTGCGCCCATTCTGGTCCAGGCCCTGGAGGCTAGCCCTAGACCTGCAGGATGCTTATTTTCGCATTCCCGTCCTATTGCCTAACAGGTACCATCTGCGGTTCATGATGGGACTAGAACATTTTCAGTTCTCTGTGCTCTCATCTGGTCTCACCAGTGCCCCTCGGGTGTTTAGAAAGGTGGTGGCAGCGCACTTTCGGAGGTGAAGGGCTCCAGTCTTTCCCTACCTCAAATTCTGGCTGCTGAAGGTGGGCTCACCCCAGGCAGTCGTCACCCACCTCAAGACTACAGTGAACCTCCTGACATCCTTGGGGGTTCACCATCAGCATGCCAAAGTCACATCCGATTCCTTCTCAGATGCTCCCTTTCATCAGAGCCTTTCTGGATTCTGATTTCATGCCTTCCCCTTAGAACTGAGAGTCCAGCACATTCAAGCTATGATCTCGATCTTTCAGCCTCTGTCCTGTATTTCAATGAGATCGACTCTGAGGCTACTGAGACTGATAGCCTCCTGCTCACTGTTGGTCAAGCATGCTAGGTGGTATATGCAGGTTCAGCAGTGGGATTTGCAGTCTCAGTGGGCCCAAAATCAAGGGGCTCTCTCTGACCATGTCCAGATCTAAAAAAAGCCAGCAAAAGAAATGACTAGACCATAAAATAATCTTCCTTTTGATGAACAATCTGTCAAAGATCTTTGAACACCAGGGCGAACAAACTCCACCAGTGTCACTTCAGGGATCACTAGAAGCAGATGCACCCAGAAATGGGGTACGGTCTCTTCCACGCATGGGGAGAACCTCAGCTCAATCGCCTCGCCACTGCCGAGAACACGCAAGGTAAGGAGTTCTGTGCATTTGAGTTCCCAAGGTGGCTCTCGCTCTTTGAGATGCAGTCCACATACATGTGGGATGTCAGCGCTTGGGGGTGATGCCTATATTGGCTCCACACGTCATTTCTGGAGGTGAACTGCGTCAGTGCGGAGCTATATGGTACAACTTACTGGTGCACAGAGGTACTGGCTGCAAATTTCCCAATCCAGTCTGACACCTGGGAAATATTCAAAAGTTGAAGACTCTGCAGTTAGATAGAGCCTCTACCACAAAAAGCATTCCCAAAGGTAAGTAACTTGTTCTCTACTGTCTGTCGTGATCTCGGCTGGCAGGTTGTGAATGGCCAGAATTTCTCTAGCTTGGAAATTGTGAGTTTGACTGCCGTTATGCTAACGAAGGTGACTTAAGGGTGTCTGTAGTATTCATTGACCATTACAAGAAGATGTCTACAGTCAGATCTGTTGCAAAAACTGGTATTGATGTTTGTGGGAATGTCACTTAGGACATCAGTGGAGGATGGAATGCACTAATCAAGGGACCCTGCAGTTTGGCACATGTAGCAATTTTGTCTTCTATCTTCTGAACAAATCCCAAGAACCATACTATGTCCACCGCTATCTATGCTTTTGTTTTCACTACTCCTTGATGAGCCATGTGGGTACGTTGTAAGGTACGTCTCACCAGAAAGCTGGTATGACAATACACTTAGCCCTTGGGGCTTTACCTTATTCTGAAATAGCCATTTATTGACTAATGTTCACCCTTGCCTCCAGATCTCTCTTACCTTGGGCAAACTGTGGTTGTTTTGCTCAAAGAGGATCTTATACTTGTTCTCTCATGCTTGTCGGATAATTTGTAGATCTGGATCTGCCGCTGCAATTACCTCTACTGTGCGATGGACTAGCGCCATCAGCATGTATTTCTCTGTTCGGAGTGACTCGCCTTGCCTGCTCCCTCTTGGTGGCCTTTCAAGGGTGCTAGCAGCAATAGTGTGTTAGGATGTTTCATTACTGATAAGAATTCAATCATTTCTGCAATTGCAGTAACCACTGTCCTATGACAGGGGTAGTTTGTGGTGCAAGTCTTTGAAAGAGGAGTGTCAATCGAAAAGCTGTAAAGACACACCTGCCCTGAGCGCAGCACATGCCAGTGACAGCTCACGGGCTAATATCAGTGAGACTTTCCATGTTCTGTCAGAATCCAGTGGTGAGGTTTGGAGCAGTGACCTGCTTGAAGGACTTGGACAATCACCTCCTCATTTACATCTGTGATAGTGCAGCATGTGAGCCAGGGTTTGTTCGATCCTAATGCACCAGGTACACGATGGATCAGTTGTCAACAGTAAGTTGTTGTATGATGAACGAGCACTCAGGGTGGTGACTGCTGTTTGGTAGTCACCAGCAGCACCGATACTTCCAAATTGAGAACTGCTTTGCACGCCGTCTCCCCGCATCTGTTAGATTAGTGGTGTCAGGACGTTGTTCCCGCAGAGTGTTCAGAGCCTCCATCTCAGAACACTGGAAGTGGGGGAGGTGTGTGGCACATGTGGTGGCAGCATTGCTTTCTTGTGCCCCTGGTCACCAGCTCCCTCATCATCATCATCATCATCATCATCCCTACCTCACACTACTTGGGGTGCGCCCAGCAACTAGCTCTTCAGCTGATGTGTTTCGGCCTCGTCATGGAACAGGGTATGTCTGGTAGAGAAGCACTGAAGCCCTTTTGAAAGAGAAGAGCATCCATGCTGGTTATCTGCATTAGACCCCTGCTCGAGGTCTGGAACACCCGGTTTCAGTATTCTGGGGCACCTTACCTGACATCTTACCTTCAGGTGTCATTCGATCTGAAGGGTCACAACCACATCCATCAGTCAACATCCAAAAACCATCTGCTTGTTAGCAAAATGATAAAGGAACTGCCAAAACCAATAGGTCTGGGCTTGGCAGGCTGGTCCAATTTGTTTTCTGGCAAGTGTGTGCCACAAAAATAAAAAGGGAAAAAGAAAATTTTCTGTCACCTAAACATGGCCACCTTATGCTTGGAATGAATTGTATTATTATTATTTGTGAAAGAGACCAGAATAAACTACCTAATGAAGGACTCAAATTGCATGCGGCTACAATATTAAATATTTTATGATCAACTTGAAAAAAACAGTGTACGCAAAATAACTAGCTAGTATTTAAAGTTAACGTGAAAATATTTAAAAAAACATAACACTTTGAACTAGCTTTGCAACACAAGACAAAGGAATTATTTGTAGGCAGATGTAAACAATGTGCACTGGTTTTGTGCACTCCCCACTGTGAAGGTAGCCAATAGGTAAAGTGAGCAATGTTACATGCGGTGGTGGGTGGAAGCCAAATACAAATTTAACAGACTAATGGATGAAGCCACAAATCAAAATCACCCTCCAGTGTCCCTATTACGTAAAGTGCGCACTTTCCCTGTTTTTGCACGGTGCACTTTACAACAGGTAGGCCAGGTGCAAACTGGGAAAGTGCGCCCTATTACACGGAATGTGCTGCCCCAGGTTGCAACCTGCCTGCACTTTTAAAGGGGATTAGATATACCCTTGCAGGCGGGTGCAGTGAGTCACTGCACCTGCCTGAAAGGGGATATCTGAGGGGCCATGGGACCCCCTATATCCCCTCCAGAGGGCTTCAATCAGGGGGCACACACATTGTCAGTGTGCCTCCTGACAACTTCTTTGACGCTGCGCACGCGTCTATATTACGGCACGGGTGCAGAGGCAAAGGGATTCCCTCATTTGCATAGGGCCACGCCCCCAAGCAAATGAGGGAATGAACACAGCACTGGTGCTTTATGTGTGCCAGCGCTATTGGTATTACAGAAGGGGTCGCACATGCGTCGTAGGCCCCTTCTGTAATACCAAAGTGCCCCAGGGGCACTCAAACACCTGTTGTTCCCTCGAGGCACTTCCTTAATACGGCCCCATATCTGTGTATTTATTTGTTGGAGGGAAAAAATTGTCATGTAGTCTAGTAAGACAGGTAAATCTATCTCAACTACCAGACTTAAAACCTCTTGAGTAGAAACTCAATATTTTTTTTTACCACTGTGCCATCATTTCTTCTTCAATTCTTCATGTAGAGACCCTATGGCCTTCTGGCTTCTATCGCACTTGGCCTTCATGAAACCACAGAAGGCTTGACCGCAAGCTCCAGTCAGCACCTACCATGCAGAAATGTCAGCTGGTCAAAAACATGGGCACTGCACTGATGTTTGGCACTGTATGTGACGCCCATTGGGCTGTACCGTTTATGTGCTACACCCCTCACATGCCCCACCCCTCAAGAGCTACACCTGTTTCACGCCCCCCACCACATTTACCAACATGCGTTTTGTACTGATTGGACAATCAGATCTGCAGATGGTTGCACATGTGTATTTTAATGGAGAATAAAGCTACACAGTCAATATACCTAGCTTGCTTTGCACGTATTTAAATAGTTACACTTAAATAGAGGCATCAAATGACAACATAGTTGCACACTTGAAATTTCTACTTTCTTTGTGACACAGGCATAAAGAATCTTTTGCAAAGGTATCTCCCCTATGACTAGTGACCACATACACGCAGGAGACAGGGCAGTCAAGCGCCACGCCCCATATTCTAGCATAAATAAAATTAATCACATTAAATAGTGCCCTTAAAAATTACCTCTTCAGCCTATTTGTCCATTTCATGTTTTATCCCTAAACTAAAGGCCACACAGGTAGACCACGAGTAGGGAAGCCTACCACTGTGCCCATTCAGCCAAAGGCGTCTTTCTTGGGGTGTTGCACATCTCAAGAGGTTCAGTGGAGTCCAGGCTGACAGGCTCGGTTTGCCATCAAGCCCTACCTGCTCCCGTCTCTGTCATGTGCGTAGAGATAAGAAGGCATTTCTCTCTATTCAATGCTTGTCCTCCGTGCTATTAAAAAAGCAATTTGTGTTTTTTTTCCTATACAAAAACATGCTTGTCCCATAATGTGACATTTAAAATAATATATTACAACTTCTCCACAGATTGTTAGCAGCATCACTGCACCCCTTATGTGTACATTATTTCACAATCACGACTCTGGCCACTGTGCCGCCCTCTGAACACGGTGACACCTCCTCTCTCACTTGCATTGATCAATCCGTTTAACTACATGCAATCCAATTGTGTACTAAAATATCATATTCTCATTTATCTCTCAGTGACATCACAATCTCAGTCTGATCAGTCGCGCCACAACCCACCATGCCTGACAACCATAGTGTTGTTGGTCATAATTCAACAACACTTTCCGACCACAGTGGTTTCATAACCCACTCACCTCATAGGTGTTCACTGTGTCTGACTACAGTCACATCTTAATCCTGCAAAGTGCCAGAAAAGTAAACCTAAGCTCCCCCTCCCTTCGAGGGACACCACAAACCGCTCTCGCCACTGCAGACATCAGTCCCCAGCCTCCCTCCCTTTCTCATTCTGCCTAGTAGTCAACCTGTAAATGTTCAGCTGCAGTTGAACAGAGGCCTTTCAGACCACTGTCAGGGGCTGGAAACCAAGAGATTGCAGCAAAAATCACAGGGAGAGTGATGCAGTAGTTGCTGCCATGTGTGATGGAGCCTGACTCACACCCAGCTCTACTGGCCTATAAAGAGTCGAGACTGGTATGTGGCCCATCCGGCCGTTCAATAGCGATCTGGTCACATCACTGACTGACAGCACTCACCACCTTGTACCTGGCACTATTAACTAGAGTATACACGCTAATGGGACAATCGCTGAAGGGCAATGTTTCTGACGCAGAAAAGAAAGAAATCTCTTTAGAAGGAGAACCTCACCCACCCTGAGGTGGCAAGCATCCTCATAGGGTTCCTTCTCACATCACAACAACTTGTGATGTGGGCTACATACACTAAAGTGTCATCTAACTGATTTTAATCCTGTCCCTACCAGAGAGAATAAAATTGAGGTTCTGACCAGGCTATAGTTTATTTACTGCACTTTTCATTTTCTTACACTCTACACAACTCACCCACACCATAGACTCCCAAAGGGTAAGTTTCGCATACAAGAGCTCCTCCTACCTTAGGAGTTGTAGCCCACATCACAAGTAGTTATGATGTGAGGAGGAACCCTATGATAAACAATTCCACCTCAGGGGGGGGTGAGGTTCTCGTCCTAAAAGAGATTTCTTTCTCCTCTATGTCAAAAACATTGTCCTTCAGTTATTGCCTAGTACTGCCAGTAGCGATCTATACTCTAGTTGATAGATGCAGGTACATGGTTGTGATTGCTGTTCTGTTGTTGGGAGTCTGTACCTGCTGGTCTCTAAACTCTCCTTGGCCTTTTTGTTTTATTCTCATCACTAACTGTCCAGCTTTAAAGAGGCAGTAGTTGATATGACTCGATCTGATACGTCCTACTAGCCTTTCAAAAGAATGTCTGTCATGGGATTGACACCCACCCACCCAAGCTGGACTTTCATATGTGTTGTGCTTTTTAAGGGTCTGTTCTTCGGTCCTACTGTGCACTTCACAGGCAGGCCTGGCATGAAAGACACTTCTTTAGCTGTGCCCGTTTTTCAGAGTGATCTTAACATGACTGAATGTACACCATCTCTTGCTGTTTCTCTGAGACTACCTTGACATGGTACATCAATGCTTGCTTCTCGTCATATCCGTTAGCTTCAGGGAGTCCTAGATTTTTTTTAGTCTGCATCGCCTTAGCCTTTGGGACTTGTGGCATCGCTTTGTCCACTATAAATCTGAGCTCCCAAGTCATAGTATGCTTGATGATGTCAGTTAAAAGCCAGGCTGAGTGTCACACGTGAGATGTGGCTATGTAGCAAGGTTTGTGATTGACTGTTCCACAACCCTTTCACAAGTAGTGTAAAATAGGGTGATGCGTTTCAAGATAGCACCCTTTGGCATACTCAGGTTGGGGCAGTACTAGTGCTTCTACTTTTTGAGGGAAGCCAAGGTATGTGAACATTCTCAGAAGACATCTCAATATGTGGAAGCTTTATCTTGCTTTGGAAATTTGGTTTACTTGTTTTATGTCCAAAAGACTGGAGCCTATTATAGCCTTTCAGCTCCTCACTTCGGCTAAGTCAAAAGGTGGCACCCATTTTTTCCCCCCAATGAGTGTGCCTAGCAAAGAACCATTAGATATCATCCAGTAGTGAAAAGGGTGACGTAACAAAGGCCATGTTTTTGACGAGGTGTTTTATAGGCTGTCTTGGGTTTGCCTGGGAATGTTCTGGTCTCTGAAGATTGATGCTGGGTTTGTCCGAGACAGCAGCAGAACATTTCAGGTGAATGTCTCTGATTACAAGAACTGAACATGGGTCGCTGGTAAACCAGACAGATCGCTGGTTAACCAGGTGGGCCACGTGCATTCCTGCTGTTGCTGAAGTCTTTAGTTAAAGAAATGTAGCTTCTGACCAAGCTTCATTGGGTGGGTTACTGGAGGTGTAGAACTGAGGTAGAAAGCTTGTTCTTTTTCTTCTTAGGGTGAGTGGTAAGCCAGAGATTTGTATACTTCCAGGAAGTCGACCACGTTTGAATAGAGGGATTTAGGGATTTCTGTAATCTGATAATGTTTTTATGTAACTGCCTTGGGACAAGAGACTTCAGGCTCATGACACAAGTACAGAATTGTTTTTCTTTTCTGATGATGGCCTTATAGGTTCTTGGATGTCATAGGAGTGCCAATTTGTTACTGGCCTGTGATTTCTTTCTGAGTCCTTTGAGTGCCTTTCTGTTTGATTTTAGTGATTTTACTTCAGGTGTCAGCCAGGCGCCCTTACTGGCTGGGGATGGATTTGCGTGGGACAAGCTTGACCAGGACAGTTGTGAGTCTGTATTTGAACTGTGGACTCTTATTGTTGGGTGGTATTTAAGCAGGTAAACAGTTGAAGAAGGGTAGGTCCAACTTCTTCTATGGTGTGATACTTATAAGGTGGGTTGAGGACAAATCTGTGCAGATAAAACAGAGGTTGTATCATATGATGGTCAGTCTAGTTCTCAGTCTCTGAGATAGACAAATATTGTATTGAGTGTAGGCCCAGCTATATGAGTGGGATTATGGACATGTTGTGAAATGTTAATTGACTCTGTGTTGGAGAGTAGGGTTTTTTATTTGATAGGAGCCAGGCTTGGCAAAACATATATGGAAGTCTGTACAGTTTGGCTACTTTAAGATCATTTCTGCAACATTGTGGAGTTCGAGGACAGGCTCGAGGAATGCTGGTTTGTATAGTGGGGGTCTGTAGTGGATGAGAAAGGCCCATGTATAGGTCTGCAGTGGGGATTCTCATTCAGGTTTTATAGTCCCTTAACCATTTGTTTCCATGGGTAATTTTGAAGACAATATCATCCGCAGAGCAAGTTTCCAAGGTGAACAGCAGGTGGGGCTGATTGTGATATTAGTTCATGTTAGATGTTCAAGTGTTTTATTTTTATTGATCTACTACTGAGGCATCTGTAGATGTATGATGGGGGAACAAATAGAGTGCATCACTAGAAGACTGGGAGGGTAAGGTCATTATTGAACTTAAGCATGCTCAGTAAAGATTTGATGGGTGGGGTGGAATCTTTGGTGTTACTATCGAGGATAATGAATGGGGAGTGAAGGAAGAACGGAATAGAAATATCAGGTCAACATGTAGACACCAACTAATGATGGAAGGTAAGCTATACAAACACTGAAACAGGTGAGGATTTTGACAGCATAAACAGTTACTCTGTGATAAAGGTTCCTCATTCTCAAGAACCCCCCAGGCATTGCCTGAGCTGCTTAGTAAAGAGGCAATGTTGCCATTTAAAATTGTTTGTAGTAGCTCCTCATCGCCACAGCATGAAATATTTACCATTTTGTGGTTATATGGCATGTGTAAGGGATAACCACCACTAATCGTTTAATTCATTGAAATCCTGTTTACTTTATAAAAATAGAACATTTAGGCATTTTTCGTTTGATTCAATTTGGAGGAAATGTTTACATATGTTGAATTTTGTGAATTAAAGATCAAAGTGTTCATATTTACAACATGCGGTTGCCAAGGCAGGGATTTTTGGATGTCAAATATCTAGTATAATCATCAAATAACCCCCAGCATTGGTCGAATGGACCTATGTTAATCAACAGGGAGAGATGATTTACGTCAATTATCATTTACAGTGAAGTCCAACTCGGGCTTCACAGGAATCGACAAAGAGACTTAGTGTAAATTTCAAGTATTTATTAAATTACATTCAATCATTTGTTCAGAAAGTATTTAAAGATTATTATAGAGTAAAAAAAAATCTAAAAGTCGATATTACAAAACAAGATAGAATACCACATTGGGAAGAATTACAAAAAGAATGCTGAATATGCAGCAAGTATGTTCCATCCCGAGTCCAAATTAATGATGTTTTGACGTAAATGGCATTCATTTCAACAAGCAAGGTAAAGTGTCAGTTTTAGAAACCCAAAATGAAGGCTTCTAATGAGAGAATAAGAATGCACAGGCATGAAGCCTTAGCACTCGAGTAGAGATTAGCAGAGGCTGGAAGGGTATTCTCAGCTCAGTCAGCGGGCATCTCTAAGATCTGCTCCTAAATTCTGCAGCAAGCTCCCGAGAGTCAGTGTGAGAGAGAGAGAAGCTGCCTAGTCTACGGAACACACGTTAATATAATTTAATCAAAGCATTAATGGCCACAAAGTTCCATTTCCTTTTCCCTTGAACCAATCGGTCTTCAGCAAACATTCGGACCAGGTAACAATAGGCTACACAACCATGTCCATGATTTGTTACTTTGAACAAATCTTGTGGTTCAAACTGTTCTTCCCAGTTGCGCTTCCTCTCATCTCCTCCCCTCCCAGTGAGAACCTCACTATTTATATCAGTTGTCTAATACATAAAAAATGCCTATTCACAAGCTAACAGAAGGCTTCCGGAAAATTGCAGCATCTGCATAGGAAGAAAGAGAAAAAACTCTTATGCAAAACAACAGTGCGAAACATGAAAACAGGCCATTTAGACCTAACGTGTAAAGTTTTCGTTTAAATTGACACCAGTAAATAGGCTAACTTAATTCATTAAAATAGGTTAATCCGAGTGGTTGCTGACAATGTCTAAATATAGTTACCTACTTCAAAATTTGCAGTAAGAGTGTGATGTTATTCAACACTAAAGTTAGCACTTTTCAGTTAAATGCATTTAGTTTCCAAAAAGAGGAAATTCACTCTATCACAGTCTTCCAAGATGTTTATGGGTTTCAAAATGATCCGACCTGATCCTACCCCTTCTGACCCTATGAGCGTATATACTTAAAGATCAAATATGTGTGCGTCTGTCGTTGAAGTGATTTTATAAATATCAGGTCTGGTTCTAGCCAAGAACTTTTGGTTTTCCAAAAAGAATAACCTATAATAAAAAAAATACATATAGTGGGCTTTGGTTCCTCTCTTCCTTCAACATTTGGCTTGAGACATTGTCAAAAACATTATGGATCAGACTCAGGACAGCAATTCGGTGTTTGGAGTGTTGGGCTGTTTGAGTGACTGCATTTTTAGGTCGAGCCTAGCGTTGCAGCACATGCGCTGCTCGCTGTGTGAGGCATATTGTAGTAAGGACCGATGTGGAAGTGTTGTGGAAGTCCCGCCCATATGTTTCATTGGTTGGTGGCATTATCTTTGGTAAACGCTGGCTTCCGATTGATAATGAGGCTTCTTACTCCCTCCTTGTTACCGCTCTGTCTCCTTTTGTGACCGCCCATCTGGACTGGATCTTTTACTTGTGGCGTTACACTGTCTCCTTCATAAATCGGTAAGCACTATGTTTTTTCAGTCAGTCGGCTTTCGTTGCCATCCACTCTTGTTGCCTCATGTTCTCCCTCTCTTTTTGTTCTGTTTCTGCACACCTGCCTTCTTCTCCCCAAAAGCCTACTTTTCACGGACTATCTCTCAGGCCTCTTCCCTGTCTCACTGATGGCCAGGCTGACATTTCACTTCAGGGGGAGAACTGCGCGCCGCCCTGTGAGAGCTCATTTATGCTTGTTTTAACAATGTACTGGACACGTGCCGCTTTGCAATTTTGCTAGCAAATGTAACTGCCTCACAAGCTGTGCAAGAAAATAACATTCGAGGGACACCTGCCTTCGCAGCAGCGGTCTGCATTGTTTTATCGCAGAAGCATCGTGCTAAACAGTGCACTTTTTTCTGTCTGATGCCCACAACGAATACTAAAGAGAGGCAAATTCGAGGGTTGAAACTCTGAGAACGGCACGCTGCTTTAATACTGTGTATCCTCCAGTTATCAAACCAGCAGGTCCTAGAAAGGAACAGCTAGACCTCTGCTTGGCCGGGCACAAAGGTGAACCAGTGGTGTTTTTAAGGTGCACGCATCACACGACGATGTAGGTTACCACGCAGCACACACATCAGCGTGGCAGGGTAAGCTGTTGTGGGGGGTAGCGTGTCCTTTTTGATGGAATTTTGACCTCGAGGGGCCTTTTCAATGCACAAGAGGTGGGGGAGGGGCGAGTAAGGCGCTAGAAAGGGCATATTTTTTAATTGTCCTTGATGCAACCCAAGGCATGTGGGAAACTGTTGAGTCTCATCAGGGGAGAGTTGTGGCAATGTTTACTATTTTGAGGGAGTTGGGGGTGTGGGGTGATGATGCCGGCTTTTGGAGAGGCCACTGGAAAGTTTCAAATGCAAAGGCTTATTTCTCCTGCAGTGGTGTGATGCAAAAATGATGGAGCCCCTCAGCAGACTTTGGTGAGTCCAACACCCCCCCCCCCCAAGTCTCCAATATTTGTTATTCATTAAACATAGGGTCAGTGGAGCCCCTTGTGAATGGTTGAGGGGCCCCCGGAACCTTGCACCTAGAGGCTGCAGTGGTCTGTTATGCCCCAGGCCGCCTGCCCTATACAACATTAACGGTCTTATGTGTGGGGCGGTAGCGAAGCTAATTACTGTTTCGTTGGGAACCCCGCTCTTAATCCCGGCTACGATAAGTGTGCAGACACCAGCTGCCTACGATCACACTGCCGATCAGTGGTGGAAGCGTGACTGTGTCTTCGCGCTCTGTCTTCGGGTGGCTCGTCCCAGTTCATGTGTGCACATTACTGTCTCTAGTTTGTGGCGGGAGGTAGACTTCAAACAGCGAAGCAGTTTCTAAATAACGAAGGAACGGAATGTATTATTTATGATCTGTGTGCACTTGTGCTTTCACTGGTGAGCTGTCTTAGGAGCACCTGATAACTCAAGTGTGAACATCACTCCAGTGAAGATAAAGCTGAAGCATTAATAATCTGTCTTGGGTAACCTTCTTATGGAGGAATAGTGCCTGCCACTGCACACCTGCCCAACTCCGTCCCATTCTACCCAGAACCTGTTGCCTTCCACTGTTCGCCTCTGCCTCATTCTTGTATCATGGGCTGCAGTCTACCATAACCTCATTGCCGGCCACTGCCCACCAGCCCAGCTCTGCTCCATGCTTCTGATTTCCTGATAATGCCCACCTACATAACTCTGCCCAATTCTACCCAAGGATGCAGTCTAGCATAAGCCTTATTGCCTGCCACTTCTCACCTGCCCAGCTCTGCCCCATTTTCTATTGAGTAATGCAGTCTAGTGTGAGCTTGAATGCCTTCCACTGCCCAGATCTGCCTCATTCTACCAGGGCTGCTGTGTAGCATCAGCCTTATTGTGTGGCACTGCTCGCCTGCCCAGCTCTGCCCCATTGCTCTACCCAGGGCTGCAAACGAGAGCAAGAGCCTGATAACCTGGCACTGCCCACCTCTGCCTCATTCTATCCAGGTCTGCAGTCTAGCATCCTGACTGCCTGGCACTGCTCACCTCTGCTTCATTCTACGACGTCTGCAGTCTTGTGTGAGCCTGACCACCTATTATTTTCCTCAGCTGTCTGATTCTACCAGGTCTTCAGTCTAGCATCCTTGCAGCCTGGCACTGCCCCCCTCTGCCTCATTCTACCAGGTCTGCAGTCTAGCATTCTATCATGTCTGCAGTCTAGTGTCAGCCTAACCGCCTGGCACTGTCCACCTCTGCCTCATTCTATCTAGAGGTGCAGTCTAGCATCCTGGCCACCTGGTACTGCCCACCACTGTCTGGTTCTATTTATCTAGGGGTGCAGTCTAGCATCCTGGCCGCCTGGCACTGCCCACCGCTGCCTCATTCTACCCAGGTCTGCAGTCTAGCATGATCCTGTAGCCTGGCACTGCCCGCCTGCCCTCCACTCGTGGAGCCACCGCTTCTAAGCCGAGAATATGATGCCAATGTTGTAACCCTGCTGCGTGTCTTCGTTCAGCGAGCCCGCTATGTCTCCGGAGTGGGCGGAACATTTAAACACCTTACACGTGGTGCATTAGCATGTTAATGTGTGCCACCTCCCTGCTGTAGAAAGGGAACGCTGTGCTTGAACAGATGTATACCGAGGAGAGCCGTCCAGACATGCCTCCAATGCCGCAAGGGCCCTTGGACGTCACTTAGGACTCAGGTCTCACAACTTCTACTCATGGTACCCCTGGCCTGTCCTCTGTGACCCCAGGGTCTGAACTTGACCCTAGTCTTGCTGGGCACAATGGAAACAGGAATTAGAAACACTGACTTGCATTAGGAACCACAACTAAAATATAGCCTGTTGCAGCTGAGACCACCCCTCACTCCCTCCATGCCTACCATAAAACACCGCCCGCCCTGCACCAGGAGGTGAAACCAAGGTCCTTCAATAGCTGGAGTGTTTTTATTAGGCCAAAGATTGCAATGGCATTCGCAATACCACTCTGCACACTCAAATCAAGGAGAGGACAGGAAATAGCTCCCCCTCCCGCTCTTCCTCCTGAGCCGCGACAGTGTAATCACAGGGTGAAAGGTATTGGAGCGTTTTGTTAGTGCTTATAGCTCGGATCATATGTAACTCTCAATTCACACTTTGTGTCTGTGTAATTTACAACACTTACACATCTTCTTCACTGCACTATTTATCACTACTTTGAAGACGCCACAGGCCGGTCTCTTCCTCTGATATTTACAATCTAACAAGCGGTCAAGAAGGCCCTTTATTGCAATGCAATTGCAATTTGCGAGAGTTTAAGCTATTAGTATTGTAAATGACAATGCCTTTTATTTATGCTTTAAAAGCCAAAACATTAATAAAAGCATTGTCATTTACAATGCCAATAGCTCAAACTCACGTGAAAGCGAGACCTATTGCATTGCAAATGCTTGTCATTCTTTAGAGCACCACACATCTGGATCTGTGTGAGCTCGCTTGGGGACTCATCAAGAGAGCGCCTGTCTTCAGTTTACTTAAGCTTCTGAAATGTACGAAGCTTGTTTAGAAATATCCTCTTCAATAGCCCCAACTTAATTGGTGCTGCCGAGGAGTTTAACATCGATCCGTTGTGCCTCACATCTGCCTCACAGAGCGGACGGCTCCTTGTGCACAGGCCAGCCTTTGCAAAACCAAAAAGATCTGCAACGCCACGCATAGCAAAGCTGCTTTGTGTCGTATAGAGTCAAGTTTCGGATTCTTTGTGCCTCAGGCGCTCAAGTGACATAAGTTCTAAATCTAACTGGAAAATACATAGGTTTTTTTAATGAATTTATGTTCATTTTTTGAGAAATAATTGATTTATAAAAGATTAAAATGCATTTTTCACAGTGCAAACTATTACCACACAAGGTCAAAACCATTTCATGCATTTATGGAGAAAAAAAATCACAGCCCCATGTGAGGATTGCCCTTGAATGTTTAGCAAACAATAAGTACTACCAAGCGTAATGATTTAATGCATATCCTGGGATTTAAAATGTATGAGTTACCAGTGGTGGCTGGCACGGATCTTAATGGTGCGACAGGTGGATAGTAAAAAAAAAAAAAAGTAACTTACCTCCTTACTGCCATGTCTCTTCTCGTCGTCCCTCCTCATCCTTGCTCTACTTCGGCCGGAAGCAGGAAAAACCCAAGCTCCCCTGAGCCAATCACAACGATGCAGTGCAGAATTGTGATTGGCCTGAGTGCCGTGGTTCGGCGCTCAGCCAGGGACTGGGAGCCTGGGCATGTTCTCCATCCAGGCTGTAATGTAACCTGCGTGGAGAACATGCAAATTGCGCATGACTGTCTGGCTGGTCTGAGACGGCCGGCCAAACTGTCATTGATAACAGTGCATACCACTCCCCGTGGGTACCTGTTTTCCTCCTGGCCACCCCCAAGATTCCAGGACACAAAATAAAATGATAATAAACCATGGTTTATTATTGTTTTATTTTTATTTTCTTTACACTGCTGGAAGCGGGGGGTGATGCTCCTCCGCCATAGCGGAGGAGCCGCAGCTGTGAGCTACGGAGAAATGACTGAGCCAGGATGCTACAACGGATTCATTTTTGGGCAGAGGAATTATTTAGTCTCAACTGCCCTCGATTTTTGCGATGTGGAAACGCTAGGCTTTGGCAGTTGCCAGCAATTTATGACAACAACCCCACCTTATGATGAAAAAAAACGAAATAATTTAAAATGTGTCAATCATGCAATTTGTTTTCTATGTTGACAGTTTCCTGGGGGAGTTTTCATTTGCAGGAGTGGTTCGTCTATCTGGCTGTAAGCAAAGCATGTAAATGCATGCATCATTAGAAAATCAACCAAATGCAAACCAGTTTTCCAACCACGGTGGAGAGTAACATAATAAAGTTGTGTTTTTGTCTCTCCAAATTACTGGGCTGGAGGCTCTGGTTCCAACCACATCTGAAGAAGAAGAGGGCATGTACGGTCTACAAAACTTATGTATGATTCCATATGTGCACTGTGCGACTACAAAATGGCAAATTCTTTTTAGTACTGACCGACAGTAAAAAGCACCATTTCTGCAGTAGGCAGCCACTTGTATTGAAGAGTTTATTGGAGGGGAGGGAGCAGGTTGATTTGATGGCAACCTAATCTCCACTAGCCGTGGTGTTTAAGAGCCACGCATGCTGCTAGGTCTCCAGAGCTTTCCATGTTTTTTTTGTGTTTTAAATGAGGGATGTCTTCTAATGGGGCATGCTATTGTTCCAGAGCCATGCAACCGATACCACTAAACCATGGCATATGGTGGGTCTTTCCAGAAACAAACTGAGCTCACAGATTGTTGTAAATGGGCATATGTATTTATTTAACAACCTCTCAATCAAAAGAAGTGCTGCACAGATCTTATCGCCAGCAGTTCACAAGAATGTATCGCTGGGGAAGACCGGTACACCAGCGTCCATCCCAGCTCTCATTCAACAATTTAAACAGTGAATAATGCTTACATTCACCCTCACACATAACCACACACACACAAACTTGGCAATCCAGGAAAGAGCACTTTCACTTTTAAAATAGGCAAGCATAGTGGCTTTGCCAAAGCTTGTTTCCATGCAAAGGGGTTTAAAAGTTTTCCCACTTCTTTCCTTAAAACACAGGGATTAATCTGCTCTACCCTAAACTGACAATTGGCAAACATTTGATAATCTCACCAGTCCCAGTGATGATTTACTTCACAGTGCCAGGATTATTTATTGCCACATAGGATATTGTCGTTTTATGATGTCCCCATTCACGGCCTTAATATGCTTGCCCCACGGACAAATTATAGCTAAACATATAATATGGGTTCTACTTTTTTCCGCCAGTGGGCTCTCATCTTTGACTGTCTTTGCCCGTAAAGTTAGTTCACCAAGTTTGACTGCCATGTCAATGTTGAGGATCCCGGCTGTAGGGGGATTGCAAGCGAAGGAACTACAGAAAACTACATACTTCAGTTCCCTGTTCCCAGATGTTCACCATATGCCTGATTTACAACACCCCTTTTGCACATACGTTGTACTTGGTTGTGCAAATGCCTTATAGTACAATAGTAAATTAATGTTATGTGAGGGATTTACTCACAATACTTCACCAGTATGATGTAATATTATCTGTGAGCAGATCTACTCACTGAATAGAGATGCTATACAAAGTAGGGGTCACACTGAGGAAGAAAAGTGATGGGTAGAATGATGAATTAATCTCAGCCTCTGGTTTCTACTTGGGGCATACACCAGTCCGTTGTTTTTTGCCCACCATGCCACCTGTAATGAGAACCAACCATATGCAATTGGCCTTGGTCCTGCTCCTGTAAGAAGAGTTCAGCTTGAATTGCCAGGCCAAGTCCCCTCTGAACAGGATCACAATTAACACCACACACCTGTCTCTACCTCATTAGACCTCTTCAGCTAGGGACAGATTGACCACTGAAGTGATAGGGGGAATGCTTGAATTAATCTTAGTTACTAGTAATTACTCGTGCCATGTCCCAATTCTTTGGATTTGTTTGCTCACCATGCAACCTCAAACAAGAACCAACCGTCTGCAATCAGCCTTGGTTCTGCTCCTGTAGGAATAGTTCAGCCTTCATTGACCTCTAGGTCCCTTTGAATGGGAACACAGGCCTCTTTCTACCTGATAACACCTTTTCAGCCAGGGAGAGGTTGAGGACTGTGATGCAGTGAGCAAGGTACCAATGCGTGGGCATTCCAAGGATGACGAAAAGTGATGGATGGAATGCTTGAAAATTCATTTCTGTTGCTGGTAATTACTCATGGGCACATACCAGTCCATAGTATTTTTGGTATTGTTCATTACTTGCGGTTGCTCAGACTAATTGTTGTCTTTTTTTTCACTTGTAGCTCACCGAATGCAGCAGACGAGAGGCATGGGTGTGCCTGTACAGAGGGTGTCAATGGGGGCATTTAACACTACTTCCAGAGAGTCCAGCCCTGGACGCCCACGCTGGTCAGAAGGAGCTAATCCGCAGCGGTTTACAGAACCTGTCCGAGGCCCAGAGAAGAGATTGACCAATGACTCTGCTCAAGGAAAGATGGACAATTTGGGTGCATCAACCAGGGGAAGCACAGAGCCAAGCCCTAAAATTGACTTTCCTAGACAGGTTTCGGCCCCGTCACTCAGTTCGAGACAAGACAGGATGGGAAGCACGCCTCCTCGCTCAGCCACAGTTCCTGTCCCACTCCACAGTGCAGGCAGCCCAAGGAAAACCTCATCACGGCTAGTCCAACGAGATGGCTCTGAGCCACGGTCTGCAGCTATGCTCAGGTATGATGTGGGATGTTGCAGGTATGATGTGGGATATTGCAGGACTGTCACTTGTGTTACAATTCTGTAGGAGTCTAATATTATACAGTAAAACGCAAAGAGTGTTCTGTAAGTCCTTCACGCCTCTAGTATTTTGAGTAGAGTTTCCCCACTGCAGTGCGTATTGGTGCTGCATGATTCTAGCATGGTGAGATTTCTCCGTCCGAGCCTGGTCAGTGCTTTCATACTAGAGCAGCGTAGGGGTGTCCCTAGTAATACTTTGTCACTGCCATAGGGGCCCTGCTGTGCTAGAGGCATTAGAGCAGTGCACATTACTCCTACAGTGGCTGTCAGCACTGCAGCACTCCGTTAAAGTGAGCTTGCCCCACACAGTGGCTTGTTAGTGGTAAAAATGTAAATCTAGTACTTGTATAGCGCATGAATCACCCCCGAAGGGGTATCTCGGCGCTGGGGGCAGTTGGGAAGATTAAGCGAGCTATTGCTCAGAGTCGCATGGTGTAGGGCAGACCCCTGCTGCCGGAACCGTGGATCGAACCGTGATCCCCAGGGTCCAGCATCAGTCGCCCTAGCCGCGGCGCCACATCTAGTTAATGCTAGTAGGAGTTTTCTCACAGTATTTCCCTTTCTGGCCTACAGAACCCCAGCGGTTGAATGTTCTCCAGGATAAGACTGCTGCAGGACATCAGCAGCTGTGCCCCTGCAGTACCCTGTCATTATTATAGGACTATCACTGTGAGCTTCCTGCGACCGTGCCCGGTCAGCACGCACGTCCAGCAGAGCTTTATACAGCTGTACCCCATCATCGCTATAACCCTAACAGTGAGAGTGTCCTCCCACTAGTGGCTGTCACTGCCATAGGACTCCATCAGTGCGAGCTACATCCTAGCAGAGCCTTGTCAGTGTTACATGGCTTGAGCATTACGAGCTTCCTCCCAGAAGTGACGCGACAGCACTATGATACTGCAGCAGTGTTAGCTTCCTCTTATCAGCGATGTGACAGCGCTATAATTCAGCAAGTGCTTGCCTCCTCCCAGCAGTGACATTACAACTCTGTGATACTGCAACCAGTGGCGGTTCCTTCCTTAAGGTGGAGGAGCGTCACTACCCCCGCTGACAGTGCAGCAAGCATAACAATGTAAATGGTAATGAAGAGATTTAATTACAATTTTATTTTTCAGTGCAGCCGAGCCGAGTGAGAGCTCTGGGTGGGGCTATAGCTGCTGATTGACACGAGGGAGCAGCAGCTCCATTTTAAACTGCGCATGTCATTGTGGCCGGCTGTCTTGCGACGGCCAGCCTGACATGCGCATTTTAAACCTCTTCACTCAGCTGTCTTAGGTGGGTGGAGAGCAGGCACAGGCCCCCAGACCCTGAAGGAGCGTCGAGGCTGCCCGCTCTAGCTAATCCGGGCGCTGCTCTCATGCAGCCTAACATTATCACGAGCATGAGAGCAGCATCCGGATTAGTTAGGGGAGTGGCTGAGAGACTCCTTGCTGCTTTGGGGCCTCGGACTGCAGCAGGACCGAAGAGGAACAAGAGGATGAGGCAGTGGGTACGTCGCCTATTTTATTTTTTTAATAAAATTGATTTCATACCCACTTGCAGGTAGTGTGAGAAACTCACACTGCCTTGGTTCAGCCTCCAGAGCTCTGAATCGTGGCCCTTTATAAACACTGATTAGAACGGACCAGAATTAAGAGCTGTGCTGGTTTCTCACAGTGACTGTAAGTGGATAAAATATCCCCCCCCCACCGTTTTATAATGGAAGCGGCCGTTATTGACTGCAACAATGATTGCTTCCTCCCTGCAGCAATGTCACAGTGCAATAATACTGCAACAGTGTTTGCTTCCTCCCAGCAATGACGTGAAAGCAGGATAATACTGCAACAGTATTTGCTTCCTCCCAGCAGTGATTTCACCGCACTAGGATACCGCAACAGTGTTTACTCCCTCTCCACCCCCAGCAATTCCTGTTACACCTATTAGATCCCAGCAATGCAAGCTCCCCCCTCACACAAATACCACAATAGATGACAATGTAGTATTGTGTGCACTTGAGTGCAGTGTAGATCACGGGGCAGCATGGTGTTACCCTGTAGACCTCACCCCTCTCCCACCACCACCACTACCACCACACCATGGAAGGTAATGAATCAACAGCAGAGTGTTTTCTACCACAAGAATGTCTGCAACACACATCAGTGTACCCGTGTACAGTGTCCTCAAAAACAAACCCATTCCCAAATTGGCACCACCTGGTTTTGCGAGTGCACAAACGTCCTTTCCATCCCAAAGGGCCCAACCACATTTCTAAGTCCAACAAACTCCTCTATTGCAAGATTATATCAAATGGGTACAGGTTGCACTCCTGCAAGCGTGCAAGACTTTCAAGAGGAGGAGATGCACCAAGACGTCGAAGACCTCACTGTGGCTAAACTACATACATACTTTATGGATCACACTAATACCATCCCTGCTGGCTCGCTGCATTGACGAGGGAAATACATGAGTGGTTTCAGGGCATCACCTGGATTCGCTCTGTTATTGCTTGTATTGGACTCCCCAAAGTACACTCACTCCATGTCCCTGCAGCTTTTCTAGGTTAAAGTACCTCCGAGGATTCAGGGAAGTGAAGGGCACCATCTTGCTTTGGACTGCGCAGTGTCTGTGCGGCTGTAATTAGAGGGTGAACCACTCATCCCTTCCCCAAGGGAATCTACAGGGGTTCATTTATCAAAGAATCCGAAGTCAGGCCGCTTTCCATGAATGTCTGGCCATTCTGGCTACTAGGGCTAAGGCCAACACCCACCAAGGACATAGGTAGGGCTGCCCCATGCCCAGATACAAACAAAGGGTATATTCGCTTATATGGTCACCCATCATCAAATGTGGTTCTGGGCAACCTAGTATCCCTGGTAACCGCGGTGTTCATACATTGAGCAACAGTGGTTCCCCTTGGGAGAAGTGTTCCCGCCTAAGGGCCTGATTACGACTTTGGCAGTGCAGAGCCGTATGCCCCCCTCCATCGCACGGCCAAAGCTGTGGTCAGGCCGCCTGCCAGATTAGGAGTTTCCTCTTGCCAGGCGGGCTTTTTTTGGCGTTCCCACAGAGGTGCCTCTAAAAACGGGCACCACAATGGGAATGCCAAAAACAGTTCCTTTATGGCATGAACTGAAAAGACCATGCCGTGCAGGAACTGGGGTGCATATAAACATGGGAGCACATATTGTGCCCTCCTGTGTGCATCCACATGGTGCAGTGGCACCAGGGGGCCCTGTAGGGCCCTCTTTGTTTCTTCTCCACCAGTGTTGCATGAAGGAGGAACTACCATGAAAACCCTGGCAGAGAGGAAACTCCTGCTATGCTTGGCGGGAACGTGGCGGTCCCGTCAAGCATATAGATGCCTGTACGATGCCGCACCGCCGTCAGTAGTGGTGGTTCCCTGGGGGCTGCGACTGCCAATTCCATATTAGGGTCTATGCCAGAAAAACATTGATGCATTTCAATATATTCAAATGTTCAATTACTTCATGAACATCTCTAAGATGCAATAATCGATATAGTGGGTGCTCCAAAAAAGGGCGCAGTGAGAGTTATAAGTGACAAAAGAGCTCCAGTGTTTCATAAAAGGAACAGCATTCCAATGTCATTGTTGACAAAATAGTGCAATGATTCAAAACAACAAGCTCTGAATTGTATTTCAGTTTTACGACACTATAATGAATTTATAGTCAATGAATCAATCCTTTATTCGGCTAAATTAGCCATGAAAGTACATAATAATAAATACAACAATATTAAAAATAGAAATCGTAATTATCAAAGATATGAGAAGATTAATTTTGTCCCAACATTCATAATCAATGTATCCATATATTGCAGTGGGGTTTTCTTTAACTGCTATACTGACTACTAACCATTTGCATATTTTTCCTCACACTAATAAAGCATCTAATTACAGCATAATAACTTATCCATGACTATCCATGTTAGTTATTTGTCTAGAGAAATTATCACAGGGACAATTGGGAAGATTTTTAAGTCAAGATCCCAGATGAGGAAATGCAAACAAAAAGTGCAAAGTGCTTAATCTAAGACATGTGAGGTAGAACCTAAATTGGGCATTCTAAATCCAACCTTGGTAGGGCTCCATACCTAATGTGATTAATAGGGGAGAGTACGCTAGTATCTTTTTGTGATGTTATAGTCGACAAATGTGTTCTTCAATGTTTCAACTCATCCATCAACTCAAAAAGGGGTCTTCTTCAGGACAAAATGGGGAGCAACCTCCCTTCCACCGATAATCATACAATGGAAGCCGTCTGTGTGTAAACAACAAGTGGACAAATCCACTGTATGGGAACAAAAAATGTACAAGTTACTTGGTGCATTCTCAGTTGGACTGGAGTGGAAGCCGACATTCGGTGGAGTGGTGAAGAACTTGTTGGCTATAAATTCATTGTATGGTTCTAAAGCTGAATTTGAATTCTAAGCGTGTTGTATTGCATTACTTTGTCAACAAGGTCATTGTAATGCTGTTCTTTTTAAGAAACACGAGCGCACTTTGTTACTTATCACTCTCATGCCTACTTTTGTGAAGTACATACTAAATTGTTTTTTGCTTATTACAGATATTCATGCAGTAATTAAAAATATGTTTGAATGTATTGATATGTATTGGTGGCTTTTTGCCATAGAAGCTTAGGTGACAAACGCTTCTCCCAAGGGAACCATTCTTGCTCGATGCTTATTTGGTCACTCAGCATACCTGCCCCCTTACTATCAACCGCCATGAATTCAGGGCACAGTATCACCAACAGGTGCATGGACACTCAGTTCATTAGGGCAGTTCAAAGAGGCCATGCTTCTGAGAGGAAGCCCAGACACTGTACCCAACATCCTATGGCTTAGGCTGGGCCCTGTGTACACAAGCCTGGATTATTAGGCCCTTTAGGTACCTCTCTGCCCAGTGCTTGATTTATAAAAAAGTAAGTTCCATGCCCTAAGTTCTACTTTGAGCTCGTGGTAGGCGTTACTGATGGTCAGAGTTGCCAAATGCCTAGGCAGCGTAGTCTTAATTTCATCTCTTGCCTGTTTCATTCCTCACAAGACACTCCCTGACCCTTCACCTCACTCTTCAGATTCTTATTCATCTTTGCTTTCTATGTTTGTTACGTGTTTTCCATCTTTCTCTTCTACCTCCTTTCTCCCTTTTGTGGTTTTCTTTATCTTTTTATGGTCCAAAGTCTGTTGAGAAAAAGCATAAGTGCAGGTAACCAAAAATGAGTGTCGGCGGGTCCCACCAGCAAACAACTGGCTCAAATTAAGCACTGTCTCTGCCTGGTGGAGACGGTGCTTCAAAAGAAAATTATTTCTACATAGCACACGCAAGGGTGCAGAGCACCAATTTCCTCCTGCTCTCCATCAGTATTTCTACCAGCTTCCAGAGCCCTCAGGCCCAGACAGAGTTCACACATTCCATCTATTCTTCATAAGCATGCCTGTGTGTGGTGCATACTAGCTGCCTGGAGTGCCTTATGCTGTCCCTTAATCTACTATGTTCTTGCTGGAGAAAACCTACAGCTATCCTGTCCCTTCTAGGCTATGTTAGCTTTTTTACCACCTAGGAAAAACAAATGGGAGTATGCACCTGGAGCCCATTCACCCTCATACTACACCATCTGTCCTGTGACCTACTCGCAGCACTGACGTGTCCAGGCACTCTAGAGTGTTGCTTTTGGACACCGCAATGAGAGCATCCTTCCAGCTATGCTTTATAAATGCAACAGGTCTGTCACAGTGTGAGCTTTCTCACAACAGTGCCCTGTTTATGCTACAAATAGCACAGTGTGAGCTTCATCACAAGCAGTACCCTATGAATGCTGCAGGTCTCTCAGCCTGAGCTTCCTTTCAACAGTGTCCTGTAAATGCAACAGGGCTGTCATAGTGTTCGCAACCTCCATCAGCGCTAAAGGATTCTCAGTGCGTGTTTTCCCCAGCAGTGCCTGGTAAGCGCTGTAGCTGTGAGGTTCTTCCCAGTACGCCCCGTCAATGGCTGAGATAAAGTCAAACATCCCACCCATCACTGTTTTGTTTACTTCAATGCTTCAGGGCTCCAGTTGTGTGAGCTTCACCCAGCCATGCTTTATACATTTTTATTTATTTTTATTTATAAAGTTTTATATAGCGCGAACATGATCCCCGAAGGATATCGGAGGGATTCACAATTAAGGATGGTCAGGCAGGCATCAAATACAAATCAAGGGAAACAGTTACAAAGGTTACAACAAAGCAGTACAATAGTTGAAGAAACAAAACAAAGCATATATATAAATACACACAAGTATACATAAATATATATATATATATATATATATATATACACATACACACACACACACACATATATATATATATATATATATATATATATATACACACACACATATACACAGACATATACACAGACATACATATATACATATACATATATATATATATATATAGCGGGACTGGGAGGGGAAGAAAAGATTAGTTCAGGGGATATAAACAGGGCATAAGTCGTTAAAAAAAGAAGTGGGGGACGCTGTCACCGGAAGTGACGTCACAACAGGAAGTGACATTACGAAAGGTGCCGAGCTCCTTGTCCCAGATGTCGTAATGTGGCTGCCTGACCCTGTGTGTGACAGGACAGGCAGCACAGGAAGGGCGTGGGGAGGAGAGGAAGTAGGCGGTAACAAAATAGTAACGAGGTACACACGTAAGAATAAAGACGTGTCTACTGTACCTCCTCTGGCTCGTGTCTTTATTGGGGTGAATAGCGACAATGGCGACGAGGGTGGGATGCCTGCACTAGATCCCACGTCGCTTCAACACCCCGCTGCTCATGAGCAGCCGAACACTCGAGCCTGCAGCCCCCCTGTCGGAGCGGCGCCTGAGCGGCTGAAAACCGCGCTCAATCGCTGACGGGCTGCCTCCTGCCTCCTGCCTCCTGTCCCCAAAGCAGCGCGGTGAAAAGGGAACCGCTGCGCGAAGAGAAACAGAGGGACGTCCTGGTGTCCAATCACACTGCAGCCGGCCACCAAGAAAAAGCGTGAGAGACGCTGCAGACACCCTGCTGAAAAGAAAAAGAGCGCGAAAGACGCTGCGGCCGCACCGAAGCGAGAGAGAGACACGTGGTGGTCACAACCAAGCTGGGTGAGTCCATAAAACGAAGCGACTGCCCAAATTGCTCAAATTGCCTAAAGAAAACGTGTTTCTACACAGAATCTAACTGTTTCAAGCAATACCACGTGTCACTGACGGCGGCCATTTTGAGGTCAGGCGTGGCCCATAGACTTTCATGCACATTTACTGGAGCGGCCATCTTAGAGTCAGGCACCCTGAAATACTTACATAAAGTGGCCCAAATCATACTAAGCTCTCTTTTCTGAGCATGTCAGTGCAACCTAGCTCCTCCAGTGATACCGGAGGAACGCCAGCAACGGTTACACCTGCGACACCAGGAACACAAGCTCCACCTACCAACGCTGCTATAATGAATCACACAGGGCCCCAACCAATCATGGGACTATCATATCTCCGGCCACCAGAGCCATTGGAACTCACCTCTGGCAGCAGCATGGGCCCTAAATGGAAGACGTGGTCCGAAGATTTTGAGGACTATATGACAGGTGCACAAGTCCAGGACCCCAAACAGAAACTAGTTGCCCTACGCAATTTAGTGGGAAAAGACATTGCTCAACTCATCAAAGAACTGCCTAATGCAGCCACTACTTCATATGATGACGTCAAAGGAATCCTCGACAGGCAATTCCTACACAAATACAACCTTGATTACGAACGATACACGTTCAACCTAGCTACACAAGAAAAAGAAGAACGAATGGGTGACTTCATACTACGCATTCGACGACTAGCTCGACACTGCAATTTTGATGACTTCAACACTGAAGACGCACTGCGACTACGCATAATTGAAGGATGTCAATCCGAGTCACTAAGGCGACGCCTGCTAAAGAAACATTACTCACTAGCGGAAATCGAAGAAATGACACGTATAAACGATCAGGCAGAAGATCATGCCAAGAAAATGGAAGGGAACAAATCAGACAAGAAGGAACAGGCATTTCGCCTTCAAGCAAGAAGCCACAAGGGTCGACCACATCAGACTGATCGAGGGAAATCGAGACAATCGACACATCGTCACTCTTCTCACAGATCCAGAGCGAGTCACAGATCAAGGGAATCACGCTCTACCAAATCCACCAAGTCACGCTCCAACTGTTACCGGTGTGGACAGGACTATCCACATTCAGGCCAATGCCCAGCCATGGGGCAACGATGTCACCACTGCGGCAGAGACAATCACTTCGAAAGTGTATGCCAAGCCAAGTCGTCAAGACAAAGATCATCACGCTCAAGACAGAGATCTTCCAGGACCCAATCCTCAAAACATCATCATGCACGTGCTGTCAAGGAACAGGAAAGACGCTCCACCAGCTCTTCACGATCCAGTGATCACTCCCTCGAATCACGCCAGTCTCGTCGGTCGAGGTCAACATCCAGTGACTCCGCGACACGCACACCTGTGTCTCAAGATAGTGACGAATACATATGCATGGTCTCAGACCCGGACCGGCTGCGAAAATATAAGAAACTAGATATCCGAATTGGAAGTCACCCAGCCAAATTCGTCCTAGACTCAGGAGCCTCCCTGAATTACATCTGCGCGCTAGAACATCAGAGTATGAAGCCACGCCCGGTGCTAGAACCAGCAGCTGTGAGAATCTTCACGTGGATGTCCAGGAAGCCACTAACATGCCTGGGCCGGTTTCACACTACCCTAACCTTTCGAGATCGAACAATTCCAGCATATATCCATGTGGTAGAAGGTCCAGACATAGCTGACTGTCTACTCAGTTTGCCAACAGCGGAACGGCTCAAACTGGTAGAACTCCTCTACATGACTGAAGATGCACCAGACATTGTGGCGAAATTCCCCAACTTATTCAAAGGACTGGGAAAGCTAAATCACTTCAAAGTCAAATTACACATAGACGACCGTGTCACACCAGTAGCACAACACCATCGGAAAGTACCATTTCATCTGCAACAGGCAGTAGATGATGAACTGCAGGAACTACTTAAAGCCGACATCATTGAACGCACTTCCGGCCCTACGCCATGGATATCACCTGTGGTTGTCGTCCCCAAAAAAGGACAAAACAACAAAGTGCGTCTCTGTGTAGACATGCGTGCAGCCAATGTAGCCATTGAACGTGAACGTCACCCTGGGCCACACATCAGTGACATGATTGCCCGTCTCAATGGAGCCACCGTATTTTCAAAGCTAGACCTTAACAAAGGCTATCACCAACTTGAACTCCATGAACGATCCCGTTACATCACCACGTTCACAACTCACCAAGGCCTCTTCCGCTATAAACGCCTAAACTTTGGCATATCATCTGCCGCTGAAATTTTCCAAGAAACCATCCGACGGGTAATACAAGGCATACCGAATTCCTTCAACTATAGCGATGATCTCCTGGTGTATGGCAAGGATCAGACAGAACATGACACGGCCCTTGACCGAGTGTGTCATGCGCTCCTCAATGCGAACCTCACCCTGAATTCAGCCAAATGTGAGTTTCACAAATCACACCTGAAGTTCTATGGACACATCTTTTCCAAGGACGGTATGACACCAGACCCCGAAATGGTGTCAGCCTTAGCGGACACGCCAACACCTCAAGACGTGAGTGACCTTCGCTCATTCCTCGGCATGGCAAGCTACTGCTCTCGATACATACAGGACTTTGCAACTCTCAGTCATCCACTGCGTGAACTCACCCGTCAAGGTCAGCCATTCGAATGGACAGATGCCTGCCATCACTCTTTCAAGAAAATCAAGAAGGCTGTCAGCTCGGCGATCAATCTGGCCTACTTTGATGCAAAAAAGCGGACAGAACTCACTGTGGATGCCAGTCCGGTTGGCCTCGGTGCCATCCTTGCCCAATACACGGAGGACTCCGACCAGCGTCACACCATTGCATACGCCAGCCGTAGTCTCACTGACACCGAGACTCGGTACTCCCAACCGGAGAAGGAAAGCCTAGCTGTGGTCTGGGCGTGTGAACATTTCCACCTCTTTGTCTACGGCAAGCACTTCACCATTGTCACAGACCATCAGGCTCTCATCACCATCTTCGGCAATCCCAAGGCCAAGATGCCTCCACGCATCGAGCGATGGGGCCTCCGTCTGCAGGACTACATCTATACCATTGTCCACAAGCCTGGGAAATCAGACAACCCTGCTGACTATATGTCACGCCACCCAAAAGCCTCTGCCACTACTCCGCTTTCCATTGCCGAGGAGTATCTACACTTCGTCATTGATGCAGCGTGTCCTCCCACAGTCCCGCTGGCCGCCATTCAGGAAGCATCCGCTCATGACCCCGTCGTCCAGGCTGTATCCGAACGCATCCGTAACTGCTCATGGCGCCACGTGCCGGATGACCAAAGCTCTCTCTCTCGGGAGCTTCTTGCATTCCGTCATGTCCAAGATGAACTCTCCATCAGCAGTGACGGTCTCATTTTGAAAGGGGGGAGGATTGTCATTCCTCAGAAACTGAGACAAGGAGTCATCAACCTTGCTCACGAAGGCCATCGTGGGACAAGTGCCACCAAGAAAGCGCTAAGAGAACGGGTTTGGTTTCCGACACTGGACCAAATGGTGGAAGACACTCTCAAGGACTGCACATCATGCCAGCTAGTAAGTCGAGATGACCCGCCCGCTCCACTACAGATGTCTGAACTACCTGAAGGAGTGTGGCAGCAAGTGGCGGTAGACTTCTTTGGACCCCTGAAGTCAGGACAGTACATTTTCGTCATTATGGACGAATACTCCAGATTCCCGTTCGCCCAACTCATACCATCCACCAGAGCAGCTGCAGTAATTCCAATGCTTGATGAAACGTTTGCAGCATGGGGCATTCCTCTACGTGTCAAATCTGATAATGGGCCTCCATTCAACAGTCACGAATTTGCCAACTTCGCGACACATCTGGACTTCAAACATCAAAGAATCACACCACTGTGGCCACAAGCCAATGGCATGGTGGAAAGATTTATGGGAACATTAAAGAAAGCCGTGCAACAAGCGGAGTTGGCCCACAAAGACATTCAACAAGCACTGAATGAAGTGCTGAGAGCGTATCGCACCACGCCCCACAGCACCACAGATCAATGTCCAGCCACCCTTATGTTAGGGAGAGTTCCACGCACCCGGCTACCAACCATAGCCAGTGCGAGCCAGTCAAGACCAACAAACACTGATCATGAAACACTAGTCAATATTGATCACGACAAGAAACTGAAAATGAAGACGTACGCTGATCAGCGGAGACATGCAAAGCACACGGACATCAGAGAAGGAGACTGGGTGGTAGTTCGGAGAGATCGAGGAACCAAAGCAGACAGTCGCTACCTGGCACACCCACTAAAGGTCAGCCGTCGGAAAGGGACAATGATCACGGCTCAAGGCGATCACAAGAAAATAACACGAAACGTATCGCACTTCAAGAAATGCAACCCACCTGGAACAGATGACCACCACCAGTGGGAATCATCTACTGAATCTGAAAGTAGAAGTAGAAGCAGCGACTGTGGCTCATCCAGCCCAGCAAGACAAGACCACCCTGTGCGTCATCGACACACCTCAGACAGATCAGAGAGACCCCGACGACAAGTTCGACGGCCGGAACGCCTCATTGAAGTAATCTAAGGATACAGTAAGACTTTATACAAAAGGGGGAGATGTCGTAATGTGGCTGCCTGACCCTGTGTGTGACAGGACAGGCAGCACAGGAAGGGCGTGGGGAGGAGAGGAAGTAGGCGGTAACAAAATAGTAACGAGGTACACACGTAAGAATAAAGACGTGTCTACTGTACCTCCTCTGGCTCGTGTCTTTATTGGGGTGAATAGCGACACCAGAGAGGCCAAAGAGTGAAGTCCAGCTGTTTGGCAGGGGGGATGGCGTCCCCCGGTAAAACAAATGGGGGGACGCTGTCGAGACCTGGATATAAAACATCAGACAGTACAAGAAATGAGGGTACAAGTCCAGTGCTGAAAGTCACTCAGAGTGGGCTTCCCAGGGGTGCCCTGTCGATGCTGAAGGACTCCAGCAGCGCGAGCCTCCTTCCCCCGCAGTGCGGTCTGTGCCACTGAACTCCAAGCAGTGTGAGCCTCATCTCGGCCGTGCCCTCTCAGTGCCAATGCAGCGCAGCTTTGAAGATTCCTTCCCCCACCAGCCCTGTGTTCAGAGCTGCAGGCCTCCAGCAATGTGAGCTCAACCAGAAGCGCACCGTCGGCGCCCCTCGAGGGAGGCGAGGCAGATGGGACCCGTGCTCCAGATCTGTTCGCCCTGCCCCCCTCCTTGTGCCCCCCCCCCCCCCACCACTGCTGCTTATTGTGCGGCACAGAAACAACACTAGGCACTGCACCTTGCCAAACACATTCATGTGTACAAGTACCTATCATTACAAAGCTATGCTGCTTGCTTAAAATGTTTTAACCTGACTTTGTGTATATCTATATCTAAATATACATTTATAGATGTATATGCACACACATAAAAAGTCATATTTTAACATTTAAAGCAAATATAAATATGTCGGTGTGTGCATAAATATCTTTATAGGTGGCCCCATGAGTGTTCCCTGTGGCCCAGTTGGTTCCCCTCTAAGCTGCACTCCTAGAGCCGCCCGGTCCAGCAGAGCTGCGTCCTCCCTGGAGGGCCCTCAGTGCTGTGATGCGCCGCCTTCCTTTCTGCTGCTTCTCTTCCAGTCTCCGTCCTGGCCGCCATGAGCGCATAGGGGAAGGATTTGCAGACTGACTCATGGCTTGTGGACGGCAGGAGAGACTGGATCATCTGTTCCGGCTGCCATGGCAACCACATCCTAAACACTATAACTCAACTTCTTGTGCAGAAAACTTTACAGGATGCTGGCAGAGACCTGCAGCCTCATTTCCCTCAACCAATCCAGGCGCTCTTCCTTCCCGCTGCCACATGACGTGATAGCGAGCCTGCCATGGTGCATAAATGACCCAGCTCCTCACATCCGGCTGAGCTGCCTCTAGTATGACAGTCTCATGAGATCTACACTCACCAGCATGTACTGGGGTTCGCCCCTGTTTACAGCCAAATGGGGCATGATGTCACCAACACCAAGAGCTCCTCCGTAGCACAGTCTCCATCTCAGTCACTGATGTAACCTAATCTCTTTTTTTTGTTTTAAGTATCAGAGCGCTTTACATGATCACCAGTTTTGTTACAGATGGACACATTGATTTTTGTTAGGCCCGGGTAGATTAAGTGATTTGCCCAGTATCACAGGATGTTGAGCTTCCCTGCCGAGACTCAAACCCGGTTCACCAGCTTCGAGGTCAACCGCGCTAGCCGTACAGCCACATCCTCTCCCCTAGAGCCACCCCGCTGAATGTGATAAAGGGCCCTGAGTCTCCAATATCTCACTAATATTCATAGGCTTTAGGTTGAATGGTGGCCCCTTGAAGGATATGGGGGCCTGAAGGGCCCTCTATGCCGCAGGGGCCAGTGTTACGCCTCTGGTTGCGGTCACTTTCACCACGGCGGGTACTACACCTTTTTGTTCTTCAGTCAGTGCCGGCGACACAAGCCCTCCTGGTACTGCAGCCTCCTTAGCCTTATAGTGACAGACAGCGAGGCAGGCTCTCCTGGTAGCACTTTCTTGGTCCCACACGCTCTTGCACTACCTGGTACTCCAATGCCGCGGCCTCATAGGGTTCACACTCACTTCCCATAAGCTGAACTTTTTAGGACACTGCCGTCCATTAGGGCTCTTACTTACTAATGCCAAGCTTAGTGGTCCTCACGCTACACCTCTGTGAGCGCGTCCCGAAACCAGCACCAAGCAGAGGTGACCCCTGACCCATAGTCTGATGGCTCCTATACTGAAAATTTAGAAGCAGGCACCCACCCCTGTGCTGCAACGCCCTGTGCTTCATACTCACTGACCGGAAGAGCAGGAAGATGAGCTCCCACAGTTTTGCACCCCAGGAGTCCCGTGCCACCACCAAGCAGGACACTGCCCTGCAAATCAAGCCTAACAAGACCCGAAATCAAGGATCCGAGTTGTGTGGTTTTATTACTGCAAATGTATGGTCAATGACTAATGCCACACTGAGTGTTCCTCTGTTCTTAAGCATCATAGATTTGTCTAGGAGGCCGTAAAGCATTTAACCCCTAAGATGCACCTTGACGCACACCACAGATTGTACTTCTGCATAAAAGCAAGGTGAGTAGTCCTAGGTGATCCAGCCACATGATTTCATTGCTTGTTAACACCAGTCTGAGTTCCAGTGAGTTCCCTGTGCTTTGATGTCAACTTGTTGACACCTGATTGCAGGCTGCTTAGTCCTGCGGCCTCATGGGTCCCACTTACACTGGCACTAAGTGGGTGCCACTCCTTTGTAGCGCATTGTGGGTCTCACATTACTCTGACATGGAACTGAGCTCTCCTCAGTTGTACAGTGTCAGGGGTCCCAAACATCTCGACTGCGAGCTGGTGTTCGCTATCACTTTTTAGCGCATTCAAAGTGGCTGCTCAGCAGATGTACCTTACAAGTTCAATCATGACACATCAACTGAGGCTCTCAGAAAGTAGCGGCTGCTACCGAATGGGCATGGAAGGGCGGGGAATCCGTCTGGGAGCGGAGGGAGGAGGAAAATAAAAATTAGAAAAAAGAAAAAACGTACCTGGGGGTCGTGGTCGCCGTCACAGCCAGCACCCAGCCTCCCAGAATGCCTTGACCAATCACAAAACTGCATTAAGCAGCGTTGTAATTGGTCTGAGCGCCGTGGTTCAGCGCTCAGACATGGGTTTGGAGGCTGAGCATGTTCTCCACTAAGGCTGTAATATACCGCCTGTGGAGACCATGCACACTGTGCTTGACGGTTTGGCCGGCCGAAACCTTCCTGCGCACTTTAGGTGCAGTCACAGTCCTCCTCCGGCCTCGACATCCGGGGAGGCCGGCCCGCCCCGCCCTATCAGCGGGGATGCACTGCAGTGCAACTGCAATAGTAAAAATAGCATGATAGTAACGGACAGCCGTTATTATCATTTTATTTTTACATTGCACTTCTTTAAAGTAGTGGGGCGATGCACATCCGCCTTAGAGGAGGAGCCGTCCCTGCATCTCATAGTCTTAGTGTTCATGGGAGGGGCACCACTGTAATGCACTGCAGGGAGGATGGCTTCCATTCTTACATCTTGTCCAAAGATGAAGTACAGTATGCCTGGAGCCTGGTGGGAACGAGCCTTTCGCCTTCACAACCCGGCTTTATATTCCAGGGCTCTTTAACTCTCCTTCCTTGGAAAGACCGCAGAGCCCGGTTGAGGAAGCGCGAATGACACCACGGATTTCCCCAAACACTTGTAATCCGTTCTTAAGCTGAGGTTAGATCTAGTGGTATTTTTAGATTGTGGGCGGCTTCCTGTTGCTAACATTTAATTCTGAAAGCACTCCGTGACATCACTGCAGCTTCAACACGAAGATGTGCTCCTGCAAGCACAGACACGAGTCTGGAGACTTGGACTGTCTTGATTTCTCCAGACACCATACAAACATTTTATAGTCCGGTCTGAAAAATGCAAATAACGTTTTGCTTAAGTGGTACATGCAGTTGTTGAATCAAGGTGCAATTTAATTTAACGTTAAGGCTCAATGGGAACTATTTCTTGAGGAAGGCATGGTTCTTTATGCAATTTGCAGAAAGCAATGGGGATGGGGGCCAGAAATGAAAGAGTGGGTGCAGTGCCGGTTGGGAATGAGTATGGCTGATGCTCAATAGAGTTATAGGCTGGCTTCACTTTCCAGTCTCTAGCACCAACCAAGCGGATGAGGGTAGCTTGCATGCAAAGAGTGGCAAGGGATGGCTAGGTGATGCAATGACACTGTGGGTGATCAATGCAAGTGCGGATAAATAATGTCACTACGTTAACCTCAAGATTGCCAATGTGGTTAATTAAAAAGGCTGGTACGTCTCTAAAGTGAAGCAAGGTTCCACTCCTTGCTGGCGTGAGAGACTCACTCGCATGGGAACTGAGGTCATTGATGGTGTGGATGGATGACCCCCAGTATACTGTACGGCCTAAACCCAAGCGGTAAGGGATTTGTGACAGAGATGTATATGGTTCACAATCTATTCTAGTAGTCAAGTGGGGCGGACCCTTCCTGTACACACACCGTGCCAAAGAACAGCTATGAGCGGGCTTGCGACCATAATGATGGTACATGCAACAGGGAAGCTAAATACTGGCACCAGGCACAGCGTTGCCAGTTCTACCCAACAATGGCGACTACCTCAAAGTGAAATGGTAGACCCACATTAGCGAGAGGGACCATGCCTAACGTCGAAGAGTCCTGGAAAGACCCCTTTACAGATAAAGCCTGTGGCTGCATTAGATGAGCAGAACAACATCGACCAGGATGATCTTTCATAGCTGACGGAGAAGTACAAACCAGCATCACAGATGAATGCATTCTTAAAGAAGAGAAAATAAATTCAGTTCTCCCAGATGTTAATGTCACAAGAATTCCCACATTCAGTAGACTTAAAAATATGCAAAACGGAGGATTCAAACAAAGTCACTTACAAGGAGCAGAATCTGCTAATCAAAACGGTAAGTGAGCCTTGAGTTACAGGTTTTAGGGATAGCTCGTGCCCCACATCACCAGGGTCCTGCTATTCTAATTCTAGGCTTATCCTTCACAAATTCCCCGAATGCATAGGGTGACTAGGCGTATTGGTGGTTACTAATGAAGGCAGTGCTTAATTTGAGTCTGTGGTTTCCGGTGCTCAGCACTGGCACCTAATTGTCAACACCGGTACTTATGACAGTCTGCAGCATGGTGGCACTGTCTAGCTAATTTAGACATGAGCACAACAACAGATGTTTATTAATTCAAGATACATTAAAAATGACTATTACCAGCGCTCACGCTATTCTTATAGCGTTGAGGGCCTGGAATAGTCTGAATAGTCACACTTTTAGGAGTGTGATGGTTAATAGTTGTTTTGGTACTGTCATTGGCAGCCCTGGCTGGAGCAATGTGAGGTGTAAACTGCAGTGGCCTCTTGGGGAGGGCAGCAGCACTTATATATATGTTTTTTTAAATCAAGCAATGAATGAAGGTGACATGAAGAAGAGCCCTCAGGAACGTGGTCTGCTGGTGGTCTAGAGGCAGATCATGTAGGTATGGCGAGTCTCGAAGGCAGAGGTCAATGTGAAGCCCCTCCAGGACCAGGGGGCGTTGCACTTTTTCTTGCTGAGTATGCATGTTGTTTTATGTGCTGTGTTTGTGCTACCTCGAGTTGTTGGACAGCTAGGTAGAGGGTCTGTCTCCTTCCTCCAGTCCATTTTCCCTGACTGCTGTTCAAAGTTTGGGCTACAGTATTTAGGAACCCAGAAGGAGTGGAGTTGGTTTAAAATGAAATGTGTAGATGGTGGATTTTTAACCTGGAGAGATTTAAAATTAAATGTTTAGGTGGTGGATTTTGAACCTGGAGAGGCGTTCGACACTGCTAAAGGAAGTGGTTTTTGTGGGATGTATTAGTATGTCTGCGGTGCACCTTCCTGTTCTACTTTAGTAACAATGAAAGACCTGCAAATAGAACAAAAGGAAAGGGAGGTGCCATTTTACTGGGGTGCCAGATAGAGAGGGGCAAAGTCTTGCATTTGTGACCAAAGAGAGCAAAAGTTTGCGGAAGAAAAAGAGCAGTAAATAGCACAGAAGCTGAGGGACGGGCGCCATCTTTTTATAATGGGGTAAAAAAGAAGAGAGGCCGGCTTGGCAAAGAGACAGTGGAAGAGAGCAAGGGAAGTAGCTTGTGAGTGTGTGGAGTGGTGGATGAGTAATTCCATTCATGTAGGTGTGCACGTTATTTGGGGAACCAAAGTGCGAGTCTGTGGGAGGTTTGGACCAGTCTGTACGTAGACTAATGTGTTGTTTTTGCCATGTTGATGATTAGGCGTGTGAGTGGCTTGATGGAAAAGTGAACCGTGACATACTTCCTGCACCATTCCAAGCACTAACTCAGGAGGTTCAGTGACCAATTACTAGGCTGCACCAAAAATGCAGAGACACTCTGATTTTGCAAAAATTCTGTTTGCTCACACAAATATCATAGGAATTGAAACCAGTTCATGGGCTATATTCACTACAGAGTTATAAAACAAGGCCGTAGATCGTGTATAAATGGTAGCTTTATCTACAAGGGTATTAGAGTGAACAACATAAAGGGGAACCGATAATGGCATACAGTCAGATGTAACAGAATTAACTTTTGTGCAAAGTTCTTGAAGAGAAGGAATCTGGATCGTCCACTACTGGAAAAATCTGCAAAAATAAGTTTTTGGGAATATAAACAGAAAATAAAATACAAGAAGGCATCACTTCAAAAGTATAAACTCTTCCTAAATTATTATTAAAGCAAACTGAGACATATTTCCCATTTAAAAAACCCGACAGAGGATTTTACACAAAATCTAATTCAAGTACCAGCTCCATGTCATTCCAGAACCACAGAATATGAAGTAATGGCAAGTATTTTCTTTGAGACGGGTGGCAACTCTGAACAGGAAACATACTGTCTGGCCTTCTGACTAGCCAGGAGGTGGATTCTCTGAGCCAAACCTTAAGTGTGAGCTACTTACGAGGGACAGGTACATACTTTTTAGATGAGTGAAACCCTAGCAATGCAGACCTGGACTGAGAGCTAGTACCAATCCCACACTGACCTGATCAAATGAGAGGTCCTGACCTTCTCAAGTTCTAGTTTGGTCTGTGGATGGGCCCTCTCTGTACAAGACTATTTTGTATAAAATATTGCCATATGATCTTTAACAACAGTTTTTTAAATTATTGGCTGATTTACAGGCAGCTCAGAAGAAAAATTCCTGAAACATTCCAGTGCCTTCCCATTTGGCACAGAACACCAGAGAACTATTTCTCTGTAGTAGCAAATAATGCATTTGTTTATTGGGAAATTGTGTGCTGGTCCCTCTGGACGACTTTCATTGCAGCAAGGCATGGCAAGTGTTCTGCGGCACATAGGACAAACTTTTCCAGTCTTGGGCTTTTGTTTCTTACACTCTTGCATCTGTGACATAAATAATAATTGCACATTTGTAAAGCGCAAACTTATCACCCCTAAGGGTATCCAGGTGCTGGGGGGCCATTGGGGAGTTTAAGTGAGCTTTTGCCCACAGTCACATGATGCTGAGCTGAGTTGCCGCCTGCGATCAAACCAAGAGACCCACACTCCAGAGTCAGCCGCTTTGGCCACTGCGCCACATCTCTCTTCTATCATAGCAAGCATACCATCCGCCTTAAGGTAAGCAAGGTAAATCGGTGACCCGACCCTCTGTTTGGCTAGCAACATGCTGCCATCATTGGTTTTCAGTGGAACCCTCACTCCCTTGGGTCCCGGTGCCACTGCACCTGATGCACTAGTTATAGAACACCTCTGCACTGTATTCTGGAGGTTCTTGTCTTAGTTCACTTCTACTGAACCTATCAGAATAGAGCTTTGGATTGCATTGGTTTGGTTTCTAAACTGAAAGCATGGGAATGGAACTTCAGGCCTGATTTAGAGTTTGTCAGAAGCGAGGTATGCTCCTTAGGGTAGATGGGCCATCCGCTCACCATGCCCTGGATCCAATTCTGTGTGTTCCTCGTGACTTGGAGTCATCTGAAAACCCTATGGATCCTTCTGTCCATCCCACCTTCCGCGCAAAGCCCTGGTCTCCAGCCAGCCAACACCTCTTTACTTTATCGGGTACTACCAGTTTTGTCAGGTGGCTAGGCATTGTTAGTGCTCAAGGGTTTTAACATTAAATTAGCGTCACAGTCCCCGAGTTATTGGAACCCGCGTGACCATGGAAGTGGGGCACATTTTGTGGAAACTCAAGCTACACCATGGAGTGGGAGAAATTTTGTGGCAATCAAGCTACAATGTGTTACCAGATAAGTCCATGTCACTGAGACTTAGCCATTCCAGTCTTTCAAATCTTTGCTCTAAATCAGGTTATAAAATTAGATCCATTGAATTGAACCTAGACTACATCCCCCAGCATGCATTTTTTTAAATTAATGACAACTCGAGACTAGGATGGTGGTGACAGGGAGTCTTCTAGCCACCCTGGATGTACACCTGTGGAAGTTTGAGGTTATTTCTGTTTTCTGTCTGCTTCTGGCAAATGAATGTAATTATCCCCACTTCCTCACGGAGATTAGCTGGGCCACCCGCCCACTTCCCCTCTCTTTTCTCCGGCAGATCTAATCTCAGCCGTATAATTTGCCTCGGCCGGCCTGCACCCCCGCCCTCTCCCCCCCCCCCCCCCCTTTGCAGGAGAGGAGGGAGGTAGGAAGCACGCAGCTGCACATCTGCTTTTGACGAAATCCTTAGCCACGTGGATCGGTGTCTCTGCACTGCCAAGGCTGGGGGGGGGGGTTTATTTTCGACTCTCCTTTTTGAAAACGGGCTCTATACAGTGCTTGAAATGGAAAAATAGAAGTGCAGGTACTCCCTGCTTGTTTCTGAGAAGTGCCTGTACTCTCCAATTAAAAGTATTGCATTTCTCTTGAGAAGTCCCGGTACTCTCCCTCTCAAAATAAAAAGGTGCCGGTACTGCGGACAGTACTTGCCCATTTAAAGTACTGGGTCTATAGGCTTCCATCTCTCTTGGGTGGCTTGACGAGTCCCGGAAGTGAATTCAGAGCCAGGGCATATCGCGCGAGACGAGCCCCCCCAATCTCCCTTGTAGACCAAATCAGCAGTGGCATAAATATGCAAAACACCCCTCTGATGCAGGAGGCGTCGAATAAAACTCGAGGAGTGCATCCAAATCCTGCTGTGGACGCAGCCTCCTATCTGCATGTCACAAGGGTGATGTCAGAGGGTCCACTGGCCAGACTGGTCCTGAGGGCCACGAATGTGAGGAGGTATCATGGCTGCTGCAACAGACCCCTGTACTTAGCCCCAGGGCACAAGTTCAAAAAAAAAAAGAAGTGGGGGGACTAAACTAGTTAAGCAGTATGTAAGTGACGGCACGTGACGCCACGACACGTGACATCATGGCACATGACATCACATGTGGCATCACAGGAATTGACACAGTAAGTGGCATCCAGGCCATGACTGTAATATGTAGGTGTGATGTAAGGCGCTCTGACACTCTGCTTTGGGATGAGTAACGCTATACAAGAAAAAAAAGTGGTACTTAAATTATTTCAACGCCTCCTCAGGTGTAGTAAGCGCTATATTAATTACATTTAAGTGTTATGTAAATACTGGGAGAGACCAACACATCTGACATTCTTACAGCATACATATCTAGAAAACCGAGCCTGAACAAAGAAAAAAGCTGCCTCGCTTAAGAATGTGTGAAGTGCTAACCTTTGTTTCCCTTCTACTGCATTTGCTTCTAGGTGTGAGGCTCCTGACTGCTGCAGCCAGGAGACTCGAACAAAAGGAGGCCTGATGACCCCTCAAATTCAGCCTTTGTTATGGGCCTAGTAGGAGTGTAAAATGAGAAAGCCTCGTCCCAGCCAGCAGGTTGTTGCTGCTTGTTGCAGATGTAAATGTAAATGTAGTTGAGCTTATATAGCGCACAGCTACCCGCAGTGGGTTTCCCGGCGCTTGCTTAGGGAACCCTTCCTGGTATTCCCCTGTGAGATAGCAGGGTATCCACAAGGTGAAAGTCAGGCATCCCGCCGCGAGGGGCCGACAACGTGGAAAGCAGACAACGTGCAGGCGCTGCTGAAAGTGTCCCACTGTTTGGAAATTACACCAGGACGAGTTCAGCACATTATTTAGAGGGGCTCAATTCTTGGCAGGGTGGACGGCGTTCACCCTTTGAAAATAGTGCGTGGGCGCCGTCCATGCGCGTGTGCCCCAGACTCGTGCCCTGCTTATCCTGAAATGACTGGCCCTCATTGCTCATTCAGCACGGACAGCCTCAGTGGGTTGTTCATGTAGTCCAGTCCCACTGGCCCGACCAACGCCTTTCATAGCAGCATGACAAACTCCCTTTGTTTTGTCTTTCTACCTACGCTGCACTTTGAGAGTGTACTACAAGTCCCAGCAACACACAAAGACGCTGTTGTCTAAAAAGTAACTTTGTGAGGTGGCCAACCTAGAGCAAAGGTTAAAGATGATTCTGATGACAGTTGGTAACTCTGCACACCAGGCATTGAGCAGCTTAAGCTGTCTGCATTCTGTGGCTTAAAATGGCTGCCAAGGAAGCCATTGTATTCGGGGCTGGGATTTGTAAACAGCAGCACATTCACTAATGGAAATGGAAAAATTACTCTGGGAGCCCACAAGTTGGGGGTGGGAGATGACGGCTGAAATGGGATGAAGTCATAAGGGCCCATGCAACTATAGAGTTCGTAGCCTAGGCATAATATTTTTTGCAAACTCTGTCCCTAGTGAAATTGGCAATGGGATAGTAAAGGTACTCTGGCATACTTAATTGAGGACATACTGTTTTAAACTAGCGGAGTGGGTTAAGGTACCTGTTCTAAGTGCTGTTTTTTATCCAGCATGGTTCAATATTTAATCGTAGTAGGACAACTTTAGGGGTTAATGTATTTGATGGGGAGATCTGTGTGCATGTCCTGCCTGGCCCATTTTTAAATCATTATAATGTAGCTGAGAGGGTGTATGTTCCTGCTGCAGTGTGTGATTGCTGGTCGCAGATTTCTATTTTATATTCAATAGTCTAGTGGTTTAATCTTCTTTGCTACAGATATCTTTGTGTTTTGCTCCTCCTTGAAAATCTCAATTTAAATTACTAGGCAAATCCATGACACCTTGCATTTTTAACCAGTGCTTTAAATGGAAATATAGAAGTGCAAGTACTCACTATCCTCAGTACATGTTTGCTGCTGAAAAGTGCTGATACTCTTTTATTGGAAGCATTAGAGCATGCAGAGAAGTGCTGCTACTATACCTTTCAAACTAAAGAAATGTAAGTTCTTAGTACCGGACAGTACCTGCCCATTTAAGGCCCTGCTATTATTTTATATATGTGTGTTGTAGTCTAAAAGCTGATTCAAACTGGTTCAAATGGATTGTAATAAAACTTGTTCGAAGTACCAAAAAATGTAACACTCACATTTACCACTTGCTAACAGCCCCTTCTCTAGCAACCCCTTCCCCAGCAGGAATAAAATGGCAGGGAAGGGGGCAGTGGCTCAGTTGCTGTTGCAGCCAAAGCCTCAAGGGATTTTGGGCCATATGTATGAAAGTTACATTTTGCGATTCTCAAATAGCGATTTTTAGAGAATCGCTATTTGAAATTCTCAAAATGCTATGTATGCAGGATTTGCAAATCATTTTGCGAATCCTACATATTCCTTAATTGTGAATCGCAAATTGCAATTCGTAATTAAGGAATACCTCCCCATTCATTCCTATGGGCCTAGAGGCCCATAGGAATGAATGGGAAGACATTCTCAATTTGTGATTCTCAATTAGAGAATCGCAAATTGAGAATGCAATTTCAAGGGTGCCAGGATGTCAAAAGGACACCCTGTTGCACCCCTGAAATGTGCATGACCTTTGAAAAATGCAAAAAAGTGCATTTTTCAAAGAAATCGCACCACCAACTTAAAGTTGGTGGTAGTTTGCGATTCCTTATGGCCAAATTACACTTTTTCTGGGCCTCATACATTGCATTTAAGGAATCGCAATCTGCGATTCCTTAAATGCAATCTCAAAATAGGGAATCGCAAATTTGCGATTTCCTATTTTGCAAGGCTGTTTTGCTTACATACATACCACTTAGCTGTTTTGCAATCGCAAATGCCAAAATTCGGCGAATTTTGGCGTTTGCGATCGCAAAATTGCCTTCATACATATGGCATTTATCAGCTGGTTCTTCCTGTCTGTAGCATCAGATCCGGTGTTTCTGAAACAGGTAAACCCGAGTGTGGGACACTGTCTCACTTGTGATCAAGCGGAGCTGAATTCGGAGCTAAAGTCCACACGGTCTGTCCTCTCCACCGGATGACGACCATGCACAGGATACACAGCATGCCACCCAAAAACTCTTTAAAAATCTGTTTACTTAACAACTTGATGTGACACTCCCAAGTTTCCTCCTTGTTTCCCTTAATGGGCTTCTAGGTGTTGCCCTTGTAATTCAGATATGGGTTAAATCATCCCTATGTCCTATCATGCCAAGTGCCTTTGACTATAAAGCTACAATTGGCAGATGTCACACATGACTTCGCAGTGATGGTTTAGTTTTGCGATTTCATCCCGACTCACTCTAAACGTGTAAAAGACGGGAGGAAACACGCCCTAGTCGTAATATGTCCGAGAAACATATTTTTCTTGTACAGCGGCCACAGGAGGGCGAAGTTGAAATTAAAACATTCACTACATGATGCTTCTCAACATTAGGCATCTTCCCCCACATGCATCATTGTGACATTTTGCACTTCTTAATTTGCGAAAAATAAGGAATCGCAAATTAAGAAGTGCAAAATGCTATGCATCATTATTTTCGGTATTCATTTGTGATTCGGTAAAAATCGCAATTTTTACCGAATCCCAAATAAATACCGAATTCTTAAAGTAATTTTCGCAATTCCCATTGATTCCTATGGGCCAAAAGGCCCATAGGAGTCAATGCAAATTGCGAGTGGCACTTAGAAAATTTCATGGGTGCAGGGGGGGGTCCAAAGGACCCCCCCATGCACCCCTGAAATGTATTTTTCGCATCATGTTTCACACACACATGTCCTAAGGACATGTGTGTGTGAAACATGAATGTTGAAAAAAAAACATTTTCAGCTTTTTAAACACTTTTTCCAAATTTACCGAGTGGTTCAACCACTCGGTAAATTTGGCACCCTAATTGCGAATTTACAGTTTTAAATTTAATGATGCATTGCTTTTAAGAAATCGCACATCTGCGACTTCTTAAAAGCACCCGCAATTTTAGAACTCGCAAACATGTTACGAATTCTAAAATTGCTTCATGCATCCCAAAAAGCACTTTTGCATTCGCAAACGGCCGATTTTAAGGAATCGCACCGTTTGCGACTACAAAAATGCTTGATGCATGTGGGGGCTTGAGTTCTTGAGGAGCGCGGTCCGATGGCGCTCCCTGCTGGCCTGAAAAGGTAAAGCGATCGAATGGAAAGGGAATGCAAGTTAGTTCTTTAGTAAGGATGTGTGATGTAAAAAAAAAAAAATCTGTATGAATATTTTGGTTTACATAAATGAGCCATTACGTTTCCGCCATGGTCCTACAGTAGACGCATATTTAGAAGGATTTTCCTTGGTTGTTCCTGAGATAGTCCAGTCGTGTGTTGTCAAGAGAGTGCAGCCGAAGTTTTTTAGAAGGTAGAGAATCCATCACCCAGGTGGGAAGGGGCACAAGGAGGCCTGCACACATTCAATTAGGTAGCCCCTGCCCGATACTCTTTAGTCTAGCACCCCATCTGTTGGAATTGCAATTAGAAAGCAAGGCTAAATAAATCATTATTTTATGAGTCTCCACAATTGCAAGTGGCTTGATCAGATCTCAAGGAGGGTTGAGTGCATGCCACAGACTGGGTCTTAGGCTGTCAAGCCAGAAGACATGGAGCTGGGTCCATATTTCATCCTCTTGAAAGCTCACTGATGGATCAAGTGGGTGGATGATCAGCTGAGGAATCTGGTTGTGGTGTGGAGGGAGGATTAGAATCTTGAGGTGCTTTGGGCCTTTGCCCCAGTAGGCTCGGTGGATGGGCCAAAGAACCACCAATTTAATCTTGACTTAGAAAAAATGGAGTCTTCCATGCAGACGTGTTGTTTGCGCCCTTGCAGAGGTGTATGAACATTCTGGCTGTAGCCTGGCAACAAATCTCTTGGGGAGGCTGTGTAGGTAAAGGTACAGTAGTCTAGATGAGACATGAGTGCTGTGGAATGAAAGAAGGCCCAGAATCAAAACCTATCCCCTAGACTTTAGGATTAGTACATGGGGCATTTGGGGTACAGAAGCAGATGGTTTGAGAGGCCATGGATGGTTTTTAATACCAGGCTGAGGAATGCCTATGAGTCTCAATTGTGTGTAACGTACAAACATGTTGGGCAACAAAAAGAGAGATTGAGTGTGATGCCAACAGGTATGTTCCACAGAATTCAGGGTTAACACAAATGTGCTAATGAAATTGCCTAGTACTGAGTAAGCTCTCGCCACATTGAATGCGAAATTGGGCCAGTTCTTATGGCTAATGAGAAGATTGAAGTGAGCGGAGTACAGTGAATCCCTTGTTCCAGGTTATTAAACTGTATCCAGTCCTGGGCTTTAATGTTTCACCTGCATGCATTCTGGGTGTTGCAGTCTTGGTTTGCTTCAGTGAACTAATTAGACTAACACACCTTACAGCAGTACATTTTAAGGTGGGAGCTCAGGACTGGTGCCCGTGATGACATGGGGAGAGGTTGCCACCCTAGGGCAAAGGTTTCACTCGAACTGCTAATGTACATTAGGCATATGTGTGTGCCGAAGTGGATTTGAGGTTCTTGCATAAAGTAAGGAAAGTACAGAATGAAGAAGGTGAAAGGGGGTCGCTTTGTCAAAGCAGGTGAGGAAAGGCAATTGATACTTTCTATTTTTGTTGGGCTTAAGCAGACCATCTTGACTCCAGTCAAAGAGAATCGCAGAATGTTACTGGGGTCCCAGATTCCAAAATCACTACAGGACAATACAAGTGGTTGAATAGTGCTACACAATGCCAGTAACATAACAATGTAACATAACATAAAACAAGCCAGCATAGCTCACAGAGTTCAGTTTACTATTGCCTAAAGAATATGAAAACTTGAATGCAGAAGAGTTGGCCTTTGGGCACCCCAGATGACCATACCCAAGGATATTGCTGGAAGCACATTAAAGAACAAAAACAAATAGACCCAAGTGTCTGCGAAATACATAACTCCGTCTCCTACATCTAGGGGAGAGATACCAGTTATGTTTAAACATCTCTTAATTTGACCATTATAAAAAAAATCTTTAGACCTATTGGATCCATCTAAATATAGACCCATTTAAATACTAAACTACCAGTAGAAACATGTAAAAAAATACTTTCAATCTTTAAAAAATATTGAAATGGGACAATAGCTTATGTCCACTATCAGTAGGCATCTGCCTCAAACCAGAAATAACTGTACATTTTCTAGGGACTATCTTGTACTCCCAATTATCCATGAATCTTACATTGCCTCAGCTACAAAATCTCAGAATTCTGAAAATAATGTTTCCATCTTCCACTTAACATTTTCTCAAAATATTATGGCTGTGGGGACATACATATAATCAAGGCTCGACTTGGACAACTCTATTTCAGCCTCCCTAAAAAAAGTATTAGGCATCTCCAATAGATATAGAATGGTATCATCAGGATTTAATCTTAAACGTTTTGGCCCTTTTTTTCTTAACACAGACAACAACTGCATTGGCCTCAAGTACCCTAAAACAAAACGAAGCTAAATCTGCATTCCTGCTCCACAAAATATGCAATGGCAATAGTCCTGAATTTCTTTCCCGAAAATTTTAGAAACACTTTCCTTCACGCTGCCTCAGATCCACCAAGAAAATCAAATTTGCACATAGCAAAATAACAAGTCAAAAATTAACCTTCTAAAATTTAGAATGCTATTTAAAATGTGTCGAGTTTCTGGGAAATAACATGCAGATTTGGTATTTAACATACCAAAATCTGCGGGATACGGTAAATACTGTAGGCTTTTCCATTGTTAAATTTCAGTAGGTTTGACCTCCCAAAATGTAACGAAGGTTGCAGTATTTATTCAAATAAATAAACATTTATTGGATGCGTGAAATACAACCAAACTCGTAAATCCGACCCTTGTGCAAACAGGGGTTTACCCAGGGTTTGGAAAACAACAACCCATTTGCATTCAGGACATCTACGTCTTAACTCAGCAACTCCGGTTATTTTTTGATTTTGTACTGTTTGTATTCAGCGGAGTCTTTAGAAACGTGTGTTGCTCTTGCTCTTTTTTTCCTTATATATTATTCTACTTCTATATTGTTGTGTTCGCATTTTGCCCAGCACCCCTTTTAACCACTTGGGCAAGTTGTTGTATTCAATAAATATTTGAAATGATTACAAGTTCTCGAATGCAAAATGCTGTTAGCTAAAAAGCCAGGACAGGCTGAAGGTGCCAAAAGTGAAACGTGGTCACTTAAAAGCTATGTGTCACAGTGAATTGTTATTCTTCTCTTCTTTGGCATGAAACAAAATACAAGCGCTTCACTAGCACATTCATAAACAAGCAGAGCCCATGTCCAACCATCAAATGACTCAACTGTTTCTCGCTCACACTCGCACCCTTTCCAAGCCCTACATTTCTTCAACACCCATTTCAATTTTCTTCTCCCACTCACCCACCATTGCTAACGCTCTCAAATAAGAATCGGTAACTGACATTACTTCAAAGTAAACCCTTGGATAACAATGGAGACACTGAATAACAAACATTACATATATATTGAACAAGTGGGTTGTGGGAGTTGACTTTAGGAGACTGTATTTAATTGTAAAATTAGTTTTATAACGTTTACACTTCAATCCTGTTTTTTCGGTTAGTAATGATACTAGACAAAGGAAATGGACGCCTGGAGTAAATGATGTGCTTTGTAACAACTTAACTATTTAACGATAATTGTAACAGTTGAAATATATACTTTTAAAAATAATAGGTCCCTAGTCATGAGTCACAACCTTTTCCTCTAGAACCTGTCATTATTCCAGTCTATCCCTTTCCTCCGTCTTGCTCTCTAGTTTGCGTTCTTGAGCTAATTCTTGTGTTTTCTCACCTATCTTTATCATGTGTTTCCTTCTTTTCCACCCACACAGACCTCCACGGCCCAGACGCTATTCTGGTGACAGTGACTCTTCAGCCTCCTCCGTGCAGAGTGGTCCCCCTGGCAGGAAGTTCAGCGACGGGGCCCTTCTCACTGGGCTTGGGAAGGATGGAAGACTTGCCAGGGAGAGAGCCAGTACTCCAAGGAAGAAGCCGATCAGCCGGAGTCAGTCTCAAGACCGCAGCCCAACTACCAAACTAACACCATCTAAGTCAACGCCACACCCAAACTCTGTCTTAGAGGAGCGTGGCCGATCTCGGGGTCCTCACGGTCCTACCAAGCCTGGTGCTCAGAGCCCAAATAACCAGAGAGCACGGAGCCAGGGTCGAGCTGAAGACAGTGATGCCATCTTGATTATCAGCCGAGGGAAAGATGGGCAGCACTCATGGGCACTCTCCGGCCAGCAAAAGGCCAATGGCTTTGGCAAGCCTCCAGTCAGGACCACAAGCCCTGTACCCAGTCGCATACCACCTGCAGGGTCCAAGACCCCCATGTCTTCTGCAAAAGCAAGGTCATCGCCACTGTCCAAAATGCCTGACGCCCAATCAAGGACACTGCCTCGGCCTCAGGGTCTACAAAAGTCTCAAGGCCACCCCAGTCCTAGGCTCGGAAGGTTGTCCCGCCAGTCCCCAAGCCTTGCTGCTTCCACAGAGTCTTTGCCTGGAAAAGAACCATGTGAGAGCTACATTGAAGACCTAGAGAACCTGAGTCAGGCATTTCTAGCCCCCCTACGACTAGATCCTAGCCAAGAGCAGATGCTGTATAAGAGTCTGGAGGAGGAGTTCCTTGCCAACTCACAACTCATTGGTATGGACAATGAGGACCCTGCACCTTTAGAACATTCCCATCTAAGGCATAGATACCAGCAGGCCACCCCAGACCAGGCCGTTGTGGACTCAGCTTATTGCTCGTCTAGTTCGTCATCATCGTCACTCAACTTTTACTGCAAGGGTGGCATACCACCAGACTTTATTGAACGGCAGCGAGAGGATGTCAGGGGTACACATATGTTGGCTAATCTCCAGCGCTCATCTCCTCCAGGAGCCATTCGAGAGCTTGCCAATGGCTCAGCGGGGCATGAACCCTTGACTGGGTCATGGAACACCCCAGTCACACCAGAGTCAGTCACACACCGGCGGATGGTGACTTTGTCCAGTTCCTCAGATGACAGCAACTATCATACAGCGCTAAATGATTCACAGGAAGGCCCTGAGCTTCTCAATGGAAATATGGACCTCTCTTGGAATGTTTTGGGTGTCCTGGGCTCAGAAGGGGACCTAGAGTCGACTGCTAAAGAAAAGGAGGTGGTAGAAGAAGTGTCGGAGGAGGATGATGATGGCTCTCTGGTGGTGACTACGGATGAGTCCATTCCCAGCTATCCACTAGATGTCCAAGACGGTTCCCAGGTCCAAGAGGTGGTCATGAGGCCGAAGAAGTCAACGAAGAGGGCGGACAGAGTACCTTCCATCTACAAACTCAAACTGCGACCCAAGATACGTCCCAGGATGGACAATCAGCCGGACAAGAAGCCCTCTAAAATCCCCACCCCTCAGAGCTACAAATCTGCTGCGCGGTCTCCTCAGGGCGGTGCGCCGCCCAAGACAGGCCCCAGCAAACACAAGTCCTGGAGAGCTTTGAACTCTATATTTGCTTCCTTCTCTGAGACCCATGTAACCCAGGGACAGCTGGAATTAGAGGGTCCAGAAGAGAACTCTTGGGGCTGAGGAGATCTGATGGAGGAGGGTGGTTTTATGGAGACAGGCCAACGAGGCCTACCTACTGCTGTTTCCAGATCCCCGTTCCCACGCCTTTGCTGGCTAGCTGCTGTACTTGATGCATGTCTTCCATTGCTCTGTGTACCTCTCTGCTGTAAACTAGTCTCTCAAGGGTGGGGGTCCCAGGTGGTGGGCTCCTTGGATCTATTTTAATGCCCCCAAGAGATGTTTGCTTTTTTGCACCCGGCATGTGACAGAAACGTCAGTGCCTGATAACAGCACTTTTCCAACTACTGTGTGCCAAGTTCAGACCTAGGAAGCCCTAAGTGCTTTTCAAAAGTGAGCAAGTGTCCATTGCTTCAGGTAAAATGATTGAAAGGAAGTTGCCCAAGCAGATCATGGAAACGGTTAGAGTCCGAACATAAACTTGGCAATAAAGAGCTGCCCAATCTCTTTTTACTCTCTATGTCATAACATGCCTCTTTCCAATTACATATCTTATCTCTTGTTCTCTTCTTCATTCCTGTCTTCTCATGAACGTTTTGCCAGTCGCCTGGTATTCTATCCCTCTGCTTATTTTTTTAATTTTCACACGATGAATCTACTGTACATTCACATATTGTGATATATTGTAATGTCACTATGTAGTATGGGCTTCAGAAATGGCAACTCGTTTTTCAAAATGTAGACACAAACAAAATCCCTCAGTTAAATGATTCACTTTATCCAAAATTACTAATATAATGGGGTTCAGGCATGAGTGGGTGCAGTGTTAAAACATCAGTAAGAGTTTTGCAGCTCAGAATGAGGCATAACATGCAGAATCGATGATTTCCACATATTGTGCCTCTTTTTGAGCTGCTTTACACATTCATATTTCACAGGGTATTTCCTGTGGAAATGTAAACGGGGAGAATTTCCCGTTGTGTGAGTTTTCAGCACACAACTGCAAACCTTGATTGAGGGAGAAACTCCTGTTTTTGCCCAAACCAGGGCTACAGTGGGGCTCAGAATGAGCTTGAGAGTCTGTATAGTAAACCCTGTTACCCATGAAACCTCAATAACACCAAGTATTTGAGGGGGGCGTGTTTCTATCAAAAAGCACGACAATGCAAAACAAGGAATGTTGGTCACTATACAAAATGGAGTCAGGACACTGGTCACCTAATGATTTGTCTGTGAAAGTGGCACAAGTGGAGATCTCACACTTTTATGTGGCCATCTCTTAACTGCAAAGACTGGTAATGTGAACTTGAAGTCAAAATCTGTCCATAAGAAACATCCTCATCCATTTTAAAAATACTCAAAAACAAAAAGCCAAGGGCCAAGATGCCCTGTTAATGTGATCGACCTCTTAAAATACACAGAAATTGATATTGTTGTCCCTGAAACACATCACAAAAGTAACACCAAAAAGAAGCCTTCCAAATCTCAGGAAAGGAGAAACAGGCTAACCTTGGAGGAGATATAAATGCATGTGATGCTTTTATATAAAAAAAAGAACCCGAGAGGCAGGTGGAGTGGAGACCATAGTTCAAGACAATTACAGGATAAAGTATGAAAAATACTGTTGCAGCCAAACCTATGTTAATACATTTTAGGGTTAACCAGATATTAATTCTTTAGAGCAAATACAGCACACACCAGATAAAGAGGATATCCATAGGTTGGAAGACTTTAGGGAGGAAGGTACAGACCAATGATTTTGACTTAAATCCTGGAGAGCGGAATCCATGCCAGAGATTTGAGATAACAACTGTTAATGAGCTACATTTGAATTCATGGACAGTAAATTTATCCATGATGGTAGTGCTGAAAATCTGGCATGGTGCCACTCCTCCTCAACCTACGTTTAGCATCTCTGGTAAAGACTTTTATCTTCACAGACGTCCTCTCCCAGGGTATGTCTATATCATACAGAGTGATGGAGAATATTGAGGGCTGATTGGAAGAGGGCACGGCGAGTTTCTTGGTGGAGACACTCAGGCTTTTAGTGATAGCAAATGCTGAGTATAGTATTAGAATCGCTGAGAGAGGTTTTGTAGCATCTTGATACACTCATATCAGTAATACACAGGACCTAAAGGAAGGAAAAGACTACTGCCTACATAGGAGGACAGTCAGAACATGACCCAATTATAGTGATGAGTGAGTGAGTGAGGATTTATAAGAAGCGCAACTTAGCCCAAGGGCATCAAGGCGCATAAAGATGGTACAGCTGTTTCGGGTTTAGGGAAGTGCGCCGACTACAGGTAGGCTTCTAAAAAGAGCCAGGTCTTTAATGCTTTGCGGAAGGGGGCAAGGGAAGTTTGGCCCTTGAGCTCGGCAGGAAGCATATTCCACAGTCTAGGAGCGAGGGAGAAGAAGGCCCTCCCTCCCCATCTAGCCTTAGCGACTCGGGGGACAGACAGAAGGTTCTTATTGGCAGAACGAAGAGCCCTACCCGGAGCATAGAAGGACACAAGGGACCTGATATCTTCGGCTCCAGACCCATGCAGAGCACAATGAGTAAGGCATAGAACCTTTAAATTTATCCTGGCCTGCATAGGGAGTCAGTGCAAATCTTTCCTAATTGAGGAGCCAGATGAACGTCTAGGAGCATCAACAACAAACCTGGTTGCCGCATTTTGCACTATTTGTAGGCGTTGGATCAACCTTTTGTGTATACCTAAATATAGTGAGTTGCAGTAATCCAGCCTTGAGAAGATAAGAGCCACTGTGCCCGGTTTACGTGCTTCGGGGGACAGGTAGTGTGTGATTTTTCTCAAGATTCTTATAACACCACAACAGGTTGAGACCGTCCTTCTGACTTGCTTGTCAAAGGAGAGCGTGGTGTCCAAGATTACACCCAGGTTGCGGGAAGATTGGGAGGGCATGGGGCAGGCTCCGAGAGCAGAAGGCCACCAGTCCATCGACCAGATCTCCTGTTTGCCTCCGAAGATAAGGACTTCGGTTTTCTCCCCATTTAATTTCAGGAAGTTCTTAATCATCCAGCACGTAACTGCTTCCATGCAGTTTCTGAAATTAAGGGCCGTGATGTTCACAGATTGAGAGAGGGAGACCATAATCTGGGTATTGTCAGCGTATGACAGAACTTTCAGCCCGAAAGATCTTACTAGCTTGGCAAGTGGGGCCACATAGATGTTAAAAAGTGTGGGGCTCAAGGACGAGCCCTGAGGAACCCCACACTGCACAGGCTTAACGGGGGAGAGGAAGGCACCCAGCTTGACCCTTTGTTGTCGCTGATTAAGGAAAGATGTCAAGAGGGTCAGTGCTGGTCCATCCACTCCCATCTCACTAAGGCGGGTAGCCAGAATGAAGGGGGACAGGGTATCAAATGCAGCTGTAAGGTCGAGCAGGACCAGAAGGGTAGTCTGACCACTGTCGACCTTAGCGCGGATGTTGTTGATGACCACTGTAAGGGCAGACTCAGTGCTATGTGCCCTCCGGAAGCCGTGCTGAGAGGAGTCCAGCAGGCTGGAGTTGTCCAGGAAGGCACTTAGATGGTGATTGAGATGGGCCTCGAACATCTTAGCAGGGGCAGGAAGCAGGGATATGGGGCGGAAATTCTTCAAGACCCCGGGATCTAGGGAGGCCTTCTTCAGAAGGGGCTTGACAATTGCCATTTTCCATGAAATAGGGAAAACACCTTCGGAGATTGCCAAGTTGATCACCCCCAGGAGGGGAGGCAGCACTACCTCCCTGCACTCTTTGAGAGTCTTCAGAGGGCAGGGGTCTAGAGGGGACCCTGATTTAAGCTTATCCAAGAGCCGACTCAGTTGTTCAAGTGTGAGAGGGGGAAAATTAAAGAAATTACTACAAGGTCCATTAACCCGATCTTCCAGAGGGGGTACCACTGGAGGGGGTGAAGCCTCTAAATCTAGGTTGAGGGCTTCTAGAGCGTTGTGAATATCCATTATCTTAGTGTAAAAGAAAGAGGAGATCTGATCACACAGTTCCTGGGTTGCCATTATGGGATCAGGTGACTGGGGGAGGGACAGGGAGTCTATGATTTTAAACAGTTCCCTAGGGGAGCTAAGAGAGGCAGTCAATTTAGCAAAGTGTGCTTTCTTTCCCTCTATAACCGCAATTTTGTACCCCTTAAGCAGACTTTTGTGTTTTGTTTTTTCCTTCGGATCAAGATGAAACCTCTAAAATCTCTCTTGCCTTCTGCAACCCTGCCTTAGCAGTCTGAGAGAATCTGAGTACCAGGGAGCCGAAGGTCGTTTCCTGGCGGAGTAATGCTGCTTGACTGGGGCCAGAGTATCCACGGCGCTCACAATAGTTTTAAAAAGGTCAAGGGCAGCCATGTCGGTGTCCCTCATTGGAGGGGGCCTAAGACTGGACATCAATGGTGCAAGTGTCTCATTGTTCACACCCCTGAAATTCCTTTTCAGTTGCCACTTGGTGGGGTCCAATATGGGCACAGAAAGGTGTCGGGGTGTAAATTCAAGTGGGACGGCCATGTGGTCTGACCAGGACAGGGGAAGGGGGGAACCTATTTCTAGCCTAGGATCGTTGGAAAATACCCCATCTAAGGTATGTCCAGCTGAATGGGTGGGACTTCCTACTCCTTGTAACAATCCACAGGAAGCCAGGGAGTCTAACAAGTGGGCGGTATCACCAGAATTTGAATTTTCCAAATGGAAATTGAAATCTCCAAGAATGGTCATATTAGGTCTATCAATGTACGGTTCCAAAATTTTCAATAAATCATGGCTGAAAGCAGACCTAGGGCCCGGGGGCCTATAGATCAAGATGCCGGAGAAGGACACAGTGGGGGAGGAGTTAAGAGCAAAGTACATGGCCTGGAAAGAATCCGGAGGGGAGGAGCTCGGTCCGGCATCTGATTGAGCTTTTATACAGTATGCCCAAACCACCCCCCCCTGTGACCCAGTCTATCCATTCTTGACAGGGCATATCCCTCTGGGATGGCATTTACAAGCTCAGGCCCTGTAAAATCAGAAGCCCAGGTTTCAGTAATGAAAGCCCATGATGGTTTTCTATCCGAGATAAAATCCCTGAACGCAATGTTCTCCTTAACTAGGGACCATGCGTTGATAAGAAACCCAGTTTCCTTACTCAATGGGGAGAATGTTTGCTTTTTAGGCATGGGCGACTTATGTGAGGGGTCAGGCGTGGTAGAGCGACTTCCTTTCTCAATACAACAGCACTCGAAAGCATCGAGTAGCTTCTCGGGTGAGAGCCTGTGATGACAAGGCTGCCACAAGGGTTTAAGTGCTTGTAGTGCATGTAGGGAGTAGAGGGGACTTACTGGGACATGGGTATATGTGACGCCAGCCTCCCTGGCCCCTGGCGCTTCCTCGGCGCTGACGGGCGCAGACGGGCTGGACTCAGGCGCGACTCCGGCGCTACTGCGGCGCTTCCGCTGATCGCGTCCGCTGCGCGGAGGCATGTCCGTCTCCTTATATGCTAGCGACTAGACTGCAAAAGGTGATGCCTCCCACCAAAGATGGCCGCTGCAAAATTCCACCGCCCGGGTCCGTGGGTCTCAGCACCTGACTCGGCTGAGCACCGCCCAAATGCAGGGCAAATACTTTAAAACTGACGAATTTTAAGTAAAGTGCAAGGTGAGTTTTAAAAGCACAGAATTAAAACCAGTGGCACAACATACGAGGTCACACACGCAAAGTTAGCAGGGCACACAGCACACCTCCCGGCTTCCGCCTCAGGAGGAAAAACAAACAGCAAGGCTTGATGACTTCAAGGAGTATGTTCCTCAATCCAGAAGCCACTACAGGTCCTCTGGAGAGAAAACGAGGGAGGCTGGAAGCAGCAGCAAGGAAAGTAGAGACAGGCGCCACCTTGAGCTGGAGAACAGACCCCTCCAGTGCTAGGTTGTAAAGGTGTAATCACCAGCAAGGGGAAGATATGGAAGAACTCTACAGCATTTACCTTGTAAGAAGAAATCTAAAACTATCTTTACGATGGGGAGGTTTCCAAAATATTTATTAAGGCTTCTCTAACTGCGACAGATGCATCAAGTCACAAGTTAAGTCTTGAGTTAGTCCTCAGAAGGGACTTTTGGCTGAGTGTCTGGATTTGAGTCTGAAGTTCAAGCCTGTGTGGAGAACTTCCTTGGCACTGCAGTGGCTTTTTTGGGGAAAGGAAGCAGATGGCTCCTCTCAGAGAATTAAGATAGAGAGAGATAAAGCACTTAGAAGTTCTGTCCCCAATTCGAGACACCTTGAGCCCTAATGCAAGCATTAAAGTTGGGCCCCAATCCCCTGGTTCGGTAGTAAAAATAATTGTGGTCGAATAGGACCCTGACGCCCCTGGGCCCCAGTACCACTGCACCTGCTGCACTTTTGATAGCAATGCCCATGACCATTGGATTGCTACCAGAAATATGATATATCGTGATAGAAGTGGGGTGATCACAAGACAAAGTGGTAGACCCAGCACTTCCTTGGAATCAACGAGTCCAAAGAAGCAGAGTGCAGTGAGTAAAAGATGCGGTTGTGGGCGGATTAAGATGGTAAATCAAATCACCTGAGATAAATGTTTTCTATAGACAAAAACCTACAGCTTGACAATGACAATATAAGCGACAGTTGTATAGCGATGTGTACAAGAATTACTATGAAAACAAAGTATAGTGTTCAATGAAAAAATTATTACATCCTGTGAGTGCAGCCACAGTAAACACCCAGTGACTGCCGATTGTATAAAAGACCACTCAAGTTAGCCAAACTAAAATTGATTACAAGTTCCAGTTGCGCACCATGAATGTACGAAGACGGATTAAAGTTCCTGTCTTGAACATCCTTCGGTTTTACTTTGTTAGCTGTTTCGTGCACATCTGGACTCTCTCGAGGCTGCCAAAGCATATAGACATTGCATCAAACAACAAAGAAACCTCTGAAGGCATGACTTTTAATAATATATCAGGCACCATCACAGGATTAGGTAACAAGGTGCTACAATATATGATTCTTCACCCAACATGTAATATGCTATAAAAGTGCAACAGGACCAAACTAATTCCGGGTTTCAACCGCACAAGACAGAAAAACATCACCCAAGACTTAAGAAGTAAAAACAAACACAGTGAGATCCAAATCATGTGAAAACCACAATAACTAAACAACGGGATGGGGAAAGTAAGCACTATGCCTGCAGTACAAAAAACAAGCCATTCAAACGCCTGACCGTATTTCCCCAAGTTCAAAGTAGGAGTAAACAAAACAGATATGGAAGGAAGATGAAAAATGCAAAGTAGAGGTCCAAAAATACCAGAATAGACACAGTTTCTTCCTAAATGAGATAATATGTCTGCTGTATATAACTGGAAAGAAATAAACCTGTGCTCTCATAATGGAGCGTTTTGCCAATTCAAATAACTCATTAAGTAAGTTATTAGCACTCCACCCTGAATGTAAAGAACAAGTTATGCATAGTTAAAACATTAATGACCACAGTTTAATTATCAAGAAAAAATTAATACAGGCTCCCTGCCTGAGAGCATGGCTAACATGCTAAGGCACAAAAAAAGAAATTTCAGAATTATAGTAACAATATCCATCAAAATTATATAACACTGTAAAGAATTACCAGGGATAAGTCAACACGTAGTTTAATCAGTGTTTTCCAAAGTAGTAGAAAGAAACCTATTAACACACTATAAACTGCATGTTTTTGATCAAAAGGTACCGAAAGGAAGTACCTTAGGAAGGTCACATTCCACAACATGTGCGCGTGCAGCAGTTATATCTGTTACTTACGGAACCCACAGGCTGCCATGTTTTGATTACTATTGTTAAACCGGTAACTCAGTAAGGACTGGAGGCTCTCAATGAAAAGTGAATCGGAGTGGAGTGTCTACGTCACGCCTCACAGAATATGTGAGTACAGGTGTTCAGCTGTAAAGTGTAATGCCACTAACTTGCCGCCAGGTTAAAAGTAAAATAAGTATTGCAAGTATCAGGAAAATACTGCAGCAGTAATTATTTATATCAGGTCAATTCAAGTGGATTACATTTTTTATTCACAAAGGTCAAATCACAAAAGTAAAGCCACATGTCTCAGGTACAGGCTCTCTATAAGTAAATTCCAAAATGTGCTAGTATTTACTGTTGTTAACCTAATTCTTTATTCTGAAACGGATATGTCAGAACAAAGAAGTTCAAGATAAAAATGTTACCAACTTTATTTCGTTATCGCCAGAAGCGGACTTCACGACTACCTTGGATTAGTGAAAAGGTTATTTTCATGATCTCCCTCACAAGGTTTCTGTGTTTTGTGGCTTAAAATCAGCACCTAGGGTGTTCACAAAATGCTTGGCTATGGCCAGAATTTTTGTGACTCGTATTGAGTCAACTGAATGGTACAGGGAAATTCTTTTTTAGAAATTCCGAAAATTACAAACAGAGTAATTCAATTGTTGTTTCCCCCAGGGTTTATTCTGAACATTACGAAGTCAGGTCTCATGCCCTGTCAACAGATGAAGTTTGTATTCACCAACATAGCATCTATGAAGCCCTTGGCTTGTCATAAGGAAGGGAGGTCAGAAGTATTTCAGTGCACAGTTCCCCTTTATCCGACCTCCTTTCTGCCTCTGCCACTTATACCTCAAGCGATGATTGAATGCCAACATTGAAGACGAGGAGTCCTTTAGAGCCTACAAAAGGGAGACAACCATGATCCTCACATCTTTATTAGATCTGTAACGGGCCCCATATTGGAAACTCATAACAGAATTTAAATGACAGAAAACAGAAGGGATATTTGTCCCCCAGATCCCAGGCTAATCAACGTGTGTACTGCCTCGTAAGGTCTGAGACTTTGGGAATTTAAACTTACCCCACAGATATATAAACATTCTTAGAGAAGCTAGACGAGCCAACACTGAACCATGTTATACAGGGTTGTTATCTGGTGGTAGCAGGAAGATGCAGCTCTTCTAGCCCATTGGCTGCTGCCGTCGGCCAACGGTCGTCGCGTGCACTACCTTGGTAGTGCTGCGCACGTCCGTTGGCCGACGCGGCCGCACACATTTCTTCGAACGTTCAGCACTGGCGCAGAACGTTCAAAGCAACAAACAGGCTAGTGGTGACTATTTAAGACATATTTGTTACATCAAAAAGATTCGGGTCCAGCATTACTTCTGTCACATTATACCTCCCAGAAGAAATTGTGAGAGCACTTCTGTATCTCTGATTCCTGTCATCATGATGTTCTTGGACGGTCTTGAGAGAATTATCCTACTGACAAAGCTACCAACAATGGTATTGGAGCACAATCTGGTCCTTGATAAGATTGATGGAACCACCTTTTTATCCAATGCATAATTGTGAAACAAGATGTTTGTTTCGGAAAGTAATGCTCTTTGTCTCCATTACACCATGAAGGTGTGTGAGTCAACTATCAGCATTAATCCTTGTTGAGCCCCCTGTACAAATAAGCAAAGACTATTTGTTAGGATACGTACACAATTTTCTCCTAAAAGGAGTTCAATATATTTTGTCAATCGAGGAATTGATTTCCTTAGCCTCTTTACAAATGATTAATCACCAGTTAAAAGGCCATGGCACTTGTCAGATAAGAGGAGACCAGTCAAGTATTACTCCGCTAGGACTACAGATTAGGAAAACTAAACTCTGTGTAGCATTTGGACACAAGCACAAAGGTAACCCAATCACAAAACCTTTGATTTCCAGCTGAAAAATATGATAACTTGTTTTTATATAGTGCCTTGTACCGCACTCCTGCCATTTCTAAGCACTGAAAATAACAGGTGCTACTAGTAACCAATTCATAGTACTTAATTTACCCACATTGTAAGAATATAAATTTCAGTCTGCCTTGCTAGGATCCAAACTTGTCATCCGCACATCATCATATTTCAGCGGTAAAGTGCCATTCTCCTGGCATTTGGTTGTGCTAAGCATAAGCAAAAACACAGCTCACGGTTAGGGGCAGAGAATGTTAAATGTGAGAAAACGCATCTAAATGTTTTTTTTTTTTTTTAGAGAATATTTTGAAGGTGCTAAATTTCATACATACATTGTCCTGTGACTAATGTGTCAAAGTTCACATATGACAAGAGCTGTCGTGAAGCAAATTGTACTTACTACTCCAACACCAAATGCTCCTCTATTCAGGCGGGAGAGTATTGCTTCAGTCTCGACACAACCTGTAAATCTATAGTTGATTAATACTGAAAATAAGGATTTATTTGTAATTAATTTACAGCTTGGAATCGGTTACAGATATACAGGTGGCTTACACTCCTTTCATTTGAGTAGACTTGTTGCACAGTCATGCAAGTCAAGCACGCACATACGGTGAGAGAAGTAGAGTCTCAAGGTAGCATGGAAATGTAGAGCTTTATGGCCTTTGGGGTAATTTCATAGTGAGTCCTTTTGAATATGTCCGTGGTTGCTTCCCATCTTTTCACTTATTCAAATGGAACATGCTGTTTTCTGAACCCAGCAATTAGACGATGCGATTAGAAACAGCATAATAATTTATAGCATGTATCACACTGCAAAACGTTTGATTTCACTTCACTTACATCCAAGTCACGTACTCTACCTTGCTATTTTCTCCGAATCCCTAATTTTCTCATGGCCCCTTTTTATTCTCCAATTTCTTTTTTGCCGTCCATAACCTAACTCTCTTCATATTTGTTTACTCTGAATCTCTTTTCCTCTTGCCTCCGACACCATCGCCATGCCTTGTTCTTGCTTCCTTAAATTTGTCCTTTTCCACATCCTCTTTCTGTTACACCTCTCTTTTACACCATCATTTCTTTTCTCATTCAGTTCTTCCCCTCTCATCATGTCCCAGTAGTCACTAAGTCCACTCAAATGCAAGCCTACTTTTTTCAATTTCTTGCCCTCCAATATCTTACTTCCTCTTCCGATCTCTTTTACTCCCCAACTACCTTGTTATCTTTTCAAACCTATATGCTTTTTCTTCTCCACATCAAACCTTTTTTCCCCTTTTTATTTCCTCTATACTCACCCACATCCACTTGTTCCTTTTCACCATCTTTTCCTAAGCCTTTCTTCACTTCACCTCCACTCCAGTCTTCTCCACTTGCATGTTATGCTTCTTAGTTCTACCAGACATTGGTACTAGAGTTATTCTACTGGAAGGTTGTCAGGGATGATTATACAGTTTTCCTGACTTAGGCATTTTACAGCACAGAAAAGAATTAAAACATGATGTACCTAGAAAAAATGAAAAAGCATTATTAAATCTTTTTGCAAGGAGTGCTCTAGAATACTGAACAACCAGGGTTGGCATCGCCATTGAGCACTCCAAGGTGGACCTCATTCCATGCAACACTCAGGGGTTGGCATCTCCACGAAGCACCCTTAGGCGGGCCTCATTCCATTAATTACTTATGAGTTAGCCACAACAGAGCGCAACCATTAGTGGTCAAAGGAGCACTTAGGGGTTGGCCTCTTCAGGAAGTTCTTCCAGGTGGACCATCTCTCTAGGGAGCCCCTATAGAGGTGCCTCATTACATGCAGCTCTCGTAAGTTGGCCTCTTAAGAGAGCACTCCTTAGACCTCACACTAGGGACCACATTTTTCGGTTTGCTTCTACTGGAAGTACTTCTAGGCAGGCTCTACTTCAATAAGGGTTAATGGACTACATTGTCCTTACTGGGCCTCGCTCCAAAAATCACTGAAGGGTTGCTATTTCCAGGCAGCAAGAATGGGTGGTGCTCAGGCTACCACTGGGTGGGTAATCTTTACTCAGAGAACGTCTGTGTGGGTATCACCTAGCCATCGAACCTTTGGGTGAGCATCTTTAATCGGGTCAGATGTGGGTGATATTTGTTCTAAGCGACATTCATGGGTGGCCATTTCTATCGAGGGCTACCCTGGTTGGTCGTTTCGTCAGGATGTACCTGTTTGGACATCATTCCATTTCACATCAGTTCATGAACAAATGTCTCTTGTCATAGTAGGAGAGCCACAGATCTGTTTCCTTCGTGTAAAAATAGCTATGAATTGGCCATGCCCACAGATTTAATTTCTGCATTTGGGCATCCATTTGGTGAGATTACTTCATAACATGCCTACAGAAAGGCATCTATAAGTTACAGATGATGGGCATGGGGTTTTATGGAGTTACACTGATCAATCGTTTCTCCATTGAGCACCCTTGGATGAGTTCCTCTTTAGTGACATACCATGCTGGGCCTCTTCTAATCCTAATATGATGGTTCTAATCCTATTCTAAATTGGGTTTCGTCGGAAATTACAAATGTTGCTGTTGATGTAGCTACTTATTGCCTTAGTACAGTCCATGCCAATGAAATTAGGCATGTATGGTTCATTAGAAATCTATGCATTGACCTTTCCCACTGTAGTGCCTATATATTTAGTGGCCTTTTCTTTAGTGAAACTTCCTTTCAGTAGCACCCGTACACCCAAGAGGACATGCTGCTAGGGGCCATCTATGTTGCGGACTAACCATAAAATGACTGAGTTGAGACTGTGAGAGCAGAGAGGGATGGGGAATAACTAGGTAAGATCACGTCCAGGCTCTGCAACAACTGACATGAAACAAAGAGAGCTTCCATTTGGTTTTTAATGATTGTTCTAAAAGGAGCTTATTTAATGCTAATTGTAATTGCATTTTGCACAGTTGTAAATTGTCTTGCATTGCCAGAGCTCACATTTTATACTTCTTGAAAAACTGGGCTAGTGTGCTCGAATGACCTTCGCCATGATTATTCAGATAGAATGCAGTGCACTTGTGGCGGCCTATTAACGAATCAGCTGGGAGTTTGTGCTTGCAACTGCCTTCCTCTTGACGAATCGCTTGCGACAATGTGCTTGTGACAGCCCCTTTCCTGACGAATCAGCTAGGACCATGTGCTTGTGATGCTTCTCTCTTGAATAATCGGCTGGGATCCTCTGCTTGTGACAGGCCCTCTTCTGATGAATCAGCTTGATCCCTATGCTTATAACTGCCTCTCTAGTGGTAAATCAGTTGCGACCATGTGCTGATGACCGCATCTCTTCACGAATCAGATAACACCCTGGTCTTGTGACAGCTTCTCTTCTGAAGACTCACCTTTGACAAAGTGCTGGTCACAGCCTTGTTTCATAAGCAGCAAATGTTACCAGCTATTTCTGATATCCTCTTTCTTGACTATTTTTTGGGACCATGTACTGGAGACCTGGTGCTTCTGATGACCTTTTCCACGAGGAACTAACTAGAATGGACTTTGTGACAAATACGGGAAAATTGGTGGGATTCTGTGATTTGAAATCCTGTTTTGACAAGTCCTTGTGACATTGTCTTGTGGCAATGCCCTTCTAACAAATTAGCTGGAACTGCATACTTGTGACAGCCCCTGCTCCGTAGAATCATCTGCGATCCTGTGTTTACGTCATCTTTTGGTGAATTACCCACGAAACGTGCTTGTGAACACTGTTGCACCCCTAATGGCTCACCTGGGATCTCATGCCCATGAATGTTTCTCTGTCTTCCCCCCCACCCCCTAGGATGGATGTATTAGTATCAGACATTTATGATGGCTCTTTTCTCCACTAATCCAGATGGAACAGGTGGGGGCAACGGCTGCAGCAGCTCTTATGCCGCCTCCTCCAGCTGGAGCATCTGGGGCACCATTCTTGTGACCTATCATATCATTGATAACCTGGGAGTTTGTAGTGATGGCTGCCACCTTTTTTCAGTCATCAGCTGGTATGCTGTGCTGGTAATATCTCAGTCTTCCCTCCCCTATGGGGTTTCTGTAGGATAATCACGATAATGCATTCTTCGGTTTAGACGGGATCCTATGTTTCTGACTGCTTTTTGCTCCCTTCATAGATTAGCAGGGATCTCTCTCCCAAGATGGATCAACGGGGACCCTGTGCTTGTGACGGCTCTCCAACATCCCATGATGCACTAGGACTGTGTGCTACGGACAGATGAATTGCACATTAATATATTTTGGTTGCGTGTGTGCGTTTATATATACTTGTATAATATTGTGCCTAGACTTGAGAACCCTACAAGCTGCTGCTGAAATCCTGTATATTGAACTTGATAACAGAATAAAGGCTGAGATCAAGTTTCACTACTCATGTCATTGACTACTGCCTGTGTTATGTAGACTATGTTGTATGTGCGTTCTGGTGCCCATGGTTTAACATGCAAATGTAGCACAGTGCTGCTCTTTTGTTGGTGTTGTGCAGCTGGGTGATGGCTAGATTTGTGCCAGTGCTGTGTGCCTCTTTAGTTGCTCTTGATTGTTGGGTGGGTGTGTGTGTCCACAAGCTGCAGTGGCTTTCAATCGGTCTGTGTGTTGATTTCCGGTCTTTGTCTGCTTTGTACTGCATGTGCCAGCTGTAGCTGCCTGCTACTTGTGGATGACTGTTTTGTGGCTTCTCTGGTACAGTTTCGATTTGGCTGTTCTGAAACTGTTCTGTGCGACAGCGCTGTTTCCTTTGTGTGTGATGTAAATTACACCTCACTGTGCATCTATTCCACATGCTGCAAGCATAAGGCGCTAGACCCTAAGTGAGTTATGGGCCCACCCAAAAGTTAACCCGAGTTTGGTCACTGGTCGAGATCAGCAATCTGTTCCTTCACTGTGTGATTGCTACAGCCACATGTAGCACAATACTATTACAAGGCAGTTAAAAAACTACAATGATTTTTATTACTATCCATGAAGGATTGTACACTTTCATGATGGAGGGTGTCAGGCAGCATTCCTTTGTAAAAGCAGTGGTTGAAAACAAAGAAATGAAGGAAACTGTTCAAGCCACTGGCCCTCATTGGAGTGCACACGTTTGGGAGGCTTCAGGAATCATTGCCCTTCTTAGCCTCCACTCACTGCAGAAGCTCCTGATGATCCAGCTGGCCATCTCTGCCTGCCCTGAGACAGTCTACCTTTCTTTTACCAAAGTTATGGTACTTGGGCCTAACTATGGAACTCTCGTGGTGCTATCTGAGAGGCAGAATCTTACCATGATCCAAATATTACACAGGAGATTGGGAACGCAGCACCAAGCTTCAGATACCGTCAAGCTAGGAAGAGGGATAATAAAAGGTTCTTGATTAGTCAGGGCTCTTGGCTTTAATTTGTCCATGAGGAGCAGAGCAGGAGCTACAACTGCACTGAATTCAAGGAACTGAGACCATGAAGTGATGGCATCGCTCCATTCTAAACTGAAAGGCGACACTGGGTGAGTCAGCACAGTCCTAGAATCTCTATCCCAAGTTGCTAGTTTGACACGGGGGGTGATAGTCATATAATAATAACTTGTCAGTGAGTAAAAGTCATCAAACATAGTTATTCATATACATCTAACCAGCCAGCACTGGAATGCAAATAAATAAATAAAATAAGTAAATGTAGATACCACACACAAATATGTAAAAATAATGCATTTTTATGCCGACCGGTATAGTTCAGTATCTGTGCACATAGATTATCACCCACTCTCAAAAGATCATCTCTTACAGCTCACAAACAATGAAATTTCAACATGCACGATGGGTGCTAGAGATATTTGCTCCTTTATAAAAAGAGAAAAGAGGTGAGGGAGAAGCCTGGGGTCTACATTGATATTAATAAAGACAATTATCCTGTGGGACTCATTTGTAAATTTAGTACCTCGTATATATCTAAGAGGGATCCCCTAATTATTTCAATATCAATCATAGCCCATATTTAATTTGTATAACAAAGCACAGGACACAAAAGATTTCCAAATGAAGTGCATTGAATCCAGTCATATGTAATAAAATGCAACTTTAGTGATCATAGTGCAGACGCTGCAGTGCTCAAAAGTGATTTTGTTTACAATATATATGAATAAAGACATTGTATAATTCCAAATGGTTGTCTTCAATTCTCAAAAAAGTTCAAAGCAAGGTTGCATACATTGGTATGGCATCCCTTCAGAATAAATCACGAGTCAAGTAAAAGAAAGGGTTTGTTGACATTTTAAGTCCGAATTTTGGACAGTTTTGCTGTATTTTGGTATATATTTATAAATGTAGAAATGAGTCCCATGGGAGAATTGTCTTTATTCATACATACTTACTCTTGTTATCATGGGCTTATAGGGTTGTCTTTGTGCTTTCATACACCGGGGTCTACGTTAAAGACCTAAATATAGTGGAACGGAATAGTATTAAAACAAGCATTTGCAATGCAATAGGTCTCGCATTATGAAAGTTTGAGCTATTGGTCTTGTAAATGACAATTTTTTTATTTATGTGTTGGTTTTGAAAATAGCGAAATTAATAGCTTTGTCATTTACAATGCCAATACTTTTATCTTTTGCAAATGTGACACCTATAGCATTTGTAATGCAACATGTTTTGTATTTACGTGACTTAGATGTATTGATATTACAAATAACAATGGCTTTTAATTTTTTTAAATACATAATACTTAAATAAAAAGTTATTGTAATTTATAATGGCAATAGCTTAAACTTTTGTAAATAACTTTTGTGAGGATTATGTTCAGTGTATTTTATTGTGACGAAAATCCAAGAACAGAAGTGAAATCTTAACATCTTTGTAACATTTGTAATAAAGCTTGAAACATTGAGAGAACATATTTGAACCAGTTGATGTTGAATGGTTGCACAGATTGATACTGTGGTGGCAACGAGTGATGCTGTGGCGTTTAGTGATGCTGTGGTAGCGCATATTGATGCTGTGGTGCCCCTGAGTGATGCTGTGGTGCCCCTGAGTACGGTAGAGTGAGTGAGGGCGGTTGAGTGAGTGAGGGCGGTGGAGTGAGTGAGGGCGGTGGAGTGAGTGAGGGCGGTGGAGTGAGTGAGGGCGGTAGAGTGAGTGAGGGCGGTAGAGTGAGTGAGGGCAGTAGAGTGGGGCGGTAGAGTGAGGGCGGTAGAGTGAGGGCGGTAGAGTGGTAGAGTGAGGGCGGTAGAGTGGTAGAGTGAGGGCGGTAGAGTGAGTGCAATAGAGTGGTAGAGTGAGGGCGGTAGAGTGAGGGCGGTAGAGTGGTAGAGTGAGGGCGGTAGAGTGGTAGAGGTATGTGAGAGGGTGAGGTGTGTGTGAGAGTGAGGGTGTGTGAGAGTGAGGGTGTGTGAGAGTGAGGGTGTGTGAGTGTGAGAGTGTGTGAGAGCGAGGGTGTGTGAGAGCGAGGGTGTGTGAGAGCGAGGGTGTGTGAGAACGAGGGTGTGTGAGAGCGAGGGTGTGTGAGAGCGAGGGTGTGTGAGAGCGAGGGTGTGTGAGAACGAGGGTGTGTGAGAGCGAGGGTGTGTGAGAGCGAGGGTGTGTGAGAGCGAGGGTGTGTGAGAGTGAGGGTGTGTGAGAGTGCAACTGTGTGAGTGAGGGCGTGCGAGGGTGAGGGGGTGTGAGTGGGTGAGGGGGTGTGAGAGGGTGAGGGTGAAGGGGTGTGAGAGGGTGAGGGTGAGGGGGTGTGAGAGGGTGAGGGTGTGTGCGGGTGACGGTGTGTAAGGGTGTGAGTGAGGGTGTGTGTGAGAGTGATGGTGTGTGTGAGGGTGAAGGGGTGGGTGAGGTTTTTTAAGGGGAGTGAGGGTGAGGGCGAGTGAGGGTGAAAGGGTGGGTGAGCATGGGTGAGAGGGTGAGTGAGGGTGAGGGGGTGAGTGAGGGTGAGGGGGTGTGTGAGGGTGAGGGTGTGTGTGAGGGTGAGGGGGTGTGTGAGGGTGAGGGGGTGAGGGGGTCTGAGGGTGTGATGGAGGATGAGGGGGTGTGAAGGTGAGGGAGTGTGAGGGTGAGGGGGTGGTGAGGGGGGTGAGGGGGTGTGACGTGAGGGGGTGTGGGGGTGAGTGTGAGGGGGTGTGGGTTGTGGGGATGAGTGAGGGTGTGTGAGGGTGGGTGAGGGGGCGTGAGGGGGCGTGAGGGTTGCAAGGGGGTGTGTGAGGGTGTGTTGGTGTGTGGGGGTGAGGGTGAGGGGGTGTGAGGGTGGGTGAGGGGATGCGAGGCTGAGGGGGTGTGAGGGTGAGGATGAGGGGGTCTGAGGGGGTGAGGGGGGTGTGAGAGGGTGAGGGGGTGTGTGAGGGTGAGGGTGTGTGTGAGGGTGTGTGTGTGGGTGAGGGTGTGTGTGCGGGTTAAGGGGTGTGTGAGGGTGAAGGGGGGTGTGAGGGTGAAGGGGTGTGTGAGGGTGAAAAGGTGGGTGAGGGGGTGTGTGAGGGTGAGGGCTTGTGTGAGGGTGAGGGGGTGTGTGAGGGTGAGAGGGTGTGTGAGGGTGAGAGGGTGTGTGAGGGTGAGAGGGTGTGTGAGTGAGAGGGTAAGTGAGGGTGAGAGGGTAAGTGAGGGTGAGCGGGTAAGTGAGGGTGAGGGGGGTGAGAGGGTGTGTGAGGGGGTGTGTGAGGGTGAGGGGGGGTGCGAGGGTGAGAGGGGAAGAGGGGGTGTGAGGGTGAGAGGGGGTGAGAGTGTGTGTGAGGGTGAGAGAGGGTGAGTTTGTGAGGGTAAGGGTGAGGGGGTGTGAGGGTGAGGGTGAGGGTAAGGGTGAGGGCGATAGAGTGGTAGAGTGAGGGCGGTAGAGTGGTAGAGTGAGGGCGGTAGAGTGGTAGAGGTATGTGAGAGGGTGAGGGTGTGTGTGAGAGTGAGGGTGTGTGAGAGTGAGGGTGTGTGAGTGTGAGGGTGTGTGAGAGCAAGGGTGTGTGAGAGCGAGGGTGTGTGAGAGTGAGGGTGTGTGAGAGTGCGAGTGTGTGAGTGAGGGCGTGCAAGGGTGAGGGTGAGGGGGTGTGAGTGGGTGAGGGGGTGTGAGAGGGTGAGGGTGAGGGGGTGTGAGAGGGTGAGGGTGAAGGGGTGTGAGAGGGTGAGGGTGTGTGAGGGTGAGGGTGTGTCAGAGGGTATGTGAGGGTAAGGGTGTGTGTGAGAGTGAGGGTGTGTGTGAGAGTGATGGTGTGTGTGAGGGTGAAGGGGTGGGTGAGGTTGTGTGAGGGTGAGTGAGGGTGAGGGCGAGTGAGGGTGAAAGGGTGGGTGAGCATGGGTGAGAGTGTGAGTGAGGGTGAGGGGGTGGGTGAGGGGGGTGTGTGAGGGTGAGGGGGTGTGTGAGGGTGAGGGGGTGTGTGAGGGGGTGAGGGGGTGTGAGGGAGGATGAGGGGGGTGAGGATGAGGGGGTGTGAGGGTGAGGGGGTGTGAGGGTGAGGGGGTGTGAGGGTGAGGGGAGGGGGTGTGAGGTGAGGTGGTGTGAGGTGAGGGGGTGTGAGGTGAGGGGGTGTGAGGTGAGGGGGTGTGGGTGTGAGGGGGTGTGGGTTGTGGGGATGAGTGAGGGTGAGTGAGGGTGTGTGAGGGTGTGTGAGGGTGAGTGAGGGGGCGTGAGGGTTGCAAGGGGGTGTGTGAGGGTGTGGGGGTGTGTGAGGGTGTGGGGGTGAGGGTGAGGGGGTGTGAGGGTGAGGGGTTGAGGGGGTGTGAGGGTGGGTGAGGGGATGCGAGGCTGAGGGGGTGTGAGGGTGAGGGGGGTGTGAGAGGGTGAGGGGGTGTGTGAGGGTGAGGGGGTGTGTGAGGGTGAGGGGGTGTGTGCGGCTGAGGGTGTGTGTGCGGGTGAAGGGGTGTGTGAGGGTGAAGGGGTGTGTGAGGGTGAAGGGGTGTGTGAGGGTGAAAGGGTGGGTGAGGGTGTGTGTGAGGGTGAGGGGGTGTGTGAGGGTGAGAGGGTGTGTGAGGGTGAGAGGGTGTGTGAGGGTGAGAGGGTGTGTGAGGGTGAGAGGGTAAGTGAGGGTGAGAGGGTAAGTGAGGGTGAGAGGGTAAGTGAGGGTGAGGGGGGTGAGAGGGTGTGTGAGGGGGTGTGTGAGGGTGAGGGGGGTGCGAGGGTGAGAGGGGAAGAGGGGGTGTGAGGGTGAGGGGGGTGAGAGTGTGTGTGAGGGTGAGAGAGGGTGAGTTTGTGAGGGTGAGGGTAAGGGGGTGTGAGGGTGAGGGTAAGGGTGAGGGTGTGTGTGAGGGGGTTTGTGGGTGTTTGAGGATGAGGGTATGTGAGGGGGTGTGAGGTTGAGGGGTGTGAGGTTGAGGGGTGTGAGGTTGAGGGGGTGTGAGGTTGAGGGGGTGTGAGGGTGAGGATGTGGGGGTGTGAGGGTGAGGGTGTGAGAGGGTGTGTGAGGGTGACCCAGATTGAAGAGTCAAAGATGAAGTTGAGGGTGCTTAAATTTGGCAATAAAGCAAAATTCGTGTTCATATGTGGTAATCTGCATACTAACACTGTATGCGTCACCTTCATTTTGAGGTCAACACAGCTATAATGTTGCCCAATATCACATATGAGGTCTCAGCCAGGTCTAGCTTTACAGTCAAAAGCACACTGCATGCTGGGACTTGTAGTTTCACTGTTAACAGCGTAAGTATAGGTTAATAAATCGCAGCATGCAAAGAGCTGTTGTATAAAAAAAAAGGGCTGAACTGGCTGAACTTATCACACTTCACGTGGTCCTTCTTGGCAGCAGTAATATGAATAATTGGCAAGTGCAATAGGTTAAGCCAAAGGCACAACTCGATCTCTAGCTCTGTCAATTGTTTCGCCTATGTTGTTGTGACTGAGGAAAAATAAAAAAAGTGCTTGTTTTCCAATGATGAGAGGCATTTCCAAAAAACGTGCAAAAAAAAAAGAAAATAAGCACATGCCCATCTCGCATGTGCATGTATCTGGCGTCACCATCTCGCATGTGCATGTATGTGGCGTCACCATCTCGCATGTGCATGTATGTGGCGTCACCATCTCGCATGTGCATGTATCTGGCGTCACCATCTCGCATGTATCTGGCGTCACCATCTCGCATGTATCAGGCGTCACCATCTCACATGTGCATGTATCTGGCGTCACCATCTCACATGTGCATGTATCTGGCGTCACCATCTCACATGTGCATGTATCTGGCGTCTCCATCTCACATGTGCATGTATCTGTCAAGACGCTCCAGTGACACCAGTGTGATGACGTGTACGTCATGATGCAGTAGCCATTTAAAAAACAAGATGTTGAGCTGACCCCGAAATGCGGACTTTGTTCCCCAGCACTAAAGTCAGCGGCTTTGGCTATTATGCCACATCCTCTACTTCAATTTCCATAACAGCAAATTGTAAACATATTTTTAAAATAAGTAAATGCATTTATTAAATGCACCAAAGCAAGCAAAAAAAACTAAAGCCGCTCCATTTTGTCGAAAGATGTTTTAGATTATCACAAAGGGTAAGCTAATTGTACTATATTCACGCTTTTGTATCAGAAAACGAAGGGAGCCAAGCAGTCTGGGCGAGTATGATAAGTTTGAATAGTTTCTGGAAGTGTTGGGAAAGGAGACAGCGACGATCTTTACTGCAGTGGCATATGTGGAACACACTTCTGCACCTATGCATCTAGCGCCGGAAAAGCAGAGTACAGCCCGCAGCACTAGGAAGGCCTGTTTTGTACGCATGCAAAGCAGCAGCCATGGGAACTTCAAGGTCGATAAGCCGCCCTGCTGCTATCTGGGAGCCAGAGTCACCCTGTATCACACCTGCTGCCAGCGCGATTAGGGAGAGTCGGGCGGAATACAACCGGACAAAGATTTTAACATCCAGCGGTAAGGCCCTACGGCTGTCCCTACGGCTGTCCCTCTGCACATGCCCCCGCAGCAACCTACCCGTGACACCCCACGCGCTGGCGCTGCAGAAAAATTGCTAACTGCAAACCCCGCCACTTGTGCACCTTCTCTCGGGGCCCTGCGAGGAGCGTCCTGCCAGCAGTGTCCTGAAGGAGCCACAGCGTGTCCCTCTCTCCCTTCAGCGGGGAAAAGCGAGCCCGCAACGCCTCCTGGAGCAGCCCCCAGGACAATGGCCATGCCCCGACCACCTGTTTGCACCGCCAGCATTATTAGGCACAACCCGCCGTACTGAAAAAGCGGCTGTGGCCTGTGTGTGCTCATGGAACGCTTACCGTTCATTGTCCCGAATGAGGTCTAGAAGGGAGCCTCCCGGCACTGCGCACCTCCGTTTTCCCAAAGAAACTTCCAGGAACAGAGTGTGGCCTGCTGTTTTCGGCGGAGAGAATCACGGTATTCTCAGAGACTATCGGCTAGCGGTGGTCTCACGACACTTAATCCTCGCCAGCAACTGAAGGAAAGTGCTGGGCACTAACTATGTGCCCGGTCGCGTCGCGTCGTGCAGATGGTCAAAACGAAACTGAAACCTACGGAGCATGGCAGAGTCGGATTCTGACGCGCGCGACCCAATCCCAAGGCGCGCGTCAGAATCCGACATTCACAGCAAACAGCCAGCAGCAAAAGCGCGCTCACGAGGTCAAATCCGAGACGGAAATGCGCGCGTCTTACTCGTGTCCACATATTCAGTAAGCACATAGGTATACTAAAGTATACATGAGGCCATTCGCTACGCTCGACCTAAAAAAGGTAAGAATATCATAATTTTAATATATATTGGATTATATGTACTTTATTTAAAAGATTCAACTAGAAAATATTGGAATTAAAATAAAAAAGTTTCAAGAAGTAATTCAAATGAAATATATACATATATATTAAAAAAATTAAAAATAATTAAACAATTTAAAAATACATTACATGTATTAACAATAACTTAAAAGTAGAAATTACCTAACATATTCATAACTAAACATGTATGTGACCTAATTTAAAACTGATAATGATGTAAATAATTGCTGCAATTAATACTGTGAATTAAATAAACCAATAATATATATTTATCAATAAAACCATTTAAAAAAATCATTATTAATAACTTAAACATTTATAATAAAACAAAGTTGAATAAAAGATTACATGTTTTTGAAAAATACAAATATAAGAGAAAAAAACTAGGCAATGTTAAAAACCAACTACAATCAAAAAATAAATAACACTAGCAAAAAAGTCGGACTTAAAAGAAGTCATATTAAGTAATCTAACTCCAATTTAATCAAATGTAGGAAACTGTTGGATTTTGGAGGAGTTACATTTACTATTCCAAAAGCAGGGGAAGTGTTGGCCTTTATAGCATTTATATTTATTATCCACACGCCAACATAAGCAAAAGTAGGGAAAGTGTTGGACGGGTTAGATTTACTATTCCTACTCAAATCTAAGCAACAGTAGGGAACACGTTGGACTTGAGAGAGGTTACATTTACTATTCCCACTGCAAAGTAGTTTCTACTTAGGAAAGGTTACATATAGCATTCCAAATCCTAGTAATTGTTTAACAAACATTTAAATATCTAACAACATACAATTATTATAAACTATTAAAAAAAATACTTATTATATAAATGCAATTAAATGTTAAAAAAATATTACAACAGTAAGGTAACAAAAACTGCACGTCTCTCCATACTATACTCTCTACTATGCAACCCCCCCTACTAAACCACCCCCTACAAAGCCCCCCAAAATGATAGAATGTTGAATACAACTATAAAATCATAAAACGATTCATTAAATAAAACAAAATTAAAAGCAAGAATATAAAATTCCTTTTACATTTACTAAATACAAATTAGTATAATTGTCAACTAAATACTTTATTAAAATAAAGATTTAATTAAAAAATATAATTTACATAACTTCCTACCCTACGCCCCTACAAACATGACAACTAACAGTGAAAATAGAAAATAGAAATTACTAATATAACTTTGAAAGTTAATGAATACAAAATACATAATTATTCACCGATTAAGTATTTAATACAAAAATGAATTACAAATAAAGAACAATAATTTATCATTTAGATAATTTCCCACCCTACCACACAAACCCAGAAGATCCTCTACTAAATTATACATTAACGTTAAAAAAACAATTGCACATTCCAAATTGCAAACTATACTTCAAAAATTTGAAAACAAATATGTTAATAACATTAACACCTAACATTAATACCCTAATATATAATACATTCATTAATAATGGTATTTACTGCTATATTAAAATAAACTATATTTTAGACAACCATTTAAAAAAAAATATTCGATACATAAAAAAAAATATTCCTACCTTCTATAGTGTAGTCATTCTATTTTTGTCATTCATCTAGGGTTCTCTTCAGGCAGGGATTTATGCATCAAACACATAGCCACACCCCTTGAATCAGCGTGCTTTTAGCTGGTATGGTAGGTCATCTGCGCAGTCACAAGATCACTACTCATCTCGGAACAGGTAACAGACCAGCGCTAATTCTTTTCCCGAGAGCTGATCCTGGAGGTGCCTGACTCTTGACCATTTTTGACATCAGTTTGAAGGGACTAGCTCATTCTTATTTTATGTTTATGCTTTTAATTCCACACAAGTTTGTTAGTGACATATGATTTTGCGATAAGTATAGCCTCATAGGGTAAACTGGAGTAGCTGGACTCCAGTTAGGTTAATAATTCCCCCACCCCTGTTCTGACCAACGTGGTGGGTCAAGTGATAGTCTTAGTCATGCCCCCTGAACTGGCATGCTTCTAGCTTGGATGGTTGCACCTCTGCTCCGAAAGCAAGCCAAGTCTGTACCTGGACCGGGCCCAGTGCCGGGACCCCTGGATCTTTTTTATGAGATAGTCAGACTAAGCATGTTTAATCGAGGTCAAAATTACTTGCATTGGGAAAAGTAGGGAATTTTAAGGAATGTTTGGCCTTACAACCAGGGACACCGCCTGATACTTTTCATTTACCTTGCTCATACTGCGTTTTTAGTTTTAACTGCCATGGATAGGATGTTAAGGGGGAACCAACGGGCACTTCAATAGATAAAAGGGATGTGATTAGCACTGCTCCCAGTGATGAAGGATATTATTCTATCCGCACTAATTAATTCTAGGTCCCTAATAAAAAAGAAGATGGAATTTGAGAAGTATATTCAAACTCACTCCTTAGTTATTGTCTTTGTCACTGAAACATGGTTACATAAGGCATCCGACCGGATCTTGCTATAGCAATTCAGAGGGCTTACTCGATTTATGGATTGAATCGAGTAAATAAAAAAGGGGTAGAACTTGCTATTGTGAGTAGGGACACTTTCTGTTCTTCAAGTAAGGCCATCGCCACAGATTATTGTGAAGCCCCATCCTTAAAGATATCAATTATTTAAAATACTAATTGGTCAGGAGTTTTGCTGTCCTCCGGAACCATGCACACATTTCGTGCTGAATGTAGGACACTTATTAGGACCTTTTTAAAGCTATCCCTACTACTCTGTGTTGGGAGATATTTATCTTCATTTTGAAAGCAAAGAAGAGATAGAAGTGATCACTGTACTTGAAACACTAAAAGGATTTCGGTTTAATCAGTTAGTGAATGTTCTATTGCACTCAGCGGGACACACATTAGATTAATTTTTTACTAAATGTCTGAAAGTAGGGCTTAGAGGAGTGTTCCTAATGAGTTGATCAGATCATAGGGTGGTTGCCTTTTATCTCGAAAGACGTTAATAATCCTATGGCAGCAGAGATAGGGAAATAAATACTCAAGAACAAGCACAACAGAGAACATTTTAGTGACGCACTACGGAAATTATCGATTACATGACCAATGGTGGCATAGAAAGCAGCAGCAACATACAAAAGTGGGTTTAAGGTTGCATTAAGCTCAGTAGCAATTATGAAAAAGATGAAGAATAAAGTAATTACCCCGTCAGCTCCATGGTTTTCCATGAAACTGAGGCATTTAGATTAAAAATGTTGCAAAAAAGAAAAAATGTGGAGGAAAGATTATAGACAGAAGGAAAAGGAGAAATATAGGTGGTCTATCAGGAAATATAAATGCACAATTAAAGGGGAAAAGAGGAAATATTTCACGCAAAAAATAGATGGGGCCGAAAATCCTTCTAAGTAACTATTCCTGTAGTAAAACTACTTATGCAGCAGGTCAAATCCCCATATAATGGGTTTATGCAATAGTTCAGTGATGAGTTTTCAAACTGAAATTAGTAACATATGTGACCTCTTTCACTTAAATCAAAAATCTGTAGAAGTTGTCCAAGAGTCAATTTTGCCTTGAGTCTCTATTATTATGATATAAGATCATTTCTCTCCTCTGACGGAGCAACAAATTGTGAATCTTATTCTCACAATTTAATCAGGTTCACCAGCGGACCCCTGTCCTCCATGTATTCTTCAACTGTCCCCAGAAATAAGTGCATAATTATTAACTCTTATATTCAATCTGTTTATTGAATCTGGCACTTTTCATAGCATTGGTGTCTGCAACGGATGCTATCAGGTGTATGGTGGTTAAGAGAGGATCCACAGTGCTCATACTACTTGATTTGTCCACGGCATTTGATACCGTCAGCCACTCCGTGCCAGTGACCTGTTTGGTTTTAAGGCCTAAGTGGGCCAAAGCTTTACAGCTTTTGAAATCATTCCCAACTAAAGATTCTAGATGTTTATCTGTAACCAATTCTACTCTAAACCCGTCTCTTTGCCGTGCAGGGAGCCACAAGGCTCCCCATGAAGTCCTACTTTATTTAATTTATATGCATCTCCGTTAACCACTCTAATTGGATCTTTTGGCTTATCATTATACTCTTATGTAGGCGAGACTCATATAGTTGTAACAATTTCAGAGAATATTCAATCAACAGCCAGGAACTTTCAAAATTGTATGAGAGCAGTTAGTGACTGGACGACAAGATATAGTCTGAAATTAATCACAGAGAAGACAGAGGTCATCATTTTTGGTAACCAATCTAATGTATGGTCTAATGCTTGGTGACCCGAGCAACTGAGTATGAGTCATATCCCAGAGAAATCAGCTAGGAATTTGGGGGACATTTTTGATAATTTACTGACCTTCACTAAGCAAATTAATTCTGTCATATAAACTTGCATCCTTATTATAATAATGCTCAAGAAAATTCTCCCATATATCCCACTTCAGTCTCATAAGTCTGTGGTATGTGGCTTAATGGTATCAAAATAAATCGGCTTACTGTTATCCCCTTAATTTAGGTATTAACTCTATAGACATAAAGAAGCTGAAAGTATTCCAAAATACAGCAACCCACCTGATGTTGGATATACCTAAACATGATTCATTTGCATCCAAATTAGTTAATTTGCATTGGTTGCCAGTGAGGAAGGGATCCATATTCAAATTTCTATGCATAGCACATAAAGTACTGCATGCGTTAGGTCCCACATATCTGGAGGGAAAATTCCAAAGATATGTACCTAGAAGGGTATTAAGATTAGTGTCCAGGAAAAATGTGACAGTACAGATTGTTAGGAGATGGCGATGGGGTGGAAGATCTATTAGGCATTGAACAGCTAAATTCTGGAAAGCTTTACCCAGAGATATACAGGATATTGACTGATCACTTATCCTTTAGGAAACGATTGAAAGCATGGTTGCTTCAACAGATGATCTAATTCTTTGTTTCTTTAATTAGGAGGGAAGAGTACATTTGTGGTAGCGTCAATACGCCTATTAGTATTCAATCACTCTATAAATTAATTGTGTTATTATTGTTATGTTCTTAAACGTTTGTTCGTAACTGTTCAATAAAAATAGCACTTAGATTGAGGCCCTTTTACCACAGCAGATCTACAATAGGCCATGCAACATGATTCCGTTGCAAACCGTGCATACAAATAACTTTCCAAATACAATGGTTCTAATTCACAAAGGGCCTCTGCACTCGTGGCGGACGCTCCGCAGTCGTGGGGTGTGTCCTGACTCAGGAGGAGGGAACCTCCACAATGAGAATTCTCAGTATCTTGATTTAGGGAGGTGGTAATTGACACTTGGGTCTGGGTGATGCCTTGAACCTCCCCTTCTCCAAAAAGATCCTATACAAACATCAGGCAAAGTTATTCTATATCTGATATTACATGACATTCCATTTCAGGAGGAGCAGCATGGAGAGATCACCCAGTGATATGTAACAAATGATGGTCTGGCTGCTCTAGAGGGGTGGAATGGGTGGCTATGAAGCTGGTGGCTGAAGCAATTGAGCTGGGTGGTTGCATAGACATCAGACAGACGTTTGAAAGAGAGATTTTGCAGAGAGTAAAAAAGTGGTGACTACAGACAAATTCACTACGCCGGTTACTTTAATGGCGAGGTTGAAGAAGAAGATCCTACTGACCTCGAATTGACTGTTGGTACACCGGGAGCTGACAAAGCAGGGAGAAGCGAGAAGATCCACAAGCACACATCACAGCTAATAAAGATGTCCGGGCAGGTCTAGTGCACACATAGGAGGCTATTCATCAGGTCTTTTGGGGCTGCCTGAAGCCCTTATTTTCCCTTTGCCCAAACATACAATTAGTGACATTAAAGGACTGTTGAATGATTGCTCACTGCCCAGACTGATGGCTGAAATAAGCATGAGCTTGATGTGTTACGGACCATGTTAGAAAACTTTGGTGTCACTCTCTGAGTTAGTGACCCCCCCCTTACAACCTAAAACGGTGATCTAGTGCTGGATACACCAAGACCAGTGTGGCTTTATGCCGCACAAAAACAGAAGACAGAACTTGCAGAGGATAGCGTGTCATGTAGGAGGTTAGGTACAGAGACACAGCCGGCCATCTTCTAAGGACACTGAAGGAGTATCTGATAGCATTTTACTTAAATATCAATTATAGAATGTAGTGTTATAGAAAATTAATTTGGGGGGAAAATTTAAAGGGTTGCTACATTTGCTATACATTTGTTGTATACTAAACCACTTGCTATGATCAGAACAAATTCAATTAAATCAGCGTAATGGTGCTTGTGCCATGGAATGAAACAAGGATGTCCATTATCCCCACCCAGATGTGCCTTTGATTGTCTCATGAGAAATAAAATGAAAGGTTTGGGATGATTGAGTAGGAGATAGGGAGCTCGTGATCCCACTTTATAAGGCAGATATGCTCATCGTTACATACCAGAACATGCTCGTTCCACGGATATGGGGCTGGAACGTATGAAAGGTTTGGATCAAGGATGAACGTGGATAAGTCATTACTATCCCCAATGGGTGCCTCAGAGCGTACAAACAGTAATGTAGTTCCAGTCCTCCCTATCAAATGCTGACAGGATTTCTTTTGTTACTTGGGACTTACAGTTGTGAATGCAGAGTCACATGCGTTCACTGACTCCACACAGAGTCATAAATCTAAGGAAATCAGTGAATTATTTGGTAAGGTTGCCCATGTCCATAATGGGGAAAATGGTCCCACTGCTACAATGCTTGTACGTATTTCAAGGTTGCAGGTGTGTTTATCTTAGGAAACCCTTGAGAAAACTTGACACAACTGGCCTGTGAGGGAAGAGTAGGAGGGTCCAATTGGACACGATCAAATGGAATAGTGAGGAGAGTAGGCTGCAGCTGCCTGATGTGGAGATGTATTACTTCGAGACACAACTACAATATGTTGTTGTAGGTTCATGGACAGCCCGGTGTTTAGAGGAGGACATGCCGAATGGCATTTCTAATAAACTTGGCTTAACCTTTTGGATGCTCATGACGAGCTCAGCTTGTCATGAGCGACGGCGCTCCGGTGCTCATGACGAGCTGAGCTCGTCATGAGCGACGGCGCTCCGGTGCTCATGACGAGCTGAGCTCGTCATGACCGCGCCCGTTCCGTGGAACGCTCGCAAGCTGGGCTGATTCCCCTGCTGTGCTGAACGTTCCATTGGAACGGGCACGGTCATGACCAGCTCAGCTTATCATGAGCACCGGAGCGTCGTGGCTCATGATGAGCTGACCTCGTCATGAGCATTGGGGCGCTGTACGCGCCCCCCACCCCCCCAGCACAGCGGGGGAATACCGCGAGCGGCGAAGGGGTTAATTACAATGGCGACAACTAATCAGCTTATGCACAAATGCCCACTATACACTGGATGTCCTCTTGAGGGGCAACCTTAACTTGATGGAAGGCTTATTTACAGATTTGGTACGTTTCAAGAGGCACAATAGGCATTTTGGATAGTGAATATTTAACATGAACATTTTCCTTAAGTACTGAAAGCAACCAGAGACACATATGCCACAATTCTGAGATGGGCAAGCAAAAGTACTAAATAGAATTATGCTGCACTTGATTCAGGGTGGGTAGTCTTTTTCCACAACCTTTTTTCCGGGTGTGGAAGACCATACCTGATTTTTCCAGCAAGTAATTCCTTTGGTTGCAGCCAAGTCTCATTATGCATGCTCCCCATGCTAGAAAAAAACGCCACCTTTCCTCTACTACTTCCCCCACCCCACCAGGAGATCCTTGCATACATGCAAAATCTGCTCAGAGCTGGTGGTAAATGTATATCCTAAAACTGCATGGAACTAGGAATTCTGTGTATTTTTTCAACCAGAAAATTGGTCCTACACAGTAATCTAGTAGAGCTTTAGGATGCTCCTAATTCTAATGTATGACAAACTCTACACCTCACATACTTCGAATGAATTACGTATCGTGTGTCTCTCCAATTGTGATTTGAACTGCTGCGCATGATCCCATTCTGGCATGTGTCCCGAGCTGTGCTCTTCTTTTTCCCTCTTTGTATTTAATATCTACTAAACAATAATAATTGTTCTGAAAAATGTCTTGTGGGCAGGCCAGGTCCTATAGAGTTTTCTATGGGCTCTCTTATTTTCCAAGACTCCAAACATATTGCTGCTACCACAGAGCAGCACCCAACCACCCACAGTGGCAACTTTCAATAGTATTTTCCAATATTTCTCAAAGGACGATCATATTTTTTCTGGAGTTGGCTCTACAATAACTTGAATATGTAAAGGGTATGGGTGATTTTATTGCGAAACCAAAAGGATATCATAATGTGTTTAAAAAAGTGACAATAATCTCCATTGACGGGCAAAGCGAACATAGTCCATGCTTACTGGCTTTGGGGTAGGAAAGTCTCTTCAGCTATTGGAGATGCCGTTAATAAGTCTCTGCAGTTTTAGTTAATTAATACAATCATGGCCACATGACTGTTTTTACTTCCAGAACACCTTTTTAATTTAAAATCGTGGGAGAGGATAATACTGTTGCTCTTAGATATACCAAATTCTATATGCATTCTTGCAGAAAGCGCACACTTTGATACAACATGAACGGCACAGCAAGACTGGTGTATTGTAGTTTTATATTGCTATTTTACTCATGTGGCTATCAGACTGAAACAACTTTGCAGAGTGGCGGAATATTATACACATTTCTGCTAATAAAGTTTGGGCCGAAATAAAGTTTGTTTTCTTTCTACTAATGATAGTATGTAAACTGGCTACTCAATTTTAAGCCATTCAACACAGCTTTTTTTCTTTTCAGACAACTTTCTTTTGATGCTTTCTTAAAGCCTACAGAGATGCAGGACTTCCTTTCCTTAATGTAGCGACTTACAAAGTATATGATACAGAATATTGCAAATTATGTTTGTTTTTAATGTGAGGCGGTTAAGAGCATTCAACCCAGAAACGGAGTCCATAGAAGAATTTCAGAACTGTTCCCCCAAAAAAATGTATCAACTGCCAGCAAGCAGTTGCCTTATAGTCCAGATCAACCAGAAGCGACGTATGTTTCCACACCTCTCCTAATCCACTGCCAAACGTGCACAAAATAACATGTTGGATAGAAGTAGGCTCAGGAAAAGGGGACTGGGATAAGAGAGAAAACAGAGACAGTGGAAATCGCCACTCTGATTTGTCAGTCAGCTGGGCACTTCCATCAAAATGATTGTTGATATCTAAAGATAAGAAGGGGCCTATATAGTAGTCAAGTCAAAGGTAATGTTTATTTAGACCTTCGATCCTTAAACAAAATAATAAGAACATTTCCATCTTTCCATAATGCAATATCATTAATCGTTTATACACAATAAAATACAATAACATAAGTTATTTCATTTTCTAATCTCATTCCTGTTGTCCTAAAATGAAATTCATAAAATCCCAATTTTATAAACACTAAAAACGTTTTTAACTTCAAGCATAAATCTCCCCAGTGCACATGCTATGTCCAAATAGGTCATTTCTGCTGCCTGCCCAAGGTTCTTTATCGCATCTTTTAAAAATATTGGTCGTAAAAACAACTTCCGTGTGTCAGGACCTTGAGACAGTCTAATAATATGTGCAAAATATCGTATTTCATGCCTAAATTGCAGGTGTTATTTCCTTTGGGCTCCATCATAACCGCTTTTATCCCGTCACTCATATAGCAAGGATGAATTCCTATTCGTAATCTTAAAACTTCGGGCCTCATTTATGAAACTCCTTGTGCCTCCAGAAAGTCTCTTTTTGTGACGTTCCGTGGCGCAGAAGCCTGCGTGATATTTATCAGGCAGCACCAAGCCACTTTTTTTGGCTGAATGCAGCCTGATAAACATCAGTCCCTTTAACGCAGTGTTCTGTGTTAAAGGGGCGTGCAAATGGTGTTGCTGGGGGCGTTCCCAACAACATCCATGGCCTTTTGACACTGCCCCAGATTTACGAGAAATCTTAAATCTGAGGCAGTGCCAAAAGCTTACCCCTCTGGAGACACAACGAGGAGAGATATTTTTATTTCTCCTTGTTTTTCCTTTTTCTATGTGTGCTGCAGAATGAGGAAAAAGCCTCTTGTGATCATTTTTGTACAGAAAGGTTTCCCTTCTTGTACAAAAATAATCATCCCCACAACACAGGCACCCTTGCACCATGGTGCAAAGGTGCCTGTGTTGGCGTACAGCATCCCATTGTGCCCCGGTGCAGGGGGAAAGGATAGGAGTGCGCCGTATCTTATAGATACGCCGCATTGCTGCCCTTTTCTTTTGCCGTAGGGAAGGGCAGCAGGAAGGCCTGCTGCGTTGCCCTACGACAAAACCTCATAAATGAGGCCCTTCATTTCTAAAGTAGCGGTTGGGTAGTATATCTGCATACGGGGAACTGTTGATCAGACTTCCATGATTTAATCATAAAACCCACTGATTTTTTTCCCTCCAGGTGCTGGCAATTCTGATCTCGAGACGTCTCTTTCCCTAGAACCTTGAATTCTCGTCTTACAACATCCAATTATAAGTCCTGAGGGTTCAGTTGAACTCCTAGTTCCCTGCATACTATCTCTAACATTTTCCTGACCCCCGATGCCCATTTCAAATCACTTGTATAATCTCCCTTTTGCACCATTCTGCTATTTTTTGGTCCTCCCCATTTCCCAGGCATTACCAAAATCTTATTAATGCCATACGTGTCATTACCGCCCAAAATACCATGCCCGGTTTTTTTCTTACCTCCTGTATCATAGATGATCAAGGTAGGGATAGTACATTTTTTATAAATCTTCCCTCTTCAATATCCCACCTTCTTTTGCCACTCATATACAATATTTCGGCTCCATATCGGAACTGAAGCAGTATCATGGCCATATAAGCTTTCAAGACAGGTCTATCTGACCTTTCTCCATAATTCTTATTACATTTTTTCAACCCACTGACTGAGGCCTGTGCTTGTATTCTTAATCCATTCAGATTATTTCCCATTTTAGGGATATTTCAAACCATATCCCAAAATATTTTTAGTTATTCACTTCTTCCAATTTAGTGGACCCATGAAACCAAACTGAATTTCTTCCTTTTCTTACCAAAGCTCACGACCTTGGTTTTGCCTAGGTTGACAACAAGTTTTTTTCAGACTAAAAAATTCATTGAACACAATCAGCTTCCTCTGCAGACCTATCTCTGTTCGATCTAAAATTACCAGGTCGTCTGCATAGAGTAGGCAAGCAATGTGTTTCCCATCTAGCACCACGTATCTTCTTTAATATAACTGGTAAGTCGGCTATGAACAAAGAGAAGACCAAAGGGGCCAAGACACACCCTTGTCTTAATCCGTTTTCAACTGGTATCTTCTTTGACAGTGTCCCGTGTGTGTCCTGGATAACCTGTGCCCAATTGTTCCATATGGAGCATTTGTATAATGACCAAAAGGTCTTTAGGGATGTCAATGTTTATCAACATCTCCCACAACCAGTTGCGGTCAACCAGGTCAAAAGCTGCCCGGAAATCGATGAAGCAGCTGAATAGCGTACCCCCCCCCCCCGCTCCACCGACTGCTGCTCGATGGACCAAAGAGAGAAACAGTGGTCTATTGTAGAATGCCCCTTCTTGAAACCCCCTGTTCCGGGGCTATTTTTCGGTTCACCTCTACCCATTCTTTAAGTTTTTCTAAGATTACTTTAGAAAATACCTTCCCTCCCACATCCACAAGGTTAATTAACCTACAGTTTTTGGGGATCTTTACATCTCGTTTATGGATGGGTCTAATGATCGCTCCTTTCCAGCTCTGGGCCATCTTCCCTGTCTCCAGAATGCCAGAAAACATTTTTGTAAAAGATTTTGCCCACCAGTCTGATTGGGTCTTTATAATTACTGCCGGGAGATTATCAGGGCCAGCTGCTCTAGTAAATGTTAAATTTGCTATAATACATTTAACTTTACTTTCTGAGAATGACAACCTGGTATCCTCCCTCACCTCTGGCCATTTTGCGTGTTCTGTAGTTACTTGCCATTCTCCTATACTATATATTTCACCAAAATATCATTCCCAATCATCTTCTGCCACTACGCAATTCATAATGGCCTGTGCCTTCCCAGACTCGTATTGGACCAGTTTCCAAAACTTTTTTACATCCTTAGTTTCTATTGCCTCTAGTAGGTTCCACCAGCATTTCTCTTTGTATGTTCTTTTATGATCTCTTATGACCTTTTTATACCTTTTCTTTAATTTCTGTAAGCGAATCACCATATCTATATCATACTTTAGTTTCAACCTTCTTTCCCCTTTTCTTATATTTGATTTTAATTTCCTACATTCCTCACTAAACCAGTTTTTCTCTTTATGCTCGTTCTTAGTCCTATCTCTTCTAAAGCTTTTCCCTTTTAACTTATCTCTTAGACATTGAACCACTTGGATAATTACATTTTTGAACCAACCTATGTTACCAATCCTTGGAAAGTCATCTAATATTTGACACTGCTGAAAAGACTTAAATTTCTCCAGGCCCTCCTCCGTCATGCGAGTAGTCAACCTTTTGGGGGTACTCCATTTGGATTGGGATAATTGTATTTCTTGATTATTTAGTTCCTCAGACTATCTCAGCACTAAGTGGGAAGTGATCACTTCCTTCAGTATCTTTAGTATTTTAGGAATATTGCTCCAGCACCTGATTTGTAATATTGCATATGATATAACATTAATATATATGTTTTTTCAACTCTCTAAGTTTAAAGAAACTGCGGGCCATATTTATGGCCAAGTTACGCAGCGCAGCATGTCACCTTGCTGCGCTGCACTTCGTGAAAGGGAAAGGGCTGGAATGCGTCGTATTTCAGGCAGTATGGCACATTCCTACCTTTTCTCCTACATTTTCAGGTCTACCAATCTTAACCAACCAGGTCTTAAATCAGGGAATACGTCAAAACCCATGGATGTAGCGTGGGTACAAGCAACACCCATGGAAATGCCTCCCTGGCACAGAGTAATGCAGCAGAGAAATTTGTGCTGCATTGCATTATTCAAGATTTATGAAGCCATAAAGGTCCACGCAAGGTAACCTTTCATGACTTCATAAATTTCATTTGTAAGTTGCTTTGCTCTTGCACCACATTGCGTGGTACAAGAGCCATGCAAAGGAGCTCGTAAACGTTTTCAGAGCAGTTACGCTTTTCCTAGTACAGATAACTACATTTTGAATTATAAGAACACACTCTGTGATTTTGAATTAAATTCAAAGTGACCGGTTCAAAAACGGAAATATAATAAACACATTAGGATTATAAACTTCGCCTCACAAAAAAACAATCACTTTCCCAATCTATATGATACTTTAATATATGACAACAAGAAATGTTATCAACATATATGTTCCTTCATGAATTAACAAGGTTAGCAAAATATTATTTCATAATCCTTAAAGAATAGCTCCAGAAGTAATAAATAAGAATGTAGTCTAAATCTTCTAACGCAATTGGTTTCCTAGAATACTTCTTTATATTCAGTTCAGTCTTATGTCGAGTCTATAAGACTTGCAACCAGTCTTCAATGTTTCTCTTTACACTTGAAATAAGGTCCTGGCTATTGCAACTATGTTTCTTGATTGCCTAGCAAAGATGCTGTGGACCACAATGAAGTCATACGTTATGTCTTTAAAGAAGCTGTCACTGTTTACAAACCTTGTGCGAGTCCTGTGGCTTCAGGGGACATGTAGTTTGCTTAATTGCACTCCAATGGCTGGCAAAGCAAATCTACGGAAGACGCCCATTCTCAGATGTTGCTGCTTCTGAAGATGTAAGGTATTTTGGATTATCCTGCTTCTGCACTAGTCTGGCACGAACAGGTAAGTGTGGACTGCAGAGCATGACATTGTTACAGCTTCCCAAGAATACTCTTGACAACCTTTGTGAATTTCAAATCATTTGGAAACATACTTCAAGAAGAGGAGGAAACCTAAGGGAGTATACTTTAAACTGTCGTCTGAAATCAGGCCCATTGTTTTGGACATTGGATGTTATTCTAACATGACCTACTGTTTAGAAAAAAATTAATGGGTTCTTCCAAGAGAAGTTAGACCAAATGATGGGGCAGATTTACAAGCCCCTTGCACCACTTTTGCGTAATTTTTAGGTCTCGACTACAGCATTGCTTTAGCAATGCTTGTTTGTCGAGATTATAGTAAGGCTTTCAAAAGTCTTCCCAAAACTGTGGATCGGGTACAGTTCATGTGAGCCAGGCGCGTGCACATCGCCAGCCACATCGCGCATTGCACACCACCATTTGTCTGAGCCTCGGCATCAGACTTGAAAGGAATCTGCTCCCAAGCCGCTCCCGCCACCCAATGCTGCTCCCCCGCCCCCCACCACGCAATGCAGAGAGCTCGTTTTTTAACTTCAGCGCGCGCTGGTTCTTTTTTGGATCCTTTATCTGCATTATAGAAAGAAATGGAACACCGGCGCCCTCTTGTGGCAACATGCACACGCACACTTGTTTTGACTAAAGGATGCACGTGTCATCTGTCCTGACCAATTTGTTTTCGAATCCCGCTAATCCCCGTTTTCACTCGTGCGCAGTGCAGGGTCTGCACCGATCTGTTTGCAGCTGCTCGTTTGCTGCTATTTTCAATCCACTTCGTCTCCAGCGCCTGTGTTCGCCTCTAATGTGTGAACTGAGGGTGAAGGCCTTAGGCTGTAGGGCGGACTGTGGAGCATGGAAGGCGGGCGAAAAACCAGCAAAGAAACAACTTTGTTTTTACAAATAGACAAAAAAGGACAGTTTCTCTTATAAAAGATGCAGTCTAGAATTAATTAAACGGCAGTCATGCGAAAAGTAAGATTTTAACCAAACAATATCTTGTGAAATGGAGCATTTGAGACTTTCAGTGCCAAAGACCGAGACGTTCTTCGCTAACGTCTCTGAGGCTCGGCTCCCTCTCATGGCGCATGTGTGGCTGCTCTGTTGAACCGCCACTTGTGACCTGTGTGGTCATCTCTACGCAGATTGACATAAAAAAAATACTCTGTTTGGTCACTTGTGAAATCTAGACACTGCGTGCTTGTTTGAACTTTAACAGTGATAGCAAAGGACCCTGTGTGCCATTCATGTGCCCCCCCCCCCGGATAAAACGTGATATTTCGCAGTTTGCTTTTGATGATCCTAATGCACAGATCCGGGGGTCCCTGTACAGAGATGAGAACACTGCTCCACCGTTCACATTACGAGACCCTTTTAGCGCTCCTTTTGCTTAATAGAGTACTCTGCCCTTTCCTGGAACCCTTCCTAATAGTGATGGACGCATGACATTTGCACTGGTTCATATTTTCATTCACACACACACCCCACACACACACAACCCCCCACACACACAACCCCCCCACACACACAACCCCATATGCACACAACCCCCCCACACACACACAACCCCCCACACACACTCACACCCCACACACACAACCCACACACACACCCACACACACACAACCCTCCCACACACACAACCCCACACACACACAACCCCACACACACACACAACCCCGCATACACACAACCCCACACACACAACCCCACACCCCCTACACACACCCCCTACACACAACCCCACACACACAACCCCCCACACACAACCCCCCACACACAACCCCACACAGATACAACCCCCCAAACACATAACCACCACACACACAACCACACACAAGCACACAACCACAAGCACACACACAACCACAAGCACACAACCACACTCAACCACACAACCCCACAACCACACAAACAACCCCAAACACAACACCCAACCACACACACAACCCCAAACACAACACACACAACCCCACACACACAACCACACACACATGACCACACACAACCACACACACAACTATCTATCTATCACGCTCACTGTATCCATCGCCCTCATTCTATCTATCGCCCTCACTCCATCTATTGCCCTCACTCTATCTATCTGTCTATCGCCCTCACTCTATCTGTCTATCTATCGCACTCATTATCGCCATCACTCTATCTGTCTATCGCCCTCACTCTATCTATCTATCGATCACCCTCACTCTATCTATCTGTCTATTAACACCCTCACTCTATCGCCCTCACTCTATCTATCTGTCTATCGCCCTCACTCTATCTGTCTATCTATCGCACTCACTATCTCCCTCACTCTATCTATCTATCGCTCTCACTCTATCGCACTCACTCTGTCTATCTATCGCACTCACTCTATCTATTGCATCACCATAGCATCACTCCGCACCACCACATCATCACTCAGGGGCACTACAACATCACTATGCGCTACCACAGCATCACTGAACGCCACAGCATCACTCAGCGCCACCACAGAATCAATCTGTGCAACCATTCAACAACTGGTTCAAATAAGTTCTCTCAATGTTTCAAGCTTTATTACAAATGTCACAAAAAGATGTTAATATTTCACTTCTGTTCTTGGATTTTTGTCACAATAAAATACACTGAACATAATCTTCACAAAAGTTATTTACAAAAGTTTAAGCTATTGCCATTATAAATTACAATAACTTTTATTTAAGTATTAATTATTACAAAATATAAGCCATTGTTATGTGTAATAGCAATACATCTAAGTCACGTAAATACAACACATATTGCATTATAAATGCTATAGGTGTCACATTTGCGAAAGTTATAACTATCGCCCTGTCTCGGCACAATGCCCGCTCCCAAGCTCCAAATTAAGAGCCTAGCTATATGGCTCGACAACTCCCTCTGCTTCAACTATCAAGCCACTAAGCTCTCTGCCACCTGCTTTGGCCTGATGAGGGTGTTAAGGAAGATTCTCCCCCTACTTCCCTTCCTGGCCCGAAGGATTATGGTACAAGCCATCATCCTGTCCTGTCTGGATTACGGAAACGCATTGTATCTGGGCGCCCGACAGGCCACCGTTCAGAAATTACAAGTAATCCAGAACTGTGCGGCCCGCATTCTCCTCGAGATTCCTCGGAGACAGTCGGCAAGACCAGCTCTAAGGAAGCTGCACTGGCTGCCGATTCAGTCCAGAGTTTGCTTCAAGGCCATGTGCTTGGTCCATGGTTCTATTTGGAAAACTGGACCTGCCATTACTCATCCCTTCGTCACTGCCTACCATCCATCTAGGAATCTCCGTTCCAGCACATCCTTCCTCGCAACTACGAGGACGATCCACAGATCCAGATGGAGTGGCCGCTCCTTCTCCTGGAATGCTCATATGCTCTGGAACTCATTGCCTCCCGCTCTCCGCAGGGAATCCAACCTCCAAATCTTTCGCCGTCTCCTTAAAACTCATCTCTTTACAAACCCCTTCTAACCGGTCTTACTCTGCCCCCCAGTCTGTCCGTACATAGCGCTACGAGGCCTCAGGGTAGCAGGCGCTTTACAAAAATTCCTTCATTCATTCATTCATATTGGCATTGTAAATGACAAAGCTATTAATTTCGCTATTTTCAAAACCAACACATAAATAAAAAATTTGTCATTTACAATACCAATAGCTCAAACTTTCCTAATGCAAGACCTATTGCATGGCAAATGCTTGTTAATATTGGAAAAGTGACGCAAAGTGGCGTAAGGGGCTTGTAAATCTGCCCCGATATGTTTTGGTAAAAGCTGGTTTGTCTATTGTTAAACATACATGATCCGTTCTCCAGATTGCTAAAAGGGAAGTGTGCTCCTTTCACGGATTAAAGTGAATATGCTCTCCAACCACATATATAGCATGTGATAAAAAATATCTCAAAGATCATACTACATTTGATATCAAACTTTGTAACATGCGTTTGAAGTTGCCCTGTGTACTTTTACATGTGTGGAAATTACAAGACAGATCAATATTTGAATGAACCCAAAAGTGATATTCATATTTCATCAAGAAAGAAGTTTTGACCAGGCCTAGGAATAACTGAAATTTCATGCATTGGAAGTGATGAGATATGACCAACTAAGGTGCGGATTGGTGAGTGCCGTAGAAAAATGAAACGGTTGTATTTAAAAAGAAACTCTTGTGATCTCGTTTCCAGAATGGTTCAATGGACAATAGATTTTTCTTCTTATGTGTGAAGTTGGACTTCAACATTTGCTTATAGCTGAATCCCATATGGACCGGACAATTTGTATAATGATGGGGATCACCCTGATTATCATAAGACCATGATATCGATTATGGTTGCTTGATGGTAATAGTCACATGAGATTCAAAGATCAATAAGGTAAAATCACTATATATGTGAAACCATATGGCATTTAGTTGCATATTTCTATAATGTTTTATTGATGGATTTAATGATGAAGACTTAAGTGTATACATTCAGTGTTCTATTTTTTATCTTTTATTTCCATGCTTGCACAGGGGCAGGGCAGTGGAAAAACACAAGTAAGGCATAAGGAGCACACTAGGCAAATACCATTGATGCACGGGAAGATGGGCTGGACCCCGAAGCATGTCTCATACTTTCCCTGGAGTTGCATTTTTTTCTGCGGTTGTTTAATGATGAAAGAAAAAGTAAAGAACCCCTTCAATGCACTGAAAGAATATATGAGACCTTTTGTTTACAATATTTGTTGTGTGGAGAGCTTGCCCAATGTGAAGGGGTGTTGAAGTGGCTATGAGGGCATTACATATTCTTTGAACCTGTATGTTTGAACTGTAGACTTTGCATGTTGATTTGTAAAATATTTTCTTGCAACAGTGATTTAAGTTGCATCATTGAAACCGTAAAAGGGTAGCCCCATTATCCCTGTTGTTCGTGGTTAAACAGAATCCTTGACAAATCCTGACCGGAACTATGTAGGTACTGATACTGGGCAATCAATTCCAATCTCAGCTTCATTTCTCTATGTAAATCGACTGGTCCTCCACCGATAACTCAAGACTTCCAACACCTGTATTAATATGCTATCTATTTTTCACTTTTTCCAAATTTCCTTGGTATCGCTTATCATATATGGTCCTATAAATGGAAGGAGATATTCTTTACATGGCAAACTGGGTGACTGCAGTATTAAGTACGTACACAGGCCGTTTTGGCACCCCTGAAGACTGTATGACTATAGGGCCAAACCTCCCTCCGCAACCCATGTGGCTTGATAATTACACCGATACAGGTACCACTCATTAAGAGTAGTACCAGCCTTCAATTGGGGAGTAGACACCCGCCTCACATGTCAAGATATGTGCATGCCATAAGAGATTAGACATCCATACATAATCATCAGAGCAGTGATAGTTTTTTCTGTCCCGATGAATGCCCTGGACCAGATCTGGCTGTCAGAGTAGGGCACACATACTGACAAACTGAGGGTCATAGGACAGTTGTATTCCTCAGATGCCCCTACTTATAATTACCATTATTATTTTTATTCAGTCCATTCACTCAGCTAATAAAGGGATACCTGGGAGTGAATGAGTTATTGTAAGATTTATCCCCCGGTCACCAGATAATATATCCCAAAAGCTCCCTGAAATACGGTCGAGCCCATCCTGGCTTTTAGGAGCCAGGATGAACCCAATGAAGCATGTCACTATTAAAGTGAGTGAGGGTTATATATAAAAAAGAGAAAGACTTACTCATAGCTTGAGTCATCCCACATGGTAATCATCTTACACTGATCATCTTGCACTGGATGCGTTTTTTGTGTAGGCAGACAGCGACTTTATTTGGTTTGTAGTTGACATTCCGGGAGAACGTATCCCAGTCTTCCTTAGTTTCTACAAGTTCTCCATTCCCTTTGAGGCTATTAGTTCCGTCTCTGGGGTCTGCTTCCTGTTTGTTTAAAGATGTTCTTTACACAATCTGATTGGCTCTTACATACATTGGTAAACACATGTTCAAGGCATGTGAGCTGTAGATCACATTCTATGCATACTTGTGACATCTAGAATTGGATCCTGATGTTTGCAAGTTGTATTTCTTCGAAGAAGTCTTTCCAGTCACAAGGTAAGGTGACTTCTCCTTTCGGTGATAGTGCACATGGGCATTGACTACATTATTCGATTGTTTTTTTCCGCCATCGGATTCGGACTTGTAATGCTGCGCTCCGTTTCGGAATCGGTCTTCTGGTTTCCCTCGGTGCGCAATCCACTCTATCCCTCGACGGTATTGTTTTCGAACACGTTCCCTTTTCTCCGAGGTTCGACTCAACATCAAGAAATCTCCAATTTTGATTGCGGTTTTCACATGTGGTCTTCCGGCCTATCAACGTCAGTCAGGCACCTGGTCAATGGAATGAATTCCGTTCAAATTCTGCCCCCTGTGCCCTGCAAAGTATCCGCGTATGGACCTACATTAGGTGTGTAACTTGTGCTTATCCCCTGAGCACAAAGAACAAGATTGTGATGCTTGTTGATCCTCAGAACGAAGTAAACTCTCTGTGATCGTCGGGCTCGACGTCGAGAGATGCAGCAGCAGCAATTGTACGACACACTGGATCTCTTCGGTAAACACTCTGAACAACAGGAAGTCTCAGCGGCCAAAGAAGAACACGCTTCAGAGGCATCGGACTCCAAAGCAGAGTTGCAGATTGTCCTCAAAGACGACGATGTGCCGCAGGGACAAGGGGACGTGATTACCCCCCCCCCTCCGACCGTCCCAAAAAGATCTATGGCTTCGACACCACCTTTGCCTTGAGGCCAAGATCGGCACTGAAAAGAGGTTTCTAATGCTCTGTCTTCCGGCTCGGCACCAAAACACTCTGACAAGCCTTCCGGCTCGGGACCGAGTTGGCCAAAACCCACTTCCAAGACAAAACCTTCGGGTTCTAAATATAAATTGGGCTCGGAGCCGAAACATTTGACACTGAAACCAAAGAAGCATTCCTCGGAGCCGAAATCTTTGGCACTGAAAGGACATTCCAGCTCGGCACCAAAAGCTTTGGTGCCGAAAATTAAACAGCTGCTAGTACTGCAATTGTATTCAAGCATGGGCATTGACCCCCCCAATCTGATCCAAAACAGAAAAAACTCTATATTAATCTGGATACTGGACATATTCACAGTAAACCGGCATCCAAACACAAGCTTCCAGAGGACGACAGCTCTAAAATTCCATTGAAGAAGAAACATGTGGAGACTAGTCCTTTCCACACACTACCATCTCCTCCTCCTCCCTCTCCGCCACAATTTGATCCCCAACACATTACACCTAGGCAGTCTGCTCTACCTCATGATGCAGATGACACTGATGATGATGACACACAGTCACCAATAGATCCGTGGCCGTTTAAACCATTTATCCTCCACAGGATACAGACCCCGATCTTTACCATGCCAGACCATCTCCACTGGATGACAATCTGTCATATGAGGAGCTCATTGCTAGAGTTGCACACTACCATGGGGTAGAGATCCGTAAAGAGTCCTTCTCTTTGAAACTCTAGCAACACATAAATCCAGTCAGACACTGCCTATGCTTAAAGGTATGTTAAGGCATACAGACAACATCTTTAAAGACCCTGTACGTGCTAGGATCCTCACTCCTAGAGTGGATAAAAAATACAAACCTTCCCCAACAGACCCTATTTTTATTAAGGGTCAGTTGCCACTGGACTCTGTAGTAGTATCCAATGCTCAAAAGCGAGGTAATTCTTAAGCATCTGGGGATGCTCCTCCCCATATAAGGAGTCCAAACTAATTGATGCTTCTGGCCAACGTGTAACTGTGCAAGCAGCTAATCATTGGCGTATTGCTAACACCCAAAGTCTCCTTGCAAGATATAATAGAGCCCACTGGGACGAAATAGAACAACTTCTACAGTTTCTCCCAGATGAGCAAAAAAGATCAGGAAAGTAAACTGATTTCCAACACCTCCATTAGATGCTCTCTAGATGCGTCCGAGACTGCAGTAAGAGGGATAAATACTAGCATCCTACTCCGGAGACATGCCTGGCTGTGTGTCTCAGGGTTTAAACCTGAAGTACAGTAGTCCATTCTAAACATACCCTTTGACAAAAAACATCTTTTTAGCCCTGAGGTTGATCAAGCGCTCGAAAAGATGAAAAAGAGACAGGTATAGCAAAATCCATGGAACTGCTTCAGTCTCCCTCTAATGGGGGTTCCTTTTGGCGCTATTTTTACAGGGGAGGGTCCAAATCCACAGGGACAGACCAACACATTCCCTCTTACAAAAAAACTTCTCAATCATCCTTCACAAAAGGATTTTTCAGAGGAGGCTATAGGGGAAACAGTCCAAGGGCAGAGGTAAAAACACCACACACCACAATTCCCCTTCCCCAAACAAGCAGTGACTTCCCCACACTTCCCTCTGACTATTTCACACCTGTCGGAGGAAGGCTTCAATACTTTCTCCCCATTTGGGCATCAATAACAACCTACAAATGGGTGATTGGAATTATCCAACATGGTTATTGCCTGGAGCTTACCAACAACCCTCCAAACATTCCACCTCAATATCACAAATTAACAGACCCTGAGCACTTGCTTCAACAAGAAATGCATTCTCTATTACTCAAAGGGGCTATAGAACCAGGTCCACTTCAGTACCAATGGTCAGGGGTTTATTCCCTATACTTTTTAATTCCCAAAATGGACGGCTCATTAAGACCTATTCTAGATCTCAGAGTTAAACAAATACACACTGTCAGATCACTTTCACATGGTGACTCTGCAACAGCTTCTTCCTCGTTTACAGCAAGGTGATTTTATGTCTACTCTGGATCTAAAAGACGCTACTTTCACATTCCAATTCGTCCATTTCATCACAAATACCTCAGGTTTGTGATAGCAGGCAAACATTACCAGTTCAAGGTACTTCAATTTGGCTTCACCATAGCCCCCAGAGTGTTCACCAAATGGCTGCTCATCTCAGAAGAAAATGTATCCATGTCTTTCCTTACCTAGACGACTGGCTTATCAAAGCAGGCACTTTCCAGAACTGTACACTACACACTCCGGCAACAATACACCAAATTCATCATTTAGGTTTCACAATCAATGCACAAAACTCTCATCTGTGCCCTGCGCAGGTGCAATCTCATCTAGGAGCTTCCCTCAACACTCTCAAAGCTCTAGCCTCTCCAAATGAAGCCAGGATTCACAATAATTGTGCCACAATACTACAATTTCAACCCAATCAAACATTACCAGCCATAGTTTTTATGCACCTGCTGGGTATGATGGCATCCTGCATTGCAATCGTACCTCACGCAAGGCTTCACATGCGTCCTCTGCAGGAATGTCTAGTGCGTCAGTGGAATCTTTCACAGGGTCAATTAAGCGATCTATTGTTGGTACCCATCGCTCTTTGCAGTGGTGGAACCCTTAAAACTTATCAAAAGGGTGGCCCTTCATAGACCCCATTCCACAGACTGTACTGACAGCAGACGCATCGTTAACCAGTTAGGGTGCCCATCTCCAACATCACACAGTACAAGGGATGTGGGCAGACAATCACAAATGTCTCCACATCAACTACCTGAAACTTCTAGCGGTGTTTCTAGCACTCAAAGCTTGCCACACTCACCTTCTATGGAAAACTGTCTTAGTCCACACAGGCAACATGACAGCGATGTACTATCTGCAGAAACAAGGAGGGACACACTCTCTACAGCTGTCGCGCCTGTCACAAAGCATTTGGAATGGGGCAATTTATCACAAAATGTATCTTCTAGCAGAACACCTTTCAGGGGTAGACAATCAATTTGCCGACCTGCTCAGCCGGCACAGGCAGCAAGTTCACAAGTGGGAACTTCATCCACAAGTTCTTCTTCCCTACTTTTAACAATGGGGTTTTCCACAGATAGATCTGTTTGCTACAGTCCACAAAGCAAAATGCCCATACTTTGCATCTAGGTTCCCACACCGTCTATCCAAAGGCAATGCTCTATGGAAAAATTGGTCAGGAATATTTGCCTACGCTTTTCCGCCTCTCCCACTAATTCCATTATTGGTTTGTAAGCTCAAACAAACATCCCTCACATTGATATTAGTAACCCCCACATAGGCTCTTTAACCTTGGAACACCACCCTGTTAGAACTGACAGTGGTGCCACACCAAAAGCTGCATCTCACACCCAGTCTCCTCACTAAGAGCTATAGAGAAATCAGACATCCAAATCCCAGAGAACACAACTTAGCGATTTGGCTCCTGAAGTCATAGAGTTTGGTTATTTACAATTACCACCAGACTGTATGAATATTCTCAAAGAGGCTAGAAACATCAATCCACTTGATGACTCTGTACAAAATATCATATGTTACCTGTTGCATTTACAGCAATCTGGATAGGCTTACCCATCCATTCGTTTACACCTAGCAGCAGTAGCTGCATACCTGCAAAATAGATCAAACTTACCTCTATTCAGAGTACCAGTGATCAATCATGGAAGGATTAAAAAGGGTGATACCACCAACAGTTCCCCTTGCACCAGAGTGGAACCTAAACATAGTCCTTACATGCTAATGGTTCCGCTTTTTGAACCAATGCACAAATGTCAGTTACAATTCCTCTTATGGAGGTTGCTTTCCTCAAAGCAATAACCTAACTAAGGAGAGTTGGTGAACTTCAGGCATTAACTATACAAGAGCCTTTCTTTCAACTTTACAAAGATAGTGGTCCTTCAAACCAATCCTAAATTTCTTCCTAAAGTAGTTTCTGCCATTCATATCAGTCAATCAATTCATTGAGTTACCTGTGTTCTTTCCTCAACATGATTAGGTAGCAGAGCGAACACTACACACACTTGATGTTAGATGAGCTATACTATATTATGTTGAAAGAACCAAAGAATTTCGAAAAACAAAGCAACTATTTGTTGCTTTATCAACACCACACAAAGGCAATCCCATACCTGAGTCAGGTATTACAAGATGGATTGTAAAATGTATCCAAACTTGTTATGCTAGAGCAAAAAGAAATCTGATAATACCCCCTAGAGCACATTCCACTCGCAAAATAGGGGCTACTATGGCTTTCTTAGGGAATATTCCACTTGCCGACAACTGTAAGGCAGGAACATGGTCTACACTGCACACATTCACCAAACACTCTTGTGTAGATGTGTTTGCAAGACAACAAGCAAATGTAGGCCAAGCAGTACTCAAAACATGTTTCAAACAACTACAACCACTACAGGTTAGCCACTGCTTTGGGAGTATACTGCTATATAGTCAATGCAAAGCATGTGATCTACAGCTCACATGCCTCAAATGGGAAATGTTACTTACCCAGTAAACATTTGTTCTTGGCATGTAGAGCTGTTGATTCACATGCGCCCACCAGTCTCCCCGGTCTCCTGTAGTTGTTGTAGTTCTCAATTTACATTCATAAGCATGGAAATCTCTATTCTACACTCACCAACTCCATTCACACACTCTGTGGGAAAACAATGGAGCCGATGCCGATGAGCACTATCACCGAAAGGAGGAGTTACCTTACCTCGTGACTGGAAAGACTTCTTCGAAGAAAAACAACTTGCAAACATCCGGACCCAACACTAGATGGGAGTATGCAAAGCATGAGAATCCTACAGCTCTACATGTCAAGAACAGATGTTTACTGGGTAAGTACAAACAAATACTTGAGAAAGGTGCTCAAAACCCCACAAAGTACTCCCGCCTATATTGTTCATGAAGAATTAGGAAGGGTATACGTCGAGGACCTGATAAAGGTCAGACCCCTAATGGCCTGGCTCAAGATTTGGACCAACACTGAGGCAGACCTGAGCAGACAAATTATTAGAGACTGTATAGAAAGGGACAAAGGAATGAGTATTCCCTGGCTAAAATACGTGAAGTCCACACTTGAGGGAATTGGCTGCAAAGATCTTTTTACCAATCTTACGGAAATTATCCCCCAAGATAAGCTGAGAGTTAAAAGAATTTTCTCGGAATTGGTAGCATCACGTAGAGCGGCTGCAGAAGGAAGCAAAATCTCAGTCTGTGCTTATAGAATGGTGAAAACAGAGGAAGGAATGGAACCTTACCTCGCTCTTATGTATAATGCACAGGACAGATTTTTAATCACTCGTTTTAGGCTCAACCTTTTAAATCACCTACTGGCTGATCCACCAGGTTTTACTTTAACTGTTAAGCAAAAGGGTTTCTGCGGCTGCGACAATAGGTCTCCGCAGGATACCCTTCATTTTGTACTATTATGCCCATTTTATGTTTTACCTAGGCGTAGTTTTTTAGTACAAATTTTAAAACAGGCAAAGTTTAAACATGCCAAGGTCGCCTTACTATTCTTGCAAAGGACTAATGAACCCTACACCCTGTTTTTTTATCATGAATCTTATTAAGGTTGCTTTAAGGTTAAGGAACTCAAGAGGGCGGTGTTGAATTAGTTCCCGGTCAATTGTCCCCAACTATTGTGTTATGAACTGTATTTTATTGATTTTAACTGTATAATATGTACTTTTATGGTATTTTTTAAATACCGAATAAAGGACTATTGATTGATACTGGGTAAGTAACATTTTCCTTTCACAGAATTGGTTTCTGTGCTGCTTCATTAAAGATGTTGTTTTATTGAGAATTACTGAAAGAACATAACTGTAGGGCCTCAAGATAACAAAATATCAAACATGAAATCGAACTAACAAATTCTACATGACAGAGGATTACAGCATACCAAAAGGAGTAAACGTAAAATAGTTACATAATATATAGCAAGACAGAAACAGAAGAAAATGAAACATCATTGCCCAAGTATTTATTCTAGAAGTTTTAAAAAGATGATTGTTCAACACACAGATTGGCTTCCTCTTTCCAATCAAACCGGGGCAGGCTAATCATGAGTTGATTCCTAATTTTTTTAACTCATGGCCACTTTTCCAATTCATTAGAATGACATGTTTTGCAATTACTACAGCATTGACTGTTGTGAGGTAATTCAGGAAGAAATCACAAAGTGTTGTGAAATGCTACACACCTTCAACCAAACAAACCTGTCTTAGAGTACATGAACATATTAACTTACCTTGAGGAGGAATTCTCTTTGAGGTGTAATTTGTAAAGTTTAATAGGTAACTTATACACTGTTATGAGTACCTTTTAAAGGCTTAAAATGTCAAATATTACCTGTTTGTACTTAGGGCGTGTATCTTGCTTTACAAAATGACCCAAGCGTAACATTAAGCTGTATTAAGTTTTCTTGACAGTATCCTTATGATTATCCAAGAGGTACCAAACCTACTTTTTAATCAATATTTGTGTTCAAGCCCATCCATATGATCTTACCCATCAGCCACAATGGATATCATGCTCCTTGTGTAGGAGAGTAGGGTCTGCTTCGTATGGCTACCCCCACTTTTTGCTGCGATTCACTGGTTTTTCGACTTTAGTATGGCTGTGGCCCTGCTAATCAGGCCTACAGCCTAGCTGTTCTCTCTCTAAATTGATACCATGTATTTTAGATACATACCAGATTGGTTGCTGGGTCACCCTTGTGAGCCCCTGTATATGGTACCTTAGGTACCCAGGGCATAGGTGCACCCAAGGCCTACCAGGGGCTGCAGCATGTATTGTGCCACCCCTGGTTAGCCTTCCAAACTGACACCACAGGTCTGCATTTGCAGCCTGGGTAAGGTGGTGTAATCACCCCTTACTTAGATATAGTATACCTATATCTATATAGACACATATTAACCTATAGGTCACTCCAATGGCAGGCCTTGACAACCCTGGAGGCAGAGTGCTTGTTTTGTGTGAGATGGTGTCCTAGCATGAGCTGAGCCCCTCTGCAGCTTTTGGAACCATCTCCTTATAGCTGTTCTATGATATAGCCATACCATATACTCTTAAGTGCATTATAATCCTCACGGTTAATGCTAACTTTGGTTTGGCTTTATCAAAACATGTCGTGTAAGGTGTCAAACGCTTTGGAATACTACCTCCCCCCACCCCACCAGTTCTGGCGGTGGGGGTAGCATTCCACCCTTCTAGAAGGAGAAGACATGTAGTTACAGGTAAACCCCGTTAAAGTTAAACAGAGCTTCAGCATCACAAAATGGATGCTGCTGCCACAGACACAAGTCTGCCCTCCTGCTGCTGGACGAAACTCTGGCAGGGGAAGCCTGGACAATAGGTTTCCTGTTCAGGGAGGTGCCAGCACCTCCCCACACAGGCTTTAGTGTATTGGGGCAGGGTGGGTTTCATTCAGTGAATGCTTTTCAGACACTGCCTGGGGCACACAAGGTGCTCCATGCATTTCCCAGTTCAAACCGGTTGCTGGGGCACTCAGCCCCAGCTCTGGCGTGAAACTGGACACAGGGAAAGGGGTGTAACCACCCCCTCCTCAGGTCTTCCCATATGTGGGACCCTAGAGTTAGTTCAACCCCTAAAATTGCTATAAGAATAGGATCCCAGTCCCTAGGACTTTAGATTACCCTAGATGAAATTCTGCAACATATATCTTGGACCTTTCACATTCCACATCGTCTGGAAGACGGAAGAAATCTCCCTTGTGGTCAAGAAGTGACCACCCTGTTCAAACAGACAACAAAAGCATCTTTGCCGGTCTGCATTTTCGAGGCTCCCACCGGATCCCAAAGAATCTGCGACACAGGACATGGACTTCCAGACATCTCTGACGCTGACCTGCTTTCCCAGCAAAGCTGAGACCTGTAGCGGACATGAGAGACGTGGGACCGGAACTCCTGGACATCCTGCATTTTTGCAACTGCACCTACTTCCCTAAGACTCCCGAAGTTGTGCATTGGGGTATTTGAAGCCCCTGCCCCGAGTATCTTTTGCACCGAAGTTCAGAGGCCTACACTCCACGAGTGTCCTGTGGGCCTGCTCGGTGCATTTCCGCTCAAGGCCCCTTTGCGGTTACTAGTCCATTGGCTATCGAGCCATCTTTGATTCTTGAGCTTTCCTGGTTGCTCCAGATGTGCTCCCACTCCTCTCCAAAGAAGGAGTCCCTCAGACCTTGCTGGTCTGAACCAAAGCCAATCTTGTCATCTTGCGTGAATTGCTGTTGCTAAGGCTTGTTGGGTCCAATTCGGATTCCGACACTGCAGCACTCGAGATCCTTCGTGGGACAGCTCGAATCCAGCTCCTGGTTGTCGTCAACGCCTTCTGGTCCTCGTGGCTGAAGAGTCAAGCTTCACCTCTTTCACATGAAATCACCCCACATCGGCTGGCATCGTTTCCTCGCCATCCTGGTCACTGGCTAGTGACCCAGACTCTGTTCCTTCTGCTTTCAGGTTCTTCACATCTCCGATCCACCCTTTGATCCACCGGGACACTTTTCCTCTGGTCGCCTGCAGCATTTCTTCGCAGCTCTCCATTGGAATCGACGATGAAACCCGACACCAAAAGACACCTATGCACCCGGTTTCCGTGGGTGAGGTAACTCGAGTACTCTGGTACTCCCGTGGGTATTGACTCCCGAAGTGTCTAAGTCTAAAAGGGATCCATCGTAGTTCACCTCTAGGTGCCCTTAATCTTTAACACCTTCGAATCTCATGACGAGATCAGCTCGTCATGAGCCACGGTGCTAGTGTGCTCATGACGAGCTGAGCTCGTCATGACTTTTAGAACGCTCGCATGCTGGGCTAATTCCCCTGCTGTGCGAGCGTTCTAAAGAAACGGGTGTGGTCATGACGAGCTCAGCTGGTCATAAGCACGGGGGCGCTGTGCGCGTCCTCCCCACCCCCAGCACAGCAGGGGAATTTGCCCAGCTGTGAAGGGGTTAAAATTGTAACATGTTCGTTCTCCTTAGAAAGCCAATGGTGATCCGCGGCTGTGTTTAGACACTGCGCGCGTCCCCCGTGGGCCTCCTGCATACTAACCTTTGGTGGTTCTAGGTAGTCCCAGTGGTTCTACAGGCCCTAGGCCTGCTTTCTAACCCAGACGTGGTTCTTATACCACTATTTTAGTATACGGTTTGTGAGGCCCCTAGTGCATAACACATACTGTGCAACTTATCGTATGCTAACTAAGTTTCTTGTATTGTACTTTTACCTCTGACCTCATAAAGCGACCAGAGGGGTTGTGTTTAGATTAAATACATATATATTTAATATATACCTTGTGTGGTGGGCTTTCATTTGGTCATTCAAGAGATTATAATTGGTAAAACAACTTGCTTAACTCGCCTCTAAGTCGTAGCCCGAAGGCTGCTCTCCACAGCTACCACTAGGATAGCTTTCTATAAGGTTAACTTTACAACCTACCATCAATAAGGGTTGTTTGGACTGGTGCAAGGTGCCCATTAGAATAGTGGACATCCTATACCAGGCCAACTTCACACACCTTGCTTTCACCTATCAGTCATTTATGAATGGTTTATCTTCTACTAGATCCAATAAAGATTGCATTTTCAATTCCCCAGTTCACACCACAGAGAAGCCACACTCTTATTTACTACCACATAAATCCTTTAAATATCTTTATTGATGTGAAATTTTGATGTGCTACTCAAAATGTGTGCCATACTGTGCTGACAATGGCAAGTACATTTCATCTATCTGATTTCCTGGATTCTTGATTTACTGTTGTCTCAAAAACACTTGTGCCTCATTACAAGTTGGGTGAAATAGGTTGGAATATTCACCACACGGTGAAAATCCCATTAACCCAGGGCAAGGTATTTACCATATGTGGTAAATAACCCCTGTTCCGAGTTTTTAAATTCCAAATGCGGCATAACATGCAGAATCTTCATTTAACACACTAATTCTGCATCTTTTTTCTTTTTGGTGACTTTTTCTTCCGATAGAGATTCAAAAGAAAACTGCAAGGGGGTGCTAAACATCACAAAGCTTGTAATTCTGATCTCTGTGCAAACTTCTGTTTGAACATGGATGGGAATATAGCCCTAACTTGTAATGAAGACCTGAATTCATGCTGTTTCCATGTCTTTTCAGTTATTCAAAAATGATCCTTAATAATGCGTAGGAGGTCATTCCCTTACTCATATTGCACCCTTACACACTGCAAAGGTCACCTTGTCCCCACTTTATATACTGACATTTTTTCCGTATAAGGTCTTGGTTTTGACAGTGCAGCTGTCTAGCAGACCTACTGCTTACATAGGGTCTCATTAACAGGGCATAGCAACCTTTTATGTAGCAGGTGCAATGACACCCGAGCCCATTGAACCTTAGTAATTGCTGTATTTTACTACCCTAACTTCAGTCAAAAGGGCAATGTTATTTGCTTGCTTTTGGCATTCTCTCTATGCTACTGCTCTTTAAGTGTTGGCCGGTATCATATGTGATAGTTATCGCAGCTGATAAAACCCAATATTGAGGTGTTCAGTATTGATCAGGGGCGAAAATTATCAACTATCTTGAGTTTTTGTAAAATAACATGCAGCTTTTGGTGCTTACTGCACCAAAGACCACATGTTCCAATCAATACTGGCCATTATCCCTTTATAAATATTGGTGGGTTTGACCTCCGCATAATTATAAAAATACTCATAATTTTGAAGTATGTGACAACAAGGGTTAACAAATATATCAGAATTTATTGTCCCACTTATAATGAGGACCATAGGGTGGGCTTTGGATCCGCACCATTCAACCTTTAGCTTTTTTCCCACCAGCCTCTTTCAGACACTGGCTTGAGATTTTGTCAATCGCGTCTTGGCTCAGCCAAGTGGAGCATTCATCTCCGACCTAATGCTATTGGCTGGTTGGGTGTATCCTCCTGCCTCTGCTTAAGTGCTTGCATTGAATTTGCATGAGGTACTATTTCATAACAAGGGAGTCTTCAATACAGTCTGCCTTTCATCTCTTGGCTGACTTTAATGTCCTTACTCTACTTGCATTGGCACACTAATCCTAGACCTGTTGGTTTTACCAATGCTTGATTTTTATCAGGACGTAATATGGATCTATTTTATGACATAAAATATAAGTTTACATTTCTTCCATATCTTCATTTAGCGTGAGGAAATTCATATTTTTTATCTATTACATCTAATTGTGTATGTTCTACAATTATTTGCAATTTGTTATACCTCTTACGTTTGTTTTGTTATTTGTATGCATCTTGATGCTACACTCTGATGAGCATTGTATATACTTTATAAATATTAAACTAAACTATATTTCCAAACATCAGTTTTGGCTGTCATCAGTAACATTTTGCCATTCTAAATCATAAATTTACCTTTTTGCTATTAATATAATGTCAGTACTTTGGGATTAGTTTAGGTGCAGTGAGTTCACATTCTATGCTGTTCGGAGTGCACCATAACCAGCTCGCAAGGACCAGTAGTCCGGTGATATTGTAGTAATATCTTGCACTTTCTGCGAAGCTCTTTAGCAGTTTCAGCACACTTTTTCAAAGTGCCACATTTGTAACGCATTGACTCAATAATCCCTTTTGCTAAAGTTTACATGGGTGCTAGCAAGATGCATCACAATTTAGTGCTTCACAAACGTGCCTTTACAGTAGCAAGTATTCACAAACTGCATTTTTAAGTATTTAAAATAGCCCTACAGTAGTACTACAACATGCTATTCACTAACCTACAGGCAGAGATCTCCCCCTCTGCCTCTCCTATATTTTCTATGCAGGGATCTCTTCCAACATGGCAGAGCTGTCCACACAGTAGAGTATACAATATAGGTGTAAATGTGGAGTGAATGGGGGAGTGATAGGATAATTGGTAAATAGCTACTTATAAATGGAGGGGTTCATGGAAAGGCTGGGAGGGATTTAGAGCAGGATACACACATACAAAAACACCAAGAAAAGAATAAGCCCATTGCTGTTATCAAACTACACTTCTAAAGCTGCTACTGCTCTAAAAGTCACACAAGAGGTATAAACGTACTCCAGCCCAGCCTTCCAATAAGTCTAGCACCACACACTCCCATAGAAAAATGGTAACAAACATTTATTTTGAATAGTTAATGTGCGTGTAACATGTTATCATATTAACTTTAGGTTACAAATAATTATTTTACATTTGTATTTTACATGAAAATATATATATTTTTTATCCAGCTGTTAGGAGTCATACAGGAATGAGTACACAGATTATTGTCTATTTCGCTTTGATAAATCAAAAGAAAAGGTGATATCAATCAATTAATTATGATAACATCGCAAGATACTGGAAGGAGCCACTTTTCCAAGATTTTGAAATATGTTAGCATAAACTTCGTCAGGGTGCTTCCAATGAACGATTTTGTGATGGTATCTTAACCCGTTCGGTGCTCATGATGAGCTCAGCTCGTCATGAGGCACGTGCTCAGGTGCTCATGACGAGCTGAGCTCGTCATGGCCCGTGGAACGCTCACACGCAGGGATAATTCCCCTGCTGTGCTGAGCGTTCCATGGGAATGGGTGTGGCCGTGACGAGCTCAGCTCGTCATGAGCACCTGAGCACTGTGTCTCATGACGAGCTGAGCTCGTCATGAGCATGGGGTGCTGTGCGCGCCCCCTCGCCCCCCAGCACTGTGGGGGAATTATCCCCGCATGGTTAAGAATACTTAAGTTGTTGCTATAATTTTACAATGGTTATGCGCTTCCATTCATATTGTGTTTTTTCTTAATAAACAATATAACAACTTATTTCCCTTCCATATCCAGGTAAGCAAACCATTCTTTGACTCTGCTTGCCCTGCCACATGGGAACAACTGGAGAGGCCTCCTTGACTATAGGGCGCTGGAGATCACAAAATTGGGCGAGCTCGGTCATTGGCACATTGGTGGATTTTGCAATCCTACGGAACAATATGAGCTGCCAGCACATTATTCCTTACTGCATGGGGCTCTTACTTTAGGGATGCGCTGTTGGTGGCGCGATGGGACAGCCGAACCCCCATCTCATACAGCGCTGCAGAGGATCTGTGAGATCAGCAGCCACGCTACCTCACTGTTCTACCATGCACTCTTGGACAGGTCCAAAAGTGGCTTGGAACAGCTCCGGTAGCACTGGGCCTAAGACTTGGATACCCCATCAGTGATCCTGATTGGATGAGGATACTAGTACACATTTTTAAGGTGTTGCGCAATGTGAGATTTAAGCTTATACAGTATTACTTTCTCCAAAGAGCATTCATCAAGCCCAAACGGGTGAACTTGATGTTCCCAAGTGCTGGGAGGTTGACGCAGAGTTCCAGCACATGGTCTGGTCATACCCCACCATTGCTATTCACTGGAATAAGGTGGTGAGGACCAGGAGGACTCTGGCACCAACACCAAACCTTTACCTGCTGGGATGGTTCCCTGGAACAAAAGCCAAGGTTGTGACATCTAGATTCACGGACCTGGCTTTAATCGTAGCCAAGCGACAATTAGCAATGGCGTGGAAGACCTCTGGGGCCGTAGGGTGAGGGACTGGCTATTGCAGCTTAACAAGTGGTTCAGTTGTGAAGGAGCGATATTTCAGTGAGAGTTTCACAGAGAACTGAGATCAGGGATTGGATCGAGGCCTAGGATCATATAATGCAGGACATTCACGGCACTTCGAAAAATGCAAAACACTGCATTTTTCAAAGTATGCATATATCAGCATCAACTTGACGTTGATGCTAATTAACATTTTCTAAATGCACAGTTCGCATTTAGAAAAGGCTTCTCGTATATGCATTAGGGAATCGCAAATTGCAATTCCCCATTTGCATTCTCAATTTAGGTAATCACAAGAAATTGAGATTACTTAAATTGCGGATCTCAAAAACTTTCATGCATTGCAAAAGGACATTTTGCAATCGCAAATGGCAGATTTTTGCGAATCCCACTGTTTGCGATCGCAAAATATCTTGATGCATGTGCCCCTATGTCTGCTCAGAAAATCAAAGGGCGCTTTTGAAAGCTTTCTCGTAGGCCAATTCATCGCCTCCCTACCTGTACGAGCTGGTGGACACACTACTTGTATGCAACAAGGGACAACTGCAGAAACTGTCACCAGATAAGCGATACCTGGTTTCATTCCACAGCAGCCTTGATCGTTCAACCTCAAATAACTCTCATTCGAGAGCAATCTGAAAGCCGGACATGTCACAGAAGCTGGGGAACCCTTCAGATAGCAGGACAAATTTGCCATTGATGTATTACATGCACCATGAAGCGAAACCTCCCTGTAACGTGGGTCGGGCCTGCTAATCTTAAACCCTTTGGTGTCACCCAGGAAACATGCATGACATCAGTTAGTATTTAACTCCACACTAACCATCTTCCCCGATTGGTCCCTGAAGAACTGACTGAACCATTGCGAAGCATGGTGTCTAATGTTTCCTCCGTGTAGTTTTTGAACCAATGCTAGTTCGTAAAATGGGCAAATGTGGGAATGTTAGGTGTATTTAAATCGTTTTATTTAGCTAACACATGGCATCTTCTGCACAGTTTTGTTAAAAAAAAAACAATTGATGTGGTATCTGGCATGCTTTTCATAGTTCCTTTTTCCCATGAACATGCCAAGCTTTAGTTACCCAAATTGCTTCAACTGAACTGTAACCCTCCAAAAGTTAAATACTTGTGTGGACAATTGGAATAAAAAGATTCAGAATGTATCAGCTTTGTATTGGTGAGCATACTTTTCTTTGCTGGTGATGGTGTAAGCCTATAATAAAACCCTGCGTCAGTTGTATCGTGACCAGAAAAATATGCAAACTTCTGTGCAAACGTTTGTGAGCTACCCTGAGGTGATGTAGGGCAGTGTAGCCACACAATTCCATCAGAAATCGTAACTGCAGAAATGCTCACCATGGAAATGTCTCTACATACTTTGTGTGATGACGAATGAGGCGTTAAGACCAAGTTCACCAATACTACAGCAGAGTGTTCTGGGACATAATATCCATTTAGAAACAGGAAAAAGACTGTAAAAAAACCAATCCAAAGGATGAGGAAAAGTAACAAAATTGTAATCCACAGGTACAGCCATGGAGGAACAAAGTACATCTTCTTCAGCCAAAAGTAGAATGCACGCAATCTACCTCCTGGAGGTGGAGGTGGTGGCTCAGATGAATCGGAAGATTAATCATCAAAGTCGACAAAGTAGCCAGAGGCTGTTCGATCTATTTTGGCAGCTCTGTACGTTGTGTAGAACTTGGAATAGACTTGAATTGTGGTACGTTGATGTAAACACCATCCGCGTCAGGTTTCCGAATAGAAATCTGTGGTTCTGTACAAGTTCTTTGTGTAGTTGATGTAGCAGGTAGAAGAGATACTTCAATATTTGCTATCCCGCGCCGTGGAGTAGAAACTTCATCACTGATCAAAGCTTCCATTGGGACTTCCCGCATATTAGTGAGAGGAGACAGTTAACTACCCAGGATCCCATGTGGCCTACTGGGTAGAACCAGCCACATAATGCCTTTTGATGAGCCCAATTGACACAAATCTCTTGTTTTTGCAGCCAGAAAGGGGTGGTAAATGTAACATTCTGGTACCTTCAATAGCCAGGACAGGTACAGGCGCTCTGTAAAATGGCCCAAATTATTTCTTGTCCAATACTTTCTCAAGGACTAGTTCACCGATCTTCGGAATCTAAGCAGGACTTGGGGGCGCTTCCTTCACTTCTCCAGTGGTGGAGCATTTTACTTGGACATTGCTCTGTCTGTCAAGGACTCTGTTTAGTTCCTGCTGTAAAACAGCCAAACCTTCATTGAACTCAAATGGTGTTTGGGTCGCCACTGTGCTGGGACTGTTGAGGTCATCTTAACCCCAAACAGGATCTCGTAGGGAGTCCTGGCTGGACTCCCAACGAGATTTTCTAGGCAGATTGTTAAGTGCTCTTTGGACCCCATATAGGTGATGGACCCAACTGTGACCTGAGCCTAATAACCTCGCTGTTAAAGACTGCTGTAAGTCTCCAATATCGAATATCCCACGGGATGGTAGGGGAGAAGTACCGCATGGTCACACACAATTTTCCCATGGTGTCTTTGTAAGCCTTAGAGGCTACGCTGGCCCCTGGTAAGAATGCAATGTGCCAACTGTGTATATACCAATAAAGACTTGCAAATCTTTGAAAATAGTTTGAGTGTCAGCCGATCGCTGTGGCCAAACTCATAGGAATCGAAAGCCAGGATCCACTCCTACCAAGATGTATTTCTGAGCCCCATCTGATTGTAAGAGACTGCAGTGGTCCAGATACATACAAGTGAGAGTCTTGTTTAATATTAAGAGTGGTGTGTGTAATGGGAATGCTACAGTGGAACCTTTCATCTGGTGGCAGATGTTGCATTTTAGGACAAAGTCCCTATTCTGTTTGTGAAGACCTAACGGCCAATAGCATTGCTGCAATAGTGAAATTGTAGCTGTCACACCTGCATGTGCCGATGATAAGCCTTAGGATTAAAACTAACCTACAATCTGAATTTGGTGTTACTCTATCCTCCACTCCGGGAATACGAGCAAATAGTATGTTTTGCACACTTAACTGGTAGTAGTATTTGCTGGAAAGCTTTTCTGCAGGGAGGTGTCATTGAGCGCAGCATTGACAGCCATCATGATGTCCCTATCTACCCTCATACTTGATCGAGTAATTGCAGCGACAGCAGCAGTTTGCACCGTTGCTTTTGCAGCTTTGTCAGCCTTTGAATTCCCTGCAACTTGTATTCCTACATGATGACTCAAACTGTGTATCACAAGTCCGTGGCAAGCATTCTTTCAGCTTAACCACCTGTCCCCAAAGAGCTTTGTGCTATATGGTGCAACCCTTGGAATCTCTGAATCCACTCTGGCTCCAGTAGTGTAGGTACGCATTATAAGACTGGACACAATACAGACCCCCCAGGATATTGCGGCATAGATTTGCAAATTTAGCGGCACACAAATTGAAATTTAGCGGCACAAAAATGGAAATTTAGCGGCATTATTATTTTACTCGTAATCATTCCTTTTCAGCCTTAAATCAATGGAAACTGTATTAGCAGATTATTCCACTTTCAAATAGGCATGTATAAAGTGTCTGAGAGTATTTGTTTGCTATGCTAAGTCAACGAGTCCTGTAATGGCTGGCAGCAACATTTTTCGCATGTTGCCGGCAGCCAATCGGAGAACTTGCAGGACTCTGACTTCCGCAGGGGCGATAAGGCCCAAGGGAAATAAAAATCCCAAAGCCAATCATAACTCTCTACTTTTAAATTGGAGCGCCTGCGAGAGTCTAAGACCCTCTTTCAAGCCTAAATGCATCCCAGCTGGGTCCCTGAAACAAGAAGAGAGGGCATGCATTGGTGCCCAACACTGCTTCCCGCTTCCAGTCTACTCTTTCCCCAGAACAGGGGGCAGGCACCCCTACCCTGACCAACAGCATCAATCTTATTTATTTTATTTATTTTTTAATATTTATAGAGCGCTGCATTTACCCGTAGGCGTCTTGGCGCTGATAAACCATTTATTTAAGTACAATATGTGAGATTAGGAACCAGTTAGTTAATACGGACTGTGAGAAAGAAATGATTATTGAGTGAACAGCCAAGTTTTCAGGAGTTTACGGAACTGGAGGAGCGTGGCACTTTGTCTGATGTTAAGAGGCAGGGTGTTCCAGAGTCTAGGGGCCGCCACCAGAAAGCGTCGGTCACCCCAGGTGACTGTTTTGGTGCGGGGGACGACCAGTTGATTGAGAGTGGCTGATCGTAAAGCTCTGGTGGGTTTGTAGTGTTGTAGTTGATGTTTTAGGAAATGTGGTCCTTGATTGTTAACTGCTTTGAACACAATGCAGAGGGATTTAAAGTGAATTCTTTTTTGTACGGTGAGCCAATGAAAATCCTTTATATTTTTGGAGATGGGTTCAAACTTTGTCTTGCCAGAGAGCAGACGAGCCGCCGCGTTTTGTACCGATTGGAGTTTTGTAATTACTCTAGTTTGAGCATTAAGGAATAGCCCGTTGCAATAGTCCAAAGATGAAAGGACAAGGGCAGTGACAAGTGTCTTGATGGCAGAGTCAGGGAGAAAAGGACAAATTTTCCTGATCATTTTTAATTTCAGGTGTGCCGTGGAGACTGTTTTATTGGCGTGGTCCATGAAGATTAGACCATCGTCAAAGGTGACTCCGAGGTTCCTAACCTTCGTGGTAGGAGTGGGAGGGGTATTGAAGGTCTCTGGCCACCAACTAGTTGGCCAGGCTGGTAGGAGTGATCCAAAAATGAGTACCTCGGTTTTTTCTGAATTTAACTTTAGGCAGTTGGTAGCCATCCATTCTCCTATATCTAGGAGCCTTTTCTTAAATTTTTCGGCTACTTGCTCTCCATCCCCTTTGATTGCCAACACTAGTTGGGTGTCGTCGGCGTAGGAGGTTAGGCTCATCCCATGTGCTTTGATGGTCTTAGCAAGGTCCGACACATAAATGTTGAAAAGTGTCGGACTCAGGGATGAGCCTTGAGGAACTCCACAAGGAGCAGAGAGTTGGGCCGATTGAAAGGGTCCTAGAATAACAGCCTGCGTTCTTTTGGCAAGGAAGGACGCAATTAAGTCTTTGGCAGTGTGACAAATGCCAAATCCCTGGACACGATCGACCAAGGTGTTGTGGTCGACCGTGTCGAAGGCCGCCGATAAATCTAGCAGAACCAGGATGGCAGTGCCACCCTGGTCCCTGATTACCCTGATATCATCGGCGGCTTTGATCAGGGCTGTCTCAGTCCCATGGTGTTTCCTGAACCCAAACTGGGTGTTGTCAAGGAGCTGATGTTTTTCTAAAAACTCAGAAATCTGGGTGTTCATGATTTTTTCAGTCACCTTTGCCATGAAGGGGAGGCTAGCGATGGGGCGATAGTTTTTTAACTCACTTTTATCCAGGGAGGGTTTTTTTAACAAGGGTTTTAATAAGGTATTTTTGAGGGGATCCGGGTAGTTGCCTGACAAGAGAATTGAGTTGCAAACCTGCGTAAGTGCCGGTAGGATAGAATCCATTACCGGTCGGAGTACGGAGAGAGGGCAGGGATCCAGCAGTGATCCTGATTTAATAGTGGATAGTATATTTTTTATTTGGTATGGGGTGACCGGTTGGAAGCTGGGGAACATATTGGCTGGCGCAGAGGCAGTAGATGTGACTGTATTTAGAGGTGAGTTGGTGGAGAAGGCCTGTTAGATGTCGTCTACTTTGGTGAAAAAAAAGGAGGCGAGAGAATCACACAAAGATTGCGACGGAGGGGGAGTGAGGTCAGGGGAATGACCTGATAGTGCTTTAGTGATTTGAAATAGTTGTTTGCTCGAGTTCTTGGCTTTCTCAATTTGATCACTATAGTATTCTTTTTTTGCTTTCGCTATCATGGCTTTGTAAAGTGCCAGGGCTTCCTTGTAGACTACTTTACTGGCTGTGTCATAGTCTTTTCGCCAAATTCTTTCCTTGCTGCGATTAGTCTGTTTTTGTGCCCTTAGTTTTTCATTGTACCAGGGGGCAGTAGGTTTAGATCTATTTCTGGAATGTTCCTTGGAAGGGGCTGATTGGTTTGTAGCCTGGCCCAGCCAGTCGTAGAATTGCTGTAGCGCTAAGTTGGGATCTGAGGCGAACGTAGGACAAGTTTGTTCCAGTATAAGTTGCAGATCATCGTGATTTATATTTTTCCAGTCTTTAAAAGATTGTTTGGGCATGGGGCGTGGATTGGTGCTGGAATGATTATTAATGGCTATATTTGCAAAAATTGCAAAGTGGTCAGTCCAAGGCATAGGCAAAATGTTGGTAATTTGCAGGCCTTCTAGGTTAGAAAAGATGGGGTCCAGGATGTGGCCTGCTTGATGAGTGGAGGACGTAACGAGTTGTTTTAGCCCTAGGGTTTCTAGATCAGAGATGAGGGTAGCAGTGTCAGTAAGGTGACCTAGATCTATGTGAAAGTTTAGGTCACCTAGAACCGTAAAGGTACTTTCCGTGGCTACGGATTCCATCATGGTATTAATGCTTGATAAGAAGGCCGTCTTAGATCCTGGAGGGCGATATATTAGTATTCCCTTGAAATTAAACAAAGGGGAAACGTTGATGGCAAATTGCATGGCCTCACAGGAAGTTGATGGAATAGAGTTCGTTCTTACGGGATACGAGTCTCTGGCAATTATGGCCAGCCCACCTCCTCTTTGTTTGGGCCTATCCTGACAATAAGCCTTAAATCCCTCTGGAACAGCGATGACTAGATCTGGCTGTGAAGTATCAATCCTTCCACTCTACCGCCACCGACCCTGCTTACAAGCCTACACTATGGTTTGCTATAATCCGATTCTCTCCAGGCTGATCATGCACTTAAAACTGCGCAGTAAACAACAAGTTGCCCACATGATTATACTGACTGACCCCCTCTCGCCCCCTCCTCCAGGGCACAAGTCCTAAAAAAAAGAAGGGGCGGGACCAACCAAGTTCGGTAGTTTGCAAGTGACATCATGGCACGTGCCACCATAGCACATGACGCCACGACACACATATTTTATCATTGTCTTTTTATACAAGTCTCCTTAGAGGAGAGGGGTGAGGTTTCAGGGAAGAGAAGCAGGGACTTGGGAAAGATTGCACGATTACAGTAAATCCCAGAAACTGTTCATGGAGGGAGGGGTGCTTAGACCTGAAATTATTAAAGGTCTTTTATGAAATCCATGTTTGATGGAGTCACATGAACGGAGGGGCGCTAGGCTTCCAAAGTATTGATGCAAAACCAGAACGAAGGGAACAAATAAATCCTGGTTCTTTATGTGCAGCCCTGGTGACTCCACCTCTTAATTCATTGCCACATGAATCACCTATGATTCAGACAGAAGAGTTCCAATTTATAAAGCCAAAATGTCTTTATTTTACATTTCTCCTGTCTCCACTTCAGTTTACATTAAGGCTATGTCGCAGATTTCGGAACAAAGAAATCTTGTGTAAAATCTCAACGTGTTCAAATTGTCTTATCCCTTAGATGTCAAAGATTAGGCTTTTACCAACCACGTGTCACGTAAAGTTTTTTTATTTTATACATCGTCAACATCACCACCTTAATGGACTTGAACTATTAAAAATTAGCATGTAAAACAAATCCCCAATAGGTTTTACATGAGGAAATAACCTGGAGACTTATTTTTTTGTCGTAGCCACAAGCATCTTTCTGCTCTACTTTTCACCATTATCGGAGATTTTGCGAAGAGGACATTATTTCCTAAATTCCTGAACTTGTCAAGTTAATTTTATTTGCTTCATTGTAAATTCGGTAATATTTATTTTGCATCTCCTCAGTGACTGCTACAAAAAACTTAATACAAGTCACTATCTAATAAAAGGGTGTACTTGGGTCTTAGGGAAATAACCGCTGACAATAAAATTCATGATCGCGTGCCCTTCGTGCTCGGATATGTTGCAACCTCTGTACTGGAGAGACATAACTAATGCTGGAGAAAAGAGGGTTTCTTCTACTTTGCAAAGGGATTTTGGAGATTAAGGTACAGACCAGCCTTCCTCGCTTTCATGTAGTGTTGTATAAAATGTGTATTTCTATGGGCTCTAAGGTTTCTTCAAACTTATTGGTGCTCTTGAATGTTTCTGTTTGAATGCAGATATCTCTGAAATGCTGCTCATAGTAGAGTGATGGTTCTCTTATGGTCGCATTAAAAGTCATTGTAATATAATTATAATATACTGAGCCGTTGCCTGGAACCCTAGAACAAGTAAGGTAGGATTCCGCTCAAACAAGTAGAGCAGGTTTTGTTTGCAGCACTTTAGACCTGTTTATTGTCAGTTTTCTTCGTTTCCAGGTTTAAACTCCTCTTAGAATAATCTGCAGCATAATTCTATAAATAACTACTTGAGGGCGATATACTACTAAGGAAACAGTATCTATTATGGAAGGAAGACCATCGGATTACGATCAAATTGTTTCCCCACCTTTTAAAATATCTGTGCCATCTAGAACGCAGATATAAATCTCGGCATGGATCACATTTTTCAAATTTCGCGTGCCGTTTTGTAAAAATCGCGGCATTTTTACAAAATGGCCGATTTTGCAATTTTTTTGCAAATTGCGAAATGCTGGAGGGTCTGACAATATGACTCACACACTATACGTGTGGGGAATTCAGGATTTGTATTCTCCAGTGCCAGAATTAGAGCCCCGAGTTCTGCCAGCTGTGCTGTGTAGTCACTGAGTGACTGTGTGTAGGTTTTCTCAGGGTGGAATTCTGCTCTGGGGTGCCCAGCATGCAGTAGGGAAGAGGAGACTGAACTCCACGCATGGAGACTGAACTCCACATATTTTTCTTTTGTCCTGGATATGAAAAATATAGACAAAGATGGTTGGTACAATTGTGTACAAACCTAGGTACAAGGTGCTGTGAAGAAGCATTTAGGCTTCTGAAAACATAATAGCCAAATGTCAATTGTTTTTGCTGTATCCCGTTTTTTAACTTCTATGTGGTGGGTGCCTAACGCTTTTTTAGGAACCAGTAATGGACTTAACGCTGATTAACCTTTTTTATCTGATCTTGTATCAATTTTATTGAGTTTCACTGAGTTTTCGTTTTTAAATCTACTTTTATATATTGTATATTTTTGCAATGCTCTTTTATGTCCCTACAGCAGGCTGGGCAGAACCATCAGTATACATGATGTAATCATACTGATCAAGAGAAATGACTTCATTAGGCAGAGGATATTTGTTTTCATACTGGTATGCTTGTGTTTGTAATGTAGAGTCAAATCTGTAGTATACGTCTTTTGCGGTGAGAGAGTTGGCCCATTGTATCCATCATCGATGTAATGCTTTGGCGTTTGGAACAATGGCTTTCATGACAGCCTCTAAGGTCAGCACTGAGTCATTGCTTTCTCTCTCACCACAGCAGTCTGTATCGCCATAAAAATCTTTTCTATTGGTGCAAACGCATCTCAGAATTAGTGTATGAATGCAATTTATATGCAACTGGTACAGTGTCACCTTCATTAAACATAACATAGAGGTGTGCCATGATGGACCCACAATGATACGGCTTACTAGGTTTGTGGTATTACCAACTGTGTGCAAGTGTTTTGAAGCTAGCACCTCAGCTAGTACTGAACGTAAAATTTGTGTGTGTTCAGCATGTGCTTGGAAAATCTGGACGCATTAAGTCGTAGAATGGTTTATCTGTTCTGCATATTCTGGAATGTATGTTCTGCCAAAATTTAGGAATCCCAATATGGATTGAAGTTTCTTCAATGTGTTTGGTGGTTGTAGAAGTGCACACTTCTCTAGGAAGTGTGTCACAAGGCTTTTGCCTTGTATACACACTTATCCCAGAAATAGGCAATTTTACATTTTTTAAAGTTGAATTTGTAGCCATGTGAACAAGCCCCAGAGAAATGAGATCTACTCTTGTCAAGTGTGTAGAAAAGTCATCATCTGTCAAATATATGTCGTTGACATAGGACAAAGCCTGGTCGTCAACATTTTGTAATAGTTCTTTAACCCTGGCAGAAACAACGCAGGGCTGTTCTTGTACCCTTGGGGCAAACAATAGAACTGTTTTAAAGAATCTACAGTGCTGAGAAGAGTTGTCAAGTACCTGCTTTCAGGAGCTATATTTTGGCAGAAAAATCAATTTGAGATATCCAATGTTGTCTTGTATTTTTTACGCACTATGTTATTCATTAGTGCTGCGCTCTGTGCACTTTGCACTGAGAACGTTATTGTAGCTGTGTTTGAATGTCAGTAATCTAATACTAGAATGAATGATCTGGTTTCATTACTGGCAGTGGGAATATTCATGGAGGAGGTGCAACTTTCTATTACACCTTGGTATTCAAGGGGTTTGAGAATCTCTTTAACTTGTTTTTTGGCCTCAATTTTAATAGGGTATTGTCTTTGAGGTTGGCCTCACTGATATTACATAATGAGGGGAACCATGATCCCTCCCCACATGGTTACTGTATAATGCAGGAGCTTGCGCTAATGCACACTCCTTGGCGTATGAATGTTTAACTGATTCTGGGACGAGGTCGGAAAAAGAAGGTAAAATTACTGTTTCTCCCTCAGGGCAATCATCACAAATTTAGGTGGGTAATCCTTTTCAGCTAAAAGAATATCGCAGCCGAATGACAAGTTCTCCCAAAAGAGAACATCAATGTTTCTAGGTATTTCCCCCTCCCAATGAAGTTGTATCTTGCACAAATGATGTGGGAGGCTCACCCTAGTATCTGGTATTTCCACCTTGATATAGTCACTCAGCGCTACTCCTACCAGACAACCCATCAGAATCCAGCAAACTATTGTGACTTCTGCCACGCTGTCCAGCCTGGTCAGAGCCCACTCCCTGCTCGGAAGCAGCATCCTCAATATCTGTGGCATGCTTGACTTTCAGTCCAGCTACCTTCTTCTTTCTGAATAGAAGTTTTCACTGTTTAGGTTTGTCTTTCTTTTTTATTATTTCTCCAATGTATCCTGAAAGGAATAAGATGAAAGTTCATCAGTATCCTGATACCTGTCAGGTGTTCTAATATTATCATGGTTCCGTAAGTTATAGCGCTTTTCAGTGCCCTCCTGTTGAGGAGATTCACCTGGTGACGTAGTCTTTTCTTTAGTTTTCTTATTATCCCACTTCTTTTTGAAGAGTAGGGTGCTTGCTTTGACTTATCCTTTTCAGAATCACTCCTAATTTGTGGTTTAGTAAGTCTGGCTCCCAAATTATCGCTACCTATGGCTGAATAGATTTCTTCAATAATTTTAGGTAACTCTCTCTCTTGTTCTTTCAGTTATTTTGGTGAGTCGTTGGTATACAGCCAATGCTGCTGCTTCCTGTTTATGGTTACTCAACATAATGGAGGATACTGCAGCAATTGCCCATCAGTTTCATCCCCAAATACAGGGCAGGGGCTGCCCCGTGCTCATTCTGAATCTGTTTAAGCACTTCTGGCAAAACAGCTAATTAGGGTGTACTATGAGCTCTCATTGAACTCCAGTTTTCTGAGGGTAGGAATTAGGAAATCCCACCATTGAGGCCATGCTTTATTTTTCCATGGACCTAGACTCTGGAATGATCTACCTCCAACATTAACGGAGTGTTTGTCACTTTCTCTGTTTCGCAAATCCTTAAAACCGTGTTTTTTTTAAATTTCGGATTCTTCCTAATTCAGCATTTCATTTTACAGTATTCTGGTCGATATGTTTTCCGTAATCTAGCCTAGCACTGGGAAACCTTTTTTAGGTAGCCAGTCACTTCACAAATTGTGCATAACATTAATACTGCAGCGAAGACTGTGTCCCAAGTAGTGCAGTTCTCCACCTTGGGAAGGCATGGCCATCGACAAGCATATTGTAAGAATTCTGTGTTTTTCCTGGGGTTCCATATGGGGAAACACTGCTTCAAGCTGGCATGTTTTTTGTGCAATCCATAAAGGAACCTCCTCCCGTCAGGTGGGAACTTTACCAGTAAAAGCATTGATAGTCTGTGGACGAATGCCTGGTGTAGCCAATTGTGGTTGAGCAGCCCTCGCAGGATTTATTTCTCATGACAAACTGTGTTAAACATCTATATGTTTTGACCAGATCTGTATATTATGTACGCAGTTCTGGTGCATCCAGATTATCTAAATCTGGATATGGTGTGTAACTGGCTTAGACTGGCCATGTTGCTCCTTCATGGCTAAGGATACCTAGTCTAACATTGGCATGTGTATGTGATAGGGTGCCTTCAAACAATTTTGATGTTCTTGATAAGGTAATGGTACTTCTAGAGCTTCATAAGCTGTGAAGTTTTTGGGTACCTTATCTTCAGTGTATGTGTGAAACAATCATGTAGTTGCATTGACTGCTGGGAATGTAACCCATAAATAGAATACCTCTGTTCTGAATGCTTTGTGAGCCTCCACCACAAAGGTAACATCTCCACCTGGCTGGTTACCCAGTATGCTGTTAGCCTTCTCCTCAGTTTCACACATTTTTGGATATGTAGATTTAGAGGAGGTTCCTCTATGGGGAGATCCTTTGTAAGGCTCAGCTTGAACAACCTACAGCCAATAGATAGGTAAAATCCTCCTCAGCTGAGTAGGTTAATCCTAACACCAAGGACGACTCCTATTAAAAGGTGAGATGGGGTCTTTGGGTTTAAAAAAAAAAACTATTCAGGCAATCCATTAAATAAGAGCCCAAGCTATAATATTGGACACCATGTTGTACGGCTTGTACCTCCCTCGGTAAAACTGTGCGTTTGTCAGACAACATAAACATCAGAATTGTGCTAGACTGATTCCATGCACACTCTCAGATATGTTGGCCTATCTCCCTGCTAGCCCACAGTGCGCCATCTGGACCCTTAACCAAATGTGTGTGCACAATCCCGATTCCACAAGGGAATTGTGGTAACAGATCTAGAACCTTTTCGATTTGAACACTCATGCATACCCAAAGAAATACACAAGAAATACTCAGCATGGCTTTCCAATATTCATTGAAGCATGATGATTCTTGTGTGGAATGAAACAGATTCGTGTAATTAGCTTTACAAGAACAGTGAAAAGGCTGAACATTTCCACATTTGTGTCAAGCCAGTAAATATATGCATATAAGGAAAAACAACGGTTCTTGTGGATAGATAAGATACCTTTGGAGGCAAAATTGCAATATTTTAGAGGGTACCTCAATGATAGAGGGCGAAAGAAACACTAACACAGGAGAATCCATGTAACATTTTTATAAATTTTTAGACCAAAAGCAATATAAACATAATTTGAAAATCAAAAAACATTAGTGCATTGTGTCCCAAGTGAGAATGGGAACCCAAAGTTAAGTAACAGTGTGAATTTCTATATACAAGGTGTCCACAATTTTTTAAGTCGACCATTAACAAGAATAATCTCTATGTAGACAGCAGCAATATACAATGACATGCGCTGTGTAATAGTTTGCTTCTTCTGTGTGTCGACGGCTTTCGACCCTATAGTCAGAGTAGGGTCTCTTCAGGACTGGCGATAAAGGGACATCTAATGAAAAAAATACAAGGCATTAGGCCCATATACTGGCAAAAATGCAAGAAATATGTGAAAAGGTCATGTAATAAGAAGGTACCCGAGGATGTAACTGGGCAGTCTTGTGAATTGTCTGCCACACGTGGAAAAATAGAAGAAAAGAAGTTACTCACATGAGAACTCGTCTGGATACTGATATATGTGAGGAAGGAGAATAATGAGGTTAGAAAACTCACTCAAAATACAGTAAGACTGAATCGGATGTGATGTTTTAAATTAAGGATCTTACCTCAATATGAGGAAAAAATGCCAGTAAAATTATTGGAATGCGACCAGATGGGCTCAGGGCGTACTTCGCTACAGCCGTAGTGGGGCAAATCCCTTTGGAAAATGTTAACCAGTGCACTGTAACCTGTGGGAATTGGTAAACATAGTTGGTGGAATTTGACTAAATACATTATAAACTAAAATGATTGCATGGGGCCTAATAATGCTTACCAGAATGTAGATAAATATCCTGCGGGACAGCACTCCGCCTTTTCGAGTTGCAAGGCTGCTTCCGTCAGCCTTGTGAGGTACAATGAGAGTGTGCGCTGCTGGGGGTGGGAGTTGAGTACAGTGATTTTCCTGCCAAAAATATGTCAGGCCTGGGACCGGCAGACTTTAAATGGATAACCGCTGTACTGAGCAATCCGGTACACGGTATCTACTCGATAAAGAGTGAAGAAAGATCTTAGATGGGAAGTATAGACCGTGTGGCACATTGGAAGTGTGGCTGCATCGGGTGAAAATGCGCATTTATTGGACAGGCATGTATTTACAAAGCAGCATTCAGCCACTTTGTGTCGCTTAACGCTGCTTTGTAAATATTGTCCCCATTCACGCAGTTATGCACGTGAAAGGTGTGGTATATAAATAAATAATACCGGATCTAGGTTTGACTGGACATAGCAATAACAGATAGCTCAATAAATAAGAGTCAAGATTCGAGGTAGTAGGAGTTTGCAGGTTTAATACAGCATAAAAGGACAGGAACAGGACAACCTGCACGGGAACAGGATGGCAGGGCCCTGCAGGGGGGACAGGGAATGAGCGCGCCAACTTTAATAACAGTACACAAGCATATATACTAAAACAGTTGCATTACAATACATATGATAGGCGGAGCAGTGGGTGTGGTCAATAGCAGTCGCGAAAGATAAGGGTGAAAGTAGGTGTAACAAGAGGCGTATACATGGACATGTGATGTAAACGTAACAGAATATGTCATAAATGGGGCGGAAACATGGAGGGGGCTACCTAAGGAGCCGGGACCTCTAACCTAGTGGTGCGCGCAAACTGACAATGACGTGTTACTAGGAGAAGCTGGGGCTATGAACTCTGCGCTAGGAGCAGAGACTGAAGTCTGGAGAGTCAGGGCGACATGTACCTAAATCCTATCTGGTATCTAATGTTTAGAGGACATGTTGATATAAACTAAGAGTCAGGAGGGGAGAGGCTAACAGACTCTAAGACTGGAGCATGCATTATTCTACATGTAGTGCGTGATGAAGAATATTAAATGACCATTAATACAGTATTTCTCTTATATGGAGACGTAAAGACTAGACAATGACGGAAACTATTGATGCGATTCAGTAGCTTAGGAATGCAGAGAAGGAGGGCTGGACTGATAACTAGAATCATAACATACTCTTGGCAGACTCGTAGGCAGAGCCAGGCCGAGCCGGGCACTGTGAGGCAGGAAGTAAGTGAAGGGTCGAGGATACAGGTGGGGGCTGTATCGCTCCTCAGCGAGGGTTCAGGAGACAGGAGCTGAATCTGGTGTCCGGGCCCTTTTGAGGCCTAGAAACGGGGACTTTTCAATGAAATAACGTGCACACTGAGAAACGTGGCAACGTAACCTTACATAGGCCTAATACTCGTAGCTTTCACGAGAACTGGGAACTAGCATACTAGAGATGGACACAACTGTAATTGCGTCTTTAATCGAACATGGGGGATACATATGCATATTAATCATGCACACATAACATAAGATGGGGAACACGTAGGGACACAGAACATGGCAAAATTTACTTTTCCACATTCCCTCCTTGTCACTACGTTTCCATCAGGAAACATCAATATTCATGATACCATCTATCATTTCATACAGTATCATTTGCTCGTCTCGAATTTTCTTGGAACGGGATTTAGAACGGGACTTGGGGCTAGGAATACAAGAGGTAGCACAAATGCCACAAATCGCAGGGCCACATTGTAAACAGAGGCAGCAACTGAATATGATCGCTACTGCAATACCCAGAAATGACAATACTTTCCATCCCCAGGCGGAAATTATATTCCAGAACCAACCGGACCATGTCCAGGTGCCTGGATTCTGGTGTAACAGATGGGCAATTTTATGGAGTCTGGTAATAGCTGAATAAACAGACGGTGCGTTATTAGGAATGAAAATGCAGCAACTAGATCCGATGACTCTACATGCCCCGCCCCTATCGGCCAGTATGACGTCAAGGACGAGACGATTCAGGAGCACGACAATTCTCATAAAGGATTGCTCTTCGGTTAAATTACCTAGAGCAGAAGTAGTCTCAATCACTACTGCTTCAAGGGTTCTGGTTAATCTACGTATCAGCTTACTATTCACGACAGTACCTAAATAAGGGAAGACACCTTTATTGATATCTATATATTGTTCTAGAGCAGTTTCAGTATAATCGACAATCGGGAGGTCTCTCTTGTGTCTGATATGTACTAGGTGGGAATTCCTATGATAGTCAGGTGGGGCTAGAAAAACTGGTGGCAGTAGGAAGGCAATGTAACAGGTTCCCTCCCAATCGAGGGGCAGACGAACATATGCGGTCTGACCACAAACAAAATAAGAATGACGTGAAGCTTTGAAAATAGATTTCCTACTGTCACTATACTTGACAATAGTAGTACAATCACTATGACCTACATGTACGGAACCATTCTTTTGGACACATAATTCGCCTTTTACTGGTAATACTGACATAGCAGGTAAGTCTGGAGTAGTATCAGACTGAACATTCAGGACCATAAAATTCGAAGAATAATTACCCAAATTATAAACTTCATTTTCTAGATCTAACCCTGTTCTGTGGGGAAGACCTTGCTTGTCTGGAAAACATGTACTGTTAAGAAAGGACATATCTGTTGAGGATGACGTTAACGTGGACCATGCTCCACATGAACCGTTATGTGAAAATGGATAAGGAAAGAGTGGCAGAACTCCCTTCGGTGTCTGGAAAGGGGGGAGTCGACCACACACCCAACAATTAGTGGCATTGCTGGTCTGGTGTGAATAATGTAACATGCGGATAAAGGAATTATTTCGCATAGCAAGACGATAAGAGAGTTCATGAGGAGGCAGATCACTAAACGTATGCTCTACTGTAGCATTAGCAGACTTATTTACATGAGGAACTGGAAAATACAAATAAAATGCATAACTTGTGCAGGTAATCATAAGGCTGAGATATAATATGAAACTTAGAAAAACGATACATCGGATTGAGTTTTGACTAACTCTCTCACTATGGGGGTCTATTTTATACATGTCAGAAACCGGTCTAACCGTTTCACCTAGGGGAGGACTTAGACAATCAAACTGGCTGACTTATTTTACTAGACCTTAATTTTTTCTTATACTCCTGCTGCGGAGTTTTCTCTAACAGGGAGGAATCTGTATCATTGTCTTTTGCGGGACAGTCCTTAAGAATAGTACTTTGGCAATCCTTAAAATCCTCGAAAATGTTCTTGGAGACAGTCTTTAGTCCATAAAATTTCTTTATGTGAGACAAATGTACCCAGCCCTTCCTGCCTTCCAGCTTGACGGCAGTACGGGTGGCCAGGAGGACTTGCTTGGGCTCCTTCCAGCGGGGCTCCAGCGGACTTGAACGATCAAAATTCCGGACAAGAACCATGCATCCGGGAACGATGTCATGCGGTGCCACCTCGGTATTGTCTGGAAATGCGGCGGCAACCTGTGAACGACAAGAGTGTAGGGCAGACATCAAGGAAGCTAGGTAATCTGTCAGCATATTACTTGAAACATCTGTAATACTTCGAGGTCTAGGTGTACCCCACATATTAGGGGGGCGGCCGAATACGACCTCGTACGGGGACAGACCTGATCTGGAATGTGCGACCATGCGCATATAAAACAAAGCGACTGGCAGAGCTACTAACCAGTCCACACCTTTCTCTTTACATACTTTGGCAATGCGGATTTTCAGGGTCTGATTATGTCTCTCTACTAGACCGGCTGCTTCAGGATGGCGTACACAATGGAACTTCCACTGGTACCCTAACAAAAGGGAAATATGTTTCATAAGCTCAGATGAGAATGGCTGGCCGTTATCAGAATATACGACCCTAGGGAGTCCGTAACGGGGGAAGAATTCACGAACCAACTGCTTGGCAGTGGTCGTGGCTGTGTAATCTGGGACTGGATATGCTTCTGTCCATCTGGACAAAGCGCATACAACTACAAGGACATACTTGAAACCTCGACATCGCTCCATCTGAATATAATCCATCTGGAGGACCTCAAAAGGGTGGTCAGGGGGCTGGAATCCACCTTGTTCCACCGGGACACTTTTACCTGGATTAAACTGGCAACATATCATACAGGTACGGACTTTCTGCTTGGCTGCAGCTCGTAAATGCTTGTTGAACCAAATGTTCTGGATACTGTTGAACATAGCTTTTTCTCCTAAATGTGCTGGACTATGTGCGGTATTGATAATGACTTGAACCATAGAGTCGGGGAGAAACCATGTGGCTTTTCCCTTCGTTACCCATCCCTGATCTGTCTGGACCCCTCCTTGTTCGGACCATTTCTTGATTTCATCGGGAGTAGCATGTAACTGGATATCTATGACATCTTGAGTGGGGTCCTTAACTGTCATACATGTAGTCGGATCTGGAGTATGTGTCTGTGTCGGATTAACTGGAATGTCTGGAGTCTGTGCTGTAAGCTTGGCTGTGCGATCTGCTAGATCATTACCTTGGGAAATAATGTCAGTAACTTTCGTATGTGCTTTGCACTTCATGATAGCAATAGATGTCGGTAAATGTATGGCATCCAACAGAGCTTGAATAAGGAGACCATGCTGAATCTTGGTTCCATGAGAAGTCATGAAACCTCTCTCCTGCCAGAGCACTCCAAAGTCGTGTACGACTCCAAATGCGTAACGTGAATCTGTGTAAACATTGACTTTCAGGTTCTTGGCATGTATGCAGGCTTGTGTCAGAGCGACTAGCTCTGCTGCTTGAGCGGACAGAGTGTCAATACGGTGTGTCTCTATAACTTCAGTGTCAGTAGTCACTGCATACGCGGCTACTAGTTCTCCTGTACTTGTTCTCATACATGAACCATCCACATAAAGTGTCAGGTCGGGATCTGGTAATGGAATATCTGTCAGATCTTGTCTTGGCTTAGTCATAGTGTTAACTACTTCCACACAGTCGTGTGTGGCAGGATTCGAAATAACTGACGGTAACAGTGTAGCAGGATTTAGAACGTTGCAGCGTCTGATTTCTATGTGTGGCTGGAACAGTGTCAGTTCATAACCTGTTAAACGTGCAATTGTCAAGTGCTGAGTCTGTGTTCGGTTTAAAAGAACTTCCACGGAGTGTGGAACTTGTACTGTCAAGGAATGTCCTAATACTATGGAATCACTTTGTCTGATAGCTAGTGCTGTGGCTGCAACTGACTTGAGGCACGCAGGCAGAGCCTGGGCTACAGGATCTAGTGTGCTCGAAAAATAAGCACAAGGCTTGTATTGTCCTGCTTGATCTTGTGTGAGAACAGATAATGCTGTACCTTCACGTTCAGTGACGAAAAGTGTAAAAGGCTTACTGTAATTCGGTGTAGCTAGAACTGGAGCTTGGCATAAAGCTTTCTTTAACTCATTGAAACTAAGTGTATGTTCAGATGTCCAAGGGAGGACAGTCGATACGGCTGCCTCCTGTGTCGTTAACTGTATCAGTGGCTTGGCTAGAAATGCATACTGAGGAATCCATTGTCTGCAGTAAGAAGTGAGGCCGATAAAAGCACGTACCTCCTTCTGGGTCTTGGGCTGAGGAAGACTCGCTATTAACTGGATACGGTCGGGTGTCAACTGCCTACCCCTCTTGGACAGTAAGTGGCCTAAATAGATCACTTGCTGGACACAGAATTGAAGCTTCGAAGGGGACACCTTGTGCCCCATCTCGGCAAGGAAATACAAGACTGTAAGTGATGCTTGCTCGCAAGCACGTTCAGAACGGGCTGTAATCAGTAGATCATCGACATACTGGAGCAGGGCAGTGTCAGTTGGCATGTGAATGTTGTCTAGTTGTCTCTTAAGTGCTTGACTGTAAATACTAGGGCTTTCTGTGAAACCTTGAGGAGCTCGTGTAAATTGGTAGCTCCTTCCATTTAAACAAAATCCGAAAAGAAACTGGCTGTCTGGATGAATGGGGACACTGAAAAACGCGTTCTTGAGGTCTATGACTGTAAAAAATGAGGCTTCGGAATCAATGGCTGTGAGTAGGGAAGAGATATCTGGGACAACTGGGTACTGGGGAATAATACATTTATTGAGTTCTCGAAGGTCAATCACTAATCGATATACTGGGGGTGCATTTGGATCAGTACGTTTCATGACTGGAATGATCGGAGAATTACATACATTGGAGTCAGTTTCTACAACTACTCCTTGAGCGATGAGCTCGTCAATAATTTTGGATAAGGCTGTTACAGCCTCAGGTGGCAGTCTGTACTGTCTGATTCGTGGTAACACTACACCTGGTTTGAGAGTCACACGATGGGGTGTGATTTGCATATAACCTACATCAGTTGGACCTTGCGCCCATAGATGCTGTGGAACATTGGACAATCTCGGATCAAAATCTCGTAATACATAGTGACCCTTGAAGTCACGTAGAAACAGTCGTATTCCCTCTGGGGAGCAGCAAATAACTGCACCTAATTCTTTCAGTGTCTTAATACCTAACAGATTTTCTGGACATGACTTCGTAAGTAACAGATCAGTAGTGCGGGACAATGGACCTACTTCTAGAGTAACTGGCTTAGATATCTCGTTTACAATAGGCTTTCCTGAAAATCCAAGGGAAACATTTCTAGAGCCTGAGAGCGGAGCCCCTGGAACTTCGGCGTGACTAATGGTGGTCCTACTTGCCCCTGTATCAATCAGGAACTTTCTGTCTTTCCCTAATACTTGACTATGAACATAGGGACCTTCTTGATCTACAGGAATCTCGATGAGAGGCAAGCCTACCTCCCTCTCTAGGCTGTTTCATGAATATGGCTGATACTCTGGATACTCGGACTGTGCATACTGGTACATCTGCTGTGTAACATGCTGTGTTGCAGCAATAGGCTGCGGTGCTGAAACTGTCTGTTGTGCATTCTGTGGCTGAGAAGTCTGTGAAACTTGTTCTTGTCTAGGCGGACGTGGTCTTTCTTTAGTCTTACCGGTAGCTATATTGTGTTTCAGAACTGCACATTCGTTTATATGGTGACCTGGCTCTTTACAATAATTACATGTCCCTTTAACGGGAGCTGCAGGATGACTGGCTTGATTCGTACCCCTCTTCTGACTGTCTTGAGGAACAGATTGTGCAACTAGTACTTTCATTTTCGTGTCTTTCATACGTTTTCTTTCATGATCTTGCTCTTCTCTGATTCTATTCTGGTGATACTGAAGCATCTGTAACATCTGGGACGGGGTATTAGCTTGCCAGGTACTTTCGACTTTCAAAACTCGATTCTTAACTTGTGGACTTGAATTCTCGACTAATTTAGTAACAAAAAGATGAGGGTATGACTCGCTACTCGTCTTCAATCCACTGTTTATAATAAAACATTTTTCAAATCTAGAATAAAAATCACTAGTGTCTTCGTCTTGTTTCTGTTTACAGGCTGAGATTGCATCCCAGTCTTCCTTTTTAGTGGCTAATAATCTGGGCAAAACTTGTATTAACAATTCTGGTAGTTCTTTACATTTCTCTCCAAGACCGGTACCTGGTACTCGTATCTTATCTTCAGCTTCTAGAACTGCCCAATCGATCTTTTTCTCTCCCACCTCCCATTCTTTTTCCTTGAGTTTCTCGTATACCCCTGCGGGCAACAGGACTTTTAACATTTTAATAATATCTGGATACGTATATTCTCCCATACGGAGCATGTCCTTTAATTCTCGGTGGAACCCTGCTGGATCTTTGTCATGGCAGGGAATTAATTTCTTCATCTCTAAGAGTTCCATCTTTGTAATCGGGGTGTAAACAAATACTCTTTGCATTTCACCATCTGCTGTCCTGACTGGGTGTACTTCTCGTAACGGATTCTGTCTATCTATGTAAAACGGTTTACTTTCTGGAGGTGAGACATGAACAAAATGTGGGTTCAGGAACGTTCTATATTTGTGGCGCTGTTCTAGAATGACACTAATTAAATCGGTACCTAGACCTTTCCATCTATACTGGAGTAACTCATTCAGGACATCGTGTAACGGTCCTGGATCAGAATGTTGACCCTCATACAGAGTAATGAGGTGCTGGATCATATACATACCCACCAGTCGTTGCTCGGCTGGGGGCAGTTTCAGAAACATTTGTGCCACTATTTCGTCTGGAAAAGTGGTAGAATCAGTAGTCCATCGGACTGCTGATCGGACTAGTTCTTGTTCATGCATAGTACTTAATTCACTGTAACCGATTCGTGATTTCAAAATGTGATCGGTAGCTTGAAATACTTGTTCCAGAGAACCTTGTTCTGGTGCTGGATGATGAAAAACTGACTTGTGTTCTAGGCGTAAATGGCGGTCTGGAAATCTAGATTTTCCTACATACGCTATTCTGGCGGGATTCTCGTCCTCTACCTCTTCTGTAGAAGAGTCATTCTCCTTCTCGCTTACTTGTGCTGCTTTACGTTGTTCGTGTAAACTTATTATTTCCTTACGAATTCTCTTGTACATACTCTCTATACTACTGATGGTTCTGTGCTTACCCTCGGCTATATTATCACTCCACCTTGTCAGGATTCTCATTTCGGCCGGATCTTTGGTCGGGTAATCTTGTTCTCTTATTAAACAATTAATCAGAAACTTTAATAACATGAGCTGGATCTCAGCTTTCCTTTGAGACATGGCTTCGCCAATACTTTCTGGATCATCCCCTGTACGGATGAAACGATATATTCTGTCTAGATCTTCTTTCATATTCGGTAGGGTGTCCAAATACCCGGTCACCCGTCTTACACGGATCGAATATATAACTGTGCTATCATCACCTGCAACTGGATCATAGCGGCATTCAGTAAGAGCTCGCCGGATATCTGCAACGGACTTATATTTGGGCGTACGCTGTAACGCACTTTCATGTAACTCGACTAACGTTACTCGTTGGTGTGGTGGCGGGGTACCAGGAGGACCTCCTCCTGCGGCCCCTATACTGGAATCGTCGACTGATACTCTTCGTGCTGGCGCGGCGGGAAATTGTAATGTGGGCTGGACCGGGGGTACCGTAACAGGTACTCCGGTGACTGGAGGAGCAGGATTTACATTATTTACAGGAGCTGGCGGAACAGGATTTGCATATTCTGGGACTGTGTCGTCCAAATAGGACGAAATAAAAATATCAGCTGCGGTCGGTTTGTGACGTAGCTTGATCGGAACTAAGGGTGGCGGAAAATTACTGGATGCCTCCGGGGTTGCTTTTGGCAAGCCCTCGGCAAGAAGAGGGTACATACCCTTAATAAGGGCATTCCTCTGTCTGTCTGACTGTTCGGTTTTAACTCGTTCACCTATCTCGATTAGTTCCCTTTCTTGGGCTCGTTCTAAGGATTCTCTACTTAGTTCTGACTTTCTGATTTCTTTTTCGGTTCTTTTATGAGATTCTTTGCGCCATAACTCGATGGCATCTTTCTTTTTCCATAATGCTTCTTCTACTCGCATGATGCACTCGGCATCCCACGTACCTGATACGGGCCATCTATACTTTTCTTCTAACTCTTTGGTGTACTCCACCCATAAATCTAGATATAATATGGCACTTATGCCATGCTTCTGATACATAAAATGACCTGGACTGTCCCTAGGCGGGACAGGAACTGCTTCTTCTAACAGACCTTTCCTAGTTCTTAACTGACGTAGTTTGGAGAACAACGGCATAACGGAACTGTAATCTAGACACAATACAATACACAATGAACACGATAATTACACCACTTTCATACCACGACATTAAAAATACATGCAGAACATTTAAAAGAACAGTTCGAACAGAATACTACCTGAAATACTGAAAACAGAATACATGAATCTTCTCGAGAACAGAACTGACTAGAACAGAAACTAGATGCACTGCTAAAACAGTACGAAACTTACCGGTCTCATAAAGAGACACGTCAGGACCCGCATCCACCGAAGTGGACACTTCGTTTTGGGTCTGTGTACCACCAAAACCCACGGACCAGAGTCAATTAGATTGACCCTGTCTAGATACTACCCCAGCAACGGTACTCACCGGGCAGCAAGAACGGAAGGCCTCGGACTGGACTGGACTGCTGCGACGCCGGACGGACGAACTTCGGACTTCAGTTACGGGTGGGCCTCCGGATACCTCGGACCTTGGACTCTCGGCTTGGGCTCTGGTCGGGACTCGCCGCGTTCCTCCACCGCCTCGTCTGGATGCTGGACCGCAACCTCCGTCTCCTCCGTGGGCCTGAGGGATACTTGAAGCAGAAATATCTGCACGTGCACGGTATGGTTCCGTCACGGCTGCAGAGGATCAGGGGGCATACGTGGCTTCACCGGCGCGTGGGGAAAGGGCAAGTCCCTATTCGGGCGCCATTATGTGGTATATAAATAAATAATACCGGATCTAGGTTTGACTGGACATAGCAATAACAGATAGCTCAATAAATAAGAGTCAAGATTCGAGGTAGTAGGAGTTTGCAGGTTTAATACAGCATAAAAGGACAGGAACAGGACAACCTGCACGGGAACAGGATGGCAGGGCCCTGCAGGGGGGACAGGGAATGAGCGCGCCAACTTTAATAACAGTACACAAGCATATATACTAAAACAGTTGCATTACAATACATATGATAGGCGGAGCAGTGGGTGTGGTCAATAGCAGTCGCGAAAGATAAGGGTGAAAGTAGGTGTAACAAGAGGCGTATACATGGACATGTGATGTAAACGTAACAGAATATGTCATAAATGGGGCGGAAACATGGAGGGGGCTACCTAAGGAGCCGGGACCTCTAACCTAGTGGTGCGCGCAAACTGACAATGACGTGTTACTAGGAGAAGCTGGGGCTATGAACTCTGCGCTAGGAGCAGAGACTGAAGTCTGGAGAGTCAGGGCGACATGTACCTAAATCCTATCTCGTATCTAATGTTTAGAGGACATGTTGATATAAACTAAGAGTCAGGAGGGGAGAGGCTAACAGACTCTAAGACTGGAGCATGCATTATTCTACATGTAGTGCGTGATGAAGAATATTAAATGACCATTAATACAGTATTTCTCTTATATGGAGACGTAAAGACTAGACAATGACGGAAACTATTGATGCGATTCAGTAGCTTAGGAATGCAGAGAAGGAGGGCTGGACTGATAACTAGAATCATAACATACTCTTGGCAGACTCGTAGGCAGAGCCAGGCCGAGCCGGGCACTGTGAGGCAGGAAGTAAGTGAAGGGTCGAGGATACAGGTGGGGGCTGTATCGCTCCTCAGCGAGGGTTCAGGAGACAGGAGCTGAATCTGGTGTCCGGGCCCTTTTGAGGCCTAGAAACGGGGACTTTTCAATGAAATAACGTGCACACTGAGAAACGTGGCAACGTAACCTTACATAGGCCTAATACTCGTAGCTTTCACGAGAACTGGGAACTAGCATACTAGAGATGGACACAACTGTAATTGCGTCTTTAATCGAACATGGGGGATACATATGCATATTAATCATGCACACATAACATAAGATGGGGAACACGTAGGGACACAGAACATGGCAAAATTTACTTTTCCACAAAGGGATGTGCAATAGGTGTTGCTGTGAGCGTTCCACCACAGCTGCAAAAAGAGCAATTGATGGACAGAATGCAGAATAATGTCATACATTCACCCCAGTACAGAGATCTGGGCCTAAATCCATCGCTTTTTGCTCACCGTGCCATTCCAGTTTGGACCCAGCCATATGCCAATCAGGCTTGACCCTGCGCCCAATGGGAACAGTCCAGCCCGAACTGCTAGCCAGGTCCTCCCTGGACTGGAAAAAAGCATCCTAGGACTGGTTTCAGGCTTTCAGCCCTCATCAGCCAGGATAGCTTGACTCCAGTGGCATGGAGAGCACGGAACCCATGTCTGGGCCTTCCCGTCCCACTCGGGGTGACTAATGCAAAAATAACAATTGATGGACAGAATGTAGAACAATGTCATACATTCACCCCAGTACAGAGATCAGAGCCTAAATCGGGTGGGATTTATTATCCGACAAAAACTGGGTTTTACACTGGAAAGTTCCCCAAAGTAATGCAAAGTTACACTATGTGCTTCTTTGCATTAAGGGAGCTTTCCATGGGTGGTACATAGGCATTCCCATGCAACCACCCATCAGTTATGACACAAATCCCTCATTGACATTTATTGCGATTTGTACTAAAATGTTACACCTCCTCGAGGCAGGCACAATGAGGGAAAATGTATTCATTTCTCCTTATTTTTCCCACTTTACATGTGTGCTGCATTGTACAGCCTAGATACAAAGTGGAAAAAGTCTTAATGGAGGGTTTTTATAATTGAAGGGTCGCCTCTCAGTACAAAATCTGTGGTATAGACAATGCACACACCCTTGCACTGTAGCTTGAGAATGTGTGCATTGGTGCATGGATGCCAAAATTACGCCATTGCTCGGGGACAAAAATGTGCAATATTTTAGTAGTTATTGTCCATTTTTTCCTTTCTCCTTTTGATGTGATACAATGTAGTAACTGTATGAGCCCCTTTGGCGAAAGTATCGCAAAGCGCTACTTGCACTACTTTAGCCAACTTTCCTACGCAAATCACGATTTTTCTTGGAAAGTTAATCCCAGCACAACACTTTCCATTGTGTATTTGTCATCTTTGTGACACGATACTGGTGCAAAATGTTAGTAAATTTCCCCTCAAGGGTCCCTGTAGCCTCTAGACCAGTGGCAGGTCTTTCTCTGTCCTGGCCAGAGTAATTGATTTGTGTTTAGCTTTTCAGGCCATTTATCTTGCAGGAGCTGTGATTCAACACGATTTGGACCCCGGGCCAGAGCTCTTCAGCCTGAGTTCTAATCTAATCGAGGGTCCCACGTCTCCTCTGGGATGGTCGATCAGCCTTTGTGTGCTTCAAACCTTGAAAAAAACATCTGTGCGCCTGTTATCTTGCAGTAGTCTACTGCCTTCAGCTAACTAATGTCTCCACAATCTACAAAACATGAATCAGACAACCTACCCTAGTCAGTGTGCTCTAATAGGTGTCCCTACAATGGAATGTCCGCACACACTGCCAAGTACAGGTTCCTATTATTTAGTAGCTACATGTAGTTTCACAAATAATGTACACACACAGCCACTGCAACCTAACGTCGAACATAAAGGTATTCCTTGACCGAGCAATTAGGGGCTGATTAGGAGTTGCATGCTTGTGGTAAGGTGGAAATTCTGCCGTCGTAAACACCAGTACCATGAGGAAGCATTCCCTCGGTACTGAGTAATTATGAGTTCATCCTGATGGACCAGGGAATAACCAAGCAATCATGAAAAAGTTCCCAATTCCATGAAAATTAACGCTTTAATTTACCATGTGCCGTAAGAAGTCAGGAATTGAGAACACAGGGCTGGAGTTGGGACAGGTGCTGGGCAGCGGAGTTTTGGGAAGATGGTGAGGAGGGTCTCACGGAACTGGGAAGGCTGGTAGCTGGAAGTGTCCATACTCCCCGTTCACTAGAAGGGGGTCAGCTGGGTGGGGGGCATGTTGCGCTAGTGCCTCCACCCCTGCCCGGTTCTTATGCAATATTACCAGCTAGAAAAACTGTATCTTGTGTTCCCAGAAAAAACATGTACTGGCTAGTTGTGAATGGATAGAGTGGTGTATGACCCCACGATACTGCTCTGCTCAACTCATAATCAGGGCTTTAGTGTGGCTCTACAGGACATTAGGCTATTGGCTTAAGGGGCTTGATAATGCGGGGTGACCGAATTCCATGTTGTCGAACTTTGGGGGTGTAACAGGATTCCACTCTGTCATGCAGTGAGAATTCTGTCAGAAGGAGAGAAGGGTTCGGTGCATCAGCCCGCTGAAAGGTGCATTCTTCAGGTGCAGAATAAATATTCATTTACTATTTATCTTTGGGCAAAATTCGTACTTCCACACCAAAGTGGTGATGCGTACAACCATAAGAGTGACCTATGCATTGGGTAAAAGGAAGATTGAAGTCCTGGACAGAAGTTGTATTCGGTTTCAGCCAATTCTACATTTAGACGACAGTTAAAATTTCAAAAGAATGGTGCACGTTTTTTTTGGTCACCTTCTGCTGCGCACTCCTGTGATTGACAGATCCAGGGAAAACGTTGAGCACGGGAGCATGGACACCCATTGGTCTTTGGAGCATGGAAATCCATTGGTCCTTGGAGCATGGTAATGCATTGGTCTTTGGAGCATAGAAATCCTTGAGCACCGGCACATGCCATTGGACAAGCATGAGTTGCGCAAACTGCAATATGGACTCCAAACGCACCTTTCTGAAGTTCTGAGGTTGTGCGCCTCCGACTCCACTGTACTGCAAAGTTCCACTACACGACCTTGTGTGTCATACATTTAGAGAAGATACAATTATCACACAATGTCCTGAAAGGTAAAAGTCATTAGACAGTTATAAATAGCATGCACATAGCATTGCTTCGGTGGACAAGAAGGAGATTACTCATTTTGTTGAATCAAAAGATAATTTTCATCTTTATGTTGTAACATTCATTTCATGGTTGGAAGTACACAGTTAAGAACAGCACTGCATAGAATGTAATGACAACCACAAGAAACTTGGTGCAACAAATGTGAATAAATAGTGCAAGTGGCGACACAAGTGAAAGGAGAACAGAGAACAGCGTAGTCGGCGCACTGTGTTTAAAGTGCAAATTATATACAGTGAGTGGCTAAAACGGCGCGTGTGACATAGTGATATCACAGAGGGCACAATTAATTTAGTAAATTTGGAGCCACTAAGGAAAAGTGCGCCTGTTAATCAGGCTGTTGGGTCGACGGTCTTTCGATCCGGAGCATTTCGGATCATCATCAGGACTGGTTGTCTGAATTGGAAAGTGCTGTGAAGGAAGGGACGGATTGTTAAGGCGGGGAATAAAAGGGGTGTACGTGGATGGAGAGTACTGGAGGAGGGAAATGGTTACCTTGAAGGATTCTTGAAGATTGGAGTCCTTGTAACCAACAGGGGGGGGACGACTTGAAAAGGCCAGAGGATCATCGAAAGATCGGGTTGCTGGAAGAGGCACGTTCCACACGTTGAAACCTACAGCGAGGTATGTGGTATTCCCTTCTACCAGCGTGGCACCACCCCATTTAACTTGGCGTAATTGGATTTCACGTTTCCACCGTCCAGTCAGTCACTCTCTTCCCTCATCTCTCCCCAGCCTCCTCCAGCCTCTTCCAGCAACCCGATCTTTCGATGATCCTCTGGCCTTTTCAAGTCGTCCCCCCCTGTTGGTTACAAGGACTCCAATCTTCAAGAATCCTTCAAGGTAACCATTTCCCTCCTCCAGTACTCTCCATCCATGTACACCCCTTTTATTCCCCGCCTTAACAATCCGTCCCTTCCTTCACAGCACTTTCCAATTCAGACAACCAGTCCTGATGATGATGATCCGAAATGCTCCGGATCGAAACGCCGTCGACCCAACAGCCTGATTAACAGGCGCACTTTTCCTTAGTGGCTTCAAATTTACTAAATTAAGTGTGCCCTCTGTGATATCACTATGTCACACGCGCCGTTTTAGCCACTCACTGTATATAATTTGCACTTTAAACACAGTGCGCCGACTACGCTGTTCTCTGTTCTCCTTTCACTTGCGTCGCCACTTGCACTATTTATTCACATTTGTTGCACCAAGTTTCTTGTGGTTGTCATTACATTCTATGCAGTGCTGTTCTTAACTGTGTACTTCCAACCATGAAATGAATGTTACAACATAAAGATGAATAATTATCTTTTGATTCAACAAAATGAGTAATCTCCTTCTTGTCCACCGAAGCAATGCTATGTGCATGCTATTTATAACTGTCTAATGACTTTTACCTTTCAGGACACTGTGTGATAATTGTATCTTACCTACCCAGTCCTGACCTGGTCTATGGGTTATACTCCTGTCTTATCTGTAATACATTTAGAGAAAGCACAACACTTCAAGTTAATTGCATCGCAAGTGCTATTATTGGAACAACATTGAGTCATGGACTAAGGACATTTATTTGAATAGCGTGACTTGCTTAAACGGTAAATTGCTAGGGAGAGATTATGATAGTGCCAGGGACAGCTCCTCCGTTATGGCGGAGGAGTGTCGCACCACTACTGAGAAGCAGCACAGGCAAACGTTAAAAATAAAATGATAATAAAACCATTGAATTTTTTTCTTACCTTGCCTTTGCCAGGCGAGTCTTAGGGCAGGGCCTCCTTGAAGCGTCACTGTGTCAGCAAGAGAGAGAAGGAGAGTGGAGGCACTGTAAGCGCGCATGTCAGTTTGGCAGGCTATCTGAGGATGGCGAAACCGACATGTGCACTTAGATTTCTCCAGCTAACTGGAGAAACGGTACAAACTCCCTGTGCTGAGCAAACTTCAAGTCAGCCCGCTCAGGCCAATCACAGCGCTACTCTCCTGCTAGTACCAGCATGAGAGCAGCACTGTGATTGGCAGAGTCTGTACAGTGCCCCAGCATCGGGAGAGAAGCACGAAGGCGGCAGCCACTGGTACCTTAGTTAATTTGTTATTTCCCCCACCCCCTCCGCATTCGCGTTGCCATACCACTTCCAAATTAGAGCAGCCGCCACTGGATAGTGCCATATCTTACTTAGTAGCGATTGTGCTTTCCTGCTCTCTCACGCAATGCGGCGCAAAAACTTTGGTCGCTGCATTGTATGACATCTTTGGATATCTGGGCCTCCATGTTGCTGATAAACAGTGCTCTCTAAAAGGCCTGTTTGTGTTTTTGACTCCCATTCATTGTCTTTTCCCTGCCCCTCGTAAGCACCCAGGAGGTTGTGACAATGCGAACTTGAGAAAAGGGCCTTTTTCCCTTCTCCGACACTTTATATTTGAATACATTGACCCAAACAAATGGTAATTTCAATACAGCTTAAATTTTAGAAGTCATAATTCCTCTAATCTGCAGTAAATTACACAGCCTTCAACTATTGCAGCTTTATGTATGTATGAAGGCGGTACATGACCACACAGTGCTCAGCAAAGTCTTTTTTGCTAATGATTGCTAAGGACAAGGACAATGATTATTGATGCTGACTCACACTAGGCAAGAGAACGTGCTCAGTGGATTTTTTTTAATGGTGAAGTGTGGACAATGGACTAGTTCAGCATATTGGTGAAGATTCGACATTGGATAGTTCCATCAATTACAAACTTGAACAGGGAAACCATTACTATTAGTCCATATCAGACTTTCTAGCCATCGCGTTCTGAACCTTCTCTAAGATGGGAGAATCGAAGGAATATTTTTTGAGTTATCTAGCTGCAAATTAACTTAATAATTTGTTGTCTGAACAAAAGAAAATAGTTTTATTGCATGCCTTAGGTTCTCTGGGATTGTGTTGTACAACCAAATCACGAAAGCATGTGTGGGTGCTGATGTTTTTTTCTTTAATTCAGCCATTTTAGATCTCAACAGTTATTTTACCCTACAAATATGCATAGATATCACAAGGTACACCAACAAGGTAAATATGAATCTGTTGATGGACATGTGACTAAATTTAAAAACGTCTTTCGAATTGAAGTTTGGCATTCTACATGATAATTTGAGTAGGGGTCAAGTTATCATGAAGGCTCGTAATCCTGTCATTCAGGAACGCTTACAGGTGAATGGGGATTCTGTGTTTGATGATGTATTAGCTATTGTACACAAGGCAAAGATTTCAGAAAGATGTGTTGTTGCTTTAAAACGTGAAGTGAAGGAGTGTCAGATAGTAAAACTAAAGGCAATGACATTTTGAAGGAGAGCCCAAAACACAAGGAGCAAACCAGATATTATCAATGTGAGAGCAAGGAACATTTGGTAAACAGAAAGAAATATTCTGCATTGAAATAAATGTGAAGTAATTGCAGTATTGTTGAACATTTTGCTAAAGGATTTAGGAAAAACACAAAACGTATCAAATGTGTTGGTGAAGTGGATGATGAGGATGAGAAGAATGATTCAGAGTGCAGAGACTAAAGCCATAAATGTTATGAGGTTGTGTGGCAACTATTTCTGAATGTGAATGAAAATTCTTGTTGAACAAATCCGTGTGTTGGTTGACAAATAGGGCCGTACATTTAAAAGCCTTTGTGGGCTCTGGTTCTCCACATACTTTTATTAACAAGACGATCTGGAGGAATACATTTGTTGTTCACATTTACGTTTAAGAACAGGAATATTCAAGGAAAACTGCGTTTTGCAAAGAAGAATTCCCCTGTGTTAGGTAATGTTGACAAAAAAGAAACTACACATAGTTTCAGACGCTAATAGTAAAGATTCGGTCTCAATGATGAAGATGTTAAATACGGAAGTGAAATGCTAAAGAAATTTCCTGAAGTGTTCTATTATTACTATCAGGAATCTGCGAGGATTTGAACACAAATAATATTAAAGGGGTAACGCTTGCCCAGAGTTACACAAAGTTAGAAATATTGAAACTAAAAGAAGAGTGACTAAGGAATTAGACAACTTTCTTTAATGGAATCGGATTGAACCCATTGAGGCATCAGATTGAATTTACCCACTGGTCATAGCATGACCAAAGAATAGCAAATTAAGATTGTGTGTAGATGCATGCTATTTTAAAAATAATATTTTAAATAATGGATTCACACTTCTTAAGATAAAGGAGATAGTGACATTAGTTAAGGGTGCCAAATTGTTTTCTACTATGGACCTATTATCCACATATGACCAAATTTCAGTTGCTCCAGACTATTTGAAAGTACAGTATTATCGGGGGCGTGGCCTAGCAGCCAACGAAGATGGCCGCACACTAGAGGAGCTGCTGTAGCAGGACCATCAAAGACACCCACCATCCGACATCATCCGACTTCTGAAAGTACTTACCGCAGGTGGTAGTGGTGGGAAGACGATTGGCGGCTCTGCGGTACAGACACACTCGAGTTGTGGAGCTTGGAGGCTACAAATTCGGGGCCTGGACGGCGTACCAGGTGGGAAGGAAATGGCACCTGCGGCCGCCGAGGCCAGAGCCTAGTGACCCTGAAGCTGCAGAGACATTCGTGTGGGACCCCCAGTTAGCAGCCGCCGAAGTGAGATTGCATGGGGCTTCCGGACTGCCCAGGAGAACGAATGGTACATGTTCCGAATCGTGGCACTGGGGAACTACCCGCGGTGACAGACGGTGACAAAATGGGCCCGCCGCCACCGGAGCTGATCGGTGAAGCCCGCAGCCCAGCAGTAGAGACACTGGTGTGAGACCCCCCCGCTTCCAGTCACCGAGGAGAGACTGCGCGGGGTTCCCGGTCTGCAACGAGTGGCAATTGTCCTGGATAGTGGCACCGGGAACCTAATCGCGGTGGGAGTCGGTGACAAAATGGCGCCAGCCGTCGCCGGGACTGTCCTGTGATGCTCGCAGCCTGAGGGTGTTTCAGCGGATCAACTGCAGACGGCGGCTGAACTACAGTGGAGCTAATAGACAGACTGAGAGTCTACAGCGCGTTCTGCCTGGCCCTGAGGTGAGCACTCGGGGGTGTAGTGCTGAAAGGAGAGCGGGTTGGCAGTGTGGCCCGTCCCGCTCCAGGAGGTCCCCGCGGGCATACAAGAGAGGAGGCGGGTTGACCCCAGGAGCGGGACCCAGTGGTGGCGGTCGTAGCCGCGGGGAGCATCGACAGGGGTCCCCAGGCGGGAACAGGTCAGTGTCCGGCCTGGGGACGCGAGTTTGACAGCAGCGGAGCGGTGGACGGGGCGGACCTGACCTGGTGACAGTAGCGGAGTGGCCTGCGACGAATATCACCCTATAAAGACTGGCTTGGAGCCCGGGGGCCCGGCGGGAATCCCAAGTTGAAATTCAGGCCTGGAGTGTATGGAGGGACTCACTATGACAAACACACGGGACCCCTGCAACAAGGATAACCCCAAACAGGGTAATAAACTTTTTTTAGGAAAAAGTCCCTGAAACAAGGATAAACCCTAACTGGAAAGAAGCTTTATTAGGAAACAGTGTGTGGAGGGACTGCCCTTGTGGGTTCCCCTGTTGACTGCGGTGTGACAGAGGCGATTGTGTCGCCCCTGGGCGGACGCTGGCCAGCAACCGAGTGGACATTTGGTGGCCCCCCACTCCTGTACGAAAGAGCTCCCTTGTGGTATTACTGGGCCAGACCCGACACAGAACCAGCGCGCAGGTTTTGGTCGCAAAGGACAGCAAATTGCCGACTGCGCGGCCCAGTGGAGTGGCGGGACAAACAGTGAGGGGACTGCCTGTGGCAAGGGGGCACAACATCTGGCTGGTGCCTTGTAGAGCGCTGTAGCTGTGGTCGCTTTCTGGTGCGTGTCCGGAGTGCTGTCAACAGGAGTGGCACAGTGGGCGGCGGTTCGGACTGAAGTGGAATCCAGGACCATGGGCCGCAATAGACCCCTCACGCAGGGACAGGTCAATCAGATTGACAGGTACACAGTCAGTGTGGGGAGGGAGGACGACCCACCAGGAGGGAGCCAGCGAAGGTGCAACTGGCGTGGCAGACCCTTAGTTAAAAGACATTATGGTGGCCATCATGGAGATGCGCGGCGCCATCAAAGAGATGAGGCGCACCATGGAACCCAAGCTTGATTCGGTGACTGAGGAGGTTGATCTAATATGGGCTGACTTGGGCAAAATGTCGGACAAGGTCGCTGAGATGGAGTGTGGGTTTGGCAGCCAGCAGTCCAAAACTAAGCGACTTGAGGAGCAGGTTGTTAAGCTCATGAAGAACCAAGACAATATGGCCGCCCGCCTGGAGGATTAGGAAGGCCGGGCGCGGCGTAATAATATCCGAATCGTGGGAGTGCCGGAGGGCCTGTCCACGGACTGGTTTGTGGAGGATCTCATAATCAAGCACTTCCAGCTGAAGCGTCTGTCAAATTTTTTCTCAGTTGAAAGAGCGTACCGTGCGCTGGGGGGCAAGCCCAAGCCGGGAGCCCCTCTGCGTACCATCATTGCCCGTATTTTGAATTACAGGGACCGAGACGCTATCCTGCAGGCCTCTAGGGTGTCAGGGGATCTCCATCTGGACAACGCCACAATTAGTTTTTTCCCGGACTTTACGCTTAATGTCCAACGCCAGCGCCGCTCCTTTGAAGGGGTCAAGAGGGCGCTCAGAGAGAAAGGCATAAAATACATGATGCTGTACCCGGCGCGTCTCAAGATTCTCGACGGGGAGAAGGCCTTTTTCTTCGACTTACCAATGGAGGCGGGGACTGGTTGGAGGGCTGGCAGACAGTTGGCTACCAGAGCGGGTCGCGGCGCCTCCCGCATGGCCGTGTGGGTCAGGAGACCCGGATTATTGACAGTCAAACTGGAGAGCCTCGGCAATCGGAACAGTCACCGATCAAGTGACGGTGGGAGTGGGGTAGACAAGAGTCACTGTGGTAACAAGAAAGAAGGGGAATTGGTGCACCTCTTAGGCCCTGGTTTTTGAAGGGGGGCGGATGGGAGTCTCCGGGTCTGCTGGCTCCTCGCTGGGGGGAAGGTTTGGGCCCGTACGGTGTACCTGGGTTTTCATCAATGGCTTTTCTGAATGGTCGCATTGGGTCCGGGGGGAGAGTGTAGGGAGGGGGGTCTGGCTAAGAGTTCTCTTCATGGGGTGTGCTCTCTGTCGTACCAGTATGACTTCTTCTGCGGATGCAGGTTCACGTTCCCTCAGTTGGTTGATACGGGGTTGAAGGGGCGACAGGCACTCTGCATGGTTCAGTGGGGGAGGTTTGGGGCCCACCTAGCAGGGAGGCAGGGAGGGGGGTGCAGATTGGGGGAGGGTAGGGGAGTTGTGGGAAGGTTTATGTTGGGCTCACAGTGTTTTATTCTCGCAGGCATATAGGCTTGCACTCAGCAACAAGCAGTAGTTCGAAGGGGATCCGGCACACACTGGGATGCAGTACTTCAATGGGTGATCAGGCACGGTTAAGAATTTGGTCATGGAATGTCAATGGGTTGGGCAATAAAGTGGAGCGTACACTGGTCCTGCAGTACGTGAAGCATCATGGTCCGGATGAAGTTCTCCTCCAGGAGACTCACTTGCGAGGCAATACATGCAGGGTGCTGGACAGGTCCGGTTACAAGCTGTTGGCCCACTCCGGGTTCACATCGGGATCCAGGGGGGTTGGGATTCTCGTCCGCACAGCGCGCCTGCTGATTTTGACGGGTAAATGGGAGGAGGACTCAGGTTGTTTGGTGGCGGTTAGATGGGAGGGTCGCACGCTAGCGCTTAGTTCTTGTTATATTCCCCCTGGGTTGCATGCCCCGTCCTTTACGAAACTTGGGTCCCTTCTGGCGGATCTACCACAGGGCCCTATGATATTGGGGGGGGACACTAACGCGGTAATGGACACAGTCCTGGATCGCTCAGGGGAGAGGCTGGGTCCCCGGGGGGAGGCTGGCCTGCGAAGCTTCGCCTCAGCGCTGGGCCTCTGCGACGTATGGCCAGCACATCACCCTACACAGAGGCAGTACACTTTTTATTCTGCTCGGCACGGGACCTTCTCTAGAATAAACCACATTTTCGCTAGGGTGGACCAGTTAGGAGACTTTATGGATTCCTGTATCTTGGCCCGGGGGATATTGTATCATTCACCGGTCGGCGTCACTCTTCAAGGAGTGGCGACTGTAAGGGCGGCCTTCCCGTGGATAGACGCTTGGCGCCTCAAAGACGACTCCAGAGCAGACAAAATGAGGGAGGGCTCCCAGTCGTATTTCGAAGAAAATCGTGGCTCGGTCGATTCCCAGGTAATCCTGTGGGAAGCTTTCAAGGCCATTTTGAGGGGCCAAGTTCAGGCACTGATAATGGTGCAGAAGAAGGAAGAGGCGCTTCAGAAGGCGCAGTTGGAGAGGGAGGTAGAGGCGTTGGAACAGGAGGTGGGGGGGTCCCATCGGCGGAGCACAGCCACATGCTTACCCTCAAACAGCTTCATTCATTGGCGGAGGGTGAGGCACAGGCCTATTCTTTGGCCGTGCAACACCGGATATATGATGCCGGGGATAAAAGCATGAAACTGCTAGCTTGGCTGGAACGAAGAGATCGAGAGCGTTCCTGGGTTGCGGAGGTGAGGACCGAGGCGGGAACCCTGGTATCGGCGGACGTTGACATAGAGGAGGCCTTCGCTTCCTATTATGAGGCTGTGTACACTCCGGTATGTACCAGGTCTGAATCAGACTGCGAGGAGTTTCTTCAGGATTCTGCACTCCCCACGTGGTCTAAGGAGCAGATCGACAGCCTAGAGGCGGACCTCACGGTCCTGGAGCTGGGCGAAGCCCTTAACGCGCTCCAGGCTGGGAAGGCGCAGGGGCCCAACGGGCTCTGGGTCGAAATTTACATACGACAAGCCAACGTCGTGATAGATCCCTTGCGGCGCATGTTCCTCGAGGCAAGGCAGAAGGGGGTGCTCCCAGCGGATCAGCGGGAGGCCTTGATTGTGGTCATCCATAAGGCCGGGAAACCAGCGGACCATTGTTCTTCATACCGCCTTATCTCACTTATCAACGTTGAGGCCAAGGTCTTGGCCAAAGCCTTGGCGACGCGTCTTCTCGCGGTCCTGCCAGACTTTGTGCATGTCGACCAGTCTGGATTTATGTCTCATAGGAATACGCGCCACAATTTGAGGCATCTCTATGGGGTGTTGTACATGACTGAGGATGTGGGAGATACCCAACCGGCCTTGATGGCGCTGGACGCCTCAATGGCCTTCGACAGTACTGAATGGCCGTATCTGTTTATGGTCCTGCAGCGGCTGGGCTTTGGGCCAGTTTTTTGCAGCTGGGTGCATCTGTTGTATGAGAGGCCCGTGGCAAGGGTGAGAGTGACCGGAGTTACGTCTTGGTTGTTCCCCCTGGAGCGGGGTACAAGGCAGGGGTGCCCCCTATCCCCGCTCTTATTCGACCTGGCACTTAAGCCATTGGCCCATTGGATTCGGAGGGAGCGGTCATTTTGGGGGTTGGCGCTCAAGGATGATTGAGCGTATATCTTTATAAGCCGATGATATAGTCCTCTACATGGCCAGGCCCTATCATTCTATGGCACAGGCGGTTCACCTCTTTGAGTTATTTGGAAGTTACTCTGGCTACAGGATTAATTGGACTAAATCCTTTATATACCCTCTCTCGGGTGCCCCCCCTCCCCGAGGGTCCTGTCGCAATACCTGGCCCTGGTGGTTACCGAGGGATTGGGATACCTTGGTGTGTATGTCACTCGGGACAGGGCAGAGTTCTTTGCCAAAAACCTGGAGCCACACCTGGCTCAGCTGGCGTCGAATGTCGCTCCCTGCCTCTCACACTGATGGGGCAAGCCGCGCTCTTTAAAATGCTGGCATTGCCGCACCCCCTTTATATCCTACAGAACTCACCATACCCAGTGCCAGAGGGGGTGTTTAAGCGTATATCCCAGGCCCTGCGGACGTTGCTGTGGGACGGGGGTAACCCGAGAATCGCGCTTCGTAAGCTCACGAGGGGGGTTTACGACGAAGGGCTGGCCCTTCCGGACATGCGTTTGTACTACTGGGCGTCCCAACTCCAGGTCATCAATGACTGGGTCTATGTGAAGGCCTCGGAGCCAGCCTATAGGGTGGACAGGTATGCCATGCCGGATGGTAACTGCAAACCCCTCCTGTATTCGCGAAAACCTCAGAGGGGCTTGCCCTCGCATACGGGGGTGGTGCTGCAGTGCTGGAGAGAGGCAAACAAATTTCTGGGATGGACGGACACTATAACCGGCAGGACCCCGCTCTGGTTCGGGGACCAGTTGAAGGAGGTGAAGAGGCTCACTGGCTTTAAGGGTTGGAAGCTGATTGGAATTGAATACCTGGGGGATATTTGGAAGGGGGGGCCCTCAGGTCCTTCGAGTTCCTTAAAAAAGAATACCAAATGCATGACTCACAGCACTACCATTACCTGCGTCTTTCCCACGCCTTGCATGCTCACATCCCATTGGGGACCTCAATGCCGGTGTATTCGCCAATGGAAGATAGGCTCCTGCTAGAACCCATCTTGGAGAAGCCCACGGCAACCATCTACCGGAAATTAATCAATAACATGCCTGACCCTCGGCTGTCGTTGCGGGCGAAATGGGACGCTGATATCGGTACCTTAGAAGATGACGATTGGCAGGATGCCCTGCAGAGCCCGCGCGAGATAGCCGTGTGGGTCCGGTTTAGGCTGGTCCAGTTCAAAATCCTGCACCGGGTGTACTACCCGTGTACACGCCTATTCTATTGGGGCAGGAGCCTGTCTCCTCTGTGTGCGAAGGGCTGTCAGGAAGAGGGGTCGTTCTTTCATATTCTTTGGGACTGTCCGAATGTGGTTCCTTTCTGGACCAGGGTGACGCACACTATGGAGATGGTCGTGGGTTCGCCGGTCGTGGTTATTATTAATGATCAAAGGCCCGACGGATTGGTCAAGGTACAACGAGATCTGGCTGGCCCTAGCGGCCGGGTTGGCTAAAAGGAACGTAGCCAGGAGCTGGGGGGCACAGGAGGCACCACGATGGGACCAGTGGCGACGAGATTTAGACTGGTGTCAGAGGGCGGAGGAAACCGTTTACAAGGCCAGGGGGTGTGTGAAGAAATGGAGGAGGATCTGGGGTCCCTGGCGGAAGAATGGGGGGAAAAGGCGGGAGAGGAGTGACAGGGGTGATGTGGACTTGAAAATGTATGATTTGCCCTCGATTGTACTATGAATTGCCAAATATTTTAAGAATATTGTATTCTGTGATGTATACTGCGAGTCTGTGAGCAATGTTAATAAAAAGAATAATAAAAAAAAAAGAAAGTACAGTATTATCATCCATGTGGGATAGTTCTAGTTTAAGGGTATGCCTTTCGGCTTAGCATGTGCAAGAGCGGTATTTCCAAGCCTGTTGTTTAATTAATTTGGTAAGGAAGCTAGAATACTATTCTGCCAGTACGACATTTAGGTTTTTGTGAAGTAGTAGTAAATAACATGAAGTCAGTGTGGAAAAGGTGTTAAGTGTGTTGGGGTAGAACGGGTTAACAGTGGAATTTTCCAAATGTAAATTTGCAGAAAATAGTGTTACTTATCTATCTCTTGTTATTGATAAAGAGTGGAGTAAGTCTAAACTATTTATGGTTAATGCTGCTGAATGAGAATAAGCACCCACCAACAAACATACTATACAATAATTTTTAGGATTAGCATAATTCTCTGCCAAATATATTCCCAATTTTGCAGGAAAAAACTATCATAGTAGGCATTTGCGAAAAGGAAGGATTACATCTGAGTGGACATGTAAGTGTGAACAGGATTTTTAAACTATAAAAAATGCAATTACAGATGTTTCTTCTCTATAGAGTGATGATCCAAATGCTGGTAACATCATTACCACAAATGCTAGCTGAAAGAGCGATGGACATAAGAATATGTACAGTAGGACTTTTTGAAGCCAGGCTGGGGGCTCTATATAATTAAAACTCTACAATAATAAGATTTCTAGGACTCCACCTATGAAATTCTCTTTCCAGATATTTGTCAATTGCAAAAAACTGGTTGGGTTCATACCACAATTAATATGATATTTGAAAAATTCACATGGAAATTCCAGGTATTTTTAATTTTAATTTACACAAGTTTTATCAAATTAATGAATCTCACAATTTACAGTTGCGGATTCCCTTCTATCACGAGGATGCCCAATCCTCACAACCTGTGGAATCGCATTATGGAGGACACGATGTAAACATCACTTAAGTTTGCATTCTCCCACCTTTTGTTTGTATCACATTACGATGTGGATGACCCATCCAACAATTTGTGGTTGGAAGCGTCATCCTCTGTGAGGAAAGTGGTGTATATGTCATCACATTGGTTTTGGACGGGATGCCCGTAATGACGCTACGCACTCTACCCGGAAGTCGCTTAACTAGGGTCTAGCACAAGCTCATAGCAACATGTTGAGCTTAGAGAACACCATTCAGGGCCCGATACCTTGAATTAACTAGATCACCCTTCTTGTCAGTGTGTGACTATAGAGTCTGCCCGCCTCTATGGTGAGATACACTACCAAAATATATGTAGGTTCTTGAAAATTATTTCGTTTTTGCATGGGTAGCATATGACGCATTAATTGTTGTTTGTACTTAATCACAAGTGGCCTTTAGCAATTCCCTTCTTTTCAAATACTTCAAAATAGTACATGAAACGAGTGCTGTATTTATTGACAAATCTTGGTGTACTGCAAAGCATGAACATTCTGGAGATATGCATACTTGCAAATTATCATGTTTCTCCCTTTGATCATTGCAGACTTTCTAACGGGACAGTGTCTTGTGCGGAGGAAATTAAGACCATAAGATACAGGCAAAATAGCATGGCACAATACAAATTTATCACATGTGCACATAATTGTGTTTCATACAAGATAAATTGGTAGGAATCTTGTGGCTGGCCCTGAAGAAAGCCATTTGACCCCGAGTGGGGTTCAAGATATGGCCAAAACATATAGACTGAGATACAGATGTGGGAGCTCATAACGACTCTTATCACATCAAACCTTGCTTTTTTTAAACTTACTGAAGGGCCCCATTTATAAAACGAACCTATCTAGGAAGGGCCACCTTTCAGTCATTTCAAACTCAATTTCATCCCTGAAAACCCCCCAGCTCTGCTGTAACTCAGGGGTCGAAGCACACCTAGATACACTAAGTATACTGGTTTGGAACCCAATGATGGCACATGCCACTAACAGAACAAGTGGGTGAGGATTCTGTGGTAAATAAATAAATAATACCTCTATTTTTGAATGGATAAATGAATAACAGATAGCTCAATAAATAAGAGTCAAGATTCGAGGTAGTAGGAGTTTGCAGGTTTAATACAGCATAAAGGACAGGAACAGGACAACCTGCACGGGAACAGGATGGCAGCTGCCGGGGGCAGGATCTGAATCGGCACGCTCTGGGGAAAGGACTGGCGTAACATTTAATAACAATACACAAGCATATATAGTAAAACAGTTGCATTACAGTACATATGATAGGCGGAGCAGTGGGTGTGGTCAATAGCAGTCGCGAAAGATAAGGGTGAAAATGGGTGTAACAGGGGCGTATACATAGACATGTGATGTAAACGTAACAGAATATGTCATAAATGGGGCGGAAACATGGAGGGGGCTACCTAAGGAGCCGGGACCTCTAACCTAATGGTGCGCGCAAACTGACAATGACGTGTTACTAGGAGAAGCTGGGGGCTATGAACTCTGTGCTAGGAGTAGAGACTGAAGTCTGGAGAGTCAGGGCGACATGTACCTAAACAGTATCTAGTATCTGATGTTTAGAGAACATGTTGATATAAACTAAGAGTCAGGAGGGGAGAGGCTAACGGACTCTAAGAGTAGTGCATGCATTATTCTACATGTAGTGCGTGATGAAGAATATTAAATGACCATTAAATGCAGTATTTCTCTTACATGGAGACGTAAAGGCTAGACTATGACGGTAACTATTGATGCGATTCAGTAGCTTTAAGAATGCAGAGAAGGAGGGCTGGACTGATAACTAGGATCATAACATACTCTTGGCAGACTCAGAGGCAGAGCCAGGCTGAACCGGGCACTGCGAGGCAGGAAGTAAGTGAAGGGTCGAGGATACAGGTGGGGGCTGTATCGCTCCTCAGCGAGGCTCAGGAGACAGGAGCTGAATCTGGTGTCCGGGCCCTTTTGAGGCCTAGAAACGGGGACTTTACAATGAAATAACGTGCACACTGAGAAACGTGGCAACGTAACTTTACATAGGTCTGATACTCGTAGCTTTCACGAGAACTGGAAACTGGCATACTAGTGATGGACACAACTGTAATTGCGTCTTCAATCAAACATGGGGGATACATATGCATATTTAATCATGCACACATAACATAAGATGGAGGACTCGTAGGGACACAGAACATGGCAAAATTTACTTTTCCACATTCCCTCCTTGTCACTACGTTTCCATCAGGAAACATCAATATTCATGATACCATCTATCATTTCATACAGTATCATTTGCTCGTCTCGAGTTTTCTTGGAACTGGATTTAGGACGGGACTTGGGACTAGGAACACATGATGTAGCACAAATGCCGCAAATCGCAGGGCCACATTGTAAACAGAGGCAGCAACTGAATATGATCGCTACTGCAATACCCAGAAATGACAATACTTTCCATCCCCAGGCGGAAATTATATTCCAGAACCAACCGGACCATGTCCAGGTGCCTGGATCTTGGTGTAACATATGGGCAATTTTATGGAGTCTGGTAATAGCTGAATAAACAGACGGTGCGTTATTTGGAATGAAAATGCAGCAACTAGATCCGATGACTCTACAGGCCCCGCCCCTATCGGCCAATATGACGTCAAGGACGAGACGATTCTGGAGCACGACAATTCTCATAAAGGATTGTTCTTCGGTTAAGTTACCTAGAGCAGAAGTAGTCTCAATCACTACTGCTTCAAGTGTTCTGGTTAATCTACGTATCAGTTTACTATTCACGACAGTACCTAAGTAGGGGAAGACACCTTTATTGATATCTATGTATTGTTCTAGAGCAGTTTCAGTATAATCGACAATCGGGAAATTTCTCTTGTGTCTAGTATGTACTAGGAGGGAATTCCTATGATAGTCAGGTGGGGCTAGGAAAACTGGTGGCAGTAGGAAGGCAATGTAACATGTACCCTCCCAATCGAGGGGCAGACGAACATATGCGGTCTGACCACAAACAAAATAAGAATGACGTGAAGCTTTGAAAATAGATTTCCTACTGTCACTATACTTGACAACAGTAGTACAATCACTATGGCCTACATGTACGGAACCATTATTTCGGACACATAATTCACCTTTGACTGGTAGTACTGAAATAGCAGGTAAGTCTGGAGTAGAATCAGACTGAACATTCAGGACCATGAAATTCGAAGAATAATTACCTAGATTATAAACTTCATTCTCTAGATCTAACCCTGTTCTGTGGGGAAGACCTTGCTTGTCTGGGAAACATGTACTGTTCGGAAGAGACATATCTGTTGAGGATGACGTTAACGTGGACCATGCTCCACACGAACCATTATGTGAAAATGGATAAGGAAAGAGTGGCAGAACTCCCTTCGGTGTCTGGAAAGGGGGGAGTCGACCACACACCCAACAATTTGTGGCATTGCTGGTCTGGTGTGAGTAATGTAACATGCGGATAAAGGAATTGTTACGCATAGCGAGGCGGTAAGAGAGTTCATGAGGAGGCAGATCACTAAACGTGTGCTCTACTGTAGCATTAGCAGACTTATTTACATGAGAAACTGAAAAACACAAATAAAATGCATAACTGGTGCAGGAAATCATAATACTGAAATATAGCAGAAAACATAAAATAATAGTGCAACTTCTAGAGTTCTCACTAACTCTCTCTCTGTGGGGGTCTATTATATACATGTCAGAAACCGGTCTAACCGTTTCACCTAGGGGAGGACTTAGACAATCAAACTGGCTGACTTATTTTACTAGACCTTAGTTTAAGCTTATACTCCTGTTGCGGAGTTTTCTCTAACAGGGAAGGGTTCGTAGCAATGTCTTTTGCGGGACAGTCCTTAAGAATAGTACTTTGGCAGTCTTTAAGATCCTCGGAAATGTTCTTTGAAACAGGCTTCAATCCATAAAACTTTTTGATATGCGAAAGATGCACCCAGCCTTTGCGTCCCTCCAACTTCACGGCTGTACGGGTGGCCAGGAGAACCTGTCGGGGCTCCTTCCAGCGAGGCTCCAGCGGACTTGAACGATCAAAATTTCTCACTAAGACCATGGATCCGGGAACGATTTCATGCGGTGCCCCCTCGGTATTGTCTGGAAATGCGGCGGCAACCTGTGAACGACAAGAGTTGAGGGCAGACATCAAGGAAGCTAGGTAATCTGTCAGCATATTACTTGAAACATCGGTAATACTTCGAGGTCTAGGTGTACCCCACATGTTAGGGGGGCGGCCGAATACGACCTCATAAGGGGACAGACCTGATCTGGAATGTGCGACCATGCGCATATAAAATAAGGCAACTGGCAGAGCTACTAGCCAGTCCACACCTTTCTCTTTACATATTTTTGCAATTCGGATTTTCAGGGTCTGATTATGTCTCTCTACGAGACCGGCTGCTTCTGGATGGCGTACACAATGGAATTTCCACTGGTACCCTAACAAAAGGGAAACATGTTTCATCAACTCGGATGAGAATGGCTGGCCGTTGTCAGAATATACGACTCTAGGGAGTCCGTAGCGGGGGAAGAATTCACGAACCAACTGCTTGGCAGTGGTCGCGGCGGTGTATCTGGGACTGGATATGCCTCTGTCCACCTGGACAAAGCGCATACCACTACAAGGACATACTTGAAACCTCGACATCGCTCCATCTGAATATAATCCATCTGGAGGACTTCAAAAGGGTGGTCAGGGGGCTGGAATCCACCTTGTTCCACCGGGACACTTTTACCTGGATTAAACTGGCAACATATCATACAAGTACGGACTTTCTGCTTGGCTGCAGCTCGTAAATGCTTGTTGAACCAAATGTTCTGGATACTGTCTAACATAGCTTTTTCTCCTAAATGTGCTGGACTATGTGCGGTATTAATAATGACTTGAACCATGGAGTCGGGGAGAAACCATGTGGCTTTACCCTTCGTTACCCATCCCTGATCTGTCTGGACCCCTCCTTGTTCGGACCATTTCTTGATTTCCTCGGGAGTAGCATGTAACTGGATATCTATGACATCTTGAGTGGGGTCCTTAACTGTCATACAGGTAGTCAGATCTGGAGTGTATGTCGGTGTCTTATTAACTGGAATGTCTGGCGTCTGTGCTGTAAGCTTGGCTGTGCGATCTGCTAGATCATTACCTTGAGAAATAGTGTCAGTAACTTTCGTATGTGCTTTGCATTTCATGATAGCAATGGATGTCGGTAAATGTATGGCATCTAACAGAGCTTGAATAAGGAGACCATGCTGAATCTTGGTTCCATGAGAAGTCATGAAACCTCTCTCCTGCCAGAGCACTCCGAAGTCGTGTACGACTCCAAATGCGTAACGTGAATCTGTGTAAACATTAACTTTCAGGTTCTTGGCGTGTATGCAGGCTTGAGTCAGAGCAACTAGCTCTGCTGCTTGAGCAGACAGGGTGTCAATACGGTGTGTTTCTATAACTTCAGTGTCAGTAGTCACTGCATACGCGGCTACTAGTTCTCCTGTACTTGTTCTCATGCATGAACCATCCACATAAAGTGTCAGGTCGGGATCTGGTAATGGAATATCTGTCAGATCTTGTCTTGGCTTAGTCATAATATTAACTACTTCCACACAGTCGTGTGTGGCAGGATTTGAATTAACTGACGGTAACAGTGTAGCAGGATTTAGAACGTTGCAGCGTCTGATTTCTATGTGTGGCTGGAACAGTGTCAATTCATAACCTGTTAAACGTGCAATTGTCAAGTGCTGAGTCTGTGTTCGGTTTAAAAGAACTTCCACGGAGTGTGGAACTTGTACTGTTAAGGAATGTCCTAATACTATGGAATCACTTTGTCTGATAGCTAGTGCTGTGGCTGCAACTGACTTGAGGCACGCAGGCAGAGCCTGGGCTACAGGATCTAATGTGCTAGAAAAATAAGCACAGGGCTTGTATTGTCCTGCTTGATCTTGTGTGAGAACAGATAATGCTGTACCTTCGCGTTCAGTGACAAAAAGTGTAAAAGGCTTACTGTAGTTCGGTGTAGCTAGAACTGGAGCTTGGCATAGAGCTTTCTTTAACTCATTAAAACTAAGTGTATGTTCAGATGTCCAAGGGAGGACAGTCGATACGGCTGCCTCCTGTGTCGTTAACTGTATCAGTGGTTTAGCTAGAAATGCATACTGAGGAATCCATTGTCTGCAATAAGAAGTAAGGCCAATAAAAGCACGTACCTCCTTCTGGGTCTTGGGCTGAGGAAGACTCGCTATTAACTGGATACGGTCGGGTGTCAACTGCCTACCCCTCTTGGACAGTAAGTGGCCTAAATAGATCACTTGCTGGACACAGAATTGAAGCTTAGAAGGGGACACCTTGTGCCCCATCTCGGCAAGGAAATACAAGACTGTAAGGGATGCTCGCTCGCAGGCACGTTCAGAACGGGCTGTGATCAGTAGATCATCGACATATTGGAGCAGGGCAGTGTCAGTTGGCATGTGAATGTTGTCTAGTTGTCTCTTGAGTGCTTGACTGTAAATACTAGGACTTTCTGTGAAACCTTGAGGAGCGCGTGTGAACATATAGCTCCTACCATTTAAACAAAATCCGAAAAGAAACTGGCTGTCTGGATGAATGGGGACACTGAAGAATGCGTTCTTGAGGTCTATGACTGTAAAAAATGAGGCTTCAGAATCAATGGCTGTCAATAGGGAAGAGATATCTGGGACAACTGGGTACTGGGGAATAATACATTTATTAAGCTCTCGGAGATCAATCACTAATCGATATACTGGGGGTGCATTTGGATCAGTACGTTTCATGACTGGAATGATCGGAGAATTACATACATTGGAGTCAGTTTCTACAACTACTCCTTGAGCCATGAGCTCGTCAATAATTTTGGATAAGGCTGCTACAGCCTCAGGTGGCAATCTGTACTGTCTGATTCGTGGTAACACTACACCTGGCTTGAGAGTCACACGATGGGGTGTGATTTGCATATAACCAACATCAGTTGGACCTTGTGCCCATAAATGCTGCGGAACATTAGACAATCTTGGATCAAAATCTCGTAATACATAGTGACCCTTGAAGTCACGTAGGAACAATCGTATTCCCTCGGGGGAGCAGCATATGACTGCACCTAATTCTTTCAGTGTCTTAATGCCTAACAGATTTTCTGGACATGACTTCGTAAGCAACAGATCAGTAGTGCGGGACAATGGACCTACTTCTAGAGTAACTGGCTGAGATATCTCATTTACAATAGGCTTTCCTGAAAATCCAAGGGAAACATTTCTAGAGTCTGAGAGCGGAGCCCCTGGAACTTCGGCGTGACTAATGGTGGTCCTACTTGCCCCTGTATCAATCAAAAACTTTCTGTCTTTCCCTAATACTTGACTATGAACATAGGGACCCTCTTGATCTACAGGTATCTCGATGAGAGGCAAGCCTACCTCCCTCTCTAGGCTGTTTCATGAATATGGCTGATACTCTGGATACTCAGACTGCGCATACTGGTACATCTGCTGTGTAACATGCTGTGTTGCAGCAATAGGCTGCGGTGCTGGAACTGTCTGTTGTGCATTCTGTGGCTGAGAAGTCTGTGAAACTTGTTCTTGTCTAGGCGGACGTGGTCTTTCTTTAGTCTTACCGGTAGCTATATTATGTTTCAGAACTGCACACTCGTTTATAAAATGACCTGGCTGTTTACAATAATTGCAGTTCCCTTTAACGGGAGCTGCAGGATGACTGGCTTGATTTGGTCCCCTCTTCTGACTGTCTTGAGGAACAGATTGTGCAACTAGTACTTTCATTTTTGTGTCTTTCATACGTTTTCTCTCGTGATCTTGCTCTTCTCTGATTCTATTCTGGTGGTATTGAAGCATCTGTAACATCTGGGACGGGGTATTAGCTTGCCAGGTACTTTCGACTTTCAAAACTCGATTCTTAACTTGTGGACTTGAATTCTCGACTAATTTAGTAACAAAAAGATGAGGGTATGACTCGCTGCTTGTCTTGAGGCCACTGTTGATGCTAAAACATTTCTCAAATCTAGAATAAAAATCACTAGTGTCTTCGTCTTGTTTCTGTTTACAGGCTGAGATTGCATCCCAGTCTTCCTTTTTAGTGGCTAATAATCTTGGCAAAACTTGTATTAACAGTTCTGGTAATTCTTTACATTTCTCTCCTAGACCGGTACCTGGTACTCGTATCTTATCTTCAGCTTCTAGAACTGCCCAATCGATCTTTTTCTCTCCCACCTCCCAATCTTTTTCCTTGAGTTTTTCATATACCCCTGCGGGCAACAGGACCTTTAACATTTTAATAATATCTGGATACGTGTATTCTCCCATACGGAGCATGTCCTTTAATTCTCGGTGGAACCCTGCTGGATCTTTATCATGACAGGGAATTAACTTTTTCATCTCTAAGAGTTCCATCTTTGTAATCGGAGTGTAAACAAACACTCGTTGCATTTCACCATCTGTTGTCCTAACTGGGTGTACTTCTCGTAACGGATTCTGTCTGTCTATGTAAAACGGTTTACTTTCTGGAGGTGAGACATGAACAAAATGCGGGTTCAAAAACATACTATATTTGTGGCGCTGTTCTAGAATGACACTAATTAAATCGGTACCTAAACCTTTCCATCTATACTGGAGTAACTCGTTCAGGACATCATGTAACGGACCTGGATCAGAATGTTGACCCTCATACAGAGTAATGAGGTGCTGGATCATATACATACCCACCAGTCGCTGCTCGGCTGGGGGCAATTTCAGGAACATTTGTGCCACTATTTCGTCTGGAAAAGTGGTAGAATCAGTAATCCATCGGACTGCTGATCGGGCTAGTTCTTGTTCATGCATAGTACTTAATTCACTGTAACCGATTCGTGATTTCAGAATGTGATCGGTAGCTTGAAATACTTGTTCCAGAGAACCTTGTTCTGGTGCTGGATGATGTAAAACTGACTTGTGTTCTAGGCGCAAATGGCGATCTGGAAATCTAGATTTTCCTACATACGCTATTCTAGTGGGATTCTCGTCCTCTGCCTCTTCAGTAGAAGAGTCATTTTCTTTCTCGCTTACTTGTGCTGCTTTACGTTGTTCGTGTAACTTTAGTATTTCCTTACGAATTTTCTTGTACATACTCTCTATACTACTGATAGTCTTGTGTTTACCCTCGGCTATATTATCACTCCACCTTGTCAGGATTTTCATTTCGGCCGGATCTTTAGTCGGGGAATCTTGTTCTCTTATTAGACAATTAATCAGGAACTTTAATATCATGAGCTGGATCTCAGCTTTCCTTTGAGACATGGCTTCGCCAATACTTTCTGGATCATCCCCTGTACGGATGAAACGATATATTCTGTCTAGATCTCCTTTCATATCTGGTAGGGTGTCTAAATACCCGGTCACCCGTCTTACACGGATGGAATATATTACTGTACTATCATCACCTGCAACTGGATCATAGCGGCATTCAGTGAGAGCTCGTCGGATTTCTGCAACGGACTTAAATTTGGGCGTACGCTGTAACGCACATTCATGTAACTCGGCCAATGTTCTACGTTGGTGCGGTGGCGGGGTACCTGGAGGACCTCCTCCTGCGGCCCCTAAACTGGAATCGTCGACTGATACTCTTCGTACCAGCGCGGCGGGAAATTGTAATGTAGGCTGGACCGGGGGTACCGTAGCAGGTACTGCAAGAGGTGCCCCGGTGTCTGGGGGAGCAGGAATTGCCTGATTTACAGGGACTGGCGGAACAGGATTTGCATATTCTGGGACTGTGTCGTCCAAATAGGACGAGATGAAAATATCAGCTGCGGTCGGTTTGTGACGTAGCTTGGTCGGAACTAATGGTGGCGGAAAATTACTGGATGCCTCCGGGGTCGCTTTTGGCAAGCCCTCGGCAAGAAGAGGATACATACCCTTAATAAGGGCATGCCTCTGTCTGTCTGACTGTTCTGTTTTAACTCGTTCACCTATCTCGATTAGTTCCCTTTCCTGGGCTCGTTCCAAGGATTCTCTACTTAGTTCTGACTTTCTGATTTCTTTTTCGGTTCTTTTATGAGATTCTTTGCGCCATAACTCGATGGCATCTTTCTGTGACTGTCTGGCTTTCTTTTTCCATAATGCTTCTTCTACTCTCATGATGCACTCGGCATCCCACGTACCTGATACGGGCCATCTATACTTTTCCTCTAACTCTTTGGTATACTCTACCCATAAATCTAGATATAATATGGCACTTATGCCATGCTTCTGATACATAAAATGACCTGGACTGTCCCTAGACGGGACAGGAACTGCTGCTTCTAACAGACCTTTTCTAGTTCTTAACTGACATAGTCTGGAAAACCACGGCATGACTGGACTGTAATCTAGACACAATACATTACACAATGAACACGATAATTACTTCACATTCATACCACGACATTAAAATACATGAATAACATTCAGAATAACAGTTCGAACAGAATACTACCTGGAATACGGAAAACAGAATACATGAATTTTCTCGAGAACAGAACTGACTAGAACAGGAACTAGATGCACTGCTAAAACAGTACTAAACTTACCGGTCTCATAAAGAGACACGTCAGGACCCGCATCCACCGAAGTGGACACTTCGTTTGGGATATGTGTACCACCAAAACCCCACGGACCAGAGTCAATTAGATTGACCCTGTCTAGATACTACCCCAGCAACGGTACTCACCGGGCAGCAAGAACGGAAGGCCTCGGACTGGACTGGACTGCTTCGACGCCGGACGGACGAACTTCAGACTTCTGTTACAGTTGGGCCTCCGGATACCTCGGACCTTGGACTCTCGGCTTGGGCTCTGGTCGGGACTCGCCGCGTTCCTCCACCGCCTCATCTGGATGCTGGACCGCCACCTCCGTCTCCTCCGTGGGCCTGAGGGATACTTGAAGCAGAAATATCTGCACGTGCACGGTATGGTTCCGTCACGGCTGCAGAGGGTCAGGGGGCACGCGTGGCTTCACCGGCGCGTGGGGAAAGGGCAAGTTCCTGTTCGGGCGCCATTATGTGGTAAATAAATAAATAATACCTCTATTTTTGAATGGATAAATGAATAACAGATAGCTCAATAAATAAGAGTCAAGATTCGAGGTAGTAGGAGTTTGCAGGTTTAATACAGCATAAAGGACAGGAACAGGACAACCTGCACGGGAACAGGATGGCAGCTGCCGGGGGCAGGATCTGAATCGGCACGCTCTGGGGAAAGGACTGGCGTAACATTTAATAACAATACACAAGCATATATAGTAAAACAGTTGCATTACAGTACATATGATAGGCGGAGCAGTGGGTGTGGTCAATAGCAGTCGCGAAAGATAAGAGTGAAAATGGGTGTAACAGGGGCGTATACATAGACATGTGATGTAAACGTAACAGAATATGTCATAAATGGGGCGGAAACATGGAGGGGGCTACCTAAGGAGCCGGGACCTCTAACCTAATGGTGCGCGCAAACTGACAATGACGTGTTACTAGGAGAAGCTGGGGGCTATGAACTCTGTGCTAGGAGTAGAGACTGAAGTCTGGAGAGTCAGGGCGACATGTACCTAAACAGTATCTAGTATCTGATGTTTAGAGAACATGTTGATATAAACTAAGAGTCAGGAGGGGAGAGGCTAACGGACTCTAAGAGTAGTGCATGCATTATTCTACATGTAGTGCGTGATGAAGAATATTAAATGACCATTAAATGCAGTATTTCTCTTACATGGAGACGTAAAGGCTAGACTATGACGGTAACTATTGATGCGATTCAGTAGCTTTAAGAATGCAGAGAAGGAGGGCTGGACTGATAACTAGGATCATAACATACTCTTGGCAGACTCAGAGGCAGAGCCAGGCTGAACCGGGCACTGCGAGGCAGGAAGTAAGTGAAGGGTCGAGGATACAGGTGGGGGCTGTATCGCTCCTCAGCGAGGCTCAGGAGACAGGAGCTGAATCTGGTGTCCGGGCCCTTTTGAGGCCTAGAAACGGGGACTTTACAATGAAATAACGTGCACACTGAGAAACGTGGCAACGTAACTTTACATAGGTCTGATACTCGTAGCTTTCACGAGAACTGGAAACTGGCATACTAGTGATGGACACAACTGTAATTGCGTCTTCAATCAAACATGGGGGATACATATGCATATTTAATCATGCACACATAACATAAGATGGAGGACTCGTAGGGACACAGAACATGGCAAAATTTACTTTTCCACAATTCTTTCACAAAAGCTAGGGGAACCCCTCCTTTGATTGATCAAGGGAGATAACATAACATACGGTACAGGTTCTCTCTTGTATGATACTTTTTTTAAAAGTGTGTAAATTGTTCCATGGTAGACAAGTCATTGCAAATCCTAGGGCCTTCTCTATGTTAGAAATGTAGCCCTAAGCATCCTTGGGAATCAGTTGCAATTGAAATTGATATTATGGGACCAGTGGGAGTTCCACAAAAGTATATATTGATTTGACTTCACAATGGATGTAGTGAAGGAAGTAGATACTGACTCTGTTGGAACTTCTAGAACATGTTTTATTTTGCCAATAAAGCAAGGGGCTATTTTGAAGGCATTTGAGTGAAACATATGACTGCTTAGTTGTATACTGCTCGGGAGAGATTCAACTCTATAATTAAAGGATCAGCGATTAGAGCAATACAATTATTACACAACTTGGAAAGACCACGTGGGCTACCGGACTCTCTCTTTTTGTCGTTAAGAGAGGGAGCAATCCTAAGACCAAGTATAAACGGGATGGCTGTTCCAGACTGGCGTTCAACAATTGTCAGTAGAAGCAGCCTGTAGTGAGAGGATTGAGAGTCAACTAAAAGCAAATTGTATTAATATTGTTAAGAACAGCATGAGACTAGTGAGCAGCAAAGCTGGCGATTGTGTTTGGCTGAAGATAACGGGTCAGGGCATTAAGGGAGAGTCAGTTTTATGACCCCGATAACATTGCTGAGGTTTTATAAAATACAGTGAGGCTCTGTAATAGAAAAGTGTGGAATCTCAATTGTGCGGCTTGAGGATCAAAGGACATTTGAAAGAATTTTCAATGTAATATGTGAGTGTGATTTTGGATTCGTGGATGATGTTGAGGATGTAGGTGGTGTAAGAAGAGCGGAGGTTGATATTAGTTGTGGAGGCAGAGAGACACTCCACAATCCTCTGCAGAGGCAGATAATTTGGGATGTCTCTGGTGTTTCTTGTGATGCTGAGAATGGTAGTTTGGTAGGGAATCAAAGATCAAACATTAAGAGTGTGTTGGAGGTTGTTGATAATGGACAAGAGAGTGGTAAAAGAAACAGGAAACATTCGTTATGGTTACGGGATTACGTTTGTGGTAACAAACTGAATGCTTAATTTATATTGAAGTACTATGTATATATAGTATTATATTTAACTTTCCATTCGCGTGATTTTTATTTCATTGTACAAAGTCTATGGTTTCTTCATATATTATGAAAGGGACTGGATAATGAGGGTGATGGAATTCCATGCTGTGGAACTTTGGGGTAACTACCAGAATTCTACTCCGTGATACGTGAGAATTCTGACAGGCGAGAAGGGTTTGGTGAAGCAGGCTGTTAATTTTGTTCTTCAGGTGCAGAGTAAGTATTCATTTACGATTTAATTTTCACTGGGGAAAATGTTCTACCACAACACATTACCAACGCTGTTTCTAATAGAAACATTCCACTCAATTATCTTCGGAAGACATATTTTACATACTGTAGTTAGTTCTAGAATTAAAAAAAAAACTACGTATAATATTGTTGCAAAATTCCTGATTTCCAGTGTCAATTGATTCATTTTAGTGCTTGTCTTTAAATTTGCTGGCACCAAAATAGTAGGAAATCATTCTTGCTGTAAACCGTCTCAAGAATTCATTTAGTGTGTTATGCATTTTGGTAAATCCATTTAAAATTCTTGATGAAAATATACTATATTTTGTCTTTGTATGTTAATTTACCCATCCATTCCATTTTGAACGTAACCATATGTGTGTTTCTGTGCTTCAATTCCTTGCTGTATTTTCAGGCCATCTCGCCACCCTCTCGTTTCAACTACTGTTCTTACCTGCAGCCGCCAGAGTGACCCTGTAATGTTTTGGAACCCACTGCTCCTAGGGTCCTCCCATATGATGACATGCAAGATGATAAGCTTATAACAAAAAACGGTGCTGTTGCAAACATAAAACTGCTCGTTGTAACTTTTAAGCATTTGCCATTGTTGTATTTCTTTTGAGAAACTGCAGTGCAATTTGATAGCTTATTCTTTATTGCATTTCCCTCCTAAGGCAAGTTTCTAATCGCAATTCTTCTTAATATGATACATTCCTTCACGGTTTCTTTTTATCAGTTTTTGTTTGTTGTTTTTTCCCCATCAGATTTGGTTCCTTCACTTGTGAACACTTTACCTTGATGCACTTCTTGCCTAAAAAGTAAATAGGATAGTCAAAAGTAAAAACTGCCGGACTCCGCCCCTCTGTACTCGTCATTCAACGAAAGCAAAACAAGCAGTGGCGGAGGCAGAGCTTGTATTTCCACAGGAGACAACCACCCTTACATGTGCCCAAGTCTGCTCCCCCCCTCGCCCATCACAGGACTAGAGCTCTGCTGAACCTGTCCTGGGCCAAGGCAGTAAACGCCCCAAATCAAAACATATGTATCAGTGATATAAACGCACACGCCTTCTACAGTGATGTCTCCTCTGGTTTGTGCCACCAAGACAAGAAGCTCCTTCGTCTGGCACATGTGCAGGTGCAAAACCACCCTCCGACCACCTAAAAACTAAACTAGACTCCTTCATCCCTTTCATTAGCTCTTCGAGTTGAGCTGCTTATTAGTTCTTCTCCTCCGCCCCCCATGATGGAAGAGCGACACCCTTCCGCCCCTTAACACCAACTGCCCCTGCTCAGCTGGCATTATATATCTTGGAGGCTCCAAAAGATGTTTAGGTGACTTAATTGCAGGAGAGTGTTTCAGTCTCATTTTGGGAGTTGTTGAAAATGTCATGTCAGAAACCTCAATGTTGATCTCCCTGGTGACTTTGAGGACGGTCATGTCACTAGTGCTGCCACTGAGGACTAGTACAGCGACATCGAATGAGCAAACCTTAGCAACGGCGAGCGGTACCTTGCGAGTTGCCTGGATCATAGTAATGCCATGTGTCTCGGCCTCAACAAGTTGGTTATGGTGTTGATGTTGAACTCATCCGGATGGTAATCATGTTAGTGCCAATGCTCTTGACGTCAATGCCATGATCTTTGAAGGGAAATGGACCGATCAGCAGTGAGAATGATTCAATGATGGTTTCTCCCACCTCTGTAACTTTTTTCTGTCTCTCAACCGCCCTGTGTCCGGGCCCATAGGAGATCTTGTTGCTTTCCTAGTGGAACTAAAGTGTTCCTTGGAGGACTTTACGGTCTTGTCTTCTACTGAGCCCTCAGGTCTTCCAGCATGCTTTTCAACTTTTTCCCCTCTCTGTCCTTAAACGTCCTTATGGACATTTTTGGACAAAATTCTTTAAGGAATGAGAACAGGGCAGGCACAACACACACCTTGCTTGGGTCCAAAAGCATTTTTCTTCCTTCTACAAAAGGGACAATTCACCGAGGGATGGTTTTTGATAGAAAGAATACTTAAGGAGTGCAGGAAAAAGGCTGTATACTCTAGATGTTCAATAAAGATGTCAATGGAGAGCAAAGAGAAAAAAAAGGCTTCAAAGTGAATATTCTCCGAGATAAAGGCGTGAAGACACCCAGTGTGTTACTAGGATCCGTGTCAAATAAGCTAGAAAAAAAGAACTGACAGTGTAAGGCAATTACTAGTGCAATGCTTAATGGGTAGTGAACACTCCTGGAACCTTAAAGGTACAGGATACTATATCAATTCTTTAAATGCATGCCTACCAGCTGCACTTTATCTCATTCCTTATACAGAACATAGCATGTTTTTACAACAGGTACTGCAATTGAGAGTGAGAAAAGATTTGACAGCGCGCCTCCACCAGTACCCGCAGCAGACCACTCTCCGTCAACCATCACCTGTCTCTTTATACTAGGAACTCCTGTACCCCTCCTCACTCAACACCTCGCACGACTTTCGATGCCTGAGCTCACCCCTCAACTCGCTGACCACCATTCTCACCAGAGCAGACTGCCAATCTCCCCAGGACCTGGGCGCTAACCCCACACTTCGCTAGAAAGCCCTCCCCTACCCCCTTGTGAACACCGACCCACCCCGCGCAACCTTCCCCGATCCACTTTTCCCCTAGCACTCACCCGCTACCTCCTCACCAATTCTACCTCTACAGCGATTCTTAAACACTCCTCCCCCCCGTCCTACTCTCCCCCCTTACCTGCCCCGGAGGTCTCGCCTCCCCCCCACCCCAGCTTAGATGCCCCCGTCCACACAATTGGACACGCATCTTTGCCCCTCCTCCAACCACCTATCTCCCCAAGGGCAGAATACCTTCTCCATAACATTCCCACACAGCCTCTCCTTCAAAGCTAAAAAACGCTTCAAACAGAATGTAATTAAGCTACACCCCGAAACGCTAGTTGTTGACACCTACCACTGCACTACTAGAGGTCAGAGGAAAATTGACTTCATTTTCCACTCCAACAGACCTGACGTTTGGACAACGATCTTTTACTCATCCCTCCCCGTCTCCAAAACCACCTTCACAGAACATAATCGCAAACTAACTATCGCCCCTTTGACCCAACAGTCTCTGACTGGAGACATCTCCATCACCATCTATGAGAATGGCACCATTCTAATTCAGGCGAAAGACGAGAACCTAGAGTTCTTCGACTCTCTCTTCCCCACACTTAAGAGGGCCACTATCCACTACCCCCACAAAACCACCCCCCCACACATATTAGCTCATTACAAATTCCCAACCCTCAGATGTCCCCGCCACCCCAACGTCCCCTTTCTACTCGACCTAGTCACTCCGCCAATCAGACTACTCCTTCAGCCCTAGCTCCCCCTATTACTCAACTCCCGCCCCCCACCCCCCACCCCCAACCTTCCACTACTCAGCCACCCTCCCAGCCCCAGAGGACCTCCAACTCCTCTCTCCCCACCCCCGGAAGCACCCCTAGCTACCTATCCTCCGCCACTAGAGACCCACCCCAATTTCCCCACCCTTCATTGCTCTCCCACTCTGTGAATCCGACGTCCTCTTCCGCCCCAGCTCACCCTCTCCCTACACCCCCGCCCTCCTCACATCACTCCCTAACTCCCAGTAGTCAGCCCCCCACTCATCCCCAAAGGACCCCCACCCACCCTCTCCCCAGATCCCAATACACCACTAGCCCTCAACCTCCCCCACTGAGAGATCCTTCCCACCACAGAGATCCTCCCCTCCTCTCCCCCTCACCCGAGCTCTCACTTCGCCTCGACCTTATTGATGCTCAGATCGCGACCCTGATCATTAGCCTGAAGGAAACCCTATATGCCCTAGGGAACCTTCCCTACAGCCCCTCCTCCCCACATCCCTCCCCCCCTAGGAATGACTTTCCCACCACCAACTGGGTTCATCCGCACCCAAGCTCCCTGCCTCATCGCATTAAAGACCAGACGGAACCGCAAACAGTCAATCCCAGAAGAACTATAACCTCCCTCTCCCCCCAGGAAGTGAGCGCTCCCGTCGCCTCACCCGAACTCCCCCCGAACGAGTCAGCCCATGATCTGCTCACAAACTTGAATCACACCTCCTCGATACAAGTCATCACCGTAGTGGGTAGAGACCTCCCCCCCCGTAGAGCCACTAGACCTCCACTGTTTCTTTCATCCATACCCAGAGCCAAGCCTGACAAGCTAAAAGCGAAAGAAGACCCCCCCATTAACTGTATGCTTATTAACAGCCGGTCTGCAGTCAAACATGCTACGGAAATAGCAGAAGCCATCCTCTCTCATTACCTGGATGTAGCCTTCATCACGGAAACATGGCTAAACACCCTATCCCTCCCCATTCTGGACATGCTGGTGCCACTCGGCTTCTCAATTATCCGCAAAGACAGGCCCTTACACAAAGGTGGAGGCACAGCAATTATCCACAAGAATGACCTCTCCATCTCCGAAGCTCCCTCCTGCCTATACAGTTCCTTTGAATGCCTGTCGGTCAACATCAAATCTCACTGTCAGAGCTCACGGCAATGTCATCTCCTCTACCATCCCCCAGGCAATTCCAACGAATTTAAAGCTCAGCTCTCGGACCTCATCACCCAATCAGCACTTAACAGCGACAACAGTTTAATCCTAGGCGACCTCAATCTAAGATGGAATGAATCCAATAACCCACTGATTCAATCTCTCAACACCCTTCTACAAGACAATGATTTGATCCAACACTGCTCAGAGGAAACGCACTACAGAGGAGCGACCCTGGATGCCATCATTGCGAACAAAAATGCAATCTCGATTGATCACATCATCCCGGTGGACTGGTCAGATCACCACATCATTCTCTTTCACATCCTTCAGCCGGCCTATCCCTCACTCCCACCCAAGCCCCCCCTTAGTGGGTCAGGAACACTTCCAGAATCCCCCAAGACAAGCTAGAAGAAGGTCGCTCCACACTCCTCCCGAACACGACGGAGTCCCTCTCTACCTCGGAACTCACCTCGCTCTACCATTCGAATCTGGAACTCGCCCTGGATCAGCTGGCACCTCTAAAACTAAAAAAATCCAGAAGCATCCACTCTAGGTCTTGGTTCTCTACTGACATCAATGAGGAAAGAAGACATCTAAGAGCCATGGAAAGAACCTGGAGGACCAACCCCACCGCCCTCCATCGAGACCAACTCAAGACAGCACGCAAAAACTATTCTACCCACATCAAGAGCAAAAAGTCATCTTTCTTCTGCTCCGCACTAGACAATGCCAAAAACCGCCCTAAAGAACTCTTCAGAAAAGGGGGTGGTGATGAACAGAGTGCCTGAATTAAGCAGAACACTCCTACCCAGTCAAAAGATCAGGGCTTGATCCATCACCGTTTTTTAGCTCACTGCACCATCCCAGCTCAGAACTTGGCTATATGCAAATTAGTCTGTTCCTGTCCCAGTGCATGATGGTAACAGGGCAAACCAAACTACCAAGCCAATTCTTGTACTGGGAAGGAAACAAGCTTCCGGGGACCGGTTTCTGCCATTTCAGGCGTCGTCGGCCCGGCTTGCTTGAATCCTGATGGTGCAATGAGCAAGGGACTCACATCTGAGTATACCCTTCCACGCTTATGGTGGACAAAATGATTCAGAAAAGGGGGTGGTGATGAACAGAGTGCCTGAATTAAGCAGACCACTCTTACCCAGTCCAAAGATCAGGGCTTGATCCATCACCGTTTTTTAGCTCACTGCACCATCCCAGCTCAGAACCTGGCTATATGCAAATTAGTCTGTTCCTGTCCCAGTGCATGATGGGAACAGGGCAAACCAAACTACCAAGCCAATTCTTGTACTGGGAAGGAAACAAGCTTCCGGGGACCGGTTTCTGCCATTTCAGGCGTCGTCGGCCCGGCTTGCTTGAATCCTGATGGTGCAATGAGCAAGGGACTCACATCTGAGTATACCCTTCCACGCTTATGGTGGACAAAATGATTCAGAAAAGGGGGTGGTGATGAACAGAGTGCCTGAATTAAGCAGACCACTCTTACTCAGTCCAAAGATCAGGGCTTGATCCATCACCGTTTTTTAGCTCACTGCACCATCCCAGCTCAGAACTTGGCTATATGCAAATTAGTCTGTTCCTGTCCCAGTGCATGATGGGAACAGGGCAAACCAAACTACCAAGCCAAATCTTGTACTGGGAAGGAAACAAGCTTCCGGGGACCGGTTTCTGCCATTTCAGGCGTCGTCGGCCCGGCTTGCTTGAATCCTGATGGTGCAATGAGCAAGGGACTCACATCTGAGTATACCCTTCCACGTTTATGGTGGACAAAATGATTCAGAAAAGGGGGTGGTGATGAACAGAGTGCCTGAATTAAGCAGACCACTCTTACCCAGTCCAAAGATCAGGGCTTGATCCATCACCGTTTTTTAGCTCACTGCACCATCCCAGCTCAGAACTTGGCTATATGCAAATTAGTCTGTTCCTGTCCCAGTGCATGATGGGAACAGGGCAAACCAAACTACCAAGCCAATTCTTGTACTGGGAAGGAAACAAGCTTCCGGGGACCGGTTTCTGCCATTTCAGGCGTCGTCGGCCCGGCTTGCTTGAATCCTGATGGTGCAATGAGCAAGGGACTCACATCTGAGTATACCCTTCCACGCTTATGGTGGACAAAATGATTCAGAAAAGGGGGTGGTGATGAACAGAGTGCCTGAATTAAGCAGACCACTCTTACCCAGTCCAAAGATCAGGGCTTGATCCATCACCGTTTTTTAGCTCACTGCACCATCCCAGCTCCGAACTTGGCTATATGCAAATTAGTCTGTTCCTGTCCCAGTGCATGATGGGAACAGGGCAAACCAAACTACCAAGCCAATTCTTGTACTGGGAAGGAAACAAGCTTCCGGGGACCGGTTTCTGCCATTTCAGGCATCATCGGCCCGGCTTGCTTGAATCCTGATGGTGCAATGAGCAAGGGACTCATATCTGAGTATACCCTTCCTCCCTTGCTCACTGCTCCATCAGGATTCAAGCAAGCCGGGCCGACGACGCCTGAAATGGCAGAAACCGGTCCCCGGAAGCTTGTCTCCTTTCTGGTGAAGAATTGGCTTGGTAGTTTGGTCTGCCCTGTTCCCATGATGCACTGGGCCAGGGACAGACTAATTTGCATATAGCCAGGTTCTGAGCTGGGATGGGGCAGTGAGCTAAATATTGGTGATGGATCAAGCCCTGATCTTTGGACTGGGTAAGAGTGGTCTGCTTAATTCAGACACTCTGTTCATCACCACCCCCTTTTCTGAATCATTTGTCCACCATAAGCGTAGAAGGGTATACTCAGACATGAGTCCCTTGCTCACTGCTCCATCAGGATTCAAGCAAGCCGGGCCGACGACGCCTGAAATGGCAGAAACCGGTCCCCGGAAGCTTGTCTCCTTTCTGGTGAAGAATTGGCTTGGTAGTTTGGTCTGCCCTGTTCCCATGATGCACTGGGCCAGGGACAGACTAATTTGCATATAGCCAGGTTCTGAGCTGGGATGGGGCAGTGAGCTAAATAACGGTGATGGATCAAGCCCTGATCTTTGGACTGGGTAAGAGTGGTCTGCTTAATTCAGACACTCTGTTCATCACCACCCCCTTTTCTGAATCATTTTGTCCACCATAAGCGTGGAAGGGTATACTCAGACATGAGTCCCTTGCTCACTGCTCCATCAGGATTCAAGCAAGCCGGGCCGACGACGCCTGAAATGGCAGAAACCGGTCCCCGGAAGCTTGTCTCCTTTCTGGTGAAGAATTGGCTTGGTAGTTTGGTCTGCCCTGTTCCCATGATGCACTGGGCCAGGGACAGACTAATTTGCATATAGCCAGGTTCTGAGCTGGGATGGGGCAGTAAGCTAAATAACGGTGATGGATCAAGCCCTGATCTTTGGACTGGGTAAGAGTGGTCTGCTTAATTCAGACACTCTGTTCATCACCACCCCCTTTTCTGAATCATTTTGTCCACCATAAGCGTGGAAGGGTATACTCAGACATGAGTCCCTTGCTCACTGCTCCATCAGGATTCAAGCAAGCCGGGCCGACGACGCCTGAAATGGCAGAAACCGGTCCCCGGAAGCTTGTCTCCTTTCTGGTGAAGAATTGGCTTGGTAGTTTGGTCTGCCCTGTTCCCATGATGCACTGGGCCAGGGACAGACTAATTTGCATATAGCCAGGTTCTGAGCTGGGATGGGGCAGTGAGCTAAATAACGGTGATGGATCAAGCCCTGATCTTTGGACTGGGTAAGTGTGGTCTGCTTAATTCAGACACTCTGTTCATCACCACCCCCTTTTCTGAATCTAAAGAACTCTTCAACATTATTAGGAACCAAACTTCCATCCCTACGGCAGCCAACCTAGTAGCATCCAAGACCCAATTCGAAAACTTTGCAAGCTTTTTCAATGAAAAAAATCGCCAAAATTGATCGCTCATTCAGCACGAGCCCTGCACCCAACCTCAACCCTCCACTAACCCCATCTATCCTCTGGGCATCCTTCCAGCCGATTAAGGAAGAAATGATAAGCAATCTTATCGCCGCCGCTAAACCCTCATCTCACTCCCTCGATCAACTTCCCTCGAGACTGACAAAGGAATTGAAAAGCACTCTAGCCCCTATCTGGGCCAAGATCATCAACAGCTCCTTGAACGAGGGTTTCATCCCTGACTGCCTTAAACTAGGTCAAGTCACACCACTTCTGAAAAAACCTGGCCTGGATCTCACGGACTTGAACAACTTTAGACCGGTCTCGAACCTTCCGTTCCTAGCCAAAATTCTTGAAAGATGCGTGCTTTCACAATTAACCCAACATCTTGAGGATTCTAATCTATTGGACCCACACCAATCAGGGTTCAGGAAAGGCTGCAGTACTGAAACCGCAATCCTAAATGTCCTAGATGATCTGCACATGTCACTCGACTCCAACCAATGTAGCCTTCTCATCCTCCTCGACCTCTCGGCTGCGTTTGACACAGTGGATCATACCCTCCTACTCAACGCCCTCCGAGAGAGGGCGGGCATCGAAAAGACAGTCTTAAAATGGTTCTCCTCTTTTCTGAACAACCGCACTAAAAAAATAAAGATCAACAACTGCGAATCTGACCCCCTCCCCGTCAGCAGAGGAGTCCCTCAAGGGTCAGTACTCTCGCCACAACTCTTCAACATCTACATGGAACCCCTCACCTCAATTCTAAGGAACTCCAACATCCCCTTCCACCTTTACGCGGACGACACACAACTCTATTTGAAAACCACTTCGATCGCAGACATTCACAGACTGAATGCGACACTCGTGGAGGTCCAACAGTGGCTCGCAGCCAATCACCTCAAACTGAATGAAGAAAAAACAGAAGTTCTCCTAATTTCGAACAAAGATGAAAACCCACAAATAGTGGAATGGCTCAAAGCCTTAAATGCCCTCAACGTCTCTCTAACGCCAACAGACGCCGCTAAATCCCTAGGAATCACTCTCGATCCCAAACTGGACATGAACAAACACATCTCTAAAACCGCCAAAAGCGCGTTCCTGAACCTGAAACTCCTATACAAAATCAAACCCTTCCCCCCCCCAAAGACCTGAAACAGGCCACGCAGGCACTTGTGCTCTCCAGAATTGACTATGGCATCGCAGTGCTAACTGGAACTGCCAAGGCGCACCTAGGACCTCTCACCTCCACCCTCAACGCAGCAGCAAGAATGGTCACAGGAACTAAGAAATTTGACCACATCTCTCCAGCACTCAAAGAACTGAAATGGCTCCCGATTGACCAACGAGCCAACTTCCGCACAGCTTGCCTCACACATAAAGCCCTGCATACAGGCAAACCGGAATACCTGGCCTCCAAACTCAAAAGGGCGGGTCAATCCAGGAACCTCAGAAGCTCCAACACACTACTACTCATCCCTCTGAAATCACAGAAACGCAAAACCTCGAATAAATCCTTTGCGGGAAATGCCCCCAGGATCTGGAACGCCACCCCCCCCCCACATCAGAATGACCGTCTCATTCCCGCAATTCAAATCGCTACTCAAAGCCCTCTTCCTTGAACACTCTGGTGCCTTAGGAGGCCCCCACGCCGGACGGTCAAAGTCCCTATGACTGTCGTACTGACTCTATTTCCTGCTTGTTGTTCTTGATTCCTGTCTTGCTTATTATCATTTACTGCATATCTGTATTTGCTGTGAAGCGCTCTGATACCCTCGGGTCCAGCTAGCGCTATACAAAACTTAAATAAATAAATAAATAAATAAAAAATTTGTTTTCGCTTATATTTTAAAGTCTGGAAATTGGTAACCTTGCCTAGAATGGGCTTCCAGAAAGTGTTCAGCAGCATATAGACATGCTGAAGTCGTCATCTTTTTCTGATGAATTATGGTAAATTATGGACAAATATAAGACATATATTGTTGAAGAAGTGTTCTGGTCAACGTTCATCTATGATACAAAGTAGCAGCCAACTTCCAGTGGTGTAGGAAGGGGGGTGCGGTGGGTGCGGGCTGCCCCGGCAAATGGCAAAATATGTTTTAAACACATATTTTTGCCATTTTGTCAAGCTGGGTGGTGACGAGAAATTTTCTGCACCGGGTACCACCTGACCTTGCTACACCACTGCCAACTTCACAGGTCTCTTATCAGACGGTATGTTTCTTGAATGGCCACTGATTTCACATGCCTAGTCAAGGATAAGTTCAGGAGTGTTGAGGGAATGTGTTGCCATAAAATGTAGTGAAGAACAAATATGCTGTGAAACAGTTTACAGTACCTTTGCATGCAAATGCAAGTACCGGATTCTAACAGGCCTAGGAGGACTGGAGGGAATGAAGGCCTACTCTATCTCCCACAGGTGCAAATATGAAAGTCCCTCAGATTAAATAACAAAGTGCAGACTTCTGTCTACCTCTGTGGCAGCCTTGTGAGCAGCTGGTATTTGGGTCATTTGTGTGCAGAAACCAACACGCTCCTTAAATGCATCTAGCCCCAGCCGACCATGGTATCTATTGCTATACAGGCCTTTAAATGTGGTGGAGAAGGCACAGGAGGGCAGAAGGCTTTGGAAGAGAGGGAGTTACAAAACGGATTGAATGCTGGCAGTAGTGCTTGCATACAAATTGGGCTTATAGGATTGGGTAACTTGGTTTCTGGTATGAAAATTGTTCTGCACCTACCTGGTAATGTGAATTCTGACATGACAGTGTTACTGTTCATATCTGGGCAATGTGCATTCTATGGCAGGACCGGAGGCTTCGGATTATGCCTTCTTCCTTCGCTTTTATTTTCCACAAAGCATCTAAAAACAACAATAAAAACTACATTTTCCCATGAACACTTGGGAAAGAAAGATTTCAACATGAGTCCTTCCATTATGTCCGCACTCCTGCCAGCTCCCATAATGCCTCAACGCTGGTTCCTCTTCCTTCGCTGCTCAGCAGCAAGTTAAGTCGTTTTTCTGCTTTCTCCTGGGTTTTTGGGGTTTCTGTTGTGCTTTTGTCTGTGAGGATTTGGCGCTTGGCAGATCTTTATTTGCAGATTTCCCTGTCTGTCGCGGGCTGCGTGTGCGCGCCTAACGCGACTTTAACCCAGTTTTGGATCGCTGTGCGGTGTGGTCTCCCGCCACCAGGGGGTAGTCTTCTGAGCTCTGTGGTTTGCACGAGTGGGTGCCCCGTAGAGGGAAATTCAAGCGCGCTCACCACAGGCTGTTGACTCCCCGTTTTGCCACCCGGTGTGACACCGAGGGGTAGGTTGGCCCGCTAATTACATTTCACGCCCAGTGGGGTCTGTATTTTTCTATTCTGACACCCTGCGGTGTCGCAATTCAGGCGCCTGGTTGTGGTGCTGTGGGAACACTGTAGCGGGTGGCTGCCCCATATAGGGTTGGGCTGGAGTGTTCCCCTAGGGCTCTGCCCGTCTATTGTGTGCCATAGAGCCACCCATATTGGTCTGGGCCCCCTCCCAGTTCGAAAGCTAAGCCTGTTGGGCGCACTTATTTACTGCTGCCAGACGCTCCTATTCCCCTGCTGAGCCTAAGTTAACTCATCATGCAGGACGAGCGTGGCCAGTATCACGAGGAAGACCCTCTTAATTATGTCCCCTTGGAAGATGACTTCTATCAGGCGGTCGACGATTCCATTTATAGGGCGGTAGATCAGGCCATGGCCCCCTTAGAGCAGCGCCTCACAGCGAAGATGGAAGAGGCCTTTATTAAGCTAGCAGCCATTGTGCCTCAGGCACCTCTCCCTACCCCCCCTTCCTCATCCCCCCGGCCAAGAAGCCCTGTCCTGTACAGAGGGGATGGACGCTGAGGCGTTTGCGCGTTTAAAACACGCGTTTGCAGCAACGGAGCTGTCCCAGCCCTCCCCACAGTTGCCCCCGGCGGAGGCTTGCCCTCCTTCTCCCGGGACTGCCTCCCATGTTACCGGGGACGATGGGGACTCCCCCGATTCTGATAAAGAAGCTTGTTCATCTAGGTCCTGGCTCCCAGCTCGGGGTAGGGCTTTCAGATATGCTGGACCCGGATCAGATCGTCCACCCTCGATCTTTGGACTGGGTCCCTGGGGACAAGGTGGCCCAGTATGTCGCAAGTCGCCTGCGTAAGCCAGTTGACAAGGACTTTCGCAGTCGCCTGCGGGCGGAGTGCCCGCGCCCCTCCTTGGAGGGCAAAGTGGCTTTGACACCGGACATTGATCCGAAAATGGCGACCTTTTTAGCCAAGTTCATCAGGGACCCGAAGAAGGGCATAGACCGATCGTGGCGCCGTTGCCAGGATAAGCTGCTGGATGCTGTGGGGCCGGTAACAAAAATCCTGGATATGGCAGAGAAGGCCAAGGTGTCTGGTGATCTTATCTCTCCGGAGGTTTTGTCTAACTGGGCGCAGAGGGTGATTGTGTTCCTAGGGAACGCCAACTGCGCGTTGTCCACAGAGAGAAGGAGGTCCCTCCTTATTAAGATTGACCCCAAGTTGGGGGACCTCGCCTCATCGGAGGCCGGAGCAGTGGCGCAAGGGGGCCTGTTCGGGGACCCCTTCGTCAAGGAGCTGGGCAAGTTCGTGGCCACATTTACTTCCCTGGACAGGGCACAGTCTAACATTAAAAAAGTCTTTACCCCTCGGGTTTTTGACAAGGCCGGACGTGGCAGGGGCCGCTCGTTCGGCCGTGGGGGAAGCTCAGATCGGGGCAAGGCTCCGGGCGGGGGAAGTTCCAGGACAATGCCCGCTTCAACAACTTTTACCCCACGAGAGGACAACGGTTCCGTGGCCGTGGAGGTCAGAGAGGCCAGCAACAAGGTGCTGGAAGACGTGAGTGTACTGCCCTCAGCGAGTTTGCGGGTTGGGGGGTGCTTGGCACAGTTTTTCCCGGCCTGGGTGTCCCTTACCAACGACGCTTGGGTGCTGCAGACGGTGCAGGGCTTCCAGCTGGAGTTCCATGGCCATCCTCGTCAGCCTCAGTGCCACCATCCCATTTCCTTTTCACAGCAAGATGCAGACATAGAGCGCGAAGAGGTTTTCGCCCTAGTTCAAAAAGGGGCGATTTGCTGCGCGCGCGAGCATCCGGGAGGTTTCCTCAGCAACCTCTTTTTGGTCGAAAAGGTCGGTGGTGGACGTCGACCGGTTATCAATCTAAAGGAGTTCAACGAGTGGTTGGTATATCGCCATTTCAAAATGGAGGGTCTACATCTCCTGCGGGACGTTTTGCCACCGTCGGATTGGATGGTCAGGCTTGACCTGAAGGACGCCTACCTTACGGTCCCTATCTTTCCCCCCCATCGACGCTTCCTACAGTTCCGATGGGACGGGCTGATTTACGAATTCACCACACTCCCTTTCGGTCTATCCTCCGCGCCGTGGTGCTTCACGAAGGTTCTTCGACCGGTGGTGGAGTTTCTACGGGCGCGAGGGGCCAGGATGATAATGTACTTGGACGACATGCTGTTTTTGGATCAGTGTCCCAAGCGGCTTTCGTCCCAGTTGCAGACAGCGATCAACCTTCTCCAAGGTTTGGGCTTCATCATCAACGAGGGGAAGTCCCTCCTCGTTCCCGTCCAGTGTGCGACCTTTTTGGGGTTCAGTATAGACTCCGTGGCCTCCACTCTCAGCCTGCAGACCAGGAAGATGGCGAAGATCAGGCACGAGTTATGCCAGACTTTGGCGAAAGCCCAGATTTCACTGCGTCAGTTGCCACGGTTAGTCGGCCTCCTTTCGTCATCAATTCAGGCAATTTTTCCAGGGCCCTTGCATTACCGGGCCAGGCAGCGCCTGAAGGCTTACCATCTTCGGCAGGGCCTAACGTACTCGCAGATGATTCCGCTATCGGGGGAGGTGCGGGACGAGATGAGCTGGTGGCTTTCCCACATGGAGGCCTGGAATGGGCGTGCGATTTTCGGTTCGGCACCAGATGTGGTAATCGAGTCGGACGCCAGCCGTTCCGAATGGGGGGCCCGGTGCGGAGAGTTCTCCACCGGTGGAGCCTGGTCTGCTCAGGAGCCGTCATTGCACATCAACTGCTTGGAGTTACTGGCAGGGTCTTTTGCCGTCCAGTGCTGGACGAAAGACAAGGTGCAGTCGTGTGTCCTTCTCAGGATGGACAATGTTTCGGCGGTCAGGTACATCAACCACCTGGGGGCACCAGGTCCCGGATGCTGGTGGACCTAGCCAAGGATTTCTGGCATTTCTGGCTGGAGCACCGGGTTTCGGTTACAGCGGAGTACCTGCTGGGTCAGGAGAAGAAGGTGGCGGACTGGCACTCCCAACACCTCCTGGACTCCAGCGTCTGGAAACTGGATACGCAGGTGTTCTCTCTCCTGTCTGAGTCTTGGGGTCCCTTTTCAGTGGACCTATTTGCGTCACAACTGGACCATCAACTTCCGAGGTTCTTCAGTTGGTGCCCGGGCCTTCTGGCGGAGGCAACAGATGCTTTCTTGCAGGACTAGTCCAAGGAGCGGGGACATGCGTTTCCCCCGTTCTCCATGGTAACGCGAGTGTCGGCGCCATGCGGCGGACGTAGTCCTGATCACTCCATGGTGGAGATCTCAAGTCTGGTTTCCAGTTCTTCTGGAATTTTCTTGGGCTTTTCCTATCCTACTCCCCCACTCTCCTCACATTCTGCTCAATCAGGACAAGGTTCCCCACTGGTTAGTCCAGGAGGGGTCCCTGAGACTGATGGCCTGGAGGATCTCCGGCGTCGCTGGACGCTCCCAGGCCTTTCGGGAAAGGCTGAAGACTTACTCTCCAAAGCATGGGCGGATAGCACGACCAGGAGGTATAGATCAGCCGGGCATCGATGGCGTCGTGGGTGTCTGCGACGGACTGTCTATCCCGTGGGGGCAGATGTAGTGCACATCCTGAAATTTCTGGCAAGTTTGGCGGAGGATGGGTTGGCGTATAGGTCAATTAATACATTCCGCTCGGCAATCTCATGTCATGGTTCAGGGGTCCCCAGTGGGGGAGCATCCTTTGGTATGCTGTCTCCTGAGATGGATTCGCCTCTCGATCCCTCCGGAGCCACACTACTCAGTCCTTTGGGACGTGAACAGGGTGTTGAACCTTTTTCTTTCGTGGCAACCAAACAGGTTCCTTTCTCGCAAAGAGGTAACAGCCAAGTTGGCTATGTTGTTGTGCCTGGTGTCTTGCAGGCGAGTGTCTGATGTGAGAGCTTTGGATATCTCGGCCAGGGTGTTCTCGCCAGATTGTGTTTCCTTTACAGTGAGTAGACGAACGAAATCGCACACAAGAGTTATCTCTTATCCGGCTTTTCCAGATTCTCCTAAGTTATGCGTAGTGCAATGCCTCCGTGCTTATGAAGAGATGACTGATGACTCCCGCCCTCAGGGCGAAAGACAGATGCTCATTGCGTTACGCAAGCCTTACAAGGCAGTTTCTTCACCAACCATCGCCAGATGGGTGCGTTGGGTTATGCAGGAGGCGGGGATTGATACCAAGCAGTTTGGTGCTCATTCAGCCAGAGGGGCGATGGCCTCAAAAGCATTTGCCCTAGGGGCACGTCTGGAGGATCTGATGCGAGCGGACGATTGGTCCTCAGATTCCACTTTCAAAAGGTTCTATTTCAAGCCAGTGTTAGAAGTGGCGAGGGTAGTTGTCGACAAGCTTTGAACTAGCATAATCCGAAGCCTCCGGTCCTGCCATAGAATGAAAATTTGCCCAGCCTTGGTGTTGGTAAGTTTCAATTCTATTAAGGACTCGGAGGCGAGGATTATCCCTCCCAATGACTTCGGAGAAGTGGACCCTCCCCGTATGGTTGTAAGTAATCTATTTTTCTTTGAACTGTTTCAGCTTATTTACCGTTGATGCATTGTGAAAGCATTCTTTGATGTATTGGAATTGGTGTCCGGAGGTTCAGTCATTGACACTGCCTCTTTTGCAGGAAATGATGGTCCCAAACAGGATGCATGAAAACTGTTCAACGTGTGCTTGGCGCGAAGAAAGAGGAAGAGGAACCAGTGTTGAGGCATTATGGGAGCTGCCAGGAGTGCGGACATAATGGAAGGACGCATGTTGAAAATCTTTCTTTCCCAAGTGTTCATGGGAAATGTCGTTTTTATTGTTGTTTTTCCCTGCTGTGTGGAAAATAAAAGCGAAGGAAGAAGACATAATCCTCGCCTCCGAGTCCTTAATAGAATTGAAACTTACCAGCACCAAGGCTGGCCAAATTTTCATTCTGGTATGATTGCCAATGGTGCTATATAAACCAGGGTAACATGGAGGCTTGCACTGCAATAGTTCATCTTGGACAATACGACAGTGGTGCTTTACACACAGGGTCAGTGTACTTCTGGATACAGATGGGGTGTTTTACATACTCTGGCATGGTAGGACCTGCCTTATAATGGGACATTGATGAAACTGGAGTCTGGCACTACTTGCAGCCTAATTGATGGCTCCTTGACATTAGCGTTAACTGCACCAGTCCTATCAACCCTAACACCAAGATTGGCTTTCTGAGCAGCCTATTTACGCAATAAGCCGTCTCCTCTCACAATGAGCAAAACTGGCCTTTTTGAGTATTGGAGATCACTTCTTAGAAACTGGTATTTTTAGCTGCACTCTTGTATACTTGAGTGGCACATTTGAAAGATGGCATATTTAGCATTAAATTAATAGAACCACAAAGTGTTGAAAGACTCTTGATTGGCATGCCACAGTGATGGACATTATGTTCTGACACATGTGAACCTTGTGCTGCTTCTCTTGGCATAGGATTCTGTGCAGAAAACAGCATGTGATTGGTGCTGTATGTGCTTTGATATTAGAATTTGTTTACTGTGTATCGATTTATTTTTTTATATCTGGGACATAAATTTGTTCATAGACACATACATGCTTTCGTGTTTTTTTAGAAATACTGCTTGTGGGTGGTATGAAGTACTGGAATAGTCTATTAGTGCAACAAAACAACAGTAGAGGGAGTGTAGAGGAAATTATAGAATCACCCTCCTAACTAGTGTACATAAACAAAGAGATTCTATCAATGTGTAGTGAATTTTTTAGTTTTTAACGTTTGGTGAATGTCTAATACGTGAGTTACGAACTAGGCTCTCTCTTGGAGTGACAAGACGAGGGCACTATGTGCTTTTAAAATACCCCTCACACACTAAGAATCCCATAGTGTCATGCTTCATCATTGGGGTCTTCCCGTCCCTCTACGGGGCGGGGCGTGCTACGACCTACGGACTACGCAGGAGCACTGATTTGTTGTGACAAAGGCTATGTGTTAGTGCAGTGTAAGTGTGATCAGTGAAGTGTAGGGACCTAACTCAGTGAGTGTAAGATAAAAAGTAAAAATTCCCTGGCAAGTAGAAAAAATATATTTTATTAGCTTCTCTGGCTGGGAACATTAAAAAAGGGGTTTGTGAGGTAGGGCCATTAGCTCACTACCTGGTCGACATGTTTCATAAGCAGTCCCCTACTGCTTATTCATCAGGACCTCTAGTGGTCCCTACAGATTAGGACTCAGTTCTAAAGTAGTATGCCTGTTGTCCTACAAACTGGTAGCAAAAATCGGCCACCCGTTTGAGCTTCTGGGCATGAGTTGGCCCTTAGTGAAGCATGAAAAATAATGACCTATTTGGTCTCTGTAAAGGAAAAAGGGAAAGAAAAATGCAGGACATATTGTCAAAATGGTTATCACATTCTTGTTAGAAAACACTGTATTCTATCAAGGTTCACATTTGCCAATCGGTGACCTCGTTTGTCTGGAGCGTTAAAGTCATGCTTCTCAGAGAGGGAGGGGGCAGTATTATGCTCCTAATCACTCGTTAATAGACAAAATGATCTGACGAGTAACATTGGCCACACGTACATGTATAAGTAGACAAGTTCTATCTCACAAATTACACACACACTCGACTCAATACATTCAGTTAGCACCTTTACGATTAAGGACTTGGGGAGCATCACGATCCGAAGGACCGTTGGAATTATTGGTAAAATTATTGTTAAAAAAGGCATTGTCTTTGTCAGTTGACCAAATAAGAGTGGTTCATACATACTCGTTCAACAAATGTCAATTGCCCCATGAGCTGGCAGGCGAAGGGTATTCCACGTGGTAAAGTTACTGGATTTTGTGCAATGCCTTATTCCTACCCATGTGCCGCTCTGAAGAATAGGAGCGTGCCGTTTCTCCCCGTGTTATAATCCAACTGCCGGTTGTGTTGTCATCGTCAATTGAGGTTAGCGCTGGCAACTAGTGCGCCGACCCAAGATGGCCGCCGGACGTGGAACAGAGGGAGGATGTTTTGAAAGTATTTCTTCTATTTCTATATCGCAACCCAGAACACAAAATATATCTTAAATATGTATCTTTTCGGTTGGTACTTGTTATACAGTGTATTATTAGAAAGAGAAAAATGTCTCTGGGAGGCGTTGTCTTCTGTTGAGGAAATGTTAAGATCACAGAATACTATTATAAATAATCACGAAATCGATACTTTTTAGACAATAGCTTGTTCCGTGTAGTCACAAAAAAGGGGGTAGTCACAAAAAAGGGGGTCATCAATGGCAGTCTGATGGAAATAGGGGCTGAGTAGCAAGTAGGAATGTTTTGCTAAGTGCGAATAGGGGAGCAGAGTTTAATAAAGGACCCAAGTTGAGTGTCGAATGGGAATGGCAAGTGAAAGTGGTGGTTGTTCATTATCCACTTTTCACGTGCTAGTTTGGCAAGTACGAAGCATTTTATTAGGCAGGAAGGGTTTTATAATTGGCCCCAGGGAATTTCATCGTTCAGGCCGATTCTGTTGGACTTAATGCGGAAAACCCACCTCTGTTCCTTATCAAGAAGGCGTTCCTCATTGTCAACCTGTTCGATTACTGTCCATGAAATGTCCTCAGGTTTGTGGCCTCTTTCTAAAAAATGAGTCGTCAATTTTGTACTTGATTTCTTGCATTTTATCGTGCTTTTATGTTCCCCTATTCTGAGTTTTATAGCCCTACTTGTCATACCGACGTATTCCAGGTGACAGGGGCAGGTGATGAGGTACACCACATTGAAACTGTTGCAATTACTGAAGCATCTCTGCTCCCAAGTGGTCCCATTGCAGAAAAGCAGTTTCTTGCTTTTTTTAGTTAAACAGCAAACTTTGCAATTCCCACACGGATGGTGTCCTTGTACAAAGTTGGGATTCTTCAGGGTGTTACTTTTCTCGATTCTCGGTCTCGTGTGTACCAGTGTGTCTCTTATGCTTCGCGCCTTTCTGTGGGAGAAGATGGGTTTCGGTATCTGTAAACCCCCACTATTGAGGATTCTCCAGTTCTTATTGACAATTTTAGTCACCTGGTTGGAGCTTGTGTTAAACGTTGTTATACAGATAGGTCTTTGATCTTCTTCCTTCTGTACCTTATCTTCAAGTAGGCTCTCTCTGCAGTTGTTTTTAGCCCTTTTGTATGCCTGATTGATGATCTTTTCGGGATATTGGCGGATTTCCAACTTCTTCCGTAGATCTCTAGATTGAATTTTGAAATTCTCAATTTCTGTGCAGTTTCTGCATAGGCGCAGAAACTGGCCATAGGGTAAATTGTCCCGCAGATGTTTCGGATGGAAGCTCTGGTACATTAACAGGCAGTTCTTAGAGGTGCTTTTAAAATGGGTAGTGGTCATCAGCCTACCATTCTTAGGGAAGATGTTCAAATCTAAGAAAACAAGATTACTGTTCGAGATAGTGCTCGTGAATTTGAGAAAATCATCCTGGAGGTTCAGCCAGGTGAGAAACTGTTGGGCAGTCCTCTCATCTCCATCCCAGATGATAAGGATATAATCGATGTACCTTTTCCAGGTCTTGATGTTGTTTCTGAACGGATTACGGGAATTTAGTATCTTTGTTTCCTCCAGATGATGCACATAGAGATCAGCTATGCTGGGAGCAAATGTGCTCCCCATGCTGTTCCCGTCCTTTTGGAGGTATATGGTGCCATCGTATTCGAAGAAGTTCTCTTTTAATGCTAAAGAGCAACACTCCATAATCACGTTGCGTGGGGTTTGGTATTCCCAGTCGTCTTCAAAGAGGACATCTTCGATGATCGCGAGGGTTTCCCTATGTGGCAGACTCGTGTAGAGGCTCTCCACATCACAACTGATTAACAGCTGGGTGTTTGGATCAAACCTTGAGTCCTCTAGAAGGTTCAGCACATCTTTTGTGTCCCTAAGGTAGGTTGATGTCCGTTGGACCATAGGTCGGAGAAAAGCGTCGGCAAATTTCGAGACTGGTTCTAAGATTGAACCGATCCCCGAGACGATTGGAAGGCCCGGGGGATTGTCCAGGTTCTTATGGATCTTGGGTAAAGTGTACAGGTACGGGATCTTGGGATTCTTTTGACATAAGAAATCTCCTTCTTTTTTGGTAATCCAATTGTGGGCCAATGCCTCTTCTACCATTGTGTTGATCTTGATTTTGATGCTCTCAGTAGGGTCCGCTCGGAGGATTTCATAGTTTCATTGGTCTTGTAGGAGTCGCATACACTCATTGTGGTATTGTATCTTGCTTTGTATTACAGTGGCACCCCCCTTGTCCGCTGGTTTGATTATTATTTCTTTGTTATTGCTTAGTTCTTGTAGTGCTTTCCGCTCTTCATTGGAGATATTCTGGAATGTTCGTGCACCTGATGGTTTGAGATCCTCAAAATCCTTCATAACAGCCTTCTCGAATGTAAGGAGTTCAATTGGTAATGTATTGTCCATCGGAGTGAATCTGGATTTCGGTTTTAAACCGGTGTCACCTTTTTCTGTTACAACCTCTTTGTCTTTAAAGAAGACTTGCAGTTTCAGCCGTCTCATGAATTCCTGCATTTCTTTGCAGAGATTGAATTTATCCTTGTTAGCAGTCGGGACATACCCTAAACCTTTCTCCAATACTCTTCCTTGGGATTCAGACAGTTCAATGTCTGTAAGGTTGACCACGAGGCTTACTTCTGATTTTTCGATGCCCCCGTCATGCTCCTTGTGGACACCCTCTGCGTTTCTTCTTCCCCGGTGTTCCAATGTACATTTGTTCCTCTTCTGTTTTGGAGACAATATTAAGCCCACATTCTTCTGGAGAGGGTCAGGTTTGCTTGCTATGGTCACTCATGAGATGGAATGTGCACTGGTTACAAAAGGTTTGCGAGGGCTGATACAATTCGCTTTCGGCCCTGGGCACAGAGTATTCACATCATCATCTCACACCTGGGCAAGACTCAGATGATTGTGACTTGAGGCACACTGGCTTGCGTGTCTAGTGAGGCTTACCTCACATGTGACTGGTTCAACCCCAGGACCATTTGGCTTTCTGTCACTTTCCTTACTGGCCAATACCTTTCAGTTGTGAGTGAACATAAAATGAAAAAAAAAGCCCTTTGGCCTTTGGGTGCTCTGGTCGGCACTCACAAGACTTAGCCAACTTTCCCAAGCCTCACTCGGCTGTAATGTTTAGCGATTTCTGAGGTGCTAGATGTGTAGGCAATCCCAGAATGGCTTTCTGTTCTGTGCTTTGTTTATTTGACTGGCTGCTAAATGAAGTGGCTGAAAATGTCAAATCTTTGAGGATAATCATTTTGAACTTTATCGCATTTGCACACATTGAACCATTTAATGTGTTAGTGATCCCCCTCTGATCCATCACGTGTGCGGTGTTTAATTTAGAAAACAATTGAGTAAAGCTAAAGATTTTCCTAGGTGGCAGCATCTAGTGCCACCTACTGCTGGCACTGCCCACTACAACCACTGGTACTGCACTTATTTTTCCGTCCTTCTCTAATTTTTCTGAGCAAAAGAACAATGGAATTAACCCAGATCTCTTGGGGGTGAATGGTAGATTTATTCAGCATTTCGTCCATCATTTGTTGCTGCAGCACTTTTCACCCTCGGTGGAATGGGTATGCCCAGACGTGGGCCCCTTGCTCGCTGTGCCACTGGATTCAAGCTAGCCTGGCTGATGAGTGGTGATACCCCGAAACCGGCCCCAGGATTCTTGTCTCTGGTCCAGGGAGGACCTGACGTAGCAGTTCGGGGTGGACTGTTCCCATGAGGAACAGGTCAAGACTGATTTGCATATAGCTGGGTCCAAACTGGGGTGGCATAGTGAGCAAAAGAACGATGGATTTAGCCCAGATCTCTTGACTGGGGGTGAATTCAGTATTCCGCTCATCGTTTTTTGCTGGAGCCATACACAGCGCTCCACATATCCGCAACAAGATTTGCATAGCACTCTTGAAATATCAATACATAGGTTCCAATTTACCATTTAGTTCAAATAAGCAGTGTGTTGTAACTATGACCTTGTTTCACCCTCGCCCTTCCCCTTCCCTTTCCCCCCTCCTTGTTCAGGAAAGTTGGTATCATCCATGTGTCAGCCGGGCGCTCGCTGTGGAATGTTGACACAGTGACCCAGGCTTTGTGTGTGACAAGCTGACGGCAGTCTACTATGAATCTTAAGGCAATAAAGCAACTCAGTTATACTCCACGTTGTCTCTCCTTACTACATCTTTTCTGGCGACGAGGGTGAGGAAACTGAGCCAGGGACAGTGACTGTCGTTTCCCTGGAACCGTGATTGCTTGTCATCCAGAGGAGCAGTTTGGCGCCTGCCACCAGTGTCAAGCGAGGAGGTCACCGCTTCACTGGAAGGAGCAAGAAGAAGTCACGGCAAGTAAGGGTATTCTGTTGAGCTACCCCAGCGTAGTGCAGCCCTCTTGAAATGTGCCGGCTTTGATCGGGTGTCAAATCGGACATCGCGAGGGGTGTAGCGATCTTGCCCCGTGATCGTGAGAGGGTGATGTTAGCTGTTGTGGTATAAGCGTGAGCGCTATTTTCGGGTGTCTAATCGGGCATCGGTGGGCAGCTAGGGAAGGAGTGCCGTGTAGCGCATGCTGTGTGAGGGCGTTTGCAGCAGGTCACAGACTTGAGGGAAGGCAAGCACAAGCTCTGTCTAGGAGAGAGAGTGGCCACCGTCTCTCTCAGTGTCCATTCTGAGGAGAATTGTCCTTCGCTTGCCACGGTGGTGCATCGGTGCGCTTTAAGGCATCCCAGCGTGAGGCACGGGAGTGCGCAGCTCTGACTGAAGGCGCTCGCCCTGCATTCTCATGAAGCAAAAGAAAAGAACCTAGCAGGGTGCTTACCATCGGGAAATTCGAGCGTGGAGAGGCTTGCTTCAGCGTGAGGTTGCCACCTCGGCAGAAGCGACGACCATTTTACTCGTTTCGCCGTTTCCTGTGGGAACATCTCCCGTTTGTACACAGCCCAGCCGCCTGGTAAATCTCCTCACGCAGGCACTCGATGAGGGAAGCCCTCAGAACAGGAAGTCGACGCCAGTTCTTGGGAGCGGAAACCCGAGAGGAGAGTTAAAAAAAAAAAAAAGTGCCAGTAGAGGCAGAAAGGGGACTATACTCTCGAGTGTGAATCACTACAGACAGATCTGGTGCTACTAACTGTGTTCAGATAAAAGCAAAGGGAGAATAAGTGTGGTGGTTAAAGCTTATGGGTGAAGTTCATGAGCGGGCATTCCTCCTGAAAGTAAAAGAAATAGAATCTTGTTTTTTTGGAATCAAGACTAGCGTGAAGTAGAGAGTTGTATGGCCATGGCAGGAGCAGGAATGAGCCAGCCTCCCCCTTTCCTTAACGAGTTGGGTGAACCAGTGATTCCTTGGAGAAGGTGGGAAGGAATATTTAAGTCATACTTGATAGCTATTGGAGGTAGTAACTACACCAATGTGCGTAAACAACATATTCTGTTACACAATTTAGGTACTCATGGCAGGAAAATATATGAGGACATTACGGGTAGACTGATTGAGGATGAAGAAGAGGTGGTAGAGGAAGGTGTTAATGTCTACGAAAGCACCCTGAGAGAACTAGCAGCTCATTTCAAGGAAAAGATAAATGTGGTAATGGAAAGGCATAAGTTCTTTAAGAGGGTGCAGAAGAGAGAAGAGAAAGTGAGCAATTATATAGCTGTGTTGAGAGGTCTGTCAGCCACATGCGAATTTGGGCAACTTACGGACTCTCTAATAAGAGATCAACTTGTCAGGTGCACCAATGACACTAAAATACAGGAGGAGTTACTTACTAAAAACCCCAATCTAGAGGAAGCGATTAACCTAGCCAAGGGCCTAGAACACACGGCGCGCTGCATGAGAGAAATGAAGGTATCAGAGGGCAATAACAGAGAAAGGGTTGATGGTAGATCTAATTCAGAGAGTGAAACTGTTTGTAAAATAGGTGAAAAGGCAAAGGAAATTACTCGCAGCAAGCCCGTGGCTTCAGTGTGTTATAAATGTGGTAGTCCCAACCATATGGCCAATAATTGGAAATGTCCGGCCAGGAATGTTCAGTGCAGGAAATGCAATAGGTGGGGTCATTTCTCAAAAGTGTGTAAGGCTTCAGGGAAAGCAGTACATGTTATAGAGGAGACACCACTGGATGAGGAAAGGGAAAAGTCGTATGTATTTCAAGTGGGGGATGAGGACAATAATGATGATGTGTATCCCAAATGTGATGTTTTACTGGATGGGGTCAAGTTTTGTATGTATGCCGATTCATGCTCCCCATACACTCTAGTAGACAAGAAAGTTTTCGATGATAAATTTGCCAACCACCCTGTCAAATTGCTACCTCCTGATATAAGTCCTAAGGGTTACAATGAGGGGAGGATTCCTCTTGAGGGAATGGCAATCATGAGAATATCCTTCAAGAACAGGCACACGGTTGGGAAGATTTATGTGTCCACTAGGGGTTCTACACTATTGAGCTGGAGGCATCAGAAGCAGTTGGGAATCACCCTAGACCCTAACAATAGAGAGCAGGTGTTGCTAATTGAACCAGAAGGAATATCTGAGGACCTTACCAAAGAATTTAAGGAAGTGTTCAGTGATAGATTGGGGGTCTTCAAGAACTATATGCATAAAATTGTGTTGAAGGAGGGGGCGGTGCCTGTGGTGCACAAGACTAGATCCATACCTTTACGCATGAGGGACCCCCTCCAGCAAGAACTCAAGAGATTAGTCAGTGAAGGGGTCATCACAGAAATTGAGAGTTCAGAATGGCTAGCGCCCATTGTCATCATGGCCAAGGATAAAGGAAACAGTATAAGACTCTGTGTAGACCTAAGAGACCTTAATGCAAACATCCTTGTTGACAGGTTTCCCCTTCCTAGGATAGGAGAGATGCTAAGCACTATAAAGGGGGCAAAGTATTTCAGTGTGCTGGATTTATCATCGGCTTATTATCAGATCAAACTACATCCCGACTCCCAAATCCTCACTGCATTTACTACCCCATTTGGAAACTTCAAGTTTCAGAGAATGCCATTCGGATTGGCATCAGCGGCGTCTGCCTTCCAAAGAGTTATGCAGCATGCATTAAAGGACTGCAAGAACACCCTCTGTTTTCAGGATGACATACTTATCTATGGAAGTGGAGAAGAAGAACACAACAAAATGGCTAGGAGAGTGTTGGAAAAACTAAAGGAGGTGGGATTCACCACAAAACCTTCGAAATGCAGATTAGGAGTGAGTTCGGTAGACTACTTGGGACACACGTTATCTGAGGAGGGAATGAAACCTAAACTGGACTTGGTGAGGGCAGTGGAGGATGCACCGAACCCGAAGAGTAAAGAGGAAATATTGTCTTTCCTGGGTTTGGCAGAATATATGGCCAAATTTATCAAGGACTTCGCTATAGTTTCGCAGCCCTTGAGGGACCTCATAAGGAAAGACAGTGTGTTCGAATGGGGAAAGGAACAGGAGCTAGCCCTGAAGAGTATCAAGAAAGCCATCATCGAAGCTCCGTTTATAGGGAAGTTTGACCCCAATGGTGTAACCATTATCTCCACAGATGCGAGCAACAAAGGCATTGGAGCGACCCTATCACAAGAGGAAGGAGGAAAGATAAATGTCATAGCCTTTGCGTCCAGAACCCTCACCGTGGCAGAGAAGAACTACTCTACTATTGAGAAGGAGGCCCTGGCAGTATATTGGGCCATACTCCACTACAAATTCTTCATTTGGGGTACTACTTTTGAAGTACGCACGGATCATAAACCATTGGTTGCTCTGTTCACAAAAAAGGACATGGAAAGCATGACACCCAGGATTGCCAAATGGGCAGTAGGCTTACAAGCCTACAACTTCGCTGTATCATACATTCCTGGGCAACAAAACAGAGTTGCAGACTACTTGTCCAGAGCACCCACAGAGGGAGGAGAAGAAGAAGAAGAGGAGAAGAATAACTCGATCTTGGAAGTGCGTATGGCAGCTGTAGAGAAAGAGTCATGGAAAACCCATATGGAACAGGACGAAGACTTGAAGAAGGTGAAGAGGTACATCTTGGCAGGATGGCCTAAGAAATGCAAAGATGTGGAGACAGAGATCCAACCCTTTTGGAATGTGAGGGAGGAATTATCGGTGGAAGGGGATCTCATAATGAAAGCTGGAAGATTGGTCCCACCAGAAGCTCTGAGAAACCAAGTAGTGGAACTAGCTCACGAAGGACATCTGGGGAGAAGCTTGTGCAAGGCCAGACTTCGTGCAGACTACTGGTTCCCCACCATGGACAGAGAGATGGAAGACAAGGTGCGTGATTGTTACGCATGTGCTGAGAGCGACAAAAACAAAATCATAAGAAGAGCACCACTGGCACCAGTGGAAGTACCAGAAGTGCCGTGGAGCAAGCTAGGATTTGACATTGCTGGTCCTATTCATGGCAGAGGTTTGCAAGACTGTTATCTATTGGTCCTAGTAGATTATTTCTCTAGCTGGATAACTTGCAAGTCAGTACACAGTGTGAGCACTAAGGTTATCGTTGAGTTCCTCAAAGAGGCGTTTACACAGGAAGGCATCCCCACAACATTGGTCACCGACAACGGTGTCCAATTGGTGTCGGAAGAGATGAAGGACTTCCTCAAAGACTGTTCGGTGAATCACATTCGCACCCCTCTTTACTGTCCCAAAGCCAACGGGAAAGTAGAAAGAGTAAACAGGATGTTAAAGGAATGTATTCAGTTGGCCAACCGTGCAGGGGAGAAAGTGGAAGAGGCCATAAGAGACATGCTGTGGGCGTATCACACCACGCCAAAGTCCTCTACTGGAAGAACACCGTTCGAGCTGCTGAGGGGAAGAAAAGCAGGCACCAAGCTCACCCCAGGATGGATGGGGAGAAAACAGACAACGGAAGTTGACCCCAGCGAAGTAAAGAGAAGGATAGAAGCCAGCCAACGCAAGTACAAAGAATGGTATGATAAGAAGTGGGGAGTGAAAGGAAGAAAACTTCAGGAAGGACAAGGAGTCTATGTCAAGAAACCGGAAAGAGACTGGAGAGGGGGCGACAAGTTCTATGCCTCAAAGACCATCCGCAGACCCAATAGAAATTCTGTGGTTCTGGAAGATGGAAGGTTGTGGAGCCATGATCGTGTAGTTCCGGCAGAAAGAAGAGAACAGGGGGCAGGAATGAGTAGGGTAGGAGGAAATGTTGTAAGAGAAAACATAAGACAACACAGAGCGAGCGATAGACTCAGAACACTTCCCCAATGGCACAAACAGTACATAATGAGGTAGACTCACAGGCAGGCTTCAACCCCAGACACCTATATCCTTGGTTCTTATATTGTTTTCAATTTCCCTTAAGGGGGATGATGTGTTGTAACTATGACCTTGTTTCACCCTCGCCCTTCCCCTTCCCTTTCCCCCCTCCTTGTTCAGGAAAGTTGGTATCATCCATGTGTCAGCCGGGCGCTCGCTGTGGAATGTTGACACAGTGACCCAGGCTTTGTGTGTGACAAGCTGACGGCAGTCTACTATGAATCTTAAGGCAATAAAGCAACTCAGTTATACTCCACGTTGTCTCTCCTTACTACACAGTGTCCAGATTCACTCAGAGATATATTGAACCGGAGTTGTACCTTGGCTGGTGTGAGTTAAGACTGCGATCTGGAAGTATAGTTCTGGCTTTCCCCACCTTGGCTAAAATCAGCCAACAGGAGGTGAGTAAGCATCTCTCCATGCTTGGGTTGTGTTAGGCTTGGGAGTGGCCTTGTGCGCCACAGGCACTGCTGCCATTGTGTTATGTTAGTAGTACTGTTCTTGAAACAAACCAATTGTGATTGTCTCTCACAATTATTAATGCTTCTCCATCACAGCCACATTTTCATGCACAATTTGCAACTATCTAACAACAGCACAGTAACTGAACTCATGGATATAAGGACCTTAATTAAGTCTAGATGTATTTAAATGTGTCCCGAGCTGTGCTTAGCAAGCACCTGCTCAAACTAAGCACTGCATGTGCGGCAATTCTGTGCTTAAAGAAGCAGCTTGTAAATTTATGGTACGGCCTTAGCTTTGGTTTGGCGGTGCCTTTAGTAAAGAAGAGACAGAGACAAGAAATATGGCTTGTACATTTGTAGAAAAATGCATAGAAAGTAGACCTTTAATCAATGGTGCTGCATCAAAACAGGCAGAAAAGTGAACTATTCTCTTCCGCTGGACTACGACCTACCCCAGGAGATCTTAAAGCTTTGAAAAAAATGTTAAGGAAGACATCCATAGCTATACATGCCATGCACTAGTTGAGGCTATGGGCGATTCACATCTACTGGTGAAAAACCTGCCACAAACAAAAGGATCCCTCAGCTTTCCTTGCCATGCACACCACAGACTGAGAGAAACCTTCTCTCTGGCATGCAAAAAATCTGACCAGTAGAGGCATCACGGTGTGCCATGCATAAGCATAGACTGGGGGAGACATCCCTCTCTCCTACGATTCACCAGACCACCCTCAAAGGAAGTCTCTCACTGCTGGCTGTGCATCACAGGGAAAAAGAACGCCATGTAGCAAATCTGGCCAAATGGGGCGATCTATATTTGTGATGCATAGGAAGACTTAGGGCGCTCTCCGGCTATGCTCTTGAATAAACTGAGGGAAGCCTCCCTCTCATTTCTCTACATGGTCAAGCACAGACTGAGGTAAGCTTTCATCTCTCCTGCCATATTCTTGCAGTGATGGTAGGAGATCTCTATCCCCCTGCCATGCTCTGGCACAGACTGAGGCAGGTATCCATCTCTCGTGCCATGCTCTGGCACAGACTGAGGGAGGTAGCCGTCTCTCGTGCCATGCTCTGGCACAGACTGAGGGAGGTATCCATCTCTCGTGCCATGCTCAGGCACAGACTGAAGGAGGTATCCATCTCTCCTGCCATACTCTGGCACAGACGGAGGGTGGTGTCCGTCTCTCCTGCCATGCTCTGTCACAGACTGAGGGAGGGATTAATCTCGCGTGCCATGCTCTTGCACAGACTGAGGGAGGTATCTGTCTCTCCTGCGTTGCTTTGGCACAGACTGAGGGAGGTATCCGTCTCTCCTGTCATGCTCTGGCACAGACTGAAGGAGGTATCCATCTCTCCTGCCATACTCTGGCACAGACTGAGGGAAGTATCCATCCCTCCTGCCATGCTCTGGCACAGACTGAGGAGATATCCATCTCTCCTGCCATGCTCTGGCACAGACTGAGGGTGGTATCCATCTCTCCTGCCATGCTCTGGAACAGGCTGAGAGAGGGATTAATCTCCCGTGCCATGCTCTGGCACAGACTGAGGGAGGGAGTCATCTCTCGTGCCATGCTCTCGCACAGACTGAGGGAGGTATCCATCTCTCATGCCATGCTCCGGAACAGACTGAGGGAGGTATCCGTCTCTCCTGCGTTGCTCTGGCACAGACTGAAGGAGGTATCCGACTCTCCTGCCATGCTCTGGCACAGACTGAGGGTGGTGGCCGTCTCTCCTGCCATGCTCTGGCACAGACTGAGGGTGGTGTTCATCTCTCCTGCCATACTCCGGCACAGCCTGAGGGTGGTATCCGTCTCTCCTGCCAAGCTCTGGCACAGACTGAGGGAGGGATTCATCTCTCGTGCCCTGCTCTGGCACAGACTGAGGGAGGGAGTCATCTCTTGTGCCATGCTCTCGCACAGACTGAGGGAGGTATCCATCTCTCATGCCATGCTCCGGAACAGACTGAGGGAGGTATCCATTTCTAATGCCTTGCTCTGGGGTAAACTGTACCGAGATCTCCTCCTCTTCGCCATACTCTGGCACAGGCGTAGACTGACCTCCTGCTATGCTTTGGTACTGACTGGGGGAGACCTCTCTCTTTCCTACCAGTGCAGATTGGAAAACCCACATTCCCAGCAATTTATTTTACATGCTGAAGAAACCATCATACTGCCATGCAAAGGCATAGACTTAAGGGAACTCTCTCCTAACTAGGCATTACTAGTGAAGGGTGATTGTTCTCCCTTCCATGCAACAAACAGTAAAGGAACTATTTTGCTTATGCGCAACAGAACATACTCAAGGGAGTATTCAATGCTGTTCACCAGCACACCTTCACTCTCAGGCAAGCAGTAGCACTAACGAGCCCTTATTTATCTCTTCCATGCACTAACACACACTGACGGGGGTCATGCGCTTTCATTGGTCGAGGACATCACTCTTCCTTGCATGCATTAATAGAGTCTGGAGAAGCCTCCATATACCTGAAAGAAACACATATTGAGACATCCTTTGTCTGCCTAGACACAGAACAGACTAGGACACTAAGTCCTGAAGTGGCCAGCACTAGCTCAGATTGAGGAGTCCCACTTTCTCCAAGTGCAGTAAAGGCACAAACTGAGGGCTCCAACTTGCCCCGAGTATGGCATTAGCGCAGACTGGGGGGGCAAACTTTCTCCCACTCTGGTATAAGCACAGATTGAAGTGGACATAACTTACTCCCTTTTGGATATCTCAATTGCAAGCATATTGCCTATAGGAGTCACTGTGGCACCAGTGACTGGATTGAGGGCCATGAAATTACTCTCTTATTGCTCTTCACATAATGCAGCAGCTGTTCCTCTGCAGCGCCCCCTGCAGGCCTGTGCTGGAATGGTTATTTTTGCAGCCGGAGGCCGCAGCACTCAACAGGAGTTCCTTGAAGAGGAGCACAATGTGCCAGTTGTACTTGGCCGAGCATTCGATGTAGCCGCACTTCCAGCTCTTCTTCACCAGCAGGGAGACTGTATGGCGGGAGGTGAATCGGTGCTTCTGCAAGTCTCGCTTGTTTCCCACCACAATGATCGGCATCTCATTGGGGAGGCCTGCCCTGGGAAGGTGAGAGAAGTGATATTAAGTACAGTGTAAATGGGAAAGATGATGTTCCAGGGCAAGGCATCACTTTCCCACATAAAAGCTGAAATTTGAAAAGTAACCTTCTTTTCCATTGCCCTCCTGCACTCCGCTATGTATTATTTATCCTCAAACTTTACCTTACCCCTGGTGTTCCCCAAAATGCATGACCTCATCCTTGACTTCCCCCACTCCACTCCCCTAATTTACCTTTCTGTCTCTACCATTTATACTTTCCTCTAGGTACATCTCTTTGCTCTTGCTCCTCTTTTTCTCAACTCGTTGCCCACTCCCATACATCCTACCTACTCCATTCAAATATTCACCCCTCCATCCTTATCCTTTGCTCAGTTATTCTGCCCAAGTAGCTACCATTCCCATCTATTGCTCTCGTCTTATGTTCCCTCCAACTATTCCACTTTCCTGTCCTTCCCTTCACCTATATTCTGCATGAATCAGCCATCACCAAGACATCATCTCCGACTCTACCTTCTTCACAGGGACAAAGCAATCTCTCTTCCTAGTAACAGTGGCCTGAATTGCTATTTATTCCCTGTGTCATGAAAAAATAAAGAATCTCTAATGTACACCATGGTTCAGTAAAGTAAATCTTACACATAAATAATGTAAGCACTTATGGATGTCATGTTCTAAAACACAGGAAACATGCGGCAATGAAGGTACAAATTAGACAGGAGGGTTCTCTAAATTATGATAAGAAAAGACCAATTACTGCGCATAATGCGACACATTTTAGGGCAGTAATATGTTGCTAATTTGTTATTTCAACACTCATTATTATTGTCAAATGTTTACCCTTATTACTACCAGTTTCACACCTAAATGCAGCAATCAGCAACTGAATAGTCATCAGTTACCCTTGGCAACGGCTCCTAGCACCATTCTCCGGCCCAGACTGTGGGAGGCCTCCCTCTTTCCTACCATCACAGATTGCAAACCCACATTTCTAGCTATTTTTTGTGCATTCCGAAGGAACCATCATACTGTCAGGCAAAGGCATAGACTTAAGGGAAACTTCTCCCAACTAGGCATTACTAGTGAAAGGCGCTTATTTTTTCCCTTCCATGCAACACACAGTAAAGGAACCATTTCATTCATGTGTGTGGCTTTTTTAAAAATAACTTTTCATTTGTGTGACGTAGAAATAATATTCTTCTCGTTGAAATCTGCATCATATGCAAAAGAGTATATGGGAATTGTGTTAAATGCATAATTCTGTGTAAAATGCAGAAGTTGTACATTGCATAATTCCAGTGGCCCTGGTCATGATTCAGCCATTATGCCATCAAATGCCTCGGGACCTCTCATGACCCTGTCTGCAATATGAAAACTAATCTGAAACTAGTGCTGCACGGTTTCAAAAATGGACACCTATAACATTACGTTCCAGGCTTTGCTTCAAATGAAGTGCTGTATTCTGCAAGATGTTTGCCTTCCCTGACTCAAAGCTGGAAGCAAACTCTTTAAGCCCTACATTAGAACTTGTAGCATGCCTGCGAGTGCCTTTTTATGCTTTTTCTGGCTTCCACTCCAAGCATAGAGTTGAATCAATCTTTTTGACTATGTTAGACGTGCTAGATGCCACGATGGATAATGGTGACTAAGTGGGTCTCTTGCTACTCAAGCGCTCTGCTGAGTACAAGACTGTCGATTAGTCAGCTGGCTTGGAAGGTCCCTTTCTGGAGTGGTTCTGACCCTTACTGGGTAAGTACACTCAGGTAGTTTCTTTGTCTTCTTTTCATCCAGATGAGCTGCTTGTCACCTACGTGGTCCCTCTATGATCTGCAGTTTCTCTCATACTTTTCCAATTCTATGTGTAAACCCTGGTTGAGTTAGTCCAATCGTCTGGCTTCGAGATAATCTATGCTGACAAGAGTAATGTCTGCTGAGATCTGACCATCTGTCATCAAACTGTATCAGTAACTCTGGAGGGGGCCTGGCTGCCTTCCACAATAGGATGACTGAATGCTGGCAAGACCGAGGTTCCTATCATCGGAAGTAAGTTATCTTGTTGTAGGCTCTACCTTGAACTCGTGATCTTGTGTCTCTGGTTTGCAATGCAAAAAACCTGAGCATCTTCAGGGACACAGATCTCTGCACTGATACCAAGGTAAAAAGAGTATGGTCTTCCTTCTTGCTGCATACCCTCCAAAGGAGACTAAAGTAGACACTACTAGTGCAAAAACACTGTGATATATGAGTGTTGTCTCCGCCTGGGCTTGTCAAAATATCAAAGCTACCACTGAACATGTTCGGCTAGACGTCTGTAACAAGAAGTATTAACGCTTGCAACCAAGAATGATGCAATTTGTTGTAAACTGACATTCAGTGCTGTTGGATTTATTGTAAGGGCTGTTTCTTTTTTCTATTGGCTTTGGAGATATTTTTAACAAGGACTATGTAATTTGCTCTGTAATGTATTATAAATGTATACTTAGAGCGTTAATAGGTTTATATTTTGATATATATATATATAAAATTAAGAGGCACGGTGAATTAATATTTCTGGTTGAAATACTGATCATGTCTGATTTTGCAGAACCCATCCCATCCTCAGCCGTGTTCCCATTGTCCATCAAACCTCTGGCCATGCTTTAAATATGTTTTAAAATATAGGTCTCTCCAGTAATCCATTACATCTTCACCCTCTCCTGTGTTTCGAATATATATCACATCCCTGGATCTCCTCTGGGAATCTATTGCATCTCCTGTTTTTCTCAGGTAACCATAACACCAAAAGCCCAGCTCTAACTATACCTTAACCTCTAGTCTATGTGTTTCTCACGCATTAAAGCATGCCCCCAAACCAGTTTCTCTTCCTGATACAGATACAGAATCCAGCTTACTTTTGACAGTATAGCCCAGCAATTATTTAACCGTCATCTGAGCACCAAAACCCATCATAAATTCAATGGTGCAACCTGCCCCAGTTGCCTTTATACTCTTTCTATTGGATTTTTCAAACATATAAAACAGATGCACACGCTGTACCATCACGTTGCCATTAACAGTATTACACATTACGTACCCTGCAGTAAATCAAACATGTTGCAGTTGCGTAACTCTTCCTTATGGGGCACATGACATATTGCACTAGCTCTCAGCTGATATCGATAAAAGATATGCTGTGAATGAACTTCAGATGTCTTGCAGTCTAGAAGGCTGTGGGAGCCATCTGCGTAGAATTTAAGCTGGTCTCTACAGCATGCCATGTCTCGTAACCATTGGTCAATTGTGGGGGCTGCCCTCTTACCCCAGTAGACAGCCCCCTTCTTTTTGTTAATAGCAAAGCTACCGCCACCAGATTTCGACTGGCCGGCTGCAGTGGTTTAACAAGGACAAGCACACACATTTGGGGAGGTCATTTCACATGCTACACTACTATATATCGGAGAAGGCCTGCACCACTCAACCCCAGAATCGACACATAGGATCACATGCCCAGGCCAGATGGATAAAGTCCACCTCTAAGGTCCCACACCGGACACAATATGCATCGGCACGAAGCCCATATTTATACAATTAAACTGGAGTACAGTACACTTGCAACAGGCATTTAAAGTTTATGATTCTTAAATTACAATTGGAAGTAAGCTTGCACATAAGAGCACAGCAGAAATCCCAATCCTCTTGGCTCAGTGGTTCCTCTAGGCAGGTGTTCCATCTTTCAAGCATGTGATTCAGGGTCACCCTCGCCTTTTTGTGAGGCATTGTACAGTCTTGTGATGAGGCTACTATATGTGTTACTCGTGATTAAGTTCTGCAGTGCCCCCAGTGCAGATGGTTGGTCTGGGAACTGTCGGTTCAGTGCCCTCATGGCCATTAGGAGTCAGTGATATGTAAATGTATATGTCAAGAGCGGGGTCAAAAGAGATGTTTGTGACTTCTCATCCAGAGTTACCCACCCAGATAAATGTCTCCCATTGTCCTCAGCCCTGCCTTCGCAAGCATGGTCGGTGCTTTGGGTTTTTGTGTGGTTGGGATGGCCTGTTCATGGAGCAGCGACAATGCTGGTGCACATAGAGGGGACTTAGCTGCCTCAGTACTGAGCGCCCTCCAGGCCTGTGTGGTGCAATGTATAGTACTTGATTACTGGTATGCGCTACGTCTGTGAGCATATGTGGAAGGATGGCCTTGAGAGGTATGGGGTCTGCTCCATCCCCTTTTATAGCCAGGTGAGGTGTGTATTTTGGGGGATAGTACCAGTAATGGGCGAATTGCGCCTCTGCGCATAAATAATATAGGTGGAAGCAGGCGCAGCCAGCACAGGTAAGAGAGGTGGGGCGGGACAGAGTGAGGGGGTGAAGTCGGCAGATGACGGAATAGGAAAAATTAAATAAAAAAATAAATAAAACCTCTTACCATGCGCTCTCCGCATCGGCGATGCGGCACATGCAAGGTAAGTGGTTTTATTTATTGTTGATTTTATTTTACCTATCCCATCGTCTGTCGACTTCTGACCAACCCCTCCCACACCCCCCATCTCACCCCGCCGCTCTTAGGCTGTGCCTGGGTGGAAGTCTGGGGCACTAAATCCATCTTGGTCAGAAGGGCGTGTGAGCGTGCTCCAGTTAACTCTGGGTTGTTTCCCTACTCAGGCTAGTGTGATAATGTAGGGCCTAAGGGTTTCAAAAAGGCTGGCGTCAGAGTGAGTGTGATGTTAATAAACATTTAGAGAAACTTGGGCAGGACTATCATTTTCATGATTGCCACCCTCTATGCAAGTGACTAAGGCAGGCGGGACCAAAGAGCCACTTGATCCTCTAGCTTTGAAATTACTCTGCCATAATTGCATTGAGTGATCAATTCTGGGTCCCTATGTACCCAGGTACCTAAATATTTAATAGGGTCCGTACACCATTCTAGCTGGAGGTCCAGCGAGGGAGCTTAGTGCTTGGGGTCAAGGGGAAAACGGTTGATTTAAACCACTTAATGCACATGCTCGAATACCACTCATATCGGACATGACCGGCAACATGTGCTCAGCTGGATCGGGTACATAGAACACCACGGTGTTGGCATATAATGATATGGCTAATGGACTCTGGCAAAACCTAAGTGCAGCGTCTGCATGGCACTGCCGTATCACACATGCCAGGGGCTCCAATGCCAGCGCAAATATTAGGGAGAACAATAGACACCCCTAAAAGGTGCCACTATGTATTTTTAGAGTGTCTGATGTGTTGCCATTAACACGCACTCGCGCTGCCAGGTCCATATATATGGATTAGTTACTTACCTGTAATCCTAGTTCTCTTCCAGGGGTATACTCATCAAAGTCATAAGCACTGAATAGTCCCGCCCATGTGCGGGACCCCGGAGCAATACCCAATAATATGCATATATCTACATATATATATATATATATATACACATATAAATACGCATAAAATAACCATATATATATAGATAATGCATATACATATACATATGCAGCCCAATATAACCATACTAGGCTCAAAAAACTGCCACAATAGCCTGTAAAATCTTTACATTTGCTAAATAAAGAGATATAAAACACATTATATGATAATGTAAAGAAGAAAACACTGCCTAGGTTTTCTTTGAAACACACAACCTTTATTTTCAAAGGTAAAAACAGGCAGGATCATAGAGGCAGCTTTAGCCTAGATAGGCTGCATAGTAACAACAGAAAAATCTGGCGCCGTGCCTTTAAGACCTCTGTGAGCCTCCAGGCTCCCATCATGCACTACAGGTGACAGTTAGGTCAGTTCTTTTGGACGGCGTATAACAGTGTGAAACTGCATGGGTAACATGTAAAAGAGATCGTTCTGATATTAGTCCGGGGAGGCGGGTGGGTGTGCTTATGACTTTGATGAGTATACCCCTGGAAGAGAACTAGGATTACAGGTAAGTAACTAATCCTTCTCTTCCAGGGGATACTCATCAATAGTCATAAGCACTGAATAGAGTAGCAAGCCCATCCCATACCCTGCGGACTAATATCAAGCTCTCTAAACGGTACACACATAAAAGTATTACCCAAACAAATTCCTCAGGGATGCTTGACCAACCTGAGCATCCGCCTGAGTATCAGAATCAAGGCAGTAATGGCGAGAAAAGGTGTGAACCGAACGCCATGTAGCTGTCTTACAAATTTCATGAACAGGAACATTTTTAAGCATTTTCTATAGTAGCAGCCTTTCCTCTAGTGGAATGAGCTCTCGGTCTACCCGGGAGTTGTTTACGTGCCAATTGATAACATAACAAAATGCATGACACAATCCATCTAGAAATGGACCTCTTGGATGCAGGCAAGCCTGTATTCAGAGGACCGTAGTTTACAAACAAATGATCAGTCTTTCTAATACTTTTAGTTTTATCCAGGTAAAACTTTAAAACTCTTTTCAAATCCAAAGAATGTAGAGCTTTTTCAGCTGAAGAGCTCGGATTAGCAAAAAACGTAGGTAGTGTCACTGATTGGTTAATGTGAAAATCCGAGACTACCTTAGGAAGGAATCTGGGATGCGTCCGAAGCACCACTCTATTCGCATGGAAAACGAGATAGGGTTCTGAAGCACAAAAGGCCTGAATCTCGCTCACCCTGCGCGCAGAAGTGATCGCCACAAGGAAGGACACCTTCCACGACAGATGTTGAAGGGAAGCCTTGTGTATAGGTTCAAATGGAGGACCCATCAATTTAGACAACACCACATTAAGCTCCCAAGGAGGTGACGGAGCCCTCACGGGAGGATACACTTTCCTGAGACCCTCCAGAAAATCCTTCACAACTGGCATTTGAAAGAAAGAAACCTGAGTAGGGGACTTTCGATATGCAGTAATCGCTGCCAAATGGACCTTAATAGAGGAATACTGCAAACCTGCTTTGGCCAAAGAAAGTAAGTATGGTAACAGTACCTGTTCCTGACCATGAATCGGGTCATGTCCTTCAGCAGCACACCACATGAAAAACCGCTTCCACTTGAAAGCATACGTCTTTCTTGTAGAAGCTCTCCGTGCCTCTCTTAAAATGTGCATACAGTCCTGGGAAAGGCCTAGATGTCCGTACTGGACGAACTCAGGAACCATACTGCTAGCTTCAGAGACGGCAGGTTGGGATGGAACACTCTGCCGTTCTCCCTCGTCAGCAGATCCGGACAGCAGGGAAGCCTCCTGTGCGGCACTTTGGATAGATGAAGGAGATCCGGGTACCACCATTGGCGAGGCCAATCCGGAGCTACAAGAATCATGTCTGTCTGTGACTTGTACAGTTTCTTGATCACCAAGGGAATGAGTGGAATCGGTGGAAAGGCGTAAAGTAATGTCTCTGACCAGTCGATCCATAGAGCATTCCCCTTGGACCCTCGTTGTGGGTACCTGGACGCGAAGACGCGGCATTTTGCGTTGTCGGCGTCCGCGAAGAGATCGATTTCTGGTGATCCCCAGGCCTGGAAGACATCTCTTATCACTTCGTCTTTTAAGACCCAGTCGTGTGCTTCTGCGAAGTGCCTGCTGAGGTCGTCTGCTTGGACATTGAGAACGCCGGGCAGATGGACAGCTGAAATTGTCATACCCCGAGCCAGAAGCCACTTCCAGATTGCTTGCGCTTCCAGTGACAGAGGTCTGGATCTCGTTCCGCCCTGCTTGTTCAGATAGTACATTGTGGTTGTATTGTCCGCCTGAACAAGCAGAGAGGATGATTTGAGAGCTGGAAAGAAAGCTTTGAGAGCCAGATGTACCGCTCTGAGTTCCAACATGTTTATGTGATACAGTCTTTCTTTCTCTGACCACACTCCTTGAACTTGAAGGGACCCCAGATGGGCTCCCCATCCTTGCAGGGACGCATCTGTCACCAGCGATTGTCTGGGCATGTCCTCTTGAAAAGGCACTCCCACTATCAGATGACTCCGCTGCATCCACCATCGGATGGAGATCCGCACTGACAGAGGTAGTGATAGTTTGTCTTCCCAACGGTCTGAAAACTGGGACCACTGATCCTCCAGTGACTGCTGTAGAGGTCTCATGTGCTGCCTGGCGTTCGGAACAAGGAAAATGCAAGACGCCATGGATCCTAGCAGAGGCGAGATCTGTCTGGCCGTTGGTCGAGGATTCTTTAGTAAAGTTTGACACTTGAGGAGAATAGAGGACAGTCTCTCCTCCGAAGGAAACGCTTTTGCGTCCTTTGAATCTAGAAGTGCGCCCAGATAATGTATCCTCTGTGTGGGGTTGAGGATAGACTTTTTGAAGTTCACGTGAAGGCCTAGCCTCCGCAGTTGATGTATGCAAAACGTGAGATGTTGTTGCAGCAGACTCGGAGACGCACTCTTTAGCAGCCAATCGTCTAGATAGGGATAGACGAAAATATGTCTCTTCCTTAGGAAAGCCGCTACGACTGCCATGCACTTTGAGAAGGTGCGAGGAGCTGACTTTAGCCCGAAGGGCAAGACTGTGTACTGGTAATGACTGGTTTGTATGCAAAACCTTAGAAATTTCCGATGCCTTGGGGCGATGGAGATGTGGAAATAAGCATCTTGAAGGTGTATGGAGCACATCCAGTCCTTTTGATGCAGAAGTGGAACTATTTGATGTAACGCCAGCATTCTGAACTTTTCTCGCCGAATGAACTGATTGAGGCTCCTGAGATCTAGTATGGGCCTGAACTCCTTGTTTGGACCTTTCTTTGGAACTAGAAAGTATCGGGAGTAGACGCCTTGACGACGCTGTGCCTTCGGGACCTCCTCGATAGCTTTCTTCAAGACTAACGTAGACACCTCCTGTTTTAAAAGATGAAGGTGATGGAACACCGACTTTTGAGGAGGAATGGAGGGTGGAGGAGCTTTGAATCTGATTGCATATCCATTTTGCACAATATTCAGCACCCATTTGTCGTTTGTGATGTTTTTCCACTCGTCCAGGTAAAAACAAACACTTCCCCCCACCGGAGTGGGTAACGGGATCAGGGGAAGCAAGCACTCACTGTTTTTGTTGTTGCTGCTTGTTTCCAGGTGCAGACTGCCTGGAAATACCACCTCTTCCTCTACCAGGACGACGCTGGGAGAATTGGGACCTTCCCTGATTCTGCTGTGACGACCATTGAGGGGTTTGAACCCTCTGCTGGTTCTGTCTGCGATCATAAGGGTGGTATTTCTTCTTGAAATTGTCCTTTCTCTTTTCGAGACCAACAGCTCTTACAGTATCGAGCTCTGTCTTCATCCTTGACATCTCATCGTCAGCATGAGACCCAAAGAGCGATTTTCCATTGAAGGGTAAATTCAGAATCCGGTGTTGCGCTTCAGGCTTAAGACCCGTAAGCCTCAGCCAAGCTGTTCTTCTCGCACAGATTCCATGGGCATAGCCATGCGTCGACAAACGGAAGCATCTGCAGCTGCGCTAATCACCTGGTTAGCCACTAGCCCACCTTCATGAAGGATTTCCAGAAAATCCTGCTTGTCTTCTTTCGGAAGTTTTTCTGTAAAGCGAGACAAGGAATCCCATAAAGAATGGTCATAGCGGCCCAGTAAAGCAGAGGCGCTGGCAACCTTCATATAGGAAGCAGAAGTGGCACACATCTTCTTTCCTAATGAGTCCATACCTTTACTGTCCTTATCAGGGGGTACAGATGATGAAAACGCTCCTGTTTGATTCTTACGAGCTGCTGAAACGATGACTGAATCAGGCAGTGGCTCAGACCTCAGAAATAAAGGGTCATTGTCCGGAGCTTTATATTTCTTTGCGATCCGCGAAGGAACCGCACCTAAGGATGCCGGTGTTAAGAATTTATGCTCCGCAGGTTCCAATAGGCCTGGAACCAGGGGGAGTAAAGGCCTCGATGATAATTTTTGATGCAAAGTCTCGAAAATTACCGTTGTCTTGGCAGTAGAGACAGGCATATCGATATGAAGTTTCGCTGCACCCCGACAGAGAACCTCATTAAACGTAATCACGTCATCAATTGGTGAAATCCTACTCGGAGGAGTTGATGACAGTGTTGGAGAATAGTTCCTTTTTGAATCGGTAGACCTTGTGGACGACCTAGTATCACGTCTTCTAGACGATCGATGGTGAGAAGACTTAGGAGATGGTGAAGCTCGCCTCCTCTCAGATGGAGACTTTCTCGGAGGAGTACGTTCACGTCGTATTGCAGAGTGCACCACCCGTATCAAAGGTGACCTTGATCTAGCCGACACCGGAGACTTGGAACGAGATTTTGGAAGGTTAAATTTCCTTATCTTCCAGTCTCTGAGCTCCCCCAGCCATCGCGGCGAGATATTAGCTGCTGTAGGTGAAGGGGCTCTTGAAGGCTCTGGAGAGATTTGCACAATCCGCAACTCAGGTGAGGAAGAGGACCTCCCAGAGGAACCAGATCTCTTAGAGCGGTCTTTGGACACCGTTCTAGGTCTTTTTGCAGCAGGAGACGTCGACGACATTCTCTTCGACGTCGATTTTCTCGGCGGCGATCTCTTCGGCGTCGATTTCTCCCTCGACGGCGATCTTCTCGGCGGCGATCTCCTCGGCGGCGGCAATCTTGTCGACGACGAGTGCCTTTTCGGCGTCGACGTCAGGCGTTTCGACGACGATGCTTTTCTCGGCGTCGTGTGCCTCGACGTTGCATGACTGAGGCTCTTCGACGTCGAAACCTCTACTGCCCGGTTCGACGTCGGCGTCATGGCACCTCTCGACGGCGACCTCGACTGATGCTTCGAGCCTCTCGGCGGTGACCGTCGACGTCGATGAGACGACGTCGAGTCGCGCTCTCTTGCAGTCATAGGCGAGCCAGACCGGGACCGCCTATGCTCATGTCGTTTCTCACCTTGCTTCGACGACGACTTCTTCGACGGCGAGAGATGCTTCGACGTCAACGTATGCCGCGACGGTGATTTCGATGTCGATTTTGAGCACGCAGGTACCTTGGAAGAAGATCTGTCCCTCGAAGTGGAAGGGGACCGATGTTTTCTCTTCTCCCCTTTGTCCTTGCGCTGAGAAGAAGGCTTCCTAGAGTGAACATCTTTTTTCCACTCACGGTTTCTCCTCTGTCATGCAGGGACTGAAGCCTGCTCTTCTCTCTCTCTCTCAAAGTCCTACTTGAAAGTTTGCTGCAGTGGTAGCAAAGTTCTGGCTTATGAGAAGAAGGTAGACAAGCTACACAGACCGAATGAGGGTCTGTCTTGGCCATTTTTTTTACCACAGGCCGGACACTTAGCAAATAAGGCCGGCATTGTGACTGAAAAATTAGTCCAAAAACAGTAAAAAATTATTGGATTAGTCAGATAATGACTAAAGACGTCGTGTAATGACGAAAAAATTAGAGAAAAACCAGAAGAAAGTGAAAAAATATCACCAACTGGCGAGCTCAATGCTCCAGGATCCTCACAGAAGGAGCCGGAAAAAAGTACTGACCTAACTGTCACCTGTGGTGCATGATGGGAGCCTGGAGGCTCACAGAGGTCTTAAAGGCACGGCGCCAGATTTTTCTGTTGTTACTATGCAGCCTATCTAGGCTAAAGCTGCCTCTATGATCCTGCCTGTTTTTACCTTTGAAAATAAAGGTTGTGTGTTTCAAAGAAAACCTAGGCAGTGTTTTCTTCTTTACATTATCATATAATGTGTTTTATATGTCTTTATTTAGCAAATGTAAATATTTTACAGGCTATTGTGGCAGTTTTTTGAGCCTAGTATGGTTATATTGGGCTGCATATGTATATGTATATGCATTATCTATATATATATGGTTATTTTATGCGTATTTATATGTGTATATATATATATATATATATATATGTAGATATATGCATATTATTGGCTATTGCTCCGGGGTCCCGCACATGGGCGGGACTATTCAGTGCTTATGACTATTGATGAGTATCCCCTGGAAGAGAACAGAAGGTTCCACCACAGGAAGCCCAGCGGCATTATCATGCGGTGGAGGTCCGTGAACATATAAGTCCACTGTATAGAATCAAATGCTTTGGCGGTGTCCAACAAAACCGCAGCTGCCCGGACAGATGCATCAAGTTGGTGTAAGAACTTTTGCGCGATAGAGCGGGTGGGAATAAAACCGGACTGGTCAGGCAAGACCAGCGTGGTGAGTAATGGCTGAAGTCTGACTACTAGTATTTTAGCCAAAATTGTGGCATCTGTGTTAATTAGGGACAGTGGCCTATAGGATTTGCAGCGCTCATGTGATTTGTCAGGCTTCAGCTGTGCTATTATTAAAGCTTCCCTGAGAGAAGGTGGCAGTAGCTGTTTGTCATAGGCTTCTGTATACATTTCATGTAGGTGTGGTACTAATAAGTCAGCATATTCCTTTTAGAATTCGCTGGGGAGGCATTCCCCACCTCAGTCCTTCCCATTAGGAAGTGTGCGTATCCCCTCCTTCACCTCTTCCTCAGTAATTGGCTGGACCAAGTATTTTCTTTTACCACGGTGTGAGCCACGACAGAGCCACATCGTTCAGACACCTTGCGGTCTCTTCCTCCGTAGCAGATTCGCGGGCTCCATACAATCGCACATAGAAGGCCACAAATTCCAACAGGATGGCTGATGTGTCATGATATGTGCTACGGTCTGAGGATGTGATTCCCATGACACTTTAATTTACTAGCCAAGTTGCGGCCTGGTCGACCCCCTCTCCCATTGGCTCTCGAAACACCGCGCCTGGACAGGTGTCTCACTTCTTGTGCTGCTGTATCATTGTAATTTGAGATCGGTTCTCAAATTTCTGCTAAGGTGGTGGGGTTCGAATAGGCCTCATACTCTCGTTCTAAGGACCCCTGATTCTTCTCTATGGTTTACAGCTGGGAGCGTATGGACTTCAGAACTCCCGCCTGCAATCCATCACATACTCCTCTAATGGTGATTTTGAACGCTCCCTGTAGTGTTCCTGCCCCTTCTACTGAGCCTTTATATATCTCAAAGTATTCAAGGTTTGCCGTGTGTACTAGATCTCAAAACACTAGATCTAGTAGGGCTGTGGCCTGGTGTCTCCATTGATATTGGATGGGTATATGTGTGGGAATTGTGAATACTAAGAGCGGAGAGGCATGATCTGATAGTGCTCTCGGAATGTGACGCGCATCTATCGCCCATGCACTCACCTGTCGCGTCACCAACCAATTGTCTGGTCTGGACAATGTACCATGTATCGAAGACGTGAACGTCAGATAAAAAAGGCCATAATCATCCATACCCTCACCCAGCACCCGGGCTGACTGTTTGCCCTGCCAGTCTGCCATAGTACAGAGATCTAATTCGCGGCCATGGTATGTGTTGAGATCCCCACCCCATATAATAGCAGATGGCTGCAGTCCATGTAAGCAACTCCAGATCTGGGTGTAGAGCTCAGGGTCTTCAATAATGGGCACATATGAATGTATTATAGTTACTGGCGTGCCACCGAAACATCCCTGCGCAATCACGTATTGGCCCTGATCATCACACTCAGTGGGTGGCAGTGAAACACACTCCTTTCTTGAGCAATAGAATTACTACCCTTGAGTATGATGAGTATGGCAAAGCCACTCGGACTCCGGCTCACCTAGCACCTTTGCCCTGTTCTGTGTGACGTGAATGATGAGTCTGTAATAGTCCTACTTGCACATGGTGTTGGTCTCGATAGGCGAGTACCTGGCATGTTTTTTGGGGTATTAAGCCCCCATATATTCCATTCAAGGAAAGTCATGAAACCTACGGCTGGGGTAATCGCACATGAGTGTGAGCTAGTATCATTCTACCCAACAGTAGAGGCATTACCTGGCATGACACCTGACAAATGAAAGCACTGGCGCATTGGTGGCATTTGAGCAACAAACATATCCCCCCCTTCACTTCAGCATCTCAAACAAGCTAAAGATTCCCCTGCAACTGAAAGGAAAAAAGAACCAACACCCTGACATACCCTCACAGTACATAGCTTCAATCATATCATCACATTTTAAAGACGTGAGGTGTGCCCTCGTTGGACTTCTAGAGGCCAAGGTTTCCTCCTGGTGGTCGGAGGTGGCCAGGAACCTGCGTGTAGACTGTGAAGGGGAATTATAATATAAAGGAGCCATTGGTGTGTCATCTATGCCTGGGACCGCAGTCTTCACTGCCTCACCAACCACTGCGGAGCATGAGTCGAGGCCAGAGAGAGCTGGTAAATACTTTGAGTGGATTTTACCAAACCTGGTCCATTCCAGCAAGCCGTATTGTGATCAGTTCTGTGGGGGGCCAATTCTTACAGCGGCAGCGAATCTGCATGCAGCAGGCCCCCTTGCAGGGTCTATATGGCACCAATTAGCTACGATCAGCATCACTTCCCGCTCCCGGGATCAGTGGTCCTTGGATTCAGACTTGGATCTGAGCGGGCTCTGATGTGCTTAAGTGACTGTCTTGACAAAGTTCATTGCCACTTTCAGTGAGGTGAATACTTTCGCTGTACCACAATGTTCAATACATATGCAGGTCGGATAAACAATGGCATTGGGTATTTCCACTGATTGCAGTCTCTTTTTTTACCGGGAGAAATTTCCTGCGGGCCGCCTGCATTCCTGCTGTGAAATCAGGATAGAAGGACATATTGTTCCCTTGATATTGTATTGTTTGTTTCTCTCTTGATAGGCAGAGTACTGCGTCCCAGTCACGGTAATTCAGTGATTTGGTGATGATTGGGAGCGGGATGCCCCAGGGGGAGGTCTAGTCAGAGACCTGTGCGCCTGCTCCACTATTTACACAGTGGACATGCCACTTATAAATATAAATTTAACTGGCTGACAAACGGTGTCCCTGCATGATTTAGATGCAGGCGCCGAATTTCATTTTTAATCATTCTATTTGGGCTCATGTAAAGCTGTATTTTTAACAAACACATATTGTGTATTTCTCACCTCTCGGGTGGCCTCCCCAGCCCCGGTCCATCACGGCTGCTCGTGCCGATTGTGTGGAGGGCGGACGCCATCTTGAGTGTGGCCTGAAGGCTGCTTAGACCGCAGTTAGCGGTCCAGCTGCTCGGGGGCGCACGCTATAAAACGCGATGTGTCCTCGTGCGCGCAGCGGACGAGCACAGCGCCGAAGTCGCACCTAAGTCCAGCCCGTCTTCGCCCATCCGCGGCTGGACGGGGCTACGGGCACGGCCCCATGCCCCTTCCATCTTTTATTCTTCTGAGGCCTTAAAAGCCTTGCAAGGTGACTGGCCCCTGCCCGCCCCCGCTATCCGTCGTATCTCCTTGCTTGGTCTTGCCCCCTTAGCCCACCAGCCTCCTCTCCCTCTGCCGTCATCCTCGAGGCAATCTTCATCGCGCGCTGGCCTCTCCTCTCCCTATCCCCCATTGTCCATTATTTTGCTCAACACTAGGTCAGCGGTCAAACACCATCAGGAACTGTTCGTCCTACTTGACTCCCACAAGCTGGACATACTGTTCCTAACCGAAACCTGGTTTTGTGAGTCTTCCCTGCCTTCCCTTTTGGCTGTCCTTCCCCCTTCGTATGTTGCCCTCCGGGCTGACCGCCCGGCGAGTAAGATAGGGGGTGGTGTGGCGCTTATTGCCCGTTCTGATCTCAACTTTCAACTTCTTCCTTCCCCTCCCATTGCCCCTACCGAGCATCTTGTGGTATGCTCATCCATTTTCTCACCTCCGCTCACCTGCTTGCTAATGTACCGCCCGCCACAGTCTTCCCCCCTGTTTATACAAGCCTTTCAGGATCTTTTGGCAACATTGGCGGTTAACTATGCCTCAGTCCTAGTGCTCGGCGATTTTAATTATTGGCCCACGGGCCCTCTTGAATGCACTTCTTCTAAACAATTTACAGAGTCACTCCAATCTCTAAATTTCGTTCCCCACATTCCAGTTTCGACACACACTCATGGACACATGCTAGACCAAGTTTGGTCCCTTAACAGCGCTCTCTCGTCCATGTCTGTGTCCCCTTGCCCATGGTCTGACCATGCCCTAATCTCATTCTCCCTCCACCTTGACCCTGTAATTAAGGCCCCGTCTGTAAAAAACACCTGGGCGCGGAACTGGAACCGCGTTGACCTCCCTTTGTTATCCTCTTCTCTCCTTGACTCCTTACCCAACCTGGCGGGTCTATCCTCTTCACTGCAAGCCACCGCCATTGACACCTGGCTTGCCGGTGGCTGCAACCACGTAGCCCCCCTACGTAGGATTTCTACTAGAAGACCTAAGGAGTCAAACCGGTGGTTCAGTGTTGACTTGAAGGATAAAAAGCTGACCCTCCGGCGAGCTGAGAGGCAATGGAGAAGGGACTACTCCCCCTTATTGAAAACCCAATATCTCACATTATTAAGTGACTACAAAAAAGCTATTATTGAAGCCAAAACCGCCTATTTTTCAGCTAAAATCATGTTGGCAGAGAACAAAGCTAGGGAGATTTTCACAATTGTTCGTGATTTAGCCTTTTCTGAGAGGGCTACACCTAAACTCCTTCCCACCCAGTCCTTATGCGATTCACTGAACTATTACTTTCTGGAGAAAATTATTAAAATCAAGACCAATATTTCACTTCCCTCTCCTACTTATGTTGCCCCTCTCCCTCCCACGGTTCAGAGCTGTCTTTTTTCAATCCCCCCTCTTACTGAAGAAGTATTTTTGGAAATACTCCCTAAGGTAAAGTCAGGTTCCCCGGCTGACATTTGCCCGGCCCGTAATCTTCAACAGATTTACTCTGTTTGCACTCAACCCCCGATCACTCTTCTTAATAGTTCTCTCGCGCAGGGGGTTGTGATCTCTGCTTTCAAAACTGCCACAATAGTGCCTATTTTAAAGAAACCTGGAGCAGATCCGTCTGCCCCAGCCAATTATCGTCCCATCTCCCTGCTGCCCTTTTTGGCCAAGGTGCTCGAGCGCCATGTTACATCGGCACTCAGTGCCCACGTAGAAGCCTCTGGGGGCCTGGCATCTCGCCAGGCGGGTTTTCGACCCAGGCACTCTACCGAGTCTGTTGCGGTGTCGGTCCTGGATAACCTCAGGGAGGGCATGGACCAAAACAAACATCAGGCCTTGGTGCTCCTCGACCTCTCCGCCGCTTTTGATACGGTGGACCATCCCATCTTGCTTTCACGTATCAGAGCGGCGGGAATCGGGGGTTCAGCCTTGGTCTGGTTGTCGTCCTTCCTGAGGGATCGCACCCAGGCTGTCCGGCTGGGGGATTTCACGGCAAGTCCACTCAACATCACTTGTGCGGTCCCTCAAGGCTCTTCTCTTTCCCCTCTTCTGTTTAACCTCTATATCTATCCTTTAATTTTTGCTCTTCAACAGATGGAGGTCACCGTATATAATTATGCGGATGACCTCCAGCTCATCTTTAATCTTTCTTCTTCGCCCCATTCTCTCTCTAATTTCCAGTCTATTATGATTTTTATCAGGGACTGGATGAGCCACAACCATTTGAAGCTGAACCCCGATAAAACCGAGTTGGTTCTCACCGGTGGCTCTTCCAGCCCCTGGAATTCTTTATTTTGGCCCCCGTCCTTAGGTCTCCCCCCCACCCCCTCTCTCACAGTTAAGACTTTAGGCATTAAAATGAACAACACCCTTACCCTTCACTCACAAATCAGTTCTGTTGTCTCTTCCTGTTTTCTCACTCTTCGTACTATCCGCACTGTTTCCCGATTTTTTTCCCCCCTTGCACTTAAACTGATTATGTCTGCTCTAGTGATCTCCCGGCTGGACTATGCCAATGCCCTGTATAATGGCATTCCAGCCTACAGTTTAAGAAAGCTTCAACTGGTGCAAAATCAGGCGGCCCGGCTTGTGTACGGCCTTTCCCGATCTCACCATTCCACCCCGTTATTGAAGGCGCTCCACTGGCTGCCTGTCAGGGAGCGTTCTCTCTTTAAAACTGGTTGCATGGTTTTCCAGGCCCGTCAGGGCTCAGCTCCTGCCTTTATTGTCTCCCTGATAAGGGAATACGTCCCTACCAGAGAGCTGCGGTCTTCCTCTCAATCCCTGCTGCAGGTCCCTCGCTACAAGCGGAAAAAATGGGGAGGGGCCAATTTCTCATTCCTGGCACCTAACTTTTGGAACTCCCTTCCCGTCCATCTGCGGTTGACCAAACACTATCCGCTTTTCCGCAAAGGTCTAAAAACCTTCTTGTTCAATCAGGCATTTCCACAGTAACATATCCTGTGTCTCCCTCCTGTTAACTGTGCTCTCACAGCGCCAAGAAACCGTCTAGGTGAATGCTGCGCTTTATAAGTATTTTAAATTCAAATTCAAATATCTCCCTCAGCATGGTCTCCACATAGTGCTCTAAGGGGCCAGTGTTGGTGGATTCAGGAATACTTGTGATTCTCAAATTCTTATGGCTGTACAGTGCCTCCAGGTCTTCCTTTTTAGCTTGGATCACCACCAGCACCCTTTCCATGTTCAAGCATTTAGTCGTGACCGATTACAGGTCATCTCAGCTCTCTATATGTGTTGCTCCGCCGTTGTGATCCGTATCACTTGTTTGTCCGGTTTTGCCGTCATTTGGTCCATTCGTAGATTTAGTGAGTCAATCTTTCCATCAATTGATGGCAGGCTTTGCTGCATAGTTAGCAGTGTGGTCTCTATGGACGAGGTGCCCTGTGATTGTAGCTCTTGCTCCGAGTCTGACTCGGAGCAAGAGTCCAGTGCACAACTTCGAGGGTGCCTCAGAAGCTGCACAAGTAGCAAAGAGCAGGCTTTTCAAGATGGCCGGTCCCACGTCCCTCGTTGCCTCCACGGGTCTCAGCCTAGCAGGGACCGTGGATCGGGGTCAGAGAAGTCTGGAAGTCTGGCTCTCGTCGGACTCTGTGCTCGGGCTCTGGCAGGAGCGTCGACAAAGTAAACTGCAGATCGCTGGATGGTGCCTGTTTGCACAGGGTGATCACTCCTTGACCACAAGGGAGATTCTTCAGTCGTCTTCTGTGAAGGAGATCGTCGAAGGTCGAGAGTTTCATTTCAAGTTTCAGTTCAGGATAAATCTAAAGTCTCTTGACTCAGCCCCTACCTATATACTAATCTGAGGTGCTGGATTACCTGCTAGGTCCCTCCTATGGGTGGGAACAGGGAAGGGGGTGGTTACACCCCTATCCCTTTGTCCAGTTTCGCGCCAGAGCTGGGGCTGGAGTGCCCCAGGAACCGGTTTGAACCGGGATATGCATGGGACACCTTGTGTGCCCCAGGCAGTGTCTCATTTCATTCAGCCCTCCCTGCCCCAATACACTATGGCCTGTCTGGGGTGGTGCTAGCACCTCCCAAGACAGGAAACCTATTGTCCAAGCCTCCCTCGCTGGAAGGACTCCCAGCAGCAGGGGGTCAGACTTGTGTCTGTGGCAGCAGCATCCATTTTGTGATGCTGAGGCTCTGGTTAACTTTAACTGGGATTAACAGGAACAACATGTCTTCTCCCTCTAGAAGGGTGGAATGCTACCCTCATTGCCAGAACTGGCGAGGGGGTAGTATTCCAAAGCGTATGACACCTTACACAACATGTTTTGATAAAGCCAAACCAAAGTTAGCATTTAACCGCGAGGATTATAATGCACTTAAGAGTATATGGTATGGCTATATCATAGAACAGCTATAAGGACATGGTTCCGAAAGCTGCAGACAGGCTCAGCTCATGCTAGAGCCTCATCTCACATAAAACCAAGCACTCTGCCTTCAGGATTGTTGAGGCCTGCCATAGGAGTGACTTATAGGTATATATGTTTGTATATATAATGGTAGGTATAGGAATACTATACCTAAGCAAGGGGTGATCACACGACCTTGCCTCAGCTGAGTGATCAGCCAGTTGTGTCAGTTTGGATGGCCAGCAAGGGGTGACAAAAGATATGCTGCAGCCCCTGGTAGGCCTTGGGTGCACCGATGCCCTGGGTACCTATGGTACACTATACAGGGACTCACAAGAGTGACCCAATATCCAATTAGGTATGTACCTAAAGTACATGGAGTCCATTTTACAGTGAGAGCAGATAGCCTGGGGCCCTGATTAGCAGGATCCCAGGCCAACTAAGTCGAAAACCAGCTAAACACAAGGCAAAAAATCTGGGGCAACCATAGTCAGGCCTTCCTACAAGCCCTCCGTGAACTACGTCAGCACCCACGTCGCTGTCCCCGTCCACTGACCACTATTATGGCTCTCTGCACCAGCCCACTGCTGTAACACGGGTTCAGCCGTCTGGGTGCGGGGCTCGTCTACACCTCTTTTCGCCAGCTGTCACAGCAACCCACAACCTCAGCCCCTGCAACTTTAGGGACTGAGACCACCGAGCCACCTTTCCAGTTGAGCCACTTCACTGCCAGCTGTTAGCCGCCATCTTCTTGCTGGTCATGCCCACACGCGACCTCCCAGCCCGAGCTGTATCTTGCTGTCACCTCTGCTCTGGGCTTTATTTCTAGGATGTGCAAACGCCAGTGGCTGCTTAAACAGTATGTCCCCTCAATTACGGGCAGATGGCAGTCTGACTGTAGGAATGTTGGTGGATTGGAGTTTCCAGCCAACAGAGCTACACTAGAGTGCGGCCATCTTGCCGTGGGCTCTCTAGCGGCCCCAACCAGCCCCAACTGAATTGCTAACAGTGCTCCCAATATTCACCAAACGTCTAACTGTACGTGAAGCACTGATTACATCTTCTGCTCTACAAAAGCATCAATTGCATTTCCAATTGAGAGCCCAGCAACAATCACAGGTCCAGCTCTGCGCTTGGAATCTATAAAAATTCAAACTGTGGACTTGGAAATAATATATGTATGTCTCTACAAACAACAACTATAAAACTAACTGACCGACCACCATTCAACACACGAGATACACCTACACCAGGCTTATACAACCACCTCAGCGCCAAACTGATGGCACCTTTTCACTATTCAACAGCTCAAAAGCAACATAAAACATAAACATCAACACATTACCATTCAAACATCATAAAATACTACCACCACATTATTGTGCACCCAACACAGACCAAGGGTCAACAAAGGGCGTCTGTTTGCCAGTAATCATGTCCATCAGAGGTACTACACAGGCAGTGGTGCCCTTTCCATGTACTTTCCCACAAAGGAATATAGACAAACCTTTGGCAGTATGTTGCTAAAAACACAGCACTCAGTTTACTCCTGTTCTGCTTACACTCTTGCACAATTTAGCCTTCACAGCCACCACGTCACAAGTTCAACACTACATCCAGTATCTAAACCACTTCAAAAGTAGGCACAAAGTCAAGCAAGTTATGTTAAGTTCAGTTCTAAAGTCAATATTTGTAACTCCTACAAATTTAAGTACAACATCAAACATGTCTCCCAAAGAAAACTACCACTATACCTACAAGTTTAATTTAAGCAATACAAACAAAACAGGATATATCGCTCCAGACTTGAACCAAGGATCATCATATTACCTCACCAGAAGAAATACATAGGAGGCACTGCTTTCTCAGTGCAAGCCGTCAAGCTCTGAAACTCACTACCAGCCAAGATTCAAAGCATTCAGAAGCATGTACACTGCAGAAGACCTCACCCCACAACCGTGGTACAGAACCCGGAAAGATAATCTCACCTTCCAATATAATTTACACCCCACCGATGTGAAAAGAAATCGAGCACACTTCTTTCTATATTGCGGTAAGCTTATAAGAGCTGATCTAGCTTGGGTATTATATATGGGATAAAGTACCTCCTGCCGTACATTATAAAATATTCCTAGTCATTAAGGAGTTCCATACCCATGTAGAGGAACAAGAAATAAGACTGAGTTCCTTTGTAAGGTTATGGAACACCGAGGTGACTTGCAATATCCTCATGATGTAAGCCGCGGTTTACTTTAAACCATAAAACACATGGTCACACCATCACCTTTTCCATAAACCACTTAAAAACCTTGATGCGTAGTTCTTACATATGAAAAAGCGAGCATCTTTGCAAACGTGAAGAATAAAAATAAAATCTGTAGTGCAAAATTAAACATATCAAAAACCTGTTCGAATTTTGTTGCAAACAGATATTAGAAACAGTTCAATACAAGTCAATTAAAAAAAAAAGTGCAGTAGGTCAGAATGTGTAGAAACATGCACAGATTCTAGCTTATCTCTATCTAAGTAGTGCAAAAAATAAATATATTCTCTCTGCATGTCATTGTAAGCAAGGCCATTGTAATTATGCACTCGAGTGGCTGTGGCAATTTTCGTATAATTAAAGATTTGCTGCATTTGCCACATAATCCGTCATCTACTGCATAATCTGTAGATTAAAAAAATGTTGTTTCTAGCTCAAACGGTCCAAAAGTTGATAAAAAAACAGTGACACTATTGCCACTCAGTGGAAGGCCCTTTGCAAGGGTTGACTGGTCACCTTTATGTAGCTTATTGCTATATTTGGGTGTTAAACTGGTACTAATGAGGTACAACTACTCCCAGACAGTGTTAGCAAGCTTAAAGATTACAAAATAATAAATACTATTTCAAAATGTACCACGTAATTTGCCTTTTCTTGCAGCATAATTTACACAATCATGACGCATAATTTGACCCTTCTCTGCCGCATAATTCCCGTTGCCCTGATTGTAAGCTACTAAAATATAGCAGAAGAAAGTAAAGCAATGTTTCGATTGTTGCTTTAAACAGCTACTTTAATTATGCTCTGTAACCTGGGCTGTTTTTCCGCTCAACTGCTGGCTCTGGCAGCAGAAATTATGATGTTAGAACTCGAATGTTATAACCTTATAATAGATGAATTCTGACTCCTTTTCGTTATAATCGGCGACTTGGTGCATCACAATTACTGGCTGCAGTTTATACAGGGATTACAGAATCCTTTGTAATATAAGTTAATATCAATTCATACATTGCTCTTCTTGCTCACAGTAACACTAATGCCGTAACAATGAGCTGTCAGTAGCCATCTGTTGCTTCATTCACTTACACTCACATTAGACATATCTGCTATGGGTCTTGCCATGGGTCTTGTCTATCACCCAATTCTGTAACAGCCCGTAAACCAGCCATCACCAAATGAGCAGGCATGGAATGAATGAAGAGATCTGCCACATGCTGCTGGCCAATTGGAAGACTCTTATCTAGTCCCAAACTTCAGATAACAAGTAGCTCCATACTATAACTGCTTCTTTACAACTCAGTGACATTCAGATATGGAATGATTGTCACAAACGCCACCCCTGGAGATCTCCCCACCACTTCTCTCTCCTGCCAGGCCTGCAGAGGACCGTAAACGTTTAACAAAATATCAATTTGGACAGCCCAATGCAGTAACCAGGTAAGTAGACTATGAGCATAAGAAATAACATAAAGGGGCCGGCAGAGATTCTCAAAGCGACCAACTTCCTGAACACCATAACCTGTGCATCTACCTCTCGTACCTGTTCATCCACCACACTGCTAAGTGCTGCATCCCAAAACACGATAACCTCACCTTGGTGGTCATCATGTATGGCATGGGAACACTACCCACACAGAATCTAAAAACAAAGACAAAACCCTTCCAACCATAAACCCTACATGGCGTATCCTGCTGCCCATGTAGGGAAGTGCATCAGTGTACAACATAGGTGTTGTTAGTGCAATATAAATGCAGCAATACAATACATATCCAATTCTCAAACCCCTATGTCTAACACCTACCCTGTGCCTAACACTATGCCCAGCATCAGTAACACCTTTTGTGAACACAGCATCAATAACGTATCTTATTATAGAACCAACCTACTATAATCAGATGACACTACCCATCTGTGCACTAAGCACTCATCTCAGCTGTAAAATATCACAACCTCTAACAGTAATGCATAAACAATAGTTGTTCCACGAACTGTAGAACCCTCATCAGTCAAGTCCAATTACAGACACACATAGTACCTAATGATTTATTGCACAATGAAATACTACAGAATTAATCTTTCCTTTATTTGACTGCTCTACTCAAACTTTTATCTGTGTCCAGTTGTCAAAATGTTCAACTCCGTGTACCCAATTTCATCCCACCCCCAGAAACGATGCAGACACTGTCTACCCCCAAATGTGCAAGCAGGCCCAATCACATTACTCGCACACCTGGCACACTCCACATTTCAAGTCAGTTTCCTTCACACCTGTTTTCCATTATTTGTAGTCGAAGGGTCTTCACATACTCGAAGCTCTCCAGACTGCAGATGTCATAGACTAAGATGTATGCACAGGTGTCCCGAAGACCACGACACTTCATGTCCGACCACTCCTAGAAAAAGAGAACAAGAAGCGAAGTGTGTGAAGGAAGATCTACATGTGTACACCTGTGAAAGGAAGCAGAGCAAATGCAAGCCTACAGTTCAGTGTAATTTTGCGTGAACAATCATCCTTTCTTCATGCTCATCCATTCTCCATAGCAAATATTTGTGCTAAGATGTGTGGCCATGAATAGGTTGCTTTACTGGTGTGTGGCACTAAGTCAAAAGCAAGTTTCGGTATTGTCTATGAGGTGTTGAGGTTTTGGGGTAGTCAATGCTTTTGTGCCTCACAGTTTTTTATTATGTGTATGCCCATACTGGTGAGCGATTTCATCGTTGTGGAAATACATGGAAATTAATGGGTTTCTGGAGTGCCCAGTAGGCGAGGTACCATGTCTGATTGGCAGGAATATCTCTTAGCTACGCATTAAAATTCTGCCTGGACATGGATAAGGGACACCATTGCATCAGCAGTTCCCCCAAACCAACCCACACATAATTGAGATGTTCACTGGCACTGGGAAGCCCCCTGGCGTAAGTCAGCATCACTTTCCAATAAACTGCATCTCAGACATTACAAACGTTGGCAAAGCCAACAGGTCTCGCCTTTATGATACGAGGGCTGACCTGATACATCTACCAATGTTTGTCTGCAAAGCATTGTTTAAATGATTTAAAGTAATAAAACATTTCAAAATAATGGAGAAAAAGCAAACACAAATGTTAGGGTATAACAAAACAGTACAGTGAATCCATGGTTTTCAATTTATTTTATACATGGCATGGTTTGTTTTCAAATACTTTTCAATTAGGAAACTCCAAACAGAAATTAAAAACAATAAGGAAGCGACCGAATGTTAGGAGAAATGCTTCCCAAGGCCGAATTTACTTTCCACATGATTCAGCCATTTCCTCCTCTGCACTTACCTAGGGAGCAGGTTTGTGGGCCTCTAGAAGTGTCATGCTAAGTGAAGATTCTGTCTCACACGCATGCAGAGTGAGAGCAGCAGAAGCCTCATTCCCCAGCGCCATGAAGGCCTTTGTGTGCCAAAGCTTGAGCTTTGCGAAATGCAGGAAATAAAATACACAAACCTTTAAAGACTTCTTTTGCGTCATACCCAGCAAAAATAGTCTAGTTGCTTGCTTTAATGGACATGCTGAGAGGGGAGGGGTGCAACAAAGAGCGGGGGAGGAAGTTTAATTTGGTGAAACAGCACAAGAGGGAGTAAACTAGCAAACACATGCACTCTCAAGGGGTGTTGAATGTAAAGGTAATACCATAATTGTAAGAAGCGGAAGGATAAAAGTCAACTAATCAAAAAAAGATCGTAATCAGGATATGCTCCAAAAAGGTAAAAACACAAGAGGGAGACAAGCCACTGAGTAAGAAACGAGCAAATGAGAGGGCAAAAGCCAACCAATGGTCATCAATGGGTGGGCTGTAAGCCCATTGTAGGCTCACGATAGCGCTTTTAAAACCAGATAGCTTCTGCTGTCTGGTAGGTTTAACCTAATAAACATGACCAATGGTAGGCAGCCCCCTCCCCTGCGTCAATTACCAGTAGCTCTATCAATGCAGTGGGAAGTCGCAGCAAAATATAAACTCTAGGCAATAACACCTGGGCATAAGTGAGTCACGCTTCAGGGGTAGAGGACCAGACCGACAAACTGGCCAGTGCATTACTAGGCAGGACACAACTTGACATCGATGAACAGCAGTCTAGTGCTGGCCATGCAACTCTTACTCAAAAATAAGTTGCACACTGGCTCGGAGGGGTGAATTATTTACTAAAATGAGAAGAAATCTGGCACTTGACTTGCCCCCAGCAGCACCACTGATAATGGGCAACAGCAGCCAGCCGTTCATTAGCAGAGTACTAGCACAGCTCTCCAACATGCTCACCATTCTTCACATAATTATGCAGCACCATGGCACTAGCTAGATCCTTCACATGCATAGTTTATCAGCATACACTGGTGTGGAGAAGAAATGATCTGGATCAGTTGAGCAGGACGTGGCAATTGAACAGCTGCTTCTCTTTGGTCTTAGAATCACTCTTTCACTGAGCAGTTCCCTTGAGTACCGGAGCAGTGCCCCCGGCACCAAGGTATCTCTCAGAAGAAGGGAATAGTAGTGAGCAGCCCTGTGCAGCTACATGCTATCATTGAGTGGCACAATAGACCCGGTCATCCCAGGGAGTATTGATCAGGTCTGTATTCTTAACTGTTCAGATAGGCAGTATTAAGAGCCACCCCTGGCATAATTGTGACACATATAAACAAGCGCGGGATTTACGGGAATACTCTGGTTACAAGAGAGCACCGTGGGTATACGCGTCCATTCCTTCGACAAAATGAGCAGCAACGCTAGCATAGCAAAGCAGCATCAGGCATTAGTCCCCAGTGGAATATGTCACTCTATTATATTTGAGTAGCCCATGTTTAATAATTAGTCACAGTTTTGCTTACATGGAAGCTGATGGCACTTCCGACAAGCCAAGCAGGCGCTGCCACCAGCAAACAAGTGTGGCTGGCAGAAGCTGCTTTGGAGTGTTGGGCCTCAGATCCTCTCGGGGTCACTTCCTGCAAAGATACAAAACATACAATTACTTAGTTGGTCTGAAGAACCAAACATATAACAATAATTGTGCTCTAAGATGAGATAAATGTAAAGGTGAAATATCAGGAGCTGACAAAACGCCTGCACTGCCTAAATTGAAAGATCCACTCGCCCGACTGCCGCCAGTCAATTTAGCACCTGGGGTATGTTTGACAATTAATTTATTTATTTATTTGTAAAGCGCAACACTCATCCCAAGGGATATCAAGGCGCTGGAAGCGGAAGTACAAGGCCAATTCAAGAACAAATCTTTGTCTAAGTTCTTCCATCTTCATCAGCAGGCATGAACAGCCAGGGAATCCTATACAGCATGAGGACAACTATTCTAATATGCAAAATCAAACCATACCAGGCCGACTTAAATTTCAGTACACACCCCGGTCCACTCTCACTTGGGTGATGACAATTCCTTAACATTAATCTAGCTCTACTTAAAAAAAAGACAAGAAAATGTATACCACAACACCCTCACCTGGATGAACACTCCCGGCATTCCCCTCTAGGATGTATCACGTTCAAGGCCAGTTGCATCATCAACAAGGCAACAACCTGCAACTGGTCACCCAATGTAGAAGAAACGATTCCATGAGGAAGGTTTGACCAAGAGGTGTACAAGGGGGAAAAGGCGAGAGTGCTCTTGCTGTGCACCTAGGATCTAGATTAATAGTCTCTCTCAGATCCAAGTTGCCTCGTACAATACCGATATTGCTCCTAGAACCCTAGATTCAGACAGCGAATGATAAGAAACTTTTTTCGGGTCTTGCTGTTATCATAATGTTTGTTCCCACATTAATGCCCAGTACTTTGCTGCTCACCAACTAAATTTGCGTTCTATAAGATGCATTGGAAGATAACAAGTAATAAAGCCCGACAGGCATTTATAAACAAAGTAAAAGCACTTAAATCAGAAGAATGATGTCTACACACCGCAAAGCAAAGAAATTGCCATCAACTTTCACAAAGATCCAACATGAGGAATGTCACAGGCTTAGACTCTCTTCTTAGACTGTATGGAGGGTGAACACGATGGCCATTGTTCGTGGTCCATCAAGGGCAATAATCACTGCAATGGTGGTAACCCAAGTGCAACAATTTGTGGCTCAACACTCAGGAGCAAAATGCACCACAAAGTGCGCCAGTGAGATTTCTGCTTTTCTGCTTCTACACTTGTCCTTACCTATAACCATGCTGCTGAGCACGACGGCATGACCAAGCATTGATGGAGTAGGGCGCAAGAAACTGAGCCCCCACAGCGGTAGGCCCCATTCAGCAGAATACTGACTCCCTTACAGAGTAGGGGCCCATAAAGTGATGGGAGCCCCTCTTGCCCCAGAGTGAGTGCAGGAAGCGAGAACATTCCTGCATTCACCCAGAGGGGTGAAGCCTAGGGCAGCGGCCACATGGGCGACTTCCCTAAATGGCGGCCGGGGATTGCCAATGAGCAGCAGATGAAAGCCTCGAACGACCGTGTTGGCAGTGCTCTTGTTGGACCTGGCGATCTGGTGTGCGATCTGGTGTGCAGCATGTGGGGTCCCTGCTGGAGTGGCAGTGACAGACCCGGGGCAGAATTGACCCGGCAAATGAGACCAATGGCAAAGGCAAGGCAACACCTGGACACAAGGGGGGTTGCCAGCAGCCATGAATCACAGAGAGCCGGCTGGCAAAGATGGGCGTCAAAGAAGCTGACAGAGGGGTGCGCTGGAAGGAGGGAGGCCGGCACAGCAACTCACGAGCTACTAGTAAGGTGTGGCATAGATCTCGACACCGGGGGCGCTAATAGTCACAGCTGCCAACTAAAAGGGAGTGGAAGGCCTGAGAAAACTCTCCGCTGTACCCCTATGCTCGGAATGCTGCATAATGTGCCTGGATGAGGTCTCCTTGAGCAGAACAGAGGGTAGTGTGGCCCAATACCCCGGAGAAGGAAGCAGCACCCTTGGCCCCCCCACTCTGCCTGAGGCAAACACAAATCGGGCAATCGGACCGAGACTTGTGGCAGTATTGTTGGTAGCGCCAGAGGGGTTGCAAAACAACTGAGAGGAACCCCCTCAATAGGGACTACCCCGAGAACTGCTGTACGCCTGCCTGAGAAGCGGGAGCAACTGGGGGCTGAACAGAGATGAGAAAGGGATGCCCTCCAGGAACTGTGAGTAGCACCCCCAATGCCCCCTCCCTGGTGACGGTTGGCTTGTATGGTGGGAGAGTGAAGGGTGGCCAGCCCTGCAACGGGGCGCAACCGCAACAAAAGGTGACTGAGGGGAATGGCGAGGAGGTCCTGATGGGGATCACGACAGACCTGGGTGCCCTTCTTCAATGGTGTTCGCACTCAGGAGACCTACAGGGCTAGATGGCCCACCAGGTGTGAAATGGTTCAGCCATGCAAAGGTGTGAGATCAAAAGAGGGAACCAGGGGCATAGTTGTTGACATCAAGCAGTGAAGGGTGAGTAAGGGTCCACCGATGACCACCCCAAGGGGCACTGGGCCTGGCAGTGGTGAGATTGCGCCAACTTTGATGGTACCTGACACTATGGTGGCAGTTCACAATAGGGAAGTATGGCGGCAACGAGGCACATGAAGAGTTATCATTAAGCTGCAGGTTGCCGACCACTGGAACACGAGGGGAAGGGGTTCTACCTACTCCACTCCCCTACTGCTCCTTAGCCACCTATGGGGAAGGGAGGAGTTCGGCGGTGTTGCGGTACGAAGATACGACTGGATGGCCATAATCATGGGTAAGGCCCCCAGGAAAAAGAAAATGCCCACTTATGCCCATCTTCAGGTCAAGTTAATGAGGCTCTGAGTGGCGAGGGGACACCTGCTTCGCAGCCGGGGTCCTCCAAAGGGACCATCCTCGAGGGGACACTGAAAATAGACCACATAGGCATGACTTCACAGTGATAGGCCTGCCCAAGCATATGGAGGGAGACCGCATGCTCGATTTTCTTGAACACTGGGTGAGAGACGAGGTTGCACCGGAGGGGCTCCCTCCCGTCTTTGTGCTAGAGGTCCAAAAGCAGAGGTCCACATTTCTGGAAGCTAAAAGGTGCCTCTCCCAATGGGAAATTAGCTATGCAATGTTGTTCACTGCCAGATTGCGAGTAACAATGATGTGGGAGGTGCAGTTCTTCCTGATGCCACTGGAAGTTGATGAGTCGCTCGCTTGACAGGCACACACCACCTGAAAATAGCCAGGCGCACCAGAGTAGAAAAAAATGCAAACCAAGTCGAGGCACAGAACCAGGAGCGACAGCAGAGCAGCCTCCTCAAAAGCAGAAGTTCAACAAGAACAGCTGTGTGTGGTGGAAGTGGTGGTGATGATGAGCGGATCAGGGGTGAGCCCCCCTCGACCCTGGGAGAAGATTATGCCTGCGACTCGGACTCCAACCATAGCTCGACCTCCGGAGAGGGCTTAAATTCTGTGCTGCCTGGAATGGCTGAAGAACTTCTGTGGCATGGACACCCTTTGCTGTCATGGCTCCAGTCACTGGTGGAGGTCACCATTCGGGTTCCCCGCTGACCCTTTAGAGAGCACTAGGACCCCCCCTTGACAGCCTGCCAATGATTGCTATAAGTTGCTGGATGGCGAGTCGCCCAACTTGGGAGGATCGGACCAGCACAACCCTTTTCTTGAGTTACACATGGGTACACCCACAACTGGTTGCAGTTGGGTTGATTGCTGTTTGGTTGGGAGTTGTTTCCACACAAGTCGTGTCCACGAAGGTTTACCGAATAAGCTACAGCCCAAGGAGGGTGTGATATGCAGGAAGGCCAGGGCTAGCATTGGATGCAAGCTGTGGGGCAAGTGCATTTCTAATGGAGCGTTCCATAAACTATTGGTTCATATCCTGGAACATTCAGGGGATTAATAATATGGCTAAGAGGTACAAAGTATTTTCCTATCTTAAGAGGCGGGGGTGGTCCATATTGCCCTATTCAAGAAACACACCTCACAGCTCAGGAGGGGTTGTTGCTCCAGAGGTGGAGGGACCTGGCATTCTACAACACATACTCTGCCTTTGCAAGGGGAGTACCTATTTGGGCGAGTTACAGGGTCTCCTACCAGAGGACTGGAGAACTGGTGGACCCGGCAGCCCACTATATAGTAGTATTGTGAGGCTTAGCTGGACGAGATCTGGCAGTGATTAATATTTATGCCCGAACGTGGAGGGGAGCATTCATTGAGGACCTGTCTAGAGTAGTGGCACCCTACCTAGTCCTCATAGGGGTACTACAACTGTGAGGCTTATCCTGAGCTGGATAGGTCCCATTCCCCCACGGGGAGATTCCCCAATCATTAGGGCTGCTTGTATGTTTGCTGGGTAGCAGGCCCAATGGGGACTGGTAGACACTTGGCGCCTCACCCAACCAGCGCCCATGGATTCTGCTTTCTTTTCAAGCCTTCATGAGCTGAATGTGCATTTAGACATTAGACACCTTCCTTTGTTCCCTCAATATGCATGATCAGTACACAATATACAACACAGAGCAAGAACTATATCGGATCATATTCAGCTACTGCTATAACTGAAAATGGGAGCAGACTCAACCCTGTAACCCTATGTGGAAACTGAAGTCCATGATTGGAGATAGTATCAGACAATAGTCTGAGGACAGTACCGGGACATCATTCACCCCACAGCTGGAATGTAACGCTTTCAAACCAGTGATTAGAGGGCAGTGCAAAGCAGAAATAGTGGGTGTCCGACGCACTTTGTTAAAAGAGGTAGATACACTAAAAGTGGAACTGAGGAAGGTAGAAAAGCAGACGCCGGGATACCCAGAACTAAAACAGGCTCCGGTAGACTCTAGGAAACTCCTAGTGGGACAAATAAAAAAACATAGATGTTTGGACTATAGGGAATACATGATCCGGGCACATGCAAAGCGTGACAGAGCTGGCTCGCTAATCCGGCTAAATGGAGATCAGTAAAAGTTGAACTAGAAACAGACCTAGGGGAAAGACTCTATAGGCAAGCTGATATTAATGATCTCTTCGAGGAGTATTACTTCCACCTGTATGAGAGCGCTTCCACACACCCAGTGAGTGCCACAAATGATTTCCTATAACCACTGGCCATGCCAACACTCACACAAGAGGAGGCTGAAGAATTGGCTCTTCAGGAAATAAGAAAATAAGAGCAGCACTGAAGAGCATGGCATGGAAGAAAACATCTGGGACAGATGGGCTCTCGGTTGAATTCTATGTCACATACGAAGATATACTGACGCCCAACTTAGTAGAACTAAAGGGCAGCAAGAGATATAGGGCACCTGCCGACCTCCACCTGTGAGGCCTTAGCATATCAGTTGCAAAAAACGCGGAAGTCGTCACATGATTGCAAAACATATCTACCACCGTCGATGCTTAACATCGATTATAAACTGCTTAGCCGGATTTTAGCATTAGGCTTCTACCTAGCTTGACCAAGTTAGTGCACCCAGATCAAGCTGGGTTCATCCCAGGCTGTAACACAGCAGTTAACATACGGAGGCTGAGGACGCTGATGGCAGCTGACACCTTTGATCGAGGAGAGACAGTGATATTTGTGGTCGACATAGAGAAAGCTTTTGACAGCTCAGAGTGAGATTTTGTCTATAAAGTAATGGGGAAAGTATGAGTGTAAAGGGGATTCATTGGCTGGACCACACTGATATATACAGACCCTACGGTCCGAGTGAAAACTGGCCGAATGATCTCTCAGGGGTATGCAGTGGACCGGAGCACCAGGCAGGGCTGCCCACTATTATCACTGCTCTTTGCGCTGGTGATGGAACCATTAGCCTGCAACATGAAAAACGGAGACAATTACCGGGGGGCGACTTCATCATACTGCCCTATATGCTGGCGATCTGTTGCTATTGTTACGGTATACTGACGCATAGACAGAGGGAACGAGGAGGCTTCTGGATATATTTGAGTCATAATCTGGCTTAGTGGTGAATTAGCAGAAATCACGACTGTTCCCAGTGACGAAGGACCAAAGGCACCCAGAGGTGCTGAGACCACTGCAATGGGAACCGTGATACTCAGCAATACCCAAGGTTGAAAATATTCCTTGACAAGTCCCAACTACTAGAAGGGAATGTGGGGGTGGCTGTCTGATTCCTCCTGGCGAGTGGTGATTTTTGGAAGACGCTTCCATTGACAGTAGCTGGGCATATAGCTGTTAAAGATGGTGACGCTACCCACACTGCTATACCTTTTCTCGGTCCTGCTAGTGTGTATTCCCAATGTTCTCTTCGCTGATTACAGCCTGTATCTGAGGCATGAGCTGCCAGAGAGTGGCACTAGCGACCTTGTAATGACCTGTGGGGGTAAGTGTACTAGCAGTCCCTGACTTTAAATCCTACTACATTGTGGCGCAGTTACAGTGCCTCACGGAATTTGTGGTTGGTAGGTTGACCCCAGAACGAGAGGTTAGACCATTTGTACCAGAGCTTCAGCAGCTATGCCGGGTGCTCCTGGCTACCAACAACCTTATCTGAAGTGCACTAGTGAATTCAAAGTGATGCAGCGCTGCTGGATAAGAGACTTACCCAAAATATGGGTGCAATTTCTGTACTCACCTGACCTACCCACAATCATTTTAGAGTTGCTACCACATGGGGGAGACTGGCGGGGGTTGTTTGACTGGATAGCTGCAGGTGTGGCTCATGTAGGTGACCTGTTTCGAGCAGAAGAACTGCTCTCAATCGAGGACCTCAACCTAGAATTCGACCAGCCCCAGGGGCACTTTCTGATCCACTGGGCAGAGGCGATCAGGAAGCACTGGGAGGTGGCCAAGTCAGAGCCACCCAATTATAGGGGTTGCCAATTTTTGGCCACAATTTCTGGTACCTTCAATGCGGTCTCCTGCTTAAACAGTGCAATCAGAGCAGACATAGCGACATAGCTGGATTCAATTTCAATTATGATTTGGAACTCCAAGGAGATCCACATAAGGTATACAATAAAAGCTCCAAAGCAACAAATCATACAGTTCATAATAGCAGAGTAAAATACGTTCTGAAACCTATCAAGAATCTCATTATACAGTGCAAAATTCATAGCAGCAATGATCAAACATAGAACACACTCCACGTATGGTAAAAGTCCATGACGTATAAAACGCCAGTGCGACAGACAGCGTATATGGAGACAACTGCGCAAGTCAATTACAGTACAGTGCAAGGTCAGTGCAAGAGGCTTTAAACCATTTAAATACTCTAACAGCGTCAGCAGTACAATTCAAAATGCCCTGATATTCTACTTATAATGTGGAAATTATGTTACCCAAATTAGTCATATTCAACAAACCAGAGCAAAACACAATATAATAATCATTTCTAAAAAATATTTTAAAATTGTTTTAAAATGCTTAACATTTTAAAACATGCTTATTCAGAGGGAGGGGCCAAAAGACAATTCCGGGCATCCACCGCTGTAGTGATGTTATACTTTAAAAACACTGGTCTTAAAAATCAACGTCGTAATGGCTGTAGTGGGGCTACAGACCAAAAACACATAATTTAAATCCCGCACCCTGTATCCATCCAGGTCGCAAAGTCTGTCCTCCCTGGCTAATCCCTCCCATGCTCCCGTTATAATTCGCAAGGGGAGCAAACTCGGCCTTATTAACAGGATAGTTCTACTCACTCCATGGGGAAGATTCCAAGTGACATATGGTTGAGGTTCTACTCTCCATTTTTGTGTCATTCCTTAAATGCCTTAAACACAGTAGAGTATCTCTTTTTGTGAATGACTGCGTAGACTGTTTTTTTATGAGAGTTTAAGATCTGCTTTGGAAGAGGGCATGCTCCACTTTGCCCAATTTGCAACAAGTCTAAGGCTTTCTCATAATTTCTATAAATAATGCTTTTTCCCTTCAGGCATTTTTTTTTCTGTTTTAGCGCACCCCTTATAGAACTTTTATCCCTATTCAATAATGGGCTTGCTGCCATAGCAAATACATAGGTAGAAAGGAGCACAAATTCGAGCCCAAGGGCCGCTGGAGTGGATGCATGATTCAGGTTACAGATTTGGTGCCAAATATGCCCTTCCACCTTTAAAAAAAATCCCACTGCTGTTCATCCACGGTTTCGCAAGCGTAAACCAGAATAGATGGCTGCTATCTTGTCCAAGAAGAATTTAGTTAGAGTGTTACACCTATTCTCTGAAGGAGAGATGGAAGCTGAGGCTCAATCCAATGATGAGAGAGCTTTAACGATGGTAAAAATCTCTCTAGATGTTATTGCCATAGAATTTCACTTGTATCTTTACCAGCATTGGGGGGAGACTCTTAGTCTTTTCCCTCCCCAAATAAAATCTGGCAGCCCCCTTTGAAGTGTAACTATTTTTCTTAGAGGTGTAGGTATCGGAAGCATTTGGACGATGTACAAAACCCTATTAGGGACTGCCTAAGTTGTGGCAAGTTAGTTTTCTTCCACATCTCTACGTGGTTGGCTAGCTTGAGCACAATGTATTTTCGTGACTGCTCAACCCACAGAAAGGGGATTTCCCTTCTGTAGTATTCTGGCTTCCGCGACTGGAATCAACCTGCTGAGAATAACTGATTTTTGGTTGGTAACTTTGAAACCAGAGGTCTAACAGTTTAATCGTGGCCATGGGTACGATGGTGGAGCTGGACAACTTGAGGATTGAGTCATCAGCAACGTGTCATTCTTTATATTCCACCCCTGAAGGGACTACCTTTTATTCCAAACACCCTCGTATGTTAATGGCTAAAGGATCAGACACCAGGGCACGTAGAAAAAGGGACAGGGGCAGCCCTGCTTCATGCATCTGTATACCAAAATGACGGGAGGAACAAAGGTCTTGACTCACACAGACACTACCGGAGCATTATACCATGTTGGGATCCAGCCTTCTGTGACCACATGTCTCGAAATGAATGTTCCTTTAGGATTTGTTCTAACACCTCAGGATTCCAGTGACTTACTGAGGGCCTGTGTTCTCGTCAGGCTTTGCTCAGTAGTAGCCTCTAAAATATCCTTGCATGTGGGCCCTCCGCGGTCTTTTATTCAGAAGATCCATTGGTTTGAGTCCACATGCGGATTAGCAGTCTTCAGGCCCTAGTTATGCAGCCCTTACCCAGTCATGAAAGAGTTGGGCCTCGGCTGAGCCCACACGTCCAAGTTCCCAACTGGCCTGTGCTCGACAAAGGGGTAATCATATACCTTTGCCCAGTCACAGAATACTTCAGAGATTTCCAGCAGACAAAGATTGCGCCACAGGTTAATCGCTATGGACTCGCAGTCCCCCAGAAGCTTATCTTGGTAGTTCTAATATAGTGTGGCCTTTGCGGTGAGGCCAGGCTCTCTTTCTACTGCCCAGGACCCATGAGTTATAGTCAGTAATTTGTGTTTGCCGTCTAGATGGCTGTACTGCCTTGCAACACATAATGGCAGGCATCACAGATGGCTTAAGAACACAGCTGTTTCTAGATCTAATGTGATCTCCCTACGAAAGAGAGGGGCTATAGCTCCGCCCACATGCTGGTAGCCAAGAGGCCATATTTCCCCCCACTATTTGAGTGTCCACTGTTTGTGCTCCACACCTCCTGATATGTTATCAGGGTCCAGAGGGTCCATCTGCTCTAGAATGCCCAGTGCCCGAAGTACACAGGTCCCACAAGAGCATGGTTGGAATGCACAGCTATACCTAGGTGTGTGTCCCCGTCCCCCAGCTCCAGCAGAGCTGATGTTAGTCCGGATTCTAAGAGGGCCTCAGAGAATACTCTAAGCCTCTTTCCAAATACCCACGTGGTTTCCTTTATACTCTGGTCCACAATTTCTCCTATGGAACTAGTTCAGCTACCTAACAGGCTCCCAGACACAACAAACATGTCCAAATTGCCCTTGGGCCCAATGTGGCCTCCTGCAGTGCACCTTTGTTTCTGTCTTCGGGCACTGTGCTTCTCCCAGGCACCTCCACCAACCCCTTTAGGCCACCCTGGATTTCCAGTTCTACTTCAGGGTCTGGGAGGGGAAAGGCGGCGAGCAAAAGGGACAGGCTGCCTGCTCAAGCCCCAGGGCAGGTCCTGAGCCCACCAAGCCAATCAAGTATCTTCACGGCTACATTGCAAATGATTCTTCCATGCTTCCTTGTCTCGAGAGGAGGCTAGTAGCGGCTCTTCTTCATAGTGCTAGGGTGGCTCTGGAGCCTCAGACCTGGCTGCTATTCTATCCCCCATGATGCTTTTCACTGGGGATGTTGACAGCAGGAGGTGCATATCTTCTCCAAGGGTGTCAGCCCACTGTGCCACCCCGAGCCTCCTTCAAGATGGCAGGAATCACAGATGGTGATGGTGTACCACTAGGGCCACAAAGGATCAAAGGGCATTTTCTATCTCTTGCTGCCTATTCTTTTGACTCAGAGAGGGGCTGAACTGGCCAGATGGTGGGTGCTGGAAAGGTTGGGATGAAGCAGAGCTTCAGTTACTTACTTCTCACTCTATGCAAAGTCAAACCACCTCCCAAACATCAGTTTTCAACAAATATATACAAATTCCTGAAACGTGGATTTTTTCTTAGACTGAGAGAAATTGTCTTTTAATTCATTTTAATCTTATTTAATCAGGGTGTGCCCATCAACTTATCCTGAGACAATTCATCTACAATCAATTCAGTGTCAATTATTCGAACCACAGCCAGTGCTTTATAAAAAAAATATACATTTTTGTGCTATAAAAATGTTTTCCTGTTTATAGATTTTTTTACTTCGAAGATAGCAAACGGGTTAACAAGGAAATCAGAACTATTGCAGACAGAGAACCCTCTACACTTAGTAAGAGTTCTAACTCAAGCTCAGTCAATGTGTCCAGCTTTGATTCATTCAGTTCTTTTTGTTTGGTCCATAGGACAAGCAGAAATTAGTTTAAATTAATTCAGTTAATTTTGCTAGATGCACAGTTTTACTGTTAGGCTACAGTTCACCTGGAGTGGCTCATAGCCATAGACCGACAGACAGTCTTATGTAACTTTGCAGGAATGGCCCTGAAAAAGTATAAAACATTTTCTCTGACTGTTTATCTGTGTGTGTTTGTGAGTTATTGTGTGCGTGCATGTGTTAGTGTGTGTTAGAGAGATTGAAGAGAGGGGCAGACAGGGCTCCTATGTGTCACTGTACACCTACAGCCTTGTTGGGGAGGGTAAGGTATGAGACTAGAAAGATGTGTTTTACTGGACCCTTTCTCAGTTTGTTTTATTTCCCAACCAAGACAAAGCTCTGTGGCACCGAGTCCCTCGAGATAGAAAATACACAATTCAAACTACGGGCTTTAGAACCCCCTTGGCACTTGGAAGAGGAAACAGGAGCTCAACTCTGAGAACTGGCTTTTAGGGTTGCCCCAGACAACACTGGGTTGCATCCAACTGCAATGCAGCAGACAGTAAGATATTCTTCCACTTACTAATACTTAAACTGTACAGTCTATTCCTTTGTTTTGAGGTCTGTCTTGACAGCACAGCTGTTGCTAGACGTAATGTGATCACTCTAAAAAATGGCTTTCAGGTGTACCAGAGAGAGGCTCTTTAGCTCTGCCCACTTGTTGGTAGCCAAGTGTATATGTTTCAATTGGGCAAAAATGTAAGCTTCTACAAAACAAAAGTGCAGTCCCTCCAACATAATTGCGATTATATGTTGTTTAGTCTGTGTGTGTTTTATTGCGGTTGTGTCAGAGGATGAATACAAGAATGAATCAGTGGATGGATGAATAGATGCATGAGTGCAAAAAGGAGTGGCAGAGGGAATGCAAAATGACTTGAGTGCCTAGACCAATCAATAACACAAAACACATTTTCATTCGTAAGCCAGACCCATTTGTTTTGCCAATGCTTGTTTTGCAAGGTGTTACAATGGAGGATCTTTTTAACCAGTATTTAGCAACTAAGTGTAGTATGTTCTGAGCCAGTACGTTGCTGTACAGTGGCCTTTAGTGATCAGTACTACAGCGCTTCTTGTGAGACACAGCGACAAATGTCTTCTTGCGTCAACGACCACTAATGTTATTCTGACATTGTTGACGTTGCGTCCAGTACCACCGCCGCCTACAGAAAACCTTTGACTATTCAAAATCACTACCCTTGAGAGTGATGTGTAGAAAGGGCATAACATGGTTATCCAAACAGAGATCGCCGTTACTGGGGCCCTTGGACACTAGTGGCAACGGCCATTATAGGATAGACACCTTTTCCCCACCCTCAGTCAGAGCTTGAAGGGGTGCACCGCACCATCAGACTCTCAGAGACAGGAGAAAAAAAACATACACAAACTGCGCCTGACTTAGCTGACCAGGAGAACTCACCCAGGTTGTCATTTGCAGTTTGTGTATCTAGAGCCCTGATAGGCAGTGCTATGTCTGAAAGGAGTGGGCTTTCAAGCGAGTCTCACGTCTATCTCACGGGGCGCTTCCTGTCAGCACTAGTTCCAATGGAAGGGCACAGTGTCTTACAAATATTGGAATATTTCATGAGCACTTTCACAGCCTCTGACTTTTTGTACAAAGTTTATCTTAAAAATGTTTTGTGACCTGCAATACTTGAGCCAATTTTTCATAATTTCTTGAGAATAGGCACACCAAATCACCCACTTAGAAAGTCAAACTCCCTGGTTTGTCTTGCCCAGCTTCACAACAGATGTTACGCCCAGTACTTTACAACAATAATCTGCCACCACTTTTTAGGTGGCAGCCTATCCCAGCTGTCTGGTTTGCTAAAGACATCTTGGTGGCATTCAGAACGTTGACCTAGGAATACATTCTGCCTGTTGCTTGCCATTGGTTTTCTGGTTTGTAACTCACGTTTTCTTGCATCCAATTGCTGGCTTTATTTGTTTTAGGCTGTCCAGGTCGAGTTCGTACCTTCCCTTGCCCAAATCTTATTAACTGTATCCTTCCAAGTGCTCCCTTTCTGTAAACAGGCCAGTACATTTTCTTCTTATCTCGTCACATTTGCTGTGCATTTTAAGGCCGAGGTCAAATGTCAGGTGCTGTCTTCCTAGGGCGCTTGTTTACTTTTTTTTCACTGACTTCAAAGTGAGAGGATTTATATAACAATCTTGCTGGATACTGGGGGTAGGAAAGAGTTTTTTCTAGCATACGACAACATATAAATGAACTGTATAAGTATTTTGGAATATATCAGAATTAGGAACACAAATGAAGCAAATTTTTTGTTATTTCTGAAGTGTGTTGGAACAACTACTTGAATATGATCAAAACATAATTTCACTAGGTGATGCAATTGCCACACATTTTTGTCTGTGCACTGTACAGTTTTATTAGCAAAACTGTATGCATGTGTCAAGGTAATGGTAATTTCAATGAAAATGTGTGGTCTGTAGTGTGCTACCACACCATGAATACTTCACTCTACGCTACTCCTCTCTACTCTGCACCACTCCACACCACTGCACTCTACTCTGCACCACTCCACGCCACTGCACCATTACACTATATGCCATTGCACTCCACGCCTTTCTACTCTACCCTGTACCACTCTACTCTATGCCACTCTACTCTACACCACTGCACTATTTGTCACTGAAATCTACACTACTCCAGTGTAGGCCACACCAATCTACTCTGCACTACTCCATGCTACGCCACTCTGCAACACAGCACTCTACGTCACTGCACTCTATACCAATACACTCTATGTCAATGCACTTACTCTCTAACACTTAACACTATGCCCCTTCACTCTAAACCAATCCACTGTACGCCACTCTAATCTACTTTACGGCACTCTACTATTAACCACTGCACTCTGCGCCAATTAACTCTACACAACTGCACTCTACTCTGCCATTTCACTCTACACCACTGCGCTCTCACGCTCTACTCTGCAACACTACACTCTTCATCACTGAGCTCTACACCATTCTACTCTGCACTACTCCACTCTGAGCTACTGCACTCTATGGCACTATACTCTACCTTGCCCCCATTCTATGTTACTCTGCAAAACTCTACACCAATGCACTCTATGCCACTCAACTCTACGCTGTGCCACTACCCTCTAAATCACTCCACTCTGCACCACTCTACGCCACTCTTTTCTACGACACTGCACTCTACGCTGATCCACTACACACTACTATGCGCCATTGTAATCCACGCTACTGCATGAACAGCAGCCAGGCTGGTGTACATCGTGGCTAAAACACATTATCAAAGCCAATAGCTCTTGCATAGGCAAGACCTATTGAGCTTTGCCAGTGCTTGTTGTACATTCCCACCATACGCCTTCAACTGCAAGGACTTTTCAGGCCCAAGCATTCTAATGTGCTATATGGCCTGGTAGACAGCAACAGTAAAGCTTAGTATGCTCCCACTGCTTTATAATATGTGGAGGCATTGTTAAGAAAAGGGAATACATCTCACTTAATGTGTGAGTTTGGCCCATTCCTCTGCACTCTAGTCTGATTTGGTATCTGCGTACACTGTAAATGTGCATGCATGAGCACATGCTCACATTTGCGACTCGCATTCCAGTGGACACACAATGCAATTCAAACCATTATAAAATCGGACCCAATATTCAAGTTATGCCATTAAAAAAGCCATCACAAAAGGCAATAGCGAGTTTCTTGGCTTTGTGTAACCTTTTCTAATTTTCAACAAGGAGGGCAGGGTTATGGATTAATAAATATAAAGCTCTTAACCTATGTGAAGGTAACAAAGCAGGGAAACAGCTTGCTTCCTATCTGAAACACAAACAAAACCAGTTTGTCATCTCATCCATCAAAGACTCTAACAATTAGACCATACCAAACACAAAGACATCCGTGGACCTTCAAAGAATTATATCAGGAACTCTATAAGAATGACCAGGCCCTACATCTCATCGAATTTGGCAGCAACATGATAGATACCCTACGCTAGAACGAGAAAACATTATTAGGCAAGATAAAGAAGCTTTTGGCGTCTTGGTTACCAAAATGATGATTCCCCCGATGGATAACTACCGCATCAGTATGATCCTGCTCCTTCTTAATGACAACTTCCATCGCAAACTAGATATCTTCATCTCTAAATTCCTCTGGCGCGGGAAAAAAGCAAGGATCAAGACCAAGAAATTAAGACTAGAAAACACTAGGAGGGGTGAACTTAGCTGACTTCAGACTATATCAGCTGGCTTTCCTGGCGAAACAAGGCTCCTACTGGATAACACCACCTACTGGCTACACCCCGGCATGGCTAGAGGTAGAGAGGGCAATCCTCAATAACCTAAGCCCCCTCGCACTGCTAACAACAAATAGACTATACCCACATACCTCCAAATCCATTTGTATTTGTTCACACAAATATTTCACTGCTTAAGGTTGACAAAAAACTGGAAAACAGTATTAAAGGGTCCAATTTAGAATCCCTCTGGGCCAATGGCAAGATTAAGTACAAAGGCAAAAGCCTAACCCTAGACACATGGACTAAGAAGGGAATCCTCTTCCCTTATCAACTAGGAAACACCACATACCCACTCACTTTTTCAGACCTCCAAGTGAAGTATAACCTAGCTGACATTGAATTCTACATCTTCTTAAAACATTAAAGCGGCAATCACAAAATCAAAACTATCTACCGTCAAACCTTCAATCTCCTCATTTGTGATGTATATTAACAAACTGGGTAACCAGGTATTGCAGATATTCAAACTTCTCTGCCCAAAATCTGACAAAGTCATAGCCTACTGGGGACAACCACCCTCAGAGTCCCCAAAGCAGCAGGGATGGCCCTCCTTATGGAGAACTGTCTCACGTAACAAGATCACCCCGGTTCTCTCCCAAACCAAATACTGGTTACTACACAAGGCATTCTGGACCCCTGCGCGTTCATTTGCATTGGGGCTCCAAAACGATGCGACATGTTGGAACTGCAATCAGGAGACGGGGGACTAAGCCCACTTTATCTTTCAGTGCTCATTACTCAAAAGCGTTTTGGGACAAAATATTTAGCTTCATAAGTGGGGTTTTTAAAGGTAATATGGACAGAGATTCCTTCAATTTGCCCACGGCCTGTATAAGCACAAAATGGAGAAATTAATCTGACAGAGACCTCTTTGACCTGTTAATAACCTCGGCAGTGAAAATGATTTGTGGCCACTGGAAAAAGACACAAGTAAGACGTCGTACAAGAGCTGGTTAAACTGGTTCATCCATCTCAGAGGGGCTGACAACATAGCGTTACAAAGCTCCCCCATGGAAACCGAAAGCCAGGACACTATGGAACTCTTTAGACACGTTTCTAGACTCTTATGAACCTCCATGAATAAAAGAGCTCACCAAGGAATCATATTACTGCCGTTCCATCTGTATAACTGTATTCAAGAGATATGTTTCATGGGTACACTCACTAGTCTGTAATGTTATGTAAAGTTGCCAATATCGACCTTCCTTTTGCAATCATGTGTACAGATATGCAAACACGATGCTATGGCTCGCCTAAACGTGGCTCCTCCCTCTTTTTTCTTTTTCTTCCCTTTCTCCTTTCCTTTGCCTGTCCTGATTATCGGCTACCAATGTTCGCCGAGGTAGGCTTGTTTATCCATTAAGGCTCACCATCCTCACATTATGCATGCACATGTAAAATGTTGCCTTGGATACCCTTGCGTACCCTGCTATACGCCTTCTGTATACCTTGTGAAAGCCAGTAACGTATTTTGAAAAAATGAATATAAATAAGTGTGATTTACTGCATTTGCTTTACGTTTCTGGTTTTAAACTAAATTCTCTTTTAATGTGTTTAATTTTAGACTGTATTTTTTGTTCAATGTTTAACATTTCTGATTTTAGACTGTACCCTCTTTTCATGTGTGATGTTTCAGATTTTACACAATATTATTTGTTTACGTGTAGTTTCTTGTTTTACACTAAATTCTTTTTTTTTAACTTTACTGATTTTTGCGGCATATTCTCCTTTAATGTTTAACTTTTTTTTATTTTTATTGAGTTTTCCAAAAATGAACAGATAAGTGAATAAACACAATGATAAAAATAGACAATAAGAAAACACAATGATAATGATAAAAACAATAAGAAATACGAAGAAAACAGAAATAGAAACAACAAACATCAGATTACACAAGTGCTTTACCATGGGAGTCGAAGTTATGCTGTAATGACATACCGGTGGTCAAACAATGACAGTTACAGCGAATAATAGTGTAAAATACAATACATTACAGGGTTGTCGTGTAAGTACAATAACCCCGAAGTAACAATAGAATACATTATAAAATACATTACAGGTGCCGCACATTTGAAATTGCTTTTGGTATTATCTTGTGTGAAGTGTGAGAGTTTTCACGGTGGGTCATATGAGAAAGAGAAGGCGTCAAGGGATTTCCAAAGTTTCCTGTGTGACCTGCGCCAAGGAGAGTCGTGAAGTGTACTGTTCTTCAATGTTTAACCTTTTTAATTGTACACAGTATTCTATTTAAGTGTTTCTGCTGTTACCCAGAGATCTGTGTTAATGTTTCTGATTTTACAATATATATATATATCTTTAAATATTTCTGTCTTTATTCTTCTGTCTTTATTCCATTTTAATTTTCCTGAATGCAGTGTATTTTAGGTGTTTAATGATCATAAAAACCATTAAGCATTAAAAGACAATACAGTACACTATTAGACATCCATAAAAGAAACACAATGTTCACTGCGAAAACCTTATCTTTAACATAGAATACCATGGAAAGTCATACTGATTACAATTAAATGCAGCACACAATCAACACGTTATAAGAAAATTCAGCATTAAAAACACTAAGAATCCAGTGTAAAAACACAAATTGACACTGCATTACATGTTTGTGATAAATTAACAATTAATATATGGAAATCTCCGTACTCCGTGTCCTTTCTCTTGATACCTTACTGGATGAAAAGCTAAATTTGCATAAGCGTTTGCTTTTTTTTCTAGACTTCATTCTTTGTAGAAGAGAGGGTGGAGCTCAAAAAGCATGGCTTCCGAACAGAAAATCTATTATATATCTTCTATCAAGCAGCACAGGAAATGCTTGTCTGTTAACTGAAGAGTCTGGTGTATCCAGCATCATAAGCAGTATACTTACGACCTAATCTTCACTTTGCACTATGCCCAGTGGTCGTAATGAGGGAATCCAAAGAACAAATAAAAATGGTGCAGCTAAGGTGCATCTTCACCAACCTCCCCACAGCTAGAAAGTGTAGCCAAAATTCATTATCTAAAGGAGGATCCAAACAAAGTTAATGTGATATAGATGTACTGGAAAAGATGGAAGTTTGAAACAGCATTTGGGACAAAGACTGAGTAGGGCCTGTGAACCAACCAGAAATTAGGCTTGGGCCTAGGCTATAACTCCCCCATGTAGCATGAAGTCATTGTAACCAGGGAATGGTGTTTGTTGGACAACACCTTGAGAGAGACCGTCAGAGATCAGAAAGGTGCCAACAGAAACCCCCCAGTGGACTAGAAGACATCCCAAGAGGGTAAGGAAAACCAATACACTCTTTGCAACATCCCAGGGGTACAACATTCAATGATCCTTTTTCCAGACAAATGTTTTACGAAGGCACTTTCATCCACCACATGCTCCAAACAATTAAAGCAGAGCCCTTGGAACAAACCTTAACTCAGAAATCTAAGACAGGATCTTGAATGCGTGCAAGCAGAAAACTGTCTTTTTCTGTTTATACAGGACAAAGAAATGTCAAATAAAAGGAAAAATACCTCATGTTAGCTGGGTAAGAAGGCTGCTAGAGTGCAACAGTTTTCTTTCAGAAGTCTCATCCATTAAAAACTACACCAAGGACTTCAGGCCATTACGAGTGGAGGAGGGAATATGTGGGCAGGATTGACCAGGGAAGAGGTGATGGCGAGGAAGGTCCACTCCAGAGAGTAGTAGGAAGCACAATTCCCAGTGCAAAAAGGGACCATAATAGTTCAAACAACCTCACTTCGAACATGCTTTACCATCAGCAGTTAGTTTATAATTGATCCTATCAGTTAAAAAATCATCATGGGCACCACAAAACATCAAACAATCCACAGAAAAATGTCTGGATGCAGGATGAAGTCTCTGGTTCAGACAGAACATCTGTTCTTGGAATCTACTCCATCCCTGGGGTGTTGCTGGCAGCATTAGAGAAACATGATCCATGTTCTCTCAGACACAAATATTGAGCAACAGCCTCCAAGACATAGGAGCAGGTGGTCACTAATGATTGACATAGGTCTTGGTCAGAAGAATTGTCTGCTTTGAGTAACAAAAAATACCACTTCAATTTCACTTAGAAAATTAGCATTGCATGCAGAGATACAGGAGAATATCAGGAGATAGAGGATCTTACTGACTCCACCTCTGATCAAAGTCTTTGGGCATCCAAATACTGCAATATTGCTCTGTCGTCAGCAAACCCTCCATAAACCTGGACATGGATAGCTAGAGCTGAATAGCGGCATCATAGTAGAGTGAGTCTGAACCAAGCAGAGCAATACATGGAAATCCAGGGGCTTCGGATGGTACCTTATGCAGGTGATTGAACACACTAATCAAAATATTCTCCTGGACCGAATGACCCAAACTTTTCCAAGTTGAAATCCATAATCCATAAAGGAGTGTAGATAGTTGTGGCGGTTCTTATTCCACAAAGGAGGAAGTAAAACCCAGTCATGTGCAGTGTTAGGTAGATAGGCGTACAGCTTTGGATCAGCTCTTACTGCGATTTGTGGAGATTCAGCAGCATCCTGTGAGTCTGACGGAGATTGTTTAACCCTCTAGATGTCCAATGTCACCAGGTAATAAAAGCCTGCGAGGACTCAGGAGCTATCCAGTCAGACGTGAAGAAATACACACCCTCTGCAGAGAAGATGGGCTTCTGGAGCCATACATTAATGATGCCTCTTGGGGAAAATGTTGTAAATGTCCATTCAGGTCACCTAACCCTAGTGACTAGGAAGAGGCTGGAAGTGAAACTGAGACGTGGGATATGAAACTGTGTATTCTGCATGACTATTGTAGTAAGAAAATCCTAAGTGTTCCCATGAGGATAATTCCACATACGGTCGCCAATCTGAACAGGAGAGATCCTTTTAATACATATTTAGGTGCCACTGCACATATATTTTCAGGATCGCTATTAGTATGCAGATAAATGCTCAATGTTTCAGTGGATTTCTGGACCCCACAGAGGCAGATCTGGGAATTAAAAAGAAAACCTTTTCCACTTAGAACCAGGACAACATGTATTTTACATCTTCCTCCCACATCGGTAGAAAGCCCCAGAGACTCTAGGCTACTGGCAAGAGAACATCCAGAGGAGAAGACTGGTGAATCACGGGATAGTCAGAAAAGGTGCATGTGGGTGGATAAAGAAAGCAACCTTTCAAGGTGTGGCTGTTCCATGCCCCCTATCACTGCAGAGAAGCCTCAATCTGGAAATGAGGCAGGGCAGGACGCATGAGCCAAAAAGAAAGGATGAGGGTGATCAACCCTTATAAAACACCCTTTTCTAACTAATGTTTATGTCCCCAGTCACGCAGCTTTCCTTGTGTTAGTTCTTCTAACGAAAAACAAATCTGACTGCACAGTCAACAGTATAAATATAACCCAGTCTTCAAAACACCTTTCTCAACATCTTAACAGCCTGTTAATTTAAAACTTATGTTCTTATTTGAAATCCTTTCCAGCCTCTGGGAGAGCGCACTTTGTTAGGTAATATTGATTTGATTTGTAGCGCGCACAGATACTCAAGAGCGTCCTGGTGTGGCGCAAAGAGGGGCAAACATCTGAAATGTATGAAAAGAGATATGTTTTCAAGTTCTTCTCGAAAATCAACAGGTCCTGAATGATCCGGAGGGCGAAAGGGAGAGCATTCCAAGCAGCAGCACCTCTTCGAGCTAGAGAGCTGCCTCCAAGCCTCTGACATTTAAAGCGGGGGACCTGGGCGAGGTGCTGGGACATGGAATGCAGATGTCACGCTGGAGTGTAGAGGCAAAAGCGTTTTTGCAGATAAATGGGGCACCGTCCACGAAGAGCACGATGGGCGATAACTAAAGATTTAAACTTGACCCGTTTGGTTACGGGAAGCCAGTGCAGAGAGCGCAGGTGGGGTCTCATGCTAGTCCTAGCAGGAATCTAAAGAAGTCTGGCTGACACATTTTGGACTACATGGAGTTTTTTTTAACAGATATCCCAGGATGCCCACATAAACGGGAGTTGGCGTAGTCCAGCCGAGGCAGAATAAGAGCACAGATGACAGTTTCTTGCACCGCCCTAGGCAGGAGAGGGAGAAACTTCCTAAGAGATTTCAAAAATGCCAATGCAGCTCCCAGCAAGTTTCCTGATCTGTGTAGAAAAGGAAAGATTCTCCTCAAACCACACCCCCAGGTTCTTGGCGGGCTTCCCTGTAGAAGTGGGGATAGGGAACTCAAGGGGCAAAAGAGCTTCTCTAAAATTGGAAGGAAACTTTCCATATAGGAGAATCTCAGATTTATCTTTGTTGCACTTAAGTTGTGCGACTGCTAGCCAATTAAAAATGGAAGACGGTCAGTATTGAGCAGAGGAAACAGAGTCCACATTCTTCTCCCAAGTGAAGAGAAGCTGGGTGTCATCCGCGTAGGCCAGGACCTTAGCCCCAAGGTCCTCTGCCAGGTACACCAAAAGTGTGACAAATGTTAAAAAGAAGGGGACTAAGGGAGGACCCCTGTGGAACTCCTGTGGTCACTGCCTGGGTAGAAAAAGAAGACGGTAGAAGCCATATCTGCTGAGCCCATCCTTCCAAGAAGGACCTGAGCCAACCCCAAACATAGCCTGACACAGTGATTTTGGTTACACGCGAGAGGAGGAAAGAGTGGGGAACAGTGTTGAACGCCGCCGACAGGTCAAGCAAAATTAATGCTGCCTTCCCGCCTGAGTCCAGACACTCCCTAATTGCCTCCGAAACCTCCACCAGGGCAGACTCTGTATTGTGGGAGGCTCTGAACCCTGACTGGGCCGGATGCAATAAACTCAGCGAGTTGTTTGTTCACCGCCTTCTCGCACACCTTGGCCAAGCGGGAAGAAGGGAGATGGAACGGTAATTCACTGTGCTAAGTAGGTCGAGCAATGGCTTTTGTAAAAGAGGCAGAATCTTGTACTGCTTCCAGGCCTCTGGAACGCAGGCAGCCTGCAGAGACAAATTGATTATACCAATTACCTCATGGTAAATAAAAAAATCAATGGTCATATAAAGACATACAGTTTGATATTAAGTGTATGTTGGCAGTATGCATGAAGTGCATGCCTTTCTTTAAAACAAAAAGCATGGAGACACACCTCAAAATTGAGGAGATAAAAAGAACTGCCTGGGACCTGTTCAAGGGACAATGAAATCCTGACATTCCTGTTTATACCCTAGAGATAGATTTATATATTGTGTACTTAATTGTGTTTTCAGGAACAAAAGTGAGAGGTAATTAAAAACTTCTAAACTTTTGTTTTATACTTGGGACACAAAAGATTTTTTAAACTTAAATACATTTTTTTTTAAAGGTTCTCTAATCATATAGATTTAATGCTTTTTGTTTACCCAGTTACCCAAAAAACCCAAGCTGGCTGCTTCAAGATCCTTGATAACATGTTTGAGGACCAAAACCACGCTGTATTGCAAGTAATTTCATGAATGTAATGTCTTCTTAAACAACCTTACCATTCTGCAGTTGAAAAAGGACTAAACAAATCAGCTTTCACTGCATGTAGCAAACCACATAGCCTGACAAAGACCTGCAAAGACCTGATCCTTACTCTATATATCCAATCAAAAGTGCACTTTTGTTCGTTAATACACTCAATCTAGCTGGTAATGTTAATGTTATTCGCTGTACATGGGGCTACATTACTTGTATGTCCTGCATAAATCTTTTTCTTGACACGGTTGCACATTACTCAGCATCAGTAATTAGTAAATACCAGATATACATAAATCCAAACAGTAAATAGGGCTTAAAAAGAAAAAAACAGTTAACTATCTTATTGCCGAGCCTGGGCTGGACACCGGCTAAACTACACATAGCTTAAAATACTAACATCAGTAGCGGCTGGCGACATTTGAAAGTGGTAAGCGTAAAAGTTCGAGATGAGTGCCTGGTGGCGAGCGAGCGTAGTGAGCGAACCCGTCCGTTATGAGGGGGGATTCAAAGAGTCTCCGTCCCTCCTTCTTGCCACCCCCCAGCAAATTTTGAAACAAAATGTGGGGGCAAATGGTGCTCTTTTCAAGCATATTTGAGAAAGCAAGGTATGCCCCCAGTCCTGCCACTTTTGTGCAGCAATGCTGGCACTTGCAGCTCGAATAGAGTGACACTCGGGGGTTAAAAGCTTGCACCTCCTCCACCTTTAGCTCAGAGGGTTGTGCGAATATTGCAGTGATCAGTGAATTATATGTTTGAATCACTGCAAGGCTGACTCAGTCTTTCAAAAGTCAATTTGACAATAACAAGTATTACTACATACCTACAGACAAGCCATTTGTGTCCAGGTTTTTAATACCAGAAACACAAACTGGCAAACCAATGACATTGTACTATAGCGGCACACATTTACTGTTGGAAATATATATATAGACCTGAGAGGCTATTGGTTGTAACTTAAGATGTTTTTAGGATTTGATTTCAATCAAAACAAGATTTCTTGACCTACAAATTAAAGGTAAACAGTGGTAACCCATACACTCCTGAGAAGTGATTACTCATTTGAACAGTGATCCATCAAAGCCAGTTGCACTGACACACTGTGCTACCATCGAGTTTGCAACTTGTCATCTATAAGTTTTTTGATGCCTCGTGATACACAATGCACTTGCTGCATGTGTGAAATCTTAAAAGGGTACAGGTTTATAACGTGGTTGGACGGGTCCACACTCTCTGAACAGGGGGTGGGAACCTTTATAATACAACACTGAGGAACGCTCAGTCATAAAGTAACAGACAAAGTATGTTTTTTATATGTGTGGTAACCCCCACCACCCCACATATAATGCACACTCTGTAGCGGAGACTAAAGTGTTATTGAGCTGCTGTCAGTTGAAGGACTAGTGGGTGTAAATACTAGTACCCGCTACCCTGTTGACCAGAGTGTGATATCCTGGTTCATCATCACCTTATTGTTCTGAAAAGTCTTTGTCATACAGCTTCTACTGAAATTAATACAAAAAGATATTGAACCACCGCACCAACAGTTCTGAGTAAGCAAGGGCAAATAAACATGCAGGCTGGGTAGAGCTGTGGGTCACAGGAGACAGAAAGCAGAGTGGCTGCACAGGTCTGCATGTCCTTATAATCTGGCAGATTCTCATGTGCATTTTGGAGCAGAAAAATTAAAATCAGGATTCCGCCACAAGTAGCAGGAGAAGCCTTCCAAAAATGTTTCTCAACACAGAGTGTATTAAAGATGGTATAACTCCAAAAATCGTCTGAAAGGAGCTAACCAGTCAGAGCCGACATTTAAAAAAGTGCACTATTCCCTTTGTAGCAGACATATTACAGATACTGTGAAACAGCACCCCAAAATGAAGCGGGAAGTTAGTATGGAGTAGTGTCTGTATCTCAGATGAGGACCTCGCAACCTGGAGATCAATCGTCTCTCTGGCTAAAGTGAAGGCCACATCCTTTTGAAAAAGCATGGCTTTCAGTTTGCTCAGAGAATCAAATCTTATGTTGGAAACATTTATCAAAGGCCTTAGCATTGCCTCCCTAACTGTGCCGACAGGTGGAAACAATACTTGTGGGCAACAAGTGACTAGGAAATTAATCGTCACCAGATAAGCAATGCCCGGTTCCATTCCACAGCAACCTTGATCATTCAGCATCAAATATCTAACATTCAAGTGCAGCTTGAAAATCGGATGAATCACGGCAGCCTTCAGATAACAGGACAAATTCACCACTGAAGCATTGCATGCCCCAGGAATAGAAATATCCTTGCAAACTAGGGACCGACTTAAAGCATCCTCACAGTCTGAACCACTAATGAAAACCTCTGTGACCCCATTCCGGCATCTAACCCTAAATGGTAACTCCCAGTACACATGCACATAACCGTCCCCTAATACATCGTATACGCCTACCTGCTGATATTGAAGACAATATTGGAATTGGAAAATTGTGACCGGTAGGGCAATGTAACCATGGATTATTCAGTCTGTGGATGATGTCTCAGCCACAGTGAAAGGTGATTGGTCTAATTTTTCAATGTGTAACATGGTGTACTTCGCATCTCTGCGTGCCACTACTATCTGTCTTTCCGTTAGGTCGTATGCTGAAAAAAAGACTTGTGCTACTGATTACACGCCATGGCATGTGGCCAGAACTTAGAGTTTACAACGTCTTGGTCAGTATTACAATGGACCGTAATTGTGACTGTGCATGCTGTAAAATAGACATGTCTTGCTGTATTATGTCAATTGCAGAAGACAATATATATTGCCCAGTGAATAAATTCTAGATGATAATGTGGTCATACTGTTGTCAACAACAGCCAAAGACTTTTCTAAATTAACCCTGTCGATCTCGCGCTCTCTCTCAGCTGCTTTCTGTTGAGAAATATTCCACAGCTTGTTGTATGTTCCGTACAAGAAGCGCATTTGACGAGGTTTCCGGGGCCCTAATAGAAAATCCCTGAGATCCATGTAATCGGAAGGGACAGGTTTTGCTTCACCTGAGACAGTGTTGAGGTTTTTAGCCAATCAAGGCACAACTTCCCAACACTACATGATGTCACCACCCCAGAGTGTTCTGTTTGTACATATCGCTGTTCAGGCCAGTTTATATTAAACCGTGCGATGTTGCCCAGGAATCTAGATTGACACGCTTTAGTGTCCGTAGGCCAAACCAACCATCCCTTTCAATTGGGGCCTGATGAATTAAAAGAATCATTACGTATTATGGTGTCTAATGCATCCTCACTGAAGTGTGTTAAGTGTTGGCAGTTCACGAAGCGTGAGAATGCAGGAATATGAAGTGTGTTCAAAGCCTTCATTTTGGCTATTCCAAGACAGGAAGTTTGTTGCACTGTTTTAGTCAGGAACATCATTTGATGTGGTATGGGCACGCTCTAAATAAGGCCCCCATTCCCTGAACCTGCCAATCTTTTGTCCCGCAAACAGATTTTGTGTCTATGATGTCTTTCCAAAAGTCAAAACCTTGTACAGACAGGTAGGAAATAAAGGAAGCAGAGTATATTATCTTGGTGTTTGTTAGTATATTTTTCTTTGCAGGAGTAGGTGTAAGCCTATAATAATAAGAGGCTGGGTCTGAGGTGTTAAAACCAAAAATGTTTTTGAAATACCTTTTGGTGGCATTGGGCAGTGTTCCCATTGAGTGTAATTGAAAACAGCGCATGGGATACTAGCTTTGTGTAAAAAATGGTGACCATAATGTTGATAACAGAACATGTTGAATAGTACTTAATTTGTAAAAGAATAGGTGCCGGGGCTCACATATTCTTCAGAAGCCCGCCGCTTCTCAATGCCTGGGTTGTTTCTCTGCGCTTGTCGATGTATACTTGAGGTGCACCAGTTATTTATGCATTATGTACGCGGCCTCAGGTGATCAAAAAACTACGGGCAACACTTTTTTATTGTTTATGTGTTTAGAGAAATGAAATGCAATTCAGACGTGCTAGAATTTGAGCCTTTGGCATACAGACTGCATATAAATTAAAGCAGCGAAGCCTTTATTTACTCTCTGAGCTTTCCCCGCACTTTCGATGAAACTTTCTATATTGGTCATTCCAGTAGTGTAGTAAGGGTGACATGAGCCTAATGCAATCATGGAAAGTAGTCCTCCCTGTCCCTTTTAGGAAGTAAAATGATGCCATAATATACCAGGTGATTCATCCAACGAGTTCCATCTTTCATTTTATTTTCAGTTCGGGACAACCACCAACTGGAGAAAAAACCTGTTGTCCCGGTCCCGTAAAAAAGTGCAGGTGCTAAGCACCGGAAAGCACCAGCTCAAATTATAATTTGATGCACCATCATACAATTCATCATTTGAATGTTCTAGATCTGCAAGCAAATTATTCAATTTCAATGATCCAATCATCAGAGAAAGTACTAGAGGAGATGATATCAGTTAAGGACATTTTAAACAAATATGGAATTTGTAAAAGTTCAGTAGGACCATATACATCATATGATACGCTATTCAATACTATTCCTTCCGGAACTGGAACTGCTGTAACGTTCATCAGAGACAGGTCCCTTAGTTCAAGGTTTGATGATGCATGTGGTTTTAGAACCCAGTTCACAAGTTGCACTGCAGAGCTTCCTGGGAGATAGTATCCGTTCAGTAGAAAAAAAAGAGTTACCAAACCAATCCAGAGGACCAGGAAAAGTAATTAGATTGAAATCCAGAGATGTATCCAAGGAGCAACAATACATGTCTTTTTCAGCCAAAGACAGAGAGTAGCACTTGTAGCCTGAAAGGGGGAGGCAGTGCTGGCAGCTCAGATTCACTTTAATCTGATGAGAAGTGATAATGCACGAAGTAGCAAGACGCCGACCGGGCTATTTTTGTCAGCTAAGCTGGTTTTGTAGAACAGGGAGTACTCATTCTTGTTGCATATTCACATAGACGTTGTTGATCTTTTGAATTGAGATTTCTTTACTTGTTGACTTTACAGTTGTTTCAACACGAGGAAGTATCACTTCATTGTTGTTCACAGCTTCTCTCTGCATAGCGGAATATTCTGTAGTTATTAAAGCTTTCATCTGAACCTTCTGAACGGTAGTGAGAGGTTTTTGCACTGGCTACCCAGGAGCCCACACAGCCTACTGCGGAGAATCAACCACATAGTGTGGTTTGATCAGATCAATTGAGACAAACCTTTTGTCTCTGCGCCTGGCAAGGGGCGGAAGAAATACAGTTCTACTACCTTCGACTGCCAGGACAGGTACAGGCGCTCTGTAAGATGGCCCAAATTCTTTCTTGTCCACAAGTTTCTCTCTGACTGGGTCCTCAGGCTGGTCTTGCTGCTACGACCTTCACTTCTCCAGTGGTGGTACATTTTACTTGGACATTATTTTGTGTGCCCCAGATTTATTGAGTTCCTGTAAAACAGCTAAACGTTCATTGGTTTTCAAATGATGTTTCTGCCACCACTGTGCAGACATTGTCAAGGTCTGGTACCCACATTCTCACACCAAACAGTAGTTCGTACGGAGTACAACCCCCCGGGATTATTTTTGGCATGTTATTGCGTGCTCTCTGGACCCCATATAGGTGATTGGCCCAACTGCCAACTGATCCGAATACCCTTGCTGTTAAGGGCTGTTTTAAGTCCTCTCAAATACCAAATTTACCTCAGGATAGTAAGGGGAGGAATATGGCATGGTCACACCCAAACTTCTCATGGCTTCTTTGTAAGCCCAAGAGCTAAACACCAGGCCCTAGTCTGAATGTAGTGTGTCAACTGCGTATGTCCCGATGAAGACTCGCAAATCCTTTATAACAGTTTAAGGGTCAGCCGAGCGCAGTGTCCAAACCCACAGGAATCCGGAGCATGAATCCACTGCCACCAAGATGTACCTGCAAGCCTAGTCTGAGTGTAAGGGGCCGCAGTGATCCAAATAAACAACCACAATAGGCTTTTCAGAGATCAATGGGGCTGTCTGAGATGGACGTGCTATGGTTAAGCCCTTCATCTGCTGGCAGATGTCACATTTGAGGACAAAGTCCTTAGTCTGTATTGCAAGACCAGGCCACCAATAGCAATGCTTCCATAAGGAAACTGTAGCAGTGACTCCTGTGTGTGCTGACCCCAGACCCTCATGTGCAGCTAGTATTAAACCCAATCTACGATCAGTGTTTGATAGTACTCGATCTCCCACTCCTGAAATCTGAGCATTCATAATATTTTGTGCATCTAACTTGTAGGAGTACGTGAGTGGAAAATCATTGTCAGCAGCATTGACGGCCACCATGATGTATCTGTCTATTTTCGTACTTGAACGAGAGATTGCAGCAACGGTAGCAGTTCAGACTGTTGCCTTAGTGGCTTAATCAGCCATGGAGTTCCCTTCAACGTGAACAGTCCCCTAAGGACTGAGTGTGTGTTTTTTCAGGACAAAACTTCCCATCATGCATGCGCCCCTTTGTGATTACGCATGCCACAGAATATTGGTGTCATGTCCCTACAGCAGGTTGAGCAAATCCATTGGTATAAATGATGTATTCATATCGATCTAGAGGCATTCTTTAATTCGGCAGAGAATGGTCTTGTTCGCACTGCAGGAATGCTTGTGCTTGTAGTGTAGAATCAAATCTGTAGTCTACATCTGTTGAAGTGCGAGAGTAAGCCCATTGAATCCATAGTAAATGGCATTTGGAACGCTTGCTTTTGTATCGGCATCTAAGGCCGGTATGGGGAAACGATTATTCGCTTAACGTGAGCCAGTGCTCTCTCTCTTACTCCAGCAGTCTGTACCGCCGTGAGAATTTTCTCAGTAGGTGCAAAGCGCATTTCAGCGTTGGTGTGCAAATGTGAATTGTATGCAATAGGTATCGTATCACCTTCATTGAAAGTGATATAAGTGTACCCGGTAGGCCCAGCGACTACGCCGATCACGAAGTTAGTTGTGTTTATACGTGTGTGCAAATATTTGGAAGCTATCATATCAGCTTGTTCGGAACGCAAACTGTTTGTATGTTCCTGTGACCAATGGTTATTGAATAATCAGGTCTGATTAAATCGTAGAACAGTTTAGCTCATTCAGCATAATCAAAAATGTATGTTCTACCAAAATGTAAAAATCCTAAAATGGATTGTAGTCTCTTCAGAGTCGTCGTAGGTAGGGGCAGTGCGCATTTTTCTAAAAAATGTGCTGCTAGGCTTTTGCCTTCACTTGACACATCATATCCCAGAAAGAGGAAACTGAGGTGGGCAAATTTTAATATTTTTTAATTAAATTTTTGTGGAACCCAGGTGAGCAAATCCCAGAATTATGTGGTTCACTCTGGCCAAAAGTTCCATTAAGTCATCTTCCATCAGATAGATGTCATCTACATAGGATAACGCCCCTCATCAAAATTTGGAAGTAACTGTTACTTTGGCTGAGAACAGCCCTGGGCTGTTCTCATAACCTTGACACAAACTGCAAAATTGATGCTGTACACCTAGCGCTGTAAATGTGGTTAAATATTTGCTTACAGGAGATATATTGTGGCAGAAAAATGGTTTTGAGATGTCTAGTGTTGTTTTCTATTCCTCCTGCACAATGTTATTAATTAGTGTGGCACTATTTGCATTTTGTACTGCAAATATGCTTTTGGAAGAGTTCAGGTGTCTGTAGTCGAAGACTAGACCAGTGGTTCCCAAACTTTTGACTACTGAGGACCCCCATTGAGTAACCACTGGAAGCCGGGGACCCCCAAGCAATTTGTCGGATTTAAATTTTAAGTATTAAAACAGTAATTCGAAAAAAACCACACATGTGCACACAAAACAAATACTCAAATTACTAAGAATTTTGGGGCCAGATGTACGACCATTTCATTTAGCACTTCGCAATTGACAACACATTGCGAGTGGCAAATTGCGAGTCGCTAAATGAAGGTCCTGGGACCACTGCCTGCCCTTAAAAAAATATTTTGCATGCAGTTGCAAAGGGAAAGGGGTCCCCTGGGGACCCCTTCCCATTTGCGAATGCATTACCATCTACTTGAAGTAGGTGGTAATTGCGAGCATTAGGCGACCGCAATTGCAGTCGCAAAACATTTGTACATGGTTTTGAGACTCGCTATTTGAAAGGGAATGCCCCTTCCAAATAGCAAGTCGCAAAACCTATTTAGCGAGTCGCAAAAAAATTGAGACTCGCAAAATAGGCTATGAACATGGCCCAATAGATTTGTGCATGCACAAACGGGTTCGCAAACCCGTTTGCACATATAAAAACGGGTCGTACATCTGGCCCTTAGTATTTTATATTGAAGGAATTTGCAAAAAAGAAAACATTTAATGGGAAGGTTGGTGCTGCATCTCTGTGACTAACTTTTACATTGTTGGTTTTTTTTTGCAGTACGAGGCTTTTTAGCAGCATCAGGATAATGAATGACTGGAAAAAAACATAAGTAACTGGTACCAATCAGTTTGCAAGCAGCTCTTTGATGACAGTTTATAGGTTCCTCTGCTAGATTACGATTGTCACTTATGAAGAGCACAGTAACAAAAGAATCTCTGTGACAAAAGCAGTAACTATGGACCTATGCACATGTTACAAGTTCTTTGCAGTAGGCATATTAACCCTATGAGCTACATTAGTTAAGTCAAAGCTGCCACTGAACAAAACTCTCATCTCTCTCCAGCAGGTACATTAATCACTGGCATTATCTTGTTACTTTTATTGTTGCTCGAAAACTGCTAATTATACAAGAGACTTTGCTGTGCTTTTAAAACTGCTGCCTACGGACCCCCTGGGAATGTGTCACAGACCCCTGAGGGTCCCCGGACTCCAGTTTGGGAAACACTGGACTAGACTGTATAAATAGTCCAGTTTCATTACAGGAAACAAGGGATTATTTTTGGACGCGGTTCTATTTTCCATTACACCCTGGTATTCCACTTGTTTTAGGATTTCCCTAACTTATTTTCTAGCTTTGTGTTTTTTTGGGTACTGTCTATGTTTTAGGAATCGATTTTAATGGGATTTCGTGATGAGGTGACTCATCATCCCAACCAACATGAATGGGGTATAGTGCAGGTGTTAGGGCTAACTAATCCTGCATGTATGAATGTTTAACTGATTCTGGAACTAAGTCAGAGAAAGCAGGTAACATTACAGTTTCTCCCAGTGGGCATTACATTACAAACTTAGGTGACCAATGCTTTTCAGCCTAAAGAACGTCGTACCTGTATGTCAGGTTCTTCCAAAAGAGAGCGTTGATGTTTATGGGTGTGTCCCCCTCCAATTGGGTGTTATTTTGTGTAAACGTTGTGGGAGACTTACCCTTGTATTTGTTGTTTCCACCATGATATTCTCATTCAGCGCTACTACCACCAGATAATCCATCAGGTTCCGGCAAGCTATTGTGACTTCTGCCACGCTGTCCAGCATCGTCACTGCCCACTCCCCGTTCAGAACCAGAGTCCTGAGTAGTCTGGGCATGTCTTATTTTAATCCCTGCTACTTTCTTTTTTTGAATTGGGGTTTTTGCTTATTTTTGCATAATGTACTGCATGACATGAGATTTCTGTAAATTTTAACTAGATCTTTGTATAGTATTGTTACTTCTGCTCAATCTAAATCATGTGGTGTATAAGCAGCTAGGACCGGCCAAGTAGCTCCATCTATACTCAGCGGACTGAATCTCACATTTTCTATGGTATTTGGGAGGGCGCCTTTAAACCAATTTATGTGTTCTTGGTAAGTTAATGTAATTTCTATATCCAAATTTAGAAAATATTCTTCTGGTGTTTCATCTTCAATATAAGTGTGAAACAATTGTGTGCGCGCATCAACAGCCGGGAATTTAACCCAAGAGTAGAATACCTCTGTTCTGAATGCTTTGTGTTGCCGGTAGGCCGAAATGTAATAATTTCACAGTAACGGCATGTCTGCAATTTTCCGTAATATGTAAAACAATTTCATCCTCTCCACCTACTTCTTCGTTTACGGACATTGTGTGAAGAGAGTGGAGTTTTTTAGTAGATGAATTTATGGAGATAGGGTTAAAAACTTTGTTTTTTATCCTACAAGCTTGAATAACCTACAGCCAATACATATGGTATACCTACTCCGCTGAGGCAGATTTTTCCTTTCCACCACGGATGTCTTCGGTTTGGAGGTGAGCAGGAGTTTCCGAGAAAAGCACAACTGAACAACTCATATAGACTGCTAAATAAGAACCCAACCAACGTTGGGGTGCCATATTGTGTAGTTCCCACTAATCAGTAGGACCTGCATGTTTGTTGGACAACATAATCTTTGGGTGAGGTGCCTAGTCTGATTCTGAGCACCCCCTCAGAATATACTGGCCTATAGACCAGCTAGCTCACAGTGCCACCACTAGCCCCCTTGAATCCCGTGGCCAAGTGAACAAGGGACTCACGTCTGAGCATACCCTGCCACACTTAGGGCGAACAAAGCGATACAAACGGGGATCATCGTCCATCATCCCCTTTTGTATCACTTTGTACGCCCTAAGTGTGGCAGGGTATGCTCAGACGTGAGTCCCTTGTTCACTTGGCCACTGGATTCAAGATAGCCTGGCAGATGAGGATTATGAAACCGAAACCGGTCCCAGGATGCTTGTTTCCGGTCCAGGGAAGACATGGCTTGGCAGTTCGGGCTGGACTGTTCCCATGAGGCACAGGGTCAGACTGATTTGCATATAGCCATGTCTGAACTGGGGTGGCTGAGTGAACTAAAGAATGGTGATGGATTAAACCCAGATCAGTTGACTGGGGGTGAGTGTTTGATTTGTTCAAACGCTCCGTCCATCATCCCCTTTTTCATCCCCTTTTGTATCGCTTTGTTCGCCCTAAGTGTGGCAGGGTATACTCAGACGTGAGTCCCTTGTTCACTTGGCCACTGGATTCAAGATAGCCTGGCTGATGAGGATTATGAATCCGAAACCGGTCCCAGGATGCTTGTTTCCGGTCCAGGGAAGACATGGCTTGGCAGTTCGGGCTGGACTGTTCCCATGAGGCACAGGGTTAGACTGATTTCCATATAGCCATGTCTTAACTGTGGTGGCTGAGTGAACTAAAGAATGGTGATGGATTAAACCCAGATCAGTTGACTGGGGGTGAGTGTTTGATTTGTTCAAACGCTCCGTCCATCATCCCCTTTTGTATCACTAAGTATGACAAATGCCAAGCAAAGCTTGCTAAATGTTTGGAGTGTCGTACCATTGGACATTACCCCAGGGTATGCAGAAAGAAATCTAAGAAGACGTACATTACCTTGGTTACATGTGTGAGAGATAGTGAGGAAGAAGACTTCTCGGATGCGAGTTAAGATGAGGCAAATGTCAAATGTAATCGTAAAAAAGTGGTCTTCAACATCACAGGAGAAGGGTCTAGCAAACCCCTGTGTTGAGTATCATTAGGTGGAATCACGCTACAGCTTGCAGCAGACTAAGGTTCTCCTTATACCATTATTGCAGAGAATGTAAGGGGAAAACATTTAATTAAGATTGGTGTTTAGTTGGAACCGCCAGATATCTCACCTGAAAGTTACGCGGGTGAGAGAATAAATATCTTAGGCTTCAGAGAATTGGTATTTAAATTCAAGGATAGACATGTTGTTTGTAAATTATATATGGCCCTTCTGTTCTTGGATAGAGGGACCAGAAAAGTCTGCATATAATACTAAATCCTAACAGTGTGGAACAAGTATCATGTGTAAGTGAAGACACTAACAAATGGGTGTTACAATAGTCCCCCACAGGATTTATGGGGAAAATGGGAAAACTCAAGAGGGGGTCACAGTCAAAGTGCACAAAGCCCAGAATATATCCTTCATTGTCAGAGATGAAGTGAAAACAGAATTGGAGAGATTGTCAACATCTAACATCATTGATCCCGTGGAAGCCTCTGAATGGGTTTCTCCATTGGTTGTAGCATTAAAATCGAATGGCAATGTGAGGCTACGTGTAGACTTGAGGTGGTTGAACAATAATATTTTGGTAGATCAGTTTCCCCTTTCCAGAACGGATGAAACGCTATAGCTGACAAGATAGGCTAAGAGGTAATTCCACATTAGACTTGTCTGTGACATACCATCAGGTGGTTTTGGAACCCAAAAGTAGACATCTTCCAACTTTCTGTACACCTTTTGGATGTTACCAATTCAAGAGTATGCTGTTTGGATTAGCATCAGCCACTGCGGTTTTCCAGAGGTTAATGTCAAAATTGTTCAGACATATTATTGATGTCACATTTTTCCAGTTTAGTTTATGAAACAGAAAGTACCTGGTTTGTATATTTAACCACTTTTTTATTTTATGCGGAAATTGAAACAATGACCGAAAGGTTCATATGTTCAATGTTAACCATTTACATTTTGTTGTGAAAGATATAAAGAATACATTTGCACTTTGTCTGAGAATCAATACTTCTTACATTCACCAAAAACTATTTTTATGCAACATACATAAATAAGGTAATGTGTCATTAATTATACAGTGAAAGAAATGATAATGATACAAAAAGAACAATGACATGCAGAAGTCATACAATTAATTCTAAAGGAATACACCAGCCAATAATTTCAAATACACAAAAAATCCATTCGCCTAACAATAGGTGATTGTCACGCAGTTACTTAAGGCTACATGGGCAATTCTTTTTACCCCCTGCTTGAATCATTATACACCCTAATTTTGGAGCATAGAGTTAATGCCCTATGTAGCAAATATATTGAAAAGGCCGACACGTTTCTAATCCCTGCAGTTTCTTGCGGGATTATCATCAGGGCACTGGGACACATTTTTCCAGTTTGACATTTTGATAATGGGGAAGAATAGAAAGCACCATGATGTCATTCTCAGGGAAGTACTTAGTATTCTCAGAGACAATGGATTGTCCGCAGAGGAAAGCAAGTGCAAGTTTGCAGAAAATGTGGTCACTATTTAGGGCATGAAATTTGTGACAAAGGGATAAAGTAAAAACAACGTTGGTTGAAGCAATTGTGAATGCTCCTGCTCCCAAAACCAAGGATGAACTTAGATCGTTCCTTGGTTTAGCTGAGTTCTATTCAAAGTTTGTAAATCATTTTTCACCGAAGACCCATGAGATGCGACTTCTGATGAAGAACCATGCTACATTTCTTTGGAATAAAGCAGTCAAAAGGCATTGTGAAATGTGTTTCACTACAGATGCTAGTGGTACTGGGTTGGGAGTAATTGGTCTCAAAAGTCAAAACAAGGCAAAGAGGTGGTGATCACTTTTGCTTCTCGCTCTCTATCTCCTACAGAAGAAAAGTATTCCGGTATAGAGAGAGAGACTCTGTTTTGACAATGGAAAACTTTTGTAAATTCATTTGGGGCAGGAAATTCACCTTTCGATCAGATCCCAGGCCATTAATCAAATTACTAACCACAGAGGGACTATCAAGGGCTTCTGTAAGGAGCGCAAGATTATTCATGAGGCTCTAGGATTTTGTGTATGAAATGCAATGCGTACCAGGGGCCAGAGGTCAAGAATGTGACTGTGGATTTTTTTAGCAGAATGTGCTTACTGATCAGAGAAATGGATTAAGGTCCTTGGAGTGATTACTGTGTGGCTGGGAAAATTTCAGATACAAGCAGCTTGTAAAAAGAAGAATGAGATATGGCGTACAATGATGAGATTTTAAGGAAGGTGAAAAAACAAACTTGTCAATGGACGGGAGGATGATCGCAAGAGTAACTGGGAAGGAGAGTTACGGGCGTTTTGGCAAGTACTAGATGAACTGAGTGTGGGTGCAGAGTTCATTTATAGAGGAGTGAAAATTATACCATCAAGGAAAATTCGTGGAAAAATTATTCTGATGGGTCATGAAGGGCACCCTAGTATCACTTGTACCAAATGAAACATAAAAGAACTGTACTGGTGTCCCAGAGTAGACTTGGACATTGAGAGGAGTGTTAGAGTGTGTCACTGTGAATTAGAGGAGATTAAGTCTTTTGTAAAATTGGCAGATATTGAGCAAAAATGTTCAGCTTTATATCATCCATGGGGAAACACAGTTGTAGAGATAAATAAAAGAAATTATAAAATTGGCAAGTAATGGAAAGAATAATTGGGAACGTGAAGTAAAGAAGATGATGTGGTCATACAGAGTAACTCCTCACAAGACTGTAGGTGAGGGAGGAGTTGGCCTAATGGCTAGGGCGGTCGACCTCGAATCTGGGGGACTTTGTTCGAGCCTCGCCAATGACGCTGAACATCTGTGATTCTGCGCAAATCATTTAATCTCCCCATGCCTAACAAAAAAATAATGTGTCCTCATGTAATGTAACTGGTGCTATGTAAAGCATATAAAACTGTAAAAAAATATATATTTTGGATTGATGCACGGCATGGTACCTTATTCAAGAGTTAACCCTGGGTGGATGAAGAGAAGTAGAAAACTGCAGTGGGTTGTTAAAGATGCAATGAAGTGCATTTTGGGAAGTATGAGATGAACGGAGTGTGGATGTAGAGTTCATTTATAGAGGAGTGAAAATTATTCCATCAAGGAAAATTTGTGGAAAAATTATTCTGATGGATCATGAAGGGCCCCTGGTATCACTCGTACCAAACGAAATATAAAAACACTGTACTGGTGGCCCAGAGTAGACTTGGACATTGAGAGGCTTGTTAGAGCACGTGTAAACTGTGATAATGCTCACAAATCTCCAAAAACATTGAATCCTCTTATGTCATCACTAGAAGGTCCTAGGTTGCCCTTGGAAGAGATTGCATTGGACATTATGGGACCTGTGGTATGGCAGGATGGTTAATGCAAGTACATATTAGGTCTAGTAGACATGTTCTCAAGGTGGGTGGAGTTAAAGATTGTCAGTAAAGTGGATACTAGCACCGTTATTACGTTTCTGTAAGCGGTTTTTATTAGAAAGGGTTTCTCAGCATCTATTTTAACAGATAACGGGGTGCAATTTAAATTAGGAGATTAAGTCTTTTGTAAAATTGGCAGGTATTGAGCAAACATGTACAGCTTTATATCATCCAAGTGACATCACAGTTGTAGAGAGGGTAAACAGTGTAATAAAAGAAATTATACAACTGGCAAGTAAAGGAAAGAAGAATCGGAAACGTGAATTAAAGAAGATGATGTGTTCCTACAGAGTAACTCCTCACAAGACTGTAGGTGAAAGTCATTTTGGATTGATGCGGGGCAGAGTACCTTATTCAAGAGTTAACCCTGGGTTGATGAAGAGAAGTAGAAAACTGCAGTGGGATGTTAAAGGTGTAAGGAAGTGCATTTTGACATCACAGGACAAGAATAAAAGTTAGTAACGTAACAACAAGGATGTGCAGCTGAAAGGAGAACAAAGAATGGTTTAGAGTGAAATCTGGCAGGAAAATTATCAAATGGCACAGTCAGTTCAGTAAACCCAAGAAAGTAGTAAGGGTCATGAAAAACACTGTAGAGTTAGAAGATGGGAGCATTCATCACATGGGTCGCCTTTCTTTGGCAAATCATGGAAAAAGTAAATGTAGTAGAGTTGAGAATGATGGTGTGATGGTGAATGGGAAATGTCTGAGTAAATATTGGTCGGTTGAAAGCGTTACCTGCACAGGAACAAGAAGGTGGTCAGGAGTCACAAACACAGGAACCAGCATTAGGACAAGTGCCAGACAGGCATATGTCTCTTGCACATAAATGTATGGGTGGGGAGCCTGCTGGTGATGGTGGGAAAGAGGAAGAGTGTGAGTTGAATAAAGAAATGACGAGTGGTGAAAAAAGAACATCTAATTTGGAAGAGGAAGAGATGGGGTTGGTGAGTCATAACATGGGTGTTACTTGAAAATCTAGTAGGAGTGGAAGAAATGTCAGAGAACCCAAAGGTCTGGATGATTTTGTTTGTGAGAGAGTGCTGGGTGATGCGCATGTATATCAACTGCATGAAGTTGGTATCTTAGGTCCCATGAGTGTTCCCCTTTTAAATTTTAAGTATCTAGCAATTCGCTGAAATTACTCATTTTTGTTTTTATTTGTAGAAAGGGGGACGTGTAGTAGTGGGATTGTATTTATAGTAATGTAAGAAAATGTAGAGTGTAGAATTGCATGATGTAAGTATTAGAATGTGTATTTTTGCCGTGTTTTGGAAGGTCGACAGCAGTGTTAAGTTTTACTTGCAGCAGTGGACTTCCTTGTATGTACAGACGTACTTGTCAATAAAGGAATTACGTTACTTCATGGTGAGTTGGATTACTACAAGCAGCAGGGAGGGATGGACCAGCAGGTGCCATTCCACGAACAGACTTGGCTCCTTGTAACAGTGTACGGTTGGCAGCAGAGGGCGTACAATGTGATATGGTATGTATGTTTGAATGCAGAAGGTTTGGGTGGCCAGTTCGCTATGGAGCCTTCGCAAAAAGGGCTGCGTAAGGAGTTCTAAAGCACAAGACGAAAATGGCCAAAGATGACATGGCATAAACACTGCAATCAAAAGAAAAAAATGCACACGTGACACATACCGAGGGCAGTGCAAGTGCAACACACATCAATCCAATTATGGTAAATAAGAACAAAGGAGGAGGTCTATCAGACATCCGTTTAATAGAGGAATATACAAGTGATGTGTATGGGAAATTACCAGCGAGAGGACAAGATTCAATAAGTTTAGGTTTGCGGGAGTGGGAGTCAACAGGTGTTCAGGAGCTGTGGTGGTGCGTCCCTTAGGGGGTGGAGGCATTGCCACGCTAATATATTTCGGCCCCGGTGCCTCTATTACATATGAATACGTTTAAAATGCGTAAAACAGTTGTACTTTTTTTATCTGCCCGCGGCAGTCAGCTTTTAGCAGTCCAGATTCGAAAGCCAGTGCAAGATAATGTTGGCCTTGGAGGCGCGGGCGGTTAAAAATATTGACAGCAGACTCAGACTGACACCATGTTCAGCACCTGGGCCCAAAGTGCGCTTGTCGGGTTGGACGGCTTCCTTTCTCCGTCCAACCCAACATGCGCACTGGAGGCCTCTCCATCTTATCCAATAGTGAGCTGGTGAGAAATACAACAGCAGCTTCCTGAGCTCCTAATGAGCAGTGAAGTTGCTTGCCCGACCCTATCCTAATGCTGCTCTCATGCTGTGTTGGTAACAGCATGGACAGCATGGGAGCAGAGTATGGATTGGCTGAAGAGAGGAGGGCCTCGCCTTCTGGCAGTCCGTCTTCTCTTTTAATTTTAACTATAACATAGACTACCAAGCGCCACAGAGATTGTTTTTGCCACACAGCGGCTGCATCCGATTAATGACGAGTGACTCGATAGAAGCTCTAAATTAGAGCACAATAGAGCCTGATGAATGTGATGGGGTGTCACTGTGTACATAATTTAGCCCCTTGGGACAAAGCTACTTCGATGACAGCGTGGGTACACGGTACACCAAAATAGCTGTCCCAGGCAAGACTCTGAACAGGCCTCAATGCCAAGTGTTTATCACATGCAAGTTTTCTGCATACTTAGACAGGCTGTTGAGCTCACTGTTTTCAGGGTCATGTCTAATCACCCGATTGCCTCCATTAAATGCACTGTTTTTCTGAAGATCATGCACATTGTCATGTGAAAAGACCTTCTTTAGAATTAACTTAGGCTTTCACCAGGATTTGGGGCCACTGTTACATGAGCAGGTTGCATTGGGTTACGGTGGTATTGGATCTCCAGGTTTAATCGTATGTCTGAACTACAACCAGTGACCAAAGCTCCTTGTGGATGAGGTAAGGTTGGCAGGAGTGGGGCGGGCGGTTCTTTTTTTGGTTCAGTTCAGGCTGTCTGTTGTGTTATTTAACAACAGTGTTGTGTTTTGTCTCTGCTTTTGCCTAACCATCCACTCCTCACAACTCAGAAGTCCTCGTGTGTCAGACTGCCTGCTGGTTTGTAAGTGATCGACTTGCATGGTTAACAAAACCAGTGGTGGCTGGTGACATTTGAAAATGATGAGGCGTAAAATTATTGCCGTACTGTACTGCGGCGAGCGAGCACAGCGAACGACCCTGAACAACCTACAAGGGGTTTGAAAAAAGAAGGGACAAATGGTGCATTTTTAAGCAAATTTGAGGAAGCAGGAAGGTTTATAAAGCAATACGATTTAATTATTTTTGATTTAAAAAATTGTGTGACATGGCGAAAGGAATGATTTTGGGAACTTTGCATGACATGCCTAATGTGAATTACCAGAAATACACAAGATTACGTCAACGTAACAAAAAAAGGCCTACTTTTCACTACGTGTGTGTTTAGCAGTCATAGTGAATTCACATTAAATTATCTCAGAAGTAAAGCATTAAACAGGAGACAGGAAGGGGCATTAGAGGGAGGCCAGAAGTAATACAGGAAGTATTCCATAGCCCTGGGGTATTTGCACAACGCCTTCCTGCACTTGTTCAAGAGAAGGTAATCAATTGTATCTGAGTATTCAGTATTTGCTCCAGTCTAGTCGTTTCAAAGTACTGCTTGATTTTTTGTTACAAAAAGAGCTCAATTAACAGATCAAATAGGTCTGGCATTTTTACAAGATATTGCTCGTATGATGATGATGATGGTGGTCGCACTTACCTACTTCTCTGAAGCAGGCACCGGTACGCACATGTGTGTGTTGCTCAGACGTGAGTCCCAGGCTCTCCACACCACTGGAGTCAAGCTATCCAGGCTGATGAAGGCTGATAGCCAGAAACCGGTCCTTGGATGCTTGATTCCGGTCTGGGAAAGACATGGCTTGGTAGTTCGGACTGGACTGTTCCCATGAGGCACAGGGTCAGAGCTGATTTGCATATAGCCATTGTCTAACCCAGGGTGGTGTGGAGTGCAAAAAAACGATGGATTTAGGCCCAGATCCTTGTACTGAGGTGAATGTATGACATTGTTCTACATTCTGTCCATCAACAGTGTTTTTTGCAATTTTCACCCCGAGTGGGCTGGGTATGCTCAGACGTGAGTCCCAGGCTCTCCACACCACTGGAGTCAAGCTATCCAGGCTGATGAAGGCTGATAGCCAGAAACCGGTCCTTGGATGCTTGATTCCGGTCTGGGAAAGACATGGCTTGGTAGTTCGGACTGGACTGTTCCCATGAGGCACAGGGTCAGAGCTGATTTACATATAGCCATTGTCTAACCCAAGGTGCTGTGGAGTGCAAAAAAACGATGGCTTTAGGCCCAGATCCTTGTACTGGGGTGACATTTTTTTATTTATTTTTTATTTTGAAAGTTTTATATAGCGCGAACAAGATCTTTGCAGATATCAGAGCGCTTTACAAAGCGGGGGATACAAACATGAGGGTGCAAACAGGCCATTCGGTATAGCGCAATTGTAGATAATAAGTAGGTATATGAGGGAGCATGGTAAAGCAGGTACATTAATAATGCAAATAATACATAAGTGTGAGCATAGACAGTCAGGTGAGTAAAGTAAAGTAATACAAATCATCGAAGGGATCGAGCAAATAATACAGATCGGTGCAGAGACTTTAAGAATCACGTTAATAGATCAAGTGTATTTGGCTATGAGGATAGCTTTTACTTCTTTCTTAAAGAGTGTGATGGAGGAGATGAGTCTGGTTTCAGGAGGGAGTGAGTTCCATATCCTGGGTGCCATTCCTGAGAAGGAGCGTTTATACGTTTTTTCCTTCCGGAATCTTCGAGGTTTTAGCAGAAGATTATTTGTGCCTCTAGTGTTTCTAGAACCGCCAGAGATTGTCAGCTTCTGGGTGAGGTATCCGGGTGAGCTCAGGTGTACAGCCTTGTGTGTCATGCAGGCGATTTTCAAATGTATTCTGGCTTCAAAAGGCAGCCAGTTCAGAGATTTAAAGTCAGGGGAGATATGCGAGTGCTTTTTTGACCCAGTGATGAGTCTCGCTGCAGCGTTTAGAGAAGTTCTTAGGGGTGCGGTAGAAGTTAGAGGGAGCCCGCAGAGGGCTATGCTGCCGTATTCTATTCGAGGGAGGACTAGTGCTTGTACTGCAGTTTGGAAGTCTTTGGCTGGGAGGAAGGGTTTAAGTTTCCTCAGGGTATTGATTTGGTAGTTCGCTCCTTTAGTTGCCTTGCTGATATGTTGCTGCATGTTGAGGTTGGTGTCGAGTGTTATGCCTAATGATTTTGCTGAGTCCACGATGGTGGGTTGGACATTGAGTGCAGTTAGGTGATTTAGCCAAGTTTGAGTGGTGGAGATCTTCTCGGGAGGTGAGATCAGAAGTGTGAGAAGTTGGCCTGATGTGCAGTGCTCACTATTCTAGTGATCACTATATATCAGTCCAAACAACCCTTATTGATGATTGGTTGTAAGTCAACCTTATAGACCAGCTATCCTAGTAGCATGGATACGAGCAGTCTAAGGCTAAGACTCTAGAGGGCGTGTTAAGCCAGCTGTTTTACCATCACATTACCCCTTGAACACCCAGTGAAAGGACACCACACAAGTGTTATGAAAATAAACAGTGTATTTATTAGAATCACAACAACCCTGTACTCTTTATGAGGACAGGGTGCTAGGCACACAACAAAACTCTTACGAAAATACTTTTAAGTTAGCACGTTACACAAATGCCCGAGGGGCACGAAAAACCATATACGCTAAAAGTGGAATGCGAATTACTAGCAGGTAAGTAACAGTTCTAATAGGCTTTGGAATCGCTAGGACTGGACTAGGGAATCGTTAGATTACTACTAGGAGGCCCAGGGGACTCGGGTGCAGAGTGTGCACTCTCACGCGGGATGCGGGACAAAGTCTATGGAAGCTAGAATTCACAAAGTTAGTGTTCACGGGCGAACCCGACCTGGTAGGAAGAAAACGACAGTGGATCCTGACCCTTGGATAGTGAGGCTATGCTGGGACACCGGAGTGCCGAAGTTACCTAGCCCAGGGGCTGCAGCTGCATAGGTCTGAAAAGACGTCGGGGATCTCGTTGCCGGACCAGGAGCCTGGAAGGAAGAAGTTGCTGGCAGGCGACCAGTGAAGAAAAGTTCGATGGATCCAAGCCTGGATCAAGGAAGAAGAAAACCTGAAAGCAGAGGGGACCAAGTTCTTGAATCACTAGCCAGTGATTAAGTGGGCACCAGGATGGCACCGGGCGAAGTCACCGCAGTCAGGTGAGTGGGCGCTGCTGGGCTCTGCAGTCTCTCGGACCAGGAGGCGTTGTCGGCGACCAGGATGGAGGTGCGAGCTGTCCCACGAAGGATGAAGTCGTTGGCGTCGAAGTTACCCAGGATTGGGCAACAAGCCTTGGCTAATTCAAGCCCACGCGGTGGACTCAAAATGGCGTCTTGAGTGGACCAGGAGGGTCCGGGGTGCTCCTCTTCTGGAAGGGAGCAAGGGCCAGTCTGGAGCAACCAGACCAGCAGCAGAAATGTCGTCGGGCGTCGTCGGGAAGGCCACAAGCCAACGGGCTAGTAGCCAAACAACGCGGTGAGCAGCGGAAAGCAGAAGGGCCCCACGCAGATCGTGGAGATGCTGGGGGGCTGAACTTCGGAGCTGGAGCTGCTCAGAGTCGGGGCTTCTCGGACCCCAAAGCACTCACCAGTAGGTTACTCGGCGGGCTTGCTGGAAAGAAGTCGTGCAGTCTTGCAGATGGCCGGTCCCTTGAGGTCTCGTCGCACCCACGGTTCTCAGCTGGGCTGTAGAGGTGGGTAGAGGTCAGAGGTGCCAGGGAAGCCGGTTCTCGTCGAGCTGGGCAGTCGGATTCCGGAGGAAGGACTTACAGCAGACCGCAGTGTTCTTAGATGGTGCCTGCGGATGCAGGGTGACTACTCCTTAGTCACAAGGGAGAAATCTTAGGAAGAAGTCTTGAGTTCCTTTCGCAGAAAGTAGTTTCAGGATTCAAAGATGATCTGATTTGGAAGGGGGCCAGTCTCTACCTTTATCCTGTAAAAAGGGGCTGGCACGCGACTAAGTCCTGCCCTATGGGTGGGACTAGGAGGGGGGTGGTTACACCCACTTCCTTGGCGGGCTTTTCCCCAGCACAGGGTCTGGAGTGACCCTGGAACTGGTTCAAGCCGGCCTATGCATAGTGAGCACCGGGGTGCTACTTGCAGTCACCTTCCTCTAAAGCCCTGCCTACCTACAATACACAAAACCCTGTCTGGGACGGTGCTGGCACCGCCCCTGGCAGGAAACCCTTTGTCCTTATCTCCTGCTCTGGGAGGACTCCCAGCAGCAGGAGGGCAGACTTGTGTCTCGGTGGCAGCATCCATTTTGTGGATGCTAAGGCTCTGTCTGACTTTTAACCGGGTTATAGGTTACAGGCATGTCGTGTCCCTCTAGAAGGGTGGAATGCTAACCCCGTCGCCAGAATTGGCGAGGGGTTAGTATTCCAATTCGTATGACACCTTACTCGACATGTTTTGATAAAGCGATACCAGAGTTGGCACATAACCGCGAGGATTATAATGCACTTAAGAGTATATGGTATGCGATATCATGGAAACGGCTAAGGGATAGATCCCGAAAGCCGCAGACAGGCTCAGCTCATGCCAGAGCACCATCTCACACGATTCCAAGCACTCTGCCTTCAGGATTGTTAAGGCCTGCCATAGGAGTGACTGATAGGAGATCTGTGTGTCCATTTTAGGGTTAGATATAGGTATACTATATCTAAAGCAAAGGGTGAGTACACCTCCTTGCCCCAGCTGTCGTGCAGCCAGTTGTGTCAGTTTTAGTTAGTCAATCCAGGGGTGGCATAATACATGCTTCAGCCCCTGGGAGACTTCTGGGTGCACCTCAGCCCTGGGTACAGGGACTTGGAGAGGGCCCAGTGCCAATTCAGTACCTGAGTACAATTTGGATAGAGAGAACAGCTAGGCTGTGGGTCTGATTAGCAGGCCCACAGCCAGGGAAAGTCGTAAACCAGTGCAGCAAAAAGCAAAAATCTGGGTGATCATAGGATTGCAGACCCTACTCTCCTACATGACCCCCCCCCAAACTTTGGGACAATAAGCTAACCTTGACCAGGTGAGTCTTCTTGCTCTAAGTGGAAATACCTGGAGAGCCCATCAGCATTGCTGTGATCAGTCCCAGGTCTATGCTCCACTGTAAAATCCATCCCCTGTAGGGAAATGGACCACCTAAGCAGTTTGGGGTTTTCACCCTTCATCTGATTTAGCCACAAGAGGGGCTTATGGTCTGTCTGAATGGTGAAGTGAGTGCCAAACAAGTAGGCCCTCAGCTTCTTCAGGGCCCAGACCACAGCAAAGGCCTCCCTCTCAATAGCTGACCAATTTTTCTCTCTGGGTGTCAACCTCCTACTAATGAAAGCAATAGGCTGATCATTACCATCAAAATTCAGTTGAGACAGAACAGCTCCCACACCCAACTCAGAAGCATCTGTTTGGACAATGAATGGCTTGGAGTAATCTGGACTCTTGAGGATAGGTGCTGTGCACATGGCCTGCTTTAGGTCATTGAATGCTTTCTGACAGCTTGCTGTCCACTGAACTTTCTTTGGCATCTTTTTGCTTGTCAGGTCATTAAGGGGGGTCACTATGGACCCATAATTTCTGACAAACTTCCTATAGTACCCAGTCAGGCCCAAGAAAGCTCGAACCTGAGTCTGGGTGATTGGAGGAGTCCAGTCCTTGATGGCCTGTATCTTACTCTCCAGTGGCTGAACCTGGCCTCCACCTACAAGGTGGCCCAGGTATACAACCTGTGACTGCCCTATCTGGCACTTGGTGGCCTTGATAGTGAGGCCTGCCTTTTGCAGGGCCTCTAACACTTTCCTCAGGTGGACCAGGTGATCCTCCCAGGTGGAGCTAAAGACAGCAATATCGTCAAGATAAGCTGCACAGAAGTCATCCAGCCCAGTGAGGACTTGATTCACCAACCTTTGGAAGGTGGCAGGTGCATTTTTCAGTCCAAAGGGCATTACCACAAATTGATAATGCCCTCCAGGGGTAGAAAATGCTGTCTTAGGTTTGGCTTCCTCAGCTAACCTGATTTGCCAATACCCAGCTGTCAAATCAAATGTGCTTAAGAAGTTGGCAGAAGCCAATCTATCTATAAGCTCATCTGCTCTTGGTATTGGGTGGGCATCAGTCTTAGTGACTGCATTGAGGCCTCTGTAGTCTACGCAAAACCTCATCTCTCTCTTACCACCCTGGGTGTGAGGCTTTGGCACTAGAACTACTGGGCTAGCCCAAGGGCTATCTGAGGGCTCAATGACTCCCAGTTCCAACATTTTCTGCACTTCAGTTTTGATGCAGTCTCTAACATGATCAGGCTGCCTGTAGATTTTACTCTTAACAGGCAGACTGTCTCCAGTGTCAACATCATGGGTACACCAATCAGTTTGGCTGGGTGTCAGAGAGAACATATGTCGAAAGGATTGCAGAACTTGCCTGCAATCCTGTTGCTGATGTTCAGTGAGGCTGCCACAAAAGACAACACCATCAACTGACCCATCATCAGGATTCTGAGTGAGCAGGTCTGGGAGAGGGTCACTCTCTTCCTCCTGTCCCTCATCTGTGGCCATGAGCAAGCTCATGTCCTTCCTGTCAACATATGCCTTGAGCCTGTTAACATGGAGCACTCTGAGAGGGCTCCTGGGAGTTCCAAGGTCCACCAAGTAGGTAACCTCTCCCTTTTGCTCAATGATGGTGTGGGGCCCAGACCATTTGTCTTTCAGAGCTGCTGGGGCCACTGGCTCCAGCACCCACACCTTCTGTCCTGGCTGGTACACAGTCAGTACAGCCTTTTGGTCATGCCAAGCTTTTTGAAGTTCCTGGCTGGCCTCAAGGTTTTTAGATGCCTTCTCCATATACTCAGCCATCCTGGAGCGGAGACCAAGTACATAGTCCACTATGTTGGTTGCAGGCTTTTTGAGAGGTCTCTCCCATCCTTCCTTCACCAAACACAGGGGTCCTCTTACAGGATGCCCATACAGAAGCTCAAAAGGGCTGTAGCCAACCCCCTTCTGTGGGACCTCTCTGTAAGCAAACAAGAGGCAGGGGATCAGGACATCCCATCTTCTCCTAAGAGGTTCAGGTAGTCCATGAATCATCCCTTTCAGGGTCCTGTTGAATCTCTCAACAAGCCCATTGCATTGTGGATGATAGGGTGTGGTGAACTTGTAGTTCACACCACACTCTTTCCACATGGCAGTCAGATATCCTGACATGAAGTTTGTACCTCTGTCAGAAACGACCTCCTTAGGGAAACCCACTCTGGAGAACACTCCAACTAGGGCTCTTGCCACTACAGGGGCTGTAGTGGTCCTAAGGGGAATAGCCTCAGGATACCTGGTGGCATGGTCCACCACCACCAGTATAAACTTGTGTCCTGATGCTGTCTGGGGTTCCATTGGACCAACAATGTCAATCCCCACTCTTTCAAAGGGAACCCCCACCACAGGTAGTGGTATGAGGGGGGCCTTTGTTGTGCCACCTGACTTACCACTGGCTTGGCAAGTGACACATGAGCGACAAAACTCCTTGGTATTCTCATTCATATGGGGCCAGTGAAAGTGTGAGACAAGCCTGTCCCAAGTCTTTGTCTGACCTAAATGACCTGCAAGGGGAATCTCATGGGCCAAGGTGAGAAGGAAACCTCTCAGAGACAAGGGGATGACCAGCCTCCTGGTTGCACCAGGCTTGGGGTCTCTTGACTCAGAGTACAGGAGTCCATCTTCCCAGTATACCCTGTGGGCACCTGTGGCATTCCCTGCAGCCTCAGCAGCAGCCTGCTGTCTGAGGGGTTCAAGGGAAGGGCAGCTCAACTGTTCCTTCCCCAGGTCTGCCCTGGAGGGTCCCCCTGAGCCCAGAAACTCAACTTGATCAAGTTCAAGCTCTTTAGGCTCAGTTTCCCTCAGCTCTTCTAGATCAGCCTCCTCAGAGACTTGATCCTCAACCTGGGGCAAGGGGGAAGGCAAAGCCTTACCCTTACTGCTCTTCTTCTTGGGAGGTGTCTGGTCCATAATTTCAGGATCCAGCACCTGTTCAGTGGGGCATTTTCTGGCCTGTGACCTAGTCACAGCAAGCACATGTGCTGGCAAGCCTAACATCTCCATGTGAGTCCTCTGCTCCACTTCTGACCATTGTGATGACTCCAAATCATTGCCCAACAAACAATCAACTGGGAGGTCTGAACTGACTACAACTTTCTTTTGTCCCTTCACTCCACCCCAGGAGAAAGCTACAATTGCCACACTATGACTAGTAGTGACATTGCTGGCATTGGTCACCAGGAAATCAGTACCTGGCATGATCTGTCCAGGGTCCACAAAGTTAGGTGTCACCATGGTGACACTGGCACAAGTGTCCCTATAGGCCTGAGCCATTTTGCCATTAATCAAAGGTGTCTGCCTGTATTTGCCCAAAGTATTGGGACTTATTTCAGGGGACATATCCATATCCCCTGTACAGACAAGGACAGCCTGAGTGAGTGTGCCAACTAAGTTGTCAGACCCCTCAGTACCCAAGGTTAACCCAACTAATGCCTTGGGAGTGACACTACCACTACTGACTGTACTAGGGGGTGCAGTTGCTTTAGGAGCTGTAGTGGCAGGAGTTTGTCCTCCTCCTCTTTTGGTGCACTCACTAAACCAGTGAGATTTACTTTTGCAGTACTGGCACCACCTTTTTGACTGGCCTTCTTGAGTCTTCTTCTTCTGGGAAGCCTGACCCCCACCCTCTTTGGTTTGTTGGGGACCTGGTGAAGACTTCTGGTCATTTTGCTCATTCTTAACATTACCCTTCTGGTCTGCTTTCTTCTGACCACCCTGGTTCTGGTTCTGGTTCTGCTTGATCCTTGTCCTGACCCATTTGTCTGCCTTCTTTCCCAATTCTTGGGGAGAGGTCAGATCTGAATCAACAAGGTGCTGGTGCAGCAACTGGTTCTGACAATTGTTCAAAATTTGTTCTCTCATCATTAGATTATACAATCCTGTGTAATCTGTAACCTTGCTACCCAGCAACCAGCCCTCCAAAGCCTTAGTGGCACCATCCACAAAATCAGACCAGTCCTGAGACTGAGTTTTCTGGGTGTCTCTGAACAGCAACCTGTACTGCTCAGTGGTTAAACCAAACCCATCAACCAGTGTATTCTTCAGGACCTGGTAATTGTTAGCATCCTCCACTCTTGTAGTGAGGAGCTTATCTCTACCTTTACCATCAAAGGAGAGCCACAGTATAGCTGCCCACTGACTCTGGGGAATGTTCTGCACAGTGCAGGCCCTCTCCAGAGCAGCCATCCATTTCTGGATATCATCCCCTTGCTTAAAGGGGGGCACTATTTTAGTCAGGTGTTTAGTATCTAAACCCTTCTCTCTATCTCTTGGGAGATTGCTGCCACCAGTGGGAGCTAGCCCACTCATCTGCTGCTCTCTTGCCAGGGCAAGCTTCTCCTTGGCCAGGGCAATTTCTTCCCTTTCAATCCTCAGTTCAGCTTGTCTCATCCTAGCTTCATGCTCCTTTCTCTGAGGGGAAGTGAATCTCCTCTGTGGAGGATTCCTTCTCCCCTGAGAAGAGGCATTAGAGTGCAGAGATCTATTGGAGTCCCTAGAAAGAGATCTATCTCTCCTAACTCCAAGGTTAGGCCCACTTCGGGTTAGTACTGGGGGGCCCCCAGATCCTAGCCCAAGTAAGTCTAAGTTGGTCCTAGTTAGCCTTCTGACTACCTCAAGACCTTTGTCTACCTCATCCCCAGAGAGTACCTCCTGATCCTCCTCCTCAACTGCTGAATCAGTGTTGGGGAGGTCTGGATCCCCAGAGGTTCCCTCTAAGGCTGGCATGCTCTCATGTAACTGAGAGAGCTTTCTGGCATCATATGTCTCTAAGAGACCTATCAGAAAGGGAAGGGTGGGGTTAGACCCCTGCTTCAGTTTCCTGGAGACACAGAGTTGCCTCATCTCCTGAAAATTGAGAGCTGCATATCTTGAAGTGACCTGTGGAGGGTCAAAGCTGACCAGGGGAGTCTCAGTAGAGTCCCCCTGAGTCGACATGCTTTTCTAGTGAGGTGTAAGTGGTGCACTTACCTACACTATATGTTTGCCTACTGATCCCTTGCTAGAGTTGTAGTTTAGGGTGTGCTAGGCCCTAGGAGCTACAACAGCTGGTTCAGTAGAACTCAGAGTATTCTAAGCTAAGTTATATGTACCTTTAGTACTTATGTGATCTTTCACAAGATATTCTTAGGGCATGTGTGGTAAAACAACAGCAAGCTCAAATCCCAACCGCTGCCACCAATGTGAGAAGTTGGCCTGATGTGCAGTGCTCACTATTCTAGTGATCACTATATATCAGTCCAAACAACCCTTATTGATGATTGGTTGTAAGTCAACCTTATAGACCAGCTATCCTAGTAGCATGGATACGAGCAGTCTAAGGCTAAGACTCTAGAGGGCGTGTTAAGCCAGCTGTTTTACCATCACATTACCCCTTGAACACCCAGTGAAAGGACACCACACAAGTGTTATGAAAATAAACAGTGTATTTATTAGAATCACAACAACCCTGTACTCTTTATGAGGACAGGGTGCTAGGCACACAACAAAACTCTTACGAAAATACTTTTAAGTTAGCACGTTACACAAATGCCCGAGGGGCACGAAAAACCATATACGCTAAAAGTGGAATGCGAATTACTAGCAGGTAAGTAACAGTTCTAATAGGCTTTGGAATCGCTAGGACTGGACTAGGGAATCGTTAGATTACTACTAGGAGGCCCAGGGGACTCGGGTGCAGAGTGTGCACTCTCACGCGGGATGCGGGACAAAGTCTATGGAAGCTAGAATTCACAAAGTTAGTGTTCACGGGCGAACCCGACCTGGTAGGAAGAAAACGACAGTGGATCCTGACCCTTGGATAGTGAGGCTATGCTGGGACACCGGAGTGCCGAAGTTACCTAGCCCAGGGGCTGCAGCTGCATAGGTCTGAAAAGACGTCGGGGATCTCGTTGCCGGACCAGGAGCCTGGAAGGAAGAAGTTGCTGGCAGGCGACCAGTGAAGAAAAGTTCGATGGATCCAAGCCTGGATCAAGGAAGAAGAAAACCTGAAAGCAGAGGGGACCAAGTTCTTGAATCACTAGCCAGTGATTAAGTGGGCACCAGGATGGCACCGGGCGAAGTCACCGCAGTCAGGTGAGTGGGCGCTGCTGGGCTCTGCAGTCTCTCGGACCAGGAGGCGTTGTCGGCGACCAGGATGGAGGTGCGAGCTGTCCCACGAAGGATGAAGTCGTTGGCGTCGAAGTTACCCAGGATTGGGCAACAAGCCTTGGCTAATTCAAGCCCACGCGGTGGACTCAAAATGGCGTCTTGAGTGGACCAGGAGGGTCCGGGGTGCTCCTCTTCTGGAAGGGAGCAAGGGCCAGTCTGGAGCAACCAGACCAGCAGCAGAAATGTCGTCGGGCGTCGTCGGGAAGGCCACAAGCCAACGGGCTAGTAGCCAAACAACGCGGTGAGCAGCGGAAAGCAGAAGGGCCCCACGCAGATCGTGGAGATGCTGGGGGGCTGAACTTCGGAGCTGGAGCTGCTCAGAGTCGGGGCTTCTCGGACCCCAAAGCACTCACCAGTAGGTTACTCGGCGGGCTTGCTGGAAAGAAGTCGTGCAGTCTTGCAGATGGCCGGTCCCTTGAGGTCTCGTCGCACCCACGGTTCTCAGCTGGGCTGTAGAGGTGGGTAGAGGTCAGAGGTGCCAGGGAAGCCGGTTCTCGTCGAGCTGGGCAGTCGGATTCCGGAGGAAGGACTTACAGCAGACCGCAGTGTTCTTAGATGGTGCCTGCGGATGCAGGGTGACTACTCCTTAGTCACAAGGGAGAAATCTTAGGAAGAAGTCTTGAGTTCCTTTCGCAGAAAGTAGTTTCAGGATTCAAAGATGATCTGATTTGGAAGGGGGCCAGTCTCTACCTTTATCCTGTAAAAAGGGGCTGGCACGCGACTAAGTCCTGCCCTATGGGTGGGACTAGGAGGGGGGTGGTTACACCCACTTCCTTGGCGGGCTTTTCCCCAGCACAGGGTCTGGAGTGACCCTGGAACTGGTTCAAGCCGGCCTATGCATAGTGAGCACCGGGGTGCTACTTGCAGTCACCTTCCTCTAAAGCCCTGCCTACCTACAATACACAAAACCCTGTCTGGGACGGTGCTGGCACCGCCCCTGGCAGGAAACCCTTTGTCCTTATCTCCTGCTCTGGGAGGACTCCCAGCAGCAGGAGGGCAGACTTGTGTCTCGGTGGCAGCATCCATTTTGTGGATGCTAAGGCTCTGTCTGACTTTTAACCGGGTTATAGGTTACAGGCATGTCGTGTCCCTCTAGAAGGGTGGAATGCTAACCCCGTCGCCAGAATTGGCGAGGGGTTAGTATTCCAATTCGTATGACACCTTACTCGACATGTTTTGATAAAGCGATACCAGAGTTGGCACATAACCGCGAGGATTATAATGCACTTAAGAGTATATGGTATGCGATATCATGGAAACGGCTAAGGGATAGATCCCGAAAGCCGCAGACAGGCTCAGCTCATGCCAGAGCACCATCTCACACGATTCCAAGCACTCTGCCTTCAGGATTGTTAAGGCCTGCCATAGGAGTGACTGATAGGAGATCTGTGTGTCCATTTTAGGGTTAGATATAGGTATACTATATCTAAAGCAAAGGGTGAGTACACCTCCTTGCCCCAGCTGTCGTGCAGCCAGTTGTGTCAGTTTTAGTTAGTCAATCCAGGGGTGGCATAATACATGCTTCAGCCCCTGGGAGACTTCTGGGTGCACCTCAGCCCTGGGTACAGGGACTTGGAGAGGGCCCAGTGCCAATTCAGTACCTGAGTACAATTTGGATAGAGAGAACAGCTAGGCTGTGGGTCTGATTAGCAGGCCCACAGCCAGGGAAAGTCGTAAACCAGTGCAGCAAAAAGCAAAAATCTGGGTGATCATAGGATTGCAGACCCTACTCTCCTACAAGAAGGAACTCTGTTTTCAGAGCATTGAGTTTGAGATGATTATCTGCGAGCCAGGATTGGGTGTTTCTGATCGTTGAGTTCAGGAGTACAATGTCTTTGGGGGATTGTAATTTGAGATATAGTTGGGTGTCATAGGCATACATGTGAAAGAGTACATTGGATGCTTGTAGCAAGGTGGTGAGAGGTTCCATGACTAGGTTGAACAAAGTTGGGGATAGGGAGGATCCTTGGGGGACGCCTAACGATACAGGTATTGGCGAGGACATCAGGTTGTTGTTCTTGAATTTCTGCGTCCTGTTGTGTAGAAAGGAAGTGAACCACTTGAGAACAGTCCCAGATAGACCCATTCTTGTGTTTAAAAGTTCAAGTAGCTTCTCCTGTTTAACGGTGTCGAATGCTGAGGAGAGATCAAGAAGGATGAGGAGGCAGGTGTCGTTTTGATCTAGGATTTGAAGGGCGTCGTCAATAATGTGAGCCATAGCAGTTTCTGTGCTGTGCCCTGCTCGGAAGCCTGATTGATGAGGGTTGAGGAGATCAAACTGATCAATGTGTTTAGTCAATTGTAGTTGTGCGCATTTTTCCAGGAGTTTAGCTAGAGTGGGAATATTGGTAATGGAACGGTAGTTGTTTGGATCAGATGGGTCGGCTGTAGGTTTCTTTAGTAAGGGAGTGACTTGTCCAACTTTGAGGGAGTCCGGGATGGATCCTTGTTGAAGTGAGCTGTTGATAATTTTAGTCCAGAGTGGAAGGAGCAACGGGGTGAAGTCTTTGACAGCGTTAGCAGGGAGAAGGTCCGTGAGGTGATTGGATGGTTTCAAGGTGCTGAGCAATTTGCCAATTTCTTCTTCAGAATAGGTGTCAAAGGAAGACCATGTAGCATTGTTTTTTAATTCAGTGGGTGCTATGCAGTGAGGTTTGGGGTAAAGGCTTGCGTCAATGAGGAGATCACTCTTTATGTTCTCAGTTTTTTGGATAAAGAAAGCAGCGAAGTCTTCACAGGAGGGTGATTCGCGCACAGTGTTGAGTGGTTGGGGTTGTTCCTTCGATTGTGTTCTGATTAGCTCAAACAGTTTTCTCGGGCGGTTTTTTGCTTGGTCGAGCTGGAGGCTGAAGAAGGCTGATTTTGAGCGCTTTATTTTCCTGAAGTAGGCGTTTCTCTTTTCCTTCAGGTTTTTTAGGTGCAGTGCAGAGGGAGCTGATCTCCAGGTGCGCTCTGCCATTCGCATGGTTCGTCTATCCTCATTGAGACTCCCATCGTACCATGGGTTGGAGATTTTAGCGGAGACTCTTTTTAACTGCATGGGTGCCGCATCATTGATTATTGAGGTCATGGCGTTGAGATAGTGGTCAGTCAAGGATTGGACGTCCGTAGCGCCGGTAGGAGGGAGTAGGAGGTCGCAGCTGTTTGGGGGTAGGGATTTTGGGTTGAGCTTTTTCAGGTCTCTTTTCCAGACTTTAGTCTTGGATGATTGAACCGTGTTGAATTTGACTTTTTCATTGATGAAGAATGTGACAATATGATGATCTGACCAGTCACAAGGTTGAATGGACTCAAGTTGGATAGCGTCCTCTTTGGAGATGATAAGGTCGAGGATAGAGCCTTTCTCGTGGGTCGGGCTGTGGCAAAATTGAGTGAGGTCAAGGGCGTTGAGGAGATTTTTGAGACTATTTACCACCGCATCATTGTGATCGTTCCAGTGGAGGTTGAAGTCACCAAGGTATATTTGGGTGAGCTGTCGTCCGGAGTTGGTAGAGATCATATCCATGATTTGTTGGGCGAAGGTGAGGTTGGCCCTGGGTGGGTGGTAGATGCCGTGAAGAGAGCATATCGGTTTGCCCTCACTAACGATATCGAGGCAGATGTATTCACAGAAAGTTGGGGAGGGTAGGGAAGGTGCGGTGACTTTCAAAACAGAAAGGTTGTTCCTGTATATGCATGCGATTCCACCACCTATCTTGCCAGACCTGTCAAGTCTAATGATATGGTAGTTGGGGGGAACCAGAATGTCCATTATAGGTGTAGAAGATTCCGTTAGCCAGGTTTCAGTTAAGATGATTAGGTCAAGGTCCAATGTTAAGATGAGATCAGCGATGGCGAAGGAGTGTCTAGAGGCCGATCTGCAGTTGAGGAGAGTGCATTTAAGACGGGGGGTGTCAGGGGAGGTAGAGGGTTCCAGCGTGAGAGGGACTTTTCTAAGGTTATTAGGGACGGAGATTCTGTTGCTTAGTTTGGGGGGTCTACGGGGATTTGATTGTATCGTGGGAATGGAGAGGTGAGTGGTGGTTATGTGGTTTAGGGGAGCAGGGTCGTATGTGCGGAGGAGGGTGAGTGTGTCGATGTCCGAAAGAGGGTGGCATGGGCGACGGGGGCGGTTGTTGCGGTTGTGGACAGGGATCGCGTTCCAATGTGGGGGGTGTAGAGTGTGAGAGTCATCCGGAAGGGTGGGGGGCAAGTTGGGCGGGGGGGTGGTGGTGTGTGAGGGGTGTCTGGGATGAGTGAGGAGTAGTTCTTTGATGGTGTGAATGTCTTCTTTGATGGTGTGCATGTCTTCTTTGAGCTGGAGGAGGGTGAGCATAATATTGTCCAGTGTGGGATAAGTGTTGGAGTTAGGGATGGGTGAGTGACTGACCTGAGTATTAGCGTGCGGGTGAGGGGGTGGGTTGGTGTTCGTGCAGGTCTCCGTGGCGTCGATGTACGGGTTGGTGTTAGAGAGGAGAGAGGGGTTGTGAGGGATGGGTGTGGATGAGGTAGGGAAGATGTTAGTGGTGTAGATGAGGGCATTGGTGGCAGGCGGAGTGAGCCGGAGGAGGTTGAGTGTATGTGGTGATGGGGGAGCAGGTAGGGTAGTGGGGACTGAAAGTGGGGGGGGGGGAATGGGATTGGAGATGGTCCTGTTGTGGGGAGGGGGAGTTGAATTAATGGATGTGGTGTGCTCTGAGTAGTTAGTTAGAGGGTGGTAGTGGGGGCTAAGAATGGGGGGGGATAAAGGGTGGGATTTGTCGTTATGCGTGTCGTTCTTGTGCTGAGCTAGGTTAGAGGTGTTGTGGGTGGGAGCTGTGATGTCAGGGGAGAGAGGAATGGGAGAGGTATGAGTGGGTGTCCAAGGGTTGGTGGTAGGGGGGCGGCTGGTGTATGATGGGGAGAGATTTGTGTCTGTGATTGAGGAGTGTGGGGTGGTTACGGCAGGTGGGTGATTGACAAGGGCGCTGGGGGAGGAGGTGAGATGCGTGTCATTCTGGTGCTGAGCTGGGTTAGGAGGGTTGTGGCTGGGGGCTGTGAAGTCAGGGGTGATAGTACTGGAGGAGATATGTGTGGAGAACCGAGGATTGGAGAGGTGCTCTTTGAAAGTGGGGAACAGGTTGTCTAGTAGTTCCAGGTTCCTGTCTGTGGATTGAATTAGGACAATCCCGTTATTGTAGATAGTAATGGTGGCTCTGCCTGGAAAGAGTTGGGATGGTGTGATGGAGAGAGTTTGGCCATGAGTGGATTTCCTGGTGGTTGAGACGGTGAGTAAGGCGAGGAACGCCTTTCTCCATTGAGTGTGGTGTGGAAGATGATATCGATGTTCAGGGATCCATTGACCGGTGAGAAGTAGGTGTCGGCAAAGGGGGTTTCAGGGTGGGACCTCATGAAGTTGTGTTTAAAGCGTTTAGCGGCTTTTTTGGTGAGTGTGGAAGGGTAGTTGATTTTATATGTGTGCTTGCCGATGGGATCCATGTTGGGATGGCGGTATAGGAGGGTATGGGAGGGTGAACGATAGTGATACACATGTGCAAACAAATGCAAACAGTAAGTTACATGGATCAAGTGACAGTAGTAGGTAGCCAATATAGCCAAGATATAAGAGGTAGCAATCGGTGCAATCCAGGAATCAAGACTGAAATGGGTGAAGCTTACAAAAAATGTACAAGGTATATGAGGTAGCAATCAGTGCATTACCGGCATAAAAGTGAAATGGGTGCAGCTTACAGAAATGTACAGTATACAAGTAGAAGTATAATACTGATGATATGCTGGAACAGAATATAGGTGCAAACAAAAGCTGCATGAGTCATAAATGACACTAGTAAGCAGCCAAAAATATATGAGGTAGCGATCGGTGCATTACAGGTGAAGAAAAAGTGACATAGGTGCAGGGTACAATAACTGTACAAAATACAGGTAGGAGTACAATACTGCAATAAAAGGCAGACACTTAATCACACATATATGAGGTAGCGATCGGTGCATTACAGGTGAAGAAAAAGTGACATGGGTGCAGGGTACAAAAATGCACAGAATACAAGTAGAGGTACAGCAAATGTACAAAATACAAGTAGAAATACAATACTGCAATAAAAGGCAGACACTTAATCACACAGTGTTTAGATACAGAGCTATGTAGGTGTGCGGTAGTTGAGATTAGTCAAAATGATGACATTGTTCTACATTCTGTCCATCAACTGTGTTTTTTGCAATTTTCACTCCGAGTGGGCTGGGTATGCTCAGACGTGAGTCCCAGGCTCTCCACACCACTGGAGTCAAGCTATCCAGGCTGATAGCCAGAAACCGGTCCTTGGATGCTTGATTCCGGTCTGGGAAAGACATGGCTTGGTACTTCGGACTGGACTGTTCCCATGAGGCACAGGGTCAGAGCTGATTTGCATATAGCCATTGTCTAACCCAGGGTGGTGTGGAGTGCAAAAAAACGATGGATTTAGGCCCAGATCCTTGTACTGGGGTGAATGTATGACATTGTTCTACATTCTGTCCATCAACTGTGTTTTTTGCAATTTTCACCCCAAGTGGGCTGGGTATGCTCAGACGCGAGTCCCAGGCTCTCCACACCACTGGAGTCAAGCTATGAAGGCTGATAGCCAGAAACCGGTCCTTGGATGCTTGATTCCGGTCTGGGAAAGACATGGCTTGGTAGTTCGGACTGGACTGTTTCCATGAGGCACAGGGTCAGAGCTGATTTGCATATAGCCATTGTCTAACCCAGGGTGGTGTGGAGTGCAAAAAAACGATGGATTTAGACCCAGATCCTTGTACTGGGGTGAATGTATGACATTGTTCTACATTCTGTCCATCAACTGTGTTTTTTGCAATTTTCACCCCGAGTGGGCTGGGTATGCTCAGACGTGAGTCCCAGGCTCTCCACACCACTGGAGTCAAGCTATCCAGGCTGATGAAGGCTGATAGCCAGAAACCGGTCCTTGGATGCTTGATTCCGGTCTGGGAAAGACATGGCTTGGTAGTTCGGACTGGACTGTTCCCATGAGGCACAGGGTCAGAGCTGATTTGCATATAGCCATTGTCTAACCCAGGGTGGTGTGGAGTACAAAAAAACGATGGATTTAGCCCAGATCCTTGTAATGGGGTGAATGTATGACATTGTTCTACATTCTGTCCATCAACTGTGTTTTTTGCAATTTTCACCCCGAGTGGGCTGGGTATGCTCAGACGTGAGTCCCAGGCTCTCCACACCACTGGAGTCAAGCTATCCAGGCTGATGAAGGCTGATAGCCAGAAACCGGTCCTTGGATGCTTGTTTCCAGTCTGGGAAAGACATGGCTTGGTAGTTCGGACTGGACTGTTCCCATGAGGCACAGGGTCAGAGCTGATTTGCATATAGCCATTGTCTAACCCAGGGTGGTGTGGAGTGCAAAAGAACGATGGATTTAGGCCCAGATCCTTGTACTGGGGTGAATGTATGACATTGTTCTACATTCTGTCCATCAACTGTGTTTTTTGCAAGTCACACTTTGGGTGTCACCACTTTCTAGCAGCGCCTGCTACGGTAGAATCGAAGAGGGAAAAGGTGATAACCTGCGTGAGGACAGGTGATATGAGCACTTGAGCACACAGAGTTGAAAAACATCAGGTCAGTCAAAGAGTTCAACGAAAGCGGGGTTCCACAACTTTTGAGGCATGGAGGCTTTCATCCTGACTCAAAGTGAGCAGTAATTCTGGCTCATGACTGATTTATTCTTCCTACCTTCAAAGTCATAGACTTGTCATGTGGGCTGTTCAGAAAAGTAATCGACTGCCGCAGCAGCTTTGCAGGCACAAAGCAGGTCCTAAGACGGCTGCAGGTCTGTGTGGGGACAGCCGCAAGTCTGACTTGTTGTACTCAACGTTCAGTTGGATTCTGACAGAATTGTATAAATGTCACACACACACGTTGGATGGGCTGTGGTAGAATCGGAGACTGTGTCCATGAAAGTGTGACAGTACTTCGAAAGTGCAAGACACAAGTCTGGAATGAGCTTTTGAAGATCTAGAAATGTTGGGAAGAGTCCGACACAGCCAGACTCAGAAACAAGCCAGCTCTCGTCCTTTGAAAGGTGGGTGGAGACCAGGAGAGTCAGTTATAAATCAGACACCAGGACCTCCTTAACAGCCAGAGTGGTCGGGGAAGAGTCAGTTACATACATAGAAGCCTGGCCCTTTGAAAGTCTGACTTTGACGAACCCGGACACAAGTCAGTCATAAAACAGAAGTGAAGACATATGCTCAGCAGTGTGACACAAAATAATTGCCCCTGCAGAATGTGAGGAGTGGGACCTACTGACTTGGGCTCCACTCTCAGCTTAGGCACCTTCTGTTATTTTTGGGCGAATTTCGTAAATAAAAATGGTAAATATGTCTGAAAAGCCCCATTTAAAGTTCAGGATTCAGTGCACTTCAGGATTTTGCTATACGTCACTGGTAAATATCTACAATCCCCACCCACCTCCTACAGTAATAAAACACAGATGTAAACAGTAATACATGAGACATGAATTTACAGGTGATTTGGCCTAGTCAAGGAGCTGTTGCCTTGAAACCCTCGTAACCTGGGTTCGATTCCCAGCTCTTGTGCATCCTGTCAGTCTCATTGAGTCATTTACGTTTACGTTCCTAAATGTGTGAATAGCAAAGTTAACACCTGAAACTCTTGTGTGCTCTTCTTGGGCTTTGGACTTCTGTGCAGAGGGAGTGAATCTGGCTTGGAGTTCACTCTGTGAATTTGCCTGAGGTGAGCAAGGGGGAACAGCGTTTACAATGCAACTTTTACAACAAAGTACCTTTACGACGCAACCATTACAACGCAACTTTTACAACGACTTGCGCTGGGGGGGCGCTCTAGGATAGGGAATAGTTTTAATTTACTATCCAACACCTTCCCTACTATCCACAGGGACTGGAGTTGGAATAGTAAATTAAACTATTCACTATCCAGCACCCCCAACGCAAGTCGTTGTAACAACTTGCGTTGTAAAACTTGCGTCGTAAAGGCATGCGTTGTAAAAGCATGCGTTGTAACGAAGTACATCCGTGAGCAAGGCATCAAGGACCAGGCTGTAATGCCTTTGGACCAAGTTAACGTTGTAAAATACATGATCTACGAACGTAGAAGTTTCTTTTTCATTGTTATAAAATATCACACGGATATTAAGATGTGTGAAATTGTGTAACATTTGAAAGTTGATAACTTCTGGAACTTTGGTTGGGTATGTTTTTAAAAATGGCTTGTTTTTGCACTGCAATATTTATAGAAACTGTATATTTAGGAGTTGGAAAATTAAAGAGGGTGAAGTACGTAAACACGTTCTCTTCAAAAGCGCACTCTTCCAAGAAGGGGTAATAGGGTGCCAGGAATGGAAGGTCCAACTAGAGCTGTGCTTGGCTCAGGAAGCCTGGCTAGCACTTGACCCAGGTTATTCCTGGAAAAACTCTGAAGCTAAGTGCCTACCAGGGCCTTGATATTCGCTCAGCACTTTCTTCTCATGAGACCTCAGGTTCCCCATTCTTGGGGCGAGGAAATCTTGTATTACTTCTGGCCTCCCCCTAATGCCCCTCTCCTGTCTTCGGTTTAATGCTTTAACTTTCATTTCTAAGATAATTTAATATGAATTCACTATGATTGCTAAACATACACGTGGTGAAAAGTAGGCCTTTTTTTGTTATGTTCACGTAATCTCGTGCATTTCTGGTAATTCCCATTAGGCTTGTCATGCAAAGTTCCCAAAATCATTCCTTTCGCCATGTCTCGTAATTTCTTAAATGATAATTAATTAAATTGTATTGCTTTATTAACATTCCTGCTTCCTCAAATTTGCTTAAAAATTCACCATTTGTCCACTCTTTTTTCAAAGGCTGTTTAGCCTCGTTCACTACACTCACTCACTGCAGTGCGGCAATAATTTTACACCTCACCACCTTCAAATGTCACCAGCCGCCACTGTCGCCTCTCTTTCACCAAGTCATTTGCTAAATACGGGCCGCTTTCTGGCGCTTTTCCTCCATATGTGTCTTCCTCTCCTCTTGAGTGTTCTTGCATTACCAATGTATTTATTTACTTGATAATGTTTGGTTTTCCACAGTAGGTCTGGATGGCTGTTACCCTTTGGGTCGGTAAACATTGTTACCATGTGGCACTTGATGTGCTAAGGGCCCTAGAATCTGTCATTGTCATGGGCAAATATTACCATGTACACGCCACGGACTGATTACGACTTATTATTCTACTTATACTTACTGAGGATACTGGGGGCCATATACAGAAAAATTGGAAATTTAAGGCGTACATTGATTGAGGTGCGTCCGAAGAACTAATTTTTATCTTATTGCTCTCATGACTGATGGAGAGTATTGTGTGATACCTTAACGTTTCCTAGCTATAGCCCTGAAGAAGTCTATGGTTATATATACCAAGACGAAACACATGTTGGCGACGACTAGTGTGGTTTTTGAAGAACAAAATCTATAATAAAAGAAGATATGAAGATTACACATTCTTTGGAATTTGTTCATTGACGTGCTCACTAAAGTTCAGGATGAAATCTCTTTGTTCTCTGAATTTGGTTTTGTGTTAAGCATTACCCAATTTGGTTATTGGTGGGTGACAATAACCTTATCCTTTGAGCTGGTAACAAAATTGTAAACTCTACATATTGTCACATCTAGCGCAATTTACACTCAGTCACCTTTTCTATTGTATTGCAATTATTACCATGTAGTCTCTTCTCTCTTCCTTCGCCTCAAGTGGAGCTGGTTTGCTGTGTGTGCAGGTAAAATAAGGGCACTGTTCCTATCTATAGTAAGTGTGAGAGTCCAAAGTGTGGAAGTACAAAGTTCTTGCTGCAATATTTTCTTTTGAAGTTAGTGACATTTTTTAACAGTTGCATTCCAGACCTCAGATATGCATCTCGGCATTAAAGAGCTCTAACAGATGGCAGCTTCTTTCTAAATTAAAGTCTATTTTATGGATAATGATAAACAATTTGTGGGAGATATTAACATACAACAATTTGGAATGTGCAGCTAAAGTAAAAGAAACAGGAAGCAGCTAAATGAGTTTGTGGATCTGGTAACAATAAGGTAGCTCAGTGGAATAGTGTGTTACTGCACACCACTTTCAAAGTTCACCAGCCGCATTTTCAGGAGAATGTAACAGATGCAGAGGGTTTTGGGGCCACAATGATCCCAGCTTTAAGCGGCTCGGGATCCACCGCGAGAACGAGGCTGGCAATAAACACCAGTATACGTGACCAGAAACCGGTATGGGCCAGTGCATCCTGGGAGTACCAGGATGAAGAGCGGGAGGGGTTTTATGAGCCCCTTCTGGCACCAGGATAGCAGCTTCAAGATAGTAGTGTCAGCTTGCCACACAAAACTAATGAGTGGTGAGCATTCAATGGTGGTGTTCGAGATGGTGAACGCCGGGAGTGAGTGCATCCGGTGGTGAAACATGTGACATGGGAGAAGACGAGCTTGACTATGACAGTGAAGGGGAAGAGTTGGAAGAGGGTGAAATTCTTCATTGGGAGGTGAGTAAGACACCGGTCCCAAAGGATAAAGAGGAGTTAAAGAAGTGGGGGTGAGTGGGTTCTAATGTCCCAGATGATTTAACTGTCTTTCAGGTGAGAGCTAGGCAGGAAAGAAGCGACAGACTGATGAGCTGGAAGAGAACGTGGAATACGTGTCGACAAGAGAGCAACAACGCCAGATAGCTGCCTTTTTACCAGGTGCGTTTTATTGGTGGACATGTTGGGATATGGGTAGAGGTGTGGTATAAACAAAAGAGGAGTATCACCAAAAAGGACCTTGGAAGGTTCTGAATGGGATGTCGACGAAGGAAATTACCTCAGTTGTATTTATTCAATACTCCCCTGTATTACTCCTCTGAACAGGTTCATTGCTCCTGTTTTCTTTAATAACTCGCCCTTTAATCCCTTTGCTCAATAGACGGGTCCATTGACCGGTTTATTTCTTTTTCACTAGTGTTATAGCCCGCCGTGACATCCACTAGGGTGCACTTGTGACTTTGTTCTCCAGATACCTTTTCCACGGAGAACCTATTCTTCCTTTTCATTTCCAGTAGTTTGGCACCGCTCGACCACCGTACTGGGTTGCCGAGCAGCTGCCAAGCAACAGCGCTCTCACGCGCCCCACGTGACCCCGCCCAACCCGGAAGCCGTCTCTTGTTAATCCCCTCGCCGGCGAAGCCTCATTGCAACGGGGACAACGAAGAGGCATGTAGGTATCCGGACCACGGATTTCAACGAAACTAAGTTTTCTTAAAGTGAGACGCTGCCACAATACCGCCATGCGGCAGCAACGTCTACGGGCTTGTTTGGAGCCCTTTTTTCAGCCTCTCCATTTGATTCACGGCATTTTTCCATTTTTCAACCTCAGATTAGGTTCCCTCTTGAACAAGCCTCCCTCTGCCCCCTGGAGCTATTGAGATCCTTGAATATAGTAAGATTTCCCCACTGGACAGCTGTCTTAAGACTTGGATACATTGATATATGCATGCATGTTCAATTAAACTCACCTATGACTGAGTGAGTTGAAGAAGTCACGCTACGAATAATCTTCTGTGTGCAAGTGACACATTTAATGTTATTTCCTAGCCAAAATGCACACGTTTATTGATCAGTAAATGAGTGAGCATAGATTGATGGCTACAATGTAGCACCACCTATTATCATGATAGGGCCAGTAAACGCACCTGATACCAGCAATTACCCACGATAGTATCCACGTCCCTGGCACATTATTGACTACTATTCAATTAACAAATGGGATTCGCATGAAGCATGCAGAATTATGAGAACCTACACTACGTTACAGGCATGTATACTATTTGTTTGTGATTGTTTCCATTTTCCTTCCACAGGTTTCTCTGCTTTTTCCTCATCCATTTGGGTTTGAGGCAGCCTGCTGCACAATTTTGCAGCAAGTTTTTTAGGAATTTAGGACTGGGTACACGTTAGTGTGGGTACACCACCCATTTTCCTATTTGGTCCTGACGAAAACTTGGGATTACCATTTACAGGTTGAAACATGTAGACCCATTTTTTATATATACACACACATAGATACTACTGGTCATTATTACCTACCAGTATCTACATTTTGTTTTTATCATTGTCCAGTAGCTTCTGAATAAAGTTTTTTTCTACAAGTCATACCAGGACAATTTTTAACACCACTTCTGTTTGCACTCCACACCCAAAAACCAGCTCCACTGTAGTCAGGTGTCGCAGCACACCCGGATGGCACTCGGCCATCTGGGTGGACCCCGATGATGAAGCATGTCACCAACCAGGTTGGTGAGTGAGGGGTTTCTTAACAAAAGGTCAATACCCTTTTGCTTCCTTCTTCGACATCCCATTCAGAACCTTCCAAGGTCCTTTTTGGTGATACTCCTCTTTTGTTTATATCATATTTCAGTCCTGTGGACTAGGAGTACCTTCAGTTCACTACGGTGAAGAATCCCTCACTCTCTGTTTTGTTGCTACGTATATGGGTAGAGGTGCCAGTAGGTCTCAGAATACAAAACGGGATTGACAGAGTGGACTATGAAGACAAAAGGATTAGACGGTCAAGTGACTGTCAAAAATCAAAGGGAAATACGAAGGCAATTCAGGTAATTGGATATGAACTGCCAAAGATGACAAAGAAGTAATTGAAGAAAAAACAAGCATTTACAATGCAATAGGTCTCGCAGTGACATTGTTTTGAGTAAATGGCCTTGTAAATGACATTGTTTTTTATATTGTTTATGTTTTGTAAAAAATGATTAAAATGATTGTAATGTAAAATGCAAATAGTGTTAAAATTTGTAAATGGAAAAGTTATTAATTGCATTTATATGAGTGCGAGCTATTGGCTTTGTAAATGTTAATTCCTTGGGTCAATGTGAGTTTTGTTAAGCAAAATAAATATAATGTATTTGTAATGCTAATAGGCTAAAGTTAGTGCCGATGCTCAGCACCGGTGAGGCCCAGGACCACTTAAAGCCCTGCACCCACGCATACAACTCCCCCACTGCATTGTCATTTCCTATGCTGCTCCCAGATTTTGACAACTGTGTACCTTCGTCACACAATTAACACTATCATATATATGAGGTTCGCTCTGCAGAGTGGCCGGACTACAGATTCATTAGTCATCCGGGAACATCTGGTTATGTCCCAGGAGCGTGCTGTGTGGGGGAGGCGGGTAGGGTCCACTCATCATGCTGGCCAGACACAGGTATCCCCGCCCGCGTGACTCATGCTGACTCCATGCCTCTGTGGCCCAGTTAGTGCATGGGAGAGTACCAGCCCCTCCCCCTTGTGCTTAGAGGGTGGTGGGTGGCTTATCATGATGATAACCATTAGTAGTTAAATCTTTCGGGCCAGGGGTGGGAAGTTTTGGTTCTTCTGGCGAGTGATTTGGCCTAACTTAACTGGTTAGTTTCAGTGTGGTTTGGTTTTATTTCGTAAACCTAATTTCACCTTAACTTCTAATGGAACATCTATCTGTTATATAGTCAGGGTCACTGGAGTTGTGATTGAACGTTCGCAGCCTTTTCCACATGATTATTGCAATCATGGACGTGCACCTCAGAATATAAGAACACATAACATGGAAGGGCGACAATGGCCGCCCATCCATCCGCGCCTCACTGAAAATAAACACTAGTAACGCAGGGATGCACTGAAAATGCGCAAATATTTGGAAATCTTGCAAAGCCTTTGGCACCTATCTAGTGATCTTTTTATGTAACAAATGTCTCAAATTAAGAGAGCCGAAGAACGGTGATCTGCCCAAGATCACATCATTTGGTAAAGTAGAAAAGCCGGGATTAATACTGAAGTATACCAGACCCAGGGGCATGAACTTTACAACTATCCCATATCATCCTACTCTGATGTCCATTTATGGAAACTGGGTTATTTTAGCTCGGAAGTAGGCGCAGGAGAAATAAGTGTTATGCGAACTCATTCTACAGACGATAATAACAAAAAACACCTCTACTACGACCAAAAAGTATGCAATAACATTAAAACCACCCCCTTGCTAGTACTCCTACCAATTAGACTGATACTAACAACATAGTTATTAACGGGAACAACATATGATTCACATATCCAGCTCCATGACACAGCTCCCTCGTGTGAAATGCTGTAAACACCACATTTTGTAACCCGATGAATGCACTGCAAAGATTGTCTGTACAACCGATCAGCCGTCCACAGAGACATCAATCCGGTGGGACTGGCGCAACCTTTCACCCTTCTGAGGTCGATAAAACACTAGGTCCATTCAGCGGGCTTCTGATGAGGGCGCCTATTGTGCTTCTGGGAGGCAGCAAGACCTGGCAGAAAGTGTCACTTAGAACCCTGATTTTAACATTATCCCTTAGTCCATTTATTCGCAACTAGCACACAACTGTGAAGCCCCCCAGCACAGATATACAGCCTACACACGTCACAACAAGAGCAGTGACAACAATACAGGCACGCGCCTGTGCACGAAAGTAAACCCTGCACCCTGCACCCTTACTCTCGGTGCTTTAATTAGCGCACCATTCCATTAGCTGAAGTCACAACCTATGCAGGGGTCAAAATCCCCTCCCCCGCACATCCCATATTCCCACCCACAAACACCACACACGTCGAGAAAAAGGTGGACCACAGACCACAGCACTGGTTGTGAATCAGAGAAAACCTGAGCTTAAAGCTGGGTTCTTTTTTTTAAACCACTGTGATCCTGGGCAATTTACTTAATTTTTAGTGCCGCTGTTCGTGTGTGTACCAACATAATCCTTTAAACACATCCTGTACACCAGAACTAGGCGCTATGCAACAGAGGCCCAGACCCTTCCCAATTACCTCCAGTTAGGGAGAGACCGAGAGAGAGGGAGAGGGAGAGAGCACCAATGCTGGGGGCATAGAGAAAGAGGCAGTAACATTAAACATGGGACAGTGACACAACTGGCCGAAGAAACAGTGAGACACACAAGATGTACTACGGTGGCAAAAGCACTCGCACCCCCTCATATGTTTCCAGAGACAAAACTGTGCATTATTTAAATAGGGACCAAATTGAAGTTAGTTTATAGTTCTTCAACCAAAACCCAACCACTGCTGCCAAGGCGGCGATGGGTTGTCCGGCCAGCGCTGTAGAGATGGGGTTCGTGGTTCCACCATTTTGGGCTGCTGAACTCCGGGGGGCTGCAACAGGACGGGCTTGAATCCCACGGTCCTAAAGCCGGACTCTGCCCCGGAATACAGGGGGTCGCAAACCCGCAAATCATTTTTTATTTCCCGCTGCTAAGGCTACCGGCACCACACCCCCAGCACCCCCTCCCTGGACCTGAGGCAAAGAATGCTGTGGTGACCTACCCAACATCCAGTTGAGGATGGCAGCTGGGATCAGACCCTCCGCATCGGGTTATGGCGTGGGGAACCGGCGGGAAAAAGAAGCGGCATCAGTAAGGGCGCCAGGAGCAGCGGGCTTCACTTTTGCACCTTTTTTCGAAGGCGGGCTGCAAAGGACGATCGACATGTGGACATGGGGCAGCGTGACTGGAGCCTCCACCCCCACCTGTGCCACAGATCGAAGCGGTGAGCCAGGTCTCATCTCTGCATTCCCGGTGGTAGTAGGGATAGAACGAGGGCAGCATAGCGAAAGCCTTCACCCCTGCCCAGCAGAACAGCAGAAGCGGAGCACTGTGGCTGCACTGTGGAGAAGACGGCGCCATTAAAAATAAAAAAAAGCAGAAGGGACAACATAGTAACCAATCTAAAGACGCAATACCGTAGCGATAAACGTTTTAAGCATTTGTCCACTATAACAAAATTAATAATCGTCAGTCATAAAAAAAAAACCTTGCTGACCTGCAGCAGGCGCCACCCCCCGCCCTCTCTGCCCTCCCCCTCCCCACACTCTCCTCCCAATAAAAACAAGCACATTAGTGGCGGGAAGGGGCTTCCGTAGACATCTCCCTGTTGCGCCCCTAAGTCGAAACATAGCAGCACCCCACTCCCCGGCCCGTAAACCGGACTCACCGGCAGCGAGCAGCAGCAGCGGGAGGCACGGCTCCATAGCCGCCTCAGGCTCCATCAGGCTCCGCCCCTCCCGCCCGGCGTCGAAGTCCCGCCCGGCGTCGACGACACTTCCGTTGCCAGGCAACGGCCCCGCCGGCACCAATCCCAGCGCGGCTCCTCGTCTGACGTCAGAGGAGCTGCGCTCGGGATTTGTGCGGCTACCGAAGTTCCCGGGCTGCGGCGGTGTTAACGGGGAGGCAACTTTTAATTTACATACAATGCCGCTTTGGGAGGCGGCGGTGATTTGAGACAGCGTACCTTCTACCACAGTGCCTTCCCATGCGTAAGGGGAGAGGAGCCCGGTGAGTGGGGTTGAGGGTGGGGGTGTACGCGCGTGTGTCTCTTTGAGTGTGTTTGTGCGTGCGTGCGTGTGTGTCTGTTTAAGGGGGGTGCGTGTGTGTATGCAGCGTGTGTCTGTTTAAGGGGGTTGCGTGTGTGTGTATGCAGTGTGTGTATGTGCGCATGCGTGCGGGAGCCTTTCTGTGCATGGGAATATCAGGCACGGCGACGTGCGCGCTCACGAGCTACAATCTCCAGGAGGAGAAGCTCGTGACAGTCTGCAGTCCACATTCCCCCGAAAGTGACAACATTAGTTGTCTCCCTAGACAGCAAAGCTTCGCTTTGCTTTCGTCTAGGCGAGACCTAAAAAGGGGGAATCTAATATGAAAGATGGAACTTAAACTAACACCCACCTATCATACATGGGGGGGGCGGTACTCAATGCCGTTGGGAGCTTATTTATCCACTTCAATGAAGACAACATTTGGAAAAGCGTATTTGGAATTAGCGAGAAGACCGAGGGTACCCACTAATATTGATACATTGACACCAACATTTTTAGGTCTCGCCAGGCGTTAGAAACGCGCATGCGGTGCCCTAGACATGCGAAGGCTTCTTGGAATCAATACAGATCCAGAAGTCATGTCTCGGCTCCACCGACAATTTTCATTGGTGCGATTCATATGTCGTCATGGATTATGCTAAACATAGGGTAATGAGTGCACCGGAGGCCTTTTAATCCCTCCTGGTTGTCACCCTGTCCTATTTTGACCCCGCCCACCCAGATGGGATATTTTACATGCGGCGGGAGACAGTGTCCCTTAATTAGCTGCTAAGCACTTTTTTGGGGGCATTACCGCATTTATCTTTAACAATGGCTGACGCGCCTTTCATTTTTCTGGCGCGGCTTGTTTTTGCAGGTTTAGCCTCTGGCACGGCTTGGTTTTGTAGTTTTAGATAGCGTGAACCGGACCCGAAGGACACATTCATTATTTGGTAGGCATGTGGAGATTAAGTGATTTTCCCAGAATCACCTGCTGTTGAGCCGATGCCCAGGCTCGTTTTTTAAAAATCATTAGCATGGCGCCCGCTTCACTTTACTTTTATCTGCACATGCACCATGCTTTATATTAACATCAACGTTAAAGTGCAGCATGACAAGAAGCAATCGTCTTAGACAGTCATCCTGTCCGCATTACAGAAACACTAATAATTAACACCAATGCTGAGGCTCGTTTTTTTATGCACAGGCGCATGCTTTATATTAACATTAATGTGAAAGTACAAGATAACATGAAGCAATTCTCTTACACAGCCGTCCAGTCCCTGTTACTGGCACACCAATAAATAACGCCAACGCCGCTTTTTTAGGTCTTGCTGAGGCGTGGGCGGAGCAGCGAAGCTGCTGCCATGCCTCTGCGAGAGATATTGTTCTAAAAAGGGTACTGTAAGCCCCGCCTCCTTTTCCATTGGGTATCGTGGGTGTTTATGATAAATGCTGGCTTCCCAATGGAAAGGAGTATTTCTGGGTGCCACCCTGTCCGTTTTTCAGACAGCCCCTCCGGACCCTGTGGCCTGATTTGCGGCTTGTCGTGAAGAGTTTTCTTATCTGCTTGTTTATTTAACAAGCAGATAAGAACATTCTTCAGTACAGCCGTGAAGCAGACACAGAGAGCGGAGGTGCAGGGGGGCACGGGGAGTGCCGCTCTCCCCCCACCCACCCCAGCCGGCAGCCACTGTAGCAGGGGAGAGTATCTCCCCCGCCCTCCCATCTTCAGTCTCTTCGGTTGTTAACGCTCCTCCTTGTTGCATCTTTGTCTTCTGCACATCCCTTTCTTTCCCTCGTCCTTGCTGCCTTCATGTCCCTTCCTTCACCTTACTTCCAACCTCCCTACATCCCTCATCTTCGTTCTTTCTGTTTTTCTCCCTCTTCCACCGCCTTGTTTATTTTTATATTTCTGCCCAGGCTGCAGTGTTTTAGCAACACTGACCAGGGCTCCCAACAGGCAGAGAACATCTCAACCTTGCCCTCCAGTTTTATAGGAAAAGAAACCCGTTGTTTGGGTGCAGTGAGCACCTCCCTCCTCTGAGCCCTTATCAGTGCCCCTGTTACGGGCGCCGTGCTTTATAATAATATTAATGTGAAAGAGCAGTATGACATGAAGCAATCCTCTAAGACCGCTGAAAATGTTACCTTTCAGACATGGCGGATACACACATCCTAAAGTTTACGAGGATTGTGGATGGACTGCAGTATGCCGAGCTTGAGCTGTGTGGCACCTCCCTCTCTCCTCCCACAGCCATCACAGCGAATGCGCAACTCTCATTACATTTCTGAGGCCATGGTGAAAGTTTACAGATGTCAGCATGAGCTGATTAAAGGCGAACACTCCACTGAATCCTCTGCATACAGGGATGAAGGTTTGGGGATGACGGCATTAGCTCTTTCCTGCTCGTTATGGTGAGCAAGAGCATGCTGACCAGCTACAGGTGAGGCTCGGGAATGTTGCACAACATTAGAAGTGTAGCCAGCACTGTTTAAGTTTAAGTTTAAATCACTTATAGAGCGCACGTTCACCTTGCGGTTTCATGGCGCTGTGGTACACTGAGCCTCAATTAGCGGGGGGAGGGGCGGAGGGGATCGGGAACAGATGACGATTAAAGGGAAAAGGCCTGAGAAAAGAGAAAGGTTTTTAACGCTTTTCGAAACTGAGAATATTCGGTGAGAGACCTAAGGTGGAGCGGGAGTGAATTCCAAAAGCTAGGGGCAATGGTGGAGAATTTGGAGCCTCCCCATTTTTTTTGACGAAATCGAGGGACAGTCAACAGATGGTGGGAAGACGATCTCAATTCCCTCGCAGGAGTGTACGCTTTAATTTCGGAAGATATGAAGGAGGGAGCGGATCCTGCCATTGGGCAAGTTGATCGCCTGCATCATGTGTTGCTTGCCTGGAAGCATAATACTCTGCACCCCGAGCATCACTACTGACCGCACAGAACCATTCTTTGCCATTTGCTTTGCTATACAATACCATTAGCAAAGCAAATGGCTTTAACTTAATCAAAGGCAAGACCTATTGCATTTTCAATGCTTGTTATTCTATGCGAGTGTCCACTGTAAAAATAATCGGACAGGCCTGTGTCTATGTTTAAATATACGGACAGGATTGGGAAGGCTTAAATAGACTTGGGGGGGTATGGCATGGCTTCACTATGAAGAGCTCAGGGCTACATTGGGTTTAAAACCGGATAAGCCTTGTGAGAAACTTAAGTGGCACCCAAGGCAAAACATTTGTGGGGCCCACTATGGTTGGTAAGCATATCTCACAATGAAGATAAAAAGGTACGTTGGTGATAAAAAACAAAATATTTAGCGCTGCCAACTGGGTGGATGTGTTAGTTCTATTAAAAATGCAAAGGTCAGGACTCCAAGAAGCATGGAGCCTGGGGAAAAAAAACCTGTCTGCCCTTACTTTGTCACTTTCCTGTGTACAACAGCTATGCCCCACCCAAGCAAAAAACATGGTGTGCCTGCCAAATACACCACACAATGCATCAAGAACTCAACTGCACTTTTGAGGAGAAGCAAGCATGCAAAGGTTCTAGGAGCTCTAATTAAAAACAAGCATTGTCAAAGCCAATAGGTCTCCACTATGCAAGAGCTATTCTGCTTTCACCGCCCTCCACCTGGACCCGATCCCTTAACCTGCTTGGCAGTAGGCCTCACAGACAAGACCTACTGGCTTTGCCAATGTTTATTATAATCATCTCTTACAACGAATTCAGTGCATTGCAATCTATCGCTTGAAGTCTGTATGGTCACCCACTACAGGTTATCCTTTGCACAGGCACAAAGACAGGTTACATCTATACTGCATTATTTTGCTGCTTGTGTAACACGGAATGCACCAAACAATTATTTTTTTTTTACTAAGGGAATTGCTTCTGAATATGGCTTGATGACCCATTGGTAAACATTTATAACACACATCTTTCTCCTTATAATTAATTTTACGTGAGTAACATACATGTTAAAGAAGAGATTCAGTCTTAAGAGAAAGAAAAAAACTGACTGTGCACTTATTTTGTAGTGGTTCTAATGAAAGTACTGCAGGAAGTTGGCTCTGTAAATGGTACACCACTAGGTGGTTATACCTTGCACAGAGTCTAGAGATTCCCCCAAAAGTGTACAGAGTTCAATACAAACCCAAGTTGCTCTATTATTGGTAATGTGGTCGAGCAGCCTTAGACCTAGCACAGAGGAATGTAAGACATGTATTGCACACACATGACCAATAACTGATACACAACTCAAAAAGAAGATCTACTCCAATTTTACACAAAAATAAGCTTTGTTTGGGTTTTATTTTAAGGTCAAGATCTTCGCAAAAAGGAAGTACATTTTTAAATAAAAAAAAATTCAGTTTCAAAAGTTGACAGTGCAATTTTCAAAAGTTTGGGAGGTTGCAGGATGGAGACTAAGTGCCCTCTTTCTGCATGGAATGCCCACATATTTTGTTGAGTTGCTGATGTTCTTTGACTGAGTGTGCCCTGGGCTCCTGCTAATCAGGTACTGTTGGAACTGTATATATATATAATATATATATATTATATATATATATATATATATATATATATATATATATATATATATATATATATATATATATATATATAATAATAATAATAATATATATATATATAACCAGAGCCTATGTTCCTTCCCTAAAATTGCATTGAAGCCTAAACCAAATTGGCATCTATGGTTACATGTCAGCCCCTGGCAAAATGTACCACAAGTACCCAGGGCACTGTGACCAGAGAAGGCCTCTAAGGGCTGCAGCACTTACCGTGCCACCCTTAGAGGACCTGTACCCTGACACACCCACACTGCCTTTGCAGGCTCGGTGCAGAACAAAGTGAAGAGTCAGCATGGCACACATCTCTGTGTTCCATGCCCACAAACCACTGCTCAGGCATAGGTCAGTCACCCCTCTGGTAGGGTGCACTATACCAGTGGTGAGGGTATTGGTGCCCAAGTCCATTCTTAGGCATTGTAAGTGCACTGCTGCCATTAAGAGTATATGGTGCTGGGAATTTGTCATTACGAACTCCACAACACCTTACTGGCTACACTGAAGACTGGGAAGTTTGGTATCAAACTTCTCAGCACATTAAGCCCACACTGATGCCAGTGTGGGATTTAAAGTACAATGCACAACAGAGGGCATCTTAGAGATGCCCCCTGAAACTCGACCAACTACTAGTGACCCGACTGAGCGGCTGCTTAGGCTGCCACCAACCTCTGGTCCCCACTGGTTCTACTTTGGGCAGGAGAACCAGTGGGAAAAACAAGTGGGGGAAAGAGGTGTGCCCACCTCTGCCAAGTCTACCCGTCAGGTGGGGGAGGCGAGGTGAAGCACAACCTCGAGTCCCCGCCATCTTGAGGAGGGGGGCACCCAGCCAACCAGGGACAGGCTCCTGGCCCCCCCCCACTGGAGAGGGGCAGAATAGGGGGTGTACCCACCCCAAGAAAGGGACCCATTGTTCCCTGCCCTTTACCTACCTGTATTAAATTTAGGGGGCACCCTGAACCTTGCTACCTGAGATCCAGAAACGACAAGAAGAAAAGAAGAAGAAGGACCTAACAGCCGTGCAGCCAGCTAACAAGAGGAAGACGCCCACTGACTTGTCCCTAGCCCTACAGGCTTGTCTCCCCTTGAACCTGTTCCTGTGAAATCCAGGTGTGCCTGCAGCCAGCAACCTCAAAAACCCCGGAGGACCTGCCTGCCTTCACTTCCAAAGACCACAAATCCAGCCCACTCTGCACCACCGAACACGGCCCATACTCGAGTGGAAAAACACCACGAGGAGGTCACCCCAGCTATCCTGACGCGAGATCCGGTGACCCCTGACCTGCCTCAAGCCTCCAGCCGATGCCTGCGGCCTAAATCCAGAAGGCCCCCCTGACCGCGACCCAGAGCTGGTAAGAAGATCCGACCCCAAAAGGCACCCCTGCACCATACGCCCCACGGGGCCTTGTGGGCCCAAACCAACAGTGCCAAACCAACCCTTAACTTCCCAACTTACCTGTCGAAGTGGTGGTCGCACCCAGAAGTCCTTCATCTCCCTGCCTGCTGTGGTTTTGTAAACCGGAGGTTGTCCATAGAAAACAGCAGGGCACCCTGCACCCGGCCGAGTGCTGTTTCGACGGCGAGCTGCTGAGGGTGCACCTTTTGTGCTACTTTGTTTCCCCATTTGCCGTGCCCTAAACCCTAGGAGCTTAGCTCCCACAACCCAGTGGCCTGCTTGCAAGTAGCCACAAACCGGAGGCCCCCTGTCCCCCACTGGATAACATTGGGCCTCAACACTCTGCACCCGGCCGCCCTAGTGCCGCTGAGGGTGCAACAAGAGTGCATCACTGACCCTGGGGGACCCCCTGAGTCTAACCCCAGAACCTTAACTCCCCGAGTCAATAACTTACCTGTGAACCGGTTGTAGGAGAATAGGGCCTGCTTCCCATGGTTACCCCCACCTTTTGCTGTGATTCTCTGGTTTTTCGTCTTTAGTCTGGCTGTGGCACTGCTAATCAGGCCCACAGCCTAGCTGTTCTCTCTCAAAATTGATACCATGTACTTTAGGTACATAACAGATTGGTTACTGGGTCACCCTTGTGAGCCCCTGTATAGTGTACCCTAGGTACCCAGGGCATAGGTGCACCCTAGGCCTACCAGGGACTGCAGCATGTATTGTGCCACCCCAGGTTTGCCTTCCAAACTGACACCACAGGTCTGTTCATACAGCCTGGGTAAGGTGGTGCAATCACCCCTTACTTAGATATAGTATACCTATATCTATATACATATATAGACACATATACACCTATAAGTCACTCCTATGGCAGGCCTTGACAATCCTGGAGGCAGAGTGCTTGGTTTAATGTGAGAGGGTGCCCTAGCATGAGCTGAGCCCCTCTGCAGCTTTCGGAACCATCTCCTTATAGCTGTTCTATGATATAGCCATAGCATATACTCTTTAGTGCATTATAATCTTTGCGGTTAATGCTAACTTTGGTTTGGCTTTATCAAAACATGTTGTGTAAGGTGTCAAACACTTTGGCATACTACCCCCCCACCCCCCAGTTCTGGCGACGGGGGTAGCATTCCTGCCCTCCTGCTGCTGTACCACACACCGGCAGGGGAGGCCTGGACAATAGGTTTCCTGTCCATGGAGGTACTGGCACCTCCCCAGACAGGCTTTAGTGTATTGGGGCAGGGAGGGCTGCATTCAGTGAATGCTTTCCAGACACTGTCTGGGGCACACAAGGTGCTCCATGCATTTCCCAGTTTAAAACGGTTGCTGGGGCACTGTGTCCTAGTTCTGGCGCGAAACTGGACAAAGTGAAAGGGGTGTAACCACCCCCTTCCCAGGTCCACCCATAGGAGGGACCTTAAAGGTAGTCCAGCCCCTAAACTTAGTATAAGTATAGGATCCCAGTCCCTAGGACTTTAGATTACCCTGGACGAAACTCTGAAACATATATCCTGGACCTTCGACATTTCATTTCGACTGGAAGATGGAAGACATCTCCCTTGGGGTCAAGGAGTGACCACCCTGTTCAAACAGGCACCAACAGCAACATTGCCGGTCTGCATTTTCGAGGCTCCTGCCGGATCCCGAAGAATCTGCGACACAGGACACTGACTTCCAGACATCTCTGACCCCGACCTTCGCTCACAGCAAAGCTGAGACCCGTGGCGGACACGAGAGACGTGGGACCGGAACTCCTGGACATCCTGCATTTTGCAAGCTGCACTCACTTCACGAGGTATCTCGAAGTTGTGCATTGGGGTGCTTGAAGCCCCAGACCCGAGCACCATTTGCACCGAAGCTCAGAGGCCCCCACTCCACGAGTGTCCAGTGGGCCCCACTTTTGCATTTCAGCTCGACGCGTCTTTGCTGTTCCTAGTCCGTTGGCTAGTGACCCCCCCGAAGACTTTCTTTCTTCAACTTCTCCCCAAAAGAAAAGTTCCTTCGACCTTGCTGGTCTGCACCGAAGTTGATCTCGACGTCTTGCGTGGATTGCGTATGCCAAGGCTTGTTGGGTCCAATCCGGATACTGACACCGCAGTCAACTAGAGTCTTCGTGGGACAGCTCGAATCCAGCTCCTGGTCGTCGTCGACACCTCCTGGACCTCGTGGCTGAAGAGACCAACTTCACCTTTTCACCTGAAATCACCCGACATTGGCTGGCAGCTTTCCATCGCCATCCTGGTCACTGGCAAGTGACCCAGACTCTGGCCCTTCTGCTTTAAGGTTCTTCAGATCTTCGATCCACCCTTGGATCCACCCAGACACTTTTCCTCTGGTCGCCTGCAGCACTTCTTTGCAGATCTCCATTGAAATCGACAACGAAACCCGACACCAAAAGACACCTATGCACCCGGCTTCTGTGGGTGAGGTAACACAAGTACTCTGGTAGTCTCGAGGGTATTGGCCCTCCTAGTGTCTAAGTCTAAAAGGGTTACATCGTAGTCCATTCGGAAGCATCCTTAAATTGTAAAATTGTGACTTGTTCGTTTCCCATAGAAAGTCAATGGTAGCCTGCGGCTGTGTTTAGACACTGCACGTGTCTCCCGTGGGCCTCCTACTTCCTAACCTTTCATTGTTTAGAGTAGCCCCAGCGATTCCACAGGCCCCAGGCCTGCTTTCTAACTCTCACGTGGTTCTTATACCACTATTTTAGTATATGGTTTGTGAGGCCCCTAGAGAAAAAAGTATACTGTGCAACTTATCGTATGCTAATTGAGATTCTTGTATTGTACTTTTACCTCTGACCTCATAAAGAGTGCAGAGGGGTTGTGTTTAGAATAAATACATATATATTTGATATATACCTTGTGTGGTGTACTTTCATTTGGTACTCAAGGGATTATAATTGGTAAAACAACTTGCTTAATGCGCTCTCTGAAGTCTTAGCCTGATGACCGCTGGTCCATGCTACCACTAGGATAGCTTTCTATAAGGTTGATTTTACAACCACCATCAATAAGGGTAGATTAGACTGGTGCAAGGTGCCCACTAGAACTAGTGGACATCATATGCCAGGCTAACTTCTCACACCGATAACCTGTTTTTCCTCTATAGGATAACATTGACAATTTTCTTCCAAAAAGTTTCTAAGTGTGGAGTTTTGAAATCTAAAAATATTCTTTAAAAATCGCACGAATAACCAAAACTTATTTACTTACCTGTTTGCAGTAAATTTCCCAGTGCTGAATCTAGGTATCCAGTACAGAGTTAGAAGAGTAACGTAAAAAGTAACTTACCTGTTATTTACTGAAAACGCTTATTCATTTCAATGTACTGTATTTGCGGAGTGTTGCAACCTACTGCATCCCGTGTAAAAACAAGCATTTGCAATGCAATAGGTCTCGCATTAGGAAAGTTTAAGCTATTGGTCTTGTAAATGACATTTTTTTTATTTATGTGTTGGTTTTGAAAATAGCTAAATTAATAGCTTTGTCATTTACAATGACAATAGTTATAACTTTCGCAAATGTGACACCTATAGCATTTGTAATATTACGTTTGCTTTCACAAAGGGGAGCTGCTAAATAGATCCATATGCATGCGAAATTAATTAGACGCTATTCGTGACATCGAAAGCAGTACCTGGGACGGAGGACACCTTCAGGGCATGTAGAGCATATGTTGGAATGCTACTTAATTGACTCATTACATAAATTAAGCATTCGTTTTTAGAGCACACACAGCCGAAAAGATATCTTAATTAACAGAGTATAAATTACGGGGGTGGGGGGAGGAGTTGATTCGTAATGCCCCCCACCGCACTTCCCCATGAGCCAAAATGAGAGGACAGGAGAGGGAAAGAACCCAAATAAGACTTTTTTTTATTAAGGCGGGGTATTTACATAATAATGACCGTAACCATAACGCGAATATTATGTTTTATTATTGTTGTTGTTATTTCCATTCTTATTGGCATCGTCGTCATCTATGCAGTAAGTCACAAGAATGAGTGATCCCGGCGCTTTCTTTGGACTTGGTACTCCTTTTTTCTTTCTTGGTATGTGACATTGACCAGCATATCTGCACGACGCACGGAGAACGCGGCGAACAACATGTTGCGGCAGAAACCTGTTTTGCGTGCAACCAGCTGGGCTGGGTGAGCTGACATCCTGCCGGCACTGCGGGAATTGAACAGATTCTGCATTGAACAACCTGCATCTGTGCGCCTTGGAATAGTTTCTGCGCACTTTGAAGTGAAATACAGATGATTGGTTACAGATAATTAATAATGTGAATCGTCTACCTCGCCCCTTCATTCCCATAGAAGGATAAAGAATGAATCGCTCGCCTTTCAGGTAGCGAGGTAGTGACAGGTAAATATTAACGCAAAAAACACACAAAATAAGAGCCCCTCCACCCCCCCAACCGCTTCCAGGCGAGACACCTCTCAGTCTAATGATATCCTGTTGAAATGTACACAGGAACATTATAAGGTCCATTTTACATCTCCTTCCTGTGTTTCGTTCTGTGCTCGTCGAGCCTCTACAGTAAAATAGGTTTTCTTGTGTTCGTTTGCATTCGTGATTTTGAACCGTTTATGCAAATCTGAGTTCCGTGCAGGTTGTTCAGCTACTGCCCGAATAAGAGCTCTTCCTTGCTCCTGTATGATGGCGTTCCTAAATCGGTATTTAATCCTCTATTTATCTCTAATAACCCGTTTTCCGGCTGGCTGGTCGTGTGAGGTCTCTCTTCGCATCGATCATTGCGGGAGTTTACGTAGATTGTAGAATCGACAGAGAGCACGTGTTGGACCTGCAACTGAAGGCTGACAGATGTGTTAAGTCTGAGTTCGATAGCGCTGTATTGCCACTCGCGACGCTTTAGCGTCAGGCTATCTCCGGCCTTTCCATCGCCGCATACGTCCATTCGGTCCTTCTGTGTGTCGGAGCCCTGATCTTTGCAAGCACCGGGAATCCGGTAAAAGGATGGCAGCGCGTGAGTCTCGGCCGGAGGCGTTTCTGCGACCACATGGCCTGGGAGGCTGCACTTCTGACAGGGCTGCAGTGGGCACCAGTACTAGCCCCAAGCATGTGGTGAGCGGCCTTCTGCACACGAGTATAGACATGAATATTGGGGACCCCTTCGTGGGCAATTTCCCTAAAATTATAGAAGAAACCGCATAAGTACATGGGTGCGTCTGTCACGGTACCGAGAGCACCGCATTATTTTTCCAGGGGGGGGCGTCTGCCTAGGGTACCGGAGAGTACCGCATTATTTCAGGGGTGCAGCTGCCAAGATGCTAGAAAGCACCGCTTAAGGCTCCGCCTGCCAGGCACCGGCAAGCACCGCATTATTTCAAGAATGCCTTTGCCCTTTCACCGTAGAACATTGCATTATTCCAGGAGTGTCTCTGCACTGGTACCAGAAAGCACCGCATTATTCCAGGAATGCCTTTGCCCTTTCACCGTAGAGCATTGCATTATTCCAGGAGTGTCTCTGCACCGGTAGCAGAAAGCACCGCATTATTCTAGGAATGACTCCGACACTACACCTTGAAGTACCGCATTATTCCAGCGGTGTTCCTGCCACGGTCACGGTAAGCACCGCATTGTTCCTGGGGTACCTCTGCTACGGTACCATGGCGCAGTATGCCCCCGGAGGAGCACATGGTGTGTGTACTGGACTGGCACATCCATCCCACTCTGCTCTCTGGCGGGAAGTGACCTTCCTTTGACTTCTGGACTCTCTGCTGGTTGTTTCCGACTTGGAGTGAAAGCCAGACCCTTTGCGCACAGCTGACAGGTTACTCGCTATAGTTGGTGCATTTTTTACTGCTCCTTTATAGTGCTCTATGGCTCCTCAAATATTATTATACTTGCCTGAACTCTGAAATAGTGCAGCAGAGAAACGAGCACACTATTAGTGTTTCCGCTGAAGAACTTGGTTTGAAAAAAGTAGAAACAAAACAAGTCTTAATCAGAGATACGGACCGTCGCTTCACTTCCGTGCATTCCGTGGTTGTGGAAAGATGTTTACGAAGAACGTGTGCATTCAGGGTCCACCTGATGGCACGCGCTCAGGAACAGGAGGAGGTTGTAGTATTGCCCCCACATGGAAGCGCTTATTAAAAGGGGCTCCCTGTTCGTGCATGGTGCTTTTGTAGATTACAACTCTAGCAATAACAAGCAAAACAAGTGACGTCAGGCGGGCGCGTGCACTTCCGCGCAGGCGCAGAGTGTTCTTGGTCGCTTCTCCGGCACCCGCCCGCCCATCCATCGGGAGCCGGGCAGAAGGAGCCCACATGAAAACAGGACAAGAAAAGAGCCTGGTGAGGTGAGGTAAGGGGGGGGGGCGTGTGTGTATGCAGTGTGTGTGTGTATGCGACGGCGGGGGTGGGTTCTCTGTATGCGTGTGTGTATGTGCGCTCATGTGTGTGTCTCTGGTGAGGTAAGGGGGAGCGTGTGTGTATGCAGTGTGTGTATGCAGTGTGTGTGCGCGCATGTGTGTGTATGCGACGGCGGGGGTGGGTTCTCTGTATGTATGGGTGCGTGCATGGGTGCTCGTGTGTGTGTGTGTGTGTGTGTGTGTGTCTCTGGGTATGCGCATGCGTGTTGGTGCTTGCTTCCGAGGCAGGAGAGGGGCACGGCGCCGTGCGCGCCCACAAGGTGCAATCTGCGCTCGTGCACCCTCTTGTCCTCATTCCCAGAAACGGGTGACTATAGATGTCTTCACAGACAGCAATGCTTCGCATTGCTTACGTCTAGCTCGACCTAAAAAGTACAAGTTCTATTGCATTTTCAAACTACTCTACAATCAGCAACTTATTACTGTAGGCTTGCTTGGTTCTAAAAAATAAAACAACAGTATTATTTTTATACAAAAACAATTGGCCCAGAGTTCAGTTCTTGAGTGTGTGAATTCTTTTGCTGACTGTGTACATCAAATTCTTAACACTGTCCACTGATACTGCCCAACCACTCTACCACAAATAGAGAGTAAGGTTCTATCTAACTTTAACCTCTGCCTACCTCTGGGGTCAACTGGACTCTAAACACATGGACCGCATTTTGATGTAGTATATATAGAGCCAGTTTCCTACAGAGACCAACGACAGCACAGGTAAGTAGACATATAGGGGGTCATAGGGGCACTGTCAATTCAGCTCACCAAAGCTCAGGGGCTTCGGTGTGGGGTGCCTTTATATGTCATAGTGTACTTATCGTAGCAGGTCGTGGTCAGGGGAAGCCTCTGGATTCAGGCTGTAGGCATCCTTGTGGAGTCTAGGAGGGTCAGCCAATGCTAGACTTGAGGTCAGGATCGCTGGGGAACATGTTCTGGGTCTGTGGTCCACCTGGACATGGGCTGGATGCATCAGGTGCACAGTGGGCCGCACTCGTGGATCCTGAGGGCACTGGAGTCCTTTGTGTTGGTTTCTTGGGGGCAGAATCGCTGGCCTCCGGAGTTCTGTTTTATTTTTTCAAAGTTCAGGCAGTCTTTCTCAGGTTTCTGGAAGTCGCTGGCTGCAGAACAGGCGTCGTCTTCTCGCAGGGTCTTTGAAGCTGGAGACAGGCTGGTAGGGTTGGGGACATGTCATTCGTCGTCTTCAGGCTTCACTGCATTGCGTCTTCTTGTTCCTTCTTCTTAGGTCACAGGTAACTAGTTTCAAGGTCTGAGGGAGCTCCTAAATACTAGGTTAAGGGGGCGTTTTAAGAGAGAACAGGTAGGACCAATGGGCACCTCTCCTGGGGTGACTACACCCTCTATTATGTCACCCTCCTGTGGGAGGGGGCATAGTCCTAGCCCTGATTGGAAGAGTCCCCTCATCTTCAAGATGGAGGAGATTGAAAAGTGTGCTTAACTTCACCTCCTCCACCTGAGGGGTGGAGTTGGCAGAGGTGGGCACACCTTCTAGTCTTTCTAAGTTTTCCCGCCCAAAGTGGGGGTGTAAACCAGGGACTGCCATCTGCTGCTAACAGCAGAGGCTGTGGGGTTGCATTACAAAGGTCGCAGGCCTTTGAAGCTTCCCCTTCGAGCACTGGACCCATCCTGGGGGAGGAGGTGTGACACCTATGCCCATGATGTGCATTGCTTCTGGTACAAAAGAGCAGAGGCTCTCCACCCAGGTGGTCCAGAAACATGTCTGGTGGTGCCAGGCTGCCTAAAACCAGTCTGTGGCCACGCCAGAGTTGGTATGTCTTCAGGGAGTACCTCTGAGGTGCCCTCTGAGTACATAGTTCAATAAATCTCACACTGGCATCAGTGTGGGTTTATTGAAAGGAGTAGTTAGGTATGAAAAAACTCCTGGGTTCAGTGAAGCCATCATGGTGCTGTGGAACTCGGATTGTCATGCTTCCAGTCCATGTACTCTCTATGGCTTCCCTGGCACTTACAATATTAAGGAACATACCCAAATATGGTAGTGGCATATCTGCTCATGCAGATATGCCCACACATGTGATATAGTGCACCCTTCCTGAGGGCTGGTAAGGCCTGCAAGATGGGTTACTTACCTAAATCTTGGGCAGTGCTACTTGGCATAACACACAGGAAATGCCATGTCGACCTTGTTGTTTTTATCTGCACCAGGCCATGCATGCTGCTGTGGCAGTCTGCATGGCCTAGGTGACGGGTCCCTAGGGACCCTCTTCAGTCCCAATGCCCTAGGTACCCATGTACCTTTACCAGCGATTTACAGGGGGCCTGAAGGCCCAACTGTGGATCAGTTTTAGGGAAGGAATACTGGTAGTGGGAACATAGGCAGCAGGGACCCAGTACTCTACAGTCGAAATTGTATCAAAAGCCAGGCAAAAAGTGTGCGTGTAGGGCGGTACTGCAAAAGAGCCCCATTTTCTCACGAGTACCAAATGATTTGTGTCTAGCTTAGCCCCGAATTTCACATTATAAAAGCGGGGAAATGTATTTACTCAATTTCTTAACATACAATCACAGTAAAAATTGTATGAAATGTGTCTGGTCTGTCCTTTGCCTTGATGCAACTTTTCTGTAACATGGGTCGTCGTAGCAAGTGTCCATACAAACCTCTGTGCAAATAGCTATATCATACCTTCTTCTTTAAGAACAGTCTCACCATGGGAGGAAGAGGTGGGGTCTTGAAGGGGGCGGGCCTCATGCTGAGAAGTACCTACGAGACACTTTGAACCCCACCCCCAAATCCCCTCCTCCCAAAACAAACAAAAAAACAGTTCCAAGCCTCGGAAAATCTGGAAAACCACTACTTACAGTGGTTTTAGCTCTTTTCCCTGCCACCATGTGATTTGGACTCCTCAATGGGTGACAATGTGATGGGAGCCGATATAGTGTGTCACACGGAGGCACCGTGTGAGTTGGTAGGTATGCTACATCATGGACAAAACTGGCGAAGTTATAGTTTGTCCCATTCTTTCTTAGTCATTTACACATGAGTGGAAATCTGGTGTTAAATTCCACCTGCACCCCATCGTAAATTTTTGTATTGTGGTATCTGTGCCAGTTACTTATTCTCATTTGTAAATAGGCCAGTGTTTATTAGGACAGTAGCGTGGGTGCTTCCTGAGTGTGCCATTTGCATTTATTTGTTGGTTCTTTTGTTGATTCGTTGTGTTACATGCCACTGGTATCCTCTTTTATGCAAACACTGGCTCGGCATGTAATGGCTTGCCTTGCATACAGATTGCATGTCTAGATCCACTGTGGTGACCGATCCTTCGTTGTCTTCAGATTTAACATAAATCTGAATTTTCAAAGGATACGAGGGGGGCCAACGACCTCAGCCCTCTTCAAGCCTTGCAGAGGCTCTCAAATGGGGGCAAGCTTCCATATGGGCCATTTCGCTGTGGGGTTTTGGCACCTTAAAGTTGAGAAAGTGAGAGAAGGTGCTGACCCCTGGCTGGCTAGAATGGTCACTGACCCACAGCTCGCTTGAACCCAAACACAGAGAAGAATTGTGGCCCCGGTGACTGACACCCTTCCCGTTGTGATTTAGAGGCCTGTGATACTGCACAGACAACAAGACCATGGTGAAAATGAAACAAGACCTATGTATTGATTATTTGGTATTGCAGTGCTCTTGGCCCGCACTGACAAAAAGCGAAGGAAACCAAAACCCAGGCAGATGGTGTCCCTTAACACATGTGATCTGCTGGATAAGCTACTGACTTGGGGACCTGGGTTTGAATCCCATCCGAAGCAGCTGACTAAAAATTATGAGATTCTGACCATATCCCCCGGGCCTATAATTGTAAATATGTGAAAACTATAGACATTCAAAGACGTAAATTACCACTTGATGTATGAGGTATTGCATCGTCTCCCAACACTTCACATAATGAACAGCACTGGCTGTGGCCTACATCCAGACACTTCATAAGGCCCGAAACCTTGTTTTTTTATTGGCGTATATAGAGCTTTCAGAAGGCAATATTCTATTTCGTCTTTAGAATGGAATATCCTTGCACCCTTCCTATCACTAAGGCAAGTTGTTGGTGCTCTAGCTATTGCAAAGCATTATTTCTATAGTGCTTTAAATGTAAATGTAAATGTGGGTGTACTTGTAAAGCGCACTGCGACTCCAAGGAGTATCCTGGCGCTGAAGACCGCTGGGGAACCCGCCCTGGTTTTCCCTGTAAGATGGTCCCTTTCTGGGTATCTCCAAGGCGAAACCAGGCATCCCCGGCATCTGTGGTGGGCCGTTGTAGAGATGAGGCAAGCTTAATGCCCAGAGTTGCCGAGTGTGTTCCCTGGTTAGAGTAGGCACCGAGGCGAGAATTATCGAGTCCGTTTTGACCCTGGTCCACGACCCTGCCGCGTCGGGAATTGAACCCTGGTCCCGGGTCGTTCTCTGCTTACGGGTCTGCCGCCTCTAACCAGTGAGCCACACCACTCCACCCACTGACTACCCATTGACGAGGTATCAAAGCACCCTCCCAGTTGCTCGCACAAGTATCTAGTCAGCAGAACGTGCATGGAGAAGGGTGCTGATAGAAATGTCAAAAACGTATGCTATATATAAACGTATACCGCCTGGGGCCCACAGAATGTGCCCTACACTTGGCATCGGTGCTTTAAATAGGCCGGCACTGAGTACCACCATTTCTTTAATTTAAAATGGAGAGTACCTATCTCAGCACTTCTGCAACCCACTTAATGGGAGAGCACCAGGACTTCTCAGGGGTAAATGGGTACTATAAATAGTGAGTACCCTCACTTTTATATTTACATTTAAAGCATTGATTAGCACAAAAGTGAGCAGAAGCTTCAAACGCACTGAGTGGGAAGCAAGAGGAATGTGAAGGATAGTTTCAAATGCTGAATATATAAACAAGTCTGACTTATTGTCCAAGAGTCCCCAGCATGGTTCTGGGAAGAGCCAGGTCTTTATGTGTTTTGCTTTTTCTGAGGTGCAAGTGCGGATGAAGGTACAGGGTTAAGGTTGTCAAGGTTACTTCACATTACGCTCCTGTTGTGCCTCCTTTAGAGTGCAAACAGCCACTGGACATCCTAGCTAGGACTTACCTATCAGTATGCCTTCACTGGTGCTAAAAAGCTGCACCGTCAATCGTGACTAAGCATCTTGCTCCTCACACAACATTAGCTCAACTACGCAACACCTGCACACACACACACACACACACACACACTGATCCCCAAGATATATGACTGGCAAATGATACAGCCCCAACAATATGGACACGTCAAACAACAGGACCATTTACACATCTGGAACAAAATAAACAGCGATGGCGGTGTTGCACACACCCACACACAAATTAGACCACAAATATCCACGTCAGGATCGGAAAAGCCCTATCCATTGCACTAACACTTACTAACCATTGCTAGACATAGATCAAGCGCACTGAACAGGTCTATATGATTGCTGTTTGTTGGGTGGTACTGAACTGTTTAATGAGTTTTTATGTTATATGTTGTTTAGTTATGTTTTGGATGATCCCTGATATTTATTTCTGCCCTTTCCACAGTCTAAATAAAAACAATGACTTCAGACCACCATGATTCTGGTCAATGTGAATTCACCGAAAGGTTTTCAAAAGAATTGGAGTACCATGCAGATATCAGATGTTCGCATCGCATAGCTAAACTGCTCCAACATAGCAATGAATGTGCCCTGCCAAGTGCCTCATAGGTACTGCAACTACAGAAGGGCTACTCTTAGCACCATTGTTGGTTAATTGTCTTTGTTTGGCTGCTCTCTACAGCAGCTCTATTTTCAAAGCAGACAACTCAGGACACTGTCAACATATGCTACAAAGTAAACACATTGTACAAACACGGAAGGGGCAGTGCCTTACCTGAGAGCTAGTCACTGGAAAGGAAGAGAGTTTTGGAACATCCATGATCTTCACGTCAAACATGGCCCCGTTTAGTATAACCGAGGGCCTGTAGACGTCCTGAGAAATGGTGGGGCTGTAGGCTTCACTGAAGTCGTGGTTCACGAACTGTCGGATGATGGCAGTCTTGCCCACCCCGGGGGCACCCAGCACTGCCACCTTTAGTGTCTCCACCATGTCCATTGATGGTGCATTTAAGAGCTCCTCGCCCCGCCCACGGGGAGCCAGGAGAACCTCCAGTCAGAGGAGCGTGGGCACCATGTTTAGTTAATTGTCTCCAGGAGGACAGGGCTTCCCCTTCCAACATGCAAAAGCAGACTTCTGGAGACCGCCTTGATATGACTGTTCCCATTGGAAGCACAAGCAGTGCTTGGAAGTATCCTGAGATAGTGAGATCCTCTTCAACTAACAATTAATTTAAAAATCAGTTTAAGATGCGCAAAATTGCCCTGCAAAACAAAAATCCTTCGACTACGAATTATAAAGAATAATTTTGTATCAGAAAATTGTCCAATGTTAATTCAGCAAACCCTGGGTTTGAAACAAGATGACGTAAATAATGGCAAATTTTAGGTTAGAAGCCAAGCTTTTTATCTTTGTGTTAAATGCCTAGCTCCACACCAAATGACAAGTCTCATGTCAAATTCCAAATTCCCCATCAAATGATGTGTCAACTACCAAGCTTCAAGACAAATGCCCAGCATCACCTCTTCATATCAAATGCAATACTTCATATCTTCTTATGAAATTCCACGCTTCACCTCTTCTTAGCAAATGCTAAGATTCACATGCTTGTATCAATTTTAAACCTTCAAATGTCAGTCTCCGCGTCAAGCTTCAGGCGAAATGTCAAGTCTTATATCTTCATATCAAATGCCCAGTTTCAGGTCTTCATATGAATTTCTAAACTTCATATCAAAAGCCAAGCTTCATGACAACCACTCCAGGGACTTTGACATTCCTAATGTCAAAAGTAATCCAGTGAAGCTCATGGAATTTGCGTTATATTTGGGTTTCAGGGACATCTTCTCAACTACCAATCATTGATCTTTTGGACAAAGTAATATCTCCCATGGCTTCAATCCTCGCACCAGGTCAGCTCCCAGACTGTGGTGACCTTGAGTATATTGCAGATGAGGTGTCTCAGGAAGGCATATTCGTGGGTCTTTGTCTCAGCGGAAGACTTTGTAAGTGTGAAGCATTCGGGACTTCTTAATCAGACTGGCAGAAGTCTGAATCCCATACACCAGCATGCCCCACAACCACAAGCCTCGAGAGGGAAGTCACTCCGGTTGGGTTTGCAGGTGCAGCGGCCTAGTAAGCAGTTGATTCGTGCAGGGCATGGCCTTCGGCTACTATCAGACCACCGGGAACTTTTGGTTCCGTCTAAATCAGCGAGGACTCCATCAGCGGAGCCCGCAGGACCAGCGGCGGAAGCTGGCACCCAGCTCGCAACGCACCAAGCAAAAGCACAAAATTAAAAATATATATCAGTAAAGGTAAAAAGGCTTCTTATCGGGAACATCCAGCTGCAGGCGCCCGGTGTCCCAGGGGGAGTCAGTCAGTAGGTGGTGCCCACCACCTGCCGCGAGCTGGGAGCAGAGGGAACTCTGCAGTGTGAAGCCTCCAGTGCAGATGCAGGCTCGTCCGCCCCCTCAGATTGCACTAAGCCATCGGCAACCGTGTCCGTGGAGAGGAGGGGCACAGATGTGGAGCTCCCGGGGTTGATAACCAATCAGCTTCAAGGGGTCAGGGGCCTCCAGCACCCTAGCGCGTACGTTACCCTCGTCCTGGAGTCCCAGTCCAGCTGCAGCTTCATCAACTCGGATTCCACGCACCCTGCCCTCTACTCTCCCTTTCTTCATCTCCTCTCACCTCCTTTTCGTACCCTCGCTTCTTCCTCCTGCTCTCGCTTACTCCTCCTTCCCTCACCGCTTCGTCCTTCTCGTCTCCTCTGCCTTCTCTCACCTCCTCTTTATTGACACGCCTCCTTTTTTGGCTTACCGCACGCCCCCTTTCCGCTCTTTTTTCCCCTTTACTTCATTTCTATTCCCTCCCTTCACTCCTTCTTCTTTCCCACATCTCCTTCCCCTTCTTTCAACTCCTTTCCCATCCTTCGCCTCCTGCGTCTTCTCTCGTATTTCTTTCCTTCATCTAGTCCTCTTTCCCTCGCCTCTGTTCCCTAGCTCCTTAGGCTCCGCCCGCCGCCTCGTTCACACAGCTCGGAGCCTCGGACGGTCAGTGGCGCGGGCCTCCCCCGCAGGGTCCGAGCTCCCGGTGAAGGAATGTGTGAGCTGCGCCGTGCTCAGAATACCTATGCGATGCTGCGTGCTCGGTGCAGAGGTCAGCCTCGCGGGGAAGGTCCCGCTGCTCCAGGTGCAGGCTCCGCCCCGGGAGGCACGAGACGCCGCTCGCCACAAGAGCTTGATTTTCACGAGCATATTACTATAATCTGCTTTATTGAGCTCTGGGTGACTCCCCCTTCCAGTCGTCTGCAGTCTAAATTACAAGGGAGATCCAGGACAACCGACAGTACGGGAAAACACAGCTTCAAGTACAGTACGGCGCGTGGGAAGAAAAACAAAAGAGCGCATTTTGTGATGGAGCGTTTCTTGCCGCAGGCGTTGTACTATTTTTGCAATTTTATATAACGTGGTCATGGTCTGAAAGCACCAGAGTGCGTCACAGCAGTAGCACGATACAAGGGTACAGCAAGTAACAGTTACAATAATTACGTTCAGGCATATTGCGGGATATAATGCAAAAACTATCGGTAAATGCGGTAATTGACACTATGAGGTAGTCGGTTCGCAATAAAAAAAAAAGTGCCTCCTGCTGTAACCAGTGCACATGACAGACACGCAGTGCAGAAAAGAATAGAATTTTGCTGCAGCGTGCCATCAAACGTAGCCTGTAATGCAATAAGGGTGCTTCTTGCTGCCTCGGAAGAAGCCAGATATAATGAAATTATTGTAAATAAATTATACACATAAATACTTTTATGACTTTATAACAGCTATGCATATTTGAAAAACAGAATTGGCCCACATTTACTATTGATTAGCACTCAACCTTGCGCAATACAAACGGCAGCACCAATCAAATTTTGTGCACATAAGGATTTTTTTGTAGGTGAAAAGTTGACACGAGCAACTGCCCCAAATGTCAAGTGCAAACCTCTGATAATCTATGCAAAGGGGGACATAATGAGGCAGGAACAGCGCAAGCACCCTTAGAATTCCAAGCAAAGCAGGATCAAGAAAAGTAGCATGACTGGCTTTGCTTGAAATCCTAGTAGCCAATGAAACCGGGCATAAATAATGGGTAACTGGAATATCATTAGACATTCCAACATGTGTAGAGAAGTGCCTTTTTTGTACAGTCACCCTCTTTACTTTTGGCCCCAATGCGGACAGTGGACCATGAAAGTACACTGGAGCCTGCTTTACCAGGCCCCAGTGTCGGTGCGCTCTCCCTAAAACTGGCATGTGTGAATTGGTATTCCCAACTGGCAAAGGACTTTAACCCCCTTATAAATCCCTAGTATATGGTACCATTGGTACCCAGGACATGGGTTTTAAACGGGGTCCCAGGGACTGAAGCACTGTTTGTGCCACCCTTAGTCAATCGCGGCCAGCATGACCCATGGGTGGGGACTGTGATGGCAGCGTTGTGATTGGCTAGGACTCCGTCCGTACAGGCGTCTATGGGGAGGCCGTTTTCTCCATACAGGCTGCACAGCAGCCTACATGGAGAAAACAGAGAGTGCTATGACTGGTTTGGTCGGCCCTGGGACCGAACAAACAGTCAGCGCCTATAACATTGGGCTAGCCACTCCTCCCCGACCACCCACCCGCCTCCAACCAGGCAAACCCTTCTTCTGCTTTCTCGCAGTGCTCCGACACCCCTGTGGAGGAGCCGCTCCTGCCCTAAGTGCCCCAAGTAAACTACTGCCAGCAGGTCTGCCATTGCAGACTGCAGGAGCAGTTTAAACTGCATAAGCTCGACTTTGACCTTACCATACGTTGCAAAGTCAATGCATTATTTTTAATATATGCCAGTCATCCCTAAGGAAGGCTTCCTGAGCTCAGGAGGCAGGTTGCATTATATTAAAGGTGCGGACATGTAAGCAGTAACAGCTGGTGGATTTTGAAAGTGATGGGGCGGAAATTTTATACCAGAGTATCATGAGCGAGAAGGGTATCCAAATGCATAATTTTAAAGCTCAAGTGAAGAAAACATTAGAAAAAAAGTAAGAATTGGTTCAAAGCACCTGTATGGTAAACAGGAGATCCTGAGTTCGTATCTCAGCAGTGCCTCCTTATATGGCAATTTATGATTTATATTACACCCGAGTACAATCTCCAAATGGGGCACAGGAGGTGGAACCAAATGTAGCAGGTGTAGTCTCTTTGCTGTAGATGCAGTGCATATGTTTGTTTCATGTCCCAAATTGCCGGATTTTCTTTTGTCTATTTCATCTTTTCTTTCAGTAATATTAGGATCATCAATTCATATCACAGGAGAGTTGGTAATGTTAGGAGTCAGATCAGAATCAGACATGTATATAAGAACTAAATCGAAGACTGCATTACTCTTCATTGCTATGGCAATCCATCGTGCTTCTATTACAAAAGATTGGATTTCTCCCAAACCTCCTTTATTTACTACCTGGAGGGCTAGGCTGTTATCAATGTACAATTTGGAATTTGCAATCTACAAGACCAAAGGTAACAGGAAGAGATTAAGGAGGGCGAAAATCTGGTGTCAAATCACAGAGTGGATTTAATAGAGTGTGAAGTAATATAGAGTCCTTTCTATATATGTCTTGTCTCTCTTCTTCCTTAGTCCGAGGTCGATTGTCCTATTCTTTGTATATCTTGTTTTTCAAGCACTTATGTAGTATGTATTTAAGCTACTCTGTTAATTTGTTTCTGCTGTTTATTACATTCTTCCATTACTGTGATTGTGTCTCTACTCGCCCACTGATGTGTTCTCTGTGTTTGAAAATGTTTGTTTGTTTTTTCCTCTCCTTGCATACAATTTTAAAATAAATAAATAAATAAAAAAGTAAGAAAATGTGCCTAATCCAGCCCGTATTTGCTGTTGGTTGCCAGTCCACCTCCTGCCTTTCACTGCTTGTCCTGCTTAACTCCGTTGCACAGATTCCCTCTTCTCCCGAATGCTGCTTTTCAAATTTTTTTGGTGCAAGCTTATGTAGCGCCAACACCACCCAAAGGTAATTCAGCACTTTACAATATCACCAGTTACTTTTTTTTGTGCTGTTCTATATAGCGCCAACAGCACCGAAGGGGTTGCAGCGCTTTACAGTAGCACCAGTTCTTTTTCACGAGGACACATTTATTTTTGTAGGCATGGGGAGATTAAGTGATTTGCCCAGAATCAAAGGATGTCAAGCTGACGCCAGAAGTTAAACCTGATTTCCCAGCTCCATAGTGTGACAGCTGTGGCCTATATGCCACATTCTCTCCCAAGAATATGCCACATCGTCTCCCTAGTCTTGGCCCCAGTTCCACATTTTGTGATTATGGCCAAATAACTTAATCTCCCTGTGGCAGCCTGCATTTGCTGTTGATTGGCCGTACACCTCCCCAGTCACTGTTTGCCCTGCTGGACTCCGTTGCACAGATTCCCTCCTCCTCCTCTGGTTTTCGAATTTTTTTGGGTGCAGTTTTATGTAGCGCTAATACCATCCGAAGGTATTGGAGCACTTTACATTCTTACCAGTAAATTTTTTAATGCAGTTTTATTCCGCGCCAACACCACCCGAAGGTAATGTTGCGCTTTACATTGACACTAGTTACTTTTATTTCTGCAGTTTTATATAGCACCAACACCACCCAAAGGTATTGGAGGGCTTCACATTAGCACCAGTTACTTTACAAATGAACACATTCATTTTTGTAGGCACAGCGAGATTAAGTGATTTGTCCAAAATCAAGGATGTGAAGCCGACGCCGAACCTCAAACCCGGTTAACAGCTCCATAGTCGGCAGATCTGGTCCTTATACCACATCCTCTCCCAAAAGGACACCATATCTTCTCCCTAGCTTCGGTCTTAGTTCCAGATTTTGTGATTATTGATAAATCCCTTAATCTCCCTGTTTCTGAACACAACCAATGGCAAAGCCAGTAGGTGAAGGAGCCCGAGGCCTAGCCGTGTGCCAGGTTCCACAATAACACGTGCTAGATGCCATGTGTGCGGCTACTGTAAGACAGTCACCCACGCACTCATCACCAGCAAACTCGACTATGGAAACGCTCTCTATGCCAGCATCAACAAATCCCTACTCCGCAAACTCCAGACGATACAGAACACTGCGGCCAGACTTGTCCTTCGCATCCCATGGCACAAACACATCAGCCAACACCTGCGCAGACTCCACTGGCTCCCTGTGGAGAAGAGAGTCACCTTCAAAATCCTCACCCACGCCTACAAATGCTTACACAACACCGTACCCAAGTACCTCAACAACAGAATAAACTTCCACGTGCCCAAACAAAACCTCCTATCTGCCAACCTCGCACTAGCTGAAACCCAGCGCATCCACAGAGCCAGAGCAGGCAGAAGATCGATCTCCCACATTGCAGCAAAAACCTGTAACGAGTTACCGACAGACATCAGACGCGGCACCTCCCTGAACACCTTCAAGAAGACCCTCAAGTACTGGTTCTTCGGCCGAAAATGTTCTGCATACCACCCTCGCGGGCGAGTAGACCGCTCTACAAATCCCTGACTGATTGATTGACTGAGAACGAGAGGGCTTCAAGTGAGGGAAGGCAGGGTGAACTGCAGCAGGCCAAAACATAACTTCACACAAATCTCACTCACCTACATACTTATTCTTCCCGGATCTGGTGACTGGACTGCAGTGGCAAAAACTATTAACCCACACTGTAGAAGAACCTGGAAGGAAGCTGCTGGACTCCTCCACCAGACCCCAGCCCACCTATTGTGAAAAAATCAACAGGAGTTGCTGGGTCTCGATGGACAACTGACACACCCACTTCTAGATTGTCTCAAACGGCCTGCCCTGCTCCCTGCCATTGAGATTAATAGATGTCTACCGACTCATCCCTGGGGCATGTGAATAATGCCCAAAGTAAAAGTCTATTTGCGGCAGTAACACAGGCACACCACTCCTACCAGTGTGTCGTCGCTGCCCTGATTTATGCCCCAGGTCAAGGAAAACCTTGCCCAGCCAACGCAGGTGCAGGTGCAAGGGCCATCCTCCTCCACTCCCCCCAAAAATCCACTGATTTACACATCTTTGTCACCGAGCAGCAGCACAATTTAATGCTGGCTGCTCAGTGTTTCTTCTCACCCATTTGTTACTTCCCCAGAGTGGTAGAGCGACGCCCATCTCGCCCCTTGACACCAGCCATCTCTGCATGTAAGTGCAAGCTTATATGTCCCATATGGTGGCCTTTACCATTAAAGGACACTATAATTGATAGACAGTCCATAGGATAACATGTGCTGGCACCCAGGCTAACCTGAGGTTGGCAGCTCCATTATGCGCTAGCCTAAATATGTTGTGTTTGTTATCAAACACCGTGCCTCATCACCCCTGAGACAAATCTTGTGTTGAGAACAATGTGGCATGCACCCAGGTGGCTACCTTAGAGGTTGCTAACCTGGTTGCTACAGCTTTTCCTGTGCTCTGGCTGCCAGCCTGTACTTACTGCAGCTAAGAAACAAATTCAACCCCCTGCCAGGAGGTGTGAACTCTCCCAGGAGTCAGAAACAATGGCCTGGACGGGAAGGAGGTCACACCTCCCTCCCTGACAGGCTGGCAAGTTTAGTGGCACATCAAGGCGGTGAGATTCAAAGGCTGCAATGCCTGTGATATGCAACCAGGCTGCCCCACAAAGGAGAAAACACCCCTCCCCTTCCCCAGACGTCTTTGCACCCGGGCATGCTGGAAAATGAGGTATGCAGGAGGTAAACATCCCCAGAAGGCTAGCCTCACCTCTAGGGTGGCTTCCTAGTCTATACAGCTAAGGAGGGCTTCTTCCTTTTTTAAAAGTGGTAGAATAATGGATTATGAGTATAAAAGGTGACATACACACCGGATATGGTCACCTCAGGGGTGTGTTAGCCACTGGGGCTAGTAGCCCATTGACCACTTGCCCCCACTCCCCTGACACCCATAAATCTAGGATTTAAGGGATACCCCTGAGAGCAGATCCTCAGTTCTTAACCAACTTGCATCAACGAATACAAAGAAGAGACCTGAGGCTGTGAAAACAAGTCTTGCACAAACTAAAACGGATACTCTGCACCTGTTGCAACACTCCTGGAACTGCACGACTACAACTTGTCTTAGGCCGAAGCTCGGTTCCCCCAGACAGAGGGACTCCTGTGAGAGCCAGAAGCAATCTCAGACTCCCCTGGACTAGTGGCACTAGTGCCCTGCAACTGCAGGTAAAACAGTGTACCAGAACCAAAGAATCGCTGGCTATTGGGCCCTCAGAGATCGCCCAGAAGTCGATCGTCCAGTGCATTAGGGGAAATGTAGTCCTGACCTGCATGAAGTTTCAGTCAGCTACCGTGTTCGCCAGGACCTCGAATTAACTTCCTGCTGTGCTTACCGCTGTCAAGGCTTGTCGGTCCCCAGTCCAGCAACCACACCTTTGACTCAACGCTGCACCTCTAGGGAGCCCCGCAAAACATTCAATGGATGTCAGCAATGGCTTCATTGTTGACTTTTTGCACTCTGTTCCTCACCAGCACCATGTAAGCGGTGAAACCAGCTGGCCATGGCTCCCACTTTAGCACCACGGACAGCCACGACAAATCTGCACTTGGGCGTCTCGAGCCTAGTAAAATTAAACTGACTGTTGTTGCTTGGTCTTGGGACCCGCATCACCATTACCCTCCTTGGATTCCACTTAACCTGACCTGCAAGTGAGCGATTCTCACTGCCACTTTTTCCCACTGACAGCAATGCAAAAGTCCTGCCGTAGTAAATTGCTGTGATTTATGTTTTCTTCTGAAACCCATAATTCTGGTTACATGGGTCTGATCACGTTCATTTAGGTGTCTAAATTAATATAAAAATCTGCTTTATTTTTACCCAGTTCACAACAGAGGACACGCTCAAGGCCTTGAAGAGCATCCACTCAGGAGCCCGACGGACCCTTGCCCGTACCACATACTCCACTGAGCAGCTGCCGCCATCTCCCCCGAGCTTTGCCACACCACCAACTGCTCCATCGAAACCGCCACCTTCCCCGATGACTGGAAACATGCAGAGATCAACCCCCTGTTGAAGAAGCCGTCCTCAGACCTGAGAGACCTCAAGAACTTTAGCCCCGGTAGGGGTCGTGGCCACCCACGAGAAAGATGGCCGCACCTCGAGGCGGCTCCGTCCGAGCACACCCGTCCAAACACAAATCCGCCTTAAGATCCGGAAATACTGGTACCGCAATCGCTCCATTATGTACCGTAACTCTCAGTGAACATTCCTCGCCAAGAACCGGGTGGATTCGACAAGTAGCGACAAAGAACTGCTTGCCTGCTTGTTTGCTCCAGTGGCGAAGTGCGAGTGCAGGAGGAGGAGCGCTCTGAACCCGGCCGCAGCGGCGCCAATCAACGCTGAGACAGGAGGGGAGTGCAGCACCCAGCGATCTGAGAAGCCCCGTGAGACAGTGGTCGAGATCCACTCCGGCTGGAGCCTGAACCTCGGCGGTCTCACCGGTGTGGAAACCATTGGTGTGCTGCATGCTGGAGTCGGGAAACGGCCCTTGTGAGGACTGGGCTGAGCAAGCAAAACGAAAATGAGAGCGGCGTCGTACCGTTTCATCAGCCGAGGCCCGAACACGACTGAGGAACTCAGGGGTGAGAGTTGATTAGATTGAATTCGTCCTCTAGTTTGGTGGGTGCGGGAAAGACCGGAGGAAGACGTTGAGAGAATGCCTGCAGGGTCCTATTTTCTGAGCTTGCTGACAAGACGCATAATCGTCCGGCGGACGAACAGCCTAGTGCGAGCTTAACGGCTGTGAGGCCACACCTAATCCTAACAAAGGTTGGGGCAGAACAGGCGTCAAGTTGGCATTGAGTTGATTTTTGGTCTCAGCCCGGGGCTGTGGAGGTGGCCCGCGAAGGACGTGGATGTGCCTGCTGGGCTCAATTGTCTCCACCTACTACTGGATTGGCTGCCAAAACCTGAATAAGTAACACCCAGGGGGATGCTTGATAGTCGCGAAAACGCACGCAACTCCGACAGTGACAGGGCTGATGTTGGTGTCGAACTGGTACTTCGCCGCTTTGGTGACCCGGCCGCAGGGGTGCTGCCAGCTGCACTCTTAGTCAGGGAACCTACCGGGACTCAGCATAAACATTTAATTGCCTCATTCCAAGCGGCCCTGTCCAACTCCCCCGCTCCCCCAGTACCACAAGCAGGGAGGCCCAGAGACGATTGGGCAGACATCTAGCCAAGGCCGGGCTGAGGGGACATTCAGGACGTAGGCACCCGCAAAGTGCGTAGCAGTGACTAACGAATGCCGTGACAGAGTATTGGGCCATCTGCATCTACTCAAGGGGTGAAGATAACCTGGTAAACCTCGACAAGTGGGGAAGAGAGATCCCCTGGCTGGAAATAGACAGCTGACCTGAAAGCTCATACGACCCCAACATGGCTGGAGGCCGAAATACCAAGTCCACCATGCAGGCCAAACTAGAAAAATATGCCTGGAGCAAGGATGCAGGCGCTAAAGATAAAGAAGTTGACAATGGGCCTGAGAAGAGGCAAGAAGTTTCTGATGCACCGGAATTAATCCTTCATGACATAATGACAGTCATTACAACGGTTAGGACGTCACTGGAGTCCAGATTTGATACTGTCTCTACAGAGATATCATTGATAAGGGCCAACATGAGATCAATGAATACTAGACTCAAAGAGGTTGAATCGACCACAAGTTCCCTGGTTAAAGACACATCCACCCTTCAACAAACAGTGAGCGACCTACAGTCTCGCAGTGAAAGGATGGAAGCTCAGCTGGATAAATATGAGGGGGCGTTCAAGGCGCAACAACATGCGTATTCTTGGGGTCCCAGAAAAAGCGGAAGGGCAGGCAATAGACTTGTTCTTGGAAGAACTTGTTACAAACTATCTAAAGCCATCAAGATTGTCAAAGTTCTTTACGATCAAGAGGGCACACAGAGTGCCCGGGGGTAGACCGAAATTCAGTGCTCCCCCAGGCCTAAAGTAGCGAGAATCTTCAACTACAGAGACAGAGACATCTATCTACAAACAGCTCCCACAGCACCTCCAATTGGAAAGTAGATAGTTTGGACAAGGTAGACACTACACGGAAAACTGGAGATAATACCATCCATGCATTGGGAAAGCCGAGATTTACAACTGGCAGGTCGAGTTGGACAAAGGCCCTACACAAAGAGAGAGGCGAGAAGAGGTCTCTCCTTGATGACGCAGATCAATAACTCATGCAAACATGGTTATAGCATTGAAACAAGGGCTTAAATTGTTGTCTTGGAACGTAAATGGGTTAAGGAATAAGATAAAAAGAGGAGTAGCACTCCAATATATAAAACAACATTCCCCTGGCGTGATTCTACTCCAAGTGACCCATTTATTAGGTAATGCATGTAAAGCACTAGCGAGATGGGGATTCAAACTTGTAGCACATTCTGCGTTTGGTTCCAGTTCTCATGGGTTGGGAATAATGACTCATAAAACATTCCAGATGATGACTGAGCGCACATGGACAGATAACTTCTGTCCAGGCGTGGTGCGTCCATTGGGGCATAGCCCCCCACCCGCAGCCGCCCGCAGCTCCCTTGACGTTTCTGAACGTAAGTTCAAAGACATCAAGGCGGGAGAACTGACAAGCATGTCAGTCAGCATGACGTCAGACCGCCCAACCCCTTCAGAGTCTGAAGGGTGTAGGCGGTCTGCACATCAGTGGGGACAGAGGGCGAATTTTCGCACCGTGCCCACTCATGCGCACTTGTGTTTTGACTTTTTTGCGCATGCCCATTAGGAGACCGAAGGACTCCTAATGGGCGTGCTGCGGGCGAAGAGTAACCTGTGCCCCAAGCCAGTCCTGGCGCTGCAGCAGCGCCAGGATTGGCTGAGAGGGGCTGCCAGTCTCGACCAGTGCCATTCAAATCGTAACGTGAAGGCAGCGGCGCCAAGCGTACTACGGAGCAGAGGTGGCGCGGACCCGGAGTGGACTGGTGGTGAGGTAATTTTTGTTTTATTATATTTAATTCCCCCCCCCCCCCGCACGACATCCCCCCTCCCTCCCCCACGAGCAGCGACTGCACAGCAATAATGAGAAAATTGATGTGGAACCATTGCTGAGCAAATGCTGATATGTTTTTCCTACATGCTGCACTCTGGTGGGTTCTAAAAGTGGTGTTTTTTTCTCACCAGTAAGAGTGAATGTGGGCTTGTGCAGAGATCCTAATCTGTAGTGCCTCGCACAGCGCGCTGCCGATTGTAAGCACTCGAAATAGAAGGCGCTACTATTACCTAAGTTAGTGATATTTAACCTACAAGCTCGGAAGGGTGCATGGCCGAGTCTGCCTTGTAAGTGTGGGCACTGTGACCTTTTGATCACTGTGGGTGTCAGCAGCAAGCGTTCATCGTTAACTCGCCATGTCACCATGCCAGAATGTAGCATACGCTTATTTTGCCTGTAATTCATTTAATCTGTCCCTCAGACATTTCTAACAATCACACACAGTGCAATGAACAGCGATTACAAAAATTAAAAATATGCGAAGCAAACTGATATTGCACTTTTTCTTTGGAACTCGTGCAATAACACAAGCTTTGTCTGACAGATACTACTGATACGTTTTACGTTTAAAAGGAGCGAGTGTATCTTTTCTCCACATCACATTTTGTAAAAGTTTAAAAATACATGATACCAGTTGGCTGTATATTCACTTATACGCCAGACCTACTGACTTTGTCAATGCTGAGGCCTAAATACATATCCTGTGTGTACTTATAGATCTGGTAGCTGAGTATGAGGAAGGAGGGCAAAGGGCAGGGTGCAGGAGGGAGAGGCGTCAGCACAGAGAGGTGGAGATTCATTGGAAGAGATGCGGTAGGGAGATATGTGTACAGGGAGAGGGGCAGACGGAGAGATGCAGACATGGAGAGATGTGTACAGTGAGAGACACAGACTGGAAGAGAGGCAGCAGGAAGAGATGTCATGTGTACAAGGAGAAATGCAGGCTGAGAGAGATGCAGACTAGAAGAGAGGCGGTAAGGAGAGATTTAGGTAAAAGTTTAATAACTTTTCATACTCTGCTCTTGCAAATTGATTTTTGTAACAGGAAGTCAGCGTTTTGAGTGTGATCTAGGCATGAGTCAGCGTCTCTGCTCTCCAGCTCTCAATCTTAAATTCCACCTGCTCCTTACAGCACATGTGAACAGTCAGCCGGTTATTTTGGGGCACCATTAGCCCACTCTTTTTTCAAAATTTTCTCAGGGGGATAAACCCCCATAGGTGGTTTAGGCTCGCCTAATTGAAGTACGACAATTGGTTTATGCCCTAACACTTTCAAACGTCACCATCCACCCCTGCTTTGGTCGGTTTGTGGCAATCTCGGGGACGTGGGCGGGACGTACATTAAATTTAGTATCTATATACCTACCATGGGCCTTCAGGCCTCGGCACTAAGATACCTTGGTGACCTCCTGCTCACCCTACCAGAGGGTAGACTCCTAATTGGGGGCGACTTCAATTCAATTGTTTCTGATTCCTTAGATAGATGGCCTACGAAAGCATTACCACCCGCTCTTACACAAATTCACAACTTTCTGGAAGCTATGGGCCTAGTAGACGCCTGGAGGATACTCCACCCCGGGGAACAACAGTACACAGTATGTTCAGGATCGACTATATCATAACGCTGGTGGACCAGTTAGAAAACATCGAAGAGGTGAGTCACCTTGCCAGAGGTATATCAGATCACTCACCCGTCTGGGCCCGGATCGAGGAGGGAGAACCCAGAATTGGTAGGGTAGCCCCTATTAATCTGTGGTATCTTAAGAACCCTCAGATAAAAGAGAAAATTATTCAAGACACAGAACTGTATTTCCAGGAAAACGAGCATTCGGTGGATTCAGCCCAGAGACTGTGGGAAGCATATAACGTTGTAATTCTTGGGGCCACTATCTCTCAAATTGCTGGGGTTAAAAAACAAAGCAGTACAAAAGGAGGTGGTGATGGACAGAGCATCTGAACCAATCAAACACACACACCCAGTCAGAAGATCTGGTTTTAATCCATCACCGTTCTTTAGCCCACTCTGCCACCCCAGTTCAGACATGGCCATATGCAAATCAGTCTGACCCTGTGCCTCATGGGAACAGTCCAGCCCGAACTGCCAAGCCATGCCTTCCCTGGACCGGAAACAAGCTTTCTAGGATCGGTTTCTGGTATTCCAGCCGTCTTCAGCCAGGCTTGCTTGAATCCAGTGGCAAAGTGAGCAAGGGACTCACGTCTGAGCATACCCTGCCAAATTATGGCGAACAAAACGGTACAAAAGGGGGTGGTGATGGACGGAGCATCTGAACCAACCAAACACTCACACCCAGTCAACAGATCTGGGTTTAATCCATCACCGTTCTTTAGCCCACTCTGCCACCCCAGTTCAGACAAGGCCATATGCAAATCAGTCTGACCCTGTGCCTCATGGGAACAGTCCAGCCCGAACTGCCAAGCCATGCCTTCCCTGGACCGGAAACAAGCTTCCTAGGACCGGTTTCTGGCATTCCAGCCGTCTTCAGCCAGGCTTGCTTGAATCCAGTGGCAAAGTGAGCAAGGGACTCACGTCTGAGCATACCCTGCCAACTTATGGCGAACAAAGCGGTACAAAAGGGGTTGGTGATGGACGGAGCATCTGAACTAATCAAACACTCACACCCAGTCAAAAGATCTGGGTTTAATCCATCACCGTTCTTTAGCCCACTCTGCCACCCCAGTTCAGACATGGCGATATGCAAATCAGTCTGACCCTGTGCCTCATGGGAACAGTCCAGCCCGAACTGCCAAGCCATGCTTTCCCTGGACCGGAAACAAGCTTCCTAGGACCGGTTTCTGGCATTCCAGCCGTTTTCAGCCAGGCTTGCTTGAATCCAGTGGCAAAGTGAGCAAGGGACTCACGTCTGAGCATACCCTGCCAACTTATGGCGAACAAAGCAGTACAAAAGGGGTTGGTGATGGACGGAGCATCTGAACCAATCAAACACTCACACTCGGAGGGATTACCTATTACATTCGGCTCTAGTTTCAGCAATACAGGTTCACTGGAGGGAAGGGCTGTCGGTACCATAGGCATGCCAGTATGTAGTGATGGCGGCGTGGACCTTCAAGGCCATTACATGCCTACACAGGCGCATGGTGTCCGAGGGACTGGAACCTTTGAGGGAGCTTCAGAGGAAGTGGGAAGTGGACCTAGGTAAGGAGATCCCTGAGAAGACATGGGCCCAACTAGTTCAGAGAGCCTGCAAAAGTACTAGGAATGCCAGATTTCAATTGGTTCATTTCTTTATCTTGCACAGGGCATATTTAACCCCTGATAAGATTAATCAGTATTTTAAAATAGATACTGCCCAGTGCCCACGTTGCAATATGGGGGGAGTAGAGTTCCACCACATGCTGTGGGGTTGTACGCAGCTAGGAAAATATAGGGAGGAGGTGGTCTATCTGCTCTGCGGTGTTACGGAGCGACACATAGATCCTGACATGAGTACCTGTTTATTACACTGGTTTCCACACACTCCCAAAACGAAAGTAACGAGTACGTTTTTAGACCTAGGTTTGTTGCTGGCTAATAGAGAGATCACTGCGCATGGGAAGTCAAGGCGTGGGCCCAGTTTCGGAAGGTGGAAAACAGAATTGCTCAAATGGGCAAGGAGTGAAAGTACAGTTCGACTGCAACAGGATCTATGGGCTAATAATGAGAAGGCGCTGGAGGCAGCAAGAGCATGGGAGGCCATAGTGGTAGCATTACCGGTGCCCGAGGCAGACTCCGCTGTATACTCGGCCCTAGAGGCCCAGGCGGGATCACCATGATTCTGTCATGATTACGAGGCAGCATACAGCCCCCTACCCGCACCTTCCAGGTTGCGCCTGACATGTACGAAAGTTGAATGGACTACATCTCCCATAAGGCCAAGGGACATGTAGCAGGCCGACAGGATGGAGCACACTCCTACTTAAGTCCCGCCTCCGGAGAACACGGCGCTTGACAATCTGCCGTCGGAGCCTGGTTGCTGTTTGCCGTGACCTGTCGTACTTTCATGTACTCCGTGCGTTTTTGTGTCGGAAACAAAACGCATGCTTTGAAGCGCCACCGCGCTTTACCTGATTCTGCCTGTACTTTCATGTACTCCGTGCGTTTTTGTGTCGGAAACAAAACGCATGCCTTGAAGCGCCTCCGCGCTTTACCTGATTCTGCCTGTGCTCGCGGCTATCCCAAGGGACCGAGGGAGGAGCCGCGTCTCTGTGTTCCTGAAGCCGCACAGGAGACGCCGACCCTTGCGCTGTGTGGGAGAGTGGTGTAACCTCTCCACAGCGGTACTTTGTTCTTTTTACCACCAGTAGTCTCGGTTCTGGAACCGAACCTCGAGACCTTTGGACATTGATTATTATTTACCTTTGCACGTGATTTGCACCTTGGAGATATCGGAGCCTCACAGAACTGGAAGGCCACCTTTGGGGAACCTCCGTTGCTCCGAAGATAGGAGTCGCAGGAGGTATAAAGACAGCGCCTGGCTGCGTGCAACGGTGCCTGCCGGAATTCTTTCTCCTCACGCTGGGCTAACACTCCCAGGCGCCCTCCTTCTCTGTCACCCCTCAACTCTACGAATAGTCCGGTGGACACATTCAGGACTCATTCATGTAAGTGTGTATGGATGGTGTGTGTCTGAGTAGGTGGGGGAAGAATTGCGGTACTACTCATTCTGTTCTTGTTTTCTCCCTACTGCAGGGGTCCAAGAGGGAGTATAGAACAGGTCTCCTATTCCTGTGACCGGAACAGGCTTCTTTATTATTTTGTCCCCTTCCCCTTTTCCCTCGAATACTTCACTACCCATAGTGCTCTGCTACATTGTGGTGGGTGTAGTGTTTTGGGGACATTGGGAACTACTCTTCACGGCATCGTTCCTGCTGGCTGTTCTGAAGGTTAGTGGCTTAGTATTGTTGGCGCTACTGACACCTGACAGATTCCACGGATCAGTAGGGTAATTTGGGGTATAACCTAGCGGTGCAGCTGTTGAATTGGAATGATTGGAGGTTGGGATGTATTGTCCCCCTGTTATATTGAAATGTATGACAGAAGGGTTCATTGCTTTCACATTTATGAACAGTGGGTAGCTAGGACACACTGGTGGTAAGGGGAGGGTAGGGAGGGAGTTAGGTGCGGGATTGCTTATTTTCTATGACACTATTCAGTTGGCATGGCATTAATGCTTCATGATTAATAGCAGGACCCGGACTTCTATCTGATTGCAAAATGTTAATGTGCAGGTAGCGGGAGGGTGATCACCTATATACCATTAGCATATAAAACCCCTTGATTGTAACGACAGGGGTCCTGAGACACTTGGACAAAGATGTGGCAATGAAGTTATGCACTGAGTCTTAAATTTGCTGTAATATTTACCAGATGATGTTTGGAAAATTTATAAAAAAAAAATATTTTTAAAAACACTACCAAAACAAAATTATGATTTTTAACACCACAAAAGGTAAAAAGATCAATTGTAAGTGACACGCTGGTAGTGACTATAGAACAGGTCTCTAGCTTGGACAATTTGGGGCTAAGACTAACTCCTAGAATGGATTGGTCTTTGAAGGTCCAATCGTCAGCTGTGTCCATATTATACTACACAACAAGTGTCCTAAAGACGTTTAAGGAAAGATATTCATAGAGAGCTACACTGGCTATTTGGGGATACAAAAACTGCAGTATGAAATGAAATGAAATGAAAATAAAATAAAATGAGCTTGATATGGCAATAAAGAAAATCAGAGTATAGAACATTGCTCTATTGGCATTTGTTATGGATTTCTCCTGCCCTAGGAGCTTACCACAAAGCCATAGGGATCTTCTGGTCCAATCTATTGCCCACAACGTCCCATGGGTTTATTAAAACTTGTTTTTATTGGCATTTGGTGTAATAACACAACATTACAGCATTTCCCGTAAAATGAAGTGCAATAATGAAAGGAATTGACACAAAAAACCAGAAGAACTAACATATTAAGGGTGAGTAGAGAAGAGAGAAAAGGAAGGGGGAGGGGGTTGGGGAGAAGGATCATTACAGACCGGACAGGATCAGACCGCAGAATATTGGTGCAAAGCATACAATTGCACAACCTGTAAATGTGAATGAATCAGATTAACAATGCGCACTAACCACGAGCAACTCATAAGTTAATGACCATCTGGTGACAATATAAAAACATGTATTGACATTGAGGATCTCAGGGCTGACGAAAGTGCAAGCCCGACATAATCAAGGAATGAAACAGTGTTAACTGACAAGTAGACCTGGGGAAACATTAGGTGAAGCTGCAGGCACTGACAAATTGGCATGGCTTTGGTTCGTAAATAGGCTAATAGAGTTTCCCATATATTTTTGGGGTGGGATCGCGGAGGCATTAATTCCCCAAAATTGGACATTCGCTCATACCAGAATGTTGTCCTGCAGCCAAGACTCATTGTGGGTTCTGGACATCTGCCCCAGTTCATGGCCATTCTGCGTTTGGCTAGGAGAACTAGTATAGCTGTGAGCCTATGGTTCGTGGCTGGAATGTCCTTTGCATAACCCAGCAAGCCAATCAAGGGAATATATGGGGCCTGCTGTCTTGTTATTGTGTGTATAACCGAAAAGAATTTCCCCAAAACTTGGAACAGCTATGCTAAGTGAATGAAGGAAGCTTGAGGTGTGGTGCATCGGAGGGAGTAGGAATCGGCTACTTGGCCCACTTTAAAAAGCTGTAATGGAGTTCGGTATAAGCGGTGCAGGAATATAAAATGTATTAAGCGCAGTCTGCAGTTCGATGATAGTAGCTCCAACTGCCCATAGCATATCGACCACTGAGAGTCTGTTACTGGAGAACCTATGCCATGGAGCCGCGCGGTTTGTTTTGAGAGAAATGTGGGACTGGTATGGGGTCAGGTATATCCAGTAATGTATGAACTGTGCTAGGCCGCATAAAGTGTCAAGGCCGGCGCCCCCAGTTCGCCTTGGCGGGAGGCAGGGTAAGTATATCCCAGGAAATGCAAGACTGCCCACCAGCCTTAACCAGAGTACCTAGATCAGACCTTAAGCGCCGCAGGAATTGAGCAGTAAGTGGAATGGTAAAATTGAGAAAGAGATGGAGAAATCTTGATAGTGAAAGAACAAGGTTTCATAAGTACAGAAACTTGCTTGGATTCAATCCTCTTGAAATAACATGTAACTAATTTACCAACATGTTTTGTGAGTGCTAAAACTGCACATCACGACATTTCTAGTAAGAAGGAGAAGCTTGCATATGTGCTTTTATTAACAGTAACCCGAGTGTCAAAAATGGCCGCCGAAAACGCGGGAACTCTTTAACGCATGCGTCTGCCACATCTACGTGGTGTGACGTATCTTTCGCTTTTGGTGGGAATTTCTTGCAGCTGCGTACTAGTACCAAAATGACCGCTTCAAACCTCACATGCTAATGCGTATGCTATGCTTAAACTAAACCTTGTGTGTTCTGCTTAACTATTAATGCTATTGCTCAAATAAAGTAATGGGGTTAGAGTAGAAATAAGTGGTATACAGTATTTTGTATTCTAATATGTCTCTCTATGACTTTATTATTAGCTCGTATTTGGGCCTGAAGGGGACACGTACTCCATTTTGAAAACTTTTGATCATGCGCAGTCAAGCACAAAGATGCTTGAAATTCGTGTTATTGAATGACTACCAAAACCCATCTTACCTGTGATGTTCCTGGGAAACTGACCATTTGACCCTACAAGAGGAAGAAAATTGAAGTGTACTTAATACAATGTATCCGAAATTGAAACTAATATTGCTGGGTGGAATAAAACCATGGGAAAGTAAATTATGGGCAGGAACATTGATCAACTATATTGAATGAAAATTATCTCATCTTAGTATGGTGTGATGACCTCTCCTCATCTTTCTGACCAATCAAATGAAGGAAACACATTGAATTTGCAACATTTAGGGGGTGGTACACACTCTGAAATGGTAAAACTAAGGTAGGCTTAGTCAGTCACTGACCCAACGTATGCTGAAGGAGAATCGAGAGCAGAGTGCTGTTCGAGCACTCTGTCAGAAGAATCAGGGTTTTGCTGAGGGAGAAGTATCGATTACCCAGTCGGGGTCCGAGTAGCCGCAGAGAGGGGTGCGACGCTGGCATTGCACTTAGTGGAGGATACCTGTCCTGTCTTGCACCCGTCCTGTCCCGTAGGCAGCTGATTAGTCGGGAGCCTTTCCTCTTGTCCCAGCCCGTGGCCAGGGTTGGTCCTCACACCATTCTAGGTAAATATAATCTATGTGGGATGTCCTTGTACTGTTTCCCTTTCTCACCCTTCCCAGGTACCAATGTCTAAAGATGTGTCCGTAAATTCTTGCAAAATTCTTGTTTTAATCATTATTTTCTTACTCGAGAAATCTTTGGTGTCCCTGATGTGCCTGTTGACTCATAGAATATTGCATAGATAAAGTGTTTAAAGCTTACCCGAGTCTGTGGTTATTTTATGGAGGTAAATGTTAAATCTACCTATTAATCTAAACTCCTTTTCGATCCTTAGGACTTAGAGCACAGGTGACAAGGATTTGGTAAGTCATGGTGAGGTTCCATGGGAGACCTCTCTGGATTACAATAGCAACCCCTCTAGCATAAAAAGAGTACAGTGAGGCATGTGTTTCACAGCACCATTTAGCGTGCAATCCTGGGGCGGTGTGGGAGGTGAGATGTAACGCCTGTAAAAAGCAGATGTCTATCTCATGACAGACTAGATGGGTGTGGACTAAGCAGCCCGTTCTGTGATCATTAATTGCAAATGTTTCAAGTGAAGCATTTTGTCGGTCATGATGTGGTGCTTTGAGTCAGTGTCATGCAGGAAGAGTCAAGTTGTGCAGTTATCAGTAATGTAATGTAATTTATAAAGCACTGCTTATGCCGGAAGGCGTCTTGGCACTATAGAACTCTGATCAAGGGCAACAGATGTGGTACGTGGGAGGCTAAGATGCTTTATCCATCCTGTGTAAAAAGCCAGGTGTCTAAGGCTTTTCTGAAACTGAGAAGAGAAGGAGCTGTTTTAGGGTTAGTGGCAAACATTGCCGTTTTCCTGTATATGCTCCTACCCCCCCCCCCCCCCCCCCCCCCCCATGTAGCCTTTTTAAATGGGGAGACCATCATGTTCCTGGTCGAACCTGAACATAGTTCACTTGCCGGTATGTACCATTTAAATTTTCTCTTAAACTGGTCAGGCCCCAGTCCTTGCAAAGATTTCAATGCCAGACAGAGGACTTTGAACTTACATCGTTGTCTAACTGGCAACTAATGTAGTTTTCTGATGGCTTCTCTCGCTGATTCATATTTTGGTATTTCAAAAATGAAGCGGGCCGCTGCATTTTTCAGGATCTGGAGTCTGTTCAGAAGACCTGATGTTAGAGTGAGATAGAGACTGTTTCAGTAGTCTATCCTTGTGAAAACCATAGCCATGGTCACGGTTTTTAAAAGATCGTGTGGTAGATACTTATTGATTTTTTATCAGCCTTATGGAGCAGAAGGATGCAGATGTGATTTTGTGGACTTGCTCTTTGAATTTCAATTCACTGTCTATCATGACTCCTTAGGTTCTTTACTTTGGTAGAGGGTATGGGCATGCGTCCGACTCTGGCGGCCACCAATCCGGTGTACAGAGGGAGGGGTTGTTACCAAAGACGATGACCACGCTCTTTGAGGCATTGAGCTTCAGGCAGTTGCAATCCATCCAATTGCTCACCTTCCTCATACATGAGCGGAATGACTCACCAGAGCTGTTGCCCCCGTTAGTCAGAGACACCACAATTTGGGTGTTGTTCACATATGAGGCCAAGGTAAAACCAGCGTCTTTGATGATTGACGCCAGTGGCGTAACATCAAGATTAAAAAGTGTGGGGTGTCAGTGCCGGTCCCTGTGGGACTCCACATGGCAGGGAAAACTGCCTGAAGACAAAACTGCCCATTGCCACGTTTTTTTGTCGACTTGTTATTTGATATTTTAGGAGATACATTACTGTTCCTTTTATCCCCAGGTCATGGAGCCGGTCGACCAAGATCTCGTGGCTGACTTTATCAAAGGCCGCAGAGAGGTCAAGCAGCACCATCACTGCCATCTCCCCTCTGTCAAGAACTTCCCGTATATCTTCCGTTGCTACAATTAGTGCGGATTATGTACTATGATTTTTTCTAAATCTGTGTTGTGTGTCGTCTAGCAGCGAGTTCACTTCTATGGAAGATATAATATCTATATGCTGGACTTGGCGAGGGTCATCAAATCCTATAATCTGTCCCTTACATCCTATGCTGACGACACCAAACTTGTGTTAGCCATACACAATGATGGTGATAGGGTGGCAGCCAACTTTCAGAATGGAATGCTGGCTATAAGGTCCTGGATGGCAGATAATTCACTGAGGCTGAATTCTATTTATAAAGCGCTGCTTATGCCGGAAGGCGTCTTGGCACTATAGAACTCTGATCAAGGGCAACAGATGTGGTACGTGGGAGGCTAAGATGCTTTATCCATCCTGTGTAAAAAGCCAGGTGTCTAAGGCTTTTCTGAAACTGAGAAGAGAAGGAGCTGTTTTAGGGTTAGTGGCAAACATTGCCGTTTTCCTGTATATGCTCCTACCCCCCCCCCCATGTAGCCTTTTTAAATGGGGAGACCATCATGTTCCTGGTCGAACCTGAACATAGTTCACTTGCCGGTATGTACCATTTAAATTTTCTCTTAAACTGGTCAGGCCCCAGTCCTTGCAAAGATTTCAATGCCAGACAGAGGACTTTGAACTTACATCGTTGTCTAACTGGCAACTAATGTAGTTTTCTGATGGCTTCTCTCGCTGATTCATATTTTGGTATTTCAAAAATGAAGCGGGCCGCTGCATTTTGCAGGATCTGGAGTCTGTTCAGAAGACCTGATGTTAGAGTGAGATAGAGACTGTTTCAGTAGTCTATCCTTGTGAAAACCATAGCCATGGTCACGGTTTTTAAAAGATCGTGTGGTAGATATTTTTTGATTTTTTATCAGCCTTATGGAGCAGAAGGATGCAGATGTGATTTTGTGGACTTGCTCTTTGAATTTCAATTCACTGTCTATCATGACTCCTTAGGTTCTTTACTTTGGTAGAGGGTATGGGCATGCGTCCGACTCTGGCGGCCACCAATCCGGTGTACAGAGGGAGGGGTTGTTACCAAAGACGATGACCACGCTCTTTGAGGCATTGAGCTTCAGGCAGTTGCAATCCATCCAATTGCTCACCTTCCTCATACATGAGCGGAATGCCTCACCAGAGCTGTTGCCCCCGTTAGTCAGAGACACCACAATTTGGGTGTTGTCCACATATGAGGCCAAGGTAAAACCAGCGTCTTTGATGATTGACGCCAGTGGCGTAACATCAAGATTAAAAAGTGTGGGGTGTCAGTGCCGATCCCTGTGGGACTCCACATGGCAGGGAAAACTGCCTGAAGACAAAACTGCCCATTGCCACGTTTTTTTGTCGACTTGTTATTTGATATTTTAGGAGATACATTACTGTTCCTTTTATCCCCAGGTCATGGAGCCGGTCGACCAAGATCTCGTGGCTGACCTTATCAAAGGCCGCAGAGAGGTCAAGCAGCACCAGCACTGCCATCTCCCCTCTGTCAAGAACTTCCCGTATATCTTCCGTTGCTACAATTAGTGCGGATTATGTACTATGATTTTTTCTAAATCTGTGTTGTGTGTCGTCTAGCAGCGAGTTCACTTCTATGGAAGATATAATATCTATATGCTGGACTTGGCGAGGGTCATCAAATCCTATAATCTGTCCCTTACATCCTATGCTGACGACACCAAACTTGTGTTAGCCATACACAATGATGGTGATAGGGTGGCAGCCAACTTTCAGAATGGAATGCTGGCTATAAGGTCCTGGATGGCAGATAATTCACTGAGGCTGAATTCTAGTAAGACTGAGGTCATGATCTTCGGTAAGCTTACCCCAGCCTGGTCAGCCCTTTGATGGCCATCCGATCTGGGACCACCCCCTCTCCCAGTCACTAAAGTAAGAAATTTGGGAGTCATTTTCGACACCAAACTTACCTTTATGCATCATGCCAATTCTGTAGTCTCATCCGCATTTCATTCTATCAAAATTATAAAAAACTCCTTCCCGATCTCCCAGCCTCAGCTGCTAAAACACTGATCAGCGCATTAGTAATTGCCAAAGTAGATTACTGCAATAGACTGCTGATCAATGCACAAGAAAAAGTGTATAACAAACTTCAGCTAATTCAAAATACAGCAGCTAGACTCCTGACAGGCACCCTCAAATTTGCAACGATATACAAAGTGGTTCGCCAGCTCCATTGGCTCCCGATCAGAAGCAGAGCCAAGTTCAAGGCGCTCTGCATCTATCCACTCAAAGGGTCCCAATTTTCTCAGGCAGTCTCTCTGCCCCTACATCCCTTCCAGACAACTCCGATCATCCAGCACTAATCTTCTTACCGTTCCACGGACAAAAAAGGCTTCATGGGGTGACAGATCGTTCCTACATGCCACCACCAAACTTTGGAACAGGCTTCCCTCCAACATCAAGACTATCAATCAATCAATCAATCATTGTATTTGTAAAGCGCGCTACTCACCCGTGAGGGTTTTGAGGCGCTGAGAGGGGGGAGGGTTTAGCTACTGCTCGAAGAGTCAGGTCTTGAGGAGTCTTCTGAAGGCGAGTAGGTCTTCGGTCTGCAGTAGGTGGGTTGGCAGGGTGTTCCAGGTCTTGGCGGCAAGGTAGGAGAAGGATCTGCCGCCGGAGGTTGTTCGTTGGATGCGGGGGACGGCGGCGAGGGCAAGGCTGGCGGAGCGGAGCTGGCGGGTGGGAGTGTGGAAGCTGAGTCTGCTGTTCAGGTAGGCTGGTCCGGTGTTGTGGAGTGCTTTGTGTGCATGGGTCAGGAGTTTCAAGGTGATCCTCTTGTCGACGGGGAGCCAGTGTAGGTTTGTAAGGTGGGGGGTGATGTGGCTGCGGTGGGGGACGTTGACGATCAGTCGGGCGGAGGCATTTTGGATGCGCTATTGTCGTCGAAGGTGGTTGGCTGGGATTCCGGCGTAGAGTGCGTTGCCGTAGTCCAGCTTGCTGCTGACGAGGGCCTGTGTCACCGTTCTTCTTGTTTCGGTCGGGATCCACTTGTAGATCAATCAATCAAGCAATCATATCATTTGTAAAGCGCACTACTCACATGTGAGGGTCTCAAGGCGCTGGGGTGGGGAAAGCTGCTACTGCTCAGAAAGCCAGGTCTTGAGGAGATTTCTGACGGGCAGCAGGTCTTGGGTCTGCCGTAGGTGGATGGGGTGGGTGTTCCAGGTCTTGGCGGCGAGGTGGGAGAATGATCTGCACCTGAGGTCGCTCTTCGGAAGCAGGGGACTGTAGCGAGGGCGAGGTCGGTGGAGCGGAGCTGGCGGGTGGGGGTGTAGAAGCTGAGTTGTCTGTTGAGGTACGTTGGTCCGGTGTTGTGGAGTGCCTTGTGTGCGTGGGTGAGGAGCTTGAAGGTTATCTTGTTGACCGGGAGCCAGTGCAGGTCTCTCAGGTGGGGTGTGATGTGGCTGTGGCGAGGGATGTCGAGGATCAATCGTTCTGGATGCGTTGGAGTCGTCTCAGGAGTTTGGCCGAGGCTCCGCGTAGAGGGCGTTTCCATAGTCCAACCTGCTGCTGACAAGGGCCCGGGTTACTGTTCTTCTCGTTTCAGTGGGGATCCACTTGTAGATCCTACGGAGCATGCGGAGGGTGTTGAAGCAGGAGGAGGAGACGGCATTGACCTGTTTAGTCATGGAGAGGGTGGAGTCGAGGATGACCCCTAGGTTGCGTGCGTGGTCGGTGGGTGTTGGAGCGGTTCCCAGTGCGGTCGGCCACCAGGAGTCGTCCCAGGCCAAAGGGTTGGATCCGAGGATGAGGACATCCGTCTTGTCCGAGTTCAGCTTCAGTCGGCTGTTCCTCATCCATTCAGCAACGGCCTTCATTCCTTCGTGAAGGTGATTTTGACGGTGTGAGGGTCCTTGGTGAGGGTGAGTATCAGCTGGGTGTCATCGGCATAGGAGAGGATGTTGAGGTTTTTGCCGACGGGCGACGTGGGCGAGTGGTGCCATGTAGATGTTAAACAGGGTTGGGCTGAGGGATAAGCCCTGGGGTACGCCGCAGATGATCTCGCTGGCTTTGGAGCGGAAGGGGGGAAGGCGGACGCTCTGTGTTCTGCCGGAGAGGAAGGAGGTGGTCCAGTCCAGGGCGTTCTCTTGGATCCCAGCGTTTTGGAGGCGTTTTCGTAGTGTGTGGTGACAGACCGTGTCGAAGGCGGCTGACAGGTCCAGGAGGATGAGGGCCGCCATTTCTCCGTTGTCCAGCAGGGACTTGATGTCATCGGTGGCGGCAATGAGGGCAGTCTCGGTGCTGTGGTTGCTGCGGAACCCGGACTGGGAAGGGTCCAGGATGTTGTTCTCCTCGAGGTAACGGGTCAGTTGTTCGTTGACGGTCTTCTCGATGACCTTAGCCGGGAACGGGAGCAGGGAGATGGGCCGGATGTTCTTGAGGTCCTTGGGGTCCGCCTTGGGTTTCTTGAGTAAGGCGTTGATCTCGGCGTGCTTCCAGCTCTCCGGGAAGGTTGCTGTCTCGAAGGAGGTGTTGATGACTTTCCGGAGATGGGGTGCGATGGATGTGCTGGGTTTGTTGAAGATGTGGTGTGGGCATGGATCTGACGGAGATCCGGAGTGGATGGTGTTCATGATCTTGATGGTGTCATCATAGTTGATGTTGGTCCAGTAGAGCAGGCGGTTGGTGCGGATGGTGGTCGTGGGGGCGGAGGTCTCAGTGGTTGTCGGGGCGGTTGTGGCATTGAAACTGTTGTGGATGTCTGTGATCTTAAGGTGGAAGAAGGTGGCCAGCGAGTCGCACAGGTCTTGCGAGGGTGGGACGTCGTTGGTGTTGGAGAGTTCCTTCACGATGTTGAAGAGCTCTTTGCTGTTGTGCGCGTTGTTGTCTAGGCGGTCTTTGAAGGAGGCCCTTTTGGCGGATCTGATGAGGTAATGGTGTCTGCGGGTGGCATTCTTGTGGGTGGCGTGGCTGTCCGGTGTTCGTTCACGGAGCCATTTCTTCTCCAGTTTCTGGCATGCGCGCTTGGAGGCCAGGAGCTCGTCGGTGAACCAGGTGGCTCTCTTGCTGGCGTGGCTGTTGGAGGGTTTCTTCAGTGGGGCGAGGGTGTTGGCACAGGTGTCGATCCACTGTCTGAGGTTGCGGGCTGCGGCGTCTGGGTTGGTGGGGTTGGTGGGTGGGTTCTGGGAGATGGTGGTGAGCAGCTGGTTTTCGGTGACTTTGCTCCAGCCGCGGCGAGGCAGCTGTTGGGTGCGGTGGTACGTGGTTGGTTTTTTGAAGGTGAAGTGAATGCAGCGGTGGTCGGTCCAGTGGGGTTCAGTGGTGTGGTCGAAGGCGACGTGGGTGCTTGTGGAGAAGACTGCGTCCAGCGTGTGGCCGGCGGCGTGGGTGGGTGCAGTGACAAGTTGTCGGAGGCCGAGGTAGGCGCGGTTGCCGATCAGCGTGGTGGAGTTGACATTGTTGTTGTTCTCGAGGTGGAAATTCAGGTCCCCGAGGAAGATGTAGCCCGTGGAGGCGAGTGCGTGGGTGCTGGCGAGGTCGGCGATGGAGTCGCTGAACTGGGCCCGGGGGGTCTGTAGACGAGCTGTCCTCTGGGGGTGGTGTTGGGGTCAGTGTGGACCTGGAAGTGCAGGTTTTCGGCGGCGTTGAGGGTGTTGTCTGCCTTGGTGGTGACCTTGAGGGTGGACTTGTGGACGATGGCAATTCCTCCTCTGATGCCGTTGGCGCGGTCCCTGTGGGTGATCTTGTAGCCGTCTGGGATGGCAATGGCGATGTCTGGTGCAGAGGAGTCGTTCCACCACGTCTCGGTCAGGAAGGCTACGTCCGGGGCAGTGGCGTCGAGTAGGTCCCAGAGCTTGATGGCGTGTCTGCGTGCAGAACGGGTGTTGAGGAGTATGCAGCGGAGGTGGTTGGGTCTGGTCCTTGATGGTTTGGTGGTTCTGTTGCAGGTGAAGCTGCAGCTGCGGCAGGAAAAGGGTCCGTGGGTGCGTTTCGGGCGGCCTGGTTGCAGCGTTGGTCTCGGCCGGTGTTGAGAGTGTGGAGAGAGTTGGCGTTGTAGCTGAGGCTGGGTATGGTGCGGTGGGGTGCGTGGGTTCCAGGGGTTCTGGCGCGGTCCAGGCGCGGACGTGCACAGACGGGCTTGCCTCTGGCGCGCCTCGGGCGCGGCCGCGCAGCGTCCTGCATTAAGAAGGGGTGGAGGGAGGGAGGAGCAGCTGGGAGGCGGGTGGCGGGAAGCGAATGGGAGAGGAGGGGGGGCGCACGGGATGCAGCAGTGGGAAAGGAAATGCTGGGAGTGCGGGGAGCGTGGCGGCGAAGAACTAAAGGTACAGCAGAAGTTCAAGTTCAAGTTCAGGAATTTGTATAGCGCACTACTCACCCAGAGGGTCTCAAGGCGCTTGTGGGATGGGGTGCATTATTTATCGAATAGCCAGGTTTTAAGTTCCTTTCTGAAGGCAATGTGGTTCTGTGTGAGGCGGAGGTGAGTGGGGAGAGAATTCCAGGTCTTGGCCGCCAGGTGGGAGAAAGATCTTTCTCCCATGGTGGATCTGTGGATGCGCGGAACTGCGGCGATGGCTTGATGGGAGGATCTTAGTTGGCGGGTGGGTGTGTAGAAGGACAGTCGTGTGTTGAGGCAATCAGGTCCTAGTTTGTAGAGGGCCTTGTGTGCGTGAGTGAGGAGACGGAACGTTATTCTCTTGTTGACGGGAAGCCAGTGGAGGTCTTTCAGGTGGCCGGTGATGTGAGCTTGGCGAGGGATGTCCAATATGAGTCTGGCTGATGCATTTTGGATGCGTTGGAGTTTTTTCTGTAATTTGGCTGTGGTTCCGGCGTAGAGGGTGTTACCATAGTCCAGTCGGCTAGTGACCAGTGCGTGGGTGACAGTCTTTCTTGTTTCTGTGGGGATGCAATGGAAGATTTTTTTGAGCATACGGAGTACGTTGAAGCAAGAGGATGAGACGGCGTTGACTTGTCTGGTCATCGAGAGGGAGGAGTCTAGGATGAAGCCTAGGTTACGTGCGTGGTCTGTGGGTATGGGTGCTGTGCCCAGGGCCGATGGCCACCATGAGTCGTCCCAGGCAGAGGGGGATGACCCTAGGATGAGGACTTCCGTTTTGTCTGAGTTAAGTTTCAGACGGCTGTTTTTCATCCATTCGGCTACTTCTTTCATGCCTTCATGAAGATTGGTTTTGTCGGTGTTTGGGTCTTTGGTGAGGGAGAGGATCAGCTGGGTGTCGTCAGCGTAGGAGATGATGTTGAGGTTGTGTTGTCGCGCGATGGATGCGAGGGGGCTCATGTAAACGTTGAAGAGGGTGGGACTGAGTGATGATCCTTGTGGTACTCCGCAGATGACTTCGTGGCCTCTGATTTGAATGGGGGGAGTCGGACTCTCTGAGTTCTCCCGGCGAGGAATGAGATGATCCAGTCCAAGGCTTTTTCTTGTATTCCGACGTTGCTGAGGCGTTGTATGAGGGTTCTATGACAGACTGTGTCGAAGGCGGCGGAGAGGTCGAGTAGGATGAGGGCAACTGTTTCTCCGTTGTCCAGTAGCGATCGTATGTCGTCTGTCACTGCAATGAGGGCGGTTTCGGTGCTGTGTTTGGCTCGAAAGCCGGACTGTGAGGGGTCGAGGGAGTTGTTGGATTCAAGGAAGGCGGCGAGCTGGCTATTGACGGCTTTCTCAATGACTTTGGCAGGGAATGGGAGGAGTGAGATGGGGCGGTAGTTCTTAAGTTCAGACGGGTCTGCTGTGGGTTTCTTCAGGAGAGCGCTGAGTTCGGCGTGTTTCCAGCTTTCTGGGAAGGTAGCGGAGTTGAAGGAGCAGTTGATGACATCACGGAGATGGGGTGCGATGATAGAGTCGCTTTGTTGAAGATGTGGTGGGGACAGGGGTCGGTTGGCGAACCTGAATGGATGGAGTTCATTAGGCGGATGGTGTCTTAAGTGGTGATTGGGTTCCAGGCGCTAAGGTTGCTAGAGAGCGGTTTAGGTTCGGAGGTGGGTGGAGTGGACTGTTCTATGGAAATGTTCTTAAAGCTGTTATGTATGTCGGCGATTTTGTTGTAGAAGAAAGAGGATAACCAATCGCAGAGGTCTTGGGAGGGAGTAATGTCGTTTGAGGCTGCGGTGGGGTTGGTGAATTCTTTGACGATGTTGAAAAGTTCCTTGCTGTTATGGGCGTTGTTGTCGAGTCGATCCTTAAATGCTGATTTCTTGGTGGATCGGATCAATTGGTGGTGTTTGCGGGTGGCTGTCTTGAAGGTGGTCAGGTTGTCAGTGGTTGGGTTTTTTCTCCATGTTTTCTCGAGAGTACGGCATAGTTTCTTGGATTTCTTAAGGTCATCGTTGAAGCCTTTTTGCTACCCTGTTTGGTTTGGTGGTTTTTCAAGGGTGCTAATTCGTCAATGCTGTGAGTGATCCATTGTTTGAGTTTGGTGGCAGCTTCGTTTGGGTCCGATGAGAGGGTGGGGGGGTTTTGGTTGAGCGATGTGAGGAGTTGGTCGGTGGTGATTTTGTTCCAGTTTCTTCGAGGAATAGGTTGTGGGGGGTTGTGGATCGTGGTAGTTTTGAAGCTGAAGTGAACACAGCTGTGGTCCGTCCAATGGAGAGCTGTGGTGTGATCGAAGGAGATGTGTTTGCAGGAGGTGAAGATAGAGTCAAGCGTATGTCCGGCTACATGGGTGGAAGGAAACAGGCAACAAAAACACAGGCAACAGTTATTCAAGCAGCGCACAGAAAAACAGGCAACAAATACAGGCAACAGTTACTAAAACAGCGCACAGAGAAAACAGGCAACAAATACAATACAAATACGGGAAACAGTCACTAAAGCAGCGCACAGGGAAAACTGGCGACAAATACAATACAAATACGGGAAACATCCAGTAAAGCAGCGCACAGAGAAAACAGGCAACAAATACAATACAAATACAGGAAGCAGGCAGCATATCAGACCGAATACTTGGGCCACCAGGGATGAGGCGCAGGCGGGAGCCTGCGGATGGAGGAGGGCCTCGAACTCCCAGCAGCAGCGAGGGGCAGCAGACAGATGACACAGCACCAGCAGGGAACGCTGGAGCGGTGGGGGGAGCGTCCTGGCCTGAGAACAGGTCAAGGTTCGCACCCTTGCCGCGCAGCATCCTGCATTAAGAAGAGGTGGAGGGAGGTAGGAGCAGCTGGGAGGCGGGTGGAGGGAAGCGAATGGGAGAGGAGGGGGGCGAGGACGCAGCAGTGGGAAAGGAATGCGGGGAGTCCGGGGGCGAAGAACTAAAGGCACAGCAGAAGGAAACAGGCAACAAAAACACAGGCAACAGTTATTTAAGCAGCGCACAGAGAAAACAGGCAACAAATACAATACAAATACGGGAAACAGTCACTAAAGCAGCGCACAGGGAAAACAGGAGACAAATACAATACAAATACGGGAAACAGTCACTAAAGCAGTGCACAGAGAAAACAGGCAACAAATACAATACAAATACGGGAAACAGGCAGCAGATCGGACCGAATACTTACCACCACTGGGCCACCAGGGATGAGGCGCAGGCGGGTGCCTGCGGGTGGAGGAGGGCCTTGAACTCCCAGCAGCAGCGAAGGGGTAGCAGACAGAGGACACAGCACCAGCAGGAAACGCTGGGGCAGTGGGGGGAGCGTCCTGGCCTGAGAACAGGTCAAGATTCGCCCTTCCCTGCTAGTTTTCAGGAAGAACATAACAACCTGGCTCTTTAACCAGTGATCTATCTTATCCACTCTGCTTTGTTGTTCTGCAGTGCCGAGACACCTCTGGGTATTTGTGCACTCTGCAAAATGCATAAATAAATATGTATTTTGAGATTTGTTGGTTCATTATTTTCTTTGCCACCTTAGAAGCAAAAGGGAGTCTCGAGATAGGACGGTATCCAGATTTTCTTTTTTTAGAAGTGGGAGAATTGAGGCAAGTTTCCACTGGGAGGGGAGGATCCCACTGGTGAACATATTGTTAAGAATTTGTCCCAGATTTTTTGCCACTTGGGTGGGTATCATGTGCATTATACTGGGCGGGCAGGGATCATGTGATGAGCGAGATTTAATTAACAGAATTAAGTCTCCGAGTTGATCCTCCAGGGAGGTCTTAAAGGTGGAGAAGCTGATTCTGCCCTCTAGGTCAGTTGGCATATGCTCAACCTGATGATTATTTGTCGAAAATGTATTGTAAATATTAACAACCTTCTCTTGAAAGCTGCATGTGCTTTGTGTATCTCATTGGGGACCAAAAGAAAAACCACACTAAGCTGACAATGTGAGAAAACCTAACCCACCCACCTCCCACACCAACCACCAAACTCTTGAGTATTAGAATTCCCTCCAACTGCCTGACACCCCAACAGAAGCATAACAGTAGATCTCGGATACATCCGTGGAGGCGAAGTAGAGCCGAATGTAAGCCAAGGAATAGCTGGGTAGCTGAATGGGATGACAGTTCCCAATGGTGCAGCACAGGGAGCCCATCGGAGATATGTATTTGGCAGGACTACTTGGTAGGGTTCAAGAGTAGGTGCGCCCAGCTGTATGGCCGAACAGTGATGAAGGATCTAAGCAAGAAGGATGACTGCCTCACTGCTTCTGTAGATGCACTACTCTAGTCATTGTGGGAGTTGCCTTAACAGTTATGCCGCAATGCACCGGGAGAGCCCTGCTGCCAGGTAATGTGTATAGCAAACTTGAAAGCCGATTTAGCTTCAGTAAAAAAGTGGGGTTTGCCCTCATCAGATATACGCAATTTAGTTAGGTAGGGGAGGGCGTAAGGAATTTTAAACTACTGGAGAAGTTTCTTGGCAGGCAGGAACTGATGCCGGGCAACCTGCACTGACAATGTGAAGTCTGGGTAGAAAGACAGATTGTTTCCTTTGTGGTGTATGGATTGGCACTCTCTGGCAAGACGCAGGACAGTGTCTCTGTCATTGTAGTTTGAGAGACGCGCAACAATGGGGCATGCTGGAGTGCTGGGTGGGGGGGACGCGGCCCCAGGGATCGATGGGCCCTCTCAACAATGAAGACCGGGGACAGCAGCTTGCTGAAAAGCTTGCGGAGCACGGTTTCCAAGAAATCTTCCATTTTGGTGACGTAGTGGACTCCGGGATCCCTGAGATTGTTGTGCCTTGATCCCGCCTCAAGATCTTTTTTAGCTTTAATCAGTTCTAGAATTTTGTCCATACACAACAGGTGTTCTTTGGAGTCTGCTTGGGCATCTTTTGCATTGCATCTGAGACGCAGTTTCCAAGATGATCCAATCTGAGGTCGTGTTTGTCCACCCTTTGTTTCATGTTGTCTAGACGGTTGGTAAGGATGTCCAGCTTCGTGTCAATGGCCTTAACAATATTCTTGACATCGACAAGCAACTCCTTAAGGTCTATATCCTGTTGAGCGCATCCCTCCAAACGCTCCAGAGATGTCTCCGAACAGGGCTTTTGCCCCACAAGCCTTGTCAGTCACCTGCCCTCGAAGGTTTGTTTACATTGGCAAGCGTCATGTTTGCCCATGGTTGCGGACGGCCAGATAATTACAGAGGTGGTAAGCAGCAAAATAGGTCCCCCCGCAGCACCTCTCCACTTAGCTGCAGTGGATCTCCCGCTTATGCCCATTGAAGTTCCGGGGTACGGATCCTTAGCGGTCTGATAAGTATTGGGTTGGTTGTCCGTGTACTGGGCCCGCCTCACCCCGGGGAATCCTTCCACGAGCAGGCACAGGGCCACACGGGCTGTAGTGGGTACCAACGGGCATGAGGTTGATGACATAGCAAGGGTGTGTCACGATACGCCACAGATAGGTGTTCCAGTTGGAGCTGCTTTGGTGAGGTCACCCAGATGTGTAGGAGGTAGGGTGTTATGCACAGTAGTGAGCGATGGAAAATATTGTACGCCCACAGTTACATTGCACGAGCAGGGGGATGGCCTGTCAGGGCATATGAGTGGTGTGGTCAACTATTTCAGTCAGCACTGCATAGGGGGAGTGTAGGCGGGCGGTAATATCCATGAAACTCCTGTTTTGGCATTGGAGCCCCTCCACACCACGGGTCGGCCCTCCAGAGTCTCAATGCAGGATTGTACAGGCCCCCAGCTGACAATACAGAAGTAGTGCGACATATGGTGTTGCTGGTTAGTGTATACAAGTACTGAAGAGTCCAAGAGGATCCCCATCGAGCTGGGCCAGCAAGAGTCAGTTCTTGCTGAAGCCAGTAGGGAAAGCCAATGTCATCCGCAGCACCTGACTGGTAGGAGCAATGTACAGCGGGGAATGGAGGCAGTGCTGCTATGTGCTGAGGCCTGTGTAGCCAAAGGGTTATAAGGTACTCATGGTGCTGGCGATGGCAGTCCCCCCTCTGCATCCAATGATGGGCTGGCATGCAGGTGGCACATGGGAGGCAGGGTTGGTGTGTAGTGTAGGGTGGTGTCACTTAGCGCAGGCCCATCACTTGGTCCTTCAGGCCAAACGGGTCCATGCAGGACTGTCACACTCTGCCCGCCAGACCATTGCAGGCGACAGTCAGGCCACGACACCACAGGAAACAGGGGTGTAGGCAGTGATCTGTGCCTTTGCTAGGAGTCCACTCTGATGCTGGCAATAAGTCTTCAATGTGGGCCGCGCTCCGTGTAGGAGGCCTCAGCCAATGTCCTGTAATTTGGTCACCACACAAGTACTAATCGGTCGCAAATTGCCCGTGGCGATTCAGCAGGGGTGCCCGCAATCGCTATGACCAGGGTCTATGGCAGGTCTACTGCCCAGGATTATTTCAGCTTTAGGAATCAGATGGCAGAGCCTCTCTAGCGAGAGGCAATTTTGCAGTCTGGCTAGGTTCACCCCCAAAGTCCCATGGTTTAAGGACATCAGAAGTGCACTGAGGTCCCTGGGGCTAAAGAGTCTAACTCCTTTACCAGAATGGTATCAGGAGCATGTATCTGTTGAAACCGTATGTGGAAGTAAAAGCACTGAGTTTATCAATTTAAAATGTCTCCCTATGTACAAAGGCCCAATTGATGAGATTACATCCTCTTTGGTCCGGAAACTGTATTTACAGTTTTGGTATCTGTCTCTACTCACTAGGGGCCAGATGTAGGAGCCATTTACCGACCGGTAACGGCCGATTTCGGCCGTTACCGACCGGTAAATGGGTTTTCGGTATGTAGGGGCACTTTTTTACAGAATTGGGAAATTTACCGAATCGGCATGTCTGTGTGCCACATGGCGCACATGTCAATTTTTGGGGTGCCAGAGGGTGTCAAAGCGACACCCCCTGCACCCTTGCTAAAATCGGTATTTACCGATTCTGTAATTTCAGAATCGGTATTTCCCATTGATTCCTATGGGCTTAACAGCCCATAGGAATCAATAGGAAATACCGAATTGGTATTTACCGAATCGGTAAATACCTATTTTTAACGATTCGGTATTTCCACATCTGGAAATACCTACATCTCCCCCCTTCATATTTACCGACTCTTAAATACCGAATCGGTAAAATTCGGTATTTAAGAGTCGGTAAATATGAATTACCTACATCTGGCCTTAGATCTTTTTGCAAAAAGTGGGCAAATGCCCAATCTGTGGGAGATCCCCAGCAGTTGTAACCCGTATAGGCGAGTCGGGTATGTGGAATAATATCGTGTGTGTGTGGGGGGGAGAGAGGGGGGAGGGAAACAGAAGAAGGGGCAACGTGGGGAGGGGGTGTATACTCGATTCCTCTTTTGGTGCGCCACATCCCTAGTTTCAGCGGTAATCCTTTAATCCAGCTCAGTGTCAGCACAGGCTTCCAATTTCAAAAACATTGCATTCCATTCCATTGATATGGGAGTTTTGCGGAGGCCTCTGCGTTCCTCCCTCTGCAGTTCCGTGCCCTCTGCCTTCCCCCATCTTAATACCTCCCTATGCCAGTCCTCAGGGTCCAGGGGTCTAGCTGATTTCCACCTCGTCGTGAGTGTTCTCTTAGCCAATAGTAGGGCCATATCAGTAAAATGTGTAATGACGCTTTTTTTCTTTTCGGCAGGGCCCAAGCCCAATATGCTATATGTCAGAGAGATGTAGGGCCTGGCGGGTGCTACCACTGTTAATATCTTGTGTTCTGTTTCCCAGTAGTATCCTATCTTAGGGCAGTCCCATAACATGTGTATTAGTCCGGCGTCATCAGCCCTGCATCGGGGGCACGTGTCTGCTGTTGCGGGGAACATGGCATGTAGTCGGTGTGGGGTGAGGTACGCTCTATGCATGACCATTAACTGGATACATTTAAGTTTAGGGTTCCGTGAGACCTTTTTGGGGAACCTCAGGATCCTTTCCCATTCCTTGTCTCTAAGAAGTACATTAAACGGGGCAGCACTACCATCTTTGAGATTGCCACCCTCCCTGCCACTGACAATGGTAATGTACTCCAGAACTTCACCTGTGTCCTGAGGGCATGAATCGCCGTCCCCAAGTTACAGTCTAATATGTCCTGGACGTCTCTGTAGATTTGTATCCCTAGGTATTTAAAGGTCGTAGGTGCCATCTGGAATCTGTGTGGGGGAAACTGTATCTGCGTGTCCCCTGTAGTGGCAGTGAAACAATAGCCATACGATTTAGTTTCATTAATCGCAAGGCCCGATATTACCCGGAAATCATCAAATATCTCCGGTACAGGATCGAGACAGCCCCGCATGTCCTTAATGTATAGGATTATGTCATCCGCGTACGCTGATACCACGTGCGTCACTGTGTTTCCCATTATCCCTCTCTGCAAGGCGAGAGTCCGGAGCTTATGTAGTAGAGGTTCTAATGCTAATATAAACAGTAGGGGTGACAGTGGGCAACCCTGGCGAGTGCCTTTAGCTATCCTTAATGATCCGAAAATACATTTATTAGTGCGTATGCGGGCTGTTGGGTGTAGGTATAATAAAGTCACCCATGCTATGAAGTCGTGCGGTATTCCAAATTTACTGAGCGTTGCAAACATATAATCCCATCTCAGGGAGTCAAAGGCCTGCTTTCGATCTAAAGAGATGCATCCCTCTGCACTGTTCTTCGCTCCCTCGTGTAGCATTATCTGACTTAACCTCCTTAGGTTCATCGCTGTACTCCGACCTGGCACGAAGCCACATTGGTCTGGGTGTATCAGTTTTGGGATATATTGGCCCAGCCGTGCCGCCAAAATCTTACTAAGGATTTTGTAGTCCGTGTTTAGAAGCGATAACGGTCTGTAATTTGCTAATTGTAGTCCATCCCTACCAGGTTTTAAGAGGGAAACTATCAGCGCCTGCAGGGTCGTAATCGGCAGTGCGTGTGACTCCAGTGATTCCCGGTACAATATATGCAATTGTGGAGCGAGTATGTCAATATAAGACACATAGAACTCAGCTGGTAAGCCATCAGTCCCAGGGGTTTTGTTCCGTGGCAAAGCTCTAATTGCCTGTCTGATTTCTGCGATCGTTATTGGCCGTGCTAAATCGTCTCTCTGTACTGTCGTGAGCTGTGGGATAGGTAGATCTGCCATAAAGGACTCATATTTCGCGCCCGATAGCGGAGGGTGTGACCCGTATAGTGCCGTGTAGTAATTCTGGAATGTGGCATTTATGTCTAGTTGTGTCCTGACCGGTATCCCATGTTGATCATTCACCTCTATTATTGAGGTATACATAGGTGTGCTTCGTACCAAACGTGCTAGCAAAGGTCCCGACCTATCAGCTTGAGTGTGTTGTCTGCATGTGTATTCTCTATAGCCGACTACCCTTAGGTCCTCGAGCAGTTCTGCGTGCTGGATGTGGGCCTCCTGAAGTTGTGTGAGATGGTCGTTCGTACCCGCTGCCTCACTCTCCAACATTGCCAATCTCCCCTCCACTTCCTTAAGTTGTCCCACCACTGATTGTCGAATTCCCACCTTGGCACTCATCGCTACCCCCCGTATGGTCACCTTAAAGGCGTCCCATTCTATTTGCCTGGAGCTAGCTGTGCATGTGTTTTCAGTAAAAAACCTTGTGATGGCATCTGATAGTGTGGACCTGAATACCGAATCCTCCAGTAACTCCGGCGGTAGTCGCCATGTCGGTATCGGAGTCGGAATCCTTCCCCAGTGCATCATTAGTTCTACCGGGTTGTGGTCGGAAAATGTTTTCCCCATGTGGGTGGCAGATTCAATTGACCCCAGTAAAGCATTAGAGCAGAAGATGCGGTCTATCCTGGTGTGTAATTTGTGGGGTGGGGAATAAAAGGTGTATTCCTTGTGTGACGTGTGCTTGCTTCTCCATGCATCCGTTATGTTCCAGCTGGTCGCCCATTGTGCTAGCGCTTCGGCCTGTTTCCTACTTTCCGTTGTGTGTAGTGGGGGATGGGACCTGTCAAGAGATAGATCTAGGACTGCATTATAGTCCCCTCCTATGATCCAGTTATACTCCGACCAGTCAGATAGAACCTTGCTAAGGGTGGCAAGGGACTTCATCTGGTCTGTATTAGGTGCGTATATACTGCCTAGCACTACAGATGAACCAACCAAAATCCCATGTACAAACACATACCGCCCCTCTTTGTCCACTCGATGCTCTATCATTTTGAAGGGGACAGAATTTTTAAGCCAGATAGCCATCCCCCGGGAAAACGCGGAGTAATTGGTAGCAAACAATTGACCCTTCCACTTCCTATGCAGCTTAGCGCCCTCCGACTCGTTGAGGTGGGTCTCCTGTAAGTACGCTATAGTTATCTGTCTCCTGTTGAGTTGCGCTAAAATTCTATGTCGTTTGTGCACGGATCCCATACCCCGCACATTCCAGGTGCATATCTTATGTGTTATGAGTCACCATGGCAATGTGTAGGTGCTACATGTGTCAAACCCAGTACAATCAGTGCGCTATACATGTCAATGTGTGTTACAAGTGCCTGAACTTTACTAAACTCCCTAACTTTAAGGTCCCCATCCAGTAAGAGCTGAAGACCGAACATCAGAACCCAACGTGGGTAACAAGTAAACTTAAGCGTGCCTGCGCCCTGGGGGGTGTGGTCGGCTACACGCACTCACAAGTTATCTGCTAAAAATCTCAGCATTCTACCCTGTTCTTAATATGAACCCTGTTCCCTTCATGTCCACCTCCGCATTTGTAATCATACATTCATACGTTACCAATCGGTGTCTTCAACATTAACAGTCAAAATTTGTTCGCCATTTGTGCAGTGATTTTTGGGAACAATTGCAAACTAGTGTCTGAGTCCGACACTTCCGTGCGCGATTCAGAGAGACTGTCCATGCCCGGCTTATCTCGGACATCATGCGCTGCCAGTGCAACCGTCGTCAACAAAGCCGCTTCTGCAATAGACCCTGTTCTGCTCTGCATCCGCTCCCCACTCGCTCCGGACGTCCCAACAATGATGTCCCTTGGGATTGGCTGCAGTTCTGTTTGGCGAGAGGGTCTGTCCTCCAGGTCGTCTGTCATGGGCTCTTGCGTGTTGGGTGTCGGAAGTGTCACTTCCATCCATTCTGAGGCTTCCTTGGGGGTGTCGAAAAAGTATGTTTTGTGTTCATATATGACTTTTAGGCGTGCTGGGAATAGGAGTGCATATTTCAAGTTGCGATCCCGTAGCGTGTGTTTCACTCCCAGGAAAGTCGATCTAGTTTTCTGGACTGCCGGTGTGAAGTCGGGGTATATAGATATCGTCCTATTTTCATACTTCAAAGGAGCATTCTCCCTAGCTGCCTTTAGTATCGAGTCCCTATCCTTATAGTGTAGTAGACGCGCAATCAGAGGACGCGGTGGTGCTCCCGGTCTGGGCGGTCTTGGAGGTACTCTGTGCGCACGTTCCACACTGTATAGCGGGGTGAGGTCCGCTGGTGCGACCACAGTCTTCAACCAGTCTTCCACAAACTGTGTGGGGTTTCTCCCCTCGCTGCGTTCCGGAACGCCCAGGATGCGGACATTATTTCGGAGCGAACGTCCTTCCGCATCGTCCACCCTATCTCGCAGACTCCTGAGCTGACGTTCCAAGTCCTCAAGTCGCGTGGAGTCTTCCGTCTGTTGCGGTATCAGATCATCTAGTGCAAGCTTGTGTTCCGTGACTTTCTCCGCCAGTTTGTTGTGGTCAGCTTTAAGGATGGACAACCCGGTTGACATCGCATCCATTCGTGATTCCAGCGCTTCTCTGGAGGCCCTTATTTCTGTTAAGATGAGGTCCAACTTGGCCTCCTGGGAGTCCTTGCCCGACGGCGGTATTATGGTATTATTTCATTGTTAGAAGAAGCCAGAGGGTCTTCAGAACCAGTAGAGTGTAGCTCAGTGTTCGCTACTGGGTCCGGCTGTTTGAGCCTGTTGCGTCCCATTTTAGGTTCTCGTTTTGTTCACCAGTCTTTCCTAAATAGCGCTCAGCTCACTTCTCTGGGGACACCGGCGCTCTTCGTACCCGTCTCCAGATACCGGAGGGTCTCTGACCCGGACTCAGTGTGAGCACCCCACTTGGTGGCGATTGGTGTTGCTGTATTTTGTCCCCGTTCACCTCGCAGTGTATTCCTCGTGACACGCCTATAGCCCGGACACCGTTCGTGCTGTTACTTCATCTGGGGGGGGGTTGTGAGATTCTCCCGTGTGTAGCCCCCAGCGGCACAGGGATCTCGTCGCCTCCACCTGTTGTTGCACTCGCCTGCACGGCAGGATTATGATCGAGTTTCCTCCACCTGCCCAATATGTAGCCCAATATGCAGCCTCTCCATGTGGCGTGGCAGGTGATGTTCCCCCAGACTCATAGACGGATTCCGTCAGTGAATTAAGTCTGTGTTGTTCTCCTCCAAGCTCACTGCAGTGGTTCGAGTTCCTCGTGTCAATCTCCACTATTACAACCCGCGCTGACGTGCGGCGGTAGTGCACTCCGCTAGTGAATGCCTTGTATCCCACAGTATAGGGCTCAGCGACACCTCTGGCAGCCATCTTCATCTGGCAAGTTAGTTCCCTTTCTGCATCACACGCTTCCATTTTACACCATCTGAATCATTCAAGATGGCACCCGCAGTTACTCACGGTGACCTCATCAGTGGTAGGTCCGACGGAGGCTCCCACTCGGAAGGCGGCCGTGTCCGATCACTATACGGTTCTCCCTCCGCTCACCAGAGTTCTCCAGTGTCTTCTCTCCGCACAGAGCACTTGTCCAATGCCGCTTCTTCTCCACTGTTCATTGGGGTGACGTCCTACTCTTCTCCGCTCTTGCTCCGGACTCCCGGTCAAAAGCGTTCTTTTGTCCCCTCTCTGTGCCCGCTCTGGGCTTAGTTAATCGTTGCGGAGGGTCCGGGCATAAGCGGCATCACTCGCTCTGGAGTACCTCCCGGTGACCTCCGGGCGCCGTCTGGATGTCACGTCGCCTCTGCAGTACGCTGACCGGCTCCCCCTCTCACCGCAGTCCGCGGCTTCTTTCCCGTAGTTAGGCCGCTCCGCACCAACTGGTCGGCTACGCTTTTCAGGGGCCTCGACTGCCGTTAAAATTATTCCTGCTCCGCACAGACCCGTCTTGCTTCAGTGGAGCGGAGGTGAGAGTCCGATAGGGACAGGGATCACAGGATTTTCAGCTTATTTACAGGGCACGGGACGGAGCTAACTCAGTTCAGGTCTGCCATGCTTGGCCGGTAGCCACGCCCCCCAGCTACCAGATATAAACATGGCGTTAAAAATAGCTGTAAGAGGGATTGCTATGGTTTCCGGTAATAGATGTAAACATTTTTTTTGGGGGGGGGGCAGGGATCGAAAGGGGAGCCTGCATTAATTGGGCCAATTATTCTTGTCAGCTGTTTGATGGTCAAAGCAGTGAAAGAGGACAGAATAGAGGATGTTACTCCAGCTGTAGGTTGTATTCTACTTAATTGGATAGGAGTCTGTGCCGAGCAATTAGTCTAATGCAAAAGGGTATCATTAACAGCCTTGACCTTGAGTTGAAAGGTTTTTGCTAGGGAGTTGCAAAACTCTTGACTGGCAGAGGTATCTTGTGGGGCTGGAAGTTTGGACAGGTTTTTTACCGTGGCAAATAAAGTTTTAGGGCATCTATTGGCTGCTCCAATTTTCTTTGTGAAATAAGGAGCCTTCTCCGTAAGGATAAGGTTCTTATTCACATGAAGGGATTCTTTGTATTTGCTTTTAGTGAGTGCGTTGTCATTGAGTCTCCATTTTCTCTAGTTTACGACAGTTGTTTCTGGGCTCTGAGCGTGTCGTTGAACCTATGTTCTGAGGGGACGCATCTAAAGCGTCAACTGTTTTTTGGTGGGGCCAATTCTTTCATACCTGAGTCCAGCCAAGAGTGGTAATTCACCACCGCTGAATCCAGGTCTGTAGACAATTTCAGAGAGGTTTCTAAAAGGCGAGATTTGAGCCGATTCACTTCTATTTTATTCCAGGGATGACTAATAAAAGATTCTCCTGAGTGTTTGGTGCATGGCCTTTGGGGCAGTGAAATTTCAAAGAGGACTGCATTATGATCATACTGGGGCACAGGGAGAGAACTGGTCCAACTTAGATGAGGGTTATCAGTAAAAATCCCATCTAGACAGTGACGTGCAACTTGCGCGAGCCTTTGACCAGCTGGTGTAGACCTACACTGGCTATCTGACCGAGAAGCACTACTGTGTTCGGGTTCACTCTTCTCATTCCTTGTTTACCCCATCTGTCTGGTTCTCACATCCATCTCTCCTCTTTCCTCACGCTTCTTTTTATGTTTTCTTTCTTACGCCTATCTTTCATGCTTTACACCTCTGCCTGCTTCCTTCTTTTCCACTGTTCTTTCCTACTCCTCCAGTTAGTGTCTGCACACTGTAATCAATACCTAATACAATAGTGCAATGATGGTTTAAACACTTGAGAATATTTTGTATTTTGAGCAGTACTGCTATCACCCCACAGAACTATGTATTCTGAACTGAACTGCCCAGCACAATTCTCACTCAGACGCCTTGTCAAACTGTAGCATGCAATCTTCTCCAGACAGTGGAACCAAACATTGCAAACATTGCTCACCAGGCTTTCTGGGCCATTGGCCCAGCAATCAATCTCTCCCTTATCACTCCGTATCACCCTGCCAGACAGCTGCGCTCAACCTCGGCCACTCTGACAATAGTACTCAAAATAAAGAGAACTAGAGCGGGAGGCCGCTCTTTCTCCTATAATGTGGCTAGGATGTGGAACGCTCTTCCCCAACATCTAAGATCTAACCCAGACCGTACCTCATTCCGTAAGCAGCTGAAAACGCTCCTGTTCAATACACAGTAGCTGTGCTGGTTATATCCTCTCTAGCAACCGCTTTCCTCAGCTTCAATCTCAGCGCTTGGACGCCTCAGGGCAGCTATGTGCGCTTTATAAAAATCATTTTCATTTCAAATGGGTTGACTTTAATATGCATGAGACAGGTTGTAATTGTGACCCACTGCGATTGGCTAGAGTTAAAGGCAAGGGGACCTGCTGGGGTCAGCAGACCACCATGTCTGTGATTGCTTTTAAAGGAAGTTATTTTTTTTTATTTTTTTATGCCCCCATCCCTTTTTTCTTCAGTAGAACCTTTTTAAGGGTAGGCAGGGTGTCAGGATCTAGGTCCGTACCGCGCCTACCTGAACAACAACTCCCATGACCTACGGGCCACGAACTACAGGTCCCATGCTCCTTTGCTGTAAACAGGATATAGCGGGGCGGGACTAAGGAACAGTGCTCGTGATTTTGTTCGTTCCGGAGGATTCATCTGTTTCCCGTTATTTTCCTGAAAGCCCTGTACGCGTTGGAACAGAGAACTCTGAGGTTCCAGTTGCGCATAGAAGGTAGAACAGTCGGGTAATGTGTTCGCGCTACTAGCGCATTGTTTGTGTTATCTGGTACCAGCTCGGGGAAATTCCGCCCGAGTCATTTCTGAGCCTCGCGGCTGCGAGGAACATTCACAGTTCTTGTTTTGGAACTATAGTGTTGGTTTGCTTAACAGATGCCAACAACACCCGGATGGGGGTTGTATGTTTTGATCTAGTGACGGATTGCAGGGGGGAGTCCTCCGCAATGCCGGCACGAAAACGTGCTACAGGATGTTGACTTAAACCTAGCGGATTACAAATACTAAAGGGGATGTTAGTAGTGCCTTAACTACATCATGCCGTGTTTAGTTTATCTTGGATACTAGAGGTTCTATCTGGGACATACTTTACGTTTCCCTAGCAGAGGAGGAATCTGCTTGTTTAATTTGAGTTGAATTCCGTCAACACTCCTTTACTGAGGATTTGATTACTGAAGTCTTCGTTTTATTTTGGAGTGTTCATATAAAGAGTTAGCCTAAATTACATTGTAGGGTATGTATCCAGAGTGACAGCTTAATATAGGAAGGTCATTGTTTCATTGCCTTTCGATAACCGTGCTTCTTGTGTTGTGCAGGGCAGGAGGGACAAAGAAGACACTGCTGTATGAAGGGGCAAACACGTGTATTATTACAGGTGAATCAGGTTGCGTTACATGTAGTGAGAATGTAATGAGAGTAGCATTTAGAACATTATTAATGCGTGTGTATTTCTCTTGCAGCTTCTTTTCCCCCGCTGTCCCTTCCTTCTATCTTTTCCTTTGGGTTTTTTCCCCTTTTGGGGTTTTTCCCTCACCGTATCACCTGAACACCCTGTGATATACAGTCGGGGTGTTCGGGAGGTCCGGAGGTGGAGCATTTCTTCTGTATGCGGATCCTGCGGAGTGCGATCCTGACAGAATCACGAGCCCAAGAATTTCACTCTGCCTGATCCGTGTGTGGGGGTAATGGCGTCCATGGAGGATGTGTTGCATGCTCTGGTATTGGTGCAGCAGGAGTTGGCCGCCTCTAAGGCAGAGACTGCTGCCTTACGGGAGAAGGTGGATCGGTTGGGGGGTAACCCTTTTAATGCTTCTGCCGCAGCCTCCTCTGTACAGGTTACAGTACCACCACCCATCCCTTTGGCTAATCCTGAAAGGTTCTCAGGTGACCCACGAAAGGTGCAAGTGTTCCTGACTCAAGTTCTTATGCACTTTTCATGTAAGCCATCTTCTTTTCCTACGAACCATTCTAGGGTGGCATTCACTATTTCATATCTAGTGGGGGATGCGGCAAATTGGGCAGTGCCCTTAGTAAAACGTGATGACGCTATCCTGTCAGATTGGTCCGCCTTTAGAACGGAATTTGAGAGGGTTTTTGACCGGAGGGCTACGTCTTGTAGTGCAGATCGAGAACTTCTAGAATTATGACAGGGTAAGGGAGAATTGGTTCCTTATTTGACTGCCTTCAACAGGTTGGTGGCCGAAGCGGAATGGCCAGAGGAGAAAAGGATGTCCCTTTTTTACCTAGGGTTAAAAGAGGAGTTGAAAGACGTGGTGGCTCAGGTGGATCCACAGCCCACTACATATGTGGACATGGTGAATCTGGCGTTAAGATTGAATAGCCGTTTAACAGAGCGAGGGGGTAGCAGAAGACGTTGGGACAAAGGAACTTATAGTTATGAAAGAACCCCTCGCAAAAGTCCGGGCGGATCAGAATCCGCTCCTGAGCCTATGGAGATCGGAGCTCTTAGGGCTCCTTTGTCAAGAGAAGAGAGAGAAGTGAGGCGAGTACAGGGCTTATGCATGTACTGTGGGAAGAAGGGGCACTACGTTAGGGAGTGCCGCTCCAAACCCAAGACTTCGGGTAGCTTTAACAGGTTCAAGAAGGTGGCGATATCTTCGAATATGTCAGACATAGCAGCGAGGGAAGAAAACAAAACCAGGGCTGAAGGGGGACAGGAATGGAAACTCACCTCGCTGTCCTCTGCAGGACCAGAGGAAACTGAAGCGCATCTTGTGGTGGTTATGACTATAGAAAGTGGTCATGAGCAACATCAGGTTATGGTGATGTTGGATTCTGGAGCCACAGGCAATTTTATAGACGATGGCTTAGTAAAACGTTTAGCGTTGCCTCGTGTCCCAAGAAAGAACCCTGAAGACGTTTTGGCGGTTGATGGGCAACCGTTAACATCAGGTCAAATAACTGAAAGAACCAGTGAAGTAGGTTTGTCTTTGGTGTTGCAGGGATATGTGCATTCAGAGACTCTGACACTAAATATCATCGCTGCACCTCAATATGAGGTCATTCTAGGCATGCCTTGGTTGCATAGACACAATCCGGTGGTGGACTGGAAGACAAAGACCTTCCGTTTTGTACCCGAATTTTACCAGGATCATTTAGTACCATGTGTTCCGGCTCATGTTGCGGTGTTAACAACCCCGTTTTTGGCGGCTTACCTCCTCACAGGGAGTATGACTGCCGCATAGATCTGGTGGAAGGGGCTACAATACCAACATGCAGAGTATACGCCTTGTCCGTGCCTGAAACCACCCACTTGAAAGAATACATCGACCACTACATGAGTTTGGGGTTCATCAGGCCTTCCCGCTCTCCAGCGGCGTCTCCCCTGTTTTTCATTGCAACGGCTAATGGAGACTTGAGAGCGTGTGTAGATTACCGCGTATTAAATAAAAAACAAAATACGCAATCGTTACCCTCTTCCCCTCATTTCAGTCTTGCTCGACCAGGTGAGAGAGGCCAATATTTACACCCGTTTGGACTTACGTGGGGCTTATCACCTGGTCCGTGTAAGAGAGGGGAACGAGTGGAAAACGGCGTTCAAGACAAGATTCGGTCTTTATGAATATTTGGTCATGCCCTTCGGGCTTTGTAATGCTCCGGCAGCATTTCAATTTTTTATAAATGATGTGTTAAAGGAGTATGTGGATCGGTTCGTGGTAATGTACATTGACGACATACTCTCAGGATGTCTCATGTCATACCGCCCATGTGTGTAAGGTTCTGGACAAACTGAGAGAGCATAGGTTGTATGTAAAGCTGAGCAAATGCGAATTTGGGGTACAAGAAGTGGAGTTCTTGGGTGTGAATCTTAGTCCTCATGGCCTACAGATGTCTGAAAGAAAAGTACAGGCAGGTCAGGATTGGCCAGCCCCGAGAAACGTGAGAGAAGTGCAGAGTTTTTTGGGATTCGCGAATTACTATCGCCGATTCATTCTGCACTTCTCTCAGACAGCGGTTCCCATCACAAAGCTGTTAAGAAAGGGATCACTTTTTGTATGGACTTCTGAGGCTGACAAGGCTTTCCAGGCCTTGAAAAGAGCCTTTACCACCGCACCAGTGTTGGCACACCCTGTACTGGAAAGACCCTTCATAGTTGAAGCGGATGCTTCGGATGAAGCCTTAGGGGCGATACTATCCCAGAGAGATTCAGACAATGGTCAGCTCCATCCTGTTGCTTATTTGTCAAAGAAATTGAGCCCTGCGGAGGTCAATTATACTATAGCAGAGAAAGAACTGTTGGCTATTAAAAGAGCGTTTCAAGAATGGAGGCCTTACCTCTGGGGGGCTAGTCAAGCGGTGACCGTATATACCGATCATCGGAATCTCCAATATATGACCTCAGCGAGACATTTAACGCAAAGACAAATGCGGTGGATGCTGTTCTTTTCTGAATATAATTTTGTGGTAACCTTTCGTCCTGGTGTAGAGAACAGGAAAGCAGCATGAGGAAGAACAGTAATCCATCATCCCTCCTACCAAGGTAGTGTGTGTGGTTCGCGCTGAGAGGTTTTTGGGAGACATTAAGAGTTCCAGGTCTTTGGGATCTTGGGAGCGTTGGGCTGCTAAGAAACCTGGCAGGAAGGTGAGACAGGGGTTGCCCTTTCAGGGGGAGAGCTTGTTTTTGCCTACTGAGGAATTGCGGAGGAAAGCCTTTAGCTGGTGTCATGATATTCCATCAGCAGGACATCCAGGGGTTACCAAGACTGTGAGACTGCTTAGAAGACATTTCTGGTGGGAGTCCTTGGTCTTGGATGTTTCCCAATGGGTAGGGAAGTGTGAGACTTGTGCCAGAGCAAAAGGAGAGTACACCAAACGAAAAGGACTCTTGATGCCTATGCCCAACCCTGTTCGCCCTTGGCAGAACATAAGTCTGGATTTCATAACAGGCTTACCTTTGGATCAGGGAAACTCAGCGGTTTTGGTGGTTGTGGATAATCTAACGAAGATGGGACACTTTATACCCTGTGTAAACCTCCCCACGCCAGGTCAAACCGCTCAATTGCTGGCTTCTCAGGTCATAAGATTACATGGCGTTCCACGAGTAATTGTATCAGACAGGGGACCTCAGTTCATCGCTCGCTTTTGGCAAATGTGGTGCAAGGCATTGGGCGTTGAGTCAGCGCTCTCTACCAGCTTCCATCCCCAAACAGATGGACAAACTGAACATCTAAACCAGACCTTAAAGAAATACTTGCGCTGTTCCTCTGAGGCAGCCCATGAATCCTGGGTGGATTTACTATGGATGGCTGAGTTGGCATATAACAATTCATGGCACTGTTCGACAGGTATATCGCCTTTTAAGGCTAACTTTGGTTATGATGCCAACACTTTGCCGATAGACATCCCCGCTGATTTGAACAACCAGCCCACGGTGAGGGAACGTGTTATGGCTTTAAGGAAGGTGCATAGGGGGGTTCAAAAACATCTGATGAAAGTGAAAGAGGTGTACAAGAGATGGGAGGACAAACACCGTGCTCCGGGTCCTCTGTTCCAGGTAGGAGACAGGGTGTGGCTCTCAACAAGGTACATTTGTTTCAAGTTGAGGAGCATCTTCCATCCACGGTTCATTGGTCCTTATCCCATAGTGCGTCAAGTCAATCCTGTGGCGTACAAGTTGAAGTTGCCTAATTCATTGAGAATACATCCAGTGTTTCTTGTGCAGTTGTTGAAAAGAGCTCTCACATCTCGTAAAAAGGCGCCGCCTCCCGTAGACTGCGAAGGCGGTCTGGAGTACGAGGTGAAGTCTATTCGTGACTCTAAACGGTGTAGGGGGGTGCTTTGGTATTTGGTTTCGTGGAAAGGTTATTCAACTGAGGATGACTCTTGGGAGCCTTGGCACAATGTGCATGCCCCCAGGGCGGTCAGGTCTTTCCATGCAAGGTTTCCCGCCAAGCCAGGACCTAGGAGGTGCCTGGGAGGAGGGCGTACTGTCAGGATCGAGGTCCGTACCGCGCCTACCTGAACTACAACTCCCATGATCTACGGGCCACAAACTACAGGTCCCATGCTCCTTTGCTGTAAACAGGATATAGCGGGGCGGGACTAAGGAACAGTGCTCGTGATTTTGTTCGTTCCGGAGGATTCATCTGTTTCCCGTTATTTTCCTGAAAGCCCTGTACGCGTTGGAACAGAGAACTCTGAGGTTCCAGTTGCGCATAGAAGGGAGAACAGTCGGGTAATGTGTTCGCGCTACTAGCGCATTGTTTGTGTTATCTGGTACCAGCTCGGGGAAATTCCGCCCGAGTCATTTCTGAGCCTCGCGGCTGCGAGGAACATTCACAGTTCTTGTTTTGGAACTATAGTGTTGGTTTGCTTAACAGATGCCAACAACACCCGGATGGGGGTTGTATGTTTATGATCTAGTGACGGATTGCAGGGAAAAGTCCTCTGCAATGCCGGCACGAAAACGTGCTACAGGATGTTGACTTAAACCTAGCGGATTACAAATACTAAAACGGATGTTAGTAGTGCTGTAACTACATCATGCCGTGTTTAGTTTATCTTGGATACTAGAGGTTCTATCTGGGACATACTTTACGTTTCCCTAGCAGAGGAGGAATCTGCTTGTTTAATTTGAGTTGAATTCCGTCAACACTCCCTTACTGAGGATTTGATTACTGAAGTCTTCGTTTTATTTTGGAGTGTTCACATAAAGAGTTAGCCTAAAGTACATTGCAGGGTATGTATCCAGAGTGACAGCTTAATATAGGAAGGTCATTGTTTCATTGCCTTTCGATAACCGTGCTTGTTGTGTTGTGCAGGGCAGGAGGGACAAAGAAGACACTGCTGTATGAAGGGGCAAACACGTGTATTATTACAGGTGAATCAGGTTGCGTTACATGTAGTGAGAATGTAATGAGAGTAGCATTTAGAACATTATTAATGCGTGTGTATTTCTCTTGCAGCTTCTTTTCCCCCGCTGTCCCTTTCTTCTATCTTTTCTTTTGGGTTTTTTCCCCTTTTGGGGTTTTTCCCTCACCGTATCACCTGAACACCCTGTGATATACAGTCGGGGTGTTCGGGAGGTCCGGAGCTGGAGCATTGCTTCTGCATGCGGATCCTGCGGAGTGCGATCCTGACACAGGGGTTCCATTGGACTATTGCCTATTCCTAACAAACATTTTTGTCAACATTCTCAAAGGGCAAGGGGTCATCTGGAGACCACTTCCCCATTGCGAATGACTTAACACCAATTTGGAGTAAACATTTTAACGTTTTGCGACTGGATTTTGGTCACAAAACATTAATACATATCTTCAAGATTCAGTATTTGAAAGGAATGCCCTTGAAATGTGTTTCCTTAATGTTAAAATAACCATGTCACGATTCAGAAAAGCTTGTTGGATTATTATTTGATTTTTATAAATTACTAAAAGTTTTTTTAGTGATTACAAACACCCAGATTTCTTGAATCTGGGAGTATGCATCTGTAAAATCAGGCTCCAGAAAACATTATGTGATGTAAGTGCAATCACTGAGTAATATTTGATTACTGTGGGTGGTGATGGGGCACAAAGTTTGTCGGGTGAAATTAGCTGTAGACTTGAGGTGGTGATGGTGAAGCAGGCAATAACTTTTTATACAACACTTTTTTTATGTTATGAAAGTTGTAAATGGCAGTTGTTCATGTTGCACTCTTTCATCATACTTCATTTACCAATCTCAGAAGGATGTAAGACTGAGTTTGTGTTGGAGGGTTTTGAAATTGTGACCTGCAGAATACTAGAAATCTATATTAGTATTTACCTCGCAGTTATTTTCCTGATGTCAGAAAAGAAGGTGGGCTGAGAGAAGGGAGCAATCTGTTGGGACAGCCTAATGAATGTGACAAAACAATGGAACAGACAGTGAGAGTGGATTATGACAGATGAAGACAGGTATGGATAGTTTGAGTATGGTTCTTGGAAGAGGGTGAGATTAGAGGATATTGGATTGTAAGACTGGTGGCAGAACATGGACGTTTGATTGAAGTCAACAGGAAATGAGTGACACTGGATAAATGTGGAAGCACTGTTAATATAATGTAGCTGGGGTGGATCACAGTAGAATTAAATTATTTAGTTGAGAGAAGGAACACGTTTTTTCCCCCAGTGTTTTTTATGGTGCAAACTTGAACAAAGGCATCAGGTGTCAGAGTGCTTTACATGAGCGCCAGTTGCGTTACACAAGGACACATTCATTTTTTAGGCTCAGGGAGATCAAGTGATTTGCCTAGAATTAAAGGATGTTGATCGTCATTGCTGAGATACAAACCCAGTTCTGAGAACGACCGCCCTGGCCGTTAGGCCACATCCTCCCCCCCACCCACCCCCCAGTTGATGTTGCCTGATGAAAGACAATACCATCAAATAGGAGACAGTTGTGAATTCATGGCATTAGCACAATCGACATGCAAGGGGATGGGCTCCAGATGGGAATATGTGCATGAGGTGTGATACAGCTGGTGGTTGGCAGGGGGTGGAAGGAGACATGACAGCTGGGAGGTGAGGTGTACAGTTGATAGGAAAGGACTTGTGGTGCATGATGGGGATTGTTGAGATAGAGATAGGTGGAAGGAGTGGATACGGGGCTAGTGAAGGCGGAGTTGGGTGACACGAAAGGGTACAAGAAAGGATAGGATTACATGAGGGGATGAATATGTTTAAGAGAAATGAGGTTTTGGTGCTCAGGCAGGATCAAAAAATGGTGATTAACCTAAACATATCCTGAAGAGGTCACAGTTAAACCTGTGTACGTTTTCTGTGGTAAGCTGAATTGAATTCCACGCCAAGTCTGCTTTTCTGCTTTAGTTTTCACCACCCCCAGGTTCCACCCATCGCTCAGTCCTAAAAGAATACCTCACTTCCTTTAAACAGCACTCATCCACAATCCTAAAAAATCCATACCACGCCTCCACCCTGCCCTTCCATGAACTCTAAATCGCTTTCTGCGTCTAAACTCCACCCAGCCATGAATCCTTGCAACCCCTTACCTACTTAAACTCCACCGAATCCTGAATGCTAAAAGCTCACCACCCCTGAACTCTACCCATCACTGAACTTTAAAAATCTTCAGCATCCCTAGACTCCGCCCATTCCTCAACCCTACATTCCCTTTCTATGCCTGAACTCCACCCATTTCTGACCACAAAAAAACCCTCTGGACCCCTAATGATTAGCAATCATTGAACCCGAAAACAAGCCACTTCTCCTAAACTCCAAGTTTAACCCCTTCTATGTGCACGTCGGCCAACAGCCGTCGCAAGCACTACCTGGTCAGTGTTGCGCACGTCCGTTGGCCGACGTGCCCCCGCCCACTCTTCAGAACTCCCGCGCTGCGGTTGAGTTAATGTAATTTGGGATTTTTGTTTAAAATTGTTCTTTTAAAATGTTTCCTTTTACTTTTTGATTTGTTTTTCCTTAAAATTGGTTTTCCAAGATTTGGTTTCCTCCAATGTGGTTTGACCATAATTCACATATATCACTCAAGATCATCTTAGAGCACATGTTCCCAAACTTTGTCGAACCACAACCCACTTTTTAGAACAATAAACGTTTGCAACCCACGTACCTTTAATGGACATGAGGTGGGGCAATTTATTTTGTAAACTAACTACAGCATCTTGTGGGAGTGCATTGTCATTTACAGGCAGGACTCACATTTTCCATTGAAATGGCCACAAAATTTGCACAGGCATACAGTTTTACTGATAAAACTATATAGCACACAAATCGTAATGGGTGGAAATCCGATTTATGTTAATATTTTTCATTTGTGCATCACCAAGTGAGTGATTTGTTTTGATCATATTAAAATCTTTGCTTCCAGTACATTTCCGAATTTTTAAAAGCTTCATTTTTGCTTTCTTAACTGCTGGATGCATATTGTTCATTTGCAGTTATTTACATTGTGTTGTGAAAAGCAAAAATGAACATCCTACATTGTAAATCAACTTAAAGAAAAAAACTCCTCTCACTTTGCAGTTAGAGAAAGAAAAGTAAAGAATCACCAGCAAATGTGGCCAGTTCAACAAAGAATTTAAAGGAATCTTTATTTATTCTGACTTTCATGACCTACCAAAAATCAGATTACAACTTAAGAGTCCCACGGAAAAGTTATCTTGGGCTCATCCTTGAGTAATTCTGAAGTAATAACAAGAGTATTCTGTAATAATACAGCCGCTTCCTGAAATATTCACAGAAGCATCCTGGAGTAATAACCGCCTAATCCTGAAATCATCATGGGATCCTCCTGCTGTAGTCAATGATCATCACATGTTTTCCACTGAAGTAATCAGGAACCTATCCTGCTGTAATCCAACCTAATCCTGAAATCATCACGGGATCATCCTGCAGTAGTACAAGATCATCACATGTTTTCTACTGAGGTAATCAGGAACTAATCCTGAAGTAGTTTCTCTGATGACTCGAGGAGTCATCTCATTTAAATATTTTGCCCTGTGGGCATACTTAAGGATGGCTTCGGATGACTTCCCCGGTTAATTGCAGAAATAACCTGGCTGAAGTCATCGGATGACTTCAGAATTACGCCAGGATGATCTTCCTTTTTGACTTGGGGGAGCACAGTCCGGGCGAAAATGGGGTTGCGAAATCACCACTTCAAGATGGGAACTGAGGCGGGAGCCAGGCAACTCCCCGACACGGAAAGCAAACTGACAGAACAGTCAGTAAATCCATAGTGCATTCAGGGCTGCGCAGACGCGCTCCTCGTCCAGTTTTAAAGGCTGGAATAGGGGATGAGTAGGAGGCATGAGGGGGATGTGGCCACAGGTGCCGCAATGCGCGAGGGCTAAAAGAGGTTTTAAATGTGTGGGCAAAGTAAAACCAAACAGGGGTCCAGCTACTCCTTGAGAGGCGTAACTACTGTCAACAAAAATCAAGTTAAAATAAAAGAGAGAAAGGCATTAAAACATAAAATGAATAAAATCACCACTCCAAGATGGCGACTGAGGCAGGAGCCAGGCAACTCCCGGCATGCTAGTGCCTACAGGGAAATCAAACTGACAGACCAGTCAGCAAATCCACGGTGCATCTGTTACCCTGTTTATTGTGTTCTGTACGTATTGTCGAATCAAGGATAGGTCCACATTTAGTTCCGTCATTTACCTCCCATGGGTAGTTCGAGATCCTCGAATCGTAAGCAGGAACCACTCTGGAAGCGTGTCCCTGCTCCCACAGCACCAATATAGTCTGCAAATGCCACCAGCTTTGTGTACTTGTCTATATTCTGCTAAACCATGGAACTGAAAGTTTTGTCTCGTACCATGCTACGGATCGGTGTTGGGGGAAAGGAGTAAATGTCTAGGGTTCGAGGAGTCGAGAGTGGCAAGGCTCACCTTTTGTTGCTGAGCCGGCTCCGTCCCCCGCACCATGCCAATAAACAAGGGAGTGCCCCAGGGCTCTTGTCTAAGCCCTACGCTTTTTAACTTATAGGTTGCCCCTCTTGACAAGATCGTCAAACCCTTCGGATTTGAAATTCTGTATTATGCTGATAACAGGCAGTTGGTCATCTCCTTTGACAAAGACCTGGTTAAACCAAAACAATGATTTGTGACAGGGATGAAATAAATTCCAGCCTGGATGTCCACCAACTACCTACAATTGAATGCAGAAAAAAACGAGATCATGCTATTCGGTAAGGTCCAATAGCTTTGGTTGTCCGACTGGTGGCCTGCAGAACTTGGCGCTGCACCAACACCTAAACTGGATGAAATGTTAACTATGAGAGAGCAGGTTCTGTCGACTGTCGGCACATGTTTTCACAGGAGGCACCTGTTGAGGAAAGCACTCCCTTTTCTTCCTCTTTCAGCGACGAAACCCTTGGTACAGGCGCTCATTATTAGAAGATGAGATTATGGCAAAGCTTTACTCGCTTCAACTAATGAGACACTACTTTCTAAACTTCAAGTTGTGCAAACAGCAGCAGCCCGTCTCATTTGCAATCTTCCTTCTGGTACAGTTCCAATACCTCTTCTGAGATCCTTACATTGGTTGCCCATGAGGAAAAGAATAATTTGTAAAATGTGCTACGTCACTCACAAGTCACTATGGTGGAAAAGCCTTGGGTACCTCAAGCTGAAGCTTAAACACTAGGGTCCAGTTAGGCTTTTGAGATCCAGTGACAAAGCATTGCTCATTGTCCAGTGCATCAGAAAGCTAAGAACAGGTGGTAGGTCTTCTTCCCTTCTTGCCCCCTCATACTGAAATGTACTGCCTTAATACATCCGCACATGTACAGATCACATTAAATTCAGAAAAAGTGCTCAAGACAGTGTTGTTCTAATTGTTAGTGTCTCCTGCTTGAGATCTGCTTTAGCACCGAGATATCCCTCCCGGGGTGAGTCAAGCGCAATATCAAATTTTAAAAAAAGGGGGTTCAGCGGAGGGCAACCCAAGAAATGGTGGAGCACTCCTCGTCACAGAGCCTCAGCCCCGTGACTCTCCTTTTATCTCTGCCCACACAGGCCCCCCTCCTATCGCAGGAACCACCACTGGGAGCAGTGGCACCAATATCAGGCTCAAGTCACATCGCCCAATGGGTGCACCCAATAGTCACATACAGTGCCCCAACCCCTGCTAGAGCCTGTCTCCCACAAGACTGTCACAGAAAGGGCTAGTCGTGAGTTGACATGCAGCCCGATGATGCCGCCAAGTGAAGGTGTACCAGCAGGAGCTAGCTGGTCTAGGAGGCATTGCGTGGGCCAAGGAGCTCCTGCAGCACAGGGAGCACTGAGGCACAGGGGCGCTCCACACTGCCCCAGGACAGCACTTGGGTTTTCAGGGGGGGGAATAAGGCACGTCTGCCTAGGTATGCAGGGTTTACCCCGCTGTCCAGGTTTCAGGTTTTAAAGTCTTTATTTCGATTTTTAACAAATCATAAAAGACGCATTAAAATACAAAAGAATTTGACTGATTCAATTTAAACAAGAAAGAAAAAAAAAAAAAAAACAGGAAAAGCAACACTATAAGAAAGATTAAACACCAAATTAAAAGAAAAATATTCAAAAAGAGGAACATTTAAGACAAATGGATAAAACCGGATTAAATTCAATTTCAATTAATGAAAATACCTGATTATTTTATAAAAAAGGTAAAATTAAGTTAAAAAGAAAACATTGCAATTCAAGTTCTTTGTAAGCGGGCCTTTTGTATGGGAAGGAAAAGAAAGGGGTATAGATGATGCAGCTAAGTCATGGAACAGTTGGCAAAAACATGGTCAAACAGATTATGATCAATTTTAGAACATCTTGGTCCTTAGGACTAAGGCATGCTGTTTTTTTAGCCTTAGGAGCCAGGCCCATCCCAAATATTTTGCCAGAGTTACTACAAAGAGTTCAGAGGTGTTAGACCTAAGCACCCGTATGGCTTCCATTGATGTTTTAAAAGGTAGTTTTTGGAACAAAGGTTTTAGCCATTTCTTTCGGGGTGCACCGTACCTTGGGCAACCAAAAGCAAATGTCCTTCAGATTCAGTATGACCTGGGCAGCATGTACAGTAGGGCGATAACCCTGTAGACCATTTGCTTAAAAAAGCGTTTAAGGGCAAAGCGCCCACTCTAAACTGATGATACAGCTTCTTGTCTAACGGACGGGTTATTACATCCCAATATGGCTCTCTCTCTAGGTCAAGTTTGAATGTTAAGAACCTGCCTGTAAGGCTGTTATGATTAGAAAGCAGAACTCTTTTTACGCGGGTTGTGGCCCAGTACAAGGATTTGAACTCATCTTTGGAAGGAAAGGCATTGGATTGAGGGGATGTCCAAAGGTGTTCCAGGCCCATATCATTAAGGATAGATTTAACAACAGAAAGCCATGGTATTTTCCCTGAGCCCCTAATGGACCTGACCTCCGCAAGTTCTTTCGCAAAGAGTGATAAATCTGGAGATGTCCATATCCGTCTCCACAGTGCCACTAGCCTAAATCTAGCCATCTCATTAATAGGTGGGGAACCAAGGTCCAAACAGAGGGGAATCGAGGGTGTTGACTGCGGGAGGCCTACTAAATTTCGAAGGAATCTGCATTGAATTTGAACAAATTAAGCAAGTCCATGTGGCCCCACAGATCCGCGCCATACAAAATGGCTGTAGAGATTTTAACATCATAGATCTTAAGGGCTGGGAGGACCCGCTTTGTAATTGACTCCTTTTGCTCTTTGATAAGACAACCAGTCAGCCTGGCAAGTTTAAGATGTTGTATATTAATCTGGTCCTTCCATCTTAGGCGACTATCGAGGGTAACCCCTAAATAGGTCATGGTATCGACCTGCTCAAGGTTTACTCCATTCATCCTCACTGAACTACGAACTGGATGGTTTTTTGTAAAAACCATAAACTTTGTTTTCCCCACATTGACTACCAAATTGTTGATGGCACAGTACTCCTCAAAGCGGTCGAGAGCCCGCTGAAGTCCGCTACGCGTTTTTGAGAGGATTAAAGTGTCATCTGCGAAGATGAGTAAAGGAAATCTCATCCCAGCCAGCATTGGTGCATCAGTGGGGGTGTCCGTAAAAAACTTGACAACTTGATCGATGAAGAGGAGGAAGAGGGTTGGGGCCAGGACACACCCCTGGCGGACACCTCGAGTTACAGGAAATGTCTCCGTCACTTGTCCCTGGCCCCCCCATCTCACCCTCGCAAAGTTGTTCTCATGGAGTCTAACAATGAGGTCTAAAAGTTCTAATGGGCACCCCAGGCTTTCAAGAACACCCCATAGCTTGGACCTTGGCACTAGATCGAAGGCGGACTTCAGATCAATGAATGCAGCATAGATGGTGCCGCCGCCGAGCCACACCTCCTTCCAATAGATCAGGCAGAATCTAAAAACCTGATCTATGGTGCTCATCCCTGATCTGAAGCCCGCCTGCATGGGTGACAGGATATTCTCTGTTTCAATCCATCCCTGGACCCGTCCTAAAACCATGCGTGCCACTATCTTTTGAATCGAATCGATCAAACTAATAGGGCGGTAGTTGCCTGGGATGGATTTATCGCCCTTTTTGTAAATTGGAACAATTTCGGCCCCTTTCCATGAATTCGGGACCGTGGCTCCAAGGGCCAAGGTGTTAGCTATCCTAGTTATATAAGGGAGCCACAAGGCAGGATTAGATTTAAATAAGTCTGCCGGGATCAGATCCATACCTGGGGCTTTCCCTCTGAGGGTCGATGCCAAGGCTAGCTCAACCTCAGCAACTGTGAAGGTGAGTTTTTCGCTTAGGGGGGTCAGCAAGAGTGCATTACCTAAGGGATTTGTAGCATCGTAGTCATCAGCTCTAAATTGGGCCGAGTAGAACGATACCCAATCCTCAAGGGGCACATTATTTCCCGGGGTAGAAGAGTCCGCGTTTTTTCCCCATTTAACCAAATCCCAAAACCTTTTCTGGTTGTTAGTGGAGGATGCCTCCAGGAGGTCTGACCAAAACTTATCCTCCCACTCCCGTTTCGATTCTCTAAGAATCTTCTTGTAATTGAACCTTGCAGCTTTCACTCCAACCATGTCCCGGGATTTAATGGCTGAGATGAGAGCTGCATGTGCCTCCCTACATTTCCTATTGTACCATTTTTGGGGCAATGGATTTGTTTTAGTAGGAGCACTTCCACATGGTAGGGAAAGAAGTGTTTTTAAGTGATCAAAGCATTTAGTATGAACTCCCATCACATTGTTAGCTAGCCCAGGATCCACCCCCATCAAATCTATTTGCGACATTACATTAAGCGCATTTTCAACCACAACATTAATGTTGTCCAGTAGACACTCATCTTCCAAGACCCGGGACCACTTCAGTCTCCTCCTGTCATTGGTGAGTAGGACGTCACCTGTGTAAGTGACAGATGGCTCCTCCTGTCTATTTAGACCTGGTGTCTTCAACGACAATGACAGCGGGTTGTGGTCACTTTCCGGTCGCTGTAGAACTGCCATGTCTATTAATGATAACCAATGTTCCATGTTCAATAAGATGTAATCAATGCGGCTCTGCCTCAGCCCATTGTCAAAGGTGCAATTTCCTTTGATATCCGAGGCAGAGCGACCGTTACATGCACGGAACCCATTTTGTAAACAAAATGCCATCCAGGATACTGCCGCCTCTGTTGCTTTTGCCCTCTTATCCACTTGTAAGTCCGGAACACCCCATACAGAATCGTCTGCCATAGTCCAAGTGTCTCCCATATCAAACAAAGGTTCTATAGTGCAATTTAGATCGCCAACAAGGATAGTAATAATGCCTCTGTCCATTTTCGTAATTATATGGTCAATAGAGTTCAACAATGGTGGGCTTCGACCACCAGGCAGACCTCTAGCATAGATGTTAACAATGTTCATGATTTGATTATTCCCTTTGTTTAGTATGATGGAGAGGAGATCCAGGTTCTCCACAGGGAGTTCGGTTGGATAAAAGCCCAAGGATTGTTTCACCCAAATCAGCAAACCGCCTGAAGCCCGCCCTTTGCCCCCTTTGGTTGCAGGTTTGAAAAAGTTAATATAGCCCAGCTTGTGAACAGGCTCCGTTGCCCACGTTTCCTGCAACAGTATAATGTCATAAGTGTCCATAAAGTTCGACCAGTCTGTAGAAGCAAGGCGAGCCTTGATACCCGCTATGTTCCAGGACAGGATTTTCAAGTGGTCTTTCAGATTTTCCATTAATGAAGGGTGTAAGGGCTGTACAAATCCATAAGACGTCCCTTTATCGTCTTTAACCACTATATGCTTAGCATGATCCGCTGGTACTATAAGATTATCCTTAGTCGAGATCCCCTGGACACCTACATATAGTAGAGGGCTAGATAACAGAGAGGCTTGACCTACTTCCTCATCTACTCGATTGCTGGTTTGATTTGGGCACACCATGCTATGCTCAATAGGCTCTTTGGCTACTGCGCTTCCAAACAGAGACTCACTAGATGGATCGTTGAGTCAATCAATAGCCTCAAGGCCAGAGAGGGGGCCAAAATGGTTAAAGAGAAAGGGGCGCTGGCAGTCAAGCGGTGTTAATGCCAGGGGGTGTCTTACTGTAGGGTCCTTACGAAATAAAGGGTAGGATTGAAGGGGTATTTGCCTATGCGGATAAAAGTATGATAAGGCTAGTGTTTGTACATCCCCCTGCCTTGCAAACCTTGGTTCTCGTCTGATGGCATCTACCCCCCACGAATCTTTAAACGAGATAAGGATACAATCTACTTCTAAGTCTTTTGATTCCGGCCCCACCCAGTCCACTCTCCTCGCATATAATATCTCCGTGGGAGTGGAGGGGGGTAATGGGCGATTTTTATTCAACCAAAAGATGATTTTATTGCGGAGGTCGCCATATGACTCCCTGGCACCCGGTTTTAATGGTGCTACACCTGTCAAAACGATGGTATGTTGGGCTGCCTCTGGTGGTAAATCAACACTAGGGATGGTTGGTCTTTTACGTCCTCCATTCCTGTTGTTGGTGGGGGCGGTACGTTGGACTCTAGGGGTACTTGGGTGGGGAAGATTTAAAGTAGGTTGTGGGGGAGGACCCATTATTTGGCTCCCACCACTATTTTGTTTAGCCGCTGGTTTCGATTGGGGCTTTGGTACCTGGGCGTGAATGCTAGCTCCTGATTTGGAAGATGTAGTATTAAGTTTTTCGCCCCCCTTAAGTGTGGTACTATTCATTCCTATGGTTTTATTAGGGATAGTTTTACCTTTTTCCATATTGTTATTACTAATGGCCTTAGTAGATACTAAAGTTTTAATGGCACCCGTAGTATTAGGACCAAGTAGTGTTTGTAGCATCGTATGGTTTGAATTGATCAGATCCTCCATACTATCAATTTTTGAGGTCATGAGCCTAGTCCGCTCCAGGACTGGTAAGAGTAATGTTTTAAACATGGCCTCCATTTTAGCTAGCAAAACTTCGTCACTATTAAGGCACATAGGGCAGGTGCTTGAAGAGCCCAATGCCGAAAGGGAAGGACATAACATGTTATTAAATACAGAGGGTATTAAGGGGTTTGGGGGGAGCTCGGACCCCTGGATCCCACCATCTTGAACTTTGTTTACTTTGCAGATTTTTAAGTCTCTTTCCCCCGACAATCTAGAGTCCATCTTTCTCTTTTTAGTGTTGGGGCTAGAATTGTGTATAGGATGGTTAATGATTTCGGCAGAGTTGGACATGTGAGAATGATTAAGGGGAAGACATGCGGAAGGCTGGCTAAAATCCGACTCCCCACTGATCAATGAGTCATTATCATCATCCCGATCCCCCTGGCTACATTGGGAAGCGTCTATACTAGGCCTTTCTTCCCTTGGTATATCCCCTGTTGTACTACCCCCTATGTTTTCTAGATGGACTATTGCGTCCGTAGAGGTAGTATGGACGCAGTTAAAGGCAGCATGTGGAGCGGAGGGCGCAGGGGAGATGGATAATGCTAGGGCCCCCAGTGATGATCGCTTTCCACAAATAAGGTCTATTGAGAGTCTTTTCTCTACCATGGAGATTTCCTTTTCCAGGATTCCAGTGGCCCGTGTTATGAAGGCATCAAGGGGGCCAGAGACGACGCCCTTGGTGGTGTTGATTTGGACAGTACGTTCCTTCCCTGATCTTAGTGGCATTTTCAATGGCCTTCTAATCGACCGGGGGGGTGGGCCTAGGCCGGACTCTGCCGTACTCGAACGGCCTCAAACGGCCCGCTCTTTGCCCGGTCTTCGCCCCGGCCCTTGCCCCGCGCGCGTCCCGCGTGCGCGTTGCTATGACTGCTTATCAGGGAAATGAATAAGTGGAGGGGGCGGGAAGAGGACCAGCTGCGGGCGATCAGCGCCGCTGGGCACGCTGGTCCTCGCAGTCCCGCCTCAGTGCAAATTGTCCTGCTGTGAAGTCCCTGAAGCGGCGTTGGTGCTCCTTAGCACGTCCAGAAGCCGGGGCTGGTTCCCCAGGAAAGTCTCTCACCTTCGAGCGGCTCCCGCGGAGCGGGGGCCGCGAGGCGTGGTGGCGAAGTGGCCGGAGAAGCCGCACAACAAACAGGCAAGCGAGCGGAAACTGCACTCCCACAGGGTCGTTATGGGGTCCCAGTCAGCACTCACACCGCGTTGGTTTTATGGTGGAGGGGCGGGAAGAGGACCAGCTGCGGCCGATCAGCGCCGCTGGACACGCTGGTCCTCGCAGTCCCGCCTCAGTGCAAACTGTCCTGCTGTGAAGTTCCTGAAGCGGCGTTGGTGCTCCTTAGCACGTCCAGAAGCCGGGGCTGGTTCCCCAGGAAAGTCTCTCACCTTCGAGCGGCTCCCGCGGAGCGGGGGCCGCGAGGCGTGGTGGCGAAGTGGCCGGAGAAGCCGCACAACAAACAGGCAAGCGAGCGGAAACTGCACTCCCACAGGGTCGTTATGGGGTCCCAGTCAGCACTCACACCGCGTTGGTTTTATGGTGGAGGGGCGGGAAGAGGACCAGCTGCGGCCGATCAGCGCCGCTGGACACGCTGGTCCTCGCAGTCCCGCCTCAGTGCAAACTGTCCTGCTGTGAAGTCCCTGAAGCGGCGTTGGTGCTCCTTAGCACGTCCAGAAGCCGGGGCTGGTTCCCCAGGAAAGTCTCTCACCTTCGAGCGGCTCCCGCGAGGCGTGGTGGCGAAGTGGCCGGAGAAGCCGCACAACAAACAGGCAAGCGAGCGGAAACTGCACTCCCACAGGGTCGTTATGGGGTCCAATAACAGCGTGGATGCGGCGGGCGGACTGTGGCAAATTTGATCCCCCACGCCTCATTTCAAGGTGGGGTGTCGGAGAGCGCAGGGGTGGGGCGATGTCGCAGGAAGCAAATCCACAGGTCTTGTTGTCAGCTCCACGACAGCAGTCGCGCCAATGCCTTGAGGTGCTGGGTGGTGATCCAGGGCCTGCACATGCAGGCTTGCTTCAGGCTGGGCCTTTCTTCCAGCCCCAGTTATCAAGCTGGGCTGAAACCTCACGAGGACTCAAGCTGGGAGACTAGGTGAGGGAGGGCCTCACGCCCAGCAGCACAGTCATGGGTCTGTGATCATGACCATGGATTTAGCCACGTTCCATGGGGGCCCTCTGTAGTGTAGTTCCTATCTTCCCAATAGGCTCTGCGCATTGGAATAGTACCTACAGCAGTAAAGGCCTAGGCCAGACGTTAACTAGGTCTACTACTGTCGATGCTAGACTTAATTTTTGGGTTTGCCAGCTAAGCTCAGAGTTCGCTAGAAACTTTCTCGAATGTTCAAGGAAGGATTAACTTCCCTGATTAGACAAGAAGGGATTTAGTTTCTGACAACCATAGAACATGACAACTTTGCTCTCCCCTAATCAAGAGTCAATCTCGAGAGTCGTGTGAGCACAAGGCAATTATTTTACTCAGTCAGTACGTGCATTCTTAGTCTCATCAGAATGTAGAGAAAAGGAAGAGACGGGCGTGTTCAATAAAAAGGTGTTATTTATTGATCAGTCTCTTTTCTCATACATGAGAAATGGATCGATATTATTGCAATACTTATAGTTAAGTAAAGTGCATACATTAAAAGCAATAGTATAAAATAATACTGTAAAAACATTGATATGGTTTCTGAGCCATATGATGTTTAAAATGATTAAAATATATTTACATACACATATACATTTGACTAAACGTACTCAACTGGTGTTTCTAAATACGCCTACCCCGTGTACCTGACCTAAGTCTAATGCGTGGGCGGGAATAGAAAGTTACAGTTTAAGTTAAGTTTGTTTTTGCCAAGTGAATAACTAAAGAATTCTCTGTGAGGGGTTATTCAGTTCTGTACCTGGAAGTTAGGATGAATGAGGAATGGTATCTCTTTCTCTGCTCTCGATATTCCAGGCTGCCTGCGAGGGCTGCCCAGAAGCGCCGGTGCTGGGTCTCTCGGCTTGAGATAGCAGCGCGTCTCTCAGCGCGTCAGGAAGGCGGGGCTGCTGCCAGCGGGGTCTGCTTCTGCTCTCGGCTTCGGCAAGTATGGCTGCTCCGTCTTGTCACCACGCGTGTGTTTGCATAGGGCAAGGTCGGCAATATTTATACCTTAAAGGTGCCGAGATTGACGTAAGGATGGACATAGGTACGTCAATAAAGATGTCATACGACTTGCTCGTTAGCACATTCTTTTGCAAAAGTTCTCTGTGAAATCAAAACAATGGCCGCACGGATTATCCAGGTTGTCATAGGTTTGATTTGTTATGAGAACGTCGTATGCCATATCAGGGGCTGGAGGAATGTCGCTTGTCTAATTAGATCTCAAGCGTTATGACCTAATCAGATAACACGTTCCTGTGCCGTAGTGTGACTGCGTCAGATAACGGTATCTGCATCATGGGGGTTTTCTTGCCTCATGGGCTGACTGTTAGTTAACTTGATAGTTAGTTTAACCAGAATAGGGTCAGGAATAGGGGGACTGATTCAGAACCTATAGAAATACACGACACCCACTCCACGCTAACTATGGTCATATCTACTAATCTATGCATAGTATAACATAGTACAACATACTATAGAGTATAGTGTATACCTTACCACCCCAAAATACATAAATGCATTTCGAAATTTTCAAATATACTGAAAAATTGCAGTCATATATATTGTATGCACTTAAGCTATGAATTAAATGCAAAAGTAAACACGCATTTTTATGCATTATTGCTTATCGGTATATGAGAAATACACATGAAATGGCTCTTAATATGGCTATACAGAAAGGAAGTCCGAGACCATTTCATCACATAATAAAATATTTGTGAACATACCAGTGGGCAGCTAAAGTCTATATAAAGTATCTAAAAATAGAAATCTTAGTTCTCTAGGAATAGTTTCTTACTTTAAGCAGAAGATCAGTGTCCCGGGAAAAAATATGTAGAAAAATATTTTAAGGGGCAAGCTGAAAAAATTGCTGTCCGTGAACTGGATTGTAATTGTTCATGTGACTTTATTTTTAAAGTTGAAGGCCGAATTCAGGGAACGCCGTGTGCGAGTTTACTCAAAAGTCTCTATTTCTGTTCTGGAGAGAACATCATATCATTCAGGCTTTCGAAAAAACTGTCAACAGCTTCATGGGAAAGTTCCACTAAGTCGGAAATAGGGGTAACCATGCATTCGTGCGCATGATTGTCTCCATTGACATTCTGATTCGCATTGCTGACAGAAGGTCGTACCTGTTCGATGTTGCTTTCATCTTGAACTTCACTACTCTTCAATCGCAGTGGTGAAGATTCCAGGAATGCCGTCATCAGGATTGGCAGCCTTTGAGGGCAGCACAAAGCGTGAACCTTGGTAGGAACCAACAGTGTATCTGCATCCACTGGCGCATCCGATTGTAGCGTCAGACAGGTGTCTAACACGCATTCTTCTCCGCATAGCAGACACCTTAGTACAGGTAAAACACACCTTTGCCACATTGGTCGAAATGATAGAAACCAAGTCATGTTCAGGTCTCTAAGCCGGGAGAGTCCCAGGATTTTTGATATCCGGTCCCGGTATCCAATGGCTAGGATCGTATCTTCCATTGTCGCGAGAGTTTGATCTGTGACATGGGTTGCCATAACGAAAAATAAGGACTAGGAATAGGATTCCTGCAATTAGTCCCAGGATCAGGGGAAGTCCGCCAAAAATCGAATGGACGAAATCTGGAAAAAATACCCAGTATGGCTTTGAATGGTGTTAATGCCATCGAAAATACTGTCTTAAATACCTTTGAGACCCCAGTGGTATCAGAAATATTTAAGATTTCGCTCAGGATTTCCGCGAAATGTACGGGGGAATTAGTTGATAATAATGTATGTATCTCTGCAGTCGTCCTTGCGACTTGTAGATCATATGTTTCTTTTGATGACGTGAGCCTTGTAGGCGTCTGTAGAAGCACTGTTTTCATTCTGCTTAAAGTATCTATTCGAAATAGAAGTAATTTTCAAATTGGGCCATGCCCTTGCCTCCCTGTCTGGGAAAGAGCTGGGGAATAAAGAACGTCCACAGCACTTGACCTTCGCCGTTGTAGTTACTAGATAAGGAGTCCCGGGCATAAGACTGCAACATCTGCGGTCTACAATAAGAATGTAACTCCCATTATAGAGTCTTTGAAAGAATGATTCTATTTCAGTTGCAGGTGCGCCTTGCTGGTGACATGAAAGGTTGTATGAATTCCCTTCACAGGCTCCATGCAAACTAATTCCGTTACACAGAAGCGTGCCGCTTAGTGACATAGCACAATTGTTGCCACTAAGAAACACTTTCTGTCCTTTATTACTGACACATGCATGTGAATAGGGCAGGTTCCAAGTTGTTTTAAGGTACCCCTTTCCCAATTTCTCGTACATGCCAGCCTGTATATATTTTTGGCAGTATTGAAACCTGAAGGTCGAGATTGGAATATTTATGATTCCGTGGATTATCCATTCACTGACAGGTCGTTCTGACATTGTCATTGGTAATCTTTCTAGTTTTTCAATGCTCAAGATTGTATAATCAGCACCCTTTTGCGCCATACCGATTTGTCTATCAGTAAGGTTAAAGATTTGGGATAGTGATGTTGTGTTTATTAAACGCCAAGGCACATAGCCTGAACGCAGATTTTGTAACGTCCAGCCAAGCTGTACAATGGAACGCAATTGTGACTGACCATGTTGTAATAACAGTAAGTCTTGCGATAATATATCGATTGCTGAAGACACAATGCTGTCCAATGAAAAAATTCTGGAGGACAGAGTCATTAACCCATTGTCCACTACAGAAAGTGATTTTTCCAAATTGATACGGTCAATTTCCCGTATTCTTTCTGCTGTCTCAATTTGAGTAACCTTCCAGGCCTCATTGTATGCTGCATATACAGAGGCTGCTATGAAACGCTTTTGACGCTGTTTGCGTGGTCCCATTATGAAATCACGCAAGTCAGCACCATCAGTAAGTAAAGTTAGGTGTTGCTTAATTTCAGGCAGTGTGGAAGTCTGTAGCCATTGAAGGCATAATTTGCCCACACTGTAGGTTGTTATTATCCCTGGGTGATGTCTTTGGGGATATCTAGGGTCTGGCCTGGTCATTTTGAAACCCTGTGTTTTATTCAGGAATCTATCTTGACAGTTATTTGTATCTGTGGGCCAGATCAACCATTGTTTCCAATCAGGATGTGTTCTGTTTTGGTTTAATATATGGTTTACGTCTATCTCTTCATCTGTATCAGAGCTATTGCTAAACATTGTTGGCTTTGGAATAGACGGTTTAATTAAATCTTTGATTTTGGCTAAGCCAAGACAGGTGGTTTGTTGAACAGTGTCATTTAAAAATATCATTTGTTCTGGGATCATGCAGGCTCTAAACAAAGCTTCTAAACCCTGTACTTGCCATTCTTTTGTACCCCAAACACTTTTCAAATCAACATTTTTGTCCCAATAATCAAATCCAAATGTATTCATTTTTTCAAAGAATGAATCTGAATATATCAATTTTGTGTTGGTTATCATGGTTTTCATCCCTGTCTTGTTTGACAATTTAAAATAAAATGTTTCAGCATTACTTGTGTTAAAACCTGAAAAATATGAATATTTGTCATAAACAGTTCTAGAGCTCCCTTTTGGAGGTGTAGCACAATGTTCCCATTGATTATAATTTAAAACATTTCTAGGTTGTGCCGATTTATGCAAAAAATGGTTACCATAATGGTTATAGCAATACATACTATCATAATTTGTAGAACCTTGCAAATAATCATGTTTTGTAAATTTAGCAGACATTACTAAATCAGACATCATATTGTTAATGCTTTCGAAGTCCCAATCATCAGCAAATGAGTTTGGTTTTGCAAAATCACTCAAAGAGATCTTGATTTGGTGTGGATATTTCAGGATTTCGACCGGACCATAAATTTCATAGTCAGTGTTGTCCCAGGCTACCCCACCAGGTATCGGATTGGCTGTGAAGTTGGCTGAAGAAAGTTCTGGAGAAAGTTCTCTTTTCTCGACGTGTGAAGATGTGTGTGGTTTGAGGACCAAGTTGATGTTCTGACTTGCTGTGTCCATTTTAGCATATTTTCCCTCAATGAAGCGTCCCAAAGTAAGTACCATGATGAGCCAAAGTATGAGGATAAATGCACCAAAACCCGCCCAAAATTCAATCCATGGAGAAATCAGATATGTTTCTTTCAGTTGTTTCAAAAGTTCCTTCGCTTTGTCTTTAAAGGATTTTGATGATGGCTGTGTCTTTGATTCACTGAAGCCGTCAGAGGAATCATCGAAGTTGATGAAGTAACCAGATGCAGTTCTGTCAATTGTTCCAATTGGTTCAGGATTTTTGTTTTTTGCATTTTCACTTGGTACTTCAGTATAGATTGGTGTGTCTCTGCTATATGTCTTTATTTGGGTTTTCAGAGGTCTGAGTTCTATTGCATTGTTGCATAGTCTTTCTTGTTCTTCTGCAGGCGTTTCGAATGTGATGAGCCTCTTTGATAGGACCTCTGTACTGGTAGCAAACCTTGGTGTTCTGCTACTTATTGGGAGTCCACTTGGCCTACTGTTTGTTATCGGCCACATGTTGTGGTTTTACCAGGTCGATGGATACAACTCGGTTCTTCTTTTTTCCAGCAAGTGGTGGTAGTACAACTGATCTTGTCCCGTTGACAGACAAGACAGGAACTGCTTTTCTGTAAGAAGGCCCAAATTCCTTCTTTACCGCGATCTTCTCCCTGACTAGATCCCCGACTTTTGGAATCCAGACAGGTCTTGCTGGGACAGGTGGTGATTCTTCAGTGGTCGTTGGCTGTTGTTTCAACTGTATGTTGCTCAGGTCTTTTCTTGTTTTGTTTAAGTCCTGCAAAATAGCCAAACGGTCTTTGACATCAAAGGTTTTTTCTATTACCACTGAAGTCTGACTATCAAGGTCAGAGATCAACATCCTAGTTCCGAATAATAATTCGTACGGACTGAATCCCTTCAGAGAATTTCTTGGCAAGTTATTTAGACTACGTTGGACACTTATTAGATGTTTGACCCACCCAGCTCCCGAACCTAATACCTTTGCCGTTATAGATTGCTTTATGTCACGGTTTTTTCTTTCAACAATTCCGTTCCCCTCAGGGTGAAATGGACAAGAGTACCGCAATTGCACGCCCATGCTGACCATGGCCTCCTTATAAGCCCGAGAGCTAAAAGCAGGACCATTGTCCGAATGCAGCATGCCAATTGCGTATGTGCCGATAAAGACTCGCAAATCTTTTATAACAGTTCTGGCGTCAGCCGAGTGCTGGTGATCTACATTATAAGTGGAAACTAGCCTGTATATGTTAATCGCAAGCCATTCTTTTTGCTGGTAATATTATCTGCCTTGATACGACGAGGTATTAAACTGCTTCTCTCCCCACTGCGATCTCTGTTGCAGTTTGGGCAGTTTTTTACAAACATGGTGTAGTGCAGGCTCATGCCTGGCCACCAGTACCGTGATTGTAATTCTTCCAGAGAATCTTTTAATTTAAGGTGTCTGAGACCCTCGCCCATGTGTGCGTCTGCGATTAACAAGTTTCTCCTGTCCATGTTTGGAATCACTCTATCCCCCACTCCAGGGATTCGAGCAAAAGGGACGGAGTTTGCATCGATTATGTATGTATAATTGAGTGGATAGTTGATCGGTAACGCTGAGCAGTCGCCTTTTGATGACGTTTTCACCGCCAGCATTGTTTCACCGTCAATGTATTTTAATGTACGCTTTTTTCGATCTACGGGAGCCGGTTTAGGGGCTGCCGCTTCGGCTGTTTCAGCCAATGAATTCCCTACAACGTGAACGCCATCACGTTGATGACTCAGTGAGTGTGTCACGAGAGTCTTTGGTAGTTCTTTTTTCAAAAGAGCTACTTGTTCCCAGAGCAGTTTCTGCTTTATTGGTGCATCTGTGTCATCTTTGTAACCGTTCTGAATCCATGTCTGCAAATCCTTGTTATATGCTTTGACGCAGTAATATGAATCTGACACTATAAGTGTCGGGAATTCGCGATCCGCATTATCTAGCGCCATTTTCAAAGCTATTATTTCAGTTTGTTTTTCTGAATTAGTTTCTACTGAGTGTGATTTTGTTAATAGAGGTCTTAGTTTACCTCCGTGCCACACTTCTTTTGTAATCTCACATGTGGGGTTGTATGCTTGTTCTCCCCAAACGGAGGGTTGAGCATGTCCGTCTGTATAGATTACACAGGCGTAATGTCGTAGAGGCAGAATGTCGATTGGCAGAGGATACGTCTTTTCATATTTTAGATTTTTTAATTCTTCTAGTTCTGGATCAAAGTAGTAGTATACTTTGTCCGTTGTGATTGAATTCACCCATTGTATCCATTCCGGATTCAATGTTGTTGTTGGTAAATTACACGGTGCTGTTAGTGCCTCAAAGGCTGATTCTGCTGTTCTGACTGTGATATGTCTACCGTCAGCTATGTCTTTTTCTCTAGCTATTGCGGTTTGAACTGCGCGAATGATTTTTTCTGTATTACTGAATTTCTGTTCAGCTTCTGTGTACAAGTGTGATTTGAATGCAATTGGTACCTTTTCTCCTTCATTAGAAGTCAGGTATGTGAATCCGCATCTCCCTGGGATGACTCGAATCACAAGATTGCGTGTGTTATCACGTGTTTCTAATTTTGTTTTAATTAGCATGTCTGTTTGTAAGGATCTCAAAATTTCTGTGTGTGTTTGAGTCCAACTGGATCTTTTAAAGTCTGGTTTAATTAGATCATAAAGGGGTTTGACCCTTTCTGCGTAATTTGCAATGTATGTTCTTCCGAAATTTAGGAAGCCTAGAATTGACTGTAGGTTTTTTAGTGTTTTAGGAGCTTGGATTACGGCACATTTCTCTAGGAAATTGTCTGCCAGGCTTTTACCTTCACTTGATAACTCATATCCTAAGAATAGGACCGTCAGATGGGCAATTCTGGACTTTTTGAAGTTGAATTTGTAACCCTCTGCAGCGAACCCAAGTATTATGGTGTTCACTCTTTTCAAGTGAGTCTCCAAGTCATCATCTGTTAGGTAAATGTCATCGACATAAGATAACGCTTCATCATCATATAGTTGTAGTAATTCTGTTACTCTCGCTGAGAATACCCCCGGGCTGTTCTTGTACCCCTGGGCTAACCGACAGAATTGTTTTTGAGTGCCATTTACTGAGAATGCAGTTAAAGATCTGCTCTCTGGTGCTATGTTTTGACAAAAGAATCCATTGGAGATGTCCAAGGTTGTTTTGTATTTTTTGCGCACTATGTTATTCATTAGTGCAGCACTGTGTGAGTTTTGCACTGCAAAGGTTTTGCAACATGTGTTAAGGTGTCGGTAATCCAAAACTAGACGGTACGAATTGTCTGGTTTGGAGACCGGAAACAAAGGATTGTTCATTTGTGAGGTGCAAGTTTCAATCACCCCCTGGTATTCTAGCTGATCTAGTATTTCATTTACCTGTTTTTTAGCTTCTTGCTTAATTGGGTACTGCCTTTGTGCAGTAGGTTGTGATTTTAACTGGATTTTGTGAGGAGGAGAATCCTCATCCCATCCTACATGATTTTTATATAAAGCAGGTGCTAAGGCCACTGCCCACTTTCTAGCAAGTGTGTATTTTTTATGAATCGGTATTTGATTCGAGAAGGCAGGCATAATTACTTCTTCGCCATGAGGGCACTCCCTGACAAACTCTGGTGGCCAGTCTTTTTCAGCTAGAAGGATGTCATAGCCTTTGGAGAGGTTATCCCAAAATAGTCCCCTTATTTTCCTAGTCTTATCTCCCTCTATACGTAATGTTATCTCGTATATCTTGTGGGGCTTGCTAACTCTGGTGTCTGCAGTTTCCACTTGAAGGTATTCATTCGTGTCCACTGTCTCCAGATGATTCATAAGGACTTTGCGAGCTATGCTCACCTCTGCTGCGCTGTCTAGCATTGTCTGAGCCCACTCTCCGTTTTTCAGTTGTGTCCTCAGTATTCTCGGCATTGTTAACTACCTTGATACTGGCTACCTTCTTTTTTGGAAATTGTAATTTCTTTTTTAGCTGAGCAGGTTCCTTGTCTTTGGACTTGGCGTGCTCTTCTGATCGTCCTCTTCTTTCCGATTTCTGCGAGGAATTCTGAAAAGATTGAGAGGGACGTGTATCAATGTCTTGATATCTATCAGGTTTTTTAATATTATCCCTATTTCTAAGGTTATATCTATTCCCAGAGGGGTCACTCTGCGGTGACCTCTGTCTTTGGTTTGGAGATTTCTCTCTTCGCCTCGGAGACCTTCCTCTGGACTGGAATTTCTTTTCTTTTGGATTGGATTGTTTGTTTCCATCCCAGTTCTTTTTTGGTGAATTATTATTATTAAAAAATATTTTTTCTGGACTTGTAGTCAGTTGCGGTTTTACTGGTATTCCACCTAGACTATCTCTGCCTAGTTCTTCATAGGATTTTTCTATGATTCTGGCAATTTCAGCTGGTTGGTCTGCTATATCTGTCTCTTTTAACCTCTGGCGGATCGCCACGTTTGCTGCTTCACCTTTTATGTTGGCTAGTAATATAGCCGAGACCTGCTTGAAGTCTTTTAGTAATTTCATACCAAGAGTTAAAGCAGGTTCTGGACCGTATTCATCTTGAATTTGTTTTAGCACATCTGGTATTACCGAAATGGATGGAACACCGTGCGTTTTTGTGTAGATGGAAGCAAAGACTGTACCCCAAGTGTCACAGTCCTCAATGTGTGGTGCGATTCCCATTGGGAGACATATAGTCAGAATCCTGTGTTTTTCCAGCGGGGTGGTGTCAGGAAACACCGCCTCTATTTGGGTGATTTTCTGTGCCAACCAGAATGGTATTTGTTCCCTTTTAGCTGGAACTTTACCTAGGCAGGATTGGATGTTCTGTGGTGTAATTTTATTTGTGTTCCCGTGGTGAGGGGTCAGCTGTGGAAGTTTAATCGCTGGCTGAATTGTTGAAGTCCGCATTACATACTGAACTAATTGTCTATGAATTTTTAGTAGTTGTTTTAGCTGTATTAACAGCTCTGCTGCAGGCATTCTTTCGATGTCTGGATGTGGTGTGTATCCGGCTAAGACCGGCCACGTTGCTCCTGGTCTTCCTAAAGGACCGAGCCTTGTAATGTGATTGTTATGTTTTAGGGCGCCATCAAATAAGAGCAAATGCTCTTGGAATTTGAGTGGTACTTCCACCTCCTCGAAAGGAGTGTATGTTTCAGGAGGTTCCTCTACTTTGTAATAGTGGAAGTACTTTGTTACAGCATTTGCTGCTGGAAAATGTATCCATGAATAGTATACCTCTGTCTGCCGATATTCGTGTGCCTCAATTACGAATATGACTGTGCCACCTCTAGGTGTCAGTCCATTTTCTATAAGTTTTAAGGTTATAGATCTCCTTTTAATGACCGGAATGAGTGTTATATTCGGGTCTGCTGCTTGCATGGTAGCATCAGCATCTGCGAGTTCAGTAGCTAATCTAACTGCCTCTCTTTCTTCATCACTGTCTCCCATTTTACAGACAGGATGGTATTATGTCTATTTGCAGATCAGGTTTCTTATGGAACAAAGATTAGATGTACAATATTTTGGAACTGTTTTTATCCTTCAACGTTGACTTGACCAAGAACCATACATAGGAGTTCCCTCCTGCGAGGTTTTGAAGGATATAACCTTTCACCCACTCCAGACGTCTTTGGAGTATTTGGGAAAAGGGGTCTGAGTGAGAAAGCACGACTGAGTTACTCTAAATGTCTTACGTTAGTTTTATCGCCCTTTCCAAACGCGTTGGGCGCCATGTAGTGTAGTTCCTATCTTCCCAATAGGCTCTGCGCATTGGAATAGTACCTACAGCAGTAAAGGCCTAGGCCAGACGTTAACTAGGTCTACTACTGTCGATGCTAGACTTAATTTTTGGGTTTGCCAGCTAAGCTCAGAGTTCGCTAGAAACTTTCTCGAATGTTCAAGGAAGGATTAACTTCCCTGATTAGACAAGAAGGGATTTAGTTTCTGACAACCATAGAACATGACAACTTTGCTCTCCCCTAATCAAGAGTCAATCTCGAGAGTCGTGTGAGCACAAGGCAATTATTTTACTCAGTCAGTACGTGCATTCTTAGTCTCATCAGAATGTAGAGAAAAGGAAGAGACAGGCGTGTTCAATAAAAAGGTGTTATTTATTGATCAGTCTCTTTTCTCATACATGAGAAATGGATCGATATTATTGCAATACTTATAGTTAAGTAAAGTGCATACATTAAAAGCAATAGTATAAAATAATACTGTAAAAACATTGATATGGTTTCTGAGCCATATGATGTTTAAAATGATTAAAATATATTTACATACACATATACATTTGACTAAACGTACTCAACTGGTGTTTCTAAATACGCCTACCCCGTGTACCTGACCTAAGTCTAATGCGTGGGCGGGAATAGAAAGTTACAGTTTAAGTTAAGTTTGTTTTTGCCAAGTGAATAACTAAAGAATTCTCTGTGAGGGGTTATTCAGTTCTGTACCTGGAAGTTAGGATGAATGAGGAATGGTATCTCTTTCTCTGCTCTCGATATTCCAGGCTGCCTGCGAGGGCTGCCCAGAAGCGCCGGTGCTGGGTCTCTCGGCTTGAGATAGCAGCGCGTCTCTCAGCGCGTCAGGAAGGCGGGGCTGCTGCCAGCGGGGTCTGCTTCTGCTCTCGGCTTCGGCAAGTATGGCTGCTCCGTCTTGTCACCACGCGTGTGTTTGCATAGGGCAAGGTCGGCAATATTTATACCTTAAAGGTGCCGAGATTGACGTAAGGATGGACATAGGTACGTCAATAAAGATAGAAATATCAATATAGGACTAGCTACGTTGTATTTAGTGGAACTCAGAAGGTATATCTGCGGGCAAACCCTTAGGTTTGGACATGAAGCCCTCACACACCAACCTAGTTGGTGTCATGCTTCATCATCGGGCCCACCACAGTGACACCGAATGTGTCCCGGGTGTGCTGCGACTCCAGATTACTGAGGAGCTGGTATTCTTGCTGAGTGTGCAGTGCTAGTGAGAATGAGAGTGAAAGGTTAAAAGCTATACAGGTGGTCCCAGTTCCCGAGGGTAAAAGGTAAATTTAATACCTGGGCCCCTGTTAGCAAGATAAAAAGGCTGTGGACGATGTGGAGTGTATTAAGAGCTCCTACGTCCTTGTGGTCTACATGTTTCAGCCAGGCCTTTTGATTAAAACTGGCTTTCCTCAGGACCAATGAGTATGTGTGAGTGATGGTAAACTATATTAAGTGACAGTGTGTGATAAAAAAGTGTTGCACTCGCTAAGGTGCCGTACGTGTAAGAGGGGGATTCCCTCTACTTTAACTTGCTACTTGCTGTTAAAGCCTCATGGGTCACTTGGCAGGGAGGGAGAGGAGACCGGTATTTCCGATCAGCGTGCTCCTGCGACCTATCGTCCTGCTCCAGTGTCCCGGGACTGTCACTCGGGACACTGGAGCAGGACGATAGGTCGCAGGAGCACGCTGATCGGAAATACCGGTCTCCTCTCCCTCCCTGCCAAGTGACCCATGAGGCTTTAACAGCAAGTAGCAAGTTAAAGTAGAGGGAATCCCCCTCTTACACGTACGGCACCTTAGCGAGTGCAACACTTTTTTATCACACACTGTCACTTAATATAGTTTACCATCACTCACACATACTCATTGGTCCTGAGGAAAGCCAGTTTTAATCAAAAGGCCTGGCTGAAACATGTAGACCACAAGGACGTAGGAGCTCTTAATACACTCCACATCGTCCACAGCCTTTTTATCTTGCTAACAGGGGCCCAGGTATTAAATTTACCTTTTACCCTCGGGAACTGGGACCACCTGTATAGCTTTTAACCTTTCACTCTCATTCTCACTAGCACTGCACACTCAGCAAGAATACCAGCTCCTCAGTAATCTGGAGTCGCAGCACACCCGGGACACATTCGGTGTCACTGTGGTGGGCCCGATGATGAAGCATGACACCAACTAGGTTGGTGTGTGAGGGCTTCATGTCCAAACCTAAGGGTTTACCCGCAGATATACCTTCTGAGTTCCACTAAATACAACGTAGCTAGTCCTATATTGATATTTCTACATATAACCAGGGGACCCGGACTGGCTTACCTAGTCCTCTCTCTCCCTTTTGATTTGCTGACGTCAATAAAGATGTCATACGACTTGCTCGTTAGCACATTCTTTTGCAAAAGTTCTCTGTGAAATCAAAACAATGGCCGCACGGATTATTCAGGTTGTCATAGGTTTGATTTGTTATGAGAACGTCGTATGCCTTATCAGGGGCTGGAGGAATGTCGCTTGTCTAATTAGATCTCAAGCGTTATGACCTAATCAGATAACACGTTCCTGTGCCGTAGTGTGACTGCGTCAGATAACGGTATCTGCATCATGGGGGTTTTCTTGCCTCATGGGCTGACTGTTAGTTAACTTGATAGTTAGTTTAACCAGAATAGGGTCAGGAATAGGGGGACTGATTCAGAACCTATAGAAATACACGACACCTCAGCCCTCAGGTACAGGCTGCCGGTGAAGAGGCAGCGATGGTGCCACCCACCCCCAAATCAATAAGACTGGACCTTTGGGGCGCGCCTCCAGGTGACAACGGCCCACTGCTTGCCACTGCTGTCCTGCGCCTTCTTCGGCCTCTGACGGGTGGGCAACTGTTCTACGGCATCAGATTTCAAGGGCCCCAGACATTGCTGCCATGTTGCCTCAACTGAGGGATCAACCAGGGTGAAAGACCCATGGATCGGCAGCTAGATGCGTTTCATGTGCCTGGTGCGGCGGAGCTCACTCCCACAGTGCCCGCAATTACCGGCTCCCAAGCTACGCCGTGGATCAATCTTTTGAGATGCACAGTAGGCCACTAACCTATCCCAATGGCAGGTGTATACAGATTTCATTGAGGGACACCTGGCTGCCAAGATGGCAGCAACAACTTCAGGCAGAAGTTTAAAGATACTCAACTGCTGCCACTCAATTTCCAAGCATGGAGGTATAGGATGCACAGTTTCAGATGCAAGATCCTGCCCGGCTGCTGTGATGGGAGATCCTCCTGTAGGGGCAGACTGATTGGAGGACAGCTGTCATGCCCTAGAGTTCGGGATATCATTCTCTCTGAGCCCAATCCGGGGCCACAAGGATGGGCCCGATTGATCCTCACCATCAGAACCCGAGGCAGGAGAGGTATTGGCGAGTAGGCATAAAGGAGTCCTGAGTTCCACTCAGCACACAAAGCGCCTCCGAGCAACAGATGCCTTGGAAACTCCAACACGTAAAAGTGCTGACATTGTACATTTTCAATGGTGTTGTAGAGATCGAGCTAGGGTTCTCCCCATTTTTTAATAAGGCCCTGCACCACCTCTGTATGAAACTGCCATTTGTGAATGGCAAGGCATCGACGGTTGAGTGAGTCTGCTATGGCTTTCAAGGAACCAGGTAGGTGGTGAGTCACTAGAAAAATTTCCTGGTGGTGTAGCCACTGCCAGACACACAGAGCCTACTGGCACAGGGTCCCTGGCCTTATCCAGCCCAGCTTGTTGCAGTACCTCATGGTGTTAGTGTTATCTATGTGCACCTACACCAGCTTGCCTTTGATCGAGGAAAGCTTTCAATGCCAAGCAGATGGCTCTCTGCTTTAAAAGTTTGATATGGAGCCAGGCCTCAACTGGAGATCAGAAGCCTCTGAGCTCCACCTCCTTCCAGATGGTCAACCCAACCCAGAATCGATGCATCAGACACCACTGTGAGGGAAGGTGAGGGGTCTGTGGCTGACCCAAGCGTGGTACTGCAGCCACCGCTGCAGATCTTCTGCAGTCTCCTTCAAAAACTGGATCACATCCAAAAGATCCCCCTGATGCTGTGCAAACTTAGACATCAGATTCCACAGCAGAGCAGTCCACATATGCTATCTGGGATGCTTGAAAAGCAGGATGCAGGAGGCCATCAGTCCCAGCCGCCTCACAGTAATCCTCACTGAGATTCAGGAAATAGGTTGAAACATCAGGATCATAGCCTGAATGTCTTGGACTCTCCATTCTGGGGTGTTGTTGTAAAACTGCAATGCGTCCAGAACGGCTCTGATAATGGGAAGCGAATACAAATAAGTCAGGTGTGACTGATAGTGAACCTCAAGGATGTCAGGAGGTTCACTGTTGTTTGGAGGTGGGTGACGAGTGCCTGGGGCAAACCCGCTTTCCACAGCCAGTTGTCGAGGGAGGGGAAGGCCATGACCCCTGACCTCCAAAGATGTGCTGCAACCACTGCTATCACTTTCATGAACACCCAAGGGCCACTGGTAAGGCCAAAAGTTAGCACAGTAAACTGAAAATGCTCCTGGCCTACCATGAACCACAGGTAACACCTGTGAGCCTGCAGGTCAAGAATGTGGAAATAAGCATCCTGCAGGTCCAGTGCTAACATCCAGTCTCCATGGTCAAAGACAGACCAGACCTAGGCCAAGATGAGCATCTTGAACTTGCCTTTTCACAGAAAGGCATTGAGAGGGCAAAGGTCGAATATGGGACGGAGTCACCAGAAAGTAGTGTGAATATCAACTACATCTGACTTCTGGTGCTGGGACCCTCTCTATAGTTCCTTTGGCTAAAAGTTAATACACTTAGTGCTGTAAGACTGACAGATGGTCCTCTGTCAGGCATTCTGTGGATGGTGGAAAGTGCGGCAGGGTTTAGAGAAAAGGCAAGGTTTAACCCTGCTGAACAATTTGCAGTACCCACTTGTCCAATGTTTTTGCCTGCCACCCTGGCAGAAAATGTCACATAATGCCTCCGGTAGGGTGGTCATGTGGAAGCAAGGACGTGCTAAAGAGGCTTGGGGCCTTTGACAGCTGAAAGGGTGGAAGACTGGCCTACACACTGCCTCTATTGCCCTCTCCTGTGGGCACTGAGCCCGCAGAAATGAACTGGCTGAGGCGACTGGTGCACTAGTTGAGCCTGTTGGTGATACTGGAAGCCGCTACCATAACCTTGGAGGGGGCGAAAGTGTTGGTGCAGCTGGCGGGTGGGAGCAGAGAGGCCTTGACAGTGCGCTATGGCACCGCTTTCTTTGAAGCACTGTAGGGCCGAGTCTGCTTGGTCCCCGAAAAGACAGGAACCAACAAATGGCATGCCCAGAAGACTAGCCTGGATTTCGCCTGAAAACCCAGTGGACCGCATCATGGCATGCCTGTGAAGGGCCAAATTAATGTGGATAGCTCTTCTCGGAGAATCAGTGGTATTAAGCCAAAAGCGATTTGTGAATGTAGATGCATCATGGCCGTCACGAATGGCATAAGTAAGGATGATATGGGCTTCCAGTGGGCCATGGGCAATACGTGGGCCACAAGGCTTGAGTTTGGCAGTCTAAGATGCAGCTGGCATTTACAGAGCAAAGAGCCAAACTTATCAAAGAGAACATCATTTTATCTAAGTTTTCTATCCTCTTCGATTCCCTGTTAGGCGACATAATGGGAAACAAATTAGTTAGTACCTTACAGGCTGATGGCTGACCCACAAGGCTCTTGGGCGTTGGGTGCTGAGTAAAAAATCTGGTTCGCCCAGAGCAGTGAGGTGGCACCTGACAAACTGTCATTTAACAGGCAGTCTTGAGTAGTCTTTAGTCCAGGTCCCCAAAAGTGTCTCAGTTAGAGTCTCATTAAGCGAAGAAGAGTGTCAGAACTTTGAAACACTTCCGTCAAGACATTGGTCTCAACTTCCTGAGCAGGAAGCTGAAGGTGGAGGACCTCCGCTGCCCTTCTCCCAACAAAAAATAAATGACTTAACATGGACAGTCATTTCCAAGGTGGAAAGAGATCAAAGGGGAGGCAATATGGACTTGAAATTAGCCCAAAGAGAGGCACTTTTGATTGTGAAATATGACACGGCCGTGTTAGGTCTTAATGAGATCTCTGAAATATACAAATTATAACTGCAGTTCTTCAGATAGTCAGGTTCTTATAAATATGGAGAATTTTCCATTTTCATTAAATGGAGCAATTTGAGAAACACGTTGGAGATATGTAGCTTAAGGCATGTTCAATTGAGGGCGGGGCCCTAGCGATAGACCATGCCACCCCCTTCTACACACCACAAACGCCCCTTCACCAAGTCAAAACCAGATTATATCTCATCAATACATCATTGTGTTTATACCTCCCTCTTTCAGGTTTTATGAGTAGTCCAGTTTGAACACGAAACAATTCTTCACATGATCCGAGAGGCTAACGCTAGCCATTGCTGGTTCTCCAGTAAACTAAAAGCAGCTAAATGGGTTTAATAAGACATAACGCAAGGGCCTGATACACCCTACCAGTTGTTGTGTTGTTGTTGTGTTTTAAAATATTACAATGTGTCAACATTATGTGTGCCCTTCTATTTTGGGTATGTTTAGAAATGAGCAAGAAATACGGCTCAGATTATTAGGAAAATTATTTCCACCAATTGCCTTTCCATCTAACCACATCCCCCATAATTCTTATCGGGAAGACACGTCGTCATCACCTCACGACAAGGTTTGGAAAACAGGGATGCGATAATATTTCACATTAAACACTTCACATAGATTATTTTATCCACATTATACAAATCAGTTAAAAAATGGGACACGATGACCGGCTGCAATTTAATTCACCAACTGCTGTTTTTTAAAGATATCGCAATGCGCATGCGCAACACGTGCACAACAACTACATTTCCCAACAATCTCCAAGGGGAAGTATCAACGTCATTTGTTGCCGACTCTGTTTGGAACTGAACACCGAAAGTGGAAGTTCCTCGATTCAACGGAAGATTAATTCCCACACGGTAAGAGATTACCGCGCCATCGGATGTGAATTTGTTTTCATACGTTTTTGAGACTGGTCCTGACGGTCGTTCTCGTTTTTACCCCAGGACAAGAAAAAACTGTCAGACATAAGCCTGTGGCATTTTTCCTCAAGACTCCCCGCCTTGAGGCGGCTGGAGGTAAGCGAAGTGTACAATTGTATGTTTTGAATGGGAGCAGCTTTACTCATTTCTTGAAACCAACCTCAAGATGGGGCCATATACATTATATGCTCTGGTCTTTGTGCCCCCGACTAAGTGTAGAGTATTCGACTGCTTTTCGCAGAGCGACCATCGCGCTCCAAAAAAAGAATACATACAGTGGGGAAGGCTTTTAGGTAAGATTTCATAATGATAAGCTTTGGATTCGTAGAAGCAGGGCCCTAATAATTATTGTTTTTGGCATTGAAAAGTCTTTTTGCTCTCTCTATCCCCATTCCTCTTCTCTTTCATAGAACTATCGGTGAAGAAGATATAGAGATACATTTTCTGTGGTTTTCTGAGATATTGGTAAGCTGTAGTTGTAGAACGGTGACAAGCGTTCAGCGTTTTCTTGTCAAATAGAATAGGATGGAATCGGAAACAATCCCGATTTATATTCTTTTTTATTTCAGATTTTTTTGGTCCTGAAGAGAATCCCAAGACTCCAGGGATTCGAAACGCGTAGACCATTGGTTTTGCCAAAATAGTTTGTGTTTCAGTGAGTTGTACCATTGCGACACTGAATGTAAAAGGGAATTTTGTGGAAAAATTGTTCAATTGTATGGATTTATATCTGTGATACATTTGATAGAATTTCTTGTGTTAATTGGTGTTTTGGCAGACCATGTGCTACTCCATTGGTGTATTTTAATTACCTTTGGTGTGTGTATGTACCTTGCAGGTGGGTTGTGAGTGGTATGTTGTGGAACAGGAAATATGATTGTATTTATGAGCGACTGTGTGATTTTCTATTAGTCCCCTTGTCCGCAAAGTATTTTGTTATTGTCTTTTTCATAAATAAATTATATGAAATCTTTAATGAGATATATAAAAAACGAAAAATAAAGAGCTACTAAAGAGCTTTCAAATGTGTATGGCCTATACATTTTGAGGAAATAGGTTTTGAATAGTAATCAGCATTGGCATTGTTTTTGTTGTATTGTGCTTCTCCCAACAGTGGCAACGGGGGTACTGTCCTTGGTAGCAGGGCCTGGGAAGAAACTAGCCCAGTATCTGGGGAGGTTTCCAGACCACTGACATTCAGGAGGCCTTCATACCAGTTATCCTCCTGGTATAGCTGGGCAGTTTCATCCCAGACCCCATTATCAGGGTCAATAACAAGATTATTGGAGGACATGAGCCCTTCTGGAAGGTAGGCATTTGTGGCTCAGATAAAGCAGATTGTGGCCTTGGTCAAAGTGGTGTAGTCTTGACATCGAACAGCACCATCAGTTGGCCGCAGTTGTCTGGAGTTGATAATGTTGGTGGATCCCATTCTGGTTTGGGTAATGGCGCCTGGGAGGGATCAAGTACCGAAGTCAATCCAGAGCCATTAGCGAATTAAGAGGGCCACGCTGATGCTGTGGACATACCTAGAGGTCCAGTTGGGAATAGTCTCGTTTCCATGGGGCCAGTAGGTGCACCAGAGGGGGAGCCAGTAACATACCAAAAAGCTGCTGCATGACTTTGTGTAAGTCCCCAATCTGGTGTGGCATTGCCAAAGGCCTAGAAAATGATGGTTGCCGCTGAACAGAGGTTGGAATCGAGTCCAAAGTTGTGCGGCTTTGGGAGCATGACCAGTAGGCACCATCTTTGGAGATCGAACATGGCGGGCCAGGCGGAGTCCCACTTGGATATCTTAAACTTTTTCTTGGATTTGCCTCAGGATTTAGATCATAAACACGATCTGTCAGGGGAGTGAACTCTGGAGCAAGACTTAAGACCTCAACCAATCAAGGCATAGGGTCTTGTGTTGCTTCGCCATGAAGATCTTTGCTTTCCAGTCTCAAATGGGCTAGGGGGTGCATCAAGGCACAATGACTGCAGGCCTTGGAGTCTGTCTGTTTGTGCAGAAAGAAAGGAACAGAGGTCAGTGCCATGTGTGACACCTACAACGGGCCGTTCACATCACCTCTGGTGCGGGAAAATGTTGACGCAGAGTCGCCTGCACCATGCGTCAGCACACAGGGATACTGCTGAAAATCTTCCAGACCCAGTCTGACACCCAGGTGATATTCAAAAGATGAGAAATCTCTATAAGTAATTAATATTAAAGATACTGATTTTGATTCCGCTATAAGAACAATGGCAGATATGATACCACCTCTACAAAAATCTTCAGCTGACATAGAGAATAGAAAAAGACAGTATAACCTTGGAATTGTTGGCGTGAAAGAGGGGGTTGAGGGTTCAAATTGCAGAGCATTGATTGAAAAGTTTACTAATGCTCTCCTACATTTAGCATTTTCTAGACCTTTTGCAATAGACAAAGCTCACCATACCCTATTTAGCCCTAAACCTAACGCGACTAAGCCTAGGCAAGGTAATTTTAAAATTCTTCATTTTGAACATAAAGCAGTGAGTCGTAAAGCAGTCAAATAGGCTACAACCTTGTCTGCTTTTGGTTCAAGGATTTAATTTAGCTGGGTTCTGCCGAGTTCCTGTTCATAAGAATTCAGGGATATCAAACTCAGACTGAAAGAGTTAAACTACAAATATGATCTGTATGAACCTACTGTACTGAAAATTTCCTTGAAAGGCACCACCAAACACTTTTTTTTCCTCCCCTGGACTTTACTGTGTATCCAGGCCTCATTCATTCAGTTCAAATGGGTTTACAGTTGTGACCACTCAAACTGAGATGACTAACTTCTTTAAAGTTCTAACATTACTTTGATAGTTAAGCTATATATGTTTCTTTTGACAAACTGTTTAGTCTTCTCTGTATGTGTCTGTTTTTGTCTTGAGTCTTGTCTATCCATCATTTATTTCCGAAATAAATGTTTCACAATGTGCTTCTGTACCTTTTTTATTTTAGACATTAACGCTCCGTATTTACTCATCATTAGATCATAGCTACACACACCTCACTGAAACTTGCATCTCTTAATGTTAAACGTTTGAGACATCCTACTAAAAGAAGCAACATTTCTATATATTTTCAAAGGAAAAAATGTGATGTCTGTTTACAGAAAACTAACATTTCTAATAATATGATGTCATCAATGAATAAATATTGCTACTCTAATTTTGTCTCTGCCCCTTCTTGTGGTAGGGAAACGATTTAGCCATTTTATTTTATATTTTTATTTGACAATGTCAAAGATAGGAATCTGAAATAATGTTCCCTGACAAAGGATTGAATCAAATAACTTCAACAAAAATGTTTTTGAAAGTACGACCTGCAACTATTTTATTGACACCTTGAAAAATAAGCATGCAGAAGCCAATTTAGAAAAAAAGACATTCTATGAATTGGTACGAAATGGTAAATGCCAATCTTTCTGAAAATTTCCATTAAACTGTTTAGATGAAATGGTTTCTCAGTAAAGGTATTCCGGTAAATAGTTTGTCTATGAAATCACATACAACCCACAGACAAGGCCTGCTATAAATTGGGATACATTTGCGGCAACCCATATGTGGAGTTATTTCTTTAATGGTTAACCACAGGGAAAAAAACTTCATGTTTGAACTACTCCGTTATAAAAAATAAATTAAATCCACTGAGAAACTCTATATTACAGCTAAAGATAACTATTACTTATTTTTACTCCAGAAATTTAGATAGGAATAGAATGCCACTTTACGTTACGTTACAGGGCTGGCTCTGATTACTGGTGACAAAGCAAAGAGTTCTTACAGGTTCAAATAAATTGAGTCTGTTACTTGCAAATTACTTATGGATTAAAATGGCAGAAATAAAGGGGCACATGCAACAATTTAAGGAATTGCGATTCCTTAATAGCGATGTTTAAGGAATCGCTATTAAGGACTTGCAATTCCCTATGCATGTAGGAATCGAAAAAATAAATTGCGATACCTACACATTCCCTATTAGCGAATCACAAATTGCGATTTGCTAATAGGGAATGCCTTCCCATTACCAAAAAGGTAATAGCAAATTGCGCATGTCATTTCAAGGCTGATAGGGGGTCAAAGGGCCATCCTGATTCATCCCCAAAACTGGCATGTGTGCACATGTGGCGCACACACATGCCCTAGGGGCATGTGTGTGCGCCACACAGAAAAATGCGATTTCTAGCATTTTTCTAAGGAATTGCAGATTACCACCAACTTGAAGATGGTGGTAATTTGGGATTCCTTAATGCTAAACCGCAATCTCAGATTGCTTCTTGCATTGCATTTAAGGGATCGCAAATTGCAATTTCCAAAATGCATTTGCAAAATAGGTAATCGCAAAATTACCTATTTTGCCATCGGGTTTGGGCTTGATGCATCCCAAATGGCTAATTACCGGTCGCAAAGGGCCCGATTTGCAGAAACAGCCACTTTGCGACCGGTAATTAGCTTGATGCATGTGCTCCAAAATTCCTTATATTGAAAATAAAGATAGTGATATAAGTAATTCTGCAAAAGGGATTGTAGGTATTTCATACCTTTTACTCCACGTTATATGCTAACTCAACAAAACCATCAGTTCAGTGTATTAATCTTTTTCTTTCCAAATTTAACCGTCCAAAACTTTCTGAAGAAAATAAAGCACTATAAGATTAAAAAAGTTCAAAAACAGAAACATAGAATTATATTAAATCTTGTATAAATGGCAAGACTCCTGGTTCGGCTGGTTTTGTGGTGGAGATTTTAAGACCTTTTATCACATTTAAGTCTAACAACTTAAATAGTTTTTTGACAATTTAACCCTTAAAGGAGAAGTGCTGGGTTCTTTTGAAGAAGTTTGATTATACTCATGTCTAAAGCTAGAAAAGATCATGAGCTAGATGCAAACTATCGTTCAAATTTATAGATAGATTTGGATTGTAAAATCCAATCTAGAATTCTTGCCATTCATTTAACAGGGGTGATTCAGTCAGTAATTTATGTTAATCAGATTAGTTTATTGAAAGGTTATTACTCTTCAGATAACATAACACAAGATTTATGTCATATTCTTAAGAATTCACGACAATTTGATAAACAATATGGTCTTTTAGATTAAGATGTGGAAAAAACATTTGAAATTGTTTCTTGTGATTATTTATTTCATGTGATGTATAAATTTAATTTCTATTAAGCATTTCTTAGTATGGTCAAGTGCTTACATATTTCTCCTATTATAAATTGAATGATGTCTTTTCCCCCTAGGCTATAATGTGGTACTGAAAAGGGTGGTCCCCTTTATACACTACTTTTTTTATTAGCATTAGAACCTTTATTATATACAATTTTTTATATTAATAAGTAGTTTGATGTTATACACATTAATAATGCTAATAAATTATCTTATGCTGATGATACCTTATTTGTCTCAAATCCGTTCTCTTCTGTTCCAACTACTGTAAATATAATTTGTAACTTCTATAAAGTATCTGGATACCAATTAAACAAAAGAAAGTCCATTTCTTTTTCCAATAAATGACCTTTGTCATTCAAACATGGTAAATAATTTGGATATTTTGTGGGTAAGCTCAGCTATTAAATATTTAGGTACTTCATTCATCAAAGAAATGACAAGTACAATTAAACAAAATTGTGAGAAAATAATAAATACTATTGAAAATGATATGTCCAAAAGGTTTCCTCTTTATTTGTCCTGAAGGGGTAGACAATGCATTTAACCCCTTCGATGCTGATGACGGAGCGGTTGCGTCATCAGCATCGGTTGGGCTGTGCTGATGACGGAACCGTTCAGTCATCAGTACAGCCCTGGGGCATCGATCCTGGTATTTTTAGCAGGGGTGGCAGCGGAAGACTTTCCGCTGCCACCCCCTGTCCCCCCCACGCTTCCTGGTGACGTCAGCGCGCACCGACATCATCAGGAAGCGCTGGACGCGCTGGAATCCATTTCATTCCAGCGCGTCCAGGAGACAGCTTCGTGTTTGCTGCTCCGGTGGGGCCGTTTTTCGGTGCCTTGAGGCATCGGGGGGGGAGGAAACTGTGTTTCCTCTCCCATGATGTCCCAATGCAGAGCATTCCTGGTGCACGATCGCGCACAGCGTCGCGATCGTGCACCAGGAATGCCCCACTAGACACCAGGGATTGTTTGTTTTGCCGCAAATGGGTGTAGGAAGCGACCCCTTGGGCAAGGGTCGCTTCCTTTTTGGGCCAAATTATTTTTCAGACTTTTCTGCCCCCCCATGGGGCAGATCAGCCATTTTTTTGGCCGATCTGCACCCGGGGGGGGGGGCAGAAAAGCCCACTAGACACCAGGGAATGCATTTAATTTATAAAGGAAGCGACCCCTTGGGGAAGGGTCGCTTCCTCGTGGCCCTTATTTTTTTTTTAGACTTCTCTGCCCCCATCGGCCGTTTTTTGGGCCGCATCTGGACCCAGGGGGGCAGAAAAGCCCACTAGACACCAGGGATTTAATTATATTTATAAAGGAAGCGACCCCTTGGGCAAGCGTCGCTTCCAGGGGGCATTATAAATATTGTAGACTGTTCTGCCCGGCTGTTTTTTTTACCGTTTCTGGACCCAGGGGGGCGATAGAAAAGCCCACTAGACTCCAGTTTTTTTTTTTTTATAGGGAGCGACCCCTTGGCCAAGGGTTGCTTCCTTGGGCCCATTTGTTTTCAAAAGTATGTTCTGCCGTGTCTTTATTTGGCCTCTCTGCCCTCCGTAGGGTTGCTTCCAGGGGGCCCACGTTTATAATGATTTATATTCTGCCCCCCTTGGGGACAGACACCCCATTTGTGACATACCCTGTGACATAGCGTGTTGTAATGTGTGTTGTTTTTGTTTCTTCTAATGTGTATTGTTTTTTTTTCTCTTTAGATTGTTGCAGTGTGCGGTTCCGTTACTGGTGGGTCTGTTGTTCTGCTGTTTCTGTAGTTGCATGTGTTTGGTAAGAGACCTCTTTTTTGTTCAATTGTAATGTAATTGTTTATTTTGCAAAGTGTGTAGTAATAAGAGTATGTTTGGTTTCTGTTTTTTGTGATTGTAAAACATGTTTTGCATTTGTTTTTGATGTGTCCTTCTGTAGATGTAAGTTTTTTTTTTCTTCTTTCTAGTGGGATATCGTTGCCTATTTGCTGTGTCTTTGCAGAGTAGGTGCTGGTGAGTGTAGTTGTCTCTTGTAAGTAAATTGTATATTTTTTCTAAATATAGATATTTGTGATAAAGGCTTACATTTTTTATCTTACTTTGCACAGTGTTGGGGTTGTTGAGTTTGACATTGTCACCATTGTCAAAACCACCAGCTTTTGCAAGAGGGGTTACCTGGGTTTTTGGCCCCATGCTAGACGGCCATCTAGGGAAACCTACCAAACCCACACATTTCTGAAAAGTAGACACCCGGGGGCTTTCAAAGAGGTATGGCTTGCGTAGATCCTCCAACGTTCCTCTACCCAGAATCCCTTGCAAACCTCAATTTTAGCTGAAAAAAATCAGTTTTTTCACACTTTTTTGTGTGGGAAAGCGTGGCATCACTGGGCTCACACAAATTACCTCCCACCCAGCGTTCCCCCAGGTCTCCCGATAAAAATGGTACCTCACTTGGCTGGGTAGGCATAGTGGCTGCAACAGGAAAAGGTCCAATTCGTACGGTGGAGACTTAAAAATTACCTTTAGCAAAACTATCTTATTTTTTGAGGTGGTCACCTGAGCTTTTGGCCCGGGGCTTGGCGGGCATCTTTGGAAACTACCAAACCCAAACAGTTCTGAAAACTAGACACCCGGTGAAGAACCGGGTCAATCAGAACCGGCGGCGTCAGGGACACGCCCGATGTCTTCGGATTCCCCTGTCCTGGCAAACAGAGACACTGAATGCTTCTAGGTGGCGTCAGAGATCAGATTTATTGGCTGCAGCCAGTAACAGAAGTCCTAAAAGTCATCACGGTATGAGTACTCAGGAGACTGCTCAATTTTACAAAGCAAGTCATCCCTTTTTATGCCAAACATTGTGCTTCAGGCAAACATTCCTAGTTTACAGTTCAACCAATCACATGTTTCCACAGCAATAAGTATTGCATAACGACAAACCCATTTTACAGTTGTCCGGCCCATGATCAATCACTGAACAAATCCAACATTCTTCTTTAGACAAGCCGGACAAACCCATAATAAAAGGACCACCACCCATATCATAAATAGACCATAAAAGTAGGAACAGAAAACAGATAGAAGTAAGATAAGGCATGTTTTATGTGCAGTAAAATTTTACGACGTCCTGTGCTCTAATCCTTAATCTAGATCAGCTAAAGGGCAGGAACTGGTTCAACAAGGTCAGCTTCAGGCAACAGGGTCAGTTCACTCAGGTCAAACAGAAGTCAGCACGAACTGGAGCTAAGGTATACGTATACTTAAAAAGACTAGTTCATCCACAGTCATCGGCCTATGTGAGGGCAACCACAAAATTGCCTGCCACACACAAAATGGAACCAAAGGGTTCAAAACAAAATCCCTAAATACGTAGTGAATCCATCGGTCTAACATGACGAAAACACTCATACTTGCCGCACTAACTAGTTACGGTTCGCTAATATCGAATTCGTAACGAAACCATGCCATTTATAAAACGGGTTCAGAATTCACGGAACAACAGACCCTCCTTTTGCCCTTACAATCACTCAGTCTGAGTCGATGTCAATATTAATCGGATCATCAAGATGCTGCTGGAGCATCATCCTATTACTCAGGACTTCTCTCGAGACAGCTCTTCTCACACACGTAGTAGCACAAAGGCCACATATGGCAGGGCCACACTGTACACAAAGACAACATGAGGAGAGAATCGCGAAAACCATCCCAATGATCATCAGAATCTTCCATCCCCAAGTGGATAACAATCCCCAAAACGATCCAGTCAACGACCAACCGTCATTATCCACCTGTATAGACTCCGAGATCTTATGTAACTTAGAAATGGCCTGGTATACTGTAGGAGCATTGTCTGGAATGAAAACGCAGCAACTCGATTGGATCACTTTACGTACCCCACCTCGGTCCGCAAGTATGACATCTAAAACCATTCGATTCTGTAATGTCATAAGGCGATCCGCTTGAAGCTCAGCGGTCAAATTACTAAGGGCACCAGCAGTTTTAATTATGGTGGATTCAACCACTCTCGTTAATTGCCGTAAGTTTCTACTGTTTGCCATAGGTCCCCAAAACGGTAGAAAACCCTTAAAGAAGTCTCCCACTTCTTGTCCAGCGGTATCTTCCTGATCGAAGACACCTCTAACAACTCTCGTTCTGTGGTAATCTACAGCAGCAGTATACGTAGGGGGCAACAAATACGCCACATAACATGTGCCCGAAAAATCAGGGGGCAACCATGTATACGCTCTATCATAGCAGACAAAATACGTGCCCTTAGCTGCTAAAAACGGTGGGGAAGTTTGGGACGCAAAAACATACGTCCGAGTACAAACACTCTTCCCTAACTGAGCTCTCGGATTCTTGCCTTTCCCTTGCAGACAAAAATGACCACGATGGGGTACAATCCAAATCGGACGTGACCTTTTTCGTCTCTGCTTCTCACCCAGACTAATACTATATCCGGTTGCATTCCAGCCAACATATGCTAATAACTCATCCTTGGGAATAGTCCTATACGTTTAGATATCTATACTCATATTTATAATTCCCTTCACCAAGGCTTTATTACTTGAGTTATCTCTCATGGAACGCCGGGGATAAACTTTGATGGCATAAACAAACATCGTCTGATATGCTCATAGGGACCCTTTGTAACTGAATGGCAGAACCAGATAAGGAATACCTCTATCCATAGTATGTGGCATAAGACCACACACCCAACAATTAGTGGTGTTTACTACTAACTGGTGTTGATGCAGAAGTTGTACAAAAGAATTATTCACAAATTCCGACCTTCTAATTTGCTTGTGTTCAGGTAAAGTATGAAAAGAATGCAAAGAAGTAGTAATAGGAAAAGACATAGGTTGGGAGGTGGGTGCAGAAGTCAATTGGGAAGAAAAAACAAGATATCCCACTAAGAACATCGTTATACTAAGTAACATTAAAAGACATGTTATCAAAAAACATTTGCTACTCATTAGTTCACACAGTTTCATTTTCAAGTTCTTTTTCTCGGCAGCTCTCTCAATCTCAAAAAACTCCATCCTCTAACCGATGCCGTTCACGGCGGTTGGTTTTCTTCTGCTAAAGAACGCTTCTGTCAGCCATGGGAACTTCCTTAGACCAACCAGAACCGTCGACCTTGCGTCTTCGGCTTGCACTCTCTAGTCTTTTCACAGTGACCCTACAGCTGAACCCGGATGGTGGTTCACAAAAATATACCAAAAAAGTTTCTTGGCTGAGAGAGTTCAGTTCCAAAAATCAAAAAGGAATTGTTCGCTTTATTAGTTCATTTTTCCTAGGTCGTAGATTATAACGGTCTTTTCCAGGCTTCGTTTGACTTCGGAATAATAGTTCAGGTTCAGTGGTGTCCAATCTCCAATGCGGAGGCACAGCAGCTTGTAGAACTTCCTCATCCTCACGTTCAGACCTTGTCCATGTCAAATGAACATCACTAAATGGAATGAATCTAGGGACCTTCTCACAATCAAAATCAGCTTTACTATCCCTTACCCACTGATCATATGGCAAAGGCAAAGGAACGTTTTTACAATGGGTGGCATGCACCCAGTTCTTTTTGCCTGCTACTCTAACAGCGGTTCTAGTAACCAACAAAATCAGATAGGGGCCGGTCCATCTAGGCTGTAAGTTCTTAGTACGCTGAAAATTCTTCACAAGAACGTACTGTCCAGGTTCAAGTACGTGGCCTGGATCTGTAGTGGCTGTCGGCAGAGTGTCATAGACCTGTTGGTGGAGAACACGTAATTTAGCAGTCAAGTCATGTAAGTAATCCACCAACATAGGGTATTCAATACTGCTGTATTCTTTCGGATGAGGCACTCCCCAAACATTCGCTGGACGACCAAACACAACCTCATACGGACTAAGTCCCACTCTAGAATGTACAGTCGTCCTTGTTGACAAAAGAGCCAACGGCAAGGCATCTGGCCATGTAAGGCCAGTGTTCGCTTGTACCTTAGCCAATTTTAGCTTAAGCGTACCATTGTAACATTCAACAAGTCCAGCAGACTGGGGGTGATTCGCTGCGTGGAACTTTTGGTTAATTCCTAATCCAGAGCATACTTTCTTCATGATCTGACCCACAAATTCACTCCCATCGTCCGACCTTACAATTCTCGGCAATCCATACCTAGGGAAATACTCTCTCAACAAAACCTTGGCTGTAGACAAGGCAGTATTATCTTTTAGGGGGTAAGCCTCTATCCATCTAGAAAAGGCGTAAACAACCACAAGAACGTATTTTAGGTTGTTGCATCTCTCCATGTGAATATAATCTAACTGTATCACCTCAAACGGATACGTCGGAGGAGCAAAATGACCAGCTGGAGTTGGAATTCCCTTACCAGGATTATATTGCAGACAAATCATACAATGTTTCACCACGTTCTATGCACATTTCGGGATTCCAGCATTCTGCCAAACTGGAGCCAACAACTTGCATATCCCTTTCGAACTTATATGAGCCAATCCATGAGCCATTGTAACCACTGGGAGCACATACGCATCTGGCAACAACCATCGCTGGTGTTCCGACAACTCAATCCAACAACATGTAGAATCCAACATACCCGCACTCTCTCTCCAAACATTAATTTCCTTTTCTGTAGCTTCAGCCTGAATCATCTTCACACTTTCTATCGTGTCTTCACACATTCCACCAGCCATAACCCAATTAGCTGGGCCTGCAACATACATACGGCTCATCACATCCTTCGCTGTTTCCTTTGCAATTTCATCCGCAAAGGCATTCCCTCGACCAACATCGTCCACAACTTTCTTATGCCCACTACATTTCACAATTGCAATCTGCTTTGGGAGAGTGAGAGATTCCAAAAGTTCATTCACTAACTGCCCATGCTGAATTTTCGTTCCATGGGAAGTAAGGAACCCACGCTCTCTCCACAAATGCCCAAAACTGTGAGCAACACCAAACGCATACTGACTATCGGTATATACATTCACACGCTCTAGTCAATGCAATCAGCTCTGCTGCTTGCGCAGAATTCTGTGGTATGCGTGCTGTCTCAACAACTGTATTTAAAGTTGTGATAGCATACGCTGCGGTCGTTTCACCATTCGGAAGCTTAAAACACGAACCATCAACCCACAGCGTACCATCAACATTATCAAAAGGAGTGTCCCTAAGATCCACTCTAGCTTTTGTTTCTTCCTCTGTACGAAGAAAACAATCATGCTGTTCTTGAGCATCCGTCTCTGTAGAGATCGGCAACAACGTAGCTGGATTCAACACGTTACATCTCTTAACATGAACATGGCTAGCCAACAGTGTCAACTCGTAACCTGAAAGAAGTGCACTAGTAAGGTACTGTGACTTAGTCCTGTTTAATAAGGTATCCACTGCATGCGGAACCATCACAATCAACGTATTATCCAATACCAGACCAGCAGACTGTCGGATAGAAACTGCAGCTGCGGCTGTAGCTCTCAAACAACTCGGCAATGCTTTAGCAACTGGGTCTAACGTCGCTGAGAAATACGCGCATGGACGCTGCTTTTCCCCAAAACATTGTGTCAACACTGACAACGCACATCCTTCTCTCTCGTGCACGTACAACGTAAAGGGCTTGCTATAGTCTGGAATACCCAACACAGGAGCCGAACACAATGCATCACGTAATTCAGAAAAACTTTTCTGGCATTCATCAGACCAGGGAAGAGGATACGGAGTATCCTTCGTTGTCAATGCTAACAGAGGTTTCGCCAACAGGGAAAAGTTGGGGATCCATTGCCTACAATACCACGTAATACCCAAAAAAGCACAAACTTCTCTCTGTGTGGATGGCACACTCATTTGCGCAATCAATTGAATTCTTTCTGGGGTCAATCGCCTTCCCTCCTTCGACAAGAGATGACCTAAGTAGGTTACTTCTTGGCGGCAATATTGCAACTTTGAAGGTGACACTTTATGGTGAAGGTCAGACAAATACCGCAACAACGAAAGAGTAGCCTCTGTACAAATCTTTTCATCATCAGCAGCAATCAACAAATCATCAACGTACTGAATAAGAGTAGCACCAGCAGGCAACACAAAACCATCAAGCAGAGTTTTCAATGCCTGACTATAGATTGAAGGACTTTCACAATAACCTTGGGGAACTCTCTTAAACCGGAAGCTTCGTCCTCCTAAAGAGAAGCCGAAAATATCCCTACTCTCCTCAGCGATCGGAATGCTAAAGAAAGCATTCTTCAAGTCAATGACAGAGAACCAGGCTGCCGAAGCAGGAATCAACGTCAACAATGCAGTAATATCAGGTACCACGGGAAACTGTGGCACGACGATCTTATTGACCTCTCGAAGGTCGATCACAAACCGATAAACAGGTGGCTTAGAAGCATCAGTACGTTTAAGAACAGGCAAAACAGGACTGTTACACACATTTCCTCTCGTTTCTTCAACTACACCCTTCTCAACCAAATCATAGACAATCGCCAAAAGAGCTCTCTCACCATTGCTCGGTATTTTATACTGGGGAATACGAGGTAGCTTAGCATTCGTTTTAAGGGTAACAACATACGGTGGAATCTGCACCAACATCATTTGGACCCGTAGCCCAAAGCGTTCAGGAAGCAAACGCAATTCCAGTGGCAAACAATCTTTAGACAAATACATTGGAGAAATCACTTTCTTACCAAGAGTGAGCTGTACTCCCGAAGGAGAACAATGCAATGTCGCATACAATCTTTTCAGCAAGTCCAATCCCAACAGATTCTCATTACAACCAGTCGTTAGAATAAGTGGAGCTTCCAATTCACAAGGGCCAATGGAAAGGGACAAAGGACTAGAAACTGGGTTACGAACTGGGGCGCCCGAAAATCCTACGGAAACATTAGTTAAGCCAGACAAAGGTGCGCCAGGGAGTTTAGAATGCATAATAGAACTCTTTGTCGCACCAGTATCCAAAAGAAAAGGCTCTACTACACCTGATGTAATCACTTCAACATAAGGTCCACTCTGATCTACTGGAACTGACACTACCCCCTCTCTTTGCCCATGGCTGTCCTAGCTATCATTATAGCCAACACTCTCACCTTCAACACAGTAATCCTCAACATAATACTGGGCAGACTGTCCACTCGGAGCATTCTGTCTGTCAAAATAATTCACAGAATTCTGTAGGGAAGAGGAACGCTCATTCTGGGGGATCACACCACGACCTCTCTGACCAGGTGTACCATTCGCACGCTGTAACAGAGCTGGGCAACTATTCTTGAAATGACCTTCTTCTCTACAATAAGCACACTGATTAGGGCCAGGAAAGAATCGCTGAACATATGGCTCAGGTTTCTGTAACAATCTCTGAAATTGCGGAGGTTGCTGAAATTGAGGCTGATTCTGACGAGGCGGATAAGCTTGCTGTAAAAGAACTTTCGTCTTTAAATCTTTCGTTTTCTTCTCCGCTTTATCCTTCTCATCTTTATCCCTATTCTCGTAATATTGGGCAGTTGCCAATATCAGGGCCGACGAAGAAACGGCCCATGAACTCTCAGAATCTTTCAATTTATTGGAAAGTTCGGGAAGCAAGTTAAAGACAAATTTATCCACGAACAACCTTTGACCACCTTCCGTACTCATATCCTGACCACTGTGATCAATAAACGTCTCTTCAAACCTAGTGAAGAATTCAGACACACTCTCGTCTTTCTTCTGCTTACATGCTGCTAACTTATCCCAATTTACTCGTAACGCAGGCATCATCGTTTTCATCAAAGTGATGATTCTACCTGGCAATTCTGAAACCAAAGGTTCAGGTTTAGCACCTCCCTCTTGTCTACCATCTGCAGCAATAATATTCGCCCAAGTATCTCCTAATTCTGCTGCATGATAGTCATGACGAATCTTCGCCCACAAAGGTTGCGGAACTACATTACCCATCAACATATCTATGTCAGCTAGATTCATGATACATGCTTCTGCTGTCTGAGACAACTCCTTGTAATAACCAGCAGGATTCTTACGAGGGTCAGGTAAGGTCTGCTTAAGAGCCAAGACGTCTGATCTCTTCCAAGGAACATGTACCCATATTCGCTGAAAATGCGCCGGAGCGGCAACAATACCCCAATTTACATCAGCCTGAACTGCTTCCTTCCATACAGGAGGAACTTCTCTCATTGGATACTGTCTCGCTTTTCTCCTAACAGAGGAATCAGGTTCGTACAATGTCTGAGGCGGAGGTCTAGACCTAAAAGCCAGTATTGTCTCTACGGCGTCTGTAATATCAGATTCCACTATCATCCCTTTAGCAAAATCCGACTGAACATCAAGTAGTTCCTGCGGGATCAAACCCAAATCATTATCTTCCCATTCCTGACGCAGAAACATACACATCACATTAAAAACATACCTTTGCTTAGACGGTTCCCACTGAAAGAAAACATCCATAACTGCAGGCAAATCATACCTTGAAGCATTTATAATCCATCTACGAGCCAACAAATCCAACACAGCCCGTTCCTCGGAACCAGGAAGCTGACTACGACTCTGCTTACGTTCCGAAACAGGGATCATATTCAGTGACCCAAACAATGGAGACAACAGAGTAGAAACAGTCTCTGTCATTCGTTTTCGAACAGAAGGAGAAGCAGACATAAGAACAGGAGAATAAGTGTTTTGAGGCAAAGAAGGTGTAGGAACAAGAACAGCAGGAGTCTCAGATGCAGAAGCGGAAGGCAAAGGAGTTTGAGGCAAAGCTGGTAGCAAAGCTGGCGACCCTAGAGCGGGTTGCGCAGGAGGAGGCAAAACCATCTGTGGAGCACCGGGTGGCTGAACAACAGCAGGAGGTTGAACATCAAAGGGTGGAACAACCGGTGGTAATGGAGGCGCAGTAGCACCCTGTACATAAGGAGGTGGCAATCTCAGCAAATGAGAAATCAAAGGATCTTTCTCAAGATCTTCAATCGCTTTTGGAGGAGGAGACGGCAAGGCCGGATAACATTTATCTATAGCCATGCAACGCTGCCTATCTGACACCTCAATTGCTTTATCTTCTTCGTTTTCTTTAAACTGCCTAGCAGCTGCATTATTGACACATTCTTTTCTCTTTTATCTCTTTTAGCTTGTTTAATTTCTCTCTGTTTGACTTCTTTACGCCAAAGGCGGAAAGAGTCAAACATTGCCGGCCGGGCTTTCTTCTCGAATAATTTTGTTTCTAGATTATCTAAAATCTCAGTATCAAAACTACCATGTTGGGGCCATCGTAAAACACCATCCTTTTTAGTGTAGCGGATCCATACTTCATTATAAGCAATAGGACCCACTCTGTGTTTTGAATAGAGCTCATAAGTCGGAGTTCCAACCGGAGGTATCGGACACGAGTCCTCTAGTCGGGAATCCTTGTTGCAACCACAACTAAACCATTTTCTAAGTTTGCTAAGACCAGGCATCTTATAGCTCACTAATCTAGCTTCCAACTTCAAGGGGTTATCGACTATCGATACTCTCGCAAATATACGAGCCCCTCGGCTTCGATTGCTGCAGCAGCCGAATCAACCAAGAACCAAGAACCAAACCAAGAACCAAAAACCAAACAAATTCGTGGGAGAGACCCACTTATACTTAACCAAAATATCTGTCACGCCACCAGAAGACCGTCTATCGTCTCGCTCTACAAATCATCTATCGAGGGTCCAAGACAGGGCGACAGTCAGGGCAGCAGTCCTTCGTAGTCATCGGAAAGCGGGAAGCCTCGCAGCAAACACCTTCGGTCCACGTCGACATACAGGGGTCGATGAAGTGGCGGCCTTCCTCAAGAATTTCCTCACGAAGCTACCCACGATCTTCAGGCTTGGACCGGTACCACTGAAGTCGCCCCATGTTGGGCGCCAACTGAAGAACCGGGTCAATCAGAACCGACGGCGTCACGGAATGCTTCTAGGTGGCGTCAGAGATCAAATTTATTGGCTGCAGCCAGTAACAGAAGTCCTAGAAGTCATCACGGTATGAGTTCTCAGGAGACTGCTCAATTTTACAGAGCAAGTCATCCCTTTTTATGCCAAACATTGTGCTTCAGGCAAACATTCCTAGTTTACAGTTCAACCAATCACATGTTTCCACAGCAATAAGTATTGCATAACGACAACCCCATTTTACAGTTGTCCGGCCCATGATCAATCACTGAACAAACCCAACATTCTTCTTTAGACAAGCCGGACAAACCCATAATAAAAGGACCACAACCCATATCATAAATAGACCATAAAAGTAGGAACAGAAAACAGATAGAAGTAAGATAAGGCATGTTTTATGTGCAGTAAAATTTTACGACGTCCTGTGCTCTGATCCTTAATCTAGATCAGCTAAAGGGCAGGAACTGGTTCAACAAGGTCAGCTTCAGGCAACAGGGTCAGTTCACTCAGGTCAAACAGAAGTCAGCACGAACTGGAGCTAAGGTATACGTATACTTAAAAAGACTAGTTCATCCACAGTCATCGGCCTATGTGAGGGCAACCACAAAATTGCCTGCCACACACAAAATGGAACCAAAGGGTTCAAAACAAAATCCCTAAATACGTAGTGAATCCATCGGTCTAACATGACGAAAACACTCATACTTGCCGCACTAACTAGTTACGGTTCGCTAATATCGAATTCGTAACGAAACCATGCCATTTATAAAACGGGTTCAGAATTCACGCAACCACAGCCCCTCCTTTTGCCCTTACATAGGCAATCACTCAGTCTGAGTCGATGTCAATATTCATCGGATCATCAAGATGCTGCTGGAGCATCATCCTATTACTCAGGACTTCTCTCGAGACAGGTCTTCTCACACACGTAGTAGCACAAAGGCCACACATGGCAGGGCCACACTGTACACAAAGACAACATGAGAAGAGAATCGCGAAAACCATCCCAATGATCATCAGAATCTTCCATCCCCAAGTGGATAACAATCCCCAAAACCATCCAGTCAACGACCAACCGTCATTATCCACATGTATAGACTCCGAGATCTTATGTAACTTAGAAATGGCCTGGTATACTGTAGGAGCATTGTCTGGAATGAAAACGCAGCAACTCGATTGGATCACTTTACATACCCCACCTCGGTCCGCAAGTATGACATCTAAAACCATTCGATTCTGTAATGTCATAAGGCGATCCGCTTGAAGCTCAGCGGTCAAATTACTAAGGGCACCGGCAGTTTCATTTATGGTGGATTCAACCACTCTCGTTAATTGCTGTAAGTTTCTACTGTTTGCCATAGGTCCCCAAAACGGTAGAAAACCCTTAAAGAAGTCTCCCACTTCTTGTCCAGCGGTATCTTCCTGATCGAAGACACCTCTAACAACTCTCGTTCTGTGGTAATCTACAGCAGCAGTATACGTAGGGGGCAACAAATACGCCACATAACATGTGCCCGAAAAATCAGGGGGCAACCATGTATACGCTCTATCATAGCAGACAAAATACGTGCCCTTAGCTGCTAAAAACGGTGGGGAAGTTTGGGACGCAAAAACATACGTCCGAGTACAAACACTCTTCCCTAACTGAGCTCTCGGATTCTTGCCTTTCCCTTGCAGACAAAAATGACCACGATGGGGTACAATCCAAATCGGAGGTGACCTTTTTCGTCTCTGCTTCTCACCCAGACTAATACTATATCCGGTTGCATTCCAGCCAACATATGCTAATAACTCATCCTTGGGAATAGTCTTATACGTTTAGATATCTCTACTCATATCTATAATTCCCTTCACCAAGGCTTTATTACTTGAGTTCTCTCTCATGGAACGCCGGGGATAAACTTCGATGGCATAAACAAACATCGTCTGATATGCTCATACGGACCCATTGTAACTGAATGGCAGAACCAGATAAGGAATACCTCTATCCATAGTATGTAACATAAGACCACACACCCAACAATTAGTGGTGTTTACTACTAACTGGTGTTGATGCAGAAGTTGTACAAAAGAATTATTCACAAATTCCGACCTTCTAATTTGCTCGTGTTCAGGTAAAGTATGAAAAGAATGCAAAGAAGTAGTAATAGGACAAGACATAGGTTGGGAGGTGGGTGCAGAAGTCAATTGGGAAGAAAAAACAAGATATCCCACTAAGAACATCGTTATACTAAGTAACATTAAAAGACATGTTATCAAAAAACATTTGCTACTCATTAGTTCACACAGTTTCATTTTCAAGTTCTTTTTCTCGGCAGCTCTCTCAATCTCAAAAAACTCCATCCTCTAACCGATGCCGTTCACGGCGGTTGGTTTTCTTCTGCTAAAGAACGCTTCTGTCAGCCCAGGGAACTCCCTTAGACCAACCACAACCGTCGACCTTGCGTCTTCGGCTTGCACTCTCTAGTCTTTTCACAGTGACCCTACAGCTGAACCCGGATGGTGGTTCACAAAAATATACCAAAAAAGTTTCTTGGCTGAGAGAGTTCAGTTCCAAAAATCAAAAAGGAATTGTTCGCTTTATTAGTTCATTTTTCCTAGGTCGTAGATTATAACGGTGTTTTCCAGGCTTCGTTTGACTTCGGAATAATAGTTCAGGTTCAGTGGTGTCCAATCTCCAATGCGGAGGCACAGCAGCTTGTAGAACTTCCTCATCCTCACGTTCAGACCTTGTCCATGTCAAATGAACATCACTAAATGGAATGAATCTAGGGACCTTCTCACAATCAAAATCAGCTTTACTATCCCTTACCTACTGATCATATGGCAAAGGCAAAGGAACGTTTTTACAATGGGTGGCATGCACCCAGTTCTTTTTGCCTGCTACTCTAACAGCGGTTCTAGTAACCAACAAAATCAGATAGGGGCCGGTCCATCTAGGCTGTAAGTTCTTAGTACGCTGAAAATTCTTCACAAGAACGTACTGTCCAGGTTCACGTACGTGGCCTGGATCTGTAGTGGCTGTCGGCAGAGTGTCATAGACCTGTTGGTGGAGAACACGTAATTTAGCAGTCAAGTCATGTAAGTAATCCACCAACATAGGGTATTCAATACTGCTGTATTCTTTCGGATGAGGCACTCCCCAAACATTCGCTGGACGACCAAACACAACCTCATACGGACTAAGTCCCACTCTAGAATGTACAGTCATCCTTGTTGACAAAAGAGCCAACGGCAAGGCATCTGGCCATGTAAGGCCAGTGTTCGCTTGTACCTTAGCCAATTTTAGCTTAAGCGTACCATTGTAACATTCAACAAGTCCAGCAGACTGGGGGTGATTCGCTGCGTGGAACTTTTGGTTAATTCCTAATCCAGAGCATACTTTCTTCATGATCTGACCCACAAATTCACTCCCATCGTCCGACCTTACAATTCTCGGCAATCCATACCTAGGGAAATACTCTCTCAACAAAACCTTGGCTGTAGACAAGGCAGTATTATCTTTTAGGGGGTAAGCCTCTATCCATCTAGAAAAGGCGTAAACAACCACAAGAACGTATTTTAGGTTGTTGCATCTCTCCATGTGAATATAATCTAACTGTATTACCTCAAACGGATACGTCGGAGGAGCAAAATGACCAGCTGGAGTTGGAATTCCCTTACCAGGATTATATTGCAGACAAATCATACAATGTTTCACCACGTTCTATGCACATTTCGGGATTCCAGCATTCTGCCAAACTGGAGCCAACAACTTGCATATCCCTTTCGAACTTATATGAGCCAATCCATGAGCCATTGTAACCACTGGGAGCACATACGCATCTGGCAACAACCATCGCTGGTGTTCCGACAACTCAATCCAACAACATGTAGAATCCAACATACCCGCACTCTCTCTCCAAACATTAATTTCCTTTTCTGTAGCTTCAGCCTGAATCATCTTCACACTTTCTATCGTGTCTTCACACATTCCACCAGCCATAACCCAATTAGCTGGGCCTGCAACATACATACGGCTCATCACATCCTTCGCTGTTTCCTTTGCAACTTCATCCGCAAAGGCATTCCCTCGACCAACATCGTCCACAACTTTCTTATGCCCACTAGATTTCACAATTGCAATCTGCTTTGGGAGAGTGAGAGATTCCAAAAGTTCATTCACTAACTGCCCATGCTGAATTTTCGTTCCATGGGAAGTAAGGAACCCACGCTCTCTCCACAAATGCCCAAAACTGTGAGCAACACCAAACGCATACTGACTATCGGTATATACATTCACACGCTCTAGTCAATGCAATCAGCTCTGCTGCTTGCGCAGAATTCTGTGGTATGCGTGCTGTCTCAACAACTGTATTTAAAGTTGTGATAGCATACGCTGCGGTCGTTTCACCATTCGGAAGCTTAAAACACGAACCATCAACCCACAGCGTACCATCAACATTATCAAAAGGAGTGTCCCTAAGATCCACTCTAGCTTTTGTTTCTTCCTCTGTACGAAGAAAACAATCATGCTGTTCTTGAGCATCCGTCTCTGTAGAGGTCGGCAACAACGTAGCTGGATTCAACACGTTACATCTCTTAATATGAACATGGCTAGCCAACAGTGTCAACTCGTAACCTGAAAGAAGTGCACTAGTAAGGTACTGTGACTTAGTCCTGTTTAATAAGGTATCCACTGCATGCGGAACCATCACAATCAACGTATTATCCAATACCAGACCAGCAGACTGTCGGATAGAAACTGCAGCTGCGGCTGTAGCTCTCAAACAACTCGGCAATGCTTTAGCAACTGGGTCTAACGTCGCTGAGAAATACGCGCATGGACGCTGCTTTTCCCCAAAACATTGTGTCAACACTGACAACGCACATCCTTCTCTCTCGTGCACGTACAACGTAAAGGGCTTGCTATAGTCTGGAATACCCAACACAGGAGCCGAACACAATGCATCACGTAATTCAGAAAAACTTTTCTGGCATTCATCAGACCAGGGAAGAGGATACGGAGTATCCTTCGTTGTCAATGCTAACAGAGGTTTCGCCAACAGGGAAAAGTTGGGGATCCATTGCCTACAATACCACGTAATACCCAAAAAAGCACAAACTTCTCTCTGTGTGGATGGCACACTCATTTGCGCAATCAATTGAATTCTTTCTGGGGTCAATCGCCTTCCCTCCTTCGACAAGAGATGACCTAAGTAGGTTACTTCTTGGCGGCAATATTGCAACTTTGAAGGTGACACTTTATGGTGAAGGTCAGACAAATACCGAAACAACGAAAGAGTAGCCTCTGTACAAATCTTTTCATCATCAGCAGCAATCAACAAATCATCAACGTACTGAATAAGAGTAGCACCAGCAGGCAACACAAAACCATCAAGCTGAGTTTTCAACGCCTGACTATAGATTGAAGGACTTTCACAATAACCTTCGGGAGCTCTCTTAAACAGGAAGCTTCGTCCTCCTAAAGAGAAGCCGAAAATATCCCTACTCTCCTCAGCGATCGGAATGCTACAGAAAGCATTCTTCAAGTCAATGACAGAGAACCAGGCTGCCGAAGCAGGAATCAACGTCAACAATGCAGTAATATCAGGTACCACGGGAAACTGTGGCACGACGATCTTATTGACCTCTCGAAGGTCGATCACAAACCGATACACAGGTGGCTTAGAAGCATCAGTACGTTTAAGAACAGGCAAAACAGGACTGTTACACACATTTCCTCTCGTTTCTTCAACTACACCCTTCTCAACCAAATCATAGACAATCGCCAAAAGAGCTCTCTCACCATCGCTCGGTATTTTATACTGGGGAATACGAGGTAGCTTAGCATTCGTTTTAAGGGTAACAACATACGGTGGAATCTGCAAAAGACCAACATCATTTGGACCCGTAGCCCAAAGCGTATCAGGAAGCGAACGCAATTCCAGTGGCAAACAATCTTTAGACAAATACATTGGAGAAATCACTTTCTTACCAAGAGTGAGCTGTACTCCCGAAGGAGAACAATGCAATGTCGCATACAATCTTTTCAGCAAGTCCAATCCCAACAGATTCTCATTACAACCAGTCGTTAGAATAAGTGGAGCTTCCAATTCACAAGGGCCAATGGAAAGGGACAAAGGACTAGAAACTGGGTTACGAACTGGGGCGCCCGAAAATCCTACGGAAACATTAGTTAAGCCAGACAAAGGTGCGCCAGGGAGTTTAGAATGCATAATAGAACTCTTTGTCGCACCAGTATCCAAAAGAAAAGGCTCTACTACACCTGATGTAATCACTTCAACATAAGGTCCACTCTGATCTACTGGAACTGACACTACCCCCTCTCTTTGCCCATGGCTGTCCTAGCTATCATTATAGCCAACACTCTCACCTTCGACACAGTAATCCTCAACATAATACTGGGCAGACTGTCCACTCGGAGCATTCTGTCTGACAAAATAATTCACAGAATTCTGTAGGGAAGAGGAACGCTCATTCTGGGGGATCACACCACGACCTCTCTGACCAGGTGTACCATTCGCACGCTGTAACAGAGCCGGGCAACTATTCTTGAAATGACCTTCTTCTCTACAATAATCACACTGATTAGGGCCAGGAAAGAATCGCTGAACATATGGCTCAGGCTTCTGTAACAATCTCTGAAATTGCGGAGGTTGCTGAAATTGAGGCTGATTCTGACGAGGCAGATAAACTTGCTGCAAAAGAACTTTCGTCTTTAAATCTTTCGTTTTCTTCTCCGCTTTATCCTTCTCATCTTTATCCCTATTCTCGTAATATTGGGCAGTTGCCAATATCAGGGCCGACGAAGAAACGGCCCATGAACTCTCAGAATCTTTCAATTTATTGGAAAGTTCGGGAAGCAAGTTAAAGACAAATTTATCCACGAACAACCTTTGACCACCTTCCGTACTCATATCCTGACCACTGTGATCAATAAACGTCTCTTCAAACCTAGTGAAGAATTCAGACACACTCTCGTCTTTCTCCTGCTTACATGCTGCTAACTTATCCCAATTTACTCGTAACGCAGGCATCATCGTTTTCATCAAAGTGATGATTCTACCTGGCAATTCTGAAACCAAAGGTTCAGGTTTAGCACTCCCTCTTGTCTACCATCTGCAGCAATAATATTCGCCCAAGTATCTCCTAATTCTGCTGCATGATTCTCATGACGAATCTTCGCCCACAAAGGTTGTGGAACTACATTACCCATCAACATATCTATGTCAGCTAGATTCATGATACATGCTTCTACTGTCTGAGACAACTCCTTGTAATAACCAGCAGGATTCTTACGAGGGTCAGGTAAGGTCTGCTTAAGAGCCAAGACGTCTGATCTCTTCCAAGGAACATGTACCCATATTCGCTGAAAATGCGCCGGAGCGGCAACAATACCCCAATTTACATCAGCCTGAACTGCTTCCTTCCATACAGGAGGAACTTCTCTCATTGGATACTGTCTCGCTTTTCTCCTAACAGAGGAATCAGGTTCGTACAATGTCTGAGGCGGAAGTCTAGACCTAAAAGCCAGTATTGTCTCTACGGCGTCTGTAATATCAGATTCCACTATCATCCCTTTAGCAAAATCCGACTGAACATCAAGTAGTTCCTGCGGGATCAAACCCAAATCATTATCTTCCCATTCCTGACGCAGAAACATACACATCACATTAAAAACATACCTTTGCTTAGACGGTTCCCACTGAAAGAAAACATCCATAACTGCTGGCAAATCATACCTTGAAGCATTTATAATCCATCTACGAGCCAACAAATCCAACACAGCCCGTTCCTCGGAACCAGGAAGCTGACTACGACTCTGCTTACGTTCCGAAACAGGGATCATATTCAGTGACCCAAACAATGGAGACAACAGAGTAGAAACAGTCTCTGTCATTCGTTTTCGAACAGAAGGAGAAGCAGACATAAGAACAGGAGAATAAGTGTTTTGAGGCAAAGAAGGTGTAGGAACAAGAACAGCAGGAGTCTCAGATGCAGAAGCGGAAGGCAAAGGAGTTTGAGGCAAAGCTGGTAGCAAAGCTGGCGACCCTAGAGCGGGTTGCGCAGGAGGAGGCAAAACCATCTGTGGAGCACCGGGTGGCTGAACAACAGCAGGAGGTTGAACATCAAAGGGTGGAACAACCGGTGGTAATGGAGGCGCAGAAGCACCCTGTACATAAGGAGGTGGCAATCTCAGCAAACGAGAAATCAAAGGATCTTTCTCAAGATCTTCAATCGCTTTTGGAGGAGGAGACGGCAAGGCCGGATAACATTTATCTATAGCCATGCAACGCTGCCTGACACCTCAATTGCTTTATCTTCTTCGTTTTCTTTAAACTGCCTAGCAGCTGCATTATTGACACATTCTTTTCTCTTTTATCTCTTTTAGCTTGTTTAATTTCTCTCTGTTTGGCTTCTTTACGCCAAAGGCGGAAAGAGTCAAACATTGCCGGCCGGGCTTTCTTCTTGAATAATTTTGTTTCTAGATTATCTAAAATCTCAGTATCAAAACTACCATGTTGGGGCCATCGTAAAACACCATCCTTTTTAGTGTAGCGGATCCATACTTCATTATAAGCAATAGGACCCACTCTGTGTTTTGAATAGAGCTCATAAGTCGGAGTTCCAACCGGAGGTATCGGACACGAGTCCTCTAGTCAGGAATCCTTGTTGCAACCACAACTAAACCATTTTCTAAGTTTGCTAAGACCAGGCATCTTATAGCTCACTAATCTAGCTTCCAACTTCAAGGGGTTATCGACTATCGATACTCTCGCAAATATACGAGCCCCTCGGCTTCGATTGCTGCAGCAGCCGAATCAACCAAGAACCAAGAACCAAACCAAGAACCAAAAACCAAACAAATTCGTGGGAGCGACCCACTTATACTTAACCAAAATATCTGTCACGCCACCAGAAGACCGTCTATCGTCTCGCTCTACAAATCATCTATCGAGGGTCCAAGACAGGGCGACAGTCAGGGCAGCAGTCCTTCGTAGCCATCGGAAAGCGGGAAGCCTCGCAGCAAACACCTTCGGTCCACGTCGACATACAGGGGTCGATGAAGTGGCGGCCTTCCTCCAGAATTTCCTCACGAAGCTACCCACGATCTTCAGGCTTGGACCGCTACCACTGAAGTCGCCCCATGTTGGGCGCCAACTGAAGAACCGGGTCAATCAGAACCGACGGCGTCACGGAATGCTTCTAGGTGGCGTCAGAGATCAAATTTATTGGCTGCAGCCAGTAACAGAAGTCCTAGAAGTCATCACGGTATGAGTTCTCAGGAGACTGCTCAATTTTACAAAGCAAGTCATCCCTTTTTATGCCAAACATTGTGCCCAAAAAGTTGTAAAAGTAATAAAAGAAAAATAAGGGAAGGTGTGCACACGCTAATCTTTTGAAAATACTTAGCAAATATTTTTGTCCCACAAGCGGCGTGCACCCCACATGTTGATTTCACATTGAAAAATCAAACTTTGGAAGGACTTTCACCATGGAGGCAGCAATATGTTCGAACAAAATGCAGAACACATCGAATGTGGACCACGTTTATTTTAAGTCTCAGCTCATGTAGTATTGTATTCATTTTATGTTTTAGATTATAATGTATTTTACCATTTCACTGCTTTAAAAACAAACTGTTTAGCATTTAGCGATTATTTATTGATCACAGTTTATATTTATGTTCTCACAGAGCTCAATATCAATTATGTTCGTGCATATTTCCTTGGTTTCGTTCTGGGAATGTGGCTTTGTAGGTAATCACCGGTGTAGGTTGGGAAGGGTAGTTTTTGCGTCAAAAGAAGGCACTGAGACCGTTAAAGATCACGTGATGGCAATTAAGGGATTGATGTGGTAAATGTGTGTTTTGAGGATTTAGGTTCAAGTTAGGAGGGGAAACTCAGTCTGACGATAGCTTTGGCTAGGCTCATGGCACCTAAGAGAGAAGACTCGTTATAAGCTGCTGGCTTTTGTTTACATAACCAGGTACATTTAACAGTGGCTTTAAGCTAAGACCAGTTAGGGGTGTGGGGAGAGTACCAGATACGGATTATGTCTTTGTTCTTAGTAATGAGGACTGGCGAAGGGTGAGCTTAAGTTGTAAGGGGCTGATGCGGATACCATGTGATTCATTTGTAAATCGGGAAACGGTCATTGTGGGAAAGGAGAGGCAGTTCACGCACTTGGGTGGATTAAGAACAAGAAAGGAGGTAGCGGTGATGACTTTGTATCTTTTAATGTAATGAAAGCTTTATTTTTTAATTTTGGTTGATGTGGCCCTTTATCTATTTTTTCCAGTACCCCTGAAGAAGAACTAACGGTAAGTTCGAAATGCATTGGGTTTTGACACTGGCTTTGTTCGTTCGTCTGAATGTTGGAAGCACATGTCTGTGAAAAAGCTTCGGCATCATTAGACATTTAAAAATGCAAAAAATAAAAACATTCAAGTTCTATCTGGCTGTCTCCGGAGTGACTCACTTTTGAAGCACATGTGAAGTATGAGAACGATGAAAAGTTTACGGAGTACTATGGAGTATGGTGATAAATTTGAGACAGAATGATCTTATGTACGAGGAATGTTTCCTTATTCAAGCAGTGCAGCAGATGGGGACGCGAACAAGCGAACCCTCTCCTTTTCTATGATTAGATTCCTGTGTTGGGACAAACACAGCTCTGTTTTGCACGCAACCATTTAAAGCCCAAAAAGTTGTAAAAGTAATAAAAGAAAAATAAGGGAAGGTGTGCACACGTTAATCTTTTGAAAAAACATTGTGCTTCAGGCAAACATTCCTAGTTTACAGTTCAACCAATCACATGTTTCCACAGCAATAAGTATTGCATAACGACAACCCCATTTTACAGTTGTCCGGCCCATGATCAATCACTGAACAAACCCAACATTCTTCTTTAGACAAGCCGGACAAACCCATAATAAAAGGACCACAACCCATATCATAAATAGACCATAAAAGTAGGAACAGAAAACAGATAGAAGTAAGATAAGGCATGTTTTATGTGCAGTAAGATTTTACGACGTCCTGTGCTCTGATCCTTAATCTAGATCAGCTAAAGGGCAGGAACTGGTTCAACAAGGTCAGCTTCAGGCACCAGGGTCAGTTCACTCAGGTCAAACAGAAGTCAGCACGAACTGGAGCTAAGGTATACGTATACTTAAAAAGACTAGTTCATCCACAGTCATCGGCCTATGTGAGGGCAACCACAAAATGGCTGCCACACACAAAATGGAGCCCAAGGGTTCAAAACGAAATCCCTAAATACGTAGTGAATCCATCGGTCTAACATGACGTAAACACTCATACTTGCCGCACTAACTAGTTACGGTTCGCTAATATCGAATTCGTAACGAAACCATGCCATTTATAAAACGGGTTCAGAATTCACGGAACCACACCGGGGGAGTCCAGGGAGGTATGGCATGAGTGGGTCCCCAAATGTTTTCCTACCCAGAAATCCCTGCAAACCTTAAATTTAGGTTAAAAAAAACACTTTTCCATACATTTTTGGGTGGGATCTCCCTGCCGGCACAAATGTCCTACCTCCCAGCGGGGGACCCACGCATGCCATACCTCCCTGGACTCCCCCGGGTGTCTAGTTTTCAGAACTGTTTGGGTTTGGTAGTTTCCAAAGATGGCCACCGAGCCCCGGGCCAAAAACTCAGGTGCCCCCCCCCCAAAATCAAGGTAGTTTTGCTGTTATTTTAAATTCTCCACCGTACGATTTGGACCCTTTCCTGTTGCAGCTAAGTATGGGCGGATCTAGCGGATCTCGCGTACGCGAATTTGCGAATTTACGGACTCGCAATCCGCAAAAATACGCGAACTCTCGCGGATTTGCGGATTTTTACGTTTTTTGTGTTGGCGAGCGTTCGCGAGGATTTGTGGACCATTTCGCAATTGCGAACTTACTTTTCGGCTCGCAACGGCCGCGACTATGTTGTTTCTACGTGTGGTTTATGATCACAGGTTCACAGCACCCTCTGTTTCACCACTGCCACCCTCTGGTACACCCATGCCACCCTCTGGTACATCCTCACTGCCACCCATTAGGTTTGTTTATCACTGTAGATTATGGAGGTGAAAAAAAGCAAGCACACCTGCCCTGCTTCAACTGCCATGAATTAATTTGGGGTTGATTAATGTGTCAGTGATTTTGAAAATTCCAGTGTGGCTGGCACCTGCTTCCTTCCTTATCTGTAATTTGCTTTCTGTTGCAGTGAAAGCAAGCACACCTGCCCTTCTTCAACTGCCATGAATTAATTTGGGGGTGATTAATGTGTCAGTAATTTTGAAACTTCCAGTCTGGCTGGCACCTGCTTCCTTCCTTATCTGTAATTTGCTTTCTGTTGCAGTGCAATTTTTTTTCACAGGACCTTTATGGTCTACTTGTAGCTATTCTATGAGCCTGCTGTTTGGGTCATAGCAGGGTCATGGAATAGTTGCAAATAGGCAACTGAACTCTGGAGGGGCCCCTCAGGAAGCACTAGAGTGAATGGTTGCTAATGTTAAGTTTGAACTTTTGCACCTGCTGATTGCTTTCAGTTTATCAAAAATCGTTTTTCTGCAATTTCGCGCGATTTGCGGGGCGCGAATCCGCGCGAATACAATTTTTTTTTGCGGCGTGTATGTTCGCGTGATTTTTTGCATGTTCGCAAGGCGCTTGTAGCTATACGTTTGCGAAGTTACCCTAGCGGTCGTACACGGGCGCGGCCATCTTGTTTGCGTGACGTAATTCCGTTTCCGGCCGCTATGTGTAATCTCGCAAAGTGTGCTGCTCGCTAGTACAATTTCGCTCGTGATCGCGAGGAAAATCTTGCGCGAACTTACCCACGCGGTCGTGAACGGGCGCGGCCATCTTGTTTCTCATTCATTGCTATGGTTCTGGGCATGCTTTCTGTATCCTCTCTGAATCTCTGCCATCCTTTGCTTTTTTGAACTTTATTTGATCTATTTTACTTATTATCAATCCCTCTATTTTTCTAGCTCTATATTTTTGTGTTTTCTGCTACTTTTTGTTAATTTTAAACTACTTTTTTAAACTCTTTTCTTTTCTTCTTCCCTATTCTATTTCTTCTTTATTATTTCACTCATTTCTGCCCAGACCATGGTAAAGGGAGCCGGGAAGCACCCTGAGAAGGGGAAGGGTCCCGCACCCCGTGCCCGGCTCCCGTGCGGGCGTTTGAGGGGGGGAGCAAGTGATGCCACGGGAGATCTTTAGCGCGGAGGAGGTGGCCGCACTCATCTTCCACGTCCAGCGCCGCCTCCCCAAGACGATCCTGGGAGGCGGCAAGATCGCAACCGGCTATGGCATCCGGGAGCGCCGGAAGCGGTGGGAGAAGGTGTGCCGGGCCATGTTTAAGCTCTCTGGGGTCCGGCGCACCTATAACCAGGCCACCCACCGCTGGACGGATGTCATGGACCGGGAACGGGACTTGCTGGACGCGCTCGGTGTAGAGGTCCCCGGGCTTGGTGAGTAGTAGCCATTTCTAGCTATTTCATTATTAATCTGTTTTATCATGCTCTATTATTTGCAAATCTTTTTTCTTTTCCAAGAGCAATAATGCTGCCGATTACATTAGGTAAATTATATTTCAAAATCTTCTATGCATTTCAGGTGCACTGCTCTCCTTCTCAGTAGCCTTGCTTGCTACTATGCCTATTTGTTTTGTATTTTGTGTTCATTTCATTGGCCTGAGAAATTATGTATGAGTGTAGTGTAAAGAACTGCGTAATGCTAGACACTAAGTGTCACTTTTTTATCAATTACCGGCGCATCCCTGCAAAGTAGCAGGGATGCGGCAGTAATTGTGTGCCATGCCACCACCACCCATTGGCCCAAAACGTCACAGAAGCCTTACGCATCTGTGGCGTAAAGGCGGCGCATTGCTGGAGTTGCGTGCCAACGATGGCGCAGCTCCAGCAATGCTCTGGGGTGCCCTATCTCCCCAATGCTGCATCACGCCGTACGTCGGCTTCAAGCAGGCGCAGGGTTTGAGTCACGCATCATTGTCCTAAAAGTGACTGATTGACATCTTGTAGATTTCCCTCAGCCACTTTTAGGATTCTTTCCTGCGCAGGAACGCCCTCCCTTGCGCCGGAACGCCCCCTGATGGTGCTGGGCTTTACAACGTGATGCATGTCCCATATGCTTTTTAAAAAAAATATATACGTCGCACCATGGCGACTCTTTTGTTCTGCCGCTGCGTCACAAAAGTCAAGCAACAATGGAGGAAAATAAGCCGCAAGGGACTTCTAAATCAGCCCCAACAGACTGAATTCCAGTCCTTCCTTTAGACACATGGCTATAAGAAGAAATAGTGGTGGTGGTCGGTGGATTGATAGTTTGAGTTTGCAAGCAGGATGGACTTTGTCTGTCACTTTGCGTGCTGCGGACTTCTGCCTGCCAGGCCTAGGCAAACCTTTTTAGTAGTCTGTTTATTGAGTTACATAGGAACTTTGAAAGTCAACGGTCCGCAAATCAGGCAATACGAATAACGTAGTATACCACATGAGATAGGTCAATATATCCCGTGGAATAGTTGTCTATCTATTTGCTATTTCTCCAAAATATTTTGTTATAGTTCTTTTGAAATGTTTGATTTGGTTGACAAATCTCATCCATGTTTTCTGGTCTTTCTTTCTTTCATGTTGTACATCAGCTCCCCCCAAGGGCAAGAGGACACAGGAGGAGGGTGCTGTTCAGGAGGATGCAGGCCAGGATCGGGCAGGCGAGGGCTCCTTTGCTGGCCCCAGTAAGTTTTAATTTTAATAAAGAGTACCTATTTTTTCATAGCGTTCCTCATTCGATTTTTTCTAAATCGTCTTTGATCTTCTTGTCGACTGGATCTAAATTCTTATCCTGTCTCGACTATGACTCCCTGTGGTATTACTAGATTATTCTTATTAGTCTGTCTGTGTAGCTAACTAAGATTGCACATTTGGCAATTCCATTGGACTCCCATTCTAGTCAGCAATAGCTCTATGCACTGAGTGCAGTCCTCTGGGATTGTCCATAATGTCTTTTCAAGTCTTCTAAATGTTTATGCTTTGACAATTACCAACAATAAAAAGGTGAATGACCACCAAGAAAGAATAAGATACTACTTTACTTTTGTTTTGGATAGAAGGACAATCCATTCTACCACTGTTGCAGGGACAAATCTGCACAAACCGAACTATGAACACTAAATAGTGCATTGTTTATCAATTATAATAGGCGCAGGTAGACTTTCTTTCCACATACCTCAGTGATATCAGACTTTGAAGAACCCCCAATCTCCTTACTGACTAGATAGTGTGGCAGAGTCATTTAGCTCCCTAAGTCACCGATGATTGATCCCCAATGATCATTAGATTCTCCTACGCAGGGCAAGAGTACGGAGTCACAGTCAAGAAGTGTCAGAGGAACTCATGCTTGCAAAAATTCCAAAACCTTTAGCTCATCTACTCTAGTCTGGAGGACCAAAAACCACAGAGTCTATTTAAGTTTAAAAGCTTTATTAAAACTAAACACATTTATTAAAATCAACTTTGTCATAAAAGTAAACGTTTAACTGAAAATGGAAAAGTGCTTAGTGCTAACGATTAATTGGACATATTTCTTGTGGTCGAGCTGAGCTCTCACCTGGTTTGAACTTGAGCTTGACCCTGATCGTGTTCTTAGAAGTCAAGCTTCTGTTAGGAGAAAAAGTGTAGTGTGTTAAAAATAAAAAGCAAGCATTCATCAGTTGTGACAAAAAGTGCAGCAAGACAACAGCCTTCCCTGGAAAAAGGGAAATTTTTACTGTAGAGTATACAGTTACAAATTATTACATTGTATTTCGTTTTTTTTAACTTTCTTTATTCCTCCTCGACCAAATATTGTACAGTAGTGAGTGGTGTATTCTAACATTCTAAAAATTTACTTTGTAGGTGGAACATCTGGTGGCGGGGCCAGCGCGGAGGTGGTGGATGAGGAGGACAACTCTTCTGGGGAGGAGGCGGTGCGAGTGCTGGACAACACCAATGTTCCTGTGAGGGTTGACACGGTGGTGGCGGGCACAGGTAAGCTATATATTCGAAAAGCGAAAGAAGGGTGTAAGTAAGTGTGGAAGGACGAGAAATTTTATGATGGCTGGCAAAGAAGAATGATATGTGTTTGCTTGGCCCCCGAGGTGGCTGGGAAGGAAAGAATATGGTATGGTGCATGGCTGGGTCAATGATGAAGCAAGGATGGGTGGAAGGACAACAGCCTGGGTGGGTGAAACATAAACTGTATGTGTGCATATACTTTGAATGGATGGATGCCTGGAGCATGGTATTATCTGACTCATAGATAGCACATGTGTATCTAGAGAGAGTAGATGGTCACTGGATGAACTAAGTGTTACCTTGAAGAGCATGTAACACCGCACCCGCACGTCCGTTCCAGTGTAGGGAAGGCAAGGAAAAGAAATTGTAAATTTGTCCAATACCACCATGAATAGTAGCAATAGTTTGTATTGCAACTGCAAGCACAGCATATATCCGGTTATTACGGTGGACACTCCGTACCTCTCTTAATAACTTTAGTTTAGTAGTAGTACGTCATTCATGTGTGGGTGTATCACTGTTCACTCAATAATAAGCAAAGCACCTAAAGTCATCCCATATGTCATCAAATACATCCCATGTGAAGTGATAGATAATATAATTATTTAGCTTCTTCATTTTCCTTTTCTAGTACTTATTTGCACTGTAGGGTGAAAGGTAAATTAATTAAGCAGTAGCCCTTGTAACAGAGTATTCTCAGTGCCACCCGTAATAGAAAAGTAATAGCTTCACCACCTGCATGTACTGGACCGGTACAGTAACGCAAGTCTGTCTCACTCATCATGGTGTGCGTCTGTTTTTCTCGGGTGCAAGTTCACTGCACTGGCATTCTGCCGGCTTGCATAAGATAACGTACCAATTTTCCGAAACAAGAGAGAAGAATAAGACTGGTGTACTGTCATAGTCGACTGTAATGGAAGTCCATAGTGGTCGTAGAATTTGTTCATTAAACTACCACTAATGTTAGAGCAAGGATGCAGAAGTGGGAGGTTAGATAGATACTGTCCTCAATAGTTATGTACTGTGCTTTAAATTTGCTACTTGTACTGTGACACAACTTTCGGCTCAATCACTTTGTGTTATTAATGTTAAGGAGCACTGGTTACAGACTATGTCTTTCTTTCTTCATATAGTTGCTCCTTCCAAATCGACATCACGGAGGGAGCAGGCTCGAATGGCCCGGCAACGGAGGCTGGATGCCACTGTCGCGGAATATCGGCGGCTGGTGGCCCTGGAGGAGTCGGAGGACACGCAGTCGACCGGTGCAACCACAACATCCTCGACTGGGACAGCTGCATCCTCCTCCGTGAACCCACGGGCTGCCAGCCAGCGCAGTGCTCCAGCGGTACGGAGCCGGGCTAACAAAGCCAACCGCCACCGCCAAGCAGCAAAAAGACCAGCTGCCCCCCACAGGAGCTGCAAGGCACGCCAGCGCCGCCTAGGAGTGAGAATGTCCTACCTGGAGCAGGAGGTCCATATGTACAAGAACTTGGTGGAGGGCCTCCGCTTCGAGCATGCCACCCTCCGCAAGGAGTATGATGCCCTGGCCGCAAAATTCACCAGCACCCTCCAGTAGTGGAGTGTCCCTTGCCCTTTTTTTAGAGACTTTTGGGGGGTGGGATTTGGGAGTTGGGTGCTTTTTGGGACTTTTCAAAGACAATCGTTGGGGTTAGGGAGGGTCTTGAGGGAGATTATTTTGTTAGGGCTACATAAATATACTTTTTGAAACTTTATCTGACCATACCTGTTTTTTACTGCTTTTCAGTCTGGTGGGTGGGGGTGTAACAGTAAGTTTGTTTTCCTGAAGAGTCCTAGGACTTTAGTAGTACTACCGTCAATCTCTCGTCTAGTCCTAATACTCCATTATACTACATCCCACCAAACGCTTATCTTACCTGTAATTTGTGTTAGAAATTAGGGCTAGGCCCAGGGCTGGCTCCACGTGAAATGGGGATTAATGTTGGCAATCCTGGGCGGATGAAATTTCCTCATTGCGGTGGTACTAGTGGTGTGACACAGTGGCAGTTGCATGCCTATGGAAAAAAAGAAAACGAAACCTGGTTTGTCCTTACTGTAGCATTACAACGGTTACGGCACGATCGAGAATATAGCAGGTGACAGTACACTAGAACAGTGCCACAATGTAGCCTAACAAATGGTAAAGTATTGCAAGTATAACTAGTACTTGCGTTGAATTTATTTGACATTGGCTCCTACTACTACAAGAAATAGTACTGAAGCTGAGTAAGTCTAGAATATATCCTCGTATTCCTTCACCAGCCTGTTGCTATGACCTTATCCTCCCCAGCAAGTGTGTGGAATTATTGATGTCATATAGTCAGTCATCAAGCAAAACCACACAGCCCGGGGGAAGAAGGTTAGGGTTTGGAAAATGGATGGGAATGGGGGTTTCTTTTTGGGTAGGTTTTGTTGAGAGAAGAAAAAAAAAGCACAGCATGGACAAACAATAATTGAAGAAAAAGAAATCTTTGGGTACAAACTAAAGCTAACCACATGCAGTCACACTCATAGAAGAAAACAATGGATACTGTATCTGTATTCTGTATGTTGTTGGAGTTGTCCTGTTGAATTTGGTAAGTAAGTTGCATGCAGCAAACAATTCCTCTTATTAGCGGCACTCCTCCATTCCAGCTGATGCTTCGTCCATCAATGTTGGTGACCACTGACAGAAGACACCCTGTCCACTGCCTGCCTGGCGGATGTTGACGGAAACCCGGCCTGTAATTATTGAACGTAAACCAGGAAGTGCTATTACAATACCACTGATAAATAAATATAAGGTATGCACGCTGTGTGGTGCAAAAAGTCACACTTTGATTTCCCTAAGACAGTACAATATTGTTGAAATTGTGTACTCTGTCTGAGTCACCTTTTTAAGGATACATAAGTATGGCCAAAATAATAGTTAGCTAACCCTAACGAACCCTAAGTTACAAAAAGTGCCAAAAGGTTTTTCCTTATGGATTTTGTCCTAAATACTTCTATCCGTTATTAGACCTTCACAGGAATGCCCCAAGAGACCCGCCAACCCACCGGCCAAAAAGCACACGACGACAACACCCCCAAAGAGCCAAAAAGCAAAATCTCATACTTACAATATCTCTCGGCCTTCGGTCCAAACGCGCTGTGCAGCTAGGTCATCATCATAACTCCTGTTTTCCACCACGGATTTCCTGAAAAGCAAATGCAATCAAGTTTAGACTGTCGCAGCAGTGCTCCGACAGAGACACCAAAACCCACCAACAAACACCAGGAAGCCCCTCAAACAGGCCCCCGGAAACGCTACATTGAGCAAGATGTCAGAAGAAATAGCAAAAAAAAAATCTGCATGGATTTTGTCCTAGACACTTCTATCCGTTATTAGACCTTCACAGGAATGCCCCAAGAGACCCGCCAACCCACCCGCCAAAAAGCACACGACGACAACACACCCAAACAGCCAAAAAGCAAAATCTCATACTTACAATATCTCTCGGCCTTCGGTCCAAACGCGCTGTGCAGCTAGGTCATCATCATAACTCCTCTTTTCCACCACGGATTTCCTGAAAAGCAAATGCAATCAAGTTTAGACTGTCGCAGCAGTGCTCCGACAGAGACACCAAAACCCACCAACAAACACCAGGAAGCCCCTCAAACAGGCCCCCGGAAACGCTACATTGAGCAAGATGTCAGAAGAAATAGCAAAAAAAAAATCTGCATGGATTTTGTCCCAGACACTTCTATCCGTTATTAGACCTTCACAGGAATGCCCCAAGAGACCCGCCAACCCACCCGCCAAAAAGCACACGACGACAACACCCCCAAACAGCCAAAAAGCAAAATCTCATACTTACAATATCTCTCGGCCTTCGGTCCAAACGCGCTGTGCAGCTAGGTCATCATCATAACTCCTGTTTTCCACCACGGATTTCCTGAAAAGCAAATGCAATCAAGTTTAGACTGTCGCAGCAGTGCTCCGACAGAGACACCAAAACCCACCAACAAACACCAGGAAGCCCCTCAAACAGGCCCCCGGAAACGCTACATTGAGCAAGATGTCAGAAGAAATAGCAAAAAAAAAATCTGCATGGATTTTGTCCTAGACACTTCTATCCGTTATTAGACCTTCACAGGAATGCCCCAAGAGACCCGCCAACAAGCACACGACAACACCCCCAAACAGCCAAAAAGCAAAATCTCATACTTACAATATCTCTCGGCCTTCGGTCCAAACGCGCTGTGCAGCTAGGTCATCATCATAACTCCTGTTTTCCACCACGGATTTCCTGAAAAGCAAATGCAATCAAGATTAGACTGTCGCAGCAGTGCTCCCAGACCCCAAAATTCACCCACAAACACCCGGAACCCCGCCAAAGAGCACCTCAAAGGCAAGCAAGTCAGCAAAAACGGCAAGAAATTTCCGCGTCATATTTGGTCCAAAACACTTTTATCTGTTATTAGAGGTTCACAGCAATGGGCCCAGAGCCGTCATCTCACCCGCAAAGAAGTAGAACACCTCCAAAAGTGCTGAGTCTTTCTTCATTGGGCGTAATCCAGCCCTCTGCTTTGAGGGAAATAGGAGTCTGGAGGAGGAGGATAGAGGAGCATGTTCTTCAGAACTTGTGAACCTGAGGAATGTAGACTGCGGCACCTTCAAATCAATAAGCAAACAAGTGAAGACAGTTCTGCTGATGGGCTTGTTTTTGGGATTAGGTGATTAAAGTTTGAATTAAATTAACTGTGCAAAACAAAGAAAGACAGACACACAGGAATAAAAGTGAATAAGGACGAAAAAGACAGTTATTGATTCATTGTCTCATTTTCAGGGCTCGGTGTCAGGGAATAAGAAGAAGATTTCGTCATCATACTCTGCGAATTCAGGCAGGATGAGGTCAGTGTGACCGAACAGAGAACAAATCCCCTCATCTACGTTGCCGTCCTCCTCGTCTTCATGCGGCGTGCTTTCTCGTACTTTGTAATCTGGTGGTATGAGGTGCTGATTCATCTTGATCATGGTCAGCCGCTCCACATTTTTGGGTGAGAGGCGGCTCCGTTTCGGAGTTACAATGCCACCAGCAGCACTGAAAACACGTTCAGAAGACACACTTGCGAGTGGGCAAGACAAATAGTTTATAGCCAGGTTGGAGAGCTGTGGCCACAGTTGTTTTTTCCCATGCCAATACTGCAATGGCTCATCATTAAGAAAGACCTCTGTTGAGTCATTCAGATAGTCCTGCACCATCGACTCAAGGTCCTCAGCGGTTCCTCCACTTTGCTTACTTTTTGCTGTGCCTGTGACATTTTTTCGAGAACCATACCCAAGCAAAGTTAGCCAATCCTCTACAGCAGCCACTGTTACTGTTGTGTCTGGTGCAGATGATCCGGTTGCCGGTGTCTTTAACGGCTGAGAGGTCACTTGTGTCACAGCCACAGGTGCAGAAGTGGATTTTTTTGACTGGGGATGGCCTGCTGATGCTGATGTACTGCCTTCTCCTTCAATATCCTGCCGTTCTTTTTCAAACCTCTTGGCTGACCAGGCTAGCCAACGTTTGTACTTTTTAACATCTTCATCAGCAAAAGGAAAGAATGCTTGGCCTGCCAGCGCCTTTTTGTAGCGTGGATCCAGAATAGTAGCACAAATGTAATGCTGTTCTGAGTTGATCTTTTTAAGACGTTCATCACCACGTAGGCGCTCTAATAATTTCTCCGACAAAATAAAAGGGTCTTTTTTTTTGGCATCTTTTTCAAACTCAGAAGACACCGCCTTCAGTTGGTGCTCCAGCATGCACAACAATGGGATAGCTTTTCCCAAATTACAGTCCTCCTGGCTGACTGCACGCGTGAAGAACTCAAAAGGACGAAGCATGTCTGTCAGGCTTTTAACTATGTCCCATTGCGCCGCACCCATCCGCAGGTCCATCTGAGCTGTACCCTCTGTTAAGAAATAGTGATCGAGTACCGTATACTGCTCAGACGCTCAAGCATGTAGAAGGTTGAGTTCCAACGTGTTGCCACCTCCTGGATGAGTGCTTTCACTGGCATTCGACGTTCAAGTAGCAGCCTCCTCAGATGCTTCCGGGCCTTAAAAGAATGGCTGAAATGGTTGCACATTTTGCGGCAGGTGGCCATTACCTCGAACGCTGTACTGTCTCTATCACTCAAGAATTTTTGAACTACCAGGTTGATACAGTGCGCCAAACACGGCACTCTGAAATAGTCACCCAGCGCCATGGCCTTAACTACATTGGCGCCATTATCCGTGGAAACATAACCAATCCGGCGTTTTTTTGGGGACAGCCAGTGAAAGACCTTTTTGTTAAACTCGTCCAAAATGTTTTGTGCTGTGTGACTTTTCTCCAAGCCAAACATGGCTAGTGTTGCATGTTTCCGAGTAGCTTTAAAAACTTTGTCCGGGTCAACACCTGCGTTTAGCTTTGCTTTAACACCTGAAAAAGAGACCCAGTGTGCAGTGATGCACATGTAATCAGCGCCTGCGCCACTGGTCCACATGTCTGTTGTCAGATGTATAGTGTGAACAGCACTCTTCTGCAAAGCTGCCCCAATCGCCTGCAGCACATCTTCATGTAGTGCTGGAACCGCAACTCTGGCAAAATAGAACCGGCTAGGAACCTTCCATTTAGGGCAGAGCGTTGCCACTAATTCTAGAAAACCTACCGCTTCTACAAAAGAAAAAGGGAGAAGGTCCACAGCTAGCATTTTAGCCAGCTTAGTGTTATACAGACGCGTCAGTGGATGGTTGCGTTCATATGGCGCGTCTGAAGAAAACATGGTTCGAATGTTGCCCTGGACCAAGCATTTCCGGGATGATAATGACTTTGTTGACGCAATTATGCTCGCTGGTGAACTTTTGCGCGTTGGTGTCTCATCGCTCCAACACTCTTGGTGTGCCTCTCATGGGGTGTGCTGCTGACAGGGGTACTGGGTGTAAGTGAAGTGTTTGACACGTCTTCTTCCTCCTCGTCATCATCAGATGAAACATCAACGTTTTCTTGACTTCCACTTTGGGCTTCCTTGATTGCCTTTAGGTGCGCAAACCATTGGACAGTGTGCTGTCTCTTAAGATGACCTCTCTGGCCTCCGGTACCATAGTTGGTACCAAACTTACCACGACTAACTGCTTGCTTACAAATGGTACAAATGGCGAAGTTTTCCCTTTTTGTGCAAACAGTAAAGAAGTCCCAATCTGGGGACTTGAAGTGTCTGTGGGGGCCGGAGGAGGCGACGATACTGGTGGTGGTCATGCTGCGAATGCCGGATGAAGTGGAGGATCTGGATTGCCCAACTTTTGTACGTTGTGCACTTTCACCGCCACTAATTAAGGTCGAGGTGGATGGAGGTCCCTTCTTGCCAGAAAGAAATATGGAAGCGGTACGAGTTGGTGTACTACTTAACTCCAATGATTGTGGTGGGGTTTCCACTGCCTCCTCGTCGACAATATCATCATCACGCTCAGCAGCTTTTCGGGCTAGGGTCAAAATGTCTGTTTGCTGCATGCCCGCTGGGGCTGCAGTGACCTTTATGATGACTGGGTCGTCGTTGTCAGAGTCTTCATCAGCAGCAGTATCCGCCACTTCTTGCTGAGCCTCATCATCACACTCCATAACTCTCCATAACTCTGAGACTTTGGACGAGCTTCCTTTTACGCTTAACTACCTTTGTCAGATCATGGTGTGCCTCACTCTCAGACGGCAGTGGTGCTGGTTCCCAATTTTGATCCGTATCATCAGAAGGAGGTGTGCTTGAAGAAGATGTAGACACCACCCTTGATCTCTTGGAGACTGTGGGGCACTTCCTTCCCTCCCCCCCCCCCAAAAATGGAGTCCTTGAAAGAAAAAAGCCCATGCAACCTGAGGAGTGATTCTGATAAAAAATCATCATTTTCTGAAGGTTTATCCTGTTTGCTGGTGGATTTCTTGTGCAGAATTGCAAAATCTCTATTTCGCGAGTGCGAGATTGTTCCTTTCAGCCGCAACTACGTGTTCGCAATTGCGAACTCTCGCCAGGTGTGCTGTGCAAGGTGGCAAGCTGCGATTACGTATTCGCGGGCGCCAAACTCCCGCGGGATCACGCAGCAGGATCCAAAATGGCGCAGCACTCGCAAAATATGATCGAGAAAAACTACTCGGCAAACGCTTAATGACGGAAAGTGAACACCGTGCACCACGCCGCGCGCCGCAACCAAGCAAAAAATCCGCCGCGAGCGGATTCACGGATTTTCGACAAATTCGCGAGAGTTCGCGGATTGCGAATTTGCCAAAAATCCGAAAAATCCGCGAGCGGAGCGGATTTTACGCCCATACTTAGTTGCAGCCACTATGCCTACCCACGCAAGTGAGGTACCATTTTTTTCGAGAGACCTGGGGGAACGCTGGGTGGGTGGAAATTTGTTGATCCACGCAGATTCCGGAACTTTCCACCACAGAAATGTGAGGAAAATGCGTTTTGTTTGTCAATTTCTTAGCTTTGCAAGGGATTCTGGGTAACAGAACCTGGTGGTAGGCAGTCGAGTCACCCCATCCTGATTTCCCCTGGGGGTCTAGTTTTCAAAAATGTATAGGTTTGCTAGGTTTCCCTAGGTGCCGGCAGAGCTAGGGTTCAAAAACAAAAGGTAGTCTCTTTGCCCAAAAAGGGCACGATTTCACTGCGAAATTGAGGTGCGACCAAGTGCGTTTTGCGCTGTTTCCTGTCGCAGGCACTAGGCAGACCCAGGCAAGTGAGGTACCATTTTTTTGTTGGGAGACCCAGGGGAACGCTGGGTGGGTGGAAATTTGTTGATCCACGCAGATTCCAGAACTTTCCACCACAGAAATGTGAGGAAAATGCGTTTTTTTTGTCAATTTCTTAGCTTTGCAAGGGATTCGGGGTAACAGAACCTGGTGGTAGGCAGTCGAGTCACCCCATCCTGAATTCCCCTGGGTGTCTAGTTTTCAAAAATGTATAGGTTTGCTAGGTTTCCCTAGGTGCTGGCAAAGCTAGGGTGCAAAAACCACAGCTAGGCACTTTGCCATAAAAGGGCCAATTTTTAACTGCAAAATTGAGGTGTGACCACGTTCCATTTTGCGCCGTTTCCTGTCGCAGGCACAAGGCCGACCCACACAAGTGAGGTACTGTTTTTATCGGGAGACTTTGGATAATTCAGATTTGTAAATCAACTGTTATTACCAATTGAGTTTTCATGCATTTCTCCCTTCCCAATGAAAGACATTGTGTAAAAAAAAAATCTTTTTCAAAAATGACCAATAATTCTCATGCTAGTATGAGTACTCCCAATTTTGAAAATGTGCAATTATATACTGTTTCTAAACTCTATAATTTGTACCCAATTCAGAAATGCATAGGTGTCTTTCATACAGATTTTTCCATGTACTCTGTACCCAGTAAATAAAAAAATACCATTGCAAGTTGCTGCTCAGTTTTTGGATCTGGGTTCGTCGGGTTCTTGGTGAAACTACAAATCCTATATATCCCCACAACCAGGAAAGTCTAACGGATGTAACGGTATATTGCTTTCCAAGAGCTGTCAAAATTACAAGAAGTTATAGGTGAAAACGTTGAGAAAAAAGGCTGTTTTTTTCAACAAATTTTCAATTATTCCAATATTTAACTGTTAGTTTCTAAAAAGAAACCTTCATGGATTTAGACAAATGACCCCTTTCTGAATTCAGAATTGTGTCTACTTTTCGAAAATGTATAGCTTTCCAGGATCCATTATTGCTTTCAAACTCATTTCTACCATTAACTGGAAGGAGGTGGAAAGCTCTAAAAATAGCAAAAATAGGCTATGTCCCAGAAAAATGCCAAAACTGTGTGAAAAATGTTGGTTCTCTGACAAAAGACTGTCATTCCCTAAAAGCTGAGAAAATGGAGATTTCAGCCCCACAAACCCTTTTTTGAGAACATTTGCAGGGAGGCTTTCATTTGCAGCCCGTTTTTGCAATTTTTCTGAAAAAAACAAAAATTTCACTATATTTTGGTTAATTTCTGGGACCCCTCCAAGGGAATCCACAAACCCTGGGCCCCTTTAGAATCCACATGATGTTGGAAGAAAAGGACGCAAATTTGGCGTGGATACCTTATGTGGTCAAAAAGTTACATGGGCCTAAGCGCGCACTACCCCAAATCGCCAAAAAAAGGCTTAGCACAGGTGGGGAAAAGGCCTAGCAGCGAAGGGGTTAAAATAATGATTTCTCCAAAAACTGCATTTTTGCTTACTATGTTACCTATTTTATTCCCAGCCCAATTTGATTAATAACATAATTCACTGATATCACACTTTAATTGGTAGAATACAAACCACATAATGCAATTAACCGCTTCTATGCCGAGGACATACTGGTTACCTCCTCAGCTGCCGTGGTGCTGTGCCAAGGACATAACCATTACGTCCTCAGCACAGTAGTAACAAATCCCTCTGCTGTAAGCAACAGAGAGATTTTGTCATGAATCCCCTGCAAAAGTGCAAAATTATTGCATTATAAAACCCACCCCTGTCTGTACAACCAGCACGACCAGATGTATGTGTAATGTATTGAGTGTTATTGCACTTGATTGTATTGAGTGTTATTGCACTTGACTGTACTGTTATATTTATGTGTGTATTATGCCAACACAGTACTTATAAGTATGAGAGTCTTATGGTGATAAAACCTGTAACAAACTACAATGAATGCAATCCTTTATTTAGAGATTCCGGTTGTCAAATTGTATTTAGATTATTTCCGTAAGGGCTGCGAATCCACAACGTTACAATTAGACATGGACCAGAGCACATTGATATCCGTATCGTAGCTAGCAGTCTACAAGAAAGAAAAGACCCAAAGGATGCCACACGCCGCATCACACAGAGCGTACGTCAGCGTGGGGGCCATCTTGGGTGTGGTAATACTATTTAATGCCACATCCGACTTCTGGAAGGTGCTTACCCATCGGATGTCAGGATACGTACCGGTTTCCAGGGGCGCTTCTCTGGAGTTCTTAGCGGCTCAGTTTTTAGGGCTCGGGCCTACCGTCCCACTGCGTCAGCAGTGGGTGTGGTCCAGAGTCCTATTCTCAGGGCTTCGAAAAATGCACCTACGAATTCCAGGCCGCTCGTGCTTTTTTGTGCTTTTTTTTTGGTATGTGCAATGCTATTGGTCTTCGCGTGCGTGTGCTTTAGAAACAGAACACGCAATAGGCCATAGGCGGTCGAGTAGCTCCGCCTATGGCCCATTGGTGTCTATTACGCGCACCAGAAGGCCATATATCTTCAATTATCTTGGCCGTCACGGCAGAGATAATTCAAGACATATGGTGGCAGTGGTGCGTGCACCACTCGCCGGCGGTTTTTCAGTGCTGCTTGTTTTTTTTAAATCCATTTCACGGAGCTCTCCCTGTCAGCAAGATGGCTCAGTGAGTTACATGCATGCTGCTGATAATCACATATACCCTCGAGGGCTCACTTTTTTATCTGCATGTTCATGATGTACTGTCGCAAAAAAATAATAGCCCATTGTAATGTGCAGGATGATTGTGTATTGGAGTGTTGCAATGCAAACCATTATGCCCTATTTAAAAAAAATATTTCCGGAGCCTCGCCTGAAACTGCCCTGGAGATGGTCACGGGCTGCCTCGGGTGTGTTTGTCTGCACTCGGTGACTCCCAGCATTTCCAACACGGGAAACAAGGTGCGCTCATTTACAAGAAGCGGGAGACATATCACGCGCGCCAGCTGGATGACAAGGAGCTGCCCTAAATGCACTGTGTCTTGGAGAAGAAATGCGTTACTTACCTGTAACTCCAGTTATCCAGTATTAGTGTCTTTCATAGATTCACATGCCTGAATCATTCCTCGTCGTCGAGACGGGAGCCTCCGGTATATAAAAAAGTAATGTCCTAGAGACATACATAGAAAAAAATAGGCCTAAGGATCCCACCTTAGTGTCCTATCCACGTCCTTTTGTAAAAAGGACCTAAATAGAGTAGGCCCAAGGGTCCCACCTTAGTGGCCTATCTGTGTCCTTTTGTGAAAAGGACCAAAGTCAAGAAGCCAACCAATCAGCTACCACCTCCTTCTAGAACCTTCCTGTCAGGAGCCCAAGTCTCTCAGATTTTCGTACGCACCAAGCTAGGTAGGCGTAAACTTGTTAGAGAGATAGGTGAGTCTTTCCAGGGGAGGCGGGAGGGTGCATGTGAATCTATGAAAGACACTAATACTGGATAACTGCAGTTACAGGTAAGTAACGCATTTCTTATCCAGTATTTGGGTGTCTTTCATAGATTCACATGCCTGAATCAGAGTAGCGAGCAATATATTATGCACATTTCTGATGGCACAGCATATACTATTCCTTAGATAATACACATCATGCGAGCATGAACCATCATTAGACATCCACAATAAGTATTAGTAGAGAAATGTGCATACCAGAGAAGGATGGAGGGACGGAGGAAGGCTCACCTTACTGAAATATATATATATAGCTGAACACTTCTTGTCCCACTACTGCATCCTTCCTCAGCTCCGTATCCAGGCAGTAGTGCCTAGTGAATGTATGCGGCGACTTCCATGTTGCCGCCCTGTAAATGCCAAGGACTGGCGCACCTGCGAAGAGGGCCATAGAAGTGGACATAGCTCTCGTGGAGTGCGCTCTCACTTTGGAATGCAATGGCTGTCCAGCTTGGTCATGACAGAAAGTAATGGCTGCAGAAATCCATCTGGAGATTCTCTGCTTGGTAAGTGGTAGGCCTCTCCTAGGTCTACTGTAAGCTACTAAGAGCTGGTTAGATTTCCTGAATGTTTTCGTTTTGCCAATGTAAAACTTCAAGCATTGTTGAGATCCATAGCATGCAGCGATCTTTCAGTTGCCATGCTTGGGTTTGGAAAGAAGGAACGCAGAACCACAGGTTTATTTAGGCGGAAGTCCGACTGGACTTTTGGGATAAACCTAGGATTGGTTCTCAGGATTACTTTGTCGTTTTTTAAAACCGTAGAAAAGGATCCTGGATAAAAAAAAAACTGCTGTAGCTCACGGACCCTCCCTGCAGATGTGAGTGCCAGGAGGAGCGCTGTTTTCCACGAGACATACTTCAGGACAGCTCTGTGTACTGGGTCAAACGGATGTTCCATGAGCTGGTCAAGAACCGCATTGAGATGCCAGGCAGGTGGCAACACACTTACTGGCGGGAAAGATCTGTATAATCCTTTAGAAATTGCTGAATCGACCTGCTTGACCAGAGAGATAGACTCGTTGAAGTTCTTTTATAACGAGATATTGCTGCTAAGTGTAGCTTAATGGAGGAGTGGGCCAGGCCCTACTGTGCCAGATGTAATAGATAAGGTAGATTTGCTCCGGCGAGGAGGAGAAAAGCCGAAAGTTTTGATCTGCACACCAAACACAAAAGCGCTTCTATTTCAGGGAATACGTTTTGGTCGTTCCATCTGCCCTTGCTCTGGCAAGAATGTCCCTACAGTCTTGTGGAATATTCAGATTGTGGAACTCTCGGAACTCAGGAGCCCGGTAGCTAACCTGAGAGACTTCAGATCCGGATGTTGTACATTATGAGAAGCGATGGACACTGCCGAAAGTGGATCGGCGGCTCCAGGGATAGACGGTGGCGCTCTGAACTAATGTTGCCTCGGCCAAGTTGGGGCTATTAAAAGTAGAGAATAAGGCTCCATCGAAATATTCCTGAGGACTCTAGGAAGCCTCGGGAATGGCGGAGAGGCGTACGCAAAGACGCTTGTGCCATGCGATGGAAAATGCATTCCCGAGAGACCCTGACTGGGGATGCCAAACTGCGAAGTGTGGGCATTTGGCGTCCATTCTCGTCGCAAATAGATTGATTTGCGGCGTGTCCCATCTGGAGAAGATCTGGTCGATAAGTTGTTGATCTAGCTCCCCCTTGTGTGACAATGTTTTCTGCATGCTCAACGCGTCGGCGAGCACATTGTCCGCGCCTTGGACATATTCCGCCCTTAGGGTTACATTGTGGAGTATGAGCCAATACCAGACTTGTTTGCGACTCGCGAGAGAGTGTCAGCGAGCGTGTCCCTCCCTGTTTGTTGAGGTAGTGCATAGTCGTGGTGTTGTCTGTCCGGACGAGCACCAGGGAATATTTGATTCTTGGCAGGAAAACATGAAGGGCGAGGAAGATAGCCCGCAATTCAAACAGATTGATATGTAGTATCTTCTCCGTAGGAGACCACTATCCGCTTATCTGTAGCTCTTGCAGAAAAGCTCCCCAGCCTTCCAAGGAGGCGCCTGTTGTGGAAATATGAGGGGTAACCGAAGCAGGAATGACAAGCCTTGAGACAGGTTTTGAGATGACATCCACCATCGAAGGGCTCCGACCATCTGAGGATTCACTTTTTTGTGGCCTTCGAATGACCCTGTGCATTGGACCCACTGCTTTGAGAGCGCCTCCTGAAGATTCCTCAATCGTAGTTGACAGTGAGGAATCAGGAGGATACACGCTGACATCATCCCCAGGAGGGATTTGAAGAGGCGGACTGTCAAGGCTTTCTTCGAGGCTACTATAGCAGCAAGTGCAAAAGGCTTGTTCATCCTCTCTCTGGATGGGAAAGCTTTTGCCGACCGTGTGTCCAGGGTTGCACCTAGGAAACTGATGTACTGAGAAGGTTGTAGGACCGATTTTTCCTGATTGAGGGTGAGACCCAAGCAATCGAAAAGCTTTAAACAGGCGTTGGATGACCTGGACGCATCTTTTAAGGATGAAGCCTTGACCAGCCAGTCATTTAGATACAGAAAGACTTGGTAATGGCAGTGTCTGAGATATGCCGCCACCGTGGCACGACATTTCATGAATATGTGCGGTGCAGACTTGGGCCCGAAGGGCAAAACGCAAAACTGCAAGTGTCTGCCCGCTACTGCAAATCTCAAGTACCGTTTTGTGATTCCTGTGAATTGGGATATGGAAGTAAGCGTCCTGTATGTCGACGGACGCTCTAAAATCCTGCTTATACAGTAGTCGCAAGACCTCCTGGACCGTTACCATGCAAAACGACTGCTTCTTAGGAATTTGTTGAGGGCCCTGAGGTCCAAGATTGGTCTCCACTTCTTGTCTTTTTTCTGGATCAAAAGAAGTGGGAATAAAACCCTTCCGAGATGGAGGTACTCTCCCTATAGCTCCTATCTGCAGCATAATCAAGATCTGTCATAGAAGCAGCCGTAGATTTTTGTCATTTCCGCTGTCCTTTACCTTGAAAGGACGACCTCCCCAAAAAAGAGGATTGCTTGTTTTGCTGTTGTTGGTGCTGTTGGTATTGCGGTCTACTCTGGCTTGAAGAGTAGGAAGACTTGTATTGATAATTCCCTCTGTGGGAAGACTGTCCCTTTCCTCTATTTCTACTAAAGGACTGGTTCTTATACTGAAGAGTGCCCAAAGCACTCACAGTGTCTGCTTCGTCAATTTTTTGTGCCCATTAGTAACTGGCTGTCATATGGCATGTGCAAAACCTATGTTTGCACCTCAGGACTGAAAGAGGTTGCCTTTAGCCATCCTTGGAGCCGCAAGACTGCTGCTCCAGCCAACTTGAGGAATCCTGTCATAGCTATATCCATCGCGCAGACTATAGTGTCTGACGCCGATGCTTCACCATCTAGCAGAATCCTTTTTACTTCCTCTTTGGATGAATTTGGCAATTCGGACAGGTACGGGGCTATGTGTGCCCACAATTGTCCATGATAGCGTCCCAAGAGCGCTAGAGCGTTCACGGCCTTTACCGTGATTGCCGACATTGAGGAAAACCTGTTCCCAATGTTGTCCACTCTTTGCCCTATACTTCTTATCCAACTGGTGATACAGAGGGGATGTTCTGCATGATCCTTACCCCTTCTGACTATAGGTAATTGATAATCTGTATTGACCTTACAGCCTTCTTGAGAGGTTCTTTAAAGTCATACAAGAAGCCGGCCTGTTCTTGAGAGGTCATTAGGATCTTAAAACGTTGAGCAGCCCTCTCTACCACAGTATAAAAAATTCCAGAATTGGCTGATTTTTCCTTCGTAGATCGCCGTCATAGACTATGCCGTCGAAGACGAGCAGTCCTAGATGAGGCCGTCATAGACGACGCCATAGACGATCCGTCGTCGACAAGGTGGCCGACGCCGTCGTAGACCAGCCTTTGTAGACGAGGCCGTCGTAGACGAGGCCATCATAGACGAGGCCATCATAGACGAGGCCATCATAGACGAGGCCCTCATAGACGAGGCCCTCATAGACGAGGCCATCGTAGACGAGGCCATCGTAGACGAGGCCATCGTAGACGAGGCCATCGTAGACGAGGCCATCGTAGACGAGGCCATCATAGACGAGGCCGTCGTAGACGAGGCCATCATAGACGAGGCCATCATAGACGAGGCCCTCATAGACGAGGCCATCATAGACGAGGCCATCGTAGACGAGGCCATCGTAGACGAGGCCATCGTAGACGAGGCCATCGTAGACGAGGCCATCGTAGACGAGGCCATCGTAGACGAGGCCATCGTAGACGAGGCCATCATAGGCGAGGCCATCATAGGCGAGGCCTAGTTTTATAAGTAACAAGGGAGACCCAACAGATAGCTAAGTACCATGGGTATAACAACGTTATAGTGAACAAAACGGTTCTTAGCTTATTTGCAAATCAACAAACCAATGCTGTATAGAGACACAGTGGAAAACTATACTTGTTATAAAATTTCCAAACCCAGCCGGGAAAGGATTTTATTTTATAAAGAAGCAATGTTCAATTCAGTAATACATTTAAAAATCACAAGACACAAGCCTGTGTCGTACATGAAAAAGAGGGAAATAGAGAGATAGTATAAGGGTGGAAGGGGTGTCTATCAGGCAAAGAACGAGAGCAGAGACAGGGTACTGTTTATAAGTTAAAAATCAAAACACAGTATCGCCTGGAGTGGAACATAAACAATCTTATTACTCAATATTATAAATATGAACCCACTCATGGGTGTCGACGTTTCGATCCCTATTGCTCAATAAGATACATGGGATCATCATCAGGACATTTGTAATATACGAGACATGCCTGATTGTCAAAGAAGCCTGTTAGGGAGAGACGAAGAAAAAGGATATTTCAAACAGCTTACGAGCAGTTTTGCAGACGCATACCAACTATACAACGGAATCGCAGTGTGTGGCCAAGTGCACAGTGGGTGTGACTCAAACACGCATCCAGTAACAGTATTTACAGCAACTCGGAATCGCAGTGGCGTGTTTGAGTCACACCCACTGTGCACTTGGCCACACACTGCGATTCCGTTGTATAGTTGGTATGCGTCTGCAAAACTGCTCGTAAGCTGTTTGAAATATCCTTTTTCTTCGTCTCTCCCTAACAGGCTTCTTTGACAATCAGGCATGTCTCGTATATTACAAATGTCCTGATGATGATCCCATGTATCTTATTGAGCAATAGGGATCGAAACGTCGACACCCATGAGTGGGTTCATATTTATAATATTGAGTAATAAGATTGTTTATGTTCCACTCCAGGCGATACTGTGTTTTGATTTTTAACTTATAAACAGTACCCTGTCTCTGCTCTCGTTCTTTGCCTGATAGACACCCCTTCCACCCTTATACTATCTCTCTATTTCCCTCTTTTTCATGTACGACACAGGCTTGTGTCTTGTGATTTTTAAATGTATTACTGAATTGAACATTGCTTCTTTATAAAATAAAATCCTTTCCCGGCTGGGTTTGGAAATTTTATAACAAGTATAGTTTTCCACTGTGTCTCTATACAGCATTGGTTTGTTGATTTGCAAATAAGCTAAGAACCGTTTTGTTCACTATAACGTTGTTATACCCATGGTACTTAGCTATCTGTTGGGTCTCCCTTGTTACTTATAAAACTAGAGCGCAATCACCAGGATTGCAGGGTTTTCTTTAAACTCATTTCACCTCGACATCGAGGTCGACCTTCCTAGTGTCCCTGTACACACACTTCTATACTTTTGAATTTACCTTTTTTCCTTCGTTCAAGCCTTAGGAGATGTCAGACCATGCCCCGCTGTATTCAATAGACCACATTAAGCACCTATGCACGTTACCGTCACTTTTGTCAGAAACTCCCGATGCTCCAACATCTGCAACATCCAGTCTCCCAGAGCAGTTAGAGAAACTGCAAAAAAAGCAAGTTAGATTAAAACTAATGGTATTAATGCTAACTGATTACCTCAAATCCGTAGTAATCCCACTTGGTCTCCAAGTACGTAATATTCCTGGGATCTTCACGGATAATCCCAAATATATTACCAACTTCAGCCACATTGGGACCACATGCTCAAGACAGTGGCTGGCCCTTGGCATCGACATTGCGACCGAAACACTGAAAACTCTTGAGGTTGAAATTGCAGATTTACTTAAAGAAATTAATGACTCAGACCCCACAGCTGAATGTAAGAAATTGCTTGAACAGGTGGAAAAAACAATAGCTGATTACTGTCGTATTGAACAGAACAAAAAAGCTAATAAGGTTAAAAAAGATATCAAGAATTACAGCGTTGAGACCAATTATCCATATTTGAATAAAGAATTTTATACCAACAGGCCACATTTCAATCCCCAGAATAGACCTTGGGGCCGCTTTAATAAAAGACAGAACATAGTCGGGTTCTCAGACACCTCAGAAGATTCATCTGATAACTCAGATCCAGGAGAGGGAGGGAGCAACCGAGGTAGAGGTCGTGGTGGTGCCCAAGGCAATTTTTTAGCCAGAGGCCAACCAGGAACCCCTCAGCGAGGGAGGGCCAAGAAACCCAGAACATGGTTCAACGCCCCTGGGGAACGGAGGACACGCAACAATTTTTATCAGTGGTGACACCCACAACAGAGAACATGACTGAAACATTGCCTATTTTTAACCTATCTAGTCATGTTCTGCAGCACTCAGAATTGGAAGTTCTGAAAAAAGGACTCTCCTTTGTTCCTACTGTTCGCCCCAACTTCATGGAGTTGCAAACGGAGTTATTACGTTTTTTTAGACTGGTACGGCTGAAAGCATTCTTCCAACTGCACCCTACTCCTGAGACGAACCGTAACACCCCATTTGCCCCTCCTTCCACTTTCCTCCCTACGGCAGGTATGATTCCGCCTGAGATCATTACGTTTGAGAAACTCATTCTCAAAGAGCTCGAGTTCCTGGGAAGTAAGAGGATTTACATTCCCTACAACATTTCAAAGAACGAAAAGGAGGCAATAGACTCACTTAAAAGCAATACAGACCTAGTTATTAAGAGCGCTGATAAAGGCGGAGGCATTGTCCTGCAGAATATTGATGCCTATAAAAACGAGATTATTCGACAATTGAATAATAGGGAACACTACCTGAGACTAGGCCGGAATCCAACGTCTGAAATTCAAGGCCTGATAAAACAAATCACAGTGGTTGGCAGGGATGAGGGATTTCTCAGCAAGAAGGAATTCAATTTCCTGAATGTTAAGTGTCCCAGACTCCCTGTCATCTACACACTCCCTAAGGTTCATAAAAACAGTGTTAACCCACCGGGCCGACCGATAGTATCGGCCTGTGGCTCCATTTTGGAACCATTAGGGTCCTACGTGGATTTCTTCATAAAAGACTTTGTGCCTGAAACATGCTGTTACGTCCGTGACAGCATGGAAATGATTAACCTCGTGGAACATTTCCCCTATGACCCCAACAACCAAACACTTTGCACGCTCGACGTAGAGTCGCTCTACACTAATATTCCTCAGGGAGCGGCTCTACGGGTCATAGAGCGAGTACTAGATTCCAGACCTAGACCACACAGGGTACCGACGTTGTTTGTCTTGCAATTGCTAGAACTCTGTCTTACCAGAAACTTCTTTATCTTTGATGGGACATTCTACCAACAGATTAAGGGATGCTCGATGGGAGCCATTTTTGCTCCTCATCTGGCCATTCTTTACATGGATGCGCTGGAGACAAGCTCAATCCTAGCCGACACAAATCCATTCAGAACCAGCATTGGTATTTGGCGCCGGTACATAGACGATATTTTTCTGATTTGGAATTCAGAGGGAGAAGGCCTTAACTCGTTTCTGCACTGGCTAAACAACAATTGTGACAGTTTGCAGTTCACTCTCTCAAGCCACAAAACAGAGATACCCTTCCTGGATCTTTTGATTTATCATGAGGCAGGGGAGCTACTGACTCGACTATATAGAAAACCAACTGAGCGTAATACTTTACTCAGGTACAATAGTAATCACCCTAAAGCCCTGAAGGACTCACTTCCATATTCACAGTTCCTTCGGATTAGAAGAAATTGCTCTGCCAAAGTTGACTACTTTAAAGAGGCTACGATCCTGGCCTCAAAACTCAAATCAAGAGGGTATCCGAACAGGTTAGTGCGTAATGCCTCAAAACGTGCATGGTACTGTCCCAGAGAGGTTCTCCTCCAACCAAAAACTAGGCCCAGTGCGGGCAGGATTGCCTGTGTCACAACCTTTTCCCCTATCTCGGTTAAAATTCGGAAAACAATTCTACGCCATTGGCCAACCTTAAATGCAGGTCAGCTGGCCTTTGACAAACCCTTATTTGCTTTCAAGAAAAGCAGAAATATAAAAGACCATTTGGTACGAGCAGCTCTACCTTCGCAGCCTCCGTCAGGTACAATTGAGTCTAGTTGGGGCCTGCCCCCAGTTAGAGGCCATGTGAAATGTGGGCATTGCATTGTTTGTGATTTTACACTTGAGGGGTGCACATTTAGTCACAATAACATCACGGTTGAATTAAGAGATTTCACAAACTGTAATAGTCACAATTTGATTTATGCGATTTTATGCCCTTGCCCGTTGATGTATGTGGGTCAAACCACCCAAAAGATTAAGACCAGAATAAGTCAGCATCGAAGCCGCATTAGGTGCGGTACCCCTAATGCTCCCCTGGTTGAGCATTATGCCAGCATGAAGCACACAGTGGATGACCTGCAATGGACAGTTCTGAAATCCATCAAGCTACCGCAGAGGGGTGGCAATCTACAACAGTTGTTGAATCGTGAGGAACTAAAATCCATCATTCAATTTAATACTATTCGGACTGGGCTCAATCGGAGTGAGGACTGGACTACGTTGCTCTGATTTAACAGTGAACAATAAATCAGAATAAGACAGCAATGAACTATGTTTCTTTGACTGAACAGTGTGTAATGAATCAAGATAACACGGTAATGAAATAACCCCTTGGGTCAATGCTTCGCAGTGAATACTCCATGACTACCCCATGGTCACAAGGCAAACTGAAAATGTGACCCTATGTGAATGTGCCAATTATTGTTTCTCTTTAACGATGTGTTTCACTTTATTTGAAGTCACCTGTCACTATTACTATGTTTGCACCCGTATTCCTTGTCTTCTTTAACCATTACAAAATGGCCCCCGCATTAGACATCTGGCCACTTAGGCATGGCGCCCGTAGTGTTGGTCATGTGACCCACGCGGTCTTTACTTCCCCGAACGCGATTCCCCAGCCCACTGACTTCCATTCGGCATCGACCGAGAAGCCACATGAAGGCGAGTCCTCATTTGGACTAAGTAAGTAGCTGCTGCACGTCCAAGCTTTTTAGTTCTGACCCCCCGGTGGTCTGCTATGTTCTTATCCCTCCCCCTTTTTCTTTATAGCGCCTAAATCCACATTGTTGGGACCCTGTGTGCACGATTACCTGCACTTTTAATTTTATAATCTTCGCTTTGCGGGCTAATTGCAACATTGCAAGGTAAGCTAGACACCCTCGCGCTTATTGCCGCCCTTATTCACAGAGCCGCCACTGCAACCAGAAACTTAATCCGCTTTTCTGTTTTCAGCGCCACTTTTACGGTGGAACACGATTAGCATTGCCTAACAGCCTCCTAAAAAACGGCACGGATCCCCAAAGTAACTCCCATGCCTTTCACTAACTGGTATGTTGTCTCGCGCTAGCGCTCCTGCCTAAGTAATTACGGGCTCTTCCAAACCCCTTTTTAAATAAACGCGGGGCTTACCAACCTTGCGCCCTTCATTCCATTGTGTCTCCATACCAATAGACATTAAGGTTACTACCGCATGTTCTGATAAGTGACCCCTTCCTAATGAATAATAAATTCTTTATCACGGACACTCTTTCTCACAATCCCCATACCCAATTGAAGGCAGCACGTTCACGTCACGTCATTGTGATTCTTGCAGTCCGTCACGCACGCCACTGCGATTCCGAGTTGCTGTAAATACTGTTACTGGATGCGTGTTTGAGTCACACCCACTGTGCACTTGGCCACACACTGCGATTCCGTTGTATAGTTGGTATGCGTCTGCAAAACTGCTCGTAAGCTGTTTGAAATATCCTTTTTCTTCGTCTCTCCCTAACAGGCTTCTTTGACAATCAGGCATGTCTCGTATATTACAAATGTCCTGATGATGATCCCATGTATCTTATTGAGCAATAGGGATCGAAACGTCGACACCCATGAGTGGGTTCATATTTATAATATTGAGTAATAAGATTGTTTATGTTCCACTCCAGGCGATACTGTGTTTTGATTTTTAACTTATAAACAGTACCCTGTCTCTGCTCTCGTTCTTTGCCTGATAGACACCCCTTCCACCCTTATACTATCTCTCTATTTCCCTCTTTTTCATGTACGACACAGGCTTGTGTCTTGTGATTTTTAAATGTATTACTGAATTGAACATTGCTTCTTTATAAAATAAAATCCTTTCCCGGCTGGGTTTGGAAATTTTATAACAAGTATAGTTTTCCACTGTGTCTCTATACAGCATTGGTTTGTTGATTTGCAAATAAGCTAAGAACCGTTTTGTTCACTATAACATCATAGGCGAGGCCATCATAGGCGAGGCCATCATAGACGAGGCCATCATAGACGAGGCCATCGTAGACGAGGCCATCATAGACGAGGCCGTCGTAGGCGAGGCCATCGTAGACGAGGCCATCATAGACGAGGCCGTCGTAGGCGAGGCCATCGTAGACGAGGCCATCATAGACGAGGCCATCATAGGCGAGGCCATCATAGACGAGGCCATCATAGACGAGGCCATCATAGACGAGGCCATCGTAGACGAGGCCCTCATCGATGCCGTAGACAGGCCGTCGTAGACGAGCAGACATAGCGTCGTAGACGCTCTCGTCGTCGTAGACGCTCTCGTCGCCGTAGACGCTCTCGTCGTCGACGCTCTCCGTCGTCGTAGACGCTGTCCGTCGTCGTCAACTCTCGTCGTCGTCGACGCTCTCGACGTCGTCGACACTCTCGTCGTCGTCGACACTCTCGTCGTCGTCGACACTCTCGTCGTCGTCGACGCTCTCGTCGTCGTCGACGCTCTCGTCGTCGTCGACACTCTCGTCGTAGACGAGGCCATCGTAGACGAGGCCATCATAGACGAGGCCATCGTTGACGCCGTAGACAGGCCGTCGTAGATGAGCCGTCGTAGATGAGCCGTCGTAGATGAGGCCATCGTAGACGAGCCATCGTAGACGAAGAGGCTGTATCCCATGATCAGAGGAGGTGATTTTGACGGCTCAGAAGTCGTCTTTTTTTATGTGATTTTTTCTCCAAAAGCAAGTCCTTTACTCTCCTTTACCACAGAGTGAGGAGAATTTGAAGGACTGCGCCCAGAAGACCTTTGAGCGGTCTTTTTGAGGGCCTTCTCAGGACGTCCCCCTGAGGAATCAGTCTGAGGAGATTCTCTTCTGAGGTCTCCTAGACGTTGAGGGCAACGCCTCATCACAGTAACTGGAGAATAAATAAAAAACAACCTCCTTTCTGGTCTTAACCATATTAAAAGTCGCCCTTCACGACCTCTCAAAGACTTACTTGAGATAGTGCGACATAACTTCAGTGTGAGAAACAGAGCAGAGCAACTTCTTGGAACAAGAAGCACAGGCTCTAACCTTACCAGACCTTCTTTAAAGAATGTATTTGAAGATAATCCATAGTAGAAAAGCAAAGTTATTTAATGAAGTGAAAATAAACACAGAATCTGAGCAGAGCTCAGAGGAGACTCCCTTAGCACAACGTGCGGTAGAAAATCTGAGAGACTTGGGCTCCTGACAGGAAGGTTCTAGAAGGAGGTGGTAGCTGATTGGTTGGCTTCTTGACTTTGGTCCTTTTCACAAAAGGACACAGATAGGCCACTAAGGTGGGACCCTTGGGCCTACTCTATTTAGGTCCTTTTTACAAAAGGACGTGGATAGGACACTAAGGTGGGATCCTTAGGCCTATTTTTTTCTATGTATGTCTCTAGGACATTACTTTTTTATATACCGGAGGCTCCCGTCTCGACGACGGGGAATGATTCAGGCATGTTAATCTATGAAAGACACCCAAATACTGCATAACAAGATAGCGCCTCGTCCGGACTCGGAAACTGTTACACGCTTCCAAAGAGAAAACAACTCTGCCTCCGAACTCCTGTGAGTGACGAAAATAACTACCTTCGCAAGATACTCTCCGTGGTCACTTCCAAATGCCCTTTCCTCAGCGAGAATAAAAAATGCGCGCGCACATTCTCTGTGATTAGGAATATCATCTGCGTGATTGGACTCTTGTGAGGAACCACAAACCACCCCCTATGTTTTTCTTAAAGAATTCAAGTTAATGCTTAGTCGAGCAGAAGCGCTCGAAAGGCAGGCAGTGTTATTAGGGACTCGTTGTTCAGTGTCAGAAAACACAAGCAAACTGCAAAATGCTACAAAATGTGAAGTTACCAGCATTACTACACTACATGTCCTACCACGTAGATAGCTTCGTAGCGCTTTATGCAGGAAGGGTTGTTCACCTAGGTCTAACTCAAAGCGGTGGGTTCTAACAATCCACATCATAGCGCCGTCAAGTCGCCCAGGCACCTCGCGGCGCTTTATACAGCTCCCAGTAAATACATGAACACCAAAAACAAATACTTACATGGGCACAGCTTGATGAACTCGTCCTCTTCGTGTACTATTCCCATGGTTGTCATGGTGAGGGGTGTCATAGGTGACAAAAATAGACAAAATTATAAGGATGACCTGGAAGGTGATGGCCAGGAAGGAGAACTTAAACCTCATGCTAGTGGCAAAGGGCGGCGCCATGCTGCACGCATGAATGCACAACAAGTGTGCTATATGAAGTAATACGGACATGAATTCTGTCCGTGCGCATGAGAGTGACAGTGAGTGTGAGAGCGACAGTGAGTGCAGAGTGAGTGCAGAGTGAGTGCGAGAGTGAGTGCGAGAGTGAGTGCGAGAGTGACAGTGAGGCAAAGAGTGAGTGCGAGAGTGACAGTGAGTGCAGAGTGAGTGCGAGAGTGACAGTGAGAGTGCAGAGTGACAGTGAGTGCACAGTGAGTGCAGAGTGAGTGCGAGAGTGACTGTGAGTGCAGAGTGAGTGCGAGAGTGACTGTGAGTGCAGAGTGAGTGTGAGAGTGACTGAGTGCAGTGAGTGCCAGAGTGACAGTGAGTGCAGAGTGAGTTCCAGAGTGACAGTGAGTGCAGAGTGACAGTGAGTGCAGAGTGAGTGCAGAGTGACAGTGAGTGCAGAGTACAGAGTGAGTGTGAGAGTGAGTGCAGAGTGAGTGCGAGAGCGAGTGCGAGAGTGACTGTGAGTGCAGAGTGAGTGCGAGAGTGACTGTGAGTGCAGAGTGCAAGAGTAACTGAGTGCAGAGTGAGTGCGAGAGTGACAGTGAGTGCAGTGAGTGCGAGAGTGACAGAGTGCAGAGTGAGTGCGAGAGTGACAGTGAGTGCAGAGTGAGTGCGAGTGACTGTGAGTGCAGAGTGAGTGTGACTGAGTGCAGAGTGAGTGCCAGAGTGACAGTGAGTGCAGAGTGAGTGCCAGAGTGACAGTGAGTGCAGAGTGAGTGCAGAGTGACAGTGAGTGCAGAGTGAGTGCAGAGTGACAGTGAGAGTGCAGAGTGACAGTGAGTGCACAGTGAGTGCAGAGTGAGTGCGAGAGTGACTGTGAGTGCAGAGTGAGTGCGAGAGTGACTGTGAGTGCAGAGTGAGTGTGAGAGTGACTGAGTGCAGTGAGTGCCAGAGTGACAGTGAGTGCAGAGTGAGTTCCAGAGTGACAGTGAGTGCAGAGTGACAGTGAGTGCAGAGTGAGTGCAGAGTGACAGTGAGTGCAGAGTACAGAGTGAGTGTGAGAGTGAGTGCAGAGTGAGTGCGAGAGCGAGTGCGAGAGTGACTGTGAGTGCAGAGTGAGTGCGAGAGTGACTGTGAGTGCAGAGTGCAAGAGTAACTGAGTGCAGAGTGAGTGCGAGAGTGACAGTGAGTGCAGTGAGTGCGAGAGTGACAGAGTGCAGAGTGAGTGCGAGAGTGACAGTGAGTGCAGAGTGAGTGCGAGTGACTGTGAGTGCAGAGTGAGTGTGACTGAGTGCAGAGTGAGTGCCAGAGTGACAGTGAGTGCAGAGTGAGTGCCAGAGTGACAGTGAGTGCAGAGTGAGTGCAGAGTGACAGTGAGTGCAGAGTGAGTGCAGAGTGACAGTGAGTGCAGAGTGAGTGCGAGAATGACTGTGAGTGCAGAGTGAGAGCAGAGTGAGAGCAGAGTGAGTGCCAGAGTGAGTACCAGAGTGACAGTGAGTGCAGAGTGACAGTGAGTGCAGAGTGAGTGCAGAGTGACAGTGAGTGCAGAGTGAGTGCGAGAGTGACAGTGAGTGCAGAGTGAGTGCGAGAGTGACAGTGAGTGCAGTGAGTGCAGAGTGAGTGCGAGAGTGACTGTGAGTGCAGAGTGAGTGCGAGAGTGACTGAGTGCAGAGTGAGTGCAAGAGTGACTGAGTGCAGAGTGAGTGCGAGAGTGACAGTGAGTACAGTGGGAGTGCGAGAATGGCAGAGTGAGTGCGAGAGTGACAGTGAGTGCACAGTGAGTGCGAGAGTGACTGTGAGTGCAGAGTGAGTGTGACTGAGTGCAGAGTGAGTGCCAAGAGTGACAGTGAGTGCAGAGTGAGTGCCAGAGTGACAGTGAGTGCAGAGTGAGTGCCAGAGTGACAGTGAGTGCAGAGTGAGTGCCAGAGTGACAGTGAGTGCAGAGTGAGTGCAGAGTGACAGTGAGTGCAGAGTGAGTGCAAGAGTGACTGTGAGTGCAGAGTGAGAGCAGAGTGAGTGCCAGAGTGACTGTGAGTGCAGAGTGACTGTGAGTGCAGAGTGACTGAGTGCAGAGTGAGTGCAAGAGTGACTGTGAGTGCAGAGTGAGTGCGAGAGTGACTGTGAGTGCAGAGTGCCAGAGTGACTGTGAGTGCAGAGTGAGAGTGAGTGCAGAGAGAGCAGGGTATGCTTGTGCGCTTACACGGTGCACTGACACGCAGGAGCTAAAACAGCTGAACACATGTCTTGGGAGCTTCATGGAGGCAGCCGGCCCTCTGTGAGGGGAGCAGCAAGGAGGGGACGCCCCAACCAATCAAGCGCAACTACTCACAACCTACTGTACGATTACAACACAGGCCAAAGGGCAGAGCTAGGTCTTTTCGCATTACGTAGGGTGAGTAGTGTGTGAGCGTGCAGGGTGAACAGTGTGTGAGCGTGCAGGCTGAGCAGTGTGTGAGCATGCAGGGTGAGCAGTGTGTGAGTATGCAGGGTGAGCAGTGTGTGAGCGTGCAGGGTTAACAGTGTGTAGGGTGAGCATTGTGAGTGTGTAGGATGAGCAGTGTGTGACTGTGTAGAGTGAGCAGTGTGTGAGTGTGCAGGGTGAGCAGTGTGAGAGTGTGCGGTGAACAGTGTGTGTGTGTAGGGTGAGCAGTGTGTGTGTGTAGGGTGAGCAGTGTGTGTGTGTGTAAGGTGAGCAGTGTGTGTAGGGTGAGCAGTGTGTGTTTATGGTGAGCAGTGTGTGTGTGTAGGGTGAACAGTGTGTGAGTATGTAGGGTGAGCAGTGTGTGAGTGTATAGGGTGAGCAGTGTGGAGTGTGTAGGGTGAACAGTGTGTGAGTGTGTAGGGTGAGCAGTGTGTGTGTGTGTAGGGTGAGCAGTGTGTGTGTAGGGTGAGCAGTGTGTGTGTGTAGGGTGAGCAGTGTGTGTGTGTAGGGTGAACAGTGTGTGAGTATGTAGTGTGAGCAGTGTGTGAGTGTATAGGGTGAGCAGTGTGGAGTGTGTAGGGTGAACAGTGTGTGAGTGTGCAGGGTACGAAAACTCGAACTAAGTCCACCACACACACACACACATAACACCACACACATAAGACCACACACATAAGACCACACACACTCACCACCACACACTCACCACCACACACTCACCACCACACACTCAGTGCAAACTTACACATATTCACCACCACACACAACCACACACGCAACCACACATGCAACCACACACACACAACCACACCGTCAGTGCAAACTTTCACCAGACACAGACACCATAAGTCGTCTGTGCACGCTTTCACCAGGCACACACACCATCAGCCGTCAGTGCACGCTTTCACCAGGCACACACACCACCAGCCGTCAGTGCACACTTTCACCAGGCACACACACCACCAGCCGTCAGTGCACGCTTTTACCAGGTACACACACCTCCAGCCGGCAGTGCACGCTTCCACCAGGCACACACACCACCAGCGATCAGTGCACACATCAATTGTTAACGCATCCACAATTAACTATTTTAGCAATCGCAGTATGGTGCACTTTACTTTTAAACATAGTCATCTAAAGCGCAGCATGCCACTATTGCTACAATTCCAATCCAACCCACATAATTCCACTACACACCACATGCATACACTCCATAACACATGGCTAAAAGACATTGCCATTTACAATGCCATTAGCTCTAACTCAAATAAATCCGAGACCTATTGCATTTCCAATGCTTGTTAAGCATGCTTTAAAACCATTTGTTTTGCTTTCTTTACTTAGAAGCAAATGCAGGTCCCCATCAACATAAATAAGCTGGCTCGGACCCCCACATACCTACGGGCACGCATCAGGGGTTGCTCCTTCCAGGTGCAAGTGGCAAAATTGTGGAACAATCTACCGGTGGACTTAAGGTTGACACAGGATCTCCTTTCATTTAGGATATCACTGAAAACTTGGTTGTTCCAGCTTTAAACATCCAGCGCGAGGGTCACCCTGCTTGGCTAGGACTTCATTCTGCTTCAGCGCCGGGACACTCAATTGAGTATCTGTGTGCTCTATAAATAGCCATTTAACATAACATAACATAACATGTGTGAGAGAGAAGTGTTTGTTTGTCGGTTAAGAGAGAAGTGTTTGTTTGTCGGCTAAGTGGGCGCACAATATCTTTTGTTATTTATGTACTCCAAAGTCCACATGTAATGTAAATGATTCTATGGTAAAGCCCTCTGACACCTTCATATAAAGTTTGCGCTATATAAAAGCACATCAAAAAAATCCCTTGGCGGCCCCAACCCTTTATCCTCCTCTCAGTTGTAAACTGCATTTTCATTTACTGTTCCCTATGTACATTTCCAGCACTCTGTCTTCTTCTTTCATATTCCAAGCATTTCCAATGCAATGGGTCTCACATAGTCCTGCTGGCCATTAACAGGGGCAACTCATGGAGGGACTGCCGCTGAAAGGCAGCGTCCGTTGCCGGGGTTGACGCCACGTCCATTCTGCCATCTTTTGCCTTATTTCTGCTTTTCATTGCATTTCCTATTAACTCGTGGAGGAGTGTGGCTCACTGATTAGAGCGGCAGATCCTGATGCAGAGGTCTGGCCCGGGACCAGGGTTCAATTCCCGACGCGGCAGGGTCCTGAGCCCAAAATGTCCACGGACTCGATAATTCTCGCCTCGGTGCCTATTCTAATCATGGGGTCCCACGCTGCAACTCTGGGCAATAGTTGCTTAATCTCCACTACGGCGGCCCACCCGCTGCGGGATGCCTGGCTTTCACCCTGGGGATACCCAGTAGGGGTTATCTCACAGGGAAAAAGCCAGGACGGGTTCCCAAGGCAAGCGCCTTGATACCTTCGGGTGATACGTGCGCTATATAAGTCGCAATACATTTACATTTACAACTCCCCCCTCCTTGTTTTCTAAACCCCTAAAGCAGGTGTCCTGGTACCACTCCTTTCATTCTACCCTATCAGCACTTTTTGTGGTGTCAATGAAGCGCTATACTATATACTCATAGCCAATTATTGCTGGCAGGGGCATGTTAATGAGGAAGGTAAGCAGAAGTGTCGCCCCTCCCACCGCAGCCAAAGTCCTTTTCCTTTTTACGTTACCGTCAAAGAATATTCTCTTTTTTTCCACTAGGTATTTGCTACATTACCTTCAATTTTATTTCACATTTGCACAATGTTCCCTGATGATATTTAATGCTTTGGGCATATATGGTCCCCCCCTTCGGTCTGCCTCTAAATGGCGGCTCCTAAAATTGTGCTGTGTGCGTGTACACAACACTGTATTGAATATAGTGATTCCAAGTAAACCGGTCCCCTCACGGTGCTGACGCAATGTTCACGGCATCACTCACGCCAGTTACATCAATATGCCTCATAATACTCTCATCCACACTCACAATCCTTATGCCACACACTGCTCTTCTCCACCACACTCTCTATCCTTGTGCTTCACACTGCTCCTACCCTCATCCCTCTCAGTGCTTCTGCATCACACTGCTCTAACCATCCTACTTCTACTACAATCTCCCTCACACTGCTCGTCTACACCTATCTACTTCCTTATGCCTAATACTAATCTAATAAACACTCCTTCCTTCCACCTTACACTGCTCTTCTACTTCTCACACTCCTGCTACTCTTCTACTCCTGTCTCCTTCCTTATGCCTCATACTGCTGTATACACTTCCCTTCCTTCGAAATCACGCTAATCTCCTCCTCGCTTTCTTCCTTCTCCCTCATGCTGCTCTCCTCACTCCCCTTTTTTTGCCTTATGCTAGTCTCCTCCTCACTATGCTTCATTAACCCTCATGTTTTCCTTCTCCTCACTCTCCTTCCCAAATCTTAAACCCTACTCTTCTCCTCCTAACTCTATGCTTTAAACTACTACACAGCTAACAATTACAATTCTAACAACATAAAGCCACAACATAGCACATACAAATACTCAATCCAATATAGCTAAAATACAATACCATTAGCAAAGCAAATAGCTCTAACTTAAACAAAGGCGAGACCTATTGCATTTTCAATGCTTGTTCTTCTTGGCAGTCGTCTCGACCACTAAGCAGCAATCGGGCCATCTTCCAACGTCGAACCTGTAAAAAAGAAAAAGAAAGTGAAGTGCATGATTTATTATTTGTTTTGGCGCCCATCGCAAGACAGAGAGAACTGCTAAGGCGATAATACAAAACTAAAGACAATCCCCCAGATGCATAAAGCACCCACTCTGCGAATCCTAAATAGCGAAAAATACTGAATCGCTATCCAGAATGGGATGCATCATCAAAATCGCTAAATAACTGTGATTCGCAACCGGCCGCAATCGCCATATGCGAATTTGCCAAAATCGCTATAAAATCGCAGAATCGGCTGTTTCCCAACCCAAAATTGCGATTTTGCAAATACCGAAATCGCAAACAGCGATCTCGCAGATTGCGAGATCGCAAAAACGAGAAGTCGCATTTTGAGCACAATGATCACATCACTACCAGGAAGTAGGCTGCTCCATGCTTCATTTGGATCACAGGGATGGATAGAGGAGGAGGCACAGCACTGAGTTCCAAGAGACACACCCTGCAGTCCCAATACAGGATACACATTAATTCCAGAATGTCCCAGGAAGCTGCAGGACCTAGTGAAACAGCCAGGAAGCGCAAAATCAAGTTCTCTGAAAAAGAGCTGGAGTACTTGATAGAGGGAGTCAGCAGGGACCATGACCAGCTGTTTGGGAAGCTGTCCCGGAAGGTTCCTAAGGCTACCAAAAGGTGCATCTGGCTGCGCATCAAGGCCAAGGTCAACGCTGTTGGAGTCACACACCGATCAATCGATGACCTCAAAATGAGGTGGTACGACCTCAGAGGCGGTGCCAAGGAGCGCATTGCGGAGAGACTGGGGGAGAGAGTGGCCACGGGAGGAGACTCCACAGTTCCTGCGAACACACCAATGGAGGACTTAGTGGAGGACACCATCAACCCTGCAGCCTGCGTGGGGGTCACTCAATTGGACACCTCCTGGTCCACACACCAATCACAAGGAAAGAGCCATGAAACTGCAACCCTGTCCCCTAACAATGCCCATGCCCCCAGAGCAAGCCATATTGGTAACCCCAGTAATGCAGTCCCTGCCCCTCCCAAACGCCCAATTGCATTGTGGGACCTGTAGTGTGACAATGTGCCCTGATGGCCACACACAGTCAGAATAGTCAAGTGAAACACACCCCTAAAGCCAGTCAGGGAATGCTAGCCTGCATGCATGTTGCTACATCTCCGGTGCCCAAATCATATCATTAATCATGCACTCATTCACATCACAGGTGCTGCAGATGCTGAGATGTCTGATAGCGAGACACTCCACATTGTGGAGACTCCTGATGAGACGGAGGGAGTGAGCCAGCCAGCACCAGCACCTGGACCAGCACATGCACCAGCACCTGCACCAGTACCTTCCCAAACACACAGGGCCACCCCTGCAGCCATAGGAGGAGCACAACCTCATCAGTCATCACGCATGGCAGTGGAGCAGACCCCACCACCACCCAGGAGGCAGACACGCCGCACAGCCACTGTGCGGTCCCAGGCAAGCAGCAGGTTGAGGCAGCAGCGCTCTGTGGCCACCCCAGCAGACATGGCGCAACAGGCACATAACCTAGGCCTTGGTATAGAGGCTCGGCTGCTTGCTGTGCACCGCAAGCAGGCACAGCACATGGCAGCAATGCAGCTGCAGCTCTACAAAACTGCACGCAACATAAATCAACTAACTGAGCGTGTGCAGGAGCTAACCGCAGCTGTCAAAGAGAGCAACCAACTGATGGTGGCGCAGCAGGACATCACACGCAGACGCCACCACCAGCTGCTGACACGGCTATCTGCCTACACCCGCTCAAACCACCTGATTGGGAACGCCACTTCCCAGCTGTCGCGCAGGTCACTGGCCATGCAGATACAGATGGTACAATGCTGCCAAGATGTTGCAAGGGCCCTGGAGCAGGTCACCACCGCTGTGGAGAACCAACAGGCGTCCAGCCATTGCCAAGCAAAGGGGGGTGGGGTGGATGATGCCAGTGAGGGTACATCATCTAGCCTGAGCAGCCTGTCTGTGCCTGTGCAACCTGAAAGGTGTTGCAGTTCCCGGCCCAACGCTGCATCACGGCAGGACACTCCCAACGTGGAGGTTGAGAGATGACAGGGTGCGTCCGGCAGGAGGCGCAAGTGACTGTACATTACCGGCAGTCCCATGGTGAGGTAACCACGCATGCCTGCTCAGGATACAATACAGTTGCACACATTTTTGCACATTTAAAGCACATTGAGCGCTTGTTAACTAAACAAAAGATTTATTTTGAACACAAATCTTCCTCATGTCATTCATTCATGTGGCATGCATGAGTGCAGTGTTGTGTGAGGGGTATGGGTGCACTAGAAATAGTTCAGTGTGATGTTGGTGCGGCGCCTGTGTCCTTCAGCAGGATTCTACCCTCGTGCATGATGCACATGTGCAGGTAGCCGGTTGTCCCCCTCCGACTCACTACCAGACACCTCCACAGGTATCCTCCGCTTGATGGCAATATTGTGGAGTATGGCACACACGGCCACGATGCGGCAGCAGATCTCCGGCTGGTATTTGAGGACCCCGCCAGTCTTGTGGAGGATGCGGAATCGACTCTTTAACATGCCAAATGGCCGCTCTATAACATTTCTGGTGTGTATATGCGCAGCATTGTACCGCCGTTCCTGTGGTGTAGCAGGGTTGAGGTATGGGGTGAGGAGGTATTCACATAGGCCGTAGGCGCTGTCACCTGAAGGTAGGAGCAGAGGGTCAGTGCCTGTTATGCGCAGCAACATGGTCTTAACATACTGTATGTGGGCATGTGTACTTACCTAGGAGATGTCCTTCGCCAAATTCACCCCTGGCCAAGCGGGTGCCTATGCCGCTGTGCCAGAAGATGAACAAATCATGCGTGCTCCCCAGGTATTGGGCCACAATATCTATGATGATGGTCTTCGCATTGCAGACCATCTGGATGTTGAGGGAGTGGTATGACTTGCGGTTCCGGTACATGTATTCGGTCTCTGCAGGTGGACAGATGTGAATGTGGGTGCAGTCGATGCAGCCCATTACATGGGGGAAATGGGCAGTGTGATAAAAGTCCAGTTTTGTTTGCATTAAGTCCTGTTGGGTTGTTGGGAAGGTGATGTAGTGTGTATCCGGCTCAGCATGGCGTCCAGGAAAGTCTGTAGGTAGTGTGACATTGTGCTCTGTGATATACCCCCTGCAACTGCGACTATCCCCTGGAAGCTGCCGGAGGCCAGGAGGTGCAGGCAGCACAGGACCTGGACATGGGTGGGCACGGCATTGGTCCTCCGTGTTGGGTGCTGCATCAGGGGCTCAAGGTCTCTGATGAGCTTCTTTATCATAGCCCCATTGAGCCTGTATTTTGAGTAGATCTCCTCTTCAGTGTGGCCCAGGAGTGTAATCCGCAGCCGGAAGATGCGCTCCTGAATCCTGCGTCAGTTCTGGGCTGCAGCCTGGAGCCTCAGCCGCCTTGCCACGATGTAGAGACCTGGCATTGTGACTTTCCTCATGCTCCTACTGAGTCTCCTTAAGTGTGTTTGATTTACCCAACACCTGTTTCTTGTTAGCCAATTTTTTTTTTCACCACTTGGACTTCATGGTTACCACCTGGTTTTGCTTCTCCTTAAATTGCGACTCGTTTTCAGCGATTTAGGCAATTTTCGCTATTTACGATTTATCATGAATGGGAATAGCGATTTATTCGCGAATTCGCAATTTTTTTGCGATTTCGCTATTTATTTGGCAAAAAATGTCGGTAATCACTGTTAAGGAATCGCAATGGGGGTTACCTAATGGTTTTGTGATTCTTTGGTTTGCGAATTTGCTATTTGCTGCTTTTGTACTTGATGAATTGCGGGAGCGAAAATTGCAATCGCAATCGCTGTTTCGCAGCTATTGCGATCGCAATTTCGCTGGATGAATCTATGCCAATATTTGGAACGTTTTTGCTCATGGAGAAAAAACAAAATTGGACTTGTTTTTAAACTTAAGTTTCGAAGAGAAGAACAATATTAGCCAAGCAAAAGACGCTTCATTGTGAAAAGTTAACAATCTGTAACATTATAATAAGCAGAAAATGTTCTTTATTGTTTCTCTTGTTTATTTTCTTTAGTGATGGATCACACCTGAGGGTCATATTGCAAGTTAGTGATTATAGAAAGGGAAAAGACTAGACTTATAAGAAATAGCCAAATAACAACAAATGTTAGAGAATTAATATAATATTTATTTCTCGGAAAAAGAAGACTGAAGAAACACTTCACTACAGTATTCTTCCCCTCTTATACGTAAATCAACAAGGTGTCATCTCCAGCCATCACAAGACTACTGGGACGCTGAGTCTAGTACCTCAAAGTCGCAGGTAGGGACATTATTCAACTTCACTATTCACCAGAAAAGGATGGAAGGGAGTAGTGATTTGTTAAAGTAAGACCAATATAAAATATTGATAGAATCTTGTTGCCTCGCAGGTCGACAACAAGATCTCAACAGCGTCCAGTATCCGGCCCTCCTCCCTGACCCCTATTGGGTGGCCCTAGTGTCATGATAATAGAAACACTGGTTATAAGGTAGGCTGCTGGAAGGTTGGTTTATAACGTTTCTGCAAAACTCACCAGAGCACAGCAAAAAGGTAAGAGTGCAAGGTTGGTTTGACAGATTTTTTCTTTCAGCCTCAGGAGCTGGGGAAGTGCTTCCCCAGCTGCCTGGGGCATTTTTTCCATTGTAGAGACAATCGGCATGCATGGAGCACCTACGACATTACACTGAAAGTGAAATGAGCCAATAGGCTCATTTCTCTTTCACTGCTTATGTGCTCCTGGGGCTATCTCAGCCCCCGAGCATGTAGGCAAACGGAAGAGGTATCATTGGAATGGAGAGAAACTCCCCTTTCTAATGGTACCCTTCCCTAGTGGATCCCTGCTTGGCAATCACCGCAGGAGGGAAATCCCCAAGCAGATATCCACCCACTAGACCCAGGGATGGAGGGGCGGCCCCTTGGGCAAGGGCATTTGCTCCCCCATATGACTTTGGGCATGTTCAGTCTTTCTGATGGGGGCAGTAGCCCCCACTCTGCCCCCAGGGGGGCAGATGGCACACTAGACCCCAAGGCTTTATATTTTCTAACTTAGGGGTGGGGGCTGCCCTAAATTAGCATTATACTGCCCCCACCCCTCTCAACAGGGGGGGGCAGGGAGCCCACTAGGCACCAGGGATGATTTTTTTTTGTTTTAAATATAAAAGAAGCAGTGGGGGTTGTCAATGCCCCCACCTTCCCACTCAAAAGGGACAGTCTTGTTGCCCCCCCACACCAAGAGGAAGATGGGCTTAATAGCCCCGATTTGCTCCCTGGGAGGAGAGGGGGGCAGAAAGCCCACTAGCCACCAGGGATTTTTTGGGGGAAAAACATAGAGGTGAAGCTACCAAAAATGGGCAACATAATGCCCCCACCCCTCTCAAAGTTGGCACAGTCTTTCTGTCCCCCCCTTGGGGTGCAGATGGGGGCAATAGCCCCCAATCTGACCCCTGGGGGAGCAAAAAGCCCACTAGGCCACAGGGCTGATTTAAATGATTGATAAAAGAGGGGTGGGAGCTGCCCACAAAGTCCCACACCCAACACAAAAGGGACAGTCTTTCTGCCCTGACCCCGGGTAGGCAGAAAGTCCACTAGATACCAGGGATTTGTTTTCTTCCTATAGGTATATAGGTGCCTTCCTAATAGGTACCGATACACATCATTGATGGGAAACTACCAGATTTACACCACCGTACCATACTCGCGACGGGTACCTTAGCGAACATTGGATGTGGCACTTTTTGAAGACTTTAAGCTATGGTCGATAGGCAAGCTTGATGACAGCAGTGTTTGCTGCTTCCTATATATTGAATTGTAGTAGATGTTGGAAAAATTAAGAAGGAGAAGGACCCATGGACTATTCATAGCATTTTGAAGTTTGGAAGCCCAACTGGGGGCGTTGCGAAAGTACCCTTTTATCCAATCGTTCCTGTGTCGTGTACATCTTATAGAAGCAAAGAAAGTAAATGTGGGAGGTTCTGGAATTGAAGCCTTTGATTTTTTGGACTTATTGTTCTTCTACATATGATCTACGTGGTTTAACCACCGCAGATGCTGATACTCATATTGAGCATGGTATGGTGGTGTAAATCTGGTAATTTCCCATCAATGATGTATATCGGTACCTATTAGGAAGGCACCTATACTCAAGACTGGAGTGTATGATCTTATCTTTCCCGGGTGGAGTTGTATGGTGTCCCTCTTGATTTGGGGCAGTATATCTTGCAGGTCCTGATGAAGGTGGCATTTTATCAACGTACAGCCACCGAAACGCGTCGACCACGGCCTTTATAACATCCTGCCACTATGCAGTTTTGTCTTTGGTTATCTCAGTTACTGTGTCTTTCTGTAATTGTGTTCCCCAGGTATATTATGAATGTGAATGTGTGTATATGTGTGAGTTGAGTCTGATTGAGTTGTTGTGATGCCCTTGGTTGTCTCTCCCCGGGTCTTTATGATTTGATTATATGTATTGTGTCTCTTATGTTGATTTGTGATTTAATCATGTTGAAATATAATATTTACTAAAATATTTATGGAGTTGGATAAATTATGAAAAAGTATTTAATAAAATGAAATGAAAATAAAAACTGCAATTTTTTCAGTATTTTCCTAGTGAGTTCTTAGATTAGCCCTGGTGCTCACATTGAGTGTTTATGATTAATTCCTATGTTTCAATAATTGAGGTCATGAGGGAGTATTTTCTTTAGATTTCTGGTGGACTTATCCACCTTAGGTAGTGACAACTCCAACAGTGCCGCCACTCTCCTCAACATATCTGCAAAGGAGTATCTTGCCTTAGTAACTAGACTAGGAGGGGAAAGAAGCCCCATGGCAGAAAGGACTCCAGCCCACTAGCCTCACCAAAAGCAGATGTCTAACCCTCCTCCAACTGAGATGGAATAATCTAAGATATGGGCTGAAAAGGTCCAGGCTCCCTTGCATCACCCGTTACAAGATGACCCTCCGAAGTCTTACCATCAGAAGGAAGTGAAAAGGCCACATTACTCCCAGTTTGCTCTACCGACTCTGTACCCGACATCGCCAACATCAATGTCAGAGGTGGCTGACAGATTACAGAGGCCAAAGGTGTAGTTCTCGAATGGCTGTGCAGCACCGGCGCCGTAGTGTAGTCGGCCGATGCCAACCTAAATACTCATATGGCCCAACCGACACCGAGGACAAGCCATCATTGTGGATCCACTCACCTCCTTGGGGTCTATGGGTACTCCAGTGAAAGGTGGAGGACCAAAGATGAGATGTAGAGAGTTATAATACTCACTAATCTGGGCCATCACACGCCCTGGCTTCCGGAAAGACAGCGATTCGCAAACGGCCTCCTCAACGTTAAGTGGGTGGAGCCGTGAGAGACTGAGGGTACACACGGCGGAGTAGGGGAGAGCCGTGACTTCAAATGCCTGCGCTTACCCTTGGACGTTTCTGAAGTTATGTTATGTTATAAAACTTCTAAAGCGCACGAATACCCGAGGGAGTCTTGGTGCTAAGTTGGTTATTGCAGTGTAACAGGAACAAGAGGATGCTAGGTATTGAAAAGCCAAGTTTTTACAAGTTTCCTAAAACTCAATTAAGTGGGAACTGCTTTGAAATTTATGGGCAGACTGTTCCATAGCAACGAGGCTTCAGAAGAGAAACAGTTGCCCCCCCATTTGAGTCTCTTAAATCTGGGGGGAGAGGTCATCAATGTATTTTTTGATTGTAGGTCTCGATTGGGTATGTACCAAGAGAAGGATTGTTTAAGGTGTCTGGGACCAGAGTCATGTAAGGCCTTGTACGTGATGCACAGTGCCTTGAATTTGATACGCTTAAACACTGAAAGCCAGTGGAGCTTCTTTAATAAAAGATGAAACAGGATAAAACTTGGGCAGATCAAGAATAAGCCTTATTGCTGCATTTTGAACGCTCTGTAATTTCCTTGTGTACTGTTTTTGGAGCTTAACGTACAGTTTGTTACAGTAATCCAGTTTAGAAAGGAATAGTAAAGAAATAACTGTTTTTCTAGAGGTAAGGGGAATGAAAGTGAGAATCTTCTTGATAATTCTCAAAGTACTGAAACTGGAGGAGACGACCGAGCAGATATGCTTATTAAAATTCAGTCTCTCGTCGATGACTATGCCCAGATTTTTCGCTTTTTGGACCGGAGTGGGGAGAGTTCCTAACTCCGTAGGCGAGCATGCTGGGTTCCAGAAATGGGGATTATTGCGAAAAAGAATGACCTCGGTTTTCTCCGAGTTCAGTTCAAGGCAATGCTTACCAATCCAGTTGATGACTGCACTCATACAGTTGTGAAACTGGGAAGTATTGAATTCTATATTGTTGGAGGTCGATACGACAATCTGCATGTCGTCAGCATTCAAAGTGGGCGAGAACCCGAAGGATCTGATCAGAGAGGAGAGTTCGATAACATAAATATAAAGAGTAGGGGACTCAGGGAAGATCCTTGAGCGATCCCACAAGGGAGAGATGTGAAATTTTCCAACATGACAGAGTGCTCCCTGTCAAAAACGACTGGAGTAAGTCAAGAGCTTTGTCAGTGATGCCCAATTTTTTAAGGCAATCAATAAGGGTAGCATGATCCACTGTGTAGAACACCGCCGACAGATCGAGGAGGATAAGTGCTGAAGACCCTCCTTTATCAAGAATAGTTAATATTTCATCTGTAGTCTTAATTAAAGCAGTCTCTGTGCTGTGTTTGGCCCTGAAGCCGAATTGGGCGGGGTCCAGTAACTGATTATCCTGTATGGACTGTCTCAGTAGTGAATTAATACTTTTTTCCACTATCTTGGCTGGAAATGGCAACATAGAGATAGGGCGATAGTTTGCTGGGTTATCTGGTTCTAGATTAGGTTTCTTAAGAAGTGGCAGAATGGAGGCCTTTTTCCACAGTTTGGGGAAGGTCCTGGAGGTGAACATCTCATTACAAATGTTAGTGAGATAAGTGACGATAGAAACTGGAATCTTTTTGACAATCGAAGGGGGACAGGTATCCTGTGGTGACCCCGATTTGGTGAACTTTAGTAGATTAAGGATTTCTGCATCGGTGACAAAATAGAATTGGCTGAATTTGGGTTGAAGATTTTTGTCCAGAGAATTCGGGTCAAGAGTGGGATCTTGTGCTGTAATAGGGATAATGTTGAGGTCTGTGATTCTAGAACAGGTAAATGGATTGTAGATTTGTCCGATCTTATCACAAAATTAAGAGGTCATTTTCTCACAAAAGGATAGACTGCAGTTACTGCCTCTATTCTCAGGGGATATGGTAAGTTTATTTATAACTCGAAAGAGTTCTTGAGTTCTGAAATACGAGGTCCTGGAGAACGGCTCCTGGAACGTGCCGTCAGCAACTTCATACGGTGTTCCTTGAGCACCTTCAGTCTCTGGCCGGAGCCGCAGTCGTCAGAGTCGTGGTGTTCTTCCAAATACCATATACTAACCTAATGCGGGTCTGTAACCGACATTTGTCTAATATAGGACCCACATTAGAGGAAGGCACACTGTTCCCACCGAAAAAGAACTGTCGAAATATGCCCCCAAAAAAGGGCCTGAGAAACCGCTTCTCCTGATACGTGTTGCAGCACAGAAAAGAAGAAAACTGTCATCCGAGCACCAGAGGAGACTTATATAACTCCACTGACGTAACAACCGTAGTCGACGTAAACATGGCGTCGTACTGTCGAACGGTGCCGCCTCTGGCATGCAGAGGTACTGCTTAAAAACTTTTCGGGTCCAGTCTGATGCCTGAGGAGAATTCACAAGTTAGGAAATATGTGGCTAGATGTCTCTATGATAATTAAATAAATGGCAGTGTCAGCCGCGGATCAGGCAGGTAAGAGCCGTGGTGCAGTGGGGGAGGGGGATTTTGAAAGACGATGTGGGAAAATTAAATTATTTATTTATTTTCCCTCGTCGTCTGTTGAAATACCCCCCAACCGCCCCCCCCCCTTACCTGCAGGAGCCACAGCTGGGTAGTGTGTATGAATAAGTAATGAACAGAATGAGAAAAGATATGCTCAGCAGGCCTCAAAAAATCTACTCATCCATTCACTATTTTTAGCACCTACTAGTTCCATGAGTGAATTTAAGCTGGAAATGAGCAGGTGTTCTGTTCATTCAGGAAGTGAATGAGCAATAAAGATGCCACTAAATCTTGTTTTTATCTTGACATATTTGCGTTCTTTTTAAGGAAAGAGGTCAAAGTAAGTTTGTCTTTTTACTAACTGCTGCGTGGAAAATGGAGTTTATTTTTCTCTCTCTTACTAGAGTTAGAGGTTTTTGTCAAGTAAGCTGTCTGAAGATGTCGGTTATTTTTCTCTAGCCACATGTAGCAAGTACACAGACTTGGATGCGGTGTGCACTGTTCACTTTGAACCAAACTTAAAAGTTTGTTAATCACAATATAGAACACAGTCTAATTTTGACTTCTTTCTGAAACAATAATTTATTAATTTAGTACTTTCTTCATTGTGTTTGGTACCATAATGCTAGTACCACATTCTTATTCTAAACAACAGAATCTACATATCATAAATTTCTTTGATGCATATTTTTTTTGTAATTAAGAAGTGTGATGCAAACAAAGTTTTAAATAGGATCAAAACAAACCAGAAAACTTTACTTGGTGATATGCAAATGACACATATTTGCAGAAACTATTTCCAAACATTATTGTGTGTACACTATATAGTTTTATCAGTAATGCCGCATGTAAGTGGGAAAGTTTGTGGCCTTTTCAAAGTAAAATCTGATGATTACAAATGACGGTGTGCTACTACTTCATGCTTTAATTATGTATTTATTAAAAGTGATAGTTGTTAATCATGATTTGAGAAACATTCCTGCCCCCGTCCTAATGACAATGCTGTTAATGAACTAAGAGGCAAGTCTGGGCTCATGTGTATCCTGTGGCTAGATTTGTATTACATATGGAAAAAAGGTTTAGCCTATAAATCAAACAAAAGAGACATGCCAAACTCGCACATTTAAAGCTGCTCTCCTATGTGATAATGAAGAAAACTGCGGCTCAATTAATTAAAATAGTTGCTCACATTCACATCATTTGAAACCATCTTTTGGGTCAAAAGTATTACAAATGGCTCAAGTAGATTATTTAAGTCACTAGACATGGAGGTCTAGTAAAAATGCTGTGATTTTTCAAGGCCTGCTCAGTCATTTCAGCCTACCCTGCTTTGATTTGTTTTCAGGAACATTACATGGGCCCTCAACTCTCAGTGACTAGTCATTCAATCCCATACTTACTGATCTACCCAAATACAGTCAAGAGTGTATCTAGGGTCCATTATGTTCCTCGACAGAGGGTGATGTGGCCTAGCAGTTCAGACTAGACTGCTCCAGTGGGGTGTGGAAAAACTTAAATTGCATGTGGCTACCTAAAATATAGGCTTGTTTGGCGCAAATGGATCTGAAGCTCAATCTAATAGAACCAGGATGTTTCTTCCTCTCATACATAATGGAAACATTTCTTTGACTTGGTTAGAGAAACAAAAATTTCTGAGGACCGACCATAAGAATTTTACTACTGCTAAATCTCTTGGGTCTCGCATTCGACGCCATGTATCTCCTTGAACCACTTGTCAAAGTTTAATCTAAGAGTGGCTAGTAACAACTTAAATTGATATGAAAGATAAAACAGTTATTCTCCAAGACTGACTGAAAATCAGTTATGCAAGTAAATGTGATCTCTAGAATTATACCTGGCCTAAGGCAAACAAATACAAACAACTCAATAACTATGAATCTTTGATTATAGCAGAAACATCTACATATTTCCCGGATAAAATCAACATTGCAAAAAACTCTTCTAAAGAATTAGTGAAAGCATTGGCCAAATGTAACAATACTAACACAATGGATCCTGACCAAATGTTGTGGAATAAATTACTTGATTTCTTCCAATCAAAGGTAAACTTAATCTTTAATCAATTCACTTCCAATCCAAACACCAAGTTCATTGAGTACACGAATTATATATCATGTGTAATATCCAATGTTTTTACTTGTTGCCAAACTCATTGAGGTCACCAAATCAGGTGCCCCTACTGACCCATGTCATCCTAATGTTCTTCATGGAGTCTCAGGTACTGTGGTAGTACATCTTTCAGGACTTCTGAACATGATAATGATTTTAGGGCACTTTCCTTCAGCCTGGAAGAAGGAATCAGTACTTCCCTTGCTTTAAAAGCCTCTCTTGACCCCCAAGACGTGAAAAATTGTCGCCCTATCTCGACCCAAACATTGTACCGAATCAGGTCCAGTGGCTGCTGCAGAAGAAACAAGCATTTGCAATGCAATAGGTCTCGCATTAGGAAAGTTTGAGCTATTGGTATTGTAAATGGCAAAGTTTTTATTTATGTTTCTTTTTTTTTTAAATAGCTAAATTAATAGCTTAGTCATTTACAATGCCAATAGTTATAACTTTCGCAAATGTGATACCTATAGCATTTGTAATGCAATATGTTTTGTATTTACAAACCGCGAGAGGACAAAAAAAAGCTCCGGACCACCGCCTCCTCCCAGGCCTTCAAAAGGGACCTCAAAGTTCTCCTCCTCCAGAGACACCTCCAAAAGTAATTCACGTCCTCTTGCTATTTGTGAGGAAGACTTCCCACTACTGATAATTTCTACTTTCCATGACCATGGAAGTGCCTTCCCAGTGTATGCCTGTGATTGGAGGGTCTGCCTTTTTGCAGTATTTTCCATGTACTGGTGTTCGGTGCCCTTTTGTAACATGCACACACCACTCTGCCCTTGCAACACACGGCTGCTACCTCTCACATGTCTTTACCTTTGATACTTGCACAAGTGCCACCTTGCCCATGTAACGCTTGTTCCTGAGCCTGAGTGTCTAGCACTTATTGCAGGACTATACCTCTAATTATACTCTGTTTTCTCTTATAACTGCACACTTGTCACTTTCATTTCCTCTTGTGCACTTTTGACTACCTCATGTATTTTGGTTGCTCACAATTTTTACTCAAGTATTTTGTTTGCTCACCATTGTCACTATTACCTTTACTACCTCATGTATTTTTGGTTGCTCATAGTTTTTACTACCTCATGTATTTTGTTTGCTCACAATTGTCACTATTACCTTATGTAAGTAACGTATGTTTTTGCAACCTGTTCTTTTGTAATGTTTCTCATTATGTTTCATTTCTGTTCCTAATGTGAAGCGCTCTGACGCCTTCGGGTAAAGTCCGCGCTATATAAAAATGCATAAATACATGAATACATAAATACCGCCGTCGGGTAAAGTCCGCGCTATATAAAAATGCATAAATACATAAATAAATAAATACCGCCTTCGGGTAAAGTCCGCGCTATATAAAAATGCATAAATAACTAAATAAATAAATACCGCAAATCACCGCCGTCACTCTGCCGGCCTGCAACCAGGAAGTCAGGCAGGCCGGCGCGACAACCGGAAACAGGAAGTAGGAGGGCGGGAGCCTACCCCGCCTCCCACGGAAGAGCCGCGATTGGAGCCGTGTTTGGAGCACCGGAGCAGGCAGGAGCCTACCCTGCGCCCCGGTGCCGAAGGAGGGAAGAAGAGTCCTGCTGCCGGGCCCTGCAGCTGAGGAGAGCCGCCGCACGAAGGAAGCCGGTGAGTGGGTTGCTGAGCTGGGGGGGGGGGGAGGGAGCATGTGTGTGTGCGCGCGCGCGTGGGGGGGGGGCGCGGGCTGTGTATGTGTGTGTGCGTGCGTGCGTGTGTGCGTGTGTGTATGTGTCCTGGAGTGCGTGTGTGAAACTGTGGGGGAGGGGGGGTGTGTGTGTGTGAGCGAGTGTCTGTCTGCGTGCGCATGTGTATGGCGCGGGACGCGACGTGCGCGTTCGCGCACCCGAATCCAGGAGAAAGCGCTCGTACACCCTCTTGTCCTCCTTCCCTCCACACTGATCGCTATTGGTCTCCAGCTGGACAAATGCATCCTTGCGGATGCATTGCCAGCGAGACCCATAAAGGACCAAAGTTGATATGGGTGGTAAGGCAGAGCTGATTCCTTTGAACTTATCACCCGCGATCGATACTGTCAACCATTTGCTGCTAATTGACCGACTGGAGTGTATTGGTATTGGAGATTCTGTCCTTTTCCTTTTAAACTAATTCTTGGTTGATAGACAGCAAGTGGTATATTTGGGGGACTGTACATCTGAACCATTCGCTCTTCCCTGTGGGATTCCTCAGGGAGGTTCATCGAGTCCGACACTCTTCAATATTTAGGTCACTCCTTTGGCAACCCTGATTCGCTCCTGTGGTTTTTATGTGATCTCTTATGCCTACAAAAGGAAGAACAGTTACATCCAGGACACCACGGATTGTCTGAAGAAATTGATGCAAATCGAAGTTACAGAAGACGAACAATTGATACTATGTACAGCGGATGTCCGCTCCCTATACACTTCCATCCCCCATGAAGGAGGAATAGAAGCTATAGAAAAGGCACTGCTTGAAAGTGATATAGAACCAGGGATGCAACAATTTCTTATGGAGCTAATGATTTTTACCTTATATCAAAGTTACTTTCAACATGATAATAATTGGTACCTTCAGCTATCCGGGACCTCGATGGGGAATTGTGCCGCACCGACATATGCGAACATTTATATGAAATATTTTGAGCAGGAAAATATTTATGACAACCCCAACTGGACCGACAACCTAAAAATGTACCTGAGATACATAGACGATGTGTTCATCGTCTGGAAAAACACTGAAGAAACCCTTTCACAAGTGTTAACTACATTAAACTGTGCAAATGAACGCATACAATTCACATGGGAGAGTGACACTAATGCAATAACCTTTTTGGATGTGAAAGTCACTAAAACACCTCGTGGTTTTGAAACTGACCTTTTTCGGAAGACAACAGACAGAAACAACACCCTACATTATGCTAGTTTTCATCAAGGGTCTCTTAAACAGCATCTACCGCTATCACAAATGCTTCGAGCCAGAAGAATCGTGTCGGATGAGATGAACACCGAACAACGTATTGAGGAGATGGGCAGAAGATTTTGTAACAGAGGTTACCCAGAACCTCTCATTGAACAGGCCAAAAATATGGCACTACAAATCAAGAGAGAAATTATTCACAAGAACCATCAAGAATACAGAAGCCAGAATGATTCTGGTATCTAAATACTCTACTTTGAGCACAGCTTACAAAAAGATTATCCTACGACACTGGCCTATACGGAGTGCTGAACCAGACTTTGGAAACACTTTTACAGAGTTGCCTATTTTTGCGTATACCCGCAATGCTAATTTCAAAGAAATTTTAAATAGGAGAACCCCTGCGGTAGTGAAATCTAAAGGTACAGTGCACTGTATGAATTGCGGGAACTGTAATAATATCATTCGAGGTAATGTCATCACCCATCCAATGAAAGGAACAGACATCAAACTAAATGTGAATGCCACATGTGACACTTCCAATGTCATATACCTGATTAAATGCCCCTGCGGGATGATTTATATAGGTAAAACTGAGAGAAAGATAAAGACTCGTATTAACGAGCACAAATCGAACATAAGACTAACGAACACAAAATCTAATGTCGCAGTACATTTTCATGAAAACAGACATAACATCTCTCAATTCAAATTCATGATTCTAGAGGTTGTCAAAAAACGAGAGGGCATTGACAATAATAAATACCTGCTACAAAGAGAAATCGCATGGATTTTTAAGATGCAGTCCATGAAACCGATGGGACTCAATGATCGATTGGAATTTTCATGTTTCCCTTAAGACCTTGTGTATAGTATGTCGTATACTGAACTTCCTTTTAGTGGTATTACATTGAATGTTTTGCATTTTCTGATAACTTTTGTTACCATATTGTAATATGCATACTGGTTGCAACGATATGTGTTAGTTCATGAACATTATTTTTATCTTGAGGTATCGTATATCGATAATAATGATTTAGTTTTCGAGTGTTCATGGGTTTTTGCACCTTTGGTATTCACCTTCTGCACCTTTTAGACTAGTTACGATAGTCTCACAAGATGGCCGCCACTTCGTTAGTCCCTCCAGTCCGTCTACACTGTTAATAACACTTTTTGCCCTTCACTGATATATTTCCCCTTCCGGGTGAATACCTCCGATCATTTCAGCCGAAGATACAGACCCAGGCCAGCAGTCCAAGTATTATTAAGTAAGTCGACATTTATGCCGCTTTCTGTTAAATAATAAATCACAGTCATATGGATTAGGACACGTTGTCTAATTTGGGTTAATCCCCGTATTTCAGATTCCTCATTCACCTGATGCCAGCTACATGAGTGCACAGAACTGATTTTCTGTCGACATTGGTTTTTTGGTTATAGTCACATTATGTCTTCGCGCATAGCCACATTAACTCACTCGTTCAAGTAACGTTTTCACTAACTTTAAATACACGTGCCTTTTTAGTTATCCACTTGTATCACTCCCTCACTTATCCCAACCTGCTCGCTACGATAGCTCAGATATGCAAATGGCAATTAGTGACCCAGGAGATACATCCTCAGTGCTATATCTTTTGTTTATATTATAGAGCTCCCAGATGAAGGGTATATGACCCGAAATGCATTGGAGCATTGGCATTCTTTTCGAAATGTGATGGATTATTTTCGAAATATGATGGATTTAAAGAACGTGTATTATACCTATTGAAGACTATATGGAATAGAACGTTTTTCATGAAGATTAATGAATATATCCTAAATAAATTTGTGATTTCAACCTACATGGAATCTTGTTGTTACGAGAACCAAAGGTGTGCCCACATTACAGGGATACCACTATTATCCAATAGTGGTGCTTGAACAGTATCTCTTATGCCTACAACATACACATTCATTTATGTATTTATTTGAAAGCTTTATATAGCGCCAGCAAGACAAAAAGGTATCGGAGCGCTTTACAACAGTAAATGTTCACATCAAAGATAACAAGTCTATACAGAGCATCTGAGTCAGAGCGCTTTATAACAGCAAATGTTCACAACATAGATAACAAGTATATAGAGAGCTGATAAATCACATCAGATCAAATCAATTAATCTGGAACATTACATATACAAGTAGAAGAGTACATATTCCTACAAGTCAGGTTGATGTCTATTGATTAATTCACTTACATTCTGTCAACTTTTCTGTGATTTTCTTATTTATGAATAGAGAATACGTGAAATGAATGTCTAGAATCTTCATTGGTGTGAACAGCCTTTTGTAACACTGTTGGTCAGTCAAAGCTTAAAGTGGATTGTAGTTCCAATCTCATGTGACGTTAAAGAGGTGGCCAAACAGTTCAATAACTGCATAGAGCAAATTGTCAGATGGATGAAGGATAACTACCTTAAATTAAATTCAGATAAGACTGAGGTACTCCTATTCGGCACGGATACGTCCTTCTGGACTGCCTCCTCGTGGCCTCAAAACCTTGAACTAACTCCCTCTCCAATTATTTTTAAAAAAAGCTAAGAACCTAGATGACCTCTTTGATGTTAAATTATCTTTCTCTGACCACATCAATCAGTTCACTTTATTTTGTTTTTTCTTGTTGAAAAAGATTGGTCCATTCATCTATCTAGAGCCTAATCTGCTGGATCTACTGTAGCAACGCTGTTTATGTTAGCGTCCAACAACATCTGTCAAGTATACTCAGATTCTCCAAAATGTGGCAGCCCACTTGCTTCTGAAAATTCCTAAATTTAGCTCTGTTTCTGAAGTCATCATTAACGTTTATTGGCTTCCAGCATGTGAGCGTGTCAATTTCAAAGCGTTATGCATGGCACTTAAAGCCCTTTACACTGCAGGCCCTAAATACTTCCGAAGGATCTTTCATTGGTGTACTTCAAATCGTATGATTTGGTCCACTTCGGCCAAAAAGGTGGCTACCCCCAAAATCAACAAGGCCCATTGAGGCTGCAGAAGTTTCTCTCTTTCTCACCTGCAAACTGTGGAATTATTTGCCCTTTCAGCTCAGAGTTCAATCCAACCTAGCGCTATTTAGAAAACAGCGGAAACTCTGGCTTTTTCATTCTATATTTCTTTTTAGGTCTCTCAGATGATTTTATGTCACACGCTAGCGCCAAGACGTCTTCGGGGATATCTGCGCTCTACAAGTCTTTTACTTACTTTCTTACCACTATGGGCCAGCCTAGGGTATCAGCAACAGGCCTGATCCTGCACCCAAGAAATTTACCAGTTATGGTGATCCATGCACACACAACACACACCATAAATCGCAACTTTCGCCATGCTCAAAACAACAATTTTTAAATGGCATAGAAACACAAAACCCAGGGTCACAACTTGGTGGGTGACGAAAATGAATGTGGCCCAATAACTAATGTTACATGGAGTAACTGTACTAATAAACATACATTTATTACCATAGCACAAGGTCAAACTTAACCTCATAAGTGCTGCGCACGACCAACGGCACCACTACCTCCGTAGTGCTGCCGTTGAACGTTCCAACTGCACCTGCGCAATGGAACGTCCAGCACTGGAGCTGGACGTTCCATCGCAGCTAAGGTGTTAAGTTTGTTACCTGACAGCTAGAATTACTATACAATGTAACAACAATAACACCCCCTCGGTTAATCCAATTCCGATTTCATTGAACCTAGAAGGAGATAATGACAATAGCCTAACCTCAGGGAGTAGACTCGAACCCGGAAACAAACCGAAAAGGCAAACGGGATAGTACCAAGAACTAGGCAGAAGGGTGTTAAGGGGGGCACAGAATGCAGGAACACAGGAGGTCCAGGTTCCAGTCCCCAAGTTATTCACCAAATAGAGGTAAATAAAAAAACTCATAGTATCCGGGTAGAAGCAGATACCCCCAATCCTAATGAGACTGCCACGGGAAATCAGGCAGTCTTCGAAAATATTGTTAGAGGGATCCTAGATTCAAATTTTAGATCAATGATGTTGCAGATAAGTACCCTTAATGATGAAAGATTCGGCCATATGGAGAAAAAAATTGAGCAGCTGAATGAGGCTGTAGGGACGATAAGAGACTCAATAGATAAAATCCAACCCTGCTATGGAGCAAGGGGTAAAAGTCCAACTCACATGGAGGAACCCCTGCCCTTAAACTTGGCTAGAGAGTGCGGGAGGCTAAGGTAATCCCACGCGCCCATTTCAACAACTCGGGTAGCTGAGGCCATTAAAGTAAAGGAACCCAACAGGGGGGGAAAATACGCGGACTAGGGCAAGATAGACCAAACGATTCCCACAATATGTCCTTGAACCCTAGTTCTGCTACCTTAGTTTTACCACCCGCCTCTTGCCCATACGTAATAATCCTAATTGGGGTGCCGGTATTAAAACAGGGACAGAGTGAATCCTGGTCATCACTCTGTAATAAAGCGGCTGATTGGCTGACTAAATTCAAGAATTTCAGACCTCAGAGTATTAGCGAAATCTTGATGGTCCGAAGAGTAGGGTGGGTTGGTGCTTCTGCAAAGAACATTCCCGGCGACTGTATCTTTATAAACTTTCGCCGTCCGCAGTTGGTCCGATCTCTTTTAAAGACCAAGGAGAAAACTTTCCCTCAAAGCACCAGTATAAGTGCAATCCCTCTGGGTTTTTTTACATATAGATCTTCAGGTCTAGAGGAGTAGGGAATTGCTCAATCTTATCGGCAAATATGTTTGGGCACTATCCCCCCTAGATGCTGTGGAATGACAACCAACCTGTATAGCTAGAGTAATGCCCAGGCCGGAGGAAAGACCTAGTAACACTCATTCAGGGAATATTTCCAGTTCCCCTCAAACGGTCGGGGAGAGGGACCTACTAGCACATCCCATTTCGAATTCAAATATGGCTCCTAGAGAGGTGGTGCAAATATCCCCATCAGTCAACGTTATTAACAGTTCTGTTACAGAGAGTTTAGGCTCCAAAAATAACATTCCTTTAAATCAGGGCTCTATAGTAAACGACCTTCCTCCAGTTCAAGCAGGAGGGCCTGTAGTCCTAAGTCCCAACAAGGCAAGAACTTTGAGTGCATTAGCGCTTAGTATTGTCTTTTGGAACGTAGCTGGCCTACGTTCCGAAGTTAACAATGTGGAGTGGCTTACTTCCTCGCAGAAGTATAGCATTCTCTGTCTCCAAGAGACGTGGGCTGCATTACCTATCAATATAAATGGTTTTAAAACGTATTCTTCACTCGCGATTCCGTCTCCCTCAGGGCGCACAAAAGGAGGCCTGACAGTGTACATCTCTAATCTTCTAGCAATAGGGGAAATTACCCCCTTAAAATTGGAGGCAAATTTCCAAATAGTCACCCTTGACATGAATAAATCTGCCATTTTCATTTTGGTTAATTTTTATAACAATTTACAAAAAACCCAGTTGATCGCCATCCTAAAAGAGATCCGCTATATTTTGATGGAACTTAATAACAAAAATCAAAAGAATAGAGTTTCCGTTATCTGGGGTGGGGACTTTAATCTATCTCCATGTGGCCAAAATGATAATATAACTTGTGGCTTACAAAATGAGAACTCTAATAACAGGACTCATTTTCCACATACTCAAGAGTGGGGATTGTTTAAATGAGACCCTATTCATTTTAGAACTTGCTCTGGCTAACGAATTAGTGGTTACCCCAGTACCCCCGACACCGACCTTTAACGGCAGAGGAGCCTTTACTCGTATAGATTTTATTTTTCTGTCAAGTATTGTAGCATCTCTTTTCTTGAATTTTAACACTCACGATAATGCTATTAGTGACCACTTTCCCAATAGTATTACCCTTTCCCTCCCGACCAGGCGAGAAAAGTTTAAACGAATGAGAACACACGGCCAAGAAAATTTGGTCCTGAACAGATTAAATGGGTACTCGCTTAAGTGGGAACGAGCTGACCCACTTCAGATAACTACGGAAGTAGTGAAGAATTCCACTAAGGCTATCGAAAAATGTCTAGATGCTTCCTCTACTCCCCAAGAGATCTTAGATAACTTTGCGGTTATAACTAAAGCAATAAAGGAAGCCTTATGTATCTATCCTAAAGGGAATAAGTGCAAAATAAAGGGCTGGTTTAATAGTGCCTGTACTAAAGCACATTCCAACCTAAAATTTGCCCTTCACAAACCAGAAAGAGATAAAAGAGAAATCATCCAACTTAGAAAAACGCATCACTCTGTAATTAAAGCAAGTAAAGCTGACCTGAAGCAGGAGTGTTGGGCAGAACTCCATAAGAGCTGCTTGATGAAAGATAGTACTGCTTTCTGGAAGATAATTAAAACTCCATTACTGTCCGGACCCAGGTAAAAAATGACAAAATAGAAATAGCTATTGACGAATCATCATGGGTGGAACATTTTTCTCAGATTTTTGGATTAACTGCCAGTGTACTAACAGGCCAGAATCAAATGGGGATGACTAGCTCTTGTCACAAATCCCCATTCATCCCTCTTGTTTTAGATTTTACTCAGTCTGAAATTGAACTCACCTTAATGGCAAGTAAAGGGGGTAAGGCGCCAGGCCCCGACGGGGTCCCAGTTGACCTTTTTAAACACAACATGGATCTCTGGACGCCAATACCGGTCAGGGTATTGGAAGCAACGTGTACAGTGGGTCTGGTGGATTCATGGTCAGACTCAATCATGGTCCCGGTATTTAAAAAAGGAGATCGTCAAAGTCCATCTTGTTACCGCCTCATTTCGTTATTAGACTCTCTGGGTAAAGTTGTGGGGCGCATCATACTTGAGCGCCTACAACAATGGGCTGACGATAACAAGTTATTGTCAGATCTCCAATATGGGGTTCAGGGAGGGTATGGGTACCACTGAGCAAGTTCTAAACCGGACATTGTTAATGGGCAAATATGTGAACGCAAAGGGTGGGAGACTGCATATGGCCTACGTAGATTTAACATCAGCTTTTGATTGCGTAAGCAATTTGAAATTGTGGGGCATTTTAACAGAAATGGGCGTTGACCACTCCTTAGTCAATTTCCTACGTGAAATGTACTCAAATGCCACGGCCAGGGTGAGGTTTGGAGCGGGAGGGGAGTTGACTGCGTCGTTTGGGGTTGAGAGGGGTGTCAGGTACCCCCTTCCTCTTTACACTTTATATAAATGCTCTAGAAGAAGCCATGTTGGGGGGTGCCAGGACCTTCCCCTTCTTCAAAACCGCCCGATACCTACCCTCCTATATGCGGATGACGCTGTAATTATTGCACACACTCCCCTGGAACTCCAACGTTCACTTAACAGATATAACACCTATATGTCTAATTTAGATCTAAAAATTAACATTAAAAAAACCTTTATAATGAACGCTGGGCCAAGGCTGAAGAAAAGCATCATTAACATCATGGTGGAGAACACGAATACATATCCCTATCTAGGAATTTTAATTGATGATAAATGCACATGGAGAAAAGCTATAGAGGCCAGAAAGCAGTTATTTTTAAGGTCCACTTCGGCACTAGTAAGCTTTAAGCTTAACGCAGAGGCTCGGTAAAAGACCCCCGGCCGAGATGAATCAACTCTATCAGGCAAAATGCATTAGTACCGCCATCTATGGAGCAGGGGTGTGGGGCTACGTACAGGTGGAAGCCCTCCAAAAAGTGGAGAACAGTTTTCTGAGGTTCCTCCACGCTGTTCCGCGAGGTACCTTGACCTTTGGTTGCCACCTAGAACTAGGTTTGCCATACATTACCGATATTATAAAAATGCAGCCGATTCTACTGTGGCACCGCCTTTGGTCATCTACTAAGTTAGTTTTTACTCAAAGCCTATTAAAAGACTGTCTTACACTTGAAAACTCAGATAGGATCGGTTGGCTTCTATATGTCAAGAAGTTCCTGTATGATTTGGGCCTAGAAAGATATTATCACAACCCCCTACTTACTCCAGAGCTATCGAGAAAAAGTTTGAAAAAACTATGCCCGACTCATCTGGAAGATCTGCGCCTGGTTACTGAAGTTAACAAAAGCTCGGTCCAACACTCATTGCTGCTCCAATCCTGTATGGCCATCCAGCCTTATCTAACCTGTACTCTGAGTGGCTACGAAAGGTTTCTGTTGTCGCTTTAGGTTTAATATTTTTCATCGTTTGGTAACCTTTCCTAGAATTAATGATTGGTCGAAGCTGCTAACACCTTGCCCCTGCGATGATGTCTCAACCCAATCTTTAAATCATGTGGTCCTTTTTTGTACATTTTATGTAGAACCAAGAAAAGCTCTGGTTAATCCCAATTTTAAAAATTTTAGGCTTACGTCAATGTCGTCCTGCCCTTATCGTATCACAACTCATGGACACAGAATGCTTGGTGACAAATATTGTTACATTCTTGAAATTCTGTATTAGTCATAGGACTAACCTATAATAGAATACTGTCGTACTCTTTCACACTGTTTTATACTGTGCTCTCAATCTGTACCTAATAATTTGTATGGTTTTTAATAACATGCTTGTATACTAATTTATTCTATTAAGACATACTTGTCTTAAATTCTGTACCAATTTTTTACCTATGTATTCGGCTTCTTTGTATGCACTTTTATGTTTTTTTTTTATAGAAACCGAATAAAGTAATTTTGAATTTAAAGTTTGTTACCACAATAAAGCAAAATGGGCATGAAAAAACACGTTTTTCTGCCTCACAGTTAGCATGCAACAATTACTACTTTACACAGGGAAAAAACACGCCCAATAGTCATGATCTCTCTTCAGTGTGTGTGAGAAGTTGGCCTGATGTATGATGTCTCCAATTCTGGGGGCACCTTGTATCAGTCCAAACAATCCCTTATGGTGGTGGTTGTAAGTCAACCTTGAAGACAAGCTATCCTAATGGTAGCATGGACTAAGCAGCCTTTAGGCTAAACTCAAGAGGGCATGTGAAGCCAGCTGTTTTACCATATGCAATCCTGTAATATCAAATGAAAGGACACCACACAAGTTATATATTATAAAAATATATGTATTTATTACTAGAATAATCCTCTGTACTCTTTATGAGTATAGAAGCACAAGCGTTTAAACAAAAGCAAAGTTTAACATATGAAAGTTGCACAATTATGGATGAGGCCGGTGGCCACTCAAACCATATATCAAAAAAGTGGTATAAGTATCACCTTACGAACAGTGGTAAGGCCTGGGGCCTTGGGAATCGCTGGGACTACACTGGACTAACAGCAGTTAGGACGGGAGTAGCCTGCGGGAATCGGGTGCAGCGATAAAAGCACACGCATGCAACAATGCAAAGTCAATGGTGCGTAAAAGTTACAAAGTCACTGTTTTGGAAGTCTTCCGACTGGAATAGAATTACCACACTTTAAACTACAACACTAGAGGTGTACACCACTACAGGAGCACCGGTGTTAGATCGTTACCTCACCCACAGGAAGCGGGTACATAGGTGCCAAAGTGTGTCGGGTTTCGTCGTGTAGATCTATGGAGCCTGGAGATGAAAATGCTGCAGGCGGCCAGGAGAGAAGAGTCCGGTTGGATCCAAGGGTGGATCGAAGATGTAGAGTACCTGAAAGCAGAGGGGACAGAGTCTGGGTCACTAGCCAGTGACCAGGATGGAACCAGTAAGGAACCAGGCGATGTCGGTTGTCTCCGCTGCCACGTGGACTCTGGGGCACCGAGGATGACCTGGAGTAAATCACGAGCTGTCCCACGAACGCTCTCGCTGTCGGCTTCCGGATCGGAGTTAACAAGCCTTGGCAAGTGCAACCCACGCAGGATTGGAAGATCGCTTCTTGTTCGGACCAGCAAGGTGAGATAGATTGCTCCTTTTTAGGGGAGCGAGGGCCAGTCTGGAGCAACCAGACTAGCAGTGTAAATTCAAGGTTTCATCGGTATTGGGGCCACTAGCCAACGGGCATGTGACCGGACCAACGCGTCGAGCAGAAAAATGCAAAAGGGCCCCACGCAGCACTCGGTGAGTGTGGAGGGGAGATCTTCGGTGCAAAAGCTGCTCGGGGCTGGTGCTTCTCAAACCCCAATGCACAGCTTCGAGGGAGCCTCAGGAGCTGCAGGGTCAGCACTTCATAGTTTTTCCAAGATGGCCGGCTCCACACTTCACGTCGCCTCCACGGGTCTCAGATTCGCTGGGACTGTGGATTGGGCTGTTAGAAGTCTAGGGAAGCTGGTCTTGTTGATCTCTGTCGCTCGAGTTCCAGCGGGAACTGCAACAAAGCAAACCGTTGGGCGCTGGATGGTGCCTGTTTGCACAGGGTGGTCACTCCTTGACCACAAGGGAGATTCTTCAGTCTTCCACGTCGAGTGGGATGTCGAAGGGTCCAGAGTTCTGTATCAAAGTTTCAGTCAGGATAATCTGATGTGCACTGGCACAGCTCATACCTTTATTCCAAATCAAGGGGCTGGATTACCTGCTAGGTCCCTCATATGGGTGGGACCCAGGAAGGGGGTGGTTACATCCCTTTACCTTTGTCCAGTTTTGCGCCAGAGCTGGGGTTGGAGTGCCCCAGAACCGGTTTGACTGGATTTTGCATGGGACACCTTGTGTGCCCCAGGCAGTGTCTAGTTTCTTTCAATCCTCCCTGCTTCAATCCACTATCTCCTGTCTGGGGTGGTGTAACACCTCCCTGTGACAGGAAACCCTTTGTCCAAGCCTCCCCTGCCAGGTTTCGGTCAGCAGCAGGAGGCCAGACTTGTGTCAGGGCAGCAGCATCCATTTTGTGATGCTGAGGCTCTGGTTAGATTTAACCGCGTTTAAGTAAAGTAACATGTCTTCTCCCTCTAGAAGGGTGGAATGCTACCCACGTCGCCAGAACTGGCGAGGGGGTAGTATTCCAAAGTGTATGACACCTTACACGACATGTTTTGATAAAGCCAAACCAAAGTTAGCAATAACCGCGAGGATTATAATGCACTTAAGAGTATATGGTATGGCAATATCCTGGAACAGCTATAAGGAAATGGTTCCAAAAGCTGCAGACAGGCTAAGCTCATGCCAGAGCACCAACTCACATAAAACCAAGCACTCTGCCTCCAGGATTGTTAAGGCCTGCCATAGGAGTGACTTATAGGTATATATGTGTCCAGATATAGGTTTAGATATAGGTATACTATATCTAAGCAAGGGGTGATTACACGACCTTGCCCCAGCTGAGTGATCAGCCAGTTGTTTCTGTTTGAACAGCCAGCCGGGGGTGGCAAAAGATATGCTGCAGCCCCTGGTAGGCCTTGGATGCACCTATGCCCTGGGTACCTATTGTACACTGTACAGGGGCTTATAAGGTGTCCAATACCAAATTGGTGATGTACCTATAGTACATGGATATGAATTTAGAGAGAGAACAGCAGGCTGTGGGTCTGATTAGCAGGCCCACAGCCACATTAAGTCGAAAACCAGTGAAGCAAAAAGCAAAAATTGGGGTGACCATAGGAAAGCAGACCCTACTCTCCTACAGTGTGCTTTTAGCATTAACCACAAATTAAATCTTTAGCGTCCAGGTTTTGACTTACTACCTTTTGTTAAAAGAAATACACCTGAAAAAGTGATTTGACATAAGCAATATATACATATATGCAGAGTATAATATGCTATTATTACAATTATTGAGGTAGGAGAGGAGCATCGTGACTCACTAAGATCTTCACCTGTCATGATTCATGGCTAGCCTCAAACTCAACAATGTAATACATAGCATATTATGCTCTGGGCATCTGCACATATACTATATGTCACCCTGAACTCCCAATGAGCAGCATGCCACACTATGCAAGGTAATATGCATTTATTAAAAAAATTCAAAACAGTAAAAATAAAAAAATAAACAAATTCTACATGACCATCTTTTCTCCTCCGGGTTTCGTCCCACCGGACTAAATCATGGATGATTTGTCCTATATCTAGTTTCACTAAAACAGTCTCTAAAATCCACCTTTACTGCATACTATGCCCACGTGGCTTGTGGGACATGAGATGTCTCAAATAGTCTTACACATTTTAAGAGGCCTCCAGTGGGGTAATGTATTCCCTATGCAGCACTTAACATTACATTTTTCAGTTCAGCAGTTCTAAATATTTTCATACCATACAACATCATTCTTCCCAAATGACTTCCAGGAGGTGTAGTTTTAAAGATATTTCGACATCTGGCAAGACCTCTTCTGGCGCTGCCTCAATGTACTGGAGGTCTACAATGGCTGACTACACTGCTGTAGCAGCAGCAACTCGCACCCGCCCCCAATGACCTACAGACTGCAATTTCAAAGACGAGTGACTAATGCCAAGGTCTGCAGTGCTGTTTGTTCCCAAGGGCAAGATACAAGAAATAGGGCCACTAACCCATTTACTGAGCCTGCTGAAGAGGATGCTGACTGTGCAACTGCGAAGAGGGCACTAAAAGTCTCGACAATAAGCTGCATCTAAGAGAACATGTAACTCAGAGCGTGAATTCAAAGACTGAACGACTGTATCTTGTACTCAAAAATATAAGTCTGCACTTTAGGAAGGTCAACGATTGCCTGTCTGAATTCTTTTGCTCAAGAACCGAAAGAAAGGACCTATTATGGGTTAACCAAATATGGTAGCGGATTGACCGGCCTGATAGAGAACTCACACCTCTCCGTGACGCTTCCCTATGACCTGTTGTCGCTGCTACAATGCTGTTGATATTGTGGGAGCTGTGTGACTACTGCAGATGATGTGAGGATTACTGTACTTCACCAGAGACATTTAGATGTGTTAAGAACCAGTAGATGCCCTCCCCTTATTGTATTTAGTATTTCACCTTGCTCTGATATTAAGGTATTTCTATTTTTTCTGAGACAATCCAATAGGCTAGACAGTAAGTTAGTGTGTCTGTTGTTTAACTGTTTGATTTCTGATTCTCTGAGATGACATTTAAAACTAGACATCTTTACTCGGAGTGTGAAGTGCGGGAAGGGTTTACTTTGCCCAGTTTACAAAGCATTAGTAGGACGGACCCCAGAAGCAAATACTCAAACTCACACGGTTGTGGCCTAGTACTCCATCTGCCCTGTGCCCCCCAAGAGCAATCTGCAACCCGCAGAAAGCAACCGTACTCTTCTAAAGATAGAATGTGTTGGGTTTTTTACAAAGCAAAGGGTGTTTTTCCTAAATTTTACATTCTGAACTCTATAATTATTTCTCGCTTACAACCAAATAATCTAGTTCAATGTTTCATTTACTGCTTTCAATTAACAATTCAATTCGAAAAAACACATTTTCAAGGTATATGGCCCAAAATAAACATGTAATATAAATATTAAATCAGTGGTAACATGTATAGCTAGTCTTATATTGCCATCTTGGAGTTCTGGTGACATTTACCAGCCACTCACCCTTTGGCCTCATTGGCTCGCGATATGTACCAAGGGTTTTGTTCCGCTCTTTGTTTTTCTTCTTTCTGTATCTAAATTGCTGCCATGTCACTGTAAAAACCTATTTCTAAAATGATTCGAAGCACATTTGTAAACCTGGATTAATAGTTGTTTAACAGCAACAAATGCTACCCTAGGAATTCTTAGTGCTTAATCAATATTGCTTTAGTTCTTTCCATTGTTATATTTTTGTTGTTTCATGCATAAGTAATTTTGCTTTTAAGACAACTGTTTTAACATGACAAAGGTTGCTTAGATATCTAGAGGATAGATGGACATGCCAGAATTTTAGAATTTCTTAAGTATGCTTACACTAATAGAGTTTACTTTGTGTTAGAAAGTCACCTTTTCTGGCTGTTCACTCCAATTCTTTTGTGCTGACTGCCACTGGGGGTAGCTGACTCTGACTGAGCCCCGGGCTCTGTTAGTCAGGCCCAAGGCCAGTGCCATGTAAAACACAAACATATACACTGAGGTACACTTAGAATTGCCATGACCTACTCTATAAGTCCTTAGTAGATAATAGGGCAAGGGGATGAAAACTACCTAGAAGTCCCTAGTATAATGGGGCATGGAATTTTAGAGGCCATCAGCCTTTGTTGCACTTGCATGTGTGCCCTTCTGAGAGCCTGTGGTCATTTTAAAAGCAGCCCTGTTTTGCAGCACTGCTTTTAAAAAACAATTCACTGCACACTCGACTTTGGTAGACTGGGCACTTTAAAAGTGATAATTACATTATTTCTTACGTTTTGGGTACCCCTAAGGTCTCCTCTAGGTGTTCCAGGGGTAGAGGTGGGGGTCATGTAACTATAAGCAGGCTATTGCTAGGAAAGTATGAAAATATAATTCAAGGACTGAACAGAATGGTATTGATAAATCTAGCAACTTGGCATTGTTTAATTTTTCATAACTTGTACAGAAAAGAAGTTATAAGACTTTCTTTTCTGTAAGCCAAAATTCAGCCTTTAGCATTCTTCCCCGATTGGTCAGCCGTGGAGGGATTAGGCAAGCTGCTTCGACTAGATGATAAGTGGCCTGGCCAGGCAGAGGCTATCTGATGGAGGGAGCTCTGTGAGGCACAGGAATGCCAGAGCAGGGGTTGGGCCATACAGCATCAGCTTCAAGGGAAGAACAGGTCAAGCCAGCCTGTCAGCCAGGACCACCCCCTCCCCCAGACAGATAAAAGGCTAAAAGAAGGAATTCAGACATGTGAGTGGGGGAGTTTATGGAAATAAGCCATACTCTGAGTTCGGTTTAGTTAGCACTTGCTGCTTTACTGGAATTTGGGCCATTATGTATTTTGAGATAATGGAGCTTTATGGGACAAGACTATGCCACACTTTTGAGTGCGCTGTCATGCTTTGGGGTGTTGCCCTGCACCTCATTGTCAGGGGTGCTCCCCTGCTTGTTGCCAGAGAACACTAGATACATATTTAAGAGTTACAGCGCCCCTCAGTTCTGCTGCCTAAAACTACAAGAACAAGCATTAGAAATGCAATCGGGCTCGGATTTATTTGAGTTTGAGCTAATGGCATTGTAAATGGTAATGTATTTTTGCTAAGTGTTATGGAGTGTGTTAATGTGGTGGTGGTGGTAGTGGTAGTACTGGTGGTGGTGGTACTGGTAGTACTGGCGGTGGTGTTAGTACTGTTGGTGGTGGTAGTGGTAGTACTGGTGGCTGTAGTAGTGGTAGTACTGGTGGCTGTAGTAGTGGTAGTACTGGTGCTGGTAGTACTGATAGTGGTAGTACTGGTGATGGTGGTGGTACTGGTAGTGGTAGTAGTGGTAGTACTGGAGGTGGTGGTACTGGTAATGGTAGTACTGTTGGTGGTAGTACTGGTGGTGGTAGTACTGGTAGTGGTGGTACTGGTGGTGGTGGTACTGGTAGCGGGAGTACTGGTGGTGGTGGTACTGGTAGCAGTAGCATTGGTGGTGGTGGTACTGCTGCCCGTAATACTGGTAGTGGTAGTACTGGTGGTGGTGGTACTGGTGGTGGTAGTACTGGTGGTGGTAGTGGTACTGGTTGTGGTAGTACTGCTACTGGTAGTACTGGTGGTGGTGGTAGAACTGTTGGTGGTGGTAGTGGTAGTACTGGTGGCTGTAGTAGTGGTAGTACTGGTGGCTGTAGTAGTGGTAGTACTGGTGGTGGTAGTACTGGTAGTACTGATGGTGGTAGTACTGGTAGTACTGGTGGTGGTGGTGGTACTGGTAGTGGTAGTACTGGTGGTGGTGGTACTGGTAGTACTGGTGGTGGTGGTACTGGTAGTGGTAGTACTGGAGGTGGTGATACTGGTAGTGGTAGTACTGGTGGTGGTAGTACTGGTAGTGGTGGTACTGGTGGTGGTGGTACTGGTAGCGGGAGTACTGGTGGTGGTGGTACTGGTAGCAGTAGCATTGGTGGTAGTGGTACTGCTGCCCGTAATACTTCTACCAATCTGCACTCTGCACTACCAATCTGCACTCTGCACTACCAATCTGCACTCTGCACTACCACTCTGCACTACCACTCTGCAATACCACTCTGCACTACCACTCTGCACTACCACTCTGCACTCTGCAATACCACTCTGCACTACCACTCTGCACTACCACTCTGCACTACCAATCTGCACTCTGCACTACCACTCGCACTCTCAAACTGCACTCTCACTCTGCACTACCACTCTGCACTACCACTCTGCACTACCACTCTGCACTACCACTCTGCACTACCACTCTGCACTACCACTCTGCACTACCACTCTGCACTACCACTCTGCACTACCACTCTGCACTCTGCACTACCAATCTGCACTCTGCACTACCACTCGCACTCTCAAACTGCACTCTCACTCTGCACTCTGCACTACCACTCTGCACTACCACTCTGCACTCTGCACTACCACTCTGCACTCTGCACTACCACTCTGCACTCTGCACTACCACTCTGCACTACCACTCTGCAGTACCACTCTGCAGTACCACTCTGCACTCTGCACTACCACTCTGCACTACCACTCTGCACTACCACTCTGCACTACCACTCTGCACTACCACTCTGCACTACCACTCTGCACTCTGCACTACCACTTGTGTCTGAGACGTGCATATTCACTTTGACCGTCTGTTTAAATATGAATTGTCATTTCATGCTGTACGTGTTTAACTCGTGAGTATAGGTGTTTAATTTAAAAAGAACCGCAGGCCAACATACTTAAGGTGGTTAGCGTGTTCTCTGCCTGTCTCTGTTTCTATGATTAGTAGCAGGCGTGTGTAACCTTGGGTTTTTGGGTCTAGCATGAAAGCCACAATAATAGATGCTTAAGACAAGAAATCCAGGCTAGAGGGGTGGACAGTTCACTCCAGCATTGCTAAGCTGTTGACTGATATCCAGCACCACCACATCTGTTTTACTGGAGGCTTGTGTGTTGTCCCTTATTAGGGTAATGTGCTCGAGCCCTGTCTGGCACTTCGCCATAAGAAGAGTAACGTAACTTCTGTTGGTTCCTACGTGAAGTATTCACCTCAGAGCAGGCATCTGTTCATGATCTTCTTTTGGGAGTAAGCAGGGGCCTGCTCGTTAAAGGTTGCATTCGTGGGGCATAATGTAGTTACAAACGACTTGGAGTGTTAAGCTGCCCCGAGTAGTAATCCAGTGTAGAAGTGTTGCGTGCAGGTGAAGCTGCGAAGGTGTGAGCTAGGAGTGAGTCACCGTGTAGTGGAAGGAAGTGTCTCGGGCAGTGTTAGTCAGTGCTGAGGAATGAAATCATTAATAATGTATTCATTGCCTGATCATGGCTCCCTCCATTGTGTTGGTTGGGATCCAAGCTCTCCTCACTGGGTTATTCATTTATCCAATAATCCCCTCTGTACTAGAAGTGACATAGTCCTCTTAATCTGGTGGCTGGTCTCATGCCTTGCGGCTCTCCGGTGTTGGACAGAAGCATTGCTATGTAGCCCTGTTGCTTTCGAAGAATATTAATAATTACACTCTGTGCAGCGACCCGAGGGACTCATTTCTGATGCATTTACTGGTTGGTGGGTGGATAGCCAACATCCACTGCACTGCTCGGGTCCCGGAGCATAAGAGTTTAATTAAAGCAACTTTGGAGTGCATTGATTTGACCGTAAGCAGAAATGATTTTTTTCCCTTGAGGTCTACAGGGGCATCATTGCATAACTGCACAGACCTGCATTTACCCTAAAAATAACTAAAAGAATAATCTTTGTCATTCAGTCATGCATGAAAATAAAATATAAAACCAACATCGTCACTGTCCATCGAAACACATATGTACTGAACGGACATTCTATAAAGGATGCGGTGTGCAAGGCGCTAGCTCAGGTGCTTGACTAAGCAGCCATGCCACCTGTCCATTGATGCAAGAGCCTGAAAAGGCGCTTCAATTTAAAACTGCACTATTATCTGCGTGTATTGTTTTAAAACGCTTGCGTTTTGGTGCATACTTTATACACTGTTGTATTTGTGGCCTGTAGTATGTGAATTCAGCGTTAAATCATGTCGCCCTTGAGTTTGTTTGCTTGCAGTGCCAGTTATGTGATTGGTAGTGTGAGGAGGGGGTTCTCGTTTAATGTATTTACAACTTGGCGGCTGTGCTGAGACACCCGTTGGGCCCTATGTTATGGCCGAAGGCCTCAGGAATACTGTAGACTGAGACATTATTGTTCTAATACTAAGTGCCAGCAGCATTGTTTTACCTCTTCGTGAACTGCATCAAATGTATTAATTGATCCTGAACTGCCTTTGCTCTGATTTGGCAGGTCAAACTTTGGCATTGTATATAATCTTGCTGCAGTGGTTCGTGTTTATTATCAGCATCGGCTGCCGAATGGTGAACGTGCACACAGCATCTGGATTCCATTACAGCACCTCCCTGACAGCTCCTAATTGATATTTATGGACGGCCGTGCGCGAAACCGCTCAGAAAATGCCAACATGGCCGCCTAATGCCCTATGGCATCAAGACTACTACAAAAATAGCACCGCGACGACCAATCAACATTCAGATAAGAAAAAACTAAGGAATGTGTCTTTCCCGAGCCCTATTGAAACTTTTTTTTTTTTTTTTCTTCAACATTAGGATCTCGGAGCTCCGCCCCGAGCCCTAAAAAGGAGGATTGCTCAGCTGGAATCCTGATCTGCACCCCAAGGGCTTGACTGGTGAGACTGTGCTTGCTAAACTATCTGAGGACTTTTGCCTTGCTTCAAGAAGAGTAAGCCGTGGACTCCCTGCAGCTACAGGTTACCAGAGCTTAACTTACCCTTCTCCAGCCAGAGTCCCCCTCCTGGAGTGCACCCAGTGGAGTTTTAAGGGGTTGACACAGTACATTGTGGGAATTAAAGTCCAGGCCTGCCAAGGACCATATAGGAGATTCTAGAACCTTGGATTTGTGTAGGGAATCATATCTCAGGTTCCCTACATTGCATTCTGATGGTTTGGTATCATTTTAAAGATAAAAATATTTCCTATTCTTGTGAATTGGTGTGGGATTTTTATTGTGTCTAACTTATTTACTGTAATGGTGTTTTAAACTGCTTTACATGCCTCTCTCCTAAGTTAAGACTTATTGCTCGGTGTCCGTTATCAAGGGTTGAGCAAGGGAATAATTTATAGAGACTCTATTTAGGACCCAGTACCTTGTTTGTGGCCTTATTGCTGGTGTTAGATGCCTACCTACCCCTCCCAAAAACCCACCTTCCAACACTTTTGTTGAGTAATTATTTTTGTCTACGTTATGTGGCATTGTGTTTTTGTCTCAGATGGCTGTTGAGACAGAAAAGTCCCTTGCATAGTGATGGACGTGCCCTGCTACGAGTGCCCCAACTGTAATTATGTCCGATTCCCCGATGCTGATTTTTGTTGTCATGCGTGTGCACCATGACACAGACCTGTCTCACGGACTACAGTCTTTTTATACTGGGGGGGACGCCCAAAGAGCTACCTTCCTAATGGTGAAAGGCTACTGCCTTTGCCAGGAGGTAAGCTGTACAAGCGCAATGGTGGAAGCATACCGTGTAGAAATCTGCAGGGGTGAACAGTTCTTTTTACCTGTGTCACTGGAATGCCCCCACCTACAGGCTCACTTATTTAAAGTTTTGCTACTGTGTGCTTAACGCACCCTCGGCCTACCTTGGTTTAAGTGTGTAGTGCTGGGCAATGCGTATGTGTTATATGTTCTGGGTGTCTGTGTACTTGTGAATGGTACAATACATGGAAGGCTGTGGGTTCCATTTTGGGAGACCTTCGGCTAACTGGAGGAACATGGGAGAGGATGTAGCCTTACGGCTAGAGCGGTCGACCTCGGACCTGGGGAACCGGGTTAGAGTCTCGGCAACGACGCTCAACATCCTGTGATTCTTGGCAAATCACTTAACCCCTTCGATGCTCATGACGAGCTCAGCTCGTCATGAGGTATACCTCTCGTGTGCTCATAACGAGCTGAGCTCGTCATGACCACACCCATTTCCATTATGGCCCAGCACAGCAGAGGATCTTCTCAAGCACCCAAGGTGTTAATCTCCCCATGCCTAACAAAAGAAAAGTGAATGTGTTCATTTGTAACATAACTGGTGCTCATGTAAAGCGCTCTGATACCCGACGCTTTATAAAACTCTAAACAAAAAACATGAGGAGGTAGAGGAATCCCACCAGACAGATTCGCGGATTGCAACATTTCTGTAAGCTGGGTGGGACACTGGGGAGGAAGGGAGCGGCAGGCTCTTCAGCACACTTCAAAAGGTGCTTTTTGATTCAGAGAGAGGCAGTGTTTATTTAGAGCCAGTGGTTGCCAGTGGGGGCTACGGCACTTATTTTTGGAGACTGGCACTCATTTCCCCGCACTAGATATTTGCCAAGTGTAAGACAGGGAACAACACACAGATCGGAAAGACGGAGGTAGAAAAAGACGGCAAAACCCAAACTAAGGGAGAACCCAGGATCCTACTGGAGTGAGAAAAAAAGGTAAATAGTGTCTGGTAGCGAATTAAAGACTAGCAACCTTAGTATTCGGTGCGTGGATGTTCAATTGCACAGGCTGTTTGCTTTTGAGCAAAGCTATGGGCACCAGCACTCTTTTTCCCGACAAATTAAGCACTGTAGAGAGGTCACTGGGAAGGGGCCTGGGCACATCTCAGGAAGGAGATAGGGCTGATAAGAGATTCATAAAGAGTAGGGCAGAGGCCCTGAGATAACCTTTCAATACACGTATCGCTGTGGCCTATATCCAGGTGTGAATCGCTAATCCCTCCCATGGCCTGTGATGTGGGGCTATCAGTTTTGGAGTCGCTTTTGTTTGGTGGAGGAAGGGCAGGGCAGAAGAGAGGGTACTTCAAAAGGAAGCAGACCCCCAACATAAACTTCAAAGACTGAGACTATATATCACATTTTGTGTTTGGAAATGGACTATAAGAAGAGCTTCAGGTTTCAACAATTGTCAACTATCAAGCAGCTAGTTGGGCTGTGTGAGGAGGAGAAGCTCTGCAAGACTACTGCCTGTGACCTGACTGGGGTCCAAGGCTTGCCAGTCTCCCCGCTGGGTGAAGAGACATCAGCCAGGGAATCCAAGACCACTCGCTCCTGGTACCTGGAGCACCAGTTTGGGCCTACTTGCCCTAGACCATGTACAGAATGAGGTTGGTGACCCCATATACCAGGTGGTGCTGCCTGTGGAGATTACTGCTGTGCCAATCGGGCCATAGTCCATGTACAGACTGAAGCTTTCAACACCTTATGCCAAGTGGATGTTGCCATGAAGAGTTCCTGGCTTGCTGCTAGGGCTTGAGCTCATGTGAGGATTGAAGGTGGCTAACCCATTTGCCAGGTGGGGCCACCATGAAGATTGCTGCTGTGCTGATCTGACGGTAGCCTGTGTGCGGAGTGAAGACTGCGACCCTATATGGCAGGTTGTGCCGCTATGAAAAACCTGAAGATTGCTGCTGTGCCAATCGAGATGCAGCCCATGTGCAGATAGTGGACAGTGACCCTGTTGCCAGCGGCCCCCCCAGGAAAAAGCAAGGAGCGTGGTCTGGTCAAGACAGTCGTTGAGAGGAGGAGGCCAGTGTGGAGATCCGTGTGGGCCCAAGCCCTGACTGAGGACCAGGAGTATCGCATTCCACTGCTCCAACCTGTGGGAAAGATCCCAGGAAATGTACCAGCATAGGAGGAGCATTGAGAATCCCAAAAGCAGCTGCCTCGCCAGGACTGCAAGTGAGGAACTCGAGGACACCCAACCACTGCCCCTCCAGGCCATGTGTGAAGAACTTACCAGAGACAGCCACTGAAACTTTAGCATCTACAAAGGGGGCGTGCTCGGAGACTCCAGTTGTGCAGGTCCTGCTGGTGCGAGTAAGACTGATTTACGGGCCAGACAGCCCTGGTGCAACTTGCCTTCCGTGTAGCGTATTGGCGCTGAAACACTTTTGACTTTAATAATAGTCAGAGTGGGACTCCTGAGACTCAGACTACTTGTGGGGCTTATTCTGAATGTTGCCTATAGTAAATGGGGAATAACCATTACCCCTAGCAAGAGGAGAGTGGAATTCAGGAACCTGCCTGTTAATACACTAGAGCCCTGACTTCAGGGGCTGTGTATTGTTTTAGTGAATGCTGTATTTTACTTTGTGTTCGCATATACTTTTTTCATAAAAGCAAGCATTGGACTGGACCCTCATTTAATGTTGCTTCTGAACCTATTTTGAGTTGTGAGCCTGTGTCTAACCAACCATGCCTCCTTCCCCTCCTCCCCCAAAGCCTTGGACTGCTTGACCTGTGTAACCGCTGACAGTCAAGTGTTGCTCAGGACCTATAGTATGTCAGCCCCAGGAAATGAGGAGTAGGTCTCAAACTCAGGGCCGGCTCTAGGGGGGGTGTGACCGGTGCAGATGCACCTGGTGCTGACTTCGGAGGGCGCCGTGCTTAGAAGTAACCCAGGTTTAAAAAGCAAATACTGCATTGTTCCTTATTCGTCCTGCAGGTTTTGAGTGCAATAAAAATGTCAATATAACTGGTGACTAATATGTCTGCTGAAGAGTGAGAGTTTTGTCCAGTGGCAGTTTCCAAACATGATAAATTAGCACAGGAGGGTTAATATGCCTGCTGCAAAGAACATGTACAACGCAAATCACCGTGCTAAATTGTATGCAACTAGCTCAATAGTTTACTGCTTTTGTCACAGAGATCGTTTTCCAGATCATGAGATACAACAACTCTAATATAGCGCATTATGCTATGAACTGACATCAAAGAGCTGCATGGCAGACAATGACTGATCTCGGTCCTCACTGCTAGATTTTTTCTTTTCAGGTTGCTTGCTTTGATGTTAACTGATTTAACTGGTCTGTTGTCCACTTCTGTAGCCGCATTTGTGTTTACTCTATATGGGGCTCCCATGTCAATGAGTTATTGGGTACCTGTTTGCTTGTGGTGGATCACCTCTGGACCATTTTATACTTGCTTTGCCTCGCTCTTCTTTAGCACCGTTGCCACCATTGATGCCCGAATTCTTATTTGTATTGCTATGATGCACTCTAGGTGCGGGGATGTTCTATTGTTCCTCTTGTTCTAGCTCCTGATGTCCTCCATCATATGCGGCTTGGCCACCCTGTCCTAGTGGCAGGGGTGTACGCCTGGCAGAGCCGTGCCTCCTTGGGAGGGTTCCCTTCCCAGTTGGTGTTCCCCCAGGGGGTGGGTTAATGAATGAATGAATATATTTATAAAGCGCAACGTTCACCCCATGGAGTATCTTGGCGCTGGCTGGAGGGGTGTGGTGAGGAACAAATAGAGGGTCATGGTAAAGGGGAAGCTCAGATGAGAGAGAGTACCAATTTGTCAGATGCAGAAAACATCCATGTTTTTAGGAGTTTTTTGAAGAGAAGTTCTGATTGTGTCAATCTCAACTGTAGTGGTAACAAATTCCAGACCTTAGTTCCTAATTCAAATGATAACTGGGGGCTGCTAGGAAGTTACCTGAGGTTGACCGCAGCAGACGCTGCGTAGTATAGGGGTGTATTCTAGACCTAAGATATGCCGGCCCTGTTGCCTTTAAGGCTTACTAGGACTTTAAATAAAATCCTTTTGTGGATTGGCAACTAGTGCAGCCGTTGGAGTGCTGCCACTGATGGGGATCCCCTCGGAAGCCAGAGTACCAAACGCTGCAGCGTTCTGGACCACCTGTAGTTTATTTTAGAACGGCCTTGTTTGTACCTGCATAAAGGCTGTTACAGTAGTCTAAGCGAGACAAAACCAATGCAACAGCCACTGTCTTCCTAGCATTCATCGGGAGTAGATTAAGAACTTTCTCAGTATTTTTATGGTATGAAAGCACATACCTGACACTGCAAGTGCTTGGCTATGAAAAGATAAGTTTGGATCAAACTTGATTACTAGGTTTCGTACTGTATCCGCAGTGTTCGGCGGAGGAACTGTGTTTGCCGGCCACCACAGACTAGGCATGAAGGGATTGGCCTTCTCGAACAGCATGAATTCTGTTTTCTGGCTATTACACTGCAGATGGTTTAGTTTCATCCAATTCATGACTGCCGTTAGGCAGTGGTGGAATTTCTCTTCTGCAGTGGTGGAGTTTTGGTCTAAGGTAAGAATGATCTGAGTGTCGTCTGCATATGTGATCGCTTCGACACCGAAAAAGTCAATTAAAGTAAGCAGTGGGGTCATGTAAAGATTAAACAATGTCAGGCTCAAGGAGGACATCTGCTGATAGTCGTTTTTCTGAGGATTTGTGGCAACCAAGGGTCACGATATTACGTCTGTTGTCTAAAAACGAGAAAACCGGGCGAACGCCTTGTTAATTACGCCCCTCGTCTTGAGTCTATCTCTCAAAATATCGCAAGAGACCGTATCAAACACGGCCGATAAGTCCAACAGAATCAGTACTGCGTCTCTGCCTTGATCTAGGGCAAACTTTAAGGTTTCCGTGGTATGAAGCAGCACTGACTCTGTTGAATGACCTGGTCTGAAACAAGATTGTTTGGGGTGCAAGATATTTTCTTTCTGCAGGAAGTCGTTTAGTTGTTTATTACCCAGCTTCTCCACTATTTTACTCATCCAAGGTAGCAGTGATATCGGTTTGAGGTTGGATAAAGTGGTGGGGTCTTTATTTGCAGGGGTTTTACTACTGCAATCTTCCAGCTGTCTGGTAGACAAGCAAATTCAAATGAAGAGTTAATCAAATGGTTTACCATCAGGTTTATAATGTCCACAAGTGCATGCAATACTCTTGGAGGGCATGGGTCAAATGGCGAACCTGATTTAAAGGAGAGAATGGCTTGCCTGGACTGTTCCATACTGATTCCTTGAAAACAAGAGAATTCTCCTGTGGTCCCTAAAGATGAACGATTGTTAGTCAGGGAGATAGGTTCATTGAAATCTTTCGTCGGGTCAGTGATTTTTGTTTAAAAAATTCTGCAATTTCCACTACAGGGACTCCAAAAAACAACTGAACCCAGTCAACTGAAACCCCAATAAACTGCGACGACTTTTGTAAGGAAAAATCATACAGCCCGGATGAGAACACGTTAATTAACATTACGAGTTCGAAACGCGTCGGCTAAATGGAGACAAGCATTGTGGAATGACTGAAACATTGATTTAGTCTATTCATTTTGATTAACATTGTGCATGTTATTGATTCATCTTTTCTCCACTTGATTTTTTCTAATTGTCTTCTTTATTCCTTGATTGGAATGGTATCAAAAATTTGGATACTGTGGTAATGCACAGATGATATTGAAAAATTTGGATATTGTGCAAATGTACATATGAAATGTTTTGATTTGTGTTTCATGTAATAGTGTTGTAATTTTGTATAGTCATTGTGTGAATAATTGTTTGTACATGGTATGTCTTTTCGTATAAATTATCTTTCTAACTAAAAAACAAATGATTCATAAGGTATAAATAAATAATACCAGACAAATCTTCAATCAAAGGCTATTTGTTACTCCAAACAAGGAGGAGTTGCAAACTATATGTATGGGCAGCACTACATTTTTTCAAAATTTACATATGGTCCAGCTGTCCGTACGTCCCAGGACCTAACTCCCTGTATATAACAGTTTTTAACACTCTGGCACGCTTGGCACGCATCATTTCATATTCCCTTCTCATCTCAAATGGCTGACACGAAGGTCTGGACCTGGAACATTAGAGGTTAAACTGACAACTGTAAGGCACGCCTTATGCACGCACATCTCATACGCCACCAGGTTGACATCTGTTTCCTCCAGGAAACCCACCTTCTCTCTGCTACCTCCTCCAGGTTGCAATTGTGACACTGGGACGAGACCTATTTGTCCTTCTATTCAAACTATTCCCATGGCGTCTTCATCCTGCTGCGTAGGGGAATCCCCTGGCACACTACCCAATCATTTACTGATGTTGAGGGCCGCTATGTTATTTTAAAAGGGACACTCCTCACACAACCCCTAATTCTTGCCGCAATATATGGTCCTAATATTGAGGTCCCTGATTTTTTTTATTAATGTTTGGCAACTTATTTCTTCCCTGGGTCCTTAGCTCCTCCTTTGGGGGGTGAGGGGGGGGGACTTCAATATTGCTCCTTCCCAGACGCTTGACCGCTCAGGTCAGCGTGCGCAACACCCACAGTCCACCACCCTTCTCAATGCAATCAACTCCAACCACTCTTTCCTGGACATGTGGAGACACACCAACCCGGATCGGCGTGAAGGCACTTGCATGTCTGGTTCTCAGGGGTCCTGGTCCCGTCTGAACCTTTGGCTCGCCACTCATGACGCCGCCTCTTGGATTACATCCGCCGACCATATGCCCCGCACCCTTTCCGACCACGCTCCTGAGCAGCTGCGCCTACAGCTCCCACTTTCCACACGCCGCATGTTTGCTTGGAGGCTGCCACTGCCGCTCTCCGGGACGCAGTCTTCCAGGAGTAGATCCGCACTGCTATTGGCAGTTATTTTGAGCTGAATGTCGGCTCAGTGGAGTCCCCTTCTACCCTCTGGGAGGGCTTCAAGGTAGTAATCCGGGGTGAGTGTATTTCCAAACAATCCGGGTTCCTGGGTTCCTTTTGTGGCATCCTTGCGCGCCTTGAGACTGAAATTAAAGCTTTGGACATTCAACAATCCCTCAAACCACAGCCTGAAACTCTAGCCCTGATTCGGGGTAAACTTTCTGAATTTCAGAAAGAGGCGGACAGAGAACTGACATTTCTAGGCAGCGTGGCGAAAGCTCGCTGCTATGGAGAAGGCGACCGCCCCGGCAAGACCCAGGCCAACTTACTCCGGCACCCCCACGCATCCTCCTATGTCACTGCTCTACAGAGTGGACCCACTGACAGAATTACTTTCCCTTCGGATATCTTCGCCCGCTTCTCCGCTTTTTACACCCAACTTTACTCCCCAGGTACTTGACTAATATTATGACACCCTCGAACACTTGTGGTTGGGCAACACACACCAGGAGTACCTGGACGAGCAGTTCACACAGGAGGAGATATCCGCTGTTATCTCAGGACTTCCTGATGCCCTGACTCCGTCCTTTTACAAGCAATACGTGCCCCTCCTGGTTCCACACGTAGCTGCCATGTATAATGATTCTCTAGAGCGCGGGTGCCTCCCCCCATTCCTTCGGGAAGCCATACTCATCCTTCTCCTTAAGCCTGACAAATCCACTGAGCTGTGCGACTCATACCGCCCTTTGTCCCTCATTAATATTGACAATAAAATCTATGCTAAACTACTGGCCATTCGTCTCCTTCCGCTAATGCCGCTGATCACACGTCCTGACCAATCTGGATTCATTCCCGGGCGCACCACGTTGCATAATCTTCAGACCATCTTTGCTGTGCTTCACCAGATCAACCTGTCTCTTCCTGCTGTTGCGGCACTTTTAGATGCTACCATGGCTTATGATATCCTTGAATGCCCTTTCCTCTTCTACCTCCTCCCTCACCTGGGCTTCAGTCTGGACTTTGTGCGCAAGATCCAGCTTCTCTATACCCTCCCCACGGCCCGCATCCACAAGAATGGGCATGGCACGGAGCCACTTTCCATCTCACGGGGCACTAGGCAGAGGTGCCCTCTTCCTCCCTTGCTTTTTGCCATCGCTATGGAACCCCTCGTCGACCGGCTCCGACAACACCACACTCAGCGTGGCCTTGGCTTCGCAGCCCGGGCTCTGGTTCTATCCATGTATGCAGATGACATCACACTTTACATGCGCAATCTGCAAGATAATCTCGGCCCTATGACAAGGGAGGTCGTGCGCTTTGGGGAGGGATCTACGGCATCCAGGTCGGTCAACTGGAGTCCTTTCCCCCTTACAGACGCCACTAAACCCTTCACCCCGGACTACCCTTTTGTCTGGGCATCCAGCCCCACCAGATACCTTGGTGTCTGGCATAGTCGTGACATTGACGAAGGCTTAGTCGTGACATTGACGAACTCTGGCGCTCTAATTTTGGTTGCGCTATTAATTGGTTGGAGTCCAAGCTACTGGTTTGGCAAAAACGTCCTCTGTCGCTGGCGGGACGCATTGCTATAGCAAAAATGGTCGTCCTCCGGGAAATTTGTATATTTTTTTTAAACATCCCCCTCCCACTCACTTCACACTTTTTACGGAAGCTGAATTCACATATCATTGCGCTGGTCTGGGCTGGCCGACAACCCAGAATGGCCTCAGGGCTCGACAAATTCACTCGACCGCTCGCATTTGCGAGTGAGATTGATTAAGGACGAGCTATTTTTAGGTCCTACTCGCCCTTTCTGGTGAGTAGGAATACAAACTTGACACTTGACCTCTGCCTCTGAAAGCAGAGGAAATGTGACAAGATAGGAAGATTTAAAGGCATCTTTATTGCTCACAAAGTAAATGAACAATAAAAATGCTTTTAAATCTTGTTAACTTGTCACATTTGCTCAGTTTTCAGAGTTTGAGGTCAAGTTCATTTAAGTTAGGTCGAGGAGATTTTGTAGTTTACTAGACCTGCAGGTCTAGAGCATTTTTTATGATTCGTCGAGCCCTGGGCCTACAAGATTCTCTCACTTCCCCTGTCCCTCGGGGGCATGGGTGCTCCTGACTTTCGCCAGTATGTGCTCTACGCCCAAGCCAGCTTCCTTCACTTCTGGCTCCACCCCACCCCCTTCAAACCCCACGTTGCCTTCGAAGCTGATTTGGCTGCTCCTTGGCCGGAGTGGAGAAGTGTGGCTCACTGGTTAGGAGAGGCACACCTGGAAGCAGAGGTCAGCCCGGGACCAGGGTTCAATTCCCGGCTCGGCGGGGTCTTGAGTCCTAAAATGTCCATGGACTCGACAATTCTCGCTCCGGTGCCTACTCGATTCACGGGTTCACACTCTGCGACTCTGGGCAATAGCTTGCTTAATCTCCACAACGGCCCCTCGCGGTGGGATGCCTGGCTTTCACCTTGCGGATACCCTGCCGGGGTTATCTCACAGGGGAATACCAGGACGGGTTCCCTAAGCAAGCGCTTAGAAACCGCTTGTTGATTTGCGCTATATAAATTCCTGTACATTTACATTTACATTTGGCCACTCCAGACCGCACTATTTATTGCACCTAGGCCTCCGCGCGGCAAAATAGAGACAGTGGAATGTCTGCGCTGGGCCTGGAAAAGACTCCGGAAACTTGCTGGCCTCTCCACACTCTATACCCCTACCATACCACTAGCTTGTAACCCGGCGTTTCCTCCCCTCCAAAGGTCCAGCATGGTTAAACGCGCTGCGTCATTAGGCCTCACCATTATTGCTGACCTCTACCCTGTCGATACTTTCTTCCCCCTTCCCGGAGATGCTGGGCCGCTAGATTGGCTCCTCTACTACCAAACCCGAGCTACTTGTAAAGAATTCCAACCCACGTTTCCGAAGCCTCCACCGAAGCTTGTTGCCCTCGAGTTGGTCTACTCTTCTAGCTCCCCTAGTAGGTTAGTCACCAGGCTCTATGCTCTTTCGCTTGCTGCTTCCCCCGCTAGCACTGACAGAGCCTGCACAGGGTGGAGTGAGGACTTTGGCAGGGATCTCCCCCAAGACGTTTGGCTGTATTGCTGCAATCAGATAAAGCGCTTGTCGCCTAACTACTGCTTGCGGTTAATCCATTTTAAATATATGCATAGACTATATCATACTCCCGCTTAATTGCATAGAATAGGGCTCCTAGCTAGCGATAAGTGTGCGTTCTGTTCTGCTCCCGCTGCCGACTTATCGCACCTGGCTTGGCTGTGCCCAGAGGTCTCTACCTACTTGCAGGTTGTATGCGCGGCCATTAGTAATATCACATCTGTGAGAACTGAGCCCGTCCCGTTGGTGAGTCTCCTTGGCTATGTCAAACAGATACCTAATGCTAGTCATAAGCTGACCGCCATGCTCGTAATTCTTGCCAAACGTTGGGTGTCACTCCACTGGGGGCGCAGACCGGCGTCCACTGTAGCTGGTTGGCTGAACGACGCTTCCCATTGCCAAACGTTATTGGGTGAATTTTGGGACCTGATGGCCGCAGCTAGCCATCCCCCCGACATCTAGGCCCCCCTCATTTCTTACTTACAGAGCTCAACTGCCGAAGTCAGTCCCTTACCTGGCTCCCCCCCAGTGTTATACTGGCCTCTCCTGCTCGAACTACTGACGGCCACCCTCCCCCTGCTACTGATCCGCTACTCTCTGAGTAACACGCTAACACTACCATTTGGATCTTCGTGCCTGAAATGTGCCTTTTTATTTTCTCATTCATGTTTTCTTCCTTAGGTTCTATACTCAAGTAATGCTGTAACCCATGTACCGATGCCATTAAGTTATTATATACTGTGCCGTGCAGTCATCTGCCTGTTTTGTACTGTTTCTTCTAAAACCAATAAATAAAGTTTTTAAAAAAGAGCTGCATGGCATGAATTGGAACGTTGCTCCTCTCCCCTCCTTTCATTATCCTAATGTTTCTAAAAAGGTTTAATTTCAGTACATTCTTATTAGTAAAGCCAATCACGATGGTACGTTTTAAATCCGGAGTTTGAACTACTAGAGAGACCAAACACTCTTAAAATATCCTGTCTTCAAGTATCTGTGATTCCTACACCTTGTAGTGTTCATGGTCTAATGTAAGATTTCCTATATGGACTGATTTACCTGATTCCTTAGCTCTGTATAATGTGTGTGTGTGATGTAAAGTGGTCTGAAACAATATTATACTGGTATCAGAGGTGCTATGAAACAAATGAAATGCACTTAAAACAGGAGCTATAGAGTTGAGTGGCACTGGTGGAGGTGTGGTGGTGAGGGAATTCGTTGAGGAGGTGTTTTTTTTTTAGGGGGTGGGGGGTGGCCATTAAAGATAGTCGCACTGGGCGCTACCAGCGCTAAAGCCGGCCCTGCTCAACCCCCGCGGTTGCGCTCAGTAGCCCCTGCTTCCCTCAAGGCAGTCTGAACGGGGTTCTGACAAAGGCTTTATGGAAAACCAACTTCAAATGAATTTCCTCAATCCCATCAGAAGCTAACACCTCTTAAGTATGAACACAACTAAAAATGTGACTGAACTCATCGACATCTCGCTGCATAAGCGCGGCTGTGGGCCCACGCGAACACAAAAATACCTTCTCTCTGACTGCGTTGGCTCCGATTATTAAGTGCTGCCACATTGGATTCACTAGACATTAGTCGCTGAAATAACGCAAGCGCAGCCGGCTGACAATTCTCTGTCTGGCCAGGCAACCTCTTCGAGACACACCAACGCACTTCAACTTTAAGAGCACGATCAAGTACTTCCGGGTCAGCAACATGAATGACGGATAACGGTCTGCAACTAAAGTACGCTACCTGAACCAGGCAAACATCTTATTTTGATGCATTCCTTAACCCTATTGTCGCAGAACTCAAATCCTTTATTTTATTTAGGTTATGAAATCCACACCAATGTTATAATATAGCGGACATCAGTGCGCAGAAGAAGCGCTCCTTCTTCCAAGCAGTGGTCGTTAAGTGCATGAAGAAAAACATTTTGGAACCTTAGATACGAACAATTGTGGTGGTGTCAGAGACTTGGCTAAGAATACAACAGTTTGCAACTATTTTTTAAGCATTTCACTTACAGGTAACAACATAGGAAATATAAGGCACACGCTTTAGATGAAAAATAAATGCAAGTTAGGAGAGGGGAAATACATTTTTCTGGTTGAACAGCTCAGTTGCTGAATGTGATCAGTTCAGATGTCTGTGGATGTAACTGGATTGGCACTGATTTGACTCCTGTTCGGTGAAGTGGCAAAATAGTGACTTTTATTTATAGTGCTAAGAGGTCCAAGCCTGTAACAAAAGGCACTGTGACTAAGTAGGTCAATAGTTAAAAAAAGTATTACACGCAGTATAAGATAGGTTACACAGTGTGAATAGGTGATCGCAAAATGTGCAAAAATATTTTATTTAAAGATTCACAGTGCTTTCAAAAGTTATATTTTTAGCAATATGCTGATTGTACCCAGTGCAAACTTTTTTTTATAAGTTTCCTTTTAAAGGACAAATTTCAGTTTCGAACAATGAAAACCTATGACGACTCCCAAGCAGCCTTTAAATGTGCGTATTTACCAAATGCACACATTTACGTTTCTTTCAGGAGCAAGGACCTTTGAAAGGATGTTTTTTTCGTCATTATCTGCTTTTCCCTTCTCTCACTTCATGGTAGAGGAGTGCCTTCTTCCCTTTCAAGCTGTGGTAACTAAACCGTTCAGGAACAACTCTTTTTTCAATCAATCAATCAGTCAATCAATCAGTAGATTTGTAGAGCGCTACTTGTCATCCGTGAGGGTAACCAGTCGCTGGATACATAAAAAGTATGGGAACTGTTTTGATCAATAAATAAACGTGGAAATATTGGCCCCCGTTCCTCTGCTCCTCCCCTACTCCTCACCTCAGCTTCCAAGGCACAACAAAGTCAATGTCTTATTACTGAAATAAGCGCTGCTAAATCAGTGTTGTTTTCATGTGCGACAACATTATAGGAAAACACACATATAAAAGTTACATCAAGATGACACCCTCACACACGCACAGCTGAAGAACCGGGCCTTTAGGCCTGGCGGCCCAGGGCACGCCTGAAATCTTCGAGTTCACCTGCCTTGTTGCACAGAGACACGGAATACTCTGCTGGCGTAGAAAACCAAGTTTATTAGCTGCAGCTAAGCACAGTTGTCCAAGAAGTACATCAAGTAGGTTCTCAGGAGACTGCCACTTTACTTCATGGCTCACAAGCTTTTATAGTCAAAATACATCTGTACAAACATACACCCAATGGACAAAGTTTTAGCCAATCAGAAGAGTTTGAAAACAAGGTGTTGTGCAACCAGAATGCTCTCTGCTTGCATGTCGTGTGTTATCCAGCCCCCAAAGTTAATAAATACTGGTACCCAGGGTTCAGTGTAGCAATGGCAGGACATGGCTGTATGCTCCAAAGAAGGGTTGTAACACAGGGAGAGAATAGCGAAGGCCAAAAGATAAGATACGGCAAGAGAAGAATACTAAAGGCTAACAGATAGTTGATACGGGGATTAGGTAGTCCAGACAAGGATTAGTTAGGCCGGCTGGTGTCTGAGATTGGTTTCAAAACAAGGACGAAGGGGGTTTTTGACACGTTGCAGTCCAAAAGGGCAGAGACACTTCGTGAATCGAGCAGCCTGTGTAAAGGCAACACAAAATGGCGGTGAATGTAAAATGGAGTCGAAATTAAAGAACCTCAGACCCTCCTTTTGCCATTACGCAGGCAATACACAAAGACTCACACTAATCTGAATCAATGTCGATGGTCATGAGGTCGTCAAGCTGTTGCTGCACCATCATCTTCATATTCTCTGTTTTCTGTGACATGGGTCTTGGGACACACATAGTGGCACAAAGATCACAGATTGCGGGGCCACATTGCAAACAAAGGCAACACGAAAAGATGATGGCCAAGACTACTCCAACAAAAGTCAATACCCTCCCTCCCCATGTGGACAGTAGTCCCCAAAACCATCCCATCAGAGACCAATTTCCTTCGTCCTGGTGGATGGACTCAGCAATGTGGTGTAATTTAGAGATGGCCTGGTATACTGTATGGGCGTTATCAGGTATATAAATGCAACAACTGGATCCAATCAATTTACAGACTCCACCACGATCTGCAAGAATGATGTCTAACACCATTCTGGTTTGTAATGTCATAAGGCGATCCGCCTGAAGCTCAGCAGTGATATTACTCAGTGCTCCAACAGTTTCATTTATTGTTGCTTCAACTACTCAAATGAGATGCCTGATGTTTCTACTATTGGCCATAGGGCCCCAAAATGGGAGGAATCCTTTAAGGAAGTCGCCTCCTTCTTGTCCTACTGTGTCTTCCAAAGCAATAACCCCTCTACCATACCTTGTCTTGTGATGTCCCGAAGGAGCTGTATATGTTGGAGGGAGGAGAAAAGCCATATAACAAGTTCCTGAGAAATCGGCTGGGAGCCATGTATAGGCTCTGTCATGGCAAACGAAATATGTTCCTTGGGACGCTACCAATGGTGGAGACATTCGGGATGTATGTAATGTTAAAAGTGCTCTTTCCCAATTGAGCCTTAGAACTTTGACCATTCCCTTGGAGACATAGGTGACCTTGGTGGGGTACAGTATATATAGGTGGGGATCTTTTCCTTTTGTCTCTGTCTGTAAGACTAGTGACGTAATGTGTCACATTCCAGTCAATGTATGCTTGTCGTTCGTCAGTGGGGAATTCATTACATTTCTTATAATGTTTTGACATAGCCACTATTCCTTTTATCAGTGCATCATGACTAACGTCAATTCCATCTCTATATGGACCAACAGGATGTCGATGTTGGTTCTCATAGGCAAACATAGAGGTGTAAGCCCAAGCAGATCCTTTTAGGGAGAAGGGTAGAACTAGATATGGCATTCCTCTATCTGTATTATGGGGTAAAAGTCCACAGACCCAGCAATCGGTGGTATTGATCACCAATTGATGCTGGTGTAACAATTGAATGAAGGAATTGTTGAAATTCTCCATTCTCCTAATTTGCTCATGCTCTGGTAGTATATGAAATTAGTGTGGGGAAACAGTAGTGCGAAAAGGTATGGGCTGGGAGGTAGATATAGGTACAGATGTTGGCTGCAAAGTGTGAATAACCCAACACACACAAGCTAATAAAACATATAGCAAAGTTAAAACACATAGTACTACACCACATCTATTAAATAATAATTTACAATATTTAGCAGAATCCATCTTCTAGGTGTTGCTCGTGGCAGTCTTCCTTCTTCACTTAGCCGTGATTATTAGCCGTCCTATCACACTGCAAATCCCGCAGACCTAGTGCCACGACTCGGGTCACTAACTAAGGCTCTTACCACGACCCTGCAACCGAATTAGATGGACAACATCACAAAAAAAACACATGAAAGAAAAATTCCCTAATTGTCCTTAGTTACTCTAGATCTCAAATTGTATCTGGTTTTGTTCGGTACAGTCTGATTCTGAAAAAGTGTCTCTGGGTTAGTTGTATTCAATCTCAGATGCGGTGGGATAGCTTCTTGCAAAAGTCATCATCTTCTTTCTCAGATTAAGTCCATTCTAGGTGTGCATCGCTAAAAGGTACAAACCGGGGGACCTTCTCTCCTTCACAATCACCTATACCTTCGCGGACCCACTGATGGAAAGGCAAAGGCAAGGGAACCTTTTTGCAATGCACACCATGCACCCAATTCTTTTTCCCCACAACTTTCACAGTTGTACGTGTTGTAAGCAAAACTGGTCTCGGCTCCCGCCAGCGAGGCTCCAAGTTCCTCTTCCTTTGAAAGTTTTTCAGACACACCCAATCGCCAGGTTGGAGGGTGTGCCCAGGATCCGAGGAAGCCTGCGGCAAGGCGTCTTGTACCTGCTGATGGAGAACACGCAATTTAGTGGTGAGGTCATGCAAATAGTCAATTAACATCGGGTATTCTATGTCAGAGTACTTTTTAGGCCTAGGGACACCCCAGACATTAGCCGGGCGTCCAAACACAATCTCATATGGACTAAGTCCCACACGAGAATGAACAGTTGTTCGGGTTGACAAGAGGGCTAAAGGTAAAGCATCGGGCCAGGCAAGACCCGTGCTGGCTTGTATCTTCGCAAGTTTAAGCTTGAGAGTGCCATTATAGCACTCTACCAAACCCGCTGATTGAGGGTGGTTTGCAGTATGGAATTTCTGCTTAATACCAAGACCTGTGCATACTTTCTGCATGATTTGGCCCACAAATTCACTTCCATTGTCACTCCAGACAATTCGAGGTAAACCAAACCTCGGGAAGTATGCTTTCAGAAGGACCTTAGCTGTAGACAAGGCAGTATTGTCCTTTAGGGGGTAGGCCTCTGTCCATCTAGAAAAGGCACACACCACCACAAGGACAGACTTTAGGTTATTGCATCTCTTCATATGAATGTAGTCTATCTGCAGTACCTCAAAAGGATACGTTGGGGGAGCAAAATGGCCTGCTGGGGTTGGTGTCCCTCTTCCTGGGTTGTGCATCAAACAGACAATGCAATGCTTAACAAGAATGTCTGCACATTTAGGGATCCCTGCATTCTGCCATACAGGAGCCAGAAGCTTGCATATTCCTTTCGCACTAATGTGGGCTGGACCATGCGCCATAGTTACTACTGGAAGTACATAGGCGTCTGGTAACGGACAACGTTGGTGTTCCGACAATTCTACCCAACACCCCGTCGCATCCAACATTCCTGTACCATCTCTCCACTTACTCAATTCTTTCTCTGTAGCCTCTTCCTGAATCATTTTCACACTTTCTATTGTGTCCTCACACATTCCTCCTTGACTGACCCATCTAGCAGGTCCAGCAACATACATACAACTCGTCACATCTCTCGCTGTCTCTTTTGCTATCTGATCCGCAAAAGCATTTCCTTCACCCACATCATCAGTGATCCTCTTATGCGCACTACATTTCACAATTGCTATCTGAGTGGGTAAAGCAAGTGATTCCAAAAGGTAATTCACTAACTGACCAGGCTGTATTTTAGTACCATGTGAGGTAAAGAATCCTCTTTCCCTCCAAAGGCGGCCAAAACTATAGGCCACCCCAAATGCATATTGGCTGTCGGTGAACACATTCACTCTCTTCCCTTCAGCCAATACACAAGCTCTAGTCAGAGCTATCAATTCAGCTGCTTGGGCTGAATTCTGCCTAATGCGTGCTGTCTCTACAACTGTATGCAAAGTGGTAACAGCATAGGCTGCAGTTGTTTCACCATTGGGGAGTTTAAAACAAGAACCATCCTTCCATAGGATCCCATCCGGGTCCAGGAGCGGCGTATCTTTTAAATCAATCCTACCTTTTGTCTCCTCCTCTGTACGGAGAAAACAATCATGTTGCTCTTGAATGTCTTTCTCTACTGGGATCGTAACAGCGTAGCTGGATTTAGGGTATTACATCGCTTGATGTGCACGTGACTAGCCAAGAGCGTCAGCTCATACCCCGATAAACGGGCTCTCGTAAGATGCTGAGTTTTTGTCCTGTTTAGAAGTGTATCCACTGCATGTGGCATCATGACAATAAGCATATTGTCTAGCACCAATCCAGCAGATTGGCGAATAGAAACTACTGCTGCTGCTGTAGCTTTCAAACAACTAGGTAATGCTTTAGCTACAGGGTCTAACGTAGCTGAAAAATAAGCACACAGGCGTTGCTTGTCACCAAATTGTTGTGTCAAAACTGACAACGCGCAACCTTCTCTCTCGTGCACATAAAGTGTGAAAGGTTTGCTGTAATCCGGAGTACCCAACACAGGAGCAGAACACAAGGAAGTACGCAAATCAGTAAAACTTTTCTGGCATTCCTCTGTCCAAGGAAGAGGTTGGGGTGTATCTTTAAGGGTAAGTGCTAACAAAAGGTTTTGCTAACAAAGAAAAATTTGGAATCCATGGTCTACAGTAAGAGGTAATGCCCAAAAAGGCAGGCACCCCTCTCTGTGTGCATGGTACAGACATTTGTGCAATTGCTTGGATTCTTTCTGGGGTCAATCGCCGTCCCTCCTTCGACAAGAGATGACATAAGTAGGTAACCTCTTCGCGACAATATTGTAATTTGGAGGGCGAAACCTCATGATGAAGGTCAAACAAGTGATGCAACAATGAAACAGTAACTTGTTTACAAATTTCTTCAGAATCAGCAGCAACCAGTAGATCATCTACGTACTGAATAAGGGTGGCACCTGGAGGCAAAGTGAAAGCATCGAGCTGAGTTTTTAAAGCCTGGCTATAAATGGAGGGACTTTCGCAATAGCCTTGAGGTGCACGCTTGAACCGAAAACTTCAGCCTCCCAAAGAGAAACCAAAAATATCCCTACTTTCCTCAGCAATGGGAATGCTAAAGAAAGCATTCTTAAGGTCAATGACCGAAAACCAGGCAGCTGAAGCAGGTATCATTGTCAATAAAGCAGTGCTTTCTGGGACAACAGGAAACTGGGGTACAACAATCATGTTGACCTCCCAGAGATCGATCACAAAATGATAAACAGGTGGCTGGGAAGAGTCAGTACGTTTAAGGACAGGCAGAACAGGACTATTGCACACATTTCCTCTAGTCTCTTCTACCACACCTTTCTCAACCAAATCATAAATGATAGCCATCAGCGCTCTCTCACCATCACTCGAAATTCTGTACTGAGGAATGCGAGGTAACCTAACATTGGACTTCAGGGTGGCAACATAGGGTGGAATCTGCAAGAGACCAACATCATTGGGGCCTGTAGCCCAAAGAGTAGCAGGCAGGGAACGTAATTCAGAAGGGAGTTGGTCTCTAGACAAATATGTCGGGGAAATTAATCTCTTACCTAAAGTAAGATGTACACAAGAAGGAGAACAATGCAGGGTCGCATACAGTCTTTTTAACAAATCCAAACCCAACAAATTCTCACCACAACCTGTTGTTAAAATAAGTGGAGCCTCCAAATCATAAGGACCAATGGAGATAGGCAAAGAACAAAAAACTAGGTTACGAACTGGGGCTACAGAAAATCCTACAGAAACATTTGTTAAGCCAGACAAAGGTGCCCCAGGGAGTTTAGAGTGGATGATAGAACTCTTTGTTGCACCAGTATCCAAGAGAAGTGGCTCTGACACACCAAGCGCAACGACATCAACATAAGGCCCATTTTGGTCCACTGGAACTGAAATGACTCCCTCACTTTGTCTACAGCTGTCCTAGCTAGAATTAAAATCCTGATTCCCATCCTCCAGATAATAATCGTCATTATAATAATGGGCAGACTGAGTATTTTGCTGATCAAAATAATTCATGGAATTTTGAGACGGGAAGGAACGTTGATCCTGGGACATTGTGCTTTGCCCCCTCCCCCTAGGTATTGACTGGAAGCCACCTCGGCCTCGCGGCCCAGGTGTACCACCAGCACGCTGCAATAAAACTGGGCAATTATTCTTAAAGTGACCTTCCTCTTTACAATAGGCGCATTGATTAGGACCCAGTGGAGGCCGTGGAACAAAGGGCTCTGGTTTCTGAAACACCTTCTGAAACTGGGGAGTCGGCTGAAACTGGCGCTGAGTAGGACGAGGAGGATAAGCCTGTTGAAAAAGAACCTTCATCTTTAAATCTTTAGTCTTTTTATCCAATTTGTCCTTCTCCTCCTTATCCCTATTTTCGTAATACTGGGCAGTAGCCAATATCTGGGCTGAAGAAGAAACAGCCCATGAACTTTCGGAATCCTTTAATTTATTAGAGAGTTCGGGAAGCAAATTAAATACAAATTTATCTACGAACAATCGCTGTCCCCCCTCTGTGCTCATATTCTGACCACTGTGATCAAAAATGTTTCCTCGAAACGAGTAAAGAAGTCGGAGACACTCTCATCCTTCTTCTGCTTACAAGCAGCTAACTTATCCCAATTAACTCGCAGAGCGGGCATCATAGTTTTCATTAAGGTGATTATTCTACCAGGAAGTTCCGCAATTAAATCATCAGGTTTAGCACCACCCACTTGGAGTCTATCAGCAGCAACTATAGCATCCCAATCACCTCCTAATTCATTGGCGTGGTTCTCTTTCCGAATCCTAGCCCACAACGGTTGTGGAGCAACATTTCCCATCAACATATCTATATCAGCCAAATTCATAATACAAGCATCAACCGTCTGAGATAATTCCTTGTATTAACCCGCAGGGTTTTTACGGGGGTCAGGTAAGGACTGTTTAAGGGCCAGAACCTCAGATCTCTTCCAAGGTACATGTACCCATATACGTTGGAAGTGAGCTGGCATAGGCTGATTACCATCCTGGGCTGGAACCGCATCTCTCCACACTGGGGGAACCTCTTGCATAGGGTAGTGTTTCAGTTTGCGCCTAACAGAAGGGTCAGGTTCAGACAAAGACCGGGAACAGAACATTGATCTGAAGGTGACAAGTGTCTGTATAGCATCCTCAACCTGAGGACCCACAATAATTCCTTTATCAAAATCAGTCCTAATATCCAGCAAACCCTTGGGAGATAAACCCAATCCTGTGGCCTCCCATTCCTGACCTAGGATGTCACAGATGGCATTGAAAACGAATCTTTGTACAGGGGCATCCCACTGCTCAAAAGTATCCATGATAACTCGAACAGTATATTCGAGATCACTCAGGATCCACTTGCGAGCCAGACCCATGAACGTATCTCGTTCTTGGGAATCAGGAAGTAGACTACGGGTCTGCCTACGGGGAAGAACCGGGGTCAGACTTCCTGACCCAAAGAAAGAAGAAAGGAGACCTGAAACAGTCTCAACTATCCGCTGACGAACAGAAAGGGAAGCTGGCAGAAAAACAGGAGATAAGGCAGGAGGTGGAAAAGGAGAAGAGGCAACAGGTAGAACGGAGGTCGAGGGCCAAGAAGGCTGAGGTAGAGGAATCGTAGGCAGAGGAGCTGGAGGCAAGGGAGCTGGAGGCAAAGGAAATGGCGGGAGTGGTGGTGCCACAAAGGGCTGTGGTGGAGGTGCAGGGGCTGGAGTTGGTGGGAGAATAACAGGTTGCTGGACGGGTAACAAAGGCGGGGGTGCATTGGCACCTTGTACATAGGGCGGGGGCGATCTTAACAAGTGGGACATTAAAGGATCCTTCTCAAGATCAGCATCAGTATTTGGGGGAGAAGTTGGCAGCACTGGGTAACATTTATCGATTGCCATGCGCTGTTGCCTATCTGAAATCTCTATTGCATGATCTATTTCATCATTTTAAACTGTTGGGCAGCCTGTATAACAGTCATGCCTCTTTCTTTCCTATCTCTTTTTGCCTGTTTAATTTCTTTCTGCTTGGCTTCCTTGCGCCAAAGGCGAAAAGAGTCAAACATAGCCAGCCGGGCTTTTCTTTTAAACAAAGTAGCTTCTAGGTTATCTAGAATGTCATGCTCAAAACTACCATTATGTGGCCACTGTAAAACACCATCTTTCTTTGTATAGCGGACCCACACTTCATTAAAGGTGATGGGGCCCACACCATGTTTAGAATAGAGCTCATAAGTAGGAGTTCCAGCCGGAGGAATTGGACAAGAGTCCTCCAGTCGGGAGTCCATATCGCAACAAAAACAACATCATTTTTTAAACTTACTGAAACCAGGCATCGTTACATCACTGGCTTCCTACAAACAACAAGGGGCTAATCAAAACAACACAAACGTACTCACCCCTTGGCTTCGACAATTGCAATTTTTGAATCAAAGAACCCAAAGACAAAGAAGTGGGAGCTACCCACCAGTACTTAACCAAATGTCTTCTCACGCCAACAGAGGTCCATCTAACGTCTCGCAATACCAGTCATCACAAAAAGGGACCAGGGCAGCGGTCACCAGCAGCCGTTGGAAAGGAGAAGCCACACTTCAAAAGACCATCGGTCCACTTTTCGACATACAGGGGTCGCTGGTGTGGGGGCGCCTCCTCTGGAATTTTCCTGCAGGGCTCCTCACGATCCTTGGGCTCAACCGCTACCTCTGAAGCCGCCCCACGCTGGGCTGCCAATTGAAGAACCGGGCCTTTGGGCCTGGCGGCGCAGGGCACGCCTGAAATCTTCGAGTTCACCTGCCTTGTTGCACAGAGACACGGAATACTCTGCTGGCGTAGAAAACCAAGTTTATTAGCTGCAGCTAAGCACAGTGGTCCAAGAAGTACATCAAGCAGGTTCTCAGGAGACTGCCACTTTACTTCGTGGCTCACAAGCTTTTATAGTCAAAATACATCTGTACAAACATACACCCAATGCACAAAGTTTTAGCCAATCAGAAGAGTTTGAAAACAAGGTGTTGTGCAACCAGAATTCTCTTTGCTTGCATGTCGTGTGTTATCCAGCCCCCAAAGTTAATCAATACTGGTACCCAGGGTTCAGTGTTGCAATGGCAGGACATGTCTGTATGCTTCAAAAGAAGGGTTGTAAAATAGGAAAACACAGGGAGAGAATACTGAAGGCCAAAAGATAAGATACGGCAAGAGAAGAATAATAAAGGCTAACAGATAGTTGATACGGGGATTAGGTAGTCCAGACAAGGATTAGTTAGGCCGGCTGGTGTCTGAGATTGGTTTCAAAACAAGGACGGAGGTTTTTTTTGACACGTTGCAGTCCAAAAGGGCAGGGAAATTTGTGAATCGAGCAGCCTGTGTAAAGGCAACACAAAATTGCGGTGAATGTAAAATGGAGTCGAAATTAAAGAACCTCACAACATTAGATCTTAAGAAACCAACCTCATACACACACCAGGTCTGGTGGCTTAGTGGACTAATGCATCCACTGTAGGGGCCTGTATTCGACCTCATGGTCACAGGTTAAAGTTCAGAGTCTGATAACAATAAACTTCTGTTATTCAGAGCCAAGATACCCTTCTGGGTGAACGTGCACTTTACAAAAACATATTTTATGTTATACATGGCAACATTTTAGACAAGGAAAGTGGGAGATTTTGAAGCAAAAGAAATTGGGGGAATACATTGACGTCTGTTGTAGCAGAGGTAATATAAAGTGAGAATAATGTAAAATAATGCCATTTTTGACCTGAAAAATAAAACACATTTTACTCTGGCTGAGCAAAGGGTAATTGATACCCCCTAATAGAGAAAAAAACTAAAAATTGTTTGTCATAAAGCCCTGCAAATCTCTCCTTAGATTAACTAACTTACTTTAACCTTAACTCTCACATTATATGAAAATTTAACACAGTACAAACTGCAAATCACACAAAACCAAATGCCAATAGAATGAAAGATACTATCTTGCTCGCCCTATCCCCTGCCTTCGACACTGTCTCTCACAACACCCTTATAAGAACATTCCACAAGATTGGCATACAACTATTCACTTTCAAATGGATTTGTTCCTTCCTCACAGGAAGAACCCAAAGGGTCAGGCTGGCACCTTTCACACCATAGACCAAGAAACTGATATGCAAAGTCCCACAGGGATCATCCCCAAGTTCCACCCTTTTTAACATACACATGACACTGCTTGCCAACGTCATCCGATTACATGACATCACCATCAACTCCTACACCGATAACACCCAACTCATCCTCTCCCAGACGGACAAGACCTCTATCACCAGAACCAACTTCACAAAATGCATGACCATAGTAGCAGAGTGAATGCGAACCAGCTGCCTGAAGCTCAATTGCAACAAAACAGAAGTACTGGTCTTCGGCAACAAGACCTACCCATCGGACTCCACCTGGTGGCAGTCTGAGCTAGGACCAACACCCACAGACCATGCAAGAAATCTAGCGATCATCCTAGACGACAAACTCAACATAACGGCTCAAGTCAGTCAGTCCACATCCTACACATGCTGCTAATATCTTCAAATGATTACCTCAGAACCCCAGAAGGACCATCACATAAGCACCTATCATCAGCAGGCTGGACTACGGCAACACTTTCTACCCCAGAATATCTGAACAACTCCTACACAGGCTCCAGAACATAGTCATGAGACTCAGACTTGACCTCCCATGCCACACCCACATCACACCGCACCTCAGGAAGATTCACAAACTCAGCCAATTTATGCACACATTCAAAGCCCTACACAACACAGGATCAGAATACCTGAACAGCTGCATAAGCTTTCACCAACCCGCCAGACATCTACGCTCTGCCTCACTCTCACTCTCACACTCCCACTTCTGCAAAAGCAAAACTGGAAGTTGCTCATTCTCCTACATCGCACCCAAGACAAGGAACAACCTCCCTCCACACATCAGAGCCTCCTCCTCTCATCTCGAGTCCCGCCAGAAACTGAAGACCTGGCTCTTCATATAAGCACCTTGGGGACTACCCACCTATACCTAAGCGTCTGGATACCCTCTTGAGTGATTACTACCCTATACAAAATAACATAATATACCATTACTATTCAATAATGGTTCCTCCATTCCTATTAATGGCCTTTGCATATCAGCATAAAAGCGCACCAAGACAGAAAATACTCTGCCACAGTATATCAATAGTAGATATTGTTGTACAAATGTGAACAACTTAACATTGAAGTCCTTTTCCCCTAAGACACTGATTGCCTCTTATTTAAAATTCAGCACTAAAATATAGCTTTATCGGCTATCAACGGCCTCCAACAGCATTATAAGCCCACGCCGATGGTGAGGGCCTTTAACAAGGGAGTGGGTCTTTCATGGTTGTTATAGACTGCTACGGTGGGCTACAAAGCTATTGAGGTCTCATGAAGGCAGAATGTCCTAATTAAAGACAGAAGCCTACCAGGAGGATTTAAACCCCTTGCCCCTCTGATGCTTCCGTCACTTGCACAGCTCAGACAGTTGTGGCTGCTCACAGGGCCAAGGCATTACCTACAAAGATCAAACATACACACTAGGAGCTGTGAAATAAAACCCCGATTAGTCCTCAGCTCAGCCAACCTGATTTTTTCAGTTGACTGGGCCAAAGGAAACTCAGGAGCTGATCTGAATTCCCCTTCCACAGCCCCAGTGACATTGTGAGCTACAGAGTGGGGGATCAGGGTGGCTTACTGTGTACCCTCATCCGCAGATTCTGCCTCTCTCATTCTCCTGTCTAATCCACATACCTTGGAGAAGAACGGGAAATGGAATCATAGAGGTGGTAAATTAGAGCATTTCAAAGTTAACAGCAGTGTGCCTAAATCTATGTTTATAGCCCACTGCTGCTCCCTTGTCTTTAATGAAGCTTTCAGCATTCCAATGTTCTAATAAACGTTAGTCCTGAAAGCAGATATAGTTCCGGAGGTGCTTTCTGCAGAGTACTAGTCAAACAAGATACTTACCTTCGGTAACGCTCTTTCTGGTGGACAGTCTAACCGGAGATTTCTCACCTTGTAAATACCCCCATGTGAGGAAATGGGATGTATTATATGGTGTGGTTGTGCAACTCCACCGTGTAATACACTTACCAATCCCTTTGGGTCTAGCAGGTTTTGTCTGTAAAACCCTCAGCTCAACCCTGTTGAGCTGCGGCACTAAGCAGCAAGGCTTACACAGAGGAACAAGTGGAATGCATTTAAACAGCACTAAAACAATTGAAGAAGAAATCTACACGACACTCAAGAAATCCGGCACCAATTTCTAAAAATACATTATATTTTTATAAGAATTTAGACACTAGAACAATAAAAAACAACCAGAGGGTTTCAGAGATACAGATTTTATAAGCAATATTAAAATCATAGAAATTTCACTCAATGGTTAACAAGTCTTGGTAAAGTCAACGAATTGGACACATAGAAACTTTTTCAAGGAAAACTTAGGTAAGTGTCAAGGTGGTTGTTCAGATGTACTTGGGGCGACCAACTCCAGCAGGGTGCTAGTCAAGGGGACCAGCAAAGTCCTCGAGAACAGTTACTTTCACAGAAGTATTAGTCCTTCAGCAGTTCCAGGCACTTTATCTGCACTGTAATGGATTCCAACAGAGTGGTCCTGATGCAATGGATGAAGGATGCTGATGATGCCCCAAGGATGCTCTGGATGTGATGCAGTGGACAGGGGTCTTCATGCAGGTATTCCCCGGTCTGTGAAGTTGGTGCCCTGGTTGCAGGGTAGATGTCCCACGAGGTCCTCTTTGGTCTGGCCGAAGTCCAGTTGCCACTGGACTACCAGTTACAAGCTGTCATGGTCACAGGTAATCCTTTGCCGGCCGATATCTCACCTTCTGAGGGTTCCAGCAACTCTCCAACAGTACTCTCAGGATTATCAAACTGAGGCACACTCTATGCATCGGGTCTTGGTCCTCGATGCTGCATGGCCGTCGTGGTGGCGACTTCAAGACTTAGGGCTACCAACCTGCCCCAACAGGCTTCTTCTGCTGTTGTGTCCCTGTGCTGCGAACAGGAGGCCTGTCAGCTGGCCCTTGAAGCTCTCTGCTTGACTGGGCTCCGGAGACAACTTCTCCTTCAGCAGGATACGGCAAGCACAGTCTCTCTCTTCGCTAGCCACCAGGTGCAGAAGGGTTCAGTCTTTGTCGGTGCAGCCTCTCCTCGAAGGTCTCTCGGTGCAGCAGAGAAATCCTTTCTTATGTTTTTTTCCAAGTCAGTCGGGATCGGCGGTGGGGATGCCAATAGTGCCCCTCTTATACTCAGAAAATGCCCTCAGGGCAGGATGCAGTTGCTAGCCAATGAGCTGCCAGTTTCCCTCCCACCTGGTGGCAACTTCCTTTTGAGTGTGGCAACTAGCTATCCCAGGATGCACCATTCTGCCCACTTCCAAGATGACGAGACCCCTTTCTCAATGTTCAGACCACCCCAGGTGTGTGTCTAACTCAGGGCTACACCCCCATGGGGACACCACTCTGGCAATTGGATTCCCCTCTCTGTTCCCCATGCCAGCCTATCTGCCTAAATAATGGGGCAACCCTCCTCTCTAGTGTGATACATCTGCCCTTCAAAGGCAACTTCCCCTTTGAAGCCTCCCTTTTGGTGCAAATACCTAAGTGACAGAAGGGAGGTAACACCTCTCTGGCCTGCAATCCCTTATTGCTCTCCTTCCTGAGAGTCATTGGCATGTCTCTCCAGGAGTGCAGAAAGCCGTCTTGTGGAACAGGCTCCATGTGGGTCTGGGAAGGCAAAGGAATTTTAAAGGCAATAAAGAGGCAGCTTTGTTAAAACTGCACACTACTATTTAAATTAATTTTGCCGTGAGTCAGGCTTAATGTAACAAGTTGTATAGTACCATGGAGTGCCCACTTTAGTCGCACCATTCAGGAGTTAGTACAGCTGTGGGGTCAGCGTGTAATCCTGTACTCTGCAATTGGGCGACCAAGTCTCTCCACAGTAAACATTTTAGTTTTGCATGTTTGGTGCCAGGACATGTAAAGTACATGTCCTGACCGTGTCATATGCTGCACCCTACCTTAGAAGTCAGTAGGCCTGCCCAAAGGATGACTTACACAGACTACAAAGGATGTGTTGGCCTTGCCCTTGCTTTAAATGGCAAACTCGGGCTAGCAGTGCCCGACTGTTTTACGAGTCTGCAGTGGGGGGACTGGGGGACTCATTTTACTTGTGGGACCTCCAGGGTGGCATAATCAGTGCTTAAAACGTACATGCTCTGAGTACCAGAGTACCATATATTAGGGTCTTACAGCTAAATTAGCCATTTCGAATTGGGTGCAGCCAATTCAACATGCACTTTAAGGTCAGGGCACTGGCACTGTGGTCTGGTTAGCAGGCCTCAGTGCACTCCCAGAGTCAAAAAAACAGCAGCATTAGATGAAAAACGTGCGATTGACCATAGACAAAAGAGGCATTTCCTTACATGGCCCGCTCCGAGACAAAAGGTGATGACATGGCCCCCTCCCAGACAAAAGGTGGTGAGCAACTAACCTTTTACCTAGTGAGTCTCATCATCTAAATGAAAGAATCTGCATTGGCATGGTCAGTCCCAGGTCTGTGGTCTACTGTGAAGTCCATCTACTATAGGAAAATGGACCACCTTAACAACTTGGAGTTCTCTCCTCTCATCTGCATTACCCATTTGAGGGGTCTATGGTTGGTTTGAATGTTGAAGCGAGTTCCAAAAAGGTAGGGTTTTAGCTTATTAAGGTGCCAGACAACAGCAAAGGCTTCCCACTCGATGCCACTCCAATGCTGCGCCCTAGGAAGGAGCTGCCTGCTGATGAAGGCAACTGGCTGATCCTGGCCCAAGTCATTTGCTTGTGACAACACTGCACCTATCCCATGTTGAGAGGCCTCTGTCTTGACAATTACCTTTTTGCTGAGACAGGGGCAGAGAGCTCAGTGCTTTCTTGACAATGTCAAAAGCCTTTTGACACTGCTCAGTACAGATAACTTTTACTGGGCTGCTTTTTGGAGGTCAAGTCAGTTAGTGGTGCTACTATGGGACCATAACCCTTCATGAATTTCCTATATCATCCAGTCAGGACTAGGAAGGCTCCGACCTGGGTCTGGGCCTTAGGAGGCTTCCAAGAGAGGACGTTCTGGTTCTTGGGCTGGAGAGGCTGTACATGGCCGCCACCAACTTGGTGACCCAGGTACACAACAGAGCCCTGCCCTATCTGGCACTAACTTGTCTTGCTAGTTAGGCATGCCTGCTGCAAGGCCTGAAACACTTCCTTGAGGTGGACCAGCTGATTCTGCCAGGTGGAGCTAAATACAGCTATATCATCAAGATAAGCTACACCGAAACTCTCCAGTACTGACTACATGATTCACCAACCTCTGGAAGGTGGCAGGAGCATTCTTCAACCAAAAAGGCATCCCTTTAAACTGAAAGTGGCCTTCAGGTGTGGAGAAAGCAAACCTCTCCTTGGCTCCTGGAGGAAGGACATTCTGCCAATAACCTGATGTCAAGTCAAAGGTGCTCAGATACTTAGCTGCCCCCAACTTGTCAATGAGCTCATCAGCTCTTGGAATGGGGTGGGAATCAGTCTTACTGAGGCCCCTATAGTCCACACAAAGCCTCATCTCAGGTTCCCCCTTTTTGGGTTGTGTTTGGGCACCAGTGTGTTTATTAACGTACACCCTGACCTGCTTTGTGCAAGGTGAATGCATTAAAAGGTAGAAGTGCCAGTGTGCACAGTGGCAAACAGTTTGTGATATATCACACCTTCTATCACCTTGTGGGAGAAAGACCTGGAAACACCAACAATGCTTTAGATTGCAAGAGCGTTCGTGCATTGTTCCACTGTGCTTTTTGCAGTGCAGCATGAACATTGAAAGAGCCCTTTTTAGGTTGGAGGTGTAATGTCTTTTTTCCTGTCCGTCACTCTCAGGTAAAATCTGGTAGTGAGGTACAGTAAACAAAATAATAATGAACCCACACCCTGGAAGAAACGTCCCTGGTGTGGGGGTCCTTAGTTTTTTTTCTATTAAAAAACTCATGCTTCAAGAGTTTATTTTTGGAAAAAAAAAGTTTTAAAAGTTTGGTGTACGTCTGTAAAAACTGACTGTGAACGTACACCAAACATTTTGAATATTGAAAGGAACTGTTGTGATAGTGGTTCCTTTCAAAGTCCACCGGGAAGGTGGACAACTCTAAATTTGGCGATCAAAGTACTTGAAGGATGGTGATGGAAATGTCCTATTCTGTCCTGACGAACTTTACTCAGAACACCAAACTCTAAATAGTCACTACACTTATTACCAACTATGTGCTTTACTAGAACAGGATTACGTAACGTATTGAATAAATAGATCTGTATAGATTAAAAACCAAAAAAAGACTGATGGATCTCTGGCTTATGTTTAAACAGAAAAACACAGAAGACATTAATGAAGGTGTATTAGTGAAGCTGCATCATGCTCAAATTTAAAAGACTCAAAGTCGCAAAAACAGTGTTTCGTGTTTTTGCTGGATTTCACATATGCTGGTTCAGAACAGTAACACTAGCTACAATATGTGTTCTGTAATGAATTATTGTAGAATGGGCCCATGAAACCATCTAGATTATGAGGCGAATTCAAACGTAAGCATAATTAACATGTGAATAAATCCCTCAAATGTTTTAAAAAATAAAGAGCAAAAGCCCTAACATATTAGAAAACTAAGAAGATCGCAACAATATCTTGCATTGAAAATATTACTAAAGTTTTGTGTGAAGCCTCCATGCTTCTAGCAAAAACTGGAAAGCCTCATAAAATAGCTGAAGAGATGATGTTGAATCCCAATAGCATTAAACGCATTCTTTTGAAAATAATGTTTTTCGAGGATCATGATTTTAGTGTCCTGGGTCTCGGGAGCTTTCCTCGTGAGAGTGCGACGGGCAGATGTCGGCACAGATATGTGCTGGTTGGAGGTTCCTTGAGTGACGACAGCTGAGAGGCAGGCCTAGACTGCATCAGAAGAGCGCACGTAGCACTGCACTCAAGCGTGCACAATGAAGTATGCATCTTGACCCAGCTAATTGCACCTGCCTAATTCAACATGAAGCGGCCTTCTGCTCGCTTCTCCGTGGGCATAGACATCCCTCCCCTTTTACAGAGCGAGGCGACCTGCTTGGGGATAGAAGTCTTCTAGTTAACCACAGAACACTCACCCTGCTGGTTGTCCCTCGGTTTAACAAACTACGCTCCAGTGGCAAAACCTTCTCCTACTTGGCCCCTTGATACTGGAACTAGCTTCCTGCACACTTAAGCAAGTGCCTGAATTTTCTCAAGTTCAGGAAACTTCTGAAAACTGAACTTTGTAATAATTGACCGCCTGCTCCCACCTCTATCCCTCTGTCTATAGCGAGGAGATACCCCTCTGAGGGAGATTCCTGCGCTCTAAAAATCCTTAATTCATTCATTCATCCCTTCAAGTGCCAGATTATGAATGGACGCGTACCTGTCCAGGGGGCCAGGTATGTGCCTGCCATTGCCGTCCGATAGCTCAAGTGCACCTATTTGAGAGTTTCAAGGCGAATACTTGTGCCATGAGTTTCTATCACTCAAATTAAAATGGTTGCCAGTGATTAGGAAACAACCGGGCTGTCTCCTTCATTATGCACACTCAAGTGAAGCCTTGGGCTGCGCGACATATGATATTGTGCCGTTCCGAGAGACAGACGCTGTGGTGTCTGTCACAGAGTGAGCTCTACTCAAGTCTGGTGACTGTCTCTCACTCACTCCTTTTCCCTGATTTCCATAGGTTCCTTTAGGGAGTGAGGCATTCAGGGGCGGCAGGGGCTTTGACACGATCTACACGCTCAACACCTGACACGTGGATTCCCATTCTCTTACACTTTTATATCAATTACTCATACGTTTTACCCGAAGCATTCAGGAATCTTTGTAAATCCACGCAGGAAGGGAGAAAGGGGGGGGGGGCACTTGCACCAAACATTTATTTTATTTTTATTTATAAAGTTTTATATAGCGCAAACTTGATCCCGAAGGATATCAGAGCGCTTTACAATTGGAGGCGATTAAATCACTTCCCACCCTATTCCCCTATAAACCCACATCCCACTGTGGAACTAAAAATGCAAAATTAAAACAAAAAAATGTAATAACTACTAACATATTTACAGATAATAAAAAGGAAACAATCTTTATCACAGAAGCTTGGTCCCAACCTGGAACAGATGAAGAAGGACCAATGCAGCACACTTCATGCTGCAGCAGAAATTGGTATCTCACAATCTGGCTTGCTTTCTGAGACCAGCCTGCCAGGGAATTCTAATGGGCTTTGGTGCGCCTGGGTCTTACAGTGACCCCAGCACTTAGAGGATCTGCCCCCTACCCGCCCCTTGAGACCGTCACATGTGAGTAGTTGAGCTTGATTGGTTGGGGTGTCCCCTCCTTGCTGCTCCCCTCACAGAGGGCCTGCTGCCTCCATGAAGCTCCCAAGACACATGTTCAGCTGTTCTTTGTTTTAGCTCCTGTGTGTCAGTGCACCGTGTAAGCACACAAGCATACCCTGCTCTCTCTGGAACACTTACTGCTGAGTCTCTCTCACTCTGCTGTCACTCTCACTCTGCTGTCACTCGCACTCAGCTGTCACTCGCACTCTGCTGTCACTCGCACTCTGCTGTCACTCTCACGCTGCTGTCACTCGCACTCTGCTGTCACTCGCACTCTGCTGTCACTCGCACTCTGCTGTCTCTCACTCTGCTGTCACTCTCACTCTGCTGTCACTCTCACTCTGCTGTCACTCTCACTCTGCTGTCACTCTCACTCTGCTGTCTCTCTCACTCTGCTGTCAATATTACTGGTACATTGTGCCAGTAGCAATAATTTTCCTGTGATGTGCCTTAACACTGAAAGGGTTTGTAGACCTCTTCTAAGTATATCTCCCGATCAGGAAGCATTTGTTCTAGTCTATTAAAATGATATGCAATGTGTATTTTTTTTAAATTATGCACAGCTACTTTTTAATATATATTTCTAGCATATGGCTACCACGATTAGGTGAACACATTTCTTTTTCTCTCCTTCCTTTTATTTTCATATCATTTTTTCTAATAACATAATACACAAAAATGTAAACGAGCACACAAGGCTGCCAAGGCCAGACCTACTGGTTTTGCAATGCTGGTTTTCAGACGTGTGTAAAACAATCTGAGGAACTGTATACACTTCATTATATTTCCGGAATATGTATATGTCTGAAGAAAATGTGTGAATTTGACATGATATAAACTCAATTGGGCATCCTCTTGTACACACATACAATAGTAGAAACCATTGGTTTCAAATAGCATTCAGAAAACAGATCAAGATGTACGGTCACACCAGTGTATGGGTGAGCTCCTGGCCATGTAGTGAGTGTATGCCCAGCAATTGGTAACATACATCATCATAAATCCTTTGACTATCCATAAAGCCAAACTACATCATAAGATAATTAACTTATTTTTTTCTGTAGGATCATACGCGCGGTCAATCCAAAATGAGACAATACAATTTATACACATTAAATAACCTGCAATACTGTATTCTATGTCCCTTTAAGTAGACAACCAAACTGATCATACTATCTAGGGATACACCTGACTAATGACATGGAAATATTAATTGGGGAGAATTGATCGGTGCTTCAAGAGGCAATACTATGAGACATGCAGAAATAGACGGTGGAGGCTGTCTCCTGGAATGGCAGGAGCAACTTCTTTAAGACAAATGTTGAACTTCACCTATATCTGTTTCAGACCTTGACAGATCCTATCCAGCAATGGGAGGGTGAAGAGTTCCTGTCAAAAATCACGAAGTATGTCAGGGGGAGGGAGAGAAACTAAGTGTCTCTAAGAAGATGCTCGTGACCAATTTTAGCAAATGGGGCTAGGGTGTTCTGAACAGTCTAGTACTGCCAAGTGGTGCAACTCCCATTTTAAGGGAGTAGAGTAAGAGATAACTGGAGACTAAGAGGATATGTATGGGTTACACAGAGACAGGCAACAGACTATGGGAACTCCTTGGTTTACCAAAGAAAGACAACCTAATCTATTACTGGAACATCAGAAAGGCAACCCTGGATACCAGAATCAATCTAATATCACCGCTTTTCATCGGCCCAGCGGGGAGTTCATTTTGAGATGGAGATCTGGAGGACCTAGAGATTCATTTCATTTAGCCAAGGTAAATTCTTTTGAAAATGCTAGAAAGTCGTTGAAATGCAATACCCCCTGTGAGAAATTCCTCACTTCACAAGCAGGCGCCACAGGGATTATTCAGCTTAATAAATTGCTCTATTCCACTGTACTGCTGGGCATATCAACACTACAAAGAGCAGAATGAGGTTAGAGAAATCCCACAGGATGATTCAAAGGATATCTTGACATTAAGACCTGTGAAATACAAGTGTCTCCAGTTCAGAGAAAGTCATTATGAGATTATGATTCAATTGTATCTTACCCCTCCAGATGTTGCAGCTCGTATTTTGAGGCAGCTGAATGTTGCTGGAGATGTGGAGGGATCAGTGCTACTCTTCTGGATACAGGGTGGTCCCGCTGAGCCACTGAAAGTTTATGAATTGAAGGTGAAACTGTGCAAAGGGAAGCACATCATCCATTTCGATGATCTGTAGGACTCACTGGTCCCTCATGATTGCCTCCCTGGCCTTTAACTGGTGTGTAAACATCAGGGTACATGTACTGAGAGGAAACTAAAGCAGCTTACAGAGCAGTGTGGGAGAGGAAGCAGAAGAGGAAAAGGGCTGCTGAGCCTCTTGTCTCTTATTTACACATTGGTCCCGCTACTGTCGCAGGAACTGGCTCTGTTTCTGGACTGGCTGGAGGGTGGGCGCTTTTGAAAGGGCATACCACTTATGCCACCACAAAATGGTGAGCATTGCCCGTGAAACTGATGGGTAGGTGAAGCCAAGCTTAAGCAACGAGCCATGGCTTGTCCTTGTTTCAACCGTTTGAGGGTTGCGTCTACTTTTTTCACCAAAGAGGCGAGTCGTATCAAAGGGCATGTCCATTAAGTTTCCCTGAGAAACCCATGCATCAGAGGTAGGCACAGCATCTGATGACCAATGAAGAACTTATGGGCTTTGCTACAGAGTCCACAATATCAAGGCCTGCCTGTAGAACCCGCTGTAATGCGCCTTGCCCATTGTGGATCCCTTCAGCAAAGTTGTCCCTAAGGTGACGAGGGAGGCTTGGCACAACCACCTGTGACATTTACTGCAAGGTGTGGGTGTACCCCCAGACTGCCTGAGGAGAACATTTCTTTCTCACAGTCTCTATATTTTTAGACTCCTGGTCAGAAGGTATTTTGCAGAAACATCCTAGGTTTTGTTTCATAGCGGAGGACCCCATGCCACAAGGCTTTCAGGCCATGGGTGAGTTGAGAGGAAGGTTGGATCCCCTGGAGAAGGTCTATGGTGGTGAGTAATCTATCTAAACAGAACAAGGGTAGAATAAGGTTTCGCCAATGCTGCTTTAACAGGCTTCATCAGAGCTTTATTGAACAGGGGCATGGCCTCTAACTATGAAGCAGTCAGTTGAAGGATTTCTGGCAGCAGGTTGGCCGTGTTTTTTCCATGGCAATTCTAGGACATCCATGACTTTAAGGACTATAGTAAAAGGTGCCTCTTCTACAGATGATCTCCCAAACAGCACTCAAATTCAACCTCCAGAGAGAGGAATATGACACTTCCATTTTGGACAGACAGATAGTCAGCTGTGTCTGTAATGATGGGAGGCAGCAAGTTGGCCACCTCGCTGTTGTAATCTGCACCATGATCAATTTATGCAGCATCTGTATATTGTTCAAATCTGTGTCAAAATATCTTCCATGCGCTGAAAATATTCTTCCCTAGGTCAGGGCCTGGACTGGGATGCAATCTCTGCGCCTGCCTCCTTGAGCAAGTGTGAACAGTTTTTGTTTTTGGGATGGGCTCTGAAGCCAGCACTAGAATTAGTGAAGGGACTACAGAGCCTTGGACACTGGTAAGGCTTTTGCTGGGGCCAGTGGAGTGCTTTGATGAGGACATTTGGAACTAAATGGTGCTGGGGAAAAGCCCACGGACAACACTCCAGTTAGGCATGGGACCAAAGACATTTTAGAGGGAACAGGGGTGCTACGAAAAAGCATCAACATGGCTTGATAAACACCATATCCTGTGCTGCTCCATCGCCACAGTGACCTTGACCAACATCCGGATCAGAAGAAGACTTGGCCACTTGAGGTAGGGAGCTGCGCGGAGACCTATCCTTGGAGCGAGATGGCCCCTGGGTGTCGAATTGCCTGGTCTTCCCCCTTCGTGTGCTTTCTCTTCTTTAATGAACCTGATGAAGGAAGGCCTGGACTTTGAGCAAGACCATGAGCACAAATGACGCCAAGCCCAGCATTTGTCGCATATCCGGACCAAAACGCGTTTTGGCTGCTGCTACTTTATGGACTTTGAGTGCATAAGGCCACATTGGTTGCATTACTTAAATCATTCTTAGGTCACAAGCATCACAGACAGACCTCGTGAGGGTCCTAATTGTGATCTGTCCATGGCAATAACAATTGGGTTTGAAGCCTGACTTTTTAGGTGGAGACGTCCTGCTCAATGCTGCAAAAGCTATCATTATCGTACAAAATTTTTCCATGGAGAGCCGTTCTAGATCCATGCTGAAGGTCCCACAAAATAAGGAATGGACATCAGAGTGTCCAAGTGGCACATTCAGCTCCAGTGATGCCATAGCTGTAGTGGTGTCCAATGCGGAGACAGAGACAAACACCACTTTGAGGATTTTCCCTGATCCAGTCTGGTGGCAGGGTATATTCCCAAGGATGAGGAATCTGCAGATAGAATTATCCATCAGAACTTCCAGAAAGTCATGATTGCTCAGTTCAATATGACAAATAACGTATGTTTTGGTGCTCCTTTTGTCTCCGCTACAGTTACCTTGGCGATGCTCAACGTCTGCAACTCTGGCCATGGGCAAACCCAGTCTTTCCAAAATTATCTGCTTGTTGCCATGTATGGATGTCACAAGGGTCATTGACAGTCACATCTAAGAAGTTCGCAATCGTTTCATTGTCTGGGGAGTAGTGACATCAGGCTCAACCCCATTTTCTTAGCTCACACCTATACCTATGATTGACCTAACACTGCAGATAGAAGGGAAACGAAGGAATAGGTTACTTACCTTGTAAGCCTTTTCATGGAATGTAGTGCTGTAGATTTACATGCTTTGCATACTCCTGCCATCTAGTGTTTAGATTGGACATGTGCAAATAGTGTTTCTTCAAAGAGGTCTTTCGAGTCCCAAGATATAGTGACTCCTCCTATGACTGGTAATGTGCATTGGCTCCATTGTTAAACAGTTTTCTGCATGGCAGGTTAGGATGAATACGGAGCACAGAAAGATAAAGTAGGCGACCATGAAAAGTAAACATCTGCAACCAGAGGCTTCTGGGAAGGAGGGTGGGAGCATGTAAATCTAGAGCACTACATGGCTCAGTAAGTAACATTCTGTTCATGGCATGTGTAGCTGCAGCTTCACATGATCTGCATAGACTGTAAAGCAGTACTTCACTAAAATGTTGGCTAGCTAGAGGATGTTGCAGATGACTGAAAAAGAGTTTGTAGCACCGCTTGGCCAACCTTTAGTTGTTAAAGTACTAGGACGTCCACACCGTAGTGTCTGGTAAACATGTGTGGAGTGGACTAAGTAGCTGCTTTACATATGTTAGCTGTGAAGATGTTGCCAGGGAAGGCCATAGATGCCCCCTTTTGCAAGTGGAGTGCAGTCAGGCTGAAGCAGGCAGTTGCCTTTGGGTTTCAAGTTTGAATACATTTGTCAAGCCATCTAGCTATGCCCTCTTTAGACAGGACGTGGCCTCTTTTTTTTTTTTTTTTTTTTTTAAAGCAAGAAAGAGTTAAAATATATGAAAGGACTTCGTTCAATTAATACAGAGCAAGAGGACAGACTTACCATCTAGATTATGGAGGATCTTCTCTGCCCTCTCTGCCTTGGAGTCTGGCTGTAGAAAGAAGACTGGTAGCTCTATGGTTTGATTAAGATGGAAGGGGGATACCACATTTGCCAGAAACTTTAGGTTTATCCTAAGGTTGATTGTCATTATGAACCTGGAAGAAAGGCTCCGCCAGAGTAAGTGCTTGGAGCTCACTGGTATGCCTTAAAGATGTGATAGCTACAAGAAAGACAACCTTTCAAGACAGGAACTGCAGGGGGCACGAGTGGATGGGTTCAAAACGAGGACTCATGAGACAAATAAGTATTATATGGAGATTCCAGACAGGGAATGAGGTACCCTTGGCAGGAAAACACCCTTGAACCCTTCCATGAAAGCTTTGATAACGAAGACTTCGACCAAGAAAGACTGCTCTCTATTTTGTAAGTAAGCTACAACTAAGCTGCAACTGCACCCAGATGAAGATGTATGGAAGTGTAAGCGAGGCCCCTAGTCTCAAGATGAAAAATATAGCAGACTATGTCTTGGACTGTTGGTTTGACCGGATCTATGTGTGTTGGATGGTAATAGAATTCAAACCTTTTCCACTTAGCCACATAGTAGACCCATGTGGTGGGTTTACGGCCTCTTTAAGGATATACATAGATTCTGAAGGCCTGCATTCTTAAAGTAACCAAATTCCAAGACTTCAGGAGCCAGATGGCAAGACTAAATTGCCTGAGGTTCAGATGTCTGACGGCACCTTAGTTCTGCATGGGAAGGTCTAGCAGTTTTTTGTGGGAAAACACTGACAAGCCTGGAAGGGTAATGAACCAGGGTTGTCTAGCCCAAGTGGGAGACACAAGGATGAGGGCGAGGGACATTTGCTGAAGCTTTGGAACCACGTACGGAAGCAGTGGGAGAGGAAAAAAGGCTTACAGAAAGTCCTTGGCCAGTTATTCCATAGTGTGTTCCCAAGGGACTGTGGGTATGGAAACCTGGAGGCAAACTTTTGGCATTTTGTTTTTTGAACAGTTGCTCAGATATTTACTTCAAGAAACACCCAACAAAGGAATTCCGAGAGTAGGATTTAAGGGCAGAGTCCCCACTTGTGGACTTGTTGCATTATCTTGCTAAGCAGATTGGCATAGTTGTTGTCCACTCCCGGTAGGTACTCCACAAGCAGCTGCATCCTGAGGTGAAGTGCCAATGCCAAAGGGTCTGCACCAGTGCTCGCAGCTGCAGTATGTGTGTACCTCCTGATTTCTGAAAGTAATACATGGCCGTCATGTTGTCTTTCCTGATGAGGACCACCTTGTGTTGAACCCGAAGTAAGAAGGCCTTGAGTGCAAGTTGGATGGCAAACAGCTCTAAGTAATTGATGTGAAAGCCCTGTTGGCGGGGTGCCCACACTCCCTGAATGGTCATATGCTGGAAATGCGCCCCCTCCAAATAAGAGAAGTGGCCATAGTGATGGTCACCTGCAAAACTGGGTCTAGAAAGGCTCAACCCTGCAACAGGTTGTTGCACCACTGCAGAGAGTGGTGGGTACTGGCCTGAACCAACACTAGATCCTTCCTTTGACCCTCTGCTTGTGACTATTGAACTACTAGGGACTCTTGTAGAGGACATATGTACAGTCTTACTTGGCAGACTATAGCAATGCAAGAAACCTTCAAGGAGGTACATTAGTATTCTAACCGTTAAGTGGCGATCTGGCCGAAAAAGAGGCAGTAAGAGCAGGAAAGCTTGGACCCTGTGCTTGGCTTAGGTAAGCATTCCACAGTGGTAGTGTTGAGAAATGCCCCCAGGGAGGTCTGAACGTTGAGGAGGTTGAAGGTGGGACTTGACTGCATTGATAGTGAAGCCTAAATTGTGTAGAAGGTCTATGGTGGCCTGAGTTTGGGAGAGGAACTATTGCCTATTTGCACCCTGTTTTTCAGGTAGGGGAACACTTGGATGCTGCACCTCCTGAGATGAGAGGCTCCCATGGGAAAGCATTTTGACAATACCCTGGGGGCAGGAGTGGGAAGAAAAGAACCTTGAACTGAAAATGCTGGCCTTTTACCATGAACCACAAGTAGCAGCGGTGAGTAGGGTGGATGAGTATGTGGAAGTGGATATCTTTCAGATCGAGAGTGGTCATTAAGTCGCCTCGTTGCAGAAGATGGATGACATCTTATAGAGTGACCATATGAAAGTGCTTAGACAGGATGTACTCATTGGGCATCCTGTGGTGGAGTATAGGCCTGAGGGACCCGTCCTTATTTGGTATGAGGAAGTAGGGGGAGTACACCCCTTTTCTGCAGTGATGTGGTGGCACATGTCCTGTAGCCCCTTTGACAATGAGCACCTGTACTTCCTCATTAAGGAGGCACTGATGTCCTGTGGAAAGGGTGTGTTTGAGAGGTGGGATATTTGGTGGGGGTGATGTGAGCTCCATGCAGTAACCCTGGCATATGATAGAGGAAGCACTAGTCTAGAGTGATTTCGCCTCCTTGTGAGAGAAACCACTGTAATCTTCCCCTGACAGGTGTAGTGTGATAGGGGGAAGGGAGTCACTGCTTTTTGGGGGCTTTCCCTTTGGCCACATATCCTTTGTCTCTACCCCTGGTGTTGTTTCCTCTAAAATCTCTCCTAGCGTAACCCCACACGGACTGCTCCTGCCACCACTGGTAAAGTGTGTCAGGGGAAGTGGGTTTAGCCCCTGTAAACTAGGGCCTACGAAAAGAGCCTCGGGAAGAGGGGGTCTGGAGAGCACCCATTGACTTGACCATGTCAGTGTCCTTTTTAATCTTCTCCAGCATCTGATCAACTTGTGGCCCGAAGAGTTGTTCGCCATAGAATGGCAGGCTTAGCAGGGCTGTTGGACCTTTGATGTGTTGCCAGAGACACAAAGCCAATCTTGGCGCCTAATGAGGACACCGGAAGTAATCCACGTAGCTGCTGTATTAGCTGCATCAGGGGTACATCGGATGGTGAATTTTGATATTTATTTTGCACTCCGATACTAGTTTATGGCCATGCTGTCTATATTGGTCTTGGAGGTACCAGAAAAGTTCCTCCAGCTTGTCCCAGTGGGCTCTATCATAGCGAGAGAGCAATCTGATTGAATTTGCTATCCTCCAGTGAGTGGTCGATTGCACATGGACGCTCTTGCCTGCTGTGCCAACCTTGTTACTCTCTTTATTTAGGGTGGGGCATCACCTGTCCCCTGGGCGCAGGTGCATTTGCGCGCAGAGTGGTCTATCAGGGAGTCCCGCTGCAGCTGGCCATGGGTGTAAGGAGGGTCTGTAGGTGAGGGTTTATATTTTGTGTATACTCTTGGAGCTGCACTATTCAACGCCTCGTAATAGGAGGTAGTGTCAACTGGAGTGAAAGTTTAGCTGGGTAGAAATCTGGATCCGTGTCCCTCAGGGTATCAACATTGTAATCGTGCCACAGGTCATGCCTAGACTGGAGGTCATAGGGGGTCTGCAAGGTATGAGGAACTGTCCCCTCTGTAAGAGGAATGTGGGGAACCTTCAGAAGATGGTGGAGGTGGCCCATATGATAGTGGCACTAGGGGGAGGAGGAGTTGGAAATGCAAGACGATGGTTTGGGAGTGGGTTGTTGCCCCTGTGCTGATGCTTCCTATGCTTGAGGGGAAGTGCAGGCCTAAAGACAAGCTGGTCCTCGAAGGTGAGTTTCTTCTTCCGTGCAAGAGTATCTTGTGGCTTAAGTGGAGGCTTCATTGAGATTTTACCAGTCAATGGGTGCATAAAGATTCATTTTTGTCACGCATCAAGCTCTTACTGGAGACACTGGAGTATTAACTGCTTTAGATCCTCAGACCATGCAGTTGGCGGGGTCTTAGAGCTGAGCAACTCGATGTTAAAGCAGTCTTCTGGCTTATTCGCGCCAAGCTGGTTTCGGTGCGGATTGATGTTTCAAAGTCTAAGTGGCTTCAGTGCCAAATTTGGTGAGGCGTCAAAGCCGACAGAGGTTTGTGATGCATTTTCGGCGCTGGTGGAGGAAGTACTGTCAGATCAGAGGCTTTTTGGCAGTGCTGACATGGCCAGCAGGCAGCGGTGGACCAGAAGCCTGTTGCTTAGTCTCTGGTCTCCACACCGACCCCCGCTGGGGCGGTGCTCACCTGTGCACGATGACTGTACAACCGGCATATGGGAGGTGGTACTCGTGGTCGAAGACTTCGAGACCTGCTGCGCCTTTGGATTCTGTTTCTCCTCTGCTGTTGATTCGGACTGGGAGCTGGGCTCGGGGCTGGACTGTACAGGCTGGGCTGCAGATAGGCCTACCTCTGGCTCCTCTTCAATATAATTTTCTCCAGAAGATGTCAGGGGTGTTGCCACTTTCGGTGTGCTCCATCCTGCATCAAGCAAGGCGTCGATCCACGCGAGACCTCAGGGTCATCTTGGAGTGGAAGGCAAGGCAGGTCAAACATGCAGCCTTGTCATGTTTAGGGAAAAGGTAAAGGTTGCAGACTTGGTGGGGGTCGGTCCAAGGGTGTTTGGAGTGAAATTCGGGGTAATATTCCATCACTGTTGGATCATCGTTAAAGTGAAGAACTGAAGACAAGGCGCAAAGTACCGCAAGTGGCCGGGCTCAGAGAACAGGCATCGAGAGAAACCTGCCCGTCGATCCTCACCGATGTAGCAACCAGAAGAGCCCAACCAAAGAAAGTTTTTCTGTGCTAACAGGAGAGGAGAGGCAAAGAAGTCTGGTGCCGAACACCACGAGGCATCGAGCAGGAGTTTGATCAGTAACATGTCCACACTCAACTGCGGGAAAAAAACAATCTAACAGTGGGGAAGATGCCCATGTGCACCACCGGTCATAGGAGGAGTCACTATACCTTGTGACTCACATGACTTCTTTGAAGAAAAACAAGTTGAACATGTCAAAGCCCAAAACTAGAAGGCAAGAGAATCCAAAGCATATGTATTTATGGCAACATATACCACAAACATATGATAATCTCATTGAGGAAGATATCCTAATGACAGAGATTAGTACTGAGGCTATGACTAGGTTCTCAGATGATTCTTGCTTGGAATGGAATGCCCTGGGTCTCTCTCTGAATCTTTCACCACGATTAGGATGGTATTAACAAGAGACCCTTTTTGACACTCCTTCGACTTGAAATGATCTGTTAATTTCATCCCAGGACCCAAACACTACCTGTGCTTCAGAATGTTTGGGCAACCTCTAAAAAATATGTATCACGTTGGGATGCATGCCTTTCCAAAGGGGCACCGACGATCAGGTGTGGTCAATCCAGAACACGACCCTGAGAATAGTAAAGGCAACACAAAAGTAGAGAATGATTCAGACACTAAACTTTAAGTATATTGTTAAATCTGAGGTAAAGTTCTGCATCCAGATGCTCTTTTGGAAGTCAGCTTGTGCACGAGAGGTATCAGTTTGTTGTCCTGATTCACTGTAGCAATAACTAACAATGTTTCGTTCCGAAGAGTCAAGAATAGAGATGGAACAAGAATACAGTGGCTATACACTATGTCCCTTCTTGCACGTGGGGATAATGTCTGTACCTGACCAATTTAGCATGAGATGTCCTAAAGGGTTGCACAGGGTAATCCGGTGGCAGGAACTTTATCTGGGCCTGGAGATTTTTAATCCGTCTGGAAATGTATAGCTTCCACACACACAAACACCCAAATCTGCAGAGACAAAATTTGGGGAGCAAACTATTACTTTTCTAGAGAGTCTGATTACAAAGAGATGAATAAATACTTCTGCCAGGATACTGGACCTTGGTTGGCACTAGGTGGCTAATAAGCTTTTGCTCCATTGGCAGTAATGTGATGGAGCCATAGTTCTGTGGCACGGTGTGGAAGGCATTCCATGTAGTCACTTCAAAATATTTTTGTGAAACCAGTCATACTGTCACCCTCCTAGCACGTCCTCCAAACTGCTTAAGAACTGCCTTCACAACAAAATCTTCTCTAAAAAGAGCTCATTTAAAACATAAAACAAATTGAAGCCTTCCACGCACAAGCAGACCTTTGTGAGCATTAACTTAATTAACTCACCAGATGCCACACATGGATCCTATTTATTCCACCTACCTGGCAGGCATTGGTGATCCAGTGTTTCCGATTGTAAAGGGGTACTGTATAATTATTTTGCTTTCTCGCCTTCCCTTGTGGGGATGCTATTAATTGCTGTGTTGGTTTTGATGAGGCTGCAAAAGAGTGTGCACCTCCCTCTGCCACAACTGCCATTTAGGACAGGTTTCAAGTGTACTACATACAGCCAGCAGCTCATGACAGCTGGTCACCACAAGGCTTGTGTCTCATTTCTGGCACACAGTGGATTCTTGTTCCTAGTACTGGAATCCAACTTTGTAGAGGAAACATCTTTAGTCAGTATCCAAGAAGGGCCGATGTGATCGACTCTATGGATTTATGTTTTCAAGGTAAGAGGGATTTCTTAATCAGGATAGTTACGGGATGTAAAGGTTTTCTTGGTAGGAGGGATTCCTTGCTTAGTTTAGTCACAGAATGGGAAATGCCTATAATATCATTGAATACGTTGACTTTCCTAATCCTGCCTGTCCTTTTTGCCAGTTTAAGGAGTAAGTACCACTCCTGAAAAATGTACTGCGATGTAAGACTTGGAGTCCTGTGGTGACTGGCCACCTTGTTATGCCTATCCTGGTTCAAACTGAACCACATTAGGCCGCTCTGGCTAAAATGATCCACAGAATAGGCTTTGAGTGTCCTGAAGTTGCTCCTGGAAGCATATCCCCTGAAAGAGGTCCATTGCATCAAAGGTTGAGTTTGTCTCTCTCCAGTGGCGCTGAATGGAAAGCAATAAGGCAGACTGAATATTGGCCAACAAACGAATGGCTAAATTAATCCATTCAAGCATCAAGAGTGTGAAAAGCCCAGATGGCAGGGAGACAGGATATTAAGAAGACATATGTCAGTTGCTGAGATCCTCCTACGAGGAGCTCTGTGGAGAACAGGTGGCTGAGGAGAAAATAGCTACCTTTCCAGACTACTCCTTCTCCAGGCAGAATCTCTGAAGGAGCCCATAGTGGGGATTTCTAAACTGAAATTAACAAAGGGGGCTGGCGGCTCCCCTGTGCTATGGGGGACAGCTTTGACCCCTACTGACCTCTTTCATTAATTTGTGGAAAAAGCTAGTGTCAAACTCGGCAGGCAACAATCTCTCATCTCAGTCACCTAACACCCCTGGGGAACGATCGGGTTATATGTAGCTCTTAGACCACTCAAGTTCTGTTTAATTTAGATGTAAAACATTTTATGGACAGCTCAGCGCTGATAAAAATAGCAAGGAAGATGGTTAAAGAGTATATCCGACCTGGGCAAGCACTTGCATTATACATAAGGCAGGGATCTGTAAATAGCTCATGAAGGCCACAAGAAATGTGTTTAGACGGTTTATCCTAACTATGCTTGATGCCTTAATCTAAAACTCAAACTAGGTTTTATTCCATATCCAACTCTGACCTGCATATGGTCTGGCAGAGCCAGTGCTTTATTTGTAAAACAATAAGTGCCAGGACCTAACGTTTTGCTCACAAGCTTGCGGACACCACTTCAAGCACTGGGGTACCAAATACCAAGCCTGCGTAGTCTTTATTTCAACACATGTCTCTGTCATCCACCACCAGACACTCCTTGCCCCTTTATTTCACTCTTGCACATTCTTTTTAGTCCCTACTTTCTCCCGTTACCACTGGTTTTCCGTTGTTCTCTTCCTCTTTCTATCCCACATTTGCATTTTTCTCTCCCTTGCTCTGGGTGAAGGTCTGGTGAGTAAGAAAACAAATTACTTACCTGTAACTTTGGTTCCCCAGTATTGGTAACTTTCATAGATTCCCATGCTTTTGTATCATTCCCCGTCGTCGGAATGGGAGTCTCGGTAACAAAATAACATAGCAGTAGGTACAAAAGAGACAGAAAAAGGCCTAGGCCTCATTCCCTTTTGTAGCATATCCGCCTCTTTTTATAAAAGAGACCAAACTAAGCAACAGCCAATCAGAAGTGCCTCACCCCATAGAACCCTCCTGAGGGAACCTCAGAGCCTCAGATTTTCATAGCCGTCGGGGAGGCGGGAGGGCGCATTGGAATCTATGAAAGTTACCAATACTGGGGAACCAAAGTTACAGGTAAGTAACTTGTTTTCTTGCCCCAGTATTGGAACTTTCATAGATTCCCATGCTTTTGTATCAGAGTAGCAAGTAGTCGGCAATAAAAAATACATTTTGTGGCATATACATTGCAATAGCCATCAGTACATGAGAGAAACAAAATGTGCAGAAAAAGGAAGGTGTGATAGAAAGGAAAGCTCACCAATTAGTGGAAGAGGTTCCTCAGGACTGCCTGGTCCTCCTGTGTCAAGGATTCCAAGCAGTAATGTTTTTTAAAGGTGTGCACACTGCTCCAAGTCGAAGCCCTGCAAATGTCTCTGATTTGCACTCCCGCGAAGAGAGCTGTTGAAGAAGCCACCGATCTTGTGGAATGCGATCTAATTCTGCTGGTCAGCGGCTTACCCGCTGTCGAATGGCAATGGAGAATGGCACTGGAAATCCATCTCGCAATACTTTGTTTTAAAAGAGGGAGGCCCTTGCGAGGACCACCAAAAGCAATGAACAATTGGGAAGATTTACAAAATCCTTTGGTGCGATCTAAATAAAATTTTAAGCATCGTTGTACATCCAGAGAATGCAGTGACCGCTCCGCTGGTGAGGAAAGAAAGATTTAAGAATAAGTGGCTCATTCAGGTGAAAGTTCGAGGCACTTGGGTATGAACCTCAGATTAGTTCTTAAGATTACTGTATTCCTTTTGAATTGGAGAAACGGTTCCTGAATTGTGAGAGCCTGCAACTCCCCAATGCGTCTCGCTGATGTGAGGGCAAGAAGGAGAGCCAATTTCCATGAAAGGAATTTCATGTCCGTTCGATGTATTGGTTCAAATGGGTCTTTCATGAGCTGTGTGAGGACCAAATTCAGTTGCCAAGTAGGAGGCGGAGGCCTCACTGGGGGATAGACACGGAACAATCCTTTAAGAAACTGTTTAATTATCCTAGAAGACCAAAGAGAAGGTCCAGACGCAGAACGTCTGTACCGAGAAATCGCTGCCAAGTGAACTTTTATGGATGAATGGGCCAGTTCAGTCTTAGCTAAGGACAAAAGATAAGGCAGAAGGTGATGAGGTTGAGAAGAGAAAGGGTCAACACCTTCTTTCCTGCGCCATATGCAAAATCTTTTCCATTTGAAACGGTAAGTCTTATTCGTGGAAGGAGCTCTAGCCTGGGAGAGAATCCCTCTTATTTCATTTGAGATGGGAAGGTTCATGAATTCTCGCTGCTCAGGAGCCATGCTGTCATGTGCAATCAAGCTGGATCCGGATGCCAAATTTGCCCCTCGGACATTGTGAGAAGGTCCGGGATGGTTCGCAAGGGAAGAGGAGGAACAAGCGACAACAGATGGAGTTCCGTGAACCAGAACTGTCTCGGCCAAGCAGGGGCTATCAAGATCATCTTGCATGGCTCTACCTTGATTTTCCTGATAAGCCGCGGGATCATTGGAATGGGGGAAAGGCATAAACAAATGCCCCTGACCAGGCTATCGAAAGTGCATTCCCCAATGATCCTTGATGGTAAAGCCTGCTTGCATAAGACCGGCATTTCTTGTTGGTCGGTGTGGCAAATAGATCTATTGAAGGATTGCCCCACTGTTGGAAAACCTTGTCCAGAACTCGCTGGTTCAGTTCCCACTCGTGACTGACTGAGGATAGCCTGCTTAGTCTGTTGGCATATACGTTTAAGATCCCTGGCAGATGTTCCGCCTGCAGTGACATCCCGTGAAGGATCGCCCATTCCCAGATTTCTTGAGCTTCCTGAGATAACGGGAGAGACCTGGTTCCTCCTCCTTTGTTTATGTAATGCATGGCCGTGGTGTAGTCCGTCCGGATGAGAACCTTCGAACCTCCTAGTCGAGGAAGAAAAGCTTGAAGAGCCAGTTTGACTGCCCCGAGTTCCAAGAAATTGATGTGAAGCAGACGGTTCTGAGGTGACCAATGTCCACTGACATGCAGATCCTGCAGTACTGCCCCCAGCCGTCCAATGATGCATTCATCGTCACAACCTGAGGAGATGGATCGCTTAGGAAGGATAGACCTTGGTATAAGTTCTCCTGCTTTGTCCACCACAAGGCAGCTTTTCTCATTGCAGAGGGTCACTTTGTCGTGAACGAACCGTGAATTTGTCTCCACTGGATGTCCAGCTGCTCCTGAAGAGGACGCATCCTCAATCTGCAGTGTGGAATCAGAGCAATGCATGAAGTGATCACTCCTAGCAGAGATTTGTAACAGCGTACTGAAAGATACCTTCTTCTTCTTAAGGCTAGCGCCATGGTTTGCAGTTTTTCCTGCCTCTCCAAGGTTGGGAAAGCTATTTTGAGATTCAAGTCCAAGATGGCCCCCAGGAAGCGTGCAGTGCTGGACGGAAGCAGAGATGATTTCTACTTGTTTAGAGTGAGACCCAAATTCTGAAAAAGGTTTGTACATGCGTTGACCGCTTCCCTCGTGGCCCCCCTGGACGGAGTCTTCAGCAACCAGTCGTCCAGGTAAGGGAAGACTTGAATGTGATTCTTCCGTAGAAACGCTGCCACTGGTGCCAGCACCTTGGTGAAGATTCTCGGGGCTGAGCGAAGACCAAAGGGTAAAACCCTGAATTGAAAGTGGCTCTTGGCTACTGTAAATCGTAGAAACCTTCTGTGTGCCGGGTGAATCGGTATGTGAAAGTACGCATCTTCGAGATCGAGCGTGGCCATGAAATCCCCTGGATTGATGAGACGTAGTATGGCTTGAAGTGAGACCATCCGGAAAGACAGGGAGACGAGATAGGTGTTGAGCTCCCTGAGATCTAAAATGGGGCGCCATTTCTCTAACGTCTTCCTTATCAGGAAGAACCTTAGAATCCTTCTCCTCTTTGAGCGGAGGGAACCGGCTCTATAGCACCTTTCAGGAGCATCTGATGAACTTCGAGCCGCAGAAGACGCAGATGTTTTGATGGGATGGCGGCCGGGGGCTTGGATGGTGGGATTTGTGTAAATTCCAAAGTATGGCCCTTTCGAATGATGTTTAGCACCCAACGGTCTGATGTTATCTTGGACCAATTCTGAAGGTATTGAGATACCCTACCTCCTACTGATGATCTTGCGGAGGAGGGCACAGTAGGAAGAGCCAGGAGGCCGCTATTGCCTTTTGGACGTATCACGTCCTTGGCGAGTTTGCTTTCCTCTATTATTAGATCTTGAGAAATTCGAGGACTGGTCTTGTCTTTTCTGATAAGGCTGGCGGTACTGTTGCGAACCTGATCCATACGATGAGTACCGTTGCTGCTGGTAAGAGCCTCTGTACGTGGTACTCTTGCCTCTGGAACCTCTGAATGGAGCTTTACGGTACTGAAGCGTACCCAGAGACCTAGCTGTTTCGGAGTCCTTTTTAATATCCTGGAGAGTGTCATCTATAAACTTTCCAAACAGTGCCTCTCCATCGAAAGGTAGATCCAGGATCTTATTCTGGATTTCAGGTCTGAACCAAGTCGCCTTGAGCCATCCCTGGCGGCGAAGGACTGCAGTACCCGCCAATGAACGAAAGGCTATTGTGGCGATGTCCATGGCACAGTCTATAATTTCCATTGACGTTGCTTCCCCCTCTTGTAAAATGTTCTTCGCCTCTATTTTTGATTCTGGAGGAAGTTGATCCAAATGTGGCGAAACGTCACACCATAGTAGGCGATCGTACCTGCCCAATATTGCCAAGGCATTTGCTGCCCGCACCAAAAGACTAGCCATTCAAGAGAACCTCTTCCCAGCGTTGTCTAACCTCCTGCCTTCTTTATCTGGAGGAGTTGTCAAAGGAGCTGAAGGGTTGCGTGACTTCCTCTGTGCCGCTTGAGAAATTACCGAGTCCGGTTTTGGGTGTCCCGTCAAAGACGCCGGACCATCCTCCGGTGCTTTGTATTTCTTGTCGAGGCGCGGTAGTACAGGGACCACCATCGCTGGATTCTTCATTGCTTGAAGGCCTTCCTCCCAAACATGTTGGACAATAGGGATAGATCTAGTAGTCTTTTTATAAGGCTCTTTAAAGTCATATAAAAACATTTGGTGGCAACAGAAGGCATTGGTAGCTTGAATCTGCTAGCCGCTCTCTCCATCAGCTTATGGAACCCCCTATATCCACGGGCGGGGAGTCCACCGGATCCGGACATGGTGAAGCTCGGTCTGGGATGACATACTCATCCCATTCTACACCTTGATTAGGTCTGCCATCAAAGTTTTGGTCCTCATCCGAGGAATCATCATGAGTGTCCAGTGGTATCGAAAGTACCTGTGGAACCGGTGACGGCGGCAGAGATATCACCTGAGCCGGCAATTCTGGAGAAACCATTGCAGGGGCCGTAGGGCTTGCGTAGTCGGAACAGCAGCAGGCTGCGAACATCTAGATTTGTAATCCTGCAGCATGTTGTGGAGATCCTGCAAGAGAGAAGATGTTACAGACACCATGTCTTGCCTCGAATACTGTTGTGGTTGGGCAGAATGATGATACCCACATTCCTGTCGGTATTCCCCTTCGGAATCCGTCTCCTGGCATTTAACCAGAAGCTGAGATGGACTGTTTGCATATCCATATGAGTCCTGATCGTCATCGTCTGAGTCGTCGTCATCCTCCTCTAACAGCAGAGCTGGAGGCAAGGGGGTAACTCTCCTAGGAGACGTCATGTCAGGTGTAATCCGTCTCATGGAAATAGTGATTCTTTCCGTCGACGACAGAATCGTCAACGATCCCGTCGACAATGGAGTTGCCGTCATCGTTGACAGAGTAGACTTCGTCGACGAACAAACAATCGACGACGAGATGGCCGTCGACGCTCCTGCTGTCGTCGTCAATGTTGTCGTCGTCGAAGCCCTAGGCGCCGATACTGTCATTGTCACCACTGTCGACGAACTCCTCGTCGCCGCTGCCGTCGTCATCTTCGTCGACGTCGCTGCAGTCGTCGACATCTTCGTTGACGTCGCTGACACTGTCGTCGCCGACTCAGTCATCGTGGACGTTCCCGTCGACGCCGATTGTGCCGTGGACGAGCCCGTCGACGGTACCATTTTCGGCTTAGGCTTAAGCGTCTTCGTCGACGAAGCCTTCGTCAACGAAGCCTTCATCTGCGTCGCCAACTTGGAACTTCTGTCAGACTTCCCAGAAGACTGAGAAGAAGGTTCTTTTGAAGGCTGGATCAGTCTTCATCCCAGAAGAAGGTGTAGATGGTCCTTCCTTCTCACCATGGTGAGGAGATTCGACCGGACCCTGGCTCTCAGACTCTCTGGGGGTCTTTTTTGAGGCCTTAAATGGACGCTCCATAGAAGGTGAAGGGGAAAGCCTACCCCTTTTGACTGACCTTCCTGTAGATGAGGCTGAAGAAGAGTCTTCACTGTCACTGGAGACTGTGTCCTTTCTGGACTTCAACTTCTGGAGCCAGGTAAGAAGCCTACCCTCACGATCCCGGAGGGTCTTGGTAGAAAAGGTGAGGCAAATCTTGCAGTCCGCAGCCTTATGATAAGGATAGAGGCAATATATACAATCCTATGCTCAACAATCTTTTCTTGCCACAGGTGGAACATGGCTTGAAAAGGGCCTTCTTCTTCTCCTTATCAGACATTCTGGAAGGGACTGCCAACAATCCTGAAGAGAAATCCTGAAGAAAACTTCTGAAAGAGTAGAGATTGAGCAGAGCTCAAAGGAGACTCCTTAAGCACAACGTGCGGTAGAACATCTGAGGCTCTGAGGCTCCTTCAGGAGGGTTCTATGGGGTGAGGCTCTTCTGATTGGCTGTTGCTTAGTTTGGTCTCTTTTATAAAAAGGGAATGAGGCCTAGTCCTTTTTCTGTCTCTTTTGTACCTACTGCTATGTTATTTTGTTACCGAGACTCCCACTCAGACGACGGGGAATGATAGAAAAGAATGGGGATCTATGAAAGTTCCAATACTGGGGCAAAAATAAGTTCTGGATCCCGAAATTTTCTCAGCGAGCCCCACCTGCAACCACAGGGTAGCCAGTAAATCTCTAGCTAATCTTGTGTGTATTTATAAAGGCTGCTTCACACACTTTTTGCCGGATTTAAAGGTTGCTGGTGACTGAAAATCCTCCTTTTTCTGGAGGAAATGCTAAACAAGGAGCAACAGCAGACTTCCCCCATCAAAGATAGTAGGCTGCAGTAAATTGGGAAAATAGATTGTAATTTTGTATTGAACATTACCTCCAGAAATTAGAGGCGTTTTAGTCCTCAGGTCATTCTAAAACTGGCCTGATATCTTTTGGGTGTGGATTTAGACATACCGTAGAATTACATGGCTTAAACTAAATTTTCCTCAATTTGCACTCAGCATGTGTGGTGGTCTCAGCTGTATGTTTCCAATATTCAGTTAAAAAAGTCCTTGAATACTGGGCTTAAATACTTAGAGGGCGAAGCAGCTGCCTTTCCATTAGGATCCCCTGCTCACCTACCAGACGCACAAGTTACTACTTGTGTAACGATATATCTGTAAGAGACATTAGTTAGTATTAGATTCCTTACCTTAGAATATCCCCAGGCGTCAGACTGGATCCGGAAACTTTTGCGTAGCAGTACCCTTGCGTGTCGGTAGGCGTCGTCTGCGGCTCCGCGTCCGTCGTGGGCGCCGTGATGACGTCGTCGGAGTACTTAGACGCCGCCTCCGCGTGCTGACGTCTGTTCAAAAACAATTCCCAACAGGTATTATGTAAAGACAATTTCAGAAATGTATGCAATATGCATTACAAAGAAGGAAGAAACAAGGAGTCAATTGATTTTAAGAGAAGGTAGTATTATTTACCAAGAGGCAAGGGGAAAGATCTTTCATATGTCAATACAGTTATAACAGCACTGTACAGAACGGATCTTATGACAACCCAGTGACACTTGGTGCAAGGTGCTATATACAATTGGTGATAGTGAATGTGCAAGTGCTAAAAACAACAGCATTGGCGACGCATTGACCAAAGTATTTACATCAAATAATGGCTCCGAAAGACAAGTTGTAATCACTTTAAACACAGTTATTTATACAGGAGCACAAGACGTGATATGCGTCGTATAATTCAAGCTGTACGGTCGACGGCGTTTCGATCCCCTTTAGTCGGGATCGTCATCAGGACAGGGTTGTCGATGAAAACAGTGAGTTATACCCAGGTAAACGAACGTGGGTAGTTGAAGTCCGATTAGTCACTCAATGATCGAAAACTGATCGTTGCTTTGGTCTGACCAGCGGGCGGGTCTTGCTGTGCCTGACTTAAACAGGACGGGAGAGGCAAGCGGAGCTCTTCTGGCGGGTGGGCTGCAAGCAATGAACGCACGTCTTGTGCTCCTGTATAAATAACTGTGTTTAAAGTGATTACAACTTGTCTTTCGGAGCCATTATTTGATGTAAATACTTTGGTCAATGCGTCGCCAATGCTGTTGTTTTTAGCACTTGCACATTCACTATCACCAATTGTATATAGCACCTTGCACCAAGAGTCACTGGGTTGTCACAAGATCCGTTCTGTACAGTGCTGTTATAACTGTATTGACATATGAATGATCTTTCCCCTTGCCTCTTGGTAAATAATACTACCTTCTCTTAAAATCAATTGACTCCTTGTTTCTTCCTTCTTTGTAATGCATATTGCATACATTTCTGAAATTGTCTTTACATAATACCTGTTGGGAATTGTTTTTGCTTACACGATACACCCATCCCAACGAGGTCTATGGGTTTTCTCCTGTTGTTCTTATACGACGTCTGTTCTTAGACACAGCTTTTCCGCGCCAGAAATGCAGAGCCATGTTAAAAACCAACACTGGTGCCATTGAAACTAGGGCCCTGAAAGGGGGTAACCCTAACCCTAGATATCGGTTCGCAGAACGGGGAGGATGGGTGGGTCGGTAAGGAATCTAATACTAACTAATGTCTCTTACAGATATATCGTTACACAAGTAGTAACTTGTGCATCTGAAAGAGACACGTTAGTATTAGATTCCTTACCTTAGAATAGATACCCCAGCAATACCAACCCCGGTGGTGGGTCTGCGAACCAATAATCACACCAGAAAGTCCTGGATGACAGAACGGTCAAAGAAGCCATCCCTCCGGACATGGCTGTCCAGGCAGTAGTGTCTTGCAAACGTGTGCAGTGATGCCCACGTAGCTGCCTGACAGATGTCTTGTAAGGGCACCCTCTGGCCCAGGGCAGTTGTAGTCGCCGTGGCTCGGGTGGAATGAGCCCGTAATCCAACAGGGGGCTCCTTTCTAGCCAAGGAATAGCATGCCTGGATACACAAGATGATCCACCGGGAGATGGTCCTCTTGTGCACCGCTTTCCCCTTCTTAGCGCCCACATAACCAACAAAGAGTTGGTCATCCACCCGGAACTGGCGTGTGCGATCCAAGTAAAATGAGAGCGCACGTTTTGGGTCCAGACGGTGGAGCCGCTCTTCCTCTTTAGAGGGATGCGGTGGCGGGAAGAAGGTTGGCAAGGTGATAAGACTGCCCGATGTGGAAGGCCGTGACAACCTTGGGCAGGAAAGATGGCTTAGTACGCAACACCACTTTGTACGGATGGGCAGAAAGGAAAGGTGGAGTACAAGAAAGGGCCTGGAGCTCACTCACTCTCCTGGCAGAGGTGATGGCAACCAGGAAAGCAGTCTTCAGAGTTAGAAGGCGGAGAGGACAGTTGTGAAGTGGCTCAAAAGGAGCGCACATCAGAAATGTAAGAACCAGGTTCAAGTCCCACTGAGGCATCACAAACGGAACAGGAGGGAATGTGTGAGTGATGCCTTTCAGAAATCTATTTACAATAGGGGACTTGAACAAAGAAGGTTGATCAGGCAGCCTCAGAAAGGCTGAAAGGGCAGAAAGATAGCCCATGATAGTGCCCAGAGCAGAGCCCTGCTGGGCAAGAGAAAGAAGGAAGAGAAGAACCTCAGAAAGAGGGGCAGCAAGAGGATCCACAGCCTTTGCTGTGCACCATGCCACAAATCTGTTCCACCTGCAGGCGTATACCGACTTTGTGGAGGGACGCCTGGCTGCTAGAATGACGTTACAGACTTCAGGAGGCAAGTCAAATGGCCTCAACTGTCGCCGCTCAATCTCCAAACATGGAGGTGGAGACTGGACAGGTTAGGGTGGAGGACCGTCCCCTGCTGCTGCGACAGAAGGTCCTCCTGAAGAGGCAGACGAACTGGGGGATTGACTGACATACTGAGTAGCTCGGGATACCAGTACCTTCGAGCCAAGTCCGGAGCCACAAGTATGACTTGGGCCCGGTCGCGCTTGATCTTCTTCAGCACTCTGGGCAGAAGTGGTATAGGCGGAAAGGCGTACAGTAGACCGCAGCTCCACTCGCGACGAAAAGCGTTTCCGAGCGAGTGACGCCTTGGAAATTCCAACGCGCAGAACTGATGACATTGCGCGTTCTCTTCGGTGGCGAATAGATCTAACCAAGGCTCTCCCCATTGCTGAAAGAGGCCTTGCGCCACGTCCGAGTTCAGACGCCATTCGTGATCCATCATGCACCGACGGCTGAGCTCATCCGCCCTGGCGTTCAGAGAACCTGCCAGGTGTTGAGCCACCAGTGTCACACCCTGGCGTTCCAGCCATTGCCAGAGGCGCAGAGCCTCCTGGCAAAGGGTCCACGACCCCACCCCGCCCTGTTTGTTGCAGTACCACATGGCGGTGGTGTTGTCCGTGAACACCTGCACTACACTTCCCCGGACAGAGGGGAGGAATGCTTTCAGTGCTAGACGAATCGCCCGTAACTCCAACAGGTTGATGTGGAGCCGGGCCTCCGCCGGAGACCAGAGGCCTCTGATCTCCGCCTCTCCCATGTGGCCTCCCCAGCCCTGGAGGGATGCGTCCGTCACAACTACGTGCTCCGGTTGGGGAAGGGAGAGGGATCTGCCGCTGACCCAATCGCGGTTCGCGAGCCACCACTGCAGCTGTCTCGCAGTGCCCTCCGAGATCAGGACGTGGTCGGATAGGTTGCCCTGATGCTGGGCCCACTGAAACTTCAGGTCCCACTGCAGAGCCCGCATCCGCCACCTGGCGTGATGCACCAGCAGGATGCAGGAGGCCATCAGCCCCAGAAGCAGCCGCGTCAACCTGACCGAGACCCGGGATAACGGCTGAAAGATGGGAAACAGAGACTGAATATCCCGGACCCGCTGTTCGGGTGGATAAACCCGAAACCGCGCCGAGTCGAGAACCGCTCCGATGAAAAGGAGCTTCTGAGAGGGGCACAGGTGTGACTTCGGCACATTGATGGAGAACCCCAGCCGGTGCAGGAGATCTGCCGTAGTCTGGAGGTGGCTGACGACTGTCTGGGGCGAGCCCGCCTTCAACAACCAGTCGTCGAGGTAGGGGAAGACTGAAACCCCTAACCTGCGCAGATGAGCTGCGACCACCGCCATCACCTTTGTGAACACCCGTGGGGCGCTGGTAAGGCCGAAGGGGAGCACGGTATCCTGAAAGTGCTCGTGGCCAACCGTGAGCCGCAGGTAGTGCCGGTGGGCCGGCAGGAGGGGGATGTGAAAATAAGCGTCCTGCAAGTCCAACGCTACCATCCAGTCTCCTGGGTCCAGGGCAGCTAGGACCTGAGCCAGTGTCAGCATCTTGAACCTCTCCTTCCGGAGGAAGCCGTTGACATTCCTTAGGTCCAAGATAGGGCGTAGACCCCCTTTGCCCTTCTTGGGTACCAGAAAGTAGTGGGAGTAGCAACCACACCCTACTTCTGGCCCAGGAACGCGCTCGATGGCCCCCTTGGCCAAGAGGGCCGTAACTTCCTCCTGCAGAAGTCGCAAATGATCCCCCGATACACGGTGGTTCTGCGGTGGCATGGCTGGAGGAGTCGCCTCAAAGGGGAGGGAGTAGCCCCTTTGGACGATCTGCAGCACCCACCTGTCCGAAGTGACGGTGCGCCAGTGGAGGTGGTGATGGCGAACCCTGCCCCCCACTGGCGTCACATGGGCCTGAAAGCACGGACTAGGAGGGTTTTGAGGCGGATGCTGCGGGGGAAGGTGTGGACTGACCTCGCCGTTGTCCCCGACCGCCGGGACGGCGGTTCCCACGGCCGCCACCGCGTTGGGTATTACCCAGCGGAGCGTGGCTGGCAGCACGTGTGGGTACACCCCTTCCGTGGCCACGAAACGAATGAAAGGCAGCCGATTGCTGGCGCGGGGCCGAGAGGCCCAAGGACTTGGCCGTAGCCCTGGAGTCCTTAAAGCGCTCAAGCGCATGGTCTGCCTTGTCGCCAAAGAGGCGACGGCCATCAAACGGCATGTCCATCAAGGTGTTCTGGACATCGGCCGAAAAGTTGGCGGACCTCAACCAGGCGTGACGTCTGACCGCCACCGTCGTTGCCATCGCTCTACCCAGTGAGTCGGTGGTATCCAGCCCACACCGTATAGAATATTTTGCTGCATCCCAGCCCTCCACAAAGGCTTGGCCTCGTTTTGCCCGTACCTCCAACGGGCACTCTGGCAGCACTTCCGCAACCGTATCCCACAGAGAGTGGGTGTAGCGGCCCAAGAGGCATGTGGTGTTGGAAGACCGCAGTCCCAAACTAAGTGACGAGAAGATCTTTTTGCCGTACTGCTCGTACCTCTTGGATTCCCAGTCCGGCAGTGCAGACGGGAATGCGGTCTGGGAATTGGAGGCCTGGATGACCAGGCTCTCGGGGGTAGGGTGGGTGGACAGGAAAGATGGGTCGCCCGGTGCTGGGCGGTGGCGTCTGGCCATGTTCCTATCTACGGGCGAACCCGTAGCGGGCTTGGACCAAGTGCCCAGAAGAACGTCGGTCAAGGCCTCATTAAAGGGCAGCAGAGGCTCGGCCGAGCTTGACTGCGGTTTAAGGACCTCAGTGAGGAGATTAGTCTTCACGGCCGCGACGGGGAGCTCAAGGCCCAAGGCCTTGGCAGCCCTCATCAACACCACACTGTAGGTTGCCCCCTCCTCCGAAGCCACGGTAGGAGGGGAGACAAAACCAGTGTCTGGAGAGGTGTCCAGGCCACTGGCCTCCCCAAGGTCTCCTGCCCAGTCCTCATGAGACTGACACTCTCGGGTCAGAGGGTCCTCAGACCCCTCCCAATCCCCTTCATCACCCATCTCCTGAAACTCAGGGTTCTCAACTAATGGGGCCTGCTCATAGAAGTGAAACTCCCCAAACGACGTCTGGAGCGGCGCCCATCGGGGCCGTCCCGACGTCGCAACAGGAATGAAGGGGGCATCGGGGACGGCGCCGCCCACACCTGATGGTCCGACGCCGGGGAGGTCGTAAGGTCCACCGGCGACGATCCAGATCCCGAAGAAGGTCTAGCAGCGTCCCGCGACGCAGGGCCCGAAGTACCCTGCGGCGCCGGGCCCGAAGGCACCGGCGGCGTCGGGATAGCGGGAACCTGCGGCGCCGGTGGCGTCGGGGCCGAAACCCCCGACCCGCTAGAGGCCCCAGACGGGTCCGCTGGGCCCGAAGGCGTCACGGAGTCCGTCGGAGGAGAGAGTTTCCTCATGGCCATGAGGAAGCACTCTATCTCCTCCGGCGTCGCGTTGAGCCCAGGGACCGGAGGGTGTGGGGCTGAACGCGGCGCCCGCGACTCCGACGGAGCCGCGTGGGCGGTGTCACCCGAACCCCCGGCCGCATCGCGCGAGCGTCGGGGGGAGTCCGCAGAGCGATGACGCCTCTTGGACTTCTTGTGCTTCTTACCTGACGCCGACTTCGACCCGGAGGAGTGCGGCCTACCCTCGGAGCTGTGGTGGCTCCGAGCCCGCGACCTGTCCCTCGACCTCCCGTGGGACCGAGACCTCTCGCGGCGCGGGACCGACTGCCGGAGTTCGAGTCGCCTGCGGGACCGCTCCCGCCTGGCTTTCGAAGAGAGGGCCCAGCAGTCGGAGCAGGCCTTGTCGTCGTGATCGACGCCTAGACAAGTTAAACACAGGTGGTGAGGATCCGTGACCGACATCATGCGGTCGCAATCCTCGCAGTGCTTAAAGCCGGGCATCCCTACGGCACCAATCGGAGTCGAAAGACTTCGAGAAATTATCAAAAAACGATCAAAAAGTTAGTCAAAAATTGACTAGGGTTACTGCTTTTTCCAGATCTGCGCTTGGTGGCGCGGAAAAAAGAAGAACTGACGTCAGCACGCGGAGGCGGCATCTTAAGTACTCCGACAACGTCATCACGGCGCCCACGACGCCGACGACGGACGCGGAGCCGCAGACGACGCCTACCGACGCGCAAGGGTACTGCTACGCTAAAGTTTCCGGATCCAGTCTGACGCCTGGGGATATTCTAAGCTAAGGAATCTAATACTAACGTGTCTCTTTCAGATATTAGTGTTACCACCCATGAAAGCCAGTTTGTGCTCAGTTTCAAATCATACAAAAATAACGTGACGTCCTCGGACTGAAAGAACAACGCACACTAGAAGTGTTAAGAAGGAAGCAAATCTTATTTAACTGCGATAAATGAATCCTTAGCAGCAACCAATTATTCCTATTTGGAGATACTGTGTAATGAATAAAGTAAGCTATGAATAGGCAAGACAACCTGGGAAACAGACATGACTAATTAATTTATTTTTTTGAAATATTTTATCATAGAAAATATGAATTGTTAGACAATGGTTATTACTTTTCATGCTTAATTCAAACATATGCTTAACATAGGATGATTTTTTCCAAATAAGTTGCCACTATTGAAACAAATTCTCCGAGTGGCTGATACACTTGGTTCTACAACTCAATTTACCAAGGTATTTTATCAGTGCGTCATTACTACCTACCAAGGTATTTAGCAATGGATCATTACTACCTGCCTCCAGGAGGATTGGAAAGGGCAGCACTGACTGCACTGAACCACCCCATCCACCTCTGTTAAGAGTTTGACACTCTTGCGATGATTGTGAAAGGCAATGGCATACTTACACACTACTTATTTTGAACTTCTTTTCACCCAACCCCATGTGGAACACGCCAAGGCTAGCCACTCCAGAAGCTTCTTCACAAGAAAACAACCCTTAACGGAGGCCCATAGAAATAAGGGTGACCGGGATAGGTCAAGTGCATCTCGCCCGTCAGCTATAGCCTGGGACAGCATAGCTCGGGTATCCTCTCAGAGTATAGGGAGCACTTTTGTAAACCAAATCTCAGTGTCTTGGTATTGCCCACAGGCTTTCGGTGTTCACTGACCATGTCACTAGGCTGGTGGAAGAGCAATCCTCTTACCAAAGTTATCCAGCTTTTTAGATTCCCTATCCGGTGGAGTGGTAGGGAATGCGCCAATGTTGATCCTGGAAGTGACGGGTTGGACCACCAAGTTCTCCGGGGTAGGGTGCAGGGTGAGAAAAATCGGGTTCCTAGGAGCAGGGCGATAGCGGTGGTCAATTGAACTGTGCACAGGAGCCCCTGTGCAGGGCTTGGACCAGTCCCCAAAAGGAGGAATTCTGTAAGGGCTTCCTTAAATGGAGGTAAAGGTTCAGAAGGGACAACGGCCAGGTGAAGCACCTCTGTCAAAATGTTGTTCTTGACTGTCACTGTGGGCAACTGAAGGTCCGAGATCTCAGCCGCCCTTTGCACAAACATTGCGAACGAAGCACTCTCAAGGTCATTTCCTGATATCCATTATCCTTTTAGTCCTTGGCTTGTGTCTAGCATGGCACCTACAAAGGTCAATGTCTGCATTGGATTGGAATTGGAATTTTTGGGAAAGGATGGTAAAAGCCAAGTTGCAGAGAAGAGTCATTGTGTGCTGAAGATGCTCCTCGACCAGCGCCAGGGACTTTGTCTTCACTAGATAAAGTATGTGCATAAATGGACTCCAGAAAGATCTCAGTGAGGCCACCACAACTAGCAGTACTTTTGTGAAAACACAAGGCCCATAGTCAGCCTGAATGGCAAACTGATCATTCTGGGACCCCCCTCTGGTGAAACTCAGCTAATGTTTGTAAGCGGTAAGAACTGGAAGATAGAATGAAGCACTGTGGCTGTACAGGGAAATCAAACAATCCCCCACATTCAGGGCCAACAGACCTTGCCTCAGGGATAGCACTCAGAACTTGTCCTGTTGGAAAAATATGTTTAAAAGGTGGAAAATCCAAGATAGTTTTCAACTCAGTAAATTCATGTGCTTTTTGTCGAGAAGCACCCATTCTACTGCCAGTTTGTCAATCTAGGCCAAGACCTACGCCACAAGAATTGCGGTGCGAGCCGGAGGTTGCGCCCTGTCATAGAGGGTGCGGTTCGGTGATAAGGGCAGGAAAGGTAGCACATAACCCATGTGGATCAAATGCATTATTGAGAGGTCCATCGTGACTTGTTTCACAAGTGATGGAAAATGAGGCCCTCCCCCCCCCACTAGAAGATGTTGCCCTAAGGATTTCAGAGAGTGAGAGTATTTTGAGGCAGCAGAGAGGACAGATAATGGTGGAGATGTATCTGCTGCTGCTAGTTTTGTTCAGTAGACCAACCTCTGCCGCAAAAGTAGGGGGTACAGTTGTTGGGGTGTCTGAACAGGCTGAGAAGGTTGTCTCTATCAGGATTGCACTGTCCTGAAGTAACCACAACACCGTCTACATTGTTGGTGGAAATGCTGGGGCCAGCATGCAATCTGTAGCTCTACTGATTTCAAGTGTTCCAGGGAGGAGGTGGCTTTCACTCTGAACAGCTGGTTGCGAACAAAGGACATGCCCAGAAGTGTGGTTTGGGCATATGCAGAGTAGCCAGTGGAACACACCTAACCATGCTTGTGCAGTGTGACAGCCGTGCTCAAGATTCAAGCAAAGTTGTCATTAGGATCAAGGCCATATTTTAAAACCTGTTTAAATGCATCAAGCCGTAATTGCCCACGTTCCAAAAATGTTTTCATATTAGTCGGCAAGCCAATCACTGTATGTTTTACCAATTCCCACAAGGCATGAACATATGGGACATAAAGACACATAGCATTAGCAGTGAGCATGGACAAGCTGCCAGATGCAGGAAGTTCCAGCCCATACAGTCAAGCTTCTTCAACACTCTATCAGGAGGAACCATTGGGAAGGCAACGGAGTTCTGCTCCAAGTACGATGTTTGGACAACCAGATTGAAGTGTGAAGAACATTCTTAAGGTGATGAATCTACAGGAACATGTGTCCATCACAAAATCACAACACCCATATAATTACTGCCATCTCCAAGTGAGGAACATACGTAGTGGAGGAGTGACCCCTGGTTTCAGTCTGGGGAATTAGTTTCTACAATGCATAGCAACATTTATTCCCTCTATATTCTCACTAGATGGATTATCCTGAAATGGTAGGTTTCCATTCACCGGATCACTGAGCCTTATTTTCCTCTAATAAATCGAGATGCTTAGTTTCTTTGCGATCCAATCTTCACCAACTCTCTAAATGAAACAGCCTACAGGGACGGGCACATCAGGCAGTGTCTATGTAGTGGGGTGGGGTTTGGGGGAGGGGGGTTGGAACGCACAGAGAGGCAGTCTTCTTGCTGATTCAGCTTTTGTCAATTGGCCAAATGAATCATTTAAAGGGTGTTACACTTCTGTAGAAGTATGAAGTGAGGAAAGGGGAGGAAGGAAATGCACAAATCGAGAGATGGTCAGTCTTTTTGCTGATTCAGTCTTCGTCAATTCTCTAGACGGATCAGTTACAGCTACACACACATGTGAAGATGTCTATGGAGTGAAGCAGGGGTAGGGGAAAACAAATTCTCCATGATAACTTAGAAAAAACTCACAAAACAGTACTAGATGAATTTTACAATCATTGGAGGTCACCTTTATTCAATCATTTCGTTATTTTTTTTACACAAAAGAAAATGAACTATATATATATATATATCTGTAAATATTGTCGTTCTTTTAACCCTCAGGAAACGGGGCACGGCTGAAGCACACCAACGTAGGGGAGGTTCAATAAAATGGCCTCCAGAAATTAACAATATTAGTGTTCCTGTATGTGGAAGGTGAAAACCTCATGACCGAAGTAGGAACAACATTTCTAGGTGTCAGTTCAGAGAAGAGTCCCTTAACAGGGGTCTTTCCAGTTCACTTCACCACAACTGAAATCATATCGCAGACACATTTCTTTTCACACGTTCCAATATGGTTAAAAGACGGGTGGCAGCAACAGGTCTTCATAAATTACTGCCCAAGTAAGATGGGTGTACAAACATGTTGGGGGGGGGCAGGGGAAGAAGGAACAAGAGGAAGGGAACAATGAATTAAAAAAAGAGCGTGTGATGGAGGCTGAATGAAGAAAGCATAAGCAAGGAGAAGAACATGACAGTATTTAAAAACAGAATTTTTCCCATCAGTGTTTGACCTTTCTGTTTAAAAAAACTTCTCTGGCAGGGTGGTCGTTATCTGACAGCATTTGGTCCTTGGTCAGGACTAGAAAACACACACAGACATACACACATACACTGCACCCAACTGTCGAATCACTAATTCACCATTCCTGAGTGGAAAGGAGTGATCGAGCAGTGAAAGCTGGAAATTTCCAAATGGCTCTTCAGTTCTTCAGTATGGTTTCATAGGCTTGAGACACGTATAAGGAAACTTCAGGTGCTCTGCACTTTAGAGACAGCTGTAGTGTAAAGCAGAGAACAATATTAGCAAACAGTTGGAGAAAAACAGTTATTCAAAGATTAGCGACATTTGGGGCTGAGAACAGTTTAATAAGAAGGTTAACCAAACTTCTAAAAAACATGAATCCAAATCCCAGTAGGACTTCATTAGAGCTACTAAATAGAGCCAGAAGCCACATCCCACAATGATCTATAAAAGGAAAGCAAAGCCATTCAGAGCTGGGGTGAGATACATTTTTATTACTCAAGCATAGTTTTCCATAGTTCGGGGAGTGTTTCCGCCTCACCTTAAACTAAGCCTGAGCGAGTTTTTCTTATGCAAATGTTAGTGGATGGAGAAACTAGATATGCCTTTTTCTTGCAGATATTATGGAACTGTGTTGTGCCAGTAACTTGTGAGTATTTTACATGAAAGTGTATTAATAAAGTAACTTTTCTTCATGGGTAAATCCACATTAGCAAGAAAGGTATTGTTGTATAGCTCCTATATATCCTTATATCGTGTTAAGTTAGCATAGGTACATTTGAGATTTAAACGCCATTTTTCCTTTCTTGCAACTTCTGCACACGACCCTTAATTGTTGACTTAGCTTTCAACCTAGTGGTTTGCCGTGGTGTATGTGAGAATAATATGTTATTGCTCTGATATCAGTTTTGTTTAATAAACCATGTCTGCACGGAGAGTGCTGAAGTTTCAGGAGCAACACGATATGGAATTGTTATGAGGTCTGATCTCCACGCCTTCATAGTCATAACACAAGTGCAGCCTTTGCCAACTTGGGCTTGAGGCGGAATTGATATTGCTTTGCACGAGAATTGTTAACACACTTGATGCGGTGCACATGCAGAGAGAGCTGGTGTATGCTGATGTGATTCCTTCATGCTAGGACACTAAGGTATGGGCCCGCCCTAAAACAACCCAAAGAGACCTTCTTAGCTAATAATATAATATATGTGTTAGGGAGGGTGAGATATAAGTGTTGTTAACTCTTATTCATTACAGCATGTTAACATGCTGTCACCATTCGCTTTTTATGTCTTAGTAACTATGCTGATAATTTTGCTACTGATAATAAGTATACTTGTATTATCTAAGATACTGCGCCTGAGAAGACGGCATTAGTAAATAAACATTTCAAATGCACATGTGTCTTCGTTACTCCATGTTCTGGTTTGTAATGATAATATCACGAAAGAGTGTTCATGAGTCCCACGTACCCTGAGGTACTGTAAGTTCATGTTCTGGTTTGTCTAAACATTGGGTGTTTGATATGTCCAATGAGACACTGTAGCTAGCTCGGTAAGGGGTGAGTTGGTTGCTAAGGTAAGTTTTGGGACACCCTAATTTGCCGAGGTTCCACTCCTCTGTGCACAGTTCTGTGTGAGTACAGAAACCCTGCAACATGGCGCCCAACGGTTTCGGTGGTCTTATATCATGACACTCGAGTAGTTTATCGTTCATGCCTTAACCCCTTCACGTCCGTTTCCGGAAAACGGGGTGTTGGTGAAACCTACCTATTTTTTAAAATAGGTCTTTATTCAAGCTTGATTCTCACTTAAACGGTTTCTTTGAATTACTACCCAGTTGTGCTACAAAGTATTCTTTGTGTTTTCTTGTTTCCAATTCTGTGATGGCGGCAGCGGTGGCTATTGCACAGCATAGTCGCGTAGCGGTACGCAACCATCTTCAGGCGTACCAGGTCCCAGTAGATGGGATGGCTGTGATTTTCGTGGTAAGTGCAGATCCGGCGTTTCCTTACGAGTTGTTTTACTCTTGGGTTACGTTTCCGGCTGTGGACGCTAATTCTGGTTTGTTCCACTCCTACACCGCCTCGGATGTCCCGGCTGAATATACGCCATACAGGGCATTGGAAATACCTATTGATCATTGGCAGCATCGAGTTTGGTTTGATGGCGCCCTCCCCCACTCTTTGTCCCGTGCGAGGTTAGGTCCACTCTCAATTCCAGGTACTAATTGGCCTGCGTTGGGTGGCTTTACCCCGCACCCGAATCACGGGGCTTGTACCCTGGCAGAAATTCGTAGGCTACATGTAGTCTCCATTTCCGTGATTCGTGCTTTAGTGCAATACATCGGTCGACATCTTCCTGGTGGTCCCCAGGGGGGTGCGGCCGCTCCCATGGAACGAGGCGGAATGCGTCTCAATCCGGTGATGGTAAATTCGGTTTTTGGTGCGCGTCCGGTTGACAACGATGACTTCCCATTCTGGCTAGCAGAGAAGTTTGATCAACTGGAGGCGGTTTTTCCGAATTCTACTCCTGCTGATAAACATAGAATGTTGACGATTACTCTACCGAAGGATATTACTCCTGAACTTGCTGACTGTGACAGCTGGGGAAAAACATTTGCGGCAGTTTATACAAGGTGCTTCGGCACCCCGTCTATGACTGCCCTGCCTGAAATCGTTAGACGTGTTCAGAATGATCACGGTCCAGAGGCAGCGGTTGAATTGGGTATGCGCCTGTGTGGTTCTTTTGAGATTGTAAGTGATCTCATTCTCTCCAATGTTAAAGGAGATGCAGTTAACTTTCAGGTGTCGAATCCTTTGGCTGCTCTGCCCGATGCCGACAAACCCCGCCAGTTAGCAAAGATTGTGGTGGCCGCTTATAAAACGATTGGCCGCACAAGTAGAGGTCTGAAATATTTTCCAGTGAAGGAGAAAAAACAACCACAGGGACAATCTGCAGTGACAGATGCCCAGCCCAAGTCCAAGAAACAAAATTGGCCTAAAAACAGACACAGGGGAAGCAGACAACGCAGACTCAGGGGACTTTTCCTGCAATACAAGCTCCTGCGCCACCCGAAAAAGTTTATGATTTGCGCGACCGCGCGATGATTAAATCGCCTGATCGTTTTCAGGGTTCTGATCAACGCTCTCCTCGTTCCTTTCAGGACACATCGGCCCAGAAGACCGGTGGAGGAGGAGGGGGTGGACGTGGACGTGGTGGCCAACAAGGACGTGGCCAGTCCCGCCAGACGGACGGCGCAGTGAAGCAGGAGGATTCTACGCCGAGGCGTCCGCAGTTTGCGAAAAAGAAAGTCGCAGCCTTATCAGCCCATCGATATGCCACAGATAGTGAGAACGCGGCTTCGGAATCTGACGTGGGCTCTGACCTTGCTGGACAGCGCGGCGGAGATAACCATAGTCAGAGAGGCGCTGCGTCCACTACTGAAGGTGACAGCGACTGATGTCTACGTTGTGATAGAAACAGCGGATACGAGACTTGCTCCCCCTGAAAGACTATATGAAATTGTCCTGTTAATTGAAGGTGACATACAGCGTACCGTTAAAGGTGTATTTTGGGAGAATCTGTCTTCTACATATGATATTTTACTTTCGGAGGCTGACTGGCCCCCACCTTTTGTGCTCGCGGCGCCGCGAGGGGAGGAGGTGATCCTGCCCAGTTTCGCGAACACTGTCTCGAAAGAGCATGCGCAGCATTTTGCAGAAGAGTGGGCTCGGGCTCTCGCGCCGGCTCTGTACCGTAACCAATGTGGTTGGGATAGATTGTCGCCTTGCCACGAAATTCCGTTGCGGTCTCAGCCGCAGCCTCAACCGCAATATCCCATTCGGCGTGAAGCAAAATCTTCCGTCGCGGAAATCCTTGAACAATTGGAATATCAGGGAGTTATTGAAACGTGTGTGTCACCGATGAATAATCCCCTTTTTACTGTGAACAAACCTGACGGATCATATCGTTTGGTTTTGGATTACCGGCATTTAAACTCGCATTGCCGTAACTGTGCTGTACAGAATACCCACGGCTCTGCCCTAGTGGATAGTCTCGTGCGTAAGCGTTTCAAGACAACGCTTGACATATCCAATGGTTTTTATGCCCACAGATTGGACAGCTTTAGCTCCCAATGGACCAGTTTTACGAGCGCTGGAGTCCAAAAGCAATTCCGGCGTCTTCCAATGGGCTACAAGAATAGTCCTGGTATATTTACCGCTCGCATTGTCTCTATTCTGGAGGCACTCGACCCTGATGCTTTTTCGTATGTGGATGACATATATCTCACAGACGATGATATTTGGGAGCATCTGTGTCGTGTAAATTCTGTTTGCAACTTCGCAGACATGGGTTACAAATTTAACTTTGCAAAATCGCACATTGCTGAACACACAGTGTTGTTTTTGGGCTATGAGCTCAACAATGAAGGTAGAGGTTTGGCTCCTCACTTCTTAGAGAAGTGCGCACAATTGCGCGCACCAACGACACTGAAAAAATTACAGTCTTTACTGGGCTTTTTGAATTTCGGCAGGACTTACATTCCGGAATATGCCCAGCGTATCAAGCCTTTGTATGCTTTGATACAACCAAATTTCTCTAAATCATGCTGGCTGCCTGAGCATTCAGCCATTTTGCAATCCTTGCAGGCTGATCTGCTCGCTTCTAAATATTTACTGACTCGTGATAACCACACCAACCTGGTAATAAGAATAATTCCTGGGACGGTGGGTTTCACATACCTCACTTTTAATGAAGGTGACACAGTACCTATTGCTTACAAGTCACACTTGTACACCTCGGCTGAGATGCGGTTTCCCACCGTAGAAAAGGTTTTAACTGCTGTACAGATGGCTATTCTAAAGGAACGAGCCCTGTCACAGGGGAAACGCATGCTAGTGGTAACACCCTGTCCTCATTTGGAGGCAGTCACGAAAGCCAGTGTACCAAATTCAAAGGCTTTGCACCCTCGGTGGATTCAGTGGGCTGCGTCATTGTCATCCACGGATGTCATGTTTATTTTTGACGCTTCCTTACGGTCGCAGGAGTACTTGCAGTATGAATTCGTTCATCCTGCTCCTCTGGCGATGCGACCTTTGGAGGACTTCCATTGCATCATTTACACTGATGGGTCGGCGCAGGTTGCGCATGGCTCTAAACATGCCTACGTTTCCGCTTGCGCCATTGTGGTCGGTGCTATGTTGAATGATGAGTTCGTTTCCAGGGAGGTACACACGTTGCCCCTGGGCGATTGCACCGCACAATTGGCAGAGCTTCGTGCTCTCTTACTAGCTTTGGAGTACGCAGATCCAAGTGTTACTACTCTAATTGTAAGTGATTCTTACTACTGTGTCCAGTCTTACAATGAAAACTTGTTCTTTTGGATTCAAAATGATTTTCATGATTCCAAGGGTAGCACAATAAAACATAAAATGATCTGGGTTCGAGTGGCAGAGCTTAAGGCTATGTTGCCACTCGTTTATGTGATTCATACTCTCGGTCATCAGCGCGTGGGAGTACACGCTGTTGGCAACTCGCTTGCTGATGAAGCAGCGAAATCAGCAGTATCTACATACTTAGTTGCAGCAGTTACTAGGTCTAAAACCAAGATTGATAGCGACATCTTGGCAGCTATTGCTGCCTCTGAGAAGGGAAGTAAACATCCTGCTGGATTCCCTTCGAAGTATAAATACCACTTAAGTCCCGAAAAGGTTCCTTTTGTGACAATTCCTGATGTTGGGGAACGGCTGATTCCCAACTCGGATCGCAGAGCAGACTTGATTACAGCGGCTCATGAAGGTGTGGCGTCTGCGCATGCGGGCGTCTCGGCCACTGTAACTCAATTACAATTACGTTTCTGGTGGCGGGGACTGTACAAACAGACGCGTGATTATGTCCTTCTTTGTGACATATGCCAGCAGATTAAACCTTCAACTGCTACGCGTCCGCCTCAGACTCAGTTGTACATTTCTAATAAACCGCTAGGCTGTGTTTATTTAGATCACTGCGGTCCATTTTCATCTGATACTGCGTATAAATACATCTTAGTAGCAGTTGACTCATGCACACGCTTTGTGTGGGTATGGCCACATCGCAGCGCTGATTCACGGACTGTCATTCGAGATTTGCGTATCTTTATAGGGATTTTTGCCTGTGGTAACTTCCATTCGGATCAGGGTCCGGCTTTCGCCTCTAAGGCGTATAAGGATGCCATGACTTCGATGGGGGTCCAAGTCAAGTTTTCGTCACCCTACAGACCTGAGGGTAATAGTGTAGTTGAACGAATGAACCGTGATTTAAAGCAATCTTTGACAGCCCGAGTTATAGGCACTGGCAGAAACTGGCTGGCTCACCTCTATGGCGTGCAGCGTGCTCTTAATAATCTCCCTAGAAGGTCTCTGGGTGGGCGGACCCCATACGAAATGCTCTTTGGCATCAAGATGTACGTCCCTGACCTTGACGGTCTAGACTCAGTGGTTCGCGCCACTTCCTTTGACGCAGATGAACATTGCAATGTTTTACAGAATCTACAAAAGACCAGAGACACTCTTGCAAAGGAACATTTGCCCTCCACATCGGATGATGCGTTGCAGATCCCGGTAGTTGGCTGGCTACCCCAAGTTGGAGAGCTGGTTCGGGAGAAGATCGACAACAAGAAAGAGTTTGGTCCCTCCTATCGAGCTCCAGTCCCAGTGCTTGGAGTGAAGGGCACAAGAACAGTCATTTTACCACCACTTCCAGGTCGTAAGGAAAACAGGTTTATTTCTATTGACAATGTCAAGATACACAGAGTGGCCGATTCTTCTTAGCATGACACCGGCTGTTTCCTGTCCTTCCATTGTGAGAAATTCAATTATGCCCACTGCTTCTAATAATGAACCTGAGGTGGCCATCGAATTATCCGCTGTTTCCAGTCCATTATTGAATAATTTACCAGGAACTAACCTTGATGAGACAGACTATACATACCCCACTGATTTGTCCATGCCTGACCTGCAAACTCGTTTAGCCACGGAATCCAGATTTTCATTTGACTCTGCTTCCCTTGCCTCGAAAAAACCCTCTAAAATTGCAGTATATGCTAGCCTGTTTAAAAAACATTTTTTGATACCTCCTTGGATATACATTTGGCTGGTCCTTTTTTCGGTTTACCTTTTTATGTCAATTGGTTTTGTGTTTTATTTTTTTCGGATTATGAATGGACATTATGTCGAGGAGAGAACTTGCATTACTCATTTAAACGGAACATTGGCCCCACTTTCCTCTTCACATTCTACACACAGATTAAAAAGAGACTTGACTTTGGTTAACATCACAGCGTGGCCTGTTCTGGATGGAATCGCGTGGGATGCAGTTCGTTTTCAGATTCATGGTCCAACGGAAGTCGTTAATGTTCCTAATGTACTGAGAGTTAATATGGGGGATGTGGTGAAACAAAACATTCGTTCTGATGATTGGGATGTTAATGCTGTGGAAAGTTTGTTTTCTGATTTGAAATACTATGCTGCTTTTGATGCTGAGGATTTATATTTAGAATCTGCTAATTATGGTGAATTGTTCTGTTACCAACATTATGGCAATCACTTCTTACACAAAACATCTTCCCGAAGGGTGGCTGTTAATTTTACTCAGTGGGAACATTGCCCAGCTCCTACACAAGGGAGTTCTGAAACGTTTCTTAAAAAGTATACTTATTTCACTGACTTTAACCAGTCCAATCCCGAGTCCTTTTATTTTAAATTTCACAAACAGCAACTGTCCAAGGTTAGACTTACCGATACAAAATTGTTGTATTCGAGGGCCTTCCTAGATCAATTAGTTACTGGGGGCTATGAGTTATGGAAGGAAACAATAGACCTTAAATCAGTTTGGGGCTCAAGGGCCTGGCAGGTACGAGGCACTGAGGCTTTGCACCGTGCATGTCTCATCCCAAATCATATGTTGTTTTTAAATGAAACCATTTCCCAGACCACATGCTTTGGATTGGCTACATCTAAAAGGTTAAACACCCCGTCTTTCCCGGAGTTGGAGGAATATGAGAATTGGGGTAATTCTACTAAATTGTCCATTAGAGATATACAGGCTCTGCTTCTGAATTCCTCCTTTAACATTTCCAGTATGAATCCGAAGGGTTGGCTGCTTTGGCACCGTAGTGCTGATTCTTGCCAAAAAAGATTTTTAAATATAACTGACGGTTTTAAGACTGTTAGATCTGATCCCCGTTTTGATTTGAGTCATACTGTCACCTCTTACTCTGTGGGCAAGTTGTGTCAAGCGTGGCTGAAACATTCAACTTTACCTGCGGTTAAGTATCACCTTTCCAAACTGAATGCAGACGTGGATTTGAATGATTTCATTAAGGGCCCAGCTAGTGGCAGGTCGAAACGGTGGTTATATGGGGTTTACAATGAAATTTGGAAACTCTCACAGATTGAGGCTGCTTCACGCCTTAGGGCTATTGATCAGGCGAATCTTGAGAAAGTGCTTGCAGTTGTTGACAATAGCATTAACGTGCTTTCCTCTAGAATTTACACATTAGATAATATTGTGTCGTCTGTTGTTGATATTGTGCATGATGAAGTATCTGTATTATACCATGGTCAAAATCAATTACGTTCAATCATGCAGTTTGCATGGACACTTCAGACTCTGAAAATGGGTAAAGTTCCCTGGGGATACATGAACGTTTCTTCTTTATTTGCACCGTTTAATTTGACAGACAAACAACGCTTGCTTTCAATGCGTGATGCTTCCTTTTCTATGCTACATATTGAAAGGTTGGAATCTTTACCTTTTTCTGTGGCAGAAGCCACTGCTGCTACGTGGCTTATCCACGGTTTAATAACGCTGCCTTTTGCTTTATATAAGTTTTCAAATTGTATGAAATATGTGCCAATAGGTCGTTTTGAACCCTTAGGTAGCGGTTTTCTTCATGAGGTCTGGTCACTCCCATACACATACAGATGTTTCAAGGATGAACAAGAAGTTTATCTAACAGGGGATGAGTGTACTGAGACGCCAGATCATTCTTTAATGTGTAGACACATACAGTTACACGGTTCATGTAACAAGGACAGACCGAATATGGCTTGCGTTTTACAAGGCACGCCAGTTCCTGCTATCATCCCCACGTTTAAATTGTTAGAGAATGGTAGTTATTTAATGCTCAATAATGAAAACTGTTGTGGTTTAATTAAAGGTATAGCTTTCATAGTAACAGTTAGTGAGCGAGTTATTTGCTGCAGAAATGTTCTTTATCCTCCCACACGTGAACATAGGGAGTCTTCCATTTGGCCACAGATACCGACCTTGGGAGCAGAATTCAGCGGCATGGCTAGAATAAGAGCTCTATTGTCCCAGAAAGAGGTGGCCTTGAGCTCGGCCCGTGAAACTTTCGTGCTTCACATTGCTAACACCCGTACGGAGGTTCAGGCTCTTTTAAATACTGATTTGCCTTTGCATTTCGGAGCCATGGTCCGTTCTATCTTTAACGCATCCTCCACATCGGGCCTAGCACATTTTTTTAAAGTTGTTAGCGGTGGTCTCGTGACTTCCTTTGAGAAGATTTTTGGAGTCATCCCTGCCTTCTTCCATTCTATTTTTTCATCCTTATTTGGAGGGTTCCCGTTTTTACTTGCATTAGCGGCTGGCGCATTGGTGGTTTTCTGCCTTTTTAAATATGGATGCCCTTCCTGTGCAAGACCACGCTCAGCTGCTACTGACGCGGTTTCGCAACCGCATGCTTGATTATTATGGCACACTGCCGTTGGCGACTCTAAGCACGGCGTTTGGATTATCTTTTCGGTTCTCCTATTTCACCTGTGTCCAGCCTGTATTTCGCTGCCTGACCTGTGATTTCCTTTGGGCCATTGATTTGTGTCTCTGCGGACCAATATCTTCTGACGTCGATTTTGATCAACTGATGAGTCCTATCATTGCTCACGAGTTGGTTTGTTCTGACGAAAGGATTATGGCCTTGGCGGTGGCACATGGACTAATGGGTCCCTGGGATGTGTTGTCGGCAGCGCGAAATTTCTTGGAACGAAGTTTTCTTGAAAACCCACCGAGCTGTCCTCTGATGGTTATAGAGGATCCGGTGCTGGAAGATCACGTATGTTCCTTTCATCTTTTAAATTGGATGGCTGAACTGTTTTCGGATGAGGACAGTGACTTCCTCCTGGAGGCTGTTGCAGCTTACTTTTCATATACAGTCTTATCATAGACACTGCCTCAAATTGACATGCTGATTGATAGCATTTCCTTGATTTTATTGACTTTTGGTCAAGACATTTTATTTTTGCTTGCCTATTGGCTTGAGCCACATTATACTTGTGGGCTATTTTTTTAGCATTAGTTTTTATAATTGAATTTTTATTCATGCTCGTTTATAAATGGATTCTGCTCTCATGTGATGGCACTTCTGTTATCTTATTTAGTCCGTTCTCGGATCATGGGGGGGTGTTGTATAGCTCCTATATATCCTTATATCGTGTTAAGTTAGCATAGGTACATTTGAGATTTAAACGCCATTTTTCCTTTCTTGCAACTTCTGCACACGACCCTTAATTGTTGACTTAGCTTTCAACCTAGTGGTTTGCCGTGGTGTATGTGAGAATAATATGTTATTGCTCTGATATCAGTTTTGTTTAATAAACCATGTCTGCACGGAGAGTGCTGAAGTTTCAGGAGCAACACGATATGGAATTGTTATGAGGTCTGATCTCCACGCCTTCATAGTCATAACACAAGTGCAGCCTTTGCCAACTTGGGCTTGAGGCGGGATTGATATTGCTTTGCACGAGAATTGTTAACACACTTGATGCGGTGCACATGCAGAGAGAGCTGGTGTATGCTGATGTGATTCCTTCATGCTAGGACACTAAGGTATGGGCCCGCCCTAAAACAACCCAAAGAGACCTTCTTAGCTAATAATATAATATATGTGTTAGGGAGGGTGAGATATAAGTGTTGTTAACTCTTATTCATTACAGCATGTTAACATGCTGTCACCATTCGCTTTTTATGTCTTAGTAACTATGCTGATAATTTTGCTACTGATAATAAGTATACTTGTATTATCTAAGATACTGCGCCTGAGAAGACGGCATTAGTAAATAAACATTTCAAATGCACATGTGTCTTCTTTACTCCATGTTCTGGTTTGTAATGATAATATAACGAAAGAGTGTTCATGAGTCCCACGTACCCTGAGGTACTGTAAGTTCATGTTCTGGTTTGTCTAAACATTGGGTGTTTGATATGTCCAATGAGACACTGTAGCTAGCTCGGTAAGGGGTGAGTTGGTTGCTAAGGTAAGTTTTGGGACACCCTAATTTGCCGAGGTTCCACTCCTCTGTGCACAGTTCTGTGTGAGTACAGAAACCCTGCAACAGTATCTCAGATTACACCCGAATACAAAATGTTGAAAATGGGGAGTATGCAATATTAAATGTTTGCTAACATCCAGATTTTGACACGAAGGCCCAACTGATAGATAACTCCACCAACTTTGCATATTTTCTTATAGTTTTTGCAAGAAATACTTGGAAAAGCGGACCATAACAATTCTCAGGATTACATTAACAAAATATTGAAAACTATTTTGTTTTATTCATACGAGGTCTACTTTAGTTGGCACAATATTCAAATGCTATCTGCTACCTACAAAGTTGTGTGCTTCGAGTTAGCGCAAATCAGGAATATGAAGAGGCTACAAGGCAATTAAGACAAAGTTAGAAAAGCTTGTACTGTGGGCAACAATGGTGGAAACCGCGATTTACTCCAAAGAAAGATGGTTTGTAGTGTTTGGAAGTAGTTTTTTGGTGGAAGTAGGTGAGAGGTATTCAAAAAGTACTGTAAATATTTAGCTAATGTGAGTTCTTACTGAGATATGACATAAAAGAGGTTTTAGTTAAGCACACCCTCTGTGGTCTGTAATTCTGTCAAGAGCTACTTTGTGGTCCTCAAATAGGAGGTAAGAACCCTACAATGGGAAAACAAATAAAAGTTAAATAAGAGCCACAAGGGTTAGCAATGTTCTTGCTATATGCATAGTGGTATACATCTATGGTACCTTAGAAAATTCCCTTGGAGTCAAATTGGATCCAGAAATTTTCAAGCAGTACCCCTGCGTACCAGTAGACGGCATAGTTCAGCCCCGCACCAGTATCATCCATGCTGAAAGTGACATGCGACCCCAGCATGCTTTCAGTTTCTTTTGTGGCTTTTCATACTGGAAATACGGAGCCACAATAAACACTGACAGACTGGTGTGCATGTCTAAGGCTCTTGGATGGGCGACCCTTACTCTGAAATCAGTTCACAGAGCAGGGAGCATGAGAGGGTCAGTAAGGAATCTGTGTCTCAACAGAGTCTTAACCAGATAAGGCATAACCTGTTCATCTGATAGAGATTTCTAACCACAGATTCCTTATCTTAGAATAAATACCCAATCAATACCTCCCAGGTAGTGGGTCTGCAAAAAGATTTTAAATAAAAAAATCCTGCAGGACTGAATGTGCAAAATGTCAGCCAAGACGGATTGGTTGTCCGGACAGTAGTGCTTTGTAAACGTGGGCAAAGATGCCCATGTTGCTACTTGACAGATGTCCATTGAAAGGAACTCCGCAAGCTAATGCAGTGGTTGCTGCCTTTGCTCTGGTGGAATGAGCATGCAAGCCCTTAGTGGGTTGCTTCTGGGCAAATGCGTAGAATCTTGTTGCAGACCATTACCCATCTAGAGATGGTCTATTTCAGTACAGTCGTCCCTTACTTGGTTCTGATACACTCTAAAAAGAGTTGGTTGTCCTACCGGAACACTCTTGTGCAATCAAGGTAGAATGGCAGTGCTCCTTTGGGTCCAGGCGGTGGAGTCTGTACTCTTCTTTAGAAGGAGGAGGCAGAACAAAGTAGGTAGCCAGGGTGATGTTCGGGCCTAAATGGAAAGGTGTCAAAACCTTCAGAAGGAAGAAGGTAAGTGTTTTGAGAACCAGCTAGTCCAAAAAGAAGGTTTTATAAGGATGGTGCACAGAGAAAGCCTGCAGTTGGGTGACCCTCCAGCAGATGTTACAGCCACTAAGTATGACGTCTTGATAGAGATCAGACAAAGTGGGCAGTAGTGTAGCGGCTCAAACGGCACACATATGACTAAAGTGATAACCATATTGAGATCCCACTGAGGCATAATGAAAGGACGTGGGGGAAACATATGTTGAAAGCCTTCCAGGAACCATGACAAACAAAGAAGGTTGGTCAGGCAACTGCAAGAGAGCTGAAATAGCAGATAAATAACCTTTAATTGTGTTCAGAGAAGAGACCTGATGGACCAAGTAAAGAACGAACAATAAGGATTACGATACTAACCCTGTAAGCATCTGTTCGTGGCATGTAGCGCTGTAGATTCACATGCTCTGCATACTCCTGCCATTTAGTGTTGGGTTCAGAGTTATGCAACTTGTTTTTCTTCGAAGAAGTCTTTTGAGTCATGATGCCTCCTCCTCCAAGGGGGTGCAGAAAGAGAATCTATATATTTAGATGCACACCATGCCACAAATTTGTCCAAATGGCAAGCATTCATTAATTTGGTAGAAGAACGCCTGTCAGGCGGAATAACATCGCAGACTTCAGGGAGGGAAGGTCAAAAGTTGTCAACTGATGCCGTTCAGTCTCCACACATTAAGGGGGAGGGTGTGTAAGTCCAGGTGCAGGACACTCCCCTGTTGCTGCAAACGAAGATCCTCCCAAAGACACAGCCTGACCGGAGGACCAATACTCATGCTCAATGGCTCGGAATGCCAGACTCTCCGTGCCCAATCCAGAGACACAAGAATGACTTGGGGCCGGTTGTTCATGAGTTTCTTGAGAATTCTGGTCAGGAGGACTATCAGCCGAAAAGCCTACAGGAGGCCTGAGCGCCACTCGAGATGAAAAGCGAAGGCAGCCATTTGAAACTCCAGCACAAGGAATTGCTGACATTGCAGATACTCACCAGTGGGGAACAGATCTAACCAATGCTCTCCTCATTCTTGAAAGGGACTTTGCACCACCTCCGGTTGGAGACGCCATTCGTGATCAGCTAAGCATCAAAGAGTGAATTTGTCTGCCATGGTGTTCAGAGAGCCTGCCATGTGTTAAACCACCAGGGAATACCCTGACGTTCCAGCCATGTTCAGAGAGGCAGTGCCTCTTGACAATGGGCCCAGGACCCCACCCTGCCTTGTTTGCTGCATTACCACATGCAGTGTTGTCCATGAACACATGCACCAGTCTTCCCCTGATCAAAGGAAGAAGGGTCTTCAATACCATTCGGAGCACCCAAAGGTTCAAAAGGTTGATGTGGAGTCCAGACTCTTCTGAGACCAGAGTCCTCTGATCTCCACCTCTCCCTGATGACCACCTCGGTTGTATGACGGGACAACGCATTCTGTTGCAACGCATGCCTTTACCGCGCATGTGTTACAACGCAAATGCCTTTACCACGTATAACCTTTACCACGCATGCTTTTACAATGTATTTTGTTGTAAAGCATGTATGGTAAAGGTCCATGCGTGATACATTTTCCCTAACTCCTGCTGTCAGTCCTCAAGCCAGTCCCTGAACCTCCCCCACCCGACCCTTTTTTCAAATACTCGACCCCTGCCCTAATCCCTAAAAATAGTATTCTGCACAACCCCTGCCCTTTAAAAAAATATATACCCGACCCTGCCCTAAAATTTAACTCTAGAACCCAGCACGACCCCCACTGTCCCCTGCCATTTTTAAAAATATCTGACCCCTTCCCTAATCCCTAAAAATACACTCCTGCACGACCCCCACCGCCCCTGCCCTTTTTAAAAATACCCGACGCCTGCCCTAATCCTTAAAAATACATTCCTGCACAACCCCCACTGCCCCCACCCTTTAAAAAAAAATCCACAACCCTGCCCCAAGGCCTAAACGTAGTACCCAGCTTGACCCACACAGCCTCTGACCTTTTTAAAAATACTGACCACTGCCCTAATCCCTAAAAATACACTCTTGCACGACCCCCACTGCCCCACCCTTTAAAAAAAAAAATCACCGACCCTACCCTAAGGCCTAAACTTAGAACCCATTCTCCCATCAATGGTTCCCTTGGCCAAGAGTGCTAACACTTCCTGACGGAGCAAGGAGAGATGGTAAGCCAGATGTAAGTGGGTGGCATGGGGGGAGGGATTCCAGAAAGGGGATGGATATTATTGACTGCCAGTGGTGGAGGTGATGGCGTACCTGTCCCCCACTGGATCACTGTGTTGGTATGAGGGCAAACTAAAGAGGTTTTGAGGCTGTGGCTGCAGGGGTGGTGGAATGGCCCAACCTCTAACTACTGGCCCCACTGTCTGTGGGAACTGCGTCCTCGGCCACAAGAAGTCTGGGAAGCCTGTTGACTTTGGTGGCTGGGAGGCTATGAATGCTGTTGGAAGCCTCACTCATAGCTAGAAAAGTAGCGGGTGATGGACTGGGGTTGACAAGGGTTCGTGAATAGGTCCAAAGACCTGGCCATAGCTCCTCTGTCCTTAGAACACTTGAGCGCTGGGTCCGCCTTCTCATCAAAAAGGGGAGAGCCATCAAAGGGCATTTCCATGAGTGAGGCTTGGGCATCTCCTGAAAAGTCAGTGGTTCTCAGCAAGGCTTGGTGCCTAAGGGCCACCAATAATGAAATTGCTCTGCCAAGCGAATCTGTCAGGTCCAGTCCACATCAGATGGTGAACTTTGCTGCATCTCTCTTGTCAGCAATAGCTTGGGAGAGTATGGCTCAGACCTCCGAGCAGGACTATGGCAGCACTTTTGCAACCGAATTCCAGATCGTATAGGTGTATCGGCCGAAGAGACACATGGTGTTAACAGACAGCACTGCTAGACTGGCAGAAGACAGCATCCTCTTCCCAAAGGTATCAAGCCTCTTTGATTCCCTACCTGGTGGACTGGCAGGGAACGCGCTAGCATTGATGGTGGAGGGCAGTTATTCTGTGCAAAGGAGCCCCTGCGTAGGGCTTGGACCAGGCCCCAAGGAGGACATCCGTAAGGGCTTCATTACATGGAGGCCAGGGTTTATACGGGGTGACTTCCAGTCGAAGCTCCTTTGTCAAGACATTAGTCTTGACAAAGGGCAACTGAAACTCCAAGACCTCAGCCATCCTCCTCACCACCATTGCAAAAAAGGCACTCTCCTCCGGAGGCACGGCAGGGGGAGAGACCAAGCCAGTGTCTGGTGAGGTGTCCAGACCACTGGCACCCACCAATTCCTCATACCAGTTTTCCTCTGTTTCGTTTAGGAGACACTGATATCCATAAGGGTCCTCAGATCCTCCCAGTCATCATCCTCTCCAGGCCTATCGAATGGCACCCCATGGCTTGAAACCCGCTGGCTTCTTAAGGGACATCCCTATTGCGACTGGAGAATACATTTTCAAACAAGCATTTGCAATGCAATAGGTCTCGCATTAGGAAAGTTTGAGCTATTGGTATTGGAAATGGATTTTTTTTATTTATGTGTTGGTTTTGAAAATAGCTAAATTAATAGCTTTGTCATTTACAATGCCAATAGTTACAACTTTTGGAAATGTGACACCTATAGCATTTATAATGCAATATGTGTAGTATTTACGTGACTTAGAAATAACAATGGCTTTTCATTTTTTTAAATAATTAATACTTAAATAAAAGTTATTGTAATTTATAATGGCAATAGCTTAAACTTTTGTAAATAACTTTTGTGAAGATTATGTTCAGTGTATTTTTTTGCCACTACTTAACAGTTCAGCACGAAACTTGCCAAGAATAACCCAAAGTGAGGAACTTAAAAAAAGTTTTTAAAAAACGTTTTGGTGGAGTTTTGTTGAATGGCGCCAAACTTATTAAGAAAACTATAAATGACTTTACTATGGAAACTCTGACCTAGCCAGAGGTGAAATGACCCAAGTAAGAGGGTCTGTTGCTATGGGCGTGACAAACACGCCCAAAGGAGGGACATATGGCACCCTTCACCACACCCAAAAAAGCATTTGCAAAGGCATAGGAAGGAACCAATTAATAGTGGTGGGCGTGGCCAAACTTATACTGAATACAGTGTGATTCGCAGCGCATGTGCGACGACTGTATACTCGACCTGAAAGTATAAGAGTGAGAAAAGAATTGTGGAAAGAAACCGACAGTGGCATACCACGAGAGTGTGTCGGAAATAAAGATTTTTGAGGAGTGCGCCGGAAAAAGATTACGCTCGATGGAGACTAGAAGGCAATCATTACACAACCCGGAGTGGTAGAAAGCTCTATGAGACTCCATAATTAAATATATGCCTGAATAAAAAGAAAAAAAGGAAGCGCCGTTTTTGTCAGGTGTAGTGGAAGCAGAAAGCCACGGAATGGAAAGAATAGGAAACGCTTGGCAGGGCTCGGATCAGTATTCATGCCAGGAACCTCCATGCGCACTCTAATGAAATGCACCCTACGTGAACTCAACTTGGCTCCTGCACACAGCGCTCGCGCTTCCTGCTAGGAACATGCACCACAGAGCGCTCGCGCCGTCCCAGTCATGAAATGCGTTGTACAAAGGTGCAGCTACGAGTGCTTACCCCGGTTAAACGCCTTGGAAATGCTTTATGAATCCACACATGAGCCTACTCGCCCCCAGGGGTGGAATATCATATCTAGAGGGGGGGAGTTCGCAAAGAGAAATTCGCCCTCAACACGGTGCGTGGGACCGGCACCACATATAACAATGAACTCGATATGTGTGTGTATAAAAGGTTTCCGCATGGAGGGAGGGGTGTGACAGCTGGCACGAGCGCGCTGTGCATTCCGTTTCCGCTCCGTGCCGGGTGGAGCCCCCGGTGTAAACAGCGCCGCACGCGCCCCGTGTCATCGCTGCCTGTGCCGGGGCGCCGGTGGGCGGCAGGCCTTTGCGTGGAGCCGTGGCGAGCTGGGCCGGCTGCCATTGGTTAAGAGCCGAGCTCAACCTCTTCCTGGTACGCGCGGGTGCATGTTATTCATGAGGCAGTCCTCGGGGGGAGGGGCCTGCCGCCTCTCCGGGAAAGAGGCTCCGCCGGGCGATGGCCATGTCTGTCAGCGCCGATGACGAGAAGTACGATGAGGAGCAGGTGAGAGGCTGCCTCTTTGTCCCCGAGCTGTGCAGGAGGGTGAGAGACCGCGCTGCCGGCGGGTGTTACTAGAAAGCTCCCGGGACGTGCGCGGGGGGTGCCGGCGGGTGTTACTAGAAAGCTCCCGGGACGTGTGAGCGCGTGGGGGGGGGGATCGTAGGGACGCACAAGGGACCGTTGCAGGTCTCCATTACCTGTCCGTGCGGGATACTACCAGAGAACCGGCTGCCCGCATGGGCGAGGCGGCGTTCAACCAGCAGCTCTGGTAACCATGTGGGCGGAGCCTCGCTGGGCACGGCGCCATGCGCGCCCATGAGGTACAATCTCGGCCAGAAAAAGCTCGTGACAGTCTGCTGTCCACATTCCCCCAAAAGTAACTACATAAGTTGTCTCGCATAGACAGCAAAAGCTTCGCTTTTGCTTTCGTCTAGCGAGACCTAAAAAGGGTGTCGACAAAATTGTCAATCAAAAATTGGCTGGGGGTAGCTCTTCATTGATCTGCGCTGACACGGAAAGAACTGGCATCAGTTCACTGGGGTAGAGCCCATCACGGGGACAACGCTGACGTGAAGCCGAACGATGCCACCTACACGTGTGCTGGGGTACTACTAAAAAATTTATGGATCCAGTGTGACGCCTATGCTAAGGCAGGTTCGCCAAAGTTGGTCCTGGAGGGCCAGATCCATGCCAGATTTGTAGCATATCCCCATTTAGATAAATGTAGTTAACTTAAAAATCTGGCATTGATCCGGCCCTCCAGGACAGACTTTGGAGAACCCTGCTCTAAGGTAAGGAGTCTGCAGCTAGAAGTCTATATCAGATTTAGAATTACCAGAGAAATAGGCAAGCAATTTAAACTTGAACAAAGGGCAGAGTTTTGGCCTTCACACACTAGAAAATGTGAAGCTCGATTGTTAAAAACGAATACTTTATTACTCGTAGACAAAATCTACAGGCTCCCATTCTAAATAATCTTTCAACGAAGTGGTGGAAAACAACAGATGCCATTAAACAAGGCCATGCATTCATGTTCACCTAGCGTTAAGTAGCGAGTGTGTGCAGAATAATTCAAACACTATTTTCCAGTCATGATGAAAGTTTAAAATATAAAGTTACAGGAGCTGGTCTTGCATTGGTCCCAAGTAGAAAAGCATGTTTGCCTGTCTTTTTTATTATAATTTGTTTTGTTGCAGTATATAGAGTGAACTTAGACCAAGGGTGTAAGATGCTTTTACATGAGCACCAGATTAAATTACAGAAGGTTTGAATGATTTTGTTTTATGTACGGGAAGTTTACGTTTTTTGCCTAGAATATTAAGCAGATGCTGGGACTAGAACATGGTTCCCGAGCTCTAAAGTCAGCAGCTCGAGCTGTTACTTCCTTTCACAACACAAGCCAACACATTTACAATGCACTACAACGTGGGTTGTTTTGTAAGGTGCTTGTAAGAAATTGGGGTATTGGTTGCGAATGATGTGAGTCCTTCACAAATAAATCCACCATGGTCTTTTTACTGGGAACGAAGCACCCTATTGTAACAATTACACGGGATAGCGAAGAAGAGCATTCCAAGGCTTGCTAAGGGGATGCGGTGTGGGCTAGTAACCTCAGCTCACTGGTATGCAAGCACAACACTCCAATTATTGTTCAACAAGTACTTTTTATTTTAAAAGCAAAAGTACTTTTATTACACACAAACTACTAAACACTTCACATTAAATTACAAATAATTATAGTTGGGTAGATCGAAATATATTTGGAGACCGCCTCATGACGAGTTACATCCCTTGTGGGTCCTGAACCCCATAACCGTAATATCCCCACACCTACACTACATGTAATATCACAGAAATACTGCAGTGTTGTCATAAATAAGGCAGGCCTACGGGCTTTGTCAGGGTGTCATCACTTCACTAAAAGCAGAGAACATGTTAAATTTCCAAACTAAAACACCACTGAAATCAACGGGGACAATACCAATATTCAATGCATGTAATAACCCACCACTTTAGTGACTGGGGCAGTACCAACATTCAATAACATTTATTATACTTTCGAGGCTGGACTGGCAGAGCGGGCCCCAGGCATTTCCATGGTGGGCAGAGGCAGATTTTGTGGCCGTGGGGACGCTTTTCTTACAGGGGGCTGATTTTGCACCAGTGCTACAATATCGGCCCCCTGTAAGAAAAGCGGGAGAGGTGCTTCTTCCTTTCCCCACCCCCCTTTCCCAGGGCCGGTCGAGCAGCAACCTGCCAGGGCTGGTTGCTGTTCCCAGGCCAGCCCTGCATACTGTAACACCTTGCATTGTCAACCATCCACATTCTTAATAAAGCATTAGATTCAATAACGTTCCCAGTGTCTTTCACTTTTACTACAGTATTACAGAAAGTTTAGGACCAACTAACAAGGGTCGCTGCACTCCAGATCCTCTGTATAAAAGAATAAGCTCCGGAAGTGCTTGAAACGATGGGAAGCCTCTCCCATGTTCAGGGATTCAAAATCCCCAGGAGATGTAGGGTGACTTTACATAAAGTATTTTGGGCTTAGGAAAGGGAGGATGCTGAACTCCCTGCAGCGCCCTAAAAATTCTTTATAAACATTAGAGGTACCCCCTGCCCATGAATGCGCTCTACAGAAGTAGATCTGCAAAGATAGCAAGCACTTGCAGGGGCGTGTAGGGGGCTCTTTCGCCCTGAGACCAATACAGGATAAGCCACTTCTTTTCTCTTCCCTTTTTAAAGCAACCATGTGCCACTTCTCTTTTTTTGTCATCTGGGTGCCTTGGTTCTACCCAGGACTCCCACAGGCATTTGGACTCATTGAGTTCTACAACGGGGCCCCATGTCCCTGTGAGCTCGGCGTGTGCCTTACTAGTCCGGCATGGGAGCCAACAAAAATTGCTCTTGCTTCAGGTGGGAGCAAGCCCTTTGTCACTTACTCCCACCTGGAGGCAGGTGCAGCTTTGTCTTCTGCCCGCAGCTGAGGCAGTGTGCCCCAGCAGCCCCAGACACGGACATTTAACGCACCCGGCACTGGCTTCTTCTACCCAGGTAGATGGGGTCTGTTGAGATGCCCTGGATTGAGTCAGCCCATGGGAATGGGATCCTGTGGCTGAAGGAGGATCCTGGGAGTGGGCCCCATGCACGGCCCTCCCCATTTAAGCATACAAAAAAGAGCTGCAGCAACCCCTGGAGACCTGGCTCTCCCTAGGGGGTTTTCTGGAGCTCCTTCCAGAAGGACTATGTGCTTCATTATGTGCCCAGTACGACTGGGGGACCAGGCTTTATCTTGAGCCCCGTTGTATCGATTTTACTGTTCTTGGGCTTTTTTGTTCCTTATTGCAAGCCTCAGCTACCATGGGTATTTTCTTCAGGCCTCAATAAAAGCACTTTTTGTAGGGGAACATGATTTAATGGTTTCCTACACCAGACCTGTTCTCTGCCTGGCACCTTGTGCTCTCTCCTGTTTTTGAGGATGTCTTGTGCAGCAAACAGGCAGAACACCCTCAATGCAGCACACCCCAGGCCCCAGGGCTTTGGCCTTCTTGCAGGGCGCACCTGTGTGTGTGTGAACAGTGTTAGTGGTAACTTCTTGATGAGTGTCACCCAGTTTCAGGAGCAGCCCCCAGAAGTAGCAGAGAAACATTCCAGAGTCCACAGCAGGTCTATTCCCATAACTGTTCCTCGGGGGGAATAAGGCAGCCAATGCCACTGACCCTGGAGAGACCCATCATCACACTGGGGGTGAGATGAAGGTAAACTTCTTCAGTCCTTCCTTGCAGTGATATCAAGTGGCTTCTCCTTCCAGATGGGCACTTTTTGCCATTGTTGTTCAGATGTTCTTTCTCTTCTCATTATCTCTACCTTCTGTTGGGGTTTTTAAGTGGGGTTGACGTGTTTGAAGTCAGACACCCCTGCCTAATCCCAGGTTCCCACCCCCTATTGCAACCCTCATGCACAGCATTATGGTTCATCCAACATGGCAACTTCAAGTTGTCTGAGGAAAGAGCTTCCCTGAGAGCCTCAGTTACACTCCTAGCAGAAACAGCTGTCTGATCCTTTCCGACCAAAACATCAACAGCGACCCCCCTCCAGTGTTGGGCTCTTGAGATATGGCATCCTCCTTTGTTTCTATGGGCCAGCCCAGGTGCAGTGGACAAGCTAATTAACAGATGCAGATTTCATCCCCACCTCTTCCTGTCCCAGAAACTAGGTCAATCACTGATAATTGAGCTACTGTGTTGGGAGACCTTTGATCATCCTTTTGGACAGTCGATAAATTAACAATATTTGGCCCAGTGGGGGAGGGACAAAGACCTGGAATTTGATTAGGATCTGAGCCATGGATATATGACAATTCAAAAGTGCCATAAGAAGACAAGTTATGATGCCAGAGACTGTAGCTCTACACTGGGGATGCGTGTTTACACCTAGATTCATACCTCACTGGAACCTGTAGGCCTAAGTATCGAAAAGGTTTCTTTCAGTGCAGATTTTGCCTATAATGTTTAATTCAGTTACGTACCACACATTGTCAGTAAGCACTACAAACCTGTACTATAAATGCTCACTCACTTTATGAGGTCTTCCCCAGGACACTACTAATCCTTGATAGGTCCCTTTTGCCACGAACTACCTGTGTGGAGATACTGGGCTGCATTAAGCCAGTAGTCTCTCACATGTTCACATGTACCTAACCCTGAGCTTTTTACCATTGCTGGACTGCATCAGCCTCATCTTAAAAGGTGGACACAGGTGGTCAGCACTCTCAGTTGATTTACTGCCATTTTACAGTAAGTGAGATACAAGTATTGAGGCTCACTCACAGTAAAAGTCCAAAAAACGAATAGTCAAAAGTGAAAGATCCAGTGGATTAAGCAGATGAAACACACTTTGCAACAATGCTAATAAACAGATGAAGGGAATTGTGTACAAAGTCAGGACATACTTGTATACACTGTGTGGAGGTGACAACAGCTCAAGATATACCTCTCTCGTTATCTCACTTTTAGAAAGTCACACCCTATCCACAGAACCCACAAGCTATTTCAAGACATGTCAAGGTAATAACTGCATGCGTCCTTCTACTCTTCAAAGGAGCTAAAGATTGGCATGCCTGGTTAGTGGTAACCGGACCTTTCTTTGGGATTAGGATTATCAACATCACCTCTTTTAGGTAGGAAAAGGCACAAAGAGCAATTGTTTTCTGTACTAGGCAAAAATATTAATAAAAGAAACATGCCTAGAACCCTTAGTTGGAAAACAAAGTATTAGGAATCAATTTCAATACATAAAGCCTAAGAAGCTTTTTGGAGAATTGTTGCAGACAGTAAAAGGTTCATGATCAAGTTAATATAGTAACCTTCAGATATAACAAAATGAAGAGCGTCTACATTACTTTTCCCGGAGAAACATCAGATCTTTTCACCTTAAAAAGGTGTCACTATTTCCTCCTGCCCCTGGAATAAATGTATTATCTGGTGTTTTTGTTTCCCATGAGGATCAGTGTAAATGCAGAGATACCGGTTTCATCCATATAGTAGTTTTTCAAAATGGCTAGACGAGACCAGTACAGATTCACAGTGCCATCTCTTAGTCATCAACCATTTCTTGGAGAATAACTGGTGATTACAAAGGGCATTTCAGGGGTGGCCTTAGGCATGTGAAAGCTGTGCACCTGCACAGGGCCGCCAAACCCCAGGGGCCGCCACGCCAATATATATCCTTAATGCACAAGTTACTACTTGTGTAACGATATATCTGTAAGAGACATTAGTTAGCGATAGATTCCTTACCTTAGAATATCCCCAGGCGTCAGACTGGATCCGGAAATTTTTGCGTAGCAGTACCCTTGCGCGTCGGTAGGCGTCTGCGGCTCCGCGTCCGTCGTCGGCGTCATGGGCGCCGTGATGACGTCGTCTGAGTACTTAGACGCCGCCTCCGTGTGCTGACGTCAGTTCTTAGACACAGCTTTTCCGCGCCAGAAGCGCTGAGCCATGTTAAAAACCAACACTGGTGCCATTGAAACTAGGGCCCTGAAAGGGGATGACCTTAACCCTAGATATCGGTTCGCAGAACGGGGAGGATAGGCGGGTCGGTAAGGAATCTATCACTAACTAATGTCTCTTACAGATATATCGTTACACAAGTAGTAACTTGTGCATCTGAAAGAGACACGTTAGTGATAGATTCCTTACCTTAGAATAGATACCCCAGCAATACCAACCCCGGTGGTGGGTCTGCGAACCAATAATCACACCAGAAAGTCCTGGAGGACCGAACGGCCAAAGAAGCCATCCCTCCGGACTGGACTGTCCAGGCAATAGTGTCTTGCAAATGTGTGCAGCGAGGCCCACGTAGCTGCCTGGCAAATGTCCTGCAAGGGCACTCCCCGGCCCAGGGCAGTTGTAGTCGCCGTGGCCCGAGTGGAATGAGCCCGTAATCCAACAGGTGGCTCCTTTTTGGCCAAGGAGTAACATGCCTGGATACACAAGATGATCCACCGAGAGATGGTCCTCTTGTGCACCGCCTTTCCCTTCTTAGCGCCCACGTAACCAACAAAGAGTTGGTCATCCACCCGGAACTGGCGTGTGCAATCCAGATAGAAAGAGAGCGCCCGTTTTGGGTCCAGACGGTGGAGCCGCTTTTCCTCTTTAGAGGGATGCGGTGGTGGAAAGAAGGTAGGCAACTCAGACAAAACGGAGTTGCTCATCCTAGGAACTTCCCCCGATGCTTGGGACGACTCTTGGTGGCCTTCCGCTCTGGGCACAGCACCCACACCCACAGACCATGCTCGCAACCTTGGCTTCATCCTAGACTCCTCTCTCTCGATGTCCAGACAAGTCAACGCAGTCTCATCCTCCTGCTTCAACTTACTCCGCATTCTCAAAAAGATCTTCCGCTGGATCCCCCTAGAGACAAGAAAGACTGTCACCCACGCACTGGTCACGAGTCGACTGGATTATGGTAACACACTATACGCCGGAATCACAGCAAAATTACAGAAAAAACTCCAACGCATCCAAAACGCATCAGCGAGACTCATATTAGACATCCCTCGCCAAGATCACATCACCGGACACCTAAATGACCTCCACTGGCTTCCCGTCAACAAAAGAATTACATTCCGCCTTCTCACCCACGCACACAAGGCCCTCTACAATCAAGGACCCGAATGCCTCAACACACGACTGTCCTTCTACAAACCAACCCGCCAACTTAGATCGTCCAATCAAGCCCTCGCCGCAGACCCGCGCATCCGAAAATCCACCATGGGTGGCAGATCCTTCTCCTTCCTCGCTGCCAAGACCTGGAACACACTCCCCACTCACCTCCGCCTTACTCAAAACCACATCTCCTTCAGAAAAGAACTCAAAACCTGGCTATTCGACAAATAATGAACCCCTTCCCCAAGCGCCTTGAGACCCCCTGGGTGAGTAGCGCGCTATATAAATGCTCGAACTTGAACTTGAAGGTGATAGACTGCCCGATGTGGAAGGCCGTGACAACCTTGGGCAGGAAAGATGGCCTAGTCCGCAACACAACCTTGTCCGGATGGATAGAAAGGAAAGGGGGTTTAGATGAAAGAGCCTGGAGCTCACTCACTCTCCTGGCAGAGGTGATGGCAACCAGGAAAGCAGTCTTCAGAGTAAGAAGGCGGAGAGGACAGTTGTGAAGTGGCTCAAAGGGAGCGCACATCAGAAATGTAAGAACAAGGTTCAAGTCCCACTGAGGCATCACAAACGGAACAGGAGGGAACGTGTGTGTGATGCCCTTCAAAAACCTATTTACAATTGGGGACTTGAACAAAGAAGGTCGATCAGGCAGCCTCAGAAAGGCTGAAAGGGCAGAAAGGTAGCCCTTGATAGTGCCAAGAGCAGAGCCCTGCTGGGCAAGAGAAAGAAGGAAGAGAAGAACCTCAGCAAGAGGGGCAGAAAGAGGATCCACAGCCTTTGCTGTGCTCCATGCCACATACTTATTCCACCTGCAGGCGTATACCGATTTTGTGGAGGGACGCCTGGCTGCCAGAATGACGTTACAGACTTCAGGAGGCAAGTCAAATGGCCTCAACTGTCGCCGCTCAATCTCCAAGTATGGAGGTGGAGACTGGACAGGTTCGTGTGGAGGACCGTCCCATGCTGCTGGGACAGAAGGTCCTCCTGAAGAGGCAGACGAATCGGGGGATCGACTGACATACTGAGTAGCTCGGGATACCAGTACCTTCGTGCCCAGTTCGGAGCCACAAGGATGACTTGTGCCCGGTCGCGCTTGATCTTCTTCAGCACTCTGGGCAGAAGTGGTATAGGCGGAAAGGCGTACAACAGACCGCAACTCCACTCGCGACGAAAAGTGTCGCCGAGCGAGTGCCGCCTTGGAAATTCCAACGCGCAGAACTGATGATCTCCGCCTCTCCCATGTGGCATCCCCAGCCCTGGAGGAACGCGTCCGTCACAACTACGTGCTCCGGTTGGGGAAGGGAGAGGGATCTGCCGCTGACCCAATCGTGGTCCGTGAGCCACCACTGCAGCTGTCTCGCAGTGCCCTCCGAGATCAGGACATGGTCGGAAAGGTTGCCCTGATGCTGGGCCCACTGAAACTTCAGGTCCCACTGCAGAGCCCGCATCCGCCACCGGGCGTGATGCACCAGAAGGATGCAGGAGGCCATCAGCCCCAGGAGCCGCAGCGTCAACCTGACCGAGACCCGGGATAAAGGCTGAAAGAGTGGAACCAGAGCCTGAATATCCCGAACCCGCTGCTCGGGAGGATTAACCTGAAACTGCGCCGAGTCGAGAACCGCTCCGATGAAGAGGAGCTTCTGAGAGGGGCACAGGTGTGACTTCGGCACATTGATGGAGAACCCCAGCTGGTGCAGGAAGTCTGCCGTCGTCTGGAGGTGGTTGACGACCGTCTGGGGCGACCCCGCCTTCAACAACCAGTCGTCGAGGTAGGGGAAGACTGAAACCCCTAACCTGCGCAGATGAGCTGCGACCACCGCCATCACCTTTGTGAACACCCGTGGGGCGCTGGTAAGGCCGAAGGGGAGCACGGTAAACTGAAAGTGCTCGTGGCCAACCGTGAACCGCAGGTAGCGCCGGTGGGCCGGCAAGACGGGGATGTGTAAATAGGCGTCCTGCAAGTCCAACGCTACCATCCAGTCTTCTGGGTCCAGGGCAGCTAGGACCTGAGCCAGTGTCAGCATTTTGAACTTCTCCTTCCGGAGGAAGCCGTTGACGTTCCGTAGGTCCAAGATAGGGCGGAGGCCCCCTTTGCCCTTCTTGGGTACCAGAAAGTAGTGGGAGTAACAACCACACCCTACTTCTGACCCAGGAACGCGCTCGATGGCTCCCTTGGCCAAGAGGGCCGTAACTTCCTCCTGCAGAAGCCGCAAATGATCCCCCGATACGCGGTGGTACTGCGGTGGCATGGCTGGAGGGGTCGTCTCGAAGGGGAGGGAGTAGCCCCTTCGGAGGATTTGCAGCACCCACCTGTCTGAAGTGACAGTGTGCCAGTGGAGGAGGTGATGGGCCTGAAAGCACAGACTAGGAGGGCTTTGAGGCGGATGCCGCGGGGGAAGGTGTGGACTGACCTCGCCGTTGTCCCCGACCGCCGCCACGGCGGTTTCCACGGCCGCCACCGTGTTGGGTATTACCCTGCGGTGCATGGCTGGCAGCACGTGTGGGTACAGGCGACGGCCATCAAACGGCATGTCCATGAGTGTATTCTGGACATCAGCCGAGAAGTTGGCGGATCTCAACCAGGCGTGGCGACGAATCGCCACCGTCGTTGCCATCGCTCTGCCCAGTGAGTCGGTGGTATCCAGTCCATACCGAATAGAATAACGTGCCAATCTCGGCCTTCCACAAGGGCTTGGCCGAGTTTAGCCCGTACCTCCAACGGGCATTCTGGCAGCACGTCCTCGACCGTATCCCACAGGGAGTGGGTGTAGCGGCCCAAGAGGCATGCGGTGTTGGAAGACCGCAGTCCCAAACTCAGGGAGGAGAATACCTTCTTGCCGTATTGCTCATACCTCTTGGATTCCCTTTCAGGCGGAGCCGACGGGAATGCGGTCTGGGAATTGGAGGCCTGGATCACCAGGATCTCAGGGGTGGGGTGGGTGGACAGGAAACAAGGGTCGCCCGGGGCCGGGCGGTGGCGTCTGGCCACGTTCCTATCTACAGGCGAACCTGTAGCGGGCCTGGACCAAGTGCCCAAAAGAACGTCGGTCAAGGCCTCATTAAACGGCAGCAGGGGCTCAGCCGAGCTTGACTGCGGTTTAAGGACCTCAGTGAGGAGGTTAGTCCTCACGGCCGCGACGGGGAGTTCAAGGCCCAAGGCCTTGGCCGCCCGCGTCAGCACCACACTATAGGCAGCCCCCTCCTCCGTAGCCACAGTAGGAGGGGAGACAAAGCCAGTGTCTGGTGATGTGTCCAGACCACTGGCATCCCCAAGTTCACCTGTCCAGTCCTCCTGGGACTGACACCCCCGTGTCAGAGGGTCCTCAGACCCCTCCCAATCCTCTTCATCACCCATCTCCTGGTACCCAGGGGTGTCAAATGATGGGGCCGGCTCATGAAAGGTAAACTCTCCGAACGGCGTCTGAAGCGGCGCCCAGCTCCGGGTCGAGGGAGGCCTCGGGGACGGCGCCGCCCGAAGACGGCGCCGGGGGTGACACCTGAGGGACGGGCGCCGGGGAGGTCGTTAGGTCCACCGGCGATGACCCGGATCCGGATCCAGTGGGGCCCGAAGGCGTCGGCGGTGCCGAGGCCGAAGCACTCGACGGAGTCGGTGCCGGAGCCCCCGACCCGCTAGGGCCCCCAGACGGGTCTGCTGGGCCCGAAGGCGCCGCGGAGTGCGCCGGGGGAGTGAGGGACCTCATGGCCATGAGGAACCGCTCGATCTCCTCCGGCGTCGCGCGTGGCCCAGGGACCAGAGGGTATGGGGCCGGACGCGACGCCTGCGACTCAGACGGAGCCGCGTGGGCGGTGTCACCTGAACCCCCGGCCGCGTCGTGCGAGCGTCGGGGGGAGTCGGAAGAGCGATGACGTCTCTTCGACTTCTTGTGCTTACCTGACGACTTCGACCCAGAGGAGTGATGTCAACTCCCGGAGCTATGGTGGCTCCGCTCCCGCGACCGGTCCCTCGACCTCCGTCCAGACCGGGACCTCTTTCGGCGCAGGGCCGACTGCCGGAGTTCGAGTCGCTTGCGGGACCGCTCCCGCCTAGCTTTCGAAGTCAGGGCCCGGCAGTCGGAACAGGTCTTATCGTCGTGGTCGACGCCGAGACAGTGGAGACACCGACGGTGAGGGTCGGTGACGGATATCAGTCGGTCGCAATCCTCACAGTGCTTAAAACCTGGCCTCCCTACCGGCACCGTTCGGAATCGAAGACTCGAAAAAGAATGATCAAAAGAGATCAAAAAAGTTTAGTCAAAAAGACTAAGGTACCACTTTTTCCGGATCTGCGCTGCTGGCGCGGAGAAAAGAAGAACTGACGTCAGCACGCGGACGCGGCGTCTAAGTACTACGACGACGTCATCACGGCGCCGACGACCGACGCGGAGCCATAGACGACGCCTACCGACGCGCAAGGGTACTGCTACGCAAAAATGTCCAGATCCAGTCTGACGCCTGGGAATATTCTACGGTAAGGAATCTATCACTAACGTGTCTCTTTCAGATATAATAATCCTCTGAGGATGGATACATATTTGCGTGGCGGCTCCTGGCAGGGATTTGGCGGCCTCCGGCTCCGTTCCACTTCCAAACACCCTGACCCCCCCTCTTCACTGGCCTCCGCGCCTACGTTCCTCCTGGTTCCTGATTGGCTTCTTTCATTCCCTACCCACTGCTGGCCCGCTGGTAAAGGCATTTTAAACATTGCAAGCAAAATTAAGAGAATTAGAGTACACAAATCTGGTTATTCGAAACGAAAGAGAAAGGCGGCTCAGCAGGCTTTCGTAGCGTCACAGGAAGGAGCAATCTGGCTCCTCCTCCTAAATGTTATTGTTCTGAGACGAATTCGGAAGGGTAGGAGCATCCGCAGGTACTGGTCATTTAACGCCTTTTCTGGACGTTTTATTAAAACACCTTCCTGAGCTCCGGGTGGCTTCGCCCAACCAGGACCCCCTCTTCCGGGGCCCCCTACCTACGCTCCCTGCCCAGGGCCACCATGAGCCTAGAGCCGCCCCTGGGCATTTGTTCGTGCTTACCCAGACTTCCTTCTATTTGGAGTAACAGATTAAAGTAACAAGCTTATAACAACCATCACAGCATCTTTAAATCTGTGAAGTATGATTCAAGCTGTGCGGTAGGAAAAATATTTTACCGTTAAAAAGGAGAGTACAGACAGCATTTCAGACATGAGATCAAGCAAACAGCCAACAGTAAATGTGAATACTATATCCCATTAATGGCACCTAACTGCTCTTAGCCTGAATTCCTTCTTTGATCACATGCATGCACCATAACTAAACTGCAAAAAGGAGCATCTTCTTTATGCTTTCAGCAGGACAGGTACCCGGCATTTCCGACATTTCTCGAACAATAAAAACTTTGTACATTGCTTGAAAACACCTCAACAAGAACACAAAGAACAAATAAAGACCATGTTCTCCTCCAGGGGAATCTTCATTATAGTCATAAGCACTGAATAGTCGCACTCACACACTGGAGCCTTTTTTTCTCTTTATTTTTATAAAACATATATTAAATAAAAAATATACTTTATTTTAGAAAAAAATAACTTTCTGTGAAAAATAAAAGCATTAGAAAAGCCTATACCCAGATATATCAGCCAATTCTCAAGTATGTACTTTAAAAAAAAAATGGTAAAGATTTTCAAAATATATACTGTTACCAGTATGTCGTTACAACGCATGCTTTTTCCACGCATGCCTTTACAACGCAGGTTTTACAACGCAAGTCGCGACTTGCGTTGGGGGGCGCTGGATAGTGAATAGTTTAATTTACTATTCCAACTCCAGTCCCCGTGGATAGTAGGGAAGGTTTTGTATAGTAAATTAAACTATTCCCTATCCTACAGCGCCCTCCAGCGCAAGTTGTTGTAACGACTTGCGTTGTAATACCTGCGTTGTAAAGGTACTGCGTGGAAAAAGTTTTGTTGTAAAGGATGTTTCCCGTTACTAACAGAAACCTAGTGACCTGACGAGCACTTTTTTCCCAAGGATGAGGGAAAAAAACAGGAACAATGTAGCCATATACGTTGAAGTCTAAAAAAAGCTGGGAGAAAACGGAGCTGCTCCTTTAAGGTACAGAGCACCTCCAGTAACCCATCATGCACTGTAGGCGGTAGTTGGGTCAGTTCTCATGGGAATAGGGGAGCAATTACCTAAGCCTCTTCTCCAGGGAGTAGGGAAGGTTGCTTATAATTTTAATGAAGATTCTCCTAGCAGGGATCTAGTACCTCAGGTAAGGACCTATTCCTTCATTTCAAGAGATAAGCACTAAATAGAGAAGAAATCCCTTCCCTATAAAAGAAGAGGAAAAGGAGAAAGACCCACATTGCACTATCCAAACAGACATAGAAAGGCGTGTCCGGCCTAGACATCTGGTCTGAAATCTGTGTAAAGGCAATAGTTCCTTGTGAAAGTATGTACAAACTTCCAAGTAGCTGCTTTACAAGTCTCTGCATAAAGCAGCAGTAGTGGCCCTTCATCTGTAGACTTAACTCTGAGCCTACCAGCCAATTTCTTGTTGGCATTTTTATAACACAGTAAAATACAAGACACAATCCAACCAACAAATATGAACTACTTGTAAGAAGCCAAACAAGATTTATAGGGCTAAAATTAACAAATAGATGTCCACTATCAGAACAATTTAGAGCTGGAGTCGAAGGATTCTCAAAGAAGGTCAGAAAAGAGATGGTCTGATTTATTGTTTGATTTACATGAAAATCTTAACTTTAGGAACAAATCTAACGTGGTTTCTCATAATTGTCGTTCTTTAACAGAATAAAAGTTTCCTTACAACAAAGGACCTGGATTACACTAACCTGAAGAACGGAAGGAATATCCACAACAAAAACAGTTTCCAGGGAGATATTTTGACAGATGGCTTTTGAACAGGCACAAAATGGACCCGATATTTTGGATAGAACCACATTCAACTCCAAGGCAGGAAAAGGGCTGCTTATGGGAGGGTAAGTCTTAATCCCTTCCAGAAAATACTTGACAAGCAGAAGTTTGAATAGGGTGAAGGGTTTTCCTGTAAGCTTTTATGGCTCCAAGGTGTACCTATATAGAAGAATACCGCATCCCTGACTTCGCTAAAACAAGAAGATAATGGAATACAGATTTTCTTTGCATATGGTATGATCAATATTCTTTTGTAGGTTCAAAATGCAAAACCCTTCCAATTTGAATGAACATGAGGTTCAAGTGGGAGGGCAACTATCCTCTTTCAAGTTCCTCATAAATTCTTCTGGCAGGTTTAAATGTCCTTATAAGAAGAGTTCAAGAATCAGGCTCCCAATCTCAGTGATGAAAGATAGCAATGCAAGAACTGGCTCCTGAGCTTGAACTGAAACTCTGGTTTGCACAGCAGTCTCTGGACATCCCAAAGGGTGTAAAAGACCTGTGTAACACCACTGTGTGGCCACTCTGGACATGTAAGAATCATTATCAAGCTGTCCTTCACTAGTTTGATGATCACCTATGAGATCAATGGCAGTGGCTGAAATACATTAACAAACATTTTTGGCCAATTGATCAAAAGAGCATTCCTGGAGCTCCTGGTTGGTAAAACCTGGATGTATACCATGGGCATTTCCTTCTGTCTGCGATTGCAAATAAGTCAGCATCTGGAAATCACATTTGGAAAATGTAATTTGCAGAACGTTTAATACCAAATCATGATTATATTGGAATAGCCAGCTTAGAGAATCTGCATGCGTGCTGTGGGTTCCTGATGGGTGGACTACTACGATATGCAAGTTTCTTGCAATCAATTATCTCCAAATTGTCCAGGCATCTAGCGTGATCTCTGGCTCTCATTGTAGGAAGCTGGATTTCTGTTGCATTAACCCCCCCCCACTTTTTGCTAGATTTCTGATGCACTTTGAATTGATGTGCCCTGGGTCCCTGCCAATCAGGTTCCCAAGCCCTGGGTTCTTTCCCAAAACTGTACCCTTGTACCCCCAATTGGCACCTCTCTGGCCACATGTAAGTCCCTTGTAAAAGGTACCATGGATACCAAGTGCCCTGTGACCAGGGAAGGCTTCTAAGGGCTGCAACACATATTGTGCCACCCTTAGAGGGGGGAGGTAACTAAAACAAACAAACACACACACACACACACACACACCCCCAACCTGCCACACTATACCTTACTTTGGTATAGTATATACAGTCAGCTTCCTACATTCACGCCTCCCTGTTTGTGGAGATAACATATTTGTGTCAGGTTTTCTGTCTGAAAAACAAGGGAAGAGGTTATGAAGCAAGGTAGAAATAACAGTCAGGGCCAGATGAACCACCCTCAATTCCAGGAGGGTGATGTGATAGTTTTTTTATTTTAACAACAACAATCCTTGGACCTAGAGAATAGTCATATGGCCTCCCCATATGGCCTCTATCATAATCGTCTGAGTGAGCACCACCATGGGAGGGTTGTGAACTGCGATCTGAAACAGTCAAGTTGTCCTCCCAAATGCATGACAGTTGATGCCACTGGGTATCCAGGCATTTCTGCAACGGCCTCATCTGCAGATGGGTATTTGGAATCAGAAAGATGAAGGAAGCTGGTGAGCCCAGAAGTGACAAGATATGATAAGCACTTAGTTTTTAGAAAACTAATTCTTAACATGGATAGAAGAGTCTCTCCTCCAAAGGATACACTCATGTTGATACTTTGTCTAAGCCCAGGTAACGGATGTACTGTACTGCAGTTGTTAGACATTGATGTACTCAAAAGGCCCAACTGATGAAACAGAGATTTCTTCCCTACTGAGTCTAACTTCTTATTTTGGTTCCAACGAGGTAGTATGCCATGGAATGGTGTTTTCTTACTGCTGCCACTGCAAAGAACCAGAAAGAGGATCTGCATGCATGAAGAGAGAATCCAGCTTGGGGTATTTGAACTCCTTTTGCAATCCTGAAGGGGCAGACTTGGCTGAACCGGACGTTAAGGATAGCTCCATTGCATGTTCAAGAAGTCCTGAAACCAACAGCAGCAAAGGGACAGCAGAAGATTGTGGATGTAATTTCATAAAGATGATTGAAAACTTAGGCTGGTTAAACAGAATTGGTACATTCAGCTTGTTGGCCCCTCGCACCAAAACCTCATGAAGGTGGTGATGAACAATTTAGTTACCTGCTGTAACATTCTTTCGGGTGAATACTCTTTCTAACCAAAGAGTCCTCACCTTTTAAATATCCCCAGGCACTATACTGGATTCAGAAAATTAAAAAAACAGGGATCCTGTGCACTCGTAGGTAATGCAGTGTGGCTCGGCACCAACTTTGTTGCACTCTGGAGGAGGTAACAGAGCAGCATAAAAGTGCCAGCCATGCGCACTGACGTAAGTTTCTTTCATACACCTGCACGACCCCCCAGATGTGGAGTCCATCAGTAGATTGGAACAAGTGTGCAGATTCCAAAATTTGGACCTTTTTATATGGAAAAGGAGACCAGCCCACATAAAGGTGGGTGAGAGGGTGGTGAAGAATTTGTGTTAATAGTATCCACCAGAGAGAGCTTTACCAAAGGCAAGTAACTTGTTCTTCTGATGGATACTTCTAAAAACAGATTCCTCACCTTGTGAATAGATATCAAAGCAGAAACGCCCAAGGTAGTGGGTCTATGAAGTGGCTCAGATCATAAAAAGTCATACTGGCCCAAATGGTCAAAAAAAAAAAAATACCGTTCTCATTGGACCTGGATGTCAAAGCACTAGTACTTGGTGAACATGTGCCCTGATGTCCATATATCGGCCTGCCCGATATCCAGGGCAGGCGCTCCATGTGCAAATGCAGTGGCAGGTCACTTCGCTCTGGTGGAAAGAGCTTTTGGTAACTGCTTCTTAAACACTGCATAACAGATATTAATACAGAGAATTATTCAACAGAAAGTGGTCTACTTCTGCATCGTCTTATCCTTCTTTACCGTTGAGACCTCACAATAAGTTGATTGTTCACGTGATATTCCTTCGTAAGATCAACATAAAAGTAATCTGTTGGGGTGCAAGCCGTGGAGTCATTTTTCTTCTTTCAAGGCATAAGGTAGCACAAAGAAGGTTGGAAGAGTGATGGCTTGTCTGACGTGAAAAGGCGTCACCACCTTCGGTAGGATTGCAGCTTGAGTCCGTAATAGCAGTTTTTCCAGAAAAAAAGCAGAATGAGGTAGGTACCTGGACCAAGAGCGCTTGAAGCTCATTCACATATTGTGCCAATTTTATCGCAACCAGTAAAAACGTTCCTAATGTGAGTGGGTACAGTGGACAACTGTGCATTGGCGCAAAAGGTCTACACATGAGGAAAGTGCAGAGCAAATTCAAGAGTCAAAGTGGGATCAAAAAGGGATTTAGGCAGAAACATATGTTGCAAACCTTTCAGAAAACACATTAGAACTGGTGATTTGAACAAGGACAGATGGTCCGGCAAGGGTAAAAAGGCTGAAAGGGTTTTAACAGTGCCTACAGCAAGTCATTGCAGGCCCAAAGATAAAACAAATAGCTCTACATCTGACAGTTTAGTCTGCAATGGATCTACACAAAGCCACAAACCTATCCAAGTGCCTGACAAACACTCATTTAATGGATGAATGCCTTGCAGCTAGGATCACATCGACAATTCAGAAGGAAGCTCAATGGAGATCAACTACTGCCGCTCAATCTCCATGCATGGAGGTGCATATTAAGCAGGTCCAGGAGCAGCACCCTGCCCTGCTGTTGCGACAGCAGATCCTCCCAAAGCATATGCCTGACCGGATGACAGATGCTCAGGCTCAGAAGTTCTAAGTACCAAACTCTCCTGGCCCAATCCAGAGCCATGAGGATGACCTGGGCCTGTTTTTTCCTGATCCTCTTCAGAAGTCGAGCAGGAGAAGCAGTGGCAGCAGTCCCATGCACCACTCAATGAGGAATGCGTTTCCAAGGGACAACAGTACAATGAGCAAAAGTATGGACACTGCGCGTTCTAGGTAGTGGAGAAGACATCAAGCCAGGGTTCCCCTCATTGCTGAAAGAAACTCTGCGCTACCTCCGTTCCATCTCCAGTTGAGATCTTCTAGAAGTTGGTGACCGAGCTTGTCTCAATTGGAGTTTAAAGATTCCGCCATGTGATGCGTCACCACAGAGATAACTTCTGGCACATGACCCACAACCCTACCCCACCCAACCCCACCCTGCCATATGGCATTGGTGTTGTCTGTGAGAACCTGAACAAGCCTGCCCATGAGGTCCACAGGAAAGCCTTTAACATCAAGTGAAATGTTCAAAGCTCCAACCGAAACATGTGGATCAGGGTCTCTGCCAGAGACCAGATTCCTTTGATCTACACTTCTACCAGATGGCCTACCCAATCAATTAGTGATGTGTCCATCACCAATATCCACTCCAGATGGGATGAAGAGAGGGGTCTGCTACTGTTCCAATTGCGCTTGAGCAGCAACCTCTGCAGATCTTTTTCAGTCTCAACTGACACCTGGATGGAATCAGACAGGTTTTCCTTGTGAGGGGGAAAGTGAACTGCTGCAGTTTGCCATGAACTTACTGCAAAAAAACAGCAGAGCTAGAACGACAGACAAGAGCAGAGAAACAATTAAATTCTTCTCCAAGACCAACGTCTATGATAGATAACCCTTTACTAGGAAGACAATGTACAAATTAAATCATCAAGTCTGTTTTTTAATCATTTACTTTTGCAAGTAAGTATTCCACATCTATATACTGACTACTTGGGGCAAATGGTGTAAAAAATCCAAGCAGAATGGATAAACCTAAGATGAACATGTTAGGAAGCTGGTGTGAGTTCTGAAACCTAGAGCAACACTAGACCAGGTCCTTGTTAGACTGGGTGCCGTCATATCTACTGTACCAGCTCACCTCTGAGCATCATGTGCAAAAAACACGGTTTGTGGAGAATCAATCTGATACAGAAGTGCAAAATAAGTTAAAATGTAGCGGCAGGTTGGACTGATCTCTCGGTGATGAAAGTAAACCAAAAAAATTAACAAATAATTAGTTTCAGGCGAAGTATCCGCCAATGGTGACAAAACTAACATTTTCCAAAACAACATGGAAATACGGTTTCTGGGTTTTGCTTGTTTTATTTTTTAGTATGAACCCCTGGACAAGGGTAAATATTCAAAAGTGATGATCTGTAAGGTGAAGGAAAACCGAGTATGGGAAAAGTAAATGGTAAAACCAGAGGACAAGAGCAAGTACCATGGTAGGATGAATAGAAATGAGGTACTGGGGAGGAGAACGATAGATTATTACAAGAAGCAGGGTGGCAGAAGGAGAGGAAGAGAAAGATGGGGGGCAAGGTGGGGAGATGAAGTGTGAAGAAGGAATAAAAGAGTGAATACACTAGGTTCTGTAGGAACAAATAAGTGTAGAATGAGAGCAGGGTGGAAGAAATAGTGAGGAAATAGGGGATGTCTTTAGGGGAATGTTGGAGAAATGTAGAGGAGGGTGAGCTAAAACAAATAGGAATGGCAAAAGGAGCAAGAAATCAAAAAGGAGAGCAAGGACAGGCAAGCTGGTTCCAAGAACTTCCTCCTAAGGACTACCAACAGGCTCAACATTTAGGGTGGAGTAGGAAAATTCATCTAAAGGACCAGCGGTGAAAAAAGAAAGGCAACATGAGGAGCGAACAAGAGACAATGGAGTAACCAGGTAAGAAATTATTAGACTGGAAAAGAGGATGCAAGAGGTGAACACATGACTGGAACAAAAGCAATGTAACGATTGTTAAGAAAATCAGAGGGACGAGTTGGACATGACAAGAGAAGGAGCAAATTGAAGAAGCACAGGGAAGAGCTTGGGGGAAGAGAAGTTGGTGAGGAGAATGATAGAAAAAAAGTGTGTGAAGGAGAATGATAGAAAAAAAGTGTGTGAAGGAGAACAGTTAAAACAGAGAGCCGGACACAGAGCTCTGTGAATGAATAAATAACAAAGATAGCAGTAGGAGAAAGAGGAGGGGTTTGAAGAGAAAATGATGGAAGGAATAGCATCAAAACTGCATAATGGAAACCTGGGTACAAAATTTAAGGAGCTTAGAAGAGCAGGCTGAGAAGCTAAGTGGTTGATCCAGAAGCAAGTATTGGTGAAAGAGAAAGATGAAGACCAGTGATTGCATGAAAAGCAAGTGGGAGAAGTAAAATTAGAAGAATAATGGATAGCAATGGTAAAATGCCAAAGCTAAGGGAAGAATAAGGGTACAGGTTAAGAGAAGACTTTAAGGAAATTAAAAGAAGACTATTATGAAGAGGAAGATGGAAAGTAGAGGGAGAGGCACAAATAAACAAGGTACAAATAAACAGAACACAAAATAAATGCAAAATAAGGCTAACCTCTAAATTCTGCCAGTTCGGGGAAAGCAGATCAGCGGTGGCGAGACAGGACGTGAAAAAACACATGGAGACACGTCAATAAACAAGAAGAGAGCAAGCTTTCTACACAATAAAACATTTCCATCCCAATGCAATAAAACTTTGTTCTATGGAGACAGTACATTTGTAATTTGGTGGCACTCAGTATACAGTATACCTTAGAATGCATACCACCACGTTAAAAGTTATTTGACACAGGTCCTACTAAACATGCTAAGAGCAAACGTCTACTTGCATGATACCCCATATGAGTTATACAGAACTTTTCCCCAATACATCAACATTTTGATGCAGCACAGACATACGTTGTATAATAGATTATCTGCGTAAGAGAATCTCTCTTCACAACCAGTATTATGCAAATTACAATTACAAATACATGTCCTGTATAACACAAACTGTTACACAGACAACGCCTTTTCAACCTGCATCTTCTTTTCAACCTGCCAATTACACATGACATCTTACCTCTGGAATACACTGTGTGTAGCATAAATCTGTACAATAAATTGTGTGTTATACAGACCTACCTAATACACTATGTGTAGCACAAACTGAGCAATACATTGCGTGGAACATAGATCTTTGTCCTACCATACAAGTCTTTTAAAAAAGAAAATAAAACAGAAAATCTTTATAATACAAAAGGCACTGGGAATATTTTCTGAAGCCAGTTGTGGTGTGCATTGTTGCCCAGAACCACACATTCCACCTCATTTTCAAATATTTAGCTTGTGGGTCGCAAATCAGGAGGCAAATAAAGACTGTAAACGGCTAGAATTGGAAAAAGTGACTTGTTGGGACAAGAAGGGCAAAATCTTTAAGAAAGGCATGAGTAGTTCAATTCTTATGTTTTCATGGCTCTCTAAAACATTAATTGTTCACTATATTTTATGTGCTAGGCGAGTATATACCTGGACCAATTGTTATAGGAGAATAAGAATAATCATTGCCCAGAAAAATTAGTGGCAGGAAAGCACTATCACTTGGACAAAGAGAAGCCAAGGTGTGGTGATCAACAAATAAATCCATCAGAGATTTTCCAACGATGCTTCATTAGAAAGATGTGTTTATTATATTTTACATACCTGCAGTGGAAGGATCCACTCTTGTAACCAAATTCAATAACAGGTCACCAGTCACAAAATGCTAGAGGCCCAGAACCACACTATAGGTAATTTATTGACTTCTAACATTCAGGTAGCACAAACATTTCAGAGAGTGTGGTGTTCCAACGCCTTACGGCTTGGGAAGGTTGTGGCATGTCTGAACAGTGTATACTGAGCTTGACTTTGCTCCAACCATGTACTAAATGAATTTGCTTACTTTTTCTATGCCATAGAGGAAGATTTCCCTCCCCAAGGGTCAGGCAAAGGTTTTCTCTCAGTGCAGGCATACAAAGTTTCCTAACTTTTCTAGGTGAAGTTGAACACGTACAGAGCACAGAATGGCTGTTGAGTGAACACACTGTAGTCTCACATGTCAGTGTCTCAATTTAAAACACTGCTACAAATATGCTGTGCAGCCTTACCGTGTAGTTGGGGTTCCCTGGCTGAATGCGCATTTCTGCCAGGACCCAGATGCCATTGGTGAGCTTCAGAGACAAGTAGAGCATGTCCTGTCCCTCCACAGTCCTCTTGGCGATGGTGAAGATGTTGTTGGCCTGCAGCCTATTGCTAACATTGTCTGCAGAGATGGAAAGGAAGACAATCAGCAGTTAGTAATGGCATAAAGTTTACAAACAAAAAACATGGAGTTTCTGTACTAGACAGCATTCCTGCAGTGTGGGACTGAGATGCTTTGGCAAGTCTACAAGTATTTAGTCAGTTGTGAAAGAGCATGTGTTCCTGTGTAATCATATTAGCAGATCTGAATGCACTGTATGTTAAAAGCAAAAATTGCAGTGGGAAATTGTCAGTCAAGAATAAGGCAGCGATTTTGAGATAACAGTAAAAGATCAGCAGAGAGTCCTGCAGACCAGTGCAAACCAGTACACAGCTGTTTAATATTTGCATGCATAAAAGTTTAGAACCGATGTGCTTTGGAAGAGAGGTGTGTTAGATCCACACATTGGATAAGGATTGAGTGGTACAGATTCGGGTTGCAGTACATTAGAAGCATTGCTTGATAGAATCATTGTCAGCATGAAACTGCATCAGGTGATCCAAGTCACGAATAAGATCCACTACAAAGATGTGCTGAGTCCTACCAGTGTATTACCAGTGGATAATGGACCTACGTAACTGTGCTAGACTGGATTAGCAGCAAGTGCTTTAGGGCAGGCACGCCCACAAAGCAGTGTATGGGGGTGATAAATCTGCTATAGAATAGCAGATACTGCGACAAGAGAGGAGGAGAGGAACATCTATAGAGTAGCGAACAGCACATGGATAGGACATCAATACGGAGGGTTATAGATCAAGAACATCTAGCGGGCGGCTATCAGTGATAATCTCGATCTGTAATTAAATAGGATAAGGAAGATCAAGGGGCATAGGCTATATAAACATTCATGGTTCAAGCCTAGCAGGTGCACTGCGTGCTGAATCTTAGTGCTGAGGCAGTATCATACATGAACAGTCTCAGCCCTGGAATGCTCAGTTGTGCAATGAGAAGGCTAGCTCTGCTTGAGAATTCCCTATGGCGGGAAAGAGCGATCTTTGCTTTGACAGTCTATGCTCAGAGTGACCGAATGGGGTCCGCAATCTTGGATTAGGAATTTCGTATGTCACCGAAGTGATCTCACCTAAGACTCTGCCTATGTCTATGCCAAACTACATAAACTCACATCAACAGAGCTGCAAATAATCAGTTTTAGCTTTGGAATTTCATGTGGTGAGGAGATAATAAATGGTGCCTGGAGTGATCGCTCTTGGACTGGACTCTTTTATGCAGATGGGGAGATACTCCCAGCATTCAAAACCCCCAATGCAAGAAGGAACAGTCTTCGCTTTAGTATCTGCTGAGCAGAGAGGGAATAGTTCCAGGTTTGGAACGTCAGAAGCAAACGGCAATGTCCTTGTCTCCCTCTCTTTTTATGAAAAGGGAAACGCTCTGTTTGGCACTTCTTTGCTGAATGGTGCAGCCTTCTCTTCAGCATACTATGTGATGATAGGGCTAAATGTGGGCAGTATTCTGCTCTTTGCAAGGGGATACTCTTAGCTTGCACTCCCACAAGCTGAGACGAACCAGTTTCACTTATGGAATCTCCTCTAAAAGGGCTTTCTCTGCTTTTAATCAAAGGGACGCCCAATTAAAGACTCTCATGCTCAGATTGGCTGAATGACTGGGGAGTCAAACTCAACACTGGAATACATGTAATATGCTGAGGGAGCAATCATTGCTTAACACTCACCTGTGCTAAGGAGGCAGTCTTTGATTTGAAACTGGGCTTCATTTTCATTAGGAATGTCTTTCCAGGTGGCCAGGAACATCTGCCGCTCTGAGGAAAAAAGAAATGTGAATGAGGCTGAGTGGAGGGTAAAAGACATGCAGATAAAAGCAGCCTTCCACAATGGTCTCCAACTGATTGGTGCTACAGTCAATAAAACAAAATAAATGAAGTTACTTACCTGTAACGGTAGTTCTCTAGGATTGTAATCTTTCATAGATTAACATGCTTAAATCATTACCCGTTGTCGAGATGGAAGTCCCCTGTTACCTTGTAAACGCAATGCAATGATAGGCATAGACTAGAAAAGGCCTAAGGCCCTTAGTTTAATAACCTAATGTAGTCATTTTTAAAAAAGAGACCAAACAGGTTGTATCACCCCCTAGAACACGTCCGAGAGAGGCCCCAATCCCTCAGATTTTATAGCACGAGAGTAAGTGAGAGCGAGAGTAGAGAGCGAGAGATGAGCTTTCAAGGGGAGGAGGGTGGGTCGCATGCCAATCTATGAAAGATTTCAATACTGGAGATCTACAGTTACAGGAAAGTAACTTTATTTCCTACTCCAGCATTAGAACTTTCATAGGTTCACATGTTTGAATTAGATTAACCAGCAGTTGAATAGCACATTTCTCACAAATCCAATCCATATTCAATGTATAAAACAAATACATATATGAGTACTGTGAACAAGGCTATTGTTAGTCGAAATGCATCAGTGCTTATATGACCACTAATAAACTTTTGCTTATTTTCAAAAAATCTCTCCTCGATTGCGGCATAATCTTCTTCAAATATATTTATTCCATTATAAATATAACAAACTTGGCAACTTGCACTCGGAGGGCCACTGGAGGGTTAAACAATAATTAATTTATAATGGAAGAAAATGGAGCGCACCCACTGTAGGGTAGGAATTGTACTGAGACACTTCAAGTCCCAGCATACATGGACTCACCTGTGAGGCCCTACTGGAGGGCAATATAAGTAAATTAGTATGAGGGAAAAGGTGCCATGGCATGTTGATGCAGAGTTTTCAGCCAAGTGATTTATTCAGGAAACATTAGCTTCATTCACACGATTCGGCTATCTTCCGTAGCCTTGTTTACGATGAGATATATACGTAGATGCAGCTGTTTCCTGAATAAATCATTTTTTAAAATCCTACCTGAACGCCGATTGTGTTCTTATCAAGGATTGTTGCTTTTGTGAGATATGCTGCTTTTTGGACGATCCTATATCTGATATTTATATATATATATATATATATAAAGTAGTACCATGTAGAAAAGCAGGAATATAATGAAAATGAGCACTCAATAAGTGGATGGTGGGAAGAAGGGTACGGCTCACCTTTATTGGAAAAGATGTTGAAGCACTGCTTAGCTCACAGCCGCATCACTGTGAACTGCCAATTCCAAGCAGTAGTGCTGGGTAAAGATGCGTCTGTTCTTCGAGGTCGCAGCCCAACAGATTTCAGGGAGAGACACACCAGCAAATAACACCATAGAAGTGGACAAAGTACTTTCTAGAATGGGCATGAACCATTGAGGGCATCTGTCTGCCAGCCTTCTGGTGACAGAAGTGAATGGCATTGGATATCCATCTAGAGATGCTTTGCTTTGAGAGAGGAAAGCCTTTTCTTGAAACGGTGTATTCTACAAATAGCTGAGAAGATTTGCTGAACGCTTTAGTCTTGTCCAAATTGAATTTTAGGCATGTTTGATGTCTAGAGAGTGTAGTGCCCTTTCAGCTGATGTCGTAGGGCTCGGTAAGAAAGACTTGAGAACCACTGGTCCATTAAGGTGAAAGTCTGAAAGGACCTCAGGAATGAATTTAGGGTTTGTGCAGAGAATAACTCTATCGTCCCTGAATAGGAGGAAAGGTACCAGGATGGTGAAAGCCTGAATCTCACTGACTCTTTTGGCCGAGGTTAAGGCCAGGCAGAGAGCTACCATCCAGGAGAGAAATTCAATATACGCTTTGTGGATGGGCTCAACAGGATCCTTCATAAGTGGAGATAGTACAGTGTTCAGTTGCCAAAGTGGAGGAGGAGGTTTTACCGAGGAAATGTTCGGAATAAGCCTTTGAGAAACTGTTTGATGATCTTGGAAGACCATAGCGATTGAGATGTGGGTGATCGCCTGAAATGGAAAATGGCTTCCAAGTAGACTTTGATGGAAGCATGAGCTAGACAAGACAGAGCTAGATGGAGAAGATATGGAAGAATTTATTCTGGTGAAGAGCAAAGAGGATGTACTTTAGATCTTTGACACCATATGCAAAACCTTTTTCACTTGAGGCAATAGGTTTTATTGGTACGGTCTGCATGGGCTCTGGCTAGGATTTCCCTGTAATCCGATGGAATGTTCAGGTGTTCGAATTCATGGAACTCAGGAGCCATGCTGATATACGAAGAGATTAGACGTGTGGATGCAGATCTTGGTCCTGGTTCATTGTCGGAAGAGAAAGGAACATATTCAGCTGACTGTGATGCTCCTGTAAGAGGAGAAGTACCTCCGTGAACCAGTGTTGGTGTGGCGATGTGGGAGCTATGAGAATCAGCTTGCAAGGTTCTGCCTTAATTTTAACGAGGACTCTTGGAAGGAGAGTAATCGGAGGAAAGGCGTAAGCGAAGATTCCGGAACTTGCGATCGAAAATGCTTTCTTCGATGACCCCTGTTGTGGATTCCAGTTTACGCTAAAATTGGATTTCCAGTTCAGAAAGTTCGCGATGAGGTCCAGATTCAGTTTGCCTCACATGCTGTCCAGGGTTCCCTGGTTGAGTTCCCACTCGTGGCATGATGTCATCGCCGCTGAGAGTGTCTGCTACAGTGTTCTGCTGCCTGGGAATATGTTTTGCTCATAGACGCACCTTGTGATGGATGGACCATTCTCATATTTTCTGTGCTTCCTGAGTAGCAGGTGGGATCTTATGCTACCTTGCTTGCTGATGTAGTGCATCATTGTTGTATTGTCCATGCAGACGAGCACTGCAGAATTGTGAATCCATGGGAGAAACGCCTGTAAGGCTAGTTATACTGCCTTCAACTCTAGCAGGTTGATGTGAATATGAAGTTGAGTAGGTTGCCATTTGCCACTGACTTGGAGATAAGCATTCCATCCCTCTAGGGAATCGTCGGTGGTGATGACCAGGGTAAAAGATTGTGGAAGAAAAAAAGAGTCAGACTGAAAGATGCACCTGTCGCATCCACCAGGATAGGGCGCTGACCATGCCCGGAGTGACCTGGATAAGGTAATTGAACGAGCCGGTCACTTGTCTGTTCAATTCCTCTTGAAGTAATGCATTGGTAGACGGCAAAATGGGATCAGAGAAATGCAAGAAGACATCATCCGAAAGAGGGACTTGTAACTGTCAATGGAAAGTGACTTTTTTGATTGGATGAATTTTGTTGGTGTTATCAGTCTTAGATACCTCTTTGGTGTGGAATACGCTTTGGAGAATGTTGTATTGAGCGTGGCCCCCAGAAAAGTTATGTTTTGTGACGGATGAAGGGTGGAATTCTGTGAGTTCAGAGCGAGACCTAATTCGTTCAAGAGCTTTGTGCAGGTTATTGTTGCTGTTCGCGCAGCCTGTTTTGAAGGAGCCCTGACTACCCAGCGGTCCGCTTCCACAGCAAGCCTCCTAGGGTTAGGAAGCTTGCTGTCAACTAGGTGCTGGCGCAGCTCTGCAAAACAATTTAAGTGGTGACTTTGCTGCCCTTGACCCAACCTTCCAATGCTCTGCTGTAGTAGTTAACATATTCTACCCAAGTAGTACCAGGGATTTTTTTGCAATCCCTGGATCTCTGCCTGTACATTTCGAGGGTAAGCCCATATCTAGGCAATAAAGCATCTTTCATGTGGCTGTATGAATTCAGCACGGTGGAGGGTAGGTCTAGCAAGGTATCCCTCCCCTCACTAAGGAACCGCCCCCACAACCCTGCTCCCCAGTCCTTCTCAGGGACCTGGTGGGAGGTCATAGCTACCTCATATGCCTTAAACCATTGTTGTATGTCATCATTTCTATAGTATTCCTTTACTACATCCTTGGGGATGTGTACCCTGGCCTCTACAGGTGTGGGGGGTGGGAATGGGGCACGCGGCCCACCGGGGGGACAGGCTCTTCACTCCTAGCCTTGAGCTCTAGTTCCCTCAAACTCCTCTCATGCTCTAACTGTAGCTTTCTGCCTTCATGCTCCCGTTGTAATTTCTTCTCTTCCAACTCCCCTTGTAATCTCATCTCTTCCATAGCTAATTTCTTTTCTGCTAGTTTCAGTTGCCCTTCCATTTTGAGCCTGGTTAATTTTAACTCATGGGCCCTGCCTTTCTCCCGGCCCGCCAGCTCCTCTGGGGACATGCCTCTTTCTGACACACTGCTACGCACAGGGGAAACTGCTGTCTCTCTCTCTCCTGAGCCATTGGCTCTTCCTGCTGCCCATCTCCAATGCCATTTCTTTCTAAATGTGGTGGATTATCTCTTGACTCCACCCAGGCCCTCAGCACCTTTTGGAGATCCTTCTTTGTGTTGAGGCCAGTGGTTGCAATTTTAAATTCCTTACAAAAATTCTACAGCTCCTTATGGGAGTAATTTTCCAGTTCTTCCTCAAAGGTACGGCTTTCGACTGGCCCTGTAACACTCATGGTTGCAGTGGTGATGGTACTCTTTCTCAATTAGCTTCCAGAGTAGTCGACAAAAAAACTTAAACTCACAAAAACTAAGTGGTTACGTTATGGCCTGCACTCGCTAGGCAGTAGGTCAGTAAATCACTGTACATAACCCATAAATGCAAGTTCGTATCCTTCCGCTGCCACCAGTGCTAGATTTGGCTGTCTCTGGTTGGCAGAGGTAGTTACTTCTGACCAAGCAGGGACCCACCTCCTCTAGTTAGGGTAGAAGGTTACCCCCTTAGTAGCATTGCCGAGCGATTAGACTTATCTTCGTAGACAGGTATAACGCATTTATGACCATGTACAGTAATATCTTGACACTCTACAAATGCACACCACACCAGTTGTATGTGAAAATATAGCGTTCTTTATATAATCTCTATCATCAGGCCAATAACGGTAAAAAAGAATCCACAATAAGGCAAAAGAAAAAGGTGATTGTAAGTGCGCTGAAACAAGACTCAATTCAGTTCGGTTTCGAGTGGCTGGTGCGACTTGGATACTCACAGTCGACAGGGGGGTGATGTGGAATCAGCTGGTACGATAGTACGAATCGGTTCAGGGGAACCACGATAAGAAGCTGCTGGACTGTAGATGTTGGTACGAGCCGCGCTGAAATACTGCTGGGCTGTAGATGTTGGTACGAGGCGTACTTGAGGTTCGGCTCGAGGCGTACGAGCCGCGCTGAAATGCTGCTTGGCTGTAGATGTCGGCTCGAGGCGTACGAGCCAAGCTGAAATACTGCTGGGCTGTAGATGTTGGTACGAGGCGTACGTGATGTTCGGCTCGAGGCGTACGAGCCACGCTGAAATACTGCTGGGCTGTAGATGTCAGTACGAGGCGTACGAGCCGCGCTGAAATACTGCTGGGCTGTAGATGTTGGTACGAGGCGTACTTGATATTCGGCTCGAGGCGTACCGAAATACTGCTGAGCTGTAGAGGTGCAATGCGTACAGGAGGTACGGTTCGTAGGATGTGAGCCGCAACGAAGTCAGCAGGGTTCGTCAGATGCGATGCAATGCGTACAGGAGGTACGATTATAGGGTGTGAGCCGCGACGAAGTCAGCAGGGCTCGTCAGATGCGATGCAATGCGTACAGGAGGTACAGTTCGTAGGGTGTGAGCCGCGACAAAGTCTGCAGGGCTCGTCAGATGCAATGCGTACAGGAGGTACGGTTCGTAGGGTGTGAGCCGCAACAAAGTCAGCAGGGCTCGTCAGGTGAGATGAGAGGCGTACAGGAGGTACGGTGTGAAAGATGTGAGCCGCGACGAGGTCAGCAGGGCTCTTCTTAGTCCAAAGCAATCTAAAACTACAGCCAAAAAGGCCCCTAGTTATAGGGCAAAAGGGGTCTTTGAAGTTGTTTGATCCGGGAGGGGTTTCCCCGGTACCAAGGTCCTTGTTGTGGGTATTTCCTGCCAGATGACCCCTCTTTCCTTTGAAGGAGGGAGGGTTGTCAGACGCTCAGCGGGAAGTGGGGCCGGCACTGTGGAAGGCAGGATGCTCAACAGAAACTACCCTCCCATCTAAATGCAGCCAGCTAACACCAGGCTCTGGAGACGGCCCAGACCCTGTCACTTTTCCCAGACATCTGACTACACATCTTCAGCAGCACACAGCAAGGTTTGGGTAAGAAAATAGTCACTTTCTAAAAGTGCTATTTCCAAGCTCAGAGTCTAAAAATCATTCCCCTAAAAGAATGCATTACGAACTCTTGAGTTTAGGGACACTCGTCTGGAATCTCTACCATTTTCCCTGGGTCAGATACGAATATAAGATGTCATATTTATCAGAAGGAGCACTTGCACTGTGGCACTGATCAGCAGTGGCACAGTGCTCAGAGCATCTTGTCCAGCACAAAAATAGGTCACACACAACTAGGAGGCATAATGAAAATGGAAAGGGAGACCCACGCCAAGGATGCAAGGTCTAACACATACCTGCCAAGAACTGCTAATAAGTTGGCTGCCCTGACCGTTAGTGCTAACATTGAGAAAAACTGTTTCCCAATGTAGTCAAGGCACTTGTGCTACTTGTCTGGAGGCGCTAAGATGGGAGCCAAAAGGTTTTTGGAACAGCACTGTGTCACCTGAATGACAACAGAATCCGGCTTAGGGTGCCTGTTGGAAATGGGATCCCTGGCTGGCCAGGGCTTTCGCCAAAGTCAGTCAGAGACCACCACACCCAAGTCAGGGCAAGGGAGTTACACGCCAAGATAACCCCTACTCACCCTCTAGGTAACGTGGCGCGAGCAGCAAGGCTAAACTTGGAGGCGATGTAGGCTAAGTATTTGCGCACGCACCCCAGCAACAACAACCAAAGGCCCACCACAAAGGAAACTCCACACAAGGTTATATAAAAATAGCCTTTGTATTACACCAAAACACATTAGATAAAACACACACTTTACAATGTGCCAGAGGCACGGGCAGAATTTACAAGGGGATATTTACAAGACAGGGCCACCTGGACCACTGTCAGGAATCAGAAATAGCACTTAGTACATAGAATATAGCACAAAATAGCACACAACCAGTAATCACTGGTAACCAGGACCTCACTAGCACCACCTGTACTAGGGAGAAAACAACCACCTATGTATTACAATACCTGTAGGGGTGTAAGAGGAAAACACATGATGCAATGCATAACATTCATTCAGAGGTGTAAGGAGGAAAACACATGATGCATCACAATACATTCAGAGGTGTAAGGCACATGACGCATAAAAACACATTCAGAGGTGCAGAAAGTACAATTGCGCCAAACCCACGTAAGTCACCACCTGTGACTGTCCCTGTGTCCCAATGTCTGGGCCTAAACGTAGCAGTTGCCCACAAAGTGCTGGGCAACTGGTGCAGGGAAGGTTTAGAACAACGTTGGAGCCTCTCAGGGCTCCTGGACAAGAAATGGGGCCCCAGAGCCTCTCAGGGCTCTCAAACAAGGGGGGCGCTCGAGCCTCTCTCAGGGCTCGCCAAGCAAAAGGGCTGGAGCCTCACTGGGCACCAGAATGAGGGAATGGCACCCTCAGAGCCTCTCTGGGCTCGCAGAACAACGACTGTGGGCTTGGAGGAGCCTCGGGGCTCTGAACAAAGAAATGCCCTCTCAAGAGCCTCGCTGGGCTCTGCACAACTGGTTGTCCCCTCTGGGAGCCTCGCTGGGCTCTCAACACAGATCACGGCCCCTGAGCCTCTCTGGGGCTCTAAAGCAACAATGGGGCCCTGGAGCCTCGGGGCTCCTAATTAACAATGCCCCCTGAGTCCTCTAGGGACTCGCAACGCAACCAATGCCCAGTGAGCCTCTCTGGGCTCGTAACCACGATGGCCGCCGTTGGAGTCCCTCTCTGGGGAACTCGGACTAGCAAAAATGCCCCCGAAATGGTGGAGTTCTTCCTTGGGACTCGGAACACAAATGCAACGGCCCCGGAAGCCTCTCTCAGGCAAGGCACTCACCGGCTGCTTCTTAGACGCTCTCTCCGCTCCCCGGTCAGCTTCTGGGGCGGCGGTTCCTCTCACCGGCTCCTCTCTCCACCGGCGGGACTCGTCTTGAGTCGTGGTGCTCTCTCTCGCTCCCGGCTCTCCTCTCCTCTTGTCCCGGGGCTCTCTTCTCCACTCGGGGAGCCTCGGGAACCCGGCCGGCAGCTTCTCTGCTGCGGGGGGTGGGACTTCCGGGTTGCCTGTCTCGGGCCGCGCTGCGATTGGTCAGCCGGCCCAGTGCTTCCGGGTCACCGCGGGCAGCGCGGCGGCTCGCTTTTTAGGCAGGCAGGCGGCTTCCCAGGATCCGAGGAGTGGGCTCCCTCGTGAATCCAATAAATCAAACAAATATGCGGCGTGGGCAGCCGCTCGAGCCGCGAAGTGCAGGGTGGGCACCTGCCTTACAGAAGCGCTCCCAGGCGCTGCTGGACAAAATCAAGCGCTCTCAAGCGCTAGGGGGGCACAAACTACAGCGCTCCCAGCGCTAGGACGAAATAAAGCGCTCCCAGGCGCTAGGAGGAATCTGCAAGCGCTTCCAAGCGCTAAGAGGCAATTCCAGCGCTCCCAGCGCTAGAGGACAGCCCAAAGTCCAGCAAAAGTCCTTTCAAGGGGCAGGGGGCAAGGCTGGGCCCAGAGCCAGCACACTGGGTCTCCAGGCAGGGAGACACCCCAAGTGGCGGTCCTCTGGCCCAGCAGCAGCAGCAACAGCCCCCTCAGGATCCTGGAAGAGAACAACTTCAGTGGGGACACAGCCCCATTTTTATACAGTGCATTCCTTTGTTCAAGGGTGTAGAGTGGGGGCGGAACCAGTCGCAGCTGGTTCTTGAGTACTCTGTTTACCTCAACCACCCTCTCTATTCACTGGCAGGGCTTGGGTCATTAGACACACCACAGGGGGGCGGAGCCAGCATTGTGTGGGGAAAACCCAGCCCATCCAGGACACAGGTACACTCCTCCCACACATCACTCATGCTAATCTCCCACTCACCACCGGGCAGACCCATCCAGACTTCCTGGAGCCTGGCATGCCAGCCAGCTCCAGCCAATCACACGCCAGCACCCTCACAGCACACGTACAGCCATGTCTAGAAATGGCGCTTCGCTACTAGACACATACATGCTGCATACACCGTTGCGCAGCATTCACTCTCACGAGTTCACACATACCAGACTCAAGCCTGTACACCCCACGCATCAGGAACTACCAGGGACACATACATTCCCCATGCATTCCTGCGGGCAGGCCTAGCTCAGCACATGCACTCAGAGTGCGCACGCACTTTCCCCTGGGACACAGTGAAAGTGCGCAGAATCCCAAAATCACCATCTCCAGGTCACCCTTTTCCAGCAAAAAGTCTAGGGGTGAACCTGCCCTAAGGGCCAAAGTCCAACATAACCCCCTTCCAGCCAAAACGCAGGGGAGACCAATCACCACCGTGATGGACTTCCCTGCTTGGGGCGATAGAACACGGACGCGGGCCCACAACTGCAGGGACACCCTCCTGTTCTACGCCATGGTGAACCCAGGGGATTCCTTCTAAACACACTGTCTGGACCAACTGGGCTACCCCACTGGTACTCCCAAGTTGTCCGCGGCCAGGACCAGGCCCTGGGCCACCCAGGTGCCACTGGTCCATGCCAATTCGCAGAGCGGGGGGTAGTAACCCCTGGCACATAGGAGCCATTCTCCACTCTTCCTGTCTGTAAGACAGGACTAGACTGCCACTGGTACTCCAGCCTAGGGCCTACAACCTCAGGCGGACCAGGAGTCTCAGGGAAGGCTCTCCTCCCCTTACCTCTTCTCCTAGGGTTCCTCCTCCCTCTGCGAGGGGTACCCCTAGAACGCCATTCCAACCCAGGGCTTATCCACTCAGGTTGCACCGGGGTCAGAGGTGGGCTCTCCCACCCTCTGCACCCCCTTCCAGAGGTCTGCCCTCTCCCACCTGGAGAAGTTCCTCTGGAAGAATAACCGGTCAGGACACTGGTTACAGTCGTCCTACCCTTCAGGTCAGGCTGACCCTGAACCTGGCCTTCCAACCTCTGGTCTAAAACCTTTGGTGGAACAATTGCCTGGCACTCCAGGACTTCTGGGGACTCACACACAATCCCCCTGAGGCTAACAAATGACACATCTGTTGTGTGACTGTCTGTCTGGCGCAGATCTCCCGCCCTCTGTCCACCTGACAGTGCGTGACGATCCCCCAGACCAGAAGTGGTGTTACCATGGTCACTACACGGGAACCTAGCCCAACTGGGTAGTCCCTGACCCACTGGTCCTTCCACTGGGGAACTCCCCCAATCACTCCTCACTCTGGACTCCTGTACCCTCCCTACCGGAGCGGTACTGCCAGACTCTAGAACCACAGGAGCTCTGGTTACAGACACTCCAGGTCCTCTACTCACTAGGAGATCCTCCTCAACTGGGTTAACAGGACAGCCTAGGTCCCCAACCTGGTGTTCCCTCAAGAAACCACCCAGGTTCTGAGACAGGGCTTCGGGCCTCTGGGGGCTCTCAGCCACCCACTGACTCCTGCTCCACTGAGCCAGGCAGTCAGCCCCTACACCCTTCTCACTAACCAGGGACCTAGCTGGGCTACACTGAGCCTCTTCCACCACGCTGGGCTGGAAGATCCCTGACCCACTGCTTTTGGAGTCACTCACCAATGACTCTAGAGAACCTCTGGTCCCTTCCCAGCGGTCTGCTTCCTCTGCCAGCTCACATGGTTCAGACAATCCACACCCTAACAGGTGTTGGCGCAACCCTGGTGAACAACAACTGAGCAACTGCTCTCTGAGAAGCATATCGAACAATAGGTCCCAATCACATTTCGTGGGCTCCCGTACCCAATCACACAGGGCTTCACAACAGTCATCCTCAAAGTCTTCCCAAGACTGATGAGACGGTTTCCTAAGGTTCCTAAACCTCAACCTATTCTCCTCCTCTGGGGAAACAGGAACCATACTCTGGGAACTGGGACTTTCTAGACTGAGATTTAAATAGCTGCCACCACTGGACCCAACCCTCCCTGGGGGATCCAGAAACTCAACACTGCGCGCAGGGGATAGTCTACCCTCCAGAGCTACTTTGCCTCTGGTGGCGGCCCTCTCAGCCTCCTCTATCCTGTCCTGCGCTAAGACCCTCTCGGTCTCCAGCTGTTGCTTCTTAACCTCCAGCTGTTGCCTTCTAATGCCCAGCTGTGCCATAGCCTGGGCATGCTCCAACCTGAGCTTTTCTAAAGCCAGCTGGTGCTCCCTTTCTCTCCTCCTATCTTCCAGCTCCTCTGGGGACAGGGAAAGGGATGAGGCGCTGCCTCCTAAACTGGACCCAGCAAGGGACTCCCTATCTATGGGGTCCTCACTATCTGCTGGCGTCCCTGTGCTATCATCTTCCTCCTCCTCAGACTCTTCAGGGCTCCCCTCTGACCCACCACCCTCATGGTGTGAGACCCGGGCCCTCTCCGCACTGTGCTCACGCTCCCAGTCATCCTTCTGCCATTGGATCAGGTTACCCCTAAGTTGGGACTGGGTGTCTGACTCATTCACTGCAATGTCTCTCTCTTCGCAAAACTCTCTCAGTTCATGCAAAAACAGACCCCAGACATTAAAAGCAGACTCCATCTTGGCAAGATGCTCACAGACACGTGCAACACAGGGGACTGAACAATCTGAAGTAAGAGGACACAATTCCAAAACTTCAACAATCTCCTTATCAAAGAGAACTCATACTCATGCGTCCAGGAAAACACACCATTCATCCACACACACCCTCCCCTCGGATCGGTAAGGCAGTTTCTACCACCCCTGACTTCTCAACCTGACCAAAAGCGACACAGGTACCAAACTCTGGAAGCAGGGCGGGGGACAAATGTACTGGACACAATTGAATGACACTCTTCAGGAGAAGAAACAATGGAATTTCAAAAACAATCCCCTAAAATGTGGTCATCTAAAATGCAGAGTTTTGTGGTGCAGCCAGCTGCTACTAAGGTACAAGGCAAACACAAATCCTTATCCCACCGCTTGCCGCCAATGTTGGAAATGGGATCCCTGGCTGGCCAGGGCTTTCGCCAAAGTCAGTCAGAGACCACCACACCCAAGTCAGGGCAAGGGAGTTACACGCCAAGATAACCCCTACTCACCCTCTAGGTAACGTGGCGCGAGCAGCAAGGCTAAACTTGGAGGCGATGTAGGCTAAGTATTTGCGCACGCACCCCAGCAACAACAACCAAAGGCCCACCACAAAGGAAACTCCACACAAGGTTATATAAAAATAGCCTTTGTATTACACCAAAACACATTAGATAAAACACACACTTTACAATGTGCCAGAGGCACGGGCAGAATTTACAAGGGGATATTTACAAGACAGGGCCACCTGGACCACTGTCAGGAATCAGAAATAGCACTTAGTACATAGAATATAGCACAAAATAGCACACAACCAGTAATCACTGGTAACCAGGACCTCACTAGCACCACCTGTACTAGGGAGAAAACAACCACCTATGTATTACAATACCTGTAGGGGTGTAAGAGGAAAACACATGATGCAATGCATAACATTCATTCAGAGGTGTAAGGAGGAAAACACATGATGCATCACAATACATTCAGAGGTGTAAGGCACATGACGCATAAAAACACATTCAGAGGTGCAGAAAGTACAATTGCGCCAAACCCACGTAAGTCACCACCTGTGACTGTCCCTGTGTCCCAATGTCTGGGCCTAAACGTAGCAGTTGCCCACAAAGTGCTGGGCAACTGGTGCAGGGAAGGTTTAGAACAACGTTGGAGCCTCTCAGGGCTCCTGGACAAGAAATGGGGCCCCAGAGCCTCTCAGGGCTCTCAAACAAGGGGGGCGCTCGAGCCTCTCTCAGGGCTCGCCAAGCAAAAGGGCTGGAGCCTCACTGGGCACCAGAATGAGGGAATGGCACCCTCAGAGCCTCTCTGGGCTCGCAGAACAACGACTGTGGGCTTGGAGGAGCCTCGGGGCTCTGAACAAAGAAATGCCCTCTCAAGAGCCTCGCTGGGCTCTGCACAACTGGTTGTCCCCTCTGGGAGCCTCGCTGGGCTCTCAACACAGATCACGGCCCCTGAGCCTCTCTGGGGCTCTAAAGCAACAATGGGGCCCTGGAGCCTCGGGGCTCCTAATTAACAATGCCCCCTGAGTCCTCTAGGGACTCGCAACGCAACCAATGCCCAGTGAGCCTCTCTGGGCTCGTAACCACGATGGCCGCCGTTGGAGTCCCTCTCTGGGGAACTCGGACTAGCAAAAATGCCCCCGAAATGGTGGAGTTCTTCCTTGGGACTCGGAACACAAATGCAACGGCCCCGGAAGCCTCTCTCAGGCAAGGCACTCACCGGCTGCTTCTTAGACGCTCTCTCCGCTCCCCGGTCAGCTTCTGGGGCGGCGGTTCCTCTCACCGGCTCCTCTCTCCACCGGCGGGACTCGTCTTGAGTCGTGGTGCTCTCTCTCGCTCCCGGCTCTCCTCTCCTCTTGTCCCGGGGCTCTCCTCTCCACTCGGGGAGCCTCGGGAACCCGGCCGGCAGCTTCTCTGCTGCGGGGGGTGGGACTTCCGGGTTGCCTGTCTCGGGCCGCGCTGCGATTGGTCAGCCGGCCCAGTGCTTCCGGGTCACCGCGGGCAGCGCGGCGGCTCGCTTTTTAGGCAGGCAGGCGGCTTCCCAGGATCCGAGGAGTGGGCTCCCTCGTGAATCCAATAAATCAAACAAATATGCGGCGTGGGCAGCCGCTCGAGCCGCGAAGTGCAGGGTGGGCACCTGCCTTACAGAAGCGCTCCCAGGCGCTGCTGGACAAAATCAAGCGCTCTCAAGCGCTAGGGGGGCACAAACTACAGCGCTCCCAGCGCTAGGACGAAATAAAGCGCTCCCAGGCGCTAGGAGGAATCTGCAAGCGCTTCCAAGCGCTAAGAGGCAATTCCAGCGCTCCCAGCGCTAGAGGACAGCCCAAAGTCCAGCAAAAGTCCTTTCAAGGGGCAGGGGGCAAGGCTGGGCCCAGAGCCAGCACACTGGGTCTCCAGGCAGGGAGACACCCCAAGTGGCGGTCCTCTGGCCCAGCAGCAGCAGCAACAGCCCCCTCAGGATCCTGGAAGAGAACAACTTCAGTGGGGACACAGCCCCATTTTTATACAGTGCATTCCTTTGTTCAAGGGTGTAGAGTGGGGGCGGAACCAGTCGCAGCTGGTTCTTGAGTACTCTGTTTACCTCAACCACCCTCTCTATTCACTGGCAGGGCTTGGGTCATTAGACACACCACAGGGGGGCGGAGCCAGCATTGTGTGGGGAAAACCCAGCCCATCCAGGACACAGGTACACTCCTCCCACACATCACTCATGCTAATCTCCCACTCACCACCGGGCAGACCCATCCAGACTTCCTGGAGCCTGGCATGCCAGCCAGCTCCAGCCAATCACACGCCAGCACCCTCACAGCACACGTACAGCCATGTCTAGAAATGGCGCTTCGCTACTAGACACATACATGCTGCATACACCGTTGCGCAGCATTCACTCTCACGAGTTCACACATACCAGACTCAAGCCTGTACACCCCACGCATCAGGAACTACCAGGGACACATACATTCCCCATGCATTCCTGCGGGCAGGCCTAGCTCAGCACATGCACTCAGAGTGCGCACGCACTTTCCCCTGGGACACAGTGAAAGTGCGCAGAATCCCAAAATCACCATCTCCAGGTCACCCTTTTCCAGCAAAAAGTCTAGGGGTGAACCTGCCCTAAGGGCCAAAGTCCAACAGTGCCCAGTAAGGCAAATGGGAGCATTTTCAAGGGCCTTGTATTTTTTGTCAAGGAGAGTGACACTGCTGCCACCGAAGCTGGGGTGTCTATTATTTTTAAGCCCTCTTACCAGATATAGTCAATAATCGGCATGGCCCAACAGCCATACAAAAGGGTTCCTTAATGTCATATAGAAAACAGCCTGTTTGCTTTGTGGGCATTGGTAGATCAAATCTTTTTGCGGCCCTTTCAAGGAGGTTATGAAAACCTCCACTATCTTCTGGAGGAGGTTCTACTTGGGGTGGCGTTGGTTAAGATGGGGTTGCTAACATGTAGTTGTCCCATTTGGCATGTGTCACAGAGCTCACCCTCTTTTCTATCCTCCTCTGAGGATGTGGGATCCTGGAAGGGAACTGTCAGTGGGGTTTGTCGTGGAGGCAGAGATAAAAGATGCGACCGTGGAGCCTGCAGTGTGGAGGGCTGCCTTAGAGTATATATTGGCAGTGGAGAGGCATGCCTAGTGAAGGCATGCCTAGTGAAACAATTTCCTCCTGGTACTGCTGATGAACAAGTTACTTACCTTCGGTAACGCCTTATCTTGTAGAGACATAATACAGCCGCAGAGTCCTTACCTTTGAACCTCCAGGAGTCAGGCTGGATCCGGAAGATTTTTAGGTCTCGGCAACGAGAACTATTGTCACCGAGTAAGCGCGCAAGGGAGTACAGAGCGGTGCACGAGCCGACCAGGGTCTGTGGACGCGCACACACAAAGGCAGGCAGGCACACACCAGACACACACAGACAGACACACGCACACACACACACACACACCCTCCCTCTCTGCCCACTCCCTCTCTGCCGCCCCCCCCCCCCTCTACCCCCACTCACCGGGCTCTTTCCCTCTGCAGCGGGTCAGTCACGGCAGCAGGCAGACTCGGTGTCTTCTCCGGCGATCTTCAGCTGATGTGCACGCTCACGCTGCGTCTCCTGCGCGCCCACCACGCTGTTTCGCGCCCGTTGATCCTCAGCTTGTGATTACTACTCCTTCTAACCCGGATTCTAAATTACAATTTCTTGGTTCTCTAACTCCACTCTGTTGATTCGTAACAAACTGATATTCAGCTCATTTCACAGTCTCGCTTTTGCTTCTCATAAATACAATAAGATTATTTTAAGCAATGTCTACCCTTCTTTTGGTTCTGTGCCTATTATGCTTCGGACTATAGAGTTTTAGAAAGTGTGGTGGAAGATTCCATGATATCAGTGGTGTGCACAGTGCAGAGTGAGTGTGCAGAGTGCAGAGTAGTGAGTGCAGAGTAGTGAGTGCAGAGTAGTGAGTGCAGAGTAGTGAGTGCAGAGTAGTGAGTGCAGAGTAGTGAGTGCAGAGTGAGTGGGCAGAGTGAGTGGGCAGAGAGAGTGTGCAGAGAGTGTGCAGAGGAGTGAGTGCAGAGGAGTGAGTGCAGAGGAGTGAGTGCGCAGAGTAGTGAGTGCGCAGAGTAGTGAGTGCGCAGAGTAGTGAGTGCGCAGAGTAGTGAGTGCGCAGAGTAGTGAGTGCGCAGAGTAGTGAGTGCGCAGAGTAGTGAGTGCGCAGAGTAGTGAGTAGTGAGTGCAGAGTAGTGAGTAGTGAGTGCAGAGTAGTGAGTAGTGAGTGCAGAGTAGTGAGTGCAGAGTGCAGAGTAGTGAGTGCAGAGTAGTGAGTGCAGAGTAGTGAGTGCAGAGTGCAGAGTAGTGAGTGCAGAGTAGTGAGTGCAGAGTAGTGAGTGCAGAGTAGTGAGTAGTGAGTGCAGAGTAGTGAGTAGTGAGTGCAGAGTAGTGAGTGCAGAGTAGTGAGTAGTGAGTGCAGAGTAGTGAGTAGTGAGTGCAGAGTAGTCAGTGCAGAGTAGTGAGTGCAGAGTAGTGAGTGCAGAGTAGTGAGTGCAGAGTAGTGAGTAGTGACTGCAGAGTAGTGAGTGCAGAGTGCAGAGTAGTGAGTGCAGAGTAGTGAGTAGTGAGTGCAGAGTAGTGAGTAGTGAGTGCAGATTAGTGAGTAGTGAGTGCAGAGTAGTGAATGCAGAGTAGTGAGTAGTGAGTGCAGAGTAGTGAGTGCAGAGTGCAGAGTAGTGAGTGCAGAGTGCAGAGTAGTGAGTGCAGAGTAGTGAGTGCAGAGTAGTGAGTGCAGAGTAGTGAGTGCAGAGTAGTGAGTGCAGAGTGCAGAGTAGTGAGTGCAGAGTGCAGAGTAGTGAGTGCAGAGTAGTGAGTGCAGAGTAGTGAGTGCAGAGTAGTGAGTGCAGAGTAGTGAGTAGTGAGTGCAGAGTAGTGAGTAGTGAGTGCAGATTAGTGAGTAGTGAGTGCAGAGTAGTGAATGCAGAGTAGTGAGTAGTGAGTGCAGAGTAGTGAGTGCAGAGTGCAGAGTAGTGAGTGCAGAGTGCAGAGTAGTGAGTGCAGAGTGCAGAGTAGTGAGTGCAGAGTAGTGAGTGCAGAGTAGTGAGTGCAGAGTAGTGAGTGCAGAGTAGTGAGTGCAGAGTAGTGAGTGCAGAGTAGTGAGTGCAGAGTAGTGAGTGCAGAGTAGTGAGTGCAGAGTAGTGAGTGCAGAGTGCAGAGTAGTGAGTGCAGAGTGCAGAGTAGTGAGTGCAGAGTGCAGAGTAGTGAGTGCAGAGTAGTGAGTGCAGAGTAGTGAGTGCAGAGTAGTGAGTGCAGAGTAGTGAGTGCAGAGTAGTGAGTGCAGAGTAGTGAGTAGTGAGTGCAGAGTAGTGAGTAGTGAGTGCAGAGTAGTGAGTAGTGAGTGCAGATTAGTGAGTAGTGAGTGCAGAGTAGTGAATGCAGAGTAGTGAGTAGTGAGTGCAGAGTAGTGAGTGCAGAGTAGTGAGTGCAGAGTGCAGAGTAGTGAGTGCAGAGTGCAGAGTAGTGAGTGCAGAGTAGTGAGTGCAGAGTAGTGAGTGCAGAGTAGTGAGTGCAGAGTAGTGAGTGCAGAGTAGTGAGTGCAGAGTAGTGAGTGCAGAGTGCAGAGTAGTGAGTGCAGAGTAGTGAGTAGTGAGTGCAGAGTAGTGAGTAGTGAGTGCAGAGTAGTGAGTGCAGAGTAGTGAGTGCAGAGTAGTGAGTGCGCAGAGTAGTGAGTGCAGAGTAGTGAGTAGTGAGTGCAGAGTAGTGAGTAGTGAGTGCAGAGTAGTGAGTGCAGAGTAGTGAGTGCAGAGTAGTGAGTGCAGAGTAGTGAGTGCAGAGTAGTGAGTGCAGAGTAGTGAGTGCAGAGTAGTGAGTGCAGAGTAGTGAGTGCAGAGTAGTGAGTGCAGAGTAGTGAGTGCGCAGAGTAGTGAGTAGTGAGTAGTGAGTGCAGAGTAGTGAGTAGTGAGTGCAGAGTAGTGAGTGCAGAGTAGTGAGTAGTGAGTGCAGAGTGCAGAGTAGTGAGTGTAGAGTGCAGAGTAGTGAGTGCAGAGTAGTGAGTAGTGAGTGCAGAGTAGTGAGTGCAGAGTAGTGAGTAGTGAGTGCAGAGTAGTGAGTGCAGAGTAGTGAGTGCAGAGTAGTGAGTGCAGAGTAGTGAGTGCAGAGTGCAGAGTAGTGAGTGCAGAGTGCAGAGTAGTGAGTGCAGAGTGCAGAGTAGTGAGTGCAGAGTGCAGAGTAGTGAGTGCAGAGTGCAGAGTGCAGAGTAGTGAGTGCAGAGTGCAGAGTAGTGAGTGCAGAGTGCAGAGTAGTGAGTGCAGAGTGCAGAGTAGTGAGTGCAGAGTGCAGAGTAGTGAGTGCAGAGTGCAGAGTAGTGAGTGCAGAGTGCAGAGTAGTGAGTGCAGAGTGCAGAGTAGTGAGTGCAGAGTAGTGAGTGCAGAGTAGTGAGTGCAGAGTAGTGAGTGCAGAGTAGTGAGTGCAGAGTAGTGAGTGCAGAGTAGTGAGTGCAGAGTATTGAGTGCAGAGTAGTGAGTGCAGAGTAGTGAGTGCAGAGTAGTGAGTGCAGAGTAGTGAGTGCAGAGTAGTGAGTGCGCAGAGTAGTGAGTGCAGAGTAGTGAGTAGTGAGTGCAGAGTAGTGAGTGCAGAGTAGTGAGTGCAGAGTAGTGAGTGCAGAGTAGTGAGTGCAGAGTAGTGAGTGCAGAGTAGTGAGTGCAGAGTAGTGAGTGCGCAGAGTAGTGAGTAGTGAGTAGTGAGTGCAGAGTAGTGAGTAGTGAGTGCAGAGTAGTGAGTAGTGAGTGCAGAGTAGTGAGTGCAGAGTAGTGAGTAGTGAGTGCAGAGTAGTGAGTAGTGAGTGCAGAGTAGTGAGTAGTGAGTGCAGAGTAGTGAGTAGTGAGTGCAGAGTGCAGAGTAGTGAGTGTAGAGTGCAGAGTAGTGAGTGCAGAGTAGTGAGTAGTGAGTGCAGAGTAGTGAGTGCAGAGTGCAGAGTAGTGAGTGTAGAGTGCAGAGTAGTGAGTGTGCAGAGTAGTGAGTGCAGAGTAGTGAGTGCAGAGTGCAGAGTAGTGAGTGCAGAGTAGTGAGTGCAGAGTAGTGAGTGCAGAGTAGTGAGTGCAGAGTAGTGAGTGCAGAGTAGTGAGTAGTGAGTGCAGAGTAGTGAGTGCAGAGTAGTGAGTAGTGAGTGCAGAGTAGTGAGTAGTGAGTGCAGAGTGCAGAGTAGTGAGTGCAGAGTGCAGAGTAGTGAGTGCAGAGTAGTGAGTGCAGAGTAGTGAGTGCAGAGTAGTGAGTGCAGAGTAGTGAGTGCAGAGTAGTGAGTGCAGAGTAGTGAGTGCGCAGAGTAGTGAGTGCAGAGTAGTGAGTGCAGAGTAGTGAGTGCAGAGTAGTGAGTAGTGAGTGCAGAGTAGTGAGTAGTGAGTGCAGAGTAGTGAGTGCAGAGTAGTGAGTAGTGAGTGCAGAGTAGTGAGTAGTGAGTGCAGAGTGCAGAGTAGTGAGTGCAGAGTGCAGAGTAGTGAGTGCAGAGTGCAGAGTAGTGAGTGCAGAGTAGTGAGTAGTGAGTGCAGAGTAGTGAGTAGTGAGTGCAGAGTAGTGAGTAGTGAGTGCAGAGTAGTGAGTGCAGAGTAGTGAGTGCAGAGTAGTGAGTGCGCAGAGTAGTGAGTGCAGAGTAGTGAGTGCAGAGTAGTGAGTGCAGAGAAGTGAGTGCAGAGTAGTGAGAAGTGAGTGCAGAGTAGTGAGTAGTGAGTGCAGAGTAGTGAGTGCAGAGTGCAGAGTAGTGAGTGCAGAGTGCAGAGTAGTGAGTGCAGAGTAGTGAGTAGTGAGTGCAGAGTAGTGAGTGCAGAGTAGTGAGTAGTGAGTAGTGAGTGCAGAGTGCAGAGTAGTGAGTGCAGAGTAGTAAGTGCAGAGTAGTGAGTGCAGAGTAGTGAGTGCAGAGTAGTGAGTGCAGAGTAGTGAGTGCAGAGTAGTGAGTGCAGAATGCAGAGTAGTGAGTGCAGAGTGCAGAGTAGTGAGTGCAGAGTGCAGAGTAGTGAGTGCAGAGTAGTGAGTGCAGAGTAGTGAGTGCAGAGTAGTGAGTGCAGAGTAGTGAGTGCAGAGTGCAGTGCAGTGCAGGTATGTGCAGTGCAGTGCAGGTATGTGCAGTGCAGTGCAGTGCAGGTATGTGCAGTGCAGTGCAGGTATGTGCAGTGCAGTGCAGGTATGTGCAGTGCAGTGCAGGTGAGTGCAGTGCAGGTGAGTGCAGTGCAGGTGAGTGCAGTGCAGGTGAGTGCAGTGCAGGTGAGTGCAGTGCAGGTGAGTGCAGTGCAGTGGAGTGCAGGCGAGTGCAGTGCAGGTGAGTGCAGTGGAGTGCAGGTGAGTGCAGTGGAGTGCAGGTGAGTGCAGTGGAGTGCAGGTGAGTGCAGTGCAGGTGAGTGCAGTGCAGGTGAGTGCAGTGCAGGTGAGTGCAGTGCAGTGCAGGTGAGTGCAGTGCAGTGCAGTGCAGGTGAGTGCAGGTGAGTGCAGTGCAGGTGACTGCAGTGCAGTGCAGGCGAGTGCAGTGCAGGCGAGTGCAGTGCAGGCGAGTGCAGTGCAGGCGAGTGCAGTGCAGGTGAGTGCAGTGCAGTGCAGGTGAGTGCAGTGCAGTGCAGGTGAGTGCAGTGCAGGTCAGTGCAGTGCAGTGCAGGTCAGTGCAGTGCAGTGCAGGTGAGTGCAGTGCAGTGCAGGTGAGTGCAGTGCAGTGCAGGTGAGTGCAGTGCAGGTGAGTGCAGTGCAGGTGAGTGCAGTGCAGTGCAGGTGAGTGCAGTGCAGGTGAGTGCAGTGCAGGTGAGTGCAGTGCAGGTGAGTGCAGTGCAGGCGAGTGCAGTGCAGGCGAGTGCAGTGCAGGTGAGTGCAGTGCAGGTGAGTGCAGTGGAGTGCAGGTGAGTGCAGTGCAGTGCAGTGCAGGTGAGTGCAGTGCAGGTGAGTGCAGGGCAGGTGAGTGCAGTGCAGTGCAGGTGAGTGCAGTGCAGGTGAGTGCAGTGCAGGTGAGTGCAGTGCAGGTGAGTGCAGTGCAGGTGAGTGCAGTGCAGGTGAGTGCAGTGCAGTGCAGGTGAGTGCAGTGCAGTGCAGGTGAGTGCAGTGCAGTGCAGGTGAGTGCAGTGCAGTGCAGTGGTGTGCAGGCGAGTGCAGTGCAGGTGAGTGCAGTGCAGTGCAGTGGAGTGCATGCGAGTGCAGTGGAGTGCAGGTGAGTGCAGTGCAGGTGAGTGCAGTGCAGGTGAGTGCAGTGCAGGTGAGTGCAGTGTAGGTGAGTGCAGTGCAGGTGAGTGCAGTGCAGTGCAGGTGAGTGCAGTGCAGGTGAGTGCAGTGCAGTGCAGGTGAGTGCAGTGCAGGCGAGTGCAGTGCAGGTGAGTGCAGTGGAGTGCAGGTGAGTGCAGTGCAGGTGAGTGCAGTGCAGGTGAGTGCAGTGCAGTGCAGGTGAGTGCAGTGCAGGTGAGTGCAGTGCAGTGCATGTGAGTGCAGTGCAGGTGAGTGCAGTGCAGGTGAGTGCAGTGCAGGTGAGTGCAGGTGAGTGCAGTGCAGGTGAGTGCAGTGCAGTGCAGGTGAGTGCAGTGCAGGTGAGTGCAGGTGAGTGCAGTGCAGGTGAGTGCAGTGCAGGTGAGTGCAGTGCAGGTGAGTGCAGTGCAGGTGAGTGCAGTGCAGTGCAGGTGAGTGCAGTGCAGGTGAGTGCAGTGCAGGTGAGTGCAGTGCAGTGCAGGTGAGTGCAGTGCAGTGCAGGTGAGTGCAGTGCAGGTGAGTGCAGTGCAGTGCAGGTGAGTGCAGTGCAGGTGAGTGCAGGTGAGTGCAGTACAGGTGAGTGCAGTGCAGTGCAGGTGAGTGCAGTGCAGGTGAGTTCAGTGCAGTGCAGGTGAGTGCAGTGCAGGTGAGTGCAGTGCAGTGCAGGTGAGTGTAGTGCAGGTGAGTGCAGTGCAGTGCAGGTGAGTGCAGTGCAGTGCAGGTGAGTGCGGGTGAGTGCAGTGCAGTGCAGGTGAGTGCAGTGCTGGTGAGTGCAGTTGAGTGCAGTGCAGGTGAGTGCAGTTGAGTGCAGAGTGGTGTGTATTGACAATGTAAATGACAATGCCATTTATTTATGATTTAAAGAAGAAAAAAAATGTCATGAGCAATGCCAATAGCTCTACCTTTAATGATGCCGAGACCATTGCATTGTAAATGCTTGTTCTTAGCAGTACCCATGTGCGCTGGTAGGTGGCACTAGTCAACTCCGTGTGACGTCATGTTAGTCGTCGGCGTGACGTCCGCATCGCCAATATAACAGTCACTGCGACATGCTGACGTCAGTACTTTTCACGGCATTCCACATCAGAAGCGTGTAGTCATGACGTAACTGACCATGGTGTGTTAAAAAAGAGACTAGAGTCCTGAAGGGGAAAAGCCCTAACACTAAAAGACAATTCTGCAGTGCGTGGAGGATGGGTGGGTTGGTAAGGAATCTGCGACTAGATCATGTTTCTACCAGATAAGGCGTTACTGAAGGTAAGTAACTTGTCCATCTGATAAAGACATCTAGCCACAGATTCCTTACCTTTGAACTGATACTCAAGCAATATCTTCCCTGGTCGTGGGACTGCGAAAAAGCTTTAAACCAGGAAATCCTGTAAGACAGAGCGGCCAAAAAGGCCCTCCCCGCGAACCTGAGAATCCAGGCAATAGTGTCTGGCAAACATATGCAGAGATGCCCATGTGGCCACTTGGCAGATGTCAGAAATGGGAACACAAAGGGACTGACAAGTTCACAATCAACTCGTATACCTGGGCACAAGTGTGTGCTGTTATCCAGCGAAATATATTAGTAAGAAAATTAGTTGACGAAAAGTTCTTGTGTGTTCCTTTTTATTGGTAATCCATAGATTATTGCGACATTTTAATGTTGCTTCCCATCAATTGTCTGCATCAATATTTTTCTTTACTTTTTGTTCATTTTACCAAAACATGGCCTCCAATGGCCTCCCAATGCATGAGTGCAGAGTAGTGAGTGCAGAGTAGTGAGTGCAGAGTAGTGAGTGCAGAGTAGTGAGTGCAGAGTAGTGAGTGCAGAGTAGTGAGTGCAGAGTAGTGAGTGCAGAGTAGTGAGTGCAGAGTGCAGAGTAGTGAGTGCAGAGTAGTGAGTGCAGAGTAGTGAGTGCAGAGTAGTGAGTGCAGAGTAGTGAGTGCAGAGTAGTGAGTGCAGAGTAGTGAGTAGTGAGTGCAGAGTAGTGAGTAGTGAGTGCAGATTAGTGAGTAGTGAGTGCAGAGTAGTGAATGCAGAGTAGTGAGTAGTGAGTGCAGAGTAGTGAGTGCAGAGTGCAGAGTAGTGAGTGCAGAGTGCAGAGTAGTGAGTGCAGAGTGCAGAGTAGTGAGTGCAGAGTAGTGAGTGCAGAGTAGTGAGTGCAGAGTAGTGAGTGCAGAGTAGTGAGTGCAGAGTAGTGAGTGCAGAGTAGTGAGTGCAGAGTGCAGAGTAGTGAGTGCAGAGTAGTGAGTAGTGAGTGCAGAGTAGTGAGTAGTGAGTGCAGAGTAGTGAGTGCAGAGTAGTGAGTGCAGAGTAGTGAGTGCGCAGAGTAGTGAGTGCGCAGAGTAGTGAGTGCAGAGTAGTGAGTAGTGAGTGCAGAGTAGTGAGTAGTGAGTGCAGAGTAGTGAGTGCAGAGTAGTGAGTGCAGAGTAGTGAGTGCAGAGTAGTGAGTGCAGAGTAGTGAGTGCAGAGTAGTGAGTGCAGAGTAGTGAGTGCAGAGTAGTGAGTGCAGAGTAGTGAGTGCGCAGAGTAGTGAGTAGTGAGTAGTGAGTGCAGAGTAGTGAGTAGTGAGTGCAGAGTAGTGAGTAGTGAGTGCAGAGTAGTGAGTAGTGAGTGCAGAGTGCAGAGTAGTGAGTGTAGAGTGCAGAGTAGTGAGTGCAGAGTAGTGAGTAGTGAGTGCAGAGTAGTGAGTGCAGAGTAGTGAGTAGTGAGTGCAGAGTAGTGAGTGCAGAGTAGTGAGTGCAGAGTGCAGAGTAGTGAGTGCAGAGTGCAGAGTAGTGAGTGCAGAGTGCAGAGTAGTGAGTGCAGAGTGCAGAGTAGTGAGTGCAGAGTGCAGAGTGCAGAGTAGTGAGTGCAGAGTGCAGAGTAGTGAGTGCAGAGTGCAGAGTAGTGAGTGCAGAGTGCAGAGTAGTGAGTGCAGAGTGCAGAGTAGTGAGTGCAGAGTGCAGAGTAGTGAGTGCAGAGTGCAGAGTAGTGAGTGCAGAGTGCAGAGTAGTGAGTGCAGAGTAGTGAGTGCAGAGTAGTGAGTGCAGAGTAGTGAGTGCAGAGTATTGAGTGCAGAGTAGTGAGTGCAGAGTAGTGAGTGCAGAGTAGTGAGTGCAGAGTAGTGAGTGCAGAGTAGTGAGTGCAGAGTAGTGAGTGCAGAGTAGTGAGTGCAGAGTAGTGAGTAGTGAGTGCAGAGTAGTGAGTGCAGAGTAGTGAGTGCAGAGTAGTGAGTGCAGAGTAGTGAGTGCAGAGTAGTGAGTGCAGAGTAGTGAGTGCAGAGTAGTGAGTGCGCAGAGTAGTGAGTGCGCAGAGTAGTGAGTAGTGAGTAGTGAGTGCAGAGTAGTGAGTAGTGAGTGCAGAGTAGTGAGTAGTGAGTGCAGAGTAGTGAGTGCAGAGTAGTGAGTAGTGAGTGCAGAGTAGTGAGTAGTGAGTGCAGAGTAGTGAGTAGTGAGTGCAGAGTGCAGAGTAGTGAGTGTAGAGTGCAGAGTAGTGAGTGCAGAGTAGTGAGTAGTGAGTGCAGAGTAGTGAGTGCAGAGTGCAGAGTAGTGAGTGTAGAGTGCAGAGTAGTGAGTGTGCAGAGTAGTGAGTGCAGAGTAGTGAGTGCAGAGTAGTGAGTGCAGAGTGCAGAGTAGTGAGTGCAGAGTAGTGAGTGCAGAGTAGTGAGTGCAGAGTAGTGAGTGCAGAGTAGTGAGTGCAGAGTAGTGAGTAGTGAGTGCAGAGTAGTGAGTGCAGAGTAGTGAGTAGTGAGTGCAGAGTAGTGAGTAGTGAGTGCAGAGTGCAGAGTAGTGAGTGCAGAGTGCAGAGTAGTGAGTGCAGAGTAGTGAGTGCAGAGTAGTGAGTGCAGAGTAGTGAGTGCAGAGTAGTGAGTGCGCAGAGTAGTGAGTGCAGAGTAGTGAGTGCAGAGTAGTGAGTGCAGAGTAGTGAGTAGTGAGTGCAGAGTAGTGAGTAGTGAGTGCAGAGTAGTGAGTGCAGAGTAGTGAGTAGTGAGTGCAGAGTAGTGAGTAGTGAGTGCAGAGTGCAGAGTAGTGAGTGCAGAGTGCAGAGTAGTGAGTGCAGAGTGCAGAGTAGTGAGTGCAGAGTAGTGAGTAGTGAGTGCAGAGTAGTGAGTAGTGAGTGCAGAGTAGTGAGTAGTGAGTGCAGAGTAGTGAGTAGTGAGTGCAGAGTAGTGAGTGCAGAGTAGTGAGTGCAGAGTAGTGAGTGCAGAGTAGTGAGTGCGCAGAGTAGTGAGTGCAGAGTAGTGAGTGCAGAGTAGTGAGTGCAGAGTAGTGAGTGCAGAGAAGTGAGTGCAGAGTAGTGAGTAGTGAGTGCAGAGTAGTGAGTGCAGAGTGCAGAGTAGTGAGTGCAGAGTGCAGAGTAGTGAGTGCAGAGTAGTGAGTAGTGAGTGCAGAGTAGTGAGTGCAGAGTAGTGAGTAGTGAGTAGTGAGTGCAGAGTGCAGAGTAGTGAGTGCAGAGTAGTAAGTGCAGAGTAGTGAGTGCAGAGTAGTGAGTGCAGAGTAGTGAGTGCAGAGTAGTGAGTGCAGAGTAGTGAGTGCAGAATGCAGAGTAGTGAGTGCAGAGTGCAGAGTAGTGAGTGCAGAGTGCAGAGTAGTGAGTGCAGAGTAGTGAGTGCAGAGTAGTGAGTGCAGAGTAGTGAGTGCAGAGTGCAGTGCAGTGCAGGTATGTGCAGTGCAGGTATGTGCAGTGCAGTGCAGTGCAGGTATGTGCAGTGCAGTGCAGGTATGTGCAGTGCAGTGCAGGTATGTGCAGTGCAGTGCAGGTGAGTGCAGTGCAGGTGAGTGCAGTGCAGGTGAGTGCAGTGCAGGTGAGTGCAGTGCAGGTGAGTGCAGTGCAGGTGAGTGCAGGCGAGTGCAGTGCAGGCGAGTGCAGTGCAGGTGAGTGCAGTGGAGTGCAGGTGAGTGCAGTGGAGTGCAGGTGAGTGCAGTGGAGTGCAGGTGAGTGCAGTGCAGGTGAGTGCAGTGCAGGTGAGTGCAGTGCAGGTGAGTGCAGTGCAGTGCAGGTGAGTGCAGTGCAGTGCAGTGCAGGTGAGTGCAGGTGAGTGCAGTGCAGGTGACTGCAGTGCAGTGCAGGCGAGTGCAGTGCAGGCGAGTGCAGTGCAGGCGAGTGCAGTGCAGGCGAGTGCAGTGCAGGTGAGTGCAGTGCAGGTGAGTGCAGTGCAGTGCAGGTGAGTGCAGTGCAGGTCAGTGCAGTGCAGGTCAGTGCAGTGCAGGTGAGTGCAGTGCAGTGCAGGTGAGTGCAGTGCAGGTGAGTGCAGTGCAGGTGAGTGCAGTGCAGTGCAGGTGAGTGCAGTGCAGGTGAGTGCAGTGCAGGTGAGTGCAGTGCAGGTGAGTGCAGTGCAGGTGAGTGCAGTGCAGGCGAGTGCAGTGCAGGTGAGTGCAGTGGAGTGCAGGTGAGTGCAGTGCAGTGCAGGTGAGTGCAGTGCAGGTGAGTGCAGGGCAGGTGAGTGCAGTGCAGTGCAGGTGAGTGCAGTGCAGGTGAGTGCAGTGCAGGTGAGTGCAGTGCAGGTGAGTGCAGTGCAGGTGAGTGCAGTGCAGTGCAGGTGAGTGCAGTGCAGTGCAGGTGAGTGCAGTGCAGTGCAGGTGAGTGCAGTGCAGTGCAGTGGTGTGCAGGCGAGTGCAGTGCAGGTGAGTGCAGTGCAGTGGAGTGCATGCGAGTGCAGTGCAGGTGAGTGCAGTGCAGGTGAGTGCAGTGCAGGTGAGTGCAGTGTAGGTGAGTGCAGTGTAGGTGAGTGCAGTGCAGGTGAGTGCAGTGCAGTGCAGGTGAGTGCAGTGCAGGTGAGTGCAGTGCAGTGCAGGTGAGTGCAGTGCAGGCGAGTGCAGTGCAGGTGAGTGCAGTGGAGTGCAGGTGAGTGCAGTGCAGGTGAGTGCAGTGCAGGTGAGTGCAGTGCAGTGCAGGTGAGTGCAGTGCAGGTGAGTGCAGTGCAGTGCAGGTGAGTGCAGTGCAGGTGAGTGGAGTGCAGTGCAGGTGAGTGTAGTGCAGGTGAGTGCAGTGCAGGTGTGTGCAGTGCAGGTGTGTGCAGTGCAGGTGTGTGCAGTGCAGTGCAGGTGAGTGCAGTGCAGGTGAGTGCAGTGCAGTGCAGGTGAGTGTAGTGCAGTGCAGGTGAGTGTAGTGCAGGTGAGTGCAGTGCAGTGCAGGTGAGTGCAGTGCAGGTGAGTGCAGTGGAGTGCAGGTGAGTGCAGTGTAGTGCAGGTGAATGCAGTGCAGTGCAGGTGAATGCAGTGCAGTGCAGGTGAGTGCAGTGCAGTACAGGTGAGTGCAGTGCAGTGCAGGTGAGTGCAGTGCAGGTGAGTGCAGTGCAGGTGAGTGCAGTGCAGGTGAGTGCAGTGCAGGCAAGTGCAGTGCAGGTGAGTGCAGTGCAGTGCAGGTGAGTGCAGTGCAGGTGAGTGCAGTGCAGGTCAGTGCAGTGCAGGTGAGTGCAGTGCAGTGCAGTGCAGGTGAGTGCAGTGCAGTGCAGGTGAGTGCAGTGCAGGTGAGTGCAGTGCAGTGCAGGTGAGTGCAGTGCAGTGCAGGTGAGTGCAGTGCAGGTGAGTGCAGTGCAGGTGAGTGCAGTGCAGTGCATGTGAGTGCAGTGCAGGTGAGTGCAGTGCAGGTGAGTGCAGTGCAGGTGAGTGCAGGTGAGTGCAGTGCAGGTGAGTGCAGTGCAGTGCAGGTGAGTGCAGTGCAGGTGAGTGCAGGTGAGTGCAGTGCAGGTGAGTGCAGTGCAGGTGAGTGCAGTGCAGGTGAGTGCAGGTGAGTGCAGTGCAGTGCAGGTGAGTGCAGTGCAGGTGAGTGCAGTGCAGGTGAGTGCAGTGCAGTGCAGGTGAGTGCAGTGCAGTGCAGGTGAGTGCAGTGCAGGTGAGTGCAGTGCAGTGCAGGTGAGTGCAGTGCAGGTGAGTGCAGGTGAGTGCAGTACAGGTGAGTGCAGTGCAGTGCAGGTGAGTGCAGTGCAGGTGAGTTCAGTGCAGTGCAGGTGAGTGCAGTGCAGGTGAGTGCAGTGCAGGTCAGTGCAGTGCAGGTGAGTGTAGTGCAGGTGAGTGCAGTGCAGTGCAGGTGAGTGCAGTGCAGTGCAGGTGAGTGCAGGTGAGTGCAGTGCAGTGCAGGTGAGTGCAGTGCTGGTGAGTGCAGTTGAGTGCAGTGCAGGTGAGTGCAGTTGAGTGCAGAGTGGTGTGTATTGACAATGTAAATGACAATGCCATTTATTTATGATTTAAAGAAGAAAAAAAATGTCATGAGCAATGCCAATAGCTCTACCTTTAATGATGCCGAGACCATTGCATTGTAAATGCTTGTTCTTAGCAGTACCCATGTGCGCTGGTAGGTGGCACTAGTCAACTCCGTGTGACGTCATGTTAGTCGTCGGCGTGACGTCCGCATCGCCAATATAACAGTCACTGCGACATGCTGACGTCAGTACTTTTCACGGCATTCCACATCAGAAGCGTGTAGTCATGACGTAACTGACCATGGTGTGTTAAAAAAGAGACTAGAGTCCTGAAGGGGAAAAGCCCTAACACTAAAAGACAATTCTGCAGTGCGTGGAGGATGGGTGGGTTGGTAAGGAATCTGCGACTAGATCATGTTTCTACCAGATAAGGCGTTACTGAAGGTAAGTAACTTGTCCATCTGATAAAGACATCTAGCCACAGATTCCTTACCTTTGAACTGATACTCAAGCAATATCTTCCCTGGTCGTGGGACTGCGAAAAAGCTTTAAACCAGGAAATCCTGTAAGACAGAGCGGCCAAAAAGGCCCTCCCCGCGAACCTGAGAATCCAGGCAATAGTGTCTGGCAAACATATGCAGAGATGCCCATGTGGCCACTTGGCAGATGTCAGAAATGGGAACACAAAGGGACTGACAAGTTCACAATCAACTCGTATACCTGGGCACAAGTGTGTGCTGTTATCCAGCGAAATATATTAGTAAGAAAATTAGTTGACGAAAAGTTCTTGTGTGTTCCTTTTTATTGGTAATCCATAGATTATTGCGACATTTTAATGTTGCTTCCCATCAATTGTCTGCATCAATATTTTTCTTTACTTTTTGTTCATTTTACCAAAACATGGCCTCCAATGGCCTCCCAATGCATTTCGGCGCAAAGCCAGCGCCTTTATCAAGGGATCTGCAAGTTATAAATAATGATAATTACCACCAACTCGTGAACTACAAACAAAACTATATGCAGTACAAACATCCTGCCAATATACATTTCCAAAATAACAAGTTATCAAACATTGTTAGTTAAATGGTGACTGACGTAAAGCGGTTTACAAACGTTCTTCATTTGCCTCGAGGGATGGATTGTACGTATCTCCTGTATAAATCAACTAAAACATTGCGAAACATGATGCGCTGATTACCTAAAGTGTAGCTTAATCCTGTGTCTCTATGCGCGTTACGCGGTTAAAGGCGGAAATGCCAACATTGTAGCGAGGAACCGCAATATCTACTCGATAGATTTCACTGCGTGTTTCAAAGGCTCAATCCTCTGTCTCTATGCGCGTTACGCGGCTAGAGGTGATAATACAAACATTGTAACAAGGAACCGCAATATCTACTCAACAGATTTTACTGCGTATTTGAAAGGTGACGCCCTATACAGTTGCTCATAGAAACGTTAAATATGGTCGCGCTTACCGGAAAAAAGCAGGACGCCGCTTACAAAGGTCTGCTAGACTCAGGTGCTTGCTTCGCATGGTTACAGGGACGGTTAAAAAAATTATGATAGGGGAGGAGTTAAGGTAATGGCCTAACGCTCTGAATTCTGGTACTTGTAGGCAAATGTGACCACTAAAACCAAATGTTAATGCGTGTAAGTACAAAACGAAGGTTAAACTATCCGCTATACTTTACAAGTTGAAAAATGTATTCAAACATGAAATCAAAGTACATCATGCAAAGGTACATCACACAATAATGATAACAACAGTCATAATATTTACAGATAGCATTGAAACTCCACCCTTTCATTGAGGCCGAACGGCTTCAGGGTCCTGAGACGATATATCCAATGATTTTCTCTTTTCAACAATTGGACTTTATTGTTGATCCCTTCATGTCTCTCCACATTTTCCAGGATACATGTTTTCAGATCACTGATTTGATGACCTGCTTCCACAAAATGTGCGGCAACCGTTGATTTCAGCTGTTTGGTGCGAATGTTACTTTTATGCTCATTCAAGCGTGTTTTCAGTTTGCGTTCTGTATGGCCAACATAATGCAATTTACAAGGGCAACTTAAAATGTAAATCAAATTAATCGAGTCACATGTACCATTCACTTGTAGATTGATGTTATCTCTATATTCTGGGGGTGATAGCTTATTGCCCTTCTTGATGTTCCCACAGTTGCTACAATTTAAACATGGTAAAGTTCCTCTCCAGATCGTGAATGGGTTGCCTTTAGAACCTGTTCTCAACAATTGACCAATGTTTTTGGAGCGTGTATGACCAAATAGTGGGTCTAGTTCAAAAGCTCCCTTAAAATCAGGTTCAATCCGCAAAATAGACCAGTGCTTCCTAATAATGTTTTTAAAAGCTTTACTTGCAGTGGAAAATTTGCTTACACATGTTATCCGCTGCTTCTTAGAACTCGGTTTACTGTTCAACAGGGATTCTCTTGTAATTTCCTGAATTCTGTCTGTAGCCTCTTTCAGGACTGCTTGAGGGTAACCTCTTTTCTCAAAACGTGTGGACATTTCTGTCATCTGAATGACTGCTTTTTCTTGGTCCGAGACGACCCTTTTCACCCTCATAAGCTGAGAGAATGGCAAATGTCTTTTGAGTGCTGGAGGATGAAAGCTCTTGAAGCTCAAAAGATTATTACGATCTGTGCTTTTCCTATACAGAGTAGTATCAAAGTTTTGTTCACCACGGGTGACCTTCACATCTAGAAAGTTAATAGATTCATCTTGAATATCCCAGGTAAACTTGATGCGTTCATCAATCTGATTCAATTTGGAAATTTCAGAAGACAAAGTTTCCTTGGCACCTTCCCATACAATAAAAATGTCATCGATAAAGCGTACAAAGAGTTTAGTGTGCGTTTTCCAGACCTCTTGATTCAAAATATTCATCTCTTCAAAAATCCTCATAAAAATATTGGCATACGTCGGCGCAGCCGAATTTCCCATGGCTGTACCACTTTTTTGAATATACCATACTTCACCATGCTTAAAGTAACTGTGCATGAGGGTGAACTCAAGAAGCTCCAACAAAAAAATCTTCATGGTGTCTTCATAAGTGCTAGATAATAGGACTTTCTCTACTGCCTCAATGCCTGATAAGTGAGGTATCGACGTGTACAATGCTTGAACGTCTATAGTGGCTAAGTAAATAAGTTGTTCTTTACTGATTTTCACGTCTGCCAATTTTTTCAAAAAATCTGTAGTGTCCTTGATATATGACTGGGCTTCCACTGCAAATGTTTGTAGATATTTATCAAGGAATTTCCCCACTGGCTCATGTATGCTTTTAACAGTTGACACAATGGGTCTGCATGGAGGTTGATATAAATTTTTATGTATTTTGGGCGTCATATAAAATGACGGGCTCCGTGGGTCTGTTTGCATGAGGTATTGTTTGGTCTTCTCTTTAATAGTGCCATTTTCTACTGCTTTCTTCAATATTTGAATCAAAATGTCTTGTATTTCTTTGGTTGGATTGTATGTGATACTCATATATAGGTCTGTATCATTAAGATGTTGGTTGACCATTGAATCATAGTAAGCTCGGTTCATAATGACAAGTGCGCCACCCTTGTCGGCCTTCTGACACAGTATGCTTTCATCCTGACTAATGTTTCGAATAATCTTTAATTCTCCTGATGATATGTTGCTGTGTTTTTTACGCTCCGGGTTAATCATATGTAAATCCTGCTTGTTGAAAAGAGAAAATCATTGGATATATCGTCTCAGGACCCTGAAGCCGTTCGGCCTCAATGAAAGGGTGGAGTTTCAATGCTATCTGTAAATATTATGACTGTTGTTATCATTATTGTGTGATGTACCTTTGCATGATGTACTTTGATTTCATGTTTGAATACATTTTTCAACTTGTAAAGTATAGCGGATAGTTTAACCTTCGTTTTGTACTTACAAGCATTAACATTTGGTTTTAGTGGTCACATTTGCCTACAAGTACCAGAATTCAGAGCGTTAGGCCATTACCTTAACTCCTCCCCTATCATCATTTTTTTAACCGTCCCTGTAACCATGCGAAGCAAGCACCTGAGTCTAGCAGACCTTTGTAAGCGGCGTCCTGCTTTTTTCCGGTAAGCGCGACCATATTTAACGTTTCTATGAGCAACTGTATAGGGCGTCACCTTTCAAATACGCAGTAAAATCTGTTGAGTAGATATTGCGGTTCCTTGTTACAATGTTTGTATTATCACCTCTAGCCGCGTAACGCGCATAGAGACAGAGGATTGAGCCTTTGAAACACGCAGTGAAATCTATCGAGTAGATATTGCGGTTCCTCGCTACAATGTTGGCATTTCCGCCTTTAACCGCGTAACGCGCATAGAGACACAGGATTAAGCTACACTTTAGGTAATCAGCGCATCATGTTTCGCAATGTTTTAGTTGATTTATACAGGAGATACGTACAATCCATCCCTCGAGGCAAATGAAGAACGTTTGTAAACAGCTTTACGTCAGTCACCATTTAACTAACGATGTTTGATAACTTGTTATTTTGGAAATGTATATTGGCAGGATGTTTGTACTGCATATAGTTTTGTTTGTAGTTCACGAGTTGGTGGTAATTATCATTATTTATAACTTGCAGATCCCTTGATAAAGGCGCTGGCTTTGCGCCGAAATGCATTGGGAGGCCATTGGAGGCCATGTTTTGGTAAAATGAACAAAAAGTAAAGAAAAATATTGATGCAGACAATTGATGGGAAGCAACATTAAAATGTCGCAATAATCTATGGATTACCAATAAAAAGGAACACACAAGAACTTTTCGTCAACTAATTTTCTTACTAATATATTTCGCTGGATAACAGCACACACTTGGGCCCAGGTATACGAGTTGATTGTGAACTTGTCAGTCCCTTTGATTATACGCCGCACCCCGGAGTAGAGGGTGTTCCTGGAGCACAGTAAACCTTTGAACATTTTTTAGAATTCATTGCAGTGCTCGAATCACTAAACTTGTTTAATTATTATTGGTACCTACTCAGTTAGGTTCGAGGCACGCCATACAAGAAAGATGCAGTATGATGATATTACCCATATGACCGAAAGTAGGGCGGATACTTTCGCCTTTGATGAAGATGCAAGTGCACGTATTTACTCTTTAATACAAGAAGATACCACTGAATTCGCAACCAACAAAACTAAAGAGCAACATATCAAACAATTACTATATTTAACAAGAAAGACCATTAATCAAAGACTTCATGCGAGTACCCTCATCAGGTACCATAAATCACAACGGATCCCAAGAGGACTCAGGATCCCTCTGAAACCTTCACTATGTAAAAATAGCAAACAGTTTGTCGACAAATGGTACGCAATCTTGAATAAGTGTAGCCTGGATTTGATCTTGTTAATTATCGAGGAGTTATCTAAAATCTTATAAGAATTGGCTATTGAAATCACGGGAGTTCAGGAAGAGCTCAAGAAATTTATGAGTTCTGAAGAACTCGCTAAGACACTGGAAGATATTAACCAACAATTGGTTAAACACACACAAGAAGTGAACGGGCGTAAAATTAGGAAGTACCGTCGAGATACCCTCGATTACAAACTTGAGGAAGTTTACTCATGGGCGGAAGTCTATGCAAAAAGAAGGATTAATAGAGGACAAAATTCACAGACAGATTCATCCTCCACAGGGAGTGAGGCATCCACACGAAGTGGACAACAGAAGACACAGTCTCAAGACCCAAAAGAAATCCCATCTACCTCCGCACAAACGTCTTTTTTAGAGTCAGGCCCAGACAAAAGGGCAGACCCAGGAGGGGCAAAAAACATAGAAAAAGAGCAAGATCAACCGACAACGAGAGACAAACCCAAGAGGAGGAAATAACTACAGGAGAATTGGATGAAAATAACCTTGTTATCAATATATCAGATAAATCCTTGACCATCAAAGAACTGCAAACGCTACAAAAAGGTATGTCCTTTATTCCTACCACGGGAACTGATGTTCTTGAACTTGAAGTGAGCCTGTTCAAGCTCACTCGGAAATTACGCCTCAGAAACTTTTTTGATAATATAGTCACAGAAACCACCAGTATAGAACCGGATGAATTGAAAGGCCTTAAAACATCCAGTAAATATATGGCCCCAGTTAGCCATAAAGCTATTGATCTTTTTGAAACCCTCTGCAAGCAGGATTTACATATGATTAACCCGGAGCGTAAAAAACACAGCAACATATCAGGAGAATTAAAGATTATTCGAAACATTAGTCAGGATGAAAGCATACTGTGTCAGAAAGCCGACAAGGGTGGCGCACTTGTCATTATGAACCGAGCTTACTATGATTCAATGGTCAACCAACATCTTAATGATACAGACCTATATATGAGTATCACATACAATCCAACCAAAGAAATACAAGACATTTTGATTCAAATATTGAAGAAAGCAGTAGAAAATGGCACTATTAAAGAGAAGACCAAACAATACCTCATGCAAACAGACCCACGGAGCCCGTCATTTTATATGACGCCCAAAATACATAAAAATTTATATCAACCTCCATGCAGACCCATTGTGTCAACTGTTAAAAGCATACATGAGCCAGTGGGGAAATTCCTTGATAAATATCTACAAACATTTGCAGTGGAAGCCCAGTCATATATCAAGGACACTACAGATTTTTTGAAAAAATTGGCAGACGTGAAAATCAGTAAAGAACAACTTATTTACTTAGCCACTATAGACGTTCAAGCATTGTACACGTCGATACCTCACTTATCAGGCATTGAGGCAGTAGAGAAAGTCCTATTATCTAGCACTTATGAAGACACCATGAAGATTTTTTTGTTGGAGCTTCTTGAGTTCACCCTCATGCACAGTTACTTTAAGCATGGTGAAGTATGGTATATTCAAAAAAGTGGTACAGCCATGGGAAATTCGGCTGCGCCGATGTATGCCAATATTTTTATGAGGATTTTTGAAGAGATGAATATTTTGAATCAAGAGGTCTGGAAAACGCACACTAAACTCTTTGTACGCTTTATCGATGACATTTTTATTGTATGGGAAGGTGCCAAGGAAACTTTGTCTTCTGAAATTTCCAAATTGAATCAGATTGATGAACGCATCAAGTTTACCTGGGATATTCAAGATGAATCTATTAACTTTCTAGATGTGAAGGTCACCCGTGGTGAACAAAACTTTGATACTACTCTGTATAGGAAAAGCACAGATCGTAATAATCTTTTGAGCTTCAAGAGCTTTCATTCTCCAGCACTCAAAAGACATTTGCCATTCTCTCAGCTTATGAGGGTGAAAAGGGTCGTCTCGGACCAATAAAAAGCAGTCATTCAGATGACAGAAATGTCCACACGTTTTGAGAAAAGAGGTTACCCTCAAGCAGTCCTGAAAGAGGCTACAGACAGAATTCAGGAAATTACAAGAGAATCCCTGTTGAACAGTAAACCGAGTTCTAAGAAACAGCGGATAACATGAGTAAGCAAATTTTCCACTGCAAGTAAAGCTTTTAAAAACATTATTAGGAAGCACTGGTCTATTTTGCGGATTGAACCTGATTTTAAGGGAGCTTTTGAACTAGACCCACTATTTGCTCATACACGCTCCAAAAACATTGGTCAATTGTTGAGAACAGGTTCTAAAGGCAACCCATTCACGATCTGGAGAGGAACTTTACCATGTTTAAATTGTAGCAACTGTGGGAACATCAAGAAGGGCAATAAGCTATCACCCCCAGAATATAGAGATAACATCAATCTACAAGTGAATGGTACATGTGACTCGATTAATTTGATTTACATTTTAAGTTGCCCTTGTAAATTGCATTATGTTGGCCATACAGAACGCAAACTGAAAACACGCTTGAATGAGCATAAAAGTAACATTCGCACCAAACAGCTGAAATCAACGGTTGCCGCACATTTTGTGGAAGCAGGTCATCAAATCAGTGATCTGAAAGCATGTATCCTGGAAAATGTGGAGAGACATGAAGGGATCAACAATAAAGTCCAATTGTTGAAAAGAGAAAATCATTGGATATATCGTCTCAGGACCCTGAAGCCGTTCGGCCTCAATGAAAGGGTGGAGTTTCAATGCTATCTGTAAATATTATGACTGTTGTTATCATTATTGTGTGATGTACCTTAGCATGATGTACTTTGATTTCATGTTTGAATACATTTTTCAACTTGTAAAGTATAGCGGATAGTTTAACCTTCGTTTTGTACTTACACGCATTAACATTTGGTTTTAGTGGTCACATTTGCCTACAAGTACCAGAATTCAGAGCGTTAGGCCATTACCTTAACTCCTCCCCTATCATCATTTTTTTAACCGTCCCTGTAACCATGCGAAGCAAGCACCTGAGTCTAGCAGACCTTTGTAAGCGGCGTCCTGCTTTTTTCCGGTAAGCGCGACCATATTTAACGTTTCTATGAGCAACTGTATAGGGCGTCACCTTTCAAATACGCAGTAAAATCTGTTGAGTAGATATTGCGGTTCCTTGTTACAATGTTTGTATTATCACCTCTAGCCGCGTAACGCGCATAGAGACAGAGGATTGAGCCTTTGAAACACGCAGTGAAATCTATCGAGTAGATATTGCGGTTCCTCGCTACAATGTTGGCATTTCCGCCTTTAACCGCGTAACGCGCATAGAGACACAGGATTAAGCTACACTTTAGGTAATCAGCGCATCATGTTTCGCAATGTTTTAGTTGATTTATACAGGAGATACGTACAATCCATCCCTCGAGGCAAATGAAGAACGTTTGTAAACAGCTTTACGTCAGTCACCATTTAACTAACGATGTTTGATAACTTGTTATTTTGGAAATGTATATTGGCAGGATGTTTGTACTGCATATAGTTTTGTTTGTAGTTCACGAGTTGGTGGTAATTATCATTATTTATAACTTGCAGATCCCTTGATAAAGGCGCTGGCTTTGCGCCGAAATGCATTGGGAGGCCATTGGAGGCCATGTTTTGGTAAAATGAACAAAAAGTAAAGAAAAATATTGATGCAGACAATTGATGGGAAGCAACATTAAAATGTCGCAATAATCTATGGATTACCAATAAAAAGGAACACACAAGAACTTTTCGTCAACTAATTTTCTTACTAATATATTTCGCTGGATAACAGCACACACTTGTGCCCAGGTATACGAGTTGATTGTGAACTTGTCAGTCCCTTTGATTATACGCCGCACCCCGGAGTAGAGGGTGTTCCTGGAGCACAGTAAACCTTTGAACATTTTTTAGAATTCATTGCAGTGCTCGAATCACTAAACTTGTTTAATTAGAAATGGGAACACCACACTGGAGGGCTGTGGTGGCTGCTTTCGCCCTGGTGGAATGGGAACTAAGGCCTTTAGGAGGCTGCTTCTTTGCAGAGGATAACCCAGTGTGATATGGTCCTCTTTTGGCCAGCACGCCCCTTCTTTGCTCCCACATACCCTATAAAGAGTTGATCATCCACCCAGAACTATTTTGTGCGATCAAGGTAGAATGACAACGCTCTTTTTGAGTCCAGACGGTGGAGATGCTCCTCTTCCTTGGAACGATGCAGAGGTGCATAAAAAGCTGGCAGCATAACGGACTGTCCCAAATGAAAGGGAGTTACAACCTTGGGCAAAAAGGATGCCCTAGTTCTCAGTACCACTTTGTCTGGGAAAACGGCCAGGTAAGGAGGCTGTGATGAAAGTGCCTGTAGTTCGCTCACCCTCCTAGCAGAGGTAATTGCCACCAAAAAAGCTCATTTGATAGTGAACAACTGTAGAGGACCGTTGTGCATCGGCTCAAACGGTGCACACATCAAGAAAGTAAGGACCAGATTAAGGTCCTGTTGTGGCATAAGAAAAGGAGAAAGAGGAAACAAATTGTTTAACCCCTTCAAAAATCTCTGCACCAGATGGGACTTAAAAAGTGAAGGCTGATCTAGCAGCCAAAGAAAAGCAGAGAGGGTAGCCCTTCAAAGTGCCCAAAGCAGAGCCCTGCAGGGACAGGGAAATGATAAACAGGAGGATATCTGCTAGGAGGCAGATAAGGGGTCAATAGACCGTTCTGTAAAATATTAGCTCAATTTAATCCATCGGCAGGTGTATACCGATTTCGTGGAGGGACGCCTAGATGGCAGAATAACCTTGCAGACTTCGGGAGGAAGGTCAAAAGTTGTCAACTGGTGCCGCTCAATCTCCACACAAGGAGGGGGAGAGTGGATAGGTTCGGGTGGAGGACCCTTCCTTGCTGCTGCGACAGAAGACCCTCCAGAAGAGGCAGACTTCGGCTGAGTTTGTGTGCTCTGGCGTTCAGAGAACCGGCCTGATGTTGGACCACCAGGGAAATGCCCTGTTGTTCCAGCCAAGACCTGAGGTGCAGAGCCTTTTGACAAAAAGTCCACGACCCCACTCCGCCCCATTTGTTGCAGTAGCACATGGCGGTAGTGTTGTCCATGAACACCTTAACTAGCCTTCCCTTGATGGATGACAAAAAGGCTTCCATTGCCAATCGGAGCACCCGAAGCTCCAACAGGTTGATATGGAGCTTGGTTTCTGCCCGAGACCAGAGTCCACCTCCCCCAGATGGCCGTCTTATCCCAGAAGAGACACATCCATCACTATTGTGAGATCTGAGTGGGGAAGGGAGAAGGGTCTGCCTCTGACCCAAATGCAGTTTGTTAGCCACCACTACAGGTCTTTCGCAGTGCCCTCCTAGATCTGAACCAGGTCAGTGAGATTTCCTCGATTCTGTGCCCATAGGAACTTCAGGTCCCATTGCAGAACCTGCATGCGCTACAGTGCTTGGTCCACCAGCAGGATGCAGGGGGCCATGAGACCCAACAACCTCAGAGTTATTCTAAACGAAATGCAGGAAAGAGGCTGAAACATCGGTATCATAACCTGAATATCCTGGACTCGCTGTTCGGGAGGATAGGCCTGAAACTGCACCATGTCCAGATGCACCACGATAAAAGGGAGAGTCTGGGAGCGAGTCAGTTGTGACTTCGGCACGTTGATAATGAACCCCGGCGAGTGCAGGAGGTACGCCGTAGTCTGGAGGTAGGAAACAACTGCTTGGGACAAGCCCACCTTTAACAAACAGTCATCAAGATAGGGGAAGACTGGAACTCCTGATCTCTGCAGATGGGCTGCGACCACTGCCATCACCTTTGTGAACACCCGAGGGGCACTGTTGAGGCAGAAGGGGAGCACCATGAACTGAAAGTTCTCACCATAAACCGCAGATAGCGACGATGGGCAGGCAGGGCGGGGATATGAAAATAGGCATCCTATGGGAGGAGGAAATCGGGGAGATGGAGGAACAGGAGTGGAATTTAGCGATAGCATCTCCTAAGGAAGTGGGTATCTCGGCTCGATTGAGACTTGTGCAACTAAAAGTCCTACATAGGGTTTACTACACTAGAACCATGCTCCATCGCATACACAGAACACAACACCCTTTCTGCCTTCGCGAATGCGGAGAGGAGGGCACCTTTTTTCACACTGTGTGGGAATGCCCATGTATCCAGGAGTTCTGGAGACAAGTACTGCGAACGATATCACAGGCACTAGAGATTTCGCTGCTGCCGGATCCGAGGCGGTGTCTCCTGAACATATGGGAGCAGACAGAGGTCTCCAGACAGGATCAAACATGGGTTACAGTGGGGTTCATGGTTGCCAAACGGGACATAGCACAGAAGTGGGGAGCGGCCGATGCACCTACGATAACACAATGGGGTCTCAACATGGACAGGGTCATGGTGACGGAACGTGCAGTGTACTCCAACAGGGCATGCCCGGGGAAATGGAACAGGATTTGGTCCAAGTGGAATATATACAGGGGAGAGCTATGCGATCCCTTAGCGGAGGATGAGCTAGATGAATCAGACGATGATGAGGAAGTGGGCTAGATGGACATGGGGCGCCCACTGGGTGGGGGGGGAAAGGTACATGGATTTTAGATCACGTCAGACACTCTGGCCTTGTCCTGGGCGTCGGAAGATGGCGTTACCATAGGACTGTTACCCGGAAGGTCCCACACACACCTGGTAGTGGGTTGGGGGGGGGCCTAGACATTATGGGAAGGAAATGACTACAGGGGGGGTGCGTCCCTAAGTAGCTAGGATACCTAATTACCCATAATGAATGGCCAATATGTGTTCCGTTTAGTTTGTTGTTATGTTTTTGTTTCAGCAAAAAAGAAAAAACACAAAAACCTCGCTGATCTACTGAACAATTGACGACATGTACCTTTTTTATGTGATGGTAACGCAGTAATGTACGGAAATGTGTCCATAAGTTTGCATTGGACGTTGCCACATACTGACGATGTTAAGGTACTGGCGGCCAGCCCGGTCGGGTTGTAGGCCATTGGCTGTGTGCTTTGTATGGTGCAATAAAGGTTTTTTGGGGGGAAAAAAAAAAAAAAATAGGCATCCTGCAAGTCCAGCGCTACCATCCAGTCTTCCGGGTCCAGGGCAGACAGGACCTGTGCTAGGGTGTGCATTCTGAACTTCTACTTTTTGAGGAAGTAGTTAAGGGCTCTAAGGTCGAGGATAGGATGAAGGTCTCTGTCCTTATTTGGGACCAGAAAGTTGCGGGAATTACAACCACAGCCTATTTGTGGCCTGGGAACCTTCTCTATAAGAGAGTTTTGACTTCCTCACGGAGTATAGCAAGCTGATACTCCATTAGCCGATTGTACGATGGAGGGGTGGTCTCGAAGGGGAGGGAATAGCCCCTTCGGACTATTTGCAACAACCACCTGTCCAAGGTGATGATTCGCCAGCGGTGGAGATGATAGTGTATTCTGCCACAAACTGGCCATGAATGATTCTGGGGATCGGACTAGGAAGGTTTTGCAGTGGAGGAGGGGATCGTCGCTTGGCTCGGCTTCTGGCTTCCAGACTTACAGGGGTCGGGGAGAACCTTGCCCACGGCCCCACAGAGGCTACTGAATTTGCAGCCCTCTGGCTGGCACAGGGTTTGCGAAGTTGTTAGCCCCTTCTGTAGCCATGAAAGGAGCGAAAAGCAGATACAGGCCGGGACATTGTGGTGAGGCCAAAGGAATTGGACGTCGCCTGCGAGTCCCTAAAACGCTCAACGACAGGATCTGCTTTGTCTCCGAAGAGACAGGAGCCATCAAAAGGTATTTCCATGACGTTAGCTTGGACATCCCCCAAAAAACCAGATGTCCTTAGCCAGGCGTGATGATGTACAGCCACCGTAGTCAAAATCGCTCTGCCCAAAGAGTCTGCTGTGTCCAAGCCACATCGGATGGCGAACTTTGCTGCATCTCTACCATCTGAAATGGCTTGGGAGAGTAGGATCCTGTCTGATTAGATGAGACTTTTGAAGGTTTATTGACAACCCTAGGGAATGGGCTAGAGATAGGCACATTTGTGTATGCCGGTTAGCCTTTGATGATGAGTTTGCTTTTATAAGGCAATTGTCTGGATATGGGAATATTTGAATTCCTGCTCGTTGTAGATGAGTAGCAACCAGGGCTAAAACTTTGGTTAATACTTGAGGTGCTGAGTGAAGGCCGCAAGGCAAGACTCGGAACTGATCATCCTTACCGGACACCCTGAAGCGCAAAACGTTCCTGTGTATGGGATGGATGGGGATGTGAAAATAGACGTCTTGAAGATCATTGGTCATCACATTATCTTCTTAATTCAAGAGCTGTAGCACCCTCTGAAGAGACCATACAAAATATTTGCTTCTTTAGGAATTTGTTGGTGACGTAGGTCCAAAATGGGGGTGCCATTCTCCTGATCTTTCCATAGGAGTTAAAATCTTGAATGAAATCCTGCCCTCTTTGCCATCTTGGCACCACTTTGTTTGCTCCCTTGTGCAATATGATATTTATCTGAGATAGCAGTTCTGATATATCTGAAGGAGGAGGACCCCGAGGTGAAAAATTCATAGGAATCTGTTGAAATTCCTATGTGTGACCGATGGAAACTATATCGAGGACCCATCTGTCCGTTGTTATCTTGGACCATTTGGGGAGGAAACAGGAAATTTTTCCATCAAACTCTAGAAAAGAAGTGTGAGTTGCGTCAGACACTAGAGATTCGTCACTGCTTCTTAGAGGTGTATCTACCTCTAAAGGATGTCTTTCCACTATGGTGTTTGTGGGAGGTGGAAGGTAGCTGTTGTATGGTTGTGGATGCTTTTGTCCAGTGGAGTATTGGGATTGTCCCGGACAAGGTTGAAAATATTTGTACTGGTTGTAACCTCCCCGAAAGAAAGATGTGCCCCAGCCTCAAGCTCCACGAAAGGGTTGCTTTTTAAATTGCAGGGTGCCTAGCAATCTTGCTGTGAATGTATCTTTTTTTAATTGCTTGTAGAGCCTCATCAATGTGTTGAAAAAACAAGGATGCACCATCATAGGGCATATTGATGATTTTTGTTTGTACTTCCTGGTGAAAAAAAGTCTCTCTTAACCATCCCTCTCTTCTTAATACTGCCGCCCCAGCTAATTGGCGGAAACCTGTAGACAAAAAGTCTACTGAAAAATAATTTATTTCAGCTGAGATCCTTTCCCCCTCTTCAAGGATCTGTCTTGCTTCTGCCTCTTCAGGCAAACAAAATCAATAAATGGTGAACTGTCCGACCACATTTGGTGGTCGTATCTACCCAAGATTGCGAGTGAGTTTGCTGCCTTAACTGTGGTCGCTGCTATAGTGGAGATTTTTTTTTTTTACCAATGGTGTCAAGTAATTTCCATCCCAATCCGGAGGAGCAGACAGAGATGAAGCGGGATTTCTGGCATGATGCTGAGCTGCATGAGAAATTACAGAATACGATTTTGGCTGTCCGATGAGGCAGGAAGTAGAGTTGTCAGATGCCTTGTATTTCTTTTGCAGCTTAGGTAAAACAGCTGGAATGGAGGCCGGGGTTTGCATTACTTTCAGTCCTTCCTCCCATATGAAATCTACTATGGGAATTAAACAAACTTGTTTCTTAGTCTTTACCTGAAAATCGTATAGAAAACAATCAGACTGTTTAGCGACCATGGGGAGTTGAAATCTCCTTGCCACTCTTTACATTAGAGTATAAAACCCCCTTATGTCTTACGGTGGCCGAGTCTACCAGAGGTGGAGTTGTTGGAGATGGTGTTTGGATCTGGAAATGATCCCATTCATTGGTAAGGGACACTTCCTCAAGTTCTCCTTCTCTTTCGTCAGTAGTTTGATGATCCTCTATGGAGTTTGTGGCGTAAAAGTTACAGGTACTGTCGTTTTAGGCGACCTTACAATCGGAGACCATCTAGGAATTGGAGTTTGAAGAACTTGGGCAGCCGGTTCTGAGGGTGGGAATCTGCGGTAGTAATCTTCCACCATATGTAGTACATGGGAAACTAGAGAAGCAGGCATCTGACTAGCAGGTTCCTTCTGTCTATACTGCTGGGTAGGGTTGAGATAGTAATATTGTTCGTCATCATCCTCTTTGCATTTAATATGAAGGTTGGAAGGACTGTGTGCCCTCATTATCTAAACCTTCATCTTCCCTTTTATCATAATCAAAACGTTCTTCCAGAGGGCTAGGGGATACATTATTAGGAGAGGTATGCACCAGTAATATTATTTCTTGTAAAGATCTTTGCTTAGACAGAGATACTGCAGATGTAAAAGTAGTCTCCATGAGGTTTTGTAAATCCGTCGATGTAAGCGCAGATGGATGTTCCTGTGCACTGAAAAGTATAGTCGACGACAAAACCACAGTCGACGGAGCAGCCGCCGATGAAACTGCTGTTCACGTCTCTGCTGTCAATGAAATCAGGTTTGTCGACAAAGCCATCATTGACGAAAGACTCTTGTGCTTGAGGGCTGTCAACAACTGCAGCAGTGATGGGAGAACCATCGATAAATCCTCTGATGACGGGCCTACCACCGATGAGGCTGCATCTGTAGACGGTGAAGTTTTATATGTTTTCATCGACATCTTTGACGATGTTGCAGTCGACATAGAAGCCCTCACATTCACAGTAATTGTGGTCGACGGAGACGTTGAAAAGGACAGGATAAGCTTGGTCATAGTGACGAAGGAGGCTGTCGCCGACGAGGGCGTCAACAAATTTGTCGACAGTAAATTAGTCTTGAGCTTTTGAGGTGACAAAATCGTCTACGGTAGCAATTTTGAAGCCATTTTGACCTTAGTGGTGGCAGCAGAAGGCGTAGAGGGCAATGAATGTCTCTTATGAGAGAAAGACTCCTTCAAAGAGGTGGAAGGTTGCTCATCAGCCTTCGATGAATGGCCCTGCTTTTTTTTACCACCTAAGAAGCCTTTGGAGATAAGAGCTCCATACCACTTGCTCCATTTGTTGAGGCGATAATCTTGAGAGAGGTATCGGTGTCGTCGCCCGACAGAGGGTTATACTTGGGTTTTTAACTTCTGTAACCACAGAAGAAGTCTGCCCTCTCTATCACTCAAAGTCTTCTGTGAGAAAGTTGTACACATTTTACAATCTCTCACCTGGTGTTCAGGGTAATGGCAGTAAATGCACTTCTTGTGAGGATCGTCCGAATGCAGTTTCAGCTTACAACAGGAATCACATCATCTAAAAAGAGATCTTTTAGTTGTAGACCTGTTGGGATAAAGTTGTAATCATGCTGTCTTAAAAGAAAACATTTCTGTCAAGTAGGTCAGAAATAGGAATACTGAGCGGCGCTCAGGGAGAATACCTTCATGTGCAGTGCGGTAGAAAATCTGAGAGCCTGGAGCCTCTGTGGTGAGGGTTCTAAAGGGTACTGTCACTCGATTGGCTGAACTTTGGACCTTTCCTAATGACTACGACGAGCTAATAAAGTGAATTTTTATTTTTCCATTACCTTCAATGTTAAGAACACTACTTACTGCTTTATATGTACCATGGGACTCCCACTTTGACGAAGAGGAATGCTTTAAACATGCGAATCTATGAAAGATCCAGTGCTAGAGAAGATGAAGATTCCTCACTATAACTTTCTGACACAGGCTCCTGTCTGGTTTTCAGCTTTTGAAGCCATAACAACAGCCTCCTCTCACGGTCTTGAAGTGTTTTTGTGGAAAAAGTACAACATACCCTACATTCCTTTGCTTTATGTGAAGGATACAGGCAATAAGTGTAGTCCTGGTGATGGTGAAGCCTCTTTTTGCCACATGTAGCACAGGACCTAAATAGGCTCTTTTTTGCTTTCTCGGACATGGGGAAGTCAGATATGAGCAAGAAAAAAACAGATACAGAAGGATGTTGATATATCTGTAAATATCTGAAGAAATATAAACTTCAAATTCTCTGTAGAATACGTCTGGAACAGGAAAACTGAGCAGAGCTCAATGGAGACTCCCTTACACGATGTGCAGTAGACAATCTGATGGACTGGAGCTTCTTACGGGATCGTTCTAGAGGTTGATACAACCTAAGTGGTCAAGACTTAAGTTTGGTCTCTTTTTTTAAAATGACTAGGACGGGTTATTAAACTGAGGGGCAAAGGCCTTTTCTAGTCTATACCTATCATTGCTTTTTAGAAGGTACCTGGGGACTTCCATCTCGATGACGGGGAATGATTCATGCATTTGAATCTATGAAAGTTCTAATACTGGAGTCATTATGCACATTCAACATTTTGCCCGCTGTGAATGTGGACACACAAATACACTCAGAAATGTTGAGAACAGTGTGGTGGAAAATAGGTAGTCACAGGTTTGCTTCCCAACTGGATATTAAAGAGAACCTCTGTTGAATTTCATTCATAGTAATCTGATGGACACAGAATGTATTCTGCAAATGTCTTCTATAATGGAATGTTTTTGCCAGCAAGCATGGTAAGGTGGCTAAAAGTTACATACATAGTGAACGTAACCCTAAGCTGACACTACGTTTAAGGAAGAATTTCCAGAACTGAGGGATGTAAGAAGCTGGCTCTGTATATACTACACCAAAGTAAAGTATAGTGTGCACAGACTCCAGTGGATCCGTAGAGGTATAGCAGAGGCTAAATTAGATAAGTACTAACAGCTCTCTTTGTGGGAGTGTGGGCTTATCCAGAGGGTATATTAAGCATTGATTGTATTCACTCACTCAAGACTGATGGCACACACTCAGAGACTGAATCCAGACTAATTAGGTAAGTATAAAAAGGGTATACTTATTTTCTAGAACCAAGCAAATCTTGGTACAGGTAGGTAACATATAATTTCAATCATAGAACATTTCAAGAAGTGCAATTTAGAATTGATTGGCAATCGTTACAGGTTTGTATTGGTTCAAAAGCAGTTTAAATTACACAGTAATTACTTTTGGAATACTTATGAATTACTTTCAAATTACATCAATTACTTGAGATGGTATGCCTAGATATCACGCCTGGGATGTCACAATACAAGGTAAGTATGACTTTTTAAGGAGTGCAGTTTAGTTACTTTTTCTCCATACAAAAACAGGATTTAGAGACCGAACATTTTAGGACCAAAAACTTGTAACATTGATTCCTATGGCAGAAAAATTGTTATCGGTTTCACAGGTAAGTACTCGACTTGAATGGGAGTTTTGCGGGTTAGGACCAAGGGTCCACAAGGTCTAGGAAGGCACTCAAATTGCACCACCAGTCGCACTGGGGCATCAGGGTGCAGGGGTCCAACGTTAGCCAATTGGGCTAACGGGCATTTGGTCAGGGACTGCTCCTGAGCAGGCCATTTGGCAGTGGGAGTAGAGTTCCTACGGTAGGGACCAGCACTGCAGGGGCCAACAATCAGCACAGGAGCTGCACCACCAGCGCCACAGAGGCAGCCGGGTGCAGGATGCCAAGAAAAAGTTGGGGACTCTGTGGATTGAATGGAGAGCTCCGGTTCGAAAAAGATGATGCAGGCTCGGGCAGGGAGGCTTGCTGTAGGTGACCACTGGTGGGAGAGGTAAGTTAGGATCTTAGGGGATGCCTGTACACTGTCTGTTGGGCATCCCAAGGCAGTGAGTGATTGGGTGCAAGGGTGTCTTTTGGTGACGGGTTCTTATTACCAACTCCTGTCGGAGGGACCCTTCAGGCTGAGGCTGCAGGAGTCTGCTTGAAGACTGAAAGAGGTCCCAGGTCAGGAATGCTGGGGAGACCTCCTGTGGTGTTGGGCCACTCGAACTCGGGCTGTTGATGTCAGGTGCAGAGTGGTGGAAAATCATGGAGCAGCCTGGATCCAGATTCTGTGGCCGAGTCTTTGCTTGAACAGATCTGGTGCTTACAGGAGACAGTCGGTTCTGTGGAGCTCTGGGGGGCTGCTGGACACGCCGGAGATCTAGCTGTAGGCAGGTTGAAGTCGGGACAGGCCGGTAGGGCTGGGGCCGAAGCCGTAGGTGTTCTCTTCTTCCTTGGTCAGCACGACTCTTCAGTCCTCCTCCTTTCTTCCTCGAATCTGAGGAGTCCAGGTCCAGGGTCAACCCTAAATACTACATTTAGGAGTGTTAAAGGGGTGTGCAGGTCGGGACGAATGGGTTCCTTCCTTGGGGTGGGTATACCCCCTATTATGTCACCCTCCAGTGGGAGGGGCGGATGAGTCTCTCCCTGATTTGCTGGGTGTGCTCCTCTCCAAGATGGAGAGAACTGTGATGTGTGCTTCACCTCACTTCCCTCACCTGAGGGATGGGTTTGGCAATAGTGGGCACTCCTCTCCTAAGCTCGGTTTTCCCGCACATTTCTCCTGCCCAAAGTGGGGGTCAGAACCGGTGGAGGACAGTTGTTGGGGGCACCAAAAGGCAGGGACCGCGTACAAAGGTGGCAGGCCTTTAAAGCTTTCCCGTCTTGTTGACCCAGCCCATCCTGGGGGAGGAGGCAGGACACTCTCTGCCCAAGATGGGCTTTGTTTCTGGACCCAGAGAACGGAAGCTCTCTACCCGGGGGTCCAGAAACCTGTCTGGTGGTGGGAAATGGTGGGCAGCCATTCAGGAACCACACCTGAGTGGGCTGTTTTTGAGGAGGCATCTCCAAGATGCCCTCTGTGTGCATGTTCTATTAAATCCCACACTGGCATCCGTGTGTGTACTTTCCTTCAGGGGAAGTATGTGACCTCTGCCTAGCAAGTAGCTGGAGTTTAAATGTTCAGCACACAACACAGAGGGGTGTTTATATTCAGTTCCCAAATACCTCAGACACAATATATGGTTTGTCAAAAGTCGCAATCTCTTGCCTAGGTCAAATTAAATATAATTAGCGACTGCAAACATCTTGATAGATAACACTATATAAGAAGTCAGACAATTGGAAATCTGTCCTACTAAAAATCACACTGAGCTGGAAGTCCTGGGGAGCTAGGTCCCATTCAGTGAAATGCAAACAGTCATTCTACACTTGGTTCTGCACAAATGTTGTTTGCTCCTGATGAAGCAAGATTTCGCACATTTCGCGACTTGCTGAAATCAAGAACCTCGATTCATGTATAACTCTGTAATCCAATTGTACGTCTTACTAATTTCCTTTATTTTTACTATATACATGTATCTTAGTGATGCTTGCCTATGTGTTTTACTAATACGATTAATTTGTGTCCTTTAAAATGGCCGCCGTTTAGAATATTGCTTCTGCGCATGCGTTAGTCACACTCACGTGACGTAGTTGTAATTCTGGAGGGAAAGGGTGCACATGCGTAATAGCCACAAGATGGCTGCTTGTGTAATAATGTGGTGAAGCTTGTGCAGATGCTCTCGTGTTATTGTGTATTGCACTAATATATAACTGCATAGTATATTTTTATAATGGTAAACCCTAAGTACCAGATCATGATATGTAATACATGCATTTATTTCTATGTTTTAATTTGTTTTCGCTTACTTTTCATGTACCGTGATAACTGGGGGGTCTGAATGAGCCGAGACCATCTTGAAGGTCCCTGTTGCGCATGTCCAGTATGCGGCTGGTGGCATTGACAAGGTGCCAACTGAAGGTCCCTGCCAAGATGTGCCTGGGAAGATGCACCTTCACCCAGCCGGAGAAACAGAATTTGTACTGCACTTGCAACAAATGTATACTCTGCTATTGTATTCTTTAGAATAGGTCATGGGAACCCAAAATTCACTAGGCGGTTCCTTAACATGATAATTTAGGCTTACAGTAGTCTGTTCTGATTGGTGTGTTAACCTAGCCTACTTTGGGACCAATCGAAATTGGGGATTCTGACACTTTGCAACATTTGGGGGTGGTACACTGACCCGAAAACAGTATAACTAGCCTAGGTTTAGCTATAGAATTTGTCAGACTTGTCTGAATAGCTGACCTGTCACTGACCCAACGCACTCAATAGGTGACTGAATTTACAGAGCGCTGCGGAGCACTCTGTCCGAAATTGACCATAGACTTTTAAAGGTTTTACTGAACCTTAAGTGCTGGCGGAGCACTTTGCTGGGGAGTTCGCTAACCCAATCGGGGTTCTGACTGATAGCTGCAGAGAGGGTGGAGCGCAGGCGTTGCTTCCGAATTGCGGGTGCTGGTCGTGCCTTGGTGGTCCTGTCCTGATCCTTATCTGGTTTTCCTGTCCTGTCCTGGGGTGTCCATTCTGCACCTGCTGTCCCATTGATGACTGCTATTCCTTGGGGTATTTCCTGTCCTTGACTGATCCGTGGCCAGGGTTGGTTTTCACACCATTCTAGGTAAATATATAGATAGGGCTGAGAACTCTATACTGCACCTTTCTATTTTCTGTCTTTGCTTCAATAAAGACATACCTTTGCACATGTTATAATTTCCATGCTTTCCGCAATCTACTATATGAATGACCATTGAATTTCTGATAGCATGTTCCTATGTTACCTTACCTTTTAGAGCACAATTTTCTACATACTGTTTATGAATTTAGATGTGGTTTATATTTTCTCCTGAATTCTATTCTTGAAATAATAATATTAGAATTATAGCGTGTTCTTTCACCCTTTGGATAGATGTATAGGATTCCTAATTTCCTCTCATTCTTCATGAAGTACGTCCAATAGTATAATTCTAGTACATGCAATAAGCTTGCTCATTTATAAATGTCCATTCTTGAGTTTCAGTTTTAAGTCTACTTAGTGTGTTCCCTGTCGCACTATTTACAACTTACATGATTGCCCTTACACTTTTCTTGTATGGTTCTGTTCTTTTTGTTATCATGATTATCGATTGCCTTTTAACTGTAAGCCTAATACTCACAGAAACTGATTTCTAGATAAAACCTTTAAAACTTCTCAGTTGTTTGTGGTCATTTTATGAATATCAAAGGTATTTTAAGTTGGGTTTTGTATTGTGTCTACTTTTCTTCACAGCCAGCTCCCTGATCCATTGTGGTCATAGGTACCCGTAACGGTGGATTGGTAAGTCGGGTACACTAAAATAAAAGGAAGGAATCAGGGTTGCTGATGGTAGATTTGAGAGGTCGCCTGATTAATGTATATGGTGAATTGATATTTATGGGCCCGAAAACTATATAGTGAAATTATTGGTCAGGTGACCCCCGATCTCTATCAGTAATTTTCTGGTAGCAGAGGTAATGGTTAGGGACTAGTTAAAATTAGGTAGGACTAGATAAGTTAGATAAGTTGGATGCTGCTAAGTAACAAACCTTGTTGCTGCTGAGAGGGTAGGCAGTTCAGGTGATTTGATCACTCACTTGAAATGTTTGCTTTGAAATATTATGAAATGTTTAAAAATCGTTATTCTTGTTATTATACTGTTATATGTATTAATCCATTCGTTCGTAAAACGTCTATGTTGTTGGGAATCCCCGGGGAATTGAATAGCGAGTGGTGAAGAGAATCCACTTGCTTTGAGGTCACTGGCTTTAAGGAAAGTTGGTGCAGGTTAGGTAGAACTGGAAGCACTAACTAGGGTTTTCTAAATGTATATTTGAACAAATGTTAGCAACGAGGTTCATTGGCAAAATTCCTATTGTGGCATAACCTAGTGAGGGTCACATCGGAAAAGTAGCAGGTTCATCGGCGCTTGGGTGAAAGCAAAAGGGGTTCGCTGGTGAAACTTTAGACTTGGATATATCCCGGAAAGGTGGATGAGTCTAGGGAAGTAGCAGGTTCTCCAATGCTTGTGTGAAGGGTAGGCAGAAGAGATCTATCCGTAGTGTGTGAAAAGTAAATGGAAGTAGTTTACTTGCAGTGAAAACAAATTATTTTCTGTCTAGACACTTGAGTACAGTGGCGAATGTGTATTCGTTGTTAAATAACCAAGCACTAGCACTTTAGAAAGAAATAAAGTTTCCGTTACCTTGTGAAGGAGGGAGTCAGTCGCGAAGCTGCTCTGACGTCACTCTGTGCCGCGCTGGGATTGGTAGACGCAGCGGAGCTGGAATTGTAAAGGAGGGGTGAGTGCCGAAGCGTGAGAACTGTCTTGCGAAAAAGGCCGCGCACCCATTGGTCGAAATTATTTGAATTCGTGCTTTTCATTGGTCGCACGAAAATAAGAGACGCACTTGGATTGGGGTGATTTTGTAAACAGAGTCACTCGCAAAAATCGTATGTGGCATTCGTACAGACCGCATACTAGACCTGATCCACGACATTTGGGATTTGAGAACAATCAGTGGAAAGGTGTTAAAAACGACATTATGTACGGAAACAAAAGAAAAGTGTCCCTTGTAAATAAAGTAAAGAATTATTTCAAAAAGGACACACCGATTAGAACCCGAGAAGGTTTTGTCATCCCGCCACCGAATACTCCCGCATCTTTCATGATGTTCGATAAAGGGTACCACTCGTGTGTATGGTTGGAAAATTGGGTGGAGTACACGAAAGATGACGAGGTATTGGCTTTTCCGTTAGAAGGTACATTTAATGGCAGAATTCTATTTAATTTGAGAACCCGAATGAATGATTTACATCCCAGACCTAGATTAACGCAGTACGAAGCACTAGAGGAATGGGAAATCAAAGCTTTTGAAAGGGATAAGCCCCGGATGGATAAAGGGTTAACTAAATTTTATCCGGAACTGAAACAAGAGACCCGTGACAAAAAGATGAAACAGTGGAGACAGAATATGATAGAAGAAGGACGGTTTCCAATGATGCCAGTGGGTGGTCCTCCTGCAGGAGAGAAGAAAACAGAAAAATGTAAACACTGGGTGCCTATTGGAGAGTCGGATGATGAATTATTAGATGACCTGTTTATGAGAAGTCCGCCTCCTTACAATGAAAGAAATAGACCTTCCAGTGAGGGGGATAATTCTCAAAGACCTCCTCTCCAGGAAGAGGCCAGATCTGCCAGTGTAGGAGGGGGTTGCGTCATACCTCCCTATACCGAGAGTTTAGGTCCCGTAGATGCAAGGGATATTTATCCAAGAATGCCAGCTAGTGGGGACGCAAGATACTCCCGTGAAAGACTTTTGCTCTAGGTTTCCCTACGAAGGTGAGGCAAGACCATCCAGTTCAGGAATGCCGTTCCTGAACCCTCCATATGAGGAAGAACCAAGATCCCTAGGCACAGGTACTTTGCCCCCAAGACCTAGTAATGGTGAAGGACCCAGAGAAACACTTCCCACTGCCCCGAGTTGTGCTCCAACTTTAACCCCACAAGTATTACATGACAATGCAGTCGAAAGGATATTGGAGGACAGAGAACGAGAGGCAAGAGCTAAGCAGAGAGCTGAAATAATTCAGAGGATTTCTCAGTTAAATGCAAGTCCTGAGTCTTTAACAATTCCGGTTACTATTGGACCAGTGGTTCCATTGTATGGGGATCGACAGGGAAGTCCAAGAACTCCAGTTATTACCCCAGTTGTAGCCCAACCGAGATCAGAGCCCTTAATTGTAGACAACTTAACAAGTGAAAGTGAGTCTGAAGTGTCGCTAATGGATCTGCCCATTAGGGAACCAGGAAAAGGGATGCAGAAAAGACATAATCCTTTCAATGTGAGGGAGATTCAAATGGAATCAACTTCGGGTACTAAGAGTGTCACGGTAGTAACTCCTGAAGAAATTGAGAGATGGAGTCGAGAATTCGAAAAACAAACTCTTCAGTCAAAACCTCTAGATCTCTACAAACTGAGAGTAGAAATAGAAGAACTTATGGCAGGAAATGTAGGATTAGATCGATTAAATACCTACACAGAAGAAGAGCTGTTTATCTGCAAGAGCCTTACTCGAAATGCCAGGGTACTCCATGAAAAACTAACTGACACTGCAGCTAGTATGGGAATAGATATCTCGAAATCAAAACCTTTGCAAAAACCGTACAGAGCAGATTTCTCAGACAAGGATCTGGAAAACCTGAACATGTCAGGGAAGAAGGCACAGGTCAAAGAGTTATTGACAGTATTACAAAAATGGGGAGATGTGGACAGGTGGAAAGCCAGGTGGGCCAAGAAGAAAGAGGAGGCTAGATCTAAACAAGTGACTCCTCAATTCGTTCTAAAGGAAGCTGATAAACCCGAACAGTTATGTCCTATGCGTGAAGTGCCAGGCGGAAAATACGTACATGTTCCATGGTCCAGACAGGATATTGTGTCCTTTACAAATGATTTCCCAAAATTACGAGAGAAGCCTGTGGACTGGTACAGGCAGGTGGAAAGGTTTGTAAAGGTTCAAAAATGCCCGTGGAAAGATTTGGATGGGTTCTTTGATATCGTAGTTCCGGTAGACTTATGGACCGAGTGTAAAATAGCCATAGCTTGGCCTAGTGAGGAGTACCCGAGGGACTCCAGGACAGGGGAAACCTCTAAAGAAGTGATGAGAAAATATGAACAAGTAATTCAACATTTAAAGCTAAAAGTGCCCGCAAAAGAAACTGATTGGACAAAAATAGATAGAACCACGCAGGAAAGGGACGAGACTGTGCACTCCTGTTATGAAAGACTGTTACAGGTGTTTAAAACATACAGCGGCATAGATAACATCGAGATGAAAGATATGACTCACTTCATTTACAGGTTTGTAAACGGTTTAAGACCCGAAATTTGTCAGTGGATTAAAGATAATAAAATATGTTGGCAGTCCAAGAAGATAGATGAGGTCCTACGGTATGCCAAATACTGTGAGGACGAGATGGCAGATAAGAAAAAAGCACTCAAGGAAAAGGTGATGTGGGCACAAGTAAAGCTCGCAGAACAGCAGGAAAAGCAATTAAGTAAATTGAGTAAGAGTACCCAAAATCAAGGCCCTGGGGGTGGGGGAAAGCCCAAAGTAAAAATGAGCAGAGAAGAAGCTAAAAAGAAATTTCCTTGCCACCAGTGCGGGGAAATTGGACATTGGCGGGACGAGTGTCCGTATTTACAGCATGATAATACCCAAACCCCTGATTTAATTTCACAGACGCAGAATGAAAAACCACGAAAGACCCAGCAGCAGGTAAAAACAATCCAAGTGCCCCGAGCGCCAAAACCTAATTTTAAGGGAAAATCACCGCAGGGTGACGACAGAGATCTGGGGAGGCAATGAGAACAGAAATGCAGCAACTTCGCAGTATTTTTTAAATGACACTTTTCTCTGTGACGACCAGTACTGACGGGACCTGAGAGGGGAGGACGAGGAGTGTGTACTTGGCGCCTCCTTGCCGGTAGACCAGTCAGGGCCATACATTGAAGGAAAGGTTGATGGAAATGATGTCACCTTTCTGTTGGACACTGGTGCTACCCATTCTACTGTGACAACAGCGGACGTTCCAAACCTACCCCTCTCGGGAGAAGCAATCCAGGTAGTAGGTGTATCTAATCAATTGATTAGTACCCCAGTTACTGAGCCCATGGAGATTACAATAGGGAACTTTAAAGAAATGCATAAATTTGTCGTTTGTGACACTAGTCCAGTAAACTTACTGGGACGTGATTTGTTGTGCAAAATGAACTGTACTATCTTTTGCACACCAAAAGGCGTCGAAATTCAGACCCCAGACGAAAGATGGCATCTATAAGTTAATGTTAATCAGACCTGACTCAGAGATTAAACGAATGACTGTACAAGACTTACCCGAAGAACTTCAAAAGACAGTGAAATCAGAAGTATGGGACTTTACTGGAAAGGATGTAGGATTAATGGCAAATGTAGATCCCATACAAATAGCCATGAAAGAAAATGCAGTTTACCCCAATACCAAGCCTTACAGAATGAGTGCCGAAGTGAGAGCAGGAGTTGCCATTGAAATACAGAAATTGTTAGAAGCAAACATCATACAAGAAGTGATGAGCAGCCCGTGTAATTCCCCCATAATTGGAATTAAGAAACCTGGTGGCAAGTACAGAGTAGTACAGGACCTGAGAAAGGTAAACAAGATCGTTGTTCCTTGCTGTCCTATTGTCCCGAACCCCGCAGTAATCCTGTATCAGATTCCTTGGGATGCTGAGTGGTTCACGGTGATGGACCTGTGTCATGCATTCTTTTCGATCCCATTGCATCCAGATAGCAAATTTCTTTTCTCATTTGCTTTCAATAGTCACGTGTACGTTTGGAATAGGGTCCCCCAAGGGTACACAGAAAGCCCCTCTATCTTTAATCAGATCCTGAAAAAATGCCTCGAATCCTTAGTCTTACCTGGAAAGTCTGTTTTGGTACAATATATAGATGACCTTTTGGTGGCGTCTAAAAGTCATAGAGATTGTGTGATTGACACCATTGCCTTGCTGAATCACCTAGGTGAAAAGGGACATAAAGTGGCCCCTGAAAAATTGCAGTTCTGTTCAAAATCAGTGAAATATCTGGGGCACCAGATAGAAAAAGGCATCACAAAAGTCACTTCAGAGAGAGTCAGAATAATTCAAAAGATGCAGTTACCCCGTACTCAGAAAGAGATCAGAATGTTCCTTGGGGTTGTAGGTTACTGCAGGCAATGGATTGTGGGATTCGCAGTCCTAGCAAAGCCTTTGATAAATATGACCAAGAAAGGAGCGAAGGACCCAGTTGAATGGGATGATGAAAGCTTAACAGCATTCACTAAATTACGAGACAGCCTGTATACAGCCCCTGCTTTAGGAATGCCTGACTATTCTAAGGAGTTTGCCCTGTTCTGTGACACACGAGACAATTGTGCATTGTCAGTCTTAACCCAGGAGCATGGGTTGATTAGGCGCCCAGTGGCATATTTTTCTGCCACTTTGGATCCAGTGGCTGCTGGATTACCTGGGTGTCTGAAAGCGGTAGCTGCCACTTGCACGAGCTTAGAGCAGAGTGAATCCATTGTAATGGGACATCCTATAACTGTGTATGTTCCACATGCAGTTGTAATTTTACTGACCCGAACCAAGACTCAGTATCTCACCCCTAGTCGGCTGACTAAATACGAGAGGATTCTCGTGGGTGCTGCAAATGTAGTTATTGCTCGGTGTAATATCCTGAACCCAGCCACCCTACTCCCTGACTCAATGATTGTAGAAGATGAAGGAGAGAATGAGCATGACTGCATTGACCTGACAGAATTCAGTACTAAACCCCGCCCAGACATTAAGAAAACACCTTTGCCTGTACATGATGAGGAGTTCTTTGTGGATGGTTCATGTATGAGACACGAACTTGTAGGCCTAAGTGCTGCTTATGCTGTAGTCTCTTTAGACAGCATTAAAGAAGCCTCATGTTTATTTGGAGTAAAGTCTGCACAAGTAGCCGAATTGATAGCATTGATAAGAGCTTGCAAATTGGGAAAAGACAAAAAAATAACAGTGTATACTGACAGTCAGTACTGTTATGGGGTTGTGCATGACTTTGGCCAATTATGGCTACAAAGAGAATTCCTGACTTCATCAGGTACCCCCATTCGGAATGGAAGGGTTGTACAAAATTCACTGGAAGCAATCCAATTACCAAAAGAATTAGCAGTGGTCAAATGTGTTGCCCATAAAAAAGGCCTTGACGCTGTATCTTTGGGAAATGATTTTGCTGATCAAGTGGCAAAACAGTGTGCTAAAGATCGCATGTCCATAAATATCAAACTGGGAGGAACTGGAAACAGCTGCCAACTTATGGTGTTTGAAGAAGTGCCTACCTGGGATGAGGTGAGAGATTGGCAGCATGCTACGCCATTGAAAGAGCAAGAAAGGTGGAGAAAACTTGGTTGTAGACCAAGAAGAGAGGATGGTGTCATTGTGGGCCCAAATGGTATGCCTGTGTTACCTAGACACCTGCTTGCCTCTATGGCCAGATTGATACATAGAAATTCACACACTGGTAGGGATGCCATGGTTCTGGTGTTTCAGCAGACCTGGTATAATCCGAAGTTCAGGAAGGTAGCAGAATCACTCTGCCAGAGGTGCTTAACATGACAGCAGTTCAACGCTGGTAAAAGAACAGTAGTTGAACTGGGGAAAATTGGAAAATCAGGGGGTCCCTTTGTGAGAATACAGATTGACTTCATTACCATGCCTCGTTGTGAGGGAAAAAGGTATGTCCTTGTCATTGTCTGCCTGTTTTCAAAATGGGTGGAAGCTTACCCTGCCACACAGAATGATGCCATAACCGTAGCCAAAATGTTAATACGAAAACTAATACCTAGGTTCGGGGTTCCAGTCACTATTGAATCAGATAGAGGAAAACATTTTCAGAATGAGGTAATCGATCAGCTCTGTAAAGCATTTGGAATCACACAAAAGCTGCACTGTGCATATCGTCCAGAGGCTTCTGGAGTAGTAGAGCAAATAAATGGCACTATAAAATCGAGATTAGCAAAAATGTGTGACTCTACTGGCATGAACTGGATAACTGCTTTGCCTCTTGTACTGATGGGACTCAGAAGTATTCCAGACCGAAAAACAGGCCTAAGCCCCCATGAGATCCTGATGGGAAGAGTGATGAGACAAGCATGGGTACCAGGATACAAACTGTTAAGCATTACTGATGATTTGGTACTTGAGTACTGCAAGCAACTGGGTGACCAAGTGCGTTCTATCTCTCGCCAGATTGGGGAAGACGCCATCGCCAACCCGACAACTCCAGTTCACAAGTTGGTTCCTGGTGACTGGGTTAGAATCAAGAAGCATACTCGTTCAAGTTGCCTTGCACCGAGGTGGGGAGAAAAGCGCCAGATAATACTGGTGACCACGACAGCAGTGAAGTGTGCAGGCGTTCCTAAGTGGATCCATGCCAGCCATACACAGAAAGTAGTTCCGGACAAAGAACCTGGAGCTGAAGGTTGTCCAGCTGAGGGGTCTGCAGACGCCGGTCCTGAAGTAGCTGATGACGAACAGCCGAGCACCAGCCAAGATGATTGGATACCCATAATCGACCTAACTGAAGACCCAATCAGAACAAGAGAGCGAACACAAGAAGATAGAGAGTGGAATAGAGAGGAAGAGATAGGCACAGGCGAAGACCTTCAGATCATTGAGATTCACGTCAAATCTGAGGAAGAAGAGGGAGGTCAGATAGGGACAGAACAAGTGATCGATACTCCTCCACTGACTCCTGAAATTGAAAAGGGACAGACTAGATCTAGTGTAAACGTTCGAGCAGAAGAAAATCAAGAGATCGAAGTGCTTGAACAGGATCAGATAGAATTAGAAGAACGTGTTCAGGACACAGAAACAGAGACACTCGAAAGCCAAAATCAAAATTCACCTGAACCAGGCCAGCTTAGTAACCAGGCAGAAGAAATAGATATAAGACCTGGGACTAGTCAGACAGGAAGGGAAGAGACAGAAACAGAAGTGCCACAAACAAACGAAAATAAAAGAGCGTTAGAAGAAAGCCAAAACACAGTGCCCACTAAAAGACTCAAGAAAAAGAAAAATATTGAACCAGGATATATTAAGAAACTGAGACCGAGAATAAAAACAGTAGAAGAAAAACTTGCAGAAAGAAGGAAACGCCCTCGAATTGCAGAACAAACTGGAGAAGGCTCCAAAAGAAGGAGTGATCGAATAAAAAGACTGAACGAAAAATACCAAGATCCTGAATGGACATTTTTAATTTTGGAAGATTTTGAGGATCTTGATATAACTGACGAAAGTGACGGAGAGCCGATTGCTGATCAATCTACAGAAGAGGAAGACGAATTAACCTGAAGTACGCAGAGTAAGCTAACTGTGCAAAGTTACAAAGAGGGGTTGAGAAATCTTCTTCTGAACAAAAATGTCTGATTCAAACGTGAATGGAAGGCCTAGACGCAGTTGTTGCAAAACATGCTGCCGAGTATGTATATGTAGCATAGTTATAGTGATAATAATTTGGATAGGACTAACAGTTTTCATTCCTTATATGGTAAGCAAAAATACTAATATTGACCCTACTCAGACTGTGACCACTGACACTGAAGAACTGACAACACGAAGTGTAGAAAGACGTGAAAAAGCACTCAGACAAACAAAACGAGACTTAGAAGCATCAGATGAGGAAGGACTACATTATCATGGAGTTAGAAACCAGACACAGTTAAATGTTTTCGCTAATCTTTTAGTGCACTATGTAGAAACTATGGAAATAGAAGACTGCTATGTCTGCATGAAGCTACCTACTTCTGTAGCTGAAGGCGTGACTTATCATCACCTACCTTTGACCTATGGAATTTCCTGTAGCATTTTAGCTAGTTTATTTTACAAAAGAGGACCATTACAGTATTACTATTCTAATTCAGACGTGATATTTTCTGAACTTCCTATACGTGGAAATCTGAATCCTGTACATACAAAAAGTGACGTTACACGTTATATGGGAGAATACTTTCTGACTATAGGTACTATAGACTTAAATGAAGCACACAGAGATAACTTGACCTGTTCATTACATGAACAAGAAAAAATATTTTTAAACATGGCAGAGAAAAGAAGGGAGAGTTTCCAAAGAAAAGCTAATGACAAAAGACAGAAAACTCCTAAATGGGCTGAAAACATGGAAGGCACCTCAAATGGTGGGAGTGGTCCTGCTTTGTTGCTGGATTTCGAAAGGAAAGGGAAACTTTGTCTTCATCGCGAGAAGACTAGTTATTATAATAACATTTTCATTGGTTCCAGTCAATGTGAACACAATTACAAGGTAATTGGAGGTTGGGGTTTCAAAAATGGGTCAGAACCTGTGTTTCCCGGAATTTATTATATATGTGGAAACAAGGCTTATTTCAAATTGCCGGATCACTGGTATGGAAGCTGCTACTTTGGCATTGTTTTCCCGAAAATATACCATGTGAAGGAAATTGCTGGAAGCAATAAAAACACTAATGGCTTAATGCGTAGTAAAAGAGAAAGCGTAGGTGAAATAATGGGTAGTATTTTCAGTGCACTGATACCTGGAGTGGGAGTGGTTCTGAACACACACATAATTTGCAAATTGTCCACACTAGTGGATGTATTGTCTACTGACACAGCTCATGGATTCCTGCTGGTCAATACCGAAATGGTTGCGATCAGATCAATGGTTTTGCAGAACAGACTTGCGCTGGACACCTTATTAGCAAAAGAGGGCGGAGTCTGCCGGATGCTGAAGGCGCAACATTGTTGCACTTACATACCATACAAAAGTGTACAGATCAAAAGATGTGTGAAAAACATTACTAATTTGGAAAAGGAACTAAAACCACTGGAGGTTGACAGTGCCTGGAAGAGACTTGTCGATGGTCTCTCCAATGTAGGTCATTGGTTTGCTAATTTAGGTAGAAGTTTATTGTTTAAGGTACTGATGCCAATTGGAGTGATAGGTCTCATCATTTTCCTCATATTCGTCTGTTGCAAATGTCGCAAACACACAAAGAAATACACGGTGGATAGAAGGGGTGTGAAACGGAGTGTGGACGAGCTTGAATTGGAAGAAATGAAAAATCAGATTTACAAAAAGGTGAAAAATTCTCACCCTAGCAAAGAGGTGAAAGAGAAATTGAATCGCTTGTTGGAAGAGATTGAGATGCATAAGGTGTGAGAAAAGTTGGCATCTGGTTCCATTTTTATTTGTGATGATAGTAAATATCATCAAAGAGGGGATTGATGAAGCAAGATTTCGCACATTTCGCGACTTGCTGAAATCAAGAACCTCGATTCATGTATAACTCTGTAATCCAATTGTACGTCATACTAATTTCCTTTATTTTTACTATATACATGTATCTTAGTGATGCTTGCCTATGTGTTTTACTAATACGATTAATTTGTGTCCTTTAAAATGGCCGCAGTTTAGAATATTGCTTCTGCGCATGCGTTAGTCACACTCACGTGACGTGACGTAGTTGTAATTCTGGAGGGAAAGGGTGCGCATGCGTAATAGCCACAAGATGGCTGCTTGTGTAATAATGTGGTGAAGCTTGTGCAGATGCTCTCGTGTTATTGTGCATTGCACTAATATATAACTGCATAGTATATTTTTATAATGGTAAACCCTAAGTACCAGATCATGATATGTAATACATGCATTTATTTCTATGTTTTAATTTGTTTTCGCTTACTTTTCATGTACTGTGGTAAATAAATAAATAATACCCTATTTTTGACTAGACATATATCATAACAGATAGCTCAATAAATAAGAGTCAAGATTCGAGGTAGTAGGAGTTTTTGCAGGTTTAATACAGCATGAGGACAGGAACAGGACAACCTGCATAGGAATAGGATGACAGGGCCCAGCAGCTGCTGGGGCTGGATCTGGGATGAGCGCGCTGGCTTTTAATAACAATACATGGGCATATATACATAACGCAAACACATAGCATTACATTGCAGTAGGCGTAGCAGTGGGTGGAGCAGTAGGTGTGACGCGTAGCAGTCGCGAAAGATAAGGGCGAAAGTAGGTGTAACTGGGCGTATACATAGACATGTGATGCAAACGTAACAGAATATGTCATGAATGGGGCGGAAACCATGGAGGGGGCTACCTAAGGAGCCGGGACCTCTAACCTGATGGTGCGCGCAAACTAGCAATGACGTATCACTAGGAGAAGCTGGGGGCTATGAACTCTGTGCTAGGAGCAGAGACTGAAGTCTGGAGAGTCAGGGCGACATGTACCTAAACCCTATCTAGTATCTGATGTTTAGGGAACATGTTGATATAAACTAGAAGTCAGGAGGGGAAAGGCTGACTTGATTCTAAAACTGGACTATGCATTATTCTACATGTAATGCGTGATGAAGAATATTAAATGACCATTAAATGCAGTATTTCTCTAACGTGGAGACGTGAAGGCTAGACAATGACGGAAACTATTGATGCAGTTCAGTAGCTTAGGAATGCAGAGAAGGAGGACTGAACTGATAACTGGACTCATAACATATTCTTGGCAGACTCAGAGACTGAGCCAGGCTGGACCGGGCACTGCGAGGCAAGAAGTAAGTGAAGGGTCGAGGATACAGGTGGGGGCTGTATCACTCCTCAGCGAGGCTTCAGGAGACAGGAGCTGAATCTGGTGTCCGGGCCCTTTTGAGGCCTAGGAACGGGGACTTTATAATGGAATAACGTGCACACTGAGAAACGTGGCAACGTAGCTTTACATAGGCCTGATATTCGTAGTATTCACGAGGACTGGAAACTGGCATACTAGAGGGGGACACAACTGTAATTGCGTCATTAATCGGACATGGGGAGTACATATGCATATTTAATCATGCACACATAACATATGATGGATGACACGTAGGGACACAGAACATGGCAAAATTTACTTTTCCACATTCCCTCCTTGTCACTACGTTTCCATCAGGAAACATCAATATTCATGATACCATCTATCATTTCATACAGTATCATTTGCTCGTCTCGAATTATCCTGGAACGGGATTTAGAACGGGGCTTGGGACTAGGAATACAAGAGGTAGCACAAATGCCGCAAATCGCAGGGCCACATTGTATACAGAGGCAGCAGCTGAATATGATAGCTACTGCAATACCTAGAAAGGACAATATTTTCCATCCCCATGCGGAAATTATATTCCAGAACCAACCGGACCATGTCCAGGTGCCTGGGTCTTGGTGTATCAGATGGGCAATTTTATGGAGTCTGGTTATAGCTGAATAAACAGACGGCGCGTTATTTGGAATGAAAATACAGCAACTAGATCCGATGACTCTACAGGCCCCGCCCCTATCGGCCAGTATGACGTCAAGGACGAGACGATTTTGCAAAACGACAAATCTCATAGCAGATTGCTCTTCAGTTAAGTTACTTAGAGCAGAGGCAGTCTCATTTATTACAGCTTCAAGGGTTCTGGTTAACCTACGGATTAGTTTACTATTCTGGATAGGGCCTATAAAGAAGAAGAAACCTTTATTGAAATCGGTATATTGTTCTAGAGTAGTCTCAGTGTAATCGACAATTGGGGACTCCCTTCTATGTCTAATGTGTACTAGATGTGTGTTTCTATGATAATCAGGTGGGGCTAGGAAAACTGGTGGCAGTAGGAAGGCAATGTAACAGGTTCCCTCCCAATCGAGGGGCAGACGAATATATGCGGTTTGACCACAAATAAAATATGAATGACGTGAAGCTTTGAAAATAGATTTCCCACTGTCACTATACTTGACAACAGTAGTACAATCACTATGTCCTACATGTATGGAACCATTATTTCGGACACATAATTCGCCTTTGACTGGTAGTACTGAAATAGCAGGTAAGTCTGGAGTAGTATCAGACTGAACATTCAGGACCATGAAATTCGACGAATAATTACCTAAACTATACACTTCATTTTCTAGATCTAACCCTGTTCTGTGGGGGAGACCTTGCTTGTCTGGGAAACATGTACTGTTAAGAAAAGACATATCTGTTGAGGATGACGTTAACGTGGACCATGCCCCACACGAACCATTATGTGAAAAAGGATAAGGAAAAAGTGGCAGAACTCCCTTCGGTGTCTGGAAAGGGGGGAGTCGACCACACACCCAACAATTAGTGGCATTGCTGGACTGGTGTGAGTAATGTAACATGCGGATAAATGAGTTATTACGCATGGCGAGGCAGTAAGAGAGTTCATGAGGAGGCAGATCACTAAACGTGTGCTCTACTGTAACATTTGCAGACTTATTTACATGTGAAACTGGGAAACATAGGTAAAATGCATAACTGGTGCAGGAAATCATAAGGCTGGAAAACAATATGAAACATAGAAAAACGATACATCGGATTGAGTTTTGACTGACTCTCTCACTATGGGGGTCTATTTTATACATGTCAGAAACAGTCTAACCGTTTCACCTAGGGGAGGACTTAGACAATCAAACTGACTGACTTATTTTACTAGACCGTAGTTTCTGTTTATACTCCTGCTGCGGAGTTTTCTCTAACAGGGGAGGGGTTGTAGCAATGTCATTTGCGGGACAGTCCTTGAGAACAATATTCTGGCAATCCTTTGAATCCTGGGAAATGTTCTTTAAGGCGGGTTTCAGTCCATTAAAAAGTTTAACATGAGAAAGGTGCACCCAGCCTTTGCGTCCTTCCAACTTCACGGCTGTACGGGTGGTGAGGAGGACCTGTCGGGGCTCTTTCCAACGAGGCTCCAGCGGACTTGATCTGTCAAAGTTGCGGACCATCACCATGGATCCTGGAACGATTTCATGCGGTGCCACCTCGGTATTGTCTGGAAATGCGGCGGCAACCTGTGAACGACATGAGTTGAGGGCAGACATCAAGGAAGCTAGGTAATCTGTCAGCATATTACTTGAAACATCGGTAATACTTCGGGGTCTAGGAGTACCCCACATATTTGGGGGGCGGCCGAAAACGACCTCATACGGGGACAGACCTGATCTGGAATGTGCGACCATGCGCATATAAAATAAAGCGACTGGCAGAGCTACTAGCCAGTCCACACCCTTCTCTTTACACACTTTTGCAATACGGATTTTCAGAGTCTGGTTATGTCTCTCAACGAGACCGGCTGCTTCAGGATGGCGTACACAATGGAACTTCCACTGGTACCCTAACAAAAGGGAAACGTGCTTCATTAACTCTGAGGAGAATGGCTGGCCGTTATCAGAATATACGACTCTAGGGAGTCCATAACGGGGGAAGAACACACGAACCAACTGCTTGGCAGTGGTCGCGGCTGTGTAATCTGGGACTGGATATGCTTCTGTCCACCTGGACAAAGCGCATACAACTACAAGGACATACTTGAAACCTCGACATCGCTCCATCTGAATATAATCCATCTGGAGGACTTCAAAAGGGTGGTCAGGGGGCTGGAATCCACCTTGTTCCACCGGGACACTTTTACCTGGATTAAACTGACAACATATCATACAGGTACGGACTTTCTGCTTAGCTGCAGCTCGTAAATGCTTGTTGAACCAAATGTTCTGGATACTGTCTAACATAGCTTTTTCTCCTAAATGTGTTGGACTATGTGCGGTATTAATAATGACTTGAACCATAGAGTCGGGGAGAAACCATGTGGCTCTACCCTTCGTTAACCATCCTTGATCTGTCTGGACCCCTCCTTGTTCGGACCATTTCTTGATTTCTTCGGGAGTAGCATGTAACTGGATATCTATGACATCTTGAGTAGGGTCCTTAACTGTCATACATGTAATCGGATCTGGAGTATGTGTCTGATTAACTTGAATGTCTGGAGTCTGTGCTGTAAGCTTGGCTGTGCGATCTGCTAGATCGTTACCCTGGGAAATAATGTCAGTGACCTTCGTATGTGCTTTGCACTTCATGATAGCGATAGATGTCGGTAAGTGTATGGCATCTAACAGAGCTTGAATAAGGAGACCATGCTGAATCTTGGTTCCATGAGAAGTCATGAAACCTCTCTCCTGCCAGAGCACTCCGAAGTCGTGTACAACTCCAAATGCGTAGCGTGAATCTGTATAAACATTAACTTTCAAGTTCTTGGCGTGTATGCAGGCTTGTGTCAGAGCAACTAGCTCTGCTGCTTGAGCGGACAGGGTGTCAATACGGTGTGTCTCAATAACTTCGGTGTCAGTAGTCACTGCATACGCGGCGACTAGTTCTCCTGTACTTGTTCTCATACATGAACCATCCACATAAAGTGTCAGGTCAGGATCTGGTAACGGAGTATCTGTCAGATCTTGTCTTGGCTTTGTCGTAATGTTAACTACTTCCACACAATCATGTGTGGCTGGATTCGAAGTAACTGATGGTAATAATGTAGCAGGATTCAGGATGTTGCAGCGTCTGATTTCTATGTGTGGCTGGAACAGTGTCAATTCATAACCTGTTAGACGTGCAATTGTCAAGTGCTGAGTCTGTGTTCGGTTCAAAAGAACTTCCACGGAGTGTGGGACTTGTACTGTCAAGAAGTGTCCTAAGACTATGGAATCACTTTGTCTAATAGCTAGTGCTGTGGCTGCAACTGACTTGAGGCACGCAGGCAACGCCTGGGCGACTGGATCTAATGTGCTCGAAAAGTAAGCACAGGGCTTGTTTTGTCCTGCTTGATCTTGTGTGAGAACAGATAATGCTGTACCTTCACGTTCAGTGACAAAAAGTGTAAAAGGCTTACTGTAGTTCGGTGTAGCTAGAACAGGAGCTTGGCATAGAGCTTTCTTTAACTCATTGAAACTAAGTGTATGTTCAGATGTCCAAGGGAGGACAGTCGATGCGGCTGCCTCCTGTGTCGTTAACTGTATCAGTGGTTTGGCTAGAAATGCATACTGAGGAATCCATTGTCTACAATAAGAAGTGAGGCCGATAAAAGCACGTACCTCCTTCTGGGTCTTGGGCTGAGGAAGACTCGCTATTAACTGGATACGGTCTGGTGTCAACTGCCTACCCCACTTGGACAGTAAGTGGCCTAAGTAGATCACTTGCTGGACACAGAATTGAAGCTTCGAAGGGGACACCTTGTGCCCCATCTCGGCTAGAAAATACAGAACCGTCAGTGACGCTCGCTCGCAATCACGTTCAGAACGGGCTGTGATCAGTAGATCATCGACATACTGGAGCAGGGCAGTGTCAGTTGGCATGTGAACATTATCAAGTTGTCTCTTAAGTGCTTGACTGTAAATACTAGGACTTTCCGTGAAACCTTGAGGAGCTCGTGTAAACATATAGCTCCTTCCATTTAAACAGAATCCGAAAAGAAACTGGCTGTCTGGATGAATTGGAACACTAAAAAATGCGTTCTTGAGGTCGATTACTGTAAAGAACGTGGCTTCGGAATCAATGGCTGTCAATAGGGAAGAGATGTCTGGAACAACTGGGTACTGAGGAATAATACATTTATTAAGCTCTCGTAGGTCGATCACTAATCGATATACTGGGGGTGCATTTGGATCAGTACGTTTCATGACTGGAATGATCGGAGAATTACATACATTGGAGTCAGTTTCTACAACTACTCCTTGAGCGATGAGCTCGTCAATAATTTTGGATAAGGCTGCTACAGCCTCGGGTGGCAATCTGTACTGTCTGATTCGTGGTAACACTACACCTGGCTTGAGAGTCACACGATAGGGTGTGATTTGCATGTAACCTACATCAGTTGGACCTTGCGCCCATAAATGCTGCGGAACATTAGACAGTCTTGAATCAAAATCTCGTAACACATAGTGACCCTTAAAGTCACGTAGGAACAATCGTATTCCCTCTGGGGAACAGCATATAACTGCACCTAACTCTTTCAGTGTTTTAATGCCTAATAGATTTTCTGGACATGACTTAGTAAGTAACAGATCAGTAGTACGGGACAATGGACCTACTTCTAGAGTAACTGGCTTTGAAATCTCATTTACGATAGGTTTTCCTGAAAATCCAAGGGAAACATTTCTTGAGCCTGAGAGCGGAGCCCCTGGAACTTCGGCATGACTAATTGTGGTCCTACTTGCCCCTGTATCAATCAAAAACTTTCTGTCTTTCCCTAATACTTGACTGTGAACATAGGGACCTTCTTGATCTACAGGTATCTCGATGAGAGGCAAGCCTACCTCCCTCTCTAGGCTGTTTCATGAGTATTGCTGGTACTCTGGATACTCAGACTGTGCATACTGGTACATCTGCTGTGTAACATGCTGTGTTGCAGCGATAGGCTGCGGAGCTGTAACTGTCTGTGGTGCATTCTGTGACTGAGGAATCTGGGAAACTTGTTCTTGTCTAGACGGACGTGGTCTTTCTTTAGTCTTACCAGTAGCTATGTTGTGTTTCAGAACTGCACACTCGTTTATAAAATGACCTGGCTGTTTACAATAATTGCAATTCCCTTTAACGGGAGCTGCAGGATGACTGGCTTGATTCGGACCCCTCTTCTGACTGTCTTGAGGAACAGATTGTGCAACTAGTACTTTCATTTTCGTGTCTTTCATACGTTTTCTCTCGTGTTCTTGTTCTTCTCTGATTCTATTCTGGTGATACTGAAGCATCTGGAGCATCTGGGACGGAGTATTAGCTTGCCAGGTGCTTTCGACTTTCAAAACTCGATTTTTAACTTGTGGGCTTGAATTCTCGACTAATTTAGTAACAAAAAGGTGAGGGTATGACTCACTACTTGTCTTGAGGCCACTGTTGATACTAAAACATTTTTCAAATCTAGAATAAAAATCACTAATATCTTCCTCTTGTTTCTGTTTACAGGCTGAGATTGCATCCCAGTCTTCTTTTCTAGTTGTCAATAATCTGGGTAAAACTTGTATTAATAATTCTGGTAATTCTTTACATTTCTCATCCTAGACCAGTACCTGGTACTCGTGCCTTGTCTTCAGCTTCTAGAACTGCCCAATCGATCTTTTTCTCTCCCACCTCCCATTCTTTTTCCTTTAGCTTTTCATACACCCCTGCGGGCAACAGGACCTTTAACATTTTAATGATATCTGGGTAAGTGTATTCTCCCATACGGAGCATGTCTTTTAATTCTCTATGGAACCCTGCTGGATCTTTGTCATGACAGGGAATTAATTTCTTCATTTCGAGGAGTTCCATCTTTGTTATTGGAGTGTATACAAACACTCGTTGCATTTCACCGTCCTCTGTCTTAACTGGATGCACCTCTCGTAACGGATTCTGTCTCTCCATGTAAAATGGTTTACTTTCTGGGGGTGAGACATGAACAAAATGCGGGTTCAGAAATGTTCTATATTTGTGGCGCTGTTCTAGAATGACACTAATTAAATCGGTACCTAGACCTCTCCATCTATACTGGAGTAACTCGTTCAGGACATCGTGTAACGGACCTGGATCAGAGTGCTGACCCTCATACAGAGTAATGAGGTACTGGATCATATACATACCCACCAGTCGCTGCTCGGCTGGGGGCATTTTCAGAAACATTTGTGCCACTATTTCGTCTGGAAAAGTGATAGAATCAGTAATCCATCGGACTGCTGATCGGGCTAGTTCTTGTTCATGCATGGTACTTAACTCACTGTAACCGATTCTTGATTTCAGAATGTGATCGGTAGCTTGGAACACTTGTTCTAGGGAACCTTGTTCTGGTGCTGAATGATGGAAAATTGACTTGTGTTCTAGGCGTAAATGGCGATCTGGAAATCTAGATTTTCCTACATACGCTATTCTGGCGGGATTCTCGTCCTCTACCTCTTCAGTATCAGAGTTACTTTCTTTCTCGCTTACTTGTGCTGCTTTACGTTGTTCGTGTATCTTTATTATTTCTCTACGGATTTTCTTGTACATACTCTCCATGGCACTAATGGTATTGTGCTTACCCTCGGCTATATTATCACTCCACTTTGTCAGGGTTTTCATTTCGGACGGATCTTTAGACGGGTAATCTTGTTCTCTTATTAGACAGTTAATTAAAAACTTTAATATCATACGCTGGATCTCAGCTTTCCTTTGAGACATGGCATCACTAATACTTTCTGGATCATCCCCTGTACGGATGAAACGATATATTCTGTCTAGATCTTCTTTCATATTGGGTAGGGTGACTAGATACTCGGTCACCCTCCTTACGCGTACTGAATATAAAACCATATTATTCTCGCCTGGGACTGGGTCATAGGCGCATTCGCCAAGGGCTTGCCTGATTTCTGCAACAGACTTATTACTCTTGGGAGTACGCTGTGATGCTTGAGCATGTAATTCGAGTGCTGATAAACGCTTGCGTGGCGGCGGGGTTTGAGGAGGACCTCCTCCTGCGGCCCCTAGACTAGAATCGTCGACTGATATTCTTCGTGGTGGAGCGGGAAATTGAAATGCTGACTGGACCGGGGGTACCGTAGCAGGTACTGCATGGGGTGCCCCGGTGTCTGGAGGAGCAGGATGTGCCTGATTTACAGGGACTGGCGGAGCGCGAACAGGATCTGCATATTCAGGGACTGTGTCGTCCAGATAGGACGAAATAAAAATATCAGCTGCGGTCGGTTTGTGACATAGCTTGGTCGGAACTAGAGGTGGCGGGAAATTACTGGATGCCTCCGGGGTCGCTTTTGGCAAGCCCTCGGCAAGAAGAGGATACATACCCTTAATAAGGGCATGCCTCTGTCTGTCTGACTGTTCGGCTTTGACTTGTTCACCTATCTCGATTAATTCTTTTTCTTGGGCTCGTTCTAAGGATTCTCTACTTAATTCTGACTTTCTGATTTCTTTTTCGGTTCTTTTATGAGCTTCTTTGCGCCATAACTCGATGGCATCTTTCTGTGACTGTCTGGCTTTCTTTTTCCATAATGCCTCTTCTACTCGCATGATGCACTCAGCATCCCATGTACCCGATACGGGCCATCTATACTTTTCTTCTAACTGTTTGGTATACTCTACCCATAAATCTAGATACAATATGGCACTTATGCCATGTTTCTGATACATAAAATGACCTGGACTGTCCCTGGGCGGGACGGGAACTGCTGCTTCCAGCAGACCCTTTCTAGTTTTTAACTGACGTAACTTGGAAAATATGGGCATGACTGAACTGTAATCTAGACACAATACAATACACAATGAACACGATACTTATTCCCCATTCATACCACGACATTAAAATATATGAAAAACATTTAAAAATAACAGTTCGAACAGAATACTACCTGGAAATACTGAGAACAGAACACATAAATTTTCTCGAGAACAGAAACTGACTAGAACAGAAACTAGATGCACTGCTGAAACAGTACGAAACTTACCGGTCTCATAAAGAGACACGTCAGGACCCGCATCCACCGAAGTGGACACTTCGTTTGTGGGACTGTGTACCACCAACCCACAGACCAGAGTCAATTTAATTGACCCTGTCTAGATACCACCCCAGTAACGGTACTCACCGGGCAGCAAGAACGGAAGGCCTCAGACTGGACTGGACTGCTACGACGACGGACGACGAACTTCGAACTTCGGACTTCAGTTACGGGTGGACCTCCGGATACCTCGGACCTTGGACTCTTGGCTTGGGCTCTGGTCGGGACTCGCCGCGTTCCTCCACCGTCTCGTCTGGATGCTGGACCGCCTCCTCCGTCTCCTCCGTGGGCCTGAGGGATACTTGAGCAGAAATATCTGCCACTGCGCAGAAGAGTTCCGTCACGACTGCAGAGGGTCAGGGGGTCGGCGTGGCTTCACCGACGCGTGGGGAAAGGGCAAGTCCCTGTTCGGGCGCCATTATGTGGTAAATAAATAAATAATACCCTATTTTTGACTAGACATATATCATAACAGATAGCTCAATAAATAAGAGTCAAGATTCGAGGTAGTAGGAGTTTTTGCAGGTTTAATACAGCATGAGGACAGGAACAGGACAACCTGCATAGGAATAGGATGACAGGGCCCAGCAGCTGCTGGGGCTGGATCTGGGATGAGCGCGCTGGCTTTTAATAACAATACATGGGCATATATACATAACGCAAACACATAGCATTACATTGCAGTAGGCGTAGCAGTGGGTGGAGCAGTAGGTGTGACGCGTAGCAGTCGCGAAAGATAAGGGCGAAAGTAGGTGTAACTGGGCGTATACATAGACATGTGATGCAAACGTAACAGAATATGTCATGAATGGGGCGGAAACCATGGAGGGGGCTACCTAAGGAGCCGGGACCTCTAACCTGATGGTGCGCGCAAACTAGCAATGACGTATCACTAGGAGAAGCTGGGGGCTATGAACTCTGTGCTAGGAGCAGAGACTGAAGTCTGGAGAGTCAGGGCGACATGTACCTAAACCCTATCTAGTATCTGATGTTTAGGGAACATGTTGATATAAACTAGAAGTCAGGAGGGGAAAGGCTGACTTGATTCTAAAACTGGACTATGCATTATTCTACATGTAATGCGTGATGAAGAATATTAAATGACCATTAAATGCAGTATTTCTCTAACGTGGAGACGTGAAGGCTAGACAATGACGGAAACTATTGATGCAGTTCAGTAGCTTAGGAATGCAGAGAAGGAGGACTGAACTGATAACTGGACTCATAACATATTCTTGGCAGACTCAGAGACTGAGCCAGGCTGGACCGGGCACTGCGAGGCAAGAAGTAAGTGAAGGGTCGAGGATACAGGTGGGGGCTGTATCACTCAGCGAGGCTTCAGGAGACAGGAGCTGAATCTGGTGTCCGGGCCCTTTTGAGGCCTAGAAACGGGGACTTTATAATGGAATAACGTGCACACTGAGAAACGTGGCAACGTAGCTTTACATAGGCCTGATATTCGTAGTATTCACGAGGACTGGAAACTGGCATACTAGAGGGGGACACAACTGTAATTGCGTCATTAATCGGACATGGGGAGTACATATGCATATTTAATCATGCACACATAACATATGATGGATGACACGTAGGGACACAGAACATGGCAAAATTTACTTTTCCACAGTACCGTGATAACTGGGGGGTCTGAATGAGCCGAGAACCATCTTGAAGGTCCCTGTTGCGCATGTCCAGTATGCGGCTGGTGGCATTGATAAGGTGCCAACTGAAGGTCCCTGCCAAGATGTGCCTGGGAAGATGCACCTTCACCCAGCCGGAGAAACAGAATTTGTACTGCACTTGCAACAAATGTATACTCTGCTATTGTATTCTGTAGAATAGGTCATGGGAACCCAAAATTCACTAGGCGGTTCCTTAACATGATAATTTAGGCTTACAGTAGTCTGTTCTGATTGGTGTGTTAACCTAGCCTACTTTGGGACCAATCGAAATTGGGGATTCTGACACTTTGCAACATTTGGGGGTGGTACACTGACCCGAAAACAGTAGAACTAGCCTAGGTTTAGCTATAGAATTTGTCCGACTTGTCTGAATAGCTGACCTGTCACTGACCCAACGCACTCAATAGGTGACTGAATTTACAGAGCGCTGCGGAGCACTCTGTCCGAAATTGACCATAGACTTTTAAAGGTTTTACTGAACCTTAAGTGCTGGCGGAGCACTTTGCTGGGGAGTTCGCTAACCCAATCGGGGTTCTGACTGATAGCTGCAGAGAGGGTGGAGCGCAGGCGTTGCTTCCGAACTGCGGGTGCTGGTCGTGCCTTGGTGGTCCTGTCCTGATTCTTATCTGGTTTTCCTGTCCTGTCCTGGGGTGTCCATTCTGCACCTGCTGTCCCATTGATGACTGCTATTCCTTGGGGTAATTCCTGTCCTTGACTGATCCGTGGCCATGGTTGGTTTTCACACCATTCTAGGTAAATATATAGATAGGGCTGAGAACTCTATACTGCACCTTTCTATTTTCTGTCTTTGCTTCAATAAAGACATACCTTTGCACATGTTATAATTTCCATGCTTTCCGCAATCTACTATATGAATGACCATTGAATTTCTGATAGCATGTTCCTATGTTACCTTACCTTTTAGAGCACAATTTTCTACATACTGTTTATGAATTTAGATGTGGTTTATATTTTCTCCTGAATTCTATTCTTGAAATAATAATATTAGAATTATAGCGTGTTCTTTCACCCTTTGGATAGATGTATAGGATTCCTAATTTCCTCTCATTCTTCATGAAGTATGTCCAATAGTATAATTCTAGTACATGCAATAAGCTTGCTCATTTATAAATGTCCATTCTTGAGTTTCAGTTTTAAGTCTACTTAGTGTGTTCCCTGTCGCACTATTTACAACTTAAATGATTGCCCTTACACTTTTCTTGTATGGTTATGTTCTTTTTGTTATCATGATTATCGATTGCCTTTTAACTGTAAGCCTAATACTCACAGAAACTGATTTCTAGATAAAACCTTTAAAACTTCAGTTGTCCGTGGTCATTTTATGAATATCAAAGGTATTTTAAGTTGGGTTTTGTATTTTGTCTACTTTTCTTCACAGCTAGCTCCCTGATCCATTGTGGTCATAGGTACCCGTAACGGTGGATTGGTAAGTCGGGTACACTAAAATAAAAGGAAGGAATCAGGGTTGCTGATGGTAGATTTGAGAGGTCGCCTGATTAATGTATATGGTGAATTGAAATTTATGGGCCCGAAAACTATATAGTGAAATTATTGGTCAGGTGACCCCCGATCTCTATCACTCCTTTTGTTGATAGGAAACTGGCAACTGATATCACTGTCTTTGGTTTCCGTCTGCTCGCTGGATGTAAACTTTTTATACCAATGGCATTGTTGCTCTAAAGCCTCAAGGATTCAGCAGTCACTGTATCCTTTTTAATATTTTCCAGTATTTCGCCTATCTTTGGATGTATGTTCACATTAAAAGTCATATGTAAGTGGCGGTATTGGACATTAGGTCGAAACCCAGAAATTTGAAACCATGCCAGAGTGTCAAATGTTCCTGTACAATTTCTGCTCTATCCAGGCACATCAACTCCTAGAATTCAAGACTGATTTTCCCTGCCTAAATGATTTGTTTTTTAAAATGTGTTCTCATTTTAATAGACAATGTTACAGATCGATTTGTGCATGTTTTTGACAGTACAGCACCCAACACAAGCATACTAGAAGGCAGTAAAGAAATAGCAATTCATAACGGCATCGGTATTATTCTTGTGCAATCTTTTTCTGTGGCTTAGGTATATATGCTCCAACTGATGCCTGTTATAGCAACTGAACAGTGCCTGGGTGTCTGCAAAATGCTTTGTTGTGGCTACTCTTTTCTGCTGTATGAATCTAATTGCTTTCTTTATCTGGAGGTCAACTCTCTCTCATCATTTGAGATAAGACAGTGCCTTGCCACCACTGAATATGGTAATATGAGCCCTCATATGCATGTTGGGTCTTGAGGGCCAGCTTTAAATTTCCTATCTAAGCCTAGTGAAATAACCCCGGTGTTATGTCCTTGAAGTTATCTGTTGTTGACATCAGAAAAGTCTTCATCATTTGGAAACCCTTATTTTTAGGTTGCGCCTGGCGACACAGCGCGAAAGCGCGGTCGCCATCGAGATCTATTGTTACTGACTTGCTTCGGAAGGGAGACAGGAGATGAGCACGCGCAGGGGCGACTGCAGGTTGTGAACGTGCCCCTGAACACGCATGTACAGACACACGATGTGCACATCTCCTGTCCCCCTTCCGTCCTCACCAGCCTCATATAACTTCTTTTTTTAACTTTAAACGTACGGCATGCCCCACTTACCAGCTCTTGTGGGGACTCTGCACTGCTCCTCGGCTGGTCTTGTGTCTTCAGCGGCTCACTGCAGCACCATGCGGGGCTCCGTCTTGCTCACAGGAGCCCCGCCTGAAATCCTGTTTTGGCCACACCATGCGGCATTCACGAAGGCGGGGCGGGCTCCCGCCGGACTACAGCTTTTTTTTTGTTGCCTTGGGCGCTTTGGCGGCCCCCTCCCTAGGCCGCACGAGCCGTGCAGCACTCATTAAAGTACGGCGGCATTTGAAGTCCGCACGCACCGCCACTGGGCACGAGCTGCACAACACGCGAAAGTTCCAGATACGGCGCATGTGCGGGCAGCCCTTGCCCTCCCAGGTCTCCTCCCCAGCCCGGATGTAGAGCTGCTTTCTGTTTTGCTTGTTCTTTTTTAGAACTCTCTCGGCTTCGCTCTGAGCTGGCAACAAACGTGAAAAGCTGACCACTTCTGATTTAGTGGAATAGATTAGAAAAATGCACATCCAGTAATCTCACAATAATTTTAGGCGATACAACCCAGGCCTGTGTGAAAGGAGTGGCAGATTTAAAGAGATTGTTTCCTTTGCCATGGCAACCTTGCTAAATGTGGGCACGTTTCCGTAGAGATTGGTATCGCCAGTCACCGTGTTTATTACTTCATGAGCTGCATGGTTTCCTTTCTGTTCAGCAGGTTTCAAGGGTACATTTTTGCAGCGTGGGCTGCAAGTTCTCGGATAGAAAGGGCAGCATTCAGGCAGAGTGCATCACCGTTGGTGTAAACGGTATTTAGAAAAGAAACAGGGCCCATTTGACCTCAGGCGCCCGGCAGCACGGATTTATTCTGAAAGCGATATCAATATGCAAAACTGTAATTCAAAGCACGTGAAAGGCGGCGTGGTTAATTTTCTCCAGATGGAAAAAACGTAGACAATCTGTAAGGGAAACTGCTCTCTGGAGACCAACATATTTGCTAGATATTTGTTGTAAAAAAAGCCTGTTTACTAATGAGAACATTTAAAATGTTAAATAGTGCAGTCTCACCTGCTGGGTTCCAGTATTCCAGTAATTATGTCACGTTCCTCTATATATCACGGAATACCGATGCGACTTGGAATATCCTGATAATGTGCAGCAAGGGGTACTTTATCCCTAATATTTTGAGCAACAGCTCCACAAGGGGCTGGGGCAGCCCCACAGGTATGATGATGGTTTTCCTTTCTTAAAGGGGCCATCAGATGAATCAGTCATCATTTAAAACAAGCATTTGCAATGCAACAGATCTCACATTTACGTGAGTTTGAGCTATTGGCATTGTAAAAGAAAATGCCTTTTATTTATGTTTCAATTTTTTAAACATAATAAAAAGTATTGTCATTTACAATGCCAATAGATTAAACTTGCGTAAATGCAAGACCCATTGCATTGCAAATGCTTGTTTCTTCTGAGCATGAAAAAGCCCAAAAAAAATACTTTTTCCTCTCTCTCAATCTCTAATTGTTGACATGCTGCTCTTTGTATGACGATATTTTAGGAAAAGGTCTCATCAGGTAAAGAAGCCTTAAATGGATGTGTTTTCAAGGCTTCCTCATTAGAGTTCACCAGGTTCTTGTTCCAGGCATCATCTTGCCCCTCCCCTTGCAGTGGATGTCTTTACTGCCTCATCTATTACTCACAATCTGGGTCCGGACGTGTCTCTGACTTTATGTTCTGTCGTTTTCTGGATCAGAAACTGTGGAATTTCTTTCAAAAAGGGCTCCTTAAAGTTATTTACGTGTTATTACTAGGATGATCCATTGAAAATATGTGGAGGACAAAGTGACAATTTCCACCCATTTGTGGGGTTGATATAGATTCTCCACTGTTCAAAATCCACTCAACTAATTTCTTCATCGTAAATGAACCATCAGACCGTGAGACTCCTTCAGTCCCTGTGTGATTTAGACATAAAGGCAGGTAATTGCACCTTGTTTTGTTTTTGCCCGACATGAGCGGAACGTGCAACAAAGCTTTTCTTTATCAAAAACAGGATCCTTTCAATGAGGTAACGCAGCCTCTCAGGCTTAATCTCCCTGTCAAGGTGCAGCTATGATCAGGAGCGGATACTCCTTCTCTTCTAGGGGTCTTTGTTCCTTGAAGCTGATCTTCTTTTCAAGCTCGACACATTTTTGTAGCAAGACGTGGATGCAAGTGGAGGTGTACCTATTTGCACTTGTGAGTTAGGTGCAGTGTTTGTCTTGGTCATGGCAAGAGTCTTTGGAGTTCTATATTCTCCTGTATCCGATTCATCTTCCTCAGATGCTCCATTAATCGTCATCTACATTAAATATAGAGGAAAAGCATTCTCATCCCAATTTGGCGTTATAATCCCTCTCATCTGCCAGAAGAGACTTAATAGAGGTCTTGTGAGCTATTTGAGCATTATATACCCTACATCTTTGTTGTTTAAATATCTTCTTACACTGGCATTATTTGCATGCAAGACACTTTCCCTTGGCAAACAAATGTTACAGACCCAATGTTGGTTGCTGTAAAGGAAATGAGCATTGCACATAAAGGAATTTAAAAGGTGTACTATGCTTGTTTTACCCCCACTCCTAGTCATCCTTATACAACTGGATTTAACTGGTTGAAAGGTTTGCATGCAGTATCAATAAGTTCTCCAGATTATTTGAAGTCATAAATCTTTCCTTCCGAAGACTCTACTGCCAACATTCTGTACTGGTCTGCATTAGCCACTAGCAAACAGATTCAAACATGAGGGTGGGCAAACCATTTTTTAAAGTGGAGACTGCATCCCAGTGCATTGTAGCTGTCAGGAGTTGTGATCATGTGTCATGTGTCACATACATGAAACCAAAACCTCAAAGAAAAACAATCTGCAGTAATTCCAACCCAACACTAGATGGGAAGAGATCGCACAGAATGTGATCCAACACAACAACTGCTGCAAATATAACAATAGTATGCAAGGGTCCACTGTGCCCGTGATAGAACTTACCCATCTTGCCATCTTCCACAAACAGGATGTTAAGCGGGTATGGTGTACTGAAGTAGAAGACATCAATGTTATTCTTCACTGCCACCTATTCAATGAAAGGGAGTAGGTGGGAAACAACAGTCAAGGATTGGGAATGGGAAGGAGACAAACAACCAGAATTATGGAGAGTTAAGAAAAGATAATGATTGATAGAGAAGGAAGGAGGAGAGTTGCAAGTGCAGGAGAAGTAGGCATTAGAAGTTGGAGGGAGAGCATAAAGAATAGGAATGGCATACATCCCAAAAAAAGTATTGGCAATGGGAAGAGTGAAGCAATGACATACAGAAAGGATAAACAAGCAATGAGCATAGGTGAGAGAACATAAAAAATGTAGGTGAGCAAGAAGCATGATAAATACAGATAAGTAGGAGGAAGCAAAGTGCCCAGTTAAAAAGAGTGTAAACCAGAAGGATAAACCAGCAAATGTAGGGGATACAAGGAAGGTAGTAGTGGATGTTCAGTAGACTAGCAACCAATCAAAATAAGAGCAATTTTAAATTTGGAAAACTGCTAAAATGCCATGAAAAGAAAAAAATACCTACCAGTAATTTTTTTCTCTTACATACAGTGATCAGTCCCATCGCTCCTTCTTTTCAACCACTATATGGCGATACCAGGGTTTCAGTCTAGCTTTACATGACATCGCAACACACCAGTATATGTACAACTGCAAACTTCACAAGAAAGTTATCTCAGAAGCACATCTGGGCTCTGGAAAATCTTGAAGCCTGGGTGACCCATTCCTCCTACAATAAGTTTTTACCACACCGATCACAGTCAGTGCTACAGCAATCTTGCCTCCGATACATACAAATCTGACTAAATGACACCAATGCTCATAGAACTTTCCTGGCTCTTGTAGTGGCCCGGATCAACTATTATTGGATGTATTGTCTAATTAACTCTCTGCATTATACATTCAAGCCATCTCGTGTTCAACTTCTGATTGCAAGTGGGTCTTATTCCAGTCCCAGAAGGAATCAGAGGGCAAGAAAATCTTGAAAAAACTACTTTGCGCTGACAGCCTCTGCTTTCCACTTTACTGCACTACCACTCATCGACTGTGTCAGAACTTTTTCTCTCTGCTAATTGGCATTTTTGGCATTTTTGCATTTGGAAGAATTTTTCTGCCCCTGTGGCTAGGTAAATCTCACATATACGCACCTTTATTAAATATATCAACTATGTTAGATTTCACATTAGTTCCCACTTTCCAGAGAGAATCCATTGGCAGGAAGTGGCAGGAAGTTTTATTGCACCATTCCGATTACCTGACCCATGCCATCAACCACATACCGACTGACTACTCTAAACAGGTACAACATCCAGAATAACAAACTCATCACTCTGGGATAAAATCCATTGAATCAGAAGTCAGTGTTCAAATGTCAATCTTACCTTTAGAAAGGGGGAAACTGCTGGGGAATCAGTACCCAAGCCTTTTCTGGCATAGCGCTTCAGTGTCTTAGTAAAGGGGCGCAGCAAAAGTACCAGCCCTCGGCTTAAAGAGTTATCCAGTGCATCCACCATTTTTTTTTACATGATAGCCTTATGAGGCATTCCCATATGCGACATAATTAGCAAAATCGTCACGGAGGTAGTTAGCCATTGTGGTGAAAGGCACCAGTCTGAACCTTCAATGATAGTAGTCAATGAGTGGAGTAACCTCAAGCAGGTGTCCCAAAGTATAAGGTTGGCACTTGATAGTGGAGGGAGCCACTTGTTACTCTTTGGGCAAAGCCCCATCAGGCACTGAAGACAGAGGAGCGCTGGTTGTCTTCTGCATGGCAGTGACATCAAGCTCTTTCCTGATGCGCGCCGGGCTAGTTCTTGCACAGGTGTACCACATCTATGATTAGGGCAATACAATAAGCAGAAAATAAATGAAAACCCCGGGTCGCTTCAGAGTATTGCGCTCATAGGGGCCAGGGAGAAATAAGATCAGTCAGTGTAAATAAAAGAAAGAACACTTATCTGTAGCTGCTCAGGTGCAACGGCAGATAGAAGACTGAGTGTTATAGTGGCTGTTGGGTCCTCATTGGTGTTGAGGATGATGATGTAGCAATGCCTTATAGGTAATGTAGTTGCTATAGTGTTATGTTGTTTTCTATGAAATGATTGGCTGCTGTATTTTTCAGTAGTAAAGGAAGAGAAGCATACTCCTCATCTCAGACTCCTTAATAGAATTGAAAATTCTTGATGCGTTAGCTTAAACTGTTTTATTCACTGCAGTTTAGAGGAAACTCCAGCTATCTTGATTAAGAGGACTTGTGCCTCTCGGATGTCTGGTGGTGAGACACCCAAGAGCAGGCAATCATTGCAGCCTGTATTTCTCTCTGCTTCACCAAAGTAAGATGCGCCCCAGGTACTGGTGAGGCCTGCAGGGGATAATGAATGGTGTTGGGGGGGGGAATCATGCGGCAAAGGATGGCATGAGGAGTAAGGTGCACCTCAGGGGTGGGCTAGCAGTACGGCATGACACCCGATGCCTTCAGGGAGAGTGTAAGGGAATAGGAGCAAAGGGTGTGTAAGTATGGGGTGGGGTAGTGTCTCAGGGACTTGAAACTTTGCTCAGGCAGGAGAGGGTAAGTTGACCCTGATGTGGGAGCAAGCGCACTTCTAGGTATGTTGGCAGTGCAATACAATATCTTGTGAGTGTGGGTGTGAGAGCCAGGATTTTTGAGGTCTCAGCGTCTTTGTGCTGGGGGAGTGGAAGGGGCAAGGTAAATATTTCAGGGAATGGGGGTGGCTGCCAAGAAGTGTCTACTGCTCAGTTGCCTTAAATAGGTATGTAAAGATTTGTTAAAGGAAATAATTTAATAAGATAAGTTTGCCCTTCGTGTTTACTCAGGGACACTTTTTTAGGGATCTATTTAGAGAGTGGCATTAAGTAGAATAGTCTCCATAAAATATTTTGGAGCATATTTTTTCAAATTGCACTCTCATCTTTTGCATTTTTAGTTATCACCAGTTGTAACCTGGAGATATGACAAAGTGTATGACAGGTGCAAAAGTGAGCACAAAATCGTACGCTCTGTTCGTTCCAAAAATGCTTGATTTGGTGGTAAAGCCCGACACATGTGCTTCAGGGTTTTGCGCTCCAATTTAAAGTGAAACGCTGAATTGTGCCCAGCGACTCTAGGTGTCACAGATTTGCCTTCTAAATATATTGGTACAGTAAGCTTGGAGTCCTCAGTCTTCCTCCCAATCAGCTCTCTGTGTGATTGCATGTGACTCAGCCAAAACCCCTCCAATTTATCCAGTGTGGCCCTTGCTAGTTAAACAATCTGTACCTAATGTACCCACAGCAGCAAAATGTGTCTAACCTGAAGTTCAACTCCCTATTAGAAAAACAACACAGCCATCTATCTCCCAAAGGTGGGTACAATTTTTTTATTTACAGTGCTTAGAGGTGACAGAACTGTCATAACGCACTTCATGAAAAGTAAGTTACACTGAAAATGTCAAATGTAAAGAAAACTTTCTTGACAAAGACCAGTCTTTAAGCAGAACATACAGCTGAAAATTGGGCGCCCAGCGTTTGTTGGGTAACCAATAACGAAGGTGTGGCGTTTTGACGGCATTACGAAAGCACCAGTTACAGGTTTGTGCTGCTTGATGTTAGGGCACTATGCCATATTTCCAGCCTTCTGCGTTTGATGACTGAGATATGAGACCATTTAGAGTAGGGGTGGGAATGCATCCCTGTTTGGGACAATTAATGAATGTGAACAAAAAAAAAAGGCCAACAAAATATGCAGCCTAAAAAACGCAAAATGAACCTTTTGGTCCCATGTTATTTGCTAATTCTTGCCACAATATCTTGGAAGGTCCCTCCACAGCAGTCCATTGTGAATGTATAGATGCTGGGATATCCACGCATATATACGTAAATTAAAAGAGCTTAGTGGATGTTTATTGCTAGACAACCAATGCACAGGGAAGGTCAAAATAAAGCTCCCTCGTAAGACACCTGCATATGTAACAGTACTCGCATGGCGGTATGTGACTGGTCAAAACAGGTTAATCCTCAGAGTTTCTAGGACATTTCCTTGCACAGTAATGCATGGTTCTAAGAATTGTTCACTCTTGGACCATCTGTGCATGGAGCTAGCCAAATCATAAGAAATGTGGGACTCTAATGAATGTAATGTGAAAACTGCTTATTCAATCCCACTCTAGCTGTACTACATACAGCATGTTTTAAATTGAAACATTCTTCCACCTTTAAGTACACCATAAAAATAATACCTTGAGTGCTGTTAATACTGCTTGCTGCATTTACATATGTTGTGGCTTATTTTTTATATATGAAAGCTACCAATAATTATGTTTGTTTCAGTCTGTATCATGCATATAGATCTCTTATATAGCGTTCAACCCATATCCTCTTCAACACCAGCACATTACACCATCTATTTATTTTGTTTTATTTATTTATTATAGTGTTTTGTATAGCGCGAACAAGACCCGTGGGTATCAGAGCGCTTAACATCGAGGTAGGTTACAAATTGGCAATACAATATCATTTATAAAAACAAACAGATATGAGGTAGAAGAAACTATGGCTATGAGGGGGTGCCTAAATATATATATTCCACACGCATGTGCAATTAGCATTAAAAGGTAAGTGAGGCTTAGCTTATATCCCTGTCCATATCGACAAATAAGGTGAGGTAGAGGTTATATAGTTTTGGCTTTAAAAACAGTTATAAGTTCACATAGGACTGTGGTAGCGATAAGGACACAGTCAAGGCTTGTGTGAGGAGTCAGTCACTTATCAATGATAATATTCTTGAAAAGGGCCACCCTTCAGCTGACGTAAATATTCGTACCAGCGATCCGTCAGCTTCCCTATGCAAGGTATTTACTCAACATAAGGCTCTTTAATTCCCGTTTGAATGTTACAATATTTTGAATCTTCCTAATGCTTGGAGGGAGTGAATTCCAGACTCTGGGGGCAGCTCCAGAGAATGCTCGGTCATAAGACTTTTTCTTTCGGAAGATGGCTGGCCGCAACAGCAGCTCCTTGGCGCTTCTAGTTGGTCTGTTTCCTCCTGATAGCTTGATTTTCTTGGCTAGGTATCTTGGCGTGTTATAGTGCACCGCTTTGTGGGTAATACATGCTATCTTCATTTGAATTCTGGCCTCATAAGGTAGCCAGTTTAGTGCTTTCAAGTGAGGAGATATATGATCAAATTTCCTAGATCCAGTGATGAGTCTTGCCGCTGCGTTGAGACAAGCTTTTAGTGGTGCTGTGGATGTTTTAGGTAGGCCGGCTAATGTGGAGCAACCATATTCGATCCTCGATATAACTAGGGATTGTATAGCCAGTTTTAGATCTGCCTCTGAGATGAATGGTTTTAATTTTCTTAAGTAGCTCAAATGGAAGCGGGCACTTTTCGCCATTGAATTCATGTGGGCTTTCATGTCGAGGTTCTCATCTAATGTGATTCCTAGTGATTTAGCTGAGTTGACTAGGGTTGGGGTGCAGTTTAGCGCAGTCACCAATTTGGTCCATTCCTTTACTTCAGAATGGCTCCTTGGGGGTGAAATTAGCAATAATTCTGTTTTATGGGCATTTAGTTTCAGATGATTAGTAGTTAACCATTGCAAAGCCATCTTTAGTGTCTCATTCATTAGATCAATGTCATCAAGGGAGGCGATCTTCAAGTATATTTGCGTGTCGTCTGCATACATGTGGTAGGATATCTGAGATTTCCGAAGAATGTCTGTAAGAGGTTCGACATACAGGTTGAATAGATCTGGGGATAGCGTTGAACCTTGCGGGACCCCAATTGTATTAGGACAAGGGGGTGAGATTGCTTGGTTAACCAGGAATCGTTGTGTTCTGTTCCGTAGGAAAGAATTGAACCATTTCAGCACATTTCCGGACAATCCCATCCTGTCCTGTAGCCTGGACAATAATGCTTCATGATTTATCGTGTCAAATGCAGATGATAGGTCTAGTAGAATCAATAGGCATGCTTGATTTTGGTCTAGGGCTTGTAGCGCGTCATCGACAATATGCAGGATCGCTGTTTCCGTGCTATGCCCTGCTCTGAATCCTGATTGGCATTCGTCTAGTAAGGAAAACTTGGTGATGTGTTGATTCAATTGGCTCTGCACGCATTTCTCAATTAGTTTGGCCAGTAAAGGGATGTTGGTTACTGGTCGATAGTTATTCGGATCTGTTGTATCCGCTGTCGGTTTTTTGATTATTGGCACTACTTGTCCTGTTTTTAGGCAGTCAGGCAGGATCCCTTGTGCAAGTGACGCGTTTATTATTTTGGTCCAGATTGGGACCACGATGTGGCTGATTTCTCTTACACACTTTGCAGGTAAAGTGTCATGATAGTGGTTGTTCGGTCTGATTTCCGACAGCGTTTTGGCGATCTTGTCCAGGTCATATAATTCAAATGTGTCCCAATTTGCTTTATTTTTTGTCTTAATACTCTCTGTTGTCATGGAAGCCTCGCTCGTCGGCAAAGGTTGGGTCGGGAGGATAGCCGCGGCGTTTGAGAGCTCTACCTCTAGCGATTTGGTCTTCTCCGTGAAGAATGTGGAGAATTCCTCGCAGCTTAAGGGAGTTTTTGAGTTCTCTTGAGCCGATTTGGCTAGTTTATCTGATTGTTGCTTTAAGATCTCGAAGAGTTTTCGTGGTCTGTTTTTGGCCTTGTCAAGTTCTGCTCTTATAAATTCTTTTTTGGAATTGATTATCTTTTTGTTATATTGGTTTCTGATTTTTCTGAGGGCTTTCAGCTCTGGGGAGGAAGGGTGTTGTCTCCATTTTCTTTCGGCCATTCTCAGTTTGCGCCTGTCCTCATTCAGTGACCCACTAAACCAAGGATTTTTTTGGCTTTTCTGTGACTTTTTTCAGTTTTAGTGGCATGGTGTCATTGACGATATTTCCAATTGAGGTTATGTAGTGATCAGTCAGCTCGTTAACATTCTGCATGTCGTTAGGTGGCTTTAAGTCTCTCTCGCAGCTTTCAACCAATAGCTCAATATTCGCCTCTTTTGTATCTCGGATCGATTTTTTGGACTTGAGGGGTTGCACAGTTTTACCCTTTTTCACTGTGGGAGTCACAAATGTTATGGCGTGATGGTCAGACCAATCACACGGATCTATAGCGCGGATTGATGTCTCTTTCTTTTTTTAAATAATCCAGTCTAAGGTCGCTCCTTGCGCATGTGTAGGTTGGGTGCATGCTTGTGTGAGGTTTAGTTCGGCGAGGAACTCTTTGAGCGAGTTAACCGTTTTGTCATTACCGTCGTCCCAGTGTAAATTAAAGTCTCCCAGGAAAATGTTGTTGGCATCGGAATTGGAGTTGGCCGTTATGATCTCTATTAGTTGCTCTGTGAACTTTGCGTTATCTCCTGGTGGATGGTAAAACGCATGCAGGTTGCATTTTTGGTTACTTGATGATCTTATATTCAGACCAAGGTATTCACAAGATTCTAGGGGGTCGGCTTGGATTTGGCTGACCTCAATCTCTGATCGGTGGATGCAGGCTATACCTCCTCCTACTTTTCTTAGCCTATCTAATCTCACAATGTTATATTGAGGTGGTACTAAGAGATCAATGGCGGGCGATGATGATTCATTGAGCCATGTTTCCGTAAGGATTGCCAGGTCAATTTCCTTATTGATGATGAGGGCTGCAATGTCGGATGCATGTTTGGTTGCCGAACGACAATTGAGTAGAAGGCAATTCAAGGGTTTTTCTGAGTTAATGACGTTCCCATTTTCGGATTCAGTTGCTGTTAACTGGATATGTTGTAAGTTGAGGTGGATTGCTTTCCTGTCATTCTTTCTGGATGTTCTATTAGAATCAATTGGTACTGTTTTGATTCTCTCCTCTCTCCCCCGGGCCGGTTGTTCATATGTTCGGAGTAAGGCTAGGGTTTCTTCATTTGACAAGGGATTTGTCCTGTCTGGTCTATTGAGCCTGTTTTTTTTAGACAAGGCCATCTCGTCATTCCTTCTTTGTGCGGAGAGTACTAGATTCTGAATATGCGAGACCTTGGAGTGCGTGCTTACCGCCATCTCCCACATTTTTTCGATTGCTTGTGAAATTTTCATTGAGCCTTGTGCCCGGTTGCCTACTAATTTCAGGAGCTCCTTAATTTCTTTCTGGTTTCGGGGTGATTTCTTAGGGAGGATTGACCTGTCAGTCCGGGCTTTGCATTTTGCTCTTCTCCGTAATTGATCTGTTCTCGATCCCACAGTTCTTTCTTTTGTATCCTTGGTTGGGTTGTCAATTCCAATTCTATTTGAGATGTCACGAGTATTATCTATGTTGTGTGATGCTATACGTGAATTTGTGGGTGAGGATCTATAAGACTCTGGTATCGAATTCGAGAGAGGTAGCGGGTCAAAGGGTGACTCGCTTGGTCCTGAGGTACCCTCTTCAAGTAAATTCGCACCGAATGGTGGCGGAATCGGCTCTTCCTTTTGGACCTTGTCCTGCTCTTCATTTGCAAGATTAGTAGACCTCTCTGTCCTTTCTGTCTCGTTCTCTGGGGTTGCCATCTCACTTTCAGTTACATCTCCAGAGCTGGACGTTTGAGTGTTATGTCCCCCAGTTCGGTTAGCGTCATTAGTGGTAGTATCATTGTTGTCAGGAGTTGCATCAGGTGGGGTCGTGGGTAGTTGGTATCTTGGTCCATCCAGAGTTTCTTTTAATATTAGGAAAGTCTTTTCAAATTCCTCAAGGTCCCTATTGGCTGCTTGTATTAGCACAATTCCCGTTTTATATAAAGTGATGCATAGTTCTGCATTGCATCTTTTTGATGGAGAAGTCAGTATTTCTGTGCCATGGGGGATGTTTTTCATAACTTTTATGAGCAGCATTTCTGTGAGGGCATTGCGCCATTTAGCTGTTTTATGCGTGTAGAAAATCAGGTCATTCATTATGGTCCCTTTCACTCTATCAAAATAAGGGTCAGCGAACAGTATGTCCGGGTTTTTTCTCATGGTGTTATGTTTGAACTTTTTGGCAGCATTTTTGGATAAAGTAGAAGGATATTTTATACTCTGTGCTTTGGAGCCAGTCGTCGCTCGGTGTCTTTCATCCATTTTCCCTTCCCGTTGTAAGTCTTATGATGGTTTGTTCTGAGTTGATCCCTTATTAGTGTACAATGGTAGTCAAAGGATTAGAAAATATATCAAGTACCAATGTTTCGTGGTAAGTATAGTTTTCTCTGATTTACTCTAATTATAACCATTCTAACCATCCCTTTCAGTTAGCTACACTGTGGTACATCTTGAGACATTTCTCTCACACTAACCCATAAACACTAAGCTAGACAATGGAGTGTGGGGGAATGTCACTAGAAGTCTTGAATCAATTGTGGTAAGACAGCACTATGGCTGCGGTGCCCATAGCATTTTCAGTACGTGGGTGATGTTTGCGGCTTTGTCTCCTGGTCTGTTTTGCCATTTCCTGTTCTTGATGTTGCCCGTTATTGTAACACCGGACTGTCACTAAGTTTGATGGGTAAAGTATCCAGTTCAATAGCACTTCTATAAAGTGGTAGTTGCTGAGTGGGTGGCGGCCTAGAGTGAAATGAAGAGAAGGTAGTGAGGAGTCCGATAGGGTGAATAGACTGATTGGGCAACAGGTGGGGCATCGTCGGAGAATAGGGTCTGCAGTGGGTAATCACTTTGGATGTCTTGCAGCAGTCTGAAGCAGCATGCAGAAACTGAAAATCAATGCACCTCAAGTATGGTGCAAACACACTCTCTACAAAGCACAAAGCTTTTCCCCACATTAAATTTCTATCAGAAATTAGCTTCGCTCAGTACCAATATACACACAGTTGCAATAGGTCTGAACCACACGGTGTCAGCACCTACAAAAAAAGAAAACTTCTACCATCATCTGATGAGCTGAGCAGCTTTTTGCGTAGAGGAAGTAGTGGTTTCCATGACCATTATGTATTTGCTCAGCAAACATCAACTGAGTTGGTCTCTTTAAACTCGCAACAAGCACCCCAATCTACTTGGCACTTCATTTAAGGTCTTAACTGGGTATACCATCTTTTGCGCTTGGATTGTTAAAGTCCTTGACGTATTAATCCCAGCCGGCTGGAGTAGGAATCGACATTCACAGCCAAATCCCTGGTACACGGAGGCACTCAGGTGTATTAAAGATACCTGCCGACAAGCCGAAAGAGCATGGAGGAAGAATTATGATAAAGACCTAAAAGTATGCTACCTGGCCAAGGTAAAGACATACCACAGAGCTGTCTGCCGGACCCAAGCTGACTACTATGCACGGGAGTTCCAGGCGAGTTCTAACCCGTCCAAACTGGTTTTTAAAGTCTTGAAGGAGCTCACAGTGAACAGACTTCCTATTACGGAGATCTGTTCCCTTGCCCACTGTGAGTCGTTAGCCAGCTTCTTCGTGGAAAAAGTAAATGCCATCTATCGCTCTTTTCCCAAAGCTGACCCTGACAGTACGACCTTGACATTGCGTACTTCAGTGTTTGGCCTCTCTCTCTATACCATTGGAGCAGGAGTTTAATCTCCTAGCGGCCAAGGTCAAGTCTGGCTCACCGGATGACCCTTTGAGACCTGCCCAGTTTATGGACTCGGCGTCCGTTTGCCTTCCTCCTATCCGCCATCTGGTGGAGCAATCCCTTGCCATCGGTTCAGTTCCACCTAGTTGGAAGGCTGCCTGTGTCATGCCCATCATAAAGAAGCCTGGATTGGATCCGTTGAAGACGGAGAGTTATCGACCCATCTCCCTCCTTCCCTGGGTGGCAAAGATTACAGAGGCCCATGTGAATAACATCCTAACAAACCATCTGGCATCTGCACATCTACTAGACCCTACACAGAATGGTTTTAGACCTGGACATAGTACAGAGACGGCACTTCTATTCATGGTTGAACACCTCCGCTCTGTACTAGATGCAGGTCAAACGGCGGCACTGGTCCTCTTGGACCTGAGTGCCGCCTTTGACACTGTATCTCACACCATTCTTATTCGAAGGCTTAGTGAGGCAGGTATTTCAGGCAGGGCGTTGGATTGGTTTCAATCGTTCCTTTCGGAACGATCCTTTCAGGTTGTAGTGCCACCGTTCAGATCCAAGCCCCACGCTATCACTCAAGGAGTCCCGCAAGGCTCGGCGTTGAGCCCCACTCTCTTCAACCTCTACGTTCAACCTTTGGCGGAGGTCGCGAAGAGTTGGGGTCTCACTATGGTATCATACGCCGATGATACTCAGCTGGCGGTGGCTCTTAATGGGGACTCTGACCAACTGGCATCGAACTTTGCGGATGGTTTGAGGGCCGTTGCTAGTTGGCTTACGGCCAACTGTTTACAACTCAACGCCCTCAAAACTGAGGTGATGGTGCTGGGGAAACATCCTGATCTGTGGGGTGCTAGCTGGTGGCCTAAGGAGCTGGGACCTCCTCCAAAACCTGTCTCTGAACTCAAAAATCTTGGCGTCTGGTTGGATTCCAAACTAACCTTCTCGTTCCACACTAAGAAGGTGGCATCCATGTGCTTCGGCATTCTGCGTGGCTTGAGGCCTATCCTCAAATTTTTTGATGCCCCCACCCGCCAGATGGTGATCCAAGCTAGCGTACTATCGAGGCTCGATTACGCGAGCTCACTGTTCTTGGGCGCCAACCAGGCGGAAGTCCTGCGACTTCAACGGGTGCAGAATGCGGCAGCTCTGCTCAGCCCGTAGCACAATCTTCAATCTGCACTGGCTGCCAGTAATCAGGCGCATAGAGTTCAAGGCCCTCTGCTTTGCGTTCAAAATTCTTAAATCTGATACCCCTATCATTCTTCAGCACCTTTTGTCTTTGTACACCCCTTTGCGCAGCCTTCGTTCTGCCGGCCAAAATTTGGCACTTGTCCCCCGTTTTCAAAAATGTAGATTGGGTGGCCGATCGTTTACGGTCTTAGCCTCTAAACTATGGAACGCACTTCATGCCTACATTCGCTCTTTGGATGACCTTTTTGCTTTCAGAAAAGCTGTCAAAACTCATTTCTTTCCTCGGCCTTATTAATCACTCCCTACTTTTTCTGTGTTGTTAGTTATGTTACCTTTTCCAGATATAGCGCCGGGACGCCCCTTAGCTGGGGCAGCTGTGCGCTTAAAAAAATCCAAATAACATAACAAAAAGTGGAAATGAAGTCTGCCATGCTTGAAGTGACTAGAAGGTTTTCTTACCCCTTACTCCTCCATCCTTACCCCAGCCATGTTTTGTGTTACAGGCACCAAAGCAAATGGACGACTACTGGTCAAAATCAGAGAGCTCCCTTGTTGCTTGTGCCAGCAATGTCACTCATAGAGAAACAATATCAGGTTCTTCTAGCACACTAGGAGGCCAAGCAGTGTTTCAAAGTCAAAACTGTTTAGAAGCATCCCAGAGCATAGGCTGTCCTTGCAGTCAATTCTTTTAACTTTGATGACACTCCACTACAGTCAAACAGCAAGTATGCCATCTAGCAATGCAGCTGCCACTCACCTGTAGGTTGTTGAGTGGCTCCATCTTCATGACAGAGCCCACAGTGTTGAGTGGCAAAGACACCTCCACTGTTTGGTTAGGTGAGAGGGGGGCATGTATCTGAAGAGGAGCTGCAGGAGATAATCCAAAGCTGACAAAAGAAATGGAGAGTGGGAAGGAGTAAGGATTATTACACAGAAGTTATGAACATCACAGCAATAGAAACTTATAGGAACCTTAAATGTTAAATAGCAAGTAAACCTGAACCCATGAGAACCTCACTCACATCCAAACAAATGTTCTTGCACACTCTCCAGCGCAACTGACTTTCAGAAAAATCATCAGTGGCACCTGTAACCAGTTCTGTCATAACCACGAATGGCTCTATTCAGCCTTAAACACAAAAATAGCACTTTAATATTTGGAACAGCCTGGCCCACATTTACAAACATGACTTCGCCGTCCAACAAAAGTGCATGTCCATAACATAACAACCTTTAGGGATGTTTGGCTTATGTGAGGTGGCCATGAGCAACAGTTTAAGCTTTGCCTAGATTAGAAGGTGTAAGAGTAGAGTGACTAACCTGCATTTCTTTATAAGTTTAGTGATCCTGTTGTGGTTGTACAAGTGCAGAGAAAGTGCACTACAGTCAAGTTAGTTACTTTTTGCTGCATTTCACAACTTTAATAATTAGAATGAGTGTATTACTAGTTAAAGTGCACTTTTAAGGATGCATTTCGGTACTACATAATGAACAAGAGACAGGAGAGGAAACGGGATTCATTTCTATAAAGTGCAAATTGTGAAATTACCCACATATACGGAAGCTGAAGTCAAGCAGGTAAGACCTTGCCTATGGTATAATGGTGTATCTAGGAAAAGTGGGGAATGACATTCCTTCCTTTCCCAGATAAAGAATTTTAAGACCCAAGTCCTTACTGTTTTAGAAAATTAAATCCATTACATTATTTGCTGTACATAGAACTTTTAATTTCGTGCATTAAGCAGAGACCTTGAAGTAGCAGCTTTTGAGACATTCTAATTCACACGACTGTGGGGTGGGGGATGGGGTGGGGGATGGGGGGGGGAGGGAAGGCACAGAAAGAAAAGGCCAGACATTTCTCAGTGGTGCGAGTTCGTTTTCAAATGAATGAATGGCTGGTATGTACCCTGATTTGTGAACCCCCACCTCCATCATCAAGCAGAAAACATCATTGGCTCAATAGAGCAAGGAGGCACATATAAGCGGCCAACTCGTAGGAGACAAGGTCAGTTTGGATGAGTTTGTGCAGGAAGATAGTCGAGTAGGGTTTGGTCAAAAATGGGGCATTGTGACCCGACAGGAGAGAAGACGAAGAGAAGGATACAGCTGGTTCCTGAAAAGAGCCAGAGAGGTAATTTCTTAAAACGTGACCCAGGATGACCCATTAATGAGTTTGTGGGGGTACAGACCCATGATAAGTTCATGGACAGGAAACTTTGAATGCCTTACCTTGCACAGAGAATCAACTTCTAAGGCAGCATGTAAAATGTCCTTGCAGAGTACAATAACACAATCTCCATGCACACCACATCAAAGTCCAAACACGTAACAGGCTACATACAGGAAGGCCAAAGCAATTATCAGTTTATGCTGTACAGAACAATTTTAAACAGAGAATGAGTAGACGCCTCTTCCAGTAGTACATATAAAAGGTTGGGAGTCCCTAAGCAGGATATCAGTGGGCAAACCTGTCTAACCTTTGCCAAGATTTCTGGATCAGTAGTCACCTACCACAATGAGAAGGAGTGTAACATAAGCGTACTCTTGGCCAGCAGAACCTTAAGTTCTTATTGGAGATCATAAATCAGCATGATTTGACTAGCAGACTTTTGAGAACAATGGTGGTAAACAAAGACCATGTCTAAAAAGGAGACCCTGAGCTGCAGTATTGAATGACTTTTGGCACTAGAATACTACTAAGGGGCAGATGTCTGACTGCAAATGCATGGAGGTTTTCCCGTAGGCTGAACAGAGATACAGCAAAAATCCAAACTGTGCAGGATATGAGCAACCTGACATATATTCACGTATGTATCTATCTACTTCACTGTGAAGCGTAAGAAAATAAGAATGACATTTAAAGAACACAAGTTAAACATTGGTATAAGTGCAGGCAGTCCTCATGCACACACAACAGTACAGCACAGACAACAGCACAAATATCCTTCACGTGCACAAAGCCAGTACAGCAAAGACAGCAGCAATGTAATCTACAATCTCTAACACAGAACAAGTAAAGCACAGTTAGTATCAATGCAAGAATCTCTCTCTCACACAAACATCCAAGAACTCTAGTAGAAACAGCATAAACTCCTCTTGCTCAAAAATGCAATGTAAGCTCCCCTCAGTTATAGAGAGCAAATGCAGCACAAATCAGGAGCAGGAGTGAAAATTCCACTAATACAGAGCAGATTAACAATAGATTATTCATGACACAAATGCCAAATAACAATAGGTATACAAAACAGAATTACCAGAGCAAACTTTAATTGCACACATAAACAGCAACAGCAAAGGTATCTGTTTTAAATGTTCTTTCTGCCTTGTAAGGCCATAGCAGGTTTCATGAAAAAAGAGGGAATGCCTGGACAGTTGTAAAAGAGTGGAGTTGGAATTAGGAACTTGACAGTGCAAGAAAGACTCAGGGCAACTTTGCGCTTTAGAAATATTGTATTCATTCATTAATTGCTTCAACTAAGAGTACTGGAATCACCATCTAGATCTCTTCATCAGGTTAAAAATCTAATACCACAGTCTCAAAATGTTGGAACAAAAGAGACAGTTTATGTCTGACCACACATCAAGCTACAGGTTGCAGAAAGGCCAAACCTGCGATGCATTAAAATGAGTAGCGTTTACAGAAACCATGAGGAATAGACAAAGAAATTACTTTGCAAATCTCAGCAATGGGTACATGCCTATGGAAAGCAACTGTTCCTGCCTTAGCTCTGGTGGAATAAGCATAAAGTCTCAGAAAAGTAGAAACCCCTCCACTTTAGTAGGATTTTGATATTCACAAGATTATAAACTGGCCTACACTGCTGGTATAAGGAGTTTCCTCAGATGACAAATTTTGATGTTACTAAAGAAGAATTTTATTAAAAACATAGGGCTCAAAGACAGAACAGTTCTAAACACCATTTTATCCATCCCTCTTGAGGAGACATTGTTAGGGCTCATAAATCTCTTTGCAGAAGTGATTGCCCCCAAAATGCTGGTGCCCTAGGGGTCAATATCATATTGAGCAATGGATTCCAAAGGCTTGTATATTAATGAGGCTAGAATCAAGTTAAGCTCTACAAAGGGGCAATACCTTTGATTAGTGGGTGTAAATGTAGTAGGATACTTTAGCACCCCTTAACTGCCTCTTTTCACAAGTTAAAATATCTCCCAGCTAAGAGGTAAAGTTTAATAAAATCAGCGAGGATCTCACAATCAACAAGATAAGACATGAAAATGCATATACTATTTAAAGAAGTCTCTAAAAGGCTAATATGATTAACAAAAGCCCAATAATATAAAGCAGTCATTTGCTCTTATATGGACAGGTAGTGCCACCTTTCCTGACAACACACACAAACTTTTTGTCTAGGAAAAAAACTGTAACAACCAGTCACCCTTCTCCTGAACTTCACATATGGGATCTGAGAAAGCTGTTGGGAGCAAAATCAGACCCGGACAGCGAAATCTGCCTCAGCCATGAAGAGAATCACCTTTGGACTGTAGTCAGATTTAATTTTATAAAAGTTTTGTGACTCAACAGTGTAAGAGGGAAAGATAAAGGACTGTGTCCTTCCAATCCAGCAGAAGAGCAACTCCCCATTAATTTATAATGACCCCATAGGTGAGGCAAACTGAGACCACTGATGATTATCCAGGACGTGAATAGCAAAATCTCAGGAAACACCAATTTATGGAAAACTGAATAACTACATAAGTTAACTCCCAGTTGTGAGGCACATGGTAAAATCTTGAACTTTCGTTTTTCGAAGTGCAAAGAATACACCTTTGTTCTGCCCTGTTTGTTCAAAGAGAATATCACTGCTATGATGTCAACAAGCTCCTAGACCGCTTTCCATTACAGAACAAGAAAAAATTATTGTTATCAAAGGAAAATAGCTTTCAACTCAAGATATCATAGAGTTAATCTGATTTCTTGGCTAACCACAGCCCGCGGATGTTCAGAGGTTGGCAGCAAGTTGGTTGCCATTGCTATTTGGAGTTGCTGCCGACTAGACATTCATGCTTTTCTACATTATGATCTTCTTGGGCAGTGCTGCTCAAAGCTGCTTCCAATGTCTATCCAGATGGTATTTTATGTCTCATTCTCTGAAGGGAGGGTCAACCTTAAGACCCACTCTGAAATCATCATTGCGACATGTCGGTCTGTTTAGAGAAGTCAGAGACCTTGGTTTTAGAAATTCAACTTTCTCCAGAGGATAAGCCATTTTTTATATAGAACCAAACCGTTTGCAAACAAACTTATGTTTTTGACCAGGGTTGACCAAGATTTCTCGATGATGCCATTTTTTAGAAGCATCCTGGAAGTCTACAACTGCTAGCCTTTCCTCCTGGCACAATTGCTCTAGAATTGAGTCAATGTTTCTCTAAGGAGTGTGCCAACATGGGAACATACTTTACATCACGCAGATGCAGAATCAATGCCATGCCCGCAAATGTTTGGTGACAATAAAATAACTAATGTCAGTGTCCAGAACCTTTTAGAATCAATGCAAAGGTTCCTAGAAGAAGATTGTAAATCTCCTAATGCAAAGCAACTGGAGAAGTTTTTTTTTATATTTTGGTGGAGCAGAATGGGAAGACTGACCCACAAACAAACAAAAAAGAGTGTACACTGTTCCCCTGGGGTTAAACATAGGAACTAAGGAAGCCTCACACAACTGATGAGCTGGATGACATGTCTCATTCAGCCTACTAGGGATATGAGGCCACACCAATAGCTACGTCGGTCCTCAGTACCCCTCCCTATACCTTTTAATAAAGTGGCTAACCACCTGAATAAAGACTTCCCTGTGGATTATCCAACTTTTTTAAACAATTTTTCACCGTTTTGCTCACTACCTCACTTTTTAAGCCTCACAAGTTTCTACTTATCACAGCAAGGAACAAAAGACCTCCGCAAAAGTGTGACACTTGTTGTTACCCGTCGGGCATTGCAGCGCCGGCCCGACGCAGGAGCAGGAAGCCGATGATATAAACAACATCCCTAGTAGGCTGAATGAGACATGTCATCCAGCTCATCAGTTGTGTGAGGCTTCCTTAGTTCCGTCAAGGAACTTGCTGACTACCCGGCACCCCCACACCCTCTAGCTGACTTTCAGCTAGCTGTGAGAGAGACCTTATTACTTGTTTAACCCCAGGGGAACAGTGTACACTCTTTTTTGTTTGTTTGTGCCCTGGACAAGTACACTGGACCCCTCTAAATATTGTCCATCTCCGTCCCCCCTTGTTGTCTACAAGACTGACCCACAGACAGGTTCCATGATTAGTCTTCAAACCTTTGGTCCTGTGTGATGGAAGACCACGGGTTATGATAAAAGTGTTACCAAAGGGTGGGTCCATGAGTTTGTCAACCGGGTCAGAACAGATATGAGGCAGTAAACAAGGCATGTTTGCACAAACAAGCTGAGATGTTCGCAGTTCTAGCTGTAGTGCCTATCATATCTTTATTATTTTGAAGTTGTTGCCTGCTTTATGAACTCCAGAACAATACATACTCAGTCATTTCCAGGAGGAATTACAGACATTAATTTTATTCAATATTGGGATTTGTCACAAGGCATTACCATCATGAACTTGATCTGTCTAAGGGCAGTGGGAACATTTAAGTAGCTTTTATCATTGATTTTCCAAGTTCTGTGCTTTCCAGTCCAAAACTGAGGATGGAGGGAGAGCTGGACTTTACGTTTCTTTAAATCAGCTGAAACTGACTGAGTTAAAAGCTTACCTATCTCTGCAAAATGTAATTTTTCGGACAGTGATATTTTGTGCGCCAGCTTTTCAGTTCACAGACGTCCATATTCAACTATAAGATTATTTGGACCGGATGACCTCTCAATCACCTTAGATTAAGGCCAGACAGCTTTTCTGGGACATCTTCACCTTTCAGCAGTCTATGACCCAGTCTACCACCCATTCCACCTATGCAGCTTGAGGGAGGTGGGATTGGAAGGCGGTGTCCTACACTGGTTTAATTCCTTTTTGCAGGACGGATCTCAATTGGTTCCACTGGGAACTTCTGTTTGATAGAATATTCAAAATTACATTTGGTGTCCCACAGGGCTCCTCCTGAAGTCCTACTTTGTTTAATGTCTACATTCAACCTTTCTCCATGATAATCTGTTTGAACTGGATCTGTACAGCTACGTGGACAATGCACAATTGATTGTTGTGTGAAAGGCAAAGTTAAGGCCACTCAGGAGAAAGTTAAGGACTGCCTAAATGATATTGCTGTTCGCAAAACCCCGAATGAGTTTCAGCCAGTGGTGCTAGAATACATTTCAAAGTGGGGGTGCACTGTCAATGTAACAATCCTGCAGTCATAGGGAGTGTGAAAACCAAAGTGTCACACAAAGAACAAGTGTAACAAATGAAGAACACCCATTCAGTAGGAGAGAGGTAAGGGTGTAGTATTTAGTTGGTGAAGCACACGGTCACAAATATATTGCAAAAGTATGATTTGGTAGCACACTCATTTACAGCCTGCACATTTAGAGATCATTTCAATGGAAAATACTACGAGACATGCAGTTGTACTGATAAAATGATATAGTGCAGGATAACCACTTTAGCAAGAAGAGTTCTATTTAAAATGATTGCACTTCCCCAGTTGTTATAGAGCTTTCAGAATGATTCGTACATACTTCTGACAACCTTTTATTTTTGTAATACTTTTTTTATTACAAGAAATCTTCAATTGCAGATAACTGCTCTTCTATGGGACAGTAAGGTCCCTAGACTTACATGTGCCAAATGTATTCAGGTGATGTATGATGCAGCTTAAAATAGGCAGACGTGAGATGAGGCTATACTACTGGCCCACACAACTTATATTTATTAATGACTGGCTTTACGGATCAAGGCAATACCCCAACCTACAAGCTAGAACGCAATACTCTATTGAACTAAGATTTATTGTCTATACTGCAAAGCTCCCCCCTCCCCTCCCCCAGCACTGCATGCAATCACAAAACTGCTGCTTTCGAGATGGCACAAGGCCTTCTAACATATTAAATGGCACTGCAGGTTGACGAAACCCACCCCCCTATGGAAGCGTACATTACTGGAACTCACAGCCGAATTAGAAGGGTTCTGTTGGTGGGACCTAATTGGAATAACAAGTCTGGGAGATGTGTTGTCCCAAGGTCATATGAAGTCCTACACATAACTACCAGGCGAGTTCCAATTAGCTAACTGCAGTTGTGACTTGCCCTGGAACACTATGGGGGAAAACTACAGGATACCCCGGAAGATAACCTAATAGAGGGAAAACTGGTTGTAGTGGTATTAGGAGCTATGGAACAGTCACAGTTATAGCGCTCACTGCTGATTAATTCCCCAGATCCACTAATGACCCTGAGGCAAAAGTAGGAGAAAGCTGTGAATCAGCTGGAGAATGAGGACTGGGTGGAGGCAAAGATGGTGGTTCAAACACTAGGAATTTTCACCCGTCCACGCCTGGTGAAGTTCAAATACATCCATATATTTTATTATAGCCACAAAAGGCTCTGGAAGATGGGTAAATGTGCGCCCCCTCAGAGGACTAGATGTGATGAGGCAAAGGCTTCCTTTTATCATGTCATTTGGAAATGTCCGAAGGTCATCACCTTCTAGAAGCAAGTGGTCCAGATCTTGGGCGATGTGACCAGTATGACGGTCCCCATGGACCTGAAAATGTTAATACTGGGAATTCTTGAAGGATGGAACGGCACTCAACATGATAAACTGTTTGTAGGCCTGGGCACGATATTGGCGAATAGGGATATAGCAAAGTACAGGTGTGCCCCGGTTATACTCCCAATTGCTGAATGGACCACTGTGCAGTCACAGAAGTGAATATGCTACTTACCAGTATGCATCTGTTCTTGGCATGTAGGGCTGCTAACATTCATATCTGTAGCATAGATCGCCGCCTAGTGTTGGGTCCGGATGATTGCACATTGTTGTCCTGGAAGAGTCTTCGAAGTATCACGAGATAGGTGGCTCCTCCCCTGGACTACAGTGCTTATGGGCATCGACTCCATCCCCAGATTGTTTTTAGCCATTGTGGCAAAGATGGAGTTTAACAGTGAAAGTGATGGCCATGCTAGAGATAAAGTGTAGGAAAAAAGTCTGCAGCCGCTACGGGCACCGGGGAGGAGGGCGGGCAATATGAATGTTAGCAGCCCTACATGCCAAGAACAGATGCATACTGGTAAGTAGCATATTCAGTTCGATGCATGTGGGCTGCTAAATTCATATCTGTAGCATAGAATACATAGCAGTCCCTCCATTAACGGCGGCCGCCCGTGCCAGCTGCAGAAGTCTGAAAAAGTGTTTTAAGAACAGCCTGTCCTACAGCTGCCTGCTGTTTGGAATGCACATCCACACAGTAATGTTTGGTAAACGTATGTGGTGTAGACCATGTGGCTGCCCTACAAATGTCTTCCAAAGGAATGTTACCTAGGAATGCCATGGAGGCCCCCAACTTGCTTGTGGAGTGTGCCCTGCGGGGGACCGTTAAAGTGCGCTTAGCCTTCTGATAGCAAATCTGAATACACTTAACGATCCACCTGGCTATTCCTGCTTTGGAAATGGGGTTGCCTTTGTGCTGAGCTGCGAAGGCAACAAAGAGTTGCTGTGTCTTTCTAAAGGGTTGTGTTCTGTCAATGTAGTACATAAGCGCTCTTTTGACATCAAGCGTATGGAGCATCCTTTCTGCTACCGTTTCTGGGTTGGGAAAGAATGCGGGCAGTTCGATAGTTTGATTGACATGAAACTGCGACACCACCTTAGGGAGAAATTTGGGGTTAGTGCGCAGAAAAGCCACTTTCCATGTGAGGAACTGAAGTTCACATGAATGCAGAGGTTCAAATGGGGGACCCATCAATCTGGTGAGCACCACATTGAGGTTCCACACAGGAGCTGGCGGGGTCCTGGGAGGGATGACCCGCTTCAGCCCTTCCAGGAATGCTTTAATGGCAGGCACCCTGAAGACAGAGAGATGCTGCCTGTTTTGGAGGTAAGCCGCTATGGCGGATAAGTGTATCCTAATGGAAGCGTATGCTAGATTGCATTTGTAAAGATGCAACAGATAGCAGATGATATTAGGAATGGAGGCATCGAGCGGGTTAATAGCGTGCTCGGTACAGTAGATGACAAACCGCTTCCATTTTGCTGCATAGCAAGCTCTGGTAGTGGGCTTCCTTGCCTCCCGGATGATGTCCATGCATGCAGGGGGCAAATCAAGGTAGCCAAACTCTAAGACCTCAGGAGCCAGATCGCCAGATTGAGCTGCTGCGGATCTGGGTGCTGAATGTCTCCACGGTTCTGCGTCAAGAGCCGGGGCGTGAGGTGCAGTCTTCGATGCGGCACCACAGAGAGTTCGAGGAACGTGGTGTACCACGGTTGTCGTGCCCACGTTGGAGCAACTAGGATGAGCGTCATCGAGTGTTGCCTTAGCTTTCTTGCCACCAGTGGAATGAGAAGCGCTGGGGGAAAAGCGTACGCAAATCTGCCTGACCAGTTCATCCATATCGCATTGCCCTGCGACTGTGGGTGAGGGAACCTGGCGGCAAAGCTTTGGCATTTTGCGTTTTCCTCCGTGGCAAACAGGTCTATCTCTGGATGACCCCACTGCTGGAAGTACGGGCGGAGTACTGATGGATGTAACTCCACTCGTGCATCTGGTGGCTGTACCTGCTGAGCAGATCCGCCATCTGATTGTCCGTGCCCGGGAGGTGTTCCGCCATGAGGAACATGTTCCTCTGAATGGCCCACTTCCACATGCTCTGAGCCAGATGAGACAACTGTGGAGAGTGCGTACCTCCCTGCTTTTGAATGTAGTACATGGCTGTCATGTTGTCCGTCCGGATCAACACGACTTTGTTGCACAGGTGTACTTTTAAGGACTTGAGTGCCATGAAGATTGCCATGAGCTCCAAGTAGTTGATGTGCATCTTCCTTTGTTGCGTTGTCCATAGACCCTGCACCGTATAGTGGAGCACATGAGCCCCCCATCCTAGGAGAGACGCGTCCGTTGTTAGAGTAATCTGTGGCACAGGCTCCTGGAACGGTCGGCCCTTGCAAAGGTTGTGTGGATTCCACCAATGCAGAGAGTTGTATGCCCGACCCGTCACCAACACTAGGTCGGTTAGTTGTCCTTGAGCCTGAGTCCACTGATGCGCTAAGCATTCTTGGAGCGGACGCATATGGAGTCTCGCGTGCGGGACTATGAAGATGCAGGAGGCCATCATGCCTATCAACTGCATGAACACTCTCGCTGGGAGTGAGTGTTGTGGTCTGAACTTTTGGATCAGCGACTGGATGTTGGCGATCCTCGCTGGGTTTGGCTGAGCTGTGGCAGCCAGAGTATTGATAGTCGCGCCTAAATACTGCCGCACATGGGCTGGCTGGAGGTGTGACTTCGGGTAGTTCAGTGTAAATCCTAGACTGTGAAGGAGGTGAATGGTGTGGGTCATGTCGGCGGCGCACTGCTGGGCTGACTTTGCGTGCACGAGCCAGTCGTCCAGATAAGGGTAGACATGTATACTCTGTCTCCGAAGGTGTGCCGCCACTGTCGCCAGACATTTTGTGAACACTCTGGGAGCAGTGGTCACTCCGAAGGGGAGCACCTTGAACTGGTAATGCCTGTTGTGGATGGTGAACCTGAGGTACTTTCTGTGGGAGGGGTGGAGTGGTATGTGAAAGTAAGCATCTTTGAGGTCCAAGGTTGCGAGGAAGTCTCCCTGTTGTAACAAGGGAAGAACCTGCTGCAGTGTCAACATGTGAAAGTGTTCTGAAAGAATGTACTGGTTTAAGGGGCGCGAGGTCCAGAATCGGTCTGAGCGAGCCGTCTTTCTTTGGGATGAGGAAGTACAGGGAATAAACCCCTGTGCCTTCCTCCTCCACCGGCACAAGCTCTATTGCGCCTTTTTGCAGCATCACTCGAACCTCCTGCTGCAATAAGTGCAAGTGCTCTGCTGACATAGGACGGTGTTTTGGGGGCATGGGTGGTGGGGTGGATGTCAGTTCTAAACAATAGCCGAACTGGATAAGTTTCCTGACCCACCTGTCTGTGGTGATGGACTTCCAGACGGGCAGGAACTGTTGGAGTCTCCCCCCCGACAGGTGTTGGATGGTCGGGGGGCAGTGACAGGGAGTCACTGTTTGTTGGCGGCAGAGGTACGGGAACTGTTGTTGCCTCTGCCTCTACCCTTGGCACTGTTTCCTCTGTATCCACCTCTGCCCTGCTTGCTGTAGGAGGATTTTGCACCACTTTTATTGAATGGCGTCTGCTGCGACATGTGCCCTCTGTTAACACCTCGAGTGCCTGAGCGACGAAAAGTGTTCCCTCTAAATTGTTGTGACTGGAGAGCTCCCATGGACTTGGCAGTCTCTGTATCTTTTTTGATTTTCTCTAGGGTGGTGTCTACCTCTGGGCCGAACAACCTGTCAGGATTAACGGGTTGGTTGAGGATAGTAGTTTGTATCTCTGGCTTGAATCCCGAGATGCGGAGCCATGCCTGACGCCTCAACATCACACTAGTGTTGATCGCTCTCGCTGCTCTGTCCGCAACATCTAGCGCACACTTTATAGCAGCGTTGGAGATGAGCTTCCCCTCCTGGATAAGCATTTCAGCTCCCTCTTTAAACTGGTCTGGGAGGTGTTGTAACAGCTGCTCTAGGGTATCATAGTGTGCCCTATCGTATCTGGCCAACAGAGCTTGCGTGTTTGAGATGCGCCATATGTTGGCCGCCTGAGCTGCTACCCTTTTCCCAGATGCCTCCAGCACTTTTGACTCTTTGTCTGGGGGAGGAGCTTCACCCGTCGTTTGTGAGTTTGCCCTCTTGCGGGCATTAGAGACCACCAAAGAGTCCAAAGGCAACTGGCCCCGTATGTAAGTGGGGTCGCCAGGTGCCGGTCTGTATTTCTTCTCAATGCGTGGGTTTACCACCCGGGATCGCGTGGGTTCCTTGAAAATGTCTGCCGCATGCTTAGGACCTCTTTCAACATTGGGAGAGTCTTGACGGTTTTTTCAGCAGTAGAGAAAGTGTCAAAAAGGAAGTCCACTTCCACGGGGTCAGCATGCATCTCCACCTTATGGTTTGTAGCTGCCCTTTCGATTAAGGCATTAAATGCCGCAGAGTCCTCAGTGGGGGACGGCTTTACGGTATAGACCTGTGGATCCTGGACCGCCTGCTGGTCCCCTTGATCACCAGTATCCATCCAAGATTCCTGCTGCTCATCAGGCTCAGTATGAGCAGGAAAGTTGTACTCCTCATCTTGGTCCCCTCCATCCCCATCTGAGTATGTGGGTGAAGGTGTTGCACTCCGCCTATGCTGAGGAAGAATCTGCTCCACCAGAACTGGGGTGTCTGCTGCAGGCTTTTTGCGTTTCAGAGGAATGGTAAAGGACTGCAAAGGTTGGGAAGTAATCTTTCTCTTGTATAGCGTGAGTTTGCCGGTGTCGGCATCGATGAAATGCTCCTACCGGTCTTCAGCCAAAGGTTGTCGAGGACGCACGGTCCCAGCCGGTGTAGTGGACGTCGACACGGTGTCTTTGGGCACCGACCGCGGTGCAAAGGCCTTTGGCGCCACCTTAGGCGGCAACGTGTAGACGAGCGGTGCCGATGAGGTCTTTGGTGCGTCCTGTAGCTTCGGCGCGGAAGGAGTCTTCGGTTCCGATGCTGAAGCCTTGACCTTAAGGCGCTTGAGGGAGTCCGAGACTTGCTTCGTAAAGGAAGCGGACGGTTTCGTCGATCCGACTGATGTCCGTGGTCCGCCCCCTGGGGAAGACCCGAGCGTGGCCGACTTGAGTTTGTCCGGCGGAGGAGCACTCGTGACCTGTGCAGCCGTACCACTGTCCACTACCGTAGACGTCGATGCCGATGGCTTCGGATCGATCGGTTTTCCTTTAGGGGTGGCGGCCCCAGACCTCGGCTCTGCGGCCTTCACCGACTTTGCGTCGACGGGGCCCTTTGTCTTCGGTGCAACAGACTTTCCCGATGCAGGAACGGCAGTCTTCTTGGGCGTCGGCTTGTCTCCCTTGGTGGACTCCGACCCGATGGGCTTCTTCGAGCTTGGCTCCGCAACCACCTTCGGCACCGTAGCGCGGTCTGCAGCGTGCGCTTGTTTGGGGGCCCCCCGAAGACGACGGCGTCTTCGGTTTCGATGGCGTGTCGGCCATCTTTGTTTTCACCGGTACCGAGGGTTTCGGTTTCGTTTTCTGTAATGGCGGCTCCGCGGAGGTGTCCGTAGCCGGGCCGGAAGGCGGGGCCGTGGATCAAGGTGTAAGGTCTTGGGTAAGGCTGCGTGGCGATCCCGTGACCTGAGCCTTTGTAAGAGTACGAACGGGGCATAGCTCATCTTCCGAGCTATCTTCCATGGCCCCATATGCTTCGTCGTCGTCCCCTACCTTCTCGACGATTTCTTCAATGTCGGGACTGTGGTCGTCAGCTCCGTCTTCGGACTCGACCTCCATCGGGGTAGGGGAAATCTGCAGGTGACGCACTTGGTCGTCTTCCGCGGGGTCGTCAAAGATGTCCACCGGTGCTGGAGCCGATCGCTGGGCCTCAAGGCGCGCCACGCGCCGAAGCTTGATCGTCTTCTTCGATCTAAATCTGGAACAGGCCATACAGTTGGCCTCGTCGTGGTCCGGCGACAGGCACTTGTTGCACACAGGATGGACGTCAATGTGTGGGTACTTGGATCCACACACGGGACATATCTTGAATGGACTCCGCTCCATGCCGTCGAAGTCTTGCTGCGTCGACTAGGCCCCGATCACCGAAGAGTCACACGACCCCCCGGATATCCGACTCCACGAGCTGGAAGATAGACGGGACCGAACGCGAACAATACAGACGGTGCAAGAAGGCCTTTTGGCCTTGAAAAAGTTCTATAACGATTCCGAACAGGAGACGTCGAAATCACATCCGAACCCAATGGCGGAAAAAAACAATCTGGGGATGGAGTCGATGCCCATGCGCACTGTAGTCCAGGGGAGGAGCCACCTATCTCATGATACTTCGAAGACTCTTCCAGGACACCAATGTGCAATCATCCGGACCCAACACTAGGCGGCGATCTATGCTACAGATATGAATTTAGCAGCCCACATGCCTCGAACATATGGCTTATAGGGCCTGCAGATGCCCAACAAAAACATGCAAAGATTCAGGGCAAATGGTGTCAGTATACTTGAAGACATGGTATGTAATAGCACTTCATATCTGATGCTAAAGCCACATGTTGTCTACCTGTACTAACAGTCTCTGTTAGGTAACAAAGATAAGTAGCGCATTTCAACCTAGTGTGTTGTGGGAGGGTTACAGCAACAATACCGTGTAATTGTTTACTAAGTTTGTATGGTAAAACCAATAAAACGATTATTCTAAAAAACTATATAGCACACAAAAGATAATGTCTGGAAGTTGGTTCTCTGCAAATATTTAGAATCTGCACATTAACAAGTGTTTTGATTCCATTAAAACCTCTGTTTCATTCACTCTACAGAAATATAAAAACGTGATTTATTTGTGCTTCCCTAACTGCTAGTTTTTAAAATAATTGTACTGTTCATTTACATATATTAAGTGTTGTAGTGAGTTAAAAAAATTACATCCTATAGCTTATCATTTTACACGCCCTGTGCCCATACAAGATTGTCACATGGTTCAGGCCACACAAGCCTCTTAATTTGCAGTCGGAGGAAGAAAAGTAAATGCCAATTTCCATGTTAAAAGAATAAGGAGAAATATGTCAGAAGACATAACCTGACATTTCACCTCTGTCTGGGAACGCAGAGGAAATAAAACGAGGTAAAACCACACCTTTAATGCTCATTCACCTTCTGCACTTCAGCAGAGTGCTGCAGTATGCCCAGCACCCCTACTTCCAGCGCATGTGGCTTCAGCTGAATGCTACTAAAACACATTTTCTAGTAGTAAGAGGAAAAAAAGATCTCTGCGACTGGACAATATGGGTTTTCCTCTTCTATCTCATGGGAAACGATTAAAAAATGGGCTCCTGTTTTGATCTAAATTTAAATCGCAAGATCAAAAAAACTGTAGTCATCTTCTTTGCATTACAGAAGATTCTTTATGTTACTCATATAGACTGTAGAAGATCTATTATTGAGGCAAATATTAAAATGTGCACTGATTATGGTAGTTCTCCTTGTGTTTGACACAGATCAGGAGTTGTTCGCGTCCGAATATTTCCTACAAAAATGTTAGCTTTCTCAATGTTCTTGGCAGGAGGCCCCATGAAAAATTCAGGGTTTAAATCATGTTGATCCTGTCATGGGCATATATTGCCCTCAGAACCGCACAATGTCTGCATTTAGTTTCAGCAGATCAAACACGATTCCTGGTCATGGGAGATGGGCGGCCTCATGAATGCTAAGGCTATTGAGGAGCGGGGGCTTGGGGAGCTCTTCTCAGCATGAGCTAGAGATGAAAGTCGTGTCCATTGCTAATCCTGCGAAGGTTACCATTTCAGCTCGCCTTCGACCAGCAAATGTTTGAAGCAGACTGCTTCCCACAACAAGAATCAATCCAGGAAGAAATTCAAAAAACAAAATGGCTTCATGACGTCCTTTTCTCATGAGCAGAAGCTCCTCCAGTCTGCAAGTTTTTCCTGGATTACGGCCTGAATGCCATCATCAGAGCAAGTCTTGGTGGAGATGCAGTTGATACCGGATTCGGTTCCCATGCCGGGCAAGATCCAGCAGTGAAACTGTGCCTCCTCCCTAATGCGAATCCAATGCGAATCCGGTGGTGAGAGTCACCTTCCTGTACTAATGAGCATGAAATATAAGAGGCACCAGTAATAGCAAATAGTTGTGCTTTTCGTTTTGCCTTTTCCTTTGATCGGTCTAGTGCCTCTTATGAAGCACCAAAGCGGAACAGCCAAATAAGGGCTGGATAGTAGTAGCTATATTAATGAAACTGAACCAATTTCATCTCTGATTGTGTAATGCAATTTGAATGCCCCTGTACAAAGTTTGGATTTTTTTCATTTCTTTCAATACAGCTACACTGGAACATGGCAAAACTGATACTGAAGGACCACACATGAGGCTCAAACTCCAGTCACAGTGCTCTAGAGTAGGCGTTATCAACCTTCCCAAGGGATATGGTTCTAGGAGTCTGATCTACCCCAGAGGGCGGTTTACCTACTCATGTTTGTGCCAAGGCGACGAATGCCTCTGCTATACTTGAATTACCTTATCAGGCTTGTAAAGTTTGTCTAGTACCAGAGATCCTGAGGTTTTGCAACTGGGCGCTTGTTCCCCAAGAGGCCAAGATGACGACCTTTATAGCAGTACAAACAGGCATTGATGCAAAAGGCATTGAGTCTGGTCTAGCAAAAACTCAAATGTGCCCGACAGCGTGCATGATGAAAGTCCTTAGTCGTCTGTGTACTGGTGTTACCTTTGCAATGTACAGCTATCTTTACCCAAGAGATCTTTGTTGGATTCCCACAAAGAAAGGATAGTACCTTACTGAATGGAAATTCTACTAACACGATGCAAAAGCTTCCAAGAAGAAACCACAGTATTGATGACTTTACCGGAAGTTGGTTGTCAGCGTCACATGCAAAAGAAGGACAATGCAGTTTTATTTCTAGATAATAATGAAGATTCAAAGACCGACAGACAAATGCCGCTGCAAGGAAGGGGAGACAATGGCACAGGCGTCAATGTCCGAAAGAGGAGCATACCAAAAGCTCTTTTAAATTTCTTATTGATAGGTGCAAATACAGGGAATGGGCTTTGATGGTTGGTAATGCAAGGGTAGAGTGTGGGGTCTAGGGCACAATGGAAGGTATGCTTAAACAGCTCACTGAGCAAAAAGGTTAACATGCCATATCCTTTGAAAAGCCAATTCTGGTCCCTTGTTCAGGGCAGGTATTTCCACTAGCTTGTGGCAGAGAGAGGTGCAGAACAAGAGAGTAAGCTAAAACAGATACCCATTGCCCTAACAATAAAAAAAGAAATCTTTCACCCATACCAGGAAACATCCAAACCGCCCGATCTTCATTATCAAGTCTAAAAAAGGGAATCAACTTTAATACAAGAGTATGCCTCGTGAATACCAAAACCCTCAAAATGGACACAGATTGAGAATCTTAAAATTGCAGAATACCATATTCTCACAAAACAGGAAGCAGTCTCATCAGTCAACTTCTTAGAGACTCAGGTTGAACATCACGAGAGTAGCTCAGTGAGATGAATCATCATGTGAAACTGCTTTCAGCCTGTAAACTGTGTTAGCATATCTGTATCTGATTCTCAATATAAACTTTCTGGCACTGCAACTTCCTAAATACATTCTTTTGATTGCAAATGTCTTTTACTCTGCCTTCCATTGGGTTTCCCTCCGGGTCTCAACAATCACTTAAATAGGATATGTGGGCAAAGACTTACTAGTGATGGTGACTCTCTCCAGCCAGTTTCTCGACCCACATGAATCCTTCCACGCACTCAAGTTAGGCCATATACCACTCCCCACAAATGTAGACTTCCACCTGCTCAGTGTGACTTCAAGCATAGCCATGCTCTAATATGTGTAACTCAAAGATCTGTAGAACTTCCTTTACAGACTTTTCTCAGGCATGAGTGACTCCTCCATGTGTGCATCTGAGTGACCACTTTTTACCGCCTCTCCATACTTTAAGCCCCTTGAAATCTTCTGTTTGCATTCTCTCTCCTGTCACCACTCAAGCACAAATCCCGCTGAACTACGCATACAATATAAAAATCACCTAGGCTTCCTTATTTAGCACAGATCATTCAGTATTTATGAACATTTAATACTATCCATTAATTGAGAAGCAGATAATTAGTTGCTTGCAACAAGGTGTGGCTTACTAAAATATAAAAATAGCCAAATAATTGAGGACCTGCTCACAGTAAGGATTTAAAATACATTCCAATGCAGTTCAGGCATGAAAACAGTATAAGCCTGATTAACATCGGGCATTTGGATGTAGGCTATATTATGGGGATTTTGAGAAGTAAACAAGTTCACCTAGGATATGGAAGCAAACCATCGCAACCGAGCTAGATGACGACTGAGTTAGTTTGTTATTTCTAAGCAGAATCTGTCACTTATTGTTTGATAATTAGTAAGATAAGGGATATGTAGAAGTATAGTTTCTCTAAACTTTTTTATTGAACCCTGAAATCCACATTTCTTCTAGAATGAAGATAGAACTGAAGCAGCCTAAAAAGTGTTTAAAAGGATGTATCTTTTAAATCTGAAGCATGATCAAGATTATGAATGATCAAGACATACGTAAACTGGAGGAGGACAGAATCAAATTTTCTAGGTGAGTTAAAAAAAAGTACAAAAGACTTGTACACATTTACGGCAGAAGAGCACAGAGGCTCCAATAACAAGAAAATCCTCGTAGATCATTCTCTGAACACCTCGCCAATTGCTCTATTTTATCTAACCCTCACACACACCTCTCATTCACTGTGATCAAGGTGCAGCACTATACCTGTTCCGATTAAACTGGATCGCAAAATCGCTCATGACCTGCAAAGCCTTGTTTGTCAACAGCAGATCCATCTGTATAATTCCCATGCGGCGAGCAAATGTGCCAAAGATCTCCAACCCTTTTGCCTTCATTGCTGGCAGCCACACCTAATGAACAAGGAAACAAGAACACAATAAATATTTATTGCATTTGGATAACAATAAACAGCACAACTGCAGCTTCAGGCCACTTGCTAGATACTTAAGGTGAAGATTAATGGTGTCTAAGGATTCATTTGATTTTTACAGTGGAAAAACTTTGTTTCTATCTTCAGCCTGAATTTTAGTTGGGGATTTTTTGAAGATACGTGCCAACTGTGTTCTAAAGTCTTTCTCCTTGACAATAAAGACTTTCCTTCAAGCCACAGGTGCTTGATGGCTAGGACATTAGCATAGGCCAGGCGAAAAAACGTAATTCTTGAGCATGTTGGCAACATTTTATTCTTGCCAGAAGATATGAATGAAACCGCTAAACAGAGGATTTCAGAGAATATTATCTTAAAGATAATTAGCCAATTAGGTTCTGTATATAAAGGGGACAATACACTCTAATTGGCTTGCACTGTGCATTCAGGATTAATTAGGTAAACTCCCTGCCCTCTAAATTGCTTTTTAGGGTTTGTGGTAGAAGTGTGTTAGTTTTCTTTGCTTTTTGGAGGAGGAAATTTTACTTATTTGATGGCATTGCCCCTTTCAAGTGCAAAGAAGTTGGAATAAAAAGAATCAACGTTGGTATGAAAAGAATCAATCACTGAATTGCTGGCAGTGATGTCAGTGGCAGGAAATGATCTCAGGTAAAACAGGAAGTCACCAATGTGTAGGAATGTGCTCTCTCTACTGTTAAATAAATGACCATTAGCTTTCATCCTGTTCAGATTGGGCTCATGCACACTGGGATATACATTGTATAAGTAGAACTTTCTTTGAACCGACCAGTAACAGTGTATGGTGCAGGTAAATGTGACAGTCAACTAATTCGGCTTTAAGGAGAAAGGCTTTTGGGGATTAAAAATAATGGTATAAATGCACAGAATTGTAGAGAAGCAAAAATGTATTCATAATGAGTACTAGTTGAATTGAATTGAATTGAAACTATTCTTATATAGCGCATGGCTACCCAGGAGCATCCCAGCGCTTGGAACAGCAGAGAGATGGAAAAAAAACGGAAAGTTGTTCTTCAATATTCTTGATTATTTGGTTTGCGGGAAGAGCCATGTCTTTAGTTTCTTACGAAAAATAAGAAGGTTGGGTTCCTGACGAAGAAAGAGGGGCAAAGAGCAGGGGCGGTGGGTGACATTTGAAAGCGGTGGGGCGCAAAGTGATTTGCATACAACACGTAGCGAGCGAGCTTAGCGAGCGAGCCTGAAACCCAAAAGGGGGGTTTGGGGGGGAATACCACCCCCCCCCCCAAGAAACTTTTGAAAAAAAAGAATAAAAATCGTGCATTTTCAAGCAAATTTGAGAAAGCAGGAAGGTTAATAAAGCAATTGTGAAAGTGCAGTTATTACATTAATAGATTGCATAACATAGGTAGCTGCCACTGGTTGCTTAATAGAGTCATATAGTGTGCCCATAAATCAAAACAGTGTGTGGTGCTGATATACAGGACCACAGGGGATTAAGAGAGTCATCTGTAAGAGATTCACTGTCAGCAATGAAGATTAAGGTGAAGCCTGACATATTCTTTCCATGAAAAACAGCCATCCTGTGTGTGTCATGGTTCCAAAAAATGATCTTATAGTCTGGAGGGCTTGCTTTATATAAGATTGGGTGGGTTGTCGTCTATCAGCCAGACTTTTTTCAACTTTTCTATCAGGTTAACTAGTCGGTTCAAGCCATAGATAACTGAAGTAAATGTTCAAAGCAGGAGCAATGGTCAGTCTGGCCCATACACACAATGAGCGCAGTGGATTCCAAAATGACTTTTCAATACGCTAGGGCTTGGCTGGATTTACACAACAGTTTCCTTGTCAATGTACAAACATGTACAATACTCTGGACCCAAGAGCACAACTGACTTGTCCCCGCAGTTAAATCCTCGCACCTACTTTAAATGTACATCTAACTGCATACCATTGTTTTATTAGTATTTATAGAGACAGGACAATCTGTGCTAATTCGAGAAGGAGCACAATTGTTCGGAGCCATGCACAAAAGTGCACTAAGCAAATGACGGAATAAGGCAGTCCCAAGCACCCTGAAGCATGTGCTCCACAACGACAGGTTCATGCCTCCTGTAGTCAGTACTGCATAAGCACATACCCATCCATCCTGAAGTAATTAGTGGCAGTGCACAAGGGTAGGCCCACATAGCTTGATCCAAGACTTGGGTCCCGTTTATGAGTGGCCCAAAGTTTTTCAGCCCTTGGAAGTTGTAAAGAGTTTACTGCGTCCGGCAATTACCGGGACAATGAAGTCAGCACTCTTTGTTACGTTCCCATATTTCAAACCTACCGGAATTTTCCAGGGGAAAATATTACAGTATTTACAGTGATGTCTTTTTGGAGCAGTAATAACCAATAGCTTAATATTTTCCGGAACAATTTGGAATAGAAACAGTTTAATCTATTACCCTAATACTATAGGCTATTTGGGTAAAACCTTCTACCTCCACTCACGAGCTTGCATTAAACTGCATGAAGGACTACTGTACAACTATTGCCTTCTCTGCCCACTCCTGGGGCATGCCCTAATGTACGTACCATGTCGCCATTAGCCCATTAAATCCAGCTCTATAGGTTTACCTATGCTTGTTTACCCTACAACCTCCTATTTTTGTGGTTGGACTTCAGGCACTGTTTACCCTCACCTCCAATCTCCCCATCAGCCTCCACACGCAAACTGTATGGTGATGAGGAGTTCCTCTCACCACAATGACTGTAGGGTACATGTTGATGTGCTAGAGCATAGGTCAACACTCGTGTAGCTCCAGCTCTGTTCAATGGCTTCATGGAATAGAAAAAACTGAAAACGCACCTTAACCCTGACCGAAATCCCATGCATGTATTTGGACCCACACACAACTTGGCAGACGCACTTACATTTTCACTTGAATATTCCAATTATTAAATTTCTTGAATCCAAACAATTTTGATGCATGTCATCCTAAGAGCATCCCTTGATTTCTTCCTATGAAGACCTAGACACTGCTTTACCAACACATCCTACTCTTGACATTCAGTATTTGCTGTTGCAGAATAGGGACCTACACACACACAACTCTCCAAGGTGCCTCGGGTGTGACTTGCACTGACGCCTTTATTCACGATCTTACATCTCTGCTAAAGTTCCCAACCCTGACCTGCATTATGACGTACCCCACTTTATTTCAGTTCTATCAATATCTCATTCCCCCTATTCTCTTCCAGTACTGAGGCTGCTACTGGAACCCGCAAACAGCCCTTGCAAGGCCCCTCAACCATAACTTAGAGCACCTCTGACTTTCCAGTACTGAGATGAAGACACAGAAGGTGTACTGATGCATCTCGGGGTTATGATGTTCAACCTCCAATGGAAATCTTTACGTTCAAATAGCTGTTCCATAGCACCCCAGCCCTCATCTGGTTGCAACAGAAGTGTTATTAAACAGCAGTGAGTGCACACACGTCTACCCACTTACCGCAGTGGGTGCAAGCACTTGGGTCGGTTCACACAGTGCAACTCATACCTTAAACACAGCCTATTCCACTCTACAGCTGTAAATCACTAACGCATGGCAGGCAGCTAAGTCCTGGTCTCTGCTTTCACTTATGGCACTGACAATGTGCCTCAGCTCTGGCCTGTCGTATCCACGACTTTTAGTTCTGGCACAGACACAATGTAGTCACAATTCCAGTCAATGCAAGGAAAATCAATATCGACCTGCAGCCACCCCTGCCATTCCAGGAGTGAGACCCACACACAGCAATGTAAGTGCGGCTCAAACATCACCCGCAACAGCTGTGCTTTCCAAGCAGCAAAAACACATATCGACACGATACAAAGTATTATCAATCATCAATAGTTTCCAAGTGCCAGTGGTCCTGTTAATGTCAGCTTACCTTGAGAGGCTCCTCACAAGCACGCTCCGCCTCCGGAGGCCCATGGCGGTATCCTTGTGTGGTGACCGGGGCCCTCTGCTGCTGCCTGTGTGCACCGTACGTGGAGAGTCACTCTAGAAGTGCTGTGCGAGTTCAACACCAGGACAACGTCACGGCCCGCGCCGCGCGCTGTCCAGAATGACCAATCACTGCATGGCTTCACAATGAAGTCACACAGTGATTGGCCATGCAGTGCTGAGCCTGAGCCAGTGTGCCACCAGCCAATCCTGGCATTGCATGCAGCGCCAGGATTGGCTAGGGGGGCACACGGACTCCTCGCCCTGGCGCCTTCCATACCACGGGCCCGGCTACAGCAGCACCCCTCCCCCGGCCCCTTCATTCCCGGCGAGCATCTCTGGCCAGCGCGCATGCTCGGGCAAGGTGCAGCCCTAAGTTTCATATGCGCACACCGTACTGCTGCTGGCCTGCTGACGTCTGCACTCTGCAGACTGTCACTCAGCAGACCAGCCAGCCCCACCCCCTGCGCACTGACTCCCTATTCAATCGGGTGGGTCCCGCCGCAACCCGGATTGAAGCGCTGCTCAAAATGAAATTAAATATTCATTATTTGTGTATGCTATGCGATGCGTCCAGGCTTAGTGGGACTACGCCCCTATGGACGCACCTCGGCTGGCAAAGAGTTCCACAATTTTGATGCATTGTATGAGAAAAGGTGACCTCCGGAGCGAGACTTGCTGATTCTGGGAACTTCAGTCAGGTTGAGTTCATTAGACCGCACATTTCTGAACGTTTTATAGGGTCTAATCAGTGTCCTGCAATGGACTTAAATCACCATGGTTGACAGTTTCCTCATAAACAACCATATTGCCAAAAGTCAATTAGCCACTGTAACAATAAGTGTTGTAATTGGTAGAGATTCAAAAAAAGCATAAATGCATTCAATTCCTGCAATTTTGCAGATTTATTTTGATCTTTTTTCAAAGTTATGTTTCTGAAAGTAAAAACAATATTATACAACAATATACTGGGTGTTTTAAATTACTATAGACTATCAATGTACAATAAGTTGACAACAAGCGTTACCCTTCACAACTTCTTTTATCCACTACATTAATAACACAATACAGCCGCAATACTCGACCACAAGCGTGATCCCTCATAATTGCTTTCGTATTGGACACATTTTTATCCACTACATTGATGATACAATACACGCAACAAATGTTTCGCAGCTACCCAAATTGCCGCATCTTCATGGGTTCTAGATAGTCGATGCAAAAAGAAACCGAAATTCACAATTAGAACTCATAACAGAACAAAACAAGCATACCAAAAGAAACATGCACAATATGACCTGAAACATAGGGTGCAAGGAAACAACATCTTAAAAAGGATTAACTCTTATAACAGATCAATACACATGAAAACACTCGATAAACAAAGAACTATGGGATTCAAAAGATCACAGGCATTAATACATTCCCAGACAATTAATAGCAAGAATGAGTCAAAGGAATTAAAGATGTATATATTGCATATATCCCGAGGATGATTTGTAGACTTCTTAGCCAAACACCTAAATTGTATGCTCTTACTCCCCCTGGTCACTACCACTGAAAAGGATTAGAAATCTACACTTGCATAACCCCTTGTCTTATTTGTAATTTAAATCCATTCTTACCCCAAAACAGAAATGGCAAGCAAGCAGAAGAGAGATTATACTAAAAGTATACAGTAATGTATTTACTGCATTCTTGTCCTAATGTGATATCAGAAAACACTCACCAAACGTTTTTATGACAAAATTAATTCAACACAACTTCTTCCTCTTAGTGTACAAACTCATCAACATCATTGCTCAGATGCATTGCTTCACAGGATTACATACAATCGCAATGTTCTACCAAGTTCATTCATCTGAAAATCCTTTGGTAACACCTTCTCTGGTAGAGACTATATCTAGCCGCAGATTCCCTATCTTAGGATATTCCCCAGGCATCAGAATGGACCCGGAAACGTTTGATGAGCAGTACCCAAGCACGCTGAGAGGTGGCGTTGTTCGGTTCTGCATGTCGTCGTAGTTTGGGCTAGAAATTACATGCAAGGTGCCTAGATAGGTGCCACCCCAGTGCGCAGACGTCAAAACCTTCCATGCGAAAAACAAGGAGCCACGAGGAACACGGACCACTGGTGTGCAATTCTAGGGCACTTAGCAGGGACAAACTTTATACACTATAATCTGTTTGCAGAGGATGGGAGTGTTGTTAAGGAATCTGTGGCTAGATAAAGTCTCTACCAGCCGTTACTGAAGGTAAGTAACTTGTTCATCTGGTAGAGACTTCTTGCTGCAGATTCCTTACCTTAGCAATACCTCCCAGAAGTTGGGATTGCAATAAGGTTTAGACAAGAAAGTCCTATAGGACTGAACGGGCAAAGTGACCGTCACACCGGGGTTGACGGTCCAGGCACTAGTGCTTCCTAAACTTATGCAATGAAAATATGCTAATGGAGTGATCGCAGACTTAGTGTGAGCATGCAAGCCGTCAGGGAGTTACTTTTTGGCTAATGCGTAGCAGATTTTGATGCAGAGCACTATCCATAGCAAGGCGGTCCATTAATGTAACATTTTTGGGCTCTGACATACCCCAAGAGGAGATGATCGCCCAACCGGAACTCTTGTGCGCTCAAGAAAGAGATGCTTGTTTGAGGTCCAACAAGTGGAGTCCCTCCTATTCTTTAGAGGGATGAGGTAGAGTCCAGAAGGTAGGCAGAGTGACAAACTGGCCTACGTTTAAAGGAGTTACCTCCTTCATTAAAAAGGATGTTAGAGTCCGAAGGACCAGCTTGTCTGGATAAATGGTAAGGTCCGGAGGATTTGCAGAGTGACTGTAAATCGATAACCCTCCAGACAGATGTCATTGCCACTAGATGGTTAGCAGTCAGAGTGGGCAGTTGTGGAGCAGCTCCAAGGGAGCACACGTTAGAAACGTTAGAACCAAATTCAAGCCCCATTGGAGAATAATAAAAAGCGCTGGTGGAAATATACGTTTTAAGACACCTTTTAAGAACCTATGTACAATAAGGGATTTAAAAAGAGACGGCTGGTCTGGCAACTGCAGAAATACTGAGATGGCAGAAAGATAACCTATCAGCGTGCCGAAAGCAGAGCTCTGCTGGGCCAAGGAAAGAATAAACAAGAGAACTTGTGAAAGGGGTGCTGACAGGATCAACATGTTGGCCTGGCTGCCAAAATAACATTGCATACTTTGGGCGGAATGTAGGAAGCTGTCAACCGTTGCTGCTCAATCTCCACTCATGAAGAGGCAATGTTTTCAGGTTCAGGTGCAGAACCCTTCCCTGTTGCTGTGACAGTAGATCCTCCCGAAGAGGCAGCCTGATCGGAGGACCGATGCTCATGCTTAACAGCTCAGAATACATGTAGGAAGCTAGTCCTTATATAGTGGATCAAAACGAGGTACACTGTGTAAGGAGTCCAGGTAACCCTTATTGGTTTACAGAGGCAAACATGATAACAGTAAATGTTTTCCTTTGTGGTAATGTGGGCGAGCAGTTTAGGCTTATCAGAGGGTAGTGCTAAGCATTTGTTGTACTCACAGAGGCAATAAATCAGACATACACTCAAGAAAAAACTTAGAAAAATAAGTCATATTTGTATATACAATTTGATACCAAGAACTTCATTATCAAGTAAGTACTTTTTTAAGTAGATCAATTTTTTCAACTAAGTAAACACTTCACTTAAATACTTCTTTATGCAGCGATGCTTTCTTATGGAAGAAAAGGCATATATTACATACATTTATTTCTGAGGGGTCTCCTTCGGATCTTAAGGTCGTAGGGTCCAAACTACCATCAGCAGTTACTGGTTACCTGCCCTTGGGCGTCCGGTGCAGAAGTGCTGGTCGGGATGTTAGCTTTGCATGCTACGTCGGTGGAAAGAAGGGGCCCACCTAGAAACAGGATGCAGAGGGGGACAAGTCCGGGAGCTCCTAATGGGAGGCTCAGGTCACAAGGCAAGGGGGCCCAGCCAGTTAATTGGTACTCGGGCTATGGTGCACAGTGGATAGGGCTGGGATTTGTGCATCAAAGGACCCCCACAGTTGTTGGTCTCGCCGACTGAGGGTGTAAAATCAGAACAGCTGGGTCACTCCAGAGGTGGGTCTCTGCGGTGCAGATGTCCCACAATGGCTGCTCGGGTGCAGTGCCGTTAGAGTCTCGACTGGACTTAAACAGGCCTTGTTTGCTGAGGGGTAGGTACCCGGGAATTGGTGCTGTGCGGCTCCGGTCGGTCCTTGTGTCCTCACACTCTGTAGGGAGATGGGGCAGCCACCTGGCCTTCAAGAGCACAGTACCTCTTACTGGGGGGCTGCTGCGTCGGGCTGGCCGGGGAGCAGCAACACAGTAAACCGGACTCTGCTCCTTCTGTGCCTGCAGTCCACAGGCACGAAGCAGGAGGTAAGTCCTCTACTCCAAGGGAGATTGCTGGCAATTTTCGAAGGGCTGGCAGTCTACTGGGGTTGTTGGTAATTGCTCAGCTTCAGGACAAGTCACTTGGTCACGATTGTCGAAACTGGTGCAATTAGGCAGAATTTAGCGACAAAAGTCCACAGTAGTTCCTGGCATCAGGGGTGCCACTGACGACCACAGGCAGGACGGGGATGTGGAACGTCCTGGAAGTTCAATACTATTATCCAGTCTCTGGGGCAAGGGTAGACAGGTATTGCACGAGCATGAGCATTTTGAATTTCTCCTTTTTCAGGACGAGGCAGAAAAGAGCAGGTCTAGGACAGGACGAAGGCCTTTGTCCTTCTTGGACACAAGAAAGTAGTGGGAATAGAACCATGACCTCCTTCTTATGCCTGCACCCGCTCTATCGCTCCCATGACGAAGAGAGCTAGCATTTCCTGACAGAGCAAGGAGAGGTGGCCTTCAGTCAGCCTGTCATACCCGGGTAGCATAGGTTGATGGGTGCTCAGAAAGAGAAGGGAGTAACTCCTTTTGATGAGAAACAAAACCCAATAGTCTGATGTTATTAACCTCCAGTGGTGCAGGTGAAGGCATATCCTGCACCCCACTGAATGCCCAGGATGATCGGAGGGCAAACTAAAGGGGTTTGGAGACTGCACCTGCCAGGGGGCAGGTGGACTGGCCTGACATCTGGCTACCTGCCTCACGTGGTCTGTGAGAACCGCGTCCTTGGCCACAAAGAATTAGTAAACCTGCTAGTCGTGGTGGCTGGGAAAGGTATACACAAAGTTGAAAGCCCTTGCCGTGGCCACAACTTTTTGAAGTGAAAATAATTTATATTTAAAAAAACCATACTTACCGGAACAATTTTTCACTGATGTCTAAACATATATAAAGATACTTGCGAATTTTATAAATAGGTTTGGATCTCCTTCTTGAGTCGTACTGTCATTTATAAATCATTGTGTTTGTTTGCAAATGTTTTGTACTCCTCTGTGTTAAGCCAAAGGCTGCTCTACCACACTAGCTCCTAACAGAGCATTTTGGGATTGAATTGCAAGCCCCTGTCCACTTACAAGCAAACTTATAGACTCTTTACACAGTAAATCGACTTATTGATATATCACATAAGGAGACGGCTTCCTAAGTGAGGGAACTGGGGTCCTCTAGGACGGGGCAATAGTTGTGGTCAATTTTCCTGTACACAGAAGCCCCTGTGCAGGGCTATGACCAGGGCCAGAGCAGGACGTCCATGTGGGCTTCTTTGAAGGGAAGAAGAGGTTTGGATGGGGTAACTCCCGGTTGCAGCACCTCCATCAACACATTTGTCTTGATTGCCACAGAAGGCAATTTAATATCAAAGACCTCACCTGCCCTCCCCATCACCATAGCGAACAAGGCACCCTCCTCTGTAGCCACGGTAGGGGGAAGAGACCAGGCCAGTGTCTGGGAAGGTGTCCAGGCCACTAGCATCCACCAGATCGTAATGCGAGGTGTCCTCAGGATCTTCTGAGGGCTGGTAACTATAAGGGTCCACAGACCCCACAATCATCAGCCAATCCAGGACTATTGTAGGAATAAGGCACTGGCCCTGACAAGTCTGCCCTCGGTCGATGCCCATCCAGCTCCAGTCGGCTGGGAGCCAGGGGCGTCAGCACTGGAGGATACGACGGGGGACGGTCCAGGTCGCTTGACATGCTCCGCTTTGAATCAGCCACTGGATCCCTGTGGCCCGCTGGAAAACCCTTCAGTGGAAAAGCAGTAGGGGCCCCTCCCGGACCCTTTTTTTTTTTAGCTGGGCGGGGGTCGCTATGGCTCCCAGAAACTCAGGGAGGTGCTTAGACAGCAGAGTCGCAGGCTCCACCACAGAGCTAGGCCGCAAATGCCGATGGCCCTGCAACTCATCCGAAGACATGCACAACGAAGACCTCTTCAGATTCTTTTTCATGTGCGACTTACTGATTTTCCTGATGAGCTGGAGTGAGGCGACGATCCGCGAATGATCTTCAGGCCTTCCTTGCGACAAGGAGCTTGAGGGACAACTACCTCTGTGCCTTTGGATGCATGGTGTGGCAGTCCTCCCACGTCTTGGCGTCATGATTGTGCTCCAAACATCAAAGGCAAACCAAATGCAGGCTCTTCACCGACATTTGGCAGGGGCAGCCACCACATTGTTTCAAACCTGCTTTTTTGGGGGACATCCTTACACCAGGAAACAAACCTAAAAAAATATCCAACAAAAGGTCAAAAAAAGGTCAGTCAAAAAGTGACTGGGGGTAGGTCTCTCCGCATCTGGGCTGACTAGTGAGGGAAGAAAACAACTGACATCTGTGTGGAAGAGTTGATAAGAGGAGATTTTCAATATCATTATGAAATTGCAGTTAACCAGATAGCGGAAATTCTGACTGGTGTCCATTTGAATATGGGTGGGAAGCATATAAGTGGAATCACGGTATATGCTCTTGATTCGCGTTTTGCAGAAGATGGGAGGATGTACTTTTAAACAGAGGTATGTGGCCGCAATGAGGTTAGTTGATACATTGTATCATTGATTTCTGGTGTGTGTTTGAAAATAACATGCTCCTGCTGCTGTAATTTATCTTATAGGAAGTTGGAGAGAGAGTCATTTGCATTCTGGTGCATTACATTTTGAGACAACTAGAACATTTCATAGTTTTTTGTTGTGCTTTTTTGAGGCACATAATCGTTTGCTTTTTAGAAAAAAAATTTATTTTAGTGTGGTTGCTCCGGGATCATTGATGTGATTTGTGTAACGGTCAGTGATGGTAACAGTGGCAGCATTAAGCAAATTCTTGACACGTGTCAGCACACTAAAATAATAAAATGGCAGCAGAGGACTTTGTTAACAACTAAGGTAAGTTTTAGTGCTACAATGTACTCCTGCACATGGTATTTTGTGTAGTTAACTGATCTCGGTAGAAATGTACCCCACTGGTGGAGAAACTTGGAAATGACTTTTATTTCAGAGTTCTATACTGTGTATTAATTGTTGGATTGTTGGGTTAAAGTGGTATTGTGAACTCACCAATACGTTTTGACAGTAAATGCTGTTTCTAACACAACATCTTTTTTCCTTGTTAGAAAATGAGGGATATATGTGTAATAAAATTGGAGCCTGTAAATAATTGCGGAAAAGTCCAATTTTAAGTTAGAGAATAGTGATAAACAAACAGAGTTGTTCTTGGGCTACATCGTTTTATAGGGGATAGATATTACTGAAGCTAATATTTTCTCAGTGTGATCTATATTTAATGTTTTGATTAAATCTTCTTGCATTTTCAGATGAAAGAATTTGGTTGGACATTGCAATTGCACGTAATCATGTGAAGCAATACAAACATTTGGCGAGTGTTTTTAATATTGTGTTAGTACTAGAAAGTAGTAAAAACATTACAGTATACTTTTAGTTATAATCTCTCTTTTGCTTGCATGTCCCTTCCGGTTTTGCATACAAATCTTTTAAAATTAGAACCAAGACAAAAGGTTATGCAATGTTATGGAGTCATTCTTATTGGCACTAACCAGGGGTTAAGAGCATACAATTTAGGTGATTGGCTGAGAAGTCTTCAAATCCTCCTCAGGATATTTGCAATATATACAGCTTTAAATAAGTTCACTCATTCTTGCTATGAATGTTCTGGGAATGCATTAATGTCTGTAACCTTTTGAATCACAATGTGCTTTATCAAGTGTTTTCATGTATATTGTTCTGTTTTAAGACATAATACTTTTTAAGATATTGTTTGATTATATCATATGTTTCAGGTCACATTGTACATGTATATTTTGACATGTTTGTTTTGATCTGTTTCGAGTTCTAATTGTGAATTTCTATTTACATCAACCATCTAACAGCCTCAAAGAAGCTCCCATTTTGGGAGGCGTGAAACATGTGTTGGCTGTATTGTGTCATTAATGTAGAAGAAAAAATGTATCCATCACAAAGGAAATTATGAAGGATCCCACTTGTGGTCATTTTATTGTGGCTGCATTGAATTAATGTAGTGGCTAAAATTTGTTTGGACATGAAAAGCTGTGAAGGAACACGCTTGTGGTCAATTTATTGTACATTGATAATCTAAAATAATTTGAAACACACAATATATTCATGTATAATATTTTTTGTGCTTTCATAAAAATAACTTGGAAGAAGATCAAAATAAATATGATAAATTGCAGAAATTGAGAGAATTTATGCTTTTTTGACTCTCCACCAATGCGAACACTTACAGACACAGTGGCTATTTTAATAATAAAAATAATGGGAAATGGATAAGTTTTGGGCGACTGTACACTTAATTTTCTTGGTCTTGGTGACATATTTACATGGTCCCATTTGGATGCACTGTGAGTGTTCTGAAAGAAATTATTCTGTCGAAGACACTACTTGCATAAGATCCTGATATGTTGGTTGCATCTTAGAAGTAGGGTGGAGTAATCCACTTTCACAAATGCTGCATTTGGATCTTGATCAATATGAAGGACTTCTGAATCTAACCTAGTGCTAGTGCTTGAAAAGGTGATCTAGACCAGCTAACCGCATCGTTCTTAACTGGGACACTTGCATAAATATGATTATTCATAGCCTAGTGGATGGTTTTCTTTAAAATATTGTCTAAATAGTTTATGGCAATTTAGGTTGGAAACTAACCTATAAGTGGAAAGGTTTATTGGGCCAATTTTGTCACAGGACATAACTTTCCATACAAGATGGAAATTAACACTCTGCGAGGAAGGTAGTGAAAATGTAACAAAATCATTCAGTCAGTGGGGCATAAAAACCTTGACTGAAAATTTAGGTAAATAATGCAAGAATGCAAGGCATCTTAGATGAGATGTGCCAAGCATAAAAGCAACTGGGGCAAAAAAGTAAAAAGAAGAAACTAGACACTGGAGAAACACTAAAGGACACTGCTATGCAGGTCTATAATTGCCAGAGTAAAGTTAATTTGCCAGTAAATTAGGTTTTATTTGAACAAGAAACCAAAGAAATTCCCCATTGGCAAAATACCAGTCCTAAAGCAAAAGGCACAATAAGTCACTGCTACAAGTAACCCAAGCCATCAACAGAAAGACTTGCCTCTCAAATTCGAGATAATTGCAGTTCTTTAAAAGCAAGAAACTCTTAGAAATAAATTAAAAACATATGGGGCCAAAAATACCAAAGCATCAAATAGTATTAGCAGAAGATAACGGTCTATAATGTAATCAATCAATATTCAAGCACAGCAAAATACATGACCATATTGTCATATGTTGGAATCCTTTAAAGATCAAGTCTGCGTAATGTGAACTGGAACAAGACTCAACTTGACAATACAGCTACACTACATAATTAAGGCTATTCATGTAAAAATGTGTAGAGTGCTAAATTTTGACACCTACTATCCATTACAAAGTATCTACAGAGGGAAATGAACAGAAAACAAGAACATCTATGAAAACACAGATACATTGAGAAGTCCTCATGATAAAGAAGCCATGAAAATATGTCTACCGTGGGAACCCCTTAATAATGGAAACTATCCATGGAAATGAATATACTGTGGGAAATCTGTGCAAACTGAGCTAGAATGAAGCCTGTCTACGAAAATAACTATGATAAAGCTGCATGATGAAAACCATCTGTGAAATCTGTGTGATCTAGAATATACACTTCAAAAACCTTTACGCTGGTAGCTCTGCAGAAAGAAATGTAGAAACAAGACTTACTATGAACCTGGAAGTTGCCGTCTCTAAAATGTCAGCAATAGAGTAGAATCTCAAGAAAGATGCTGTGGTGACTTTGTTGCTTGTTGAATGTGCTCTGGGCTTCTCATGCAAAGGTTTAGATCGTTTGTTTAGTTGTATAGAAGCTATAGAGAACATAATCCACTAGAAAACCAATGTTCAGATGAAGTTTAAAGTGTTAGAATAAAAGCATGATTTATGAACTCAAATAAATGGGCAATCACTAGAAAAGTGGGTTGGATTTGCACACACCCAATACATAATCTCTCTTGTCTGAAGGTATAGGAGGGTCTGGTCCATACAAATGTTTGCTTCACAAGGGGAAGCGAGAGACCACCCACCTAGTTACAATTCTCCCAAATTTATATCTATGCACACAAGGGAAACCAGGTTTTTATATAAAGGTGAAAAAAAGAGAAAACAAGGAAAAACAATGGAACCACTTAGAACACTACTGGGAAATCCATAGATGTTGGCGTAGACGCCTCACCCACTAGAAAGTGGCATGTTTCATCATCGGCACCTACCTACACCCTGATAGGGTAATACCATCAGGGCAGACTCAACCATGAATGGTAGTTCTTATATAAAATGTTCATCTGGACAAAGCAGGGATCCAGTTGAAATGGAAAACGTAAAATGACAGTTTAAAATAACCTCAAGGTATACCCTTACAGAACTATCTTATAAGTAGGGTACCATGGGTTTGGTAAAATAATCCGTACAGAGTCCTGATTGGTCATTATTCTCTCAATCACCCCTGATTTTTGCAGACTTGTTTCAGTCCTCACAAGAAGCCCAAATGGGTCTGGGGCCTTCTTCAGGGCTAAATGTATTGATTCCCTCCCTTTTCTAGCATGCATTCCATGCACTAAATGAGGCATAAGGCTCTCACCGGACTAAAAGGGTTCTTGAGTATACCTTGAGGTTATTTTAAACTCTCATTTTTCTTTTTCAATCTTTGGATATCCCAATAGGGTCCTAAGTGGTTCCCTCTATTGCCCAGTCACATTTGTTTAATCCGATTTATTGGGAATCCATGCACCCTCTGTATTTCAGACTCCCAATTCCACCCGGACAGTTCTGGAAATGCACTCTTGAGAAGGTCCAGCATGAATGTTCTTATATCGTCTCCTTCCAACCCGTCGTCAATCCCAAGGAAACAGAGATTATTTCATCTCTGACGATTTCCAAAGTCCTCGATTTTCCACATCATGTCCGACAATTGTGCATCTTGTGAGTTGACTTGCTCCTTCAAGGCCAGAACTTCGGTTTCAACAGCTGTGCTGCTCTCTTCTATACAATTAAACTTCTCCTTGATCTCGATGCAGGATTTACTGACTTTTCTTATAGCCCTTTCAAGTTTTTTAGTAGCCTGTTTTGCTCTTTTGCTATCTGCCCGGGTCTCGGCCTGATGCTCCTGGATTGATTCAAAGATCAGTCCCAGTGAAGGGCTAAGGGTCTAGCCTCCAGTCGCCTGTTGGATTGATGCATTCGGCTGTGCAGAATACTTCGGCTTTCCAATCATCCTGGTTTCCAAGTAGTCCCACTTTAGCCCTGCCTCGCCAAATTTCCTCTGCTTTTACGTGAATCAGAACTACCCTTTGAATCCTTGCAAGATTTTCAGCATTTATGGGCTGTCTCTGGCGCTTTTAAACTGCTTGAATCAGAGATGCGCTATGATCAACATCGCTCAGGCATGAGTTGGAGGCTTCTGGGCACGAGCCATCTGTTCGAGAATAGCATTTATCTACCCCTTCAAGTATAACATCAAGCAATCTGCAAGCGCTTTGCTCTGGGATATTATTGCAGTGAGTCCTGGGACTTCCTGATGTGTCTATCTATGATGGGGTCGTATCCTTGCTGGGGCTTTGCATCAATTTCCCCTGGTATCTCACATCAGTTTTTGCCGCCTCTTTTCCCAGTTCTCCTGACCCTATACACAAGGCCTGATCTGTGCGGCAGATATAGCTAATGACCAATGATAGCGGTGGGAGGTGTATTATGTGGGTAAAACTCTTGCGGGGTCTGGGCGACCTCCAAGCCAGAAATCACTGAGCATAGCTCTGCTTCAGCCAAGGGGTCCTGATCATTTCTTAAACATTTAGATTGAAAAAATTCTGCACTTGCTGGCTGTGGTATATGTTGTGAAGGTTGTGCATCCCCCCAGCGACCCAGCCCCAAAAGCAGAGGTCTCCTTACTGTACTACTGGGGCAGTCTGCCAAGTTCTTCCTCTGCCCCCGCTCCCCATCAGGCAAATGTTCAGCAGGTCGGGCTTCTGCGTGTTTACCTGCACCACTGCCTACTTGGTCTTGAGGCGAGTCTTGTTTCTGCCCTTTATTAACCCCCGCAGCCCGTGGAGTGCTGCATGCAACATCTCCATTATCGCGCCTCAATATAGAAACTTTAGGGGCCATAGCAAGCACTATCAGCACTAGAAGGTCGCTTTCTCCACTGCGCCCTCGGGTGCAGCAACCAGTAAGCACGCTAGGCAAGCACGCTGAGCAGATCTGCCCACTCGGTATCGGCGCCGCAACTCCTCTGCGAGGCGAAGCCTTGAGGGAAAACCACCACACTGACACGTCCTTTCGGGGCTTCATTCGCAAAAGAGAGCTGCCACTTCCTCCACAATCCAAATTGCCAGGTGCCTTATACCTTTACTTTAATTTTTAAACCAGACTTGTATCGGCTGCTATCAGCATGTCTTTTGTGGAAAGGGGCAGGGAGCGGGGAGAGGCTAGCCACGCTTCTGTTCAGTCGCCATCTAGCCTCCAAGTTCCAACAAGTCCCTAAATGAATCTGTCAAAGAAGGAAACCATTATAAGAGGAATGAGAAACCAGACATCTGGCAAAGGAGTAAAATAAAAATGTTCCAAATAAACAGTTAATTTGAGCAGGTCCTACTTAACAAGATTCAAAAATTCATAGAAGAATCCTGTTTGTTGACAGTAATAATGGCATTGAACAAGGTGGTGTCAGAACATTATATGTCGTCTGACCATAAAACAGAGGGGAAATGAGAAAATTTCAGCCGAAAAACTTCCCTTTCACCATGATGAGGAGAGTTAACAAACTGATAAAAAGAGGCAACATTTTAAAAGATGTATTGTAGTCTCTTTTTACTCAGAGGAAGGTTTAGCTGGTGTGACTCTGTGACTGGGGCAGTTAAAGATGGAGAAAGCCATATCTGACTGTACAGAGCAGGGGTTATCAAACTTTTCACTGGAGGGCCACATCATATATTTTATAAATATTCACGGGCCAAAAAAAAAAAACTATTTTATAAATGACTGAATAAAAATTAAATGAATGAGTAAGGTTTACTTGGATCTTTTTGACAATTAGCATGATATGATTCAGAAAAAAAGAGAAATGTGACCATTACAAAGAAACAATGTGATGCTTAAACTGAGAAATTATATACGAGTAAGAATGTAAAAAACTGGAAAATGCTCTGACAGAATAATCAAATACTTCACTGTAGATATGAAAAGCAGGCTATTCATTTTTTATTAATTTTAAATACTGAAATTTACAAATTTACATGGAATGAAAATGTGTCCAATTTTGTGGCAGACAATAAGAAAAATAAAAAACACTCCAAGAAAGAACTTCAGCAAAACAAAGCAAAGAAAATCAAAATAAACTAGAGCCATTAAGGAAGGTTTACCAAAAATATATTTAGTCTACACCTTTCTGTACAATTCTAGCAATTGGAGTTTTCAATCGTAAACAACAAACCATGCAGCACAAGCTTGATGGGAATGATGGAACTGATTGTTTAATTTCAAAATATCAATGAACTGAAGTTTCAAGCATGAGGAGTCAATTTATAAGAATTGTTTTTAAATGCTCATCAGATAAATTTCCCCGATATGTGGAATTGACAAACTTCATTTTTTAAAATGTTTGTTAGAGTCCAAGGAGACATGTTGTCATTCTTTGTTTACAGGCATATGTGTGTTAGCCAGATTGAAGGCAAAGTCAAAACATCTGTGTAAAATGAATACCAGGAAGGTCACGTCATACAGTGCGCTCTGAAGGACACATGCTCAGTCAGCAGCGTGTATTATCTGCACTAGGAACTTGCGTTTTTCAAAGATCTGGCATACACAACATTGTTGGTCCAAAATTTACAATAGAGAAGATTCAAGAGGCTCTGCTGCCACCTAGAGGCTGCTAGAGGAATTGGCTATATATTTCCCTTTTATCATCGGAATCCAAGGCTTCGGAAAACAATAGAGACATTACATTATATCCTATTAATGCTAAAGCTGCTGCAGACCATGTGGCCCGCGGACCATAGCTTGGAGGACCCTGGCATAGAGTAGCATGTGAGTAAGGGCAATGCAGATCAGGGTTCTTTTCCTTTAATCCTCCAATCTCCTCAACATGATTGAAAATTGCTCACCGCTTTTGGTGCGACCTGTGCTCCAGACGCGGGTCCCACACCACCAGTCAGTTCAAAAAGATCACCCAATCCACTGCTAAGTGGTGCACCAAGATTTACAGGCATAACTGCAGGGGCTGCAAAACCAGTGCTGATCTAGGAAGAAAATGCACATTGTCACATAAGAGTGGGGCTGCAACACAGGTGGAAAGCTGCGAAGAAAATGCAGTTACAGAAGAGATAACAAATTATTTAAAAAAGATATTCTGAATGACAGTTAAACATGAGGGTGAAGAAATAAGGGATCAATGCAGTACGGACTGTGCAAGATAATAGCAACCGGTTAGGAGTTAGAAAAAGAAACAAAAGGAGAAGAATGAGAAAGATAAAAGGAGCATGATAAAAAGGAGAAACTGGTTAAACTGGAGGGAGGAGGGCAAAGTAGAAAGGGTAACAGTTGTGGTTGGGTAGAATGAGAAAGGGAATAGAGAAGAGGGTGAAACAAAGGGGAAAGATGAGGCAAGAGATAGAGGGAACAGTAGAAAGTTGGTTTGAGGAAGTTGTGATTGGAAAGTTGATAGAAACTAAATATGACACTAGAGGAGTCGGAAGCTCAAAGAATCATACTCACTGCAGGACTTCCACCGACATCCCCTCCTAGCTGCATCATAATTAAAACAAAACAGTTAAAAAACTTTAAGACATGACCCATTCACACACTACAAATTCAATCAAGCTTCCCAACTGCAACCTTCAACCCACCATATATCAGTTTTCATAGTCAAAATCAGAATACTCTCTATACACTCCTAGTCCAATGATATACATACAGAAACGCTTTTTAGAGTCATGGAATGCTGGGAGAGAACACATGTAACATTTAGGGGTAATTATGCTGCAGAACCACTCATGTAACTTTTTCTTTGCATAAACAAGCTAATCAAAGTGACAGTCTAGGGACAGCTGCAGGTCATATACTGTTAATGTTAATTGTTATTTATATAGCTCTAAATCACCGTCAGGTCTCTTAGTGCTCAGGAGGGAGTGGGCGTGACTGCTAGACAACAGCAGTGATCGAATGTGAAAAGAGTTAGACCCTGTTTAAGGCCTCCATAAACAGAATTGTTTTGAGCTGTTTCCTGAATCGGAATAGAGTGGATTCCTTTCGAAGTTGTTCAGGTAGCTAGTTCCAAAGCTGGGGGACCAAGACCGAGAAAGCTCTGCCCCCTTTTGATACAGTATTGTACAGTGGGCAGGACAGACCACAGGCCTCAGAGGACCGTAATGTGCGTCCGGGAACATAGATCTCAAGGCGTTCTTTAATATAAGTTGGGGCTTGGCCATAGATCACTTTGTGAGCAATACAGAGGCCCTTGAATTTTGCTCTTTGCCTAATAGGGAGCCAGTGCAGTTTGCGCAGCAGAGCAGTGGCATGAGACCTTCTTGGGAGCCTGAAAATCAGTCTGGCTGCATCGTTTAGCACCACCTGCAGTCTGTTTGACAATTTGTGTGGGAGGCCAATGTATAAGGCATTGCCGTAGTCCAACCTCGAGATGATAGTGGCCGACACTATCATCTGAAGTGAGGTGGTCGTGAGGAGAGGGACAATTTTCCGCAACTGCCTTATCAGGCCGGTGCAGATGCCAACTACAGATGACACTTGGTTGGCCAAGGAGAGCTCGGAGTCTTTTTTATACCCAGACTCTTCACGACCGACGTGGGTCGGGGGAGGGACCAAGTTCTTGGGGCCAAAAAACGTCATTACAAGGGGAGATTTTGGTGGGGATAACAAGGACTTCTGTCTTGTCCGGGTTGATTTTTAGTGAGTTTGCTGTCATCCAACTCACCACAAATGTGAGAACGTTTAGTGCATTGTCCTGTGCTTGGGGAGTATTATCGATGCTAAGGATACTTTGTGAGTCATCCGCGTAGTTAAAGATTCTACAGTCCATGTTGGCTAGAGCTGCTACCAGTGGTTGCAGATAAACATTAAAAAGGAGTGGGGCAGTGCCGAGCCCTGAGGCACTCCACAGCTCAGCATACCCTTATACCCTTATCTGATACCAGTTCACCCAACTGAATTCTCTGGGACCGACCTGATAGGAAGGATTCAAGCCATTGATATGCCAGTCCACGGATGCCCAGGGCACTAAGTCTATGCAGTAGTTGAGCATGGCTGACAGTATCGAATGCCGCTGATAGATCTAATAGAATCAGGGCACTGGGTCTTTTACTGTCAGCCATTACTCTGAGCTTGTCAAGTACAGACATCATGACCAGCTCAGTACTGCGGTGTGCCCTAAAACCTGCCTGACGCCCCTGGAGTAGTTGGTGGTCCTCCAGGACCTGCCTGCCTGTTAAGAAAAGGCTGCAAAATATGCAGAACGAACGTGTCTGACAGCATTATGTGTAATCACATTATAATCTGAAAAACAAATTACTTGCTAGATACTTTATTTTCCCATACACAGATCATCTCTTTAAATATATGAGTAACCAGACACGATCTAGGAACATAACAGTTTAAGCACAGGGCGCTAAGTGGTGCCACTTCTACTCCGGCAACAGAGCTGCAGAAGCTTCACCTGATGTAGCATCAGAAGTCCATAAAGTGCCAAATTACTCAGTGTTACCCACTCGACAGAAGGTAGAGGAATACAGAGCTAGACTTCAGAGAAAAACCACCAACAACCAGATCTTAGAAAAGGAAGGAAGAAGGGCAATTTCCTTAAGATAAGTTCCTTATTATTCTAATGCATATTTTTATACATACTCTCCAACTCTTGAAAGACTCATGGCAGCAGCCCCTTTAAAGGGAAAGCCTAGGAAACAGCCACTTCAATGTGTGCATTCCAATCATTCATGTTTATTTAGCTTCTAACACATACTTTCAATCTTCTAGTAAGCCTTTTTCACTTTTCGTATGTTATTGTCAATGTCCCCTGTACATTTCAGAGACCTATACCCTTCAACAGGAGGTCAGCCCAATTACAGTTAATACACACACATTAAACCTAACTTACATTGTGGTTCTTACTACACCCTAACCATGTAGAACAAGTTACTTTGATAATACCTTTTCCGACAGAGACCATCTAACCGCAGATTTTTCACTGTGTGAATCCCCAAAGCGCCAGACTACACTTTGAGAATTTTTGATAGCAATTCCCTTGCTTGCATGTCCGTAGGTGGCATTCTGAGGCTCCAAACCAGATCCATTCCGCCCCGGATGGGACGTCAGGCCACTGTACTTGTGCCACCAACCTGCACTGATGTCAGTTTCTTACTGATCTCTGTCCACACTGTTGGAAGCGGAACCCAGACATCAGAATGTGCTGGTGTATAGATATCTAGATTGGGATCCTATTAATGGATGGTATGAGTCCATTCCATACAAAGGGAAGGAGGGTGGGCAAGTGAGAAATGTACAATTAGATAAAAAAGACATTACTGAAGGTAAGTAACTTGTTCTTCGGATAGACTTCTAACAGCGGAGTCCTCACCTTATGAATAGATATTACAGTAGTACCTCCACTGGTGGTGGGTCTGCGGAATGGCTCAGATCAGGAAATCCTGCAGGACAAATCAGGGGAAGTGACCATCCCACAGGCCCTGGCTATCCAGGCAGTAATTTTTGTCAACGTGTGGAGCGGCACACAAGAAGCAGCCTAGCTGATATCGGAGACCCGCCATCGCAGTGAAAGCAGTGAGTGCTCTCGTGGAATGATCGAGCAAGCCTTTTGGGGTCTGATTATTAGCAAGCCCAGAGCAGATTTTAATGCATAAAACAATCCAACAATGGTTCTTTTTTGCACTGATTTGCCCTTTTTTGCTCTAGAGAAGCCCACAAAATGTTTAGCATTGAATCAATAGTTTATGATCAAATCAAAGTAAAAATCTGGAAGAACAGCAGCATGAGTGGGCACGTCAGCCACCAAACTCTGCTACAAATTCTGTCCCTCAGTGACCACTACCAGGTTAGTTCCCACTTAATAGGTCCACATAATACGAAGACCCGATTTACTAAGCACTCCAGTAAAATTAGTTAGTTTTCTGTTACCAGAGATACTCCCTTTGTTCAATTACGTGTTATTTTCAGCTTCAGAGCAGGTTGTGGTTATAAGACATTATTGTGCACAGATTTATTTCTATGTCGACTATCTCTTATTTTTGTCTATTCTGTCCAGTTAGTAGCCCCTGCTGATGCCTCTGTATTTTCCCTTCTTGGAAATATCCTGTATAGTTCCCACTGTTTACCAATCTGCCAAGCCAAGGTTTCTCTTAAAGTCTTGTTAGACTCCTCTTTTCTTCCCGATTTTGCACACACCCTGAATTGTATTTAATGTAATTTCTCCTTACAGAGGATCTTCAATCAAATGTTATTAAGAACCAAAATACAAATAATTGTATATTTTCAATAAAAGCTAAAAGCCAAAAGGTGACTAGTAGTACGCTATTTTAAATTTGACACCAGCCTGACACCTATAAGAACCTTCTTACCTCTTTCTTTTTCCTTACTCATTACACACTCGGAGATCTGGCTAAAAGTCTTCTTTGATAACCAAGACAATAAATTCTTGATTGTGCAGTTGAGGTTTCACTCAAAAACACTTCATGCAATGTTCATTCTCTTTTTCACTACTATGTCATATTGTGCTTTCACCTTCATACAAAGGCAAAGATGTGCTAAATGGAATAAAAAAATTGAAACTTGATGAAAAGCAGTCTCGGATAGCAAAGGTGAAAATTCCACTTGATCAGGAACACATCAAATAGAGACAGACACACAAGGAGCAAACTCCCTACAACAAAACAGACTAGACATGTGGTTTTAGTGGAGTTCAATAGATCATTCACAGGTATTGCTCAATGGGGAACAACCATGTCTATCACCTCCTCATTCAAGTCCAACTCACTGGACCTCACCCTGCTTTTGGGAAGGATACTAAGCCAAAAGGGGCAGCTAAGCCAAGAATCCCAAACCAGCTGGGTTGCATGGCTCATATTCAGACAAGCTAGTGGAGCCACAGTATGCAAGATGCCTTGAGGCTAAGCAGGGCTCTGAAGGCACCATGCCCAGGCATGAGATTTAATTTGATGTATCATATTTCCTCTGTCTGCTGGTGGTGTGGCCTACTCACAGAGAATAAGCCAGCAAAGAACTAATGGAGACTTCTTGATGTTTATGCAAACACCAAAGTTATGATGAACACTGTACACTAAGTACAGGTTTTTGAAGATGAAGATATAAGTGCATAACCTGCACGTGAAGACGAGATGGCACTAAACACAACACAAAAACACTGGACATTCCAGAGCAACTTGACTCATTGACTATGATCAAACAAGAGTGTTTCAAGTTTCTTTTGTAGCGTTTCTGGGCAGGTGTATTTCTCCAAGGTGACATTAATAATATTACCAGTTTTCAACAATATGACCAAATAGCCACAAAGTTTAGCGGTTGCATGCATTCTCAGAAACCTCAACTGAAAGAACAGCACAATAAGAATGTAGGCTAAGGATGTGAAAAATGGACAACAAAAGCAAAACCCATCAATAGAAGAAAGAGACACTGAAGAAAGACAAACTTGAAACTGAGCAACTAAGGATTAGCACAAAGAATATGGCACAAAGCTCCAGGCTCAGGAAAAATTTGATGAGAAAAACTAGAACACCGACATCTATAAATACATTAGAAAACCATATATAGAAACAGGGAACAAATATAACAGTCATGTAGGAAGAAGAGGGACACAAATGTTAATCATAGGGGCTCAAGAAACATTTAACCTGTTTCAAACATACCAGACTATCAAGGCCGCCTCCAAGAAGGTCCACAGCCCCCATCTGCAAAGAGGATGATGCCACTGGTGGAACAACCACAGGTGGTCCGAGGTCAAGATTCAGGAGGTCACCCAATAGGTCACCCTGGGAAGGGATAACTGCTGGTTGTTCTGCAGTTTGGGATCCAGCTGGTGCTGCCTCTGGACTCTCCGCACTTTCATTTCTAGATAGAATATTAGATGAAAGAGAAAGTTGAGGGCTTAATTCCTAAAGAAGACCAGAAAAAGAGAAGGAAGGTCAGCAGAAAACACACAGTGCCTGTAGTATTATCACCAAAGATGGACCTTGGGTTTTGAGGGTGAGAATGGAGCCTTGTAAATGTAAAAAAAAATAATGGAGATTTTTTTTTTTTACACATCCGCATCCCCGTTATTCCTGGGGAAAGGAATGGGAGGTGAGCAGCTGATAGTGACTGCCATCTGTCAGACAAGACATTTATTTCTAAAGAAGAGGGAGGCAGGTGTGATTGGAAGCTAATACAAACTGTCACTACTATAATCAGCCTACCAGGACCCTCAGGCCAGAGGAATGGCAAATGAGAAAAAGGAAAGATAAGCACCTAAAGCAACCGGTCATCTGCATGATTAATACTTACTTCTTGAGGGAAAGGATGGGACGGTTGGTGAGAAGTGTTCAGATAGTGCAGACAGTAGGTGGCACCATGTGTCTCCCAGTCAACTATGCTCGTCAGCGTTCAGAGTTCTCTGATCTCTACCTCTCCCAGATGAATCCCCCCCAACAAAGCAGAGATGCATTTATCATCATACGCAATGGGTAGTGTAGAGCGAGCAATCTGCCAAGGGCTTAATTACAGTTCAGCAGCCACCACTGCAGACCTTTTGTAGTCTACTCCGAAACCTAGATAGAATCGGACAGGATCCCTTGGTACTGGGTCAACTGGGACTTCAAATCCCACTGCAGAGCCTTCACGTGCCATCTGGCAGGGTCGACGAGCAGAATACGGGAGACCAAGAAGCCTCAGAGCGACTGTCACTGAAACCTAGGCCTGGAGCCGAAATATTAGGATCATATCCTGAATATACTAGATTTGTTAATCTGGAGAGAAGGGCCGAAAATGCACCATAGCTAGGATGGCTCATATGAAAGTTGGCCTCTGCTAAGGATTCGGTGTGATTTCAGCATACTGATTGTGAACTGTAAGAAGGTACACCATCGACTGGAGATGGTCTACGACTGACTGTGATAAGCCCATTGTCAACAGTCAGCGGTTGAGGTAGGGGAAGGCTGGTACCACCACCAAAATCTTTGTGAACACCCAAGGGGCACTGGTGCGGGTAAAAGGGGGCATGGTAAACTGAAAATGCTTGTGGCCCCCATAACATGGAAATAGGTGTCCTGCTGGTCCAACACTACTATCCAGTCTGCTGCATCCAGGGTAGGTCAAATTTGGGCCATAGGGAGCATCCTGAATTTTTCCTTCTGCAGGACGAAATTAAGGGGTCGGAGAGCTAAAATATGACAAATGCCTCTGCACTTTTTCAGAACAGGGGCATAATGGGAGTAACACCCAGTTACGGTCTCAGATGCCAGGACACTCTCTATAGATCAATTATCTTAATGCATTTCTCTTCCTGCAGCAAAATGGACCAATGGTCCTGCAAAAGACGCTGTGATGTAGGCAGAAGAGGCGGTGGTACAGAAAGAAAAGGCAGGACGCATTCCAGTTGGGCTACCTGCAGGAACCACCGTTCAGATATTATGGCCAGCCACCCATCGAGAAAATGACTGATTCTGCCTCCCACAGGGTGGTTGCGTGCCACTAAAGCAGCTTGGAAGCTGCTGCTAAAGGGACTGGGGATTGGTCGGTATGCCATCGCTGCAAGCCTGGACACTGTCTGCTGGATCCCCTCTACCAACCCCAAAAGGACAGAGGTGCTTGTTGCTGGAGCGGTGGGCCTAGACACTGCCTGTTGGCCAAACCCTAGTGGGGTGAAATAGTTGGGGATACTGCTTTGTGGGTGTGGAGACCGAGGGAAGTCTACTTTTCTTTTTAAGTGCTCAAAAGCCTTTTCTGAAAATAGGCGAGACCCATCAAATGGAATATCCATGAGTGATGCCTGGTCCTCACATGAGAAGCTAGTAGATCTCAACCATGTGTGGTGCCGGAGCACCACGTTAGCCCTGACTGCCCTGCCTAAGCAGCCAGTCGTGTCCAGGCTTCACAGTAGGACAAATATTGCAGCGTCCTGCCAATCCTAAATGGTCTACGTGGAATTCCTCCGAGACTACTGACACGATTTCTACGACCCTGTCTCATAATGGATAGGTGTAACTACCAAGCAAGTAGCTGCCGTGAATGGCCTACGGGCGAATTTAGCTGAGGAAAACATTATCTTACCAAATGCCTCCGTTTCTTTTGACTCGCTGTCTGCGGGGATCGCACGCAAATAATTGGGATTAACCCTGCTAGTAGATGCCTGCACTACTAGGCTCTCAGGAGTAGCGGATTAAGCGAGGAAGGCAAGGTCACCCAGGGAAGATCTGTGGTGTTGTGCCCCATGTCTGATCACAGGTGTACAGGAGCAGGTTTTAGCCCAAGTACCCATTAAGGTGTTTATCAGGGCCTCATAGAACAGCAGCAAAGATTCAGGTGATGTCTTTCTGGGTTGTAAAACTTCCATGAGGACATTGGTTTTCACCTCAACATAAGGTAACTGAAGGCCTAGAATTTAGCTACTTGTCTGATAACTATGGCGAATGAGGCGGACTCTTCTGTAAGAGAAAGTGTCCAGTCCACTGGCTTCTTGTCGATGTAGACAACTGTCATCAACATATGAGCCCAATCTGAAACATTGTTGGAACCCTGGAAGGTGGCTCTTCGTCTTTTAAGTGTCACAGTGAACTGGGTCCAGGTGTCAGAACTGTGCCGGGACGCAACTTTGGCCGAGACAGATTTGGTTCGGAGTCTGCAGAGTTGGGGTTGCTATTGATGTGACAGAAACCAGCAGGGATCGTGGTGCCGGAAATGGTTTCAGGAGCCACTGTTAGAGCCATCCCGACTGGAGGTCTCTGGAGATCTGTGGAGCCCATAGGCACATAAGAAGGAGCCAAGCAGGGTGCCAAAGATCAGAAGCATACCTCAACCTGTTGAGGCGTCACCAACAGCCTGGGAAATTCTGGGTACATGGAGTCAGCTGAGGAACTGACTCCATGATGAGGTACCAGGAGTAAGAGTGTAACAAGGAGTAAGACCACAGAACACCTTGACAATCTAACTACTAAGAATGAGAGTGGCAAGGCTGGGACATGACCTGTCTGGATTTATTGTGCTCCATTTTGGGTTTCTACTTACCTTAAGACTTGGATTGCGATGATGACCCCTCACGGGAACGGCCAGGAAAGCTGGAACAAGTCTGAGTACTGGATTTCGAGTGGGAGTGGACCTTACGTGAATTCCAAAGTGTTCGTCAACATACAGCTAAGCTTCGTCTTCGGGTGTATCAGGGCACACTTGTTGCATGACCTGAACCCAAGCACCAGAGACACACCTTGCTAGAATCGGTCACAGACATCTGCTTGCACCAATACCCGCAAGGTTTAAACCCTATAGTTTTAGGAGTGGACATGTTCCCTTACAAACTGTAGAGAAATGTTGTGAGAAAAAAAATTGTCAACTGATGAGAAAAAGGTAGAACCTATCTCTGGATCAGCAAACAAAGGCATAAGTGTACTTGGGTGGCGCTTATATGAGGCTCCAGCTGTTAATTCCAACGAGAAGTGAGATCAACCCAGAGACACACACCTACACCAACAGGTGTGCTATGCTGAAAAATCTTCCCGAACCAGCATGGTGCTGAGGGATATCTTACAGGTGAGGAATCTGTGGTCAGAAGTATCCATTAGAAAGGTGGATTATGTAGAAAGCCATTGTACAATCAGCAAATACAAGCATTAAATCATGGAAAACAAATTGGAAGAGGTTTGGGAAATTAGAGAATAATTGCCTCAAAATTGATTTGGCCTTCACAATCGGGTTCAAAAGGGACACATAAAGGACAATCTTCTGGCTGTTATTTTAGTTGGTAAAGGCTGGAGGAAAACACAGCTGAACAATGCAACCTACAGGTGGTAAGTGGAAAGAGCAATGTAAATAACAGCGGTCATCAGACAAACTTGCTAATTTCTATCAGAAGCAGGGATAGACTAGGTATAAAGTTCCTAGATAAACTGAATGGGAATACCATAGTTGGGCCATATGACAGCATTACGTTTAGAAATGCTGGGTATGACCAAAACCTCTTCTGTAGTAGGAAATGTGTTAATTTATATGTTAAAACCAAAGGAATTGCTCACAACCATATCTGTTATCAGTGTTGAAGAATCAATCCAAATGTATTTTAAAATAGCAATAACCCTGTGCTCACAAGAACTAATAAGCCTTTGGTGTAGGACAACAGACAATGTTTGAATCCTATGCATATGGGCAATTGTATTGAGAACACACTATGTTGTCTTACCATATTATGTGTACACCCTTTTAATCCTACCCACATCCACCTTTTCCAAGCCCTTCATTGTATACACTCACGAGCCAGAGCGAGGAGGTGGTCGTTTATGCAGGACCCCCCTGCTGCCTTCAACAAATGCAGTTGGAGGCTTGTGGTAGACGGAGGCTAATGTGCCAATGTAACAGATCAGCTCTTCCAGCAGAGTAGGTTCTATAAGATCAGTCTCCTCAGAGATGAGAGGTTTCTCTGCCAGCACAACTTCTTTGGCTGCTACAGGATCTGTGGACAACAAGCGCCAGTAGATGTAACCGCGATCCCTCAGGTCTGGATTATCGGAGTCCTGGCAAGTACAGAGGAATAGATAAAACACAGATCACAGGTTGTAGCAAAATGAACTACCCATTTTTGCCCAGTCATCTTTGATAGATGAGAAAATATTAAATGCATCCTCCTAATACATTAAGTGGGTAACAATCATAATAATAAGTGGGTAACAATCAAAATAATAATAAAACAATATCAATAACAAGAATAATACTAATGAAATGCGTAATATCCCACATCATACAATACTTCAGATATTTCAAAGTACTATAAACAGCATGTTGATGCTACACCTTGCAGGTCCTCGACGGTAACCATTTTACAAGAGCAAATAATATAAACACAACAAAAGCACTTGCACTACAAAAAGAATTCACTGTTTTCAACTTCAAACTGTGATTTGCGGAGTTCATAAATCGAAATAGTGACTACTATATTACAACCTTTAATTTACATTTGAAAATAATCTGTGCCTTAATATGTTAATTGAGAAGGGTTTGGATACTGCAATTTACTGCCACCAACATATCAATAAGTAAGAAAACACTAAATGCCTGTAACAAAGGCTCTTTAGCTCCTGTAACTATTACATCATCATGAGGTACATGTTCTCAGAGCACTTCCTTTTTATTAGCGCAAGCACCAATTTATAATGAGATACATAGGTTGAAGACTTTTTCCCGTCAATGTTCGAAAATATGCACAAAAAGTGATCCTTCCCAGATGAACGCCAGCGCCCATTTTAGGTCCTGCCTAAGGTTGAAGACCTACTGTGGACAGTACCACAATTGCTTATTATTATTATTTTTTTTAGCAGTTTTATTTAGAGCAAACTGAAGCCAAAGGTACTGGAGCGCTTTAAATTAACATCAGTTACATTACACATTAATTTTTGTAGGCATGGGGAGATTAAGTGATCTGCCCAGAATCACATGATGTTGAGCCGACGCAGAGACATGAACCTGGTTCCCCAGGTTGAGTCGGCAGCTCTGGCGGTTGCGCCCCATCCATTAGTGTCGAGCCTGCCAGACAGTGTAAGTTGTCTGGTTGCACAGGACCTACAGTGACCTAACAATGCGATTACAGCCTTCCCACTGCTCATTGTTGGTTAGCTCTCATTTGTTTGCTTCTTATTCAAGGGCTTGCCTTTCCATCTTGTTTTTGTCCATCCCTGGGCATTGCCTCTTTATAATCCGTTGAATGGGCTGATAAGAATCCTTCCACTGCTCACTCTTAGGGAACTAATTATTTTTTCTATTTGTTCCAGCACTCCATCGAAGTGCATGTGTGTTTTTTGTTCTCTCCAGTCTGCTTTTTTCCTTCCTCATATACCCCGACCCTGTGTTTTACTCACACTACACTCATTTACAGTGATGAGACATCACAGACTCGCGTCTCTGGGCTCAGCCCTTGCTAATGTAAAACCCATAAACATTTCACTTCCTGATTAGCCAGAGGCCAGAAAATGTGCCTATACCTTGAAATGCAGCCAGGCTACTGTCAGCTGCATATCCCTCTTACGTTTACACAGAGTGCCAGTGGTGTACCATTTACTCTGCATTGCTGGGAACTGACAAGGTCATTTCAGAGCAGATCATGCTGCAGCAAAGGCACATCCAACAGCATGATATGGAAGGAAAGTCAAGAAATGCTTCAGCCTTGTTTAGTGTGGGAGAAATGCTCCATGCTATCCATGCAACATATGTACCTTTTAACTCGAAGAGGTGCATTAAATGTGTACTGCAAGAAGTTCCATTACATTAAGATGTGCAGCTCGTGTCTGAGATTTTAATTTGTTTCCCCACGTGCTTGCTGTCGGCTTTTTACTGCTTGGTTACTAATTTCTGTGTCTACCATGTATTTGGTTACAAGAGTAATACATGGATGACTATCAGGATCCTTTCCCAATTCTTCCCCCTTGCTTGTAAAGAACACATATTTTGATCGAACTTGAAGCAGCAAACCCTATTTACGTGGTGGCATAGGAATATATTGTTGTATAATCAGGCCTACAGAGCCCAAAGGTGAAATGGAGGAAGCCAGACAAATAAAAAGTATGTAAAAACAATTTGACTTACGTGTACGATTTCTTCTTCCTCTTGCGCCCATTACAAAATGTTTTTAGGTCGAGGGCCTCTTGGAATCATTCCAGACTTCCCATAGACTTCTCCGTGTGGGTCGGACTCCTCCCACACATTCCATTGGCCTTTGCGTGTGGCTTTCAATAATGAAAGCACGCAAATGTTTGTGATTCGAAAACCTGTCTGAAAGCTGCCTCGGCTAGCTGTGCAATCAAAGTGACGCTATGAAGTGCTCGGGGAGGCATTTACTTTCTCTGGATTTTGTTCTGTTGCAAAGAACTTTTGCCACCTGGTCCACATTTAACTGATGGAAACATGTACACTCTTGCGTGTTAAATGGGTCAGTGTTACCTTAGAAAAGAAGTTGTGTAAAACTTTCAAGAAAGACTCAAGTTGTGGGGCCTTTCTACATAAAAAGAAGATGTTATTTGACATTACGTAGATCTAAAGTATTTGACCTCTATTTACGTTATATGTGACAAGCGCTGCATTGTAGGGTGCACTGTAATAAGCAGTGTTGCATTGGCTGCTCTTAAACACTATGAACATATCAACTGTGGTTTTGTGATTGTTTTTTGTGATTGTGTGAGGATGGCAAGCAGCGGCGTCGATTTCGGCGTGGAGCGGCGGCGTCGGGGATACCATGGCGTCGTCGTGAAGCGAGGCGGTGCGGAGTGCGGTGCGAGCAACGGCTCGGTGGCGGCGTCAGTGAGACCAGGGTCGAGATGCAGAGGTGCCTTCAGGACACTGAGTCGGCAGTGGCATTGTAGACGTTGTCGAGTTGCTTTTCTTCTGTTACAGCACAAAACACACAGTCCCCAGTACTGAGGGCAGAAGAGCTTGAAGTCTTTGCCAGTCCTGAGACATCTTGAACAGGGGGCAAGCTGTACCTCAAGCCCTTGGAGAAACTCACAAAAGTAGATTGCAGAATGTTCAGTCCAGTCCTTTCACTGCCCAAGACAGAAGCAGCCACTGCAGGCCAACACAGCAAAGTGGTAGTTCCTCCTCACAGCTTCTCCAGCTCTTCTTCTTGGCAGTCTTCTTGATCCAAAAGAGTTCTAAAGTTCAGGGGTATGGGCCCCAATATTTATATCCCAAAGTCAATTGATCTCTTAGGCAGAGAGTGTTTGTGCCCTGCCAGAACCAGTTCTGCGCTCTCTGGTGTGATTTCCTGGCAGGAGGAGGAGACGGCATTGTCAGAGGCAGACCAGGCCCATTGAGGTGCAAGGAAGTCTACTCCCCCTTCCCCCATTGCAGCCCAGGTCTTTTCAGGTCTTTTCTGCCCCTACCAAGACTATCTTGAGCCATTCCTGCTCCCCAGCCTTCTATCATCCAAAACCCAGACAGGCAATCCACATTCCTGCAGAGGCACACGGGATGAGTGAGCAAGAAAATACCTACTTTCTAAAAGTGGTATTTTCAAACACAGAATGTAAAAATCACCTTCACTAAAAAAATACACTTTAGATTCTGAGTTCAGGCATCCTAAATTTCCTTTCCCTACTTAGATCCCAGGGCCAGTTATGTTTATAGATGTTATAAACAAACTTCCCATTCTGTCCTATGGGGAACAGGTAGCCTTGCAATAGTGAAAAACGAAATGGGCTGTAATTCACTATCAGGATATGCCATATACATATACACTGCACCCTGCCCACAGGGGATCTTGGGCCTACCTTAGGGGGTGACTAACATGTAGAAAAGGGAAGGTTTAGGGCCTGGCAAGTGGAGGCACTTGCCAAGTCGACACAGCAGTTAACAACTGCACGCAGAGTCTGCAATTGCAGGTCTGAGTTGCCTTTTTAGGGCTACTCGCGTGGGTGGCACAATCAGTGCTGCAAGCCTACTGGTAGCATTTGATTTACAGGCCCTGGCACACGGAGTGCACTTTACTAGGGACTAACAAGTAAATCAAATATTCAATCATGGAAACACCAATCCATAACACACTTTACCACAGGAGCACTTGAACTTTACCACTGATCAGCAGTGAGAAAAGTGCTCAGAAACACTACGCCAGCAAAAACAGATTAAAAGCAGGAGGGCAGAAAGCAAAAACTCAAAGGAAACACGCCAAAAGGTGCCAAGTCTAACAAAGAGCCAAACATGATGGGAATCAGAAATAGGCAGGGAACTCACGACTAAAGAATGGGGCGACATTAATTACAGGGAGCTGCACACTGCGGATAACATTGCCAGCATCGAGACCGCTACGAAAATCGCCACCTACTGGTACTATACACCCCACCGGCTTCATAAATATAACCAGTCCAAATCCCTGGAATTCTGGCGACAATGTGGATCCACAGGTACGCTTTTACACATTGCCTGAAACTCAAGACCTACTGGTCGCAGGTGCTCACAGACCTTCCCAGATTTCCTGCTTACATAATATTAGGCCTCCCAAATTCTCTCACCTTCCCCCTCAAGTCCCGACGAGGTAAACAGATCAGCCTAGCCTTGGGTGCGGCCTTACAAAACATTCTTTCCCACAGGGGTACAAGGCAGATCCCTACGCATCTAGGCTGGCTACACTGCCTGTGGTATATACTAGGGATGGAGCGCATCAATCTCTCCTGGTCTAATCAGGGAGCGGCATTTCCAAAACTATGGACTACCATTTCTGACCCTATTGACATCTGAATTTCGGAAACTCACTTGCCCTAAATACCTTCGACTGTTGCAACTGTCCGAGGCCCCGTCTGCTTCCACTTAAGGGTCAACACAGTCGTTCACCCTTTAAAGGGGGAACCTTGGTACCATGTTTCTTCCACTTTCCTTCTCCTTTGGGCACCAGGTCCAGGGGTGGGGGTTTTGGGGAGTTTTGGGTTGTTATGTCACACTGCATGGAGCCCTGTATCAACAGGACCCGAAACGCTAATGCAAGTTTACCTCTTCCTTTTTGTTCTTTTGAAAATGCCATTAAAGAAACTTAAACCATAAAAGACTGACCTATATGTTAATAACACTAGCTTGTCCTACAACCAGAGCTCAGTACGTAGCATAGTTTGTTGTGGTAGGTTTCCATGACTTTCTAGCCCACTTTGTGTACCCGGGTGAGAGGAAATGGCATTTGCAGTATACTACCTACATGAGGCTAGGTGGGAAGCTAACTGTAAAGATGTTCCACTTCCATTTTTTGCATTTTTTATCTCCTTCTTAAAAGTGTAATGCAAAGTTAGTCATTAATTCTACGGATATCAGCAAATCTTTTGAAATATATCACAGCCCAATTTTGCTGCGTGAATCTCCTTGCCCTGAAGTCTCTAATTGGTACAGGGATGGCAATCATTTTAACATACTGTAGGAAAGCACCCCTTTTTGACATAGTCACCCCCACTTTTTGCCTGGTATCTGATGCAATTTCAACAGACATGCACTGGGTTCCTGTTATCCAGGCCTCCAGGTCCAGGTCTCTTTCCCTAAACTGTACAATTGTTCCTCCAATTGGCAATACTTTTAGCACCCCCCTGTAAGCCCCTAGTATATGGTACCCCTGGTACCTAGGGCAAGGAGGCTAAAAAGGGCCCCTAAGGGCTGCAGCATATATTGTGCCACACAAGGGATCCCTCAGCATCACCATCAAAACTGCCATTGCAGGCTGGATGCCATGGCACAGAGAAAATTTAAGCCACAATATAGCACCCTTCCTGTGTGCCATGCCTGCAGACAATGCATGCAGTATAGGTAGGCAACCCCTACAGCAAGCCTTACAGCCCAAAGGCAGGGTGCACTACATGTGTGGACATATCTGCATGAGCAGATATGCCCGAGAGATGTCGAAGTTAATTCTTAGATATCACAAGTGAACAGGGAAGCCATTTTAAGTACATGTGCTGGGCACTGGTAAAAATGAGTTCCCAGACACATGATAGATTCACTGTAATCTAAAGTGTTTGGTATCAAACACTTTGTTTTAATAACCCCACACTGACTCCAGTGGTGGAATTATTAATACATAAACCCAGGCACCTTAGAGGTGCCCCTTGAAAACCTACCAGCCTCTAGTGTCACAGACGGGTTTCTGACCACCTGCAGGCGACAGCCTGTGCTCTCCAAGGGCAGAAACAGTGCCTGCTCTGGCCAAATGTATAGTTAACGCCTCCAAGCAGGATGGCTAAGTAATCAGCATTTCAAGTCAGGAGACTTCAAAGGCCTCTGACACCTTTGAGATTTGACTACGGCTTCCCCAGACAGGGGAAATGCCAACCCTTGCCAGGGGCCCATATGGCATCAGGAAAGGCAGGAAATTAGATATGCAGGGAGGAGTGGTGAACTACCAGGCCAGTCACACCGCTAAGGTGAGCTGTCTGAGGTGTCCCCCTTTAGGAAAATTCTGCAATCACCAAGATCTCTGGGACAGGATTATGCCCACTTCTCACTGGAAGTTGTCATATAGGGGGTGTAGTGACCCAAAGGGTAAGTAGCCCATAGGCTATCATCCTTCACTTCCCGTAAGCCCCTAAATCTAGTATTTAGGGGAGCCGCTGACGCCAGGAGAGCAGATTCTAACGACCTAGGAAGGAGAAGCTCACTAAAGAGCCGTGAAAAGCAAGAACCGAGGAGCAGTACCTTACCTGGCATCAACACTGCTGTCCCCAACAATTGCCCCAAAGACGTCTTGTTCTGCGGCTTCTCTAAAAGCCTGAGAAGACTGCCAGCACTTCAAGAAGCAACCAGCATCACCTGTGGAGTAGCGGAGCTACATCCCTGCACCCTGCTGGCACCCAAGAAGAACCATGAGAACTTTGGACCGCAAAAACTTGACACTGGGGGGGCGTGTCCAAGATGGTGGCGTGATCGGTCGCAGGTCTCCGAGGCTCCCTGCCCGATCCCGCCTAAACGCACCTATTTGCACAGCTTGATCTCCCTGCAGCACGGGAAGTTATTGTGGAGGACAGCGAAACGCGGTGGTGATCCCGCAGCCTTGATCACCCGGTTTGCGGGCCGTTTGGGAAGCTCTGGATGCTGAGGGCGCCTGATCGCGGCCGAGTGTTGGCGGCCGCAGCCGCGAAGCTGAAGTCGGCCGTGCGCTTGCTCGCTGCCCCTACCTCCCCCGGCGATGAGATAAACTGAGCGCCTGGGAGTCTGCCGAGGGGAGCCCACGCCGATATTACCGGGGCTGCGGTCCGGACCGGCGCCCACTCCTGCTGCCGCGACCCGGCCGGTGCGGGGGCGCGGACCGGCCGGGAGTCGCGAAAATCGAGGCACCGGCTTGGGGCCTTCTGCATTGCCGGTCACGGACTTTGGCGTTACCCTGCTAGCGCACCCACACGAAGTCCACCCTTCCAGTGCTGCAGTGTCCCCGTGGGGGGCTGAGCGGAGCTGTGGAGCCACGGAGGGCTACCCTGCATCAGACGCACGAGGAAGGTGAGGAGAGCGGGTGAGAGCGCCACAGCGAGAGCTCGGGGGGCACGATCGGGCTCCCGGCGTGAGGGCCGACCGGGGGCCTGAGGGTCTGATCGCACCACCACCTGTGTTACCGGCCAGCGAGATCTGAGGGGCCCGCGGAGGGGGCACGCAGCTATTTAGAACTGAGGGTCGCTTACACACCTGCCTGGCTACAGCCGCTGCCTCTTTGGGTGCCCGGCGTGGCTGGCCCTGCTGCTTCGCTATTGACTGCTCTGCGTCACCTGCCCTGTGGCCATTACTCACCTGTCCGCTGCCTTGACCCCGGGCACGGTGGACGGTGCGCCACCGCCCATCGGGGAGCTGACATCGAGGCCCGGAATAGCGCGCATCGCTGCTTCCGTGACTCGAGATGGGGCGCGGGCCGGCCGGGGGTCGCGAAAACTGAGACCCCGGCTTTGGGCCTTCTACTCTACCATTGGCGGCCTTCGGCGCGATCCCACCGGAACACCCCTACAGCACAAAAGCGGACCCCGCCAGCTGTGGACCGCTGGGCGTTGGCCGCCCACTGCGGACCGGTCCTCGGAGATGCCCTGGATCGGACCGACCCGACCCTAGGTTCGACGGAAGGAGACGGCACTGCGGTTACTCTGTGATTCCCCCGGGACCCGGAGAGCAGCCTGAGGGGGCGTTGAGCGGGGCCGGAGGGCCGAAACCACTGCAAAGAGCCGCCCCTGAGGTGACAGACTCGGATGGTGAGGAGAGCAGGGGTGGGCGCCGCCGACAGTACTCGGGGGGCACAATCGAGCTCCCGGTGTGGGGCTAACCGGAGAGGCGCGCAGGCCGCGCTACACTTACGCCTGAGAAGCGGGTCTGCACACACACTTGTGGGATCATTGGATGCCCGGGCTCTGCTGCCCCTGCCAAGTAGCGCTAACCACTGCGCTGGTCCCGCCCTGCAGACGCTGGGCTCGGTGACACCGAAGGACTCACAGGAGAGCTGGCCCGGGGATAGCACGACTCCTCTTGCCCTACCACGCCGGCCATCTGCACCCACCTCCGGTCCCTGACGTTCATTGCTCATCAGTCTCAGGAGTTCACCTCGACATGGCGGGACTGAAGTGAAAGAAAGGGAACCAGACACTTCCCGAACTGCTGGCCAAGGCCCAGCCCAAGCCTAGCAAACACCCACCCTCCCCGGCGGCCACGAAAAACTTACCAGTGCCAGAGGAAGACCAGATACCCATCACTAGATACCTCCTTGAGACACTATTTAACTCCCTCAGGGAAGACTTCAAGACCTTGAAGCAGGAAGTGGCGGGCGAGGTCCGAGCGCTTCGGCGAGACGTGGAAGACCTTGGGGAGGGGGGTGGTTGCCGTAGAGGAAGCGGACCAAACCAGAAGCAGCGAAATCGAACAACTCCAACAAGAGGTCCTGCGACTCACTGACCAGCAGCTGGATCTTCAGGCCCACGCAGAAGACCTTGAAAACCGTTCCCGTCGCAACAACATACGGGTTTGGGGGGTCCCTCAGAAAACGGAGGGGACTGACGTCACGGGGTACCTGCAAGACTTATTCAGAAACATTCTGGGGGAGATAGCGGACTTTGTCATCCGTATTGACAGAGCACACAGAGTTGGGCTGCCCCGGCGCGCTACTGCCCCGCCACCGGACATCTTAGCTTTCCTTCCTGATTTCCCGCTAAAAGATCGGATTCTCCGAGAAGCCCGGCGGGCACAGCCCCTTCAATTTCGGGGTCACTCTATAGCCCTATATCAAGATCTGTCGGCCATCACTCTGCAGAAACGAAAGGAATTCAAGAGAGCGACGGATTACCTAAGACAACAAGAAGTCCCCTACTCCTGGGGGCACCCGTTCAGACTAATATTCAAATGGAACGGTAAGCTACACCAACTGCGATTGCTTAAAGACACTTGCACCCTCTTGGGTCTTGACCAGGAAGATGATGAACCCACAGTGAGAGCATCGCAGGGGCCGTCCAGAGGGGAATGGCAACTGGTGGGCCGCAGGCGGTCCCCCCCGCACCGCTTGAAACCGGACGCCTCCATCATCATACAGGAACGAGCTACGGCGATAGCGGAGGTGGGCAAAGATACTTCTCCCCCTGAGTGATTTGTCCTTTCGTTCAGGAGATTATCTATAGCACACACCTTGCCCGTGCGGTGGGGGGGATTCGGGTGGGGGGCCGACATGGCCGCCATCAAATATGACCCATGTACGAAACTTTACCACGGTCCTGAGTGAACTGAAAGGACTGGGACTATACCTTCTCTTGATGGGAACGGGTGAGGGGAGGGGGGAAGGATCCGGGAGGGGGACCGCAGTTGGGGCGTGGGGTTGGTCCTTTGGGGGCGTGGGGGGGAAGAGTTGGGGGGCATGGGGAAGTTCACAAGGGGACTGTTGGGGCGAGGGAAGGGGGTGGGTCAGAGGGGGGGACTCAGTGTGCCAAGGGGTTCTGTGGGACTGTATCGCTTCTTGACTCCGTGTCAGACACACCAGGGATATGTGCTTTTGTTGCTGGTGACAGGTTCGCCGCGCTGTGCTTCTCTATGGCTGATAGCGCGATTGACCTCTTGGGATGGAGCCTAGTTTGAAGGTACTAACCCTCAATGTGAAGGGCCTGAACAACCCAATTAAGCGCAGAGCCGTGCTCTCATACCTGGAAAACTCTGCGGCGGACATCTGCCTCTTACAAGAGACCCACCTCCTACCCAGAGACTGGCACAGGATGCGCTCCCGCGCCTTTCCCCAGCAGATTTTCTCCTCATTCCCCACAAAGAAGGCGGGGGTGGCTATTCTAGTCTCCAAGCGCTTCCGCGGCAGCATAGGCGACAAGGCGGGGGAGGTTAAGGGAGGTTACTAGCACATACCTTCCATTTGGGGTCCCAGCGCTTCACAATTGCCTCCCTCTATGCTCCGAACTCTGGGCAAGAATCTTTTCTGAAAAACGCCATATCCGAATCCCTTCACTCTCCTGCCTCTCTTTTACTCATTTGGGGGGACCTCAACCTAGTAATGGATACGAACGCAGATAGGTCAGGTCACCGCTACGGAGACACTGGCGCCATCACAGCTGCTGGTAGAGACTGGCTGCAGGAGAGGGGGCTGGTAGATCTGTGGAGAGCCACCCATACCAACACATCACACTTCACGTTCTACTCACACGTTCATCACATATACGCCAGACTGGATCACTACCTAGGCTCCGCTGAGCTACTTGCCATTCTTAAAGACGTAAGCATTGTCCCGGCGGCGTTGTCTGATCACGATGCAGTAGAACTGACACTACAAGTCCCTGCGTCCGCCCGGACCCCAGGGACGTGGCGGCTGAGGGAGACCCTCCTGCAGCGCCCAGAGGTCACCGAACAGATCCGCTCCTGCATCACCGATTACCTGACCATTATTGACGTCCCTGGAACCTCGCTGTCCGCCCTATGGGGGGCTTTGAAAGCCGTGGTTCGCGGCGAGCTTATCGCAATCGCGTCGGAGGAAGCCAAAGACCGCAAGGCAAAAAGGGATGACCTCACTGCTCGGGTCTCTGAGCTGGAGAGGGTCCACAGCCGCATAGGTGCCCCACGAATTTGGAGACAGCTTAAAGCTGCCAGGGCCCAGTTAGCCGGCCTAGATACGGATCGTGCTGAATTTGCTGCACTGCGTCTGCGTCACTCATACTACACAGGTGGCAATAAAACGGGCCGCCTACTGGCCAGTGCCCTGAAGGCAAAGATTCAGCGCTCCAAAATCACTAGCCTCACTGACGACAATGGCTTGGCCGTCATGGGTGACTCCCAGGTTGCGGATGCTTTTAGAACATTTTATGCCAACCTATACAAAGCTGACTCGGTCTCACCGGAGGAAGCTCGCACCTACCTAGACTCGGCGAACATCACCGAGCTGTCGCAAGAAAACGCAGACACTCTTGATGCCCCTATCCGCGTAGACGAGGTACTCGCCGCTATTTCTCGCCTTCGCCCTCTTAAATCCCCGGGACCGGATGGCTTCTCTGCCGATTTCAATAAGATCTTCGGTCGTATGCTGGCCCCAATCTTCGCTCGGCTTTTCAACTCCTTCGAGGGTCCAAGCTCTATCCCCTCGGACATGCTAGCAGCCGAGATAGTAGTGCTGCCCAAACCGGGTAAAGAACCCACGCGCTGTTCCACATTTCGGCCTATATCTCTCCTTGACCTGGATTTGAAGATCTTCACAGGGGTCCTGGCGGCGCGTCTGGGCCCTTGCCTGCCCGGGATTCTGGAACCTGACCAATCAGGCTTCGTTCCAAGCCGCCAATGCAGTGACAATACCAAGCGGATACTTCATCTGATAGACAAGGCCCATTTCCAGGGCTCGGACTCTGCGTTACTGGCGATCGACGCGGAGAGAGCGTTCGATCGGGTGGACTGGACCTACCTCCAACAGGTCCTGCGGCGCTTTCGGGTCGGAGATCGATTTCAAGCTTGGATCGCGAGCTGCTACCACCATCCTCAAGCTCGTGTCCGCATGGGCGGTTTACACTCGAACCCTTTTGAAATTCAATGGGGCACAAGGCAAGGGTGCCCTTTATCGCCCCTCTTATTTGCCCTGTATGTAGAACCTCTGGCACAAAAAATCCGCGATAATCCTGCCATTCACGGCATGTCCTTTGGCCGGGAACCTCATGTGATAGGCCTATACGCCGATGATATCCTAGCCACTCTGGACCGTCCGGAGTGCTCAATTCCCGCTTTTTTGGAGGAGCTGGAATCCTTTGGGGTTGTCTCCGGGTTTAAGATTAATAAAGGGAAATCCCTCATCCTGCCTCTGGGTAGCAATGCCCAACCACAACCGCCTATACCCGCTTACGGGGGGGGGGGGACTGTCGTCGGCCACGCGCCTCCCATACCTGGGCGTTACTCTCTCCGCATTCACGGAATATACGATGACTCAACTATGCAGCTTCTCCTCACAGATCCAATCGGACCTCACGCGCTGGTCCAGGCAACCTCTCTCTCTGCTGGGACGCATCGCGGCAGTAAAGATGTCAGCTCTGCCGAAAATACTGTACATTTTCCAGACTCTCCCGGTGCTCCCACCGGTTGGCACCATCGCGACTCTACAGGAGGCCTTCCACCATTTCATATGGGGGGGCAAGCGAGCGCGCCTCCACAGACGACTGTCCTATAGATGCGCAGACGAGGGGGGCCTGGGGATCCCCAACCTTTTCCAATACTTTCAGGCTGCACAGCTTCGATACCTAGTGGAATGGTTCAGACCAGAGTCCGAGAAACGCTGGCTCTTTCAAGATAGGGCAATGGCCCGCACATCCCTTTGGAAAATCCCATCATGCCCCGGCGGCATAGACCGCGCTATCTCTTGCGATCCCCCATCACTCGCACTATCATGCGGGTCTGGGATACGGTGGCGATCAAAAGAGGGCTTACCACTTTCCCATCTCCACTCACCCCCGTTCTGGACAATCCTGACTTCCCACCTGGCAACCACCCTCGGGCGTTTTGCAATGGCGAGATGTCAGCCACCTCTCTGCCGGCCATTTCTTTGACTTGCACGGATTCCTTACCCTATCTGATATAATCCAGGGTTACGATGTCGCCTCCCCACACTTATTTCAATATTTCCAAATCAGACACTGGCTCACGCACCCGGATGTAGCCCCCCTCGTTGGCAGGCCCATGACAGTCTTTGAAAAGTGGCTCGTGACGAAGGATTCAGACAAACACCTTATCACAGACCTTTACAAGATGCTCACACCCCCCGCCCCTTCAGGCAAGACAGCAGGTCAAAAACGATGGGAGACGGAACTAGGGCGAACCCTTTCACCCAAGGAATGGAGTGCCGTGTACTACAGAGCATCTCACACCACTCGAAACACCGCAGGTAGGGAAGCGGCGACGAAGTTAGCTATATACTGGCACCTTACCCCAGCCCGGCTCCATAAAAGTAACCCCACACGCAGTGCGCTCTGCTGGAGAGGGTGTGGGGAACATGGCACCTTGACTCACCTCCTCTGGGAATGCAGGGAAGTCCAGGAATACTGGAAGTCAGTCCTGGAAGACATAGACTCAACATTTGACACTGAAGTCCCTAGATTCCCGGCTTACACCATCCTGGGTCTGCCCAACGCACTCACTTTCCCCTTGAAATCCCCCAGAGGCCGCCAGATGGGGATTGCCATGCAGGCAGCTACACAACACATTCTGTCCCTTTGGGGCTCTAACACCAAGCCCACTCACACGGGGTGGTTGCATAAAATATGGTTTACTTTGGGCATGGAACGCATCCAGGCTACGCTCACAAACTCCACAGCCGCTTATCGGAAGACATGGCTTCCGCTGCTGTCTCTGCTATCCAGGGAATTCAACGAGGTCACATGTCCCAGATACCTCCGCATATTGCGACTCACAGTGCATGCACATGAATCCCCAAGCTCATCTGGGTGATTGCGCCCTCTGCTACACGATCATAGCTATGTTAGTTTCACGGATCTGGCACACTGGGTGGGGTGGGAAAGGGGGGGAGGGGGTTAGGGCGGGAATTTAGGTTTGGGTTTTTACTTCTGCAATTCCAATCCCTCATCACAAGTGACAATTGCAAGCTGGGCATTACATCATGGTCGGTTCGAGCATCACCTGAAGCTTGTTTGCCTTGCAGTATATCCCTGTACCTATTTGCCTCAATGACTTATCTTGTCTGCTTTGCCTCTTATGCGCTGTAATGTCTATTGCTCCCTTTGAAATCAATAAAATCAAATTTAAAATTAAAAACTTGACACTGGAAAGCACCACTGCACTTGTGCCCCCCAGCCACAGTTGAAATGGGCCGCCAGTGAGGTCCGGAGGCCCTCCAGAGTTGAACCCCACTTTGAGTTTGCCCAGACTGGACTTCTAGTCACCGCCTGCAGCCTCTCTGTGCAGGCCTCCTGAACAATAAGTGTCCCCAGCAGCACAGACCCGACGCCTAACGCCACCACGGCACCCAGGCCCTACAGCCCAAGCAGAAGTGGACCAACGGTGTCCCCATGTGCTCGAGCGCCTCAAGGACCGAGGCACCCTGTGGGTTCAACCATTCAACTAGACTTGTCTACCCCTCCCAACCCCCCCCCCCCCCCTCCCCAGCCCAAGTGTCAAATCTTGCAGCTTGTTTTTCCCAGGACCGTTTTCCCATTAAAACCAACAGGGCACCCTAAGCCGTAAAGCATCTATGCACTCAGACGCCTTAGAGCCTACCGATGTGACCTATTGGTGCTGCCTAGGATCCTGCCCCATACTTACCTTAACTCCATAATATTGGTCATGTAAGTCGCTGTTGACTACCTATATGCAGTATGTGTTTCTCTTCATAAGATAACATTACCACATTACAGACAATAACAGTATATTTACCTGTTTTCTTCAAAATTGCTATTTTAAAAAGTGCTGATCTTATAATGAAGTTCTTGATGTCTAAAAATATATAAAAATACGTATGTGCTATTTTTCTACATTGGTGGGGATCGCCTTATTGAGTGTGTGTATAATTTTTTGCATGTGTATCCAACAACTTATCCAACGGATTATTATATTTTAAATGCTGACAGATCCTCAGACAAAAGAGGTGATGGAGTTGCTGCCATTATTCATAATACTCATAAGTTTTCCCTATTACCGCCCCTTGTTCTTATAGGTTCAGAGAATATTGTTTTTAAAACGGACACCGACAGTGGAACACTGTTAATGGTCCTAATATATCGATCCCCTAAATCTATGTCCACTTTTGCTGCTATACTTGCAGAACAACTAGCTTCCCTTGTAACGAATCACGCCAAAATTGTTTTGCTGGGTGATTTTAATTTTTGGTTTGATGCTACTGACTTGGATGCTCAGGCAGCAGAACTTAAGGACTTACTTTTGGATCTGAATTTAATACAACAGATTCATTTGCCTACTCATGAAAAAGGGCACAGCCTAGACCAAATATGGTCTCAGAATATCCCCCTCTCCATCTCCTCTATAACTCCTTGTATCTGGTCAGACCATTTTCTTATACATTTTACACTTATCATTGAGAAGGGCAAAAAGCAGTTATTTCTAACAGGTGGGAAAATTAGAACATGGAAGGACATAGACACATCAGCCTTTTTGGACACATTGGCTTCGTCCCTCCCTCCTATGACCAAAGACATCGATGCTACTGAAGAAGCCTTTTCAAATTGGTTACGTCAGGCAGCTGACGTCTACGCTCCTTGCATAAACTTTTCCCGCTCCCGCCCTAATGACGCACATAAGTGGTTTACTCCACATTTGAAGAATCTAAAACTGGAAGTGCGTCAAAAAGAGAGGAAGTGGAGAAATGGGTATTTAACACAAGATAAAGTTAACTACTGCAAGGCCCGTAAAGATTACCAAAAACTTGTCCTAAAACAAAAAACGGACTATTTTTCTGAAAAGATTCTGAATTCTCAAAATAAGATGAAAGATCTGTTCAATATTGTGAATGATCTTAGCAGTAGTGATAGAACTGCTCCACTGGTCACCCCCACCCAGGATCTCTGTAATTCACTGAATGCTTTTTTCTTCAACAAAATTAGCACTATAAAACAGAGCATCTCAAATTCCCTATCTCCCCCTCCTTGGGATGATGTTTACTATGATCCTCTCACGTTAGAAACTTTACCCCCTATTGATGAAAAGACTTTGTCTGACCTTTTTGCAAGGGTTAAATCTGGCTCACCTGATGATACCTGTCCTCCGCATATCATGAGAGAGGTGGGGGCAGCTATTCCAGAGGGCGTGCTCCCTTTGTTAAATGGATCACTTTCACAGGGTAAAGTCCCTAGCTGCCTTAAGAAGGCCTTGCTTATTCCTCTGATCAAGAAAGTAGGAGCAGATCCGCTTGATCCGTTAAACTACAGACCCATACCATTGTTACCTTATACATCTAAATTATTGGAAGCCTACGTCTCTGCAAACGTGTCTAATTTCATAGAACAAACGGAATACCTTGAACCCAATCAGGCAGGCTTCCGTTCGTGTCATTCAACGGAAGCTGTAATATTGGCGGTACAAAATACTTTAAGGCGGAATGCTGATAAAGGCATCCACCAGGCCCTGGTACTCCTTGACCTTTCGGCAGCGTTCGACACGGTTGACTATTCCATTCTGGTCAACCGTGTCGAACAAGCCGGCCTTAGGGGGCCCACTTTGAGCTGGATTAGTTCCTTTATCACAGGCCGCACGCAATTAGTAAGGCTGGGCCCGTTTACAGCCCCCACTATTTCCACCACATGTGGAGTACCCCAAGGCTCATCTTTATCACCTTTACTTTTTAATTTGTACCTTCGCCCACTACTGTACTCCCTAAGAAATGCTAAAGTTACCATCTATAACTACGCGGACGACCTACAACTCATCTTTCCTCTGAATACCAAGGACTCTGTGGTAGAATTTCATAACACCATGACACACATTCAGGGCTGGATGAGTCTTAATCATCTGAAACTTAACCCAGGCAAGACTGAATTGGTCTTGCCTGGGCATAGTGAATTAAGTTGGAGTCCATGCTTCTGGCCATCTAGCATGGGTGCCCCACCTATGAGATCGTCCTGGGTCAAAAGCTTAGGAGTAACATTAAGTGAGGATCTTTCTTTGAAAAGACAAGTAGGTACTGTAGTGTCTGCTAGCTTTTTTCAACTTAAGAAAATAAGGAAAATAGCTCACTTTCTTACGCAGGCTGCTCTCACTCAGGTCATCATTGCCCTCGTCCTGTCTCGACTGGATTTCTCAAATAGTCTCTACTTGGGACTTCCAGCGGGCGTTCAAAAAAGACTTCAGCTGGTCCAAAATCAAGCCGCTAGACTTATTCTTAGACTTACAAAGTGGCAATCTATTAGACCTGGTTTGAAACAATTGCATTGGTTACCTGTTGCGCCGCGAATTGCATTTAAAACTGGGTGTATTATTTTTAAATCCTTACAAAATACAGGCCCGAAGTTCATAAAAGATCTTGTTTCTAGATACAACCCATCATTAAATGAATATGCTACTTACCAGTATGCATCTGTTCTTGGCATGTAGGGCTGCTAACATTCATATCTGTAGCATAGATCGCCGCCTAGTGTTGGGTCCGGATGATTGCACATTGTTGTCCTGGAAGAGTCTTCGAAGTATCACGAGATAGGTGGCTCCTCCCCTGGACTACAGTGCGCATGGGCATCGACTCCATCCCCAGATTGTTTTTAGCCATTGTGGCAAAGATGGAGTTTAACAGTGAAAGTGATGGCCATGCTAGAGATTAAATGCAAGAAAAGTCTGCAGCCGCTACGGGCGCCGGGGAGGAGGGTGGGCGATATGAATGTTAGCAGCCCTACATGCCAAGAACAGATGCATACTGGTAAGTAGCATATTCAGTTCGAGGCATGTGGGCTGCTAAATTCATATCTGTAGCATAGAATACATAGCAGTCCCTCCATTAACGGCGGCCGCCCGTGCCAGCTGCAGAAGTCTGAAAAAGTGTTTTAAGAACAGCCTGTCCTACAGCCGCCTGCTGTTTGGAATGCACATCTACACAGTAATGTTTGGTAAACGTATGTGGTGTAGACCATGTGGCTGCCCTACAAATGTCTTCCAAAGGAATGTTACCCAGGAATGCCATGGAGGCCCCCAACTTGCGTGTGGAGTGTGCTCTGGGGGGGACGGTTAAAGTGCGCTTAGCCTTCTGATAGCAAATCTGAATACACTTAACGATCCACCTGGCTATTCCTGCTTTGGAAATGGGGTTGCCTTTATGCTGGGCTGCGAAGGCAACAGAGAGTTGCTGTGTCTTTCTAAAAGGTTGTGTTCTGTCAATGTAGTGCATAAGCGCTCTTTTGACATCAAGCGTATGGAGCATCCTTTCCGCTACCGTTTCTGGGTTGGGAAAGAATGCGGGCAGTTCGATTGTTTGATTGACATGAAACTGCGACACCACCTTAGGGAGAAATTTGGGGTTAGTGCGCAGCACCACCCTGTTTGAATGAATTTGTATAAATGGCTCTTGAATGGTGAGCGCCTGTAGCTCACTAACACGTCTTAGAGACGTTATGGCAATGAGAAAAGCCACTTTCCATGTGAGGAACTGAAGCTCACATGAATGTAGAGGTTCAAATGGGGGACCCATCAATCTGGTGAGCACCACATTGAGGTTCCACACAGGAGCTGGCGGGGTCCTGGGAGGGATGACCCGCTTCTGCCCTTCCAGGAATGCTTTAATGGCAGGCACCCTGAAGACAGAGAGATGCTGCCTGTTTTGGAGATAAGCCGCTATGGCGGATAAGTGTATCCGAATGGAAGCGTATGCTAGATTGCATTTGTAAAGATGCAACAGATAGCAGATGATATTAGGAATGGATGCATCGAGCGGGTTGATAGCGTGCTCGGTACAGTAGATGACAAACCGCTTCCATTTTGCTGCATAGCAAGCTCTGGTAGTGGGCTTCCTTGCCTACCGGATGATGTCCATGCATTCAGGGGGCAAATCAAGGTAGCCAAACTCTAAGACCTCAGGAGCCAGATCGCCAGATTGAGCTGGTGCGGATCCGGGTGCTGAATGTCGCCACGGTTCTGCGTTAAGAGCCGGGGTGTGAGGTGCAGTCTTTGATGCGGTACCACGGATAGTTTGAGGAACGTGGTGTACCACGGTTGTCGCACCCACGTTGGAGCAACTAGGATGAGCGTCAGCGAGTGTTGCTTTAGCTTTCTTGCCACCAGCGGAATGAGAGGCGCTGGGGGAAAAGCGTACGCAAATCTGCCTGACCAGTTCATCCATATCGCATTGCCCTGCGATAGTGGGTGAGGGAACCTGGCGGCAAAGCTTTGGCATTTTGCGTTTTCCTCCGTGGCAAACAGGTCTATCTCTGGATGACCCCACTGCTGGAAGTACGGGCGGAGTACTGATGGATGTAACTCCCACTCGTGCATCTGGTGGCTGTACCTGCTGAGCAGATCCGCCATCTGATTGTCCGTGCCCGGGAGGTGTTCTGCCATGAGGAAGATGTTCCTCTGAATGGCCCACTTCCACATGCTCTGAGCCAGATGAGACAACTGTGGAGAGTGCGTAGCTCCCTGCTTTTGAATGTAGTACATGGCTGTCATGTTGTCCGTCCGGATCAACACGACTTTGTTGCACAGATGTACTTTGAAGGACTTGAGTGCCATGAAGATTGCCATCAGCTCCAAGTAGTTGATGTGCATCTTCCTTTGTTGCGTTGTCCATAGTCCCTGCACCGTATAGTGGAGCACATGAGCCCCCCATCCCTGGAGAGATGCGTCCGTTGTTAGTGTAATCTGTGGCACAGGCTCCTGGAACGGTCGTCCCTTGCAAAGGTTGTGTGGATTCCACCAATGCAGAGAGCTGTATGCCCGACCCGTCACCAACACTAGGTCGTTTAGCTGTCCTTGAGCCTGAGTCCACTGATGCGCTAAGCATTCTGGGAGCGGACGCATATGGAGTCTCGCGTGCGGGACTATGAAGATGCAGGAGGCCATCATGCCTATCAACTGCATGAACACTCTGGGAGTGAGTGTTGCGGTCTGAACTTTTGGATCAGCGCCTGGATGTTGTCGATCCTCGCTGGGTTTGGCTGAGCTGTGGCAGCCAGAGTATTGATCGTCGCGCCTAAATACTGCCGCACATGGGCCGGCTGAAGGTGTGACTTCGGGTAGTTCAGTGTAATATCCTAGACTGTGCAGGAGGTGAATGGTGTGGGACATGTCTGCGGCGCACTGCTGGGCTGACTTTGCCTGCACGAGCCAGTCGTCCAGATAAGGGTAGACATGTATACCCTGTCTCCGGAGGTGTGCCGCCACTGTCGCCAGACATTTTGTGAACACTCTGGGAGCAGTGGTTACTCCGAAGGGGAGTACCTTGAACTGGTAATGCCTGTTTTGGATGGTGAACCTGAGGTACTTTCTGTGGGATGGGTGGAGTGGTATGTGAAAGTAAGCATCCTTGAGGTCCAAGGTTGCGAGGAAGTCTCCCTGTTGTAACAAGGGAAGAACCTGCTGCAGTGTCAACATGTGGAAGTGTTCTGAAAGAATGTACTGGTTCAAGGGGCGTAGGTCTAGAATCGGTCTGAGTGAGCCGTCCTTTTTTGGGATTAAGAAGTACAGGGAATAAACCCCTGTGCCTTCTTCCTCCACTGGCACGAGCTCTATTGCGCCTTTTTGCAGCATCACCAGAACCTCCTGCTGCAATAAGTGCAAGTGCTCTGCTGACATAGGACGGTGTTTTGGGGGCATGGGTGGTGGGGTGGATGTCAGTTCTAAACAATAGCCAAACTGGATAAGTTTCCTGACCCACCTGTCTGTGGTGATGGACTTCCAGACGGGCAGGAACTGCTGGAGTCTCCCCCCGACAGGTGTTGGATGGTCGGGGGGCAGTGACAGGAAGTCACGGTTTGTTGGCGGCAGAGGAACGGGAACTGTTGTTGCCTCTGCCTCTACCCTTGGCACTGTTTCCTCTGTATCCACCTCTGCCCCGCTTGCTGTAGGAGGATTGCGCACCACTTTTATTGAATGGCGTCTGCTGCGACATGTGCCCTCTGTTAACACCTCGATTGCCTGAGCGACGAAAAGTGTTCCCTCTAAATTGTTGTGACTGGAGAGCTCCCATGGACTTGGCAGTCTCGGTATCTTTTTTGATCTTCTCCAGGGTGGTGTCCACCTCTGGGCCAAACAACCTGTCTGGATTAACGGGTTGGTTGAGGATAGTAGTTTGTATCTCTGGCTTGAATCCCGAGATGCGGAGCCATGCCCGACGCCTCAACATCACACTAGTGTTGATCGCTCTCGCTGCTGTGTCCGCAACATCTAGCGCACACTTTATAGCAGCGTTGGAGATGAGCTTCCCCTCCTGGATAAGCATTTCAGCTGCCTCTTTAAACTGGTCTGGGAGGTGTTGTAACAGCTGCTCTAGGGTGTCGTAGTGTGCCCTATCGTATCTGGCCAACTGAGCTTGCGTGTTTGAGATGCGCCATATGTTGGCTGCCTGAGATGCTACCCGCTTCCCAGATGGCTCCAGCACTTTTGACTCTTTGTCTGGGGGGAGGAGCTTCACCCGTCGTTTGGGAGTTTGCCCTCTTGCGGGCATTAGAGACCACCAAAGAGTCCAAAGGCAACTGGCCCCTTATGTAAGTGGGGTCGCCAGGTGCCGGTCTGTATTTCTTCTCAATGTGTGGGTTTACAACCCGAGATCTTGTGGGTTCCTTGAAAATGTCTGCCGCATGCTTAAGGACCCCTTTCAACATTGGGAGAGTCTTGACAGTTTTTTCAGCAGTAGAGAAAGTGTCAAAAAGGAAGTCCACCTCCATGGGGTCAGCATGCATCTCCACCTTATGGTTTGTAGCTGCCCTTTCAATTAAGGCATTAAATGCCGCAGAGTCCTCAGTGGGAGACGGCTTCACGTTATAAACCTGAGGATCCTGGACCGTTTGCTGGTCCCCTTGATCACCAGAGTCCATCCATGAGTCCTGTTGCTCATCAGGCTCTGTATGAGCAGGAAAATTGTACTCCTCATCTTGCTCCCCTCCATCCCCATCAGAGTATGTGGGTGAAGGTGTTGCACTCCTCCTATGCTAAGGAAGAATCTGCTCCACCAGAACCGGTGTTTCTGCTGCAGGCTTCTTACGTTTCAGAGGAATGGGAAACGACTGCAAAGGTTGTGAAGTAATCTTCCTCTTGTATAGCGTGAGTTTCCCGGTGTCTGCATCGATGAAATGCTCCGACCGTTCTTCAACCAAAGGGTGTCGATGACCCACAGTCCCAGCCGGGTGAGTGGACGTCGACACAGTGTCCTTGGGCACCGACCGCGGTGCAAAGGCCTTTGGCGCCACCTTAGGCGGCAACGTGTAGAGGAGCGGTGCCGATGTGGTCTTCGGTGTGTCTGCCGGCTTCGGTGCGGAAGGAGTCTTCGGTTCCGATGCCAAAGCCTTGTCCTTAAGGCGCTTGAGAGAGTCCGAGACCTGCTTCGTAAAGGAAGCGGACGGCTTCGTCGATCCGACCGATGTCCTCGGTCCGCCCCCAGGGGAAGACCCGAGCGTGGATGACTTGTGCTTGTCCGTTCGAGGCGCAGGAGCACCCTTGACTGGTGCGCCACGATCACCGTCCACAGCTGCAGACGTCGATGCCGACGGCTTCGGATCGACGGGTTTCCCTTTAGGAGTAACGACCCCAGACTTTGGCTCCGCGCCCTTCACCGACTTCGCGTCAACCGGCCCCTTGGTCTTCGGCGCGACAGACTGTCCCGATGTAGGCTCGACAGCCTTCTTGGACGTCGGCTTGTCTACCTTGGTTGACACCGGCTCGACGGGCTTCTTTGAGCTTGGCTCCTTAACCACCTTCGGCACCGTTGCCTGCTCGCCAACGTGCATCGGTTTGGAGGCCCCCGAAGACGACGGCGTCGGTACCGGAGCAGACGTCTTCGGTTTCGATGTCGTGTCGGCCATTTTTGTTTTCATCGATACCGAGGGTTTCAGTTTTGGTTTCGATTTCAGTAATGGCGGCTCCGCGGAGGTGTCCGTAGCCGGGCCGGGAAGGCGGGGCCGTGGATCGAGGTGTAAGGTCTTGGGTAAGGCCGCGTGGCGATCCCGTGACCTGAGCCTTAGTAAGAGTACAAACGGGGCATAGCTCTTCCTCCGAGCTATCTTCCATGGCCCCATATGCTTCGTCGTCGTCCCCTACCTTCTCGACGAGTTCCTCAATGTCTTGACTGTGGATGTCCGCTTCGTCGTCGGACTCGACCTCCACCGGGGTAGGGGAAATCTGCAGGTGACGCACTTGCTCGTCAACCGCGGGGTCGTCAAAGATGTCCACCGGTGCCGGAGCCGATCGCTGGGCCTCAAGGCACGCCGAAGCTTGATCGTCTTCTTCGATCGAAATCTTGAACAGGCCATACAGTTGGTCTCGTCGTGGTCCGGCGACAGGCACTTGTTGCACACAGGATGGACGTCTATGTGTGGGTACTTGGATCCACACACGGGACTTTTCTTGAATGGACTCCGCTCCATGCCGTCGAAGTCTTGCTGCGTCGACTAGGCCCCGATCACCGAAGAGTCACACGACCCCCCGGATATCCGACTCCACGAGCTGGAAGATAGACGGGACCGAACGCGAACAATACCGACGGTGCAAAGAAGGCCTTTTGGCCTCGAAAAAGTTCTATCACGATTCCGAACAGGAGACGTCGAAATCACATCCGAACCCAATGGCGGAAAAAAACAATCTGGGGATGGAGTCGATGCCCATGCGCACTGTAGTCCAGGGGAGGAGCCACCTTTCTCGTGATACTTCGAAGACTCTTCCAGGACAACAATGTGCAATCATCCGGACCCAACACTAGGCGGCGATCTATGCTACAGATATGAATTTAGCAGCCCACATGCCTCGAACTCTTCGTTCTGCTCAAAAATCTTTATTGATTGTTCCATCTTTTAAAAAGAAACATCTTGGTGGCTGCTGCTTTGACCATCTTGCAGCCACCTTCTGGAATTCGCTTCCTTTGCATTTGAAATTAAGCGGAGACCTTCTCAGCTTCAGACACTCTCTTAAAACCTGGTTGTTTATGCGGGCCTACTGTTGAGTTGTATTTTACTTTATATCTGTGTTGTGTTCCTTTCGAGAGAGCCATGAAGCCCCTGGGCGTACGAGCGCTTAACAAATATATATTACCATTACATAACATAACAAATGTCTCCTCCTTGATCAGCCTGAGGCTGCTCGACTGAAAAAAATGAGTTTTCCCTCTTCAACCCAGGAAGGACCGGGAAATATCACAATCAAAAAAGAAGAAATTCCTTCCTGCGTAATATAACTTCAGAGCAATAATGTTGCTAGCAAACAATAACATTTAATCTAAACAATTTTTCTTCCGCCTCATCCTATATTGTATTTAGACCACAATAAAACATAAAATGTATCTAAAGAATTTTTTTTATTATAAAAAAGGTTTATCTTCACATGCTTAGTATAAACACTTCATCACAAAAATAAAAGATCATATAATATATATCAAGACAACAATGTGCATATATTTACTAGACATAATACATGATTCGTAGTACATAAAACATATTCAATTAAAAACAGTTTGTCGACGCGTTACGGTGCTTCGATGTTTGGAACACCTTCCTCAGGACTAAGTTAAAACATCTTCTTTCTAAAAATAGATACATAGCATATATTAGTATACATTGTGTGTGGAGAATTCTTTTTTTTAATATATAGATACTATTTAATGAGCTAACGAGGACAGGAGATTTTGAAGGATCTTACATTTGTAGTGATGCTACTTCGCGGTACCAATTTAAATCCGGGGTTTGAAGTAATGGTAGGTACTCCCCTTAACTCAGCTGTAGCGTCAGAGAATCTATGTATAAAATAAACTCATTTTACTATTGAATAAATTGGAATCAATGATTTTGTAAACAAAGTTTCTAACATTCTTGCTTACATGATGGTTTGTGCAGGACCCTTAGAATCAGTAAAACCACTTCGATTTTCTTCCAATTTAATTGTTTCCGTTTATTTATTTTGGTCCGTCTTAGTCCTTTATTCCTTCTGGACTTGCACGAAGATCTACCCTCTTCATTAATTTGAGGTGATCAGCAACGTCTAAATGGACAACAGATAATATCAACAGAGATATTGGGTACATATATATACATGCACTCTCAATTTCATTGGTGAATGTATTCATTTAATATTGGTTAGGAAGGGCATAAATAGATTCCCTTCTCACACGTTTGATATTTGGTAGAACCCATTTTTATGTGGTATGGATCGTTTTATTGACGTAACCATTACGTAATCATGTAAGCAAGAATGTTAGAAACTTTGTTTACAAAATCATTGATTCCAATTTATTCAATAGTAAAATGAGTTTATTTTATACATAGATTCTCTGACGCTACAGCTGAGTTAAGGGGAGTACCTACCATTACTTCAAACCCCGGATTTAAATTGGTACCGCGAAGTAGCATCGCTACAAATGTAAGATCCTTCAAAATCTCCTGTCCTCGTTAGCTCATTAAATAGTATCTATATATTAAAAAAAAAGAATTCTCCACACACAATGTATACTAATATATGCTATGTATCTATTTTTAGAAAGAAGATGTTTTAACTTAGTCCTGAGGAAGGTGTTCCAAACATCGAAGCACCGAAACGCGTCGACAAACTGTTTTTAATTGAATATGTTTTATGTACTACGAATCATGTATTATGTCTAGTAAATATATGCACATTGTTGTCTTGATATATATTATATGATCTTTTATTTTTGTGATGAAGTGTTTATACTAAGCATGTGAAGATAAACCTTTTTTATAATAAAAAAATTCTTTAGATACATTTTATGTTTTATTGTGGTCTAAATACAATATAGGATGAGGCGGGAGAAAAATTGTTTAGATTAAATGTTATTGTTTGCTAGCAACATTATTGCTCTGAAGTTATATTACGCAGGAAGGAATTTCTTCTTTTTTGATTGTGAGGCTGCTCGACTACACTACCATAAAATGAGCACCTTGGGATTGTTAAAACAAGCCCAGTCCATTCATAAGGGATACTATAAGGGATACCTGGACTATCTATGCAATATACCTCTTTTTAGTATACTACATAAAGAGCCAGCTTCCAACACATACATATTTTTACCACTTTATGTGTTTGTTCTCCCATCACATCCAGTTGTCATATCCAACTCCACACGGTTGACCACCCACCACCCAGACCTCCTCCAACTGGAGACAGAAGGAGAACCTATCTTCCTGAAGACAATATGAAGGATACCACCATGATTTTAGAGTGATGCATTCATGACACCAAGACCAAATCTTCAGGTGGTAGAAGGCAAAAGCCTCCACTCTGACAAGAAGCATAACACTCGTGCTAGATGTGGCACCTGAATTATGAAGCACTAGAGTATCATGGAAGCAAAGCAAATATTTATTTTGGTTTGCCAATCATCTTTACTCTTCCCCGTAAGGACTGGCAATCCAAAATATATTAAAATTAGAATGTCTCTTGATCAAGCCTGAATCAACATGTACTTGCATTTTGTGACTCTAGAAAAATGATTGTCCACTCTGTAAGCTAGTGTTGAAGCCAGGGTGTCATGGGCCATGCAAGCAGGGAAAATGCTACACCTTTAGTTGAGTAGGAGGGTAGGAAAAAGACATAAGCTGCCTGACATTGGCCAAGCACACCTGACCCCTGTGCAACTTCACATGCTGCACTAATGATAGCGATGCCTCTGCCAGAATAAAAGCAAGTAATCAAAACATTCAGGAACCTTGTAGAAGCCAACTGGAACCCTCAAAAGGGAATTCGACAAGCAACCTGAAAACCAGAACCCCATGCTGCCATAGCCCTTAGCACCTACCTAAAGAGAAGGCTAGAAGCTCGCGCACAAATGGCCTTGCTTTCACACTGGGATTTTAATGCCAGTTGCACAAAATGGATGTTTCTGAACAAGACAATTGATCGGGTCATTTATAGCAAAGCACAAATACAAGAATAAGCTGAAGTGTATTTTTTAGCCCATTCTAATGTCTGGGTTTGATAGAGCGGGTACCAAACAGACATACTTGCTTATAATACACCCTCCACCCGCCTTAGCACCTTGAAACCCTTTTGGGTGAGTAGCTGCGCTCTATAACACCAATGATTGATTGATTGAGAGTGTGTTTGGGGTCTGCCCGATCAATCCAATATTCTTTTTTCAACCACCCTATTTCAGCCATTGGCTTGCAACTTCTCAACTAAGAATTGGGTCAGCCCAGTGGAGTATTCATCTGACACCTGTAACTAGGGACTGTTTGGCAGTATCCTTCAGCTTCCAGTCTAGTGCTTCCATTGAAGGAATAATTTACAACTATTGCCCTCTTGGGCCACTGCTGCTGGCTCCCTCCTATTTGTCTAGCTTTGTTTACTCTTGCCCCTCGTTCCTTCCAGGGTACTTTTTGTTCTCCTGCCCACTACCCTGTTGTACCCTCCTATAACCAGTTAGTTCTTCCCCTTTACATTCAACATCCACCTCTCATATCACCCTCTCCCTCATTCCTCCTTCCCCCCTGCTTTACCCAGGCCCCTTGTACCTCCGTCTTCTGTGTGCTCCTGGTTTCCATTGTCGCCCTTACGGCCTCTGGGCTTCTTAAAAATGCGGCTGGGAATCAATATTTTTTTTCATAGAAAAAAAGGTGTCGTCAATTTTCCTTGCCTTTCAATACTACCCTCTTTTTAGGTTACGCTTGCAGCACCGTTTAGCAAGGTGTTGGTGAAAGATCTGTTGTGGATCATGCCAAACAATTACTATGGGCTTAATGCCAACCAATTACTTACCACTGCTTGGCTTTCTCTCATTTGCTTGCTTCTTTTCAATTGCTTTCCTTCCTCTCTTCGTGTTTGTTCCATTCCTAGAGGGTAACTTATTTACCACCTTTCTGAATTGATGACTTGTATCTTTCCCTAGGCTCACATTAATGAAACTACTTTTTATGTATGCACTCGAAAAGAGTCTATGTGTTTTCTTGCTCTCTCTCTCTCTTGTGTGCCCACCCTCTCAAGGAGAATATGTGCTGCTCCCCTCTCCCTTCCACTGCAGCCCGCCCATTTTGAGACCCTATCCTGGATTTTTTGTTTGCTTTTATAAAAATATTTTTTCCTACCACTGACCCACCTCAACCGCCTCCCTTGCTCCCACACCCACTTCGCTTTCCTCCCATTCCTGTACTGACTTCTCCTCTACTCTCTCCTCCGTTTCTTCCCCACCCTTACAGCACTATTTCTTTTCAATTTCCCAGTGGGCCCTGCAGCTGCCATTTGCCTCGTGTTGCTCATATTTGAAAAAGCGCTTTTACACAAGTAAAAAATCAGCTCTTATTTACTGCTCCAAGTGGTGCTTACCATGTTGGAATGGTAAATAAAAAGGTGACCGGAACTTCTGTATACACATACGTGGCAATGCATGCGTGTGTCATGTCATTACATATGTAAAACATATATAGATACTGACACAGATGGGAGTAGTATTTTAACACATACTCCAACATGCACAGGTTCAAGTTATTTCTCCTTTTTTGGGTTTTCTTCTGAAAACATTTTCTTTTTTTGCTGATGCTGCACACTCAAGGCAAAAAGCATTGGCAAAGTCAATAGTCAAAAAGCCAAGACCTATGAGCGCTGCAAATGTTTGCTTCTTTTGTTTTCAGCACTTCCTGAGAGTGTGTATCTTATCCTGCTCTTATTGCAATGTGCAGCTTTCACCTCACATCCTCCAAACTGTGTTGCTCCCCTCCTAGTGGCTCACCAGTTGATTCCCTCGCACTGTACAGTATATATTTTTTCAAACCCACCTGCTCCAAACTGTTCTATTAACCCGCTCCATGTTGGTCTGCCAGAACATTGACTTGCATCCCCTTCCTGCCCCTGGCTGCAGCCTTCTTTTCTCAAAAACACATGCTTTTCTTTTTTTGGAGGGACTGGCAGCTTCTTTATCACTGATGAGTTTTCCTGCGTATTGTTTAATTTACTAATCCAGGGTAGGCACCCACCATTCTTGAAAAGGTAAATTAAAAGTTACAAATATAGTGACAGGTATGCATGTGTATACATCATTACAACACAGCTATTTTTTATTTTTTCCAGTGCTCATCTGAATCAGCAAACATGCATTTTTTCCTCTTTGCCAATGTGGAATGAATCGCTAAAAATACAATGTCAAAGCCGAAAGGATGGGTAACACCACTGAAAAGCGAGACCTGTTATCTTTGCCACCGTGCATTATTTTACTAGCAATTTATTCGCTGGGAAACGCATACAGAAATGCTGTACTGAGAGTTTATAAAACAGTACATCAGGACAGTGCTGGGATGGGTGATAAGAGAAAAACAGTAAATGCCAGATGATGTGGTAAAATGCAGCTCGAGATAATTACATCAGCTGTACTAAAACATTACAAGGCGTGTTCATGCTCTATGTGCAAAAAATGTCAACTTAGAGTGGCTGGGAATGGGGAGACTGGGTTCGCAGAGGTAAGGGTTACCTTGAAGGTGCTTGAGGATGTGTAAGTTCTGTTTGTGAGGAGAAGAGCCAGAATAGAAAATACTCTGAACCTCGAGGTGGCACTGGCAGATTTAGAAGAAGGCCCTTTCGGCCTTGTAAGTGAAGAGGATGATTAGGCAATTATTGGGCAACTAAATGAGGCATTCCTTAACACCCAAGATAAAATAGTAGAACATTAAGTCATGGAAATGACCTGTGGTACACAGTTGGTTATTCTACCAGAGGACTGTGGAAAGAGCATCATCTCTGAACTTTGGCCATATTGATCATTGAGAGAGTGAAGAGGTTGAGAACTATCTGAGTGCTTGGAAAGAGAAGTGGGTTAGGCTGAGGAAGTCCTTGTATCATTAGCCCAGCTTTCTGATAGCTAAAATGTCAGTTATGGTATTGGCAGATTGAAAGGTGTGGGGATTTTGCAGGCACAGCATTTTTGGTGAAAGCCTTCTCAACTTCATAACCACTACCATGCGAGAACATCACTGGTTATCACCTTCAAAACATGATGCACCCATTTAAAGGAAGTTCAGTCCAGAATACTTTGCAACCCTGCAGAGAAATCTTGGGAAGCCAAAGTAATGCCTAAAGTTACTTTTGCTACACTTGAAATAAAGAAATACAAAAGGCCGCTGTGGTTGAGCTCGCAAAAGAAGCTCCTGGGCTAGGGATCACTCTTTTGTGATTATCCCTGCTTATGCCCCCCATCCACCCTTCCACTCGACATCCCTGTATCAAGAAACTCGTATGCAATGCAGCGTTCCGTTTTACACCCTGCAAAAAAGCGAATTTGGCTTGTAACCTACCTGAAGACGATTTCTGCGACGGCGACGCTCCCTGGGGACTGCCTCTGTCTCGAGAGCGGAGCAGTACGGAGCCTCCCGAGTCTGGGCTGATGCCGAGTCCCGCTGCAGCAGCCAGGCGAGTCTCTTTCTTGCCATTCACCGCACCCGAGCTCCCACTGCTGCTGGTGATCGTTAAAACCCACAGATAGTAGCCTAACCAATCGCCTGTGGCTCCACTGAGTGAGTAATTGCGACCACCAACCCAGTTAAGGACGAGGGATTATATACAATGCCGAATGACCCTCGAAGCTCCTGATCCTCAAATCTCTAACCGTTCTCAATCTCCGCTATGGTTCTTTATTTGTTTCAGGACAATAAAACCGCTTTTTAAATTTTGCAGTGATTTTGTACTGACGCGGCCTGACTCGAAAATGGCGGCGATCAGCGCGTGACAGAGCGCTTTACCCTTCTCCTATGGGGCTGCGGTGCAGAAGATGACCAATCTGGGCTAATGCTGGTCTTAGTACCGTTGAATATTAGGAGCGCTAACTTGCATAATGATGTGCTTATTGCGGTGACTTTCTTCGCGTGTGGCCTGACCTTAAGATGGCGCCCGAGTTAACTAACTGCAGCAATGGTGTGCCCAGTCAATCGATTTCAACTACACCACACGGAGGACCCTCACCCAATAGGATCATCCTCCCATAAGTGTGCCAAGCAATGTGCCAGTGCCCATTATAATTTTAACTGTGTTCAGTTCATAGGGAGAGGATTTTTTTTAATGCTGACTTTAGTCCCTTGGCAGCGACCCCTGAGACCGGACCTTTATCGGGGTCGGAGTCCGCGGCTTGAGGTATTGTGAAATTTCGTTTACTTGCGCTACTTCTAAAGGACATTTGCGGCTGGAGAGGGAGGGGCACCTGAGCCTGACCATGCAACGTCCCCCAAGACCGGACCTTGATCGGGGTCGGAGCCCACGACTGAAGGTATGTAGTCATTGTCAATGGCTGCACACCGTCCCTCCACATGCAATTCACCCCTCGGAGCGTGATGATTCCTTAACTCCCACTGCCAGGGACCCTTCTTTCTCTTTTACCGCCGCCAGTGTTCTCTCCCTATGACCTAGCAACACTATTTGACCTTTGAGATTGCTGTAGATTGAACTCTGACGATGCCCCCTGGGCGGAAACCGAAACTATTTGTACTTACCACGGAGCCCGAGTACCCTTGGCCGTTGTCTGGAGGAGCTGTCCAATCACCACGAGGAGCTCTGAACCTGGAGTCTGTCCCTTCCTCACCTCTCCTCTCACCATCTTTGTCCCAGTGACCAGCTGGAGATTGTTGCGGAAGGCTCTCCCCAGTAACACCAGGACCGATGTCTCTCCTGACCTTATTTCCGTCCTCTCCCCCTTCCTCCCTACCCCATTGACTTTGGATCTCCTCCTGTTCCTCTCTCTATTCTGGTAGAACCCTAAACGCATACATGGCTGATTCCCGGTGGAGCTGCACCTACAGCTAAAGGGGAGATTGGCTCTGGCACACCGCTATGGGCGTCATCTACCCAGCCGGACTTCTGACATTTGTCTCGTTTCTTCCCCGCCGCCGCATTTGCTCTCTAATTGTTTTTCCGTTGAGACCTAGCTCTTTGGCTGATGCCCGGTGGAGCTACCTGATAGATAAAGAGGAGATGGACTGTGGACTTCCCCCTCGGTCGTCACCTACCCAGCCGGACTTTGGGCAGACCCTCCTTCGTCTCTCTATTCTATCTAACTCCTATCCCTTAACCCCACCCCTTACCCTTTTAAACTCCATTTATTTCGTCCTCAACACTCTTGAAATGTTTTTCTAGTAACTGATGTAACGTGTAACTGAAGTAGTTTTATAATTTCTGTGGAACCTTATTTAAAGCGCTCTGATACCTCCGGGTCTAGCCAGCGCTATATAAAACTTTTTGAATAAATAAATAAGTCTCCTCAAGCTAAAACAATCTGTCCACAAATTAGTGTAGCTTTACATACCATCACTTCAGAAATGAGCAGCACACTCACCTCTCAAAGGCGCACCCCATCCAAAACCTATAATATAACTCACAGTATTGGCTGTCCTCTGGTCTTATGAGAAAGAGAACAGTCCTTCACTCTATCTGTAGTCCCCTTTCCTGACTCTATGTATATTCACTCTGCGATCAGCCTTGGTGGTACATGATATTTCTACCTGTGTACATGATTAAACTCTACAATTTGCTGTGTGTGAAGTACAGGATTAGAGAGTTCCCATCTAGTACAAAACATTCACATAAAGGTACATACCTGTGTTGCAAGGCTCAGAACCTGCTGCACAAGTTCCTGGGTCTCTGTGGGCTTCTTCAAAAATAGCTTCACAATAGCCGTTAACAGCTGCAACTGAACCTAGTGAACAAAGATTAAAAGTGGGATAAGAACATCTACTTATTATATTTTAAGCATTTCATCAGCTGCAAATACATTTATTAAAAATACATTTATTGAAAACGTATATTTACAGCACAACCTCTAGGAGTTGAATTCTTAAAGCATTACAGCAAAATTTCTGAACATTCTTTGGAACAAGACAGAAGGGTACATATTCCAAATGTGAGTTTAGGTAATTCGTACATAAATCTAGAGAACTGAACCAAACTGAAAAAAGCAATGTTACACTTAAGTACAGCTTTTAACAAGCAAAAAAGGCCTGCAGTATGTCCATCTTATTAAGGTAGATATTCACGGAACAAGGCCTGTCCTCCTGGGGCAGGTTACCCAACACCCTACTCTAGTAGCCCACATTAAATTAGGCCTTTGATAACTTCTCCACTTTATGACAATCCTTTGCAACCAGACCCACTTTCAGTTTGAAGTCCAAATATGCCACCACTGTCTGAACTGGAGCAAAGGTAGAACATCTTCTGAAGCCTTGGGTTTTCTTCAGAGCTCCTGCTTAGAGCAATATACTAAGCAGCTGACCCAATTGTGTGTCTGTCTTGTTGGAGGGATGGGGGTGCAGGGGATTATGTAAGAAAAGGAAAAAGGAAATAACCTTTACGAGAACAGATTTTGTGGGTGTTTTCCATCTACCCCAGTGAAACACCCAGAATTTGGATTGCAGTAGTAATCATGATTGGAAATTGTGAACGTATTTTAAGAAGCTGCTTCACAAATCTCAACTAAAGGGAGGTGACCGAAAGGTTCAGAAGAACAAGTTATGTACCTTTTGTAAAGATCTATCTGGTAGCAGTAGGTTCCTAACCGTTTGAAAATTCCCCAGTTGTCATACTTGATCCTGAAAAGTTTCAGCAGTACCTCTGTCCACCGGATGGTGGCGCCTTGCAACTCAACACTAACGCAGTTCAGTTTGCGGCAACTGTAGAACAGGGAGGATGTGAGGGTTGGTGAGGAATCTGCGGCTAGATAGAGTCTCTACCAGAATCTTTTTTATTGAAGAGTTGAAGGATTTGGAAAGAAGGTATTTAAGATCAGTGGATCATTGAGGTGGAAGTCTGAAGGGACTTTAGGGATAAACTTTGGGTTTGCCGAAGGATTACCCTGACCTCTATAAATTGTAGGAGGGGTTCTTGAATAGCGAGTGCTTGGATCTCACCAATACGTCTGCCAGACCTCAGGGCCACAAGAAGAGCAACTTTCCAGGACAGGTACTTGACATTTGCTCTATGGATGGGCTCAAATTGGTGTTTCATGACCTGTGATAGCACCGTGTTGAGATGCAAAGATAGAGGAGGAGAGCTGACTGGAGGAAAGACCCTAAATTAGCCTTTGAGGAACTCAGATTATTCTGGAGGACCATAAAGAGGGTGATCTGGGTGATCGTCTGAATCGAGATATAGCTGCCAGGTGAAATTTGATGGATGCATGAACGTGATAAGTGCAATAGGTATGGTAATATCTGTTCAGGCAAGGAGAACAGGGGATGTATCCACTCCTGTTGACACCTTAAACAAAATCTCTTCCACTTTTGAGAATAGGTTTTGTTAGTACTGGCCGCTCTGGCCCTGGAAAAGTTCCTTCCTACATTCAGGAGGAATTTTAGATGGGCAAATTCACTGTGCTCAGGAGCCAGGCCAATAAGTGAAGAGACTCTAGATCCAGGTGCAGGACTTGGCCCTCACTCATTGTCAGGAGAGAAGGTGAGACCTTCAATCGGGTGTGAGGTTTCTCTGACAGTAGGAGAAGTTCTGTAAACTAATGCTGGTGAGGCCACATTGGGGCTATTAGTATCATTCTTCGAGCTTCAATCTTCATCTTCGTGAGACCCTTTGGAATCAGGGAAAAGACGTAAGCAACGATTGTGAACCATCCCATCAAAATTGCATTGCACCATGAAACTGGATGGTGATGCCAGCTTGCAAACAAATTGGCATTTGGTGCTCTTAGGGTTCGCAAAGAGGTCGAGATTGGGTTTTTCCCACTGTGTAAATATGGGGTTGACAGTCTTCTGATCCAGTGTCCACTCGTGGCAAAATTACCTCAGTCTGCTGAGTGTCTGCTATCTCATTTAGCTTTCCTGTGACATGCTCAGCTCGCAGATGCACTCAATTTCGCATGGCTCAATTCCAGATGTCTTATGACTCAAGAGAGGAGAAGTGATCTTGTACCCCATTCTTTGTTTATGTAGTGCATCATTGTTGTATTGTCCGTTCATATGAGAACCTCTGAGTTCTTTATCTTGGGGAGGAAAGTCTGAAAGGCTAGATGTACTGCCTTGAGCTCGAGCAGATCAGTGTTTTCACATTAATGAGGCTTCTACCACTTGCCTGTAGACCTGTAGGTCTTGAAGGTATGCTCCCCATCCCTCCAAGGAAGCGTCAGTGGTAATGACCAATGGAGAGAATTGAGCGAGGAATGAAAGGCTGACTGAGAGGTGTGTCTGTAGTGTCCACCAAGATAGGGCTTTGATCATGGCTGGAGTGACTGATGACATTGAACAAATCTGTCGCTTGTACCGATTGGAAGTCTAGTTCTCTCTGGAGGGGTCACAGCCTTAGCCGGCAGAACGGAACTAGAAGAATGCATGATAACATCATCCCTAATAATGACTAGTAGGGGTGTACTAAAAAGACTTTTTTTCTGAATGGACTTTGCCCATGATATTAGCTTTACTTGTCTTTCTGACATGGGGCAGGCTTTGTTGCTTATCGTATCTAGAGTTGCTCCCAAAAAGGTTCTAGTTCTTGATGGCTGTGGGCGTGACTTTTTCCAATTCAGAGTGAGGCCTAGCTTGTTGAACTGGGCTATGCAAGCATTTGTTCATTTCTGTGTTGTGTGACCAGAATGCGCTTTGACGAGCCCGCCGTCTAAGTATAGGAACACATGGTGTTTTTGTTTCCATAAGAAGTCTGTTACAGGAGCCAGTCAAATTGTAAATATCCAAGGGGCTGGCTTCACACCAAGAGGAAGTACCCTGAACTAGTAGTGCCTGCCAGCTACTGTGAACCTTAGGAATCTCCTGTGGGAAGGATTGAAAGGGATGTGAGAATATACATCCTGCAGGTCGAGAGTTGACATATAATCTCTGTGGTTTAGACGTAGAAGAATATCTTTTAATGTTACAATGCGGAATGATTATTTTTTTAGATATGTGTTGAGATCCCGGAGGTCGATGATAGGCCGCCATTCCTTCCAGTTTTTGCAAATCAGGAAGAAACAGAAATAGAATCCCTTTCCTTGTTGCGAAAGAGAGACTCTCTATCGGTCCCTTCTGAAGCATGGCCTTGACCTCCAATTTGAGCAGTTGCAGATGTTTGGGAATGGAGGTGTGCAGTGGGTTTGATGGGGGTTCTGAACGAATTCTAGGGTGTGGCCGAATTGAACAAGGTCTAGGACCTATTGGTCTGATGTTATTTCTCGACAGCGCTGGATGAACTGGGGTAGTTTTCCTGCTAGTCTGAATGGTGAGGAGATAGGAGTAGCTGGAGCCTGTGATGGTCAATGCCCTTTCTCTGACGTGCTGCTCTTCCCCTAGGCATAAGTCTGTTGTAGGCCGCTTGAGGTGGCTGTCTCTGGGGGTACTGCAGACTAAACTGTTGGGAGGTAGATGTGTAGGAGGGATATCGGTATTACTGATAACCTCCCCTACATGATGGCACGGCTCTTCCTCTGGCCCCACGAAAGAGCATCTTATTGAACTGCAGAGTCTCCAGGGATTTAGCCGTCTCTGTGACTGTTTATTTTGTCTGCAAGGCTTCATCAACATGCTTGCCGAAATGGGCCTTTCCATTAAAGGGAAGATCTAAAATCTTATTTTGTACTTCAGGCCTAAAGGAGGTAGCTTTGAGCCAGCCTTGCATTCTGAACCTGCGAGCTGTATAAATGCAGTGGTGGTGATATGCATGGCACAGTCTACGATCTCTGCTGAAATGCGCTCCCCCTCCTGCAAGATCTTTTTTGCTTCCATTTTCACCTCTTTAGTGAGTTGGTGTATACATGGGGTGATGTCAGCCGATAGCTGCCTATCATATCTTCCCAAAACAGCCAGAGAATTTGCTGCCCTAACTGTCAGCACGGACATTGATGAAAAACATTTGCAGATATTCAATCGTTTGCCGTCCTTGTCCAGAGGCGGAGAGATCGGGGTTGAGGGATTCTTGGATCTTCGTTGGGCTGCCTGTGTAATTACTGAGTCCAGTTTTGGATGGCCAGTTAGACAAGCCGGATTGTCCTCCGGGCTTTATATTTTTTGCAGAGGCGCGGAAGAACCACCGTTACTGCTGCCGTATTTTTCATTACTTTTAAGCCCCCTTCCCAAATATAGTTGACAATGGGCATGAACGATATGCTTTTCTGAAAATGCTCCTTGAAATCATATAAAAAAAAATTAATTTACTTGGTGCTTATGGGGAGTGAGAATCTTTTAGCTGTACTTTCTAGGAAAGTATGAAAAGCCCCAATATCGTCTGGTGATGAGTCCACTGGGGTGGGTGACAGATGATGGCAAAGGGATGAGGTCGCCTTCCCATTTCGTACCGGTGTCAGAGAGCTCCCCTTCCTCTCTTCTATCATGAGAGGTAGCTGGATCATGGAGAAGAGCTGTCTGTGGTGTATCCCTTACTGAGATAGGCAATGATATAGGTCTTTGTGCTGGAGAGGATAGTTGAGGAGCGGGTGATCTGGTAGGCGTGAATGTCAGTTGTCCTGTCGTAGATGGAAACCGCTTCCTATAGTCTGAAAGCATGAATTGTCAGTCAGAAACCAGAGAGCCAGACAAACCATCTTCTCCTGGAATAGCTGCTGATACTGGTCATGGGAAGAATAATAATGCTGTTAATACTCCTCATCATAGCCTTCCTCTTCTTCCTGGCAATGCACATGCAACTCAGAGGGACTGCGCGTAACCCCAAAGGGCCCATCATAGACAGAGTCTTCAACAACCAAGAGATGAGATTGTATCGGGGATGTCACCTTACTTGGAGAGGTGTGTTCTGGGGTTAAAAACTTGCTTTTTTGATGTTTTGCAATTTGTTCTGTCATCTAAAGTGTCGTTGATGAGGTAGTCGATGGTGTTAACAACCTCTTATCTGCCGTTGACTGTGTAATCGTCGCCAATATCGCCATTGTTGGCATGGGTATCGACAGAGGAGCCGTTGAACGTGGCGTTGAAGATGCGATCAGGGAAATCTTCAGTGCCGACGGTTTAGTCTTAGATGCCGCCATCGAGAAGGTTGAGGTGGTGGACAACATGGTGATTGTAGCTGTTTTCGCTGTCGATAATGCCACCATTTGTCGATGGTAGGATACTTGCCGATGATCTGCTGGCAGTTGGAGCTGAGGAAGGCTTTTTGAACGAGTGACTGAACTTAGGAGGATGTGTAGGTGGCTCAGAGGATTACCTTTTAGCCTTTTCTGAGGAGGCAGAAGGTTATTTTTTCTCCTTTTATGAAGATGTATTTAGGAGATTCTGAAGGACTGCAGCCCTTGTAAGATCCATGAGCGGTTTATTTTGAGGCTTTTTAGGCTGCTCAGAGGAGGATCGGGAATGGGGTGATCTCTCCCTTTTATGGGATCTTCTAGAGGATGAAGAGAAGTCCTGACTATCAGAGTAAGAAACTGGCTCTTTTCTGGTCTTGAGCTTTTGAAGCCAGATCAGCAGGCTTCCTTTTCTATCCTTCAAAGTTTTGGTTGAAAAGTCATTGGCAGAATGATCCAGGTAGAGGCAATATATGCAAAGTCTTCAAAAGTGAAATCGTTTTTTACCACAGGTTTTGCAGGCCCTGAAGAGACTTTACTTTTTCTTGTCTGGCATGATGTTTAAAATGAAGACGAAGTCAGATTTTTTGAAGGAAAGCACTCTGGGTAAAAGGTAAATACTACCACAGCATCAAGATATAGGAAATATTCCTTGAAAGTATTCAAGTTGAAAATAACACAGCAGAGCTCAGTGGAGACATCCTAGCACGACGTGCAGTGGAAAATCTTAGGGAATGAAGCTTCTCTTAGGGGTGTTCTAGAGGGCGAAGCAGCCTGATTGGCTGAAGTCTAAGTGTGATCTCTTTTTTAAATAGATTATGATAGGTTGCAAAATTGAATGGCCTTCATGCTCTATCTTTAACACTGCATTGTTATTATATGGTACTGGAGACTCATCTTGACGAGACGACTGGGAATGATTTAAGCATGTGAATCTATTAAAGTTCCCATACTGGAGTAAACAGTTTTTGTCAAGAGACTCCTGGCTGACAAAATGACATCAACCATCTCCAGAGGAAGGTCGAAGGTGTTCAGCTGTTGCCGCTCAATCTCCAAGTATGAAGATAGAGAATTTGAAGGCCTGGGTGAAGAACCCTGCCATGATGCTCCAACAGCAGGTCCTCTTGACGGAAGACATATGCTCAAACCCAGGAGTTGTAGATGCCATACTCTCTGTGCCCAACTAGAAGGCAGTAGAATGATTTAGGACCAGTCTGTCCTTATCTTCTTGAGATCTTGAGTCAGGAGTGGTATCAGAGGAAAGGCATACAGGAATCCAGAGGTCCACTCAAGGCGGAATGCATCTCAAAGCGAGAGACGCCTTAGAAACTCCAATGCACAGATGCGTTGACATTGTGTGTTTCTCAGCGATGATGAATAGATTGAGACATCCATCTTTCTCTCCAATCGAGGAAGAGACCTTGTGCCACCTCCAGGTGTAGCTGCCTTTCGTAATGCGCCAGGCATTGACAGCTGATATTGCCTGCTTTGGCATTCAATTATCCTGCCAGGTGGTTTACCACCAGAAAAATTCTTTGGTGGTCCAGCCATTTCCAGAAGTGCAAGGCCTCCTGGCACAGGGTCCATGACCCCACCCAGCCCTGTTCGTTGCATTACCACATGGCGGTGATGTTGTCCATGTACCAGCCTCCTCTTAAAGGACAAAAGGAAAGCTTTCAACGCCAAGCGGATGGCCCTCAGCTGCAGGAGGTTGATGTGGAGTGGGTACCAGAGGCTACCACCCAGAAGCAATGTGTTGGTCACCAGTGTCTTCTGGTGTGCTTGACCAGAACAATGCAAGAGGCCATCAGTCACAGCAGCCTCAGAGTCAACCTCACTGAAATCTAGGACCGAGGCTATAATATCAGGATCATAACCTAAATGTCCTGGACTCTGATTCCCAGGGGAACGACATGAAACCGAACCGTACCCAGAATGTCTCTGATGAAGGGAAGAGTCTAAGGAGCCAGGTGTAACTTCAGCACGGTGATAGTGAACCTCTAAGGTGACAGAAGGTCTTGCATAGCCTAGAGGTGTTAGATGACTGCCTGGGACAAGCCTGCCTTCAACAGCTAGTCAGAGAGGTAGGGGCAAACTGGCATCCCTGATCTTCGAGGGTGTGTTGCCACCAACGCCATCACGTTCATGAACACCCAAGGGGAGCTGGTGAGACTAAAGTGGAGCACAGTGAACTGTGTGGTTCTCCCACCAAGAAACACCCATAGTGCCAATGGCTAGAAGCACAGGTATATTAAAAGGTGTCCTGCAGATCCAACGCTACCATATAGTCTCCAGGGTCGAAGGCAGACAAAACCTTGGCCCAAATGAACATTATGGCTCTCACCTTCCGGATGACGGAGTTGAGAGGGTGCAGGTCTAGAACAGGCCAAAGACCTCCGCTCTTCTTCAACATCATAAATTATCGGAACAACTACCACACCCTACTTTTGGCACCAGCAACCTCTAGACAGTCCCTTCGCCAAAAGGGCTTGCCCTTCCTGCCGCAAAATGGAGAGATGAACCTCCATCAATCGCTGTGGGGATAGTAGAATATGCGGCAGATAAAGAAAGAGCAAGGCGTAACCCTCACTAAAAATATGTAGGACCCACTTTTCCAATATGATTTCTGGCCAGCCTGGTAAGAATCGGTGGAATGTACCTGCCACCTGGTGGCTGTGTACCTGCAGAAAGTTTGACAGATGGGGCGGTAGGCTTGACAGTGTGCTGAACTTAGTCGCGATTCAGAAAAGGGGGTGGTGATGAACAGAGTGCCTGAATTAAGTAGACCACTCTTACCCAGTCCAAAGATCAGGGCTTGATCCATCACCGTTTTTTAGCTCACTGCACCATCCCAGCTCAGAACTTGGCTATATGCAAATTAGTCTGTTCCTGTCCCAGTGCATGATGGGAACAGGGCAAACCAAACTACCAAGCCAATTCTTATACTGGGAAGGAAACAAGCTTCCGGGGACCGGTTTCTGCCATTTCAGGCGTCGTCGGCCCGGCTTGCTTGAATCCTGATGATGCAATGAGCAAGGGACTCACATCTGAGTATACCCTTCCACGCTTATGGTGGACAAAATGATTCAGAAAAGGGGGTGGTGATGAACAGAGTGCCTGAATTAAGCAGACCACTCTTACCCAGTCCAAAGATCAGGGCTTGATCCATCACCGTTTTTTAGCTCACTGCACCATCCCAGCTCAGAACTTGGCTATATGCAAATTAGTCTGTTCCTGTCCCAGTGCATGATGGGAACAGGGCAAACCAAACTACCAAGCCAATTCTTATACTGGGAAGGAAACAAGCTTCCGGGGACCGGTTTCTGCCATTTCAGGCGTCGTCGGCCCGGCTTGCTTGAAACCTGATGGTGCAATGAGCAAGGGACTCACATCTGAGTATACCCTTCCACGCTTATGGTGGACAAAATGATTCAGAAAAGGGGGTGGTGATGAGTCCCTGGCTCACTGCTCCATCAGGATTCAAGCAAGCCGGGCCGACGACGCCTGAAATGGCAGAAACCGGTCCCCGGAAGCTTGTCTCCTTTCTGGTGAAGAATTGGCTTGGTAGTTTGGTCTGCCCTGTTCCCATGATGCACTGGGCCAGGGACAGACTAATTTGCATATAGCCAGGTTCTGAGCTGGGATGGGGCAGTGAGCTAAATAACGGTGATGGATCAAGCCCTGATCTTTGGACTGGGTAAGAGTGGTCTGCTTAATTCAGACACTCTGTTCATCACCACCCCCTTTTCTGAATAACTTAGTCGCGAGGCATAGTGCCCCCAGACCCCGACTGCAAAACTTCTGGGTTCCCTGTGGGGGTTGGAAAAGTTGGCGTTAAGTGATGCCTTGCCAAAGCCGCAAAAGAGTGATGGGACTGTTGCAGTTAGCAAGGTGGGGCGGAAAGGCCCAGAGAAGGAGCGGTAGTCCTTCCATTGTTGAAAAGCTTGAGCGGATTCAGCTTTTTCCCCAAAAAGGTGAGGCCCATCAACGGAAATGGTCATCAGGGAGTATTGGACATCGCCATAGAGCCCAGTCTTTTTCTTTCTTTAACCCCTTCGACGCTCATGACGAGCTCAGCTCGTCATGGAGTTTCCATTGATTTCAATGGAAATTACATTGAAGTGGTACCAGGGGCTCAGCATCCAAGTGGTTAAATACTTTTTTTCGGTCAAAGACCATAAAAGCAGCATAAAAAAACATAACCGCCCTCCAGGACGGAGGCCCTGACAGAACCACCACTCCTGAGGAAATCAAGGTGTGATTCACTGCATTTTACGCACAACTTTACACAGCAGGGACTGTGCCCCCGAGCAAGGTTCTCAATCAATATTTTAATACCTTTCAGCTCCTCTGGCTTGGCAACCTCACCGGTAATTTCTTGATGAGCCTTTTTCCAGGGATGAAATCTTGCTGCGATTAATGGTATGCCCCGTGACAAGGCCCCTGGCTCGGACGGCCTGCCGGTATCCTTTTATAATTCAAAAAGGGGGGTGGTGATGGACAGAGTATCTGAATTAAGCAGAACACTCCTACCCAGTCAAAAGATCAGGGCTTGATCCATCACCGTTTTTTAGCTCACTGCACCATCCCAGTTCAGAACCTGGCTACATGCAAATTAGTCTGTCTCTGGCCCAGTGCATCATGGGAACAGGGCAGACCAAACTACCAAGCCAATTCTTTACTGGAAAGGAAACAAGCTTCCGGGGACCGGTTTCTGGCATTACAGCCGTCTTCGGCCCGGCTTGCTTGAATCCTGATGGTGCAGTGAGCAAGGGACTCACATCTGAGCATACCCTTCCACACTTGTGGTGGCCAAAACGATTCAAAAAGGGGGGTGGTGATGGACAGAGTATCTGAATTAAGCAGAACACTCCTACCCAGTCAAAAGATCAGGGCTTGATCCATCACCGTTTTTTAGCTCACTGCACCATCCCAGTTCAGAACCTGGCTACATGCAAATTAGTCGGTCCCTGGCCCAGTGCATCATGGGAACAGGGCAGACCAAACTACCAAGCCAATTCTTTACTGGAAAGGAAACAAGCTTCCGGGGATCCTTTTATAAGGCCTTCGCGTCCCTTCTGGTCCCACACTTAGCTGCCATGTACAACTAATCTTATGAGAATGGTCAGTTGCCCCCCTCGCTCCACGAGGTACTACTCACACTACTTCTAAAGCCAGGAAAACCGCCAGAGCTACGAGACTCATATAGTCTCCATTCACTAATTAAAACGGACAACAAAATCTTTGCCAAACTCCTCGCCTCCCGCTTTCTTCCCCTATTGCCGGTCATTGCTCGCCTGGACCAGTCCGGATTCATTCCTGGCCGCAGAACCTCTCATAACCTCCAGATTATATTCTCCGTCCTTCATCAAATTAACCCCAAGTTTCCGGCAGTGGCCGCCTTGCTTGACGCCACCAAAACCTTTGATACCTTAGAGTGACCCTTTCTCTTCTATCTCCTCCCTCACTTGGGCTTTAGCCCGGTCTTCATACGCAAAATACTACTTCTCTACACCCTTCACACTACCCGCCTACGGATTAACAGTCAAATATCTGAACCTATCTCCATCGAGAGAGGCACCAGGCAGGGGTGTCCGCTATCACCCATGCTTTTTGCCATCGCAATGGAACCCTTTGCTGCTCAACTTCATATGCACCACACCCAGAGAGGTCTCGGTTTCGCAGCTTGCGCTCTTGTCTCAATGTATATGGACAACGTTACTCTCTTTGTCCGCATTCCTCAGGAGAACCTAATCCAATGGTTCTTAAGGTGATACGGTTTGGGGGCTACTCCGACTTCCAGGTTAACTGGAACAAGTCTGTGCTTTTCCCCCTCACTGATGCCACGGTGCCCTTCACTCCGGACTAACCCTTTGTGTGGGCATCGGGCCCGACAAGATACTTGGGCATCTGGCTAAGCAGGGATGTAGATGAACTTTGGAGAGCTAACTTTGGCCGTGCTGAGGACTGGTTTAAGTCCAAGATTTCCCGCTGGCACCAGTTGCCTTTGTTTCTGGACAGTTGCATAGCCATCGCCAAGATGGTGGCGCTCCCAAAGTTTTTATATTTATTTGTCAATATTCCTATTCCCCTCACTGTCCACTTTTTTCGCAAAGTCCGCTCATTGCTCATCACTCTTGTCTGGGCCGGTCGACAGCCCAGAAGTGCAAATATCCTTACCCTCCCGATGTCTCATGGCGGTCTTGGTGCTCACGGTTTTAAACTTTATGCCCTTAGCGCCCAGGCCTTCTTTCTCCATTTTTGGCTCTACCCTACTCCTTTTCAGCCACATGTCATGGTGGAAGCCGATCTCCCCGCCCCATGGCCGCTCACAACAGCCTTGTTTTCCCCGGCAAAACTCCCACGTACTGAGATTGACACAGTGAAGACCCTGCGCTGGGCCTGGGATGGGCTCAGCAAACTCTCCGGCTCCGACATGCTCTCCCTTCAGTCATCCGGGATGGTTAAACATGCAACCCTCTTAGGCCTTACCACAGTTTCGGACCTCTACCCTGGGGACACATTCTTTTCACTTGCTGCCGACTCTGGCTCCATAGACACACTGCTCTACTATCAACTCAGGGCTATCTGCAGGGAGCTTCACCCCTCATTTCCCCAGCCTCCTTCCTTGATCGCCACTCTTGACTTCCTTTACATGTCCCCCTTCCCCCGGAAACTAGTCACTAAAATGTTCGCCCTTACACTGGCAGCATCTCCCATTTCCATTGACCGGGCACGTGTGGTGTGGGGTGAGGACCTGGATGTTTAAATCTCTCAAGTAGACTGGTTTTATTGTTGCAATCAGATTAAACGCCTATCCACTTTACCGCCTGCGACTCATTCATTTTAAGTATTTATATAGGCTTTACCAGACACCTGCTCAGTTGCACAAGATGGGACTTATCCCCAATGATAGATGTCTACGATGTTCTGCCCCTGCGGCAGACTTCTCCCACCTCGCTTGACAGTGCCCTCAGATCACTGCATATTGGCGTGAGGTCTGTGCCGCTATTTCTGAGATCACCTCGTTGCTGGTCCAGCCTGACTCTCTGCTTTGCCTCTTTGACTTCGTTAAATTTTGCCCAGATGCCACACGCCGCTTGACTGCAATGCTCCTTGTCCTTGCGTGGCATAGGGTCTCTATGTGCTGGGGTCGCAGGTTTGCACCCAAGGTTGATATCTGGCTTGAGAATGCTTCGTGCTGTCAGACACTCCTGTCTGAATTCTGGGACCTAATGCCAGCCAAATCCCGTCAACTTGACATATGGGGTCCAGTTGTGTCCTACCTCTTAAATCGCAACTCTCTGAGCCCTGCGACCTCCCCCTGCGCTCCCCGCTGGCGCTGGTGATGGTCTATGAGTTGCTGGCTCCCCGCTCATTCTCCCTTCTGCTCCACTAGCCTTTCTCCCCCACTCGATGTGCCTCCTCCCATGGCTCATTCTAATCCCCTAGTGCCACCACGACATCTCTCCATTGTATCGATTTCATGTGCTACGTGTATGAGGTAACCTCCGTTTCAATATACTGTATGCTTGTATAGAATGTCTTGATACGGTGCAATCTTGTAACCTTCATGTGCAACTTTGTCCGATAAAGGTTTCTGAAAATTGGAAAAAAAAAAAGGCAGCATAAAAGAAAGTCACATTGGGTTACAAACAATTAAAAAAACTCAAAGCTGAAGGTTCCAAAAGGGACAATGCAATTAAAAAATATGGTTTTTAAGTTTAAATAAAAGCTGAATAAAAAAAAGCTTTCACACTTCAAAACATAAATTTGGTGGTGATGCTGTATGAAATCAATATTTTGTGAAAAGTGAGTCTATTCTTGGGCGATTATGCTTAGTGGTTCATTGAATGGTGGTGTGCAGCTATAGCTAAGGTTTTATGATTACAGTCAACTTATATGCTTAATGGTTGGGTTCTGGTGTTTACATAATTATCCTAGTGCAAATAGGCCAGACTGATTTCAAAAATGTTGCTTTTGAGAAAACCACACAAGACCCGGTATCTGACCTGCAAATGCGCAATGCTTGTTTGTGGAGCCTAATTCCAAGGCGCCTGCACAAGGGGACAATCCATCGTCTTCGCTGTTTGGTGTTTGCAGGGCAAAAAAATAGTAAGTGGGCGTCTGCCTCCTGTGCTGTACCACATACCGAGCAGACAGCACTACCACCGTGGGTGGGATCTCCATTTGCTGGTAAAAGATGTAAGTGGCAGGGTGTCCAACCTGAATTCGATATACAAGGAACTAGTAAATTGCGGGTCAATTTCATTAAAGAAGGTTTCAAACCGTGGCTCAATTTTTTGATACAGCACAGACTCAGCAGTATTGCCACTGGCGGAGAACCCAGTCGATAACAGCCAGGCATGACTGAGAGTGGCAACACTTGTGCCTATGGCCCGGCAAATTAAATCGGTGGTGTCCAAGCCACAACGAATCATTAACTTGGCAGCATCATGGCTTTCTTGAATCGTCTGACAGAGAAAAGGCCAAGTTCTTCGAGCACACAAGGGAGGACTTGTGCCAATGAATCCCAAAGGGCGTGCAACTAATGGCCCAACAAACAGCAGAAGTTAACAGATTAAAGGGCCAAGCAGGTGGATGAAAAGATACGTTAGCCAAATGTTTCTACTTGCTTAAATTCCCTAAAGGGGGAGTGGTAGGAAATGTGTTGGGGTTAGAACAACTAGTGGAAGTCTGCACTAAAAGTCTTTCTTGCAAGGGGTGCTATAAAAGAAAGGCTAGGTTGCCAGAGACAAGACGAAGACGCCTGGCAACTTGTCTATTAACTGGGGTGGGTAGAGAGGGGGGCAAGAGCATGGGTTGGTTTAAGAGACCAACAATGTATCCATGAGTGCCTACTTAAGGGGGAGAAGAAAGTCAGAAGATGTTTGCCCTGGTTGGAGAACTCCTGTGAAGATATTGGTTTTAACCTCCACAGTGGGGAGTTGGATGTCAAGAACTTCAGCTGCCCTAAGCATCACCATTAAGTAGGAAGTAGACTCCTCTGAGGTCAGTCCAGGAGTAGAAAAACAAGCCATCTCCAAGGAGGTATAGACGCCACTAGCCTCTTGCAAGTCCGGTACAACTGTCATTTTGGTAGGGCTGAACTAAGGCATCACGCGGGTTAATCATTATCAGAGTTAGTCCCAAAAGGTGAATGGAGAGTTGTCTAACCTGCTGTAATTCAAGTGGGGGAAGTGAAGCCTCGGGCAGATTTGGGTGTGAAGTCGGACGAGGTCAGATCGGCGTTGGAAAAAGACAAATCAGAGCCACTTTTTCAGGCTGTGCAGTCGGCATCGGAGTTGACGTGCCCAGGCCTGGAGTTGGTTGTTGCGCTAGCAACAGAGTCTAAACTAGAGCCAGAGGCAAGGTAAAGGTGAGGGTGCAGCCGGAGCCAAGGGCAATCCCATGTGAAAGACCTCTTGGCTCCTTGGGGCCTTGCCAGAGAAAGTCGACAGGGATCCAAAGAGTCGGAGCATGGCTGCGTAGAACTCTTGAATCTGACACGGTGTGGCTGAAAGCCGTGGAAACTGCAAAATAGGCTCCAAAGTCTGCTGACATCAGGAGTAAGATCGAGAAGGGTGGTGCCGCCCCGCACCTATTCAGGCGAATGAGACTGAAGACTCTGAGCGCGTTGAAGAGCGACCTCTGGAGCAAAGCAGTTGACTCTGGGAATGGGATCGAGGGTGAACCTAGGACGCAGAGCGGGACTTGATCTCATTGCGGAGTCTTCGTATGCTTGGCGATAGTTTCAACTCGCATTCCCAGACAGCCTTGGGGTTCATCAACATGCAGTCGAGACATAGAGTCATGTTTAGACCCCAGGCACCTCAAGCACACATGATGGGGATCTGTCACAGATATTTCTTTGCAACAGTTCATCCAGGGCTTGAAACCTATTTTAGGGGGTGACATCCCATGGTCACTGTTATTTCGGCCTGGCATGTAATTTCCAGAGTGGAACTGTGTTAGTGAGTAGCCGCAAGATGTCACCTTCGAGCATGCAGAGGTACTGCTGAAAGGTTTGCAAAACTGGTATGACGCTTGAGAACTATTCAAAGATAAGGAATATACGGCTAGAAATCTCTATCAGAACTGGTAATTTTGGTCAGGGATGCAAGGCTGTCTAAGCGCCAGGAACCTTGTTTGTTGCCAGATAAAAATCTTCATGAATGTGCTGTAACCCCATAGCATTCAGTTGAGGACAATGATAAATAGCAACCAGTTGCATCATTTGGAAATTCTAGAAGCAGCAGAATGTGTGCATGCTGCTTTTTTAACTGTTTGGTTTCTGCTGGTTTGGGAACAGCAGTGTCTGTGTACAGAGCAATAAAGGTAACAAAATTATACATTTAAAAGAAAAAACATTACAATGTGAGGAAATTGCATTATTTAAGGTGGCACAATTGTTACAAAAAGAGGCAGCTGAAGAAATATGCAGTGCCGAGACTTTTCAAGCAATGCACACTATACAAAATGCAATAAATAACAAGGCACAAGAGAGATATTGAGAACTACAGCATGAGACAGAACCCTGCATTTGGAGGTGCTCCAGTGGAGGTAGGAGCAGCATATGGTGTAAAGGCTGAAGGTTCACTGGAAAAAACAACAACGGTGGGAGGGATTTGGGGGAGTCAGGGGATGGGCAATAAAGAGAGAAATGAGATGGGCCAGAGAAGGGAGGCACTGAACCTCTATGGGCACGAGTTGGATGTTCCCGTACACCTTTGGAAATAGGAATGACTAAAAGTGAGACAAGTTACATTAGAAAGAGGGAAAGGTTAAACATTTTAAATTAATATACACTGTGCAATAGAGACAGAGGAGGGAAACATTGAAAAAAATATTATTGTATATTTAAAAATTAGTCCTGTACCTTTTAGAAATGCATGAGAGGATGACATTTGGAGGAAGAAAAAGGCGAGGAAAGGGAATACTTCTGCATCCTACCAGTAAAAAAAAGGGAATGAGAGGCTTTGTCTATCTATCAAGATAAGGGTAGGACAAATATAGGATGCTTTTGCTGGACCCATGAATGAACCTCAAGAAAACTATGTCACTATTCAACGAAGAATGGTTAAATATGCCACATACTTTTTAAAAATAAGAAGAGCCAGGGTACATTTTTCTTAGTGTGCTGCAGTGACAACCTCCCACTGACACCACTCTTCACACTTAATACCACCCACGCTACCAACTACTGCTGCCTTTGGTTCCATCCACCCGCTTCCCCCCACAGTAAGTGACAAAGATTTGCAGGAGGTGGCTCTAAAGCCAAGGCCTGTGTTGCAGTCAGCAGTGAGCCATATGTCAGATGATGGGACAGAGGCAGAGTTTTAGTCACAGCCTCTTTAATTCACACAAACCTTGCTGCTTAAAGGAGGAAGAGAGGAAAAAACAAGCTGTGGGCTCAGGGGATAACAACGATCAGGTACAGTGTGGGGTCACTGCAACAGCATTGGTCTTACTGTGGGTGATGGCGGACAGAGGAGAAAAATGGGGGCACGTAATGTATTCAGCTTGAGCTGAATACATTATCAGGCAATGGGAGGCAGCTGAAACAGGTTTGGCAGGCCAGAACTGCCTCTTAGTCTTTATCCTTAGGACTGCCTGTTATCACATTGATAGCGATGATCTACACAAGCCATAAAGAAAAAAGTAAATTTGACGAGAAGGATTCCCAAACTTTGGCCTCCATCTGGAAGGAGATCAGTACCATGGTAGAGGTTAGACTCCTAGTGATACGTTTGCCAATAGTAGTTCGCAGGCCTCTTTAGTGTTTTGATGATCTACAAAATGTTGGCTCTAGGGAGAGTATACCTTGGCCACCTCTTTTGGTGGCCAAGGTAGGAAAATGCAGCCAGACCTGGAAGCAATCAACCAAGAAAATGATGGTTCACAGAGAGACTGTGGATTGGTAAAACGTCCATTGGAAACTAACAGTTTTTTCTTTCTTTATTTGATTTAATGGCTCTATGAGTTTTATGCGCTGCCTAGTTCTTAAGAGTTTAATTTTATCCAGTCATTTGAATTAGGCTAATGGACTACTGTGATCCAAGGAATGCCATTATTAAATATGAACTATTCAAAAGGACACAAAAACCAAACCTTTTACCCTTGCCCCAGCTCACGATAGGGAAACATTAAGATGATGGCCTCCAATTGATGAAGATTGAAGATGGATAAGCAATCAGATTCACTCACTCAAGAAACTAAATCCCCAAGCAGTATACAGGCATGGAAAATATTTTAACATTGAAAAGAAAAAGGCACTAGAGTTGTGAGAGAGTTTGGCATGGATAGCAGAAAGGCATGTGTGATTCTCTATGGTCAATAAAACAGAATCAGCTCTTCTCTGTCCTCTGCTTATACTTGCACGTTGCCCCATTTACCCATCCAAGTCACCTGTGTGCTCTCGTCATGGAAGCCTTCCAGGAAGCTCTCCAGGAGCTCATCTGCATTGTCAATCCGCTCTGCATATTCCCCTACAATCCAGATCATGGCTGCTCGGGCCTCAGGCTCATCCAGCGAGTCCAGGTTCTCACAGAGAGTAGCGATTACACTTTCATACCTATGAAAGGAGTACACCAGAGGTGAACAAAGTGTAGGAACAGGCAAGGCATGAGCGATGCACAAACAGCTAACACAGGGAACAGGTAGGATGGTCGAGCAGAATGCACGATGTATATGAACCAGCCAGGCATAACAATATTGGAGTGTCCTTCACATGGAGCAAATCAGGGGTGCAGAATGTGCCCCACACACACACACACACACACACACACACACACACACACACACACACACACACACACACACGGTTTGTGTAAAACACATTTTCATGCTTTTCAGCTCTTAAATGATACGATTCAGATGAGATGGAACTGGCATTAAGAATTATGAGTTTAAAACAATGTATTTAAAGAAGTTTCAAACTAGTTTCCAAGACTGCTCTTCTGTGCTCAGTCAGTGTGTCTGAATCTTTTCTTCAACAGTTGAAAGACAGAGGCAGACTCTCCATTTAGCTATATATAGAGGCTTCCCTATGGACAGGTACAGAGGACAATGGACTTTAGGGGGATAGAAAAAATATATATTTAAGAAAATGGTATGTTCTGTACTTAGAAATTCGAAATGTCCCTCTCAAAGAATCGGTGTTCCCGGACAACCCTTCCCTTCTTTTCTGCATCTCTCCGTCCTGTCTGCTTTCCTTTTGCCTATTTGTTCGATCCATTCATTACAGTTTTGCGTATTGGCACTTCAGTGCTACTGCAATCAAAATGCACTGCTTACTACTATAGGGGCAAAGTATGAGGCAGAGAGGAAAACATGATTCAGATTTAAAGCCTCTGCAAATAAGTGCAGCAATTGTGGTGCAGCTCTCGCAATGCATGGCTCAAATTTTTTTTCAAGGAACACGGAGCTTAACTCAAAAGTCTGAATGTTACACACTAAACCAGTAATAATTTGCACTTTCTAAAACTTAGAACACCTACATGTTACGCCATTAACCACCCACACTCTAAACCGAACACCACTTAAATCACACGGACATATTACATCAATTCATGGAAAATTACTATTGCCAAATACACTCTCTGATAACATATATAACTTTGCCTGGGTCTCTAGCATGTAACACAGCACTGTTTGTTTCCAAATAAATCTCTCAAATCTGTAGAACCCTGGGTCATGTCTTGACCTCACCAAACAGATATTTTTATCAAAGTGTGCACTACAACAACTCATTGATACAACCAAATGAGGATTTTTATGGGCTTACAATTCTAAATACTGCAAATCACACAATCGGCTTTCTCAAAGTTTAAACCAGCATTTACATCCCTGAGGACTCCCACAAGCCTAGGATTCCTAAAGAAATCGATACAATACTTAGGTGTCACTGCTGGAGCTCCTGGAGTCACAAGAGGACTTGTCAGGGCACTAAACCTCGCCAGCAATGGATCTAGTGACCAAGTGATGACATCAATTAATTATAACTTAAGCTTTATAAGGAGTCAAAACCAGCCTTCTTGATCCTAGATACTTTAAGTAATAGATAGTACTAGGCCTCAGTTTCCTAGTACTCTGAAAGTACTAACATCACAAAAAGATTGAAAAGCACTCTTTTCGAATTTAACACAGATATAATCTAATCACTAGAAAGCAACCACCCATGACAAGGCCGATCCCCTACACAGCACAACCATTCGGCAAATACCCCGGACAAGAGAATCCTCACTTGACCTCCCTACATTTAGCCCACACTATGATAAAACTGATCCCTCCAGATTTCATTTCCTCCTTTATGCCCCAGCAATACACCATCACCAATCCACCATTTGTGCTCCCTTTAGTCCCATAGCTACCACACATTATCCTGCAAAAACTGGGCCCAAACACCAAACCAACCACATCACAAAAAGCTCTAAAATTCAAAATGAACGTGACACCTACTATAATTATACTAATGGTACTCACAGTGATTATCCAGCCTAATGACAAACCAAAGACCCTTCAAGGAGATCTTTCAATATCTAAAATGGATACAAATTGGCTCATAATGACATCATAATGATGGAGGACAGGTGGAGCTGGGCGGGGTTGCTCGGGCCTTGTCAGAATTGGAGCGGGGACTGCCGTGGATGCGGGCTGCCATTGTGTGGCGACCTGGAGCTCTGAGGAGGGCAGGCCCCCGCCGGAGAAGTGGGGTAGTTGTGCACTGCTGGGACTTTGCAGGTACCGGGCGGGGATCGAGTGAAAAAGCAAGTGCTGTTGGGAGGGCCTGTGCACCAGCCCAGTGACCAAGCCTGCGGGGCATTAGTGGTCCTTGGAGGGATGCCTCCTTGTGGTGGGGCCCCCTGCACCATCCTGTGACCCGACCCAAAAGGCTTTGGCCAGGGGAATACTTAGCTGCTGACTGTTTTGATGGATGGGCAAGAGACCTGCATTGAAGCAGCACGAGGCCCTGGAGAACAGTACTGGAGCACTGGCACATGTGTATCTCCGGAGGGATTTGGCGTTCCCAGGCATTGGGGCACATCAATATTGGCAGCTACTTAGGGGGGAGCCCTGTTTGTGCAATCAGACTGCCTGCTAAAAGGCAAGGCAGGCCAGTCCCGAGAAAACAGTGAGCTGCTGAGGAAGAGTGTAGTCCTTGGGCGTGTGAGTGCGGAAAGGAACTCCACAAAGGTGGCATGAACACCTGAAGGCCGTGGAGAATGCAAGCCTGTCTGGGTCATGGAGGGAATCCAGCTGTAGTGTTTGGCTTCATCCACCAGCTGCGCTGCAGAAGGACCCGGGCAGGGATAGGCCTAGAGTGAGAGGCTGGTGAGAGGGGCTCCTGGAGGGGCCCAGGCCGGAGATGGTTCAACACCTGGTTGGGCAGGGCGGTTCAGGGGCTTCATAGCAGGAAGACTTGACAGGACCGGTGCGATGGGCAAAGATAAAACAGCACGATCGACAGGGGTCAATACAATTACACAGTACACCCCGCCACCTGCCGCTGCACATAACAAGACAATTGGGCGGTTGAGGAGGAAATGATGACGAAAATGGAGAGCCCTTCCATGCTGAGCTGTTGGCTACTGTTCAATGGTCCAGGAAAGCCCTGGAAAATAGAATTGAGGCTGTATTTATAGATGTGAACCTCATGAGGGCAGATCTGCGGAAAGTTGCGGATAAGGTGACCGCTGGAGAGGGTGACATTGTGGACCTGCAGGGTGAGGTGGCGATGCTTAAGCAGCATGTGGCCCAAATGACAACGAACACGAAAGCCATGGAGCACCGGCTCAGGTTGGCAAAGGATGCGCCCCGGAGCAGTAACATTCGAGTCCTGGGATTCCCAAAGCACGTGGAGGAGTAAGGGTCGGCAGAGCAATTTCTGGAGAAATGGATATGCTCTGACTTGCACCATCGGGGACTGTCTGAACAGTTTGTTGTGGAGAGGGCGCATATGGCCCCAGTGCCGCCCCCCCCCCCCCCGGGTGCAGAGCAACTGGCCATTATAGCAAAATTGCTGAATTACTGGAACAGGGACTGTATCCTGCATGCAGCCAGGGAACGGCAGGACCTCAGCTATGAGAACAATAAAATCACTATATATCTGGACTACGCCAAACAGGTACAAGAACTGATGTTTTTTGGGGGGTCAAGCGGTTGCTACGGTATTTACAACTGCTCCTCTACCCTGCAAAATACACATGTTTAGCAGAAAGCAGGGCCCACTTCTTTGAGACCCCAGAGGAGGTGTGTGAATGGCTGGAGATTCGGGGAGACGCCTCCCCCCCTCATGAACAAAGTAGTCAGAGATGGGGCACTCGCTCAAACAAAGGGACAAAGCAAAAAGGCCATCCAACGGAGTCATGGGACATGGCTTTGCAGAAGGAGCCAATGGTCACCGTGGGTGACGATGGGACCATGCAACTGGGGATGGTAGGCTCGGGGGGTCCAGGGTCACCAATTGTGTTAGTGACGCCGGACAGGGGAGAACTTGCGCAGATACTAGGTCTGACGGCGGATGTTGTCCCGCAGACCTTGATGGATGTAGCCCCGGAGATGGATGGTGACAGAGAAGAGGGCCGGCTGAAATACCCGGACTGCTGGTCAATTTTGTTAATGCTTTCCATGAGGGATTGTGATGTACGTATGTGGGTGGCCTGGAAGGTGGTAAACTTGAAGCGATTGATGCCATAGCTGTGAGTTGGGAGGATATACAGAGGTGCGGAATGGAGTGGTTGGGGGAATGACTGCGGGGAATGACTGTGCTTGAGATCCAGACAATATTGAGAATACACTGCATTCATCTATTGGAAAGTAACTGCTAATTTGTTGTTAGGCATGCCTGGCAGTTATGCTCGTTGGGCTCATTGTGCTGAGGAGTTAATTAGCCTCTGTTGGGCACCTAGAGAAGCTGCACACGTCCTGGCACAAGCATGGTGGGCATTAACAACTGCGCACTTGCATGTTTATTGTCTGCGAGTGGGGTGTTTTGTTACTGAATTAGTCTGTTGTTGTGAGTCCTGAGGGTGTGCAGTGGATGTCCAGCGGGTTGAGATGGCAAGCAATGGCCAGTGGTGTGCGCGAAGTTTGAATTCTATGCTACACAGGTATAGCAACGAAGGTTAGGTCCCTAAGCTGGAATGTCATGGAACAGGGTTCATGCACTAAAGGCTATGGGGTGCTCTCCTTTCTTAAAAGGTATCATGTCTCGATTGCCTATCTGCAGGAAACGCATCTGGATGACATGTGGCCGCAAGAGTGGCAAAGAAGTGGAGGGGACAGATGTTTCATTCTTCCTTTTCTGTTAGGGGTACCCTGGTGTGGGTGGCCCCGGGGACACGGTTCACCCTTACATTTATGGAGGCGAATGTGAAAGGCTGATATGTGCTTCTGTGAGGTACATTAGATGGCCGTGATATCACTATCTTAAATACATACGCTTCAAACACAGACAAACCTGCGTTTTTTCAATCCATGCGAGAACTAACAGCTGCAGAAATTGATGCGCCACTACTGTGGTTGGGAGATTTCAACTGCATGCTAGACCCTGACCTGGACAGACACCCACCTAGATGTCGTACAAACCACAGATGCCTAAAAAGATTCGAGAAGTGATGAGGGAGTTGGGTGTATGGGATGCTTGGTGTGAAAGGCACCTGACTCAGAAGCTTTTTACATGTTATTCATCCACGCATAATAGACATAAGCAACTGGACAGGGTGTTAGTAACGAAGAAGCCCACTTTTCCGGAGGTGGAGGTGACCCATTTGGCCGATTTCTGTCGGATCATGCCCCAATAAGCTATGTGGTAAAATGGAACGGCCCCGTCCAGGTGCCTGGATGTGGAGGATGCCATACAACATATTGGAAGATCAGGTGGAGAGAGAGAGACACTGTCCAGGGCACGAACCGCGATTATATGACCCTCAATTGGGAGGGTACATTTAGCAGAGCCATGGAATGGGAGGCAATGAAAATGCTTTTGTGAGGCATAGGTATGGGATTAAGATGCGGGGTTCGCCATTAATTGCAACCGGAATTAAGGGATGGGGAGGATGCTCTAGTGGAGGCCAGGCAGGGGATCAGACTCACCCGTCAACTAGCGGCTGCGAGCGGATGCGACACACGAGAATATGTGACATATGGGAAAGATTGGACAAATACATGCTCTGCAGTCACTGTCAGCGGCTCAAAGCCAAGAGGGATAAATCTGGCTGCCTCCTGGCCACCACTGACCTGCTTGTGCAACTCTGTGGGGGGCAGGGCATATACCAGGGCGGACATACTGGAAGTGTTCAAGCAGCTGACCCTACTGACGAGCGGACTGCTATGTGCCGTTCTTAAAGGGACTAGCGGGGATGCGCCTCCCGCCAGCGGGGAAGAAGGAGCTGGATGCACAGCTGACTATAGAGGAGATCCGTGAAGGATTGCGGGAGCTACCCGGTCCCAAAGCAGTTCAATTGACCACTGGATAAACTAAATACAAGGATAGAGGATGACAACGGACCGGTAGCAGATGCCAGCAATTTGCAAAAAGCAGTATGCAGAGGAGAACATTATGCAGGCATGAGCAAAATTCTGAAACAATATGTCAGAAGTAAGGAGCAGATGCAGCAGGTGCATAGATCACATCTAAAAGCAGGCATGGCGCAAAGAGGACATCACAGTCCAGGACAAACAAAAGGGATAAACATGGTACAGACCAGACTTCCAAGCAAATCAAAGGCATGCAGGCACATTAAAGAAATGCCAGCAGAACACGATCTACACAAAAAATAAGACATGCATTGTTGTATTTGTGCTTCACCTACAATAGTGTTCGCTAAGCCTTAAGAATATGTCAAGTATGGTTGACATGGGAGCCCAAGAGGGCAATTGTCCTTTTGTGCTTAATATTAACCACTGTTGACGACTAAGATGAGAGTTTGATTGCAAGTGCCAACACACATACAATATTAAACTATTTTCAGGTTGAGACAGGGGGTGCAAACTGTAGCAATAACATCTTCAACTCAACACCAAGAAGGTCATAGGTCTGATACACTGCACACAAACTATTTCCTCGTACAGCTGTGCAATTTTATGGTTGAAGGCGCTGTAACTGTCTTTAAGCATCTTCATGCATTCTGAAGAGATACATATTGTAAACCCTTGAGGCCTCGTGAGCCAAGCTGCATTGCTCATTGATGCTGGGTTTTATGGCAGCTAGCTTAACCTTCCAGGGAAAACAGGAAGTTAGTTTGACTGATGTCAGAAATGGGGTTTGGGTCCAACTACCAAATCCTTCTTTATCCCCATAACACCGGAAAGATGAGGTCCACCAAGGAAATTCATTGTTTCTGCACCACCAGAAACAGAGGCAGAGGGAAAACATCTGTAATCAATCTTTGCCAAAAAATTGTCCGCAACAAAATCTAGACGTTTTGTAAATGGCAACCTAGACCACCAGCTTTGGTTATTTGCTTTGCTGTGGTCCCAATATTTGTAATCAAGGGTTTCCAGAGAAGCAAAAGAAAACATTGCATAATTTTATCACAGGTTCTCCAACAGGGCATATTCTTGACACATCCATGGTAATCTTGGTATATTAGTGAAGATTCCCTTTTTTAACTTTTTTACCACAACTATTTTAAAACTAGGATCACAGTGATTTCAAAAATCTTCATCTTACACACGCTCTTGACAGTATTAAGAGTAGGAAGAAACAGGGGCCCTCAGACAATATAATCACGGTTGGAGGATGTTAGGGTTACTCTCAATTCTGGCGAAGACGCATATAATTTTCTTGACAACCATACCTTGTAATAAACATTTTTTTTAAAGCCAATAGCACACAACAGAAAAATGTGTGCCAAGAAGATGCACCATCACCTAAAGAAATTTTAAGTAGGGCATGCCAAATCTAAAAGTCAGCTCAAGACTTTGTGTTCCAACCCTTTAAGCCACAAATAACTGGAATGACGTTGATATGAGTGAAATGAATATTTCACTCACTGTAATGGTCTTGAGCAATATACCTTGATGAGGGGAGCGATTAATGATGAAAGTCAGATGATAACAGTATTTAAAGTAAGACTCTATGCACCTACTTACGTCTCATTCAAAGACTCTTTCCCACATAGTCCATCAACAGGCACCAAAACTCTGACAACCAATTGGCGAGATATTCAAGTTTGGCTGGCTTTTACTGAAGATTTATAGTATTTAAGATGAACAATACCACCACCTTGAAAAGAAATCTGTATATTTATCATATCTAACCACAACAACCAAACCCTCCATGTTCCCAATCTGCCAACAACCCCCACTCCTTCCTCATCACTGTCTACCCCTGAGTTCCTTAGTGTTTGCCCCTGATTACTCAACAATGTTCAAATACTGTGCCAGGACCAGAGACAAGCAACATACACTTCACTATTTGCTTTATTGATCAGCAGCCTGAACAGAAAAAATGACAGTGAGAACCCAAAAATTTAATTTCCCAGAAACTCAAGGAAATTAGGTAGTATATAAATAAACATTTAATCAACATCCGTTGTATAATCCTTTCTACGCTGCTCAGCAACCGATCCGTAACTCTTCTTTACTGTCTTATAGTAGTTATGAGATTAACAATCGTGCATCTTTGTTGATTGATTTTTTTTTTATTACCAGTTCAGGAAGTAGTGCAGTGCTAGTGGTGGATTCATTTATAAAATTGTTTACCTTGTAGGCTTACTGAGTGCCTGTATCCCAGACATACAAGTGCCAGAAAGTCACAGTCACATTGGCTGGCAGTGTGGTATTAAAAGAATAGTGCCAGGATGAGTACCCTTGGAACCTCTTTCCTTTGGCTAGGACATGATCCTATGCTTTGTTGGAGCACTCTGCAGCCTTATGTTTTTACTGGTGAACCTCTGATTTCATGCCTTGCGCTGCCTCGTAGCTTGACATCCTGTGGTGTCAGAATACAAGTTTACTGGGTATATATACACTGGAGTCTTGGTATTAACACAGTGGCTGGACACAGCATACAGGAGTGATAACAGTCACAGTGAATGCTGATGCTAAGACATGGTGCTACCCATTATGTATCACTTAAAGTCACCCAGTAGGAAGAGATTCTTCTTTTGGAGGACTGTTTGTCAGAGGCAGTAGACATTTCAGTAAAACGTCCTGTAAATGACCTCCTGAAATTTATGGAATTGTAGCCATCTTCTGGCCAAGTTGTTAAGGATCCAAAGAACGGCATCAATAGATTATGGCGGGATTGCCAGGATATTCTGGAACCTCTTACCAAGATCCAAGCTACAGCTAAGGAGGCAAAAGAATCTGGTAGCCTGATGCCGCAGATAATCTGTCAGGAAGTGCTCAATGGGCAATCATTTTCTTAGGTAATGCCAATTGACCGGTCATTGTACCATCCCTTCATGTCAGGGATGTCCTGTAGAATTTGTTCCAGGTAGAAAACAAAACACAAGGACCACCAACTTATTATCAATCTCAGGGAGTTCAACAATTGGTGGTTTAGCCCCACTTCCAATTGTCAGTAAACTGGTAAACAAAATAAGTCTTTTTTCCCCCACAGAGAAACAGATATTTTCAAGTTTGGAATGTGAACAAGGTACTGAATTTGACTTCGGAATGAAGACTTGTCAAGGAGGGAACTCTCAGAAAAACTACCCTTGTTTTTGAGTCTAGTTTTCTGTAGGAGTGTATCAGAGGTGCGGACACAGGACATGTTCAGCAAAATGTTCATCTCAGATGAGGTCACGTTTAAAATTACCAGGAGAACAAAGCACAATATTTGTATAATCGTACAATCTCTTACCAGGCCTTCTAAAATGTCCCAAATTTAGGGGTGGTATTAAAACGTGTACAAGTGGCGAGTTTGGATCTGCAATCTCTGGGCATTTCCAGTAGGGAAACGATTATCTGTGTTCTCCTCACCCTCCACTGCAGGAAGCCAATAATGATATGGCAGTTTTTGAAGCTCACACGGAGAGATGAGCTATGCTTCAAAAGAGTTTCAAGTAGGAGGTCAATTAGAGGACAAAATGAATGCTGTGGACTGTACATCCGATTATTCTTTTAAACAGTTATATTTCTAGCCAGTGTAGGGTGTGACTTCCTTAGTGGATAGCAAGCGTTGAACTTTCACAATTGTCACTTTTGGTCCTGACACATGCAAAATTTCCCAGCTTTCATGTTCTTTCAGTTTGCCGACATAAGGAAGTGTAGTATTTTAAGAGTAAGTAGATGGATTCTGATTTTTTAAAACATTTTTAAGGCCAATGGCACATTTATGAATATATTGGATCCTTGTTAAAGGGGGTCCTGGTGTAACAATGTTTTGTAAAATTATTACCAGGAGCAGATAAAAAATAAGAACAATTGTGAGCAGTTGTCTGGAGAATGAATTGCAGTGAAGAAAGAGGATGTGGTGAGGCCTATAGGTAGATTATATAATGAGTTATGGTGATTGGGTGTTAAATGGACTATCTGATTCCCTTGAGTATCTGGAAAATGTAGTTTAGGCGCTTTAAATGTTTTTCTGTTAGGGCTACTGTTCAAGGACGGGAAGAGACAAATAAATAATATTGACCTCCATGTCTATATGAAATTGCAACTTTGCATCAAGGTAGCAAGGAAATCTCCATTCCTGCCCAACCTTACTTTCAGCCCTCTTTACCTTCAAAGCTTCCTTTACATGCTGTACAGGACCCTCCATCTTTTGAAGCGTTGCAGTTTCCTGAAGTCTAGTGCTAGATACACTGGCTAAAACTGACACGCTCTTGCTTCCCTATCATTTCTTTGTATACTATATTACTGCTTTTCCATTTTAAGCAAGTTCCATATTTGCTTGAGCCAAAGTTCTATAGACAGGGAATGAGTATTCCAACACAATGCCAGGATCAAAGGCTTAGCCACTACTGGCATGAGCAAGACTTTTTACATACTTTGGAATGCAAAGGATACCCTTCATTGAATGGATTCTCCAGCACAAGTACCTCAGGGCAACCTTCCTCTCAAGCCAGTCACCTCCCACATTGTCTAAGGTATTTAGTTACAGAAGCCTCCACCATAGGACAGGCCCATTAAAAATGTGAGATAGTTCCCTCCGCTCAACACCATCTCCAAAAGTGTTGAGATTAGCTCCTGTCAATTCTGTGCTCACGCACTGGTGTGTTATTTCACATTTAAAGGATCTTGCTTTGTCTTTACTATGTGCAAGGCATAATTGTTACACCTTGCGTTGTCTCTGCTCACCCTCTAGCTGAGGTGACATAAGTTATTTTTGCCCACTAACTGAAAGTGATGTTTGCCCACCCCTATGGAATAATGAAACCATCAAACTTGTGTGATATTGTGCGAGTCAACTATCCAAACTCCTTCAAGCATTTTTGAATATGTTAGCGCCTAGGTCTCTCATTGCCGTACCCAATGGTGAACTTACATTTATTGAAAACACTTGGTTTCTTGAAGATTATATTAAGTATTAAGGACCTCAAAAGTTTGAGAAGCCTTTTTCTGAAATATATCCACCGGCCATATGCCACCCCAAGTGAGTCTATTTATTTTGTGCAAGTGACTGGCAAACAGTACATAGGTTCTTGATTTCTTTGTCACAACGTCACCCATGACACCTCCAACATCAGTTACATAGCTATGGGTTGGTCCAAAATACCTTCCCGGTCAACAGTTCTAACTAGAACTCACTACTGTAGGAAAGTGGGTTTTTGTTGCCGTAACCTCCCCACTTTTTGCCAGACTACTGATGCACTTTTTCTTGGTGTGCCCTGGGTCCCTGCCAATGAGTAGTCGACATGGCACACATCCCTGTGTGCCATGCCTACAACCCACTGCCCTGGCATAGTTCAGTCACCCCTCTAGCTTGGTGCCCTATGCCAGTGGTGAGGGTACAGGTGCATGAGCTCTGTACCCCTACAGTGTCTAAGTCCATTCTTAGGCATTGTAAGTGCAGTGCTGCCATTAGGAGTATATGGTGCTGGGAGCTTGTCATTACAAACTCCACAGCACCTTAATGGCTACACTGAAAACTGAGAAGTTTGGTATCAAACTTATCAGCACATTAAACCCACACTAATTCCAGTGTGGGATTTAATGATAAATGCACACAGAGGGCATCTTTGAGATGCCCGCTGAAAAATAGCCTCTGGTGGGTTCCCCGACTGGTACACACCAGACTGCCACCACTAGACAGGTTTCTGGAACCTAGGGTGGAAGCCTACGCTCCCTGAGCCCAGAAACAAAGCCTTTCCTGGGCGGAGGTGTTCACACCTACCCCAGGCCAGGAAGATCCATCTGTGGCAAGGGAGCTTCAAAGGCCTGGCAGCCTTTGTAATGCGACCCTCAGCCTCTCCTGCTATCAGGAGCAGGATCTCTTCCGGTCTCCCCTCCCTTTCGGCGGGAAGACAGGCAGGAAAAAACTAGTCAGCCCAGGAGGTGTGTCCACCTCTGCCAACTCCACCCCTCAGGTGGGGGAGGCAAGGTGAAGCCCACTCTCCTGTGCTCGCCATCTTGCAGATGGCAGGCACGCCCCAATCAAGACTAGGGATTGTGCTCACTCCCCCATATGGGGTGAGCACACCAAGGGTGTAATCACCCTAAGGTTAGTAGCCAATGGCTACTGACCTCAAGACCCCTAAAACGCCCCCTAAATACAGTATTTAGGGGGCAGCCCAGCAACAACAAGAAAAGAATATAAGAAGAAGGACCGAAGAGCCGTGCTGGGCTAACACGAGGAGACTAGAGGTCTGTCTCCCCTTAAACCTGCTCCTGCGAAACCCCGGTGTGTCCTGCAGCCAGCAACTTTAAAAACCCTGGAGGACCTGACTGCCTTCACTTCAAAGACTGAAATCTCCAGTGAACACCGGACTTATTCAAACTGCAGCTTCTGGTGCCAGTCAGAGACCGCGAATCCAGCCCACTCTGCACCCGTCGAACCCGGCCCGAGCTCAAGTGGACAAACACCACAAGGAGGTCCACCCGGTGATCCTTACCAGAGATCCGGCGATCCCTGACCTGCCTCAAACCACCAGACGCCTGCAGCCTCAATACAGAGGACCTACCACGAGCAGATGGGGTAAGAAAATCTGACGTCCCAAGGCACCCCTGCACCAGACGCCCCACGGCCTTGTGTGCTCCAACCGACGGTGCCTAACCAAACCACGACATCCCAACTTACTCCTCGAAGTGGTGGTCTCTCCCAGAAGATCCTCGTACCCGAGCCGGCAGCCATTCTTTGTCCCGGAGATTCTCCATTAAAAACAGGACACCGACCTCAAAACAGCACCCTGTACCTGGCCGCCCTAGTGCCGCTGAGGGTGCACCTTTGGTGCTACTTTGGTTCCCAACTTGCCCAGAGCTAAACCCTAGGAGTTTTGCTCCCACTACCCAGTGGCATCCTTGCTAGCAGCCACCAACCAGAGGCCCCCCTATCCCATATTGGATAACATTGGGCCTCAACACTCTGCACCAAGCCGCCCTAGTGCCCCTGAGGGTACAACAGTGCACCCCTGCCCCCTGGGGTACCCCCGAGTCCAACCCCAGAACCTTAACTCCCAAAGTAGTTTACTTACCTGTGAACTGTTAACCTGTTTTCCTCCCATAGGATTACATCGACACTTTTTCTCCAAAAAGTTTTTAAGTGTGGAGTTTTGAAATCTGAAAATATTCTTTAAAAATCATGCGAATAACCAAAACATAATTACTTACCTGTTTCCAGGAAATGTCCCAGTGCTGAATCTCGGCATCAAGCACGGAGTTAGAAAAGTAACGTAAAAAGTAACTTATCTGTAATTTAAAGCCTATTCATTTCAATGTACTGTATTTGCTAAGTGTTGCATATTACTGCTCCCCTGTAAATCAAACAAAGTACAATTTCTATTGCATTTTCGAACTGTTCTATATCCAGTAACTTATTACTGAAAAGTATTTAATGCTTACCTGTGCAGGCTTGCTTGGTTCTAAAAATAAACACTATATTTTATACAAAAAACAATTGGCCTAGAGTTCAGTTCTTGAGCGTGTGAATTAATTTGCTGACTGAGTGTGTACATCAACTGCTTAACACTGTCCTCTGATACTGCCTTACTGTTCGACCAAGCTACCACAATTCGAGCGTAAGATTCTATCTAACTTTAACCCATGCCTACCTCTGGGGACACTTGGACTCTATACACACTATACCTCACTTTGGTGTAGTATATATAGAGCCAGTTTCTTACAACTACCAGCAAATGTTCCAAAGCTATCAAGGGTATTTGTGTTATGGGTAATGGCCTGTACTGAGGTTCAGTTGTATACTGTCTCTAATAAGATACATAGTGTCAATGAGTCCTCTGAGAGTTCAGCACATTGGACAGCCTGAGAGCATTCCAGAATGCTGAATGTTTTTAACACTGGGCACTGAGGTATGGTAATAGTGACTAAACTCTGAAAGGAAATGTATTAATCTTTCAATTGACGTGTGTTAATTTGGAATACGGATGTGGTCAGACTTACTCAACAATTCTGCAGCATGGCTTTGTACAGACCAACCGGATAACGTAAAAATGTATTAAAATAACTGAAGATTTGGCACACTGACAGCACGCAAAGAAACTGAAAGTGTGCCTCTCTCCAGAAACAGGCTTAATTTATCACAAAGGATTTTTCAAGATTAAGACAACAGCGTGCTAGATGTATTTATGGGCTACATGTTCATCTTAGTGTTTCTGTGTTTCTCTTGAATTCAATAGCTATGAATAATGACCACCATCCTTCTTTAAAGTTGATGAAAATGACTTTGCCCTAGTGAACTTCAAAAGTATCAGAGTAAAAATCAATCCAAATGTATTTGTTTTCTAGATATTTTTAAGTCAGAATAAATGATACTCTACAGAATAGAGTCTCTTGAAGGTTAATCACAGAGCAGACAACCATCACAACAAGAATGCAAAAGGCATGCCAAATGACTGTATGTTACAAAAGAAAGATGAACGATTGGCTCTTACTAGAGCTAAAGCTAAGAGATAAAATTTCGATTGTGGAAAATTATTTGAATGAATGTTGAAAAATATTATATACATTTGTTTTTTTAAGTTTTTGGATCGAATTTTTTCTAAGAAAACAAATACATTTTATATACTTTAACTGGTGACACTATAGCACGTCTTTTATGTAAGAACAAGTGCATATGAAACTTTGACAACTGTGCTTAAAAGGTTTCACAGAAAGATAATATTTGGGGATAAATAAACTGAGAATATGTTTGGATTTTGTTAAGGGGTGAAAGTATTTCTAGCCTCAAATGGCCAGATTTAGGATAGGGTGAAAGTCAAAAGTGAACCATACTGTCCCAATCACAGAGCGCTATGAATCATGGGGGACACAATGGCCATCCAGTGCTGAACCTCAGTCCACCTGGCAGGGAAATGACCCAGAGTGTGACTTTTGGACACTTGTTCTACTAAACAGGCTCAAGTTGGTGAGGAAGCTTTTGCTCAGTGTAGGAATCTGGCTCTCTCTATATAGTGTACCAAAACAAGGTACACTGTGCCGAGTCAAGGCAATCCTTATTGGTTTACAGAACCAAATATGATAACACTAAATGGGGTCTTTTGTATAGTGTGGGTGAGCAGTTTAGGCTCATCAGAGGGTAGTGCAAAGCAAAAGTTGTAGTCACAGAGGCAATAAATCAGACAGACACTCAAAAAGTAAATCAGAGACCTATTTAGAAAAATAACGCATATTGTTGTATCAAATTTGTTACCAAGAACTTTGTAAGCAGGTAAGCACCTTTTAAAAATATCGATTTTCACAGGTAAATAGAATGTTCACTTAAATAAGTGTTTACGCATAATGCTTTCCTATGGGAGAAAAAAGCATATGCAGTATACAAATACTTGCATTAAGTTTCCAGGGGTCCCCTTCAGGACTTAAGGTGGTAGGGGGGTGTGGTCCAAAGTACCATCAGCAGTTAGAGTTTACCTGCCCTGTGGCATACGGGTACAGAGGTGCTGGTCGGGTTGGTAGTCTTTCGCACACCACCAAAGGAGAGGGGGGGGCACCTACAAACAGGCAGGAGCTCCCAACACGGGGCTCGGTTCACAACTTGGGAGCAAGGCAACAGGCAGTATATTCGATTCTTGGGAACCCAGGCCGGGTACGCTCGGTGCAGAGGGGTTAGGTCGGCTGAGATGGTGCGACAAGTCCTTGATGTTGTCTTTCTCACCAGTTGAGAGTGCAAAAATCAGGACAGCTGGGCCACTCTGGAAGTGGGTTTCTGCGGTGCAGACGTCCCTCCATGGCTGCCCAGTGTCGTCGGGAGTCCGGATTGAACTCAAACAGGCTTTGGTTGCTGCAAGGGGTCCAGTACCACGGTTATTGGTGCTGTGCAGCTCAGGTTGGTGGTTCTAGCGCCTTCTCACTTGCTTGAGAGACAAATCTGACCTTCTAGAGCACGGTGACCTCTTCCTGAGCAGCTGCTGTGTCGGTACGACCGGGAAGTGGCGGCACATTAAACCAGACTCTGCTGTTTTGGAGCCTGCGGACAGCAGGTGAGTAGCTCCTCTACTTTAAGAGAGACTGCTGGCAATTTTCAAAGGAGTGGCAGTCTACCAGGGTTCTTAGTATAGGCTCAGCTGCTGGATGAGTTGGTTTCTTCAAGTATGTCAAGACTGGTGTAAACAGACAAGGTTTGACGTCATAAAGTCCACAGAAAGCCTTCAGTTCTCGTTTTCGCAGCTCTTCTTGGTCGTCTTCTTCTGGGTCCGTCAAATCCGAGTTCCTGGCATGCGTGTTAAGGAATAGACTTCTAAAGCAAAACAAAACTTCTAATTCGTGGATCTTGGGACAGCAGGGTCTTGTTAGAGAACAGTCTACACGCCTCATGCAGCACTCAATATTTTCAACATTTTTGCAAATGGTGTGCTCTTTTTACATTGTTTCCTGCAGCCAGGGCATGTTTAATATGACTGTAAAGGTGAACAATTTGAATATGTCTTTTTAAATTGGAAAAAGTTTGCTGGCAGCAACTTCTGTTTCTGCTAATACAGCAAAAGTACATGCATACCGTTAAATATCATCTTATGCATACAAGCAATTACTGATATGCATGCACACAGTCAGGCAGCCACACAAACATGCACTCACTCATACACATGGACCAGAGCTTCCAACACAGGGTATAAATGTCCCTTCCAAGATGCCAAGCCTAACTTAGAGGATATGATGCACCCTAGCTGCTGTGAACAGACGGCCAAGTTCACACCCAGTGTAAAGGAAAGAAAACAGGATCTGCGCTGATAGAAATAGGATTTCCTAATCAACTGCATTGCCGTTACCCTCTCCCTCATACAATCACTATTATTTTTCACTTCCCAGCATGCAGTTTCATACCAACAACATCTGAGTCAGGCCAAAAATGTTCTTAAACAGAAAAGCGGACTCCTGTACAAAGCAGTGCATTGAGAGTTCACCAATATGGTTTTCAGATAGTCCGTTGTAGAACAAGTTGATTTTTGCATTGTGCAGGCTTTGTAGCTAGTGATGTAGTATGTGTAGCAAAGGTCCTATTACAGGTTAGCCAAAATGGCCCTTAAGCCACCATGTGGTTAGAAACGACAGCCCCAACTGTGGTGCAAGCACCCATCACATGAATTTACCTGCTGTACTATTGAAGGATACACTCCTGCTAGCAGCAGCGTATCAATTAGGAATGTAACGCATAGATAATATTTTGTTTTGCTGCAAATGAATTGATGTCCTTGATTGGCAACCTTCAAGGTTTGCTTTTACACCAACAGTAGAAGTACTAAATCTGGCATAAATATCACTATGCATGCTATTTGTTTGACTGGTAGAGGTTTACACTACATAGACACCAAAGTTTGAGTTTGAACCAAGGCAGTCTATTCAGATTTGGGGATTGATATCTGGCGTGAGGTATTGGAGGCACAAAAAGTGAATAGGCAACTACATATTTCTAAATCATTAAAGAGGAGTGATACTCGCTACTTCTACTAGCAGCTAAAAACATCTAAAATTCTCAACAATCACTCACCAACTCTCATACATATACATAAACTTGCATGCATGAAGACAGACTCATAAATAGGTACTCACTCATACACATGAAGTTGGAAGCTGCTGCAAATAAAACTTACCCGAGGTATTCAGACAGAAACTTTGTTCTAGACCTCAGAAGCCCACAATTCCCAAAGCGTGACCCAGAACCCGAGCTTTTGTCCACTCAAAAGATCAGATCGGATAGGGGTGCCGCCCTTTTTTCTTTATCGTGGCTTCTGATGGCATATAAGGGAGCAAGACTATGAAGCTCTAAAAACCCATTATCGGACATGCTGCACTGCCTGCAGTTAGTTCCATCATCCCAAATATGTATTTTGCCTGTGTGATGCCGGGCTGCAACAGTCACCGTCACAGATAAGAAATACTGCCAGTGGAGCCCTCTTTTGCTGCCACTGTGATATTACAGCTATTTACATGCAAACACATTTTTTTATATATATAAATCTTTTTATTTGCAAAGGAACATGCAAACAAATTAACAGTGAGATTATTTGTTTTCATTCAAAAGCTGTAATTTGAGAATAAATTAGCTGCAAAGTGTGGCATGTTTTGTTGGGGCGGCGCACTAGATTCCCCGATGGGCTGCCGCCCCTGGTCTTTACAGTGTGTTCTTTACATAACTGAACAGATTTAATCGTCTCGGTCAAGTATTTCAGGATTCACTGCATGGGCTGAGACATTCAGATTTCATGAATATTAACGATCCAATGGCGTGAAGGTTTAATCAAAATACACAAAAAGCACATGATGAATGGCGAAAGACAAACCTATTGGTGGTCACAAGAAGAGCTTAAGGGTAGGACAGTAAGATTGTGTGATGGGAAGAGAATAAAGGTGGGAGATGACATCAAGTGGACAAAGCAGGCAGGAGAGAGACCAGCTTGAAGTAGGGATGGTTGCAACTTGAGGGTACGCACTTGTTTGGATACTTGCGGAAAATGTCCTTGATCACCACAATGGCTTCCTGCACCACATAGTTGACTTTAGTTGAGATGAGATCCAGTAAGGTGCTGACACAACGTTCGGCTGATTGCTGCCAAGAAGCAGAATGAAATGAAGGTAAGGCTCCACAGCCTCAATGAATAAATACCCATGTGTTGTTAGAAACAGAAAGGACATACATTACAGAAAATTCTCAAAACATATTTTAGAGTTAGTGGAAGTGGGCCATTGAATCAGAAGCCAAAAGGGTCAGTCAATGGGATGAAAATAACAGGGGTGCAAGGTTGGGATTATAAAACCAAGGGACAGAACACAATATGTGTTTAGAGCAGTCATTATCCCTGGGGTTAACAGTCAGAGGGGAATAGTAAGCCAACACATTTGTAGATGTGCATACCAGCTTGAAGTAATTAACACAAAAAACACATATCTTATTGGAGTTAGAGGCCAAAAAAAAAAAAAGGTATGCACCTTCAATAACAATCTTTCTGGTAGATACTCTAGCTACTGATAGATTTGTCACCTTCTGAACATCCCCAGGCACAAGACTGCATGTGGACGTTTTCTCCAGTGATGGTAGGTGGCACAAGCTCCATCTCTGAATAATTGGCTGCGCAGTGTGACGTGACTGCACCCTGACATCCATTTTTCATCTTTTGTTACCAAGCACAGACTAGAACAGTTTAGATTGAATGAGAGTATGCAGTCAGACAGTGCTAAACTGGAACCTTATTATCTACTAGATGCCCATGCCCATCCTTTAGTATAGGGAGGTGGGCGGGATTGATGAGGAATATGCAGCTCAGCACAGTATCCGCCACAAAAATCTTTAAGGTAAGTAGCTTTTCTTCTGAGAGACACACCCACCTGCAGATTCCTCACCTTCTGAGCAGATACCAGAGCAATACCACCTCCAAAGTGGTGGGTCTGAAGAAGTGTTCTTCCCAAAAACTAATGCAGCTCGGAACGATCAAAATGGCCATCCCATCTCACTTCCGAATCTAAGCAAAACCATGTGAATATGTGAAGGAAAGCCCAGTCTCCATGCAACTAATCTCTGTCACCGGTACTCCTCTGGCTAGTGTGGAGATCCATGCTTTGTCTCTGGTAGATTGAACACAAATTCCTTCTGGAGATTTCTTTTTAGCAAGGCCATAAAAGATTTTATTACGAGGATAATCGATTGACCTCTTCTGGTCACCTTGCCATTATTGCTGGCCACCTAGCCAGTTAAGAGCTGATCGTCAGATCTAAACTCTTTTGTAAAATCAATCTAGAAAATGACTGCCCTGTGAGGATCTAGCAGATCATTGCTCAGTCTGGAGTGATCAGAATAACGTGGGCTCAGTCCAGGTGCAACTTTCTCAACACTTGAAGAATCAAGAGTATGGTGAAAATGCATGATGAAGTGGACAATTCCATGTCAAATGAATCACATCCCCCATTGCTCCCTGCAACAGAAACAAGAGGGTGCAAAACTACGGCCATGAGGATTCTACTGAGTGGCCAAAAATGTACACCCGAGGCATGTCCCAGAGGGCAAAGATGTCCTGAACTAGCTCTCGACTGGGATACCACTAGTGGTCAGCAAGATGAGGCTTCTAACTCTCATGTTCAAGGAGCATGCCAAATAGGTGGAAATCAGCCAGATTCCATGCACCTTCGCCCAGGCCAAAAGTCTCAGTGCTTCTCAACAGGAAGACCTCACGCCTCCTTGTTTGCTTACATACCACATTGCGTTCATGCTGTCTGTCAAGATCTGTCCCAACTGACCGTGATGGAGGAAAGGAGAGACCTTCAGAGGCAGGTTTCAAATGCAATTTCTGCTCATCTGGAGACCAGAGGATTCTGCTATGCATTTCCTCCAGATGTGTGCCCCACTCTAAGGTGCAAACATTCATCACTACTGTGGCCACTGCTGCCGGTGGGGACAAGAGGTTTCCTTATGTCAGGTTTTCCTCTATTGACAACCAAAGCAGATCCTATGCAGGGTCAAAAGGAAGTCCAAGGATCTCAGTCAGAACTTTCAGTGTTGAAACCACTGCAGATGAAGAATTAGAGTGTCAACATGCCTGAGTGACCAGAAGGAGGCAAAAAGCTAGCAGGCCCAGGAGGTGAAGAACCATAGGGATTGGAGGATAAGCTCCCTCCGAAAATATCTAAATCATGTCTCGAATGTCCCAGAATCTAAGGGGAGGAGGGAAATTGCATAAAGATGTTGCGTCCAGCACCACACTTTTGAACAGCGGGTGGTGAAAGGGTTCAAGGTAGAACTTGGACAGGAGGATGGAAAATCCCAAGTCGAACAGCAGGGATGCTGTGGCCTTCAGATGGTCTGACACCAGCTGTGATGAGCTCATCTTAAGAAGGCAATTGTTCAGGTACAGAGAAACGGAGACCCCCCAATCAGTGCAGATGTGCCACAACCACTGAAATCACTTTAGTGAAGACCGTGGGTGGAGACGTCAGAGTAAACAGCATGTGTGACTGCAGGATCGGTATGAGCAAACATACATCCTGTAAGTCGAGGAACACCATGTATTCTGCTTCCAGTATCCAAAGGGGCTCTTCTACCATAGTGATATCCACCCGATCTGGCTCACCAGAGGACTCAACTAGAGGTGGAGAAAACCAAGGGGTTCTACTCCTCGAGCTGGAGTGACATCTGGAAGAGGTTGTTTCCTTTTCCTCTCCATCAAATAATTCAAGGAAGGAGAAAAGCAGGACTCTGATCAGAAGTGCAAGTGGCCCAAGCCCAGCACTCGCAGTGAATGAGCAGAACAGAATGTCCCCCCCCCCCCCCCCTCCCCCCTTGGGCTATAAAATCAGATAGTCCACTTGCGGGTCTGAAATTGACATCTGTCCATGACAGGAGCAGCAGGACAATGCCTGATTTTTTAAAAAAGAAATTACATTCCTAAGCACTGCAAAAAGACCAATATTTTTTGTAAAAAAACACAAAAAACATTCAGAGTGAAGTTCCAGATCCGTGTTGAAGTGAGCAGAAAGAAAAGTGATGCCAGGGTGCCACTGTATGGCTACAGTGATGTCATGTTTGTACTTCAACTGTAGCCAATATGGAGTCAGCATCACCTACCAGTGCAGGAGAGCTACTGCAAAATTTCCAGAAACAGTCTAGTTCCTGAGGATATTCAAAAGGTGAGGAATTTGCAGAAATAAGTCTCATCAGAAAGACATATCCATGAACCAGGCAACCAAGAAAGCAATCCAATTTGAATTTTATAATTTAGCTTGTCAATCATTATTTTTTGGGATTTGAAAACATATCTGATTTTAAATCCTTTCTATTTCAGGTCTGGACAATATATTATGCCCACATCATCTCAGTATGGAAGGATTTGAGTAACACCTTTGGAACAGCCATACTGGGGAGCTACATTAGAACCCAGAGAATTTCTAGGTTGAAATAACTAATCTCACTCAACAGAGCTGCCTTACCGAGGAGCTATCATACATGAGTATTATAGTATCACCTACATATCTATTCATAGTGGAGGGTCTTTGCAGCAGACAAGATGTTGCCATACCAAAGAATCTCAACAGCACTACCGTTATAGAGGATTTCAGCAGCACTTACAACTGTCCTAGGTCAATGCCAGCCTTGTAATTGTCTCTTGGTTACATATCCATTTACTCTCTCCCTCCTAAGCAGTTAAACATCCATAACTGCAACTCTACTCCTGCCTATTTAAGACTGTCTATTACTTCCCATCTGACCTACATCGCTGTTGCAAGATTACTCTGCTTCCAATGTGACTCTCATACAAATCACATTCCTTAGTTTTTCTCATTTTGAAGATACAAAACAATTTGCATTCTACCTCCACTTTAATGGCACAACGACCAATTGCTCGGACAGCTTTCCGGACAAAATCAACATCAACTTCAGTGGCATACTCTTTCAGCTCAGCAAGAACCTGCAGCAAATCAAAGAGGGAGAATTAAGATACATGCTGCAATATGGACACAGAATCGTGGCAAGAGAAAATGAATATGCACATTTTGATTACACACAGGGACAATTCACGATTACAACGGACTTTAGACATCAGAAGCAACACACAGCTGAGCATGCTGCAAAAGTGAAAGAGGTATGAATTAAAGGATGTTGTATGGAACGAATATATAGGCTGGTGAGAGTTCAAAGTATTGCTGGGAAGCAATACAAGGAAAATTGCACAAGACTAGCAACTGCCAGATCAGACCAGAACACAGTGATAAACTAACCCATTTGTTAATTGGGAACTACTAGGCAGCAGGAAACAAGAGGGTGACTGCTAAGCATTAATCCCTGATCAAAGACAAATGTAAAGTCCCAAAGGCTATACAGGAAAAAAGGGTTGTAGGAGGCCAGACTAAGTGACCTGTGAAGGTTTTGACAGCATTGTAAGGTGGACTGTTCTTTCAACTGTGTGTGTGTGAGTGACATGGGTAAGATGGAAGGGTGGGCAGAAAAGTACTTTATAAAGTAACAACCTGGGATGCTAGCCAAAACATAATGTTACATGTTTTTAGAGGTGGGGGGCAGAGGGTAAAAACAAGGAAAAGAACAAATCTTGCTATCCAGCCTTGGGATCCCAGACTGAAAATAATACTCTGTGGTTGCGAGAGGTAACGAGTGTAGTAAGAGAAGTAGAAGAGAAAAATACCTGAGCAATGTTGGCCTGTGATGCGAGGCGGATCATGATGTCGAGCTTCTCCAGTTTCACATAAATCGGGTCATTGTACTTGACAAAAAAAACCTTCATCTCATGTTTTAGTATTTCAGGCCTGTAAGGTAGAATGAACACTAATGAAAATGCACCTCCTGACAGCATCCAACCAATATACACAGTACAACAAGCACCTGTGAAATTGTGCACCTACAGAAGATCAAAATGTAAGCACAAGCAGGGAAGACAGTCAAGAGCAGCCACAGATTAAACCCCCTACTAACTAGAACTGGTTTGTGGTCAGCCTTCTAAAAATGATATGCCGTTGTATAATGCAGGGCAAATATAGCCTAAGGGCAGATTCTTCTATTCGGAACTAGCCAACCCACAAGTGTGTTTTGTAGAAATTGGTCTCGTTTCCAGCTGCACTAGAAGTATAAAAGTGGTGAATTGCATGCATCCCTTCTGTAGCAACAACTGCACAGAAACACATTTATCCCCTGAATACGAACATTCAAGTGACTTGATGCCTGCTCTTTAAGCCTTGTTGACAAAATGGAAAGGCTGTGCACAGAGAACACTACCAGCTTCAAAGGTCCTCATTCCCCAGGTAGAACAGTAAACATGATCCGGTATTTACTGGGTCTGATAAGTATCTCTTACTCAGATTCTTTCCATGGAAAATTAGAATTGCACCCAGAAATGGTATTTTCTGGATGCCAAATTCAGCATGTATCTGAACTTGTCTCATGTTTTTCTACTGGAAAATGTTTGCCAGGAGGAAAATTGTGATGATGTGCTATTCACCACAAACCTCGGAATTCCGATCCCAGTGCAAACAGCCAATGTGCACAGTGATTGGAATTTGCACTTCCATCTATAATCAGGACCTAAAACATGACAGAAGACACAAGCTTAGTTTACAAACTTTATGTAGTGTGTGTAGGAGCCCAGGGGAACTAAATATTGAACATCTCCAAGCAAATCATATTGACTTCTGGCAGACAAGGTTTACATTGCTAGATCAATGGGACTCGTTAATCTAAGGTAAACGCTGACAATGCAAATAGTTGACTTTCAGACATCTTGGCTGGCACTGGAGGAACAGATACACATGTAAAGGGTCATACTTACATACAATAAGCGCAAGACCTTTTTTCCCCACATCTATGTGTTCAGAGAACTGGCCATTTGTCCTCTACACAAAATGGAAACCATGTGCATGAAACCCACCTACAACATTGCTATATAGTGAAGTCAAGACCTTTATTACCAAGAAGAAAATTGTTAGAATCCTAGCATCTTCAGAAGAAGCAAATGAGAAGAATCACAGTTTATTGTACAGAATAAAAAAGGCAAAATGGCAGATTGTTCCAGAGAACAGAAACAGACTCCATACTTTTACAATAAAAATGCAAGCAAATATCAATATTTGCTTGAGTAGAATAATCCTATACTGCACTCAATGTAATTCGATTGGTCATAAACTCTCAAAATACAATGCAAAAAACGTGTCACTCAATAATAACATGTCAATGTTCCAGTGGAATTATGTGCACAATTTTACAAGAATTAAGGCAATCTCACAAATAATATTTTGCACCGTACTAAGACGGTAAATGAATCTCAAATGGTTAAAGAACATCCCAATTAATGAATTATGGTCATGTTTTAAAGGACACATAAATACAAGCCTAAGAAAGTTTATTGTTGTGTTCTACAAGCAGAACTCATTCCTAACAGGCAAGGCATCTCTTTACATGTGCTGCTGCTTGATACCATACATGTGATATCATGGATCTAGAAGACCATTTTAAAGAAGCTGACAAGGGTTGCTAACAGGATGGATGCCATAATCCCGAACCAATAACAACTGCAAACCCTGAAGTGTCAGGGCATGCACTGCTGCTTCTTCTCAGTTTTAGACAGCCAATCCTCATGTCTGCCTTTCGATGTTTAGACGCTCACCTTTTTTGCACGATCAGATTAATGTTGCGAAGGGCCACATACTGCAGTTCGGGCTCAGCAGACAGCAGGGTGACCAGCGGTGGTGCAAGTTTCTTTAGCAGTGTTCCATAGTAGTCCAGATCCTTAGGTAGCATTTCCATAAACTTCATCAAGACTTTCACTGCTGAGAGCACTACGGCAGAGTTGGCATGAGAGAGTCTCGGTGTCACCCGCTCACAGATGCTGAAAATGATATGAAGCGCAGGGATAAATAGTCGGATCACTCGAGTGTACTAGGGCATCTCAATCATGGGAAGTGCTTGCAAGAGCAGCAGAAATGGCCAGCAGCACAGCAATATTACCAATGCACTGCCCACCAATTATTTGCCACCAACACTCCGACCTAATTAAGACACTGTCTCACAGGTAATACAAGCAAGGTCACAAGCCTTATAAATATGGGTGTGAAATAAATCCTGTAGGACACACACCCCTCTAAAGTTGACATAATGAATGCTGTTACACAAATGATAAAAGGCTTCAGACTTCATATTTATCCCTGGAGCGGTACATGTCATTTGAGAACAATGTAACAAACTGAAGGCTCGCAGCATTGCCAGAAGTTTACTTTCTCTTACTGAGACATTTAATTCTGGAATACAGGCTGATGCAAGACTTGACCACGGTTACCAGTCAAAGGAGAAAATTCCAAATATCAAAGAAGTGGAAGAATGGATGTGTACTGGGTACTTTACTTTTAAAGTTGTACTTGGTTAACTTCCCTGTCACTTTTACCAAGAAAAGGAACGTCATCAACCGTCCAAAAGAATCACTGTACACACAATGGTGCATAAACTTAGGCCAACACCATCAGCTTTGGAATATTCTCCATATTGGGTTAGAAATGGACATCACAGTTTGTTGTCATCCAGATTAATGACAATGAAGCTAACTAAGAAACTTAGAATTTGTTATCGTGAGAATTGGGTGGCTTGATTTTTGAGCAAAACTACCACCAAAGGCCTCACTGTGTCTGGTCAGTTTCTACCTTAAATGGGATCTGCGCAGTGGGCACAATGCTTATGGCACATGCAGGCAAAATTTCACCAACTGTGGTCTATGGTGCCACATGATTGATTCAAGATATGCTAATTACTGAAAGTTGTTGGGGGGGGTTCTTGAGGTGGATGCCATTGTATTCTTCCTTCATCATCTTAGGCTGGTCAATTAATTTAAATCCTATGCAATTAAAGTTTTATTTAGCCCTGCGGCTAAACTAGCTGTACCTTGCCCGAAATAAACAATGGATCAGCAAAGCTTAAACAGTGAACATTTTGAGTCAACTTACAGGTACTAACGAAGAAAGAGAAACTCCTGCATGGAAAAGGCAATAATTAAATAATGAAAAGCTTTACTGAGCTTTGGGAGACTCATATGTAGAGATGGGTTCAGAGAATGATAGGTGTGCTGTAGGTGGGAATAAGCTCTTTGAAGCAGTTTCACACAGTGAAACCTGAGCTAGGCTTAGCAAAGTGTTTAGTAAATATTGATTCTTTGAATAGGGATTTCCTCACATTTTGACTTGGTTGAGTACTTGCTACCTTGCTGAAGGAAGGCTATGCACAGAACAGCAGCAGCGAACTGTAAATGGAAGGCAAGTGACACGACTGAACATGTGGTTTATCCCAACTTACTGGGCTGTAAAGGTTATAAATAAAGCAATGATTATTAAAGCATGACATTTTCTTTCATAAAGCATCAACTGGACAATAGACTTGAGAAAATCCTTAAATTATTCAGAGGTACTAGTGAACTTTCAAAGGATGCAGCACCAAAATACACATGGTAACTTAAATCTTAAATTTCGTACAAGAATTGCGCACTATTCCTGTATCGCCTGGATGAGCTGCTAACATTACAGGTCAATAACATGCTTATATAATGTTTCTGAACCGGTCGAGATATTATTAATATGTATGCCTCCCCAGTTTGTATATTTTTGGAGGTGGAAGTCTAACAGAAACTTGCCTTGGCCCAATTCACTCTGCTTCGTGTCATTATAGATGTTTCTGGCCATGGATGTAACACTTCATCCCTCAAGTGCAATGTGGTCTGCATTTCTGTGCCCTTTCCTCCACAGGGTGCATCAGGATGATATACTGCAACACCCTAAAACTGCATTCTCGCCCACAGAAGGGACCTCACCTCTGTGCCTCGCGATCATCCTTGGGAGTGTAGTTGGCCAGGCAATCTAGGATGAAGATCTGGCCCCATTCAGTGCACTCGTTCAGGGCAGTCAGCAGTTTATTGATTGATTGAGGGTTCAGATCCAGCAGGTTACTGCTTGGGTGTGACTCTGCAATTTCTGAAAGAGCAGCAACAGCATTCGCCACCACCTGCAATCAGAGACGGTCTTTAATCAATAGTCAAAATAGGGGAGGACAGCAAATGTTAATATAGATCAGGAATGGAGAGCAGAGCAAGCAGCAGATGCAAGGAATGCATGGAAGAGGGAAAGCAGAAAGGAAATCTGCATTCAGGGAGAGCATGGAAGAGAAATTAGATCTTACAGCATCTTCTCCTTTGAGCAGTACACTATTTTAAGCACACTGGCATATTTCTGCCTTTGTATCCCCTTTTTTCTTGTTAATCCCCCTTGTCGGAAGATAATAAGTGTCTAGATACCTGTGAATTTGAAGCAGGATTGAAAGAGTCTGCTCATGACAAAAACTGGGGACTTGATCTACACTTCTCAAGGTGTCATTCGGGTAACTTGTAACGCCTAGTGTTCACTTGTGAATGCCCTAGACATTCCTGAAGTGTTCCTTTAATATGTGACAGACCCAGATCTCCTGCATCAGACACAAATCATGTGCAAGGCTTACAGCACAATAAGCTCAGCATGTTACTAAATCCATGACCCAGTCTTAGTCTGTCTCTTTAGTATCACTGTGCAGTGGGAGGTGAACTAGTGCGATGGAACAGACATTAAGTTGATTCCTAAACATTCTTTATTTAGGAAAAATGGAGGTCAGACTTTTTCCCTGGGAATGATTTGGCATAAAGTGAACAAAACAAAGTGTATTCTTATCCCAGAATGCCGTGTGGCGCCACCTAGAAAAGGCAAGTCCATGCAGTAAACAGATGAGAGGTGAAGGAGATATGGAAACTAAGCTAAAATGTGACCGGTACAAAACGGCTGAGATAAGGAAGGGACAGAACTAAAATGTCAGGGGCAAGGAAAGTCCAGCACAAAAAAAGGATGAAGAGAAAGGAGAACTAAGCCAAAGTCGGCCAGGCACAAATAGACAGAGGCAAGGAACGTATGGAAAAGAAGACGCATAGATAGAAGAAGGGAGCACATAGCATAGAGAAGTTGGCATGGGAAAAGACAGGGGGGGGGGGGGAGTATGACAGAAGTAAGGGAGAGACGGAAAGATAAGGATGAGCCAGCATGAGTAACGCAGAGATAAGGGGAAGGAAAAGGTGTGCTGCAGAAGAATTAGGAGCAGGGAAGAAACAGCAGACAAAGGAAAAAGAGTTAAAGAAGAAGGCAGCAGGGAACATATAGCATAGATGTGGGAGGACGGAAAAGGACAGCTATAGAACAGATAGTGGTAGGGAAAGGGTGGTGGAGATACGAGAGGAAGGAGAGCTAACAAAGGAGAGAAGGACAGTACTGCAGGGGAAGTAAGGCAGAACCAAAGAGAATGCCAAAGGCAGAGTACCATGGGTATAGTAACAGAAAGGAGAGATAAGTAAAAAGTTAAGGAAGAAGAGAAAAGAAGCACTAAAGAAGAGTTTGGGGCTGAGACAAAAGAGTAACGATAAGGAGGTATAATGAAAATTCGATCGCTGGAACAAACCAGTAGAGATGAGGAAGGAAAAGGAGAGCTAAAGAACAGAAACCAGGAAGCATATTAGCAGAGATAAGTGAGGAAGAAAAATGCTAAGGAAAAGATGGGACAGGGAGAGTATGGCCGAAACAAGGGCAATTGGAAAAGAGAGTTAAGGAACAGCCAGGGCAACAGATAAAACAGATAAGGACAGAAGGGAAACAAGAGCTAAAGAAGGGACAGGTAGAATGCATCAGAAATAAGGGAGGAGATGGAGGAAGGAGAGCTAAAGAATACTCAGTGAGACTATCACAGATACAAGCAAGGAAGGGAGAGCTAAGAAGAATCAAAGTAAGGGGAAGGAGAGCGGAGGAATAATATAGGAGCAGGGTGAATAAAGCATAGATATGGTAAGACAGAGAGGAACTGGGGCTAATCAGCTGGAGGGCAAGAATGTGAGAGACTCAGAGATATCATGTCAGTGCACAAGCCAATCATTGAGAGGTACTCGACTGGCTAAGCTTTGCTAGGTTCAGACTGTGAGAAGCTCCTGAATGCACAGTTTGTGCTGAGATCATATTGGAAGGAGCAACCATCGCCTACTTGGACTTGGAGTAGGGTCACAAAGTCACTGGCTCTGGGATGCCCAGTGTGTGCTGTGGTCTGACTAAGGGAAACTCATATGTAAAGTATATTCTCAGGTGAGCCTGCAAATGGTCCTGGAATGTCTAGTTAGTTCTAAATGGAGACTGTGAGTGACACTGCACTGTCCAGACTATGCGAGGGTATGCCTGTAGGACATTCTTGGATATTCAGTCTGTGCTACATTCAAATTTGAAAAGATTTTGGGTAGTGTAGCTAGTAAAATGTTCAGAGTTTAGATGGTGATAGGTTGTCAGGTCTGTGCTTGTAGAAGTCTGGAAAAAGTCCTGGGACATCCAGTATGCGTTAGGGACAGTCTTAGAGGTACTGGTATGATCAGCCTGTGCTAGTGTGAGAGTATGGGAGGTTCTGAGTTGTGCATCTAATATTAGGCCGAATGAAGGTTTGGAATGTCCAGCCAGTGCTAGAGTGAGACTAACTTTCTGGATTTATATTCATATTGCGCTAGGCTCAGACTGTGAAAAGTGTCCCAGCTGTGCTAATAAATCTGTGAGATACAAGGGCACCTGGCTTGGTTGAGTATTTCAGAGGTTCTGGAATGTCACAGTGAGAACCTTGGGGTGCCCTGCCTGTCATACTGTAAAAAGAAAAGGGATGTCCAGCACTTATTATGGTCACAATGGATTAATTGGGAATATCAAGCATCTGCTAGTGTGAAACTCCAGAGAGGTACTGGAGTAATCAGGCTGTGTTACACATAGCATTAAAAGGCACACCTTCAGAATACAAACCTCTTAAACTCCATGTATCCCACTCATCCCCTTTTCACACTTTGTGACTGATTCTCGCCCACACACCATCTGAAAAGAACTCACAAACGCAGACAGGGTATTCAATGAATCCTCCCTCCCAAAGGATTGGATTAGCCACCCAAACACAAAAGAAAGCACGGGAAATAATGTCAGTAAGTGCTGTTCATCCACCCACTCTACAGCATCATTAAAACTTCAGTATTGCTATCGGTATAATAAACTGCCGAATGTAGGCAATGGAGACACAATGACAACCACCCACACTGAACTAGCATCCACATTTATAATTAAAATTTCAATCATGCCTGGCAGCAGTAGGGATTAGGTGCTGGCTCAAATGGTGCCTCTCACAATATGTTATGGCTAGTGTCTACAAGATGTGTTACATATTTCACAAACATCAGACAACACGGATTAAAACTACCAAGTGAGAATGCGTTCGTATATTTTCATGTATTGCAAATAGCTGGGCACCAGTCTTGTGAAGTCTTTATTTTGCCATGTTCTAAAGTGCAAAATGGTCAGGGGTGACTCACACAAATTACCCTTAAAAGAGGGAACGATGGAGAGAGAAGGCATTAAATGAGTAAAGATAGTTCAAATAGAGGCGAGGCTAAATGAGACAGAGGAGAGAGAAATAAGTAAAGGTGTCTCTACAGAGCATACATCAAATGATTAGAGAAAGATCAGAGAAAGGAGAGTTGAAGTGAAGAGAGATGGATCCAGAAAAGAAGGGGTGAAATGACCAGGGACAGACGAGAGAGAAGTGGGTGAAGTGAACTGAGATACATTGAGTAGTGGTGAAATGAGCACAGATGAGTTAGAAAGTGACATTCTGAAGTTAACAGAGATAGAAATGGAAGGTAAATAAGCACAGATGTGTGAAAGTAGCAGAAAAAGGTCAGAGAAGGTTATACACAAGAAGAGATGGATTTAAATCATGATGAGATGGATCATATAAGTGGTAAATTAAGGAGGTATGGGTCAGAGAGTACTGATCTAAATTTGAGCAGGAGTGAAAAAAGCAATGAATAAGGAATGGAAGATGAGAAATCACCAGACTGATAGGAGAAAGAAGAGCTGAAATGTGCAGAAAAGGGATGGAAGAACCAAGGAGGAAAAAAAAGCAGAAATGGAGTGGATACAGAAGAGGTCAAATAAGCATAGAAGTTGGAAATGAATAGAGATGGATCCATGAGAAGAGGTGAAATCAGGAGAAACAGATGAGTGAGAAGAGCGGACAAACTAAAACAGATATAAGAGTTTTGCTAGAACTAGGTAGATGAAGGGGAAGAGAGTGAAGAAGTGGATAGGAGGGATAAAATAAAAAGGACAGAATGGGAGTGAGAGAAAGATATGAAGAGTAAAAGGTGCAAGAAGGCGCAAGTGATGGAAAGATACAGAGCAAAACAGAGATGATGGTGTGAGGGTTAGAAAAGAGTAACCGAGAGATAAGGGCAAGAAGAATGGAGAGTGAAAGGAAAAATACATCGGTTGGGAAAATAATGGAGTGAATATACTACTGGTTGGGTGAGAAATTTTTAAAAAAAGTTACCCATGTGAAGGTACTGGGAAAACAAGTGTTACAAACAGCTAACAGAAGAGAGTAACGCACCAAAGAAAGTTCGTTTCATAGCCAGGCATCACAGTTTTCCTAATCAACAGCCAACAGGAGGATAATGAAACACTTTGTATAACTTATTTGACAAATGGTATCCCAATGTCTTAGAAAGCTAGTGACAACATCTAGGAGAAAACAGATTGTTGAGGCACAGTATGACCTTTTACATTCCTACGCTGTTTTCCATTGTATTGATAGATAAAGAGATCCTTTTTTTCTCACCATTTATTCAACCTTTTTCAAGTTTTCCTCGAATTCACAAGAAAAATGACAGTTGAAAGGAGGCATGACAAATTCATATACTGCAGGACTGTATTACCCTGAAACGTCATAGAGCACATTTCCATGCCAAAAAACCCTATAACATTGCAAACCAAAGTTTTGGCTACCAAGGTATTTAGAGCTGGAAGAGAAAATGTAAGTGGAAGAATCTCTACAGGACAGTGCAGAACAACTTTATAAACAGATTACTTTTCACCCAGGCATTAGTTATTAATGTCAGCACGTAGTCTGTTCCTTAGAGTAATTCGCTCAACTATTTTATATTGCCACTCCAATTCTACGCTGAAGTAGCCAAATGACTAACATCTGTAAAGAGATTTAAAGATTTTTAAGATAGCCAGGTTAAGGAGAATTTTAAAATCCTGGATCAGCGATATTCATTATTAGACTTTGTAAGAAGAAGAGAAACTAGGCTCTACTGTGAATTGAGTTAGACACTAATTTGAATTCACATAATTTCTAAAGTTCATGCTCCTTTAACAATTATGTGGAGAGGTGGACACGTTACTTACCTTCGGTATCACCTTATCTGGTAGCAACATGATCTGATAGAGACAACTAGCCGCAGATTCCTTATCTTTGAACAGATACCCAAGCAATACCATCCGCAGAGGAGGGACTGTAGAATGGTTTAGACCAAACAAATTCTGTAAAACAGAGCGACCAAATAGGCCTTCTCTACGGACCTGGGAATCCAGGCAGTAATGTCTGGCGAACGTGTGCAGAGATGCCCACGTGGCAGTTTGGCATATGTCAGAGGTGGGAACACCATGCTGGAGAGCCGTGGTGGCCACCTTCGCCCTGGTGGAATGAACTCTAAGCCCGTCAGGAGGATCCTTCTTCGCTAAGGCGTAACAAATGTTAATATAGAGGACGACCCATCGGGATATAGTCCTTTTCTGGACAGCACAGCTTTTCTTTGCACCCACGTATCCAATAAAGGGTTGGTCATCCACCTGGCACTCTTTGGTTCAATCAAGGTAGAACGATAACATTCTTTTTAGGTCCAGACGATGGAGATATTCGTCTTCCTTGGAAGTATGCGGGGGTGCATAGAAGGCGGGAAGAGTAAACAACTGTCCTAGATGGAAGGGTGATACCACCTTAGGCAGAGAGGATGCCCTAGTCCAGAGTACTACCTTGTCCGGAAAGATAGTCCAGTAAGGAGGCTGAGAGGACAGTGCCTGCTGTTCGCTCACTCTCCTGGCAGAGGTTATAGCCACCAAAAAAGCTGTCTTGATGGTGAGCAACTGCAGAGGACAGTTATGCAGCGGGTCAAATGGTGCACACATCAGAAAAGTGAGCACCACATTAGGGTCCTACTGTGGAATGATGAAGGGTAAAGGAGGAAACAAATGGGTTAACCCCTTCAAAAACCTCTGCACTAGAGGAGATTTGAATAGAGAGGGCTGATCAGGCAGCCGAAGACCAGAAGAAAGGGCCGAAAGGAAGCCCTTCAAAGTGCCCAGAGCAGAGCCCTGTTGGGCCAAAGAAAGTATAAAGAAAGGACTTAAGATAAGGGAGCAGATAAGGGGTCGATAGACCTGTCTGTGCAATATTTACAAGAGTTGTTGCATCGGCAGGCTTCTACCGACTACTCGCACGGTGCCATGGATGGAAAGCGTGGACACGTAATAAGGTGTTAAGCTTTGGCTTTTGGAGCTTACCTCAAGCATTAGAGAAACTGCATGTTGAAATATATCCTAATGGTGCTATAGATTGCAACTTTATAAAGCCCTGATGATGTTCCACAATTTTCATTTTGGGAACAAAACTCGTAGGCAGTTGGTATCAGTGAATATGAATTTTGGAATAAGGAAACAATTTCAAGAAATCATAATGGACTAGATTCACTCTCTTTGGTGAACCTCCTTTTGTTTAATTTGTATTATAATCTGTATTCAGTGGCACCAGAGGGTGACAGGTACTGGAGCATTGTGCACGATTCTCAAAAATTAATTTGCAGTATCATAGTATCATAGTGAGATGCTATCCAAAGGGTCCGTCACCCTGCATCTTTTTGGTTTGGGTATACCAATTTTGTGGAGGGACGCCTGGCTGCCAAGATAACCTCACAAACTTCGGGAGGGAGGTCAAAAGCTGTCAACTGTCGCCACTCAATCTCCATGCAAGGAGGCGGAGAGTGGACAGGTTTGGGTGGAGAACCCTGCCCTGCTGATGCGACAGAAGATCCTCCCGAAGAGGCAGCCTGACTGGAGAATCGATGCTCATGTCTAGGAGCTTGGGATACCAAACTCTACGTGCCAGTCCTGAGCCACAAGAATAAGTTCTGCCTGATCGCTCCTGATCTTCTTGAGCTCTCTGGGTAGAAGTGGTATGGGCAGAAAGGCGCATAGGAAGCTCAGGGCTTGCAACGAAAAGCGTCACCAAGGTAGCACCGCCTTGGAATCGCACGCAAAACAGCTGACATGGCACGTTTTCATCGGAGGCGAACAGATCTAACCAAGGCTCTCCCCACCGCTGAAAGAGACTTTGTGCCACCTCCGGAAGAAGAGGCCATTCGTGATCCGCAAGGCACTTTCGGCCAAGCTCGTCCACCCTGGCGTTCCTGCCACGTCCAGCGATGCAGGGCCACTTGACAAAGACTCCACCACCCCACTACGCCCTGTTTGTTGCAGTAAAACATGGCGGTAGTGTTGTCCATGAAGACCTGCACCAGCCTTCTCTTTGACGGGAAACAGGCTTTCAGTGCCAACCGGATCGCCTGAAGCTCCAACAGGTTGATATGGAGCTTGGCTTCCGCCGGAGACCAGAGTCCTCTGATCTCCACCTCCCCTAGATGGCTGCCCCATCCCAGAAGGGACACATCCGTCACTACTGTGAGATCTGGGTTAGAAAGGGAGCGGGGTCTGTCCTTGAACCATTCGAGGTTCGTTAGCCATCACTGCAGGTCGTTCGCAGTGCTCTCAGAAATCTGGACGAGGTTGGTGAGATTTCCTTGATGCTGCGCCCATTGGATCTTCAGGACCCACTGAAGAGTCTGCATGTGCCACCATGCATGGGTCATCAGTAGGATGTGGTAGGCCATGAGGACCAGCAACCTCAGAGTCATTCTCACCGGGATCTAAGACAGAGGCTGAAACATCGGTATTATAGCCTGAATATCTTGGACTCGCCATTTGGAAGTATAGGCTCGAAAATGCACCGTATCTAGAACCGCCCCAATGAAAAGGAGCGTCTGATAGGGAGTCAGATGTGACTTATTAAGTTGATAGTGAACCCCAGCAAATGCTGGAGGTTAACCGGAACCCAGAGGTGGACTGATTGAGGCGAGCCTGCCTTCAATAACCAATCATTGAGATAGGGGAAGACTGGAATCCCTGATCTCTGAATATGTGCTGAGACCACCGCCATCACCTTTGTGAACACCCGTGGGACGCTGGTGAGGTCAATGGGGCGCACCGCAAATTGAAAGCGCTCATGACCCCCCGTGAACCACAGGCAGCACCCATGGGCCGGCAGGATGGAGACATGAAAGTAGGCATCCTGAAAGTCAAGCGCTACCATCCAGTCTCCTGGGTCCACGGCAGACAGGACCTGAGCAAGAATGAGCATCTTGAATTTCTCCTTCTTGAGGAAGTAATTGAGGGCTCTGAGGTCTAGGATAGGACGAAGGCCACCGTCCTTCTTTGGGATCAGGAAGTAGCAGGAATAGCCTCCACTGTCTACTTCAGACCTGGGAACCCTTTCTACAACTCCCTTGGGCAAGAAAGTTGAGACTTCCTCGTGGAGCAAGGCAAGGTGATCCTCAGTCAGCCGACTGTACACTGGGGGCAAGGATGGAGGGGTAGTCTTGAACGGGAGGGAGCAACCCCTTCGGACGATTTACAACATCCACCTGTCCAATGTAATGTTTTGCCAGCGGTGGAGATGATGGCGTGTTCTGCCACCAACTGGCCGAGAGTTATCCTGGAGGATTGGACTAGGAAGGTTTTTCGGTGGCAGAAGAGATGGTGGCTTGGTTCGACTTCTGATTTTCTTACCCATGAGGCCGGGGAGAACCGGGTCCACGGCCCGCAGAGGTTGCTGAACTTGCAGGGCCCTCTGTCCGTGACCGGGTTGGCGCAGCTCAGGTAGCCATGAAAGGAGCAAAAATTGGATGAAGCCCTGGGGCGGTAGAGAGGCCTAAAGACCTCATGGCCAGCGGGTCTTTGTAGCGCTCAAGGGCAGCATCCGCCTTGTCTCAGAAGAGATGGGAGCCATCAAAGGGAATGTCCACGAGGCTAGCATAGACAAGCACCGAAAAAACAGACGTTCTCAGCCAGGTGTGGCGACGAGCGTCCACCGTCGTGGAAATCGCTCTACCTACGAGCCCGTTGTGTTCAAGCCACATCTGATGGCAAAATTAGCGGTGTCCCTCCCATCTGATATAGCTTGGGAGAGTAGAGCCCGGTCCTCTTCCGAGACTCTGGGCAGCACTAACGCTATGGTATCCCATATGAAATGGGAGTAATGGCCCAAGCGGCATGCGGTGTTCACCAACCGCAATGCTAGGCTGGTTGAAGAAAACATTTTCTTACCAAAGTTTTCCAGCATCTTGGATTCCCTGTTCGGGGGTGCGGAAGGGAATGCGACCCGAGAAAGTGGAAGCTTGGAACACCAAGCTTGGGGGAGTGGGGTGGGTGGTGAGGAAAAGTGGGTAGTCCGGTGCAGGGTAATGGCGGCGGGCAATCATCCTATTCACAGGAGCACCTGTGCTGGATTTGAAACATGTACCCAGAAAGACGTCTGTCAAGGCCTCATTGAAAGGCAGTAGGGGTTCCGAACTCAAGACCCCAGGCTGCAGGACCTCTGTCAAGACATTAGTCTTGACTGCCACTGTAGGAAACTGCAGGTCAAGTACCTGCACAGCCCTACACTCCACCATGGCGAAAGAAGCTCCCTCCTCCATATCCAGGGTAGGAGGAGAAAGCATGCCAGAGTCTGGGGAGGTGTCCAGACCACTGGCTTCACCCAATTCCTTGTTGTTGCTGAATTTCTAAGGGATCCTGCTCCCTCTCCCAATCCTCTTCCTCCATTCCTAACACTTCAGAATAGGGCAGAGAGAACGGCATGGAGCCGTAGGGCTCCATCGGCGCCGGTCTCAGTGTCGGAGGAAGCCTGACCTGCTCTTTGTCGTCAGGAATGAGGATCAGGGAGGAGCCGCCGGTGAGCCTACCTCTCGACTGAGACCTGGACCGGGATCGACATCGAGGAGGCGACCTCCGCGGTGCAAGACGCAGGGCTGCGAGAATCTTTAGGACTGCTCCCTCAAAGCCGATAGCGCCATGGCCCGGCAGTAAAAGCACGACTTGGAGTCATGGTCGCGCTCCAGGCACTACAGACAGACCAAATGGAGGTCTGTGACTGACATGGCGTGATGACAGGCGCCGCACGGCTTGCACCCCAAAGTCTTCTTGCTTGACACGATAACCTACACATCAACAAAGTAGACAAAAAGTCAACAAAAAAGTCTGTCAAAAATGACAGGGGGTAGCTCTCTTCAACGAATCGGCGATAATGGCGCGGAAAGAAAAGAACGGACGTCAGCACGCAAAAGTGGCGGTTATATTGACGACGCGGACATCACAACGACAATAAACACGACACTGACAACGTCATTCAGAGTCGACCAACACCACCTTCCAGCACCAAGGGTAAAGGACATGTGTGTCTTCCGGATCCAGCCTAACGCCTGGAAGGTCAAAGGTAAGGAATCTGCTGCTAGCTGTCTCTATCTGATGCTGCATCTAAACAATAATGCAACATAACCCCTTGGAAGCACCAGAAATAAAGCTAGATTGTTATGGTTTTTGTGGGCTTCCTTTATGGTTTCAAAAGAAAATTCCCTTCACTTAGATATCCCACCAACACTTTGGAGTCTACCATTATTAAAGATGGGTTTATAGAGGTGTCTCTTGTTTATATGTGTAGCTGCAATTCTATCTATACCAAAATAACTTTTTGTAGTAAAAATCGCTTTCCTCAGATATCTCAACCTTTTGAGGTTTACTACTTGATTTGCTGCTTTACTAATGCAAATCTATCCAGAGTCCAAGAAGGAAACAACAAATAATTGTATACCCAAAGTGTTCAAAGCATGTGAATCTTAAGATGAGCAAGCAACTCCATTACCACCCTTTTAGTGAGGTGCCTTATGTTCCACATGTCTGAAAACTAAACCAAAAAAGGCAGCGTGATACTTTAATTTGCTGACAGTTCCATGTCACAGATGCTTGAACATGTCTACCGATGTTCAAGGTGTTCCGTGCTCCTTCCCATATTTATTCTTTAGACTAAAGTCAAGTTTCATAACTCCTGTCACAGAAACATTTTTTTCTTAGTGTTGAATCTAGATTACATTTTGCAGTGTGAACAGGAAAAAAAGATTTGCACAGCAACGAAGAATCAAGATGGATGAGATAAAAGGTATCAAGGAATGATTAGTTACCATGGGGTTGGAGTCAGAAATTAGGTCCTTAAGTGTGTCCAGGAAGCCCTGGTCTTCCACCAGCTGAGCATTGATATCATGTAGCTTCGCCACGCACACGGCTGCTGTCTTGCGCACATAAGGGTCCTCATCCTTTAGGCATTTGCGCAGAGGTTCACAAAGGTACTCAGTTATTTTATCTACTCGGATGCAGCCCATTGTGCGAACTGCCAGAGCACGAATGAGTGGGTTGGGATCCTCACAGTCCTTCACGAAAGTGTTGACAGCCATGATGGCCATATCGGGCTGGCTCTTGGCGTAGTTCATCAAATACAGGTACACCAGTTTCTTCAATTCCAAGTTATCCGTCTGCATGCAGTTCACTACATCAGGAAAGAGAGCGCTGCAACAAGGAGCACAATGTCACACAAAATGCGCCAACTTAAGTGACAAGTAAAGACTTTAAAATAACAAACCATCCAAGAACTAATCTTCAAAAAATAGAAACCAGTCTAGAGATGTATAGTTGCATTTGGAGACATGGAAGACTGCCAAGTAGAGACTCTCACTCCAAGGGAAACATTTCCTAGAATAAGAAACACTGCCAGGAAGCGCTCCTCAACACAGAAACCAGTTAGGTAAAGCGCATTAGAATTTGGGTAGACTATAAAATGGAAACCTATCAAGCAGTATATCTCCCGTCAAGAGATATAGCCCCAAGAACAACACTTAAGAACAGCACACTTACAGTCCGAATTAACGCAAATGGGGTAATTGCATGCTCCCTAGCACAAAATCCCCCACAAAGGAAACTCAACAGCATACACAGTCACACAAAAACTAAGGAAATACCCAACACCCTACCAAGTAGGTCAAGCTGAACCGCTCTCCTCCTCATGAAGATGGAGCCAAAAGCCATTGCTCCATGATCATCAAAGCAACCCATAAAATGAATAAGGAACTCTGCCCCTAAGGTCATTTACTCAGAAATGGAGGGGGGGCACAAGGGACTTATGCCCACGATGTAAAGAACTGAGGGAAACAGTGAGCCATTTTTTCTGTGTTTGCCCCCTATACGCTAGCCCTCGGAAAAAATGGCTCAAACCGATTTGCCAGTTGATGAAAACGAGAAGGGCTGGGGAAGCTCTAAGGTTGTTGGGGACGGTAACAACCCTCCTTGTGGCCACATCTGTAGCTAAATTTCTAGGTTGGTCTTGGATAATTAGAGGGAAATATTTGCATAGCATCAGCTAGCTTGATAGTCCATTGTTATTATCTCTCAAGTATATGTCTGTGAAGTATTTTGAATTATGCTAATTATGTTCCATAATGGCTTTACTGTTTTATTGTAAGTTTTTAAAATTGTATTTTTATATTGTGATGTCTTTTATGGTGAACTATACCGAAATAAAGACTTTTGAATGAATGAATACCCCACTAAACCTATGTGCAAGTAATACACAGTCACAACAGAATCCATTTGCTTTCCACAAAGCAAGGATGTTCTTAGTCATAAACATTCCCTATCAAACAGGGCAAACATGAACAAACACCTCATGGACAGACATACAAAAAAATAGAAAGCTGCAGGTCCATTGTAAGCGGGTAAATACACACACTGGCCAAGCACCTTGTGCATGTAGGTGAGAGACAAATATCACATTGGACAAGCTGATCCACACAGCCAGGCACACACTATTGCTCAGATGTATAAACAAGCACAGACGTACTTGCACCTATAGATAAAAGAGTACAGGGTCCTCTCTGACAAACAGGGAACACAGATCTCCTGTACATAAGCAAGAGCAAAACAATGCCGTATTTACAAGTAGGTGTGAACAACATACGCTATGATTTCATAAACAAGTGCACAATATACCCTCTTGAATCACTCCATATCCAAGCAGGCAAAAACGTACATTCAACGTAATGTGCACACAGCACAAGTAGTTACATCTGCCTATAATAGCATCATTATGTAGGAGCAGATAAAAGTTTGCAGCACAGACATACTCTCCAAATCGGCCCGAGTTACCCCAATGCGTACCTGACATCCTTCCCAACTGTCATGGAAGCGATAACCTTCTTCACTGCCTCCTTCTTCTTTTCCTTTTTGTCACTGTTCAGTTCAGCTTTGAGCTCAAAGATCTCACCTGGGAACAAAAAGGCAAGGAGCAGGTGAAATTGTGGGCTACAAACGGCCATGCCAAAAATATTTGCATATATGCTCACAAAGGCCATGAGAGCGGACATTTCTACCAAGAGCTCCAAACAAATGTCCTTCCAGTGAGAGAAAGAATACAAGCAAATACCTCCTCATGCATCTATTTCCAGAGGAAAGTTGACAGAAGAACATTTCCTTAGATAGTTGTGCCAAGAAAGAAACAAGAGTGAAAACACTTAACTCAACTAAATTATAGTTAGTTATGAAACCAACATGGCCTGCCTTAGCAAAAAAAAAAAAAAAAAAAGAGGAGCTAATAATGAGACCTACCTCCTTTCACTTAGCCTTCCGGGAGAGATACAGACTAGTGCCATGAAATGAGAATTGAGCTTGAGTGTTTAGCCCATCCTATGCAGAAAAAAGGAGAGTCCTGTCCAAAATATCGGTAAAACACACCAAGTGAGTTGTCTCGTTCTCAGTACCTCGATGGACAATAATCTGCCAACATATTTCATTTACATCAGTGGTTCCCAACCTGTGGTCCGGTGACCCCTGAGGTCTGTGAAGCAGCTTCAAGGGGTCCGCGACCACTTAGCAAATTAAGTAATATTAACAGATTTAAAACGTGCTCATCATTAAACAAGCTAAATGTATACTAAAAATGTTTAAATGGACTGTCGATGTGAAGGAATTTGAAATAGGAGACTAAAAATAAAATGAGTATCCTCAAATTGACTTGTGGGAGCAATGCAAGTGTATCAAACAGAATATAATATTGATGATGAGTGCCCTCAATTGAATTTAGAAAAGCTCCAACCTTCATATTAAAATTAAAATTTTGATTTCTTTTTTATTTATGTGTTTGCGGATGAAATAAAATGTGTCCTCATTTGTGCATTTGCTTGAAAGCTTTTTTCTGTATTTTTTGTGAATTGTTTTGCAGTTCAAATCATCAACAAAGCTTAGGCTGTGGCTCTTGGCTAACAGTCATGACTCAGTGGGAGCCTCCCTGGATTCAAATTCAAATTCAAATTCAAATAAGCTTTATTCGGTTTTTAAGTTTAAAACCATAAAAGCAACAAAGAGAAATACATACATTCATAAATAACTCGACAATTCATTAAAAAGTTCAAAGAGAACCATCTATTTAAAAGAAACTAAAAACGAGTCAACTAATCAGAGTAATAACACAAGGTGCACACAGTCCCCTTTCACCAGGTATTATAATTCAGTGGTTGGGGGCTAGGATAAAAGTCATGCAAATCCCAAATACAGATGGGACCATCTCCAATTTTGGGCTGAGAAGATCGTAAATAAGGGGCAATGTTCCTGTGTTTGAATTTAATTAATATCAAGTCCCCCGGAATACATTTAGGCAACATACCTAGCCACCCCACCCTCCTCACGCTCAAAATTCCGCCATCTAGAGTAGGTGGTAACGGTCTATTATTTTGGAGCCAAAAGATGGCTTTGTTCAGCAGGTCCTGGTGTGTTTCAAATTTGCCTTGTTTTAGTGCAGGGACCCCAGAGAGAACTGTCACGTATGGGGCGGCTTCAGGGGGTAGATTAATTTGATGCCTTCTTTCTTGAATAACTCTAGGAGTTGTGTGAGGGACATATACAGGATTAGAAGTAACATTGCGGGCACTTGGAGTGGGTGTGGTAAGAGGGGAAGCTTTCCTGCTTGCAACGGGCTTAGCCTTTTCGAGGTTGGCAGGGGAAGTAGGACATGTAGGTATAGCAATGTTTTCAGGTACTGGATAAATCCTTTTTACTGTTTTTTCGATACTGGACAACCTGTCCCCCAGATCGTTGATTTTAGTGACCAGAGGTGATAATGCAGAGTTTAACAATCGTTCAATTTGAGCCAATAGGGTCAATTGGAGAGGCGACACAGAGTCATTGGTTGTAGTCTCAGCCTTATCCGTCATTAATAACGTTGGATTGGAGGGGGATAATGAGGGGCTACAACACATTTGATCGTTATTAGCCTCATCATGTTTCCTTTTACTGGTTAAACCCCGGGACAGTATGTTGGCCTGAGGAAGGATTTTTTCTGGGGATAAGGGTTCATCCTGGGAAGTGCAGTTTATTCGGTTGGTGTCTCTTCCCACTATGGGGGGGGTTGATACCTCCGGTGAATAGTTTGTGCCACACAGGGCATTCAACTCCTCCCAGATGGACATAATTATTGAATAGCAGAAATCCGGAAACAATAATAGGCAATTCCAAGCGGAAAAGATAGAAAGATTTAAAGACTCTGTACCTCCTCCTTCGATGGGGCCAAGTGGGGTGGCCCGTCCCGTCCTTCTCAGTCCTCTGAGGGCCACAGAGGGCCCGCCCTTTGCCCGGGCTTCGCCCGGCGTCCGCGACGCGGAGGGAGCTTCCTCAATTTGAGCGCCTCTGGGCGCGCTGATCCTGTGGATGTGTGGGCGGGACCGGAACTTCACCCAAGGCTTGCTGGGAGCTGTAGTTCCCCCCAACTGCGGCCGTGGAGCTGGAAACTACGGCGGCAGGGGGAACGAGCAGCGTCAGGGCCCCAGCAGCAGGTGAGAGAAAGAACGTGTGCCTGCTCCCCTCCTCAGCCCAATGTCGGTCAAAACGGCCCCCGCTCCTCCGTGGGAGCTTCCTCAATTTGAGCACCTCCGGGCGCGCCTATCCTGTGGATGTGTGGGCGGGACCGGAACTTCACCCAAGGCTTGCTGGGAGCTGTAGTTCCCCCCAACTGCGGCCGTGGAGCTGGAAACTACGGCGGCAGGGGGAACGAGCAGCGTCAGGGCCCAAGCAGCAGGTGAGAGAAAGAACGTGTGCCTGCTCCCCTCCTCAGCCCAATGTCGGTCAAAACGGCCCCCGCTCCTCCGTGGGAGCTTCCTCAATTTGAGCGCCTCCGGGCGCGCTGATCCTGTGGATGTGTGGGCGGGACCGGAACTTCACCCAAGGCTTGCTGGGAGCTGTAGTTCCCCCCAACTGCGGCCGTGGAGCTGGAAACTACGGCGGCAGGGGGAACGAGCAGCGGCAGGGCCCCAGCAGCAGGTGAGAGAAAGAACGTGTGCCTGCTCCCCTCCTCAGCCCAATGTCGGTCAAAACGGCCCCCGCTCCTCCGTGGGAGCTTCCTCAATTTGAGCGCCTCCGGGCGCGCTGATCCTGTGGAGGTGTGGGCGGGACCGGAACTTCACCCAAGGCTTGCTGGGAGCTGTAGTTCCCCCCAACTGCGGCCGTGGAGCTGGAAACTACGGCGGCAGGGGGAACGAGCAGCGTCAGGGCCCCAGCAGCAGGTGAGAGAAAGAACGTGTGCCTGCTCCCCTCCTCAGCCCAATGTCGGTCAAAACGGCCTCCCTGGATTCCAATAATGATTGGGGGTTGGAGAGGGGTTCCTCAGGTTCGAGGAATTATTAATTTGGAATCCCCCAGAAGTCAAAAGGTTGAGAACCACTGATTTACATTATAGCACATGTTTTATACTGCACACAAAAAGGTAAATCTTAAACCCAAGAAGGTCAAACCAAAAAAGAAAGTAGACATAGATTGTACTGGGAACTTCACCCCCTCCTGCACTGATGTAGGGATCTCTGGCAGCACTCTCTCGGGGTCCAGCAAACTATTGGGACTCCAACCTTTGATAATTCTAAAGAAGGTGCAAACCTACAGGAATATGTCCTGTTTCCACAGCACCAGGATTTGCAAAATTAAGCCAGAGTGCCAGAATAAAAACTCTACTGCAAATTCAGAGCCCTTTGGGCATTTGCTACATTTTCCCCTGACTATCTAGTGTGAGGACATCGCACAACAATGCTGACATTTGCACATTGCACGTATTTACTAAATGAGGAAGAAACTTTAATTTCCTCTCTGCTGTTGGTTTATTTTCTTGTGGGCCAATGATCTGGGATCTGCCAAAATCATAAAATAACTTAGCATAGAATCTGTAACATGGATGTGAGAACGCAGCGATTTAATCTCCAGAATATTCTGATGTCACCCGCCTAGAACCTGAAAATGAACCACAAGATCAAATGAGGGCAGCCAAGACAAAAAAGATGAAAGGAGGAGAGGGTTACAATCTGATATTTCCGAGATAGAGCAGATCTGATCCAGGCCAGTTCTGTTCCCTCTATGTTCACAAGTTGAAGACAGATCATGATACCATGCTCAGGGGTATGGAACACTGCTGGCAAATCAGTGCTACAACACTGCTGGCATCTGTCTGCCATCCGAGGTTTCTCATATCAGTAGTCAGAAGCAACAGCTCTTCTTAAAGGTCCGAAGAAGGACTTGAATCAAGAATCTCATACTACTTAATATGAGCTCCTTCCAGAGGCTTGGCTAGAGGGGTCAACAATTCAGCTACTTTGCAGAAGTTTATTTATTTATTACAAACAGGATAGCATTTCCAGTTAGTTTTTGAGCATTTCTGATCAGAATAGTTTAAAACATGCTGAGAACATGAGACCTTCCTTAACGACTGGAGGAGGTCAAATGTCCTGAAGACAGCAAGAGATTTTACTTTTGAGCAGAACACATATAGTCTGTCTTGCATCCGCAATTCTGCCAAAGATGGAGGGATGGGTCCTTTTCTGTAGTTTGAAGTTAAACTTCTATTACCCTATAGATAATTCTGATTTCTGCATAAACTATTTATCTTTCTCCTAACCAATTCAATTCCTAACCAATTTGCAACATGGGACAGAACCACCCTTCTAGGGGTTTGATATGAAGCCTTGTAAGCAATAAACGAGGGGGTGACCAATTGCTGGTGATGCTAGATGGAGAAAATGTCCCTTTTGCCCATTTTTGCATACTAACACACACTAGTGGCATTTAACTTCTAGACCATGGGAACACTTTTATATCATATACTAGGGCAGTGGGTCTCAAACTTTTTTAGTAACCTGACCCACTTTTTAGAACAAACTTTCTCTACCCATCTACCTTTATTGGACATGACGCATGGCAATTTTTGAATGTAACTGTGTGGTAGCGCATTGTCATTTGCAAAGTGCCATAATTGCCTGTAGAAACTACCATCCACCCCAACTAATAATCCACTTTCTGATACTAGACGCAGATACTAAAGTAGCCCGTGTGCCTCCAATGCCATCAAATGTTTACACAATGTATCAAACGTAGCCAGACCTTTTTATTGCAATTCCTGTTAGATATGGTGTTCTACAATGCTCTCCTCAACCTCAGCACTATTTGATACTTCCTTACCTAATTTTTAGTGCTGTCCACAGATAATATAATATGGGCACAAGTACTACCCAGATGAAATCTACCGGAAAATGACATTCATGTGTCTGCATCAGTTTCATTTGCCGGCAGACCGTGATAGTTGTTTTTAGGTCGAGCCTGGGCAGCACATGCACTGCTCTGTGGCATGCTTTTTTGGAGAATGAAATAGAAGCTCTGCCCACTCTCCGCCCATATTGGTCATTGGCTTGTGTCATTGCCCTTCGTAAATGCTGGCTTGTGATTCGTTCATAGGCTTGTTAGTCCCTCCTTAGAACAGCCTTGTCTCCATTTGTAACCCCCCATGAGGACTTGCCCTTTTACTTTGGTTGTTAAACGGTGAGAATAAATTGTCTCCAAGGGCAGAAACACATCCCCTCGAACATTCGCCCCAGAGTAAATAGTTTAACCGCCTCTCAGCTCTCCCCGAAGCAATGATGAATACAAAGAGGCATATTGGGGTTAAATCCTACACACGTATATCGATTAAAAAGAGCAATATCTGGAAAAAATTTTTTAGAGAGCTCCAGATTAGATGAAACACATTTAGAGTTTTGAACAGGGTCCTTTAAAAGTAGACAGTGTTAATCATGTCAATGCAAGGGGCAATCACATCCACAGGGGTAAATACTCTGCAAACTTACGACCCTGCATCCATTTTCCCCTACCCATGACTAAACTAAGTCGAGAAAGAAACAAGGTGAGATAGTAAAATGTAGGCAACTGCAGCAGCAGTATACATCAGCGAGGCCTCTTATAACTCCAGATGAACTTCTGCCAGCATGCATCAATCTTCCTGAAGAAAGCCACAGAAAGAAAGAGGGGGAATACATAAAAAAAGATACAAATACCTGGGGAGGATGATCATTTTAATCAAATTGGACCAGCCAATCAGACTGTGATCAGAAGCAATCCCACTTGTTGAAGACACCGACTGACTGTTTAGAGTTTCCCATAATTGTATTCAATTATGTCATCAATTAGTACAGTCACTTCTACTCCCAAATAAGTGGCCGAGTGTACCCACCTCTTATCATGGGTAGGAGGGATAATCTTACACAGTTAAACTTATATTCTGAAATTCACCGAATACCTGTGCAGCCACCTCTACTGCCCTAAAGGCTGTAACCGGAACAGGAGTTAAGACTGCCACGCCGTCTGTATAGGCTATAACTTTCCCCTCAAATCAATGTATAAGCAGCGGATGGATATCCTCAGACTGTTTTGAGAGCTTTAATCTACGGATCGATATTTAATGCAAACAGCTGAGGGGATAGCGGACAGTCTTGCCTGGTGCCTCACAAGATAGCAATAGTATATGAAAGAAAACCCAAGCAGCTTTCAAGACCACATAGAACTGACGGACTCTAGATATAAAACGGGGGTCAAATCCCACAGATTCCATGACTGCCCAAAGAAAAGGACAAGAGACCCGGTCGAAGGCCTTCTCTGTGTCTAGCATAATCCTGCCAGAGGAGCCCCCATCTGCAGTGGCAGCCTTGAGAGCTGTATTGGCTGTGTTAACATGGAAGGTTGCATCCCATCCAGCAATAAATCCATGCTGATTTGAATGTACCAGCCCTGAAATCACTGCAGATAGCCTACTAGCTAAGGCACAGGTAGACATTTTTGAGTCTGTGTTAATTAACGACATTGTACGGTACGAGCCACAGAGTCCTTCCTTTTTTAGGGAAAATAACGATATTTGTCTTCCCTCAAGACCCTGGGACCTGATCCAGCATACTAAAAGAATTGAAAAGATCCCGAAGTACTGGGCCAAAATATGTGAAAAACATGCATAAAATTCTAAAGGGATTTATAGGGGCCCAAAGCCTTACCCTTAGCTAAAGAACGGAGAGATTTTTCTACCTCAGATAGTGTTATAGGCTCTTCCAATGTAGCCTGCTGAGCCTTGTTCAACTTGCAATGGAAATACCACCCTATAAATTGATGCAGAGTCTCTGTGGAGGTAAAGCAGTCCTTTCGATAGAGATTCTGATTAAATAACTGGAATGCCTCCCTGATGCCTGCAGGATCTGCCATCACCTTCCTTATTGTTTTTAAATTCTATTCAGTCTCCCAGAGTTAATTTGAAAAATTCGTCCTGGCATTTATAAGGATGGAAACACCAAATGCAAAGTACCGTCTTGAAATACCATAAGATATAGGTTTCCTTCTCCTCCTGTAGTTTGTAATTATTTTTCTTTTTTTACTTTTTAGAAAATCATACCTGATAAACATTGGCAATGCTAACAGTTCAACACTCGCAGTAGAAAGGAGATACCTGGCGCTGACGAGGTTTTTTACTTCAGGTTCTAGCATGATGAGGAACTTTCAAACCCCAAATTGCAGCTTAACTTGAACTAAGAACAAAGTTGTTTCCAAACAAAGTCATTTTCCAGGACAGCATTTAACTCTTTGCAATTCTGCCTTGCTTGTTTTGATTTTCACCTCAAATTCTATGCATTTTTACTTGAATACAGGTTCTGGATATTTTTGTATAAATATTTGTTATTTGCTATACTGGTTTGAACAGCCCATCACTTATTTCAACCGTATGTTAATGGATTTATTGACTGAACTTGTCTGACACTCTTCCAAGGAGTGACTTAAGGTACAGAAAAATACAAAGGTACATATTTTCGATGATCTAAGTATCCTTCGAGACCTGTAATGGCAGAACCTACCTGTTAGAAATTTAGGGCCTGTAGCGTAAAATGCTTTAAAACCAACGCAATATTTTTAAATAAAACTCTCTTATGAATCATAACAGATATAGATCTCTGAGTGCTTTAGAAATAGAACTGTGTTTGGGAAGTTTAAGCACCCATCTGGACGCTGAGTGTTGGACAATCTGGAGTTTATGAAGCAGTTGTTTAGAAGTTCCAGAAAAACAGACTGTTACAGTATTCCTGCCTGGGTGTTATCAAAGCAAAAGCAACAGTTTTGCTGGTGGCTAAAGGGAGAAAATCAAAGAACTTTTTTAAAGATTTAATAAACAAAAAGCACTTACCAGCTACCGATAGTGCTTGTGGCCACAACGTAAGGGCATTTACAAATTGAACTACCAAGTTTCTAGCCACTTCTACTGTTGGAGGGGCAGGAGGCACAAAATCTGGCCACTACGTCAGGGGAGAAAACAGATTTGACTTCCCACACAATGGAATTTCTGTCATATCAGGGTTACATTTTAGATATTATTTTTCCACCCAACGAATGAGGTTAAGAAAACAGTTTTTAAAATTCTGTTCAGACCCAAAAGAACCCTTGTGCAAGACAGACTTAATTGAGTGTCATCTGTATAGGAAATGGTTACAATTCCATAAGACGTGATCAAAGATATTAAAAGGGCCAGATAAAATGTTGAATAAGGAACGGCTAAGACAGGAGCCCTGTGGGACTCCAAATGCTAATGATCTTTCTTGCAAAACATACCGACCAATAGATACTAGTTGTTTCCGGTCAGTCAAAAAAGATATAAAACAAGCTAAGGCTTTATCGGAAATGCCAATGTCTAGAAAATTCTGGAACAGTATGGAGTAAAAAAATATTATCAAATGCTGCTGATAGGTCTAATAAGATGAGAACAGCATTGTTACCAGAATCTAGTGTCATCTTAATGGCCCCAGAGACTTCTAGCAGAGCCGATTCAGTAAAGTGCCTGGTTCTAAAACCACCCAATTGACAGAAATGTAATGAATTTGAATTTTCCAAGTAAGTGGTCATTTGCACATTTACCAATTTTTCTAGGATTTTACCTAGCGCTTGGAGCAATGAAATGAGTCTAAAATTGGCCAAAATTGAGGTGTGCGCCAAAGGCTTTTTCAAAAGTGGTTTAGCCACTGCCAATTTCTAAGATCCTGGAACCTCAGCCAAAGAAAGGGACAGGTTTAATAACTGGTTCAACCCTGGGTTCACCGCATGAATAGACTTATGCAATATGGCTGGCAGGCATGTATCTCAAGATGAGCCTGATTTACCTGAGAGAATGGCTGCCATGATTAAAGTAGAGAGATAGGCTGAGAATTGGATAAAGTACATTGAGGTAATAAGGCACTCAACACATTTCCATGCGACGGACATGGTTCGGGACAACGAACGTAGAAGCCCTGTTGAATGTTTTGAATTTCTTCTTCATAAAAAACAGAAAGCCTGTATGTCGCACCGAACCTGAGAAGATGAGAATATCCCACGATAAGGTGTTAGGTTGCAGAAAGTATTTAGAAATTTGAAGAAAAAAGAAATGAAGGTCACACTTTGCTTGTTCCACTTGGGATGCGAAGTAAAAAAATTTTTGCATCCCTAATCCGTATACAATAAGATTTCTGGGCCAACCTGAACTGGTTGAGGTCTTCAGGTTTATAGGGAGAGTGCCTTTCAAACTCAAATTGTTTGTAATGTAATTTTTCTTTAGCTAACTCCGGTGTGTACCATGGGGCAGATGGGGTGGCCGACCTTGGCTGGCACAGACAATGGGTGCTAACTCATCCACAGCATCCAGTATCCAGCATCCAATTATTAAATGAGACCAGGTTATCCAGAAACCTTCCCTAAAGGAGGGAGAGACCGTATATCAACAGTGTTGATATATTAGCGCTCATGATTTTGCCCCCATTTCCGAGAATCGGAAAGGTTTCCGTCAGATTGGAAGTTGACTAATAGACTGGCATCAACTGTTCGTTTAAAAGGGATCAAACGATGGTCCGACCACTTCAGGACTGCAATTTCACCTGGGACTAGTGGAGGGAAATTGATACAGATATTATCAAAAGTATTTCCAGCAGCATGAATAGAGTTCACCTCTCTGGAAGAGAGCTAATCTTGTTAAAATGTCTCCAAGATTATTTGTGTCAGGGTTCTCCGATTCATTGAAATGACAATGTATTGCTATTTAAAAAGCTATCCGTGGAGGAGGAGCTACGCTAGCAACCAAGATGGCCGCATAAGCTCCCGGCTCCGTCGACCTCCGTCGCTGGCGGATATATCCTGAACTTAATCCTGACCTCCCGCCAGACTCCCGTGTGTCTGAATCGTCTCTGAGTCCAGGAGCGCAATCCCGGAGTCTTTATCACCTTTTTTGACGAAGTTACACCGTTTGTCATTTTCGGGCCTCCTCCAGACTGTAAGCCGGGGCCTCGAGTACTGACCCAGCCGGGTTTCAGTTGAACAACATCGGCCGCGGGTACCTGGCAGGGTCCGGTCTCATTGGAGTGACCCGAATTCTCGATCCTGGTGGTGGTCTCGAGTCCCTGCGTATACTGGCCGGACGGCGACGAGACGTGGATGCCGCGGTGAGTGGAGGTCCGGTTCCTGGGACCCTGCTGCAGCCCTCGGGGTCCGCGGGGGGGCCCCCGCTCTCGGCAGCGGTGTAAAGAGCGCACAGCCTGAAAGTCGCCAGTCGCCCTCGCCCACCCCACTCCAGTTGGTTTCCCCGGAGTAGCCGGCCTCCGGGGTTGATGACCTGCTTTGTCATCGATTAAGCGGAGATGGATCGGACGACGTGTGGACCGACACTGGGGACCGTAATGGCTGCCATCGGGGCTCTTCACTGGCAAATGGAGGCTGCTCTCCACAACCTAACCGCACGCATCGAGACTATTTGTTCGAGACCGGACCCTAGCCCAGAGTCAGACCCGCAACATATGGTGACCCCCGCAAAGCATGATTTTATCCGGGAGGAGAACCCCGAGCATCGTTCTAATCTGACGCCTATTGTATCTGCGCAACTACAGCGGCCCGCGACTGGAGCCCCTGACCAGCCAGCAAGCTCGGCAAAGTCATCGCCCTCACAGGACTTATTTCTTTCTTCGTTTCTGGAGACCTCCATCGATGTTCTTTGGATTGACTTTCGTATTCCTGATAGACTTCGAGACTTGACTCTTCTGACCCCTTGATGCTATATTGATCTTCTCCCTTTTCTACAATGTTTCGACTCCTTTGCTATTGCGCTGGTCCTATCGGAAAGGGTTTGTGTGATGGATCGTAGAGGCCAGGGTTGAACTTGACTGTTTTAATTCTGTGCAGAGACTTCCTTTGAGACTGCTGGGTGGTATCGGTGGGAGTGAGGGCCATATGGGATTCTGCTTTTCTGGCTTTGGTGTACTGACTGTGTTCGACAATGGGATTTTCTGCCTCTGTGATGTCTGGGGCTGGGCGGGATGGTCTTTTCTCTTTTGGTGATTTCCCTATCAGTTTGCTTATTAGCCTGCTTTACCTCTCTTCGTACCATGGTGGGGAACATCTGCTCGCGGCGGGGGGGAGGGGAGTCCGGGAGCCCGCATCGTATCGTAAGATATTCCTCTTCCGTCTTTTCCCTTCCTTGGGGTGTAGTTTAGGGGGCGACAGGCACGCTGCTAGTGGGGTTAGGTCTTAGCCATCCGCAGGGGTGCAGGGTGGGGGGTTGTGTTTTTTTTTTTTTCCTTTCTTTTGTTCTATGACCTATCTTTTTCCCTTTTCCCTTCTCCACAAGAGATGTGGCATATTCTCCTGAGCCTGTTGTTATGCATATTCGGGTGTCGAGTGTCTATTTTTATATCCTGTATCCTTGGTGGGCAGATTCTGATAATGTTTGCTTATGATTATTTGTCTTGTATTGTTTTGACCCAGCCCCGGCTGGTATTGATACTTTCCAGATGCCTACAATTGTATTGTATTTCATCTGCCCGTTCGCCACTAATATGTTACACCAACGATACCCGAAATGTACATTTCTACTCTTGTGTTATAATTAATAAAAATATATTTAAAAAAAAATTAAAAAGCTATCCGTGACAGTGGAGCCACTGAGAATAATGGACCCATTATCTTGCTGCCCATACTGAGCAAACTGCTGGAGACCTACCTATATGAAAATTAGATCTTTAAATCATGCCACATGTATTTTTGCCCTGACAGTAGTAATGAAACCAATCTACCACAGACTTCAGAATAAGTTAAATTATCCTGAACAAAGCAGAAGAGGGAACCAATTTTTTAATATAACTGTCCACTGCATTTGATACAGTCCTCACATCCACACTTGTGGAGACTAGTATTTCTGGCAACGTAGCAGCCTGGTTCTCTTCTTTTTCAGAAGATAATATTTGGGTACTTATCCTTCCTCCTTTTTAGTCACAGCCCTTTAAGTTGTAACTCAATGCACCTCAGGGTACATTCCTCTTACACACACGTTTCAACTTGTATGCCTGCCCTAACAGCTCGCAATATTTCTTAGCTGCTCTCCACTGTTATAAGGGAGATACATAGCATATTGCATGTTTGGTTAGGACTAGGAGGCTCCAGTCTTTCTGAATAAGCTTCTTAGCTGTCTTTCGAGTGTTTTAATATTCATTAGTGATAAATTTAAGATAAACAGCAACAAAAGAGGGCTGTGATTTTTGGTTATTTGTTATTGTTATATGCATTTGTAGCGCGCTCGGCTACTCCAGAGAGTGACCCGGTGCGAAAACTGAAAACAGAGTTTAAAACAAGAAGGTTTTCAGCTTTTTCTTGAAAGACCAGGATTCTTAAGTACTGCTAATTGCCAAAGGCAATGCATTCCAGCCTAGAGGAGCTTTCCGGACAGGGAGCATCCACCAAGCCTTTGACATATAAAACGGAGGATCTGAACCAACTATTGGGAAGAGGAATGCAGCGGTCTCATCGGCACATAAAAAGCTAACCTCTTTTGTAGATAACTGGGCCCCCGGCCATACAGGGCACTATGGGCAATCGACAAGACCTTAAATTTAATCCGCACCTCCATAGGGTGCCAATGCAGGGCGCGCAGATGGAGGTGCACGCTACTCCTTCTGGGGAGATCCAGCAGGAGACGGGCCGCTGAATTCTGCACTACCTGGAGCTTATTCAACAAATAGCCGGGAGTCCCGACATACAGGGCATTGGCGTAGTCCAGGCGAGAGAGGATCACAGCCCGAACCACGGTTTTCCTTGCAGCCTTTGGGAGAAGAGGAAGAAAGTTCCTCAACGATTTAAAAATGCCAAAGCAGGACCCCGCCAGCTTCTTAATCTGGGTGGCAAAGGTTAGGTTCTCCTCAAACCATACACCCAGATTTTTGCGGCAGTATCCGACAGGCAAGGCAAAGGAAACCCTGCTGGCCATAATAACTCTGAAATTAGGAGGAAATTTGCCATACAGAAGTATTTCGGATTTCTCCTCATTACACTTCAGCTGGGCCCGAGCCAGCCAGCTAAATATAGAGAGTAGGCAGTGCTGGGCGGAGGAAACCTCAGCACCGTCACCATCCCAGGTAAACAAAAGCTGAGTGTCATCCGTATAGGCAATCACCTTAGTCACAAGCTCCTCCGCTAGATATATCAACGGGATGACATAGATGTTAAAGAGAAGTGGGCTAAGGAACGAACCCTGCGGGACATCTGTGACTACTGGCTGGGGTGCACAGGCGCAAGGTGGAAGCCAAACCTGCTGCAACCGGTCAGCCAGGAAGGAGGTAAGCCAACCTAAAGCGGAACCGGGAATGCCAATCTCCGAGAGGCAAGCAAGAAGGGAGTGAGGCACTGTATCGAATGCCGCAGAGGTCCAGCATAATCAAAGCTGCCCTCCCGCCAGCATCCAGACACTCCTGGATTGCCTCCGAAACCTCCACCAGCGCAGACTCTGTGCTGGAAGAGGCTCAAAAGCCAGACTGCGCTGGGTGCAACAACCCAGCACCTTCAACAAAGTCCATGAGTTGTCTTGTGACCACCTTCTTACACACTTTAGCCAGACTTGGCAGAAGAGAGATTGGGCGGTAATTTCCAGGGGACAAGGGATTCCGTGAAGGCTTTTTTAGAAGAGGAAGAATCTTAGCCTGTTTCCAGGTGACAGGCACCCAGCCCTCCGACAGGGACATATTGACAATATTGTTAACTACTGGATTATTAATGTCAGCGGCTAAGAGCCTACCTGCACAAGATCAGTGGGCGAGCTCGATTTCAAACCTTTAATAATTTTAAGGGTACAGGACAACTCTGCTGGGGAAAAAAGCATATACTTTATGGATAGGGGCAGCTGGGGACCAGGGGGAGGGAATAGAAAGAACTAAGGGTCCCACAGAGCAGGCGAAAAAAGCTGCCTGGATGGCCTGAATCTTATCCAGAAAAAACTCAGCAAGAGCATCACACCAAGTCTCAGAGACAGGCACCAAATAGACCTGAGCACTGGGGGCCACCAAACTTTGCACTATTGAAAAAAATTCTATCGAGTTGTTATTCGCCTGGTCAATGCGCGAAGAAAAATAACGGCTTTTTGCTCCAGCAAATCGCCCTGTAGTAGGTATTTTATTTGGTTCGGAGAGCATATTTGGCCTGCGGGCAGTAGTTATTGTAACGCCATGTCCTCTCCAATACCTTACATTCATGTTTCAGTGATTGGAGCTCAGACGAGAACCAGGATTTGGAGGGGGAATCTCTTGCAAGCCTAGGTGCGCGCGAAAGAGAAAGGGCGGTCACAGATTTGGAAATCCACTCAGTGAGCCTTGACGGGCTCCCTTTAAGGTCCTGCGACAAGTGGGCAGAGAGGAAGCCAAAGCACTATTAAAAAGCAAAGGATCATTTTTACAGAAAACTGGTGGAAGGTCGGACCGCGTTGGCAAACTCTGCTGCAGCACTTCCCAGGAAAAGCAGACGAGAAAGTGGTCCGACCAAGAAACCGGCAGGGGCTGGTCTACCTTAATGACTCTGATCGCTGGCATAACTATCTGGCGCAACCAAAAAATGTATATCCAAATAAAATAAAACTTGTTTAAGCAAATAAGCACTGAATGCCAGATAAATGTCCTAAGCCATGCCAATCATCGACAACTATAAAGTATACACTACCCTTATAGAAAGATAAGACTGCAAACATCTGGATAATCCTTGAAAGAAGCGATACATTTTTCCAGATCTACAAAATAAGCAAACATGCATCCAAATGCCCCACATAGCAGAAGAAAATCTACTGCAGAGTAAAAAGCTGCATACTTCCTACAGAAAAAAACGATCTGAAACTACTACCGAAAGAAGGCAAATAATCATGTACCTAAGAACCTTGGTGTTTGGTTCGACAATGCTTTAACTTTTGAACCACAGGCGAAATCAGTGGCAGGCATGTGTTTTGAACTTATTACGGCCTTAAACCCATTCTTGGTTTTTTTTTAACCCTTCCATCAGAAAAGTAATCATTCAGGCATCCATCCTTTCCCATGGGAACCAACAAGGCTGTGATCTACAGACTTCAGTTGACTCAAAATGCCGCAGCCAGGCTGCTGTCTTCTCTTCCACAGCATTGCCCTGTCTCCGGAATTTTTTGTAAATTGCACTGGTTCCCTGAGGAAAACTGTGTCCATTTTAAGATCTTGGCCGCCACTCATAAAATCTTCTTCTCCCAATGGGCCCACATCTTGTCCTATCTAGTGTCCCCGTATCCACCCTCGAACCCAGTGTGTGCTTGTATTCCCGGTCTTAAAAGAGCCAGAGCTGGAGGACGTTCCTTCTGTGCTAAGGCCCCTGCCCTCACCAACGCACTCTCTCGGTCTATTAGGAGTGTCTAGAACCACTGGACCTTCAGGAAAATTTGAAGACATGGTTGTTCTCTTCTTAGTTGTTCCAGCAGTACTCGGAGATAGGCCGCTTCTGGCAGGTCACCCTTTTTTCGGATTAGCGCTGCAATGCCCCTTAGCTGGGGCAGCTATGCCCTTTACAAATTGTTTAACATAACAATAACAACTGGGAACCCCAGCTATAGACAAGGTGCAAAACAATTGTAAAATATCACAAACAAGCATTTACAATGCAATGGTCTCGGCATTATTAAAGGTAGAGCTATTGGCATTGCTCATGACATTTTTTTTCATTTTCTTTTTTTTTTTAACCTAAATAAATGGTATTGTCATTTACAATGGCAATAGGTGAGCATTAGACAGTAGTAGAGAGTATTCCCGGACACAGAGCCAGACACAGACACACACACACACACACAGACACACAGACACACAGACACACAGACACACAGACACACAGACACACAGACACACAGACAGACACACAGACACACAGACACACAGACACACAGACACACAGACACACACACACACACACACACACACACACACACACACAGACACACACACACACACACACACACACACAGACACACACACACAGACACACAGAAACACAGACACACACACACACACACACACACACACACACACACACACACACAGACACACACACAGACACACACACACACACACACACACACACAGAGCTCGGTCTGTGTGTGTGTGCGTGGCTCTGTGTGTGTGTGGCTCTGTCTGTCTGTGTGTGCGTGGCTCTGTCTGTGTGTGTCTCTCTGTGTGTGGCTCTGTGTCCGCGAATACTATCTACTACTCTCTAAGGCTCACCTATTGCCATTGTAAATGACAATACCATTTATTTATGGTTTTTTTTTTTAAATGTCATGAGCAATGCCAATAGCTCTTCCTTTAACAATGCCGAGACCATTGCATTGTAAATGCTTGTTGTTATATACAATTAAGAGAATTTTTGTCACGTCTTTCTTCAAATTAAATTAGTATGGATAATAATTTGTTTTTACAGAGATTTATCAAAGTATCAAGATGTGGCTATAATCATACTTTTTGTTCAGTAGTGATGAGCCAGAAGAATATGGCTAATAAAAGTGATGTCTTGTCTGCTAGTCGGTCACACAACTTGCATTCTAATGTCTCTGTCACTAATATAAGGCTTACCAATCGGCTAGCTCAGAACATCTTAAACGTCTCCAAGAACTTATTGCTTTAAAAACTTTGTATTATTTTTTCTCTTATTATTGATAACAAGACTCACTTGTCTCTTGTGATTTTCTTACCCGCTCTTTACCTTTGTATTTTGGCATTAGATTGGGGATTGGAGTTAAATTGGGGAGAGGAGTTGGCCTAACGGCTAGGGCGCTCGACCTCGGGTTCGAGTCTCGGTAACGACGCCAAAGCCTCCTGTGATTCTGGGCAAATCACTTAATCTCCCCGTGCCTAAAATGAAAGTAACTGAAAAACGTAACTGAAAAATCTGGAAAAAATATGTAAAGCGCTCTGATACCTGGTTCGGTCTAGTTCGCGCTATATAAAACTCTGCAAAAAAATATATATATATATATTATAAACCAAACAAGTTGCATAAATGGGATCTAAGGAATACATCAAATTGTTTTGGATGCAGTAAGCCTGGTGCTGATACCGTACACATTTGCAACTTGTGAGTGATCTCATTGTTCGGTACTGGTACACAGTTCTCAAATTGATTAATCAATTATTAAAGTTTGGTGCAAATTTGACCCCAAGACTTTCCTATTAGGTCATAGGTCTAATGCTTTGCGCAGCTTATAGGTCCCTCGACCTAAAAAGAGAGAAAGTTCACTTTCTCAGGGGCTCCATGGAAAGGGGGGGGGGGGGGCTGGCCATTGCCCAGTTTCTATCTATGCCTTAAAACATCTCTGCCCACATTCAAGGCTGGCTGGGGCCTAAAGCAGCTGTGAAGGTCACCCCAGTATCCTCACTCGTGCTGAAGCAGGGCGCCTCTTGAGAGCTCGAGGGGTTCCCCCTTGGCCCGAGAGCTTCATGAAGGTGATATCTGCACTGGCCCGACTGCGTGGCATTTATCCTTCCCCAGATGTGTATTGGGAATGCCCGCCCACTGATCATCTCAAAGCCCCCCTACAAGAGGAAGGGACCTCCACATGAGCAGAGAGGGACGGGCAGTCTGGGTCAAGGGGTGCAGGGGCCGATTACCCCTTTTCTTCTTATAGGTGCTCCTCTCCCAGGTGGTCTAAAATGGCTGCTGTATGATTAGTTTGTTTTGTAAAGACGCGCCCTCTGCCCGTGCTCTCTCCTCGGTTCTGCCTTGAGTTTTTGTACTTTCAAGGCAAAAGAGGACGTGGCCTAACGGCCAGAGCGGTTCGATACTGCGGAACCAAGTTCGAGTCTCGGCTACGACGCTCATTAGACTGTGATTTTGGGTAAATCACTTAATCTCCCAGTGTTTAACAAGACAAGGCCAAAGATGACGTGGCCAAACGGCTAGAGCGGATCGATGCTTCGGAACCAACTTCGAGTCTCGGCTTCGACGCTCAACAGCCTGTGATTTTGGGCTAATCACTTAATCTCCTAGTGCCTAACAAGATAAATCTGTCTGTAACGCAACTGTGATCAGGTAATGCGCACTGATACCTTCGGGTTGAGTTCGCGCGATATCAAACGGCAGGAAAAATGGACTTTATAGAACAGACTCAGCATCACCGGTCTGAACGTGTCCTGTTACCGGAGACATCGATTTAAAGGCTAAAGAGTTCTCAGGGATGGGGCTATTGAAGAGTGCCCTGTCGAATGCGGATGTTTTCAAAGACGAACGCGGGGCCTTAATTGATATTTCTACGTACTCAGTGCAGTGCCTTGCATCTCATGTGAACAGTGAAGCGCTATTTCGAGGAATGTGTGTTAATCGACAGAAAAGAAGGTCAAAGCTGGAAACGAACCCTGTACGCATGAGATGGGGCATTGGGTCTGCAGAATGTCTGACTATATACCCTGGACGCCACTGCATTTTATTAATCAAACCTGATCTGTGAAAACGAGGGTTCCAATTCCTCTCAAGAATCACAAGCGATGCCGCAGCAAGACCTGAGCGTGCACGAGATGCACATATAGAAACGTGGTGCACAGGCAGAGGGGGGTGGGGGGGAGCGTTACGAAGTAGAGCTGCGGGCGGAGGGAGGGGGGGGGAGCGGGACGAAGGAGAGCTGCGGGCGGAGGGAGGGGGGGGGGGAGCAGAGCAGCTCTGGAAACCACCACAGTCTTTCTCCGAGGCAAAGCAGAAATGCCTCGGAGAAAGCATGGTAATTTTCGCATTGGGGGGGCGTGTGTTTTGTTGTTCTGAGTGACAGACAACGTCACTGTCTAAAGAACAGCAAAACCTACGCCCCCGAATCCGAAAGAGACGGGGCTTGTTTGGAGTGACTCCCTTCTCTTCCAATGGCTGGCTTCCTTTTAGGAAGCCAGCCAATGAAAGCGAACGGAGCTGAGAGGCGGGTTTAAACTGCCCTACTCCAAAACATAATTTCTCCGGACCGGAAGCTGCGCTTTGCACAGCTTATAGGTCCCTCAACCTAACAAGCATTTGCAATGCAATAGGTCTCGCATTATTTAAGTTTGAGCTATTATTATTGTAAATGGCAATGTTTTTTGCTTTATGCTATAGTTTTCTTATGTACATAAAAAGCTACATATAAAGTATTTGTTGTTAAAATTATTTATGCAGTATTTAAATTTGTTTGCATAAAAGATTACAAGAATATCTTAGCAAAAAAGTTAAACTTTTTAATGGTAATTGACTAAATATCCATTTGTACATTTTAATTTCAAATAGGTAAGTGTAAACATCACAAATATATTGTGCAAACAGTGCAAAATATTTTAGCCATAAATATTTTTGTTTTACGAGGTAGTTTGTAAGAAAATGATTGTAAAAGGCAAACACTGTAATTAAAATGTAACATATAACAGTACAGTTATGGCTAGTAAACATACATTAGTAGTATAGTATAATTGTAAACAAGATGTAAATAAGACTACAGAAATTAGCATGAATTATCATTTTAACATCAACTTTACAAACATTTTGAAAACACGATCACAGCTGGTAATCATGCATTGGCTTGTTATTACAAGCATTTCATTTTAATAAATATTTCTGATTCCCAAAAACAAATATGACAGTCTCTCAAAATAATGGCTTTTCAGTTTTAGTTGTATTTTTGATCTCCATGTCATCAAGTACTCATGAATATTACTGCCCCATGGACAGAGTCTGGCTTTACATGTCTACATATCAACATCCAATTCCATGAACACCCATCGCATGCCAGGGATGACCATCACCGCTGGTGAAGAGAAGCACAATTGGGTCAAGAATGCCCACAATACGTTGTGGTCCCATTATACCAGGGATGGGCTCAATAATGCCAAAGATGCCAACATCATGCCAAGCATTGCTAGACTAAAAGTGGGAATAATTCTAACAGGGACACCACCAATAAATTAAGAAGGAACACCATTACGCTAAGGCAAGCATTACCGCCTTCGGGTAAAGTCCGCGCTATATAAAAATGCATAAATACATGAATAAAGAAATACCGCCTTCGGGTAAAGTCCGCGCTATATAAAAATGCATAAATACATAAAAAAATAAATACCGCCTTCGGGTAAAGTCTGCGCTATATGAAAATGCATAATTAAATAAATAAATACATACCGCAAAACATCCTCGTTACTCTGCCGGCCTGCGACCAGGAAGTCAGGCAGGCCGGCGCGACACCCGGAAACAGGAAGTAGGAGGGCGGGAGCCTACCCCGCCTCCCACGGAAGAGCCGCGATTGGAGCCGTGTTGGGAGCAGGGAGCACCGGAGCAGGCAGGAGCCTACCCTGCGCCCCGGTGCCGAAGGAGGGAAGAAGAGTCCTGCTGCCGGGCCTTGCAGCTGAGGAGAGGAAGCCGGTGAGTGCGTTGCTGAGCGGCGGGCGGGCGGAGGGAGAGGAGCATGTAGGCGCGGGGGGGAGGCGGCCTGTGTATGTGTGTGTATGTGTGTGCGTGCGTGTGTGTATGTGTCTTGGAGTGCGTGTGTGTGACTGTGAGGGAGGGGGTGTGTGTGTGAGCGAGTGTCTGTCTGCGACGTGTGTGTGTGTGTGTGTGTGTGCATGCATGCATGCCCGGTAGGCTGGGAGGGCGGCGCATGCGCAGTAGGCTGGGAGGGCGGCGCATGCGCAGTAGGCTGGGAGGGCGGCGCAGGACGGAACGTGCGCGTTCGCGCAGCCAAATCCGACTGCTAAAAATCGTGCCAGTTTTGTGTCCCTCATTCCCCGGCATCAGACAGCTATAGAGTCTCTGTCCCTGTTCCAGGGCGAGACCTAAAAAGGAAGAATGCCGGGTCGAATATTGCTTACAGTGAAGAATCACAAACACAGTACGAGGTGAGTGGTCACAGGCTGTAAAGCAATTGAGTACTTAGCATACCTGGCATGCAAATAAAAGGCCGATCTAGCAACAATTTCACGAGGCCTCACAGAAAACTCCATGCATTTACTCATACGGTCTCCCGGCGCATGGCTACAACATTGTACTACTACAGGAACTGACTTCACCAGGCATCAAACTCAATAGAATGCCACTGGTTGGCAGAAAAGGCTGAGTAGTGGTTCTCACATTGAGGACACCATCAAGGACTCTAAAATTCCAATACAAAACTACTACAATAATTGTAAATCTGTAAAGACTCATCAGGACATAAGTTGTAACATGTTGCGTTGGGGAAGAGAGGGGAGCAGAGAGGAAGTGAGAAAGATCAATTAGGGCATGGAGAGAAAAGGGGAGAGGAAATAGAGAGAAGAAAGTGGAAGGAAGGGTAGAATGAGGTTACACACCTGGTTTACAGAGAGAATACAAGTCTACACGGACGTCACACATATCTAAAAAGAGGCAGTCAGCCTGTAATTAAAACGCGACCACAAAGAAAAAAGTGAAGAAATGGAAAACACTCCACAATGAAGCACGAAAACTGCCCAAAGAAAAACAGAGAACCAAGCAACCGGCCCTAAAATGCAACTATCAGAGCACCTGTTAGATCCAAGACAGTAAAGGAACCACCCTGATTGAAGACAACTACATGAAATTGTGGGGGGGTCTCATCAAACATCTTCTGGAGTAAATGAAGAGTATGTAAGATGAAGCAGGAGGAAAAGATCTAGTTATCGCAGGTAGAAATAACACTTTACAACCTTCTGCAAAGAGAATCCAAAGGAACAACATATACCAGACAAGCCAAGCTACACAGCTTCTGGAGTACAATTCGAGCCTTTCAAAATCCTAGAATACTCCAACGACAAAGTGAGCAACAAAAAAAAAACTGAAAACCAAATAAAGCAATGGGATGCTGAATTACAGCAGCACCCCAAATTGTATAATACCCAATGACCATTAGCTCAGGAAAATTTCTCAAGCCAGAACGAAACACATCATGGCTGAAAAACAGATATCTAAAGAGATTTTAATTCCAATATGACCTACCTGTGTCAAGCAACAATGTGTTGCTCAGGTCATCAAATGATTAAAATAAAACATCACTCAAACTACACTGGAAGGTGAATAACTTTGGGGATACACTTAACTTAGTAAGGTATAAGGTATCTCGGGGACGCCAGAGAGCTGGGCTGCAAGATGGCTGCCCTTTGGCGAGGCTCTGCCGACCAAGATGTTCTGCCAGTTATCCTTGTGTTGAGGGCTTAATCCTATCAATAAACACCCCGCCCCTTACTGAAGCTGGTCCCGCCCCTGCTAAAGCCAACATCGGCCCCACTGCAGTAGTGAAGATACTCCTTGGAAGTTGCTGTCCCCGTTCTGCGACCTAGTGGTGTCAGCTGCGTGGAGTCCAGCATCACCCTGAGAAGATGGGGATCCTGCTTCAGTGTGGAGACAAAGATGAGCCCATAGGCCACTGCAAGATGGCGGTGTATCTGAGCTGTGGGGGAGCGCAGCTTGCAATGGATTTGTGCCCCTTGACGGAGCCAACACAGTCGAGGAGGTGATGAAGACTTGGGCCACAGGGAGAGTGAGCTGGCCCGGCCGGCTATGAAGCCCCAAGATTGTGTGTAGATAGGTCCGCACTGTGAGTCCGGAGCTCGGAGACTTGTGTTTCTTATGGCGGAGCGGGGACCGTCAAGGCTAGCGTGCCTTTTCTGCCTGGAAGGTGCTGGGAGACCGCAGCTGGAGCTTTGCTGCCACTCCGGTTGGATGGGCCATTCACGTCTGTTCGGGGTGGTCCATTTGATGTGGAGGCCTTAACCCCCTCCTGTGATACACGGCCTGGACCACCATTGTTTCTGCGTTAATCTGGGTGTCGTCCTTTCAGCATTAAGATGCGGTGGCTTCGCTAGGTGAACTGGGCTCTGTAGGCCAGGTAGCAACACCAGGCAAGGGCTAGCAGGGCTGAATGGACTGCGTTCCTGACAACAGTGCTACCCAGATGCCTGTTGAGTCGGTCTGCTCGTGCCAACTGCTACTGCCCAGGTGGTATCAGAGTGGAGTGTATAGGGCCCATGGCCTGGCACGAGTGGGAGCCCCATGCATACGACCAACATCTCGGATACCCATCCCGTTGTTCATCTTCTGTATCATTGATTATTTCCCAACCCCTCCCCCCCCCCATGGCCTCCCACCTTCTACATGTTTAGTCATCCACAGCAAGGGTCAATCGTTGCAATTCAACAGGATTACTGCAGCACACACAATCTGTATTCATAGTTATGGACATATACAGATTAACTGACCACATTTAGATGTTTACTTGGAATATCCATGGTCTGAATGAGCAGCGCAAGGTGTGGCAGTTGTTCGCCTATCTGAACTGACCAGATTGATATCAGCTTCATCTTGACTGCACACTGGTTGGATTATGGAAACACATGTTGACACCTAGTCCAACTATGCCTGGGAGGTTGCAGTGAATATCTGCAGAGGCACATACTGCCTGCTGACACAGATTTGTAATCCTACATGGCGCTCTGCATGGCCAGTTGGTCATCCTGGCTTCCATATATGGGCCCAAAGTGGAAAGCCCTTACTGCAGACGTTTAGTGTCAGATCCTGGACCTTGGTCCAGGCACTGTGCTCTGGGGTTGGGATTTCAATGTGATCCTTGATCAGTCAAAGGTTAGATGCAATCACGTCAGACATCCGCACCCTGAGGCAGCCGCTCTGATACTCACTATTATGCAGGACATTGTCCTTGTGGGTATATGGAGAGCAAAACACGTTCAGACTACAGAGGGCACATATATTGCTAACACACAACTCTTGGACCAAGATAGATTTCTGGCCAGTCACTAGACATATCTTTATTTGGGTCTCTAGGATAGAACACCTTTCTGGGACTTTTGTCAGACCACACCCGTGTCTTATTGGAGTTCACACCCCAGTTGCCCGCAGCAGAGTCTTTTTCTTTGAGACTCCCTCCAAATGAGCTCAGAGAACCAGTCTTCTGAGACAAAGTCAAATCAGCCATCCCGGAGTACTTCTCTCAACGCACAATCTGCAACGTCTCCCTCTACGCTCTGGGAGAAGTTTAAAGCAGTCATTCGTAGAGCATGCGTGTCAGGACAGCACTGCAAGCGTAGCGAACTGCTTTAGCGAAAGATATTTGTACACTTGAACTCTACTACAGGTCTGGGGACATGAGTATACTAACCACTCTTAAGAGCAAACTTGTGGAATACAAGGAGATGGCTGTAAGAGAGACCCACTACCAGGGCAGGGAGGCCGTGACCAGAAGATTTGGGGAGGATGTTCAGGGCTGGCATAACACTCACTAGAATGTACTGTAAACCCTGGGATAGTGATTACATCACAGAATTGGTGTATGATCAAAATACCATCGGCACGGCACTGAAGGAATCATACATACTATGACCAACTTTTACATCGACTTATCCAGGTTGGATGTGGATCCGGACACCATATGCAAGCTTTTTGAGTCAAAATAGCTCCTCTGGCTGGAATATGCACATAGGCGGTACCTTAATGTGCCCTTTTCAGTAGATGAGATCGAAAAGATCATCTAGAGCATGCCTGTGGATAAAGCGTCTAGTGTGGACGGGCTTAGCACCTCCTTCTATAAAAGATATGCTCACACACTCTCTTGCTGGCGGTCTATAAGGAGACGCCGCAAACTGGAGTACTACGTCCCTCCTTAAAGGAAGCTGTCATTGTTACTGAAGCCTGGGAAGCCGCCAGATCAATGCGATTCACATAGGTCACTCTCGATGATTAATGTAAAAAATAAAGTTCTTGCTAAACTGATCACGAGCCGACTGCTCCCGCTTCTGCATTGTATTGTATGACCTGATCAATCTGAATTTATTCCAGGCTGCTTCACTGCCCATTATCTGCGCACTAAGTTTGTGCTCTTCCATTCCATAGACCCTCAACTCCATGCTACTGCAGCACTCCTGGATGCCACAAAAGTGTCCGATTCCTTAAGGTGGAACTATCGGTTTCAACTTGCAGCATGTCGGTTTAAGTTCTCACTCCATCCGATGGATTGAACTGTTCTGCATGCACCCCAGCATGCGGTTTCACTTAAATAGTGTTGTCACCTCCTACTTTTTCTATAACTTAGCAGTATAACAGGGGCCCCCGGCAGGGATGCAGCACGCCTGGCAGCTGGGTTGGGTAACACCATTCCAGGAGAGGCCTTTCCTATACCGCCAGAAGGATATTGGTGTAGATGTAAGGTGATGATGTCATGCAGTACATATGGGACACACAAATTAACAATAAACCTATAATGTAATTGCTAAGATGACGGTTCTCTATAAATTTTTATTAATATTCTTATCTCGGTTGCCAGGCATATTTTTATAGGCCTCCAGGCCACCCTAGCCCAGTGTTACATTGGAAATGCTTATAATACTCTTTGTGCAGGGTGGACTTTGTGCACTAGATCTGGAACTATACTACTACTGTGCCCAGAACACACTTTTGGCTACATCCCTCATTGTTCCAGTCGTATACTGGCGTTGAGGCAGATTGCATGGCCTCTTGCCCCGTAAATACTGCCCTTTGTCTGCCTGTCAAACAGCTGCGGACTGAGATTGATACTGCGGCCTGCACTGTGTGCGCTGGGATCATCTGTATCGATGGGTCTGGATGAACTGCCTCCTCTCGCCAGGCATACTTTTGGCCAGAAACCCAATGCTTCCAATCACCCGAGATCGTGGTGTTTGCTAACAAACATGTTTTTTTCCTTCAGTTGGAAAGTCTATGGCTTCATACATTAAGCATCCTTTAAGCAGAGGGCAATTCCTTAAATCTCACCAAGTCTCTGATGACCCAGAGCACACCACTGTGGATGTTTTTGTATCATAGGCTCAAAGCTTCAGATCGATACATACCACTTTAGCAGCTTCTCCATTACTTCATGCATTCGATATACTGACAGCAAACTTGCCTTCTCATTAACTAATCACTCGTCTATATGCTTCAATGTAAGAGAAGGCACTTTTGTGTGCTCCGAAATCATGGTTTGCTTGGCGAGCTGATTTGGAGCCCCTTCTGACGGAGGAACAGTGGTGCTCCTGTTGCACTCAGGCTGGTGCGCACTCACCAAATTATAGACCGATACTCTAGCATATAAAGCTTTTCCAAAGAATATATCATACGCCTGCACAATTTTATAGAATAGGGCTCTCGGAAGAGGCATGTTGCCTTAGATGCGTGGCCAGTGAAGTCACCTTCATCGATTTAGCATGGGAGTGCCCCAGGGTGGCCCAGTTCTTGACTGGCATCTTCGACGCCATTGAACTAATCACTGATCATTATCCACAACGATCCCCCTTGGTTGCTTTACTGCGATATTTGAAAGATGTTCCCCCAATGTTAGGCAACTGACTGCTATGCTATGTGAGATGTTAGCCTGGCATTTGATGTCCTCTAGTTCTAGTGGGCACCTTGCACCAGTCCAATCAACCCTTATTGATGATGGTTGTAAAGTCAACCTTATAGAAAGCTATCCTAGTGGTAGCATGAACCAGCAGTCTTCAGGCTAAGACTTCAGTAGGCGAGTTAAGCAAGTTGTTTTACCATATATAATCCCTTGAATACCAAATGAAAGGACACCACACAAGGTATATCAAATATATATGTATTTAATCTAAACACAACCCCTCTGCACTCTTTAGGAGGTCAAAATACATACAAGTCACACAGTTAATATATGATAAGTTGCACAGTATACGTTATGCCCTAGGGGCCTCACAAACCATATACTAAGAAAGTGGTATAAGTACTACATGAGAGTTAGAAAGCAGGCCTGGGGCCTGTGGAATCGCGGGGGCTACACTAAACAACCAAAGGTTAGGAAGTAGGAGGCCCAAGGGGAGACGCGTACAGTGTCTAAACACAGACGCGGGTTACCATTGACTTTCTATGGGAAACGAAGAAGTTACAAAGTTACTGTTTAAGGACACTTCCGGATGGACTAGGATGGAACCCTTTTAAACTAGGACACTTCGAGAGTCGAGACCTACGGGAGCACCGGAGTACTCGTGTTACCTCACCTAGGGAAGCCGGGTGCATAGGTGTCTTTTCGTGTCGGGTTTCGTCGTCGTTTTCTATGGAGAGCTGCAAAGAAGTGCTGCAGGCGACCAGAGGAAAAGTGTCTGGGTGGATCCAAGGGTGGATCGGTGATGTGAAGAACCTGAAAGCAGAGGGGACAGAGTCTGGGTCACTAGCCAGTGACCATGAAGTAACCAGGCGATGTCGGGTGCTTTAAGGTGAAGAAGGTGAGTTTGTCACTTCAGCCACCAGGTCCAGGAGGCATCGACGATGACCAGGCGCTGGATTCGAGCTGTCCCACGATGGATCTAGATGACTGCGGTGTTGTTATCCGGATTGTACCGAACAAGCCTTGGCAACCGCAACCCACGCAGGATGTCGAGATTGGTTCTGTTGCAGACCAGCAAGGTCTGTGGCGCTTCTTCTTTTCAGGGAAGCTGGAGCAAGCCTGGAGCAACCAGGAAAGCAAAGTAAATTCAAGATGGCGTCTTCAGGGGGCTCAGTAGCCAACGGGCAAGGAACCGGGAAGACGCGTCGAGCTCAAATGCAAAGGCGGGGCCCACGGGACACTCGCGGAGTGTGGGGGCCTGAGCTCGATATAAATGGTGCTCGGGGCTGGGGCTTCTCGTACCCCAATGCACAACTTACTGAGGCTTCAGGAAAGGAGTGTAGGTAGCAAAATAAAGGATGTCCAAGATGTCCGGTCCCACGTCTCTCGTGTCCGTCACGGGTCTCAGCTTTGCTGTGGATGTGGGTCGGGGTCAGAGAAGTCTGGAAGTCCAGTTCTTGTGTCGCAGAGCCTCGGGTTCCGAAGGGAGCCTTGAAACTGCAGACCGGCAAAGTTGCTGTTGTTGCCTGGGTGCACAGGGTGGTCACTCCTTGACCACAAGGGAGATGTCTTCCGTCTTCCAGTCAGAATGGAATGTCGAAGGTTCAAGATATGTCTTTCAAAGATTCGTCCAGGATAGAGTAAAGTCCTGGGGACACAGCTCCTCTACTTATACTAAGAAAGGGGGCTGGATTACCTGCCTAGGTCTCTCCTATGGGTGGATCTGAGAAGGGGGTGGTTACACCCCTTTCCCTTTGTCCAGTTTCGCGCCAGAGCTGGGGCTGGAGTGCCCCAGCAACTGGTTTGAACCGGGCTATGCATAGAGCACCTTGTGTGCCCCAGGTAGTGTCTAGATGCATTCACTGAATGCAGCCCTCCCTGCCCCAATACACAAAACCCCTGTCTGGGGAGGTGCTGGCACCTCCCGGGACAGGAAACCTATTGTCCAGGCCGCCCTTGCTGGAGTTTCCCCCAGCAACAGGAGGTCAGACTCGTGTCTGTGGCAGCAGCATCCATTTTGTGATGCTGAGGATCTGTTTAACTTTAACCGGGTAAAGCAGTAAGCTAAATGTCTTTTCCCTCTAGAAGGGTGGAATGCTACCCCCGCCGCCAGACTTGGCGGGGGGGTAAGTATTGGAAAGTGTTTGACACCTTACACGACATGTTTTGATAAAGCAAAACCAAAGTTAGCATTAACCGTGAGGATTATAATGCACTTAAGAGTATATGGTATGGCTATATCATAGAACAGCTATAACGAGATGGTTCCGAAAGCTGCAGAGGGGCTCAGCTCATGCTAGGGCACCCTCTCACATAACACAAAGCACTCCAGGATTGTCAAGGCCTACCATAGGAGTGGCTTATAGGTGTATATGTGTCTATATATAAAGGTAGATACAGGTATACTATTATCTAAGTAAGGGGTGATTACACCACCTTACCCAGGCTGTGTGAACAGACCTGTGGTGTCAGTTTGGAAGGCAAACCAGGGGTGGCACCATACATGCTGCAGCCCCTGGTAGGCCTAGGGTACACCTATGCCCTGGGTACCTATGGTACACTATACAGGGGCTCACAAGAGTGACCCAGTAACCAATCTGGTATGTACCTAAAGTACATGGTATCAATTTAGAGAGAGAACAGCTGGGCTGTGGGTTTGATTAGCAGACCCACAGCCAAACTAAAGTCGAAAAACCAGAGAATCACAGCAAAAAGTGGGGGTGACCATAGGAAGCAGACCCTACTCTCCTACATGCTACTCCTCCTGGACAATCACAGAGTGGCCATACATTGGGACAGGTGACCCCTATATAATGGCTGGGTGCAGAACGATACGTAATGTAAAGAGCTGTTTGAGGGGTACTGGGAATTGATGGCGATAAGGTCTCGGCCACAAGATATCTGGGCCCCTCTTATCACTTACTTGACTCTACATGTAGAGGCTGAGACTGGAGAGGAGGTGTCTGGCCCTATGACGCTCACAAGATAACGGGGGTGGGCTGGATTATCATGATAACACTGATCTTGTCACCTCACTCACTGTGCCATACACAATATGGCAATTATTAATATTCCTCTATGCTCTACACATATTGTAGGTAAACAGCAAGTGGGTCTGGGTACACTGATTTCTTTCCATATGTGTATATCGGTTTCTCTCCAATTTACATGGTGCAAAACAACAGTACTATATTTCTGTATGCTGTGGCATTTTGTTTTATGTTTTCTATTAAGAAAACTAATTTTTTTTAAAACATAGCAAGCTATCTCACCAATAACTACGGAATTGTAAGTCTTTAAATTAATTTGAATGAAAACACATTAGCCTTACACTGATAATTTTTGTTTACCTCTTTAAATAACAGCACAAGTATTAGAGACTATTTAACATGACTTGTTTGGGTCATCTGTTTTTCAATAGCCCTGGGTTCGATGCAGAAAGTAAGTGTCTTGAGGCCACAGCGACATGGAACACCTTACAAATTATCCAGTATGAATAAACTTATGCCATAAACCAGTGGTTCTTATTCTTTTGTCTTCTGTGAACCCCCACTGAATCATTACTGGAAGCCAGGGAACCCAACTTAAGCAATTATATGAAAAGAATCTCATAACAATACGGAAACAAGTGTGCATCAAACCTATAGCGATCATATGTTGATCACCTGTGTGATTGACGTGAGTTTAACGGAAGAGGAACCTTGGAATTTTAAAGGCGAATCAGTGGGGTTTAAAAATCTAATGGTAGAATTTAATGGAATGCCAAAGCTCCTGTAAAAGTAAAAGGATCATTGATAGCACTACTAGGATATGAGCAGCTGTTTTCTCCTGCCCCACTAATTAAGCATGGAACCGGTCTAAATTCCTTGGTTTCCCCTTGTAAAACAGCTAACATCTCCTTCTGTCGGAGACCATATCCATATTAAATTTCTGGCTTCGATAGGGACATAAATAGATTAGTGAGGGCAGTATTCCTGTTTTTTTCTGTAGAACGACGCAATTTGATTACGCTCCTCAGGAGAAGATACAGAAAAAACGCTCTCTAAGAAAAAAGAAGAAAGACTACAACTGGGTGCAGCTAAAAGAAGCAGCCTCTCGTGAAGATCCCAAAAGATATTGGGAAATCATCTCAAACAGCTGTATTTCTAGAACAAAGTCTGTTCCTGTTCTCATAAATTAAACAGTAAGGAGTACCCATCTGTAAGAACTTTATTCAGTGAATGCAGATTCTGTGTGGCTTCCTCTCCCCCTCACTGTAGCCCTTCGTCTCCATCAGTGTGTTGTGCTCCCTCTATGAACAAGATTGTAGGAATTATTAATGGGATGAGATCCTTAGGGGCAATAGGTCTGGATGAAGTGGCCATTACTGTTATCAAAAAGGAGCCTTGATGTGGGGCCTCTACCTTGCACCTTTTTAGGTTGGGCCTAGCGCAGGGCGCATGCGCTGCTCTAGGAAAACAACCTCTTGGAATCTCTCAGGACTTTTCACACGTTTGTGCGTGTGCTTTTTTACTGGCATTATTTGTATTGGACTTTGCGTGCGTCTTTCCAAAAAGACAGCACGCGATTGGTCAAATGTAGGTGCTAAAGCGCATAAATAGAACGGGCGATTTCGGTCTGGTAAGACCTAGGGACATGCTATTTGCTCCTGAGGCGAAAGCCGGGAGCTAGTTTCTTTTTGCTAATAATTTTAAAACTGTTCATTTCTCCGCACTGTTTTTAAAATAAAAATTGTTCATTCCACTCATTTTGCTGAAATCCCCCCCCCCCCCCACTTGTGAGCGAGTAGGCTCACCTTCCTTGCGCCGCACTAGGGACCTCACTTTCTGCCCCTGTAGCCGATTAGGAGCTATTTGTTTTCGGGGCTTGGAGGGGCCGATTATCCATAGCGGCCATCTTGGGGGAGGACTAGGTTGCCGCGCTAGTGGTTGGGAGGAAGCGCTGGACCCGCCGCGCTAAAGTGCATAAATTAGACGGTCTTTCCTACGCACAGCGTACGCGCCCTATCGCGCCAAAGGAGCGCCTAAGGAAAGCCCGTCTGTGCCAGGCCGGGCTAGGACGTGGAAAATGGGATCCCTGGTACCGGAGAGGGTACGTTACAGTGGCGACCAGCTCCGGTCACTGAGAGGCAGTCTGACTGTCCCCTGCCCCAGTTGTTCCCTTTTAGAGGAGGGATGGATCTTTTGCCCATATTGTAACCCTAGTGGGCCAGCGACTCGTAAAACCAAATCATACTCATTGGCCTTGATAAATTGTCAGTCCCTCCCGAAGCATGCAGTGCAAATCCGCCTGCTTTTGGAGGAGCGAGACCCTGATGTCCTTTTCCTGACCGAGACGTGGTTAACTGAAACGTCTAAGCCTGATATAGTTCGGGTTTTACCACCCAGCTTTTTAATTCGTAGGCATGACCGCCAGACGGGTAGGGGAGGAGGGGTGGCTATTATCTATAAGAACTCATTTGTGTGCCGAACCTTTGCGAGCCCTCTCGCGGAATGTGAGAGTTTAGGGTTCTCCGTCTCATTCTCCCTCAACGGTACCTTTTCGGGTATCCTTGTCTACAGGCCACCGGGAGTATATAATAGCTTTTGCAACAATCTCCTTGACAAGATCACCCTCTCCATTAGCAGTACACCTAATTTCTCCATCTTAGGTGATCTTAATATTCATCTTGATAATCCTGAGGCCTCTTCATCGCAAGATCTATTGGACACCCTAGGGGTAGTCCAACTTAAACAAATCGTGTCTGGATCCACGCATCTTGCAGGGCATTTAATCGATCATTTTTTCACTAATCTTGGAAATATTAGTTGTGATCAGTCTATAATCATTCCTTGGTCTGATCATGCTTTGCTGTCATTTGTCTGGGCCCCACCCGATCCAAATCATATAGTTAGTCTTTGCAAGAAGTTTAACCGGACTTGGTCGAAGTTATCCTCGGAGGAATGGGGGGCCTTTCTTAAGAAATCTCCTCCAGTACACCAGGATAACCCTGTCAGGGCTAACGCAGCCTTTAATGAGTGGCTAGACACTACTTTAGATTCTATTCTGCCCAAGATAGAAGTGTGCCATAGGACGGGCCCAAATAAAAAGCTGTGGTACTCTGGAGAATTAAGGGTTCTCAAACAATGCTGCAAACGGGCTGAAAGAAAAGGGAGGAAAGATTTTTCAGCCATCAGCAAAAATGAATACAGAGTCGCAATCAGAACTTATAAGAACCAGCTAAAAACTGCGCAAGCTGTGTACTTTCAGGAAAAAATCTCTGATGCAGCCAACATGCCCAGGCAAATCTTTAAAATATTTCAATCCATGGTCACCCCGCCCCCCAGACCCCCCGGCCCCTCAGTTCAGCCTCTGATCCCCAGAAGCGGTGTGACGACCGTGTCTCCTTTTTTGCTTCCAAGGTGACCAACATTTATTCTGACTTTTTGCCAGGTGTCCAGGCCCCTGGTCCGACCAAGATTGATGACATGGTCTCCTTTGCCGTCGTCCCAGATTTTCCTGGAACGCTCGACTCCTTCCCGTTGCTCGATCTTGCCACTGTTGAAAGATTGGTTGGCAATCTTAAATCGGGCTCCCCGCTGGATGCTGCCCCACCAGCGGCTCTCAAACAGGTATCGGGTATTGTCTGTCCTGCTATAATGCAGGTTGTAAACTCATCCCTGGTGGCAGGGGTGGTGCCTCCTGCTTGGAAGCTAACCAGAGTCAAGGCGCTTTTTAAAAAAAACAACTTGGACCCTGAGGATCTATCCAACTATAGGCCCATTTCGCTGTTGCCTGGGCTTAGTAAAATAGCTGAAAAACATGTTAACCAGGTACTATCCTCTTTTGTAGAGACTAAGGGAGCCCTCCACCCCAACCAGAAGGGATTCAGAGCCAAACAAGGTACGGAAACTGCTTTGGTGGCGGTGGTTGAAGCAACTAGGGGTATTGTAGATGCCGGAGGCTGCACTGCGGTGGTCCTGTTGGACCTCAGCGCAGCCTTCGATACGGTAAATCACCCGCTCCTGTTACACCGTCTGCGTCAGGTGGGAGTTTCCGGAATGGCCCTCAAATGGCTCCAGTCCTTTCTGTCAGAGATTTTTCTCTGTCTTCGAGGATGAGGTGTCATCAGAACAACATCCACTGCATCACGGCGTTCCCCAGGGATCCTCTCTTAGTCCTACCATGTTTAACATCTACATGAGACCACTTGCTGAGGTGGTTCTTCCCTGGGGAATTCAGCTGGTCACCTACGCAGACGACACGCAGTTGGTCGTTTCCCTGTCAAGGGAGGGCACCACAGACCTGGGGATCAACAATCTCACACCTTGTCTTACCAAGGTCTTAGAGTGGATGACTGCCTCATTCCTCAAGTTAAATGGGTCCAAAACTGACATCATGATGGTGGGATATAAAGCCCCCATCAATCTTGATCCCTGGTGCGGGCTCTACACTGGCTACCGATACAGGAAAGGATCCTATTTAAAACCATGTGCATGGCTCATAAGTCCATTTCGAATTCCGGTCCCATCATTCTTCGCCTCCTGTTTCGTCGACATAAATCTCTCAGATCTTTGAGATCGTACCAGCGTAATCTGCTGGTAGTACCGAGGGTGAAGCGGGCACGCATGGGCGGCCGCCAATTATCCCTTCTTGCGGCCAAATTCTGGAACCTTCTCCCCGACAACATCAGGCTTGAAACCAACCATCTGGCCTTCAGGAAGCTATTGAAGACATTCTTGTTTCATGGAGTGTCTTTTTCTACGTTCTCAGGTCACACAGCGCTGGGATGCCTCAGGGTAGCCATGCCCTATAGAAGAGTGTACTCATTCATTCATTCATTCATGTCCCACCTTTCCCAGTAAATGTATCTGCCTACGGCTTGCGGTTACGAGCAGGGGCGCCATCTGTACGGGATCATGTTTCTAATTAGCGCTGTCGCTGTGCGGCCGCCCTGGTTTGTTTTTCTCTAAGCGTGGGCTGTTGTATGTTTGTTCATATCTGCTCACATCCTCTCTCTTTGGTCTTAAAACGGTTTACACTATTTTGCTAAAAACATGTGCGCTTTGTTTCAGCTCAGCAGACATTATGCATTCTCTTAGCTACGTCTTGCTCTTTCCTCCATTTATTTAACTAACGGCGGACCGGCGTAATGGTTTCAAAGTGTGTGGCTCGTATATGGGACACTGATAGTCTGTGCTGCCTGCTGCCACGGGTTTATTGCTGCACTGCCACCAACGCCAGACATGCCTTCTCCTTCCTTTCTGCGGAGTTAGAATTTTTTTACTTGATTTTAAAAGCAAATTCAAGAAGCACGTCATATCTATGTCTGCTTATGAGAGGGCATGGCCTCCTAGTCCGATTCCAAGTACCCTGCGACCTTTAACCCAGACAGCAGGTAGCAAGGACGCCAATAGCCCGTACGCAAGGAAAAGGCTGCTACATCAACCCATTACAGGGTTCGGGAACTTGGACATAAAAAATAATTTCTTACTTCATCGCCAGGCCCTTATGTGAATAAATCTTTGCCAGGCAGCCTGCGAGGGGGCCATGGGAATTGAATTTTTATTAAACTGCGGCCTTTTACTCCCAACACAGTGTGTATTGGTTTTGTTAAAGGTATGATCAGGGTCTGGGTGTTAAACTGGTACTATGTAGGTGCAACCTATGTCCAGACAGCGTTAACAAGTGTTAAAAAAAAGACAGAAAAATTACTAATCCTATCAGAAAATGTGCTGCATGATGCCACATAATTTGCCATTTCTTGCCACTTAATTTAGTCAACCCTGCCGCATAATTTGGCCGTACCATGCCGCACAGATACAGGGGCCCTGAATATGATGGTTTGGCACAAACCTAAATCAGGATCTGAGACGAGTGTGTCCCACTAGTGACTTGTCAGCACATTAAGCAATGGGGGAAGCTCTTGTCAGGTCTCTGGTGGGGATTCTTCTAGAATACTTCACATGTTCCGACTGGTGTACTTACAGTATGATGTGTTGCCACCATTTGCACACACCTGCATTTTACCACATGAGAGGAAGAGATGTTTTTTCAACAGACATCTCCACTGGTCGAACTGCATAGACTGATAATATGCACAGACTTCTGAAACCCAGTGTTACCACGGTACATTACAAAGCATGTTTCTGTCCATGACACACAGGGATCACGTCCTTAAACATCATAGGGCGTAAAATTGTGTGGCCGGATTATTAACAGGATAATGTGCTGCATGGCTAAACACTTATAGACCTATTGGCTATGTCAATGCTTGTTTAGCTTACTGCTACCAGATTGGTCTCCTGGTCTGGAAGCATTTTAATCCCACTACACAACAAGCATTTACAATGCAACAGGTCTTGCACCATTTAGAGTTATTGGTATTGTAATTACAATCTTGTGGACTGGGAACTCTAGGTTTTCAGGATAGCAACTGGGTATTTGAAGAGTGATGAAACGCTTTGTGAAGGCTGGACGTATTCCTTTGTCACCTATAGCTCGCATGCTAGCACTTCTGAATAACCAACGGGTAGAGTTGGAGAAATATTCGTGGTAATTAATGTTTCAATGCATCACCTTGCATTGGGTGGATTATATTTTTTGAGAGAGAGAGAGAGAGATAACCTAGTACACATTTTCACTTGAAAACGGCGAGCCTTATGTTTAAACTGGGAATTTTGACATGTATACAATAATGTACCCCACTGTAGCAGCTAAGGTGCTCGTGTGTTTGTGTGATGGGTTCAGCTTGTCCTGTTGTTGTGGGCAACTATACATCACAAGTTGGTGCTGCCTTAGGACTGGTGTAGGATATGCATATCATAGAACAAGGCGCGCAGCTCAAAAAAGTTCTGGGTCAGCTAATTAACCAAGCCCTGGGGAGGCCACTAGGACCGCACACCAAGGCGGAAGAGACGGCACGAGCAAAAGAGATACTGTGCGCGTGCACAATCTGCAGTCCAGTCCAGGCGCGAGGCAAACAGGAGACAGGGAGGGAACAAACAAGCCTCCCTTGCAATGAAAAGCAAGCGTTTATGACGTGCGCCAATCAAAATCATGGGTGGAGCTTCCACCCCACTTCCGAAGCAAACCCGACGACAATAGATCTCGCAGAGCGAGCAGCGAATGCTTTGCTGCGCTAGGTGTGACCTAAAAAACTACGATCAGTTTACAAGGGCACTAGTTTATTGCCCTTCTATTTGTGTGATTTCCAGCAGTTTTAAGATTTTCTTAGTTTCTTGTTGCTCAAATGGGTGTAATTTCTGAAATTTCTATATGTTTCCCTCGTCTTTACAGCTCGATTTTGCTCGCGAGAAAGTGTCACTCATGGTGGTTGAAATGTCACTCATAATTACACTGAAATTATAAAAATTACACACATACCAATTGGAAACCTTGGCAGCTATGCACCACAGTCCGTACTTTGAGGCCCCTGGGAAAATGTTTGCGAGTACCCATGACCTATGGGGTTTACTAAGCCACCATACTGCTAAACCTCCACCTCTCCAGATAGGCTAAGCTCAGAAGGAATTATGCTGCTACATACTAGACAGCTTGAATAGAACACCAGGAACAAACTAAACACTTTCTTAGATGATCGACAACAGTGGTAATGAGTAATAATACTAAAATATAGCTGCTATTAAGATCAGTTTACTCGCATGTACTTTTTTTAAAGCTAGTCATGTGTTACGTTCCAGTCTATAGTCAATATTTCTACTGAAATAAAGAAGGGGGAAACAAATCACGCTAACTGCAACTCATTGGAAAGGGAAAATGGTTAATTCCCAGCCCTGTCATGTATGCCAGATTCCATCGACATTTATTAAACGTTCAATGCAAAAAAGCTAATATAAAACACAAAAGAACATTTAGTCGGATCTACAGGATAAGCAATGAACTAAAGAATAAATAAGACTAGACCAACTAGCAAGACCCATAGGGAAAAGTAACAGTGGGCAATAGATGGATTTACTCTTAATCCATATGAAATTTACAATTTTCCTTGACAACGTTCTGCCCTAGGTGAATTTCTCAAACAAGAAACGCTAACAAATATTTCTTTCAGATTGTTACTGGGTTTCTCAGAAGCATATACTGGTGGACTGAAATATTACTTTTTCTATTATTATTTAACTCCCCCCAACCAAGCAAGGTACACAACACTCATTGGAACGTTTAACAGAAATATATATGTCTAAGCTAAGTAAAAAATGAAGACTACATGGTAAACATAAACACAGACAGAACAAATACCAAATGTACAATTATAGAAGGGGTCACTAAAAACCAAAGACTATGTGTTTTACAACAGAAGCGAGGCAAGCTTTCAAACAAGTCCGACACCTCTATTTTAGGTAAACACATGTTCACTACTTACATGGACCTTTCATGAATTACGTCCTCTGTCTAATATTTACAAGGACGGCCCGTGAATTCAGCCTTCTGGCCGTTATTTGATATTTTACCGGATGACATTGGTCAATAATATCATTACTTCCGGGTCGTACATCAGCAAATCCCATGTCTAAACATGTTCTGGGAGACGACTGGGATTGGGAGGGGCTCTTACTGTGTAAGGTGACTTAGGATTGGAGCATCGATAGCATGTCAACCAATACCAGTGTGTTGCATTGAATTCTAAAGTGCAGATTGGCTGTGGAATCGCATTTGCCTTTTGCGGTGATCGGCATTTAGGACTTCTACGAAAAGGGTTGTAGGTGGCGGTTCTCCTGTAGTGTGGAATGAAGTGCATTAACAAAAAATTGGAGCGGTGTGCATTAGGGTAGTTTATAGGAGTCCGTTAGCGATGGACAAGGATCTAACCTGGACCAGAGTTGTGAGAGTTCTCGGCCGAGAGCAGAGAAGCGGGGTTAGAGCTCAAGTTAGAGAAAGCCCCAGCTAGAGTGACTGCTAGTCGGAGCTTGGGCACACTAGGTCCCCATGTAGTCGGTCCCTTGAGCGACGGGTCTACTGTGTGAATGCTGGTTCTTAGCTAGTTAAGCAAACCCTGCTGGAGTGCGACCGATGTTTCTGGGGCTTAGACTGTTTCGGTCAATGCGGAGCGACACCCGTCTAATGCTTCGCGTTTAAGAACGTTGGCTCATGCCGCCCTATTCATTCGCTTTTGGCGAGTGTTACCCGTCGGAAGGATGCCTACATGCTAAGGTAGATCATGATGGCTTCACTGTTGTCTGGGTAACCGGCACAAGTCAGTGTGGCGCAGGCGCACACCAAGGCGGAAGAGATGCCGTGAGCAAAAGAAAAGCTGTGCGCGTGCACAATCTCCAGTCCGGGTGGGCAGGGCAAACAGGAGACAGGGAGAGAACAAACAAGCCTCCCTTGCAATGAAATACGAGCGTTTATGACCCACGCCAATCAAAAGCATGGGTGGAGCTTCCACCCCACTTCCGAAGCAAAACTGACGACAATAGATCTCGCCGAGCGAGCACCACATGCGCTGTAACGCTAGGCGAGACCTAAAAAGGGGCCTAAACATCTCCCTGGCAACTATCACCAAATAGCATTACTGGGTGTGGTTTGGAAAGTATTTGCTAGGAATATCTTGGAGCATCTCATGGAGTGGGCCATGGATGAGAAAATCCTTTCTACTGCACAAGCAGGTTCCAAGAAAAAAAAATCCACAATGGATAACATATGTATGCTGAAACTCAAGGTGGAAAAGTACATCTTAATTCAAGGGTTAAATGTCTATGCGGCATTCATAAATTTTTCTACAGCCTTTGATAGGGTAGACCGCCCAACACTTTGGGAAAAACTAAAGAAGTTAGGTATGCCGGACATTCTCCTCTCAATAATTGCCATGTACTCCTCCACTTTGTGCAAGCTGTTATTAGGGCGTCATAGAAGATTATCCTTTATAATTCTATCAAAAAATGGGTTGCTGGCCCCACTGCTTTTTTTCATTGTATGCCTAGGACCTCCCCAATTGTTTTGGATCTAATAAGTGAGATGCTTCGAATATAGGTGGCCTCCCTTTTCCTTGTCTGATATAGGCAGACGACTTTGTAATTTTGTATCTAATTGTCAGGGGCCTGAAAAATAGGCTGGTGTCCCTTCAGGAATATTCCACCCTACATTACCTGAAAATTAATGTTTCAAAGAGTAATATACTGATCTTAAAAAGTAGAAAGTCTAGGAAGCTCAGTAACTATGTTTGGAGTATAGGTCCAGAGAAACGGGAGATTGTAAATTGAAGCCGATAACACACTGAATAAAGCCCATATAGAATATTGCTCCTCTAAGGCTTACCTGCATGCAAATAGGCTATGTGCCTTTTATAATGAAAGGGGACGAAGACATTTTACGCAGTTGCTATACGTTTTCAAGGTGAAAGTACCTCCAACCCTATTAGGTACTACAGAATCTATCAATGTGGAAAATGGGTAGTCCTAGGGAAAATGGCAGGGCAAATCTTATGTAAACAATGTGTTTTCAATTTGTCTTTTTCGACACCAGCCAAAAAACAAATACACAAATTATGGAAAATTGTATTTATTTCATAAACAGACATATTAGCAAAAATCTAAATTCTAATCAGAAGTTTGGAGCATTCAAAATGTTGCTTTATTTCTAAAAGACAAAGCAATATGCTGGAAGTAGAGGCCACCGATTGTCTATAATAGATTCCTTTTGCTACACGTGTGCTGATCCCACGAATCAAGCAAGAGAAGGATGGCAACTTAATTCACAGCATCCAATTTGAAATGTTTTCACATTTACATAGTGTTATAAAAATGTTTATGTATGTATAGTGTATTCATCTGTTATTATTTCATTAGGTCTCAGCAACGAGAACTATTGTCGCCTAGTAAGCTAGCAAGGGACTACAGAGAGGTGGACGAGCCGACCAGGGTCTGTGAACGCGCACAAAGGCAGGCAGGCAGGCAGGCATGCGCCAGACACACACACACAGACAGACAGACACACGCACGCACGCATGCATGCATGCATGCACACACACACACACACACACACTCTCACACTCTCTCTCTCTCTGCCGCCCCCCCCCCACTCACCGGGCTCTTTCCCTCCGCATCGGGTCAGTCACGGCAGAAGGCAGACTTGTGTCTTCTCCGGCGATCTTCAGCTGATGTGCACGCCCACGCTGCGTCGTGCGCGCCCGTTGATCCTCAGCTTGTTTACAATAGCGATCGTTTCTTCCGCTAGCACTCCGTGGCATCTCAGACGCACAGCAGGTAGCATTAGCACCTCTTGTTTTAAAATGCGTTTGTTTATCTAGGACGGACACGTTTACTGGTTGCTTGTTATTTATTGTCTTCTTTCCTCTGCTTTCCCCTCCCACCCCCTGCATGCGTTGCTTCTTCCCTTCCCACCCAGTGTGTATTGCTTCTTCCTAACCCCCAACCCCCCACGGTCGGTGTTGCTTCTTTCCCTCCTACCCCCATTCAGGGTTGCTACTTCACCAGTCACCCCAGAAAGTGTTCCCTATTCTCCTATTGCACATACGACATGCTTTCCTACAAGGACACCTGCTTTTCCACTCCCTGCTCCTCATCTCTGGCCCGCCCCGGGCGTCGTGCTTTAGGTTTTCGCACTGCGCCAGCTTTCATATTAACAACACTGGCGCCATGCTTAATATTTTGACAGGAGCCCGCCTTTATGTTTTTTTTTTTTGGTATTCATTAGCATTTTTTTACAGTAGTACAGCACGCTACACGTAATCTTGAACAAGGGCAGCCACGCAGCCCGCCTAGCTCTATTTCAACATCTGCCGCTCCTAATCAGCAACAATGGTGGCTGCACCTTCTACATCTTTTTCGTGTTTATCCAGTTGGTTCCTTTGTGAGATCTACACAACTATGTGCCTTTCCATTCAGTGGTCTGGAGTGCAGGTTTGCACGTATGTCGCAGTTTATTCAGATTCCTAACATACCGCGGTTTTGCACCAGCACTGGTGTGTTTCGGGCGGCCTTCAAACTGATTTATGTTCTGCATCTCTTCCCCACCAAAGCAGTGTCCAGTCCGAGTGCGCTCTTCGAGGACTTGTCGTTTCACTAGTTCTAGGAGCAGCTCGTGTGAGCACCAGTGTTTACAGGCGCACAGGCTGTTCATATTACTTATCGTCCCCGAGATATTTATTACCTATCTCGACTCTAGGGCAGTCACAAATTCTGACACTGCTTCCTACCAAGGACCTTTTATGGCCACATAAGAACCATTGTTTTTCTAAAACATTAGTCAACCCCAGGTTCACTTATTAGAGTCCCCTTGTTTTCCTTACTACATTGTTCTCACACGGCACGCCGCACTCTATTTCAACATCTTACAATGCTTTTTAGGTCTCGGCAACGAGAACTATTGTCGCCATGTAAGCTCGCAAGGGAGTACAGAGCGGTGCACGAGCCGACCAGGGTCTGTGGACGCGCACACACAAAGGCAGGCAGGCACACACCAGACAGACACAGACAGACACACGCACGCACACACACACGCACACACACACACACACACAGCCTCCCTCTCTGCCCACTCCCTCTCAGCCGCCCCCCCCCTTCTACCCCCACTCACCGGGCTCTTTCCCTCTGCAGGGGGTCAGTCACGGCAGCAGGCAGGCTCGGTGTCTTCTCCGGCGATCTTCAGCTGATGTGCACGCTCACGCTGCGTCTCCTGCGCGCCCACCACGCTGTTTCGCGCCCGTTGATCTGCGTCTCCTGCGCGCCCACCACGCTGTTTCGCGCCCGTTGATCCTCAGCTTGTGATTACTACTCCTTCTAAACCGGATTCTAAATTACTATTTCTTGGTTCTCTAACTCCACTCTGTTGATTCGTAACAAACTGATATTCAGCACATTTCACAGTCTCGCTTTTGCTTCTCATAAATACAATAAGATTATTTTAAGCAATGTCTACCCTTCTTTTGGTTCTGTGCCTATTATGCTTCGGACTACAGAGTTTTAGAAAGTGTGGTGGAAGATTCCGTGATATCAGCGGTGTGCACAGTGCAGAGTGAGTGTGCAGAGTGCAGAGTAGTGAGTGCAGAGTAGTGAGTGCAGAGTAGTGAGTGCAGAGTAGTGAGTGCAGAGTAGAGAGTAGTGAGTGCAGAGTAGTGAGTGCAGAGTAGTGAGTGCAGAGTAGTGAGTGCAGAGTAGTGAGTGCAGAGTAGTGAGTGCAGAGTAGTGAGTGCAGAGTAGTGAGTGCAGAGTAGTGAGTGCAGAGTAGTGAGTGCAGAGTAGTGAGTGCAGAGTAGTGAGTGCAGAGTAGTGAGTGCAGAGTAGTGAGTGCAGAGTAGTGAGTGCAGAGTAGTGAGTGCAGAGTAGTGTGTGCAGAGTAGTGTGTGCAGAGAGAGTGTGCAGAGAGAGTGTGCAGAGAGAGTGTGCAGAGAGAGTGTGCAGATGAGTGAGTGTGCAGATGAGTGAGTGTGCAGATGAGTGAGTGTGCAGATGAGTGAGTGTGCAGATGAGTGAGTGTGCAGATGAGTGAGTGTGCAGATGAGTGAGTGTGCAGATGAGTGAGTGTGCAGATGAGTGAGTGTGCAGATGAGTGAGTGTGCAGATGAGTGAGTGTGCAGATGAGTGAGTGTGCAGATGAGTGAGTGTGCAGATGAGTGAGTGTGCAGATGAGTGAGTGTGCAGATGAGTGAGTGTGCAGATGAGTGAGTGTGCAGATGAGTGAGTGTGCAGATGAGTGAGTGTGCAGATGAGTGAGTGTGCAGATGAGTGAGTGTGCAGATGAGTGAGTGTGCAGATGAGTGAGTGTGCAGATGAGTGAGAGTGCAGATGAGTGAGAGTGCAGATGAGTGAGTGCAGATGAGTGAGTGCAGATGAGTGAGTGCAGATGAGTGAGTGCAGATGAGTGAGTGCAGATGAGTGAGTGCAGATGAGTGAGTGCACAGAGGAGTGAGTGCGCAGAGGAGTGAGTGCGCAGAGTAGTGAGTGCAGAGTAGTGAGTGCAGAGTAGTGAGTGCAGAGTAGTGAGTGCAGAGTAGTGAGTGCAGAGTAGTGAGTGCAGAGTAGTGAGTGCAGAGTAGTGAGTGCAGAGTAGTGAGTGCAGAGTAGTGAGTGCAGAGTAGTGAGTGCAGAGTAGTGAGTAGTGAGTGCAGAGTAGTGAGTGCAGAGTAGTGAGTGCAGAGTAGTGAGTGCAGAGTAGTGAGTGCAGAGTAGTGAGTGCAGAGTAGTGAGTGCAGAGTAGTGAGTAGTGAGTGCAGAGTAGTGAGTAGTGAGTGCAGAGTAGTGAGTGCAGAGTAGTGAGTAGTGAGTGCAGAGTAGTGAGTAGTGAGTGCAGAGTAGTGAGTGCAGAGTAGTGAGTAGTGAGTGCAGAGTAGTGAGTAGTGAGTGCAGAGTAGTGAGTGCAGAGTAGTGAGTGCAGAGTAGTGAGTGCAGAGTAGGTGCAGAGTAGTGAGTACTGAGTGCAGAGTAGTGAGTACTGAGTGCAGAGTAGTGAGTGCAGAGTAGTGAGTGCAGAGTAGTGAGTAGTGAGTGCAGAGTAGTGAGTGCAGAGTAGTGAGTGCAGAGTAGTGAGTGCAGAGTAGTGAGTAGTGAGTGCAGAGTAGTGAGTAGTGAGTGCAGAGTAGTGAGTGCAGAGTAGTGAGTGCAGAGTAGTGAGTGCAGAGTAGTGAGTGCAGAGTAGTGAGTAGTGAGTGCAGAGTAGTGAGTAGTGAGTGCAGAGTAGTGAGTGCAGAGTAGTGAGAAGTGAGTGCAGAGTAGTGAGTAGTGAGTGCAGAGTAGTGAGTGCAGAGTGCAGAGTGCAGAGTAGTGAGTGCAGAGTGCAGAGTGCAGAGTGCAGAGTGCAGAGTAGTGAGTGCAGAGTAGTGAGTGCAGAGTGCAGAGTGCAGAGTAGTGAGTGCAGAGTAGTGAGTGCAGAGTAGTGAGTGCAGAGTAGTGAGTGCAGAGTAGTGAGTGCAGAGTAGTGAGTGCAGAGTAGTGAGTGCAGAGTAGTGAGTGCAGAGTAGTGAGTGCAGAGTAGTGAGTGCAGAGTAGTGAGTGCAGAGTAGTGAGTGCAGAGTAGTGAGTGCAGAGTAGTGAGTGCAGAGTGCAGAGTAGTGAGTGCAGAGTGCAGTGCAGGTATGTGCAGTGCAGTGCAGGTGAGTGCAGGTGAGTGCAGGTGAGTGCAGTGCAGGTGAGTGCAGTGCAGGTGAGTGCAGGTGAGTGCAGGTGAGTGGAGTGCAGTGCAGGTGAGTGCAGTGCAGGTGAGTGCAGGTGAGTGGAGTGCAGTGCAGGTGAGTGGAGTGGAGTGCAGGTGAGTGGAGTGCAGTGCAGGTGAGTGGAGTGCAGTGCAGGTGAGTGCAGTGCAGGTGAGTGCAGTGCAGGTGAGTGCAGTGCAGGTGAGTGCAGTGCAGGTGAGTGCAGTGCAGGTGAGTGCAGTGCAGGTGAGTGCAGTGCAGGTGAGTGCAGTGCAGTGCAGGTGAGTGCAGTGCAGTGCAATGCAGGTGAGTGCAGTGCAGTGCAGGTGAGTGCAGTGCAGGTGAGTGCAGGTGAGTGCAGTGCAGGTGAGTGCAGTGCAGGTGAGTGCAGGTGAGTGCAGTGCAGGTGAGTGCAGTGCAGGTGAGTGCAGTGCAGGTGAGTGCAGTGCAGTGCAGGTGAGTGCAGTGCAGGTGAGTGCAGTGCAGGTGAGTGCAGTGCAGTGCAGTGCACGTGAGTGCAGTGCAGTGCAGTGCAGGTGAGTGCAGTGCAGTGCAGGTGAGTGCAGTGCACGTGAGTGCAGTGCAGTGCAGGTGAGTGCAGTGCAGGTGAGTGCAGTGCAGGTGAGTGCAGTGCAGGTGAGTGCAGTGCAGGTGAGTGCAGTGCAGTGCACGTGAGTGCAGTGCAGTGCAGTGCAGGTGAGTGCAGTGCAGTGCAGGTGAGTGCAGTGCACGTGAGTGCAGTGCAGTGCAGGTGAGTGCAGTGCAGGTGAGTGCAGTGCAGTGCAGGTGAGTGCAGTGCAGTGCAGGTGAGTGCAGTGCAGTGCAGGTGAGTGCAGTGCAGGTGAGTGCAGTGCAGGTGAGTGCAGTGCAGGTGAGTGCAGTGCAGGTGAGTGCAGTGCAGTGCAGTGCAGTGCAGTGCAGGTGAGTGCAGTGCAGGTGAGTGCAGTGCAGGTGAGTGCAGTGCAGTGTAGGTGAGTGTAGTGCAGGTGAGTGCAGTGCAGGTGAGTGCAGTGCAGTGCAGTGCAGGTGAGTGCAGTGCAGTGCAGGTGAGTGCAGTGCAGGTGAGTGCAGTGCAGTGCAGGTGAGTGCAGTGCAGTGCAGGTGAGTGCAGTGCAGGTGAGTGCAGTGCAGGTGAGTGCAGTGCAGGTGAGTGCAGTGCAGGTGAGTGCAGTGCAGGTGAGTGCAGTGCAGTGCAGGTGAGTGCAGTGCAGGTGAGTGCAGTGCAGTGGAGTGCAGGTGAGTGCAGTGCAGGTGAGTGCAGTGCAGTGGAGTGCAGTGCAGTGGAGTGCAGGTGAGTGCAGTGCAGGTGAGTGCAGTGGCATGCAGGTGAGTGCAGTGGCATGCAGGTGAGTGCAGTGCAGGTGAGTGCAGTGCAGTGGCGTGCAGGTGAGTGCAGTGCAGGTGAGTGCAGTGCAGGTGAGTGCAGTGCAGTGCAGGTGAGTGCAGTGCAGGTGAGTGCAGGTGAGTGCAGTGCAGGTGAGTGCAGTGCAGTGCAGGTGAGTGCAGTGCAGGTGAGTGCAGTGCAGGTGAGTGCAGTGCAGTGCAGGTGAGTGCAGTGCAGGTGAGTGCAGTGCAGTGCAGGTGAGTGCAGTGCAGGTGAGTGCAGGTGAGTGCAGTGCAGTGCAGGTGAGTGCAGTGCAGTGCAGGTGAGTGCAGTGCAGTGCAGGTGAGTGCAGGTGAGTGCAGTACAGGTGAGTGCAGTGCAGGTGAGTGCAGTTGAGTGCAGTGCAGTGCAGGTGAGTGCAGTGCAGGTGAGTGCAGTGCAGGTGAGTGCAGTGCAGTGCAGGTGAGTGCAGTGCAGTGCAGGTGAGTGCAGTGCAGGGCAGGTGAGTGCAGTGCAGGGCAGGTGAGTGCAGGTGAGTGCAGTGCAGGTGAGTGCAGTGCAGTGCAGGTGAGTGCAGTGCAGGTGAGTGCAGTGCAGGTGAGTGCAGTGCAGGTGAGTGCAGTGGAGTGCAGTGCAGTGCAGGTGAGTGCAGTGCAGGTGAGTGCAGTGCAGTGCAGGTGAGTGCAGTGCAGGTGAGTGCAGTGCAGGTGAGTGCAGTGCAGTGCAGGTGAGTGCAGTGCAGTGCAGGTGAGTGCAGTTGAGTGCAGAGTGGTGTGTATTGACAATGTAAATGACAATGCCATTTATTTATGATTTAAAGGAAAAAAAGAAATGTCATGAGCAATGCCAATAGCTCTACCTTTAATGATGCCGAGACCATTGCATTGTAAATGCTTGTTTTCTAAAAAGTCGCTGACCCCCTCATGAATATACTGCTGGCAGACCACAGTTGAAGAATCACTGCCGTAAGCAATAAGTGGTAACACAGCACAAACATTAGTGCAGACTCACAGCACTTTGTGTCTGCCTGTTACTAATATGTTCAAGTACGTACAAGTGAGACTGTTGGCATAGTGCCCACATTAGAGACCCTGTGCCTTCACCGACATTTAACGCTTCACCCTAGTTATGCTGCTCTTAGCTTCACTGGTTAAGTCCTCATCTCAGTCTGCAGCAAATACTCAGAATTGTGGGGGGAAATGACTCCTCTTCGAACAATCCAGAAAAATGGCTATTCATATCACAAACTGAGAAGACATTCTCCCGGTAACTATCCTTCTCCTACAGTATTATGCGCATGTCCCCAGGGTTGTTGATGCACTCATGTAAGATATTTGAGGGGTTTGCCATGTGTGGACCTTTCAAGTTAATGGCCGACAGGCTTTCCATTGTGATTCGAGCAATATGTAGTGAAACAAGGAAGGGAGCTTTGTCTGAAAGGGAACATCTGATGCTAAGATAATGCCATGCCTCGGAGCAGCAAAGCTTCTTTCTGTGCTCCGGTGCACTCGTTAATGTAATCAAACTAACTTCGAGCAGCACAATGCCTCTGCTGACACGGTCTATAGGATGAGGTGCAGATGAGAGCTTGAGGAGTGCACCAGTACCGTGATCATGCGGTCTGCACTCGTAACGCAGATGTCACTGCCTGAGTTTGCAGACATTGGGGCAGACTTTGAAGGTGCAGCTTATTTTCTTCTATGTTATGGGTGCTGCGTATTGCTTCACCTTACCTGTATTTTGTCAGTGATGAAAATGAAAATAATAAAGCACTACAGAAAGGCACCAAGCGGTGTAACAATCATAAAAGAAAAGGAAACACTGCCTCATAAGGACTTGGACTCAAGTCAGTTCAGACATGGCCAAATACAAATCAGCCTTGACCATGTGCCTCATGGGAACAGTCCAGCCCGAACTGCCAAGCTATGTTTTCCCTGGACCGGAATCAAGCATCCTAGGACCGGTTTCTGGCTATCAGTTGTCTTCAGCCAGGATAGCTTGACTCCAGTCCAGGGAAGACATGGCTTGGCAGTTCGGGCTGGACTGTTCCCATGAGGCACAGGGACAGACTGATTTGCATATGGCCATGTCTGTACTGGGGTGGTGGAGTGAGCTAAAAAATGGTGATCGATTAAACCCAGATCAGTTGACTGGGGGTGAGTGTTTGATTTGCTCAAACGCTCCGTCCAACATCCCCTTTGTATCGCTTTGTTCGCCTTAAGTTGGCAGGGTATGCCCAGACGTGGGTCCCTTGCTCCCTCTACCACTGGATTCAAGATAGCCTGGCTGATGAGGATTATGAATCCGAAACCAGTCCCAGGATGCTTGTTTCCGTTCCAGGGAAGACATGGATTGGCAGGTCGGGCTGGACTGTTCCCATGAGGCACAGGGTCAGACTGATTTGCATATGGCCATGTCTGAACTGGGGTGGTGGAGTGAGCTAAAGAATGGTGATGATTAAACCCAGATCAGTTGACTTGTAGTGAGTGTTTGATTTGCTTAAACGCTCTGTCCATCATCCCCTTTGGTATTGTTAAATACTTGCAGCATATTATATAGGATTACTGCTGCATTAGCATTTCAATGGCAGAATACATGAGAAGCATGATTACTACTGTGTGATGCACTGTCAACATGTGTGAGATGTATGGATCCAGCTTTGTCACTACCATAGAATTGTCTGCATTCCTTGGTGTATTTATTAAAGTCATACCTATGTGAACGAGACATATGCATGCTGCTGTGTGGGCAAAAGTTGCTTTAATGCCTTAAATAAATATCTATAGATGCGTTACCACGGCCATCCCCGTGTGCTTAAAATGTACTCTACATTCTTTTTACTGCTGTATTATCAGGGCAGTCTGTGCATATCTTACATGGAAATGGCAATTTTAAGAAGGCATTACCTGCATGAGTTACTATAGATGAATACACAGTTAAATGCAGATATGTACATGGCATATTTCCCAATAACATCAGTATATGCTCCTTACTACGATCACAAGTAATGCTCATTAAAATGAGCACTGTAAGCTCTTCACAGTTCCAGCACCAGTGTCTGCTCCTCACAGTGTCTATTCGCACCAGGCCTCCACACTAGACATCAATGCCATGTTTCAACCGCATCTTATTGTTTTCACATTCCATTAGTATAATTTGTATTACTGCATCTTGACATCCGTTGAATAAACTCGAGAATATATATGTTTATTTCGGGCAAATCCCATGAAACACATCAAGTTAAAACAATAGAGAAAAATCCTCTTAAATACATTATAAAATGTGCACTGTGAAATACACCGTGGTTCGATTACCATACTAACTAAAAAGACATGCTAGAACAGATCTATATACATTTAAAACATCTAATAGGAATTTTGATCAGGCGTAGCAAACAGTTAAAGTACGATTTTGATGGTTACTATAGGATGCTATAAAGTGCAATAGTGAGGTTTTAGCTGCGGCCCTTAATAAGCAACCTGCTCACATAAACAAACTGTTCCAATCATACTCTGTAATAGGAACATGTCTTCTTGCACAATGACGAGGGGAACGAAATGTATATAGTTATACAGGGGGGACATGTGCAAAAATCTCAATCTGAAAGGGATCATACACAGTATGTAGGGACATTTCAGAAGTGTTTGTTTAGAGAAGTAGGCAAAACATGACAAGGAGGACCTAGGATGGCACTATATATCCTGCCAGGACTTGCTCTATCAGTTTTTTGATCGTGTTACGGAATTGAGTAGGGCCTTCTTCCTTAGTATCCAGGCACAGTACAAGTACCTGGAGACGGCATAGGCTAAGAGTTCTCCAATATCGCTCTTAGAGAGTCCTGCGGCTTCTCAGTAGTGCCTCACACCCATAAGTTTGCATAAGGCTAGCCGCCATTTTTTCCCGACATTCCTATATAGGGGTAAGAAAAACATAGTGAATCTCAGTTTCCTCTATGTCGAGGCAATTTGGGCAGGAATAAGTCTCAGGGGATGCGTTGGCCCATTTTGATGCATGTATTCTCAAAGGCAATAGTCCGCATTTGTATTGCACATATAGACATTTAGACTGATGTGGGTACATTCTATCCAAATATGGTTCGAGTCTTGGTGCACACTTATGATTAAAAAATTTGCCCGATAGGTCTGGTGGGCCTCCCACGTTTGCAATAGAGCTGCTTCCCAATATAACTGTTTCGCTCTTGATGCATCACCTTTGACAGTTGATTCAGAGGAGTTCCATAGCTCACTCAAACCTATTCTTTGTAGTGTTTGTTTGATGTTCTTCAGCCATGGAGTCCTCAGGTCCCTGTCTAGAGCTAGAAGATCTTTTACACAATCTCTGTATGTTGCCAGTTCTTGGGTGGACCATAATCTAACCCAATACAACAGAGGTTTTAATAGAGCAATTTGGTGAATAGGATTGAGAGCTAGGTCTAGACGCAATGGGATGACCGGTGAGCTTAAAGGAAGCTTGAAAAGTGCCTTGATAAACCTACTTTCTACTTTTGTTAAAGTTTCTGCTGATGGGTAGCACCAAATCTCAGCTGTATATATTGATAATGAGACTCCTGAGGCTCTGTATACAGTAATAGCCGGGGAGACGGGTCTTCCTGGGTCAGCCTTATAGATCCTTACTATAGCAGAGGCTTTCTGATGGAGGGTGGTCTTGCTTTTATCCCGCAGGGGACCCCAGGTTTGAATATCACTTCGCCTCACCCTGAGTTAATCAAAATGTGAGACTTATTCAAGAGGAAGCCCCTCTACAGTCACTTTGGGTCCACATTTTTTGTGGGGGTTAATGGTCATGACTTTGGATTTGGACGGATTTAATTATAATTCCCTTTCTCTGCAAAAGGTTACAACGGCATTCAATTCAGATAGCAGGCTCCTTGGTGTCCGAGAGATTAGCAAGGTATCGTCTGCAAACATTAGTATTGGTGCTGGTATTCTGCCAATCTGGGGGAGTTGTGTTTGCATTCCTTCAACTTTCTCACTGCGCCATTGATGTATAAGCTGAAGAGTGTTGGGGCAAGGACACACCCTTGTCTGAAGCCTTGCAGAATCTCTATCTCTATCCTGTCTGTCATGTCCCCTGTGGTGTTCCATCTCACCCTCGCATATGTGTTTACATGGAGCAGTTTTAATATTCTCAAGATGGCATACCCCTCTCGGACTTCCCATAGAGATTGTCTCGGGACCAGGTCGAATGGCGCCCACAAGTTATCAACTGGTCCAATGTGCTGATCTTTGTTCTAAAGCCTACTTGGGACTCTGAGGATGTTGTTCTACTGCATCCAATCATTCAGTTTATACAGGACCTGTCTACAGAATATTTTTTGTGAGTTATCCAGCAGGCTTATGGCCCTGTAATTAGTGGGGTTGGTTCTATCACCTTTTTTGTGGATGGGAGAAAATATACTTGTACATAGTATTGCCAAATGATCATGCTTTTAATTTCATTTGTATAAGTACAGTGAATGGGATTCAACAATTGTAAAACAATAAATACATATGATGATATATATAAGCTCCAATTCTCCATTTTGCCAAGAATTACCGCACTCACGGGTGCCAAGGGGTGAAACTAGTAACATTCCGCCGTGGATCGGCTCATATCCCTACATTTGTAAGCCTGTAGGGAATGACACAACAACCTTTACTAGCCAAGAGCGCCATATTGAATGTACCGGCTATATAGACACAGCGCATTCACAATAAATCATCGCAGATGCTCTAATGCTATTTATTATAATATAATAAGGTGTTGTCAACATCAAGATCTCGCTGTGGATCGGCTAGTGTCCCTTCCCAACAATATTTCTATATCATTTCATACCTGCCAGAGTCAATATCATTCCATCTTAGGTCCAGCAGCAGCAATACAGTTATTCATAGCAGTATAAAAACACACTAAATAAGTGTATAAATATTCCAATCATATTTACACAGTTCATACAGTGATATTTCTCACAAGGATGTTAACTATGATCAACTTACATACCAGCAGAGCGTAAACCAGAATACATTTCAATTCAATATGGCGCTCTTGGCTAGTAAAGGTTGTTGTGTCATTCCCTAGGCTTACAAATGTAGGGATATGAGCCGATCAACGGTGGAATGTTGCTAGTTTCACCCCTTGGCAGATTTTATGTTGCCAATTTGTGGCAGAATTCAGTTTAAGCACAAACACAAATATGTACATAAGAATGTATTGTGGTTATGCATTGTGAAAATACACTTGTGAATTTCAACAAGGCGCTCACTATTTGCTAAGGTGGTTTTGTCCCTTCCCAATATTTATCGATGTAATTTGAAAACTCTATTAGCACGCCATCTTGGAGGTGTCATGAACAGCGAAGAAGGCTTGACGCCGAAACGCGTCTGTTCAACCTAAAATAAAGAAGTTTTGTGAAAACGTCCCCCCCCCCGTGAGTGCGGTAATTCTTGGCAAAATGGAGAATTGGAGCTTCTATGTAAAGCGGCATTCCACTACCGCAAACTGCACCCGCCTGTGAGTGCACCGTCAGAAGAGTGGAGACGGAGCGTGATATATATATATATTTATTATTTTTTATTTATAACTCTTGGAGTCCCTAATTTTCTTTCAGTTACCAAACATACCTATGCTCCAGTGTGGCTTAATAGTCGAAGGAGGATTATTTTATAACAAGGTCCTGAAACAATCACACCTCTTTATCATGTTAATGTGTTTTTAACCTGATCTCTCTCTTTACCGCCAGAAAGGGGTCAAAGCAGTTTGGCCTGTACATAATTATAGGCCTCATTAGGATACAGAAAGGGAACCTTACTGTGGGCTACCAACGTTTTACCAAGTACGCAGATATACATCCAGAATGGAGGAGGAGGTCAAGTCAAAAATAGTCTTTTAGGTCTCGCCTGACCCAGCGCATGCGCTGGTCTGGCGAGACATTTAGTGAGGGCTCAAAAAATGCTACCATGGCCAGCCTGGCCAGTGTAGAGCTACAGTGCATGTGCACGGGCGCGCGCTTAGGAGCAGAGGCGCCAAATGGCAAACCTCATCATACTCATTAAGCGCCCAAGATCACTTTTGCCCGTGATCACTTTAGCAGCACCCCTTTGATGTTCTCGTTCAAAGAACATCAAACATCAAAGAACATGTTGATGTGTTAATGCTTTGCTGCGCCAGTTTGACTTTCTCTTTCCACAAACTCGATGTTTGTGTTCCTTTATTTTGAGATGCTTTTAGTATTACGGTCATACACACAACCACAACCACACACACAACCACACACAACCACACACACAACCACAAAACACAACCACAAAACACAACCACAAAACACAACCACAAAACACATACAACCACACAACCACACACAGCCACAACCCCACACACACAGCCACACACACAGCCACACACACAACCACACACACAACCACACACACAACCACACACACAACCACACACACAGCCACACACACAAGCACAACCACAACCACACCCACAACCACACACAACCACACCCCCAACCACACACAACCACACACACACACTACCCCACACAACCGCATACACAACCACACACACAACCACACACACAATCACACACACAATCACACATACAACCACAACCACACATACAACCACACCCACCCAACCACACATACACCCACACACACACACAACCACAATGACACACACACACAACCACACCCAACCAAACAGCGACACCCAACCACACACACAACCACACACACAAACCACACACACCCACACACACAACCACACACAAAACCACAACCACACACACAACCACAACCACACACACAACCACAACCACACACATAACCACACACAACCACACACAACCACACACACACAAACCACACACAACCGCCGGGATGCCCCTTTGCTGGGGCAGCTGTGCGCTATATAAATCCAAATCACATAACCACACACACAGAACCACACACACCCACAACCGCACCCACACACAACCACACACACACAGAACCACACACACAGAACCACACACACACACACACAACCACACACACAACCATACACACAACCGCCGGGACGCCCCTTTGCTGGGGCAGCTGTGCGCTATATAAATCTGAACATAACCACACACACAACCACACACACCCACAACCGCACCCACCACCGCACCCCCACTCACACACCACACAAATACACACAAAACCACACACACAACAACAACCACCACACCCGCACCCACAACCACACCTGCACCCACACACAACACCACACACACAACCACACCAAGCATTGGCATAGCCAATAGGTCTCGCCTTTGGGACCTTATAAGTGTTTAGCCACGCAACAGTTGATGTGGTTGCACCAAGGATATTGTTATGCATAAGTGAATACTTAGAAGGTCCCAAAAGCGAGACCTATTGGCTATGCCAATGCTTGTTTTCGCTAGTTCTTATGATACTCGTCATTGCCCATATACCTTCATGCGGGGACTTAGGCAAATCATGGGTTTTTAGTTGGTCTGAATGTGCAGAACCTGAGGAGAGAAGCAGGTAGTATTGAGAGATCATTGCTAACCTCCCAAGTTCGGGGTCACATGACAGAGGCTAATGGCCCTAAAAAGGTTGAAGAGCAAGTATCTTCAACATAGTGCCTGCTCACCAAGTAAAATGCTTTCAGAACACACACACACACAACCACACCCAACCACACACACAAACACAACCACACAAAACCACACACACCCACAACCACACACAACCACACCTGCATCCACACACAAAAACACACACACAACCACCACACACACACCACCACACACAAACCACACAAGCACACACACAGCCACACACACAACCATACACACCCACAACCACACCTGCATCCACACACAACCACATACAAAAACACACACAACCACATACAAAAACACACACACAACCACACACATACAACCACACACATACAACCACACACACAAACACAACCGCACACACTACACACCACACACACAACCACACACAAGCACACCCACACACACCACACAACCACACATCCACACACACACCCACAACTACACCTGCACCCACAACCGCACCCACACACCACACCCACACACAACCATACCAAGCATTGGCATAGCCAATAGGTCTCGCCTTTGGGACCTTATAAGTGTTTAGCCACGCAACCGTTGATGAGGTTGCACCAAGGATATTGTGCTGCATAACTAAATACTTAGAAGGTCCCAAAAGCGAGACCTATAGGCTATGCCAATGCTTGTTTAATGTTTAGTTGGTGACCCGGATATCAATAACTTTTATGTGGTGTGTCCTTTTACACCATGTACGCACAACTCACTGACGCCACAAAACAGTAGGATGGATTCATCCACACGAAACAAGCTCTTACTATATACTTGAGTGGAAAAATAATTCTGACATTCCTATGAAATAATACTGATTTAATGCCGGATAGGAAGGACTATGTAGGTACTGCTTTCCCGGTCTTCCCATTTGGATTAAGAAGATTCCCTACAGATGAATGCAACTTTCAATATAAAAAGAAATAGCATCCCACACTCTCCTCTGTGACTGCAGTATCTACTGCCAGTTTATTTGCCTGCTTATCAGAACCAACTCCTCCAAATGCTCACTCACGACAGAACCTCACAAATCCCATATGGGTGCATCAAAACATCTCTGGGTACAGATGTAGTTTTAAATTAATAATCAGTCAGCCCTTGCCCTCTGAAGTGAGGTGGCAACCACTGAGACAATGGTTAATTGTTCATGCTCTTCCCCCCAGTCTCCCTTCTATATCACTATCCTTCACACTCCCTCTCCCTTTTTAGGTCGAAGCCTAGAGGCAGCGGGCCTGCGTTGCTCCACGAGGCATGTAGTAATGTCTCTGCGAAGTTAGAAGACACCCACCATTTGTGATTGGTTACTTGGTTCACCCTTCTAAGTGCCATTGTTTTGGTTTGTGAATAGAGTACATTTGTCCCACCTTGTAGCTGTTTGGTGTCTGCCTTTGCGTTTGCACCTGCTGTATAGATCTTTTCAATAACGGGTATATTATTTGGTACCCGCACTACTTTTTCTTTTGCCTCGCTTTTTTTTATTTCCTGTTGTGTTTTACTTTGCTTCCGGCCCCCTCCCGTTGTTCTCATTTCCTTTGCTCCCGAGCCCCTCCTGTTGTCGGTGTTCAACATGCTCAACATCTGCTGATGTAAATTAAACTGGCAGTATACCACTTTCACCACCCCACCATCAGGGTTGACTAACACAATTCCCCCCAAAACAAGACATATGACCGACCCGGAGGAGAAAAAAAGAGTGCATGAGCATCGATGAAGCTGGAGACTGTCAAGAGAATGGATGGGCTACAGTGGTCCGATATTGACTAGGAAAGCTTAACCCGCCGAACAAGCATCAAACTGCACCCCCGAGCACTGTAACTTATGGGGTTTGTTATTGTTAAGCCACTTTAATGGTACTCCATTTGTCTGCTTTCGCAAGAATGGAGTAAAAATCGAGACCTGGAATTCACTGCATGTTTCAACGGTGAGCGTTCAACTCATCGATCCAGACTGCAGCCTAGCATATGCACCTCTTTGTAGGATGTTTTGTAATGCTCAGCTTGGCAGTATGGGGGTCCTCAGAGCACAAAGATATTATCACTGATTCCTGCTAAAAGGCGCCATATTGACAACTATAGCAGAGTTTAGCGTACTGTTAAGTTAATTAGAAAGGTGATTGTGTAGCGCTTATTGTAAATATCGTTATTGCATTATTACAGTTATTGCTCTCTGCAGGGAGCATGTGATATTTGTGTTTGCTGCTGGGGGTGCGTTTGCCTGTAGCTTCCCATGTTGAGGCCTAGTGCTGCATGGCCTCACAGGGCCTCCCTCCCTGCCCCATCTCCTGTAAGATGAGGCTCCCATATGGCCTTGTTGTCTGTCTCGTGACAGCCTGTGGGTGAATGAATTACAAAGTGTGAATAGGGGAGGGGGATCCCAGGCGCTCAGCAGGGTCTGTGAATTCACATTCTGTAAGTGCCCCTGAATGGATCTTTTTAGGTCTCGCGCCTAGAGTTGCAGTGCGCAGCACTGCTCGCGCAGCACCAGACATTCAGTAGGAAAGAATGGTGTTTCAGAAGCTGCCCGAGGAATGACACACACTAGCGTGTGCTTTTCCTTTTGTGGCACGCTAATGGGCTTTGCGTGCGTTTTTTAAAAGAGAGCACGCAATAGGCCAATGGCGGGTGCATTGCTCCGCCCATGGCCTATTGGTGTCTATTAATGCCACCGGCCGTCATGTGGTTTCAATTATCGTGGCCAGATACGGGCACAATAATTGAAACCACGTCTGGCTGTGGCGCGCGCACCACTCGCGGCTTCTTGGATCCATTTCACGGGGAAGCAAGTAAATGAAAGAACCGCTGACGTCTTGCGTGCTTCTTGTTGTACATGCCTCTGCTCCGCTAATCCTGTTGCTAAACGCTATTTTTTTGGCAGAGAAGCGAACAAACTAAGGTACTGCGGGAAAAGACGAATTGCATATGGTCACACGATTCATTCATGCAGGAAGCGGAGATCTGAGACACAGGGTTTCTTAGTACCACTAGACCGTGTCTGCCAGGGCCCAGATAGGCAACTGATTTGTTCAGGAGGTCTTTGGAACCAGGAGAAAAATCAGGGAACTGGTGGTGTGATGTCACAACATGACCGTCTGGTCCTGTAATGATGACGCAGACTCAGTCTGCCGAGAGAGCGTGGTGAGCGAACACCTGCTGTGAAGATCTGTGTCACTAGTAGTCTCCTCAATATAAACTTTGTGGAGCACGCTACTCCACCTTTCATCCTTCTGAGGCCGATAACTTCACCCAGATTAATATAGTATAACTAATAATCCTGAGCTTATAAAGCGCCTGGTTACACTAGCCAGTGTCCCCCCGCGCTGTGCAGCTGAGGAACCCGTCCTGGCCTGTTCCTGTGAGGTGCCCACTCCTGGGCACCCCAAGGTGAAGCCAGGCATCCTAGCGGTAGGGCCAGTGTGGAGATTAAGCAAGCTATTGCCCAGAGTTGCAGAGTGGGACCCATGATTAGAGTAGGCACCGAGGCGAGAGAATTATCGGGTCCGAGGACATTGAGCCCAAGACCCTGCCGCGACGGGAATTGAACCCTGGTCCGGGCCAGACCTCTGCAGCAGAGTCTGCCGCTCTAACCAGTGAGCCACACTTCTCCATAACTTTGCATTGTCTTGGGGTTCTTGTGGGTGTGGGAAGCAGTAACGGGTGCGCTGTGTTCGAATAGATGGGGATCGGCTGATTTTCGAGAAATCGTGAACAGCTGTGGACCCAACGGGACTGGGCGGCACGGGATAAGTTCGGGAGCCCTGTTGGGGCTTGGGGAGAACCCCGCCCCCTCCTCCGCTCGTGGAGCGAGAAGGAGCCGCGAGCAGGGTGTCTGCACCTGTATAGTTTAGGCCTCCAGCTCCTGCTGTAAAACTTGAATTTTCTTAGAATAAAAAAAACAAAAGTTACCAAATCTCCTAATGCCAGACAATTCCGGTCGCTGCAGTATGTTCCGGCGCAACTATGACGGATGCAGCCAAAAAATGCATGCATCCGTTAAAGACTTTTAAATAACCTGTCTCTTTGTAGCTTTCAGGCCCCTGTAAGAACGTTTTCCTCTCTTGGCCAGTCAGTTATCCACCAACTATCCATCCATCTGTTCTAGCCATCTTGACCCCCCCCCCCCCCCATCCTTCACTCAACCTGCCTTCCCATCTCAGTATCTCTTCCAGTCGGTCTGCCTGTCTCCTGGTCCATCCATCTAGCTATCCATCCTGTTGGACTGTGTCTCAGCCGTCTGTCCATCAATCCATCCAGCCGGTCTGCCTGTCTCCTTGTCCATCCAGTCGGTCTGTGTCTCCTGGTCCATCCATCCAGCTATCCATCCTGTTGGTCTGTGTCTCAGCCGTCCATGCATCCATCCAGGTGGTCTGCCTGTCTCCTTGTCAGTCCATCCATCCATCCGGTCTGCCTGTCTCCTGGTCTGTTAATCCAGTCGGTCTCCCTGTCTCCTGGTCCTTCCATCCAGTCGATCTGCCTGTCTCCTGGTCCATCCATCCATCCAGTCGATCTGCCTGTCTCCTTGTCCATCTATCCAGCCAGTCTGCCTGTCTCCTGGTCCATCAATCCATCCAGCCGGTCTGCCTGTCTCCTGGTCGGTACAGCTGGTCTGCTTGCCTCCTGGTCCATCCATCCGTCCAGCCGGTCTGCCTGCCTCCAGGTCGGCCTAGCCGGTCTGCCTATCTCCTGGTCCATCCATCCATCTAGCTTGTCTGCCTGTCTCCTGGTCGGTACAGCCGGTCTGCTTGCCTCCTGGTCCATCCATCCGTCCAGTCGGTCTGCCTGTCTCCTGGTCGGTCCAGCCGATCTGCTTGTCTCCTGGTGCATCCATCCATCCAGCCAGTCTGCCTGTCTCCTGGACGCTCCAGCCGGTCTGCTTGTCTCCTGGTCCATCCAGTCGGTCAGCCTGTCTCCTGGTCCATCCACCCAGCTATCCATCCTGTTGGTCTGCATTTCAGCCATCCATCCATCTATTCAGTTCATCTCTGTCCCCTAGTCCGGACTTCCCTCTATACATCCAGTTGGTCTACCTGACTTTCTATCTACTTTTCTATCAATGCACCCACCCACCCTGTTGTGTCTCCCGTCTCCAGACCACTCTGTTTACCCACCCATTCATCCACCTTTCCACCCATCATTTACCCTGTCGATCAATTTCTTTCTTTCCGCCAGTCCATCATTCTCCCTCTCTACCTTGTTGATCCATTCATCCATCTGTGCTCCCGTCCACTCCCTATCCACCCAGCCAACTCTCACTCTCACTCTGTTGTTGAAGATGAATCCTTCTGACCAGGGTTCTAATCCCAGCTTCAATACTTAACAAGAAATCTAGTCATTCTAGACAAACCACTTTACACCCACATGCCACCAATGATGCATTACATTTCCGTGAAAAGCAGTAGAGTTTGTCCGGATTATGTCTGGTTTCCACTAGGCCCACATCCAGCACCGCATTGAGGAGAGACTCTCATGCTCTTCTCTGTAAAGCGCCATGATGCTGCTCGGAGCTTGGCTCACGCTATATTAAATACCTACAAATATATATACATACATGCATCACCTGCCTGTCAGCCCCTCTGTCTGCACTGCCTGTCAGCCCCTCTGTCTGCACTTCTCACTCCCTGTGTTTTGATGTAACAGCCATGTCGTTAGAAAACTCAGATAGATGGTAAACCCCTCCACCGTTTCTGAGTCCGTCTTCCTGTGCCTGGACCTCCCTGGTTCCACCTGCCCTCTAGCCGCAGGCTCTTTAAATGCCCTCTGTGTGTAGCCCTGAGGAGCTCTCGAAATCACCCCGAGAAGAGTGACTTCCGTCTTAGCACTGATACCTCCTGCCAATGCCCACCTAAAGCACTCTCTGACCCTCGCCTGAACTACGATCATTTAAAGCGCTCTCTGGTTAGCGCAGAAGCGCTTCCTGATGACGCTAAATACCCAATTATAGGATTCACTTAACAAAGCTGCGATTCTCTCTATAACACTCTCCCTCATTAGCACTTTCTAATTCCCTCTCTAAACAACCTAACGGGTTCTAAAAGCGCCCTATGCTTACTTTGAAGGTATGATTAACCACCACATGCTCTGAGTGAATCTATCAACATGCTTATTCATTCTTAAAGCGCTCTCTGCTTACTCTGAGAGAGTGATTGACCTGTACATGCTCAGAGGGAATCTATCAACATGCTTATTTATTCTTAAAGCTCTCTCTGCTTACTATGAGGGAGTGATTAACCACCACATGCTCTATCAACATGCTTATTCATTCTTAAAGCGCTATCTGCATACTCTGAGGGAGTGTTTAACCACCACATGCACTGAGTGAATCCATCAGCATGCTTGTTCATTCTTAAAGCGCTCTCTGCTTACTGGGGAGTGATTAACCACCACATGCTGAGTGAATCTATCAGCATGCTTGTTCATTCTTAAAGCGCTCCCCGCTTACTCTGAGGAAGTGAATAACCACCACATGCTCTGAGTGAATCTATCATAGCGGTACAAATGGGGGTGGTGATGGACGGAGCATCTGAACCAATCAAACACTCACACCCAGTCAACAGATCTGGGTTTAATCCATCACCGTTCTTTAGCCCACTCTGCCACCCCAGTTCAGACATGGCCATATTCAAATCAGTCTGACCCTGTGCCTCATGGGTACAGTCCAGCCCGAACTGCCAAGCCATGCCTTCCCTAGACCAGAAACAAGCTTCCTAGGACCGGTTTCTGGCATTTCAGCCGTCTTCAGCCAGGCTTGCTTGAATCCAGTGACAAAGTGAGCAAGGGACTCACATCTGAGCATACCCTGCCAACTTATGGCGAACAAAGCGGTACTGCTCTGAGTGAATCTATCAGCATGTTTATTCAATCTTAAAGCGCTCTCTGTTGACTCCGAGGGAGTGATTAACCACCACATGCTCTGAGTGAATCTATCAACATGCTTATTCATTGTAAAAGCGCTCTCTGCTTACTCGGAGAGTGATTAACCTACAGATTCTCTGAGTGAATCGATCAACGTGCTTATTCATTCTTTAAGAACTCTCGGCTTGCTCTGAAGGAGTGATTAACCTATACATGCCCTGAGTGAATCTATCAATATGCTTATTCATTCTTAAATCGTTCACTGGTGTCCGCTAAAGCGCCTCATGTTTGTCTCCGGGACGATCCTTGAATCTCTCAAAAAGTGATTGCTGTCTCTGTCACTCTTCCCTAAAATCACTGGTTCGCTCTAAAAGCCCTCCCTGATTCGTCTAAACCTGTGATAATCGTCTGGTATCTGAGGATGCTACAGTCGCATAGATCTTCTGTAGTCTGATGATGCCAGACTTGTAGATTATCTGATGCTATAGACATGTAGATTTTCTGGTGTCTGATGCTACAGATGTGTAGATCTTTTTGTGTCTGATGCTACAGATGCATAAATCATCTGGTATCTGAGGATACTACAGACATGTAGATCTTCTGGAGTCTGATGATACTACAAAAGATGGGTATAATGCAGAACAAATCAAAACTTTCACCCCCAGTCAAGAGATCTGGGTTAAGCAGAATTATACCAATATTTAGCCAAAATACACAACTTGTATGTTTTGACACATATTTAACTCTCTTTTGCAGTTTCCCCACAAGAATGCTATTGAATTTTTCAACCAAGTATTAATATTACTGATTGAAGAGCAACTCAAATATTAAATAATGCTTTATAGTGTGGTACCTACTGTAGCTTGCCCTTAACTTTACATATGTATTTATTTTGAATTGCGTGATAGCACATCCTTGCAGTGATAAACAAGCATTTGCAATGCAATATGTCTAGCATTACTGAAAATTTGACCTATTGGAGTTGCAAATAATAATGCAATGCCAATAGCTCAAACTTTAAGCATTGCGAGACCTATTGCATTGCAAATGCTTGTTTAATTATGTATTTTGTCAAGCCTCAAAGAGAAAGCTTAACAGGCTTCGATATAACACAAAGTCACCATATTCATGCCACCGGACGTTTGTGAAGATACGTTTTTGGTTCGGACCAGGAAACGAAGACTTTTTCAATTCCACTATTAATTAAAAAAAAAAACTCTAACTCTTAAAATATTTCAATTTAAAAAAAAAAAAAAAGCAATGGAGTAGGCAGGCAGGTCCAAATTCTGGCTCGTTTTTAATAAGAGAAACCCAAGCGCGATTAGCAGTTTTTAACCAGAGAAACTGAAGCGCTATTAGACGTTTTTAACCAGAGAAACTACAGTGCTTTTAGCAGTTTGTTATTTATTTGTGACATAGCTGAAATGATGCAAACAAGGCTTTCTCGCTGTCCTTGCGCATAATCAGGCTTTTTCGCAGTTTCTGATTTGATCTTTTACGGAAAGCGGTTCAGACTTCATTAAATAAGAACTCAACCATACCAGGAGTTCGATTGTGAGAAAGCTCAACACTCATCAGAGAAAGAGTCCCCAGTAAAAAACAAACATTTCCTCTACCTACATCGAGGAAATTCAGACAGTATTTTTTGCCGGTTTAGTGTATTCACAGCCTAGATTTACAGCGTAATCGTCCATCTAGTTTGACATGTAGCAGGTTTAGAATAGTGTGGTTAAAGATAGAAGGGTGAAAGGCAAAGCTAATAGCTTTAGCTAAACACATATGAGGACCCAAAGGCGAGACCTATTAGCTATGCCAATGCTTGTTTCTGTCCTATTATCAATACCCTCACCTACCCATGCTTTGCAATTCACTTATTTCCTCTATCTCTTTCCTCTCCTTCCTACTTCCCACTCATCCATGTTTTCTCCTGACCCTTCTAATCTTTTAATATCCCGTCCTGGATAGGGGAGGGGCATTTCGATGTCTCATCTGCGTGGCTTTCATCTTTTGTAGGGTTTGGACTCAAAGCAGGGGAAGAGATGAGTAGGTGTCAATGGCCACTGGCACGCATCAGGCCCTCAAACTTTTGTGCCAGTACCTAATAGACTCTTCAGGTGAAAACAGGTATTACTGACATGTATTTCATCATAGCCCTCAAGTTATCTTCATTTATGATCCACGATTTTGCACGGGTTAAGTTTCCTCCGAAAATGATTATTTCCTTAGCAAATATTCGTGCAGTTAAGTCAAAAGGAAAAAATGAATATTTGAGGTAGTCCAGCATTTCACCATCAGGGGATTCTCTGCATTTTTACAGGATAAGAGCCAGTGCCCCTGGCCTTTGATATATGGGGCCCGATTCAGAAAAGGCCTCCAAACTTGCGGTGGAGGCCCCAAAGTCGCAAGGGAGTCTCCAAGTGCTGAGGCCCTTTGTGAATCAGGCCCAACGTGTATATAGGTCAACAAAGAGGCATCGGTGGCCTAGCGGTAAAATTGGTTTACTACACAAACATGAAACTATTTACTTTGACAATGCTCGTTTAAAAGTGGCAACCCCACCTCCAGCTGAGACATCTCATAACGTAGTGATTATCTCAATAATGCTCCTCCCACCCGCTCCAGGTCATCTTTTACCTTTCTTCGTCGTGGTGAAGTACTTGGAGTCGGTCATTGTTGCGCTTTGTGTTCACACTCAGTACTCCTAAAAACAAAAAGAAGAGAAACGAGAGTGAGCTTCAGTTGGGAGGACGTTGAAGACTTTTTGCTGAAGCAGCAGGAAGGGGTGAGGAGGATGAAAACAAGGGACATCCTTTTGTCTGTAACAGGAAAATAGGGTCGGAGACGACCGAAGAAGCAAAGAGCCTGCTCCAGAGGAAGGAAACCTACGGGTCATGCAGTCAGCAAGAACCACGCCACTACTGATAAGAAACGATGTAAGCAGACTGGAATAGCCAGCAAAGCAGGCCGCTACTGATAGAAGGGGCGGTGCACAAAGGCTTTGGGGGCAGTCACAAAAGGCAAAACATACAAGGGCGATTCAAGCAGTGAGCAAAATGTGGATTGTATTCGATAGTGTACAGCACCCATTCACTATTATCCCTTGGACATAGCATGTCACAAATGAGTTGAGCATGGTGGTGGGAAATTAAATACACTATTCTGTCTGACGTTGGGAACCAGACATTAACATGATTTGTGCTGGGGCATACAAATATATTCGAATTGATTCAAAAGAGTGTTGTAGTGCTAGTTCGTTTTCTGCTGAAAATACCATGCTTTATATGGCGCTTAAATAAGTGTATATGACTAGGGGATTCGTATCCAACCTACTTCCACACATATAACCTGAATGGTAAATGCAAGAAGCATGTCTATCCAGATTGAGTCCAAGGAGGCGGATCTGGGTGGTAGCATTGGTTTAGAAATCTACAGCCGTCTAGTTTAAATCTATGAATTCTCCAGGATCTGAATCTGACAGTCATAGCGGTCATGCACAGATAGCACAGCAGAATAAGAGGCCACCGCAGCTGGCGCCCTGGCTTATCTCCTGGTGGATTTCCATACTGCTCAAATGGAGGCACCAGCTGACGTGCCATAATGTCTCACATATGGGACTGAACTATATGCTGTTGTGTTGTTATTAATCCGCCCCTGTAGTGTCAATCTGAACAGACTGTTATGATAAAACTAATGCACTTGATTTTGTACAAATTTACCAAACAGTAGGTCACCATAAGAACAGTGCACTAGTTCTTGTACCATTTATCTGAATTACAGTTTACCATGAATTTAGTATTGTATTTCTGTCACCATTTATCCTAATCAGAAGTCGATATAAAATATGCACACTGGCTGATGTACCTTAAACATGTGCAAGAGGTCACCAGAAAAACAGTGCAGTGGCTGTTCTACCATTATTTAGTTAATTAGACACCTAAAACCGACATCATTCAACTCTATTGACTCGTCTCCAGACACCAAGGCTTTATCACCATGCTACCATCATACATGAATGGTGGCTTCCAACTGCTGAATAATTATTGTGTATTTTAAAAAACAAAAATGTTCACAATGTATAACGCCTCTGAGCACACAGTCCCAGCATATCAATCAACAACAGCTACAAACAAAAACAAGTTTGAAATGGAGTACTCTCCTATGTGAGGTCTGATGGGGCACACTTCTCCATATAGTATTTTATGTATACAGATCTAGTTACATTGCATACTGTGGATTTTCTTAAATAAAATTAGGTTATGGAATAGTTCTACTGAGCCCTGATGAAGTTGAATGCATAATACCACTATGACATCAATACCACTACTAAGACAACAAACAAGTAGGCTACAGGAAGTCGCTGGACATTAAAATTTAAATGATACACGATTTGACATATATGCCTCGTTGTTGATTAATTTGATGGGCCTGCGTGCTCGGAGGCGTTATCAATTGTGTAACTTTTTGTTTCTTAAAGACAATTATGGTGGCCACATTACTTTTTGAGCACCGCACCTAGAGGATATATTTCTATTACTTTATGCAGTACACATAGGCGTGCACCTCAATTTAACCCAGCTACCTTGTATTTTGTAATATTACTGCATACTTTAGTCTACCCAATGCAATGCTCCAGTCACCATCTTCTTTATATATCATGTGATCAAGCCTCGAACTAGAGGCGAAACGCGTCATGCGGACCTGCTGGGTTTTATTTTGGAAATAAAACACTAATTTTGCACCAGAAACTTTGGGTCTGACTTGTTCGCTCTTTTTTCGAAAACTGTCCGTGTGGAGAGGACAGTGATGTGGCGGCTGCAACATCGAGCGGAGTACAAGATATAGATAGATATATATATATATATATATATATATATATATATATATATATATATATATATATATATATATATACACACACCACAACGTTCAGAAGCCACTGCAATTTGTTATACGGTGCTTTACAAAAATCCCAAATAAAATAAAACATTAATAATTCTTCAAAATGAGAACCAGTACTAAATTAAAGCACGGCTACTGTAGCGTTAATCACAATCAGAGGCCACAATTAATTAAGCATTGTACATTGTCTCCTGTAACATTAATTAAAATCAGAAGTCAAACAGTTTATGCACTGGCACCTAACCCTAGGCATTGCCAAACAAAAGAGAGAATGTCGAGTTTAATATCCAACTTCTTCATGGACCCAGAGATCAAAGAAAGGTGGATTAGAGGGCGATACACCCCATGTTAATTTGGAAAAGACCATGGGATTGATCAAAAGACCCGTGAGTATGTGAAGGCTGATGCAGTCATTATTTTGTTGGAATTGCCATAACGCTTATTGGGAGGCAGAGCCATTCTTGCTCTCCCATATATTTCAGAAGTTTTGAAAAGGAAAGCGACTATAAGCTTACTGTCACATGCCAGAGTCGAGTAGTATAGCCCTGTTAAACGAAGACACCTTGGTACCTCACAATTTTAAATTTAAATGTTGGCCTATTAAGAAAGACAGCCCTTCCACTAATGCAAAAATATAATTACAAAAAGTGGCGTTGGGATTTTAAGATCTGTCCCCAAACCTTTAAATAGTGTGTACATACTGCTGGAGAACAATAGTTACATCTAAAGTTTAGAGACAAAGTTACTACATTAAGGCGCCTAATTCTAGCTCTACACCTTAGTTCCTTACAGATCTAGAGATGCTAGAGTTCTGGAGTGCTTTTGCAAACAGTTGTCACTGAAAATAGCCAAAGTTGTCGATGCAATGGTGAACCAGTAGAGTATAGACGGGCAAGCAGGAGGCTAAAAGCTAGTGCTTCCAAGCAAGTAAGGCGACATAAAAGGATGCAGGAATCAGGAACGCTCATTTAATTATTTTATTAACAATCAATAACAGAAAATACATCAACAGCAGTATACAGAAATGAACAGCAATTATAGCAGAAAACAGAGTTCACTTGCTTGAAAAGGAGCAATCGGATTTATTGGATCCAAAGGGGACAGAACGGGACCAGCATACGTAATACAATGTACAAACAAAACAAAGTACCACAAGTGGGGGTGGACGATTTGAGGCAAGATGGGTATTTTTAAAAGCACTCAAGTGTGGAGATGCTACAGAAGCACACGGCTTCAAAAGAAAGTCTGTCTAACTAAGAGTTGCAGACTGCGATTCAGGATATTTTACAAGCATCCACGTGACACCAGAGTAACTGAGGGCATTCTTTAGAATCCAACAGGTGCCTCTAACACTTTAGGTACATAACGCACCCTGCTCCCTGTACAAGACTAGATATTCACTTGTCCAATGTTATTGCAACAATGTGCAAACGATGAAGTTCCTTGCATAACGCAGTTTCAAGTTCCAAGCCTCTTATTCATCACAGAACCGATCATCAGTACCGGACTTGCAGGTGATAGTTTAATGCATTACGGGTATTGTTTTCTTGGGTTGCTTCCACTGAACTAATTGGACTATTACTCCAGATAGCAACTATCTGAAGCTTAAAAACCCATATCTGAAAAAAATGACCGTCATGATATTGTGCGAGTTGGGCACCCTAACAAGGAGACACTATATATCTAATAATCGCATACTAGTAAACCGCTGAACCTACGCATCTGATACTCTTGTCTATATCTGTTAAAATCTTCATTTTATTAATGGTAGCCGCACTATCACATGCACATTTGCTCTTGCTATAAATAATAAGCGTTGGTCAAATATATCAAACGATCAGGCACCATCGATTCCACCTTTATGACACCACTACACAGATTCTATTAAATAAAAGAAACCACACTACAAATGACAAGCGCGGGGGCAAGGAAAGTCGCAATTAGTCTTGAGAGTCAAGTCACACCGTGGACCCCTAGAAGTCACAGGTGAAGGACAAGAACTCCCTGAACAGCCCGGTTTCCACTGAGGTGAATATGCATTTACATATCCAAAGGCGACTCCAAGATGCAGCTGCTAGTAAGTTTCAATGTTCTCCTGGCAGACAAGGTGCCTCGTCGATACACACGGATGCAAAAACGGAAATTACCATACATAAAGTAAAGAACCCGAGCATGTATGCGGAAGGCATCCGTTCCACCCTGTGTTCCTCCTTATAAATGCAAATGTCACTGCCTATTACCTACACTACCAGACCGTTTAATTGCTCCTTCCCGCACCCCGCCCCTCAACGTGACATTTACCCCCATCCTAGTTCGCTGACACGTCTAATTTACTGTCAACTCCAACCTCTATTCTACTTTTGTCCGCCGGTAGCAGCAGTCTCTTGCTCACCTGTGCTGTCCCGGCCGGAGGTGGGAGGCTAGTTCCTCACGCTGATGATCACGATTTCCGCAAAATTTCCTCCCCCTCCCTGCACAAGATGTCGACCAGCAGCTGTCACCTGTATGCCGGAAGTGACAGTGTTAAGGATAGAGGACTTCCGATGTCAGCTGTACAATACCATGGATACCAGATACGGAAACGATCTCTCTCTAACGCAGAGTGTGAAAGGTCGAAAGAAAAGACAGACAACAGTGCGATAAAATTACGGCCATCTTGAACGTGAGTAGGCATCACTATGTTGAGGTGAACTCCTGATGTGTTTAAAAAAAAAAATATATATAATGACATTTTATGAAAAGTATAATAATTATAAGGAATTTCTTATGTTACCCTAAGCCATTGAATTATGTGAATTTTGCGAGGACGTAAATGCAAATTCTGTATCTTAGATATCTGTTATCGTGAACATTCTTTCTTTCAAATTCGACAGATCTGTCATGTGAAGAACATCGCGACTTTCGGTGTGTTCAAGTTCTTATTCTGTTAATGTGTGGAGCGTCAAGGTTTTCAAAATATAAAACACGGGGTTGAGAATAGACATAGACATAGACATAGGACAAACCGTCGGCACTCGTGGAATAAAGAGTACGATTTTATTCACTAAGAAACAGAAGAAGGATAATAATGGGACGTCCCAAATACCTTTGAGACAAACTAGATATAAAACAAGCGATTATGGAATAAACTAGTTCTATGAGGGTCAGTTGAGTTGAGGCTCTCAGGGAAGTGCTGAATAAACTTCACTTTCAAACCGAGATGATCGAGTGGTGTCATTTACTATCAGGTTACTACACAAGCCCTGGCAAACTACCCAATAGGCTTTTAATTTGAAGCGCTTTGCGGTGAGTAGCACGCTACTAACCCCAGATTGGTGATTAATAGTATATTTGTAAACGTTTATATATGCAGACCAGGGTCAACTATGAAGAAGAAGCTTACAATCAATTGAACAATCGTGACCATTATGAAAGGATGAATGTTAGCATGGTCAAGGCCATGCAGTGTGAATACCACCAACTCCTATCCAAATGGAGGTCGAAGAAGCTAATATCGGAGGCAGAATACAAGTATTTGAAAACTGGCTACCCGGTGACTCCATCAATATATTTTATACCGAAAGTCCATAAAGACCAAGCCAATCCCCCAGGCAGACCTATCATCACAGCCCGTGGGGATCTTCTTGAAAGGACATCGGTTTATATTGATTACTTTTTACAAGGTCATGTCAAATCTCTTGAATCATACATGTAGGAAGGTGGATATCTGACTATGGTTACCCCCAAACTTTTTGCCTAGTGTTTAGCTGGTTTTTGACTTAGTTGGCCTGGGATCCTGCTATTCAGGGCCCCAGGCTAATTGCTCTCTCCTTAAAATGGACTCCATGTACCTTAGGTGCATACACAATTGGAACTGGTTCACCTTATTGGCCCCTGTAACAGTGTACCCCAGGTACCCAGGGCATAGGTGTTTCCAAGGCCTACCAGGGGCTGCAGCATGTATAATGCCATCCCTGGCCTGGCCTCCATATTTGACACAACTGGCTGATCACTCAGCTGGGGTAAGTTGGTGTAATCACCTCTTGCTTAGGTATAGTATATCTATATCTAACTTAAAATGGACACATATGTTCCTATCAGCCACTCCTATGGAAGGCCTCATCAATCCTGGAGGCAGAGTGCTTGGAAATATGTGAGATGGTGCTCTAGCATGAGCTGAGCCTGTCTGCAGCTTTCGGAACCACGTCCTTTAGCTGTTCCATGATACTGCCATACCATATACTCTTAAGTGCATTATGAACCTCGCGGTTAAATGCTATCTTTGGTTTGGCTTTATCAAAACATGTCGAGTAAGGTGTCATACGAATTGGGATACTACCCCCTCACCAGTTCTGGCGACGGGGGTAGCATTCCACCCTTCTAGAGGGACACGACATGTACATAACCTGAACCCTGGTTAAAGTTAAACATGAGCCTCAGCATCACAAAATGGATGCTCCCACCACAGACACAAGTCTGACCTCCTGCTGCTGGGAGTCCTTCCAGCGAGGGAGGCTTGGACAAAGGGTTTCCTGCCTTGGGAGGTGCTAGCACCACCCCAGGCAGGATTTTGTGTATTGGGTAGGACAGGGCTGAATAGAATGAGACATGCCTGGGGCACACAAGGTGTCCCTGTGCATAAGCCAGTCCAAACCGGTGCTGGGGCCTCCCAGCCCCAGTGCTGGCGCGGAGATGGACAAAGGAAAGGGGGTGTAACCACCCCCCTTCCTGGTCCCACCCAGAGGAGGGACCTAGCAGGTAATCCGGCCCCTAGATTTGGAATAAGAGTAGGAGCTGTGTCCCAAGACATCAGATCATCCTGAACTCGACTTGAAACTAAGAAGAAAACTGGACTTCGACATTCTGCTGCACAGAAGACTGAAGAGAATCTCCCTTGTGGCCAAGGAGTGACCACCCTGTGAATACAGGCACCAACCAGCAACTCGACGTCTGCTTTGCCGCCGCCTCCCGCCGGAGCCCGAGCCCAGAGCCCGACAAGACCTGGATTCCCAGACATCTCACAGCCCGATCCACAGTCCCTGAAAAGAAGAGACCCGTGGAGGCATCGAGAGACATGGGACCGGCCATCTTGAAAGACCCCAGAGAAGCTGACTGCGCAGCACCCGAGGCACCCTCGACGCTGTGCTTTGGGGTTTGAGAAGCCCCACCACCGAGCAGCATCTGCACCGAAGAGCAGCCCCCCAGCATCTCCATGATCTGCGTGGGGCCCTTTTGCACTTTGCCACTCGACGCGTCATCCCGGTCGCTAGCCCGTTGGCTGGTGGCCATCTTGGCGACGAAATCTACGAACAACACCGCTGGTCTGGTTGCTCCAGACTGGCCCTTGCTCCCCTGAAAAGGAGAGCCCGCTCTGACCTTGCTGGTCCGAGTAACAAGCTTTCTCCACTTCCTGCATGGCTTGCATTAGCCAAGGCCTGTTTGCTCCAATCAAGTTGCCGACACCGCCATCAGCTAGAGCCTTCGTGGGACAGCTCGTGATCGACTCCTGGACGTCCTCGACCTCTTCGTGTCCACGTGGCTGCAGAGACAAGCTACACCTCTTCACCTGTTGGCACCTGACATCGCCTGGTTCCATCCTGGTTCCACGGTAGTCACTGGCTAGTGACTTTGAACATTGTCCCCTCTGCTTTCAGGTCTTCACATCTTCAGATCCATCCTTGGAATCACCGGAACTCTCCTCGACGACCCGCCTGCAGCATCTTCATCTTCAGGCACCATCGACCTGCGTGACGAAACCCGACACATCTTCGCACCTGTGCACCCGCTTCCTGTGGGTGAGGTAACTCAGCAACGCCGGTGTTCCTACACAGGTACACACCTCTAGTGCCTAGATCTAAAGTTTTGTCCTTCTAGGTCAGCCAAGACTTTAGATCAACCTGAACTCGACTTGAAACTAAGAAGAAAACTGGACTTCGACATTCTGCTGCACAGAAGACTGAAGAGAATCTCCCTTGTGGCCAAGGAGTGACCACCCTGTGAATACAGGCACCAACCAGCAACTTGACGTCTGCTTTGCCGCCGCCTCCCGCCGGAGCCCGAGCCCAGAGCCCGACAAGACCTGGATTCCCAGACATCTCACAGCCCGATCCACAGTCCCTGAAAAGAAGAGACCCGTGGAGGCATCGAGAGACGTGGGACCGGCCATCTTGAAAGACCCCCGAGAAGCTGACTGCGCAGCACCCGAGGCACCCTCGACGCTGTGCTTTGGGATTTGAGAAGCCCCACCACCGAGCAGCATCTGCACCGAAGAGCAGCCCCCCAGCATCTCCACGATCTGCGTGGGGCCCTTTTGCACTTTGCCACTCGACGCGTCATCCCGGTCACTAGCCCGTTGGCTGGTGGCCATCTTGGCGACAAAATCTACAAACAATACCGCTGGTCTGGTTGCTCCAGACTGGCCCTTGCTCCCCTGAAAAGGAGAGCCCGCTCTGACCTTGCTGGTCCGAGTAACAAGCTTTCTCCACTTCCTGCGTGGCTTGCATTAGCCAAGGCCTGTTTGCTCCAATCAAGTTGCCGACACCGCCATCAGCTAGAGCCTTCGTGGGACAGCTCACGATCGACTCCTGGACGTCCTCGACCCCTTCGTGTCCACGTGGCTACAGAGACAAGCTACACCTCTTCACCTGTTGGCACCCGACATCGCCTGGTTCCATCCTGGTTCCACGGTAGTCACTGGCTAGTGACTTTGAACATTGTCCCCTCTGCTTTCAGGTCTTCACATCTTCAGATCCATCCTTGGATCCACCGGAACTCTCCTCGACGACCCGCCTGCAGCATCTTCATCTCCAGGCACCATCGACCTGCGTGACTTTTGTATATTTAAACTGTGTTTTGTTTTAACGCATTTGCTTCTGTGCTCATAAAGAGTATAGGGGATTTTGTAGTAAATAAATATATATATATTTTCAATATATATCTGTGTGGTGTCCTTTCATTTGGTATTCAAGGGGATTGTGTATGGTAAAACAGCTTGCTTCACATGCCTAACAGAATTTAGCCTAAGACTGCTTTGTACACGCTACCAGGATAGCTGGTCTATAAGGTTGACTTACAACCAATCATCATAAGGGTTGCTTGGAATGGTACAAGGTGATCACTAGAACTAGTGAGCATCATATACCAGGCCAACTTCTCACAATACATACAAGACACGGGTTTTTTTTTGTTCAAATTGAAAAATGTCAATTGGCAGGACGGTGACTGGATGATGGCATTAGATGTCACTGCCCTGTATATGAGCATCCGTCATCCCGATGGTATAGCTGCAGTTAAGTACTATTTGGAGTGAAGGGATGCAATGTTTGACCAGCATAACAACATGTTGATTCAAATGCTTAAATTTTGTTTGGAGCATAATGTGTTTATGTTCAACAATCTACTATATAGACAACTACAAGGGGTTGCAACGGGGCCAGTTTTTCTCCAAGCTTCGCGTGCTTGTACATGGGTGCCCGGGAAGAACTGGTCCTCAGGGCTTGCTATCAATATGAGATGACCGACAAAGTAATAGCATGGTACCGCTTTATTGATTATCTTTTCGTGGTATGGAGGGGTAGTCGAGAGGAGGCCTTGGACTTTGTAGAAAGACTCAACGTCAATCAATATAATCTTAACTTAACGGTTACTATGAGCCAAGAAAAAGTACCCTTCCTTGACACTGAGGTGTATGCCAGCGGGAATAAACTAGAAACTAGATTGTATCGAAAGAGTGCCGCTGGAAATACAACCCTACACGCAGGCAGCACACACCTGGCTCATTTAATAATGAGTTTTCCGTATGGCGAGATGATACCCCTCAGGAGACTGTGCAGCAATGACTTAGATCTACAACTTGCACAGGCAGCCAGCACAGAGAGGTTCCTGGGAAGAGGGTATCAACGTAAGATCATTGATAAAGCAAGGCAAAATCTATGATGATTAGCCGCCCCACATTACTATCTAAATATGATGTCTCGGACGAGGCATCAAGACAAAAATCTTTAGAAAATGCAGGGAACACTAATGCGGCAGACTCCTTCCGTTTCATTATTGGTTATTGCAACCAACATAAGGACATACGTAGAATGGTCAATAAGAACTGGCCCATCATACTCAAGGACCCTGTAATAGGCAATCTACTACCAAAGAAGGCATCTATAACGTACAGTAGAGCCCCGAACATGAAGGATAGATTGGTTGATACTGGCCCGGAAGTATTGGAAAAAACCTCTTGGCTGCAAAGCAATAGAGGTTTTTTAAAATGTAAAACCTGCAAAGCCTGTACACACGGCACTAACAGGATGACATACAAGGATGATTTTAGCAATCATGAACATCAGATTAGCAAAATTCTCACATGTAAAACCGAATTCGCGGTCTACATTCTTGAATGTCCCTGTGCATTACGTTATGTGGGGAGTACCAAGCTCCCGGTCCACATAACCTCCCAAGACAACACCTATCCGGTTGCTAGACATTTTAAAGAGCACCATCAGAGCGACAACAAGGAACTCTGATATTTTGGTATTGATGCAGTACTAGCCAGCAGACGAGGGGGAAACAGGGAGTCAAAATTGCGCAAACTTGAAACCAAATACATCCTCCAGTTAGACACCAAGCAGCCTGGGGGTTTAAATCTCATGGAAGATTTATACACATGTTTACACTAGGCTGTGTAGGATGGGAATAGGATTTATCAGCAATTGTGGGGTGCAGGAGTCAATAAAGGTTTTTAAATAGTGTTTTATGAGATTATTACTATTTATTGTTTTAACATGACTCATCTTTTAATTATTTCTTATTGCACCATCCTATGACTATTTTTTGCGCTGTTTGCACTTCATTCCCCCACTCTACAACCCTTTGAGTTGTGATAAGTGGTTCAATATATCCCTTTGAGTACTGTATATTATGGCATTATCTACCATCCTGATTATAGTCTGTTTAGTAACAATACATTCCTCGGTACTGCATAGCTATTTTTTCTCATTGTACACTAAGTGAGCACTTCTGGCAGTTAATACCCACTGGAACAGACAGGACTGTCTAACTGAATATTATCTAAATTTGATGTTTTTAACTGCACATATTGCCCTTTTTTCATGTACGTAGCACCTTAGATATGGGTTTTTTTGTGAGAACAACAGTTTTGTATGTAATTGCACTTTACTTCAGGGGATTTAACCAATTATTTTTTATTGATGACATTATACCTGACAGCTATGACATCCATGATGATGAGTAGCATAATTTGCAGACAGGTATTATGTGTCAGTTTGTGCAATATATTTTCAAAGTGCTGGTATTTTACCTGCATTGTGACTTGGTTTTAATGTGTATATATCTTCTATTTTAGTGAGATAATGTAATCGAGTCTGTCTATTATGTTTACCAAACTGTAACCCAATGAAATGGTAGCACTTGCACTTTAAAAGTACTTTCACTCTTACGGCACGCTGTCATGTGATCAAGGCTCGAGAGAGCCGAAACGTTATGGCGACAGCACAAGAAATAAAGTAAAATTCCTGTTCGTGGCTGTGAGAAAGGCTGCAGCGCGAGGGAGACGGAGGTTTCTGCCATATATATATCTATATCTATACTACTATAATAAAGGAAGAACTTTGAAGCTTTGAGGCGAGTAAACTCGGGAACCACAGCGCCAATCCACACACCCGATACATCGTTGGAATTGTTAGAGTGTGCAGATGGACATAGGCTATATAAAGTAAAAATTAAACGCTATTTAAAAAATGTAACATAAAAAAAAATAGTCCCCTGGAAGTAGCGCCGGCCGCGACGTAGCGCTGGCCGCGACGTGCGTGCTGACGAGGAGGAGCGGCGGACATGAGCGCGGGGTGGAGCGGCGGACAGGCGGGGAGGAGAGGAGGACAGGCGGGGAGAAGCGGTGACGAGCGGCGAGCAGCGGCTGTGAAGTAAGGAGCACGGGGAGGAGCGGCGGCTCAGGTAAGGCTCCGGGACACGGACAATGTCGGGGCGGTAGGGGGCCGGGGCGGGCGGTTGGCCCTGAAGAACGGTGGCTGAGGTAAGGCTCCGGCTCCGAGACACGGACAATGTCGGGGCGGGCGGGGGCCAGGGCGGGCGGTTGGCCCTAAAGCCTCATTGCCCTTGGACGACGTCGGGGCGGGCTGCTAGTATATATATATCTTTGAGAAAAGTTGCCTGTTGGTGTGATATTACCGCGGAAGCCAGTCGCGTGTGGAGGACCCGCTCGCAAGCAGCCCGAAGGAAGTCTGGCGCTCTTGTGCATTCCCAATGAACTTGGTTTCTACCTCGGACCGCCTCACAAACCATCCCAGCAAGTGGTTATTGCCTGGTGGCAGCCCGGATCTGACGGGGGAGCACGGACACTGACCTGTTGCTCCGTGACCGTGCTGGGGAAAACAAGTGAGGCAGAGCGTCAGGGGACCCAAGGGAGATCGTTTGGTAACAATTGGACATTTTGGGCAAACCAGCGAACCTCGAAAATGGCACTGGCAGCGTGAACAGGAGTTAGAGCCCCACAGAAGACAGATGGTACTCTGGTGTCTTCTGGGATAGGTAGTCTTCAACAACGGACAACGCAACAGAAACTATTGACTGTTAATGGGGGCCAGCTGTACTCGGAAGATATGGGAGGAGCCATGAAGGTTTAAAATCAAAGTGTTGCCTGACTTCCCTTTTGCTAAGGCATCTGATGAAGACAGTCGTTGAATCTTCCTTTAATCCCCGCTGAACATGGCTAAACAAATATTTGGAATGCAATAGGTCTTGCATTTTCGAGAGTTTGAGCTATTGGAGTAAATGTCAATGTCTTTTACCAATGTGTTTTGGTTTGGGGTGGAGTGGATGTATGTGGTGTGGAGAGGAATTATGTGGGTTGAATTGGAATTGTTAGTTGTGGAATTGTGTGGTGTGTAGTGGAATTATGTGGCATGGTGAATAGATAGAGGTGAGAGCTGCACAGCATAGATATAAAGGAAGAAAGAGAGGGATAGGTAGTTTGTGCACAAAGTGGTGAATGAACTCAGACGAGGAGCAGAAAGAGTATGTGAGAAAGAAAGGGAGTGCAGGCCATAGATGCATAAAGAGGGAGTGCCTGTGTATGCACAAGACATCCCAAGAAGAGGAGGAGAGCGTGGGTTTAAGGGATGGAAACGGAAATGTTGAAAAGGTGCAGGAAAGAACTGTGCTCGAAGACCTGAAGTGAACCACATGAGAGAGGCAGGAAGAGTGGGTGAAGAGCGAGAGAGAGGTGCGAGAGTACAAGAGAGAGAGGGATGATTGGGAGGGGTAGTTGGGGGGTGGAGGCCAGAGGTGGACCAGTGCACAGTGTAAGGAGGTATAGGAAGATAGCATGTGTGGGCAGGCAGTATAGAGAGGCGACAGTGTGAGGGAGGGATGAGGGGGCAGTGGAATTGCGAGATGAAGAGTGGGGTAATGGGAGTGTGAGGGAGAGATGAGAGGGGCAGAGGGTGTGTGGGGTTGGTGGAAGTGGAGGTAGAGATTGTGTAGGAAGCTGGCTCTTTAAAAGATGGACCACTAAGTGGTTATATCGTGCGTGCAAAGAGTCAGAGATTCCCCCAGAAGTGTACAGGGCTCAATGTAAACCCAAAGTGCTCTATTTGAGAGAGTGTGGTCGAGCAACCTTAGGCCTAACACAGAGGAGTGTAATACATTTGTTATGCACACAGTGATTAATAAATAACATATGACTCAAAAAGGAGAGCCACACCAATTTTATGAAAGTAAGCTTCTTTCAAGATTTATTTTAAGACCAAGAAATACGTGAAATGTTAAGTACATTTTTCATAAGAAATACTTTTCACTTTAAAAAGTGGACACTTTTCAGTTCAGCAATGTTACCCTATGGTAGGAAAACAAGAACATGGTTTTGCAGGTAAGTATACAACTTACAGTCCTGGTTTTCAGGCTGAAGAATCAGCACCAGGCAAAGTTCAGGTAAGTAGCAATTTTGCACCTTCAGCGGCACAGGGGTGGCTGGGTGCAGGGATCAAATTCGGAATCTGGCGCCAATGTTATGCAATGGAGAAAGGGGGTAATCAAAGGGATGCTGCTCTCAGGTGAGTAACATGGTATGGTAACCCAGTCTCTGGGGTTTAAGGTAAGCACAGGGGGTCACAAAGCAACACCAAACTTACACCCTCAGCGGCACAAGGGCATCCGGGTGCAGAGAGCAAGTGTTGCTAAGGATGCTATCCAGAAACAGGTGATGGGTCTTGTGGTTGATGGTTGGCCCATCATCAGTAAAGTTCCAAAAGGTGCAAGGGAATTTTGGAATGTGCGTGATGAATTGAACATAGTTGTGGATGATTTGTACAGAGGAGAGAGATTGGTTTTTCCAGAGGAATTGTGTCCAAAGATAATCGGCTTGGCGCATGAGGGTCTTCTAGGATTACGTTTGACACAGGTCAGAGTAAGTGAATTTTACTGGTGGCCAGGGGTAGACAGGCTAGTAGAGGAGGTTGCTTAATTTGTGCTAGAAATGCCAAATCCAGAATGGTCAGAATGGCTCCATTATCACCTGTAGAGATAACAGAAGAGCCATGGTCGAAATTAGCTTTGGACATTGTTGGACTATTTGAGAGATTGTCGCATAGCAAGGGATTTGTGTTAGTGCTGGTCGATTACAACTCCAAATGGGTATCAGCATGTTGTGTGAACTCCTTTGTCACAAAGAGTGTTCTTGACTTTTTAAAAGAGGTTTGCTTGTGAAGGTATTCTGAAACCTATTGTGACAGATAATGGGGTACAATTCACCTCTCAAGAAATGGTCGAATTTCCTGTAAAATCGTCTATCACTCACCATCCTAAGGCTCTTTATGCGCTACGTGCCAACGGTTTGGTTGAGAGCATGAATCCTTTGGTGAGAGCTTGTGCTCAAATGGCAGTGGAAACCAAGATGCCCTCGAAAGGAATCTGGCGAGAAAAACTATGGGCACATCGGAACACAACCAACAGCATCACAGTGTGCGGGCCTTTTAGAAAGCTCAAAGGTAAAGTGGCTAGGACTAAACTGAATCTGGTATGATTGAGCTGCAGCAAACTGAAAGAATATGGACGTTCTCACAATTTCAGAGTGCCAAGAGAAATATATAAGAGGAGGTTTGATGCATAGCATGGAGTGAAGAGAAGCAGGTGAGAAAAAGACAAAATAGTTTATGTGAAGATACTGTTCTGGTCCTCGAAGGATGAAACAAAGTTTCTGGGTCCCAGATGCATAATAGATGTCCACAAGAATGTGGTTTTGGGGGGTGTGGCTAGCGACGGAGGAAAATGGCGCAGCCTAGAGGAGCTCCGTAGCCCGCCGATACTTCCCCTATAAATCCTGGCACGAATCCTGACCTCAAACACAACAAGGTACTAAGAAACGGCTGCAGTACTGCCTCTGGTCCCGGCAGCAAAAACCTTCAGTAGCCGATCCAGCCTGGGCAGAGATTCGCGGCCTAGCCCTCGAGGCAGAGCCGGGAGCCACAGTGAAGCGGAGGCTGCACGTAGTGCCGACGTCGGCGGCACGGAATCAGAGCAACACCATGAGGGAGCAGCGACCCATCGCGACGACCCCCAAAAGACTGTGGGTCACAAAGCGCCACTGGTGGGCGACGAGGGGCTGCAGCGGACCCCTGCCTGTGCCCTAAAACAGAGCTTTGGTGTGACGGAGGGCCGGGAGAGGACCGTGAGCGCAGGCGCCCCCCCTCGCTGGAGCCCTGGAGTGCCGGTTAGAGAGCCGGAGTAACAGCGACGCAGCGGGAAACACCGGTGAGTGCCGCGAAGACCGGCGATATCTAGGCCCGAACCCCGGGGTGGAACGGGGGGCAAGGGCAGCCTGGTGATAAGAGAGGGTCACGAGGCACAGACTCGGAGCAAGGAGAAAGGCCAGTTAGAAGTCCCCAGGTCGTGTGACAATTGGGAAAGGCACGAGGTGCAGTACACTCAACGTGGCATCAAAGACATAGACTCCTGGCACCAATATAAGGGACATCATACAGGCCAGCATTGGTACCCCCAAAACTGGACTTTTCTCTAGGTGGTACGGGACGCAGTGATTAGACCGCCACACGCACGATAGGCGCCCCCCACGCCACACAGCCCAATAAGCACCAGGGGGTCTAGAATGGTGCAGAGTCACCGAATTGAAAAATACACCGCCGCGAAGGACCAACAAGGGGAGCCTAGCATGCCAGACAGTGCCGTGAAGGGCCAGCAGCAAGAACCGTCGCAGGAAATCACCCTCAAGGACGTAATGGCTACTCTGCTGCAAATGCAGACATCCATAGGGTCCATCTCCAGTGAGGTGACACCGCTAAGGGCTGACTTTTCCAAAATGGGAGCGAGAGTGACGGACGTCAAAACTATAACGAAGGCCCTATCAACGGACACTGCAACTCCACAGAAGCAAGTGCTCCAGCTGGAGCTCGTGCAAAAACAGCTAACTGAAAAGCTCGATGACCAAGAAGGGCGCTCTCGGCGCAACAACGTATGCCTCGTGGGTGTGCCAGAAACTATCCGGGGTCCAGCTCTGGACCTGTTTGTTGAGGAGTTGGTACAGCCGTAACTCTGCCCCCGTGGCCTCTCCAAATTTTTCTCGGTGGAGAGGGCACATAGAGTTCCGGGCGGACGGCCCAAGCCGGGAGCCCCCCCTCGACCTATCCTGGCACGTATATTCAATTTTAGAGACAGGGACGCAGTCCAGCAAGCGGCCAGGACTGGCCGCCTCTCCGAATAGACGATAGCGTAGTGACCCTGTATCCGGACTATACGGCAGCAGTATCGGCCCAATGGTGCACTTTCACTGAGGTAATGCGAGAGCTCCGCAACAGAGAACTTAAATATGCAATACTCTATCCGGCTAAGCTCAGAGTGGAGGCGGAAGGAAAAGCATGGTTTTTTGAATCGCCCAGTGCAGCAGGGGACTGGCTAGATGGATGGAGGCCGGCGAAGGGGAGCCGCAGACAAAGACCGGAACGGCGACGACGTCCCTCACAAGAGTCCTCGGGCGGACAGGAGAGCGACATACCGGCCCACCAGGAAGAAACAAGAACTGGAAGTGAGGTGGAGTGACTCTTAGGGCCGGCTTGATACACTGCTGAGCACTTAATGAGCTGCGGCTGTGCTAGACCGACAGAGCACAGGAAAGATTGGCTGGACATGAGCAGCAGAACCATGACCCCGGAAGGGTCCACACTGAGATATGTACAACGCCACAACAGGTTGCACTGAGGATAACTTTTGGGGACAATGGTGTGGCGGGAACGGACTCTCCCCCCCCCCCACCACTTTCACGCAAGTACACAGTTATGGGACTAAAGCGCTCTGCTGAGTTGGGGTGGCGGGTAGTTTTAAATCCGCTGGGCAGGGAGGCAGGGAGGGGGGTGGTGGGATGGGTTCAGGTAGTGGATGTTTTGTTTGTTGGGGCCACAGCCCCCCTTTGTGTTGTTCTAACGCAGATAATTGTGGAGCAAAACGTGACAGCCTGCTACAGGAAAGTCCGAAAGGGATGGCCCACCCTAGAGCACACTGCCCAATATGAGCCAGGGTGACAGAAATAAGAACCCACCGAATCACAGTACCCAGGGTCAGAAATCACAGATGTCTATAATCTCCTGGAATGTAAATGGGCTAGGGGACAAACTAAAACGGGGACTGATCCTACAATATTTGAGGCAAAAAAATGTGGCGGTGTCACTGCTGCAAGAGACACACCTGTAGGGATCGACAGTTCAAGCCCTAAATAGGTGGGGATTCAAGATGGTAGTCCATTCGGATTTCACATCCGGATCTAGAGGGGTAGGGGTCCTTATAAATAAGCATTTCCAATTTATAGTCACGAACAGATATCATGATGACCAGGGACGATTCGCGGCTATCACAGGTCAGTGGGAGGGTAAATCTTACAACATAGTGTTGGTATATATTCAGCCGGCACTACACCAAGGTGCCTTCATAGACCTGGGTAAATTTCTCTTGAAGCTGCCTCGTGGGGAGCTGATTGTTGGGGGGGACTTCAATGCAGTAATCGACTCCACACTGGATAGGCAACCCCCTAAAGACGCGGATGGGCCATCCCGTAGATTGCAGGAATTTGTAGAGGCGCTGGGGCTGATGGACGCATGGCGGACCGTTTCCCCAACGGCAAGGCAGTTCACATTCCACTCCGGGGCCCACAATAGTCTCTCTAGAATTTACTACGTTTTCACATTAGCCACCGGACTGTTGGGGATGACAGCTGTTAGACATATGCCCAGAGGTATTTCGGACCACTCACCAGTCCTTATCACCTATGCACCTTTCACCCCGCAGACTCGTAGGTTATTCCCAATTAGGCCCGGGTACTTTCAGGACCGTAGATCACGCAAAGCACTCCTGCAGACCACAGAGCATTACTTTGAAGAAAATCAACACTCAGTGCCCTCACCCACTACACTGTGGGGAGCCTATAAGACAGTGCTACGGGGTATCGCCATCTCACTCAAAACGGGTAAAAGGAGAGAACATCAGCAACACACTGACAACCTAGAGTTAGAGGCCGGACGGGCGGAGGAGGCACACGCATACAATACTACGGAGGAGACAGTCCACGCATTGCACATGGCCCAGTAGGCATATAGAGCTTATGTACAAGAGGAGGCCTCTACCAGGCTAACTAGCACACAACACAAAATATATGGTCAGGGTGAGAAAGCAGGTCGACTGCTAGCATGGTTGGGGAAAAAAAGAGAGGGCTAGTAATTGGATAACACAAATACGGACTGGAAACGGCGACTTAGTGTCCACGCTGCAACAGATCTCAGAAGCGCTTGCGCAACATTACAAAACGGTATATACACCAGTCGCCGACGCAACGGTAGAGGAAAATCTGGCCTTTTTGCATGACATTAGACTGCCCACGCTAGATGTAGATGTGGTGACGACCATAGAGGAGGATATTACACCAAAAGAGCTTATGCAGGCCATAAGAGCTCTTCATATGGGGAAGGCGTTAGGACCCAACGGGATCCCGATCGAATTTTATAAGCTAGGAGTCAAACACTTAGTGCCCCCCCTACTGGTGATGTTTACAGACAGCTTCACAAGGGGGTTCTTACCGGGGTATCAGCGTCTCGCCACCATTGTGGCAATCCACAAGGCCAGCAAACCGGTGACTGAATGCGCTTCTTACAGACCAATATCTCTCCTTAATGCAGACGCGAAAATACTTGCTAAGATTCTGGTCAATAGGCTACAGCCGCACTTGTCAGACCTTGTACACACAGACCAGTCAGGGTTTATGCCGCACTGCAATACGGCACTTAACCTGAGGCGACTATTCGGAGTAATAGAACGCAGGGCAACTATAACAGAGGATGCAGCCGTCCTTTCTCTGGACACAAGAATGGCGTTCGACCTGGTAGAGTGGCCCTTTCTTTTCGCGGTCCTACAGCGTATGGGCTTCGGGACGAAGTTCTGTACGTGGGTCCGTCTGTTGTATACGAGCCCAGTGGCACATGTGGTCGTGAATGGATATATGTCGAAAGAATTTCCACTGGGAAGAGGGACACGGCAGGGTTGCCCACTGTCCCCCCTCCTTTTCGTGATAGTGTTGGAGCCGCTGGCGGCGTGGATAAGGCAGGACCCCATAATACACGGAATAAAATGGGCAATAGACTGGGAGGATCATATCTCGCTATATGCGGATGACATTCTTTTATATTTGACGTCCCCACAGAACTCCATTGACCGATTGTTAGAGATATGCGTTGCGTATGGCCGTCAGTCCGGATATACCATCAACTGGGACAAGTCACTGTTATACGTCCTGCGGGGACCCCCGCCACAGCTAACACATGGTTGCTAGCTGCAAATAGTCACGGCCGGTTTTAAGTATCCGGGGATATTTGTGATTCATGATCATGCGCAATTCATGGAAACAAACTTAACTCAACCCCTGCTACGATTTAAAAAGGACGTTAAACATTGACGCACGTTGCCGTTGACGCTGCTGGGACGTGCGGCACTTTTTAAAATGGTGGCCCTCCCACGCATTTTGTACGGGTTACAGAATACACTGTTCCTTATTCCTCTGACATATTTCGGAGCAATCAATGTGGAAATCACGACGCTACTTTGGGACGGTAAAACGCCGCGAATAGCGCTCCAAAAACCTATTAAGGGTTGGTACGAAGGTGGGATCGCCCTGCCGGATGTCAAGGCATATTACTGAGCTTGAATTAAACAAAAGAAGGAGTACCACCAAAAGAAAAAACAGAAGGTTTCCTAATGGGTTGTTTTGCCTGACAAAAGGAAAGGATTCATCCTTTTGTAAAAAAACCCTCACTCACCAACCTAGTGGTGACATGCTTCATCATCGGGGTCCACCCTGGTGGCCTAGCGTCACCAGGGTGTGCTTCAACACCTGAAGTACAGTGGAGCAGGTTGTGAATGTAAGTGCAAAAAAGGTGTTAAAAATTGTCCTGGTTTAACTTATGGAAAAAATGTATTTTATTTTGAAGCAACTGGACAATATTAAAAAAGAGGGCGAGATACTGAGAGGGAAGTTACGGCCAGAGTATCTCTATATGTGTATTGGTCAACATGTTTCTACCTTAAGTGGGCAATACCAGGTATTCATCAGGACCATGAACAAGGAAATGGACGGTATGTACCCCCTAAAAGGCACACCCTATCCTAGATCCTCGTGTACCTATTAGCAAAATTCGCTAATGGTGAAATGCTCGGTAAAAAGTGATTGAGCATGTGTAGAAAAAGCAAAAAACCTGTGGAGAAGGAAGAAAACAAACAAATATCAGGCGTAATCAGTCTTACATGCCTGTTACGTCGTGCTGTGTCTCTGTGCTTTCATACTTCATGCCACTGTCACTAGGAAAACTTCGCGTGATTAAAACGTGCTAATCAGGTGTCCGTGGAGGGCTTATTGTTGTGCCAGGACATGTATGCTTATCAAGAGGTGCGTGTTCAATCGCATACACTATGTTTATCGCAATCTCACTCATTCTTGTAAATACATAGATGCGCGATATATTATTCCAATAACCCCGCTATGGTGGTCGGGATAATCGTTGTGCAAAGTTTGCCCGTAAAGGTCGAAATGACACACAAGGACTAACAAACAAGTAACATTTAAGAGGCACACAGGTAATTCACGGCGTGGAGAGGCTTACTCCTATTATGTAGTCAAATGCTTCGGCAGGCAGGGGGTAGTCTCATCAATCAGTCGAACATATTCTATAAAGATATGGAGACAACTAAAAGTAAGAGACGGGTCCGCTCGATACCGAAGTCCGTGGTGAATGCCAGGCTTGGAAAGAGAAGGATTCTGTGGAAACAAGGGGGGGCCAGTGCATTTTACTTACAGTTCTGACGTGACGCGCGAGGCCAAATACCTACGTCTACCGTCCGCTGCTCGGCTAGTTGTGCCGGTAAGCTTGGGATGGTTAAAGTAAGGCTGGCGTCTTCCGGGTAGGGCGCGGTTTGTGTCACGTGGTAGCGTTGTCATGGTGACAAGAGTGTGGCCGAGGGCTACGGGAGCCGAGGGAGGACAAAATTAAGTGGACGGTTACCGTCATCCGCGAAGGGCGGAATTCGGGGTCACGTGGCGCGTAACCAAGGAGATGTGGTTAATGCCAAGTGCTGCTGGAGCCGTGGGGGCCCGCAAAGGCTAAATCGGTCTGGAGGCGTATTAACATCATATTAGTAAATACCATTTGGGGGCGGTAGACAGCGCATTGAGTGTCACAAAGCGATGTGGAGAAAATGTACATTGAAAAAAAGGGGGGGGGGTTGAGGGGGGGGGGAAGGGAGGACTATGCCCTTGGAAATTATTCCTGTGAAGCAAAAGACAGTGATCACCCCTGATGTGGGGTGGTCAAGGTGTGGAGTGGGGGCTTCCAGAGAGGGGGTTCCTTAGATGTTGAGACAGCCAACCCTGGTTGGGGGCGGATATTGATGAAGGACTTCACATTATTGCCAATGTTATGCTCTGAAAGTTGGGGCGTGGATTGTGAAAATCCCTGGGAGTAAGATCACCGTGGCATACGTTCAGGGATGGGGGATAAGATTAGGTAATTGATTACAGAGAGGGCAGTTGTTCTGACTTCGGGTTAGTGGGTTCAGCAAGAAGGTGTATTATTTTAAGACTGAAGCCCAGGGAATATTATCGTTCAGGCCTTTCTCATGTGTCGAAAGCCTGTAGATCCATCGTTGCTCTTTTTCAAACAGGCGGTTTTGTACATTGGGACCTGGTTGTATTTGTTTAATCACTGTCTATTTCATATCGTTGGGGGTATGATGTACCGCCAGGAAATGGTCTGTGAGTCTAGTGGTGTTTTTCTTACATCTGATCGTGCTACGGTGTTCACTGATACGTTGCTTCACCTTGCGTGTGGTCATCCCTATGTAGGGTTTGTCACATGTACATTTGATCAGATATATCACATTGCTGCTGTTACAGTTAGTGTGTGATCTCTGTTCCCAGACTCTGCCTTCCTCTAGATTGAGGGTCTTGGTATTTTCAGTGAGATTGCAGACACTACAATCCCCGCATCTGGAGTGTCCTGTGACGGGCGGGAGTACCCAAATCTGTGTGATGCTAGGATTGGTGTTGGTCACTGTTGTCTTGGGTCTGGTATTTACTAGACTGTCTTTGAGGCTCTGGGCTTTTTTGTATGAAAAGAGGGGTTTTTCCCATTGAAAGTTGCCCGAATTGAGTATAGACCAATGTTTGTTTATACTTTTGCTTACTTGATTGGATATTGCGTTGTAAGTGGTGACGCACGTGAGAGGTGTTGTCTCGTTTTCTTTAGTTTTCTCTTCAAGCAGGGCTTGCCTGGGTTGGTTTCTTGCCCTTTTCTGGCATTTGTTGATGATTTTAGATGGGTACCCTCGATTTTCGAGTTTCTTGGTGAGGTCCTCCGCTTGGTTTTTATAATCTACCAAATTGCTACAGTTCCTGCGTAGTCGCAGGTATTGTCCATAGGGTAGATTTTCTCTCAGTGGGCGGGGATGAAAACTTTCATACCTCAACAGGTTGTTTATAGCTGTGGGCTTGAAGTGGGTTTTCGTTGTCAAGGTGTCAGTTTCCCTATTGATTTCAATGTCCAGAAAGACCATTTTGTCCCTGTCAAGGCAGTGTGTAAATCGCAGATGTGGGTCGCAGGTGTTGAGCCATGTTATGAAAGCCATTAGCCTATCTAGTGGGCCTTGCCAGATTGTCAGGATGTCATCTATATATCTTCGCCAGAATTTGATGTGATTAATATAGGGATTGTCAGTGGATAGAATGTATTTCTGCTCGAAGTCAAATACATAGAGTCCTGCGACACTGGGGGCAAAAACACTTCCCATATTACTGGGCTTCCCAGATGGTCGCGATTAACCACTGGCTACACGTTCCACAGGATGACCCGGCGTTTAGACTTGATAGGCATCTTTTAGAACCGGCGGGAATAATGAATGCCTTATACAATAAAAGGAAGAAATACACGATCACAGGTCCGACACTGCACACAGTACGTGTATGGTTTGAGGCTCAGCGAGCACTCAGCTGGGAAGGAGTGGTCACGAAGGCTATGCCGCTGTGGGATACAAAAAAACTGGGGATGCTAGGTAATACGAAGGGGTTCCGTAACTGGGACTCAATAGGGATTTCAACGGTCAGCGACCTATGGCAGAGAGGTGGGGTGGTCTCCTTCGCTCACTTACAAGACACATACGGCCTGGCATAGACAGAGAGGTTTAGATACATGCAAATTACACACGCATTGCAGTCCCTGATACCGCCAGACACAAACCCGGAGGACTCCTGCCCGTTGGAGGATAGACTCCTAACAGATCACCTACAGAAAAAAGCGATATCACTGACATACAAAAAAATAGTGAACAACAGAGCAGATCCCACAGGGACCCTGAAGTCTAAATGGGAGTGCGAGGTAGGAGAGATCGATGAGGCAGAATGGAGAGAGGCGCTGGCTTCCCCTAGAGAGGCTGCTATTCCATCACGGCTCCGGCTAGTGCAACTAAAAATACTGCACCGTACATACTATACTAGGGCACTTCTACAAAAAATAGGACGAGCAGATTCGCCACTCTGTCTTAGGAAATGTGGGGAAACAGGCTCCTTCTATCATACTATCCGGAGCTGCCCCGTGATTGTGAGATATTGGATGGCGGTCATGAGGACACTCTCTCAAGTTACACAAATCACTATACTGCCAAGCCCATGATGCTGCCTCCTTAACATCTGGGACCCAATGGACTTAAACAAGACGGCCCAGGACTGGGTGACTTTAGGAATAACTGCAGCGAAGAGGAATATAGCCCAACGCTGGGGCTCTAGAGCTAGTCTCACTCTAGCTCAGTGGTGTAGAGATATGGACTTGGCCATGGTGGCAGAAAGATCAGTGTATATCTATAGAGGCTGCCCAAGAAAATGAGAGAAGATATGGGAAAAATGGAACACGTATAGAGGTAACATCTGTGAACCCCCGCAGTCTGACTCTGACTCAGATGGAAGTATGTGATGATATAATAGTAGATGGCTCCCTCAATATGGCTGCGAATGGGTGGGTTGGTTTGAGAGGGAAGAGAATAAGTATGCTATTTTGTATGTCTGTAGCAGGTAATGTGATCTCAATGGTTATGATTTTACCAACGTCGAATGTCATGCTGTCATTAGAATGCTCTGCAATATGTTTTAATAAAAATTGTTTTAAAAAGAAAAAAAGAATGTGGTTGTGTTAAGTGGACGCAAGGTGTGGAGTATGTCTAGATTATCAAAATGTAATGACAAGCCAGGAACAAGCAGCACTGGTATAAGCAATACGGGGGGTGCAGATTATGGTGCCTGATGGTAGATCGGGTGAGGATGCTGGATGTGCTGCCCAATGTAATATGAGATTGAGGAGACCTCCTCCATATCTCCAGGATTTCGAATAGGAGAGAGATTCTACTTTTCTGTTTTCATATTGTAGGAAGCTGGCTCTGTATATGGTATTTACCACTAAGTGGTTATACCCTGCACAGAGTCCAGAGATTCCCCCAGAAGTGTACAGGGCTTAGTATAAACCCAAAGTGCTCTGTTAGTGGTAGTGTGGGCGAGCAGCCTTAGGCCTAACACAGAGGAGTGTAAGCCATTTATTGCACACACATAGACCAATAACTGACACACGACTCAAATAGGAGATCCACACCAATTTTCTTAAATTAAGCTTTATTTGAGTTTTATTTTAAGACCAAGATCTTCGAATAAGGTAAGTAAGTTTTTCAGGAAAAATACTTTTCACTTTCAAAAGTCGACTTGGTACAATTTTCACAGAGTTCAATATTATCCTATAGAGGAAAATAACAATGCGGTTTTACGGGTAAGTACTCAAATTACAGTTCCAGTTTTCGGGGCTTAAGATCAAAAGAGAGCAAGATTCAGGTAAGCACAAAGTCTGCACCACCAGCAGCATGGGGCGCCGGGTTTAGACGTCAAATTTGGTGACGGGCCCAATGTGTTTCAATGGAGACTGGGGGTGCTCGGAGCCACACTGCTTGCAGGTAGGTAAATCGTTTACAGGGGCCAAGCTTTGGGGGTTTGGGCAAGAACAGTAGGGGCCACAAAGCAGTAGTAGTCATACACCACCAGCGGCACAGGGGCGGCCGGGTGCAGGGGTCAAATACAGTGTCAGGCGCCCAATGCTTTTCAATGAGGAATCTCGGTTTCGACAAACAAGCTGCAGGCGTCAAACTGGAGGCTGCACAGCGGACACCAGCGACAACAGAGGTAAGTTCATGTATTGAGAGTCATAGGGGCACCGTCTGTTCAGCTCACCAAGCCCTAGAGGCTTTGGTGCAGGGGTGACCTTTGACGGTGGATTCTTCGTGCCAGAACCGGTCGGGGTAAGCCTCTAGATTCAGTCTTCAGGCGTCTTCATGGAGTCCATGAGGGGTCAGCCAATGCTGGACCTGCGGTCATCATCGCTTGCGAACCTGTTCTAGATTGGTCCCACCTGGGCACGGGTTGGAGGCGTCTGATGCAGAGTGTGCAGGCAACCAGAATCCTTTGTGTAGGTTTCTTTGTGGATAGAGCCTCTTTCCTCTGGAGTTCTGGTCTTCTTCGGAGACAGGCAGTCCTCCCAGGGTTTGTGGAAGTCGCTGACTGCTGGACAAGTGTAATTTCTTTACAGGAATGTCGAGGGCTACAGACAAGCCACTATGCCTTGGCCAAGTCAGTAGGCATCTTCAGGCATCTTCAGCCACCGTCATCTTCGTCCTTTTTTTTCTTTAGTCGACAGGAACTAGTTTCAGGGTCTGGGAGAGCCACCTAAATACTAGATTTAGGGGTGTTACAAGAGAGTAGCAGGTAGGGTCCAATGGGTTCCTTGCCTGGGGTGTCTACACCCACTATTTAGCCACCCTCCGGTAGGAGGGGGCATAGCCCTAGCCCTGATTGGATAAGTCCCATCACCTTCAAGATGGTGGGCACTGAAAAATGTGCTTTACTTTGTCTTCTATACTTGAGGGGGGGCAGTTGGGGAAGGAGGCAACACCTCCTATTCTGACTAAGTTTTCCCGCTGGTTCTCCCACCCAAAGTGGGGGTTTGAACTGGGGACTGCCACCTGCTGCTAGCAGCAGTAGCTGGGGGTCACATTACAAAGGCTGCAGGCGTTTGAAGCTCCCCTCTCGAGCACTGTCCCCATCCTGGGGGATGACGTGACACCTCCTCCCAAGATGTGCTTTTCTGCTGGTCCCAGAGAGCAGGAGCTCTCGACCCAGGGGTCCAGAAACATGTCTGGTGGTGCCTGGCTGCCTAAAACCAGGGTTGGTAGGTTTTTAGGGGCCACCTCTGAGGTGTCCTGTGAGTACATATTTCAATACATCACCCCACACTGGCATTAGTGTGGGTTTATTAAGAGGTTTAGTTTGGTACCAAACACTCCTGTGTTCAGAGAAGCCATCATGGTGCTGTGGAACTCGAGTTGTCGAGTCCCGCCCATGTACTCTCCATGGCTTCCCTGGCACGTACAATATTAGGGAATAGACCTAAATATTGTAGGGATATGCCACACCTGAGAGATAATACACTCTGCCATAAGGCTTTTAAGGCCTGCTAAAGGGATGACTTACCTATACCTTAGGCAGTGCTGGTTGGCATGGCACACAGGGCAGTATGCCATGCCAATTTTGTGGTGTTTCTCTTCACCCAGGCATGCAGGATGCCATAGCGGGTTGCTTAGCCTGGGTGATGGGTCCTTAGGGTGGTACAACTGGTGCTGCAGCCCTAGGGTACATTCTTCAGTCCCAATGCCCTAGGTACCAGGGGTACCATTTAATAGGGACTCACAGGATTAGCTGAACTGGTGCTAAACAAGGTACAGTTTTAGGGAAAGAATACTGATGCTGGGGACATGATTAGCAGGGACCCAACACACTTTCAGCCAGAGTTGCACCAGATACCAGGCAAAAAGTTGGGGGTACTGTAACAGAACCCCATTTTCTCACACATATTCATTGAGCGTTGGTTTAATCTCAGCAAGGTAGTCCATTTTATTTCCTTTTAGTTATTCATGCATGTTCTGTTTATTTTCCTTTGTATCCCTTATTCTTTCCTTTAGGATATTGTAGGTCATTTTATTGCTGTTATTTTATTATGTAATACTTTAAAGGGGTAAGATGTGTTGTAACTTTCCCTTAAATAGTAATGCACTTAATATAATGTTGGGTGCATCATAGGAACATTGAGGGTGACCTAGCAACCCTGAGTCAGGTGGATTGTAGCTGACTCAGTGGAGGCTGTGTTCCTGAGGTGGGTGCAATAAAAATAATGCTTTCTTATGCGTTGCGTTTCTCATGTTTTAATAGTATGGTCATTGCCAGGCAGGTGGGTGGTATCGTAAAGGGAGGAGTAATAACTGTAGATGATAATGCATTGAGTATTTCTTGTTGGGAATGAGCCGTGATCCCATCCTGGAACTGAATCGATACAATTGGAGTTTCTTTAAATTCCTGCCTGGTGAGCCACGCTAATAGGCTACTGGCCGTGTCGCCATCTACATGTTACCGGGTAGTGGAGGCAGTGTAGTCAAAGCATCATAGGCACTCAAGCAAGGCTGAGTTTTTCGCAAGTGATGTTGCAAACGTCTCCCTTGGTGGGATCCTGAGCTAATTCCCTATCAAGGCATGCAAGAGCTTATTCAGCCCCACAAATGCTATTGACAGACTTCATGTATCTGGTTCAATTGATTTGAAGGATGAAGGTGAATTGAAAAATGAGAGTGCCAGAGGTTCGGTATTGTTAGATAATACTAGGCTCTCATTATGACTTTAATGGTACTGGCAGGGTACACACTTCTGCACAAGAAATTATTGTTGCCCTGTGGTTACACTCCACCAGTACTATGCAATTATGAGTTAATCCCCGAGCATGGAGAATAAGCATGCACACCCTGTTTTACCAGGCATAATTCTGCATGTTTCTTCCTGATTAGCACTCACATTTACCATCTGCTCCAAATAGGTGGTAAATGTGAACAGTATGAGGTGGTGGGCAGGGGGTGAAGGTAGGGGAGAGAATGGGGAATAGGTGCCCTGGCAGGGGAGACCTTTCCAAAAAATGCTGTGGCAGGTATGGAGGCAGAGGCTTAGCTGCTATTGCAGCCACAGCATCATATGATTTTACTGGCTGGAATTATCAAGCAGTGACCTTGGGTCCAGGAAAACAGGATGCAGGAACACCTGGCCAGTCATGATTAGGCAGAGTGGCATCTACCTGATGATAATACCCTGTCTGATTCATAATGGGGACTTGAGAAGGCAGGTGCTCCACCGTCAACTATTCTATGCATAAGAGTGATCCGAAGGAACTGCGGTGACAAGAGGCCAGTGAAGTTTGGCCTGGGTTCCTGTTAGGTGGCCATATTTGATCAAGGCAAGCACCATTTTAACCATGGCATTCGGGCATGCTGCAACTGAGAGATTAGGTGCCTAGCCAAGGCAGATACTCACCAGGCAAAGAGAGCTTGAATGAGATCATTTGATGCCTGAATACACTAGGGGTGGGAGAGTTTCAAATGTGTAAAAACCCTGCAAATGTGTTTGACAAGTAAACACAATTCTTGACAACAGTAGAGACCGGCGTTTCCATCATAGGCTATCATCTGCCAGGACTCCCAGATTTTTAATTGCAGCAACCGGTTTACAGCGGTGTCCCTCACAGCGTCAGGTTTCCAGAGAGGCAATTAGTCCAGGCCAAGAGAATGAGAAGGTCCTCTTTCTCAGGTTGAAACAGCAGCAGTCTCTCAATCTCAGTCTGACCTATCACTCAAGTGTCAGATTTAAATATCCCTCCTCCAATGAAGGAAATAGCCAAAAATATTGACCTCTTTAAGTTTTAATAGATGCACTCAAACTCCGTGTAACATAATCATATAATTTTCATGAAAAATATTTTTTTGTCCCCAAATACAGGTTTTTATCTTTTGTAAATACACATTTTGTTCTCAGACATTGATATGACACTTTTCTCAAATATCCATGTCATAGCGCCATACATTGATAGATTTTGCCTTTCATGTCTATGCAATGTCACCACATGCTAGTGATGCATATCATATGCTAGGAATTTTCACCGCCATTATGCCAAGGGTTGAAACCATTCTACTATGGAAGTCTACAATATGCCATCAATTACCAGCATTAAGCCAGATAAGGTAATATACCAGGCAGGATGGGTATCATCATGGTAAGCATGATCATAATATGTAGCAATATTGCAAGGACTGGCATTAAACTGGCACCGTTGTGTATTGGAAACCCACAATATGCCAAGAATTCTCACCACTCAGCCGGGATCAACATTACAAAAATGGTGGGCCCCATTATACAAAGGATTCCCGTAATATACAAGAAATTACCACCATTATACAAGATATGCAACTTTATCTTGCTCTCTCACACATCAGTATATCAAGTATGCGTGTTTTTGTGGGCATGGCCTGGCGCCGATGGAGTGAGCAGCTCGATTCGGCACTTCTCACGGCCAGGCCCAGTCTGGCTCCATCCTGCCCTTTATGCACCTGCAGGAACTAAGTCTCCCCTACGCAAACGCTGCTGAACAAAGCACGCAGCAATATCTGGGGGATCCGCAGCCCCGTGGCCCTGAATACTCACCGAAAGCTGGCTCGGCTGCCGCCATCCTCCTGAGATCAAAATGGTGGCATCAGGGATCGCGGCCTGAAACCGAGACCTGCGGAGGAGCTGAGGACCTCTTCTCTGCTGGTTCCCCCGTCGGGGACCGTGACGGGACTGTTGCAGAGGACAATGGAGAGGTTCACCCGGGCCTGCGCTGCCCCGGGAGTAATAGAGGTAGGAGAACCGCTGGCCGCGGTGCTGGCGAAGGGGATGGCTGTGACCATGAGGGGCGACCGCTGAGCCTCAGAGAAACGGCAGCGGCAGCGTGGTTGACCAAAACCCAGCAGGCACTGAAAGTACAGCGGCGGGAGGGAGATGGACCTGAGCAGAGCAGCAGCCGACGTAGACATGAGAGGAGCGGCCTGAGGGAGAGCCTAGGGAGAGGCCCCCATAAACCTGGGTGGGGGTCTGTGGAATGGCGCCGGATGGGTGAACACTGCGCCATGGTGTACCAGGAGCACAAAGTCACGGATATTTAGACACTACACATACTGAGGACACTGGCCTGGAGAGCGATTCAGCAGCGAGCGATACTAAGCTGTGAGGCCCATCCTACACTCGAGAGAATCCCGCTTTGACCCCTGAGCTAACTGCACCACCGAGACCCACTAAAGGGGACCTGACGGAGGCCTTGATGGGTGATCCAGCGAGAGACCAGGGCACTGGAGCACACGGAGGAGAGTCCCGGGCGCCAAGACACTGGTGACACCTAGGATATCCAAAGACAAACTTACACGACCACCAAGGCAGAACAAAATGGGCAAATCCTCCAGGTGAAAGAACCCTAAACAGGAGGAACCAAATGCGCCAGACACTGCCAACGTGGCGGTCCCACCAGCAGCAAATCCAACAGGAGGCCCTACCTTCCAAGATATACTGCACAATATCACTGCAACCAGGGAAGCGCTAGAGCACAAAATAGACACTATCGGCATGGTCCTCAGTCTGTTCAAAGATGATCATAAGAAGCTGGCGGAGAAGGTGGCTAATAACGAACGCACACTAGCTGAAACATCCCCAGCTATGTCAGCAGTGCAGAAACGCCTACACAGCCTAGACTCCAAAGTGAGAATATTAGAAAACAGAGTAGAGGATGCCAAAAATCGCTCATGCCACACTAATGTTCGCACAGTGGGCATGCCAGAGAAATTTGAGGGGCCAAACACAGTGCAATATGTTGAGCAATGGCTACAAACCAGCGTTGCCCCTAAGGCCCATCTCCGTTCTTTGCCCTCGAAAGGGCATACCGAGTACCGGCCAGACCCCTCCACCAGGAGCCCCTCTTCGACCAATAATAGCGCGCCTCCTCCACAATAAAGACCGAGACTCCATCTTAGACTAAGCGCGCAAGAGAGGTGAACTGAGGTCAATATTATGATGGTGCGCATCTTTCCGGACTTCTCCAGAGAGGTCCAATGACAAAGGGCGTCCTATCAAGACATCAAGAAAAACAGATGAACTTTCAGTATGCTATGATCTTCCCAGCAAAATTGAGGGTAGCGGCCCCTAACGGAGCACGGTTTTCTAAAACCCTGCAGGAAGCATGGGATTGGTTAGGAACCCAGAACGGACTGATACCTGCTGCAGAAGGGAGGAAGCAGAAATGCCAGCGCAAGACCTTTGGAGGACTGTGGTCTCGCTGGAGCTCAGCTGTGCCCTCCCGGGATGAAGCCAAGCTAGGACGCCGAAGAGTAGTGGAAGCTGTGACTCGTCTGAACGGGAGTCAGACAAACCAGGAGACAATGGACCAGGAGTCCCTTCCTCCGGACTCTAAGTCGGACCGAGACTCCAACACGTCTGGGAACACTAGCCTGAATTCCCCACAGTACCCCCAGCACGGCGGACGCGATCATATGAGGCCCTAGACACTCCCCATCAACCAAATATGAACTGAGACCCTGTGCACCGTTTCCCAACCAAGTTACGGAGCTCTGAATGCACCCTGGACATATATCCTGAGGAGTGTGCCATACCACAAGTAAGCATGCCGGATGAGGGCATGGCCGCCTAAGAACATCACGAGGTACAATCCCCATGCCCCCCCAAGCTACAGAACGTTGTAAAACTTTTTGGGCGAACTTTATGGAACACTACCATGGTTTTAACGAATAACGCGTTTCTACTTGTCCTGGGGAGTGGGAGTTGGGGTGGTTGGATGTTACTCTTAAGGGTGGGGATTAGAGAGTCATACCAGCAGATTACACGAACTGTGCTGAGGCATGCCGCAGAGGGACAGTGGAAGCGCAGGGTGGGTAGAAAGAGACAATGCTCTCTTCGTGAAGCATGTAGATGGCTAACAACTGGACATACAAGAGTTTGACGTGGAATGTCAGGCGTATGCATACAATGACTAAACAATACATGGTATTCTTTTACCTGCACAGAAGAGGGGTACACATAGCACTCCTGTCAAGGGCTAAAGAGGCGTTGTAGGGGACAGGCATACTTTACTACGTACTTGGCCTAGGCCAGAGGAGTACTTATAGGGATTCGAGAAGGAGTCCCATTCAAAATTACAGATACTATAATTGACAAAGAGGGGAGATACATAGCCATAAGAGTCCTACTGGAGAGAAAAGATTTGACATTGATCAGCCTATATGCCCATGTAAAGGAGTAGACATAGGGAGGGAAGTAAACCAACCTTTTCCCACCGATCAACCCGATCTCGTCAGTGAGAAAAGGACGGACAGCTAGAGTTAATTTTTCCGACTCCCTCCGTCCTACAGGAAGCAACATGGGAGGAGAGGAATTTAGCCATCAGACTCGCGAGGAAGAAGCAGCTGAAAGGAGGAACCCGGAACACGCCAGAAACCACGAGGAACAGACGGAGTATCGGGTGGAGAAGACCGAGGACGGCGATCAAGGCGAAGGAGACGGGGAGGACGTGGATCGCTGGTGCGAGGACTGGTGGACGCCCCCGGAGGTCGCTGGAAGACTGCTGCAACTCTGGAGAGTTGCGGCAGACGCGGTGAGTGGGACAACCAGGGAGGAGGTTGGAAAAGGGGGGGGGGCACTTGAATCCCGTAACCACCCTGGCGATCCCCCTAATTCCCTTTTGAGGTCTCTTGTTTTTTTCCTCTCCCCATTTAAACGAACATACACTCACAAACTTGAGTGTGGGGTGCCTGTATCTAGAACTGTGACTGCATTTTGCGTAAAGCATTAAAACACTATCCAGCTGCACATTTGCCTAAAGCATTAGAACATTATTTAGCTGCACTTCCCTATATGTGGAAACGCTAATTCCTGCATCTTTCTTTTTATTTGTTTGGCTTGTACGCTCATAGCCTGATGTACAACAAAGGAAGCAGAGTCCCTTGGCATATATTCCTTTGAACAGGGCATATTCTTTTATTCGCCCAGCAGGGTAGTATATACCTGCCAACTAGTCTTTTCCCTTTTTGCACTCTGGGTGTGGTGACGGTAAATTGGATACAAACACGGACAGACCACTGACCGCTCTTTCTTTTTCTTGGAAACCCTCCGGGAAGGCAGCCCAGACCCAGAAAATTGGCAGAAGACAGGCAGAAGACCGGACACCTTCTCATGTATCAACTACTGGACCAGTTCAACTGCATGTACCCCTAACCTCATCCTGACCACTTTGTCTTTCTACTATTAAAACTTAACCATTCAACCACCAATTAGGCCTCCGAGTTTCTATTTCCGCCCATCCCTCCGACAAGTGGTGTCAGAAGTGGGATCTGCGGAAATGGAGGCCGCACTTCAGAAGATGGCGGACAATCAAGAGAAATTGGGACGCATTATGGAAAAGTTTTTGGCAGTAGCTGAAGAAGATAGGGAGAAACTTCATCAAACCCTGACTAGCCATAGCCAAAATCAGGAGAACTCCATTGGGAAACTGGCGGATACTCTTAGCCAACAACGGGGACCTACCACCCTCCCTTCGGTAGTACGACAAAAATATGTCACTGGAGAAGATCCAGAGTTCTTCTTTTCCAACTTTGAAAGGATGGCCAGGGCCGCGGGATGGCCCCTAGAAAAATGGGGTCACTACTTAAGACCCCTCCTCTCAGGAGAAATGCAGGCAGCCTACCAGGCGGCTAACCCACTAGGATTAACCCCCTACGAGGAAATAAAGAAAAACATTCTGGAAAGACTTGGTATAGACGTAGAAAAATATCGAATCAGATTAAGGCAAATCAAGGAAGGACCCCAAGAAACGCCCAGAGCATTATCATACCGAGTAAAACACATGACATCCCTGCAATAGTACACTCACGAGCAGATGATCCTAATCGACAGGCGCTCACACGGACATACTTGCGCTGCCCTGTGAGAGGCGACTTTGGAGGTGTTCCTTCCCCCCCCCCCTCTCTCACCGAGACGACAGACTATCACATCAGATGACTCACACCGCTAATGGCAAACCATACACACCCGTACTTGCCCGTGTTAACTTCCGATTGGTTTTAGTTTTGCACTTTGTACGATATTCCATCCCTGTTCTCATGGGACTCAGTTCAATGGTTACCTTGTTGAATAAAAGTATTGAATATTGACTCCACAATGGACCTTGCTGGACCCCGCCCAGTGACCACTTCCGCGGATTGCAATCCGCTGACGCACCACAACACTCGGGACCGAGAATGCCTTGTTCGGGCAGTACACGGGAGATACATCCTTGGGGTCGGGGAAACTGTAACACGACAAAAATGACTCGACATACTGGAACACTCAGAAGGTACAGACCAAACTTACCATAACATGCCCTCAGCCTGACATGGCGACCTCTGGTCGGAATACAACCGTTTTCAGTGGCCGAACCAAAAAATGACTACTTATAAGGGCTCTGAATCGCGCCTGTATTGTTTATTTAAAGAATATGGTGCCTTAACCCGATTACTCGCCTTACAGGTTGCATGTGGCAGTGGTGACTATTACAGTGAACTGTTGTTATTTATGTACATCCATGCACAGTACTGCTTGAAATGTTTGACGTTTCCCTTCTTCCTGTCGGGTACAAGAGTTGGATATATGGGAGAACAAACAATGTACCATTTAAACAAGATTGCTGTTTTCTTTGTTTTTCCAATGTAACCTCATGCACGAAATGCAATAATAATAATGATAATAAAAATATTCAACCAATCATACCGAGTAAAAGACATGGCAGATAGATGGCTTAAGCCAGTGGGCTATAGTAAAGAGGAAATCATGAAGAGGATTTATTTAGAACAGTAATTATCATCACCACATCCACCCATACAGAAATGGGTATGAAATCACACCCAACTCAACATGGAGAGAGCCGTTGAAATAGCCAGTGCTTTCAGTAGATCCATGGAGCTGCAGAAGGGTAGAGAAGAAACACATGTGAAACCGACACACCCTAACAGGACTCAACAGCCTCTTGCAACACAAAAAAAACCTGAGACTGTTACTCTGCTACCCGGGCCTTTACCTACTCCTTTCTGACCACCAACCCCCACAGGGCCTCAGTGTTTTAATTGTGGGGGGTTTGGGCACATAGCCAGGGTATGCCCCCAAAGAGAAGAGCCGCTGGAGGTAGGGCTAACACGTTCCTACTACTGCAAGGAGGTAGGGCATCCTTTACCTTACCATAAAACAGTGAGAGTGAACGGGGAAGACCGATCTGCTTTGATAGATACAGGGTGTCTACATAGCGTTCTGAGACCTCAAATTATAGCCGGTGGTAATACCCAACCCACAGGTATAGTCAACATACAGTGTGTACATGGGGATAGTAGACAATATCCTACTACCGAGGTACAGGTTCAACATGAGCCAGCAGTAGATCTGATCCCTTTGCATGTAGGACTAGTCCCTAAGCTTCCTGAACCTTTTATATTAGGAAGAGATTTTCCATACATAGATCAGCTCCTAAAAGATGAAACCGAAGACTGGAGAAAGACAGCTCCTTACTCCAGAGAGCAAGACCTAGGGGTAGCCCCAGGGAAAGCTAGGAAGAGCAATAAACAAAAGAAGAGAGAAAAAACCATGTGGACACAGATAGCCCTGACTAGACCCCAAGAAGAAGTTATGTGGCAATAAGATCCAGGATTTTCAATAGCCCAAAGAGAAGATCCAACCTTGAGGGAAGCTTGGAACAACGCTAAAGAAGAGGAAGACCCGATCAAGTAGGTCCCCAGTTCTTTATAAATAAAGAATTACTGTATAGGAAGGGGGGAAAGGATCAAAAACCACAGCTGTTAGTACCCCAGACGTACAGAGACAAAGTTCTTTTTTTAGCCCTCAGCCACTTGTTAGGGGGTCATTGTGGTGGGGAAAAGACCAAAAGAGATATTCTAAATAAATTCTACTGGCGAGGAATCTATCAACAGATCCACTGATATTGCAAAGAATGTTCTGTTTGTCAGAAAAACAGTAGAAGTCTTCCCCCCAAAGCCCCCCTCTGCCCTCTACCTATAATTGAAGAACCCTTCACAAGGGTTAGTATGGATATTATTGGTCCCCTTCTTCCCTCCTGTAGTGGCTGCAAATATGTGTTAGTCTTAGTAGATTATGCAACGCGTTTTCTCGAGGCGGTGGCACTAAGACAACCCAATGCCACTCAAATAGCCAAAGCTATGATTTCTATCTTTTCCAAAGTAGGATGCCCGCTAGAAATCATAACGGACCAGGGCACTCCTTTTGTGTCCAACGTGATGAAACAAGTGTGTCAACCGTTGAATATCAAACAATTAAGAACATCGCCTACCATCCCCAAACTGATGGGTTGGTGGAAAGATATGATGCCACGCTTAAAACCACCCTAAAGAAGCTCCTTGATCTTGAGACAAGAAAATGGGAGGATATGTTGCCCTTGGCTCTTTTTGCCATTCGCTGTAAGCAGCAGAAAAGTACGGGGTATTCCCCCTTTGAATTATTATATGGAAGATCCCCACGTACCCTCTTAGATATGGCAAAAGAGGAATGGGAAGAAGAACATTGGGGTAGGCCTTTATCTGAGTATATTCTAAATCTCAAAACTCACCTCCAAGAAATAAGTAGTATTGTCAGAAATCATTTAGAACAGGCCCAATACTCCCAAAAAGCCCAATACGACAAGAACACCAAAACCCGGAGCTTCAACATAAGAGACTATGTCTTGTTGATGTTGTCTAGCTCCGATCATAAGATGTTAGGACAGTGGCAGGGTCCTTTCAAGATAATAGAAAAGGTGACCCGGGTCACTTACCGTCTAGAACTAGGCCCTAAAAGACCCACGCATGCCCAGATTTATGTCAATTTGTTTATAAAGTGGGAGGGGCCCATTCCAACCCTATTAGGACTCACAGAGCTGAACGAACCCCTATATCATCAAAGTATAGATCCAGAGCTCTTAATCCCTCAAAGACGAGAGCTATCCACTTGTCTAGAACCCTTACAGGATATCTTCTCCCTTATTCCTGGAAAGACAGACATTAGAGAACATGAGATATTTACTCTCCCCGGGAAAAAGGTAAAGCTGAGGCCTTATAGAATACCGGAGGCCAGGAGAGAAGCTGTAAGAAAAGAAGTAGACCAAATGCTACAAATGGGAATAATAGAGCCATCCTCCAGTGAATGGAATTCCCCTATTGTTTTAGTGCCAAAACCTGACGGGTCAATCAGGTTTTGCATAGACTTCAGGGAAGTAAATAAGATCTCACAATTTGACTCATACCATTGCCGAGAGTCGATGAGATGATTGAACGAATTGGAAGGGCCCGCTACATCAGCACTCTCGATCTCTGCAAAGGGTATTGGCAGATTCCCTTCCATAAAGAGGATAGAGAGAAAGCTGCCTTTTCCACTCCAGAGGGGCTGTTTCATTTTACTGTCCTTCCTTTTGGACTACATGGGGCACCTGCCATATTTCAAAGAGTAATGAATACTGTATTACAGCCCTGCGCTGCATTTGCAGCAGCCTATATTGATGACATCATTATATATAGTGACACATGGGAACAACATCTTCACCATGTAAAAACAGTGATCCAAACCCTGGGGAAACGGGGGTTCACCATAAATCCTTCCAAAAGCAAACTAGCTGCCAAATCAGTTAAGTACCTGGGTTACTTATTAGGTGAAGGATTAATAAAACCCCAAGAAGAGAAGGTGGAGGCTATTACTGCCATTCCTTTCCCTAAAAGCAAGAATGACCTGAGAGCCTTCCTGGGAGTTATGGGCTACTATCGGCGATTCATCCCTAACTTTTCACAAATCGCCAATCCCTTTACGGATTTATTAAAAAAAAGAGCCAAGACAGAAAGGGAACTGAGTCATCCTTCCTTTCTAGCAAGACAAGCTTTCCATCAGCTAAAATAAGCTATTACCACTAAACATGTCCTTCTCAGCCCTGATTATACCAAACCCTTTGTGTTACAGACAGACGCTTCAGAACATGGGTTGGGGGAAGTGTTGTCTCAAACTGATTCCCAAGGACAGGAGAGACCAGTCCTATATATCAGTAGAAAACTATTTCCCCGAGAAAAAAAAAATGCTATCATTGAAAAAGAAGCTCTCGCCATCAAATGGGCCATAGAGTCCCTACGCTAATACTTAGACGGACGGGAGTTCCAACTATTCACTGATCATGCTCCCTTGGAGTGGTTGGCCAAGTATAAGTGCCATAATGATAGGGTTTTAAGATGGTTTTTGACACTCCAGTCTTATCGTTTTACCACGTTTCACCGGAGAGGAAAGGAACAAACTAATGCGGACTTCCTATCCAGATATCCCTTCGATCCTTTTCTTACAGGCAAGAAAGTTAGGGAAGGGGGATGTAAAGGAGTAGACATAGGGAGGGAAGTAAACCTACCTTTTCCCACCGATCAACCCGATCTCGTCAGTGAGAAAAGGACGGACAGCAAAGAGTTAATTTTTCCAACTCCCTCCGTCCTGCAGGAAGCAACATGGGAGGAGAGAAAGGCGGACAAATGGGAAACGGGGAAAAGGTCGGAAGAGGCGGGACAACCGGCATTTAGCCATCAGACTCGCGAGGAAGAGGCAGCTGAAAGGAGGAACCCGGAAGACGCCAGAAACCACGAGGAACAGACGGAGTATCGGGTGGAGAAGACCGAGAACGGCGCTCAAGGCGAAGGAGACGGGGAGGACATGGACCGCTGGTGCGAGGACTGGTGGATGCCCCGGAGGTCGCTGGAAGGCCGCCGCAACTCTGGAGAGTTGCGGCAGATGCGGTGAGTGGGACAACCGTGGAGGGGGTTGGAAAAGGGGGGGGGGGCACTTAAATCCCGTAAATCCCTGAACCACCCTGGCGATCCCCCTAATTCCTTTTTGAGGTCTTTTGTTTTTTTTTTTCTCCCCATTTAAACGAACATACACCCACAAACTCGAGTGTGGGGTGCCTGAATCTAACACTGTGACCGTATTTTGCCTAAAGCATTAAAACACTATCCAGCTGCACATTTGCATAAAGCATTAGAACATTATTTAGCTGCACTTCCCTATATGTGGAAACGCTAACTCCTGCATGTTTCTTTTTATTTGTTTGCCTTGTACGGTCATAGCCTGATGTACAACAAAGGGAGCAGAGTCCCTTGGCATATATTCCCTTGAACAGGGCATATTCTTTTTTTCGCCCAGCAGGGTAGTGTATACCTGCCAACTAGTCTTTTCCCTTTTTGCACTCTGGGTGTGGTGATGGTAAATTGGATAGAAATACGGACAGACCACTGACCGCTCTTTCTTTTTCTTGGAGACCCTCCAGGAAGGCAGCCCTGACCCAGAACATTGGCAGAAGACGGGCAGAAGACCGGAAACCTTCTCATGTATCAACTACTGGACCAGTTCAACTGTATTTACACCTAGTCTCATCCTGACCACTTTTCTACTATTAAAACTTAACCATTCAACCACCAATCAGGCCTCCGAGTTTCTATTCCCGCCCATCCCTCCGACAGCCCCCAACACTGAACAGGGTGCCTTCTTTGCGACATTATCACGACGCCTAGCCCCATGGCTCACGACATCAACATTCATTGGAGGGGACTCTAATTGCGTCTCCGATACCCAGCTTGACCGATCACACCCCCCTCTACGAAACTCCCAAACAACCCGCATGGCTAAAGTGTTCTGAGATTCCAGCAATGGAGCCTGAAGACTTCTGTAGACTCCAAAACCTGTATGATCGAGACTACTCCTTCTTTTCTGGCCTCCACGAGGTCCATGTGCACCTAGATCGTTACCTTTCTAACCCTGACATACACAGCCTCATTGGGGCGATTGAATAACTACCCCGTACTGTCTCAGATCACAACCCAGTGCAACTACACTTAAGGTGGGAATGCCCTAGCCCCCCCCCCATACCCACATGGAAACTAAAGACAGAACTGGTGGAGGACCAGGTCTTCCGGGAAACGATTAGAACTAAGATCACCCAATATTTTATGGAAAACACTTGGATAGCGTCTACTCCCCAACTAGAATGGGATGCCTTTAAGTCTGTGAGATGCGGGCACTGCATTGCTGAATTCAAAAGGATTCGACAGACCTTATTGACTGAGGTCGAGAGGGCAGAGGACTGCCTGAGAGACATTGAGCGCAGGCGACCGGGATGCCCAGATCTCCAGCCGGAGATCTTAATGGCCAGGGAGGAAGAACGATGCAGGTGGAGAGACTGAGATGCTTTGACTATAAGAATTTTATGGACAAGACCCATGCCGAAAGAGGTAAAGCAAGCTCTCTGTTGGCATGGCTGGCTAATCTCAACAAACGAAGTTCGCCCATCCCAGAATTAGAGACTGGGGGGGAAGCAGAATACACACACCAGAAGAAATTAATGACGAATTTGTAGTTTACTATCCGCCCTCTATACTAGCTTGACCACACATGAGTTGCCACAAACACAAACATTCCCGGCGACCTCCAGATCCCACAGATCACGGAGGATGAAGCAGATGCCTTAGGGGGGAACATAACTACCCATGAAATCACTGCTGCTATTAAACACATGGCACGCAATAAAACCCCGAATACAGATGGGCTACCTGTGAAGTTCTACTCTGCATACTCAGCGGAATTAACTCCCCACCTCCTAGCGCTCTACGAAGTGGAGGTTGAGACATGCTCCCTGCCAGACACTACGAGGGAAGCCGTTATAGTTCTCATCTTAAAACCAAATAAAGCCACTTACGATAAGACAGCCTACCGGCCGCTATCAATGCTCAATATAGACTACAAGATTTTAAGCAGGATACTCGCCTCCTGCCCCTCATGACTACCCTAGTGCACAAAGACCAAGCTGGGTTTATCCCGACGCACAGTACAGCAGGAAACAGTAGGCGCTTACTAGCCATCCTAGAGGCAAACGAGGAAGACCAAGAACACGCCACTATTTTTGCCATAGACATAGAGAAAGCTTTTGACAGCTTAGAATGGCCTTATCTATACAAGGTAATGCGAAGTATGGGACATGGGGAGGGATTCATCAGGTGGACCAGACTCTTATATGCTAGACCCATCGCCAGAGTACGCACAAGAAGAACAGTGTCGCGGAGTTGGCCAGTGAGACGCGACACTAAGGGTGCCCACTTTCCCCCCTAATTATTTGCCCTAGCTGAGGAGCCCCTTGCCATAGCAGCCAGAGTGGGGCGCTCATACGAAGGTCTGAAAATCAAACAGGGTTACCATCATATAGCATTATATGCTGATGACCTGTTACTATTTTTAAGGGGAGGAGACGAAAACTTGACGGGAGCCCGCAACCTGCTGGAAATGTTTGGCTCCATATCTGGATTTAAGGTGAGCTGGCAAATTCAGACTATTCCCGGTGACATGAACGGGCCAACCCAGACGGACCTGGCATGACTACAATGGGAACCCAGATGCTTACCATATCTGGGGGTCCACATTTACCATGACTGGTCGGACCTCTATGAGGGCAATATAGAAAGGGCATACCGGGGCTTGCTTACGGCTGTGGACTTTTGGCGGACCTTACCACTCTCAGTAGATGGTAGGATTGCACTCCTTAAAATGGTTGCACTTCCCCACATACTGTATTACTTTAATGCACTCCCGCTGTGGATCCCGACAGCATTCTTTAGAGACCTTGATTCCCAGATCCGGACCTTTATTTGGGGCACTGGCCGCTGTAGAGTTGCACTTGCACTAATGCAGAGACCCATGACTGAAGGCAGACTGGCGACCCTGAACTTTGAAACCTACTACATAGCAGCTCAGATGCAGTTGCCAGTGCGCAATGCAGCACTAGAGCGGTGACAGTCAGATGCTCCGAGACAGGCTAGGGCAGTGCTTACTGACTTACTGCGGGTATTTCTCAGGGTGAACAGACCAACAGCAGGAGACCCTCCAGAGATTAAAGTACAAACCAAATGCTGGAGCTGAGCACTGCAGAGAATGGAAGTTCAGATCCCATACTCACCAGACATCCCCCTAGATATGCTAAAAGTCCTCCCACATGGAGGGAACTGGTGGGCATGGATGGAGGCCTGGGAGACAAGCGATTACTTCACTAACACTGCAGCACTTCACCCTGCACACACAAATAGAAAGCCCATAACACGCATAGACCCAGCACTTCACACACAACCTACTGCCAAGATGACTTAGAGGAGGGAGGGGGGAGTTAGTTAATGTTATAGTTTTAACCTCACTTAAATATACAGATTAATTGCATGTGCAACTTATGAGAATACTGTGGAAGAGCTAATATCAAGTGAAACAAACTAAATGACTGCACTGTTATAATATGCTACTGTAGAAATTATCAATAAAATCTAATTACAAACAAAAATTAAAAAAATTAAAAAAAAGTATGGGTGTTTTTTTTTTGCACCAATACACTGACATAAAATTCATATTTCACAGAGGACTGTGAAATATGGAAACTATTTCAAGCCCCCCATGAAAAATGAGTTGCATCTGCATGAAGACAGCCCAACACTGCTTTGCAGACCTTTACCTTTGTCAGGGCTACTAGGATTATATGGCATGGACTTTGTAGTTAACCACTCGACAGTAACTCATTGAGAAAGTGCATTCACATTCAAATAAGTCTTAATACTTAAACTCTGACTTTGGTCCCAGGATCACACTCTCTCCGGCAGCTCCGCTGTGCTGTGTGTCGCCTGCCAGCCCCTCCGTGCATGGTTCGATTCCACCCTGATACTGGTGTCAGTTTGTGCTGCATTGTGCCTGATTGCGCTTAAACCTTCACTGTTTCCACTGTTTTACCCTTTGCCCTGCCTCTGACAAACTGTGTTCATTTTTCACAGTTTTACCCCTACGCTACCTCTGCCTGACTGTGTTTAATTTTTCTCTGCTTTACTCTGCCTGATTGTGCTTCATTTCTTTTTGTTCTCTACCTTACTCTTCCCGCTGTTTTCTCTGCCATTCCCGCTGCCGCGTCCACCCTTGACCCCTACTCTGACCGCCCCGCTTGTGCCTCCCAGCTACTCGTCCCTCCCCCGTCCCCTACACAATGGTGGCTGCTGTGCGGTTGCGCCGCTGGCGTGCCGAAGGCGCGCCTAAGGCAAGTCCGTCGGCGCCCGTCCGTGACCCGACCGCGGCCAGCGCCAGACCCCCTGGTGCTCCGAGACCTCACTGCTACGACTCAACCACCCTCCATGCACTCAACCCCGGAATACACCCAACTGCGCAAAATCTTCACCGAACAACACACACTGGCAGTTCTCGTGCAGACCCTGCCGCAAATCCTTCACCATAGACAGAGCCCCCATGTTAGAAAGGCGATCCCAGGGGGAGGCAGAAGCTGTCTGACTGACCACCCCGAGACCCACCTCTCCTTCTGGAGTTGGCCGAGCGCCGTCGAGAGGCCTCCTGGGTGAGGTTCCTCTCCTAGAATCGTTACAGCCGAGCAATCACACCCCTACAAAGGGACACCACACAAGAGGATAGATTCTTAGAGTCTTTATCAGCAATCAAGGCAGGTTCTCTTAGTAATAGATATACAAACGGATCGAGGGATCCTTAATGTCTCGGTAACTGGGGGAGTAAGGTAGCGGGACAGTCTTAGTACCAGCCTGGCACGGGGATACCCTACGCTCAGCTCTCAATCCTCGAGCTGGGGTGTTCCGCAAGGTCGAGCCGCGACGTCGTCAGCAGGGCTCCGAAGATGGTTCAGCGAGGTCGGGCCGCGGCAGCGCCAGCAGAGCTCCGTAGATGGTTTCAGCGAGGTCGGGCCGCGCCAGCGCCAGCAGAGCTCCGAAGATGGTTTCAGCGAGGTCGGGCCGCGGCAGCGCCAGCAGGGCTCCGAAGATGGTTTCAGCGAGGTCGGGCCGCGGCAGGGCCAGCAGGGCTCCGAAGATGATTTCAGCGAGGTCGGGCCGCGGCAGCGCCAGCACGGCTACGAAGATGGTTTCAGCGAGGTCGGGCCACGGCAGCGCCAGCAGGGCTCCGAAGATGGTTTCAGCGAGGTCGGGCCGCGGCAGCGCCAGCAGGGCTCCGAAGTTCCAGGGTTCAGGGTAGTGGTTCTTTTAAGGGTCAGCCACGATTCAATCTGCAGGGCTCTCAGTTCCAGGATACCACCACTGGCCCATTCCAGAGCTGCCCCAGATATAGGTCTGGAGTCCTTTGATGTCCGGACCCTCGCGCCTGGGGGTCAGAGGGGCCGGGATGAGAGTGTCCAGACACCCAGCAGGGGGGTGGAGCCAGCACCCAGAGAGGCCGGAGGGCCATCGAAACCAGGCGTCCGGGGACGGCTGGAGGGCCATCGAAACTCCCCTCCTCCTTGATCCGTCAAGTGGCCGCTTTACCACCTGGTCAGATCTTGGTGCCTCGATGTCGGGGCTTCGCTGGGGCCGAGGTCGGGCCGAGGCCACGTGGTCCGGACGTGGAGGGCCCACTATGGAGTCGGGGCCTGAGATGGCGGCCCGGGGTAGGGGCCGGACCAGCAGAGTGGGGCGAGTAGGGGTCGCCGTGTTCCTGAATGAGAGAGCCGGAGGTCGCCAGGGGTGGCGGCTCTCGTGGAAGGTTGGAGAGGGTAGCTTCAGGGGAGAGGGCAGGGGTCGATGTCGTCCAGGGCCCGCAATGCGGGAGGGGTGGGACCACGCCACGAGGCCAACACACGTCCCCCCCAGCTGAAGGCAGGGAGAGTCACCCATCTTCTTGGGGGTTCTCCTCGCCGAGGCGGAAGAAGCGGGACAGGCCATCGGCGTTGGCGTGGTCGTTGCCGGGGCGATGTTCCACAGTGAAGTCCATCCCTTGTAGGGAGATGGACCATCGCAGAAACTTTGGATTCTCTCCCCGCATCTGCATCAACCACCGCAAAGGCCGGTGGTCAGTTTGCACCCGGAAGTGGGTGCCGAAGAGATAGGGTCGGAGTTTCTTGAGGGCCCACACCACGGCGAAGCCTCTCGTTCAATGGTGCTCCAGCGTTGCTCTCGGGCCAGCAGACGTCGGCTGATAAAGGCCACAGGTTGATCAACTCCTTCGGCGTTGATTTGGGAAAGGACCGCCCGACACCGTGCTCCGAGGCATCGGTTTGGACTACGAATTCCCTGTTGTAGTCGGGGGCTTGGAGCACGGGGGCGGTACACATCGCTGTCTTCAGAGTCTCAAAGGCGGTCTGACACTCGGGTGTCCAGTGCACCTTCTGTGGCTGTTTTTTGGAAGTGAGTTTGGTGAGGGGGCCCACAATGCTCCCATAGTTCTTCACGAAGCGCCGGTAATACCCAGTGAGCCCCAGGAAGGCTCTGACTGCTGTCTGGGTGACCGGGGGCTCCCAGGCCATGATGGCGTCGATCTTGGGTTGGAGGGGAGCCACCTGGCCGCTCCCCACTTGGTGTCCCAGATAGGTCACGGAACCTTGGCCTATCTGGCATTTGCTAGCTTTGATAGTCAGTCCGGCCCGCCGGAGGGCCCCCAGGACCTCCCGGAGGTGCTTGAGGTGCTCGGCCCAGTGGAGGCTGTACACCGCAATATCGTCCAGGTAGGCGGCGCTGAACTCTTCTAGCCCCGCCAGCACCTTATTCACCAGCCTTTGCAACGTTGCGGGGGCGTTCTTCATCCCGAAGGGCATCACCCTGAAGTGGTAGTGGCCATCGGGGGTTGAGAAAGTGGAGCGCTCTTGGGCGCCCGGGGTGAGTCCGATCTGCCAGTAGCCGGAGGTTAGGTCGAATGTGCTCAGGTAGCGGGCTGCCCCCAGGCGGTCGATCAGTTCATCAGCCCGGGGAATGGGGTGAGCCTCGGTCCGGGTGACGGCGTTCAACCCCCGGTAGTCTACACAAAATCGCAGTTCGGGAGTGGCGCCAGGGGCGGCGGCTTTTGGGACCAGGACGACGGGACTGGCCCATGGACTGTCAGAGGGTTTGACTACCCCCAGGGCCAGCATCTTGGAGACCTCCGATTGAATGCAGGTCCGAACTCGGTCGGGAACTCGGTAGGCCCGGTGTCGCACAGGCAGGCTGTCCCCGGTGTCGACATCGTGGACACACCACGGGGTGACTCCGGGGGTGAGAGAAAACAAGTCTGTGAACTGACCCAACAGCTTTTGGCAGTCTTGGCATTGGTCTGGGGTCAGGGCGGAGGAGAGGGTGACCCCTTCTACGGAGCCGTCTTTCTCGGAGGTGCTCAGGAGGTCCGGTAGGGGCTCGGAGTCGTCTTCGGCCCCACCATCAGGAGGCTAAGTTCCGTTCGGACAAAGTGAGGCTTGAGCCTGTTGGTGTGGAGGACCCGGAGAGGGTTCCTGGGGGACTCCATGTCCACCAGGTAGGTGGCAGGGCTCTTGCGCTCCACCACTTTGAAGGGCCCAGTCCACTTGTCCTGGAGGGCACATGGTTCGTCAGGGGACATGACCCAGACCTGTTGACCCGGCTCGAACTCAATGGAAGAGGCGTTTTGGTCATACCAGCGTTTCATCTCCTCTTGGCTGGCCTCGAGGTTGTTTTTGGCAAGTTCCCGGACCGCCGAGTCTGGTTTCGGAGGGTCAGGAGGTACCGGTAGACGTCGGGGGGAGCATCTTGGACTGCAGCTTCCCAGCCTTCTTTGACCAGGCTGAGGGGACCCCGGACGGGGTGTCCGTACAATAGTTCGAAGGGGCTGAACCCCAGAGACTTCTGGGGGACCTCCCGATAGGCAAAGAGGAGGCAGGGCAGCAACACGTCCCATTGGCGTCGCAGGGGCTCTTCGAGGCCCATGATCATCCCTTTGAGGGTTCGATTGAAACGTTCCACCAGGCCATTCCCTTGGGGGTGGTAGGGTGTCGTAAACTTGTACGTGACCCCGCACTGTTGCCACAGGGACTTCATGTATCGGGAAATGAAGTTCGTACCCCGGTCACTGACCACCTCTCGGGGGAAGCCCACCCGAGAGAAGATCCCCATCAGCGCCCGGCCCACCACGGGGGCCGTCACGGTCCGGAGAGGGATGGCTTCGGGATAGCGGGTGGCATGGTCCACCAGGACGAGAATAAAACGGTGCCCTTGAGAGGTTCGGGGCTCCAGAGGCCCCACAATGTCGATCCCCACTCGCTCAAATGGGGTGCTGACGACTGGGAAGGGTTGAAGGGAAGCCTTGTGCTTCCCTCCGCTCTTCCCGCTGGCTTGGCAGGTTGGGCAGGTCCGGCAGTGATTGTGCACATCAGTCCTCATTTTTGGCCAGTAGAAATGGGTCACCAGGCGGCTGTAGGTTTTGTCCTGCCCCAAGTGCCCCGCGAGGGGCACATCGTGTGCCAGGTTCAGGAGGAAGTCTCTGAACCGGAGGGGGACCACCAGCACCCGGCTGGCCCCCAGTTCGGCAATCTTCTGTTCGCTGTAGAGGAGATCGTTGTCCCAATAGACCCAGTGGGACCCCAATGGGTCTCCGGCAGCTTGAGCGGCGGCTTGCTGTCGGGTCCCCTCGAGGGAGGGGACACGCTTTCTGTTCTTGACGGAACTGCTCTCGTGTGGGGCCACCTTCTTGGCGCCATTGGGCTAGTTCCGGGAGGTCGCCGAGCTCGGCAATTTCTTCACGGTTGGGCCCCAGTGGACCGGGCTCGGGGTCGGCGTCTTCGGGACGGAGGGCGGCGGCGGCGCGGGCCACTCCTATTCTTCGGTCGGGGTGGAATCAGTCGGGATGGCGGCCCGGGCGGTCATGGATCGGGTGGTCGCACAGACCCACTCGGGAAGGCCTAGCATCCCCAGATGCTCTCTCAGCTCGACGTCGGCCCAGGGGGAACTTTCGAGGTCGTTCCCGAGGAGGCAGTCCACGGGGGCATCGTCTCGGACGGTCACTTTCAGCATGCCCGACACTCCCCCCCACTCGAAGGGGATTCGGGCCATCTGGCACAGGCTCTCTGAATTGTCCGCCGACCTTACTGGGCACAGCACATTGGGCAGGATCTGGTCAGGGGTCACCAAGTGGCAACGGACGGCCGTCACGCTGGCTCCGGTGTCGCGGAGGGCTTCGGCCCGGTGCCCATTAATGGTGACCTACTGGCGGTACTTCTGAGTGTTGCCCGGAATCGGGGCCCGGGGGACCATGTCTCTTTCGCCTAGACACACCAGGGACATGGCGGCGGGCTCCCACTCGGTCTGGCCTTTGTCATAGTTCTCTTCTTCGCCCCTTTCTTCTCCCAGGGAGGGGGCCGCGATCTGGCGGTTTGGAGGACCAGTGGTGCCGGCCCGTTGGTTCATCGGGCATTGGGGGTCATTGGCATAGTGACCGGGCCGCTGGCATTTGTGGCAGACAAAGTTCGGGCGGGGCCCCGGCTGGGCTGGGGGGGCCCCTCTTCTGGCCAGAGATGGCGAAGTGTGGGTTGGGGGCGGCACCGTGGGGAGTCTCTGTTCCTGTTCGGGCCTCCTCCGCCGCCTCGCGGGCGGTGGGGCCCCTGGGGAGCTCGGCCGTGGTCTCCCACCGAATTCCGGGGGACCCGGGTGCTCACCCATCGATCGGCCTCGACGGCGAGTTTACGTGGCTCGGTCAGCTTGCTGTCGAGGAGATGCTGCATGAGTTCGACAAAACAGTTGTTGGAGAGGTGCTCCCATACAATGAGGTTGAACAGCTGCTCATAGGTGGTGACCTGGCTGCCTTTGATCCACCCTTCTAGGGCTCTACTATAGAAGTTCACGTACTCCGCCCATGTAGTACCGGGGATTTTCTTACAGTCTCGGAATCGCTGCCGGTACATCTCGGGGGTGAGTCCATAGCGAGTAAGGAGGGCGGCTTTCATATGTTCGTAAGAGGTCATCTCGGCGTCGGGGAGCTCTAGCAGGGCGTCTCTCCCTTTGCTGATGAACTTCCCCCACAAGCCCCACAATCTTATAATAAATCTATTATATTGGCTAAATCCTCCCACTACTCCCAGAGAGTTATCAACTCCGCATCCAAAACCAAAGACATTTTTTCCATTGTGGCTGAACTTTCCTTACCTGATCGTGTTACCCCCCAGCCTCAACCCTCGCAAGCTCTGTGCGATTCCCTTAATTTCTTTTTCATCGATAAAATCTCTTCGATAAAAAATAACATCCCCCCTATTACTCCTTCTCAGATCAGTGCCCTTCCCTCCCCGAACCCTCACTCCCTCTTTGAATTCCCCCCCATCTCCCTGGATAATTTTCTTTCACTACTTCAGACCGTTGGTTCGGGCTCTCCTAATGACTGCTGTCCTCCCCAAATTCTAAGAGATGCTTTTATGGCCTGTCCCGGCCCTCCTCTCGACCTTCTAAATCGATCACTTTCTACAGGCTTTGTCCCCAATGCTTTCAAAAGCGCCGTGGTAGTACCTATCTTAAAAAAAACCCGGCCTGGACCCCGTGGTTTTAGGCAACTATCGACCTATCTCCCTCCTCCCTTATCTGGGGAAGGTCCTGGAGACCTATGTTACCCGCTGCCTGAGTACTTTCATCGAGGAAACTCATTTCCTCGATGATCAGCAGGCAGGTTTTAGACCGGCCCATTCCACGGAGGCAGTGGTGGTGGCGGTAATGGACACGTTGAGACGAGGGGCTGACAAGAACTTGGCCCAGGCCTTAGTGCTTTTAGATCTCTTGGCCGCTTTTGACACGGTCGACCATGTTATCCTGGTCGACCGTGTCAGAAATGCTGGCATCTCGGGCCCGGCCCTGTCTTGGATTATGTCCTTCCTCCATTCCCGTTCCCAATCGGTACACTTGTCCACTTTTTCTGCTCCCCATATCTCACTTCCCTGTGGTGTTCCCCAGGGCTCTGCTCTGTCTCCTCTTCTGTTTAATCTCTATTTGCAACCCCTTCTAGTTTCTCTTCGTCTCTCTTCCGTTACTATTTTTAATTACGCAGATGATCTGCAACGTATCTTTCCTATCGACCCTTCCCCTCTTTCTTGTTTTAACTTCCAAACCACAATGCTTACCATCTTTGAGTGGATGAACTTTAGTCAGCTCAAGCTCAATCCTAGCAAGACTGAGCTGGTGCTGATTGGCGGCCTTCCGCACCCTTGGACTTCCAATTTCTGGCCCCTTGCTTTGGGTCCTCCTCCCTGTCCAGTCAACTCCGTGAAGAGCCTCGGAGTCACTATCTCTAGTGACCTTACTATGCGGCCGCACATCAATGCTGTTACCTCGGCCTGCTTCTACCACCTTCGCAGGATCGGGAAGATCCGAAGGTTCCTCTCATCAGAGGCTCTTACTTTTGTTATTATGGCCCTGGTTACCTCACGTTTAGACTATGCCAACTGTCTATACGTGGGGGTCCCCGCTTACCATCTCCACCGTCTCCAACTGGTACAAAACCAGGCAGCCAGACTAATTTTCCAGCAACCCAAACACCAACATGTTTCGCCTATGCTGAAGTCTTTACACTGGCTCCCGGTGGCGCAGCGTTGCATCTATAAAATGGGTTGCACTATATTTAAATCTCTCTCTACCTCTGTCCCGGCTTTCATCTCCCTTTGTCTGCGTCCTCACGTCCCTCTCCGACACCTCAGATCCTCTGCCCACAATCTTTTGATCACTCCTAGGTTCAAACGCAAGAAACATGGTGGTGCCTGTTTCTCCTTTCTTGCTCCGTCTACCTGGAATTCCTTTCCGCTCTCAATCCGGCTCACCCCTGACTATTTTCCTTTCCGCAAATCCCTGAAAATTTATCTGTTCCGTCTTGCTTACGAGTAGCTGTCTTCCCCCATTTATGTCTTCTGCCCACTGGTCTCCGAGCGCCAAGAAACCAATTGGTGTACGTGCGCGGTACCAAATACCTTTAACATAACATAACATAACAAGCCGGCACCCCAGTCTTGTTGGGGTATTCGATGAGAGGCCATGGCTACCTCGTAGGCCTTAAACCATTGTTGGATGTCGTCGTTTTTATAGTATTCTTTGACGACATCTTTGGGGATGTGGACCTTCGTGTCCGCAGGAGGAGGTGGGCTCCGGTTCCCGGAGGCGCTGGCCTCACCATTTTTGGCCTTGATCTCAAGTTCTTTTAAGCCACGCTCGTGCTCGAACGTGAGCTTCTTCTCCTCTAAGTCCCTCTGCCTTTGTTTCTCCTCCAGGTCTCCTTGCAGCCGTAGTTGCTCAAGGGCTATCTTTTTCTCGGCCAGCTGTAGTTCTCCGTCCAGACGGAGTCGGGCGAGCTCCAATTCGTGGAGCCGGCTCCTTTCTCGTTCTCGGGCGTCTTCGTGGGAGAGGTCCGTGTCTACGTTGGTACGTCTTTCTTCCGCTGGGGTTGCGAGGTTTTCCGGGTGCATGTCTGGGACCGTGTCACTTTCGACCTGGGGTGGCGTCACTCCCGTCTCCACCCATGTTTGTAGGGCCTGCTTGAAATCGTCCTTGGTGCTTAGTCCAGTGGTAGCGATGCCCAGGTCCTTGCAGAATTGTTTCAATTCTTTGTGGTTATATTCCTCCAACCGTTCCTTCTGGAATTCCGCGGTCGGTCTGGTTTCTTTGGTAGTCATTGTTGTGGTGTGTTTCTGTCAGTAGCGGGTGAGTCACTCTCTGTACGATTTGCGTCGGCTCGGATCGCACCGCCTGCCACCAATGTTAGAAAGGCGATCCCAGGGGGAGGCAGAAGCTGTCTGACTGACCACCCCAAGACCCACCTCTCCTTCTGGAGTTGGCCGAGCGCCGTCGAGAGGCCTCCTGGGTGAGGTTCCTCTCCTAGAATCGTTACAGCCGAGCAATCACACCCCTACAAAGGGACACCACACAAGAGGATAGATTCTTAGAGTCTTTATCAGCAATCAAGGCAGGTTCTCTTAGTAATAGATATGCAAACGGATCGAGGGATCCTTAATGTCTCGGTAACTGGGGGAGTAAGGTAGCGGGACAGTCTTAGTACCAGCCTCGCACGGGGATACCTTACGCTCAGCTCTCAATCCTCGAGCTGGGGGGTTCCGCAAGGTCGAGCCGCGACGTCGTCAGCAGGGCTCCGAAGATGGTTCAGCGAGGTCGGGCCGCGGCAGCGCCAGCAGAGCTCCGTAGATGGTTTCAGCGAGGTCCGGCCGCAGCAGCGCCAGCAGGGCTCCGAAGATGGTTTCAGCAAGGTCGGGCCGCGGCAGCGCCAGCAGGGCTCCGAAGATGGTTTCAGCGAGGTCGGGCCGCGGCAGCGCCAGCAGGGCTCCGAAGATGGTTTCAGCGAGGTCGGGCCGCGGCAGCGCCAGCAGGGCTCCGAAGATGGTCTCAGCGAGGTCGGGCCGTGGCAGCGCCAGCAGGGCTCCGAAGTTCCAGGGTTCGGGTAGTGGTTCTTTTCAGGGTCAGCCGCGATTCAATCTGCAGGGCTCTCAGTTCCAGGATACCACCACTGGCCCATTCCAGAGCTGCCCCAGGTATAGGTCTGGAGTCCTTTGATGTCCGGACCCTCGCGCCTGGGGGTCAGAGGGGCCGGGATGAGAGTGTCCAGACACCCAGCAGGGGGGTGGAGCCAGCGCCCAGAGAGGCCGGAGGGCGATCGAAACCAGGCGTCCGGGGACGGCTGGAGGGCCATCGAAACTCCCCTCCTCCTTGATCCGTCAAGTGGCCGCTTTACCACCTGGTCAGATCTTGGTGCCTTGATGTCGGGGCTTCGCTGGGGCCGCGGCTGAGGTCGGGCCGAGGCCACGTGGTCCGGATGTGGAGGGCCCACTATGGAGTCGGGGCCTGAGATGGCGGCCCGGGGTAGGGGCCGGACCAGCAGAGTGGGGCGAGTAGGGGTCGCCATGTTCCTGAGAGGGAGAGCCGGAGGTCGCCAGGTGTGGCGGCTCTCGTGGAAGGTTGGAGAGGGTAGCTTCAGGGGAGAGGGCAGGGGTCGATGTCGTCCAGGGCCCGCCATGCGGGAGGGGTGGGACCACGCCACGAGGCCGGGTCCAACACCCCACGAACGCCGAATGAACGCCTGACGCACACACCACCAAAACCCTGACTTGCATCCTGCTCAACGTGCGCTCTTGAGATCTGTGACCTGCTCGACAACCTCTCGCCCGAAATCGCCTTCTTCACGGAAACCTTTACCAACTCCACATCCGGTCCCGAACTCGCCACCGCCATCCCTGATGGCTACAAGATCCAGAGAAAAGACCGCCCACACCAACCTGAAGGAGGACTCCCCATCGCACACAAGACCCCCCTCTGCCTCTTCACATCCAGCACGAGCGTCCCCCACTCTAAAATAAAACATCTCCACTTCCAGATCCAGACAAGCCACAGGACCACGCAACACGACACCCTCATCTACAGACCGCCAGGACCTCGCACCCACCACGCGACTATCATCGTCAAGCTCGCCGCAACTCACGCCATCACCTTCACGGACTACATTTTACTCGGTGACCTGAACTTCCACCTCGACATCAGCACAGAGCAGGCCACTCCTTCGACCCCATCTTCACGGGAGGAACAAACATCCACTTCTGCCACACCACCCAGCCCCTCTGGACTGACCACCACTGCGTCAACTTCACTTTCAACACCACCACCGAACCCAACCCCGCCCTACGCCCGCCACATAGGAACTGGAGCAAGGTCATAGAGGAACTCCTAAACACCACCCTCCTCCAAGACCCCCCCCAGCGCCACAACGGACACCAACTCCGGAGCCAAGAAATTCCACCACTGGATCGCCTGCTGCGCTGACAAGCTTGCACTCCTCCGCCACCCCGCCAAACAACGCCCGCCGAAAGCTGCCTGGTTCACCACGGAACTACAAGAAGCCAGGCGCTCCTGCAGACGCCTAGAGAAAACCCTGCGAAACCTGAAAACTACGGAAGCACGCAATGACCACAAGAGCGCCCTGAAGGAATACCACCAGTGCATAAGAGACACCAAACGGACCGTCATAAGAGACAAAGTCCAGACCAACGCGACCAACACCAAGGAACTATTCAACGTCATACAGCAGCTCGCAAAACCCACCTGCGAAGCCATGGACGTCACACCTTCCCAGGAACTCTGCATCAAGCTCAGCACCTACTTCCATCTGAAGATCAAGTCCCTCTACTACAACTTCAGCGAACCAACGACGACCATCACCCCCCTACCCACAGATGCCGACAGGCCGACCATCACATCCTGGGATCCCGTCGAACACATCACAGCAACCATGAAGAAAACCCACTCTTGAGCCACCATGGACAACTGCCCCCGCACATCTTCCACAGAGACGCCACTGTCATCGCACCTGAGCTAGGACGCACCATCAACGCCTCCCTCAGATCCGGCATCTGCCCAGATGACTGGAAGCAGGCAGAGGTAAAACACCTCCTCAAGAAACCATCAGCCGACCGAACTGACCTGAAAAACTACCGGCCCATCTCTCTCCTCCCTTTTGTGGCCAAAGTCACCAAGAGACTCAGGAACACCCAGCTGACCACCTTCATAGAAGAGAACTCCATCCTGGATGCCTCCCAGTCGGAATTCCATAGCAACCACAGCACCGAGACCGCCCTCCTCGACGCCGCTGACGACATCCGCATGCTACTCGACCAGGGACACACCGCGGCCCTCATCCTTCTAGACCTCGCCGCAGCCTTCAACACCGTTTCACATCGCACTCTTGCAGCCAGTCTGCAAGACGCTGGAATTCAAGGAGCCACCCTCGACTGGATCCAATCCTTCCTCTCTGTCAGAATCCAGAGGATCCGACTCCCTCCCTTCCTCTCTGAACCCACGGAAATCAACTGCGGAGTACCCCAGGGACCTTCACTCAGCCCCACACTCTTCAACATCTACATGGCCCCCCTCGCTGCCATCATCAGACAGCACGGGCTCAGCATCGTATCCTATGCCGACCACAATCAGCTCATCCTCTCACTCACAAAGAATCCCGAAGACACCAGACTCTGTTTCCAGGAAGGCATGAAGAACGTGGCAGCCTGGATAAAGGACAGCTGCCTGAAGCTAAATCAGAGAAGACCAAGGTCCTCATACTCGGTACCTGCACCTCCTCCTGGGACAACACCTGGTGGCCCTCCGCCCTCGGGAGCCCTCCCACCCCTACAGACCACGCTCAGAACCTCGGCATCATCCTTGAATCCTCCCTCTCCATGAACAGCCAGATCAATGCCGTCGCATCCACTAGTTTCGACTGCCTTTGCATCCTCCATAAGACCTTCAAGTGGAACCCCTCCGACTGCAGATAGACCATCACCCACGCACTCATTACCAGCAGACTGGACCACGGCAATGCCCTCTATGCCAGAATCAACAAAACTCTCCTGCAAAGACTCCAGACCATCCAGAATGCCGCTGCCAGACTGGTCCTCAGGACACCACGCCATGAGCATGTGACCCAACATCTACGAGGCCTCCACTGGCTCCCCGTTGAGAAGAGGGTCACCTTCAAACGCCTCACCCACGCCTACATATCCCTCCACAACATCAGACCCAAATACCTCAACGAGAGAGTATCCTTCCACATACCCGAGGAACCTCCGCTCGACCGACCTCGCCCTGGCAAAGGTCCCCCGCATCCGCAGACACAGAACCGGCTGGAGAGCATTCTCTTACATCTCAGCCAAAACCTGGAATGAGGTTCTTTGAACATCAGACGCTCCTCGACCCTGCACACGTTCAGGAAGGACGTCAAGACCTGGCTCGTTGACTGATCCGGATCCGGAGCCATGCCCCCCCCCCACCCCAGCGCCTTGAGATCCTCATGGGTGAGTAGCGCGCTTTATAAACCCCTGATTGATTGATTGATTGAAAAAAGCAAATGCCCATGTATGCCTTAACATGCACTGTTATATTTTATTAATCAGTTGCAATTTCGTTTTTATACCTGATTGAAGACCACTAAATCCTTGGTATTATTGCACACTTACATGCATTTTAAAATAATTCTCATACTGTTATTCAATAGTGTACACTGCATATTTCTGTTCAACCATAATCAACAACAAAGCGATGATTTCAGAAAATAGAGTACAGTCAGTTCTTCTTAATGTTCTAAAAAGTTTGTGAAAGCACCTCCCTTTTATTCTACAGGAATTAGAAAAAATCGTGATTGTCCCTCTTATTCTTTCTGGAATAGACTACCGCAATGCCCTTTTTTGGGCTTGACAAACGTCTACAATTAAAACTCCAGTCCCTGCTGAATGCCGCAGCACTAGAGCTACTTAATATTCCCAAATTTCATCCCATAGCCAACAGCATTAGGGACCTCCACTGGCTACCTGTCCAGCAACGGATTAAGTTTAAGGCACTCTGTCTGGTGCATAAATCACTGTTCGGGGGAGGGCCTCGTGAACTACAGAAACTCTTCTCTTGGTACTTTCCACGGTGGCACCTAAGATCAGCAAATGCTGGGATAGTACATGTTCCTAGGGTCCGACGGGCTAGATGGGGTGGGAGAAGTCTTTCCTATCAGGCAGTGGAATTTTGAAACACACTGCCAGTTGCACTAAGACTACAGTCAAATCGATCCTCTTTTAGGAAGCTGCTCAGACCTGGCTCTTTCCGCCCGGGTAAATAGTTTTTATCTCACACGCCTTTTTAGATGATGCAGATGCTATATCTAGCGCCAAGATGCCTTGGCATTCGTTGCGCTTTATAAATGCTTACTTACTTATTTACTTAGTTGTAACAGTTCAAGAAGGTCTTCTCACATTCTTTCCACAAGAAGATCCTGGCACCTACTAATTAATGCCTATCTACAAGTTCCACAATGATCACATGTTCTCACTTCCATTTACTTGCATTGAGAAAAAGTGCATCCATGTAACTCCAAAGTATATGACTTTTAGCATCACATACTCTAACTGATCGGGCCTAAGTTTTGATCTGTTGAAACTGCATTTGCCGTTGAATGGCTACTAGCTATTTTTGCATTAAACACATGTTGGACTACTATGCGATATCCTGAGTGCTATGTTTTCTTTTATTCTTGTATTCTCTCGCTGCTTATGTAGCGAGGATACATCACGGGTAACTGTGTAATATGGTCAACCATTGCAATTGAGGGATTCAAAAGGCATCCTAAATCACAAGGCGTAAGATCAAACGGCTTGAAATTTTTTTTTTATTTTGAACATGGCAGATGCCATGTGTTATGAAGTGTGTTGTGGGCGCTACTAACCGTCACTGGTGGATTTCAGTGATTTGGGTGTTTGAACCAGAACTATAACTCACTTTAAACTGTATTTTTTCAGTGAATTTCATGTTTTTTAATCATGTACTTAATAACCAACCAGTCATGCGCAGTGGAGTTGGTAGTAGTGTAATGTATGTTCTTTGGCCAGGGCTTGTTTCCAAAGAGCCATGAGTGGCCAAAACCAGCTATACGCTGCCATTGGCCGTGCAGAATAATAGATAGCCATAGGATGTGGCCTGCAGCCAAGCTCTACACTCAACCCCCCCAGGGCTGCAAATTCTCCCCAACACAGCCTTCAGCTGTGTGCTGTAGGTATTAACTGTAAGGTGGCAAAACCTTGCTATGCATGGCCTTTGGCTGTGCACAGGGAATGATGGCTGCAGGGCTGGGCCCTTCTTCTAGACCCTAAGCTCAATCTGCCACGTGTGGATGTGCCCCGCCCTGCACCCAACCCACTGTGGGCAGCAAATGCGGTGGCTGGCTGCAGGGTCTGATCACGGGTAGGGTCTGTGCCCCACCTGCCAACAGTGGCCAATCCCAGCTGCGCACTGTCTTTGTTGGCTGCGAGATGCTGTGATTTCTTTTAAAAGGGATTTTATTTTCAGTCTTTGCCTTTTATTATTTTTGGGTAAAAACTCACAACCTTAACGAAAATGGCAAGTTTCACTACAAAATGGTGTCCTTTTTCTTTACAAAATGGAAGCCACTGACTCGTAATTTTCAAGCCTAAAACCTCCTTTCTTTTTGTTTTGTCGGCACATTGTCCATGCCTCTGGGAGCCTCCCTGCACTCGTCTGGGGTCGCTCACCTCTCCTTGTGCCACTCCCATGATGACTGAGGCATTTTTACTTTCCACAACATGAAACAAATGCTCAGCCGTCTCCCAGCCCATCACATTTGTTAAAAAAATTCAAATGTGATTGACAGGAGTCATGACTTTTTGAATAGCACAGATTTCAATATACCAATAAAAGCATGACCTCTGACTAATGTTCTACCTTTATGCCAAATTTGACGTAAATCCATCCAGCGGTATTTGCTGTAGGTGCACATAAAATTGCCTAAAAAAGGAAAACACAACTTTTTATGTCCCTGCCTTTGTGGCTTTTTCCCTTGCGCGGATATTTGCCAACATTCTCTTAACAGACCATAGATGACTATGTCAAGCAATCAAAAAGTTTTTTTTTAAATGAAATTTATAAATCATACTAATCTTTTAGGTTGAGATAGAGAGTCAGATGGATCCACATGGTACGCCCGCAAGAGATAACCCTCTGCTCCACTAAGCTGGCAGCAGGCTAAACAGTGCATAAAGAAAGCTCTTATGCCTTGCCCTGAGGAAGCCTGACGACAGCAGCGGCGTAGCTTGGGGGTCATGGGCCCTAGTGCAAGCAATGAAACTAGGCCACCCAGCTGGTATTAAGAAGCTAATGTAAATGAGGTACAGCGAACCCATCACACTCCTGGGCCCCCGTGTCACTGCAGCTGCTACACAAAGGTAATTTACTGTCTCCAAGTTCCTCATTCTACTTGTCTTTCCTTCTCGCCTCCGTCTCTATTCCTACTTGTCTTTCCTTCTCGCCTCCCTGTCTCTACCCCACTCCTCTCCTTCCCCCATTTCATGCTCTCCTCTCTATCCCTTTCCTCTATCTCTTCACCCTCTTCTCTCTCTCACTCATCCTCATCTTCTTATTTCTGGTTCCCTCCTCTCCCTATTCCCTTGCCCACATTGCACAGCCTTAGCTTCTTTTTCTTTCTCGCTGAACCTTATTCTTTTTCTCATTCTGTCCTCTTTTCCTGCATCCTCCCCGTTCTTTCATTCGCTCTTTTTCTTCCATCCTTTTCATCTCTGTTCTTTATTGCTCCCTTATACTACTCCCTCTACACCCCTCTCCCCGTAAAGAAAACACAGCCAAGCCCCTGTCATAAACCGTGTGTTAAAAAAAAAATCAGGACAGGCAGCCTTTGAATTAGCATCAACTGGTGCAGGGTAGATTGGGGCCTCTCCCACGTCAGGGCCCCGGTGCACTGCACAGCCTGCACCAATAGTAGCTATGCTCCTGCATGACTTTTCTACCAAGGGAAGTTACAATTTCTATAATATACCAAGCAACAGGATTTATTCATAGGAAATGTGGACTATAAAAAAATTCCACATTTCTTTGTTGGTTTTTTCGGGAACATTGAAACTATCTCAGGGTGGACTCTGGACACTTAAATTGAGTGAAGACATATGAACTCTGTACAAGGATGGTGTACTTAACAGATGATCATACAAATATATTCTTCCATTTAAAAAAAAAATGTACAAATGCTGATTAGTTTTTAGGGCTCGCCTGCTGATGCGCTTCAGCGCATAGCTGGCGAAGCTCTATAGGGGCTTATCCAGTGTTTATCCACTGGCGATTCCACTGGCGATTCCTTCAAGTGCATGTGCTTTTTAGGTCATTGCGCTTGCGCAAGCCCTAAAAAGCGCGTGCACAATGCCACCAGCCGCCTGCCTGCCTGCCTCGCATTACCACATCAAAGGCAGCCCTCCGAGCGCATTTCTCACCCCCTAATTATTCACGGCCGGCCGGCAGGCACATCAAAGGCTGCTGCTGCCGTGACTCGCATTTCTCCTCCCTCCTCCCCTATCACTGCCCAGGCCGGCCGTACTTTCTCTTTACAAGGGCGCCCATTCCTGAATCACTTGAAATCTCTCCACATTATTTGCATTTTGTTAATTAAAAAAATTAACTTCAACACAGCGTTGCACATTTTTCTCGACTTCGGAAGGATGAGTCCCAATCTCATTTGTACAAAGTGTTGTAATGGGATTATTGGAGAGTTAGAGAAACGTGCTCACAAGTTACATTTTTATGCAAATCATCTGAGTAAATAAACAATAGCATGGTGCCGTTTGCGTCCTTGACTTGATCTGGTTTTTATTTTTATTTTGCTATTATTCTCACAAAGGCTAAGAAGGTCTGCCTACTTTAGTATTAAGTGCTATACGTCGCATAAGCAACAGCTAACCATTCACTCACCCACGCAACGCCACTCACCCATGCAACGCCACTCACCCACGCAACGCCACTCACCCACGCAACGCCACTCACCCACGCAACGCCACTCACCCACGCAACGCCACTCACACACGCAACGCCACTCACACACGCAACGCCACTCACACACGCAACGCCACTCACACACGCAACGCCACACACGCAACGCCACACACACACGCAACGCCACACACACATGCAACGCCACACACACATGCAACGCCACTCACACATGCAACGCCACTCACACATGCAACGCCACTCACACATGCAACGCCACTCAACCACGCAACGCCACTCACACACGCAACGCCACTCAACCACGCAACGCCACTCACCCACGCAACGCCACTCAGCCACGCAACGCCACTCAGCCACGCAACGCCACTCAGCCACGCAACGCCACTCACACACGCAACGCCACTCACACACGCAACGCCACTCACACACGCAACGCCACTCACACACGCAACGCCACACACACACGCAATGCCACACACACACGCAACGCCACACACACACGCAACGCCACACACACATGCAACGCCACTCACACATGCAACGCCACTCACACATGCAACGCCACTCACACATGCAACGCCACTCACACATGCAACGCCACTCACACACGCAACGCCACTCAACCACGCAACGCCACTCACCCACGCAACGCCACTCACCCACGCAACGCCACTCACCCACGCAACGCCACTCACCCACGCAACGCCACTCACCCACGCAACGCCACTCACCCACGCAACGCCACTCACCCACGCAACGCCACTCACCCACGCAACGCCACTCACCCACGCAACGCCACACACACACGCAACGCCACACACACACGCAACGCCACACACACACGCAACGCCACTCACACATGCAACGCCACTCACACATGCAACGCCACTCACACACGCAACGCCACTCACACACGCAACGCCACTCACACACGCAACGCCACTCACCCACGCAACGCCACTCACCCACGCAACGCCACTCACCCACGCAACGCCACTCACCCACGCAACGCCACTCACCCACGCAACGCCACTCACCCACGCAACGCCACACACCCACGCAACGCCACACACCCACGCAACGCCACACACACACGCAACGCCACACACACACGCAACGCCACACACACACGCAACGCCACACACACACGCAACGCCACTCACCCACGCAACGCCACTCACCCACGCAACGCCACTCACCCACGCAACGCCACTCACCCACGCAACGCCACTCACCCACGCAACGCCACTCACCCACGCAACGCCACTCACCCACGCAACGCCGCTCAGCCACGCAACGCCGCTCAGCCACGCAACGCCGCTCATCCACGCAACGCCGCTCACCCACGCAACGCCGCTCACCCACGCAACGCCACTCACCCACGCAACGCCACTCACCCACGCAACGCCACTCATCCACGCAACGCCACTCATCCACGCAACGCCACTCATCTATATGCAAAACGAAAAATGTCAAACTCTTCTATTGCGAGACCTATTGCATTTTCAATGCTTGTTCTCATTTGACTGGATTGCTTGGCGAGTCCTAGTCAGGGAACCTCTTGATTGATACACATATTAAGTATGTGACTGTACACATTTATGTTTTACTTCCAATAGTAATTCCTCTATTGTTGACTTTAGGAAGACGTTTTTGTACCAGCTGTAAAAAGCACACGCTGTGATCTGGCCACCACTACCAGGATCTAAGAAAAATCGCCAGGTTTCTATTGACTGTTTTCAGCCTCACAGTATGGCCGATACAGTTCAGTCAATCTGTGTTCATGCCTAGTCTGTAGCTGAAGTATAGTTATCAAGGACCCCCTGATTACAATGGATTTGAGATTCCTAGGTCAGGGAAAAACAACTAGTCGATAAATAACAACCTAGGCAATCATAATTAGAGTTCACGATCAACATAAGATTTTAAAAGGAAAAAAGGAGCTACTAATGAATTCAAATTCTGATATTTATTTACATATATATTAAAAAATTGACACAAAATTATATATACATAAAATAAATGACATGGTAATCAAACATAATACATGAAAAATAATTTGTAAATATCATACATAATTCACAACACATTATAAAAATTCATTAAAACAATAGAAATGGCCTAATAATTCTCGACGCGCGTTTCGGCGACCAGCGCCTTCTGCTGGAGAAGCCAAATATGTTATTTCGAAACGATATGCATAAGGTAAAAGTCAGGCTGACTCAAATGATGTCCTTTCTTTAGAACGTTTCTTTAAAAGGATCAGAGGTATTAGAAGTGATGGACAACTAATTGGACACCTGAATTGATGTCTGATTTGAATATCAGGATACAATAAACAAGACATCAACAAGGCAGCAACACATCAACAAGGCTACTAAGGGAGCGAATTTCCAAATCAATACCCTGAGGAAACTTAAAGCATTCCTCCCAGCCAATGACTTCCAAACCGCAGTACAATCACTAGTCATCCCTCGAATAGAATATGGCAGCGTCGCCCTCTGCGGACTCCCGCTAACTACTACCGCACCTCTAAGAGCTTCTCTAAACGCTGCAGCGAGGCTCATAACTGGGTCAAAAAAGCACTCTCATATTACACCTGACTTAAAATCCCTGAACTGGCTGCCTTTTGAAGCCAGAATACATCTGATTACCTTGTCATTTATTTTATGTATGTATATATAATTTTGTGTCAATTTTTTAATATATATGTAAATAAATATCAGAATTTGAATTTATTAGTAGCTCCTTTTTTCCTTTTAAAATCTTATGTTGATCGTGAACTCTAATTATGATTGCTAGGTTGTTATTTATCGACTAGTCTGCAGCTGAATCCTGTTCAGGACATTGCACTTGAACTGAGAGCGTCCAACCAACTCCGCCCAACCTGGACAAATGCACAAAGTTAGCAGAATCTGTTCCACAGATGCCTCATTCTGTCCCAACAACCCCACCACTTCAATGCAACAAGATTAGCACCATCAACATCTGTATCAAAAAGTATTCGCATTTATTCACCTTGGATGTATTGATAGGAGGCTACTTGGAAATAAAATTTCATTCTCTTGTTTATTTATAACATTGGGGATTGTTACTTGGGCACTGCCTGCCAGATCATCAAACTCCATTCACAGTCAGTGTGGAGCATCACCAGAATTTTCCCTCTTTACGCTTTTCGGGAAGCACATCTAATGTGAGTCTTACCGCAAATCCACTAAAGGATGGCATCACCTGAGCTAAAATCAACTTTCAGATTCTAGACTCAGGGACTATGCAAGTACCACACTATTTTCTTCTTACCTTAGGTGCTATACCCTCTCCAGGATCCCATGTAAGTCTGTGAGAAACTGATACCATTAAACTAGTGATGTCTGATCTAAAAGCATATGCATCGTTTGAAGACCATGATCTTTATATGGGTATGGATTATTACAAAATCAAGTAGTGTTACTAATACTACAGTGATTGGCATATTCATCAGTTACATGCCACATGTTAGAAAAACAATTACACTCAACCGGAACACTGCACAACACCGCATGTAGACAGTGCAGAATCATTTAAGGAAAGGTTTGCCTATGGCTATCATTTTCAACAATATAAACAAGCAGATATGTAGGTCACTGATATTTTGCCCATTCTACTTATTACAAAATATAGTATGATTTATTCAACCACATTTATTGATTTCAATGCAACTTCTGTTTGTACATTTTAGGCTGCCACGAGCCCTCTTAGAAGTAAACAGGGAACACAATTTTAGAATAGAAGCGAAGGATAAACTATCCCCCCCCCCGCCACCGCCCCCCCTCCCACTCCGGGGATTGGGGGTGCCGCCGAGCTCTTTGCCAGGGCCGGTTTTCGGCCGATTTTGCAGCTATGCCCTGTAATAAAATCTGCCCTCAGGGGCCCAAAACCGGCCCCCACCTGTGCGGCGCACCGGGGGATTGCCCGGTGCCCGCTATGGCCAGTCCGGGCCTCATGGCCTGCTGCTTCAGATACGTTTAATTACATTTATCGACTTTCTCACGGAACAGCTCACTAACAACAAGGACCTCACTAAAACAAAAACGTGCCACACTACTGCACTTCTGCCTGCCCTACTATTCACGTACTATTGAAATCAATATTCTCACTAAAACAATATATTCAGTTTCATATATCACGTATTCAGCCCCCAAAGTGATGAAAGAAACCTTGAACCAATGAATGAAAGTGGCCATCCCAAATTTTACCTTACCCAATTGTCTTTAACCCTAGCCGCCGCAGCGCTAAGGGGGAGGCGGGGCCGCGCGGCGGTCCCGTGCTCGTGAGGGAACCGCTCCGTCACGGCCCTCGGGTGAGCTGTGCTTGTGACGGAACGGTTCCGTCACGGACCCGCCCGCCCGTTAGAACGTCAGCGCAGGCGCGGCGAGCGGGCCGTGACGGAACTGTTCCGTCACCAGCACAGCCCACCCGAGGCTCGTGACGGAACGGTTCCGTCACGAGCATGGGAGGGGTTAAAACATATGTCGCCCTACATAGGGTAGATAGTCTGTGTCAGAAACAGAGCCCTGTCTGATTAAAGCCCTAACTCACCTGTCATGCTTTACCACACATTCAGCTCCTACTCGATGTGGTAGTAGAAAGTAGAGCAGGACATATACTTTGGGGCCTAATACGATGGCGGGTGGATCGCCACCGCCGGGCCAGCAGTGGCCTCCGCACCGCGATCGTAACCTTGAAAACCGCCAGTCAGATTACGATGGCGGTGGTGACCGCGGTGGTGTGAAAGTATGTCCGCCACTTTTCCGCCGGTAGCAATCCGCCCGCTGGCCTGGCCGGCGGAGGTGGACCGCTTAAATGGTGTTGGTGCCTAGTTTTTTCCGCCTTCCGGATTAGGATGTATGCGGAAGTCAGCTTTTCCGCGGCGGTCTCTCTGCTATGGAAAGGTTGGAGGGGATTGTGTTGGTGTGTTAGGGGTGTGTGGGTACACTGGGGGGGGTAACCATGGTACCCCCCTACTTTTCACTGCACCAAGTGGCAGGCACAGTGCAGTGCCGGCCACGTAGTGCAGTGAAATGCACAACATGCTCGTTTTCGCAATGCAGCGTTGCTGCCAGCACCGCACGCCACAATGTTATCGATGCGGAATGCGACCGCTGCGGTGCAGGGCCCATCATAATTCAACGGGTGGGACACCGCACTTCTTTCCGTAAACACATGGCTGTATCTACCCATACTCCCCCTCCCTTTAATGTATACTTCCCATGTTATCGTTTTGAAGGTTATTGAAACACTGGTCCCGCTTCCCTTTTGACCAGGCTCTTTGAAGTTAGTTACTGTACATACTACACCATGGGGCCTTTGAGAGTAGCAGCCATAGCCGAGGTAATCCTAACTGAACACCAATATCAACATCGGCCACTCCTATTAGGGATGATACGCTGTATAGGTACTCGCTCACCGACACACTTAAGATGTCGCACAGCCTCGTCTTCTGATGCTGCTGCCCCGCGCCCACTTGGAGGGCGGACCTAGCTGACACATTTCCTCATGACACACATGAGTGGGAGCGGGCCACTATCCATCTGACGATGATGATGAGTGCAATCATAGTTCTGTAACTACGGATTTACATGAAAAAGAGAAAACCCTACAGGCCTATACCTCCATATTACTAAATGCTTTGATGACTGTGAAGTGCTGAAATGGAACGATTTACGCCGCCGAACCTCAGGGTTGTCGGCCTTGAGGCTGTGTTCATCTACTAATGTTTAAACAGTTAAAGACATACGCAGCTGGCCCTGGCGGGTTGTAAGCTGAATGATGTGTACCATGCACTTTGAGTAATAAAGGTCTTAAAAAAAAAAATAAATTCAACGGGTGGGACCGCTGGAAGCATGGCGGTCGGACCCAATCACCACCATGCGTGCGGTGGTCACATCATAATACCATGGGCGGGACCGCCGCACGCATGATGGTCGGACCCAATCTCCCCTACGGTGGCAGCCAGAAACGTCTGACCGCCATCCTAATAAGCCCCTTTGTGTCTAGATGTTACTTTATCTAATGCATATGTTCTAATGACCCCCTATAAGTCACCTCCCATATTCTGCTCTGTTCGGATGGAATGTATGATGATACCACACATACCATCACAATGCAGTATTTTACATCGCTGTTTTGACAACGCAAGTCGTTACATCAACTTGCGTTGGAGGGCACTGGACTTAGGAATAGTGTGAATTACTATTCCAACTCCAGTATACGTACAGTAGGGAAGGTGTTGGAATAGTCATTCACACTATTCCTTAGTCTACGGCGCCCTCCAGTGCAAGTCAATGTAACGACTTGCGTTGTTAAAACCATGATGTAACCATTACGTGTTGTAATGGTTGCGTGTTAAAGAATGTTTCCCGTTGGGATAGGAACATTTCCGCCTTAAGTCTTAGAGCATGCAGCCCTGTCCTAAGGTACCCAAGGTGCAAGCCTCTGGTGTTTTTGACTCTTTCCTCTTGCCACGGTGTACACAACAATCATGCGTGTACACTGAGGACGTAACGTAACATGAAATGCCATCCACAGCAGGGTTCTTTTAGCTGAATGGGCACATCATTTATAACGTCCTTAATCTTGTGCCACAGGGCATTAGTGACAACAATAAGTTAATATGGGCCGACAGTCCCTTTTAACTGTAACCTGTGAAGGGATAGTTGCCCACTTGCCGCCCCCTTCTAAATTGGCCGGCTACTCCCCTGAAACGAGGTCCTTCACTGCTTCCAGTTGTGTGTGGGTGGCACACATGGGCATGTATGGTGTGCTTGTAAAAGAGAAAGTAAGAAGTGTATGAGTCATGGTTGACTGCAGATACAGTGGAATTGCAATATTGATCGTGTACAAAATGAAGAATAAAGGTATTGCTGACCTCCTTCAAAACATTTGTGTTGTAAAATTCCCAGCGACACATACTTTCACGTCATCTGTGAATGTCCAAATATATTCCAATACTGGCGGGAGAATGCCAGTGCTTTGTCTATGGTGGTGGGATGGAGATTACAGTGACTCCTAAAAGAATGTTACTGGGTATCATAGATGAATGTAGGGCTGGGGCCCCTGCAGCTTCAGAACTCTTATAGGAACGGGACTGTTAATAGTGAAGAGGGACATTGGTAGACATTGGCGGTCGAAGGCAGCACCCTCGATGAGTGAATGGATAAGTGGATTGAACTTCTGAGCCTTGACATAGTAGTCCTTTTACAGAGCTTGATGATGTCCAAAAAAGAATGTCGAAATCTAGGGGAAATAGTGGGACTATTCACTGAATCTTTAAATCTAACATTATTGGCTTCAGCGTACCCAGGAAGAGTGAAGCGTAAATGAGTCTGTACCCTAATATGTTTATGGATATGTTGTCTGATGCATTAAGTGAAAATTGAGTATGTTCACAGTTAAGATCAATAAACAGAATAAAAAAAATATTTTTTGAAGCCTTTGTGATAAGCCAGACTATGGTTGGGGGTGGGCAGGAGACAGCAGTTCCCTCCTAAGTGCAGAGACAAGTTTGCCCACAACCTGGCTTTTTGTTCCTCCTGACGGGTTGACCACAATAGTCTTAACAAGCATTTGCAATGCAATAGGTCTCGCATTAGGAACGTTTGAGCTATTGGTATTGTAAATGACAAATTTTTTATTTATGTGTTGGTTTTGAAAATAGCGAAATTAATAGCTTTTTGTCATTTACAATGCCAATAGTTTTAACTTTCGCAAATGTGACACCTATAGCATTTGTAATGCAATATGTGTTGTATTTACGTGACTTAGATGTATTGATATTACAAATAAAAATGGCTTTTATTTTTTTTAATAATTAATTCTTAAATAAAAGTTATTGTAATTTATAATGGCAATAGCTTTTGTAAATAACTTTTGTGAAGATTATGTTCATTGTATTTTATTGTGACAAAAATCCAAGAACAGAAGTGAAATATTAACATCTTTTTGTGGCATTTGTAATAAAGCTTGAAACATTGAGAGAACATATTTGAACCAGTTGTTGTTGAATGGTTGCACAGATTGATGCAGTGGTGGCACTCAGTGATGTTGTGGTGGTGACGAGTGATGCTGTGGCGTACAGTAATGCTGTGGTACCGCATAGTGATGTTGTGGTGCCCCTGAGTGATGCTGTGGTGGTGCTGAGTGATGCTATGGTGATGCGATAGATAGATAGAGTGAGTGCGATAGATAGATAGAGGGAGGGCGATAGATAGATAGAGGGAGGGCGATAGATATATAGATAGAGTGAGGGCGATAGATAGATAGATAGAGTGAGGGCGATCGATAGATAGATGGCGATAGATAGAGTGAGGGCGATAGATAGACAGAGTGAGGGCCATAGATAGATAGACAGATCGATAAAGTGTATCTATGTTGCATTGAGTAGAGTGTAAGTATGAGGTGTGTAATTATATGGCACTGAGTGGTATCATGTGGAGTGTATTTACGTTGCATTGAGAAGAGTGTAATTATGTGGCGTGTAATTATGAGGCACTGAGTGTATGTTGCATTGAGTGCTGTGTAATTATGTGGCGTGTAATTATGTGGCACTGAGTGGGATTTGGAGTGTATGTTGCATTGAGTGCAGTGTAATTATGTGGGGCTGGAATTATGTGGCACTGAGTGGTATTTGGAGTGTATGTTGCATTGAGTGCAGTGTAATTATGTGGCGTGTAATTATTTGGCACTGAGTGGTATTTGGAGTGTATGTGGCATTGAGTGCAGTGTAATTATGTGGCGTGTAATTATGTGGCACTGAGTGGTATTTTGGAGTGTATTTTGCACTGAGTGCAGTGTAATTATGTGGCGTGTAATTATCTGGCACTCTGTAGTATTTGGAGTGTATGTTGCATTGATTGCAGTGTAATTATGTGGAGTGTAATTATGTGGCACTGAGTGGTATTTGGAGTGTATGCTCCATTGCAGAGTGTGTGAGGGTGCAGAGTGTGAGGGTGCAGAGTGTGAGGGTGCAGAGTGTGAGGGTGCGCAGAGTGTGAGGGTGCGCAGAGTGTGAGGTTGCGCAGGGTGTGAGGGTGCGCAGGGTGTGAGGGTGCACAGGGTGTGAGGGTGCGCAGAGTGTGAGGGTGCGCAGAGTATGAGGGTGCGCAGAATGTGAGGGTGCGCAGAGTGTGTGAGGGTGCAGTGTGTGTGAGGGTGCAGTGTGTGTGAGGGTGCAGAGTGTGTGAGGGTGCGGTGTGTGCAGTGTGTGTGAGTGCAGTGTGTGAGGGTGCAGTGTGTGTGAGGGTGCAGTGTGTGTGAGGGTGCAGTGTGTGCAGTGTGTGTGAGGGTGCAGTGTGTGCAGTGTGTGAGGGTGAAGTGTGGGCAGTGTGTGTGAGGGTGCAGTGTGTGCAGTGTGTGAGGGTGCTGTGTGGGCAGTGTTTGTGAGGGTGCAGTGTGTGTGGGTGCAGTGTGCAGTGTGTGTGAGGGTGCAGTGTGTGAGGGTGCAGTGTGTGTGAGGGTGCAGAGTGTGTGAGGGTGCAGTGTGTGTGAGTGCAGTGTGTGTGAGGGTGCAGTGCGTGTGGGGGTGGTGTGTGTGAGGGTGCAGTGTGTGTGAGGGTGCAGTGTGTGCAGTGTGTGAGAGTGCTGTGTGTGTGAGGGTGCAGTGTGTGTGGGTGCAGTGTGTGCATGTGTGTGAGGGTGCAGTGTGTGTGAGGGTGCAGTGTGTGAGGTGTGTGTGAGGTGCAGTGTGTGCAGTGTGTGTGAGTGTGCAGTGTGTACAGTGTGTGTGAGGGTGCAGTGTGTGGGTGAAGTGCCCACTATGAACTGAATGTATGCAAGCACAGGTGTACAGGATCTGGTAGTCCACAAGGCATGGCTCTTTGTCACAGAGAGGTCACTAGCCTAGGTAGGGGTCAGGCCAGTTTGCCAATAATTAATCATGCTTGGGCCCTAGAGAGCACACACACCTGAACTGGAGAGTCGTGATTCAGCACATGAAAGATGATTTTCAAGGGGGATGACTGTTCTTGTGTGGGCTAGACTTCCTGAAGTGCAAAGTGCTTTTAGAAACTCAGAAGCCTCCTACCCTCTGAATACCTGCGAGTTCTAGGGAACACAAGACTAGATAGGGGGAAGGAGAGTGGGAGATGGTATGGGATCTAAAGATGAGAGAAGGGTGAGGGAGATGAGTGAACATCGATTGGAAAAGTGGAAGATGGAGGGAGGAGAACTAAAAGGTGATAAGATGAGGCAGGATCACGAGGGGAGAGTACAGAAAGAACAGAAGCTGGGGAAGGAGAGAGAAAAGAAAATAGAAGAAATGGAGAAGCTGGGGAGCGGGCAGGAAAGAGATGGGGGTGAGAGGATAAAGAGTGGGATAGAAGGACCAGGAGAAAAGGATGGAAGGTGGAGAGAAGAGAGGGTGGATGAGATAAGGGCGAGGATGTAGGTGGAAGAGAGAGACTCAAAAGAGATGGGAGTGGAAAGAGACTAGAGGAAAAGGAGGCTGGAGAGGAGAGGAGAGGAGCAAGAAAGAGATCAGGGGGAGGGGGCAGGGAGGCCAGAGGAGCTGTGAAGCATCCAGACTGTCCTGAAGAAAATAAGGTGCGAGGTCGGGGTGAGGCCAGAAAGAGATGAGAAGGGAGGATGGAGAGGGGAGAGAGGAGGTGAACATATGGCGGTTGGGACGGAAAACATGCTAGAAATGACGAGCAGGGAGAGAATAAAACAGATGTGGAGAAGAGAAGGGGTTTACGCAGGAAGAGGGGAAGAAGGACGCTGAAAGGCGAGGAAAGAACATCGGAAGATGAGAAAGAGGGGTGGGGAGAACAGAAGGAGATGAGGACGGATAAGCATAGGGAGAGAAAATAAAGAAAATGAGGCGAGAGAGGAGAAGATAACGAGATACAGAAGAGACGATGGCGGAGACGACGAAAACAATGAGATGAGGATGGGACGGTGGCTGAGAAGTGAAGGGCATGGAGGGTGGGAGAAGGGTGAGGGAGCGAGCATAGGCAGAAGGAGGGAAAAAGCTTCTGAGGGAATAGTGGAGGGGAGAAGAGAAAGGAGAAGCAGAGGGAAGAGAGAAAAGAATGAAATGTGGATGCGTAAGAAGGGAAGGAAAGAAAAAGTGACGGGTGTGGACTCTGGGGTGGAATATTGTAAGAAATGGGAGGCAAAGAGAAGTGATGTGAAGAAAGTGGATGAGAGAACATTATAAAAGAGAGTGCTGCTCTAGAGGGTACAGGAGGAGAGGGAGGACAGGGCATGAAAAGGGTGTGTGGACACTTAAGAGAGTGCACCTGAAGACGCTTACAGGTGGTGAGAGGGAGCAAAGGGAGGGCTGGGGAAGTAATGATGTGGAAGAAGTGAGACGTAGCCAGAGATGGAGGGGGTAGAGGAGTAGGTGCAATGGAATGGTATAGTGAGGGGGAGTGGCATAGCGGAAGGAGAGAAGGAGCACGAGAGACTGCGCAGAGAGGTCAAGAGAGTGACGAGTGAAAAGACACAGGCCACGTGAAGTAAGAGACAGCGAAGTGGAGAGGGTGGTTACAGGATTAGAGGCAGCCCAGGTAGAAATGTGGGGAAAGAAGTGAGCCGCGGAAGTACTGCATGGTGCACGCGGGATGGAGGGAAGGAACAAGGGAGGGGAAGGAAACCTTTGGGTACTGTTCGCGCGATATAAAAGCACATTAAATAAATAAGTAAATAAATAAATGGAAGAACACGAGGTGGAAAGGGGGCAGGAGATATAACGAAAAAGGAGGAACAAGAACGGAGGTTGGAGGGGCAAAGGAAGAAAGAAGAGAATCACGAACTGGAAGAAATAAAACTGAAAAGGAGGAAACTGGAGGAAACAAGCTCTCGGCATTGCTGTGGCGGGGGTTGGGCGGGGGAGCGTTAGTCTTTGAAGTCTGATGCGAGGCACAGACAAATGGGGCAGTGGGGCAGAGCATGTCGGGGAAAGCACTCCGACGTGAACTCGAGCGACTGTATGGAGAGGGAGGGGGTGTGCTGGTGAGTTTAATGCGTGTGGCAACAGAGGGAGAGCGCGGTGCGCGCGCACAAAGTGTCTGGGTGCAAATGGAAGCTCTGAAAAAAATGCGCGTGGTTGTGGCAGCTGTTGACAATGCGCGTGATTGTGTCCACATGAACTGTACGTGATCCGCAGTTGGTAAAGATTTTGAACTGCCTACTATATACTCGCCTATCTATCCCTGCGGGATGGAATAGTCGAGACCTAAAAATGCATTGTGTGAAGGCACCTTCCCTTTTTTAGGTCTCGCGTGGCGTACTGCGCACATGCGCAGTCGAGCTTGCGAGATTTTATGTTTTAGAGTAAGTTTCAGTAGTGAGGGTTACGCCCGACCCTCTTCTCCATTGGCTGGCCTCCTAAATGCAGATGGCCCCATAAAGAAGATAAGGAACCTTTTACCCCAGCAGTAAGTCGGGGCGTCCAGTCTAAAAAGGACGGGGCTTAGAGACAAAGGGCTGTGTCATGGCGAGCGCTTGTCTCTCCAGTCTGTTGCCTCTCTTTTTGCCCCTCACCCACCCCCGGGCCTTTCTGTAATTTCCCTTGTTCTGAGGACGGCCTCCCCTCCCCCTTGATCTGTACAGTCCCAGTTTACATCTCTCCCCGTGTACACAGAGAATATTAATCGCCGTCACTGGTTGAGATGGAATAGCAAATGCACGGGTTGCTATGGAGATGCAGAGAGATGCTGAATTTACAGTAATGGCTTTTGCTTCGGCGCTTTCTCCTGTCCTCCGCCCTGTCCGCCCCACCCTCCACCAGCCGAATTCCGCCCAAAACCTCCCATTTCTTCCCGCGTCATATGCAGGGGTTATCCCCATCCATCGCCTGAAGAACGACTCCCCCGAACTGTAAGCTGGGGCCATATGCTTCGAGGACATCCTATTAATACTCAGCCTTCATTCCAGTACTGTGCGCTGAGAGGCTTCGGAGGCCGCCCGAGTCTGCCGGGGAGCCCGAGGGACAGCACGGGGAAATGCGTGCCCGGGCATCGGAGCCCACTGCGCGGCAGTGGGGGTGCCATACCCGGCCTGGGCAATGAATGAGCGAGGTTTAAACAGTGGGGGTGCCATGCCCAGCCTGGGCAGTGAATGAGTGAGGTTTAAGCAGTAGGGGTGCCATGCCCGGCCTGAGCAGTGAATGAGTCAGGTTTGCCCCACGTGACACCAGCGCAGAGCACAGCTTGAGTTTCATTACAAAGGCATCGTCTGAAAAGAAGGCCTGCACGAGGCGTGCATGCCACGCGCGCCTGAAAGAGGCATGCTGACTAGCTTCTCGCCGCCTTCAATGGTATGATGTATTGAATTGTAGCATTTGCAAAGCGCCTCATACCCCAGCATGACCTCAAAGCACTTTTGGTAGAACGAGTAGGAGGCCACTTTATTCGTTGGGAGCGATTGGTAGGCAGTGGCCTATGATGGAAGACTTCTGGTGTTATAAGAGGTTTAGAGGGGTGTTCCAAACGGGGTAAAAGTAGCTGCACAAATGTACGAGGGAAGTGAAGAGGAGTATGAGGGCTACATTCACATCCTGCGTCTACTTCCGAACTTGCTGCAAAGTAAACAACACCTGGGGGAAGTATACCGAGAGCGGGGTGATAATTGCCAACTCAGATAGGACACACCAAGAGCTGCGTGGTCTGTGGCTCTATGTATATGTGTGTGGCTGTGTGTGTGGCTGTGTGTGTGTGTGTGGCTCTGTGTGTGTGTGGCTCTCTGTGTATGTGGCTCTGTGTGTGTGTGGCCCTGTGTGTGTGTGGCTCTGTGTGTGTGTGTGTGGCTCTGTGTGTGTGTGTGGCTTTGTGTGTGTGTGTGGCTCTGTGTGTGGCTGTGTGTGTGTGTGTGTGTGTGTGTGTGGCTCTGTGTGTGTTTGTGTGTGTGGCTCTCTGTGTGTGTCTGTGCAAATGCAATAGGTCTCGCATTTGTGAGAGATTAAGCTATTGGCATTGTAAATGACAATGCCATTTATTTCTCTGTTTTCAAAACCAACACATAAATAAAAAATTTGTCATTTCCAATGCCAATAGCTCTAACTTTTGCAAAGGCGAGACCGTTGCATTGTAAATGCTTGTTTTTTTTGGCATTCTGTTTTTATTAACAAACGGTCAGGTCACTTCATTACAGATACAAATTGGCCCCAACAGCACATTTCTGAACATTAGATCGATGCATGTCATAGCACTCTTTACACAGCAAAAACATAATGATATGTTAGTTATGGCGATATTGGATTGTCAAGGGAGGGAAGAAGATGGGGTTCACAAATATTGCCACAATACACATTCCATCTACCCCAGAAAGCCATCCACTTTTGGGGTCAACAGCGTGCAACGTAAACAGTTTTTTCCCTAACCATACACTAGTCCATGTCCGCCTACCAGGGTGCCAGTGTCGGCGGAGCAGTTGCTCCCCATAGACGAGCAATGTTTTTTTGCCACCATTTGACCCAGAGTCGCCCATAGCTTGACCTTGCTGTTGAGGTCTGTGGGTTCTCACACGTTCAAAAGGCACCGCTTGTCTTCGGGCCTAATCACAACTTCCCAGACTGTACTCCTGCACTCGTGCACCTTCCTCCAATATTCCTGAATCAGCCCGCACTCCCATATAATATGCATAAAGGAGCCCTCTAGTCCACATTGTCTCCTGCATAGCCCGTCACTAGCCCTACCCATGTGTACCAGTCTAGGGCCAGAGACATAGAACCTGTGTAGAATTTTAAGTTGGACAAGTCGTAGTCTAGATGAAATTGTGACTTCCCGTGGAGAGGACACGGTCCCATTGCTGCCATTCTTCATCATCTAGTTCTAGCCCATCTCTCTCCCATTGCTCCCTCAAGGATACAAGCGGGTCCGGGGTATTGTTGATGAGTTTTTTATACTAGACGTGAGGGAGATGACCATGTCTGGCAGGTATCCATCAAGCAGTCTGTCCTCCAAGGGAGAGGATTCTGGTGGGGAAGTCCCTGCTGGAAGGTTAGTTTGGAGGGAGTGTTGGACTTGCATATATCTAAAATATTCCTTGTCCGCTAAGTTGCACCCCACCTGCCCCCCAGAGGTCCCTGATTTGTGACAGCCCAATAAGATCCCATTTGTCAAACCCTCTAGTCCTACCGAGGGAGCCCAGTTGTTCTGCATCCTATTATGGAGTAGCGAATATGAGCTTTTGGGTCCAACCTAGTCTACAGTTAACTATGTGCCAGAGTTGGACTGAGTGTTTTGTGGGCATCTTCCCTTTTTTAACCCCTGTTTTAAAGGGACATCTTGACAGAAGGCAATTGCTGAAGGGTTGTACTTGGTGCTCAATATTTGAATAGTATGGTGGATCAGCTCAAGGACATCAGAAGTACACTGACCCAGTTCCCACAATTGGTCACTGATAAGCCCTGTGTGCACCGGGGGCTTCACCAGAACACTGGCTGATAGGGATCATTAGAACATATGAGCACTTTAGAAATCCATATCCACCTCATTCAAGGGCACAATATGTAGTAGGATCTCTTAGTCTGTCTCTATAAACTCTCCTCTCACACCCATGTCTTGTAAGTATGTGACAAAGACTTGCCATCTCTCAAGGCAGAGCAGTTATAAAGCTGTGCAACAGTGGAATTAAACTGGATTCTGCAATCACTTAAAACACAGAATTCAATGGACCTTGATCAATGATTTGGATTTTATTGCACAAAACAACCTTAACTCAAATCAGAATGCATAAGCTTGCAGAGTTGCCTATTACCCATTATTGTCAGTACAACAGTGTATGTGCTGTGAAAATCTGCAGACATTTCAGAATTATTAAATTTTCCAAAAGATTATTGAAGATCAAATATTTTGTGCTCCTAGCTGCATGTTATGGGCGTTCTAGAACCTCAGACACTTACCACTTTTAAAACTTCAACTTCGGATTAAGGAGTTTGGTTTATCTTAGGAGTCCAATGCATTGCTAAATCATGATTTAGGGCCACCGAACATCCACAGTGAATTATATTTTGGTATTTTAATATTGCTCCTCAAAAACTTTTTACATAAATATGGACGCAACCTTGTGAACTTGGAAATGCACGTAAAAAGAAATCCATTTCAATAACAAGACATCACACGATCAAAATCTGCTCAAAAACGTTAAACTTCACAGTGAGTTTCTTTGAATTAACATATAGTGTGTGCTTTTCTTTGACTAACTGTACTGAAGATGTGAATTTACCAACAGAAATGGTGCTTCAAAAGCAGAAAAGTAGAAGAGAAGCAGGCAACAAATTTCCTCACACTTACTGTTATTATCAATGATCATCTGATCTGCGTGTCAAATATACCACCAGATCTGGGAAAATACTAGAATCTGTTCACTGTATATGACAAATCGTGATGTAAGTCGTGATGTTATTTATAATCCTTATTATTCAACAGCAAAACAAGTGAAAGGTTGTTTTGGCTCAATATGAAGAAGCCTGCTGTGGGTATCTTTGAAAATGTTCAATGAGGTTAGAATGGCCGTCATGCGCGACTGCTTTAAGGATTGTGCATGTTCTTAAAGTGCATGTGAGTTGTTGGCTGAGACATTTCAGGGTCTCCTTATGATAACTTAAAATCACATATTTGACCAGCTCTTGTCTTCTTGTTGATTGTTAGCCTTGTCGTCTCATTGGTAGGAGGCTACATGCTGGGAACAGCAAAGTTCTAATAAGAAAGGTCCAGATGTTGGAAGGCAGAAAAGTGGTGATGTTCCAGTGTATGAGGTGATGGAAGCTGCACATTTTAACAAACTGGCAACATTGACTGCTGAAAGAGACTTTACTCTGTTTTTCATACTCATATGATACATTTGCAGAGTTTCTTCAAGAAGGGCTCAATGGAAGGGAGAAGGTCCCCACAACTGTATCTTTGAATTGTTGAGTTTTCGACCTAGCCCGCTGTGCTTCACTCAGGAGTGGACAGCTTATAGATAACTGACAAAAATGGTCCTTGCCTCCTTCTCGAGATTTATCACAGCTGGGTGTCATCAGCATACTTCTGGTCGATAACATTGAAGTGTCAGATGTTTAACTACAAGGGGAGAAGGTAGAGGAGGAGGAGGAAAAATGAAAGGCAGAATCTCTATGGAACTCAAGTGAACAGCTTAAGGCTGGGGTACAAAAATACATTTATTTTTATTTATTCTGAGCACGTGGACACGAAGAGGGTCCTTCCTGAAACACAAACAGTTTCCCTAAGGTGCCACAGGAACACTAAATATACACTGGTGTAGACCGAGGCAAATATAACAAGAAGGATCGGTACAGAAGGGAGACCCCAAACCATCCCTTACCGGTTATATCCCCAGTTATTCACCAGGGGTTTTTCATTCACATGTTCAGGGTGAAAGCTGGATGAATCTGCATCAAAGACAGGCCTCAACAAATTCAATTCCTTCTATCGTTTTCCACAATATAAAAAATGTGTTATAGTTCTGAAGTTTTCTACTTTGTGTGTGTAAAAGATTAGCTGTTTATGCGCAGGCTACCTGTCTGTTTATGATAGTTTAGGGCCCTTCGTATTAATCAAGCAGATCTCAAACAGAGAACTAAGCAATTACCTAGACAATCACCAATAATGAAATGACTATTGAAAGGTAAGTATCCCCACAATATGAAACAATTAAAATGTTGTGGCCTCTTATTTAATTCACCGATTTTACAAACCCAGTAGTTTGACATCACATAGATTTATCTATTGCACAGGACTGTCATGGCCTTACTTATTGTTAGCATATTTCTTCTGATTGGCAATGGGACTAGAGCCCTTCTATCTGCAGCAATTGTCCAAAAACTCAATACTCTACTAAGAAACACATTAAAGATCTGGTTGTACTTAAAATCTCCTCTCGTTCAGCTTGCTTTGTTGGTCCCGTCAAGCTCATTTCAGACATGAATTGGAGCCTTACTAGATCATCTTAACATTTGATTAACATACATATCTAGTCAGTTCCAAGAAAATGCTTTGCAGGTTTACATATATTTCACTTTGAATAATTTTGTTAACCTCGACAACACAAGGTACGCTCATGTCTTTAAACTAAGTTTCTTTGTCACGGGTTAGCCAGGCTATTAACAAAAAAACTGAAAAAACATGAGCCAAGATCATGACATTTATTATTATTTTTTAACATTTTGTCACAATGATTTCTCTATTTGCAAGCAGTTGTGTGATATATGACAAACACAGAGGCTAAAACACAAGGTACTGTAGGAGCTTTTCAGAGTCTAGCTCCGCAGCAATGACCTCTTTCTTTATTAAACAGGAATGGATAATCCTTTACACGTTTGAAACTAATATTACCCATTTAGGCGCAGTCCATGAGATGGTGCTAAGAACAAAGACAAGACTTTGAGCACAGTTCATTAGAACACGCAATTAAAAAGTAACAGTGCAGCTCACAAAATTATGTGTTTTCAGCGGCCTTTGACTGAGTTGTCATCTCTCTTCACTGGGAAAAGGAACCCAGAGTATTATTGAGCAGAGTTTTATATATGTGACGTAAACTCATGTCCTACATCAATATAATAGTGCCAGGTGCATAATATGTATCTAAAGAATCAAAAATATCTGGAGATAAGGCTCACCACGACAATTCACAAAATAGCATATGCTTCAAGTCTAATGCCTCTGACCTAAACACCACTAAGATTTGGTCTGTTTTTTTAAATGGGGCCTTTGAGGGAGTAGCCAGTTACTTTAGGGGTGTTGGATGTCACAAAATAAATCATTAATGGTAAGAGAAAGCCCAGTTTGACACTGGAAACTTTAGTAAGCCAATTATACATCACTATTAATTCAATATCTTCACGTCTCTTAATGACAAAGTCAGACATTATTTTAGACAAGAACAGAGAGTAAATTAGACCACTTTCTTTTCAAATGCAATTGTAATAGTCACTGAGATTTGATTGACGGTTCGGGTTAGGGGCCCAGATGAAGGGGGGTGATGGAGGATTCCCGGATTCCATTGTTTTCTATGACAGAGAACCAGAGAAAACCCGTGCAACATTGTAAGGAAGAGTTAGCACACAAAGAAAAATACAGTGTGTAGATTCAACACAGAAACCTTACCATAGAGAATGACATTAATGTAGGAGAAATATCTGCTCTTTATGGACTCTATAATCCAAGTACTTCCTACACTAGCAGTTGATGGACGCAGCATTAATGCAATCAAGTCCAGTATGATCAGACCACCATGGAAAATGCCCATCTACGTTCATCTCGAATATCTAAGTGCTAAACAGAGCTGGGGATTGAAACCATTCCCAAATGCTAGTAAATGTTTACATTTATATGCCTTTATATTTATCCAGTTCGCTGCAGTTTTGGTTTGTCCTCTCTCGTCAACAAGTGCCGTTTTTTTCCTGTAGACCATTTTGTTGGAAGTGGTGAGGTTTCATTATCGTTGGCCTCCAGTGGGAGCAAGTGCATATTCGTTGGGGACTCAGTGGTGTCTAGGTTACAGTGCAACTCGTCTTTATGTAGGTGCACCTCCACAATTTCCATGGATTCTAGTTTATTTGGCAAGGTTCTTTCTTCTGCTACCATGAAGGTGTTTACCTCGTTTGCTCCTATGTCCATCTGTCTTGAACTCAAGACATCTTGTGTAGTCAACAGTTCCCCCTGCACTGTGAGCTTCATGCTTTCCTTGCAACCATTTTCAGAGGGACTAGAATGGCTATTCTGTGCGGCACTTGGCGCAGGAGAAGAAGTTAGGTACTGGCAATAATGAGATTTGCCATTCAGAACATGCCCCTCATCATGGGCAAATTCCTTCCTTAAAGCCGTCATCTGTGTCTGAAGAAGTTCACGGTGTTGAAATTCCATAGTCTGCACCTGCCAATAAACATATCGCATGGATATCAAACAACACAACTTCATAAACAAGGCTTTCCCTTTTTCTTTGTAACCTGCAGACTACATAACAGCAAAACTTCACAGACTGACTTCGGTTCCTAAAACCCCCCACCCTCCCTGGAAGGTATTGCTTCTAGGCAACAGTGAAAAAAGGGCTGTGTACTTTTTGAATGTAAAGAACCATGCAAAACTAACTTCTTTCTGAAAGGGATCATGCAAACAAAATAACGCAACTAGAGTATGGCCAACAGGAAAGATCCATGGTTGCAGTCATGCCTATATCCAGCCTGATATGTCAAAAGAGTCAACATAAAAAACTGAAAGAGGTATCCTCTGGGGATATATACACTTAAGACACACACACACCTCTACACACACGGAAGGAGGGTGTATAAAGACACTGGTACCTATTTACCGCTGAGAAGGCGGTCTACATGTACCACCAGGGATAATGGTCGATATCTGCTGTTGGCAAGAATGCTTATACCTACTCTTTCAAGGCGGGACTGAGGGCCAGATGTACAATGCATTTTATCAGTCACATCATCCCTATCAAGAGCAACATCCAGTGAAAATCCTCTAAAAAGGCCAGCTGGTACACCCAAGAACTCAGAACAGCAAAACAAGACAGCAAACAGATGGAGAGGAGATGGCGCACCAACGAGGACACCTGCGGCAGGGCAGCCTTCAAGACCTCCCTCAACTTCTGAGACCACCTGCTGAGGGCAACAAAGAAGACAGCATTTGCAGTATGCATTTAAACCAGCTCTAGCAACACCAAGGAACTTTTCAACATTGTTAAGGAATTCTCCAACCCGGCTTCCAGCGAAAACAACATCACACCCTCACAGGAGCTGTGTGACAATCTCGCCCACCGCTTCCACGACAAGATTGCAATAGTTTACAGAAACTTCAATCCCCAAACCACACTTACAGGCTTCCTCTAAAAATGCACCACCACCATAACAGACACAAAACACACACTGGAATATTCTCTCCACCCAGGACACCACCTTCACCATGAAATCTATCAACTCCAGAGTTCCCACAGACCCATGCACGTACCACATCTTCAAACTTCAGCCTGAAACTCACCACCCTACTCAACACCTCTATCATTTCTATCACTACCACAACATTTACCAATGCCTGAAAACACACAAAAGTCAGACCACTACTCAAAAAACCCTCCGCCAACCCCAGCAAACTCAAACACTACTGGCTGATCTTCCTGCTCTGCTGTGCACCAAAGGTACCTGAAAAGATCATCAACAATCAATTTGTGACACACCTGGAGCAGAACTAGTTACTCAATGTATCCCAATCCGGTGTCCATAGCAATCTCAAAACCAAAACCGAGCTGATCGCAGCCACTGATGACATCCAAACCCTCCTCCACCGAGAAGAAATAGCAGCTTTGATCCACTTCAACCTCTCAGCAGCCTTCGACACCATATCCCACCATACACTGATCGAAAAACCCCACCACATCGGCATCCAAGGGGACGCGCTCATATCGATCACCTCCTTCCTCACTCCTCACGGGAAGAACCCAGAGGATCCACCTCCCACCTTTCACCTCTGAACCCAAGAAGATCACCTGTGGTGTCCCCTAGGGCTCATCCCTAAGCACCACGCTCTTCAATGCATATATGCCCACATTGGCCAACATCACCAGATTCCACAGTCTCAATATAATTTTCTATGCAGACAACACCCAACTCATCCTCTCACTCCCCGACGACCCGGCCACCACCAGAACTAACTTCCACAGTTGCATGACAAATGTCGCCAACTGGATAAAGAACAACTGCCTGCAGCTGAACACAGACAAGACGGAAGTACTAATCTTTGGCAACAGCAGCAACACATGGAACAACTCCTGGTGGCCATCAGACCTAGGACCCGCACCCACTCCCTCCAACCATGCCAGAAACCTCAGAATCATCGACAACAAGCTCACCATGAAAGCACAGATCCTTTGCCTGCATCCTCACTGTACGCATGCTACGCAAGATCTTTAAGTGACTACCCCTACACACTAGATACATCGTGACACAAGCTCCCATCACCAGCTGACTGGACTACAATGCCCTTTATGTAGGAAATGCCACAACCTCCTACAGAGACTTCAGACCATACAGAATGCCGCTGCTAGACTCATCCTCTGCCTTCCCCAATGAACCCACATTAGAAAACTCCACTGGCTCCCTGTAAAGAAGAGATGCCAATTCAAGCTGGTGACCGACGCACACAAGGACCTGACTACATTAGCCACTGCCTGAATTTCCACCAACCGTCATTTGCCCATGCTCCCAGCATCTACCGAAGCAGAAGTGGAGGACGCTCCTTCTCCCACATCGCAGCAAAAACCTGGAACAGCTTCCCCGCACACCTCCAGACCATCACCTCATTTCCGGAATTTCGAATGGCCTTCAAGACCTGGCTGTTCGAATTAGCTTCCGAGACCTGCAAGCGTCTGGGTACCCTATCGGGTGAATAGCTGAGCTTTATAAATCCTGATTGATTGATTGAGGACTGCAGAAAGTTTTCTTAGGCAATATAAATGTTAGAAATTTTGCTAAACCCATGCCGTAGCTGAACATTGGATTATTGTAACATCTAACCACATCTACGTCTATTGGATGAGAATCAAAATCATCAGATGGAGAATAATCCTGAAATTCATCTTTATATTCATAATGCTCCACTCCTTCATCCTATTCTCCAGCGTTATGTCTAGGGTGAACACCCAATGGGGTATGGGTTATGGCAGAACTGGGGTGGCAGAGTGGGCTAAAGAACGGTGATGGATTAAACCCAGATCAGTTGACTGGGGGTGAGTGCTTGCATTGTCAACGCTCCGTCCATCATTTCCTTTGGTTTTTCTGTATGAGTTATGGCAGGCATGAGATTAAGGTTATACTGTGATTCCTCCGCTTTCTTTGATTCCTGCTTTCTACATAGATAACAATTCACAATGTCCTTGAAGAATATCCTTTGTTCCCAAGTCCTCCCTGAAAAAGTCTTAGCGTTTTGGACGAACTTCCTACATTCAGTAAAACTCTCTCTGGTGAGTACTCTATCCAACTGCAGATTCCTCACCTTTAGAATATTCCCAGGCACCAGACTGGATTCAGGTCAGCAATGTTCCACACAGACCTGTAACTGCTTCCGAATGGTGACTTCATACCACTCCAGAAGCGATGGAGCGGAGCTGCATTTAAGAGCGCAGACGTTTGTTTCTTAATCTTCACTCTTCTGCGCTCTCAGACACGGAGCACTTCAAACAAATTGAAGGTGACAAGTGTGCCAACATCTAACTCGGAACCTTACTGAACAAGTTACTTACCTTGGATAACAATATTTCTGGTACACACTCTATCTGACCGCAGATTCATCACTGTTTGAAGATTACTCCCATGCATTACACTGAATCCAGAAAATCTTAAGCAGAACCTATTTGTGCTGGCAGGTGGTCATTTCATACTGAAAGTGACATGTGTGGGCCTATTATTGGCACCACCCATCAGCTGCTTTCTGACTCAAATGCACCTGTAGACGAAGAGCCAAAATCAGATTGGTAGTGACCAGTGTGCAGGAATATAACTTGGGACCTTTTAAGGTGGGAAAGAGTCCAGTTCACAGAATGGGTAGGATGGGATCGTTGGTGAGGAATCTGTGGTTAGATAGAGTCTCTACCAGAAAGAGCATTACCGAGAGTATCTTATTCTTTTGATAAAACTTCTAACTGCATATTCTAGACCTTTTAAACAGATAGCAAAGCAGTACCTCCAAGTTGGTTGGTCCATGAACTGGCTCAAACCAAAAGGTATTGTGGGACCGAGTGGGCAAAGTGGCTGTCTCGACAAACCTGACTGTCCAAACAGCAGTGCTTTGTGAACGTATGGAAGGACACCCACGTAGCCACCTAGCAAATATCCAGGACAGGCAGTCCACATTTCAATGCAGTGGTAGTGGCCTTGGCTTTGGTTGAATGAGCCTGCAACCCTTCCACATGCTGCTTTTTAGCCAATGCATAGCAGACCTTAATGAAGAGCATGATCCAGTGAGAGATTGCCCTCTTTTGCACTGCCTTGCCTTTCTTTGCCCCAATGAATCAAATAAAGAGCTAATTGTGCACTCAGTGTTCTCTGGTACCATTGATGTAACCGCTGAGAGCCATTTTTGGATCCAGCCGATGTCATCTCTCCTCCTCCTTATAGTGGTGAAGTAGAGAAAAGAATGTCAGGAAGGTGATGGTTTGCCTGACATGAAAAGGAGTCACCAACTTTGGCAAAAAGGAGACACTCATCCTAAGAACCAGCCTTTCTGGGTGGAAAATGGGTAGGGTTACCAGAAAGGGCCTCTGTGCTGATTTTAGGGCTACCAGAAACGCTATCTTGAGGGTAAGAAATCTGAGGGGATAGCTGTCCATAGGCTCGAAACGGAGAACACATTAGTGTTAAAAGTTAGATTGAGAATGTCAACATTATCGGCACCATCTTGCTCTCCTTGGGCCCATTCGTGCACGTAAGCGGCAGCCATTTCGAGCACCATGGCCTCCTTGCCCCTCGCTGATAGCCAGCGCGTCTCTCTCTCTCTCTCTCTCTCTCAACCTCGCAAGCATTCCCCCGCACGCTGACAACCCCCCGCTCTCACATGCCCTGAGTCATAAACCCCTCTTCAGCGCGACTCTGCCTCAGAACCCCATCCTGTTCCCAGCGCGACACCTCCCTTCATTCCTTTCATGGTCCCAGGCCCTTTGATACAAGCCCCCTTTCCTGTGTGCCCGTTTGTCTTCCTCTTTCCCAGGCCGACACCTAGCTCTGCCGATACTGTTTATTGCCCCTCCCCGTACAGTAGAAAGCTTCCCTCATCAAAGGACCCCCGAGTTGATCAAAGCCCCCACCCTAAGGGATCCGATCAAACCCCCACATTCCATGAATCGGCGAATGTCCAGCTGCGCGATAATCATCACCTGTTGTGACCGGGGTGGGGACTTCAACTGTAAATGTGTGTGGGAACGGGCCTGTAGGGGAGATTCAGAGGATGTCCTTTCATACTTCAAAGCATTACAAGACTGTGTTACCTGCAATAAAATTCATTTAACTGTGTATAAGAGGCCAGGCCTCTGAGATGCGGTTAGAGCACCTCGTGACGATACTTGCTGTCCGAACTGACGTGTTCTCCTCCGGAGAGATTCTGAATAAAAACCCTTGTTTCCTGCCTTCCAGTCTCCAACGCCCGCCTCTTCATTGATTAATATCTTGTGGGTTTAGGAGGCGACACCGCCGGGCAATACTTAAGGATCTTCTAATCTGGTTGGTAGCCTGACCTTTTACAATTGGCGTCCCAAACGTGGGGCCCATCAGTGACTCATGGATCCAGAGGGAGAGGTCCTGACGACAGAGTGAACGACTGCAACGATCGGGAGCGCGCCTCTCCGATAGACCCTCGTCTGACAGCCGATCATCCGAACTTCACTGGTTCCGAACAGACCTCTCTCTCGAGTGATCTACGGTCCTGACTGGGAACCATCAGGAGTGCCGCGAGGAATACGAGGAAAAGAGGACGATCGGGCGCTGGATTCGGAAGACAAGAAACTGTCCATGCGGTCCGGGTAAGGTCGTGTAAACACGACGAATTGCGAAATGGTTATTTGAATTGTCCAGAAAATACTAGTATTACTCTTTGTTAATTTATTTGGAGATCCTCTGTCTGCAAACGGAGAAACAACAGGCTCTCCCTTTGTAAACAGTGGAGGATAGGTAATGCAACTGTCGTGTCTATCTTTCTCCCCCACTGATTAATTACTTGAAACTGAACTATTGTTCACAGACTGTCTTCTGGAGATTCTCTGTCTGCAAACAGGAAAGAGCCCCTCCCCCCCCCTTTTTACAGATAGTGAAAGGGTAGGTAACGCAGACCTTTGCGAGCCTACTTATTCTCCCCACTGAATTGTTTTTTTATTTTTTTGATATTGGTTCATGAGGTATTCACTGCCTGCAAACAACGTAGAATAGAAATATTCTGTCCAGTCTTTGCACGCAGTGATAAGATAGGCAGTGCTGACTTTTTGTCCCTCGTTGCGAGCCGTCATGTCTGTCTTCTCCCCACTGATCGGTAGCCTGTTTAGCCCGGACCGCTTATTAGAGATGAACCATCCGGCTCCACCGGAAGGCACCCCTAATAAGGACATGTTCATGAAGCATGGATTGATCGCTATAGCCTATAACAAACTGTGGCATAAATATACGAAAAAGAATGGAGAAAGTCAGTGGCCACTGATAGGATCCTTCGATGATGACAAAATAAACGCGCTAGAAACAGCCCTAGGTAAAAATAAGACAACGCCCACTATGCTTGATAGTTTCGGCATGTGGCGCAAAGAAACTGAACAACATAAAAGGAAAATTGAGAGCAGGTTGGAAAAAGAGCTGCGAAAAGCAGCCCACCTAGCTGCTCAGAAGCTAGAAGGAGAGATAAAGGAAAGAGAGAAAGCCAAACAGAAACTAGAAATGGAAACATCAAGCCAGTGCCCGGTTAGAACGCCCTCCATGCTCTACCCTGATTTATCCTCGAGACAAAAACGAGCGAGCGATGATCTGCTGTTAGGCCCTCCGGCCATCTACATGCCCCCTCCATATGCCCCTTCCCAACCCTTAGCACAACACCCACCACCCCCAGGTGCAAATGAGGGTAGTGCCACAGCTTCGGCCCCCATGGTCTCTGTGCCGGCCGAACCCCTTGTACCAAATACTCCGCAAACAACAACGTTGGGCGACCCTGAGACCCGAGGGGCCGGTTCCGCAAGAATAAACAGACTAAGGAAAGATGAGCGAACAGGGATCGATAAGATAGCAAGGACACTGGTAGAAAGGAAGGAAGGCGAAGAGTACATCACGGATATGTTTAAATCATATACGGGGAGTCACAGACGGCACTTTACTGTACGACTGTGTTACCATGTCTTGAACGCATACGAGGACCGATATCGAGACAAAGGTCCCGAGAGCCTAACGACTCTGTACCGGAAGGTCGATATCGGGGATGAGGGCGAGTGTGATGTGACGGACCTCCTTACGCGCACGCTTGAGGTTTTCCGCCACCTCACTGAACGAGAATCGGGAACTAAACCCACGACATCCGTGGCGACCGAACCACAAACTGAGCAACCTAGCACCATGATGCCAATACGAGAGGCTGCCCCTTACTGGGTTCCTCCACGAGGTGCAGGGACTCACGATGATGCAAACCACCAAGATGCAAAAGGAAGAGTAGTGTACAACTGGGTCTACCAGCCATGGGACCGACAAGAGATTCTGACATTCCGAAAATCTCTGCCTGACCTACGTAAAAACCCCACTGCCTTCTATACTGAATTGGGTACAGCCCTAGGTTCAACGATTATGACCCTGGCTGACATCGACTTGTTTTTTGGGTTATGTCTACCAGCTGATGTGTGGAAGCAAATCCGGAAAGTCGACCACCTTGAGCTGCTCGGACATACCTGGACACAACTCGAGGAAATTAACAAACAACGGGGACCGGGACAAAAGCCTTTGAAATCCATTTTAGACCTCCCGGATAAAATCGTACAGAAATTAAAAACCCTGATTCCAGAAAAGAAAGTGGACTGGTCGATAGTAACGGCCTGTCGCCAGAAACCCCAGGAGGATGCATCGGAATACTTCTCCCGGTTCGAAACGGTGTTCTCCGATTACAGCGGCCAGGACATGACCACCGCAACCGGACACCATCTGTTTGTCCAGAATTATGTTAAGGGTCTGTCATCCGAGGTCTCCCAGAAACTGCAGGCTAGCGAGAGTAGTTGGGCAGCCTCCAAACCTACGGCTATCCTCCAGATGGCCCAATATTATGAACATCAGAAAAATGAAAACGATAGGGCAACCGAGAGAAAGAAGAAGGATTTGAAAGAAAGGGTGATGATAGCCCAGCTGCAAGGGGTGACTATAGGACGAGACCAATACCGGGGAAACTATCAGACGAACGCCCCTAAATCCCAAGACCGTACTTCGACTCCCCACAGTGGACGTACAGACATTAGAGAGGACCAGTGTGCTTTCTGTAAAGGGACTGGCCATTGGAAATCCCAGTGCCCAGTTCTTCTGGACATGGTCAGAAACAAAGACCCCAAGGACATAGCAAATGGGCCGAGAAATAAGGGACAACAGCGAGGGCCCCCAAATGACACGACTAACGACAGATCAGGTAGACCAAATACATTTGATCGACCCAGGCAGAACCAATACCAGCAATCTGACTATGATGACACCCACAACTTTGCATAGGACTGCCAAGGGCAAGGGAGGGATCCAGTCGAGCTCTATGTTGACCAGCAAGGCCCTTACGTCACTGCTAAGGTCCTGGGTACCAAGTCTCCATTTCTGGTAGACACTGGCGCAACACGTAGTGCGTTATCTAAACGACTGATTCCGGGGGCACCCTTGTCTGGCTCACTTATAACATCGACAGGTTTCGATGGAACGCCCTCCACTAACCCTTTGTCCGCCCCGATCCTCTTTGACGTAGAAAACAACACCACTGACACCACGTTTTTGCTTTCCTCCAATAGCCCTGACGCCATTATGGGACTTGACCTATTGAAACACTTCCGAGCGACGATTAGATGTTCTCAAGACGGAGTTCGAGTTTTTCTTTACGACAACCCTGTCCTGCTTAGACATTGCCCTCCTCCCCGACGCATGTTTTCCATCACCGACACTGACACATCCCTACTTGACACTCTGCCTCCATACCTATGGGCCAAGACGGATTCGGACGTAGGGCGCATGTTGATCGACCCAGTGCACATTACTGTCCGACCAGACGCAACTCTCCCAAAACTTCCACAATATCGGATATCGCCCGAGGGCGAGAAGGCATTGGTAAAAATTATTCAGTCGCTAGTCGACGCCGCAGTGGTGGAGGAAGTAGTTAGCAACGTTTGCAACAGCCCTATCTTGCCCATCATCAAGAAACAGGGAGAGGGAGATGAGAAAGCATACCGTTTTATCATTGACCTTCGAGAGATCAACAAAGTGGTGGTACCCCAGTACCCTGTGGTCTCGGACATCACCACCATCCTGACTTTGATTCCTTCTACTGCCACCACCTTCACTGTCATTGACCTCAAAAATGCATTCTTTTCCATCCCCATCCACCCAGACAGCCGATACCTCTTCGGCTTCACCCTAAAAAACCGCTCATATAGGTTCTGCCGAGCACCCCAGGGCTACACAGAAAGCCCTAGCATCTACAGCCAGGCCCTCAAGAGACAACTAGATCAAGCCCAGTTACCCGACAGAGTGGCGTTAGTGCAATATGTCGATGACATCCTCTTAGCGGCCGACACCACTCCATTAGCAGTCACAGCCACCATTCAACTCCTGCACTTCCTTGCGGAAAATGGCCACAAGGTCTCCAAGAAGAAGTTGCAATTCTGCCAACCCCAGGTCACTTACCTAGGCCACCTTTTGTCCAAAGAAGGAAGAAAACTCACTCCTGATCGAATCCAAACCATTCTAGATACTCCTGTCCCTAAGACCCAGAAGCAGGTTCGCTCCCTATTAGGCCTCACCTCCTTCTGCCGACAGTGGTTACCAAACTTTAGCCTCGTTGTGAAACCACTGCTTTCTCTGCTAGGTAAAGACGTCCCTTTCCCACTCCCTTGGACCCTTGAGTGTCAAACCTCCTTCACAGAACTACGAGATGCCCTTTGTTCAGCCCCCGTCCTAGGTACCCCTGATTACAAAAAGCCCTTCTCCCTTTACACTCACGAAAGGGAGGGGTGCGCTTTATCTGTCCTGACCCAGGCCATTGGCCCTAAGCAACGACCGTGCGCTTACTTCTCTGCCACTCTTGACCCTGTAGCCAGAGCCTTGCCTGCCTGCCTTCGAGCCGTAGCTGCTGCTGCGATCTCTATCCGACAGAGTGAGGGGATCGTACTCTCGAATTCCCTCACGGTACTGGTACCCCATGCAGTCGACACCCTCCTGAACCAAACCAAAACGCAACATCTGACGAGTGCACGACTGACTGGATACGAACTGACTTTGCTTGCACCCCATATCGCCCTGAAAAGATGCACCACACTGAACCCGGCAACCTTGTTACCCTTGCCAGAGAACGATCCCAACGTGCACCCTGTACATGACTGCGTGACTCTTACGGACGAACAGACTAGAAGTAGGGTTGACCTTAGAGACACTGCTGACCCTGACCCTGACGGAGAGCTGTGGGTGGACGGTTCTTGCATCAAACTCCCCGATGGCACCACTTCCGCTGCCTATGCAGTCACCACGGCCCGAACTGTAGTTGAGACAGCCCGTATCACGCAACGATCTGCCCAGGCGGCGGAACTGATTGCCCTGACCCGAGCCTGCATCCTGGCAACAGGAACTACGGCGAACATTTACACCGACAGCCAGTATGCCTTTGGGGTGGTTCACCACTTTGGGCTCCTTTGGAGGGAAAGGGGATTCTTGACCTCACACGGCACCCCCATTTTGCACGGGGATCTAGTCTCCGCCTTGATCGAGGCCGTCCTTCTCCCCAACAAGCTTGCAGTCGTCAAATGCCAGGCACACAAAAAGGTGACAGACATCATTGGGCAGGGAAATGCGCTAGCCGACATCACTGCCCGAACGACAGCTGAAAATAGGACGACAACACATATGTACGTGACCAGGTCACAAGCAGAAAAATGGACTGACGCTAGAGACACTATTAGGGACATTCAAACGGCTAGCACACAACACGAGTTGACTGAATGGACACGGGTGGGATTAAAAGACGATGAAGGCTGCTGGCGGACAAGAGACACAAACAAATGGTTGCTACCTGATTCATACCTGATTCCCATACTGGCTATGGCACACTCCCCTGCCCACATAGGATCAGCCCCCATGATTGAACTTGTCTCCAGAGTTTGGCACAATGATAAAATCACAGATTCCGCCAAACGTCTGGTCCAACAATGCTTGATATGCCTGCAACACAACCCCGGGAAAGGAACTGTAGTGCCCCGGGGTGGATTTGGGGTCCCAAACCACCCATTTGAGGTCCTGCAAATGGACTACATCCAGCTAGACAGGTGCCAAGGCCTGAAATATGTACTTGTCGTGGTGTGCGCCTTTAGCAAATGGGTGGAAGCATACCCAACCCGTGACAACACTGCTATGGCCACTGCAAAAGTACTGTTAAAGGAGTTTTTCCCCCGTTACGGCCTTTGTCGTATTTTATGGAGCGATAACGGCCCCCACTTCATAGCCGAAGTCATCCAGTTCATCTTAAAGGGGTTGGGCATCAAGCAGAAATTCCACGCAGTCTTCCACCCCCAGTCTGCTGGACTAGTTGAGCGACACAATGCCACTCTAAAGCTTAAACTGGCCAAGATAGTGGCTACCACGGGTCTGAAATGGCCAGACGCCCTCCCATTGGCATTGCTATCAATGCGCTCCACCCCCACCAGACATCACTTAACACCCTATGAAGTTGTTTTCGGTCGACCCATGAGTATCTGGTCTGCACCGAAACCAACTTCCATTCATGACGTCCCGGACGTCCTAATGTCTGATTATCTGTATAAATTGACTGAAACTCTGTCTGTCATTCATCAGCAGGTGCAGCAGGCCATCCCCGATGCTTCCAGGGGTCCGGGTCACGCCATCCAACCCGGGGATTTCGTGCTGATCCGAAACTTTCAGCGGACGAAAAGTTTGGAACCCCGGTGGACGGGCCCCTGGCAAGTGTTAATCACCACCCGGACGGCTCTTCGTGTGGAGGGGAAAAGGCATTGGCTGCACGCGCACCACTGTAAGAAGGTCTCCCCGACCCTGGCCATGGCAGAAAACATCGGCGACCAAGAAGAGCTCCTGAACAAGGACCGACCGTCACTAACCTGCTATCCTGATACCGAAGCCCTTGAACTTTCCAAATTCTCTGATCCCACTGTGCCATCCAGAGAAGGGTATTTCCTGCGTCGAAAGGAGGGAGCTTCGGCTAAGTAGACCACAAACTAAGTTAAATCTCAAAACGGTGACCCAAAGCAATCAAGGGTTGCCTGGAGAGAAGCTAAACTAAGTCTGTGGTTCTGCCCACTACCGAGCACCTTGAAAATGAAGATGATGGAAGCGCCAGATAAGAAGATGATGGAAGCGCCAAATAAGAAGATGATGGGGACAACAGGAAATACCCACTACAGAAACCCAAGAACAGACAGACTCCACAGCTCAAAGACAATTGCACTCTTCATCGCAATCCTTTTTTGCTTTCTCCTCATGACCACACTCTGGATCGTGGAAGAAAATGCACCTGCTCATGAGACATTCCTGACCACTGCTCAGCCTATCACCACGAAGGAACATTATCTGATTTCGCTCTCTCCCCAACTCAGAGAGAGACGAAAGGAGTTTTGGAATAACTCTTTCGTACAGCTCCTTCACCAACACAATCTCGCCACCAATGCCACCAACTGTTGGATCTGTGGGTTGCTACCCCACGCCGCTGGACACTCGATACCATTCATCCCCTCACCCTTCTCGGTTCATGGCTCCTGCCTTGCTTGGCTGATCCTCCTGCAAGAAAGCTATAAGGACAATGCCACCTCCAGCAAACCCGTAACGCCTTTCTCCCACGGGGTCCGGCGAAACAAAACAAAGACACACTTCTGCCCACAGACCTCCAACGACTCCATCCACATGGACATCCCTGCTAAAGAACGAATTGAAATGCAGGTGTTCAACAATCCAACCAGACCCACCTTCTCCTACCTGCGGAAACGAACGGCTGCCACTCTGACTGTGGCCCTATCAGTCATCAACGTCACAGGCCACATGTGCATAGAAGGACATGGGACACAGCTGGTGGGCCGCAGCGCATGCCGATTTACCCGAACTTTGGACACTGCGGATCCACCTTCCTTTGTGTCGTCCCCAAACATGTATTTCGTCTGCGGCACAAAGGCCTACACCTGGCTCCCCAAAGGCTGGGGGGGCACTTGTTTCATCTCCTTCGTCCTTCCTCCGACTTATGTGGCCCCAGCGAATCATCATAGGCAAAAACGAGCCAAGGACATCGAGCAAGCCGACTCAACAGGAGCACAGTTCCTCGATGCTATGAAGGGACTTGTTCCTCTTTGGGGCCCGATGGCAAACAGCCGGGCCATCCGACATTTGACTCAGGCAGTTGAGACAACAATGAATATCACAGCTGGTATCTTTGCCAACAACACCGCCGAACTCCAAGCGGTCCGCTTGGTGGCCCTACAGAACCGCCTTGTCCTAGATGTGGTTCTTGCGGACCGTGGTGGAGCATGCCGCATTATTGGGTCCAGCTGCTGTACATACATACCGGACAACTCGCCCTCAGTGTACAAAGCCATCGAACATCTTCACAGACTCTCTTCGGAAGTTCACCAGGAACAGGAAGAATGGTCGCTTGGTGGTTGGTTCTGGAACACTGTTAAGAACTGGGGCTGGAGACTGTTCACCATTATCCTGATTCCTATAGTTGTAATATGCGGTCTATGCTTAGGAATCCAATGTCTGCCACCCCTGTGTTCATTATGTGCACAATGTATTTGCCCTAAGACTGTGGACTTTGGAAACGAACGCATGGGAGCATTATATGATGCCGAGGTTGGGAATTTGATGAAGATTGACATTGAGTAGGCAAGTTGGCTAGATATGTTGAAAAGGGAGGACTGTTAAAAGTTAGATTGAGAATGTCAACATTATCGGCACCATCTTGCTCTCCTTGGGCCCATTCGTGCACGTAAGCGGCAGCCATTTCGAGCACCATGGCCTCCTTGCCCCTCGCTGATAGCCAGCGCGTCTCTCTCTCTCTCTCTCTCAACCTCGCAAGCATTCCCCCGCACGCTGACAACCCCCCGCTCTCACATGCCCTGAGTGATAAACCCCTCTTCAGCGCGACTCTGCCTCAGAACCCCATCCTGTTCCCAGCGCGACACCTCCCTTCATTCCTTTCATGGTCCCAGGCCCTTTGATACAAACCCCCTTTCCTGTGTGCCCGTTTGTCTTCCTCTTTCCCAGGCCGACACCTAGCTCTCCGATACTGTTTATTGCCCCTCCCCGTACAGTAGAAAGCTTGCCTCATCAAAGGACCCCCGAGTTGATCAAAGCCCCCACCCTAAGGGATCCGATCAAACCCCCACATTCCATGAATCGGCGGAATGTCCAGCTGCACGATAATCATCACCTGTTGTGACCGGAGTGGGGACTTCAACTGTAAATGTGTGTGGGAACGGGCCTGTAGGGGAGATTCAGAGGATGTCCTTTCATACTTCAAAGCATTACAAGACTGTGTTACCTGCAATAAAATTCATTTAACTGTGTATAAGAGGCCAGGCCTCTGAGATGCGGTTAGAGCACCTCATGACGATACTTGCTGTCCGAACTGACGTGTTCTCCTCCGGAGAGATTCTGAATAAAAACCCTTGTTTCCTGCCTTCCAGTCTCCAGCGCCCGCCTCTTCATTGATTAATATCTTGTGGGTTTAGGAGGCGACACCGCCGGGCAATACTTAAGGATCTTCTAATCTGGTTGGTAGCCTGACCTTTTACATTAGAGAAGTCAAAACTAAATATAAATGCCACTGGGGCATAATAAAAAGAAAAGGGAGAAACAGGTGTTGTAACCCCTTGAGAAAAGGCATCGCAACTGGTGACTTAATCAACAATGACTGGCCTGGCAACTGTAAAAAGGCCAAAACAGCCGGTAGGTACCCTTCAACTATGCCCAAAGCAAGGCCTTGTTGGGCTAGGGTCAACACATACAGCAACACTTCAGACACCTTGCTGTGAAGTGGGTGAACTTGTTTGGTAATGTATCACCAGGCTACAAACTTGCCCCTATGGCAGGCATTTACTGACTTCATGAAGAGAAACCTGGCCACCAAAATAACATCCACAACCTCGAGGGAGGTCGAAAGAGCTCAACCTTTGCAGCTCCATCTCTATGTATGAAGGTTGAGTGTGTGCAGATTGGGGTGCAGGACCCTGGCCTACTACTGCGGCAGGAGATCCTCCACAAGAGGCAGTTTCATCAGAGGATAATACACATGCAGAATGCGTTTCCAAGGGACAGCCACTTTAGGAAATACCAATGCACAGAAGTTCTGACATTGTGCGTTCTCAGCAGTGGTGAATAGATCGAGCCGAGGATCTCCCCATTCATGGAGGAGACCATGCACCACCTCCTGGTGTATCCACCATTTGAGGTCCGCAAGGCATCAGTGCCTGAGTTCATTAGTCTTGATGTTCAGAGAACCCACCAGGTGCTGCACCAACAGGAAAATTCCCTGGCGGTCCAGCCACGACCAGAGGTGCAGAGCCTCCTGGCACAAGGTTCACAGCCCCATCCCACCTTTCATCCTGCAGTACCACATGGCAGTGGTGTTGTTGTCTGTGAACACCTGAATCAAACTCCCACTGATGGATGACAGGAAGACTTTCAATGCCAAGTGGATGGCTTGCAGTTCAAGTAGGTTGATGTGGAGCCAGGCCTCTGCCAGAGACTAGATGCCTAAGATCTCCACCCCTTCCAAGTGGCCACACTACTCTAAGAGTGACATATTGGTCACCACTGTCAGCTCAGAGTGGTAGGGAGAGGGGTCTGCCACTGACCTATTTGTGATCCAGTCGCCAACACTGCATATCTTTCACAGTCTTCCCAGAAATCTGGCCTTGATTGGAGAGCTCTCAGCGGTGATGGGTCCAATCGGAGTTCAGATCCCACGACACAGCCCGACAATGTCACCTGGCATGCTTGACCAGCAGTATGCAGGAGCTCATCAGTCCAATGAAATGGAGCACCAGCAAAGGAGTAAGGTGTTGTTATGTTCCATATAGGTACCCTAATATAGGCTCAGGTAGTCACCTAAACCTTCACCTATATTCTCCCTACCATTGCACTACATAACGATTCTTAGTACTGACCTTTTACCTAGTTACGGTGATGTCCAAAGATGACATGGGGTTTTCTCTGAAAAGCTTAAGCCTCATTCATTATGCATGAGGATTCTTGGAATCTCAGCAGGACAAGCAGGCCTACCATGTCCAGCATAAAAACTATGTTTAAGGGTCATTCCTTCCGTCATCCCAGTCCGACATGACGCAGCAAGGTAGATCCCCAGGGGGTGCCACTTTGGGTATATATACATAATCTCTTGCTAAAATAGTCATAGCAGTAAAGGACTTCCATGCCCACACACTGACGTGAGACGCTGAGGCTCCTGCATGCAGATACTCCAGCTCGCAGTGGTCTAACATCCCTTGCGTGGTGTCCAACTCGAGACCAAGACGGGGTCCCACAGTCTCTCACTTCAAGTAATGGGGTTGACTTTATCCTAGAGGGATTCTTGGCTTTATACCCACATATATGCTAGGTACACTTAGGTACATCAAGTAAGGGATTGCAGGAGTACGTATTTTACTACTGTCATGTATTTTATGTACTTGCCTGCATTCATTGTTTTAGCATGATGGTAGAAATCTCCCATCCTTTTACTCTGTTATTGCTTATAATCATTGATATCTGTTACTGTCTAAGGGTTGTTTGAGCACACCTATTTTATACTAGAAGGACGCTGGTTCAATAAATGCTTATTGAGGAACGTCCCCACCGTTTATTATGTGTATCTCCCTGAGACAAAGTGAGCACGAGTGACTGAGTGAAAAGTAGTACACTGTTTCCACGATCCTGAGGGATCAGAGTTGTCATGTTCGATAGTTGCCAAGAACTATTTTCTCCTTGGTAAGAGGCGTTTCTAGTGGCACTGTGAGCTACTGGTGTACAGGCTGACATATACGGTAGGGGTGTCCAGAATCAGTCTGACTCCAATCCTACAGTACATGTTGTCTAAACGTGCAGATCCTATATAGGTTTTTAGGAACTACACGACAGTGCTTCTTCGGCTAGTTTATAGTGAACCCCAATGATGTCAGGAGATTTTAGTAGCCAGTTGTTGAGGTAGGGAAAGACTGGAACAAAGACTTCAAAGATGAACTGCAAACGCCGCCATCTCTTTCGTGAACACTAAAGAGCTGCTGATGAGGCCAAAGGGGAGCTCCGCGAACTAGAAATGCTCCTGGCCCACTGCGAACCGCAGACAATGCCTGTGGGCCTGCAGGACGGGGATGTGAAAATAAACATCATGCAGGTCCAATGCTACCATCCAGGATCAAGGACAGACACAACCTGGGCCAAGGTGAGCAGAGCATTTTGAATTTTTCCCTCCAGAGGAAGGCATTGAGTGGGCACAGGTCTAAAATAGGGTAGATAAATCCACCCTTTTTTTGGCACCAGAAAGTAGCGGGAATAGGAACCACAACCTACTTCTGGTATCAGCACCTTCTCAATGGCTCCTTTGGCCAAAACAGCCTGCACTTCCTGGGGCAAAAAGTGCAAATGGTCCTCCGTCTGCCATTCTGAGGATGATGGGAAGGGCGGAAGTGTTTTGAGAAGTGGTAAAGCATAACCCAGCTGCACTGTCTGCAACACCAACTTGTGCAAGGCAATGGCTTGCCAACCTGGAAGAAAGTGTTGGATCCTGTCTGAGACAAGGTAGCTGTATGCTGCCAAGGACACACCAAAGAGGCTTATGGGCTGAGACAGCTGGAGAGGTGGGCGACTGAGCAGTATGCTGTCCCTGATTTCCATGAGATCATTGGTATCGAGGCCACAAAAGGGCAGAGGAGATTGCTGAGTCGTTTTCAGCTGTTGGCAATGTAGAAAGCCCCTACCATAGCCACAGAGGGGGAAAAACTATGGGTGTAGGCACAAAAAATGTGCTGTGGACCTACTAAAGTGCTCCAGAGTGCAGTCTCCCTTATCCGGGTCAACCGGCATGTCCATCTGGCTAGCCTGAATGACTCCTGAAAATCTGGTGGATCACATCCAAGTTTGCCTGTAGACTGCCACACTGCGGCCAGTGGCTCTACCCACTAAGTCAGTGGTATCAAGCCCTCAACGAATAATTAACTTAGCCACATCATGCCAATCCTGAATGGTCTGTGAGAGGATAGCACAAGCCTCCTCTGGGATGAATGGCAGGACCTGGGTAAGGAAGTCCCTTAAGGCACATATATAACACCCTAAAAAACCACTGCCATTCACAGACCGCAACACAAGAGTTGTAGAAGAGAAAACTCTCTTCCCAAAGGTCTCAATAAGTTTGGATTCCCTGGCAGGAGTTATGGCATACACATTTAGGTTAACCTAACGCGCTGAAGCCTGCAACGGTATACACCCGTTACAACGGATCTTTTACTCCGCACTACCATTACAACGCGACCATTACTCCGCATACCATTACAACGCATTGCGCTGGGGGGCGCTCTAGGATAGGGAATAAGTATAATTTACTATCCAACACCTTCCCTAGGGTCCACGGGGACTGGAGTTAGAATAGTAAATTATACTTACCACTATCCAGCGCCCCAAGGCGCTATGCGTTGTAACGGTATGCGGAGTAAAAGTCGCGTTGTAATGGTCTGCGGAGTAATAGTATGCGTTATAACGTCATACATCCGCCTGCAACACCAAGCTCTCAGTGAAGGATCCTATGTCAGAAACACAGGATCCTCAGGTGCTAAGCCAATCTAGCACTTGAGCAGGGGCCCCAAGCATGGTTTAGCTCAGGTTTCCAAGAGAGTGTTGTGAGAGCTGGATTAAAGAGAAGGAAGAGTTGAGACCTTAGTCAATACATTCATTTTTACCTCCTGAATGGGGAGCTCTACGTTCAAGACTTCAGCATCCCTCCACCAGAGGCGAAAACAAGTCAGCATCTGGAGAAGTGCCCAGTCCACTGGCATGTTGGAGATACTCATGCCAACTGTCCTCATGGGAGGCCTGAGCAAATTCATCTCCAGTATCACCCAAGCCATTATCGGAATCGGTCCCAAAAAGATAATGCATAAGTAGTGTCTCTTGAGGCAAGCGCATCTTGTGTTTGCTTTACCCAGTATCAGAGGATTGCCTGTGTTTTGAGGAGTAAGTGGCATTGAGCGGCACCTCGGTCAAGGTCGTGTGGCACCACATCTGAGTCAGACAGCATTATGGGCAGCTGGCGTCAGATGTGGTGGATCACGCTCTGGGGTGGGATGTGGCCTCAGGAGGTGGGGTTGAGTACCAATGCCGGTATGGACTCAGGAATGGATCCAGAGGGCCCAGCTGGTGCTGAGGGAGGTCCCAGTGGTGGATATCCAAATGGAAAACCTCTCGGCTCCTTGGGGCCATTAGCTGTGCCAGTGGGAGCAGGTCCGGTGCCAAAAATTTATAGCATCACATTCTGAAGCTCCTGGATTTGTTGAGGAGTTGCCCTTGGCCTGAGAAGTTTATCTGGCACAGGTTAGGGTTAGGAACCGGCTCCATAAAATGATTTCAGGAGCAGATCGGGAGCTAAAATGATGGCCTTACTAAGGAGACTGAGAGTGGTGGGGGGACTCAGACTTCTTTTTCTCTTTCTTGGACTAGCCCAAAGACTTGGACCTCGATGACAACATGTTGTGGGTGCGGGACCAAGTTCTCTCCCATGACTTGGACCGAGATGTGGTCTTCCAATACTTTGCAACCAAGAGCTTCCAACCCTCTTTAGAAAGGCATTCAATGGTCAGAGGTGAAGTACAGGCCTGAGGCATCCGTCCTTCTTCAGAATGAGGAAGTAGTGTATATAGCATCCCTCCCTCTTCTCTTATTCATTTATTTGTAGCATTTTATATAGCGCTGACTAGACCCAGAGGTATCCGAGCGCAATACATAGATGTAGAGTAGATAAATAGTTGCATTAGTTACATCGGGTACAAGAGAACAAAAAAACACAAATACATGAAACAGTAAACACAGAGAGTGGCGGGGAAGGAGAATTGAGCCAGTGGCTGGAATTAGTTAAAGTCCTGCATACCGGCTACCAAAAAGGTTAAATCCAGGGTTCCCTTTCAAGTAATGTCGACAAACCCTTAATCCGGTTCGGTCATGATATTTGCAGCACAAGGGGCCGGTTTCGCTCTCCGAGCTGGAGTGAACTGGCCGCGGAGAGAGCCAGTAGAAGGGGATAAAATGGCTGTCTCGCACATACCCTCCTTACCTAAAACGCCACTGCCATTCACAGACCGCAACGCAAGAGATTGTAGAAGATAAAACTCTCTTCCCAAAGGTCTCAATGAGTTTGGATTCACTGGCAGGAGTTATGACAAACACATTTAGGTTAACATAACTCGCTGAAGCCTGCAATACCAAGCTCTCAGTGAAGGATCCTAGGTCAGAAAACAGGATCCTCAGGTGCAAGGCGATGACTACGCCAATCCGGCGGTTGAGCAGGGGCCCTAAGCATGGTTTAGCCCAGGTTTCCAAGAGAGTGTTGTGAGGGCTGCATTAAAGAGAAGGAAGAGCTGAGACCTAGTTGAAACACTTTAGTCAATACATTCATTTTTACCTCATGAATGGGGAGCTCTACATTCAAGACTTCAGCATCTCTCCACCAGAGGCGAAAACAAGTCAGCATCTGGAGAAGTGCCCAGTCCACTGGCATGTTGGAGATACTCATGCCAACTGTCCTCATGAGAGGCCTGAGCAAATTCATCTCCAGTATCACCCAAGCCATTATCGGAATCGGTCCCAAAAAGAAAGTGCATAAGTAGTGTCTCTTGAGGCAAGCGCATCTTATGTTTGCTTTGCGCAGTATCAGAGGATTGCCTGTGTTTTGAGGAGTAAGTGGCATTGAGTGACACTTCGGTCAAGGTCGTGTGGCACCACATCTGAGTCAGACAGCATTATGGGCAGCTGGCGTCAGATGTGGTGGATCACGCTCTGGGGTGGGATGTGGCCTCAGGAGGTGGGGTTGAGTACCGATGCCGGTATGGACTCAGGAACAGATCCAGAGGGCCCAACTGGTGCTGAGGGTGGTGATCCAAATGGAAAACCTCTTGGCTCCTTGGGGCCGTTAGCTGTGCCAGGGGGAGCAGGTCCGGTGCCAAAAATATATAGCATCACATTCTGAAGCTCCTGAATTTGTTGAGGAGTTGCCCTGGGCCTGAGAAGTTTATCTGGCACAGGTTAGGGTTAGGAACCGGCTCCATAAAATGATTTCAGGAGCAGATCGGGAGCTAAAATGATGGCCTTACGCCCTCTAAGGAGACTGAGAGTGGTGGAAAGGGGGGTGGGGGGCGAGGGCTCGGACTTCTTTTTCTCATTCTTGGACTAGCCCAAAGACTTGAACCTCGATGACAACATGTTGTGGGAGCGGGACCAGGTTCTTTCCCATGACTTGGACCGAGGTGTGGTCTTCCCATACTTTGCAACCAAGAGCTTCCAACCCCCCTTAGAAAGGCATTCAATTGCCAGAGGTGAAGTACAGGCCTGAGGCATCCGTCCTTCTTCAGGTTGAGGAAGTAGTGCATATAGTGTCCCTCCCTCTTCTCTCATTTATTTATTTGTAGCGTTTTATATAGCGCTGACTAGACCGGGAGGTATCCGAGCGCTTTACATAGATGTGGAGTAGATAAATAGTTGCATTAGTTACATCGGGTACAAGAGAACAAAAAAACACAAATACATGAAACAGTAAACACAGAGAGTGGTGGGGAAGGGAATTGAGCCAGTGGCTGGAATTAGTTCAAGTCCCGCATACTGGCTACCAAAAAGGTTAAATCCAGGGTTCTCTTTCAAGTCATGTTGACAAACCCTTAATCCGGTCGGGTCATGGTATTTTCAGCACAAGGGCCGGTTTCGCTCTCCGAGCTGGAGTGAACTGGCTGCGGAAAGGGCCAGTAGAAGGGGATAAAATGGCTATCTCGCACATACCATCCTTACTGATAAGATGTAGGCGAGGTTCCCGAAGGGGGAGTCTGTCGTGAGGAGTAAATCAGGCTGCCGATCCTCGACAAAGACAGGCTGCATGCGGCGATTCATGCATATGGTTTTCACCGCCGGGATGGAGGACTCCAGTCTCAGTCCCATAGACCTCTAACAATTAGATGGTGGCTTGCCTATCCTTTAAACCCCAATCACAAATCAGGGGAGGAAGCCAACTTCTGAATGCTGGATTGCATGGAGGGGCAGTCACCGGATTGATGGTGGTAGACGGGAACTCGTTGCTCTTTCCCATTTCGTTTAGGAATCACTCGGGGATACAAGGGCAGCAGTATCTTGGTGTTCTCTCGCTGCTTTGTCTGAGGAAAGCATCTTAGGCGCCAAGGCAGCTGCTACGGGAAGCGGAGTGAGAGGCAACATCTGCTCAATGGAGTCTTTGGCAGTGGGAGATTGACTTTTTGAATTCTGATGTCAATGTGAACCACTGAAAATCACTCTGGTGTTGGAGGAATACGAGGTGGGGACAAAATTAAAGACAGGACAAAGGCCCTTTGAACAATGTGGAGGACCCATCAGTCTGACATGATGTATCTCCAGCCAGCCAGAGAGCAAATCATATTCTGCACCCTACCAGCTGGTCGTGAGTCAGGGAGGACAAATCAAAGCAGCTTGGGAGATGGTCCAGCAAAGCAAAAAGAGTGGAGGAAAACAGTCCTTGCTGTTATGAAAGGCCTAGGCCACCACCTCGTCTTTTTCCTGAAAGGACTGCACTTGCACTGCAACAATGACTGTCACCTAAGAAGATGAGAGACCACACAATATAAACTGAGAACCTAGACTCAGGGACAGTATACAGGGGTGCAGCTACAAGGAGGGTGTTTGGGCTGTTACAACCCTCCCCCCCCAATGCATTCTGCAGTAAATAGTTGGGTACAGGTGCTTTAAGTCAGGTAAGGTGAGGCGTTGGCTGGATTTCAGTTGGGATTTTTACATTTACATCAAGACAAAAACACACTCTTGTCTGTGTTGAGGTTCCGTGAATTCTGAACCCGTTTCATAAAGGTCATGGTTTCGTTACGAATTTGATATTAGCGAACCGTAACTAGTTAGTACGACAAGTATGAGTGTTTTCATCATGTTAGACCGATGGATTCACTACGTATTTAGGGATTTCGTTCCGGTTCTTCAGTTGGCGCCCAACGTCGGGCGACTTCAGCGGTACCGGTCCAAGCCTGAAGATCGTGAGGAGCTTCGTGAGGAAATTATGAAGAGAGTGTGTGAAGGGTTGGGGATCCGACAGAAGTTTCATGCCGCAAATCACCCCCAATCAGCTGGATTAGTGGAATGTTACAATGGCACTTTGAAGCTAAAGTTAGCCAAAATTCAGGCGAGTTCCGGTCTCCAATGGCCAGATGCTTTGCCGTTGGCACTTTTGTCAACTAGAACTACAGTGCATTCCCGGATTGGCCTTAGTCCCTATGAGATAGTTTTTGGCCGTCCGGCGAATGTGTGGGGAGTGCCGAGGCCAGTGAAGTTTAGTGACATCGAATATCCTGTGTTGGTGGACTATTTGTATGACTTGACGACTAAATTGCGTGTCTTACATCAACAGGTTCATGATAAATTGCCGCCAGCTTCTGTGGATCCAGGTCACACCCTGGTGACTGGATTCTGGTAAAGAACTTTCAGCGAACCAAGAATGATCAGCCCCGCTGGACCGGTCCACACCAAGTCTTGTTGTCTACGAGGACCTCAGTGAAAGTTTTCGGGAAAAAGAACTGGATCCACGGCGTACATTGTAAGAGGGCGCCGTTGCCCCTGTGGCGTATGACCAGTGGGTCCGTAAAGGTATTGCAGATTCAGAGACTGACAGGGTGCCGAAGTTTGCACCATTTAGCGACGCTGAGTTGGTGTGGAGAGGCTCCGAGAAAGAAAATTACGATGTCCTTCAAGAAGCTGTGCCTGTGTCTCAAAGATTAGACACTACTGAGCCTGAACTTTTGTTTCATGATCAGACATTGCCTGGTAAAGGCCGTTATAATTTGCGACCAAGAGTCGTGGGACTAATAAAGTAAAAATTATTTTGCTACTTTTGAAAATTCAGCTTTCCCATCTGAGAAACTGTTTTGACCGATTTTTGTTTTTCGAACCGCCCTCCGGGTTCAGCTGTAAGGTCGCGGTGTAAAGACTTGGGAGTGCAAGCCGAAGACACAAGGTAGAGGTTCTGGTTGGTCCTAGGGCGTTCCCTGGACTGACAGATGCATTCCTTAGCACGGAAGAACCAACCGCGCGAACAGCACGGTTAGAGGATGGAGTTTATCGAGATGGAGAGACCTGTTGAAGAAATGAGTTTTAAGAGCAAAATGTGTCAAATTATGAGTAGAAAGTGTTTCCTAATATTATGTCTTCTTATGTTACTTAGCTTGATGATGTTTTTGATGGGATATATTATATTCTCTTTTCAAGTGACGTTTGCACCCACTACACAACCCATACCTTCTTCTACTGTTTCTTCGCATTCTTTTCATCCTCTGCCTGAACATGAATCCGTTAGAAGATTGGAATTCGTTAATAACTCCTTTGTTCAGCTTTTGCACCAACACCAGCTGGTAGTGAACACGACTAACTGTTGGGTGTGTGGCCTTCTGCCTCATACTACTGATAAAGGTATTCCTTATCTGGTCCTGCCATTCAGCTATAGTGGTTCTGTGTGGGCATACAGAACGATGTTCATCTATGCTCGTGAAGTCTATCCTTTACGTTCTGTGAAAGACAATCCAAAGAATAGTGCTCTAGTTAAGGGAATAGTCGATATGATTAGAGGAGTTGGTTCCTATGAGACAATCCCGAGAGATGAGACACTAGCGTATATTGGATGGAACGTGACTGGATATGGAGTTAGTCTGAGTGAGAACCAGCGAGCGAAAAGATCCTCTCCGATTTGGATCGTACCCCATCAGGGTCATCTTTGTCTGCAAGGTAATGGCAAGAATCCCAGAGCTCAGTTAGGGAAGAGTATCTGCACTGAGACGTATGTTTTTGCGTCCCAGACTTCCCCATCGTTTCTAGCAGCTAAGGGTACCTATTTTGTCTGTTACGATAGAGCGTACACATGGTTGCCCCCTGATTTCTCGGGCACATGTTTTGTTTCGTTCGTGTTGCCTCCTACATATACAGCTGCGGCAGATTACCACAAGACGAGAGTTGTTAGAGGTGTCTTCAGTAAGGAAGATACTGCAAGACAAGAATTAGGAGATTTTTTTAAGGGTTTTCTGCCGTTTTGGGGACCTATGGTTAACAGCAGGAACATACGGCAATTGACGAGAGTGGTTGAGTCCACCGTAGTTGAAACTGCCGGTGCCCTTAGTAACTTGACTGCTGAGCTCCAGTCGGATCGCCTTATGACTTTCCAGAACAGAGTTGCGTTAGACGTCATACTTGCAGATCGAGGTGGGGTATGTGAAGTGATCCAATCGAGTTGCTGCGTTTTCATACCAGACAATGCTCCTACGGTATACCAGGCCATTTCCAAGTTACATAAGATCTCTGAGTCTATACATGTGGATAAAGGAGATTGGTCGTTGATTGGATGGTTCTGGGAACTGTTATCGACCTGGGGATGGAAGATTCTGATGATAATTGGGATGGCTTTAGCGATTCTTTTCCTGTTCTGTCTTTGTGTGCAGTGCGCTCCTGCTATATGTGGCCTCTGTGCTACTACGTGTGCAAGGAGACCTGTCCCAAGAGAGGTACTAAGTAATAGGATTATGCTCCAGCAACATCTTGATGATCTGATGAATATGGACCTGGACTCAGATTGAAGTGAGCGTAGGTTATTGCCTATGTAAGGGCAAAAGGAGGGCTGAGGTTCCGGGAATTCTGAACCCGTTTCATAAAGGTCATGGTTTCGTTACGAATTTGATATTAGCGAACCGTAACTAGTTAGTACGACAAGTATGAGTGTTTTCATCACGTTAGACCGATGGATTCACTACGTATTTAGGGATTTCGTTCTGAACCCTTGGGTTCCATTTTGTGTATGGCAGCCATTTTGTGGTTGCCCTCACATAGGCCGATGACTACAGCCGAACGAGTCTTTAGCACACGTACACTTTAGCTGACTTCTGAATGACCTGAGCGAACTGACCCTCTTGCCTGAAGCCAACCTTGTTAGGCCAGTTCCTTTCCCAGTAGCTGATCAAGATCGAGGATCAAAGCACAGGACATCGTAAAACTTTATTGCACACAAATATGCCTTATCCTACTCTCACCTGTTTCTGCTCCTTTCTTTATGGTCTATTTACGATGGGGATGTGCCTTTTTAGGGCTCGGCTGAACGCGCAGAAGCACGTCTCCGCCGAGGCTCTTTTGTCGGCATGTGTGCTTCCCAGGAGACAATCCTGGCCGCGCGCATCGCCTTGGAGGCGATTTCAAACTGACACGCGCACGCGAACGAGCGCTGCGGCCTGGCGCTGTCTCCTGGGAAGCATACACGCATGCGCATACACACACACAAGCGCCCACGCACATACATACAGAGACATCCACCCCCCCCGCACACATACACACACGCGCGCGTACACACACGAGTGCACCCCCCCTCTCCCCCGCCGTCGCACACATGCATACACACACAGCCACACACACAACGAGGGAACCGAGCCCCCCCCCAGCCCTTTGTAACTTACCAGATGAATTCTGAGGGACTCCGCTCTCCTTCTGGCGTCGCAAGACGCTTTCACTCCGCCTTCTCTTCCGGTTACGTACGCAGCCCCGCCCCTGTCACAGGCGACTTTTTTTCCCTTCAGCTCTGTGTGCGCGCATGAACAGCCGCCCGAGCAGGAGCCCTTTTTTTTAATGACAAACTCTTTCTCCCATGCTGGAAACATCACATTTTCAAATCAAACGAGCACGCTTACGTCCGTCATCAGTACAGCACAAACCCATGCGGACCTGCGTCTAGGCGCTGTAAGTAATGTATGTAGGAATATAGGTAGCACTATTCAGCTGAACGGTACTCCTATTATCAACCTCGAATGGATGAAAGGCTGAGTCGCCTCCCCTGGTAACTTATGCTGTGTTCTACAGGGTATGCGGACCTGCGTCTAGGCGCTGTAAGTAATGTATGTAGGAATATAGGTAGCACTATTCAGCTGAACGGTACTCCTATTATCAACCTCGAATGGATGAAAGGCTGAGTCGCCTCCCCTGGTAACTCATGCTGTGTTCTACAGGGTATGCACAGATGTGCGCAGCAGGAGCTTGAACCCCGCGATCTATTTCACTGGCATTAGGGTATGTGACATGGAGTGCTCGTTTTTTGTTTTAATTGATGCTTTCTGACGCCGCACACTGTGCCATCTCAGCCCACAGCCGGGGGTGCGTGCCCTGTTTTCTTTAATAAACACAGACCCCGCGCATTTTTTAAAAATCTCTCATGCCTCGCTGTCCTTTCCATCTTTAGCATTTATGACTTTTAGTAACTGTATGCACCTTTTGGTATGCGCTGGGGATCTCTCAGGGGAATTTCATACGAGGCTCTTTACACAATCAGTCTTACAGATTGTACGGCTCTAGGAGGATAAAAGCCTGAGTCAGCCCTGCAAGGGCTGCACTTGTGACTCCAGGCTGTTGAGGGCGTCCACAGCCGTAGCTTAAAATAACCAATCCTTCCCCCAGGCACAATCCTCCTCAAATGTCTATTTTTTCAGACCAGAAGAACACATTTCCGTCTTGCAATTATTTGCGCTGCTGACAGAATCTTGTACTTAAGGCTGCGCGGGCGATTCTCCATGGCTGGACATTTGTGGTGTTTGTTTGCTTGCAGTTTTATGATTCTCCGTGGTGACCTGTTGTTCTGCCTCGCTGGTACCACAGCCGGCTCGTGCCTGAATCACCACTTTTTTTTACAGCTTTCCTTATGTTTTTTGGGGAGATGAGAACGCACTTCTGCCCTTCACATGCTGAGGTCATTCTCTGCCCTTTCCTTCTGGTCCTTCTCCAAAGCGCCAACCATCACCTAGGATGAGAAATGGCGCTTTCCGTGAGGGTGGTACAAATCACCTACTGAAATAACAGGAACAACCAAAGTTCAACTCTACGTTCCATACATTTTTTCTTTTACTAAGCGTTGTCAAAGGGTTGCTAGTAAAGGCTGACGAGTGGAATTGTAAGTGGTGAGTTTGTTTTTAAGGGTAACCTCGTGCCTTATTTCCGTTGATTTAGTTGCATATGCCGCGGTACGTTCCCCATGGATGTCAATAATGGGCAGCCACGTACAGGGGCGTAGCTCCCAGTGGTGCAGCAGGTTCATTTGCACCGGGGCACAGAGGTCTTAGGTGACCACTGAACCCTGATTATTTCTGTATTTTAAAATTCAAATATTTCATTAAGGTCTTTGAGCCTAAAACATGTTCTGACTGGCATATGCGTCTCTAGTAGTGCACCAGAAACCATAGTAGACCTTCAATAGTAACTCCCCACATGTGAATCTTCAGGTTTTATAGACCGATTAACCAGGTGGCCCTAGAAAACTCTAAAATAAAGTGGTCTCTGGCTATTGATGTACTAGTGCAATGCCTTCAACCTCACTGGACTGCTCCGGTGGGTTGGGTGGGTTGTGGGTGTGTGGTTGGGGAAGGGGTCAAAAATGGGCTGGTATTGTCCTCACAAACTGCACTGTTTCCATTATGAGTTTGCTTCAGAACTTCTACAAACAATCCTCCCCTTTCTTCTTGGATTTCCAGTGCTGGTGCTCTGCTAAGAGAAAAGTAGGGTATGCCTGTGGCTCATAAGCCTTTAGCGTTCCTGGCAGAGCCCTTGGACTATACCATTTCACGCTAAAGGGCAATATTTCTCTCCATGAGTTCCCATACCTGGCGCGTCACACAGTTTGGTGCAGATTGAGAGTGCAGATTGAGAGTGCAGACTGAGAGTGCAGTTTGAGAGTGCAGATTGAGAGTGCAGATTGAGAGTGCAGATTGAGAGTGTAGAGTGCAGATTGAGAGTGCAGAGTGCAGTTTGAGAGTGCAGAGTGCAGTTTGAGAGTGCAGAGTGAGAGTGCAGAGTGAGAGTGCAGACTGAGAGTGCAGTTTGAGAGTGCAGATTGAGAGTGCAGATTGAGAGTGCAGATTGAGAGTGTAGAGTGCAGATTGAGAGTGCAGAGTGAAGTTTGAGAGTGCAGAGTGCAGTTTGAGAGTGCAGAGTGATAGTGCAGAGTGAGAGTGCAGATTGAGAGTGCAGATTGAGAGTGCAGATTGAGAGTGCAGATTGAGAGTGCAGGTGCAGAGTGCAGATGCAGAGTGCAGATGCAGAGTGCAGATGCAGAGTGCAGATTGAGAGTGCAGATTGAGAGTGCAGATTGAGAGTGCAGATGCAGAGTGCAGAGTGCAGATGCAGAGTGCAGAGTGCAGAGTGCAGAGTGCAGATTGAGAGTGCAGATTGAGAGTGCAGATTGAGAGTGCAGACACACGGACACCACCACTGCCATGCACACACGGACACCACCACTGCCATGCACACACGGACACCACCACTGCCATGCACACACGGACACCACCACTGCCATGCACACACGGACACCACCACTGCCATGCACACACGGACACCACCACTGCCATGCACACACGGACACCACCACTGCCATGCACACACGGACACCACCACTGCCATGCACAGACACGGACACCACCCGTGCTTAATTTGTAAAAAAAAAAGTGCCAGGGCTTTCATTTGTAAAAAATTAAGTGAAAGGGCACTCGTCAGGAGGCTACTGTAGTTAGCCATACACATTACGCGACTTTGAGCTATTGGCATTGTAAATGACAATGACTTTTATTTATGTTTTGGTTTTTAAAACATAAATAAAAGACCTTGTCATTTACAATGTCAAGACCTTAAACTTGCGTTCATGTACAATGCTAATAGCTCTAACTTTTGCAATGCCGAGACCGTTGTATTGTAAATGCTTGTTTTATTATGGGTTCGTTCGACCTGTCCGAAGAAGAATGTTGGGTTTGACCGATGATTGATCATGGGCTGGGCAACTGAAAAGTGGGTTTTACCGTCATGCGATACTTCTGGTGTGGATACATGTGATTGGACAGTTTGTAAATGTAAGGTATTTGTCTGGAATGTGATTTTTGGCATAAAAAGGGATGACTTGCTTTGTAAAATTGAGCAGTCTCCTGAGAACTCATACCGTGTTGACTTCTAGGACTTCTGTTACTGGCTGCAGCCAATAAATTCGATCTTTGACGCCACCAAGAAGTTTCCGTGTCTCTGTATTCTAAGACAGGTGATACCCGAAGACTTTGGGCGTGCCCCTGGTGCCGCCGGGTCTTAAATAACCCAGTTCTTCAGTGTTTTAAAGGTCTTAAAAATTGTTATGTTATAAAATATTGAAAAATAGGTCCCCCCTGCAATCCACACTCCCTCCCTTCCTGAGGCTTCCTGCGGCTCCCTAAGGCTCCACCCCCCGCCCTGGTTCTTGTATAATATATTCGAACCTGCTGATTGTTGGGAAATGTGAAACGCATACTCCCTAATCTTACTGACCAAGGTATGGCCCTGAGTATAAAACTCAAGAAGAGACTTCTCCCTAGGATGTGCTCACAACACAGAGCCAACTCCCTGGAAAAGTCCATGAAACATGCACAAGACAGAATGAAATCAAAGAGACACTACTGCTTAGAACAACTTGCATATTGTAGCACATTTAGCAGTACAACTCAGGTGCTACAAAAAGCCATTCATAAACATGCGTGCAGAGATCTCTGTCCCTCCTATCTTTTCTATGAGGAGACCTCTGTCACAAGTGCAGAGATCTCTGAATACATAGGTCTATGTTTCAGTAGTAAATGTGTGCAGATTGGGGAGTGGTTGGAAAAGGAGGATTACCTGCATCTAAATGGGAGGAGTTAAGGGAGGGATAAGGCGGGGTTTTGTGAAGGTCATGTAAAAACAAAACACCCACCCACGCAAAAGTAAGCCCATTGCTAATCACAAACTGAACTTCTTAAAGTTACTGCAGCCAAAGAAGTCCTAAAACAGTGGTAAATGTACTCAAGCCCAACCTTGAAATTATGGTACACTCGCAGGCACTGCAACACACTCAATTAGTGAATAATAGATGCAGGACTTATTTTAACAACCCATAGGAAATAACGTTATAATAAATAAAATTATTTCAACTTTTAAAATAGATATATAAATCGTGTTTAATTAGTAAAACATATATCTTCAATAAATAGTATAATATTGAAAGATGTTTTAAAGGTATTGTAATATTAAATATATAATACCCCCAAAAATGTATATTAAATAATTATCATTATTTAAAATGTATTTCACACATAACATCAAATAACTGTTACTGCATATTACATTTAAAAAAAATCAAATCTAATAAAGATGGGATGTTTTTAAATGTATTCTTTAGCGATTTTATTTTTTATTAAATAAATAATAATTATATTTTAAATAATACATTTTCAATACACATTTAAGAGAATATACTGTAACAATGTATTTTACTCATTATTGAGGTCATCAAATAAATATATACAATTATTTAACAATGTTTCTTCAATTTTTTTTAAAAGTTTAATAAACTTTAGTACGTTTCCCAATACTTTACCATAAGCAGATCTCTACGCTCTGGTGAACGTCTGCCTATGCGTGAAAATTTACAAGGAGTAACTTTACACTCAAACATCCTGTTCTAGTTGGTTTAATATTTTAGAATAACGTTAGTGCGTGGGGTACAGAAGTGCTTGACCACTCATGGGGAGACTTCCCACTACATTGGTGCGAAGCTGAGACTAAATATTTAGAATTCATCTGCATAGGTACAAAGAATATGTAATGCGTCTTAATTACAGTCCAGTGCTAGAGCAATTACAAACACAAGTGGAGCGCTGGATTAAGCTTCCGTTATCAATGGCTGGGCGGATAGCCATCATTAAAATGGTCATATTACCCCTTCTTCTTTGCCTCTTTTCAAACATACCTATTCCACTTTTTAATCAGATCTGTACAGATTTAATAAAACTAGTGTAGGGGGGCAAACAACCAAGGGTGGGATGGGACACACTCACCCAACCCTATGATAGAGGAGGGTTCGGGGTGCCAGATATGCAGTTATATTTCCTTGTGGAGCAGTGGGATATGCTGAACACTGGTATCATCCGGACGAGCGTATACCCTATGAAGCCTGAAAGGGACCTAGCGCATCCTGCTTCACTGAACACACTCTTACCCACTGTGATCCCGTGCAACCCACACGACATACAAATAATTTCTACTACTTATTGGGCATGGCGGAAACTTCTTAGGAAGACTGGGAGGGAGATATCATATTCACCGGCACTACCAATATCAGCCAACCCATGGCTGCCTCCAACGCTTAAAGCTCTGACTAGGCGTGTGCTAGCTCAATTGGGGGTGGACACTATAGGTGACTTATTCCTGGGTGGGCATGTGTTTTCCAGGACAGAGGACCCTCGTTTTTCATCTGCCACATTTATGGAACAAATTGTACTAGCCTGTATACAGCACGCACTTAGGAACGAAATCCCAACCTACACTATAGAGCCTGATGAGTTTGAGCCGCTTACATTAGTCATTAAAGATAGCAGTGGGGAACACATCACATCTCGTTTGTACAAAGCATGTCTCCCCCTGATGCCACAGCACAACACCAAAGTCAGAGATGCCTGGTCGACTGACATAGGAAATCCGCTCTCCGACAAGGAATGGGAAGGAAGCTGTAAGCAAACTAAACTAGTCTCCTGTAATCACAGACAAAAACGTATTCATTTTAAGATGCTTGGACGAGTTTATGTAACCCCACAGCAGATGACCCGGATAAATAGCACTAAATTCACACACTGCCCTAAGTGCAACCTCTTAGCATCACTTTTTATACACATGACTCGGACATGCACTATAATAAGTGACTATTGGCAAACTATATTCAGTACACTACAGCAGATGACTGGACTACAATTACCTGCCACCCCGCTTCTGGCACTTGTGGGGTACGTAGACATGCTGCCGAAAAGTAATCGCAGACTCATAGCGGTGGCACTGCTCCTAGCGAAGCGTGAAATAGACATAGGCTGGGGCACCTGACAAAAACCGCCAGTTAAATGTTGGCTTAAGAGTATGACATACTGTGACACTACAAGTGAAATATATGCTGGGCTACAACCGCCCCCATGCCGCTCGAAGGCCATATGGCAGGCTTTGCAGGACTATCTCCATCAACAAGAGGACAGCGGCACAAAGTCTAGTCAATAGGGATATACTTCACAAATAGACATATAAATAATACGGTGTATACATGGGAATCGTAGGTGGAAACAATGCCAAGAAGAAAGGCTAACACTAATGGCTAGAAGTAAGACGCCCAGGCTGCGAGAGAGGGAGTGATCAAGGTAAAGCACACTAAGAATTTAGAGGGATGACACATGGATCTACATATGTGTTAAGCAAACGATTGTGGATTGATGTAAACGCAACTGCACATTAATGTATCATAAGTTTCTTGTGAATTGTCAAAATGATAACTAAAGTTTAAAAAGAATCCTGTTCTAAAAGGCTCCACCAGGGGGTGGGGACATGTCAGTCTTCACCTAGGCGTAACTTTACACTCAGAAAAAATAATGGTGAATAACGAAAACGTGTAAGTTACTTGTAGGTGCAAGAATCATTTTACACGTGAGTAAATCTACATTAGTAAATGTATCTTTGTGAATAGAACCCAGTAAAAGGCTTTACAAATCACACTGAAAACACAGTGCTCCTTCGGCTGCTCTTGGGTTTTTAGCCAAAAGCTCTTTGCATTCTGGGTTGTTTTTAGACCATAACATTACACAGAAGGCGTAGTGCTGATATTTATCTCATTGCATGGAGATAACTGCTTTGTTGTTTTTGCAATTAAGTGCCACTCACAAATGAGGCACTGAAAGTTCAAACATACACATACTGAACAAATGGAAATATCACTCATAAGGACCTTAAAAACGCGACAACTATGTTTATTTATGATGTTTAGAGCCAAACTTTAAGAGAAGTTTGTCTATAACCATAATGAAATTTTAAAACAAATTCAATACACTTAGCAGTCATTGACATTCGATGTGTACTGCAAACTCCAATCGTTACCCCCTCCCCAAAATAAATACAATATCTTTCAACAGCTCTGAACCCCAAACAAAATTACCCGTTTTCTTTTTGTTATACTTCATGCAGCTCGTAATTCTGAATTAGATGGTAGAAAAATAGACTCGAGGGGGTAGGTCATTGTGGGTTTTTGTGTCAACACACTAAGCATGGCTATGGCTGTCACCCACAATTTTAACATTTGAACATTATCATTTAAGATGCAATTCCAAATGTAAATGCTAGATGACGACATTAGGCAGAGCATATGAATGAAAAGGTTACAAACCTGCAAGTCCTGGATCTGCTTTTTAGGAATCTTCACTGGTCATAGAAGCTTGGATTTTCCCTGCTGAATGCACAGAGCCCAGAAACACTTTTTTTGCACAATTTTCTTGCGTGGAAAGAATACTAAATAATGACTCTGTCCATGAATGTAATCATACAAATACGCATTTTTTCCTAAATGTGCATATAAAGTTGGTATATCGGTTTGCTAAAACTGCTTTGCAGCATCTAAAGAGCAATTAATTCCTATTAGAAGTGTGAGAAGGAGGCTAGTAAATGCAGCCAGATAGGCTTACTTTGAAGCAAAGAAAAAATTATCCTGTCTCTTTAAGAATGTGTGTGGCGCCCTTCCCCACAGTGAATTATACTGGCAGTTTTCTCCCACAGCTAGTTCTTTTTTTTTGTTACAAAAACAATGTAAAATGATGCAGAATACAGTACTGCTCAACGTTTTTAACAATTAGGGAGGTGGGTGGATTGTTTACTTCTTCTAGGAAAATTACTACGATGCAGAACCAGGACTAAAGGCATGCAACCTTTTCTTCTGAATTGTCGGATCTTCATTGATAGTCATAAATACCTAAATAGAGTAGCAAGCTAGCCAATAATATATTTTGCGGCTGCTGGGCAGTAAAAAAAAAGAATATATATGTGCAGTCCAAGTCTAGATTCCTGTAAGAATCATTTGAAATAATTCCCGGGCATTTCCTGACCTACTTTGACTTCTGCCCGAGTATCTGACTCTAGACAATACTGCCTTATGTTTGTTATTAATTTTATAAAGCGCACCTGCTACCCCATAGGATGTCCTGCTGCTGAGAACGCAAGCAGAGCAGAGACAGTAACACAGAAGGAGAAAACAAGTAGATCTAAGCTACCGTGGAGTAAAATTAGGGAGTCCTAAGTGATATTATAAAGACAACACATTTTTTAAAAGTCAGATTTTTAAAGCCTGTCTCAATTTGGGAAGCATGGTGCGAGGCGTAAAGCCACTGGCAGCTAATTCCACAGCTTTGTGCAGTCATTGCAAAGGATTTGCCCCTTATGCGAACATGTTTGTAGGGAGGAACCGCGAGCAAATTAGCTCCAGCTGATGGTAAATTGTAAGTCGAAATGCATTTATGGAACTTCTCCACAAAACAATCGGGCCACTCAGGTGGATAACCTTATAGACTAGACAGAGGGATTTAAGCATCACTCATTTGCCCACTGGCAGCCAATGAGGCCCTTTGAGTGTGGCGGTCGAAGACGAAGAACACGGCCAACCAAATGCTAACTTGGCAGAAGCATTCTGTATTTGTAGTTTCTTCAAAGGCCCGCACAAAGGCCTAAGAAAAGGGAGTCACAATAGTCCAGGCGACTCAAGGCTGTCGCCTGAAACATCACCCAGTGAAATGGCTGTGGCAGGAGAGGCAGGATCATCTTCAGGTGTTTTAAAAGGAAGAAGCTTGTGGATGCAAGGTGATTAATCTGACCCTTTAACAAGAACTCTAGGTCCAAGTATATCAGTAGTTTTTTTTAACCATTTTTGCAAGTGATGGAGAAGAGGTTCAGGAATTGGGCCAAATGTCTGGTTGCATAAGATCAGGGATACAGGTATGTCTCACATACAGCATGTCAATTCTGTCTGAGTTGAATTTGAGTGAGTTCAAATGTAACCACTCTCATATTGCAGCCATACACTGGTGAAATGGTTCAAGTGTACTCTCAGTTGCTTGATCCAGTGGGATGCTCAGCTGCGTGTCATCTATATAATTCATCACACGGGAAACAACCATCACAACGCAACTTTCACAACGCACTACCATTACAACAAACTTTTACAATGCAAGATCCTTTACAACACATTCTATTACAAAGCATGCTATTACAACGCAGATGCTATTACAACGCATGCCATTACAACGTAAGTATGGGTAAGTATTTAATTTAAATAATATTAATTTAATTTAAATTTAATTTTCTTAAATTATTTTAATTACTTTAATTATTTTACATTTTCATTTAATTTTTATTTATTTTAAATATAAATTAATTTACTTAAATTAATTTTAATATTTTAATGAAATTGAATTTTAATTTAAATTTAATTTACTTAAAATAATTTTAATATTTTAATTAAATGTAATATTTAATTTTTTTTAATTTAATTTACATGAACACATTTTAATATTTTAATTAAATGTAATTGTAATTTAATGTATTTTAATTAAACCCCCTGGAGTTAGAATAGAAAATTTAACACCTACACTATCCAACACTTACCCTACTATTACACCCCCCTAGAGTTAGAATAGTAATTTTAACCCCTACACTATCCAACACTTACCCTACTATTACACCCCCCTGGAGTTAGAATAGTAAATTTAACCCCTAAAATATCCAACACTTACCCTACTATTACACCCACCCTGGAGTTAGAATAGTAATTTTAACTCCTACTCTACACAATACTTACCCTACTATTACACCACCCTGGAGTAAGAATAGTAATTTTAACCCCTACACTATCTTACACTTACCCTACTATTACACCCCCCTGGAGTTAGAATAGTAAATTTAACCCCTACTCTATCCAACACTTACCCTACTATTACACCCCCCTGGAGTTAGAATAGTAATTTTATCCCCTACACTATCCAACACTTACCCTAATATTACACCCCCCAGGAGTTACAATAGTAAATTAAAATATATTAAATAAAATTAAAATTAATTTAAATAAATGAATAAACATTTTTGTAATTATATTAAAATTAAATTAATATTAATACAATTAAATACTTACCTATACTTACGTTGTAATGGTATGCGTTGTAATAGCATCTGCGTTGTAATGGCATGCGTTGTAATAGCATTCCTTTTTAATGGATTTTGCGTTGTAAAAGTTGCGTTGTGATGGTATGCGTTGTGAATGTATGCGTTGTAACGTCATGCATTCCATCACACTGACAAAGAGGAGCATTTCAGGATTACGCAAAAGAAGATCAATCCTCGTGTGAATTTGATGGACCTGTGAGAAAAAAGAATACTCTCGCGCCAGGGGGTTCAAAATTCACCATATGACCTGTAGCCTACCAAGGTGTAGCCAGTCCAATATGAGCCATCCTGATCGCCTGTGCGCCATGAAGTGGAGGAGTGGACCTATCCATGTGTACATCATGTATGCAATTGAAGTTTCCCTCCAAGAGACTTGGAGCTTGTAGATTCTGAACTAGCATTGGTGGGAAGGAGCCTAGAAAGTGAGAATGGTCTGAGTTACGATCGTAGAGTGCCACCAAAACAATGGGCGCGCACTGTCCTGGTTCCCTCAGTCAACACATACGTCCCTCTGGGTCCCCCCTCTGGCACACTACATGAAGGGGGACTGCAGGTGTAACCCAATCAACACCCCTCAGGCAAACACTGAGTAGACAGTACCCACCTCACCACAGGTGCGACAACTCAACCGTTGTCATGTGTGTCTCTTGTAGGTAGGCAATATGGATATGCTTGCATCCTAAATATGAATACACTCGGTGTCCCCACCTAGGGGTCCCCATCCCCCTCACATTCCAGGGCACAAAATTGTAAATAGGAAGAGAATCAGTACCCCTTGTCACCATCATTGTTGTGTTTACGTGCTCCTCCCTCACCCCAATCACCCATGAACCCCCACCCCGCTCCCCGACAGTAGCCCACCTGCAACCACTACCAGACAAAAAAATATATTGAAAAAAGACCTGTATAAACAGTGGGCCCAACTTTTCTCTCCAGGTCTTAAGCAAGCATAAGCTCCTGACCAATAACGAACCATCAACGAAAAGAAAGGGGGAGACACCCCTACCAGTCAATCAAAGTCCACCAAGGTTGTGGGGGCAGTGGTTCCAGTTATAGATACGTTTTGAAGGGCTCGGACCACCCACCTTGCGGTGGGATACCAATATGTTCTACAAAGTACTTTCCGCATACCCAAAAGTTATAACAAAGGGATCAAAGGGTATAGCATAATCGTTCAGATCATCAGTTCAGCAGTCATTGGGGTAAGAGCCGGGCCAGCTCGAAGCTCCGGAGCAATGTCCATCACCATGTGTAATTATTATCCCTACAAGGAAAACACTGACAGGGCAGGGGCATTCGGGGCCTGGCTAAGTTGGGATTCCAGTTCACCCACATCTGGGCCCACTCTCTGGCAGCTTGTTCCTCCGATGGTTTGCCCTTCTGGGGGCTATTGCATCGCCACTGGTGGAAGGGTCATTGCTGCCTCCTTCCCCTGGACACTCCTGGTCTCCTGGCAGTGGCACAACTCCATTCGTCACAAACACAGAAGTCCCTATATCTTAATATACAAGAGGACAAATACCTCACCCTGGACCTAGAGTCTTGTTGTGATGTATAGCCATTGTAAGGTGATATCTATTGAGTTTTTTCATTTTCTCACATATTTTTTGTTAAAGCAGTAGCGTCTTTTGGTCCTGAGGAAGCAGCCAGATACTATGTGGATCTTATAAGTCTGCAGAAACATGTCGACCTTTTTTTCCAACTGTGGTTATTTGTTTAGACCACTACGCATTCATCTCTTTTAAAATTTAGGAAAGAAGCGAACCACAATAAACTTCTTTCTCGCCTCTTTACCTAATTTTATAATCATTTTTTCACCATTTCACTGTGCACCTCACTTTTTAGCACTTGTTTAGCACTGCTTTCGGTTACCACCACACACCTCAAGTTTCCCTCTTAGTGTACGCCACAAGTAGGATTAGGCTTCTTGACATCTGCCAATCCACTGTGGGTCGATACATCTGTAGCTCAGAGGGTGATGGATCCCAGATGATGAAGGGCGGATCCGAGTGGTGACTGATGGGAATCCTCTTGGAGTAACAGAAGACTCTGGGTGTGATTTATTGTACACATTAATTGGTCTTTTCCCTCTCCCTTCCAGTCATTGTTGTAGAGATTCAACTTAGATAGAACCCGTGCCTTGACCCCTTACTATCTTGTGTTGTGCATAGCCATTGTAACCTACAACTAAAAATATTTCCCTTAAAAGACAATGCCTTACTAAAAATATTTATGTCTTTCTACCCATCCACAGTATAGAAGTACAGCACACAATTCCTGTAAAGATTTCTCAGTTTGAACCACAAATCATATTATTTTTTTTATTAAAGATAAAAAAATGATTCATTATTAGGATTCCTCCCAATACAGGTTACAATCTAATTTTATTGCTCATATAGATAAAAAACTTTTCTTAAAAAAACAGTTGACGCAGCGTTTCGGTGACAATTCAATATTTTCACCTTCTTCAGGACAAAAAGTTTTCATCAAATCTTATTATTAACTGGATTATGTTTTCAATTGCATAATCTGTGGAGACTAAAACTCTCACCACTGCTGAGGCTTCACTGATAGAACCTCTTTAATTGAATTAATCCTTTCTCTGTATCCGTTAGGGCCACCGTGTTGTTTGGGGTAGGGGATTGCAAAGAATCATTATCTTTGTAATTTTCTATATATATAGACAAATTGCATATATCTTCCATACTGGCATACGCATTTATAATTTTGCGATGATATGATTTGTATTCAGTGATGCTTTAATGGCAATTCAAATGAATGATGCTTTCATGTCAGTTCAAATAAAATCTGTTCGGTGGACAGCAGCCTCCCTGCTCTAACGGGTATCCGGAAGCCGTCTATCCATTCGTCTCCAGCCATTTTCTGGCTACAGTTGTGTATATGAAAAAATAGGTGGTGCCTGAGTTCAGGACGTGCAGTTTGGCTGGAATCATCAAGCAATAACGCAGGCGGAGCTGACACTTGACTTGTGTGTAGCCCAGATATATGTTCACTGAGCTGTTTTTCACCTGCCAGGGACCCCTTGCGAGCTCAACCTGCAAGATGTGGTCAAAGTGCAAGTAGTTGAAGAGCTGTGCCACCACTGGTGTTATAGGGGACCCAGGCAGGGGTAACTTGCCAGACACCCTATGTGCGCGTTCCACAAAAAGTAATGTCGACCTCCACTCATCCAGCGCTGTGTTGAGCAGCCAATCCTTGAGGAAAAGGTTCATGTTGCGGCTCTCTGCACCCTCCGGGATTCCCACAATACGCATACTGTTGTGCCATATTCTGCCCTCAGCACTGTTCGCTCTGCTCCTCAGCAGAGTCACCTCTGCTTGGAGGGCCTTCAGTTGAGACTGCATGTCATCAATGAGGGGCGCAGGCCCACCAGGGTGGATTCTCAAAGCCAAAAGGGGAGAGGGCCACCCTGTGTAGCGCTGGCCACCCTGGGATTTGCCCATCGGCCACAGAGCAGTGTCCCAACACCTGCCAGTCTCGGCGGGACTGCGCCACTCAGCCCCCCAGGTACTCCCGTCAAATGCTCTCAGGCCTCTAGGGAGGGTCCTGAGCTTCTTCGTTGGCCACCAAAGTGACCCATTCGATGCGAGCCTCAGGTTCGACCTGCTGCTTCTGCCACAGGAAAGCACATTGCTCCGTTGCTTCGGCTCCACTTCCAGGGGGAGGGGCTGAGCTTCTATGTTGACTTTCAAGGTCATGCAGGCGTCAGGCTCGGGAGCTCTAACTTGCTGCTTCCATTGCTGGGGAGCACCTCACCCTGACATCACAGCTCCGGCTCCACCACCGTGAAGGAGGGCACTGGGGGTCCAAACAATCCGATTGTGTGTGTAAGCGATTTGACAGAAGGTTGTCGGGTTGGTGAGGCACGCAGAGCTCCTTCACTGCATATCCTTCTCGTCCACCATCTTGGCCACGCCGCCCATAAACATAATCCTTATCCTTGAACTGAGAAGCCTGACAATTAGGGATGGTAGTGGGATTGGAAGAAAGCATAAATAAAAGATGCTTAACATTTCATCAAGAGGACACTGCCTATTTAGTTCCGTACAGGAGTCTTTGACACAAAGTTTTGGTATTTTTTGTTTTTTGCTGTAGCAAAGATGTCTAAGGATGATGTTCCCCATTCCACTTCTACCACTTTGTTGTTCAGGAACCATTTGTAGTTTTTTTTTTTTACAGAGTTTTATATAGCGCAAACTTGACACAAATCGGGTATCAGAGCGCTTTACATAGCACCATGTGCATTACATGAGGACACATTCATTTTTGTTAGGCATAGGGAGATAAAGTGATTTGCCCAGAATCACAGGATGTTCAGCGTCATTGCCGAGACTTGAACCCAGTTCCCCAGGTTCATGTTCGACCACCCTAGCCGTTAGGCCAACTCCTCTCCCCGTTTTCCTTGTGATGGCTGCTGAGGAAGTCTAATTCCTGACTTTGAGTCCCAGGAATGTGTATGGCAGTCAGTGTGATACCTCTGCTTAGAGCCCAATGCCACATTTGTTTGTGTTTGCAGGGAAAGTTGCCTGACCTTGTTCCCCCTTGCTTGTTGGTACAGTACATGGTGGTGGTGTTGTCTGTCTAAACTATTATGTTTTTTATGCTAACGATGAGAGAAACACTTTCAAAGCCAGATTTGCCACTTTCAGTTTCAGAAAAATGATGTGTTATGTCTTCTCTTTGTGTGGCCAAAGGCCTTGAATTCTAGGAGGGTTTGGATGGACTCCCCTTCCTGATAATGACACGTCTATAACTATAATCTGTCTTGATGACTTCTTTTGAAATAGGACTCCTTTTAAGAGATTTCTTCTGTTGCACCACCATGTTAGTTATTCTGAGGCTGATGTTGTTAGCTGGAGTGTCTCCTCACTCCCTTTTCTAGATTATTAGTTCGTGAGACAATGTTGGAGAGGTCTTGGAAACAGACAGGCTTTCGGGACTATTTATATGTAGGATTCCATTAATCCTATGAGTGATGCCATTTGGCTATCCAAAGGTTTGCAAGTGCTTCTTAGGTGAAGGATTTTCTCTAGAATAGATGACGCAATCTCTCCCAATGGATACACACTTTCGTTTCTTGTGTTTGTTTTGGACTGATTTTCTAATTGACTTTTCCATGTTGATTTGCATGTCTAGTTTTCTTAACAGATTTGCAGGAAGTCCTGCATTGCTTTTATTTCAGTACTTGTGTTTATAAGCCAGTCATCCAGATATAGTTAGAAAATATGTTTTTTCTTTTTAGATGGGCTGCAACAACATTACATTTGAGGTGGTTTGGCGAACCAAGTTAGTCCAAATGGTAGGACAGTGTGCTGGGAGTGACCTTCTCCCATTATTAATCTATGGAATTGCCTGTGATGATTTGAGACTGGAATGTGATAAAAGACCTCCTGCAGATCTCTAGAAGAAACGACAGGTCTAAGATCAGCTAAAATTCTTGTGACTGAAACTTCCTTAGTACTAAGAAGTACCTCAATTACACTCATTTATTCTGTTCATTTGATGGAACTTTTCCTATTGTTCGTCTTGGTAAACGGATGCATAATTCTTTCATTAATGCTGGCATCTGTTGATTTATTGAAGGATTTGGAGGAATAGGCAGTGGAATTGCCTTGAAGAGCATTTTATATCCTTTTGATATGATTTTAGGACCCATCTGTCTGTGGTGATTAACTTCCACTCTGTTACTAAGGGCAGTAGAGGTGTTGGTGCTGGCCTTGGTTGGAGAGTTTCAAGTATTACAGATACCATTGGTTAAGAAGTCTCTAACGGAATATTACATTTAGCTACTCTTGCAAGTACATAGTGAGTGAAACATAAGAAAGTGATCCACCTGTGATGCCCTGGTTGGAGAATGAGGAAGTGACGTAGGTGTGTACGATTTCTGAGACACAGCCAGTGAGAACAAGAAGATCCAGATCTGGTATACGGTCTCCTTAGTCTACCAATGGGAATACTGTGTGGAGAGCAGGATTTGCTCCTTACAGACTCCTGTGTAGAAATAGGCTTCCATTTTCTAATTGGAGATCTTGGACAAGAACAGTCAAAGTGCTTTAGAGGAGCCAGAACTGGATCTTTAAATAGGATGATTTGCTATATTGTGCGATTAGGTCATGGGACACGGGACGTGGCCATAAACAAATGTCAAAAAGAGATGAAGTCTCCTCTGAATAGAAAATGGTTATAGAGATCAGACTGCAGGAGACACAGATGGAAAAAGATGACTTCTGTCTCTTCAACATTAATGGTGAAGCAGATGATGTCGATCCTGCCCTTTTTAGGTCGAGCCTAGAGCAGCGCATGCTCTGCTTGCTCAACTTTAGTAAGGGGATTTTCAAAGTGCTACCAGAGAGGCTTTTGCTGGCCTGAAGCTTGCGTGAATGTGTGTGTGAACGCGCGCAGCCGCCATCTGTCTTTCCTCAGTCTGGCAGTCATGGCTCATAAAGCAAAGCGCTCTCCCAAGCGCCTTGCTCTGCACCTCCCCCACCTCCTCGTCAACTGCATCCATACCTTTAAGCCACCGTTAAATTGGATGTATTGCTGGTTACTATAAAGTGCCACATGGTTAAATAGGATTTACTGCAATTTAACAAGAAAAGAATCAACAACAATTCCTTAAATCCCTTTTCTGTTTCTCGTGGCCTCGTGTGAGCGCAGCTTTTCTTCTTCCGAAGTCAGTCATACTTGACTTGTTCGCAGGGCATTTTGCTCATTAGCATCTCTGTGTATAACTAGGGTCTGAAAATAGTAAGAAGTATGTCACGGTGAATTGAACATATTCGATGTTTTACACTTTGTTTTCCCTCCTACAATGTTTTCCTTATTTCTACTTGTTAAACAACTGACCACGGGAAAGCTTAGGCTCCCACAGCATGTTTCCTCTCCTCTCCCTGTGCTCTTCCTTCCCCAGCCCGCACACTCATGCTCCGAGGCCTCCAGACCCCACCTCCATCTCTCCTCCTGGTGCATTTTCAATTAGTTTCAGTCGCGTGTGCTTGCTCCTCCACTGCCTGTTTCACCCTCACTCTCCCTTGTTCTCTCTTGGGTGTGTGATGCTTTTCCCCTCTGCTACATTCCCATGTTGCGTTGCCCCCTCCCACCCGCTCCTCAGCAAACTACTTGCAGGCATGTAAACATTTTTTATTATTATAATAACTTTTTTGTAGGGCCCTGCTGCCACTAATTGCAGCCGGGCTGTTACTCTGTGTGAAAAGTGCTTTTCCTCCACTAACGTGATTTGTAGCAGCTCACCCCATCGGCACTTTGCTTTAATCCCCAAAAATAGTGATCTTTAATCGTCATTTCACTCCAAAGTCTCCGCGTCATCCAAGTGTCGGACGGAGCGGAAAGCCTGCAGGAAAATACCTTTCAGCAGAACTGTGGGCAACCGAGCACGAGGTCCTCTGCAGCTCTGGTCCTTAAAAACATGCATGCCCCACCTCTCAATTTCGTGACAGTTCCCCAACAATATACTGTCGCCGCTGAGCAGGGCCGGACTGAGAACCAAAACCGGCCCTGGCAAAGTGCTCGGTCGGCCCCCTGGGGGTGCGAGCGGGCTCTTTGGCGGGGCCGGTTTTCGGACGATTTTGCTATGCTGCAAAAACGGCCCTGTAACAAAAACGGCCCCCAGGGCCCAAAACCGGCGCCCACCCTTGCGGCGCACCGGGGGATTGCCCGGCGCCCGCAACGGCCAGTCATGGCCTGCCGCTGAGCAGTGCCACTACAGAAACCCCTAACAGCAGGAGTGAACCGATTTGCAGCACGCGGACTGCCGTCCAGCTAGCAATAATAGACATTGCTTTCTGTGCTTTTTAAACAACCGACCACGGGAAAGCTTAGGCTCCCATAGCATATTTCTCACCCCTCTCCCTGTGCTCCCCCTCCCCCAGCCCACACACTCATGCTCTGAGGCCTCAAGACCCCCCCCCCCATCTCTCCTCCCCCTCCGCGCCATGTGCCCATTTTTTGGGGGGGGGAGTTTTATATAGCGCGAACTAGAACCGAACCTAATCAGTTATCAGAGCGCTTTACATAGCACCAGTTACGTTACATGAGGACACACTTTTTTTTTTTTTTTTTTTTTGAGGCACGGGGAGATTAAGTGATTTGCCCAGAATCACAGGAGGTTTTGGCGTCGTTACCGAGACTCGAACCCAGATCCCCAAGTCCGAGGTCGAGCGCCTTAGCCGTTAGGCCAACCCCTCTCCCCAATTTTGCAGCAAAGTTGACACGTTGGGTTACATCTCCCACAATTCAGCAATATTTTTCCTAACTTAATTGTACAAGGGAAATTCAAGTTGGGCTAACAGCCATATTTTGGGCTACAATCCAAGCAGTGTATGTCCGATTCACAGAATAGTGCCTTGCAGCCATAGTGCAGCCTGGGGTTGCTTCACCAAGCCCCTCTTCCACTGTCTGCCTCTCCACAGTAAAACCGCAAACATACATCCAGGCTCTGGCAGTGTTTGTGCTTGTTTTTTATGTCACCAGCATCAAGTAAACTGACCACCCACGTTTAAACCATTATACTCCAGGAGACACAAAGGCAGAAAGACCGGAGCACAGATGCGATTTTTCTGGGACACAGTGTAATGTTCTTATTAATGCTTTATACAGTGTCATTCCTGATTTTTGAGGCATTCCATCACCATCACCCCCTAATCACCCACTACACGTCTAGTTTCACAAAAACCCGCTCCGCAGTAGTCCTGACGTTGTAGCACACTGGAGAGGCACTAGGCCTCTCCAGTGGGGCCCGATGATGAAGCATGTCACCAACCAGGTTGGTGAGTGAGGGCCTTCTAAATTAACCCGAGAGGGGTTATATACCTTTTCCTGCTCCATTTGTATCTTAGTTGTATTTTTGGACACTCTTGCTTTGTTTGACTATTCTTTTATGCACTCCAAAATCCATTGTTTGCATACATTGTAATGGACAGGTGAAAGCGTTTATTTACCACTCTCTATGGCCACTGCCCATGTCACAGGCTCATTTGCCTTTTCTTCGCCTTAACACAGAGGTGGCCTTTTATTAGCTATATTACCGCATGCGCGCTAGCGGTTTTCCCGCTGCGCGCTGCGATTTTAAAAAACCCGCGTTACGTGACGAGCTCAGCTCGTGATCAGCGTAGCGCAGGTTACGCCCATGACGAGCTGAGCTTGTCATGAGCGTAGAAGGGGTTAAAGGCCGTGCGTGTTCATTTGCTGGTTGTGAATGCAGGCGCCGTGGACTGCTGGCGTGAGTCTTAGAAGTGTGTCATTGCTCTGCAATCTTGACTTTGTCTAGGGATGCCGCACTTTACGGCAGTCATCAACAGGCCGTAATTAGCGCTCTTGGGTCGCGTCGGCTTAATTACAGGGCCCGGGTATTATGGGCTAGTTAGAGTGCAGGGTGGCTGTGTCTCACACAATGCCCTCCTGTGGGTATATTGCCTCCTGAGCTCGGCTTGTGTTGGGTTACTGCTTCAATAGAAAGCATATATATATATATATATATATGTATATATATATATATATATATATATATATATTATATATATATTTATGGCTGCCAGTGGCCCAATAAAACAAGGTACTTGAAGCAAAGCAATTAATAAAAGGACATTCACTCATTTATTACCATAGAAACACGCCTAAAATCCATGTCATTACCATTTTACAACACAATAACTAGTGTGAGAGAACACTGCTTACTGCCTCACAGATGAAAGCGGCTCTGCTACTGCGAGGCTTGATCGATGTGGTTTCATCTCACTGCAGGATTTAGCCATTTGTGCCCTTATGCATGCCTTTATTTGAACTACTACAGGTAAAAAACACAGCATGGCATGGAACATATGTGTGTCTTTGATTGTAAGTTATGGCCATTCACTAGCGGGTAATATGTTGCAAACCTGGGTATCTATATATATAGTTTAAATTAAATTAAATCACATTTTATTGTGAGTTTGACTGACTAATGGTTGTGAGAAAAGCATTGCTTAGGATAAATGTTTTCTCTTAGTTTTAAGCAGTTTTGTTGTGAATGCTTGCATCAACAAGCATTGGCATAGCCAAAAGGTCTCGCCTTTAGGACCTTATAAGTGTTTAGCCATGCAACAGTTAATGTTGTTGCAGCAAGGATATTGTGCTGCATAACTAAATACTTATAAGGTCCCAAAGGCGAGACCTATTGGCTATGCCAATGCTTGTTAACAATGGCATGTGCTCCTTCGGAGCTGGCGTTTTCGCCTATGGCAGTTAATGTGGCGCCGTCGATGCTGGTCTTACAGCCGTAGACCTTAATTTCGTCATAAACTGTGTGAGAGTCGCTGATGAGCATAATCAATGCTTCAAAGTCTATGGAGATGATTGTTTCTTTGTCATTAACCCTAAATGACTTGACATTGGCAAGTATGTCCTTAATGTGTAGCCAGAGAGCTGTCATTCAACGGTGAACCAGCTTCGATAGTGACATCGATGTCTTTGACATCATTCCTGTGTGGCGACGGGCATGTTGGTGGCTTCTTTACTCTTCCACTTGATTCCCGCTCCCTGGATCTCCCTCAACGGTAATCATAGTCAAGAGGAAGCAAACCTGTTTAGGCAGGTTGGGAGGCTGATCATTCTTTTTTTTCCAGAACAAAATTTTATTGTTTTATTGAGAGATTGCAAAGAAAAAGGGCGCAGCTCTCCGGGCACCGGGGAAGCTGCGAGCAAATGAGCAACAATTATAGATAGGCAATCCATACAATAATGTAGAGTAGAGTAACGACCCCGAGTCCCCCCTCCCCGTCACCCACCAACTCCCCCAACCCAGATCCCACCCTAACCCCCTGCACAGTGTCAACGTAGTCCGAAACATAGGTCATGTTAAGAAACATTCTGTGTATACTCCTTTTCACCCTGGATCTAAACACAAATGTCCTGCATCAACATCTAGTAGCGTCGGTGGTTCCAGCCACAGTCCTCTGTAGTCTGCCCATCTCTTCCATATTTTATAATGTTTTCTGGGGCAGCCCCTAGCCTCAAAGACTGGGCGTTCCAGTCCCATATAGAAATCTAGGCCCTTTTTCCACACTCCCACCAGGGGGGCCCTGGGGTCTTTCCAGGCTCGAGCCACATCTCTCTTGGCCACCGTGAGGCAGAGAAGCAGCAGATGCCGTTTATAAATATTGCACCCCACTTGCTCCATGACATGAAGAAGGCCCAGTTGCAGTGAGCGGGGAAGCTCCCAGCCTAACACCTCAGACAGGCAATTCCAGACCCCAGTCCAGAACCTCATCAGCACATCACATGCCCATACCGTATGCATAAATGTACCCACCTCTCGACCACACCTCAGGCAATCAGGGGACGCAATCAGACCAGCCTTCCATAACCGTTCCCTAGTGTTGTAAGCTCTGTGTAGGTACTTGAACTGAATAAACCGCAGACGCACAGCAATAGCTGCCCCCCCTTGGGGCCTCAAGGGCTTCCCTCCAATCTTCCTCCTCCAGCTCACCTATATCTCCCTCCCATTTGGTCCGCAGCTTGTCTAGAGAAGCGGAGCAATGCGTGACCAGCGTCTGGTAGATACGGGAAATTTTCTTGCTTTCCAATTCCCCCATAAACACCTTAGCCTCCAAGGGGCTAAACTCAGGCAATGAGTCCAGGCCATCCAAGGCGGGTGATATGGCGTGCCGGAACTGCAAGTATTTAAAGAACTGGGTTCGGGGCATGTCGTATTCTTCTCTCAGCTCTTGAAACGATTTAAGGGTTGTGCCTTTCATGACATGGCCCAACGCTGATATCCCAATCGCATCCCAACCACGGAATCCCTGCAAGGACGCCAGCGCCGGGAACCGGCCATTCTGCCACAATGAGGTTTCCTCTGTCAGTCTGTTCCACCATCCCATACGGTGTAGCGCCTGACGCCATATCCGAAAGACCACCTGAGTAACAACTGGAAGCCTCTTTCTCTTAGCCTCCGAATATAGTAGAGTGTGCAACGTATCTGGATCCATCATATATCTTTCAAGGGCGTATGCCGGGTCGCCCCGGTCCCCATACCACCATTCGTTCAGTATCAGTAGGTGGGACGCCTGATAGTAGGACAATACATCCGACGTCGCCAAACTCCCACAATATGTGGAGAGGAAACATGTACGGAGCGCCACTCTCGCCGCCCCCCCCCGGCCCAGAGAAATTGACCCAGCGCCGAATCAACCTGTTTGAACCACTGCGGTGAGATAGGATAGGGGTGGTTTTGTAATTGGTATAGTATATGTTCAGGGGCATACGGGACCATGTTTTCATGTCAGATCGGACTCGGTCCCAGACAGGCACAACATTACGCACCCAGGAGACTCCAGGCAAGTACGTCAGGAATACGCCCAAATATTTAAGGCCTCCGGCCGCCTCCTGCAACGCCGACGCCCAGGACCCCAGCTCCATGCGCTCTCCCAATGTCCACAGCGTGGATTTATGCAAGTTTAAGTGGAAGCCTGACACTTCTCCGAATATACGCATTATTTCAAGAACCTTCGGCCCTGATCTATTTAGATCTGTGAGAAAGAAGAGGACATCGTCAGCATAGAGCGCGATTCTATCAGATGGTCCAGCTTCCCACTCGATGCCTCGCATTTGTGCGTCTATTCATATCCACGCCGCCAGTGGCTCCATGGCAAGGGCAAACAGATACGGCGACAAGGGGCATCCCTGCCGGGTTCCCCGGCATATAGAGAAGGGATCAGATACCGCCCCAGCCACTCTTACCGACGCTGTTAGATCCGTGTAGAGCAATTGCAGATAAGATAGAAACTGGGTCCCGAGGTTCAGGCGGGACAGGAGCGCACGGAGGTAGACCCAGCTTAACGAGTCAAAGGCCCTATCTATGTCAGCCAGGAGGAGTGCCGCCAGGATTCCGGCAGCTCGGACCGCCTCCACCACCACCTGTGTGCGTCTGATATTGTGTCTCGTCGCCCTGTGGGGCATGAACGCGGCTTGGTCCGGGTAGACAAGGTCGGTGATGTAGGGGAGAAGGCGATTGGCCAGTGCCTTCGCCAATATTTTCGCCTCAACGTTCAGGAGTGATATTGGCCTATAAGATTCGTGGTGTTCAGGGGGCCTCCCTGGTTTACAAAAGACCACTATTTCCGCGTGTCGCCAGTCCGCCGGTAATCGGCCATCCTCCCTGGCCGCCTCTAGTGCCCTCTTATAGTACATCCCTAACTGGAGGTGAAATTTTTGAAAGAATTCACATGGGAACCCATTGGGTCCGGGGGCCTTACCAGCATTTAGCTCACCGAGGGCTGTGCCCAGCTCCTCAGCCAATAGTGGGAGTTCAAGGCGATTACGTCCCTCGTCTGAAATTGCCCGTGGCGGGAGGTCCGCAAGGAATTTGTCAATGTCTTCCGCCGGGAGAGACTCCCGGGGGGTATATTGGGCCGCATAATATCGTGCGAAGCTGTCCGCAAGGTCCGTCGGGGCCTACATGGATTCCCCTGCCTCATCTCGAAGCCCCGGCAGGGACTGCGCCTGAAAGGTGCCCTGGCAAAGCCTATACAGCATTGTGCTGGACTTATCCCCCCACTGGTATATTCTGCTCTGCGTCGCTTGCCATAGCTGTCGGGCCTCGTCAAGTAGCAGAGAGGCGTATGACTGCTGCGTCAGTAGCAACTGTCCGACGTCCCCATCATCCCCAGCCTCACGGCATCGCTCCTCCAGGTCTCGGACCCGACCCGCTGCCTCTACTATTTCCTCCCTGCGTGTCCTACGGGCGCCGCACACCAGGCAATATCCACTCCGCGGAGCGTGGCTTTTAGAGCCTCTCAAAGGATCATGTCGTCAGTGTCTGACTTATCATTGTCCTCCCAGTGATGAGCTATCGCCTCCCTCATATGCGTCTGATAACTGTCTTGTTGCAGGTGCCATGTGGAGAGGCGCCACCTAAACGGCTGCCGCCTCCCATCTAAATGTAAGTCCACCGTAGTCGGGGAGTGATCCGACAAACCGCGCGGCAATATGGACGTTGAGTGTACCCTCCCAATCCAGGGGTGGAGACCAAACAAGTAATCTATCCTGGAGAAGGATTAATGCACTGCAGCGATGTAGGTATATTCACGATTGCGGAAATGTTGATAGCGCCATGTGTCTACCCAGCCCATCCCTCTCGCCATGTCGCCTAATTTAGTGGGTGTGTCTGCTAGTATTGCACCCCCTGGCCTATGACGGTCCATTCGCCCATTCATTACATCATTCCAGTCGCCGCCCACCACAGCCATCACGTCTGGGATCTCAGTCTATATACCAAACAGCCTCTCTACGAGGGACCCTTGTAGTGGGGGCGGGGCATACACACTACCAAAGACTACCGGGTCACCACCGATCATTCCTTTAACAAAGATAAATCTGCCCTGCGCATCCACCCATTGCCTCTCGTGAACATAGGACAACCTGCGATGGATCAAGACTGCTACCCCCCTGGATCCCCTCACAAACCCAGCGTGATATACCTGCTGGTAGCCGTAGCGCTGCAAGCTAAGGGTTTTAGTGCCCAGGAGATGGGTCTCCTGCAAAAGTAGGATATCTGCCTTCTCTTTCTTCCCTAGCCGCAGGACTGCGCCCCGCTTTATTTTATCGAGCACTCCCCTTACGTTCCAGATCACAACGCGCAATGACGCCTGCGGGAGGCCTGTCTTGGGGGTGTTAACCGCCATCAATGGGCAGGAAGGTAAGTGGCCTAGGTGTCAGGGACCGTACACACATACAAAGTGGTAATAGGACTGGAACGAACACTGTGCTGTTGAAAACTACCCCTACCCCTCCAACCCCCCCTCATCCCCTAACTCCCAAACCAAACCCCCCCAGCCCCCAACAAGCCCCCCACCCCATACCTCATGAAACATTGAAGTACCTGTCGCGGTCGATCTGAGCCATGCCCCCAACTGGGGGACCTGGGCCTCTCCCACCAATGGATCCCTAACTTACCACCCATAACAGTGTCTCTCGCTACCTACAGGCGTGAGAGCTGCAGTGTCCGAGCTCACGCAAGGCTCCCTCGGTAATTCAGTATTAAACATGGTCCAATTATCAGGGTTCACCAGTATGATCTCCCTAAGCCGGGACTGAGGATCCACTCTTCTGTGTCTGGGGTGCCGCAGCTCCACCGACCTCCGAGCTGCAGGATTGTGATCGCCTCTGAGATCGGGGCCTTCGAGAGCCCCGCCGGCGCTTTCTCTGTGAAGCTTGCTGCGCCCCTTCACTCAGGGACGAGTCGGAGTGCCGACCCGGGGGGGTATGAGCCCTCACCCGCACCGTCTCATCTGTCCATTTGAAGACATCTTCCGGAGAGTCAAAGAAAAACGTCCGCGACTGAAACACCACGCGAAGACGTGCTGGAAACAACAGAGCATACTGTAGCTTAAGTTCTCTCAGCCGGGCCTTGGCTGCCTGGAATGACTGGCGCTGCTGTTGTACCAGGCGTTTGTAGTCCGGGAACACCATAATCCAGTTATTATCGAACATGAGGGGCTCCTTCGCTCTGGCCTGCTTCAGGATGGCATCCCGGTCAAAGTAGTTCAATAGCCTCGCAATAACTGGACGGGGTCGGGCCCCGACCGGTGGCTTCTTCACTAACGCCCTGTGGGCCCGTTCGATGATGAAGCAGCGGGAGAGAGCGTCCGGAGGCATCCAGCCCTCGATCCATTGCGTAAGGAAGCGCTCCGTGCCCCCCGATTCACATCCCTCCGGAAAGCACACGAAACGCAGGTTGTTTCGACGGGCCCGCCCTTCCGCGTTCTCCACTCGCAACACTAGGCCTTTCTGGGTACTTTCCAGCTTCGCCAACTTCTGCTTGAGGGACACCACGTCGTCTTCCACCTCCGACATCCGCTCCTCGACTTCCGTTATGCGGGACACCGCGTTCCGCAGGTCCTGCCGCAGCAGCATCGCATCCGACCCAACCGCGCCAATCTTGGCATCAAGCATGTCTCTGGATTGGGTTATGGCGGCCAGCAGCGTCGCATTATCAGGCGGGCCCTCCTGTGAATGTCCGGCAGCGCCACTCGCTGCCCCGGGGCCCATGAACTTATCAATGGGCCCGTGTGTGGTAGGGTCACTGCCTCCCTTACCTCTGGTCATGGTGATGCGAGCCACCCACTGCAGGAGGCCGGCAGTTGTCGGGGCCGAGCCGATGCCCAGTGGATCGAGATCTGTGGGGACAGGTCCAAAGTCAATGGGCACCGGTCAGAGTCAGTTCGCCCCACGCCGCCAAGATCCAGTCGCCACTCAGGCCTTGGCACAGGCACAAGCCCCCTCCAGCTGCCACACATGCCCTCCGGATGTCCAGTCGGTTATCACCGCTCCACTGCTCACATGCGACCCGGCCCGGCCGCCGACACCCCCGTGGGGGAATGGAGGACCCCACACCACCACACTAGCAGTCCAGTGCTCCGTTCGAAATATGGGTCGGGGCTCCGGAACATCGGACCCGGACCAGGCCATCGATGAAGTTGGGGGAGGGGGGAGGGGGCAATCAGCGTCCGCCCTGCAAAGCTACCCTAAGGCCAGTCGCGGCTCCACAGAGGGCAGGCCACCCCCAACGGGCCCAACGTGGCTGCCGCCCGCGCCTCGGGCGACTCCACCACTGTCCGTCACCCCCACTGTGCCTCCTCTCTCCCCACGCGGTCCGACCCGACCGCCGATCACCCGGTGAGCAGGGGACTCCCCAGGCGGGCGAGATGGAGCCCCACACACCCCCGGACCGCCGCCACCACCAAGATAATGTCCCGGGCAGCTGGGCACCTAGCAGCCGCACACCCCGGCAAGCGGTCCGGAGCACTCCCCCCGACGTCCCCTCACCGGGGGTCCACAGCCAAAGTCGTCTTCGGGCCCCTCTATACTGTCTCCAGTCCCGGTTCCGGTCGGAGAGTCTTCTCTGAGCCGGGGCCCACTCTGGGGACTACAAAATCGAGGTCCCGGCTTCCCGGGCTCCCGCTAGGCCGCAGCACGCCGAGTCCGCCATCTCCGTCAATCGGCACCGCAGCCGCTCCGCTGGGGCACCGGACCGAAGCTGCCGGTTTCAAATGCAAGGATATCCCCTCAAGGACCGCTGAAGCGTCCAAGGGAGCAGGATAATCGTCGGATCAGTGCTGGGCTGGACGGAGCTATCTAGCACACGTCCGCCATGATGGCCTGCTTAGCCACGCCCCCCGAGGCTGATCTTTCTAGTCTTTTCCTTTTCATCCTTCACTCCCATAACTTCAAGCATACCTTTTAGTATCACTGTCCTTTGAACTTCTCTACTTTCTGTTTGTTTTTACAAATCAGAGTGTGAAGCAGGAAGGCACACTACAAAATGATTGTGGGCATCATCCTTTTTCCTCCCACATAATGGTCACTTTGCGTAAAGGGAAGGCATTACTGAAAAGGCTTGGCAGAATGTGCTGGAAACAGTTGCACTCTGCAACATATGTTCTTAAACGCCAAGTGCAACAGTAAAAAATAATTTTTTCCTGAGAAAAAATAGATTTTGAGGCTGGAAGTCCTGAGTGGTGTTAAGATATCTTTCTCTCATGAGCCAGAAAAAAAAGAACTGGCTCTGGAAGGCTAATGCAAGTACAATGCGTTGAGAGAAGAAATGCCTCGCAGGTTCCTAAAGAGACAGGTTCATTTTTTAATGCCTACAATGTAAGCCTATCTGGCTGCACTTTTCAATCTCCTGTGCAAATTGGTAATAGGAATTCTTGCATTTTAGATGCTGCAATGCAGTTCTATCTAAAAAATATGATGACTTTATAAGCACATTCGTGAAAAGTGATGCCTCTGATAGACATCCATTACATATTTACATGATTATATTCATAGACAGAGACATCATTTGGTGCTGTTTCCAATGGTTGAAAATTATGCAAAAAGGTGTTCCGGGGTGCGCGTATACAGTGTGAAGGTTCAAGCGTATATGACTAACAATGAATACCCTGCAATGCAAAACTGTAGTATTTTGACACTGCAAAATATTTCGCATAAATACAATTAAGTTACAAATTCAAGAATAGAGATACTACAAAAATGCACACTAAGAGAAATGATCAACATTGTTGTTGGTAAGCTTGCTAACGAAAATAATTTGATTTATAGCCTTGCCTGGATGACTACAAAGCATAAAGCGGTACAAAAGGGGGTGGTGATGGACGGAGCATCTGAATCCATCAAACACTTACACCCAGTCAAATGATCTGGGTTTAATCCATCACCGTTCTTTAGCCCACTCTGCCACCCCAGTTCAGACATGGCTATATGCAAATCAGTCTGACCCTGTGCCTCATGGGAACAGTCCAGCCCGAACTGCCAAGCCATGTCTTCCCTGGACCGGAAACAAGCTTCCGAGGACCGGTTTCTGGCATTCCAGCCGTCTTCAGCCCGACTTGCTCGAATCCAGTGGCAAAGTGAGCAAGGGACTCATTGTTGAGCATACCCTGCCACACTTATGGCGGCCAAAAGCAGTACAAAAGGGGGTGGTGATGGACGGAGCATCTGAATCAATCAAACACTTACACCCAGTCAAAAGATCTGGGTTTAATCCATCACCGTTCTTTAGCCCACTCTGCCACCCCAGTTCAGACATGGCTATATGCAAATCAGTCTGACCCTGTGCCTCATGGGAACAGTCCAGCCCGAACTGCCAAGCCATGTCTTCCCTGGACCGGAAACAAGCTTCCGAGGACCGGTTTCTGGCATTCCAGCCGTCTTCAGCCCGGCTTGCTCGAATCCAGTGGCAAAGTGAGCAAGGGACTCACGTCTGAGCATACCCTGCCACACTTATGGCGGCCAAAAGCGGTACAAAAAGGGGTGGTGATGGACGGAGCATCTGAATCAATCAAACACTTACACCCAGTCAAAAGATCTGGGTTTAATCCATCACCGTTCTTTAGCCCACTCTGCCACCCCAGTTCAGACATGGCTATATGAAATCAGTCTGACCCTGTCCCTCATGGGAACAGTCCAGCCCGAACTGCCAAGCCATGTCTTCCCTGGACCGGAAACAAGCTTCCGAGGACCGGTTTCTGGCATTCCAGCCGTCTTCAGCCCGGCTTGCTCGAATCCAGTGGCAAAATGAGCAAGGGACTCACGTCTGAGCGTACCCTGCCACACTCCTTGCGGCCAAAAGTGGTACAAAAGGGGGTGGTGATGGACGGAGCATCTGAATCAATCAAAAACTTACACCCAGTCAAAAGATCTGGGTTTAATCCATCACCGTTCTTTAGCCCACTCTGCCACCCCAGTTCAGACATGGCTATATGCAAATCAGTCTGACCCTGCGCCTCATGGGAACAGTCCAGCCCGAACTGACAAGCCATGTCTTCCCTGGACCGGAAACAAGCTTCCGAGGACCGGTTTCTGACATTCCAGCCGTCTTCAGCCCGGCTTGCTCTAATCCAGTGGCAAAGTGAGCAAGGGACTCACGTCTGAGCAAACTCTGCCACACTTATGGTGGCCAAAAGCGGTACAAAAGGGGGTGGTGATGGACGGAGCATCTGAATCAATCAAACACTTACACCCAGTCAAAAGATCTGGGTTTGATCCATCACCGTTCTTTAGCCCACTCTGCCACCCCAGTTAAGACATGGCTATATGCAAATCAGTCTGACCCTGTGCCTCATGGCGGCCAAAAGCGGTACAAAAGGGGGTGGTCGATGGACGGAAACAGTCTGCAACTTATGTTCTTAAACGCCAAGTGCAACAGTAAAAAAGAAGAAAAAGAACTGGCTCAAGAAGGCAGGTTCATTTTTTAATGCCTGCAATGTAAGCCTGTCTGGCTGCACTTTTCAATCTCCTGTGCAAATTGGTAATAGGAATTCTTGCATTTTAGATGCTGCAATGCAGTTCTATGTAAAAAATATGATGACTTTATATGCACATTCGTGAAAAGTGATGCCTCGGACAAACATCCATTATATATTTACATGATCATATTCATAGACAGAGACATCATTTGGTGCTGTTTCCATGGATGAAAATTATGCAAAAAGATGTTCCGGGGTGCGCGTATACAGTGTGAAGGTTCAAGCGTATATGACTATCAATGAATACCCTGAAATGCAAAACTGTAGTATTTTGACACTGAAAAATATTTCGCATACATACAATTAAGTTACAAATTCAAGAATAGAGATACTACAAAAATGCACACTAAGAGAAATGACAAACATTGTTGTTGGTAAGCTTGCTAACGAAAATAATTTGATTTATAGCCTTGCCTGGATGACTACAAAGCATAAAGGTGCAGATATAAGGCATGCAGAAGTCAGATCAAAGGCATGTAGTGCCGACAACCCAAGCACACAGGGAAGATCTGCTGCAAGCACAAGAGTGGGTACCGATGTGGGAGAACATGGCGGCAGACGGCGGAGCTGCCGTGGTGCTCTGTGACTTCTACACCTAATGCCTGACGAGCTGGATTAAATTTCATTTTTTTTTCCTACCGAGCAAACTACTATCACTTGGGAGGCTGAACAAAGTAGGTATCAAGCTTATTTTGGCAATTTCTCATCGTTCCTCTCTGATATACTTGCTGATGGGTCTGTCTTCCACTTCCATGACGGGACTCCTCGGCAGTGTTCTCAGCGTTCCTTGCGTTGGAGGAGGTAGCAGCGGTGCGGTGTCCGTCCTCGTTTCTTCTGAGCCCACAGGAGTTCCGCTGGTCCTGCGGTTGTGGTCCTCGGCCGCCCTGGAGCTGCGGCGTGGTAGGAAGGCACGCAGTTTGGTGCACGTTTCGTGCAGCGGTCCCGCGAAGGCTCGGCTCCTCGAGTCTGCCTTCCATGTTACAGTGGAGGGTGAAGAGGTCGCTGAGGAGCCCGAGGGCGGTAAGGAGTGGGAGACTCCTGTGGTAAAGGTGTCAGGGGACTCTGAGGAGGAATGGCTGCGCTTACAGCAACAGCAACAGCAACAGCAACAGCAGCAGCAGCATCAGTTTAAAGGTAAGGGGAGAGGCGGGCGCAGAAGGGGTAAGGCGCTTGCCAAGGCACAGTCGAGGGAGCCTGCCCCCAACGCAAAACTGATATGCAACGTCTCTTCACCCCTTGGAGGTAAGAAAGCCTCTTCCTATCTCTCAACTGAGGTTAAGTCAAAGTCCATACGGGCTAACAGTGTTAGAGGTAAAGCCAAACTTAAAGGGAACCTTAATGCTGTGCTTGATGTAGGCTCTAAGATAATTCCCTCTTTACGCTCATATTTTAAAGTAGTACCACAGATACTTCGTCTCTCAGAGGCTCAGTGGATGTCTACTTCATCGATAGAACCAGAATCCGGTGCTCAAGACATTCCAGTCCCGGTCCCTGGGCTTGTTTCCCCTTCTGGCGGTGGTCTGGTCCCGGCATTAGTCTCGGATTACACTAACATGACATTGCCAGCTCTGTCCTTACCTAAAATCTCATTAACTGATGGGAGTTCATCTTCCTCGGGTTTGAACGGGGCATCAGTGGAAGAGTTACAGGTGGGTGGAATGCCTCCTGCCAGACTATATATCAATAATTTGGTGGTTGATAGTAGTTGTGGCAGCTACGAGGCTGCAGCAGACGGGGCAGGGGGGCTGTTAGTCTCGATGTCCCAGCTCCGGTGGAATTCATGGGGACAGGGTTGGGTGGAGTGGAAGTAGAAGATATCCCCCTTGACCCTGCCCAGCAGCAAACATCAGGCCCCGCTCCAAGCTTGGAGGTAGGGGGTATAATGTCCAGTGTCTCGGCTGCTTCCTTACTGGAAATGTTCTTCACCCTGTCCCGGGACATAAAAAGGGGGTTTGAGGAGTCCTCGGCCAATCAGCTGGAGATTCGGAACTATTGCGAGTCCCTAGATAGCAAGATTGATGGGCTAACATCAAGGACGGGGAAGCTGGAAGAGACTGTTGCTGTGATGTCGATTCATTTGGATAAAGCTGAAGAGGACATTGTTAAACTTAGGAGGGAGGATCAGGCCCTTCTAGAAAGGATGGAGGAGTTGGAGAACAACGCCAGAAGGTGTAACATTCGCATTCTTAATGTTCCAGAGGGATCAGAAGGCTCTGATATAAAACAGTTTGTTGTCCACTTATTGAAGGACTCGTTATGTATGGATCAATCCTTGGAGGACCTGGCCACTGACATTCATAGGGTTCATAGAGATCCATTTAGGCGAAACCCGCAAAGGTCCAAACCTCGTAAAATACTTGTCAATTTCCACACTTATGCCCTTAAAGAGCAGATCCTCAACTTAGCTTTAAAACAGAAGACCCTACCTGGTAAGGGGTTCACTTTCCTTATCAGGTCTGACTTATCAAGAGTCACGCTGGAGAAGCAGTGGGAGTTCGGCAGGCGGCTGGACGCCTTTAGGAAGTTGGGTGCTACTGCTCAACTCATGTTTCCGGCCGCACTAAAGGTGATGCACAATAATAAGATGTTCAACATCAGGTCAGTGCAAGCTGCTGACGAGCTCCTTTTAGATCTGGGCAATAAGGTGTCGGATAAATAGGATATGGTCCATTAATCACACTGGCTAATTAGAGGATGTGAATGTGAATGTTAACACATAATCATAGATATATATAATTATCGTTAATAGGTAATAATAAAACGAAGTTAAATGTATAAAAAATCCACACAAAAAAATATATATATCTATAAAAAAAAATTAAAAAAAAGAGAATTTTTTCCTGATTTATGGAATGCACATATTTAGTTGTTCTGGTACACTTAGATCACTCTGGTAGGGAATTTGGTTTAGGGTTTGGGTGTAGTAGCGGGAGCCTGAGGTGGGGTGCCATCTACTGGACTTGATCCGGTTAGATTCACCTAGGGTTCTCCATGGGAGGGGGGAGGGGAGTGAGGGGGGCATGGGCTCAGAGGGGAGGTTGGGGGGGGGCAACAATTTCATAAAAATTTCCTCATTTGCCAATTTTGTTTCTTAGTTTACTATGTTGGTTATAAGTTTCTGCACGATGTGTTGCCAATTTGTATAGGGATAGGGCAAGCTAAAGATGTCCCTTGTATCCAAATTAAGGTTTGGCGGCGTCTGGGTCAGTGTCTATGGGTAAATTAAAAATAATATCTTGGAACGTCAACGGCCTGCGCACTAAACCTAGGGCCAGAAAGTTGCTGCAGTATCTTCGGGACTCAGATGCACAGGTCATCATTCTCCAAGAGACGCATTTGATCCAGGCTGAAATTGACACGTTAGTTAAGAGGAATAAGTGGATTGACTTCGCAATTTCTACCTCTCAGTCTTTGTCCACTAGAGGGGTATCGCTTATCTTTAAGAAACAACTAAAGGCTAGGGTGTTAGACTCTAAGGTGGACCCAGCTGGTAGATGGGTTATTGCTTCTCTTTCCATTATGGGCACTCAACTTACTATGGTTGGGTACTATGGCCCTAATCAAGACGATCCATCATCTTTGGAGGCTATCTTTTCCCATCTCTTGTCCTTTCCCGAGCCTGTAATATTTGCTGGCCATTTCAACATAATAATCGTTCTCTGATCCCATCGAAATCAAGATCCTTCTTGCTGAACGCAATGTAGCAATATGGGTATGTCGACATTTAGAGATTAAGGACAGGTAAACAGCAGGGCGTTTCTTTCAGGAACTATAAATACCACCATCAGTCCAGAATAGATTTTATATTAATTAATCAGAAGCTAGTTGACTGCACAAGGGACATCAAATATCTACCACTACATATATCCGATCACTCGGCGGTAGTTCTGGAACTGACAACCCCTCTTACCGCGTCAGTCAGGAGTTGGTCTTTCGATCGCTCCCTACTTTCTCATCCTGACGATGTCCTTTTTCTTAAGACTGAGGTGACACATTTCATAAAGGAAAATGTAGGTTTGGCTGGTATCGGAGTTGTGTGGGACTCTCTTAAAGCGTTTTTTAGAGGCCTTATTACGGGTAAAGTGGTTTATAGAAGGAAGGAATACAGAGAGGCCGTGACCTCGGTGGAGGCGAATATAGCTAAGATCCAGTTAGATATTGATGCTGACTCCGCCTCCACGGAAGCTATTTTAACACCTCTGCGTGAGAGATTGCATTCCCTAAAGGGCCACTTAGCCTCGATTCTTAATCAGCGGATACAAGAAGGGTGGGAGGCCAGTAAACTCGTACACTTCCAGTATGGGGAGGGAGCCGGGAAGTTATTGGCATGGAAAGCCAAAACGAATCAGGTCCGTAACAATATCGAGCTGATTAATGTCAATAATGTCCCACTCTCCTTAGATGTTGACATTAGATCATCCTTTAGAGACTTTTTTCAAACTATTTATTGCGAGGATAAGAACATGAACCCTGACATCATTAAAGACTGGCTTAGTAAGATCACCCTCCCAGTCCTTTCTGCTGAGCAGAGTGTGATGTCGGACAGTGAAATCTCGGAAGAGGAAGTTAGGAAAGCCATTCAGAATGCCAAGAAGGGAAAGGTGTCGGGGCCAGACGGCCTACCTGCTGAAATTTATAGAGCTTTGGAGCAGGAACTGGTTTCTTTCTTGGTAGTGCTATTTAATCAGATTTTACTGGATGGCGTGCGTCCTCCGGTGTCATGGGACAGTGCGTCCATAACATTAATTTTAAAACCAGGGAAGCCACCTACTGCATGTGGTTCGTATAGACCAATTTCGATCTTAAACGTAGACTACAAAATGTTCGCTTCAATTCTTGCTAATAGATTGGTTTTAGTCGCCCCCAATATATTGCATCCGGATCAGAAGGGGTTTGTTAAGGGGCGGCAGTTATATGAGCTAACCTTTGACTTAATAGGGGCCATCGACTTCTCAGTTTTGGAGTCTCTTCCCTTGGCGGTCCTTACGCCGGATGCCACCAAGGCCTTCGACAGGGTCAACTGGTTGTACCTGTCGGAGGCACTGGCTAAGTTCAACGTGGGAGGAGGATTTCGCCGGGCAATCAGCCTTTTATATCAGAGCCCTAATGCTTTTGTTCTTGTCAATGGTGTTCCATCTGATCCCTTTAACATCTCGAGGGGAACACGGCAGGGCTGCCCGCTCTCCCCACTCCTGTTCAATCTATATGCTGAACCATTTGCCCAATGTTTGAGGGACAATGTCAATATTAAGGCGTTCGCGTATAGGGGTTGGGAGAGAAAGGTGGCACTTTATGCAGATGATATCCTCATTTTCACGTCTGAGGCGCATACGGCCCTTCCGGCAATATTTAAGTTGGCCTTGGAATTTGGGGAAGTGTCCGGCTATGAGATCAATGCCTCAAAGACCGAGATGATGACCTGGAGCATTGACCAGAGCTTATTTAGCTCGGGCATCCGGCCGGGAAATAAGATGAGGTATTTGGGCCTTGACATTATAGAGGACATTGACCAGATCGCCACAACTAATTTCTCCAAGGTTGCAAAGGACTGTCGTAAGTTACTACAGTCTTGGGCACATCTCCCTTTGTCACTATTGGGAAGGGTTAACTTGGTCAAAATGTCCATTCTGCCCAAGATTTCTTTTTTATTTAATACTATTCCCTTATATTTTGATCCTTTTCTTATTAAAAAATTACACGCCGAAATTAATACCTTTATTTGGAATAAACATCTCCCAAGAATCTCTTGGAAAAAGCTTAGGAGGCACAGGGAAAAGGGGGGGGGCTTGCTGCCCCGGACCTTAAGGTGTATGCCTGGGCGTTTCAGTTATCCCATGCCAGGATGTTATTAAAGAAACCATTTGAGCATGGGGTGGGGACTCTGTACTCTACTCTGCTTAAGGGAGAGGGGGTTAGCCAGTCAGGATTTCTTTTCAAATTTGGGGATTCCAAGTTAAAAAAAAAAATTAAACTAAAGGTCTTACTGGGAATGGTAAGAATTTGGGCCCAGTTATCTAAGTCTATTAAATTGGGGTACTATGGTAGCATGACACCTTTATGGGATCTTCCCGAGAGTCCGGCCTGGCTGAGGGATACACTTGCAGTGCCTATTAGAGAAGCAGGTCTCCAGGTTTGGGGAGACCTATTTGTCGATGGGGTCCTGCTCTCTTGGGAAATGTTTGAGCAATAAAATCTGCCCAAACTTGGCCAGGCTTAAATTCCTGCAAATATCCAGCTGGTCCCGCTCTTATACTGCACTGCCCTCTCGAGGAAGCAAATTCCCCTTAGGTGGTTACAGCAATCTTATAACCCTCCTAGTCGACAAACCTCCCGCTAAGAAGGAGATTTCATCTTGGTATAAATTGATCTTGGAGGAAATGGATGGTGTATTCTTGTTACCAGATGAGCTTTGGTCGCCACATGAGAGCAACTCGAATTTGCAAGACCTTTGGAGTTCATCATGTAGAATGTTGTGGGACACCGTCAAACTGGCGTGGTTACGTAGGAACCACTTTTTCACCATTCACAGGGCTTACTATTCTCCCCTTCGACTTTCCAAATTACCCAGGGGAACATGGTGGTTTGTCCGAAATGTGGGCTGGTGGCCGCTTCGGACATCCACATGTTCTTCGAGTGCCCTCGCTTGTCCTTATTCTGGGAGGCCATAAGTAAGACTCTTTTGTCATCAGTAGGCTCCAACATTGTTCTGGATCTCTCTTTGGTTATTTTTGGACTTTTAGAAGGGGCTCCCACGCCGGTGAGGAAGTTAGTCTTTTATTCCATTCTGCTTGCTAGGAGGGAGATATGCAGGAAATGGAAGGACTCCCTACCTCCATCTATCATTGACTGGTACGCCTCAGCCTTGCAGGTCTCCAGGTTAGATCTGGTCAGAGCTGGGAATCCAGACAAAAGATCTTTCTGGCATCTCCTGAAGTGGCATCATTGAGATTCTGTTTTTTTTTTTTCCCACAGGTCCAATGACTAAGCAATCAATCCTATCTTTGGGTATAGCCGTGCTCTGATGCTCTTATCAGTATCTTGGCTGGATTTTGGCAACCTCCATAAGGTTTTGTTCTGGCGATCATTGCTGGCTTAAGCATTATTGCTGAGGGATGAGGTCTACATTCCGTTTCTATCCCTACCAGTTCTGAGAAAACTGAGGCAGCATGTTGCTTGTTAACCTATTGATTGCACATTTAAAACCTAGGTGGCATATGAGGACAAAAAATAAATAAAATAAACAAAAAAAAAAGAGTGGGTACCGATAGACACAAGACACATCGTAGGGGTGCAAGGAGACCCGCAAAGGACATCTTATGGGAGAATTAAAGATGTCAAAGGGGCTGAGGACAGTAATTTATGATGCTTTCCTACCAGAGTTACCACAACAGGGCTAGCCCGACTATCCTAGAAACAGGGACAGTAAAAGACATATAAACAACAGAGGTTCTAGGAAATGGACTTTTTGATATTTAAAATGACATTTGATATTTAAAAAGACAATCAATGAATCCCAAAAGTTTTGTTTGCATAAATTGCAACAACTCATACATGAAGATAAAGAAAAAGGAAAAAGGTAAGCGTGCCCACAAACAGTTAAAAAGACTATTTAAAATATTATTAGAAAGTCAAAGTTTTTTACACAGAAAATTAAGCCTTGTTTGTCCCAGCATAGCCCACAAGAAACTACGTTGGTCAGAGATCGCAGGTACTAATGCTCTTATTGTCTTTACATGACGACCATTACTTAAAAGATCATGGTGCTAAGGAGCATCTGTCATTAAGACTATCTGTCACTAAGTCTTGGTGATTGTGTAGTTTAAAACAATCAAGAACTATAAAATCCTGGCAGTTTTACCTCTCACTTATGAAATGGCTGTTTATGATGATTCCTTTTACTATTAATCCAACTACTATTGGTTTAGATTTTAATAGCACTATGGCACTTTACTGATGATAATCATGATGGTTTACTATTTAGATTGTAATGTCTATGAATCAAAATTTGCCTAGCATCGGAACGGTAAGTTTCAATTCCATTAAGGATTCCTGCATACTCAAGTATGACATTTTATGCATTATCTGTCTCACTTTACTATTGTTAAGGTTTTTATTAAAGCAAACACTAACGTTTTGAATTGAATCGAATTGCATACTCTATCCTTGCACTCTTTATATCATTTGCCTTGTAAAATGAAGTAGCATACCTGGATGTTTAGTGTGACACACAACCCCACACAATTCCACACCACACAATTCAACACCAACAAACATAATTACACTACACATAATACCACTCAACGCAACATGATTCAACTCCACATACTTACACTCTACTCAATACCACATAAATACACCATACATAAAACTACTCTATGTCACATAGCAACAACCCACATAAATGCACTCCACAGCATGCTATATAATTCCAATCAGCATAATTCCACTCAACGTCACACAATTCAACTTCATCCATTTGCATTCCACACCACATAATTTGACACCCAACCATATAATTCAACTCAGCAACACAATTACACAACACACCACATACTTCCAATCACACCACAGAATTCCACATCAATGCACAGAATTCAACAGGCCATCCTCCATAATTACACTCCATGACACACAATCCCACTCCACATAATTCCAGTACACTCAATACCACATAATTACTATCCAAATAATTCCACTGCACACCATGCCACATAATTCTCTACACAAATCCACACAATTCCATGCCACACAATTCCACAACTAACAATTCCAATCCAACCCACATAATTACACTCCACATCACATACATCTGCTTCACTCCACTCCATGATACATGGGTAAAAGACATTGCTAATAAAAAACACTAATAGCTCAAACTCTCGTAAATGCAAGATGGATTGGCGTCGCCAATGCTTGTTTCTATTCCTATGGGGATCAGAGCAGCTTAAAACGCCGTTGCTGGCGAAGACCTGAATTATGCGCTGACCAAATTGCTGTTCACTGGGTGCTAGGAGGATTTTATTTTGGCTCTGTGGTACGTTAGGGTCTGATTTAGATCTTGGTGGACGGGTTACTCCATCACAACGGCAAAATATGAATCCCATTATATCCTATGGGATTTATATTTTGGCGGACGGGATATCCATCACCGTTGTGATGGAGTAACCTGTCCGCCGAGATCCAAATCAGGCCCTTAGTCTGATTTCAAGACTTGCCCTGGTTTGGCAATAAAAGCACATGACCAAAATGAAGTGCCTTTTATATTTCTTTGTAGGAAATGTATTCTCGCTCTGACTTTTTCATTGAATTTCATGACTCTGCAGACTGTTCTGATATTGGCTATTTGGTGAGCCAGTGTTTATGGTTTCTTGCATTTTGGCTTGTAGTTGTAGATTTTGGAACAGACATCATTACGTTTTTTGTCTTTTAGGCGAATAAAAGTTTGGGGCTCTTATTTAAAGCATACATTGGAGGACGGTGAGTGCCATGCCTTGCTACAATTAGCAAGAAGCATTGCTCGCTTGGATTCTTACAATTTGCCACAATTAATGTGAGTGGTAATATATATATTCATATATTTTTAGGGTGTATTAATAAACTGCTGTGATTTTTAAAAGTGGTATCCTGATAGAATCACATTTTGGCACAATTAATTTGTCTTTGTGGTTTGATGATTGAATCACTATCTAGCATCCCCCCCTTTTTACAGGTTTTCACTGGTGACCTGTTTTAGCCAAATGGTATATGGTCATATATATTGGGTGTCATTATTTATTTCAATTTGTATAGGTGCTTTTGATCTGTTCTGAAAAACATCTTTATGATTTAATCCTTGGTTGCGCTTATTGGTCCAGACGTAAGAAATATGGCCATGGTTAGAGTACTTTATTTTTCCTTTATTCATATTTACTATTTTCCTCTAAGGTGCCGCTTATTATTTCTTTTAGATTCTTAGTCTTTTCTGCTCCAAACTATTCTTGTCCTGATGATGACCCTTTGAATTATTAGGGTCAAAACGCTGTCAATGCCCTATTGGCAAATTGAAATCGGATTGATATTCATAGCTGTTCTCATTGTTGGGGACTATTTAGTTGCATTGTAAACCCATTGCAAATTTGTTTTTCTGTCCTTTGCTAACACTATTTAATGTCCAAAATGTATTTCTTTGTGTAATGTGTTGAACACTAATTGGTTATTTGTTGGATTGTTATAGGTCTTTTGTAAAAAAAAAAAAACTTGTCCTTCTAATAATAATCTAAACCACTTTTGGAAACTGTGGGCATTCTTACCTTTTTCTTTGTTCTTTAGCTTCATTTATGTTTTGCTGCAATTTACGTAAATACATTTTTTGGATTAATTGATTGTCTTTTTCAATATCAAAAGGTCAATTTCCTGGAATCCCTGTTGTTTATATATATTTCATTTCAGGGTATGCATGTTGAGGGGCAGATTCACAATTGCAAACATTACGTGGTTCTAAGACATGCAATAATCAAATAGATGTACACTGGAGAGAAAAGATTTGATTTGGAGCTTGGTGCTATCGGGAAAGTCTCCTATTATAGAGAAAATACTGAAGTGGAAATTCCTCTGCTGGATCCTCCACCAGATTTAGAATTTCCTATTGAAATTAGGAGATTAATCCATGACCGCTCAACTCTAAATTAGGCCATAAGGCAGTTCAGGGAATCAACAGTATGCAGGTGAAGAGAATCCAAGTAAAAAGCACCTAGAAATGTTCCAAACGATGCAGGGCAGGGAGCACATGATTGTTGAGTGGTGTGTAAGTGGGTCATGTAAGATCTGGCCGGTGGACCACAAAACCACTGGAACATCAGAGGCATCATTTTTAACACCCTGGCCCACTCACCAAATCTATACATTGCTGCTCATGCAGCGGGTGATTGTCACTGAAAGTGCTCCCATCAGTACAGTACGAGGACTTTTAGCAAAATGGTTCACATTGATTAGCTCACAATGCGATGGTGGTATGGTTGGCTATTTTTTAAAGATTTTTGGAAGTGTGCTCTGAACGCTGTAGTTTGTTTCTGAATAACAAAAAATTAGTTACCAAAAGCACTTCTTCTTGCCTTACAAAACAGTAGCAGACGGAAAAAACAGCATTGGAAGGTTCCCAGGTGGGTGATCTTTCATTAAACAGTCTTGTGGTGGACGGTCTGCTGCTTAGGCTCAAAGGAAACTATGCAGCTTCTTGACCACTAAACAAGTTGGGGAAACCAAAAGGAAGGCAGACAAGACATTTTCTGATTTTGGCCAATTTCCTATTACCACCCTTAATATACGATGGTCTTAAATCACTGCCAGGGGTGTTAAAGATGTCTTAGGGGAGACGTGATGCTAAGGATGTATATTGTGAGCGGCGACAAGATAAACTCAGAAAGGTAAAAAATGCGTTGACCAAACCTGTCAGGGTATACCAAAGGAAACGGATGACGATCAAGGCATGCAGCACAATGAAAATACTTTTTGGGAGTAAGCCAAATGAATACCTTAAAAGTGACAGAGGATGGGAACTAATGTGCACATAAGACAAAATCAGGATAAGCAGAAGGGCATAGCCAATGTGCCCAAATGAGCAGGATACATGTTAAAAGAGGGGCAGGGCCAGTAAGTGAAAGGGCAAGATCATTGTATGAAAAGGTGAGCAGGGCTAAAGAATGCTGTGGGCTCGAGTCAAAGGATGTAGAGGGCAAACAGTGTATGAAGAAAGGCGGAATCCATGCTCACAGGGGCCTGAACCCATGTAGACAGTGAGGGACACAGGAACACAAGCTACGTAGAGGCAATATATGGAGAGAGGTGGAAGCAAATATTTTCGTGAAGCAGAACACAGGTATGCAGAGAGTGGGACCAATGTATGAAGAGGGCCCATCTGATACAGTGGGACACAGCCAATGTGTGTTGAGAGGCAAGTATGAAGGAAACAAGTCATCCAGAGAGGCCGAGCTTGGGTATGCAGAGGAACACAGCCCGTCATTTCAGAAATGAAGGGCTAAAGTATGCAGAGGATAAGTTCAAAGGTATGGCAGATGGAAGGTCAATGTATGCATAGAGGCAATGTAAAGGAATACAGAAGGATACGTTATGTCAAGGGGTGTGGACAAGATATAAACGGGGAAAAATAAGGCATGTAGGGGGGCAAGGACCAGCTATTCAGAGCTGCAAGTGCAAGGTAAGCATAGGAGCAAGGACAAGTGGGTAAGCACAATGTATTCCTAGGGGCCTGGAAAGAGTAAACAGAGGAACAATGAATGCTGCATAAGAGATGTGCATGAAGAGTGGCAAGCATTGCCATGCAGAAACATAAGAGCAAAGTAAGAAGAGTTACAATGTATGTACAGATGCAACAACAAGGTATATACAGGGGCAAGAACAATGTATGAGGGGTCCATAACGAGGTGTGGCGATGAGTGAGAACAAGCTATTCCGTGGAGCATACTGATGTAATGAATTGAGACATAACGCATTGCAGCATTTAGGTAGGTAGAGGACAAGGACAAACTAAGCAGAACTGTAAGAACAAAGCATTAAGAGGAACATGGGCAGGGCTTGCAGAGTGACAGCACAAAGACATGCACACGTCAAGGCATGCAGAAGAGCATAGTACGGATGTGCCTGAGAAGGACTGTAAGCACCTGCAGGCTAAAGAAACCACAGCATGTAGAGAGGAGGGTAACGGGTATGCAAAGAGGAAAACACATTGTATGGAGAGCAACAAGGGCAAGGAGTGCAGGGCTATAAGGAAATGTTATGCACAGAAGCAGCAAAAAAGGTATGTACCGTGCAAATCCAAGTGATGTAGAGTGACTGTGGCAAGGTATACAGAGGGTTCAGGACTTTGTAGGTAAAGAAGTAAGGGCAAATACTGCAGAATAAGGATTATTGTGTGCTGATTAGTAGGGAAAGGTATGCAGGAGCAGCAAGGAAAGTGCATGCAAAGGTAAGGACAAGGTAGGCAGAGATCAATCACCCTTCATACAGAGGGGCAAGTACAGAGTTTGCAGGGGGAGAAGGGTGAGGAATGCAATGAGGGAACAACTGGGTACATAGGAGGAAAAAGAGTGTATGAAGTTGATCAATAGCATGGCATACAGATGGGCAAGGAAAGTGGGGCAACAAAAGGGTAGCTAGAGAGGCAAGAAGAATGACAATACACGGAGGGACAAGAAAGTATGAAAAGGACCATGTACACAGTATGAAGGGGCAAAGGGGCAAAGGGGCAAGACTTGCAGATGGGAGAATCAAGGCATACAGCATGGCAAGGTCTAGCTAGGCAGAGGGGCTGAGTGAATATATGCAGTTGAGGAAACAGGAGCGTACACACAGGCATGGACTATTCATGCAGGGCAACTGGTCCATGGTATTCAAAGAAGGGCCAAGGAATGCAGAATGAGGTGTCCTGGTTTGCAGTGGAGCATGGCCCAGTTTTGCAGGGTGGCACCGAAATAATATGTACAGGAGCAATAGTTAGGTGTGTTCAGGGACAGTGTCAAAGAATGCAGATGGCAACCAGAGGGCTCTGGACAAATGTACATAGCATTCCATTTTGCAAGTGGGTAGGGGCAGGGTGTGCAGGGGTACAGGGCACAGGTATGCAGAGTGACAGGGCATGGTCACACAAAGTGAAAAGCTTTTGGTATTCAGAAGGGCTTAAGACACAGATGGGGTAATGGTTGGAAATAATTATTTACCATTTTTTTCAATTTCTTCTCCAGGTCTTCAGAGCGCCGATAACGTTTTAATTCTTCAGACATCTGCACATTCTCCCGTGCAACGTTTCTGATCTAAATAGTAACAACATACATAAATGCATTATAAAATTCCTTTTTCATTTTAGTCTCATTCACACCTTACACGGTCTTCATATATTTTGTCAAGGAAGACAATATCAACATAAACTTCTTTTGCCCTCAATGCATTATTCCCCAGTTATGTAGGTATAACTTTCTTTTTTTCATTTCAGGAAGATACACACTCACTCATCCAGAGGAGTATGTAAGATGCTACATACGTCTTATTTTTAACAAATTGCAGGTTTCTACCAAACTGGTCACTTGCTCACTACCGTTTGTGGACAGGTGTTTGTGTCTCACCACTTTTCACATCAACCAGCTGCCACTGCCAGACCCTCTATTCTGATGAAAGATTTTTGACCTGGATGCATGGGGGGCATCATTTGAACCTGTTAACAGGAATGAAGACCAAGTCACCTATTTGCTCAGCCTTTGCGCCCTGGACACACCAAAGTGCCCCTTGTGAAGATACAGAATATCTGCACCTTTCGCTGCAACTCGTCACCTTCAACAGCGTCGTCCATATCTGTACCTTGGCAGCCAGGTATTACCATGAAGGACCTCACTCCTGCTTTGTTGGATGTAGCAACTGGCTGATCTTGCAGCAGCAATCATTAAAGCTGGAGAAAGGACTGGTCAATTTGCAGACACCAGGATCAAGCCGAGAACAATTTCTCGAAGAATTCTACATAAGGCTCTATTTAAATCATGAAGAAAAAAAAGGTGTGCTGGCAGCAAATACACCTGCTCCCTTGGATGCACATATGTCACTGACTAAGTTTGCAAAGCTCACTAAAACACACCAGGAGCCAATGGCTAGCTGTCCTGAAATGAGACCAGAGTCCTCAGTACCTGTCACCAGATTTCTCTCTGCTGCAGTGTGTAAAGAAGGGCCACATTTACAGCTCAAAGACTCACATGACAAGTTCATAACTGAATCTGTAAATTCCAACACTTTTGGGACACCCACAATTCCATCTTACCTGAAACAAGACTTGGAGAGGCTAGTGCCTACTATGGTTAGGAGTCTGTTTTTGAACCGTATTCCTTGCTGTGTAAGGTCAGCTCCTTAAAGTACTGATACTTGTGTGACTTTATAAGCAGAGGAGCAGACTAATAGAAGATATTCTTTATAGAGGTATCACCAGATGTTGAAGCTTTAGAATACCCCGCATTTGAACTTGTCTGTGTCCTTCTATAGATGAAAGCACTGCATCTGCGATACCACATTTGCTGAACTTCAGTCTGTACTTTCAGTGCCATAGAACTTTTTAGCATATGGCAATAAACATGCCACTGAATGCTCTTTTTCCCAGCCCTTGCTACCGCTGTCATTGTATGTTGTGGCTCTTGTGGTGGTACTATGGGAAAGCAACAGTTTAATATTAGACCATTGTGTACCGTGGCCATCAGGAGACAGATCAGCCAATTGCAGTTCTAAGAATACACTGGGCAAGGCACATTTGTATGGAACCCTGGGAAAAAGCACCATTGTATCTTGCAATACACATATGTATGTGCCGGTATTTGTATAAAGCCAACCAAGCTGGGATGCAAGGGGGCATCATGTTAAGCTGCACAGGCGCCTCGGACAGAGGTAGATGGGGACAAATTCTGGTTCTAGACATAGATGACTGCTTGGGAACACTTAAGCGGTTACCCCATTGACTGTGAAAGGACTCTCAAGGCCAAAGGTTTGTTTGGGTTGAGAAGATCACAAAGGGACTGTGAAAAGTGTGGTTTATTTACTGATTTCCCGCAATGAAACTCCTGAACTAAAACGGCATGTGCCACCAAAGGTTTTGGTCAACAAAAATGACTTGTGATGATAACAATAATAACATTGTTATATTGTGTTTGATTTAGTAGTTTTGGTATTTCTTAGCACTGTTAACAACTAATGCTATTATTATCCAATTTCATGGTACACAATGCGTCAACCTCAGAAAGATGTATGCTGAATCGACCTTGCCTGAATTCAAACCCATTACCTGCCGGTTTCTCCCTGCAACGAGGGCTGATATCTGTTAAATGGAAGCTGGTGCAAGAAGGACAGAACATGAACAAATATTTCTGAGCAGCTTACTGAATGACATTCCTTGGAGATTTCCCATCAGATAACCTGTATCTATTCTGTCCTTCTAGTGCTCTAGATGGGGCGGGCTACTGTCACAAACACACGAAGGCCCTCTACATAGTTGCTCGTGTAAATTGAGCATCTGAGCTGGAGCTAATGATGAATTTTAGAACTGCAAAACAGAACACAGAGGGTTCAAGGAGCCGAAATAGAGAGTACGAGATTTAAGATCCAAACACAAAGGTATCTCTGAAAGGGGGAAACAAGTGGAGTTGCTGATTAAATTGACCCTTTATAAGAATATTCTCGAGGGAAACACATCTCCCTGATTTAATTGAGACTTTTATAACAGTTGGTCAATCTGCCCAGAAGCCTGAACTGACCTTTAGTTGGAGTAGACTGAGAACCAAAAGCAGCCCTGACAAAAAAGTTCAAACTACATCTAAGCCTCTCTATGCCTCTGTTCCTCCCTCCCCCTCTCTCTTTCTTTGTTTCTCTCCTTCTTTCTTTCTTCCTCTCCCCAATCATCCCCACTGTGCCTTCTGAAACAAACCCTGAGGAGCTGGAGAGTCTTTCTGAAGGTCCACTGGAAGTCATCAGCTCCTAAAATAACAGCTTTCAATGGCTTAAGACCCCACTGGAAATGACAGATAAGTTACACGGCCAGTACGGCCCTGCATAGTGCTATTCACGGCACAACACAAGGAGTCACTGCATTTCAACTGGCACCAGGTGCACAGTTCTCTGTCAACTTGGAGAATTTCCAAATATTCATATGGTAATCTAGGTGAGAATACATTAATGGTTTGGGAAAGAGGTGGAGAAATATTCCTCTTCTACAATCCAAGACCCTACAGAAGTGAACAATGGAGTGGGGCATTTTTGAGCTCTGAGATTAAAACCAGACTTGATTGGGCGACAAGGCTTCTGCCATGGTCATACAGCACTATAGGATTCTCCTAGAATTGTGGGGTTAGGAATGCATAGTAATGATGAAAAATCACAAAGGAATAAATCATATCAACGGAGTAGGGACATATATTCCAGGAAGAGTGAGTTTCTGCCCATCAATGAATGGAAGCAGTCCCAGATCTGAAAGAGTGTGAAGAGCACATTGAGCTGAAACTCTAATGTGTGTGGGTTAGATGAGCCTCTCCACTTTGAGTCGTAAACCATGCAGTATTGATGCCTGATGTACTTGTGTTCTTAACCAAGTTACACATCCATTTTTTCAATGATAGATGGCAAATTGTGGTGAGTGGGTGTTTGCTAATGTAAAACACTGCACAGGTACTGGTGCAGACAAGAACTCTGAAGATCAAAAGAGAGAATGAACCACTAGTGTCTCTTATGCCAAGGTCTCTGGAAAATGTTTTTGAGACCCTCAACCATGCTGTCACTGCCCACAGTGTATGTTTTTTTCTGCTGGCGTGATAAAGTGGATAGCGTCATCAGGTCTTCACCACTTGAGTATCCCGTTCTCCAAGTGGTACTGCATCCTCCACCAGGAGGGAGACTGTCTGGGTGGCGGCAGTGGCAAGTGCTTAAAATCATCTCTTGTCCAAAGAAAATGATTTTGATACAAACTTAAACAAGGATAAGGTTAAAAACTGGGTGGTGTTGATATGGGCAGCCTATTAGACCACAACACCTGGTAATCAGGTCAACATGTTTCTGCCAATATAAGCCCTAATGGGTCTTGAGGCTTTCATCAGGACCATAATAGTTGAAGACCTACATTTTAGGGTGCTTCATTGACATACAAAAAATCGTGGATGAGTTAGGTCACTCACTCATTTTCTTCTGTGAGCAAACTTAGCTCAGATTATGAAACAGATGTCGGTTCTAACTTGGACCTAGAACTGAAAAAGGCATAACAGAAAGAAGACCGATATGCAATACAACATTTGTGGCCTCTGAAGTTTACTTGTGATCCCTTTAGCACCCGGTGTGACTATTAGATATATAACATTGTGTGACTCTGCAGTGTTCTCAAGCTCCCTTTTAAAGTTTTGAACAAGAAATGTTTCCTTGTGTATTTATGTTATATAATAATGAAAATTAAAAACAATAGAAGGATTACCAAATGGAGGGCTGTACCTGTTAGGGGAATATTGTAGCTTCCTGTACATGGGGAACACCTATTATACTGTTTAGCTGGATCTGAAAAAAATGCCCCAATAAGTGGTCAGTCAGCTGAAGCTGTCCATATATATTACAGAGTCAGAAGTTTTCAACTTCATTCTGAAAATGGGGAGAGCCTCGGGGAAGTGTGAAGCTAGGAATTGTGTTCACTGAGTTGGCCGCTTTCTTATGTAAAGGGAGGGGCGGGGGCCGGTTGTTTGTGGGCCGGCTGCCGTGTTCCTCAATAGAGAAGGGGAATTCCTCATTTCAGTTATGGACTCACCGGGCTTTATGCTAGGGTTCTGTTAGTATTGCGTCTCCCGCATGGTCTGGAATGCGTCAGGGACGTTGTGTGGTGGCATTCTTATCATTCTACTGTGTCGGCTGGATTTAACCCGTTCTGCGTACGTTTTGCGTCTGATTCGAAATTGGCCTGAATTTATAAGACGAAGTTGGGCGTTTAAAACGCTGCGTTGACATCATAGTGTATTATGAGTGGATTTGGGTGGTCATGATGCCTTGGATACATACTAAGTATTGGCGAAGATCTTTAAATTATATTTTTAAAGTGTAAATGAAATTCAATAAAATATTGCATGTGTTACGTTGTAGTAAAGACAGGATATGGAATAGTAGACATAAAAGGAAGCCTACAGCTTTTTTATGAATCACATGGAAGGTTTTCTGGAACTCGAGTGATTAATGTTAATTGGCTTTAATCAAGAAATGCACATTGCTCAATTTCGTGAGACTGGAGATGGTTGCTTGTTGGTGGTGGTAACTTGCAGTGATTCATTCTGACATTCTTTTCAAGATGTGGGTATGGAGCATACTGCATTTGCTTGCTCTCATGTACATTAGTTGTAAATGAAAATCGGTAAAATATGGTATGTGATGTGATTTAGAAAAGACTGGACATGGAACGGTAGACAGAAAAAGAAGACTGCCTTATGTTATATTGGTTTACAACAAGGGGTGGTGATGGACAGAGTCTCTGAATTAAGCAGAATACTCTCACCCAGTCAAGAGATCAGGGTTAGATCCAACACCGTTTTTTAGCTCATTGCACCATCCCAGTTTCAGAACCTGGCTGTATGCAAATTAGTCTGTCCCTGGCCCAGTGCATCATGGGAACAGGGCAGACCAGACTACAAAAGCCAATTCTTACACTGGGAAGGAAACAAGCTTCCGGGGACCAGTTTCTGGCATTTCATCCGTCTTCGGCCCGGCTTGCTTGAATCCTGATGGTGCAATGAGCAAGGGACTCACATCTGAGTATACCCTTCCACGCTTAGGGTGGACAAAATTATTTACAACAAGGGGTGGTGATGGACAGAGTCTCTGAATTAAGCAGAATACTCTCACCCAGTCAAGAGATCAGGGCTAGATCCAACACCGTTTTTTAGCTCATTGCACCATCCCAGTTTCAGAACCTGGCTGTATGCAAATTAGTCTGTCCCTGGCCCAGTGCATCATGGGAACAGGGCAGACCAGACTACAAAAGCCAATTCTTACACTGGGAAGGAAACAAGCTTCCGGGGACCGGTTTCTGGCATTTCAGCCGTCTTCGGCCCGACTTGCTTGAATCCTGATGGTGCAATGAGCAAGGGACTCACATCTGAGTATACCCTTCCACGCTTAGGGTGGACAAAATTATTTACAACAAGGGGTGGTGATGGACAGAGTCTCTGAATTAAGCAGAATACTCTCACCCAGTCAAGAGATCAGGGCTAGATCCAACACCGTTTTTTAGCTCATTGCACCATCCCAGTTTCAGAACCTGGCTGTATGCAAATTAGTCTGTCCCTGGCCCAGTGCATCATGGGAACAGGGCAGACCAGACTACAAAAGCCAATTCTTACACTGGGAAGGAAACAAGCTTCCGGGGACCGTGTTCTGTTTAATTCAGATGCTCTGTCCATAACCACCCCCTTTTCTGAATCGTTTTGGCCACTATAGGAGTGGCAGGGTATGCTCAGACATGAGTCCCTTGCTCACTGCACCATCAGGATTCAAGCAAGCCGGGCCGAAGACGGCTGTAATGCCAGAAACCGGTCCCCGGAAGCTTGTTTCCTTTCCAGTAAAGAATTGGCTTGGTAGTTTGGTCTGCCCTGTTCCCATGATGCACTGGGCCAGGGACAGACTAATTTGCATGTAGCCAGGTTCTGAACTGGGATGGTGCAGTGAGCTAAAAAACGGTGATGGATCAAGCCCTGATCTTTTGACTGGGTATGAGTGTTCTGTTTAATTCAGATGCTCTGTCCATAACCACCCCCTTTTCTGAATCGTTTTGGCCACTATAGGAGTGGCAGGGTATGCTCAGACATGAGTCCCTTGCTCACTGCACCATCAGGATTCAAGCAAGCCGGGCCGAAGACGGCTGTAATGCCAGAAACCGGTCCCCGGAAGCTTGTTTCCTTTCCAGTAAAGAATTGGCTTGGTAGTTTGGTCTGCCCTGTTCCCATGATGCACTGGGCCAGGGACAGACTAATTTGCATGTAGCCAGGTTCTGAACTGGGATGGTGCAGTGAGCTAAAAAACGGTGATGGATCAAGCCCTGATCTTTTGACTGGGTATGAGTGTTCTGTTTAATTCAGATGCTCTGTCCATAACCACCCCCCTTTTCTGAATCGTTTTGGCCACTATAGGAGTGGCAGGGTATGCTCAGACATGAGTCCCTTGCTCACTGCACCATCAGGATTCAAGCAAGCCGGGCCGAAGACGGCTGTAATGCCAGAAAGCGGTCCCCGGAAGCTTGTTTCCTTTCCAGTAAAGAATTGGCTTGGTAGTTTGGTCTGCCCTGCTCCCATGATGCACTGGGCCAGGGACAGACTAATTTGCATGTAGCCAGGTTCTGAACTGGGATGGTGCAGTGAGCTAAAAAACGGTGATGGATCAAGCCCTGATCTTTTGACTGGGTATGAGTGTTCTGTTTAATTCAGATGCTCTGTCCATAACCACCCCCTTTTCTGAATCGTTTTGGCCACTATAGGAGTGGCAGGGTATGCTCAGACATGAGTCCCTTGCTCACTGCACCATCAGGATTCAAGCAAGCCGGGCCGAAGATGGCTGTAATGCCAGAAACCGGTCCCCGGAAGCTTGTTTCCTTTCCAGTAAAGAATTGGCTTGGTAGTTTGGTCTGCCCTGTTCCCATGATGCACTGGGCCAGGGACAGACTAATTTGCATGTAGCCAGGTTCTGAACTGGGATGGTGCAGTGAGCTAAAAAACGGTGATGGATCAAGCCCTGATCTTTTGACTGGGTATGAGTGTTCTGTTTAATTCAGATGCTCTGTCCATAACCACCCCCTTTTCTGAATTATGTTATATTGGAACAGTGATTTCGATTAATCACATGGAAGATTTTCTGGAATTTGAGTTATTAGTGTCAATTTGTTTTAATCAAGAGATGCACGTTGCTTAACTTTGTGAGACTTGAGATGGTTGCTAATTGATGGTAGTAACTTGCAACGATTCATTATGACATTCTTATTGAGATGTTAGTATGGGGCATAATACATTTTCTTGCTGTCATGTATATTAGGTGTGTATGTGAGTTAAATACTAACCAGGGAATCGTGTTATTAAGTCCTTTATACTGGTTATGTTGTCCAAGGTTTCTAGGATCACCCAATCCAAATCATTATTGTGTGTTGCACGGTTAAAACGTTGTTGCTCGTTTGCTGGGGGATTTTTTTCACACCTGATATTGCTCTGGTGCGCTCCAATTTGGAATTTCACCTTTCTGCAGGTCATGCCAATGTATTTTAATTGGCAAGGACAAGTGATCATGTAGATTGCATGCATATTATTGCAATTGTGGATACCTATCAGGGTCCACTTCAGTTATTCTGGGTGTTGTAGAGTTTTTGTAGCTTTTATTAAGTGGCGCACAGCACAAGTTCCACATGGAAAGTGTTCTACCACTGGTTGAAGACCCCATGTGGTAAGGACAGTGTTTTCTTTCATTCGTGTAGGCGGTTGTGTGTGGACCAATTTGTCAAGACTGGTTCTCTTGGGTAAACCCTGGTTTAGGTCACTGTAGTTTGCCTGATGTAATTATGCTCCAGTGTTTGTTGATAGCTTATTTTATCATATAGAAAGCTGTGTTGTATGTTGTCACGCACGTAACGATATCTTTCTCATTTCTTTTCTCTGTTGTTTCTAAAAGGCATTCTCCATGTTGACTCCATGCACTTTTTGGGCAATTCGTGATGATCCGGAGCGTATAGTCTTTATGTTGTAGTTTTTTTGTTAAAACTTGTTCCATGTTTGTATTCTTGTGTTTCGCTGCGATTTCGGCGAATTCTTAAGAATTGACTATAAGATAAATTCTCTCCAAGTGGTCTTCGATGGAAGCTTTTAGATGTGAGAAAACTATTCTTTATTTTAGGTTTGTGAAAGGTTCTTGTTTTCAAACTTGTTCCTTCAGCATACATAGTAACATCTAGAAAATGAAGAGTGGTGGGGTGCGCCGTGTGTGAATCTAAGTTATTCATCGCAAGTATTTAGCCAAATGAGAAAATACCGAATGGCATCTTTAGAGCCCTTCCAAATCAGGAGGATGTAATCTATGAATCTTTTCCAGAATATATGGGGTTGGTATCAAAGGCACTTAAGTAGAGTCCAGCATGCTTAGAGCAAATGTGCTTCCCATGGATGTTCCGTGGGTTTGAAAGTATAGCGAATCTTCTCATTTGAAGAAGTTCTCTGTTAGTGATATTTGACAACATTTCAAAATGAAGTGTCTGGTAGTATTCAAGGACCAATTTTCTTTTATGAGAGTCTCTTCTATAGTTTGTAGTGTTGCCTCTTGTGGTAGGCTTGTATAGAGGCTCTTGATTTCCAACTCCACTAGTATACTCGTGTTTTGATCAAATATTAGCCCTGTTACATGGTTTAAGTGGTCGTGTGTGTCCTCAAATATGTCAGAGTTTTTTGGACCAGTGTTTTCAGGAAATAGTCGGCAAATTCAATTCAAGTACTCCAATTTGTGGTTAGACGAGGATGTAAGCTCCACTTCTGGACACGGGAGGATGTCCTGAGTTGTTTTCTGAGTGTCACCAGTCCAGATATTTTTCCATTACAGGGAAAGAAGTAGCCACAAAGATTGGGTATCAATGTAATGCAAAATGAAGTTGTGTGCCATCTATTCTGAGCTAGGATTTATGGACTAAATGCACACTTGAAGACAACAATCCCAAAGTTCTCAGATAGTGCCTATCTGTGGTTCAGCAAAGGAGAGGGAATTCTTGGTATGTTTCTGGAAGGACCAAAATCCCATCTTGTAGAGGCCTTGCTGCTCCAGAAGATGTATCCAACATTGCTCGGATGAAGAGAAGGTGCTGTGATAGAGTCAAAGGTGACTTGGCTTCATTCACAAAAAGGCACACAATGATTAATACATAGCTCATTATCTAGAGTTTGGTCTCTGCAAACTGGAGTAAAGAACATGTCATTCAGGTACAGGGGGTTCAGATGTTCTGGTGATGTAAATATACTGCCCTGTCATTTAAATGTATTTAAAAAAAACCTAGACACTGAGCTTAGGCAGAAGGGGAGCACTTTGTTGGACAATGACATCTAGCTACCCCCAGTACAGACACCACTGAGGGGGGTGTTCATCTCTCTTGTTCCTAGCAGTATGCCAATCCACTTACTGAAGGGGCAAAAGAATATGGCCCAACGTAACCATCTTTAAACATTTGGGAGAAGGGATGTAGTTTTAAAACAGTATGGCTGGAAACCAGCATAAAACCCTCTCCTCGAAATGCCCAATAGCTGCCATTTTGCACCAGGTCCTCTACAGCCTTACCAATACATGACCAGAAACTGTGAAAAGAGGTTCCTGTGGTTATTTTCAACACTGGAATACGAATTTTAGACCAGATGTCAGCTGGTTACATTAACATCCTCTGAAAAGGCTGCAGTTAAGCTGGCTCAGCTCACAGACTATGGTCTTCGATAGGAAAGGGTTCAAGGCTGTAATTTCAATCAGAAACTATATTTTTTGTTTGCAGAATGAGCAGCCAACAAAGGGGATAGAAGTATAGTACATATAGAAAAAAAGGCATGTGGAGATCTTCTTTCTCAAGGCATTGTTCAACTTAAATGGCTCAAAAAGTCTTGTAAGATAAAAAATTTACTCATTGTATCATCAGACCCCTTGCTTGTCTATTCCTTCTCCCTGTACATACGTGTTCTTTCAACTGCAGGATCTCTATTTGCAGCTTCTGCTCCATCTCTTCCTTCTCCTGCAGCAGGTGGTCATTTTGCTGTTGAAGTTCAATCACAAGTTTTTTCAACATGGCCTGGTCCGAAGCACCATTCACCTGTGGTGTCAAATAAACAAGGTTTTACTATTAATTAATCAGTCTGATTTTGAATTGAGATAACTTCTATTGTACCCAGTTTGGGTTTCTTTGTGTGTATCAACAATTGGATCAGGTTTATATGACATGCAGCAATAGTTGTGGGGACATCAGCATACATCATAGTAATACAGCAATATAGAAACATTAGGTAGAGTAAAGGTAAGAGAAAGGAGTTCGAGTTACAGAGGGACCAAAACATAGTCCATTGTTTGGTGCCACAGAATATATGTGGCCACCCAGAGTCGATAGTAATAATATCAGTCTGTTTCAATGCACACACTTGGAATATGGGCATACAGATTTTTCACTGCGTGCGCACATCCCCTGGGTGATAGGAACTGAATGATTCTCAAGGCCTTCTATTTGCCCCAGGGTTGTGCAAGGCAAGCAAAGTGCTTTTTGTCTATTTCTCAGCAAACTGCAGATAGTTGGTTAAGAGGTCTTTTCCTGTGTTGGTGCTTTAAGGTTTGGCAGTGGTTCTCTAGTAGAAGTCTCCCCATCCCAGAATTGTGCTCTGTTTATGAGGTATACAGAATGAAGCCGATGGTACGGAATACTGCCTTTTTTCCTTCAAACTACTACCCTTAATTTATATTTGGTGATGCCCACTGGTCATGAGGGTACAGTGTTGTAGCTGAATTTCTCTATAAAATGTCCTACATTCACGGAGTGTGGCTTGTATTTCATACAACCAAGATGTTGGCCTAGGGATTCTGCTGAATTTTTTCCTTTGTCCTTGAGGCTTAGCTGCTCCTCCCCACCCCATTCTCTTTTTGATTGCTGTATCCTGTGGTTGATGACTTATGAGCTCTGCATGTAGTCTGGACCTTCTGTTTAATGATGATTAGGGAGGGTAAGGCAAGTGCCTCAATCTTGCCTGAATGCTTCCTGACACTATTTCAGATGACCTTTTGCTCTCTTAGTAAGACATATTTGCTTATTTTACGCCGCCAGTCTTTATTTACATACACAGCACTACACTGTGCTCATGACAACTATGCTTCCTCCTACATGGTGAAGTCCTCTAAAGTAGTTAAAGGCCCAAGATGCGTGACTTTGTCCACACAGGATAACAGAGTGGTGCTTGGTGCGATGAGGAGGAAAGGGGGTGCCAACAATCCTTTGTTTTTGGAGTATCTGAAGTCAACAATTGCAGGGCAGGCCCGTCAGATGAGTAAAGTGTCTGACTGCCATTAACTTCATCTAGGGCAAGCTGAAGAGAAGTGGAGGGGTCACAATCTATCTCTCTCAGCCCTTTAAAAAAGAATCACTGATGAGGAGACATAGTTTGTTTTCTCCTGCTCTTATTCATGCGTTTTACTTATTTTGAATTGTTTCGTCAAATCAAGCTTACATGTAAACAGTACAGATCATGAAGGAATGTTACCCAGTGCAGTTTAGATCATCCTAGTCTGCAATTTTGTAATTTGAATGTTAACATTTAGCTATACTACATCTCATGCGTAGCCAGTCACATTTTAGAAAATGTGTTGGCCTTGGCTAATGCGCGTTTCTCACGCCACCCCTTCCTTAATTTTTTAATCTCTGGAAACCCCTCCGTGTAGCCAGCATATCATAAAACATATTTTAGCTAAAATGAGACTAGTGCTGCAAATTTTATTTTTTTGGGCTTTAGGTGTAGGCCCAAAATACAATGTTCTATTGAGTTTTGCACCGTATTTTGCACAGCTGACTGTATCTTTAGGAGTGGTGCTCTCCAGAAATCCTGTACCACTTCATAGCGCAAAATCATGTTGAAATCAGTGTTCGTCCATCACCTCTGGGACGTGTATCAGGTTTGCGTGGATAGATCTTGTGTAGGATTGTAGAGGTAGAGTAAACCCCATGCAAGATTTTCCATTTGAATAATCAAAAACAGGCATTTCTAGAGCATTTGGTAGTCTGCAGCATAACCCATTTAGACTATTGGCCATTAAGTTGATATGTTATGTCTCCATCCATTTAATTCTGACTTTAAACTTTGCCACCTGTCTTTTCATGTGCAGTGCTAAATATAATATTATGATCCTAATCCCTCCTCACTCTGCATGTGCCATTCTGACGTTAATGTGTGTTACTATCCACTAACCATGTTTTGTCTTTGTATTTGTTTTGTTTCTGTTTTGTGTATTTGTATCGCACACCACTCACCCGGGAGGGTATCCTTTCCCTGAAGCAAGAGCTGCATGGGCCACGAGAGGGTGTTGATAGGGACGAATTTGAAGATCTTCTAGGCATCTTGAGTATGTAGAAGCAGAAGATGGAGACTCTGTTCACAAGGCCGGTCATGGTGAGTTGGTTGTTAATTACTATTCAGAGGTTCTTTGCATGGGCTGCCAGCAGGGGTGTAAATCTGAATTCGGTAGGCCACCAGCTGTAGTCCCAGAGTGAGGTGTCTTTGCCGAAGATTACTACTGCCATCTTGTCTGTGTTGAGCTTGAGGCAGTTGGTGTTCATCCATCTGGTAGCTTCCATTATGCAGTTGGAGAAATTGGTTCAGGTGTTTAGTGCCTTGTTGGAGAGGGAGTGTATAAGCTGGGTGTCAGCAGCATAGGATATAATGCTGGATCCATGGGAGTGGATGATGCTGGCCATTTAGGCATTGCACAGAGTGGAGGTGAGTGAACATCCATATGGAGCTCTGAGATTAGGACTGACAGCGTCCAAGGTGAAGGGGGACAGGCTGACCCTCTGGATGCGGCCTGTCAGAAAGGAGCAAATCCAGAGAAGTGTGCGACCTTGGATGCCGGCTTCATGCAGTTGTTGGATAAGGATTGAGGGGGGGCTGGTGTTGAAGGCTGAATAAAGATCCATTAGGATGGTTCCACCTCTGTCCATGATCCTCCGGATGCGGTCCTTGGAGGTGATGAGGGTGGTCTCTATGCTGCAGTTGGGCCTGAATCAGGATTGAGTGGTCTCAAGGAGGTAATTGTCAGTGAGGTGGGTGGCTAGGTGTTTATCGTCTTTACAAATACCTTTGATGGGTAGGGTAGTAAGGAGATAAGCCTGTAGTCTGTAGCATCTTCAGATCTGCTGGGGATTTCTTGAAGGGGGGTATTCTGATGTGTTTGCAGGTGTTTGAGCAGGTGTCTGTGAGGATTGAGCGATTGAGGATCGAGGTGAGGCTATGGTGACGGGGGTTCAGTCCTATGATGAAGACGTGGTGAGGGCAGGTTTCGAGTGTGTGGAATACATGGTCATTGCGGTTTCTTGAGTGGTGATGGTGGGCGGAGTGGTCATGGTGGTCCTCTGAGTGTTGGTAAAGATGGGCAGGCAGGCTAAAAGGAGGAGAGTTGCTAAATGGGCTTAAAGCTTTCGAAGATGCTGGTGATCTTGTTGGTGAAGAATAAGGATAGCTGGGTGCAGCGGTACTGAGAGAGAGGGTTACACTGGTGGAGCTGGCTGTTGAAGAGGTGAAGACTTTCACTACGGCAAAGATGTTCTTGGTGCTGTTGGTAATGCCTTCTGTGACTGATTTGAGTTGACTGTACTATTGTCCACTTTTCGAGTTGTTTGCCTGCAGTCGTATTGTATATTCTTGCACACAGTAATAACCCAGAAGAGCTACTTTAATGTGCAACTCCTAGGCATCCCTCTTACTGCCAGTGCCACTTTTGAGAGAGTGTACACTTCTTCCTTTGAAAAAGATGCAACACTTGAGCCTCAATTATGCAAGATGTCAGCAACGGTGTGTTGACGAAATGGGTTTCTCTAGGGTCTGGTGAATTACCCCTGAAGAGCTACAGATTTTGGTATGGGTATCTAGTTTATGTTGCCTGTAGTTGTTGGATCACGGAAGCCTTCCCCATTTCCCTTCTGTCTCTCTGTTAGTGAATAAAACAGGGCGAGTCACACAAAATAACGCAAGCGGAGTAATGGACAATGTGAAGGGTGGACGCACCAAGCGCTTCTGTCAAGATAGACCACAGGCAAGCAGCAGCAATCTTACTTCAATGCATTGTTTTAAAGTATTTCTATGTACTGTTTTAATTATTTAAACCTCGTTTTACTATTAGGTTGTGCATGAGTAGGCTTTATTTTAAAATGTTACCTACTTGGGCTCACCTCCTCTCCGTTCCACCGCAGACTCTTCCGTTTGCTGTGGAGAGAGAGAGCTTTCCCACTTTCAGTTTCCGGCTGGGGACTACGGGGGTCAACAGTCTGTCTAGCTGCAATCCTGGTCTCCTATTTAAATCAGATGTCGGCACTGACGTGAAGCAGAAAGACTGCAGGCAAGCAGCAGCAATCTTACTTCCACGCATTGTTTTAAAGTATTTCTATGTACTGTTTAATTATTTAAACCTCTTTTTACTATTAGTCTGTGCATGAGTTGGATTTAATTTAAAATTTTACCTACTTGGGCTTGCCTCGCTCTCCGTTCCACTGTGGATTCTTTTGTTTGCTGTGGAGAAAGCGAAAGAGCTTTTCCACTTCCAGTTTCCGGCTGGGGAATACCGGGTGTAGCATCTTGCTACAATAACCACAGACACTTAGTGATGTCTAAACTGGAGCTTTATTTTACACGTCTTGCTCGTGCCCTGTCCCTACTCTAACTGTTCCCTTCCTGTGTCCACTCCTCCTCTTCCTCTGGCCCCCTAGCTCCGCCCACTCCCAACTACTAGTGTGCTGACTTCACAACATCTCCCCCCTTTGTAACAAAACAAGCAAAACATACTGACTTCTCAGTCCATCTCTACGATCAGTCTCTTGGGTGGACGTATGTCGCAATGAGGTCGTGGCGATCTGACTCTCGGACTATTAGTACTCAGTGTCTCAATGATCGGAGTAGTGCTCTCACGATCATCTGAATGCAGTTCATCCGAACTGGGAGTGTCCATTTCACTCATCAGGATTCTGGAGGTGTCCTGTGACAGTTCCTTACAGTGTGAGATGGTTCTCGTGACTCGCCGCTGCTCGGACTCCACCGTCAACATGGTTCCTTTCCTCTTCGTGATCACCACTGGTTCGTCCTTGAATAGACAAGCTCTGCTGCTGAAGTCTGGACAGATGGAGCCTTCAGTGTCTTAGGTGCCAGTGTCTGAGGTGCCTATGGAGAGCTCAGTTTGATATCGGCAGTCTGTCGTCCTTTGTGACTCGTGCTCACGTGACGCTCGGCCTCTTTTCCAAGGGGATGTAATTCTAGTTCCCTTCCGAGTGTCTGCATGTATTTTTACTTCCTTTTGCCTTGTCAGGTTAAGAACAACACTGTCTTCCTGTTTCGAGTCTGGGATGCCAGCCGGTGGGGTATGAACTGGGGAGGTCATCTTGGTATGGCTTGGAGATTGATTGGCTGTCTCGGGTTGTCTCTCCCACTCCTGCTCGCGCCTAGAACAGACAACCCTTGGAACCGGCTGGGTATTTGTGTGTTTCGTTCTTATCCGATGATGACTTGGCTCTCCTGACGTGTCCGGCTTCCTTTGCAGATCAACTGGTTGGTCCGTCTTTATTTGGGTGCTAATGGCCACGATGTCTGTTTCCACTTTATAGGACCAGGACCAGGACCTTCGAGTCAACCTTGCTGCCCCTACCCGGGGTGACGGTGTAGTATTTGTGTCGCGATGCACCTGTGATCGATGTGACAGGTTGTCAGGTGGAGTGATCGAGTGTGCATTGACATTGGTGTGAGACATGTCGCTCTTGACAGGAAGAGTGTCCCTTGGTTCGCTGATGTGTTCAGGTGCCTGGCGCCGTGGCTGTTGTCGGGACCACGACTCTGTCGACTCAAAGGATCGGACCGACATGCTATCTGAATCAGAGGGGTTCTCCGTCACTTCCCTCTGAGAATGTTCCTTTAGGAATGTTGCGCGTGGTCGTTGTCGGGACCACGACTCTGCCGACTCAGAGGATCGAACCGACGTGCTTTCTGAATCAGAGGGGTGCTCCGTCAGTTCCCTCTGTGAGTGTTCCTTTGAGAATGTCTTACCAGGTGGTCTTCGGAACCGGGTAGTCCGTGACGAGCTGCTTTCCGCCTCGGAGTTGTCTTCGAAAAGCTTCTCCGTGTGTCTTTGTTGGAACATCTTCAATGTTGTCTCATTTGGGAGATTGTTTGAAGATTCCGTGTTTGTTCCTTGTGCTTGATCCCAAGCTTTTGCCTCTTCGTCCTTCTCACTTGAGGTTACCCATCTCCGCTCTGTTTCTTCGTTGTCGCGGGGCCCATGGATGCATGGATCTTTTCTTGCTTGTTGTTGTTGTGAGGGACTTGTCCGTCTTGTGTGATCTGGTTCTCCTTCCCGATTGTTTGGTGCTCTAATATTTCTGATCTGTTGGAGGTGTGTGCTCCTGCTAGCTGTTTCCTCTGACTCATCTTCACTCCTTGGCGATTGATGTTCCGGCGTCGATTTCCGGTGTTGACCATTGCGGCCCCTTCTTCTATGGTTTGTCTTTCTCCCCCACTTGTTGTGCAGACTGCCATTTTGTCCAGGAGTGCAATCTGTCCCACTGGACGCTCCCTCCTCGTCAGAGTGGCGTGTGTCATACTTTGAATGGCTCCTGGGAGTTGTTATTTGGATGGTTGATTCTGAGTAATCTTTGGTTGATTCTGAGTGGTCGGACGCTGAGTAATCTGACTCTGAGTACTCCTTGTCACTTTCCTTGTCACAGTGTCTCCCCCGTTGTCTTTTCGCTGGTCTGCCTTCTCTCTCTCTCCTTTTGTGTTTGTTGGATTTCTGGGTTCTCTCTTCCCAGGTATCTCGAAGTTTTGTACTCAGATGCACATCCATCAGTTTGTCTCTTGCTTGGACTTGCATTCCAATTTCGGCTTTCTTGATAATTTCCTTTAGCGACCAATGCCCTCTCAGTATTTTGAGCCTTGTTTCGGGGTTTTCACAGCCTTCAATTATTCGGAGCCGAACAGCATCCTCATTTGTAAACGTGTTGAAATGGCAGCCTTGTACCAGACTCTGCAGCCGAGTGATGAAATGCGGCAATGGTTCGCCTGGTTCCTGCCTTGCTGTGTTGAAGACCATGCGATTATGATCCACCTCTGCCTGTGCATTGAGATGGGCACAGAGCTCCTCTTGGAGTCTATCATAGATGTCCGCTTCTTCTTTGGAAAATGTTCTAATTGGGCATCGGCCCCCGGGACCCACCAGATGGAGGAGTAGCACCAGACATTTTCTTTCTCTTTGCTCACCGTTGGCTTTCAAGAAATTGTCCAATGCTTCCAGCCACCAGTGCCGTTTGAGGTCCTGGATCCAATCGTCAGTCCGCGCCGCTGGGGGCGATACTTCAAGGTGTGGATTGAAACATTGAGCTACGTCTCCTCCCGCCATAAGAGAAGAAGGTTCTGATCTGTCGTAGACGCGGGGCATTATGCTGTACACTTTTCTTCGGGTTTCAGTTGCTTCTGCTTGTGTTTTAGCTTGAGCTTGATTGTCAGTTCTTCTTTCAGTGCACTCGTGTTTGGTCAGCATTGCACCCTTGAATTTATCCATGGTTAGTGACAATGTTGGGTTTCACTTGCTTGTTGTGTGTGTTCACCGGCTACTCCACACTTGCATTGGCTTATGCTCGTTGCTGGTTCCATTGTAATTATTTATGCGTCGTCTTTGTTTATGTTTGCTTGTCGCTTCTTTTATTTTATGGATACGCGTTACTGCATTGCATTCGCCACTGCGCATTCGCTTGCGTTTGTTTGGTCTTCACCAATGCCTGTTTTCTTCCTTTACCACGATTCGTCCAATGCTTGTTGATCTGCATGTATCAGTGCTTGCGTCTCTTTGCATGGATCAATGCTTGTTTCTTTGCATGTACCAATGCTTGTTTACTCTTCGCCAATACTTGTCTTTGCATGTACCAATGCTTATTTACTCTTCGCCAATACTTGTTTCCGTTTGTCCAATGCTTGTTGATTTGCATGTATCAATGTTCGTTTACTTGCATCTACCTTACGGTTATCAGTGCTTGTTGACTTCCTTTTACCAATGTTTGTTTCTTTGTTCTTGCCAATGCTTGTTCACTTTTGCCAATGCTTGATGATTTCTTGCTGTTGCCTGACTCCAAGATGGCCGCCTATGGATCACACAGGATATGTCCTTAAACCCGCCTGACTCTAAGATGGCCGCTCGCCTGAAATCTCATCCCTCGCGAGACTTGCTTTCATTCAGTCTGCCACTCACAGGAATCTCCCCGGCACTCACCGGCCCCCTTCTAGGCAGCAACTCTTCTTGAGCCTTACACGCTCCTGGGCCTCCAGCACATCCAGGTAGGATCGGGGCAAACTCCCGATTATTCTTCGTTACCGGCATGCCATTTCTCACGCCTCGGGGGTGAGGTTTTCCATCGGGGCAACACAATTTCTTTTGGCGGGGCAGCGCTTCCTCTCACAGCGCTCTCACAGTCTCCGCTCTGCGTCCTCACACTCAGGCAGCACGGCAGGGTCGGGGTTGGGCTCCCGATCCCTCGCACAGTCCGTTTCAGCCCTCACCTCACTCGGGCACTTGCAGTTTCTTTTGGCGCGAACAGCGCTCTTACTTCGGGGCACATTCACGGGGCTTCCGTGGTATCTCAGGCGCCTTCTGATCACCGGAGCATCCAGCAGAATCGGGGTAGGCTCCCGATCTCTTCTTCTTTACCTGCGTGCCGATATGCACGCATCGGGCGTGAGTGTCGTTTTGTCACGAACGAGCGTTCCTCTTCAAACGCCCTCAGCACTCACCAGCGCTCCACAGCGGGGCTTTATCAGGCTGGTAGCTCACAGGGCAAGTGCGATCACCACTGGCCTCTCATTCTGGCGCTCTGCTTATTTTGACATTCAAGTCTCGCCGGCAGTGTCTTCTTGCACTCGGCAGGGGACGGGACACTTTTCTTCAGGGTCCTGTAGGCGGCAGGCTTCACCTTCCCACCTTCGTCGCCAGTTGTAGCATCTTGCTACAATAACCACAGACACTTAGTGATGTCTAAACTGGAGCTTTATTTTACACGTCTTGCTCGTGCCCTGTCCCTACTCTAACTGTTCCCTTCCTGTGTCCACTCCTCCTCTTCCTCTGGCCCCCTAGCTCCGCCCACTCCCAACTACTAGTGTGCTGACTTCACAACACCGGGGTCAGCAGTCTAGCTGCGCTCCCGGTCTCCTAATTTAATCAGATTCGGTGCTTACGCGCAGCGGGTGGGCAAAGGCAAGCCCATCTGTGCCCAAGCACGGCCAGGAGCCAGGACCCCTGCTCCTTTCTTCCCAGAAATTAGAAGCACAATTAAAATCACAATTCTGCTGAGGAACTTATCCGCATAGGAGACCAAGGTAAGGGTTTAACCCCTAATAAACCCTGCTGCAAACAAAGTTTTCCACCTCACCTCGACGGTCCATTACCTTGCTTAACCCCTTCGGCGCTAATGACAAAGCCAGCTCGTCATGTGCGTTACCTGCGCCACGCGGATGACGAGCTGGCTTTGTCATAAACAAGCCATTTTTGAAATTCCCGCGCACAGCGGGAAAACGCGGTAGCGCGGTAGGGGTTAAGATGTCACTTTCAAAGCCTTACACTGAACCAAGGGGGAAGAACCATCTGAACCCACCTAGGGAGACCTATACCCCTGTTTATGACTTGCCTTTCTATGTCCCTTTAGACCCTCTCCCTCAGTCCCCACGGGTCTGTAAGGGATTTCTATGCAATGTAAGATCACTACTCAAAGACGCGATCGGCATCTGGGACATGCTGGCCTCAACCTCACTTGATCTGGGATTTCTAACAGAGACCGGGCTGAAATCTACCTCAACTCACTCCATTGTGCTAGCGCTTCCGAATAACTATCGCATATTGAGATTGGATAGGGAAGGCAGAATGGGTGGGGGTACAGCTATAATTTTTAAAGACTCCTTGAAAGTCTCCCTAATTGTGACCCTTTTGGAAGAATGGGCAGAGATATGTGTCTTCAAGGTAGAACTCTCACCCCAGGTCTGTTGGACAGGAGCCCTTGTATATAGCCCCCCGGACCCACAGGAGACTTTAGTCTCAAACTTATGGAACTTATTGCCACCCACGTGCTTTCATCGAAAAATGTCACTTTACTGGGTGACTTCAATGTACACAGTGAGGACCCCTTAAATATAGAGGCATTTCAACTCCTCGCTGACCTGCTACACTAGATCATAAACAGATTACCAAAGGACCCACATATATTGCGGCCCACAATCTGGATTTGATTTTTACAAATTCTCTCTTCATATCCTGTGAGCCCCCTTGCCCCTTCCTTTGGACAGATCATTCACTAATTGGATTATGGGTCACTTCAATATGTGAACCTGAACAACCAAAAAAACCTAAGCAAAATCTTGTGAGACAACGGCGCAAAGTAACACCGGATACCTTCACTAAGGAGTTCACCACTCCAACAATAGGGGAGGTTGGGGAAGTGGACAAGGCACTAGCGGATTATCACAAGTCCTTAAAAGCAAGAAATAGACAACCTGGCCCCAATGAAAAAAAATAACATGTAGTTAAACAAGGCGCACATGCCGCATGGTATACTCCAGATTTGCGAAGGGAGAAAGCCTGTTGCAAAAAACTGGAGATCAATCAATCATCGGAATTTGTATAGCGCGCTACTCACCCGTAGGGTCTCAAGGCGCTGAGGGGGGGGTCGCTACTGTTCGAACAGCCAGGTCTTGAGTTGTTTCCTGAAGGAGGGATGGTCCCGGGTCAGCCGTAGGTGTGTGGGGAGGGAGTTCCACGTCTTGGCCGCCAGGTAGGAGAAGGAACATCCTCTGACGGTGGATTTGCGGATTCGTGGGACGGAGGCGAGGGCGAGGTTGGCGGATCCGAGCTGGCGGGTGGGTGTGTAGAATGTGAGGCGGCTGTTGAGGTACTTCGGTCCCGTGTCGTGGAGAGCCTTGTGTGCGTGGGTGAGGAGTCTGAACGTGATCCTCTTGTTGACGGGGAGCCAGTGCAGGTCTTTCAGATGGGCAGAGATGTGGCTGTGACGAGGGATGTCCAGGATGAGTCGTGCAGAAGCGTTCTGTATGCGCTGTAGTCTTTTCTGGAGTTTGGCTGTGGTTCCAGCGTAGAGAGTGTTCCCGTAGTCCAGTCGGCTGGTGACGAGGGCATGGGTGACCGTCTTCCTGGTTTCGGTAGGGATCCATCGGAAGATCTTTCGGAGCATGCGCAGGGTGTTGAAGCAGGATGACGAGACGGCGTTGACTTGCTTGGTCATCGTGAGGGAGGTTCCAGGATGAAGCCCAGGTTGCGTGCGTGGTCCGTTGGTTTGGGTGCGGTGCCCAGGGCAGGGGGGCACCAGGAGTCGTCCCAGGCGGAGGGAGATGGTCCGAGGATGAGGACTTCCGTCTTGTCTGAGTTCAGTTTCAGATGGCTGATCTTCATTCTGCGATGTCTTTCATTCCTTCCTGGAGGTTGGCTTTGGCGGTGGCGGGGTCGTTGGTGAGGGAGAGGATCAGCTGGGTGTTGTCGGCGTAGGAGATGAAGTTGAGGTTGTGTTGGCGTGCGATGGCAGCGAGAGGGCTCATGTAGACGTTGAAGAGGGTGGGGATGAGTGAGGATCCTTGTGGAACACCACAGATGACTTCGGAGGCCGCGGAACGGAACGGGGGAAGGCGGACTCTCTGGGTTCTTCCGGTGAGGAACGAGATGATCCACTCCAGGGCCGCACCTTGGATTCCGGTGTTGCTGAGGCGCTGTATCAGGGTGCAGTGGCATACGGTGTCGAATGCTGCTGAAAGGTCCAGGAGGATGAGGGCAGCAGTTTCCCCGTTGTCGAGCAGGGACCTGATGTCGTCGTTGGCTGCTATGAGGGCGGTCTCGGTGCTGTGGTTTGCTCGGAAACCGGACTGAGAGGGGTCGAGGGATCCGTTGGTCTACAGGAAAGTGGAGAGTTGTCTGTTGACGGTCTTCTCGATGACTTTGGCTGGAAAGGGGAGGAGCGAGATGGGGCGGAAGTTTTTAAGGTCCGTGGGGTCCGCGGTGGGTTTCTTCTGGAGGGCGCTCAGCTCGGCATGTTTCCAACTCTCCGGGAAGGTGGCGGATGCGAAGGAGCTGTTGATGATGTTCTGGAGTTGGGGTGCGATGATGGAGTCGGTTTTGTTGAAGATGTGGTGTGGGCAGGGGTCGGTAGGGGAGCCGGAGTGGATGGTGTTCATCAGGCGGGTGGTGTCTTCGGTGCTGACAGAGGTCCAGGTGCAGAGGGTGGTGGTTGGGTGCGCCGTTTCGGTGGATGGGTGCGTGGTCAGCGCGCCGAAGCTGTTGTGTATGTCGGCGATCTTGCGGTGGAAGAACGAGGCGAGTGAGTCGCAGAGGTCTTGCGAGGGTGTGATGTCGTTGTTGCAGGCGCTGGGGTTGGAGAGCTCTTTAATAATGCTGAAGAGTTCCTTGCTGTTGTGGGTGTTGTTGTCCAGTCGTTCTTTGAATGTTGTCTTCTTGGTGGTGCAGATCAGCTGGTGGTGTTTGCGGGTGGCGTTCTTGAGAGCGGTCATGTGTTCTGCTGTCTGGTCGTGGCGCCAGGCTTTCTCGAGGGTGCGGCAGGTTTTCTTGGAGTTTTTGAGGTCGTTGGTAAACCACGAGGTTTTCCTGCTGCCGGGTCTTCTGGGAGGATTCTTCAGAGGTGCGAGTTCGTCGGCGCAGTTGGTGAGCCACCGTGTGAGGTTGCGGGCTGCTTCGTTGGGGTCCGTCGTGTTGGTGGGAGGGTTCTGGCTGAGGGCGGTGGTGAGCTGGTCGGTGGTGATCTTGCTCCAGCTTCTGCGGGGAGCCTGTTGTGGGTGGTGGTGGGTCGTGGTTCTCCTGAAGTTGAAGTGGACGCAGCTGTGGTCTGTCCAGTGTAGTCCGGTTGAGTGGCTGAAGGAGATGTGCTTGCTGGAGGAGAAGATGGGGTCGAGCGTGTGGCCGGCGTAGTGGATGGGGGTGTTCACCAGTTGCTTGAGTCCGAGGTTTGCGAGGTTGTCCAGCAGGGCGGCGGTGTTGCAGTCCTTGTTGTTCTCCAGGTGGAAGTTGAGGTCCCCTAGGAGGATGTAGTCTGTGGAGGTGAGGGCGTGCGGACTGACGAAGTCTGCGATGGCTTCGCTGAATTGTGTGCGTGGTCCCGGAGGGTCTGTAGATGAGGGTGCCTCTGATGGTTGGTCTTGGGGTCGGTGTGAATCTGGAAGTGAAGGTGCTCGGCGGCGGTGAGGGTGTTGTCGGAGTTGGTTGTGATGCGGATGGTGTTTTTGTGGACGATGGCAATGCCTCCTCCGGTTTGGTTGACGCGGTCCCTCCGGGTGATCTTGTAGCCCTCCGGGATGGCTATGGCGATGTCGAGGGCTGAGGAGGCGTTCATCCATGTTTCTGTGAGGAAGGCGACGTCTGGTGATGTTGTGTCGAGGAGGTTTCAGAGTTCGACGGCGTGCCTGTGGACGGAGCGGGTGTTGAGCAGGATGCACTCGAGGTGGTTGTTGCTGGAGCTCGGCTTGTCGGGTGTGGTGCAGTTTCGGCGGCAGGCGAATTTGCAGGCTTGGCAGGTGAAGGGTCCGTGGGTGCGTTTCGGGGTGGCTCGGTAGCAGGCAAGGTTCAGGCTGGCGTTGAGTGCATGGAGGGTGGCGTCGTCGTAGGTTCGTCGGTATCGGTGAGGGCCAGGGGTCCTGGCGCTGGGCGCGGTCCAGGCACGGACGGGCGCAGACGGGCTTGCCTTTGGAGCGCCTTCGGCGCACAATCGGCGCGCCCGCTGCGCGTCCCTGTGGGCTCCATATGAGGCGAAGTGGGAGGGAGGAGCAGCTGGGAGGCGGGAGCGGGGCGGCCAATGGGTACAGAGAGAAAAAGGGGGCGGGGCCGCGAGGGAGCAGCGGCGGGAATCGGGGAGCGAGGGGGGGCACACCAGGGGTACAGTACTAACGAATATCACAATATCTACTAACAGGAAAGGAAAGTACAAGTTACAAAGCAATATCTACTAAACAGGAAAAGAAAGTACAGGTTATAAAGCAAACAGCACGGAGAATGAGGCCAACAGCGGTGAAGACGAACGATCAGCAGCGAGGGGGCACCGAGGCCAGGGGCGAGCCTGGGGCCTCAGCTGGCGAGCCTTGCGGCGTGGGGGGTGTCCTGGAGAGATGATGGCGGCAAGCCCATGACCTCAGTGATAGAGAAGCTTATAAAAAAACCTTAGCGCTCTACCATGGAAACGCCAAAAAAGCGCGCAAGGCACAAATTTCACTACAACTTAGACAGGCTGGCAAACCCACCAAATAATTATACAAAGTCCTTAAATCCTTCACAAACCTGAATGCCTGCTCAACAGATACCCACACTTTCACAAGCTTTATGTGATGCCATCGCAAACCACTAGAAAAAAAAAGTTAATCTGATTTACAATAACTTTCCCAGACCTGTGGATCAAATGGAATTAGAATCCGACTCCACCCTCCCTAATGTGGCAAGAACTTGAACCCTAGAGAATTGTGTATCTTTTAGGTCAGACTCCTTTTTTAAAGCTTTGAAGGCAGCGAAATCAGGGTCTCCTCTAGACATTGCCCAAGCCAAGATCTTAGCAAATCTATCTAATCGGCTTGCCCGGTCATCTGCTCTTTACTAAACCTCTCAATCAGCTATGGAAGGATTCCACTATACTGGAAAGCCACCCAGATCATTCCTATCTGTAAGAAGACGAATCTTCCAGCCTTAGACCTGTCTAATTATCGCCCTATCTCACTTCTTCCCTTGATGAGTAAACTATTGGATGACCACATTAATAGATAACTTATGGAGTTTTTAGAATCCAACAGGATCTTGGACTCCTCTCAATAGGTTTTAAACCCATGCATAGCTCTGAAACTGCTCTCATAGCGGTCACAGACTATATTAGATGCTCTCAGGATAAAAACTAGCCTTCACTGTTAATGCTGCTTCATTTGTCGGCAGCTTTCGACACAGTGTCTCATCTCAGATTGCTTTAGAGACTTGAAGAGATAGGTATTTGTGACAAAGCTCTGCAATGGTTGATGAGTTTCCTATCACATTGAATCCAGACCATCAATCTAGGTCCATTTAGATCCCGCACCGTAGAGCTCAACAAGGGGGTACCTCAGGGCTCATGTCTTAGCCCCAAACAATTAAACATCTATGTAACCTCCCTTGCCAAAATCATCAGAGCTTATGCATTCATTTTCAAGATCTGCTGCATAGTGCATAAATCATTGAACGGCAAAGGACCCAGAAACCTGACATTTTCCTTACCAGCCGGGCAGGCCTTTAAGATCTATGGTCAAATAATTTCTCACTATGCCCTGAATTAGGAAAACACGCTCCGGGCAGAGCTTTACTTGGCCCCCTACTACTGAAATAAACAACCCACTCACATACAGAAGTGCACGGACCACCTTCATGTCAGAAAGCTTCTCAAGACTGAGTTATTACAATACTAGTGCTGCCTTGCTCGTGGTTCACTGTGATGCAGAGATATCCATTCTGCGTGATTCATGTGAATTACAAGTTAAATTAACATGACATAACACACCAATGGAAAATGGTACATCTGAAGCCTGGCTCCACGGAGACTAATAATCATGGGAAGCATTAATACTATTAGTTAGGTAATACATTCTTTACTGTTGCTAATTTTGTTTTTGGTATACAGTTGGTTCAAGAAACTGGGCATAATTTACAAAGGATGCCAGGATGAAAAATTAAGAGGAAGAAACATTGAATGTGTGGCAGAAAACGCAGGGCTTGGCTATTGCTGTATATTATACTGAATGTCCCATGCACATGCTTACCTGTCCAGCTCCAGTGCTAGGTTCATCGTCGATCATGATACTGCCATTGTCCCCATCCGACTCCATCTGGATCTGACTCTGATGTGGGGTAAGAGAGGAAGACGACGAACATGAGGAAGGGGAAGTAACTCTGACCATCTCATCTGCTCCAACATGGATCCCAGTGCTCAAACTGCTGTCCTTTGAAAACAAACATGAAGTAAGAATCGTCAAGGCAATAAGAGAGAGAGAAGAGACACAAACATTGAAAATGATCACCCAGAGACTACAGATGAGGGTATCAAGACACAGAATGCTGACAACTTTCAACAGGCACCAGAAAGAGATGGCCAGTCTCCCATAAGCTAGATGTTTTTCCATAGCAGGTTGTCCAAGCCCATACAAAAAACAGTTCCTGAATAGAGCTTTAGCTTTGGGGTGTACGTGTGAATAATAGTGGAGGGGGTGCTGTGGTCCAGTCTATATAAATGATATCTAGTACCTGAGTGCTTGCAAGCTTGGTTCTAGTGGAAATCAAGCAAAGCTCTCTTAGATACTCTGGGGTGGCTCCCAGGCTACAGGATTAGGTAGTTGTCAAGTGATTAGTAGAAGATGATTTAGGACAAATTGGTACATAGAAGGCACCAAACGGTGTTAGACACAAACTCCTGTTGTTGGCCCATTTAGCATGCTGAAGTCACACTGAGTGAAACAAGCACTTGTGTTTTAACTCATCATACCACGAGCACTAGGGACCTGTGAAAGTCTATTCAATTTCCTTCTCCTTGCAATAAAATCTTGAAACCCCTGAAGTGCACAATTGCAGGAGGTGTCTTGTGACGAGTGGTGGCAAAACGCTCTTCAATGTCCCACTTGGAAAGAAACTGCAAATAGTGCCAGGTCAAGTTACCAAAAGTAGCAACTGTGCAAGTAACAATTAGGTTCTGGTGTGTTGGAGCAGATGCATTACTGACAGCAACTCTTATGGCAACAAAGACTGACCTAAAAAATGCTAGAAGGCAACTTTTTCCAAAAATTGAGTGCTGAAAGAGAAATAGGGTAGCGTTTGAACATCCTGATCTCCTGCAGAGGAAAATGGGCTGTCTGAGTAGAAGTCAAATTAGTATATAGAAACAAGAATATGGACAGGACCACATATACACTTGATCTTCAATAGCTATTTCCTTGCTTCGGTTGTTCAAACTGCTCCAGTCCCCTTTTGTATTTAGGTAGATTACCCATCAGTAGAAAGGAAGGGACAAAAGCGCAAGTGAAGAACAATCACCCAGAGATTCTTAAATCCGAATAACAGCAGCAGTCCAATGCATATGCTTACTACAAACAAATTTAAAAACCCCAGCTTTTGAAACACAATCTGGGAAGCATTTGGGATTTTATTTCAAACAGAATGACAATAGCAATAAGACTTGGAATGCTACCAAAGTGGTAATGAGGCAAGAATTCATTGAACACATTGCCAGATTTATAAAGTTAGACAAGAAAAAGATAGCTGATCTAGAAAGTAGCTTGTCTGGTTTGGCAATCAACGCTACCATCGATTGCTCATGGTCAACTTACAAAGCACTGTGTAAAGTGACAGAGGAAGCTGAGCAAGCATTGATAGGTAAAGAAATTGTAAGATGCTGTATACAGACCAGCTATTGTTTGAGAAAGTAAAAAGGAAGATCAATTCTTAGCCTACAGGATCATAATAAAACAAAACAACAACAATATCTGAGAAATTCTAGATGGCAGATTCAGTATAGATAGATATACAGTTATGACCTTGAAGCTTTTTCAGTCTATTATACTACTTTTTATAGCACTCAGGTGCAACTATCTCATGTAATTTTGAAAATTTCACCATTCATTCTCAAACCCCAAGGTTATAGAAGCTATCAGGGAGCTGCTGCTTGAGACCACAAAGGTCAAAGAAGCCTGAAACTCAAAAGGTTAGTTATGGACAAAGCACCAGGACCTGATGGCATTCCAGCTTCCTATGTTAAGGCTTACCAAGACCCTTTGGCTGGACTCTTGTCAAAAATCTTTAAACAGTTTAATACCTATAAAGTAGTAACAAATGAGATACTGGACTTTACAGTTAATTTCCTGGACAGGTCCCTACATTGTGCAGGTCTTACAGATCTTTTATACTGTTAAACGACATAACCATTTTTATGTTGATTACCGGAATGGTGGCTATATGACCACAATTGGTGCATACATGGCTATCTGGGTTAATTAAAAACAGTCCCACATGATGTAATATCAATGTGCAGTAAATAGATAAGATCAAATACTTCTCTTGATATCAGATGCTAAGAAGGTGTTCAACAGAATCAAGTGGCAATACCAACACAAATCTTAGTAAAAAACGATTTCATATGAACATTTCATCCTATATTCTAGCCAATATTGTATGCCATTCAGCTAAATGAATGCAAATACAGAATTCTCAACAACAAGACAAACCAGACAAGGCGGTCTGCTTTCTCCCTCTATTTCTGCCCCCAGTCAGGTGCCTCAAATTACGAAAAATTATACTAATAAAGATACTGTAGGCAATACAGAGGGACATTACCACCTTAAATTAGTTGTTGTTCGAAAGATGACATTCTATGTTTCCTCACTGATCTTGACTGCTCTCTTCCACCATCCCTTTTATCACAGTTCAATGAGTTCTCCATCATCTGGTTTAAAAATCAACATTAATAGGCATGGAGATCAGGGACCATCGATTACCAGTAAACTCCAAACTAAAAGCAAGGATTGAACTGGTCCGCGGGCCCACCTACACATTTGGGAGTCAACATTTCTAACAAGTTTCTAAAAATGTCTGTTCCCACAACATCTCACCCAAGGAGACCCATACAAATGTAGCAGAGCGGAAAAATTCTGCTTTTGGAATATGGATTATATGGAATATTGCTTGTATACTTGCAAACTTTCTACCCAGACTGTACTGTGTAAAACAGGTTATGCCCATAACTTTCCACGAACACCCAATAGATAAAATCCACAAAAAGCTATTGACCTTTCTGAAGCAAAGTAAGTCCTGCAGAGTAGCAAAGGACACTGCATAAATCATGTTATGACAGAGAACTATCCTGTATAAGCAGATGAATTGTGATTCACACTTATTGGGCAGTAAGTCTAAAAAAAAGTAGGTACTAGTAGAGCAAGCTAACTGAAATATTTTCAATGGATACGCCAAAAGCATCAGAAGACTAAACTGTCCTATACTGTGGTCCTCTCAAATCTTACTAAGTCACTGAAATCAGTAAGTCAGGCACGGCACTATAGCCTTCCCCACTATGCATTTATTTACAGTGTTTATGTGGCTCCACTGCAGCTTGAGGTATGCAGCACATTTACATAAAAATTATATCTATACACAGGAAAACAGTTCCATAACAAAGGGTTGTAGTTGAGGAGAGAAGAAAAGGTTGATGCATGGTAAAGGGAGGTAAGGCAAAAGGAGGGGAGGAGAAGGTAAAAGGAAGTGAAAGGGAAAGTCTTGGGAAACAGAAGAACAGAGCTGACAAAAAAGCTTTGTAAATTAATGAAAATCTAAGTTGTCATTCGGGCATCACTCTAAAGCCAAAGTGGATCTTAAATAGACAGCAGAGTACTAAGAGCTTTCCTGAAAGAGAAGATGTTTGGTGCTAGCCGCATCTGAAGTGGGAGAGAGTTCCAAGCAGCGACTGGAGAGTCTGAGAAGGACAGTTTCAGGGCAAGGGATCTGAGAAATGTGGTTGTTTCCAGTAGAAGCAAGTGCTTGCTTCTGAAGCACCCAATTCCGCTGGAAATGTCCAGAAGGTCTGCTAAGTAGCTTGGTTAGCCTGAATGCAGAACTTTAGTTGTGAAACCGCAGATTTTGAATGTTACCAGTAGCCAGTGGACGTTCCTCAGAATCGGGGTTAAATGATTGGATTTGTTCTTTTCAGTGATGTAGGCTGCTGAGTTCAGAATGGCCTTTCGGGGTAGTAGGGAATTAGCAGGAAGACAGGAAAGGATGGCATTCACCATATCAATTTTGGAGGTGATCAGCGAATGGACAGCAGCCCTTAGTCGCTCAATATTCAAAATTAACACATTGGGCAAGTTTATTTATGTGGCTTATCACTGAAGGAAATCTAGTTAATCCCATGACGATTTGACTGAGTCAGGGGAGGTACTTGCAAAGCCTGAATTTATAAGTTTAGCAGTTAAACTGGGGGTTATATTTTCTTGGGATTTTTGGGAGGCAAGTAGAAACTGTGGGGCTGATAACGATGGCGGACGGACTTCAGTCCATCCACCATTGTTTCAGGGATTGGGACCCCCTGCCTACCAGGCGGTGGTCCCACAGGCCAAATTATGATGTGACCGCCACTGTAACAGTAGCATTGGCCACCTTTTACATTGCGGCGGGTGCTGCTGGCTGCAGCACCCACCGCAATGTCAAACAGAGATGTTTTACATATCCCGGGTTCAGGGATATGGTGTCCCCCCAACACCCAAAGAAACGCGCCAGGAGGAACGGGGGCATGCTACTGGCCCCCAATGTCCATCCCCGCCAGCCTTTTCATGGCGGATGAACCGCCATGGAAAGGCTGGCGGGGAGGGACATCCTAATCCCTACGGTGGTGCCTGGTAGGCACCGCCACCAATGCAGGGATTGGGAGACCCTATGTCGTACTGGAGGGCTCAAGGAGCCCGTTGGGTGCGTGGCGGTCCATGGAACTGTCAGCCATCGAAATGTGGCGGGCGGGGAATGGCCTTCTGATGGCGGTGAGACCACCACCGCCAGCCTGTTGGTGGCGGTCTTGCCGTCATTGTGATGACCCCCTACGTCTTTTTTAAGACTGAATTTCAAAACGTTTGCTGTCAACCAATCATGCAGTTTACTAATGCACTATTCAAGAGTATAAAGGGGTCCTGAGTAGGTGAGGTTGTGATGTTAAGTTGAATGTCATGGGCATATTGGTGAAGCTGGATGCCAGAGTCCTCCAGAAGCAAATTGAGCGGTTCAACATAGAGATTAAAATGAACTGGGGAGAAAGTGGAGCCTTGGGGGACTACGCAGGATACAGGCTCTGGAAGTAGAGCCCTCCAGTTTGACTAGTTGGGTTATGGGCTTTGAAGAAGGAGTTAACCAGTTTAGGACTTTATCCTTGAAGCCCAATCCTCTGCAGAATGTTGTGCTTTAGAGGGTCAAAGGCTGCCAACAGGTGTAACAGGACTAGTGGGTTAGCTTCTCCTTCGTCTAATATACAGAGACTATTGTCAAGCACCTTTAGGGTAGCAATTTCAGTGCCGCGTCCCTCTCTGAAACCAATCTGACAAGAGAATAGTATGTGTCTCTAAGGAACTTCTTTAGTTGGATGCTATCTCCTACAGTATTCACATTTTTCCCCCAGGTTGTACAGATTCTGGCCGAGGATCGGAACCTATTTAGGTTGAAATGCTGGGTGAGATCGTCAATTGAAGACCACCCACATTATCGTACCGGTCCTGTGCGAAAAGGTCAACTTCCCTAATTGGATGGAGTCTGGCAGATGACACACACTACATTTTACACTCTACGAGGAGCAGCTACTCTGCCCTCGCTTTACTGATAGGATAGGGACCTCCCCTCCTTTAAGTTCCCTCACATAGGGGGTCAGTCTTGCCCTGAAGAAAGTCCTGGACCTTTATGCCCACTTTGGACTGAAACATGTCGGCACTAGGGTCTTAGGACCATAATATTCCAAAAAAGACCCATTTTTAGAATTTTTAATTACCCAGACAGACCCTAGAATAAAGGGAAACCGGGGAACTGCCTGAGGTATTTTATCTTTAGAACCCCCTCTCCTCTTGTTTATCCAAAGAGCTCCCAACACTGTGGTTGAGCCCACCCCGACTTCTAGGGGCTGGGGTGACCCGATGATGAAGCATGACACCACTAGTGTGTGTGAGGGTAATATAAACAAAATAGTTTTTTTCCCTACATTCATGGTTGGGTTAGGTACAACCTTACACTAGAGAGTTTTCTTTACCCCCTCTACCTCTATCCTCTACCTTGGGTACAGTTTACTTGCTCACACAACTGACCACTACGGGGTCAATTGGAGTATTTTTTGTGATTCAGATTATGGAACAGGCAATCCCCACAATTAGAGGAACTCCATTAAAATGGTAAACTCGAACACGCTATATCCTGCAGGAAAAGTTCAACCTTTGCTTCATAGACAGCTGCTCATGTGGGCACGCCTAACTATATTTAAAAATTAGTCATCAAAATACAAAACTCACATTGACTTTCTTTTTTCTTAGTGCCAAAAAAAACAAGCATTTGTAATGCAAAAGGTTTCGCATTAATTAAGTTTGAGCTTTTGGCATTGCTAAATATTGCAACACCAATTGCAACAAAAGTCTTTAAATTGTAGGCAAATTTTTTTTTTTTTTTTTTTTGTAGCAATGGTGGCATGCTGCGCTTTAGATGAATATGTTTAAAAGTAAAGTGCGCCATTCTGCGATTGCTACAATAGTTAATTGTGGATGTGTTAACAATTGATGTGTGCACTGATGGCTGGTGGTGTGTGTGCCTGTAGAAATTGTGCACTGATGGCTGGTGGTGTGTGTGCCTGGTGGAAGTGTGCACTGCCGGCTGGTGGTGTGTGTGCCTGGTGGAAGCGTGCACTGATGGCTGGTGGTGTGTGTGCCTGGTGAAAGCGTGCACTGACGGCTGGTGGTGTGTGTGTGCCTGGTGAAAGCGAGTACTGAAGGCTGGTGGTGTGTGTGCCTGGTGAAAGCGTGCACTGACGGCTGGTGGTGTGTGTGCCTGGTGAAAGCGTTCACTGATGCTGGTGGTGTGTGTGTGCCTGGTGAAAGCGTGCACTGACGTCTGGTGGTGTGTGCCTGGTGGAAGCGTGCACTGACAGCTGGTGGTGTTTGTGCCTGGTGAAAGCGTGCACTCAAGGCTGGTGGTGTTTGTGCCCGGTGAAAGTGTGCACTGACGACTGATGGTGTCTGTGTCTGGTGAAAGTGTGCACTGATAGTGTGGTTGTGTGTGTGGTGTGTGTGTGGTTGTATGTGTGGTTGTGTGTGTGGTTGTGTGTGTGGTTGTGTGTGTGTGGTTGTGTGTGTGTGGTTGTGTGTGTTGTTTATCACTGTGTATGCACTAGGCATGTCGTTTCAAATTGTACAGGATTTAGAGCATCTAATAATTTCAGTTAAACAATTGGGTACGTCATTTTTTGACCAGATGACGGTGACTAAAAAGTACATTTTGGGCGGGAAAATGAACTGTGTAGTGCAGTGGCATAGTTGTCATTGCGGCAGCAGAAGCAGTGTTGGCTACGTGTAAGAAGCTCACCACACCCCAATTACGGCTGTCTTTAACTATCCAGCGAGGGGCGGGGCCTCCTTTGACTTACTTCTCTCAGGGCAAATGAAATCTTTGTAAGGCCACGAATGTAGTGTACTTAGATGATGGACGATATTGCGCAGCGTTAAAAAGTCCCCCCGGAGTTTCTTGCCACGAGCCCACTTGTCACTGGAGCACTTTCACGGGACAAAAGAAAACGCAAAAAAGCTTTATGAGGTTCTTTCATTTTTCCTCTACCAGGTGCCGGAGTTTTTTGTTTTTAACTTAACAGATCCCACCCTCCTTAACTAACGATTTGTGGCACTAAAGGATCGATTCGAGCCTAACAATACTCCCCTCTCAGCACCCCCACGAGGAGAGAGCATGCGTGTTAAGCCCGCTGTGTTTCGACTGTCCCTTCTGCGGGTTACAGCAGCGGTGGACCCAGGTGCGGGGTCACTTTATTAACGGCCTCCGCTCGGGGGTCCCCGACACAGTTCTTCCTGTCTGGGAGGGGCTGTGTGTCTCTGCCCCGCTCCCCCACCCCAGAGGGACAGAACGGTGAGGTCCTCAAAGGGGGAGCAGCAGGGGGCATTTACCAGGAGGCTGTGTGTCTTTTGCAGGGATGCGTGTGTGTGCGTGTCTGTCAGTGTGATGTCTGTGTGTCTGTCCATGAGTCAACGTGATTGCGTATGCATGCCTGAGGCTCTGCGTCGTTGTCTATTTATGTATGTGTGTTTGCCTCATAAAAATTATAGGGATGCATGCGTCTGCCCTTAATATAAGGAAGTGACTATATGGTTATAGGTGCCAGTGTGTTCTTCACTGTATAACTAAACACAACTTATATTTTATTATTAGTGACCGTGTTTTTAAGACCCTGCACATGGGTGTGTGCACGTTGGGTGCATCTTTAGACACGGATCTGCGCCAAGGTACTTGTGTGTTTTCATTCAGTGTGCAGTGTGTGATATGTGTGTGTGTATGATGTATCTGCAGGTGTACGAAGACCGTCTGGTGAGTCTACGTTGGAAGTGCGTGAGAGCGCTCTGGTGCGTGCCTTTGTCACGCCTGGCTACGTGTGTCTGTACCTGGTGTGTGTGCGTGTTTAGATCCGGTGAGGTGTGCGCCAGATGTTGTTGTGCGTGTTGTTCATTTGTCTTTGTGATATATATGTGCACCTGTTGTAGCTCTGTGTATTTAAGCAGTTGCCAATGTTTGCGGAGTGTTTCTATGAGGGATGTCTGCCTGCGTAGGTGATTCGGCATGGTTTGTGACTATGTATTCGTCCGTGTGTATGTGTGTGTATCTTTGTGGTGTAACTGTGTGCACCTGTGTTGTGTGTGGCACTTTCATTTGTTGTCAATGGATGGGGTGTATTTGTGTGCGGTGTGTGTCTGTGTCTGTGCTTGGGTGTTTTATGTGGGGTGCGCCTGTGTGTGGACGTGCATGCCTGACTTTGTTGCGTGTCTGTGCTCATTCGTATCCGTGTGTCTGTCAATTTTTTGTGCGTGTGTGTTTCTGTGTGGTATGGGGTGTGTCTGTGTGCCTGGTACCCGGCAGGTTCTGAACTGAAACTACCGTCTCCAAAACGTGTATGAATCGCCCGCCCAGTCAGTGCCACCAACAACGAGTGACGTACACCCTCAAGAGGACAGCTCGGGGGCCACCAAACCCCACTTAACCCAACTGCCTGCTCGCAGATTCCCACAGCCCAAGGAGAGGGGGGCGCAATGGGTGAAAATAAATCCCCAGGTCGTTGACCCTGTCCTCCCATCGAAATAGGCCCGCTCCAGGAAAGAGTGAGAGCGTTCTGTCCAGCGCTTTGAAGAAAGTCCTGCTAACTACTTTCAGAGGCGCTCCCGAAATAGATTGTTCCACCCAAGCACACAAATTGCTGGGATGGGGTGGTTTCCCGTGGAGGTTACACTGGCAGTACCCGGTGCATTGACCCACCGAGCATCAACCAAGAGCTGTTTTGCCTGGCAAGGAGTGAAGGCGTTAAATGGGGTTTTTGGCAGGGCATCGGTGAAACGGAGAGTGGCAGAGACCGGGTCTGGCAGGAGAAAGCGCCGCTCCGAGACAGCCTCCAGCTCCGAGACAGCCTCCCGCTCAGATAGCCTTGAATATTTAATGCCCGGCCTTGGAGGGGGCAGGTTTACTGCAAGTTCACCTTTTAACCCTGCGGATTCAGATTCCGGTGCCGCCGGGGTCAGGTCTGCCGAACAGGATACTTCTGAGATGCTCCTGTCCTCCCGTTCCCTGACGACCGGCCAGCGCCACAAAGCCGATCACTCTAGGCGCTGTCTACGACGGTTCCGGCTAAAAGCAACACTGAGAACCGCTGTTGTGTCCACCAGTGAGAACAGTGACACCTGTGCCGTCAGAGGCTTGTTTTTCCATGAAGGCGGCTTTGCCCGCATGCCCCCTTCCAGACGCAAATCCAGAGACCGTTAAGCTTTGACGCTGTGAGAGCACATTCTGTTAAATTAAAGCGGAAAAAGACGTGGGAGCGGGCTCGGCTTTAATGTAGCGGTGTGGAGTTAGAAACATTAGAAAGTTTATTAAACATTGTGAAAAGAAAGTAGTTACTCTACTGTGGAATTGGGTCCGAGGGCGTCTTACGGCAATCCAGCTTCCTCTGAGACACAGTGGTGCGCATGTCACACACAGCGCAACAACAAGACGTGCGCGTGCACTGGCGAAAACGAAACCTGTTGTGGGGCGGGACTTCCGTCTTCTGCGAGAAGCCTGCGCCCACGGAGTGCCTGGCCAGAGAAGCAGTGGAGACGCGGGGCTCCCATGCCCGAGGGAGAGCCCCGCGGAGGCTGAAGAAGTCCGGAGTGGCGCCGATGAGGTGAGTGGGGCTTAGTTGTAGGAGGGAGGTGGAGGGGGGGCTCTATACGCTTGTGTGTGTGTGTGTGTGTGTGTGTGCTCGTGTGTGTGTGTGTGCACGCGGCGGCGGGGGGTGTCTCTATGTGTGCGTGCGTGTATGTGTGCTCGTGTGTGTGCGTGTGTGTCTCTGTGTGTGCGCTTGTGTGTGTCTGCTTACATGGAGCTAAAATGGAGACAGGAGATGGTGAACGTGCGCGCGACCTGATCCGGTTCCTGAGGCTGCGCGTGCCCATCTCTTGTCTCCCTTTAGCTCCTTGTAAGCAGAGCTGACAACAATAGGTCTCGCTGCGACATCGCTTCGCGATGCGTCGCAGGTGCGAGACCTAAAAAACATCTTTACATTTTTTTAAGAATTACAAAGACATCCCATAAACAACCCTACATGATAATAATTCAACTGCAAAATCGATGGCAGGCGTTGGTCTATAATTTGGGTATGGGCAGCAAAATACTCCACAGTATAAAGAAAATGGACACAAAATAGTGATTAGATAGTGCCCAACTCCGGTCCATCTAAATGCCATGTTCAATGACTCAGATGCATGTTGGGGTTTGCATAGTAGGACTCAATGCTATGTGGTGATCCTGCCCACAAATACCTTCTTTATGGAAAGAAATGACATCACAAATAAAATATATCACAAGTATCGAATTAGAAATAGACCCACAAGAGCTTTTACTGGGTGATAAAGGAGAAAGAAGCTCATACCCCCTTACTACGATTACTGTCACTCTTATTCCTAGTATGGTGTTGGTGGCCAGACTTGTTATAGCTCATTCTTGGGAGACAGATGATTTCACCCAACTGTCCCCAATCCCCAAGCCCCGCATCCGGCCCTCCAATTGCACTACTGTGGTCCAAACTTTGGAGCATTTATGCAATTCAGAAACTGACCACAACAATTAGAGAATAATTATAAAATAAACTAGGAATCCATTTCACATGTATTCCAAAAGCAAAGGAAGTGTTATAGTCAAGGGAAGGGATGTTTGTAGAAATTTGTTGTTCGAATATTTGACAAATATGTTTCTATTTGGGCTCTTTAGGACCTAGTGACTAGAAATGAGAATTTTTCCACTGGTGCTATTTCCTGGATCTACTGGGAATTAGCTGGCTGGAACCCTGCAAAACCACAGGGCGATAGCAGTTGAATCAAGGTGCGCTTTATCAACTGCATCTGTAACTGACCAGTATTTGTGCCATTTAGCTTCGAAGTGCACACAGCAACACGACTCTCCTTGAAAGCATAAACATGTAAGAAAGAAAGAATTAAAAGGTGAGTGGCCATAGAACAATATTGTTGGGCACCACTTGCCATTCTAAATAAGTTCAATACTTTTCCTGTTCCCCTGAAACTCACAACTATGGTTGCTTCCAGAGATACAGTCTATATTAGGCCAAAGAGGTACCGCTGAACCCATATGGAGTTTACTTTCCCCCAACACTTCACTGTTACATATTTATCAATAGTATTTTGAGGGTAACACATTCATCCGTAGTGGAGAATGATACTGGACACAAACAATGTAATATGTCACAAGGAATTAACAATAATTGTCATCCTACAGCCCACTTGTTACTCTGGGCATATTTATATTATAACATCCACAGTCCATCACTCAAACTTCATATCTGCTGCTTGCCTGCAGCGGGCCTCCCTAGCTAGACATCTGGCAGCTGGGCAAACTTTCATTGGCTCTAGCGTAGACGGCTAATGGCCACTCATAGCTGGATGTATGACATTACAACGCATGCTTTTACCACGCATGCCTTTACAACGTGGTTTTTACAACGCAAACCTTTACAACGCATAGCGCTTTGGGGTGCTGGATAGTGAATAGTTTAATTTACTATTCCAACTCCAGTCCCCGTGGACACTAGGGAAGGTGTTGGATAGTAAATTAAACTTATTCCCTATCCTAGAGCGCCCCCCAGCGCAATGAGTTGTAAAGGTTTGCGTTGTAAAAGTTGCGTCGTAAAGGCACTGCGTGGTAAAAGTAGCGTTGTAATGGATGTTTCCCCTCATAGCTTGGTACATATTCCAAATCATTCTAATATAGGTCAGCGACAAGCCTTCTTTTCATAGATCTTCATGCCTGATCTTACAAGTAGACTGTATCAACTGTGCATGTTAAAGCTATTTCTATGACTGTAAGCATCTAAGCATTAAGCAATTTTGGCTTGCAGAGTCATGTAACATACTGCGAACATGACAGTGTTTAACTACAGTATATAAGCTCCATACCTGCTTCTGCGGAGGCATCTCAACAACCTATTACTCATGTTTTACACTTGGGCTGAGAAACAAAATCATTATCAACTAAAGGTGAAAAAATGAAATGATGAACTCCTCTGTGATAGAGAAATAAGAGGACTGGCACAGAGGGGAAGGGGAGGACGGCAACCCACAGATCAAATAAAGGGACGGACGACCATGAAAGTCTGAAGAAAAGGAAACATTATCACCCAGAGGGCAGAGTAAGAGGAGGGAAATCACCGAAAGCAGAGCAAAAGTGAAAGTGAATATCACACGTTATGGCAAGGGAAGGGCAATCACCCAATTGACAGAGAAAGTGAAAGACATTCACCCATAAGCTACGTAAAGGGAATGACAATCACAAAATTATGGGAGAAATTGAAGGACGATCGTGGCAGGCTAAAAAGAGAAAATGAAGATCACACAGAGACTATGGAAAAGAGAGGATTATCTTCAGTAGACAGAACGACTGAAGCATGACCTTCTATGAGGCAAAGAAAAGGAAGGACAATCACTTTATTTTCTATAAATCAGGAAGATGGTTGTTCAGAGGCCTGGGAATGGGGAGGATGATCAATAGCAGGGTGAGGAAATGGGACATCTCTCATAGCCCAGAGAAATCACCTCAGGTCTATAACAAGCTGGTCACTCACCAGAACCCAGAAGAGAAAGGGCATATGAGGGCAGAGGGGGGCTGGTGTCAACATGGGGACATAATCAGATGATGTCAGAGGACAGGAATGTGATTTGGATTTCAAGGAAAGACCCAATGGTTGTAGGCTTCCAGTATTTCTTTCTCCTATATCAGATGTTGAATTATTGGTAGTAGGCGAATTCATAGAAAAACAAAAACATAGAAAGCATATTGGTAGGAACGAAGTCATGGAAACCCAACTTTAAAGAGTGACAATTTTGAGGAAATACAAAAAAATCAAAAATTAAAAAAAATGTTTTTAAAGGAAAGGTAAGTTGGGAGGAGTTTACGACTACTGTGGGGTTTTTAGGTTTAAGGAGGGGTAATGTTCAGGGTGATGAAGGATTTTTAGGGGTCAGGAATAATTGCAGTCGGGCATAGAAAGGGATTCCTAGGGTTCAGAGATGGCATATGGGGGTGGTGAGGGGTTTTCAGGGTTCAGGGATGAGTGATGTTTAGATGTGTGAGGTGTTTTGGGGTTTCAGGGATGGGTAGAGTATGAGGTAGTTGAGGGGTTTTAGGGTTCATGAATGGGGTAGTTTATGGCAGGTGAGGGTTTTTAAGATTCAATTATGGGTAGCGCCTGGGGTATTGAAGAGTTTTTAGGGTTCAGGATGGGGTGGAGTTTAGGGTGGTGAGGGGTTTTAAGGATTCAGCCATTGTGTGGAATTTAGGTGCAGAAAGGGGTTTTAGGGTTCAGGGAGAAGTAGTTTAGGGTGATGAGGAGTTCTTATGGGTCACGGATGGCTGACGTTTAAGGGGGGTAAGGGTTTTTTAGGGTTGAGGGATGGAATCATATTGAGTGTCCAGAAATGTTTTAAGCGGTATGGAATGGGTGGGGTTTACACACCGAAAGGGGTTTTTAGGGTTCAGGAATGGGTGGATTTAAGGGTAGTGAGTGATTTTATGGCTCAGGGATGGGGGGGGGGTTTGGGGTAGAAAGGGCTTTTAGGCTTCAGGGATTTGTCTAGTTTAGAACTGGTGAGATGTTTTAAGGGGCATGGATTTATGGTTTTTAGGGATTCTGAGGGATCAGCAATGGCTGATGTTTACAGGTGGTAAGTGCTCAGCGAAATAAACGCATCTAAAGTATTTGTTTGACAATGAAAAAGATATAAATATAAAATAATATCCCCATAAGTAAAGTACTGACATAAATATCTTCGACAAAACTGCTTCTGAAAGTAAGACCTGCAACCATTGCATCTACACTTAACAAATAAGCATTTAAAAGCCATTGTCGACCAAAAACATTTTATGAATTGGTCTCTACAAAAAGGTAAATGGTTTTCATTCTGAACATTTCCATTAAACAGTTTAGATGAAATGGTTTCTCAGTAATGGTATTCTATTAAATCATTGTTCGATTAAATCAAAGACAACCGATTATTTGGCTAAGGGCCAGAATCCATTCTATTCCATTGTGTATTGTGGTGCGCTAATAATCTACCCATTGAAAAGAATGTTCCCCCTCCTTGAGAAGAAAGCCTGTTCTGACCAGTGTCCCTCATAGCCCTCAAGGACTCACTTTCACAACCCATTCATACCTTGAGGGCGTGAAGCGTGAAGGTCTCAGTACCTCGGTCACTTTGGAAACCTGGTGAAACAGCATTCAGGGAACCCTTTGCCATCTCTGAACTAAGAGACATCAGTTCTACGTTGGTTCCCACAGCAATGGCAAGACCACCATAGGCTTTCTGGTGAGCTTCTGGGCTGGATTCGTAGTAGTGGCGACTGTTAATATCCTGTATAAAATGGAGAGAAAGATAAATTATGAAAATGTTCAGATATAAAAGGAATGTGTTAAGCAGAGAATTAATGTTTGGGGGAGGGCAAAAGATAATGGGGGAGCTATTGAGGGTTTGAGCAGCACATGAAAAAGGCAGAGATGTGAGGAGTAACCAGAGAGAGCAAAAGCAACATGAAATGCAGAAAACTACTGTAGAAGAGATTTTTGGATGGCACAAGATGGAAAAAGAGGTGTGAAGAAAGTATACACAAGTTGTGTAAGGGGTACGATAGAGATATGAAGAAAGAAATATAGATAGACATGCGTGGAAGGCCAGAGAGATATAGTGATGTAAGGGAGGCAGAAAAGAGGTAGAAGCTGGAGGCACCAGGCACACAGATTCACAGAAGGTTTCTGAGACAGAAAAAAAGAAGTGGGCTAGAATGAGAGGAAGATGAAGAGCGGCGAGGAAGTCTGGGTGGTTATGTAAAAAAAGGTCCTGAAAGCAAAGCCCATGAGAGAGGCAAGTAACGTGTTTGCAGCATAGATATTTTATTAGTTTCAAGTTTGTCAAGAAAAAGACCATAGCAATCTTGAAAAGAGGTGGCGGAGAAGTGTAAAGGAAAGCCACATAATTTCCCACTAATAATTGAACACCCTGTGACAAAGTCTCTCTGGTCTTTCTGAGTCTGTGTACCTTGGTAGATCGTACCACTCCTCTCCTTCTTATCTACCAGTTGAGGCCTTGGTGTTGACACCACCATCTTTGCCTTCCTATGGAGTGTTCATTCTTCAGATACCGGTTCACAGTTAGTGTAAGTTAGCTTTTCCACTCACTTTTAGTTCTAAAAATGAATCTTCATCAAGTCCAGTGATAGACCAGTTACAACTCGTCAACTGGTCTGCATCATAAGAAGAGTAGTTGGGTGCTCTCGGATGGCCGGAAAATAATTAACTGTGGATCAGCCGATGTTGACCCTTTGTAGAACAAGTACCCTCTAACCAGTAAAACATAGGCTCTACTCTCGGAACAGAGGTAAAGGTTCCTTATCTTTAATAACAGCTTTGCCACTTCACGTTATTCTAGATTCATCAGGTGGTTTGGCACACAGAAAATCAACTTGTTTATTGACAAATGTTTTTTCTGGCATCACTCAGAGGTGGGCTCAGTGTAACTCTAGATGACGCCAAACCCACAATGGCTCTTATCATAGACTCCATCTTCAGAGTGAATGTCCCTGTCATTGTGTAAAATGTGAGGTCATGGGCTAAAATGGTACAAGGAAGGAAGTTACTGCTTCTCTTCAACATATAGTTAAAAGGTCTCATGTCAACCCAGCATAGCCTCGAATTGTAAAAACTACTGTTACAGTTAAGCAAACATTTTCTTTTGCGTTGTGATCCATGTGCTGAATCTAGAAAGCAATGCTTCCGATTTGATTGTTGTGAGTGCTCAGTGTACGTGATAGCAAACAAATTCTTCAGAATTTTCTGGCTCTAAGTCATGCATAACTTTGAAGGAATATTCAGAAAGTTACATGTATTGAATTATGAACTGAAGACGGCATTTGTGCCTTTCAGGGGTCTGCACAAGATACATTGTCACCGAATGCTTAAGGGGCTGCTTTAATTCTGAAAGGACACCCCCACCGGTGCCCTCGTTTTGTTTGCTAGTGAATAGCATAGCTGAAAACACTGTACAATTTAGGTATAGCATTTAATAGTGGATTTTGAGACGGAATATCTCATGATTTGTGCTACTACTGCTTTCTTACGGATGTTGAGCGTTTTCTGTTCTCTACATATCAAGTGTATGAAGCATTTTTTTTGATAGTTTAGGGTCTGACATGAAAGAGGGAATGTTCATGAGGCAATGTCATAAACAACAGAGAGCACATTTGGTAAGAAGCTTGGGTAAATGTGCACCAGCGCCTGATTTTAACCTAACCTATGCAGTGATGCAAACACAGTTGAGAAAGCCACCTTTAAAGTCACATGCTTCAAAGAACAGTTCTGCATTGGGTTTAATGGTGGTGTCAACAACCTAGTGAGTAGCTCATTTATGTGTCCATTTGGAAGGCGGGATTCAGCCTGGTGATCTTATGTATTTGATTTCCTAGGGAAAACCTTGTGCAACAGGGAAATTGAAATTGGCTGTATTTTTTTGGGTCTTCAACTACGCCTAAAGGGATGTAGATAGGGGGTTCCATTTAACAAGTATTGCAAAATGCCATGAAATGGGTTTTCTGCTTTGAAAGAAACATTTCCACTTCGCAGAACACCAACCTTCTGTAGTTGCCATTCTAATCTCTCACGGAACACATCTTTGTTGGAGATAAGAGAACCCAGATGCTAAGCTATCAGTACAAATGGTGCTAAGTTCAGCATATTGAAATATTGGTATCTAACTTGGTCCTAGCACATTGACAAAAGCTGTAGATCAGCTGACAATTCTTGTACTGGGAGGGCCATGGCAGCCTTTCTCATGATGGTGGGAAGAACAACGCGCAAATGTCTCATACCTAATGATCCAGAGAGACTTGTGTCTGGCTACAGGTACTCGAAGACATAGCTTGGGCATTTTTTGATTTCAGTTGCAATACATACATCTATATGTGGGATGCCAATTCTTAAAAACTGTTCTGTAAAACAGCATGAACTAACTGCCAGTTGTGAATCACTCCAAACTCTTCACTGAGTGCATCTACAATGCCATCGTGTTCTCCCAGGACATGCTGGTCGACCAAGCAGACATTGTTACTGATTGCCAATGCCAAATAGCATGTGCTTGTCTGGAAAGAGGATTAGTTTTGCCCCCCACCCTGGGTTAGAACATAGCTGGTGCACTGTCTGTGAAGATCTGGACCATCTTACCTAGCATATGGTTCTGTAAAGCCTTCAAGATCAGGATAATCAACTTCAAGTCCAAGAGGCACATGTTTGGGAGAATCATGTATTGTGGACAGTATACTCTGACCATCAACTCTCCCACACGCACCTCCACCCTGTTTGAGAAGCGTCCACCTAATGTCTCTGTGGGGCCAGGATCTGTGAAAGCACTAATACATTATGTGGCATCCACTAGTGTAGGCTGACCTTCACTGTCTGGGTCACAACAAGATCTTCACAGTCCCACAATGCTCTTGCTTGGGCAACTTCTGAAGCCATCTCATATAAATATAAGCCAAAGATACCAGGTAATACGGGAGGTTACTGTTTTGGTCTTTTTTTATTCCTTTGAAGTGATACCTCTTGGCTGAAAAAATACTTACTATGAAGTATCATATTAATAACGTGGCTCTGCATATGTGGGAAGTAGGACCTAAGGAGGATATGAGTCCAATTTTGCCTATTGACCGTGTCAGATATCATTTGTGCTTGATGCTGCTGCGTTTTCATGTAATGTTCACCACTATATAGTTGTTCTTTTAGTGTACTGGCAATCACTTGCTTCAAAGTCTGCTCCTTGCCCTCATTGAGAGGAGCATGGCTCCTAGGGATGCAGAGGTTTAATGACTGCTTATGAGCTGAGGTGATACTAGCAGAGCCTAGCGTCACAAGAGATCTGGTATCTGTGGAATTATTTGGTCCACTCCCTCTCCAATGGTACAAGTATAAAGTCTATTCCCTTGTTACTATAATCAGCTGCCACCAACTGTCCATCTCCCCCTTTGTCTGGTATTAAGGAGAAGTAGGCACCCAAGACCATGAGTAGTGGTACTCTCTAGAGGCCCCGTCTAAACAGCAGAGCAAGGCCTTACTGGGAAATGGTAGAAGAAAACACAAAGCACCTGTATTGAGCTCAGACAGATCACGGAGGGAAAGCCCATAAAAGCTGAACAGGGTAGAATGGCACGGCTTTTCCAAATCATGTATCACCTTCTGCCCCTACACATCTTTCTAGTGTGTACTGGATGTATACTTGTTCTTGTGAGTGCTGTTAACAAATGCATCTTCCAGTGTGCAGGAGTACTCAGCTGTATCAGTCCTTGGTTGTTATTTCTCCTCTTTGTAACTTGAAATGACTCACCAAGACTGCCTTAGATTCCTTGTCTCTCCAATGGGAGCTGTGACTGAGCAATCAAGCCTTACTCTAGGAAGTGGTTAGAGTTTTGGGCTTAGATCAAATGTAACATATCTGTCACAAGAAGAATAAAAATAAAATAGTAAAGTAATACAAATAAACATTCAGTCAGAGATATTTCTTTGCAAATACACCAGACCAGTCTAGCACTTACAGTTGTCCAGACAGGACCCCAAAGACATCTCAGTATTACTTTATGGCATCACGTAAGTAACTACAAGCCAGTTTTCAGAGCAATTAACCAAACTTAATGTCACTCAGAAAATTTGATTCCAACACCATAATAGAGAAGAAAAACACCAGTTTATTAACAAAACTATGGAAGTCAAGATGGATAGAGGAAACAGGGCACTTCCACAGGCTTTTGCACATCTATGTTTTCAACTATTGACTGGTCCCCGTGAACCTTATTTTGCTCATGGCTGGTGGCTAATGGATGAACTTCAGAAGCCACAACCTGGAAAACAGTCCAGTTTTTTTGGTGCCCCACTGTCCTTCAGATACATATTTATGAAACTACATCTTCAAATAGGCTTGTCGTGGTTAAAACATTTCTATGTCACAGGGTCTTAGGATCTCAAGGGGGACACTAACAACATTGAGGTCTGCTGGGGAAAACTTCAAACCCTAATAAATTGAGACTCATCTGTCATATTTTAACACTTGGGTCACTACAAGTTTGAGGTTACAAAGACACAATCGGGTGCCTCACATGCACAACTGTCCTTTTGTGTGTAATTTACACAGCTGAGCTTTTTGTGTCACACTTATCGATCCTACGAGGTGATGGGGAGCAAACCCAGTTGAACGTTCAATGAGGACAAACATTGGACAAGATCTGCAAACACAAATTTGGCCTAAGGTGTCCATTTTGTGCTTGTGCTTTCATACTATGTATCAGTAACCAGTGCATTTTTCTGGATGCCCAATCATGCCTGGCCAAAATTCTGATCAGTGTTAGACCAAGACTTTGAATTGAGTCGCCCATTATAGGATGGCGAAGTGAATGCTTGAGCACAGATAAGGATTTGCTACCATCTTGACCCTTTTCAACTCGTCCTCAGCCTTTAACACTGCATATCAATTCCCCTCCTGGACTGACTCCAATTGGCAGCCGATGCACATGATTCTACATTACAGTGTTTTGAGATTCTTGTACAAGTGCTTTCAAAGGGTTAAATTAGACAACATTCTGTCGCAACCAGTGTAGCAAACATGGAACCGAGCAGGGACCTTTATAGCAGTATTTACAAATCTTCAGGAGTCACACAGCGCACTTTTGTCCAGATTCGCAGTATGCATCAATGTCCCATTCTTGACGCATGCGAAAAGCCCCCAAAATGTACCCATATCACAGAAATAAATATCTGAATTTCTCTCAAAGAAAGCTATCCTGAGTCAGGATAGCTTTCTTTGAGAGAAATTTAGATATTTATGACCTTTGGTATAGTGAGCCACGCACAGAGATTTAAAAATACACCCCTCTCTACTGGTTTGAAGTATGCAGTGGTGGCTCAAGTGCAGATATCTAGGTAGATCTCATGAACGGCACTGTAGCAGTGATTTGCCTAGGCGGCTTATGCTAGTGATGCATGGTGTTTGTAGAACATGCACCATTATTTCAACGCTGAAATACCTAAGGAACTGCCACAATGAGCATCTATCCTCACCTATAACCAAGTATTGAGGCATTCACAGTACAACTCTGTTCTGACTAGTATGATGCACTAGAATCTCTGTAAAAAGATACCCACCAGGCCTCACATTGCACCTCTACCGTGAGTGGTCATTGCTTTTACCGTTCAGAGGTTGTTAAAAGGATTGTCTTGAACTTGAGAAATGCCAACAACTTTTCGGTGAGTATTTTCCTGCTTTTAAGCAGCAAAAGGGACATCCCTTCTCCCTGTGGGTCACATTCAAACTGCTTCACTTCAGCAGTTAATTGATGACATGGTCGTATCATTATATCAATTCTGCTTGATCATGACTGGATCAGTCAGCTATGACCAGTTGTAAGTAACCCTGTGGGTGAAAGTTATGCATTACAGAGGATAATATTAAACAGACTATTGAGTCTGCATTCCCCAAAAGTCTGTATGAAGCACTGCAGATAATAGCAAAGAATCCGTCCAGCACTAATGAAACACTGAGTGCGCTGTGTGCTTTAAGAAAAAATATAAAATGTTCTGGTTGGTTATTTCAAGGAAATTAGCACATCTTGGGGATTTATATGTACTTGATGCATTCTAAATTTTAATTTCAACTAGTTAGCCCAGTGGTCAGAGCCACTGCTGTTGACATCAATGTGTAACCTGCATGTCGCAAGTTTCAATCCATGTAACACAGCTAAGGTGTTAGTGTGCCTCCTGCAGAGATACGTGTGTAGCCTTATGTCCCAGGTTAGTATACTAGGTCATATACCTGCTGCTGAAACATGTTTAAGATATATGTGTAGCCTTTTCATCACAGTCAAGCAAATGCAACTTTTCATCTTTCAGTGGGTGACAAAATGAGGATCATTGGGATTACTAATACTTACTACATCAAATTCACATAGCACTGCTGTTAATGAGCAGCAAACAGCACACCAGTTTAACACTACTGTGCACAATCGCCTTTATACTGCACTGAACACGTATATAAAACATCTATTAGACATGTGCAAGGAAATACTCTCTCTTTTTCTCTCTCTCTGTTTTTTCTTTTTCAGTGCAAGTCCCTTCTATCTGCCATCTCTAATGGTGCAGTTACCTGCCTCATGGCGAACTGAACACACCTCTCACCTGGGTGACCTGGATCTGGAAGGTAGTGTGAGGGTTCCTGAAGTGGGTCTTGTAATGTTTGATGGCCTCGTCCCGGCGGTTGAACCCATTGCGACAGCAATAGCAATGCCAGTGAGCCCCTCTGAACTTCTTCTCCCCCTTGATGGAACCAACAATCTCGCAGTAGTTGCAGCAGCGGATGACTTTTAAACCTGTTCGAAGAAAGGAAAGAATAGTCTATATACAAGAGGAGGTGCTTTAAATAATCTTACAGTAATGACAGGAGTGCCCAGGCATGGGAATTTCAAGAACCCACCAGTTTGTGTCATGTTTCTTCACGTCTTTATCCTGGTGACAGTAGCTTCACGGTGCCCAAGACTGAGCATGGCTGCCAGACCTCTCCATGTGAGCGGGCCAGCATCGTTCACACCCAGGCGTCCCTAGTATGCAACATAGTTTTCAGGTGTGCTAGTCCAATTGACTAGGTATGCTAGTCCAACAGAAGTGATCCAAGACCTTGGGATAGTCACATGGATTAAATCATGATTTCATAAGAAGAAACAAGTTACGTATCTGTAACAATAATTTTGAACCTTTAACCCAGGACTAGGTTCACATGCTGCACATTATTATGCCATGTAGCAGTAGAGTCTTGGAAAAAAAGATGCTTTTGCGAAATAAATAATTTTAAGTTGAGTTGCGTCTTAGTAGGAGCCAGCCTGCCTCCTGAGGACGTCAACTTTAAGCACAAGCATTATTTCTTACAAAAAGACCAGCATTTCCATGTGTCATGTTTCTGTCGTCTTGAGGGGTAGAGTGTGTGTTTTTTTGTTTGTTTTTCAATATTACATCAAGCATTGGCAAGAAGACAATCTCAAGAGCTCCAATGCTGATCTCCTTCCAACGACACTGGGTGTCTTTTTTAGAGGTTCAATGTTAACAGCACATGTTTTCTTCCCACCTGTTGTGCTGAACCATGGTGCAAATATGACAGGACGCTTTGAGCAACATGGAAGTATTTTGGGAGTGCCCGCAATAAGATTTCATATTCTTTGTCCCTTCTGGAACAACTCACTTTGCTAACTTTGAACGTGGTTTACCACAATCTGTCTGGGTATACTAACAAGCTGGCCAACAGCCTGCATTTATTTACTGCATTACTTAGCCTTGGATACTGCAAAAAGGGCCTGCGAAAATGAACACTATGTCGGGAAAAAGGCTTGTCCAAAAGGATAACAAGAAACAAGGCACATTGATGTCAAATGAAATGAAGACTCCACGGGTTAAAATCAACTAAAAACAGCTAGGAGTCACTCCCGAAATTAAAGACTTGACCTTCCGGCAGTCCACATATTGCCAATCAAAACTAATACACGACTATCTGAGGTGTAAAAGTACAGCAGGGGTCAGCTGATCCCGCAGTATAGAACAAGCTTTTTTGGTCCTGAAGAGAACCCTGTACGTGGAGGGGTTTGAAACGCGTAGATCTTTTTGATGGCCAATCAAGTATACAAATGATTGTCAAAAATTGAAAGTTTTGTATTGTTGAGAATTGTCCTCTGTTTGGCCATTCTGTACATTTGATTGTTTTTGCAGATTTGTACATATATGAAATATTGAAAAGATGTATGGGTATGGGTGTGCTGGTATGTGAGGGGAATGTTATGAATGTATGATAGAACAGACTGACAGAGAGGGGTGTCTAGAGGGTGTGTAAAAGAGAAGTTTGTATGGATGAAAGGTTGTTATATCAAAAAGATGTTGTGGATAAGGGGAACTTGGTGTTTTTGGAAACTCTTGAATTGTATGTAATGTTCTGTTGATTTATACATGTAATTTTTGAATACATTTTGATTAAATCAAAGTGAAAAAGCGGTTGATGGTGACACTGTTTTGTTCAATGCACCGGATGTAAGGTGATACATTGTGCATCAGCATGGGTATATTGTTGTTTTAATGTGTTAAACAGCATAGTTAAGTTAGTTATTAAGTCAATTTTGTAGATTTATATAGCGCGTCTTATCACCTGTGAGGGTAGCCATTCGCAAGAGGAGATTAAATGATGTGCCCAGAATCAAAGGATGTTGGATGTCCCCTGACACCGCGACTTGAACGCGGATCCCCAGCTCCCGAGTGGACCGCTCTGGCCGCTGCACCACATCCTCTCGCCAAAGTGAATGTGACAAAAGCAAGCAGCATGTATGAATGCCTGAGATAGCACATTAAACCGAGACCAATGGACTTTTACCAAATACTGTTTTGCTAGTTTGTTTTTTTATGGGTTCTTTTTTAATAAAGGGGTGCTCCACCCAGGCCCTGTCTCACTCCATCTCCATAGCTCCTATTGCACCCCTTTGACATTTTCTTATTTTATTTAACGCTGGAGGAGTAAGGAGTGTGTAGTCGGCTGCAAATACATCGGCAGGATGGTGCCAGCTGCTCTATAACCTCATACCCATAAGAAATTACACATTTTGGACCCCTTCATCCTCCCCAGAGAGCTCCGTTTCTAGAGCGAGGGGCCGTTTTCAGAGCCCCCGCCTGCCTCTGCGTGTAATAATGCACGCTCAGTGCTGACTGCCCGAAGAAGGATCCTGCAGCAGGGCACGAGGATTACAATAATTGCATTATTGATCAGTGCGCGCGCTGTGCTGACGCGGCATGACGAGAAGCTGCAGAGGGTTCCTGGCTCGCGCCGCACAGGGGCCGGGACTGCTGCAGTGCTGCATAAACGGCTGCAGCGAACTGTCTCTAAATAATGAAGAGATGCTGCAGAGGGGGCAATGCCCAGGAGAGAGAGAAGGGGGAGGATCGGCAGCAGGCTGGAAGCAAGAAACCATCAACGGCTGGGGCAGGGAGGGGCATGGCACGTGCTGCTTAAACAACCAGAGAGCGATGCCGGTGTTTTAATACTATAGGAGGAGGGCTTGAAATTGGACGCATGGTCATTGGGCACGTGTAGTGTGCAGCATCGAAGAGTCCAGCACTCGGCACCGCCGCCCTCTGTAGGACCACTCCCTCTATGAGAGCCAATGACCCCAGGCCTGCTGAGTTCTATCTTAAAAGATAGAAAACTGTCCATTCAGAATGAGCCCCCTCCATGTATGACATTTGGCTCCTCTTTTTATTTTACGCTCGCCTCCCACCCATCGTCCATCTCCATCTCTGAGCACTTCTTTCACCCTTTTCTTCACTTTTCCACTCGTCTCTCTAACTTTTATCCTTTTGTCATCTCTCCGCTCTTCTCATTTCACCATGCTTTCAGCTACCTTTTTCTCTTTCCCAAACTTCTCCCCAACCTGTCACGCGCCCCATCTTTTTTGCCACTCCTTCCTCCTTCCGCGCTATATAAAAACGCATAAATAAAAAAATACATAAATAGATTGATGTACTTTTGCTCCGGTCTCTTGCCAAATCACCCTAGGTACCTTTCCACGTCACCCTTGTGCATTTGTTCCTTCCCTCAGTTCCTCGAACTCCCTTCTTTGCTGCCTTACTTTCACTCATCACCTTTCATTCTTCCTCAAGCATCGGTCCAAACCACTTCCATACTTTTAGACTTGTCTTCCCTCGTCCCTTCTTGTCCTTCCTTCCCACCACCCATCAGTTCTCTATTCAGTAATGACTAAACACTGTTTCTACATTCCCTCATTGTGTACCTCCCTTCTCCTTTCCCTATGAACCTCCTTATCTGTTATTCCCACCTTTATCTTTAGCTTACACTCTCTTATATAAAGTGTAACCCTTTCCCTCTCACCAGATTCTGTTCAACTATTCACAACCCCTCCCTTCATTACTATTACCGATGATTTGCCGCAACTCGCTGTTTTGTTTCTCCTTTATCACTAATTTACTACAGTTTTCTGTCCTTTCTTTGACCTCCTCCTCTAACTACTGCCTTTCTCTCCCTTCCCTCGTGCATCCTCATTTCCTTTCCCTTCAATGCCTTGCCTCAAGTTTCTATCTCCTCTAACCGCTATGATCTCTTTATTCTGCTCCCTCCCCATCTTTTGTCTCACATCTTCCTCTCACCCTCATGCTCTCCATCTCGCCTCGTTCCTTCTTCATCTTTACTCCTTTCCTTTTTCTCGCCCCACACTTGCTTGGTTTGCTTATTTGGAAGTGAATAATGGCACTAGGAGCGAATACTCTATATGTCCAGTTACACCAAGAAAGGGTGCAGGGGGCTCTGCTCAGATGACGAGGTGAAATTACATTACACAAGGTGTGTATCTAACTTTCTCGTAAAGGATTTTCAAGATTTTAAGAGGAAACCCATTATAATATTCAGCAGCCTTGTCAATGAAACAACATTGTGTCCAGTTCAGGTGAGGGTCATGAGCAGGAGATTGTAGCTGTAGGACAGAGCTGATTATCTGGGGCTCTCCTTTTGTTTTTAAGGCATCGGTCAAAGAGACCCCATCAGACACTTATCTGTTGTGCACAGGAGAGGGAAATTAATTATAGCTTTGACCAGGAGTGCACTTAAGGAGTCTCTGTTTGCGCCATAACACAGGCCTTCAGGCTATACTATGAGCACCCTGGTGAATGAGGAGTAGCTCTTGGCCATACAAGGGTATAGGGAGCTTGCCATGAATTGCTCGGGATACTCACCAGTGGGAAACAGGGGTACGAGAGAATGCAGCAAAGTGGAACCCTGAAAAGACTGTGCTCAGTTTGGACTGCCTGCTTGTTATGCGATCCGCATCAATGTTTATATTCCTCACGATTTTAGTCACTCTATGAAGATGACCCAAGACGCAGGCGGGGCCTGATCTGGATAGTGAGGATTTAAGTGAGTGTTGGGATGAGGAGGAGCAGATGCTTCCTAAGTGCCACTTGAATCTATCCTGATCCATCAACGCCCCAAAAGCTGCAAACTTCCAAGTCTATATGATGTAATCCTGTTGTGACTAACAAGAGGGCAATAGGAGTACCCTTGGCATAGAAAACAATTGAAGCAGAGGCCCGACCAGCGTCGTGAAAGAGTCTGGATGTTGCAGAGGAGGCAGGAGTAACTCAGAAGACACTGGGTTGGGTCGGTGGAGGAAGGTTGCAAGCCAAGGTCACTGCACACGAGTGGAGAGCAGGGATCTGAACTGCTCAAACGGGCCCAAGTCTAGCGTAGCCTCTACCAGGTGGCCCCGGAGGATTTAGTGCAGAGTGGCATTGAAGAAGGTCACAGATTCAAGGGTGTTGGCTTGCAATAGTGAGCCTTTAGCCAGAGTCAAAATGATGCTGATTCAAGCTGAAGCCCTTGGTGCCATGGTATAGATGCAATCCCATTGCTGTGAGCCCACAACATGTCATGTTAACTTACAAAGTTTTTCTTATGGCTCAAGATCCACAAATGCAGTGATGTTCTGAAACTTGGGGCCCCGCTGATTTATCAAGGTTTTGGAACACAAGAGGGTGGAAGGGTATAGTAAAGGCATGAGAACATGGGGGTGCATATCTGTCCACTCACCCACGTCTGGAGGGTGTTACCTGCTTTTTACCTCCATTCACCCACCTGGACAAACAAAATGCCTTCAAAGACTTTAATGGTGTACCCTGCTTTTCAAAACTATGTTGCCTTACAGAAAAGTGTTCATTCCCTATTGACCTTAATGGGAACACCCTCTTACACATCTGACCTCGTTCACATTTTTAAAGCAAGAGGTAGAGGTGGGTGAACCGCTGAAAGCTCGAAACAGGCTCGAGCCTGAAGCCTGGCTCTGGCTCAGCGCGGGGTCCGATTGAAACCTCAAGCCCATAACGAGCCAAGCTTTCATGCGGCTTCTACCTGCCTCCCCCTTCCCTGTACCGTGGATGTGGCGTTAGGGCCAGAGCTGTGTATTTTGGAACTGGGGAGCCAAGTTCAAGCCTCCGCAGCAGCTCAAAATCCTGTGATTCTGGGAAAATCCCTTCATCTCCCCATCCCCATCAACAATGAATGGTGACTGTGTGTGTGTAATGTACGGGTGCTCATGTAAAGTGTTCCAATAGCTCTGAGTCGAATTTGCACTACAAAGAACTGCAGAAAAGTTCACAAGGAGGTTCAGACAAAGCCTTAACATAAGGAAAGGCAAATACCCATTTGCTGGCTGATTTGTACACAGTGAAAACAGAAAACCTGGATAAATTGCAGATTCTTCGCTTAAATTGTGTTATCAAACGCAAATATTGTATTTCTCTTTTAATAAAGCACGTCGCAGTGCTATAATGTGGCATGTTAGTACTTCCATGTGCTGAAGAAATAAATGTGAGCCTACGTTATATTTTATGTGCTGTTTTGTCTGACTTACATAGCAGACATTGTCAGTGCTTGGCTTGTGCACTGGATCTATGATCCGTCTGGCTCGGCTCTCCCCGTTAATTTGTTGGCTCGCCCAACTCTAGCAAGAGGTTCAAATGTATGGGTGAAGAAAGAGGTTTATTTAGAATAAGATCCTGAGAGAAGATTCCTCTCCTCGGTCCCTCCTCGGTTCTGGTCTCTTCTTGGTAAATTTTCTCCTCTATTTGTCTTGCTTTAACAATACACTCGAAAGAGCCCATCCTTCGCATCTCTGCGCGCGCCAGCGGCACGTGGCGCCGGGGAGGGGTGAGGCTGCGCCGACTGCGTGAGGAATCCTATGCGCAGTATGGGGGGAGGCCGCGCTCCCACTGTCTTCAAGGACAAAAACAGAAAGAGAGATGTTCTCGGCTCAGCATTAAATAAACCTAGAGCGGAAGAAAGCCTCCTCCCCGGGGGCGCAGGCAGGAGCCGTTTACTGCTGCGTCACTGAGGCCGATAAATCAAAGGCCGGCTGGTCCCTGCTCTGGAGCCTCTCACACACTCCCGGGCATCCATCCGCCGCGCCTTCTCTGGGGCACACTCGGGCATCACACTGGCCTGTCCAACACCTGGCTGGACCAAAACAAGCACTGGAATTCGTGTAATAATGCCAGCCCCATGTTATCGCTCTCAGTAATGCTTTGCAACTCATTTATAAGGCGGTTTAGTCAAAACCGAGCGAGTCCGATGTTCTACGGGGTGTTTGGGTGCGGGTCCTTCCAGAAGCAAGCTTTGGACGAAAAAGGGCCACACAAGGCATTCAGAGATGGACTGGCCTTTCTGCCACGCAGGCATTTCCCCAGTAGACTACCACTTTCAGAGCAGGAATGAGCTGTCATGGCCCAAACACGAAAGACAACGAAAGCTGCCAAGGACCCACTCTATTCAGGGAGTAGAGCTGCCAACTGAACAACATATTAGAATGTCAGTAAAAAAAAAAGCACTGGCAAAGCCAGTAGGTGTTGCCTACACAAGAGCTATTTGCTTTGCCAATGCCTCTTAGCAATGATGGTCAGCAGCGCAGAGTGAGGTAGAGTAGAGTTGAGCGGAATTGCATGGCCTAGATGGTGTGGAGTGACAGAGAGAGAGAGGCCTAGAGTGGCTTACAACGAAGTGGCATAGTGTAGAGTAGTGTAGAATAGAGTGGCGTGGGGTGGAGTGGCACAGAGTAGAATGGCCTGGTGTAGAGTACAGTGGCTTGGAGTAGAGTGGTATAGAGTGCAGTGGCATACATTAGAGTTCAGTGCAGTGGCACTGAGTGGTGTAGACAATTGTTACGTGGAGTGGAGTAGAGTGGAGTAGAGAGGTGTAAAGTAAAGTGGCATAGAGTGGAGTAGAGTGGATTGGAGTGGTGTAGAGTGGCACTGTGTGGAGTGGACGAGTGGCATACAATGAAGGGGCATAGAGCAGAGCGGCAGAGTAGCGTAGAGTAGAGTGGCATAGAGTGGAGTGGCGTAGAGTAGACTGGCATAGAGTGCAGTGGAGTAGAGTGGTGCAGAGTGCTGTAGAGTACCAGAGGCACAGAGTAGAGTGGTGCAGAATAGAGTGGCATGGTGTAGAGCAGAGTGGCATATAGTGATAGTACACTGGCATAGAGTGCAGTGGCGTAGAGTAGGGGGTGCAGAGTAGAGTGGTGTAGAATGAAGTGGCGCAGAGCACAGTGGCATAGGGTGGTGTAGAGTACAGTGGCAAAGAGTACAGTGGTGCAAAGTAGAGTGCAGTGGCGTAGGGTGCAGTGACGTAGAGTGGTGCAGAGTGCAGTGTCATAGAGTAGACTGGTGCAGAATTGAGTGGTGTACAATGCAGTGGGGTAGAGTAGAGTGATGCAGGGTAGAGTAGAGTGGCATAGAGTGCAGTGATGCAGAGTAGAGTACTGTGGGCTAGAGTGCAGTGGCATACAGAAGTGGTGCAGAGTAGAGTACAGTGGTGTAGTAGTGTAGGGTACAGTAGAGTGTTGTTGAGTGCCGTCCCATAGAGGTGCAGAGTAGGGTGCAATGGCTTAGAGTGCACTGGACTAGAGTAGAGCAGCCGCAGTCGGTAGTGGGATGACCAGCATGGCGGTGACGTGGGGAGGGGCAGGGTGAGGGGGAGTAATGTATGGATTATGGAGTTTTACAGGTAAGTAAACACATAAATAAATAAAAACTAATTTCTTTGCGCGCACTGCATCACATTTGGTGATGCAGTGCATGCAACAAAATTTATTTTATTTATTTATATGTTTACTTACCTGTAAAACTCCGTAATCCATACATTACTCCCGTAACACCCCGCCCCTCCCCACGTCACCGCCCTGCAGGTCATCCCACTACCGACTGCGGCTGAAGAGTGGTGTAGAATAGAGTGCGGTAGACTGTAGTGGCCTTGTGTGGTGGCATAGAGTGCAGTGGCATAGAGTAGAGTGGTGCCGAGTAGAGTAGAGTGGCATAGAGCGCTGTGGCATAGAGTGTTGTGGTGCACAGTGCAGTGGCATAGAGTAGAGTGGTGCAGAGTGGCATAGAGTGCAGTGATGTAGAGTGGGGTAGAGTAGAGTAGAGTGGTGCAAGGTAGAGTAGAGTGGCATAGAGTGGAGTCGTGTAGATTAGAGTGGTGTAGAGTAGAGTGGTGTAGAGTAGAGTGGCATAGAGTGCATTGATGTAAAGTAGAGTGGTGCATGCAGAATAAAGTGCTGTGGCATAGAGTGCAGTGGCATAGACTGCTGTGCCATAGAGTAGAGTGGCGCAGAGTAGAGCTGCGTAAAGTGCAGCGGCACTGAGTACAGGTTGGGGGGGGGGGGTGGGACCAAAAAGAAGCAACATGGAAGGGGTGCCGATGGGAGTGAATAGAAGCTACATGGACGGGGTTATGGGAGACGGACTGACAACACAAGCACTAACAAGGCGTGCTTGAGCACAACAATGTAGCTCCTGGATGGACACATGTTCTTGGTTCATGCTCCAGGGGAGGGTCAAACACAAGAAGATGATATGACACCCGCATGCTGTGACAAATAGGAGTAAAGTAAACGAGAGCGACACTGAAGCTAACAAATAGTAAGCCAAACAAAAGTTTCACAGACAGCGCATGCGATGTCTAGGCGGATCATAATAATGGGGAAATCAGTAAAAGCTGGTATTTTTCTTCTTTCTCAGTATAAACCAGAAACACCAACTACTTCAAATGCATTACAAGTATCAAAAGTAATGTAAAGTCATTGCAAAAGCAAACTGAGGGAGACATACCATGTTAAAAACAAATACAGAGGCTTTTACGTAAATTTGTATTCATGTACCAGTCCATGGCCCTTCATAACCTAAAAAATGATAAAATAGACATTTTTCTGTCAGAATGGTGTCCACTGTAGTCATGGCCTGCTGCAGTAAGAGGCTGGTTTGAACAATTTTCTCGATTTTGGTTTCCTGTCTATCCTGAGTGGCTGTTTATATCTGGTACTCTCCTTGGGGAAGAATGTGAGAAGTTGGCCTGATATGCGATGTCCACTATTCTAGTGGGCACCTTGTATCAGTCCAAACAACCCTTATGGTGATGGTTGTAAAGTCAACCTTATAGTCCAGCTATCCAAGTGGTAGCATGGACAAAACAGTCTTAGGCTAAACTCAAGAGGGCATGTGAAGCCAGCTGTTTTACCATATGCAATCCCTTTAATACCAAATGAAAGGACACCACACAGGTTATATATATTTTATATATATAACCTGTGTGGTGTCCTTTTATTTGGTATTGGTGTGCAGCGGTTGGGATTTGAGCTTGCTGTTCTTTTACCAATTGTAATCTTTGAGATATCATTTGAAAGATCACATTAGGTACCATAGGTACATATAACAAGACTTAGAATACTTAAGTTCTACTGAACTTAGTTGTAGACCAGAGGGCCTAGCACACCCTGACTACAACTCCTAGAGAGGTTTAGTAGGAAACACTTAGTTTAGGTAGGTGCACACACCACACCTCACTAGAAAATGTCAGCCACAGGTGAACCTAGTGTATCTCTACCTGTGGGAGGTGACCCTCCAAGGGCACCATCAAAATTTGACATACTCAGCTACAGAGAACTGAGACACGTGTGTACCACAAGGAAGCTGAAACAGGGTTCTAACCCTACCCTTCAGCACCTGATAGAACTCCTAGAGGAATCTGAGGTTCTTAAGGCCTCTAACACAGGCCCTACAGGTAATGCAGAAGAGGTCCTACCCTCTACAGATGATGGCCCTGACCCTACTATCATAGATGATGATGAGGTAGTTGAGGAGGAAGATTCTGGGGATGAGGTAGGCAGCCATGTTGAAGTTAGGAGACTTAGCCAGGCTAACCTAAGCCTACATGGGGCTAAAGAGGGGCTAGCCCCATACAGACCTGTCAATAGACTTAATCAGAGGTATAGGAGGGAAAGATCCCATTCAGGGGAATCTCTCCACTCCAATGCCTCAAGGGGTTCTCAGAGTGGAATGACTTCCCCTCAGAGGAGAGAACACCAGGCTAGGATGAGAGAAGTCCAAATCCGAATAGAGGGAAGAACTTGCCCTAGCCCAAGCAAAACTTGCTTTGGCAAGGGAGCAAAAGTTGAGTGGATTAGATTCCACTGGTGGCAGCAATAAAGACAGGTCCTATGACAATAGACACCTGAGTAAGATTGTGCCCCCCTATAAAGTTGGGGATGATATCCACAAAATGGATAACTGCTTTGGAGAGGGCCTGCAAGGTACAGCAGGTACCCCAAAGTCAGTGGGCAGCAATCCTGTGGCTCTCCTTTTCAGAAAAAGGAAGAGACAAGCTCCTCACAGTTAGTGATGATGATGCTAACAATTACACTGTCCTGAAGAGTGCTCTAATTGATGGGTTTGGCCTAACCACTGAACAGTACAGGTTGATGTTCAGAGATACCCAGAAGACATGGACTGATTTTGTTGATTGTGCCACTAAGGCTCTGGAAGGCTGGTTGCTGGGAAGTAAAGTTAAGGACTATACAGGATTGTATAATTTAGTCGTGAGAGAGCAAATACTTACCAATTGTCAGAACCAGTTGTTGCACCAACACCTGATTGACTCCGATCTGACCTCTCCCCAAGAATTTGGAAAGAAGGCAGACAAATGGGTCAGAACCAGGGTTAAGCAGATAAACCAGGTCCAAGGTGGTTATCAGAAAAAGGCAGACCAAAAAGGTGGGGATCAGAAACCAAAAGACCAGAAGTCTTCATCAGGCCCCCACAATTCTAATGAAGGGGGGTCCCAAAATTCCAAGAAGAAGAAGAAAGAAGGTCAAACGAAAGTTTGGTGTAATTATTGTAAATCTGCCTCTCACTGGTTCAGTGAGTGCACCAAGAAAGGTACAGCCCCTACCACTGTAGCCCCTAAGGCACCTGCACCCCCTAGTACAGTTAACAGTGGTAGTTCCCAACCCAAGGCTATAGTGGGGTTAACCATGGGCACTGAGGTGGATTCTGGCTTAGTCAGGATACCAACCCAGGCTGTTCTTGTCTGTAATGTGGACATGGCTATGTCCTCAACTGTGAGTCCCAGTATTCTGGGCAAGTACAGGCAAACACCTTTAATCAATGACAAAATGGCTCAGGCCTACAGGGACACATGTGCCAGTGTCACTATGGTGACACCTAACTTTGTGGACCCTGGACAGATTGTACTGGGTGATAATTACCTGGTGACCAATGCAAGCAACGTCACTACTACACATAGTGTGGCAGTTGTTAACTTCTCCTGGGGAGGGGTAACTGGCCTCAAAAGAGTTGTGGTAAGTGCAGATCTCCCAGTTGAATGTTTGTTGGGCAATGATCTCGAATCCTCAGTATGGTCAGAAGTGGAGTATAGGACTCATGTAGAGATGTTAGGCATATCAGCTCATGTCCTTGCTGTGACCAGGTCACAGGCCAAAACGTGCCAAACTGAACAGGTCTTGGATCCTGTAACTATGGACCAAGTACCACCCAAGAGAAAGAGCAGTAGGGTTAAGGCAGTGCCTTCCCCCATGCCCTCAGATGAAGATCAGTCTTATCAGGAAGCTGATTGTGAGACCCCTGAAGGAACTGTCCTAGAAGAACTTGAACCTGACCAGGTTGAGTTTCTTGGGACAGGGGGACCTTCAAGGGCAGACTTGAGGCAGGCACAGTTAGACTGCCCCTCTCTTGAACCCCTCAGGCAGCAAGCTGCTTCTGAGGCTGCTGGGAATGCTACAGGTACCCACAGAGTTTACTGGGATGAAGGACTCCTTTATTCTGAGGGTAGAGACCCCAAGCCTGGTGCTTCCAGGAGGTTGGTCATACCTCAGGCCTTTAGGGGTTTCCTTCTTACCTTAGCCCATGATATTCCCTTAGCAGGACATCTAGGCCAGAACAAGACTTGGGACAGGCTTGTCCCTCACTTTCACTGGCCCCATATGTCAGAAGATGCCAAGGAGTTTTGTCACTCCTGTGTGACCTGCCAAGCCAGTGGCAAATCAGGTGGCACAACAAAGGCCCCCCTTATACCACTACCTGTGGTGGGGGTACCCTTTGAAAGAGTAGGGATTGACATTTTTGGACCAATGGATCCCCAAACAGCCTCCGGGCACAGATTTATACTGGTGGTAGTGGATTATGCCACCAGGTATCCAGAAACTATTCCCCTAAGGACCACAACAGCACCTGTTGTGGCAAGAGCCCTCCTGGGAGTTTTCTCAAGAGTGGGCTTTCCAAAGGTGGTTGTCTCAGATAGAGGTGCAAACTTCATGTCTGGGTACTTGACTGCAATGTGGAAGGAGTGTGGTGTTAATTACAAATTCACTACACCCTACCATCCACAGTGCAATGGGCTTGTTGAAAGATTTAACAAGACCCTAAAGGGTATGATCAAGGGTTTACCTGAAAAGCTTAGGCGAAGATGGGACATCCTTCTACCCTGTCTTCTGTTTGCTTACAGAGAGGTCCCACAAAAGGGGGTTGGCTACAGCCCTTTTAAACTTTTGCTTGGGCATCCCGTAAGGGGACCCCTATGTCTGGTGAAAGAAGGATGGGAGTTACCTCTCAAAAAGCCTAAACAAGACATAGTGGACTATGTACTTGGTCTCTGCTCCAGGATGGCTGAGTACATGAAGAAGGCTTCTAAAAACCGTGAGGCTAGCCAAGAACTTCAAAAAGCTTGGCATGACCAAAAGGATGTGCTGACTGAGTACCAGCCAGGACAGAAGGTGTGGGTGTTGGAGCCAGTGGCTCCAGCAGCACTCCAGGACAAATGGTCTGGACCCCACACCATTGTTGAGAAAAAGGGAGAGGTCACCTACTTGGTGGACCTTGGAACTCCCAGGAGCCCCCACAGGGTGCTCCATGTCAACAGACTCAAAGCATATGTTGACAGGGCAGACATGGGCTTGCTCATGGCTACAGATGAAGGACAGGAGGAAGAGAGTGACCCTCTCCCAGACCTGTTGACTCAGAACCCTGATGATGGTTCAGTTGATGGTGTGGCCTTAGCTGGCAGCCTCACTGGCCAGCAGCAACAGGATTGCAGACAAGTTCTACAGTCCTTCAGACATAAGTTTTCCTTAACACCTAGTGAGACTAACTGGTGCACCCATGAGGTGGACACTGGTGACAGTCGACCTGTGAAGAGTAAGATCTACAGGCAACCTGACCATGTCAGGGACTGTATAAAGACTGAGGTACAGAAAATGTTGGAGCTGGGAGTAATTGAGCCATCAGAGAGCCCCTGGGCCAGCCCAGTGGTCCTTGTACCAAAACCTCACAAACAAGATGGTAAGAGAGAGACGAGGTTCTGTGTGGACTATAGAGGTCTCAATGCTGTCACTAGGACAGATGCTCACCAAATTCCAAGAGCAGATGAGTTCATTGATAGATTGGCTTCTGCCAAGTTTCTGAGCACATTTGATTTGATAGCAGGCTATTGGCAACTCAGGTTAGCTGAGGATGCCAAGGCCAAAACTGCTTTCTCAACCCCAGGAGGTCATAACCAATTTGTGGTGATGCCCTTTGGCTTGAAGAATGCACCTGCCACTTTCCAAAGGTTGGTGAACCAAGTCCTCACTGGGTTGGATGACTTTTGTGCAGCTTATCTTGATGATATTGCTGTCTTCAGCTCCACCTGGGAGGATCACCTGATCCACCTGAAGAAGGTTTTAGAGGCCCTGCAGAAGGTAGGCCTAACTATCAAGGCCACAAAGTGCCAGATAGGGCAGAGTAAGGTTGTGTACCTGGGCCACCTTGTAGGTGGGGGTCAGGTTCAACCATTGGAGAGTAAGATCCAGACCATCAAGGACTGGGCTCCTCCAACCACACAGACACAGGTTAGAGCTTTCTTGGGCCCGTCTGGTTACTACAGAAAGTTTGGTAAGAATTATGCGTCCATTGTGACACCTCTTAATGACTTGACTTCAAAGAAGATGCCAAAAAAGGTTCAGTGGACAGTAAGCTGTCAAAAGGCATTTGATGACCTGAAGAAGGCAATGTGCTTTGCACCTATCTTGAAGAGTCCTGACTACTCCAAAGAGTTCATTGTCCAAACAGATGCTTCTGAGTTGGGGGTGGGAGCTGTGTTTTCACAACTTAATGTAGATGGTCAAGACCAGCCCATTGCTTTTATTAGCAGAAGGCTGACCCCTAGAGAGAAAAATTGGTCAGCCATTGAGAGGGAGGCCTTTGCTGTGGTTTGGGCCCTGAAGAAGTTGAGGCCATACTTGTTTGGCACTAACTTCAAAATTCAGACCGACCATAAGCCCCTCTTGTGGCTAAATCAGATGAAGGGTGAGAATCCCAAACTGCTCAGGTGGTCCATTTGCCTACAGAGGATGGACTTTACAGTGGAGCACAGACCAGGGACTGACCATGGCAATGCAGATGGTCTCTCCAGGTACTTCCACTTAGAACATGAAGACACAACTGGCCAAGGTTAGTCTCTGCCTTCAGGATTGTTAAGGCCTGCCATAGGAGTGACTTATAGGTGCATATGTGTCTATATATAATGGTAGGTATAGGAATACTATACCTAAGCAAGGGGTGATTACACGTCCTTGCCCCAGCTGAGAGATCAGTCAGTTGTGTCAGTTTGGATGGCCAGCCAGGGGTGGCATAAGATATGCTGCAGCCCCTGGTAGGCCTTGGGTGCACCTATGCCCTGGGTACCTATGGTACAGTGTACAGGGACTCACAAGAGTGACCCAATTCCCAATTGGTAATGTACCTAAAGTACATGGTGTGAAATTTAGAGAGAGAACAGCAGGGCTGTGGGTCTGATTAGCAGGCCCACAGCCACATTAAGTCGAAAACCAGTGAAGCAAAAAGCAAAAAGTGGGGTGACCATAGGAAAGCAGACCCTACTCTCCTACAAAGAACATCATTTTTCTTCATCAACAAAACAGTTTCACAGTGTGATATAACCCTGGAAAAACCCCCTCCTTTCTTTTCTATACCCAGGTCCCATGATTCTTAGGTTGAGGATACCTGACATTTGATGCCTTACCATCTCTACCGCAGACACACTGATGGCATGCAAGAACACTATCCTGCCTAGAGAAGGGGCACATAAAAATATACACTTTTGAGAAATATTTGAATAATATTTCGAACAGTAAATAATCCACACCTACAATACTACCAAGAGTACATCTATGCTTTCACTCCACTGTTGAAGATTGCATTAAAATAGATCTACTTCCAGGAGGCGCAGAATTATAGGTCAGCTTAAACAATTAAACTCCTGGTACTGACCCCAAAGCCTTAACATGCCCTTCATGCAGCACTCACCTGCGAAGTCCAGTCCCTTGTCCACATGTTTGACGCGATAGTGAGCTCGCAGGATGACCGGGTCCTGGTAGGCCTCAAAGACGCGGCAGAAGGGACAGTGCATGTGTTGACCCTTGGCATTGGAGCCACAGTGCTCATCCTGGCACAACGCGGGGTTGTAGGTGTGCTCTGTCCCTTTAATGCGCACAGATGGGTGAGCCTAAGAGAAGGTACATGTAGCACGGTCAAGAGGGCACAGCATAAACCATGACAAAGAACAAGAGATCATTTAAAGTATCCAAGTGCCTCCTTGAGAACTTAAAAGAGCATACACACTCTACCACACCTGTGTACCGAGGACTCAGTAAATAGGGAATAAGCCATCTTAGAATGGTAATAGAGGTTTGCAGAGTTGAATCCCATGTTGGCAATTTTTGTTCAAGGAGAGTGAATGTGATTAAAAAGAGTGTGACATCCTTTAAATAAAATCAAGTTGACAAGGTATGTATTTGTAGGGGTTTTATTTTGACCACAACGTTTTGTGAAGTAAAGGAAAACAAAGTTGGTCAAGACAGGCAAAGGTGCCTCACACCAACAGACTAATGTACACTGTAGTATTTTTTCAAGGAATTAAACTTTGAATGTACACCCTGTTGCCATTAGGTGCCTGAAAATTTGATCTAATACAAGACATTGGAGAGTTTATCAAGAAGCAAATCAAGGTAGTCCATTAGATGAGGACACGGTTTGCCAAAGTTGGCTAAGCCCAATTGCATAGGAAGCAGGTTCTTGGTAGTATCCTAATTTGTTTCTGTTCTCATTTTTCATACAATACCATATAACGGCTAACTGGTTTTCATCGCTGGAATTTCTCAATGTTTGGAAAGTGATGGAATCTAACAATACAGGTGGTTATCTTGTCGAAGGTACAGCAGACAGTGAATATTTTAAGGTGGGTAAAAAATACAGTAAGTGAGATGGAGTTTCCTCAGGAGTTCAATCACTGGAGAGGAAAATGTTACATTTTTCCACGAGATTTGGGTAAGGTTGGGATTGCCCAAATCCTATGTATCAGTAGTGGACAATTCCAACATTCATACATGAATGCTTACAAAATTAGAATCAGTCTTCTGAAAGTGTCAGTCATAGGGACTGAAGTTCTTCTGGGACTGTATCCTTTTGTTTATCACCATCGATGCTCATGACGAGCTGAGCTCGTCATGAGGCACGGCGCTCCGGTGCTCATGACGAGCTCAGCTCGTCATGAGCCGTGGAACGCTCGCATGCGGGGATAATTCCCCTGCTGTGCTGAGCGTTCCACGGTAACGGGTGTGCTCATGACGAGCTGAGCTCGTCATGACCACACGAGCGCTGTGCCTCATGACGAGCTGAGCTCGTCATGTAATATAATGTAAACGTAAATGTAATGTAAATGTAATGTAATTTGTACTTGTAAAGCGCACTAATACCCATGGGTGTCCTGGCGCTGTAACGCATACCGCTGTGGAACCCTTCCTGGCTTTTCCCAGTGAAATGTCCACTCCTGGGCACCCCCAAGGTGAAGCCAGGCATCCCATCGCTGTTGGGGACGTTGTGGAGATTAAGCAAGCTATTGCCCAGAGTTGCAGAGTGGGACCCATGATTAGAATAGGCACCGAGGCGAGAATTATCAGGTCCGAGAAAATTGAGCCCAAGACCCGCCGAGGCGGGAATTGAACCATGGTCCCGGACCAGACCTCTGCATCAGGGTCTGCCGCTCTAACCATTGAGCCACACTTCTCCACGTCATGAGCATGGGGGCGCTGCGCCCGCCCCCGCCCCCCTGCACAGCGGGGGAATTACCCCCGCACGGAAGGGGTTATAGTTTGACGCAGTTGGGGGGTCATTACAATGACGGCGAGACAGCCACAGACACCCTGTTGGTGGCGGTCTCACCGCCATCAGAAGGCCATTCCCCACCCGCCACATTACGATGGCTGGCGGTTCCCTGGCGGTCGGAAAACTTCGCACGCCACGCATACAACGGGCTCCTCGAGCGGAGGGCCTCCCAATCCCTGCAATGGTGACAATGCCTGCCAGGGAACGCAGTAGGGATAAGGATGTCCCTCTCCGCCAGCCTTTCCATGGCCGTTCAGCTGCCATGAAAAGGCTGGTGGGGATGGTCATTGGGGGCCCGTAGCAGGCCCCCTTTCCCTCGGCACATTTGTTTGTGTGTTGGTACCCCCCTACATATCCCTGAATTTAGTGGCAGGCACCGCATGGTGCCTGACACGTACTACGGGGATATGTAAAACCTCCCTGTTTGACATAGTAGCGGGTGCCGCAGCCAGCAGCACCGGCCGCAATGTAAAAGGAGGCCAATGCAACCGCCACGGTGGTGGTTGCATCATAATTTGACCTGGGGACGGCCGCCTTGTAGGCGGGCGGTCCCAATCCCTAATACAATTGCGGACAGACTGAAGTCCATCCGCCATCATAATCAGCCCCTCGGTTCTGTGTTTCACCATCTGACATTACTTGGAGCAGACAGTGAACAGGGCTTCACCCTCTGACCATGCATAGGAGCAGGGCTGGTGGCTGTGAGGCCTTCAAGTGCGAAACCTAGAGCAGTAAAGCCCTTATCATCAGTATCCTGTGATGTAATTTACCACTAATTTCCCAGGGAGATCAATGCTATGGCACTCTAACTGAATGCTTAGCTTTAGGATGTCCAGCTAGCACTATACCTTCAAAGGGGAAAAGGACATGTATTTACAAGTAAGTAAAAAACAGAGCAATTAAAATTGAGATTCAAATACAGAAAAATGAATAACACCTTCTGCAGCCAAAATACAACTCAAAGGTACCAGATATATGGTTTGGAAGACGAAATATTGTCTTTTAAAAATATCCTGACACAGGAATTTCAAGAAAATAATATTGTGGAACAGATTATTGTTGAAAATGATAGCATTATATGTAATGTATTTCAAATATTAAAGTTGAACATAATAATACATTCAAAAACAGTTTGATTAATAATGTTAAATAAAAAATGTGTATACATACTTTACAAAATATACAAATATATATATTTTTTAAATACATTAAAGTTATTGGAAATAATTTAAATATTAAAATCAACACATATATGTGTAAGAAATATACAATAAATGTGATAAAAAAACATTAATACCAAAAAACTAAACACAAATACAATTTAAATAAAAAATATAAAATATGTATATTCATAAATAATTTATAATTAAAAAAAATTATAAAAAAACCAACACTCCAAAATAAACAATAGTAGCGAAAGAGTTGGCCTTTGAAGGAGTCAGATTTACTATTCTAACTTCAATGTATGTAAAAATAGGGAAAGTATTGGACTTTGGATTGGTTAGATTTACTATTTGCACTCAAACCTAAGCAACAATAGGGAAATAGGGAAATATGGTTAGACTTTAGCGGGATTAGTTTTACTATTCCTGTTTCCAGTCAAACCAACAATGGTGAACGTTTTGGACATTGGAGGGGTTAGGTTTCCTATTCCCACTTCTATCTGAACAAGAGTAGGGAAAGTGCTGCACTTCAGAAGGGTTAAATATACATTCCAATTCCTACACTTAAACAAAGAAAAATTAATACATTGCAAAATAAAAATGTTTAAACAGATTTAATATGAAATATATATTCATTATAGATAACTACAATTTAAGAGGAAGAAATACAAATTTCATATTAGAAAAGTACATATAAGAAATAAACATATAATAAATACATTGATTTCCCTTGATAATAACAAAAAACCATTTTTTTAACGTGAAACATTATTAATGTTAATATTAAATTAATCATCGAATAAAACAATTACATTTAAAACAAATAAATATAAAACTCTTGCACAACTTCATAATTGTGTATAAATAGACATACACAGTGTAAAAATAAACTGATCAAGGTACTTACAGTAAATTAAAAACAAATAATTAAAATAACAATCAATAAAATCGTTTGCATAATTATTAAATAATTGAATTAACATAAAAATCATTAAAAATAAACAATAATGTATATGTGAAATAATTTACTTCCATAATCCCATAGAAACCCAACAATTAAAATTGACAAATTCAATACAAAATATTTACATTAAAAATTACAAACTATACTAAAATTATTAAAATAATAATCTATTAAATCATTTACATAATTACCAAACATTTAACTTACAAAGGTAATTAAAAGTAATAATTTATATTTTAAATAACAGCCCAGCCTAATCCCCTACGACCCAACAACCTGCTACAAAATTTAAAATGACTAAATACATAAAAAATAAAAAATCACATAACAAAGTGCAAATAAAGTGAAAGAAATGAAAAACAAATATTGGCAAAGTACTAATACATAATAATATAATAATTGATATATAGTAAGTTAAAGAACAATATTGCATACAACTATGTTAAAGACAACTTTACTCTGTAAAATGATATTTTAAAAAACGATATTCTATACCTAAAAAATCAATATTCTTACCTTCTATATTCTGTCCCACAATTGTTTTGACATGATATTCTTGTATCACAATATTTTTTCTCCAATATTTTGGTGAAATACCAGATATGTGACTAATGTTATCCTATGCAGCTGTCCTTAGGTCGACTTGAAAAACTCATCAGTTCTTCTACAACAATGTTTACAGTCTTTAAAGTTCAAGTTAACACAGCTAAGGTGCAATCCAGGCACACAATATACAATGTAGCACATCCCCTAGGAAGAAGCCCTGCATTCATCTTATTTGAATAGTAAAGTAGCCCTGCAGTCACTATGTTCATCTAGTAAAGTAGCTGTGTAGTTGCTGTATTTGCCTAGTAAGGTTGTGCCCCTGAAGTCACTGTATTTGCCTAGTAAGAGAGCCTTGCAATAATCTTATTACCGTAGTAAAAAAGCCATATACACCAACTAAGTACGTATACAGTCACACACTGCAATAAATCTCATCACACCATATATTTTCCATCTGTAAGGAGCTTAGTAGGTAATGTATTGCAGAAACAAGCGTATTCCTGACCGTAGCACAAGTGGCTTCAATCAAAGCTGAACTACTGAAGTCACATCGCAATACTCATACAATCAGTTGCCCAACCATCTAGCCGAAACACTAACTACACATTCTACACAACACATCTCGCTCATCCTTTCAAGACAATAAAAATAAGGAAATGAAATGTCACTAACTGGTTATAATAAACTATGAATACATTTCAAAATCATTGTTCCGTCTGGATCATGCACACACACTGACCACTGCACACATGCCCATTCAGTACATTAGGTGATCCATTTTCATTCCGCCTTGGACACTGAAGTCAGCACCACAAATATTCTCCCTTGTGCCTTTAAGTCCTCCATTCATTCCTTTACTTCTCCTAGTATATTGTTCTCTTCAGTTTGGACACATTTTAACTAAACCATCCATAGTCTTACAGACTATGACTATAATCCATAATGGGCGGGCGGTGTCGCGGCAGTCTCACGGCAGTGGCTGTTTAAGGCTCATAGGAGAACCTTAACAGCAGACTGCCACCTTGACAGCGCCTGCAGCATGTTCCTACACGGTGTGGCATGCACCATGCTGTGCATGCCATAACATGCAGGAACGGGGTGCAATTCCAGGGGGGAGCTCAACATGTGCTCCCCTGCATGCACCCCCAGAAGCAGCAGGGGCCCCATTACTTCCATGTCCACCACCCTTATCATGGCGGGCTCACCGCCATTAAAAGAGTGGTGGAAAGGAAAGTTGGAATCGGCACCCCATGCATATTCCTGCCCCTGTCCGCACTGCTGCGGGAACCAGACGGAGGCAGCTGTTTGACCACCACACTCCCAATAGGGAGGTGGTGGTGGTTGGACCGGCACCACGAGTATGGATGTCCTTGGACCGCCATACTCGTAATACGGCCCTTACTCTCTATATGAGAATGGTCTTGACAATGATTAATTTAAGCAAAAAAAATCCTTGATATTAGCATTAATGGACCTGTTTCATTTATATTTGTCTAGCATCGAAGACCACCCTTACAATTTCCCTTCACAAAAATGAGACTTTTTTTCACTAACGTAAAGAGTACATCTAACCTACTGTACACAATGGGTTCTCCTTCGGCCAGTTTGTGATTAGACCCATAGTTTAGTATACTTTTCTTGGGCATGGTTAATTTTATCTAATAGGTTGTTTTCCACTGTGCTCCAAATTTTTGCATCCAAGCCTGACACAACATAGTCCAGCAACATGAACAGAGCCATGCAGATACGTACACAAACAACAACTTTATTTGTAATCTTCCACACTCATTTTAAACCTTTCAAAAGAGACGTGGTTGTGTCACTCTGCATGTAGACCTTTTAACTATTGATAATATAGGATGTACGTTGTTACAACGCAGGCTTTTACTACGCATGCCTTTACAACGCAGGTTTTTCAACGCAAGTCGTTACAATGACTTGCGTTGGGGGGTGCTGGATAGTGAATAGTTTAATTTACTATTCCAACTCCAGTCCCCGTGGATAGTAGGGAAGGTGTTGGATAGTAAATTAAACTATTACCCATCCTAGAGCGCCCCCCAGCGCAATTCGTTGTAATGACTTGCGTTGAAAAACCTGCGTTGTAAAGGCACTGCGTGGTAAAAGTTGCGTCGTAAAGGATGTTTCCCAATAATATAAGCAAATTCATTACGGTCTGTATACTCCTTAAAAAATCCAAATGTTATTCTTATGCCAAATGAACTCCATTATCATTTACCTATTGTTCACAATGCCTTTCCTTGTGAACAAATTCCCTTCAAAAGATCCTTTCCTATCACGATAGTAACCTGTTCCACTAATCTCACGTTGAATCCCAGACTGCGGTAATCTACAAAATATCAAATTTAAGAGTACTTTGGTGCAACATCTAGAGTCACACAGGCCCTGCCTGCTACTTCCAGACACATTTCCCACAACTGCCTTTCGAGAGAAACAGGAGTCATATTTGATTCCGGCAGAACATGCCTTGTCAGATACAGCACATGGAGTGCAAGCTTCCGGACCTCAGGCCATCGAACGCGCATTCTATGTACCATAGGATAATCACACATGAACTCTGTTGCTTTGTTATATGCCAGCATCTTTTTTTCTACCCACATCAGCCATCCTTATTAACTGCTGGTCTATACTAGCGCCGGGAAACCCTTTGTGGGTAGCTGATGCGCGCTATAAATGCAATAAATAAATAAATAAATACTAGTACACAAAGTAGCCAATGAGGCTACTGGATGGGGCTTTTACTTAGGGGACGTGACTGGAATGAGAGGAAATTGACTATTCAATTTTTACACTTCCTCACTACTCCACTAGAAAGCAGAGTTAGAATGTGACTGTAACTCGCAGAACATACACAAGTCAGTAATCTCTGAAACCACTTGGCAATTCTTGGAATACATCTTTCGTACATTTAGGGCCTCATTCTGAGTGACCTGTTAATTCCAGTTACCAGACCCATAGGAATTAAGAATTCAGCAGGAACACACTTCTGCTCAGTGGTATGCAACCCGGAGATTTCACCTACTTCAAGCAGGCAAAGTCTATAAGTGGAATACTGGAGCAAAAATGCAGGAATTGCCATGCTAAGAAAGATTTTCACTGTATTTCCCTAAATTCATAATCCCCATTATCCTCCAGCCCCCTAGAATTACCGGGACCCCTGATAATGGTAAATAAAACGAAAAACATGAAATAACAGAGATATTTACAGGCTCATAATGAGGGCCTTAGTTGTAAACACATCTGCGGAAGGTGCTTGGTTTGTGCTCATGATATAGTCTCCTATAGAAATGCTTGAATCCCTAGGAGTGCACCATGGAATATTTTCCAAATACTGAATATTTCCATGCAGTATCTTTGTGTGCAGACATAAAATGTTGGCCTTTCTGATTTCTAAGTGAGTACCTCTGTGGCATGAGAATCCTGGATATAAACACAATATTGAAGTGTGAATGGATGACTCATAAAAAATAGTTCTGTAAAAACAGTAAAAAAATTGGAAAACCATTACGTAGTCTACCGTACTTTCAACGACGTATAAGCCACATTTAAATATATGTCAACAAAAGAGATTGAAAGGTTCTTGATGAACTGTCAAAGAAGGAGTTCTGTCCTTTGTCCTGCTTGTAAATATGTGTGATGCATTAGTGTCCAATTAAACTACTGATTTTGTAATACTTTACATACAATAAAAGGATATGTCAAAGATTTGCATAATCGGTGGAAGGATGAGGAGCACACATGCATGGCCTTGTGGCTTGGGTGGAGTGGTCTCCTTTGCAATTTATGACTTCAAAAGACGAGAACTAAGGGCAGTCCAGCTAGCCTTCACTTTCTTCCTTCCATTGATCTACTCAAAATATATCTTTTTTAGGATGCACAACACTAGGGCAAGGGATTACTACAACAAGTGTGGAGGATTCACATCCAGGTTCCTATAGAGACAAGCAGAGACAATCTAATGCTGGTATCTGGCAAGGTACATCACTTTAACAGTGGTTCTCTCATAGTTCATTAGAGCAGGATGGCACAGAAGCTTTTCAAATGGAAGAACACCAAACCAATGTGTTTAGTCCTCCATCTTTGAAGGCTGGAGAATGCCACGTGTTAATACGTTTATCATTGTATCAAATGCACATCTCAAGGGGAATACTATTGTGATAAAGTGGTTAAAGATAATTACATACAGTATTCTTCCAATCTAACCTGATGGTGATTATTTGTGAGAACGAGCAAGCGCAACAATGGTATCTGGACCAGCTTCACCTGTCATTAGGGCCACTAAGACTGCAGACCAGGCCTTCCCACCAACATATCCCACCTTGAGAGCTGTGTTGATAATGCCAGCTCTAAATTGGAGAGCTGGATCACTGATGCCTTAGATCAAATAGCCTGTTTGGCTAACCGGACTTCTCGAAGACACAAACCATCAGCCAAGTGGTTTAATGACCAACTCCTAGCACTCAAAAAGAACTGCAAGCACCTGGAGTGTCTTTATTGCAGAACGAATGAGACTATAAGTAAAACTAATTACCTGACTGCCCTCAAATTGTACCATTGCCGTATTAGACAATCCAGACTATTACACTAATAAAATTCAATCTGCCTAGATCTCCTCGCGAGAAGGCTTTGCCATCGTGAAGTCTCTCTCCTCAGTGTCTCGAGTCTTAGAGTCCACCTCGCCATCAGAGGATGGCTGTAGCACCTTAGCCAGTTTTTTTTCAGATACGGTGGCAAATATATGCCTCCTTTCCAGCGAAGTCTAGAGATGCTCCCTTAATACTTGGTTTGAATTGTTAGATGACTGCTTGAGGCTGCTACACTTCAAGCCTATTGAGCACAGCACAGAGTCTGCCCTCCATTCGGCAAATTCTAGATGGCGGTGACACTGCAGCAATGCAAATGTTGGATCTCAGTACGGCATTTACACTGTGTCCCACAACCTCTTGATCGAGCATTTGTGGAGCTGCGGTGTCGGCCACAAAGCCCTGTAGTGGGTAGTCTCCTTTTTGCAGGAGCGCACCTTCCTGGAGTTTCAAAATCCTTCCACTCTCACGTGCTCCTATTGCAGCAGGAGGTGCCACAGGGCTCCTCCTTGAGCCAAACTGTATTTAACTCATAAATGCACCCCCTGGCTGAGGCCATCAAACAACGTGGATTCAATATCATCACATATGCAGATGACACTCATCTCATCATCACCCTGCCACAGATCTCCGTCAACATGGCAACCTCTCTAAGGACCTGTCTTGCGGAGGTCTCCTTGTGGATGGACCTGAACTGTCTCAAGTTGAACGCAGGGAAGACTAAGGTTCTCTTCTTGGGCAAACAACCTTCTATCTGGACTATTGCCTGTTGGCCTGATACCCTCAGCCCTTTACTTCCTCCCAAGCACAGGGTTAAAAACCTGGGCATTTGGTTTGACAAGAAGCTTACATTTGACAGCCAAATCACTGCTCTGGCAGGGATATGCTTCGGAATCTAAAGACCCTCAAAAACGTCTGCTTCCTGCCAGAATCTACAATAAAAGCAGTAGTCAAGGTACTGGCTAAAGCCAGGCTGGACTATTCAATGTCCTGTATCTTGGGGTGTCATAGCACCGGCTAAAGACACTTCAGCGAGTGCAGAATGCGGCGGCTCTCCTTCTGTTGGATCTCTCCAGATGGGCTTCTATGGAAGCCGCGAGCTCCACGCTGCACTGATTTCCTCTGAAGCAGAGACTTTCCTTCAAAGCCTTGTGCTACTTCCACAAGGCCTTTGCGAGCAAGGATCCGTGGTACCTGCATTCCTTTATCAAGAGGCTCTCTAGGAGCCTCAGATCCTCTGGGGCCTTGCTGGCTAGCATCCCCAAAGTGAATAGAGTGCGCATTGGGGGCAGCTCATTCTGCTACCTAGCGCCAACACACTGGAACTCTCTTCCTCTCTCAGTTCGTCATGCCCCATCGGTATCACTCTTCCGTAAAAAACCCGAAAAAGTTGGTTATTCAGATCGGGCTGATTTTACGATAACTCGTACTGCACTGGACCTCCAGGAGCTGGCCTTTAGCCCTGGGACACTTCGGTAGAGGTAGCCATGCACTCGACTAGTCGCACTATTACTATTATATGAGGCGAGAGCCTCTATCCCAGCACACCATTTGTTTCCATGTGTGCTGATATCGACGGGGGTGGCAAGCAACTGCACACAATTTATGTGTCACCTGTAGTGAGTACATCTATAATGGTTGGCCCTGGCTTCAAGATCAGAGGTTTTGGAACTTGAAATGTGTACATTATCTGCTTTACTGAGAAACGTAAGACATATAAAAATAAAACACTAGCTTTTGCTTAGTATTACAGTACAGAGTACATTGCCACGTGTGCATCATAACCAGTAGTGCCATAGTGTAATAAAAACGAAAAGTGGTGATGTGTGCTTTGTTTGTGCAAACGTGCTGCTTGATCTGAACATAAAACGGAATATACTCCTGTGATAATGCTAATTTTGCTCTCTGGCGCCATGTTCTTCTCTGTTCAGTGCTTAATTTGTAAAAGAGTAAGTACTGGTGCCCAAAGTTCTGCTCGAAGCCCACGGCCAGCACTACTGAATGGCAGAGTTGCCGAATACTAATGCTAATTACAGTGCTTAATTTGTAAAATATGAAGTGCAGGTGCTCAAATTTTTTTAGGAGGTCACACCCACTTCCCTCAGCTCCACCCACTTACTCTAGATGCCCCACCCACATCCTCAACGGGCACTTCTGACTCATGTACCAGAAAATTAGCACATGGTAGCAAAGGTTCATTTAGTGGACCCTGGACAGATGCAATATGGGAGCTTCACTGCAAGATGGTGGCTGAAGTGAAGCAGCATGACAGTTACAAGTACTGGGTGCTCTACAGTCCCTATCACAAAGGAATGTTAAGAGAGACAATGTTGAAAAGGAGCTGCCTTTTAACTTTTTTAGGTCAGGATTACATGCTATCCCCACTTGAAAGGGCGATCTCTTTGTTTCACAGAATGTCAGCACTTCATGTAGATCTCCATTGAGGTTTGAAGTTTCCAAATTGCCCAATCAGTGTCCCGCCCAGCAGCAACACTGAACAAAGGGCAGCAAAAACAGTAACATAGCTGCCAAGGTTTCAGATTGCTTATGTGTGACATTTTCATGGTTTAGTGTACTTATGAGTGACATTCAAGACCAAATGTGTGACACTTAAAGTGACACTCTCGCACAAGCAAAATCAAGCAATGGAAATAAGATACATATCAGAAATAACACCCATTTGGGCAACAAGAAACTCTAAATATATCTTAAAGCTGTTGCAAAGCAGCTAAAATGGAAGGGCACTAACTTATTCGATTGTGATAAAAGCAGTAACCCATGAAATTATCCATATTAGTTAGTGGTACACTTTCTTTGCAGCAGGCATATTAACCCTCTGTGCTGCTTTATGAGGAGTCAAACTGCCAGTGGACAAAACTCTGATTTCTTTCCAACAGGCACATTTATCATCAGTTATCTTTGACATGTTTATTGTTGCCTTGAAAATAGACACATAAGTAACTATGCAGCAGGTGCTTTTAAACCCATATATTGTAAGCACAGCACCTCACCCCAGCTCAGCGTCCGGTGGGGCTGAACACCAAGCAATAAAAGGATTTCTGTGACAAAAGCAGTAACCCATTGAGCTATCCACATTATATGCATAGTACACGTTCTTTGCAGCACCTACATTAATCCTCTGAGCTACTTTATGGCAACTGCTACTAGACAAAAGCGAGAACATGAATCATGAGTTTCCTTTCACTTACCAACTCCCTCAACAAAGGCAGTGCTTTGAAAAATAATTACTGCATCATACTGATGCTATCCAAGCAGCAGTCTGTGGAATCGCACATGCTCACAGCCGACAGATGCTCAGGCCAATTGCTGATGAAGATAGGAGCGTTCAGTTGCAGATTCTCATCTCTGTCTGAAGTACTGTAGAAGTTATCCTGAGAGCTTGTGTCTTTGCACACTGGAGTTCAGGGCAGGCCCGTGCCCTGTGCCTTTTAAAGATACAGCAAGCTCTCACCGACCACTGGACACAAACAGGTGACCTTCCACACACACACACACAAACAGGGCAGCACATGTCGAGAAGGCCATAAATTAAGTTGTCCACTGGCATTCCGGCATGGGGGACTTGGCAGTTGCAATTTTTTCCCGAGGGCACGCAGTATTTAAATAAAAACATCCTGCTGAACCATATCCTTATATCAAGCGGGAAGAAGGCAGATGGCTGCGGTGGTGCTGCACGCCCACGAATGCACCGAATGGACCCTGGATACGCCAGAGCTCCACTCTGGTGGCGCCGCCGCACAAGAGATAACAATAACTCACAGATTTGGCCATAGAATCCTCTGCTCATCATTGGTACCAGAATAAAAACAACAGGCAAATTAAGGCGCTGAGGGTGCTGAAAGAATTATCAGGAGAGGTTCATCTCTATAGGCAGCATTTCAAGTGCAGAGCTCTAGCTGGCTTAACCTCGTCTCAAAACCGGGACATGTATTTAATTTGGAGAAAGCTATCTGGACACCCGGATATATGTCCAAAAACCAGGACTGTCCATGCAAATGCGGGATCCCTGTTTCAATCACCTCCCTTCTACTACCCAGCTTCGGCTAGCACCTCCCAGTTGTAAACCATTCCTTGATGGTTAGCAGAGCTGAGAACCAAGTAAAAAGTAAAACATCTTTACCACGTCTTGTTCTTGAGAATTCTTACAGTGTGCACGATAGCACGCCGAGGCCCACCTGGCTCTGGCATGCCGACTCTGTAGTGCTAGGATAATAATAAACTGTGAAATTCTCGGGAACGAGCCAGGCTGTGCTCCCCAACTTCGACAGACCCCCTCTCTGCCTCACCCGGCAGGACATTTGTACCACTACTGCAGGTTTTTTTTGTATTTGTAAAGAACAAAATTAATATTCTCGAGGTTACACACACTAACCTTTCTTATGGTCGGTTCCAGGAGCGGGACTCGGACATGAATTTCTCTAGTTTGCCACAATTCCACGCAGAGGTCACCACAGAGAGCCATTAAAATACAGCTCAGCTCTCTGTTTCCACTCCCCCACAGATTTTATGAGCGTGCCCGGCCTGAAAACGAAACCGAATCCTGCCCTGGGCCTGCATCCTCTACTGATTACAGGCAGCCCACAACTGCGTAACAAATAGCCAGTGACTGAGTGCACACTAAACATGATCGTGCATCCCATCGATTCGTGATGATCAAACTAGCCTTAGCCAGGGCATCAGAAACAAAACAACATTTAAGCAGTGTGACCGTCACGTCGAACATAAAAAAATTAATCTATTCTGTAGGCCTCACCTGCGCAGATTATTTTGTTAATTCATGATGTCTGCTGGCCAGGCCTACGCCACCTATCATTCCCAGCCTCCGTCCAGGCCAATCTTCATGTGATAATAAATGTATGTGTAATGTAATGATAACCCAACTACAATGATAATTAATTAATTTAAAAAAAACGTAATCCTGCGCCTGCGGCCCCCGCCGCCCCCAGGCCCTGCCAGCCCTGCCTGCCTCGCCTCGCCTCACCTCACCTGCTGCCTGCCTGCCTTATTTCGGAAATTCGGCCGGCGCCGGCCTACCCCCAGGGCCCAGGCCATCTTGTCCAGGCGCTGCTGTAGCAGTGGTAGGTAGACCAATCAGGAATGATTTAAAAAACCTGACTGGTCTGGCCACCAGCAGTAAATTCATCACGTTGACGCCACTGCCAGGCCCCCTGCCCTGCCTCGCTCGCACCTCGCCCTCACCTGCTGAGCACTCGCCGCTCCCAACTCCGAGTCGAGTCCACCAGCAACTTTGGGCGGGCGAGGGAAGAGGTGCGGGTATGCTGGGGCGGGCAGAGAAAATGCGCGTGCAATGCATTCAATTGCATGCAATCTGCGCACTCGTCGCTTCCTCTGGCGCGCACAGCTCCAACCCCCGCCCAGTGCCTGCCCCTGGCCCCTGCAACAAGTAACAAAAGTTACAAAACAACAAGTCCCGGACTCCCGTCCACTGGGGCCCTGATCCGCGCCACGGCCGGGAAGTGGAATTCTTAAAGAGAGTAAGTTAACTGGTGGGACCCGGAGCAGAGAGCAGGGCAGCTCAGCTGTATGCATCATCGACGTCGACGACCTGGTCAGTCAGAGTCGGTAAGTTGGCAACAGTGACAGCAGTAACACAGCAGCGCCACACAGCCACACTCTGTGTGTGCCTGCCAGAGTCACCACCAGTCAGTGCGCAGACAGAGACACGCACGACTTTAAAAAATCAAAATAAGGCAGGAGAACAGGTGCACTTAATGCCGAGTGATAGACCCGGCCCCCATAATTAAGTGCCGGTGCTGAGCACCGGCAAGCTCCGGCTCAAATTAAGCCCTGGCTAATTAGCCTTGATTTTACCTCATGCCTCTTTCATCCTCCATCAGACACGCTCTTTCTCTTTATCTCACTCTTTCAGGTTCTTAGTGCCCACACCGTCATTCGCTCCCCCCTGCATTTTATACACTTGCCCATATAATGATTACACAGGACACATTGTTATGGGTGAGAACTGCTGCAGGTTTATTTTCATACAACAAAAGTATGACTTTTTTGTGGGTTATCTTACGGACGATCCAGGGCAGGTAGCCCCTCGCTGCCCCGCCCGCCTTAAGAGCCATCCAGCATGGTGGGTCGATGCCCGGACAGTGCAGCCTTTGCTGATCCCCTTATGGATCACGTGATCAAGTCTTATACTCCCGCCCCCCCCTTTCAGGGCGGAGAGTGGTGTGGCACAAGGACCCCCAAACGCCCGAAGGACTAACGGGGCGCGCCGTCTCGGTTTTCCCGGAACCTCCCTGCTGCTCCAGGTCTTTGGCTCAGGCACCCTTACTGTGCCAGGCAGAGGTACCCTTACTGTACCCGTCTGTCGCAGAGGTACCCTTACTGTACCAGTCTGCCTCCAGATCGCCCTGTAACTCCGCCACAGCTCTGGCGGAGGCTACCGTCGATGACAGAGCCCCCCACCTCAGAGTTCCCTACTACCTCTAGCCGCTTCTAGTGCCTCCCGTACGTCAAGGAGAAACATATCCTTCCTGACTTAGCCTCCTTGACCAGACACTTAGCACTTTATGTCCAAGTTATCCTTGGCGCCCCGTCAAGGGGTCACAACAGGAATGAAGGAATAATGCACTGTGTCCCCCTAAGTCGTTGGACATTACGTGGGGTGCAACCTACCGATGGCCGGACCTTGTTATACACCTGTGACCCAGGTTACTTATCCCAGTACTGGTATCGACTACTAGATAGTGGGTCACATGTCTAGCTATAGGCTTCCAGGATCCGCTGGGGTCCCGTCATGTCCCTGCCATCAGCCCTGGCCCGTCCCATAAGACACCTAAGCGCCTGCTATCCCCCAATGCTTGATGATAGGGTAATGGGCCAAGTAATGAATATACGCAATATCGTCAAACTTTAACTGTGGCCTGGGTGAAATATTCCTCGTGCCATGTAAATTTGTACTGCATATGGTAATTCTGGCACAATAAGGGCTAGTGCAATACCCACCATTCTTCAAGCGCTGCTCCTAAAAAGCTATGTAAGGATGCAACATTGCATCATTGAAAGTTGACTCTTTCTCGTGCATAACTGTAAGGTGGAGGAAGTACCTTAACTGCAAGGGGGGTGGAAGTACCTTTATCACACTAAGTACCCAAAGCAGCCAATGGATAATGTTGACCAATGTGTGACTTTTTCATACTCTGGCAAACAAGGATCTCCGCAGATGCCACCCCTCCCGCTCTGAACCACAAACTCATGGGGGATCATCTGGCCACCAGCTATTCCGTGGCCTCTCCTACTGCCCCTTTGGCCCTGCAACCCCTGCAGCGCAGGACCGCCCACCGTTTTAAGAGGGCCTCACTTCAACCCTAAGCCTTAAATATCACTGAGGTAATGATTCACAGGGACCCCTCGTAAATTCTGCCAGAGAAACAAAGACTTGTGTTAAGCCACTGGCTCTAATGCACCTCCTTTTCTAATAATGTCTACTGATCCACTGCTTTGTAGTCAGCTTCATTCTATATAACTTCACATAGTATTTAGGGGGTTATGAGTCCTTTGCTCCAGATATTGGCTTTCGACCTCAGTCATAGTTTGTCTGTAGGCTTACCATTCTGTTTGTTATGCCGGGTATTGCCTGTATTGCAGAATTTCGCGTTATGTGAAGTGTGGAGAATTTTTTGTCATTTACAAAATGCAAAACTTTCCATAATTTCTGCTCACCTGCGGCTCATGTTAGTGGAAAAGAAAACGCCTCGTTAGAAGTACATTTTCACTTGGTACGAGATATTTACTCCTCAAACCTTTCCCATGCCCAAATACTTTTACTGAGTGCGTTATACACGCAAAGAGAAAAGCAGTTGGAATGCAACAGTAATTCACGTGATATATGTTCATTTTGGGAACGTCATGCGTATTCCGCAAAGCCCGTCATATTTTGCACACCTCTAGATATCGGGTTTCTTTGCAAACCAGGTAACACATATAGACTGCGCCGCCCGGGGTGCATTAGGTTGCCATAAACCCAGGACTGGAAAGGGCGTCCGTGATGACCTTGCGTGAATGAACAACATAATGGATGTCGATGTGCGATTTTAGTTTCTGCCCACTTTTGGGAACCCACGTCTTCAGCTCCTGACATTTCCTCTCTCCCCTGGATGTTTATTTTAACTCTATGAAATGGATTACGTACTAAGAATTCAAAATAGTTCTCTATAGTTCAAAGTATTTGGTTAGTGGGCTGCACCCCCTGGAGCTCTTATTATTATTATTATTATTATTATTATTATTATTTATTTTGTAGAGCGCGTAGTCACCCGGAGGTATCCCAGCGCTAACAGATCCTAACTCCTAAGTTCAGTGGGACAAGAGAGGGAAAGAAGGGAAGAGATTCACTGGGGAAAAAGGTGGGTTTTGAGCTGTTTCCTAAAGCGGAGATATTGAGGTTCAAGTCGCAGGGCCAGGGGAAGTGAGTTCCAGAGTCGTGCGGTATGGACTGAGAAACGTCTTCCTCCTGACCGGGCTTTCTTGAATCTGGGGGTAACAATGAGGTTTTCTGTGTTAGAACGGAGGGGTCTTAAGGGTTTGTAGGGTGTGACAAATTTCTTGAGAACAGGGGGGCCTTGATTTTGTCGTAGTTTGTGTGCTAGACACAGGGCCTTAAATTTGACCCGCTCTCTTATGGGGAGCCAGTGGAGGAGTTTTATGGCCGGTTTGGCCGAGGCTCTGGCAGGGGTGTCATGACAAGGCAATATCTAGAAAGTAGTTTGTTCTCATGTTTTCACAGCGTTTAAATATGCAAAGCGATTCCATGATTATCACCCTGTTCTGAACCAGCTCAGATGCAGCATGCGCTTCTTTGACCAAAGCCAGTTATCAGATCAAATTCCAAACAATTCACTAAATCTGGCGGATCATAGTTTTAAAGGGGGGGCTTGTTAATGTAATGATTAAATTGAAACCACCCCCTTAAGGATGTCTAGAGCTGGTCCACCAAGCGGAACCGTCTAATGGTTTTTTAATTAGAGGCTGCCGACGCCTGTGAATTTCCTTTGTGGATCAATTGGAGCAGGGGCGCAGTGCTAACATTTTGCGAGTCTCCTTTTCCGCAAGGACATTCTCCGATTTACAAGATTACAAGGGAAAATGTAGATATGAAACATATTTCGTTTGTAATCTCCATTAGCTGTTTCTAGCTGTTGGGGGATACCAAATATCCTCGCTAAGGCAGCGCGCAAAATTTGGCACAAATAACTAAGACTTTTCTTTATGTAAGTGTGGTTTGCATCGGACAATTCTATATTTTACGCACTTTCCAAAGTGTCATTCAATAAACTACACCATGCCTGCAGATAGTTTTCTACATATGCCTAAAATAGGCGGATAGATACCCGCCTCTCACGCTCCTCTGTGTCATGGCCCTGCAGCATGTATTAACGTTTGTCCAACACCACATTGCCTTTTGGGGCTGGTAGTTTTCTTATTAACTTTCTGACATATGGGCTTAAAATTCTACACGAAGGTGGCTGTTGGCACAAGACGAAATTTGGTGAAGGTGTCATATCTGAAATGGAGGCTCTTTGCAGCTAAGACAACTTGCATTCTAAGCCTCCAGCGCGTACAAGTTAGGGGTCTCAGCACGGTGTCAGGGAGTGGCCAGGCCGCCAAATACAGACCAAGTAAATGAAACAACACCAACACAAACGCACGTATGCGTGCACCCACACTCGTACACACGCAAATCCCTCAACTGAAGATGTGTCCAAAATTCTTGCTTCCGGCACCCTTATGGACGAGCCCAACATACACTCAAATGTAACCGGTCTATGTGGTGCTGAAGGAAAGATCTAATTTAGAGGCGAGAGACGTGAAAAGAAATACTGCTTTAGAATATAGCAGACACACACACCCTCTCCCCGAATTTTGCCAGGTTTTATGGGAGAAGTATGACATTCCCGTGCTATTTATCATCCTGAGTTGTTCATAATGCCCTGTTTGCCTCTGAACTGTGACTACTGGGAGGCGCACTGGGAGTGTATGCAGAGGCGAACACTATGCATATACAGAGTTATGGAATACGGCATCACTTGTCTAGTTTAACAATGCCAGACCCCAAATTAAATCCCAGTGAATATGAAAATTGAACATAACTCTCCAATATTTAGTCAAAGAAAAGTCAACCAACTGCGTGTATCGCTTTGACAAGGTCGGCAGGACAGTATCTCTGCACGGTAGGAAGGGGAGGGACAATTCTCCAGACCCAGATGAAGAAATTGTGAATTAGAGTTGGATATCAGGCACCCTTAACTCAAAAAGGGGGGGCCCATCGGGACAAACTGGAACAGAAGCACCTAGTAATAGCCCTAAAGTAGTTTCCAGGAATGCTGCTGGACTTTTGACTGATAGAATAAGCATGCATTTCAGTCTGGCTAACTAACGATTTTGTGGCAGAAAGGTATTTTGTTATAAGTTGTCCTGTAAAGCGTTCCAGGAGGCGGCATGCACAAAGGGAGTTGCAATGTTGCTAAGCAACAACTATCGCTGGACATTTAGTGAGTTTATACCTGACTCAAAATTAATTCAATGCCAGAAGAAATTATCATGTTTGAAAGGTTTTATCAGCTAACAACCAAATTGAGATGGTATCAAAATATTACGAACCGACTATCTTAAAAACTACCAGCATGAGCCCTTTTGCAACTAAAGATAACAAAGTGTTAAAATTAATTCAATGCCAGAAGAATTATCATGTTTGAAACGTTTTATCAGCTAACAACCAAACTGAGATGGCATCAAAATATTACGAACCGACTATCTTAAAAACTACCAGCATGAGCCCTTTTGCAACTAAAAGATAACAAAGTGTTAAGAATAAAATCTGCCAGAAAAGGGGGGAGCCATAGTTGTTTGAATACCCCATGAAGGAAATCTACAATTTTATGATCCTAATCACTACAGAAAACTTGACACGGCCACCTGCAGACAAATAATGGACGATCTTAAAGAGAGTTGCAATGTTGCTAAGCAACACTATAGCTGGACATTTAGTGAGTTCATAATTGACTCAAAATTAATTCAAGGTGTAGACATATCATATACGGGTTGTCCGTACAAGAAAATCTCTATGGTTATACGTTTATATATCCCCCTGCTATCTTTGTGCAACTAGAATTTTTCTTATTTCTCAAATTACGAAGGGAAAGGAATGTAAATCCATAGCACAAACACAGTCTAAAGGTATCGTAGCACTTTAAATGAGCACTAGTCTCATTGCACAAGTTCGGATTCATGCATCTGTTAAACACGGGGAAAATAAACAGGTCTTCCTTCGTTGGAAGTATTGCGGTATAAGGAATTCTCAACACTGAATGGAACAGAAACGATACTTCTGCATATTTCACACAAATCTTTCCCCAGCTGCTCAATCATCGACTGTTTTCGCCCTGTTCGCTACATTTGGTATGATCTCTGATATGAGCATTCATAATACCCATGTAGTGACTATAAAGCAAACTTATATCACATGAGGCGAAAGTGACAACCGTGAGTAAAGAAAACACATGGGTAGCCAGTGCTACACCGGAGGAAGAAATCGACATGTGCGCAGGCTACAAGGAAAATGAAACGGCGCACAGCAGCCTAGAACTCATGGTGGTCATGAACTGGGATTGCTCAGCCGAGTGTCTCGCGGCACCGAAATACACCCAAAAGGAAAGCACCTGTGGATAAATACTGCAACACATGGCACACACAAGCACAAAGCAACCAAATCCAAGGCATGTGCACTGCTAGGATCTAATTGAACTAAAATTGAACTATCTCCGCCCCAGCAACGCGCTACCTTCCCAAATGGTATACAACGTATAGCAGCATTGCTTAACAAGCATTTGCAATGCATAAGGTCTCGCATTAGGAAAGTTTGAGCTATTGGTATTGTAAATGACACATTTTTTATATATGTGTTGGTTTTGAAAATAGCAAAAATAATAGCTTTGTCATTTACAATGCCAATAGTTATAACTCGTGACACCTATAGCATTTGTAATGCAATATGTGTTGTATTCACGTGACTTAGATGTATTGATATTACAAATAACAATGGCTTTGAATTTTTTTAATAATTAATACTTAAATAAAAGTTATTGTAATTTATAATGGCAATAGCTTAAACTTTTGTAAATAACTTTTGTGAAGAATATGTTCAGTGTATTTTATTGTGACGAAAATCCAAGAACAGTAGTGAAATACTAACCTCTTTTTGTGACATTTGTAATAAAGCTTGAAACATTGAGAGAACATATTTGACCCAGTTGTTGTTGAATGGTTGCACAGATTGATGCTGTGGTGGCGCTGAGTGATGTTGTGGTGGCGACTAGTGATGCTGTGGCATTCAATGATCCTGTGGTAGCGCATAGTGATGTTGTTGTGCCCCTTAGTGATGCTGTGGTGGTGCTGAGTGATGCTGTGGTGATGCAATAGATAGAGTGAGGGCGATAGATAGAGTGAGGGCGATAGATAGATAGAGTGAGGGCGATAGATAGATAGAGTGAGGGCGATAGATAGATAGAGTGAGGGCGATAGATAGATAGAGGGAGGGCGATAGATAGATAGAGGGAGGGCGATAGATAGATAGAGGGAGGGCGATAGATAGGAGTGAGGGCGATAGATAGAGTGAGGGCGATAGATAGAGTGAGGGCGATAGATAGATAGAGGGAGGGCGATAGATAGGAGTGAGGGCGATAGATAGCTAGACAGATAGAGTGATGGCAATCAGTATCTAAATAAATAGATAGAGTGATGGCAATCAGTATCTAAATAAATAGATAGAGTGATGGCAATCAGTATCTAAATAAATAGATAGAGTGATGGCAATCAGTATCTAAATAAATAGATAGAGTGATGGCAATCAGTATTTAAATAAATAGATAGAATGAGGGCGATAGATAGATAGATAGATAGATAGATAGATAGATAGATAGATAGATAGATAGATAGATAGATAGATAGATAGATAGATAGATAGAGTGAGGGCGATGGGTAGATAGAGTGAGGGCGATGGGTAGATAGAGTGAGGGCGATAGATAGATAGCGTGAGGGCGATAGATAGATCGCGTGAGGGCGATAGATAGATCGCGTGAGGGCGATAGATAGCGTGATTGCGATAGATAGCGTGATTGCGATAGATAGAGTGAGGGTGTTAGATAGAGTGAGGGTGTTAGATAGATCGATAGATAGATAGATAGATAGATAGATAGATAGATAGATAGATAGATAGATAGATAGATAGATAGATAGATAGATAGATAGAGAGGGCGATAGATAGAGTGAGGCCGATAGATAGAGTGAGGCCGATAGATAGAGTGAGGCCGATAGATAGAGTGAGGCCGATAGATAGATAGAGTGAGGCCGATAGATAGAGTTAGGGCGATAGATAGAGTGAGGGAGATAGATAGATAGAGTGAGGGAGATAGATAGATAGAGTGAGGGCAATAGATAGAGTGAGGGCGATAGATAGAGTGAGGGCGATAGATAGAGTGAGGGCGATTAGATAGATAGAGTGAGGCCGATAGAGTGAGGGCGATAGATAGAGTGAGGGCGATAGATAGAGTGAGGGCGATAGATAGAGTGAGGGCGATAGATAGAGTGAGGGCGATAGATAGAGTGAGGGCGATTAGATAGATAGAGTGAGGCCGATAGATAGATAGAGTGAGGGCGATAGATAGAGTGAGGGCGATAGATAGATAGAGTGAGGGCGATAGATAGAGTGAGGGCGATAGATAGATAGATAGTTGTGTGTGGTTGTGTGTGCGTGGTTGTGTGTGTGTGGTGTGTGTTATGCTTTGTTTTGCTATGTTTTGTTATGCTATGCTATGTTTTGTTGTGTTCGGTATGCTATGCTATGCTATGTTTTGTTATGCTATGTTTTGTTTTGTTTTGTTATGCTATGTTTTGTTATGTTATGCTATGTTTTGTTGTGTTTTGTTATGTTATGCTATGTTTTGTTGTGTTTTGTTAAGCTATGCTATGCTTGGTTAGGCTATGCTATGCTTGGTTAGGCTAGGCTAGGCTATGCTTGGTTAGGCTATGCTTGGTTAGGCTATGCTATGCTTGGTTAGGTTATGCTCTATGCTTGGTTAGGTTATGCTCTATGCTTGGTTAGGTTATGCTCTATGCTTGGTTAGGTTATGCTCTATGCTTGGTTAGGTTATGCTCTATGCTTGGTTAGGTTATGCTCTATGCTTGGTTAGGTTATGCTCTATGCTTGATTAGGTTATGCTCTATGCTTGGTTAGGTTATGCGCTATGCTTGGTTAGGTTAGGTTATGCGCTATGCTTGGTTAGGTTAGGTTATGCGCTATGCTTGGTTAGGTTAGGTTATGCGCTATGCTTGGTTAGGTTAGGTTATGCGCTATGCTTGGTTAGCTTAGGTATGCGCTATGTTATGCGCTATATGTTATGCGCTATATGTTATGCGCTATGTTATGCGCTATGTTATGCGCTATGTTATGCGCTATGTTATGCGCTATGTTATATGTTATGCGCGATGTTATGCGCTATGTTATATGTTATGCGCGATGTTTTGCGCTATGTTATATGTTATGCGCTATGTTATGCGCTATGCGCTATGTTGCGCTATGTTATGCGCTATGTTATGCGCTATGTTATGCGCTATGTTATGCGCTATGTTATGCGCTATGCGCTATGCTATGCGCTATGTTGCGCTATGTTATGCGCTATGTTATGCGCTATGTTATGCGCTATGTTTTGCGCTATGTTATGCGCTATGTGCTATGTTATGCGCTATGCGCTATGTTGCGCTGTTATGCGCTATGTTATGCGCTATGTTATGCGCTATGTTATGCGCTATGTTATGCGCTATGTTATGCGCTATGCGCTATGCTATGCGCTATGTTGCGCTATGTTATGCGCTATGTTATGCGCTATGTTTTGCGCTATGTTATGCGCTATGCGCTATGTTATGCGCTATGTTATGCGCTATGTTATGCGCTATGTTATGCGCTATGTTATGCGCTATGTGCTATGTGATGCGCTATGCGCTATGTTATGCGCTATGTTGCGCTATGCTATGCGCTATGTTATGCGCTATGTTATGCGCTATGTTATGCTCTATGCGCTATGCTCTAAGCGCTATGTTATGCACTATGTTATGCGCTATGTTATGCGCTATGTTATGCGCTATGCGCTATGTTATGCGCTATGTTATGCGCTATGCTATGCGCTATGTTATGCGCTATGCGCTATGTTATGCACTATACGCTATGTTATGCGCTATGCGCTATGTGTTGCGCTATGTTATGCGCTATGCGCTATGTTATGCGCTATGTTATGCGCTGTTATGCGCTATGTTATGCGCTATGCTATGCGCTATGCGCTATGTTATGCGCTATGTTATGCGCTATGCGCTATGTTATGCGCTATGTTATGCGCTATGTTATGCGCTATGCTATGCGCTATACGCTATGTGTTGCGCTATGTTATGCGCTATGCGCTATGTTATGCGCTATGTTATGCGCTATGTTATGCGCTATGTTATGCACTATGTTATGCACTATGTTATGCACTATGTTGCGCTAATTATATGCGCTATGTTATGCGCTATGTTATGCGCTATGTTATGCGCTATGTTATGCGCTATGTTGCGCTATGTTGCGCTATGTTATGCTGTGTTTTGCTATCCTACGCTTTGCTGTGTTTTGCTATCCTACGCTTTGCTGTGGTTTGCTATCCTACGCTTTGCTGTGTTTTGCTATCCTATGCTTTGCTGTGTTTTGCTATCCTATCCTTTGCTGTGTTTTGCTATCCTATGCTTTGCTGTGTTTTGCTATCCTATGCTTTGCTGTGTTATGCTTTGCTGTGTTTTGTTATGCTATGTTTTGTTGTTTTACTATGATATGCTATGTTTTGCTATGCTATTTTTTGTTTTGCTATCCTATGCTTTGTTTTGCTATGTTTTGTTATGTTCTGCTGTTTTGTTCTGCTGTTTTGTTGTGTTGTTATGCTATTCTATGTTTTCCTACGCTATGCTATTCTATGTTTTGCTATGCTATGTTATGTTTTAAGTTATGTTATGCTATGTTTTGCTATGCTGTCCTATGCTTTGTTTTGCTATGTTTTGTTATTTTCTGCTGTTTTGTTCTGCTGTTTTGTTCTGTTATGTTATGCTATGCTATGGTTTGTTTTGTTTTACTATGCTATGTTTTGTTTTGCTATTCTTTGTTATGTTATGTTTTGTTTTGTTATGCTATTCTATGTTATGCTATGGTTTGTTTTGTTATGCTATTCTATGTTTTGCTGTGTTATGCTATGTTTTGTTATGTTCTGCTGTTTTGTTATGCTATGTTTTGTTATGCTATGTTTTGTTATGCTATGATTTGTTATGCTATGTTTTGTTATGCTATGTTTTGTTCTGCTATGTTTTGTTCTGCTATGGTTTGTTGTGTTATGTTATGCTATGTTTTGTTGTTTTACTATGATATGCTATGTTTTGCTATGCTATGTTTTGTTTTGCTATCCTATGCTTTGCTATGTTTTGTTATGTTCTGCTGTTTTGTTCTGCTGTTTTGTTGTGTTATGTTATGCTATGCTAGGTTTTGTTTTGTTTTACTATGCTATGTTTTGTTTTGCTATTCTTTGTTATGTTATGCTATGGTTTGTTTTACTATGCTATGTTTTGTTTTGCTATTCTTTGTTATGTTATGCTATGGTTTGTTTTGTTATGCTATTCTATGTTTTGCTGTGTTATGCTATGTTTTGTTATGCTATGTTTTGTTATGCTATGATTTGTTATGCTATGATTTGTTATGCTATGATTTGTTATGCTATGATTTGTTATGCTATGATTTGTTATGCTATGTTTTGTTCTGCTATGTTTTGTTCTATGTTTTGTTGTGTTATGTTATGCTATGTTTTGTTGTTTTACTATGATATGCTTTGTTTTGCTATGCTTTGTTTTGTTATGCTATGGTGTTTTGTTGTGTTTTGTTATGCTATGCGTTGTTGTGTTTTGCTATGCTATGTTTTGTTGTGTTTTGCTATCCTATGCTTTGTTTTGTTATGCTGTGCTTTTGCTATCCTATGCTTTTGTTTGTTATGCTATGCTATGCTGTGTTTCGTTATGCTATGCTATGTTTTGTTATGCTATGCTGGTAAGGGTATGTGAGGGTGTGTGAGTGTGTGTGAGGGTGTGTGAGGGGGGTGAGGGTGAGTGAGGGGGTGAGGGTGTGTGAGGGTGAGGGGGTGAGAGGGTGAGGGGGTGTGAGGGTGAGGGGGTGTGAGGGTGAGGGGGTGTGAGGGTGAGGGGGTGTGAGGGTGAGGGGGGGTGAGGGTGAGGGGGGGTGAGGGTGTGAGGGTGAGGGTGAGTGAGGGTGTGTGAGGGTGTGTGAGGGTGTGTGAGGGTGTGTGAGGGTGAGTGAGGGTGTGTGAGGGTATGTGAGGGTATGTGAGGGGGGTGAGAGTGTGTGAGGGTGAGAGTGTGTGAGGGTGAGGGGGTGTGAGGGGTGTGAGGGTGTGAGGGTGAGGGGTGTGAGGGTGAGGGGGTGTGAGGGTGAGGGGGTGAGTGAGGGTGTGTGAAGGTGAGGGGGTGTGAGGGTGTGAGGGGGTGTGAGGGTGAGAGGGTGTGTGAGGGTCAGTGAGGGTGTGTGAGGGTATGTGAGGGTATGTGAGGGGGTGTGAGGGTGAGGAGGTGTGTGAGGGGTCAGGGGGTGTGAGGGGGTGAGGGCGAGTGAGGGGGATGAGGGCGTGAGGGTGAGTGTCTCCAATGAATGTCGCTGCTTCGCCTTCTTTGAAAATGTTCAGTGCTGCAAATAGAGCATGCCGCCCTAATTATCACAGCATGAGGCCCCAAAGTGATAATTATCACAGCATGCAGAGAGCCGCCCCACACTGCTGGAGCACTCAACTGCACATTAATTATAGTTGAGTGCTCCAGCAGCCTGGGGGCCTGTTGACATGCTGTGATAAGTGGGTCTCATGCTGTGATAATTGTTGCAGTGCCTGAGGAAGTGGAGACTCCTGCTGGGATAATTGGTGCTGTGGCCTCAGGAAGTAGAGTTTCATGCTGGGATAATTGGTCTGGCGGCGCCTGACGTCCAACAAACGTGCACAAGCTGCTCAACCTTGAAGCGCGTTCACAGACCTGGGTCGGCTCGTGCCCAGGTCTGTATCGGGCTCGTTCACAGCTGTTACTCCCTTGACAGGGATGAAGGCGGCTACAAGTCTCGTTGGCGGCAGGGCTTCGCCCTGCAACGCCAGCGAGACCTAAAAAGGAAGAAAACGCTAGCGATAGTACCGGCCACTTTAAATTGAAATATCAAATCAACTCTTTACTAAACTTAAACAACTGACTGAAGCACCACAGACAACAAACTCGGTCGATTGATGGCATTCTCAGGTCCGCACAAAAAGAATGCCCAGGTTGAGAATACACTACAACACGTAATTACTTGAAGTGAGTGGGCAGTGGCAGGGCCCATAGCTGCTTGGGTGGCGCCAGTGCGCTGACTTTTTAAACGTGTGCATTTGAATTTCGAAATCTGTTGACTTTTAAATTTGGCAGTGTATTTTAATTTAGACACTGGTGGGGCCAAGTTAATAGCGGCTGAGGCTTCCCATCCCCCCCCGCACTCCCCAGACTTACCTTGGACGCATACGGGGTGGCTGTCTTGTCTTTTCTTCCTTCACGCCTCGTTCCGACAGGGTGGCTAGCACCGTTGAGCGGAGGGCGTGGAGGTGAGAGACAGTCACTTCCGGTGCGCGAGGGGGCCGGTTAGCGGTCTAGTGGCTGGGAGGCAGACGAGCTGAGGGCTACAAAAGGCGGATGTCCCCTCGGAAGCGCAGCGGACGAGCGCAGCGGGCGCGACGTAGGCGCGCCGAAGTGTCGCCAAAGTCGAGCCCGTCTGCGCCCGTCCGCGGCCGAGCGCGGCCGAGCGCGGCCGAGCGCGGGCTAGGGCGACAACCCCTGCTCCAGATGGCAAAATCTATTGGGACAGGGAGCTGCTCCTCAGCCTGCGTCCGGAGACCACTCACTCGTGCAGGCATAGTATGACAGCCGAGGATGCGGGGTGTGCACACTGTCGGTTCCGCTTCGTCACTGCATTGCAGGGTACTGGTGAGCAAACTGCGCTAGCGTGTGGCCTACTCAATGTGAGGTCACTGCGGAAGCACAGGCTTGATATATTCGATCAGCTCACGGAAAGACAGTTTGACCTGCTGTTTCTTACGGAAACGTGGCTGGACCAGTTCTCTGATTCGGATATTATTGAGGCTATGGCGGAAAACTACTCAATGGTTAGGCAGGACAGGCCAGTGGGGAGAGGAGGGGGGATTGCGATTATTTTTAAAAAAACATCTCGGATGTCTAATGGAGATGGCCCCAGTCGCAGATAGCGAGGCTGGAGCCTTCACCATAAAAATCAATGGGGGAATGACGATCAAAGGCTTCCTTATATATAGACCTCCGGGGCCTTGTACCAAATTTAGGGAGAGTCTGCTAGATAACGTGACGGAGGCAGCGTTACGCAGGGACAAATTCTTATTATTGGGAGACTTAAACCCACACCTGAACAGCCCAGGGGATAAAGGAGTGGAGGAGTTCTGCAGGGACATCCAAGCCCTTCAGTTAGAACTGAAGATCTCAAGCCCCACTCATCGTCAAGGACATCTTTTGGACCCGATTTATGCCAACTGGGGAGGGGTCGAAGTCTCCGCAGCTGAGCCGATCCCCTGGACAGACCACTTCCTGGTGGTGTTTTCCATAAACAGCATTAAGGCCATAAAACATATTCAGGCTCCCCTGAATTATCAGAGGAGGAAGTGGGCTAAATTCTCCTTAGGGGAATTTAATAAAGCGCTGACACGAGGAGGCCAGCCAGGAGGAGAGGACATAGAATCGGCTGACCTGAATCTGAATAGGCGCATCACGGAGGCGCTAGATCACACTGCGCCACTCAGCCGGTTATCCGCGGGCGGCCTCACGAAGAGAACAGCCCCATGGTTTAATGGAGAGCTGCGGCTGACCAAGGCGGAATGTAAACGGGCGGAAAGATCATGGAGGGTAGCGTATGACAGTCAGGCCAGGGAACTGTTTTTAGAAAAGAGGCGGATACATCACAGGCTGATTAAGAAATCGAAGGCGGCCTTTTATGCAGGAAAAATCCTAGGGGCAAAAAACTCGGCTAAGGAGCTCTTCTGTGTTTATAAGTCCTTGACAGCTATAGAATCATCTGCAGACCCGGAGAACTGTTCGGTGAATCATGTGATCGTATCGCCGACTACTTCTCTATTAAGGTTGCAAAGATCTACTCGACCTTCTCGAACCCTCCTTCTACAGGGGTAGAGATTGATGTAACATCTGGGGGCACGGAGAGCCTGGGGCCTCTTACAAATTTCATCACCCCCCCTCCTGAAGAGCTAATCAGGATATGTCTTTCTGTAAAATCTGGCTCTCCTCTTGATCCGGTGTCCCTTAAACGTTTGGGGGACAGCCTGGAGGTCCTGGAACCCTACATAAGGCATGTCCTGGATGTCTCTTTTAAGACTGGCATGTTACCTAGGGGATGGAAACAGGCAGTGGTGCTCCCCCTTCGGAAGAAACCTCATATGAGTTTTGAGGTGTTAGAAAATCTACGGCCCATCTCTCTCCTGCCTTTTATGTCTACAGTGGCTGAGAAGGTGGTAAATGCCCAAATCATGGAATATGTGGAGGAGGCAGGGCTACTCCACACCACGCAGTTCGGCTTTAGACCTCGCCATTCGACGGAGTCTGCCCTACTGATGGCAACAGAGCATCTGAGACAGGGTGTAGATGAGGGGCAAACGATGGCCTTGATCCTGTTGGACCTCAGCGCGGCGTTCGACACTGTAGCACATTCCACCTTGCTACAGTGTCTGAGCAGAGGTGGCATCGCTGATACTGCGCTGAGGTGGATCCAGGCCTTCTTAACTGGCAGGGGCTTCCAAGTGAGGCAAGGAGATTGCTACTCTAAAAGGGTTTCTTTGGGCCAGGGTGTGCCTCAGGGCTCGTCCCTGAGCCCGACCCTTTTTAACTTGTATGTAGCGCCTGTTGCCTCCGTTGTAAAGAACTATGGCCTTCAGATAGTATCCTATGCCGACGATACGCAGCTGGTCATCTCCCTGTCGCACGCGCCCTGTCTTGCGGCAGATAGTTTCCGGTCGTGTATGAAAGATCTTGCCGACTGGATGGCTATGAACTGTCTGAAACTTAATGGCAGCAAGACAGAGGTGCTTGTGGTGGGGAGAGACCAGTCTGCTTGGTCGTCGGCATGGTGGCCATCCTGTCTGGGGCCGACCCCCACCCCCTGTCAGGAGGCAAAAAACCTGGGGGTGTGGTTTGATGCGGGTCTCACCTTTGGGCCCCAAATCAACGGTGTGGTGGGTATGTGCTTTGGAGTCTTTTAAAATGCTGAGGAAAATTCTGGAACTGCTGCCCACGGAGGCCCGTAAAACCCTGGTACATGCACTGGTGACCGCAAGGTTGGATTATGCGAACCTGCTGTACCTGGGGGCACCTGGGAAAAGCTTTGGTCGCCTTCAAGTGCTGCAGAACGCGGCAGCACGCCTGATCCTCAGGCTGCCCAAAAGGGCTCCCTCGATGGAGGCCTTGCAGAGGCTACACTGGCTCCCCGTGAGGAACAGAGTAGAGTACAAGGCCCTTTGCACCTGCCATCGTATCTTGAATGGCAGGGCACCTCGGCCACTGCAGAGCCTGATTGAGCCCTATGAACCTGCTCGAGCATTAAGATCTGCGGGTGGGGGACTGTTAAAAATCCCCATGGTGAAGAAAGCCTGCATGGGAGGAAGATCGTTCAGGTACTTAGCGGCAAATCATTGGAACAAACTTCCGGTGGAGCTACGACTAGAACCGGCTGAAACTAGGTTCCGTGCTAAATTAAAAACATACTTATATGTCAGGTAGAATGCTCGCCCCTCAGTTAAAATTCTAGCTTCCGCCTCTCTCACCATAGCGCGGGGACACGCCGGTGTGCGTAACTCAGTGCTTTACAAATGCCCCTATTATTATTATTATTATCAAGCAGCGCTGATCACATAACATAAGTGTTAGTGAGGTGATGTGGAAAACGCTCACAGTTTAGACCTCTATTGTGGTCTGGGTTCTCCTTGACTTCAAGCCTACTCTTGTTTTCAATCTGCAGGTCCCCACACAGGATTCCATAACTGTTCATTGCCTCTCATTTCGCTGCCCAGGCCCCTTTTAATAGGATCTAACATGAGGAGCAGGCAACTGCCATGATACAAAAGGCCGAAGGGGCTTGGTCTTTCTGTGTGGGTTTCTTCCAGCGGATTTATTTGAAACAGGCTGAAGTGGCAACCATGAGAAAACAACACACATGAGGTAGCAAACGGTGCAACACAGGAGGAAAACGACATGTGAGCAGGTTACCAGAAAATTATATTTTCGCTTTTCTAGTTTTATATGGCACGAACTAGACCTCAAGGTATCAGGGCACTTTAAATGAGCCCCAGTTATGTTACAGATGGATACATTCAATTTAGTTAGGCACGGGGAAATTAAGTCACGTAATTCTGTGCGTCCCTACCAAGGCTCGAACCCGGATCCCCAGCTCCGCGGTCGACCGCCCTAGCCGTTAGGCCACATTCTCTCCCTGAAGACAAAGCACAACTGGAGGCAAACACTGCACACACAAAGGCACTCCGCGCCATGCCCTCGACCTTGCTAAATACATAAAGCGACGCTACACCTTCCTAAATTAACTAAAGCTCTCTTGCCCGTCATAGTCAATTACACGGGCGGACTCCTGCTCAAGACAAGGAGCTCGAGTCCATCATCTTAAAGTTGCCTATCGTAACCGACTTCCGAGGAGATTGGCTGACTCGGCTGTAAATCGTGTTGATGACCCGCAGACCGGGGGCACTCAGGCCAACAGCCTGGCCTAGCAAACTTCGGGTAGAGGTACGGGAGGGGAGGAACGTGCACGCCACTGCTAACCATCCCCACCGTGTATCCTATTTATCTGCAAAACCGGTCCCACTGAGGACACCGATCGGGCCATACTGAGGCGGGTAGTGGGGGGTGCGAATGCGTTGTAAGGCGTCGCTGCCACCACTCCCCCAGGGAGATGAAATGTCCACCCCGCCAACCTAAGCCTAAGCATGGTCCGATCCTTCCTACAATCGGACACCGCCCGAACAAACACTGCTCGCCGGAGACAAGATCAACGTGGCCCATTTCACACGACCCTGAAAATTCCTCCAGACATTCAACAGACGCTAGCAGTGGTACCTATTGTTCGACCTATCACAATCCCCAGTTCCGCGATGCTAGCCATGTCGAGTCTGCAGTACAACAACAGCAAATAAACGCTCCGCACTGTGAAATCGCTGCGTATCCAACTTAACAACCGCAGAGCCTCCCGAGCCACGACAAAGCACTTCTACGACCCAGGCATACCCAAACATGCAGCACCCTTGATGAACACTGCCTGACTATCTCATCCCGGGCACGCTCTCCCTCGGCGCCCCCGGCCACACAAACTGCCGCTCGGCATCGGGGACAAGAAACGTCCCCAAAACTTCCTCTCTTTGCCCCTACTCGCTCTATGCCCCTCCACCGTAAAACGACTCACCGCAAAACCCATCGAGGGAAAAAACCCGACGCAAGACTAGCGTGGCAGGCAGGCGCAGGACGACCGGTACCAAGGCCGGACAGGGGCAGCCAGGGAAGCAGACGACCGGCAAAGAGGTCGCATGCCGGGATCGGGGCTTAAGTACACGGCCCGCCCCCCAACGCGCCCTCCCCCGGATGCACTTCACTGGTGGTGCACCCGGCCGGGGGAGGGGCAGATGCACTGCCCGAGCCTCCCCCTCCACGAGGACTGACGAAAGGGGGGGGCTCCGACTAATGGGACTAAGGGGGCTGCCCTGCTGATGTCCCCCTGTGGGGGACGCGGGCAGCTGCATTTCATCTATGCTTTCGTTCTCTGTCACTGTTTTTCCATCCCTCTAGTCCTCCTTCTTTCTCCTTTCTGTGTTTTCCTATCTCTTGCTCTCAGGCAAAATCTAATGAGGAAAAAACGAGGCTCCACCTAAAAGCACTGGCTTAAATTAAGGACTATCTACATGAATTCTTTCTCTGCCACTGTATGAGTGGTTGATGTGGAAGTTGAACGTTGTGCAGTAGTGTGTTACCAGAGGTTCCGTGGCCTGGGACAATCGCACAAGCAGATTTAATTTTGTTATTTTCAGTGGCAGCCGGCACGGCTCGTGGGTGGCGGAGTGGGGTGGGCGGGGGGGGGGGGGGGTGTTGTGGGAGGGACGTTGGTTCACAATTAAAAAAAAACACTTACCTTCCCGCTGGGTCACGCATCTCTGCTCCTGCGCTCGTCTCCCAGGAACAGGAAGCACCTGGCACACAGGCTCCCTTGACCAATCACAACGCGGCAAAGCAGCGTTGTGATTGGTATGAACGCCGTAACACGGCGCTCAGCCAGGGGCTGAAGGGGGGGCATGTTCTCCATGCGGCAGTCATTGCGCCCTTAGGAGGTTTGCACCCTACTCTCCTGCTCTTCAGCCCCACCCGCCCCCTCCTGCAAGCTGACGCAGCAGATGAAAAAGATAAAATGATAATAACATTATGTTATTATCATTTTATTTTTTCCCTTCTTTTCCAGCTTGAAGGCAGTGAGGTGACGCTCCTCGGCCTTAGCGGAGGAGCCGCCACTGGTTATTTTATTTGGGGTAGAGGAATAGGGGAGGAGGCTTAAAACGCTACATACCACCACACAGTTGCCTTGGGGTGCTTTTATCAGACTGCCTCCCCGGGACAGACAGCACTACTTTAGAATTCCCCCCAAAAAAACAAACCTTACTTAAACTCCCAGCAAATAGCTCTCCTTTTGTCAGTTTCATTCACACAGTTTCATGAGGGATTGCCTGAATGCTTTCTTCATTGAATCCACCATCACCCCACTGGCCACGCTAAATTGGATTTTCTAAATCTGTAAGCATGTTGACTCTGTTGGTGTGTATGTGTGCTTTAGTTTGGTAGTTTTATGATTGTGTTGTTTCTTTGCAGGACTACTACAAGATGTCTATGTGCATTCTGGCTTAGCATTTATAGAGCATTGCTACAAATTGGGTGGTGTCGATGAGCAGTGAAACCACTGGATTTTATTGTTATGGTTTAGATTTATGGTTTTTACCCATACCACTGAAAACATTACAACCAATCTTATTTCAGGCATTATCATTACTCTGAGTATTGCAGGTGAACATATACTGCCTGCAAATGCCCAATCACAAAAAACAGGCCATGGTTGCCTCAAGGTGTTCGTAATATTGATGCAAAAATAGAAAGAAACATGTGCAACATATTTTGACACAAGATCCACAAACCGGTGCTGTGGTGTCATAGGGCCTCATTATGAGTTTGGCAGTACAGGAGCGGGTCTGCCTCACTCCACACTGCCAAAATCATGAACGAACCGCTCACCAGATCAGGAGTTTTCTCCTGGTCTGGTGGGCAGTTCTTTGCCCCCCCTGAGTGCATCCACATGGCGTGAGGCACGAAGTAGCTTTCTAAGTCCACCTTTGTTTCCTCTCCACCACAGTTTTCACTGTTATGAAAACCGTGGTGGAGAGGAAACTCGTAATATGCTTGGCGGGACCCAAATTGCGAACTCAGCACTGCCACCCAACGGCCAGGCAACGGCAGTTCCCTGGTGGTAGCGGCGGTCGCCGGGCGGCAACACCGCCCGAGTCATAATAGGGCAGTTGGGAAACCGCCACCGTGAGTCTGGCGTCTGTGGACCAGCAGACTCATAATAAGGCCCTTATTTTGAAGAGGGTATGAGCTAGAAGCGCTATAATATTGCTACAATACAATGCAATAACAACTGCTTTCATAATCCGCACACACTGGAGAGTTAAACTCATGGTATTATCTATCCCTCGCTGGGCACTAGGTTCTCAGGTGCCCTCTGACACAATCCCATTTTCCAATTGAATCTGTGAGTTTTGAGATATGTGCGAAAAATCGGGGGTGAAGGGTGTGACGCTTTGTGGGGATACATACACAAAGAACACACCGTCGTAGTGGCAACCCAACATTCTCAGGTTCCTTTCTAGACACAGTAGCTTCTCACAGCAGGAAACCCCTGGGCTATCTCCAATCTAGAGCGCCCACAACATAGGCACAAGGAAATGTGACATCCCTGCATCAGATCGTCATCAGCCTTCCTACAATAATCAGAGACAGAAAAGGAAAGGACCAGCCTAGAACCTTCCCCACCTTGAAGAATAGAAATTGCAGCCCGAACCCTAACACTTATCGTCCAGCAAAGCTTCAGTGCTCCAGAACAGGGCCGAACTGGGGAACCAAAAGCAGCCCTGGCAAAAATGTTCACACAATCCCGCTTCCTTCCTATTCTTACTGTATCTGTTTCCATCCATTCATTCTCTCACTTCTTCTCCCTCTTTGACCTCTCACTATCCCCATCCCTCTGTGAGCTCTCACTACTTCATCCCTCTCGCTCCACTTCTCTCCATCGAAGCCCGTGCCCTGCTGCAGTTAATCTCGGGGAGCTGCGGAACGTGACAGGCACCAGCTGTGCACAGGGCATTTAAAACCGGCCTCCAATAGCTCCAGCCTACCAGGGAAATGCCAGATGGAATAAAAATCCAGTCCAGTCCTGCTCAGAAAAAACAAGTAATCAGCACCCCCTTCCTAACTAGGCCCTTACTGAATTTCCACGGAGAGTCCTGTATTCATTCTCCCTTAATTCAGTGTCTGGTCTCCACCATCAAGCCCAGAAATGCAAGAAAAACACTTCCACTTTCTCACCCCCATCCTTTGCTACACTAAAGTGGAGGCATTCATAATGGACCCCCCTGTTCTTCGCTAATTAATACTGTGACAAACTTAATGGGTGAACATCATAAAACACGCACTCCAGTATTTGAAGTATCTTTTGTTCGATGTTGCATTATTTACCCTGAATATAATCACATGTTGATATGATCATGAGGTTGCTGCTTCTCTTGAGTCCACCCTAAAGCTCTTGATATTTCCCTAAATATGTGGCTAGGCATTACATTGCACTTCCAATACCTGAGCAAACCTGCTGTCCTTGCTGAAGCAGTGGTCTAGCAGCAGACAGATTGTTCGCCTGGTTCTTGTGCCTACCAAATGTACCTAATACAGCAACAGCTCTCATACAAATAATGTTTCTTTCTACAGTTTTGCATCCTCAGAATGCATGCTATTTCAAAAAGTCTTCACAATATGCCAAAAAGCCCTGCATGACTTAAAACGTCTGATTGTTGGCTATCCTTTTCCTTTCAAATTACTATATCCTGCCTTATCCATGCCCTGCATCCATCCCCTCTCTGAGCATAGCTCAACCTAAGCCAAATACATGGATGCCTTAAACACTGTTACTGTGTTTCTAAAAATTGCCCACATCTCATTTCAAAGATCACAGCCTCTCCTTTAACTCTTTAACTGCGGTGGTTATTACCCTGCTGTGCTGGGGTGCGGGGGAGGGGGGAGGGCGCGAACCGCGCCCCGGTGCTCATGACGAGCTCAGCTCGTCATGAGCCACAGTGCTTGTGTGCTCATGACGAGCTGAGCTCGTCACGGCCACACCCGTTTCCTTAGAACGCTCAGCACAGCAGGGGAATTATACCCGCGTGTGAGCGTTCTAACGGCCATGACGAGCTCAGCTCGTCATGAGCACACGAGCACTGTGGCTCATGACGAGCTGAGCTCGTCATCAGCATTGGAGGGGTTAAAAGTCACGCTTCTGCAACCTATCAATACCTAATCTCCTGTAGCTCATATATTAATACCGCCAATCATTTGCATGAATTTACATACCTGCTCCCACTATGGAACTCCTCGCTACTGTTAATTTAATTGAATACATGAGGTTATAGCTTTATATGGAGAACAGGTGCAGTGGCACTGGGGCTGAGAGGCCTGAGAGGCCACAGGAAGCCTGAGTAGTGTTGTATTTTAGAACTGAAACCGCAGTTAAGGGGCCTATTTCCTACCTTGCCCTGGGGCTCATGACAAACTGGATACACTGCTGTACCACGTCCAAACTAGAATAAATGCATGTAGTAGTTTCCTTAAGAGTACAAGACAAATAATAGCCAACAATAAACACTGAAAAAATCAGCACGAACCCTGTGTTACAGAGCAGCGTTCTGTCTAGCAAAAAGCTCTTCAACGCCTCGTCTGGGGTACTACGCACTATATAAATTCAATTACAATACAATATATAACTCCCTGACCACTCTAATACTAAAACACACTAGGGTCAGGCAGTCCATTGTATGTCATTTAGGGGTTGCCAGGGGTCTTAGCTGCACCCCTACACTATTTTTGCGGTCCTTAGCCACAGAGGTGTCAAAATCAGTGCCAAGATCATATGCATTCCTCATTTGCTGTCCATTTTTCATTATAGTGAATAATTTCCTATTATTCTATTATTATAATATTTCTATCATTTACTTTTAGCATAATAAACAAGCATTGGCATAGCCAATAGGTCTCGCCTTTGGGACCTTATAAGTGTTTAGTCATCCAGCACAATATCCTTGGTGCAGCAACATCCAGTGTTGCATGGCTAAACCCATATAAGGTCCCAAAGGCGAGACCTATTGGCTATGCCAATGCTTGTTTTGAGTGAGTGGCTCATGCAGGTATGCCACTGTGAGGTAGAGATGCTGCGAGTGCTGTTACAGGAGCCCCTGTGACATTGCGCTTCTTCAAAATGTATCTTGGGTCTGGTGTGATACTTTTAGCCCCTATTCCCATCTTCTCGCACCCAATGCATCCTTAATTGTCCAATGTACAGCTGGGGTTGACACTCCTATTACCCCTGCCCTCCAGTGACACTTTACCTGTCACGGTTGGTGGTGGTGGACGTGGTGGTGGTGGTGGACGTGGTGGTGGTGGACGTGGTGGATGTGGTGGTGGTGGACGTGGTGGTGATGGACATGGTGTTGGTGGACGTGGTCATGGTGGTGGTCGTGGTGGTAGACGTGGTGGTGGTGGATGTACTGGTGATGGACGTGGTGGTGGTGGTGGATGTGCACGTGGTGGTGGTGGTGGATTTGGTGGTGGTGATGGATGTGGTGGACGTGGTAGATTGTAGTGGTGGTTGTGGACGTTGAGGTGGTGGACGTGGTGGTGGTGGACATGGTGTGATGTATTTACTATGGGTACTGTATCGATCCCCCTATTTCTGACCCTTGTCTGGTTAATAATTAACTAGCAGCCATTCAACTGCACAAAAACCCGTTATCTGATTAGCCATACAACGGCACAGAAGCCCGTTATCTGATTAGGTCATAGCGCATGCCATCTCATTAGGCAAGCACTATTTCTCCAGCCCCCTAATAGGCATACGGAGTTCCCAAAACAAATCAAACCTACAGCGACCTGGGAAATCCCCGCAGCCATTGTTTTGATTTAGCCGAGAACTTCAGTAAAGAATGTGCGAACGACCAGTTCTTATGACATCCTTATTGACGTATTTATGTCCATCCTTACGTCAATCTCGGCACCTTTCAGGTATAAATAATACCGACATTGCCTTAAGCAAACACACGAGGTGGTGACAAGATTGGAGCAGCGAGACTTGGCGAGGAGCCCAGCTGACAGCGAAGCCCACAGACGCTGCCCCTCCTTTCTGACGCGCTGAGAAAGAGACGCTGCCTTTTCTCCTGCCGAGAAATCCAGCTCCGGCGCTTCCAGCCGCCCTTGCAGGCAGCTGGGATATCAAGCCCTGAGATAGAGATACCAGCCCTCCAGCCTTCTAAATCCCAGGTACTGAACTGAATAACCCCTTGCAGAGAATTCTTGAAGCAGACCCTCGGCAAAGCAAACTTAACTTAAACTGCTACTTATCTACTCCCGCCCACGTATTAGGCTTAGGTCAGGTACATTGGGGTAGGCGTAGTTAGAAGCACCAGTTGAGTACGATTAGTCAATGTATATATGTATGTATCTATTTTATCAATTTTAAGTATCATATGGCTAAGAAACCATATCAATGCTTTTACAGTATTATTTTATAATTCTGTTTTTACTGTATGCACTCTACTTAACAATAAGTATTGCAATAATAGCGATTCATTTCTCTTGTATGAGAAAAGAGACTGATCAATAAATCAAATCCTTTATTGAACACGCCCGTCTCTTCCTTTTCTCTACAATCTGGTGAAACTAAGAATGCACTGAACTGACTGAGTAAAATAAGTTGTCTTTTGTTTTCACACGACTCTAGAGATACACTCTTGATTAGGGGAGAGCAAAGTTGTCATGTTCTATGGTTGTCAGAAACTAAATCCCTTCTTGTCTATCCAGGGAGGTTAAACTCCTCCTTGTCTATTCGAGAAAGTTTCTAGTGAACTCTGAGCTAGCTGGCAAACACTAAACTTTAAGTCTAATATCGTCAGTAGAAGACCTAGTTAACCTCTGTCCTACGTCTATACTATTGAAGATATTATTCCAATGCGCAGAGCCTATTGGGATAATAGGAACTACAATACATGGCGCCCAACGGTTTGGATAGGCGATAAATCTAACGTAAGACATTAGAGTAACTCAGTCGTGCTTTTTCACACAGACCCCTTTTTCCCCATAATACTCCAAAGACGTCTGGAGTGGGTGAAAGGTTATATCCGCCAAACTTCGTAGGAGGAGACTCCTATGTATGGTTCTTGGTTTATTCAACGTTGAAGGATACAATGTTCCAAAATATTGTGCATCTAATCTTTGTTTCCATAGAAACCTGATCTGCAAATAAACAAAATCTTCTTGTCAGTAAAATGTCAGACAATGAAGTAGAAAGAGAGACAGCTAGAATAGCAGCTCAACTCCTAGCGGATGACAATAGTCTCCTACAGCAAGACCCGGATGCAATACTCATCCCGGTCAACATAAGAAAATCTATAACTTTAAAACTTATAGAAAATGGGCTGACACCGAGAGGTGGTACAGCCATATTCGTAATTGAGGCACACGAATATCGGCAGACAGAGGTATTCTATTCATGGATAAACTTTCCAGCAGCAAACGCTGTAACAAAGGACTTCCACTATTACAAAATAGAGGAACCTCCTAATGAGTACACTCCTTTCGAGGAGGTGGAAATACCACTCAAATACCAAGAGCACCTGCTCTGGTTTAATGGCGCCCTAAAACATAATAATCACATCACCAGGCTCGGTCCACTAGGTAGACCAGGAGCAACGTGGCCGGTCCTAGCCGGATACACACCACATCCAGACATTGAAGAAATGCCTGCACCAGATCTTTTAGCACAGCTAAAACAATTAATTAAAATACATAGACAATTAGTCCAATATGTAATGCGGACTTCAACAGTCCAACCATCGATTAAAATTCCACAGCTGAATTCCACAGCTGATCCCTCATCAGGGGAACACAAATAAAATTACACCACAGAACATACAGTCCTGTCTAGGTAAAGTACCCGCAAAACGGAAACAAATTCCATTCTGGTTAGCACAAAAAATCACTCAAATAGAGGCAGTGTTCCCTGATACCACCTCTGTTGAGAAACACAGAATTCTGACTGTCTGTCTTCCAATGGGAATCGCACCACATGTGGAGGACTGTGACACTTGGGGTACAGTCTTTGCTTCCATTTACACAAAAACACATGGTGTCCCATCCATGTCAGTAATACCAGATGTGCTAAAACGAATTCAAGATGAATACGGTCCAGAACCGGCTTTAACTCTTGGTATGAAACTACTAAAAGACTTCAAGCAGGTCTCGGCAATATTATTAGCCAATATAAAGGGAGAAGCAGCAAATGTGGCGATCCGCCAGAGGTTGAAAGAGACAAATATAGCAGATCAACCATTTGAAATTGCCAGAATCATAGAAAAATCCTATGAAGAACTAGGAAGAGATAGTTTGGGTGGAATACCTGTAAAACCCCAACTTATTGAAAGTCCTGAAAAGGTGTTTATTAAAAATAATCTAAACAATCAAAAGAAGAGCTGGGATGGAAAACAACAATCCACTCCCAAAGAAAAAAGATTCCAGTCCAGAGGAAGGTCTCCTCGGCGGAGAGAAAGATCTCCGGACCAAGGACGCAAGTCTACCCAAAGGGAGCCCTCTGTGAAAAAATACAACCTTAGAAATAGGGATAATATAAAAAAACCTGATAGATATCAAGATATTGATACACGTCCCTCTCAATCTTTTCAGACTTCCTCGCAGAAATCGGAAAGAAGAGGACGATCAGAACACAGGGAAGAGCACGTCAAGTCCAAAGACAAGGAACCTGCTCATCAAAATAAAAAATTACAGTTTCCAAAAAAGAAGGTAGCCAGTATTAAAGTAATCAACCATGCCGAGAATACTGAGGACACAGCTGAAAAACGGAGAATGGGCTCAGACAATGCTAGACAGCGCAGCAGAAGTGAGCATAGCTCGCAAGATCCTTATGAATCATCTGGAGACAGTGGACACGAATGAATACATTCAGGTGGAAACTGCAGATACCAGAGTTAGCAAACCTCATAAAATATTTGAAATAACATTGCGTATAGAGGGGGATAAGACTAGGAAAATAAGGGGTCTCTTTTGGGATAATCTCTCCAAGGGCTATGACATCCTTCTAGCTGAAAGAGACTGGCCACCAGGGTTTGTCAGGGAGTGCCCTCATGGCGAAGAAATAATTATGCCTGCCTTCTCAAATCATATTCCAATTCATAAAAAATATACACTTGCAAGAAAGTGGGCAGTAGCCCAAGCTCCTGCATTATATAAAAACCATGTGGGATGGGATGAGGACTCTCCTCCTCACAAAATCCAGTTAAAATCACAACCTACTGCACAGAGGCAGTACCCAATTAAGCAAGAAGCTAAAAAACGGGTAAAAGAGATCCTAGATCAACTTGAATACCAGGGGGTGATTGAAACTTGCACCTCACAAATGAATAATCCTTTGTTTCCTGTCTCCACACCAGATAATTCATATCGTCTTGTTTTGGACTACAGACACCTTAACTCATGTTGCAAAACCTTTGCAGTACAAAACTCGCATACTAATGAATAACATAGTGCGCAAAAAATACAAAACAACATTAGACATCTCTAATGGATTCTTCTGTCAAAATATAGCACCAGAGAGCAGATATTTGACCGCGTTCTCAATAAATGGCGCGCAAACAATTTCTGTCGTTTGCCCCAGGGGTTCAAGAACAGCCCAGGATTATTCTCAGCAAGAGTAACAGAGTTACTACAAATATATGATGATGAGGCATTATCTTATGTCGATGAAATCTATCTAACAGATGATGACTTGGATACTCACTTGAAGAGAGTGAACACCATAATACTTGGGTTCGCAGCAGAGGGTTACAAATTCAACTTTAAAAAGTCAAGAATTGCCCATCTAACTGTCCTGTTTTTAGGATATGAACTATCAAGTGAAGGCAAAAGCCTGGCTGACAATTTCCTAGAGAAATGCGCTGTAATCCAAGCACCTAGAACACTAAAAAACTTACAATCAATTCTAGGTTTCCTAAATTTCGGAAGAACTTACATTATAAATTATGCAGAGAGAGTTAAACCTCTCTATGATCTTATAAAACCAGATTTTAAAAGAATCAATTGGACTCAAAAACACACAGAAATTTTGAGATCTTTACAAACAGATATGTTAGTTAAAACAAAATTACAAACACGTGATAACACACGCAACCTTGTGATTCGAGTCATCCCAGGAAGATGCGGATTCACGTACCTAACCTTTAATGAGGGAGAGAAGGTACCAATTGCATACAAATCACACTTGTACACAGAAGCTGAAAAAAGGTTCAGCATTAAGGAAAACATTGTTCATGCGGTTCAAACAGCTGTAGCAAAAGAAAAATACCAAGCCGACGGTAGACAGGTTACAGTCAGAACAGCAGAATCAGCTTTTGAGGCATTAACAACACCATGTAATCTACCGACAACGGCACTGAATCCAGAATGGATACAATGGGTAAATTCTGTTGCTACAGACAAAGTAAAATACTATTTTGACCCAGAAATGAAAGAATTAAAATATCTAGAATATGAGAGAGAATACCCTCTGCCAATCGACATTCTGCCTTTACGACAGTACGCCTGTGTAATATATACAGACGGTCATGCTCAACCCTCAGTTTGGGGAGAGCTGGCTTACAACGCCACATGCGAAATTGTAAAAGACGTTTGGCGCGGAGGTAAATTGAGACCTCTATTTACAAAAACACACTCAGTGGAAAATAATTCAGAACAACAAACTGAAATAATAGCGTTAAAAATGGCGCTAGATAATGCCGATCGCGAATTCCCGACACTTATAGTGTGCGATTCGTATTACTGCGTCAAATCATACAATTACGATTTACAGAAATGGATTCAGAACGGTTACAAAGATGACACAGGTGCCACAATAAAGCAAAAAGCGCTTTGGGAACAAGTAGTTCTTTTACAGAAAGAACTACCAAAAACTCACGTGATACATTCACTGAGTCATCAGCGTGATGGCGTTCACGTTGCAGGGAATTCATTGGCTGAGACAGCCACAGCGGTAGCAACTGAATCGGCTTCCGTAGCTACAAAGAAGCGTGCAGTAAAATACATTGACGGTGAAACTGTGCTGGCAGTAAAAACGTCATCAAAAGGCGACTGCTCAGCGCTACCGATCAATTACCCACTCAATTATACATACATATTCGATGCAAACTCAGTCCCTTTTGCTCGAATCCCTGGAGTGGGGGATAGAGTAATTCCAAACACGGACAAGAGAGTCATGTTAATAGTAGACGCACATATTGGCGAGGGTCTAAGACATCGCACAATTAAAGATTCTCTAGCAGAATTACAAACAACATACTGGTGGCCAGGAATGAGTCTGGACCAACACCTATTCGCGAGGAACTGTCCAAACTGCAACAGAGATCGCAGTGGGGAACGAAACGGTATATTCCCACGGCTTTTCGCTCAATAAGGAATAGGCTACCAACATAAACACACCCAGTATGAATAATGCGTCATATTAACATGTAGAGACTATTTTCACTTATAATGTAGACCCCAACTTTCGGCTGACGTCGGAACTGTTATACAAAGATTTGCGAGTCTATAATGGCATATACGATAGAAGCATGTTACGTTCTGACCAAAATCTTTCCTTTAGCTCTAAAACAGCTTATGGGGGGTGCCTGGCCAGAATGAACATTGCATTGCGGGACTCTTCTCACTTCCTTCCTGAGGGAAACGGGATGGTGTAAAGAAAAAACCAAGGCATAAAGCAATCTATAACAGCAAAGGTATTAGGTTCAGGAGCTGGGTGGGTCAAACATTTAATAAGTGTCCAACGTAGTCTAAATAACCTGCCAAGAAATTCTCTGAAAGGACTCAGTCCGTACAAACTATTGTTCGGGACTAGAATGTTGATCCAGGACCTTGATAGTCAGACTTCAGTGGTTAAAGATAAATGCTTTGATATCAAAGATCGTTTGGCTATTTTACAGGACTTAAATGAAACAAGAAAAGACCTGAGCAACATAAAGTTGAAACAGCAGCCAACAACCACTGAAGAAAAACCACCTGTCCCAGCAAGGCCTGTCTGGATTCCAAAAGTCGGGGATCTGGTCAGAGAGAAGATCGCGGTAAAGAAGGAATTTGGGCCTTCTTACAGAAAAGCAGTTCCTGTCTTGTCTATCAACGGGACAAGATCAGTAGTACTACCGCCCCTTGCTGGTAAAAAGGAGAACCAAGTCATATCCATCGACCTGGTTAAACCACAATCATGTGGCCGATAACAAATAGTAGGCCAAGTGGACTCCCAAGAAGTAGCAGAACACCAAAGTTTGCTACATCCACAGAGGTTCAAACTGAAAGACTGATCACATTTGAAAAATCTACAGTGAAACAACAAGGACTATGCAACAAAGCAATGGAACTTAAACCTCTTAAACCCCAAATCAAAGCTTTTCATCAAGAAACACCGACCTACGATGATGTAACTACAGACTTTTCTAATGAAACAAAGCAAAATCCAAAAGCAAAAAGTAATCCAGAAGCAATTGGAACAATTGACAGAACGGCATCCGGCTACTTCATCAACTTCGATGATTTTTCTGAAGATCCGAGTGAACCAGAAGTACAGCCATCAACAAAAACTTTTAAAGACAAAGCAAAGGAACTTTTTAATCAACTAAAGGGAACCTAACTGACTTCTCCATGGATTGAAATTTGGGTGACATTAGGTGCATTTGTCCTCATACTTTGGCTCATCATGGTACTATGCTTGGGACATTTCATTGAGGGAAAATATGCTAAAATGGACACAGCAAGCCAGAAAATCAACTTGGTCCTTAAACCACACACATCTTCACATGTCGAGAAAAGAGAACTTTCTTCAGTGAACTTCACAGCCAATCCTATACCAGGCGGTGTAGCATGGGACAATACTGATTATGAAATCTATGGCCCGGTTGAAATCCTGAAGTATCCACATCAATTTAAGATCTTGTTAAGTGACTTTGTAAAACCAAGCACATTTGCTGATGATTGGGACTTTGAAAGTATTAATGATATGATGTCTGACCTAGTAATGTCTGCTAAATTTACAGAACATGATTATTTGCAGGGTTCGTCTAATTATGATCAAATGTTCTGCTACAACCACTATGGTAACCATTATCTCCATAAATCTGCACAACCTAGAAATGTTTTAAATTATAACCAATGGGAACATTGTGCTACTCCTCCAAAGGGTAGTTCTAAAACATTTTATGATAAATATTCATATTTTTCAGGGTTTAACACAAGTAATGCAGAAACATTTTATTTCAAATTGTCGAATAAGACAGGTATGAAGACCATGCTTACAAACACGAAATTGATATATTCAGATTCATTTTTTGAGCAAATGAATACATTTGGTTTTGATTTCTGGAACAATAACATTGAAACAAAAACTGTTTGGGGTACAAAAGATTGGCAAGTACAAGGTATAGAATCATTGTTCAGAGCCTGCATGATCCCAGAACAAATTATATTTTTGAATGACACTATTCAACAAACTACCTGTCTTGGCTTAGCCAAAATCAAAGACTTAAACAAACCGTCTATTCCAAAGCCAACAACGAACAGTAATAGCTCTATAGATGTTGAGATAGACGTGAACCATATTTTAAACCAAAACAGAACACATCCTGATTGGAAACAATGGTTGATATGGCCAACAGACACAAATAACTGTCAAGACAGATTCCTGAACAAAATACGGGGGTTCAAATTGACCAGGCCAGACCCTAGATATTCCCAAAGACAACATCCAGGGATAGTAACTACTTACAGTGTGGGCAAGCTCTGCCTTCAATGGCTACAAACATCCACACTGGCAGAAATTAAGCAACACCTAACTTTACTTCAAGAGGGTGCTGACTTGCGTGATTTCATTATGGGACCACGCAAACAGCGTCAAAAACGTTTCATAGCGGCCTCTATATATGCAGCTTACAATGAAGCTTGGAAAGAAACTCAAATTGAGACAGCAGAAAAACTACGGGAAATTGACCGTATTAATTTGGAAAAATCACTTTCTGTTGTGGACAATGGGTTAATGACTCTGTCCTCCAGAATATATTCACTGGACAGTATTGTGTCTTCAGCAATCGATATAATATCGCAAGACTTACTGATGTTACAACACGGTCAGTCCCAATTGCGTTCTATTGTACAACTTGGCTGGACGTTACAAAATCTGCGTTCAGGCTATGTGCCTTGGCGTTTAATCAACACAACGTCACTATTTAATATCTTTAACCTTACTGATAAACAAATCAGTTTGGCACAGAAGGGTGCTGACTATACAATTCTGAGCATTGAAAAACTTGAGAGATTACCATTGACAATGTCAGAACGACCTGTCATTGAATGGATAATACATGGGATAATTAATATCCCGATAACAACTTTCCAGTTTCAATACTGCCAAAAATATATACAGGCAGGCCAGTATGAAAGGTTGGGTAAAGGGTACATTAAGTCAACATGGAACTTGCCCTATACACACACATGTGTTAGTAATAAAGGCCAGAATGTGTTTCTTAGTGGCAATAATTGTGCAAGGTCACTAAGCGGTACACTTCTGTGTCAGGGTATTAGTTTGCATGGAGCCTGTGAAGGGACTACAAATAACCTTTCATGTCACCAGCTAGGCACACCTGCAACACAAATAGAACCATTCTTTAGGAGACTCTCGAACGGGAGTTACATTCTAATTGTAGATCGCAGATGTTGCAGTCTGCTGCCCGGAAAACCTTATCTCATAACCGTGACTATGAAGGTCATGTGCTGTGAACGAGTATTGTTCCCAAACGATGCTCGAGACAGGGAGGCAAGGTTATGGCCCAGTTTGAACATTTCTTCTATTCGAATTGATACTTTAAGCAGAATGAAGACTGTGCTCCTACAGACGCCAACCCGGTTAACGTCATCAAAAGAAACGTATGATCTCCAAGTTGCAAGGACAACTGCAGAGATTCATTCACTGTTATCAACCAATTCCCCCATACATTTCGCAGAAATACTGAGCGAAATCTTAAATATTTCTGATACAAGTGGAATTTTGAGTGTATTTAAGACAGTGTTTTCGGGAGCTTTAACCCCATTCAAAGCCATCCTGGGTATTTTTCCTGATTTTGTCCATTCCATCTTTGGCGGACTTCCTCTCCTTTTGGGACTAGTGGCAGGCATCCTATTTTTGATCCTGTTACTTCGCTATGGCAAACCACGTCACAGACAAGACACCAGCGACAATGGAAGAAACGATCCTAGCCATACGCTACAGGGACCGCATAACTAAAGTCCTTGGAATAGCCCGGCTTAGAGACCTGAACATGACTTGGTTTCTTTCATTTAGACCGATGTGGCAACGTTGTGTTATGCCTGTATTAAGGTGCTTGCTATGCGGCGAAGAATGCGTGTTGGACACCTGTCTGACACTACAATCGGATGTGCCAATGGACGCAGAGACTTTGTTGGGTCCGGTAACGGCTCATGCATTGTACTGTCCCCAGCGGCTACCAATCCTGATGACGGCATTCGTGGAGACTTCACCACTACGATTGAAGAGTAGTGAAGTACAAGATGAAAGCAGCATCGATCAGGTACGACCTTCTGTCAGCTATGCTGATCGAAACATCAATGAAGGCAATCATGCTCATGAATGCATGTTAATACATTTTTCCGAGTTAGTGGAACTTTCGCAAGAAGCAGTTGACAGTTTTTTCGAAAGTCTCAACAATATGATGTTTTCACCAGAGCAGAAAGAATGACTTTGAGCAAACTAGCACACGGCGTTCCCTACACCATGAATTTGGCCTTCAACTTTGAAAATAAAGCAATAAGAAATTTTCTCACCAGTTTTTACGGAGAGCGGGACATTTTTTTTTTTTCCTTTCCATTTCCAAAAATATTTACGATTTTTTGGGACACTTATCTTCTGCTTAAAGTAAAACTATTCTTAGAGAACAGAATTTCTATTTTTAGCTACTCTAGAGACATTAGCTACCCTCTAGCATGTTCACAAGTATTTATGATTTTGTGATGAGATGTTCTCGAATTTTTTCTTCTGTATTAAGAGCCATTTCATGTGTAATTTCCGCATTTCGTTCATGCTGATTTCAAAATATGCGTATTAGATTTTGCATTATTATACTGCTTGAAGTGCATATAGTAACTATACTCATCTTTTCGTGTATTTCGCATTTCCAATTTTCAAAATGCATTTGATTGTATTTTGGGGTGGTTCGGTATACACATGCACTACTAGTTTTGTTTACTATGCCTAGATTTGTAAATATGGACATAGATTACGTGGAGTGGGTGTGATGTATTTACTATGGGTACTGTATCGATCCCCCTATTTCTGACCCTTGTCTGGTTAATAATTAACTAGCAGCCATTCAACTGCACAAAAACCCGTTATCTGATTAGCCATACAACGGCACAGAAGCCCGTTATCTGATTAGGTCATAGCGCATGCCATCTCATTAGGCAAGCACTATTTCTCCAGCCCCCTAATAGGCATACGGAGTTCTCAAAACAAATCAAACCTACAGCGACCTGGGAAATCCCCGCAGCCATTGTTTTGATTTAGCCGAGAACTTCAGTAAAGAATGTGCGAACGACCAGTTCTTATGACATCCTTATTGACGTATTTATGTCCATCCTTACGTCAATCTCGGCACCTTTCAGGTATAAATAATACCGACATTGCCTTAAGCAAACACACGAGGTGGTGACAAGATTGGAGCAGCGAGACTTGGCGAGGAGCCCAGCTGACAGCGAAGCCCACAGACGCTGCCCCTCCTTTCTGACGCGCTGAGAAAGAGACGCTGCCTTTTCTCCTGCCGAGAAATCCAGCTCCGGCGCTTCCAGCCGCCCTTGCAGGCAGCTGGGATATCAAGCCCTGAGATACAGATACCAGCCCTCCAGCCTTCTAAATCCCAGGTACTGAACTGAATAACCCCTTGCAGAGAATTCTTGAAGCAGACCCTTGGCAAAGCAAACTTAACTTAAACTGCTACTTATCTACTCCCGCCCACGTATTAGGCTTAGGTCAGGTACATTGGGGTAGGCGTAGTTAGAAGCACCAGTTGAGTACGATTAGTCAATGTATATATGTATGTATCTATTTGATCAGTTTTAAGTATCATATGGCTAAGAAACCATATCAATGCTTTTACAGTATTATTTTATAATTCTGTTTTTACTGTATGCACTCTACTTAACAATAAGTATTGCAATAATAGCGATTCATTTCTCTCGTATGAGAAAAGAGACTGATCAATAAATAACATCTTTTATTGAACACGCCCGTCTCTTCCTTTTCTCTACAATCTGGTGAAACTAAGAATGCACTGAACTGACTGAGTAAAATAAGCTGTCTTTTGTTTTCACACGACTCTAGAGATACACTCTTGATTAGGGGAGAGCAAAGTTGTCATGTTCTATGGTTGTCAGAAACTAAATCCCTTCTTGTCTATCCAGGGTGGTTAAACTCCTCCTTGTCTATTCGAGAAAGTTTCTAGTGAACTCTGAGCTAGCTGGCAAACACTAAACTTTAAGTCTAATATCGTCAGTAGAAGACCTAGTTAACCTCTGTCCTACGTCTATACTATTGAAGATATTATTCCAATGCGCAGAGCCTATTGGGATAATAGGAACTACACTACAATGGTAGTGGTGGACGTGGTGGACATGGTGGTGGATGTGATGGTGGTGGACGTGGTGGACGTGGTGTTGGTGGTGGACGTGGTGGTGGTGGATGTGGTGTTAGTGGACATGGTGGTGGGTGACGCGGTGGTGGTGGACGTGGTGGTGGTGGATGTGGTGGTGGTGGTGGATGTGGTGGTGGTGGATGATGTGGTGGACATAATGGAGGTGGCGGATGTGGTGGTGGACGTGGTACAGCGAGACCTATTGGCAATGCCAATGCTTGACGTGGTGGTGGTGGACAGTAGTGGTGGACGTGGTGGACATGGTGGTGGATGTGATGGTGGTGGACATGGTGTTGGTGGTGGACGTGGTGGTGGTGGATGTGGTGTTGGTGGACATGGTGGTGGTGGACGAGGTGGTGGTGGACGTGGTGGTGGTGGACGTGGTGGTGGTGGATGAGGTAGTGGTGGATGACGTGGTGGACATGATGGTGGTGGTGGACATGGTGGTGGACGTGGTGGTGGTGGTGGATGTGGTGGTGGAGATCATAGTGGTGGTGGTGGACGTGGTGGTGGTGGACATGGTGGTGGTGGACGTGGTGAGTGGACATGGGGGTGGTTGTGGATGTGGTGGTGGTGGACGTGGTGGACGTGGTAGTGGTGGACGTGGTGGTGGTAGTGGTTGTGGTGGACATGGTGGTGGACGTGGTGGTGGTGGATGTGGTGGTGGTCATGGACATGGTGTTGGTGGTGGACGTGGTGGTGGTGGACGTGGTGTTGGAGGTGGATGTGGTGATGGTGGTGGTGGATGTACTGGTGGTGGTGGATATGGTGGTGGTAGATATGGTGGTGGTGGACGTGGTGGTGGTGGATGTGGTGGACGTGGTGGTGGTGGAGGACGTGGTGGACATGGTGTACGTGGTGGTGGTGGTGGACGTGGTGGTGGTGGATGTGGTGGATGTGGTGGTAGGGATCATAGTGGTGGTGATGGTGGATGTGGTGGTGGACATGGTGGTGGTGGACGTGATGAGTGGACATAGGGGTGGTTGTGGACGTGGTGGTGGTGGACATGGTGGTGGAGGACGTGGTGGTGGATGTGGTGGTGGTGGACGTGGTAGTGGTGGACGTGGAGGTGGACCTGGTGGTGGTGGATGTGGTGATGGTGGACGTGGTGTTGGTGGTTGACGTGGTGGTGGATGTGGTGTGGACGTGGTGGATGTGGTGGTGGTGGACGTGGTGGTGGTGGACATGGTCTTGGTGGACGTGGTGGTGGTGGTGGTTAACGTGGTGGTGGACGTGGTGGTGGACGTGGTGGTGGTGGACATGGTCTTGGTGGACGTGGTGGTGGTTTGGTGGACGTGGTGGTGGACGTGGTGGTGGTGGATGTTGTGGTTGTGGTTGATGTGGTGGTGGTGGACATGGTGAATGTGGTGGTGGTGGACGTGGTGGTGGTGGACATGGTCGTGGTGGTGGTGGTGGTGGTGGACGTGCTGGTGGATGTGGTGGTGGTGGATGTGGTGGTTGTGGTGGATGTGGTGGTGGTGGACGTGGTGGATGTGGTGGTGGTGGACGTGGTGGTGGTGGACATGGTCTTGGTGGACGTGGTGGTGGATGTGGTGGACGTGGTGGTGGATGTGGTGGACATAGTAGCCCCTATTCCCGTCTTCTCGCACCCAATGCATCCTTAATTGTCCAATGTACAGCCGGGGTTGACACTCCTATTACCCCTGCCCTCCAGTGACACTTTACATGTCACGGTTGGTGGTGGTGGACGTGGTGGTGGTGGTGGTGGTGGACGTGGTGGTGGTGGTTGTGGTGGATGTGGTGGATGTGGTGTTGGTGGATGTGGTGGATGTGGTGGTGGTGGGTGTGGTGGTGGTGGACATGGTGTTAGTGGACGTGGTGGTGGTGGTGGACATGGTGGTGGTGGTGGATGTGGTGGTGGTGGATGTACTGGTGGTGGTGGATATGGGGGTGGTGGACGTGGTGGTGGTGGTGGATGTGGTGGTGGTGGACATGGTGGTGGTGGACATGGTGGACGTGGTGGTGGTGGACGTGGTGGTGGATGTGGTGGACGTGGTGGTGGAGATCATAGTGGTGGTGGTGGACGTGGTGGTGATGGTGGACGTGGTGGTGGACGTGGTGGTGGTGGATGTGGTGGTGGTGGACGTGGTGTTGGTGGACATGGTGGTGGTGGACGTGGTGGTGGTGGACATGGTGGACGTGGTGGTGGACGTGGTGGTGGTGGATGTGGTGGTGGTGGATGACGTGGTGGACATGTTGGTGGTGGGGGATGTGGTGGTGGACATGGACGTGGTGGTGGTGGATGTGGTGGACATCGTAGACCCTATTCCCGTCTTTTCGCACCCAATGCATCCTTAATTGTCCAATGTACAGCCAGGGTTGACACTCCTATTACCCCTGCCCTTCAGTGACACTTTACCTGTCACCTTTGGTGATGGTGGACGTGGTGGTGGTGGATGTTGTGGTTGTGGTGGATGTGGTGGTGGTGGACGTGGTGGATGTGGTGGTGGTGGACGTGGTGGTGGTGGACATGGTCTTGGTGGACGTGGTGGTGGTGGTGGATGTGGTGGACGTGGTGGTGGATGTGGTGGACATAGTAGCCCCTATTCCCGTCTTCTCGCACCCAATGCATCCTTAATTGTCCAATGTACAGCCAGGGTTGACACTCCTATTACCCCTGCCCTCCAGTGACACTTTACCTGTCATGGTTGGTGGTGGTGGACGTGGTGGTGGTGGTTGTGGTGGTTGTGGTGGATGTGGTGTTGGTGGATGTGGTGGATGTGGTGGTGGTGGGTGTGGTGGTGGTGGACATGGTGTTAGTGCACGTGGTGGTGGTGGTGGACGTGGTGGTGGTGGATGCACTGGTGGTGGTGGATATGGTGGTGGTGGACGTCGTGGTGGATGTGGTGGTGGTGGACGTGGTGGTGGTGGACGTGGTGGTGGTGGACATGGTGGAAGTGGTCGTGGTGGTGGACGTGGTGGTCGATGTGGTGGTGGTGGTGGATGTGGTGGACGTGTTGGTGGAGATCATAGTGGTGGAGGTGGAGATCATAGTGGTGGTGGTGGACGTGGTGGTGGTGGACGTGGTAGTGGTGGACATGGTGGTGGTGGACGTGGTGGTGATGGTGGACGTGGTGGTGGACGTGGTGGTGGTGGATGTGGTGGTGGTGGACATGGTGGTGGTGGACGTGGTGTTGGTGGACATGGTGGTGGTGGATGTGGTGGTGGTGGACATGGTGGACGTGGTGGTGGACGTGGTGGTGGTGGTGGTGGTGGACGTGGTGGATGTGGTGATGGTGGATGACGTGGTGGACATGGTGGTGGTGGATGTGGTGGTGGACATGGACGTGGTGGTGGTGGATGTGGTGGACATAGTAGCCCCTATTCCCGTCTTCTCGCACCCAATGCATCCTTAATTGTCTAATGTACAGCCGGGGTTGACACTCCTATTACCCCTGCCCTCCAGTGACACTTTACCTGTCACCTTTGGTGGTGGTGGTGGTGGATGTGGTGGTGGTGGATGTGGTGGTTGCGGTGGATGTGGTGGTGGTGCACGTGGTGGTGGTGGACATGGTCTTGGTGGATGTGGTGGTGGTGGACATGGTGGTGGACGTGGTGGTGGACATGGTGGTGGTGGATGTACTGGTGGTGGTGGATTTGGTGGTGGTGGACGTGGTGGTGGTGGTGGTGGATGGTGGTGGTGGTGGATGTGAAGGTGGACGCGGTGGTGGACGTGGTGGTGGTGGACGTGGTGGTGGTGAATGTGGTGGTGCTGGTGGATGTGGTGGACGTGGTGGTGGAGATCATAGTGGTGGTGGTGGTGTTGGACGTGGTGGTGGTGGACATGGTGGTGGACGTGGCGAGTGGACATGGGGGTGGTTGTGAACGTGGTGGACGTGGTGGTGGTGGACGTGGTGGTGGTGGACGTGGTGGTGGAGGTGGTGGTGGTGGATGTGGTGGTGGTGGATGTGGTGGTGGACGTGGTGTTGGTGGTGGACGTGGTGGTGGTGGACGTGGTGTTGGTGGACATGGTGGTGGTGGACGTGGTGGTGTTGGTGGTGGTGGATGTGGTGGTGGACATGGTGGACATGGTGGTGGACGTGGTGGTGGTGGATGTGGAGGTGGTGGTGGTGGATGTGGTGGATGACGTGGTGGACATGGTGGTGGATGTGGTGGTGGACGTGGTGGACGTGGTGGTGGTGGATGTGGTGGACATAGTGGTGGACATGGTGGTGGTGGTGATGGATGTGGTGGTGGTGGTGGACATGGTGGTGGTGGACGTGGTGGATGTGGTGGTGGTGGATGTGGTGGACATAGTGGTGGACATGGTGGTGGTGGTGATGGATGTGGTGGTGGTGGTGGACATGGTGGTGGTGGTGGACGTGTTGGTGGTGGACGTGGTGGTGGTGGTGGACATGGTGGTGGTGGACGTGGTGGTGGTGGACGTGGTGGACATAGTGGTGGTGGATGTGGTGGTGGTGGTGGACGTGGAGGTGGTGGACGTGTTGGTGGTGGTGGACATGGTGGTGGTGGATGACTATTGGGTAGGAGGGTGCTGGCAGAATGCGGATGGAGAAGAGGATCTCAAGAGGGCACATGGGAGAGCAGAAAGAGGCCACATATTAGATACAATAAAATTTAAAGCGCATTGAAGGGCAATGCTCCTTTAATAAAAAAAAACCATCGTGCCTGCAGTGAGAGTGGCTCACAAAGAAAATAAACACGTTGCCTCCGGTGTTCAGTCCGTTTAAGCTCCTTTAATATAGACGCCCAGTTTGTTCAGGTGTGTGTGCGCTCAGTGAAATCTTGTGTACTGACTTGTCTTGTGAAACCTGGCTGTATTTCTCAGCTCCCCGCGTGTGCCAGCCAGCAGCCTGAATTAACTTAACTTACACCACTTGGAGTCAATGTCAATGTCATCTGTCACAAGACAAGACGTGAAATGCATGCAGTCACAAAATTCGGAATCTAGTAGATTTTTTAGAAGAGTAGAGTCCCAACAGAATTAAACTGAAGTGTGTTCAAGTTATGAACCTTCTGTCAGTAATTAAATAAAAGATTTGGTGAAACAACAGCGAAACCTTTCTGACATGTTTCTGATGTGGAAACATTAATAGACTATACAATGCAAACCAAGGTCGGTTTCAGAAGCAGACATGAGCATTGAAAAAACAGCTCTGTTTTAGAATTGCTTTTGTTCTGCTTATCTGCATGAGAGAGAGGGGAAGCAGGAGATGAGCCCAAGAGTGGTGCGTGCGCAGTCTGCTCATTTTCAAGCACTGCACTCGGGCGTGTGGCGCGCCCCTGCTCGCTCCCGCAACGTGGATGCCGCCACAAGCATGAGTGTGGGCTTGAAAATGAGCAGAGCGACGGCTACAGGCCCTCCTATGCTGCGCATGCGTGCTGCGTAGGCGAGACCGAAAAATGGAGCACACTTTGCTGAAATGCAACTTAGTGTCAGCTTAGTGGTTAGTAAAAATGGTTTTAAATGCAAGTTGTGCATGCTTGCAGGTGGGAGTGAGTTTATGTGAGAAAGTGTATGTATGTCTGTATGTGGAAGAATGTGTATGTCAGTGAAAGTGAGTTAGTGTCAGTGACAGGTAGTGAGTTTGTGTGAGATTAAGGGCATCATTACAAGTGTGCCGGTCTTCCTGTAGCATCGCCGCGGTCTCAGAAAGACCACTAAGCCCGCGGTAAAACTGCCCGTCGGATTACAATTGGAATCCAGGGATGGAGGTGCAGTGGCAGCGGTGTCACGGCGACGGGAATGTTTGGCTCATAAGAGAGCCTAAAAAGCATACCGCTGCGTGATCGTGCCTCCAGCATGACCATGCACTTTTGGGTCGGGGCATATCATGTGCATCGCACCGCCACAACTACTGCCTTCTTTCTCCACCACCACGGGATCCCGGTCAGACCCCCATACATGGGTAAGTACTCGTAATTAGGTCCTAAGGGTCTGTAAGTATGTGAGAATGAGTGAGCAAGATTAAGAGTGAATGCAAGTGAGTGAGAATGAATAGGAATGAGTGTAAGGAGATGTAAGAGTGTGAGTGAGAATTAATGAGTGAGAGTGAGTGTGTCAAAGAATGAGTATGAGTGAGTAAATGTAAGTGTGAGTGAGAATGTGATGTGATGCCTGAGAGTTTGTGATTGATCCTTGTGTACTGGTTGGGTGCTGACGGTAATTAATGCCTTACAGAGACACCCAGTGCAAAATACCGGCGCCGGCAAACTTGAGGCAATTCTTAGCATGACAGACACCAGTGACAAAATAATGATACTGGTATACTAAAGGTACCTCATGACAAATAGGGCAACTGTGGAAAAAACTGGCATACTTGTGTAAATTCTTGGCAGGTGGACACCAGTGGCAAAATGTGAGAACACTTGAGGTCATTCTTGGCATAAGGGAGGATGGCAAACGTAACAAAGTGGTGGCCCCGACATACTGAGGTCATTTTTGACATAGGCATCACCTGTGGTATATGGATGGCATAAAATATGCCAGTGCCAGAATTTTGTGTCATTGTTTTTTATATAAGGTGGCACCAATAGCATATGGTAGCATCCATGACATAATGCTGGCGCTGGCACAATGGAGGTAATTTATGACATATTGAAGCACCCAAAGCACAATTTGAAAAACTTGGCTTGCTAGCTTCACTCTCTCACTACAAATCAGGGCAAGTATTATGCCCCAGAACTTTCAAAGATCAAGTGAGTACCTTAGTATAGGTGGTATCTAAAATATACTTTTTTCTGTATTATGGTGTTATACTAACCATACCGTTATTATGGAACTTCAGTGATGTAAACTGTTGTGAAGTTCAGGTCATGTGACATGCCTTTCTGGAAAAAAATATGGTGAAGGGTCATATAATGTCACTTTCTGTGATGTCATTATGGTCAAAGGGTATATGATGTCACTCCCACTACCCCAGGCCTTTTGGTGATTCAATGCCCATCGTTCATACATGATGCATATCATTTCCCTTATACTGCTCAACACTCTCACACACACATTAAGACACATTTGCTACAGGTCTTGTCCATGACCCAGTACTGTAACAGTCCACAGCAATAAACCACCCACTACCAAATGACCAGGCATATAATAACTGAAGAGATCTGCCACATGCCACTGGCCAAAGAAGGACTTTAATTTGTTCCTCCTGTCTCGAGTTTGCAGATTGATTTCTGTTATGACGTATTTTGATTGTATGGCAAAAATCTAATAAATAAAATACATTAAAAAATTCCACCTGTGCATGCCCCGAGGAGCTACATATTACAACTGCTTCTTGATATATCACAATGACAATCACATATTAAATAAGTCCATCCCAACAGATCTCTCCACCATTTCTCCCCCAACCTATGTCAGCTCAGGACCAGAAACTTTAAATAAAATATCTCAGACTGGACAACCCAATGCAGTAACTAGCTAAGTAGACTATGATCATAAGAAATACAACCGAGGGACCTGCATATCTGTACAAACCTGCCAGCTTCTGAAACCCTAAACTGTGCACCTCTCTTAGACAGTTCTTCATGCATCACTTTGCTAAGCACTGCATTCCATAACATGATAACTTCACCTTGGTGGCCATTGTTCACGAAATGGAAACCATTTCCACATAGGATCAAAACAAAGGCAACACATATTCAATCACACAGCCCACACAGTGTAGCACAAGTGCTTCACCACCCCACATAGGGGTAGTAAGCGCTATACAAATGTTGCAATACAATATCTTCCCCAGTCCCCTAAAGTAACCGTTGGCACTCTAAAGTTACATTTCTGTGGTCACTGAGGGAGAACAGTAGCTAGGCAGTTCCTTGACTAATAAAATAAAAGACAAGTGGATGTAATGTAGCTGGTTATCACTGCTAGGTGAGGGCAGCACACTTGGGATACCCCACAGCACAGGCAACTACACATCTGCTCTGCCCATATCCATTCTACACCACAGGTTGTGCCCCTCCCCGTTTATGCTAGGGGGAGGGATCAGTTGAACGTGATGCCTTCTGCGAACAGGCACTGGCAAAGCCAATAGGTCTCTGCAAAGCATGATCTATACAGCAGATTGTATAGATCATAGCTCAATGGGCATCTACCCCAAAGGGTAGTTTCCCAAGCAGACCAAGAGAGTCGTCTCAACGTCACTTGTTTGTTGAGCAAAGCCTTACATGTGGCTTCCTCTGATCCAGCCCTGCATGGCAAGCAACGATGGGTAAGGGAGTGCTTGGGCGATAGGGAAAGTAATGACAACGGGAGGAGAGGCAAGTTACAACTCGCCATGGGGAGAGAGGAGGAATTGGCAGAGCGACTCGATTCACAGTGAAACTGGGCCCTGAAGTCCTCTTATCCAGCTTTTAGTGAAAAAAAAACTGTTGAAATTAATACGAAGGCCTTAAATGAATAGTATGTTTTAATAGTTTTTGCAATTTGATAAGGCAAAGTCTTGACAAATGTCAGTCTACTGATGGTACATGTCAGCCAACATGGCAATAGGAGTGAGGCAAAACAGAAAACGGGTGGGAGGTAAGAAACAAACACAACAATGGAGGCAAAACACCTACCGACAGACAGGGAAGTCATATTTTACAGAGCCAACTACAAACGATGCACTCTGTAGAGTTCATCGGTAAAAAGATAAAATTGGCTCCAAAAAATGCGAGCAGTCTAAGGACACAAGTACTTGGGCCATGCTCCAGGGGAGGACCACACAGAAGAAGAGGAAGTGGCGACTGCAGCGCTGACCAAGGTGATGGCAGAATGATGCTATCCAATTGTAAGTAATGGGTGGCCCCCAAGCCCACTGTATAGCAGTGGCGGTTTCTTGGGGTGGGCGTAGGGGCTACGCCCTCCTAATTAAGTGCAACATGGAAGGTAAATGCAAAGAGCAATTGCATTCCTATTGGCATTATTTTACTCGCACTGCACTGCCTGGCCTCCATCTTCCCAGTCCGTTCTTTAAAGTTAATGCCAGGCAGTCAGGCAGTTTCTTCAATTGGATACATGCGCTACAGTGAACAATAAGCAGTGTATGAGTGGACAGGCACTACTGCGGGGATCCTCTAGGACCACCCACTAATGACGCAATAAGCATCACATTCTGAAGCAGCCCAGGCGTTTAGAGTAGCAGCCCTGTACACCTGGGGCTGCTTGTCAGTTATTTAGAGCTGCCTCTCGCCACCCCTCCCTTTCCAAGTTGTCACAGGGTGACGAGTTGCAAATGGGATGGGTTGCAGCTTTTGGAAGACGGCCTGACGTCACAGAGTCATGTGACTGAACTCATGGCTCTGTGAGGCCGGGTCACGTGCTGAGGACTACAAGAACGGATAGCCTGGCCTCGTGGAAACAGAGCAACATGGACTGTTTAGTATACAGTGATTCCATCTGCGACATTACCGCACTACAGGACTACTAACTGGGGTAAGTAGTCTTGACTTTATTGTATCTCGATTATGGTTGTGTTCACTTTCCCTCCCTTTCCCCCTTTACTCTCTCCCTTCTCCTTCCATTCCCGCCACTGCCCTTGTCCGTTCGCCCTCTTCTTTTTCCACTATTTGCTCTCTCTGTCTTTCGCTCTAGTAGCAGCAGCAGCATTGTAACTAACTTCTGTTCGGGCCTAGTAAATAATCCTCTTAAGTGTCATGGGAAGATATATCCCAAAATGTACTTGTGCATTCATTTTTTGCTAAAAACCAATGGGATCTGCTAAGCGCTTTTCGTGTGCACGTTTTAGAAAGTTTGGTATAACTTTTAAAACATAGCGATCCAAAACGTTTGCAGCACTTAAACACAATTGCCGAGTATAACCAGATGTATCCCAGGGAGCAGAACCGTGATGCACAGCTCAGAGGTAGAGTGCATGTGCAGTTAAAAACACGAGACAGCAGTCTTTTGTTTGGAGCAATTTAGGCATTTGCAGAATAATAATACTAAATTCGTCCTGGCCGAAAATGCTTATTAAAGTAATTAATCACAAAATACGTTCTGTGTCTACAAAATTTCTAGACATAGAATACATATTTTCTGAGATGTAAGTTATTCTGCACGGACGTATGTTTGATGTCTAGAAAGCAAGTTTCCAATTTAATTGGACAACTTGCTTTTTAGACACAGAAGTATGTGCTAGATCAGAAACATTGGTCTTCTTTGCTTCTGATAATGTGATCTACACTGTGCGCTGTACTGAAAGGCCAAGAACTGGATGACATTGTAGTCAACAGCTTTTTGACCCACTGACAATCATACATATTAGGTTTTTGTGCAACTGGTATTCTGAACTCATGTTTGAAAGTGCTTTCATGCATGATAGTGAAGAAAATGGAGTTGTGGTGAAATAAAATATTTGCCTTAGATCACACAATTTAAGTGGGGAAGCTGTGATTTATCCGGATTTTTTGTTTTCACTTTGTACAAACCAGCACTAAATAGGTATCTATTGATCTTTCAATATGTTAAGGCTTTATTTCGAACCTCTTTGTACAGTGTTTTTTATAGCTCAAACTCCACCCAAATGCATTGAAACACTTTACATGAGCACCAACTACATTAAACAAGGTCACATTTATTTTTTATAGGCACATGGGAGAGAGAGTAAGTGACTTGCCAGAATCACAGGATATTTAGCCAAAGCCAAGAAGTGAACCTGGTTCCCAAGTTCCAAAATCGGCAGCTTTGACCTTAACGCAACATTGTGTCACAGAAATAGTGCTGAAAGTTGCACCAAAATATACCCATTTAAAAAAAAGTTCCTATGGGGGGCGAACCCCTCATAAACATCAGGCTCACTCGCTTCGCTCGCACTATGAATCATCTGTTGCTCTTATGCCACACCACTTTCAGATTCCACCAGCCGCCACTGCTGTATAGTAAACAAAATGCCTCTAAGAGACAGTGCATGGCTGTCTAGCCGAGACCTAAAAACGAGCCACCAATCGACACGTAGTTCATCAGGCTGTCATATACTTCAATGCATCGGAATAAAGAGGAAACCTAAATCTTGTATGAACATGTATGCCTATATCTGGATAGGAAGGAAAACATGGCATGTGACTGGACTAGGTCAGAAATTGATGTTCAACAATGCAAAATGGATGTATGTGTACGGGAAGGAGGGGTGAGGCGATGTAAACATGCTTGGGATTTGAATTGCACTGGAGTGGGGTCTCTTCAGCGATCTTCAGAAGTGAGTAAGGATTGATAGTTTAGGGGAAAGGGTAAGTGTAACCAAAGCCTCTTACCTTGCAATTTAATTACAGTTTAATTGATTGGTTTCGTTACGGTGATTGCTAAGAGTGATGCCCTTGCCAAAATGGCTACCCTGGTATTAAGACTTTGAATACAGAACTTCATACCAATCAGCAGCCAGAAGTTGCTTAGCTCGTATGACGAGGTCTAAAGAGAGTGAAACGTGTTAACAGTTGCATTTATAAGATTGCCAACTAGTGACGAAGTGCAACAATTGGAATGTAAGATGAGGACTGTGCATCATAAATAAAAAAAAGGTTAATCATGCACTACCTCACAGGAGAGGGGTAACTGAAAGACATTTGTAGTTCCTGATTTAGGGTAGGAGATGCAGTTTAACAACCACAACTGCCGTCTTTGGAACTGGGAAACCAGGCTCAAGTCCCAGTGTCAACTCAACATCCTGAGACTCTGGGCAAATCAATGACCATCGCATATTACATGCCTGAAAAAAGAAATTAATCTGATTTTGAATAATGTAATTTGTAAAGCGCTCAAATGCCCAGGGGCAAAGTTCATGCTATATAAAATTGCAAATTAAAATTAAAAAATGTGAGTATGGCCTAGCTATTTTTGCTTGTATCTTATTAAAAAGTTGAAGTCTGAAGTCAGAGATTTGCAGTCAACAGTCTCTGTTTAGCATAAAAATACAATATCATCAACAAACCCGAATGGGAGAGAGGGTGATGTGGTGAGTAGTAAACCTGTGAATCACACCCTTCTGTGGAGAGATGGAATGTCTAAACAGACGTGACCTACGCCATGATGACCTTCACAAGGTCAGGCGAGTCTACCCTGTGGGTTTCTGCACCTTTCCTCTTTGCCACAATTCTACTTCTAGTTCTAGGTAAACCGATGCTTGATTCTCGTCATGATTGAAAAGATGCTGAGACTCTGGCGCCTTCAGAGCCTTCGTCCCTGGATGAAGGGAGAAGGTTGTGTCCTTTTGAAAGAAGCATTTTTTCTCGGTTCAGCCTCGGCCTTTACTGCAGGTATAATTAGACATCTGAGCACCATAATTCACAACGAGCATGTGCTGTTGAAACTGAATATCTTTTAGACGTGGGCTCTCGTATGCCAGAGATAATTCTCACTTCATGTCTCATTTGCTTATTTCAGATTTCTCTTGTGACAGAATAGCTTCTAGTATCAAAGCTGTCAGCACTCCGCGCATGTTTGTTTATCTGTCTTTTTGTTTAATATCTCATGTATGAATTTGTGACTCATAGCCTGATGTTTGTTAACACACAGGGTAAGCTGGACAGCATCCTAATTAATCGTGTATAAAAAGTACACGGAATGCCAAATTCAGTGTCAAAATGGAGCTTCACAGATACTTTAAATGCATCTTCCTATATCTGCCTATTTAATCAGTAAGAAAACATCCCGTTTCGATGGTGAAATACGGAGTAAAGGGCTTCATGTAATCTGGCATATCTTTGACAAAAATTATACAAGCTTTGGGGTATACAATCCAACAAGGTGTCACATCTTTGAAAAAAATGAAAATCTTGCAGCCCTTGCACAACGCTAGAACACAGAAAGGAAATATTCTTCGAGAAGATAAAGGTTTTCAAGCAGAAATAAACATTGAGAGAGCTGTGTCCGACTAGATGGTTTCAGGTTCTGTTTTTAAGCAGAGGTTTAACCAGCTTCGAAGCAGGATAGCACAACACTTGTTTTTTTAGTGAAGAATTAGTGAAAGGCAGCCACTGAGGAAGCAACGTTTAGGATTAGAATTATTTTAGATAAAGTGGGTCAGGGTAATCAGAGAAAGAATTTAGGGGTGTCGACTAGTACTGCAAAGATCAGCCCACCAACTGCATAGAAGAAAACCTATACAGGCTGGGAACTCAATTTTTGAGTGTTTGGTGTCTTGGGGTTTATGCAATCAATGAAAAAATTGGCAAATGAAGGAAGTTAAAGTGCTAGGCTGAAATACTTTGAACTCTCAATTATACACCTTGACAATACAGGTCTACAGGCTGCCAAAACAGAGTGTCCGAATAGTTGAAAGAATCAAAGGTCAAATGTTTTACGTTAAACAAAAATATAAATTTTCAGTGCAGGGCATGTGCTCTGGAAGAAAGCATTGCACCAAAAAAAATTAGAATGGGGTCAGCTCATCTAATGTGCACAATTTTATGATTCAGAAATTGAGGAAAATGGACATATGCCTACTAGACCCATGTCATTAAGTCCTTGGCCATGTTGCCCATAATCATAAAGTAGAAATTGACAAAACAAATTCCACCATGCTGAAGAATTATGTCGGGTGAAAGTCACCCCATGGCCCAAGGTCTACACCACTATGGCCTTCAATAGGAGTGTTGAGGAAATCCTGATTGGAGATTGCAAGTTGTTTTGCCTTCATGCAGATATCACTGGATAAACATGCAAAGAAAAAATGCGTGGGGAACAGTGCCCGGAAAGAGGTGAAAATTTGTTGAAATTGATGTGCAAACACTGACTTCAAAGTCAACTTTCTAAGGGATGAAACTCAGAATCCCAGGAGAATTTTGCCCCGTAGTAAAAAACAAACCCTATTTCTTCATGAAGAAATTCCCGATAGGAAATTCCACCAAATGAAGACCTATGTGATAAAACAAGATGCTTGGATGTCAGAGAAGAAAGTCATGAATCCAAAACTGTGACGTGACAGGCACAAATTGTACAATATCTCTGCCCACAAAACCCCATGGTTTTAGATTACTGGATGAAACATTCGTGGTCAAACTCGAGGTAGTTGGGAAAGACAGCTTATAACTGTGAATAAAACAATTATATATCACATGATGTTTGTCAATAGAGCGAATTGTAACCTATAGGTTGGTAACAATTTGCAGATTTGGCAGAGGTGGTGTGCATCTCAAAACAATGACACTCCTAAGGAAGAGGTGATGCAGGTGCAGTGGTTATGTGCGGGCAGTCCATACCAGCGTAGGGCTATGAATAGCGTCTAGTGCCCAGAGTATGGTGTTCATCCACCAAACAATTGTAACCAGCGCAGGAGCTCAAGATAGTGAAGACAATGGCTTTGTGACAAAAAGTGCAATATGACTAAGATCCAAGGACCATCTTGCAAAGTATGGAAATAAATAGAAATGCTTGTGCTCTAAACAAACAACAGCATTAGCGCTACAAAAAATGTAAGCCTCAAGAACATGGAGGAAATCCTGTAGGTAGTCTCGTCTGAGATCTAGTGGTAATCTAAAAAGTGTTCATCCAGTAGTCATTGTCAATGATTTACACTCCTTACGGAGAGAATGTTTGACACATTGTGTTTGCTGGAATTCTAACTTTATGTCTTTTGATAGTGTTGTGCAAGAAAAAATAAGAATCAAGCAGAGCTCTCTTTCACTTCTCCTACAGACTGTGTTTATGTTCTGTCCCAGTTCAAACTTTTGCAGGGCTCAAAAGATCACGTGGTTCTTGTCTTGGACTTCACAGAGGTGTGAACAACGTGCAGCACCCCATGTGGTATGTACGCAGGAAACAACCATTTCAACGCAGTCATTACAACACACTAAATTTACAACACAGTCATTACAACCCGACTGCATTTACATTACATGCCATTACAACGCAGGCATTACATCGCATGTCACGACAACGCATGCCATTACAACGCATTATAAGGTAAGTGATGGAGTATTTTAAAGTTTAAGGGTGGGTATGGGTTTGGGGGTACATGGGAATAGTAATATTTGCCCCTCCGCTATCCAACACTTACCCTACTGTTGCACTCACTGGAGTAGGAATAGTGATTTTTACCCCTACACTATCCAACACTTACCCTACTGTTGCACTCACTGGAGTGGGAATAGTAATTTTTACCCTTACACTATCCAACACGTATCCTACTGTTGCACTCACTGGAGTTGGAATAGTAATTTTACCCTTACACTAGCCAAAACTTACCCCACTGTTACCCTAAAAGTATTATGCGTTGTGCATTAGAGTGCAAGCTGCCATCTCAGGGGTGAAGCATGAAGGATATACCTTCTTTGGCATCAGGGCCGGACTGGGAACCAAAACCGGCCCTGGCAAAGTGCTCGGCCGGCCCCCTTCCCCCCTGGGGGGTTGTGGTTGCCGCCGAGCTCTTTGCCGGGGCCGGTTTTTAGCCGATTTTGTTACAGGGCCGATTTTGCAGCTATGCTGCAAAAACGGCCCTGTAACAAAAACGGCCCCTAGGGGGCCGAAACCGGCCCTCCACCCGTGCGGCGCACCGGGGGATTGCCCGGTGCCCGCTACGGCCAGTCCGGGCCTGTTTGGCATGATAACTTGGTCTAGGATGACACCAGACATACAACCATCTGAGAAACACATTCATGCAAGTCCTACTGACTCCTGCATCCACAGATTTCTGACCTGACTTCCCTGGGTTACTATCAATGCTAAACTAACTTTGACCCTGGCCTGTTCATCTTCCGTGGCTGGCACCCCCCCTTCAAACAGGAAAAACAAAGATCACTATTGTGCAACAGGCCATGCAGGGCTTATGAGTAGAATCTGAAGGAATTATCCTCTCTTTCCCTTCACCATGGAACCAACAATAGGAAGGCTCCCAAGGTTCCTACCCCAGGATCCAGGCTAGGCCTATCACCTGGCTTTTTGACACTGGTGGAAACTGGACTTAGTAGGACACATGTAGGATTTGCCCACTGCTTTCAGTTTTCCTATATTGGTGATTTAGCATAATCACCCACTTACTGCCCTCCTCCCAGGGTGTTGCCAGAGCATCTGGGACATCATCTTCCAGTGTGGCGAGTGGGGCCAGCCTCCCCCCCCCCCCCCCCCCCCCCCCCAGGGAACAACCCGTCAGCATCTCATGAAATGGCTAATTCCCACCAGGACTACTCCTGGGCTGCCTCTGTCACCTGGTGCATCTAAGCGGGCAGGGCTGCACCTACTGGGTCCTTTTGGGGATCAGCCATGCTGTTTTGATGGTTGCAGTGTTCTGAATGACTCTGACAGGAATAAGTTTATGGTTAAAAAGTCCAGATTCTGAGTTTAAATGAAATGTGATCATCTTGTTATTGAAACAGCAAGACCTGCATTGCACCGAGTACTGTTTCTCCTGCGAGAGCGGGCGCGTGGGTGTGAGCCCCCCTCCTCCTTGTTTATCAGGTGGTGTTTGTTCTCCAGGCTCCTGTGAACACCTGTCAGTGTTCTGGTGCACAACCAAAGCTGCTTCTTGCCTGCAGTCTACTCCCGCATTCTGCATTTTGTAACTGTTCCAAGGAACTCCAGAGATTTACGAGTTCCTCAAAGGTCTGGCTCAGACTGCACGTGACCAGGGAAATCGAAGAGAGAAAGAATACAGATGTCAGCCCAAGGAGAGCAACAAGCATTGACGCAACCAACTAGCAGGAGATGACCATGGCAAGCATTAACACAATAACGAGACAGATTTAGTATTGAGAAATTGGTATTATTTCGTAAAAAAAGCTTAAGTTACCACCGATTGCCATTATTTGTTCATGTTATCTCTGCTCACTGAATCTGCTCGTCTCCGAAGTGAGAGCTGAAAGCCCCCTGGCACTGAAAGTAAAGTAAAGTAAAGTCCACATTTGTAAAGCGCACAATCACCCGAAAGGGTCTCTAGGCGCTGGGGGCCGTCGGGAAGATTAAGCGAGCTATTGCCCAGAGTCACATGGTGCTGGGCTAACCTGCCGCCGGAGCCGGGGATCGAACCGTGGTCCCCAGATTCCAGCGTCAGTCGCCCTAGCCGCGGCGCCACACACTTTGCAAGAACAGCTTGCTAAGGGAAACTGGGTACAATGCATTATATTTGAAGCCCGTTGTGCTCCCCTCATATGATCTCAACCTTGAACCTGCTTGTATCTGGGAGATGATTTCTTCTGTAATAGGTGTACGTGTGACACTCACCGGGCTCAGGGAGCTTGTGTCCAAGGCAGGAGTGAGGGAGATCCCCTTTTCGGTCTGCTCGGTCACTCACAGACTCTCCCTTCACCACTACCGTGGTTAGGGCAAACACTTGAACTGTACCACAGGCTTCTACTTTTGACTACATTGTTTGATCGTTAGCAAATCATTGTATATCCCTGTGCCCCAGCCCCTACCTTTCAGAGCGTCTGCAGTGAAGCACAACAAAGATACCTGAACAGGTCCATTCCCAATCAGTCTCAACTAGAGAGGACAAGGACTGTATAGTTCCGAGGATTCGCTTCTATCATACCTTCGCAAACAAGGTGAGGGGGGCCAACCGTACTTTCAGCAGAGTTGTTATATTTCAGCCAGCAAGATGGCTCAAATATGGCAGAAGACGAGGTCAAATCCTGGCAAGGCCAACTTAGCCTTTTATCCTTTCAAGGCCCATAAATTGGGCAACATTAACACTTGTTATGTTATTCACAGCGCTGAGAAACTTTGAAGACTGAGGTATGAACCACTATTTCAACAAGTTATATTATTAAAGTTTTAAAGGCACATTCCATTATTTTCTCAGTTTGGCTATCATTTGAATGGGACAGTTCAAGCACTTCTCAAGTGGACATGTATACTTTTCATGGGACAGTGCCAGTTCTTCTCTACTGACACAGTAACACAATGTCCCAGTTCGTCTCATTCTTTGTCTTCTAAATGCACAGTACCAGCGCTTCTTAGTAGCCTTTAGCAGCACTTCTCAGAAGGGCTTCTGTACTTTTAATAATGTAGCACTTGCGCCTGTTGAAAATCAAGAGCTGTGCCTCTAGGTATTGAAGTAGAATATTAACAAGATAGTGATGGGTGGAGCAAGATAGTGATGGGTGGAGACTTCAATTGTCATTTTGAACCACTGGAGAGGTTAAAGGAAGGGGCACTAACGGCCGAAGATGACTATTGGGGTATTCCGGTATGTCAATCCCCCCACCCAAAATCTTGGTCCCCTCTCGCGGTACAAATTATGTCCCTGACCCTAAACTTTGCATTAAGAGCATGTAATGGTCGAACTATTTCAGATACCCCCTCACAATGCACTTTTAATAGGAAGGACCATGAGTCGCGACTAGACTACATTTTTGTAGACACTAGCTTGTGGCCTAAGGTCAAGGATTTCAATGTAGTCGTGCGTACAGATAGTGACCATAATGCACTTTTACTTCATCTGGTGCATTGTGTATTAGTACCCTGCCCTCAGCCCTCTGAAATAAGGGAAGAACCAGGTAATCTGGTACTTACGTCAAACAGGCGTAGGGTAAGATGGGAGAAACTGTCAAATTCGAAGGAAAGTAATAGGAAAATGTATGAGCTAGTACTGCCCAAATTTGAGGAACTGGACAACTTAATTAATCAACCCAATCACCAAGACTTTAATAGGAGTTTAGCTGTAATTCATGAAGAGCTAGTGGGGCTTTTGGGTCAGGTCTTCTACCCGGAGGTAGCGATGTGTAAGCAAAAGACCCGAACTTCCTCCTGGTATAATTCAGACTGTAAGAAGGCCAAGACTGAATTAATTGCAGCAGTAAAAGCTGGGATAGATAGGAATAGGGTGACCGAGCTTAGGCGACAGTACAAGGGTGTTATGGCCCAGGCCAGGTCAGACTGGGATTGGGACAGATGGCAGGACCTCTCTCTTGCCCTTGGAACCAATGATTCTAGGAGATTTTGGTCACTAGTCAACATTGGCTCAGGAGAACCCAAAGCTGCAGTAGAGCCAAATATTGCAGCCCCCATGTGGGAAACCCATTTTGGTAAACTCTATGAAGACAGTTCTGATGATACCAACGCTGTGACCGCCGCCCTTCTATCCCTCCCTGGTGACGGATTGGAGTTCAGTCTCGGGGAGGTGGTCAGTGCTATAGATAGACTGGCGCGGGTAAAGCACCGGGACTTGATAAACTGCCTGGTGACCTTTTTAGGTCCCAACCAGAGATTTGGGCCCCATATCTTTATATTCTTTTTAATTCTATTGTACGAGGCATGGCGATCCCCTGTACTTGGCTGGGGGCAGAGATAGTTCCCATCTTCAAGAAGGGCTGTCCTCTCCTCCCAGCCAACTATAGGCCGATAAGCCTCATAGATGTGCCTCAAAAACTTTTTTCCCGCCTCATACTGGACCATTTCCTGGACTGGATGGAGGACAATGACATTCTAAGCCCCCTCCAGGCTGGCTTTAGGAAAAACACGTCCACTATGGACCAGATCTTCCGCCTCCTACTCCTCTATTGGAAATCAGTGAGGATTGAGGGTGGAAGGCTGTACATGGTGTTCGTGGACCTGAAGTCAGTATTTGACCTGGTGCCCCGGAAAAAACTTTGGGAGGTTTTGAATGAGATGGGAGTCCCCACCCATCTCCTACAGGCCATAATTAGACTCCATGAGGGCAATTTTGCTCAAGTTCGGTGCGGGAGGGGAGGAGTTTTATCCAAGAGGTTCCCTGTCCTAAGGGGGGTAAGGCAGGGTTGCGTTTTGGCGCCAACACTGTTTTGCCTTTACGTTAACAACGTCCTGACCCACTTAAATAAGGTCAGGGACAATGATGCCCCTTTTTTGGCGGGCAGAAGGGTGCCGGCTATCATGTTTGCCGACGACACCCTCTTGCTCTCCAAATCCCCAATGGGTATACAGCGGATCCTGGACGGATTTGGTCTTTTCTGTAGACAGTATGGTCTGGAGATCAATACAGGGAAGACCAAATTCATGATATTTAACCCCCCCCCCTAAGACAAGACCTAACCCACACTGAGCTCAGTAACTTTGGAGAGGGTAAAAACCTTCCAGTATTTGGGCGTATTGTTGCATGAGAATTTATCCTGGGATCCACAGATATCAAGTTCACGGTTAAGGCTGTCACAACTGTCCGGGGCAATTTTGAAGGTTACAAACACTTCTACCTACAAACCTATAGCCCCTGAAGTTGAAATGTACAAAACACAAGCCAAGTCGGCCGCACTATATGGCAGCGAGCTGTGGGGATTCAAAGCTGGAAAAGAGTTGTCTAGTGTTGAAAATAACTTCTTGAGACGCCTTTTGGCCCTTCCGCGTGGTACACCTTTGCTTCCTCTACGACTAGATACGGGTCTACCTCCCATATCGGACGACCTTGAGTTAAAACCATTAAGATTTTGGCATAGGCTTTGGTCTACTAACGAGCTCAAACATTATAGGCAAGATCTTCTCCATGTTATGAATTTAAATCACAATGGAAAAATTCCATGGCTATCCTCTGTAAAGCAGGAATTGTTTCGGTTGAATCTCCAAGAGTTGTGGGAGGCTCCTGAGTTGGGTTGCCAAAGAGTTTCCCGGAAAAGACTTGTAGAACTTCACAGGGAAAAAAGTCTTGCCTCCCTTATGCTTGCACCCTGCATTGGGATTTTAACTGAACGTTTCCTGGATTCCAAAAATTCTTATTACTTCGAAAGTTTTATGGACATCATCTTCCCGATTCTGGCAAGAAAGCTATTTATCCAATGGAGGTTTGGCACTTTACCTATTAAATCCTTCACGTGCAAGTGGGCCAATGGGGGGGATAAAATATGCCCCGGTTGTAGCAACTGTGAGGAGGAGGAATCTCATGTTCTCTTCTTTTGCCCAGCCTACGAGAGACCAATCAATCAATCAATCAATCAGAACATTTGTATAGCGCACTACTCACCCGGAGGGTCTCAAGGCGCTGGGGGGGGGTCTGCTACTGCTCGAACAACCAGGTCTTGAGCTGCTTCCTGAAGGCGAGGTGGTCCTGGGTCAGGCGGAGGTGGGTCGGAAGGGAGTTCCAAGTCTTGGCGGCCAGGTAGGAGAAGGCCCTTCCTCCTGTGGTGGCTCTTCGGATGCGGGGGACGGCGGCGAGGGCGTGGCTGGTCGATCGAAGCTGGCGCGTGGGAGCGTAGAAGTTGAGGCGGCTGTTGAGGTATCCTGGTCCTTGGTTGTGTAGGGCTTTGTGTGCGTGGGTGAGGAGCCGGAAGGTGATTCTCTTGTTGACCGGGAGCCAGTGCAGGTCTCTCAGGTGTCCGGAGATGTGGCTGCGGCGGGGGATGTCCAGGATGAGTCGTGCTGAGGTGTTCTGGATCCGCTGGAGTCTCTTCTGGAGTTTGGCGGTGGTACCGGCGTAGAGGGAGTTGCCGTAGTCCAGACGGCTGGTGACGAGGGCCTGGGTGACCGTCTTCCTGGTCTCGGTGGGGATCCATCGGAAGATCTTGCGTAGCATTCGCAGGATGTTGAAGCACGACGAGGAGACGGCGTTGACTTGTCTGGTCATGGAGAGGGAGGAGTCCAGGATGAAGCCCAGGTTGCGTGCGTGGTCAGTTGGTTTGGGTGCGCTGCCCAGGGCGGGGGGCCACCAGGAGTCGTCCCAGGCGGAGGGTGAGGATCCCAGGATGAGGACTTCCGTCTTGTCCGAGTTCAGTTTCAGGCGGCTGTTCGACATCCATTTGGCTACGTCTGTCATCCCTTCGTGCAGGTTGGCTCTGGCGGTGGCGGGGTCGTTGGTGAGGGAGAGGATCAGCTGGGTGTCGTCGGCGTAGGAGATGATGTTCAGGTTGTGCTGGCGTGCGATGGCTGCGAGGGGGCTCATGTAGACGTTGAAGAGAGTTGGGCTGAGCGAGGAGCCTTGAGGAACGCCGCAGATGACTTCGGTGGCCTCCGATCTGAACGGGGGGAGGCGGACTCTCTGTGTCCTTCCGGCGAGGAAGGAGGTGATCCACTCCAGTGCCTTCTCCTGGATTCCGACGTTGCTGAGGCGCTGTACTAGGGTGCGGTGGCAGACAGTGTCGAAGGCCGCGGAGAGGTCCAGGAGGATGAGGGCCGCTGTTTCTCCGGAAACATTGGCTAGTGCCTCTGTGTAGGAATCTGGGCGTAAGGGGCTATGTGAACTCGCTCAGAATACTGAAAACGGACTCCTCCCCTCATATTGTATTCGCAGTTGCTAAATTTTTAATGAAACTCTGTCCATCACCTTTTCCAAAATCAAAAATAAATTTTTAATGGCCATGTGGCACATTAGGAGCAAACTACTTAAAGTATGATTATCACAGGATTTATTGCCAATTTAACTCAAATGCCATTGAATTTTTTGACTAACTCTACGGGCAGTGGTTGTTCCTTTACATATCCTTTCCAAGTATGTCTTATGTCTTAAATTTATGGTATAACTAAAAAGTTTCTATGCATGTTTTTATTTATTAAGCATGTCTTAATTTGGTGTTATTTAATAATGTTTTTATGTATGTTTTTATGCATCTTTTATGGCCTAAATGGCCGAAATAAAGAATTTTTGGATTGGATTGGATTGGAATATTAACCTGTTTCTAATATAATGCTTGATATAGTTCTTGATGCTTTCAATCAATCAGGGGTTTTTAGAGGGCTAGAAACTTACCCGGAGCAGGTCCCAAGGCGCTGAGGGAGAGGGGTCAGGGGGGTTGGGGTATCCGCAGATCCTGGAGGTTTGCTGAGTTCCATCAAAGAGCCATGTCCTTTAGGAACTTGGGGAGCAATGCAGCCTGCCGGAGGTGTAGAGGGGGGGAGTTCCAAGCCTTGGCCGTGAGGAGGGAGAAGGAGCGCCCTCCTGTTCTGCTTTTCTTGATCCGAGGTACTACTGAGAGGGAGAGCTGGACTGAGCGGAGAGAGCGCTGAGGCGCGTGAAACACGAGGCTGTGGTTCAGGTTGGTGGGTCCAGTGTTGTAGAGGGCCTTGTGTGCGTGGGTGAGAAGCTTGAAGGTGACGCTTTACCTCTGTTTAGGTCTCGCAAATGCCTTGCACTGTGCAGCAGTGCTCGCGCAGCACGAGACCTTTAGTGAGGGAAAAACGGGGTTTAGCACTGACCTAGGAATCGCACACGCTCGTGCGTGTGCGATTCCTTTTGTGCTACCCCATTGGCCTTTGTGTGCGTCTTTTTATAAAAGACTGCACGCAATTGGCCAAAGGTGGGCGCGTTGCTCCACCCACGGCCTATAGGGTCTATTACGCGCTTGGTGCGCGTAATAGACACCAATAGGCCATGTGGTTTCAATTATCGTGCCCAGACACGGAGCGATAATTGAAAGCACGTCTCGCTGTGGCGCGCGCGCGCGCACCACTCGCTGGATTGTTCAATTTTGAATCTATTTCTCATCGAACCAACAGAAGGAAAGAAGCGCTGACAAATTGTTTAGGACTTGTGCCCTGCATCTAGCAAACGGAACCCTACTATTTGTGGGGCCGTAGCACAGGGGCCTGCGTCTTTTGTGGTGACCGAGCGCAAGAGGCTGTGCTCTGGTGACATCAGGCAGAGGGAAAACTACGGTTTGACACAGGAATGGACAGGGTTAGATGCTACAGTTTAGGGCCAGTGGAGAGAAGACTCCAAATATACTACCAAAGAGATAAGTATTTGAAAAGCTTGCCGTTCAGGGCAGCAACAAACCCGTGCTTTCTGCTCCATCAGCCAGCACTAAAGCGCCTAGTGCATGTTCTTTAGGGCCAGGAGCTGGGAGCTATAATAACTCTTCTTTCTCAGTGCTACACACGTGTCCTTCATAGGAGACAAGTGCCCCGGCGATGATGCCTCGGTACGGGGGGGGGGGGGGTCTCATCCTGCCTGGAGGTAGCGCCTGGTTGTGTTTCCTTCTGCTTTGCTGTGTGTAGCTCTGCTTCGCTTTTACACACTGAAAACAAAACTAGAAGTAATTACCATAAAAATAAAAAGCAGACAGACGTAGCACAGGGGCCTGTGTCTTTTGTGGTGACCGAGCGCAAGAGGCATCAGGCAGAGGGAATACTACGGTCAGAGGGAACACTACGGTTTGACACAGGAATGGACAGGGTTAGACGCTACAGTTTAGGGCCAGTGGAGAGAAGACGCCAAATATACTACCAAAGAGATAAGTATTTGAAAAGCTTGCCGTTCAGGGCAGCAACAAACCCGTGCTTTCTGCTCCATCAGCCTGCACTAAAGCGCCTAGTGCGTGTTCTTTAGCGCCAGGAGCTGGGAGCTATAATAACTCTTCTTTCTCAGCGCTACACCCGTGTCCTTCATAGGAGACAAGTGCCCCGGCGGTGATGCCTCGGTACAGGGGGGGGGTGTCTCATCCTGCCTTGAGGCTGGAGGTAGCGCCTGGTTGTGTTTCCTTCTGCTTTGCTGTGTGTAGCGCTGCTTCGCTTTTACACACTGAAAATGAAACTAGAAGTAATTACCATAAAAATAAAAAGCAGACACGGGTCACAGCAGACACATTCAGATCTGAGACGGAGCTTCTCACTAGTTAGGTCTGTCATTGAGAGGGTGAGTCGAAATCACAGTGGCCCGTCCTATAGAAAGGGGGAGTGTATACCACAGTGTTCTGCTGTTCCATCTCTCAGGGATGATCGCCACATGCTGCGAGTGCATAGTACAGTGAATCGCTGTGTACCGAAGTGTAATTATGTTACCTTGTTATAGGGACGGCGAGTTCACGGTAGGGTGGCCCATCTTACAGGATGGGTGATGCAATGCCTAGGCATATGTACTTGCCATTGACTGAAATGCACATTGGTAAGAGCACAGTAGAGTGGTGCCTCAGACAGGGAAAGTAGGTGAAGAGTGCACAATTAGACAGGGAAGGCAATCGCGCTGTTCAGGGCCACCGAGGCAGAGATCTAGCAGTGCAGTCTGCCTTAGAACGACGGGGCCGGCAATTTACATGTAAGATAGCTTCCAGGCACTAAGCAAGTGTGTTCAGTGGCCTGAGTATCTGGGCCATCATACCCACGTCTATCATTTTTTGCTATGACGTAGCATGGGCAGGCCTATTTTACTCTGACCTCGTCACCTGCTTTGATGGCTACCTGGAGCCAGTGCACACATTAGGTACCAGTGCAGCACAGGTGATTGGCTGTCGGTGGGCCTGTGTAGATACAAAGACGGTTCACCGCGCTCTGTCTGTGCGAGAGGAGGTGCACCCTTCCCCACACTGCAGGGTTTATTGTGTGTTGGCCAGCAGAGCCTGCTGCTTGAGGATGGGGGTGGCAATGAAGGCCGAGTGTCAGTGACCTTCCTTACTCTGTGCGCTGCCTCTAGGTAGTGCCAGAGGTGGGCTGCAAGTGTTCCGGGCAGTGAGACCTTGAGAAAGCAGTGGGTGTGTGCTTGCTAGCTCCATAAAGACACTACTGGCTTTGTTTTAGCTGTGAAGGTCTGAGTTACACCCACTTCATTGATGATACAGATATAGGGCCTGATTACGATTGCGGTTTTCCCGCATCCTCCGGGCCGGCGGAAGCCACCGCCGGCCCGGAGGATGTGGGAAAACCTCTGCGGACTGAAAAAGACCCCCCGCCAGATTAGGATGGCTGGGGGATCGTTTTTCAGTCCGCAGCTTTCCGCCGCGGACGCCTTCCGTCCGCGGCGGAAAAGCTTCAACATGGCTCGCGGTGTCTATCAGACACCGCCAGCCATATTAGGATTTCTGCAGAAAGATGCCTTTACACGGCGGCATTTCCGCCGTGTAAAGGCATACGGATTTGTGTTTGGGGGCCCGTTGCCGGCCCCCAGGGGTGAAGGGGGGGGTAGGGGGTGCACATGGGGGGTACCTATGGTACCCCCCTGCATTTGCCTGCACAAAGCGGCAGGCACCGCAAGGTGCCTGCCGCTTTGTGCATGCAAATGCACAACATACATTTTTATCATTGCGGCGGGTGCTGCTTCAAGCAGCACCCGCCGCAATGATAAAGATACAGGATGTGACCGCCAGGGTGGCGGTCACATACTAATTAGCACGGAGGGACCGCCGCTGCCCCTGCGGACGGTCCCTCCTTCTCTATGGTGGCAGACGGACTCAGGTCCGTCCGCCATCATAATCGGCCTGTAAATACGGACCTGGCTGCCAAGTGCTTCCATGTTACTTCTAACACCTTTCTCCAGTACTGGCTTTTTACCGAACAGCACTTTCCATGCTGCGCCTCCATGTTTTTAATGGCAAAAGCAAAACTAAAAGTTCCAGAATGCAAAGTGCTGTAAGTACAAAACAAAAACAACACAGGTCGGGCTACAGGTGTCGTGCGTGACAGGCAGCCTCTGTGGAGGTTTGCAGAATATTACATGCTTTTCCTAACCACACGTATTCCATAGTCAGTGGGCTGTAACTCATTAACCCCTCCCCTGCTGATGAAGGAACCGCTCCGTCATCAGCCGCGGTCGCGCTGTGCTGATGACGGAGCGGTTCCGTCATGGCCCGCCCGGCACGCCTGCGCGGCGTGGATTCCGCGCCTGCGCTGAGCGTTCTATTGAGCGGGGCGGGCCATGACGGAACCGCTCCGTCATAAGCACAGCGCAACCGACGCTGGTGACGGAGCGGTTCCGTCACCAGCATGCGCCCGCCGCTCTTCCGCCCCACCCCCTTAGCACTGCGGCGGAATAGCCGCCGCAGTGAAGGGGTTAAAGGAGATCACACTATTGCTTGACCATCATGTTATGCTATTAATACCCTCACTTTTAAAGGTGCTACAATTAACCATTAAAGGGTACATTTTTAAAGACACCTTTCTAACATTATATGCTTTTTTACTTTTTAACAAACTTGGCTACATTTGTGTATTGTCTTGCTGACTTTCTCTTGGTGTACCTTTCACTTGCACTTGCCACTTTAGTGGACTTGATTGTCTAAATAAAGTACTCCTTACCTTACCACACCTTATTACAGGAGATGATGTGTTCATGATTGTTCCAGGATGTTTAAAATTAACACATGGGCCTCTGCAGTAATGTTAGGGAGGTTATATTGACTGATTGATTAGCGCTCGCTACCCAAGAGTCTCTAGGCGCTCGGGATGTCAGTGGGGCTTTTTGTTTCTCCAGAAGTGAAGCAAAGCCATATGCGCGCGCCCACCGCCACCGCCATTACTTCATCTCTCTTATAACTGTCATGGAGTCCAGCGTTGGTCGAGGAGGGCTGGGTCCGTGGCAGATGTTCAGCGTATCACACGACACAAATTCACATGCAGCGGTTATCCTGAAAACCTGGCTCAGCAGCTTCCCTCTTGGACCCCCTTCATGTGACCTCCCACCCCCCTGGTGAAATATTTTCAGGCTCTCTGACTACAGCATGGGGTTATCTTAACATTTCTTCCAGTGAGCGCAAGTTTTACTATGCTGCGTCTAATGGCTACAGTCCTGACTTTTGTGACGAGTTACACCCGTCTCTTACACCTGTGTCCTCGTGCTAGTGTATATGCTGTCTTTATGTACACTCGCACAATGTAATCTCCTAATATCGATTCATAACAAGGTGCGCTGTGTCTATAGTGAGTTTTTCATTCTGGCAACCTGAAAAAAAGCTCTGGTGTCCCCCAAATGTAGTTTGTACTACATACAGTGGGTCAAATGGAAATATAGAAGTGAAGGTACTCACTAGCTAGAACACCTGTGTACTCCTGAAGAGTATCTCCCATTACTGTATTCCTGCAGTGCTGAGAAGCGTAGGAACTCTCTATTTCAAATTGAAGAAGTGCAGGTACTCAGGACTGGAGACTACCTGCCTGCTTAAAGAACTGACTATGTACAACTTCAAATAAATAAAGAAAGAAAATAGATATTGTTGGAGTGGTGAATCTGACGAATACCTTCATCATCATATCTCTATTAGATTATTCAACAATAATCATAAAAGAACAGCAGTAATAAGACGCGTCATAAAAGCATTAAACATCCATATACAGCTATGCACAAGCATAACATACCCGTCAGTCCGGCGTGCAACTCCATATATTTCACCAACTACTGTGTTTCCTGTCCAGGGATTTCATGGTTAACCTAAAGCATTCTGGGTGTAGCAGTCTTGGTTTGCTTCAACTGAGCAGGTTAGACTAACCTGATGGCTCTGATGTCTAAGGTTGAGAGTCCAGGGCTGGTGACAGTGTCTGTGATGACATGGATGGTGAACCTGCTCCTCTAGGGCCTGCTATAGAGGGCTTGAGACTTGGGAGCCCCCATATTACAAGTGTGCTGCTAGAATCTGTTAAAATCCCCATCTAGAAGAAATACCTTTACTGCCTGATGACTTTATTTCTCCTGGCAATTCTTGCACCCATTTCTATGTTCTCCGAATGGAAATGGGGAATAACATAGAGAAATGGCCTCTGTGACTGGTATTACCAAGCAGTGACTCATATGTGCTAACACATTTCCCTATAGATATATTGCCACGGCTAAATTGTGGAACACCTTGCCCCCTTACATCAGGGCCAGTCCCTCCCTTCTTACTTTTAGGAAGCTAGTAAAAACATGGCTCTTCAACCAGTAATTCATTATTCCATCAGCTCTGCTTTCTGTCTTTCAGCGCCGAGACACCTTCGGGTATTTGTGCACTATATAAATTGCACAAATAAAATAAATAAATATAGACACAGAATGGGTACAATCCTTTGATACATCAGGGCCGATATTTCTATTTCCACACTGTCTGGCCAGTTCAAATACTTCAAGTTTTTTTTTTAATACTTTATTGTTTGTTTAACAATGTATAAAAAAGGCGTATAGCAGTGTAGGCAAGGTTATCCCAGGCACGATTGTACATGTACATGTTTCATGTGAAGGTGGTACCCTTAATGGTTACCACGGGCCTAACCCACCGCCCATTGGTGGCTGATAGACAGACAGGCACAGGAAAGGGTAAAGGAAAGGAAAAGAAAAGTTTTTAACAGTACGGACTTGCCCGTGCAAAAACTGGTATTGGAAGCTTAATTTGAAGAACATTTGTCATCTCGAAATTGTGAAAAAGAAAGTTTGTCTAAAGTTTCACAGTTACCGTGGTGCTTGTTCTATCTTGCTCTCACATTTTGGAACAATTCTCCATATCACATTCGTTCTTGTACAGATCATGGCTAATTAAACAAGCATTTGCAATGCAATAGGTCTCACATTATTTAAGTTTGAGCTATTGACATTGCTAAATAATGCAACACCAATAGCTCAAATATTAATAATGCGAGACCTATTGCATTGGAAATGCTTGTTCTAAGTAAAGTAACTACTAGGTGTTACTATTAGCCATTTTAATTTTACTCAAGTTACAAACATCCGAAGTATGAAAAACTTAATTGATTTTACTGACGTGTGAAAATATATCCTGAAAGACCCTACAAATGTCAGCAGTGAGAGTTAAATCTACAAACAAACCTCTGGTGTTAACAATTGCCCTAATGAAAGGGACATGTATTCAGACAACTCTCAGTCACATAGCTTTCCTGACCCCTCCCATGCCTGATAAGTGTCAGCCATTTTCTCTATTCTTTGGATAGTCTGTTCAGTTTCTGGTAAGGATGGTACAATACGAGTCGCAAGTCAGGATAACCCAAAAGAAGGAAGTAGGGGACGTGGTCTCGTACGGCTGTGTATGCACTTGCTGACCATGCACACACATACAATGGTGTGGTTCGCCATTCTTGCAGTCCAAGAGGCTCCGCAGCCACACAGTCGCCTTACAGTGACTTCCAAGTACCCCACAGCAGGGCATCAGTAGTGTTAAGACTGGGCAGACTCCTGGTTACTCAGTGATTGGGATCCTAAAAATCTACTAATGATCTGCAGCAGGATCTGCATCCGCTGAAAATCTGCCCTACTCCGGAAGTATGCCCATCATGCTTTGGATGAATGACCTCGACGAAGGTAGCTGCAAGGCAAACAGCTGCAGGCCCATGGATGATGCCACAATACAAGAGCTGACTGGCATGGATGAAAATCGGCATAAGCGCGGGAAAGCTGAGAGCCTGAGAGAGGATCAAGCAGCAGGACATTAAATGTTTGCTTATTTTTCCTCTCCTCCATTTTCTCTTCTTAGCCACCCTTTTGTTGCAGCTGTGGTGACTGGCCCAGAAACTACTAAAAAAATGGCCAAGCACATAGCTGTCCGCCTCTCACGGCTTGTGCTAATTTTCCAGGCCACAGTCAAGATTTTTACAGCTAAAATGTTTCTTAGCGGTAGCACGCATAAATCTAGCCATGGAAAGAAAAAAAATTAGATTATGAATTAGCATATAGGACAGGAGCGGTTCCTTGGGCATAAATCCTTAGAGCCGAAATCAAACATTACCCACCAACTTCCCAAATACCTCAGCAAAGGACCCAGAAAAGTTTCTTATGACCCCATAGCGGATGTGAGATGCTCCTGGAAGCCCATCATTCAAGGGCTCTGGAGCGATAAAGAAGGGCTACACAGCTAACTCCATCACTGCCAGCAGATGCTGCACTGAACATTTGTCCTGGAGAATCACTGACATAATATCGGAATAAACAATATAGTGTAACGGAAATATTGTGTCATAAGTATCGTTTACAAAAATATCAATTTCCTATCCATATAATAGTAAGTACAAAAATAGTTAAAAAAATAGTTTCACACTAATATTGTTAAAAACATACACAAATATTGTTTCTTCATATATATATATATATATATATATATATATATATATATATATATATATATATACATATATATATATATATATATATATATATATATATATATATATATATATATATATATATATATATATATATATATATATAGTTTAAATACGTAAATCTTAAATATTTTAATATACACCATTAATATAATGTTAATTAAATTCATCTCACTAATATTTAATACTATATATACACAAATACACACACAAGCATACATATATAAATAATAAACATGACACAGAATAAATATCATTGATTCAAGTCCAAAACAATAAATACATTAATGGACAAAATAAAACAAATAAAAAAACAAAAATACACGTTTACAAAAATATAAACATTTTAAATAAATTAAAATACAAACAAATACTATAAAATTACAATGATATACAAATATTAATAAATACTATATGTAACCAATATTAGGAAATGTATTGGCGTATGGAAATATTAGATATTCTATTCCCACTCCAGTTCATGCGACAGTAGAGAAATTGTAGGACTTCGGAGGGGTTAAATATATTATTATCACTGCAAACTTCGAAACAGTAGGGAAAGCGTTGATGTTTGGAGGGATTAAATTTACTATTCTCATTCCAGTCTGTGCATCAGTAGGGAAAGCACAGGACTTCGGAAGAGTAAGATTTACAATTGCCACTCCAGTCTGTTTAACAGTAGGGAAAGCGTTGGACTTCGGAGACGTTAAATTTACTATTCCTACTCCAGTCTGAGCAATAGTAGGGAAAGCATTAAACTTTGGAAGGGCAAGATTTACTATTCCCACTTCAGTCTATCCAACAGAAGGGAAAGCGTTGGACTTTAGAAGGGTTACATTTACTATCCCCATGTCAGTCTGTGCAACAGTACAAGAAGCGTTGGACTTCGGAAGGGTTACATTTACTATTGCCACTCCAGACTAGGCAACAGTAGGTAAACTACTTCACTTCAAACACTGTATATTTGAATAAACCTATTAATTTACAAAAATATAAATCCATAAATGTAAACCGTATTACTTAACATAACATACATATACAAGTTTGTTTTGAAATAAAGAATTAAGAAATGTACAAAAATTATCAACAATGTAATAATTAACTTTCCAATTACAAAATAATGGTTATTTGATTATTAATTACCTTTCCACCCTACACCCCTACAAACCTAGCAACCCACACCTAAAATATAATGCAAATAAATAGATACAACACAGTTTACATTACTGATAATCAATTACATAATTAACAATTAATAGTTAAGTATTACATTATTTCCCACCCTTCAATTCTACAAACCCAGCAGCCCACACCGAAAATATAGCTAAAATAAATAATTATTACACAATTTACCTGATTGTTAAGCAATTATATATTTAATTATACAATAATTATTATTTTTTATTATTTATCTTCCCATCCTATACTTCTAGCATCCCACAACTAAAATATAACTAAAATAAATCAGTATTACATAATGTACACAATTAATAATCAAGTCATTAATAATACATTAATTATTACTTAATTAACTTCCCGCCCTATACCGCTACAAACTCAGCAGTTTGCACCTAAAATATATGATTATTACGCAATTTGCATAATTGATAACCAATAAAATAATTAACAAATTATAAATTAACAGTTAATTCATTATTAACTAATTAACTTCCCACCCTATGCCACTTCAAACATAGCAACCCGCACCTAAAATATATGTATAATAAATCAATATTACATAATATACATAATAAATATCAATCACATACTTCCAAATTAATTAAATAATAATTATTAACTAATTAACATCCTATCCCACTACATACCCAACAACTCGCCACAACATTATAAATTACTATTGGCAATTAAATAAAAAATTCTAAATCACTTAAAATTACAAACTATGGGGCCGATTAGGATGGCGGACGGACTTTGTCCGTCCGCCATCCTGTCATTGGAAGGGACCATCCGCCATAAGGGGATCCCGTGTGTCGAATTAGGATCCACAGTGGCGGGTGCATCCCGTATTTTTAACATTGCGGCACCGCCCGCCGCAATGCTAAAAATGCATGTTGTGCGTTTCAAAGCACAACATGACAGGCACCGCGCGGTGCCTGCCATGTTGTACTTTGAAATGCAGGGGGTACCATGGGTACCGCCCATGTGCACCCCCCACCCACCCTTCACCCTGGGGGCCCGCAACGGGCCCCTAAAGCAAAGACCGTATGCCTTTCCACGGCAGCAATGCCGCCGTGGAAAGGCATAGGACCGCAGGCATCGTAATATGGTTGGCGGTGTCTCGCAGACACCGCCACCATATGTACGCACTTTTTCCGCCTGTCGCAAAGGCGAACAGCGGAAAAGCGGCAGACGGTCTTCCCGTCCGCTGCGGACCCCCCAGCCATCCTAATGTGGCGGGGGTCATTTTAGTGAGGATGGCGGACGGATTGCCCCCGCCGGGCCGGCGGTGGCTACCGTCAGCCCAGCGGGGGCAATCCGTCCGCCATCCTAATCGGCCCCTTTAGTTTGATTTTTTAATAACAATTATACAAACAATACTAACATAAACATTTTATATAAACGAAACCACGCAAAATTTATTCAAAAACATTATTCTTTACACCTATATATCTGCAAAGGATATTTTCAAAAACGATATTCTTAACAACGATATTACTTACCTGACAAAAACGATATTCGTGACAAAGATATTTCTGCATTACAATATTTTTACATCATGATATTTATTTTCAGATATTACTGTCACCCAATATTTAGAACTCAATATTTGGTCCAAATACTGTCCTGAATTTAAAGGGTCTGCATAATTGAATCTGCCCCTTGAAGCATCTTATTTTTTTAAGTATAGCTGATTCCATTAATATCCACATCCAAATTCAAATAAAAATGTACTGACTAGTTCAAAGACAAACTCTTTCTAAGTGTAATCATGTAATCAAATACAATAGTTACTGACCCTTTCAACATCCTCCAGGGTAACATCATGTGCAAACAGCTGTTCGTGGTGGGTGTCGGAACCCCCATGCAAAGCCTGCCCGTGACAGAGAGAACTTGTTTGCTGTGGGCGCTACCATGAGAGCAGCAGTGGCAGCGTGTCTGAAAGCTTTCGATGGGAGCTATTTGAGGTCTAGAAGCGGTGGCTTGACCCCCACCCCCGAGAAAAACCTGCACAGCTGCTTGAGGTAGATGTTGGAGCCCCCACATAAACCCTACAAACAACGGGTACGCTAAGGGGCAGCCTAAAGTGGGGTAGAGGGACTCGCCTGACCCCCACTGCATCCAGCTCAGTGAAAGTCGATAGCGCCCCAAATAAGGAGGCTCAGAGAAGCGCAGCTGGGACTGACAGACTGAGGTTCCCCACTGGATTAGGCTGCAGCCCATAGGGGGGAACGGTGCATTGTGGCACCGGAGCACTAACGCAGCCGTGGACACCGCTTGGCGGGGCACAAATGTCCCTGTCCTTGATCTGTCTGTTTCTTTGTTGACTATGTGACTCTGTGGTGTTTAGTCGTTTTTGTTCATGTGTTACAAAGCTGTGTTTTTTTGTATTCTGGTTACTGATGCAGTTCTGTACTATTGCTTGCTTATTGTGACTTTGCGATGTTCCCCTGATGTTCTTTCCCCCTGGCCGATCTGCCTGACCCGATCAGCATGCTAAGCCCTTTTATTCCCCCACCTCCCTCTATGATCCATAGGACTGTTTCTATGTTTAGCTTCATCTTTGCGTTCTCCACATTCAACCTACACTCTCTCCACCCTTTAACTCGCTGTTTACTGCTAGCCCTTCCTTTTTAGACCATGAGGGTATCTGATTTCGATTAAGTTATGTTCTTTTTGGCAGGCTATTTATATTATTTTCTTGACTTTTTTCTACTCTCTTCTCCCCCATTCTACCGTATAGGTCCTCCCCTACTGCTCAGCTGTCCCTAAATGATCTCCATGAACGTGCCCCTTGCCAAAGCACTCCCTCTCCCCTTGTTGGGGAGGGATCTAGCATTTTTGCCCCAGAGTCTCAGATTCCCCTCTGAGAGAGTCCACAGTGTTAAGGGATTCACACGTAGCGGAAAATGGCCTTTATTGGCCTCCTCTTAGGTGCCCCTTGCCGAAGCACTGGTTCTCCCCTTGTTGTGGAGGGATCCTGCATTTATGCCCTTGAGTCTCAGATACCCCTCTGAGAGAGTCCACAGTGTTAAGGGTTTCACACATAGCGGAGATTTGGGATTGTTCCTATTATCGCTGGTAACTAAGCACCGCACACCGTGATAGGCGCTCTTTTCTAAAGCTTTTTGATGGCCTTCCAAGGCTGATACTTTAACCCTCTTATGTACCTCGGCGACCGAGCAACCTTTGGCCGATGACAGGTGGAGTTTCCCTATGCAACTATTGAGGAGTGTGGCTCTGGTTCCCCCCTTGAACGGCACCTACCCTCCTGATCGTCAGACACTGTTTCTTTTCTCGTCACCCTGTTGTGTTCCCTTCCCCCTCCCTCACTCTTTATTCTTCCTCTTCTATTCCTTCCCAGCCTTCCACAAATGTCTCTCCCCCTGCCTGCTTTTTCTTCCCTACACCTGATCCATACCTTTGTTACTCATGTATCCCCAGTAACTACGTACCTGAAACAGTTGTTATGTTATGTTATGTTATAATTGTTTATATAGCGCATGGCTACCCCAGCAACAGGGCATCCCAGCGCTTGCGGACATGCCTAATTATAGTACGGCCAGAATGGAGGCTACAAAGTGCCAAATCACAAGGGAATCCTAAGCAGAAGAGAACAACAAGGTTTTTAATGTGTTTTCGAAAGAGTAGATGATTCGAAATAGTGCGCATACTTAAGGGGATAGAGTTCCAGAGTTTTGGGGCTGGATACCTAAATGACCGGCCCCCGGCTCTGCACCTCCGGATCTTGATGGTACAGGCAAGAGAGAGGTCCGCAGAGCGGAGAGCACATGACGGGACATAGAAGGAGCAGAGTCCCTGCAAGATTTGGGGGCCAAGGCAATAAAGCATTTTATGAATGAGACAGAGGGTTTTGAATTGTATGCGCTGTTTGACAGGCAGCCAGTGCAACCTATGCAGAACCTGGGAGGTATGGCAACGTTTTGGCAGTCCGAACAGAATGCGGGCAGCAGCATTCTGAGCCCTTTGCAGTCTGCTAGTGACTGTCAAGTTGGAACCAAGCACAAGGGCATTGCAATAGTCTAGATGGGATAAGGCCATAGCTTGGATGATTGTCTGACGAATGGGGGGTTAAAAAAAGCCAAGAATGGGTTTAGAGAACGTAGGCGGTCATGACAAGTGCCAGCCACTCTTTTGGCATGGGATTCAAGGGTAAGTGAGTTGTCTATAATCACACCCAAATTTTTAACTTCTTTCTTAGGAGTAGGAGGTGGGCCCAATGTAGGGGGCCACCACTGCTCATCCCACTTCTGAGTGTCACTGCCAATAAGAAGAACCTCTGTTTTAGATGAATTCAGCTGGAGGCAGTTCTCTGTTAGCCAGCTGGAAATGGCCAAGATATCATCTTGAAATTTGGCTCGGTCCCCCACGGTGTCATTAGAGAAGGTAAAGATCAGTGGCGTATCATCCGCATAGGAAATTAATTTGATGTTGCGTTCCCTGGCCAGCATGGTCAAGGGGCGGACGTACACGTTAAACAACGTGGGGCTGAGAGCAGAACCCTGTGGGACACCGCAGCCTAAGGGGAAACTGCTGGATGAGTATGGCGGAGCATGAACCTGGAAGGAACGGTCAGATAGAAATGACACGAACCAATCCAGAGCTCTGTCTCCGACACCTATCTCCCACAGTCTCCTAAAAAGGATCCCATGGGAGACCGTGTCGAATGCCGCACTCAAACCCAGCAGGACCACAGCTGAGGTGTTGCCCATGTCCTGTGTCACCCTTAGCTGTTCCGTAACGGCCAGCAGGGCTGATTCCGTGCTATGTTTAGCACGGAATCCGTTCTGAGATTCTTCCAAAATCCCATTAGTCTCCAAAAAACCTGTCAAGATGGAATTCACATGTGCTTCCACCACTTTAGCCAAGTACGGAAGCAGGGAAATAGGTCGGAAACTTTCTGGCTTGGAAGGATCCAGGGTGGGTTTCTTTAGCAAGGGGACAACCTTGGCATGTTTCCAAGATTTGGGAATAGTAGCTGACTGAAGAGATCTATTAATCAACTCCCGTCCTTCAGTCATGATGGAGTCCTGGAAAAGTCTAAATGTCTCTGGTTTAACAGGATCTTCCGGGGACCCAGACTTGATTTTTAGAGCCAGGAGTTCCATGTCTGTCTGTGAGATGAGTGGGAGGGTTAGGAGTGAATAGGGGAGGTCCGGTGGGTCTATGATAGATCTAGAAATCATAGAGGAACCACCAGAGTTGAATGATTTGTAGATCCCTTGAACTTTATTAACAAAGAAGCAGGTGAGCTTTTCGCACTGCAAGTCAGACACTATTGTGTTATTATTCCCCTCAGGTGACTTAGTCATCTCCTTCACTAGCGCGAAGATGGTTTTAGCGCGATTAGTGCTGGAGTTGATCAACTCAGTATAGTAGCTGGCTTTGGTCTTTTTTACAAGCCTATGATAGGCTTTAGTGGCGGTTCTAAAGTTGGTTTTAGCCAAAGGGTCGTAAGATCGCCTCCAGATATGCTCAAGTACCTTACATTGCTTTTTAGGTCTCGCCTGTCGATGCGCATGCGCATCGAGCTTGCGAGCCTATTGCGGCTTAAACAACCTTTAACTAACAAGCAAGGAATCGTGGCGATTCCTTGCAGTGCCCGTGACTTTTAAGCTCAATGCGCATGTGCATTGAGCTTAAAAGCGCGTGCACATCAGTTCCCTCAGCCGCAATCGCCGTCTGTTCCCTCAGCCGCATTCCTCCGACACCTTTTGAAGTGAAGCTTAGCTTCACTTCAAAGGCCCCGGCTTCTTCACACCCACATGCCGCTCTCCCCGCTCCGCCCCCTCCCCTGCCCGCCGTGTCGCACTTCTCCTCCCCCCTCCCCTTATCTGCCTTTCCCTCCGTCTTGTTTTTTTTTTTACCCGCTCCGCCCCCTCCCCTGCCCGCCGTGTCGCATTTCTTTTCTCCTCTTTGCTCCTCCAGCAGTTCTCTGTCACCTTTCCTTCTCTCCTCCCTTGTTCTATTTAATGATTTCCTCTTTCCTGCTCAAGGTGAAAGTCTGATGACAAAAGGGCTGCTGGCTAAAAATGAGTGGTACTGGCGGTCAATGCTTGTTATTTTTCTCATCTTGCTTGTGTTCTGTTAAACAAGAAAGTGTTGTGACCCTTAATTGCGGGCAGCTTCACAGCAGGTTGTGGGGAGCCTGGCTTGCAACAGTGTCCGAAGTGTCTCCATCTGCTGCTGGCCTGCGTGCTTCCCACAGGGGGCCGGGCTAATTTTTCAGTCAATTAGCAGAAGGTCTGCCTTTGTTCTGCAAGTGCATCCCTTTCGCTCCCTCCCCCAGGGCTCTTCTTACACCGCGGACACTGCATTCAGATGTTGTGCTTTCTTGAAAAAAGCATATCATATTTTATTTCTCGGCTGACCTCTGTGACATTGTTGGGCAAACGCTGTCTCGGGCAATCACGGAAACCTGCATTGAAAGTGCTCGGAGCGGATTTTGATTCCTTTGTGATGAGCAATAAAAACAACTTGGCTTGACGAGTGTGTTCGCCTGTTTGCCAGCTCGTTATCGTTTCTTTTTTTTTCTAAATTTGGAAAGCAATAAAGCAAGATCGGCAAAAAGAAAATTATTTTGTTAATACCAGACACATTAATAAGGTCGGATGAGTACAAGAGCGACAACGAGGCAGCCATAAAACATTCTCGGGAACAAGTCATCTTTATATTGCTTTGAAATGAAGTGTGCAGGCTCATGAGTGAGGCGCTTTTGCAGCTTAATTCTTATTAGCAGAGCATGGCACCGGCCGTTGGTAAGCTTTAACAGTGCACGCCATTCAGAATGTATTCCAATCTTCTATTCAAACACAAGCTCAGGGATTCAGATGTTGTGCTTTCGCATCACACCCTCCCTCACTCACCCTTGCCCTCACTCACCCTCACCCTCACTCACCCTCAATCACCCTCACCCTCACTCACCCTCAACCCCTCACCCTCACTCACCCTCACTCACCCCCACTCACCCTCACCCACCCTCACCCTCACTCACCCTCAATCACCCTCACCCTCACTCACCCTCACTCACCCTCACTCACCCTCACCCTCACTCACCCTCACTCACCCTCACCATCACTCACCCTCAACCCCTCACCCTCACTCAGCCTCAACCCCTCACCCTCACTCACCCTCAACCCCTCAACCACCCTCAACATCTCACCCTCACTCACCCTCACTCACACTCACTCACCCTCACTCACCCCCACCCTCACTCACACTCACTCACCCTCACTCACCCTCAGTCACCCTCACTCACCCTCAACCCCTCACCCTCACCCTCACTCGCCCTCACCCACACTCACCCTCACCCTCACTCACCCTCAACACCTCACCCTCACTCACCCTCAACCCCTCACCCTCACCCTCACCCAGCCTCAACCCCTTACCCTCAATCACCCTCACTCACCCTCACTCTCACTCACCCTCAACCCCTCACCCTCACTCATCCTCACCCTCACTCACCCTCAACCCCTCACACTCACTCACCCTCACCCTCACTCACCCTCAACTCCTCACCCTCACCCTCACTCACCCTCAATGCCTCACCCTCAACACCTCACCCTCACTCACCCTCACCCTCACTTACCCTCAACCCCTCAGCCTCACCCTCACTCACCCTCACTCACCCTCAACCCCTCACCCTCACTCATCCTCACCCTCACTCACCCTCAACCCCTCACACTCACTCACCCTCACTCACCCTCAACTCCTCACCCTCACCCTCACTCACCCTCAATGCCTCACCCTCAACACCTCACCCTCACTCACCCTCACCCTCACTCACCCTCAACCCCTCACCCTCAACACCTCACCCTCACTCACCCTCACTCACCCTCACTCACCCTCACTCTCACTCACCCTCACTCACCCTCAACCCCTCACCCTCAACCCCTCACCCTCACTCACCCTCACCCTCACTCACCCTCACTCACCCTCACTCTCACTCACCCTCACTCACCCTCACTTACCCTCACTCACCCTCACTTACCCTCACTCACCCTCACTCACCCTCACTCACCCTCAACCCCTCACCCTCACTCAGCCTCAACCCCTCACCCTCACTCACCCTCAACCCCTCAACCACCCTCAACACCTCACCCTCACTCACCCTCACTCACACTCACTCACCCTCACTCACCCCCACCCTCACTCACACTCACTCACCCTCACTCACCCTCAGTCACCCTCACTCACCCTCAACCCCTCACCCTCACTCGCCCTCACCCACACTCACCCTCACCCTCACTCACCCTCAACACCTCACCCTCACTCACCCTCAACCCCTCACCCTCACCCTCACTCAGCCTCAACCCCTTACCCTCAATCACCCTCACCCTCACTCAGCCTCAACCCCTCACCCTCACTCACCCTCAACCCCTCATCCTCACTCACCCTCAACCCCTCACCCTCACTCACCCTCAACCCCTCACCCTCACTCACCCTCACTCAGCCTCACCCTCACTCACCCTCACTCACCCTCACCCTCACTCACCCTCACTCACCCTCACTCACCCTCACCCACACTCACCCTCACTCACCCTCAACGCCTCACCCTCACTCACTCTCAACCCCTCACCCACCCTCAACACCTCACCCTCACCCTCACTCACCCTCAACCGTTCACCCTCAACCCCTCACTCACCCTCAACACCTCACCCTCACCCTCACTCACCCTCAACCGTTCACCCTCAACCCCTCACTCTCACTCTCACTCACCCTCACTTACCCTCAACCCCTCAGCCTCACCCTCACTCACCCTCACTTACCCTCAACCCCTCAGCCTCACCCTCACTCACCCTCACCCTCACTCACCCTCACCCTCACTCACCCTCAACCCCTCACACTCACTCACCCTCACTCACCCTCAACTCCTCACCCTCACTCACCCTCAACACCTCAGCCTCACCCTCACTCACCCTCAACGCCTCACCCTCAACACCTCACCCTCACTCACCCTCACCCTCACTCACCCTCAAACCCTCACCCTCAACACCTCACCCTCAACCCCTCACCCTCACTCACCCTCACAACACATATTGTGTTACAATAGGTGTCACATTTGCGGAAGATAAAACTATCTAGAGATGTAGCATAATGACCAGAGCTGCCATATAAGTCACGTAAATACTAAACATGTTGCATTCCAAATGCTATAGGTGTCACATTTGCAAACGTTATAACTATTGGCATTGTAAATGACAAAGCCATCAATATAGCAATTTTAACATCGCAAAAATAAATAAATTATGTCATTTACAAGACCAATAACTACAACTTTTCTAATGCGATACTTATTGCATTCCAACCCCACTCATCCACGCAACGCCACTCACACACGCAACGCCACTCACACACGCAACGCCACTCACACACGCAACGCCACTCACACACGCAACGCCACTCACACACGCTACGCCACTCACATACGCTACGCCACTCACATACGCAACGCCACTCACACACGCAACGCCACTCACACACGCCACTCATCCACGCAACGCCACTCATCCACGCAACGCCACTCATCCACGCAACGCCACTCTTCCATTTGCAAAAAGAAAAATGTCTAACTATTCTATTGCGAGACCTATTGCATTTCCAATGCTTGTTTTTGATTGTGAGTGCCTCGCAGTACCATGGGTGGGACTGTTCGCGTTTGGGCCTCGACATTTTCTTAGGGATGAAGTGATCTAAGGACTTGTTGATCCACTCTCTATAGGCTAAGTCAGCCTCCTCCATGTTGCCAGACCAATCTGGACGGGAATTTATTAGCCTGGCCTCAAACAGGGCACCATCAAGTGTATGCCATGGCGCCCTCCAGAGAGGGGGAGGAAGCTTTTCCCTAGAGCTGGCTGGGGTCTTAATATAGATCTGCACCTGGAAATGATCCGTCCAGCTGAGGGGGCTGGGGGTAGACGCCATAGTTCCCTGGATGTTTGACAACACCGGGTCTAGTAGGTGGCCTGCCAAATGCGAAGGCCCTTCAACCCGCTGACATAGCTGGCAGGCTTCTAGGTCGCCCAGGAACTTCAGTATAGCCGGGGACTCACGGGACTCAAGATGGAGGTTGAGGTCCCCCAGTATGCTGAAGTTAGCTGACTGCAAGGTAAGTACTGAAACAGTTGAGACTAATGACTCCTGGAAAGCGCTCGCTGGCCCGGGAGGGCGATATATCAAGAGCCCAGTGAGGGTGAAGATGTCTGAGACCCTTAACTTAAATAGAGTGCTTTCACAGTTGGCTATGTTTGAGGGGGAAAGAGTACAGGAATAGATGGTTTTAAAAATCACCGCCAGTCCCCCACCCCTCCCTTTGGGTCTGTTGTTATTATGTAACCATGTTTTGAAGCAATTCTACCTACACATGTAAAGCGCTCTGATACCTCTGGGTGTAGCCAGTGCTATTTAAACTTTTCAAATAAATAAATAAATGAAAATCTTTTACCACCACCTGAGAACATTTTCATCCTATACCATGTTGTCTAGCCCTCATCCCATCCCAACTAATTCAGGATTCTTGATCTAATCATTGCAGAACTAGAGATGGTGGAATATTGACCGTTTAGATATTTCCACAATCAGGTTTCTTATCCCAGTCCATGCCAAACTAATATACCTCTTCCCCAAACCTGGAATTGATTGTTCAGACTTACAAAACAAGAGACACCTTCGGCTCTTGTGAATGTCTTACTCTCCGTACTCAACCAGATTGATGTGTCTATGGACAGTAACATCTATCTTGGGGCCATATGTACTAAACTCTTGTCGATAAATACTAGTTGCAATTTACGACCAGTATTTCTGCTACCAGAGTGCTATTCTGCAAAACCGACCTATGTATTAACAGTTCGGTTTGCAAATTACCGATTCATAGTGGATGGCAAATTAACCTACCCCATGAATATTAATGAGGTAGGTCTCAATTTCAAACCCACTAGAAATCACAGCCATTGCTGCAATGGTGACCTGTTCGGATCAGCAGACAACCATGTCTGTGGTTGCTTTTAAATAAAGGAATTTTGTTTCTAAAACTCAATCCATTTGTATTTTTATAAAATGAACATTTAGCACTTAGGACCTGATTACGACTCTGGTGGTGCGGTGCCGGGTCCGCCCCGCCTTCTCACCGCCAAACCTGTGGTCAGGCTGCCTGCCAGATTAAGAGTTTCCTCCTGTCTGGTGGGCTGGTTTTTGGCGTTCCCACAGTGGTGCCCCAGAAAATGGGCACTGTAATGGGAATGAAAAGTTCATGCCGTTCAGGAACAGGGGTGTTGGCACACAGGGGGGCACATGTTGTGCCCTTCTGTGTGCATCCCCATGCAGAGGTGGCACAGGAGGCCCTGCAGGGCCCCCTTTGTGTCCTCTCTACCACAGAAATCTCCATGACGCCGCCTGCAGAGAGGAAACTCGTAATATATTTGGCGGGACCGCAACTGTCCCGCCAAGTATATTGCAGCCTGCTAACTACCGCAACACCGCCTGGGCTATGGCTGTCCGACTGCCCTAGTCCTAATAGGGCAGTCGGGAGACAGCCGGGCCACCACGCCTCGAGTCAGGAGGTCCATGGTCCACCACAAATTTAAGTGGGCCCTTACTGTTTATGGCTACATTACCACTACGCTTCTGCGGTCTGTAAAATATTACGTTTTTGCAAACGGATTCCGGTTGCAAAACCTTAATGCATACCATTTTGATTCGGTATTTGGAAGGGACGTCCTGAAAACAGGCCCCTCCCAAATACTGAACAGGAATTGGGTTGTGGACCCAAATTGCAATTCAAAAACTTGTTTCAGAATTTGGGGGCAGTAATTATTTGTATACCTCTGAATTTGGGGTTACACATACTATCATGTGTTTCAAAGGGCATTTTGCGAAATGTCTTCTTTCGTGCACACTGGCTTACATTTGGAAGTCAAAAATGTTTAGAAATTCAATAGGTACTGACAAATGTTCTAGTATTCTTTGTTCGCCCATGTTTCCTGATAAAAACAGTAACCCACTTGTGTAGCTGGACCGAGTGGCCGCAACACAAATCACCCCAAAACGTTGACGTGAAGGCATCACATTTCACTCAGGAAAATCAGTACGGGTAGCCACGGAATTTGGGCCCTAACTCAGTCATCGGCCGGTAAACGTACCAAACCTAGCCATTTCCAAAAACTAGACACCAACTTATGGTGCCCACAGGTTTCACTGTTCATTTGCGACAGCAACAAAGAACATCTACTGAAGGAATACCAATCTCGCTTCTGCTCCAGGTACAGAAACTGCAACTTTAAAAGTAATAAATGATGCTCACAACATAGCGGATGATGGTGACTCCTACCTGCTTGTGCTTTGTGATCTCCCAGACGAATTTATTCAAATGCATCAAAGTAAGGGTGTATTTTCCTGATTAATGATTTTGATTATTTCTTTTAATGATTCATCCATGAGATTTCAGCCAGCATCTGGAGGAGATGTTGGTTGACAATCTAAAACGAAATTCACAAAAGGTCTGGTGGCTGGACAACCTCATACAGCCTAGTTATATTCTCTTTGTCTTAAACTCTTGAATTGCTCTTCAACTGAGTATTTTATCGTAATCATATCTTTAAATGTTGCCGTACTGTGATGATTCCTGTTGGCCAGTCTTTCTTATTAAACTACAGTATGTATTTTTCCATTTTCTTCACATTTCTAGTTTTGTGCCTTTATGTGGGAAGATTACATGAGCATTGAAATCCTATTACTGTTGTGACGTGTCCTTAGGTCAGTGAGGGAGAATACAAAAACCCTGGTTGTTCCTTGAATTTCATGAAGTTATATGTATTACTGGAACTTAATTAAACTGTTTGGGATATCAATATAACATCTGTGTGCAGACTACCCTAAGTGCCAAACTCTTTTCTTTGATAATATTTCACTTTTCTAGAATGTCCATCAACAGTTCAGTCTGAAAATGGACTGTGACTGAAGTTTTTTCAGGATTGAAAATACAAGCTAATTTATAGCTCGTTTGCTTTGTTTGAAACTGTGCAGGTTTAGATTACTACCTCAAGTTTAGACCTTGTCTTTAGTTTTGAAAATTAGCCAGCATCATTTTTTGTTCTTAAGAGCATAATCATTCATTTGTATTCCCAATGTTGTTGGTTATTTCCATTCTTAACAGATTGTCTTTACATCTGCTACCTCCAAAATAGTGTACTTCAAAGCCAGTGCTCATGGTTCATTTGTTAATGTATTTACTCTGATGTACTTATGTTTTTCTGATGTTTCTTTGTTTTTGTGAGGGCCAGACAGTTCCTCACAGACTGGTGCCCGACTACTTGCTCGTTTCATTGCCTTTCAAGTCTGATGCATTTGTACCGGAACTGGTGCTACAGGCTGTCATGATCTCCTTAGTCAGACTCCATTTTAAAAACGTTGATGCCAAGAGTCGATCCAGTGATGCAAGGAGCTGAGTCCAGCTGTTATGTATTTGTCTTTCAAAAGGCATACTCTCTTTCCAGCTGGAGACTGTTAAGCACAGCTGATTTGCTGTGAATAAGTATGCAGTGCACAGGGACCCAAGAAACTCTAGAAGCAACTTAGCTATTTCATGCTATCAAAATGTAACACATCGAAGGAGCTTTAGGGCGGAAGACTGCTAGGAAAGGGGCTATAAGTAACCCAGAAAACACAAACACCATGCCTGTAGAAATGCTGAGTGTGTTGTATGGGCTGCACTTAAACTGGACTTCCTTACTCAGTGATGGTGTATTGAACTAAGTCCTTGCATCTGTTGGTTGGGAACCCAAGCCACAAAGGCCTAGGACCTCGAATCCATGATTCACAACAAGCAAGAAAGTCATCCTATTATGGGTTTATCCATACTTTATCATCAGTTTACAGCTCCAAGTGGCCATCATGCTTCTTGGAACAGTGAGCTAATGATGAAATATGGAAAGAGAATTCAAAGAGAAGTGCGCCTGCCTGCATGCATGACCGGCAACTTATCAATGGTTTTTTGCCTTACATTCTCTTGTTGCCTCTCACTTGTCCACAAGCATTAGCAAAGCCAATAGCTCTGTGAACCCCAAAACAGACCATAGTTATTGCCTTTGCCAGTGTTTGTTGAGTAAAGACAGGGCACTTGCGGAAATTATACAAAAACATGAGTAAAAACGGGATGGATTTTAGAAGGAGAGCTGAACAGTGAGACAGATAACATAAGCATGTCCCCATCACAGTCAGAGGCAAGCAGACCAGGACCTGTACAAGAGTGACCCTCTTCAGACAAACAGAAACAAGCCAGGTTGAAGTGGTAGGAGATATGTCCTTCTTGGAGTCTACGGTGGCCCCGTTCAGGCCTGCAGTCTGGCCGAGAATACTAGCTCTGCCTGCAGGTAAAAGAACGATTCAAAAGGGGGTGGTGATGGACAGAGTATCTGAATTAAGCAGAACACTCCTACCCAGTCAAAAGATCAGGGCTTGATCCATCACCGTTTTTTAGCTCACTGCACCATCCCAGTTCAGAACCTGGCTACATGCAAATTAGTCTGACCCTGGCCCATTGGATCATGGGAACAAGGCAGACCAAACTACCAAGCCAATTCTTTACTGGAAAGGAAACAAGCTTCCGGGGACCGGTTTCCTGGCATTACAGCCGTCTTCGGCCCGGCTTGCTTGAATCCTGATGGTGCAGTGAGCAAGGGACTCACATCTGAGCATACCCTTCCACACTTGTGGTGGCCAAAACGATTCAAAAGGGGGTGGTGATGGACAGAGTATCTGAATTAAGCAGAACACTCCTACCCAGTCAAAAGATCAGGGCTTGATCCATCACCGTTTTTTATCTCACTGCACCATCCCAGTTCAGAACCTGGCTACATGCAAATTAGTCTGACCCTGGCCCATTGGATCATGGGAACAGGGCAGACCAAACTACCAAGCCAATTCTTTACTGGAAAGGAAACAAGCTTCCGGGGACCGGTTTCTGGCATTACAGCCGTCTTCGGCCCGGCTTGCTTGAATCCTGATGGTGCAGTGAGCAAGGGACTCACATCTGAGCATACCCTTCCGCAGGTAAAAGAGCAGCGGATGGCCAGGCTCTTCTACAAAGCTCTGGCAGTGAGTAGCGATGTCACAGGCTGGTCTTAAGACTATTATACAACTCTAGACTGGCCTCTGTGTTTTTTTTGCTGATGCCTTTACGTTGCTTCCTATTTGGCTAATGAAAGGGCTCAACTATCCTGGAAAAATAGGAATCTCTCTATTCCACATGCAACACTTGTCCCACACACAGCAGTGTACTGACTTGTATATTCAAACCTTCTAGGTAAGTGATCTCGCTTGGATATGCATGCACATGTTGGGGCTGATTAGAGCTCTACTCTCTTGTGCATTAAAGCACAGGAGCATGCTACTGGAAATGGAAACAAGCAGTGTGGAGGTTTATGAAGGGACTTGCTAAAGTCGAGGCAAAGACTTCTACCTGGGCTACAATACTTTTACTGGGATAATTAATTAATTTGCTTGTTGAGAAGTATGTGGAACCAATAACATTTAACAGGAACCAATAAATAGCACTTTAAAGACTTGTTATCCCTATTTCCACTTTCCCCAGTCTTCCCTACCTATAACTTTCCAATTTCTTTGTAGATGTAGTTTAGGATGGAGTATAGAGCACAGAGACACAAAATACACATTGAAAAGAGGGAGGGTTAGTTTGAAGTCCTGGGACACTCCACAGGACACTGCTGCCTTGATTGAGATGTGTTCTCCAATCTTTACCCCTTGATAAAAATTGATTATCGTACCTAGCTGAGGACTTGACGATGGATATCGAGCCATTTCTCAGGTTTATATTAAGTGGTTCCCAAACTTTTTCGACCTGTGGCTCCCTTGACCCATTGGACATTGCCCGTGCCTCACCACTATTGCTCTTTTTCGAGGGTGGGATGGATGTAAGCCCGGCCTCTGGAGTACTTGCATTTTTCTCCCTGAAAATAATTGGGATGAAGTTGATTAAGGTATTATAATCATATACGCCAGGTGTTTTGTATTACTCCGGTGGCGCACTTAATAAAATATTCCTAGTTACACTTCTTTGCCTATGGCTTTTTTAGAGTACCTTCTCAAACGTTTTTATCCCACTTACAGTGCTAGATAGCACCCCTATGCATGTAGGCCCCATTGCCAAAGTGTTTCTGCGCTTGAAGAATATTTGCATGCACTTCTACCCTTGTCATACGTGCCAACACACCTGTCTCAGCGGGGTGACTCACGAGTTTTAAATCACATAAAGCTTTATTTTTGCTGTCTCCTCCCTAAAATTGACTCCAAATCAATGCAAGTAAAATAAATCCCTCTGATTTTATTTTTAAACGTCCCTCTTTTCTGCTTCCAAATGTTAGCCTTATGCCGTATATGGTGTTCTACTTCCCTGTGCTCAAGGAGAGAGCAGGCCAGTCTGGAAATGTATGTGTACTGAAAGAAATGTGTTCTAGAAGTACCTATGGTTCAAGTACAAATGTCAATACTTAATAATAGTCAGTGTGTTTAATAGACAGGACAACTGTACTTTCCTGATAACTTGCATTGGTGTAAAATGCATTTGGAAAAAAACTAAACTATTAACGAGTCTAACAAAATCAATCAGGCATCTTCCACTTATTTTGGGAGTGTTGGAATGTGGAGATACAGTGAAATATGGAGGTCATCTCCCTCGACATGCAATCAGTTAAGCACTACGTTTACAGCTTTAGGCATCTCACTTACAAATCATCGACATCATGCATTTAAGTCTAATTAGTTTATTTGAAGCCAACGGACCCTTCAACATTAAATGCATTAAAGTGCTTGGTGCGCACCTCCCCTGGCTAGGTTTGACACAGAGCACAGTTTGGGAACCACTAGTATAGGGAATGGTTCAGTCTTTGACCCGTTGCACAGACATGCCCCTTCTATCAGTTGGATGTCTCTTCTTATGTTTATGGCCTGCGGAATGAATCCCTCGCTATAGTGTATTGGTAGAATATTCTTTCTATTGCAGCCTTTTGGTGGAATGTTCTCCATGCTTTGCATTGAGGCCAAGAGAACTGTACTTAATTATCGAAGCATGTATTTTGGCTTTACTCATACAACTTGGAAAACTCTAGCTATAAAGAAAAATCAATAAAACATACAGAAATCTAATGAATGGTCGTGCATTACATGTGTACAATATATAATTACTGAAGTAAATCACATCATGTGGATGTAAATATACTTTAAGGGTGCCTCACTCAACAGTTTCCCTCATCCTCGGTAAAACATTCTTCTTAATTCGTTCGTGCTCTTTAAATGGCCCCAATAAGTACATTGTATCCCGTCGGGTGGTAAGGTGTGCCACTGCCCTCTATATTTGAAATATACTACTGTCCACCGCAGCGTGGAGAATGTCCCCTTAATTAGAAGGGCCAGGGAACCAAAAGCAGTCCTGGTAACAAATGTTCACACCAGCCCCACGCTGCACAGACCCGCTCCAGTATAGAGGGGTCAGAAGTGTTAACAATGAAAGATAGTTTTGAACAAATGACCCAAACAGTGCACATAACAGCTCAATGTTTTAAAATGATCAACTATGATCAACTATCCTACCGCGGAATAACAGCCCCATTGCCATCACCACATCAGGAAATAACACCATGCCATCAGGACCTGTCGGAATAGTCTGTCCAATGACCCCTAAATGAAATGCGTGGACTGTTCCACAGCTGCCCTCCATTGGACCCCTGTACTTAGAATCTTATGTACAGTTCGCTTCTTCTCCGTGGAATGTACCCTGCTGTATCCGTTCCCCTTGGATTAATGCATAGCGTGGCCCACAATAGTTAAAATCCCGCAGTTGGTCATTTACAAATGCTATAATCTACCCTCTGTCTGGTACAGGAGCCCTTACATTCAGTCTCTCCAAGAACCTTTCCTATCCACCTAATTAATGCTGGGAGCTGAGCGGACACAGTAATTCCCCCAGAGTGCACTGCGCCACCTCCGCAGGTAAACAAGGAGCTGGGCTGTGTAACAACCCATGTAAATACTCACGATGAAGGTCATGGCTGTGCTCCGTCACGCCTACCGCTGACAGCCCGCACCTATCCAGGCGCCCCGCCTCCTCTCCGAAGTGGAAGGACAGGGGTCAGGTTGAGTCGCGATACAAAAGGCCGAAAAGGTTCGGATACTTTCGGAATTCCTCGGAACACTGGCTCACCGAGGTCCGGCGCTGTTCGTGGCAACTCGGTGAAATGGGCGGGACCGAATGGAAACGATTGACAACGTTCATAAAGAGGCGGAGCCATTTACGCAGAGTACGGGCATTCTACCAAAGAATTATGGTGAGCTACCAAAACGCAACATTTGTTGCTATATTTTAAGTACGTTCCAACATATTAACACTAGAAAGAGAGATTTTGAACAAATATTCGGAAGGAGTTCTTTTTTCCCACTGAAATACATCGAAATCAAAAAGCAATTTTAGGAGGGAGGCAGTGAAAATAAAGCCATTTTTGGCTTTAAAAATCGCGAGTCTCCAATCTGAATCTGTTCCGTTGACATATCTGATTTTTGGTTCTAAAAATAAAATGTATTCACCTTTCGGTAAAGAACTAAGAAAAGCTTGCAATACAATGCCACTTAGTAATTTACCCCTAGAATCAGGGCTCGAGTCGGGGTACCACGCGGGTGGACGGCGTCTCCCACTTATTTTAGTCTCCCCTGCCTCACAGTTTTTCCTGGAAGAAGAGCTGGATGCCTGAGGCTCCGGAGCTCTTCCAGGACAACCCGTGAGGGGTGAGAGACACCAATAAATACGACCATGCCACAGTTGGTGAGATCGATTCAGAAAAGGGGGTGGTGATGAACAGAGTGTCTGAATTAAGCAGACCACTCTTACCCAGTCCAAAGATCAGGGCTTGATCCATCACCGTTATTTAGCTCACTGCCCCATCCCAGCTCAGAACCTGGCTATATGCAAATTAGTCTGTCCCTGGCCCAGTGCATCATGGGAACAGGGCAGACCAAACTACCAAGCCAATTCTTCACCAGAAAGGAGACAAGCTACCGGGGACTGGTTTCTGGCATTTCAGCCTCGTCGGCCCGGCTTGCTTGAATCCTGATGGAGCAGTGAGCAAGGGACTCATGTCTGAGGTTACCCTGCCACACCTATAGTGGCCAAAAACGATTCAGAAAAGGGGGTGGTGATGAACAGAGTGTCTGAATTAAGCAGACCACTCTTACCCAGTCCAAAGATCAGGGCTTGATCCATCACCGTTATTTAGCTCACTGCCCCATCCCAGCTCAGAACCTGGCTATATGCAAATTAGTCTGTGCCTGGCCCAGTGCATCATGGGAACAGGGCAGACCAAACTACCAAGCCAATTCTTCACCAGAAAGGAGACAAGCTACCGGGGACCGGTTTCTGGCATTTCAGCCTCGTCGGCCCGGCTTGTTTGAATCCTGATGGAGCAGTGAGCAAGGGACTCATGTCTGAGTATACCCTGCCACACCTATCGTGGCCAAAAACGATTCAGAAAAGGGGGTGGTGATGCACAGAGTGTCTGAATTAAGCAGACCACTCTTACCCAGTCCAAAGATCAGGGCTTGATCCATCACCGTTATTTAGCTCACTGCCCCATCCCAGCTCAGAACCTGGCTATATGCAAATTAGTCTGTCCCTGGCCCAGTGCATCATGGGAACAGGGCAGACCAAACTACCAAGCCAATTCTTCACCAGAAAGGAGACAAGCTACCGGGGACCGGTTTCTGGCATTTCAGCCTCGTCGGCCCGGCTTGCTTGAATCCTGATGGAGCAGTGAGCAAGGGACTCATGTCTGAGTATACCCTGCCACACCTATAGTGGCCAAAAACGATTCAGAAAAGGGGGTGGTGATGAACAGAGTGTCTGAATTAAGCAGACCACTCTTACCCAGTCCAAAGATCAGGGCTTGATCCATCACCGTTATTTAGCTCACTGCCCCATCCCAGCTCAGAACCTGGCTATATGCAAATTAGTCTGTCCCTGGCCCAGTGCATCATGGGAACAGGGCAGACCAAACTACCAAGCCAATTCTTCACCAGAAAGGAGACAAGCTACCGGGGACCGGTTTCTGGCATTTCAGCCTCGTCGGCCCGGCTTGCTTGAATCCTGATGGAGCGCTCTATAACAAAACCGTGTGTAAAGCACACACCAGTCCTTTCTTGGCACTTTAAATATGAATCATTAATCTACTAATTTCATAAATCTGGAAAAATATAATGCACTAAGTCAGCCAGCCAGGCCCTGAGCGCGAGGGGCGACAGAGGGTCAAAGTGAAGGACTCCCTGAAATGAGAGGGGACTACCTTTCGTGACGTCACTTCCGGTGAAACCATCTAACTTTGAGCGTCCCCCCACTTCTTTTTTTGGGACTTGTGCCCTGCCCAGGATGTTCACTTTTTCGGTTTTACTACTCCGCAAATGGCGAGGCGAAAGTGTGACATTGTATTAGGCTTGTGTCACATTGACCCTCCGGCTTCTTTCACATGGAACTTCCACGTAGAATCACATTGTACATTCTTTGTATAACGTTTGTTTAAGAATTTCTGTGATTGATTCCATTTGAGTCAGTTGATATTTGCTGTTGATGGATGAGGTGATTAAACCTAACCTGTCTCTTATCGCTCCGTGTTCCTGCTTCATTATTTCTTATTGGAGACACCACATTTTCTTGGCGCCGAGCGATGGCGTATCTTCCCCTCAACATCAAGCGTTTGATGCCATCCACTCGTCAAAAAAAAAAGAAAAGAAAATCCTTCTCCAGTGGCAGTTCATTTTTTAGAAGAAAAGGTCTTTCTTCTCCAGCGGCTGTTCTATGAGTCCAGCATCTTGTGTTACAGGACTTCGTATCGTAAATAACTGTGAGGAGGTATGAGGGAGGGGCGAGCAGTGACACGCATTTGAGTTTCACTGAATTATGAAAATTGTGGTCTAGCGTAGGCCGGATTTACATTTGTGTTCCAGACGAAAGTGACTGCTGCGCGAACACTGTTACGTATATGCGCCATTTTAAGAAGTTGGGAAGCATTGATTGGATGATTGACGGGCGTCGTCATGCACGGCGTTGATTTTGTGCTGTTGAGAAGAATGGAAAATTTGCTAACATTCGTGCCAAGAATTTTCAATTCTATTAAGGACAGGAGGCGAGGATTATGCTTACTCAATTTCTTTACTGACAAACAGCAGCCAATCAAAAAGCAGTAAAGAAAACTACAATACCCAGAAACACAAGGTAACCATAGAGTGTGATAAGGTATAAATAGGGTCATAGAGGTGAACACTTCCTCTTTCTTTGTCCATAGTCAATAATAAGTAAATCAACATCACGGTAACAGTCCATTAAAGGAGTCCCCCGGAGAGGTCATCGTCCGGCTGACGTGGAGAAGGAACGTCAAAGAACCAGAGGAACAGCAGGAGACCAATCAGGAGAAGAAAATCCCGGCACACCTCATTTAAGATCGGAGCCTGAGGAAAAAAGACAGAGGCCGTAAAAACTGTTCCCCAAAAGTTGAACATAATAATCATTACAGGGAGGGAAACATTTCATAAAGAAGAACCAGAGGTATACAGTATAAAAGCAAGATGCATTTATGTAAAGACAATCATGAAATAAGGGTGGGATAATCCTCGCCTCCTGTCCTTAATAGAATTGAAAATTCTTGGCACGAATGTTAGCAAATTTTCCATTCTATGGCAGGACGGAGGCTCCGATTATGCTTGTTTAAAGCTTCGCCACCACAACAGATGCAACATCAAGAATAGGTTTAAAGTAATAAGTCTTAAACACAGTTTCAGATGACCAATCTGCAGCCTTCATGATGTCTTGAAGTCTGGCACCCATGGAGAAAGCTTTAGAAGCCATGGCTCCTCTAGCAGAATGAGCACCAAACAGAGAAATGTCAATGCCCGCTTCATGCATGAGCCAACGTAACCAACGTGCCAAGGTAGCCGGAGTCACCGGTTTGTAGGGTTTCTGCAATGCAATAAGCAATTCTCCTTGTAAATCATGCCGAAAAGGCGCCGTACTTACCTCATAATCTTTATTACACTGAACCACACACAACTGAGGATTGTGGGGAAAAGAAGGGTAAGAGACAGAGGGCGTATTACACTTAGTCCTCCTTGAAATAATAAAGGTAACACCTTCAGGAGAGAAAGACCGACCAGCGAGATCTAAGGCCCGCACATCAGAAACTCGTTTGCAAGAGACCAAGCACAAAAGCATAGTGAGCTTGGCAGACAATTGTTTGCGTGTCAAAAGAGAATTAGAAGGCCAGGCTGACAGGAAACGCAAAACAACTGAGACATCCCAAAGGGCTACATATTTGGGACAAGGAGGTTTTACCATCCGGATGCCCCTTAACAACTTAGAGATCAGGGGATGTTCTCCCGCTGGTTTACCATCAATAGGCACATGGCCCGCAGATATTGCCGAACGGAAGTTATTAACCGTTCTGTAGGCTAGCCCAGAGGATGCTAAGGACGCCAGAAAATTAAGAATTAAAGAAAGAACCGCTGAAACGGGATCCACTGACCGCTGTGAGCACCAATCACACCAGCGCTTCCAACTTGACGCATAACGCTTGTGTGTGTTGGGTGCCCAAGCCTCATTGATAAATCTGGTAGCGTCGCCCGATAAGCCCTGGATTTGCCAGCGTCTCCCGAAATTCTCCATGCTACCAGAAGGAGTTGACCGGACAGCACCAGTGGGTGAGGCTCGCAAAGCGGATCCAACAGGAGGTTCCACATGTGAGGAAGTAGAAGCGGCGTCGAGCAGCTCAACTCCAGAAGAACTGGAAACCACGCTTGAGCCCTCCAAAGAGGGGAGATTAGAATCAATTCCGACAAGAATAGACGTGCTCGGGCCAGCACCCGGGGAATCATGAGGAATGGCTGGAATGCATAACACAGATGGCGAGGCCACGTCTGGAGAAATGCGTCCGTGGCAAGCGCCTCCGGATCCGGACGCCAGCTGTAGAATCGGGGAAGCTGGGTGTTGAGCCGGGAGGCAAAGAGGTCCAGATGACCAGTCCCCCAAAAGCGGGACAGCTTGCGGAACACACGAGGATGGAGTCTCCAATCGCTGAAATCTCCCAGGTGACGAGAGTTCCAGTCCGCGATCAGATTGCGAGAACCCGGCAGATATTCTGCAATAATCGTGATCTTGCGCTCCAGACAAAGGTGCCAAAAATCCTTCGCAATCTCCGAGAGAAGCTTGGATCTGGTACCCCCCAGTTTGTTCACATAACGAACCGCTGAAACATTGTCCATTCGGAGAAGAATGCAACAATTCGTTTTCTGAGGGGTAAGGCACCGAATCGCAAAGGAGCCCGCCAGTAGCTCCAGGCAATTGATGTGTAGGGTCAATTCCTCCGGAGACCAACGACCCCCGGTTGACACCGATCCGCAACGGGCTCCCCAGCCCCAAAGGCTGGCATCGGACTCTATCACAACATCGGGAGTCCTCCCAAACAGAGCCCGACCGTTCCAGGATTCCATGTGATCCAACCACCACCTCATTTCCGTTTTGGCATCCTCCGAGAGGAGGATGTGATCCGAATATCGGAGACCTTTCTGCAAATGACGGATTTTGAGGCGCTGAAGAGCCCGATAGTGCAGAGGACCTGGAAAGATCGCCTGGATGGAAGACGATAAGAGACCTACAATCCTGGCTACTGACCTGAGCGAGACAGTCTGTTGAGCAAGAAACAATCTCAAGTCCCTCTTGATGGACCTTATCTTCTGACCTGGAAGAAGAAGCTGACAAGAGACCGAGTCTATCTGAAAACCCAGGAAAGACATAGACTGGGAGGGAGAAAAGGCGGACTTCAGGGGATTGATAAGAAAACCCAAGGATTGCAGAAGGTCTATGGACCAGTGTAAGTGAGACTGCAGAAGAACAGGACATTGAGCCAAAAGGAGAATGTCGTCTAGATAGACAATAAGACGCACTCCGCGTGACCGCAAAGACTCCATCACTGGACGAAGGAGCTTTGTGAAGCACCACGGAGCGGAGGACAGACCGAAAGGAAGTACTTTGTACTCGTACCACATGCCCAACCATTGGAACTGAAGGAATCTGCGATGAGGAGCATAAATCGGTATTGACAGATAAGCATCTTTTAGGTCGAGACGAACCATCCAATCCCCTTCTTGAAGAAGATCTCGCAGAAGATGGATGCCCGCCATCTTGAAATTACGATAAACTACATGCCCGTTGAAGTCCTTTAAATTGAGGACTAAACGAGATCCTCCTCCTTTTTTCACTACGAGAAAAACTGTGCTGACGAAACCTTGGGGATGAGGAGAAGTAAGAGTGATGGCTTCCTTTGTTAAAAGAGAGGCAATTTCCGCGGAGATGAAGTTCTGATCTTGTTGGGAAAAAACAAGGGGGCGAGGCCGAAGATCTTGGTGAGGGCGAGAGTAAAATTCTAGTTTGTACCCTTTCACCGTCTCCAGAATCCAGGCATCGTTTGAGATCAAACGCCAATTGTCGTGAAAAAATTGAATCCTGCCCCCCAAAATTACTTTTGAAGCTGAAATCAAGCTCACCTGATGGGGAAGAATCTTGTCGTCCTCCATGACCTCCGGAGTATCCACCTTTGCCTGGTTGACCTCTATTCCTCTTAGAGGGGTAGAAGGAAGACTTGTTTGCGGGATATTGCTGTTGACCACGTTGGGACTTGTTCCCTCGCTGGGGAGCATTGTCGGAACCACGGCCGGACGAACGCCCCCTTCGTCCGGCCCTGCCGAAAACCGCCCGGAAAGCCCTTTTCAAATTCGACTGGGCTTTGTCAAGGCCACTAAAGGTCGAAACAAAGTTTGACAATTCCTTTAGGAAGGGGGTACCAAAAAGTAATCCTTGGGCCATAGGGCCCGACTTCGAAGAGGCCAAATCCGTAAGTCTTGGATCTAGTTTCATGAGGATAGAGCGTCGGCGCTCGGTGGACAAGGCACAATTAGCGTTGCCAAGCATACAGATTGCCCGCTGAGACCAACCGACCAGATCATCGGGGTCAATGATGGAACCAGATTCCTTGGCTTGATAAGCCAAGTTTAGAATTTTCGTAAGTGGGCGCAAGAGGTCCAAAAGTTTGTCCTGGCACAGACGCCATGATCTATCTAGGCCTTTGGTAGGGTCCTTAGAATATTTCCTCATGTAGGTGATCATTGTAGGATCCACATCAGGAGTAGCGGCCAACTTGCTTGGTAAATCAGGACGTGGGCACTCAGAGCGCAAACACGCTCGTACATCCTTGTCGTAAGATTGACGGATGTGGGACTGAATATATTGAGCCACCTCTGGGGCAGGCATCCAAGAAGAAGAATGCGGGTGGATAATATCAGAGGGATTGAAGGTTAATAGTTGCGGGGAAGAAGGCGCATCAACAAAATGCTCCTTATGCGATTTTTTGGAGGGAGGAGGCTTGGAAGGCTCGGAAGAAGAAGACGAGGACGTGTCGTCATCCGTGTCAGATGGAGGATCAGAGCGAGAAGACTTCTTGTGCTTCTTTGCAGAAGGAGCAGACAGGGTCTTTGCAAGTTTTTCAAAATGACTGGAATGTGGATTTTTTGGGGACTTTTTGGAACGCCCAGAGGAAGGAGGCACCCAGCCATGTTGCGCAGCATAATCTGCCAGATGTTTCTTTAAAGGCGCAATTGCTTGACAAAGCGCCTGGCCCATAAAGTCATCAAAAGAAGTTGAGGATTCCTCCTCCTCATAATATCCATAACCTTCTTCTTCACTGTAATCTGCCATGGCGACAGGTCAGTCGAGAATGCCCAGTGAAGGTTAACACTTTAAAAGGCAAAGCCTGATAAATTGGGGGAGTAGTACCACTTGCGCAAGTCTGATAACACAGGGACACTGTGAAGAAGACTAAATTAGATGTGGAGGGAGCAGACTTGCACAATATGTAAAAATAACAATTTTCCCACTCTAGGCAAAATGCCTAATTATAATTTTACAACCCACAAACTGTAAAGTGAATGTGGGCATCAAGGAGCTCAAGCGGCAGCAAGTAGGGCGCTCAGAAGAAGTCTTCCGTGTTAAAGAGGCTGAGGCACAGGCGGCGTGTGGAGAAAAAATGTACACGCTCCAAGAGACGTGTAAACAACCTGCGCGCATGCGCGAACAGCCGCTGCCGCCTAGAAAGGGTGCGCGCGAGACGCGCGCCCTTTCAGCTCCGCTCCACAAAAGAAGACCGGGTTGAGAAACCCTGTCGGAGGTGACGCACACGCTCCAGAGACACCGGCACAGAAGCCGGTTTAGAAATAAAGACGCGCTGCACAATGCCGAATAGAAGCGATAAAGCAAGCGCAGAACTACGCACACAGCGTCACAAGATACCAGCAATAACGCATAAGTCAAGCGGTAAGGCTATAAAGTATAAATAACAAGCGAGTAATGTAAAAGCACTTAACTGGCTGCGCAGCAGCAAAGAAAGAGGAAGTGTTCACCTCTATGACCCTATTTCTACCTTATCACACTCTATGGTTACCCTGTGTTTCTGGGTATTGTAGTTTTCTTTACTGCTTTTTGATTGGCTGCTGTTTGTCAGTAAAGAAATTGAGTAAGCATAATCGGAGCCTCCGTCCTGCCATAGAATTGCATTTTATCAAATGGCTTTGCGATAAACTATGCAGTGCTTCTACTTTCGGTAGAGAGCGTCTTTCGCGGTTACTAGATCACTAAGGTTTTGCTTGTCATTTATTTTTTTATCGCTGAGGTAGCGCTTGAGCATCGTGCAGCTTTGTGTGAGGAGAATTAGCGACTCGGTCATCTCCTTTCCCGAGGTCTCATTGTGTAACTGTTTCGTAAGCCAGCCTTGTCGGTGACTGGCACACCCTTGAACTAAAAAGAAGGTCACAAAACTCGATCTGCAAATTTGGATTGTATATATCCTTTGCTTGTGTTGGAGATCTTATGCTGGCATCTTAAGTGACTGACATTCTTGTGGGTTTGAACTTACACATTTCTGAATGTTTGCTGTATAATTTGAAAGTTTTCTTTTTTTTCTTTTGCAGTAAGGATTTTGTCAGCATCGAACCTACACTGTTACATTGATAACATATTGTGTCTCAAGAGATTATTTCTAAAAAAAGATATATATATTTGTGATATAATTGTATTGACAATTAAGTTAGTTGTTTTTTGAGAATATTTTACTGAGTGTGACATTACTACACCATGCAGAATGTGACACAACCTCCTTTCTTTTTGACAAGTCCAGATGAACTAAATATAAAATGCCAGAAATGGAAAGAGATTTTTGTGAATTATGCAAGAGTCTGTGGGACAAATTTAAGTGCAGAACGTAAACATTCTTTGTTGTTACATTGTCTTGGGGGAGAGGGGCAGGAGGTACTTGAACATCTACCTGAGCTCAGCGCAGCTGATCAGAGGAATCTCAATGAATATGAAATATGTATTCTGCAGTTGGATCGCCATTATCTTCCGCGGTTAAGCACAATAATGGAAAGGTATCATTTTGGTCTTCAGGAACAAAAGAAGGATGAATCGGTTGAAGAATTCATTTCAGCTCTAAGAAAACTGGCATCCTCTTGTAAGTTTGGTGGTGCAGTAGAGAAGAGAATCAGGGATCAATTTGTATTGAAATGTGCCCATGATAATATTAGAAAAGAACTGTGGTTAAAGGATGAGCCTCCTTTAGAGGAGGTCATAACAATTGCTAAACAAGTGGAACATATGATGAAATGTGTTGATGAGTGGACTGTTGATAAAAGTAAACCCATCACAACCAGTACGAATGTTGATGAGGTTATATGTCAAGTTCAAAACAAAAATTTTCTGGCTAAAGATAAAATGACATCTATGGCTGCTATTGCGGGTACCCCTACATTTGACGGGAAACCAACTTGTTTTAGATGTGGAAGATTAGGACATCTTGCAAATGCTTCTTTCTGTCCTGCTTTACGGGTTGTGTGTAGCACCTGTGGTAGGACAGGTCATTTTGCAAGATGTTGTAAAAGCAAGGTAAAAGAGGAGATCAATCTGTGACAAAAAATCAACCACAAGTTAAAGTTGTTACTTTTCAGGTCAATGAACAAAGAGCTGAACATCCTTCTCATATGGTTGAAATTGAAGGTGTACAACTTGAGTTAAAGTTTGATTCTTGTTCTCATCTGACCATGATAAGTGAAGACATCTTTCGACAGTATTTCAGTGCTAATGTCAAGCTAGTTAAAAATGATGTTTCTCCTTTTGGTTATGGGCGAATACTCATTAGAATGTTAGGGTATTTCTTGGCTACAATTGAATAGTGTGGACGGATGATTGCAGGCAAAGTATATGTGGCCAAGCGTGGTGATGCTATTTTAGGGTGGCCCCATCAATGCCTGCTTGGCATTCACCTTAATCCTAATGCAGTTCCACAAGTCCAGGTTCAAGAGGTGGATGATTCAGCCTCTGTGTCTGCTGAACAATTTGCTGATGTGTTTAGAAACAAACTGGGGTGCCTCAAAGGTTACAAACATCACATTAGGTTGAGAGAAGGTGCTGTCCCAGTGGTTGCAAGAGTTAGGAGAATTCCTGTGAATGAACAAGCTGGCGTTCAGAGGAAAATTGAGCGGTTAGTAGACGTGGGTGTCATTGAGACGGTTGAAGCGACAGAATGGTTGACTCCCATAGTTGTGGCCAAGAAGGCCAGTGGGAAATTACGTCTCTGCATAGATTTACGCTCTCTGAACAAGGAATTATAGTAGACAGATTTCCTTTGCCAAATATTGACGAGATGGTCAGCACTTTGGTAGGCGCTAAATATTTCACCACTCTTGACTTGGCGTCAACCTATTATCAGGTTGAGCTGGATGAATCTTCACAGGAGCTGACTGCTTTTGTGACACCTATGGGGATGTACAAGTTTCGTAGGATGCCATTTGGGTTTGTTTCTGCTGCATCGGTTTTTCAACGTATCATGTCAAAAATGTTAAAAGGTCTAACAGGTGCGAGGTGTTACCAAGACAATTTTATAGTAAATTCATTCCAGGTTAAGAAGACTCACTGGTAAAAGTGTTGTTTTTCAATGGTCTGATGAGTGTATGAAAGAGTTTTCTTCCATTAAAGAGGAATTGAGAAAAGCTCCATCTTTACAAGCGTTTGTGCTGGGTGACACAACTTTCATTTTGACTGATGCAAGTGCAAAAGGGTTAGGTGCGGTTTTACTTAAAAAAAATGATGGCGTGGAACGTTTAATTGCCTGTGCCTCCAGATGTCTAAGAGGTTTGCAACTTAACCATTCAGTCATTGAAAAAGAGTCGTTGGCCATCTTTTGGGCATTAAGGAAGTTTTGAAATCTGATTTGGGGTACAAAGGTAAAAGTGTTGTCTGACCATAAGGAAGTATTTTCAACAAAAAGTTCTTGATTCAATTTCTTCAAGAATTAAGAAGTGGGTTATCTCTCTTCAAGAATTTGATTTTTATGTTGATTATATTCCTGGTGCTATCAGTAAATCTGCAGATTGTCTTTCTCGGTTGGTTAATGTTAAGGAACTTAACACGGATGAAGAGATTTTTGATGATGACGTGATTAATGTTTGTGAAATCACTGCTGGTGCGGTTAGCGAATCTGTTTGGACGGATGAAATTGAGAAAGATCAAGAAAAGCTTTCTGTTGTTGATGGTGTGCTTGCTCGAGGCACCAAATTAGTTCCTCCGACAGGTATTAGGAACAAGTTACTGAGTCTTGCTCACACTGGTCATCTTGGAATAGTTAAGACCAAAGTATTTCTGAGATTACAATTCTGGTGGCCTGGCATGGATTTAGAGGTTGAAAGGTTGGTCCGGGAGTGTGTGGAATGTAGTGCTAGTGATAAGATCTTGAAAACAAAGCAAATGCCCATGGTTTGCACGAAATTACCCAATCACCCCTGGGATGAGTTTGCAATTGACATTGTTGGTCCGTTGCATGGAGGGAGCAACACCCCTTATTTGATTGTTGTTTTGGATTTCTATTCCAGGTGGATTGAGGTGGGTGCCGTTAGAGATATTTCTACAGAATGTGCCATCAAGTTTTTAGAAGACATTTTTAAGAGGGAGAGCTTTCCTAATAGTATTCTCTCTGACAATGGCCCTCAGTTCTGTTCAAATGAGTTTAAATGTTTTAAAAAAACTGTGGTATTGTTCAAAAGAGAAGTGCAGTTTATCATCCAGAAACCAATGGAGCTGTGGAAAGGGTCAATAAAACCCTCAAAGAGAGTATACAGTTAGTCAATGGTAAAAATTGGAAAAATGTTCTTCAGGACAGGATTACAGCTTACCGCATGTCACCACACTTGACTACTGGGGGGTCTCTCTTTGAACTTTTAAAAGGTAGAGATACCAACTCGAAATTGTGTCCAGGATGGATGAGGTTAAACAAAGGTTTAGTTAACAATCCAATAGGGGATTGGAGGAGCAGAGAACTGGATAAGCAGTTTAATAGAAATGTGCTCAAACCAATGAGGTGAAAGTCGGTGATCTTGTAAAGATAAAAACTCCTGTTGGATGTCAACCCATGTCTAAATATTCCAAGATTAGGTCTGTGGTTAAGATATTTAAGAATGCAGTCAAGACTGAAGATGGAAGAATTTGGAATAAGAGCCATGTGGTTGTGGTCAATTCCAACTTTCCTTCAACTGAGAGTCATGGAGATGATAACGGCTCTTATTTCAAATCGACAGGTGTTATTCCTTCTTCTACAGTTTCTTCTGGATTGCCAAGTTATGTTAGAGAAAGGAGTCAAAGGGTGCGCAAACTTACTGTATACATGAAAGATTATGTATGACATGTTTATTCTTTTCTTAATTCTTTTTATTGTTTTTTTTCCTTTCTTCCTTTAATTCTGTGTTATTTTTTTATTGTTAAGGAGGGAGGTGTGTGACATTGTATTAGGCTTGTGTCACACAGAACCTCTGGCTTGTTTCACATGGAACTTCCACGTAGAATCACATTGTACATTCTTTGTAGAACGTTTGCTTAAGAATTTCTGTGATTGATTCCATTTGAGTCAGTTGATATTTGCTGTTGATGGATGAGGTGATTAAACCTTACCTGCCTCTTATCGCTTCGTGTTCCTGCCTCATTATTTCTTATTGGAGACACCATAGAAAGCACAACCGCTCACACTTTTAATAGTGTCTTGGTTTGTGCTGACCAGGGTGGCTGTGGTTGCTATTCCTTTTAGTCTCCATAGCTTTCACGTTTTCATTTTGCTACGTGTGACATTTTCTGGTTTACAGTGTTCATATGTGACAGACACACCTTTAAGACATTATGTGTGACACATAGAGTGACAATTTATCGCGAGAAAAAAAAGCAGTTACATTCATTTCATGAGATACATGCCACAAAAGCAGAGCTTTGTGCTTTGTAATGTCTGGAAAGGCCTTAACAACTCAACAGTGCTCTGGGCGAAGGTGTCAGTGGTATAAGTTCCTGTCTACTACCCTCTCAACCCTGTGACTCCCCTCCAGAGTGGGCTAAAGAACGGTGATGGACTAAACCCAGATCTTTTGACTGGGTGTGAGTGTTTGATTGATTCAGATGCTACGTCCATCACCACCCCCTTTTGTACCGCTTTTGGCCGCCATAAGTGTGGCAGGGTATGCTCAGACGTGAGTCCCTTGCTCACTTTGCCACTGGATTCAAGCAAGCCGGGCTGAAGACGGCTGGAATGCCAGAAACCGGTCCTCAGAAGCTTGTTTCCGGTCCAGGGAAGACATGGCTTGGCAGTTCGAGCTGGACTGTTCCCATGAGGCACAGGGTCAGACTGATTTGCATATAGCCCTGTCTGAACTGGGGTGGCAGAGTGGGCTAAAGAACGATGATGGATTAAACCCAGATCTTTTGACTGGGTGTGAGTGTTTGATTGATTCAGATGCTCCGTCCATCACCACCCCCTTTTGTACCGCTTTTGGCCGCCATAAGTGTGGCAGGGTATGCTCAGACGTGAGTCCCTTGCTCACTTTGCCACTGGATTCAAGCAAGCCGGGCTGAAGACGGCTGGAATGCCAGAAACCGGTCCTCGGAAGCTTGTTTCCGGTCCAGGGAAGACATGGCTTGGCAGTTCGGGCTGGACTGTTCCCATGAGGCACAGGGTCAGACTGATTTGCATATAGCCATGTCTGAACTGGGGTGGCAGAGTGGGCTAAAGAACGGTGATGGATTAAACCCAGATCTTTTGACTGGGTGTGAGTGTTTGATTGATTCAGATGCTCCGTCCATCACCACCCCCTTTTGTACCGCTTTTGGCCGCCATAAGTGTGGCAGGGTATGCTCAGATGTGAGTCCCTTGCTCACTTTGCCACTGGATTCAAGCAAGCCGGGCTGAAGACGGCTGGAATGCCAGAAACCGGTCCTCGGAAGCTTGTTTCCGGTCCAGGGAAGACATGGCTTGGCAGTTCGGGCTGGACTGTTCCCATGAGGCACAGGGTCAGACTGATTTGCATATAGCCATGTCTGAACTGGGGTGGCAGAGTGGGCTAAAGAACGGTGATGGATTAAACCCAGATCTTTTGACTGGGTGTGAGTTTTTGATTGATTCAGATGCTTCGTCCATCACCACCCCCTTTTGTACCGCTTTTGGCTGCCATAAGTGTGGCAGGGTATGCTCAGACGTGAGTCCCTTGCTCACTTTGCCACTGGATTCAAGCAAGCCGGGCTGAAGACGGCTGGAATGCCAGAAACCGGTCCTCGGAAGCTTGTTTCCGGTCCAGGGAAGACATGGCTTGGCAGTTCGGGCTGGACTGTTCTCATGAGGCACAGGGTCAGACTGATTTGCAAATAGCCATGTCTGAACTGGGGTGGCAGAGTGGGCTAAAGAACGGTGATGGATTAAACCCAGATCTTTTGACTGGGTGTGAGTGTTTGATTGATTCAGATGCTCCGTCCATCACCACCCCCTTTTGTACCGCTTTTGGCCGCCATAAGTGTGGCAGGGTACGCTCAGAAGTGAGTCCCTTGCTCACTTTGCCACTGGATTCAAGCAAGCCGGGCTGAAGACGGCTGGAATGCCAGAAACCGGTCCTCGGAAGCTTGTTTACGGTCCAGGGAAGACATGCTTGGCAGTTCGGGCTGGACTGTTCCCATGAGGCACAGGGTCAGACTGATTTGCATATAGCCATGTCTGAACTGGGGTGGCAGAGTGGGCTAAAGAACGGTGATGGATTAAACCCAGATCTTTTGACTGGGTGTGAGTGTTTGATTGATTCAGATGCTCCGTCCATCACCAACCCCTTTTGTACCCCCCTCCATGCAATCCAGCACCCAGAAGTTGGCTTACTCCCCTGATTTGTGATTGGGGTTCAAAGGATCTGGAAGCCACCATTTAATTGTTAGAGGTCTATGGAACTGAGCCCGGAGTCCTCCACCTTGGCGGTGAAAACCATATGCAGGAATCACAGCATGCATGTCTTTGTCGAGGATCGGCAGCTTGATTTATGCCTCATCACTGACTCCCCCTTCAGAAACCTCGCCTACAGCAAAACTGGCCCCTGGTGCTGCAAATACCATGACCCCTACCGGATTAAGAGGTTGTCAACATGACTTGAAAGGGACCCCTGGTGTTAACCTTTTTGGTAGCCGGTATGCATGACTTGAACTAATTCTAGCCACTGGCTCAATTCCCCTTACGCAATTGGTGGGGTTCCCTGTTCTAATTGTAGCAGACTGGGATCGCTGGAGTGAACTGAGGAGGAGTATTTGAGGTTTGGGCTCTACTCAATATAGCCTAGATAGGGTCTTACATAAACAACAAGAAAATGGATATAGGGAAGTAACTAACGGACACAAGAATTAAAAAGGGAATGTGCAGAATTTATTTCAAACCTCCCAATCTGGGTTACAATCTAAAACATAGTGCAAAATGATTAAAAACTACCAAGGGCGGTAATACAGTGTATAAAAAATAGTCAAAATGTAAAAAGTCGACGCGGCGTTTCGGTGCTTGTGAGTCTTGACACCTTCTTCAGGACATTAAGGACATTTGACTTGATATCTGTATCTGTATTTTATGTAGAGAACGCTTATCAATTGCAGTTCAATTTGATATCGAATTCATAAAATGGATCACCGGATGTATATAAATCTTAAAGATAGACCATCGCAATTTTATATTTGCACGGAGGGGCCACCGAGGTCAATAGAAGTAGATTCTTTACGATGATAGCGTATTCTTTTGTAAGAAATGGAATTCTTCTTGTGGCCAACATCAATGGTTGCTGTTATGTGGGTCTGTGAATATCCACCAAACAGTAATTTCTTTCAGTGCGGTCCTTCCTTCCATCGGAAGCGCACGGAGGAGCAGGGAGGCCGCTTTTAAAATAAGAGAAATCAAAATCCCCTGACTAAAAGAAATTACTGTTTGGTGGATATTCACAGACCCACATAACAGCAACCATTGATGTTGGCCACAAGAAGAATTCCATTTCTTACAAAAGAATACCCTATCATCGTAAAGAATCTACTTCTATTGACCTCGGTGGCCCCTCCGTGCAAATATAAAATTGCGATGGTCTATCTTTAAGATTTATATACATCCGGTGATCCATTTTATGAATTCGATATCAAATTGAACTGCAATTGATAAGCGTTCTCTACATAAAATACAGATACAGATATCAAGTCAAATGTCCTTAATGTCCTGAAGAAGGTGTCAAGACTCACAAGCACCGAAACGCCGCGTCGACTTTTTACATTTTTACTATTTTTTATACACTGTATTACCGCCCTTGGTAGTTTTTAATCATTTTGCACTATGTTTTAGATTGTAACCCAGATTGGGAGGTTTGAAATAAATTCTGCACATTCCCTTTTTAATTCTTGTGTCCGTTAGTTACTTCCCTATATCCATTTTCTTGTTGTTTATGTAAGACCCTATCTAGGCTATATTGAGTAGAGCCCAAACCTCAAATACTCCTCCTCAGTTCACTCCAGCGATCCCAGTCTGCTACAATTAGAACAGGGAACCCCACCAATTGCGAAATCGAAATCCCCCTCCCTGATATTAATAACAGGGGACCCTCCACCTTTTGAAGCATCAATTTCCCTTACCCCACCACTCTCTGTGTTCACGGTTTCATGCATTTGTTTTTTTATGTCTCTTGTACCCGATGTAACTAATGCAACTATTTATCTACTCCACATCTATGTAAAGCGCGGTGATACCTCCGGGTCTAGTTAGATCTATATAAAACTCTAGAAATAAATACAATAAATCAGAGGTGCAGCCGGCGCATTTTCACCTGCCTACCCTGCATCAGGTGCAATGTACCTGACAGGCTGCCAGCTCATATTTTTTCTTAGTGCCTGGGGCCTATCTTTGTATTTCCTCTATGACAGTTGAGAGGTGAAGAATGCGTAGAGATACAGGGTAGAAGAGAAACAGAAGGAAGAGCAAATGAAAAAGGTAGGAAGTTATGGGCAGTAACAAAAAAAGAGCAGAGTTTAGAGATACAAAGAAGAATGTAAAGGTGTAAGGGGCAGATGGAAGGGGGAAAGGAAGCAGAAATGGTGTGTGGGGTACAGAAAACGGAGAAGAGATGGAGGAAAACCAGTAGGATGAAATGAGAAGAGGAAGAAGAGGGGAGACATGCAAGAGTGAGTGGGGTGAGAGTGAAAGGTAGAACGTTGCAAGATAGAGAGATAAAGAGAAGAGTGGGCAGTAGAACTATACAAGAAAGGATGTAGAGATATGTAGAGTGTTGTATGGTTTCCACTTTCCAGTAGGAACTGCGAGTTAGTTGGACAACATAAACACTGGGATTGGTACCAGACTGATTCTATGCACCCCCTCAGGATATGTTGGTCTATAGACCAGATAGAGCACCGTGGCACCATAAGTATCCCTACACCTCGAAGAGAACAAATGGTTTGGGCAACCTCAGAACATGACAACCCTGATCCATCCAGGAATTGTGGTAACAGATCTAGAACCCTTCCACTCAGTCACTCGTGCTCTCTCGGAGAGATATACAAGAAATACACAAATAGTCATTTTCAATATTTTATTGAGCCATCGTGATTCTTGTATAAAATATATATGCTGCAATAATCAATAGACAGAAGCAGATACAAGTAATTAGTAGTATAAGGATGATGAAGAGAATGGGCAATTTTACCATTGTGCTAAATCAGTGTATATATGCTGGCATATAAGTACTGGATATGGTGTATTCCTACTAATGGCCTGCTAACCTAGTTGTCTAGAAAGAGTGTGCTCTGCCAAGAATCCCCTATTGGATGATCTAATGCCCTTTTACCTTAAGTCAAGGTATGTAGGTCCCCGTCTTGGTCACAGGCTAGACATCCCTCCTCGCAGAAGGATAAACAGGAACCAGCCGAGCTGAAATGCAAACACAGCAATGACCTTGCAATGACAGAAGAGTCCTACTCTAATTTGAGCACGGAACTACATGTGTATTTATAACAATGGCATCCATGCTTCTGTGTTGATGCTTCAGCTGAGGAAACACGAAGAGACACAAGATGAATAGGGAAGTGTAGGGAAAACTGAAGATATACAGTGAAGCAAATATCAGAGATGAAGGAGTGAGAGAGGGGATCATGTGGAATCTATCAGTGGAGAATGGAGAGGGGAAGGGAAAAATAGAGAGATACAAGGAGAGAGCAAAGTAGAAGGTAGTGTGCACACATTTTGCCAGGTATGCAGTGGCATCGCTAAAAGACCCAGAGGGCCCTCTTCACAGCTAGGAATCCTGCCTCACACCATGGAACTGCGTCTGTGGAAAATTAGTGCGTTTTGGTGAACATTATCTGCGCCATCTTGCCTCTTCCCCTGATGCCACACTTTTGTCGTGCGCGCCCGCCATTTTAAGATGCCCCGATCAGAACAAACCCTTTTGCATGCCGCTGGCCCCTGACATAGCCCTTTGCCTTCACTAAGCCTGCACGCTGACCACCCCCTGCTTGCACCTGCCTTGAGTCATAAACCCCTCTTCGGCGCTGCTCTGCCCCAGGCCCTCATCCTGTTCCCAGCGCGACACCTCCCTACTTTCCTTTCATGATCTCCGGCCCTTAGATGCAAACCCCCTTTTCCCCGTGTGCCCGTTTTGTCCTCCCCGTTCCCAAGCCGACACCCAGCTCTGCCGATACCATCCTTGCCCCTCCCCGTACAATAGAAAGCTTCCCCCATCAAAGAATCCCCGGGTTGATCAAAGCCCCCCACCCCATGAGATCCGATCAAACTCCCCACATTCCGTGAATCGGCGGATTATCCAGCTGCGCGATGCTCATCACCTGTTGTGACTAGGGTGGGGACTTCAACTGTAAATGTGTGTGGGAACGGGCCCAAAGGGGAGTTCCGAGAATGTCTTTTCCGGACATCAAAGCTTTAAACATGTATGTGTAATCTACAATAAAGTCATAAATGTGGGTATAAGAGGCCAGGCCTCAGAAATACAGTTAGAGCACCTCAGAACGATACCTTCTGTCCGTTTCGTTGTGTTCTCCTCCGGAGAGAATAAAAAAACCTTGTTTCCTGCTTTCCAGTCTCCAGCGCCTGCCTCTTCATTGATTTAAATAACTAGAGGGTCACAGAGGCAATACCGCCGGGCAAATATCGATTGTCCCCGACCCGATTGAACTTTTTACAATTGGCGTCCCAAGCGTGGGGCCCATCAGCGACTCGTGGATCCAGTGGGAGAGGTCCCGACGACAGAGTGAACGACTGCAACGATCGGGAGAGCTCTTGCCCAATAGACCCTCGTCTGGCAGCCGATCATCCGAACTTCACTAGTTCCGAACAGACCTCTCTCGAGTGATCTACGGTCCTGACTGGGAACCATCAGGAGTGCCGTGAGAAATACGAGAAAAAGAGGACGATCGGGCGCTGGATTCGGAAGACAGGAAACTGTCCACATGGTCCGGGTAAGGTCGTGTTGCCACGACAAGTTGCGAAAAAAAATTTGTTTTGATTGCTTGATTGTTCAAAATACTAGTATTGCTCTGATTATTTTTATTTGGAGATTCACTGTCTGCAAACGGAGAAACAACAGGCTCCCTCTCCCTTTGCAAGCAGTGGAGGATAGGTAGGGTAGCAGCCGTGCTTGTTCTTTTTCTCCCCCACTCAATAATTGCTTGAAACTGAACTGTTGTTCACAAAACTATTGTTTCCTGGAGATTCCCTGTCTGCAAGCAGGGAAGAGACCACCCTTTTTGCAGATAGTGAAAAGGGTAGGTAACGCAGATCTTTGCGGACCTACTCATTCTCCCCATTGTTATTTATTGGTCGTTTGGTTTTATATTTTTTTTGATCCATGAGGTATTCACTACCTGCAAACAACGTAGAATAGAAATATTCTGTCTAGTCTTTGCACCTAGTGATAAGATAGGCAGTGCTGACTTTTTAGTCCCTCGTTACGAGCCGTCATGTCTGTCTTCTCCCCACTGATAAATAGCCTGTTTAGCCCGGACCGGGTGTTAGAGGTGGACCATATAGCTCCACTAGAAGGCACCCCTAATAAGGACATGTTCATAAACTATGGGTTAGTCACCATAGCTTATAATAAATTATGGCACAGGTATACCGAAGATAGCCAAGACAAACAGTGGCCACTGGCAGGATCCTTTGACCTTGATAAAATAGAAACGTTAGAAATAGCCCTTCGAAATAATAAGACGACGCCAATTATGCTCGACAGTCTCGGTATGTGGCGCAGAGAGGCTACGAAACGACAGAGAAAAGACGAGGATAAACCAAGTAGGGAAATATACCGACAGGACAACCCCAGGACACCGCTACCCACAACTTATCCCCCGACACTATGCAAAGGACGACCAGACTTAGGGTCAGACCAATGCGCTTTTTGTAGGTATGTCGGACACTGGAAAGCCCAATGCCCGACTCTACTGAGCGTGAGTAAAGGCAAAGGGCCGACAAGAACGACAGACCGACAGTACGAGAAAAGGCGCGAGACAAAGAAGAACCCGACTTACATAGACAGACCAGACAGAACTACCACGTTTGATTATGCCCGATGGCACAGATTTCGCCAGGAAAATCTCAGCGGCATGATCAAGTTCTCCTAGGTCGGGCAGTGTCAAGACGGGAACCCAGCCTCGTTTAAAATTCACAGACGGAAAGAGATAATTATGACCAATAACTGTTTTTATATTTGTCTTGGGTCTTTGTATGTCGTACTTGTACTGTCCCCCGTCTGAGTTTGTGTGTATGTAATGTACAAATCTGCGTCATCCCTCTACACGTGTTTCCGTGTTACTCGACCTCTGTTAGCAGAAACTTAGCATAAAAACAACCTGGAAAGAAAGAAATGGTAAAACAAAATCCATAGACCATTAATAAACTTGAACTTTTAATTTAACACAACAAACAAGGAATAATAACGATAAACTGTAGAAAATGAAAGTCAAACAGAACATTCGCCCCCCCCCATTCTGGAACCTTCCAAAGTAGGGCAGGGTTACGGCTACGCCCAACCAACGGCAACCCATATAAGGCGAGCCCCGCCGCCAACTCTTGGTCAGGAAATCTTAACGTATGGGGGAGCCGGAGGAGAGGCAGGAGCCCGCAGCCTGGGCATTTGCAGGTAGTCCCGCCACATGTCTCCTTGGCCGGCCGCAACGGGCCTGGAAAGACTAAGGTAGTCCCGCCACATGTCCAAGAGGAGAACGAGGCACCTCTTCCTTTTCTCTTCCGTCACAGCCGCAGCAGTCCTGGACGGCGGGATGTCCTGCACGTACCTCCACAACAATTTGTCCAAGTTGGGCTGGGAGGGAGAGGCGACGCGGACGAGCCTCTCCCACCTCCACCGGTAGGAGGTTTCCCAGCCCCCAGCCCGACGCCGAACATCCCCAGTCAGGCGATGGTGCCCATACTTCCACAGCACCGAACACACCATGGTGGCACCCCAGTACTTGCGCAGCACCGAACGTACAATGGTGGCACCCCAGTATTTGCGCAGCACCGAACGTACAATGGTGGCACTTGGGGAACACCGGATGTGGAGAGGCCTTCATGCGGGGCGATGAAAAGGAGCGGCATGGAGTGCACCGGGAGAAGGAGACGATGTGAACGAGTCTCCCTCGCCCCCCCCGGTGGGGGCATCACAGCTGCACCCCAGCTGAACGTCCCACTCTCACAAAACAGGGACCTCTTCCTTTCACTCCGAAGGGTCTCTTCCATTCTTGCAAACTCGACGAGAGTGGCCCCTGTAGGGCCTCAAAATGGCGTCTGGATCCGCTGGAAGGCGGGCCCCGGCCACTAGAGTAACTTTGGCCAGCCGTATAACTCGAACATTTGTCCCATGGAGCACGAGCCCCCATCTCCGACAGCATCTCCGCAGCCTTGAAGATCATACAAAGGTCCCCGGCGGAACCTTCGGCCTTTGCAGGTTTCCGGTAAGGGACGGCTGCCTTGATCGCCAACGAAACAAACATGACATTGCCACTCCTTCTGTTAGCGTGAATTCTAGAACTGCCGAAAAGGACTCTGGTCCAAACTGCCAGTAATGGAAACATTTCCCCCTGATGCTGCTTCCGGACTGTGCCGGCCCCGCCCAAAATGGCGCTGGTATCAATCGGAACTTACGAACACCTCGTGGTGTTCCTTCGCACTAATATAAACTTGATGTTCTGAGATTTTATATGATCCTTTGTACACTTGGCTAGAAAAGACGAAGAGAACTCACTCGACGAATAGTGTGAAAAGATCCCCGTTACAAATGTTGATTACGAATGTACAATGTATTATATTTTTATAACTGATGTAAACCTCGTTTACGACGCACACGTACGGTATGCATATAGGAAATCTGATTACAACTGTTATGATTATGCTTCTAAATTATGAAAATATATGCCCCCGAACCCCCAGCCAATTAATAGACGTTTTAGTCTCTTACAAATGAATGAGTAAAACTTTCCGATGTTTTTATTGTTGCACACGACACCCCCCACTGTACGCACTTTAGCCATTGCCACGACCGACCAAATACGACCGCACCCTCATAATCCATATGCTGAAATGATTTTGCAAAATAAAGTCTTTGAAACTATGGACGGGTATTGCATGCTTTATTTTAAAACAATATGGGATGGGTGGGAAAGTTCTTTTTCTGTGCACCCTACTCTGCTCTCTCTTTAAGGTTAAAAGAAGATGGTTGCCCAGCCCTGGAGGACGGATCGGATCGACAACACGACACTCCGCCTTCAAAGTACGCGACTGACTCATGAACTCTCGCGTAGAGGAAGACCTTGACTTCCAAGGATGGGTAAAACGAATGGTGTAAATGAGGGAATGTAAAAGGAGGGTGAAATGAAATAATGTAAATATTATAAAGTACAACGTTCCAAAGTAGCAGGGACCCAAGAACCGAAGAACTTTAGAACGCCACGGCGTTGAAAGAGGTTTAAGGATCCCGATAGTGAGATATATCCTTTGACTAGATACCTCGCACTAGGCACCTCTGGTTTCCTTTTTATGTTTCCCCGCACACGCCCTACATGAACACACTACCCCCCCCTCGACTCCGGAAACCATATCCCCGGGGACCCTGCCCCAAGGAGGAAAGACGAGTAAGAGGTAAGTAAAGGACGTATGAATCCATGTATTTGAATGCGCGCGAATGCTGTCTCCCCCACCCCCCCCTTTTTTCCTCCCTCTGCAGGTTACATCAGAGATTACAGCCAAGGTGTGGCGAAGATCTGAGACCTTGCCATGTCTAAATACACGAAACGGACTAGCGCCGCAGGGTGGTGTCTAAGCACGCCTGCAAACTACTCACGTATCGAACAAACCCGAAAAATTAGCACAACCTGATAAAAAGTGATCACCCTTAAACCAGACCGGACGAATGAACCCATGTCACGTATGATGCGAAACTGTGAGGGAATGTGTGTGTGTGTGACTGAAGCGTTGACCCAACTGGTCAAAGGACCGAGAATGCGAGAAAGTGCGACAAAATGGTACCTCCTTTTTCCTTCTTTCCTTTTCTCGAGGCACGTCCCCCCTACCCTGTCTAATGCTCAAACTGCATGATTACAAGATTCTAACGCAGACTCGTGAATGCCCTTTACTGTGTAATGCACTAAATAGCCTTTCTTGAATACACTGCCACCCTCTCTGTTGCACGTGTACTATTTAGCCTGCCGTTGCACTCTCTCTCTCTCTCTCTCTCTCTCTCTCTCTCTCTCTCTCTCTCTCTCTCTCTCTCTCTCTCTCTCCCTCTCTCTCTCTCTCTCTCTCTATTTCTGCACTCCCACTCTTCCGAGTGGTTAGCCCCGAAATTGGCAGATTGCCACCACCTAATTGGCTTCAAATACCGTCAGTATTTGCACAAAAACTTGTCTCTAATACAATCACCCTGAAGCCGCGTCATTACCTCTCCTTTTCCGCTAGAAGTCAATTAACCCAGGTTGGGCCGTAAGGGAAAGGACAGGTAAGACGACAGAGGTTCCCTAATCTGACCCGAAATAAGGGAACTACATGTCAAACGGCTCCTATAGTATAAAACAAGGACCTCAGAATACGCGACCCTCCCCTCCCCGAATTGTCGCAATACCCAAACCGGAAAAGTGACCACCCCCGTTACCTCCCCTGTCTATGTCCCTGGTTGTTTCCCATAAGACCCCTGTCCTTCCTAGTTAAGTAACCAGGCTGTAAAAGGTTACGTAGGACCCAGAATGATGTTTTACAAGGTTAACAGACTAGACCAAGGTAAAGAAATCATCAAAATGAACCCCGCAGTAGTTGAAAAGCAGGATGCACCGATAGAAAGGAAATGTTTAGCCATGTTCGTCTCTCAGCAAAATACCTGTGTAGTACCATGTTGACGACTCACTGTACCCTTTTGTAAATGTGAAACTCTAGAGAAACGGCATATCTTTGCCAGATTTGTCTCCCGAAGGTGGGTTACCATCAGATGAACTGTCATGCCTGTAATAAATAATTATGAAGGAAAGTCATAGTAAATCCAACAGGTCCGCCACCGGTCATTCATATGCCAGTTGTGAACATTAAATACAACGGACATTTTCATTCTTTGCCTGGAGCTGGGAGAGAAATAGACTTTTTGATTATCTTCATCTGCAAATTTTCTAAAGACTGTCTTTTCAAACTTGTTTAAGGGTACTGCTGTTGGAGGAGAGAAGGACCGGATGTGGGAGCACGAGGCCCGACTGCAGACTAAGGAACACCTGCGACATTAACCAAGGCGAGACCACGACTGAAAAGAGCTGCAGGACGAGGCACTGTTTTCGACAGCATGAAAAGAAAGGGTCGACCTGATGCCCCTGCTCGACGTCCAGTGCCTGTCGACAAGTCCCCGCTCTCTGAATTCCGTCACACGCCCGCCTATTTGAAGTCTCTCGTTCCCCTAGTTTGTTCCCAATTTGGCCTTGCTCCATCCCCCTTTTTCCTCTGACCTACCCTATGGACTGTTTTGAACGCTCTTCTTCCATCGGAACTTTCTGACAATCACCTCAAAGGACACAGGGCGAAAAGGACCTTTCCGACCAGAAACGCGAGGAAAGGGTCGTGCCCTGCAACGCAGAACTTAGAACAGAGCTGGACTTGTAGCTCCACCGCCGGTGCTCAACAGCGCCACCGAAAGACCACAAAGAACAATGAGAACTCATAAAACTTCGAACATTTGACATCCTCAACCACCGTTTTGCTACGCCTCATTTCTCTCCCAGCCGCCATTGTATTGATCCTGCTCCAATCCGAATCTGAAATATGTATTAACCTGCCAGTTCACGTTATGATATATACTTGCTGCTCGCCGTTTTTGTATTTCATTCCTATGACTTTCCTGCTGAACAAATTTATCAAAGTTTATCAAATAGGTGCACCTCCTAAAAACTAGAAACCTCAAAATGTATTGTTTACAACTCTTTTTCATCTAGGGTTCCTACCGTTTTCTTTCTCATGCTCACCACAGTAGAACCGAATAGAAAATGAACCAGCAAGATGTCTTGAATATGTTAAAGGGAGGACTGTGGAAAATTAGTGCGTTTTGGTGAACATTATCTGCGCCATCTTGCCTCTTCCCCTGATGCCACACTTTTGTCGTGCGCGCCCGCCATTTTAAGATGCCCCGATCAGAACAAACCCTTTTGCATGCCGCTGGCCCCTGACATAGCCCTTTGCCTTCACTAAGCCTGCACGCTGACCACCCCCTGCTTGCACCTGCCTTGAGTCATAAACCCCTCTTCGGCGCTGCTCTGCCCCAGGCCCTCATCCTGTTCCCAGCGCGACACCTCCCTGCTTTCCTTTCATGATCTCCGGCCCTTAGATGCAAACCCCCTTTTCCCCGTGTGCCCGTTTTGTCCTCCCCGTTCCCAAGCCGACACCCAGCTCTGCCGATACCATCCTTGCCCCTCCCCGTACAATAGAAAGCTTCCCCCATCAAAGAATCCCCGGGTTGATCAAAGCCCCCCACCCCATGAGATCCGATCAAACTCCCCACATTCCGTGAATCGGCGGATTATCCAGCTGCGCGATGCTCATCACCTGTTGTGACTAGGGTGGGGACTTCAACTGTAAATGTGTGTGGGAACGGGCCCAAAGGGGAGTTCCGAGAATGTCTTTTCCGGACATCAAAGCTTTAAACATGTATGTGTAATCTACAATAAAGTCATAAATGTGGGTATAAGAGGCCAGGCCTCAGAAATACAGTTAGAGCACCTCAGAACGATACCTTCTGTCCGTTTCGTTGTGTTCTCCTCCGGAGAGAATAAAAAAACCTTGTTTCCTGCTTTCCAGTCTCCAGCGCCTGCCTCTTCATTGATTTAAATAACTAGAGGGTCACAGAGGCAATACCGCCGGGCAAATATCGATTGTCCCCGACCCGATTGAACTTTTTACACGTCTTCCCTCATTATGCCCCTGCATTGTACCCCAAATTGCTTTTTTTGTAACCTAACTGGGGTGGGTGTGAATTTTATATACATGCACAATGGCCCATAGCACTCTTACTACATCATTTGATGCCTATGATTATGGAAATTAAGCATAGCAGTAACGATACATGCATTCTGGTAGTGCAAATATACACAGGTTAAGAGCACACAAGGAAAGGAATATGAAGATAGAGATGAGTTAATATGAAACACACATCTGCAGACTCCTAGAAAAAAACACACCAGTGAGCCAGGTCCGGCTCTACGGCGGTGTGAGTGGTGCTGACTTGGGATGGGGGCATCATTTTCGCAAGTATATTATCTTTTAACCACCTGCATCCACGTCCTGACCTCTAGCAATTTTCAGGCATCAATTAAAATGTCAAGATAACTGTGGTTAATCAAAATTCTAATAGAGGACATTGAGCTATTAACTGTTAACAAAGCTGCATGCAAACTGCAAGGTATATGTTAAAACTATATGTTTTGGGGGGCGTGGCCAAGATGGCGTCGGAGTAGGACGCTTCTGAGAGCCTCTCCGACGCCGACTCTACAAAGCAACGAATAGCGGGGTCCAGGCCGTTCCTTTCGGCGTTGCACGAGCAGCGGAGGTCACTGGCAGCTTGGGGGTGCCGTCCGGACCCGTCGGAGAGCTGTGCGGAGGCCAGAGGCGAAGTTTGGAGCGGGGACGAGCTGAGGCCTGCGAAGCACCGGCCTCTGGTACCCAGGGGGGCGGCCACGCCTGACGCGGCAACCGGCGTGCAGGAGGAGCACTCGCCGCTCGCTGCCGAGCCCCGCCCCCGAGACTTGCCGACCGCCGGGGGTGAGCCTTGTCCCTGGAGTGGGGACCCGGTGTGTGAAGAGGCTGGCGGGGCGCGACTGGAGCCTCGGAAGGAGCTCGAGGGACGACGCACCGGGCCGGAGGAGGCGTCCCACACCGGAGAACCTTGGAGCTGCGCGCCCACGTGGTGGAGCGGCTCCGACTCATGGAGGCCTGACAGTACGGATCTGAAGTGGGAGCGGCTGGCGTCGCTGCGGGCCCGACACGGGGTGCCGGCTGAGTCTCACATACTCTGAGGCGGACCAGAAGCTGCCCTGTTTGGAGCGGGCGGAACAGCGCCCAGAGTGGCTGTGGACAGTGGCCTGCTTGGGCCCGTTCTTTGGCCGCCATTGACCCGGGGGATTTCCTGTTGCCTGGCCAGTGAAGCCCCAATACCGGACTATCAACCCTTGGGGGCGTCGCTCTGGGTTCCCCGAGGTGTTTCTGGGACATAACGCTCGAAGTGGATGACCTCAGCGCCATCTTTGGGGGACCTCTTGGTTTGACCGGAACCTATCTGGCTGCGCTGCTGGGAAGCCTCATGAGGTGCCACTGCATTTGACTGGTCCCCGTTGCGGCGGCTCCCCCCTACCCTGCAGACCACGCTTAATACCTGCTGCATTCCCGGAGTGGTGGTGGTTGCTGTCGGGGGTGGCTGTGCCTGTGCACGGATAGCCTGAGAAGTGTGCTTCACTGCTTGCAGGCCTGGCCTGCCATCGTTGCAAAGACTTCAAGGTGCGGAAGACCTACCACACTGCGGGCAGAGGGCTTAGCGGCTACTTTTGGAGGGTGACGCGGCACTGAGTCCCGAACCCGGGGGGCGCTGTCCTGGGCTTCATACTCCCGCCTGCGACTTGGTAGTGGGAGTGCAACAACAACTCGCAATTATGTCCGGCGCGCAGCGCAAAGGGGGGAAGTCGGTGAAGGAGGGGGCCCCCAAGTCATCACAGCAGCCGGCGTCACCTGGGGCTAGCGGGTCCTCCAGACAGCCAGATGATGAGGCACCTGCAACTAAGGCCTTTATGAAGGAGCTTTTCGCGACTATTAAAGAGGACATCTCCGAACTCAGAACTCAGCTGGCATCGGACCTCCGGGAAGTGCGAAGAGATGTAGATGGAATTGGCGAAAGGGTAGCGACGCTGGAGGACCATGATCTTGGTCTGGCGAATGACGTGCACCAGCTTCAGCAGGACATCATACGGCTCACGGAGCAGAATTTGGATCTGCAAACCCACGCAGAGGATTTGGAGAACCGCTCCAGGAGGAATAACATTCGCATCAAGGCGGTGCCGTGGGATGGTGAATCGGGGGACCTGCGTGGCTATGTTCTGGCCTTGTTTCTCCAGATCCTGGAAGACGAGGAACTTCGGGACATCCAGATGGACAGAGTGCACCGAGTGGGGCTGCCTAGGAGGGGAGGGGGCCCGCCGCCGGATATCCTTGTCTGTGTGCACGACTTCCAGGTCAAGGAAAAGATTCTGAGGAAAGCTAGGACCATCACCTCCCTGCAGTTTAGGGGCCATCGCCCCCAACTTTACCAGGATCTGGCAGCTACCACCTTGCAAAAACGAAGGGACTTCCGGCCGGTCACCGCCTTCCTCCGGGAGCGCGGGGTGTCCTACTCCTGGGGTCATCCCTTCCGGATTATCTTTCGATGGGAGAACAGACTGCGACAGATCAACTCCCTACGGGAAGCGAGGGATCTCCTAGGCATCGAGGAGGAGGAACCGTCCCGAGAGGCTCGTGCCTCACCATTCCGGCGGAGGCGTCGTTCTTCTTCCTGGTACAGGGTGGGCCCGTCCCCTGAGCGACAACGACCGGATCCAGCAACTAGAGAGCAGGAGAGAGGAGACGCAGTGGCATCAGTGGCCTCCGCCACCATGGCGGAGTCCCAGACGAGCTCTGGTGCAGCATGACCCCGCCCTCGTGGCATGGCGTCGGAGGGGCTCTTGGCCTGAGGTCCCTGGGGTACACTGGTACTTTTGGAGAAGACACCCCAGACCTTGGACCTGGGGGTCGCCGAGTCGACACCCCTGCCCCGTTACCAGTCCAGTAGGGACCTCCTGAGCCTTGCCCTGCTGGAACTGAAGACTGCGAGGTTCAGGTTCAGTGCTCTGTATTGCATTTTGTTCTTTCTTCTTTCTTGTTTTTTGGGGGAGGGGGGGGGGGAAAGGGGCGCGAGGGTCCGGTGGTGGCAGCTCTGTATGGAATGTTTGGATTGCCGAGAATGGGGAGAGACGCGTGTTTTACTGCTTATTCCTGCTCTTCTGGTGTTGGGGATCCACTTTGGCCTCCGATTCACGGGAGGGGATGATCTGGGGGGTGACAGGAGGGTGTATGGGGAGATAACACATTTGCTGACAGTCTCGCCTGTCCTTCATATGTTGTTCTGTGGTTTGATGGGTATGCAGGTCCAGTGCAGGGAGTGCGGCTGTTTGGTTGTGTACATGGCGTGGAGTGATTACTTTCCCTAATGCCTGTCAGCGTGGGAACTTGGAATGTAAAGGGTCTTAACTCCCCGCAGAAGCGGCAGAAACTATGGAAGTACATTGTAGATCACCACCTGGACGTGGTTGCCCTTCAGGAGACCCACCTGGCTAGGCGAGATGAGTTGAGGCTTCGTCATAGGCAGTTCCCTCTTATTTACAGGGCGTCTGCGTCCACGAAGCATAGAGGGGTGGCCCTACTTTTTCGGGCTTCCCTGCATTTTCAGCCCACGGGGATGTCTGCGGACAAGGAAGGCCGGTGGCTCCTGGTGAAGGGGCTGTTGCATGGTCGTCTGTGTACTTTTGCTGTGATGTATGCTCCTAATGCGGGTCAGAATGCCTTCTTACAGGGTCTACTGGACAGGGTGGGGAACTTTGTGGAGGGTCACCTGTTCTTGTTGGGGGACTTCAATATGGTGTGGAACAAGGGATTGGATAGCTCTGGAGGCCACAGAGCGGACGCGGGAGTCTTCTCAGACGAAACTCTGCGTCAACTAGGGGACATGGGACTGATTGATAGTTGGCGTTTTCGTCACGCTCAGACTAGGGATTACACCTTCTTTTCCAATGTTCACCACTCATACTCCCGCATTGACTACATCTTGACTAGCCAGGCTCTTCAGGGGGACATACAGTTAGCTGACATCTTTCCACTCTCGCTCTCGGACCATAGCCTCGTGGTACTGAGTTTACATTGGGCTGCCGGGGGAGATGGGTGGAGGAAGTGGTATTTCCCGGCCGCATTGGTGCGAGATGAGGTGTCTTGTAAAGCTCTACGCGCAGCTATTGGCGAATTTTTTCTCCTCAATCCGCCTACGGACACATCAGTGTATACCACTTGGGACGCGTGCAAGGCTTCTTTGAGAGGCACGTGCCTTGCTCTCAACGCGAACCTGAATAGACTGCGACGGGAAGAGAGAGAGGCTCTTGAATCCGAGCTGGCCTCCCTAGAACAGGCTCACAAGGCGAACCCCTCTAGGGTGACTTTACGCCCCCTGACGGCGGTGCGTGGGAAGCTGAGGGCCCATTATAACAACAGGGCGGAGTTTACTATCTTACGTCTCCGACGCACCTCCTACTCCCAGGGCAATAAAATCGGGCGCCATCTTGCCCGGCAGCTTCGGGATAAGCGCGAGAAGGATTATATCGGAGGTATTCGCGACCATGCGGGCTTCGTTCAGCATAGAGATGCGGACAAGGCTACTATATTCGGGCGCTTCTATGCTGCGCTTTACTCGAGTGACTCGCTTGATCCGGGGGCCCAATCCAGATTCCTGGAGGGCCTGCCCCTCCCGAAAGTCTCTGGAGTCTGGAACGAGCAGTTATCCTCCCCCGTCACTCGAGAGGAGGTCTTGGATGCCATTAAGGCCCTGAAGCTGCATAAGGCCCCTGGGCCTGACGGTTACACGGCCCTCTTTTATAAAACATTCGCCTCTGACATTTGCGACTACTTAGTCTCCCTTTTCAACGCAATGGCGAGTGATGGTAAGACCACGGATTCTATGGCCGAAGCTTTAATCACGGTTATCCCCAAGCCTGGGAAGGATCCTACCTCTTGTGCTTCTTACCGCCCGATAGCACTTCTTAACCTGGACGCCAAGCTGTACTCCTCCATTCTGGCGGGTAGATTGCAGGATCTGATGCCTGCCTTGATCCATCCTGATCAATCGGGGTTTATTAAGGGTAGGCAGACTCACGATAACCTGCGTCGCGTCGTCCATCTCATTGAAAAGGCGGACAGGTTTCGTATTCCGGCAGTGCTGGTTGGGCTCGACGCGGAGAAAGCTTTCGACCGCGTTGACTGGGGCTTTCTGCACCAGACGTTGGTAGCCTTTGGATTCTCAGCTGCTTTCATTAGGATGATCGAGGCCAACTATAGTGGCCCTACCTCTCGGGTGATAATCAACGGCCACAGATCGGCGAGTTTTCGCCATTCCCGGGGGACGCGCCAGGGATGTCCCCTGTCACCCCTGCTTTTTGCTCTTAGTATAGAGCCGTTAGCTTTGGCGGTACGGGAGGACGAGCAGATTCTGGGTCTTCCCTTTACAGGTGAGCAGCATAAGATCTCGCTTTTTGCTGACGATGTCCTGCTGTCCATCCAGGACCCAGCGCTATCATTGCCCCATGTCCACTCGGTGCTCTCTACTTACGAGGAGGTGGCGGGCTTCAAAGTTAATTTTGGTAAATCTTACATCCTAAATTTAACCCTGTCACCGGGGGAGGTGCAGCGGATCCAGCTGCTTACTCCGCTCGCTTGGGCGTCGACGTCCTTGCTATATCTGGGCGTACGGTTGACCGCCACAGTGGGTGCTTTGTTCCAAGCCAACTTCCCCTCGATGTTAACTTCCATTAAATCTGAACTGGAGCGTTGGAAGCCTAAATTCATCTCGTGGCTGGGCAGGATACACGCCCTCAAAATGGTGCTCCTTCCTAAATTGTTGTACTTGTTTCAGGCCTTACCTATCCCGATAGGATCAGACTACTTCCGCCGCTTGAAGACCGTCATGTTGCGCTATGTCTGGCAAGGTGGCCGAGCGCGGCTTCCGTTTTCGGTTCTGCGCCGTCCGAGGCTGGAGGGGGGAGTTGGCTATCCGGACATGCATTTGTACTATAAAGCCGCCCAACTGAGGGTCATCGTGGAGTGGTCTCAGCAGATGTCGGAGAAGCATTGGCTCCATATGGATCGGAGTGTGGCGGGACGCTCCATCTGGAGTCTGGCCTGGTTACCCAAGGCACATAGACCCAGGAATGCTTACATCAGCACTCCCACGAGCACGGTGTTAAAAGTCTGGGACACGGTATGCAGCGATGATCGCTGGACCACATTCCCATCCCCGTTTACCCCGATTCACTATAACCCGGCCTTTCCCCCGGCCTTGATGGAAGGCCCCTTTGAGGCCTGGAAGGACGGCGGCTGTAGAGCCCTTACCCATTTGTTTCATGGCACCGAACCCCTTACCTTCCACAACTGTATGAGGGATTATGGCGTTCCCCCGACAGAACGCTTCAGACACCTTCAGCTCCTGCATTGGGCGACGTCACCGGCGGTAGTGGACGCTGCTACTAGACCCCTATCGAAATTCGAATCTTTCCTTCTCCGCACATCTACCATGAAGGGAGCGATCTCGTTCCTGTACAAATTGCTGTTAGACTCTACTGTGGCGCCGCGGCCGCGATACCAAGGTCATTGGGAATCCACCCTGGGGAGGGACATCTCTACTAGTGAGTGGCAGGGCTTATGGAGGGACGTGACGGCGCATAACCACTCTACTGACCTCAGGGAGGCACATATGAAACTCATCTTTGATTGGTACCTGTATCCCTCTAAATTGCACCGCATATTTCCCACTACTTCAGATAGGTGTTGGCGGGGCTGTGGGATGTTGGGAAACTTTAGCCATATATGGTGGGAATGCCCTACCATTCGGCCATTCTGGACTGAGATCTTGTCCCACATTAAAGACATTTTGGGTTACCCGATCCCGGACTCCATGGCTTTTGTGTTATTAGGGCTTAGAGATCCGCTGCTTGAGCACCAGACTAGAGCGGATAAGCGTATTATGTGGTTATGCCTGGGGGCGGCTAAGATGACACTGGCAGCCGCTTGGAAATCCCCGTCTCCTCCCGCTATTTCCTTATGGCATGCCCGACTGTGGCGTCTGTTGAGCATGGAACGTCTCTCTGATATCTTTCGGGGGAATTTCAAGAATTTTATGTACAACTGGGGCCCGCTTGTGAGGTTTTTGTCCCGAGGCTTGCCCTCGGCAGTATGTCCTTCAGCAGTGCGGTCCCTTCATCTCTTCCAGATTTAAATTCCTGAAGACCTGATTTGCTTGCGTGCTTGTTGGCTGCCACCACTGGGGGGGGAGGGAGATGTTGGGGAGGGACGGGGGGGGGTTAGTTGGGGTTATTGCCTTCTGTTTCTTCTTCCATTGCGATTGGCTCTGCCTGAGGAGGACCTCTAGACTCTGGATGATATCTGGGCTGTCCTCTCTGTCTGAAGATGCGATGTCCACTGTTGACAATCTGTCCTACACGAGAACTGAGCTGAGCGGACATTTCCTTGTTGCCTTATCGGATTATTGCTGGCTTCTTGTGGACTTTGGAGCCCTGTAGCCCTTTTTCTTCAATGATTCAGTCCCTATCTTTGCTCCCCCTGTGTGGGGCTTTATGGCGTTATGTCGCCTATCTTCCTCTCTTTCTTTCCTGTTCCCCCTTTTCCTGTTTCCCTCCCCTTTCTATTCTTCTGATGTTTAAAAAATAAATAAAAATTTTACAAAAAAAAAAAACTATATGTTTTTCCGCCAGTCTTTCATTATCCTAATCTTGCCAAAAGGGTTCATTTGGGTAGAAAACAATTAATATTATTAAAGAGAACCCCTAACAATGATGTTACATTTTAAATTCTGAACTTGTTCTTTTCCAGAGTAAGGACTCTTAAACTATATTGCCTACCAGTATCGATCACATGTGACACCTTGTAGTTCTGCCTGATGTAACATTTCCTATACACAGATTTACACACATATGATTGTATCTGTGCAATGTGTGTGTGATGTAAAGTGCTCTGACACCTTACACTGGTCTGAGGGGTACTAAAACCAAAATGAATCTGAGAGACAGTGGTTATGGAGACTTGTGGGGCACTTTTAAAGGGTGCTAGTGAGGGAATTCGGGGCAAAGGTGGTCATTGGGGCGCCAACAGACATTGTCCCACAGGGCGCCACGTGTTAAAGCTGGCCCTGAGTGAGGCAGTAGATCGTACCAAGTCTACTCACAGTTTTAGGTGGAATGTCTTTGAAGGACTACATTTGGAGCTACCCACACTAGTTAATCACATGCCTATGGATGCACTGGAAGGTCTCAAGACCTAAATGCCACCCACCCCTCTAGAGCGCCCCCAATGTGAAATCCCAATAGCAACAAACACTGAATGATCACAATCAAATATGTAAGGTCACAAGGCCTGTTTCTCCATGTGGTGCACTCCACAAAAAACACAGTCATACGTCTGTTCATGTTACTCTTGTTGGTCCAAGGAATTGGTGAATGCTGTGGTATATGAACATTTGTAGCTTTGCACAATACAGCACAATAAAGCATAATATTTATTAACTTGTTCACAAGGAGACCAAACACTTTGAAGGTATACAAATGGTGGTGGAGGGTAGGGGTTGCGAGAAGATTTTTTTAATCCTTATTAATAATTTCTTTATATAATTTGTATTGATTTTAAGTTGCTCAAATGTACAAATCAAAACTGGTGAAATGTAAGGACCATGGTGTCTATCACCCTATGAGGAAGTACCGCATCTTCTGTAAAATATGTTGATGCATGCATTGGAATTGTTTGTAGTAAGGGATTGTTAGAGGTAACACACTTTGCAAATTGAACATGGACTACTCAACAGAGGCTTGCTCCTTGGCACTCAATAATGTGTGAAGAGGTGATCAAGGAGATGTTGGGAAGGCGATGTGGGGAATTATGTCACTATGAAGAAACTGTAATGAGTACATCCTCCACAAGGTAAACACCATCAAAAAGTACTTGTAGCTACATTTGCTTTTGAGTCATTGCAGCAAAAAAACGAGCATTGGCAAAGCCAGTAGGTCTGGCTTTAATGTGCTTTTGCATGTTAACACAGGCATTCACACCAACAAAAAGTAGCAGTGGGTCAAGAAAAGAGAAAAACAACTGACTATGTATCTGTAAAAGAGAAGACGGAGTGAACTCAGCTAATAACTTAAACTAGTGTAATCACGCCTAGGGTATTCCTTCTTTGTGAAAAAATTCCCATCAGTCATCGACCAAGACCGCCCTTCATCATCTGGGGTCCTTCACACCATGAAGGTAAAATTATATACCCACAGCAGATTGGCAGATGTATAAGCTTAATCTGACCTGTGTGGCCCAGTGATTCCTATGGTGTGTGAGGGCGTCAGGTGACAACTGTAAAGCAGTGCAAAGAACGTGGAGAGATCAATAAGTGAAAAAGTGTGTTTCAGTAGATAAAATTGGATAGTGAAGGGGTAAGGAACTTTAATGTGCACCTCTTCACTCCCAAAACAATAAAAGAGTGCGAAGATAGTAGTATCAACAAATGACTACTAATGAGTGTGTTAGGTCAACATGTTTCTGCAGACTATACGGAGCCTAAGGGTATCCTGCTGCTTCATCAGGACCATTAGCGCTACTGCTAAATAACAAGTGTAAAAAGGTTTTTTATCACCCGAGTGTTATTTCGATCATCCTTCTCCTTACTTCATGGTCCAAAGTACGCCGATTTGGCCAAGGAACACACGAACAGACACATAGAAAGAAACACACACAACAATTAGTCGTGGTTGGATAACTGGGTCCAAGTCCTTTAGAACCAGTAATCTTGCTTAGGGCGAATTATATGTATACCATCAATCGATAGACACATATATGTTAATCATATACACAAAGTGTACAGTCTCACTCACCAATGTGGCAGGAGAGAAAAGCTCCACCTCACCTGGCCACAGCGCAGGTAATGGGAGCACCGCTCTGGTGGACAAGAATAAAAGAAGGGGTTTTAGTGCGGGACATTAGGATTACTGTCATCACCCAACCGCTCATGGCAACAAATAATGTGCGGACTAGTATCCATAGATCTTATTATTGGTAACAAGCTCTCATCAATGTTCATATCTAAGAGTCCTCCTGACCTCTAGCAATCAGAGGGTAATCTTAGTCAGTGCGACCCTCCCGGTTAAAAATAGCCACGGGTGCCACCTTTAATCCGATACGTTTTTTAGTTGAATGAAGCGCTCTCTGTACACACTTCTTGTCATCTTTCTTTAGTGCAAAAAACAGAATGAACATGTCCCTGTTAGTGCACATTTGGTTCGTTCTGTTCTCATGGACGCCGATATTACCTTCAGGCAACCACACCCTGCTTCAAGTTGCTGTGCACACTTGCGGCATAAGCTCTAACACACTGCCAGGCATTTCGAATCTGTATCATTTCTACATACTCGAGTGTCTTTAGCATATGCTCGCTGCCCGCTCTTTTGGGGTGTAAATATCAGCAAACATACCGACATTGAGGCGCGTTACTGCTAAGCTGCTGCCGCCGGCTCCGCCATCCAGCAGCACAGCGCTGCTGCCTTGGATTCAACATACACGCAGGCAAACGGCACTCAGAATTTCTAAGAGAACAAAACCATGCTTAAGCCCGTACTCACCTTCCCGTCGGTACTCCAGACGACCTTCTGGGCTGTCTTTGGGGAGGTACAGACGCGGTGAACTATCGGGCTTTTTAAGCTCATTTGCTGCATGAACGTCAGGGCCGGGTCGCGTCTGGCGCGTCATCGGCCTGCGTCATACACGAGCTTCTGGGTAATGTAGTCCCCTACGTCATCAGCCCCATGTAAACAACACTCCTCGGTCTTGTATATTGTACTATTATTATGCACAGAGCTTTATAAGTAGCTTGACTCATTTGGCTTTCTTACGCCACCAAGATAACAAGTAAGAGGCAAGGAGGGTATCTTCATTATCAGGGCAAAGAACCGTCAAAAAGCGGCTGGAGTTTGTTTTTTACGAATTGAATAACTTTATTCGGTAACGTGGGCATGTCACGGCTAGACTTGTATATTGGGGAGAAAAAATAACCAATGTACTCTCTCCTATTGTCAGGAACTATAAATCAAGATCGCATGAAGCTCCATCAACATCATCACCAAATGCCACAAGTTTTTAATGTGCATGGTCTCATGAGCATTCTTCATACATTAATGCACAAGGACACTCGTGTATGGCACTTCGTTATCTTATTCCTTAATTGTTGTGCATACAGGAGGACAAAGATATACGGTATGTTATTCTCCTTATTGGACACACAGATACTAGCGATCAATCAATGATTTTGAGAAACTTTCCGGATGTAGCTTTCTATTTAAAAGAGAGCAGAAATGGGTGAATAGGCTAAACTCAGACAAAAACGGGCTGAACGAAGATATTCCATGGATGTTGCTGTGAAATTATTCATAGACAGGCATATATGCTTCTACTTTGACATTCATGGGTATGTCGCCTTGGCTTTTGGGTGGCCTTCTTGCCCTAGCTACATCCGGAAAGTTTCTCAAAATCATTGATTGATCGCTAGTATCTGTGTGTCCAATAAGGAGAATAACATACCGTATATCTTTGTCCTCCTGTATGCAGAACAATTAAGGAATAAGATAATGAAGTGCCATACACGAGTGTCCTTGCGCATTAATGTATGAAGAATGCTCGTGAGACCATGCACATTAAAAACTTGTGGCATTTGGTGATGATGTTGATGGAGCTTCATGTGATCTTGATTTATAGTTCCTGACAATAGGAGAGAGTACATTGTTTATTTTTTCTCCCCAATATACAAGTCTAGCCGTGACATGCCCACGTTACCGAATAAAGTTATTCAATTCGTAAAAAAAAAAACAGCCTCGTTTTGACGGTTCTTTGCCCTGATAATGAAGATACCCTCCTTGCCTCTTACTTGTTATCTTGGTGGCGTAAGAAAGCCAAATGAGTCAAGCTACTTATAAAGCTCTGTGCATAATAATAGTACAATATACAAGACCGAGGAGTGTTGTTTACATGGGGCTGACGACGTAGGGGACTACTTTACCCAGAAGCTCGTGTATGACGCAGGCCGATGACGCGCCAGACGCGACCGGGCTCTGACGTTCATGCAGCAAATGAGCTTAAAATGCCCGATAGTTCACCGCGTCGGTACCTCCCCAAAGACAGCCCAGAAGGACGTCTGGAGTACCGATGGGAAGGTGAGTACGGGCTTAAGCATGGTTTTGGTCTCTTAGAAATTCTGAGTGCCGTTTGCCTGCGTGTATGTTGAATCCAAGGCAGCAGCGCTGTGCTGCTGGATGGCGGAGCCGGCGGCAGCAGCTTAGCAGTAACGCGCCTCAATGTCGGTATGTTTGCTGATATTTACACCCCAAAAGAGCGGGCAGCTAGCATATGCTAAAGACACTCGAGTCTGTAGAAATGATACAGAGTCGGATTGCCTGGCAGTGTGTTAGAGCTTATGCCGCAAGTGTGCACAGCAACTTGAGGCAGGGTGTGGTTGCCTGACGGTAATATCAGCGTCCATGAGAACAGAACGAACCAAATGTGCACTAACAGGGACATGTTCATTCTGTTTTTTGCACTAAAGAAAGATAACAAGAAGTGTGTATAGAGAGCGCTTCATTCGACTAAAAAACGTATCGGATTAAAGGTGGCACCCGTGGCTATTTTTAACCGGGAGGGTCGCACTGACTAAGATTACCCTCTGATTGCTAGAGGTCAGTAGGACTCTTAGATATGAACATTGATGAAAGCTTGTTACCAATAATAAGATCTATGGATACTAGTCCGCACATTATTTGTTGCCATGAGCGGTTGGGTGATGATAGTAATCCTAATGTCCCGCACTAAAACCCCTTCTTTTATTCTTGTCCACCAGAGCGGTGCTCCCATTACCTGCGCTGTGGCCAGGTGAGGTGGAGCTTTTCTCTCCTGCCACATTGGTGATTGAGACTGTACACTTTGTGTATATGATTAACCCCTTCGATGCTGATGACGGAGCGGTTCCGTCATCAGCGTCGGTTGGGCTGTGCTGATGACGGAACCGCTCCGTCATCAGTACAGCCCTGGGGGGGGAGCGCTGGCGTTCCCCCCTGGGGCATCGATCTTGTTTTTTTTCTCTGGGTTGGCAGCGGAAGACTTTCCGCTGCCACCCCCTGGCCCCCCCACGCTTCCTGGTGATGTCAGCGTGCACAGCGCGCGCCGACGTCATCAGGAAGCGCTGGACGCGCTGGAATCCATTTCATTCCAGCGCGTCCAGGAGACAGGTTTGTTTTTGCTGCTCCGGTGGGGCGGGGGGCCCGTTTTTCGGTGCCTTGAGGCATCGGGGGGGGGAGGAAACTGTGTTTCCTCTCCCCTGATGTCCCAATGCAGGGCATTCCTGGTGCACGATCGCGCACAGCGTCGCGATCGTGCACCAGGAATGCCCCACTAGACACCAGAGATTGCGTGTGTGAGTTTGTTTGTGTGCAGGAAGCGACCCCTTGGGCAAGGGTCGCTTCCTTTTGGGGCCAAATTATTTTTCAGACTTTTCTGCCCCCCCTGGGGCAGATCGGCCGTTTTTTTGGCCGATCTGCACCCAGGGGGGGGGGGGCAGAAAAGCCCACTAGACACCAGGGATTTGATTGTAATTGTAAAGGAAGCGACCCCTTGGGGAAGGGTCGCTTCCTAGTGGCCCATATTTTTTTTTAGACTTTTCTGCCCCCCCTGGGGGCAGATCGGCCGTTTTTTGGGCCGCATATGGACCCAGGGGGGGCAGAAAAGCCCACTAGACACCAGGGATTTAGTTATATTTATAAAGGAAGCGACCCCTTGGGCAAGGGTCGCTTCCTTAGGGGGACAAATTATTTTTTAGACTTTTCTGCCCCCCCTGGGGCAGATCGGCCATTTTTTTGGCCGATCTGCACCCAGGGGGGGGCAGAAAAGCCCAGTAGACACCAGGGATTTCATTATAATTATAAAGGAAGCGACCCCTTGGGGAAGGGTCGCTTCCTAGTGGCCCATATTTTTTTTTAGATCAGCCGTTTTTTGGGCCGCATCTGGACCCGGGGGTGCAGAAAAGCCCACTAGACACCAGGGATTTTATTATATTTATAAAGGAAGCGACCCCTTGGGCAAGGGTCGCTTCCAGGGGGCATTATAATTATTGTAGACTGTTCTGCCCCCCCTGGGGGCAGATCTGCTGTTTTTTTTTTTACCTTTTCTGGACCCAGGGGGGGATAGAAAAGCCCACTAGACTCCAGGGATTGTTTTTTTTTTATAGGGAGCGGCCCCTTGGCCAAGGGTTGCTTCCTTGGGCCCATTTGTTTTCAAAAGTATGTTCTGTTGTGTCTTTATTTGGCCTCTCTGCCCTCCGTAGTGTTGCTTCCAGGGGGCCCACGTTTATAATGATTTATATTCTGCCCCCCATGGGGACAGACACCCCATTTGTGACATACCCTGTGACATAGCCTGTTGTAATGTGTGTTATTTTTGTTTCTTCTAATGTGTATTGTTTTATTTTCTCTTTAGATTGTTGCTGTGTGCGGTTCCGTTACTGGTGGTTCTGTTGTTCTGCTGTTTCTGTAGTTGCATGTGTTTGGTAAGAGACCTCTTTTTTGTTCAATTGTAATGTAATTGTTTATTTTGCAAAGTGTGTAGTAATACGAGTATGTTTGGTTTCTGTTTTTTGTGATTGTAAAACATGTTTTGCATTTGCTTTTGATGTGTACTTCTGTAGATGTAAGTTTTTTTTTCTTCTTTCTAGTGGGATATCGTTGCCTATTTGCTGTGTCTTTGCAGAGTAGGTACTGGTGAGTGTAGTTGTCTCTTGTAAGTGAATTGTATATTTTTTTAAATATAGATATTTGTGATAAAGGCTTACATTTTTTAACTTACTTTGCACAGTGTTGGGGTTGTTGAGTTGTTTGTGCAGACTCCTTTATTTGTAAGGATAATGGCTAGCCGCCGGATTACTGCTCAGCAAGTTGTTGGAATGCTTTTTAATTCTTCCTCTGACCATGGTCCAGAGACTGACTCTGATTCTGAGCCAGAGGTGGGAGGTGAAGAATCAGGTAGTGAGTTTTCTCTACACATGGCTTCATCTGATGATGAAGACACTCTGAGTGCTGATGAAGCTACTTTTGGTGTGGATGAAGTGCCTGTGGTTGCGGAGGACATTGCTGTGCCAATAGTGCGGCAAGAGACATCTGGGCTGCAGCCTGGGGCTGCTAGACTTCCAGTTGGTGTAGTGAGTCAAGAGGCAGCTGGGCGGCAGCCTGCGGCTCCAAGACTTGACGTTGAAAGTTCTGACCTCTGGGTTGCACCAGGCATGGTGCAGCCGGCATTGCCTGAATTTACTGGTGTTCCAGGGTGTAGGGTGAACACTGAAAACTTTTTGCCTATTGATTTTTTCAAGTTGTTTATGGATGATGTGTTTTTGGCAGAGATTGTAGAGCAGACTAATTTGTATGCTGAATTTTTTTGGAGGGTAAACAGTGCCAGCCATAAGCCCCACGCTAGAGCTACCCGGTGGACTCCCACAAATTTGGAGGAGATGAAAAAGTTTTTGGGTTTAACTTTTTTGATGGGCTTGCTTAGGGAACCATCAATGGCTTCATATTGGTCTACTAGTCCCTTGATGGCAACAGCTATATTTCCGGCAGTCATGAGTCGTGATAGGTATTTGCTTCTGCTTCCGATGATGCATTTTGTTGACAATAGTTCTGCTTTGGCACAAGATCACCCTGATTGTGACCGTCTTTTCAAGATTCGGCCTGTCATTGATCATTTTGTTGATCGATTTCCTGAGATCTTTTATCCTGAGAAAGAAATTGCAGTGGATGAGTCTTTGCTGTTGTTCAAGGGCCTCTTGGTTTTTCAGCAATACATTCCTAGTGAGAGGGCACGCTATGGAATTAAGCTTTATATGCTGTGTGACAGTGAGACTGGATATGTCTCTAATTTCAGGGTGTACACTGGTAAGGAATCCAGGATTAACCCCCCTGGTTGTCCGTCGACTTTTGGAGTGACTGAGAAAATTGTGTGGGAACTTGGTCGTGGATTTTTTAACAAAGGCCATCATTTGTATGTCGATAACTTCTACACTGGTGTGCGGTTGTTCAGGGAATTGGGCAAAGTGGACACTGTTGCTTGTGGCACAATCTGCTCAAACCGTAAAGGTTTCCCAAAATAACTTGTTTGTTGAAAGCATGCTCGGGGACAGTGCAGTGCATTGCGTTGTGAGGAGCTTCTAGCTGTGAAGTTTTCAGACAGGAGAGATGTCTACATGTTGACTTCCATACATGATGAAAGCACTGAACCGGTGACTGTTTGGGGTCAGGTTGCAGAAGCGCGCAAACCTGTGTGCATAATGGACTACAATAAGTACATGGGTGGTGTTGACAGAGTAGATCAGAGGTTGGAACCGTATGCTGCTCTTCGTAAGGCTTACATTTGGTACAAGAAGTTGGCTATCCATCTTTTCCACTTGGCAACCTTTAATGCTTTTGTTGTGTTCCAGAAATCTTGTCCCCAGTCAAAGATGACTTTTGTAAAGTTTCAGGAGTCTGTAATAGGCAGCCTTGTTTTAGTGGAACAGGCAAGTGTTCCTAGAGTTGGAGTGGTGGAGGATGTTGCCAGATTGAAAGATCGCCACTTTCCTGATACAATTCCTCCTACAACCTCAAAAGACTTTCCCAGTCTGTTGGCAAAGAGGTTTGCGGAAGGAGGTTCGTATGTACTGCCCCTAATCATTTTACTCGGGAGAACAAGGGGAACGCTGGGTGGTAGGTCATTTTTGCCGGCACAGAGATCCCACGCAAAAAAGTTTGGAACAGTGATTTTTTTACCTAATTTTAAGGTTTGCAAGGAATTCTGGGTAGGAAAACATTGGGGGACCCACGCATGCCATACCTCCCTGGACTCCCCCGGGTGTCTAGTTTTCAGAACTGTTTGGGTTTGGTAGTTTCCAAAGATGACCGTCGAGCCCCGGGCCAAAAACTCAGGTGCCCCCCCCCAACAATCAAGGTAGTTTTGCTATAGGGTATTTTAAATTCTCCACCGTACGATTTGGACCTTTTCCTGTTGCAGCCACTATGCCTACCCACGCAAGTGAGGTACCATTTTTTTAGGGAGACCTGGGAGAACGCTGGGTGGGTGGAAATTTGTTGATCCACGCAGATTCCGGAACTTTTCACCACAGAAACGTGAGGAAAATTCGTTTTTTTCCGACAATTTCTAAGCTTTGCAAGGGATTCTGGGTAACAGAACCTAGTGGTAGGCAGTCGAGTCACCCCATCCTGAATTCCCCTGGGTGTCTAGTTTTCAGAAATATATAGGTTTGCTAGGTTTCCCTAGGTGCAGGCAGAGCTAGGGTTCAAAAACAAAAGGTAGGCTCTTTGCCAAAAAAGGGCACAATTTCACTGCGAAAATTGAGGTGCGACCACATTGCGTTTTGTGCTGTTTCCTGTCGCAGCCACTAGGCAGACCCAGTCAAGTGAGGTTCCATTTTTTTCGAGAGACCCGGGGGAACGCTTGGTGGGTGGAAATTTGTTGATCCACGCAGATTCCAGAACTTTCCACCACAGACATGTGAGGAAAATGCATTTTTTGGACAATTTCTTAGCTTTGCAAGGGATTCTGGGTAACAGAACCTGGTGGTAGGCAGACAAGTCACCCCATCCTGAATTTCCCTGGGTGTCTAGTTTTCAAAAATGTATAGGTTTGCTAGGTTTCCCTAGGTGCCGGCAGAGCTAGGGTTAAAAAACGAAAGGTAGGCTCTTTGCCAAAAAAGAGCCAGTTTTCACTGCGAAATTGCGGTGCGAACACGTTGCGTTTTGCGCTGTTTCCTGTTGCAGGCACTAGGCAGACCCAGGCAAGTGAGGTACCATTTTTTTTGGGAGACCTGGGGGAACGCTAGGTGGTTGGAAATCTGGTGATCCACGCAGATTCCAGAACTTTGCACCACAGAAATGTGAGGAAAATGCATTTTTTTTGTCAATTTTTTAACTTTGCAAGGAATTCTGGGTAACAGAACCAGGTGGGAGGCAGTCGAGTCACCCCATCCTGAATTCCCCTGGGTGTCTAGTTTTAAAAAATGTGTAGGTTTGCTAGGTTACCTAGGTGGCGGCAGAGCTAGGGGTCAAAAACCAAAGCTAGGCTCTTTGCCAAAAAAGAGCACGTTTTCACTGCAAAATTGCGGTGCCACCATGTTGCGTTTTGCGCAGTTTCCTATCGCAGGCACTAGGCAGACCCAGGCAAGTGAGGTACCAGTTTTTTTCAGGAAACCCGGGGGAACGCTGGTTGGGTTGAAAGTTGTTGATCCATGCAGATTCCAGAACTTTCCTCCACAGAAATGTGAGGAAAATGCGTTTTTTTTGTCAATTTCTTAGCTTTGCAAGGGATTCTGGGTAACAGAACCTGGTGGTAGGCAGTCGAATCACCCCATCCTGAATTCCCCAGGGTGTCTACTTTTAAAAAATGTATAGGTTTGCTAGGGTTCCCTAGGTGCCGGCAGAGCTAGGGTGCAAAAACTACAGCTAGGCACTTTGCCATAAAAGGGTAAATTTTTAACTGCAAAATTGAGGTGTGACCACGTTGCATTTTGCGTCGTTTCCTGTCGCAGGTACAAGGCCGACCCACACAAGTGAGGTACCGTTTTTATCGGGAGACTTAGGGTAATTCAGATTTGTAAATCAACTGTTATTACCAATTGAGTTTTCATGCATTTCTCCCTTCCCAATGAAAGACATTGTGTAAAAAAAAAAATCTTTTTAAAAAATGACCAATAATTCTCATGCTTGTATGAGTATTCCCAATTTTGAAAATGTGCAAATATATACTGTTTCTAAACTTTATAATTTGTACCCAATTCAGAAATATATAGGTGTCTTTCATACAGATTTTTCCATGTATACATTTACCAAGAATAAGTGCTCTATACCCAGTAAATAATAAAATACCATTGCAAGTTGCTGCTCAGTTTTTGGATCTGGGTTCATCGGGTTCTTGGTGAAACTACAAGTCCTATATATCTCCACAACCAGGAAGGTCTTACGAATGTAACGGTATATTGCTTTCCAAGAGCTGTCAAAATTACAAGAAGTTATAGGTGAAAACGTTGGGACAAAAGGCTGTTTTTTTCAACTAATTTTCAATTATTCCAATATTTAACTGTTAGTTTCTATAAAGAAACCTTCATGGATTTAGACAAATAACCCCTTTATGAATTCATAATTTTGTCTACTTTTCAAAAATGTATAGCATTCCAGGATCCATTATTGCTTTCAAACTCATTTCTACCATTAACTGGAAGGAGGTGGAAAGCTCTAAAAATAGCAACAATAGGCTATGTCCCAGAAAAATGCCAAAACTGTGTGATAAATGTTGGTTCTCTGACAAAAGACTGTCACTCCCTAAAAGCTGAGAAAATTGAGATTTTAGCCCCACAAACCCTTTTTTGATAACATTTGCAGGGAAAAACCCAGAGGCTTTCATTTGCAGCCCATTTTTCCCATTTTTCTGAATAAAAAACAAAACGTTCACTATATTTTGGTTATTTTCTGGGACCCCTCCAAGGGAATCCACAAACCCTGGGCACCTTTAGAATTCACATGATGTTGGAAGAAAAGGACGCAAATTTGGCGTGGATACCTTATGTGGTCAAAAAGTTACAGGGGCCTAAGCGCGCACTACCCCAAATCGCCAAAAAAAGGCTTAGCACAGGAGGGGAGAAGGCCTAGCAGCGTAGGGGTTAACATATGTGTGTCTATCGATTGAAGGTATACATATAATTCGCCCTAAGCAAGATTACTGGTTCTAAAGGACTTGGACCCAGTTATCAAACCACAACTAATTGTTGTGTGTGTTTCTTTCTATGTGTCTGTTCGTGTGTTCCTTGGCCAAATCGGCGTACTTTGGACCATGAAGTAAGGAGAAGGATGATCGAAATAACACTCAGGTGATAAAAAACCTTTTTACACTTGTTATTTAGCAGTAGCGCTAATGGCCCTGATGAAGCAGCAGGATACCCTTAGGCTCCGTATAGTCTGCAGAAACATGTTGACCTAACACACTCATTAGTAGTCATTTGTTGATACTACTATCTTCGCCCTCTTTTATTGTTTTGGGAGTGAAGAGGTGCACATTAAAGTTCCTTACCCCTTCACTATCCAATTTTATCTACTGAAACACTCTTTTTCACTTATTGATCCCTCCACGTTCTTTGCACTGCTTTACAGTTGTCACCTGACACCCTCACACACCATAGGAATCACTGGGCCACACAGGTCAGATTAGGCTTATACATCTGCCAATCTGCTGTGGGTATATAATTTTACCTTCATGGTGTGAAGGACCCCAGATGATGAAGGGCGGTCTCGGTCGATGACTGATGGGAATTTTTTCACAAAGAAGGAATACCCTAGGCGTGATTACATTAGTTTAAGTTATTAGCTGAGTTAACTCCGTCTTCTCTTTTACAGATACATAGTCAGTTGTTTTTCTCTTTTTTTGACCCACTGCTACTTTTTGTTGGTGTAACTGTTATGTTGGGGGCAGTAGCAATGTCCGGTCGTTAAACATCCCCTAGGACCCTCATTCTCCCTGTTGTGTTCACAACACAGGCATTCACAAATGCTGTTTACACACATTGCTTGCACATATGCTTTTCATCACAATATAGCCTGCCCTATTGGCGTTGCCAGTGCTGGGAAGAATATTTTAAAAAAAATTCTTTCTGTGCAGAATGCACAAGGGAGACAAATAACTGCATCTAACATACAGTATGATGATTGAACGTTCTAATCAGTTATAAACTAGTCCCTCAAACATTAAAATGAAGCATTTTCCAGAAAGTTGAATGATACATAAAATAGCCACTAGCATGAGGTGGAAGGGTAATACTCCTCTGGGAGGAGACAAAGTCCACTCTATATATGTTTTAAAGCATTAGTCACAATACATTGTTGCAGATAGCTGCACTCTCAAAGCATTTCTTTTTTGTTTTCAGTAAAACAAAAGCAACATTATTTTTAAACAAAGAGATACCATTGCTAAACATGGTTACAGCAAATGATAGTAAAAATGAGAGGGTTCCAGTAGGGTAAGGGCAACATTTGGAGTTAAGTTTGTGGTCAGATTTACAGTTATTGTCATGGCAAATTTAGGGAAGGATTAGGATTAGGGCTAGTTTATTTTATTTAAATTTTATTTGAGGAGATTTTTATAGCACTAGCTTGACCCGAGGGTATCGGAGCGCTTCACAGCAGTTTTTGAGCAAGATTCATACAATAAAGTCGTATGCTACATATAGGTTTGGCAAGTCCGCGCGTGCTGAGCAGCATTGAGGTAGTGTTAGGCTAAGGTTAAAAGTTAAACACGTACAAAGCATGTCTTTTAATAGCATGAACAGGAGGGTACGAAATGAGTGCACAAATCTAGCGGTGAGTACAATTCTGGAGTCATTCCTCACCTGGGGCTACCTGATGAGGAATATGGAGAGTTGTGTTCTTACTATGGTGACCATGAGCTGCAATCGGTCTTTGATCTCTGCAATGCTGTGAACTAAAGGTCCTCCAGGTAACATGTGGTGCAGCTGGGCCTGCAGTTCTATGTTGAATAAGGCAGGTTATCTCCATACCCTGCAGAATAACCTACTTCTCCTTCAGGTCTCAGCAACAGCAGTTCCTTTTGCTTTGTCCTGTAGTGCCTACTCCATAAGAGGAAGGAGTGGGCAATACTGGTCCTTGAGCGTGGGCATGTTCTACGTGTACTTTCTCAGTTGCTTGTTAAGCCTTGCTGCAGCATGTGAAGAACCGGGTTTTCTTAGAACCCAGCGGTGCCAGGGACACACCCGAAGTCTTCGGATTCTCCTGTCTTGGAATACAGAGACACGGAATACTTCTGGATGGCGTCAAAGATCAAATTTATTAGCTGCAGCTAGTAACAGTAATCCAAGCAATACAACACGGTGTACAACTCAGGAAACTGCTCAATTTTCATAGAGCAAGACATCTCTTTTTATACAATTTTTGCTCATTACAAATGCACACCCACTGCGCAAAATTCTGACTAATAGGACACATTTTCTAACTGAGTATCACATTAACAAAAACCCAATTTACAGTAACCCAACCCAAAAGTTAATTATTAGGAATGTCCCAAATTCAATCTTTGCAAGCCGGACAAATTTATAATTGAAAAGCACAACCGATGTAATGTCAGAACATAAAGGAAACAGAAATAGATGCTGAAGAAGATAAAACATGTGCAAGGAAACTAAAGGTTAACGAGGTCCTGAACATTAAGTGGCAATCTTAGACAAGGATCAAACCAAGGGAAATTGGCTTTGCGAGGTCAGTTTCAGGTGAAGAGGTCAGTTTCTCTGCAGTTCTTTCAGAGTCGAAAGAAACCTAATTAATGTTTACATGAACTCAGAAGGCCAGGCCACTTGTTCGCCGGGCCTCTTTCACAGGCCTACGTGAGAGCAACACAAAATGGAGTCAGGCTCGAGAATTACAGAACCTCACATGGAAAATGTGCTTTCGTGGTATGAGGAGGATGTGTGGGATATTTTATAACTCTCAAAACATTTTCTAGATAACAAATTTAATCCTAGTCCTTTAGTATGCTTCCGTTTGATACATTTTGATTTCTTTCCATTAATATTCAATTTGGAATACTCCATTCAATTTATTTTGGGAAGTTTCTTAGCTACTTCACTAGGAAGTAATTGCTGTCTACTGTACAGATATTTCCTAGAAGACGAAGGAGAAACAAACTTATTGAGTTCTCCATCCATTTAATGTTTTATCATATAATGTCACTTTCCATAATAAACTACAAGAAAAGTAGCCAACATACCCGAAGTTCATGAGTAAACAATTCGCATATTTTTATAAATACATATTCTTTTTAGGTCTCGCCTACAGCTTTGCTTTAGCAAAGCTTGTTTGGCGAGATTATAGTAAGGCTTTCAAAAGTCTACCCAAACTGCGGATTAGGTACAGTGCATGTGAGCCAGGCGCGTGCACATCGCCAGCCACATCGACATCGCACACCATTTGTCTGAGCCTCGGCATCAGACTTTAAAGGAAGCCGCTCCCCCGCCCCCGCCACCCAATGCCGCTGCCCCGCCCCCACCACGCAATGCAGAGAGCTTTTTGTAGAACATATGGCTTACTTTCGAGAGCTTGTTACACAATTGTACCGACTAAACATTTAGCCCCGAGTTTCTCAGAGTAAACACTATTGGTAAACAGTGGGTAGGAGTTGGCTCTCTGTTTTCAAGTTGTGCTGTCAACAACTCATTTGTCTGTGAGTCACGTGAGCGTGAATTAGAGAGCAATCACCGAAGTACAACTGTGTCCGATACTACCCTGCCTTCAAAGGAAGCCGCTCCTCCGCCCCCACCACGCAATGCATAGAGCTTGTTGTTAGTAATGCGCTTCCTTCTAGGGAAGGTGCTTTGCTTTTCTCACGGAAGGTACAAAGACTCTGTAATGCTTCCCACCAATTTCCCCTGTTGTACTGAGTGCCCAGTCCGTCCAGACCAGCATTGCCCGCCTGCGGAACCCATTGCCCATTGGTGAGCACATCCTGGCCTTCAAAAATAAACGGGAAAGCCACAGCCCTCTCTAACCCTGGCTTCCCCCATGAGGCCAATCAATCACCAAAGCGGGAAATGAGCTGTAACACAGCAGAACTGAACTGCATTTAGCATTCATGGTCCAACAGCTTCCGATATGTTTTTCATCAACTGAACTCAAACACGCGCTTAGCAAAGTCGCCGTCCTTTGTTTGGCCAGTTTGTTTAGTGTCAGTTCAGAAAGCTGCTGTGCCATTCCGTTCCGGGTTGCTGGGCATCTTGAAACAGTCGATTTCGACTGGATAGTCCCAGACTACTCACCGTCCGAGGGAAGAATAATTTAGTAAAAGTCGCCTTCACTTTTGCTCCGCATCCAGTGAAGTGGATCTTCTGCCTATTATGGCTGGCACAACCAGCTCGTGGCCCCGTAAAATAATGTGTTTCATGTATGCGGGGTTCCAAAAGTAAAAAAATCGGTGTTTTTTGTTTTTTTATTTTTTAAATAATGTTGTGATCCTTGCACTGACACTCGTTTCTTACCTGGGGCCACCTGATGAGGAATATGGAGAGCTGTGCTCTTACTATGGTGGCCATGAGCTGTAACTGGTGTCTGATCTCTGCAATGCTGTGCACTAAACGTCCTCCCGGTAGCATGTGGTGCAGCTGGGCCTGCGGTTCTATGTTGAATAAGGCAGGTTATCTCCATACCCTGCAGAATAACCTACTTCTCCTTCAGGTCTCAGCAACAGCAGTTCATTTTGCTTTGCCCTGTAGTGCCTACTCCATAAGAGGAAGGAGTAGTTCTATGTGTACTTTCTCAGTTGCTTATTAAGCCTTGCTGCAGCATGGAAGGTGTGCTTTCGTGGTATGAGTAGGATGTGTGGGATATTTTATAACTCTCAAAACATTTTCTAGATTACAAATGTAATCCTAGTCCTTTAGCATGCTTCCGTTTGATACATTTTAATTTCTTTCAATTAATATTCAATTTGGAATACTCCATTCAATTAATTTTGGGAAGTTTCCTAGCTCCTTCATTAGGAAGTAATTGCTATCTACTGGACAGATATTTCCCTGAAAATGAGGGAGAAACAAACTAATTCAGTTCTCCATCCATTTAATGTTTTATCATATAACGTCACTTTCCATAATAAACTACAAGAAAAGTAGTCAACATACCCGAAGTTCATGAGTAAACAATTCGCATATTTTTATAAGTACATATTCTTTTTAGGTCTCGCCTACAGCATTGTTTTAGCAATGCTTGTTTGCCGAGATTATAGTAAGGCTTTCAAAAGTCTACCCAAACTGCGGATTAGGTACAGAGATTGTGAACCTGGCGCGTGCACATCGCCAGCCACATCGAGATCGCACACCATTTGTCTGAGCCTCGGCATCAGACTTCAAAGGAAGCCGCTCCCCCGCCCCAGCCACCCAATGCCGCTCCCCCGCCCCCACCACGCAATGCCGAGAGCTTGTTGTAGAACATATGGCTTACTTTCGAGAGCTTGTTACACAATTGTACGGACTAAACAATTAGCCCCGAATTTCTCCGAGTAAACACTATTGGTAAACAGTGGGTAGAAGTTGGCTCTCTGTTTTCAAGTTGTGCTGTCAGCAACTCATTTGTCTGTGAGTCACGTGAGCGTGCTTTAGAGAGCAATCACCGAAGCACAACTGTGTCCGATACTACCCTGCCTTCAAAAGAAGCCGCTCCTCCGACCCCACCACGCAATGCAGAGAGCTTATTGTTAGTAATGCGCTTCCTTCTAGGGAAGGTGCTTTGCTTTTCTCACGGAAGGTACAAAGACTCTGTAATGCTTCCCACCAATTTCCCCTGTTGTACTGAGTGCCCAGTCCGTCCAGACCAGCATTGCCCGCCTGCGGAACCCATTGCCCATTGGTGAGCACATCCTGGCCTTCAAAAATAAACGGGAAAGCCACAGCCCTCTCTAACCCTGGCTTCCCCCATGAGGCCAATCAATCACCAAAGCGGGAAATGAGCTGTAACACAGCAGAACTGAACTGCATTTAGCATTCATGGTCCAACAGCTTCCGATATGTTTTTCATCAACTGAACTCAAACACGCGCTTAGCAAAGTCGCCGTCCTTTGTTTGGCCAGTTTGTTTAGTGTCAGTTCAGAAAGCTGCTGTGCCATTCCGTTCCGGGTTGCTGGGCATCTTGAAACAGTCGATTTCGACTGGATAGTCCCAGACTACTCACCGTCCGAGGGAAGAATAATTTAGTAAAAGTCGCCTTCACTTTTGCTCCGCATCCAGTGAAGTGGATCTTCTGCCTATTATGGCTGGCACAACCAGCTCGTGGCCCCGTAAAATAATGTGTTTCATGTATGCGGGGTTCCAAAAGTAAAAAAATCGGTGTTTTTTGTTTTTTTATTTTTTAAATAATGTTGTGATCCTTGCACTGACACTCGTTTCTTACCTGGGGCCACCTGATGAGGAATATGGAGAGCTGTGCTCTTACTATGGTGGCCATGAGCTGTAACTGGTGTCTGATCTCTGCAATGCTGTGCACTAAACGTCCTCCCGGTAGCATGTGGTGCAGCTGGGCCTGCGGTTCTATGTTGAATAAGGCAGGTTATCTCCATACCCTGCAGAATAACCTACTTCTCCTTCAGGTCTCAGCAACAGCAGTTCATTTTGCTTTGCCCTGTAGTGCCTACTCCATAAGAGGAAGGAGTAGTTCTATGTGTACTTTCTCAGTTGCTTATTAAGCCTTGCTGCAGCATGGAAGGTGTGCTTTCGTGGTATGAGTAGGATGTGTGGGATATTTTATAACTCTCAAAACATTTTCTAGATTACAAATGTAATCCTAGTCCTTTAGCATGCTTCCGTTTGATACATTTTAATTTCTTTCAATTAATATTCAATTTGGAATACTCCATTCAATTAATTTTGGGAAGTTTCCTAGCTCCTTCATTAGGAAGTAATTGCTATCTACTGGACAGATATTTCCCTGAAAATGAGGGAGAAACAAACTAATTCAGTTCTCCATCCATTTAATGTTTTATCATATAACGTCACTTTCCATAATAAACTACAAGAAAAGTAGTCAACATACCCGAAGTTCATGAGTAAACAATTCGCATATTTTTATAAGTACATATTCTTTTTAGGTCTCGCCTACAGCATTGTTTTAGCAATGCTTGTTTGCCGAGATTATAGTAAGGCTTTCAAAAGTCTACCCAAACTGCGGATTAGGTACAGAGATTGTGAACCTGGCGCGTGCACATCGCCAGCCACATCGAGATCGCACACCATTTGTCTGAGCCTCGGCATCAGACTTCAAAGGAAGCCGCTCCCCCGCCCCAGCCACCCAATGCCGCTCCCCCGCCCCCACCACGCAATGCCGAGAGCTTGTTGTAGAACATATGGCTTACTTTCGAGAGCTTGTTACACAATTGTACGGACTAAACAATTAGCCCCGAATTTCTCCGAGTAAACACTATTGGTAAACAGTGGGTAGAAGTTGGCTCTCTGTTTTCAAGTTGTGCTGTCAGCAACTCATTTGTCTGTGAGTCACGTGAGCGTGCTTTAGAGAGCAATCACCGAAGCACAACTGTGTCCGATACTACCCTGCCTTCAAAAGAAGCCGCTCCTCCGACCCCACCACGCAATGCAGAGAGCTTATTGTTAGTAATGCGCTTCCTTCTAGGGAAGGTGCTTTGCTTTTCCCACGGAAGGTACGGGGACTCTTTAATGTTTCCCACCAATTTCCCCTGTACTGAGCAGTGCCCAGTCCGTCCAGACCAGCATTGCCCGCCTGCGGAACCCACTGCCCGTTGCTGAGCACATCCTGGCCTTCAAAAATAAACGGGAAAGCCACAGCCCTCTCTCACCCTGGCTTACCCCATGAAGCCAATCAATCACCACAGCGGGAAACGAGCTGTAAGGCAGCAGAACTGAACTGCATTTAGCATTCAGGGTCGAACAGCTTCCGATATGTTTTTCATCAACTGAACTCAAACACGCGCTTAGCAAAGTCGCCGTCCTTTGTTTGGCCAGTTTGTTTAGTGTCAGTTCAGAAAGCTGCTGTGCCTATTCCGTTACGGGTTGCTGGGTGTCTTGAAACAGTTGGTTTCGACTGGATAGTCCCAGACTGCTCACCGTCCGAGGGAAGAATAATTTAGTAAAAGTCTCCTTCACTTTTGCTCCGCATCCAGTGAAGTGGATCTTCTGCCTATTATGGCTGGCACAACCAGCATGTGGCCCCGTAAAATAATGTGTTTCATGTATGCGGGGTTCCAAAAGTAAAAAAATCTGTGTTTTTTTATTTTTAAAATAATGTTGTGATCCTTGCACTGACACTCGTTGAAAACTGCTTGCTGGCACTAAGAACTTAACAGCGAACATGGCGACACAGCACAACCTTTAATTTCCAGAGACTGAGTTTATTTAATTTGTACCTTAACAGAAGCAATGGCAAACTGGTTATCCTTATCCAAGACATTCCTTCCCCTGGACGGCCTCCTCCCCCTAACCCAGCCCCTCCCTCCGTTGCCCTGCCATCTGCCCCGTTGCTGCCTCTTCCATAGCTATCTAATTGGTGCCCCTGGCACGCTTTTGGCGCCTTCTCCCTCTAGTCAGTGTGTCTGTGTTTGTGCTAGGAATATCCAGCCCTGCCCCCAAGGCTCGTTCCCCCCCATAGGAACCGCCCACCGTTAATCCCTTCCCTCACTACCCGCTCCCGACCACCCCCCCTCAGCCTTCGTTCACTTCCATTGAACACCCCATAGCCCAGGATACAATCCCCCTCACTTTTGCCTCCTGCAACTTTTTCTTCATGTAATGCACCGTTTGCTACCTCTTGTATTTTGTTGCTCACCATTGTCACTTTTGCCTCCTGTAACTTAACATTTGCTTTTGTAATTTGTTCACTTGTAACTGTATACACAGACCCCTGCAAGGTGAGGAAGGCGGGGAGATTCTCCATGTGAGGAGGGTAAATTGGATAGGTAGCAGGAGGAAAGATATTGCAGGGAACTGCATTATTGCAAACTTTAGGAACACCAACTTAGTGGAATATATACTGGGTAACTGTAACAGGAACGAGACTAGCACCATACGAATCATGCCACTAGGGCATTTTTACCCAAGAACACGTGTCACACACACCCCAAGTTACATTTTTGGTAGAAAGGGCAGGGTGCCAGACACGCACTGGGCAAGGAATTTTGAGCAGGTAGGCCCGTATACACTAAGATTTCCCACTGTGGACAAACAGATTTAGTCCACTTCTGTCCATGGACGACAATGAATGACTATCTCAACTAGGGAATTTTCAAGAGAGGATGGCCAAAAAGGTGGATAACGAACTTAATGCCCAGGGAGACCTGGGAAACTACCAGGGGAAGGGGCTCGTAGGACTCCCAGTAAAGCAAGACGGGGAGAACAAGGGGTCATGTTAATAGGGAGGGATGAATCTGTGTCATATAATCAGGGACTAAATGTCGGAAAAGTACCTGAGGGAGGGCTGAACATAATGGCCTGGAATATAGCAGGCCTAGCTGGGAAGTTGGAAAATGCTGATTAGAGAAACCACCTATGTGGGTTCCACATATTAGCTTTTCAGGAGACCTGGGCGGTCGAATGCTCCCCTCACCAAATAGAGGGCTATAAATGTTTTTTCGTGCCAGCTCAAGAAAGTAGATCGGGAAGGGCAAAGGGAGAGTTAGCATTATATGTTGACCTTAATATAGAAGGAAGATGGATACTACCCTCCTGGACGTCACATACCCTTCAGGCGGTGACATTCCAAGGGCAAGGGTTGAGGTTATTGTTATTTAACATCTACAACTCAGGGCCTGTAAATGGAAATAACGCTGTACTTCAGGAACTAGACTGCAGACTCAATGAAGAGGCTGAACACAGGAAAGGGGGGGCGGAACCAATTGTCTTGGTGATGGGCGATCTAAATTGTCATCTATGCCCAAATCTGCTACCAGTAACTACAGATTGGTCGTCCTGCCCGACAGAGAGCGGGCCACATTTTGAACACAACAAGGAGGGAATAACACTAACTAAACTATTAGACACCCACGCATTAACTCACACGGTTGACTTGATTACCTCGGGAATGGAGGGTACTCTTACTCCAACATTTAAAGGAAGAGGATGCTCCTCCATTATTGATTACATGGTGATATCTACTTTTGCAAAACACTGGATTGCAGAGGTTAGAACGAAATGGAGCATTTTCAGTGACCACAATCCCCTAGTCTTGGAATTAACATATAGTGGCCGCCCGAAAATAAGTAAATAAGCTGATACTGAGTTGAGGCCAACTGATCCGGGGAGGCGACTTAGGTGGTCAAAAATCAATGCCCAGGAATTCTATAAATCTCTAAGAGAGAAGGGCAAAAAGCAGATTGAAGATTGTCTAGTACCTTCAATAGAGGGACGCGAGTTGGTCACTGTGTTTGGGTCGCTAACCAACTTGGTTGATGAATTACTGAAAACAAAAGGCCCCAGAAGGAACATCATAGAACCAAGATTGTTCGATACTAATTGCTCTCGAGCACTAAGAGACCTAAAATCAAGCCTCAAAGCTAACCCCAGGGACAAACCAAAATTGGCCCTTTGTAGACGAACATATAAAATCATGTTAAAAAGGAGAAAGGCCTCATTGCAAGCAGAAGTCTGGGCTGACCTAAGGGAGGCAGGGGAGAACAGGGATATTACCGAATTCTGCCGAATTATTAATAGGCAGCACCAATATACTTCCTGAACAATGGGTGACCCATTTTGAGGGTCTTTACAATCACACCCATGATATAATGCCTGAAGGGGGTTGGGATGGCACACGGAGTTTGGAAATAGATGTTTCACTTATAGAAACAACAAAGGCTATCCAAGGCCTGACCCCAAATAAAGCTCCAGGGCCAGATGGCACCCCGCCAGATTTATACCGAAGTAACGTGGACTTATGGGCACCAATCATGACGAGGGTCTTAAATGCGGCCATTAAGTATGGGCTCCCACGATCTTGGTCTACTGCATCAATTGTCCCTATCTTCAAGAAGGGGAGTAGGGACAACCCTCAATGCTATAGACCAATATCGCTGATAGATGTTTCAGCCAAAATACTGGGTTGGGTGGTATTGGATCGTCTTATGGCCTGGACAGAAGAGCACCATACCATAGCAGACACCCAGTATGGCTTTAGATCAGGTAAATCAACTAGCGATCAGTGTCTTAATCTCTATTTATTAGTGGCCAAGTATACGAAAGCAAGTAATGGAACTATTTATATGGGATTTATGGATTTGGCTGCGGCATTTGACAATGTGAACAGGAACAAACTGTGGGCCATGATGAATAACCTGGGAATTGACCCAGGTCTTATAAATATCCTCAGAGAATTACATTGGAACACCACTGCCAGGGTCCGCTTTAGCACAGAGGGGGGGAGCACTGATCCCTTTCCGTGCACTAGCGGAGTCAGGCAAGGGTGTATCCTTGCTCCCTTTTTGTTCTCTCTCTACAAAAATGATTTGGGGAGAACTTTGATTGCCCAGAACGTAGACTGCCCCAAAGCAGGAACGCGTCATATTCCGGTACTGTTGTATGCGGATGACGCAGTTCTGCTTCCACGAACAGCACGAAGTTTACAATACCTTGTTGACGGATTTGTAAAGTTCATGGACAATTTAGATCTGTCCGTGAATCTGAGCAAGTCCTTTGTTATGGTGGCAGGTAACAGGCCCTCCAGGAAATTTGTATTTAAAATAGGGACCCACAAATTGGAAACTGTGAGTACGTTTCCCTATCTGGGCCTCCTATTTGATGGGCAGATAAAGGTTAGTTCCTTGATTGAGGAACGCTGTACAAAGCTGGTCTCCTCAAACGGTGCGATTTTAAATTTTGCCCGTAGGCTGGGTCGTTGCTCACCAGAACAAGTAATGAGCCTATATGGCTCCATAAGTACTGCAAAGGCCTTGTATGGAGCAGAGGTCTGGGGTTTTAGAGATGCAAAATACTTACAGTTGGAGGAAGACAAATTCCTTCGTAGGATATTAAAGATCCCACAGAGTACCCCAGCAGAAATAGCACACACCGAACTTGGGGCCCCATACATTACAGACCAAGTAAAGGTGAGGCCATTATGGCATGGCTTAGAATTTGGGTAAATCCTGAGGCAGAATTAAGTAGGGTAATTGTTGGAGATTGCCTACAAAGGGATAAAGGGTTGCAAATCCCTTGGCTAAAGTATGTCAAGGGTATGCTAGAGAATATAGATCATATTTTATTGGATGAGGGAGCAATCCGTACACTCTGTTGTTCTATACTTGTCTGTGGTGCTATGGTTACTGGGTTTGTCAGTCCCTTGAGATTACAGCTTGTTTATGTTGGGTGCGTTGGCCCAACGAACCATGCACTATTCACTTGGTGCTATGCACCTACACTTATTATACTTGTTCAACAAAACATAAACCTGTTGTGATTTCAATTTCTTCTTTTTTTATTTATTAACTTCTTTTGTATCGTTTTGTCATATATGCGCTTCACCACATATTGATATTAACAATGTTTCAATTTTCATTAACAGTCAAAAGTAACAGCAAAAATAATCTTAACATTTCTCATTCATGTTATAATTTACAATGCCATATGATGTACATTTTATGAGAGAGCCCAATGCATTTCGGCACTACCAAAGTGCCTTCATCAGGGGCGAGCCTGTAAAAATAAACAAAGTAACCTTGTAAATGTTGTTATTGGGTGCCCATGTGTGTTATTGAGTGTGTATTGTAATTGTTTTACCTTGGTATGATGTACTGAATGCTCTAACCTGCGTAAACAAAATTATAATATTTATGAAAAACTGTTTGCCATCTAATCATTGATCAATAATCCGTACCAATATCAAGTCCAACTAATAGAAATCTAAAATCAATCAGCTTACCGCTTATATTGTTGCTGCAACAACTACCTGAGTAATAAACAATAGACATGGATCATAATTAGTGTCCTGCTTGTTGTTTGTAACAATGCTATACTGCAAACGCTACAAGAGCGCATGGTGAAATGCCTACCTGATTCTCCAAAATTTTTCGCTTTCTGTAAAACAAAAACGGACAATACCGCATATTCGGTTTTAAAAATCCAAACCTTATGAGCAGCTAATCAAATATTCCCTTCTTCGGTATTAAGTATCCACATACCTCTGCAGTTCAACAACTATCAATGCCACTAAAGACGGACTTCACTATTCCTGACGCCAACTATGCGAACGCCAGCCTCGACAATCCAAACTCGTGTCAAAAACCCGTGTCAAAAACCGTGTTTTTGACACGAGTTTGGATTGTCGAGGCTGATAACTGGAGTGGAGATAGCCGTTCAAAGATGGCGCTCGCATAGTTGACGTCAGGAATAGTGAAGTCCGTCTTTAGTGGCATTGATAGTTGTTGACCGGCGGGTTAATATATCAACGAACCGGGAACGCGACTAGCGAAATCGTTTTTCCTGGGAGTAACAGCGAGTCGGAGTAAGGCGGCGTGGATGATTTTTGCATTAGGTAAGCTGGCAGTTTAGTGGAGTGGAGAGTAATACAGCGTTGTACGTGTTACTGACGGCAAGGCAAGATACTGAGAATGGTTCTCTTTTGTCTATTCCCCATAGAGAGAGCGGGAGAGTTGAACTGCAGAGGTATGTGGATACTTAATACCGAAGAAGGGAATATTTGATTAGCTGCTCATAAGGTTTGGATTTTTAAAACCGAATATGCGGTATTGTCCGTTTTTGTTTTACAGAAAGCGAAAGTTTTTGGAGAATCAGGTAGGCATTTCACCATGCGCTCTTGTGGCGTTTGCAGTATAGCATTGTTACAAACAACAAGCAGGACACTAATTATGATCCATGTCTATTGTTTATTACTCAGGTAGTTGTTGCAGCAACAATATAAGCGGTAAGCTGATTGATTTTAGATTTCTATTAGTTGGACTTGATATTGGTACGGATTATTGATCAATGATTAGATGGCAAACAGTTTTTCATAAATATTATAATTTTGTTTACGCAGGTTAGAGCATTGAGTACATCATACCAAGGTAAAACAATTACAATACACACTCAATAACACACATGGGCACCCAATAACAACATTTACAAGGTTACTTTGTTTATTTTTACAGGCTCGCCCCTGATGAAGGCACTTTGGTAGTGCCGAAATGCATTGGGCTCTCTCATAAAATGTACATCATATGGCATTGTAAATTATAACATGAATGAGAAATGTTAAGATTATTTTTGCTGTTACTTTTGACTGTTAATGAAAATTGAAACATTGTTAATATCAATATGTGGTGAAGCGCATATATGACAAAACGATATAAAAGAAGTTAATAAATAAAAAAAGAAGAAATTGAAATCACAACAGGTTTATGTTTTGTTGAACAAGTATAATAAGTTTAGGTGCATAGCACCAAGTGAATAGTGCATGGTTCGTTGGGCCAACGCACCCAACATAAACAAGAGAATATAGATCAGCATAATCTCTTTAGTAACCCGACTGCAATTTCTACCTCTTGTAAATCCCTAATCAAAAAGCTGCTGTTAGGAAAATTCGCATCTGACAGATTAGGCCCTACTTTATTAAAGAGATCAGTAGCGGCTCATTGTTTAGTAAGTAATGGGGAGGGCATGAAACCCTATTTATTTTTGATGTATAATCAGCAGGACATGTTTTTAATGTGTCGTTTTAGGCTCAATTTGTTACCTAATATTTTAGCATATCCATCTGGTTTTACCTTAACAATTGAGCAGAAGGGCACCTGCGGTTGCGACAATAGGTCTCCGCAGGACACCCTTCATTTTGTACTTTTGTGTTCATTTTATCGGATCCCCCGATGTAGATTTTTGGTGGACATTTTAAAAGAGGCAAAATTAGCCATGCTAAAACTGCACTACTCTTTTTACAAAGAGCAATTGACACGCGCACTTTATGCTCTGTTATGAACTTTTTAAAAGTAGCAGTAAGATTAAGAAATACACAATGTTAAGCAATGATGTATATCACACCATGTTTTTATAACTGTATACATTTTGTCTTAATATAGTTCAGAAATGTAAATGTAATGAATTTTTAAAAAAATGTATTTTTATGATGGTTTTTAATCATCGAAATAAAGATTTACTGAACTGAACACTTGTAATTGTCTCCTGTGTATCATTACTGTTCCTTTTGCGAAGCGCTCTGACACCTTTGGGTAAAGTCCGCGCTACATAAACACGCATAAATAAATAATTAAACAAATTAAATCTTACCATTCACACAACCAGCCCCCGCCCGCACTCTGGCATATTGCAGCGCATCTCGTAGGGTACCGTGCAACACAAAACAGCAGGCCATCCCACGCAATGAAGCTGGGCGCCCGTGGATCCCCCAGCTGACCCTCTCATCGGCCATGCCTAATAGCTGTCCTAGAACCAGACATGCTGCGCAACTGCCGCCCATCGCTTCCAGTCCCGGCCTGTCTCACCCAAAGGCGGCTATCCACAAGCCCGCTGTGCAATGCCGAACCGGTTTCCCAAGCGGCCTCTTTTGCCACAAATGACAATCCCCACCCTCCACTCCAGATCACCTGGCCACCCTCCCTCTGTGCCTCCCCGAGGGCACTTCTTCGCGCAGCACCCCTGGACCCATCCCCGCATACTCCACTGCAATCCCCCTTCCAAACAGTGCCCGACCCTACGCCATATCTCCCCAGCGCCCGCAGAACTAAAACCCTGTCACGACCGGCCTCAGAAGGATGAAAGGCCCCTGCCTGCTGCCCACCCAAAACCTGCACAGGCCCCCTCCCCCTCCCGCAACCACTACTCCTGCACACCGCCGCCTCCCAACCGCGTCGGCAGCTAACCGTATAAGCCCTCCCCACCCCGCCCCCCCCCCACTGACCTACCAGGCCACACTCTGTGTTCCCGAGCCCCCCATCCGCAACCTCCACTGGTCCACCAACCACTCGAAACCAGCCCCCCTTCCCGAGCGCCCTTCCCCGCGTCCAAGCCTTCCCGTGTACCCACCCATCCAAAACTTCGCACCCACCCTCCCTGTTATCACTCTCATCCCCTCCGCCGCTATTTATGCTGCGCTAAGCACCCAGGCAGCCCTGATCCATCCCGCGAGACACCGCCTGCACCAGTCACTCTTTTATGAAAACCTTTGTCACCATCCACTGCGAGGCCCCCCCAGTGGTATCCGGGGGGAAGCCGGGGGCTGAGCACCATTGTGCATTTGAGGATGCCCGACAGCTCTTACCCCTGGTCCCCGGTCCTTGCCCGTGTGCGGCCGAGACCCCCTGCGCCTCCGTCTGCACCGCGACCCGAGGTGTGTCCTCCCCGTGCGCCCGGACCAACCATGAGCCCTGCAGCTGCCCGCACATCCCCAACCCCCCCCACCCCCCATCACCTCGACCACCCCCAATAGCGCCATGCCTGACCCCCACGTCCGGCTCAAGCCCAGGCACTCCAAGCCCTCCGCCACACCTCCATTAACCGCCGACAAATAGGCAGCGCCCCGCAAGCCTGAGTCATGTCTTCTCCTGTCAGATACCTTCTGACAGTGGTGAGTTTTTGGATACCGAGGCAGTAGCCTCATTACTCTTATTCATTTAGAATTTTGTAGTCGCTGGTTAGGTTGTCTTATTGGTGTGTGACGCTTTGTCACAGTTGAGGTTGTATCACATGGTCAGCTCAGTGATGGGCCGCTGGTAGCAGCGCCCCGCAACCACCTCCATCATCTTTAAATGGCGCCTAAGACGCCATCTCCTAGCACTCCTAAAATGGCCACACCCGACCAGCCTAGACAATCCCCAACCCACCCAACTGTGCCCACCTGAGCTCCCGCAGGCACCACGCCCGGCCCTGCACTGCCCCTGATACCCCCTGGCCTCAGTCGGACGAAAGGCCGAGGGCACGAAACTGGGCCTCCAACCGCAACCTAATACCGAGATGACGTGACAGCGCCCAAGGGCAACATGAAAGTGTGGGGAAAATGTGGGGGGGGGGGTAAGTGGGCACGAGGCACATTGCGATTCTTGCTTAGGCGCACTGCACCAGGGACTTCCAGGCGCACTTTCAAGTGACAGGTGTTTAGTGTGGGCATTCAGGAGCCTGACACTACGTCAGTGCCCACCCAGGGCACGAGGGTCACAGCCCCAGACGTTCAGCAGGTGACAGCAGGGTTCCTCTCCCGGGGCTTTGCAGAGCTGTCCCTTCCTGCCTCTCTGTCCTCTGCTCGTCAATGCCTCCTGTCTTTGACCCCTGCTGCTCTTCTCTCTCTGCCCTGCAGATGACGCCCCTCTGAGTGAGCTCAGAATTTTATATAGGACCCGAATCGGGTATCAGAGCGCTTTACATAGCAGCAGTTACGTTACATGAGAACACACATTAATTTTTGTTAGGCCCCGGGAGATTAAGTGATTTGCCCAGAATCACAGGAGGTTTAGTGTCATTACCGAGACTCGAACCCAGTTCCCCATGTCCGAGGTCGAGCGCCCTAGCCGTTATCTTACTCATGTTGGCCTGCCAGTGCTGCAAGAAGGGCGACGGCGGATTCAAGGTAAGACAGACCTGTGGATAATCACCTCCTGCCAGGGCCCATCAGGGTGGGATTATAGGCAGAGCAACTGGGATAATGCGGCAGGGAAGGAACAAACTCTGCAGGAGGGTTGACTAAATTATACGCCAAGAGATGGCAAATGAAGTGCTACCTTGTTTGGCAGTGTTTTTTTCTCACTATTTTATCAATTTAACACATGTAGATAGGAAAAAAAAGATTCCAAACAGCTTCGAGAAGGCAACAGCTTTTTAGAAAAGAGAAATATACGCATTCCCCAGGCCCTATTTAACTGTTATTAACCAACAAGGAATATTTTTGTCTTTCTTCGAAGCACAACCATCGCTTTTGACCCCAAGAGTAAAATAGTGTGTTTTCTGAAAACAAACCTACGCATGCACACTTCTAGAAATAAAAGGGGAGCCTCCTCGTGTACCAGTTTTCGTTAAGATTTTTTCAGTTTTGGGTTTAGTTTGTGTTCACACTAGGGCTTTAGAAGCACAACTTTCTATTAAGAGTCCAATAGAACAGTGTTGTACATTACTAGGTGCAGTGATCCTCCTAGACCTCAGCGCGGCACTCGACACCGTCAACCACTCTCTGCTGATCCGTAGACTTAATGACCTGGGTATCGCTGGGGTTGCCTTGTCGTGGCTTGACTCCTTTTTGAGCGATAGATCTTTCCAGGTGGCGGACGGGGACCTACTTTCCAACAGCCTACCAATTCATTGTGGGGTCCCCCAGGGTTCGTCGCTTAGCCCGACCCTTTTTAATGTTTATATGTCCCCCCTGGAGAAGATTGTCGCTCCATTTGGGATCAAGCTGCTCACCTACGCCGATGACACCCAGATGGTAGTGTCCCTTAACCAACCCAACCACTCCTCCCCTGATCTCCACACATGTCTCGGAGAAATCACCAAGTGGATGGATGGATCCCACTTGAGGTTGAACAGTGGAAAAACCGAGGTTATGTTCTGGGCAATAAACTTCATTTTCGCCCAGAGTCCCTCTGGCCCCCATGTATGGGCCCCCCCCTATTCCCAAATGTGCCATCAAAAGTCTGGGGATCTGGCTAGATGTAGGACTCACCTTCTCCACCCAATCACGGAAAACCGCGGGTATTTGCCATGGCCTCTTCCGGACCTCCAGAAAAATTCTTCCGCTGCTCCCCCCTCAGTCCCAAAAACTCCTGATACAGGGATTAATATTATCCCGCCTGGACTATGGCAACGCCCTGTACCTTGGAGCCCCTAAAAAGGTGATTTCACAACTCCAAGTAGTTCAAAACACGGCTGCACGCCTTCTTACGGGAACGAGCAATTACTGCTCGGCCAAATCCTCCCTCAAGTCCCTTCACTGGCTACCGATTCAAGAAAGAGTGCACTTCAAGGCTCTATGCACCACCCATAACATTTTGTACAATAAGGCCCCTCCTCTATTGAAGGATCTCATCACTCCACACACAACCAATAGAACACTCCGATCTTCCCACCTCCACCTCACTTCCATACCCAGGATCAAGAAAGCTCGCGCAGAGGCCGTCGTTTCACCTACAATGCTTCCAAACTGTGGAAGTCCCTCCCACTGAACATTCGAGCCCAACCTGACATCCTTCCCTTTCTGAAACTTCTTAAGACATGGCTGTTTCCTTAAGTTCCCCCTCCCTCTCTTCTTCTTCTGCACTAGCGCTGGGACGCTCACGGGCAGCCATGCGCTCTACAAATCTGTAATAAATAAAAAAAAATAATAATAATAATGTCCGCGTCTTCCTAGAAGGCGCTCTCACATCAAGGCATCAGACCTTAAAAAGTGAAGTCAAATGTTTGGCATCTTGCTGTACTCCGAGCACCCTCTTGAAGTACCGGATGACGTGTCTCTGGTGAAACATGACTTTGCACGTATAACGAAGTACATTTAACCAGTGAGGCTCCGAAGAATAATTTTCTTCCCAATTGACCATACATTTACGAATTAGAGAGTCTTTACCAAAGACCATCTCCGTCGGTTTCAGCATTAATCATTCATTATTGCTATATGCAAACCCTCGAATAAAGCACTGATTGTAATCTAGTATCGGTAACAGAGATAAGGAACAATATTTCATTAGATCGTGCACAAACTGCAAAAATACCAAAACCAAGCCATATAAATACATTGCAATTTGTGCTCTTTGACCTGAATGTGAACATCTTTTCTCTGAGGTCTTCACTTGGCTCTCTCTCTGCTGGCGAGTTGGTCTATGAACCAAATGCTCTTGCTTTACTGAAAATAATTTCTATGTCCAGATTCACTCGGATGGACACACAACCCCACACACACACAATCCCCCACACACACCCAACCCCCCACACACACCCAACCCCACACACACACACAACCCCCCCACACATACAACCCCCCACACACACAACCCTACACACACACACCACACCACAAAAACAACCCCACAAACAACCCCACACACACAACCCCTCACACACAACCCCCCACACATACAACCCCACACACACAACCCCCCACACAACTACACACACACAGCCACAACTACACACACACAACCACACACCACAACCACAAGCACACACACAACCCCACACACACAACCCCACACACACAACCACACACACAACCACACACACAACCACAACCACACACACAACCATCTATCTATCTATCTATCTATCTATCTATCTATCTATCTATCTATCTATCTATCTATCTATCTATCTATCTATCTATCTATCTATCTATCTATCTATCTATCGCACTCACTCTAGCTATCTCTCTATCTATCACCCTCACTCTATCTATCGCATCACCACAGCATCACTCAGCACCACCACAGGATCACTCAGGGGCACCACAACATCACTATGCGCTACCACAGCATCACTGAATGCCACAGCATCACTCATCGCCACCACAACATCACTCAGCTCCACCACTGCATCAATCTGTGCAACCATTCAACACCAACTGGTTCAAATATGTTCTCTCAATGTTTCAAGCTTTATTACAAATGCCACAAAAAGATGTTAATACTTCACTTCTGTTCTTGGATTTTCGTCACAATAAAATACACTGAACATAATCTACACAAACGTTATTTACAAAAGTTTAAGCTATTGCCATTATAAACTACAATAACTTTTATTTAAGTATTAATTATTAAAAAAATTAAAAGCCATTGTTATTTGTAATATCAATACATCTAAGTCACATTTGGGAAAGTTATAACTATTGCCATTGTAAATGACAAAACTACTAATTTCGCTATTTTCAAAACCAACACATAAATAAAAAAATTGTCATTTACAATACCAATAGCTCAAACTTTCCTAATGTGAGACCTACTGCATTGCAAATGCTTGTTTTTTTTGTCCTCATTTTGCCAAACGTCTTGATGGGTTACACTGTAGTCTCTGTAGGTCTTGTTCTGGGGGGACCTCGTTGGGGACTATAGAGCAGAACCAAAAGATATTAGCCCACAAGTATACACCTGTTTCCAATTCCATCTCCAGATACCAACTGAACCGACCTGAAAACAAGGAGATAATATGGCCAACAGAGTAAATATATTGTTGCCTCATACTTATGTACACCCAGATCTCAGTCTGGTCTACGTGTTTACTCTTGTTGTTTTTCCCCAACAGAGTAAATGGCATAATCATCGGACTCCCGTTTCCTTTTCTCTCCACTTTATCAACGGAGCCCATACTTTCTCTCTGCCTTTCTGCTCACATGTCATATCTGATTTACTAACATACATAATGCTCTTCAGGCATTCAGAAAAGATCGGGGGGGGGGGTGTTCCCGGATTTCCACAGTTTACATATTTCCCGTCTTGCCAGCAAAACAACGTAAAACAGAACGTTGGATTCTACAGCAGAAACTTGCATTTCTTGATCTAAACTAAGACCAAAGAAATTCATAGGTACATATTCCATTCTGTATGAAACACTGTAAATATATCAAGAAATATGAAATTGTACTAAAAAAAACACACCATTATCAAGTTAATGTTTATCTTTCTCAATGTCTAAATTAAGCTACACAGGTCTCGTGCTATATGTAATTAACAGACTGATAATGTCCAAGGCTGCTCCTTCATTGATGTGCTACTACAGCACCATTTTGAATTTGTTTCGCTTACTACTACTAGTCAATTGAGTGTTTTTTTCTTTCAATTTGAGAATCTTTAACAACTGACCCACAGACCTGGTCCAGTGATTTCGTGCCACCTTCTTTGGCTATTTAATTGAATTCCTTTGTTCCAGTGTAAAAGCATAGCTGTTATATGTAAGCTCATCCTTCCACCTCTTTTTCAACAATTTAATTTTCTTCCTATAGCCCATTAAGGCCTCATTATGAATGGGCCTTACTAATTCTTGTTATTGCAAGTACCAGAATGACCATTGCCTCGGTTTTCGGTAATTCCAGGGCAAGGAATGATGGCAATGATGAGTTTTTGGTGAATAGCATGCAGAAATTGGACTTACCGTTCTGATTTCCACATTATTTCCCTCAGTATTTGTCCTGTGACTTAGCCTGCTTGCAGCCGGTGACATCTCTGGATGATACATCATAGAGCTATAGTGTTTCTGCAAAATGTATAATTCCAGTGGGGCTGTAACTCCTGATACTGGCCCCATCAGAATTACTTGCTGCTCGTAATGAGGGTCTTTGTGAGTGCTCTACTTTTTTCACGTTACATATTTTGCTATTACCAGTGTGCTCTGATGTTTGACTTTGATCAGCAACATTACTTCATTCCCTAAATCAGAAAAACAGGTTCCATCCTAAATATTCATTATGTATAACAAGCCTATTTAAAGGAAACAGATTAAACCTTTATAACCTTTAACCATTCTTAGACTTAACATTTTCAATATATTAATCGATTTGATTTTGTTTCACTCCTCACCTAAAGTTGGTCATGATCCTTCCCCTGGCTGTTGTTGCTACTTGTTTAACAACTTGAAATCTCCTTTATGATACTGTGTGGTTCTTCACATGATGTCTTCACAAAGGGGGTGATTTGTCTTTCCTTCTTCCATTGGACTTTAGCTCATTCCAACATATTCATATTTGTGGTTGTTTTCCCTATGCAACATACGCCACCAGGGCATCTGAAAGTATATATTATGCATTTACTTTCATAGGTGAAGAATCTTCTGATCTTTATGGTCTATGCAGTATGCAGATAATACATCTGATAAACCACCATGATATTACATGTGCCCAATTAAAGCAAGGGTATGTCCTCATTTTCACAGATGTTGATCTTAATTGTGCCGCATTTTGTAGCAATCTTTTGGCTTTAGCCAGTATATTTGTTAATTTATTAGAATACACAAATAATGTTTTCTCAGAAGATATTTATTTGACCATCCAGTTCAATTAACTCCCAATGTTCTTGATCCTATAGCACACATTAGACTAGTGACTGATGTTAGTTATACTCTATTTTTTTTCTTTTCAATTTGTTTAACCATTAGGTCCTCTCTTTTAGGTTTTTGGGTATTTCTTCCAGTCTTCCCTGGGTTTCCATCATCGTAGCCACAGTTTTACATGGGCTATTTAGATGCTGCAGCTTTTATTAAATCATGTTCATCTGATATAATTGTTTTTATATTGTGGCATATGACTATAAGGAAGACCCATTCTCATTGGTGTTCGATGAAATGATTAAAATATAGAAATGTATTTTCTTATCATCAGTGGGTTTAATGAAGCCATCTGTTTTCAAACCGTAATCTAGAGGATTTATCCAAATATCAAAAAATGATCTTTAGGTTTTGCTCTTCTTACACTTAATTTACATCTACTAATAACCAAATGTAACCATTCCAGAAAACCTTGCAGTTCTATTGTATCACTTCATAATTCAATGATGTCCTTAATAAATCTTTTCTATTCATGTTTTTTTATTTTTATAATAGGTGTTAACTATATGATTAGTTTGAAACGTATACAGGAAGATATTTGTACACGATGGGGCCACATGAGACTCATTGCAACCATAGACATGTGAAGATGGTACTTATTGTCAAACTTGAAATCATTGTAGTAAAGTATTATATGGTGAAGTTGTAGTCCAAAACATTTATAAGCTCTACAATAGGTTTGTAATAGGGCTGATTCCACACTCTCCAATACCTCTTCGTGAGGTACTGATATATACAAAAACTGAATCTCTAATGGTAGTAGTAATATAATTATTCGATTTCTGAAATCGCTGCAATTTTCTGCTGTTAAATGATGACCAGACCTTATCCTGGAAGGTGGTGAAGAGGGTATCTTTCCTCAAGGAGGTTGCTTTGACTAGTCAGATAAGTGAGAGATAATGTTAGGCTGCCTTGTTAGACATGTAGTCTTGAAACAAAGACTGCGGGCAAATAAGGTTTAGTATTGGGAATAGTTTTAGGGTTAGGGGCAGTGTTTGGGTTATGGTTAGTGTCAGTTGTAGTGAGGGTGGTAGAAATGCATTTTATTCATAATGGAATTTGTTTTCATGATTACATTATTTCTTTTCAACTAATATTGATTGAACTTTTCTATATTGTGGATGCTTCATCGATGCATCTTCATAATGGTATTTCTTAACAATCTTCTCTTTATTCCACTTTAGATCGAGGATGGGGATTTAAGGAGAGGGTTGAAAGTACATGAAGCCTACGATTAAATAAAGTCACATGATTTACACATTTTTCTATTAATGAGTGAACATACAATTGTTTTTTAGAAGTATGTTTTAAGTATTGCTTAAAAGTGACAATGAGTTGGTGATCATTGTTATTCTGTCCTGTGACTCTATCTTTATCTGGCGATTGGTTATTATGTGTTAACGAAATGTATGTAATTCTCTGTTCTCCATTACAATACATATAAAAAATGTAAACAAAAAAAGAAAATCACCTTGGCAATCTCTTTACAATTGTAAATGTTCAAAAAGTAATTTGTCCAACCATTTGACCATTATTGTGCTGTTTTAAGATGTGGGTCTCTGTGTCACACAATACTTTTCAAGTAGTTTCAGCACTCCTAAACTTTGCTTTTAGTCCTGGGTTAACTATATCCATACTAATAATATAAAGAGAGAGCCCAAACCTTTGAGGCAGGTAATCTCAGTAACCACAGCACCAATCACAACACCCAATACAGAGTTGGAAAGGGCAGTTGCAGCAGAAGGACATAGGCTATGCAGACGGCCACCATATACATTTAAAAGGTAAAAGAACCGTGCCAGCAAAGTAGTCCCTTGTGGGCGTGTCTGCGTTCGTCTGTGGGCGTGTGCTGGGGGCGTGACAAATGCTGGGGGCGTGTGGTACGTTCCGCCCTTCATGCCATGTGAGTCGTAATTGCGCCGCATCAAGGGGCACTCTGGGGGTGTGACACGCTGGGGCTGTGACAAACGCTGTGGGCGTGTGTCCGCGCTGTGGGCGTGTGTCCGCCCTTCATGCCATGTGAAGCGCCAATTAGGCTATTGCGCCGCATCAAGGGGCACGCTGGGGGCATGACAAACGCTGGGGGCGTGTGCTATGTTCCGCCCTTCATGCCATCTGGGTCGTACATTAATCAGATCGTCTGCTGTGGCCGTGTGCTGGGGGCGTCACAAAGGCTTTCACCTCGAAGCGTGGTAAGTAACCATTCTCAAGACTCCCTTGGGGGACTGCCCGTTGTCTCACACATACTGGGGGTGCCAAATGCAGTGTGTGCCTTGACCTGGGTGTGTCTGAAAGGGCCGAACGCAGTGTGTGGCTTGGCCTGGGTGCGTCTAAGAAGCACTCGGGTCATAAAAAAATAAGAACAGCGGCAAACAATCATTCAAGACTCACACAATTCTAATTGTTAGACGGTCGCCGCTGGACCTCAAGCGGGTGCACACGCGATTGAGCGTGTCTAAGGGGACAATTACTGCAGCCTCTCATGCGCGCTGTTACTGAACTATCACATTAAACCAAATTACACGCGCCTGCTAACATCAGCCAGGGCTGTAGGCGGGCTCAGGCGGCAGATCACTACACTAATTACATGCGCTTGCTAACATGAACCAGGGCTGTAGCTGGTCCTCAAGAGGGGGGACACGCGCCTGCAAACATCAACCAGGGCTGCAGCTGAGCCTCAAGCTGAGGAACACGCGAATGACCATATCTGAATACAGACATTACACACATTCTATTTCATACCCGGACAACGTTGGGACGGGCTGCTAGTATATATATATAAGCTTCTGAGTTTGCCCTCCTAGGCAAAGACGCACTCGCACATCCAGCAGCAGAAAACCCTTTATTTGTTGAAAACAGGAACCGCATGCCAATGCGAAATGACAGCTTACTGCCGTATACGCCTAAAACGTTTGCATCTTTCGCAGAAGGGCTGCCGTTTGCCGAGGCCCATCTGGGGGCTTTCAATTTTGCAACAGCAGTAAGGAGTTGGCTGACTGCATCACAAGATCCACAATGCACGCAGGTTCATTGGAACTGCCCATCGGAGGGCGTCAATTTCCTCAATTGAGGGTGTGTCGGCACAGCGCATCAGACTATCGCGCCTCTGAAGAAGGTGCAAGGAAGCATTGAAATGCATTAGGCGTATACAACAGTAAGCTGTAATTTCGCATTGGCATGCGGTTCCTGTTTTCACCGAATAAAGGGCTTTCTGCTGCTGGATATGTGAGTGTATGCTTGTTCATTGCACCATCAGGATTCAAGCAAGCCGGGCCGACGACGCCTGAAATGGCAGAAACCGGTCCCCGGAAGCTTGTTTCCTTCCCAGTATAAGAATTGGCTTGGTAGTTTGGTTTGCCCTGTTCCCATCATGCACTGGGACAGGAACAGACTAATTTGCATATAGCCAAGTTCTGAGCTGGGATGGTGCAGTGAGCTAAAAAACGGTGATGGATCAAGCCCTGATCTTTGGACTGGGTAAGAGTGGTCTGCTTAATTCAGGCACTCTGTTCATCACCACCCCCCTTTTCTGAATCATTTTGTCCACCATAAGCGTGGAAGGGTATACTCAGATGTGAGTCCCTTGCTCATTGCACCATCAGGATTCAAGCAAGCCGGGCCGACGACGCCTGAAATGGCAGAAACCGGTCCCCGGAAGCTTGTTTCCTTCCCAGTATAAGAATTGGCTTGGTAGTTTGGTTTGCCCTGTTCCCATCATGCACTGGGACAGGAACAGACTAATTTGCATATAGCCAAGTTCTGAGCTGGGATGGTGCAGTGAGCTAAAAAACGGTGATGGATCAAGCCCTGATCTTTGGACTGGGTAAGAGTGGTCTGCTTAATTCAGGCACTCTGTTCATCACCACCCCCTTTTCTGAATCATTTTGTCCACCATAAGCGTGGAAGGGTATACTCAGATGTGAGTCCCTTGCTCATTGCACCATCAGGATTCAAGCAAGCCGGGCCGACGACGCCTGAAATGGCAGAAACCGGTCCCCGGAAGCTTGTTTCCTTCCCAGTATAAGAATTGGCTTGGTAGTTTGGTTTGCCCTGTTCCCATCATGCACTGGGACAGGAACAGACTAATTTGCATATAGCCAAGTTCTGAGCTGGGATGGTGCAGTGAGCTAAAAAACGGTGATGGATCAAGCCCTGATCTTTGGACTGGGTAAGAGTGGTCTGCTTAATTCAGGCACTCTGTTCATCACCACCCCCTTTTCTGAATCATTTTGTCCACCATAAGCGTGGAAGGGTATACTCAGATGTGAGTCCCTTGCTCATTGCACCATCAGGATTCAAGCAAGCCGGGCCGACGACGCCTGAAATGGCAGAAACCGGTCCCCGGAAGCTTGTTTCCTTCCCAGTATAAGAATTGGCTTGGTAGTTTGGTTTGCCCTGTTCCCATCATGCACTGGGACAGGAACAGACTAATTTGCATATAGCCAAGTTCTGAGCTGGGATGGTGCAGTGAGCTAAAAAACGGTGATGGATCAAGCCCTGATCTTTGGACTGGGTAAGAGTGGTCTGCTTAATTCAGGCACTCTGTTCATCACCACCCCCTTTTCTGAATCATTTTGTCCACCATAAGCGTGGAAGGGTATACTCAGATGTGAGTCCCTTGCTCATTGCACCATCAGGATTCAAGCAAGCCGGGCCGACGACGCCTGAAATGGCAGAAACCGGTCCCCGGAAGCTTGTTTCCTTCCCAGTATAAGAATTGGCTTGGTAGTTTGGTTTGCCCTGTTCCCATCATGCACTGGGACAGGAACAGACTAATTTGCATATAGCCAAGTTCTGAGCTGGGATGGTGCAGTGAGCTAAAAAACGGTGATGGATCAAGCCCTGATCTTTGGACTGGGTAAGAGTGGTCTGCTTAATTCAGGCACTCTGTTCATCACCACCCCCTTTTCTGAATCATTTTGTCCACCATAAGCGTGGAAGGGTATACTCTGATGTGAGTCCCTTGCTCATTGCACCATCAGGATTCAAGCAAGCCGGGCCGACGACGCCTGAAATGGCAGAAACCGGTCCCCGGAAGCTTGTTTCCTTCCCAGTATAAGAATTGGCTTGGTAGTTTGGTTTGCCCTGTTCCCATCATGCACTGGGACAGGAACAGACTAATTTGCATATAGCCAAGTTCTGAGCTGGGATGGTGCAGTGAGCTAAAAAACGGTGATGGATCAAGCCCTGATCTTTGGACTGGGTAAGAGTGGTCTGCTTAATTCAGGCACTCTGTTCATCACCACCCCCTTTTCTGAATCATTTTGTCCACCATAAGCGTGGAAGGGTATACTCAAATGTGAGTCCCTTGCTCATTGCACCATCAGGATTCAAGCAAGCCGGGCCGACGACGCCTGAAATGGCAGAAACCGGTCCCCGGAAGCTTGTTTCCTTCCCAGTATAAGAATTGGCTTGGTAGTTTGGTTTGCCCTGTTCCCATCATGCACTGGGACAGGAACAGACTAATTTGCATATAGCCAAGTTCTGAGCTGGGATGGTGCAGTGAGCTAAAAAACGGTGATGGATCAAGCCCTGATCTTTGGACTGGGTAAGAGTGGTCTGCTTAATTCAGGCACTCTGTTCATCACCACCCCCTTTTCTGAATCATTTTGTCCACCATAAGCGTGGAAGGGTATACTCAGATGTGAGTCCCTTGCTCATTGCACCATCAGGATTCAAGCAAGCCGGGCCGACGACGCCTGAAATGGCAGAAACCGGTCCCCGGAAGCTTGTTTCCTTCCCAGTATAAGAATTGGCTTGGTAGTTTGGTTTGCCCTGTTCCCATCATGCACTGGGACAGGAACAGACTAATTTGCATATAGCCAAGTTCTGAGCTGGGATGGTGCAGTGAGCTAAAAAACGGTGATGGATCAAGCCCTGATCTTTGGACTGGGTAAGAGTGGTCTGCTTAATTCAGGCACTCTGTTCATCACCACCCCCTTTTCTGAATAATTTTGTCCACCATAAGCGTGGAAGGGTATACTCAGATGTGAGTCCCTTGCTCATTGCACCATCAGGATTCAAGCAAGCCGGGCCGACGACGCCTGAAATGGCAGAAACCGGTCCCCGGAAGCTTGTTTCCTTCCCAGTATAAGAATTGGCTTGGTAGTTTGGTTTGCCCTGTTCCCATCATGCACTGGGACAGGAACAGACTAATTTGCGTATAGCCAAGTTCTGAGCTGGGATGGTGCAGTGAGCTAAAAAACGGTGATGGATCAAGCCCTGATCTTTGGACTGGGTAAGAGTGGTCTGCTTAATTCAGGCACTCTGTTCATCACCACCCCCTTTTCTGAATCATTTTGTCCACCATAAGCGTGGAAGGGTATACTCAGATGTGAGTCCCTTGCTCATTGCACCATCAGGATTCAAGCAAGCCGGGCCGACGACGCCTGAAATGGCAGAAACCGGTCCCCGGAAGCTTGTTTCCTTCCCAGTATAAGAATTGGCTTGGTAGTTTGGTTTGCCCTGTTCCCATCATGCACTGGGACAGGAACAGACTAATTTGCATATAGCCAAGTTCTGAGCTGGGATGGTGCAGTGAGCTAAAAAACGGTGATGGATCAAGCCCTGATCTTTGGACTGGGTAAGAGTGGTCTGCTTAATTCAGGCACTCTGTTCATCACCACCCCCTTTTCTGAATCATTTTGTCCACCATAAGCGTGGAAGGGTATACTCAGATGTGAGTCCCTTGCTCATTGCACCATCAGGATTCAAGCAAGCCGGGCCGACGACGCCTGAAATGGCAGAAACCGGTCCCCGGAAGCTTGTTTCCTTCCCAGTATAAGAATTGGCTTGGTAGTTTGGTTTGCCCTGTTCCCATCATGCACTGGGACAGGAACAGACTAATTTGCATATAGCCAAGTTCTGAGCTGGGATGGTGCAGTGAGCTAAAAAACGGTGATGGATCAAGCCCTGATCTTTGGACTGGGTAAGAGTGGTCTGCTTAATTCAGGCACTCTGTTCATCACCACCCCCTTTTCTGAATCATTTTGTCCACCATAAGCGTGGAAGGGTATACTCAGATGTGAGTCCCTTGCTCATTGCACCATCAGGATTCAAGCAAGCCGGGCCGACGACGCCTGAAATGGCAGAAACCGGTCCCCGGAAGCTTGTTTCCTTCCCAGTATAAGAATTGGCTTGGTAGTTTGGTTTGCCCTGTTCCCATCATGCACTGGGACAGGAACAGACTAATTTGCATATAGCCAAGTTCTGAGCTGGGATGGTGCAGTGAGCTAAAAAACGGTGATGGATCAAGCCCTGATCTTTGGACTGGGTAAGAGTGGTCTGCTTAATTCAGGCACTCTGTTCATCACCACCCCCTTTTCTGAATCATTTTGTCCACCATAAGCGTGGAAGGGTATACTCAGATGTGAGTCCCTTGCTCATTGCACCATCAGGATTCAAGCAAGCCGGGCCGACGACGCCTGAAATGGCAGAAACCGGTCCCCGGAAGCTTGTTTCCTTCCCAGTATAAGAATTGGCTTGGTAGTTTGGTTTGCCCTGTTCCCATCATGCACTGGGACAGGAACAGACTAATTTGCATATAGCCAAGTTCTGAGCTGGGATGGTGCAGTGAGCTAAAAAACGGTGATGGATCAAGCCCTGATCTTTGGACTGGGTAAGAGTGGTCTGCTTAATTCAGGCACTCTGTTCATCACCACCCCCTTTTCTGAATCATTTTGTCCACCATAAGCGTGGAAGGGTATACTCAGATGTGAGTCCCTTGCTCATTGCACCATCAGGATTCAAGCAAGCCGGGCCGACGACGCCTGAAATGGCAGAAACCGGTCCCCGGAGGCTTGTTTCCTTCCCAGTATAAGAATTGGCTTGGTAGTTTGGTTTGCCCTGTTCCCATCATGCACTGGGACAGGAACAGACTAATTTGCATATAGCCAAGTTCTGAGCTGGGATGGTGCAGTGAGCTAAAAAACGGTGATGGATCAAGCCCTGATCTTTGGACTGGGTAAGAGTGGTCTGCTTAATTCAGGCACTCTGTTCATCACCACCCCCTTTTCTGAATAATTTTGTCCACCATAAGCGTGGAAGGGTATACTCAGATGTGAGTCCCTTGCTCATTGCACCATCAGGATTCAAGCAAGCCGGGCCGACGACGCCTGAAATGGCAGAAACCGGTCCCCGGAAGCTTGTTTCCTTCCCAGTATAAGAATTGGCTTGGTAGTTTGGTTTGCCCTGTTCCCATCATGCACTGGGACAGGAACAGACTAATTTGCATATAGCCAAGTTCTGAGCTGGGATGGTGCAGTGAGCTAAAAAACGGTGATGGATCAAGCCCTGATCTTTGGACTGGGTAAGAGTGGTCTGCTTAATTCAGGCACTCTGTTCATCACCACCCCCTTTTCTGAATCATTTTGTCCACCACAAGCGTGGAAGGGTATACTCAGATGTGAGTCCCTTGCTCATTGCACCATCAGGATTCAAGCAAGCCGGGCCGACGACGCCTGAAATGGCAGAAACCGGTCCCCGGAAGCTTGTTTCCTTCCCAGTATAAGAATTGGCTTGGTAGTTTGGTTTGCCCTGTTCCCATCATGCACTGGGACAGGAACAGACTAATTTGCATATAGCCAAGTTCTGAGCTGGGATAGTGCAGTGAGCTAAAAAACGGTGATGGATCAAGCCCTGATCTTTGGACTGGGTAAGAGTGGTCTGCTTAATTCAGGCACTCTGTTCATCACCACCCCCTTTTCTGAATCATTTTGTCCACCATAAGCGTGGAAGGGTATACTCAGATGTGAGTCCCTTGCTCATTGCACCATCAGGATTCAAGCAAGCCGGGCCGACGACGCCTGAAATGGCAGAAACCGGTCCCCGGAAGCTTGTTTCCTTCCCAGTATAAGAATTGGCTTGGTAGTTTGGTTTGCCCTGTTCCCATCATGCACTGGGACAGGAACAGACTAATTTGCATATAGCCAAGTTCTGAGCTGGGATGGTGCAGTGAGCTAAAAAACGGTGATGGATCAAGCCCTGATCTTTGGACTGGGTAAGAGTGGTCTGCTTAATTCAGGCACTCTGTTCATCACCTCCCCCTTTTCTGAATCATTTTGTCCACCATAAGCGTGGAAGGGTATACTCAGATGTGAGTCCCTTGCTCATTGCACCATCAGGATTCAAGCAAGCCGGGCCGACGACGCCTGAAATGGCAGAAACCGGTCCCCGGAAGCTTGTTTCCTTCCCAGTATAAGAATTGGCTTGGTAGTTTGGTTTGCCCTGTTCCCATCATGCACTGGGACAGGAACAGACTAATTTGCATATAGCCAAGTTCTGAGCTGGGATGGTGCAGTGAGCTAAAAAACGGTGATGGATCAAGCCCTGATCTTTGGACTGGGTAAGAGTGGTCTGCTTAATTCAGGCACTCTGTTCATCACCTCCCCCTTTTCTGAATCATTTTGTCCACCATAAGCGTGGAAGGGTATACTCAGATGTGAGTCCCTTGCTCATTGCACCATCAGGATTCAAGCAAGCCGGGCCGACGACGCCTGAAATGGCAGAAACCGGTCCCCGGAAGCTTGTTTCCTTCCCAGTATAAGAATTGGCTTGGTAGTTTGGTTTGCCCTGTTCCCATCATGCACTGGGACAGGAACAGACTAATTTGCATATAGCCAAGTTCTGAGCTGGGATGGTGCAGTGAGCTAAAAAACGGTGATGGATCAAGCCCTGATCTTTGGACTGGGTAAGAGTGGTCTGCTTAATTCAGGCACTCTGTTCATCACCACCCCCTTTTCTGAATCATCGGATATGTGAGTGTGTCTTTGCCTAGGAGGGCAAACTCAGGAGCATATATATATATATATATATATATATATATATATATATATATATATATATATATATATATATATATTCACTGGAAAAAAACAAAGGTTACAGGGACGTTATTGTTAGGAAGTAGAATAAGATAAAATGTAGAAGTCCACTAAAAAAACAAAGGTTACAGGGACGCAATAGTTAGGCTCAGATTTCACTCACACAGAACCAGTGAAATTCTGAAATTATAGTTACCTGAGCTAACTATAACTTACATCCCTGAATGCACTGCTTATGACCTCACTTATTACATCACTCATAACATGGTCAGTGACATTAATGATGACATCTCAAATGATGGCTGTCTGGTGTATAAGTGGGTATCTGGGTAGCTGTGTGTGTGACTTAGTGGCTGTATTGGTGAGTGAGTGGGTGTGTCAGTGGCTGTATGGGTGGGTGAGTGAGTGGTTGTATCAGTGACTGTATGGGTGATTGAGTGGGTGTCTGAATGGCTGTATGAGTGAGTAACTGGGTGTGTAAGTGGCTGTATGAGTAAGTGAGTGGTTGTTTGAGTGAGTGTTTGGTTAAATGAGTTGGTGTGTGAGTGGCTCTATGAAAGAGTGAGTGTCTGTGAGATTGGCTGTATGTGTGAGTGAGTGGTAGTATGGATGTGTGAATGGGTATGTAAGTGGTTGTGTGGGTGAGTGTCTCTGTTGAGAGGCTGTATGGGTGAGTCAGTGGGTGTGTGAGTGGCTGTATAGGTTAATAACTGGGTGTGTAGCAGTAGTTGTATGGGTGAGTGGGTGGCTGTGTGAGTGGCTATATGGGTGAGTAACTGGTTGTATGATCAGACTCCATGATGAGTGAGTAGGTGTGTGAGTGGCTCTATGGATAAGTGAGTGGTTGTGTAAGTACAAAGTACTTATATGGGTCTGTGAATGGGTATGTGAGTGGTTGTATGGGTGTGTGAGTGGGTGCATGAGAGGTTGTATGGGGGTGCGAGTGGGTGTGTTGGTGGTTCTGTGGATGATGTCATCAGTGATATCATCAGTGATGTCACTGACCATATCATGAGTGATGTAATATGTGAGGTAATTAGCAGTGCATTGTGGGGTGTAAGTTATGTTTAGCTCAGGTAACTGTAACCTCTGAATTTCACTGGTTTTGTATAAGTGAAATCTGAGTCTAAAAATAATGGGCCTCTAACCATTGTTTTTTTCAGTGAATTTCTAAGTTTTTGAAAATGTTATTTCCTAACTTTAACATCCCTGTAACCTTTGTTTTTTCCAGTGAATTTCTAAATAAAAAAAATTCTATTTTCTAACTGCAACGTCACTATAACCTTTGTTTTTTTGAGTGAATTTTAATGTTTAAATTCTTTTTTATTTCCTAACTGTAACCACTAACCTTTGACATTAAGTGTGCGAGTGAGTGCAGGAGTGTCTCAGTGGGTGTCTGAGTAGGTTTGTAAGTGTGAGAGAGAGAGTATGAGTGGGGCTGTAAATAGGTATATTAGTGCCTGAGTGGATCTGTGAGTGGGTGAGTGAGTCTCTGATAGGGCTGGGCGGTAAACTTTACTCCACCAGCGGAGTTTGTGGGGTCTTGCTACTCTGCGCTCTACTTGGAACATGGAATTCAGCAAAAACTGAGGCAGAGTGGAGTTTACCCGTGTGCTCACCCACTTCCTCCTCCAACTAGTAGTGCGCCAGGTGGCCCCTTTCAAGAGTTGTTGAGAAAGGAGGAGGGGACTCTGGCGAGGCCTGAGCAATCCTACTGTGGAGGACTTATTTGTGGCAACAATAGGGATTCGTGGCCCCCAACAACCCTCAGCAGCCAAGAGGACTTCACCCCCCATTACTAGTGCACCAGGAGGCTTCTTGGCAGAGTGGTTAGGAAAGGGGGCGGGGCAACTGATGAAGTCTGAGCAATCCCGCTGTGGGAACTTACTTGTGGCAAGAATAGGGGTTCTTTGCCCCAATGACCCTCAGCAGCCATGTGGACTTCATCCTTCAACAAGTAGTGTGCCAGGAGGCCCCTTTGCAGGGTGGTTAAAAAGGGGCAGGGCCTCCAATGAGGTCGGAGCAATCCCACTGTGGGGGACTTACTTATGGCAACAATAGGTGTTCTTGGCCCCCAACAACCCTCATCAGCCAATGTTATTTCATTCCCCAACCAGTAGTGTGCCAGGAGTCCACTATGTAGAGTGGTTGGGAAAGGGCGAGGGGCCTCAAATGAGGTCCCAGCAATCCCACTGTGGGGGACTTACTTCTGGCAACCATAGTGGTTTTTGGCCCCCAACGACCCTCAGCAACCAAGGGGACTTCTTCCTCCAACCAGTAGTGAGCATGGAGGTCCCTTTACAGAGTGGCTGAGAAAGGGGGTGTGGCCTCTGACAAGGTCTGAGCAATCCCGCTGTGGGGGACTTACTTGTGGGTGTTATTTAGCCTCCGGGAGGTGGTGGTCTTCAGGTACAGGTGCTACTCCTCCGACCACTCCAAATGCAGATCAGGCCTATTAACCTAGTGCTGACTCATCCAGACTCCTGGAGCCACTGCACCTCCCTAGCCTGTGTCACTCAAAAGCCAGACAGTCAATCCACAAACAGGCAGAGGCACACAGGATGTATGAACAAGAAAATAGCCACTTTCTAAAATCTGTAGTTCAAACACAATTTAAAAACCATCTTTACTAAAATCAGGACACGTTACACACTCCAGTACATGTCCTACCTTTCACATACACTGCACTCTACCCAGGGGGTTACCTTGGGCCTACCATAGGGGTGTCCTATGTGTAAGAAAAGGGAAGGGTAGGGCCTGGCAAGTGGGTGCACTTGCCACGTCAACATGACAGGTAACAAACCGCACACAGGCACCACTGTGGCAGGCCTGAGACCACTTTTGAGGGCTACTCGTGGGTGGCACAATCTGCACTGCAAGCACACGAGTAGCATTTGATTTACCAGCCCTGGCACACACTCAGTGCACTTTACTAGGGACCTACTGGTAAAACAAATATGCCAATCAGGGATAACCATTATTTTATACAAAACAAGGGAACCCAAAGGTATAGCACTAGGGACCTTGGGCAGTAACGTATTACAAAAAACAGGGGTCCCTAGTAGTTCAGGGATCTTTCGCAAAAATGATAGACATACGCTCAATAGTATGTATGACCTTTGTCCAGCCGGACAGGAATTTTAATTAAAGTGATAAGCAAGAATAAAGAGGATTTTTTACACAGTGGGTGCAGCCAGCAACCCACAGGGGACAAGACAAAACAAGGGGATGGGGTTAGAACGAACAATACATTTTAGAAGCATCATTGTATACAATTTATACTTTTCATTTTACATATGACGCTAAAATGTCGGCGACGTTTCGATGCCTATTGTGAAATGAGTGGCATCATCTTCAGGACAGAGAATAAAAAAGCTTGTCTTGAAAATCTTTAGGCAATTTTTGGCCAGATTTAGGTCCAAACATTGTTTATTTCCAGGGGGCGGTGCCCAATATCAAGGGACATATGGTGGGGTACTCAATTATCTGAGCATTTTCCAAACCAGGGCAAGAAAACCTCTTCATAGGAGACCGGACCGATCGTGTCTCATTCCTGGTTGGGTTGCTCGATGGCAATTCTGGGCTCAGATGGCTGAGCGATCCCCGCCCAAGCTTTTTTATTCTCTGTCCTGAAGATGATGCCACTCATTTCACAATAGGCATCGAAACGTCGTCGACATTTTAGCGCCATATGTCAAATGAAAAGTATAAATTGTATACAATGATGCTTCTAAAATGTATTTTTGTCTGTTCACTGAACTACTAGTATACAGACCGCCTTGTTCGTTCTAACCCCATCCCCTTGTTTTGTCTTGTCCCCTGTGGGTTGCTGGCTGCACCCACTGTGTAAAAAATCCTCTTTATTCTTGCTTATCACTTTAATTAAGATTCCTGTCCGGCTGGACAAAGGTCATACATACTATTGAGCGTATGTCTATCATTTTTGCGAAAGATCCCTGAACTACTAGGGACCCCTGTTTTTTGTATTATATAATCAGGGATAACCAATCACAATATCAATTTACACTGGGATCACTTGCACTTTGACACTGATCAGCAGTGGCAAAGTGCCCAAAGCATCTAAGCCAGCAAAAACGAAATCCAGCACAGCATCAAAAACACAGGGGATAGAGGCAAAAAACGAGGGAAAACCACGCCAAGGATGTCAAGTCTAACAAAAACCAAAAAACCTGTGTGGAAAATACTTGACACAAGTCAACTGTCATCTGCACACAGAGTTATTCTTCAATACAAAGATTTATAACATGTAAATTACCTCTACACAGCTATGATGCATTAGCAGCACATGCATTTTGTAAACCCTATTGTGAATATTATGGCCCAGGGGGTGGGCTCTCTGGGGCCTATACTGGCTCGAGGAGGGGGATGTGTGTCCCCTCAGCTTATAAAATGTGGCCCTTGAGGTGGACTCCCACAGGGCCTACAATGGCTCAGGAAGGGGGGCCTCTTACCCCCCACTTCTTATTAAATGTGTCCCAGGGGGTGGGCTCCTAGTGCCTATAACTGAACAATGCAACCCCGGACGCCACACTTTTTTTTTTACTGCAATCCCACAGGAGTCCCCCCCCTTGCCCCCTTGTGTTATTATTTATTTTTAACTTCAGGAAAGGAGACTGAGGGCCTGATTTAGATCTCGCCATCACTTTTAAGGAGGAATCACCGCCCGCCTACTTGGTGGTCAGCCGCTCTATTAGATGTCGGTGGGTCAATGGATGAAAAACCCACCGACTCCTTTCTGCAGGAATCTAGCCAAGATGACTGCCGAGCTAATCACGATTTGGCTTTCCTTCGAGACAACTCTGGTGGGAATACTTCCTACTTTGAGTTGGTGGAATCATAGGAAATGAGGCAAGAACCTATCTTTTTTACTGTTTTCCACTTCCGTCTTGAACTCCATCATCCAGGTCCCTTCTTTGCAGCTCCGACTCCACCCACAATGCCAAACAACTCTTTTGACGCTGGGATCTAAGGTAAGCAACAAATGTCTTACTATGAATCATTGCATTGACACTTAAAAAAAAGTATTGTTTTTTTGTGGTAGTAGGTGTTGTGCTTGTAGTGCCTGTGGTTTGCATTCAATCGTGTGTGTATGTTGTATGTGTGGCATGTAATATGTAACAAAAAGGGGCATAACACATTACCTACATATGTTTTTGAAGCAAACACAAAATATATGTGTATTGATATGAAAATAAGTTGTACTTATCAGTCTCTACTCTACCAGGGTCTAACTCCGTCAGCAAACTGCTGCTAAGACAATGCCAGCACAACTCGGACATCTAAATAGGCTCAGCGGAATACCACTAGTTTGACAGAGACGAAGCCTGCAGAGCCAGCACACAACTAAATATGGTGGGCGGGACTCCGTCAACTCGATGGAGTACTTGGACTCGCCAGCATGGAGCATCGCCAAGATCTAAATCAGGAAACAAACTCCAAACACTGCGGCTGACCCTACGTTCAGCACCTCAATCCCAGTTTAGTCAATGTACATGTCCTGAGCATTACACTTCGGAAGTCTGCCGCAGTTGGACTCCACTGGAAATCCAGACAAGGGAGTTTACGAAAAATGGAAGGTGCACCAGGAGAAAGGAGTCCAAACATGAATAAGGAAGTCCTTTAGAATTCTTTTACTCTTTATAATAAGGCATGCAGTCAGACATCATCCAACGCATTTTGTTCTTTACAAAAGATCTTCTTCAGGGCAATTTTCAATAAGTATTCGTGGTCCTATCGAAAAAGCATGGAGGGATATAGGTTGGATCACTATTGGCCACCCATTAATACGAATTTCAGATCATTGACTGTAGTTATAAAATTCTTATGTTCTTGTGTGATACAGTAACTCTATTACAGGAAATTTCTTCTGGAAGCCTCACAGCAGGATCCCAGAAATGTCCAAATCAGGTATGCCTTGTAAAGTCTAGGGAAACCCCACCAAGCGCGGGTCTTTAAATTCATGAGGACTGGTGGGGTCTCACTAGACTTTACAAGGCGTACCTGATTTGGACGTTTCTGGGATCCGGCTGATAGTCCGGGCTGGAATTAATCGCCTGGAACTCTGATTGTGAGGCTTCCAGATGGAATTTTCTGTAATAGAGTTACTGTATCACACATTGGCATAAGAATTTTATAACTACAGTCAATGATCTGAGAAACTCATATTAAGGGATGGCCAATAGGGATCCCATCCTGCTTCACTATGGTGCTGCCAACTGGTTTTACGACGCAGGCCTTCCTTGCATTTCCACCCTATGATTTGCGCTCCAACATGGGTCAATTTACTGTCTCTTTCTCTGTCACGACCAAACGCTCCTGTCTTTTATACCCCTTCACTTATGCCCCATCTATTTCACTTCAAATATGTCTCACCTCCCCTTACCACACACTGTGTTTCCCTATATTATTTTTATGTGACTTTGTTCAATATAAATACAATGTTCTCTCATCTTGTTACTGAATCAGCCTTGAGAAAGCCCTCAGCCTGCCAGCCATACGGGCGAAACATGTGTCAGCTTATTCGATTGCTCTCCAGTATTTATGATCATAAATAAATACAAAACAAGATATTGAAAAACAGTATTGGACTTTGCGATTCTTTTCTCCCAGAAATCAAGCTCTACATATATACTTTAGGCGCAAACCAGTCATACCTTGAAAACATTGTCTTACGTTCAGTGGTCCTTGGGTGAAACCACTTGACAAGTTTGTGCCACACAAAGAATTGGGTCATGTCCCATTGTACGTGAACCTTGGCAGTACTCATGCACTCCATTAAACCACAATATGTTGGTATGAGCCCGTTCCCTTGTTGCAATTCCAGCAAGAGTCACTCTCCCTAAATTCAGTTTATGTAATCTAGCCAGGGTCCAAAAATATTGTATTCTGTTAACTTAGCCTCTGCTCTTCTTCATTTTGCTTGCTAGTTCCTTTTTGTGTTTTTACGGGAACTTTCTAAGTTAGAAATTGCATGTTCATTGAAAGCTGGTCATACTGATAATATTCGTGTGCCGGAGTAAGCTGCCCTGCCCTGCAGAAAGGCCTATGAGCACAGATGCTTAAACTGTTAGCCCACCATAACCCCATAACCTCTCTTGCTTATCTGTGAAAGTGACGTGCGTAAGGGTTTATCAGGATTGTACAGTAGAGCATGTAGGCGTTGTATAAGGGGGTTGTGTAAGCGTTATGTAATAAAAGGGTTATGCGAAGTGTGATGTAACCATGACTTGGGTTTTCTGATAAACTGCTATGATACCTAGAGTGTATAAAAGGCAGGCTATAAGCTGTTCTAGTTGTTCCCTCTCAGGCACTTGTAAGTGTCTGTATGATGGAGCCATCTCATGAGATATAATAATCTTGTGTTTTGTTCCACTCCAGGATTGATCCTCATTTATTGAACCCATAGACAAGAAGGGTGCTCCTGCACCGGTGAGACTGATAGGAATCTCATTTCTGCAATTGGCGCCCAATGTCATGTGGGGACACAGCTGGACCAGAAGGAGGTTGTTTCGACATGACAGAAACAATGAAGGGGCGCCCCGCATACTGAGACTTGCTTTCGCGGCCAAGGTGGTTTTCAGCTTATCGACCTGACCTTTGTGGCGGCTGTGTTTCTCAACTGGGGCTCTTCGGTTGGCATTTTGGAGGTGATCTATTAATCTGAGGATCGGCAGGTGGGAGTCAGAGTACTGCAATCAGGTTGGATTGAATTGGTTGTCTTTTTTGAGTTTTTGTTTGAAAAAGACATTTGCAAATGCCTTTGACAGGTAATGTGAGAATTTTTTTCTCATCTTTGGTTTTGGTATAAGAGTCTCTTAATGCTATTGTTAAGAAGTATTTGGTAAACATGCCTGTTTTAAGCACACTTCATGCTTTATGTTGCTGCTGCAGCAGGAAATATGTTTTAGATGAATAACAGCCAGCGCCTTAGAAGGCACTCCGAATTATGAAATGTACATTACATATGGTATTTCTACCATACTGTTTAGTGCATTGTGGAACAAATATACATAGGCCAATGCTAGTTTACAGTGGCCACTTCATGGTACCTTTGATTCAAATGAATTGCAATATATAGAGGAACAACTTTTCAAAAAGAAAAATCGGCAGAGTATGTTTGATGCTTTAAGATTATGGAAACAAATTAAAGAAGAAAAAGATAGCAAGAAAGCTGAAGAGCAGACTGTCGTGCAGAATATTAAAGCGCTCCAATTAAAAATGCAAGAAGAAAGTGTAGAGAGTGATGAGAGACAATCCAGTTGATCCAGAATTTTGCGGCCCGCATGCTCCTCCAGATCCCTTGCAGGCAATCTGCTAAACCTGCTTTAAAGAGCCTCCATTGGCTCCCCGTTAGGGCAAGAATACAATTCAAGGCCATGTGCTTGGCCCACAAGGCCTTTTGGAGGAAGGGCCCGGTCATTACCCATTCCTTTATCCCCCCCTACCATCCCTCGTGGAATCTCCACTCTCGCTCCTCTTTCCTTGCCCACCTACCAAAATACAATGATCAAGATGTGGAGGACACTCTTTTTCTTTCAATGACTCTAATTTCTGGAATACCCTTCCTATAAATCTCTGGAAGGAGCCAAACTTAATGGCGTTCAGGAAATGTTTAAAAACCTGCCTCTTTAAGGACTCTCTCTAAGTTCTCTGTTCGATATCCATTTACCTCAGTCCACAGCGCTGGGAGGCCTTAGGATAGTCATGCGCTATATAAATTCAAATTCATTCATACATTCATTTAAACTTCAATTGCAAAAAGCATATGTGACTAAGGAAGAAGCAGGGCTTAAGGGTTTAGAAGAAGAGGATTCAGAATTAGAAGAAATGCTTTGTAGACCAGCCCCGCCTCCTTATGCGCAGAATCCTGTTGGAAATATTGCAGTCCCAACGGCGCCTCCCCAATTAACTCCAGTAGTTCAATTGTATCCTCCATTACCTACTTTCTCTGCTGCTACCCCTGTTCTTGATACAAAGACTGTAGTTTGTACACCCCCCACTCCTAAACGATGTCATAGAGCTACCCTTACGGAGGATGACAAAGTGGTATTATTGGTTAGAGCTTGTGAATGGGTACAGGATAATAATATACGATTGGATAATGTCTTTATGACTTTAACACAATACCCGCAAATGACTCAACAGTATGTTGTAGGGGAAATGGCTTATTCACTAATAGAGGACCGGAGGATTAATATGAATGAGAAAGCTCCTCAAGTAATAATTAGGATATGTAAGAGGACAAATGAAGGAGCGCTGACCACTGCTCCCCTAAAGGTAGCGGTAGAAGATATATCCACTCAGAAAAGAAAACTTAAAAGGCTCATGTCAGCCTCGACTAAGGCTTTTCCTATGCGAGAAGCGACCCCTTGTTCCAAGCGGCCGTAGGTGACGGTCAGGGTGTTAATGCGGCTGGGTTTCGGATTCAATGGATTTATTCCCCTTGGAAACGATCAGACGTGTTGGCCCTTAAAACTGATTTGCCGGACCCTAGGAAAAACCCAAGTACATTTAATGATGAATTGTATGCTGCTGTAACTTCTTACGTTATGACTTTTGTTTATATTGATATGTTTTTGAGATTGATATTGACCCATGACCTTTGGTGTACGGTCCATAAACAGGACCATGCGGCCTTCGGTGGTACTTGGGGGCAATTACAAGCAGCAGACATTGATAGGAAAGCGGGGCAGAAACCACCACAGCTTATATTAGATTATTTGAAAGAGATAGTGCCACCAAAGAAAATTTCATCGGCGAAATTGGTAGCCTGCAAACAAAGGAAAGATGAGTCAGTTCCTAATTTTTCCACAAGGTTTGAAATGACTTTTCATGATTATAGTGGTCAAGACAGAACTTCTGACACTGGACAACATTTATTTGTGGATACATTTGTAGCTAACTTGTTGCCTGAAATTTCACAGAAATTTGAAGTAGCTGAAAGTACGTGGGCTTCCTCTGCCCCGCCAAAGATTTTGGATATGGCTCAGTATTATGAGAATCAAGTAAATCAAGAAAAGGAGAAAAAAGAGGGTAAAAATAAGGAATTGAAAACTAAAATGTTATTGAACTAGGTTTATGGGCCACAGAGAAGTAGAGGTTGTGGGGTCTTTGGAGCCGACTTCCCAAGGAGGAATATTCCAGACTCTCTGGCATTTGGTCAGTTGGGACGGAATCAATGTGCATACTGTAATCCGGACGGACATTAGAGATCTGAATGCCCATTGCTTCACGAACAAGGTAGAGGTATTGGACGGGGAGTGCAAAGGGGTTCTCAACAGCGCCCCGGTCCTAGTGATAGACAGAATTATTTTGACAATCCTGTCCCGATGAAAGCTTATTATGCAGATGATTTCAGTGCATCCGATGTTAGGGGTGTGTATTTTAACTAGGACAGCGTAGGTCGAGGGAAGGGATCAGTTTCTATAAAGGTAGATCAGACAGGCCCATATGTTACTGCTGAAATATTGGGACCTCACAGAAATTTCTTGTGGATACCGGGACTACACAAAGTGCGCAGTCTAAAAAACTGATCCCTGGGACTCCCTCGTCTGGCCATAATAATCTGTCCATAGGTTTTGCTGGGAAGCCTATTCTTAGTCCCGTGTCAAAACCCCTGGATCTTACTATTGGACCGTTTACTGTCCAGTCACCAATCCTTCTTGCACCAAACTGTCCTGATAATCTGCTAGGTCTCGACTTACTCAAACATTTCCATGCACGCATCTATTGTTCACCGGATGGCGTATATGTAAGCTTTCTGTTTTCAGTTTCTATTTTTGGTAAATTCTGGTGGTGTTTTTTCAGTGATTTCAATACCTCAAAAAAACTGTGCTTTTCAGTGGTTACTCATTTTCGTGCCATAAAAAACAACTGAAACAGTGTTTTACCGGTATTTATGGAACGCTTTGCTTTTATTATTGCTTGATTTCTTCATTGATGCATAGTATATTGACAGTGTACGTACAGTGTATATGAGGTCCAAATACGTTTTTACAAGTCAAACATATTGTAGCACACCATACAATCCTTCTTCAGTGATTCTTTGGTCTTTCGCGCTCTATTTTTCCTTCCCATGTAAACTTTTATTTGTGAAAAGGCCCTCTCGACATTGGCACTTGAGACTGGCAAAGCCAAAACAGCCAGTACACAATTTGCCAACTCTGGCCACTGACGTAGCTTTCCATGCCAATTCTGGTGCACCTGAAGGTTGGCATTCTCTGGGACAGTTTCTGCAACATATGCGTTGAACTGGGTGCATATGCCCTCTGAGGTATTAAAGGGGTCAAAAATTACGCTATACTTTGCAAAGTCTGGCGAAAATTCCCCTTTACGGAAGGGGTCTAACTCTGTGCAGAGAACCACAGTGAGGCTTCATTGACTTCATATGCCATGGTTGGTGAAGGGAAATTGCTATGCATCATTGCTAGGCATTTCTCATGCATTTTAAAATAACATTTCCTGAATTGGTCCTCAACACTTTTTTCCTTACCAAGTGGCAAGCATTCTAACATGGAACATGTTGCAGTGCCAAAGTCACTAAAATTGTTGCTAGCCTACTCTCGAGGACATGTTTCACATGTACACCAATTAGGCTGAACACTTGGTAGACAGGGGTGTTTTGACTCCAGTTGTTTGATTATGTCCACTAGAGCAGTCATGTTTTCCAGTAAAAATCTAAGAATGCAGTAGAGTGTACTTTTTCTCACATCACTATCAATATGCAGCCGAAGATCCTCACATTTCTTGCCTTTTGCATCATCACTAAGCAAAAATTCTGTAAAGGTTCATCACATAGATAATATTGCATTCACAGCCTCTAGGACTGAGAACCACCGACTAAATGACACAGTTGGGATGACCCTTTCTTAGCTGCCACACAAAACGAGAAATATTTGCATTTTTTTCCCCGCGCATTGAGGTTCCGTGGTTTTCGGGACCAGACTCCATTTTGTTTGCGTTGTTCATAGCGCCATTTTGTGTTGCCCTCACGTAGGCCGTGGAGGTAACCGAATGAACAAAGTTGCATGGGCCTCATTGTTCATGTATGCATTAAACAGGCCCTTTTCTGACTTGTGGGTGAACTGCAGGACGCTGACCTCTTCACCTGAAACTGACCCTTCACGAAGCCAATTTCTCTGGCTGATCGTTGTCTGAGATTGCCTATCAATGTTCAGGACCTCGTTAACCCTTAGTTTCCTTGCACATATCTTATCCTAATCAGCATCTGAATTGTTTCTTTTCTTACGACTTTTCATTACATGGGTAGTGCTTTCAATTATGGGGTTGTCCGGCTTGCAAAGATTGAATTTGGGACAGTCCTAATAATTAACTTTTGGGTTGGGTTACTGTAAATTGGGTTTTTGTTAATGTGAAACTCAGTTAGAAAATGTGTCCTATTGGTCAGAATTTTGCGCAGTGGGTGTACATTTATAATGAGAATATTGTGTATAAAAGGTGATGTCTTGCTCTATGAAATTTGAACAGTTTCTTGAGTTGTACACCGTGTTGTATTGCTGAGATTACTGTTACTAGCTGCAGCTAATAAATTTGATCTCTGACGCCACCTAGAAGTATTCCGTGTCTCTATTTGCCAAGACAGGAGAACCCGAAGACTTTGGGCGTGTCCCTGGCGCCGTTGGGTTCTAAAACCCGGTCAGTATAACAAAAGAGTGAACCCGAATGGACTACAAAATCAATAGCATTTTTAATTAAATCAGAAGATTGTAAAGATGCTTTCAGAATACTATCTAGCAAGTGGCAAGGATCTCTTACAGGGAAACACTTCAGCTCAGGTATTGCTTTTGACAGGTCACCATATACCGTTTTCATATACTTAGCTGAATCGCTGCAAATACAAACAATATCACTCCAATATTTGTTAAACTTTGTAAGAATTCTCTGCAGCAGCATACCAAGTGACACTGCGTTGCATGTTTCCAGCACATCTAGATCTGCCATGATGGTAAGCCTGTACCATCCATTTTTTGCATCACAAAATATAATTAGCACTGCCACTGCTGGGTCGCCATGCATCTCTGGAGTTTCATCAATGGTAACAGATTTCTTTACATCGCCTTGGAGTAACACTGAAATATGTTCAATATCTGCAAGGAACACCTCTGTTAGGTACTTGTCATACATTTGTGTTGCTTTTGGTAATGTTTTGCACTAGGGCATGCACAAATTCATCCTTTTCTTCCTCAGGTTTTCTTTTGAAGCATGTCATTGTCTCAGCAAGAGACATCTAGCATAGGCTGTCACTATTAGGTGGTTCTTTCAATTTCAAGTGGGTCTTGGTGATAAGATGTTCAGCAATTCGGCTCACAGTCTTCCCAGTTACTATTGGGACAGTCACTCTGCAAAACCTGCAAATCAACATCTTTTGCTCACACACTTCTTCAACCATTAAATCTTTGTTTTCCAGCACATAATCTTCTGCCGTCTTTATTCTGCGGGGCATGTTGTTCTGCGCAAAGTAGATCAATACAAAAAACACTTAGAAACCGGTTGCGTGCTAGTGAGGAAATAATAATGCTACTAAATAGGCTGCCAACCAGTTGGTGAAATAGAAGAACGCATATTTGAGGCATAGCATAAGAATCAATTTTATCTTTAAAGCCTGATGACACCAAACAAAAAGTCTACCCAGCCACCCAAATGAGACTCTCAGTCCAATCACACATGGAAAATTAGTTTCAAAGATGGGCACAATGTGGCTCAGATTCCTTGCTCTGGGACTCTCTCCATTGTCCTCTTGGCCTTGAATTGACTAAGGATTGGAAGGTCTTGAAAAATGTGTTTGTTCCAATAGCTGACCTTGAAGCAAACCCTTTAGCCATCAGGGCTCTAACAGAAACATTCACGAAAACAGGCAAATTGCAGTTTCCAAGTGCTTTTGATTTAAAACTTTAAAAATCTGTATCCTTGATACCCTAAATGCTTTTTAACCATCATGCTTTTGGTTCTGGATGTATCTTGTAATGTGTTCTTAACTTTAATGTTGTTTAGTACTGCTAGAACGTATCACATGTTTTCTCAGTAAACTAAAATCCTGTATCTGTCACTCAGTGGTGGCTAGTGATGGTTGAAAGTAATGGGGGGTAAAATTAATCTTCAACTTTCACTGAATGAGCAAAGTGAGTGACATCAACTGACCGAAGGCAGTTTGAGGATCAAGGATATTGTCTCCACATTCACTATGCATACAAATGTATGCAGACGGGCTTTACATTATTGTTAACTCACAACATAATTCAGAAGTGGTGGGAACTTACTGTTTCTTTTCATTGTACATTATTGCTACAGCACTAGCAATATTATTTCAGATTTTTGCTTTTTGTTTGTCAGACAATGATGATGGAGTTCAACTGAGTACCCAGATCATAGTGACTAGTGGCAGAGACTATGTCATGAAATGATTGTGTGTGCGCTACGATGAAGTAATCGTGTTATGAGCCTCGTGGGAGCAGTTCACAGTGAAATACACCAAATGCTGCTTTAATTACAAAAAGAAGCTATGCCTTAGAATTCATAAGCACATGGGCTAATGCCAGCTATAACGAGAAAAATATCACAATTTCTTTTACGATGGGCAGAGGCGCAACTAGAGTCAAATTTCGGGGGGAGGGAGGTTGCAGGCTAATAAAAATTTCAGGGGTGGGTGGTAATTCTTCCAGCAATCTACAAATTGAAGATGCAGGGCTCTAAGAAGCGGAGAAAATCAAGTAAGCCTTGTTAAGTAAATGTTCTTTTACAGACCTGTCAAATACTCAGGTGCAGCTGCAGTAAGACGGATGTCAGAACACAACAGCTCCTCTCCCCCCCACGTGAGCCAGGCAGGGGTCCTGGCGTTGCTCTGGCCCTTTGGCCATTCACACGTCGGCTCCCCATTCTCTTGTCTGTCTTCGCTCCCTGCACTCTTTGTTGCACTAAATAGTGGGACACTCAGTTACTTCTCAGAGAGACGAGACATAAATAATCTATATCTTGAATTATTCACATAGTGTAGAATATGGGTGTCCAATGTCAGAAGAGGTTGTAAAGCAACTGGTGCTCATGTAAAGCGCTGATACCTCCGGGTCTTGTTTGCGCTGTATAAAACCCTCCCCCCTAAAAAATGAATATTAATCCTGCACTGATTTGTTACTCCTGGGCCTACCTTGGGTTAGAAGAACTTGCTGAGGCTTTCCATCCATTTAACCATAAAAATTAAAAGCTATTAACCCCCAAGGTCTCTGATCTTGCTTGGAACCGCTGAATCGCAGGCCGTAGACAGATCGAGTGCACCAAGAAATTCTTACTCTTGATCAAGAGACATTATGCTGAGCAATACTTGTCATTACAGAATACTTCATCTGAGGCCCTTGGAAATGTTTATGCGGATACTTCATTCTACCCAAGTATGGACTTTGAAGCTGCACTTTACAAAACGAAAACGAGGTAAGAATGTGCGCGTCGGACTGCTTGTCTTGACTTGGGCAGGTGTGTGGGGCGGCGAGCAGGCTGCAGTTAGTTAACTCCTTGCCCTCCACACACAGAAAGACACAAGTAGGCCAATCCTGTCCTTCCTCCGCTATTCAACCCCTGCTCGCACAAAGGTATTGGGGCATCAAAGCTATCGGAGCCTCTCTGCTGCTTCAGTGATAGTGGTGTTTCTGTAGCAATGTTACATTTGGACAAAACACGCTCTTTCCACTTACCTGCTGGTCCTTGGAGCACTTGAAGCCCTGGCGGTCGTTGTCTGGTCATCATGGCGGTCTGATGAAGTGTGATGCGGTGTGTGCGCCAGACAAAGTCCGGACAGTATTTTCAATGGGATCTGGCCCCACCCACCAACTTTGCCAACCAATGTGTCTCCCCGAATTTAATGGCGGTGACTCACTTTCTGAGCTGCTTTGTCCTCCGGCCTAAATTGAAGCTTGGCTTGTAATGCTTTGGCTCCATCAAGTGGTGCAACAACCATGAAAATCAGTGACACTCGGTTTAAACCAGGTCAGCTGATTTTCATCCGGTAGAGTACTGTCGGGCACAGTCGGTTTTAACTGATTTCCGGACAGCCTCAGTATGGGCACTCCAGTCAATGTTTATCTATGCGAATGAAGCATCTCCTGTACGTTCTGTCAAAGATAATGCGAATAATAATGCCTTGATACAGGGAATAGTAGATATGGTCAGAGATATTGATGCATATAATGCTATCCCTAAAGATGAGGTATGAGCATATGTTGGTTGGAACAAGACTAGATATAGTATTAGTCTGACAGAGAAAGAGAGACAGAAAAGGTCTCCTCCTATTTGGATTGTACCCCACAGAGGTCATTTTTGTCTGCAAGGTAATGGTCAGAATCCGAGAGCTCAGCTTGGTAAGAGTGTGTGTGTTCACACCTATGTCTATACGCCCCAGAAATCTCCACCGTTCGTGCCAGCTAAAGGCACGTATTTTGTTTGTTATGATAGAACATATACATGGTTGCCTTCTGACTTTTGAGGCACATGTTATGTGGCATTTTTGTTTCCCCCTACATACACAGCTGCTTTCAATTACCATAAGACAAGATATGGTAGAGGTGTTATCGATGCGAAAGACACTGCTGCACAAGAAGTTGGAGACTTCTTTAAGGGTTTCCTGCCCTTTTGGGGTCCTATGGCTAATGGTAGGACAATTCGTCAGCTTACGAGAGTGGTCTAGGCCACTATAAATGAGACTACAGGTGCCCTTAGCAATATTACAGCCGAGCTTCAAGCGGATCGCCTTATGACATTACAGAACCGCTTTGCTTTAGATATTATACTTGCAGATAGAGGTGGAGTATGCAAATTGATCGGGTCTAGTTGCTGCGTTTTCATACCAGATAACGCCCCGACAGTGTACCAAGCCATCTTGAGGTTGCATAAGTCCGCTGAGTCTATACATGTAGACGAAGGGAACTGGTCATTGATGGGATGGTTTTGGGAACTGCTGTCCAGATGGGGATGGAAGATTCTGATGTTCCTTGGTATGGCTTTAGGGATCCTTTTCTCGTGTTGCTTATGCTTCCAGTGTGGTCCCGCCATTTGTAGTCTTTGTGCTACAATCTGTGTGAGAAGACCAGTCCCGAGAGAAGCGAAGGATAATAAGATGATGTTACAGCAACACCTTGATGACCTGATGAGAATAGATATAGACCTGGATTCAGATTGACGTGAGTTTAGGTCATTGCCTACGTAATGGCAAAAGGAGGGCTGAGGTTCCGTGGTTTTCGGGACCGGAATCCATTTTGTTTGCGTTGTTCATAACGCCATTTTGTGTTGCCCTCACGTAGGCCATGGAGGTAACCGAATGAACAAAGTTGCATGGGCCTCATTGTTCATGTATGCATTAAACAGGCCCTTTTCTGACTTGTGAGTGAACTGCAGGACGCTGACCTCTTCACCTGAAACTGACCCTTCACAAAGCTAATTTCTCTGGCTGATCGTTGTCTGAGATTTCCAATCAATGTTCAGGACCTCGTTAACCTTTAGTTTCCTTGCACATATCTTATCCTAATCAGCATCTGAATTGTTTCTTTTCTTACGACTTTTCATTACATGGGTAGTGCTTTCAATTATGGGTTTGTCCGGCTTGCAAAGATTGAATTTGGGACAGTCCTAATCATTAACTTTTGGGTTGGGTTACTGTAAATTGGGTTTTTGGTAATGTGATACTGGGTTAGAAAATGTGTCCTATTGGTCAGAATTTTGCGCAGTGGCTGTACATTTATAATGAGAATATTGTGTATAAAAGGTGATGTCTTGCTCTATGAAGTTTGAACAGTTTCTTGAGTTGTACACCGTGTTGTATTGCTGAGATTACTGTTACTAGCTGCAGCTAATAAATTTGATCTCTGACGCCACCTAGAAGTATTCCGTGTCTCTATTTGCCAAGACAGGAGAACCCGAAGACTTTGGGCGTGTCCCTGGCGCCACTGGGTTCTAAAACCCGGTTCTTCAGCGTAACAAAAGAGTGAACCCGAATGGACTACAAAATCAATAGCATTTTTAATTAAATCAGAAGATTGTAAAGATGCTTTCAGAATACCATCTAGCAAGTGGCAAGGATCTCTTACAGGGAAACACTTCAGCTCAGGTATTGCTTTTGACAGGTCATCATATACCGTTTTCATATACGTAGCTGAATTGCTGCAAATACAAACAATATCACTCCAATATTTGTTAAACTTTGTAAGAAGTCTCTGCAGCAGCATTCCAAGTGACACTGCGTTGCATGTTTCCAGCACATCTAGATCTGCCATTATGGTAAGCCTGTACCATCCATTTTTTGCATCACAAAATATAATTAGCACTGCCACTGCTGGGTCGCCATGTATCTCTGGAGTTTCATCAATGGTAACAGATTTCTTTACATCGCCTTGGAGTAACACTGAAATATGTTCAATATCTGCAAGGAACACCTCTGTTAGGTACTTGTCATATATTTGTGTTGCTTTTGGTAATGTTTTGCACTAGGGCATGCACAAATTCATCCTTTTCTTCCTCAGGTTTTCTTTGGAAGCATGTCATTGTCTCAGCAAGAGACATCCAGCATAGGCTGTCACTATTAGGTGGTTCTTTCAATTTCAAGTGGGTCTTGGTGACAAGATGTTCAGCAATTCGGCTCGCAGTCTTCCCAGTTACTATTGGGACAGTCACTCTGCAAAACCTGCAAATCAACATCTTTTGCTCACACTCTTCTTCAACCATTAAATCTTTGTTTTCCAGCACATAATCTTCTGCCGTCTTTATTCTGCGGGGCATGTTGTTCTGCGCAAAGTAGATCAATACAAAAAATACTCAGAAACCGGTTGCGTGCTAGTGAGGAAATAATAATGCTACTAAATAGGCTGCCAACCAGTTGGTGAAATAGAAGAACGCATATTTGAGGCATAGCATAAGAATCAATTTTATCTTTAAAGCCTGATGACACCAAACAAAAAGTCTAACCAGCCACCCAAATGAGACTCTCAGTCCAATCACACATGGAAAATTAGTTTCAAAGATGGGCACAATGTGGCTCAGATTCCTTGCTCTGGGACTCTCTCCATTGTCCTCTTGGCCTTGAATTGACTAAGGATTGGAAGGTCTTGAAAAATGTGTTTGTTCCAATAGCTGACCTTGAAGCAAACCCTTTAGCCATCAGGGCTCTAACAGAAACATTCACGAAAACAGGCAAATTGCAGTTTCCAAGTGCTTTTGATTTAAAACTTTAAAAATCTGTATCCTTGATACCCTAAATGCTTTTTAACCATCATGCTTTTGGTTCTGGATGTATCTTGTAATGTGTTCTTAACTTTAATGTTGTTTAGTACTGCTAGAACGTATCACATGTTTTCTCAGTAAACTAAAATCCTGTATCTGTCACTCAGTGGTGGCTAGTGATGGTTGAAAGTAATGGGGTGTAAAATGAATCTTCAACTTTCACTGAATGCCGTCTTTATTCTGCGGGGCATGTTGTTCTGCGCAAAGTAGATCAATACAAAAAACACTTAGAAACCGGTTGCGTGCTAGTGAGGAAATAATAATGCTACTAAATAGGCTGCCAACCAGTTGGTGAAATAGAAGAACGCATATTTGAGGCATAGCATAAGAATCAATTTTATCTTTAAAGCCTGATGACACCAAACAAAAAGTCTAACCAGCCACCCAAATGAGACTCTCAGTCCAATCACACATGGAAAATTAGTTTCAAAGATGGGCACAATGTGGCTCAGATTCCTTGCTCTGGGACTCTCTCCATTGTCCTCTTGGCCTTGAATTGACTAAGGATTGGAAGGTCTTGAAAAATGTGTTTGTTCCAATAGCTGACCTTGAAGCAAACCCTTTAGCCATCAGGGCTCTAACAGAAACATTCACGAAAACAGGCAAATTTCAGTTTCCAAGTGCTTTTGATTTAAAACTTTAAAAATCTGTATCCTTGATACCCTAAATGCTTTTTAACCATCATGCTTTTGGTTCTGGATGTATCTTGTAATGTGTTCTTAACTTTAATGTTGTTTAGTACTGCTAGAACGTATCACATGTTTTCTCAGTAAACTAAAATCCTGTATCTGTCACTCAGTGGTGGCTAGTGATGGTTGAAAGTAATGGGGTGTAAAATTAATCTTCAACTTTCACTGAATGAGCAAAGTGAGTGACATCAACTGACCGAAGGCAGTTTGAGGATCAAGGATATTGTCTCCACATTCACTATGCATACAAATGTATGCAGACGGGCTTTACATTATTGTTAACTCTCAACATAATTCAGAAGTGGTGGGAACTTACTGTTTCTTTTCATTGTACATTATTGCTACAGCACTAGCAATATTATTTCAGATTTTCGCTTTTTGTTTGTCAGACAATGATGATGGAGTTCAACTGAGTACCCAGATCATAGTGAGTAGTGGCAGAGACTATGTCATGAAATGATTGTGTGTGCGCTACGATGAAGCAATCGTGTTATGAGCCTCGTGGGAGCAGTTCACAGTGAAATACACCAAATGCTGCTTTAATTACAAAAAGAAGCTATGCCTTAGAATTCATAAGCACATGGGCTAATGCCAGCTATAACGAGAAAAATATCACAATTTCTTTTGCGATGGGCAGAGGCGCAACTAGAGTCAAATTTCGGGGGGAGGGAGGTTGCAGGCTAATAAAAATTTCAGGGGTGGGTGGTAATTCTTCCAGCAATCTACAAATTGAAGATGCAGGGCTCTAAGAAGCGGTGAAAATCAAGTAAGCCTTGTTAAGTAAATGTTCTTTTACAGACCTGTCAAATACTCAGGTGCAGCTGCAGTAAGACGGATGTCAGAACACAACAGCTCCTCTCCCCCCCACGTGAGCCAGGCAGGGGTCCTGGCGTTGCTCTGGCCCTTTGGCCATACACACGTCGGCTCCCCATTCTCTTGTCTGTCTTCGCTCCCTGCACTCTTTGTTGCACTAAATAGTGGGACACTCAGTTACTTCTCAGAGAGACGAGACATAAATAATCTATATCTTGAATTATTCACATAGTGTAGAATATGGGTGTCCAATGTCAGAAGAGGTTGTAAAGCAACTGGTGCTCATGTAAAGCGCTGATACCTCCGGGTCTTGTTTGCGCTGTATAAAACCCTCCCCCCTAAAAAATGAATATTAATCCTGCACTGATTTGTTACTCCTGGGCCTACCTTGGGTTAGAAGAACTTGCTGAGGCTTTCCGTCCATTTAACCATAAAAATTAAAAGCTATTAACCCCCAAGGTCTCTGATTTTGCTTGGAACCGCTGAATCGCAGGCCGTAGACAGATCGAGTGCACCAAGAAACTCTTACTCTTGAACAAGAGACATTATGGTGAGCAATACTTGTCATTACAGAATGCTTCATCTGAGGCCCTTGGAAATGTTTATGCGGATACTTTATTCTACCCAAGTATGGACTTTGAAGCTGCACTTTACAACACGAAAACAAGGTACGAATGTGCGCGTCGGACTGCTTGTCCTGACTTGGGCAGGTGTGTGGGGCGGCGAGCAGGCTGCAGTTAGTTAACTCCTTGCCCTCCACACACAGAAAGACACAAGTAGGCCAATCCTGTCCTTCCTCCGCTATTCAACCCCTGCTCGCACAAAGGTATGGGGGCATCAAAGCTATCAGAGCCTCTCTGCTGCTTCAGTGATAGTGGTGTTTCTGTAGCAATGTTACATTTGGACAAAACACGCACTTTCCACTTACCTGCTGGTCCTTGGAGCACTTGAAGCCCTGGCGGTCGTTGTCTGGTCATCATGGCGGTCTGAAGTGTGATGCGGTGTGTGCGCCAGACAAAGTCCGGACAGTATTTTCAATGGGATCTGGCCCCACCCACCAACTTTGCCAACCAATGTGTCTCCCCGAATTTAATGGCGGTGACTCACTTTCTGAGCTGCTTTGTTCTCCGGCCTAAATTGAAGCTTGGCTTGTAATGCTTTTGCTCCATGAAGTGGACAAGTGGTGCAACAACCATGAAAATCAGTGACACTCGGTTTAAACCAGGTCAGCTGATTTTCATCCGGTAGAGTACTGTCGGGCACAGTCGGTTTTAACTGATTTCCAGACAGCCTACGTATATGTTATGTTTGGTAAGCCGATATGTAATAGGCAGTATGTATTGATGACGTCTTGCATGTATTGTCCACTGTCCTGCCTTCTGTGTGGGCGGAGGGTGATTCTGATGTAGGTTTATTGTCTATTGAAGCAGTGAATATTCAGGTTAAACAGAATGCTGTCTTGCCCCGCATGCCTCAGTATAAAAGATCTCAGGAAGGCGAAAGTGCCTTGGTTCAGATTATAGAGGATATGATTGTAAAAGGAGTTGCGGAAGCGACTGATAGCAATGTTTGTAACAGCCCTATTTTACCTGTTTTGAAGAGTTCTGTTTCTGAAGAGAAAGAAATAGTTTATCGATTTGTACTTGATTTGCGTGAAGTCAATAAAATAACTGTGCCACAGTTTCCCGTAGCTCCAGATATTACTACTTTGTTGACAATGATTCAAGCCACGGCTTCTGTCTTTTCAGTAATAGATCTTAAAAATGCGTTCTTTTTCATTCCCATTGCACCCTCTGGTAGGTATTTATTTGGTTTCTCAATTAAAGGGCGATCATTCCAATTTTGTTGTGCTCCTCAGGGGTATACAGAGAGTCTGAGCATTTATAGTAAGGCTCTTAAACATCAACTTGATACCTTGCAGTTACCTCCAGGGACTTCATTGTTACAATATGTGGATGATCTGCTGATAGCAGCCGACACCACTGAATTGTGTATTGAGGCTACTTTGCTCTTATTGACTCACCTTGCGAAATTAGGGCACAAAGTATCGAAATGTAAGTTGCAGTTCTGTTGACCAGAGGATACCTATTTAGGTGACCTCTTGTTGAAGGAGGGAAGAAATTTGACCATAGACAGAATTCAGGCTATCATACACACCTATTCCTCAGACACAAAGGGACATTAGGGCATGGATTGGCATGGTATCCTATTGTCGTCACTGGATCCCAAATTTTTCCCTCATCATAAGACCTCTCCTTGCCCTTATAACAAAAGGTACCTCATTTCCTTTGCCCTGGTTCTTTGAGTGTCAAGATGCATATCAGCAACTTCGAGCAGCGTTGTGTTCTGCACCTGTATTGGCAACACCTGATTACACTAAACCATTTTCTCTTTATGTACACAAACAAAAAGGTTGCACATTGTCCGTCCTAACACAGGCACACGGGGACAGACAACGCCTATGTGCATATTTTTCGACAGTTCTTGCCCTGTGGCCAGGGCACTCCCTTATTGAAAGCTGTGGCAGCAACTGTCATTTCAATCCGACAATCAGCAGGACTTGTCTTGGACCACAAACTGACAGTTTTTGTTCCCCATTCAGTTGCTGTCTTGTTGAATCAAACTAAGACACAAAATTTGACAAGTGCTCATCTTACCGGGTACAAACTCACTTTGTTAGCACCACACATAACTCTTAAACGATGTCTGGCTCTAAATCCAGCCACCGTATTGCCCTTGCCTTCTGAACAGTCTAGTGATATACATGATTGTATTTTCACCACTGAAGAACAGACTTAGAGGCCGATTAGGATCGCGGACGGAAACGTGTCCCGTCCGCCAAGGAAGCGGGCAAGATACTCCGGACCGCTCAGCGGATAAAGCGCCGTAGCGATTAGGATCATACTGGTACGAACCCCCGACCGCGACGGACGGAGAACACCAAAATCCGTCCGCGGCGGACGGAGTACACCAGAACCCACCGCAAGCGGACGGAACCGACCACACCCCGTCCGACGCGGACGCACATGAACGCGGGAACAGCCACCTCCACCGCCATACCTGCGAAGGCTCCGTGTCCGCGATTAGGATAACGCCGCCTGTACCCCGGTACGCACCGCCATCCACGTCCGCGGCGGAAAGAATGCAACGAGAAACAGTGCATCACAGCGGAAGCCCAACACGAACAACATCCCTACCGTCAAACCAATGTCAAAAAGTGTGACGGAAGTAAATTGCTAACACACGAAAAAGGACTACCCCCACCTGAAACACCAACACCAATCACAAGCCACAATGAAACCCCCCCAAGTACCCAATAATGCACACTAGTCAACACACCCACCTACCACCTGACTGCCAACAACCATTGAGACACGACTATAAAATGACACACACCCACTAGTACAATCCTTTGCATCACAGCATAGCTGCTAGCAAGAGGCCCAATACTAGCGACAGCATACACCAATTGAAGACACACAACCACCACCCTACCACACCCACCACACAAACACCCACCACACCATTCCTACACACCACACAACACACACCTGCACCCCCCAACTCACTCAACCCACACCCTGAGCACCACACACCATGGCACCCAAAAAAAAACCTAAATTCACGGAGACGGAGTTGAAGGTAATGGTGGATGAAATTATCCGTGTTGAGCCCCACATATTCGGGGCCCAAGTCCAGCAGACCACCGTGGCGCAAAAAAATCACATGTGGGACAGGATCGTCAGTCGGGTGAATGCGTCAGGGACCGTGCCAGGGACAAAGCACGAGATACAGAGGCGGTGGCATGACCTGAAAACCAGGGTGAAAGGCATCCATGCCAAAAACAATGTGAGAGCTAATCACACTGGCGGCGGCACACCCCCGGAGCCCATACCCTACACTGATTGGGAGGAAAAGGTGCTGGGCATACTGCACCCAGAGAGCCTGGAAGGACTTGAGGAAGGAGAAGAGGCCGGTAAGTACTAACCAAGCACCACGATCAGAACGACATGGTCAGCCTCACACAACTGAGAAGACACATCTCCCAGGCCCCAACCCATGCACGTGGGCCACATACTCACCAAAATGTAAATGGCTACCAACAGGCCCCCATGTCCACAGGGAGGGTGGTGGTGGTGTGTGGGGTGTGTGAGAGCTCACCACTACAACTCCCAACAGGCCCCCATGTCCACAGGGTGTGTGTGAGAGGTGGGTGGGGTGTGTGAGAGACCAGCACTACAACTCCCAACAGGCCCCCATGTCCACAGGGTGTGTGTGAGAGGTGGGTGGGGTGTGTGAGAGACCAGCACTACAACTTCCAACAGGCCCCCATGTCCACAGGGTGTGTGTGAGAGGTGGGTGGGATGTGTGAGAGACCAGCACTACAACTCCCAACAGGCCCCCATGTCCACAGGGTATGTGTGAGAGGTGGGTGGGGTGTGTGAGAGACCCGCACTACAACTCCCAACAGGCCCCCATGTCCACAGGGTGTGTGTGAGAGGTGGGTGGGGTGTGTGAGAGACCAGCACTACAACTTCCAACAGGCCCCCATGTCCACAGGGTGTGTGTGAGAGGTGTGTGGGGTGTGTGAGAGACCAGCACTACAACTCCCTACAGGCCCCCATGTCCACAGGGTATGTGTGAGAGGTGGGTGGGGTGTGTGAGAGACCCGCACTACAACTCCCAACAGGCCCCCATGTCCACAGGGTGTGTGTGAGAGGTGGGTGGGGTGTGTGAGAGACCAGCACTACAACTTCCAACAGGCCCCCATGTCCACAGGGTGTGTGTGAGAGGTGTGTGGGGTGTGTGAGAGACCAGCACTACAACTCCCAACAGGCCCCCATGTCCACAGGGTGTGTGTGAGAGGTGGGTGGGGTGTGTGAGAGACCAGCACTACAACTCCCAACAGGCCCCCATGTCCATAGGGTGTGTGTGAGAGGTGGGTGGGGTGTGTGAGAGCACAGCACTACAACTCCCAACAAGCCCCCATGTCCACAGGGAGGGCGGTGGTGGTGGGTGGGGTGTGTGCGACAGGACACTGAAATGAAATCAAATTTATATGAACATGTAATGTCCACAGTACTGATCAGCACAATCTTGTCCCTCAGGTGATCGTAATCTGACTGGTGGAACCAGCACCCGGCCGCAAGACTCGCCTCACACCCATACCGGACTCACTGGGGAAGATGCCACAGCCTGCTCCGGGGCGGAGGATGGTGCGGGCCCAAGCAGACTGCCAGGGCCATCTGGCTCACAGGAAATCCCGGCCCCTACAACCATCGCCTGTGTAACTCCTGCAACACCGGCCACAGTGAGCTGCAGACTCACCACCACCACCACCACCACCACCAGTACCACCACTCCTGCCTGTGCCACCCTGCCTAACCCACCGCACGACGCAGGGCCATCGGCCTCCCACCCAAGCAGGGAGAGTGGGCCAGACAGGAGAGAGGCGAGGCCACATCAGCCAATCAGGAGATCCACACACCGTCGCGCTGAGGAAGGCCACCCACCCCATCCTGTGGCAGAGTCACTTGAAGCCCTAGCCAGGTGCCAGGCTTCCTACGACCGTAGCCAGGAACAGGCAGATCGTGCCCACCAGGACTCGGTGGACAACACAAACATGTTGCGGGACATTGCGGGCAGCCTTGGCCAGATAGTGGACATCATGGGCCAGCAGACAACAATGTGGAGGGAATGGATAGCCCGCAACAACCCCACCCCCCCTCAACCTAGTGTCCAGACGCCACGGCCAGCAACACCACCGCCACCGCCCCCTGTGCCCCTGGCGACAGATGTGGCCCCTCAGCAACCTGCCCCCCCAGCTGACTCCGTTCCACCTCAAAGACGGAGGGGCCGTCCGAGGCTGGAAGTGGGTGAGAGCAGTGGGGGTGCTCCATCCACACGCACCAAGAGGGGCCGACAATGACTCTGACACTGCCTGAGCCAGCCATTCACCCTGGCAACTATCCTGTCCCACATAGCCAATCATTGGCACAGGTCTGCTGGACTAGCCTGATGTTAGGGGTTCGGTGGGTGGAGGGGCGGAATGGACCGAGTCAGACACCTGAAATAGGGATTTCAAGGATGGTTTTATTTTAAGGTATGCTTTGCGCCGTCTGCTGGATACACGCAGCTTGGTGAAATCGTCCGGTTCCGTTTTGACGCCTCTTGGGAACACCGGATGGTCCAGGGTGTTTCGGTCCCGCCAGCTGTGGGAGCCCGCCAGTCCTCTAGCTCTCTGGTTCTCGTAGAGCTCGGGGTTTCTCTCTCCCACTCTCGGTGCCGGGTGCAGGGTGGATGCTCCCAGGAAAAGAAAACAACAAGAGAGAGGGGGTTTACTCCGTTGTTCGTCCCACTGTTGTATCGGGGCCAGGGGAGTGAAGGACACCTAGTGCTTTCAGTGCAGTCTTAACACACCCGCTCCTGTGCTGTAAGTGCTCGCGAGGGAATGAGGGAGTGCTGGTTACTGTACACTATTTACACGGGTCTATTCACACATTCGAGCTGCCACTCCGAGAGACCCAGCCCGCCACTTTGCCCCGTACCTTTGTGAGCCACGCTCCTCCCGTGGGACCGTGGCGGGGCGATTCACAGATCCGGTGGCCTCCTGGCTTGTCGTCAGCTGCTGGGCTCGTCCGACCTGCTTCGCCGTCTTCCTCCGTCTCAGTCTCCACACTCGGGTCTCTCACGCCTTCACCTCGGGAAACGCCGTCCGTCGACTTCCGGGTCGCGTCTCCTTTTGGTTCCGTGGCGAACCAGGGGGGCGGTGCCTCGGCTTCCGCGCTGTCCACCTTAAAGGGGCCGCATGTTGATCGTCCTTCGTCCCAAGTTCTCCACTGGGCGTCGGCGTCACTCAGGGACCACGCCTCCGGCCATGATGTAGACTGTAGTACGGAAACAGAAAGGGGAGTAAGGGGGGGAACAGCCAACCACCAGTCCATGCCCGTCTCGGGGTCCAGGTCGGAGTCAACACCCCGGAGACCCGCCCCGTGACACTCCTCCCCCCCTGGATTCTCCCGTTCGGGGAGAGGGAAGATCCTGGACAAAAAGTCAGCGTTCCCGTTGGCCGAGCCCTTTTTATGCTGTACAGTAAAGGAGTAGGGCTGGAGGGACAGGAACCAACGCAACACTCTGGCGTTAAGGGTACGGTTCTGATACATCCATTTAAGCGGGGCGTGATCGGTCTGTAAGACAAAAGCCTTCCCTTCCAGATAGTATTGCAGTTTGTCTACCGCCCACTTAATGGCAAGACATTCCCGCTCCACGGTGGATTACCTGCTCTCCCTGGGGAAGAGTTTGCGGCTGGTAAAGAGTATGGGATGTTCTACCCCGTCGTCGCCCACCTGAGATAGGACAGCCCCAATCCCTATGTCAGAGGCGTCAGTGGCAAGAATGAATGTTTTAGCGAAGTCGGGGGATTCTAGCACCGGGGCTGTGGTAATGATGGTTTTTAATCCTTCGAACGCCCTCTGAGCTTCTTTCGTAGGATTCCGGATTTCCCTGGGTTTAACGTCTTGCCGCAGGAGGTCCGTGAGGGGAGCGGCCACTTCCGCGAACCTCGGTATAAATCTCCTGTAATAGCCGATGAGGCCGAGGAAGGCCCGTAGCTCCCTTTTCGAGGTCGGGAATGGAGTGTTCCGGATGGCTGTCACTTTCTCGGCTTGCGGAGCGATAGTCCCTTTCCCAAGGACGTACCCCAGGTATTTGACGCTATTGAAAGCGACTCTGGATTTCCTCGAGTTGACACGGAGCCCGGCCTGGCGTAATGCTGTTAGAATGATCCGCAGGTGCTGTAGATGTTCCTCCCAGGTTTTACTAAAGATGACAATATCGTCCAGATAGGCTGAACTGAACGAAGGGTAGGGCTTCAGGATGTGGTTCATGAGGCGCTGAAAAGTGGCAGGAGCCCCGTGTAATCCAAACGGGAGTACCGTGGACTCGAATAATCCTTCATCGGTGACAAAGGCCGTTTTCTTGCGGTCCTCTTCACGGAGGGGCACCTGCCAATACCCTTTCGTCAAGTCAAGGGTGGTGATGAAAACAGCGTCCCCTAACTTCTCCACCAGTTCATCAACCCTGGGAATGGGGTATGCGTCGAATTCGGATATGGCGTTCAGAGCCCGGAAGTCCATACAGAACCTCCTCGAGCCATCGGGTTTGGGCACCATAACTATTGGGGAGGACCAGCTGCTGTTAGACGGGCGGATCACTCCCAGTCGTAACATGTCTATCACCTCCTTTTTGATGTCTTCTCGTCTGGATGCGGGAATACGATACGGCCTCTGTTTGATGATCTTCCCTGGTGGTGTTTCTATGTGGTGCTCCACCAGTGTGGTCTTCCCGGGAAGGTCAGAAAACACAGGGGACAACTGCTGCAGGACCCCCTTTAGGTCTGTTTTCTTCTCGGGGCTCAGGTCCTCGTTCACCACCAGGTCTTCTAGGGTTGTACTTTGTTCTGGCAGGGTTGGAAGAACTAGATGGTTGCCTTTCGGTCTAGGTCCTATCCATTTCTTCAATAAGTTGATGTGATAACTTTGTGTCTTCTTGGGGGATAACCGGAGTCTGTAGGTGGTGTTCCCTATCGTCTCGATTACTTCGTAAGGGCCAACCCATTCGTTCTTATGGGTCACCGACGGCAGGAGAAGCAGTGCCCAGTCTCCGACCTGGAGTTTCCGCAGTTTCTTCCCTCTGTCGTAATACGTCTTTTGTTTATGTCTCTGTTGTTCCAGGTTCGAGCGTGCCAGTCCTCGTAGCTTTCCCAGTTTCGACCGTAGTTGTAGGGTGTAGTCCAAGAGGGAAGACTGTTCCTGAGCCTCTTGGGTCTCCCAACTGTCCTTTGTTATTTCCAGGAGGGATCTGGGAACACGGCCGTAGAGCAGCTCGAAGGAAGAACAGCCTAAGCTGCTCTGTTTCTGTGCTCTGAGCACGTACAGGGCCAGTGGAAGCAGGCGGTCCCAGGTCTGTCCCTCCGATGTAAGCATTTTCTTTAGGGTGGCTTTTAGGGTTTGGTTGTATCTTTCTACCAGGCCGTCGGTCTGGGGATGATATACCGATGTCTTCAGCTGGTGGATATTCAGGGATTCGCAGACTTCTTTCATCAATCGGGATGTGAACGGAGTCCCTTGGTCGGTGAGGACCTCTTTGGGAAAGCCAACACGGGCGAAGAGTTCCACGATCTTCTCGGCCACGTTAGCCGTTGTAGGAGCCCGCAGTGGAAAAGCCTCAATAAACCTAGTGGCGTAATCCACTATGACCAGAGCGTATCTGTGCCCTTTAGCGGAGGAGGGCAGGGGTCCGATCAAATCCATGGCTACCCTCTCAAAGGGTACACCTATCATGGGCATCTGTTGCAGAGGAGCGGCTGGAGGTCTGTGCGTGTTCTTTCTCTGGCATATGTCACACCGTCTGCAGTACTCCTGTACATCTCGATATATGCCCGGCCAATAGAAATGCCGTAACACGCTCTCGGTCGTCTTCTCCTTGCCCGCATGTCCTGCCGTTAGGTGGGCATGGGCAAAGAACAGAATTTGTTCTCTGAAGGGCGATGGTACTAACAGCTGTTGTCAGGTTCCTACGGCCTCCTGTCGGTAGAGAAGATCCTTGTGAATCACGAACCTGGGATACGTGGGGGTTTGTGTGTTTTGGTCGGCATGGGCGGCCTCCCAGGCGTTGAATAGCGTTCTGTCCTCTGCCTGGGTGTGTTTAAAGCTGCGGTCCAGAACCCATGGATCAGGAGTGAGGTATGCTGCCTTGGGTCCGTCTATGCCCCTGTCGTCAGAAAACACTGTCTCACGGAATAGGGCAAGGAACCCCGGGTTATCCACCCCCAGGATCATGTCTTCTGGCAACGAGTCCACTACCCCTACCCTGACCTCGCATTCCGGTTTGTCTGGGGGGCATAGGGTGATTACGGCTACAGGATACGGTTTTACGTCCCCATGGACACATCGGATATGGACAATGGTCTCGGGTACGAATTGACCGGGGTGGACTAGTCTTTTCCTAATCACCGACTGTCTGCAACCGGAATCTAAGAGGGCTCTCACTGTGTGGCCGTTTATTTGCATACTCACATGGAACGATGTTCCCATCTCCGCTGAGTATAACACCGTTCTGGGAAGATAACCGACTTCCATCGGCTCCTCGGGTGGGTGTTTGCGGGGACACATACGGGCTATGTGGCCCCATTCTCCACACTCGAAACATTGCGGTCCCCTGTTGGTGTGGGGTTCCATCCGCAACGGTCTGGGTCTAGGGAGTTCTGTTGGTATTCTGTTCTTTTTTTCTGGTTTGTGCTGGGACGGATTCTTTGGATACTTGTCTGGTTCCCATCCTGTCCCTCGAGGTTGGGCCCTTGCGTAATTGGCGGCCATTTCTATGGCCTGGTCTACGGAGAGCCCGGAGTGTTGACGAAGCCATCTTTGGGACCCATACGGAAGAGCCTCCATGAACTGCTCCAAGTAGACCTTGGCCAAGATTTCCTCTTTTGTGCAGTTCTCCGGTTTAAGCCATTTGTCGGCCATCATCTTCAGCCTGAAGAACAGAGTCTTAGGGTTTTCACCTGGTACCCCTTTCTCCTTTCTGAATCTGACACGGTACGCCTTGGGGTCTAGTCCCAAATGGTCAAGGATGACATTTTTGATCAGGTGATAGGGGGCCGTACCGGCAGGGTTGGCCACCTGGTAGGCGAACTGTGCTTCGCCAGTTAATAGGGGGGCCAGGAAGAAAGGCCACTTCTCTTCGGGCCAACCTAATGCTCTGGCCGCACGCTCAAAGTTCATGAGAAAGGCGTCTGGATCTTCCCCATGTACGTACGTTTGGAGGGCAATCCCTGAAGGGTTGGGGACGTGTACCCTGGTCTCCCCCATGACGGTGCTTACTGGATGGGCTGCCTTGTTTTGAAAACTCTCCAATTGGGCCGTGATGGTATTCGTGAACAGGTTCCGGTCTGCTTGCGAGGTCGTGATCTGATGCTCCACAGCCCATTCCAATTTCTCTTGCCCCTTCACCAGATGCTGGATGAGGGCGTCCATCTCTGCAGTACAGACGGACTGTGATGGAGATCCCACTTCTGACACCAATGTTAGGGGTTCGGTGGGTGGAGGGGCGGAAGGGACCGAGTCAGACACCTGAAATAGGGATTTCAAGGATGGTTTTATTTTAAGGTATGCTTTGCGCCGTCTGCTGGATACACGCAGCTTGGTGAAATCGTCCGGTTCCGTTTTGACGCCTCTTGGGAACACCGGATGGTCCAGGGTGTTTCGGTCCCGCCAGCTGTGGGAGCCCGCCAGTCCTCTAGCTCTCTGGTTCTCGTAGAGCTCGGGGTTTCTCTCTCCCACTCTCGGTGCCGGGTGCAGGGTGGATGCTCCCAGGAAAAGAAAACAACAAGAGAGAGGGGGTTTACTCCGTTGTTCGTCCCACTGTTGTATCGGGGCCAGGGGAGTGAAGGACACCTAGTGCTTTCAGTGCAGTCTTAACACACCCGCTCCTGTGCTGTAGGTGCTCGTGAGGGAATGAGGGAGTGCTGGTTACTGTACACTATTTACACGGGTCTATTCACACATTCGAGCTGCCACTCCGAGAGACCCAGCCCGCCACTTTGCCCCGTACCTTTGTGAGCCACGCTCCTCCCGTGGGACCGTGGCGGGGCGATTCACAGATCCGGTGGCCTCCTGGCTTGTCGTCAGCTGCTGGGCTCGTCCGACCTGCTTCGCCGTCTTCCTCCGTCTCAGTCTCCACACTCGGGTCTCTCACGCCTTCACCTCGGGAAACGCCGTCCGTCGACTTCCGGGTCGCGTCTCCTTTTGGTTCCGTGGCGAACCAGGGGGGCGGTGCCTCGGCTTCCGCGCTGTCCACCTTAAAGGGGCCGCATGTTGATCGTCCTTCGTCCCAAGTTCTCCACTGGGCGTCGGCGTCACTCAGGGACCACGCCTCCGGCCATGATGTAGACTGTAGTACGGAAACAGAAAGGGGAGTAAGGGGGGGAACAGCCGACCACCAGTCCATGCCCGTCTCGGGGTCCAGGTCGGAGTCAACACCCCGGAGACCCGCCCCGTGACACTTGACATCACCCAATGTGGTGTCAGCACGGACATTTCATCTGCCATTACCTTCAACTCACACTCCCCCACCCCACACTTACTTGTAAATATTCACCAGCACCAATGCACAACCTGTAAATAAATGCCACTTACACACTCAATGATGTGTTGCCTCCATGTTTAATCACATGATTGCCTCAGAAACAGACGTAACCAGGTGCCGGGATCCACGTCGTACAAAATCATGCCGCTGCAGGAGTGACCTAGGGAAATTCAGAGACAGCAAACACACGTCAGGAAACATATGCACACCCATCACAACACACAGCACAGCAACATTCCACAAACCACACTCAACACAAAATCATTGGATGAGAGGACACACATCATGGAGACTTGCATGTCCAAATAAATGAACACACACCTATGCAATCACCACATAGCAGAACACCCAGCTGATGCACACCACATCCACACAACACCAGCAAACATACATAAGCCATTGTCAACCGGCACAAGAGGTAGTTACTCACATTCAAGGGAAGTAGCGATCAATGAGCTGGCGCCTCTGGTCCACACCTTCCTCCTCACCACTATCCTCATCTGTCGACATGGGTGGGATGGGAGGCCGAGGAACTTGTTGGTCTTCAGGGTCCAAGAGCAGTTCAATGTCATTGCGCACGGCCAGGTTGGGGAGCATGCAGCAGGCAATCACGATCCTGCATACTTTGCCTGGTGAGTAAGGCAGGGCCCCTCCGGTCTTATCCAGGCACCGAAACCTAGACTTTAGCAGTCCAAAAGTACGTTCCACCACTCTACGTGTCCTTCCATGTCCATCATTGTAGCGCATTTCACACGCTGTAGTAGGATTACGTATGGGACTCAGGAGCCAGGGCCGGTTTGGGTACGCCGAGTCGCCTATGTAGGGGGATGACAGCCACAAATATCACAACCAGAATTGGTGGGTACCCCATGCCACACACAAATGACAAAAGTCCCCACAGCATACTCACCAACAAGCCACGCATGACCGGGACACAGATTTGCCATCAGTTGGGGGACAATGCTGCTCTGCATGATGTGGGCGTCATGTGCGGAGCCTGGAAATCTTGCACACACATGGGAGATGATGTTGTCGGCCAGGCACACCACCTGCACGTTCAGCGAATGGAAGTGCTTCCGATTCCTATAAACCTGCTCACATGCCCGTGGTGGAATGAGAGCGATATGTGTGCCATCAATGGAACCCACTACGTGTGGTATCTGGCCCAGTGCATAGAAGTCTGCTTTGACTGCTGGCAACTCTGCCGGCCGTGGGAAATGGATGTAGTCATCCTTGTACAGCATCATAGCTTTTAGAACATCCCGAAGTACCATGCTGAACATGGACTGTGACAACCCCCCGGCATGTCCAACTGTGTATTGAAAGGTGCCAGTAGCAAAAAAGTGTAGTGCCGTCATCACCTTTGCTGTGGGTGTAATGGAACCAGGATACGTCCTTCGTGGCTGCAGATGAGGAGACAATTGGGCAACTAGCTCCATCAATCTACGTCGATCTAGCCGGAATTTCCTGATCACCTCCTCGTCAACCATATCCTCCAGCACAGTGTATGGCCGATGCACATTTGGAGCCCTCCTGTGTGGGAGAGAGATGTAACTTGAGTCAACTTACAAACAAGGCATAGGTGTGCAACTCCATCACAAGTAAGCCAACATTAGCAAGAAGATAAATGTTGTGGACAATGGTCATATGTGTGACATCTCTGATAGTAACTACAATACGGAGTGCCCCATTAACAATGTGCAGCCACTAGCAACAGGAAGTGTGTCAACACGTACAACGCAACTTAGTCACATGTCAACATTACTGACAAGACGTGTGTCATGACCCTAATGTGTAGAAGCCACATCACAGACACACATGCTAGTGCATGCACACAAACGATAATGATACACACACACCATGTCATCATGCAGCAATGCCAACACCAATAATGGTGAGCATACGGACATTACATGCATGGTGACACAACAGGCAACACACATACACTGAATGCATGTGTACCCCCACCATTGTAGTGACCTCACATGAACCACACACTGACAACAGATTCAGAATGTGGCGATACAGCCGTGATGTACTGTGTAGATGTGAAGAAGTAAAAACGTCTGTAGGGTCACACACGACGTCAACACGTCGACATGCACAAGTGTTGCACATTGTATGCACACCAATGAGCATAGTATGGACACACATGGAATAGTGCATGACAAATGAAGTTTCCCTATCACGCTCACAACCCTCATGACGCAACGGCAGACAATACACCACGGTGCAGCGTCTGAAAATATACAATCATTGGCGCCGCCATGGCGGTGCACGTCTTCCGCTATTTTCGAATGGGCATACGCGGGCCGCGTTCCCTCTCCCCATTGTCTGCATGTGCACGGACCGTCACGGTCACACATCGGCAAGCGCATGTGCAAGCTTCCGGGACGGATGCTTCTTTTGCAACAATGTTCTATCACTGGCGCAACCATGGTGGTGCACGTATTCGGCGGGGGAGGTGCAGGCCAACACACCCTTTAGATGTAGTCAATGGACATGGCAGTTCATGACCCCCCTTACAGTCACATTGCATCATCCACCGTATACCGGCCGGGCCGGCCCTGCCTAGGAGCGCCGTGCCGGCCATGTCAACCACCGCCGTGCCAGGCCCGGCCTAGGAGCGCCGTGCCGGCCATGTCAACCACCGCCATGCCAGGCCCGGCCTAGCAGCGCCGTGCCGGCCATGTCAACCACCGCCGTGCCAGGCGACTGAACACCCGTCGGTGGTAGACATGGCCGGCACGGCGGTCCTAGGCCGGGCCTGGCACGGCGGTTGTGGACATGGGCGGCACGGCGCTCATAGGCCGGGCCTGGCACGGCGGTGGTTGACATGGCCGGCACGGCGCTCCTAGGCCGGGCCTGGCACGGCGGTGGTTGACATGGCCGGCACGGCGCTCCTAGGCCGGGCCGGCCCGGCCGGTATACGGTGGATGATGCAATGTGACTGTAAGGGGGGTCATGAATTGCCATGTCCATTGACTACATCTAAAGGGTGTGTTGGCCTGCACCTCCCCCGCCGAATACGTGCACCGCCATGGTGGCCCCAGTGATAGAACATTGTTGCAAAAGAAACATCCGTCCCGGAAGCTTGCACATGCGCTTGCAGATGTGTGACCGTGACGGTCCGTGCACATGCAGCCAATGAGGAGAGGGAACGCTGGCCGCGTATGGCAAATCGAAAGTAGCGGAAGCAGTGCACCGCCACTCCAGGGCCAGTCATTGGCCCTTTTACAAACACGCATCCAGGGTTGACCAATTGCTGGCGACGTATACCACTGACATGTGCTCAGGGCCCTATATATGTGTGATGTCAAAAAGCACACATCCTACCCTGGGAACCAGTGCTGGCTGTTCACCTCGACCTGCTGCTGCTGAGCTGACCACCAACTGCTGCCTGTGACCATCACCTCGACCTGCTGCTGCTGAGCTGACCACCGACTGCTGCCTGTGACCATCACCTCGACCTGCTGCTGTTGAGCTGACCACCGACTGCTGCCTGTGACCATCACCTCGACCTGCTGCTGCTGAGCTGACCACCGACTGCTGCTCTAGTGCCATACTCCGTGATCTTGCCATGTCCAGAGTCAAAGAGATCCGGTCTCGTCCCTTCACCGCCGCGGAGCTTGATGTCCTCGTGGACGGTGTGCTCCGCAACTTTGGACGGCTCTACGGCGCGCCCAGACAGGTGGTAAGTGCAGTGTGGGACATGTTGGTGTGCATGAGGTGGTCAATGACTCCTGGCTTCTGCAATCTTAGCTGTGTACTGTGGGCCCGACATATTTGTCGGAATGTGCATGGCTGCTGACAGATACGTGTTGCCCCTATCTGTGTGACAGGCCAACTGTCCACTGACTTGCACCCTTTTGTCTCCCATCATGGTAGGTCAAGCTGCACCTTCGCAAGGACGTGTTGAGGAGCATAGCACGTGATGTACGGGCATTGGGGGTGTGCAATAGACGACATACACACTGCCACAAACGCTGGGACGACATTTCCAGGCTGAGCAAGAATGTAGCGGAAGTGACACTGGGGATGATTCCAAGGACGCCATGTCTGGGCCGACGCTCCATGACCCCTCTCATGCACTGTATCATTGCTGTGACGCATCCTGACCTGTCCGAACGGCTGAGTGTGGATCAACAGCAAACTAGCGGTGAGCAGACTGTCTGTGTATGTTACTTGGGAGTGCAATGCATGTATTGGTGCCCAGACACAGTAGTGACTTCCGTGGTGCGTATGTATCCCAGCGATGCCATGTTGGTGCCATTGGGTGAGTGTAATTTGACATCCAGGTCCGGCATGTTGACACGCCACTTGCTTAGTAGTTGAGTGTTTGAGCACATGCCGTAGTGGTCCGTGGCCCCATGGCAAGACATGTGTGCAGATGTACATGCTCCTGCCCTGTCCGCATGCTGTACATGTGTCACGGCCAACAACGCTGATGTCATGTGAGGGTGACTGGTAGAGGTGGGCCGTGTGCAGGATGGGGGCTAGAAGAACTTTGTCAACAATGGAATTAGGGATTCCTTGTCCTTCTGTACGTGAGTGTGCCCATGACTTACACCTCTTTTCGGTGCATTTCAGCTTTGGCAGAAGGCACTCAGCCACAGACGGCGGAGATGAGTGGAGGCAATGCATCCGGATCAGACTTCGCGCACACGCAGACTGACACAGAGGAGGGCAGCGCCGGAGAGGGGGACAGGACCGTCCCTGAGGACTCGCATGTGGAGACACCATCGTCCTCATCTACCGAGAGTGTTGGTGACCCAGCACTGTTGTCACGGACTAGGAGTGGGCAATCAACACCTTCGGTCGGGACACAGCACACAGGGCCCACACTGCCGCCAACTGCACCATGTACTGTTCGTGCATGCAGGAGTAGGGGGAGCAGAGTGGCGTTCGGTGCAGGCACCGCTGCCCCTGCAACGGTGACCCAAAATGCACTTTGTGCTGAGGCTGTTGATCTGCTGCGACAGCTGTGTGTGGGGCAGACCAATATGACAAATGCATTCCAAGACCATGATAGGAAGTTGGGGCAGGTGGTGGCATTCATGGAAGGGATGCATGGCGATCTTGCTGGTGTACACAGGACAGTTCAGTCATTGGCAAGCAGTGTGTCGTCTGCCATTGTACAGTCGCATGGACAGGGTCCTACTTCTGTTTCCCCATCTACACCACTGGATGTCTCGGGGGGAGTGAATATTCTGACCAGGACTCTAATTAAGGTTATTGCACTAGAAGCAGCGTCAGACAGCACGTCGGGGCACGGAGGGCACAGACACCATCCCCTAGGTCAGCAAAATCTGTTCACAAAGACAACGTCAGATACACTGGAGTACACACACAGGATCCACAAGTGGTATTAGGGGACATGCCTTCACATGCTACACAGGCATTCCACACAAAAGGTACTCCCAAGGCAAGGGATACTCCCAAGTCCATGGACACTCCCTTGGACAAGGACAGTCAGAGGACAAAGGCACCTCAAAGGAGCAGGGACACTCCCAAGGACAAGGACGATACTAAGGAAGGGGCCACTCCCAAGGACAGGGACAGTCAGAGGACAAAGGCACCTCAAAGGAGCAGGGACACTCCCAAGGACAAGGACGATACTAAGGAAGGGACCACTCCCAAGGACAGGGACAATCAGAGGACAAAGGCACCTCAAAGGAGCAGGGACACTCCCAAGGACAAGGACGATACTAAGGAAGGGGCCACTCCCAAGGACAGGGACAGTCAGAGGACAAAGGCACCTCAAAGGAGCAGGGACACTCCCAAGGACAAGGACGATACTAAGGAAGGGGCCACTCCCAAGGACAGGGACAGTCAGAGGACAAAGGCACCTCAAAGGAGCAGGGACACTCCCAAGGACAAGGACGATACTAAGGAAGGCGCCACTCCCAAGGACAGGGACAGTCAGAGGACAAAGGCACCTCAAAGGAGCAGGGACACTCCCAAGGACAAGGACGATACTAAGGAAGGGGCCACTCCCAAGGACAAGGACAGTCAGAGGACAAAGGCATCTCAAAAGAGCAGGGAGAGTCCCAAGGGCAGGCACGCAACAGAGCAAGGGCCATCTCCCAAGGGCAGGGACACACACAGGGAGAAGGTGTCTTCTGGAGACAGGTACACCACAGACGACAAGTCTGCTGCCAGGAACAGGGCATCGTCCAGGGCACAGGGAAAGTCCAGAGCCAACACTCCTCCTACAGATAAGGCACATCCTAGGGACAAGGCTTCTACCATGGACACTGGCGCAATCAAGGACAGGCATACATCACCCCTGGCTGCACTGAGGCTGATGTTGTCGAAGGAAGGGAAAACAGATGTCTCCGCGGCGGAGTCCGCCCATACCTCCACACCCATTCAGGCCCGTCAGAAGCAGAGGAGGGAGTCCCCTGTTGTTGCATCCCCCATTACACATGATTCTGAGTCCAGGCGGCAGGCACACAGCAAACGACAAGCAGGCTCCAGCACGTCCCCAGAAAGCCGACCCCCGGCAGCAGATGCTCCACCTATGGTGGGTGATAATTCTTTAGAGTCCCCACCACTTGCCAGTCCTGTCCTGTCCAGGGTGCACTCACATATCCCTAAGAAACGCAGACACACACCATTGACACCTGCCCACCCCGATGTCACTCCAGTACAGCTATCCCCAGCTCCCAGGGCCACCCTGCCTCCTGGCCCATACAGCCCTGTGGCTCATCATTTCTGTGTTCCCAGTGGCGCTGGTGCAGTAGACTCTCATGTATCAGATAGTGGCACTGTGTCTGTTGTTTGCTGTCATGCATCATGTAGTAGCACAGTCTCAGTTGTGCCCTCTCCTGTTTCAGGTGCTGGCAGTGTATCTGGGTCTATGGCTCATGTGTCAGTCAGTAGATCTGTGGCTGTGTCTCACGCTCCTGTTTCTGGTGCTGGCAGTGTGTCTGGGTCTATGGCTCATGTGTCAGTCACTCGAGCTGTGGCTGTGTCTCACACTCCTGTTTCTGGTGCTGGCAGTGTGCCTGGGTCTGTGGCCCATGTGTCTGTCACTCGGGCTGTGGCTGTGTCTCACATTCCTGTTTCTGGTGCTGGCAGTGTGTCTGGGTCTGTGGCCCATGTGTCTGTCACTCGGGCTGTGGCTGTGTCTCACATTCCTGTTTCTGGTGCTGGCAGTGTGTCTGGGTCTGTGGCCCATGTGTCAGTCACTCAGGCTGTGGCTGTGTCTCACACTCCTGTTTCTGGTGCTGGCAGTGTGTCCGAGGCAGGTAGTTCGCGCAGTCCACCTGATTCTGTGATGTGAGGTGCTGTTCACTGCATTGTGCCCTCTCACGTGCTGCCTCTGATGTACCTGCTCTGTTGGGCACAATGCCCTGTTGATGCTCTGATACTGCATTCTGCCCTCTGATGTGCTGACTCTGATGTACCTGCTCTGTTGGGCACAATGCCCTGTTGATGCTCTGATACTGCATTCTGCCCTCTGATGTGCTGCCAATGATGTACCTGCTCTGTTGTCCACAATGCCCTGTTGATGCTCTGATACTGCATTCTGGCCTCTGGCGTGCTGCCTCTGATGTACCTGCTCTGTTGTCCACATTGCCCTGTTGATGCTCTGATACTGCATTCTGCCCTCTCACGTGCTGCCTCTGATGGACATGTTCAGTGCAATGGACTGTTGATGCACTTAGCCCCTCTCACGTGCTGCCTCTGATGGACATGTTCAGTGCAATGGACTGTAGATGCACTTAGCCCCTCTCACGTGCTGCCTCTGATGGACATGTTCAGTGCAATGGACTGTAGATGCACTTAGCCCCTCTCACGTGCTGCCTCTGATGGACATGTTCAGTGCAATGGACTGTTGATGCACTTAGCCCCTCTCACGTGCTGCCTCTGATGGACATGTTCAGTGCAATGGACTGTAGATGCACTTAGCCCCTCTCACGTGCTGCCTCTGATGGACATGTTCAGTGCAATGGACTGTTGATGCACTTAGCCCCTCTCACGTGCTGACTCTGATGTACCTGCTCTGTTGTCCACAATGCCCTGTTGCTGTTCTGATACTGCATTCTGCCCTCTGATGTGCTGCCAATGATGTACCTGCTCTGTTGTCCACAATGCCCTGTTGCTGTTCTGATACTGCATTCTGCCCTCTGATGTGCTGCCAATGATGTACCTGCTCTGTTGTCCACAATGCCCTGTTGCTGTTCTGACACTGCATTCTGCCCTCTGATGTGCTGCCAATGATGTACCTGCTCTGTTGTCCACAATGCCCTGTTGCTGTTCTGATACTGCATTCTGCCCTCTGATGTGCTGCCAATGATGTACCTGCTCTGTTGTCCACAATGCCCTGTTGATGCTCTGATACTGCATTCTGGCCTCTGACGTGCTGCCTCTGATGTACCTGCTCTGTTGTCCACATTGCCCTGTTGATGCTCTGATACTGCATTCTGCCCTCTGATGTGCTGACTCTGATGTACCTGCTCTGTTGGGCACAATGCCCTGTTGATGCTCTGATACTGCATTCTGCCCTCTCGTTTACTGCCTCTGATGTACCTGCTCTGTTGGGCACAATGCCCTGTTGATGCTCTGATACTGCATTCTGCCCTCTGATGTGCTGACTCTGATGTACCTGCTCTGTTGGGCACAATGCCCTGTTGATGCTCTGATACTGCATTCTGGCCTCTGACGTGCTGCCTCTGATGTACCTGCTCTGTTGGGCACAATGCCCTGTTGATGCTCTGATACTGCATTCTGCCCTCTCACGTGCTGCCTTTGATGGACCTGTCCAGTGCAATGGACTGTTGATGCACTTAGCCCCTCTCACGTGCTGCCTCTGATGGACATGTTCAGTGCAATGGACTGTAGATGCACTTAGCCCCTCTCACGTGCTGCCTCTGATGGACATGTTCAGTGCAATGGACTGTAGATGCACTTAGCCCCTCTCACGTGCTGCCTCTGATGGACATGTTAAGTGCAATGGACTGTTGATGCACTTAGCCCCTCTCACGTGCTGCCTCTGATGGACATGTTCAGTGCAATGGACTGTAGATGCACTTAGCCCCTCTCACGTGCTGCCTCTGATGGACATGTTCAGTGCAATGGACTGTTGATGCACTTAGCCCCTCTCACGTGCTGACTCTGATGTACCTGCTCTGTTGTCCACAATGCCCTGTTGCTGTTCTGATACTGCATTCTGCCCTCTGATGTGCTGCCAATGATGTACCTGCTCTGTTGTCCACAATGCCCTGTTGCTGTTCTGATACTGCATTCTGCCCTCTGATGTGCTGCCAATGATGTACCTGCTCTGTTGTCCACAATGCCCTGTTGATGCTCTGATACTGCATTCTGCCCTCTGACGTGCTGCCTCTGATGTACCTGCTCTGTTGTCCACATTGCCCTGTTGATGCTCTGATACTGCATTCTGGCCTCTGACGTGCTGCCTCTGATGTACCTGCTCTGTTGTCCACATTGCCCTGTTGATGCTCTGATACTGCATTCTGCCCTCTGATGTGCTGACTCTGATGTACCTGCTCTGTTGGGCACAATGCCCTGTTGATGCTCTGATACTGCATTCTGCCCTCTCGTTTACTGCCTCTGATGTACCTGCTCTGTTGGGCACAATGCCCTGTTGATGCTCTGATACTGCATTCTGCCCTCTGATGTGCTGACTCTGATGTACCTGCTCTGTTGGGCACAATGCCCTGTTGATGCTCTGATACTGCATTCTGGCCTCTGATGTGCTGCCTCTGATGTTCATGCTCTGGTGCCCACTTTGCCCATGCTCACGCATACACTGTGATTAAACCCCTATTATGTGTAATAAAGGTAGTCAATCATGTGTCGTGGTTTGTCGTAGTCATTCCTGCTTGCGTACTACAATTGTGTATTTGTATTTGCTTGTGATCAGTGGTTTCGGTAACATGACACTCCCCCTCCCAACGTCACGACCCTTGAAGGTATTCCCCTCCAGACAGCGATTGGTTTGTGCCTCACCTGCGTCGTCGTCGATAGTGGGCCAAGACTTGGACGTGGTGGATCGCGAAGAGCATCGGGAAAGCGTGTAGCGCTGGGTCCATGGTGGCGAGCAGCTTGCGGTGGGTATCTCTGCTATGTATGGTATCTTCGCTGTGGGGAATCCGCCGTGTTCAGACAGGTTGTTTTTCCGCCATCTTGATTTGGGGGACGGTCGTAGACGTCAGTCCGTACGGCGGAGTCTCTGGATTGGTTACGTCCGCCGCGTGGTCGGGTGTAGTTGGGCGGCGGTGCGTGCTCTTCCGTCGTGGACGGAATTTTGACACTCTTTCCTATCCTGATATGGCGGACGGAGTGTCAACGGCAGGCGGACACGGAAAAGGCGTTTTCCGCTTACTCCAGGGCTGCGGACGCACTTCCGTCCGCCATCCTAATGAGTCCCTAAATGTTGAGTGGAACTTACCGATCCTCCTTTCTTTGATGTCCAGGGTGAATTATATGTAGATGGGTCCTGCTTCAAGCTGCCTGATGGCACTACGACTGCAGCTTACGCTATTACTATGCTGCACACAATTGTGGAGACGGCTCAAATCCCCTATAAGTCCGCTTAGGCTGCCAAACTTATTGCACTCTTGAGAGCTTGTGAGTTTAGTCAAGGACTGTCTGTAAATATCTATACAGAAAGCCAGTATGCCATTGGAGTTGCACATAACTTCGGATACAAGAAAGGGGGTTCCTGACATCACACGGAACAAAGATCCAATATGGAGAATTGATTCAGAATTTATTAACTGCATTAACGCTACCAAAGCAGGCAGCTATTGTTAAGTGTAGTGAACACCAGAAAGTGGTAGATGATGTGGGAAGAGGCAATGCTTTTGCAGACAGTACTGCAAAACAAACAGCACGTAGCCAACAAGAAAACATGTATGTAATGTACTACTCTGCAGAAAAAATGAGGACGTAAATAATGAAATCAGGGAGATTCAACACATGGCAACAGAAGAGGAAAAAGAATAATGGGAAAGGACAGAAATATTGGATAGTGAAAATTGTTGGAGAAGAGGGCCAGATGGGATAGGTGGAAATTGCCCAGTTCTTATGTACTACAGTTTGTCACTATGGCACATGGTCTAGCACATGTTAGTGCAAAAAGCATAGCCACACAGTTTGAACAAGTATTGGAGCATCCAGATATAAGAAAAACAGCAGAAAATCTTGTTAAAAATTGTATAATTTGTTTGCAACACAATCCCTTGAAGGAAGTGGCTACTCTAAAAGGAGGGGTCTCTCCGCCTAGTGCGCCATTTGAAGTCCTTCAAATGAATTGTATTGAAATGGAAAGATGCAATAACCTTAGGTATGCCTTGGTTATAGTATGTGCCTTAAGTAAGTGGGTAGAGGCATATCTAATGAAAGATAATACTGCACTTATGACAGCTAAGATCCTTTTGAAGAAATATTTCCCCCAGTTCGGAATTTGTAATATTTTATAGACTGATAATGGACCTCAGTTTATTGCTCATGTTGTCAAATTAATTTCTGAAAGTTTAGGTATATGTCAGCAATTTCATGCTGCTAATCACCCACAATCTGCTGGTTTGGTAGAACAATATAATGAGATTTTAAAACTGAAACTAGCTAAGGTGCAGGCCTCGACAGGACTTAAATAACCTGATGCTTTGCCATTAGCCCTTTTGTCCACCCGAGCAGTGGCACATACCAAGTCTGGCCTTACACTGTTTGAAGTAGTATTTGGGAGGCTAATGAATGTATGGGACCCCCCATGTCCTAAGAAAATGAGAGAACTTGAGTACCCTATTTTATTAATATTATTTTTTTATGTGTCTTTTAATTTTATTGATATTGCAAGAAGAACATTTTCATTAAATTTTCATAGTATAACAAATACATACAAAATAGAAACAACATAAGCTAACAATTAACATCTAAGACAGAGAAAAACATAATATAATTTCAAAAATATATTATACAAAATATTGACACTGTAGTTAAGCTGGTCTCATCAGATCTTTATAACCTCTGTTTCACAATTCAAAAAAAGTTCCCCACATTTGTTCCCTCCTTGCCAAAGCCTTAGGGCCTCTAAGTCTTGCTAATGAAAGTTCCATTACATTTATTTCGCTTAACAAAATCCACCATTCAGTTATTTTCAGAGGATCTTTGGAAATCCAGCTTCTAGCTATAACTAACCTAGCGCAGGCATATAATATAGTTAGCAAATCTTTATGCTGGCAACAAACATCTTGTATATCTAGTAATATCAAATGCGCCGAAAGCAATGGTGTAGCTATTTGCTTCCTGGTCAAAACGTCAGTTATCCCCTTCCAGAATAAGACTAACTCTGGACAGGAGAAAAGCATATGCTCAATGCCTGCTGCTTCCATATCACATTTTGGACATTTTGTACGATCAGTTGAATGATTTCCTGATGCCCAGCTAGAGATCCTTTGAGGCGTATAGTATAACTGAGTAATAGTTTTATATAGCTGTAGCCTCAAATTAGAAGATTGCACACCCGGTTTATTTGGCATAGTGAAAGTGAAATCTGTGAGGGATTGATATTTATTCCCAATCTTGTCGACCATTTGGCCGCTATTTTCCCACTATCATCTTGTTTACCTAGACTCAAATATCCATTGGCCATGCTTATAAGCGATTTTGTTTTATCCGAGTATAGACATGCTAACGTATCTGAATGGGCCACTTCTTCGATTTTCATTTTGCGAAGTAAGAAATCTCGTATTTGAATGTATTTAAAATACATGCCATCATTTAGTTCAAATAGTAGTTTTAATACATCAAAGTCTAGAAAGCCACTTGGGCCATATAAATCACCCAAGGAGTTAATACTATGTCCAGCCCAGAGATTCCCTATCCCGTCTGAAAAGATGCCAGGCAATCCTGGGTTGCCCCATATTCTGAGTTCAGCATTAAAAAAAGAAATCTTATCTATGGTCATAATTTGGTCCCATATTTTCTTAATATGTCTCGCAGTCTTAAATTTTACTCTTTTGAAGTAGTTAGGATCGTGAACATGAAATAAAAATTGATTGCAGTTAGATCCTAGCATAAACTGATGATAAAATATCGAACTCTCATTTTTCAACAAACTTCGTAAGCGAGAAAAAAAGGTGGCAAAAAAGTATAACCTAAAATCAGGGAACGCTAGACCCCCATTTTCGATTGATAACTCCAAAAGTTTCATAGATCTACGTGCTTTTTTATAGCCCCACACAAAGCTACTGCATATACCTTCTATTTTCTTAAAAAAAAGTCTCTTTGGTTGCAGAGGGATAGTTCTAAATAGATATAGTATCTTAGGTAGGATCTTCATTTTTATTAAATTCATACGCCCCACTAAGCTAAGCGGTATCTTGTGCCATTTTCTTAAAGTTAGAGTAATTTCTTTTAACAATGAATCATAATTCAATGCTATTACTCTGTCTACATTGGCTTCTAGCTTAATACCTAAGTACGTCGCACGTTGACATAAACCTGAAATCGGCACTGTTGGTTTATAGTTAGCAATAATCTGCGTCTTGCCTACATTTAGTTTATATCCTGCCACGTCTCCAAAATTATCAGCTTCTTTTATTATTTCTGGAATAGCTCTCACTAAGTCAGTTGTATATACCGCTATGTAATCTGCGAAGGCAGTTATTTTTAAGCTCTTCCCGCCATGTTCTATTGGGGTGATATTATCTTGAGCAAGCAGTGCCTTTAGGAATGGCTCCAGAGAGAGGGCAAAAAGCAAAGGTGACAGAGGGCAGGCCTGCCTTGTGCCCCTCTCTATCACAAAGTTTGCTGTCTCAATTCCCCCATAACTGATCTTAGCCATTGGGTTGTCATACAACGAGCGTACCCAATCTAGATATTGTCCCCGGATACCGATCTTCTTCAAAACCTCCCACAAATACTCCCACCCCACTCGGTCAAATGCCTTTTCTGCATCTAACATGACCATTCCGAGTGGGGTGAGAGCAATTGAGGCTACATCGAATGCAGTAATTGCCATGTTTACGTGGGCCGTGGTGTCTCTCCCCAGCACAAACCCATGCTGTTGAATATTTACTAGATCCGGCATGATAGGGGCTAAACGGTTTGCCAATATTTTGCAAAATGTTTTGCGTCTGAATTAATTAAAGAAATCGGCCTATAGGAGCCGCATTGCTCTGGAGGTTTATTTTTCTTAAGAAAGAAGACTATTTTGGCTATTTTCCAGGAAGTGGGGGCCGTTCTTGACTCCGTTATGGAGTCTATTACTGTTTCTAAAAGTTGAAGTAATTCTTGTGAGCAGATTTTATACAGCTCCATTGGTAGACAATCCTCACCAGCAGCTTTTTCCGAAGGTAAGGCTAGAATAGCCTTATTTATTTCAGTTAGTGTTATTTTGGAGCTGAGTTGTGTACCAGCTTCGATATCCCTTTGTTTAGACAAATGTTCATTCAAATATTGTTGTATTTTAGCCCTAGTAGGAATGTTATATGGTGTATATAAGTTTCTATAATATTTAGTAAATTGGTCTAAGATTTGTTCTGGCTGATCGTAATTACGCAAGTCAGAGCCTTTAATTGTTTTAATCCTTGTGCTAGCTTTCTTGTCAGCTACCTTATATGCTAGCACTTTACCAATTCTGTCCCCCCCTTCGTATTGGGCCAATTTGAAGTTGTGAATTTTTACACTATATCTTTCTCTTAAGATCTTTTTAGCAGCTGATTGTAATTTTAGTAACTTGGCTCTTAAATCTTCAATGTTTGTTTCTCCTTGCAAGGTAGCCTCTGCTAGTTGCTGTTCCACTGACAAAATATTAGAAGTAGTCAACTTCATGTCTCTGCGGATTTCAGCGTTTTTCCTTAAAATATATTGCTGAGCGAAGCCCCTTATGCTACACTTACAAGCATCCCAAACAACATTGATCATGGCGGTGTTAATATTCATTTCTATAAATTCATTAATGTGATCTTTTAATAATTGGACAAACTGGACATCTGTAAATAAATACCTTGGAAATGTAAAATGTCGAACTGCCCACCTATGGTTGCTAATTTCGAATTCTAATAGAATCGGGTTGTGGTCTGATGTGACCCGCGGGGATAGTTCCATATTACAATTATCAGCAATTTGATCCGTTGCCCACACCATATCTATTCGTGAACAAGTTCTATGAGGCGCCGAATAATATGTGTATCCTGCTACATTAGGAAACTTTGAATGCCATACATCCTTTAAGTTATGCAATCTACCAAGCTCCAAAATTGCAGCTCTAACCTTGCGCATCCTCCTGGAGGTACCTTGTCCAGTAGAGTCTAATTTATAGTCCATTACACAATTAAAATCCCCCATAACCAATACTTCCCCTTCCCACTCCAGTAAATCTATACTTAGCTCTTCATACAATTCAGGATCATCTATATTAGGCCCATATACCAAACACATAACAAGTCTCTTAAGGCCAAATTGGATTTGTACAATGGCCCATCTACCTCGTGGATCCAATGCGGATTTAATTATTTCAATCCCTAATTGTTTCTGTTTTAAAATCGCTACCCCTCTAATAGAAGCTCCCAAAGTTGAGCAGACCACCAGCTCATACCCCATTTGTGACAGCAATTTTCTGTCTTGATAGCCAATATGTGTTTCTGACATGAAAGTGAAATGGGGTTTATACATGTCTATCTCCTCTTGTACCAGTCTCCTCTTCTGTTTGCTATTTAGACCAGCAACATTCCACACAAGAAACCTAATCATAAACATATCTTATATTCATGTTATTCATATTATTAGTTTTCTCTGTACACCGAATTCTTTAAAAAAATATAGCTTACTTTTGCCAAGATTGACCATCGTTACTTCTTGCAATAATTGTTTTCCCCTTTTTTCAAACCCACCCTTAACTGCAGATCCTACCACCCTACCCACCCCAGAGTCCCTGAAGGGGGAGCACCCCTATATACCCTGCTGCCGCTGAAATGGTAGCACAGTGAAGTGGCAGACACGAGAGCAACTCCTGCTCTCCTCCAAAGTTAAATCTTTCTTTTATTAATGAGTAGAAGGCAAACAAAAAAGAAAATGCAATAGACAAAAAAAAGAGAACCCAGAAATAATGGGTAAAGGATCTTAACATTACATCCCTTTATGCTTTCATTTGTTTATTTAAGTTTTATTATTGATATAGAGCAGACTGTATTGAATGAACTAGAAAAAACTACCTTGCCTGTAGAATTAAACATCTTATACACAGATCTTTCTTCATTTTCCCCTTTCAAGTACTAAATTTTTCTAAAGCCAGGGCCGCCTCAGCTTGATCCACAAAAAAATATGATTGCCCCTTTCTAATCACCTTGAGGCGGTCTGGCTCCTGTAAATAAACCACACATCCAATAGCTTTAAAGGGGTCAATCAACTTGCGAAGCTCCCAGCGTCTGTCCATAGTACCTTTGCTCAAATCTGAGCGTACAAAAAAGGTAATATTATCAATAGTAACCGGGTTGTTAGGTTTAGCTTTAAGAGATACTGCTTGTCACAACAAAAAATTGCCAAAATAAATCAGAAAAGGTCGGGGAAATTTGTTATCCTTGTTTTTTTGGATATGGGGCAGTTTATGGACTCGCTGTAGTTGGGAATCCCAGTCCCAGTCCGACAAATCACCAAATGCCTTTTTTAATAGGTTGACTACATAGGACCTAAGATCGACCCCCTCTGCCCCCTCCGGGATCCCAAAGAGTCTAAGATTCTGCCTTTGTGTCCTGTTTTCCATATCCTCCACCTTAGCTTCAAGTTTAGATATTCGTATTGTATGGGAGTCAGTTAGTTTTTCAGATCTAGTAGCCACTTCTTCCACTTCCACCACTCTTTGTTTTGGTTCTTCCATATCCTGTGCTACCCCGCCTACTTTTTCAAAGACTTCGCCCATAAACGCCTGCAGTTTGGTGTTGTCCTCTCTTAATTGCAAAAAATGTTGTTGACCTTCTTGTCTTTGGGCCATAAGGGTCTGCATGATCAAATCCATACAGGAGATACCGGAGTGATCTCCTCTACCTGTTTCCTGTTGTTTAGTTTGTTCCTATATAGAACATGGTGTTACGCTAGGGTCAAGGCTTACAGGGGTTCCAGTCAAAGAGTTGACAATAGAGAGGCTGCAATCTACATTCACATTATCCTTGTCTAGTCCAGCTGATGCAGCCGCTACTCTAGTATCCGATGTTGCTTCCATTGACACAGTGTTGTAATTTAGGGTATTCGTTTGTAAACTGGCTGAAGTTTTAATTGTTAGATCATTAAAATCACCCCCAGAATCAGTAGGAAGTTCAGTACTAGTCTTTGTAACAGTATTTAAATCTAGGTCACTGATGCCCGTACTCATATGCGGTGTTATTAAATCCATGTTTATTTCAGCTGATTCTGGGGTTGGTAACCCCGATTTTCCTGATCTCAAAGATGTCGAGTTACCCCCTGGGTTCAAATCCTCTTCAGGACTCCCTCCTGATAACCTCAAAGCCATATTTTTAACACCACCTTTTTCTTTAATCCACTTTCTTAGAGGACTGTCATCTATATTCGCCTTTCGCCCAACTTTAATCACAGGTGGGTCTTTAAATATAGATTTACTAGCTGTTTTCTTCAACTTGTTTTTGGCTTTCATTTTGGCTCTCCTTGACCCAGATAGTTTAGTAGTGTTTGGTCTATTATGTGTAGATTCCTGTTCACTTTCTTCCTCGTCCAGCCCTTCTTCATATTCAGCATTTAAACTCCCTTCAGCCAACTCTGTTTCATCAATAGGATATCTTCAATGCCACTTTTTTCGATTGGTAGACCACAGACTTGTTTCTCGCCCCCTAGCCCTATCGTGGTTGAATCTGATAGTAGCCAAGTAGCTTTATCTGTGCCTGAAGACTCCAAAGCATTGCCATTAGCATTTATATTAACCTTTATTCTAACAGGATAATTAATGTCAGGGATCATAGTCAGAGTCGGTGCAGTGTCATCACGTTTCTCAGTTATTTCGTCTACCCTGTCTACCCCTCTTTTATTTTCGTGGCCATTTATGTTGTTACTAGCCTCTCCGATGATGAGAGCAGAAGTGACTTCGATATTAAGTTCGACATTAGATTCACTTATGTTGATTATCTGTGTATCTTCCTCATAAACCTCATAAGCCTTCGATGAATTAGACACACCTTGGTTGCTAACCTCTTTCTGTTTATTCTCTAACATTGCAATTGTCGCATAGAGCGATGTTGTTTGTTGTTCATTACTATCTGGCTCTGCCAACCCTCCTTGATTTTTGTTAGCATTGTCCAGCTCTTCCGTGCAGTTAGTCAGTGATTTATTGTTGCAGCCCTCCATATCATATATTGACGAGCAAAGCAGTAGTTTCGGAGCCTGCGGAGTGCTTCCTTGAATGTTTGTGCTTTTACTTTTACCCACTGTGGCTGTACCCGCAGCTGCTTTAATATTGCAGTCGCTTAAGGGGCCCCCCGTCATTACCTTGGAATTGGCTACAGAAGTTGTACTGGAGACGTCCGCTATCGCCCCTTTCACTGTCCGAGTGGAGCGGGTGTTCAGTTTTGGCGCCATCATGCCGGGTCTCGGCTTTGATTCGAGCCCTGACATCAGCGCCCGTTCTTCGGCTGAGCTTCCGTGCAGCAGAGCCACAGGTGAGCCGTGTCCCGCCCAGCCGATCCTGCGAGCTCGCAGCAGGTAAGTTCGTAAGAGCCTCCACGCCGGCAGAGTCCGTCCTCGCAGTCGGTTTAGAATCTGCAGCATCAGAATCGGCAATATCCAGTGAGACGTCCTTAATGTTTTTGCAGAGTTCACAAAATGCTTCACAAAATGCTTCCGATCACAATGCAGCACTGTGACCTCTCAAATGTCCGCTAAACGCTTCGCATACAGACTTCACGTAAAGCATAAACACGAACGATTTTCCTTTTTCCCATCCGACTTCCACCTTTCCACCTTTAAAGTTTCCGTATTTTCCAAATTTCAAAATCGCCTTCACTCATAGCGATGTGGTACGCAGGGAGCTACTCGCGCTGCCTCCATCACCTGGCGGCATCAGCCCGCCATCTTGACTCCTCCCCAATCTGAGTAGTACCCTATTTTAATAGATTAAATGAAGGAACTTACAGACAATCTCTCTTTGATTCTTCAACAGGTGCAAGACTCACTTCCTGACAATTCTGAAGGTCATGGGCATTCGTTACGACTTGGTGACTGGGTCCTAAATAAGAATTTTCAGCGCTCAAAGAACTTGGAAGTTCGGTGGAAAGGGCCTGAACAGGTCCTTCTAGCAACGCGAATAGCAGTCCGAGTTACGAACAGAAGGAATTGGGTCCATGGCTCGCACTGTGAAAAAGTGCCAGACGATTTGACTCAAATTACAGAATCTGAGAATGCAGGAATTGCACACAATATTCTCAGCAACGGAGAAAAGGCGGATCATTATTGCTTTTCACTGATCAAACGACAGCTGGAAGAGAGAGGTACAATCCGAGACCTCGTGTCATCCACTGAGCGAATACTTTGAAAGAGGGTGCTGTAAGTCTGGTCCGGGTAGAGGGCCTACTTGGCAAGAGAATCTGTTTTGCAGAGGCGGCCGAACTAGGTTTGGTGCGGTTTGTAGCGTGGATATCCTGAATATGTGGAAGAACCCACATTTTTTGAACTATAAATTGATTTGTGATAGAATCATCCGTCCTACAGTTTGTTAATGGAGAGAATTCAAGGGTTTTTTGTGCAGAGAACCCCTGACACTATCCGAGCGCTTATCAATTTACTTTGTCCAGTACTGGAAGTAGAGTCATAACTTTCCACTACTTGGCCAAGAAACCCGGTCAAAAGCAAAATAGCGATCATTTGTCTTGGACCAGAGGTTCAGTTCCCTGATTTTTTCCTGACAGGATTTTATAGGAGACCCAAATTGCATTCTTTGAAGGAGGCCGTAGATCTAACGATCCTTGAAGCTATAGGGAACAAATTAGTGGACGACTTTTCTAGAGTACCTGTTGTATGGATTTCCTAGCTATCATTGAGCTACAAGCCTTCAACGATTTTTTTCTTTTAAGTTTGGACTTTGTTGAGGTGAACAAGTGTTGTTTCATTTAAATATTTGCTTTTTTTTAAAAAATTCCCCATAGACTGATACATGCATTGGACATAAACTATAAGACCCTTTTGAAAAAGAACATTTTGTGCAACATTATTGGTAGCTAAATATGGAGGAAGAACACCAGGAGAATCAACACCTCACGTCAAGAAAGAAGAAGCGAAATAAGATGTCTATTTATTTAGCAGCAAGTCTAATTAGTGTTATGGGAATCGGTGTTATAGCTTGGTTTTTACATGTAAATTATCCTGTGCACATGTTTGTATCTCTAACACTCACACCGTCTGAACATTACCATTTTACACTGGCATCGTAAAATGTAAGGCATAGACTTTTTTACAAGAATAATTCATTTATTCAAATCCTACATTATACTCATAGCATTACTAATATTTCTAATTGTTGGGGTTGCGAATTGCTACCAGCACATCAAGGTGTAGGGGGAACTCCTCTTATCCCGCTTCCATTTTGCCACAATGGTTCTTGTTGCGCTTGGTTTGCACTTTTGTGAGCTTCACAATTTAGGGGTGTTTCTAAAGCTGATGTGGGGGGTCTTAATAAAAAATTGAATAAAGTATGTTATCCAAATGATGATGGTGATCCGCAAGCAAAGGGAACAGAATGGGAAATGGAGGAATATGCTAGAGGTACCTCTGGTGTGACATATATTTTTACAACGACACACACTAAATTAGGGAAAGGATTCCCTGTTATAACAGTAACACACCCTTATGTGTAAAAAGTTATGGTCCCATTTCTGTAGGTAATAGAGATTGTGACACTGTATTGACAATAACAGGTCTGACCCTTAGTAGTTTTCTTGCATCTCATAATACATATTTTATTTGTGGGAAAAAGGGCTATTTCTATCTACCTCCAGGATGGTCAGGGATATGTTTGTATCCTTCCTCCTCCCCTCCATTTATTTAGCTCCAGCTTCTTATCATAAGACTGGACTATCGTCCCTCAATCCTTTATTAACTCGGACCAAGAGAATGATAGATATTAAAGCAGTGGATCAGACTGATACCTCATTGCAAGAATATGTTGATGTAAACCTGGGTATGTTCTTCTTTGTTGGACCACCTCTCAACAGTAGGAACATATGAAGACTCGCTAGAGTAGTTGAAGCAGTAGTTAAACAGACCACAACAGCTTTAGGTAATATCATTGAGGAACTTCAGGTGGCAAGACTTGTCGTTTTGCAGAACGGTATGGTTCTAGATGTCATCCTTGCAGATCGTGGAGGTGCATGCCGAATTATCAGCGCCAGTTCTTGTGTTTACATACCAGACAATGCACCTACCGTTTATCAGGCCATTTCTAAATTACATAAGATAGCAGCCGAGATACACCAAGACACTGGAACATGGACCTGGTCTAGTTGGTTCTGGAACATTGTTATGTCATGGGGATGGAAATTATTTCTTATAGCAGCTTGTGTAGTAGGCACAATTTTAGGATGTTGTCTTTGTATTCAATGTATGCCTATTATATGCCCCCTCTGTACTTCTTTATGTATGTCCTGAATCCCTAAGAAAAATAATATTCGTGATGTTAATAAGCAGCTTATGCTTCAGCAACAAATAGATGAATTTATGAAAATAGATATGGAAAGTTTGAATGATGTAGAGAGAGCAACTTTGACTGTTGCAATATTATGTTGATTTGGGTTTTTACTCTTCATGTATTCAGTATTTGAAAGTTTATATATATGTTTGAAATATACTCTTGATTGGGCAAAATGCATTTATCAGAGGCTAAAAGTAGGGACTGTTAAGTGGTAAAAAATATTGTATTCTGTTAATTTAGCCTCTACTCTTCTTCATTTTCCTTGCTAGCCCCATTTTGTTTTTATACAGGGACTTTCCAAGTTAGAAATTGTGTGTTCACTGAAAGCTCGTCATACTGATAACCTTTGCGTGTCAGAATAAGCTGCCCTGCCCTGCCAAAGGCCTAAGAGCACAGATGCCTAAACTGTTAGGCCACCAATGCCCGTAATCTCCCTTGCTTATCTGTGAAAGTGATGTGGGTAGGGGTTTATCAGGATTGTACAGTACAGCATGTAAGCGTTGTGTAAGAGGGTTGTGTAAGCGTTATGTAAAAATATCATAAGAGGGTTATGCAAAGTGTGATGTAACCATGACTAAGGGATTTTCTGATAAACTCCTATGATACCTAGAGTGTATGAATGCAGGCCATAAACTGTTCTAGGTGTTCCCTCTCATGCACTTGTAAGTGTCTGTATGATGGAGCCATCTCATGAGAACTTGTGTTTTATTCCACTCCAGTGTTGATCCTCATTTATTGAACCCGTAGACAAGAAGGGTGCCCCTGAACCGGTGAGACTGATAAGAATCTTATTTCTACACCAGTGTAGTGAGCTCATAGAAAATAATTTTGATTGGAGGACAGAAGGAGTTATTTTATTGCTCAAGGATACCTTGCTAATATTCTGCCTTTTTCCTTCTGAAATGTGTTCAAACACCTCTAAATCAAAGTGTGGAGCCCACTTTGTATACAGTAACAAAGGCTGAGGTCGAAGAGGATTGGAGAGTGTTTTGTAAATTTTCGAGGCAATGTGGCCTACAGGAAGCCAAGCGGTCAAACAAGCAGGAAGGGTCGGATTTTCGGCCTGTCTGAGCTTAGACAATTTTACTTTTATTTTTTATTTTCAGTAAGCTGTAGAAGTCAAAGTTGGAGAAATTGTGCAGTTGTGCTAAACATGGGAAAGGCAGAGAACTATTGTTCTCACCAAATAAGTTTCCAGTTTTTGTAATGTCCTTAGAAGCCCATGTATTGGGAATGTCCGCTGCAACATCAGCCCCTAATTTAGGATTATACCATGATGGGGCTAGCATAGAGTTATGTAAGGATACCAGCATGTGTCTATCCCGGAGATTTAAAGCAGTCACAGTTTCTGAGAAAATCACCTGAGTGTGGGACTTTAAACTATGACATTGTGGTAATGGGGGATAGGTGAAAAGGATCGCAAAGGGCACATTCGATATCCACCCATCTCGGAAAGTTCAGGGAGTTAGGGGCGAACCATAGGGCACCTTTCACTGCTAGGAAGGCTGATTGATACAGGCTCCAGTTACAGAAATTATAGACCCCTACATTAAAGTTCTGTCTTAGGGCTTTTTTATGAAATCTTCACTCTTTTATCTCTCTATAGAAATTTAGAGGTTAATCTGTCATTTGCAGAAAGATGTGGTAGACAGCTGAAATGATAGCATAGTGGAAACAAAGTTCACAATGAGCGTTATCATAATTTTGTGTCTTTGAAGCCTACCCCACCATGTAATAAATTTAGGCAACCAGGAAGACAGAAGGTCTTTAACTTTGGAAATTGTCTGGGATTCGTTATACTTTAGTGTTTCAGCTAAGTCTTTGCAAAACCAAATCCCTAGATATTTGAGGCGTTATGAGGAGAAGCATAAATGATTCAGAGGGAAGTCTTATCTTTATTTAAGGTGTAGACGGATACATGAGACAACCTCTGAATAATGCTGTTAATGCTAGGAATCTTCTTCTCAATATCTTCAGTAAAAATGAGGACATCATCCACATATGCTATGGTTTTATACACTCTGGAGTCAAATTGGAGACCTTGTATATCTGGTGATGAGTTGAGTAGTGTTAGTAGGGGATCAATGGTGTGTAAAAATAACAAAGGGGAGAGAGGACAACACTGTCTTGTGCCTTGGTGGAGGCAAAGAATCGTAAAAGTGGCACAGTTAATTCTAATATTAGCTTTGGGGTTAGCATATAAGATCATAACCGTATTGATGAAGGAATTGGCAAGGTTATGATAGTCAAGGATTGCATGGAGAAAAAGCAAGGAGATTTTGTCAAAAGCTTTTTCGGCATCAAGAGCAATCGCAGCTGTTGGCATCAAAGCAAGGCGGGCAGAGTTATTTTTTAATTTTTGAAGCCTGTTGATGGTAGATGGCTTTGAAAATAGTGCAAAACAGTTTTTAATTTAAATTTGGAATCCAGGTTGAGCCTGAATGATGCCTGGAGGAGTGGGCTCATGTGGTCAGACCTCCTACCCTCAAGGCTGAGGTGAGCAGGCATATGCAGAATAATTTTAGGAGGACAGAGTGGAACAGAGAATGCTGTAGATGACTGAACTAACATTATAAATGTGGGAGAAATCTAAGCACTGCATATGACATGTTCTTTAGTTCCTGTCAATAGTCCATGCATTACAATATTCCTTAACAAGTACCAAGCCATTAAGAAGTGTATTGGAGGTGGAAGAAGTATATTGGGGCTGTTTAATGGAGATCAACTTTATGAAAATGGCATGGTGAGAAGAATGTTAATATAATATTTAGTTATAATAACATATATTAGCTATTGAAAGGGCATAGTTGAGCAGTACATGTGGATCAAATCTGTAAACAATGTTATAAAGGAATAGAAACAGGAACATTTAATATTGGTTTGCTCGTGTGCTTTTTGCACAGAGACATTTTGAGAGGCTGTAGAAAACATCAATCACCTCTGCAAGAGATAGTTCAAAATAATTATGAACTTGGGGACACAAATATAACTCCTGGCCAGAAAGAAAAGACTGCCAAAGTTTAAAAAATAGAGTGTCTCTAAGGGTGAAGAATAGATGAGATGGCCTGTCTTAAATTGGCTGCAACAAGGTAATTTAATAATGATGTAGTACAGAGAGGTCACAGTCAAGGAGCACAATACACTACACCCATTTTAATAGGCTTATTTCAGCAGCTAAGCTGTCAAATATGACCTAATCAAAAATACATGTGCAGAGCTTAAGCAATCACCAAGGTAACAATGGACTCACACCATGGGTATGGTCCTTACACAAGGGCAAAGTTTGAAATAGTGAATATGGGAACATCTGAGGTTGAAATAATATTTCTGTGTGGGCACTCATGTAGAACACTGACACGGGATCAACATGGCAAATACTTTGCAAACACATCCCAATTCCTAAAAAGAACTAACCCGCAATAGTAAAAGTTTTCAAAGTTTCAAAAAGCACACAAATGCTTTTTTCCATTGTTATATTTTAATCTGCACCGATTAGGTAGAAAAGATACTTTTATAGAACCCAAACACAACGTGGTCAGCAGGGTACAATGAATTATAATGACGATGTCTATGTCATGAAGCACACTGTAAGGGAAAAGCGTAAACGTCGAGTAAAAAATCAGGGCGGCCAAGGAGGCTCTTTCAAGCTAGGATTACTGGCAAAGAGGTTTAAAAAAAAGTGTAAAGGGAAGGAAGAGAGACATAGAGGAAAGGTCACTTCCTGTTATGGCTAATTCTAAAATAAAGTACCTTTCAAATGTAATTTTGTGGACTTGTAGCTTTATATCACTGAACATTTAAATGTGTATACTTTTACACAAAGTTTAGAACTATATAAATGTACGCCTTACATAATATTAAAAGTAGGGGAACATACAGTTAATTTATCATTAACTACAACAACATGGTCCATATACAATATGCACATACAACTAGCTATCATTAAGGAAAAGACAGAAAAACTCGAAAAGGAGAAAAAATGAGCAATATTCTTTTGCATGTGGGTGACAAAAACCAATCTTCAGCTCTGCATTCCCCACATAAATGTAAAGCCTTATGCAAATATGTCAAGCTTGCAAAGCAATCTCTATGGTTATCCATATTGGAAAATCTTAGCAATTGTCCACCCTGTACAAGAAATGTTCCCTCATGAATACATACAACTGGAGTTGCACGCATAGTGGCACTAACAGAAGATACCGCTGCCTTAGAAGGCATTATTGAACCCCAGAAAAGGGATCAGCAGTCAAAGACCATATTTGTGGAATACATTTTGCGGTAGAGATAGGAGTCTGTATCACATAAAATGTGCACTGGGAATGACAGTTGTATTACGGAACTAAAGATTAGAAACAGCTGTATTTTACCACCTCAATCAGTGTCAAATGGTTGTTTGTCACTGGAATTTTAAAGGAATGTGATGATTTTGGCTGGAAATGTACCATAATATGTTAACATATTTAAAGTAATTATAGAGCACAACAGAACACATCACAATAACATAAAACAAAGAAAAATGACACCACTTCAAAAACATACCGGGGTACAACAAGACTGTGAAAACAGAATGTAGCATAACAACCACAGTACAATAAAACACACTAATACAGCACAAAATCACATCACCACCACAACACCAAAAATATGCTCAAATATTCTTGTCACACTTCACCACCTACAAAAATCTACTTTCATAATAGTATGGTAAAAGGGGTTCTATCAGCAAGCACTGCTTTATTTACCATCGAGGATGTGTAATAGCGTCAGCCAAAAATATTTTGTGATACAGCCTTAGAACTAAAAAAAAGTATCACATATGCATCTTCTTTCTGTTTCACTTAAAATGTGGTTTACCCAGCTTGATTCTTCCTCTCTGAGACTCTAGCTGTTTGTACTGACGTTGTCATTAGCAGTCACTTGATATAGCCTCTAAAGATGGGGATTCTACTAAAAAGCTTTTATTGGCATATGAAGAAATCTTACAAAACACTTAGCAAATACACAAGTTAGTAACACGCATCAGGTACATGTTATAGTACATGAAATATATTCAGAAGCATTATGAGTTATGAACATGAAGGTGTATAGTCCTCCATATGACCACATTTACTAGATATTTAAATTCCTAAAATAAAATAGAGAAGGGTGTATTAGTAGATAATCTCAAGTAGCTTGGTTTAACTGGAAATGCTCCAGCATTGGTTCCCAGATCTTCATTTGTCCCTAGAGACACACCCATGGCTCAAACTTTTTTCAAGAGGCATACATTAGTTTGTTCCTCTGAACCTAACTCCACAATGTTGGGCAATATCACATTGTGCAAGCGCTAGACAGATTTACTAAAGACTTAAGGTAGCAAATAATGTCAATACCGTCCAGTATATGTACAAGAGCTAATGTGGGGGGCAGCAGGATAGATTGCCCTAATGCTTTTGATAGGAAGCAAAAAAATAAACCCCTGAAAGTTTGGATGATTGGGCATTCATAGATCCAACTTCAGTATTTTACCCAATGGATGTCTATGAGGAATCCCTACGTAAATGTCCCAGTTAGTCCTAGGAACATAGATGCTGTGCAGGTCCTTGAACTGTATGAGAAGGTAATGTGATGATGTAGCAACTTACTTGGGAAACAAGAGCGTTGCACTCATATCCGTACATTAAGCTACTCATGTCTTACTCTCTTCTACACCTCCTGTGATTTGCAGAAAGTGTCCAGGGAGTTTATGATTAGCAGTCAGTAATTTATTTTGACCCCCAAGATACTCATTGTGAGCTTCACCTTTGATGGGTGTTAGTCAGTGATGGCTCCCATATTGAACCGACAGAGTGTGCTGGCGGTTCTTAATTGAAGATAATGGAAAAAATTCAACTTTTGGAGGTTAAAGTTGCCTTGTAACTCTGAGAATGACTGGTGGTGGGACTGGGCAGTTATGTCTTTTAGTCAATGCCAATGGAATCCTCGCCCTCAAAACCTGAGATGGACAGGACCTCCTTTAGGTGAATACCAACCTATAATAGAGTTTACCATCAACATGTTATCCTGCTGGATTGTATGTAATGTTTCATGCCAGAGACCAGAGAGAAGTTTTGTAGCAGGTAGTTTTGCATGTGGATTTTGCCCCCTATAAATGTAATGAGGTTGGGCTTGGTCTCCATTGACCCACTTCTTCTACTAGGCTTTACCATTTTCAGCACCATGTAACCAATCATTGATGATTAGCAAGTGGAATGTTTTGTAGTAGTAAGAAATCACCATCATACCCAACTCACTGTCATGGAGAGACTTGAGCCATTGATAAGCACAGATTTTTTACCCTGCACAGAAAGTTGCAAAGTAGGGCCTTACTCCTAAAGAAGGGGGTGGAATGCAATAAGGGTAGTTTTGTATCACAGAGAAAAACTTAGGCAAGGAGACCATCTTCACAATGGCAACCTAGCCAATAATGGATAAGGAAGTGAGGACCAATGCTCTATGTCACTCTGAAGCAAGTCTAACGGGGGGGGGGTAATGTTGCTTGCTCAATGCTGAGGTGCCCATAATACAATAAATGCTTTTGGATATGTGAATCGTTTGGATTATGTTTTTATCACGGCGGCACCAAGACAAGGTAGGCCAGGAGATTATCAGTAAAAAGGGAAATGTGACTTTCCATCCCTATTGCCCATAGATATTCTTTCCATAGTTATATACATCCTCAGAAACCTTGCAAGATGTTCAATATGTAGGATGAATAATAGGCGAAAGAGAGGGCAGGCATGCCAGGTTCCCATCCTAAACGGAAAGGGTTTCAAAAAGGCTCCATTTAATCATATTCTCCCACCTGGTGAGCATATAGCAAGTGGCGTAGGATATGTGTCGAGGACCCATACCCATGTTGGCAAAGATTGCAAATAAATAATCCCATTCAACCAAATTGAGAAAATGTTTGAAATCAGCTACCACGCAGGCCAGAGGGCCCTCTTATTGGGAAGAGAGGGCAATGGTGTTATGACAGGTAGAATGACCAGGCTTAAACTCACTAGGGCAGGGTGGCAAACCTACTCCACTGGCGGAATTTGTGGAGTTTTGCTACTCTGTGCTCCATTTGGAGTGCGGAGTTCAGCAAAATCCCTGCCATCTGCCGGCAGAGCAAAGTTAACCTGCATCTACCCCTAATATCCATCTGAAGGTGCTGCTTTCACCTCATTACCTAAGCTGAACTCTCAGGGTCCGCTAGTTTTCAGATTAGGTCCTGAATTGCTTACACCAGACCTAAGGGAGCAAAAGATGGACCAGGAATCAGTTTGCAGTTGCTTGCTGTTACTGTGAGGAGAGGTGGGAAAGGAGAAAGTTCTAGTTTGGAGCAGACGGACAAGAGGAGCCTCAGTGTGAACTAGAGTGCGAAGCCTGGCAGACAGAGGGAAGCATCAGAAGAATCAGTAATGGGGAAACTACACTGCGCATGATGCACAGGCTGTGGTGCTAGCTGTATACCAAGGCACATAAACGTACATCAGGATAAATACCGGTCTCTGGAGCAGTCTGTGCATCATCAATTGATTTATATGAGTACCAGATACATTACACAAGGTCACAAACAGTATGCATAGATTCTTTGAGCACGACAAGTCCAGCTTAAGTTCATAGAATCATATCACTATAAATATGAACAACTTTCTGTTTTAAAATGAAAATGAAACATAAAATACCTTATAAAATACCCTGTATGCGAGTGCTGCTCCAGAGGAGCTGTAGTCTTACTCTTTTACAATCCAAGATGGCCCTTACTCACAACCGATTCTCTTGTCTTTTACATTTTCCGATGTATGGTTTAACCATAGAATCTCCTGAAGGTTGCTCATTAGCCAATGGCAGACAGAGTTGATTCTTAGGCAATGAGCATGGAAACACCGAAGGGCGCTCTCCGCCCCCACGTGTTATGAACCAGACAAGTACCTTGTAGGTGGGCAGTGCAATGGACTGACTGTCTGTCCTTCATTCAGCTGCTTTATCTCTGCGGAGTATTGGTTCCATGGCCTGCTCCCTGTTGCACTCCAGGGCTCACAAGTCAGACCCCTGCCCCTGCAAACTGCAGCCCTCTCCGCCAGTGGGATGGAGCTGTCTCAACTAAAACCACAGACAGAAGGGGGCCGCGGAGTCCCAGCATCGGTAAGAGGAAGCTAGACGATAAACTTTATCACTTGCCACTTTCTATGCTACCATTCTTTTGCATTTAGGCACTTTTTATTTGACTCTTATAGGTGTAAGTCAATGACTAGAAGACTGCCCTGCAAAAATAAAAGCACAACATGCAATACTCTGCCTACTTGCAGAACTCCACAGAATTTAGCTGAGTGTTTCGGTCACTCTGCAGAATTCTGATAGAACCCTGAACACACTTTTGGGAGCCCCCTCACCCAGATACCTTCTTGGACACTCTGTTACTGACCCAGATATCCTCCTCCTCAGCAAGCTTCCTGGGGTCAGAAAGCTTACTATCAACTAGGTGTTGGCGCAGCTCTGAAAAACAAGTATCAAGCATGTGCTCCTTTTAAAATAAGTTGTATAACCCTGAATAATCACCAACCTTGCTGCCCCTCACCAAGGCCTTTACTTCCTTGCTAGCATAACCTAATAAATCCACCCATGTCTGTGATTAGATCATGTGGCTGGGCATGAACCCTTTGCCTATACTTTTCAGGGGTTATCCCAAACTTACTGACCAAGATGGCCTTCATGGCAGACTAGCATGTCTGGTTCCCCCACCTCCAATGTGAGAAGTGTGTCCCTCCTATTGTGGGCATGAACCTCCATAAACTACAACCACAGGACTCCTATGGTACCTTGTGCACATAGGCTGCAAATCACTTGTTTATCTCATCTCTCATCGCATGACTGGGCACCAAATACTTGGGTATCCTGACTCTCACTTTAGTAGTAGACACTGCAGCTGCCACCATTACTGCTGGACCACACTTCAATCAATCAATCCATTTGTAGAGCGCACTACTCACCCGTGAGAGTCTCAAGGTGCTGGGGGTGTGGCGTGGGGTGGTGTGCTGCTACTGCTCAAACAGCCAGGTCTTGAGAGGTCTTCTGAAGGTCAGTAGGTCCTGGGCCTGTCACAGGTGGATGGGGAGGGGTTTCCAAGTCTTGGTGGCGAGGTGGAGGAATGATCTGCCACCGGTGGTCGCTCGTCGGATGTGGAGGACGGTGGCTAGGGCGAGGTCAGCAGAGCGAAGCTGAGGGTTCGGGATGTAGAAGGTGACTCGTTCATTGAGGTACGCTGGTCCGGCATTGTGGAGTGCTTTGTGAGCGTGGGTGAGGAGCTTGAAGTGATCCTCTTGTTGACGAGGAGCCAGGGCAGGTCTTTCAGGTCGGCTGTGATGTGGTTGTGGTGGGTGATGACGAGGAAGAGGCGTGCAGAGGGGTTCTGTATGCGTTGTAGTCGTTTCTGGAGTTTGACTGAGGTTCCCGCGTAGATGGCGTTAAGCCATAGTCCAGCTTGCTGCTGATGAGGGCCTGGGTGACCGTTCTTCTGGTTCCGGTGTGGATCCATCTGTAGATCTTGCGGAGCATGTGGAGGGTGTTGGAGCAGGAGGAGGAGATGGCGTTGACTTGCTGGGTCATGGACAACGATGAGTCCAGAATGACCCCCATGTTGCGTGCATGGTCAGTGGGCGTCGGGGCAGCTCCCAGCGTGGCCAGCCACCAGGAGTCGTCCCAGGCAGAGGGGGTGGATCAGATGATGAGGACCTCTGTCTTGTCTGAGTTCAGTTACAGGTGGCTGTTCTTCATCCATTCGGCGATGGCCTTCATTCCTTCGTGGAGGTTGGTTTTAGCGGTGGTGGGGGCCTTGGTGAGGGAGAGGATCAGCTGGGTGTCATCTGTAAGAATGAATGAATGAAGGTAATCTTATAATGCGCAACTTAGCCCAAAGGGCATCAAGGCGCCTAACAAATTATATAACATGTCATATGAGCAGAGTACCAGATTACAGATGGGCCTCTGCGAAGAGCCACGTTTTTAATGCTTTCCTAAAGAGCATGACAGATGGTTGCGCTTTTAATTCCGGGGGAGGGTGTTCCACAACTTCGGGGCCAAGGACGAAAAAGCCCTTCCTCCCCACCTGGCTCTACAAACCCGGGGACAGACAGGAGGTTCTTCCTGGAGGAGCGAAGGATTCTGCTGGGAGTGTAAAGAACCAGCAGTGATCTTATGCCTTCTGAACTTACTCCAAGCAGGGCCCCGTGAACCAGGCACATGATCTTAAAAGCGATCCTAGCCTGAATCGGAAGCCAATGCAATCTCTTCCTAGCTAATGTGGCAGAGGAGAGACTGGGGACATCAAGAACAAATCTGGCTGCCGCATTTTGGACAACCTGCAAGCGCTGTATCAGGCCTTTATTGATGCCCGCATAGAGCGCATTGCAGTAGTCTAATCTAGATGATACCAGGGCAACAACGATCTGCTTACAGGCTTCTAGGGAAAGATAGTGAGTTATTTTGCTCAGAATCCGAATAACACCACAGCAAGTGGAGACGGTTCTGCTTACCTGCCGGTCCATTGCTAGCGAGGTGTCAATCAGCATGCCCAGATTCCGGGCGGATTTCAAGGACAGTGGGCAGGCTCCGAGGGATGGAGGCCACCAGTCGCTTGGCCAGATATCCTGATATCCTCCGAAAATCAGGACCTCGGTTTTCTCTCCGTTTAACTTTAGTGAATTCAGGATCATCCACTGTGAAACTGCCTCCATGCAGTTCCTGAAGTTAAGAGCTGAGGTGCTCACCGAGTGGGAGAGAGAGACCATGATTTGGGTGTCGTCATCATATGACAACACCTCCAACCCGAAAGATCTTACTAACCTGGCAAGTGGGGCCACATAGATGTTAAAAAGTGTGGGGCTCAAGGCCGACCCCTGCGGAACCCCACACTGCACAGGTTTGGCAGAGGACAGGTATTCTCCCAACTTAACTCTCTGCTCCCTCTGATTAAGAAAGGAGGTCAGGAGGCTCAGCGCTGGGCCCTCCACCCCGATCTCCCTAAGGCGAGTTACCAGAAGAGAGGGAGACAAGGTGTCAAAGCTGCTGTCAGGTCGAGCAGGACCAGAAGAGTGGTCTGGCCTCGGTCAACCTTCGTGCGGATGTTATTTACGACCACCGTAAGAGCCGACTCGGTACTATGGAACTTTCGGAAGCCATGTTGGGAAGGGTCCAACAGGCCAGAGGTATCTAGGAAAGCAGTCAGATGTTGGTTGAGATGAGTCTCAAGCATCTTTGCTGGAGCCGGCAGCAAAGATATGGGGCGGAAGTTCTTTAGAATCTCAGGATCTAGGGTAGGCTTTTTCAGCAGGGGCTTAACCACAGCCATTTTTCAAGAAGAAGGGAAAATGCCTTCAGTAATTGCACGATTTATCACCTCTAGAAAGTGGGGCAGAAAGACCTCCCTACAGTCCTTCCAGATCTTAAGGGGACAGGGGTCCAAATGAGCGTAAGAGATGATGTTGAGGTCATGCGATCAGATGATATTGGTGAGTGGTGCCATGTAGACGTTGAAGAGTGTCGGACTGAGGGACGATCCTTGGGCACTTGTAGGGCTCTTATGTCCAGCTCTCTCAGAGGTTCAGCTCATGGAACATCTTTCTCTTCTCCATGGTCATCCTCTCCTTTTCCAATGCTTGTTTCCTCTCAGCGAGAGCCTGCTCTTTCTCCAGTGTTTGCTTCTTCTCTAACTTGGCAACCTCCAGCTTGAGCTTTCTTTCCTCCCTCCTGTATGTCAGCTCTTCCGGGGACAGGTTCCTTGATGAGGTGCTGCTTACTGCTCTGGAACCACTACTGCTTCCAGCATGTTGTTGGCTCCCCTACAGGCAGTCCCAGATCCTCCTCCTCAGTTTGCTGCTCCTCCTCCTCTGGGACCTCAGCCCCTGCATCATGGGCCTCTGCCAAGGCTCTCAAAGCCTTCTGCAGCTCTACCTTCCGGGTGAAGCCCTTTATGGAGTCTTAAAACCATTGCAGAAACCCTTAAGCTGGACCACAGTGTAGGACTAACTTGGCCAGCTCAAAATCAATTACTGCAAGTGCAGTTGCTGCTGCTCCAGATAGAGACATGGTTTTACCCAAAAAATCGAAAAGCCAATTAGCGAGAATTGAAGAAGGTTCCAGTTAGTCTTTAGTATAAAGTAGTAGTGAACACCGAATTACTATATGGTAGTGGACAAACAAAAGTCCTATCCTCATCGCTGATCACCAATGTTGGAAATTGTGTCTCTAGTTGGCAGAGGTGTACACCCTGTCCAAGTAGGAACCACAATCCTAGTCAGGGTAAGATAGATAAACCCTAAAAGATAACCTGCTCACCCTCTGGTAGCTTGGCACAGAGGAGTCAGTCTTATCTAAAGAGACAATGTGTAAAGTATGTATGCAACACAACACATAGTAACACAATGAAACACCTCAAAAAGACTCCACACAGAGTTACAAAAATAGACAATAACTTTATGAATAAAACAAGATAAAAACGACAAAACTCTTAAATATAGAAATGGAGTTATGAATTTTCTAAGAATATTTCAAAATATAGTGCTAGAATCATAAAGCGCCAATCCGGGATATCTGATTGTGCTTGATTGGGCCGACCACAATGGAGCATGGTTGGATTCAGTGACCAGTCGTGGCCCACTGAAAACAATATCTTTGAATGGGGCTGCGTTGACATCCAGGTGCGAGGAGCTGGGAGGTGATGGGTTGTCATCGATCTGAAGGATTCATAGGCAATACATAGTTGTCGAGCCACACACTCGGGGAAAGCTTCATGGTCGAGCCGTGCTGAAGATGGGCGATGCGTCATCATCAAGCTGGGTCCTGGGCTGAAGCATATGCCAGATGTCAAACAGGCCCAAGGACAAAGCAAAGCCAGCCAGAGGTGTAAAACCAGAACGAGTGTTACTCTTGATGGAGAAGTGGTGCATATCTCCTGGCCCATAGCCATTAAAATCCTGAACAACCAGTAAGAAAACACGAAGAGACTACAGCAGCACAGAGATAAATATGTACTTACAATGGGAGTCCAGTCCAAAAAACATAGAAAGAATCTCTCCTAGAAACTATATAACATTAGGTAGCATATCCATCAATATTTATAAAACATCATTGTCCCAAACAGAACCAATATATAAGCAAAACATTTATTTTTTTCTCATTTTTTCAGTTCCAACAAGAAACACAAATTCATAAAAAACAAATATATATATGATTATATACAATGCAAATAGTCAATTAAACATAACATGTAACTCTCACTCAGACTCACACATTCAAGCATTCTCTCAACCAATCACCACAAAATATACTATAAAGCAAAAGTGCAGTAACATAATCACAAACCAGAAGGGTCTAAGACCAAGAATACAAACAAACAACAAAAAAGCGCCGACGCGCGTTTCGGAAAGGGACAATAGATCCAGAAGTTCCTTCGTCAGGGCGCAAGGAGAGTCACAATTTATAGGAAAATTCTCCACAATTTAGAGTAACTTAAATATTATTGCCACTTGATGGCGTCAGAACCACACTTTCAGAGGTTGAATATTTTGATGATGATGGTTCAATATGAAGAATACACAGTCCGGGTCCTAATGGTAAATAGCTTCGGTGCAAAAATCGTCATTAAATCAGCGAATTCTCGGGCACGAATTTGTTTATAGTGAGGAACCGGAATCGATTTCCCATTAATCAATATGTTATGATCAGTAATACTTATAATCGATATGTTATGATTAGCATGATGTCACTAAATACTTTCGTTTATGGGCGTACACATTAGCCTTACGCGTTATAGCTTTGCACCACTTCACGTGATCATGCCATATTGTGGCCTTGCTGAAAGCATTGCATTAACAAGCCCCATTCATTCCCTGCACCAGAATCGTCCTCCTGAGAAATAACCCAACTGTTGCTAAAACTGCTGTTTCAGCTCTTTAGGCCTGTCAAGGTTATAGGTAGCAGAAGAAGGACCGATAAGCACATTCCGGGAGGGGTGCGGGGTGGACTGTCTCGGAGACTGCAGAAGGGAGTCACCCGTTTGACCTTGCTAAATCTAGGATGAGCGAAACCAGGAACGCATTGTGTGCCATGTATGGGCTTTCCTTTCTGTCTGTGCCAGCTTGTACCAATTTGTACTTTTCCATGTTAGGATATGATGATGCCAATGCAACTGTATATATGTGATGTACTGACAGTGTGCCAGCAGTCTTTTTGGCGGACCTCGTGGGGAGAGGTCGCAGGAAGCTCCTCTGACAGAGTTTTGTTTGTCATAATAAATGCTTGGACCTTCTACACTGCCAACTGACTGATTATTGGTAATTGGGGTTTACTGTAACTATAATTGGGAGGTGGTAGAGAATTTTCGGTACATCAGTTGGCGACTCCGCCGGGACTCCGCGTTGGGGCTGTCCCTGTGTATTCACAGACGATCGAAGGGACATTGAAAGGGGTGCTCTCAATCGGGGGGGTTCAGAATAGACCAGCAAGAATTTGGGGTTTGCTCCGCCCTCCCGATCCAGGGGACCTCAGCTGCTAGTAGCCTCACGCCGGAGTCCTTCGGGCGTGACCCGAGAACCAGCCACGTTGGCCTTATCGAGAGTTGGCAGTGGAGAACGTTCAATCAGACCTGCGTGCACCAGGTGAGTGTTGTGTCTCGTTTTGTATTGGACTACGTTTGCAGATCTGGATATTGGTACTCAGCATTTGGTGACCTGTGGTCACGGAGAAAACTCTGAAATAGATTTAGTACTCAGTATTTGGTGACTTATGGTCACGAAGATACTCTGACTCGGGGGTCTGAAGGGGGCAATGATGAGATTGCACGTGCGGACGCTCCTGGTGTGTTTGGTGTAGAATACTGGAGATAAGGATTGCACGCCTCAGGGGAACTGCGGTTCTCGCTCGGCCGGACTGTTCTCGGTAAAGCCGATGGTTGAGATTGGGTAGCACCCGGACAAATCTGGAGCGACGCTTGAAACGCGGGCTTAGCCAGAATAGTTCGGGAGGTGAACCATGAATACTTTCGGATGGCCTGTAGGTAGGTCTGTGGTTTAAAACCTGTGTAACTATCTCCAGGCAGTCTGAGGACGAGACTGTTGTTGGAAATTGTTCTTTGCAGCTTTTAATAGTAGAAAAAGGGTTCTCCATAGGTGGGAGTCGACGGGCTCCACCTTTTGATTGCTAATATTTGTGTTCCTGTTGGTACGTTTTGTGTTTTCATGTTATGTCACCTCGAAGCCGCATAATGCAAGGTGTGTATGGTTTTAAATGAAGACATGGCCGTGTGAATGAGAGCACCGTGATTGAATGACATATGGTTTGGTTATTTTGTAATTAATAAAACTTATTCCTTTTCATCTGAAATAGAACAAAAGAAAGAGAAATGCCGTGTTTTAGCAAGTTATGCTTCGGCTGTGTCCATAGCGATAGCGTGAGGCTGGACGAGAGTCAGCCCGCCCCTCCAGAAGGGACACCTGGCCATGATATGTATTGCAAGCACGGTATTGGCCCCCTTATTTTTAATTCCTTATGGCACAAATACACTAAGGACAACGTAGAATTGCAGTGGCCAAAAACTGGATCTTTTGACGAAAAGAAGCTTCAGTTTTTACAAGAGCGCCTCTTTATTAAACGTAGTCGACAGTCTATGTTCGATACTCTTAACAAATGGCAGAAAGAGGCAAAAAGGAGGCGCATTCGATCGGAGAAGCTCCTCAAGATACAGCAAGGACAGACTATAACTCAGAAAGCTATTGCCCACGACAAAAATAGAATAGAAAAGAACATTGAAATTGCAGACAGACAATTTAGACTACAGGTGGACAAAAGCTATGTAACTCGAGAGGGAGCTGAAGATGAGATAGAGGAACTGCTGGATGCGAGACCTCCTCCGCCATATGCCCCACTGCGTGTATATCCCGCAATACCTGTCCAGCCAGAGGCCAGACCTCGAGCATCCGCACCAGAGGAAAGGGGCTCTGTCACCTCTGAATGGGCTACTAGCGTTCCAGGCCCTCTGGCCACACTTGTCCCCGATTCCATGCAGGCGCCAGCACCCCTATGTATACAACTAAGTACCCCGACCCCCGAGTGGGTTCCTTCCTCGGCCGACGCTACCTCCGGTGTCTTGGACCAGACTCCCAGAGGAGCAGCCGGAGGGATGGAAGGCAAACGTCTGTTTACCAGATCATCCGTGGGATATGGCGAGAAGGAAGTGTTAGAAGATCAGGCCGTTAGGTGGATAAGGAGCGACGCGTACACAGTGACTGACATATGGAGTACGGTCAAAGATTTAGAGCCGGTAATGCAGCAACACGTGATATTCCAGATGTCTAACTCACTCATTTGGTCTTGGGAGGTCAATTTCAAGGATGGGACTTCCCCTCAGATATTGTATAATATCCGGGACTGGTCCCATAAATTTAGTCTGACCCCTAGGGAGGTGTTCAAGAATATAGATACCCTGGTTCAGTACCGAGGAAGACTGTTCTTGAAGAGTCCTCAGTGGACTTCACAGCATCCCATGCGGGAAGTTCATCCCATTTACCATCCCGAGGTCCCTGAACTGCGGGATGGTAACCAGGCAATCACACAAGCAGGAATAGCCGCTAGGTTTCAGGAACAATGGGTTTACACCCCGTGGAAGAGAAGTGAGGTTCTGGCCCTGAAATCCCAACTACCCGACCCCCGAAAGAATCCTACCGCATACTACAAAGAACTGACTGAGGCAGCTGCCTCCGCTGTAATGACACTAGCAGATGTCGAGTTGTTCTTTGGGTTATTAGTACCTGTTGTCATATGACGACAGGTGCATGACTCAGATCATATTGAACTAGGGCGTTTCATGGGAGGAGTTAAAGGGGTGGGACCAGGATCGCAAGCCAGGAGACAAACCAAGAGTTGAAATAACGTCCTTGCCAGCAAAAATTATAGCCTTCATGCATGCTTTGCTACCGCCAATAAAGGTTGACTGGGATAAATTGTCTGCCTGTCGGCAGAAGAAGGATGAAAGTGTATCGGACTTCTTCACGAGGTTTGAGGAAGTTTTCTTTGATTTTAGTGGGCAAGATTTGGCAACTGAAGGTGGAACTAGGTTGTTCGTTAACAGATTCGTTACGAACTTGGCTCCGGAAATTTCTGCTCGATTAGAGGCGGCGGAAAGTACATAGATCACCTCCACCCCGTCTGTAATTCTAAGCATGGCCCAGTACTATGAGCATAGGGAGAACGAGAATAAAGAGAAGGTGGAGAAGAAGACCAAAGATCTTAAAACCCGAGTATTGCTGCAGCAAGTAGTTCGGGGACAAGGAGGGGGGGAGAGGAGGCCGAGGAACTATGTCCAGAGGGGCGGGTACAGGCAGAGGTGCAGGAGGAGCCCCGACAATAGGTCTGAACCAGTGTTCCTATTGCAGAGAGGAGGGGCACTGGAAAGCAGAGTGTCCGTTTCTGCTTGCCCAGAACGGAGCGGTCCGAGGGCGAGGACGAGGACGAGGCGGCTCCGACCGAAGTGACATGCACAGAGAAGAGAGATCAGGCAAGTCGGAAAAGAACCATTTAACGGTCACCAAGGCAGGCAGTACTATCATGATGGCCATGAATACGAGGACCAAGACGCATACGTGACAGCATAGGACAGCCAAGGACAGAGTGGGGGCCAAGTGTCGATCCCGGTCAATCAAAGGGGACCTTATGTAAAAGGGGAAGTGTTGGGGACTTCTGAGAATTTCCTAATTGACACAGGAGCAATGAATAGTTCCGTTGCTCGATCATTGGTTCCAGGGGCGGCTCTGTCCGGGCAAAATAATGTTTCGGTGGGATTCTCTGGAGTCCCAGTTGTCAGCCCCATCTCTAGACCTCTCCCTTTCACGATCGGTCCTGCCACTATTGACACTCCTCTACTACTGACCTCGCATTGCGGGGAACATTTGATAGGATTAGATATGCTAAAGAAATTGAATGCAACAATTCATTGCTCTGCGGACGGGGTTTATTTAACGATCCGACCCTATGCTGATCACGTGAAACAATGTTTCGCTAAGGAGGAACGCCTTCCGTCTGAGTTCGATGGCATTCCCGCCACACTTTGGGCAACGGGGGATGTGGATGTGGGTAAGCTGGATATTCCTCCGGTTCACATTACATTGAAACAAGGCGCAAAATTACCGCGCATCCCGCAGTATAAAATAGCACCAGCAGGAGAACGGGCTTTGCTGCGCATTATTCAGGACCTGGTCGATAAAGGAGTAGTAGAAAAAAAAGCTGCTAATATTTGCAATAGTCCGATCCTCCCGATTTTGAAAAGGAACTCTGAGGTTGGTGAGCAGGGTGCTGCTTACCGTTTTGTGATTGATCTGAGAGCTGTTAACAAAATAGTGGTGCCGCAATATCCCGTGGTGACCGACATCACCACGATTCTCACAATGATCCCACCAACTGCCCAATATTTTTCGGTCATTGACCTGAAAAATGCTTTCTTCAGCATTCCCATTCATCCTGATAGCAGGCAGATTTTCGGATTCTCGTTATCTGGTCGAAGCTTCCGCTTCTGTCGCGCACCTCAAGGCTATACTGAAAGCCCGAGTATATATAGCCAAGCCCTTAAGGCTTTACTGGACGATTTAGACCTGCCGGATGGCAATGTCCTTTTGCAATATGCGGATGACTTGCTCATTGCCTCTGACACGAAAGAAGGCTGTAAAGCGGCCACGGTTAAAATTGTTGCACAATCTGGCCGCTAAAGGGAACAAGGTATCATTATCAAAATTCCAATACTGTCGACAGGAGGTGACCTACCTTGGTCATCTACTATCGAAGGAGGGTAGACGACTAACACCTGAACGTATTACTACCATTTCTAACATGTCTGTACCTTGCACGCAGCGTGAAGTTCGCGCTTTTCTTGGCATTACCTCTTACTGTCGCCAATGGATATCTAACTTTTCCTTGCTTGCTAAGCCTCTGTTGCATCTGACCACTAAAGATGTGCATGAACCCCTACCCTGGACGGATGAATGCCAGCACTCTTTTGACTCTTTAAAAACTGCTTTGTGTTCCACTCCTGTCTTGGGCACTCCTGACTATCGTAAACCTTTTGTACTATACGTACACGAGGTCGACGGTTGCTCACTTTCAGTGTTAACGCAGGACTTTGGTGGTAAGCAAAGACCGTGCGCTTATTTGTCAGCCACATTGGATAATGTTGCAAGAGCACTTCCTAGCTGTCTCAGGGCCACAGCAGCTGTCGCGGTGGCAATCCGGCAGTCGGAAGGGCTCGTTTTGAATTCTAATTTGACCGTGATGGTGCCGCACGCAGTGGACACCTTACTAAATAAAACTAAAACGCAACACCTTACAAGTGCACGCCTCACTGGATATGAACTGACATTGTTTGCACCACATATTACGATCATTCGATGTGCAACATTGAACCCTGCCACATTGCTACCACTCCCTACGAGTGAACATAATACAGATCTCCATGACTGCCTTTATCGCACTGAAGAGGAAACTAAAGGCAGAGTTGACCTTACTGACACCCCTTTAGATGACCCTCAAGGGGAGTTATATGTGGATGGATCTTGTTTTAAACTGACAGATGGGACAACAACAGCTGCATATGCAATTACGACTTTGAAGACAGTTGTCGAAACATTCCGAATACCTCACCGGTCAGCTCAGGCTGCCGAACTCATGGCCCTGTTGCGAGCCTGTGAGTTGAGTGAGGGACTGGAAGTCAACATTTACACGGACAGCCAATACGCCTTTGGCGTGGCCCATAGTTTTGGGCGGTTGTGGAGGGAGCGTGGTTTCCTTACTTTCCATGGCCAAAAAATACAGAACGGTCCCTTGGTCCTACGGCTGTTAGATGCCCTCACCCTACCCAAAAAGGTAGCTATCATCAAATGCAGTGCCCACAAAGCAATAGTGGATGAGGTGGGGGAGGGAAATGCTTTTGCGGATCAGGTGGCCAAACAGACAGCACAAACCTCGATGTCCGCTATGTTCGTCAACTCCTCTGCAAGATGGGTGGAGGATTCTGAATTGTTTGATAATACAATGGAGAGTGTGAGAGAGTTACAGAAAGAGGCTACCCCTGCAGAGTTAGAGAGATGGGAAACGGAGGTAGGAAGACTGGATGAAAATAATTGTTGGATTGCTCTGACAGAAAGACAGAGATGGCTATTGCCCAATGCACTAGTAAAGGCTGTTGTGACTATGGCACACGGACCAGCACACATAGGAGCAAAAGGTATTTGCGGGCTCCTGGACCCAGTTTGAAACAACCCGAACATCCAAAGAACGGCTGTCCGCTTGGTCCAATACTGTATGGTCTGTTTGCAACACAATCCGGGGAAAGGGGAAAGTGTCTTAAGCGGGAATTTTGCACCTCCTACATTGCCGTTTGAAGTGCTCCAGATGGACTACATTCATATGGAGCGCGTCAATAACATGAAATACGTCCTGGTGGTGGTTTGTGCTTTTAGCAAATGGGTCGAGGCCTACCCCACCAAGGACAATACTGCAATGGCCACAGCAAAAGCCCTCTTAAAAGAGTTTGTGCCCCGCTTTGGATTGCCCCGTTTGATCTGGTCGGACAATGGGGGCCACTTCCATGGGGCCCTTGTCAAGCATATCTGCGAGGGTCTGCACATTAAGCAAAAGTTCCACGCTGCCCGACATCCGCAATTAGCAGGGCTCGTGGAAAAATATAACGGCATCCTTAAGCTCAAAATGGCCAAGATACAGGAAAGCACTGGGTTAAAATGGCCTGACACCTTACCCTTAGCCCTCATGTCATTTCGTGTTACCCCACACTCTCGTTCTGGTCTCTCCCCGTATGAGATAATATTTGATAGGCCTGCTAACGTGTGGGGGGTACCCAGACCACGATCCTTTGCGGACATTGAATATCCTATGTTGATTGATTACCTCTATGCTTTGACTAAAGACCTTTGTTCTGTTTATCAGCAGGTAACTTCTGTACTGCAGCCGCTGCCAGAGGACCCCGGTCATCGATTGCAACCCGGCCAGTGGGTATTGGTGAAGAAATTTGAACGTGACACCAGTTTGGCTCCGAGGTGGTCCGAGCCAAGACAGATTCTCCTGGCTACCCGGACGGCGGTTAAAGTGGACGGGAGAACACACTGGATCAACGTCTCCCATCTAAAAAGGCTGCCTTTCCCGCTTCCTTATGATCAGCAACGCCTTGGGGGAATTCTGACGCAGGAAACAGAGAGAGCCCCTGCATTCGTACCCTTTTCTGACGCCTGTGAAATCAAACCAAGGCTAGAGGAGGGAGAGGCGGGACCAGATGACTTGGTCTCCACTAAATCTGCAAAAGCTTTGAATCCTGCTGTCAGTACCCCGGCAGGTGAAAGTTCTCATGTGCACAAAGTACTTGACACACTTTTTCCCGATCAGGAAGTGCCGGGTAATGTGCGATACAACCTGCGGCCAAGAAAGCCAAAATACAGCGCCTCAGACCCCATCCTCAGGAGATAGGGAAAGACTCAGTTGCATAAGACAGGGTTTGCTAGCTTCTTGGTCTGAGGTGCTGAGCAAGACACTGGACTGAACTCGTTGAGAGCTGGAACTTTGAATGTTGTGCTCTGTTCAGAAAGAAGACTCAACTCTGCAAAAGGCCTAGGTTGTGCAACGGAGAAGATTCGGACCACTGTTTGTTGATTTTCTTTGGGATGAACGCTAGGAGTCTGCCTGTGAGACTCTGACGGACACTGGGAAGAAGAACCCTCTGGCAGGACGGACTGCTAGGCTTACTTTTGGACTTTTAGCTAGGAATGTGGCCTTTTGGCCGTATTGTTTTAGAAGAAGAATTCCCAATTGCCCCACGACACGTACCCTTTTATGAACCAATGTTTTCCACATGGACCACGAAGGTCAAAGTAGCATTTGTAGTGGTTATAGCTGTTATTGTAGCGGTGTTCATGGGCTTGTTTGTATACTTAGAGTATGAATACCCTTTGCAGAAGTTCCTACCGTCCACCACTGCACCCCCTGAGAATTTGCTGTTCACTTTGGCACCCCACAAAGAACGACACCGTCAGAAATATGCTAAAAATGTATTTGTTGAAATGCTTCATCAGACGCACAGTGTCACCAACACTACTGATTGCTGGGTTTGTGGGCTTCTACCATCTGCAGTACACAATCATGATCTGTTTCTCTCACTACCCTTGTCCTATCTGGGCAGCTGCGAGGCTTGGCACAAATTGTTCTCTGCCATATACCGATATTGGGGTGAACATCGCAGGGATTTCGATGTTAATGAGCATAATATAATTTTAGACTATGTTGGCACACACTATGGTTTCAACCAAACAGGAAATGGGGGACGGGGAAGGATAGACCCACAGGCATGTATACAGCTGTATTTGGTAGCAATGAACAAAACTTGGTTGCAGAACGAACTTTATGATTTTAGAGAATTCAATGCCATGCAATATTTTCAGCTTTTTATTGAACGCAATGTTACCAGTGACCGTGTTGTAGCTATTCCTATTTTGAATGTTTTTTCTGCATTCTGTGTGCAAGGGGTGGACGGATACAGGTTGGAGATAGTATCTGCAATTACACCTATCGTCTAAAGAAACGCATTTGCCCCCCTTTGATAACTCCACCCAATGTGTATTTTGTCTGTGGAGAGAATGCATATACATGGTTACCACGCAATTGGGCAGGACGTTGTTATTTGTCTTTCCTCTACCCACCTGTATACATAGCTCTATCTGACTATCACAAGACACATCAGCTACACCCTGCACGGTCACTCCCTGTCAGCACTGCATCCACTGCATTACCCAATAGACAGCGCAGGCAACTTGATATGACCGAAGTTGATCAAACAGACACCTCTTTGCAGCAATTCACGGATTTTAGCAAGGGCTTGACACCGTTCTGGGGTCCCATATTTAATAGCAGGGAAATAAGGAGATTGTCCAGAATAGTGGAAAATGTCATTAACATAACAACTGACATCCTAGCCAACCTCACTGTGGAGCTTCAGGCGACGAGACTCGTGGCGCTCCAAAACCGTATGGTTTTAGACGTTATCTTGGCTGATCGGGGCGGAGCATGCCGCGTGATTGGCAGTTCTTGCTGCGTATATATCCCTGACTCCGCCCCCTCTGTTCATCTGGCCATCCAGAAACTGCACCGCATTGCTTCTGAAATGCACACCGAAAATGGGTCATGGTCACTATCAGGTTGGTTCTGGGGCCTCTTGTCCACTTGGGGATGGAAATTACTATTGATCCTGGGCGGGGCAGCCGGTATCATCTTTACCTGTTGTGTCCTGATACAATGTGGTCCAGCGTGTTGCTCTTATTGTGCTTCCCGAGTGACTAAGATTTGCGTGCCTAACACTGTCCCTACTAAACACCAAATGCTGCAACAGGGAATACATGAACTAATGACCATTAATGAAGAGATTTTTGAAGATTGACTGCTTGTCTTTGAATTTAGCTACATCACGCTAAAAGGAGGGTTTGAGGAACCGGAATCGATTTCCCATTAATCAATATGTTATGATCAGTAATACTTATAATCGATATGTTATGATTAGCATGATGTCACTAAATACTTTCGTTTATGTGCGTACACATTAGCCTTACGCGTTATAGCTTTGCACCACTTCACGTGATCACGCCACTTGCTGAAAGCATTGCATTAACAAGCCCCATTCATTCCCTGCACCAGAATCGTCCTCCTGAGAAATAACCCAACTGTTGCTAAAACTGCTGTTTCAGCTCGTTAGGCCTGTCAAGGTTATAGGTAGCAGAAGAAGGACGATAAGCACATTCCGGGAGGGGTGCGGGGTGGACTGTCTCAGAGACGGCAGAAGGGAGTCACCCGTTCGACCTTGCTAAATCTAGGATGAGCGAAACCAGGAACGCATTGTGTGCCATATATGGGCTTTCCTTTCTGTCTGTGCCAGCTTGTACCAATTTGTACTTTTCCATGTTAGGATATGATGATGCCAATGTAACTGTATATATGTGATGTACTGACAGTGTGCCAGCAGTCTTCTTGGCGGACCTCGTGGGGAGAGGTCGCAGGAAGCTCCTCTGGCAGAGTTTTGTTTGTCATAATAAATGCTTGGACCTTCTACACTGCCAACTGACTGATTATTGGTAATTGGGGTTTACTGTAACTATAATTGGGAGGTGGTAGAGAATTTTCGGTACATCAATAGGTGTAACTGTAGTGCGAGGGTTCTCAATACTAGGGAGGTCGACTGGGAGTAGGGAACCGGATAGGCCACAACAGGCTCTCTCAAAAATCCTGGGTCTAACGGGTATAACGGGTCCCCAGCTCGCGAGTCACCCACAGGTGCACATAGTCCTCGGAGGTGGGACAGCTGTCTGATATCGTGGCTGAATAAAGAACGTCTAGGTGTCTCTCGACCGTCTGCAACTGGTGAGTCCATCCATGGATTCTGGACGTGAAAAAGTGAGTTTTTACATAACAGAATGGCAACCCCTCAGAAGACCCTGGTGAACTTGGAATGAATTACATTTGTGAAACCATTTTTATTTTTTTATTTTACAGAGTTTTATATAGTGCGAACTTGACCCGAATCGGGTATCAGAGCACTTTACATAGCACCAGTTGCATTACATGAGGACACATTAATTTTTTTGTTGGGCATGGGGATGGGGAGATTAAGTGATTTGTCCAGAATCACAGGATGTTCAGTATCATTGCCAAGACTCAAACCCAGTTCCCCAGATTCGAGGTCGGCCGCCCGACCATGGCAACCAAGAAGGAAACTGTAAGATCCTAGTAAACATGGCTTTTGGAGTAGAAGAATGCTCGGTGAGTGTTGTTTAGTTGCTTTAAGAACAGGTCCCCCCAAAATCTTTTCATTCAGGCTATTGACATTCCTGGATTAGACAAAAGGAGTGGGAAGTCACATGTACTTTGTCTAGTGGCCTTTTGTGAATAATGAAAAGGTGAAACCTCATCACATTTTGTAAGCGCGAACCATCCGAGAATGTCAATGTGCCAGATACAGACACAAGAGAATGATCTAGTACAGTAAGCAACAACCCCAATAAGCTCTCTCCTCCCTACAATTCCAACTTGAAGCAGCTGTTGCCCACCATCTATTTCAGTGTCAAGTAGGAAACCCAATACAAAATTATTTTTTTAAACGCCACAGAAAACAGATGAAGGGGATTAAGCTGTCGATCCCCAACAGGGTGAAATTTCTCAACAGACATGAAACATATGTTGCATTAAATGAGACAGGCCAGATAAACGATCAACCTCAGTCCAAGACTTCTATATAAACAGCTTACACGAAATCATAAGCAGGAGGCTAGTGATCTAAAAGTCTGTCAGTCTAGGTCAGTGATACTCGAAGTACGGCCCTCCTGACCTTTCCATGCTGCCTCTTGGTGAACAGCAGCACTGGTCTGCTGTTTCCTTGACTCAGCAATAACATTCAGAAAGGAAGTAACTAAGGCATCCTGCACCACTTCACTTTAGAAACACCTTCCTTTTTTAAAGACATCTTGCAACAAACGTGTAAAAATATGTGCATTTCATTAACATGCAGAACCTTTTCAACGCAGTATATCTGATGATTGCACTGCATCATTTCTTTTTTAAATGATAGTTTTCAAACATGAATTTTGAAAAATCATGCTTCCACCGACCCTAACAACAATCCAAATAGTGATCTAAGGGGCAAGTCAGTTGTCATGTGCACCCTCTGGATGGCCTTGGTTGCTACTATAAATATACATCACAGTTCATAAAATCAAACACAAGAGAAGGAAAAGGTGTCAAAGTGAAAACACAGGCATTTGCAATCTGATCAAGCAGGGAAGCCAGGTTTTCTGAATTTGCATTGTGCAGTTTAACCACTACATGTACATGCTTCGCATCCTCCTCTACACCCACCATATAAAACCCATATCGCCTGGCCGCCACCCTGCTGGCCTAACATTGCTGCCCTCGGTCAGACCGTAAATCATAATGTGTTGTCCCCTGGGAAAATGTTTCTGAGTACCCATAGTATAGGTGGACACTCAGAGGAGGCTATGTTAGGAAGAGTCAAAAAATCATTGTCTCTAGAGCCTGGATTCTGTGAAGATGTGAAGTTCATCCCTTTCTGGATTCTGTGAAGATGTGAAGGTCATCCCTTTATGGGCTTTCTTAGGTATCCTGTGCCCTGATTCTTGAGCAGTGCCTTTTATAGATGCGCCGCGTACTGTCCCAGCCTTGGGTTGCAGGTATGGTGCTTCTTGTACAAGGATCCTGTGGTGTATTTTGATGTGGTCTGAAGTTGAATCTTTCCCAGGTTCACATTGCTGCAGGGGTCTGAAAGAAAAATGACTTTCAACAACTTTAGTTTGACAGGATATAAGTGCATGTAGTCAGTGCTTAATTGGTAAAAGAATTATTGCCGGTACCCAAAGTTCTGCTCACATGCCTGTTGCCGACGCTATTAAATGTCTGTGTGCCGAATACCAAGGCTCCATAGTCTTGAATCCACTTGAAGGCCTCCTCAGTTCACTGTCAGACATCCCCTGCCCCTTTAGCTAACTCTAACTGGAGTCCCAGCTTCTCCCTTGGTGGCGTTTTTCTGTCTTTCTTTTCCTCCTTCTTTCCCCTTTGTATGCTTTTCACTCTTTTGCTCTCAGCAAATACCTGAAGAGGAAAAATAAGTGACCGTTCCCAAAAATGGTGCCCCCCCCACCCCACCACCAGAAACCACTGGCTTAAATTAAGCACAGAATGTAGAGGAGATTCCTTAACCTAATTTTTCATTTGACTTCTTTGAAGGACTTCCTCCGTGTCTGAACTATCCTGGCATAATTTAGGAAGTACAAAGGGGTTGGAAGCGCACTCACTATTCTTGCTTGGCTAACAAGTTCAAACAAATTTAAGATCGATCTTACATAGGTGCTGCAGCATCGCACTTGCTACCTCTCAACTGCTGAAAAACATAAACTCAAAACGGACCGCCAAGGGTGGCAGGGCACGCTGCGCACTGTGCTAATTGAGTCCCCGGGGACTCTGTGCTTAAATATTCAATATCATACAATGGGTCATTCAAGTATAATTATTAAATCAAATAATATCCCAGAAAGATCTACGTGGACTTATGAATATGCTTTTATATCTCTTCTTGTAATCAAAACAAATAGATGAATTTCTTCATAGAAATCAAATATGACAAGTACAAATGAAAAAATACACGTTCATTACAGCACGCTGAACATTCAAATGCAGTTATAATACACGTTTTCTGATAGAAGATCAGAACATGACAATTTTTTGCATAACAATTTTTTGCAATGCCCGATGTATTTCGGGACGTGGTTGTCCCTTCATCAGGGGCAATCTGAAAAAACAAAATACGACTGATCAAGGTCTCTAATGATATTGTTCATGATGAACAAGTAAATGCTTAATTATTCAAACTCAATTGGCACCATGTGCGGGTCTGTACATTGTGTTGTTACAAATGGTGTGCTTGCATTACAAGATATTGCACGTGGACCAGATATAGTAGTGTCACTGCATTGATGACCAAACAGTGCTAGATGTGGGTTAATAGTGATGCACCAATCCAAAGCACTACACCATAGTTTAATGAAGAATAAGGTGTTGGGTGCCTTAGGGTAAGAAAAAAAGGTGTGCACCTCATGTGACTACTTTCAAAATGAAACAAGACTCTAAAGAAATGGTGAGAATTGCAAAACATGCAAGGATCACAAAGAAATGAGAGAATTCCTGATACCTGGCTGAGCGCTGCTACAAACCAACTGCAACCAATGATAAACAAAGAGCTTAGTGGACCATCACTGAATAATTCCAACACTTAAAAAAATCATGATGAGAGAACTCTACATGAGAAGTTCCTAAGTTCGTCCCATACCTGATAATTAGAGTCAATTGACTTCCTGAACAATGTCCAAAAAAGATCTTGGGTGCTTCGAGGACAGTCAAGAATACTGTGCTGCCACTGCATAAATAAAACAAGATCCTCCATAAGATCTCAGGATATACTGCTACCAGAAACCACTAATTAATTCCAAGAATATAAATGCAACCCTAGTGCAATGATATTATTAAAAACACTTACCAGCTCGACTGACGCCGAGCTGATAACCACTCAACTCGCCCGATGAACTGTTTTGCGTGGAGAGTACGGCCAATTCCAAAAAGCTCTAAATGGATAGGGCAAAGCTGTTAAGATAATGTCCCATCACTATCAAACGCAACATACGCCGTGCCACGGCGAGCGATAGTTCCTCACCCTCCTGATTGCATCCGTCCCGTTTCCGACTAAGTGTACCGCTACGTGCTGCGTGCAACAAAGTTTCTCGGGGAGCAGTCTGTTCCCGACTTAAATTAACGCCGTAGACATCGACATGAAAAATGGACTAGTTTAAAGGCGTGTCGGGGTCTACAAAGACCTGCCATCTTTAAACGGGGTGGTATCACTGATATGTTCTATGTCCTCCTATTCTAAATGGAAAAAGATAACGAAACTACGTCTATTGCCTAATGAAAAAATAGATAATGAACAATGAATGAAAAAATAGAATTCTATGTCAGGACAGGAGGCTCTGATTATGCTTTCTTATTTCTTTAATGAAATGCCCAGCAGCCAATAAAAACAAAACTACAAATCCCATGAACACTTGGGAATGACCATAGAGGTTACACTATATAAGGTCCAAACACTAGTCCTTCTTCCTCTTTCTTTGCTGCTCCGCAGCCAGTTAAGTCTCTTTACCCTTATTACATTGCTTTTACTGATATTGCTATTGTGAATTTGGTTTTGTACACTTGCCTTGTATTCCGCTGCTTGTGTTTCTTGTGCGCGGTGCTTGTGTACTTTCTCTCGGCTTCGGTGCCGGTATTTTGTGCGTCCGTTTGCGGCGTGTCTTCTTGGGAGCGTGTGTTCGCCTCCCTGCGCCTGGCCGCTTTGGTGCCCGGTTGCGTTGGTGGAGTGGGAGCAGGGGTCGCCGGCTTCTTGGGAGAGCGCGAGCGCTCTCGAGCCGGTGTTTCAGCGGCAGCAGCTTCGCGCATGCGCGCTGCTTTGTTTCCGGCTTGTGGCTGTTTTCTCCTCACGCCGGTCGAGTGAATGAACGCTTCTCACCAGCGCTCACGCCCACAGCCCTGAACTATCGACCCCGTCTACGCCGGAGCACAGGAAAGTGCTTTGGTTGATATTTTATGTGCATAGGCTCTGCCTAGAGTGATTATTTGTTGGCAGGCTTATCTCCCTCCACGTTTGAATTGTTTGCCTGGAGTTTGGTCCTTCCAACCTCTCTTTAGCCTGCTTTGGGGTTGTCACTCCCCCCTTACTTGTATCCTTGATACTCCATTACTGTTCCAGTCATCTTGTGGGCATTGAATTTCTGCACTCTGGTGCGATGGCTGATTTCTATGAAGCTGATGATGACTATTATTACAATGAGGAAGAGGATGACCCTCTTGAGTACAACCTGGTGGAGGAATTGGATAAAGGTGTACAGCTTTCAGTGAATAAGGCGCTGGTTAGGGCTATTAATCCCCTGAAACATCATTTGAATGAATATGCTGTTCAACAGGGTTGGTTGCCACCCTCCCAGAAGTCCGCCAAGTCGCCTCATAACCCACATGCGTCGGACTTTCAGAAACTTGCGAAGGTTTTGTCTTCTGATAAGCCCAAATCTTCTGGGTCACATTACATGGAGGAGTCTGACCGTGCTCAGGCTTCTTCGGGTCAGGATTCTCCCCCTCCTAAGAAGCGTCTCCGCAAGGAGCGTTTTGTTGACGCCTCTGAGCGTCCCCCCCTTTTAAATTTCGAACCGGAGGACATTGTCCATCCTCATTCGACATCGTGGTTGCCCGCTCCGGCAGTGGCCGCTTATCTTGAGGCGCATGTTCGCCAACCCTTTGAGGCGCCTGTCCGGGCTAGACTTTGCTCCGAATGCCCGAGACCGGACCTTGCGGACCACATAGCTGAGACTCCGGAGGTGGACCCGATGATGGTTACCTACCTTAAGAAGTATTCTAAAGATCCTAAAAAGGGCCTGGACCGTTCCTGGAGGTCTTGCCAGGATAAATTGATGGACATGCTGGGCCCCCTATCCAAGATCCTGGATCTCGGCTTCAAAGCGAAGGAAGCTTCGGCAACTGTCAATCCTGATGAGCTCATTGAGTGGGCTCAGAGGGCTGTCTGCATGTTCGGAAATGTTAATTGTGCAATTTCTGCAGAACGGCGTAGGTCCATTCTCCTTAAATTGGATCCCAAATTGGCAGAATTGGCAACTTCGGAGGCCGGTCCGGAGGCGCAGGGCCTTCTCTTTGGCCAACCCTTCTTGAAGGAACTGACTAAATTTGTGTCCGCCTTCAGCGGCATTGATAGGGCACAGGCGTCCTTGCGCCGGGCCATGCGTCCGGTTTTTGCCAAGGCCGGACGACAACGGGACGATCGTTCGGCCGTGGGTCGCAGCAGCAGTCCCAGAGAGGAGCCTCGCAGCAGCGTGGTGGGCAGTATGACTCTGGTTACTCCACCCGCGCCAATTTCTATCCTTCCCGTAAAGGAAAAGGTAAATACGGCAAAGGGCGATCTGGTGGACAACAAGGCCACTATCAAGATTCCGGACCTACAGGTGAGCCTACTTCAAGCATGCGATGTGATGTTGGGGGGCAGAGTGCGATTTTTCCTGCACAATTGGCGCATGATCTCCAACGATGCTTGGGTGCTAGAAACCGTTCAGGGTTTCAAGATAGAGTTCTATCACCCAATACATCAGACCCGTCTTCCACCTCCTATGCTTTTTTCCCGTCACTCTCAGGCTTGTCTATCAGACGAAATGGAGGTTCTCCTCAAGAAAGGAGCGGTTGTTCCTACAGAACGCCATCCGAAGGGCTTTGTCAGCTCAGTCTTTCTGGTCGAGAAAAAAGGAGGCGGGTCTCGCCTGGTTCTCAACCTGAAAGACTTCAACAGCGGGGTGGTCTACAGGCACTTCAAGATGGAGGGCATCCATCTGTTGCGGGATCTCCTTCGGGAGGGAGATTGGATGGTCCGTCTGGACCTGAAGGACGCATATCTGTCAATCCCGATTTACAGGCCCCATCGTCGTTTTCTCCAGTTCCAATGGCTGGGTCGCTGGTACGAGTATCAGGTTCTCCCGTTCGGCCTTTCGTCGGCACCATGGTGCTTCACGAAATTACTGAGACCAGTTGTAGAACATCTTCGTTCCAGGGGGGTCAGACTGATCATATATCTGGACGACATTCTTTTTATGGCGGATTGCCCTCTCCGACTTCTGCAGCACCTGGAGTGGTCCATCACACTCTTGCAGTCTCTCGGTTTTCTGGTCAATGTTCCGAAATCGGTTTTGGTTCCCACTCAATCTATCGATTTTCTGGGCTTTCAGATAGACTCGGTGACTTGCCAACTTCTTTTGCCCAATCAGAAGCTCCGCTACATCAGGAGGGAGTTGACGTCTGTTATTTCCAAACAGACTGTGTCATTGAGGTCGTTGGCTCGTGTGGTAGGTCTTCTAGCTTCCTCCATTCAGGCGATCTTTCCAGGTCCTCTTCATTACAGGGCGATGCAACGCCTGAAGATTCAGCATCTCCGGAAAGGCCTCCGCTATTCGGATCAAGTTCCTCTTTCAGAGGAAGTGCGGGGGGAGATGCAATGGTGGTTGGACCACATGGAAGCCTGGAACGGTCGAGCCCTGTTCGGTTCATCTCCGGAACTGGTGATCGAATCGGATGCCAGTCAGTGGGGTTGGGGAGCCCGTTGCGGGTCTGTTTCGACAGGGGGTCGTTGGTCGCCCCAGGAGTTGTCTCTCCACATAAATTGTCTGGAACTCCTGGCGGGTTCCTTTGCGATACGGTGTTTTTCCCCCCTACAAACGAGTTGTTGCATTCTTCTCCGAATGGACAACGTGTCCGCAGTCCGCTATGTCAACAAGCTGGGCGGGACTCGGTCCAAGATCTTGGCGGAGATCGCCAAGGATTTTTGGCATTTTTGCCTCCACCGGAAGATCACGGTTATTGCAGAGTATCTTCCGGGCCGCAACAATCAGGTTGCGGATTGGCACTCCCGCCATCTTCGGGATTTCAGCGACTGGAGACTTCATCCTCGAGTCTTCCGTGCCATTCTTCGGCAGTGGGGCCAGTGTCACCTGGATCTGTTTGCCTCTCGCCTCAACGCGCAGCTTCCCCAGTTCTACAGCTGGAGACCGGATCCCTTGGCTCTGGCCACGGACGCTTTTCTCCAACAGTGGCCGTCGACTCTTTGTTACGCGTTTCCCCCGTTCATGATGATTCCCAGAGTGCTTGCTTACACCAAGCGGTTTCGAGCGGAGCTGATTCTGATTGCTCCCTTATGGAAGGCTCAAGCCTGGTTCCCGGTACTCCTGGAGATGTGTTGCGAGCCTCCCCTTCTTCTTCCCCTGAAGTGGAATCTGTTGCAGGATCCTCTCGGAGATCCGCATCCCCTCATTCTTTCCGGCACTCTCCGGTTACTGGCATGGCGAATCTCGGGGATCGTTGGTCGATCCCAGGCATTTCTAGCGACGCTGCCACATTCATTAGTAATGCCTGGTCTCCCAATACCCACAAACGGTATCGAGGAGCTTGGAAACGCTGGTGTGATTGGTGTGTTCAACGGGAAGTTGATCCCGTTTCTGCGGATGTCAGTCTGATCATTAATTTTTTGACTTCCTTGGCCACTTCCGGTCTGGCTTACCGGACCGTTAATAGTTTTCGTTCTGCTATTTCTGCGGGCCATGTCCACATTGATGGTAAGCCTGTTGGTGAACATCATTTGCTTTCCAAACTGCTTAAGGGGATTCGTCTTGCGAAACCCCCCACTCCGAAATATGTGTCTTTGTGGGATGTTTCGGTTGTCCTGCGGTTTTTGGAGGCTTGGCCTTCTAATCTTTTGTTGTCCCGTAAACAGTTGTCTGCCAAACTGACCATGTTACTGTGTCTGGTGTCTTGCAAGCGAATTTCGGATGTTCGCGCCTTGGACCTTGCGGGTCGCAGTTTCACCCCTGAGGGTGTTACTTTCACTCTCTCTAGGAGAACTAAATCCAACACTTCCTCCATAACATATCCTTCTTTTCCTGATCATCCCAATCTCTGTGTTGTCCAGTGTTTGAAGGATTATGAGGTGAGTACCGCTTCTTTGCGTACGGACATGCAAGGTCAGTTGTTGATTGCCTTGCAGAAGCCTTTCCGTCCTGTTGCACCGGCTATCCTGGCTCGCTGGGTACGCTGGCTCATGTCTGAGGCAGGCATTGATGTTTCTGTGTTTGGGGCACATTCTGCTAGAGGGGCAATGGCCTCAAAAGCTTATTCCATGGGTGTTACTCTGTTTGACATTATGAAGGCTGCAGACTGGTCTTCAGACTCTGTCTTCAAACAATTTTATTATAAACCAATTGTTAGTGTTGCCTCTGTTGTGGTGGACGAGCTTTGAACAAGCATAATCAGAGCCTCCTGTCCTGACATAGAATTCAAAATTTGCAAACATTCGTGACAAGAATTTTCAATTCTATTAAGGACTAGGAGGCGAGGATTATCCCACCCTTGTTCAGACTATATATTGCATTGTTATGTACTGTATAATATTTGCATATTGTTGCAGTTTATCTTTCCTTGTTCTTTTCCCCCCCTGACTTGCTTGACCTTTCTCCATTATTTGGATATTACGGCTCTGTATCTTTTCAGGTTCGGACCAGAAATGATGTGGTTGATCTTCCTCGAGAGTCTCCTATGTCTCCTTGTTCTCGGGCCCAGGATTCCCCCATCCTCTGCTACAGGATCCTTTGGATTTCGGCAGCGTGCTTGGAACTTTTATTGTTACTCTACCTGGGATTGTTTTTCGATGTTGAACTGTTTCCCCAAAGAAAGAGGAAGAAGGACTAGTGTTTGGACCTTATATAGTGTAACCTCTATGGTCATTCCCAAGTGTTCATGGGATTTGTAGTTTTGTTTTTATTGGCTGCTGGGCATTTCATTAAAGAAATGAGAAAGCATAATCCTCGCCTCCTAGTCCTTAATAGAATTGAAAATTCTTGTCACGAATGTTTGCAAATTTTGAATTCTAATTAATATGTTGGCTGGAAACGGAACTAAGAAAAAAATATACTCCTCCTATCTCCTCACCTATGCGTGTTAGTCATCCCGTCAGGTACATGTCGCATTAACGGCTCATGATCAAGTGGTCCCTCGTTCAAGCTCCCTGGTGCAGTAGCACTAACGAGTCAGGTGGTGTTTAGTATGAAAGTCGCCAACCATTGCTGATTCGCGTCTGTTAGCTGTTTAAAGCCCCATAACCCCTCGATAGTGTAGATATATAGTGATTTTAAAGTCAGCAGAAAAGGAATAGATAGATGCAGATTAAAATCCCCAGTGATAAATCATTCTAAAATCGATATAAAACAAAATGTTTTGAAAAGTGATCAATGTGTGAACCCAACATAGTAGTGTCAACAATGTGTCTGACATGTCAATTTTTACAATATCAATATGCTAAGCGTTAAAAACCGTACAATGAAATCCACAATCCTCGGAGTAAGCAGCATTATACATAATAACACTAACACCTCCCGTTCCCAGCTCGAGGTCAAAGACAGAGGTGTGTACCCCTGTAAGAATAACAGTCTATTAATAATTCATTCACAGATCTAATCACAAAATGTGGAGTGCTTCTTGCTAATCACTGGATGTTACTGACTGGGAATGGAAATATGCATGATTATTAAGGTCAGTGTAATGTCTTCATAAAAAACAACTCATGTCAAAACGGTCATTAAGACCGATCGGTTGCATGGTACCCAAACATTTGGTCCAATATAATTCCCGTTGTAACAATAGCCTGTCTACATTCATGCCTGGTCTACTCTTAATCTGTTCAATAACTTGAACCCTCAGTTGGGAGATAGAATGTTTTGCCTCTTCCCAGTGAACAGCTAAACTTGATGTTGATGTCTTAGTGCGGATTCTGCTCTTGTGTTCAGTCATTCTAACCCTGAGTTTTCTTGTTGTCTTGCCAACATAAGCTTTGCCACAAGGGCATTTTATACAATAAATTATGTTGACTGAATTGCAATCCCTTGTGTGTTTGAGTTTGATCTTTTGACCTGATGATGGATGAGTCAAAGTGTCACCTATGGTGACATTGTTGCAATTGGTGCAGTTATTGCATCGCTTGGTCCCTACAAATTCCTGTTGTGTGTCACACTGTGTTTTTCTTGACAAAAGTGTCCGCAAGTTTCTCCCCTTTGTGTATGCAAAAAGAGGTCTCTCAGTAAATATCCCTTTAAAGTCTTGCTCGTGCTGTAATAAATCCCATCTTTTGGAGATAATGCTTTTAACTGCATTAGAAACTGTTGAGTATCGGGATACGAAAACCATGCGTTTTTTAGAATCTGCTACTTTTTCCTGTAGCAATTGATCTCGTGTTTGTTGTAATGCTTTTTGCTTACATTGCTCAACAATCTGAGTTGGATATCCTCTTGCATGGAATTTCTGCACTTGTTGATCTAGTTTAATGTCACTCTCATGAGAATCCGAACATATTCGCCGTACCCTTATGAACTGGGAATATGGTAAATTACGAATGAGGCCTTTCGGGTGAAAACTCGAAAATTGCAGAATATTATTCCTATCAGTGGGTTTAGTATAGACAGAGGTGCGGAATTGGTTGTTCGGTAATTTCTGTATCTGTACATCAAGGTAATGTATGATGTCCTGATCAATGTTGAATGTCAACCGGATATGTGGATTAACAGTGTTCAACTGGTTTATCATTGACACTAATGACTGTTCAGACGACTTCCAGATCAAAAAGATGTCGTCAATAAACCGACAATACATGAGGATGTTGTTCATCCAATCATGATTGGCAATGATGTAATCTGATTCGTACTGTGCCATGTAAATGTTGGCATACGCCGGAGCCCCGGAAAAACCCATGGACGTTCCAGTAAGTTGGGTGTAAAAGTGTTCGTTCCATTCGAAGTAGCTGTTGTGCAAACAGAATTTTAACAAGTGCAACAAGAACACTTTTTCCATGGTAATGTTAGTTGATTGCAATAATGCCCATTGCAGTGCTTCAAGACCTACAGCATGAGGAATTGACGTATAAAGAGCTGTTACGTCTATGGTACACAAATACACTGGTGTGTCTGCTTTAACTGATATGGAAGCTAGTTTTTGAAGAAAATGATTTGTGTCCTTAAGATACGTTCTCCATTGTTGCACAAACATCTGCAAGTAAAAATCAAGAAATTTTCAAACCGCGTCAAAAATAGAACCACGGCCAGAGACAATTGGCCTGAACGGCGGATTGTTAGCATCTTTGTGCATTTTAGGTATCATATATAATCTTGGCCGTTGTGGATTCGGTGTTGTGAGGTAAGCTTTGATTTGTTCTGTGATCCAATCATTGTTTAGTGCTTCAAGTAATAATTGATGTAACATTTCTTGTAATTGAGTTGTGGGTTCATACGTTAACAGCATGTAAGTGCTGGTATCATTGATATGTTTATTGACTTTCATCTCGTAATATATCCTGTCCATCACAACGTGGGCGCCGCCCTTATCAGCCGGTTGCATCATTAACGAACTGTCATTAGCTAATGCTTTGATGGTTCTCCGTTCGAATTTAGTCAGATTGTCATGTTGTTTACTCAAAAAAGGTAACTGCTCAATGTCTTTGTTGACCAGTGCTTCAAAAGTATCTAGCATTTTATGGGATACTGGAGGTACAAAAGTGCTCTTGGGCTTAAAGATTTGCTCAGGTCGTGTGATTTGGGCGGACGCCTCTGGAACAACATTGGTAAAAAAATGCCGTCATTTTAACAGTCGCATGAACCTATAGACCTCAGACTGCACTTGTAATAAAGTTGTGGTGCTTGTCGGGACAAATGACATGCCCCTTGATAACACAGCAATCTGATGAGAGTCAAGTTCTTTAGAGGAGATGTTCGTTACTAAGGTACGGTCCTGCCGCTGCGCAGGCTTCTTCCCGCTTTGTCCCTGTCCTCTCCTTGTTTTTCTGTGGTTCCTGATGCTTGGAGCTGCTGGCTCGTTGAAGGGTTGTCTAAATCTGGAACCTGGGCTAAAAAAGACACAGTTGATGATGTTTGATGTGTCTCAATGGTTCGTGTCGAAGGGCCATCTAGTTGTTTTTCCATGATAATTTAGAAAGACCATTATCTGTAGGTTGGATGACTTTTAGAATTGAATATCTATCTCTTTAATTGAGCTCTTTGGTAGTCACCAATTTCGGTGCAGCACCTGAAAGGGGGGGGGGGGGCGGGGGTTTGAACAAATTCTTGGTGGGCTCGCTCAACCACAAAGCACGATTAAAGGTTACTTGGAATGATGGAGCTCAGCCACTGCCCTAGAAAGAGGTCAGGAACCTCACTTTCTACCTAGTCCAGAATCATATAGAGCAGAGATCATGTTGGAGATCACAGCCTTCTGCATCTGCCACATGATCTTCCAGAGATTAGAAGTAGTGTCAAAGTGGATTACCGATGTTTGAAGTGGTTTGACTGTATCCTCCAGGTCTGAAATCCAACTTTCAACCTCAGTGTCTGCCGACTGTATAATGAAGGCCTTGCCTCAGAAGTGTTACATCAAGCCTACCTGCCTAATTGTGGACTCAAGAGACGACAGGGAGGATCGGACTGCCTGGAAACATACTTTGGAAGAGTTGTGAGAGTCAACATGCTCAGTATCAGACGCCTTCAGCGCTCAGGCGGAGTTGGCTGTGGGTGCAACAGAGGTTTTGCTTTTGCTGAATTTGCTATCTTTCTCTGTTAGGGAATGGATTGTAACACACATAAGAGAGGGGGAGGAGGGGGAACTCCTACGTCAACCTCCTCTAAAGCTAACCATTCACACAAAGAGAAGTAGGATTGGACAAAAATTACTTAAAGAGTCTTATGCCAAAGTTAATATGTTAGAAAAGTGCCTTCACCCACACAATTGTGGCATGCTTCTACATTGGAATGCTAAACAACACCCCTGCGCAGACCAACAAATGGGGTGGAGCAATAGGGTGTGGGAAACAATACAAACACAAAGAAGAGTAGGAATCAAGTAAAGAATAGGTGCAGAAAATCAGATGTTAAAACTAGCTCAGGGATATCCAATTCCTTATTTTATTCCCGGACTCCCTGGTCAGGATTAAAAGGTTATAACAAACTAGAGGATGGTGGTGTGCAGGGTTAATTATGAGCCATTCACCCCTTCTCTCTGCATATGAGTCAACATGTTTCAGCCGGTTGTTGTGTTTTTTCCAACATTCGTCAGGACAACTAGATCCCCGTTGTCTTACCCTCCTTTCCTACCTTATTATAAGTGGATCAAGGACTAACCCTGTACTTACATATGGGTTGTGTATTCACACTTCGGACATAATCGATTTTCACAGCAATTAGTGCTCGAAAAAGTGTAGAAGCGAGGACAGCTCCCTGTAGTCACACACTCATCAAGGTGACCTAATGTCAAGAGATGATTTATAGAAGGACTGATTACTAAGGAAGGAGTTAGTGCCTGGTCAGACATCTGCATTTGTGGGGCTGCCCAGAGTCCCAGTGGTGTGATCCCAGCTGTGTGCCCATATCTCTCTTATAAGGGAGATTAGGTCTGCCTTGAAAACACTGCCCACAGCCCTGCTCACCAATCCCTGCAACAATGAATGGCAGATACACCCCCTCGCAGACCAGTTAAGCTGCTGAGGGAGTGCATTCAAGCCCCCTGGAGTCCTCTTTAGCGTTAAAGGATCAGCCCACCTTGCATTGAGGAAATGCCCTGTACTGAATTCTTCTAACAGATGCACCACAGTACTAATTCCAGCAGTGCTGAGAGACCCTGGCACTGTTGATTGTGAAAAAGAATGCCATGGGGAGTGGGGGTGGGGGGGAGGATCCCAGTCCAGTGTCCATTCATTCATAAACTTTATTCGACAATTAAGTCATAAAAGCAGGACATAAGATACACATTTCCCAATTTACAAAATTACATTAAAATGTAAACAATAAATAGTTAAAATCAGATTAAACTACGAAGGACTATTCTCGAATGTCATATATCCTTAAATTCATAAAATCCATAAAACTCATCAATGGGTACAGTCCAGGGTGATATTACACAATGCTCAGTTAAAGGATGCATCCCCTATATTTACAGCTAATTTAAGTAGATGAATATTAGATTCTCAATTTACTGCCGTAATTGCTTTGTCCGAATTACCCATGCCCATTTTAAAAACTTGGCCACAGATATAGCAATTGGGGGACTGGGGTCAGTACATAAAATTCTTAATGCCTCTTCATGTCTGCGGGTGCCAATCAATTTACAAATAGGTTTCACCCACATCGATCTAGGAGCAGCATAAAGGGGACAAAAGAGGAGAAGATGACTTATAGACTCTTGTTCGTCCCTGCACCTAGGGCATTTATCATCGTCGTTTTCTCCTGCCCATTTCGCTGTAAATGACCTAGTTGGAAGGGTGCCTACTCTAAGTTGGAAATAGAATTTACGGTCATACTGCTTCTCTATGGCATCCCAATATAATTCCAGCTTCGCTTGGGCCTTAAATTTCAGAAAACGACCTGTTAAATGTAAAGAAAGACCCTTTGTACATGCTTTTAGATTAACCATCTCCCAATACTTTGCCTTCAGGGTTTTTTTTTAAAGGGAATATCGCATTTGCAGGGTCATCCCAAAGTTCCCCCAATCCCAGGCTGAATAACAGGGACCTCATGGCCTTCAGCCAATGCATTTTATGGGAGGAATCTTTAGCAATTATTTCCTGTAGGCCCCCTGCATAATGCTGTAATTCCTCTGTGGTCCATATCCTGCGCCAATACAGAAGTGTTCGTAGGGAAGCAAGATCTTGGACAGCTTTTTTTCCCAGATCCCACATTAATGATGTCAACGGGGTACTCTGCGGAACGCTAGTTGCTTTTCTCAAAAATTCATTTTCCGCTAGCATCAAATTTCTTACGTTTTCTAACCCCCAAAGTTCAGCTCCGTAAAGGGCCGAACTTAGCACCTTCATTCCGTATATCTCTAATAATGGGCTAATGGGTTTTGATACGGAGATGTTAAACCTTTTCAGAAGAATACCTGCCTGCTGGTGATGTTTTAACACTGCAAGGTCTAATTGGCTAGTCCATCCCAGATCTTTCTGGAGGGTAACCCCCCAGATAAGTAAAGGCCTCAACCCGCTCTAGCGGGGATTTATTCAAATATATGCTCCCTCTGAAAGGTTTAGCAAGCCTGAGTGGTTTATCGTCAGTAAGGACCATAAACTTTGTTTTCGCTGTATTTATTTCTAAGCCCCGATCCGAGCAAAAATCTTCAAAGCGCCTTAAGGCACATTGTAGCCCACTTGGCGTTTTTGAGATTATCAAGGTGTCGTCCGCGAACATGAGGATCGGAACTCTCTTACCAGTCATCACAGGGGCATCAGTCCGTACCAAGGAGAGGAAACCGCCACCCCGTTCACGAAGAGCGAGAACAAGGTAGGCGCCATAACGCACCCTTGCCTCACTCCCCGCTCAACAGGGAAGGATTCCGTAACCTCGCCCAGGCGTCCCCACCGAACCCGAGCGAACGTGTCCTCATGTAAGTGAACGATCAAGCTCAACAACTCAGAGGCCATCCCTAACTCCTCCAGGACTTGCCACAACTTATTATGTGAGACCAGGTCAAAAGCCGCCCTTAGGTCAACAAATAGTGCATACAGAGTACCTTTCTCCAAAACCACAGTACGCCAATACGGGATAATGAACCGAAAGACCTGATCTATCGTACTGGTCCTGGGTCGAAAGCCAGTCTGGAGGTGACCCAAGATGTTATCTTCATCCGTCCAGGTCTGGATTTTTCCCAATACCAGCATGCCCATAATTTTTTGGATAGAGTCAATCAGACTATAGGCCTATAGTTGCCTGCTGACGACTTGTCTCCTTTTTTTTAAACAGGCACTATTTCAGCACCTTTCCACGAATGAGGAACTTCCATCCCTTGAGCTATGGCATTTGCCAGCTACATAATGTAAAACCGCCATCTATTTTTATCATTTAGGAATAGATTGGCGGGGACACAATCCATACCTGGGGCGCATCCCTCAGTCACTAAGTCTAATGCCCTATCTACTTCTCTTACAATGAAGGTGGCCTCCTTATAAAAGGTGTGACATAAGTCCCCTCGCTACTGCCAACTTCACTTCTAGCGTATTGTGGCTTAAAATAATCAACCCATGAGGTTTGAGCAACATTATTTTGGGGGCTCTCATGGTGCCCACCCCTGTCCCATTTAAAAAGATTCCAAAAGATTTTTGGATTCTTAGACTCGCATGCCGCCTTAAGGTCCTGCCACTGAGGTTCCGTGATTTCGAACCAGACTCCATTTTGTTTGAGTTGTTCAAGACGCCATTTTTGTGTTGCCCTCTCGTAGGCCGTGGAGGTAACTGAACAAACAACGTTGCATGGGCCTCATTGTTCATGTATGCATTAACAGGCCCTTTTCTGACTTGTGAGTGAATTGCAGAGAAACTGACCTCTTCCCCTGAAACTGACCTCGCAAAACCAATTTCCCTTAAGTTTGATTCTTGTCTAAAATTGCAAATCAATGTTCAGGATATCGTTAACTTTTAGTTTCCTTGCACATATCTTATCCTAATCAGCATCTGAATTGTTTCTTTCCTTACGACTTTTCATTACATGGGTAGTGCTTTCAATTATGGGTTTGTCCGGCTTGTGGCAATGGAGTTTGGGACATTCCTAATAATTAACTTGTGGGTTGGTACAATGTAAACTGAGCTTTTTGTAATGTGATAATGTGTGAGAAAATGTATTTCATTTGTCATTATTTGTCGCAGTGGGTGTGCATTTATAATGGGTGAAATATGTATAAAAAGTGATGTCTTGCTCTACGAATTTGAGCAGTTTCCTGAGTTGTACACCGTGTTGTATTGCTGGGATTACTGTTACTAGCTGCAGCTAATAAATTTGATCTCTGACGCCACCTAGAAGTATTCCGTGTCTCTGTATGCCAAGACAGGTGAATCCGAAGACTTTGGGTGTGCCCCTGGCGCCGCTGGGTTCTGAAAAACCCGGTTCTTCAGTTGGCGCCCAACGCGGGGCGACTTCAGCGGTACCGGTCCAAGCCCGAGGATAGTGAGGAGCCACGTGAGGAAATTCTGGAGGAAGGCTGCCACTTCATTGACCCCTGCATGTCGACGTGGACCGAAGGTCTTTTCTGCGAGGCTTCCCGCTTTCCGAAGGCTACGAAGGATTGCTGCCCTGACTATTGCCCTGTCTTGGACCCTCGATTGATCCTTTGTAAAGCGAGACGATAGACGGTCTTCTGGTGGCGTGACAGATATTTTGGTTAAGTGTAAGTGGGTCGCTCCCACGATTTTTTTTTTTTCTTGGTTTTGATTCGGTTCTTGCAATAATCGAAGCTGAGGGGCTCGTATATTTACGAGTGTATCGATAGTTGATAACCCCTTGAAGTTTGAAGCTAGATTAGTGAGCTATAAGATGCCTGGTCTTAGCAAAATTAGGAAATGGTTTAGTTGTGGTTGCAACAGGGATTCCCGATTGGAGGATTCGTGTCCGATACCTCAGGTTGGAACTCCGACTTATGAGCTCTATTCAAAACACGGAGTGGGTCCTATTACTTATAACGAAATATGGGTCCGCTATACAAGGAAAGATGGTGTTTTACGATGGCTCCAATATGGTAGTTTCGAATTAAATATTTTAGATAATTTGGAAGTTGCGCTATTTAAGAAGAAAGCCCGGCCGGCGATGTTTGACTCTTTCCGCCTTTGGCGTAAGGAAGCCAAACAGCGAGAAATTAAGCAAACAAAAAGAGATAGGAAAGATAAGAATATGTCAGTACTACAAACTGCTAGGCAGTTTAAGGAAGATGGAGAAGAGCAGCGTGCGAGTGAAGTCTTAGATAGACAGCGTTGCATGGCCATCGATAAATGTTATCCGGCCTTGCCGCCTACTCCTCCAAAAATGATTGAAGATCCTAAAAAAGATCCTTTGATGTCTCATTTATTGAGATTGCCACACCCTTATGTGCAGGGTGCTACTGCGCCTCCATTACCCCCGGTTGTTCCACCCTTTGTTGTTCAACCTCCTGCTGTTGTTCAGCCACCCGGTGCTCCACAGATGGTTTTGCCTCCTACTGCGCAAGCCACTCTAGGGTCGCCAGCTTTGCTACCAGCTTTGCCTCAAACTCCTTTGCCTTCTACTTCTGTATCTTTGACTCCTACTGCTCTTGTTCCTACACCTCTTTTGCCTCAAAATACTTATTCTCCTGTTCTTATGTCTGCTTCTTCTCCTTCTGCTCAAAAACGAATGACTGAGACTGTTGCTAATCTGTTGTCTCCATTGTTTGGGTCACTGAGTATGACCCCTGTTTCGGAACGAAAGCAGAGTCGTAGTCAGCTTCCTAGTTCCGAGGAACGGACAGTGTTGGATTTGTTGGCTCGTAGATGGATTTTAAATGCTTCCAGGTATAATTTGCCAGCGGTTATGGATGTTTTCTTTCAGTGGGAGCCGCCTAAGCAAAGGTATGTTTTTGATGTAATGTGTACTTTTCTCCGTCAGGAATGGGAAGATAATGAGTTGGGTCCGATTCCGCAGGAAGTGCTTGATGTTCAGTCCGAATTTGCTAAAGGGACGATAGTGGAATCTGATGTTGCAGATGCCGTAGAGATGATACTTGCTTTTAGATCTAGGCTTCCGCCTCAGACATTGTACGAACCTGATTCCTCTGTTAGGAGGAAAGTGAAGCAGTATCCTATGAGAGAGGTTCCTCCTGTATGGAGAGAGGAAGTTGTTGCTAATCCTAATCAGGGTATTGTGGCTGTACCGGCACATTTTCAGCGAGTGTGGGTACATGTCCCTTGGAAAAGAGCAGAGGTCTTGGCTCTTAAGCAGACCTTACCTGATCCCCGTAAAAATCCTGCTGGTTATTACAAGGAGTTGTCTCAGACAGTTGATGCGTGTATTATGAATTTAACTGACATAGATATGTTGATGGGTAATGTAGTTCCTCAACCTTTGTGGGCGAAGATCCGCCATGAGGATCATGCGCCAGAGTTAGGAGATACGTGGGTTAATATTGCTGCTGCGGATGGTCAGCAGGTAGGAGGTGCCAAACCTGAACCCTTAGTTGCAGAATTACCTGGTAAGATTATTAATTTAATGAAAACTATGACGCCTCCTTTACGAGTGAATTGGGATAAGTTAGCAGCATGCAAACAAAAGAAAGACGAGAGTGTGTCTGATTTCTTTACCAGGTTTGAGGAAACGTTTATCGTGGTGAGGACATGAGCACTGAAGGTGGTCAAAGGTTGTTTGTGGACAAATTTGTCTTTAATTTGCTTCCTGAACTTTCTAATAAGTTAAAGGACTCTGAGAGTTCATGGGCTGTTTCTTCGTCGGCCCAGATATTGGCTACTGCACAATATTATGAGAATAGAGATAAAGATGAGAAGGATAAAGTAGAGAAGAAAACTAGAGATCTAAAGACGAAAGTTCTTTTACAGCAAGCTTATCCGCCTCATCCGAATCAGTCTCAGTTTCAGCAACCCCCACAGTTTCAGAGACTGTTACAGAAGCCCGAGTTTTTCGCTCCGCGACTTCCGCTAGGCCCTAATCAGTGTGCTTATTGCAGAGAGGAAGGTCATTTCAAGAATAGTTGCCCGGCTTTGTTACAACGTGCTAATGGTGTATCTGGTCAGAGACGTCGTGGTGGTTTCCAGCAAGCTCCTAGGGGTAGGGGACGTGGTGTGTTACCCCAGAATGAGCGTTCCTCTTCCCTTCAGACTTCTGCGAATTATTTTGACAGACAGAATGTTCCGAGTGGTCAGTCTGCACAGTACTATGTTGATGATTATTATGTCGAGAGTGAGAGTGCTGGTTATAATGATAGTTAGGACAGCCATGGGCAAAGAGAGGGAGTAGTGTCAGTTCCAGTAGACCAGAGTGGACCTTATGTTGAAGTGATTACATCAGGTGAGGCAGAACCTTTTCTTTTTGATACTGGTGCGACAAAGAGTTCTATTATGCACTCTAAATTACCTGGCGCACCTTTGTCTGGCTTGACCAATGTTTCCGTAGGATTTTCAGGCGCCCCAGTTCGTAATCCGGTTTCTAGTCCTTTGTCCCTTTCTATTGGTCCTTGTGAATTGGAAGCTCCACTTATTCTAACGACTGGTTGTGGTGAGAATCTGTTGGGTTTGGACTTGCTGAAAAGGTTGCATGCGACATTACATTGCTCCCCTGCGGGAGTACATCTTACCTTGGGTAAGAAAGTGATTTCTCCAATGTATTTGTCTAAAGATTGTCTTCCACTGGAATTGCGTTCTCTTCCTGATACACTTTGGGCTACAGGTCCCAATGATGTTGGTCTTTTGCAGATTCCACCCTATGTTGTTACCCTTAAGTCGAATGCTAGGCTACCTCGTATTCCCCAATATAAAATATCGAGCGATGGCGAGAGAGCTCTTCTAGCGATTATCTATGATTTGGTTGAGAAGGGTGTAGTTGAAGAAACGAGAGGTAATGTGTGTAACAGTCATGTTTTGCCTGTCCTTAAGCGTACTGATGCTTCTCAGCCACCTGTGTATCGGTTTGTGATCGATCTTCGAGAGGTAAATAAGATTGTCGTGCCACAGTTTCCTGTTGTCCCTGACATTACTGCTTTGTTGACTCTGATCCCTGCTTCGGCTGCTTGGTTTTCAGTTATCGACCTGAAGAATGCTTTCTTCAGTATTCCGATCGCTGAGGAAAGTAGGGATATTTTCGGCTTCTCTTTAGGAGGTTATTGTGAAAGTCCCTCCATCTATAGTCAGGCGTTGAAAACTCAGCTTGATGATTTTGCATTGCCTTCTGGTGCTACTCTTATCCAGTATGTTGATGATTTACTGGTTGATGCTGATGACGAAGAGATTACTCTTCTTTGTTACGACATTTGTCTGACCTTCATCATAAAGTGTCACCTTCAAAGTTACAGTATTGCCGCTAAGAAGTAACCTACTTAGGCCATCTCTTGTCCAAGGAGGGAAGGTGATTGACCCCAGAACAAATTCAAGCGATTGCCCAAATGAGTGTGCCATCCACGCAGAGAGAAGTGCGTGCTTTTTTAGGTATCACTTCGTATTGTAGACAGTGGATCCCTAATTTTTCCTTATTAGCGAAGCCTCTGTTGGCTTTGACTCTTAAAGATACTCCGCATCCTCTCCCTTGGTCTGACGAATGTCAGAAAAGTTTTTGTGAATTGCGTGATGCATTGTGTTCTGCTCCGGTGTTGGGTACCCCGGACTACAGTAAGCCTTTTACATTGTATGTGCACGAGAGAGAAGGTTGTGCATTGTCAGTGTTGACGCAACAATTTGGAGATAAGCAGCGTCCATGCGTGTATTTTTCAGCTACGTTAGATCCGGTAGCTAGGGCGTTGCCGAGTTGTTTGAGAGCTACAGCGGCAGCGGCTGTTTCTATCCGACAGTCTGCTGGTTTGGTATTGGATAATATGCTGATTGTGATGGTCCCACATGCAGTGGATACTTTATTGAATAGGACCAAGACACAGCACCTTACTAGTGCGCGTTTGTCAGGTTATGAGTTGACGCTTTTGGCTAGCCATGTGCACATCAAAAGATGCAATGTGTTGAATCCAGCTGCGTTGTTGACGATTTCTGTAGAGACAGATGTTCAGGAACAGCATGATTGTCTTCTCCGGACAGAGGAGGAAACTAAGGCTAGAGTTGATTTAAAAGATACTCCTCTTTCGAATGTTGATGGTACCCTATGGGTAGATGGCTCGTGTTTCAAGCTTCCAAATGGAGAGACGACTGCAGCATATGCTGTCACAACTTTACATACGGTTGTTGAAACAGCACGTATAGCACAGAATTCAGCACAAGCGGCAGAGTTGATTGCATTTACTAGAGCGTGTGTATTGTCAGAGGGAAAGCGAGTGAATGTCTATACTGATAGCCAGTATGCGTTTGGTGTTGCCCATAGTTTTGGACGTTTGTGGAGAGAAAGAGGATTCCTTACTTCTCATGGCGCGAAAAGTCAGCATGGGCAGTTAGTGAATGAACTTCTGGAATCATTACTCTCCCAAAGCAGATTACAATTGTGAAGTGTAGTGCGCATAAGAAAGTTGTGGATGATGTAGGTCGAGGGAAGGCATTTGCGGATGAAGTTGCGAAGGAAACGGCGAGAGATATGATGAGCCATATGTATGTTGCGGGCCCTGCTAATTGGGTTATGGCTGGTGGAATGTGTGAAGACACAATAGAAAGTGTATAGTCAATTCAGGCTGAAGCTACGGAAAAAGAAGTGAGTACGAGGAGAGAAAGTACGGGTATGTTGGATTCGACGGGTTGTTGGGTTACTAAAACACCAGCGATGGTTGTTGCCTGATGCGTATGTGCTCCCAGTGGCTACTATGGCTCATGGAATGGCTCACATTAGTTCCAAGGGAATATGCAAGTTGTGGGCTCCAGTATGGCAGAATGCTGGAATTCCGAAATGTGCTGAGAATGTGGTGAAACATTGTATGATTTGTTTGAAGTACAATCCTGGAAAGGGAACTCCAACTCCAGCTGGTCATTTTGCCCCTCCAACGTATCCGTTTGAAGTGATACAGCTAGATTACATACACATGGAGAGATGCAATAATTTGAAGTACGTCCTTGTGGTTATTTGTGCCTTTTCCAGATGGATAGAGGTCTACCCCCTAAAGGATAATACTGCCTTGTCTACAGCCAAGGTTTTGCTCAAAGAGTATTTCACTAGGTATGGAATGCCGAGAATTGTATGGAGCGACAATGGGAGTGAATTTGTGGGTCAAATCATGAAGAAAGTATGTGCTGGTTTGGGAATAAAACAGAAATTCCATGCTGCGAATCACCCCCAGTCTGCTGGACTTGTCGAGTGCTATAACGGCACTTTGAAGCTGAAATTAGCTAAGATACAAGCGAGCACTGGTCTTACATGGCCGGATGCCTTGCCTTTGGCTCTTTTGTCAAAAAGGACGACAGTGCATTCTCGTGTGGGACTTAGCCCATACGAAACAGTTTTTGGTCGTCCAGCGAATGTTTGGGGTGTGCCTCGTCCTAAGAAATACAGCGAGATTGAGTACCCTATGTTGGTGGATTACTTACATTTATTTTTATTTATTTATTTTGAAAGTTTTATATAGCGCGAACAAGATCTTCGCAGATATCAGAGCGCTTTACAGAGGAGGGGAGCATATATAAACAGATACATCAATAGTGTTAAACGTACAGTTAAGTGATATCATAAACAATCAAGTAAGTCAATTTCAAAGTCAAACAAAAATGCAAAGGGTTCGAACAAGTAGTACAGATCAGTATCGAGCCTTTGAAGTTAACCCCCAGTAGTAGTTCAAGTGCATTTAGCCATGAGGATAGCTTTTACTTCTTTCTTAAAAAGTATGGTAGAGGGAATGAGCCTGGTTTCAGGGGGGAGTGAGTTCCAAATCCTGGGTGCCATTCCTGAGAAGGAGCGTTTATAGGTTTTTTGCTTGCGGAATCTTTTAGGCTTTAGCAAAAGATTGTTTGTGCCTCTAGTGTTTCTGGAGCCTCCAGAAATCGTCAGCTTCTGAGCGAGGTATCTAGGTGAGCTCAGGTGGACAGCCTTGTGCGTCAAGCAAGCGATTTTCAGATGTATTCTGGCTTCAAAAGGCAGCCAGTTCAGGGATTTGAAGTCAGGGGAAATGTGTGTGTTTTTTTGATCCAGTGATGAGTCTCGCTGCGGCGTTTAAGGAGGCTCTTATGGGTGCCGTAGTAGCTAGGGGGAGACCGCAGAGGGCGATGCTGCCGTATTCTATTCAAGGTATGACTAGTGATTGTACCGCAGTTTGGAAGTCTTTGGCTGGAAGGAAGGGTTTAAGTTTCCTAAGGGTGTTGATTTGGTAGTTCGCTCCCTTAGTTGCTTTGTTGATGTGTTCCAGCATGCTGAGATTGGTGTCAAGTGTTATGCCCAAAGATTTTGCTGAGTCCACGATGGTGGGTTGAACATTGAGTGCCGTTAGGTGTTTAAGCCACATTTGTGCGGTAGTGATCTTCGCGGGAGGTGCGATCAGCAGGAACTCTGTTTTAAAGGCATTGAGTTTGAGATGATTAGCGGCCAGCCAGGATTGGATGCTTCTGATGGTTGAATTCAAGAGCGTAATGTCTTTGGGTGATTGTAGTTTGAGATAAAGTTGGGTGTCAGCGGCATACATGTGGAAGTGTACATTGGATTCTTGTAGCAAGGTGGTGAGAGGTTCCATAACTAGGTTGAACAAAGTTGGGGATAGGGAGGATCCTTGTGGTACGCCTAGCGATACAGGTCTTGGCGAGGACATCAAGTTGTTTCTCTTGAATTTCTGCGACCTGTTATGCAGAAAGGACGTGAACCACTTGAGCACAGTTCCAGATAGACCCATTCTTGTGTTTAATAGTTCGAGTAAATTCTCATGTTTGACGGTGTCAAATGCAGAGGAGAGATCAAGGAGGATGAGGAGGCAGGTATTGTTATGATCTAGGATTTGAAGGGCGTCGTCAATTATGTGAGTCATAGCAGTTTCAGAACTGTGATTTGCTCGGAAGCCTGATTGATGAGAGTTGAGGAGATCAAACTGATTAATGTGTTTAGTCAATTGTATTTGTGCACATTTTTCCAACAGTTTGGCAAGAGTCGGAATATTGGTAATGGGACGGTAGTTGTTTAGGTCAGAGGGGTCAGCTGTAGGTTTCTTTAGCAAAGGTGTGACTTGTCCAACTTTGAGGGAGTCGGGTATGGTCCCTTGTTGAAGTGAGCTGTTGATGATTTTAGTCCAGAGTGGAAGGAGCGACGGGGTAAGGACTTTGACAGCGTTAGCAGGAAGGGGGTCCGTGAGATGATTAGATGGTTTCAGAGTGCTGAGCAGTCTGCCAATTTCTTCTTCCGTGTAGGTGACAAAGGATGACCAAGTGGCATTGTTTTTTGGTTTAGTGGGTGCTATGCAGTGGGGTTTGGAATAGAGGCTTGCGTCAATGAGGAGATCGTTCTTTATGTTGTCGGTTTTTTGGATAAAGAAAGAGGCGAAGTCTTCGCAGGAGGGAGCTTCGCACATAGTGCTGAGAGGTTGGGGTTGTTCTTTGGATTGTGTTCTGATAAGCTCAAACAGCTTTCTCGGACGATTTTTGGCTTGGTCGAGCTGACGGCTGAAGAAGTCTGATTTTGAGCGTTTTATTTTCCTGAAGTAGGCATTTCTCTTTTTCTTCAGTGTTTTTAGGTTCAGTGCAGAGGGAGCTGATCTCCAGGTGCGCTCTGCCATTCGCATGGCACGTCTATCGTCATTGAGACTCCCGTCGTACCAGGGATTGGAAATTTTTGCGGAGGCTTTTTTTAGCTGCAAGGGTGCGACTTCATTAATTATTGAGGTCATAGTGTTGAGATAGTGATCAGTCAAGGATTGGACGTCCTTAACGCCAGTAGGAGGAAGTAGTAAGTTGCAGCTGTTGGGGGTAGAGAGTTTGAGTTTAGTTTTTTCATGTCTCTTTTCCAGACTTTGGGCCTGGAGGATTGGACAGGGTTAAATTTTAACTTTTTCATTGATGAAGAATGTGATAATATGATGGTCTGACCAGTCACAGGGTTGGATAGATTCGAGTTGGGTAGAGGCCTCTTTGGAGATGATAAGGTCGAGGATAGAGCCTTTCTCGTGTGTCGGACTGTTGCAAATTTGAGTGAGGTCAAGGGCGTTAAGGAAATTCTTCAGACCTTTCACCACCGCATCATTATGATCGTTCCAATGGAGGTTGAAGTCACCAAGGTATATTTGTGTGAGTTGTCGCCCGGAGTTGGTTGAGATCATATCCATGATTTGTTGGGAGAAGGTAAGGTTGTCGCCGGGTGGGTGGTAAATGCCGTGAAGAGTGCATATCGGTTTGCCCTCATTGATAATATCGAGGCAGATGTATTCACAGGAGGTTGGGGAGGGTAGGGAAGGGGAGGTTACTTTCAAGACAGAGAGGTTGTTCCTGTATATACATGCGATTCCGCCACCTTTTTTATTGCCAGACCTGTCAAGTCTAGTGATGTTGTAGTTGGGGGGAACCAGAATGTCCATTATAGGTGTAGAAGATTCTGTTAGCCACGTTTCAGTCATGATGATTAAGTCAAGATCCAATTTTAGGATGAGGTCAGCGATAGCGGAGGAGTGTCTAGCGGCTGATCTGCAATTGAGGAGAGTGCATTTGAGACGGGGTGTGTCGAGGGTGGAAGGGGGTTCTAGAGCGAGGGGGACTTTACTCAGGTTACTATGGATAGCGATTCTGTTGTTCAGTGTGGGGGGTCTAAGGGGATTGGAGTGAATCGTAGGAATGGCGGTGAGAGTGTCGGGTGTGTTGCTATGGGGAGCTGAGTCGTAGGAGCGGAGGAGGGTGATTGTGTCGAGGTCCGAGAGAGGGTTGCAGGAGCGATGGGGGCGGTTTTCACGGTTGTGAACAGGGATTGAGGTCCAGTGCGGTGGGAGTCGAGTGCGAGAGTTCGCCGCCCGGGTGGAGGACCAGTTGGGAGGGGTGGTGATGGTGGAGGTGCGTGAGGGGTGTCTGGGGTGTGTGCTGAGTAATTGTTTGATGATGTGAATGTCTTGTTTGATCTGGTGGAGGGTGTTGGGTGAGGGGTGACTGGAGTGTGATAGACAGAGTAGTTGTTGTTTGATGATGTGCATGTCTTCTTTGAGCTGGAGGAGGGAGGCCGAAATGCAGTCCAGTGTGGGAAAAGTGTTGGTGGTGGGGATGGGAGGGTCGGGCGTGGATGACATAGGGGAGAGGTTGGTGGTGTGGATGAGAGTATTGGTGGTAGGCGGAGAGTGCAGGGTGGAGGATGGGCGTTTGTTAGTGGTGAAGGGGGTGGATGTTGGGTAGTGGGGGGTGAGACTGGGGGGGGGAAGTGGGATTGTAGATGGTTCTTTTTTGAGGGGGTGGAGTTGAGTTGATGGAGGTGGTGTGTTCTGTGTGATTAGTTAATGGGTGAAAGTGGGGGCTGAGGATGGGGGGGATAGAGGGTGGGGTTTGTCTTTGTGTGTGTCGGTCTGATGCTGATCTAGGTTAGGCGGGTTGCGGGTGGGAGCTGTGGTATCAGGGGTGAGAGGAGTGGGGATGAGGGCTGGTGTGTGGGGGGAAGGGGTGAGGTGGTTGGTGTATGAGGGAGAGAGATCTATGTCTGTGCTTGAGGGGTGTGGGGTAGCTACGGTAGGTGGGTGAATGACTAAGGTGCCGGGAGTAAAGGAGAGGTGCATGTCATTTTGGGTGGGAGCTGTGGTATCAGGGGTGAGAGGAATGGGGATGAGGGCTGGTGTGTGGGGGAAGGGGTGAGGTGGTTGGTGTAAGAGGGGGAGAGATCTATGTCTGTGCTTGAGGGGTGTGGGGTAGCTACGGTAGGTGGGTGAATGACTAGGGTGCCGGGAGTAAAGGAGAGGTGCATGTCGTTTTGGGGCTGGGCTAGGTTAGAATGTTTGTGGTTTGAGGCTCTGGTGTCAGGGGTGACAGGAATGGGTGTGGTATGAAAGGAGGACAAGGTGAGGTTGGTGGGGGGGAGGGGGTGCCGCTGGAATGTGTGGGTGAGGGATCTATGTCTGTAATTGAGGTGTGCGAGGTAGCTACATTAGGTGGGTGAATGTCTAGGGTGCCGGGAGTGGAGGGAAGGTGCGTGTCGTTTTGGGGTTGAGCTAGGTTAGAAGGGTTGTGGTTGGGGGCTGTGAATTCAAGGGTGATAGGCCTGAGGGTGCTATGAGTGGGGGTCCTATGATTGGTGAGGTGTTGTTTGAACGTGGGGAACAGGTTGTCTAGTAGTTCCAGGTTCTTGTCTGTGGATTGAATTAGGATAATCCCGTTATTGTAGATAGTGATGGTGGTTCTGCCCGGGAAGAGTTGGTATGGTGTGATGGAGAGTTTTAGGCCATGCACAAAATTCCTGGAGGTGGAGACGGTGAGTAAGGTGAGGAACGCTTTTCTCCATTGGGCTCTGCGTGTGGTGTGGAAGATGATATCAATGTTCAGTGAACCATTGACTGGTGAGAAGTAGGTGTCTGCAAAGGGAGTTTCAGGGTGGGACCTCAGGAAGTTGTGTTTAAAGCGTTTAGCGGCTTTTTTAGTGAGTGAGGGTGGGTAGATGATTCTATATGTGTGCTTGCCGATGGGTTCCATGATGGGAGGACAGTCTAGGTAGGAGTAGGAGGGAGGGTGCACTGTCCTAAACAGTTGCATGGGCCAAAAGTGACACTAGTGAGCAGCCCAGTATATGAGGTAGTAATCAGTGCTTACAGGAATAAGGCTTGAAAAGGGTGCAGGTTGCACAAATGTAGGGAGCATAATAATGCTATACGCAGAGTACAGATGCAGACAATAATAGTGAGATAATCAGAAGTGACACTAGTGAACTGCCAAGGTATTTGAGGTAGAAATCGGTGCATACAAGACTAACACTTGAGATGGGTGCAAGTTGCACAAGTGTAGGGTGCACAATAATGATATATGGGAGCAGAATACTGATGAGGACTGTAAGTTACAAAAAATATATGAGGTAGCAAACGGTGCATTACCGGTGACGATAAAGTGGGACGTGCAAGATACAATTAGGAGTGTAAAATATAAAACCACTGTAAAAGGCAATAATATATGGGTAGCAATAGGTGCAGAAAAAGTGAAATGTGCTGGATAAAATTAGGAATATATTAATAAATACCACTGTAAAAAGGCAGACTATCAAAATCCGATGTGAAAAACACCAAGCTGTGTAAATTGTGCAGCCGATAAGAGTAGTCTAAAAGGCCTTAGGTCTTTAGGTCGACGGTGGAGATGACTAGTCCATGATGGTCGCCCAAAGATAGACAGACTAAGATGGCCGAACCGATAGGGGAGATAGAAATACTGGTCCTTTGTCTGTTGCTATTACTTTGAGCTCAGAGAAGGACTGTTTCACTTTCTATTCGAGCAGACACTGCTCATAGCTTGCTGGGAGGAAAGAGTGGGGGAGTTAAAGCTGTGGAGCCTCGTGGACATCAAAGGTACCGGAGAGGATTTATTTCTACAGTTTTATGGCCTCGGCCATGTTGCTCAAGGAGGTAGTTTAAGAATGTGAGCAGTTTTATGGCCCCAGCCATTTTGCACAAAGGAGGTAGTCTAAAAAATGTGAGCAGGCGGGTGGGGTGAAATAAATACCTTGTGCCTCCGTTAGCATGTTGAGCTTGCCAGTAGAATTTTTGTGGTTGCAATGCTTTAATCCAGGTGTGACGCAGACCGATCTGAATGCAGCTATATGTGCTGTGTGTTTGCCTCAGGGCTCCAGACCATCCATGGGACATGAGCTCAAAAGTTGCACCAGAGGTTCCAAACCTGTATTTCCCTGAGCGGTGGGGAACTAAATAACAGGTATCCACTCCCGGTGGGGGCTGGCTCCTGTCTGCCCTCTAGCTCTCGTTGGTCTCAAAGCCCAGTTCAGCAATTCCCCAGCGCCGCTACACCTTCACATCCGTCTTCCGGTGCCGGCGGGGGCAGGCTCCACTCAACCGGCGTCCTTCCCTGTCCCGCATCCAACCTCCTGTGCTGTGGTGCGGGCGGGAGGGGGTGTCCGCCGTCGTCCCCCGGCCAGTCAAGGCACAGCGACCTGCGCCTTGGAGCGGGCGGGAGGGGGGGCCACTCTGACGCCGCTGGGACTCCACTGTTGTGACCAGTGCAGGCAGATGATCCGCGAGGTAGGAGCCAGTGAAGGCTCTCAGAAACCTCCTCTTCACAGTTCAGTCCAGTATCGAGCCGTATGTGCTCCGGTGCAGCCGAGCGTGTACGGTAAAAAGCACTCCTCGCGGGGTCATTGGAGGTGGTTTCCCGGCTTCAAAGTTATGCGTTCCACTGCGGCGGCCATTTTTGATATTGCGCGGTTCGGTGGAACGCACGCCGATTCTGCTGTTTTTCTTCTTTGTTCGCCAAATACCTGGCGCTTGTCACCAACTACGGGCATCCGCTTGCTCTCCAAGGCTTCGGAGCGGCGATCCTCCGGAGGCTCGAGGCTCGTCCGGCGCTGGAGCCCATCAACAGATCCACTGCTCCGATGCAGGGGTGGGGGAGGGGGTGAGCTTCAGATCGCTCCACAACCCACCGTGCGCACGAGACTCGTCGGGGGCAAGAGCCCTTCGCGTGATCGCAATCCGGTGCCGGAGGAGCCTCAGAGCGGGGCTTCAGAGTGCCGACCCTCCGCAGGTTCGGGACATCCGATTCAAATGTTCAGCAGACGTCCGTTGAGAGTGGTGATGTCTCCAGCTGACCCGGCTGAGACGGGTGGCTCCAGCCTTCCACCGGACAAGGTATGGAGAAATAGAAGATTCTGGTTGCAACCCTGTTACTCTCACGAATTCGGTTCCACGGAGCAGTGGGCGCTGACAGGGATATATCCAACTAGAGGGATCCCAGGCACCAGGAGCTCTTAGCAGGCTCCAGCTCCGGTGGCCATCCGGAGCTTGACTGACTTGACTGCTAAATTACGTGTTCTCCACCAACAGGTCTATGACAGTTTGCCGACAGCTACTGCAGATCCAGGCCATATGATTCAACCTGGTGACTATGTGCTCACCAAGAACTTTCAACGAACTAAGAACTTGGAGCCAAGGTGGACTGGACCGCGTTTAGTTTTGATAGTCACTCGAACTGCTGTTAGGGTAGCTGGTAAAAAGAATTGGGTACATGCTACCCATTGTAAGAAAGTTCCGTTGCCCTTACCGTATGACAAGTGGGTGAGGGAAGGTATAGCAGATTCTGAATGTGAGAGAATTCCTAGATTTGTACCTTTTAGTGATGCACAATTGGTATGGACTCAGTCAGAACGTGCAGATGACAAAACCTTGCAAGCTGCTGTGCCATCACATCGAAAGTTGAATACAACAAATCCGGAAACATTTTTTCAAGAGCAAACTGTGCCTGGAAAAGAGCGTTATAACCTGAGACCGAGAAGGGACAAATCAATGGACAAATAAAACTTGAATTTTTTGTTGTGAATTACACCTTTTCAGATCAAGAGACTTTTTTTCTTCCTTTTCTTTTTCGAGTCACCATCCGGACTCCGCTGCAGGGTCGCGGTACAGCCTTAAGGGGTGAGCCGCGTATTGACATAAGGTCTGTGGTTCAGGGTCGTTAGTGCGACCTTGGCGCACACTTAAGTGAAGAAGGTACTAGCCGTGAGCAGCACGTTAGAGGATGGAGTCTTTTGGGTCTGATGAGGGTGTTAAGAGAGTTGATCCTAAAATGAAAGTGTGTATATTGATTTGTAGCAAATGTTTTTTTAATACTGTGATTTCTAATGCTTTTGAATATTACGTTAGCTTGTGTGGGTTGGATTTTCTATGTCACACAACAGCCGATTACATCTACATCCCAACCTACTCTTTCTTTTTCTACTGTTTCCCCACATGAGTTCCATACGTTGCCTGAACATGAACAGACACGAAGATCAGAATTTGTGAACAATTCGTTTATTCAGATGTTACATCAGCATCAGCTAGTCGTAAATACCACAAATTGCTGGGTTTGTGGTCTTATGCCACATACAACAGATAAGGGAATGCCATATTTGGTTTTGCCTTTTTCGCCTAATGGGTCAGTATGGGCACTCCAAGCAATGTTTATCTATGCAAATGAAGCAACTCCTGTACGTTCCGTTAAAGATAATGCGAGTAATAATGCCTTGATACAGGCAATAGAAGATATGATCAGAGATATTGATGCGTTTAATGCTATCCCTAAAGATGAGGTACGAGCATATGTTGGTTGGAACAAGACGAGATATAGTATTAGTCTGACAGAAAGAGAGACAGAAAAGGTCTCCTCCTATTTGGATTGTACCCCACCGAGGTCATTTTTGTCTGCAAGATAATGGTCAGAATCCGCGAGCTCAGCTTGGTAAGAGTGTGTGCGTTCACACCTATGTCTATACATCCCAGAAATCTCCACCGTTCGTGCCAGCTAAAGGAACGTATTTTGTTTGTTACGACAGAGCATATACATGGTTGCCTCCTGATTTCTCAGGCACATGTTATGTCGCATTTTTGCTTCCCCCTACATACACAGCTGCTTTCAATTACCATAAGACAAGATATGGTAAAGGTGTTATCGATTCGAAAGATACTGTCGCACAAGAAGTTGGGGACTTCTTCTGCCCTTTTGGGGTCCTATGGCTAATGGTAGAAATATTCGTCAGCTTACGAGAGTGGTCGAGGCCACTATACATGAGACTGCAGGTGCCCTTAGCAATATTACAGCTGAGCTTCAAGCGGATCGCCTTATGACATTACAGAACCGCTTTGTTTTAGATATTATACTTGCAGATAGAGGTGGCGTATGTAAATTGATCGGGTCTAGTTGCTGTGTTTTCATACCAGATAACGCCCCGACAGTGTACCAAGCCATCTTGGGTTTACATAAGTCCGCTGAGTCTATACATGTAGACGAAGGGAACTGGTCATTGATAGAATGGTTTTGGGAACTGCTGTCCAAATGGGGATGGAAGATTCTGATATTTCTTGGTATGGCTTTAGCAATCCTTTTCTCGTGTTGCTTATGCATCCAGTGTGGTCCCGCCATTTGTAGTCTTTGTGCTACGATCTGTGTGAGAAGACCAGTCCCGAGAGAAGTGAAGGATAATAAAATGATGTTACAGCAACACCTTGACGACCTGATGAGAATAGATATAGACCTGGATTCAGATTGACGTGAGTTTAGGTCATTGCCTACGTAATGGCAAAAGGAGGGGCTGAGGTTCCGTGATTTCGAACCAGACTCCATTTTGTTTGAGTTGTTCAAGAAGCCATTTTTGTGTTGCCCTCACATAGGCCGTGGAGGTAACCGAACAAACAAAGTTGCATGGGCCTCATTGTTCATGTATGCATTAACAGGCCCTTTTCTGACTTGTGAGTGAATTGCAGAGAAACTGACCTCTTCACCTGAAACTGACCTCGCAAAACCAATTTCCCTTAAGTTTGATTCTTGTCTAAAATTGCCAATCAATGTTCAGGATATCGTTAACTTTTAGTTTCCTTGCACATATCTTATCCTAATCAGCATCTGAATTGTTTCTTTCCTTACGACTTTTCATTACATGGGTAGTGCTTTCAATTATGGGTTTGTCCGGCTTGTGGAAATTGAATTTGGGACATTCCTAATAATTAACTTGTGTGTTGGTACAATGTAAACTGAGTTTTTTGTAATGTGATAATGTGTGAGAAAATGTATTTCATTCGTCAGTATTTGTCGCAGTGGGTGTGCATTTATAATGGGTGAAATATGTATAAAAAGTGATGTCTTGCTCTACGAATTTGAGCAGTTTCCTGAGTTGTACACCGTGTTGTATTGCTGGGATTACTGTTACTAGCTGCAGCTAATAAATTTGATCTCTGACGCCACCTAGAAGTATTCCGTGTCTCTGTATGCCAAGACAGGTGAATCCGAAGACTTTTGGCGTGCCCCTGGCGCCGCTGGGTTCTGAAAAACCTGGTTCTTCACCACCTACTTTCTTCCCATGCTTTTTTGGCAATACGCTGTTTATGCCTTTAGTTTGCTCGAGCCACCTTAACTTTACTAGAATCTTTAGTTTTTAGTGCTTGGCCCAGCTCCCCCCTGGCTTGCCGGCAGGAGCCATTATACTAACTCTCCACTTTTCGAGTATGGCCTCTATTACCTTGACTAGGTTTACAGAAGTATGTTTTAAGTTTGATGAAAAAGTTATCATGAGCTTCCATAAAAGGTTTATACAAGGACTCATGCACTATATCCACCTCCATAGTTGCTAGCACACCTTCCAAACCTAACTCAATATCAATCATAATATTCTGATGCTCTGCAACTTGACACCACTTAAGGTGGTGCTCATCATTTGTTATTACTAAATCAGGCGGTATAGATCCCCTGGTCGTTTCGTCCACTTTATCTAGGCCCAGGTTGAACAGCGCGGTCAGGGGGTTGTGATCGCTCTCCATGCGGGCTATCACCTCCATATCGAGAAGAGTATACCACAGCTTAAGGGGGACAAGTAAGTAATCTATGTTACTTGCCCTCACACCATTATCGAAAGTTTTCTTACCCATCCTGTCCGACAATGTTCGGCCATTAGCAGCCCTCAACTTATTCCCCATGCAGAGACCCTTCATCTGAATTGCGGCCTCTGTCCATTTTCTTATAGGTTTAATATCCAGTTGGGGGACTCCCCACCTACAATCCTCATCCTCAGTTAGGTGCATGTCATCGAGACCAATTGGTTCGAAAGTGGTATTAAAATCTCCTGCAATTAGTGGCAGTACATTAGCAGGGGTGGCCTGAATTGATGCTTCCAAAGCTGTTACAACATCGGATTTCTTCCCCCTGGTAGGCCCCTGGCATAGACATTAAAAATATCAATTTTTAAACTCGATTGAAAGCTGAGTCTCACAGCAAGAATGTCACTATTTGTCACAGTTGGGTATAACACTTAAAGCTCTGCCTAACCCATATCACTAGTCCACCCATAGGGCGGCCCGGTTGTCCTTTAACTGCAGGGACAAAAAAATTCAAATAGCCCACGTTAAACACAGGTTCAACCGCCCAAGTCTCCTGAAAAAGACAGATATCAAATTTGTCGATAAATTCCATCCAAACAGGAGAATTAAGTTTGGGCCACACACCCGCCACATTCCAGGAAATAAAGGATGTCTGGCATAATGAACCATCAGATCTAAGAACAAGTTCTCCCGACACTGGAAATACACTAGGGGCATGATATGCAAAATTCTGCTTTGCCAATGGTAGCTCCATTCTAGCCACCTCTACAGAGCCAACACATGTAATGTTTTGCCTACAACCACCATTCCCTTCCAGCCTGCTTCCCTGGGCGGTTACTTGCCCTGCCCTCCTTTCTACATCCTCCCCATTTCCTGAGGCTATGTTATTTAAGATGGGACTTTCAGACACGTACCGTCAGTCGCAGTCCCCCAGCCCTGACAAAGCCTCAAATCTATTGAACAGCCTGATGTTCCCCAGGGGGCAAGTATTAAGTGCCTCTCCCAGTGGAAAAATATCCCTCTGTATGGAATGGGGGCGGGCATAAAAGTAGGATAAGGGGAATGCTTGTATCCCGGGGGACCAGTCATTTTGAGGCCAATTACAGATGTGATTAACACACCTCCAGTCTCTAAAATTAATGATAACACAGTCCCCCACCATCGACTTACAACTCCTACCTAACCAATTCACTCTCCTGGTAAACAAAATTTCTGCACGTATATTAATCGGCAGTGGTCGATGCTCATTAAGCCAGAAGGTGCACTTATTTTTAAGGTCTACATATGACTCCCGCTTCTCCTGAGTTAATGAGGGAACCCCCACCAGGACTACCACATAGGGGGCTGACTCAGGAGGTAGATCAATATTGGGTAAGGTAGCTGGTAAACATCGTTTAGAACGCGGTGTTTACACCGCAGTACCTTTTTAACGCTGCCATACCAACGCAAGTCGTTACTACGACTTGCGCTGGATGGCGCTGTTTGGCAAGGAATGTTGTAATTTTATATTCCAACACCTTCCCTACTGTTACGTGGACTGGTGTTGGAATATAAAATTATAAGATTCCAAAATCCGCGCCCTCCAACGCAAGTCATTGTAATGACTTGCGTTGTAATGCCCGCGTTGTCAAGTACCGCCATCTTTTAGATCGCGTTGTACTGACATACATCCAAGGTAGCTACACTATGTACAATAGATGTCATAGACAATTTTTGCTGTGTGGCTACAGGTCTGCTCCCATCTGCCTGTTGCGTCCTATTGCTCAGAGCTATGTTCCCGGCCCCTGTCAAAGTAGAAGACGGGGGTACAACAGTGGACACCATGGTGGCTGTCTGAGTAGAGCTAACACCCCCCGTTACAGCTCCAACAGTACTAGATTTGGTTGAACTTTGGGCTATAGTTGTTTTCTGCACACAGATTGGAGCACTAGTCCGGGTTCCCACCTGCTTCTGGACTGATGTAAGCGAGAGTTTGAGGCACACCAGTCTGTTTTCAATAGAGTCCAACCGATCATATATTGGATGACATATCTTCTTAAAGGTGCCCTCCAGTCTTTTCCAGAACATTGGACCCAAATCAAATTGTGCTTCGTCCCCCACAGTTGCTCGGTGACTACTATGCCCCTCTTTATCAAGTAATACAGGCCGAGTCGGGCTAGTGAATGACGTAATAACAGGATCCTCAGTGGATGCAGCATTTTTGGAGATTATTGCTTTCCTTCCCCCTGCTTGCATTTGTGTCCCGGGACGTTTTCTTTTTGCTAGCACCCCCACCTCCTGCTGTACAAATCCCGATTTTGCATGGCAGGCTGAATGAGTTTTAATATTAGGGGAGGGGACTCTCCTTACAGCGCTGTGAGAGCCCACACCCCTAGGAAACTTCGCACTTGTTTCGAGGATGATCACTGGCTGTGGTGATAAGCTTCTCTCCTCCACCCCCGAAGGAGGAAGCGTACCCTGAGAGTCAGCCTGTTGATGTATTGGCGATCTAGCCTTTGCCAGATTTCCCAGAGAAGATCTCTTGTCAAAAGGAGTGCCCAAGGATAGTCTCTTTTCTGTGAGTCCAATATCCTTGGCCAAAGCTGACGATACCCTGATAAGAAAATTATCTAGGGTGCCTATTAATTAACCTCCAGTGGACTTCCTACCATTTAATCCTGCATTTGGCGAGGTAGCCATGTTTGATGTGGTGGGTTGCTATGTTGCACTCTTAGCTTACAGGCTGTAACACACCAAGACGTTCCCAAAAAATCACTGACCTTGAATGGCTGAGGCAGAAGTTAGGGGGGTGGCCTGTCCCGTCCTTGTCCGGTCTTGAACGGGCTTTAACGGGCCCGCCCTTGGCCCGGGCTTCGCCCGGCTCGTCCCGCGCATGTCCCGCGACACGGGGAGCTGGTCTGGTTAAATGCGCCTCCTGGCGCGGTATTGCGGCGTTAGTTATGCCGCGCCGCTGGGGCTGCTGGGAAGTGTAGTCCCAGCACGGCGGCTTCTATGGCGTTTTTACGGTGGCAGTGGCGTCCAAAAGTGTCCCTGCTCCTTCCTTGCTGCCTAATTTGACTCTTGGCAGTGGCGGCAAACTCCAGAAACTCCCCCGTTCCACCGAGGGCTGGTCCGGTTAAATGCGCCTCCTGGCGCGGTGTTGCTGCGTCAGTTACGCCGTGCCGCTGGGGCTGCTGGGAAGTGTAGTCCCAGCGCGGCTGCGGCGGCTTCTATGGCGTTTTTACGGCGGCAGTGGCTTCCAAAAGTGTCCTGGCTGCTTCCCTGCTGCCTAATTTGACTCTTAGCAGTGGCGGCAAACTCCAGAAACTCCCCCGCTCCACCGAGGGCTGGTCCGGTTAAATGCGCCTCCTGGCGCGGTGTTGCGGCGTCAGTTACGCCGCGCCGCTGGGGCTGCTGGGAAGTGTAGTCCCAGCGCGGCTGCGGCGGCTTCTATGGCGTTTTTACGGCGGCAGTGGCGTCCAAAAGTGTCCCCGCTCCTTCCTTGCTGCCTAATTTGACTCTTGGCAGTGGTGGCAAACTCCAGAAACTCCCCTCACAGTCCAGTGTCAGTCAGGTGCAGTCACCAACTAATAAGTAACACTCAGTCAAAAACCTTCTCAAAAATGAGGGTTGGAAAAATATGTGTGCTGCTTGCAAAATCAATAACAGGACACCCTTGCGATAGTTACAGTGTTCCCATCAGGGTTCCAACCTGTACCGCCCTTCATCATTTGGGAAGGCCACCATAAGTACACAGGGAGACCCCATATACGATCAGGCACAGCATGGTGGAAACCAATGCCCAATGAAGTTATGACAGGTCGGTGGCAGGATGTAACCAATAAGCAGTGCTAAATAATGAAAATAAGAATTTTTCAAAAAAGTGGTGATGTTAAAAAGGGGTAGGAGAAGGAAAATAGATTTATTAGCAACCTTCAACTCCCACTCTCTAAAAACAGTGCAAAAAGGTAGTGTGAGCAAATTACTACCTCGACGGTTTATAAAGTCACGGTCGACATGTTTCTGCAGCTTTTACCTGTGCCCCGGGGTCACCTGCTGCTTCTTCAGGACCTATCCTGCTACTGCTTAATTAGTGCAAAATAAGGAAACTTAAATAAAATAAATTTCACCTTAGATTCTCCTCAGATTTTCCTGTTGGGGGAACCAGTGGATTTCGCAATACAGCACACACACATAGAAAAGAAGAAAAAGAGAACAAGCCTATTAGCAGAAAGCTCTCTGGGCGAGACTCAGATACCAAGCAAGGTCTCGCAATTAATGGTCTATAATCCATTACCTTCCACACTTATTTTGAGATAACAGCAATTCCCAAAAGAGCCAGATTGCCACTTAGGTACAGAAACACTCACCCCATGTTATGGAGAATGCTGCCCCACCTCACCCGGCATTAGCTCAGGTACTGCGGAGCCCCGCTCTGTATGAATCACAAACACATGTAAAACCAGAATTAATTAAGGGAAGTACTATAAGGTCAAGGCAGGCCACTCGATATAGCGTGGCTTACAGAGGCGCCTGTTCTATCTGTTGACTCACCTCTCCGTCGGTACTCCAGACGTCCAACTGGGCTGTCTGTGGGAGGTACCGACGGTAGGCGTCGTGTTGCTTAAATAGGCTATTGATCTTATGGGTGTACCGGCACATACCGTGAAACACGGACGCGCTGCCCCGGTCCTTGCTGCTCGCGTCAGTCTGTCCTCTTCCGGGTATGCCAGAGGAGTGTACTGATTGGCTAGCGCGGTGCGTGACGCGGACGCGTCACGCGAGGAAATGTGGGCTTTGTAGTTTAAAACCCTCGTGTGTACTCTATATACAATTATCTATGGTATCGGGACTAAGAGGTCTCCCAGACTCCTCAGATTTTTAACATACACACTTAGCGCTGGCGCGCAAATTATCGTGGCGCCCTCGTACTTGTGTTAAAAAATTTTTTGCCCAGACTTTTTTCAATTTAAACAAAGTTTGAAACAGCCTGGCGGCAAATCCTACGTGACAAGGAGGGGGGGGCACCAAACCAAGGCCCCTTGTGTCTTAATAGTAAGGTCAATGGCCATATCATATTTAGGCTAATGGCGCATTTGGGTGAGACATAAACAGATCTCGCCTCAAAAGGCCATTATAAACGCGCTACTCCTGCGCTGTATCCATTGTACTGGAAAACAAAAGTCCTGAGCTTCCATGCAACCAGGCAGCGAAGATGTTCTGTCACTGACAGCCCACATGCCACACACATCATTGAAACATCAGGTACTGATACTCACGGGAAGTAACAGATATACCTCTCTCCGGGCATATCATTCATTGGTGAAAAAGCACTAATTATCTTGTGCCTCTAACTCTTGAGTGACATCCAAGGAATGTCTTCATTCAATCCTCGCTTGTCTGTGCCCAACTTATGTACCCATCGCTGTTCACGCTGGAATAGAAAGCTCTTAGTGTCAGTGATATGGGCTGGTATTAGGGGCTGCTCTATCACAGTCCAATGCAACTCAGACGACATATGCTTGGCTGTTAAAAAGTGGTTCGTCAATCTGGTCGACTGTCTTGAGCACCGAATAGAGCTTTTGTGCTCACAGATGCGTGTCTTGATTTTGCGAGTAGTCATACCCACATACCTCTTATTACATGGGCAGCTAATTAGGTACACTAAATTGGAGCTGTTACAATTTGTGAACCTACGCTGTTCCCATGGTCTCCCAGTCCCTATATCAATAGTTTGGGATTTCGTTGTGTTCGGACAGGCCGCGCAGTTCCCACAGGGATGGTGTCCTGTGGCCGCAGGCATGTCCCATAATGTACCTAATGCCCGTGGTATGTCCCCTTTGGGACGCGTGTGAACCAATCTGTCCTTTAAGCTCTGCCCTCTCTTAAAGGCAAACAATGGGGCTGGAATAGTGTCACCTCCAGTGTTCAGAATGCCCCAACGTTTCTTTATTATTTTCTGTATGGCATTTTATTGCGGAGTGAAGGTGCTCACACAGGTCATTCGATTTTGAATGGGTTTGGGTGGCAATATCTCCAATAGCCCCTCACGGTTGTTATTGGAGGCTCTCTTTTTTGATTTCCGAATCAGGCCTTTGGGATAATGTTTTTGTGCAAGATCTTCTGTAAGGCAATCGGCATGATGTTCAAACCGGTCTTTCTTCGAGCAATTGCGTTGTATGCGCAAAAATTGCCCATAAGGTAAATTATCTCGAAGAGATTTAGGATGACAGCTGTTATAGTCTAGCAAAGAATTACGCGACATCGGTTTGCGGTACAGCTCTGAGGCCAAACCTGTAGTCGTGGGTGTAATCAGTAGATCGAGAAACGCTAGATGAACTCTACTCTGCTCCATTGTGAAGCGTAGAAAGCGATTTCTCTTATTCAACCACTCATGGAACCTGGTTAGTTCTTCTTCACTCCCTCTCCAGATCACCAAAATATCATCAATATACCGCTTCCACAGACGCAACTGGTCTGTGAAAGGGTTATTGTCCGAGAAGATGTGCTCTGTTTCAAAGTTATGCACATACAGATTTGCTAGCGACGGCGCAAAAATGCTGCCCATGCTCGTTCCACTGACTTGGAGATATAGTGAGTCTTCAAATTGAAAAAAATTCTCCGTCATGGCTATATTAGCCAGAGTCATTATAAGATTGACGGGAGTGATGGAATCTAGATCTCTCTCTAAGAGGAGCATTTCCACTACCTCTAATGTCTCTTTCTGTGGAATGGAGGTATACAAACTCTCCACGTCGAATGATACTAAGATATCAGTGTTGCGATCAAACTCAACGTCTCTCAATAGTCTCAAGACATCCTTCGTGTCTTTGAGATACGTGGGCATTGCACTTACCATTGGCTTTAGAAACACGTCGACGAAAGTCGACAGGGGCTCCAAAAGGGAGCCGATCCCCGAAATGATGGGGCGACCAGGTGGTGGTCGCTGGGGTTTGTGGATTTTGGGTAAGTGATAAAAGTAGGGAGTTCTTGGGTTAGCAGTGCAAAGGAACTGTCCTTCTTTAGCTGTTATCCAGCCCTCGCTGAGTGCTTCCTCCACTATCTGTGCTATTTGCTTTGTTAATCTAGCAGTAGGATCTATGGTCAGCTTTTGATACGCACTGGTGTTTTCTAGTTGGCGAAGGCATTCTTGTCTGTAAGTGTCAGAGTCTAGTAACACCGTCGCCCCGGCGGGGCGACGGTGTTACTAGACTCTGACACTTACAGACAAGAATGCCTTCGCCAACTAGAAAACACCAGTGCGTATCAAAAGCTGACCATAGATCCTACTGCTAGATTAACAAAGCAAATAGCACAGATAGTGGAGGAAGCACTCAGCGAGGGCTGGATAACAGCTAAAGAAGGACAGTTCCTTTGCACTGCTAACCCAAGAACTCCCTACTTTTATCACTTACCCAAAATCCACAAACCCCAGCGACCACCACCTGGTCGCCCCATCATTTCGGGGATCGGCTCCCTTTTGGAGCCCCTGTCGACTTTCGTCGACGTGTTTCTAAAGCCAATGGTAAGTGCAATGCCCACGTATCTCAAAGACACGAAGGATGTCTTGAGACTATTGAGAGACGTTGAGTTTGATCGCAACACTGATATCTTAGTATCATTCGACGTGGAGAGTTTGTATACCTCCATTCCACAGAAAGAGACATTAGAGGTAGTGGAAATGCTCCTCTTAGAGAGAGATCTAGATTCCATCACTCCCGTCAATCTTATAATGACTCTGGCTAATATAGCCATGACGGAGAATTTTTTTCAATTTGAAGACTCACTATATCTCCAAGTCAGTGGAACGAGCATGGGCAGCATTTTTGCGCCGTCGCTAGCAAATCTGTATGTGCATAACTTTGAAACAGAGCACATCTTCTCGGACAATAACCCTTTCACAGACCAGTTGCGTCTGTGGAAGCGGTATATTGATGATATTTTGGTGATCTGGAGAGGGAGTGAAGAAGAACTAACCAGGTTCCATGAGTGGTTGAATAAGAGAAATCGCTTTCTACGCTTCACAATGGAGCAGAGTAGAGTTCATCTAGCGTTTCTCGATCTACTGATTACACCCACGACTACAGGTTTGGCCTCAGAGCTGTACCGCAAACCGATGTCGCGTAATTCTTTGCTAGACTATAACAGCTGTCATCCTAAATCTCTTCGAGATAATTTACCTTATGGGCAATTTTTGCGCATACAACGCAATTGCTCGAAGAAAGACCGGTTTGAACATCATGCCGATTGCCTTACAGAAGATCTTGCACAAAAACATTATCCCAAAGGCCTGATTCGGAAATCAAAAAAGAGAGCCTCCAATAACAACCGTGAGGGGCTATTGGAGATATTGCCACCCAAACCCATTCAAAATCGAATGACCTGTGTGAGCACCTTCACTCCGCAATAAAATGCCATACAGAAAATAATAAAGAAACGTTGGGGCATTCTGAACACTGGAGGTGACACTATTCCAGCCCCATTGTTTGCCTTTAAGAGAGGGCAGAGCTTAAAGGACAGATTGGTTCACACGCGTCCCAAAGGGGACATACCACGGGCATTAGGTACATTATGGGACATGCCTGCGGCCACAGGACACCATCCCTGTGGGAACTGCGCGGCCTGTCCGAACACAACGAAATCCCAAACTATTGATATAGGGACTGGGAGACCATGGGAACAGCGTAGGTTCACAAATTGTAACAGCTCCAATTTAGTGTACCTAATTAGCTGCCCATGTAATAAGAGGTATGTGGGTATGACTACTCGCAAAATCAAGACACGCATCTGTGAGCACAAAAGCTCTATTCGGTGCTCAAGACAGTCGACCAGATTGATGAACCACTTTTTAACAGCCAAGCATATGTCGTCTGAGTTGCATTGGACTGTGATAGAGCAGCCCCTAATACCAGCCCATATCACTGACACTAAGAGCTTTCTATTCCAGCGTGAACAGCGATGGGTACATAAGTTGGGCACAGACAAGCGAGGATTGAATGAAGACATTCCTTGGATGTCACTCAAGAGTTAGAGGCACAAGATAATTAGTGCTTTTTCACCAATGAATGATATGCCCGGAGAGAGGTATATCTGTTACTTCCCGTGAGTATCAGTACCTGATGTTTCAATGATGTGTGTGGCATGTGGGCTGTCAGTGACAGAACATCTTCGCTGCCTGGTTGCATGGAAGCTCAGGACTTTTGTTTTCCAGTACAATGGATACAGCGCAGGAGTAGCGCGTTTATAATGGCCTTTTGAGGCGAGATCTGTTTATGTCTCACCCAAATGCGCCATTAGCCTAAATATGATATGGCCATTGACCTTACTATTAAGACACAAGGGGCCTTGGTTTGGTGCCCCCCCCTCCTTGTCACGTAGGATTTGCCGCCAGGCTGTTTCAAACTTTGTTTAAATTGAAAAAAGTCTGGGCAAAAAATTTTTTAACACAAGTACGAGGGCGCCACGATAATTTGCGCGCCAGCGCTAAGTGTGTATGTTAAAAATCTGAGGAGTCTGGGAGACCTCTTAGTCCCGATACCATAGATAATTGTATATAGAGTACACACGAGGGTTTTAAACTACAAAGCCCACATTTCCTCGCGTGACGCGTCCGCGTCACGCACCGCGCTAGCCAATCAGTACACTCCTCTGGCATACCCGGAAGAGGACAGACTGACGCGAGCAGCAAGGACCGGGGCAGCGCGTCCGTGTTTCACGGTATGTGCCGGTACACCCATAAGATCAATAGCCTATTTAAGCAACACGACGCCTACCGTCGGTACCTCCCACAGACAGCCCAGTTGGACGTCTGGAGTACCGACGGAGAGGTGAGTCAACAGATAGAACAGGCGCCTCTGTAAGCCACGCTATATCGAGTGGCCTGCCTTGACCTTATAGTACTTCCCTTAATTAATTCTGGTTTTACATGTGTTTGTGATTCATACAGAGCGGGGCTCCGCAGTACCTGAGCTAATGCCGGGTGAGGTGGGGCAGCATTCTCCATAACATGGGGTGAGTGTTTCTGTACCTAAGTGGCAATCTGGCTCTTTTGGGAATTGCTGTTATCTCAAAATAAGTGTGGAAGGTAATGGATTATAGACCATTAATTGCGAGACCTTGCTTGGTATCTGAGTCTCGCCCAGAGAGCTTTCTGCTAATAGGCTTGTTCTCTTTTTCTTCTTTTCTATGTGTGTGTGCTGTATTGCGAAATCCACTGGTTCCCCCAACAGGAAAATCTGAGGAGAATCTAAGGTGAAATTTATTTTATTTAAGTTTCCTTATTTTGCACTAATTAAGCAGTAGCAGGATAGGTCCTTAAGAAGCAGCAGGTGACCCCGGGGCACAGGTAAAAGCTGCAGAAACATGTCGACCGTGACTTTATAAACCGTCGAGGTAGTAATTTGCTCACACTACCTTTTTGCACTGTTTTTAGAGAGTGGGAGTTGAAGGTTGCTAATAAATCTATTTTCCTTCTCCTACCCCTTTTTAACATCACCACTTTTTTGAAAAATTCTTATTTTCATTATTTAGCACTGCTTATTGGTTACATCCTGCCACCGACCTGTCATAACTTCATTGGGCATTGGTTTCCACCATGCTGTGCCTGATCGTATATGGGGTCTCCCTGTGTACTTATGGTGGCCTTCCCAAATGATGAAGGGCGGTACAGGTTGGAACCCTGATGGGAACACTGTAACTATCGCAAGGGTGTCCTGTTATTGATTTTGCAAGCAGCACACATATTTTTCCAACCCTCATTTTTGAGAAGGTTTTTGACTGAGTGTTACTTATTAGTTGGTGTCTAGTACTTACGAGGGACGTAGCACTCTCGGTCATTAAACTTTCCCTCTGACCCTCCCTAGTGAAGTTTGTAGTCAGGTGCAGTCTCCAGGGCCTGGGCCCTGCTGCACCATTTAAACAAGGAAAGGGTTTTTGTACAAATGAACAGCACCTACCAAATTTAGACCACAAATAGAGATTTTTTTTATTAAGTATTTTTATTTGCATTTTCAACCAATACAAAACAACTAGTATGTCACAAATAGTCACCCTCGTGTCCAAGCACCCACCCACCCCCCAAACCACAAGCCACATGACCTTTATTCCATGAACCAGTGAGAAAGCCGCTCCACGTAAGTTTCAGTTCTGGTAATCTCCTCACCCCCCACTTGACCTCTCCCAGGGTCGGAGACACAGGCCCAGTTAAATCTTTCACCACAATAGCTAGACTGATTGTTATTGCCAAAGCTTGTTCTTCTCAGCTCGCTAAGAGAGATGCTGCATTACATGGATCGTTCAGAATGAAATAAAACTGTGGCTGACACAGCAATCCATGTGTTTTACATGATGCCCAAGGGCAGTGTGGCACTAGACAGACTAATGACGATTCTATCGATGGTGCAACCACAAAGCTCCTGAGGGTGGGTCAATCACAAAAGAGCAACCAGTAAGAGCAAGGTGACTAAAACTGGCATGAAACACATCTAATCTGGAGCAAGGGTTCCCTTGGTGGAGTACTGTACAGAGCTGCTGTTTGCAAGAAATCTAGTCTTTGTTGAAGGCTGTCAGTCCTTCCAGTGATTTTTGAAGGTCGCTGGCTGCAACTTTTTTGTGCAGGAATTCCAAACACTGCAGATGGGCTGGTAGGGCTGGGGCCAAGTCAATTCTTCTCTGTGGTCTCTGCTGACTTCTTCTGTCCTTCTTCTTTGTAGGTGGCAGAAATCTGCATTCTGGGTTCAAGGCTGCCCCCTAAATACGGTATTTAGGGGGCGTCTTATAGGCAACTCGATGTAGTATCTAATGGGCTACTGACCATAGAGTGACAAAACCCTTGGTGTGCTCACCCCACATGGGGAATTGGGCACAATCCCTAATCCTGATTGGTGAGTGCCTGCCATCTGCACGATGGCGGGCAATGAAGAGTGGGCTTCACTTAACCTACCCCACCTGAGGGTTGGGGTTGGCAGAGATGGGCACACCTTCTGGGCTGTTCTAATTTTTCCTGCCTGTGTTCTCGCTGAAAAGTGGTTGAGGCAGAAGGGGGGCTGCTCCAGATAGCAGGAGAGGCTGGGGTGGCGTTGCAAAGACAGAAATGCATTTGAAGCTCCCCTGCCACAGATGGCTCTTCCTGACCTCGGGGAGGTGTGAACACATCCTCCCAAGAAAGGATTTGTTTCTGGGCACAGGGAGCGAAGGCCCCCAACCCAAGGGTCCAGAAACTTGTCTTGTGGTGGCAGGCTGGTGTTTACCAGTCAGAGAACCCACCAGAGGCTAAGATGCCCTCTGAGTGAATTGTTTAATAAATCCCACACTGGCATCAGTGTGGGTCTATTATGCTGAAAGGTTTGATACCAAACTTCCCAGAATTCAGTAAAGCAATTATGGAGCTCTAGGACCATCCATAAAGAGTGTTATTAACATCTCTCTCATGAAAGGACAGGTCCCGGCAGACTGGAAAAGAGCGGTAGTAAACCCAATTAGGAAAAAATCGGCTTCCCCATGGACAGACCTCTCAAACCTGCGTCCCATTTCACTTTTGCCTTATATCGGCAAAATAGCGGAGAGGCACGTGAACACCTATCTATCTGGACATCTAGAAGCGACGGAGGGCCTGGACTACTCGCAATCTGGGTTCAGGCCTAACCACAGCACCGAATCAGCCCTCCAAACAGTGACCAATAACATCAAAATGGCACTGGATGAGGGCAATTCTATGATTCTGGTGCTGTTGGATCTCTCCGCCGCCTTTGATACGGTGTCTCACACGGTGCTTCTCGATCGTTTAAAGGGCGTAGGTTTGGAAGGAACGGCTCTGTCATGGATGGAAAGTTTTCTATCCGGACGCTCTCAAGAAGTTTGGCTGGGCTCCCACAAATCCACCTATAGGGAGCTCAACAAGGGAGTGCCACAGGGCTCATGTTTAAGCCCGACACTTTTTAATGTGTATGTGGCCCCCTTGGCCAACTTAGCAAGATCATTTGGGTTTACTCCGGTGTCGTACGCTGACGACACCCAACTTCTCTTTCCTTTTAAAAATCTGACCCCTGCAATAAAAAGATCATTTGCAGATGGAATGAGAGCTATATCAAAATGGATGTCATCAAACTGTCTTCAGTGCAACGTTGAGAAAACAGAGGTCATGCTGTTTGGACAAGCGGCAACACACTGGTCACCTGAATGGTGGCCCTTAGATTAGGTCCTGTTCCCAGCCCGAAGAGTACGGTAAAAAACCTGGGAGTGTTATTAGATCAGACACTCACGTTTAAAGATCATGTAAACCAGGTGGCTGGTACCTGCTTTCGGGCAATTGGGATGCTAAAAAGAGTGTTTCCCTATTTACCAGACAGCCACAGGAAAACACTTGTGCAGGCGCTAGTCATCAGCAGAGTGGATTACTGCAATGGTCTCCTTTTAGGAGCCAACGAAGGACAACTTAATAAGTTACAAGTAGTCCAAAATACGGCGGCAAGGACAGTCCTGAACGTTCCCCCTAGGACTTCTTCCCGCCCCCTGCTGACCAGACTCCACTGGCTACCGGTGAGGAAACGAGTGCAGTTTAAGACACTATGTACTATCCACAAAAGTGTGATAGGGGAAGGCCCAAGATATTTGGCCGAAATTTTTCGGCCACACGTTCCTGGGCGCTCTCTGCGTTCTAGCAGTCAACAGTTACTGCAGATACCTAGAATAAAGAAGTCCAGACAAGGAGGCCGAGCGCTGGCTCATGTGGGACCAGTGCTCTGGAACTCTTTACCTCTTGAGCTGAGATCACTCACTAGTCACCTGACTTTCCGGAAGACCCTAAAAACATACTTATTTACCAGTAACTAATTTCTTCCCTGTATGATGTACTATCCCTTGAATAAGACCATCTGGAGCACTATTCTTACTGGCAAAGCGCGGAGATACCCCTTTGGGGGTTTATTCAGGCGCTATATAAGAATATAAAATAAATAAATAGAGTTCATAATGTCAAAATCCCAGAGCATACACTCTTTATGGCTTTGCTGCACTTACAATGTCTAAGAAATGACTTAGACACTGTAGGGGTACAGTGCTCCTGCAACTGTACCCTCACCAGTGGCATAGTGCACCCAGCTATAGGGGTGAATTACCTACACCATAGGCAGTGGGTTGCACTGCAGGCATGGCACACAGTGCCATGTTGACTTTTCAGTTTTCTCTGCACCACAAAATGCAGCCTGCAATGGCAGTGTGTGTAGGTTAAGGTACAGGGCCTCTAAGGGTGACACAATATGTGCTGCAGCCCCAGAGGCCTTCCCCCGTTACAGTGCCCTTGGTACCCATGGTACCTTTCTACCAGGGACTTACGATTGGCCAGAGGGATGCCAATTGTGGGTACAAATTGGTAAGGAACACAGGCCCTTGGAACCTGATTGGCAGGGACTCAGGGCACATCAATTCAAAGTGCATCAGAAATCTGGCAAAAAGTGTGGGGGGGGGCTACTACATCAGAAACCCACTTTCCTACAAAAACACATCAACTAATGTCCCAACGCCACATGCACACAGTATTACAGTAAAGCCACACAACTGACAAGCTGAATGATGGACATTTCTACAACTGAGAAAAAAGTATTGCAAAGTCCTTCAGGACACATATCATTACACTTAATGCTCTACAGCTTCATAACAGTATCGAGGCTGCCGCTATCCAACATAATCCTTTACTAAACAGTACATTGGTCTGTTCTTCTCTTGATCTAATACAACTGAACTCTAAACTTTATGAAACACAACAAGATACAAAGCTGCAGATCAATTTGACGTCCGTCAATCAGAATACTGGAATTGTAAAGTGTGCCAAGACTCTAAAAGCAATGAGGTACAGTGCAGATAGTAGACTGCCACTAGACAATTGTGCCTAACATAACAGGATGGTCCTTTGTGTTTTCTCGTCAATTTCACACACAAAGTTTGAAGTTGTCTCCTGCTCCAATTCAAGAAGAAAGAGGAATAGGCTAGTCAACATCTCTGTGGTTTAAGACAAAGATGGGCACAGTAGCTTAAAGAAAGATTGCGCAGTGTCATTTTCAGGATTTTGGGGGCTCAGGCAGGAAATATTTTGGGGCCCCTGCTTGGAACAACTTTTTATTTGATTACCTATTTTTTGCTAATTCAAGTCCTACGTTGCCTAACAAGAGTAAATTATATTGTAAACATTAATATACAAAAATACACAAAAGTGATTCAGAGAGAAGGTTAATTTTCCTACGGTGCCCATTGAACGGTGGGGGCCCGGCGCAGATGCCCGCTTTCTCATGCCTTAAAACGTCCCCGGAGCTGAGGGCCCTACAATGAAAGCAGGGCTAAACGTTTTTATGGTTAGCAGTAGTAATTAATGCAATAATGAAAACGTTTAATAGTTAAGGAACTCAAACACATTCTAACCCAAATGTATTTAATGTAGTTTTAGTCAAGAGTCCAGAACCTAGAACAGAAATCAGAGTCCCACAGAGCGAAGGTCGCGCACAGATTATACTTTTATATAGCGCAAATCTGTGTCTGAACTGCCTTTAGGCACCTTGGCTGTCGAGCGGAGGAAGGTGAGAGCTGCAGGGCACTGACGGCGGGAGCCATCTGTGGCACCGTCTGTAAATCCCTGCAGGATCTAGCGTGGCTGTAAAACACCTTCAGCACTTGGACAGCTCCCTGCGGGCTGAGTCGGCAGCTGGAATAGATGACTGCATGTGTAATCCTCTACCAGCACCTGGTCAGCTCCTGGAGGGCTGAAGTAATTCATTCTATGAGCAGCTATGCAGCCCCTGGGAGGCTGACGCAGAGGCTGCCTATCAAATCCAGGGCAGCGCATACCAAGCTGATACTTGATTCGCCTATCAGTACCTGGACAGCTCCTGCGAGGCTGTGATTGTTGTGTCAGCATCCAGGCAGATCCTGCCTGCGAAGGCTTCTTTTCTATTAGCATCAGACAGCTCCAGCAGGAACCAGGCGCTGGGCCCAGGCGCTCCCACTTTCAGCACCTGGACAGCACCTGTAGGGCTGCCGCTGTCATTGACTATCACGGCTTGAACAGCTCTTGCATGGCGGCGGCAGAGACTATCTGTACTTGAACAGCTCCTTCAAGTCGAAGGTCATGATCCCCCTATCAGCAGCTGGACAGCTCCAGCTCCAAGTGGGTGAGGAAGTGCTTTCCCTATCAGAGCTTAGACACCACCTACAGGACCCGGGATGCAATGCAGTATCAGCGCTAGGATGGGTCCTTGGGTGGTGTAGTGACCCCACTAGTGGAGTTTGTGCAGCTCCTGCAAGGCTGAACCCGTGACTGCCCCATTAGCACCAGGGCAGCTCTAGCAAGGCTTGGGGCAGCCATTGCACTGTCAGGCGTGGACAGCTCCGCAAGGGTTGATGCTGTCATTGCACTGACAGGGCTTAGGCAGCTCCACAAGGGTTAAGGCTGTCATTGCACTGACAGGGCTTGGGCAGCTCCACAAGGGTTGAGGCTTTGATTGCACTATAATGGCTAGGAGAACTATCTGCTCAATCTCTGCCTTCCCCCGCGCTGCACGTGCACTGCTATCATCATGTTTCCGGCTCTCGCCAGCTTTTAACATTCACTACTGTCATCACTGCCCAGCCTTCCTGAGCTATCACTCTCAGCCTTCCCTTTCCCATGCACTGGTGTCAGCACCACATTAGCCGCTGCAGCCCTGCATTTGCATACCAGGCTGGGGTTGCAAAGTGCTTTGGCCTTCCTTAATACATCCTTTTATTACCATTATGGATGACTCCTTCAGGGCCTATGTGGTTTTGTGTAACACTCTATATATATATGTGTGTGTGTAACTCCTGCAGTATCATGTTATCCCTGCACTATCCAGTGAACAAAGGTGCGCTAGCAGTGTGCTTGTGTATCGGTGACTGGTTGTAGAGAGCAGGGCTTGTATCTGTTTGTTTAATCAATGAGCGTGTGATCATACCATTAACAGTTTGTGGAAGGGGGTGTATGTTTCATTTACTAGTGTTAGTGTGGGAACACGTGAATCCTCTCATTTGAATATGTCATTGTTTAACAGGTAGAGTGGGCGCATTTAGGAGATCCCATCATTGCATCTTGTGTTAAATGATTTTGATTTTAAAAATCGAATATTTTGTGTGAAAATGAAAGAAAACCTATTTTCTAATGCTATCAATCCTAAATTAAATTGAGGGTTCAAAAACGATTGGAATCATATCAGCCGTAATAAGAACAGATTGATTTATTGTAAACTATCACTCCTGATTTCGATAATCTACGACTTTTGTGTTAGGGATTTTCGGTGTGTGTGAGGATGTGTTTGCACACAAGGGTGTATGTGTGCGCGAGAGCATGATTTTACTAGTATGCTAATGACCCCTTCATTGGCAGTGTGTGTGATGTCTTAGCAATACTAGAATGTTAGCAGCACCATTATTGTGTTGTGTGTCATTATGTGTGTATTTGACGAGAGTGAGAAATAAAAGGGAGTGAGAGGTGGATGAGGAGAGAGATAGAGAGTGAGAGAAAGAGAAAGAGACAGAGATAGAAAGGCTCCTTTGGTGTCACATTTGTACACCCATTATCAGTTCTCTCTTCAATGTGATGCAGCTAGGTACAATAAGTACAGGAGATAGAATGCATCAGTAAACCTTTGATTCATTTGTATTGGTGAATGACGGAGAAGATCGACCGGAGATACACTGTATCAAATCACTTTGTTTAATGGCATCTTGGTGAATGACGGAGAAGATTCACCGTATCAAATTCACTTTGTTTAATAGAATCTTGGCGGAGAGCAGTAAAAAGATCTACAGAAGATACTATGTATCAAATCACTTTGTTTAATGGCATCTTGGTGAATGACGGAGAAGATACACCGTATCAAATTCACTTTGTTTAATCGAATCTTGGTAGAGGACAGTGAAAAGATCTACAGAAGATACTATGTATCAGATCACTTTGTTTAAAGCCATCTTGGTGAATGACGGAGAAGATCAACAGGAGATACACTGAATCAAAAGCACTTTATTTAATGACATCATGGCGGAGAGCAGTGAAAAGATCCACAGAAGATACTATGTATCACATCACTTTTTTTAATGGCATCTTGGAATTACACAGAAGATTAACAAAAGCACTGTGTTGAATGACATCATGGCGGTGGGCAGTGAAAATATTTACAGAAGATACTCTGTGTTAAATCACTTTTTTTAATGGCATCTTGGTGAATGACGGAGAAGATACACTGTATCAAATTCACTTTGATTAATGACTTCTTGGCGGAGGGCAGTGAAAATATTTACAGAAGATACTCTGTGTTAAATCACTTTTTTTAAATGGCATCTTGGTGAATGACAGAGAAGATCAACAGGAGATACAGGGGTCGATTCCGATCCGGTAAAAAGCGCTCCGATTAGCTGTACGAGCCTTTTTGCCGTACAAATCGTACACCTACAACGTCCCCGTACGAACTAGCAAGTACAATTCTAACCCAAAGCGCCACTCCGTACGACTTGTACCAAACACCGTACAAATACAAAGTACATACGGATTCACTCCGGCCGACGCTGTACGCCACGTCCGTACGTATATTGGCAGCCATTTCCTGACCAGGAAGACGGTGAATACAAACCACCGCAACAACGGAAGTATACCTGTACGGTGCGCCACACGCCAGCGCATATCACCATTCCAATAGGGATACGCGCCGCACACACGTCATTAATCTCGGGGTACGGTGCGTCACACGCTAGCGCATATCACCATTGCAATAGTGATACGCGCCGCACACACGTCATTAATCTCGGGGTACAGTGCGTCACACGCTAGCGCATATCACCATTGCAATAGTCATACGCGCCGCACACACGTCAGAAAGCTCGGGGTATAGTGCGTCACATCTGAGTGGTGGTTGGAAAAGTACCCCAGCAGGGCCAAGCAGTGCCCAACAGTAGAGGGGGTGGGTGCAGAGAACCCCCAGCAGTGCCCAACAGTGCCCAACAGTAGAGGGGGTGGGTGCAGAGGACCCCCAGCAGTGCCCAACAGTAGAGGGGGTGGGTGCAGAGGACACTCAGCAGTGCCCAACAGTAGAGGGGGTGGGTGCAGAGGACCCCCAGCAGTGCCCAATAGTAGAGGGGGTGGGTGCAGAGGACCCCCAGCAGTGCCCAACAGTAGAGGGGGTGGGTGCAGAGGACCCCCAGCAGTGCCCAGCAGTGCCCAACAGTAGAGGGGGTGGGTGCAGAGGACCCCCAGCAGTGCCCAACAGTAGAGGGGGTGGGTGCAGAGGACCCCCAGCAGTGCCCAACAGTAGAGAGGGTGGGTGCAGAGGACCCCCAGCAGTGCCCAACAGTAGAGGGGGTGGGTGCAGAGGACCCCCAGCAGTTACCAACAGTAGAGGGGGTGGGTGCAGAGGACCCCCAGCAGTGCCCAACAGTAGAGGGGTGGGTGCAGAGGACCCCCAGCAGTGCCCAGCAGTGCCCAACAGTAGAGGGGGTAGGTGCAGAGGACCCCCAGCAGTGCCCAACAGTAGAGGGGGTGGGTGCGGCGGACTCCCAGCTGTGCCCAACAGTAGAGGGGGTGGGTGCAGAGGACCCCCAGCAGTGCCCAACAGTAGAGGGGGTGGGTGCAGAGGACCCCTAGCAGTGCCCAACAGTGCCCAACAGTGCCCAACAGTAGAGGGGGTGGGTGCAGAGGACCCCCAGCAGTGCCCAGCAGTGCCCAACAGTAGAGGGGGTGGGTGCAGAGGACCCCCAGCAGTGCCCAACAGTGCCCAACAGTAGAGGGGGTGGGTGCAGAGTACCCCCAGCAGTGCCCAACAGTAGATGGGGTGGATGCAGAGGACCTCCAGTAGTGCCCAACAGTAGAGGGGGTGGGTGCACAGGACCCCCAGCAGTGCCCAGACATAGGGGTGTGCATTCCCAACATCATACAAAAACTACCTGCCTGTATGTGTAGATCCCTAACTTGTGACACTCATGATAGTTGCATATCAACACATCACTCACAGCAGTGACCTACTCCACAGAGAATGGTCTCCTGTCACACACTGAGTGACACACCACATGTGGTTGTTTTGGAACATCCCACAGCCAGATCCACCCATGTAGTTTGCTTGCACCCCCCCCCCCCCCTCCAGCATGACTCAATAGTGTGTAGTCATGCAACACACCACTCAACAAATGAAGCACAAATGGAAATAGGAAGACTCATGTACATCCCGGACATGATGTGACTGTCCATGTGGTGAAACATGTACTCCCGCTTGGAAGGAACAGGGTAGGAAAGCCCTAGATACAAAGCACCCAATTGAGTAGTTGTTAACACATATCTTAAATGTGACTATCAGAATCATGAGGTCAAGGCGGATAACATCGTCATGCATAGTGTGGTAAATTATGATGGACTCCCTGAAGGCATTAATACACACCACAAACCCCAGGACAGTGAGTAGCATGGATGGCAATGACCAATTGTCAGATAGCATTTGTGAGCAGGCATAGCCATTGCGCAAGTGAATGCACTAATCAATGGGGAACTATACTGAAGTCACCACAACAATTGGGCAACTGTCTGCAGTTAATATCTCATGTGTCACAGAGGAAGGGACAGTGTTTTGGACAATGTCTGTATGCAAAGTGCACACACACAAATCTAGATAATTATCAGAAACTTTGGGATAGCACAGAGATACCATGGTCCACCTCATTCCCATCTGAACAATAGACATCTATCACAATACCAAAACATTAACATCACACAAACTTGTAGGCAAACAGCACCTAAAGAAATTCCCTGAAATGCAATAGTTCAGACAGAAAAATAAAATGCTTTATTCAGCGCCAATCTGTAGAAAACAAATTAAATGAGGCCAGGAACACTGAAAGCCAATGGCCAGTCCAAAACCAAGTCCATTACAGTGGTGACTTTGTGGAGGCTGTCACCCCAAAACTTGCCTGCACATGTTGGACTTAAAGGTCCGTGGACCCATGGGGGGCATCCTCTGAGTCTGGCACCGCGGGGACAGGAGAGGGAAGGGAATGTGTAGTGGGCGCATGCGGGCGAGGATTCATCCACAGTGGCAGGATCAGCGCAAAAGGTTGCAACATATTCAGCGCTGCACACTGCTGCCAGTTCAGACAGGCTACCACCTGAACCCGGGGACACAATGGGAGTGGAGGTAGAGGGCTGTGAGTCAGGTGTATGGTGCCTGTGGGTGGGTGGGTGATGTGTGTCCCCTGTCCCTGTGAGTGTGTGTACATCCCCCTGAGATTGGGTGAATGGAGGTCTGCGCTTAGACTTACGTGTGGGTGCGCTGGGTGTCTCTGTTGGGGTGTGTGATCTTGTGCGTCTGCGTGTATGGTGGACAGGGATGGGAGAGGGGGATGTGGATGGGTCAGAAGGAGTGGGGGGGGATTGACGCTGCAGGATGGCAAGTGCTGCCGTCAGTGTTGAGTCCATGGATGCCAAAACTCCGACGTTGATCAGACATGTCAGCTGACATGCCCTCCATGAATGACAACAACTGTGTCATTATTTTTGTTTGGCCATGGAGGACAGTCAGCATTGACTCCTGACCAACTTGAATCAGCCGGAGTAGGTCAACAGACTCAGCACTGAGGGCAGCAGGGGAAACAGGGGCAGGGGCTGCGGTGCAGGGGACAAAGGAGACACGGGGGGTAGAACGGACTCTAGGGCCCCTAACAACTGGGAGGGTAGAGATGGGTCTGGAGGAGGAGGGGACAGACATAGTTGCAGTCGATGCCATTGCTGCATATTCCCCCTCCTCTTGGGAGTCAGAATCCAAGCCGTCTGCATGGTAGGAGTTGTCGTGCTCATGAGGTCCGGCCGCCTGACTCCCCTCACCCTCTGTGCCACTGCCTCCCTCCGACTCCTCGAAGCTGGTGGCACTGTTGCTGGGTCCCTCTGTCCGTTCTGTGTCTGTGTCTCCTCCAGGTTGTGGTGATGATGCTGTTGGCAACGAGAAAAAGAACAATATATCAGTCACCTCTCCACATCATACATATCAGCATGAAAAATTGTGGCGCCATTTCTAATCATGGCATGCATCATGAGTCACATGCCACATAACTCTGCACATATCTAAGTCTCCTAATGCGCAATTGTAAGAGACACAAAGCTCATTGTATCCACAGAGCAAAGTCACAAACCAGGCCACAACTTGGATTACAGTCACAATGATGAGCCATTGCCTGTCAACAGGAGAGGTGTTAAGCAATCATCTCTGGGAGCGAATAACATTTCCTGTAAATCCTACAATGACTACATTCTCCAGCAGCACAGCCTAAGTGCATAGTGACAAGTCCACATCAGATATTACATCCTCAGCACACCACTGACAAGGCTAAACAGTTGGTCCCATCACACCACCCATGCACAACATCCCAAGCACTCCGTCAATGTGAGTAATACTGCCCAAGTAGTAGAAAATATGAATCTGGCTCTCAATAACTGGAAACCTATATAAACTAAGCCAAGGTCACATTGTTTTGCTGCACATCAATATTTGTCCCAAAGAACCTGCTACATTTCTTGTGAATATGCACACACGCTCTGCCCAGTGTGAGTATGCACAAAGCAAAATTAGGATACATGGACAGTGTGCACATGTAGCTACCACATGAGAAATACAAAGCATACCAAGGATGCAGACCCGTGCAGAACTCCTTGTTAAGACCCATGATCAGTGACAAGGTATCATGAAGGGCAACCACAGTGCACAGGTTGTTGAACAGTCAAGGTACCAACAAGTGTCACAGACCCCCCTCCAACATGATGATGTGCTAATCAATCTGCATACCAATACCTTTCTTCCCTAGGAGGACATGCACTAATATGAAATAGACAAAGCATGGGCCAAATGTGGAGGAGGAAAAGGGATGCAAAAGAGCATTAGCTTAAAAAGGGGCATTGAAATGACAATGCATAAAGTGCCTGTCTGACCACAACACCCCAACTGTGGGAATGTCACCAGGCTTCCAAACACTGCAAGTAGCATGTGACACACATGACAGCAAACAGACATGTACCTACCCCCTCCTTGCTGCTGTCCCTCCTGCATCTGCCTATGGAGGTCAGGGAAAACGACGGCCAGGACCCGGAGCAGGTTGGTGGTGAGGTGACGTGTGCTTCCATGCCGGCGTGGAGCATCAAGCTTCGGCTGCACCCGGGCGATACGGCGGGTCCAGCACCGGATGTCCTGCCACCTCTTGCAGATGTTCCGGACCCTACGGTAAGGTCCCCCCTCAGACCTGACATCCCTGACAGCCCTGGCAATGTCCAGCCAGATGTCCCCCTTCTCATGGGCAGATACCTGTCAGTAACAAAAAGTGAAAGTACATCAGTACACCTGCTCCATGTCCCAAAGACACACACTTGCCCCACATTGATGATAACAACAGGGCAGAGGATGCAGACAGGACTAGTATCATTTTTCAGGTGAATGTGGCCTGTGAGCAAACAACAATGCACTACATGCCTGTGCAAGGTAACAGATGCCCTAGGGCTTTAAAACCACTCACTGAGCATGGCTAACTCTGAACAAGGTATGCTTTAGCAGGGTGGTGTACAGCACGTGACATGCAGGCACATATCCCACTACATCTAAGAACTCTAAGCAGACCACACATGCTCAAGTGAATGCACTTAGCACAATGCCGGTAAGCAGCAAACACAATTTAACTACACCTTTCCCTGCATGGTACACATCTTAATGTACACATCAGGCACTCACTCCAAAGTACATTGCATCTCTCTCTCCCTTAAATACACAATGGCTGTAGTCACACTCAGACATTAAGCACTCACCTGATCCCCTGGTTTCCCATACAGCTTGCTGTAGTTGGATAGGAGGGCATCCAGCAGTGCCTGGTTCTCCTCCTCACTGAATACAGGTGCTCTCTCCATGTCCAGCAAAATCAGGGTACAGGGAATGCAGATACAGCAGCAGTGTTGTCCACTCCAATGTTGTGCAGGCAAGTGCCCTCTCACAGCCACATGCAGCCTTAAATCTGTGCTGCTGAGGGGCTGTCATTCTCAGGAAGACAGTGTGATAGGGCACATCACTTTGCATCCTATGTTTCATCCAATCCCATTCCACATAAGGCCCTGACACACATTTGCATGGTTTGAAATTTTAGCTCTAGCTACACAACAAACATTGCAACATTGTATACTTTTGGCCAACTGAATTCTTCAGGACACCTGTAGCACCTTCAAATCTCTGTTTCCTTGACAACCAGCCTGCATTCAGTGCATCCAACTCGTCCCCTAGGTGTTCCCTATGTATTTTCAGGCATCCACACACAAGTACGGTGAGTGAATCGTTGCAAACGCCATGTTTCGATAGTGATACGACCCGTACACACGCACGCACCAGTGGTGTATGCTCCAGACTTGTATCGCGTATGGGCACAATGCATTGATGATACGACCCGTACACCCGCACGCACCAGTGGGCTATGCCCCACACGCGCATGGGCACAATGCATTGGTGATACGACCCGTACACCCTCACGCACCAGTGGGGTATGCTCCACAAGAGTATGGGCACAATACATTGGTGATACGACCCGTACACCCGCACGCACCAGTGGGGTACGCTCCAGACTTGTATCGCGTATGGGCACAATGCATTGGTGATACGACCCGTACACCCGCACGAACCAGTGGGGTACGCTCCACACGCGTATGGGCACAATGCATTGGTGATACGACCCGTACACCCGCACGCACCAGTGATGTACTGTGCGTATCACATGCTCCAGTGAATGCATGTGTACAGTGCGTTCCACATGCTCACGCATGGTACCATTACTATAGTGACAACAGGAAAACACATGGCAGGGATGTGGGTGTGAGTTCATCATGAGGATGTCCATGTATGTATTTGCATGGCAGACCTACATTAGCAGGCCCCCGGTGTGGCACACAGTCATATAGCAGAGGGCATGTGAACTAGTGGCACTGTTGATGTGTGATGGGCTGTGGAGACATGACATTTGTGACGGGCCACTATGTGGTTTACATTACCTTCACACTTGTCACATGAGTAACATAATGGACATGTAGTCATTCACATGAACACTGTGATGGCACAGTCTTCATTATGGACATCTGTCACATGATGCCAGGGACAGGGGCACTGTCTCACTGTACCAATTTAGGCTATGCATGACCCTGTGTGACAATGTAATGTGTGTGCCATGTAATAGATTGGACATGCTGTTTGTATTGGGTAAACGTCATCCTCTATAGGCGCATCTATGATGGGTCTGTGTCGTGATAGCAAGTGTCTCACATGTACGCACACCATGCCACAGGGGCATTTCAGCAGCTCATGTGTGTGATGGCATCATAGAGCAGTTGGCCACAGACATACAGATCTGCATTCAGAGGATGTCTGTGGTGTAGTATTGTAAAATGCTAAACTCATGCACAATATCACTGTAATGCGAAATATAGAGCACATGTGACGTGGGTGTGTTCCGTGTAGTCAGCTGTCTGGATGTGTTGACCACCTTCTCATGCAGGTCACGTGACGTGTGTCACTGATGCTATACATTGGTCTGCCAACTCTGACATGCCCAGATTATCTTTTGTGTGCATGTCAAGTACATTTCACAGACAACAGGGGAAGCAGTTATGGGGTAAGAGTGCCAAGTAACTTGCATAACTGTCCATAATGTATAGCCCACGGCAGGTTCATAAGTGATTTCATGTGTGTAATCAGGGTTGATTGTGCTATGTACATTGTAAAATGTTTTGGCTGATAGTTGTACACATTTTTACCCACACATGTTGTGCAGGGCACCCCCTCTGCCAAGGCCGTTGCCTGACTTGGATGCCATGAGGGAACGGGATTGCATACGCCGCTACAGATTTCCACAGGAGTTGACTCAGAATTTGACTGACAGGCTGGAACCACACCTACAACCGCGACACAGGTATCCAACTGCGCTGACACCCAAGGTAAAGGTGATGGCAGCCCTACATTTCTTTGCCACAGGTACATTCCAATTCACCATAGGTGATGTGGGGGGGCTGTCCCAGACCATGTTCAGCCGTGTCCTCCGTGATGTCTTAGCTGCTATGTTGCAGCACATTGATGAATTCATTAAGTTCCCCACTCCACAAGAGTTGAACAATGTCAAGGGTGCATTCTATGCCCTGGGACACATGCCACATATAATTGGGTCCATTGATGGGACACATGTTGGACTGGTGCCACCACAGGCTCGGGAGCAGGCCTTCCGCAACGGGAAACATTACCACTCCATAGATACCCTGGTGGTGTGTCTTGCTAACATGATGATTTCCCATTTTTGTGCACGTTTTCCAGGATCATGCCACGATGCATTCATCATGAGGCGGAGCAGGGTACCACAGATGATGCTGCAGCTGCGCAACCATCGGGCATGTCTTGTTGGTGGGTATACACTGTTACTCATGTATGTCTCAATGTAAATTATCTCTCACACGGCTACTCATTGCACACTCATTAACATGATGTATTGTTGTAGGAGACGCCGGATATCGAACATGCCGTGGCTCATGACTCCACTACGCAACCCAAGACCTGCCGCAGACCAGCGTTACAATAATGCACATGGCCAGACACGGCGTGTGATAGAGCGTACGTTTGGACTCCTGAAGAGCCGGTTCAGGTGTCTCGACAAGACAGGCGGATCACTACCATACTCCCCGCTCAAGGTGTGTGACATCTTCACCGTGTGCTGCATGCTGCACAACATGGCAGTGGAGGGGGAGGTGCCACTCATCCTGGATCCTAATGAAGAGGACCATCCGCCCGTTGAGGACAAAGGCCTTGGCCAGGATGCTAGCGATGAGGAGGAGGACGGTGATATCCAGAGTCAACTCATACGCAACTTCTTCTCATAACAGTGAGTACCTCTATAATAGTGTGCAATCTACCACCATAGAGTAACATGTGTAGCATAATGTGTGTCCAGCAGACTGTACACAATATCACTTTGATGTTTGTGGTGCTGTGTCACACAAGTGAAGATGTCATGCCACACACATGAGCACAATGATTGCAGTTCGAATGTACAAGTGTACTACGTTGTTAGTGTATTGTACGTGATCATGTCTAAATGAATCTATACAGTACGTGACCCCTTGTGTGCCTGTCCTTTCCAGGTTGCCCGGGCTGTTGTCCGTTTGTGTCATCTTGGTCCTCCTGCAATTCCTCATGATAATAGCAACGTCGGGTGAATCAGCGTACCCTGCACAGACATGTCGAAATGTCATTTTGGGTAAGGATTCCAAACAGGCAGTTCATTGTTGTAATTGTTTGTTATTGTGTAGAAACTGTTTGTGCGCATGTTGTAGGCCCATACATAGATGTCACATTGCCATGTATCAAATTGCATGTAGCGCCACTCCCATGACAAGACAGTCACCTTATTTGACAGTCATCTGTAGTTGAGTTTTGAATTTGGTGAATGCATCAATGTGTGTTAACATTGACCCTGACACATTGCGGATGGCACAGGCCATTGTGTGTGACATCACAAACACAGGCACTGTGGAGAATTGCTGCCTCACTGTGTGCAGCAGGATGTGTCCAAATTATCCACTCAACCTTGTGGGCCAGTACAGTTTGATTTCCTGTGAACCATGTTGTGCCGGTGTGGGCCAGTGTATGTCCCACATGTTCTGTCAATTGTCCTGTGAGTCTGTTTGCATGGATGCATTGCCCCATGTCATGTCACTGTCACATCATTACCTCAGTGCCAGTGGACAACACTGCTTCGCTAGCCTTCTCAGTTAGTTGATGTTAACTTTCCTTTCTCATGATGCCAGGTATGTTGCGCTGATTACATCACAACGTTGGCCTGGATCTAATGTTCACAATTACGTGGCAACAGTCCGTTGAGGTAAATGTCTGAAATCTCTTCTGCCATGCAGCATATCCTGGTCACAGTAGGGTTGTATCTTTTAGCATTGTGCCTATGTACTCACAGTTGAGTTTGTTTACACACGCTTGTCCTGTCTAGCATAGTAAGGCACAGTTGCAAGAGGTAATGAGTGGCCCCTATGGGGCTTCATGTTGTTTAGGTTATTTCCTTCCTCATTTGAGGAGCTGCTTACGGCTCTTGCGGGTGATGCCAACTTTCCCTTCTTGACCCTCACTTATTCACAGGGCTGAGTACGTATAGTTGGCTTTGTGTCATTTGCACTGCTATACATCACAATTACTGAGATCGCGAGCATCAATCATACACTATGACGTCGTTCATGACTGCATGGATCTCATTGCATTGTAGCAGCCTAGTGAGCGTCATACATGCTCCATTTTGGTGACAACCCCTACCAACTCTCATGTGTCCATGTTGAAGGATCTGATCTTGGCTCATTGCAAGATCTGTGATCACTAATAAGACACAGTGGCAGTGGTTACACTACACAGGTGTGAGTGGTACAGTGTAGGTGCCAAGATAATCTGAGAATCTGTAACTGAAAGTATGGAATCCTCATGCATGTTTTACTTTTTCCAGATCTCCCTCCCTGCAGTTCCCATCCTCACCTTCCCTCGCCTGATCGCCATAATGTGTCTGTCATTAGTAGTCAGACCAAGGGGATATTGGGAGATGGAAATCTTCCAGCATCACACTACTCTGATGGTTACAGGTACGGACAGTCCCTGGCAGTTGTGTGGAGAGTGTATCACCAGCATTACAGGTAACATCTTTGCATGAGTGTTATAGTCGTCTGAGCAATGCCACTGGCCATGTAAATTGGCTGATGCAGCATGGCCTTGCAACTAAGTTCATACTATTGTGTAGGAACTGTGTTTCACACTGTACATTGTGCCTCATTGCTGTCATCGCCAGTATCTTCCCAGACTGCATGCTTTCAATATGTCATTCTTTACAGTGATTGATCATATGTGGTTATGTGTACACTGACAACAATCATGCTGTTCGTAATGGCTAATGGACCATATTGTGCATGATGTACATGGTTGTGTATGTGTTCTGTTGCTTGATACACACAACGTGTAGGCTTCTGCTGCTGACGCAGTGTGTCGTGTGCCCCGCTTGGCATTATGGTGACTGGTCCTGTGGCCGTGATGTTTATTCAATGTTCACACATTTGCTGGGACTGACCCATGTGTAACCAGCCACTCCAGGCTCACTTACACATGTCAATTGTTTCCTAGCAAGAATCCTTGGGTTGTGTGGCTGTTTGGCATGTTCTATCGCCCCTTCTGCCGTCATGTGTTCACTCCTCCCGGCTGCAGCATCCCCAGCCACAACGCTGCACCGCATGCCCCAATCAAGCCACACACACCTATGAGATACTCATCCATACATCCATACATCCATCATTGGAGCATGCCGCAGCTTGTCTGTGCCACTGTTGCACAACCGCCATGACAAAGGCAGGTCCGTCAGCACCTGCAACATGCACACTGCTAGACACTCAGCTCATTTGATGACACATGTGACCGCATCAGTAGGAAGTTGTTTAGCTAGCAAGTCCCTCCCCTTTTCAATAGTGGTGGTCGATTGTCCTTGGCTCTCATAGGGGTACCAGGTGCACACACACATGAATTCCACCATAATTAACATGAGGGGACATAGTGGTTGATTATTTTCTTACCATATTATTATTAGTTAGTGAATCACTGTTTGTTACCTCTTTGTTCTTTACTCAGACGAAGACAGAATGGCCGATGATGAGAAGTGGGTAAACTGGCAATTGTCTGTCAGGAACCCCCTCGGGTGTTGCTACCGTGAGGCACTCTCTCTTAGCTTTCTTCATTTTTAATTTAGTGAGTGGGATCAGACCTTGGTGTCAATTTGATGTAAACGTAAAACACGACATGACCCTATGGATTAGTGTAAAGGTACACCTCTGAGGCAGTATTTTAGATTGGCCATATAACTCTGCCAATGGTTGTAATGGATTTGTTGAGAGTTGGGTTCGGCCTTTTTGTTGTTGAACAGTGTCTAAATGGGGTGCGGCATTTGCCAATGGTATCCACTTAGACTCCTTTGTATTTAATTACAGATGTGACACAACAGACTCATGCCTCAGACAACCTCCACACAGTGAACAGCTGACAATCATCCACCTGGTAACACGCTACCACGAACACACCCATGACAGGCTCTCAGGCTGTGTGTGCAACTCATACTGACAACTCAACGCAGACACACTTAACAGTGCGTGTACGTACAACCAGGTCATGTGCCTCGTACTGCACACACACTACTTCCAGCAGCACCACATTGTGGTGTATTACCTCATTGACACACCACCACACATCGCTTCAAATGCTGTAACGTGGTAGTGCGCAACCTGAGAACACCACTCATGCCGGGAGATCACAGACGGATTTTCTAAATCCCACAGGGATCACACACCCAATCCAGGATTATGATTGGTCAGACTTAATGGCCTACACCCTCTGAGTCACATCCAACACCATGGACACACTCTGCATTGTCAAACATCTGCACAGCCTGTTTCACACCAGCATCCTGACCAGCATAATTGTAACTATCATCTACAGCTCTCCTACACTACACACAGATTTTGCCTAAGCCATCTACAATCAGTTGATTCATTAGTTTGACGCACTACCTACCCGTGACGGTCTCAATGCGCTGTGGGGTGCTGGTACTGATCTAAAGACACTGGCCTTGAGAATTATTGTGAAGGGCAGCAGGTCCTGGTTCTGTAGTAGACTTGTAGGGAGGGTGTACCAGGTCTTGGAGTCGAGGTAGGAGATTGATCTGTCACTGTCCGTGTTATTCCGGATGTGAGGGACAGTGGCGAAAGCATGGTTGGTAGAGCAGAGGCTGCGGGTGGGTGTGTAGAAGGTGAGTCTGTGGTTGTGGTATGCTGGTCCTGCGTGGTGTAGAAATTTGTGTGCGTGGATGTGGATTTTGAAGCTTATTCTGTTGTTGACAGTGAGCCAGTGCAGGCCTCTGGGGTGTTGTGTGATGTGGCCGGGTTGTGGTAAATGAGGATCAGACGTGCCAATGTGTTCCAGATGCATTGCAGCAGGCTCAGGAGTGTGGTTGTTGTAGCTGCGCAGATGGCGTTCACTTACTCAAGTCAGATGTTGGAGAGGGGCAGGGTGACAGTATTTTGTATATTAGAGCTGATCCATTATAAGATCCTGCGGCCCATTCAGAGGGTGTTGAAGCTGAAAGCAGAGATGGCGTAGTCCTGCTTGGTCATGGGGAGTGAGTAGTCCAGGATGGCCCACAGGTAGTGTGCGTGTTTGGTGGCTTATGGTGCTGTTCCTAGCGATGTTGGCCACCAGGAGTCGTCACAGGCTGAGCTGGTTGGGCCGAGGATGTGTTCCTCAAATTTTGCAGGATTTTGCATCAACCTGCTGTCCTTACTCAATTTTGCTACAGCCGTGATTCCACTGTGGAGGTAGATGTTGCCAGTGTGTGGGTCCTTGGTGAGGGATATGATCAAATGGGTGTAATTGGCATAGTAGATGATATTGAGGCTCGGTTGTTGTGCCACATGGGTGAGTTGTGCCATGTGGATAATTAAGTCAGTTGGGCTGTGGGATGATCCTTGTGTGACGCTGTGGATGGTGTCAGTGGTATTGGAACAGTACTGTGGGAGGCAGATGCTCGAGGCTGTGCTGGTGGGAAAGGATGTGGGCCAGCCAGGGCACTCGCTTTGCTTCCTGCGTCATGGATGTGTACTGTTAGGGTGCCGTGGGCGACCGTGTGGAAGTCTGCTGATAGGTCCTGATGGATGTGGGCGTCTGTTTCTCCTTTGTCCATGAGGATGCAGATGTTGTTGGTGTTGGCTATGAGGGCGGGGTCCGTGCTCTGGTTGATGTAGGATCCAGACTGTGTTGGTTATATGAGGGTTTTGTCTTTGAGGTTGTGGGTCAGCTGTCTGTTGATTATATTCAACATGACTTATTCTGGGAAGGGGAGCAGGGAGATGTGCAGGAATTTCGAGATGTATTTGTGGTCCACCTTAGGTTTATTCAGTAAGGCAGTGAACACACCATTGTCAAAACTCCCTGTGAAGGTTGTTGTCTTGAAGGAGAAGTAGGATATTTTTACGGAGAAGTGGTGAGATTGCTTATCTGGCTTGTTAGGAAAAGTGGATATGCCATGGGTCAGATGGGGATCAAGAGTGAATGTAGTCCTTGCTCATGATGGTGTCTTCAGTGCGGACGTTGTAGCAGCCAATAAGGTGAATTTTGTGGGTGTTTGTCGCAGGGGGGGTGGTCTCGGTTGTGGATGTGGAGCTGGTAGAGTAGAATCTTTTGTGGATGTGGTTGATCTTACCGTGAGCGGAGTTGGCCAGTGAGTCACACAGGTCTTGTGATGGTGGAATGTTGTTGGCACTATATTTGGCTTTAGAGAGTTGATTAGCAATGTTGATGTGCTATTTGCTGGTGTGTGCGTTGGTGTCTAGACGGTCCTTGATGGGTGTCCTGTTGTCGGTCATGAAGTGTTGGTGGTGTATGCGGGGGGTACTCAGGTGTACGTTGTAGCTTTTTGGTGATTGTTTGCAGTGCGTACTCCTCTACAGCTTACAAGAGGTGGACTTGGAGGTCCGGGGATCTTTGATGAACCATGTGGCAATGTGGTTGCTGTGTTAGGTGGCGGAGGACTTGATTGGGATGAAGGTGTCTGCGCAGTCGGTGATCCATTGTTTGAGGAAGATGGCAGCGGTGTGGGGGTTGGTGGTGTAGGCTTGTGGGCCCAGGGTAAGGGTGGCTTTCAGTTAGTCCTTGTTGAGCTTGCACCAGCAGCTGCGTGGCATGGTCTGTGTGCAGGGGGATTGTGTTTGGTTTCCTGAAGGTGAAGTGTAGGCTTCTGTGGTCTCTCCAGTGTTGTGAGGTGTTGTTGTTGGATGAGATGTGTGGAGTTTCTGCAAAGATGGGGTCCTGTGTGTGTCTAGCGTTGTGGGTGTGGGTTGTCACTTGTTGTTGTAATCCAAGGTTGGAGAGGTTGTTCATCAGGGCGGTGGAGTTTACGTCATAGTTGTAATTACGGTGACAGTAAATTTCCCCAAGGAGGATGTAGTCCGTGTAGGCGAGGGCATGCGTGCTGATGAGGTGAGCGATGGAGTTGGTGAATTGTGTTGGGACTCCAGGTGGTCTGTAGATGAGTGTTCCTCAGAGGGTGGTGTTTGTGTGGATCAGTAAATGCATGTTTTAGGCGATGTGGAAGCTGTTGTTGTTGTTGGTAGTGACTCTGGGATTATTAATGTGGATGATGGGAATTCCTCCTACCACTCTGTCGGTGTGGTGTTAGCGGGATTTGTCATTTCCTTCAGGTATGTCTATGGTGATGTCTGTTGGCAAGGTGGTGTTCAGCCTGGTTACTGTCCACAACACCAGCCAGCCCTACTACAGCAACTACCTCTACACAGGAACAAGAACGTGACTTACGGAGTACTTGTGGAAATGCAGGGTGCATGCACACACCTTATCCTCAACATCCCCTGCTGCTGACACATGACCATCCGCCTGAGATACCTACAATGGTCCCACAGTCAAATGCAGGTTCACCTTCATACTCATCAGCCACACTCAGTCGGCACTCCACAGACCCAGGCTAAATAAATTATATGGATGTCTAACATCTAACACCCTATTGCCCACAGTTCCTGTTGGCACCCTCGGCCAGGCCATCAATCTTCACATCCACAGTACAACAGCATGTGGCTGATAGTTCTCATACCTCATTACACAGATCCTGGTGCTCCCTCCGTGGACACCTAGCATATTTGCCATGCTCTTGACACCTCACACACTCTTGTATGACTGTCTGTCATTGCAGTATTTCAAGCAAACCCCATCTTCTGCAGTTAGTAACCATGACGGGAGAGTATTGTTATCCATGTATGTAATTTAGGCTATCTTGTGACCTATGTATTTCCACTGCCGAACTAAAATCCATGTGTGTAGATGGCAATAGTTTGCAGGAGACGGTGGCATTTGAAGACATTTCACCTCACAAATGTATTAGAATCTGAGTACATACAAATACATCAATGCTTTTAGTGCAAGTGAGATTTATTTTTTACTCTTGTGCGTGTAACGTGAGTAGGTGCTGTACAAGAAGGGGGAAATCCAAAGTTCACAGCGGGAGATGTGATGCCTTACAGTATGAGTCTACAGAGTCCAGGCCACAGTGCTTGGCATCATTGGGCACACTGCGACCAGCAAGTCCATGTGGGAGAGTGTGAAAGTCAATAGGGTGATGCTGTTGCACACAAAGGCAAGATGCCAGACCAGGTGACCTGGGAGTTGTTCATGGCTCTATGCCTCTCAACGTCTTGACCGTGGACGACCAACCTTCCTTGGGGGACCCTCACGTGCAGGCCTTGGCGATGCATGGGAATCTCCGTCTGACAATTCCGCCTCCTCATCCCTCCCTGTGCCTGTTGTTGGTCTTTGCCTAGATGTTTCTGGCCTCGTGACACAGCTAGGGTGCTGCATGTTGACAGCGATCAGACGGAGCGATTGGTTAATTTCCCGATGCACCGTCACAAGCTCATCCAGTCTTGCCTCCATCCGTCCCTGGTGTCGTTCTTGACTGGCATAAAGCTGGGCCTGCTGATTTGTCATTTTGTTAAGGGCCTCCACTACCAGGCTGAACTCCCTGGTGTCCCGCCGGTATTCATCCATGATGTCTCGGAGTTTGGACATACCGGGCCCTGCAGCTGGCTGGTCAGGTTCTCGCCTCCGCCTAGGGCCACTCCCACCACCCCTGCCCACACGAGCCGGTCCGACGCTTGTGGGCACATCATGTCGACGGGACCCATGAGTGCTGGCAGTGGAGGTGTCGTCTGCCACCTCATGGGTGCCCGGCGAACGATTATGGGCAGGGCTCCGAGCTGTCTGCTGGGATGTGGCGGTAATGGGTGTGGTGGTTGGCACAGATGTATCTGTTCCAGCTGCTGCAGGGGTTTGGAATCCAGAGGAGCCTGGTTGGTTGGGGTCATCCACAGTGTGTTGAGAGGCTTCAGTTACGGTGGGGTCATTGCCGTGCTGAGCCTGGGACTGGGATCCTTCTCCCCCCTGGTTGGGGGTAGTTTCCACACGTTCCCCTGTGGGTGTGAGAGAGAAACACTGTTAATGCACTATCATGCAACATCCGAATGTAATATACATAGTCGTTATCAATGTTCCCCCTGATTTGTATTTTAGAAATAGTTCACTTGTGTATGTGTATGTTGTGGGCTGAGATTGACATGTGATCAGGGGTGCTTGACTAGTTGGGTACTGTCTTTTGATGAATGTCACAGCCATTGCTGTGGCTTGTGTGGCCAGCACCACACAGTTCAAGATGTGCTCTGTGTGGCCCAATCTGCACAATGCAGTCTGAATAATTATTGCTGGTGCAAGCATGCACAGGGTTTTTATGCTGCATGTTTATGATGGCGACTGATTGGAATGTAGCTAATTTCATCAAGCTACTTTAGAGAGGGTTTGCAGGGCCAAGACAGCCACACACTGCCAACCCCCCAGGAGCAGTACACCCTCTTCAGGCATAGAGCTTTAGGACGTGGCACTTCTCTAAGATGCATTACCTTGTTAATACCCATGTCCATGGTGCTACTTGAGTGCATCCACAGCATCACCAAGCTGTGGCAACAGCACTGTGTGAGAGGCACAATGGACTTGTGATTCTGCACTGTGCTTTATTTGTTTGCATACGTCATCAGATCAGTATTTGAGAGGTTTTGTTACATGACGATTGTGACAGTGGTGCACTCCATTGTCTGTCCCCAGGGGCTCAGTTTCTGTAAGGGGTGTGTGTGACAGGCCATGGTAGTAGTTTGAGTGTGATTGGCAAGTGGGCGTCCCCTGTGGTGTGTCTGTCCCCCCATGAAGCATGCTGCCATTATAGTGGTTGTGAGTTCCTGTGCAAGATATCTTCACTTGTCCTGGTGTTAGTGTTTGCACTGGTCACAGGAGGCCCATGTGCTGCCTACACCAGGGCCCAGTGTCAGCTATCTTGTCAGTACTTTCACACTCCGTGTGCATAGAGCATGGTGCATGGGTGTGTACCTGGCCCATATGGGTTGAGTGCTGCCTCCTACCATACACCTTGCACCCTCTCACCCTCCCCCTTGCAGCCTTCTGCAACTCACCTTGCACCCCACCATACTGTTGGGCACTGCTGGGAGTCATGGCCACCCCCCCATACTGTTGGGCACTGCAGGGACTCATGGCCACCCCCCCCACACCTCCCCCACCCACCCCCATACTGTTGGGCACTGCAGGGACTCATGGCCACAGCCCGCCATACTGTTGGGCACTGCTGGGAGTCATGGCCACACCCCCCCATACTGTTGGGCACTGCTGGGAGTCATGGCCACACCCCCCAATTCTGTTGGGCTCTGCTGGGAGTCATGGCCACACACCCCCACCCCAGCCCCCACCCACCCCCATACTATTGGGCACTGCTGGGAGTCATGGCCACACACCCCCATACTGTTGGGCACTACAGGGACTCATGACCACCCCCCCTACACCCACCCCACCCACCCCCATACTGTTAGGCACTGCAGGGACTCATGGCCACAGCCCCGCCATACTGTTGGGCACTGCTGGGAGTCATGGCGACACACCCCCCATACTGTTGGGCACTGCTGGGAGTCATGGCCACACACCCCCCATACTGTTGGGCTCTGCTGGGAGTCATAGCCACACCCCCCCACATCCCCCACCCACCCCCATACTGTTGGGCACTGCTGGGAGTCATGGCCACACCCCCCCATACTGTTGGGCACTGCAGGGACTCATGGCCACACACCCCCACCCACCCGCATACTGTTGGGCACTGCAGGGACTCATGGCCCCCCCACCCACCCCACCCCCCCATACTGTTGGGCACTGCTGGGAGTCATGGCCACAGCCCTGCCATACTGTTGGGCACTGCTGGGAGTCTTGGCCACACCCCCCATACTGTTGGGCACTGCTGGGAGTCATGGCCACAGCCCCGCCATACTGTTGGGCACTGCTGGGAGTCATGGCCACACCCCCCCATACTGTTGGGCACTGCTGGGAGTCATGGCCACAGCCCCCTACACCCCCACCCACCCCCATACTGTTGGGCACTGCTGGGAGTCATGGCCACCCCCCCCATACTGTTGGGCACTGATGGGAGTCATGGCCACACACCCCCACCCCCACCCCCCCCAGCACTGCTGGGAGTCCACCCATGTTACATGAGTTGTTTGTATACTCACCAGGCTCAATGGCTCCTTCGATTCCGTGAACTCCCACCGGTGGTAGCATGGCCATGACTTTCTCCTCCCAGGGCTGGTATTGTGCAGGTCTGCGGGGAGGTCCACCTCTAGTGTGATGAGCATTGGCGTAGTCCTCATCCATCTTGCGCTTGACCATCCTCCGGTAATCGAACCACCTGTTCTGGCAAACCGCCCTGGTGCGCCTGATGGGTGCAACAGCATTCACCTTCTCGACTATCCTCTCCCACAAGCGTGTTTTTTGAGCTATGCTGGTCTGTCTGACCAATGCACCAAACAGCTGTGGATAGACTCTGATGACTTCATCTGTAAGGATCTCCATCTCCGGGTTAGTGAACTTTGGACCCTTTGGTGTGGCCATGGTGTGGGGTGTATGTGATTGGGGGGGTGATGGTGTGTATGGATGAGGGTTTGTGGGTCTGATTGTGAAGGGGGTGGTGTGTGTGAATGAGATAGGGTATATGTGTGAAGGTGTGTGGCTGCAGTTGTTGGTGTGAGGTCTGTGCCTTAGCAAGAATAGGTATGTTGCAAAGGATGATGGGTTGTATGTGTGGGCCCTTTTATTGGTCCATTTGTGGGTGTGGCTTTTTTTGAATTTTTTGTGGTGTGTCATAAGGGGTGGTTGTGACTTGGGCCCTCAGTTTGTTTGTTTGTATGTGCCAAGGACATTGTTTTCCTATGCTGTGTAGACTGTAGCCTTGTTTATTGGGCTGTGCGCCTCGTATTTGTTAGTGCGTCTGGCAGTTAGGCCCGTTTATCGTGTCCGGGGTACGTGTACGCATGATTGTGGGGTGTGCGCCTCGTATTTGTTAGTGCGTCTGGCAGTTCGGCTCGTTTATCTTGTCCGGGGTACGTGTACGCTTGATTGTGGGGTGTGCGCCTCGTATTTGTTAGTGCATCTGGCAGTTAGGCTCGTTTATCATGTCCGGGTTACGTGTACGCTTGATTGTGGGGTGTGCGCCTCGTATTTGTTAGTGCGTCTGGCAGTTAGGCTCGTTTATCGTGTCTGGGGTACGTGTACGCTTGATTGTGGGGTGTGCGCCTCGTATTTGTTAGTCCATCTGGCAGTTAGGCTCATTTATCGTGGCCGGGGTACGTGTACGCTTAATTGTGGGGTGTGCGCCTCGTATTTGTTAGTGCGTCTGGCAGTTAGGCTCGTTTATCGCGTCTGGGGTATGTGTACGCTTGATTGTGGGGTGTGTGCCTCGTATTTGTTAGTGCGTCTGGCAGTTAGGCTCGTTTATCGTGGCCGGGATACGTGTACGCTTGATTGTGGGGTGTGCGCCTCGTATTTGTTAGTGCGTCTGGCAGTTACGCTCGTTTATCGTGTCCGGGGTACGTGTACGCTTGATTGTGGGGTGTGCGCCTCGTATTTGTTAGTGCGCCTGGCAGTTAGGCTCGTTTATCGTGTCCGGGGTACGTGTACGCTTGATTGTGGGGTGTACGCCTCGTATTTGTTAGTGCGTCTGGCAGTTAGGCTCGTTTATCGTGTCCGGGTCACGTGTACGCTTGATTGTGGGGTGTGCGCCTCGTATTTGTTAGTGCGTATGGCAGTTAGGCTCGTTTATCATGGCCGGGGTACATGTACGCTTGATTGTGGGGTGTGCGCCTCGTATTTGTTAGTGCGTCTGGCAGTTAGGCTCGTTTATCGTGTCCGGGGTACGTGTACACTTGATTGTGGGGTGTGCGCCTCGTATTTGTTAGTGCGTCTGGCAGTTAGGCTCGTTTATCGTGGCCGGGGTACGTGTACGCTTGATTGTGGGGTGTGCGCCTCGTATTTGTTAGTGCGTTTGGCAGTTAGACTCGTTCATTGTGTCCGGGGTACGTGTACGCTTGATTGTGGGGTGTGCGCCTCGTATTTGTTAGTGCGTCTGGCAGTTAGGCTTGTTTATCGTGGCCGGGGTACGTGTACGCTTGATTGTGGGGTGTGCGCCTCGTATTTGTTAGTGCGTCTGGCAGTTAGGCTCGTTTATCGTGGCCGGGGTACGTGTACGCTTGATTGTGGGGTGTGCGCCTCATATTTGTTAGTGCGGCTCACTCATACGCGATGTTTTCCGTACAAATCGTGCTTCATGCGGGACTACGTTTGCCCGTACAAATCGCGTACTTGGTCCATGGTCAGGATCGTACTTGTTAGTTTGTACGGCATGTTTACAAATCGTACGGTTGGAGTTCCGACGACATTTAGTACGGGTTTTCGATTGTGGTTCGTACGGTTCGCTGATATTCGTACGTATTTGCGGACTTCGAATCGTACTACGAAATTCGGATGGGTTTTTTCAATTTGTACGTAAACGGCTACGAATACGAATCGTACCACGGATTTTCATCCCGAATCGGAATCGACCCCACAATGTACCAGTTGGTCAGTGGTTCTTGATAGACAGGAATGTGACGTACAGGAGGCACAATGTATCAACAGGCCCACATTTTATTAGGTAATAGTAAATGACAGTGAAGAGATTTCGAGAATGTACAATGTATCAAAAACTCTTTGCTTAATAACATCTTGGTGAATGAGAGGGAGAAGATCGATTAACATGACATACTATATATCAGTTGGTCTTTAGTCCTTGACAGGAATCAGACGTACAAGAGCCACAATATATCAATATGTCTTCATTTTTTCCGGCCATGGTAAATGACAAGTAGGAGCCTTCAAGGATGCACAATGTATCAAAAGCTCTTTGCTTAATGACATCTTGGTCAATGACAAAGAGATCAACAGGACGTAAAATGTATATAAAAAACTTTGATTAATTACGTCTTGGTGACAAACAGGAGGTTCTTGGTGACAAACAGAAGGTTCTTGGTCACAAACAGGAAGGACAGTGTATTATTTTGTCTGAGGTTAAGGAGGACACAAAGCTGGCCTACAGGTGTCACAATGCATCAATAGCCTGCCTTGTGTAATGTATTTGTGGACAACGGGGAGATACACGAGTGCTTAACTTGTAAAACAAAATAAGTGCCAGGGCCCTCGTCAGGATCCACTTCCACTTGTACCACCCATTGCCGCAGTCAGCGCTGCCAGTTGCAGTAACATCACAACTAATAACCATCACCCTCCTACAAGCGTGACTAGTCTGACTATTCCAGGCCCCCAAATGTAAGAATGGGTTTGGTGGCAGGCATTAGTGATTTTTAATGTATATTGAATTAGTAAACAACTGTTGTTGTGCACATATCCAAATTAGACAAACACCGTCACCATGTGGCAGGCTGTCATAAGTGCTGGTGATGACAATTAAGTGCTGGTGCGGACCACCGAAATCCACAGTTCAAATCAAGCAGTCAAAACAACAGCAGGATGTATATTACTATTTATGACATCTTAGTGTATGTCCGCAAACAGACCTCAGGACGTACAATGCACTAAAAACCCTGTAGTTAATGACGGCACATCAGTGACAAGCAACAGACCTGTAGGAGATTCATTGCATCGATGGCCCTGAAATGTATGACATTTTGAGGGTTGACAGGGAGCAGATGTACAGATAGCACAATGTATAAAAAGCCCTGGAGTTGGTATGTCTTGGTTGTGACAGAGAAAGTAGACTTGCAGGAGAAGCTATGTATCAAAAGCCCTGTGGTGTATGATGCGCGGGTGATGTCCAGGAATAGACCCAAATGTGGCACAGTTTATCAAACGCACTGAGCTCTATGCCTTGGTTATAAATGGGACAGCAATACTGATAGCACAGCATATCCAAATCCATGTGGTTTATGATATTTTGGTGATTAGAGGGACAGACCTACAGGTGGTATAGTACATCAAAAGTCCTGTGATTTCCGCCTTGGTTATGACTGGAACAGCAGTATAGACGCCACAAAATACCAAAATCACAGGGATTTATGATGTTCTGATGATGACGGACACCTGAGTAGGCACCTGGGCAACTGAGTAGGAACCTGGACACCTAACCTACTACTTGCCTGAGGCCACCAGTACCTGCTTGTTCCAGCCCGATTCAGTGGTTTTCCTTCCAGGGGTTTCCCACTCACCTTTCTTCCCGCCAACAGAATCCTTGCCCACCCCAAGACCTACTTAATGCAGCCCATCTGCACCCATCCGCACCTGGACTGTGCCCACCACCACGACCCTTTACACCAAAGATATGCCATTGCCAAGTTCTACACCCTCATTCACAGATGCTGCAACAAACACTGCCACTGCGCCAACCCACGCTCCACGGTAGGAACTTTCACCTACACTCACTGTCACTTCACCTGCCACAACACACACAAAAAACCAACTCACATGCGCCCTTCTCAACACATGTTCACTGTGCAAACACACCTCGAAGATTTGGGACCTCATCTCCACCCTCACACCCGTCATCCTTTTCCTCACTGAGACCTCGCTCAACCCCACTTCTGCACTTGACATCGCCACTGCAATACCAAAAGGATACAAGATCACCCACCGTGACCACATCAACAGAGGGTTCGGCATCATACACAAGGAATCCATTCAATGCACCATCACAAATGACATCACCTCACCTCAGCCATGGAACACCTAAACTTCTGACTCCAAATAGACAGCAAACCACCATCAGGGGCGCCCTCGCTTACCATCCTCCAGGACCGCGTCCAGCATTCTGTAACTTCATTGCCCCCCTCGCCATAGGCTCCAACCACTACATTTTCCTCATTGACCTCAACTTCCATCTCGACGGCCACAATGACATCGACACTACCAACCTCCCCAACAGCATGAACAATACCGGACTCACCTAACTCATCCACGACCCCAAGCACACAGCAGGCCACACGCTAGACACCATCTTCACCTCCAGCAACTGCATCAGGTACAGCCACACCACAGAACTCGCCTGGACAGACCACTCCATCATCCACCTCAACATCACCAGCTCACAGACCTCTGCTCCCATACTGCCCTATGCCCCGCACTGCAGCTCGAGCAAAGTCTCAGGCGATACATGGTTGACTGCCCTCAACACCACCCACCCCATCTCTTATAACAACCTAGACTAGATTGTCAGAAACTTTAACATTTGGATCACTAACTGTGCCAACAGCGTCACAACACCCACAGCAACAACACCCACAAAAGGTTCACCAGGCAGGCTAGCTGGTACACTGAAGGCCTCAGAACTGCAAAACAACACTGTAAACAACTCTAAAGGAGATAGCGCACCAATAAGTACACAACCGACAAGACTGCCTTCAAGACAGCCCTCAACCTCTACCACAGATAGTTGAGAGAATCGAAGAAAAAGGTCTTAGCTCACACATTTAATCAAGCTCCAAGAACAGCAAAGAACTCTTCAACCTCATTAAAGAATTCTCCAACCCCTCAGCAGCAACAAACAACATTACCTCCTCCCAGGAACTCTGCGGCTACCTTGCAAACGTCTTCCATAATAAGGTCGCCAACATCTACAGAAACTTCAAACACCAGCCCAAGTCCACTGACTTCATCAAGCAACACAACAACCCCGCTACCATCACAGACATCTGACTAACCGAATGGAACTAGCTCATCTCATAGGGCACCGCCTCCATCATGAACTCAGTCCACTTAGAGGCCCCAGCCGACCCATGCCCTCACCACATCTTAAACTTAGGCAAAGCCAGAATCAGCCATTTATTCACCACCTTGTTCAACAACTCAATTGCCATGCCACCTTCCCCAAGGCCTGGAAACATGCAAAAGTCAACACCCTACTAAAGAAACCATCAGCAGACCCCAGCGAACTCAAAAACTACTGACCAATCTCCTTGCTCCTTTTCTCAGCCAAAGTATTAGTAAAAGCCATCAACCAACAACCTTCTCACATATGGAATGGAACAACATGCTCAACCTCTACCAATCCGGATTTTGTGGCAATCACATCACTAAGACAACCCTCCTCGCGGCTACCGCGACCTATTCGACCGAGGAGGGACTGTGGCTCTGATCCTCCTAGACCTCTTTGCAGTCTTCAATACGGTCTCCCACCACATACTCATCACAAGGCTGCACAACATAGGCCTCAAAGGAGCCACTCTCAGATGGATTGCCTCTTTCCTCACCTGAAGAATGCAAAAAGTCCACCTTCCCCCCTTCACCGCTGAACCCAAGGACATTATCTGTGGAGTAACCCAAGGATCTTTGCTCAGACCCACCTTCCTCAACACTTATATAACACCACTGGCCAGCATTGCCAAAACCCACAGACTCAACATCATATCCTATGCTGAAAACACACAATTCATCCTCTGCCTCTCTGAAAACACCACCAACACCAAGACCAATTTTCCACAATTGCATGACAGACAGGGCCGGACTGGGAACCAAAACCGGCCCTGGCAAAGTGCTTGTCCGGCCCCCCTCACCCCCCTCCCCGGGGTTGGAGGTGCCGCCGAGCTCATTGCAGGGGCCGGTTTTCGTCCGGTTTTGTTAAAGGGCCGATTTTGCAGCTATGCTGCAAAAACGGCCCTGTAACAAAAACTGGCCCCAGGGGCCCAAAACCGGCCCCACCCTTGCGGCGCACCGGGGTATTGCAACCACAAGTGTGGAAGGGTATGCTCAGATGTGAGTCCCTTACTCACTGCACCATCAGGATTCAAGCAAGCCAGGCCGAAGACGGCTGTAATGCCAGAAACCGGTCCCCGGAAGCTTGTTTCCTTTCCAGTAAAGAATTGGCTTGGTAGTTTGGTCTGCCCTGTTCCCATGATGCACTGGGCCAGGGACAGACTAATTTGCATGTAGCCAGGTTCTGAACTGGGATGGTGCAGTGAGCTAAAAAACGGTAATGGATCAAGCCCTGATATTTTGACTGGGTAGGAGTGTTCTGCTTAATTCAGATACTCTGTCCATCACCACCCCCCTTTTTGAATCGTTTTGGCCACCACAAGTGTGGAAGGGTATGCTCAGATGTGAGTCCCTTGCTCACTGCACCATCAGGATTCAAGCAAGCCGGGCCGAAGACGGCTGTAATGCCAGAAACCGGTCCCCGGAAGCTTGTTTCCTTTCCAGTAAAGAATTGGCTTGGTAGTTTGGTCTGCCCTGTTCCCATGATGCACTGGGCCAGGGACAGACTAATTTGCATGTAGCCAGGTTCTGAACTGGGATGGTGCAGTGAGCTAAAAACCGGTGATGGATCAAGCCCTGATCTTTTGACTGGGTAGGAGTGTTCTGCTTAATTCAGATACTCTGTCCACCACCACCCCCCTTTTTGAACCGTTTTGGCCACCACAAGTGTGGAAGGGTATGCTCAGATGTGAGTCCCTTGCTCACTGCACCATCAGGACTCAAGCAAGCCGGGCCGAAGACGGCTGTAATGCCAGAAACCGGTCCCCGGAAGCTTGTTTCCTTTCCAGTAAAGAATTGGCTTGGTAGTTTGGTCTGCCCTGTTCCCATGATGCACTGGGCCAGGACAGACTAATTTGCATGTAGCCAGATTCTGAACTGGGATGGTGCAGTGAGCTAAAAAACGGTGATGGATCAAGCCCTGATCTTTTGACTGGGTAGGAGTGTTCTGCTTAATTCAGATACTCTGTCCATCACCACCCCCCTTTTTGAATCGAACTCATTGCAGGGGCCGGTTTTCATCCGGTTTTGTTAAAGGGCCGATTTTGCAGCTATGCTGCAAAAATGGCCCTGTAACAAAAACTGGCCCCAGGGGCCCAAAACCGGCCCCACCCTTGCGGCGCACCGGGGTATTACCCGGTTCCTACAACGGCCAGTCCGGGCCTGATGACAGACATCTCCAACTGGATGAAGGACAACTGCTCAATGCTCAATACAAACAAGACAGAGGTACTGATTTTCGGAAACAAAAGTTCCCCAAGGGACGCTTCCTGGTGGGCCTCAGACCTACTCGTACCCCCAATGACCACTCTAGGAACCTAGGCATCATTCTGGACACCAAGCTAACCATGACTACTCAGGTTCACTCTGTCTCCTCCTCCTGCTTCTTCATCCTCTGTATGCTTTGTAACATATTCAAATGGAAACCCCTAAGATCAAGATGCACCATCACTCAGGCCTGCATCTCTATCTGACTGGACTATGGCAATGCTCTTTATGCAGGAATAGCAGCTCACTTCCTTTGATAACTACTGACCATACAGAACACAGCAGCCATTTTTTTCAGCTCAGATTGATGTTATAAATAACAGTAGAATGTTAGCTCAACATTTTCGACATTTAGCTGAGATGGTAATGGAAAAATAATCATGAAGAAAGTAATGCCTCCTGGACTAGGAAGAGTATACTAACTGTAAATATCTGCAGCTCCACTCTTTACAATGCATGTAAGAAATGTAGATGTCCCAATGAACAAGTCACAAGAACGGAATTCTATAAACAACACCCACCCCCGTCACGTACATAGAAAGTCTCTGGCCACGCCATATGACACTGCATCCAATCATCTTAATGGCAGTGTGATTACTCTGTACTCAACCTGAGAGTGTCCGAACGCTGCACCTCAGTTGCGTCAGCAGCGCGGTCTATGTGTGTTTCCTCCGATCTCTGCATTTCAGAAGCTGCCTCTAAGGGGACCTCCGATATCAAAGTATACCAGGCCCTAACATCTTCTTCCAACTTTTCATCCCTCCTAACTCTCTTCAAACGGATAAATTCAGCTGTCACCCATTCCCTCAGGTCCTTGACCAAAGTGTCCACTTTGGGGGGCTGGGAACTCATCCAGTGGATCGCTATCCAGCTCTAGGCCAGCACTAGCCCCAGTTGGAGAAATCTACGCGTAAGCTTTTTCCCCTTGGGACAGGAAGTAAACCCAACCGTATCTCTTTAACAGACTGGGGCAGCATCCATTCTGTGACCCGTCATAAGTGCTCTAGTATGGAATCCCAAAAAGAGTGCAGTCCCAGGCACTCCCATAAGATATGTAACAAGCATTGAAAATGCAATAAGTCTTGCCTTTGATTAAGTTAAAACCATTTGCTTTGCTAATGGTATTGTATTCTAGCTTTGCATTATTTAGTGTATATTTGTGAAATGCGCATATATTTGCTCTCCCCTCGCCTCTTTTGTTTGCCTTATGCTATTGTAATCCTCACTATACGAAATTAGCACACATACTATTCTTCTGTTTATTCACCTCCCAAATCTGAAACACTGCTCTTTTCTTACTAACGCTATGCTTTAAACTACTACACAGCTAACAAAACAATTCTAACTACATACAACTACAACATATCACAAACATACACTGAATAATGCAAAGCTAGAATACAATACCATTAGCAAAGCAAATGGCTTTAACTGAATCAAAAGCAAGACCTATTGCATTTTTCAATGCTTGTTTCTTTAAGTGATCTTGCAAGAGGCAGTGCATGCACTGTCTCAGGCAAGACGTATAAAGGTGCCAGTCAGGATGCTAAAGAATTTGACACTGTCTAACATGTAGGATGGTTGCAAAGCAGTGTAAAACAAAGGGCTTAGGATAGAGGCTCAAGCCAGTAGCAAGGATTTCCTTGAGGAGCTGGCTGCAGAGGAGCCTGCAGGTGTAGTGATGGGACCAGGATGAATGTGTACGGACCATTCCCGAGTGACAAAGATGTCCCCAACTGAGCTGATTATATGTGGGAAGGGTAATATCATGGTACATCCTGGGAGTGGACATGGGTTTGTTCTGTGGAATGCACAACTCACAGTGAGAAACATGTAACGCAGTAAATGCAAATTCAAAACAATTCCTTGATAGCAGTAAGATGAAGACCAGATACTATGCTAACAATTCTCTTGCTGCACCATTATGTAAATTATAACAATGTAGGGTAGCAAGCAGGGTCCATGGTAAATCTATTCAGAGGTATCGCACACACGGATAAACAGTAAAAGTAATAGGGAGCAGCATGTGCAGAGTAACACAGTAGCAGTGCCGCAGTGCACTCTTAAAGTCATTCAGAAGTATCAGCCCAACACAAAATAAAATCGCAGGGAGCAGCGTAAAGAGATGTCAAATAGAGTTGACATGGGGCACCTGATCAAAATAGTATATTTCCCAGATGGCAACTAAGTGCTGTATAAAGAACTTGGCGCCTGTGGTTCTGTAGGGGTCTCAGAGTAGCTGTAGGACATGTGGGGGTGACTGGTGTTAAACGGGCTGTATATGGCCCTGGGGGCGTGGGAGACAACAGAGCACAGAAGCTAATGGAGGGCTCGGGTTGCCCACAGGAAACCAACAGAGGGGCTCCGATATCAATATTACTATTTTATGCCCTTGTTCGGTTATAATCAATAATATCCCTATAACGGCATAGTAATCATATCCATATTCAGTCGTAGCACATGCTGTCACATTAAGCAAGGCTACTTCCCCAGACTCCTAGAAAGCACAACGAGTTCTCTAAACAAACCAAACCTCCAGCAACCTGGGAAATCCCCCTTGCTTTTGTTTTGATTTCGTCCTAGAACTCCTGTAAAGCACTGTAAGAACGGCCAGTTCTTAGTGACATCTTTATTGACGTCTTATGTCCAACCTTACGTCAAACCCGGCACCTTTCAGGTATAAATATACCAACATTGCCTTAAGCAAACACACAGTGGTGGTTTTGGAGCAGAGCAGCTATCTACTTGCCCGAGAGCCCAGCTGATGCAAGAGCCCACGGACGCTGCCCCTCCCTTTTGACGCACTGAGAGAGACGCTGTCTTTTCTCCTGCTGAGAAATCCAGCTCCGGTGTTTCCAGATACCTTCGCGTGTTAGGGGATATCGAGTCCTGAGAGAGAGATACAAGACCTCCTGCTTTCTAATACCCAGGTACGGAGCTGACTAAAACCTTAGAGAGAATTCTTGAGTCAGATTCTTGGCAAAACCAACTTAACTTAAACTGCTACTTACTTACTCCTTCCCACGTATTAGGCTTAGGTCAGGTACACCGGGGTAGGCGTATTTAGAAGCACCAGTTGAGTACGTTTGTCAATGTATATAAGTATGTATATATATTATCTACTTTAAAGTATCTTATGGCTAAGAAACCATATCAATGCTTTTACAGTATTATTTCTTAAACATCCTTTTACTGTACACACTTTACTTTACTATAAGTATTGCAATTGTGGCAATTCATTTCTCTTGTATGAGAAAGAAGACTGCTCAATAAATAACAACCTTTTATTGAAAACGCCCGTCTCTCTTTTCTCTGCACTCTGGTGAAACTAAGTATGCACACTTGACTGAGTGAAATAGCTGTCTATTGTTTTCACACGACTCTAGAGATACACTCTTATTCTGAGGGAGCAAAGTTGTCATGTTATATGGTTGTCAGAAGCTAATCCCTTCTTGTCTATCCAGGGAGGTTAAACTCCTCCTCGTTTATTCGAGAAAGTTTCTAGTGACCTCTGAGCTAGCTGGCAAAACTTAAGTCTAATATAGTCAGTAGAGACCTAGTCGACCTCAGTCCTACGTCTACACTGCTGAATATATTATTCCAAAGCGCAGAGCCTATTGGGAATATAGGAACTACACTACATGGCGCCCAACGTTTGGTAAGGCGATAAATCTAACGCAAGACGTTAGAGTAACTCAGTCGTGCTTTTTCACACAGAACCCTTTTTCCCGTAAATACTCCAAAAGACGTCTGGAGTGGGTAAAAGGTTAAAATCCACCGGAACTTAGTAGGAAGAGATTCCTATGTATAGTTTTTGGTTTAGTCAACGTTGAAGGATACAGTGTTCCAAAATATTGTGCACCTAATCTTTGTTTCCTTGAAACTTGATCTGCAACAAAAACCTTTCTGTCAGTAAAAATGTCAGAAAGTGAAGAAGAGAGGGAGGCAGCTAGAATAGCAGCTCGACTCCTAGCGGATGACACAAGTCTCCAAGAAAATTACCCGAGTGTTATACTCATTCCGGTCAACATAAGGAAAACTATAACTCCTAAACTTATAGAAAACGGACTAACACCGAGAGGTGGAATAGTCGTATTCGTAATTGAGGCACATGAATATCGGCAGACAGAGGTATTCTATTCATGGATAAACTTTCCAGCAGCAAACGCTGTCACACAAGACTTCCACTATTACAAAATAGAGGAACCTCCGGATGAATACACCCCTTTCGAGGAGGTTGAAATCCTATTAAAATACCAAGAGCACCTGCTCTGGTTTAAAGGCGCCCTAAAACATAACAATCACATCACCAGGCTCGGTCCACTAGGTAGACCAGGTGCAACGTGGCCGGTTCTAGCCAGCTACACACCACATCCAGACATAGAAAAAATGTCAGTACCAGAACTTTTAGCACAGCTAAAACAACTGATTAATATACATAGACAATTAGTCCAATATGTAATGCGGACTACAACAGTCCAACCAGCTATTAACATTCCACAGCTGACCCCTTATCAGGGGAACACAAACAAAATAACACCACAGAATATACAATCCTGTCTTCGTAAAACACCAGCAAAACAGGAACAAATTCCATTCTGGTTAGCACAAAAAATAACTCAAATAGAGGCAGTATTTCCAGATACTACCCCTACTGAGAAACACAGAATTCTGACTATCTGTCTTCCAATGGGGATCGCACCACATGTGGAGGACTGTGACACTTGTGGCACAGTCTTTGCTTCCATTTACACAAAAACACATGGTGTTCCGTCCATGGCGGTAATACCAGATGTGCTAAGACAGATTCAAAATGAATACGGTCCAGAACCTGTTTTACCTCTGGGTATGAAACTACTGAAAGACTTCAAGCAGGTCTAGGCTATATTATTAGCCAACATAAAAGGAGAAGCAGCATCTGTGGCGATCCGCCAGAAATGGAAAGAAACAGACATAGCAGACCAACCAATTGAACTTGCCAGAATCATAGAAAAATCCTATGAAGAACTAGGAAGAGATAGTTTGGGTGGGAAACCAGTAAAACCCCAACTAACTGAAAATCCTGAAAAGATATTCATTAAAAAGAATCTAAACACTCCAAAAAAGAACTGGGATGGAAATAAACAATGCACTCCCAAAGAAAAAAGATTCCAGTCCAGAGGAAGGTCTCCTCGGCGGAGAGAAAGATCTCCAGACCAAGGACACAAGTCTCCCCAGAGGGAGCCCTCTGAGAAAAGATACAACCTTAGAAATAGGGATAATTCGAAAAAACCTGATAGATATCAAGATATTGATACACGTCCCTCTCGATCTTTTCAGACTTCCTCGCAGAAATCGGAAAGAAGAGGACGGTCAGAACACAGGGAAGAGCACGTCAAGTCCAAAGACAAGGAACCTGCTCCTCAAAGTAAAAAGTTACAATTTCCAAGAAAGAAGGTAGCCAGTATTAAAATAATTAAACATGCCGAGGATACTGAGGACACAACTGAAAAACGGAGAGTGGGCACAGACAATGCTCGACAGCGCAGCAGAAGTGACCATAGCTCGCAAGATCCTGATGAATCATCTGGAGACAGTGGACACGAATGAATACATTCAGGTGGAAACTGCAGATAGCAAACCTCATAAAATATACGAAATAACACTGCGTATAGAGGGAGATAAGACTAGGAAAGTAAGGGGTCTATTTTGGGATAACCTTTCCAAAGGCTATGACATCCTTTTAGCTGAGAAAGACTGGCCCACAGAGTTTGTCAGGGAGTGCCCTCATGGTGAAGAAATGATTATGCCTGTCTTCTCAAATCATATTCCAATTCATAGAAAATATACATATGCAAGAAAATGGGCAGTAGCCCAAGATCCTGCATTATACAAATATCATGTAGGATAGGATGAGGACTCTCCTCCTCACAAAATCCGGTTAAAATGTCAACCCACTGCACAAAGGCAGTACCCAATTAAACAAGAAGCTGAAAAACAAGTCAGGGAGATCTTAGATCAACTTGAATACCAGGGGGTGATTGAAACATGCACCTCTCAAATGAACAATCCTTTGTTCCTGTCTCCAAGCCAGACGATTCATATCATCTAGTTTTGGACTACAGACACCTTCATTCATGTTGCAAAACTTTTGCAGTACAAAACTCACACAGTGCAGCACTAATGAATAACATCGTGCGCAAAAATACAAAACAACATTAGACATCTCTAATGGATTCTTTTGTCAAAACATAGCACCTGAAAGCAGGTATTTGACCGCTTTCTCAATAATGGGGTCACAGTAATTCTGTCGACTCCCACAGGGATTCAAGAATAGCCCAGGATTATTCTCAGCAAGAGTAACAGAGTTACTACAAATATATGATGATGAAGCATTATCTTATGTCGATGACATCTATCTCACAGATGATGACTTGGACACTCACTTGAAAAGAGTGAACACCATAATACTTGGGTTCGCAGCAGAGGGTTACAAATTCAACTTTAAAAAGTCACGAATTGCCCATTTAACAGTCCTGTTTTTAGGATATGAATTATCAAGTGAAGGCAAAGCCTAGCGGACAAATTCTTAGAGAAATGTGCTGTACTCCAAGCACCTAAAACGCTGAAGAGCTTACAATCAATACTAGGTTTCCTGAATTTCGGAAGAACATACATTCTAAATTATGCAGAGAGGGTTAAACCTCTCTATGAATTAATAAAACCTGATTTCAAACCAATCAATTGGACTCAAAAACACACAGAAATTTTGAGACCATTGCAAGCAGACATGTTAACTAAAACAAAATTGCAAACTCGCGATAACACACGCAACCATGTAATCCGAGTCATCCCAGGAAGATGCGGATTCACGTACCTGACCTCTAATGAGGGAGAAACGGTACCACTAGCTTAGAAATGACACTTGTACACACAAGCTGAAATGAAATTCAGTTCTACTGAAAAAATTCTAACTGCGGTTCAGACTGCTGTAGCAAAAGAACGAGCCCTAGCACAAGGTAAACGAATAATAATCATTACACCAATACCAACCCTAGAAGTGGTAACAAAAGCAAGCATTCCAAATGCTAAAGCACTACATCCGAGATGGATACAATGGGTTAATTCTCTTGCTGCAACAGACATAGTATATGAATTTGATCCTAATTTGAAAACACAAGAATTTCTACAATATGAATATGAATGTCCTCTTCCGACCGAAATCCTGCCTCTAGAACACTACGGCTGTATAATATATACAGACGGATCAGCACAACCCGCAGTTGGGGGTAAACAAGCTTACAGTGCTGCGTGCGCGATTGTTAAAGGTCGTTGGCACGAAGGAAAATTTAGACCATTGGTCACTAAAACCCAATCTCTAGGAGATTGTACAGCTCAGCGAGCTGAACTACTAGCATTTAAGATGGCGCTTGAAAATACCGATCGCGAATTCCCCACACTAATAGTGTGCGATTCATATTACAGCTTTCAGTCTTATAATGAATACTTGCAGAGCTGGGTTCAAAACGGTTTCAAAGATGCAAAAGGTGGCACAATCAAGCATAAAACGCTTTGGGAACAGGTAGTTCTTTTACAGAAGGAACTACAAAAGACTCACGTGATACATACACTGAGTCATCAACGTGATGGCGTTCACGTTGCAGGGAATTCATTGGCTGATGAGGCCGCAAAGGCAGCTGTGCAAACGGCTTCTGTAGCTGCTATCACCCGGTCAAAAACAAAAATAGACAGCGATATAATGCAAGCTGTCAGTGCTACGGTAAAAGATTATATAAAATCACTCCCGAAAGGCTTTCCAGTAAAGTACTCATACATAACTGATGCGAATAATGTTCCATTTGCTCGAATCCCTGGAGTGGGGGATAGGGCAATTCCAAACATGGAACACAGGTTAGGACTAATTACAGCGGCACACGAAGGTCTCGCTCCTGCACACGCTGGTGTTTCCGCTACAATATCGTTATTAAAACAGAGATATTGGTGGCCGTGCATGAGAAAACAAACTAGGAATAACGTTCTAGAATGTGAAATATGCATATGCCAAAGAATGAAAGTATCAACAGTGAAACTACCAGCACAGACGCCCCTTCTAATCTCAGATAAACCATTAGCGTGTGTTTACCTGGACCACTGTGGTCCCTTACAAAGGGATGGCAACTATAAATATATCATGGTCGCAGTGGATTCCTGCACGAGATTCATTTGGATGTGGCCCCAGCGCTCGGCTGACGCCAGAACTGTCATAAAAGATTTGCGAATCTATATCGGCACATACGCAATTGGCATGCTACATTCTGACCAGGGTCCTGCTTTTAGCTCTCGAGCTTATAAGGAGGCCATGACCAGCATGGGCATTGCATTGCGGTACTCTTGTCCCTTCCATCCTGAGGGAAATGGGATTGTAGAAAGAAAAAACCGGGACATAAAGCAATCTATAACGGCGAGGGTATTAGGTTCGGGTGATGGGTGGGTCCAACATTTAACAAGTGTCCAACATAGTCTTAATAATCTGCCAAGAAATTCTCTAAAAGGTTTCAGTCCGTACGAACTATTGTTCGGGACTAGAATGCATATTCAGGACTTAGATAGTCAGACTTCAGTGGTAGAAGGGAAATGCTTTGATATCAAAGATCGTTTGGCTATTTTACAGGACTTAAATGAAACAAGAAAAGACCTGAGCAACATAAAGTTAAAACAACAGCCAACAGCCACTGAAGATAAACCACCTGTCCCAGCAAGGCCTGTCAGGATTCCAAAAATTGGGGATCTGGTCAGAGAGAAGATCACGGTGAAGAAGGAATTTGGGCCTTCTTACAGAAAAGCAGTACCTGTCTTAGCTATCAGCGGAACAAGATCAGTTGTACTACCGCCCCTTGCTGGTAAAAAGGAGAACCGAGTTGTATCCATCGACCTGGTAAAACCACAATCATGTGGCCAATAATAAGTAGTAGGCCCAGTGGACTCCCAAGATGTAGCAGAACACCAAAACTTGCTACAATTCAAGAGGTTCAAACTGAGAGACTAATCACACTTGATAAACCTGCAGTGAATAAAAAAGGACTATGCAACAATGCCATGGAACTTGTGCCTCTTCAAACCCAAATTGTAACAGTTCGTCAAGAAACACCAGTCTACAACGATGTAGCCTTAGACTATGCTAATGAAACAAAAGATGCAAAAGCAAATAAAAATCCTGAAGCGATTCCAACAATTGACAGAACTGCATCTGGCTACTTCATCAATTTCGATGACTTTTCTGAGGATCCAAGCGAGCCTGAAGACCAGCCAACAACAAAAACTTTTCAAGACAAAGTAACAGAACTCTTTCATCAACTCAAAGAAACTTATCTTATTTCTCCATGGATTGAATTTTGGATTGTGTTAGGTGTACTTTTCCTCCTGCTTTGGCTAATCATGGTTCTTTGTTTGGGAAATTTCATTGAGGGAAAATACAGTACAATGCACACAGCAAGTCCGAACATCAACTTGGTCCTAAAGCCACACAAGTCATCTCACATCGAGAAAAGAGAACTATCATCAGTGAATGTCACAGCCAATCCAATACCCGGTGGGGTAGCTTGGGACAAAACGGATGACGAAATCTATGGCCCGGTCGAGCTCTTGAAATATCCACACCAGTTCAAGGTTTCATTAAGTGACTTTGTAAAACCAAGTACATTCTCTGATGATTGGGACTTTGAAAGCATTAATGATATGATGTCAGATTTAGTAATGTCAGCAAAATTTACAGAACATGATTACTTACAAGGTTCATCTAATTATGAAGAAATGTATTGCTACAACCGCTATGCACATCACCATTTGCACAAATCTGCTCAACCTAGAAATGTTTTTAATTATAATCAATGGGAACATTGTGCAACTCCACCAAAAGGTAGTTCGAAAACATTTAACGAGAAATTCCCATACTTCTCAGGGTTTAAACACAAGTGAAGCAGAAAACTTTTATTTCAAACTGTTAAATAAGACAGGAATGAAAACGATGCTGACAAATACTAAATTGATCTATTCGGAAACATTTTTTGAAAAATTGACTACATTTGGTTTTGATTTTTGGAAAAATAACATTGAAACAAAACCATCTGGGGTACAAAAGAATGGCAGGTCCAAGGTTTAGAAGCATTATTTCGAGCCTGCATGATCCCAGAACAAATTATATTCTTGAATGACACAATTCAACAGACAACCTGTCTTGGCCTAGCCAGAAAACAAACCGTCTATTCCAAAGCCAACACCTGACAGTAATAGCACTACAGATGTTGAGATAGACGTATCCCATATTTTTAACCAATACAGAACACATCCTGATTGGAAAAAATGATGGTTGATCTGGCCCACAGACACAAATAACTGTCAAGATAGATTCCTGAACAAAATGCAGGGGTTAAAAATGACCAGGTCAGACCCTAGATACTCTCAGAGACAACATCCAGGGATAGTCACAACATACAGTGTAGGAAAACTCTGCCTAGAATGGTTACAGAAATCCACACTGGCTGAAATTAAGCAACACTTGACTTTACTTAAAGATGGTGCTGACTTGCGTGATTTCATAATGGGACCACGCAAACAGCGTCAAAAACGTTTCATAGCGGCAGGTATATACGCTACTTACAACTAAGCTTGGAAAGTGATGCAAATTAAAGCAGCAGAGAAAATACGAGAAATTGATCGTATTAATTTGGAAAAATCATTTTCTGTTGTGGACAATGGGTTAATGACTCTGTCCTCCAGAATATATTCACTGGACAGTATTGTATCCTCTGCTATTGATATCATAGAGCAGGACTTACTAATGTTACAACACGGTCAGTCCCCATTACGTTCTATTGTACAGCTTGGCTGGACGTTGCAAAATCTGCGTTCAGGCTATGCGCCCTGGCGTTTAATCAACACGACGTCATTATTCTCTATCTTTAACCTTACTGATACACAAATCAGTTTGGCACAGAAAGGAGCAGACTATACGATTCTGAGCATTGAAAAACTTGAGAGATTACCATTGACAATGTCAGAAAGACCTGTCATTGAATGGATAATACATGGAATAATCACAATTCCGATAACAACTTTCCAATTTAAATACTGTCAAGAGTATATACCAGCGGGCCAGTATGAAAGGTTGGGTAAAGGTTACATTAAGCCATCATGGAAATTACCTTATACACACACATGTTACAGTGAAAAGAAACAGAATGTATTTCTTAGTGGTAAAAATTGTAAACAATCACTAAGCGGTATACTTCTGTGTCAAGGTATTGACCTGCATGGGGCCTGTGAGGGGACTTCAAATAACCTTTCATGTCACCAGCACGGCACACCTGCAACGCAAATATAGCCATTCTTTAGACGACTTTCTAACGGAAGTTACATTCTAATAGTGGACCACAGCTGTTGTGGCATGGTGCCAGGAAAAGCCTATCTCGTGAGCGTGAGTTCCATGGTCACTTGTTGTATGCAAGTATTGTATCCAAACAGCACTCCAGATAGGGAGACAACAATTTGGCCTTCTTTGAATATCTCTTCTACTCGAATTGATACTTTAAGCAGAATAAAGTCTGTCCTTTTACAGACAACTGTGCCCTTGACGTCATCAAAAGAAACGTATGATCTGCAAGTTGCAAGGACAACGGCAGAGATACATTCCCTTTTAGCAACAAATTGCCCCGTGCATTTCGTAGAAATGCGAAGCCAAATCCTAAATATGTCTGATACCAGTGGTATCCCACATATATTTAAGACAATTTTTTCGGGACTGTTAACACCCTTCGAAACAGTTCTGGGCATTTTTCCTAATTTTGTCCATTCTGTCTTTGGCGGCCTACCACTTCTGTTGGGACTCGTAGCAGGCATTTTATTTTTGATCCTTCTGCTTCGATATGGCAAGCCAAGTCGCAGACAATACTCCAGCAACAATGGAAGAAACGATCCTAGCTATACGCTATCGGGACCGCATAACTAAAGTCCTTGGATTAGCCCGGCTAAGAGATCTGAACATGACCTGGTTTCTTTCATTCAGACCCATCTGGCAGAATTGCATCTTACCTGTGCTTCGATGTATGCTATGCAGAGAAGAATGCGTGTTGGACGTCTGTCTTACACTACCATCAGCAGTACTGTAGTGTAGTTCCTATTATCCCAATAGGCTCTGCGCATTGGAATAATACCTTCAATAGTATAGGCCTAGACCAGACGTTAACTAGGTCTACTACTGTCGATATTAGACTTAAAGTTTTGGGTTTTGCCAGCTAGCTCAGAGTTCACTAGAAACTTTCTCGAATAGGCAAGGAGGAGTTGAACCTCCCTGGATAGACAAGAAGGGATTTAGTTTCTGACAACCATAGAACATGACAACTTTGCTCTCCCCTAATCAAGAGTGTATCTCTAGAGTCGTGTGAAAACAAAAGACGACTTATTTTACTCAGTCAGTACGTGCATTCTTAGTCTCACCAGATTGTAGAGAAAAGGAAGAGACGGGCGTGTTCAATAAAAGATGTTATTTATTGATCAGTCTCTTTTCTCATACAAGAGAAATGGATCGATATTATTGCAATACTTATGGTTAAGTAAAGTGCATACAATAAAAGCAGAAGTATAAAATAATACTGTAAAAACATTGATATGGTTTCTAAGCCATATGAAGGTTTAAAATGAATAAAATGAATACATACACATTTACATTTGACTAATCGTACTCAACTGGTGTTTCTAACTACGCCTACCCCGTGTACCTGACCTAAGCCTAATACGTGGGCGGGAATAGAAAGTTACAGTTTAAGTTAAGTTTGTTTTGCCAAGTGACTGACTAAAGAATTCTCTGCAAGGGGTTATTCAGTTCTGTACCTGGAATCTAGGATGAATGAGGGATGGTATCTCTCGTCTCTGGTCTCGATATTCCAGGCTGCCTGCGAGGGCTACCTGGAAGCGCCGGAGCTGGATTTCTCGGCAGGAGAAAGCAGCGTCTCGTTCTCAGCGCGTCAGGAAGGCGGGGCTGCGCCAGCGGGGTCTGCTCTGCTCTGGGCTTCGGCAAGTCTGGCTGCTCCGATCTCGTCACCACCGCGTGTGTTTGCATAGGGCAATATCGGTAATATTTATACCTTTAAGGTGCCGAGATTGACGTAAGGATGGACATAGATACGTCAATAAGAATGTCATACGACCTGGTCGTTAGCACATTCTTTTGCTGAAGTTCTCGGTGAAATCAAAACAATGGCCGCAGGGTTTTTCCCAGGTCTGTCATAGGTTTGATTTGTTTTGAGAACTCCGTATGCCTTATCAGGGGCTGGAGGAATATCGCTTGTCTAATTAGATGGCAAGCGTTATGACTTAATCAGATAACACGTTCCTGTGCCGTAGTGTGGCTTTATCAGATAACGGTTCCTGCATCATGGGGGTTTTCTGCCTCATGGGATGGCTGCTAGTTAACTTGTTAACCAGAATAGGGTCAGGAATAGGGGGATCGATACAGAACCTATAGGAATACATCACACCCACTCCACGCTAACTATGGACATATTTAAGAATCTATGCATAGTAAAACATACTGTAGAGTATCGTGTATACCTTACCACCCCAAAATACATAAATGCATTTTGAAATTATCAAATATACGGAAAAAATAGTCACATGTAATATATGCACTCAAACTGTACAATAATGCTAAAGTAATCACGCATATCTATACATTATCACTAATTTGTATATGAGAATTTACACATGAAATGGCTCTTAATACAGAAAAAAGTTTCGAGACCACTCCATCACAGAATAAAATAATTATGAACATACCAGCGGGCAGCTAATGTCTATAAAGCATCTAAAAATAGAAATCTTAGTTCTCTAAGAATAGTTTTTACTTTAAGCAGAAAATATGTGTCCCGAAAAATTCGCAAAAAATATTTTGGGGCTGCTGAAAAAAATAGCTGTCCGTGAACTGGAGGGAAAATTGTTCATGGTATTTTGCTATTCTAGTTGAAGGCCAAATTCAGGGAACGCCGTGTGCGAGCTTGCTCAAAAGTCTCTATTTCTGCTCTGGTGAGAACATCATATCATTTAGACTCTCGAAAAAGTTGTCAACAGCTTCCTGGGAGAGTTCCACTAACTCGGAAAAAGGTGTAACCATGCATTCGTGCGCATGATTGTCTCCATTGACGTTTTGATTAGTATTGCTGACAGAAGGTCGTACCTGATCAATGTTGCTTTCATCTTGAACTTCACTACCCCTTAATCGTAGTGGTGAAGCTTCCACGAATGCCGTCATCAGGATTGGTAGCCGTTGAGGGCAGCACAAAGTATGAGCCTTTATTGGACTCAACAATGTTTCTGCATCCATTGGCGCATCTGATTGTAGAGTCAGACAGGTGTCTAACACGCATTCTTCTCCGCATAGCAAGCACCTTAATACAGGTAAAACACATCGATGCCACATTGGTCGAAATGAAAGAAACCAAGTCATGTTCAGGTCTCTAAGCCGGGATAGTCCCAGGATTTTTGATATCCGGTCCCGGTATCCAATGGCTAGGATTGTTTCTTCCCTTGTCGCAGGTGTTTTGTCTGTGACATGGTTTGCCATAACGAAATATGAGGACTAAGAATAGGATTCCTGCAATTAGTCCCAAAATGAGGGGAAGTCCGCCAAAAATCGAATGGACGAAATCTGGAAAAATACCCAGTATGGCTTTGAATGGTGTTAATGCCATCGAAAATACTGTCTTAAATACTTTTGAGACTCCACTGGTATCAGAAATATTTAAGATTTCATTCAGGATTTCTGCGAAATGTATGGGGGAATTAGTTGATAATAAGGAGTGAATCTCTGCAGTCGTCCTTGCGACTAGGAGATCATACGTTTCTTTTGATGACGTGAGCCTGGTCGGCGTCTGAAGAAGCACTGTTTTCATTCTGCTTAAAGTATCTATTCGAATAGAAGTAATTTTCAAGTTGGGCCATGCCCTTGCCTCCCTGTCTGGATGGGAGCTGGGGAACAATAAGCGTCCACAGCACTTGACCTTCGCAGTCGTAGTTACGAGATAAGGAGTCCCGGGCATAAGACTACAGCATCTGCGACCTACAATTAGAATGTAACTCCCATTATAGAGTCTTTGAAAGAATGGTTCTATCTCTGTTGCAGGTGCACCTAGCTGGTGACATGAAAGGTTATTTGAGTTCCCTTCACAGGCTCCATGCAAACTAATTCCATTACACAGAAATGTACCGCTCAGTGACATTGCACAATTATTGCCACTAAGAAACACTTTCTGGCCTTTATTACTGACACATGCATGTGAATAGGGCAAGTTCCATGTTGTTTTAATGTACCCCTTTCCCAATTTTTCGTACATGCCAGCCTGTATATATTTTTGGCAGTATTGAAACCTGAAGGTTGATATTGGAATATTAATTATCCCATGTATTATCCATTCACTGACAGGTCGTTCTGACATTGTCACTGGTAATCTCTCGAGTTTCTCAATGCTCAGGATTGTATAATCAGCACCCTTCTGGGCCATACTGATTTGTTTATCAGTAAGGTTAAAGATATTGAATAGTGACGTTGTGTTGATTAAACGCCAAGGCACCTAGCCTGAACGCAGATTTTGTAATGTCCAGCCAAGCTGTACAATAGAACGCAATTGAGACTGACCGTGTTGTAACAACAGTAAGTCTTGCGATATTATGTCGATTGCTGAAGACACAATGCTGTCCAGAGAAAAAATTCTGGAGGACAGAGTCATTAACCCATTGTCCACTACAGAAAGTGATTTTTCCAAATTAATACGGTCAATTTCCCGTATTCTTTCTGCTGTCTCAATTTGAGTCACCTTCCAGGCCTCGTTGTATGCTGCATATACAGAGGCTGCTATGAAACGTTTCTGACGCTGTTTGCGCGGTCCCATAATGAAATCACGCAAGTCAGCACCATCAGTAAGTAAAGTTAGGTGTTGCTTAATTTCTGCCAGTGTGGAAGTTTGTAGCCACTGAAGGCATAATTTGCCCACACTGTAGGTGGTTATTATCCCTGGGTGTTGTCTTTGGGAATATCTAGGGTCTGGCCTGGGCATTTTGAACCCCTGTGTTTTGTTCAGGAATCTGTCTTGACAGTTATTAGTATCTGTGGGCCAGATCAACCACTTTTTCCAATCAGGATGTGTTCTGTTTTGGTTTAATACATAATTTACGTCTATCTCTTCATCTGTGGAGCTATTGCTGTTCATTGTTGGTTTTGGAATAGACGGTTTATTTAAGTCTTTGATTTTGGCTAAACCAAGACAGGTAGTTTGTTGAACAGTGTCATTTAAAAATATAATTTGTTCTGGGATCATGCAGGCTCTAAACAAGGATTCTATACCCTGTACTTGCCATTCTTTTGTACCCCAAACACTTTTTACTTCAACATTTTTGTCCCAGTAATCAAAACCAAAAGTATTCATTTGTTCAAAGAATGAGTCTGAATATATCAATTTTGTGTTTGTTATCATGGTCTTTGTCCCTGTCTTATTTGACAATCTGAAATAAAATGTTTCAGCATTACTTGTGTTAAAACCTGAAAAGTATGAATATTTGTCATAAACGGTTCTTGAGCTTCCTTTTGGAGGGGTTGCACAATGTTCCCATTGATTATAATTTAAAACATTTCTAGGTTGTGCAGATCTATGTAGAAAATGGTTACCATAGTGGTTATAACAGTACATACTATCATAATTTGTCGAACCCTGCAAATAATCATGTTTGGTAAATTTAGCAGACATTACTAAGTCAGACATCCTATTATTTATACTTTCAAAGTCCCAATCATCAGCAAATGAGCTTGGTTTTACAAAGTCACTCAATGAGATCTTAATTTGGTGTGGATATTTCAGGATTTCAACCGGACCATAAATTTCGTAGTCAGTTTTGTCCCATGCTACCCCACCCGGTATAGGATTGGCTGTGAAGTTGACTGAAGAAAGTTCTCTTTTCTCGACGTGTGAAGATGTGTGTGGTTTGAGGATCAAGTTGATTTTCTGACTTGCTGTGTCCATTTTAGCATATTTTCCCTCAATGAAGAGTCCCAAAGTTAGTACCATGATGAGCCAAAGTATGAGGATAAATGCACCAAATCCCACCCAAAATTCAATCCATGGAGAAATCAGATATGTTTCTTTCAGTTGTTTCAAAAGTACTTTAACTTTATCTTTAAAGGTTTTTGTTGATGGCTGTGTTTTTGATTCAGTGAAGCCTTCAGAGGAATCATCGAAGTTTATGAAGTAGCCGGATGCAGTTCTGTCAATTGTTCCAATTGCTTCAGGATTACTGTTTCTTGCATAGTCGTTTGTTACTTCATTATAGATTGGTGTGTCTCTGCTAAATGTTTTTATTTGGGTTTTCAGAGGTCTAAGTTCCATTGCATTGTTGCATAGTCCTTGTTGTAGTTCTGTAGGCGTTTCGAATGTGATTAGCCTCTTAGATTGAACCTCTGTGTTAGTAGCAAATCTTGGTGTTCTACTACTTCTCGGGAGTCCACTTGGCCTACTATTTGTTATCGGCCACATGTTGTGGTTTTACCAGGTCGATGGATACAACTCGGTTCTCCTTTTTACCAGCAAGCGGCGGTAGTACAACTGATCTTGTCCCGTTGACAGACAAGACAGGAACTGCTTTCCTGTAAGAAGGCCCAAATTCCTTCTTTACCGCGATCTTTTCTCTGACTAGATCCCCGACTTTTGGAATCCAGACAGGTCTTGCTGGGACAGGTGGTGGTTCTTCAGTGGTTGTTGGCTGCTGTTTCAACTTTATGTTCCTCAGGTCTTTTCTTGTTTCGTTTAAGTCCTGCAAAATAGCCAAACGATCTTTGATATCAAAGCATTTTTCCTTCACCACTGAAGTCTGACTGTCGAGATCTAAGACTAACATCCTAGTTCCAAATAATAATTCGTACGGACTGAATCCCTTCAGAGAATTTCTTGGCAAGTTATTTAGACTACGTTGGACACTTATTAGATGTTTGACCCACCCAGCTCCCGAACCTAATACCTTTGCCGTTATAGATTGCTTTATGTCACGGTTTTTTCTTTCAACAATTCCGTTCCCCTCAGGGTGAAATGGACAAGAGTACCGCAATGTAACGCCCATGCTGACCATGGCCTCCTTATAAGCCCTAGAGCTAAAAGCAGGACCATGGTCCGAATGCAGCATGCCAATTGCGTATGTGCCGATAAAGACTCGCAAATCTTTTATAACAGTTCTGGCGTCAGCCGTTCGCTGGGGCCACATCCATATGAATCTCGTGCAGGAATCCACTGCGACCATGATATATTTATAGTTGCCATCCCTTTGTAAGGGACCACAGTGGTCTAGGTAAACACAGGCTAATGGTTTATCCGAGATTAGAAGGGGCGTCTGCGCTGGACGTCTCACCGTTGATACTTTCATTCTTTGACATATTTCACATTCTAAAACATAGTTCCTTGTTTGTCTTCTCATTTGTGGCCACCAGTATCTCTGTTTTAATAATGATACTGTGGCTGAGACGCCAGCATGTATAGAAGCAAGCCCTTCGTGTGCCGCTATTATCAGTCCTAACCTATGTTCCATGTTTGGAATTGCCCTATCCCCCACTCCAGGGATTCGAGCAAAAGGAACATTGTTTGCATCAGTTATGTATGAGTATTTTACTGGAAAGCCTTTCGGGAGTGTTTCTATCGAATCCTTTTCTGTAGCGCTGACAGCCTGTAATATTTCGCTGTCTATTTTTGTTTTTGACCGTGTGATGGCAGCTACGGAAGCCGTTTGCACAGCTGCCTTCGCAGCCTCATCAGCCAATGAATTCCCTGCAACGTGAACGCCATCACGTTGATGACTCAGCGTATGTATCACGTGAGTCTTTGGTAGTTCTTTTTGTAAAAGAACTACTTGTTCCCAGAGCATCTTATGCTTGATTGTGCCTCCTTTTGCATCCTTAAAGCCATTCTGAAGCCAGATCTGCAAGTATTCATTGTAAGACTGAACGCAGTAATACGAATCGCACACTATGAGTGTGGGGAATTCTCGATCGGTATTTTCAAGCGCCATCTTAAACGCCAGTAGTTCAGCTCGCTGAGCTGTACAATCTCCTAGAAATTGTGTCTTAGTGATAGCCGGTTTGAATTTTCCTTCGTGCCAGCGACCTTTAACAATCGCGCACGCAGCACTGTAAGCTTGTTTACCCCCTACTGCGGGTTGTGCTGATCCGTCTGTATATATTATACAGCCGTAATGTTCTAGAGGCGGAATTTCGGTCGGCGGAGGACATTCAAATTCATATTGGAGAAATTCTTGTGTTTTTAAGTTAGGATCAAATTCGTATGCCACGTCTGTTGCAGCAAGAGAATTAGCCCATTGTATCCATCTCGGATGGAGCGCTTTAGCATTTGGAATGCTTGCTTTTGTTACAGCCTCTAGGGCTGGTATTGGTGTCACGATTATTATTCGTTTACCTTGTGACAGGGCTCGTTCTTTTGCTATAGCTGTCTGTGTTGCAGTAAGAATTTTTTCCGTTGGGCTAAATTTCATTTCAGCCTTAGTGTACAAGTGTGATTTGAATGCAATTGGTACCTTTTCTCCCTCATTAGAGGTCAGGTATGTGAATCCGCATCTTCCTGGGATGACTCGAATCACAAGATTGCGTGTGTTATCACGTGTTTCTAATTTTGTTTTAATTAACATGTCTGTTTGTAATGATCTCAAAATTTCTGTGTGTATTTGAGTCCAATTGGTTCTTTTAAAATCTGGTTTTATTAGATCATAAAGGGGTTTGACCCTTTCTACGTAATTTGCGATGTATGTTCTTCCGAAATTTAGGAAGCCTAGAATTGACTGTCGGTTTTTTAGTGTTCTAGGTGCTTGGAGTACGGCACATTTCTCTAGGAAATTGTCAGCCAGGCTTTTGCCTTCACTTGATAATTCGTATCCTAAGAACAGGACTGTTAGATGGGCAATTCTGGATTTTTTAAAGTTGAATTTGTAACCCTCTGCTGCGAACCCAAGTATTATGGTGTTCACTCTCTTCAAGTGAGTATCCAAGTCATCATCTGTTAAGTATATGTCGTCGACATAAGATAATGCTTCGTCATCATATGTTTGTAGTAATTCTGTTACTCTCGCTGAGAATACCCCTGGACTATTCTTGTACCCCTGGGCTAACCGACAGAATTGTTTTTGAGTGCCATTTATTGAGAATGCAGACAAATATCTGCTCTCTGGTGCTATGTTTTGACAAAAGAATCCATTAGAGATGTCTAATGTTGTTTTGTATTTTTTGCGCACTATGTTATTCATTAGTGCAGCACTATGCGAGTTTTGCACTGCAAAAGTTTTGCAACATGAGTTAAGGTGTTGGTAATCCAAAACTAGACGATATGAATTGTCTGGTTTGGAGACCGGAAACAAAGGGTTGTTCATTTGTGAGGTGCAAGTTTCAATCACCCCCTGATATTCTAATTGATCTAGGATTTCTTTTACCTGTTTTTTAGCTTCTTGCTTAATTGGGTACTGTCTTTGTGCAGTAGGTTGTGATTTTAACTGGATTTTGTGAGGAGGAGAGTCCTCATCCCATCCTACATGATTTTTATATAAAGCAGGAGCTAGAGCTACTGCCCACTTTCTGGCAAGTGTATATTTTTTATGAATTGGGATATGATTTGAGAAGGCAGGCATAATTATTTCTTCGCCATGAGGGCACTCCCTGACAAACTCTGGTGGCCAGTCTTTTTCAGCTAGAAGGATGTCATAGCCCTTGGAGAGATTATCCCAAAATAGTCCCCTTATTTTTCTAGTCTTATCCCCTTCTATACGTAAAGTTATTTCATATATTTTGTGAGGTTTGCTAACTCTGGTGTCTGCAGTTTCCACTTGAAGATATTCATTCGTGTCCACTGTCTCCAGAAGATTCATAAGGACTTTGCGAGCTATGCTCACTTCTGCTGCGCTGTCTAGCATTGTCTGAGCCCATTCTCCGTTTTTCAGTTGTGTCCTCAGTATTCTCGGCATTGTTAACTATCTTGATACTGGCTACCTTCTTTTTTGGAAATTGTAATTTCTTTTTTAGATGAGCAGGTTCCTTGTCTTTGGACTTGGCGTGCTCTTCTCTTTGTTCTGATCGTCCTCTTCTTTCCGATTTCTGCGAGGAAGTCTGAAAAGATTGAGAGGGACGTGTATCAATTTCTTGATATTCATCAGGCTTCTTTATATTATCCCTATTTCTAAGATTATATCTTTTCCCAGAGGGGTCACTTTGGGGTGACCTGTGTCTTTGGTTCGGAGATTTTTCTCTCCGCCGAGGAGACTTTCCTCTGGACTGGAATTTTTTTTCTTTAGGATTGGATTGTTTGTTTCCATCCCAGTTCTTTTTTTGTGATGTTGAATTATTATTAAAAAATATTTTTTCAGGACTTTCAATCAGTTGTGGTTTTACTGGTATTCCACCTAAACTATCTCTACCTAGTTCCTCATAGGATTTTTCTATAATTCTGGCAATTTCAGCTGGTTGGTCTGCTATATCTGTCTCCTTTAACCTCTGGCGGATCGCCACGTTTGCTGCTTCTCCCTTTATGTTGGCTAATAATATAGCCGAGACCTGCTTGAAGTCTTTTAGTAATTTCATACCAAGAGTTAAAGCGGGTTCTGGACCGTATTCGTCTTGAATTTGTTTTAGCACATCTGGTATTACCGAAATGGATGGAACACCGTGCGTTTTTGTGTAGATGGAAGCAAAGACTGTACCCCAAGTGTCACAGTCCTCCACGTGTGGTGCGATTCCCATTGGAAGACAGATAGTCAGAATCCTGTGTTTTTCTAACGGGGTGGTGTCTGGAAACACCGCCTCTATTTGGGTGATTTTTTGTGCTAACCAGAATGGTATTTGTTCCCGTTTAGCTGGTACTTTACCTAGGCAGGATTGTATGTTCTGTGGTGTAATTTTATTTGTGTTCCCCTGGTGAGGGGTCAGCTGTGGAATTTTAATTGCTGGTTGAATTGTTGAAGTCCGCATCACATATTGGACTAATTGTCTATGTAATTTTATTAATTGTTTTAGCTGTGTTAAAAGCTCTGCTTGAGACATCCCATTGATGTCTGGATGTGGTGTGTATCCGGCTAGGACCGGCCACGTTGCTCCTGGTCTACCTAATGGACCGAGCCTGGTGATGTGATTATTATGTTTTAGGGCGCCATTAAATAAGAGCAGATGCTCTTGAAATTTAAGTGGTACTTCCACCTCCTCGAAAGGAGTGTACTCATTAGGAGGGTCCTCTGTTTTGTAATAGTGGAAGTACTTTGTTACAGCATTTGCTGCTGGAAAATGTATCCATGAATAATATACCTCTGTCTGCCGATATTCGTGTGCCTCAATCACGAATATGACTGTGCCACCTCTTGGTGTCAGTCCATTTTCTATAAGTTTTAAAGTTATAGATTTCCTCTTGATGACCGGGATGAGTATTATATCCGGGTCAGCATCTTGCAGTGCATTATCAGCTGCTGCGAGTTCAGTTGCTATCCTAACTGTCTCTCTTTCTTCTTCAGTGTCTGACATTGTACTGTCCAGAAGGTTATTTAGTTTGTTTGCAGATCAGGTTTCTTATGGAAACAAAGATTAGATGCACAATATTTTGGAACAGTGTATCCTTCAACGTTGACTAAACCAAGGACCATACATAGGAGTTTCCTCCTGCGAGGTCTGGCGGATATTACCTTTTACCCACTCCAGACGTCTTTGGGGTATTATGGGAAAAAAGGGGTCTGAGTGAAAAAGCACGACTGAGTTACTCTAAATGTCTTACGTTAGTTTTATCGCCCTTCCAAACGCGTTGGGCGCCATGTAGTGTAGTTCCTATTATCCCAATAGGCTCTGCGCATTGGAATAATACCTTCAATAGTATAGGCCTAGACCAGACGTTAACTAGGTCTACTACTGTCGATATTAGACTTAAAGTTTTGGGTTTTGCCAGCTAGCTCAGAGTTCACTAGAAACTTTCTCGAATAGGCAAGGAGGAGTTGAACCTCCCTGGATAGACAAGAAGGGATTTAGTTTCTGACAACCATAGAACATGACAACTTTGCTCTCCCCTAATCAAGAGTGTATCTCTAGAGTCGTGTGAAAACAAAAGACGACTTATTTTACTCAGTCAGTACGTGCATTCTTAGTCTCACCAGATTGTAGAGAAAAGGAAGAGACGGGCGTGTTCAATAAAAGATGTTATTTATTGATCAGTCTCTTTTCTCATACAAGAGAAATGGATCGATATTATTGCAATACTTATGGTTAAGTAAAGTGCATACAATAAAAGCAGAAGTATAAAATAATACTGTAAAAACATTGATATGGTTTCTAAGCCATATGAAGGTTTAAAAGGAATAAAATGAATAAAATGAATACATACACATTTACATTTGACTAATCGTCCTCAACTGGTGTTTCTAACTACTCCTACCCCGTGTACCTGACCTAAGCCTAATACGTGGGCGGGAATAGAAAGTTACAGTTTAAGTTAAGTTTGTTTTGCCAAGTGACTGACTAAAGAATTCTCTGCAAGGGGTTATTCAGTTCTGTACCTGGAATCTAGGATGAATGAGGGATGGTATCTCTCGTCTCTGGTCTCGATATTCCAGGCTGCCTGCGAGGGCTACCCGGAAGCGCCGGAGCTGGATTTCTCGGCAGGAGAAAGCAGCGTCTCGTTCTCAGCGCGTCAGGAAGGCGGGGCTGCGTGTCGGGCGAGGAACAGGCTCGAAGCAGAAACCAGCTCCTCAGAAGAGTAGACAGTGCCTCCCTCTGTTCCTACGACACAACACCCTCTGCTGCTCGTAAATACACACAGAGCGGGCCGTGACGCCAGAAAAGAGAGAGACCTAAAACCCTTAAGTCTCTTTGTAGGAAGACAGGGTACTTTAGACAAGGAACGCCCAATAGGAAGCAGCAGCCTGCAGGGGAGAGAAGAGAACAGACACACAACAGGGTATTTTAGAACACTACTATAGAAGAACAGGGTCACCTACGTTTTCCTGTAATGAGTGTGCTGCAAGGCTCTTACCTGCCCAACTTGAATATCGCACCCAAAAGGTATCCACAAAAAAACAATAACATACGAACCAAAAAAAAGGCAGGGTGGATATGTAGGTCTCTCTTTTCCAGGGAAGGTATCCTCGGAAGAACAAAGGAGTCCAAACACAGTCTCTCTTTCTCTGTCCAATATGCAGAGTCCAAAAGTAAGTTTCTTTAAAGTTCGTGATAATTCTCACTGAGTTCGTAAAGTACAAAACAAAACAACGTGAACTCCAATGGAGCCGCTCACGGGCGAGTCTCCCCGAGAAACAGCTGACAGACGCTAACCCTCGGCGTCCTTCACTCCGGAGAAAGAAATAAGTATTTTTTCTGTTGGGCCACTGACCCGTCGAGAAATCACAACGGGAACTCCAGCCTCAGGTAAGACGTCGTAGGGCCTCAGCATGGGTTTACGGGTCGGGTGATTTGGACAGGAATGTCAACAACGGAGATCCGCAAACAGCAGAACGGGAAGGGAGGTGAACGACTCCGATGAGCTCTGCGGCGTGGGGGAGTTGACACAGAGCAGGGATAAGGAAGTAAAAGGAGATGCTGCAAAAAGCCAGCGCGGCCGCGCGAGGCTTCTGCAGCGGATGCGGGGACAAGTAATCACGAACCAGTTCAATGAGCAACAAAAAGCAACGGTGATCCAAGGGTCGGGATACAGGCAGGATTCAAAATGAAAACCAAGCACCCTCGATAGGGGAAGGAAGACATAAGAACCTCCCCATCGGTATCTGATTGGTGCAGGAGGATCATGGTCATCCGCAGCGTGCCTCACGGCATTCTGGGACTTGTAGTCCCTGTTGGAGCAAAATTCACCTAACAACACACTCAGAACATGCCCTAAAGACTCCGGGTCCTAACAGTACCCCCCCCCAAAGGTCTTCTCACGGGTCTAGGCTTGGAGGGATTGAGCGCATGGAATCTACGCACCAGTCTAGGGGCATGAATGTTTTCAGCAGGTTCCCAAGTCCTATCCTCTGGCGGATAACCCACCCAATCAATAAGATACTGGAGTCTACCTCTGTGTCTGCGTGAGTCTAATACCCTTCTCACTTCATATTCACTTTCACCTTCTACCGTGACAGGAGGAGGAGGGGGTTCAGGAAGCATTGGGGTCACATAGGGTTTCAGAAGGGACGTATGAAAAACAGGATGTATTTGCATCTCGGGGGGCAGCTCCAATTTGATGGCCACTGGAGAGATGACTTTCTGTACTGCAAAAGGACCAAGATAGCGAGGTTGTAACTTACGTGGCCCTTCTATTCTTAGGTTCTTTGACGATAACCAAACTCTGTCGCCCACAGCATAAACAGGAGCGGGTCTACGATGTTTGTCTGCTTGGGCCTTCATGGTCTCTTTAGCTTGTGACAGTTCCTTTGTCGCCAGTTCCCAGATCTGAGACAGTGTTTGGTGATGGTCAAGAACCGCAGGATTCAGTGTGTCAGTAGGGAGCACTTCAAGAGGAATTATTTTGGGATGATAACCAGTGGTAAAAAAGAACGGAGAGATCTTGGAGGATGCATGGGTAGAATTGTTGTATGCGAATTCTGCAAGGGGCAAAGCTTGGACCCAATCCTGACATGTAGTAGTTATCAGACACCTGAGGTATTGTTCTAATGTTTGGTTAGTCCTTTCGGTTTGGCCATCGGTCTGAGGATGGTAGGAGGAAGACAACCTGTGTTCAATGTAGAGGGTTTTACACAATCCTTGCCAAAATCTGGAGATAAACTGGGGACCTCGATCTGATACTAAAACAGAAGGCAATCCATGTAACCGAACTATTTCCTTGATGAAAATGCCTGCTAAATCCACAGCTGAGGGGATCTTTTTCAGTGGGACAAAATGGGCCATCTTGGATAGCAGATCAACAACCACCATGATTGTGGTGTACCCCTGAACGTTAGGCAAGTCTGTGATGAAGTCCATACTAAGGGTAGTCCAAGGGCTGTTGGGAACGGGAAGCGGTTGTAATAACCCCGCAGGTACAGCATGAGAAGCCTTCTGGCGGGCACAAGTAGAACAGGCCTTGACGTGTTGCTTCACATCATGAGATAGTCTCGGCCACCAAAACCATCGTTGACAAAGGCTTTTGGTCTTGTTTTCCCCGGGATGACCAGCTAAGGGCATGTCATGACACCATTGCAACACAAGGCGGTGTAATTCGTTGTTAGGCAAAAAGATTTTATTCTCATGATACCACAGATTGTCCACGATGGTGTTGTGTGGTTCTCGTAACCAAGTGGCCTGATCTAGAGGTGAATATGCCTGTTCTAAAAGGTCCATGAAGGCAGGGGCATCAGGCATCTGTACTCCTAAAGCCACTATTCTGTTCTCAGGAATAAGAGGCAAGGGTTTCTCCTGAACCCACTTGTTCTCCTCTCCTAGCCTGGACAAAGCGTCTGCCTTGCCCTGACGAATTCCGGGTCTAAAGTGTATTAGGAAATCATATTCTCCAAAAAAGGCGACCCACCGTAGTTGTCTAGGTGTAAGGGCTTTAGCAGTGCGAAAATATTGCAGGTTTTGATGGTCAGAATAGACAGTGATCACGTGGGAGGATCCTAACAAGTAGTGACGCCACTCCTGGAAGGCACGTTTGATGGCAAGGAGTTCTCTTTCTCCGATGGTGTAATTCTGCTCAGATTGGGTCAAGGTTTTGGAGAAGTACGCCACAGGATGGAGAGTGCCTTTGAGTGGATCTCTTTGTGATAACACGCCACCCACCGCATATTGCGAAGCGTCTACCTCTAGGAAGTAGGGTTGTGTTTCGTCAGCGTGTTTCATGATGGGAGCAGAAGTAAAACGTGCCTTAAGGGTCTGAAAGGCCTTTTCTGCTTTCTCGTCCCAATGGAACTCAACCCCTTTTTTGAGCAAGCGAGTGATGGGTGCTACCATGTCTGAGAAATGATCCACAAACCTCCTGTAGAAGTTTGCGAATCCCAGGAAAGACTGAATGTCCTTCACCGACTTCGGACATGCCCATTCTAGGATAGCAGATATTTTTGCCGGATCCATGTGTATCCCTTTAGGAGAGATGATGAACCCCAAAAAGGCCACACTGTGAGTATGAAAGATGCATTTATCGAGTTTGGCAAACAAGTGATGTTCGTGTAGTTTCCTCAATATGGCTTGTACATGGGATACATGGTCGGTTTCATTGGAGGAGTATATCAGAATATCATCGATATACACGATGACGAAGATATCCAAATATTCCCGCAGTATCTCATTTATAAAAAATTGAAACGCTGCGGGAGCATTACATAGCCCGAAGGGCATCACATTATACTCATAAAGCCCAAATTTTGTCCTAAAGGCGGTTTTCCATTCATCCCCTCTTTTGACTCTGATCAGGTGGTAGGCTCCTCTCAAATCGAGTTTGGTAAATATGGTGGCCTTCCTAACCTGATCGAGCAGTGTGGAAATGAGGGGGAGCGGGTATTTGTTCTTGATAGTGGCTTTGTTCAATACCCTATAATCCAGGCAGGCCCTTAATCCCCCTTCCCTTTTGGGTATAAAAAAAATAGGGGAGGATACAGGAGAGGTAGAGTGACTGATAAACCCCTTCGCCAACATATCCTGCAGATACTCTTGAAGGTATTTGGTCTCTGTCTCCGTAAGCGCATAAATGCGGCTAACAGGCAGTTCCGCACCAGGTATAAGATCTATCCTGCAATCGTAGGAACGATGAGGCGGTAAGGCGACAGCTTTCACATCATCAAACACATCAGCATATTGCAGGTATTCAGGAGGCAACGTAGCCCCGTCTATTGTGGTTGCGGAACAATACACAGGGGTGTGCCAGTGGTTGATGTCTCTGTAACAATGGGTAAGACAGTGAGCGGAGCGTAGGGTAACAGTCCTAGCCACCCAATCGATATGGGGGTTGTGGGTCTGCAGCCAGGGTACCCCTAGTATCGCACCGAAGTTGGGTGTGTCAATCAGGTCAAACGAAATGCATTCGCTGTGTCCATTATCACACAACACGATGATCTCAGGTGTGTGGTACTTTAACATTCCTGAAGACAGGGCAGACCCGTCCACAGCCCTGACGTTTTCAGGGGTATCTTTCTTGATGAACTGAATGCCCAAAGACTTGGCTAGGGTAATATCCAGGAAATTACCCGTGGCTCCTGAATCCAAAAGAATGGACATTGTATGTCTTCCTTGTGAAGGGAACACCAACACCACCGAGATGGTAAAGGGTTTGGGAATGGCGGAATAGACGTTGGCCACTTGTTTGGAGGTCAGGGATAACGAAGGACTTGGAAGAGCGACCTCAATACTCCCCAAGTCAACTAGTTTCCCGAAGGCATGGGCTTGGTGTATTTAGGTATTCCTTTCGGTTTTACTGGACATTCGCGGGCGAAATGGCCAGCCTTTCCACAGTATAAACAGAGATTCAACTTTCGTCTTTTCTCTTTTTCTTCAGGTGTTAGAGGGCCCCTTATTCCTCCTATCTGCATTGGTTCACTTGTATCTTTGGGATCTCGTTTTTCAGGTTTAGGTAGCAAAAACTTGGGGAAATCCCCGCGCGTTTTTTCACCCTTTCTCTCAGCCAGGCGGTGGTCTAATTTGACCACAAGATCAATGAATTCAGCACAATTTTCAGGAGGATCCACTATTTGGGATAAGATGTCTTTAAGCTCATCTTTCAGCCCTCTATAAAACAACGAAGTCAGTTTATCGTCAGGCCAGTGTGTCTCTGTCACTAGACGGTTGAAGGCGGTGATATAGGACAGTAAATCTTTTGAGCCCTGTCGCAGATTAAGGAGCTCATTATCACTCGCCTGCATATACGTATGCCTAGAAAAAAGGCCTTTCATACGCTCCTTAAACAGGGTGAGGTTATATAACACGGGATCATCGTTCTCTACCAGTGTAACTGCCCATGAGGCGGCGTTTCCACTCAGATAAGAAATTATAAAAGCGATCTTAGCTGCGTCATCAGGGAATGAGGAGGCTTTACACAAAAACATCAGGTGGCATTGGTTCAAGAACACCTTAAAGTTCTGGCTATCTCCGCTAAATCTTTCTGGCATCGCTAATGGTGTTTGAGGGGGGGTGACTACAGTAACCTGAACAGGAGAGGCGGAGGCGACAGGGGTAGGAGGGACCTCAGGAGTACTACCACTAGATACCTGAAAATGTGAAGGGTGGATATAGCTTTTCCTATGCCTAGCTTGTACCTCATGAGTTCTACTAGCTTCTACCAGTCTAGTGTTTTCTGTCGATAACCTCAGATTCTCATTCCTCATCAGTTTCAGTTCGGTTTGGAGATTCACAACTGTGGCGGCTAGTTCTCTGAGGGTTATCTCGTCTGTCTCTCCCTGCATGACCGCGTCGTCCATGACTGTCTACCCTCGGGAGGAGGAATAAACGTGGGCTTGGTTTTCTGTCGGGCGAGGAACAGGCTCGAAGCAGAAACCAGCTCCTCAGAAGAGTAGACAGTGCCTCCCTCTGTTCCTACGACACAACACCCTCTGCTGCTCGTAAATACACACAGAGCGGGCCGTGACGCCAGAAAAGAGAGAGACCTAAAACCCTTAAGTCTCTTTGTAGGAAGACAGGGTACTTTAGACAAGGAACGCCCAATAGGAAGCAGCAGCCTGCAGGGGAGAGAAGAGAACAGACACACAACAGGGTATTTTAGAACACTACTATAGAAGAACAGGGTCACCTACGTTTTCCTGTAATGAGTGTGCTGCAAGGCTCTTACCTGCCCAACTTGAATATCGCACCCAAAAGGTATCCACAAAAAAACAATAACATACGAACCAAAAAAAAGGCAGGGTGGATATGTAGGTCTCTCTTTTCCAGGGAAGGTATCCTCGGAAGAACAAAGGAGTCCAAACACAGTCTCTCTTTCTCTGTCCAATATGCAGAGTCCAAAAGTAAGTTTCTTTAAAGTTCGTGATAATTCTCACTGAGTTCGTAAAGTACAAAACAAAACAACGTGAACTCCAATGGAGCCGCTCACGGGCGAGTCTCCCCGAGAAACAGCTGACAGACGCTAACCCTCGGCGTCCTTCACTCCGGAGAAAGAAATAAGTATTTTTTCTGTTGGGCCACTGACCCGTCGAGAAATCACAACGGGAACTCCAGCCTCAGGTAAGACGTCGTAGGGCCTCAGCATGGGCTTACGGGTCGGGTGATTTGGACAGGAATGTCAACAACGGAGATCCGCAAACAGCAGAACGGGAAGGGAGGTGAACGACTCCGATGAGCTCTGCGGCGTGGGGGAGTTGACACAGAGCAGGGATAAGGAAGTAAAAGGAGATGCTGCAAAAAGCCAGCGCGGCCGCGCGAGGCTTCTGCAGCGGATGCGGGGACAAGTAATCACGAACCAGTTCAATGAGCAACAAAAAGCAACGGTGATCCAAGGGTCGGGATACAGGCAGGATTCAAAATGAAAACCAAGCACCCTCGATAGGGGAAGGAAGACATAAGAACCTCCCCATCGGTATCTGATTGGTGCAGGAGGATCATGGTCATCCGCAGCGTGCCTCACGGCATTCTGGGACTTGTAGTCCCTGTTGGAGCAAAATTCACCTAACAACACACTCAGAACATGCCCTAAAGACTCCGGGTCCTAACACTGCGCCAGCGGGGTCTGCTCTGCTCTGGGCTTCGGCAAGTCTGGCTGCTCCGATCTCGTCACCACCGCGTGTGTTTGCATAGGGCAATATCGGTAATATTTATACCTTTAAGGTGCCGAGATTGACGTAAGGATGGACATAGATACGTCAATAAGGATGTCATACGACCTGGTCGTTAGCACATTCTTTTGCTGAAGTTCTCGGTGAAATCAAAACAATGGCCGCAGGGTTTTTCCCAGGTCTGTCATATGTTTGATTTGTTTTGAGAACTCCGTATGCCTTATCAGGGGCTGGAGGAATATCGCTTGTCTAATTAGATGGCAAGCGTTATGACTTAATCAGATAACACGTTCCTGTGCCGTAGTGTGGCTTTATCAGATAACGGTTCCTGCATCATGGGGGTTTTCTTCCTCATGGGATGGCTGCTAGTTAACTTGTTAACCAGAATAGGGTCAGGAATAGGGGGATCGATACAGAACCTATAGGAATACATCACAGTACCAATGGATATAGATACTTTGCTAAGTCCGATAACGGCTCATGCATCGTGTTGTCCCCAGCGGCTACCCATTCTGATGACGGCATTCGTTGAGACTTCACCACTACGATTAGGGGGTAGTGAAGTACGAGATGAGAGCAACATCACCCAGGTACGACCTTCTGTGAGCATTGCTGATCCTGACATCGACGATAGCAATCATGCTCGAGACTGCTCAGTTGCGGCATTTTCAAACTTATTCGAACTTTCACCTGAAGCCGTAGACAACTTTTTTGCGAGTCTGTCTGAAATTATGTTCTCCCCTGAACAAAAAGAATAACTTTTTAAGCAAACGAGCACACTGCGTTCCCTGAACTCTGAATTCGGCCTTCAGCTTTGATAAACAAATGCTACTGAAAATATTTGGAACTATTTTTCTCCCGCTGAAAGCAAAATTATCTTTTCCTTCGATTCCAAAATATTTACCTTTTTCCTGGCACATGTACTCTGCTTAAAGTAGAACTATTCTTAGAGAACAGAGCTTCTATTTTTAGGCACTCTAGATACAATATATTATCTCAGCCTCTAGCACATTTACAGAGACTGTATTTATATGTGATGGAATGGTCTCGACCTTCTTTTCTGTATTAAGAGCCATTTCATGTGTAAATTTCGCATATCGTTCAGCTAATCATATATATGCATCGTTTTAACTGAATGATTACACTGCTTGAAAAGCGTACAGTACCAATATCATTTTCTTGTATTTCACATACACCATTTGAAATGCAAAAAAAAAAAAAGTGTATTTTGGGGTGGGTTGGAATACACATGCACCTTTAAAATGTTTACTATTGCTTAGTTTTAGTAATGATGGACATTAGATCGTGGAGTGGGTATTGTGTTTTTATCCAGGAGCCTAAATCGATATTACTATTTTATGCCCTTGTTCGGTTATAATCAATAATATCCCTATAACGGCATAGTAATCATATCCATATTCAGTCGTAGCACATGCTGTCACATTAAGCAAGGCTACTTCCCCAGACTCCTAGAAAGCACAACGAGTTCTCTAAACAAACCAAACCTCCAGCAACCTGGGAAATCCCCCTTGCTTTTGTTTTGATTTCGTCCTAGAACTCCTGTAAAGCACTGTAAGAACGGCCAGTTCTTAGTGACATCTTTATTGACGTCTTATGTCCAACCTTACGTCAAACCCGGCACCTTTCAGGTATAAATATACCAACGTTGCCTTAAGCAAACACACGGTGGTGGTTTTGGAGCAGAGCAGCTATCTACTTGCCCGAGAGCCCAGCTGATGCGAGAGCCCACGGACGCTGCCCCTCCCTTTTGACGCACTGAGAGAGACGCTGTCTTTTCTCCTGCCGAGAAATCCAGCTCCGGTGTTTCCAGATACCTTCGCGGGTTACTGGGATATCGAGTCCTGAGAGAGAGATACAAGACCTCCTGCTTTCTAATACCCAGGTACGGAGCTGACTAAAACCTTAGAGAGAAATCTTGAGTCAGATTCTTGGCAAAACCAACTTAACTTAAACTGCTACTTACTTACTCCTTCCCACGTATTAGGCTTAGGTCAGGTACACCGGGGTAGGCGTATTTAGAAGCACCAGTTGAGTACGTTAGTCAATGTATATAAGTATGTATATATTTTATCTATTTTAAAGTATCTTATGGCTAAGAAACCATATCAATGCTTTTACAGTATTATTTCTTAATTCTCCTTTTACTGTACGCACTTTACTTTACTATAAGTATTGCAATTGTGGCAATTCATTTCTCTTGTATGAGAAAGAAGACTGCTCAATAAATAACAACCTTTTATGGAAAACGCCGTCTCTCTTTTCTCTGCACTCTGGTGAAACTAAGTATGCACACTTGACTGAGTGAAATAGCTGTCTATTGTTTTCACACGACTCTAGAGATACACTCTTATTCTGAGGGAGCAAAGTTGTCATGTTATATGGTTGTCAGAAGCTAATCCCTTCTTGTCTATCCAGGGAGGTTAAACTCCTCCTCGTTTATTCGAGAAAGTTTCTAGAGACCCCTGAGCTAGCTGGCAAAACTTAAGTCTAATATAGTCAGTAGAGACCTAGTCGACCTCAGTCCTACGTCTACACTGCTGAATATATTATTCCAATGCGCAGAGCCTATTGGGAATATAGGAACTACACTACAGCTGCAGAGGGGCTCAGAGAAGAGCTGAGGCTGGAATGGGGTCAATGGACCACAAAAATAGCAGGGGAGATCGGGACAACTGATAAAGGGCTGCAAAGCAGCACTGAGGCTGGGTGGGTCCGTGGAGCACTCGGAGGGCATTGCCAGGTTCGAGCCTTGGTGTCGGTTTAGCATCCTGTAATTCTGGTCAAATCACTTAATCTCTCCGTGCCTACCAAAAAACGAGTGTACATAAAGTCCAATACCGCAGCAGTTCACAATTAACAGGACGTTAAGAGCATGAGAACCGAGTCGAAGTCAATGGATCAGCGGGAGTTGGGCTATGAAATCAAGGTTGTTATCAAGAAGTAAATGTTCCATGGGAGACTTGTTAATATAATGGTCATTCTGTTTTTTAGTTTCTTGTTTGCATGCTTGGAGGGAGGAGGGACGGATCTTCTGTTTCTAACAAGCTCTCCGCAGTAGTAGTAACATTACCAAACCTGGTATTTTTGCTTAGAACAAACCCAGAAATCGGTATGCTGTACATAATTTTCATTTTCTCCCATAAGAACAATTTTATTTTCCCAAAGTATATTTTCAGTAGTTTGGTTTTAAAAAAACTAGCGAACCAATCACTTGACCAAACAAATCTCTTGCTAAACACGTGTGTTAACCTTGAGTGAAACGCAGCCATCGGCAACGGCGTAGCTAGAGCTTGTGGCGCCTGGGGCTATCCCTCAGGTGGCCACCCCTTGGAGGGGTGGAGGAGGGGCATGGGGGTGCAGGGGAAAAAGGACAGCGAGCACTTGAAAGAGGTCCGAGAGACACGTAGTATCACTGCTAATAGTTACCTCGATCAATCATGCAAAGGAGAACACACAGCCTGCGTGATCTATTTGAGGACTCAGAAAAACTGCATGTGACATCCATCAGAGAGCTGCGTGAATGATTACCTGGTAATCCCCTTAGCACAATGCAAACATGCACATATATGACACCGTTCGAGGATCCATCATCTACAGCTGACATTAAAATGACCAAACATCATGGTCCCCCCCCCTTTAAAGCAGTGGGGACGTGCACAAACGTGATGTGCTCTGACTTGAGGTACAATAATGCAAGTGAGCTCCGAACAGCATGAACTACTGAGGGGAGGTGGGGGCAGGGTGGTACACATATAGCCTGGCCTTAGTCACACCAGTCTCAACAGTCAGTCTCCACACCATTGCAGCCAGAGAGTTTCTGCCAAACTCCTAGTGCCTACTGCTCGGTGATGATCTAAGTTGGAGTGTGTGTAACAGCTAAGTTCAATTCAAGTCAAGGGGGATTTCTAAGATCTGACTATCTTGTCAACAACCTAGCACCAGCCTGCATTAATTAAGAGTCGCACTGGTGGCCCACCACAGCAGCAAGCCACTATAGCAACAAAAAAGTACGACCCTGCAGGGTTACAGCATCACCATTCACCAAAGCATCCAGGCCTATCAACAGTGCCAGCTTCTTAACTGATGTGTTCTCATTCCTTAAGAATCCCAGGCCCGCCAACTTGCCTTACCAGCACCGCCTCATTGCTACAAGACCTCAGCAGTATGGCATTACCACAGAAGGGCCTTATCAGTGTTGAGGTACGCATGATCTTCCTCCACTAATGCCTCATGAGTGCTTTCAGATTCCAGGTAGTATTAGCTTTCCCCAACAATGCATTATCAATGCCACAATAAATGCTTTGCTACTAAAATCTCCACACTGTTGCTTCCCCAAAATTTTGTGATTTTACACTCATGACAGTGACATATCTTATACATAAAAGGATGTTTGTGAGATTACCGTTCCATATCATAGTAAATCTCGAAAATGCCTTAATGGTAAAGATAATCAGACTACAAGTAACAAGATACAAGTATGCAGACTTTAACATGGTACAGTAACAAACCACCCTTAAAGTCCTTATACCATTAACACATGCTTTGCACAATATGTACATTAGGTATTATTGGTATGCAATAACATTTTGTAACAAACAGATCAAACCTATGGAATCTGGCTAAACAATTTTTCCATGAACCAATAAGACCAATAAACGTTATCATTAGTTTGTCATCCACCGATGGCTTGACACCATACACAGCCCAGACCTTCTGAAGTGCACATTAACTGCCAAACATTATGCATCCAGTTATAAAATTACAAACATGGACAAAAATGCACAGTTGGCAAAACAATATACAATCTTTTTAGATCTTTTTTAAAGAACCTGACAAGCGTTATAGAGTGAACATCCTCTATCCCCGGGGTTTGTCAGATTGACTGACGAACACCAAAGCTCTGGCCTCGCCCAGTAATCTGTGAGATTTTATGTAAAATACCTGTTTACAGCTTGTAACAGTGTGACACCAATCTGCCATTAAAGGTCTATTAGCTTTAACAACTGCTTTTCACAACAAATACCTATTATAGCTTTTCATAATAAACAGATCAGCATCCGACAGAACTCTTTCCACTAAACCAATCCGGCCTATAGCCATTACTAACTCAGGCATTCTCTACTAAGCATAAACTGTTCCACAAGGCAACCATCACACATGTGTACAGAATTACACTTGGGAAAGCAAACTATTGTCTCTATCAAGAGGGCTTAACAAGAATTATTACTGTGCAAATCTTTTATCCCCACGATTTGTCAGTAGGGGTATTTACCAACAATACCCTTGCGTACTACAGTAATCTGTGTGATTCCAAATATCAAACGCCACGCTGCAGGCTTGAATAAGGAGTACTAACAATCCACCCTTAAATTCCTGACTTTTACATATGCAGTTCACAATAAGTACCTCAGGCCTACTGTCTATACTGTAACTTTTCATAAAAAGCAGTTGAAGCCAAAAGCCCTGATCATTGGCTCCCCACCATAACAATCTCAGTCCTGTAGTACTGATCAGAAGCTTCCCCACTTGGAAAAAAAGTGCAAAAAAGTAGTCTTTTTCAGAGGAAGCACACATTTTTGCCCCCCGACCCCTGCCCCAGGCCTGAGTTTCTAAACTACTCCACTCTACCCTATCCCCAGTAACTTTTTCACCGCCCTTCTCATATTCCTGCAAACTACCCCTAAGCCCTAAAAACTACCCTGCCCCCTTAAGTCCTAAGAAGTATTACGATCCATGCCCCGCCCTGAGCCCTAAGATGGCACCCAAGCCCTGAAAACGACCCCAACTCCTCCGCCCTTTAAACTACCCCTAACCCCCTCAGCCCTTTAAACTGCCCAAACTCCCCCCCCCCACCAGCCCTGGAAACTTCCTTGACCCGTCCCCAACCCAGAAAATTACTCCCGACCCACCCCCAGCCCACAAAACTACTCCTGACCCACCCTCAGCCCACAAAACAACCCCGACTCGCCCCCAGCCCCACTTAAAATAACCCAACCCACAAAACAACCCCGACCCACCCCTCAGCCCCATTTAAAATAACCCAACCCACCCCAGCCCACAAAACATTCCCAACCCACCTCCAGCCCACAAAATAACACTCATCCCCCAGCCCACAAAAGTACCCCGGCCCAGCCCAGCTTTAAACAACCCTGACCCACCCACAGCCCCACTCAAAACAACCCTGACTCACCCTCAGCCCACAAAACAAACCGACCCCACCAGCCCCACTTAAAATAACCGTGACCAACCCCCGAGCCGCATTTACCTCACCGTGATCTCTTCCTACTTCCGCCTGTCTGCACGCCCCACCACGCATGTGCCTTTACCACACACATGGGTGGGTAAGGTATATGCGCGGTAAGGCTTGCACAGTTCAGCCTTTGTTGTAAAGGCTGTTCGTTGTTCAGCCTTCGTGGTAAAGGCTGTTTCCCACAAGACAAACATCCCTTACAAGCTGAGACACGATTTTTTTTTAAAACTAGTACATGTCTCCTGTGTATCAAATTTTCACTGTGAATTCAAAAAGATTCTGGCCGTTCGTCTTCTAATAAAATTCTATAGAAATTACACACCTGTGCACGACACATTGTTTAATGGGCACTTTGAAGAGCATTTATTTCAAGGGCGCAAAGGGAACACTGACAGGTCAGTGAGTATCTGCATAGAAATGCACTAATAAATAAATCAATAATTCTTAAATCTCACAAACATCATGCCGAGAATTTCTTTAAGGAGAGACATAACTGGGGGCGCACTGAGTAGAGAGAGGTCACAGAACAGTCGCTCAAACTGAGTTTAGTTCTGTACGGGGAACACACTGAATAACGTAACAGCTAAAGTTTACAGGGCCCTTGCGTATCTTCAAAGAGGAGCAGTGGCAAAAATAGAATCCTCAAATTGCCCTAGCGGCATCCACAATAAAGGAAGTACAGTTCCAAGTAACACCAGGGAGGTCATGTACTAGGGTGTGATGATGGCGGAGAGGCTGCGTGTTCCGCTAGTGTACAGAATATGCCCTGTGCCTTCTCAGTGCTTGGCGGGTCTCCACTCGCGTGAGCTCTCAACTGCCTGTCTTGGTGACGATCATCTCGTCGTTGAAGTCCTCCCACAGCTCCTTGTCCTGGAGGCAGTGGAGGCACTCTGAATCTGGTACACTGTGAGGCGACGGCATAGCACCCTTTAAGGTCTATTGGAAGGCGGCCATCACAGGAGTAAAAAGAAGGGCGTCTGGTGTTGCGCGCACGTTCTCACGCACGCAACGCCAGGACGCACTTCTTTTTACTCCCGCGGCCGCCATCCAATAGACTAATACAGATACTAATACAGTAGGGCCCCCAAAACAGTGCCGCCTGGGGCGGAACGCCTCGCCCGCCCCCCTCTAGCTACGCCGGTAGCCATCGGGTAGACTCAATTGCATAAGATGTACGACTTGAAATGTTGACACAGGAGAAAGAAATTTGAGTTTGCGCAAAAGCCTACATTGGTATTAAGGATCGCTCGAGGCAAGGTAGGAAAGATATTTTAAATGTCACACAATAGCAAATGCACAGCCTACACGAAAACAATGCTAAGAAAAAAGTGCGGACACTTATTATAAAACCCACCGTGTCACACCGCCAGTGAAAGATCCAGTCCACGTGGGCATGGAAAAAAGTGGACAGGGTGGTAACCAGGAGGGATTAAAAAGCCCCCGGAGCAATTGTAACACCATGTTTAGCATAACAGGTGACGTAAAATGATGCTCACCAATGGGAAACCCGGGCGGAGCAGAAAGCGAACTTCTGGAACCATATTAATTCCAAGAAGCCCTCGCATGGCGAGAGCAACGCATGCGCGCTGCTAACACCAGGTGAGACCTAAAAATTAGGTATCACCACAACCACATCTGGGGCAATGGGAGGAACGATCTGAATATATTTTATGAAGCACTCGCAGGACTAAATAGGTTTGATGAACAACATTAAATGGGATACGTTTATATCTGGTATTGGAACTAATTTGTTTTACTCCTTCGTGTACCCTATTCCATTCAGAATCTGTAAGGGGCGCCTCCAGGACTTCATCCCATCTAGACTGGATGCGGGTGTGCAGAGAGATCCGCCCTCAATGCTCGATAAATATGAGAGACCAGTTTACGGCCTCCGATAAGACTCACAAGGGCCTGAAGGGTGGCAGCTATAGGAGGTTCTTCAGGGAACATCGGCAATATCCCCCGTGCTAGCACAGCAACTTTCGCATACTGAAGATATTGATCCCTACCCAGGTCGAATGCAGTTTCCGCTTCCTCCCTATTCAGGAAGTGCTGATTTAAATACAGCTCACCCATCATTCGACAGCCTCCCTCCACCCATCCGGAGACAGACATAACTTGACTGATCCACCCAAACGGGACAACCGCCCATAATGGGGCTTCAGGGGCGTAGGGTGCTCTATGTATCGCAACCTTAACTGCAGACTCCCATGTGGAGGCCACATGCCTAATAATATACGGGAATCGTTCAGGCACATGCGAGCCCAACATTAGTAGGTCCGGGAGAGGAGTATCCCTGTAGGTACCCCTCAGTAACTATAACACTGTAACTCACAGCAGCCAGACTTGTCCTGGATCTACCTACACGAACCCACATCACCCCCTACCTTAGGGAACTTCACTGGCTCACTGTCCAGAAAAGATGCCAGTTTAAGCTCCTTACCCATGCATACAAGACCCTACACAACTGTGGACCCACCTACTTAACCACTGCCTGATCTTCCATCAGCCCACAAGACACCTCAGCTCCACGTCACTTTCTGTAGCTCTCACCCCCTCATCCAAATACGGAGGTCGCTCCTTCTCCTACCTAGCAGCGAAGACATGGAATGAGCTACCCTTTCATCTACAGACCTCACCATCTTTTCCAAAGTTTCAAAAGTCCCTGAAGACCTGGCTATTTGGCTAATCAACTGGACCCTGCCAGCACCTGGATACCCTCATAGGTGACTGTAGCGCTGTAAATATCTACTGATTGGTTGATTGATTGATGGGGCCAGACCTACAGGAATGGCAGTGTATCTCTAGCCCATCTGTTTATGACACCTTGGTGGATGGAAGGAAGCAAAGCTGCAGAAGCAGCACTTAAGGAAGTTCCACATTCAGATAAACTAGCAGGTCAGAGTAAAATGGCTCCCTGAAGAGGAAATAATTTACAAACAAAAACAGAAGACTTCACATACAAAAACTCCAGTGCTAGGCAGAACAGACATATAGGGTGAGAGAAATTGAGAAAACAAGCCAAATTATCTACATTCCCCTTTTGTCCAGTGATGGAGAGTGAGAACCCCAAGTGTGCTCCAATCAACCTATCCCATACGAGAGTACCCAGGGTTAGGAGGCTGCATTTGTTTTCATGTCCCCTAATCCCCTGAAAATCTAGTTAGTATTATAATGTCCGTGAAACCCCCATGACATTTCAAAATGACCTACACAATTTTGGGATGCTGCAAAAAAATGGGCAGATGTAAATCAACTGTTGCTTCTTATGATGCTGAGTGAAATTAGGGACCATTTGGTGGAAGAGGAGAACAGGCTTCGACAGGCACGTGGTGCCACATCTGTGCTTGCAGTAGCAAAGGAAGCATTCGTAAATACTCAAATTGTGTATGTCCAGTGAATCCTGACTGAATTAATATTTCTAATTTTAATCAGATTAATGCTGAATCTCCTGCTGATTATCTTGATTATTTGAAAGATGTGTTTGAACATTTCTCTAGTATTGCTCAACCTGCTGAAAGTGCTCAGGAAGCAGGTGATGCTGCTTTTGTTCCAGGTCTTCTGTACAAGGTCCAGGAACAACTCCACGCTGTTGGTAATGGGCAGCAGACCAACAGCATAGCTCAGCTAAGCTATTGGTCTGCCACCCACTATCTCTTGCCCATTATTGTGTGGCAGTACAAAAAAGGAATGAGGAATCAAATTAATTTAGATTGATGTCTTTATAAATGCAATCATTTCAACAAATCACAAAGGGGACGGGGCAAGGAGGAAGGGGGATATCAAATTAGAAGGGTGGGCAAAGCAGTTGGACAAATTCAAAGGAGGGGTAGGGGGTTCAGCCCCACTTGTTGGTTCTTCATATTTCAGTTGTGGGCAATTGAGTCACTGAAAAATGAGAATTTTCTCAATTTAATCTCTAATGCACACTTCAACTTGAATAAGTTGCGTTTACCTAATCTCTCTGAGCCAATACCCTTGTTTTAATGACATCACGAAGAAAGCCAACTGCTGTGTGAATACCTTGATCCCGTAGATGAAAACGGTCAATAGCGGAAAAGTGATTGATATGAAACCCACTACAGGCCTTGTTGGTATTGGTGCTAGACGGTCTATCATAAAAACCTTTGAAATCCCCTGTTTACTTCTCTCAGGATTGTCCACTGATGCAGTTGGCATTTCAAATGTTTGTGTCTGCACCATATTACTAATCCCATCTCCTTAACCCTGAGTCCTATCACAGATCAGTAAGTCTTTCTATTGAGTCCCAGCTCTCCTGCTAACCTATTAAGGATAGACCTTTTATGGAAAGTGAACTTTTATGTTAATTCCAATACTGATGGGTGTTTATCTGAATGTGCCAAAAACACAATGGAAATGAAGTTCTAGCTGTTTTTGGTTTTTTTTGTTTGTTTTTCTAGCTGTTAGAGAGGCGGAGGCAAGATGGCGTCTGTGGCATCTGTGTGAGCGGTCACACATCCGCTCCCCCACCACCCGTAGCCCAGTTTATTGGAGTAAAAAGAAACCGGTGTGGACAGCAAAAATTAACCCTGGTGGCACACACAATTAACATAACTGACAAGCGATTCTGGCCCTGGAACGGGGCCGTGAGACGAGCGTCGGTGGAGGCATCTGCAACCGGAGCACTGGTGGATCGGCACGTAAGGCGACTCTTTCCAGGGATCACCATAGCTCTCGGAGGAGAGGCTGTTCGGCTCGGGTGGCTCACACTCAGAGTTTGCACCAGCTGCAGGATGCCTCCCAAAGCACCTTGCACTGCATGAGGAAAGGTGTCTGATGCTACAGAGGTGCCTGCTGTGCCTACAAATGGGAGCCTAATTCAACCACAGTGCCTCAAGATTGGGAAATCATGAGTAATGACGGCCAGCAGCAGCAAGCTGGCCCTGAAAGGCAGATAATGCTCAAAGAAATTGCTGAAATGTTACCAGGGAAAAACAAGACTCTCAGGTTAACCAACAGCATCACCAGCAGCACCACCAGAAACAGAGCATTACTGATTTTATCCTGGGCGTTATGGTAACTGCAGGAGACCCTCTGGTGGAAATATCTGAAGAAAGCAGTATGAAAGACTCACTGGCTAACTGCAATAATTCGGTGAGTGTAAAGCATGAACCGGAGGGCCTCTCAAGTGATTAGGGAACACCAGTAAAAGGGCAATAGGGGCTCCTGTGGCCACTGGAAAATCTGACAGCTCTACCTGTCTTAGGGGGAGGATTGGGGGATATTGATAAGCAAGTACATACCATTTCCCCGGGCTATATGTCAACAGATGCTGCTGGTTGCAATATGAAAAGCAATCTAGCCCCCCAGCTGCTGTAAACCTCAGCTCTGAGCAATATCAACTTTTGTGCTCTGCTTGAGGAGGCAATGGGTCTTAGAAGACTGGAAGACTCTCAGCAGTTAAGAGATACGTTTTTCTCTCTAACCAATGGTTCGGACATCAGCTCTACAGACTCGGAGACCAGAAGCATTCTCCAGACATCCAGCTCCAGCCCCGGAGGCCAACATGGTGGCCCTGGGACGGTGGTAAGAAGGAAAAGGCAATCTAGAAGGAGCAAAGATACCCTACAGTTAGAATATGCTACAGAAGAATTAGATAAACAAGGGTTAAGTGCTACCATAAAGTGGGACTATTCAGCCACGCAGAAAATGTATCCAGATTCCCTGGACAGGAACGCACTAGCAACAAGGTTAAGATGGTGCAAGTTGAGGAGCCCTCTTTAAGGTTGATCTATGAGTTCATCAAACAACACCAAGAAGAGACTAGAGTGGACAGGAAAAAACAATGTCTGGCAATGAAAACACTGCAAGGGGTAATTAGGAAAGTGGCTAAAGCATTCCCAAAACTAGGTGTGAGATTAACAGCTATCGAAGAACAGGCAGCCACCTTGGAAAACAATGTCGATATGGCCCAAAACCAGACAGAAGCACAAGGCGCACATATCATTGATACTCAATGGAAATTAGAAGACTTTGAAAACAGGCTGCACAGGAACAACCTGAGAAATGTAGGCATCCAAGAAGGAGCTGAAGGGAACAACATCAGGCCTTATATGTTGAATTTGGATCACTGAAACAATATCGATTACAAAAATATAGAACTACCATAATATCGGGTAAAAAATATAGAATGCCAAAATATCGAATTCCTATCTCCAAAGAGGTAAGTACAAAAATATCGAATCAAAAATATCGTTGTAAAAATATAGTTAGTCAAAATATCGTATTTTTTTAAATGCTTTAAAGTAATTAAAAATTAATGAAATGATAAATATAATTAACTTAAACATACTTAAAATACTTAAATAACCTTAAAATTAATAAATAATTGATGTAGATTAAAAAAAAGCATACAAATTGATTTGTTAATACATATATATGTATGAACGTAATATTAATAAAAATTATACAATATTTTTACCGTAGGATAGCGGAAAGCGTAAAATTTACTATTACCACTCCAGTGAGTGCAACAGTAGAGAAAGCGTTGGATAGCGTAGGGGTAAAAATTACTATTCCCACTCCAGTGAGTGCAACAGTAGGGAAAGCGTTGGATAGCGGGAGGGTAAAAATTACTATTCCCATTCCAGAGAGTGCAACAGTAGGGAAAGCGTTGGATAGCGTAAGGGTAAAAATTACTATTCCCACTCCAGAGAGTGCAACAGTAGGGAAAGCGTTGGATAGCGGGAGGGTAAAAATGACTATTCCCCCTCCAGAGAGTGCAACAGTAGGGAAAGCGTTGGATAGCGTAGGGGTAAAAATTACTATTCCCACTCCAGAGAGTGCAACAGTAGGGAAAGCGTTGGATAGCGGGAGGGAAAAAATTACTATTCCCATTCCAGAGAGTGCAACAGTAGGGAAAGCGTTGGATAGCGTAGGGGTAAAAATTACTATTCCCACTCCAGTGAGTGCAACAGTAGGGAAAGCGTTGGAAAGCGTAGGGGTAAAAATTACTATTCCCACTCCAGAGAGTGCAACAGTAGGGAAAGCGTTGGATAGCGTAGGGGTAAAAATTACTATTCCCACTCCAGAGAGTGCAACAGTAGGGAAAGCGTTGGATAGCGTAGGGGTAAAAATTACTATTCCCACTCCAGAGAGTGCAACAGTAGGGAAGGTGTTGGATAGCGGGAGGGTAAAAATTACTATTCCCACTCCAGTGAGTGCAACAGTAGGGAAAGCGTTGGATAGCGTAGGGGTAAAAATTACTGTTCCAACTCCAGAGAGTGCAACAGTAGGGAAAGCGATGGATAGCGTAGGGGTAAAAATTACTATTCCCACTCCAGAGAGTGCAACAGTAGAGAAAGCGTTGGATAGCATAGGGGTAAAAATTACTAATCCCACTCCAGTGAGTCCAACAGTAGGGAAAGCGTTGGATAGCGTAGGGGTAAAAATTACTATTCCCACTCCAGAGAGGGCAACAGTAGGGAAAGCGTTGGAAAGCGTAGGGGTAAAAATTACTATTCGCACTCCAGTGAGTGCAACAGTAGGGAAAGCGGTGGATAGCGTAGGGGTAAAAATTACTATTCCCACTCCAGAGAGTGCAACAGTAGGGAAAAATGTGGATAGCATAGGGGTCAAAATTACTATTCCCACTCCAGAGAGTGCAACAGTAGGGAAAGCGTTGGATAGCGTAGGGGTAAAAATTACTATTCCCACTCCAGAGAGTGCAACAGTAGGGAAAGCGTTGGATAGCGTAGGGGTAAAAATGACTATTCCCACTCCAGAGAGTGCAACAGTAGGGAAAGCGTTGGATAGCGGGAGGGTAAAAATTACTATTCCCACTCTAGAAGTGCAACAGCAGGGAAAGCGTTGGATAGCGTAGGGGTAAAAATGCCTATTCCCACTCCATGGAGTGCAACAGTAGGGAAAGCGTTGGATAGCGTAGGGGTAAAAATTACTATTCCCCCTCCAGAGAGTGCAACAGTAGGGAAAGCGTTGGATAGCGGGAGGGTAAAAATTACTATTCCCACTCTAGAGAGTGAAACAGTAGGGAAAGCGTTGGATAGCGTAGGGTTAAAAATTACTATTCCCACTCCAGAGAGTGCAACAGTAGGGAAAGCGTTGGATAGCGTAGGGGTAAAAATGACTATTCCCACTCCAGAGAATGCAACAGTAGGGAAAGCGTTGGATAGCGGGAGGGTAAAAATTACTATTCCCACTCCAGTGAGTACAACAGTGGGGAAAGCAATGGATAGCAAAGGGGTAAAAATTACTATTCCCACTCCAGAGAGTGCAACAGTAGGGAAAGTGTTGGATAGCGTAGGGATAAAAATTACTATTCCCACTCCAGAGAGTGCAACAGTAGGGAAAGCGTTGGATAGCATAGGGGTAAAAATTACTATTCCCACTCCAGAGAGTGCAACAGAAGGGAAGGTGTTGGATAGCGGGAGGGTAACAATTACTATTCCCACTCCAGTGAGTGCAACAGAAGGGAAAGCGTTGGATAGCGTAGGGGTAAAAATTACTATTCCAACTCCAGAGAGTGCAACAGTAGGGAACGCGTTGGATAGCGTAGGGGTAAACATTAATGTAGATAAAAAAAGCATACAAATTGATTTGTTAATACATATATATATATATGAACGTAATATTAATAAAAATTATACAATATTTTTATCGTAGGATAGCGGAAAGGGTAAAATTTACTATTACCACTCCAGTGAGTGCAAGAGTAGAGAAAGCGTTGGATAGCGTAGGGGTAAAAGTTACTATTCCCACTCCAGAGACTGCAACAGTAGGGAAAGCGTTGGATAGCGTAGGGGTAAAAATTACTATTCCCACTCCAGAGAGTGCAACAGTAGGGAAAGCGTTGGATAGCGTAGGGGTAAAAATTACTTTTCCCACTCCAGAGAGTGCAACAGTAGGGAAAGCGTTGGATAGCGTAGGGGTAAAATTACTAATCCCACTCCAGTGAGTGCAACAGTAGGAAAGCGTTGGATAGCGTAGGGGTAAAAATTACTATTCCCACTCCAGAGAGTGCAACAGTAGGGAAAACGTTGGATAGCATGGGGTAAAAATTACTATTCCCACTACAGAGAGTGCAACAGTAGGGAAGGTGTTGGATAGCGGGAGGGTAAAAATGACTATTCCCACTCCAGAGAGTGCAACAGTAGGGAAAGCGTTGGATAGCGTAGGGGTAAAAATTACTATTCCCACTCCAGAGAGTGCAACAGTAGGGAAAGCGTTGGATAGCGTAGGGGTAAAATTTACTATTACCACTCCAGTGAGTGCAACAGTAGAGAAAGCGTTGGATAGCGTAGGGGTAAAAATTACTATTCCCACTCCAGTGAGTGCAACAATAGGGAAAGCGTTGGATAGCGGGAGGGTAAAAATTACTATTCCCATTCCAGAGAGTGCAAAAGTAGGGAAAGCGTTGGATAGCGTAGGGGTAAAAATTACTATTCCCACTCCAGAGAGTGCAACAGTAGGGAAAGCGTTGGATAGCGGGAGGGTAAAAATGACTATTCCCACTCCAGAGAGTGCAACAGTAGGGAAAGCGTTGGATAGCGTAGGGGTAAAAATTACTATTCCCACTCCAGAGAGTGCAACAGTAGGGAAAGCGTTGGATAGCGGGAGGGTAAAAATTACTATTCCCATTCCAGAGAGTGCAACAGTAGGGAAAGCGTTGGATAGCGTAGGGGTAAAAATTACTATTCCCACTCCAGTGAGTGCAAAAGTAGGGAAAGCGTTGGATAGCGTAGGGCTAAAAATTACTATTCCCACTCCAGAGAGTGCAACAGTAGGGAAAGCCTTGGATAGCGTAGGGGTAAAAATTATTATTCCCACTCCAGAGAGTGCAACAGTAGGGAAAGCGTTGGATAGCGTAGGGGTACAAATTACTTTTCCCACTCCAGAGACTGCAACAGTAGGGAAAGCGTTGGATAGCGTAGGGGTAAAAATTACTATTCCCACTCCAGAGAGTGCAACAGTAGGGAAAGCGTTGGATAGCGTAGGGGTAAAAAATACTTTTCCCACTCCAGAGAGTGCAATAGTAGGGAAAGCGTTGGATAGAGTAGGGGTAAAATTACTAATCCCACTCCAGTGAGTGCAACAGTAGGGAAAGCGTTGGATAGCGTAGGGGTAAAAATTACTATTCCCACTCCAGAGAGTGCAACAGTAGGGAAAACGTTGGATAGCATGGGGTAAAAATTACTATTCCCACTCCAGTGAGTGCAACAGTAGGGAAAGTAAATACTTCATATATTAATAAAAAAATATTAATACCAATTACAAATTAATTAAAAATAATTACCAATTTAGTATAATATAATAATTAATCAATTAAAAATACAAATAAAAACTATTTATTAAAAATCATTACCTATAATACAAATTAATTACCAATTTACAATTAATTAATTAGCAATTGAATAATTAATTAAAAATAAATACCAATAAATACATTTAAAAATGTATTTATTTACAATTAAATTACTTCCCACCCTATTCCCCTATAAACCCTCAACCCGCTACAGTAAATAAATTAACAAAATTAACATAATTATCAAGTAATCAATTAATAAAAATTAATTACCAATTATAATTTAATGAATTACCAATTAAAAATTAATTAACCATTAATTCAAGATAAATACCAATAAATTAAAACATTTAATCAATTATAATTAAATTACTTCCCACCCTATTCCCCTATAAACCTACAACCCGCTACAGAGTTTTTAAAAATAAAATTAACATAATTATCAATTAATCAATTATTAAAAATTAATTACCAATTATAATTTAATTAATTACCAATAAAAAAATAATTAACAATTAATTCAAGATAAATACCAATAAATACATTAAAACATTTAATCAATTATAATTAAATTACTTCCCACCCTATTCCCCTATAAACCCTCAACCCGATACAGAAATAAATTATGCCAAAATTAAATACTACAAAATTCATTACTTGAAATAAATTATAAAATAAATATACACTTTTCACACATATAATAACATTAAAAAAATTAAAAAAAAATTATATTATTAAAAAATCGAGATATTTAACAACTATATTATATACTTTGATATTTTGACTTTCTATATTTATGTAAATCGATATTAACTTACCTCAAAATCGATATTTTTGTTGTCTATATTCTGTCCATTCGATATTTTGTCCATTACATTCGATATTTTTGTTGTCTATATTCTGTCCATTCGATATTTAGTCCATTCTATATTTTTAACTCAATATTAATGCAATTCTATATTTTTAACTCACTATTTTGACTGTATACTGTTGAATTTGATGAAGGGGGCCTTCCCTGAGCTCCAATAATGGAATTGGGAACTGAAAATCCAACAAGTGCAAGCTATCCTTTTATGATGAAGCAATATAACCAGCCACATCCCAGAGAAACCCCAAAGTCAAGAGCTATAATCATTTATTTTTGGATCTATCTGCTCCACAAAGCTATATTTGCGAAAGCCCGCCCGGATGCTAAATGGACTTTTGAATGGCAGTTTTTTTTAAAGCCATACTTCTGCCTTGCAACAGTGGAGAGACGCTGGAGGATAAGACAACTGATCCATCCATGTCATGCACTGGGGGCTGTGGCATACCTAATGAACCTGTCTCGTCTGAAAATAATATTCTATAATAAAAGATAAAAGCGAAAGAATACATAGACGAATTGGTGTAGTGCTGAATAAGCAATTTGTATTTAGTAGTTTTTTTTCTGGTGTATGATTAAGCAGTCTTAATGATAGGGGTTATTATCAACTTTAGGTATTATAGTGGTTTACGGGCCTGAGTGGCAGGGGAGGTTCCAAGCAAAGATTTCATCACCCAGACCATTCCTGGTATGTTTGCCTCAAGGCTTTGGTGGGTGGGGAGTAAGGGTGTTCTGAAGTGGGTCAGAGAGCAAGGGGGGATGGGCCACAGGGGGAGTTGGTTCACTAGGGCTGGTATAAAATGGAAAAAACACTGGTACATGAGGAAATTAAAGAGATATTTGGAAAAAGTGAGGACTTGTCTGTGGAAGCCGGATTTACCAGCTATGTGAGAGGTGCCCATGCTGTTCAACGTAAGATGACAAAAATTCAAATTACAACATAGAATATATGTGGCTTGAATGATCATGTTAAATTATGCAGAGTTAGGTAAGATTTAAAAGTTTTACATGCCAATGTCCTGTGTCTACAGGAGATACACATTGAGTGTGGGAGAAAAAACTTAGTGGAACAGCTGGTGTATAGAACTTACTGGGTGGCCTACCCTGATTATATTCTGTGGTGATCTAAACAGTAATGGCATGGGTGGGCTCTGGAACAGAAAAACTGGCAAGTATGTTGGCCAGAAAAAGAAGGTTTTCTGAGCTCTTACACAGTTGTCCCATGATAACGGGCTTATGGATGCTTGGCCACACTTAAAGCCTCATGATTAGGGTGGCACAGATTTTTCTGCCTCTCACAAATCATTCGGGCATCTGCATTATCTTTTTGTTTCGCAGCAATTAATAGCAACATGCAGTATAGAAAAGTACCCCTGGGTCATGTCGGACCATAAACCTTTAGTTTTGGAAGTTTCTAGTTTAGGGGGTGAAAGAACTAAATATATCTGCACATTTGAAAGGGGTCAGTTGAAGGACCCGGACTATATTGCACATATGAATAAATGGATGGGAGAACTTCTGGAGTGTAATAGAGGTAGTACCAGGAGTGGCATGGAATGGGATGCATTTAAGGCAGGGTTAAGTGGGGAGCCTCTTCGCTAGATCTTCTACCGTAACAAAAGGCAAACCAAAAACTTAAATAAATAGTACATAATGCTGGCAGCCACTGAGGAGGAACTTGTCGGGGCTATAGCTAACAGGGTGTGCATAGAGAGAATTCTGCATAAGCTTGCCTTGCCACAAAGCAACCATAGGTGAAGTTTCAGCAGCAAGAGCTGCTGAAAAATATATGGCCCAGCATCAAGATTGCTATGAGTACAACAAACGGGCTGGGCTTATGTTGGCCACACGGATAAGGCAAAAGGTAATTAGCGGGGAGGTCCTTGGGATCAAAAATGACATGGGAAACCAAGTCACCAGTACTACATGTAAACAAGAGGAATCCCGCAAGTTCTAAGAGAAATTTTATGGGAACAAGGGGTGTCCCGAGGAGAGATCCATTAAGGATTATTTAGACTCTATTCAAACTGAGCAGTTTTCCCAAGAAGATGTGGGATCCTTAGATGCTCCATTCCAAAATTAAGAAATACATAGAGCATTTAGTATTTAGCATTTAGCAGAGTCTTGGCCCTGGGCCAGTATCCTCATTTTCTTAAAGAAGAGGAAACCTCCAACTGAGGCTGAGTCTTATAGACCCATAACACTCATGAACAGTGACGCTAAGATATTTTCAAAGGTGTTAGCCAGTCGGCTAAGTCTCATTATAAGTAAGGTGATTTCCCTATGGCAACATGTTTTATATCAGGCCGAGGAACTGTCGACCACATTCGCAGAGTGGTTACACTGTTCGACGCTGCCTCAATCTTCTGAGACCCTATAGCGCTGATTTTGCTTGATGCTGAAAAAGCATTTGATAGGGTCTCCTGAGATTATTTGTCGACTGCCCTTGAGTGGGTTTGTATAGGCAAGGGTTTCATCAATGCTATAGGGTAATGTATAGGGCCCCTGTTGCTCAGCTTCGCTTATTAGAGGCTACACAGAACCCCTTTGGATCACAAAGGGGACAAGACAGAGCTGTCCCTGTTCCCCACTCTTATTTGCATGTTATATAGATCCCCTGATTCAGAAAAATGATGCTAATTTCAACCCATCCGGTTTCAAGGTCACAACGCCAGAATTTTGGGTCACGCCGACAATCTTGCAGTAGTTACATCTGACCCTCATCTGGCATTAATAGAAATTGAGAAAGAAAGCAGGGCCTTTTGGGAGAGTGTCTGGTTATTCACTTAACCAGATTAAAACACAAATAGTAATAAATAGTATGGTCCATCTAGTTGACCCTTGGATGACACAATCTATGATCTATCTAGGGGTGAATAAAACATCAGAGCTGGAACAAACTGTGCAGTTAAATCTTACCCCAGTCATTCAGAAAGAGAAGAAGGATTTCGATAGGATGAATAATCTACATCTGTCAATTGTCGGCAGGTGTAACATTATTAAAACGATGCTTCACCCTAAACGTCTTTATTTTTTTAGAGCAATACCATTGGAGATCGAAAAACGCGGGTTCAGGGGAATGGAAGATATGATTAATACATTTATATGGGCACACAGGAAGACAAGGAGAGTGCTGAGATTCATTACACTGCCTAGGGATAGAAGGGGATGGGGTGCCCTAGATTTAAGAATGTACTATTGGTCCACAGCGCTTCAAGTATATGCGTCGCTTACTCGGGGGGAAGCTCAAAGATCAATAGAGTAGCAGTGGGTCTCCTGACATTTATTATTAGGTGATGAAGGACAAAACTGGCTTTTCAAATATCATGAACCTAGCTATTACAAGAACTTTAGATTTAAGACCCTCTCAGCTGCATGTCGTGTATGGGTAGCTGGAAAGAAAAAGTTAGGGTTAGGGAGGATGATTTTTATACACCGCTTTTCAGGAAAACAGCACTACCGGAAATATTCCAGGATGCAGTTATGTCATGCTGGGAAGACTTAGAAGGCTGGAAGATGGGGGATCTTGTTGATGCAGATGGAATAATATAATTTGAGGAAGTTTAGATTCATTACACAAAGTCGATCAGAAAGATTTTTTTAAATATTTGAGGTACGTAGCTAAGAAGAAAGGGGGGGTTAGGAGGATTTAGTAAGGACCCGATAATGGAGGTAGTATCGAATCTTGAGGAATGCACTATTGGGCAAATATATGGAGGGCTGAAACAACTGATGCAGGATAATCTTGAGACGCCCAGTAAGAAATGGAAACAAAAGTTAGGTGTAACCAGCGTCAGTTTTTTAGACTTGTTAAAATTAGGCCATACCATTTTGTGCTTAGCCAGGTTATAGGTGCAACAGTATAGAACCATTTCTTCTCTGTACTATACACCGGCTAAGATAGCCCAATGGGGGGGGGGCTTTGTTGGGGTCAGATGCTCTTGATGCCGTAGCACAGAAGCAGATATTATACGCTGAATTAATGATGCTGGGGGTCGCTAGTGAAGGAATGACAGGAACACACCAATCAATCAATCAGGGATTTGTAGAGCACACTACTCACCCTTAAGGGTCTCAAGGTGCTGGGGGAAGGGGGGATTTGGGCAGATCTGGTCATCCGAAGAGCCAGGTCTTGAGGCTCTCCCTGAATGCTTGCAGTGTGGGGCTTCGTCTGGTGCTGAGGGGGAGTTCATTCCAGGTCTTGGCCATGATGTAGGAGAAGGATCTGCCTCCCGTTCTTGCTGTGTGGATGCGGGGGATTTTGGCCAAGGCTAGGTCAGCGGAGCAGAGGTTTCTCTTGGGGGCTTAGAAGGAGATTCTTTCTATGAGGTATTGGGGTCCGGTGTTGTGGAGGGCTTTGTAGGGATGTATGAGCAGCTTGAAGGTAACTCTTTTTTTGACAGGAAGCCAGTGGAGGTCTCGTAGGTGCCGGGTGATGTGGTCGTGTCATGGGCTGCTGAGGACGAGTCTGCCTGCAGCGTTCTGGACGGTCTGGAGTTTGTGCAGTAGAGATTTGTTGATTCCGGAGTAGAGAGCGTTCGCGTAGTCCAGCCTGCTGATGATGAGTGCATGGGTGACGGTCTTCCTGGATTTGGGGGGGGACCATTTGAAGGTCTTGCAGAGTATGCGGAGGGTATTGAAGCATGTGGAGGATACGGCATTAATCTATTGGTTCATGGTGAGAGAGGAGTCGAGTTTGATGCCAAGGTTGCTGGCGTGGTCCGTGGGCATGGGAGGGTTTCCCATGCCCACAGGGGCAGGGGGCCACCAGGTGTCATCCCATGTAGAGGGGGTGGATCGAAGATGAGGACTTCCATTTTCTCCGAGTTGAGCTTCAGGCAGCTGCTGCTCATCCAGGATGCGATGTCCCTCATTCCTTCCTGGAAATTGTGCCTGGTGATGTCAGGTTACTAGGTGAGAAAGAGGATGAGCTGGATGTCGTTAGTGTAGGATACTAAGATACCATCAACCAACATTTTTTGTTTTTTGCCATGCGGTGGTAAGGATCTGCATTTCTTCTGCTTGGTTAGATCGGCTCCTCCCCACTTTTCAGCAATGGCTTGCACTGCTTTTATCTATTTTTAATCTTGAAAAGGATGTTTATGAAAGGAAGGGATGGAGGGCAAATAAACTAGAAAAGTGTATTTGGGCATCGATTTATAATTGAAAAATGCCAGCGAGACTGGTCAAGATTAAGCATGAATTGTTTGGAATTTTTGCATATCTAAATATATTAATTGTTGCTTCTTACTTTGAGAAATAAATGTTCATTTTTCCCTTTATGATGTATCTATTTATTATTGGCTGAATTTCCTTATGTATTTATGTATTTATATATATATATATATATATATATATATATATATATATATATATATATATATATATATATATATATATATATATATATATTCACTGAAAAAACCCATAGGTTTCAGGCCTTATATAGTTAGGAATTAGCATTTAAAAAACCTTTAAAATTCACTCAAAAAACTATAAGTTTTAGTGGTGTTATAGTTAGCTGGACATTTCACTCATACAAAACCATTGAAATTGCTCCTATATAGTTAGTTGTACTAACTATATTTCGTGCACCCGCAATCCACTGCTGATGATGTCACATATTACATCACTCATGACATGGTCAGTGACATCACTGATGACATCTCAAATTACATCACTGATGACATCATCCAGTGAATGTGGTTTGCTCCGTTATTTAAATATGCATTATACATATAGCAATTTGCATTGAAGAATGAGTGGATATATAAAAATAAATATTTGGATGGAGGATTTAGTATCAGTGTAATTGACTGTTTACTTTAGCAATTTATAGTGTCTCATTAAATATAGTGGATAGTGACTAAACTGTTTGAATATCTGTATCACTTTGTCAGTTGTTGTGTAAACTGGTTCCCCAGTTGGTTACTAGCTATGTGAAAGTCTATATTAGTTATTGATTAGTTAACTGAGTATTTGTATGGGAGAGTGAATGTGTGTGTGGTTCGGTGGGGGGTGTGTGACTGCCCAAAGATGTGTGAATAGTTGATTCACTAGATATATGAAGTTAAAACTACATGTTCTAACAGTTGTTTGGGTGAGTGAATATCTTTATGAGTGTGGTGATGAGCAAATATATTTCTCAATGGTACATGTCCAATAAACTAGAAAAATAAAAGGCAGTGTATGTGTCAGTTGTTGTATATAAATAAGTATACATAAGACTCAATGATTGTGTGAGTGACTGTATGGATAACTTTATACTTGTAATAATGATTTTATAATTCACTAAGTATGACTTACTATCTAAATGAATAGATGAAGTTGTGTTTGTATAAGTGTGTAGCTAAGTAAATATGTAAGTATGATCCCTTGTTTGCATAAGTGAGTAGGATGACTTCATATGTGAATAGGATGTGTGCTGGTGTGTAATGTCGATTTAGGTGTATAAGTATTTTTGATAGTGTTCTATTGTTCATTGACAGCATGTATGAGTGAATCTACAGGTAAGTGATTAGATGTGTGTATACATCTATGAATCACTGAGTGGGTTTTTAGATACTTGTATTGCTGTAACAATGGATTCAAATATGATACTCTGTATTTTACAAAGAGTGATGAAAGATTTTACTAGTGTATGAAAAGGTGTATGTGATTGTCACGTGGATGATGTCATCAGTGATGTCATCAGTGATGTCATTTGAGATATCATCAGTGATGTCACTGACCATGTCATGAATGATGTAATATGTGACATCATCAGCAGTGGATTGCGGGTACGCGAAATATAGTTAGTACAACTAACTATATAGGAGCAATTTCAATGGTTTTGTATGAGTGAAATGTCCAGCTAACTATAACACCCCTAAAACTTATAGTTTTTTGAGTGAATTTCAAAGGTTTTTTAAATGCTAATTCAGAACTATATAAGGCCTGAAACCTATGGTTTTTTCAGTGAATTTCAAAGGTTTTTTAAATGCTAATTCCTAACTATATAAGGCCTGAAACCTATGTTTTGTTCAGTGAATTTCAAAGTTTTTTTTTAATGCTAATTCCTAACTATATAAGACCTGAAAGCCCACCAGGAATCTCCAGTATGCGCCAGGGGACTGCATTGCAGAGAGGTGTAATGAAGCCACGCCCCTTTTTACACCTCTCTGCAACACAGGCCCCGTGCATGTTTGAAGAGGGGGAACTAATTCCCCTTGCATACTGGGGGCCCCTGGGGGCCAACTAGCCCACCTGGAACCTCCAGTTTGCGCCAGGGGGCTGCATTGCAGAGGTGTAATGAGGCTATGCCCCTTGTTACACCTCTCTGCAACGCAGCCCCCTGCCGCGTTTGCAGAGGGGGAATTAATTCCCCTTACATACTGGGGGTCCCTGGGGGCCAACTAGCCCACCAGGAGCCTCCAGTATGCGCCAGGGGGCTGCATTGCAGAGAGGTGTAATGAGGCCACACCCTTTTTTACACCTCTGTGCAACGCGGCCCCCGTGCATGTTTGAAGAGGGGGAACTAATTCCCCTTGCATACTAGGGGTCCCTGGGGGCCAACTAGCCCAACTGGAACCTCCAGTATGCGCCAGGGGGCTGCATTGCACAGAGGTGTAATGAGGCTATGCCCCTTTTTACACCTCTCTGGAATGCAGGCCACTGGCGCGTTTGCAGAGGGGGGACTAATTGCCCTTGCATACTGCGGGTCCCTGGGTCATATCTGCCCAAACGCCGATATTCCGAACGATTGAAAATTACTTTTCTTGAGAAACATTTGGATTTGGATTATCATGTCTTATTCTTTGGAAGTTTTGAAAGACTGACTTTGAGGATGCTATAAATTACTCAAGTCTGCCCGAATTGTGTGGGTAAAATTGATACCTAGTCACTTTGAATAAGAATGTACTTACGTCTCGGCTAACATTTGGAAGACATATCTAGTTATATGACAACAGGATACCGACATAACTTGAAGGAAATAAGAACGCCCTGAAGAAGTTCTGTTGTACAGAATGAAACGTGTCGGCTGGCTGTGGTACATAAACTTAAGGAAAATAAAAGCATTTGAATATACACCAAGATTCAGCGCTTCAATAAGGACTCTAAGTGATATGATTTGATTGGACTTATTGTGCAAGTGGTGCTGTGCCAAACTTTGGAATATTCTCCACTATTCTCTACTACTTACTCTCTACTACTCCACTACTCTCTAATACTCACTCTCTACTACTCATTCTCGTCTACTCTACTACTCTCTACTACTCTCTCTCTACTACTCACTCCCTACTACTCACTATCTACTACTCCCTACTACTCACTCTCTACTACTCTCTACTCTCTACTACTCACTCTCTACTACTCTCTCTCTACTACTCACTCTTTACTACTCACTCTTTACTACTCACTCTCTACTACTCTCTACTACTCACTCTCTACTTCTCACTCTCTACTACTCTACTACTCACTCTCTACTACTCACTCTACTACTCACCCTCTACTACTCTCTACTACTCACTCTCTACTACTCTCTCTCTACTACTCTCTACTACTCACTCCCTACTACTCTCTACTATTCTCTCTCTCTGCTACTCACTCTCTACTACTCTCTACTACTCACTCTCTACTACTCACTCTCTACTACTCTCTACTACTCACTCTTTACTACTCTCTACTACTCACTCTCTACTGCTCTCTACTACTCACTCTACTACTTACTCTCTACTACTCTTTATCGCTCACTCTCTACTACTCACTCTCTACTACTCTCTACTACTCACTCTACTATTCACTCTACTACTCTCTACTACTCACTCTCTGCTACTCTCTCTACTGTTCTCTACTACTCTCTACTACTCACTCTCTACTCTCTATTACTCACTCTCTACTCTCTACCTCTCTACCTCTCTCTACTTCTCTCTCTACTAGTCTCTACCTCTCTACCTCTACCTCTCTACCACTACCTCTCTACCTCTACACCTCTACCTCTCTACCTCTCTCTACACGCACACATATACACATATATATATGCATATATATGCATATGTATATATATATGTATGTGTATATATATATATATATACATACATATACAAACATATATAATCTGCATATCTATATAAATACAAATATAAATGCATGCATACATATACATATATGCATACATATGCATGTTATTTACATGAAAGTTTTAAAAACACTAATAAAAGCAAAGCTAAAAAGCCACCTCATTAGAAACAGAATGGCTTTAACTTAAACGAGGGCGAGATCTATTGCATTTTCAATGCTTGTTTACTTTGGTTCCATCAAGAAGGCATTCAGATGTGTCACGCATTTGCCATAAATTCTGAATGTTAGCACTCTAGTTGATCATTAGATCACTGTAGTAAAGCTACTGCTCACCAGGGAAGTCTGCTGCTGGTATTGAAAGTGCATGTTTCAGTCTGCATGTCAGAATTTTTTTAATGACATAGAAGAGGATTTGAGAAGTCACTCAAAATGTGCCCTAATTTTTCTTTTTGAAGCACTAATCATACTTTCTATGCCAAAATGAACCCCCTCATTTTGTTCCTTTTTAAATTAAATGTTTTCAGTTACCACTTCATTCCAATCAAGATGGCTTCTGGTGTGCCATACTTTTGTCATAAATAAGACTGTTAGCGCTCTAGTTGTTCTTTCTTTAGAACACTCTGGGACATTCTGTCATTGGGCTACACTTGGGCTACATCTGGGTGATATTTGGGCTACATTTGGGCTCTTTTGTCTCTGGTGGCCATCTTGGGAGACTGCATGTCAGAATTTTTTAATGAAATTGAAGAGGATTTGAGAAGTCACTCAAAATGTGCCCTAATTTTTCTTTCTGCAGCACTAATCATACTTTCTATGGCAAAATATACCCCCTCATTTTGTTCCTTTTTAAATTAAATGTTTTAAGAGTTACCACTTTATTCCAATCAAGATGGCTTCAGGGTGCCATACCTTTGTAATAAGTAGGACTGTTAGCACTCTAGTTGTTCTTTAGAACACTCTGGGACATTCTGTCATTGGGCTATACTTGGGCTACATCTGGTGATATTTGGGCTACATTTGGGCTCTTTTGTCTCTGGTGGCCATCTTGGGAGACTGCATGTCAGAATTATTTAATGAAATTGAAGAGGATTTGAGAAGACACTCAAAATGTGCCCTAATTTTTCTTTCTGCAGCACTAATCATACTTTCTATGGCAACATATACCCCCTCATTTTGTTCCTTTTTAAATTAAATGTTTTAAGAGTTACCACTTTATTCCAATCAAGATGGCTTCAGGTGTGCCATGCCTTTGTAATAAGTAGGACTGTTAGCGCTCTAGTTGTTCTTTAGAACACTCTAGGAGGCTGCAGTAGAACACAAAGGAATCAACTGTCAGTCTCTGCTCTTGTTGGATGTAAATGTTTTACTGAGAATGTCAGACTTCATTCTCACATGACTGAGAAAGATAATGTGAATTTACAGAAAATATGCTTTCAGTTTAGCTTATGGATCCCCTTCCAAACCACTGTGGGAAAAGCATGAGATAATAGTTTTCTTTCAAACATGATTCATGATATCCCAGCAGAAGGCTTTTTCACATGGTAAAATCACCTTAGAACACACCACAATTCCTAAAATGAGTATGGTACCATCAACAAATGATTTATAATGTAACTAAAGTCCTAAAACCCTCTATTAACTACAATGCTTTTTAATGAGGTGCTATCATGTATATTGGTCCCAAGATGGCTGCCAACACTTCTTGGATGAAGTGCTGACAGCCAATCAGATTTCACCATGAGATGTGTGGTTAGGCTCCGCCCAGATATATATGCGTTTTTGAAGTTAATTTTCATAAACACTACTGGAGCAATTTTCACCAAATATAGCAAAGGCACTTCTGCGTACCAGTCCCTACAATTTTGCCAAGTTTGGTGTAATTCCGTTCAGTGGTTCGGGCTGTAGACTTGTCAGAACGTCCTATGGAAATTAACGTGGGGAAAACACGTTTTGGGACCCCCCTTTTTTCTCAGCCCCACTTCACGAATCCCCCGAAACTTTCAGGGAAGGAGAGCAGCGGAGCTGGCCAAAATTTGGGAAAATTACACGCAAATTCCTCAACCGGCTCCAAAGTTATTCCCAATAGAATGTTGCGGATTTCCTATGGTAGCCAATCCTAACTATATATACCTACTGGCTATCGCCAGTAGGTAATATATATATATATAAATATATATATATATGTACTTAACTGACCGTGTTGTAATAAAACAAATTTGAAAAAAAGAAATGAAATTTTAGCTATTTTATGTAAGACTACTGATTGTACAGATGATGTTAAATGTAAAAATAATTTATCTGGCCTACTTAAGCACCACCATGAGCTGCGTTTGCAGAGTGGTGTAAAATGGGACTTGGCCTCGGACCACCTCTCTTCAATCCAGCTTTGTGGCACTTACTGGAGGCACCTGGTGGGCTGGTTGGCCCCCAGGGACCCTCAGTATTCAAGTGGAATTCATTCCCCAACTTACAATGCGCCAGGGGGCGCGTTTGCAGAGTGGAGAAGAAAGGGGGCGTGGCCTGGTATGATAAATTATCAATCCTGCTGTGTGGGACTTACTGGAGGTAATAGGTCAGATCATCAGACATGGCTGAATCGACACCAAGGTTCCTGTTTGGAACCCTACTATAGGGAAATACTATTGCTGCACCTTTGAACATCACAGACCCCACTCAGGGTATACTTTGCTCAGGAATGGACTTCCTTTCCCAACATGCATTAACCAATCAACGAAGAACTTAGCAAAGCCCCTGGTGGGCGGAAACATAAAATCATGCATGCGGAGCCTTTCTGTGTCTGTTCATTTTCAGCTGCCTATGAAGAAGAGGCTGCCTGCCTCGAAACGCGTCGGCACCGGATTACATTCTGAATTGTAGCTGTTGGTGTGCCTAAATAAACCGGATGGTTTTGTCTGCTAAGTGTGCGTCCTGGAATGCGTAGGGCAAGTTGGTGATTCATTTATACACGCGGTGGCTCGACCGCGCAGGATGGCACCATCACCAATCTTTGGAGAGGCTGCGGCGTGAACGCTATCATGCCATTATGCAGATCATCAGACATGGCTGAAACGACACCAAGGCTCCTGTTTGGAACCCTACTATAGGGAAATACTATTGCTGCACCTTTGAACATCACAGACCCCACTCAGGGTATACTTTGCTCAGGAACTGACTTCCTTTCCCAACATGCATTAACCAATTAACGAAGAACTTAGCAACGCCCCTGGTGGGCGGAAACATAAAATCATGCATGCGGAGCCTTTCTGTGACTGTTCATTTTCAGCTGCCCATGAAGAAGAGGCTGCCTGCCTCGAAACGCGTCGGCACCGAATTACATTCTGAATTGTAGCTGTTGGTGTGCTTGAATAAACCGGATGGTTTTGTCTGCTGAGTGTGCTTCCTGGAATGCATAGGGCAAGTTGGTGATTCATTTATACATGCAGTGGCTCGACCGCGCAGGACGGCACCATCACCAATCTTTGGAGAGGCTGCGGCGTGAACGCTATCATGCCATTATGCAGATCATCAGACATGGCCGAAACGACACCAAGGCTCCTGTTTGGAACCCTACTATAGGGAAACACTATTGCTGCACCTTTGAACATCACAGACCCCACTCAGGGTATACTTTGCTCAGGAACGGACTTCCTTTCCCAACATGCCTTAACCAATTAACGAAGAACTTAGCAACGCTCCTGGTGGGCGGAAACATAAAATCATGCATGCGGAGCCTTTCTGTGACTGTTCATTTTCAGCTGCCCATGAAGAAGAGGCTGCCTACCTCGAAACGCATCGGCACCGAATTACATTCTTAATTGTAGCTGTTGGTGTGCCTAAATAAACCGGATGGTTTTGTCTGCTGAGTGTGCGTCCTGGAATGCTTGGGGCAAGTTGGTGATTCATTTATACACGCGGTGGCTCGACCGCGCAGGACGGCACCATCACCAATCTTTGGAGAGGCTGCGGCGTGAACGCTATCATGCCATTATGCAGATCATCAGACATGGCTGAAACGACACCAAGACTCCTGTTTGGAACCCTACTATAGGGAAATACTGTTGCTGCACCTTTGAACATCACAGACCCCACTCAGGGTATACTTTGCTCAGGAACGGATTTCCTTTTCCAACATGCATTAACCAATTAACGAAGAACTTAGCAACGCCCCTGGTTTGCGGAAACATAAAAACATGCATGCGGAGCCTTTCTGTGACTGTTCATTTTCAGCTGCCCATGAAGAAGAGGCTGACTGCCTCGAAACGCGTCGGCACCGGATTACATTCTGAATTGTAGCTGTTGGTGTGCCTAAATAAACCGGATGGTTTTGTCTGCTGAGTGTGCGTCCTGGAATGCTTGGGGCAAGTTGGTGATTCATTTATACACGCGGTGGCTCGACCGCGCAGGACGGCACCATCACCAATCTTTGGAGAGGCTGCGGCGTGAACGCTATCATGCCATTATGCAGATCATCAGACATGGCTGAAACGACACCAAGGCTCCTGTTTGGAACCCTACTATAGGGAGATACTATTGCTGCACCTTTGAACATCACAGACCCCACTCAGGGTATACTTTGCTCAGGAACGGACTTCCTTTCCCAACATGCATTAACTAATTAACGAAGAACTTAGCAACGCCCCTGGTGGGCGGAAACATCAAATCATGCATGCGGAGCCTTTCTGTGACTGTTCATTTTCAGCTGCCCATGAAGAAGAGGCTGCCTGCTTCGAAACGCGTCGGCACCGGATTACATTCTGAATTGTAGCTGTTGGTGTGCCTAAATAAACCAGATGGTTTTGTCTGCTGAGTGTGTGTTCTGGAATGCTTAGGGCAAGTTGGTGATTCATATATATATATATAGATTTGCCGAGACAGTGCATGCTGGGTAGTGAAGTTCCAAGGACTGAAGGTGAACTGCCACAGGTGTGCCGACCGCATCAGGGGGAGGAGATCTTGGTTGCAAGCGCCTATTTTAAGCAGGTGGGACTCATAGGTGAAAGACTCATAGCAGTGTGGGCGCTGAAGAAGGCTCATTCGCCGAAATGCATTCGCCGCCACTGACATCACCTCAATAAAGCGTGTGTTTCCTGAACCCCCCTCTGGCCTCTAATTTCTTGTGAGAGGAATTTTTTCTACATTTGACCTGCGCTTGCCGGAAACGCAGTACAGACGGCCCTGTAACATCAAGAGCCTCCGTTACTTCTGGCACTCCGCTACTTGTAGTGACATTTCATCGAGGTATCGATATAACGGAAGGCCGCCAGGATCCGAAGGTGAACATGGGCAGACAAAGGTATTTAACCTGAATGGGGCATTGTTGTCTCGCATTTGGCAGCCCCCACCCATTTCCTTACCTGAGGCGAATGGCTGTGGCGGCACGAGGGGGACAAGGGGAGCCACTGCGGACGTTGTGATGATGGGAGGCCGCTTTCACACCCCACTTGCAGCCTGCACGAACGGACTGTTTGACATACTTACTCCCTCACACCACCAGCCCAGATTTGCCGAGACAGTGCATGCTGGGTAGTGAAGTTCCAACGACTGAAGGTGAACTGCCACAGGTGTGCCGACCGCATCAGGGGGAGGAGATCTTGGTTGCAAGCGCCTATTTTAAGCAGGTGGGACTCATAGGTGAAAGACTCATAGCAGTGTGGGCGCTGAAGAAGGCTCATTCGCCGAAATGCATTCGCCGCCACTGACATCGCCTCAATAAAGCGTGTGTTTCCTGAACCCCCCTCTGGCCTCTAATTTCTTGTGAGAGGAATTTTTTCTACATTTGACCTGCGCTTGCCGGAAACGCAGTACAGACGGCCCTGTCACATCAAGAGCCTCCCTTACTTCTGGCACTCCGCTACTTGTAGTGACATTTCATCGAGGTATCGATATAACTGAAGGCCGCCAGGATCCGAAGGTGAACATGGGCAGACAAAGGTATTTAACCTGAATGGGGCATTGTTGTCTCGCATTTGGCAGCCCCCACCCATTTCCTTACCTGAGGCGAACGGCTGTGGCGGCACGAGGGGGACAAGGGGAGCCACTGCGGACGTTGTGATGATGGGAGGCCTCTTTCACACCCCACTTGCAGCCTGCACGAACGGACTGTTTGACATACTTACTCCCTCACATCACCAGCCCAGATTTGCCGAGACAGTGCATGCTGGGTAGTGAAGTTCCAAGGACTGAAGGTGAACTGCCACAGGTGTGCCGACCGCATCAGGGGGAGGAGATCTTGGTTGCAAGCGCCTATTTTAAGCAGGTGGGACTCATAGGTGAAAGACTCATAGCAGTGTGGGCGCTGAAGAAGGCTCATTCGCCGAAATGCATTCGCCGCCACTGACATCGCCTCAATAAAGCGTGTGTTTCCTGAACCCCCCTCTGGCCTCTAATTTCTTGTGAGAGGAATTTTTTCTACATATATATATATATATATATATATATATATATACACACATATATATATATATATATATATATATATATATATATATATATATATATATATATATATATATATATATATATATATATATATATTGCGCTCTTTACTATCCCAGGATCCCGGGAAAGAAACAACAGCACTCGGGGGTATACTGCTCACACGGTAGTTTTATTGACTACAAGTACGCCACAGACGCGTTTCAGCACTAGGCCTTCGTCAGTGTGTTTACACATCGAGAAACCGGTGCATTTTAAATAGGTAATTACATACATAGGTCCTGCCTCTCAGTTGATATCAACAGAGGACTACACTCCTCCCAAACACGCGCCATCTTGTAATGGTCACTATATACATATATACATATATGTCTATTTACACATTATCGACACCTCATATTGCATAATCACCCTACGGATAGGTGGATGTGCGTGCATGTGGGTGGGAGTTTGTGTGTTATCACATCTATTATACATATAATGTCAATACAGCCGTGGATCGGCAATGGTCCTCTTACACTAATGAGAGGTAACCTGTTATATACAGCCTATGTACAACATATTTACACTATATTTACTCAGACATAGCCATGTTCAAGCAATCAACGTTTGGCGCGAGGTGCCCCAGAACATAGGTGTCCCACTAAGACTATCCAGTTAATGTAATCTTAGCATAGCTCAAATGAATCAGAGAGCCCCCTGACTCATTACATTGCCACTTGTATGATAATAAGGGTATTTATATACATTGGTTCCTTCCCACCGCCGAAGTGAAAGCTATGGGACCATTGGTGGGGTTAGGGATTTTTCAAAGTTCAATCTAAATAAATCCTCCTATAGGTATATACCTACATGTACTTTATGTACACTCCCCTATATGTAAGTGACAATATATACAGTGCTATACATACAAAAATTCGAATTCAAATTCAAAGTACAGAGCAGATCAACAGAAATTGCGTACTAATAGATATCACAGTCATCCATCATGCATTGCCCAAATGAAAGATCATTTCTTCACCACTATTCATCCCTTTAGGCCACTTAGTGGAGAGGTCTATGATGTAACGTGACTCTAATCTACGGAGACGTCGTAATTGGTCACCCCCTCTAGCATTGGTCTTAATGGTGTCTAGCCCGAAATATTGAAGCTGACTACGGTCCCTGTTATGCTTTTCGGCAAAATGCCGAGCGACCGGATAAGCCTGGTCGGCCTTGTCAATGGCCCTTAGATGTTCAAGGATCCGCAGTTTGAGCATATTAATGGTACTCCCAATATAGCGGAGACCACAGGGGCAAACTAGACAATACACTGCTAGGGGAGTGCTGCAAGTTATAAACTGTTTTATATGCAGTTTTTTACCTGTCTCTGTATTCTCCACTGCAAGAACTCTCCTGCTTCCTGCGCACGCTTTGCATTTACCGCAGGGGAAAAACCCACTCATTGATCTTAGGGTATTACTTTTCGGGAGTGGTTTTTCTAGGTGGCTGGTCACTAAATAATCTCGAAGGGATCTCGTTTTGTTAAATGTTATGAGTGGGTGGATCGGTAAATCATCTTTGATGATACTGTCAGTGGTGAGAATACGCCAATTTTTTCGCATCATAGACCTCAGGTCCTGTGCTCCAGCGGAGAAGGGAGTTATAAGTCTAAATTTCCCTTTCTCATCGTCCCTTTCCTTGATGGCAGGCTTCGGAGTGATTAGGGAGTCTCTAGGGATAGCCCTTACTCTTTTTAAGGTGTTTTTCAAAATGGCTTCTCCATACCCTCTCACTTCAAACCTTTTTACACAATCCTGTGCTGCCTTATCAAAGTCTTCTAATCTTGAGCAATTCCTACGTAGCCGAAGTAGCTCCCCGTAAGGAATGCTCTTGATTAGTTGAGGGGGGTGACTGCTGCTTGCAAACAAGGTAGAATTGCCTGCAGTAGACTTCCTATGTAGGGCCGTATGGATCTGATGGTCTTCTGCAAAGACTTTTAGGTCTAAATATTCTGCAGATGAGTCACTTATGGTCCCTGAGAAGTGTAAATTGTAAGTATTCTCATTCATTTGGTTAATAAAGGCTTGTGCTGTTTCAACGGAGCCCCGCCACACAATAAACAGATCATCTATATATCTGTACCACTCCTCTGCTTTACCAACCACCCCATCCACCGTACAACTCCTGGGTACCTGCTCCTCCCACCAACCCACGAAAAGGTTCGCGTAGCTGGGAGCGAAGCAGGTACCCATCGCCGTACCCGACACCTGTCTAAACAATTGATCTTCGAATAGAAAAATGTTATTGTTCAAACAGAACTCAATGAACTCGATAATCATATCATTATGGGTTGTGAACCTCAATTGTCTCAAGTTCAGAAAGTGTTGAACAGCCTCAAGGCCCTGTCGATGATCAATGACGGTGTACAAGCTCGTAATGTCAAGTACGATTAGCAGGCATTCGTTGTCCCAGTTGATATTCCTGATGGAATTCAAAAAATCCTTTGTGTCCCGTACATAGGAGGGCAATGTCAGGACCAAAGGAAACAAAAATTTGTCGATCAAACGGGACATACTTTCAGTGAGACTGCCAATCGATGACACGATAGGACGGCCTGGAGGATGAAGGCTGTCCTTATGGAGTTTTGGCAGGTGGTAGAAGGTGGGTATGAGGGGTTGAGATGTCCGGAGATAGAGAAATTCATCTTTGCTAAGCATATTTTGATTGTGCCATTTCCCTATAAGTTTATCATAGTTCCGGATACTCTCCAAATACACCTCATTGGTGCACTTGACATAGAATTTGGTATCAGATAGTTGGCGCAATGCTTCAGATCTATAGTACTCCCTCGTGAGGATAACGACATTGCCCCCTTTATCTGAAGGTTTGATAATGATTTTTTCATCCTTCATAAGACTTTGAAGGGCCACTTTTTGTTGCTGTGTGATATTATGCTGTACAGGATGATCTTCTTTCCTGTACCTCATCAGATCTTGAGTCATGGCTTCCGAGAATGCATCTATAGAGTCCCAAGGCATTTGTGGAACAAATATAGATTTGGGTCTATACCCACTTTCCTCTCGATCTTGCTGAATACCCAACGCGAGTGCTCTTTGTCCCCTATCCTGGATGTCAGTTATGTCTTGTATATAGCCCTCTTCACGCAGATTTTCTAGATCTTCTAAAGCTTCCATATCTCTGCCCACAAGAGCATCTGTGGCTGTTAATCTTGAGGCCATCCCGCTTTTTTCTTTTAAGTGGGGTCGTAACTTAAAATATTTATGTAGCTTTAGCTTGCGTGTGAATCTAAAGAGGTCTATCCTCGTTTGGGTATATTCGAGTGGAGTACTCGGGCAGAAGGTAAGACCGAGGCTCAATAAGCTGGTTTCAGAGTCTGTTAAGATCCTTTCTGTCAGGTTCACCACCGTAAGATTTTGCCCGGTGGTCTCTGCTGCTTGTCTCACTTCTTGTTGCCTCGCGTCCGGTTGTTCCAGTTGGGCTTTGTTCTGCCCCTCCCTTTTCCCCCGCCGTCTGCCCCCGCCTCCTCTCCTTGTCCGCCTCTTTTTGTGAGAGTTTTCTGCAATTTCTCTGCCATGTCCGGTGGTTTGGTCTTGCCGCCTCTTAGCCATGCGCCCTTGATGACATCGTATTCTTGGTGAAAAGGAGTCTTCCCACTGCCACTTGGCTCAGTTGGCTCAGTTGAGCGCGATTTCTGCCGCGCTGTCCGTGGCCTTGTGGCTTGCTGCTCATCCCCTGATTCGTTTTCCGTTACGTCTGATTCAGACGTTGCTACTTCAGGCATTGGGGTCGTTCTGGACTGTAGAGCTCGGCGCGATGCATCATATTTCTTAGCATATGTAAGGATGCGTCCTTGCTGATAATCATCTAGATCCCTTTGATATTTTTCCTGTTTCCTCAAGCGTATTTTCTGTTCATATTTTGTGAGGCGGATCTTCATATCAGCTTTAAGTTTCAACACTAGCTCCTTTTCAGGTTCTTCCTCCAATTTCTCTTCCAGGTTCTTTATTTCTTCCAATGCCTTCTCGCGGTCACTCCACGCGTACTTAATCAGAATCTTAAGGGTTCCCTCTGTATATGTCGCTGTATGTTGTTCCCAGTCGGTTAGCAGCTGAGGGTCAGGGTTTTCATACGAGGGTACAGTATGTACCCTCAGCCCTCGTGGTACTCTTTTCTCCTCCACGTAACTCGTAAGGCTAGTGGCTTCCCACCATTTGCGGGTTTCACGTTCGTGTACTCGCTCAAGTTTAAGCATCATCTCGCTTATCTTCACTTTCTGTGGGTCTGCTGCTGGCACTTCCTCATTGGTTGTCTCGCGCCTCTCCCGTTGCCTGAACATGTCTTTAGCCGCAGTGCGGCGTTCCGTGTCTGAGAACATTGTCCCGGTTAACTCGCTGCGCTGCTAGTTGCACTCCAAGCATGCGCAGACGATTGCTGGCTGTACTCGTATTACCGTGTGAGAAGAGTGACCCCCTAACGCTCTGCTCCAATGTCCGCTCTCTCATGTGAACATTCACGCAGGTAGGCAGAAAGATTAAATCATGCGCCGGTCTTCTTACCCGTCTCCGTTTTCCGCAGGACCGCACGGAGGAACCTGCAGAGCGCCGGTATCCTCCAGGAATCCACTCGTACTCGCTGAAATGGGGTAGACCTTCCGCAGTAGATGCTCCTGCTGGCGGTGGGGCGGTGCACAGGAAAACAAACAAGTTCGTCGCTCCGTTTCCTCCAAACTTCCTGTGCACTCGTGGGCGGGTGCTGTCAGCGGCTTGAAGGACGCCGCCAATACATTGCGCTCTTTACTATCCCAGGATCCCGGGAAAGAAACGACAGCACTCGGGGGTATACTGCTCACACGGTAGTTTTATTGACTACAAGTACGCCACAGACGCGTTTCAGCACTAGGCCTTCGTCAGTGTGTTTACACATCGAGAAACCGGTGCATTTTAAATAGGTAATTACATACATAGGTCCTGCCTCTCAGTTGATATCAACAGAGGACTACACTCCTCCCAAACACGCGCCATCTTGTAATGGTCACTATATACATATATACATATATGTCTATTTACACATTATCGACACCTCATATTGCATAATCACCCTACGGATAGGTGGATGTGCGTGCATGTGGGTGGGAGTTTGTGTGTTATCACATCTATTATACATATAATGTCAAATTAAAAATATATATATATATTCACCACTCAACCTCACACTAGTAAGGATGTCAATGCTGTGTCGTCGGCTGTTGTCGGATGCGTTTCGCCTACCCAGCAGGCTTGCTCACCAACAGTTTAAAAATGTTTTTTCAACCATTTTTACACAATATTACTCCCGTGTCAAGTGAGAACTACTACGTTATATAACAGTGAAGAAAGACTGGTAGCTCATTATGGATACTAAGTACAATTCACTGGCATTACCCATACAAATTTGGTCATAAAATTCATTGGAGGTTGAAGATTTAACAATAATCATGTACAGCAAATACACTCTAATTTGAGTATATTTTTGCAATTGTCTATTACTACAAACCTCAATGGGTATTAAAGTGTAACAGAGCTATTACTCGTAGAAACTTAAAAATCAAGCCCCAGTGGGCTTAGTTCTTCAAAATTACAGTTCAAAATTCAAACCTGCAACACATTTCTCATTCAATCCTGCCCAAGTGGGCCACATATCCACATTGTCATTAACCCTCTGTCACAAAGTGCTCGTGGAAAACAGCCTGAGACATATCTTACAAAACACTGGCATATCAGTCGTAATGATACCATTATAGGCAAATTTGTACAACGTAAGCCTCAATCACTTTTAGGCGGGGGAGTTCTTTAAAACAGACACTTGTAAGCAATATGTTACCCGCACTACAACCTAAAAAATCAGCGGCATCCTGGTTAAGTAAGAAAGATGGCTTCATTAAATGTACTAAATGTAAAGCCTGTACCTGTGAGAAGTTGGCCTGGTAGGGGATGTTTCCAATTCTGGAACCACCTACTACCTGACCAAACAATCCCCTTATGGTGTCTGGTTGTAAGTCAACCTTATTAGACAAGCTATCCTAGTGGTAGCATGGACTAAGCAGCCTAAAGGCTTAACTTAAGAGGTCGTGTTAAGCGAGCTGTTTTACCACATACAATCCTGTAATACCAAATGAAAGGACACCACACAAGTATATATTATAAAAATATATGTGTTTATTACTAAAAACAATCCCCAGTATTCTTTATGAATAAAGGGGCACAAGCGTTAAATCAAAAGCACTGTTTAAACATACAAAGTTGCACAATTATGGATGAGGGCAGGGGGCCACTCAAACCATATACTAAACAAGTGGTATAAGAGAGGCCACTCGAACAGTGGTTAGGCCTAGGGCCTAGGGAATCGCTGGGAGCAGTCAGGACAAGCAATGCTGAAGTCGGGAATGGCCCTCGGGATTCGGGAGATGTGCGGAAAGCGCACGCATGCACCAATGTTAACCAATGGTGCGTAAAAGTCAAATAGTTAAAGTTTAAGGACACTTCCGCTGAACCTAGAGGAACAAAACTTAACACACAGACCCTAGAGGTGTGCACCAGTGTGGGAACACCGGCGGAGCAAAGTTACCTCACCCACAGGAAGTGGGTGCACAGGGTCGAAGTGGCGTCGGGTTTTGACACGCAGGCTCTTGGTGCTTGAAGCTGAAAGGGCTGCAGGCAGGGTGAAGACGAAGTGTCCGGTGGAGTCCAAGGGTGGACTCAAGTTGTAGAGTACCTGAAAGCAGAGGGGACAGAGTCTGGGTCACTCAGCAGTGACCAGGGTGGAACCAGGCCGGAACCAGGCAATGTCGGGCGCAATCAGGTGGTCGTCGAGGCGCTTCTCTCCGCTGTCACGTGGGCTCTGGGGCATCTGCGACGTCCAGGAGCAGGTCACGATCTGTCCCACGCAGGCTCTCACCGTCGGTGCAGTCGGCTTCCGGTTTGGAGCAAACAAGCCTTGGTAAGAGCAATCCACGCGGGATTGGAAGATGGCGTCTCACTCGGACCAGGAAGGTCAGAGTCGGAGCTCCCTTTCAGGGGAGCTGGTGTGGATCTGGAGCAACCAGAATCACGAGTCTTCTTTTGTAGTTCGTCGGCACAGGGACCACAAGCCAGCTGGCAAGTGACCGGGCCAACGCGTTGAGCCAAATCGTGCCAAAGGGCCCCACGCAGCACTCGTCGAGTGTGGAGGGCTGAACTTCGGCTCAGGAGTAGCTCAGGGTGGGGGCTTCTCAAACCCCGGTGTACAGCTTCGAGGGTCACTCGTGGGCTGCACGGTCAGCGTCTCGTGGTCACTTCAAGATGGCGTGCCCCACGCTTCCGGTCGCCTCCACGGGTCTCAGCTTTGCAGGGACTGTGGATCGGGCTGTTAGAAGCTGGGCAGGCTTGATCTCGTCGATCTCAGTCGCTCGAGTTCCGGCGGGAACTGCAACTAAGTAGACGTCGAGGGCTGGATGGTGCCTGCTGCTGCAGGGTGGTCACTCCTTGACCACAAGGGAGATTCTTCGGGCTTCCACGTTGAGATGGAGGGCGAAGGGTCCAGAATATCGTTTCAAATGTTTCTTCCAGGAAATCTGATGTGCATTGGCACTGCTCCCACTCTTATTCGAATCTGGTGGGCGTGATTACCTGCTAGGTCCCCTCCTATGGGTGGGACCCAGGAAGTGGGTGGATACACCCCCTTCCTTTGATCCAGGCCGCCCTGGCACGAGGGCTGGAGTGCCCCAGAACCGGTTTGGCCGGATTATGCAAGGGGCAGCCTTGTGCGCCCCAGGCAGTGTCTGGTTTCTTTCAAACCTCCCTGCTACAATACACTATCTCCTGTCTGGAGGGCGGTGACACCCTCCTGTGACAGGAAACCCTTTGTCCAGGACCCCCTTGACTGGGTTTCGGTCAGCTCCAGGGGTCCAGACATTTGTCTGTGGCAGAGGCATCCATTTTGGGGATCTTAAGGTCTTTGGAGAAATCAACCGCATTAAAGTAAAGTAACATGTCTTACCCCTCTAGAGGGGTGGAATGCCATCCCCGTCGCCAGAACTGGCGAGGGGATGGTATTCCAAAGCGTATGACACCTTACACGACATGTTTTGATAAAGCCAAACCAGAGTTGCTAAATAACCGCGAGGATTATAAGGCACTTAATAGTATATGGTATGGCATTATCCTGAAACAGCTTAGGGATTTGTTCCCGACGGCTGCAGACAGGCTCAGCTCATGCTAGAGCTCCATCTCACATAAAAACCAAGCACCCAGCCTCCAGGATTGGTGAGGCCTGTCTATAGGAGTGGCTCACAGGTTTACATGTGTCCAGATATAGGTTTAGACATAGGTATACTATATCTAAGCAAGGGGTGTGTACACCACCTTACCCCAGCTGAGTGATCAGCCAGTTGTGTCAATTTAAGAACCAGCCAGGGGTGGCAAAAGATATGCTGCAGCCCCTGGTAGGCCTTAGTGGCTCCTGTGCCCTGTGCACCTATAGTGCATTCTACAGGGGCTGACAAGGAGTCCATTTCCAATTGGTATGTGCCTATAGCACATGTGTCATTAATTTAGTGAGAGAACAGCAGGCTGGGGGTCTGATCAGCAGGCCCACAGCCTCAGTAGTCGAAAACCAGTGAAGCAAAAAGCAAAAATTTGGGGTGACCATAGGATAGCAGACCCTACTCTCCTACACAACCCCCCCCCAAACGCAGGGACATTAAACTAACCTTGACCAGATAAGTCTTCATGTTCTAAGTGGAAGTACCTGGAGAGACCATCTGCATTACCATGGTCAGTCCCTGGGCGGTGCTCCACTGTAAAGTCCATCCCCTGTAGGGAAATGGACCACCTGAGCAGTTTGGGATTTTCACCCTTCATCTGATTAAGCCATAAGAGGGGCTTATGGTCTGTTTGCACTAGGAAGTGAGTTCCAAACAAGTAGGACCTCAACTTCTTTAATGCCCAAACCACAGCAAAGGCCTCCCTCTCAATGGCTGACCAACGTTTTTCTCTTGGGGTTAGCCTCCTGCTAATGAAAGCAATTGGCTGGTCTTGACCATCTTGATTAAGTTGTGAGAGTACAGCTCCCACCCCCAACTCAGAAGCATCTGTCTGAACAATGAACTGTTTGGAGTAGTCAGGACTCTTTAGGATAGGTGCAGAGCACATGGCCTTCTTCAGGTCTTCAAATGCCTTCTGACAGCTAACTGTCCACTGAACCTTTTTTGGCATCTTCTTGGATGTCAAGTCATTTAATGGTGTCACTATAGACCCATAGTTTTTCACAAACTTTCTGTAATACCCAGTCAGGCCCAAGAAGGCTCTGACTTGTGTCTGGGTAACTGGAGGAGCCCAGTCCTGTATGGCCTGGATTTTGCTTTCCAGTGGCTGAACCTGGCCTCCACCTACTAGGTGGCCCAGGTATACAACCTTACTCTGCCCTATCTGGCACTTTGTGGCCTTGATAGTTAGGCCTGCCTTTTGCAGGGCCTCCAAAACTTTCTTCAGGTGGATCAGGTGATCCTCCCAGGTGGAGCTAAAGACAGCAATATCATCCAGATAAGCTGCACAAAAGTCATCCAACCCAGTAAGGACTTGGTTCACCAACCTTTGAAAAGTGGCAGGTGCATTCTTCAAACCAAAGGGCATTACCACAAACTGATAATGTCCACTAGGGGTAGAGAATGCTGTTTTGGCTTTTGACTCCTCAGCTAGTCTGATTTGCCAGTAGCCAGCTGTCAGATCAAATGTGCTCAGAAACTTGGCAGAAGCCAATCTGTCAATGAGCTCATCTGCTCTTGGAATGGGGTGAGCATCTGTCCTAGTGACAGCATTGAGGCCCCTGTAATCCACGCAAAACCTCATTTCTCTCTTACCATCTTGGGTATGAGGTTTTGGCACCAGGACTACTGGGCTGGCCCATGGGCTCTCTGATGGCTCAATCACTCCAAGCTCCAACATCTTTTGCACCTCAGCCTTGATGCAATCCCTGACATGATCAGGTTGCCTGTAGATCTTATTCTTGACAGGCAGACTGTCACCAGTGTCCACAACATGGGTACACCAGTCAGTTTGGCTGGGTGTGAGTGAAAACATTTGCCTGTGAGCCTGCAAAACTTGTCTGCAGTCCCTCTGTTGTTGGTCAGTGAGGCTGCCTGCCAAGGCTACTCCATCAACTGAACCATCATCAGGGTTCTGGGAAAGCAGGTCTGGGAGAGGGTCACTCTCTTCCTCCTGTTCCCCATCTGTGGCCATGAGCAAGCTCATGTCCTCCCTGTCTACAAATGCTTTCAAGCGATTCACATGGATTACCCTGTGAGGGCTCCTGGGTGTTCCAAAGTCTACCAAGTAGGTGACTTCCCCTTTCTTCTCAATAATAGGATAGGGTCCACTCCATTTGTCTTGGAGTGCTGCTGGAGCCACTGGCTCCAGTACCCATACCTTCTGTCCTGGTTGGAACTCTACCAGCACAGCCTTTTGGTCATGCCAAGCTTTCTGCAATTCTTGGCTGGCCTCCAGGTTTTTGGATGCTCTTTCCATGTACTCAGCCATCCTGGAGCGGAGACCAAGTACATAGTCCACTATGTCTAGTTTGGGCTTTTTGAGAGGTAACTCCCATCCTTCCTTCACCAAACACAATGGACCTCTCACAGGGTGGCCAAACAAAAGTTCAAAAGGGCTGTAGCCAACCCCCTTCTGTGGGACCTCTCTGTAAGCAAAGAGCAGGCAGGGTAAAAGAATGTCCCATTTCCGCCTGAGCTTCTCTGGTAATCCTTTTATCATGCCTTTAAGGGTCTTGTTAAATCTCTCCACAAGCCCATTGCATTGTGGATGATATGGGGTGGTAAACTTGTAGTTTACTCCACATTCCTTCCACATTGCTTTTAGATAGCTGGACATAAAATTTGTCCCCCTATCTGATAGTACCTCCTTAGGAAAGCCCACTCTTGAAAAAACTGCAATGAGGGCTTTGGCCACCACAGGTGCTGTGGTGGTCCTTAGGGGAATAGCCTCTGGGTACCTGGTGGCATGATCCACTACCACCAGTATGAATCTGTTCCCAGATGCTGTTTGGGGGTCCATTGGACCCACAATATCAATTCCAACTCTCTCAAAGGGGACCCCCACCACAGGTAGTGGTATTAGGGGGGCCTTTGTTGTGCCACCTGACTTACCACTGGCTTGGCAAGTGACACAGGAGCGACAAAACTCCTTGACATCCTCTGACATGTGAGGCCAGTGAAAGTGTGGAACAAGCCTGTCCCACGTCTTGTTCTGGCCTAAGTGTCCTGCAAGGGGAATATCATGGGCCAAGGTAAGGAGGAATCCCCTAAACTGCAGAGGTATCACCAACCTCCTGGTCATGCCAGGCTTGGGGGCTCTAGCCTCTGAGTAAAGGAGTCCCTCATCCCAATACACAGTATGGGTACCTTGGGCATCCCCAGCAGCCTCAGCAGCAGCCTGCTGTCTGAGGGGTTCAAGGGAAGGGCAATCTAATTGAGCCTGCCTCAGGTCTGCCCTTGAGGGTCCCCCTGTCCCCAGAAACTCAACCTGGTCAGGTTCAAGCTCCTCAGAGACAGTCTCCTCTTGGACTGCAGAATCAGTTTCCTCTGAAACCTGATCCTCAACCTGGGGCAAGGTGGAAGGCGAGGCCTTTCCTCTCTTGCTCCTTCTCTTGGGTTGTGGCTGGTCTATTGTCTCAAGATCCACCACTGGTTCAGGAAGGCACTTCTTAGCCTGAGCCCTTGTCATGGCAAGGACATGCTCCGAAATCCCTAGCATTTCTGCATGAGTCCTGTACTCCACTTCTGACCATGCTGAGCTTTCAAGGTCATTGCCTAACAGACAGTCTACTGGTAGGTCTGCACTCACCACAACTTTCTTTAGGCCATCAACCCCTCCCCAGGAGAAGTTCACAACTGCCACACTATGGGAGGTAGTGGAGTTGCTTGCATTGGTTACTAGGTAGCTCTCTCCTAGTACAATCTGTCCAGGGTCCACAAAGCCAGGGGTCACCATGGTGACACTAGCACATGTGTCCCTGTAAGCTTGAGCCAGTTTCTCATTTATTAAGGGAGTCTGCCTGTATTTGCCCAGGTTAGTGGGGCTTACTGCAGTGGGCAACTCAATGTCCACATCATACAGGAGAACTGCCTGTGTAGGGATTCTGACTAGGCCAGATCCTACTTCAATACCCAGGGTCAACCCAGCTACACCCTTGGACTGTGTTCCACCACTGCTTACTGTACTTGGGGTTGCAGTTGCTTTAGGAGCTGTAGTGGTGGGAACTGGATTTGCCTTGGTGCACTCACTGCCCCAGTGTGAAACTGATTTGCAGGTATTACACCAAGGTGTCTTTGGACCTTTGTTCTTCTTCTTGTTACCATTTTGGGAACCACCCTCCTTACTATTAGTTTGGGGGCCTGAAGACTTCTGGTCTTTTTCTTTATCTTTCTGATTCTGATTACCACCCTTCTGGTCTGTTTTCTTCTGGTCACCACCTTGGTTCTGGGGTTTCTGCTTAATCCTTGTTCTGACCCATTTGTCTGCCTTCTTTCCCAATTCTTGGGGAGAGGTCAGATCAGAGTCAATAAGGTATTGATGCAACAGCTGGTTTGTACAGTTATTAAGGATCTGTTCTCTCATCATAAGATTGTACAATCCTGTATAGTCTGAAACTTTACTTCCCTGTAACCAACCCTCCAAAGCCTTAGTGGCACACTCCACAAAATCAGTCCAGTCTTGAGTCTGTGCTTTCTGGGTGTCTCTGAACAACAACCTGTATTGCTCAGTGGTTAGGCCATACCCTTCAATGAGAGCACTCTTCAAAACAGAGTAGTTTTTGGCATCCTCAGGTCTAACTGTGAGGAGCCTGTCTCTCCCTTTCTCAGAAAAGGAGTACCACAAAATTGCAGCCCACTGGTTCTCAGGAACCTGCTGTACCATGCAGGCTCTCTCAAGAGCAGTCATCCATTTGTGGATGTCATCCCCTTCTTTAAAGGGGGGCACAATCTTGGTCAGGTTTCTATTGTCATAGGCCCTGTCTTTTTCTCTTGGAAAATTGCTGCCACCAGTGACATCTAAGCCACTTAATTTCTGCTCTCTTGCCAAGGCAAGTCTAGCTTGAGCCAAGGCTACCTCCTCCCTCTCTATCTGGAGTTTGACAGCCCTCATTCTGGCCCTATGCTCTAACTTTTGAGAAGCATTCATGCCTCTCTGTGATTCCCTGGAGGCACTAGAAAGATGAGAGTCTCCTGAGGGAGATCTCACTCTTCTGTTGCCTGGGAGAATCATTTGTTGGGATCTGGGGAGGTGCTGGCCCTCTCCATTTCCCAGTAGGTCCAAGTTGGCCTGGCTAAGCCTACCAACTGGAACCTGGCTACCCTGATCCTGTACTTCTAAGTCCTCAACTTCTGAGTCCTCATCCAAGTCATCATCATCCTCCTCTTCAGGGGGATCAACTGCAGGGGGGTTCCCTCCAGTTCCTGTATCTAGGGAAGCTGCTTTTGCCCTCTCTAAGTCATCCTGTTCTAGGAGTCCTATCAGGATTAGGCAGGTGGGGCTTCTGCCCCTTTTTAACCCTCTTGCTTTGCACAAGACAATCAAGTCTCTGCGGGTTAGTTTGTCATATCCAGAAGTTGCCTGGGTAGGGTCAACTGTCACAGGACTAGACCCTGAGGCCTTTCCTGTGTCGGACATGGTTACTAGTGAGGTGTAAGTGGTGCACTTACCTACACTAAGTGTTTTCCTACTGGACCTTGCTAGTGAGTTGTAGTCAGGGGTGTGCTACTCCCTTCAACCTACAACTACTAAGTTCAGTAGAACTTAATATGCTAAGCTTTTGATTTTATATGTACCTAGAGGTACTTGATGTGATCTTTCAATTTGATATAAAGATTGCAATGGTAAAACAACAGCAAGCTCAAATCCGCACCGCTGCTCACCAATGTGAGAAGTTGGCCTGGTAGGGGATGTTTCCAATTCTGGAACCACCTACTACCTGACCAAACAATCCCCTTATGGTGTCTGGTTGTAAGTCAACCTTATTAGACAAGCTATCCTAGTGGTAGCATGGACTAAGCAGCCTAAAGGCTTAACTTAAGAGGTCGTGTTAAGCGAGCTGTTTTACCACATACAATCCTGTAATACCAAATGAAAGGACACCACACAAGTATATATTATAAAAATATATGTGTTTATTACTAAAAACAATCCCCAGTATTCTTTATGAATAAAGGGGCACAAGCGTTAAATCAAAAGCACTGTTTAAACATACAAAGTTGCACAATTATGGATGAGGGCAGGGGGCCACTCAAACCATATACTAAACAAGTGGTATAAGAGAGGCCACTCGAACAGTGGTTAGGCCTAGGGCCTAGGGAATCGCTGGGAGCAGTCAGGACAAGCAATGCTGAAGTCGGGAATGGCCCTCGGGATTCGGGAGATGTGCGGAAAGCGCACGCATGCACCAATGTTAACCAATGGTGCGTAAAAGTCAAATAGTTAAAGTTTAAGGACACTTCCGCTGAACCTAGAGGAACAAAACTTAACACACAGACCCTAGAGGTGTGCACCAGTGTGGGAACACCGGCGGAGCAAAGTTACCTCACCCACAGGAAGTGGGTGCACAGGGTCGAAGTGGCGTCGGGTTTTGACACGCAGGCTCTTGGTGCTTGAAGCTGAAAGGGCTGCAGGCAGGGTGAAGACGAAGTGTCCGGTGGAGTCCAAGGGTGGACTCAAGTTGTAGAGTACCTGAAAGCAGAGGGGACAGAGTCTGGGTCACTCAGCAGTGACCAGGGTGGAACCAGGCCGGAACCAGGCAATGTCGGGCGCAATCAGGTGGTCGTCGAGGCGCTTCTCTCCGCTGTCACGTGGGCTCTGGGGCATCTGCGACGTCCAGGAGCAGGTCACGATCTGTCCCACGCAGGCTCTCACCGTCGGTGCAGTCGGCTTCCGGTTTGGAGCAAACAAGCCTTGGTAAGAGCAATCCACGCGGGATTGGAAGATGGCGTCTCACTCGGACCAGGAAGGTCAGAGTCGGAGCTCCCTTTCAGGGGAGCTGGTGTGGATCTGGAGCAACCAGAATCACGAGTCTTCTTTTGTAGTTCGTCGGCACAGGGACCACAAGCCAGCTGGCAAGTGACCGGGCCAACGCGTTGAGCCAAATCGTGCCAAAGGGCCCCACGCAGCACTCGTCGAGTGTGGAGGGCTGAACTTCGGCTCAGGAGTAGCTCAGGGTGGGGGCTTCTCAAACCCCGGTGTACAGCTTCGAGGGTCACTCGTGGGCTGCACGGTCAGCGTCTCGTGGTCACTTCAAGATGGCGTGCCCCACGCTTCCGGTCGCCTCCACGGGTCTCAGCTTTGCAGGGACTGTGGATCGGGCTGTTAGAAGCTGGGCAGGCTTGATCTCGTCGATCTCAGTCGCTCGAGTTCCGGCGGGAACTGCAACTAAGTAGACGTCGAGGGCTGGATGGTGCCTGCTGCTGCAGGGTGGTCACTCCTTGACCACAAGGGAGATTCTTCGGGCTTCCACGTTGAGATGGAGGGCGAAGGGTCCAGAATATCGTTTCAAATGTTTCTTCCAGGAAATCTGATGTGCATTGGCACTGCTCCCACTCTTATTCGAATCTGGTGGGCGTGATTACCTGCTAGGTCCCCTCCTATGGGTGGGACCCAGGAAGTGGGTGGATACACCCCCTTCCTTTGATCCAGGCCGCCCTGGCACGAGGGCTGGAGTGCCCCAGAACCGGTTTGGCCGGATTATGCAAGGGGCAGCCTTGTGCGCCCCAGGCAGTGTCTGGTTTCTTTCAAACCTCCCTGCTACAATACACTATCTCCTGTCTGGAGGGCGGTGACACCCTCCTGTGACAGGAAACCCTTTGTCCAGGACCCCCTTGACTGGGTTTCGGTCAGCTCCAGGGGTCCAGACATTTGTCTGTGGCAGAGGCATCCATTTTGGGGATCTTAAGGTCTTTGGAGAAATCAACCGCATTAAAGTAAAGTAACATGTCTTACCCCTCTAGAGGGGTGGAATGCCATCCCCGTCGCCAGAACTGGCGAGGGGATGGTATTCCAAAGCGTATGACACCTTACACGACATGTTTTGATAAAGCCAAACCAGAGTTGCTAAATAACCGCGAGGATTATAAGGCACTTAATAGTATATGGTATGGCATTATCCTGAAACAGCTTAGGGATTTGTTCCCGACGGCTGCAGACAGGCTCAGCTCATGCTAGAGCTCCATCTCACATAAAAACCAAGCACCCAGCCTCCAGGATTGGTGAGGCCTGTCTATAGGAGTGGCTCACAGGTTTACATGTGTCCAGATATAGGTTTAGACATAGGTATACTATATCTAAGCAAGGGGTGTGTACACCACCTTACCCCAGCTGAGTGATCAGCCAGTTGTGTCAATTTAAGAACCAGCCAGGGGTGGCAAAAGATATGCTGCAGCCCCTGGTAGGCCTTAGTGGCTCCTGTGCCCTGTGCACCTATAGTGCATTCTACAGGGGCTGACAAGGAGTCCATTTCCAATTGGTATGTGCCTATAGCACATGTGTCATTAATTTAGTGAGAGAACAGCAGGCTGGGGGTCTGATCAGCAGGCCCACAGCCTCAGTAGTCGAAAACCAGTGAAGCAAAAAGCAAAAATTTGGGGTGACCATAGGATAGCAGACCCTACTCTCCTACAGTACCCATGAAAAAAATACCTCTGCTTATACCTCAAGTTTTTCTAAAAAAGAGAAAAAAATAAAAGGCCATTTTTCATGCAAAACGGATTTTACTGTCTACGTGCTTCAGTGCCTTTGTGGCCTGAAGTACGTGGGCAGTACTATCCTACCTGTGTACAAGCGTGTCTTACAACACTTAAGAACAATAAAAAATGGGGATAAATCTTACCCAGTGGCACCCCACTTTCTACAAATGCATTGCAAAGATACACAAGGTCTGGTATATTTTGTAATTGACGCCATCCCACCAAATGTAAGAGGTGGGAACCGGGAGAAGAAATTAAGGAAACTCCAACCGTGCTACATAATAGAACTAAATACTAGGATCCCGGAAGGCCTCAATATGGAAGAGGATTTCCATACACATTTGTAAATATTAACCATGCTGCTTCCCTCTATTCCCTATATTTTAACTGTTTTAGTACTGGTAATTTTGCACAAGCACTTTGTGACAGAGGGTTAATGACAATGTGGATATGTGGCCCACTTGGGCCGGATGGAATGAGAAATGTATTGCAGGTTCTAATTTTGAACCGTAATTTTGATGAAGTAAGCCAACTGGGGCGTGATTTTTACTTTTTTACGAGTAATAGCTCTGTTACACTTTAATACCCATTGAGGTTTGTAATAATAGACAATTGCAAAAATATACTCAAATTAGAGTGTATTTACGGTAAATGATTATTGTTAAATCTACAATCTCCAATTAATTTTATGACCAAATTTGTATGGGTAATACTAGTGAATTGTACTTAGTATCCACAATGAACTACCAGTCTGTCTTCACTGTCATTAATGTAGTAGTTCTCATGTGACATGGGTGTAATATTTTTTAAACATGGTTGAAAAAACTTTGTTATACTGTTGGTGAGCAAGCCTGCTGGGCAAGCGAAATGTGTCTGACAACAGCCGACAATTAAATGTATTCTTTTTCGTAGACACGGCATCGACATCCCTACTGGTGTGAGGTTGAGTGGTGAATTAATTGGACCTTGCTTCCGTGTATAATCTGCCTCCTCCTGAACGAGAGTTGCCTCGTTACTACGGGACCCCACGGAAGCGGGTCCCATTAATTTCATACATCTATTCCTCCAAAGTCATGAAGGAAAATGAAGCCTTGTGCAGTTTTTTAAAATTCTTTATTCAGCCACTTGTCAAACGCATTTCGAGTGCATAGCACCCTTGTTCACTGACAATGAGATCTTAACTTAGCGGCCATTTTACAGTGTATCACACGTGATTGACTAGAACTACAAATTCAGTGCATGTGAAGAGAGACTTGTAGTTTTTCACACATTTCATTGTCTTTGAACTGTTTTTTTGGTACACATAGAAACGCCCTCATTAAGCGAACACGATTCGTATTGAATCATGAATCATACAATGAATTTTATACAGTATAAAATATACTTTCAATTAATAACATTTTTCACATTAATTTAAAATTTGTTATTAAAGGAAAGGGATTATGCGCATGTGGGCTCATTATTGAATAAATTCATTTTTTAATTGCGGCATTTCAACCTTCTGTTAATCCAGCCCCAGTGGGCACAAGCAATCACAGTACAAAACTCAATATCAACTTACAAGTCTCAAAATTCTTTATGTTTTTTAAAAACTTACTTAGTTCCTACATTCCAGTATTTAAAATCAAACAAAATCTCATTTCTTTTTCAGTTAATCATACTAAATGTGTGTACAGATCCTCCTCCACATTCAAACCTTCTGGCTGTTTTGGATTCAATTCTCCTATGTATTGTGACTCCAATTTCCTTCGCTTTCTTTCTCTATTCCCTCCCCTTGGATTCTTGTCTATCGCATCTATCACATAGTAAGTCAGTCTCCCACATCCTTATTATGGAACCTCTCAAAATGCCTGGCGACAGGGTATGATGGGTCACCATTTTTTACGGCTCTCAGGTGCTGGAGGATTCGCTTATGCACTTCTAGGATTGTGCTGCCCACGTACCTCAGGCCACAAGAGCACTGAAGCACGTAGACAGCATAATCCATTTTGCAAGAAAATTTCCCTTGTTTTTTTCTCATGTTTTTACTTAAACCTGGTCTGTATCTTTCTGTGTTCACCCCGTGTATACACTCTTTACACTTGGTGCATTTCACGAAGCCCTGAGGCCTTGTTAGCCAGGTGGTTTTTGGCTAGGGCTTTCTTAGAAAATTTTTGACCAGTGTTTGCTTGAAGGACCTTGCTCTACGAAATGTGATTTGCGGCCTAGAGGAAACAGTTTTACCTAATATTGGGTCATTCTTAATTAGATGCCAGTGTTTGTTTAAAATACTTCGTAATTTATCATGCTGAGCACTTGTAAGTTGTTAGGAATCTACATTGTTTATTTGCATCCAATTGTTTCTTGTCCTTGCTCACCTCTTTCTTATCAAACAAAATGTCCTCTCTCTTTCTTTCATTGGCTCTAAAAATTGCATTATCGACCCATTCATCTGGGTATCCCCTTGCCTTAAACCTTTGCTTTAACACTTTCATTTCTTTTTTATGTCTCTTTTTCATTACTGCAATTGTGCTTGGTGCGCAGACATTCACCGTTGGGAATGCTTCTCTTCAAATTCACAGGATGAAAGCTCTATGCATGTAAAAGAGTGTTGCTGGGAGTAGGTTTTCTATATAGTTTGACCTCTACTTTTTCATCTTCTATATACACTGTTAAATCTAAAAAGTTAACATTTGTCCGACTTATTTCACTAGTGAAACTCAAATTAAGGTTGTTATGTTGTAAAACATTGATTAACAAATTTGTCTCCTCTTCAGTGCCCTTCTACACTAAAAATAGGTCATCAATGTACCGACTCCAGTGCATAATATGTTCTTCCCATTGTTTTTGATGTCCCGACCGGACCACCTGCTGCTCCCACCAGCCCATATGCAAATTAGCCTAGCTGGGGGTGAAGCAGGTGCCCATCGCTGTTCCACAGATCTGATGGAAAGGTTCTCCATTGAACAGAAAAAAATTACTTGTCAAACACTTCTCAACCATACTCAATAGCATTTAGACCATAATGTAATTGGCCTCATCCCCAAAAAATGCCTAATGGCTCTTAGACCATCTTTATGGCATATGCTTGTATAGAGTGTTGGCACGTCAATGGTTACCAATTTATAGTCCTCTTCCCAAGGTAGATCATAGATACCCCTTAAAAAATCACCTTGTCTTGGATATAAGACGGCAAGGATTGGACAAGGGGATTTGTAAAGGAGTCAACATACTTACAAGTATTTTCCAGGGCACTCCCCATTGCAGAAATGATTGGGCGCCCTGGTGGATCTGAAATGTCTTTGTGGACTTTCGGGATTAAATAAAAGACTGGTGTAACTGGTTGATCAATTGTAAGAAACTTATACTCATCATGATTAAGTAGCCATACCAACATTTTAACTTCGCATTGTAGTTGTTATTGCTTGATGTCTTTTTCCTCCACCCTCACAGAGCACTTTCTATTATTAAGTTGTTTTTGTAGGCTTCTGTTAAATATTTTTGTTTATCCCAGAGTACTATGTTTCCTCCCTTGTCTGCATGTCGCACAATGCAGTTATCATTTTCGTATCATTTTCTGATTAAAGCCTGATACTTATTTTGTTTTGCAATGCCATGTTTATTCCTCACTTCTCTCATTTAGTTAAACACTTAACTTTTTCAATTCATTAGTCACTATGTCACAAAAAACATCTGTTGCATCGCTTGCTGACATTGGGATGAAACGTTAGGTAGATCTGAAATTGGTTAGTGCTTCTCGAATAATGGATAGGCCTTCTTTTTGCGCTATTTCTTCTGCTCTGATTTCATTCAATCCATATATATATGTGTGTATGTGTGTGTGATATATATATATATGTGTGTGTGTGTGTGTGTGTGTGAAATATATATATATGTGTGTGTGTGTGTAGATTTGGGTGGAGATAAGCGTACTATACTTATAGTTACTTGTATTTATTTACTTTGGTAGTCGATATTTGGCTTCACTATTTTTATATTTTTGAGGGATGATTTTAAATCCATGATATTTCAATACCATACCCATGGAATCTACAGTTACTCTATTCTATGGGTATGTACATAATGGCAAATTGGCTTGTTATGCAAGCACTTGTGCAATGCAGTCAAATATCTCTTACCATAAAAGTAACCTTCCGATTCAAGTACAGCAGATATGTGGGCTCTGCCTCATTTTAGAGAAAATCTAAAATGGAGAACACCAGCTTGACAAACCAAAGTAGGCGAAATTCCATTTTGATGAATTTGCAAAATGAGAAATAAATTGAGGGCTTTCAACTAAAATAGCCGCAGAAAAGGCTACACAGGTGTAGTAAAGCTGCACAAGAAAACTGATAAGGAAAAGATGTGACAGAGGTAATGGAGGAGGTAAGAGATACTATATCAGTAGAAACAGGGAGCACAAGAGATCAGGTAAGGTTAGAGGTCCCGGGGAAAAACGGGGTAGAGATACTTAGGTAAAGGTATTGGTAGTTGTGCTAAGGTATAGGTATGAGTAGGTGTAACATAGTATAGGATGTGGTAGAAGTACTAGGCTACACAAAAAACGGTTACCGGTAGAGGTAGAAGCGTTAGGGTAGGTAAAGGGACCAGGTTATAGATATGGATAGATAAGAAATCAAATACCCAGGTGAAGAGGGATTGGAGTATGGGTAGAGCTAATAGGGTATAAGGAGTGGTAGCGTTTCTTTGCCATCTGTAAGGATAGATGTACTAGAGTATAGACAGGGGTAGAATAGTGTGGTTTAGGTACGAGTTGAAGGATAGAGGGTTTAGGATTTATGAAGGAATAGATGTGCAAGGGTGAAGACAGAGGTATAAGTATAAGGCTATAGGCCCCATCGCTGGGGCAGCCATGCAGTGTATAAATCTCTCTGGTTGCAAAGAATAATGGCCTCAGGGAGGCCTCACAGGTCCTTATGTAGCCTGGGCTACTAATAATGGGTGTCGTATTAATCTACAGAAACACTTTCAAAGGGAGTCCGAGCTGGACTCATTAAGCAATGTACACAGAGTCACAAGGTACAGAATTACATCACATTTATTAGCAGCATAAATGGAGTATCATTCAAAATGCAACAATAATAGCTCTGGTGCTCACACGAAAAAGTGCCAGTGCGTGAACGGAAAAGTGCTTAGTGACATTAAAAGTTTTACATCACATTGACAACAACCTACAGAACTCCAATCTATTTCAAATATAATGAAGGAGTTCTGGTTGTGAGGTTGACGACGCTTCGATATTGTTAAATAAAGATCATCATCAGGACTGTAGTGTGAGCAGTAGAATCTATAGAAGGAGAAAAATATCAGAGTAACCATATTTCCTGAATTTAAGGAAAAATAGATAGTTACAGCATTCAAGGCGATCAATATATGCAGTAATGTTGCATGTGGCTTAATCATGGTGATGCAAGACAGTGAAAATTAAGAAACACGGGAGGTGGAACTAATGTCCTATTAATCATGAGTGATAGTGAGTTGTAATTAATATTACTAGTCAAGAAAGGCAACAACCCACAGAGGCAACAGATCACGGGCGGTGATGACAGCGAAAGACAGAGGCATGTAACTTGCGACTATGCGGTTGACAAGAACAGTCTGGGTAAACAGTTTCACACGGAGATATCATATAGGCTCAGATGCATCATATTTATGAGGCACGGGGTGAAGCCTGCACGGTGTCTGGCAAGTGGGAACAGGGTGGTGGCGGGCTGACTACGTGCTAAGTGCCAGAAGGTACGAGCATTACCCTGATTAGAAGCTTTTTGTGAAAGAGCATGCAGCGCAGTTACCACATTTGAAATGACCCACTACTGGTGGGAGACCTAGGCATGCCTGCATAGTGTTGTCCTTGCGTATTGGTTGTTGTGCTCTGACCAAATAGTCCTTAATGTTGCGCCCTTGTTTCAAAGAGAATAGAGGAGCCTCCTTGGTAATGTTGATTTAGGTTATATGTGATCAGTGTTTTTTAATCACTTTGGTTATTTGGTTGCTTGCTGGACAGAACATGGTAACGCATGCAATGCGCAACATTGTCTTTTTAGGTCTCGCCTCTCAATGCACATGCGCATTGAGCGGAGCGAGATTATAGGGGCTTAAACAGCATTTAACCAAGCACACGATTCCACTGGCGATTTGATGCAGTGCATGTGCGCTTTTAGCTCAATGCGCAAGCGCAATGAGTTAAAATGCGCGTGCACAGCATCAAATCGCCAGTCTTCGCCATCTGTTCCCCAGCCCCCAGCTGCCAGCACCTCCCCTCTCTCTCCCCGCACACAGCCAGGCTCGCATTTCTCCTCCCCCTCCCCAGCCGCCAGCACCTCCCCTCTCTCTCCCTGCACACAGCCAGGCTCGCATTTCTCCTCCCCCTCCCCAGCCGCCAGCACCTCCCCTCTCTCTCCCCGCAGTTTCACGGCCGTGTTGTTTCCCTTCCATTTCTTGTTTTTGCAGAAGTGCTTTTTTTAAACAACAAAATATAGTCCTCAGTTTTTTGATAACATGCAAAATATACGATGGCAACAAAAGGCTGTATGACGAGAGTTTGCGCGCCCCTCGTCTGTATTCCATCTCATGCAAATCAAAGCAGCATTGAAGCAAGCCTGTATCTGCATCTAAATAAATCAAAGTCAACTGTGTCCCAACTAAATTTCATTCTCTTTGATGTCCAAGACAGCCGCTGGCTAATCCCTATGCATATGTGGCAAGCTCTGTCACCAAAGCCAACCTCGCAGCGAACGAAGAAGGCCGCCATTTGCATGACACTCAGAGGATTACCATGTTGGCTACACGGTCATCCAGTCACGGTGCAGCCACTTTCCTGGCTCAACAAGCGGGCGATCGGGAAATCTGCGTGTTTACAAGGTGATTAGCCTCTGTAACAGATTAGCATTTAAAAGGTATTGCGCTTCTATCATCAGACTGGCAAAGAGGGCAATCTAAGCAAAGATGCCCCCTCCCCCGAAGAAGTAAGGTGTTTATCTGATCTGCGCGTTTAGCTTAAAGGCACACTTCCCTCATTTCAATTTCAGGTAACTCGAGACGTGTCGGGCTGTTGATCTGTTTACCTAACTTCATGCCACTTGGTGTTTGCTTATTGAGCCGTTTGCTCGGATATTTGTTTTGGGGCCACGGTGATTTAAAACAGCTTTTTTTTACTTTGAATCGCGAATGTAATGTAGCTTTCTGCCCGTCAGTCATCACATCATCAGCCTCCCTCACACAGGCAGCCATCTGTTTGTCCCCCCGCACCCCCCTCCGCTCCGCCCCCTGCTGCAGGCGTGGTTTTCTCACTCTTGATTGCACGCAGGTTAATTTTATTTTACTGACATTCCAATGCTCTACATCACGTGAAACTTTTCTACATTTTTGTTTCTCTCTTGCTATGAAATATGTTTCTACTTTATAATTTGTCCTAAGTGCTTTTTTGGCTACTTTTGTACATTTTTTCTGTATCCGAATATCTAAGTGCTTTGGGAAGCAGGTTCACGTTTTTTGCTGTCAAATAGGCACAAGAGCATCCTCATAGCCTCTCCATGTGTATTTAGGGATAACTCCTAAGCCCTCGTTGGAAGAGCTTAGAGTTCTGCTACGAGGCACTGTTTCTCTCTCCTTCGTAGATAGAGAGAGCTGAAAATATGCCAGGCCCTCTCAGCGATGGTCACGGTTTTCAACATTATCCTCTGTTTAATGGGAGCCAATGTAAAGGCTTCAAGTTTTACATAGTATTGTCTTTTGGGGCATGCCAAAATAAGATAGGCCGCTGCATTTTGGACTAGTTGGAGTTTATTAAAAAGTCCTCTTGGTAGTCCAACTCACACCCTCACCCACCTCACCCTCACACCCTCACTCATCCTCACCCCCTCATCCTTACACACCCTCACTCACCCTCACACCCTCACCCCCTCACAACCCTCTCGCCCTCACTCAGCCTCACACCCTCACCCTCACACACCCTCACACACCCTCACCCCCCTCACACACCCTCACCCTCGCACCCTCTCACCATCACCCCCCTCACCCTCACACACCCTTACCCTCATCCCCTCACCCTCACACACCCACAGTCACCCTCACACCCTCACCCTCACACCCCCTAACCCTCACTCTCACCCCCTCACACACCCTCACACACCCTCACTCACCCTCACACACCCTCACCCTCACACACCGTCACACACACTCACCCTCACACCCCCTCACCCTCACACACCCTCACACCCCCTCACCCTCACACCCCCTCACCCTCACACCACTCACCCTCACACGCCTCACCCTCACACCCCTCACCCTCACACCACTCAGTGCTACAACACATATTGTGTTACAATAGGTGTCACATTTGCGAAAGATACAAATATTGGCATTGTAAATAACAAAGCTATTAATTTCGCTATTTTCAAAACAAGCACATAAATAAAAAATGTGTCCTTTACAATACCAATAGCTCAAACTTTCCTAATGCGAGACCTATTGCATTGCTGTGCTTCTCTCCCCTGCTGCACTCTCCTGCTCTCTAGAGATGTGGCCTAACGACCAGAGCTGCCATCTAAGTCACGTAAATACAAAACATGTTGCATTCCAAATGCTATAGGTGTCACATTCGCGAAAGTTATAACTATTGGCGTTGTAAATGACAAAGCTATCAATTTAGCTATTTTAAAAACCAACAAATAAATAAAATATTTGTCATTTACAAGACCAATAGCTCCAACTTTTCTAATGCGAGATCTATTGCATTTCCAATGCTTGTTTGGCTTGGGTTCCAGTAGGAATTCCATGTGTGCGTACCAAGCCCTTTTCATAGATCTTTTCACAAGGCATCCAGGGTAGCCTCTGGTGATGAGTTTATCGCATAGTGTGTCTGCTTCCCTTAAGTAATCTTCTTTGAGCTTGCAGTTTCTGCGAATTCTTAAAAATTGGCCAAAGGGGAGGCCGTCCCTGAGTGCTCTAGGTTGGGCGCTTTTGTACTGGAGTAGGGTATTGCGTTCTGTCGGCTTCCTGTACAAAGCGGTATAGAGCCCGCCCTCATCTGTTTTGACATTGACATCTAGATAGTTTATCTGGGTATTGCTAGAGCTGTAGGTAAACTTAAGGTCAGGTTGGCAGTTATTGAGCCAAGTGCAAAAGACATCTAGTTCAGATGTGTTACCTTGCCAGATCATGAACACATCGTCGATGTATCGATGCCAGCTCTTAATTTTGCTTTGGTGTGGGTTGATCTGGTTAGGGACAAATGATTTCTCTATGTCGTCCACTGCATATGCGCTGTATAAATCTCTCTAACATAACATACCATAGGCTGGAGTATAGTTCTCTTGCTCCGGTACAACCTCCTAGGTATTCTCTCTACAATAGTTCAAGTCTCAGAGGCCTGCCTTGGAGGGCCTACTATCTACATGGTCTCAAGGGAGTGCAGACCAAGTTGTAGGCCACTAGCAGAATATATGTCCAGCTGTTGGGTGAAGATCCTATTTTCCACCTCCTTCATTTCCTCGGTATGCACCATAACCTTTCTGTTGTGTTAATATGCTTGAGGTGCAGACTGTGCATGCATTCTGCAGGTGGCGTGTCTGCTATACGCCTCATAGGGCATGAAATGCAACGATCTGGCCCTGGCCCCGCTTACTGCTGCATGAGCAACATCTTTGACTCTGGCTCGAGGTGGTCGAAGGCAGCACCAGTTGAGGTGTCTGCAGTGGAGTTGCACTGCATGTGGTTCAACAGATCCTGGGGCTCATCATCGGGTTCGAACATATCACCCACCACCCAAAGCAAAGTAAGTTAGGTGCCCATCCCTCAGGGTCCTGATGAGTGCTTGGTTCTCAATGCATTCGCTCAGTCAATGTGATTGTTCTCTGGTGCTCTTGGTTCTTCTTTGAGCAGACCACAAACTGCAATCCTTTCTTTTTTCAGTACAGCTTGAATTCTTACAACTTAGTTCTGCAATGGAACTCAAATGGACACACGTTCATCCGTATTTTCTATCCAGAGGGGCACACACTGTGGGATCACTTCCAGAACCCTGGGCCTCACCCTTGTACAGCAGTGCAGGTTCTTGCCTAAAGTGTCAGTGAGCATATTCAACTCGCCCTACCACGTATTCTTTACAAAATACCCTGCCCTAGAGCACAAAAGTATTTCTCCGTCACCACTTCTGTGGAGACCTGGTGTTCTTTTGGGGAAATCTTGGCAAACTGGCTGGAACCTTCTCTCCCATCTTGATACTAAAGTTGCTGACAGTAATTTGGCATTGCAAACGTCAGCTCTGGGAACAGTACTGCGTGGTTCTGACTGTTTTGCTTATTCCACTAAGACTCTGGGTGGACATGGGGACCATAAGCAGCCCAGGCAAAAATGGTCAAACCAACCCTGTTACCTTCTTCCCTTGTGCAATCTCTCACTTTATATTCATCCATTCCATCTCTCCCCTCTCCTCTCTCTCTTCTCTCTCTGTGATTGCTTTCTCTCTGTCTTTCGTTCCCTTCCTCACTCTTTTGAAGACACCTCATGGCTACTGCAACTAATCCAAAGGGAGCTTGGAAAGTGGCATAAGCACAAGGAGCGAGAGCGACCCTACTCTTTCAAATCCAGCTTCTAAGGATTCCAGCCCACCAGGAAAATGCCAGATGGAATAAAAGGCCTGTCAGACCCTCCTTAGACTGGTCCAGCCAATCTCTGTTAAAAGGCACAAGCAAGGAAGCTAGGGGTCTCCAAGCAGGAGAAACCCAGAGGCTATTCTACTAAGCTACTTGTAAGCCCCTCCAGGACACTGGGTGAAAAGGCAGAGTGAACTCCTGCCTTCAAAGGGGCCCACTGTCTCCTCTCCTCCATACCCAACATTCTGGCCCACTAGAAAAGTTCCCAGGAATAACCTGAAAAAGCTGAGCAATTCACGCCTGCCGTCTGGGCTCTCTTCAACCCTCCATCTTAGGTACCACTTGGATATAGCCATGGAGGGGCCCTTTCTCCATCCTCACATAGGACACAGGTAAGAGCAAGGATATTTGAAAAAAGGCAGGGCTAGCGGCATTAGTCGTACTAGGATATATGCAGGCATATAGGTACTAAGGTATATTCATAGATACTGTAGTAGAAGTAGAGGTACTAGGCTTCACAGGGGTATAAGACAGGGGTAAAAGAAAAAAAACATAGTTTGTCATAGTTTATGGACACTATATGAGAGACTAGCTATGGTATAGGAGAGCAATGAAGAGAGGAATATAGAAAATATGATACAGGTGTGCTACGCAGCCCACAACATGAAAATGGGAAAGATGGTAAGGAGAGGGAAGATGAGGGTATGGGAGAATTTACCCACAATAAAAGGAAAGCAATGGATCTATATGATCCTCGAAAAATGACTGCAGTGATTTTTTTCCTACATAAAAGTCATGTAGGGATTTCAACAATTTCTTCCAAAGTTATTTCAGAATGGCATGCCGGACAGTGGAGAAACTGAGTTTTTCAGGGACCTTCTATTGAAATTAGCCAGGTTTGATCAGTCTTCATTCACAAATGCCCGTACGAGGTACAGAGATCAACTCTCCCCCTTTTCATGACATTTTATGCTTGTTCCTTCTGAAGTTTGACTCCAGATGCCTTTCGACAGTGCCATCAATAAGTGTTAGCTGAACCTGGGCCTTCTAGTCAAAGGTGTGATAAGTTTACCAAAGGCTCATTTACAGAGGTTTGCATCTCTTTAGCCACTGCAGTTGAATTAAGTACCCATGGCTTGGGTCTCAATAGTCACAAAACTAAAATAGGAAACTCAAATTGTTTTTTACAGGTTTGAACTTTTGAGGCCAATTCATGTTCCGGATACAGTTTTAGTGCTGATTTAATTTACAAAAGCAGTTTAATAGTGAGGTGAAACTTTATGCCTGAATGAAAACTGCCAGAGTTTCAGTAAGATACTCTGCTCATGGTCCAATTCTCGACCTTCCTAGGACAGACCTTCTACTTTCCTAGGACAGACCTTCAACTGGAACCCTTGGCTCTCTCTACACACCATAATATCCCATGACAAATAAATGACAGGAACAATCAGTCCTCCGGTAGTTTGCCCAATTTTTGTTTCATGGTAATGCTGTAGTCCTTCCCTAGAGTCCCTATTTTCTCAAAGTGTAACCCTACGTCATTATCCTAAATCTCTGCTATCTCAGGACAGGCATGACACAGAATCACTGAGTCAATTCTCTGTTACCCTACACTGGTATGAGAGGTGCAATAATACAAATTAAATACATGTCAGAGAAGGGTTATAGAGAGATGAGAGGCACTATTGGAGGGTGATAGTGAGGGAATAACTGAAGAGCCCCAATAAAGATTGGTGTATCCTGGTGCACTGTTAAGCAATAATTTACTATTCTTTAAAAACTAACACACTTGGATACATAATGAAAAATGCGACCCGTCCCCCCGGCACCCTTGTGGTGGTCAGGGTCGCTTGCTGCGCCCGCTCGCTATGCCCCGTATTGGGGCTGGTCTAACAAAATTTGCCAGAGCTGCTTTGGGGTTTCTAAACCGCCTCTGCCTGAGGCTACGGTTCAACTACCAGGTGCACTGAATAGGACGGGAGTTTGAGTAACATATTAACTTTAAAGGTTCACTCTTTTAACAAATCGATGGCATATTTTAAATGCAATTATGAGAATAATCCTATCTAGCAGCTTCTTGGTACTTAGCGACAACATTTCAATCGCAGTTATCTAGGGTGACAAGAACCCAGGATCTAGAGGTCTCTCCCACATACATAAATACATACAAAGACACACACACACACACACACACATACACACACACACACACACACTCTCTCTCTCTCTCTAACACTCTCTAGTACACCATTAGTCACACGCTTGATAAACATGTTAAGAGTTTGCTTGATAACCACATGCATATACACAATCACATCACAGTAACCCACAGATACACATCATAACAAACCCATTACAAAATACATATTCTCATTCGATAACTCACTGATATATATCTTTTTGCATACTGACACACAGTGATGTGCACATCATGAGAAATACACATAGTTCAAAAGCATTACATATATGCTTACATGCAGTCCAAGATAAACGTATATAACACCACCCAGGCACACATTTTAAGAGACCTCCTTATATACATAAATATAAACAATCATACAGACGCTCAGACGTACACTCACACAAACACATATGTAGACACACACACTCACAGACACACAGTCACACACACGCATTCACACATAAATACAAGAGCCCTCTCAAACATGAATATGCAGAGAGGCCACTCCTCTCCTCGTTACTGCCGCCTGAGAATGCCCCTGGTCCCATCTCTGCTTTGTCACAAGTACAGATGGAGGTCAGAGCGCGAGGAAGATCTCACTGCGCAAAGCACAGGCTCCTCCCTCCCTCTCACTGCTCTGTCGCTCCCTCTACTCATCTCTACGTCACCCTCTCCTCCCGCTTCTCTCGCTCTCGTCCTCTCACCTTCATCGCCGCTTTTGCTCTGTCTCGCAGTTTTTAACTCTTTCGCTCCCTTTATCCGGTGTCCCATTTCAATCACCTTTTTTCTTTTACCCTAACTTTGTTGCTTTATTGATACATTGTACGATACACCGTAAGATACCTGACAGATTTCTGTTGCATCTCTTCATCTCTTACCGGAAGTCACTTTTCTTCTCAGGTTATGCCTGGCGAAGTTTGTCATCTCTGTAGCTTGGGTAGCAGAAGACAGAGCAGTAGCCAGAAATATATATTGTGTGACCTACTCCCCACTGATGAAGGCCACATGAAAGAAATAAACTAGGGGGGAAGTGCACTGCTGATCGGGGTCGCCTGGTAGAGGCCTTCCACCAGCAGAAAAGTGGTGACAAATGTTGAAATGTGTGGTTTTATGTTTAACGTGTGCTATGCATTTGTTTATACGTTTTGATTTTTATATTGTTCGCCCCATTTTTGGGAAAAATTGTGCAAATGTGTTTTAAAATGCCATATGTTTTAAAGCACATGATTCAAATCTAATTCCAATTTGAAATCACATTTTCGGAAGTGGAAATGGGGCATCTAGGAGATTTGGCAAATAATTTCTTGTTTTCCCTGTCACTTAAATTCGAAATAGCCCCAGTTGGGTAATATTAAAATGTTAAAGTAACAAGTGCCTAGGGTACAGTGCAAATGTTAGTATCCTCATCTCCGAATCATAGCATTATTCCTCAATGCTGATCTCCATATATCTTTTATGTCATGGCGTTTTTTTCATCATGCATATTATTTTTGAAACGGGTAGTTAACCAACATTGGGATAGCAGGGCCTAAATCTGTGCAGTGAGATAAAATCATATTGAAGAGGCCTCGTGAGTATTAGCAGAATTGTTTTTCTGTGTAAAATTAATGTTACATGAGTCTGTGAGGCTGTAAACAATATTGTGGCACTCTCCCCATTTTCTTGGTGCCTTCTTGAGGGATTGGTGCAAAACTTTCCATGAAATAGACAAAATGGATGATTTTTTTTAAAGTGTAGTGCAGATTAGTCAAACAGCGCGAAAGTTATTAGCTAAACAAAATATTCATTTCTCACGGAAACTCTGACCTAACTAGAATTGCAGATTGGCGATGTATGTTTATATGCCTTGGCCATGAAAATACCTATGGCTCAATAACACTTTATTTAGATCAACTGTACTAATAAACACATATTCACACATTTACTACAACACAAAAGACAAATTTGAATGTATTATCACAGTAAAGAATAGTTGACACTGGAAAATACTTATACTGCCTCACAGATTGCAAGTTAGAATTACTTTACACAGGAAAGCAACTTTCTTCGGGCCAGACGCATTGCAACTGCAAAAAGACATTTTGGTATGTAAGTACCCCTTCCAAATGCCATGTAAGGAAATGGCTTTTTTCAAGTCCACCTCCGCATTTCGTCCCCTTTTTGCCGACTAGGTATGTAATGGTGTTATGACTCTGAAATGCCTTCAGCATGCTAAGCAGGGTGCTTTATATAAAAGGTGGAACATGTAATTTTACTTGTTTCAGCAGTAAAAACCTTAAATTGTCGTTTTTACAATGGGAAGGTGTAGTAAATCCAGAAGATTCAATATTATAAAAAAATAGGATTTATTGTTGAGAGACACAGTACACAAGATCTTCATGCAGGAACTCCTAGCTACTATGTGGGGATCTGTTAGATGGAATTCAGAACCCCTCAAACCATAGCAACAGATCTGAGAGTAACATTCAAAGACAAACGTTTATAAACATACATTATGACATTGATATCAAATAAGATAATACAGAAATGCAACACAAGGCTAGTAGCCCCATTGGCAAGTACAGAGTTACAGACTGAGATCTCAACACTGCTAACTTTTGAATGGGACTACTAAAGTTGGTACTGCAAGGTATCAGAAGAATCAGTGCATTAAATCGTATTTAAAGGTTAAAATAAATGTAATGTCACTATTTGGCAAAGTGCAACTTTAGAAGTTTCCACTTTGGTTGCTCGACATTTCCAGTACAGTTGCACACAAGGACTGTCCTCTGGGACAGCTTACTGCCAGCCTGGTGAGATGTGTGAATGACTCCCAGGAAATGTAACAGTAGAGGTGTGCCCCTGGAGGAGGTGTTACCTCTTCCTGTCCGGTATTCCCGGTTGTGTGAAGGCACCTCAGGCTCAGTACGATGTAAAAAGTGGGTCCACCTCTTGATATCCCCAAATATGCCTACTATAAAGGCACAGAATGTTAGGGTGACCAAACGAGGGAAAAGATATGGGAAGGGAACAGGGAGGAATGAGACCTGCAAGAAAACAATATGTATTTATTCGCAAAGTCACTAAAGCCACAAACAGAAGTTTATAAGAATGCTTACTAATTTACCTAGCACCTCACGGATAGATCCTATGATAACTGGAAGGTTATTTCTGCTGTGTGCATCAAAAAAGGGTTCTCTCACTGGCAGGCTGGAGTAGGAATGCACTAATACTGCAACAACAACAAAAGTGTATTTTACCACCCATTCATTCTCTTCAGAAACATATATGCTTCTGTCAGGTAAACGTGAAACATCATATATACCACAAACAAGCTTGTCTGTTTGCCAATGCAAAAACTCTCTCTTTTAAATATGGCCTAGAAAGTGATAGACTTGAACCCATAAAGTGGTTCATTGTTTCACCCCAACATGGCTTAGCCATGACACGACCTGTTATGAGATCAACTTAACATAACAAGCATTGGCATAGCCAATAGGTCTCGCTTTTGGAACATTATAAGTGTTTTGCCATGCAACACTTTTTTTTATTTTTTTTTATTTTATATTTTTATTGAGAGTTCAAATATAGCAATACAATACAATTGAAATCCAATTAACACAGTGCGAGGAAGGAAAATACTGAAAAACATTCATACAAATTAACGTTTTAACATTTAAGTTATAAAGTGCAAGGTTGTGTAAGAGCAGACAATTAGTAAACTGGTTCGAATAATCAAAAGATTTTGTTTAGAATTGAAAGAATACATAGCATACATATATAATAAATGTTTTCACATTTAATATACCAAAGCTAAGTTCTAAAGTGCAGCGTGCGGAGGTAGAACCGTCGTAATGGACTAATAAATATTTTCAATAAAGCATAAATCAGGTTAAGTAATAACGGGAGAAATCTAAACATTGAACACACTCCAATATTTATCATATTTTTTGAGAGCCCCTGATCTAAGGGCATATTTTTTCTCCCTGCCCTGGATTCGCTGTAATTTTACCTTCCATGCCTGGAAGGATGGGACAGAATCTGTTCTCCAGGACTGTAATATAAGGGATTTAGCTATTAGAGAAGCTATAAAAAGGGGCTCATCATATTGGGTGTGGAAAGGAGAACAGCCTATGAGGGGAATTAGGTCGTTGAATATAATATTGGTTTTAAGGACGATTGAAAGATATTTTTCTATTTCCTTCCATAAAACCTGGATTTTTGGACACTCCCAGATAATGTGTTTCCAAGTGCCTTTTTCTTGACATCGAAAGCATTTGTCGGCTACGAGGGGGAAGATATCATGTAAAAAGGACGGGGTTCTATATATTAACCATTTATTGTAGAATTGCATACGTTTAAAGTTTGCTACTCGAAAGATGGTTTTATTAAATTTGTTTATTTTGTCCCAAACCTGTTGATTGATTATAATATCTTCCCTTTTTTTCCATCGTTCAATTATCTTGCTATAAAAGTCCTGGTCCTTACTTTCTATTAATATTTTAATCCAGATACTCATTTTCTTTTGTGTTTTATTATTAAGGGTAGTGGAGATATTTTCTTTGTGGGATAAATTTCCTATATTGAGTTCCCTAAGTTTTGGACTTATCGTGATAAATGACCAGTTCAGAATTGTGTGCGAGTGAATTAACTGGCTATAAATTTCATCCCAAGATTTCCACCTATTTCCCAGTAGGAAGTCTTCAATTTTTTCAAAACCATTTTGCTTCCAGAGAGTTATTATATTTTTGTCCATACAACCTGCTTCTCCCAGGCTAAAATTCATTAAATTTGTCTTATTACTTACATTGGGTAAATCATAACACTTTAAGAACTGAGTTTTGACCTTAAAAATCCACTGCAAAGTTTTATATTGTACTTTTTTTGGGTCTTTCGTGGTTCTAACCAGATCATAGATTTTCAATTCCAACAACATCCTTTTCATAAAAAAATTGTCTGTCTCATGGCAATGTGGTTCTCAAAAATCCGGACCCTGGTGTTTTCCCGATATCGAGGTCCAATAGCCGTGTCACAAAACCTCAACGCACCAAGACGATTTTGGTATCTATGAACCGATAATAATTAGGACATCATTCCTATGTATTTGCGTCACAATCGAGGGTTGCCAACACCCCAAAATCGTAGTTTCCGTCCCCATCCCTTAAACTCCATTTTGTGAACGGCATCCATCTTGCATCTTGCCCTCATGTTAAGTCAATTAAAGGTCGAGCTTGATCAAAAGGGACACGTCCACCTTTCCGTGACTTCCCCCTGACCTGTCCCAACTGACTCCATTGCCTTAGGCCAAACCTGTTTGGGCAGCTCCTCGCCCAGTGGCCGAATACGATAGCATCAATACATAACATTCCACAAACCATTCACTACATACAGACCATGCTTTCTGCAAACATGCACCTGTCCACATTCCTTGTTTATGGCCAGTTTTATGACTGGGTTGTACCTTTCTTTATTAAGGTTTCATCGATATCTGATGGGAGTTCCAGGCCTAACTGGGTAATCTATCAACAAACTGGACATCTAAAATATGGGCTTGCTTACATGACTCCGCTCTTTGTATTATTGTAGAAATATGTGTATAGCCATATCATAAACTCAGGAATTCTTGCTTGCTGCTATTATTTTTGTATATAAGGAGACGGCTGGTTCTGTAAAAACAAACAGTCTCCCGAGAACCTACTCTCCGTGTTATGTACTTCTGGGACACGTGTTACTTGGTAGCTACCAATAAAACTTGATCTTTGACGGTAACTAGAAGACTCAGTGTTTCTGTGGTCCGGAACAAGGGAGAACTCAGAGGTCCTCGGGTGCTACCCCCTGGCACCACCGGGTTCCTAAAAACCCGGCACCTCAGTTGGCGCCCAACTCGGGGCGATATCAAGCGGTGACGGTCCAAGCCAGATGTTCGTGAGGAGCTTCGTGTGAAAATTCCGGAGGACGGCCAGCCACTTCAGCGACCCCTGTATGTCGACGTGGTTCCGAAGGTCTTTGCTGCGAGGTTCCCCGCGTCCCGACGGCTACGAAGGACTGCTGCCCTGACTATCGCCTTGTTTTGGACCCAGTGATCCTTGGTAGAGCGAAACGATAGACGAGTCTTCTAGCGACGTCACAGATCTTCAAATACTTCAGTTAAGTATAAGTGGAGCGTCTCCCAGTCCTTAGTTTGTCCTTAGTTTTTGGTATCCTTGAGATACGCTTTGATTTGGTACTTGCAAGCCCCAAAGCCGAAGGACTCGTGTATTCACCAGATATATGGTAACAGATAATCCTTTGAAGTTTGAAGCTAGACTAGTGAGCGAAGATGCCTGGTTTTAGCAGACTTGGAAACTTGTTTTGTCTTGGTTGTAGTAAGGACTCCCGATTAGAGGAATCTTATCCGGTTCCTCCAATTGGAACTCCAACGTATGAGCTCTATGTAAAGCACGGCGTAGGTCCTATAACATATAACGAAGTATGGATAAAATACACCCGCAAGGATGGTGTTTTAAAATGGCCCCAATATGGTAGTTTCGACTCAGAAGTTTTAGATAACCTAGAGGTCAAACTATTCAAGAAGAAAGCCCGACCGGCGATGTTTGACTCTTTCCGCTTATGGCGTAAAGAGGCCAAACAGAAGGAAATTAAATTAGAAAAGAAGAATAAGAGGGAAAGAGGTATTTCAGTAATGCAAGCCGCGATAAAATTTAAAGACAACGAAGAGGATCGAATAAGTGAGCAGTTGCACAGGCAACGTAAAATGGCAATAGATAAATGCTATCCCGTTTTGCCATCTCTTCAGCGAGAGACAGTAAAAGAGCGTGAAAAAGATCCATTAATGGCTCATTTGCTAAGTTCGCCACCACCCTATGCACAAAATGCCACAGCACCTCCGCAATCTTTAGTTGCACCTCTGGTAGCTGTTATACAGGCTCCTTTACCGCACTCACCGGCTACTCTTCAGCTGGCTCCTGTTTCTCTGGCGCAGCCTCCTCAAGGCTCACCGATCACATCTACTTCTCCTACTGTTCCTTCTAAAATTTCGCCTAGCACACTTTCTAGTCTCTCTGATACTCGTTCTACGAACATTTCTGTTTCTACTTTGCGTGACTCTGTTCTACCACCAGTTATTCCCCCACTTTCACCTTCCGTCTGGCATAAAATGGCCAGCATTGTTACTAACTTTCCTTCACCACTTTTTCGGTCGCCTAAAACGACCCCTAACACGGAACGAAGACAATTACGAAGCCAAATGCCCGATTATCAGGAAAGGGAATCATTGAATAAGTTAGCACGAAATTGGGCTATGGACACAGCAAGATATGATGTAGAGTCGGTCATGAACGTTTTCCGTCAATGGGATGAACCAACGCAAAGATACGTCTTTGAGCAGATGTGTGTTTTTCTGTGTGAGGATTTGGTAGATAATGGTCAGAAGACCAACGAGCAAGAGTTGTGTAGTATACGATTTAAATTTGGGGAGGGTATGATTGTGGGTCCCGACGTTGAAAAAGCAGTTGAGATATTATTATCACATAGAAGTACGGGTGGTAATTCTGGGTCATCCTCTGACAGTGGTACATCCAGCAGGAAAAGAGCGAGACAGTACCCCATGAAAGAGGTTCCTCCGGTCTGGAGGGAAGGTGACGCAACTGCAGTTCCACCGGTTCTGCCTCATTTCCAGCGTGTATGGGTACATGTCCCCTGGAAAAGATCCGAAGTTTTAGCACTCAAGCAGACACTACCCGATCCCCGTAAAAACCCGACTGGGTATTATAAGGAGTTGTCCCAAACTGCCAGCTCATGTATAATGAATTTAGCGGATATAGACATGTTGTTTGGGAACGTTGTTCCACATCCTTTATGGAGTAAGATACGTCATACAGATCATGACCAAGAATTAGGTGACTCGTGGGCGAAGATTGCGACTACAGATGCTAGACAAGTCGGTGGTTTCAAGCCTGAGCCGTTAATAGCTGAACTTCCCGGTAGAATTATTGCGTACATGAAGACAATTATGCCTGAAGTACGCGTAAACTGGGACAAGCTATCCGCGTGCAAGCAGAAGAAAGACGAGAATGTGTCTGACTTTTTCACGAGATTTGAGGAAACTTTCACTGACCATAGTGGTCAGGATATGGCTACCGAGGGTGGCCAAAGATTGTTTGTAGACAAATTTGTACACAATCTGCTTCCCGAACTGTGTGCTAAACTAAAAGATTCAGAGAGTGCTTGGGCTGTCTCTACGTCAGCGCAGATTCTAGCAACAGCTCAGTACTACGAAAACAGGCGCAAAGACGAGCTAGACAAGGCAGACAAAAAGACGAAAGATTTAAAAACTAAAGTTCTTCTCCAACAGGCCTATCCGCCTCGTATGGCTAGCCAGCCCAATTATCAACAAAATAAGCAGTATTCTAGAGACGCGCAAGGAAACGAGTCTTCCCACCAGCGTGTTCCGTATGGCCCGAATCAATGTGCGTATTGCAAGGAAGAGGGTCATTTTAAGAGTAATTGTCCGGCTCTTGCGCGACGCTTAAACGGTGTTTCAGGTGTAAGAGGGAGAGGTGTTCAACATGCCCCCAGAGGTAGGGGCCGTGGAAATTTCTCCCAGAACACAGTTTCTTTTCCGCCTCAGAATTCCATGAATAGCTTTGACCAACAGAATAACGCATCGTCTAGGTCAGCTCAGTACTATGCTGACGACTATTACACCGAACACGACAATGAGGGTAACGATCGCTAGGACAGCCATGGACAAAGAGAGGGAGTTGTTTCAGTTCCAGTAGACCAGGATGGACCTTATGTCGAGGTAATTACCTCAGGAGTGTCAGAGCCATTTCTGCTGGATACTGGTGCTACAAAAAGTTCTATTATGCACTCAAAACTTCCTGGCGCACCTTTGTCTGGCGAAATGAATGTCTCAGTAGGATTCTCTGGCGCCCCTGTTAGAAACCCGATCTCTAGTCCTATATCGCTTTCTGTTGGCCCCTGTGAATTGGAAGCACCCCTCATTCTTACAACAGGTTGCGGTGAAAATTTGTTAGGATTGGATTTGCTAAAAAGGTTGTATGCGACTTTGTACTGTTCTCCCTCGGGAGTACAACTTACCTTGGGGAAAAAAGTCATTTCTCCAATGTATTTGTCGAAAGAAGGTATTCCAACCGAATTGTCATCACTTCCTGATATACTGTGGGCTAATGGTTCCAATGACGTAGGTCGTTTGGAGATAACACCGTACGTCATAACTTTGAAAGCCAACGTCGGATTGCCACGTATTCCCCAATACAAAATATCTAACGAATGCGAGAAGGCGTTGTTAACGATCATTTATGATTTGATCGATAAAGATGTTATTGAAGAAACAACAGGGAACGTTTGTAACAGTCCAGTTTTACCGGTCTTAAAACGTACTGATCCTTCACAGCCCCCTGTGTATAGGTTTGTGATTGACCTCAGAGAGGTAAATAAGGTAGTTATCCCACAGTTTCCAGTTGTCCCCGACATTACTGCTTTATTGACAATGGTTCCAGCTTCAGCAGACTGGTTCTCGGTGATTGACCTGAAGAACGCTTTCTTCAGCATCCCGATGGTGGTGCTGAGTGATGCTTTGGTGGACCTGAGTGATGCTGTGGTGCTGCTGAGTGACACTGTGGTGGTGCTGATTGCTGCTGTGGTAGCGCTGAGTAATATTGGTGTGTCCCTGAGTGATGCTGTGGTGACGCTGAGTGATGCTGTGGTGGTGTTGAGTGAGGCTGTGGTGGTGCTGATTGATGCTGTGGCACAGCAGAGTAATGCTGTGGTGGCATATAATGATGCAGTGGTGTTCCTGAGTGATGCTGTGGTGGTGCGGAGTGTTGCTGTGGTGGTGTAGAGCGATGCTGTGGTGGCGCTGAATGATTCTGTGGTGGCCTTGAGGCATATTGTTGTGGGCTTGAGTGTCGCTGTGGTGGTGCTGAGTGATGTTGTGGTGTTCCTGAGTGAAGTTGTGGTGGTGCTGAGTGATGCTGTGGTGTTCTTGAGTGATGCTTTGGTGGTGCTCAGTGATGTTGTGTTGGCGCTGAGTGATGCTGTGGTAGTGCATAGTGATGCTGTGGTGGTACTAAGCGATGCTGTTGTGTTCCTGAGTGATGTTGTGGTGGTGCTGAGTGATGCTATGGTGAATGTGAGTGATGCTGTTGTGAAGGTGAGTGATGTTGAGGTAGTGTTGAGTGATGATGTGGTGGTGCTGATTGATGCTGCTGTGGTGGTGAGTGATGCTGTGGTGGACCAGAGTGATGCTGTGGTTGTGCTGAGTGATGTTGTGGTGGTGCTGATTGATGCTGTGGTGATGGGTATACACACAAAATATCGAATAAAAAATATAGAATAGCACTAATATCGAAGTCAAAATATAGAATGGACAAAATATCGAATGGACGAATATGGTCAACAAAAATATCTAATTTAAGGTAAGTAATTTAATATCGATTTTCATAAATATAGAAAGTCAAAATATCGAAGTATATAATATAGGTATTAAATAAATCGATTTTTTAATAATAATGAATTTTTTAAAGTGTTTTGTATGTTACTATATGTGTGAAAAGTGTATATATTTTTTTTTATTTATTTTAAGTAATGAATTTTATGTTATTTAATTATTGTGTAATTTAATACTGTAGCGGGTTGTGGGTTTATAGGGGAATAGGGTGGGAAGTAATTTAATATAATTAATTAAATATTTAAATGTATTTATTTGTATTTATTTTGAATTAATTGTTAAATAATTTTTAATTAGTAATTAATTAAATTTTAATTGGCAATTCATTTTACTTAATTGTTTAATTGATAATTATGTTAATTGTAATAATTTATTTTCCGTAGCGGGTTGTGGGTTTATAGGGGAATAGTAATTTAATAGTAATTTAATTATAATAATTTAATTATAATTAGGGCTCCCGGTTTTATGGTATTTATTTTTTTGCCATTTCCGTCTGTATTTATCCATATTTATTTTTGGGACATTTTTTCTGTATTTATCCACATTTATTTTTCCACAAGCAAAATACGCCGGTACAGCTAGTATTTTTCCACATTTATTTAAAGTGACACTGCGCTCTAACTACACAGGGAGAGAATTGAGTAACGCCAATCTAGTAACAAGCATATGATAATCCTTTGGTGTTAGCAAGTTTTTTGTTTTTTTTACTTTTGTGGCATGTATTTGTGTTAAAAATACAAAAAAATCTGTTGCTCCAGTTTGCCAGAGTCAGACCTATTTACTTTGCCAGTGCTTGTTTTCCTTCGACATTATATGTTGCAGTAAATAGCTGGCCCGCAAGTGAAGTGACAGAATCGTAGTCTGGCCTGGTGTGGTTTTGAACTGTGGATGACAGCTGCAGTCAGTAGGACCTAGCCAGATGTGATCTTGTTCACTTTCTATCCTGCCCAGCCCGTTCTGGGGATTGAGAACGTCGTGGTGAAAAACGGCTGCAATCTTCGTCTGCCATGCAGATATCTGCAGCCAAGGATAATACATTCTTAAAATACCCTCTGATTCCCTGACATCCTTGCTGCTGAAATAGCTCATACGGTTAAGCGTCAGCTGCTGAAATCTATGTTCACACAGCTATTACGGGTTCCTATCCTGGCTGGTCCACTCAGCCTTTCATCCGTGTGAGGTCGATTCAAGCCATTGAATTTAACAACAAAGCATCTATTACAGTGCAGATGCCTATATGTTATGTTATCTGCTACCCCAGCTGGAAGTTGGTCTTATTGCCTGAGGACGAGGTGCTGCTTAGTATGGTACATGCCATGTGTGATTGTGTTGTCTGACTGCCATGTGTAGCCTGGTTGGAGGTTACATCAACAGGGTTTACCTTGTTCCCCAGATAAAATGTGTGGCCAGCTTGAAGGGGGCTTGCCCCGTTGCAATCGTCCTGCCTTCTGCCAATCGTAGCTGCATTAAATTGGGCACGCCAGGTGTGATCTTGTTTCCAGACTGCCACGGGTTGCTAAGCAGGTCATATGCCAGGTGTGAGCGTGTTGTCTCTGACTCCTCGTGGTGAGGTCTACTGTCCAGAGCGACAGTTGCTTTTCTCTGTCTGGCATTTCTTAGCAGCGTGTAGGAGGAGACTGCTCTCATTTCAGAGAGAGCCCCCCCTCCTCTGCCCCACTCTCCCCCATCCCCCTCTCTATGTGGTCCCTCGGCTTGCTGTGATCAGAGATAGATGCTAATAATCACACCTCTGCTGCCCTACCGTTTAATCACACCTCTGCTGCCAGCCACGGGAGTGAAGTGCAGACTAGAGCATTTTAACAGACTGCGTCGTGCAGCCCCAGAGGAGAGAGATCATAAAAAACTCTAATGTGACACAGCGAGAGTGTAAGGAAATGGTAACTAAATAGAAAATATTTTTTAACACATTATTACAATCCATGACGTCACGCAGTCTTTATCCTCCACCACAGTGGTTCAGGCTTTCCACGCGGCAACCATCAGGGTGTTCATGGTGCCCCAGGGTTTAACGCCCTCCCTCCAAGACACTTCCCGGAACGAGCTGCGTTTGTTCAGTCTCGCAACAATGGTGTAAATAGAGGCTCCTAATCTGACTCTGGCAGGGCCTCTCAGAAGGGGTGAAAGAACAACAAGGACTCATCAACAAGTAAATGGTCTTTTATAGACCTGTGAAGTACTCGGGTGCGGCTGGCAGCTCTGTGTGTGCCCGAAACCTGTCTCAGCCCGGGCTGACACCTCTTAGCCCACTAGTATTTTCCCGTTTTTATATATAAATACAGATAAAGGAAAACTTGTTTTCTGTCTGTATTTATATGTAAAAATCCGTAAAAACAGAAAACCGGGAGCCCTAATTATAATTAATTAAATATTTTAATATATTTTTTGGTATTTATCTTGAATTAATTGTTAATTAATTTTTAATTGGTAATTAATTAAATGTTAATTGGTAATTAATTTTTATTAATTGATTAATTGATAATTATGTTAATTTTATAAATGTATTTCACGTAGCGTGTTGTGGGTTTATAGGGGAATAGGGTGGGAAGTAGTTTGATTGTAATTATTTAAATATTGTAATTTATTTATTGGTATTTATTTTGAATTAATTGTTAATTAATTTTAAATTGCTAATTAATTAATTGTTAATTGGTAATTAGTTTGTATTAATAGGTAATTAATTGTAATAATTATTTTTTATTTTTAATTGATTAATTATTATATTATATTAAATTGGTAATTACTTAAAAAAATATTGGTATTAATATTTAATTTATTTTTATTAATATATGAAGTATTTACTTTCCCTACTGTTGCACTCTCTGGAGAGGGAATAGTAATTTTACCCCTACGTTATCCAACGCTTTCCCTACTGTTGCACTCACTGGAGTGGGAATAGTAATTTTTACCCCTACGCTATCCAACGCTTTCCCTACTGTTGCACTCTCTGGAGTGGAAATAGTAATTTTTACCCCTATGCTATTCAACGCTTTCCCTACTGTTGCACTCTCTGGAGTGGGAATAGTAATTTTTACCCCTACGCTATCCAACGCTTTCCCTACTGTTCCACTCACTGGAGTGGTAATAGTAAATTGTACCCTCCCGCTATCCTACGGTAAAAATATTGTATATTTTTTTATTAATATTAAGTTAATATATATATATATATATACATATATATATATACATATATATATATATATATATATATTCACTGAAAAAACCATAGGTTATACACCATATATAGTTAGGAATTAGCATTTAAAAAACCTTATTTTACTCACACAAAACCATTGAAATTCCATATATAGTTAGTTGCACTAACTATATATCGCGCACCCGCAATCCACTGCTGATCATGTCACATATTACATCATTCATGACATGGTCAGTGACATCACTGATGACATCACTGATGACATCTCATTTGACATCAATGACCACATCACTGATGATATCATTCATGTGACAATACAATGCATCTCCTCACGTTTTAATATAACCTCTGTTTCACCCAGTGTTAAATACAGAGTATAATTTTTGAAACCATTGACACACCAATACTAGTTACTACATACGTACTCACTGATTCCTACGTCTACACACACATTCACTCATTCACCCATACAATCATTCATACATACAATCACTCATCTTTACAACACTATCATATGCACTCATACACCTATACAGACACTTACACTCTGCCACTCATCCATGGAGTTACTCACACACCTAGTCAGTCCTGTAAAGAATCAATCACACTTCCATTTTCTTGTCTATACAGTTATACATAGAGCACCTTACATTTTCAAACATATACTAACACATACTTACTTTCTTATACAATCATTGATACAAGTACACATTGATCTGCACAGAGTCACACACCTCCCAGCCAGCCACACACACACTCAGTCTCCTATACAAATACTTGGACAATCAATCAATAACCCATATAGTTAATCATATAGCTACTGATCAACACATGCAGCAGTTTACAGAACAACAGACATAATGATGCACAAATTAAGACAGTTTAGTCACTAACCCATGCACTCAGTGAGACACATTTAATCACTCACTCATACATTCAGTCATGCACCTACTAAATCCTTCGTCCAGACACTTATACATCTACTCATTCTTCAATATGTAAAACCTATTTAAACTTTACAGAAACACACAGTCACTGGATGATGTCATCAGTGATCTCATCAGTGATGTCATTTGAGATGTCATCAGTGATGTCATCAGTGATGTCACTGACCATGTCATGAATGATGTAATATGTGACATGATCAGCAGTGGATTGCGGGTGCGCGATATATAGTTAGTGCAACTAACTATATATGGAATTTCAATGGTTTTGTGTGAGTAAAATAAGGTTTTTTAAATGCTAATTCCTAACTATATATGGTGTATAACCTATGGTTTTTTCAGTGAATTTTCAAGGTTTTGTAAATGCTAATTCCTAACTATATATGGTCTATAACCTATGGTTTTTTCAGTGAATTTCAATGGTTTTTTAATAGCAAATATCATAAGCTGTCGAATGTCAAGTACGTGGTAAGTAAAAACATTTTCGTGTTTATGCACACTGATCTGCTTTGAATGCTGCCCCCCACCCCTCATTTCTATTAGGAGTACTCTCTCTTTGCAGATAGTGAAGGGTAGTTAACGCAGCCCTTTGCCCCCTTTGTAATCCGTCGTGCCTGCTTCTCTCTCCATTTGATTGATTGTTCTCTTTGGTTCATTCTCTATTTACAAACAAGCACAGAGTCGCAATACTCTGTTTAGTCTTTGCAGATAGCGAAAAATCGTGTAAAAAAACAAAAGGAATCGAGCAAAATCAGTAGGCCACTAATGGGATCTCTTTTTGACCTCGCTAAAATAGAAACATTAGGAACAACCTGTTGAAAATAGCAATGCGTATGTACATAAGCGGCGTTCATTTGTGTTCACAGTACCCCTTGTTGATTGTTTCAATCGAGCATTGAATTGTTCGAAGTTAATTCTCTTAAGGATCTTCTCTACCTGCAAACGAGGAAGAATAGGAATATTCTCTCTCCCTTTGCAGATAGTGAAGGATTTTACTCTAACTTTTTTCACTAATTTTCAAGAAAGTACGCTCCCCAGTTCGCGAACCGGGCGCACTCCACGCAAAAAAACTAAAAAAACGGTATATTTTTTTTTTGCCCTGCGAGACCCTTTCAAAGCCTCCACATCAAACCTAGGGGGTCAGGGAGGATCTACTATGCCCCCTTATGGTCATTTGCCCCTTCGCTTTGGCCTCCTCTTGTCTCTCGATCCTACCGAGAGACAAGATGGCGGCCGCTACGGACTGTTTGGAATCTTTACAGACGCCGAAAAACCAATCAGCTTCGCAAACCTCCGTAACGCGAAAAGTACGAGAAGCGGAGCGCTGTTACAGATATATATCTTTTTTTGAACGTTAATTTCTCAAAATCCACTAGAGCACATATATTGAGACCTAGCAAAGGCACATCGGGCTACCAGTCCCTACAATTTTGCCAAGTTTCGTGCAAATCCATTCAGCCGTTCGATTATTATTATTATTATTTTTTTTGCCCCGCGGTGCCCTTTTAAAACCTCCACATCAAACGTAGGGGGTCACCGACGATCTACTATTCCCCCTTATGGTCATTTGCCCCTTCGCTTTGGCCTCCTCTTGTCTCTTGATCCTACCGAGAGACAAGATGGCGGCCGCTACGGACTGTTTGGAATGTTTACAGACGCCGGAGAGCCAATCAGCTTCGCAAAGCTCCGTAACGCGAAAAGTACGCGAAGCGGTGCGCTGTTACAGATATATATCTTTTTTTGAACGTTAATTTCTCAAAATCCACTGGAGCACATATATTGAGATCTAGCAAAGGCACATCGGGCTACCAGTCCCTACAATTTTGCCAACTTTCGTGCAAATCCATTCAGCTGTTCGATTATTATTATTTTTATTTTTTTTTGCCCCACGGGGCCCTTTTAAAACCTCCACATCAAACCTAGGGGGTGAGCGACAATGTACTATGCCCCCTTATGGTCATTTGCCCCTTCGCTTCGGCCTCCTCTTGTCTCTCGATCCTACCGAGAGACAAGATGGCGGCCGCTACGGACTGTTTGGAATGTTGACAGACGCCGGAGAACCAATCAGCTTCGCTTCACAAAGCTCCGTTGCGCGAAAAGTCCGCGAACCAGAGCGCTGCCCGGTCCGCTGTTACAGATATATATATTTTTTTAAACATTAATTTCTCAAAATCCACTGGAGCACATATATTGAGACCTACAAAAGGCACATCGGGCTACCAGTCCCTACAATTTTGCCAAGTTTCGTGCAAATCCATTCAGCCGTTCGGGCTAAAAGTGAGGCCAACCGCCCTATGGAAAACTCAATGTTAAAAACACGTTTTGGGACCCCCCTTTTTTCTCGGCCCCCCCTTGACGAACCCCCCCAAAATTTTCAGGGGCTGCTCAGAAACAAAATGTGCCATTTTCCTGAAAATTTCAGCCAATTCCGTCCACAAACGCCAAAGTTATTAGACATAGAATTTTCAAAAAACCCATAGAGAAAAAATCCTAACTATATATACCTACTGGCGACCGCCAGTAGGTAATATATATATATATATATATATATATATATATATATATATATTCACTGAAAAAACCATAGGTTATAGACCATATATAGTTAGGAATTAGCATTTACAAAACCTTGAAAATTCACTGAAAAAACCATGGGTTAGAGACCATATATAGTTAGCTGGACATTTTATTGATATAAAACCAATGAAATTCCATATATAGTTAGTTGCACTAACTATATATTTCGCGCATCCGCAATCCAATGCTGATGATGTCACATATTACATCATTCATGACATGGTCAGTGACATCACTGATGACATCACTGATGACATCTCAAATGACATCACTGATGACATCACTGATGACATCATCCAGTGTCTGTGTGTTTTTGTAAAGTTTAAATGTGTTTTACATATTGAAGAATAAGTGGATGTATAAGAGTATGGATGAAGGATTTGATTGTATAAGTGAGTAAGTATGTGTTAGTATATCTGTGAAAATGTAAGCTGTTCTGTGTTTAACTGTATAGATGAAGAAATCAAAGTCTGATTGATTCTTTACAGGACTGACTAGGTGTGTGAGTAACTCCATGGATGAGTGGCAGTGTGTGAGTGTCTGCATAGGTGTATGAGTGCATATGATAGTGTTGTAATGATGAGTGACTGTATGTACGAGTGATTGTATGGGTGAATGAGTGAATGTGTGTGTAGACGTAGGAATTAGTGAGTGCGTATGTAGTAACTGGTATTGGTGTGTCAATGGTTTCAAAAATGATACTCTGTATTTTACACTAGGTGTAACAGTTGTTATATTAGAGTGTAAGTAGGTGCATTGTATTATCACATGAAGTATATCATCAGTGCTGTGATCATTGATGTTAAATGAGATGTCATCAGTGATGTCATCAGTGATGTCATTTGAGATGTCATCAGTGATGTCATCAGTGATGTCACTGACCATGTCATGAATGATGTAATATGTGACATCATCAGCATCGGATTGCGGATGCGTGAAATATATAGTTAGTGCAACTAACTATATATGGAATTTCATTGGTTTTATATCAATAAAATGTCCAGCTAACTATATATGGTCTCTAACCTATGGTTTTTTCAGTGAATTTTCAACGTTTTGTAAATGCAAATTCCTAACTATATATGGTCTATAACCTATGGTTTTTTCAGTGAATTTCATTGGTTTTTTAAAAGCTAATATCTATAGCTGTAAAATATATTCTTTATTACGTGACGTGTCACGTAGCCACGTGAGACGCCTCATGACGCGTCTCATAACCATGACGTATCGGCTCTGCAGCGCAAACAAAACCCGTAACATAAGCGCGCCGGAGCACGCTTCCAGATATATATATTTTTTTTAACCTTAATTAGACAAAATCCACACGTGCACATATCTTGAGGCCTTGCAAAGGCACATCAAACAAAAAGTCCCTACAATTTTGCCAAGTTTGGTGGAAATCTATTCCCTTAATTTTTTTTTTACTGTTTCTCTTGGTTTTCCCCTTGTTACGCTTACCGGGACGCTACCCGGTACGCGAACCGGACGCTCCAAAAACACAAGATGGGGGACTCCCGTTTTTTTTTTTCCCCCGCGGGGCACTTTAATATCCCCCTCATCAATCCTAGGGGGTCAGGAGGGGTCTACCTTGCCCCCTTTCCTTCATTTCCCCCTTCGTTTTTCACCACATCTTGTCTCTCGATCCTACCGAGAGACAAGATGGCGGCCGCTCCGGACTGTTTACAATGTTGACAGCCAATCAGCTTCTCCTCAGACTCCCGTTACGCTGCCGGTTAGCTGCCCGGTAAGCTGCCCGGTTAGCTGCCCGGTTCACGTACCGGGACGCGCCTCTACGGCGTAAAATCGCAAACATTTTTTTAATTTTCTTTCCCCCGCGGGGCACTTTAATATCCCCCTCATCAATCCTAGGGGGTCAGGAGGGGTCTACCTTGCCCCCTTTCCTTCATTTCCCCCTTCGTTTTTCACCACATCTTGTCTCTCGATCTTACTGAGAGACAAGATGGCGGCCGCTCCGGACTGTTTAGAATGTTGACAGACACCGGAGAGCCAATCAGCTTCGCTTCGCGAAGTTCCGTTACGCGTCAGGTACGCGAACCGGGGCGCTAACCGGAGCGTTATTACAGATATATATATTTTTTTGAACGTTAATTTATCAAAATCCACTGTGGCACATATATTGAGACCTAGCAAAGGCACATCGGGCAAACAATATCTACAATTTTGCCAAGTTTCGTGGAAATCCATTCAGCCATTCGAGCTAAAAGTGAGTCCAACCGCCCTATGGAAAATTGCATGGGAAAATGCGTTTTGGGACCCCCCTTTTTTCTCGGCCCCCCCTTGACGAAACCCCCCCAAATTTTCAGGGGCTGCTCAGAAACATAATGTTCCATTTTCCTGACAATTTCAGCCAATTCCGTCCTCAAACGCCAAAGTTATTCGACATAGAATTTTTGAATTTTCAAAAATCCCATAGGAAAAAAATCCTAACTATATATACCTACTGGCGACCGCCAGTAGGTAATATATATATATATATATATATATATAAATATATATATATATATATATATATATGTGCGCTCCACTACTGCTGGTAAAGGGGTCAGGCTGTCACGGGCGGTCCTGCAATAGCTGCCAGCCAGCTCGTAAATATATCCAAAACACTTCAAACGATTTTTGAAGACAACAGGACACCCGCAGTTCAGATATTCAAGATTTTATTCGGCAGATGAAAAAATCACGACGCGTTTCGCCATTACGGCTTGATCACGCTCATCTCGTGGTTCCAAATAACGGCGATGAAACATCTGTGAGACTATTCATTAACAAGTTGAATGTCAACAATCTAAATCTTACATTCACTGAACATATCAGTGACAAAAGGCTTGAATTCCTTGATGTGGCTGTGGAAGTTGAAAACAAACAACTTGTCACCAAACTATTCCGTAAAAAAACTGCGGGCAATAGCATTTTATATGCGAATAGTTGCCATCCCCGCAGCTTGGTTTACAGCATTCCGTATGGTGAATTACTTCGCGCTAAACGGAATTGCAGTACCCAGGGAGCCTATCTAGATGAGGAAAAGAGAATGTGTCAGAGATTTCGGAACAGAGGATACAGTCAGAATATGATCAACACTGCCAAGGACAGGGTTGCCCTGAAAAATAGAGAGGAATTATTAAATCCCAGAGTCAAGCCAGAAGATACCAATCAGGTTAGATTCATAACCACTTTCTCAGGTCAGGCACGTGATGTGCGAAAAATCTTCAGCAAACATTGGCATGTGTTGCACACTGATTTACACCTCAAGAAATATTTGAGTGACAACCCACAAATAACATTCCGGAAAGGGAGATCACTGAGAGACGAGTTGAGCCAAAACTATGTTACATCTTCAGGCTCAAAGAACCAAGAAGTTGGTTTCAAATGTTGCCGTAGATGTAAGGCATGCAAATCCAGCCATGATTGTCAAACTCTCCTGGTTCCCACTACTAAGAAGATATTTACAATACGCAAACATCTGACTTGCAATACACCCTACAGTGTATATGTGCTTATTTGTCCGTGCAACAAATGGTACGTAGGAAGCACTAAACATGAGGCTAAAAAAAAGAGTGCTGGAACACCTACGAGCCATACATAACAACAACAAACAGTATCCTATAGCAAGACACTTTTTTTCAGAACACATGCAGGATGAGAAATTGGTCCAGCTAGTTGTAATTGACTGTGTAGATTTGGGGGTCCGGGGAGGCAATCGTGAATTGTCCCTTAGGAAACTTGAATCGAAATATATTGTGGACTTCGAATGTTTAACTCCGAAAGGTTTTAACATGAGTGAAGAACTTTCCGTACTTCTATATGAATGAAAATATGTTAAGGGTATCGGCTTTAGTAGTACATCTGCAGTCTTCTTGTTTTTAATGATTCATTTTCTGTATTGTTTGTAGATTTCTCACAACATGGGGTAGCAGAAGACATTGGATTATACCGCAAGGAATTTATTGTGTGCATCTAATTGTCATTGTATTTGATTGCCCACTTGGGTACAAGTTGTCAACACTGTTTCGATTTTTGTCACTTTAAAATTATAGCCCACTTGGGCAGAGTATATTCTGTGACGCTAATGTTATCGGCATGAATGATTTTGCAAAGCAAATATCATTTGGTTTATAGTTGACTGCCATAACAACACACAACCAATGGCGCACTAGATTAGTGGGTAGCCAATGAAATGCCTGCTTTTACGTCTTTGCGCGCTGTTTACTGTTATTGTAATATATCGTTCTTTTAAGTCTGAATCAATGACATAATTATGCACGAACAATATGATTAGCGCGGAATTTATACAGACTTAAAATTGTCTAAGTTTTGTAAGAATTGATTTTTTCACTTTTTGATACATTATATGCATATAATTTTTGTGTTACACGTTAAAATGTACATTACATGAAGTGTATGATTAGGAGTTTCAGCAAAGCGCTAATAATTGATTTTTACTGTTGTGATATGACCATTCAAAGATGTCCGCGTCTTCCCCATATTAGAAACTATGCACCAGGGTGTGGTATGTATATAAAAAAAATGGCCGTGTTTACCACGAGATGAGCGTGATCAAGCCGTAATGGCGAAACGCGTCGTGATTTTTTCATCTGCCGAATAAAATCTTGAATATCTGAACTGCGGGTGTCCTGTTGTCTTCAAAAATCGTTTGAAGTGTTTTGGATATATATATATATATATATATATATATATATATATATATATATAACAACAATGTTTAAATCCCCGAGGGGAAGAAAACGATGGTCACACCTGAAGACTGTTTCTGCTCCTTTATTACTGGAAAAAACACAGTGGCTTATAGCATAGTCCTGACATGTTTCGTTCCAACATGGAACTTCTTCGGAGGTAAGCCTTGCTCTGAAGCACAAACAACGCCCGATGTTTAAAGGTCATTTCATTGCCCCCAATGGCATTCTTTCGTGGAATCACTTCCGTTTTTGAAATGTCTTGTGGGACTTGTGGTTTGTGCTTGTTATCCGTTTGTTCTGTTTCACAGTCCGATTTTTTAAAACAAATTTTTCTTTTCCTGTTATTTAATGTCTCTCAGTCGTTCTTTATTCATGTTGCCTTGAAATTTTGAGACATCTGTTCGAGCATGTGATCCAAAGGTAAACGGATTAATTTACAACCCTCCAGTGGGTAAAGCATTGTGCTGTAGATTTTCCCAGCGCATGTTTGCACTGTATATTTATTTCAGTCCCTTTGTTTCTACATCCGATTTATTTCGATTTCTGTTCGCATTTTTTTCGTGTGTCCGCCCATGGCGTTATGTTCCCATGTAGATTTAAAATTTCAGGACACTTACTTATATATATATGTTTTGAAAAATAAAATTGTATGTCTTTTTTATAACAAATTAATTATTTGATAATTTTAAGGTTATTTAAGTGTTTTTAAGTATATTTTAGTTAATTATTTTTAATATTTCATTAATTTTAAATTATTTTTAAGACATTTAAAAAAATCGATATTTTGATTACTATATTTTTTTTAACTGTATTTTTGATTCGATATTTTGTACTTACCCTTTTGTAGATGGGAATTCAATATTTTTGTATTCGATATTTTATCCTTGATATTTGTGTAATTCTATATAAGTGTAATCGATATTATGTCAGTGATCCGTGGTGATGATGGTTGATGCTGTGGCACTGCAGAGTGATGCTGTGGGAGCATATAGTGATGCTGTGGTATTCCTGAGTGATGCTGTGGTGGCGTTGAGTGATGCTGTGCTGGCCCTGAGTAATGCTGTGCTGGCCCTGAGTGATGCTGTGCTGGCCCTGAATGATGCTGTGCTGGCCCTGAGTGATGCTGTGGTTGTTCTGAGTGATGCTGTGCTGGTGCTGCCTGATCCTGTGGGGATGCTGATTGATGTTGTGGCGCTGCAGAGTGATGCTGTGGTAGCATTTAGTGATGGTGTGGTGGTACTGGGTGATGCTGTGGTGGTGCTGAGTGATGCTATGGGGACCCTGAGCGATGCTGTGTTGGTGCTGAGTGATGCTGTGGTGGTGCTGAATGTTGCTGTGGTTGCGTAGAGCGATGCAGTGGTGGCACTGAGTGATGCTGTGGTGGTCCTGAGTGATGCTATGGTGGTGCTCAGTGATGCTGTGGTAGTGCTGACTGATAATGTGGTGGCGTTTGTGCGGACTGATCTACTCTGGCTCTTTTGCTTTCTCTTGCAAAATAACATGACGTACCAGAGTTGTTTTAAATCAAAACACATTAAACATGATATTACAGGTGTAGATTAACAATGGGCAAGGAATCAAAGGGTTGGTCCTAAGTGCTGTAAGCCTGACGCCAGACAGTAATAGTCCTAATTGGCTAAGAATTCTCAAATGTACACAAGTCAATAATGAGATGGGATATGCAGGAAGCCACCACAATTAGGGTTTCAGATTTTCAATTGTGGCTCATGTTCTTTGTAACTAGCGGAACGGAAGTATTTAATTACAAGAAAGGTAGTAGTGGCTGGAATCATGCTATAGCTAAGGGTCAATAAATAGGTTGCAGAAAAGACCTCCGACATGATTTATTAAATATAGCAGAACAATAAATCAGGATTGATGTGCCTTGGCCAAGAAATTAAGCCTGCCAATGGAAAGAACAAAAATCTTAACAATAGATGTAAGAAAACATATCATAAAAAGTATGCTTGAAAAAAGATGGTAATTTGCATTTTGAACCAAAAGTATAAAGTTTTGCCATTTAGTACAATTTGAAGTAATGAATATTACCTATTTAAGATATAGAATTATGAGGTTATGTGGATTACTTATGTAAACAAATAGTATAGTGTGGAACAAAAGCTAAGCAAAGGCAGTAAGTTAAACCAAAGATTCAGATTTCATCATCACTAAGAAAGCGGCGACGAGTCATGTAAAATTGCAGAAATCATCATGTGAAAGTAGCTGAACTGTGGCCATTTAAGTTTTTTGTTTAAACATCATGCACACAAGTCATAACTATTCTTACAAATGCACAAAGGAAAGGAGTTTTGTCAAATATCACTCATGGCAGGCTGAAAAGGTACGAGAGGGTTAATGAGCCATGACGAGGGGAAAGGCAGATGGCAGCGTTAATGAGCCATGATGAGGGGAAAGTCAGATGGCTGCTGTGCAAGTGCCCGCAGCGCGTAACAGCAAGCTTTAGTCCACAAGCAAAAGCTTGTGGTCGCATTTCTAAAGCCCCCACTCACTAAATATCTGGCCTCCCAGCGCATGCCCTGGCTCAGGCGAGACCTAAAAATGGCATTCTGCACTTCAAAATGTCAAATCAATGAATTTAAGCCATCCATCTATATAAGAAAACTAGGCACACTCTGAACCCCTAATATATATCAATGTCTCGCACAGTGGTGCTTCAGAGTAATAGTGCAAAGATTCCTTTGAGAAATGCCAAACCCTTGCAGCCAAATATGGGCTGTAGAGTCATGAATAATAAACAGGCACATATCGCATTTTAATCAACCTTTGACTGCACGCTTGAATCGTCAGCTTCCATCAATGAGCCCACAGGCAGCAAAGCTCTAGTAAACCCTTCCGCAAGGCATGAGTGCGGCTCACGCTTCTGGTTTCAGTAAACACTGTACTTTCCGGAGACTCCAGTTGGTGTACTCCTACCTGGAGACCAGTTGTCGCAGACTACCCATTAAAGGGAGACCCTCCATCTCTGTAGTGGAGAAATATAGATTTGCTGCAGCTCAATCCAGCACCTCACCCTCGATACTTGAGAGTTTCCTCTCCAACACACTTCTGAATTCAATGCAAACAACATTAATTACGCATGGTGGCTGGCGTGCGTGAGCTCATTTAAATACCTGAGCTCCAACTAGACCAGCTGCGAGTCTTTGCACCCACTCTACCTCATGAGTTTTGTTGATCCATCAAGCGTGATTGCTGATATCGAAAGGAAAGAAAAACACATAAATAACCTTGACAGTCTACAAGATACAAAGGAAAGCATAATACCCCCTATTGTACCAACATGATTCCTATTTAATTCCTGAAGGTGCCGAAAGTGTCCACGCCCTCCTGTCGATCCTCACCTCCTGGCACTTCCAGGCAAGAAGCCACACGGGGTGTAGGCCCAAAAGGCAAGCTTCAAAGGGGAAGCCATCTTTGGATGGCAAATGGCTAACACTTGGGAGAGGAGCTGCTCTATTGTCTAGATAGAAAGGCTTGCACGAGGGACAGAGAGGGGAAATCAGTTGTCAAACCGTTTTTTTCAGTTTCCCAATGGCATGTAGCCCACAGGTATCCACACCCCAGGGGTGGGGTGCTGTGCTCTAGAGACTGAGAGAGGGCTTCTGTCATCTTGCGAGTGAGCAGAATAGGGAATCCTGGGATAGGCCCACACTTCACAGGAAGTTGTCATAAGGAGGGAGGGAACCTAGCAGCTCATTGGCTACTGACCATGTTTACCTTGAGGGCATTTTCTGGGCACAAAAAGGGCATCCCTGGCACCCAGAACTCTGATCTCAATGGACTGGAGAAAAGGACGGAAGAAGAACTACCCTGCTGCACCAAGGATCCGTCAAAGAGAGGCTGCACCCATGTGAACTGCACCTGCTGAACCTGGTGGCTAACAAAGGAGAAGAGACTGTGCCTGTTGTGTCCTGCTCATGGAGAAGTCACCTCTGGAGCCCAGCTGAAGCAAGATACTCCAACGGTCAGGTGGCTGACCTCCTGTTCGCAGCACAGAGCCACAACAGCTGAAGAAGGCAAGTTGGTAGCCCAGCATCGCCAGCATGCAGCACTAGAGGCCAGAACATCATACTCAAAGTTGCACACAATTCTGCTGGACCCGGGAGAGTCATTGGAGAGTCCGTCACTCAGAAGGGAAGTTATCATCCAAGGAAGAATCACACAGTGACTGCAATACTGAGCGACTGGTAGCCCAGTGACGACTGGACTTCTGTCAGGACCAGGAGCAGTTTGAGGGACGTCGACCTTTGTGACCAGGACTTCCTCACCAAATTCATGGACGAAGAAGTAGCTGCAGAAAGGCACCTGATGACTGCATCGCATCCACAGTATCCTTGGGAAACTTCAGTATCCTGGATCCTTTGCATCAGGACCACTTCCATTGGAATCTATAGCGAGAGGATAAAAGTGCCTGGAACTGACTGAATACTGTTTCTTTCTCTGAAGTAACTGTTTCTGAGGACCTTGCTGGCTCTCTGTTGGAGTTGGTTGCCTAGAGTAACTCTAAGTAACAGCATAGATACTTTCCCAAGATTTTCCTGAAAATGTTTTTAAGTGTCAAATTTGTTGAATTTGCCAGTGCATGCTCTTGGTAAAGTAAAAAGTATGTTGGAACTGCTATGTCTCCAGAACGCCCAGAGGATATTTTTCATTTTGGTGAATAAAGATACATAAGAATACAGACTGTTTATTACAGAATTGGCATATGATTTCTTGAGTGCTTCTTGTATTTCTGTGAGCCTTAAGTGAATTGTGTGTGGGGAAGAACAAATCCCCTCTTTTCAAAATTGATAACACTTCTAGGTTCTCTATGAATTACATTCTCTACATGGACTCTCTAGCAACGTTTTTGAAAGAGTTGTTGTTTGCAGTGCTATCCCAGAGTTTCTTAAGACTCAGCTCCTCTAAAATTTGTACGAGATCACCCCTGGGGACAGCCGGAGGCTGTGTCTTGCGGTCTGCGCACTGCCGGTGAGCTTTGGCGCTGAAGGTGCATTTGACCCCCTCCTGTTCTGAGTGGACTGTGGCGCTGCAGGGGCTTCGCGGGAGCCACGGCTGAGAGTGCTGATGTCCTGTGGGGGCTGGTGGAGGCTGCAGGAGGCCGGCGAGAGGGCCCGAAACTGCCCATGGGGCCACAGAGTGTGGACGGCAGTGGCACGATAGCGGACGACAACGCAGCCCTGGGAGGTTGCGAGAGGCCCAGAGGGGCGTAGCAGAGTGGAGGTGGCGAGAAACGGTGGCAGACGGTGATTCCCCGGGTGAACGAAGAGTGTCCCCAAGCTTGAGTATAGGTCTGCGAGGCCGAGGGCCACGAGGAGAGTCGCAACGTGGGCCGAGCACGCCGGAGTCCCTGGCGGTGTGGGCAGGTTTGCTGTGAGCCATTGTCCTGACTTCTAGCTGACACTGTGATGGCCCCTTGGGCTGGATAGCGGTACGTGGCGCCTGCAGCTTGAAACATAGGTGCCCCGTTTGCCTGATGGGGGACTACGACGGGCCTTGGTGAGGAGCTGCAGTTGGTGGAGTGTGCGGGTCCGGTGGGGGCTTTCACGGGCCTCGGAACATCGGCGGACGTGGTCGCCGGCCCCTAGGATCTTCAGGGCAGACATGTCCACGGCGAGAGGTCGGAAGGACAAGTCGGTCAAGGACCTCTTCGCCAAGGCGCAGGCGAATCAACAGGCCAAGGATATGGCTGCGAACGCTACACACTCTGCTACGGGGCAAATGGGGGGCGCGGAACCGATCACCAAGGCATTTTTGGAATCGCTCTTTACCACCTTGTGGGACGATATTCACAACCTGCAGAAAGAATTCGCAGATAAGATAAAGGAGGTGCGTAGGGATGTGGATGGCATTGGGGAGCGCGTGGCAGACTGGAGACCAAGAGTGATAGTCGTGATACCGAGATGGAGGCACTGCGACAAGAAATAGTGAGGATCCATGACCAACAGGTCGATCTACAGTCACATATGGAAGATCTCGAAACCACTCCCGCCGCCATAATGTCCGCATACGGGGGGTCACGCTATCTGAGGACACCAAGGACCTGCTGGGCTTTACTGGAGATCTTTTCAACCACATATTGTGGCGTCCAGCGGGGTCGGAGTAGCGGATCGACAGAGATCACAGAGTGGGACCCCCAGAGACTGCCGTCAGCCCCCCTCCAGACATTCTGGCCTGTGTGCAGGACTTTCGCACAAAGGAAGAAATTCTGCAAAAGGCGAGGCAGCAGCACCCTCTCTCTTTTAGGGGGCAGTCCCCGGTGTTGTATCAGGACTTGTCTGCACTCACACTACAAAAGCGCAGGACATTCTGGCCGGTCACGGCCTATCTACGACAGCACAATATTTCCTATCATTGGGGTCACCCGTTCCGCCTGATCTTTAAGAAGGGCAATAAACTCCACCAGCTCCGGTCATTGACAGAAACCTGCCGCCTGTTGGGCTTGGATCCCCCTGCGGATGCTACTGAAGAAGAGGTGCCCATAGCTGATTCAGAGGACGGCAGGCAGCTCTGGCGGCAGCAGTACAGACGTCGTCGGGTCCGGAAGCCCCCTGCGGAGGATATTCGAGATGGCCAATGGGCGGCGGTGGTGGCAGTCTCCTCGGGAGCTGAAGTGCCACATCCCAGCTGAACTCCGAGCGACCTTGATTACTGGCTATGTCTCTGAGCTTCTTTTGTATAATGCTGTTGGCGGGAGGGAGAGTTTTTCCTTTTCTGCAGAGAGCAGATTACCCCATTGCTGTATTTTACCAATCATCTACGGATGATGGACACTTCGTACTTTTTGAAATGTTGGGTGCTTTTTGGTTTTCTAGTTTGGGGTTTGAGGTGTGGGGGGGTGTGGGGGTAGGGGAGGGGTCCAGGTCCATGGGTTCCGTCAGGGGGATTGCAGAGCCACATTACTGTTTGTGAGCGGAGAGTTCAATTCCCGGTGTAGCTGGGGGGGGTGGCCGGTGTCTCCAGGCTAGGCCCGAGACGAGTGGAGGGCATCCCTTGGCAGTAGAGGGTGTTGACTGGTAGGAGAATGATGCCTGCAGCTGAACTACGGATCCTCACGCTGAATGTGCGGGGACTTAACAATCCTGTGAAGAGGAAGGCTGTCCTCTACTTTTTGGAGCATTCTAGGGCAGATATATGCCTTTTACAAGAGACGCACCTCTTACAAAAAGATTGCCAGAGGATGAGGTCCCGCTGCTTCCCACTCCAATTTTTTTCATCCGCTCCTACTAAAACTGCAGGGGTAGCGATTTTGGTAGCCCAGCGCTTTAGAGGGAAGGTTCTACCGAAGGGGGTAGAGATCAAAGGGAGGTTGTTGTCCTATAGATTCTCCCTGGGGGGGTCAGTTTTCACGGTTTGCTCCATCTATGCCCCCAATGAAGGCCAGGAAAAGTTCTTTCATCTGGCGCTAAGCGACGTGGCCACCTCCCCCGATAGACACATTCTGGTGGGTGGGGACTTAAATTTGGTGTTCGACAATCTTCAGGACAGGTCAGGTCAGCGCTCGTCTCAGGCGGGGACTCTTTCGGGGGGAGGTCTGGCCAGACTGGGTGAGATGGGAATGGTGGATCTTTGGCGCAGCTTCCATCCAGGTGCCCGGGAATACACTTACTACTCTAATGCCCATAAAACCTATGCGCAATTGGATTATTTCTTGGCCTCCACGTCCCTTCAAGCACTCATGACAGGGATAAATATAGGTGCCGCGGCCCTTTCTGACCATGCACCCCTAACCGCTGTTTTCTCCTTTCCGCCAGTGCAATGAGCCACACACTGTTGGAGGCTGCGCGATTCCCTACTGTACCGTAGGGAAGTAGTAGAGAAAATCACGGCGGCCATTAGGGACTACCTAGCGCATAATAGCACTGCAGACACGTCCTTAGCAACGCACTGGGCAGCACTTAAAGCGTTACTGCGGGGCGAGTTTATTGCAATCTCGGCGGCTGAAAATGCAGAAAGGGCGCGTAAGAGAGCTGAGCTTACACAACAGACGAGGGAATTAGAGCACATGCACCAACAGACCGGGGCGCCGAGGGTATGGAAACAACTGCGCCTGGTACGACAACAGCTGGCCGTGTTAGACCAGGACCGGGCGGAATATGCAGCCTTGAGGGTGCGGCATATGTATTATACTGGTGGAGATAGATGCGGGCGTCTACTAGGTCGTGCACTCCGGGAAGCTCAGCGCCGTCACACGGTTCAGGAGATTGGGACACAAGGCGGGGGGGTGGTCACGGAGGACGCTGACATTGCGGCAGCATTTAGTGATTTTTACACTTCCCTGTATACTGGCTCTTCGCTTGACTTGGCCGCGGGAGACACGTTCCTGGCGTCGGTTCCTCTCCCGGCCCTGACGTCGGAACAGGCGGACCTGCTAGAACAACCTATTAGGCCGGAGGAGGTAATCACAGCTATCTTGCTTTAAATTAACAAAAGCACCCGGGCCAGATGGCTTTTCGGACACCTTTTACAAGACGTTCCGCATGCAGGTGGCTCCATTGTTGACCGCCCTCTTTAACTCATTCTCGGCACCGGGAGCAATCCTGAAGGACCTCCTGGATGCCACTATTACCGTCATCCCCAGGCCAGGGAATGATCATTCGAGATGCGAGGCCTCCCGCCCGATATCTCTTCTTAACGTCGATCTTAAGATCTACACCAGCATTTTATCGGCTCGGCTTGCTCCGCTGATGCCGGGACTAATCGCCCCGGATAAGGCAGGATTTATACCGGAACGCCCAACAACAACAACACTAACAGGGCGTTACATCTGATAGAGAAGGCTACGCAGACGGACGGCGAGTATATAATGCTCGCAATCGACGCTGAGAAAGCGTTCGACCGAGTCCATTGGCCGTATCTGAAGCAGGTCTTGGTGAAGGCGGGGTTGGGAGTGAAATTCCGCACTTGGGTCCTGAACTGCTACACCTTCCCTACGACGACGGTCAGGGTCAATGGCTGCACCTCGCCCCGCTTCCCCCATCGAGCGGGGTACGAGACAGGGGTGCCCTTTGTCACCCCTGCTCTTTGCTCTGTATATGGAGCCGTTGGCGCAGGTGATGAGACTCGACCCGAGGGTCTGCGGGGTTAAGTTTGGGGCCTACATACATACCATCAGTCTTTACGCAGACGATGTTCTGCTATCCTTATCTTCGCCCAGAGACTCGCTACCTGCTTGTATTGATATCATGGACGCGTTCTCTCGGGTGTCAGGATTCAAGGTCAACATGACCAAATCAGTGGCTCTGGACCTTTCCCTTGGGGAGCACACACGGGCCTACCTTCAGGACCATTTTCCATTTCGCTGGGCTTCGGAGGCCGTCCTGTACCTGGGGATTCAGTTGGCGCCTACGCTGCAAGACACGGTCCGCATCAATTATGCGCAACTTCGCCACACGATCCCGCTTTCGTGGTTGGGTAAGGTAGCTGCCATAAAAATGACAATCCTGCCACAGATTCTATATCTATTCTGTGCCCTACCGTTGCGGCCCCCAGATGGCTGGATCCGCTAGACTCAATCTGAACTTGCCCAGTTCATATGGAACGGGAGAAGGCCTCGGATGAAGCTCAGGCTGGCGACACTGCCCCCTGAGAAGGGAGGACTAGGTTTACTGGACCTGCTTCTATATTATCAGGCAGCCCAACTGCGGACCCTCGTGGAGTGGAGGAGGTGGGAGTCCGAAAAGCATTGGCTCTTCCAGGACCAGGCTGTTGCGGGCCGTCCGCTCCAGGAGGTCCCCTTCCTTCACAGACAGCATCGACCCCCTAATCTCGATGCCTCGCACATAACGAGAGTGCCGTTGGAAGTGTGGGATAGCACCAACCTGAAGAATGAGTTGACCACCTTTCCATCCCCCCTTACTCCCTTGCTCGAGAACCCCGATTTTAGCCCCGGGCAGGATATCTTGGCTTTGCGCTGTGGCGTCCGGAGGGCTGTAGGTTCCTGTTCCATCTCTACACGTGGGAGGGGATCCATCCAATCGTGGATTTCCGGCAGGAATATGGCTTGCCGGAATCGGAATGACTTCGGTACCTCCAGGCACGGCACTGGGCGCTCAGTGACTGGGTTCGAGGGGGGGGGATCGCCGACTACGGCCTTATGAGTACTGGCTAATCACACGGGCGGTAGATAAAAAACTCATATCATACCTGTACCGCATGCTCTTAGACCGTTACACACATGTCTACAACTCTGGGAGAGCGCGATGGGAAAGGGACTTGGGGCGTACACTTAGCAATATAGATTGGGATGGCATTTTTCAGTCTAAAGCAATGTTTGATTAAAAAAGTAAATTAGACAACCTGGCACAGTTAATGCCAAATTTTCTTCTTTATTGGCCTAAAATGGTACAGTTTGGGAGACAGAAAATAAATCTGATGCTGGAGGACACTAAAAACTCTAGGGGCCATATGTATCAAGCAGAATTGCATTCGCAAACGCCGAAATTCACAGAATTTCGGCGTTTGCGAATGCAATTTTGCCAAATGGTATCTATCAAGGCAAAATAAGGAATCGCAAGACGTGTGATTCCTTATTTTGCGATTGCATTTAAGGAATCGCAAATTTTGCGATTCCTTAAATGCAATGTAAGAAGCACCAAAAAAGTGCAATTTGGCCTTAAGGAATCGCAAATTACCATCAATTTCCTGACAGAGACCTGGCAGAACCCCTCCTCGGCACCCGACATTGCCATAGCCATCCCAAAAGGCTACAAGATCACCCGCAGAGACCGCACCAACGGAGTAGGAGGAAGAATTGCCATCGTCCACAGGAACACTCTCAAAGTATCGACCAACACCGACAACACCCTCAGCACTGCCGAACACCTGCACTTCCAGATACACACCGACCTCAACACCACTCTCAGAGCAATCCTCGTCTACAGACCCCGGACCCCGACCACAGTTCAGCGACTCCATCATCGACTTCGTCAGCACACATGCCCTCGTCTCCATGGACTACATCCTCCTCGGGACCTGAACTTCCACCTCAAGAACAACAACCACACCAACTCCACCACCCTGATTGCCAACCTCGCCAACTTCGGACTCAGACAACTCGTCACAACACCCACCCACTCCGCCGGCCACACACTTGATCCCATCTTCTCCGCATGCCCCCACGTCTCCTTCATCCACACCACCGAACTCCACTGGACCGACCATAGCTGCATCCACTTCACCTACCGGAAATCCACCATGCACCAGCACACCCAACAGTTCCCTCACCGCTTCTGGAGCAAAGTTACCGAAGATCATCTAACTACCACCCTCGCCCGTAGCCCACCCACCAACCCCACAGACCCCGACACCGCCACCCGCAACCTCAGACACTGGATCAACGACTGCGCCAACACCCACGCCCCACTGAAGAAACCCTCCAACAGTCACACCAGCAAGAAAGCCAGCTGGTTTACTGAAGACCTCCAGGCCTCCAAGCAAACCTGCCGAAAGCTAGAGAAGAACTGGCACCGTGAACGAACACCGGACAGCTACGCAGCCCACAAGAACGCCACCCACAGACACCATCACCTCATCAGATCCTCCAAAAGGGCCTCCTTCAAAGACCACCTAGACAACAATGCACACAACAGCAAAGAGCTCTTCAACATCGTGAAGGAACTCTCCAACCCTAGCTCCAACATCAACGACTTCCCACCTTCGCAAAACCTGTGCGACTCGCTGCCACCTTCTTCCATCGCAAGATCGCTGACATCCACGACAGCTTCAACGCCACGATCGCCTGACAGCCACTGAGACCTTCGTCCCCAAGACCACCATCTGCACCGACCGGCGGCTCTCCTGGACCAACATAAACGACGACGACACCATCAAAATCATGAACACCATCCACTCCGTATCCCCAGACCCCTGCCCACACCATATCTTCAGCAAAGCCAGCACCACCATCGCACCCCATCTCGGGAAAGCCATCAACATTTCCTTCGAGACAGCAACCTTCCTGGAGAGCAGGAAGCACGCTGAGATCAACGCCTTATTCAAGCAACCCAAGGCGGACCCCAAGGACCTCAAGAACTTATGGCCCTGCTCCCGTTCCCGGTGAAGGTCATCGAGAAGACCGTCAACAAACAATTGACCCGCTACCTCGAGGCGAACAGCATTCTGGACCCATCCCAGTCTGGGTTCCGCAGCAACCACAGCACTGAAACTGCCCTGATCGCCGCCACAGATGACATCAGGGCCTTGATAGAAAACAGAGAAACTGCGGCCCTCATCCTCCAGCCGCCTTTGACACAGTCTGCCACCGCACACTACGCACATGCCTCCATGACGCTGGGATCCAAGAGAAGGCCCTGGACTGGACAACCTCCTTCCCCTCCGGCAGAACACAGAGCATACGCCTCCCCCTTCTGCTTGGAAGCCACTGAGGTCATCTGCGGCGTACCCCAAGGCTCATCCCTCAGCCCAACGCTATTTAATATCTACATGGCACCGCTCGCACATGTCGCCCGACTGCACAACCTCAACATCATCTCTTATGCCGATGACACCCAGCTGATCCTCTCCCTCACCAAGAGCCCTCACACCGCCAAACCCAACCTCCACGAAGGAATGAAAGCCGTCTCCGAGTGGATAAAGAACAGCCGACTGAAGCCGAACTCGGACAAGACAGAAGTTCTCATCATTGGATCCACTCCCTCGCCTGGGATGACTCCTGGTGGCCGACCGCACTGGGAACAGCTCCAACACACACCAACCACGCACGCAAACTTGGGATCATTCTCAACTCCACCCTCTCCATGACAAAGCAGGTCAACGCCGTCTCCTCCTCCTGCTTCAACACCCTCCGCATGCTCCGCAAGATCTACACGTGGATCCCCACCGAAACGAGAAGAACGGTCACCCAGGCCCTTGTCAGCAGCAGGTTGGACTACGGAAACGCCCTCTACGTGGGAGCCTCGGCCAAACTCCTGAAACAACTTCAACACATTCAGAACGCCTCAGCGCGCCTGATCCTCGACATCCCTCACCGCAGCCACTTCACACCCCACCTGAGAGACCTGCACTGGCTTCCTGTGAACAAGAGGATAACCTTCAAGCTCCTCACCCACACACACAAGGCACTCCAGAACACCGGACCAGCGTACCTCAACAGACAACTCAGCTTCTTCACCCCCACCCACCAGCTTCGCTCCGCGGACCTTGCCCTCGCCACAGTCCCCCACATCCGAAGAGCGACCTCTGGAGGTAGATCGTTCTCCCACCCCGCCGTCAAGACCTGGAACACCTTCCCCACCCACCTACAGCAGACTCAAGACCTGCTGACCTTCAGAAGACCCCTCAAGACCTGGCTCTTTGAGCAGTAGCAGCACTTTCCCCCCTACCCCCCCCCCCCAGCGCCTTGAGACCCTCATGGGTAAATAGTGTGCTTTACAAATGCTATGATTGATTGAATTCTGCCCACTCCACCTATTAGGCTAGAAGAATCAGTCCCAAAAAGTTTGGCCTTGCTATCTAGAAGGGCTATAGTTCTGTAGTTGTTGTGGGCCATTCCTTTCTTGTGCAGTGGGCACAAAACTGATCCCTTACAGGAGTCAGGGATTGTGTGTGCTTCAAAGACTGATATGTACAGCAAGCATAGTGGATTCACCCAATGTTCCTGGTTTGATTTAAATATGGAGATGGGAATTCCATTAGGACACTGAGCAGTCGTGCCCCTGCTTATCTCCAGTGATTCATTTTAATTTCTACTGTGATTGATAAAGCTAATGACGGCCACAACAGTTCTCTTGATGTTGTGGCCAGCCAATTAGAGCACAAGAGAGAAGTGGGCAATGGGAAAAGAGCCCCCTCGCACAATCTGCTTACTTTATAATTTGAAGTTGCATGCTTGTAGGACTCCTGTGAGAGTACCGTTTCCCAACCGTTCAGATATCTATCATTTTGACTTTAATTTCTCAACAACTACTGAACAGATTTACCCAGATCATGAAACACACTCTATCTGGCAAAGATCAAGCTTTCTGACAAATTTGGTGGAACTCCATTGAGCCATTTTGGCTGTAGTGGTGTCTAAATTTCACTATGGAAATTGCATTTGAACTAGTGGTTTGGGACACACTTTTTTTCTTGGCCCTCGCTTGACGGATCACCCCAAAACTTCCATGGAAAGAGCTGAGGTATATGATTTTTTTTGGGAAGTTTCATGAGAATTCATCAAATGGCCCAATAGTTATTAGCAAACTAAAAAATCAATTTCCTTTGGTTAGTAGATCCTAACTATAACTACACAGTGGCATTCACCATTAGGCAAGACTAGGCGGCTGCCTAGGGCAGCAAAAGGGGGGGGGGCAAAAAACATGCGTGCGTGAACGTTTGTTAAATAAATATACCCTTTTATTTGTGCTGTACTCGTTAGAATACAGCGTACCGGAGAGACTGTGATTAGAGTGAAATGTGGCGGCTACCATCGGCAAAAGGCATTTACCGAATCTCGACGTTTTTTTTCATAATTGTTATGTTTTCACACCATCTGTACTAAGCACTGGAAACAGTCCTACAATTATTCCATTTAGAACTCTAGACAGTGAAATCTCTGCATAGACAGCGCTAGAGAGATGATTGCATCTAATCTGTATGCAGCTCTAGAAACACTCTGACAATTCTTTTACTAAGCGTGCTCTAGTCAATCTTATATCTTTTCTGTATACATCTCTAAAAGCAGTCACGCAATATTGCATCGACTGCTCTAAACAATCTACCATCTCATCTGCATACACCTCTAGAAACAGTCTTCTCCACACAGAGCTCTAGACAGTCTGGCATCTCATCTAGAGACAGTTGCTAACAGTCACGTCACATCTATATACATTGCTAGAGACAGTCACGGAATGTTGCCTGTACAGCTCTAAAGAATCCTACATCTCATCCGCATACAGCGCTAGAAACAGTCTTATTCACTCTAGACAGTCTGGCAATTCATCTGGAGGAGACAGTTCCTGACAGTCACATCATCTGTATAAATTGCTAGAGACAGTCACGGAATGTTGCAAGCACAGCTCTAAAGAATCCTACATCTCATCTGCATACAGCTCTAGAAACAGTCTTGGAAGTATTCCATGCAGAGCTCGAGCCTAGACAGTCTTGTGCATCTCATCTATGGACAGCTCCTGACAGTTGCATCTCCTCTGCACACAGCACAGCTCTAAAGTCACAGATCTCCAGTTAGTGTGCCTCATATCGGGGGTCGCCATGTCTCGAGCTTGGCCCTGTACAGTGCAGGACCAAGAGCCATCCAAAGAGGTCCGTGTAGAACTGGACCGAGCAGGTGTCAGGGTGTGCGGTCCGTCGTCTTCCGTTGGGGTTCCTGACTTTGCATCCTGGGACTTGAAGTGTACTCCCGTATGCACAGGATTGATGGGGGGGGGAGGCGCGAGGGGCAGAGCTGAACAGGAAAGGAGGAGGGAGTGGGGAAATGGTCGGATTATATTGAATGGGGGGGCGGTGGAGGGTGGAGTTGAATGGGAGAGAGGAGCAGCTCACTGAGAGACAGGGAGAGAGAGAAGGGTGTAGTAGGGGCAAGGGAAATGCAGACCTGACTGGTGAAAGGAAGGGGACATGGAGACGAGGGGCCGAGTGCTAGGGATTATCCCCCATGTAATATTCAATTTTATGGCAGTGAGATTTTGGACTCCTGCCTGTGTCTGGGATCTTCAGATTAAATGCTGGGGGATTCTGTCCTACTGCCAGTGTCTGAGGCCCTCAGCTTTAAGAATAGTGTGGTTCTGGCATGCAGGCGGTGTCTGGAACCCTTAGAATTAATGGAAGTGGGAACTCAGATGAACTTATTCTTTAACTTCCTGTGCTCGGAGCCCTCAGTAGTAATGGCAGTCTCTGATTCCGCTTGCTTCTGGTGTCTGTGGCACACAGCTTTATGAATAGCGTGGTTCTGACGTGCTGTGGATATCTGTGACCCTTAGTAAAGGCTTTGGGAGTTCAAACACTCGCCTGATGCTTGTGTTCAGAACCCTCCGTTTTTATTCTAACACCTTTTTATTAGATTTTGCATGGAACAAAGCAAGACAAAAGCCAAACCTAGGGTACACCTTACAGGAGATAAAAACACTTTGGCAATGCCACCCACACTTCCACCTGTAGTGGCTTACACATGTCCCATAGGTCAGAAAACGTATTTCCATTGGCCACAGCAAACCAAGGGGCCACTGTGAAACGAAGATATAGGGCATACCTCTCCCAAAACTCAACCTGAGACGAGCTCATAGGAACGCAACTCTGTCAATGAGCCACGTCCTGGGCGTGCAGGGTACTTTTTTTTATAACGATCTTTATTAAATTTTTACACTATTGAAGCAACCCATCCCACCACCCCCACCCCACCCCGATTCAGGCATTGCAATTAAACAAATATATACATTGGTCAGAATAAACACATAATCGTACAGGGTTTAACTTTGAAGGAATTAAAATATAAAACAAACTTTGCAATCTTGATTAAGCAGCATGTTCCATCCATTGCATAAAGGGATCTCAAATTTCTAATCCTTTCATTTTCTTATTCCGACCCTTCCGACTGTATATAACTATTTCCAAACTATACGTTGCTAGTATGCGTGCTTGCCATTGTTGAAATGTGGGTGGGTGTGGGTTGAGCCAAGCTGATGCTAGACATATTCTAAGTACGGCCATTGCTACAAATATCAGTCCCCTTATTTGGATCGGTCGAGTATCTCCGTCCGCCCCAAAGACTATTTCAACAGTAGTTATCTCTATGTTTGTTTTCAGAATTCAGAATTCTAGAAAGAAAAGTAGAGATTTCCCGTTTGATGATAAAGAGTTCTTTACAAGTGGCAAACATATGGATTATGTCTACTTCAGGCAGCGCACATCTCGGACATTGCGTCCCCTTGCCTGTACTCCTCTTGGCTATTCTTTTAGGAGTATAATATAATTGAAAGAAGGTCTTATAATATTGTGATTGTAATTTGGTTGATATTAGGAGTGATTGGGAATAATCAAATGCCATCTGGATAGAAGTTTCTGGTATTTCTAATTGGTTCTGCCATATTTGAATATGTTTGTCTAAATCGTCAGGCAGCTTGGTAGTCAAATTATTGTATATTTCCCCAATTTTGATTGTATTATTTTGAGTAATCGTTTCAATTAACTGTATTTTCTGAAATATCGCGCTGCCGCCTCCCTTTTTCATTATAAAATCTCTAATTTGCAAGTATTTAAAGAAATCCAAGCCAAATTTATTTTTTAATGATTCAAATGTGCTGAACCCTGTAAAGTTGTAAAATGTGCCAAGTTTAGTGATACCCAACCTAACCCACTGTTCCATACATGAGTCAGAAAAGATCTCAGGGAGATTTCTATAAATGGTCGTATAATGCGAAAATCTACCAATCCCCAGAATTTTGCGTACATTGCCCCAGGCAGTATATATTCCTTTTAAGGTTTTAAAACAAACCTTTTTAAAATGACAATCATAGGTCAAGCGCCAGAGATGATTTCCTGTCTCTTCCCCAAGAATAAGTTCCTGTGGGGTCGGGAGTCGGGACCCCCCTCACTTGATCTGGATACGAGCTTGGAATTAAAAGTGCTCTGCTGTAGTTGAGAATGATCGCCCACCAATAAACTTTAAAGTTTGGTAAGGCAAGTCCTCCTTTATCTTTAGGTAGGTTGATAAATTTTATGGCTCTACGCGATCTGCTGTACCCCCAGATAAAGCGAGAAAATATACCATCAATTTCTTTAAAAATCTGTTGGTCGAAGAGTAGGCAAATAGTTCTGAAAAAATATAAGAACTTGGGGAAAAATACTATTTTAATTAGATTGCATCTACCAATGATGGTTAGGTGTAGATTATGCAATCTCTTCAATGCTTGGTCCGTTTGTTTCAAGAGTGGATACAGGTTGAGTTTAACCAAGTTGTCGAGATTTGAGGTGATATTAACTCCTAAATAAACTGCGTTTTCTACTACCCTTACATCGCAATAGTTGATTTGGTTATTGATTATGATTTGAGTTTTGTTTTGATTTAGTTTATAACCCGAAACCTCTCCAAACTGACTAGCTTCTTCTTCAATTAATTTTATAGCTTCCTTTGGGTTAGTTGTAATTATTGCAATATCATCAGCGTATGCCAATATTTTGGTTTCTCCGTTGAGGGTCCTCATTGGTATTATGGCTTGGTTGGATTCTAGCCTCCGAATAAACGGGTCTATAAAAAAGGCAAATAATAGGGGGAAGCAAGGGCAGCCTTGCCTTGTCCCTCTCGTCACTTTGAAGTTGTCAGATGTATCCCCGTTTATCATAACAGTCGCTTCCGGGTTGACATACATCATACAGACATCAGGCTGGGAGCCGCTGCCGAATTCCGAGGTAAGAGGGGGCCACGTTACATCTATGACATGCGTTAGGCATTTTTAATCCTGCATTCTTAGTGTATTTTCTTTTGGATTATCGGTTGTTTGGGAAGCTAAACCATAGACTCGATAGCATATCCGGAGGCTCGAGCCTTCTGACAGTCGGGCATACAGAGTCTCATTGTTATCCAATATGGGGCAGGTTGTGGATGTCGTTTGGTACTAATTGGGGTGGATAATGAATAGCTTGTTGGCGATTATTTAGCTCACCATTCACTTTTGGAATAGGCAACAACCGCAATCGAGCTATTTATATTATGTGCGTATGCTTACTATTTAGTATTTGTCACGTTTTCTTTGTATTAAATATTAACCTTTGTGCAATTCCAATCTCTGTCACCATGGTTAGATTTTATTTTGATGACAGAGGCTGGTGATTATTACATTTGCTCTACCATGAATGGAGGGTAGTAATTGTTATACTTGGTTTACATATATTTTTCTTTAACTTTAAATTTTAAAACGTATCCTGTTTTGGTCTTTGGTGGGCATTAATAATATATGAACCTTTTGTTTATGATTTCGTTTAACAGAGCATATTTTGTCAAGTGGTTGCCGTATTAAAGTACCGACTTGGACCCCTTCTTTCCTATTGCCTGGATCTATATACTATTACTCTGAGATTATTTCTAAACCAGGTGAGATTAGTGATTTCATTATGGGGTCCTAGCAGTCACTATTCATGGGTAGCTGCCCTGTTTGACATCTAGTTTTGTCATTTATTCACTAAATAATTCCTTATGCATGGATACTTTATTCCTTGTATGGTTCTTTTTATGTCTCTTTCTCTCTAGGGGCACATTATTATTGTGTGCGTCCCAGACTCCTACCAATCGGTTTGAAATATATGACCTTAGACAGGTGAGAAATATCGAGTGCTGGTATTAGGGTTTTTGTATCCGTTGAAACTTGGAGGGAGGCCCTCTCAACGTAGGGGCAGCTATATAATTAGAATGTCTCCATATTAGATATACCCACAATTATAACCCTGCCTCATTACTGCGACTTGTCCTTTTCTTTGCCAGACACGGCAGCCCCTGTGCCATTAATCCGGATTTGGGGACCTTCTTGTACAACATTGGTCTTTGTAATAGCATGATGTGGGTTACTTTATGTGTGTGTCCATTTATATTCATACCTATGTATTTTGATCTTTTTCAATGTTTTTCACATTCCAATTAGGCGTGGGATATCTGAGGATAATCTTCCTTTATATCAGAATTCGGGAAGCGTGTGACTGACTGCTTTTTTCGTTATTGGATTATATCTTGGGACACTTCACCTTACATTTATTTTGGTGAGTGCCTTGCTACACATTTTTCCTCGTTTTTGATTACATTTCTTTTTCCAGAAGTGACTAGGATCATGGGTACAAATGGGCCCGTGAGGATCTGGTGCCCAATAGGTGCGTTTTACGTTCTTTTAGAAAATATTTCCATCGTTATATGTCATACCTGCCTATGGTCTTTAGATAATTTCAATTTGTATTTATCTTGAAATTCTAGGTTGTGCTTTTTCTGTTTATTATATCGGTCAAGTTGGATTAGGGTCTTTATACACTTTCTCTCCCTTTTCGCCCAATTTTTGTTTATTGCTCTCTTTTATTTATTTTTTTTCTCCTTATTTTTCCCTTTTCATGTTACTTTTTATTATTCTTGGTTCATGGTAAGGTTAAGCCAAAATACTCAAATCCACTTATTGCAAGACTATATCTCTGTGTGCACATTTGTGTTTTTTTAAGACATGATGATCATTAACATCTAATACCGTATTATGATCAGTACAAGGATCATATTAGAGTCATGGTCTTAGTCAGTCTTTATACGTTTAGAGTGAGATATTGGTTCATGGTTTGTTTTCAATGTATGTATCCATATGTTTTTTCGATATACAAATGAAGTCAGGAATAATGCATAGGTTATCCACTGTGCTGACTTTATTTTTAGTATATGTTTGTATGGCCGTGTTTTTAATTCCATCCATTGTTTTATGTCTGTATTTATATATTTTTGTTGTGATAAAGATATTGTGTGTAATATGAATACCTTTGGGTTTGTTTCAGCCCTGACGAAGTTCTGTCCAGGAACGCAACGCGTTGGCTGTGAAACTTGTTTGGCGTAATTGCCACAATAAAGAATCTGATATTTGGACTACAGAAGACTCCTTGTTTACATTCGAATGAGTGCGCCCTCCACCCTTTGAAAAAAATACATCATACAGACTGCCTTGATGAAATTTTCCCCTATCCCACTCCTTGACATAGTCGTCCATAGATATTGCCAGGAGACCCTATCGAACGCTTTTTCAGAATCTAGCAATATAAGTGCCATTGGGTCTCCTGTAACTTCGGCTATGTCAAAGAGTGTGATCACCCTCTGTATGTGATCGGTGATTGATCGGCCCGGAAGAAATCCATGTTGCCTGACTGAAATGATTTTGTGCATTAGTGGAGCAAGCCGGCTAGCAAGTAATTTAGAATACATTTTTGAATCGTTGTTAATTCAGGTAATTGGGCGGTAGGTCCCTAACTCAGTGGGGTCTTTGTTCTTCTAGGGGAATACGATGATCTTTGCCTGTGCCCAGGATCCTGGTGGTCGACCATCCTGAAACACCTAGGTCAACAGCTTGGTTAAGATCCCTTTCAGTTGTTTGCTAAACCTAGCATAAAATTCTGATGGGATTCCATCAAGCCCTGCTGCTTTACCCGATGAGAGGCTGTTAATTGAGAGAAGTATTTCGACCCACTGCGGTGCTTTAGCCAGACTATCTTGATCATTTTGGGGGAGTTGAGTCCATGTAACCGAGTCCAAATAATCCTCAATTTGGAATTGAGTTTTGCATGTCTCGGTATATAATTCCAGGTAATATCTTTTAAATAATTCTCTAATTTCTTTAGGATCTTGTGTAGGGCCATTAATAGGATCTCTAATCTCTTTAATTGTATTATCAGTGTATTCCTGCCTAGTTCGAACTGCTAATTGGTGCCCTACTTTTTCCCCAAGCTCATAGATCTTTTCTTTATTTTGAGTGGCTTTACAGACTGCCTTTAGTGTGAAGATTTCTACAATTGAGTTTTTTGCGATGGCGACTTCTCTTATCGCCTCCTCAACGTTGGTGTTTTCCTGAATTGCCCTTACTAGATCTTCCTCTTTTTTAGCTAGTTTGTTTTGTAGATTTGTTAACTTCAATTTTGCCTCTTGGTTACTTTTGATTGAATATCTAATGGTTTCTCCCCTGATTCCCGCCTTGAGGGTATCCCATACATTTTCCAACGGGGCACTTCCGAGATTATGTTCTAAGAATTCAGGAATCCAATTTTCGATGAGCTGACAATATTCTTCGTTAAGCAATAAAGCCATTTCAAAAGTCTACTTCTTATGATTTGATTGCATCTTTCCTGTATCAATGCTTATAATTAGAGGGTTATGGTCAGACAACACCTTCGGTAGTCGATCTATGGAACAGTTTGCAGCAATACAGTGTGATGCAAATATATAGTCCACCCTTGCGAGTTTATAATGTGGGTGGGAAAAGAAGGTATAGCCTGGATTATTTGGAAAGTGCATTTGCCAGCAGTCGGATATCCCGTGTGTACTACAAAGTTCTTCAAGGGCTCTAAAAACTTTCGGTTTCCTGCCTTGATACGTGAACTTGTTTTGCCCTTGCGCCCAGTCTGATGGAAGATTTAAGTTGAAATCACCACAAACAATCATTGGTAGTGGCCAATGTGCTAGTTCATTAGATAAAAATTTAAAAGGATCTGGATCATCATCAACACACACCCATATACCGAGCAGATAGTTAGTTTTTACCCAACACTATATTGACACTCGGTGATGGCCCGTCTTCCAAACTTATCTGCAGTTGATTTAACACATTGGAGACCCCCACCGCGTGCCAAGATTGCTACTCCCCGTGTTTTATTTGCCTGAGTTGTTGCCGTGCTCACCCTATATCTGAGAGTTTTTAGAATTGATGTTTGGGACCCTTCCACATGAGTTTCCTGGAGACAAACAATTTCCGCACCAATAGAGTTAAGACCTATTGCCGTTCTTTGCCTTTTTTTTGGGTCGTTTAGTCCGCAAATGTTAATTGTTAAGATTTTTAGTTGACTCATTTATGCACAGAAATAAAGAATGAAAAAAGAGATTTTCCCTTGTCTAGTCTACCTTTGAAGCTTTGCCCAATCCAATAGAACCTTGCGGATTCCACACCTTCTGACCTAATTTCATGCCTGTACACCCTCCCCCTCTCTCCTTCCCCTAGTGCCCCTTTAAGAAAACCGCTTCCCCCTCCCTGTTGACCATCCCACCCCCTCTACACCTTAGTAAGGCTTCCTGGTTCAGAACGAACCAAGTTGTGGGCACCCGTGTAATCAGTAGCTCCAAGCGGCTACTGGCCCCGACCCCTGTGTCTGCCTGAGGGAGCGAAGTTATTTTTATTTTTAATGTGTTAGGTTTTCAAAAAATTGTTCGACATATATACATATAAGTAACAATAAAGAAATTGCAATTATATACATATATTTTTTTCCCCTTCTTTTTTTTTTTTAAAAGCCCCTCTCACTTCACTTTCCTCCTTTTCTTGTCTTAAATAACTAGTTACATATAATCCAGTTGAGACATTTTACTTATGATTGTTGTTAATTCGAGTAGTCTATTTTTTATTCTTGCTTTTGTCTGAGTTTGTGAGTTCTTTTAAGTACGCTTCTGCCTGTGTTTCGCTAGCAAAGCTTCTCGTAATGCCGTTAAAGATGATCTTTAATCGTGCCGGGTTCTGCAAGTATACGGTGGCGCCAATTTGTTCAAAAGGAGTAAATAACTCTCTCATCCGCCACCTTCTTTCCACTGTTGCGTGGGCGTAATCTGGTCTGCAGAAGAACGAGAAACCCTTATATTCTCTTTTATTTGTGGGCCGAGCTGGGTCAAAAATAGCTTCACGTAGTAGAAAGTTGCCAAAGTTTAACAAAAAGGCTTGTGGATACTGTACAGTTGTCTGAGATCTTTTTGAGAGAGTCAGGGGAAAGTGATGGGCCCGTTGTATTTCTTTGTATTTCTTTGGCACTGCCACCCACACATCCACCTGTAGTGGCTTACACATGTCCCATAGGTCAGAAAACGTATTTCCATTGGCCACAGCAAACCAAAGGGCCACTGTGAAACGAAGATATAGGGCATCCCACTCCCAAAACTCAAACTGAGACGAACTCATAGGAACGAAACTCTGTCAATGAGCCACGTCCTGGGCGTGCAGGGTTCTATTAGAATCCCTCTATGGTCGGCCGAGTCCTTCTCACCCCATAAGGCAGCATTCTATGGGTTGGTTTGATTCTGCGTGTGTCTGTGTATCTGCCTGTGTTGGGTGTGATTGGAGGTGGAAGAGGCCAGTAGCCCACTGTTCTCCCAACTCAAGCCCATGATAGCATAACCGAGTTAATACCCTCAGAACAGGGCAATAACACTTACATAGCCGCAACAATTGACACAGATGACTTACTTTAATACAGATTTGACAGTCCAGACTAGATAGAGAGGCACCAAAGCAGATCTCTATTCCCCAACACCTGGATGACATTGGGAGAGAGTGATGGTAGTAAAAGGGAGGGGGCGGCATTTTTCAATTCTCGCCTAGGGTGGCAAAACACCTAGAAACTGCCATGTACCTAACCATAACTGATGAATAGATAGATAGATAGATAGATAGATAGATAGATAGGTTGATTGATTGATTATAGAAACAGTTATACAAGAATTAACAATTTCAGAGCAACGGTGTACTACAGCATGTGTTTCTGAGCACATGTATGTTGCACTGGGGGAATAAAACAGTCCTCGTCGCCTCTGGCTCTAGTGAATCGGTCAAGGCTGCCATCAAGGAAGCCATCACAGGCCACTGCAGTTACCATGTTGGTGGACATGCTGAGGTCAAAATGGGTGGAAAACAAGGCAAAATATGTAGGTCAGCACCGAGCAAATGGATTTGTGACAGTGGTGTCTTCATGCCTTGAGACATTGGAATGGAGGGCAGTCTCTATTCCAAGAAACATAAAAAGAAACAGTAACAGATACTGAACAAGATAAGCACGTGCAAGGAAACTAAAAGTTAACGATGTCCTGAACATTGATTGGCAATCTCATACAAAAATCGATCAGGGAAATTGGCTTTGCGAGGTCAGTTTCAGGTGAAGAGGTCCGTTTCTTACAGTTCATTTCAGAGTCAAAAAGAAACCTTAGTTAATGTATACATGAACTAAGAAGGCCAGGCCACTTTATTCGCCAGGCTACCTTCACAGGCCTACATGAGGGCAACACAAAATGGTGGCACAGAACAAAATGGAGTCAGACTCGAGAATTACAGAACCTCAGCCCTCCTTTTGCCATTACGTAGGCAATAACCTAAGACTCATGTTAATCTGAATCTAGGTCTATATTGATATTCATTAGGTCGTCAAGGTGTTGCTGTAACATCATCTTATTATTTTCTACTTCTCTCGGGACAAGTCTCCGAACACACATAGTAGCACAAAGACTCACTTCTGGTGGACCATTTTTGGATGCTAGAGGCGGAGCCACTTCCTCTTCCATGGCAATTCAGTCACATGAGAACTTAATTAACATTTACTTTATACAATTGCACTGGAATCGCTTGTGCAACTGTGCCCAAAGTCCGTTCCAAGCCTCTCTGGCAGGCTTATATTGTCCATCAAATGTGCTCCCATTGTCTTTTTCCACATTAGGCCTTTTAATTCAGTCCTTCCATGAAAATAGTGATTCTCAGTATCCGTTGGAGTGCCCTCCTGGCAAACACTCACAGCTCACTTGAAAGTCTCAATGTCTCAAGGCAGTGCACCAATATCTCTCCTCTGCGGCAGGCACTACAGATAGTGTGCTCTTCATTGATCATGGGCACAGATCATCTCGTGCAGACCCAAGTACTATTGACTTGAAAAGAGCAACAGACTTTCACGCTCAGCAGCACTTTCAGGCTCCAACACTCATTATTCAGTGTCAGAGGACGCTCAAGCTGCTCTTTCATGGACACCATAATGTAGTGCCGTATATCCTCCGGTGCACTGCCCTTCCGTTGGAGCAAAGAAAAAGAGGTGGTAGCCAAAAACTCAGGCCAAGTGGCTCAAGGGACCGCACACTGTCAGAGGTTACCAGCACATGACAGGTAGAAGACTCAAGCCTCAATTCTTTCGCTCTTTTGCACTGAAACTCTGGTTCTGTGGCAAAACCAGCTCCTCCTTCTTTTCTGATGTTCAACGCCTTCTGATGAAGTAAGCACGATGCTTTGGAGATACCATTGATGGCACGCTGGCGATCGCTGTCCAGCCTTGCTACTTTCTGGGTGCTGGGACTGTAGGGCCAAGACCTCCGGCCCTCATCTGTAGCTGTCACTGATGGGAATTAGGCTTATCAGCGTTCTGCAGGTCATGACTCGATCCCGCAGAACCTAGTGACGTAGGAAATGTGACACAGTTGTAGTTTCCTTCAATTCAGTACAACAACAGTTCATTATTTTAACAAGGGGACTGCAAGCAAGTGGCCTGGAATCTTCAAAGGAGTGGCCATATGCCTTGTGACTATTGTGATCTAAAATACACTGTCATTCTCATAGAATACAAAGACAAAGGCAGTAGGCAAAACAGTGCCTCTAGCCTCTTCAATTGGGTTTCCATGTGAGAGCATATCCTCTACCATCTAAGGGTAGATAGCTACATGGGAATTCTATCTGAATGGATGTCCTTGCACATAGTGGCATCGTCTAATGGGATAAACACATTTTTTTTCTCTAAATGATTACATATAGGTGTTCCTAAATTCCTTATCTAGAACACCTCAAAAGAGAAATCACATAATACAGATTATCAGGGATACCTCTCTTTAATAATTGTGCATCAGGTGGACTATGCAATACAAAAGCTAATGATCAAAAATGTGGAAACAAAAGACAAGAACTAGAGAGTCCTAGTATTTCCATGATTAGAACACATCTGATCCACCAAAAAATTAAAGCAGCAGAAAAAAAGAAACTAAAGACCAAATTAGAATAAGCATTGAATCTGTCATATTAAAAAAAAAATGTAAGGTGTCTCCTATTGAGGTGGAAAACTTGAGTCAGTTAACCAGTCTATCATTACCCTGACAGTCAGACTGGAAAACATCGAAGTAGGCCTAAAGAAAATTCTTGAAAACCAGTCTGGTCATACAAAAGGGAATTATACATAATTTGGGGGTCCCTGGTACATCACTGCAGTCTGGAAGTATGAACCTGAACAATACACCAATAATAATAATAAATGGGCTGACTAGTGAAAGGAATATGGAAAAAAGGAAATGGGACTAGGACACAGCTAAAATCCCCAATAACTAGACACAACGCGACATCGATCAAGGGGAGAAGCGGCAAAATAAAAATCTATAGGAAGAACAAGAAATTACTCGGGTGATAGTCAAGTTTGTGACATAATACCAAGAGTATGGGTGATACACAAAAGTCAAAATAGTACGCAAATTTTAACTCTACCGCTGGCCCCTACACCATATACGGTAATCTCAGCTAATGTTCCAGTTCCTTTTTCAGGGAAAAAAATGAAGCTTGGTTCCCTTTGAGGAACAAAGCCATACACTATTTAGGAAGCAGAACATGATTAACTAATGCAATATAGAAATTAGGTCACCTTGTACAAGAGTCACAGATCTATAATTTCATCCTTAGGTCCAATCAAGGAAACATAAATCTAGGGCTGCCTGTTCCTTAAGGGAAGGGGCAGTAACGTGACTAACTGCAGGTGACACACTTTGATCCTGTATATCTCTTTTATTTTTCTTTAAAACCATTATAGCCAAATAGACATGATGCACTGGTGAAGTGTTGTCTGTCTTGTTCACAGTATGAAAATATCATAACTGTGAAATTTAGTATCAGAGCAAGTTCAACCAACTGTTGCTCAAAGATGTACATCATCATGACATCCCCTCACAACACAGGAAAACTTGTAATAGTATCAGAAGCAACAACATAAAACAAAAACATACATAAAATAAAAAAAACACACATGTCAAGCCATCAGATATACGTGCTGTATTCCAAGCACAAAAAGCATAGACAATTTACAATAGCATATGTAAATAAGAGGTGACGCACGCACTTCATGCAGCCCAAAACCCAATATTCGGGCCTGCTTAATTTGTCAGGCTTAAAATTAAAAGTACACTTTCTTTTACTTTCCTCACCCACCTTTTGATAACTGGTCACCAGTTAGTGGTGATCAGCTGTCAAATACAACTTACTGTGACGCTTCTGACACACAGGACCAACAGGAACAATTCATAGAAGGATAAAATGCAAAACCATGAAAAAATGCACAAACATTTCTTTTCAAAGAAGTCATAATAAAAAACACATCTGTTTTCAACATACTGCTGACACTGCACATAATACACAAACTATCAACTGTAACCAACCATCTTTTGTAAACATGCTAAACCACCTTAATTTTAACTTTCCAAAAGTAAAACTCATTCACAGACATTCTGCATGTCCCGTGCGCCAAACCCCCTTTGAGGTCCTGTTTTTTTTTTTTTTTGCAAGGCCGGTCCGGAATGCACTTCTCGGAGACAAAGCCCTAATTTAATAGGCTGCAGAAGTCGATGTGAAAGCCTCACACAATCCTCCAAGAGCTGAGAATAACACCTCAGCAGCCGCTGCCAGCATCCCTGGTCCTCACCACTTTTCAAGATTCCTACAATGTGCAAGCATCAATGTCTGCTTGTCAGAGAAGCTTTTCCAAGCAGTTATTTCTCTATCTGTTTTCACTTACTCCTAACCCCCACCTCACTGACCTTAAGGTCAAAATCTGCCTCGCGCGCTCCATGCTCCTCAGTCCCCCTCTCTCTTCCTCACTGTGCAGCTGACAAAGACAAAAAGCCTTCCTAACTCTTTCCAACCTGCAATAATCAACCCTATTTAAAAACACGTTATATATGTTACTCCTTTTAGGGGCCACAATTTATTTATTCTTAGATTATTTAAACATTTACTGTGAAGAATTCGCAGAGCACAACAACACAACATACCAGCTTTAGAACAAATGCTTGTTACCACCCCATGCAATGGTACTCATTTCATCAACCTTAAATGGATGAACGTCTCAGTAGGTCCAGCTAGAGTTAGAACCTTGAACCCTGATATCAAACTCAAACCTCTGCACCGGGCACATTGGCTCACTGAGTCATTAAAAGGAACCCCAAATAAGAACAACCTGGAAACTTGTATTATACCTAAATGTATGCATTTACTGAAGCTTAAGGCACCTTAAAAGCTACTCTAAATGGCAAGAATACTGTTTAACCCCTTCCATGCTGATGACGAGCTCAGCTCGTCATCAGCTTTACCTACCCTGTGCGGATGACAAGGTGAACTCGTCACTCAACATGTTGATTCTGAAAATCCAGCGCACAGCAGGAAAACCGCTAGCGTGGAAGTGGTTAAATAGTCTATTTTACCCATTTTCGACTTTGGTATTTGGGGCACTTAAAAATTAATATCCTATGATTGTGTTACATATTAATCATCCTCAGAATGTTCTTTACACATTGCAGAGATTGGACATCTCTCATGTAAATCATTAGAAAAATGAGTTTTTTATGCCTGCGCCAAGTGAAATTCCATGTGCAAATGTTCTCATTTTTGCTGTTCAACACAACTTAAATTAAATTTTAATGCTAGGAGATCATAGTATGAGTAGTAAACTTCATGAATATTAAAAAACGATTTTAGAAGCACTTATTATTTTTTTTATATTATTAATATAATAATTCCTTCTTCTTCAATAAAACCAATCATTTTTGATAATTCCACATGAAAAGCAAGCTGCATCTCTTGCCTATCATTTTTAGACGCATTCATTCACAAGCCTAAGCACAGAAGCCTAACTTAAAACATGGCAAATGTTTGTGCCACTTTTTTTTTAAAAGGACAATTATTTAAACATTAAAACCGAGAATATGCTTACAGAAAATGCTTAAAAAGAAGAAAACCGCACTTGAAATGTCTTCCTGTGATACAAAATAATGAACCTTATTTTTGTAACCTTTTTCAAAACAGCATTCTGAAATGCAAAAGTTCACCCGTGTTTAACTGGGAAAGTCCTTACTGAGTAAACATTCCTGTCTATTCGTAATTGCTTCATGTTGCTTACTTAGCGGCAGCAACAGCTGTTTCTTAGTGTTGAAAACGTGGGCACGGTGGCAGTCTTATTTAAAACAGCTACAAAACACACAATTTCCCTTTTGAGGCCTTTCATTCCTAGTGAATGTGAATTCTAACTTATTATTTTTTTTTTAAGCATTGAACAGGTTTTTTGTACATGTGCGCAATTGCTACTCTATAAATGAAATAACAACATATAGCTATTGTAGCATATAATATGGTTCATTTCTGAATTTTATTTCATTTCTAATTAATATTAAATAACTAAAATTTTGCATAACAGACTAAAGACAACAAGAAAGACCACAAACACATATTGAGCACATTATCAGACATATACAGAAAGGGGTGAAAACACTCAGGACGCACAATACAGCGCACTCAACAACAACATTTCATAAATAGCGCCTTCGCTATTCACGTACAGAAGTTGCACTAATGGGAAAATCACATAAACTTTTAAACACACATTTAACCCACAGATCAACACTCAGAACGGAAACAAAGGACAGCCCACAGACTGTACTTAAACCAAACCATTTGTAAATACTAGTTGTAAGTCATATTTACAAGAAACGCTTCTCAATAGTGTTCCAAAAGACTGCAAAAACAGTCCAACAGACTGCTGTATGTCCAAGAAGCCAAAATACACTCAATTCACTAGCTTTGGCTGGCAGAACACCAAAAATTGCCCTGCATATCTCCATTCATAAAATTGCACAGAACAAAGGATCCTTGTTTGTATTATGTCCATATTTTAATTCCCTGAGGATACAAAATCACCAAGGAAGAAATATGTTTTTATACCTAAACCTATTTAGGTATTTCCTCTAAGGGAGCCGGCTAATTTAATTCACATCTCTCTATGGTACCTTCCAAAGAAAGCAACACATTCTTTGATGTGAGCTTGAAACAAGCATGCCAAAAATATTGCAGAATATACAATATTATACCCCAAGTAGTGCTTAAAGTACTCTTCGTACGTGCACCATTCAAATTGTATACAAAGTAGAGAAAAGTCTCCTCATTACCTTCCTACACAAATTGCAATTCGCATATACAAACCTATACAAATCCAAAGTTGGCCAACACAAATTCCAAAATTCCAAAGCTATACCAAACAAATGGTTGTCCAAATTCTAACTGCCAAGTTCTAAATGACCTCACGGTCTTTTTTTTTTTACAATACTCACGCCAAAAAGGTTCTCAGTCAGGAGTGACATCATGTGGAGGATCAAAATCAGGAAGCTCAGAAATATACTGGGCTGCAGAGACAAAGAATCCCCAGAACCTCCGTGCACAGAGTACCTCCTTAGTAGAGTCCTGTCCTGTCCTCCTCAGTAGATTTCTGTCTTCTGACAAGATCACTCCCTCAGATAGCCACTTCTCTGATGAGGTCCGCGTTGGCCACGCCATTTGTAGAAATCAAAAATCCACTTCTCAGGGGTTCCACTGATACTTAGTCCTTTTAAACTCACAAAGAAGAACTTGACACAGAAGCTGGAATATAAAGGTACATTTTATTAACCTCAAATGAGTGAGACTACGTCACAATGAAGCCTTAGCAACTGAATGAGGCAGTCTGCTAGAATGGTCTTACTTCACGTCTTATATACTCTTTATCCTGCCCCAGGCATGTAAGGGAGTTGTACCAATTACATTGCTAAACAAATTGAAAATCTGGAGGGTCAGCAGGTGAGTAGCCTTTGGGCTTTTAGCAGGATATGGGCAAAACATTATAATTACATAGTTCACAAAGGTTAATCTGATTTAGATGGCACTGCAGGGCATGGCATGATTACATGTACAGTATCCCAACCCAAAAGTTAATCATTAAGAATGTCCCAAATTCAACCTCCAAAAGCCGGACAAACCTATAATTGAAAGCATAACCCATGTAATGAAGAAACATAAAAAGAAACAGTAACAGATACTAAACAAGATAAGCACGTGCAAGGAAACTAAAAGTTAACGATAGTATGAACATTGATTCTCAATCTAAGACAAAGATCGATCAGGGAAATTGGCTTTGCGAGGTCAGTTTCAGGTGAAGAGGTCAGTTTCTTACAGTTCATTTCAGAGTCAAAAAGAAACCTTAGTTAATGTATACATGAACTAAGAAGGCCAGGCCACTTTATTCGCCAGGCTACCTTCACAGGCCTACGTGAGGGCAACACAAAATGGTGGCACAGAACAAAATTTAGTCAGACTCGAGAATTACAGAACCTCAGTGCTGACCTACATATTTTGCCTTGTTCTCCACCTTTTTCCACCGCAGCATGTCCACCAACATGATAACTGCAGTGGCCTGTGATGGCTTCCTTGATGGCAGCCTTGACTGATACAATAGAGCCAAAGGTGACATGAGGACTGTTTTATCCACCCTCCCCCCTCCAAGTGCAACATACATGTGCTTAGAAACACCTGTTGTAGTACACAGTTGCTCTGTTGTTAATTCTTGTATAGCTGTTCCTATAATGAATCTATCTATCTGTCTGTCTGTCTGTCTATCTGTCTGTCTTTTCTGTCTGTCTGTCTGTCTGTCTGTCTATCTGTCTATCTACTCACTAAAAAGGCATAGTTAAAGTGAAGTTTAGTTATAAAACAAAACCTTTGAAAAACCACTGAAATTCATCAGTTATGGCTCGGTAAACTAACCATAACATGCTCCCTCGTCATGCACTGTTTATGACCTCATATATAACATCACTCATGGCATGTTAAATTACATACTTGATGACATCACTGATGACAACATCCAGTAGTACAGATACACAGCCCAATTCTTTTTGTAAGACAAATTGATATTTACTATGTGTATTGCCTAAAATACAGTTATAACGAATGATATACACATTGCAGAACTGTAAATTCACATAATGTGCCCACTGATGCACAGTGTAATAATACTGTACCCAATACTATAAAAAACATACCTCGTTTTCAAACATTAATCCACTAAATCGTCCTAAAGTCTTTGTTGCAGCACAGGCAGCAATATAGAGACAAATTGCAAAATCTTATCACCCAATGTAAAACAGCCAAAATAGACAAGAACTCCCAGTGTCTCACTGCCACTCATTCACCATCAAAATGAGAAACAACCACCATAATGTACAATATACTGCTTTTAAAAGTTAAACACTCAATATCATACTGCAAGAGGAACCCTGGCTGACCTACCTGAGCTGGGTCTGAGGGTCAGAGGCTTTCTTGGGAACTCTAACATGCGAGGGGAGTCCTGGACAGAGATGTAGTCAACAGTTAAGGTGGCCCTTCTTCTGGGCACTGCAAGAAAGTAGTATTGGTCAGGCCCACTACAAATGGATCAACATATCCTGGCAAGGAATCTTGAGCAGGGAAGCCAGAGTGACCTCAGGGGCTGCAGCTGTATTGATTCTGGAGAAAGGACTTTTCATCTACTCAGGTGCCCTTCTGCATGGAGATGCTGCAGTGATGATTTGGCGAGACAAGAGTCTGCAAACACGTGCGTAATGAGCCGAAGAAATATGCCTTTCTGAAGAACAATGTCAATCAACAGGTGCTTGAGTTGGGTACAAGGTCAATGACTGACCAAAGACAGAAACCCATGCTTGGGAATGTGCTGGTAGCCGTGAGAGAAACCAGTCAGCCCTAGAGCACAGAATTGATACTGTAACCACTGACCTCAGGCTCATGAAGGTTGACTTTCATAAAATGTCTGAACCTGTGGGCATAGATGTGAAAACTTCACACAGGTATACTAATGAGGTGAAAACCTTCAGGAACACTGTTTCAAAACTACAGTCCCTGACTTAACAGCTTGCAATGAAGGTCAGGGATGCAGCGTGGAGGTCATTTTGTAATAACATCCACATTATATATGTCCTTGAGCAGGGCGAAGGGAAGTGTTCAGAAATCTTTGCTTAAGGCTTGATCATCAATGTGAAAAAACAAAGTGATTATTGACGTTATTATCTGTTGAAAAGGAGGATAAGGGTCTAGTGCCATCACCAGACCTGGGCATAGGTGCTGGAAGTAGGGTACAGGGAGTGCTGCAGGGCCCCCATAATAACCATGCTGGAGTTCAGAAGGCGAATGAGCAAAAACAGATGCCTTTAAGTGTCCTGCACTACCTAACTTTAGTTAACCTGCAAATAAATTCTTGCCAGTTTATTAAACGTTTTTTTAGACCTCCTTACACAATCCCTGACCCACCCAGGATCCCCTACCGCCAAAGAGGGGCCCTCAGTCACACCACAGATAATACTTTGTGGCCCCTCAGCAAATTTTTACAAGTACCCATCTACTAGGGTGAAGCTCTTCCACATGTTTAAGAAATGCAGTTGTTTGAATTTTGAAGAGACTTCATTATATTTATACTTGTTTGTTGCATGGTTTACATGCCAAATATTTTTAGGGCTTGGTTGTACATGCGCTTTTGCATCCCAGTCAGACCCTTGCCTGGGCTTCGGCTCGCCCCGTTAATTTATTGACTCGCCCACCTCTACTGTCCAGAGCCGAACCTAACTGAGCACTGCGAACTCAGGCAACAAGTACAGTGGATGGCAGTGCAGTCAGAAGCTGTCTGTATGGACATGTGATCCTGGTGACCTTCTGCAGTAACTGATGCCACATCTGATGCTCAGACGTGAGTCCCAGGCTCTCCACACCACTGGAGTCAAGCTATCCAGGCTGATGAAGGTTGATAGCCAGAAACCGGCCCTTGGATGCTTGATTCCGGTCTGGGAAAGACATGGCTTGGTAGTTCGGACTGGACTGTTCCCATGAAGCACAGGGTCAGAGCTGATTTGCATATAGCCAGTGTCTAACCCAGGGTGGTGTGGAGTGCAAAAAAACGATGGATTTAGGCCCAGATCCTTGTACTGGGGTGAATGTATAACATTGTTCTACATTCTGTCCATCAACTGTGTTTTTTGCAATTTTCACCCCGAGTGTGCTGGGGATGCTCAGACGTGAATCCCAGGCTCTCCACACCACTGGAGTCAAGCTATCCAGGCTGATGAAGGCTGATAGCCAGAAACTGGTCCTTGGATGCTTGATTCCGGTCTGGGAAAGACATGGCTTGGTAGTTCGGACTGGACTGTTCCCATGAGGCACAGGGTCAGAGCTGATTTGCATATAGCCAGTGTCTAACCCAGGGTGGTGTGGAGTGCAAAAAAACGATGGATTTAGGCCCAGATCCTTGTACTGGGGTGAATGTATGACATTGTTCTACATTCTGTCCATCAACTGTGTTTTTTGCAATTTTCACCCAGAGTGTGCTGGGGATGCTCAGACGTGAGTCCCAGGCTCTCCACACCACTGGAGTCAAGCTATCCAGGCTGATGAAGGCTGATAGCCAGAAACCGGTCCTTGGATGCTTGATTCCGGTCTGGGAAAGACATGGCTTGGTAGTTCGGACTGGACTGTTCCCATGAGGCACAGGGTCAGAGCTGATTTGCATATAGCCAGTGTCTAACCCAGGGTGGTGTGGAGTGCAAAAAAACGATGGATTTAGGCCCAGATCCTTGTACTGGGGTGAATGTATGACATTGTTCTACATTCTGTCCATCAACTGTGTTTTTTGCCATTTTCATCTGATCACCTGGCAGGTGTCTGAATAGACAAGTGGATTAAGAGCAGGAGCGGCCTGTGCAAGTAAGAGCAGTGGGGCGGGCTGACGGGGGAGGGGGGGGGAGTTGACAGACATCGAGGAAAAATAAAAAAATAGAAAAAATCACTTACGTTGCACTCGCCGCATGGCCCAGTCGGCGACCGCAAGGTAAGCGTTTTTATTTTTATTTTCCCTCATCTTCATCTGTCTGTCGTCCACCCCACCTCTCTTACCTGCATGGGCCGCTCCTGACTAAGAGAGCTGGAGTAAGAACTGTAGTCACTATAGATATTTTGGTGCAGTATTTCTGTTGCTCATTACCCAATGAGTGTAGCATTGTTAATGAGTGCGTGAGACCAGACCATATATCTGCCTCCTTCCTGAAGATAGAAAGGACATTCTGTGGTATTAAGGGTTGCCTCTGGTGTCCTGGGTTCCATCCTAGTAAATAGTAGCTATTTCTCCTATTACAAATATTACACGTTTTGTTAGTAGTGGGGAATAACATGTAGATTTTGGTGTTCACTCCAAAGCTAGGTGTTATGAGAACAAGACTTAATGATATGGGGGTTGGACAGTAATGAGGCTTAGCTCAGCTTCTAGCTATGAATCTTACTGCTGCATATCAGCCACCTCAACACCAATCATAATCCGGCATTTTGTTATGTACAGGTGCCTAATTTGCAGTATTTCAAAAATACGTCACTCAGTATACCAATGGGTTGTGTCTGATGCTCGTCAGACATGTCATTCATTGGCCTTTCATGCTCCACTTTGAAGATCCTCATAAAGGTACACACTTCGTTCATACAATTGATTATATTCATTCACAACTTTTAGACAAATAGAACTGTACATTTTAAAACACTGTCCATTTGGGATTTTTAGTGATGCCTAACTGAAAAACACCATTAGTAACAGGGATCTGTCATGTCTCCTTTGGTCAGATTTAATCTTACAAATAAATTTGAAAATCCATTTAGAGTACCATTCGTTCTTGAAATGTACACTTATTATATAAAAATCGAGAACAACTGAACATTAGGTCTTGTGTGTAATATATTCTGAATTTATGAGGGCAAAGTCTCGTTAGCACCATAAAAAAACAAAACTGCATTTTAGAGACGAGAGGCCACTAAATAACGAGTTGGAGGCTGTCCTGGTAAATTAATTCTCCTGACAATAATCATAAATCAGTGGCGATTGGTTGTGGACTTTTTCCTTTTCTGTCTACACATTTTGTATCATCACATTAGACTGTGGAAAGTAACTTTAAAATATGTATAATTGGTATGAGTGTTTATTTGTGAGCTTCGTTTTGGTTCTCAGACTAAAACACATTCTTTCTCTATCAATTACCGAATGGATAATAATGAGTACATATTTTTATTCAGCTGATTTGATGGAATGTTTAGCTTTAAAATACTTAAAGTATGAAGATTTCTTATCTGGATTGGTTACTATACATTAGTAAACAGTTTTCATTGAATGTTTATATATATGTTTACTTCAAATTAAGTTTACTTAAACTTGGCAAAGTAATGTTTGTGCACTTTTGTACATACTAGTTTGAGCTGGGATTCCTAAGCAACATGTGTTGTTTTTGCCTTAGTTAGTATTTGCATGAATATGAATGATTGAAATGTACCCACCCACTCGTGAGAAACAAGAAGGCCTTCCTCAAGTTATTGACAATTCTGACAAATCTGGCATCCTGGAGCATAAGCAGTTGGCTCCCAGCCCTGTTATAGAACAGTTCGAGTAGTAACAGGCTATTATTTGTCCTATTGTGAAGCGCTCTGACACCTTCGTGTAAAGTCCGCGCTATATAAAAACGCATAAAATAAAATAAGTAAATAAATTAGCAGCACCAGCCCTGTATTGAGTGTAACCACATAAAGGTTGTTTAGCTCGAGTATTCACATGCACTAATAACATTGCTCTCTGCAGTGCACGCCTGCACACTCCGAGTCCAGCTATGCAGTTTTGTCAGTGTCGACATACAAAGCCAGAAAAGTTGTGGAATAACAGCAATTTACACTCACCTTCCTGATCATGTTATATGGAGTGCACACGCAGCTGAGACAGTGTCTGAGGCCTACACCCAATCTCCAAGCCCTAGTGAGGATTATGGGTAAGGTACACCTGCACACATACAATTGTATGGAATATCTTCAGAATAAACATGTACTCATTGTCCCTGTTGTGGGTATCTGCAGCACAGCCTGAGCGCCTGTCCTTTTAAGAAGTATCTGCAGCATACTCCAGCAATTCTTGTCATTTTATGTGGTCTCTGCAGTGCATCCCCGGTCATGTTGTGCAGTATCTTGAATACAGCTGTGTGCTAACACCCCTCTCATGAAGTTACTGAAGTGGGGCGTGGCCAAGCAAGATGGCCGCCAGCATGCATTAGCCTGTAGCTCCACAATGTCCTCAGGCATCCTGTGCTCCCGCTGCCTGAAATGAAACAGTTCTAGCAGGGAGGCGATACCCAGATTTTCAATCTCCGCACAAAAGGAATAAACCGTCTTCCACTCAACAATCAATAAGAGTGGCAGGGTTCTGCGTCGAGGCCTGTATGTCGAATATAGAGCTGTATCCCCCAGGTGAAATACCTTTCCCCGTAACCTCTGATTTATTTACTGATCCACATTTAGGCTCCTGTTTTGAGTTTTCGACCTTGGGGAACCATTTACAGAGGGAGGTCTTTTGGCATTCTGTATTCGTCATAGCAGAACCCTGCCACTGCTATTGATTGGTGAGTGGAAGATGAATCAATGGAATGGCATGAAGGATGTGAGTTCTTGCTGTAAGAGGTTGTGCAATAGTGCATATTTGATCCATACACATGTACATATGCAGTAGAACACCTCACGAGAGATGTGTGGAATGGTGGCTTGAAAGGAAGAGAGCAAGGTGGGGGATGTTCCACAGGATTGCACCACTTTCAGCACGCAAAGGACAAGGGCAGGAGGTGATTATTTATGATGCGGTACACTGTATAATCAGTATCTTATACTTACACTGTTCTTCAACTGGTTTTAATTTAATTGTTCTGCATGTGGGAGAAAGTATATGTTGTCTTTTAGAAGGTGGTATAAATCATACGACTCACCGAAACGCATCAACGAGGTAAAAAAGACTGGATCTATGAACATATCTGAGATGACGATTGATAATCTGTAGATCAAATATCATGTATAATGTTAGCACTGAGCAGTAATGTGCAATAGGCCATTTGTGTCGTCTTGTGTCTCTCCCTGTGTTATATTTGTTTCTATTGATTGTATGAATGTAATTTGCGCTGCACCATAGAACGACAGAACATTATTTTTGCATTGTCTACTAGACATAGGGATTGGTCTTTAGGTCGAGAAGTGTTGTACTTTAAGAAAAGCCCTACTACTGTTTTAGAATGTGTGTGTTTTAACAGATGTGTATTAATAAAACAACAAAAGCACTTTTGAACCCACCTCATTCTGACCTGCTGTTTTTCCACGCTGTAGTGACACAGACGTTTGAATTTACATAACATGTGTGATTGCTGTTGCTAGGTTGAATGTGAGTGGGTTCACAGTTTGGTACTGCCCAAGGGGAAATTCTACTTTTACTGTTTTTAACGGTTCCTTGTCCCCTTGTTGTGGGTGCCCTCTCTCCAATTCTATTGTGCATATTTAAACTCCTAAATATTATTGGTTGTTTGTGGTGTACAGATTCGTCCTCAGCCTCTTGACATACATTATACACCAGGAATTACATTTATGCTAGTATCTACCTATTCAATAAATGTGAGGTATATTAGAGATAAACAATAATATATACAACGCATAGCTATAATGGTGATCCAATAGAAGACACAACAAGCATTGGCATAGCCAATAGGTCTCGCCTTTGGGACCTTATAAGTGTTTAGTTATCCAGCACAATAGCCTTGGTGCAACAACATCAAGTATTGCATGGTAAACACTTGAGAGGTCCCAAAGGCGAGACCTATTGGCTATGCCAATGCTTTTTCTGAGTGAGTGGCTTGTGCAGGTATGCCACTGTGAGGTAGAGATGCTGCGAGTGCTTTTGCAGGAGCCCCTGTGACACTGCACCTCTTCAACTTGTATCTTGGGTCTGGTGTAATACTTCTAGCCCCTATTCCCATCTTATTGCACCCAATGCATCCTTAAATGTCCCATGTACAGCCGGGGTTGACACTCCTCTTACCCCTGCCCTCCAGTGACACTTTACCCATCACGGGGAGTGGTTGTGGTGGTGGTGGTGGACATGGTGGTGGACATGGTGGTGGTGGTGGTGGATGTGGTGGTGGTGGACGTAGTGGTGGTGGACGTAGTGGTGGTGGACATAGTGGTGGTGGACGTGTGTGGTGGTGGACTGAGAATGCAGAATGCTAATTCGAACACTGTGAGAGGTAGTACTGGGACTGCTGATAATTCATTGCCAGAGTGTGCTTGTTTAAGAGATGAGAGAATGAATGGTAGCGGTGATGTTGGTGGCGTTTCTGCGAAATCAGGAGTTTACACTTGGGTGGCGAGATGGACTGCTTTACCAAAACAGTTTCACAATTTTGTAATGTAATGGGGTGATATCTTAGAAACACTTTTGTACTGTATGTTTCGATTTCATTAATTTATAGCATGCTAAAAAGGGGATAGTGTATATTGTTCTGTGTCTTATTTGCATCTTGTTACTTGTCTAATTATGATCTCGGTTTGCACATGTTATTTTTTTTTTTCCTTAGTCCTTTTAAGGTCAATTTTATATGCTTTTGTGGTTTATTTCTAATGTGAACTGTAAGAAGGGAGAATGTGTGGTATCCAGGGATGCAGGTTACCACATATGTAGTTCTAGAATGTTAGAAGCTAGAGGACTGGGGTGGGTGTGGAGGCTGTGCCCCAGCTTGCTCTCTAATAAAAGGTATGTCTTACATGTTAACTGCCGGTCTTGTCACTACAGAAGCAGCTGTCCACAGTTTGGCTCCATCAGCTGTGCTTGGCTAGTGCCAAAACCTGATCTTTCAGCAGGAAACGCTGAACTAATAACCTGAGGAAAACGGGGGTACAGCAGAAATATTGTTTGGTTAGATGGCAAAACAATGTTGGAATGCACTCTTCTCCAACTGTCATGAAGGTCATCTGAGTGAAAACGTAAAACAGGACATGTGTCTCAAACTGCAACAGACTTTTAATTGGTTGTTAGAGTTGACAGATTATTATCAAAGCCATTAACAGTCAGTATTACCTTTTCAGTTTTGCCACAGGGTATTTACAGTAAATAAGCATGCAAATGGCAACTCAAGGAGAGACAATGGGACTACAAAACTATTCTTAAAGTGCTACTCACAATGGTTCTAACTTTGTATAAGTTTCTGAAAATCTTCGTGACGACTTCCAGTAAGAACTGATTTGTTTACCTGCACAGGTTTTGCAAAAATATCGATGGAAGGATTGAAATTTAGTGTACTGCTTTAACCCCGTGTATGACAATCAAACGAACACTGTTCGGTGCTTAAGGTTACACAAATAACAGCTGAAACAAATGTATACATATCCGTTACCGTAGTACAATAAATATATTGGACTTCACTAAAGTCAAGGATAAGAAAAGGACAGGAATGTAATCCGCCTTTATGCATTTTACTGACGAAAACATGAATCGTGTCACGAATATCTGAAAAGGGCCTACTGACCTGAGTAGCAATACCTTGTTCTCTCCAATGAATGTGTGAAAAGTGTTAAATCTATCTTCAATCAATTCCGAACAACACTACGAAATAAGAACAAGCACGTGAAAAGAAAGACACGAGCACAGTGGGGGGGGCAATGCAGGGGGGCAGGATTGTAAACGCCACGGGAGAGGGGAGCAACAGGAGAGCGGCGGAAGCATCAGAGGGCAGGGAATTTGTGGGGGGAAGGGGAGCAACACGGTGAGTGGAGGGAAGGGAAGCAAACTAACAGGGAGAGAGTGACATGGACCAAGCTGGCGGCTGCGCGCGTGCACGCACACGTGACCGCAAGCGCTAGGCCAGCAGATCCCTGGGGAAGTACTTTTAAAAGCACACTACAAAATGTCTCGCAGAGCAGCACATGCGCTGACTCAGCGAGACATAAAAATGAGAAACATAAAAAAAATCCCTAAATTATAACAAAATAATAACAACATGTATTACCATTATGAGAGTAGAGTCTGGTATTAAGAAAATACTGCAGATAAAAGAGTTTCATTAGAAAAAAATGAGAAATAAATCTAGTTGTTACAAGGGAAGAAATAGGGAAAAGATGTCATAAAAAAGATATGAATCTAACAAACTGCAATATTACAATAAAATAATAATGTCGTGAAATAAAATATAAAATTCCATTTTAATAACTTGTGAAATCTGCATAACATAAATATGCTAGAAGGAGGTTTAGCAACTTCATCAATTGTAATTGTGTAATTGTACAAGAATGAGAATATCTAGATTTTTTGTTAAGAATTTTGTCAAGTGTAACCATGGTTTATTATTTTTCAAGAATGTAGGAGGTGAATACCAATTAATAGTATTAATCTTATGCATATATCTTATTCCATCATACATTACAGGAAATTTGGAACTATCTTTCCAGTTGAGTGAAATTTGTTGTAGCACATACGCAATAAATATGTCCAATATTTTACCTTTCGTTGTTTAAGAGATTGAAAATCATCAGCTATCTTGCATGAATAATAATTTGCAAAGATAGGAGAGCATTGGTTGGATGTATAATAAAAATATTATTTTTCCAGGCCAGTATCCAAAAGGACTGAGCTAAACTGTACTCAATGATCATATATGTAAAAGTACTAGGAGAAAATAAGTATAACCAACAGGAAGTGAGCATTAGAGTATTAAATTTTGAATGGAAATTGAAAAAAATTCTCAATTATAGAGAAGAAATTCAGTTTAAATGATATTGACGGCACATGAAGTAGGTATAATCTTTGTCCATAGTTTAGTCCAAATTAAAAGTGAAAAAGAATTTTTAAGGTCTATCTCATAATATGCCTCTATTTTATACTTAAAATAAACAACCACACAAGCATTCGATACAAACTATTACTGAAGCTATAGGGGTAAATCAAAATTACATAAATTAACGACCATCTGCAAAGGGCTAAGCAACGTTGGCATAGGAACATTCTGTAAAGAATTATAAACAATTTCTTGCCTTGATGAAGACTTTATAAGGTGAAATGCATTGGCTGCAAATCTTTTGGAAGTACACAATACAGTAAAATAATTCCAACAATAACCAAGAACCACGAGAATCTATTCAGTGTTCAATGTTCATTGTTAAATTTGTTCTTCAACAAATGTTTTCCTCTTCTCAAACGTATACAGAGACAGACAGGACGTGGGACACCCCTCACGAAGTGGGACATACTGTTACTGGTGCCTCAAGCGAAATCGGACGAGATGGCCCCTGTACAAACGGACTATATGCCAAGCACTCATCCTGCTACAAACCAATGAGACACAAGGCCATGAAGAATTGATTGTAGTGTCCCCAGCCAGACCAAGCACCCTAACCACTATAATGCATATGCCAATACTACATACATAATTGGCAACTACACCACCAAGGGAACATCAAGGGACCTTCAAGCTACCTTATACACCACTATGCTAGCCTACACAAGCATTATTCAGACACAATAAAGCAAAGATACGTTGCTGGACTGGATTGCATTCAATTTACACACAATTTTTATACTACGAGCTATATGTTTTCATTGTCAAATGTTAAACTGCTGCGTGCTCATGATTGTTACACATCTGCATGATTACACCACACACAATATTCATATCATTAAGCACGTATCGCCTGTTAATGAAATTGTACAGTATTTTATGCCTGTTAAAACTCAATAAAGCGCAATTAAAAAAAACTTTGGTTGGCCACCTAGAGTACCAAACTCCCAAATACTTAGTTTTTATATTACACCAAATCAAATCATAATCATAAAACATGTGTTTGACACAGAATTTATTTAAGAGGGGGAACTTCCAAGTTGTTTCAGTTGAGATATAAATATAAACACATTTTCCAACTTTCTCATAAAAAGCTACTAAAGCACTCTCTGAAGTTTTCATGTAAAGACCGGACATTGTCTGCACTAGAAGAGTCTTTAACCTCAACAGAACTGAAGAAAAGCCCATCAAATATTGGGATTTTATCAGATGCTGGCTAGGAAAGGCTCAAGAGATCAAATATAAAAATGAATCAAATGACAGCCTTGTATAGCTCCTCTTTTAATAGGGAAAAGAGATGGAATTTTAGTATTACCAACAACAGAATCATGCGGAGCTTTATATAATAAAGTAGTCACACTTAAAGATTTAGAAATTAAACCATGGCATTTCAAGGCCCTCAATATAAAGACCCAATTCAAGCAGCCAAAGGCTTTTTCTATCTCAAAGACAAAGCTACAATGCGGTATTTCATTACATTTGTGTTGCTAATAATGTTCAAGAAAATTCTGACATTGTCTGAAGAAAGTCTTCCCTTAACAAACCCACCTTACTTCCACTTAACAAGATTAGGAACACATTCTGATTAATACTTTAGGAAATATTTTGCAATTATTATTAATTAATGAAATAAGATAATAATTCTTAGAAAAGGCAGGATCCTTTCCTGGTTTACGGGTGAGGTAAAACATAGTGTGATAAAAGGGTGCCTTGTGGATAAGTAGTAGAACACAAATTCTCATAAAGGGAAAATAGTTTAAGATCAAATAAATCAGAGAAATATGAATAAAAATCTAGGGAAAAACCATACTGCTTACAGACTTTCACTTTTTTACATAATTGCATTACATTAAATAATTCATTTAAATATTAATCATCTTCTACAGTGCAGAAATCGAAATGAGAACAATTACCTAATGATATTCCAAAAACATAATTATTAATGTAATTTAATGGAAAGAAAGGAATCAGGAGAATATAAACAGGAATAAAGATTCCTCCATTTTACCATTTTAACACATGTCATATTTGTAGTGTATACTTATATTCCCAGGCATAATATAGGGTACTGACAGTAAATATATGCACTCCCAGTCCAGTTTCAATGTATTACAGATTATGTGCAGCAAACACAGGCATCTCTTGGTCTATCTGACTCATTTAGAGACTGGCATATCCACGGAGCCCCAGTTGGCTTCATCGATGGAATACTTCTTTCAAGGGTACGCTGTGGTAGGAAAGACTTTACACCACCCACCTTATTTAGGCTTGGCGGTGTTATGACTTTTTTCCGTGTTCATCACCCCCAAAGAAAAACTTGTCAGTGAGGGACAGGAGAAAAACAATAACTCCTACACCCTGGGGGAAAAAAAACTCCCAGGGTCTTACAGTTACTAGATTTTTTTTTCAGAAACAAAATCTCTGTTTGGGAGTTTGTGTCTGAAAAACAAAAAATGTAATATGTTTGGTGAATGGCCTTCAAAAACGATCACGTTCATCCACCAAACCTTTAGTTTGATGAAAGTAACTGCAGCGCCTGGAGTTCCTTTTAATGCACAGAGGTTACTGCTAGGCCAGCGCTCATCTCTAAATTTGGCAGATGAAGTATCATCAGGATGGTGGAGGTAATGTCTTCCTCCATTTTGATTGACACTTCTTCGTCTGCCAAACACTAAATCAGGCCCTGCATTTGTATACTTTTAAAATCAACGTAAAACACTGATTACAAATATTTCTACTGGTTAAAAAGCTAAAGAAATGGGGACTCTTTCTCTTCATACTTATATAGTGTAGTGTACAAGTCATAGTGCTCTTCCTGGGGATGATCATGTTCTAATAAATATCCTTGCACTTCTTTTTTTCTCCCCCCCTTCACTCTCCTATTTTATGCACTGAAATTCTATGCTCTGTGAAATTTGCAAATTTCACAAGACAGGCTGATGGGACGCTTTTCCTGGCTTCCTCAAGCAATTCTGTTTTTAGGGTCAAGCCTGTGAGAGCATGCTCTAGCTCATGCATCTCACTTGTGAGACACTGTTGTCAACAACAATTACTTGGCACCTGGCCATTGCTTACCATTTGTTGGCTTGCGTTGCACTCTTCTTTACAGCCTCATAATTCATCAAGGCAGGCCTAACATAATTTCCATTCCTCTCAGTAGAGCAGACACCAAGCATAAATTGATTCAACTTAGTCAGTGCCCGTCCACTGCTCCCGACGTGACTGAGGCACTTATTTTGTTCTGTTTAACTTTTAGTGCCCTGCAAGCAGAAGGTGTGTGACTAGCAAGACCTTGTCCAGCAGGTCAAACAAAATTGCATAGATTTATTTTCAATAGTTACCTTTCTTTTATTTTGCCAAGTATTCTTTGATCACTTTGCACTAATGTTTTATTTTCCTTTTGCTTGTGGGAGCTGTTCTCAAAAGATGAAGATTATTTTATTGCAAAGTGACATTGTTTCTTTCTTACATGTAATTGCTGAAATGATGCGCATAATCATGCAGTACACCACAATCCACCCCACTCCAATCCACACCACTACAATCCATGCCAAACCACCCCAACTCTCCGCGCACACATCCGCCCCACTCAATCTAATCCACCCCACACCAAATCAATCCTCTCTAATCCTAACCACTCACCCCAATCTAATCAACCACACTTCAATCTTCCAAAACACCTCACTCCAATCTGTCCCACTCCAATTCACCCCACTCCAATCCAAAACAATCTACCCCATTCTAAAACAATCTGCCCCATCCAATTCAAAACAATGTGCCCACTTCAATTCAAAACAATCTGTCCCACTCCAATTTGCTGCACTCCTATCCAAAACAACCTACCCCACTCAATCCAAAACAATCTGCCCCACTCCAATCCTAAACAATCTGCCCACTAAATCTGACTCACTCCAATGAAAAACAATCTGCCTCACTCCAATCCTAAACAATCTGCCCAACTCCAATCTACTCCACTCCAATTCAAAGCCATCTGCCCCACTCCAATCAACCCCACTCCAATTCAAAGTAACGTGCCCCACTCCAATCAACCCCACTCCAATCTAAAACAATCTGCCCCAACTCCAATCTGCCCCACTCCAATTCAAAACAATCTCCCTCATTCCAATCCAAAACAATCTGCCCGACTCCAATCCAAACTGATTTGCCCACTCCAATCCGGAACAGTCTGCCCCACTCTATTCTGCCGCACTCTAGTTCACCCACTCCAATCTACCCCACTCCAATCCAAAACAATCTTCCCAATCTAATCCGCCCACCTCTAATCTGTCTGACTCCAATCCAAAAACAATCTACCCCACACAGCCCGCTCCAATCTGCCCCACTCCAATCCAAAACAATCTTCCCACTCCCATCCGCCACACTCCAATCTGTCTGACTCCAATCCAAAACAATCTGCCCCACTCCAATTCATCCCACTCCAATCTGCCCCAATCCAATCCAAACCAATCTGCACCACTCCAATCCACCCCACTCAAATCCAAAACAGCATGCCCCACTCTAATCCGCTCCACTCTAATCTGCCCCACTCCAATCTAAAACAATCTGCCTAACTCCAATACACCCCACTCCAATCTGCCCCACTCCAATTCGTCCCACTCCAATCTAATCCACCCCACCCCAATCCATCCACTCCATCCCAATTCGCCCCACTCCAATCCACCACAATGCACCGAGATCCAATCCACCCCACACCAATCCAATCCACCCACATCCAGCCCAATCCAATCCACCCAAATCCAGCCCAATCCAATCCACCCCATTCCAATTCAAAACAATCTGCCCCACACCAATCTGCTGCACTCCTATCCAAAACAACCTGCCCCACTCAATCCAAAACAATCTGCCCAACTCCAATCCAAAACAATCTGCCCACTTCAATCTGACTCACTCCAATGAAAAACAATCTGCCTCATTCCAATCCAAAACAATCTGCCCAACTCCAATCTACTCCACTCCAATTCAAAGCCATCTGCCCCACTCCAGTCAACCCCACTCCAATTCAAAGTAATGTGCCCCACTCCAATCAACCCCACTCCAATCTAAAACAATCTGCCCCAACTCCAATCTGCCCCACTCCAATTCAAAACAATCTCCCTCATTCCAATCCAAAACAATCTGCCCCACTCCAATCCAAACTGATTTGTCCACTCCAATCCGGAACAGTCTGCCCCACTCTATTGTGCCGCACTCTAATTCACCCACTCCAATCTACCCCACTCCAATCGAAAACAATCTTCCCAATCTAATCCGCCCACCTTCAATCTGTCTGACTTCAATCCAAAACTATCTGCCCCACTCTATACTCCAATCTGCCCCACTCCAATCCAAAACAATGTGCCCCACTCTAACCTGCCACACTCCAGTCTGCCTACTCAAATCCACCCCACTCAAACGCAAAACAGTCTGCCCCACTCTAATCCTCCCTACTCCCATCTGCGCCTCTCCAATCCAAAACAATCTGCCCCACTCCAATTCATCCCACTCTAATCTGCCCCAAACCAATCCAAACCAATCTGCCCCACTCCAATCTGCACACTCCAATCCACCCCACTCAAATCCAAAACAGCCTGCCCCACTCTAATCCGCCACACTGTAATCTGCCCATCTGCAATCCAAAATAATCTGCCTCACTCCAATCCAAAACCTGCCCAACTCCAATACACCCCACTCCAATGTGCCCCACTATAATTCGCCCCACTCCAATCTAATCCACCCCACCCCAGTCCACCCACTCCATCCCAATTCACCCCACTCCAATCCACCACAATCCACTGAGCTCCAATCCAATCCACCCCACACCAATCCATCCATATCCAGCCCAATTCAATCCACCCCATTCCAACCCAAAACAATCTGCCCAACTCCAATCTGTCACGCACCAATCTGCTGCACTCCAATCCAAAACACCCTGCCCCACTCAATCCAAAACAATCTGCCCCACTCTAATCCAAAACAATCTGCCCACTTCAATCTGACTCACACCAATGAAAAACAATCTGCCTCACTCCAATCCAAAACACTCTGCCCAACTCCAATCTACTCCACTCCAATTCAAAGCAATCTGCCCCACTCCAATCAACCCCACTCCAATTCAAAGTAATCTGCCCCACTCCAATTAATCCCACTCCAATCCAAACAAATCTGCCCAACTCCAACCTGCCCCATTCCAGTTCAAAACAATCTCCCTCACTCCAATCCAAAACAATCTTCCCCACTCCAATCCAAAATGATTTGCCCACTCCAATCCAGAACAGTCTGCCCCACTCTAGTCTGTCCCACTCTAATCTACCCAACTCCAATCCAAAACAATCTTCCCAATCCAATCTGCCCCACTCCAATCTGTCTGACTCCAATCAAAAACAATCTACCCCACTCCATACTCCAATCTGCCCCACTCCAATCCAAAACAATGTTAATGTTAATGTTAATGTTAATGTTAATGGTGTTTTGTATAGCGCTCGGCTACTCCGAAGAGTGTCCCGGCGCTTTATGACCTGTAACAGAAACAAAGGGGCAGGCGAGAAAGAGATATGGCCTATTGAACAAATAACCAGGATTTCAGGCCCTTTCTAAAAGCCAACAAATTTGCATTCCTGCGAAGGGCAATAGGCAAAGTATTCCAGAGCCGGGGCGCCAGGTACTTGAAGGACCGGCCCCCAATCCGCGCTCTTCTTATGACTGGGACCGCAGCCAACGCCTGCGACTCAGACCTCAACGATCTGTCCGGATGATAAATCGCCAACCGTTTTTGAATATATTTGGGCCCGGAAGCATGCAAAGCCTTGTGAGCCAGAGTAAGGGCTTTAAAAACTATCCGTTTCCGGATAGGCAGCCAATGAAGAGACTGCAAGAGGTTCGATGTTCTAGCTCGACCGTGTAGGCCAAAAATGGCCTGCGCGGCCGAGTTCTGGACCACCTGCAGACATTGGAGAAGATACTCCGGCAGGCCCAAATACAGGACATTGGCGTAATCAAGTCGTGACCCAATAAGGGCCTGCACCGTAATCTTTCTATGCGCCAACGGGAGTAGCGGGAGAAATTTATGGAGTATCTTGAGGAGGCCAAAACATGTTCCTGTGATGCCAAGAATCTGGGACTTCAGCGTCAGGCCGTTGTCGATTTTGACCCCAAGGTTCTTGGCTATTAAAGATGCAGCTGAAGGAGGGAACATAGTTACAGGCCACCAATCCCGCCAGCTCGGATCAGATCGACAACCGAAAAAGAGCACCTCAGATTTATCCGAGTTGCATTTGAGGCCGTTTAGCTGGAACCATTTAAAAACCGCCTCAAGGCACTCTCGGATGCTCTCACCGTCAAACTCAGACCCCTTCCCACAAGTGAAGAGGAGCTGGGTATCGTCGGCGTATGAGACGATCTGGGCCCCAAAAGACTCCGCAAGTGCCGCCAGCGGGGTCAGGAAGATGTTGAAAAGAGTGGGGCTCAGAACAGAGCCCTGGGGCACTCCGACCTCCAGTGGCGGCACTATCGCAGAGCAAGGCGTGGCCCAGACCGTTTGACAGCGGCCAGCTAGAAAAGATCTAAACCAGCTGAACACCGTCCACCGCAGACCGATTTCACTGAGCCTGATGAGGAGACCCTCATGGGGGACAGTATCAAAAGCCGCCGACAGGTCGAGCATCACCAACATGGCCCTACCTCCCTCATCCAAAAACAATGTGCCCCACTCCAACCTGCCCCACTCCAGTCTGCCCACTCAAATCCACCCTACTCAAATCCAAAACAGTCTGCCAAACTCTACTCCTCCCCACTCCAATCTGAAACAATCTGCCCACTCCAATCTACTCCATTCCAACCCAAAACAATCTGCCTCACTCCAATTCAAAACAATCTCGCCCAACTCCAATCCACCCCACTCCAATCTGCCCCACTCCAATCTGCCCCACACCAATTCACCCAAATCCAATCTAATCCACCTCACCCTAATCCACCCACTCCATCCCAATTCACCCCACTCCAATCCAATCCACTTCACTCCAGTGCACCCACTCCATCCCAATTCACCCCACTCCAATCCACCACAATCCACCTCTCTCTAATCCAATCCACCACACACCAATCAATCCACCCAAATCCAGCCCAATCCAATCCACTTCACTACCCCTCCCCAATCCACCCAGCTCTTAACCAAAATAATCTGCCATACTCAAATCTGCCTCACTCTAATCCAAAACAATATGCCCTACTCAATTTAAAACAATCTGCCCCACTCCAATCGAAAACAATCCGCCCCACTCCAATCTGCCCCACTCCAATCCAAAATAATCTGTCCCACACTCCAATCTGCCGCACTCAATCCAAAATAATCTGTCCCACTCCAATCCTAACCACTCAACCCAATCCACCTCACCTCACCCCAATCCAACTGAGCTCACTATAATCCAATTGACCCCACTCCAATCCACCTCACCCCAATCAAATCCACCCAATCCAACCAAATCTATTCTATCCCACTCCAATCCCCCATCCCACTCCAAACCAATCCACCCCACTCCAATCCACCTCAAGTCAATCCACCTCACCCCTTTTCAATCCCGTTCACTCATCCCAAACCCAATCTACCTCAATGTAATCCACTCCAATCCAACCCATTCAATCCAACCCACCTCACTCCTTTCAATCTACTCAACTCTAGTCCACTTCAATCCACCCCGTTCCATTCATCCCCAACACATTCCACCCCACTCCATGCCACCTCACTCCATTGCACCGACTCCAGTCCAGCCACTTTAGTCCAATCCACCCCATCCCACTCCAATCCCCCTTACCCCAATCCAATCCATCTCACTCCACCCGATTTCAATCCACCCCACTCCAATCTAATTGAGCCCATTCATTCCACCCCACTGCAGTCCAATTCACCCAACCCCAGTTCATTCCACACCACTCAATCCAATCCATCCAGCCCATCACACTCCAATCCACTACACCGCACTGCACTCCAATTCATTCCATCCCACTTCAATCCACTGCAGTGCAATCCACCTCCCTCCAGTCCAGTCCCAATCCACCCCCTGTACTCCATTCTAATTAAACCCACAACAAACCACCCTACTCTAATCCAGTTCGCCCCAATCCAATCCAACCAACCTCACCCCATTTCAATTCACCCATTCCAATCTAATCCAACCCATCTAGTCCACACACTCCAATGCACCCCACTCCACTCCACTCAATCCAACCCACTCAACCCTAATCGAATCCACCCAATCTACACCAATTCAATCTGCCTCACTCGCTCAATCCACTCCAAACCACTACACCCTATTCCACCACACTTTACTTTTCACCACTCCACTCTATGCCACTCCATGCCATTTTACTCTACGCCACTGCACTCTACGACACTGCACTCTGTGGCACTGCACTCTACGACACTCTCTACCACTGAACCTCTGAACTCCACTTCCCTCTACTAAACTTTATGTCACTCCACAACACTAATGTTTAGCCATGCTAAACAGCAGCCACACTGGCGTACAACATGGCAAAAAAACACATTGCCAAAGTCAATAGCTCTTGGGCGTCCAGAAATGTATTCTTTACCCCACAATTTAAAAAAAGAGGATGTAAAGTGGGTCAAGCTGCATTTCCAAAACCTGTTGGAGGCTGAAAGGGAAACGGTTGAATTAGGTAAACCAATGGTACGATCACTCTTTCAACTCTCCTCAACTTTAGCCATGGAACCTTACTTGAAATATGTCACTAAGCCTTACCATCGCTTTTTACTCATAAGGTTCAGGTTCAATCTAATACACCTTGTGCTTGGCTCACAATCAAAGTGGGGCTTACCAGAGAACTTACCCCTCTGTACCTGCGACTGTTTTTCCATACAGGACACCCTCCATTTAGTTATGCTTTGTGAACATTATTTGGTGGCTCGCAAAAAATTCCTGGTACCTATCCTGAAAAAATTGAACTTTGTCCAGGTACGGCCAGCATTATTATATTTACAGATGCTGAACTCGGTACAGACAACATATGGGGTAGCTTGTTTTCTGGCAGCAGCTGCCAGACAAAATAAATTAAGAATGGCTGCTATTTCTAACAATCAAATTTTGACACTTGTATAACTTTTGTTGGACACCATGTAAATTTGCTCTTACAGTCATTTATTTTTAATAATATTCGGTTCTTTGTGCTTTTTATGAAGGTGTAGTAATGTCTTTTTTTTATAAGTTTAATTGAATTTTAAACTTGTTTTGTATACCATGTCTTGCTTTTGTGGTTTTAAATAACCGAATAAAGTTTCTTTGACTGACTGACTGACAATAGCTCTTGTATAGGCAAGACCTATTGGCTTTCCCAATGTTTGTTTATTTTGCTTTGTTTACGTTGTGCAAGTGTAAGAAGTGTTTAGGAACAGAGGGCTGAGCAGCAGTAGTTAAAAGTCACGGAAGGTAATACTGTTTACACTCAAGCTCTGGCAATAGTTACATATTTAGGTATGCCAAAACAGATTTGTGTCATGTAATCCTTCTGTGCACTAATGACACAGGAAACAAGTTATTTGAGTACATTGCATTGTGGCCCACTGTTACCTGCACTGTGTCATGCATACTCTTCAGAGACCTCAAGACACCCAATGTCAGAGCTCATTGTTTTGTCTCTGCATTCTGGTACCGGTTACTAGGTGCAAGGAAATGAACAGGACATTATTTTATGAACTACTTTTGCTGCTGTTGTCTTTGCCTTATGCACTAAGTGCTGAATAAAGCATTACAGTTTATTGCACTGTCTGCTCTGCGTGCGAGTCAGAGAAGCACTGCGGATTCCTCGGTTGCCCCTGTTATATGTTTGTGGGAGAAGCTTGTACAGCTGCTGCTAGGACTGTACTCGCAAAGTTTCTGAATGAAGCTTGAACAGTTGATCCCTGTGTTGTATATGTATGTATTGGTAAAAAAAACTTGCACTGATGCAGCCTTGTGTAGGCTTTACCTATTTATCACACCTGCTAAACAACGAATAATAGGAGACCGCAACACATGAATATTCAACAAGCTTTGGCAAAGCCAATAGGTCTCACCTATATAAGAGCTATTGGCTTTGGCAATGTGCTTTAGCCATATGTTCACCAGTGTGGCTGCTGTTCATCATGGCTAAAAGTTAGTGGTGTGGAGTGGGGTGTGGTAGATTGGGGTAGAGTATAATTGGGTAGATTGAGGTAGACTGGGGTAGAGAGGAGTTGGGTAGATTGGTGTGGAGTGGAGTTGGGGTAAAGTGAGGTAGAATGGAGTGGGGTGTATTGGGATAGATTGGAGTGGGTGGTTGAGTAGATTAGTGTGGTAGATTGGAGTGGGGTAGATTGAATTGGGATAGATTAGGGTGAAGTGGGGTAGACTGGAGTGAAGTAGACTGGGGTAGATTAGAGTGGGGTAGATTGGAGTGGGGTAGAGTGGAGTAGGGTAGATTGGGGTATACTGGGGTAGAGCTTAGTGGGATATATTGGGGTAGATTGCAGTGGAGTGGGTTAGCTTGGGAAAGAGTGGAGTGGTTTGGGGGTAGATTGAGGTGGAGTGGGGTAGACTGGAGTGGAGTCAGGTAGATTGAAGTGGAGTCAGGTAGATTGAGTGGGGTAGATTGGGGGGATTATAATAGGTTAGAATAGAAAGGTTTTGAGGTAAATTGGGGTAGTTTGGAGTGGGTGTGATTGGAGTGGGGTAGATTGAGGGAGTGGAGTAGTTGGATTGCTGTTGGGAAGATTGAAATGGGGCGGGGTTGACTGGGGTGGGTTGTAGTAGATTGGGGTAGAGTGTGGTAGATTGGAGTGGAGTCGATTGGGGTACATTGGAGGGGTTAAATTGGAGTGGAGAATTGGAGTATATTGAATTTGGGTAGATTGGGATGAAGTGGAGTAGACTGTACTGGAGTGGGGTAGACTGGAGTGGGATAGATTTGAGTTGGGTAGATTAGGGTGGGGTGGAATGAGGTAGATTGGGGGAGTGGAGTAGAATGGGTTGTTGTTGGGAAGATTGGGATGGGGTGGGGTAGACTGGAGTGGGTTGGAGTAGATTTGGGTAGAGTGAGGTAGATTGGGGTAGTGAGGTATATTGGAGTGGAGTAGATCGGGGTAGATTGGAGGGGGTAAATTGGGGTGGAGGATTAGAGTAGAGTGAATTGGGGTAGACTGGGATAAAGTGGAGTAGATTGGATTGGAGTGGGACAGATTGGAGTGGGGTAGATTGGAGGGGGTTAGATCAGGGTAGAGTGGAGTGGGATATAAATGGGTAGACTGGAGTGGAGTGGGGTAGATTGGGGTGGAATGCAGTGGATGGGGTAGATTGGAGCAAGTGGGGTAGGTTGGAGTAGAGTGGTGTAGATTGGAGTGGAGAGGAGTAGATTGGAGTGGAGTGTGGCAGATTCTGGTCGAGTGGGATAGAGTGGAGTGGGGGGTAGATTGGAGTGAGATAAGTTGGGTGGATTGTGGTAGGGTAGATTGGAGTGAAGTGGGGTAGATTGGAGTAGAATGGGGTAGATTGGAGTGAAATAGATAGGAGTGGGGTAGTTTGTAATGGGGTGGATTGAATTGGAGAGGGGTAGACTGGAGTGGGGTAGATTGGAGTGGAGTTGGACAGAGTGGTGTCTGGTAGATTGGGATGGGGTGAGGTAGATTGGAATGAGGTAGATTGTGTTAGGGTGGGTAGATTGGAGTGGAATAGATTGGAGTAGAATGGAGTTGGGTAGATTGGAGTGGAGTGGATTTAATGGGGGTAGATTGGAGTAGGGTAGTTCGGGGTGGAGTGAGGTATGGTAGGTTTGAGTGAGATGTAGTGGGTTGGAGTTGACTGGAGTGGGGCAGATTTGGTGACAGTGGTAGACCGGAGTGAAGTGGAGTGGGGTAGATTGGGTATAATAGAATGAAGAGTGTTAGATTGGGGCAGAGTGCGTAGAGTGGAATTGAGTGTGGTAGATTAGGGTAGAGTGGAGTGCAAAGGATTGGGTGGATTGGACTGGGTAGATAGGAGTGGGGTCGAGTGGAAGGGGTTAGATTGGAGTGGAGTGGAGTTGGATAGATTGGAGTGGAGCCGAGTTTGAAGTGGAGTAAGATAAATTGGGGAAGAGTGGAGTGGAGTGGGGTAGATTGGAATGGAGTGTAGTACAGTAGATTAGAGTGGAGTGGAAAGGTAGATTGGGAGGATCAGAGTAGTGGAGTGGGGTAGGGTAGATTGGAGGGGGAGATTGGAGTGGGGTAGATTGAAGAGGAATGATTGGAGCAGGGTAGTTTGGAGTAGGGCAGATTGGAGTAGAATGGGATTGATTGGAGAGGAGTGGGGGTAGAATGAAGTGGGTAGAATTGGAGTGGGGTAGAGTGGGGCGGGGTAGGGTAGAGTGTGTGGATTGGGGTAAATTGGAGTGGAGTGTGGTAGATTGGAGTGGGTTGGGCTGGAGTGGGGTAGGTTGGGGAGGGGTAGATTGGAGTAGGGTAGATTGGGGTGGGGTGAAGTAGACTGGAGTTGGGTGCAATTGGTTAGATTGGAGTGGAGTGGAATAGATTTTAGTAGAATGTGGTAGATTGGAGTGAAGTGGAATGGGGTAGATTGGGGTAGAGTGAAATTGACTCGGGAATTTGGGGTGGTGTAAATTGGAATGGAGTGGGGTAGATAGAGTGGAGTGGGATACATTGAGTGGAGTTGAGTGGGGTGCATTGGAGTACATTGTATCGAAGTGGAGTTGGGTAGACTGGGGTACATTGGAGTGGAGTGGGATAGATTGGAGTGGAGTAGGGTAGATTGAAATGGGGTAGATTGGAGTGGGATGGGGAAGAATGGAGTGGGGTGGAGTGGGATGGGTCAATTGGGGTAGGGTAGGTTGGAGTGGAATGAGGTAGATTAGAGTGGATTGGAGAGGGGTAAACTGGATTGGAGTATATATATTTTTTTTATTTTTTATTAAAGACCTTTATTTCACATAAAACAAAGCATGCATGGCATAGCACTTAATAATATATGTTGGAGCAAAATAACACATCCAGTCAGCCTAGCAGAATTATGTTAGACACAGCCATTTAGCCGGCATCCCGGGGGCCCGGCGGCGATTGGAGTATATTTTTATGAAGTGGAGTGGGGGATAGACTGGTGTACATTGTAGTGGAGTGGGATAGAGTGGAGTGGAGAGTGGTAGATTGGAGTGTGGTAGAGTGCATGGGGCTAAGTGGTATGGTGTGGAGGGGTACAGAGTGGAGTGGTGTGTTGTGTCATGGAGTGAGTGGCATAGTTGGAGTTGTGTGCCACAGAGTGTCTTACAATGAAGGGGCCTAGAGTGAAGTGACATGTTGTAGAGTATAGTGGAGTGCCAGAGAATGGAGTGGTGTGGCATAGAGTGGAAGGGCGTGGAAGGGAGTGGCGTAGTGTGGAATATACATGGTGCGGTAGCGCACTGCCATTACAAACACATTTTCAATTGAAATAAACATTACATTTGCACCAAAAAACGGTTTCACTTCACACAATCGATAATGTGTGCAAATGTCATCACCTGGCGTATTGATGTCTTTTGATCGTATATAAATATTTGTTTCCACCATACTTCAGATTTACAAAAACAATTTGCTTCATTTGAACTAATACTGTCTATTCTGAAACATCAGCACAGCTCATTGTTTGTGTGGCAAATAAATAACACATCCAACACCCTTTCCTCTTAAATGAATACTCACCAGAATGGTCACACGCATTCTCTCACTTTGAAGTAAGAGAAAAAAAAGTAAACACCAAACTCCCTCTGAAGATGGGAGCTTGCCATTTGACCTCTGTCTTTGACTGCATAGCAAATGTGACAAGTTAAGAACAAAATATAAAGGCCTGTTTACAGAAAGTGAGTTTGTGGAAGAATACAGTAAACAAGTTTTGGGCAACGGGAGTGGTGAACTCAAACATTTCAGCCTAAAGCACATAAAGACAGCAAATAGAAAGCAAAAAAATGTGACTTACAATCCACAAAGCCAATGGTAAGCAACAGATGAAATGCCTTCCTAGGTCAGCTTTCTCAATGACCCCAATATGTCTTTAGCGTCTGGTAGACTTCTACCTAAAAATTGGTCTTCTTGCTGAGACTGCAACCAACTGTCGATATTGCTCTACTAAAAGTAAAACAGTGGTACTTAGAAGTTTTGATGCTGCTGACTTAAAAGAATAACAACCTTCATGAGGTGCTGATTCCATCCTGCTAAGAAAATATGATCTCTCCTGAGACATTTGACACCAGCAGTGTAAATTTGCTAGCAGACATGCTAAGAAGTTCTGATACTGTCTTGTTGCATCCATTTTTAAATTGTCAGCCAATCAATCAATCAAACAATCAGGATTTATTAATCAAGGCTAAACACATGATAGGGTATCCAGGCGCTTGCAGGTCCCGGAGGCTTATTAACAGCCAGGTCTTGAGGGCCATTCGGAACTCTGGAAGTGAGATGATAGTCCGGAGTTGCGTGTGGAGGATGTTTCAGGTTGTTGCTGCAATGTGGGAGAAGAAGCGCCCTCCACTTCTGCTTCAGTAGAAGTGGGGAGTATGGGCAAGTGAAAGGGAGGCTGAGCATAGTCTTCTCGATGGTTGGTGGAAGTTCAGGGGGTGGTTAATATAGGCGAGTACTTGGCCTTGGTTGTGAAGGGCCTTATGTATGTGGGTCAGCTGATTGAAGTGGCATTTCTTCTGTACGCAGAGCCAGTGGAGTTGCCTGAGGTGCGGTGTGATGTGGGTGCATCGGGGAAGGCCGAGGATGAGTCTGGCTGTGGCGTTCTGTATGGTCTGAAGTCTCAGTAGGAGATGTGCGGCGATTCCTACGTAGAGGGTGTGGCGTACTCCAGTTGGCTGGTGATGAAGGCCTGTGTCACAGTGCACTCGTGTGTAAGGATGGCCACTTGAAGATCTTATGTGGCATGTATAGAGTGAGGTAGCAGGTGGAGGAGATGGCTTTGATCTGTAATTTCATGGTGAGCTTGTTGTCAATGATGAATACGAGGTTTCTGGCATGGTCTGAGGGAGTGTGTGCGGCTCCTAGGTCTGATGGCCACCGGAGTCATTCCATGTGTTGCTGCTGTTGCCACAGATCAGTAATGTCCCGCTCAAGCTACAAACGTTCTGGTGAGCAAAACACATGTATTGCTCCACTAAAAGATTGATAGTTTTACCTGGATGTTCCTAAACTCACCAAATAAAACTTGAGATTCAGGTGGGAAGAGCTGTGGCTGTCCCAAAGAAGGTAGGGCAGTGCTGCTGGAAAGTACCTCCTTTAAATATACAGCAGTCACGCTGAAAAGTGCAGTTCTACTTATAGTACAATAGCCCTGCTTTAAAGTGCATTCACTGTCCCAATTAAAATATGACTTTATTGCTTAGAGTGCAACTACTACCCCATTAAAATCACAGCAGCTCTGCTGAAAAGTGCTAGTTCTGCCTGATTCAAAATATGGCAGCTCTGCTGGGTGTGTCTATACCGTTTCATCACAAGGACACAACTCCGACTTAGAAATTCTGCTGTTGTGTGGTTCTGGATATATCTGCAATGCTGAGATATCAATTCTCTGTCATTCTCTGCTGAGTAAGTAATGGCCGTGTTAAAAGCCCTGACTAGAGAAGGCTACATCTTGCATTTCCTGCTAGTCTGCACTATTCATCGTGAGGAGGGGGAAATGTGAAATGGAGTTCAGAGAGACCTGCCATTGCTGTTGGTGCCACTAACAAGTAAAACTACTGTCTTTATATAAACAATATTACAAATGTGATGCTCCACACACCTTCATACTCATATCATCAAGGCATCACAGTACATTCTTGTTAAAGACGGCCCTCCACACTAAAACAATCAATACTTGCATTGGTTCTGAGGGAGTCAGTGGAGTTTAAATAAAAATAATCGGAAATAGTGCCCACTGAATAAAGCATGATGATCAAAGTTATATTTTAAGTGCATTGTACAGCATAGTCTCCTAATCTCAATCTTCAGCTGTCTCCCTTAGGTATAAAGATTTTTTGATAATTACAAGGAGTTGGGGCTTGAGAGCACGAGGCTTAGGAAGGATGGCACGTCGGTTCAGAGGGATGGTCATTTCTGTTCTGCCCAAGGCGCCGCTGGACCAAAGGCCCTCGTTCCTGATCTGCTCCGTCTCACTGCTCTCCCAGCTGGTTCTAGATTACTTCACTGTGCTCTTGCATTCCTCGCCATTTTAAGGAGATTCTGGTGTTGCTAAAAATCTGTTTAGCACAGTGTGCCGCCCTACTTGTATTTTGCTGTTCCTGTCATTGCGTCAAGATATATGACACAAGTCACATCATACCAACAAGCATTGGCGTCCGCAGAAATGTTTCCAGGGGGGGGCAACATTTTTACTTCATCACTCGCCTTCCAGGGGGGGGCAACATTTTAACTTCCTCACTCTCCTTCAAGGCACGTTTAATGCAGACGGTACATTGTCATTCTTTATGTGATGATCAGCAGCAGAGAGAATGACAATGGGCCTGTCCACAGTCTGCTCGAGGTCGGGGAGGGGCTGCTGCAGCCTCTAGAGTTCAAAGAGAAGTGCGAGAGGCCCCAAGTGAGAGAACATTTAAACTCCTGGGGCTTCTCGCAGGAACAGGAACAGCCTGCTGTAATCTTGAACATTACGGACCAAAAGGAATGGGACCGGCGATCCAGGGGGTGGGAAAGCGCACCCCCTTGCCCTCTACTCAGACGCCCATGCCTACAAGTCAGGACTATTGACTTTGTCAGTGGTAGCTAGTTGCATAAGATAAATAAGCAGCAACTATGGCTTTGTATATAATATTTAAAAAAACTTTCACTTAAAGCCCTGGTAACACCATGACAATGTTCCTGCTCCGGGTTTCAAAAAGAGAAGGGAAATCCAGAGAGAAAATGACTCTTTAAAGGATTTCCCTTCCTCTACAACGCTCACTACACACACATCGGCATGCCTTCTGTCACTGCAGTCTGGAAAAAAACGCCAGGGCACAAAACAGAGCCCGATAGAGAACCGTTTCGAGGCCTCCTTAAAAAAACTGCCGGTGCTCAGCACCGGTGAGACCCGGCCTACTTAAAGCGCTGGCATAGAGTATCTGCACTGTACTCCGACATCACAGCCCTTCTGTACAGTATTTGCACCACATGTATGCGCTGCCAGCCCTGGTAGTGGATTATCTGCAATGCACTTCTGCACTTGCAGCCCTATTACAGAGTATCTGCACTTAACCCTTACACCACATCCCAATTCGAGAGTATCTGCAATGTGCTCCTGCACCCCTCACCGTCTTGTAGCGAACCTGGCGTGGACTTCAGCACTGCTTGCTCTGGGTGTTGGGTATCTGCCCTGTACTTCTTCACTCCCAGCCCTGCTATTGAGTGTGTGCACTGTACCCTAACCACAGAGCCCCATTGTAGAGTATGTGCATTGTCATCCTACACGTCCACCCCTGGAATGGACTATCTGCACTGTACCCCTACACCTCAGTCCTGTTATAGAGTATCTGGAGTACCTGCACTCACTGCTTAATTTTGGCCAGTGCTCACGTGGGGCCTATGGCACTCATTTTTGGGGACTACCAAGGTTCATTTTCCATCATCATACTCTGAGCAAAAGAGAGAAAAATACAAAAGGGTGTGAAAATTTCAAGGAAGGAGCGTCGTATTCGCAAAAAAGTCTTAGGTTCAAATGCTGTGTTCCAAAGTTTTCTTGTAGCAAAATTCATCCAATATCAGCAACAGAAGTATTATTCCAACAACGTTATTTTGAGGTGAGACCTGGGACATTTTTCTACTATTATTTGTAGTTCTTATACTTGAACATGCCGCCAGGGGCGCTCTGAATACTTGATGAATCAGATATATTATTTGATAGAGTCAATATTATCAGACTCTGCTGCAGTAACCAGTTGAAGGAAGACATAGATAGTGGTATTTCTGATATCAAATAGATGCAGCATGCTTGAGGTTTATACTCTGTTTTTTTACTTGTTTCATGCCTTATAATTACTACCAGAGCGGGGAGGACTCAATATACTGGATCTTAGTACTTAGTAGAGGCCACCGCATCATTGATTTAATACCAATCCAATCCAAAAATTCTTTATTTCGGCCACATAGGCCATAAAAGAAGCAATAAAAATACATACAGATAAAAGACAATATATACAATAAGAGCCAACTGGACCTGCAGTGTTTAGAAAAACATGGTAAAATGGATTAACCAGACATTTTCTTCCTTATTATCCATGCTGCCATTAAGAATTTGGAAACCGCAAACACAATGTGGCCCAGGGTATTAGTTTTCAGCACCCTGTAGGCTTGTAAATAGTTACTGAAGCCCAGATTCCGACATAGAGGGGCTAGCCAGCGCCTCCTCGGGCTCCAATAAACATGGCAACAGAACATTATGTGCAAATCATCTTCATCCTTAACTTTACAGCATGGGCAAAGCTTGTCGCCCCCTAGCGACCACTTATAGGTGAAAACTTTAGTAGGGAGCGTACCAAACCTCCATTGCAGGAACAATTTCCTCGCCAGAAGAGGGTAAATAAAATCCATAAAAGGTTCAAAAGCATAAGAATTTTTGGATACTATAAAACGTCCCGTCAGGGTGCCACTGTCATATGCACTGTCCATATCAGCAAGGGTTTTGTTCTTATAGAGCTGTGCCAGGGTTTTGCGCGAAATCCTTCTACAACCCTGAGCTGGGTCATCCCATAGGTCTGGCAAATTCAGGCTGGAACATTCCGACTTGATGAGTGCCAGCCAAGGGATCTTACCATTAACATCCAGCCTCAAGACGTGTATGAGGTCCTGCCTATAGTGATGCAGCTCCTCAGTGGTCCATAACCGATGCCAGTACTTCACCGGTTTCGACCGCAAGTCCTCTGCGATTGACAGGAGGCCCAGGTCAAGTCTTAGGGGGAGGAGTGGTGTGCCTTGCGGGAGAGCAAGAAGACGTCTGAGGAAACAATTTTCCACCCCTGCCATGACCTTCCCAGCCTTATGGCCCCACAGCTCACTGCCATACGAGGCAGCCGCCTTCGCCTGAGTCCTGTACATTTCCAGGGCCGGACTGACAGGCTTGAAGGTGGACTTGTTGGATACCCTCAGGAGTGCGCCCGATAGCTGGGAGAGTTTCAGCCTAGATCTTGCCACCTGGGAGTCCCATGTCAGGTTTTCTTGGAGTGAGACCCCCAAGTATGTAAAGGTAGAAACCCTTTCCAGACTGGTTTCCCCCAGTTTTGGATTGGGTCTGGTCTTGGTCGGAGGGTTGAAGATCATGAACTTAGTTTTTTCCGTGTTCACCTCCAACCCATGTTGTCGACAAAAGTGACCAAAACCATCCACGATCCTCTGGATCCCCATGGGGGATTTGGAAAGAAGGAGGGTATCATCGGCAAACATAATTGCCGGAACCCTCCTTCCTGCCAAAACCGGGGCGTCATTATCCCCAACAGCGTCAAGGTGTTGAATGACGCTGTTGATGTACAGACAGAACAGTGTCGGAGCCAGGACACAGCCCTGTCTGACACCTCGGCGGACCGGGAATTTACCCGAGGGCTTGCCATCCCTCCCACACCTCACTACCGCAAAGTTGTTCTCATGCAGCCTAATGATGATTCTAAGGAGGTGGGGGGGAACTCCTAGCTTCTGCAGAACCTCCCATAACTTCCCCCTCGGGACGAGGTCGAAGGCTGACCTCAGGTCCACGAAGACCATGTACAGTCGACCTCCCTCTAGCGTAACCGTCTTCCAGTACAGAAGAAGGAGGCGAAAGATTTGGTCCATGGTTGACGTGTTCTCCCTGAAGCCAGCCTGTAGAGGGCTCAAGATGTCATTGACCTCGACCCAATCTAGGAGATGGTCCAAGATGAGGCGCGCGAAGATCTTTTGGGGCACATCTATGAGGCTTATAGGCCTGTAATTGGAAGGGAGCAGAGTAGAGCCCTTCTTGTGGATGGGCACAATCTCTGCCCCCAACCACGACCCAGGGATCGCCATACCTCCGAGAATGGCATTAAATAGAACGAGAAGGTATGGGCCCCAGATATCCGGGTGGTGCCTAAATAGATCCCCGGGTAACCTATCCAGGCCTGGCGCCTTCCCCACTGCTAGACGTTCTAGGGCAAGCTCCACTTCCCCCAGGGATAATTCCATTCCGAACTCCTCAGTACCCAAGGGCAGTTGCAGCTCTGCGGCCGGGCAGGGACTGGTATCTTGGTAAAGAGCCCCAAAATGGGCCTCCCAGACCGCAGGGGCTATGTTAGACTCAGTCACTTTACTGAGTTCCCCTGACCCATTATTTACAAGGGCCCAAAATTGCCGGGAGTCCCTGGATTTGAGGGCATCGTAGAGGTCCTGCCAATACTTCCAGTCCCACTCGGTCCTTGCAGCCGCCAGCACTGATTTATGGTGGTTCCTTAGGTCACGCACTTTGGCCTTGTCTGACCCCTCTTTTATGGCTGCAATGAGCTCAGATTTTGCTGCCCTGCAGTCTGGGGTGTACCAGGTGGGGAGAGGGGTCCTTTTCTTTCGAATTGGGACCTCCGGATGGAATGCCTCGGCCAAGTCCCTCACTAAAACCTGGTGAATGTTTCCCAGTTTCTCACAGTAATCAGGGGTTCTTGGTTCGTTCAGGAGGGCATCCACCTCCATAAAGCTTGGGAGCGCCAGCTCATATAATTTCTTGATGGACTCTTCCGACCTTACAAGCTTTCCCCACTTAACTCGGCGCCTGTTTGTGGTCAGGAGCAAATCCCCCATATCAACCCCTTGGCCAGCTGGGGATGAGTCCGTCAAGGGCAAAGGGCACACAATATTTAGGCAAAGGGCGTTGTGGTCGCTGTCTGTCCTCTTAATAACCCTAAAGTCCAGCACTTTGGGCCAAAGTGAAATGTCCACCATGATATAGTCTAGCCTCGACTCATGGCCCCTCCTATTGAAAGTACACACCGAGGGGGTATCGGAAGGGGTACGACCATTACACGCCCTCAGCGCGCTATTCAGGGTAAGGGACATAAGTTGTAAGGCTAGAGGGGACCAGGCTTTAGGGTGAGGAGAAGAAGAGGGTGGAACCCCCCAATGGTCGTCCTCGGCCGTAAGGGCACCATCGAGTAAACCTTCCAAAGGTTCAAAGTGGCAATTGAAGTCTCCTCCAAGTACCACCTTGTAGTCACCCGGAAGTTGGCCCAAGAAGGAAGCCAGATCATTTAAGGTAGGTGATTCACTTGGCGAGGCAACCGGGCGCGAGTAGACGTTGACAATGGCCCACGGAGTTTTGCCAGGCCAAGTGAGCCGCACACACTGGATGTCCTGCGAACACGTGCAAACCTGCTCCGCTTGACACCCAGTGTGGCTCGCAATCCAGATTGCCAAGCCACCAGATGGCCTCCCCCTCCCAGCCCATTTGGCAGGGATTTCAAATACTTCAAACCCTCTCTTGGTCTGAGCGGCCCTCGCCCAAGTCTCCTGAAGGAGAAGAATATCACATCCACCTACCAGGGAGTCCCATTCAGGAGAGCCTTCCTTGTTCGCAATTCCTGCCACATTCCAGGAGAGAATTCTCAATCCTGGGTCAAGTGGCAGGCTGCCCTGAGCTCCAGCAGGAGGTTGCGGGGTAGCCATGGGTAAACCGACGTCTAGGGCACCGGTTCCGCCGACAGCGGTGGCAGCAGGACCAGCCCGCTCCACTGCCCCTGTTTGCGGAATATGGGCTGGCCCGGTGTTAAGTGGGGGACTCAGTTGGCACAGATTATCAATCGTGTCAGCCCCTCGCTCATTAGCGGCCTGGAGCCCGGTTGGTTCCAACGTAGGGATCACACCCAAACCCACATGGCTTTGCACGTCATCCACCCTATTCTCAGGACCAGACAAGATTGGCCTGGTTTGTGGTCAATCGACCTGGTCCAGACAGGAAAACCTGTTGTGATGTATGAAGTTTGCCTGAGCAGTTGGTAAGGGGGGCCTTGGTCTGAAACAGGAGCCATCTACAGCAAAGCCCACCCTGGTCCATCCCTTCTCACTCCCTCCCACCGTGTTGCTACCACTAGGATAGAAATAAGAAAGGGGTACAAGTTCTATTGTGGACTTATCAGGCCTTACAAGCCAGTTGCAGATGTAATTTGCAACGTGTGGGCTCCTAAAACTTAAGACGATGCAATCCCCTGACCTGTTCTTTTTGGTAGAGCCAATCCATAGGATCCTCCTTACCATCAGAACCTCACCCTTCAAGTTTGGAGGCAACGGTCTATTAATACTGAGCCAGCTTATGACCTTATTGCGTAGGGAGTCTTGAGACTCCCTAACACCACCAGCTAGCTCAGGAACTCCCACCATGATTGCCGTGTATGGAACAGCTTCTGGGGGCAGATTGACCTCCCTGCGTCTATCTAGGGGAGGGACACAACCATCACTTGGGGCATTTGTAGGACCCACTGTCGCCCTTGACTGCGGCGCAAGCCGCGGCGCAGGGGGTAACTTAGATCTCCTGGGGGCCGGAACAGGGGGCCCAGGCACTGGAGGTAACAAAGTGCGCGTCTGAGAAATAGACGCACCATTTGCACTAGGCAATGCCCTACTGGAAGCCTGGGGCAATGTGGAAGGAGGTAAGCTATTCCCAGGTGGTTCCCCGGTGGCTACGGGGACGTTTATAGCTACACCAGGGCTTCTCCTAATAAGGATATTTTCCCGGGACTGGAGTAGATTCTCTATAGCCTCTAATCTAACTGAGATGGGGGTTAACAAATTCTTGATAATAGCTGTGAGGGAATTAATTACTACATCTGAACTATTAGAAGATAGCCCACCAAAGATAAATGGGCCCGCCGCCGCTGGTGATAACACAGGAGCTGGCGAGGCCACAAGATCCGACCCAGACCCAGATAGAATGAGCTCAGGGGAGACCGAAATATCTGTACTATCTTCAAGGGTTGATTCAGATGCAACAATTTTTGCCCTTTTTGCCCTCTTTATTTCAGCAGGCCTTTTCCTTTTTAAGGGCTGTGCCACCCCACTATCTACAGGGACTGTTGACAAGGCCGCTTGACCCGCTTCCAACGTGTTTAGACCCATATTATCCAGGACAGCAGAGTGGTCGGAAATCCCCGTTGGCCGTGGGGAATCCCGATCCCTCTGCGTAACCGGAGTTCTTAACTGGCGAAGTACTGACTCAATAGTCTGGTCGATGCTGTCCAGTAGAGACATATGGGTAGCGTCCGTGGTGATGGGTGTACTAGCATCATTTGAGGCAGATTCCCCAAGGTCCAAGAACACACTTTCAGGACCCATCTCAAGGTGAGAGTCCGTAGATGAGTGACACTTGCTGATTTGGGAGCTCGCCTTGGGAAAAAAAATTTCCAAGGTGCTTGTGCCATGTTGTACCGACTTACTCCTTAAAGCTCTGGATGCCATAGTGAGGTAAATGATGGAACAATTTGGCGGGGGCGTTAGAGGGGGGGCCCGGTCCGGTCTCTCCCGGCCTCTAACGGCCTAGAACGGCCCGCTCTTTGCCCGGTCTTCGCCCCGGTGACCGCCCCGCGCGCGTCCCGCTGCGCGCGTGAAGAGATTCTCTTAAGTGTAACAAGGGGGCGTGTCACTGGGAGGGGGCGCGAGGCGCGGCGGGAAGAGGAACCAGCTGGCGCTGCCAGATGGACTGCTGGTCCTCGCAGTCCCGCTCGCCTCCGCCTCTCACCTCCACTGCGGCCGGACTTGCAGCAAATGAATCCCCAGCAGGGCGTTGGCTCCCAACCACTCCTGTGGCGAGCAGAAACCGAGAACAACACAAACTCCTCACTCGAGCGGCGCCCGCGAAGCGGGGGCCGCGAGGAGTTAAGTTCACTCAGGTGGGGGGCGTGGCACTGGGAGGGGGCGCGAGGCGCGGCGGGAAGAGGAACCAGCTGGCGCTGCCAGATGGACTGCTGGTCCTCGCAGTCCCGCTCGCCTCCGCCTCTCACCTCCACTGCGGCCGGACTTGCAGCAAATGAATCCCCAGCAGGGCGTTGGCTCCCAACCACTCCTGTGGCGAGCAGAAACCGAGAACAACACAAACTCCTCACTCGAGCGGCCCCCGCGAAGCGGGGGCCGCGAGGAGTTAAGTTCACTCAGGCGGGGGGGCGTGGCACTGGGAGGGGGCGCGAGGCGCGGCGGGAAGAGGAACCAGCTGGCGCTGCCAGATGGACTGCTGGTCCTCGCAGTCCCGCTCGCCTCCGCCTCTCACCTCCACTGCGGCCGGACTTGCAGCAAATGAATCCCCAGCAGGGCGTTGGCTCCCAACCACTCCTGTGGCGAGCAGAAACCGAGAACAACACAAACTCCTCACTCGAGCGGCACCCGCGAAGCGGGGGCCGCGAGGAGTTAAGTTCACTCAGGCGGGGGGGCGTGGCACTGGGAGGGGGCGCGAGGCGCGGCGGGAAGAGGAACCAGCTGGCGCTGCCAGATGGACTGCTGGTCCTCGCAGTCCCGCTCGCCTCCGCCTCTCACCTCCACTGCGGCCGGACTTGCAGCAAATGAATCCCCAGCAGGGCGTTGGCTCCCAACCACTCCTGTGGCGAGCAGAAACCGAGAACAACACAAACTCCTCACTCGAGCGGCACCCGCGAAGCGGGGGCCGCGAGGAGTTAAGTTCACTCAGGCGGGGGGGCGTGGCACTGGGAGGGGGCGCGAGGCGCGGCGGGAAGAGGAACCAGCTGGCGCTGCCAGATGGACTGCTGGTCCTCGCAGTCCCGCTCGCCTCCGCCTCTCACCTCCACTGCGGCCGGACTTGCAGCAAATGAATCCCCAGCAGGGCGTTGGCTCCCAACCACTCCTGTGGCGAGCAGAAACCGAGAACAACACAAACTCCTCACTCGAGCGGCACCCAATACAGTTATTACGAGGTAGGCTACTGGAATGTTTCATTTTCTCCTTTTTTGCTGACTGTAAGCTCTTTTTTGATCTAATGTATTACTTCACCTTTTTGTCAAAGACAATTTTATTGATTGTAATTTTTACCACAATAATCATTGTTCTTACTAGAATGGTATAAAGGCAGGTGAAATGAGATTGTGATGTTATTGGTTACAGTTTTATTTTTATACTTGATGTTCATTTGTTTATATAAATGGAGCAATACCTAATATTGATATTTTTTCTCAAAATATTAATTCACAGCCCTGATGATGTCCATTCCGGACGAAACGCGTTGGCTGTTATGAGTTATCTACTCTGCACTGATTTGGATAAAGTTGGACTTTTTGTGTTGTTGGAATAATACTTCTGTTGCTGATATTGGATGAATTTTGCTACAAGAAAACTTTGGTACACAGCATTTGAACCTAAGACTTTTTTACGAATATGACGCTCCTTCCTTAAAATTTTCATATGTTTGGGTCATTTGGGGCCTAAACAGTAGACCCCAGGAAGAAGAGCGTACGAACTTTCTACTGTCTATTGTTACTCGATATATTGATTGTCTCCCTGTGCTTATCAAGTCACTCTTACCGTTATATACGTAATTTTAAAAATACAAAAGGGGTAAAGAAGTAGGAAGAGAAGTATGGGAGAAACGATCACAAAGGGAGAAAGTGGGGATGAAAAAGAACCTGCAAGAGTGAAATAAAATGGCAGGGAGGGTCTGGTGATGGGAAAAAAGAGGCATGTGGTGGAATCAGGACTACGCAGCCTTAGTATTCAGCAGTACTGACATTTGTCAGCTCCAGAATTGGGATACTGAGAAAAACTTTGGGCACTGGCACTTATCATTTTGCAAATTAAGCACTGTCTGAACTGTACTCCAGCACTCTTATGTATTTTCTATGGAGTATCTGAAGTGGACTCCTGCACTGCCTGCCCTGGTAATGGAGTATCTGCAGGGCTTCTGCACTCCTAGCCCAGTTAAGGAGTATCTGCACTGTACATCTATAGCAAAGCACAGTTTTAGAGTACCTGCACTGTACTTCCGCACTTCTGGTCACGTTCAGAGTATCAAAAGATCGAAAGGTACCCCCTGTTGATTACTTTATGAAGTCTGGGAGAAAGAAGAAAAGACAGAAATATAAGGATGAAAAATCTCCCAATCGACCTACATCTATTCAACAATGGCTAATCTTAGCTCAGTGGGCTTTTCTCTTTTGCTACATTAATCAGTGGATTTAACAACAATACCTATTATTTGTATCTTTATTTTTTTTTTAGTACAGTATAAAACACCTTTTTGGGGGAAATGTTATCATTAAAACATATAGATATAACTTCAATGTACATCTGCTCAACTGAAGTCTGAACCCTGTATGCTCAGTCCTTATCTGAAGTCTGAACCCTGTATCCTCACTGCTCATCTGAAGTCTGAACCCTGTATGCTTACTGCTCATCTGAATTCTGAACCCTGTATCCTCTCTGCTCATCTGAAGTCTGAACCCTGTATCCTCTCTGCTCATTTGAAGTCTGAACCCTGTATGCTCAGTCCTTATCTGAAGTCTGAACCCTGTATCCTCACTGCTCATATGAAGTCTGAACCCTGTATCCTCTCTGCTCATCTGAAGTCTGAACCCTGTATCCTCTCTGCTCATCTGAAGTCTGAACCCTGTATGCTCAGTCCTTATCTGCAGTCTGAACCCTGTATCCTCACTGCTCATCTGAAGTCTGAACCCTGTATCCTCTCTGCTCATCTGAAGTCTGAACCCTGTATCCTCTCTGCTCATCTGAAGTCTGAACCCTGTATGCTCAGTCCTTATCTGCAGTCTGAACCCTGTATCCTCACTGCTCATCTGAAGTCTGAACCCTGTATTCTCTCTGCTCATCTGAATTCTGAATGAATGAATGAATGTGTATTTATACAGCGCGATTGCTGCCCTGAGGCGTCCAGGCGCTAATGCAGTTGTGATTTACTTAAAAGAAAAGAGAGTGAGTGAAAAATTAAAATGGAGCATTAAAAAGGAAAGTTTTTGAACCCTGTATCCTCACTGCACACCTGTAGTCCCAGCCCTGTGATGGAGTACCCTCACTTCACACCCGTAGCCCCAGCCCTGTATCCTCACTGCACACCTGAAGTCCTGGCCCTGTGATAGAGCATCCTCACTGCACACCTGAAGTCCTGGCCCTGTGATAGAGCATCCTCACTGCACACTTGAAGTCCTGGCCATGTGATAGAGCATCTTCACTGCACACCTGAAGTCCTGGCCCTGTGATACAGCATCCTCACTGCACACCTGAAGTCCCAGCCCTGTATCCTCACTGCACACCTGAAGTCCCAGCCCTGCGACGAAGTATCCACACTGCACACCTGAAGTCCTGGCCCTGTGACAGAGCATCCTCACTGCACACCTGAAGTCCCAGCCCTGTGACGGAGTATCCTCACTGCACACCTTAAGTCCTGGCCCTGTGATAGAGCATCCTCACTGCACACTTGAAGTCCTGGCCCTGTGATAGAGCATCCTCACTGCACACCTGAAGTCCCAGCCCTGTATCCTCACTGCACACCTGAAGTCCCAGCCCTGTATCCTCACTGCACACCTGAAGTCCCAGCCCTGCGACTGAGCATCCTCACTGCACACCTGAAGTCCTGGCCCTGTGATAGAGCATCCTCACTGCACACCTGAAGTCCTGGCCCTGTGATAGAGCATCCTCACTGTACACCTGAAGTCCCAGCCCTGTATCCTCACTGCACACCTGCAGTCCCAGCCCTGTATCCTCACTGCACACCTGAAGTCCTGGCCCTGTGATAGAGCAACTTCACTGCACACCTGAAGTCCCAGCCATGTATCCTCACTGCACACCTGAAGTCCTGGCCCTGTGATAGAGCATCTTCACTGCACACCTGAAGTCCTGGCCCTGTTATAGAGCATCTTCACTGCACACCTGAAGTCCCAGCCCTGTATCCTCACTGCACACCTGAAGTCCCAGCCTGCGACAGAGCATCCTCACTGCACACCTAAGGTCCTGGCCCTGTGATAGAGCATCCTCACCGCACACCTGAAGTCCCAGCCCTGTATCCTCACTGCACACCTGAAGTCCCGGCCCTGTATCTTCACTGCACACCTGCAGTCCCAGCCATGTATCCTCACTGCACACCTGATGTCCTGGCCCTGTGATAGAGCATCTTCACTGCACACCTGAAGTCCTAGCCATGTATCCTCACTGCACACCTGAAGTCCTGCCCCTGTGATAGAGCATCTTCACTGCACACCTGAAGTCCTGGCCCTGTGATAGAGCGTCTTCACTGCACACCTGAAGTCCTGGCCCTGTGATAGAGCATCTTCACTGCACACCTGAAGTCCTGGCCCTGTGATATAGCATCTTCACTGCACACCTGAAGTCCTAGCCATGTATCCTCACTGCACACCTGAAGTCCTGGCCCTGTGATAGAGCATCTTCACTGCACACCTGAAGTCCTGGCCCTGTGATAGAGCATCTTCACTGCACACCTGAAGTCCTGGCCCTGTGATAGAGCATCCTCACTGCACACCTGAAGTCCTGGCCCTGTGATAGAGCATCTTCACTGCACACTTGAAGTCCTGGCCATGTGATAGAGCATCTTCACTGCACACCTGAAGTCCTGGCCCTGTGATACAGCATCCTCACTGCACACCTGAAGTCCCAGCCCTGCGACGAAGTATCCACACTGCACACCTGAAGTCCCAGCCCTGCGACGGAGTATCCTCATTGCACAACTGAAGTCCTGGCCCTCTGAAAGAGCATCCTCACTGCACACCTGAAGTCCCAGCCCTGCGACGGAGGATCCTCACTGCACACCTGAAGTCCTGGCCCTGTGATAGAGCATCCTCACTGCACACCTGAAGTCCCAGCCCTGCGACGGAGTATCCTCACTGCACACCTGAAGTCCTGGCCCTGTGATAGAGCATCCTCACTGCACACCTGAAGTCCCAGCCCTGCAACGGAGTATCCTCACTGCACACCTGAAGTCCTGGCCCTGTGATAGATCATCCTCACTGCACACCTGAAGTTCCAGCCCTGTATCCTCACTGCACAACTGAAGTCCTGGCCCTCTGATAGAGCATCCTCACTGCACACCTGAAGTTCCAGCCCTGTATCCTCACTGCACACCTGAAGTCCTGGCCCTGTGATAGAGCATCCTCACGGCACACCTGAATTCCCAGCCCTGTATCCTCACTGCACGCCTGACGTCCCAGCCCTGTATCCTCACTGCACACCTGAAGTCCTGGCCCTGTGATAGAGCATCCTCACTGAACACCTGAAGTCCCAGCCCTGTATCCTCACTGCACACCTGTAGTCCTAGTCCTGTACACTGCACACCTGTAGTCCTAGTCATGTATCCTCCCTGCACACCTGTACTCCTAGTCCTGTATCCTCACTGCACACCTGAAGTTCTGGCCCTGTGATAGAGCAATCTCACTGCACACCTGCAGTCCCAGCCTGTGACGGCCTGCCCTCACTGTACACCTGTAGTCCTAGTCCTGTATCCTCACCGCACACCTGAATTCCAAGCCCTGTGATTGAGTAGCCTTACAGCTAATCTGAAGTCCCAGGCCTGTGATGGAGCATCCTCGCTGCACACCTGTAGTCCCAATCCTGTATCCTCACTGCGCAGCACACCTGAAGTCCCGGCCCTGTGATGGAGCATCATTACTGTTCACCAGAAGTCCCAGTCCTGTTAGGGAGCATTCTCACTGCATTCTAAACTGGTACATTGCATCCACAGTACTCATTTGATTTTAGAGTTGCTCTGTGAGACAGACCGTTTGACAACCTTGCTGCCTATGACGGAGAGCGCCCTTTGATCTTTGAGACAAGGTACATCTACTCTAAAGTAACGGAGAGACGGTGGCTGTCCCTTTAAAGAAACAGCGTCCTCGGTATCCACCTCCACCCGCCCCAGCCCCGCCTCCTGTCGTGATGAGAATCAAGCTCCCTCTTCCCAACAGGAGCCGTGCAAGGGAATTCTGCACCTGCCTGTTTGAACCAGCCTGCTGCTGATCAATGCCGCTCACGCGCCTTAACCCTGCACGTGCCGAAAGGGGGAGACCCCCAGGGACCCCGCATCTGAACACGGAGCGCGTCCGGCCGTGCCTCAGATGCATTTGTTTTATGTGCAAAAAACAGGGAGAGCAGGTACAGCGATGACCAGCTGGGAGTAATGATACGCCTACAGAGGCGTCATCTTTATTGGGAGGCTTCATGCTGCAGATCAGAATTGAGATGCACCGCCAGATGTGGGTGTCCTTGAGCAGAGCGCGTGCCACCAATCGTGACAGAGGTGACTCGGCAGATCTGAGTGGGAGTTCCCACTTCTGTAAGAGAATGTGTGTTACCGGTCAGAGGCACGACCCCGTCCTAGAATAAAATGGGTGCTGCTGACCAAGGTTGAGGTGTTCTGGCACACATGTGTGTGGTGTCTGCAGGCTGTAACATAATGGGTGACTGCAACAAATGATGGACGGAATGCTGAATCATTCAGACATTCTCCCCAGTCAAGAGATCTGGGTTTAATCAATCGTTCTTTTGCCTTCTACATCACCCCAGTTTGGACCCAGCCATATGCAGGTCCTAGGATTCTTGTTTCCAGTCCAGGGAGGACCTGGCCTGGCAGTTTGGGCTACACTGTTCCCATTGGGTGCAGGGTCAAGACTGATTTTCATATGGCTGGCTCTGGCATGGAATGGCATGGTGAGCAAAAAAACGAATGTATGACATTGTTCTGCATTTTGTTAATCAATTGTTCTTTTTGCATTTGTCACCCCGAGTGGGACGGGTATGCTCAGATGTGGGACCCAGCCATATGCAAATCAGTCTTGACCCTGTGCCTCATGGGAACAGTCCACACCAAACGGCCAAGCCAGGTCCTCCCTGGACCAGAAACAAGCATCTTGGAGCCTGTTTCAGGGCATGTCACCCTTCATCAGCCAGGCTAGTTTGAATCCAGTGGCACAGTGAGCAAGGGACCCATGTCTGGGCATACCCTTCCCACTTAGGGCAAAAAGTGTAACTGCAACAAATGATGGACGGAATGCTGAATGATTCAGACATTCTCGCCCAGTCAGGAGATCTGGGTTAAAAACATCGTTCTTTTGCCCACCTCCGCCACCCCAGTTTGGAGCCAGCCATCTGCAGGTCCTAGGATTCTTGTTTCCAGTCCAGGTAGGACCTGGCCTGGCAGTTCGGGCTGGCCTGTTCCCATTGGGTCCAGGGTCAAGACTGATTTGCATATGGCTGGGTCCAAACTGGAATGGCATGGTGAGCAACAAAACGAATGTATGACATTGTTCTGCATTCTGTCCATCAATTGTTCTTTTTGCGTTTGTCACCCGAGTGGGATGGGTATGCTCAGACGTGGGTCCCATGCTCTCCATGCCATTGGAGTCAAGCTATCCTGGCTGATGAGGACTGAAAGCCCGAACCAGTCCTAGGGTGCTTGTTTCCAGTCCAGGGAGGACCTGGCCTGGCAGTTTGGGCTAGACTGTTCTCATTGGGTGTAGGATCAAGACTGATTTGCATATGGCTGGGTCCAAACTGGAATGGCATGGTGAGCAAAAAAATTATGGATTTAGGACCAGATCAATGTACTGGGGTGAATGTATGACATTGTTCTGCATTCTGTCCATCAACTGTTGTTTTTGCATTTGTCACCTGAGTGGGACGGATATGCCCAGACGTGGGTCCCGTGCTCTCCATGCCACTGGAATCAAGCTATCCTGGCTGATGAGGGCTGAAAGCCCGAAACTGGTCCTAGGATGCTTGTTTCCAGTCCAGGGAGGATCTGGCTTGGCAGTTCGGGCTGGGCTGTTCCCATGGGGTGCAGGGTCAAGGCTGATTTGCATATGGCTGGGTCCAAACTAGAATAGGATGGTGAGCAAAAAAACGATGGATTTAGGCCCAGATCTCTGTATTGGGGTGAATGTATGACATTGTTCTGCATTCTGTCCATCAACTGTTGTTTTTGCATTTGTCACCCTGAGTGGGACGGGTATGCTCAGACATGAGTCCCGTGCTCTCCATGCCACTGGAATCAAGCTATCCTGGCTGATGAGGGCTGAAAGTCAGAAACCAGTCCTAGGATGCTTGTTTCCAGTCCAGGGAAGATCTGGCTTGGCAGTTCGGGCTGGACTATTCCCATGGGGCACAGGGTCAAGACTGATTTGCATATGGCTGGGTTCAAACTGGAATGGCATGGTAGGCAAAAAAACGATGGATTTAGGCCCAGATCTCTGTACTGGAGTGAATGTATGACATTGTTCTGCATTCTGTCCATCAACTGTTGTTTTTGCATTTGTCACCCCGCATGGGACGGGTATGCTCAGACATGAGTCCTGTGCTCTCCATGCCACTGGAATCAAGCTATCCTGGCTGATGAGGGCTGAAAGCCCAAAACCAGTCCTAGGATGCTTGTTTCCAGTCCAGGGAGGATCTGGCTTGGCAGTTCGCGCTGGACTGTTCCCATGGGGCACTGGGTCAAGACTGATTTGCATATGGCTGGGTTCAAACTGGAATGGCATGGTGAGCAAAAAAACAATGGATTTAGGCCCTGATCTCTGTACTGGGGTGAATGTATGCCATTGTTCTGCATTCTGTCCATCAACTGTTGTTTTTGCTGCTGCCATAAGCGCCAATGCCAGGAACAACGAGTGTAGAAGCAGAGGCAGCACCATGAGAACCAACATGAGAGCCAGGGGCAGCTGATGCCCTTGGCTGTTGGTCAATGATAAACATAATGGTTGCATATGATCAGATGAACCAATGAGGGAGCAGCTTCAGGGTGTAAGGATCCTGGTCTGTTTCTGGCCAACCGGGTGCCAGTTTAGTGTACTTAGCTGTAAAAAGGCTCATGTTTGATTGGTTGTGCCTGGGAAGTACACACACTAACAAGGGTGCCCCTATGGATTATTTATAGGTCTGTGAGAAGGGGGAGACAGTAATAAATAAGTATGAAGAACTCCCACTAGACCTAGATTACTTTTTTATGATATGGCTTTGCAGAGCTATTCACAATGACCACATGACAGGTTTACAATTTTTACATCTTGTGATTTTTTTATTTGTATAGAAAATATTTTTTTAATATAATTATTCAAAATCATTATTTCATCAAAATGAGTAAAAACATTGATTTTTTAAGTAACACTTTTTGTCCACATTTCTTTTGTATAGATATCCAACAATTTCATCTATTACAAAAAGTCAACATGCACATAATTCTTTGACATGGACAAAATTATCTGCTTCGTTTCCTTATATTTATGTAACCCCTATTGATTGACCACACTTGCATACTTCCCTGTCACACCAACATACATACTCTTTCATTCAACAGATCATATCACACCCTCCCAAGATTACATACACTGCAATGGTCACCATAAAGACTGATGTACTAAAGTCTCGGTGACAGTGTTGTGGGTTGGGTATCAAACATCCAGGTCAATGCACATTTTGGTGGTTGTGATCACTTTAGGACCACCTTCTTCAGGACCACAAATACAAAAAATATATAATAGAGGCAGGTGGTTGGGGTGTAGCCTTGAGATATGAAAATAATTTCTTTGCCCATCAAAGGAGTGCCTATCCGCACTTCCAGTGTTCCACAGTTCTCGTGTTGTCCAAAACAAGGAAATTAGATACACGTATTGATATTGTTCTGATACTCTGCTTATCTACTATTGCTTGACCAATATGTCAATTGGGCAGACTAGTAAGGGAGTCCTTAGAAGTAATAAGTCGGACTGATCCATGCACCCTTTACGCCTGAGCAAAATCTCTGCTCCAAAATTCCTTGTTAAACTCGTTCCATTGAATGACCCACTATTATGAGTATCTATGCCTCCTGTTGTAATTTATGAAAACAAGGCTTCACTTATTTTTGAAGTCTGAACCGTTGTGGAGACACACTACCTGATGTGTGCACGAGAAGGAAAGTGCCTGCCTTTTGCCATTTAAATCGCTGCCTGGGAAGTACACCATGACCGTGCCATCAAGATAGTGGCTATGAATGAGTTGTATGCAGTAGGTAGGCAAGTGATATGGTCCCAAGGATATCTGGCGTTCCCATTCTGTTCCTCGAGGCGTCGCATGTGTGCTTGCAGTGTTCATGGGTCAATGGTGCAGGGCAGAACGAGAGTCATTACCTTTCCATTCAGCTGGTGTGATTGCCTGCGATTGAGGCCTAATGAGATGCTGGCTTCTCAAAGATCCAGGCAGTCCACTGCTGATCAGCAATTACATGTGTCCTGTAGATTCAGGGTGTCCATTGTTTACAAACAGCAGCATATGGCAGGGCCGGCTCATCCAGTAGATCCGACTCATACCAAACAAGATTCTCTGTCAGCAGGGCTAAAAAGGGCCTAGAGAAGCCTGACCCAAATTATTGCCTCTTTAATCCCTTCTACATGACACTGCGTACCTGGGTAGTTAACCGTTTGAACAATTACAGCGTACCTGCAATTTATTACACACACCTCCCCCAAATACAAACACCTCCTCCTAACTTAAGGGATTTCACTTTTGGTACAATTTTAAACAGAGATTGGAGATTTGGTTCTCAGAGGGGGTCCAGTCGGCTACACACTGTCTCCTTGGACACAAGAAATGGCGAAGATTCTGATGTGGAACCTTACATGGTACTCCTCATTGACACTGGTAGGGTCTACCGGTAGAGTAACAATGGACAGAGAAGCTTGCGGTTAACTAGGTACCCTCGCTTTAGAGACTGCTCTTCTCATGTCCTTGTAGCACAGCTGGCACAAGTCACCTTGTCTTAGAACATAAGTCAGATTAAAGGAAAGAAGGTCACTGTGGTCCGAGATTCCGTAGGATCAGGGAAGGTAACCCAGTGTTTCAACTTCTACCCATAATGGGGTATACCTGAAGCAGGGAGAGTGATGATCTTTTTTTCTGGTCATAGCCAGCTTGGTTCATTGGTGAAGCAAACCGCGGATGTCTATGGGGAAGAAACGAGTTCTGCAGCTTGGAGAGACCTTTCCAGGCTCCTCTTACATAAATACTCTTATCCCACCACTGCTAGTTCAGGAAAGTCGAATTCCCTTGAAGGACACCTAGAAGATGATAGCAGGAAAGAAAGGCTGCCCCTGGCAAGGCGGTGTATGAACTACTGACTTAGTGGATGATACTTAGCCTTCATTATAAGGTTACTGGTTATTGATGCATGGTAGAAGTTTGCCCTTTCTACAGGGTCACCATTGTTTTGCCTTTTTGCTGTACCCTGTTTTCTGGCTATAGAACCTTGTTATGTTATGTTATGTTATATTTATTTTTATATAACGCGCGGCGACTCAAAAAGAGTATCCCGGCGCTTTAGCAGCGAGACCTAAAACGAAATAACACAACACAGCAGAAAACAAAAAGGGAACTGAATATAAAGAAAAGAACAGAGCCTATGAAGTAAACAACCAGGTCTTTAGACCCTTCCTAAAAGCAAGTAAACTAGTGGCGCCCCGAAGTGTCAGCGGCAGAGAGTTCCACAGCTGTGGTGCCAGCAGTCCAAAGGAGCGGCCTCCAATGCGAGCTCTTTTCACGCGTGGCACCACCGCCAAAAACTGTGACTCCGACCTGAGAGCCCGGGCCGGATGATAAAAGGCCAGTCTCCTTTGGAGGTACTTGGCACCCCCGGCATGGAGGGCTTTATAAGCCAGAGTCAGCGCTTTGAAAATGATCCGCTTGCGGATAGGCAACCAGTGTAAGGCCTGTGCACCTTACCGCTGTTAACCAGTAGTAAACGGTTTGGGCTCCTACTTTCAGCATGGTAAAAATTAGTATGCACCTGATTGTTTTTCTCTAGTATATGGTACTAAGTGTGCCCAGGGTATATTATTATTGAATTTTATACCGCGCACGGTTACCCAGGGGCATCCCAGCGCTTATAGAACCAAGGGCAGGCAACTAATGGAAGAAGAGAAGCTGTGTTTATTCTGGAAAGAGATGCGTTTTCAGATGCTTTCGGAATCTGAGAAGATTAGGTTCGGAGCGTAGTGCGAGCGGGAGGGAGTTCCAGGTGCGCGCTGTGAGGACAGAGAAACTCCTGCCCCCTGAACGGGCTCTCCTAATTCTCTTTGTCTGAAGGAGATGTTTATTTTCGGAGCGTAAAGCTCTTGTGGGCTTATAGGGCCGGATCATGTTCTTCAGGATAGCTGGTCCTTGCCCCTGTATGCTCTTATGGGCGATGCAGAGGGCCTTAAAAGTAACTCTCTCCCTAACAGGGAGCCAATGGAGTTCTTTTAAAGCAGGTCTGGCTGACTGCCTGGCCGGAACGTTCCGCAGCAGCCTTGCTGCTGCGTTCTGCACTTGTTGCAGGATCTTAAACGTTGACTCTGGCGCTCCGAGAAAGAGGAGGGGGTCGGTGGTGCACAGCTAAATGGTAGTGGGGGTGAAAGAATTTCTTTCAAATTTAGGGGTGCTCTCGAGGGTGGTGTCTTCCGTCAGGCACCAAACGATTATAGAAACAGTGGTGTATGCAAAGATTGCTAATACATCCCCTTTGGAGGCTCCGAGAAAGAGTGCATTACTGTAGTCCAGGCGAGAGATGATTAAGCCTTGGACTAACAGCTTCCAGGAGAGTTCTGGCAGCAGGGGGAGAACCTTGCGGGCCGACTGGAGCATTCCATAACACACGCCAGCGGTCTTCTTGGCGTGTGTCCTAAAGGACAGATCCGGCTCCAGCCAGACCCCCAGGCTCTTAATCTCCTCCTTTGGGTCTGGCAGGGTGCCCATACAATTGGGCCAGCTGCTCGCCGAGAGGGCAAAACTGGACTGGCCCAGGATCATCAGCTCTGTTTTTGATCCGTTCAATTTGAGCGATGACCTGGACATCCAATCGAACACCTCTCTTAAGCAAGAATGGTGCACCTCAGGTTGTTTCTCAAGCTGTGTCAAACTCACCACAAGCTGAGTGTCATCCGCGTAGCTTATGGTCTTAAAGCCAAACGGAGACACCACATCCTCCAGGGGTGCCATGTATACGTTAAATAACGTGGGGCTCAAGGATGAGCCCTGGGGCACCCCGCACTGAAGTGGGAGGGGGGGAGATTTTGCATTTCCTTCCCAGACCTCGAAGGTGCGCCCCTCCAAAAAGGAGGCCAACCATTCCAGGGCCACTCCAGCGACACCAGACTCAGCTAGACGTTGTATCAACACCCCATGGTTGACGGTATCGAAGGCCGCACTGAGGTCCAGGAGGATCACTGCCACTGACCCCCCTGCATCCAAAGTGCTCCTGGCCTCCTCCACCACTGCTAGCAGAGCCGTGTCAGTTCCATGGCCCGGTCGGAATCCCGTCTGGGAGTCCCTCAACCGCCCATTCTCCTCAAGGAAGTTGGATAACCGACGGTTCGCTAGCCTCTCGGCGATCTTACTAACTCCTGGTAACAAGGAGATGGGCCTGAAATTGGCCACATTTTGCGGGTCCAAGCCAGGCTTCTTCAGAAGCGCTTTAACAACCGCGCTTTTCCAATCAGGCGGCACAGTCCCATGAGAGAACGAAAGATTGACCAAATCGGTCAAGGGTTCTCCTATCACCAATGCGGCCTGCTTTAAGTACCGCATTGGGACTGGGTCCCGCCGTGAGCCACTTTTCAGACTCCCGAGGACCTTCAGTACTTCACCTGAAGACACAGGGCCAAAAGACGTCAGTAGATTTTCCGGCATGCTGAGGACCTCAGAAGGAGCCACTGATCCCATCATCACAGGGAGAGAACTAATAATAATATCAATTTTGTTCTTAAAATAGGTGGCTAATTCCAAACATTTTTCCTGAGGTCTGTCATAGACAGGAGTGAGCTCAGGCGGTTTAAGAAGCTCCTTCATTACTAGGAAAGCTTCCCTAGATGAGGACACAGCCTGATTTACTCTCTCCCCATAGAAGGAGGCCTTAGCGGTGCGTATAGCACGTTTGTATATTCTTAGTTCCATGCGATATTTGTCCCTGTTATCTGTCTCCGGGCTCCTCCTCCATCGTCTCTCCGCACGTTTACAGATCTGTCTCAGAGTTCTGAGCTCAGAGGTGTACCATAGAGCAGACCCCAATCTCTTGTCCCTAATAAGCATCTTCTTAAGTGGAAGCACATGATCCAATGCATTGGACAACCAATTTCTCACTGTGGCGTCTGCAGTTACCGGGTCATAACCCTTCTCAGGCTGGGTGCCCTCAAGGCGGGCGTTCCAAGCCTCTACAGGGAGCCTTGACCATGCCCTGTCGATTCTAAATTTCCTGAGAGGGAGGGTGTCATCACACTTAACTTCCCAGTTAGCCCTAATCAAGAAGTAGTCGGACCAGGGAAGAGCAAGGGGAGGCATAGCGGATATACCCGTCGTGTTCGTGAAAAAGGGGTCCAGGAGATGACCTTTAACATGTGTGGCCCCAGTATTTATCAATTTCACCTGTAGGGCGCTTAACTCGCTCAACAGGTTGGTTGCCATTGGATCAGTAGTTTCATCAAAATGGCAATTGAGATCTCCCAACAAAATGAACTTGGACGAGACCGCAGCCAGGAGGGTGGTAGTTTCCATTAATGATGATGTGAAATCACCCACACTCCCAGGGGGCCGGTACACCAAAAGGCCTATCAACGTGCAAGTAGGGGAGAACTGAAGCGAGAATTGGCAGCTCTCACAATCTTTGACCCCTGCCTCACGTGCCTTACAACCCAGTGACTCCTTATATATAATGGCCAGACCTCCCCCTCTCCGTACGCCTCTGTCAAGATGGTAGATCAGATATCCCGGTGCCAGCGCTGTCACTACGTCCGGACCCGAGGTGTCAGATAGCCAAGTCTCAGTAAGGAACAAGGCATCAACCTTGTGGTCCAGTAGAAGGGAGTTGATCTCTGTAGCGTGGCAAGGGAGAGACCTGCAATTAAGCAGGGCAAGCCGACGCAAGGTAGTGGGGGTGGCTTCTCCTAAATCTGGTTGGCATACTCTACATCCCCTAAAGCGCTTTCCATCTTTAGCAGTATAGCAGCATCTGTCATATTTCGGTATTCTGTAAGATAGGAGAGCATCCTTCGTATACCTGATCCTAATAGATTGTTGGGGGCTCACATCGGGCATAGCAACTGGCCCTGGTCCCGTCTGGGCCCGGACGGGCACAGACGGGCTTAACTCTGGCGAAACTCCGGCGCATATCCGGCGCGTCCGCTGCACGCGTCCGCTGCGCGGAGCCATGAGGAACTGTTTTTATAGGGCGACTAGACCGCTCGGCGAATGTGACCCCACCTAAGATGGCCGCCAAAACCAGATCGAGCCCGGGACCTAGTCGATTACAGCACCCAGGGATCGGGGGCCGGGGGAGATGCCCAAATGAATTCTCAGCCCAAACGAGGGTAGGAGCGTTCAGTGGCAAATTCTAAAATTCTAAAATAGATTTTAAAAATTCAGTATTTTAGTTCCTAAATATCGGGCTTAACTCTGGCGAAACTCCGGCGCATATCCGGCGCGTCCGCTGCACGCGTCCGCTGCGCGGAGCCATGAGGAACTGTTTTTATAGGGCGACTAGACCGCTCGGCGAATGTGACCCCACCTAAGATGGCCGCCAAAACCAGATCGAGCCCGGGACCTAGTCGATTACAGCACCCAGGGATCGGGGGCCGGGGGAGATGCCCAAATGAATTCTCAGCCCAAACGAGGGTAGGAGCGTTCAGTGGCAAATTCTAAAATTCTAAAATAGATTTTAAAAATTCAGTATTTTAGTTCCTAAATATCGTGCAAATGCAGGGGGGGGATCAGACACAAAGGGTAATTCAATAGCAGTTCTTCAACAGGCTAAAACAACGACTGAGCGCTCAACTAGCAGCCTCTCAGTGATTCTATCCCCGGTCTGGTCGCTAGGCCCTCCTTTTATAGGGCGACTAGACCGCTCGGCGAATGTGACCCCACCTAAGATGGCCGCCAAAACCAGATCGAGCCCGGGACCTAGTCGATTACAGCACCCAGGGATCGGGGGCCGGGGGAGATGCCCAAATGAATTCTCAGCCCAAACGAGGGTAGGAGCGTTCAGTGGCAAATTCTAAAATTCTAAAATAGAAAACAACGACTGAGCGCTCAACTAGCAGCCTCTCAGTGATTCTATCCCCGGTCTGGTCGCTAGGCCCTCCTTTTATAGGGCGACTAGACCTAGATTTAATTATATAAATTAAATGTTACCAGTGGACTGCAGCACTCAGTGCCATTTACTGAAGTGGCACTCTGAAGCATGTCTTCAGGCCTACCATTGTACCCTAGATGTGCTGTTTGAAAACACAAAATTCGACCTGGCAACATAACCCCTTTTGACAAGTCTAAACCTTCTTTTTAAATATAAATGAGGCACCCTCAAGAAGGCCTTATTGCCCATAAGTCAGAGCACATACCATATGAAAGTTGGACATGTAAAAGGTTCATGTTAAACTTGTAATTACAGTGGAAAAAGTCCAAAAAGCTGTTTACTGTAGCAGGTTTGGCTGTTCAACATTATGGTGCAATATTAAGCTCAATAAATGTTATCTATGGATAGTAAACAGCTACAAATTTCATATGTGGACTGTTTTAAATATTTATTACAAGCCCAATTCACCGGGGATGTCAAATTTGTAATAAATGTTTTGGAAAGATAACTTTTTAACAGTAACCTTTTCCCTGCCTGAAGTCCCTGGAAGCAAAATCTGCATCTTGCTCCACGTCTGCCAGCCAGTAATTAGTATTTGAATTAGCATGAATGATGTGTGAACTTGATCCCAGGAGCAAAGAATAGACTCCTGAATATGCAGAGGTGACCCATCTGAACATAATAGAATATGCAGAATTGGGCTGTGAGGATCCTTTTTGACACCGAGGTATCAATTCCTGCTTACATGTCACATTCTGATTGATAGGTCTGCTGGAATTTTCATATGACACTTATGGTGCACTTCAAACAGGACTCCCCTGTCACACTTGGGCATAGCCCTTCTTTTGTTCCCCCTCCCCCACAACCCCCATAGCCAAACAGGCTGCAAGCACAATGGTATTCTTTTTGATATTACAGTGTCAAAGCTTGTTTGACAGGTCTGCTGGGTTTACATATAACATTTGGGGAGCACTTCAATGGAGGGAAACAGGATGCCAAAGCCCTTTGTGTGTATTCACTGTTGATTTGCTGAAACCTCAGCTTATTCTATCAAACGCCTGCCTCTTAGGTTGTGGGTCCAGGACCTGCCTCAAATTGGATGTTAGTGTTATCTGTGTGAGGACACTTTGTTTACTATAGTACACTCCCCATACACCCCACGTTCAATCAATCAATCAGGAGTTTGTTAAAGCGTGACTACTCACCCGTAAGGGTCTCAAGGCGCTAGGGGTGGGGGGGGGGTTTGGGGGGGTGCAGGTTCCATTCCATCAAGGAGGGGGTCTGTCGAAGAGCCAGGTTTTGAGGTTTCTTGCGAAGATGGGGAGCGATGTTGTCTGTCTGAGGTGGAGCGGAAGGGCGTTCCATGCTTTGGCCGCGAGGAAGGAGAAGGAGCGGCCTCCCGATCTGGTCTTTCTGGTGCGGGGGACCACAGCGTAGGAAAGCTGGGCTGATCGTAGGGTCCTTTGGGGTGCGTGGAATTTGAGTCGGCTGTTCAGGTATGCTGGTCCGGTGCCGTGGAGGGCCTTGTGTGCGTGGGTGAGCATCTTAAAGGTGATTCTCACCTCGACAGGGAGCCAGTGGAGTGTGCGCAGGTGCTGGGAGATGTGGCAGTGTTTTGGCAGGTTGAGGACCAGTCTTGCGGCGGCGTTCTGGATGTTCTGTAGCTTGCGGATGAGGTTTTTGTAGAGTGCGTTGCCGTAGTCGAGTCTGCTGGTGACCAGGGCGTGAGTGACTGTCTTTCGGTGTTCGAGGGGGATCCATTTGAAGGTCTTACGAAGGAGGCGGAGGGTGTGGAAGCAGGAAGATGAGACAGAGTTGATCTGGCGGTCCATTTTGAGCTCGGAGTCCAGGATGATTCCCATGTTGCGTGCGTGGTCTGGGGGGGTTGGCGGGTTTCCGAGGGCGGTGGGCCACCAGGTGTCACTCCAGGCGTCGGGGTTTGGGCCCATGATGAGTAATTCTGTTTTGTTGGTGTTTAGTTGTAGGCAGCTGTTTTTCATCCATTTGGCGACGGCTTCCATGCCTTCTCGAAAGTTGCGTCTGGCGGTGTTGGGCTCGTTGGATAGGGAGAGGATGAGCTGGGTGTCGTCTGCATATGACACGATGTTGAGTCCGTAGGTTCTGACGATGGGGGCAAGTGGAGCCATGTAGACGTTGAAGAGCGTCGGGCTGAGGGAGAAGCCCTGGGGGACTCCGCAGGTGATAGGTGTGGGGTCCGAGAGGAAAGGGGGGAGTCTGACCCGCTGCGTCCTGCTGGAGAGGAAGGAGCAGATCCAGTCGAGGGCCTTGTCCTGGATTCCTGCATCGTAGAGTCTGCGTATTAGGGTGCGGTGGGAGACTGTGTCGAACGCCGCTGATAGGTCGAGGAGGATGAGGGCTACTGTTTCACCTTTGTCCAGTAAGGTGCGGATGTCGTCTGTAGCGGCGAGGAGGGCGGTTTCTGTACTGTGGTTTTTTCTGAAGCCGGATTGGGAGGAGTCGAGGATGTTGTGTTCTTCAATGAAGGTGGAGAGTTGGCTGTTGATGGCTTTCTCGATGACTTTCGCTGGGAACGGGAGCAGGGAGATGGGTCTGTAGTTTTTGAGGTCGGTGGGGTCCGCTGAGGGTTTCTTTAGGAGGGGGTTGACCTCGGCGTGTTTCCAGTCGTCGGGGAATGAGGCGGTTGCCAGGGAGCGGTTGATGGTTTGGCAGAGCATGGGTGCGATGGTGTTGGCGGCTCTGTTGAAGATGTGGTGGGGGCAGGGGTCCGTGGGGGCCCCTGAGTGGATTGACTTCATTGTCTTCAGTGTGTCTTCGGTGGTGAGGGCTGTCCAGTCATCAATCGCTGATTTCCGGGTGTCGGGGGTGGTTGGTGAGGGTTCAGTGTGTTGGTTGTCTTCGTCGAAGTTGTCGTAGATGCTCTTGATTTTGTGGTGGAAAAAGATGCTGAGTTTGTCGCAGAGGTCTTGTGAGGGAGGGATGTCGGTAGACTCGCTGGTGGGTTGGGCAAACTCCTTGATGATGCTGAAGAGTTCCTTGCTGTTGTGTGCGTGGGTGGAGATTCTGTCTTCAATCGCTTTTTTCCTCGTTTCTCTGATGAGTTGATGGTGGGCGTTGGTGGCGGCTCTGAAGTTGTTGTGGGCTTCTGTGGATTTGGTGTTTCTCCAGGCCTTTTCGAGGCGGCGGCATGTGCGCCTGGACTCTCGAAGTTCGGTGGTAAACCATCTGGCTTTCTTGGCACGGGTATTGTTGTTTTTCTTGAGGGGGGCTATGGTGTTGGTGCTGTCCGAGATCCATCTATGCAAGGTTCGGGCTGCGGTGTTGGGGTCGTCGTTTTCCGCGATGGTTGGGGTGGAGTTGTTGAGTGAGGAGGTGAGCTGGTCATCGGTGATTTTGGTCCAGTTTCTTTGTGGAAGTAGGTGCTGGTGTCTGTGGATGGTGGGTGTTCTGAAGGTGAAGTGGTCGCAACGATGGTCGGTCCATGGGAGTTCGGTGGTGTGGCTGAAGGTGATGGAGTTTCCTGTAGTAAAGAGGGGGTCGAGGGTGTGTCCTGCTGAGTGCGTGGGCTCGGTCACGATCTGGCGGAGTCCAATGTTGTGGAGGTTGAGTGTGGCTTAAGATTTTGGCCATTTTGAAAATGTCCATAGTGGGTAGGGTTAGTCCCGGAAACTATTTCCCCATTGTTTAGGGCGTCGCCTAGGTTAATTTCCATCCACAAGCTCCTGCCAGGCATAAATGTTGCATCTCCAAGCACCGACTTTAGAACACTTTCTGGCCCTGAGAACGATAAGAGGACTGCACCTGCTGGACTACATTGGTCATAAGGCTGACCTCTTTCTCAAGCTAAAAGAATTCAACAAGCCCCAAGAGGCCTTTCCTGCAGCTGTCCAACTGACTAGAGGCAACTGGACCTGAGAGTGGACTCTCCTGTTGGTCTCTTGCTGCCACCCTGTGAGTGTCTGCATGCCTCCTATGAGGCCTCTGGGGCAATTTAGAATCGTACTCCTGTGTTTGGATCGGGACTACTACTTCAAACATTAAAAATTCATATCACTGGTTCCCCTTATCAAATTTGTCATTTTTTGTGTTATTTTGTTTATAACATTTTTCTAAATTTGTTTTGGATATTTTATTGGTTTGCATTTCAACTTTATTACAGTTTTTTTACTGAGTTTTATGTAGCACGAACTTGACCCGGTATCGGGTATCAGAGCGCTTTACATAGCACCAGTTGTGTTACATAAAGACACGTTCATTTTCGTTAGGCACAGGGAGATTTAGTGGTTTGCCCAGAATCACAAGTTGTTCAGTGTCATTGCCGTGACTGGAACCCTGCTCCCCAGATTCGAGGTCGAACGTCCTAGCCGTTAGGCCAACTCCTTTCCCCAGTTTTAGCGCCACATAAACACTTTACACATTTGCTCTAAGTTAAGCCTGCTTGCCCTGTGCCAGAACTACCAGATGGTTTAGCTCTGGTTATTTTTGTGACTTTAATGATTCACCCTAACAAGGATTGTGGTTATTACCTGTGTTGGGTACCTACCCCTCTGAAATGCATCTAGGGAAGCAATAATAATAGCAATACTTATAATTCCCATATATGTGGTAGCAGGAGTGCACATATTGGAATGTAACCCCTTCCATGCTGCCATCGGCCATTGGCCGACGGCAGCACTACCTCGCTGGTGCTGCCGACGGCCAATGGCCGACGCGGCCCCGCTTATCCGATCAGTGTCCAACCCAAGGGGTTCATAACTTAGGGTTTTTCTATTTGGGCCCGGTGAGTGAGACGACCTCTCTTCTACTGCCAGGGTCTCTCGGCTGCCCCAGGAATGGCCCTCCCTACCCTAGAGTAGCTATAGACTTAGAGCAGTGGGAGAGGATGGGTTGACACCTAGCCAAGTCCTATCTGGTTGAATGCTGGAGTCCCTATGGCTACATGTTTCTCCCTTGCATTGTACAAGAGCACACATGGGCAATGCTGAAGCGCCGTGTTCTGTTCGTGATTATTACTTCGCAAGAGACAAATAGGTTTGTTTGCGTTCTAGCATCCCTCGCGAAAGATGCCTGATGGAAGCAAGAGTGATGGCTGAGGAACTCCGACCACCTCTCCGGCCCCGCCTCTCGGAGACCCGGGCCCCTCCAGGACTTGCTCCTCGTCCGCTTCTGCATCTCCGTGCCTTGGAATTTAAGCTTCGGAATATCCCGTACCCTATCCAGGGGTCTGTACTGCGAGCCGCTCTTGGGATGCGGTATAGAGCGGTACAGCGTGCTCTGCGCGTCACGCCACGCCCCCTCTCCGCACGCTCTCTGCTCTGCACCTTTAAGCAGGGTGGGGGCCGCCCCCTCCCGGCTCTGCTGAGTTCAGAACTTTCTTGCTCTGCGGTATATAAGCTGCAGCGCCTGCTCTCTGCCGCAGTGTCCCCCCTGCAACCTCCCGAGCCGGCTCTCTCTACGTCCTTCTCCTAGAGAGTGCCCTCTCTCCATCTCCCCTCCTGGGCAGTGCCATCTCTTCATCGTTCGCTCCCTGCCGGTGCCCTGTGGTCGTCCATCTCTTCTCTAGCAGTATTACCTGCACACTGCTTTCGTTCAGGTAGCGTCTTCCGCGCATCCCCACCTGTCCCCTCTCCCAGGCAGTAGCCCCTTCTGCCTCCTGGGCAGTGTCCGCTGTCCATCTGTCTCTCCACGGCAGAGTCCTCTGCCTGTCCTTGCGTTCCTTCAGTCCCTTTCTCCCAGAGTGCCTTCTTCCTACCCCTTTCTCAGGCAGTGCTTCTGCCGCTTTCTATCTCCCAGGGCACCCTCATCCCCAGCTCCTAGATAGCGCCCTCTGCCCACCCCTTTCCCAGGCAGCCCTCTGCCACTCCCTTCCTCAGACAGCACCTTCTGCCACTCTCTTTCAGGTAGTGCCCTCTGCCTCCCATATTCTCCCATATAGTACCCTGCCCTGCCCCCATCATGATGAGCTACACCTTTGACCCACTGTATGGTCCTTCATCTGGCTACCGCAAGCACCTTGACCTCTCCGGTGGCCGCCACCACCACCACTCTCCCAGGTCAGCCAGCTCGGTGACCTCCAGCGGCTTCCAGTCATGGTCCCGCAGCTCAACCGTGGCTTCTCCCTACCGCAGGGGCGGCCCAAGCCAGGTCACCTCCTCCACGGAGAGCTTGGAGACCCTCAACGGTGGGTCCAATGAAAAGGAGGTGCTTCAAGCACTCAACGACCGCTTTGCTGGCTACATTGACAAGGTGAGGCAGCTGGAGGCCCAGAACCAGAGCCTTGAGGCTGAGGCCGCTCTACTGAGGCAGCAGCAGGCGGGGAGGTCGGCGATGGGCGAGCTCTACGACCGCGAGATCCGAGACATGAGGGTCTCAATGGTGCAACTCAACACCGACAAAGGGCAACTGCAGCTGGAGCAGGAGCACCTGGAGGAAGACCTCCAGCAGCTACGGCAGCGACTAGATGAGGAGGCCCGCCAGCGGGAGGAGACGGAGGCAGCCACCAGAGCCCTGGCCCGCTACATGGAGGAGTCGGGCCTGGTACAGTCTGAGCTAGAGAAGAAGGCCCTCTCCCTTCAGGAGGAGACCGGCTTCCTGCGCCAGAGCCACCAGGAGGAGGTGGAGGAGATGCTGAACCAGATCCATGGCAGCCAGGTGTCCATGGAGGTACGGGAGGCGGCCAAGACTGACATCAGCTCCGCTCTGAAGGAGATTCGGGCACAGATGGAGGGGCACACCGCCATGGCCACCCTACACAGCGAGGAATGGTTCAGAGGTGAGTGCTGTAGCAGAAGGGTCTCAACAGTGCTTGTTCTAGCTCAACTTGATTCAAGAATCACCTACAATGCCCTACAGTGGGTACCAGATAAGCCATGCAAACATGGAATATGACTCTAATGTGAGGAGGATGGCAAAATGCCACATTTTCTGGGACAACATTTTTTTTGTACGTGCTATGGATCTAAAACAAGAAGACAGGTCATTTGGCCATTAGGAAGCCCAGGAGATGTCTTGATAGGCTTATTTCTCCTTTGTAAAAGCTATCAAGTGGCAATGCCTAGTTACAAAACCCCCAGTAGGCCTGGCCAACTCTGCCCTAGATCAGGATATATGGAAATACAAATTAGCAGATGAGAGGGAGGTGGGGAAGCCATGGCCTCAGATGATAAAAAGTGAAGAATATACTCACCGAGAAGTTATCATTGGTTTCTGGTTTAGAGAATACGACCCCAAGTCTCCAAGCACTGGCACCTTTTAATTGTGAACTTCCGCATCAGGTTCAGGATAGTCGTGACCTTGGGCGTTCCAAGGTCACGAGACCTCCAGATCTGCGGTTTATGCGCCCCCAGAAGAGATATTTGAGGATGTTGATCCCCATAGGGTGTGCGCTTGGGCACGTAAAGTCACTGTGGGCAGATATCAAGCAGCACGCTTCATAGATACAATGCAAGTCCAACAACAATCTATGGTTACAACAATTGGCTATCCTTTACGGGTCTTTGTCGACTTCTTTGATGGGTCTTAAGATGTTAAAATAGCAAAAGTGGGAGAGGGAAGGTGAGTGGAAGTGTGGGGGGAGTGAAAGTAAAGATGAAAAGGCGAGTGAGAGAGTGACAGGTGGCAGCGGAGAGTGGAGCAGTAACTTGGGAAGAGCAGGGAGATATTTAGGGAGAGTACCAGATGGAAGTAAAGCTCATGGGGCAGTGAAAAGTGGAACAGGAGGGAACGAGAGTGTGTGAAGGTGAGCGAGAGGGAAGTGCCAAGTGAGAGAGGAGAATCCGGGGTAGGAGAGAACCAGAGGCAGGACAAGAGAGAAGAATGGGGTGAATACTTTTGAAAAGGGTGCAAGGTTATAGAAAATATGGATAGGAGCGTTGGGAACGGAAAAGTGAAATTGGGCAAGGGGAGGGTAAAAGAAAAGTGGGAAGGGAAATGGAATAGTAATGAAAGTGTGGACGGGTAATGAAAATAGGGGGAAGAAGGTAGAAATGCATAACACATCAGTGAAAGAAAATGAGTGATGGGTAGGAAATGGAAATAATAAAGGCAATAAAAGGGAGAGGAGAGAGTGGGCAAAAGTAGAATGAGACTAACAATGAGGGAGTGGACAGAGGGAAGGGGGATGCAAAGAGAAGGGGAGTGAAATCGAGGGTTGAAGAGATGGGCTGAATGGCAGAATTACTAGGAGGGAGGATAGATAGATACATCCATACATAAATGCATAGATAGATAGATAGATAGATAGATAGATAGATAGATAGATAGATAGATAGATAGATTTTGCACACTATACAAAAAGTTATTTCTAGGCCCTCACACCGATAATGTAGCCTGTGAGGACCAGTGTTAGAGCGGATCAGCTTTACGACTGGTCTTGATGATATACAGTAAGAGCCCCTATCTAACAGGACTGTCCACCACCAAATTCCCAGACTTCCTGGTCTATGGCCTCATGTGACAGTAAAACGTTTAAAATCCTTCTGATATAGGAAATTGCTGTCCACTGAAAGCAGCCTTCTGCTAGGGAGGCAAGACCACATTTTCATTCAATAAAGGGGTGGGTTCCCTCAGCTTTTTAGAGAGCACGCACAGGCGCTTTAATTGGATTCTAGAGCCTGCAGGGAGGCAGTGAAGGGCTTGTCTGACTGGCCTCTTTTAGCTGATCCATTGACGCAGCAGACTCCTGCCTGATGGAGCTTTGAGGCTTTGAGGCTTTTCCTAACAAAGTGCCAATAGAAAGCCTTAGTGTGACCTAGAATAGAGGTAACCACTGCACCAATCAAGATGGCTCTAAACCCTGGCAGAAGGAGAGAGGATACTTTTTTCAGGCTGGTGAAGAGATGGCAACCAGGTGGCAGAGGTAAATGGAACGAATGAACAAGTGACACAAGAGAAGGAGGAGAGATAAGGAAAGAAGGAGGAAAGGAGAAGATAGAAAAGATGGAGGAGGTGTGTAAAAGAGGGGAAGAAGAGAAAGTATATAGAAAAGAAAGCAATACAAGTGAAAAGAGGGAGGGGCAAAGGAAAGGGAACATGAGGGGTATGCAGAGATACGAGAGGAAGAAGTGTGAGTAAAATGGAAAATAGGAAAGGGGAGGTGTACAGAAAAAGTGAGTAAAGAAGAAAAAAGCGGGAAGAGAGAGTAGAGGAGAGGAAGAAGAGAGATTGGATGAAATAAGGGAGGGCCATGGACAAGAAGTAGAGAATACATGATAAAGGGACATGAGCGAGGAGAAATGTGGAAAAAAGGGGAGTAAGGAAGAGATTGAAAAAAGTAAAGTGGAGAGAGGAAGAAGAGTACTAGAGAAAATAAAAGAAATAAGGTAGGGTAGAGTGATCAGAAGCACAGAGAAAATAGACAGAGAGGAAGAAGGTGGGTGGAATGAAATGTGAGGGGCAGGTGCAGAAAAGAGGCGAAATGGCATTAGTGAAAAGACTAAAGATCAGTAGCGACATAAAGGTGAAATACGTTGTGAAAATAGGGGAGGAGGCAGTCAAAATAGATAACATTGATGAAGGTTAAGGGTTACAGAGGAATAAGGAGGCGAGAAGGACGTATTAAAGGGCAAAAAAGTGTAAGACAGAGTGAAAACAGAGATGGAGAAAGATAACCCGAACAGAGTGAGAGTTGAAAGTCAGTAAGAAACATCAGAGAGAAAAGAGTAAAGGAAGGAGAGAAGAGTGGAACAAGGAGAAGAGGTATGAGGAGAAGTGAAAAAAACAGACAGAGAAGGGCATTGGGCAAGATAGGAAAGCGGGGAACAGAAGAATGGTACGGGCTAAAAAAGAAAATGGACGTGGGGACAAGGACAATGTGTGTCTGGGAGCAGAGGATAACTCGGTGGAGGGGCCGATAGTCTCGCAGTTACCTGAAGAATAACGTATGCACATTTAGTATATATTTTCTTTTAATGCTTGGCAGAATAATGTCCCTTCTGGACAGAATAAAATACAGAATTATTCAAAAGTGCTTTGCTGACACGGTCTCTACGCTTCGCAGGGCTGTAAATTGCTGCAGCTGCTATTCAACTCTATTGTACTAATTTTACTGACCTCGGAATGATGAAAGGCTGAGCTAACTCTCCAGGATTCAGGCCTGTGAGAAGAAGGTGGCACACCCACATCTTTAGCAAGGGGGGGCGGGGGGGGGGGGGGGTTGTGAGCTCTCAGAAGGCTAATTTACTATTCTAACTCAAGTCCTGGAATATTTTGGGAAAAGTTAATAATCCCCTAAATATTTTCCTATTAGTGTAAATGTAATTTTGCATTGCTCCCAAGTGCTGCACTGAGGGCGCAGTTGAAGGGCAAAAATAAGAACACTAGAGGTGGTAGTTTAGCTTTGCTCCTGAGGGACAGAATGTCTTTTCTCAGGGCCAGATGCATTATATTTCTCCACAGCGCCCCCTCTGTCCGCCGGAATGTGCTTGTGCTTTGATAAGGGGTGACATTCTTTTGCAGGCAGCCCCCTTCCGCTTGGGTGGGGCTGTTAAGTTGCTGCATCTCGCACTCCATGGTGTGTTTTCATTTACACTTTAATCTTTCTAAAAATACTCGAAGTGAGGTGTCACCATGTGTGTAGCAAGGGTTGTCTGTCTGGCTCTTCTCCCGCCAGAGGCAGCTGTGAAAGTGAGCTGTGGTAAACTACTTAACACAGTGTTTCTTCACCTGTGATTCACAATGCCTGCTTAGGGGATCTGCGACTGTAAAAATTAAAGAATATTAGCAGATTAATAAAATACATATAAATAAAAAAAGCAAAACAAAAATTTTAAAATGCTCTGTCAATTGAAGGAATTAAAAACTGGAAACGAAAACCTAAGTTGGTATCTTTGAGGCTTATTACGATGACGGTTGGCTGGATGACCGACCGCCATCATAGCGGGGATGGGACCGCCCGACAAAGGAGTTGAAGGTCCCAGCCGCCGTATTACATTAGGACCGCCAGCCCGGTGGTCAGAATGTGCTCTATAACACTGTGGCTTTTGTTGCGGTGCTTGAAAAGGTCAGAGCACAAGCTGCAGTGTTTTTGAGCACTTTGTGAACATTCAGGCCCGGACTGGCCGTTGCGGGCACTGGGCAATCCCCGGTTTTGGGCCCCTGGAGGCCGTTTTTGTTACAGGGCCATAGCTGCAAAAGCGGCCCTGTAACAAAATCGCCCGAAAAACGGCCCGACAAAGAGCTCGGTCGCACCCCCATGGGGCTGGCCGAGCACTTTGCCAGGGCCGGTTTTGGTTCTACAAGTACCCCCAGGGCCATATTCCAGGGACCCCCAAAGACTATTTCTGTCTGCCTTTCTATGGCGATGGGACCGCCATGAAAAGGCAGTCTGAAAGGGGCATCCTAATCCCTAAGGCGGTGTCTGCGCAGGCACTGCCACCGTTGTAGGGATAAGAGTCCGACCGCTGCCTGGCTGGATCCTAGATCCTGCCGGAGGCTGCGGTCTTTTCCCCCAACCTCTGTGCTCCGACCCCCGGTATCATAATCCGGTGGTCGGACTGTTGCCCTGGATGTCGGGCAGACTGAGGGCCCTGTCGGTGGCGGGCCGCCCAACATCATAATGAGGGCCTTTATATTGATTAACTGGAGCAGTGCAAGTACAACAAACGGAACCCAGTATGGATGGCTGGGGGCCTCAACTGAAGCATTGGCATGCACTAACAAAAAGAGAGCATGCACTAGGAGAAAAAAAACAGTGATACTCTAGAGTGTACCATATTACTCTGTCTTTTAGAAATAAAACTTAATTTTGAAAAGCTCCAACTTTTCCTTTAAAATGATAATTTGAAGGTTTTCATGTTTTTTACTTGGGAATTAAATATAATATTTTCATACTTTCTTTTATTGGTTTGATGTAACTTATGTCTGTATTTTTGTGTATTACTGTGAGTTTCAAATCATAGAAATTGTCGCTGGCTCTTTTGCAATGGGGCAATTATTACAGTAGTAAAGAAGTAGGTGGGGCTGGAAGTTGAAAGGCTGCAGGGAAAGCTGGGCAATTATGAAGGAAAACAGTATCACTAAACACCAATCAGATGTGAAAATATTGCAAGTCACCTCAGAGTTCTGTGCCCTTACAGTTGAACTTTTTTATCTAAGTATAATGTAATGTATGCATATGGTGGCTATAGTATAGAATTTGTATTGCGCTATATACATATTGAGAGCGCAGTATTAAAATACCAGTGCGGTAACAAATGATGTTGTCGTGACATGCATTTCAATAGGTCTGTCTGTGCCTCTCCTGACAGCTTGGATTAGTCAGTCATAGCCCACACATGCACCAGTGCAGCAGGAGTGCGTCAATGCTCAGCTAAGGGAGGGGCGGTACGGCACACCGGTGGTTACTGCACTGCTGAGTCATGGCTCTGCTCTTGCTGCAGAAGACCCGCCCCTTCCCCATGGAAGCAAAGCTTGTGGAATGCACCAGCAGCCTAAGCAAAGCTGTAGCTGAGCAATCAACCTTTCACATCCTTTAGTCTGATTGCACACAAGTGCTGAGGATGAAAGACACCTACCACATGTGCACTTTCAATTATGGATCAGCTGTCAGCTGAAGAACTGCAGCATTTCTTTAGGACACACACATACAGCAATGCTTGAAAGACTGAAATTCTAACTATCCATATTTGCTCATATGGAACTTTATACAATACCATTTTACATCTCTTTACTATTTTCCTTATACGTGTATACCATTTCTATGTAGTTATGTATCTATATATATATTTTCTACTGTAGAAAGAAAGAAAGAATAAAAAGCCTTCATCTCCCTCAATGCACTACTCTATGTCTCATCCTATACCACTCTCAATATATCCTCGACCTCCACTCTCTGACTCATCCCAAACCTCATTCTACTACTATGATCTCCCTAAGACCCTTTCTTGACCCTTCCGCCTCTATCTTTCCTTGATTCACCGCAAACCTCATTGTATTACTATGATCTCCCATATAACCCTTTAGACTGATCCTCCCTCTATCCCCCTTCACACACCCCAAACCCCATTTTACTACTAGGATCTCCAAAATAACACTTACTAGACTCTTTCCTCCAGGACACTTCCTTTGACCCTTTCCAAACCTCATTTTACTACTATGATCTCCCAAATAACCCTTTCTAGACACTTCTCTCCTCTATCCTTCTTTTGACTAATCTCAAACTTCATCTAATATGACCTCCCAAATAACATTATCTAGACTCTTCCCTCCTCTATCCCACCTGCATCCTATTCAATCAAACTGACAGACTCACAAGTCCACAGCTAAAATTTAAATTTATATTTCCCTATACTAATCTATCACTACCACTACCACTAATCCTTTAGGTTCCAGAGTAGAGTGCTACTCGCCAAAAAGTGCTTCAATGCCTCGTCAAGGGTAGTAAGCGCTATATAAATACAATTACAATTACAATTACAATTACACTGGTGTCTAGATTGACTCAAGGCAGAGAGCTACTCCGATACCGATTCCGGAAAAGGAATGGGTGGATTACATCTCCTTATTATATAGTAATAATAGTCCAGTTTCTCCTGTGTCGCCTGAGGAGGTTAAACCTGCATCCGTTGTCTTTACTGAATTTGGTCCTCCACTAGGAAAGGAATTGATAAAGTACATAAAGATCGCTAGAACCTCCGGCGCACAAGGGCCGGATGGTATCCCAATTGCACTAATCAAAAAGGAGCCAGAAGCATGGGGTGATTTTCTAGAGCCACTTTTTAAATATTGCTTTTTTATGAATAAAATCCCCCCCTCTTGGAAGGGGAGCATTATAGTCCCCCTATATAAAAAAGGACTAAAAACGGTGCCAACTAGTTTTAGGCAGATCACTCTCCTGGATGCCTCCGGCAAATTATTTGCAAAAAGCATATTATGCCACTTACAACAATGGGTCTATGATCAGGACATCCTTCCGCCGGAACAAGCCGGTTTTAGAAAGAACCATGGCACCTTAGATAATATAGCGGTGGTTCAGACAATTGTGGAGAAATATGTTTTCTCCCGAGGGATGCCAGTTTATACAGCTTTTATTGATTTCTCCACGGCGTTTGACAAGGTGGACCGCCAGACCCTGTGGAGAAAACTTGTTTTACTCGGCATTCCAAATCATCTCCTGGGTTTGATCATGGAATTGCATACTGACACCTGGTGCCAGGTTCTAATGGGAGGTTCGCGGGGGTTAACATGCAAAATTAGAACGCACAATGGGCTTAAGCAGGGTTGTTTATTAGCACCACTGTTATTTTCACTGTACATCGTTGATCTCCCTGGCGCTTTGAACTTGGCGAGAGGGGATGCCCCCAAAATTGGTCGAATGTCAGTTGGGTCTCTATTGTATGCAGACGATGTTGCAATATTCGATTTAACACCTATTGGCTTGCAACGCCGTCTGGAGGTTTTAAACAAATATGCAGAGGTCCATTTTTTGAAAATTAACATTGCAAAAAGTAAGATCCTGGTTTTTCGTAAGAAGGGGCTCAGAATAAAGAAATGTTTAAGATGGATGCTTGGTTCTGAAAAAATGGAATTGGTTGATTCATATGTATATCTAGGTAAAGTTTTTTCTAAAACAGGTCGAGACTTGGAACATATTAAACATTGCGTTAGTAAAGCCGTCTCCCAGGCAAGTGCATTAAATAGATTTTATAAAACCTGCGGGAGACGCCATTTCAACCATGTCTTATCTGTTTTTAAGGTCAAAATCCCACCCTCATTAATATATGCTGCCGAGGTGGTGGACATGAATCATTGGCATATGTTTGATAAGGTAGAAGGACGAATTATGCGCCAAATCTGTAATTTAAATTCTTTGGCTGCCCCACATGTTTTGCGCCTCGAATTCGGATTAGTCTCATCCTTTATTCTAGCCCAGGCAGCAGTTCTTAGGTGGGTTAATTCTCTCTTTCTGGGGGAAGAGGGTACTCTTAGGGCTGCTCTGAGAATAGAAATCTTTTGTAATCTAAAAGCACAATCCACGTTTTTTAGGTCTTTCTTATGTGCAATTGACAGTTTTGGTCTTAGTTTAACTCTCACTTCTCCAATGCCTAAATCTAGTTTGAAACTGTTCTTAAAGAAATTTAGATCCCCTATCAGTTTAGCTAGAGACATTACTTTAAGTAAATCCAGGCCCAGTAACATGGCGGTCAGTGGGAGTACACTGGGGAATAAACCACAGCCTTATTTAACTTGGAATATCCCTCATGGGATTAGAAGGCTGATACTCCTACTGAGATTCAATCTGCTCCCTTTAAGAGACGTCACTGGTATCTGGGATAAAACACCTAGAGAGAAGAGAATCTGTGAACTGTGCCAGTTGCAAATTCAAGATCTTAACCATGTTTTATTTGTATGTCCAAAACTGCAAAGTGCCAGGCGAGTGTTTTTAAAACCAGTATTTATCAAATTTAATATTCATTCTGCTCAGGATGCACGTTCTCTAGTTTTGTCACCCCCGAATGAAATGGTTTGTTTTAAGATATACCAATTTTTTAGAGCGTTTTTGCTTATTTATTAGAATTTTGTCTAACAGTAGTACTCTGGTTTCGACTTGGCTGTCTATTTAATTGTCTCTGTATTCATTGCATCATTTGCACAATACTTAGTATGTATATAAGACATTTTATTGGCCGGTTATGTGATTGTTTTACGTAGTATAGCATTATTTGCACACTTCACACTACGTTTGATATCATGTTCTAGTAATGTATAAGGAAGGAATTTTGTACTTTATGCAATGTTTGTCTTTTTAAATTGTTAATGTGTTTTTGTGGACCTCCGTAGGAGTTCCAAAACAAAGATAAATAAATTGAAAAATTGACTATCTTTTTGTGCCAACATTCATGGATCACAAGGAGGTGGGAAAAAGTAGCATCAATCAACTTTTGTGTACAACATTTTTTGGGGAGTTCATAATGGTTTTGTGTGTCTCCAGTGTATGTTATGTGCAATAGGTAAAGGTGCACGCATCCCTAGACTTCCATTCAACGCCAGTGCTACTAAAAGGATGTGTCCTGGTTTTGAGTCAAATTCTAGCGAGCAAAATGACAATTATGTGATTTTTCTATGCATACTTCTTGCATTCTATATGAAATTACACATATTGCACAATTTACTCATGGGCTGTGGTCTGCAAGTAGAAATTTGTACTGGAGGTTGTGGTTCAAGCCCAACTTCCATGCAAGATACTTTTCCCTCATCTTTGTGCTGTGGCACAACCCAAAGGGGCCGGATTCACAAAGGTAAACTTACACTTTTGTGTAAGTTTACAATTTTTTGTAATTCACAATTTAGCAGTAGTATCTTTAGGACTGCTTATCTTTTTATATGCGGAGTCATAAAGATACTACTCGGAAAATTCCTTTGTGGATTGCAAAAAATTGTAAAGTTTACCTTAGTGAATCAGGCCCCCAAGAGTCTTCAAAAATGTTTTTTACATGAAGCTGCCACTGACATTCTCAGAGCATTACTCTCTGTAAATACGGCACTCTTCGTACAACACAGCATTTCTGATTGTCATGCAACACTGCATTGTGCAATTCTTTAATACATTTGTGCCAGAGTGATAGATCAAATGTAGCTATGTTTCAATGAATGAATATATTTATAAAGTGCTGACTGTCACCCAGTTGGGCGTCCTGGCCCTATGGGATTATGGTAAACTCTGTGCTTAATTTGAGCCGGTGGTTTCTGGTGCTTGGCACCGGCACTTAATTGTCAACACCGGCACTTTTGACAGTCTGCCACATTCTGGTGCTGTCTATCTCTTTTAAAGATGAGGACAACAGTTGTTTATTCAAAATACCTAAAAAATTACCAATACCTGATGCCCAAGCCATTGCTATATCTTTGGGGTCCTGGAATAGTCTGAAATGTCACGCTTGTAGGAGTGTGATGGTTAGTAATTGTGTTTGTGGTGTCACTGGCATGCCTGTCAGTGGTAATGGGTGCGCCAAGCTGCAGTGGCCTTTTGATGAAGGCCCTGGCACTTATTATGATTATTTTGGGGTTTTTACAAATTGCGCACTGAACTTAACAGCGAGGGATCATGAAAATGTTAGACTATAAAGCGGGCCAGTGGGAGATTAGTTCTCCTAATAGTTAAGTTAATGTGTCCATAGGAAATGCACTTTTTTCATTTCACTGAAAGCTTTTGCCCTTTTTATGAATCTGCTTCACTTTCGGCAGAGGTGCTCCATTTAGTTTTGGCTCTGTGAAGCAAATTTGGCAAAGATTGTTTGTGGAGTTCAAATGTTATCAATGTAAAGTGAATTCTGAATCCTAATTTTCATTTCTGCTGTCAACTACAGGGCAAAGTACAGGATTAACCCTGGGCGTAGGACTACGCTACGCTCGCGGAGCATGCATAGTTTGCAGCACAGTGCAAAATTGCATAGCGTAGCGGGCATTTTTTTGCTTGCTCGCGGTCCTCAACGTCAAGTTGGCAACCACGAGCGAGCAAAATCTACATTCCGGCGAGACTTTTTCCTCGTTCGCGATCAGCAACATCAAGTTGCTGATCGCGAGCATGGAAAATAAACTTCCCGACGAGATTCTCAATGCGGGGAGGTCAGGTTTATCGTTGCGAGTGATCGTGCATGCTCGCGACCGCTCACAATGAGAAACTACCAGTCCGCATTGAGAAAGCTGCAGCTCGAGTACAAATCTACTAGAACGGCAGAAAACGACCGCTTGCACTGTGCAAGATGCGTTTTGCACTGATTACACAGTGCAGACAAGCATCCGGGACTGTGCAATCAGTGCAAACAGCATTTTCCCTACCGCACTACGCAGTTCACGTAGCTACGCGTAGCTCGCATAGTGCACTTCGCTTAGCTACGCGTAGCGCAACTATTACGCAAACTACGCCCAGGGTTATTCAGGATAGGTTTACATAAAACATGGCATTAACAAGAACAAAACACCAGCGCACATCACATGTAGTAACTTTTATCCTTTGTGCAATCAGCACTCTTCTCCAAGTAATATTCTTGCAGGATCACTCTTTTTCAATCCAAGAAAGTCACGTTGCGTAGACCATTCAGACTTTATTTCTTTTAAAATACAATGTTCCACAGCCGACGCCCGCTTCTCCCTATGCGGGCTTCCTCAAGGCTTATTCCCAGTGTATTGAGCACTGAAGTCATAAAAGCACAGGTTTCCAAAATTTGAAATTCTTTGTATAAGATTCACCGTAGATTTTTCGCACCCATTCAAGCATGTAATAAATATGTAATCAGGTCCTCTTTGTTTTCAATGGTTGTGGAGCCATGATAAGTTCCATCGCGTATATTCCGAAACGTTAGTAAACATCCATAAACATGGCATGATGGCTGTGCTTGTGCTAGAACTCTTTTTCAAATACATGCAATTAAAAAGTTAACGGTCCATAATTGAGAGACATTTTGTGCATCTGTGACTTCACCTTCACAAACTCGTTTACATTCTTTCGTTCAGACAAATATTTTCAAAACAGATTTGCTAAGAAGACTTACAGCTTGCAAACTGGTAATGGCAGTTCACAAACTAAACCTCATTTCATTGGATTTGGAGAAATGAGTTGTTGTTTTTTTTGCCTGCCTTTTATATGGTTCACCACCACATCTGAGGTTCATGAACAACACAGTAAAAGTAGTCTATGTAGGAATGAGCTGGTCTTAGACTGGTCTTAGACTGACCTACAAGACAAAATGGAGTTACACCACAGGGCATTACTACGCGATGTCAATGACATTGCATGTCATTACATCGCATACTTTTACCACGAGTATGCCTTTACCACGCATGCCATTACAACACAAAGGCATGCGTGGTAAAGCTATACTCGTGGTAAAAGTATGCAAGGTAAGTGACAACCCTACCCCTACACCTACACAACACACTACTCCCACCCCTACACTACCCCTAACTCAAAAACACTACCACACTACACTACCCACACTACTCCCACCCCATCACTACCCTAAACCCTAAAACACTACTACGCTACCCACACTACTCCCACCCCTACACTACCCTAAACCCTAAAACACTACTACGCTACCCACACTACTCCCACCCCTACACTACCCTAAACCCTAAAACACTACTACGCTACCCACACTACTCCCACCCCTACACTAACCTAAACCCTAAAACACTACTATGCGCTACCCACACTACTCCCACCCCTACACTACCCTAAACCCTAAAACACTACTACGCTACCCACACTACTCCCACCCCTACACTACCCTAAACCCTAAAACACTACTACGCTACCCAACCTACTCCCACCCCTACACTACCCTAGACCCTAAAACACTACTACGCTACCCACACTACTCCCACCCCTACACTACCCTAAACCCTAAAACAGTACTACGCTACCCACACTACTCACACCCCTACACTGCCCTAATACACTACAATAAACAAACACTAGGGCCCCGATGTAGGTAAAATAGATTTACCGATTTTTAATTACCGAATTTTACCGATTCGGTAATTAAAAATCGGTAAATCTAAGGGGTTGATATGTAGGAACATCCAGATGTTCCTTTTACCGAATCGGTAAATATCTGTATTTACCGATTCGGTAAATACCGACCGGTAATGCCCCATTCATTCCTATGGGCTTTGAAGCCCATAGGAATGAATGGGGCATTACCGGTTGGTATTTACCGAATCGGTAAATACAGATTTTGACAAGGGTGCAGGGGGTGTCACTTTGACACCCTCTAGCACCCCCAAAAAAGGTTCGGGGTGCCATGTGGCAGGCATACCTGCCCTAAGGGCAGGTCTGCCTGTCATATGACACAGGTGTGCATGCACACATGTGCATGCACACCGGAATCGGTATTTTACCATCAAATATATTTGATGGTAAAATACAGATTCGGTAAGGGTTGTGGGACTCAGAAGAGTCCCACCTACATATCAAAATTACCGAATAGGTATAAATACCGATTCGGTATTTTACAGAATCGGTAAATTTACCGATCGGTAAATTTACCGATTCTGTAAAATATGTGGCCCTACATACCATTTACTAAATACCGGTCGGTAACGGCCGAAAATACCGATTTTCGGCCGTTACCGACCGACCTACATCGGGCCCCTACAACACTAAACTACCCTAAAACCTAAATCACTACACTACATAAACATTACACTACCCTCCCTAATACACTACACTAAACAAACACGACAACACCCCAACACACACTAAAAGTTTTTAAAAAAACACACACAACACAAACATTACCACACTACATTTAAACTACCCTAACCATACAAAAGTAACCCCTACCCCATGCACAAACCCCCTTACCTCTCTCCTCTCCAGCGTCACCGTCGGATCCTGCTTCCTCCTTCCTGCTTGCTTCACCTCGTTGTGAGGAAACAGCCTAAGTTTCCTCACAACGACGTGGATAGCCACCCCCGCCATTACACATTACATCGCATGTGCTGTAAAAGCGCATGCGATGTAATGGTATGCGTGGTTTTACCACGCGTTGTAACATCGCATGCGATGTAAAAGCAACGCGTGGTAAAACCCGCGTTGTAATGGCTGTTCCCCAATCAGGAATGGTTTTACCACGCGTTGTAACATCGCATGCGTTGTAATGCATGCGATGTAAAAGCAACGCGTGGTAAAACGCGCGTTGTAATGGCTGATCCCCAATCAGATGGCCTGTCCTTTACCACACACAGTACCCTGCTCTGTATAATCTTCAGCCTTTAGCGAGGGGGTCATTACTCTCATAGCCTGCTACATAGACTTTTGACTATGACCAGTTGGTGCTGGGCAAAAGACACCAACTTTGCTATTTGTTTAGTCCGCCAGGCTTCAGTAAATACTGAGTACTCCCTTCGGCGGCACCCAGGAGTCTCCATTTGTAGGGCATGGTTTTACACCATGCGACATGCCATGAGTTCGATACCACATGGGTGTGGTCCTCACACCGTGCTTTATATTCTTTCTTCTTGTGAATTTCACTATTCATTTTGCAATTCCACAATTATGAAATCTGTATTTCAATAGATAGTGTAATTCTTGGGTCCTGCCAACCAATCGGCAATCAACTTTTTAAGTTCAAAATTAGATGGACAAATGTTTTTGGGAAACTTTAAAAATGGTTCATGTTACATCTCCAAAGTCTTAAGTAACCCAAAATCCCTTTTTTATATCTGCATGAAATTGCAATGACAATATGCATCAGTACCTATGGATACTAGGTTCATACCATACCCCTTTGCACAGTATAAATGGACCAGTGCCGTATTTGGGTTACGTTAGGACTAGGGTTTCTTGACATATTATCTGCAAGTAATAGGCAAAAAAGATTCGTTTCCCCCACTCTGGGGTGTGCCCTCGTTTCCCTGGAATTAGGGTGAGTACACACGTCCCCTCAGAATGTATTTATGCAACTTGAGATCTGATTCTCTTCTAGAGGTTTGCCAGTCATCTCCTTAACTGGAACAATTTTCTAGTTTGCGAGACAATCAGATTTGTTTTTATATTTACATTGTGGCTCACAAATCAGTTGACGAACTTAATGGCACAGACATAGAAATATATGTAATTGAAACATGCTCTCTTCTTTAGGGGAAGCAGCTGAATGGTGTATTTTGAGTAAAGTTCGAATGTCATGCCAATACTGGTGTAAATCTGAGTAACCATATAGGAGTGAAGAAGGAAAATGAATCCTTAAGACCCCCCACATTAATTTTGACCACTTTGACCAGTCTTCACAATCCTCAAAAGGATGAGGCTTGGGTTGCTAAACCAAAATTGTGTAGAGTTGACAAAAAGCTGGAAGTTGTTACACGGTAAAAAATCTATTTTCAAAAGGCTAAGCATCTCTAAAGATAACTACAGTCTTCATGGCGAAATAGGTAACAAATATATATGAAGATCTATATATACATATAATTGTATATGTGTTTATACAGGATCACACACACTCTAAATTAACATTGTTTCTTTTTTTTTTACCTTTTTTTTATTGAGTTGAGCAGAAGACAATAAATAAAAAAAAGAGAAAAAAAAACACACATTTGTAAAGAGAACAATACTCCAGGGATTATTGTAAACATTGGGCGAAATCGAGTAAAATCCAGTAGTTCATAACATTCAGCAATACCCATCAATATACATTATACATTTTCAGGGCCGGACTGGGAACCAAAACCGGCCCTGGCAAAGTGCTCGGCCGCCCCCCCCGGGGGGAGGTTGGGGGTGCGGCCAAGCTCTTTGCCGGGGCCGGTTTTCGGCCGATTTTGTTACATGGCCGATTTTGCAGCTATGCTGCAAAAATGGCCCTGTAACAAAAACGGCCCCCAGGGGCCCAAAACCGGCCCCCACCCTTGCGGCGCACCGGGGGATTGCCCGGTGCCCGCAATGGCCAGTCCGGCCCTGCACATTTTGGTACCAGGCAAAAAATACATAACCAGTACCGAGTGCAATCATTTTCCAATCACAGTTTCAATAATTAAAGTACAGGTAGTGCCAAGTATAATAATCTAATCAAAGCTTATTATGCGAGATCCCTGCATAAGAGAAATGTTAACGTGCCTGACCTAGACTATTAATATTAATAAAGTGTCATGTGCTAAAGTGCTGAAGTGTTAAAGTGCTTAAAGTGCTAAAGTGCTATGTGCCAAAGTGCTACATATCCAGCAAAAAATTATTTACCTAACCTGTACTTCTTGTATTCATAAGATATTACTTATTAAAGTGCTATGCGGTGGTAGTGGACTCACTACTAATAAAGTATTTCCAATTTTTTGTGAATTTTAGCATTGACCCAACTCTTTTGGCATAAGCCTCTTCAAAAATGTTTGCCCGTCTCATTTTGTTTACGCATTTAAAGTAGGATGGTACCTCCTCTGATCTCCAATTTTGGAGGATTAAAGAACGGGCGACTAAAGTGCAGATTGCAGTATATGTTTCTTCTGCACTGGACAAATCAGTTCTCTTTGTTGAGATGCCAAAAAGGGCGATCTCAGTTTCGGGTTCAATTACCTTGTTTATAGCCCGACTTATTGAAGAAAAGATCTTACGCCAAAAATTCTCCAATTTCGAGCATGTATAAAGAATATGAAGCCAATCGCTCCCCCCCCTGCAGCTGACATCTAAAGCATTTATTTTCTACTCCCGAAAAGCGTTTATTTAAAGCTTTCGGAGTTAGATAAGCCATTGTTAGAGGAAAGCTAAACTTGAGTGGTGATACCACAAACTAACGTGTTATTAAAAAAAAACATAAAGCGCCATAAAAGTCTTCATTTGAATTGATAGTATTGTGACAGTTCACACCCTAAAAACCCCAGAAATTTATTAGTTTCTGTGAGCTTTACAGCCATAACAGGGGGTTGTATATCCGATGCCCTGCAACCACAAATATTTCTTTAAACTTCACAAGCTTTGCACAGTGTGAAGCGTTGCTATTAAAATGAATAAAAAGAGGTGCAGTGTCAAAGACTCAGTAGGAAATGGTTGCGATGGGACTGGGACAATGCAAGGCGCCAGCTTAGGCTACAGGCACTGCTCAGCAGCCATTTTTAGGTCTCGGCCTAGCGTACACTGCGTAGCAGTGTCGCGCAGCCGAGATTTTATGTTTTTCCTAGAGTGGGGCTTGAACCCGCCCCTCTTCTCCATTGGCTGGCTTCCTAAACGGAGTCCAGCCATTGGAGGAGAGGGGCATCACTCCATTCAGGCCCTGTCTTTTTGGGATAGAGGGGTGTGTTTTAGCTGTTCTTTCTGTCCCTGACGTCACTGTTAGAGAGCACGCCCCTCATCGTGCTGCCTGCACGCTCAAGTCAGCTCTCTGATTGGTGTTCCTTATTAACCAATCAGAGGGCCAACTGGCGCGTGCAAGCAGCGTGAGCAGACTCTGCCTCCTCTCCACACACGCTCGCCTCCCCCTTCCCTCTGCCCGCAGCTCACCAACGTCCCGCTCTCGCCTCCATCCTTCCCGCAGCCCACCAACGTCCCGCTCTCGCCTCCACCCTTCCCGCAGCCCACCAACGTCCCGCTCTCGCCTCCACCATTCCCGCAGCCCACCAACGTCCCGCTCTCGCCTCCACCCTTCCCGCAGCCCACCAACGTTTCGCTCTCGCCTCCACCCTTCCGGCAGCCCACCAATGTTTCGCTCTCGCCTCCCCCCCCTTCCCGCAGCCCTCCTCCATCCCGCTCTCGCCCTCCTCCTGGGGTGTGGCGGCCGAGGAGCCCCCGAGGGCAGCCCGGCCCCGCCACCAGCCCCGAGCTGCTGCTGCACAGCGGGGGCACCGGGGACAAGGTGAGCGATGCCGCGGGCGGGTGAGAGCGTGCGGGGAATCTTGCTCCTGCCCCCACAGTTTATCGGTTTATGATACCACTTCCCAGTGCCTAGAAGCCAGTATTTGCAATGCGCGGTATCACTCTCTTAGTAGCATAATTTGAATTTTTGGTCAATCTGTCGCGGGAGACATCATGCAGCACCCCCCCCCCCCTCCCCCTGCCACCTTCAATCACCCAGACCTTCTTTTTGGATTCCTTCCTTGCACTTTCACCCCTTGCTAATCATCTCTTTATCTTTTTATACTTGAGTGACCAATTCGCAGAAAGCATTTATAAGTACTGGAGGCACTAACGGAGTACTCTTTGCCATACTCTTAATGACATGTTCACTTCCCAAAAGTTCAAATAAGGCACTGTGCCATTATTTATACCAATTGTGCACGGAGAGTACCGTTTTATTCCTTTTTGGATGTATTGGGGGCAATTAACTAAAACATATAAAAGAGTTCTACAGGATTACTCTGCTACATACTCTGACATCCCGATCGGAATCGTCTCCCAGTCTCTCATATAAAAGAGTGCTCCATGTTACTCTTTCACTGCTGCATATTTTTGGCTGACTTTCTACGATGTGTTAAGCGGGCACGTTTCCCTCCCTTGCTCGCAGTGGGACCCACAACCCCCCTTTCTACCTACCCCAAGGCCCCCATGAATTACCCCCTCTCGCATCTAAAGCCCGCATCCTTACACACCTCCATCAACCTCTCGTCTTCGACCTTCCACACCCCTCTTCCTGCCCCCCCTACCCCGCGCACTCAGTTCCCAGGAATCTTGCTGTATAATATTTATTTTCACTCTCAGTGCTGTCACGATGACCTCCCTGTGCCTCGCTTCCCTCGGGCTCCGCTTCTTGGTGCCTGCAGCCCCTCTCCGTGCAGCAACGCAAAATGGCGCCATCCTATATCTTCCCAAGTTGACTGGTCACTTTGGCTCCCTTGTTCTGTCCCCTGCTGTCCCACTGTTGCTGTTACTCTTGTAATTCTGGGGTTGCACCCCCCACCTACCTGATATACATCATCCTCTTATCCCCCAAAACGTATTCTTGCTCTGATTCTGCATATTCTTGCAGCTCATTGAAAACATTTGTATTAAGTATTATTTAATCTTTCTTTATGATGCTATGCTTCTGTGCTGCACCCTCCTCTTGGTTGATTTGTGTTTAGCGTTTGTATAGCGCTTCATATCACTGGCCTCTTCGCAGTACAGTTAGAGTATGCAGTGTGTTATGCATGGATAGTAAGGGATATGTTTTTAGTGTGAGCTATATGGGAAATGTTAGGCATTGTACCTCTGGGCTGCTCCATTTGAGTTTCTGTGGATTTGTCACTGTGCTGTGTTTGTGGGGCTCTGTGTGTGTGGGGGGGGGCTCTGTGTGTGGGGGGGGGCTCTGTGTGTGTGGGGGGGGCTCTGTGTGTGTGGGGGGCTCTGTGTGTGTGGGGGGGCTCTGTGTGTGTGAGGGGGCTCTGTGTGTGTGTGTGGGAGCTCTCTCTGTGTGTGGGGGCTCTGTGTGTGTGGGGGGCTCTGTGTGTGTGTGAGGGCACTGTGTGTGTGTGTGTGTGTGGGGCTCTGTGTGTGTGTGTGTGTGTGTGGGTTTGTGTGTGGCATTTGCGAGAGATTAAGCTATCGGCATTGTAAATGACAATGCCATTTATATATCTGTTTTTCAAAACCAACACATAAATAAAAATGTTGTCATTTACAAGGCCAATAGCTCTAACTTTTGCAAAGGCGAGACCGTTGCATTGTAAATGCTTGTTAGTCCCCTGATCGATCACAGTCGCTCTCCCACTAGCAAAACTGACAGACTGGTCCAGCCCTCGGCCCTCCCCCCGCCACTGCCGGCATTTGTCCTTGCAGGGCGTGCATAGGGTGACCAGACATCCCAGATTACCCTGTCCAGCGCCGGCGTTTTGAGGATGACCTCGGCATCCCTACTTTTTGCAAAAATAAATACATGTCCCATTTTGAGAGAGGGCCGGTTGAGCACGCACATTTAAGCGCTATATAAGTGCAATTAGAATGGAAATTTATCAAGGTGCTGTGAAGGCTCACATTCACACCAGCCCTCTAATGACAGCAGGGACAGGGTTTATTTGTTTTAAGTTTTCCTGCTGTGCTGTGTGACCTCATTGAGGCAGCACAGTAGGATTTAATGAGGGATGAACCTCTGCAGAGCTCATCATCCCAGGCCAGGACCACAAACCTTTCCTTGGAAACCACCACAGCATGGCTGAGGGAGTCATTAATTCAATTTCATAATGTTACAGAGGTCTGAGTGTGTACAAATATATATATTTATATATAATATATATAGGGCCGCTAGAATTATGCAGCAGGGAAGGGCCAAAGTATGCGGCAGGTTTGAGTAAATTATGTGGAATGAGTAGGCAAATTATGCTGCGTAATGCAGCACATTTCTTAATAGTATTGCTTCATTATTTTAACATTTTTAAACTTGTTAACACTGCCTGGGCATTCGTTTAACACCAGATTGTACAGCAGATGATGGAATATGTGGCAAATGCGGTAAATCTACAATTGTGTTAAAATCACTGAGGCCGCACAATCCCATAATTCCAGTGCCCCTGATAATATATCCAACAAATTTCTCGTACCTGATTAGCCCAAGAAGAAACGCTGCACGCCAGGATGTCACGATGCACCGCTTTGACAAAAAACATTAGGTCAAAATGCGTCAGCCAAGTTGTTTAAAAATGTGAAATCGACATCCTGGAGTGCGGGCTTTCTTCTTGGGCAGCCAATAAAGGGTGGGTGCCTTGCTGCCCACCAAGGGCACCTACCATCTCCTTGTTGGAAGCAGTAGGCTAAGCCACGAGGACCCTGTGGCCTCAGCTGGCTCCCTGCCTCTGACAGGAACCAGCATTGCTTCCGTCCATAGGGGGCAGTTGAAAATGCCACTCCCTATGGGCGGGAGCAATATTCAGATCTGATTCCTTGCCCGTATCATTGGGGGCAGGGAAACATCTGAAGTCGCCTCCCAACGGGCTGGAGTGTCTTTCATCCTCCTGCCCGCTGACAGCGACTTTGTGTTTGCTCTCACTTACTGCGAGCTTTAAAATAGCTTCCGCCACATGAGATAAACCGCTTTGTCCCAGGGATGGGCACCCTGGGGTACACCTTGAGCCGGCCCTAGGGGATAGGGTACCCAGGGCAATTAATGGCTTTGGAAGGGGGGCCCTCTCCTTTTTAAATTGTGGCTGGGCCTTTGGGGTGGGGTCTCAAGGGCCATAATTGGCCTAGGAGGGGGGCCGCATGCCCCCCTCTCACTTTATATGAAGGCCGGGACCTGGGGGAGGAGGTCCCAGGGGCCGAAATGTACCCAAGGAGGGGTCTGCATGCCCCCTCTCCCTCTTTAACCCCTATAGCGCTTATGACGAGCTCAGCTCGTCATGAGACACAGTAGAACTGCCACGGAACGCCCATGCAGGGCTAATTCCCCTCCTGTGCGGGCGTTCCACAGGAGTGGGCGGAGTCATGACGAGCTCAGCTCGTCATGAGCACCGCTCCGCAGTGCAGCTTGACGAGCTGGGCTCGCCATGAGTACCGCGGCGCCGCGTGCAGCCGCCCTCACCCCGCGCCGCGGGGAATTAGCCCCGCGGCGAAGGGGTCAACTTCAATCCCAATGAACTATCAATGAGGTTAGAGACAATTAAGAACAAGCAAAGAGCCAGCAAAGGTGAAAAATAAACTAAAAGGGAAACTGAAGGATGGCAAATGGATGTAGGAGTTCATGCTGTGTGCATTGCTGAACGTGAGTGCAACGGGGGGAGTAGAATACCACGGCTATCTCCCTCCCTCACGAAGGGGGCATGTACAACTTAGTATCAAAACTGAAAGAGGTGGAGTGCCGTTGTTCGAATGGGGCATGCTACCAGTGGCAAACCTTGGGGGGGATTGGTTACCAAGGTGCCTCAGGTATATTCAACATTATTAAATTGATTGGTCCTTCCCTTTGAACTAACATGGCTAGACATTTGGCCATGCCTTGTGAGCTCTGAGCGCAGGATGTAGCATTAGGCAATACCCTGTGCAGAATTACGCTGTTCTAATTGTCTGCAGATCCTGGTCTTCAGCAGTAGCTACTAGGCTTTGAGCACAAGACCCTGCATTCCGAGACCCTGCAGGACAAGGTCAAATAAAATCTCCTTCGGGTCCTGATTCAGACCGTGGATTTCAGATATCACTTTTGCCCAGTCCCCCAATGCCAGAGTCTGTAGGGCCCTCAATACTAGGATTTTTTATCTCCTAAAATAGTCTCTAACACTGTTTTTAACTGGGCCAAGGTCTGAAAACTCTGCTTTGGAATTCCACCGTTTTTGATTGCATGTAGATTCACAGATATGAATTTTCAGTTTGCAATCACCTCACAATGTTTCCGGGGAATATGTTTTCTTGCTCTCTTGTTTCCCCTGCCCAGGGGTTACGTGTGCTACATTTGTTTCAGATACTCTCTAGTATGTTTTTTCTGGAATGAAGTTGACAAATGGGCTCCCACATTTCTCATTCCTTTCACTCATTCCAGTGGCTGTTTAGCAAAAAAATTTGACTTTTCCAAATTACTCGTTTCACTTTGCAGATTCATCAAATATTGAGTGACCAATCTAAAAACAGCACGTGGGCTAAATGGATTTGTTTTCCTTAAAAATGCATCCTACGATTCTCAAACCCATTAGTCAAGATATCACTATGACATTCTTCTTGAATTCTTTTGAATAATTTGCTTAAAATGTATGCAGCTAATCAAAAAGAATGCATTCAGGCCCACATTCTTGCTTCATGACAAAGGGGTTTGCTGCAGAGGATAGCTAAAAGTTCTGTGGTAGCCAGAAAAATGATTCAGCTTTCAACAGCGTCGGATTGGTCAAGCGGGCACTCCGGCAATGCCCGAGGGGCCGATATCCGTATTCCAGCTGTGGGCTGCTTTTTTGAGCAGCCTGGGGGGGGCGATTTGGGCAGTTTCTGTGTTCTTCGATGCCGCCAGCGGCCCAGTGGGTGCCTGAGTGGCCTTCCTGGAGGTAGATGGGAGTCCATTACCTCCCTTTTATCACCAGGCAGAGGTGTCACTCCTTTTCTCTCACTGGGCCAGTCCAATGATATATGCATATTGAGTGGGGACAGGGAGCCTGAGCAAAAGTGGCCTCACTGGTTTTCAGGTGCATTTCACCAGTGTACACTAATCCGTGCATTGTTTTTTAATCCCCCCCTTTTTTAAAATAGAATTTCGCCGAAGCAGTGTTTAGCGGAAAGGCAATATACAAATGTTGGCGACGTTTTTTAGGATGCCCGGGCCGATTTGTTATCCCAATCCAACCCTGGATTCAACCCACCTTCTGACTAATTTGCATAATAGGTGAGACCTAATGGCTTTGCCAATGTGTGTTAAGTCTTGGCACATCACCCCTGTGATTCTGAGTAAATCTGTTAATCTCTCCATAAGCAAAAAAGAAAAAAAGGATGACATTTGGTTAACAAATCCTATCACATAATGAAAGTAATTGCACCCATGTCCATGTCCTAGTCAAAATACATTTGGAGGCAGAAAACATCTGTTGTCACAATAAACATCCATTTCAAAGAAGAAAAGGGCTTCTATGAAGTGAGTGTAGCAGAGTAAAACATATCTACAAATGGAAAGAGGTTGAACAAGGACGACAAAGAAGAAGACAAAATATAAGTAGTACCTCAATCACAGCGCGATCAGCGGAATGATAGCAATCAAGTTGAAGCAATCAGTACTTGGTCCATGCTCCACCCAAAAGAAGAGGAAGCCCCTTATACAATATCTCACACAAGCTGGAGCTCATGCAGTGCATGGGATGTTAAAAGCGAGACTAAGCAAGCTTTAGAAAATACAACAGATCTCGCCTTTGGGACCTATTGGGATTTCCAATAAGCGTTATCCATGCTGTCCCACAGCCCCGATGGTGTACAACACAGTTAAATAAGAAAAAAATTCTTTGTTGTTATTTTGTTAGCGCATACACCATGCACAGTCATACTTATATAATTACAAGGCCACTTTTTATTTCTTATTATTGAATGATCCAACTCGGATCAGCAAATAAAAAGAAAAATATATGCGCTAAATGTATAACAAATACATATAATTGCTGGACAACTTTGCACTGTCCATCACTGAAAAAAGGCTATTGAGAGAAAAACGTTTGTTATTAGCAGGTATACTGAGTGCATATAAAAACAAAAATTAATGTCTCGCAAGACTTTTTAAAAATATAATGTGTTGCGCTATTAGAAAGCACTTAACTGACTCCTAATAATCACTGGCACAGTGCAGCACAATACTGGACGTGACACAAGGCAGGATTTAGGGTCAAACCAAGTCCTGTAAATCAATGGGGGTTTAGTTGGATCAGTTCATCTTGAGAGTGACAAAGCTTAGAAAACGAAAGTGACAGTCATCACAGTGTTGGATAGGCATGCTAGTTTCAATTTTGTTTTTGAATTCACTAAAGCAAGCATTTGGAAATAGGAACGACGTCGAGTTCGTCCCTAGAAATGGAATGTACTTTTGATTTTCAGCTGCCGGTTCTAAGATGTTGAAAGGTGTGGAGAAACCTGAGCTGCAAGAGATGGGAGCTGCTTTGGGAATTGGAGGCTGCGACAGCACCGTCCTCTAGTTCTCCTTGGAGGCTCACAGATTTTGCACAGTCCTGTCAAGTATCACGCATCAGGTGTGATACTAACGCATTTCAGTGTGGTAATCCGCATTACCGCACTGAAATAATTTGTCACGCATATTCATATTGTCTGAGAGATGTTACTGCAAACTAATAAATGGGGCAGGAATCAGCGCGCCAGCAGCGCGTCATGCCCACGCAGCTCTCCCAAGCTTGGGGCTCCGTTCGCAGCGAGCTAAGGCTACTCAGCAGGCTCACACTCCATGTGCTACAATATTCTTCAAAATCGCAATTTCCCCGCGGTGCGACTCTGGCTCTCAGCCTGACGTCACGGGGCCCAGTCAGGTTACGTGCCGGCCGGCGCCCGGGGGACCGTCGTCACATCCTGATTTCTGAGCTGGGAGCCGGAAATCAATTTGTAGAGGCAGGGAGGGAGACGGCTGGTTGCTGAATTTGTTCGCCGCCCCGCCCGCAAGCAATGTTTTAGCAATGTTTCTCGCTGCTTCCTGCTGCATCTCGCATCGGCCCGAGCTGCTACACCCTCCCAAATGTAAGTGTTGCCGCAGCTGAGGGAAGGAGTCAGTCACCCACGATGCAGCGGCCTCCAGGACAGTCTGTCACTGACTGGGCCGGCCCCGCTCGGGTCTCACTGGACATCCGGGACGAAACCTCTCCCTTAGGAAATGTGAGTGATAAAAAAAAAAACAAGTTTAGCATTTACTCTTTCATTTGTGAGAAGTGCGAGAAGTGCGAGAAGTGCTGCACCACGTGCCGGCCGTTTGTTTTCTTAGTGCTAAATGTCAATACCAACTTCAGTGAGGTAATGGTATCTGTCACTGCGCTCGTTTTTAATAAAATTAAGAATATGCCTTTAAATTATACCACACTTTTGTGCATGGCGCTGGGCCGATCGGGGTCATTGAGCCGCACTGTGACAAAGTTGTTGTGGTGGCAATCAGCACTGCTCGCACCACAGCGATTATTTAAAACATGTGAACCCTGCCACCTGTGATCCTCCCGATCCCGAACCATAGACCATGAAGGCTGTGGAGCCTTGAGCACTCAGTTGTGCAGCTTTGCTGCTTAGCTATGTTTTAATCATGCCCAGCCCGCAGCGACATCACATTCTGGTACTGCTGCCGGAGCTGGTGTTCCCTCCTGGTTGTGGCAAAATCATGGCAGCGCTGCTCAAACTGCCGCCTGGCTGCAGTGAATTAAAAATCGAAAACCTGATCATGACCATCCCCTCCACTCCCCCCGTGAAGTGAGAGGGAATGCCCCGGTTACTTACCGGTAATCTTCATTACTCCGAGTCCATGTCTTCCTCGCCACAGTAATATACATATGAGCCTCCGGCTCCACACAGAACTCCAAGTAAAATAAAAGAGCAGCGCTCTAGTCTCCCCTCCCTCCTCCAATATGGCCCCCGAGGCTTCATCCAATCCTATAAAAGGATACATATCAACCAGCCCAGCCTGAAAAAACCAAGCCGCAGACATGAAGCCACCACCAGGGCCGGGAGGGAAGGGAAACTATACTGTGGCGAGGAAGACATGGACTCGGAGTAATGAAGATTACCGGTAAGTAACCGGGGCATTACCTCCTCGTCCTGTCTTCCTCGCCACAGTAATATACATATGAGCCGATACCAAAGCAATCAGCTTCATGTAAGGAAAACATACCACATCATCAGTGCAGCGAAACACATGTTTAATATACAGAGGCATAACAACCCAAAAAATGGACAACCTCTCAAGGTACCCCAGCAGACAAAACAGAAGAGGCAAACGAAACAGAACCCCCACCCCCAATTTGGAGGCGGTAATGGTTCATGAAAGTATGTGGAGAAGACCACGTAGCAGCCCTGCAAACATCCTCCATAGACACCCTCTTGAAAGAAGCCCAGGATACAGCCACCGACCAGGTGGAACGACCCTGAACCGGAAGAGAAGGAACCACAGAGACCGAAGCATAAGCCAAAAGAATGGCCTCCTTAATCCACCGACTTATCGTAGACAGGGAGGGCTCCAGACCCTGACGTGACAAACCATAATTCACAAACAAGCAGTCAACTTTACAAAAGGTAGAAGTGCGAGATATGTAAATCATCAAGGCACGCCGAACATCTAAGAGGCGCAAAAGGGACTCTTCAGCCGAGGAGGGATCAGGACACAGAACCGGAAGAACCACCTCGGCAGACCGGTGAAAAAAAAGAATTCACTTTAGGAACAAAAGTGGGATGAGGGCGCAAGACCACACGGTCCGCCAAAATCAACAAAAACGGTGCAGAACGGAGGAAAGCCCCCAACTCCCCCACACGCCTGGCAGAGGCAATCGCCACCAGAAACACCACCTTGAGAGTCAAAAACTTCAGGTCCACAGACTCCAAAGGCTCGAAAGGAGCCAATTGCAAGGAACGCAAAACCAAAGGAAGGTCCCAAGGAGGAGGACACAAGATAGGACGTGGGCGCTGGAAAGAAAGAGACTTAAAAAGTCGAGCAACCAACGGAGAAATGGCAACCAAAGGCAGGACATGAAAAGCCCGAATGGCGGCCCACTGAGCCCGAAGGGTCGAAATGGCCAATCCCAACACAAACCCATCGTTCAGAAAGTCCAGAATGCGAGCCGGAGCTAAAGACTCCAACGACATCCCATGACCAACACACCAAGAAGCAAAATGATCCCAATGCTTGGCGTAAGATTTAAGCGTAGAAGGTCTCCGGGACTGCTGAATGACCCCAGCCACAGCCATCGAACAACCCTCACGCATCAGAGACTCCCTCTCAAGAGCCAGGCCTGCAGACCCAGGGAACGGAACACAGGTAGAGGAAGAAGAGGACCCATCAGAGGATACGGCACGAACGGCAAGGGCCACCCCGGAGACACAGCCAATTCCCTCAGAAGGGGAAACCAAGGGCGACGCTTCCAACAAGGAGCAATCAGAAGCACCAACGACCCCTCCCACTCGATCCACTGTAACACAGCCGGAAGCAGGGGAACAGGGGGAAATGCATACAGCAGACCCTCCGGCCAAGGGAACGAAAGGGCGTCCACCCTCCAGGCGTCCCGGCAAGGCATAATCGTGCAAAAACAACGGGTCTGGGCATTGACTTGGGAGGCAAACAGGTCCACAATCGGACAACCAAACATCACCTGCAACCTCCTGAACATCCACCTCGTGAGAGACAAGGACCCCATGGAAGGAAACACCCGGCTCAGACAATCCGCCACAGTGTTCTCTGCACCAGGCAGGTAGATGGCAGACAGGGACTCCAGATGCACCTCCGCCCAAGAACCAATCCGACGAGCCAGGCAACTGAGGGAGCGAACCCTGCACCCCCCTTGATGGTTCACATAAGACATCACAACCTGATTGTCCGTCCGGATTTGCACGTGGTGACCCCGAACAAGATCCGAGAAGTCCAACAGACCCAGAAGGACGGCCTTCAGTTCCTCGTAGTTGGAGGAACATGACAACACCGACTGAGGCCAAATCCCTTGAGTCGCCGAAAACCCCAGAGTAGCACCCCATCCTAGCAGGCTGGCATCGGTAGTGACCACGCGGGTGGGAACAATCAGAAAAGGGCGGCCCTTGGACAGATGACCCACGTCCAACCACCAACTCAGGACCACCCGAACCTCCTCCGACATAGGAACCAGAACATCCATATCGAGGGAACAGGGGACCCAATGCGACAAAATGTGGGACACCACCGGGCACATATGGAGGCGAGCCCACGGCACCGTCAACAATGAAGCCGACAACAGACCCTGAGCACGCAACCACAGGCTCACAGGATGAGAAAACCCCACCAACAGGGAACGAACAGCAGACATCAGGGACAAAACACGGGGAGGGGGCAGGAACACCATCCCCAATTGAGTCCTGAACAGAGCCCCAATGAAATTCAACTCTAGTGCAGGAACCAGGGAGGACTTCGGCACATTCACGAGGAACCCATGATGCGCCAGGACATGGCACACCTTCTGGACAAGCAACTCCGCCTTAGGAAGAGAAGAAGCAGAAATAAAAATGTCGTCCAGATAAGGAAACACAGTAACGCCCCCCCCCCGCAATGTCCAATAAGAGGAGCCAGAATCTCAGTAAAGATCCGGGGAGCAGAGCAGAGCCCAAGGGGCAGTACCTGGAAAAGGAAATGACGACCGAGCACGCAAAACAGGAGAAACTCCGAGAGGCCGGATGAACAGGGATATGCAGATAAGCATCACACAAGTCGATTGAAGCAAGGAAGACGCCCCGAGACATCAGAGTAAGGATCAACCGAAGCAAAACCATTTCGAACTTCATGTGAGGGATGCAAGCATACAACCACGTTAGGTCCATCACTGGCCGAAGAACCCCAGTGCGCACGGACATCAGGAACAGGATGGAACACACACCTAACCCCAATTGATCGCGGGGAACAGGAATCACCGCCCTCTTGACCACCAGGGAATCGATGCCGTCCCAAAAGCGCCAATCTCCATACAGGGTCTCTGGGACAAGGCGTGGCCCTGAAACAGTCTGGGGGAGTCTGGGAAAACCCAAGACGAACACCCTTCGAAACCACTCGAAGAACCCGTATGTCCGACACAGTCTTGCGTCAATAGTCCAAGAATCAAGGGAGACGACCCCCAACCGGGCCGACACCAGGAGCGAGCCCTACATGAATAGGAAGTGGGAGCGGAGGAGGCAGAAGCACCAGAGAACCGGGACGTGTCAAAGGAAGGAGTACCCCGGCCACGCCCCCTTCCATGAAAGGGCCGACCATCCAAGAATGAACAAAAGCACTCAGGGAACCAAAGGCATGGAAGCGATCAGTACGCCCAGGAGCAAGGATCATACGGTCCTCCGCAGGCAACACCACCATGACATCCAAAGGAGGATCAAACAACTAAACACCCGAAAAAGGGATCATCATCCGGAGAATATACAGCGCAGCACCATCTATCCAGGAGCGAAGAACAAAGGAAAACACCAGAAAGCAGGCGCACCCGCTGCTCCAACAACGCCAGAGTAGAAGATGATAGAAAAACAATGCAGCTGCAAAAGTGCGCTTCACCGCACCCACCATTACGCACAGCAAAATCCCGCAGCGGGTATCGTGTACACAAAAACGTGAAAACGAACCCCTGACCACATACTTCCATACACGTATCCATATCAAAACAGAAGAATGTATAGGCAAAGAATCAGTCCCAGGGCGCTGATACCGCAAAAACAGAACGTCCACTAGATCCACCAAAATGCAGGAAACACCAAGCTCACACGAATGTAACCCAGCACCACCATTAGGCAGCACCCAGCACAAAGCGACCCCAGACATCAACGTCCACAACATCGACAGAATCAGCAGCAGTAGCGTCATCCACCTACGCCTCATCATCAGGAGGAACAGGCACCTGACCCTGCAATGCCGTAGCCATAGCAGAAGGAATCAAAGCTGCAACAAATCAAAAGAATGAATTGCCACCTCTGACCCAGAAGTCCATTGCAAGGACCCAGGAGCAGTAAAGGCTAGAGAACCACGCCCCATCACATCCACACACGAGTGGACGAGTGGAGTCAACACAAGCAATGAACAGGACAACATGCCTGGCCGAAAAAGGCCCCGAGGTTGCTAGGCAACCACATAAATCAACCCACGCAAGACTCCAAACACATAAATGCATTGAAGAAGAGCCGCCATATACCGCCTTGCGCGGTCGGAGAAATCCGAAAGCTGATCGCAGCTAAAGAATATGCCCAGAACTGCAGCAGGCAAGGAATGCGGCCGGGAGCCTCCGGCCCCCACAACAAGCGCACCCGGCCCCGGCAGCAGGTAGGGAAATGCGACCGGGAGCCTCCGGCCCCCACAGCAAGTGCACCCGGCCTCGGCAGCAGGTAGGGAAATGCGACCGGGAGCCTCCGGCCCCCACAGCAAGTGCACCCGGCCTCGGCAGCAGGTAGGGAAGTGCGACGGGAGCCTCCGGCCCCCAGAGCAAAGGCACCCGACCGCGCAACGCCCGCTCAGCAGGACGCGCGGTCGGAAACAAAAGAAAAACGGCATCCAGGAACCCATGCGTCCCGCAAAACAAGCCGAAAGAACAAGCCCAGAAGTCCGCTAAAGCAGGACGAGAGGCAATAATGGCAAAAGAAGGGGGCAAGAAAATTTAAAATTACGAGACAAAATGAAAAACACAATCCACAAAGTGCATAGAAAAACAACACTAGCACAACACTACTACCCCCAAACTCAATACCAAAAGGGCAGAAGGGGACAGCTCAAGCAGGATCCCAGCCCCACTCACCTGACCAGCAGGGAAAACACAGCACTCGGAGAAGTGCAGAAAAAAAGAACAGGCTGGGCTGGTTGATATGTATCCTTTTATAGGATTGGATGAAGCCTCGGGGGCCATATTGGAGGAGGGAGGGGAGACTAGAGCGCTGCTCTTTTATTTTACTTGGAGTTCTGTGTGGAGCCGGAGGCTCATATGTATATTACTGTGGCGAGGAAGACAGGACGAGGAGGTAATGACTATGCAGGCCAGGACTGGAGTCTGAGGAAGCAGGCGGGACTCGGAATCTGAAGTAAATCAGATAAACACTGTGTTACCCCTGGGCATGGCTGCAGGCTCGAGGCTGCCTGTAGGCCACGACCAAGTGTGTGCTGCCAGTGCCTCACAGAGCCTGAGGCTGCCTTGCCCAACATGCCCGGGTTGCATGCTGCTGTCTGCCGCCAACGTTTTCATTTTAGCCAACAGCACCAACTAAACACGTTACTATAGGGTGCTTTTACTAACTTGTAATTTTGACCAGGAAGCAGTAAATTGTTAACATGAAATTAAACACAATTCACGCATTACTAGTGTGAATCAACGCACAAATATTTGTGCAGTTCTCTGCATTGCTTTGCTAAAGAGTCCAATCAAAGGAGATTATTATGCACACCTGAAAGCACGGCTTGAGATGTCAGACTCTTGGGGGTGGTTCTGGTTCCCCTTAACAGTAGCATTAGAAACTATATAAAGTGAGAAAGGAACCCAAAGTTTTCTAAGTTTGTGCATTCATGCTTTGCCATCCCTGAACACTACTTCCAAGAATAACTGCAACATTTAAATCATTTAAGTGCTGATTCTATTATGGGAAGTGTTTCATCCAACATTTGGTTTACGTTCATTTTAACAGAACAAAACTGAAAACTTTTTTATTCCAACATGGTATCTATGTTACTGTGCATTTCCACTTGAACTCAACTGTCTTACCTGGAATTACGATGACAGTTGACGTATGTTTATATATTTTTTTCTTCATGTGGTATTGTGAAGTTTGTGTTTTAAAACCCTGCCCCTCAGTCCACACCCATGGGCTCTTCTTCTTTCGTTCCAGAGGTAGGTGCAAGTTACATTTTGCGAGTACCTATTGCTTTAGGTATTTTAGGGCTGTAGATTACTAATTGGACGAATAAAACCGTCTTGTATACTCTTCCTTGTGCACATAGTTTAGTCTTGCTCTAGCTGGTTGTAACCTATGTGAGCTTCAGCCTCACTCGCCTGATGCTTGTCCCATGCGGACTGTCAGTGACTACTGTCTAATCAGGTTACAAGGCCACTTTCATTTCTGGTGCTATACAGCAATTTCAAATCCTCTTAAGAGTTTCCTGTTGCTCAAATGGGTGTAATTTCTGATAATTAAATGTTTCCCTGGTCTTCATTGCTTGCTTTTGCTTGCGAGAAAGTGTCACTCATAGTCGTTGAAATGTCACTCATAATTACACTAAAATTATAAAAATGTCACACATAGCAATCTGAAACCTTGGCAGCTATGTTTGCAGCTTCCAAGGTGTGGGGAGCAGGGAGGGGGAGGGGTTCAATGGGAACGTTCCTCTCCAGGTCTCTTAGGGTTCAGCATTCCACGTGTTTAATAAACATGTTGAAAAAAATACATTTTAGGGAAACTACCTTCCTCCCAATTAGGTCATGTTATGTTATCATTTTATATAAAGCGCTTTTACTGTTAGTAAAGCACTGAAATGCTTTCTTAATCTTGGTGCCCTTTTCGTACAGCTGCATAATTTCCTACCCTCTGTTGTGTGAGCCTCAATGTTTTCAAATATATGGATTTATGAAGCTACAAAGGTCGTATAAAGTATAAGGGCCCGATTCACAAAACTAACTTAAGACAAAATCCTAAACTTACTACTTTTGGTATTCACAAAAGTTAGGATTTTGTCTTAAATTTGTCTTAAGACAGACTTAAGACCGTCTTAAGACAGACTTAAGACAAAATCCTAACTTAAGTCTGTCTTAAGTCTGTCTTAAGTCTGTCTTAAGACAAACTTAAGACAAAATCCTAACTTCTGTGAATACCAAAAGTAGTAAGTTTAGGATTTTGTCTTAAGTTAGTTCTGTGAATCGGCCCCTACATGTTTGCAAGCAAAGGGCTGTCCTGGAATCTAAAAGGGGCACTGTACAGTGTTTTTAACCCCTTTTGTGCTTATGACTAGCTCAGCTCGTCATGAGACACAGTGGAGCTGTGCTCATGACGAGCTGAACTTGTCATAACAGCCGGGGACGGCCAACGCGGGGCTAATTCCCCTCCTGTGTGGGCGTTGTACGGGAGTGGGCGGAGTCGTGACGAGCTCAGCTCGTCACAAGCACAGCTCCACTGTGGAGCGTGACGAGCTGCGCTCGTCATGCGCACCGCGGCGTTGCGGGAGAATTAGTCCCGCGTGGAAGGGGTTAAGCAACAAATGTGGCGGATCATGAAGGACCTGGTAACAAGGTGAGGGAATAACTAGGGGAAAGCAATGTTATTGCACAATGTCCCACAAGCCCTAATTTCAGTCCTTATTAGGTTGAGCCTACTAGACAGCGTCTAAGCTGCGTTGTGAGGCATATTGTGGCTTACTATGACCCTAGAGGGGTTTGGAGCCCGCCCCATGCTTACCATTGGTTGGCTTTCCTGGTCACTCTCATTTGCCTGCTTCTTTTTCATGCACGGTCTTGTCAATCTTGGTGTTTGTACCTCCACTCGAGCATTGCTTCTTTCCCATCCTTCTTTGCCTTGTGTATGTGCTCGATGTCCGGAAACAACTTTTTTTCTTTTTGTGTAAACACTCACAGAGTGTATGTCTTTTTGAGCCGTCTCCCTCATTTACTGGTGCATTTGCCTGTCCTGTGTGTTTTCCTCGATCCTCCTTGTGTGCTTTGCCATGTTGCATCTGTTCAACCTCCTTCCTCTATGCTTCTTCCGTGACGCCATGCCCTCCCCCATATATCCTGCCCTTCCCTTGTGGCTTCCATGTACCCCCCCTGTATTGCTTTGGTGTCCCCCCTGTCTTCCCTGTTTTGCTTACGAGACCCCCAACGTCCATAGTGTTGCTCCTAACCACCCTCTGTTGATTCGCCTCAATTGCGTCCACTCACCTGCCCACTTAAAAAAAAAACGCTTTCATGTGTTTTGTTATTAGTTACCAATCTAACTCAGAAGAGTAACTAAAACAAAGCAAGCATTGGCAAAGCCAATGGGTTTCACGTATGCAAGAGCTATTGGCTAACTGTAGAATAATATTTGTGTGGGTTAAAAGTTCAGCTGACAGTTGCACTGTCAAGCCAGACCTAAAAATAAATGTAGATTAATAACTGCCATCCTCCCATCGGTGATGCTGCCAGAGAAAACTATCATAAATTATCTAGCTAATTATTAGCTAAGACACTTTAATAGCACTGCAATTTCATGTCCCTGAAAATGCAAGCTCAGACAGATAGATAAATAAGCAAAATGATTACAGCTGTGTGGAATGCAAGCACTGTTTTTGTGGAAGCACCCACCTTCTGCCTAATCAAAATAAGTTCTTCTATCTCTCAACATATGGGTGAAGCCAAAGCCCCTCTCCTGGGTGTTCTCACATAATTGTCTAGCGATAGCTGGGCTGTCAACTCATACCATACCACCCTGACATGTTTCCCAAGTCCATGTGTGATGTGCTGCTGCAGTCTGGGTTTTGTAGACTTGTAGTCTTGTTTATTCCATCATACAACAGGACTACAAGTCCCAGAATTCAAAAGAATATATCTGGACTGAAGCAGCACGTCACGCAGGAGCATGGTCAGGCAGGGAACAGAAATCAGGCCTAGCACATCCTGTTGACCTGCCCTGGTGGGGAGAGGCGCAGGGGTGCTACTGAGATGCAGTGCCGCTGCTTTTGTTACAGGAAGCCGATTTTACACTGCTGCAAAACTAGCCCCCACGTGTCACAAACCGGCACGCACCCTTCCGGCCCACCAGGAAAACGCCTGGTGCCCACTATGGCCAGTCCAGCCCTGAGCAGAAACCTAGGAAACTTGGCAGCTAAGCATACACATTGATTGCTTCTCGCTCAGGCTTGCTATTTGTGCCGGTCGTGTGAGCAGCAGAGCTTGCATCCTAATACGTTCTGAAAGCAGCTCACTGTCCCCCAGCATAGCCTGGTTATTCCATTTATAGGTAGTCCAACTCACGCATAGACGATTAAACTATTTCCAAGTAATCACACGTCTGAAAAGGAACAGTAAAGAAAGTGTCTTGTGCTTAGTCTTTGATCCAATAAAATAGTACTAAGGTTGTAGAAAGTTGGGCTTACATTTCCTTCAGGTGTGGCCTTGCAATTTAAAAGCTATATTTAGAAGCTACAACCTCCTCTCTCATATTATCTGGAACATCATTAAACTAAATAATGTCCAATGGTTTCAATTTCCTTTGCGTGGGCTGCCTTTGGATCTGCTTACCCTAGTCCTTAGCCTGTGGTGATAGTGTGAACCATAACATGTTAAACCTCGCTGGGCTCAGAATCAGACACATTGCACCCAACATACATTTGCGCCTGGCACCATATTACATAAGTTGTGCTGTCAGGCTACCACACAAACTCAATGGGTGCGCCACAAGCTGCAGGCACACAGTGATAACCCCGCCATGGCCGAAAATGTCCGTCATATTTTTGAGGTTAACAAATGATAAACATGGAGCATAATGATACTAACAGGGATTATTTGAGTGCCTAAACACAATTCATATTTTTCAAATCGACTCTCCAATGGGTTATGTGGAAAGAACACCTCTTGTGTGATTAAAAATTGGGCTCCCATTGTACATTGAGAGCACGCAAGGGCTTTCATCAAATGCCAAATTTACTGCACCAAACAATGAGGAAAGCCACACAATAATTTGCTCCTGCTGCATAAAGTATTGCAGGAAGGACCATGCATCAATTTAATAGCACCAACATCTTCTCCAAGGGAGGAAATTAGCATATAGCAACTGAATGCACCAAAGAGCATATGTTAATGGCCATTGGGTCTCTCTGTCTCTCGATCTCTCGATCTCTCTCTCTCTCTCTCTCTCCTCTCACACACTCTCTCTTTCTACACCCATTAGGGTGTGTTTCACAGCTCAGTTGTCAGTGGTGGACTGATTTTATTTTGGGTGGTTATTCATATGGTGTTGACTGCGAATGCAATCTGCTTTTGCCAGCTTCAAACTAAATAATTAAAGAAAATGCTGACACTGCGTATTTCAAGAAACAAGTCATAGTGCTGTTTGTCTGACTTTTGAGATTGTCCTTTTATAAAATTAATGAGAAGATTAATCAAATATGCAGGTTTTGGAACATTTCCAAATTTAGAAATGACTGTAAGTCATCTGATGCAGTGGCAGCTGGTGACATTTGAAAATGGTGGGGGCATAAAAGTTGCTAGGGAGTGTACTGTAGCGAGCGAGCCTGACTGACATAAGGGTGTTTGGGGAGGGCTCTCCCCTGAGAATTGTTTTAAAAAGAGTGGGCAAATTATGCCTTTTCAAGCAAATTTGAGAAAGGAAGGTTAATAAAGCATTTGTGAAAGTGTAGTTATTACATCATTAAAGAGATGTGATATAATAATGTAGGTCTCTGCTTATTCAGTAAAGCCACAGAACTTCATAACAGACTTCGAGATAACAATGCTGAGTAACTCACAGATTTTTTTTATTTATCGATATACCTTTTGAAATTAACAGTACACTTAAGGAGTTGATTTTGTATCATTTTAGAGGTCCCATTAAAGACTGCTATATGTGCTTCCATTTCAATGCATATACTTGCTATTAAATCCACAAGGCTTGTCAATATACCAGGATTTGAGGAACTTTCAGATTCATCATGCCCTTATAATGCCAGTTCAAAAGCACCACAGAAACGAATGCAATCAATTATGTTTGACAATAGGTGTCTATTCCTATCTACTGCTACATTGTGTTCCTGTATTGATTTGCGGTATGCGCCGGTTATGTGGGTGTCAATCGGTGTGCATCCCAACATTCCCAGTCTCGTCAGGTTCTCCATATGGTTTCTGGTGTGTGCATGCTTCTTTATTTTGTCTGACAACTGCTTCAAGTCTGTTACTCCTTGTTTTGTCCAAGGAATGTCACCACCAATCAGCAAGCAGGGGAAGCAGAACGGAGAATTTGTTGAAGTACACCCTGTAAGCCAATCAACTTTTGTGTACAAGGTGTTTGAGAATGTACGTTTGTAAGTCTTCCCTCTGTCTTGGACACTCTGTTGTAGTTTAAGGTCTGGCCGATCAGGTCCTAATTGTCTTACAGTTAGTTTGTCTTCACGTCTCATTCCAATGAATGGCCTTGCAAATAGCTGTTCTACTGAATTCATGGTGTCTTACCAATATTAAGGTTACCTGTCAATAATCAAAGTATAAAGTATAAGGTATTGTGAACAAACATCAAATGTCTGTATAAATACATAGCTTGTGCATTATTGCAATATGTCTCAAACAGCTCGCCTTTGCACAACATGACAGTGAAAACTACAGCCTTATAGCCTGCTGCCTCAGTGTGCCAGTCTAGTTGCTAAAGGCACTGAAGCAGACAAAGCTTGTGCCACAAGTTAGGGCCTATAACAAAGAAAAATTGAGGGCCTTTAACAAGTTGTATAGACTGAGGCAGCTGGTCTATAAAGCTATTATTACATTCCATCCACTGAGGGTAGAATGTTTGAAATTAAAAAGGGGGAAACAGAAAGGCAAACTTTGGAATTATGTTGGAGCAGAAGGATAATTCGAGCCATTATTGTACCTGAGCCAGTTCATTTTCTTCAATGTAGCTCCCAAAATTCAAATCCATCTTGTAATATTGATTACACATATCTATATCTCAAATCGACAGTGACGTGCACCCACCCCACCCACCATGTAGACCATATACATAGCACTGTTGTAAGGGTGCATGAGCAGCAAAGGAGGCCTATTGGGTCCCCTTGTTGTTTGCCCATAAATTAGGTAAAGTTTGTCAGGCTTTGCCAGATGCTGAAAAGAAAAAATATAACATAATTTAGTAGTGTCAACCACTCCTGGTGTCAACAGAACACATTAATTGTACGCCAAAGGCCAGGGATGCCTGCGAAAATCACTTTAGGTAAAAAGGGGTTTCTTTGGATTAGTTTTGGCAAATCAGTGGTAGGCACTGGCATAAGTGTTGGCTACTATTACTCTCCAAGATGTAGAGGATTTTCTGATTTTATAATGTGATCAACAGACCTTCATGCTGCACCTAATATCTGCCCACACATTTCCCCATTCTGGAAGTCTGTGCCTAGGGCAATAGTAATGCACAGAGGGTTAATATGCCTGCTGCAAACAACACGTACCAGGAATGTAGATAGTTCAATGGGTCAGTTAATGCTTATGCTTTTGTTACTTGCATTTTAAAAGTTACAAGCCTAACACAGCAGAGAAAGGAGTATTAACTCGGTCATCAAAGAGCTGCATACAAACAGCAAGGTATGGGTGAGAGTGTAAAACTTGTATTCTCCGTCATTAGCCTAATGTTGCTATAAAGGGTTCATTTTATTAGTAAAGTCAACACAACCACTGTGCTATGTTTAAAACGTATGAGTTTGTGCTGTTCCAGACCAGTCAGTCTTAAACTATACTGCCCAGTGCGTACCACCACTATGGATGACATGTGACGCCAGCACCATGCAGTCCTCTTTGTCTTATGTAACATTTCCTATGCACTGATTTACACACATGTGAGATCCATTGTCTCTGTATAATGTGTGTGTGATGTGAAGGGCTCCGAAACCCTACACAGCATTATAAAACAAAACACACTGTACGCATTAGCGACATGCATTGAGGCAAGTGAGTACCAGGTGGACTGGATTCAAATTAGAATGATTGCATGTTAAGGAATGAATGCAGCTGGCTGTTTATGTCCTGATAAATCGAGGACTTGCATTTTATTGCTTGTGTTTGGAAGCGGCTGCTTTCAGCAAACCACTATGTTTATTACTTCCAAATGCAAGCAGTAAAATGTAAGCCATTTGTCAGGCCATAAAGACAGCACACAGGTCTGCGGCCAGGGCTCCTCAGGAGTCAGAGGGCCCCTAAACTATAAGATAACACCCCGCTTCTCCAGTTCTACTTAAACCACTTTCCTCTCTGCCCAAGGCCAGCACTTAAGTTTATGAGAATCATTTCATAATGTTTTTTAGGTGAATATCTAATTATCTCAAATACTCCTTTAATAGAGACATTAAGCTTAATCTCCATCATAAATCAGGCATGAATCACCCACATGTAAATACGCTTCAAGTTGAATTTGCTTTATTGTTTCCCAATACTGTATTGTCAACATGTTAGTCAGCCTAGAACTCTTTGCAAGTTTTCAGCTGCAGAAATATTGCGCTTGGATACATACGTTGTTTGGCTAAAGGCTCTGCGAGAGAATGCCATCGTCACACACTGCACGCCCCCAACGGGACGGTCAGCCACGTTTATTTTTAAACATATCATAATGTGTTTGCATTTGAAAACAAGCATTTGGAATGCAATAAGTCTCGCATTTGCAAGAGTTTCAGCTATTGGCATTGTAAATGACAATCACCCAGATTCAGAAATATAAAAGGAGGGAAGTCCCTTACTTATCCAATGTGGGACAAGGGGAGGTACAGAGTAAAAAATAGAAGGGTCCCAAGTATGCATGCAGCACCTAGGTTTGCCTTTTTAACATCTGTATATACAGTTATTAGTACATCACACACTAAACGTTAGGTATCACTAGAAACAGTTCATTCAGTTCATTCACTCAGATATTAACAGAAGTTTCCCAAATGTTAAGATACAAATTTATTATATGCAAAGTGATAAATCAACATATTAAAAAACTCAACAAGAGTATATAAAAATCAGTATCACAGTACTGTAAATACATTTCACACATAAAGAAATTTTTTAAAAAAAGGAAAGAAACTTTATTGTCGACTCAGCGTTTCGGTTTTTGAGATTAAAAACACCTTCTTCAGGACAGTTTCTAGATCAATAAAAACACATAATTATTATCAGTTACAAGACAAAGTGACAGTCGAGATGGTTTATATGTTATGGTACTTTACATTTGTCAAAACTCTGCCTATCACACTCTCACTATTTTACCACATTTCTTCATAATACGATAATTAAACACATGAATCCATTAGTTGTCTTCTGCTTTTTTATACATAGTACGGCAAGTGCTCTTCAGACAGTTATTTCTTAGTATATCAGTTTTGTGTTCTCTTTTTTGCTAGGGCAATATTATAGTTGTACAGAATAACACTAGCTGCATATTATTACAACATTTCTATTTACTCGCTCCAGTCAAAGACATATCTATCGGACTGCATACCTTTAGTTTAGCAGCACACTGGGGACATTTCCATTTTCCCACGTATATGTAGTTCAGGAGCTCTATTTATCACCTTTCTCAGTATAGGTATTGTTTTAGAGCTGATACCTAGACAGAATGTTACCCAATTACTATTATCGTCATATAGGGGTTTGTATTGTTGTGAGTCATTAGGGGAATCTTAATATATTACCTTGCTTCTTGCAGGATGTTTCCCTTAACTAACTACAGCGGAGCCACCGTTTTCAGTCGTGACTACTCTTTCTTGGAGCTGAAACACACAACATTTTTTATGAACAATTGCTTTTTACTGTTCGGTCTTAACAGAATGTACCCTGGCGGTCTAGTAGGCAAACTCACCTTATTCAATGTACAGGTGTGGATAATCCCGTATTAAGGTCTATTACGATCCTCCTTTTTATCAGGTTGCCTTCACGGGGATGCCCTCCTGGAAAGGTCTCTTCTCAATTAGGACCAATTTCTGTAAATACGATAAACCGACTCTATTTAATATTATAAGTCAACGGTGCAATATTTCTCTAAACACGGGTCTGTTTCAAGAGATGTGAAGCTGACTACGAGCTATGAGTGCGGCCACAGTTTGGTGCATAGTCACTCTTACACTCTAGTCGTTTAGAAGCAGGGAAGGTCTAGGTGTTGTTTAGAAACTCTACTGATTGGTTTAGCTGAGTTTAGGAGATGTAGAGCTATATACGCGCTACGAGTGCGGCCGCAATTTGGTGCGTAATCACTCTTACACTCTAGTCGTTTAAAAAACAGGGATAGTCTAGATGTTTGTTAGAAAATCTACTGATAGGTTTAGCTGGGTTTGGCTACCCTACCCAAATCTAATGGCGTGCTTACCCGGATATTTGGAAGCGGCCTCCCTGCTCCGACTGTAGTTAGAATCGCGGTAGACGCCACCATCCGCCGACTGGAATATCGTGAAATCTGGTTGGTTGTTGAGCAGGGTCTTTAAATATAAGACCACGGCCAATAGGTTGAATATTGTCCTATCACGTGCGGCTATTTGTTACACGCCCATCATTGGGGTCGTTCGTTTTTTTAATTAAATTTACTCATTATTTGTTCGTTGACACGCGTTTTTTAAAAAATAAAATATATTCCACGTGTCTGACGGGGACTGAAAGGTTCCATATTTATCTATTACTCTCATTACTGTCATTACGTAATGGTCGCTCAATATTATATTTTAAGAGTGATTACGCCTTCGTCAATGCTTATCTTCTATTTCACGTTGCGCATTTTTTGAGACATGGAAGGCAAGCATGCATAATGATTTGCACATGGAATACATTAGTGACCTTACTATTGTTGTGTAGCACAAGGATGTATTATTTTTTATCCTTTGGTGACAAGAGACTGATTAACCAGGGGAAAAAACCTATGTTTACCAATGGTTGGGTTTTTTATTATATATACGGATGCGTGTTTACACTATCAGTTCCCAGTCTTCTCTGCTGTTCAACCCTGCTCTCACACTGTTGAAGCGTGGCATATAATATTGTTCACGTTTCTTTCTTTTCGTGTTCATGTCTCCTCCTCTCTTGTTAATCTCAATTGTCTCTAGGCCACACCATTTTAGGTCGGCAGTAGTATGGCCAGCTTCTCTCCAATGTTCTGTCAATGGCGCGCCTACTTTGCATGTCCTAATAGCGGATCTGTGTTCATTGACTCTCAGTCTAATTTCTCTGCTCGTTTCTCCTATATATGCATAATTACACGGGCATTTGATTAGATAAATGAGGTTCTTGGTCCTGCAATTCATGAAGCTCTTTATTTTTAGTGACGTATTGTTGTGATCAATGCTGTTACCTCTGATGATGGAATCGCAATTAATACAACCACTACACGGGAAGGTCCCAGTGGGGAGTGGAGCGTTATTAATACTTTGTTGTGTGTTCTTATTCTTTTCCCTGTATGTATGTACCAAGCTATTCCTTATGGTACGATTTCTCCTATATGATATCATGGGTTTTGGCAGTTTCTCTCTCTGTGCGCCGAGCCTGGCTTGTTTATATGTAGCCGCATTTGAGGAAACCCACATTTTCAATAGCATGGCACCCTTTTATGAGAATATCACCGCATGGTCGAGGTTTATTGATGATGTGTTCTTTATATGGACAGGGACCTTGGAAACTCTTACTGAGTTCATTGACTGGTTAAATCTAGGAGACGTTAATTTAAAATTCACCTCCCAGATAGACTCAGAAAGATGTGCCTTCCTAGACATAGTGATTAAGCACATAGGTGGAGTACTAACTGTGGAATTATACTCTAAACCAACAGATAGGAACACTATGCTCCACTATAATAGCAACCATCCCCCATGCCAAAAAGACAACATTCCTTTTGGGCAATTTTTACGGATAAAGAGAAATTGTACTACCATAAGTGACTTTAACAAACACGCTGAAACGTTGAAACATAAACTATCAGAACGCGGGTATCCCAAACGTCTAATCCACCAGGCTTACAAACGAGCTCGATATTTTAATAGAGATAACCTGTTTACAGAAAAGAATAGAAATAAAGATGTACAACAACCTTTAATATTTGTCACCAACTTCAGTACTATCAGTAATAAGATAAAGAATATTATCAACAGAAACTGGCACCTGATAACGAATAAGAAAAGAGAGAAACTGCCAAAACCCATGATATCATATAGGAGAAATCGTACCATAAGGAATAGCTTGGTACATACATACAGGGAAATGAATAAGAACACACAACAAAGTATTAATAACGCTCCACTCCCCACTGGGACCTTCCCGTGTAGTGGTTGTATTAATTGCGATTCCATCATCAGAGGTAACAGCATTGATCACAACAATACGTCACTAAAAATAAAAGCTTCATGAATTGCAGGACCAAGAACCTCATTTATCTAATCAAATGCCCGTGTAATTATGCATATATAGGAGAAACGAGCAGAGAAATTAGACTGAGAGTCAATGAACACAGATCCGCTATTAGGACATGCAAAGTAGGCGCGCCATTGACAGAACATTGGAGAGAAGCTGGCCATACTACTGCCGACCTAAAATGGTGTGGCCTAGAGACAATTGAGATTAACAAGAGAGGAGGAGACATGAACACGAAAAGAAAGAAACGTGAACAATATTATATGCCACGCTTCAACAGTGTGAGAGCAGGGTTGAACAGCAGAGAAGACTGGGAACTGATAGTGTAAACACGCATCCGTATATATAATAAAAAACCCAACCATTGGTAAACATAGGTTTTTTTCCCTGGTTAATCAGTCTCTTGTCACCAAAGGATAAACAATAATACATCCTTGTGCTACACAACAATAGTAAGGTCACTAATGTATTCCATGTGCAAATCATTATGCATGCTTGCCTTCCATGTCTCAAAAAATGCGCAACGTGAAATAGAAGATAAGCATTGACGAAGGCGTAATCACTCTTAAAATATAATACTGAGCGACCATTACGTAATGACAGTAATGAGAGTAATAGATAAATATGGAACCTTTCAGTCCCCGTCAGACACGTGGAATATATTTTATTTTAAAAAAAACGCGTGTCAACGAACAAATAATGAGTAAATTTAATTAAAAAAACGAACGACACCAATGATGGGCGTGTAACAAATAGCCGCACGTGATAGGACAATATTCAACCTATTGGCCGTGGTCTTATATTTAAAGACCCTGCTCAACAACCAACCAGACTTCACGATATTCCAGTCGGCGGATGGTGGCGTCTACCGCGATTCTAACTACAGTCGGAGCAGGGAGGCCGCTTCCAAATATCCGGGTAAGCACGCCATTAGATTTGGGTAGGGTAGCCACACCCAGCTAAACCTATCAGTAGATTTTCTAACAAACATCTAGACTATCCCTGTTTTTTAAACGACTAGAGTGTAAGAGTGATTACGCACCAAATTGCGGCCGCACTCGTAGCGCGTATATAGCTCTACATCTCCTAAACTCAGCTAAACCAATCAGTAGAGTTTCTAAACAACACCTAGACCTTCCCTGCTTCTAAACGACTAGAGTGTAAGAGTGACTATGCACCAAACTGTGGCCGCACTCCTAGCTCGTAGTCAGCTTCACATCTCTTGAAACAGACCCGTGTTTAGAGAAATATTGCACCGTTGACTTATCATATTAAATAGAGTCGGTTTATCGTATTTACAGAAATTGGTCCTAATTGAGAAGAGACCTTTCCAGGAGGGCATCCCCGTGAAGGCAACCCGATAAAAAGGAGGATCGTAATAGACCTTAATACGGGATTATCCACACCTGTACATTGAATAAGGTGAGTTTGCCTACTAGACTGCCAGGGTACATTCTGTTAAGACCGAACATTAAAAAGCTATTGTTCATAAAAAATGTTGTGTGTTTCAGCTCCAAGAAAGAGTAGTCACGACTGAAAACGGTGGCTCCGCTGTAGTTAGTTAAGGGAAACAGCCTGCAAGAAGCAAGGTAATATATTAAGATTCCCCTAATGACTCACAACAATACAAACCCCTATATGACGATAATAGTAATTGGGTAACATTCTGTCTAGGTATCAGCTCTAAAACAATACCTATACTGAGAAAGGTGATAAATAGAGCTCCTGAACTACATATACGTGGGAAAATGGAAATGTCCCCAGTGTGCTGCTAAACTAAAGGTATGCAGTCCGAAAGATATGTCTTTGACTGGAGCGAGTAAATAGAAATGTTGTAATAATATGCAGCTAGTGTTATTCTGTACAACTATAATATTGCCCTAGCAAAAAAGAGAACACAAAACTGATATACTAAGAAATAACTGTCTGAAGAGCACTTGCCGTACTATGTATAAAAAAGCAGAAGACAACTAATGGATTCATGTGTTTAATTATCGTATTATGAAGAAATGTGGTAAAATAGTGAGAGTGTGATAGGCAGAGTTTTGACAAATGTAAAGTACCATAACATATAAACCATCTCGACTGTCACTTTGTCTTGTAACTGATAATAATTATGTGTTTTTATTGATCTAGAAACTGTCCTGAAGAAGGTGTTTTTAATCTCAAAAACCGAAACGCTGCGTCGACAATAGTTTCTTTCCTTTTTTTTTAAATTTTCTTTATGTGTGAAATGTATTTACAGTACTGTGATACTGATTTTTATATACTCTTGTTGAGTTTTTTAATATGTTGATTTATCACTTTGCATATAATAAATTTGTATCGTGCAAAACTCTGTGACGGTCTTATATATGGTGACTTGGCTATTAGTCCTTAACATTTGGGAAACTTCTGTTAATATCTGAGTGAATGAACTGAATGAACTGTTTCTAGTGATACCTAACGTTTAGTGTGTGATGTACTAATAACTGTATATACAGATGTTAAAAAGGCAAACCTAGGTGCTGCATGCATACTTGGGACCTATGCCTTTTATGTATGTTTTAAAAACTAAAACATAAATAAAAGGCATTGTCATTTACAATACCAATAACTCAAACTTGCGTAAATGTGCTAGACCTTTGCATTGCAGATGCTGATTTAGTTTATCAGAGACTTTGCAAACGAAAGAGCATGTATGTCTCGGGCAATACCTAAAAAACACATCGTAATGTTCAAAGTTCGTCAGTACCGACAACCACCTCCCAATCATTTATGCTGAGGGATGAGATGTTGAAGCAAACCACAAGAACTCGTGCATAACCTTCTGAAGGACACTTTCGCTTGGTATGCACTGATCCATGTAATTCATTTCTTACATTTAAACCTCGCCTGCAAAGGGAGCCAAAGTTGACTCTGCCATTCAACCCAAGTGTGCAACATTTAGCGGTCAACAGGCTTAAATTGCCAGATGGGCCCCTGTAATTTTTCACACGCATTTTAAGGTAAAACATAAGTTCAGTTACACGGAGCTACAGGGTGAGAAAGAAATCTGTTTAGATCGAAAAAAAGTGGCAATTTACACTGAAGCATATTCATACAGTGCGTTTTAATTATCTCTTGCTGCCAAAGTAATGGAGTGGAACAACGGCGATGCCAATCCAGACAGAGGCTTGTTTAAAGTACAGTAATTAAAGATTAAAAAAGAAAAAAATGTATTGCAACGTAAAGGAATGCACGTTATACAGCTGACTTTGTTTAACTGCGTGTGATGAGCACATTGACAAAAAGAGCCAACAGTTTTAGAATCAACTAATTAAACAGGCCGGTGGTCACAACTGTGCATAAGAGACCCTCCTGCAGTAAGAGAAGCTCATTAAAGAAAATAGTGATTACAGACTAAATAGGACGTACCGTGTAACAACCGAAGTAAAAGGGCCAGTCCTCATGGGAGGTTACAAATAAAGACAAGGCGGGACTAACAAGCCTAATAAGGAATCAGAAGCCAGCATTTACGAAGGACAATGACATGAGCCAATGACAAATATGGGCGGAGAGTGGGAGGGGCTTCAAGTACATACTCCAATACAGCATGGCTCGCAGAGCATCGCATGCGCTGTCCAGGCTCGGACTAAAAATGCGCAAGTCCTTTCAGGCATTCTACTATTTCTCCATAAGAAGTCAAACTCAAAGGACTTCTGGAGGCTAGTGAAGAGTATTAATACAGCCCTCCCTCCCATCAATAACTCCAATATTACCATGGCCTTCTGGGTAACTTACTTAATCAGTCACTTTAGCAAGCAACGAGCTGCCAGAACAACGTTCATGATTTAACTAGCAGCAAAGATTTCTTTCAGCTTGTTTAAAAGAATTAAGGGTGGCAGTCAGGGAATACTCTAATTTAGATGCAAAGGGAATGTGCTATGGATTATGGTCAAATGGAGACCCAGCCAGGGTTGCCAAATGGAGAGATCCATCCGGGTTACTTACGCAGCAAATTAAATAATACAGGTCTGCACTGCGGTCCATGTTTTATGCGAAGTAACAACAGAAAGAGAGGGGTCATACATTGCCCTGGACGAGAGGGAATGAATTGTACAAGGATTTAAATTTGATGGAAAAAAATGGACATTTGTATCAGGATAGGAATCAAAGAGGAATCTGATCCCCTCTGTATTCTCCCCGTACCCCTACTGTAACTGTCGACCGTCTGTAATGCATAATGCATTTGCCCTTATCCCATTCCCGAACTATATTGTGCCACGGTTGGTTTATTCAAATTGTTCGTTGCCAACTTAAGTTGCTACCTACTTTTGCTCAGATGAACTGTGGCTGGGTGGTGTTGTTGATCAACTTTGTCGTGTATGTGCCATTGTCTGACCTCATTAGAGGTCCACTCCAAGGTAACTCCTCGACCTCCGGATCGATTTGAATGATCGAATCCAGTCGTGACTACTGCAATGGGACTCAAGCCTGCCTGCCTCGGAGTTGCCACATCAGCATTGGTGTGGTCTCTCCCTTCGTTTGTGGAGAGGAGGGGAGAGAAAGAGAGGCAGGCCGATCACCCCATCCCAACCCAGACACAGCAGAAATGGCCAATCACTGCATGGCTTTACAATAAGCCATTACAGTGATTAGTCATTGCTCCATTGGGCTGGCTCTCCCACCCCCGCGGTACCATCTGTAGAAAGGCCTACACTAGACCTGGCAACAGTGCCTTGTTGCAGGCAATCCAGATGCTGCTCTCTTGCCGAGAGCGGCACCAGGATTGGCTTAAGCAGGCAAACTCGATTCTCATTCAGTGACTTGGGGTCTGTGGTTTTGAGCAACCCCAACTCACTTAATGTACAGCACAGAAAAGCCTGCAGTGCGCATGTGGGTTTGGCCGGTGAAAAGCAGCCGGACAAACCAACATGCGCACTTTGCTCACTGGGTCCGACTGACCTCACAATACCCGACTGAAAGCAGCTGAAGCCGACAATTTATGAGAAAATACATTTATTGGGGGAGTCTAACACCCCAACACCCCCGGAAGCTACGCCCCTGAAAAGGAGCCTCTATTTGTCTGGGCAGGTGGTATGGTAAGAGTCTCTACATGAATATCACACAAAATTGGGCATGCATGCTATCTTGCAAAATAATTCTTTACATAGCAGTTGTGTGCAAGTTCATAGCCCTACGTCGCAGCATCCCCTCTTTTTAAAGTATTTTACTACTTGTGCTTCCTCTGCCTTTTATGCATCTTTGAAAGGCAGGGCTTTAACGGTTGAAAGCCAGGGCTTTAATGGTTTTCTAAATCTTCCATTAGTCCTTTCTTAGCCTCAATTCATATCCACCCTGAGAGAGCTCCAGGTGTATTTTTCCCTCAGAAACACATTTGTTGTTATTTGGTAGCATTGTATCTGTCTAGCTACCTCTCCTCTGATTGTCTAGACATAGCATCGCTCGGAGAAGAAAATAACTTCAGTGATGGGATACAGTTTTAGACCAAGCAGGTGTCCACTCTAGCTCACACCCCTACCAGTGAGCAATCTTGCTCGAAGCAGGAATCTGCTCCATACGTAATCTGTTGTGGGGCATAATGTGGTTGAAACCAGAGATCTACCCCAGTTCTCATCAGTAACAACAAGCAGCCTAGTTAAAAGGAAACAGCCACTTCCAGGGCCACCCACTTCCAGGTCTCACCTGTATGTGGTGGTGGCTGGTGTCTCTCAAAAATGGTGGCCAATTCATAGAGTACATTTTTGTTATGCATTTTCTTTTAAACCGGGAACCTGTCACAAGGCCATTAGAGGCATCATGCTGCTGCTATATTAAATGTTTATTGTTTTTTGGCAGTATTTACACAACCTGACAGTATGGGAGCGCTTTACACTAGCACTCGTTACATTACACAGGACATTATATAATAAAAAATAATCACCTTACCTCAATGGTGGATCTTCTTTTCACACACTCGGGCCGACTTTAAAATCCACCACACTGTCTGCTGTACTGAGCTGTGCATTGGGAATCTAAAGTATAACACACCTAAGTCAATGAAAGAACTGCTCTTATGCTGTTTATAATAATAAACAGCATAAGAGCACTTCGAGGATTTGCTGGGGCAGGCAAACACATTGCTCTATCCAAGACCGATGGGGCTGTGTCTCTGGTCTCCCATCTCCCTGACAGTGATCACTGGGAAAGCCTGAACTGCGCATGTCGGGCTGGCCACAAGCAAAATACCGGTCAACCTGACATGCGCAGTGCAGTTACACAGCCCCAGCTGGTCCCCGCAATAAACCACACCTCGCAGCAGTACATCTCCTGTCTACCGGGATAATGTATTTGATGTTATGGCTCGCAGGCAGGGAGTCAACACCCCTATGGAGAAACCGCCCCTGCCTGTAAGAGAGTATAACAGGGTTAGTTTCAAAGAGAGTCACCTGGAATTGAAATAAAGAAGTAATAATTCATATGTGTACTTAAGTCTCCAGGCTCAACTAACTCGACATCCAGTTCTATCAACGCTAATGTTTTTGTTTTTTTCACAACAAAGTTGTATTGTCGACAGACGAATCAGCCCTGGTGTAGCCAGGGTTACCAATATTACGATAGGCATAGTAGTAATAGTGATGTCAACATTTACAGTATCAAAATACAACAGTTTAGAAGTTAAGGATATCTGAGTTCAAACCCAAACAATAAAAAAAAGTGTCATATTCCCGTTATGTAGTCTGATGCATGCAGTTCCCAACCTCCCAGGTCGAACAAATGCATTGTTATTATTCAATCTGTTGCTCATCATCTTATTATCCCACCAATTCCTCAATATTTGATGTAGTAAGAATGGGCTCCAAATAAAGTCCCCGATAGTCTGCCCACCTCTTCCATATCTAAGGGTGTTTCTGGGGACACCCCCTCGCCTTGAAGATTGGTATGTTCAGCTCCATTGAGAAACCAAGACCCCTCTTCCAATCCTCCCCTGAATGCGGGGATGCACCTTTCCATGCCCTAGCACTATCTCACTTCACCAGTGTGAGTCCGAGAAATAATAAGTGGCACTTATACCTATTGGCCCCAATTTCTTCTGTGATATGTAGCATAACCAGACATGGGATTACCCCTCGCCAAAACCTCGATAATGCCATGCATTTCCAGACCGTGTGCATGAGAGTCCCCTTCGTGACCTTACAGCGCATGCAACGGGGGAAGGCAATCACTCCCAACTGCCAGAGTCTGTTTCTAGTTAAATAGATCCGGTAAAGATATTTGAATTGTATACGGTGGAGGCGTGCTGCGATGGTTGCGCTGCGCTGGGACTCCAGCGCCTTGACCCAATCATCATCATCTATATTGTCAAGGACTTTTTGCCAGGCGCCCCGTGTTTTGTTGAATGTATTGGGGCTATTGGTTACAAGTGTACGGTATATCGCAGTGATTTTGTGGTCACCCAATTCTCCCATGAAGACTTTGGCCTAGATGGGATTAAAGTCGAGTACATCTTCTTGGTGTGCTACATGGGGGAAATGCATGGCGGAATTGAAGGTATCTGTAAAACTGCGAGCTGGGCATGTCTAATTCTGTTTGGAGCTCCTGGAAGGACTTTAAGGTGCAGCCATGTATGACCTCTCCAACCGTAGAGATACCAATAGCCTCCCAGCCTACGAATCTAGAAAACATGGTTAGCTGTGGTAGTAGGCCATTATGCCAAAGAGGGCCCTCCTTCGTCAGTCTACCCCACCACCCTATTGTTCGGAGCGCTTGCCGCAATGTCACAAAAACCATCCTGATTGTGTCCTGTAGCTTTTTAAGCATCTGTGCAGAATATAGGATCATACGTAATGAAGTAGTGTCCATTAACCAATGTTCAACTGCATAAGCTGGATCTTGTCTATCGCAATACCATCAGTCATTAAGGATAAGAAGATGTGAAGCAGCATGGTATGCCTGGACATCTGGAGTCGCAATACCTCTGCAATAAGTAGATTGGAAACAGGTTCTTAGAGCCAGGCATGCTGAGCTCCTCCCCACCCCCGAAGGAAGTGAGTGAGGATTGTGTTTAGTTGCTCAAACCCGGTGAGTAGTATTGGGTAGTGGTGATTTTGAAGCTGATAGAGGAGGCGAGGCAGGGAACTATCTTAAAAATGGCAGATCTGCCAAACAGAGATAGTGGTAAGTGCGACTAAGAATGCACCTGTTCTTTAACCTGTGTCCATAGTGGGGCTAGATTCCTATCCCATGAAATGGGCGGGGAGGCCAACAGGAACACCCTTAGATATTTAAACCCGTCTGGGACCACTGGCACCCCACATGTCCATTCATCCAGTTGGTCTCCCCCTGTAGTGGCCATAGGAAGGATTTATGGGAATTCATATAAAGACCGGAGGACTCACCAAGGATCTGCATTATCCTGAGCAACCGCAGGCCTGATCTGTTAGGATTTATAAAGAAGAACAGTACATCGTCTGCATATAGCGATATGCGGTCTGAGACTTCCTGTGACCACTCAAAACCATGGACAGGGAATCAATCCTTACCCAAGCCGCGAGTGGCTCCATGGCTAATGCAAAAAGGTAGGGGACAGGGGACATTCCTGTCTGGTTCCCTGCCCGATGGAGAAGTCCGCCAAGTAAGTCTGCCACGCGGACAGAAGCAGTAATGTCGGTGTAGAGGGGTGGATACATATGAGGAGGCGGAGGCCAATATTTAGGTGACTCAGGAGTGCGAAGAGGTAAGTCCAACTAAGCGAGTCAAAGGCCTTGTCAATGTCTGTGAGGAGAAGAGCTGCTGGTCCATCCAATCGGTCCACGGACGCAATAGCATTGTGTGTGCGGTGAATAATATGTTGTGTGGCGCGACCGGGCATAAAGCCAGCTTGATCTGGGTGAATTATCTCAGTAATACATGGGACAATACGATTGGCAATCACTTTTACCAGGAGTTTAGCCTCGACATTAAGAAGAGGGATTGGGAGGAGGAGTCAAGCTGGCGACCAAGATGGCCGCTTAGGCTCCAGGCTCCGTAGACCTCCTCATCCTGCTACAAGATCCTGCTAGATATCCTGTGCCTATGCAACGCTCCCGTGTAGACGAATCAAAACTACGCCGCACCGTGAGATCCCGAAAGTTCTGTCGGCTTCGAGGACGGAGAAACGTCGTCTTGAGGTTTGCGGCCTACATCAGCCCTGAAGCCGGGGTCTCGACTAGAAATCTAGCCGCCACCTAGTTGAACAACATCGGACACAGGAGTTTAGGAGGGGCCGGGCCACCGGAACAGAAGTGAAGTTTTTGTCCGATCTTCGCATTGAGCATTCGAACAGATCGGTGCTGTGAAGGAACACCCCACAGACACTGCGGATGCAAATTGGGTATTAATTAACGTAGTCAGCGCCGTGAACGGCTTGGGAATAGTCGGAAGTGTGACCCAACGGCTGCGGCCACATACGGACGACGACCCCGAACCATCCTGTATGCGCTTGAAGCGGGTGTCTTCAGCTTTAACTCTAGTTGGTCTATCCCTATGGGCCCGAGGGACTGACTATGGTGGGACTGTACGACATGACGCCCAATATCGACCTGCGTAGGATTCGAACCCAACCCTCCAAGGGGTCCAAGGAAAGTTGTATGGATATCTTGGGACGACATATCCTAACCGAGGGGTTTCCGATATCAGACCAGTATGTCACCAACGAGGGGGAACAATCAATGTCGGCCAGGACTGAACCCAGGCTCGCAGCTCTAATGGCGGCTGTCGGTGGTCTTCACCTTTCCCTGAACCGGAGAGCCCAGGCACTGGAACTGAAATTGGATACCGTTATTTTAGAGATGGGGCATATGAAGGAGGCTTGTGTTCAATTTCATGACAGTGTAATGGTGGCGGTGTCCACAGCAACTGGTTTAATCAACGCCAACAACCCTGTGCAGCGAGAGGGGAGTGAGACTCTGATCCGCAAATCAGCTAATGGCTATGTGTCTGACGTCCCTGTTGTGTTGGCTTGTTCAGTATTGACATTGACGGAGAGAAAATCGTGCCGTAAAATACATCTGAGGGCTCATGTAAGGACTCAGGAGTGGTTTGACAAGGTACCCTTCTTGCTGTTTTCGAACTCAGTTAAACGTGACTGGCAACAATGTCGGGAGTTCCTGACGGAGCGGATGGGACCCAGTAACAATGTGATTGAATGTTCCTTGATGTTTCCGGCTCGCTCCTGTGTTCAGCACTCTTCCAAGATGGCGACTGTTTGGGTGGAGAACACTTGTGTACCTGATCGAACTGGCCAGGGCTGAGACTGGCTTTTCCTTCAGGACTTTTGTTCGAGTTGTGGCTGTGTGGGACTCACCATATAATGTTGATACCGGGAGGCGATGTAGGCGAGTAATGAATCCCCGGATCGTAGCTCTATTGTGTAACCATTGAATATCCTTTCTGACGGGGAGGCTTAGAGTTAGCGGGAGAGGAGAGGCCGGGAGCCTGTAAAAAGGCCCTCCTCCATTCCTTTTATGGGTTATAGTTTAGATGGGGCGACAGGCACACTGCTAGTTGGGGTTTGGCGTAAGCTGCATGCAGGGGTGCAGGGTGGGGGGTGGGGTGTTACGCGCTTTGCGTTTTTTGTTTATTCTATTTTTCTGTTCTTATATATTTAATTATCCTGCCCTTCCTTTTTCAGTATTCTGGTGCTAATGCGAGCGTTATTGTTTGATCTGGTGTATCTTCTACATACAAGGGCTGCAATGTATCCTGTTCAAGATCTAAGTATAAAGTGATTTCGTGACCGGCGGGACCGAGGACCAGTACCCTTCGATAGAGCGAACCCTGTTACTTTCATAATCCTGAATGTTTAGGGGTGTTGAGTCCCGGTATCCTGTGTCTTATGTCGCTACTATCCTGACCTTTCCATGATACGATACTTGTATGTATATAATTGCATTGCACCTGATACGTTCTCATTGTTATTGCCTTTTTAAAAATTCATAAAAAGATTTATAAAAAAAAAAAAAGAAGAGGGATTGGGCGGTATGAGGTATGATGTTCTGGGGGTCGGCCTGGTTTTAAAAAGACAATTATTTCTGTGTGACGCCAGCCAGGTGGGAGGCACCCCTAACCACAGCAGCATTGAGTGCTGCTAGATATGGAGCAGTCAATTGAGATATAAAATCTTTATGAAATTCACATGGAAAGCTGTTCAGACCAGGCGCCCTACCTGAATGCATGTCGGACAAGGCACTTTGAATATCCTCAATTGTCAGTGGGATGTCCAGATCTTCTCTCACCGAATCAGACAGGGACCGCGGAGGCAAGTCGGACAGAAACTGGTGAATAGTGCTCTCCGGGAGGATCTCCCTAGGAACATATAAGTCTGTAAAATATTCGGCAAAGCTTAAAGCTTGCCGCAATTTGTGTTGAATCAGTGAGTACTTCCCCAGCGTGGCCATGTATTCCTGGGATAGTTAAGGGGCAGATTGTCTGTTGACAGAGGCGATGAAGCAGGGCGCTGGATTCATTGCCCCACTGATAAATCCAACTACGGGTGGCGAGCCAAAATGTTTTGGCCTCGTCCAACAGTTCACTGGCATATGTTTGTTGTGTAGTGAGCAATTGTCGGCGTATTGCGCGCCCCCGTCTTCTCCCCTGCTCCTATGCTCCAAATCATTGAGTTGGGCTTCTGTCCATATAAGCTTAACGCGGCGGAGCTTAGGCATCACATTTTTAGCCATGGACCGATCTCTACAAGAGCTGGAATAGTCCCTGATGAGAAAGAAATCTGGAACACAGAGACAAATTATTATTTTCCACATGATTGGGTTGCTTTGTAATGGGTTCTAATAATAGCCCAGAAGTAGGCCTTATGGGTATCCAGAAGGCTTACTAGCTGCAGTTTAATCTTCGCATTGCTTCACTGTGAGTGGCCGGAATTCGAAAAACTGGGCTGCAGATATGCAAAAGTTCGTCTGTGTACTCAGAGAAACCATTCTCTAATGTTTAGATTTTGCTGTAAAATAGTTGAGCAGGGATTCTGCCACCCCCTGGGAGGGCAGAATATCAGGGGTAGCACCAAGAGGAATGACTACGGAATTTAAAATATTCAAAATAAAAATTCTGTAGAACTTTTCTCATAGGAATATGAATAGTATGTTCTTTTGACTCCCCTGATTAAGAAGTTGTATTTATGCAGATGTTTGGTAAAAATATATCTATCTCTGTCTTTGAAAGTTTTCCAATGATTTGACTCCAGTTACTTCAATGTTTGTTTTTCATTTTTTTTATTTGCATATACCATTTGCATGCAGCATATTTGCCAATAATGCTTTTTCCAGTATGGGACTAAGGAAATTTAAAGCAGGTACTATCACAGCATAATGCCCTGCACAAAGATATCAAAGTTCTTTAAATTGTCGATGGTGTGCAATTACTTTGTATCCAATCTTTAAATTATGGCAGGTGGTGTATTATTCTTCCAATTACCAGAATACATGGTTCCATCCTGTGCCCTTTAATTTGACCTACTATATAGAGGAGAACCAATAAAAAAATGGCCAGAACAGGATATTTGTGCAAGGAGTGTGATCCTAAGGCAGTTTGATGAACTAGACAAGTTCATTGGATGGCTTATCATCTGAGTTGGTTCTTTACTCTGTTGATCTAGGTATGAAGTGTTAAGTGTTCATGACCCTTGAGATCCTGACTACATTCCTCTAAAATGTTAAAGTCTCTAAAAACTACCAGGTTCACATGGTGGGTCTGAGAATATAGAACAAGTTCGTCTAACCAGGGGGTCACTAATAAGCGTTAAAGTAAAATACAGCCCATCACAGTTCTTGTTTTCATGCTTTGTTTAAGCAATCCAGTTTCAAAGAAAATTGTCTCAATGCTAGTAAGTTGGGAAAAGGGTTTACAACGAACTGGGATTTACCTACAGTAGATACAGGCAACCCACCCGCCCATTATATGTCTAGAGGGAGAGATGCAATTCAGGAATCTATATCCCTGAGGTACCAGATCTTCCAAAAATAGGGTTACACTCTTCAGACAGTCCGGTTTTCATGATAAAGGTTATCCTTGGATAGCAAGGCACTTTGTTCTACTAGGCAGATCTTTTCCTTCTTGTGCACACCTTCTCTTACTCCATTCCTCTCCTCATAAGCTCCTACTGATGATTCACATATTGATGGTATATACCGTTTTCTGTGCTAGATGTCTTTCTTTTGTGAAACTTTTTCTTCTCCTCTGTCACAAACTGAAACCCAATCATTATCTGGCATCCACGAACTAGCAGATCTTTTTTAAAATAACCTAATTCAGAAACCTAATAACAACTCGCATCGTCCACTTGCTACAAAAATAAATAGTAGCCACGTGGAAAAATTAATTGATCAATGCCAATGGCACATGTAACTAGTTTGTGCAACAGTGGAAAAGGTCCTTTATATCACTGGCCAGGTTCCGTTGTCTCTTGACAGGCATCAGGGTACTATACATATAGGGTACTTGCTTTTACCTTAATCACTCTTATGGTACTTGGTACACCTCTCAATTAGACCCTCAGTCTTCCCATCCAACGCCTATCATAAAAGACACTGCATGACTCTCCGTTTAGTACATGACGTATCAAGATGACCCACAAATTAAAGGACTTAACATGTACGCTCACTGACAGATCAGATGTGTTGTCCCTTGCTACAATGCTGCATAATCTCCTTTATCCAGATATCCAACAATAATGTATTCCAGTATCTGTTCCAAAACGACCACTATGTCAGACACTTGTTTCACTTCTCTTCATTCAAGTGATCCAGCATGGCCGCTGTGACATCCACCTACTCCAGATCATCAATGTCCACCTGAGCTAATCGCAGTCACCCTCATGTGCCGTTCACACAGGCACCAAAGCCAGGAAAGTCACCTGCACATGCTCAACCTCACAAGAAAAAGCCTGCAATTTAGCAGTCAAATCTGTTAATTTGTGCCATCGGAATGTTCCCTCCAACCTGCAGTCAACACGCATATAAGCTGTTTATGGTTTGTCCTCAAAGTAAACTTGGCGCAGGCAAATGTCAACCAAAGTGGAAAAACTATCAGCTAGATTCATCAAAGACCCGTTTTGCGAGTCTTTAATAGCGATTCATAAGGAATCGCTATTAAGGACTTGCAAAACGGGATTCATGTAGGAATTGCAAAATAAATTGCGATTCCTACATCTTCCTTATTTGCGATTAGGCCCATAGGAATTTTGCTAATCGCAAATAAGGATGCGATTTCAAGGGTGCCAGGGGTGTCCAAAGGACACCCTGTAGCACCCCTGAAATTCAAATGTACACAGGTGTTGCGCACACACATGTCCAATGGACATGTGTGTGTGTAACATGCAACAGAGAAAAATGCACTAAAGTGCTTTTTTCTACTTTTTTCGCTATTTACCACGAAGTCAGACTTCGTGGTAAATAGCGGCCAGAAATTGCGAATTCGCAATTTAAAATTGGTTAATGAATTGCATTTAAGGAATCTCAAATAGAGATTCCTTAAATGCAATTCCTCGCAAATATGCGATTCCGCAAATAGCGATTTTTGCATTTGGGATGATGAATCCCAAATGCAAAAATTGCGCTCGCAAAGGGCCAGATTCTCAGAATCTGGCCCTTTGCGAGCGCAATTACCTTTCATGAATCTAGCTGTGTAACATTTATTGTTTGCGACTTTTGTGTTTGCGAAAACCTCAAATAATGCAAATGCTTAACCCGCAGAGGAATGATTTTGGGCCAGATGTACTAACATTGGGATTAGCGATTTCTAAATTGTGATTTTCTCCAAAATGGCAATTAGGAAATCAGGATTCTAATGTAAGAAACGTTTATTTTTAAATTAGCAATTCCTTGTGAGTTGCAAATCGATCACATCATGAATATTAAGGAGGTATATCGCGATTTGCCACCCATTTGGAATGACAGCTCACAGGGATGATTGTGAATAGCTAAAAGTAATCTTAACAACAGGTGCACTGTTTGGGTTCCCAAAGCATTTACTATGTGCACGTGTTTTGATAATCGCTATCAATATTGGAAATATGTTACGCCAATGATGGTTGCAAACATACAAAATATAATAAACACAATGGCATCCCTGTCTGCCCAAACATCTGGGCATAGATTTCCACAAAGGGCCATCAGGCTGCTCACATGGATGCAGCTACTGCACCCCAAAAACTAGAGCATGCTGCCATCAAGTAGGGCTTGTGCCGAAATTATCAACAGGGCTACAGCCAGGACGACAAGATTCAGAGACGAATGGATTGCCTTCCCTCTAAGGGTACTCCAAAACAGTGTCCCTGTGGAGCACGAATTTGCAGTTTGGGGACCCCTTGGAATCAGGGCACCACAAGCTGTTGTCAAAAATGAAAAAGGTGAATTTTCTGGGGCATAGGATAAATGGCGGGGTGGTAAAGATGCACAGGTAAATGTTGGAACTTTCATGCTAACACCAACTATTTGCAACTTCTTCCAGTTCCAAACCTTCTGCAATGTAGGACGCATGACAATCAGTTTGTTTTTTAATGTATTTAGTTTATTTTTTGAATTTATAAAACTTTTTAAAAAAAGAGGTAGTTAGAGGAACATTATGACCAAATCCCACGTGTTTATGGGCCCACATTCCTGCTTTGAAATCATTTATAGAGAAGGCCTAAAAATTTTTATTATTAATAATGAGGCTTCTACGAATGAAACTCCATTAGACAGACAGACAGACAGACACACACTCACACACACACACACACGGAAGAAGTTGGACCCTCAGTCCGCACAAAACCAGTGACAAGCTTAGCCTGACATCAGTACTTCAGTATGGCCTTCACACAGGAAGCAAAACAATAGTCACACTTAACACAGATAAAGAAATATATCAGCAACTTAGATAGAATCAGTTGTACAATACGGCCCTCTTAAAGACACAAAAACTACGTAAATTACATTTTGCACAAACAATAAACATTGCATCATAGATCAGATAAACCAGCTGTGCAAAATGTCCTGACACTGACACTAAAACGACGTTGATCACATGTTGCACAGACTTAGGGGTCCATTAGGAAAGTCCGCCCGCCACCCTAACGGAGATCGGGACCACCCGCCATAAGGGCGGGGGTCCCGTTGGGGGTATTAGGATGTGCCCACCACAGTGGCGGGCACATCCTATATGTTTTACATTGTGGCGGGCGGTGCTCTCTGCACCGCCCGCCACAATGCAAAACATAAGGTGATGCATTTACATATGCAAAGCAGCAGGCACCGCACGTACCATAGGTACCCCCCATGTGCCCCCTGACAGTGGCGGCAACCTGGGGGCCCTGCAGGGGGCCCCGGCAGCAATATCCGCCTGCCTTTCCGTGGCGGCATTGCCGCCGCGGAAAGGTCCCTACATTGTGCCATCGTAATATGGCTGGCGGTGTCCTTTGGACACCACCACCATATTAATCTATTACTGCCGCGGTCGCCTTGTGACCGCGGCGGTAAAGCGGCGGACGGTCTTTCCGTCTGCCGCTGTCCCCTCCGCCATCCTAATCTGGCGGAGGGGAAAACGAGAGTGGTTGTCGGGCGGATTGCCTCCGCCACCCTGGCGGAGGCAATCCGCCCGACATCCTAATGGACCCCCTAGTTTTCAAAAAGCACAGTAAAAAAAGTTAACCAGCCTGGAACATAATTGAATAGAACTCCAAAGAAGTATAAAGCTTGAGAAATAATCTGAATATTCGCTGGGCTAAATAGAAAATCCATAAAACTTGCATTTTTCTCACAATATCCAAATTCTCACTTTACACAAGCATACCTCACTCACCATGAAAACCTAACCTATTTTTCTAACTTCTGCTGTTTGTCTGTATGTGAATTTAGAGTGTTTTCATCGGTTCTACTGCTAGTCTGTTTGCTTTTCGGTGCTCTTACAGGCCCCGTTGTTCTTTCGTTGCTATAAATGGGCAGGTACTGTCCGGTACTGAGTACCCACACTTCTTTAATTTGAAAGAGAAAGTACCTGCACTTTCAGCACTGCTGCAATACATTTAAAGGGAGAGTACTTGCACTTCTCAAGGAGCAAATAGGTACTCTGAATAGTGAGTACCAGCACTTCTGTATTTTCACTGACAGCACTGTGTGTAGTATGTGATCCTACAGGTGGTGGTATACATATACTTGCAGTAGGGCGCTCTTACAGGTCAGTGTCTTCTCAGGAGGGAGCTCTCACAAGTAGTGATGTCGCTTTCTCTGCTGTAAGGGGGCTCTCTTATGAGTCTCCAAGGGCGGTAGGAGGTGACTGTTGAGTCTGATTGTCTTGCAGCATTGATCCACACCACTGAAGTCTGATCAATAAACGCCAGACTTGATCAAATACATTGAAATAAATTAGAAGCTCTTTAGCCACCATGGGAGGTTTTTTTTAAGTGCAGATTTTCGAATCAAAAGTGCTCAACATGCATAGAGCGCTCATTATCACCTCAACCACCACAAACATTTCAGCGCCATGTTGGATGTGTGTATTCTATCGACAATGCATCAAATGACGTATAGTTCACTCATTTAGAGTGACAACCACTCAAACACTTGCCTTCATTCTTGGCGTGACACGTGTGTCACTCTGAAGGACAAGCAAGAACTCTATCCGCAACAACGTAAACTCAAACCTGTAACACTTCATTTTTTCCAAGCAAGAGGTGTGTCAAAGGAGTATCTGAATGAAACCATGACATGGCCTCTGATATTGGAGAGAGTTTTGTCTGTAATTACATGTCGTTATTAAATTGAAATTATCTCATTAAGTGTCCACCCTGGTGGCTGCCACATACATCAATGTCCCATGCATTAGCACCCCAGCGGACTCCACTCCGACCGTATAACATACATACAAGCACTGGTCCCTGCATGTCAGAAGAACTGTAGGAGTAGCACGAAGAATCAAAGTAATATGCCTGACTCACAAAGCTTTTAGCACCCTCAAAGTCAAACATTGGGGCAGAAAACCTCTATCCTGACTCTGGTTGGTGGAAGTTTACCTTCAGAATTTCACTTAAGGAAGTGGAAATCCTGTCAATATTGCAGATAACCGTATTTACAGGTTTATGGGTAGCAGTAGACGGGCTAATTTCAGGGTGCGACACCCTTACAAGCACGCATGTATGTGGATTTTTGCAAATCCTTTTCAGGTAAAGATCCACTCTAAAAACGTGTACACACCTGCTGCTGACAAAGGCACAAGTGATTTAACAGGGGAAATTTAGGCATGAATTTCCCAACAGAGACAAATATTTTCGAATGGGCCAAGAAAAAATAAGGCACACGTATTCTTTTTTTCCAAAAGAAAACTTCAAAATGTTTTCGAGATATCTTGCACTCTGACTGTATAGCCCGTTTTAGGTCGAACCTCTCCAAACATTGCAGCTGTCTGGTTACAAAAGACTTATTGGAGACACGTCATACTGGAAACAACTCAGCCCATTGCTTTCTATTGACTTTTTGTCATTCTTATTTTCTTGCTTTCCTGTAGATGGTTTTATTCGCTTTAGCCCATCCATCTAGTATGTATCCCAACTCTGGAGCATAGCCTGTTATCCATTTCTCTGATAGGCTCCTTTTATTCTTCTATAGATCTGTGCTTTTCAGGAACTTTTTTTTTCTTTTTCTAATAGCACTCCAGGAGAGTGCATGGGTTTCCCACATTCTTTGCCCCCCCCACTTCTCCCAGCACACACCTATCCAAAACATTATGAAGCAGGCGCGCAACACCCATTGGGCTCACGGGGCTTCAGCCCCCCCCGTCGTGTGTGTCAGCCCGGGCTGACACAGTTTCGCGGGTTGGGGCTGGCGAGCATCTAATTGCAGCCGCACCCGAGTAGTTAACAGGTCTTTAAAAGACCACTTACTTGTAAATGAGGCTTTTGTGAAAGAAAACCCGACGCAGACGGCAGACAGGCTTACATATTCCAGCTCTCTTACAATTAGGAAATGACGTGGGTTAGGCACGCTCTGCCATAAAAGTGGACTTGTACATTTGGTGAGCTAAACGCACAGTGACGATTTCCTCCTTGAATATGCAGCACATCTTGGTAAATATTTGATGGCGCTTTGGTTTCACTATAGTAGAAGGGCTGACATAGTTTCCTTTGGTAACTGTTTTGTCTTTGGGGCATTTTAATTGGAAGATAAGGTGTAAATAAATGACAGTGTAATCTGTGCTGTGCGTGCCAAAACATCACATGAGCGCAGAAATGTAAAACGTGCAATCTTAGTGGCTGTACTAGATGAGGCAAGGCCTTTGCATTCATATTATATGTGAAGTGTTTGAAGTGTTAACAGTGACATAATATTGGGAGTAAGAATAGCTCTTGTTTGCAGTCAGAGTGCTGCTACATGGGAATTATGGAATGTATTTCTGTATTTATTTTTCAATTTACTGAAGCATGAACCAGGCCCTGTTAGGCATCAGAGCTCTACTACCATTTACACAAGATGACATCATTGTGCGTTGGGGGCCTGTTTCTTGCTGTTGTTGTGCCCAGGCAGTTAAGTGTTCGAAAATAAAACTGCAACATCAAGGCCGCTTTTAGATGTCTGGGTCTAGATAGAACGTCACAGGCAGGAGTCGGTGAATTGCCATCAGCGTCACCATAAGTGACACAACATATCTGAGTAGTGTCTGTAGCAGTGAAAGATTATTCACTGAGATGATGGGGGTCCATGTCCTGTACCTCAGTCGTGCACATCCAAGTTCACGAGGAGTGGACACGGTAGCAGTGGAATAGGAACATTTCTGACTTCCACAAAGTGCTCAAACATTTCCCGCTCTGACAACACGGAGGGAATTCTCTTCTATAGCACACACTGCATATTAAGTCACATCTCGGCCATTCTTATTTGTATAATAAAATATTTAAGAAAACATTGGCTGAGAGAAGCGACGTATTGATCTGTTAAAGGTTTTCTAGTGCGCCCTGATGGGTTCGGCCTGGCTCGCTGACTGGTCTGTGTGATATATTCACAAGGCCCTGTGGCAACAGAAGGAGCCTCGTATGTCACCTGAACATAATATAAGGACATTGGCATTGAAAGAAATCCCTCCCTGTAGGAGAAATTGACAAGTTAGCAGGGCTCATACATTGCCCTGCTTCTTCTCCCTATTGCTACGACTATCTACAGCACTCCAATGCCTTACTAAATAAATGCACAAAACAGAAGAGCTTTAAAATGAACTAAACAAGGATTTCGTGATATGATGTTCTCCTTTCTCATAAGGGGTCAGGTCATTCCATATTGTGATTGAATGTGGTATCTCTCGCTGCTTGAATCCTGCCTACCTATCAGGCCACTTCTCACACAGGCACTTCTACAAAGGGGACTCTTTGTGCGGGTCTTATGTGGGTCGGTAACACCAAAATATGTGTTTTTAGTGCCTTCTTAAAGCAAGTCAAGTTGGACGGATATCTCAGCAATTCTCGGAGAGAGTCCAGATCTTACTGACCGAGTTGATTGGCACTTTCACTCTCCTCAGAGCGTCGCAACACTGCTTACTGAAGTAGCTGTGGGCGCTTTATATATGGTCTCAATCAATCAATCAGGTAGATGGGCCTGGGGCAGAAAAAGCTCTGAAGCCTTAATTTTAAAGTTGACTTGTGGGACTTTCAAAAACAATTTATCCTGAGTTCTTAGATTTTTTATGTTACGGTAGAGTGAGATTCTGCTGGATAGATAGAGGAGGACCAAGTACATATATTCTTCCTACAGCAGTGTATACATGTATACATCCAGCAGTCAAGTTTGAATAGGATTCCATCTTATAACTGGTAACCAGTGAAGGGATTTAGAGCTGCTGCTGTACCATGATCGCTTCTACCCAACGCTGAGACAGGTGAGACATTCTGGGCCATCTGCAACCGAGTGAGCCGTGAAGCTGGAGGGCCATTGTAGATGCAGTTATATTAATACAGTCTCAAGTTAAAAACAGCCCCCGCAACTTCAAGGCAGAAGAGAGTGAGTGCATGACGTGTCTCACCTTTGCTTGTTGGTAGCAGCAACTCTTAATTACAAGCCCTTGCTTACCTAGAGGCATGATCTGCGTCACATTTTGGCCTTAGATACTGTCTCTGTCTTTTGTACACTGACTGTTTGGGGAAGTTGCGAGGTGGGTGGCTCTCTCCTTGGTTCCAATTAGGATTATAAACGTCGGGGGATAGATGGAGTTCACAAAGAATTCACAGCTTTAATGTTCCTTAGTACTAATATACTACATATTTAGGTGCTTTTATTACACAGAATGCAGTAGTATACGAACCCATATTTCACAGGGATTGCCATTGAATATAGATTTCATCATCAAAATGATATCCCCCAAACCACTCTGCGGAGCTTTACATTGTGAAGAATATTGAGAGTATGTGGCTTGGAGGACCACATTATGCAGCAAGGTTATCTAATTTGTGTCTAAAAAATTGCAATTTTGGTGGCACATTATAAATATATTTTTTAATTTTTAGAGTTTTATATAGCACAAACTAGACCCGAGACATCGAGTATCAGAGCGCTTTACATGAGCACCAGTTTTGTTACAGATGTACACATTCATTTTTGTTAGGCACTGGGAGATTAAGTGATTTGCCCAGAATCACAGGACATTGAGCGTCGTTGCTGAGACTTGAACCCGGTTCCCCAGGTCCAAGGCCAACGCTCTAGCCGCAAGGCTACATCATCATTAGCTAGAAGCAACATTCTTTGTTAATTCTAAAGAATAGGTAGTAAAATGATATGGCAACTGTGGTAAATCTATAATTATGTGGTAAACCCCGAAGCCATTGTATCACATAAATCCGAAGTCCCTCACCATTGCCCACTGTTATATCAACAATTTATTCATGCAAGTATATAAAACCTAAACATTTTAAACAGGGTTTTCAAGCTAACTACCCAATACAAAGATGTAATATAAAACTACAGCAACGCCCATTGGTCTCAAAGGGCTTCTGCCCCTCCCCCCTGTCGTGTGTGTCAGCCCGGCTGAGACAGCGTCCCGGGCACAAACACAGCCACACCCGAGTACTTCACAGGACTTTAACCGCATGCGTGCGGCGGCTTTTTTCGCGCTGTGCGGCATTTTTCGAAAAGCCGCATTACATGACGAGCTGAGCTCGTCATGAGCATGCGAGCGGCGCAACTCATGACGAGCTCAGCTCGTCATGAGCGTGGAAGGGGTTAAAAGACCATTTGCTTGTTAATGAGGTTTTGTTGTTTTTTCACCCCTTTTTAGAGAGCCCCTGCATCTCCACTCTGCATACTGCTGGAAGAATTAGCCCCACCCGAATTTTTTTCTTAGCCCCCCCCGAAATTTGTCTCTAGTTGCGCCTCTGTTATGAAGGTTCTACTTTCAAAATATTTTTTCTTTGAACCGCTCTCTGTGCATTTACAGTTTTACTGATTTACCCTTCCACTTGCCTTCTTATGCACTATCAAGGTGAAACCATTTAAACTATGACCTCTCCTAGACTTTTATGTGCACATTTAAGTTCTTGTTGGTACTTTATCATCATTTTAGAAACGCAAATCTCGCTTTTCTTAAGTATTCCGTGAGAGTGCATGTATTTTTATCGTTCAATGTCTCAGCCTGCTTTTCTCTCCACATTTCTTTAAAAAACATATTAAAATTTAGATTTTCCACAACTTTGTCCTTAGAGCTGCTCTTGCGCGCACTTTCACTTTTAAACAGCTTTGCCCTTCAAGCCACTCTCCCGTGTGCTTTAACTCCATATTGAGTTTTTTCTTCTTCATTTGCTGCCACCCCCTTTCCACGCTGCCCCGACTATTTGCTTGAGTTGCTTCCCCTCACACCCACCCTCTAGGTTGCTTCGTACTGCCCCCAGAGCTACAACTAAGTCTCACCAAACTTGTATACTGAATAAAGAACATTTTTATGCTTCAGCTATTTTGAAGTAGCCATAATCACATCAGCAGTGTCAATATGCCACAGACCTAAAAGGCTGAGTGATTGGCTTTGACAATGCTTCCTGATACTCACATGCAAACGCATGGATCAAAACGCATGCATCTAGGCGCAGGCATATGCATGGCCTGTAGCTCTGCAATGGGTTTTATGTTAAAGAAAATGCATCCCAAGATGGGAATGGAAGCATGTTTCTCAATGCATCCATGTGCACACACTATGATGGATGCATGCATTGTAACACATGTACACTAGGCCGTCATCTTGCATGCATCATAGCGCATCTACATGCATGGGTTCTTAAGCATGCGTGGAAAACTATGGCAGCCATCTTTTATTTACCCTTCAAAAATGGCAGTAGACCATGTTATGATGGTAAATTAAAATCTAAAAAAAGTGAAAACACAAACATGCACCAGCGCAAAAAAAGGAGAATAGCGGCCTTGTGGCACTTTGCAACATCTGGGACAGCATAAAAAATAAATATATATATATTTACAGCGGGAAGCAGGAATGGGAGCGGGACAAAGCACTGAGGAGCATCACTGAAGAAGACAGAGGACAAGCGGAGAGAGGAATCACATGCACTCCTATGGAGTGCTCACTGCAACATTTTAAAAAATTGCCTTATGTCAGCAGTGGAAGAATACAATTAATACAGTCAGTAGTGAGACCGAAACATGAGACAGGTCTAATTGACTAAATTATAACTGCCGTTCTTCATGGTTTTTGGGGTATTTTAACATTAGTTTGAATCATTCCAACAACCTAACTATAACGTCACTTTTACCTTTGCTTTTTCAGTGAATATATACACAAATAGTGTAATAAAACGTAGATAGATAGATAGATAGATAGACAGATAGATAGATAGATAGATAGATAGATAGATAGATAGATAGATAGATAGATAGATAGATAGATAGATAGATAGATAGATAGATAGATATATAGCCCAGTGGTGATCGTCACTGGGTAGTTATAGTTAGGTCTGTGCTTCCATATGAAATGCCTTTTTTGGTTTGCCAATAACTTTGATCCGTTTAAAGAATCTTCACAGAACGTACTGAAAAAGTGCTATTATTTGGCTAATTTCTTCATGGAATATTTCAGGCGGATCCATCAAGCTGGAGCTGAGAAAAGGGGGGGGGGGAATCCCAAAACACAAAATTCCTATCATTTTTTATAGACTTTTTTTAAAAATGTCTACAGCCAAAACGGCTGAATGGAATTGCATCAAATTTGGCATGAAGCTAGACCTTGGTCCAGAAAGAGTGATTAGGGATAAACCCGCAGAGTATTTTTTGAGAAATGAAGGTTCAAAATTATTTGGATATCTGGATGGTTGGGTTTGGGAGACCCTCGCAAAAACCCAGCAAGCTCAACATAAAAAATAGAGCATTCTGAGTGGATATGGGGACTTTTATTCCCTTGGGCCTCCCCGCTCCTACGGGACTGCACTCCTGCAGGAACAAATGCCCTGATAGGCTAGCCGCACCATGAAAGAAAATGTTACTGCTGCCATTAGAGATCTTGGGACTAAGACCCCTGTCCTGAGATTGTTGTTTAAAAAAAGATACAAGGCTGGGTAGGGTAAAGATACTCTGCCCACCCCCCCCCGTATTATGAGGCCCCGGTTGCCAAAATGAAAAAATTATATTTGAGGAGGGGGGGCGTGAGTGGGGCCCCATTCCTGAGCCACTCTTGGCCCCATGATGAATTTTAAATAAAGGGGAGGGGGCATGCGTCCATCCTCCCCGAGCCTCTATTTGGTACTGGGACCCCAACCCACGGGGCTAAATACAAATTAAAGGTGAGTGGAGCAAGTGGCCCACTCCCCGATGCCACTATTGGGCACCGTGGGCCTAATCACCCAGGGCCTAATATTAAAAATGGGGGGGGGCATGTAGCCCTCCTTCCTGAGCCACTATTTAGCACCGGGATCCTTTCCCCTGGGGCTGAATACAAATTAAAGGGGAGGGGGCATGCAGGCGACTACCCCGAGTCACTACTGGGCCCTGGAAGTTCCATTTCCTGAAGCTGATCGCTAAAAAAAATCAAGGGGAGGGGGCTGGGTGCTCTCACCCACCAGTTGTAGTTATCTCAAGTATCTATAACTCGGCCCTTAATTAACTATAACTCGCACCCTCACCATGAACTGCTAATTACCCCACATATTACATCACGGATGATATGATCTATGACATTGTTGATAGCAATACTGATGACAACTGAACTGACATCATTGATGACAGCACTGGGCATTGTGGGGTAGTGAGTTGCAGTTAATTTAGGGTATTTGTTATAGTTACTAGAGATAGCTATAATTGCTGAATTTTAGTGGCTTTTTTGGTTCAAAACGCTACATTGTCACTGAAATTTTCACCTAACTATAACGTTACTTTAACCAATTTTCAAGTTTTTTTAAATGTAAAGTAAGCTAGAAATACAATTCTTAACTATAAAGCTACTTCAAACTTTTCTTTTTCATTGAATAGATAGGCGGACAGACAGATAGATGAGTATGGTTATAAAACTAAAGCATTACAAATTGTTATAAAAGTAAAGATTTATATGTCCAAATAATCCGAATATTGTTAGCAAAAATAGAACTATTGTGTCTTGAACAACTTTTTCAAAACTATCATTCGTTCGGGGGAAGATTTTCTATATGTAACTTTCCTAGTAAAATGATATTTATGACACAATATTTCTGTTAAGCGATATTTTGGTCCTCACATGTACTGAAGCAGAAGTGGAAGACGCTCCTTCTCCTTCGACAACAACTGCACCCCATGGAGTGACGCCTGGAGTCCGCCAGACTTGAGGTCTGCCCCATACCCATCGACCATACCAGAGAACTCAGAATCATCATAGATAACAAGTTCACCTTGAAATCACAGATCAAAGCCATCTCCTCCGCCTGCTTCCTCACTCTGCCCATGCTACGTAAGATCTTCAAGTGGCTTCGGCTGCATACCAGACGCACCGTGACCCATGCTCTCATTACAAGATGACTGGACTAAGGCAATGCTCTTTATATAAGAAACTCCACAGACCTCCTACAGAGACTCCATACTTAACAGAACGCTGCAGCCAGACTTGTCCTCGACCTCCTCCCGACGAACCCTGGCTCTCCATACAGAAGAGATGCCAATTCAAGCTACTGACCCCCGCTGAAAAGGTTCTACACAACCAAGGACCCACCTACATTAACCACCGCCTGAACTTCCCCAACCCTCTAGAAGATTACGCTCCACCTCCCTTTCACTTGCCCACACTTCTCACATTTACCGAAGCAGAAGTGGAGGACGCTCCTTCTCCTTCATCACAGCAAAGACCTGGAACAGCCTCCCAATGCAGCTCCGGACCATCATCTCACTTCCGGACATCCTAACAACCCTCAAGACCTGGCTGTTTGAATGAGCCTTCATGGAGCTGCAAGCGCCTGGATACTCTATCAGGTCACTAGCAGCGCTATATAAATCCAATTGATTGATTGATTGATAGATAGATATATTGCAGTATCATGCCATATAAAACGTGTAAATTGGTTTGCACAGTGAGCAAATGATGCCATGCACACTCAATGTTCATATTCTGAGACCAACCTAAACTTTTGGTATCTTGACCACTGATTTAACTGCAAGGTTTGTATCTGATGTACAGATTTTTGGCATCTCTTCAATAGAGATCCTCTTGATAACCAAGGAGTGAATTGAGTGAAGTACCCCAACTTCTAAGCCTACAAACTAAAGTCATGATGAAGTCTAGGTACTAAAGTCCTACTTATTTTGACCCACTGGAAACATACGGAGTCTTTGTCTTCAACTCGAAGAATAGAAGGATGAGCTATATTATCTTCTTTATGGGTCAACACATAGGCCGGCTGCAATCTTTGCAGTTTCCTGAGGCCAGACTTGCAGCCCCACCATTTTCCCCTGACCAGGACAGGAGACCATCTTCAACGTGGTGGAATGGGTTCAGATCTATTCACAAAGAATGATATACCTCTCTAGGTAGCTTGCTAGTTTTCAATTTGACCCCAGTGCCTATGTAAACCTACAGTTCCTCACCCAAACCAGGCTCAAGATGGGAGCGATGAACAGCCGGAGATTTTTGGTGAGAGGTCTGGGTCTCCCAAATTCCCCCCCTTCCTCTGTTAACAGAAAAAAACTACCTGGACTCCCAAAACAGTTTTCAAATCTGCCATAGCACTTTATAACCTTACAGCACTGATTCCTGTGGTAATACCAGGAGGTGCAGTAACATTACCACACTTTAGATGAGCAATATTGTCATATAATTTAGTGTTCAAGCTCAGAAAAATGCAGGAAAACGTGGACTAAAGTAGGTTTCAATATTCATTTATACTACTACACGTTTTTACCCCATGTAATTGGTTACCACGAGTGCCAGGCACCATCAGACTGTAGATGAAATGGTACAGCAAAATAAACCTGAAAACCAAGGCAACAGGCTTTCTCCAAGAACTGGTGCAACATCACTGCAACGACGAGGGCCACCCATACTGTTCTTCTGTTTAGAAAAGAGATGAAGAGACATCTCTTTAAAGAACAATACAATGTGAAAGAGTAAAGAGTACACTCCTCCGCCAACCCAACACCCCTGCCTAGAATCATCTGACTGTACCTCTGCCTTCAACCCTGTACTGTGCTCCTGGGTCTTTTGGCTAGGTTCACGCTTTGAAAACACCACATACATACATACCTGGTGGTGTCAAAATGGCAAACAATTTTGGTAATAGTGCAAACGTGCTGTACTTTAATTACCCTTGCTACACTTTAGAGGGACTCCTAGAAGCAAACGAGCTAGCCGGCAGTGGGTAATGTACAGTACATGTGTTTTAAGTTCACTCATTGACGGTGTAACCACATTACCATATTCCAAAACTTTCCTGAGCTCTAATTTTCAAATTATGTGACATGGTACTTGTTGAGCAGGTTCATAAAACATTTTTTTTTACAGTCTTGTCTAAAACTATTCCCCGTTTTCGTACAAATAACTATTCATTTTTACTTTGACCTCTACTTGATCTATGCTTTTACAGGAGTTTTGAGTATTATCATTTGCCAGAAGGGACTGCAAGTCACCTTAGACCCGGACTCTACCTTAAAGCAGTTTACCATTGATAAAGTGGTGGAAGACGAACCCTCTATGGGCCATCTAGTGAATGATATCACAAAAGGCCTCAAATCAGACTTCAACAAACAAAGGAAGTTTCTAAAATCTCTATTTCTGGTGATTGTGAGCGATGAAGGAGCGAGTAAAGTAAAGACAACTGTTTTGTCCTCTAACCTGGATAGCTATTTTTGTGTGCCACAGTACTCAGTTTGTGTTAGCAAGCCAAGCAGAATTTGTACCCGGATGGGTCAATAAATAATAGAAGCAACCCAGTCTAACACAGTTTGAAAATGAAGGGAAGCGAGACCACACTTACGATAAAAAATTAATATAGGAGCAAAGTCAATACAGTAATATAGACTGACTGCAGAACAGGATGCAGGCAAGGTTATATAAGTCTCATAAATGGATTTCAGCCCACGATCACAAGTGGGCTGTAAGATTCCAGTATCCGCGCAAACTCCTGTTTGTGCAGAGAGCTGAATGAAAGGTAATTTACCACACCCACAATCGGTAATTATCTGGTACAATAAACTCCGCACCTCTACATTTATCACCAAGCCAATTTCAGTAGGTCAAACCTGCCGAAATTTCTGAGAGAAAATGTTCGGTAACCACCAGGACATACGGAAAGCAGTTCGGTATTTAGAATATATTTACCAGACCTAGCCTCTTTCGAAATTGGGATGTACTAGGGAATCGGGGATAACTCACTACCCATTTCTGCGTGGTTTCACGTGGAGATTTAGGGCCTTATGAAGAAGTACCCATTTTTAGGTCTCGGCTGGAGATAGCAGCGCATGCGCTGCTCTCGGCATTCGAGAGCTTCTTGGAATCAATACAGATTCCGAAGCTCTCAGAGGCGGAGTTGAAGCCCCGCCCATTTTTTTAATTGGCTAGCGTAAGCTTCCATGCAAAACGCTGGCTTTTGATTGTAAAGGAGGCTTCTTAGTCCCTCCTTGTTGCCGCCTTGTATCCTTTCGGCCACGCCCACCAGGATTTGATCTTTTACCGGCGGCGTGACACTCTACACTTCATTACTCCCTATGCACTTTTTTCTTCGCATTTGACTTTCAGCTTTAGAAAAGTCAGCTGCTTGTTTATTTTCGCATCACGCTTTCACTTAAAGTGAAAGCGCGATGCAAAATAAACACGCGGCTGCCTTTGGGGTACCAACTTGTTTTCATATCCTCTACCCTTTGCAGGACAAGACACATATTGAGAATGAGAACCCATGCGTTCACGTCAGATATAAAAGTAAGCCCACTGCTTCCTAGGCACACACGTGTACCCTCAAATAACGGATTACACCGGGCCTTCCTGGAGCTTTGGTTTCACTTCGGAGGACTTCGGAGGAGGCCTGGGAGCGGCGACGGAACCTGGAGTGGCGCAGCTCAGCGCTGAAAGGTAAAGTGCCCCCACGGTACAGAGGCGAAGACACCCAGTCTCCCCCCCCAAATGTCGTAGTGCCTCCTCTGTGAGAGGGTTGTGACCCTGGCTGGCGCCCCCTTCAGACAGTTAATGGGATTGGGAAGCATCCTGGAAGGGTCAGGGGAGGGAGGCAGATTCTCCTGTTAATTTGGGGAGGGGGTGCGAGCGGAACAAGGTCAGTTCAGCTCCCCGCTCACCCATAGACAATCAGCGCGGTCTGCATTGCGCAATCGCTACCTGCCCCGGCCGTCCTCTCAGCGGGCCAGTTTCACCCCTCTTGGCCCTCCGCAATGGTCTGTGGGGTAGGGATCAAGTCACCGGCTATGACAGTGACGGGGAGTCATTGTGCCTGTGTATTCCTTTGACGTGAGGGGCAGTGAAGTGTTGTTTAAAGAAGGGGTCTAGACTCTTCCACCCCTTTACAGCTGTGCAACCCCAGTCAGTGACAGTTCTCCTCGCGGGGTGCTGACCGCTCCCCTAAACCCTCATGGAAAGGTCTGGCCTGATACGCAGCCTGTGCAGTGCCGGCCGCATCCTCCGTGGGAGGGCGGGGCCTGAGTCGCTGGCTGCCGGGATGGGCCACCTTCTAGGAAGGACTAGGGCCCATACATCCACCGCCATTTTGTAAAGAAGAGGCGGAGCCGGGAGGGGCCACCGGTCAGAGAGATGCCTCATTTCCACAGCCTTGTGTGTGGTTTGCTTAATGTATCTTCAATGACCTACGAAAGCCTGGGTGTTCCAAGTAGTTTACTGCATGTGGAGACTAGTGTTTTTTGTAGGAACGTTTGTACTGTTTATGGTGATAGTGGTATTGTCTATTAAATTATGCTTTACATTCGGGCCTAAGCGTGGGCACAGACACAGTAGGAGGATGTGCTGCTCTCGCACTGCCTGAGGGCTTAGCTCCCTCTCCGCTGCCATGAGCCGGGACATGTGCCATCCTAGGGCTGTGCGCTTCTCTTCCTGGTGCTTCTCTGTGGGAGCGCCCACCCGGGGAAAGCCGCCATGGGCCGGGCGGAGAAGCAGAGGCTCAGGTAAGGGGGCTTATGCAGGGGTTTGGCTACGAGACCCAGAGACCTCATGTGACAGTGCCTCTACGACATTTGACAATCAGATCTTTGAATCCATTGACATCATACCTTCCTCTTGTCTTGAGAACAACGACTGCACCTACCGAAATGTTGCCACCTTGTATGAGCCTATACAGTCTCTGATGGCTTATTTTTATTTGTGGACTTACTGCCCTCGTCTTCCTTTAGCTTTGGTAGAATGACTGACCATATCCCCTGCTCCTGTAGAATGACTGACAGCATCTTCATTCAGTCCACGTAAATGCACTTGGCGTTCATTGAATTTCTGACCGTGCTTTTAGAACTGCAGGAAGCTCCTGTGACATACCTGTACTTCCAGAACGGGTGACAGTGCTTAAGGGGCACTGACATACCAAGCATTAAAAATGCAATAGGTCGCACCTTTCATTAAGTTAAAGCCATTTGCTTTGCTATACAATACCATTAGCAAAGCAAATGGCTTTAACTTAATCAAAGGTGAGACCTATTGCATTTTCAATGCTTGTTATGCCTGGTAACTCCACCCCATGCTGTTACCAATATCAGAGGCATCAGTAACCCTGGGGGTAAAGAGTTACCAGAGGTTTACAAGTGGAGTCCTGAGGGTCTCCTTAGAAATTAGGAATTGCCGGAGGAACATTAATTCCAGATTTGATTTCACTTGTAATTCCTTATTTTCCCTAGAGTGTGCCACGGAGATCTCACCTGCTGCCAGCAGACAAACTCTAAACGGATCCACAATGGTCCGGTGGATCTCGTAACTCCAATAGGACAAAAAAACTTCTGTTACCAGCCCCATGGCTGGTAACTTCTGTTAAGAGCCTGATTGGTATAGCCAAATGACTCATTATGGGGCCCCTAGGCCTCTGGTGAAACACAAGGAATCCAAAGTAAAAGCACAGATTTTATAATTTTGATGGGACTCGTAACTTCTTTTATGATCCATTGTGCTTACAGGGGCAATCGTTAAAAGATCCTTACTCCTGAAGAGCTGAATTATATTTCCCCTGAAGAAGCCCTGCTGTAATTTAAAGAAATCAGTCAGCAGTGTGGAATCCACCTGCTGTGGAGGCTACATTTGGTTTTAGGACTTGATTTATAGTTGGTGGGTTACAGGAAGTCCTCTGCTTTATGGGGGACATGCTAAATGCAGAAAATAATCCATCAGTGCAATTTCCTTTTTATTCCATACCCAATGTGGAAGACACTACACCAGTGTTTTCTCCATCAGAGGTAACCCTTCCTCCAGAAATAGGAGGATTTTCCATAAATCAGATCCACAATCCCTTAGTCACCACAAGTCATGCATGAAGAACAGAGTGGTCCGACTTATAGGTGGAGTCCAGCTGGCAGTGCAGTGTAACTCCCTGCTGAACAAACCTCCATTCTCAACAACCCTTATAGGCCGTTTGCACAGGATCGCGGGGTGTCTCAGTCTACAGTATGATGCACACCATGCACTATAGAATGGGAAACATCCATTACAACCCAGTCCTTACAACACACAACTTTTACAACGCAGTCATTAAAATGTAACTGCCTTTAAATCACATGCCATTACAATGCATGTCACTACAACGCATTCCATTACAACGCATACTATTACAACACATGTCATTACAACTCATTATAAGGTAAGTAATGGAGATTTTTTAGTTTTAGGGTGGGTATGGGTTTTGGGGTACATGGGAATAGTATTTTTTACCCCTATACTATCCAACACTTTCCCTACTTTTGCACTCACTGGAATGAGAATAGTAATTGTTATCCCTATACTATCCAACACTTACCCTACTGTTGTCCTAAAAGTATTATTCGTTGTAATGGTATGCATTGTAATGATATGCGTTGTAATGGTAGTTTAAAGAAATGCATTGTAATGCGATACAATGAGGTCTACTTTTAAGAGGTGGTTAAATTGTTTGTAGGTGAATAACTGCTCTGCCCAAAAATTCTGCATTTCATGAGCTGGTGATATGTGGGCTCTCTAAATAGATGCTGCCAAAGGTATCTTTGTGGACCATACAGAGCTATCCCAGGGACAGGTGCAACTTATTCCGGCAGTATTCCCTTGGAAGAAATGATATAATCTTAGCATGTCCTTAAAAAGCCTTAGAGAATCAAGATAATATAGAGGTCCCAGAATCTGCCATATAGAGGGGTGGTGGGAAATAGGGGCTGGTGGCCTAGACTAGAATATTGAGGGCAGATAGAGGTGTACCTGGCACTGGTGTATGGAATTTGTAGAGATGAAGAGTGAATAATGTCACCAAGGAAAGTCGCCCCTAAGGTTCCATGTGGATTCTCCTAACCCAAACATGCTTTCCTGAGGAGGGAGAGATTTTCTATAAAGGCTCACTCAGGACAAAGAAAAACTCCAGTTGTCTGGAATTCTCATCCCGAGCTGATGACACTACCAAAGAGAAGTGTGCAAAACCAAATACAAGTGGCAAAAGAGGTTCACACAAAAAAGTAAATGGAAGAACAAATAGTGCTTATAGAAAGCCATTGCACAAAGGTGAGGGTTATCACAAGCTTTAGAAAGGGAATGAGTGAAACGTCCTCGGGTTCAAGCGTACAGGCTACAAAAATCAAACAAGCATTTGCAATGCATAAGGTCTCGCATTAGGAAAGTTTGAGCTATTGGTATTTTAAATGACACATTTTTTATATATGTGTTGGTTTTGAAAATAGCAAAAATAATAGCTTTGTCATTTACAATGCCAATAGTTATAACTTGTGACACCTATAGCATTTGTAATGCAATATGTGTTGTATTCACGTGACTTAGATGTATTGATATTACAAATAACAATGGCTTTGAATTTTTAAAATAATGAATACTTAAATAAAAGTTATTGTAATTTATAATGGCAATAGCTTAAACTTTTGTAAATAACTTTTGTGAAGAATATGTTCAGTGTATTTTATTGTGACGAAAATCCAAGAACAGAAGTGAAATACTAACCTCTTTTTGTGACATTTGTAATAAAGCTTGAAACATTGAGAGATCATATTTGACCCAGTTGTTGGTAAATGGTTGCACAGATTGATGCTGTGGTGGGGCTGAGAGATGTTGTGGTGGCGACTAGTGATGCTGTGGCATTCAATGATCCTGTGGTAGCGCATAGTGATGTTGTTGTGCCCCTTAGTGATGCTGTGGTGATGCGATAGATAGAGTGAGTGGGATAGATAGATAGAGTGAGGGCGATAGATAGATAGAGGGAGGGCGATAGATAGAGGGCGATAGAGAGATTGAGTGAGCGAGATAGATAGATAGATAGATAGATAGGAGTGAGGGCGATAGATAGCTAGACAGATAGATAGAGTGCTGGCGATAGATAAATAGAGTGAGGGCGATAGATAGATAGCGTGAGGGCGATAAATAGATTGATAGATAGATAGAGTGAGGGCGATAGATAGATTGATAGATAGATAGAGTGAGGGCGATAGATAAATTGATAGATAGAGTGAGGGCGATAGATAGATTGATAGATAGATAGAGTGAGGGCGATTAGATAGATAGAGTGAGGGCGATTAGATAGATAGAGTGAGGGCGATTAGATAGATAGAGTGAGGGCGATAGATAGAGTGAGGGCGATAGATAGAGTGAGGGCGATAGATAGAGTGAGGGCGATAGATAGAGTGAGGGCGATAGAGTGAGGGCGATAAGATAGAGTGAAGGCGATAGATAGATAGAGTGAGGGCGATAGATAGACAGATAGAGTGAGGGCGATTAGATAGATAGACTGAGGCCGATAGATAGAGTGAGGGCGATAGATCGATAGACAGATAGAGTGAGGGCGATAGATTGATAGACAGATAGAGTGAGGGCGATAGATAGATAGATAGTTGTGTGTGTGGTTGTGTGTGGTTGTGGTTGTGTGTGTGGTTGTGGTTATGTGTGCGTGGTTGTGTGTGTGTGGTTGTGTGTGTGTGGTTGTGTGTGTTATGCTTTGTTTTTCTATGTTTTGTTATGCTATGTTTTGTTGTGTTTGGTATGCTATGTTTTGCTAGGCTATGATATGTTTTGTTTTGTTATGCTATGCTAATTTTTGTTATGTTATGCTATGTTTTGTTATGCTATGCAATGTTTTGTTTTGCTATTCTATGCTTTGTTTTGTTATGCTATGCTATGTTTTTTTGCTATCCTATGCTTTGTTTTGTTATGCTATGCAATGCTTTGTTGTGTTTGTTATGCTATGCTTTGTTATGCTATGCTTTGTTATGCTATGCTATGTTGTGTTGTGTTGTGTTTTGCTATGCTATGCTTTGTTTTGCTATGCTATGTTTTGTTATGCTATGTTTTGTTATGCTATGCTATGTTTTGTTATGCTATGCTTTGTTATGCTTTGTTATGCTATGCTATGTTTTGCTATGCTTTGTTTTGCTATGCTATGTTTTGTTGTGTTTGATATGCTATGTTTTGCTATGCTATTATATGTTTTGCTATGCCATGTTTTGTTATGCCATGTTTTGTTATGCCATGTTTTGTTAGGCTATGTTTTGTTTTGCTATCCTATGCTTTGTTTTGTTATGCTATGCTCTGTTTAGTTTTGCTATCCTATGCTATGTTGTGTTTTGTTATGCTATGCTATGTTGTGTTTTGTTATGCTATGCTGTGTTTTGTTGTGTTTTGTTATGCTATTTTTTGTTATGCTATTTTTTGTTATGCTATGTTTTGTTGTGCTTTATTACGCTATGCTTGGTTATGCTGTGCTTGGTTATGCTGTGCTTGGTTATGCTGTGCTTGGTTATGCTGTGCTTGGTTATGCTGTGCTTGGTTATGCTGTGCTTGGTTGTGCTGTGCTTGGTTGTGCTGTGCTTGGTTGTGCTGTGCTTGGTTGTGCTGTGCTTGGTTGTGCTGTGTTTTGCTGTGCTGTGTTGTGCTGTGTTTTGCTGTGCTTTGCTGTGCTGTGTTTTGCTGTGCTGTGTTTTGCTGTGCTGTGTTTTGCTGTGCTGTGTTTTGCTGTGCTGTGCTGTATTTTGCTGTGCTGTGCTGTGTTTTGCTGTGCTGTGCTGTGTTTTGCTGTGCTGTTTTGCTGTGCTGTGCTTTGCTGTGTTTTGCTGTGCTGTGTTTTGCTGTGCTGTGCTGTGTTTTGCTGTGCTGTGCTTTGCTGTGCTGTGCTGTGTTTTGCTGTGCTGTGTTTTGCTGTGCTGTGCTGTTTTGCTGTGCTGTGTTTTGCTGTGCTGTGTTTTGCTGTGCTGTGCTGTGTTTTGCTGTGCTGTGCTGTGTTTTGCTGTGCTGTGCTGTGTTTTGCTGTGCTGTTTTGCTGTGCTGTGCTTTGCTGTGTTTTGCTGTGCTGTGTTTTGCTGTGCTGTGTTTTGCTGTGCTGTGCTGTGTTTTGCTGTGCTGTGCTTTGCTGTGCTGTGCTGTGTTTTGCTGTGCTGTGTTTTGCTGTGCTGTGCTGTTTTGCTGTGCTGTGTTTTGCTGTGCTGTGCTGTGTTTTGCTGTGCTGTGCTTTGCTGTGCTTTGCTGTGCTGTGTTTTGCTGTGCTGTGCTGTGTTTTGCTGTGCTGTGCTGTGTTTTGCTGTGCTGTGTTTTGCTGTGCTGTGCTGTGTTTTGCTGTGCTGTGTTTTGCTGTGCTGTGTTTTGCTGTGCTGTGCTGTGTTTTGCTGTGCTGTGTTTTGCTGTGCTGTGCTGTGTTTTGCTGTGCTGTGCTTTGCTGTGCTGTGTTTTGCTGTGCTGTGTTTTGCTGTGCTGTGCTGTGTTTTGCTGTGCTGTGTTGTGCTGTGTTTTGCTGTGCTGTGCTGTGTTTTGCTGTGCTGTGCTGTGTTTTGCTGTGCTGTGTTTTGCTGTGCTGTGTTTTGATATGCTGTGCTGTGTTTTGCTGTGCTGTGCTTTGCTGTGCTGTGTTTTGCTGTGTTGTGCTGTGTTTTGCTGTGCTGTGTTGTGCTGTGATGTGCTGTGTTTTGCTGTGCTGTGCTGTGTTTTGCTGTGCTGTGCTGTGCTTTGCTGTGTTTTGCTGTGCTGTGCTGTCCTTTGCTGTGTTTTGCTGTGCTGTGCTGTGTTGTGCTGTGCTGTGTTGTGTTGTGCTGTGCTGTGTTTTGCTGTGCTGTGCTGTGTTTTGCTGTGCTGTGCTTTGCTGTGCTGTGCTTTGCTGTGTTTTGCTGTGCTGTGCTGTCCTGTGCTGTGTTTTGCTGTGCTGTGCTGTCCTGTGCTGTGTTTTGCTGTGCTGTGTTGTGTTGTGTTTTGCTGTGCTGTGTTGTGTTGTGCTGTGCTGTGCTTTGCTGTGCTGTGCTGTGTTGTGTTTTGCTGTGCTGTGCTGTGTTGTGTTTTGCTGTGCTGTGCTGTGTTGTGTTTTGCTTTGCTGTGCTGTGTTGTGTTTTGCTGTGCTGTGTTGTGTTGTGTTTTGCTGTGCTGTGTTTTGCTGTGCTGTGTTGTGTTTTGCTGTGCTGTGCTGTGTTGTGTTTTGCTGTGCTGTGCTGTGTTTTGCTGTGCTGTGCTGTAAGGGTATGTGAGGGTGTGTGTGAGGGGGTGTGAAGGTGAGGGTGTGAGGGTGAGGGTGTGAGGGTGAGGAGGTGTGTGAGGGTGAGGAGGTGAGGAGGTGTGTGAGGGGTGAGGGGGTGAGGGCGTGAGGGTGAGTGTCTCCAATGAATGTCACTGCTTCGCCTTCTTTGAAAATGTTTAGTGCTGCAAATAGAGCATGCCGCCCTAATTATCACAGCATGAGGCCCCAAAGTGATCATTATCACAGCATGCAGAGAGCCGCCCCACGCTGCTGGAGCACTCAACTGCACATTAATTATAGTTGAGTGCTCCAGCAGCCTGGGGCGCCTGTTGACATGCTGTGATAAGTGGGTCTCATGCTGTGATAATTGTTGCGGTGCCTGAGGAAGTGGAGACTCCTGCTGGGATAATTGTTCTTGTGGCGCCTCAGGAAGTAGAGTTTCATGCTGGGATAATTTGTCTGGCGGGCTTGCAGCGCCTGACAGCCAACAAACGTTTACAAGCTGCTCAACCTTGAAGCGCGTTCACAGACCTGGGTCGGCTCGTACCCAGGTCTGTATCGGGCTCGTTCACAGCTGTTACTCCCTTGACAGGGAGGAAGGTGACTATAGTCTCGCTGGCGGGAGCGCTTCGCGCTCCAACGCCAGCTCGACCTAATTATTCATGGAACTGCAGAAGAAGAAGGAGTTCAAATGTGGACTTAGCATGCATTTACTATATCTAGGTGCACACCCCGTCCACATTAAAAGAGTTTCTGGAACAGCTGCATTCTATTATAAACATTGGTTAGCCTTAAAATTGCTCACTTGATTTGAATCACTCCACTGGGCAGAGGCTTGCATGAAACCCAGCAACCTACACTGAACATCAAATACTGTGAAAGCCAAGAGAGAAGATGTCAAGTCTCCAAAAATTGGTGGATGCTGAAGTGAAGCGTCTAGAACATGGGTACTCACAAACTTTCTCTCGGGGGCCGAATTTGCAGTGTGGTTTGTGGCCGAGGGCCGCACCGGTGGAGGCGGGGTCAGTGGGGGAGGGGTGAGGGGCTAGAGAAAAAAAAACTGTGACCATGAGGTTGAACACAGGCCCCTGCAGCGGACGCCTTCGTCCATTGAGCCAACAGACCTGGCATACACACATCTCTCTCTCTCTCTCTCTCTCTCTCTCTCTCTCTCTCTCTCTCTCTCTCTCTCGCTCTCTCTCTCTCTCTCTTTCTCTCTCACTCTCTCTCTCCCTCTGCCTCTCCCTCTGCCTCTCCCTCTGCCTCTCCCTCTCCCTCTCCCTCTCCGTCTCTGTTTCCTTCCTTCCCTCCCTCTCTCCCTCCCTTCCTCTATGTCTCCCTCCCTCTGCCTCCCTCCCTTTCTCTCCATCCCTCTCTCTGTCTCCTCTGTCTCCCTCTCTCTTTCCCTCTCTCTGTCTCCCTTTCTGTCTCCCTGTCTGTCTCCCTCTGTCTGTCTCCCTCTGTCTCCCTCCCTCTCTGTCTCCCTCCCTCTCTGGCTCACTCCCTCTCTGGCTCACTCCCTCGCTGGCTCACTACCTCTCTGTCTCCCTCCTTCTCTCTCTCTAACTCGCTCTCTCGCTCCCTCCTTCCCTCCTTCCCTCTCTCTCCCTCTGTCTTCCTCTGTCTCCCTCTCTCTCTCCCTCTCTGTCTCTCTGTCTCCCTCTCTGTCTTTCTGTCTCCCTCTCTTTCTCTCTGTCTCCCTCCCTCTGTCTGTCTCCCTCCCTCTGTCTCCCTCCCTCTGTCTGTCTCCCTCCCTCTGTCTGTCTCCCTCCTTCTGTCTGTCTGTCTCCCTCTGTTTACCTCCCTCTGTCTGTCTCTCTCCCTCTGTCTGTCACCCTCTGTCTCTCTCTCGCTCCCTCCTTCCCTCTCTCTCTATCTCACTCTGACTCCCTCTCGTTCTCTCTGTCTCCCTCTCTTTCTCTCTGCTCCCTCCCTCTCTTTCCTTCCCTCTGTCTTTTTCTGTCTATCTCCCTGTGTCTCCCTCTGTCTCCCTCCCACTGTCTCCCTCCCTCTGTCTGTCTCCCTCCGTCTGTCTGTCTCCCTCCCTCTGTCACCCTCCGTCTGTCACCCTCTGTCTCCCTCTCTTTGTCTCTCACTATCTCCCTCTCTTTCTCTCTGCCTCTCTGTCTCCATCCCTCTCTTTCCTTTCCTCTGTCTGTCTCCCTCTGTCTGTCTCCCTCTGTCTGTCTCCCTCTCTTTCTCTCTCCCTGTCTCCCTCTCTTTCTCTCTGTCACCCTCCCACTCTTTCCATCCCTCTGTCTCCCTCCCTCTGTCTCCCTCCCTCTGTCTGTCTCCCTCTGTCTGTCTCCCTCTCTCTGTGTCCCTCTGTTAGACCTGTCTGCTTCTGGAGAGACTCTAACCATTATTATTTATTTTTGTCCCCCTTAGCCTCCCAGAGTTTCTATTTTTATTTTTACATATGTTCATCAGGAATTTTTTAATGCTGTCAGGGGGCTAGGTGTTCCTTGGCGATGACGCCATTTTTCCCTCATAACCTGTGAGGCCTAGTCAGCCCCCTTGAAAATCTAGGGATCTCCAGAGACCTAAGATGGTGTCCACCAACTGCCATAACGGACACTACTGGAGGACAGGTCCATAGGATAACATTAGGGAACTTTCTAGAATTGACTAGAGACTTCTGCAGGTCTCAGGCCACCCTATATAAGGCCAGTGACCAGCAGCCATTTTGTGCTGACCCCAGAGTAGAGGAGTGAGGCAGTGGTGAGAGGAGGTGGACACACTGAGAGCAGCTAGTTTGTCACTGAGGCTGACAGTTACTTCAGAGGATTGTTCCCCCTTCAGCCTTTGACCGATCCCTCTATCAAGACAACAACTACTGACAAGGAAATCGAGTTACTGGAGGAAGAAGATCCTTTTATCTCAGAGCCCCAGTAAAACCACTCAGAACACCCTTAATTGGGGGTATTCCTGCTTGTCAATACCCAGCGCTGTGCTCACCGGTGTCGTGGAGTAGCTGTAGTGAAGGTGGGCGTCTGTGGCACCTTAGCACCCTGAAGAGCGAGGACGCCGTGTGTGCACATCCTTCCTGTGAAGCCGGAGTGAGAAGTGCCTGAGGAGAAGCAGTGGCGCTGCTCCGATCGGCGTCGGGACCCCGGGGGCACCGGCCGCGTCACACGAAGAGGTAGGCGCTTCCGCGCATGACCAGCGACTGAACGCTTTTGCGAGGCAGGAGGGGCCTAGGATCGAGCAGGCCCAGAAGAGACCGAGCAGCGTCCCTGTGGAGAACAGCGTCCTTCCTGGGAGCAGGTGCGCCGAGGCGGAAGAGGAACGAGCGCTTCCGCGCATGCTCCGCCGAGTAGTGCCAGCGGAAGGAAAGTCATCGCGCCAGCTGAGGAGCGCCGCGTCGGAGCTCCAGGAGGTCGATCCCCTCAGAGGAGGCAGAAGCGCCACAACGGATGACTCGGTAGGGAGCCCTGGGCCGGGAAAGCCTTCCCTGCCTTCCCCCTTCAGCCCGTCTGTTACCGGGCTCCAGCGCGTGTAGAGGAAACACCCGCGACACGCCCCCAACCTCACAAGTAAGCCGGGTAGCGTGGGAACGGGAGGCGGCAGAGCCAGGTGAATGAAGCAGAACAGTGGGGCTACGACCCACGCGAGTGACTGACTTGTCAAGGGGAACCTGACTCGAGGAAAACGAGTTAGTGAACTGAATAACATAGAATAAAACTTATCCGTTATCTGACTCAGAAAAGAAAGGTGGAAATGGTGCAGGGAACCACAGGGTTCCTGGGTAAAATCCCCTACAGATTAGTGATAAGTGAAGAAGTAGATTCTCTACCAGCTAGGTGTGCCTGTCAATCAGAGGGAGAGGAACCTTACTAATATTATTGTGTCTTCCCTTTTAGCACATAACTGGTGGGTCATACCGTGAAAATCTACATTCAGGTCTTGCTGTTGAGTTGGGCAGTGCTTAAGTGCTGTGGGGTAAAGTACCTATTAATGAACCTGTAAAAACGTATTGCACTAACAGTCTGCATCTTCTTTTCAGTAGATTTATTGGTGGAGTAATGTGTCATTGTATAATAATGTGAGGTAACCTTACAGAGTGTGAAGCTAATGAGATTCTCTTAACCAACCAAAGAGTTACCCTTATGCTTTACTGTACCATTGACAAAAGAATGTGGTTTATTGCCCTTTTTCCACAGCTGAGGAGTGAAAAGTAATTTCTTAAAGTAAAAGTGGAATGTTTTCTCCTGAAAGAAACTAATGTTGTATCGTGTATAACTTGAATCCAAAGAGACATATTATTTTTATAAAAGGTAACGGTATTTTTCCAACCAGAGGTGTTGTGTCTTTATTTTAGTGGTTCATCACTGTGTTACTGTGGGTGAGACTTGTAAGTACTTAGCCAACGCCTTGAGTTAGCTGTAGACCACTACTGTGCCAAGCTACCATATGTAGGCTTGGGTAATCTAGGTCCAACATAATTGGTGTTTCAGCGGTGGGATAACGGATTTGTGCTTACACTCACTTAGTAGTAACGCAGTGCCAACCACGGGACCCCACCTGGAGTTTTCTCCCTGCGGCCCTCCTAATCTAATTTTTGTTTTTTCTAAATTTATTTCTGGAGGTGGGTGGAGGTTAACCTCAGGTCACTTCGTGGTTTGCTCCTGTGAGTAATTTTATACCATGGCAAAGCTGGAGGTGAATCTTAAAGAGCTGGAAGCCAATACTGTGGCCCAACTCAGGGATTGGTGTCAGCAGAACGGGGTATTTTTTAATAAAGGTGCCAAGAAAGGAGAGTTGCTGACAAGCATAAGGGCATGGTTAGAAGCTCGTCTAAGGGAGGAACCAGAAACGGAAGTGGGTGATGGGGACACTGTTACTGAGGCTGCATTGCTGAACCAAATGGGGAGAGGGAATCTTCTGACAGGTCCCAGGCTACCTTCAAGGGCAAGCAGCAGCGTTTCAGACAGGGGCTTAACCGAAGCCGAGCTGGAAGATAGGAGGGAGGAGAGGAGGTTGAAAATAGAACTAGCCAGGATGGACATGGAAAGGGAGGATAGGAGGTTGGCGCATGAGCGAACCATCAAAGAGATGGATTTACAAGCCCTAAACCGAGGATCCCCCAAATCAGAGAATGGTGGCAGCGATACCCAGACCAACATCAAAGAACCTAGACCGTACCTGCCAAAAGATATTATGGCTTGTTATGTACCCAGTGACGACATTGCTAAGTGGCTAGCCGCCTACGAGGTCTCGCTAAGGGCCCATGGGATTCTGGAAGTCCACTGGGGAGGTGGGTTATACAAATACATGCCCCCCACTGGCAGGGATACTTTGTTGGCTCTTGACCAGAGTGAACAGACCTACTATCCGGCTATGAAATCAGCGCTGCTCAAGAAGTTTGGGTTGACCCCTGAGAAATATAGGCAAAAGTTCCGGGGCAGCTACAAGCTGGGCACGCAAAACTGGGTAGATTTCTTGGACTACTCCAGGAAGGCCCTGGAGGGTTGGGTAAGAGGCAGCGAAGTAGGAGACTATGAGGGACTATATGACCTCATACTCAAGGAACACCTACTCGAGAAGTGTCTTCCCGAACTAAGACAGCATCTGGTGGACAGCAAGCTGACCAGCCCCAGGAAGCTTGCTGAGGAGGCAGACATCTGGGTTAGTACCCGGGTGTCGACTAAGGGGACTGGAGGGAATTCCCAGAAGCAAGGACAGGGCGCCCCCCAGAGGAAAGAGGGAGGGGAAACTAAGAGGGAGTTCTCAAAAGGGCCACAAAATACTTCGCAAGGAAGGGGCAGAGGATTCATCCCCAAGAGTAACCCCCCTCGCAACCCTACCCCTGGCCAAAGCCAGCAGCCAAGGGTTGTTCATTGTTTTGAGTGTGGTGGTGTGGGACACTATAAAGGAGATGTGAGATGCCCAAAAAGACCACCCCCTCCCACTGGAGGAAAAGCCCCGGGAATCACTAGTGTAGTGCTCGGGGAGGAGATACCTTTGGTTAATGGAGGGGAGCGGGCGGGTGTCACCTTAGTGTCCCTGGGAGATAAGGAGATGGTTCCCAAGACCCAGCTGCCCTCTAATACTACTAAGTATGAGCAGTGGGTCACCATCAATGGCCGTAGAGGGGAGGCTCTGAGAGACACAGGAGCCAGCATGACTATGGTAAGGAGTCAGCTGGTGTCTCCAGTGCAGGTCATCCCAGATGTACTCCATCCCGCCGTAATGGCTGACGGCAGATTGGGCCACTACCCTGTGGCTGAGGTTCCCTTTGAGTGGGGAGGGGTTGCAGGTTCACTTCGAGTTGCCGTAAGCCCTGCCGTGCCTGTTGACTGCCTGTTAGGGAATGATATGGAGCACAATGCTTGGAGGAGGGTGGAGTACCAGACTCACTCTGAGATGCTGGGACCCCCTGACTGGACTTGTGTCAGCACAAGGTCCGCGACTGCCCAAAGGGGGAGTTCATTGACGCTGGAGCCTGGAACAATGGCCCAGCCGGCTGCCAGAGAGGAGAAGGACAGGAGGCCGGAGGACCCTGCCTCGACATTTCCACCTAGTGAGACAGCTGGACCACCTGCGGAGGTGGATCTGGAGTCCACCGGGGAGAATGTTGCTTCCCTGGAAAACCTACCCATCCCAACTGAATGGCATGTGGAGGGAGGTCCTTCCCGGGAAGAGTTCTGCAAAGCTCAGAAAGAGTGTCCTACTCTCGAGGGGCTGCGGCAACAGGCCAACGCCCAGGCAGCGGGAAACAGTGAAGGGAGCTACCAGATTTACTGGGAGGATGGACTCCTCTACAGTGAGCCCAAGGCACCTGGCCACGGTTCAGCCAGAGCCTTGGTGGTCCCTCAATGCTTTAGAGCCTTTCTACTGGAACTGGCTCATGAGATACCATTGGCAGGACACCTAGGACAGGACAAGACCTTTGCCCGGCTTGTCCCCCATTTCTACTGGCCTCGAATGAAAGTGGCGTCGGATACATATTGTCGGACGTGTGTGTCTTGCCAAGCCAGTGGGAAAACTGGGGTGAAGCTAAAAGCTCCCCTGGAACCACTACCTGTCGTTAGTACCCCCTTTGAGAGGGTGGGCATCGACATTGTAGGGCCATTGGATCCACCAACTTCAGCTGGACACCGGTTCATACTGGTTTTGGTGGATCATGCCACCCGGTACCCAGAGGCAATACCTCTGAGGACCATCACTGCACCTGCAGTGGCAAGGGCCCTGATGGGGATCTTCACCAGAGTGGGTTTCCCCAAGGAGGTCATTTCCGACAGGGGGACTAACTTCCTTTCAGCATACATGCGGGCCATGTGGAAGGAGTGCGGCGTTACCTATCGGTTTACCACTCCCTATCACCCACAAACCAATGGTCTTGTGGAAAGGTTTAACAAAACCTTGAAAGGTATGATACGGAGTCTACCTGAGAGCCTACGGAGGAAATGGGACATCCTCCTACCCTGTCTCTTGTTTTCCTACAGGGAAGTGCCACAGAAGGGAGTGGGCTTCAGCCCCTTCGAACTTTTGTACGGGCACCCTGTAAGGGGACCTCTCAGCCTGGTGAAAGACGGATGGGAACAGACTCCCAGGAAGCTTCCCCAGGACGTGGTGAGCTACATGCTGGCCTTCCGGAGCCAAATGGCTAAGTTGTGGAAGCAGGCTTCAGACAACTTGGAGGCCAGCCAAGCAGTTATGAAAGAGTGGTATGACCACAACGCTCACCCAGTGGAACTGGAGCCTGGACAGAAAGTGTGGGTAATGGAACCTGGAGAGCTAAATGCCCTCCAGGACCGTTGGACAGGCCCCTTTGAGGTTTTGGAGAAAAAGGGGAAGTCCACCTATTTGGTGGATCTTAAGACCCCGAGGCAGCCCCTCAGGGTGCTGCATGCCAATCGTCTCAAGGCCCCTAATTTTGCTAGAGAATTCATTGTCCAAACAGATGCGTCAGAACATGGCATTGGGGCAGTGTTATCGCAGCTAAATGATGAGGGCTTGGATCAACCCGTGGTCTTCCTGTCCAGAAGGCTACTCCCCAGGGAAAGGAGGTGGAGTACAATTGAGAGAGAAGCCTTTGCGGTGGTCTGGGCTCTGAAGAAGCTGCGACCATACCTGTTTGGTTCGCACTTCCTAGTTCAGACTGACCATCGCCCCCTTCGTTGGCTGATGCAAATGAAGGGGGAGAATCCCAAGTTGCTAAGGTGGTCCATCTCCCTACAGGGAATGGACTTTAGGGTGGAACACCGACCTGGGGCAGACCATGCCAACGCAGACGGTCTATCCAGGTATTTCCGCCTTAGTGATGAGGACTCCCAAGGGGTTGGGTAGTTCTCCCCACTTTCAGCTGGGGGGGACGCGTGTTAGACCTGTCTGCTTCTGGAGAGACTCTAACCATTATTATTTATTTTTGTCCCCCTTAGCCTCCCAGAGTTTCTATTTTTATTTTTACATATGTTCATCAGGAATTTTTTTATGCTGTCAGGGGGCTAGGTGTTCCTTGGCGATGACGCCATTTTTCCCTCATAACCTGTGAGGCCTAGTCAGCCCCCTTGAAAATCTAGGGATCTCCAGAGACCTAAGATGGTGTCCACCAACTGCCATAACGGACACTACTGGAGGACAGGTCCATAGGATAACATTAGGGAACTTTCTAGAATTGACTAGAGACTTCTGCAGGTCTCAGGCCACCCTATATAAGGCCAGTGACCAGCAGCCATTTTGTGCTGACCCCAGAGTAGAGGAGTGAGGCAGTGGTGAGAGGAGGTGGACACACTGAGAGCAGCTAGTTTGTCACTGAGGCTGACAGTTACTTCAGAGGATTGTTCCCCCTTCAGCCTTTGACCGATCCCTCTATCAAGACAACAACTACTGACAAGGAAATCGAGTTACTGGAGGAAGAAGATCCTTTTATCTCAGAGCCCCAGTAAAACCACTCAGAACACCCTTAATTGGGGGTATTCCTGCTTGTCAATACCCAGCGCTGTGCTCACCGGTGTCGTGGAGTAGCTGTAGTGAAGGTGGGCGTCTGTGGCACCTTAGCACCCTGAAGAGCGAGGACGCCGTGTGTGCACATCCTTCCTGTGAAGCCGGAGTGAGAAGTGCCTGAGGAGAAGCAGTGGCGCTGCTCCGATCGGCGTCGGGACCCCGGGGGCACCGGCCGCGTCACACGAAGAGGTAGGCGCTTCCGCGCATGACCAGCGACTGAACGCTTTTGCGAGGCAGGAGGGGCCTAGGATCGAGCAGGCCCAGAAGAGACCGAGCAGCGTCCCTGTGGAGAACAGCGTCCTTCCTGGGAGCAGGTGCGCCGAGGCGGAAGAGGAACGAGCGCTTCCGCGCATGCTCCGCCGAGTAGTGCCAGCGGAAGGAAAGTCATCGCGCCAGCTGAGGAGCGCCGCGTCGGAGCTCCAGGAGGTCGATCCCCTCAGAGGAGGCAGAAGCGCCACAACGGATGACTCGTAGGGAGCCCTGGGCCGGGAAAGCCTTCCCTGCCTTCCCCCTTCAGCCCGTCTGTTACCGGGCTCCAGCGCGTGTAGAGGAAACACCCGCGACACGCCCCCAACCTCACAAGTAAGCCGGGTAGCGTGGGAACGGGAGGCGGCAGAGCCAGGTGAATGAAGCAGAACAGTGGGGCTACGACCCACGCGAGTGACTGACTTGTCAAGGGGAACCTGACTCGAGGAAAACGAGTTAGTGAACTGAATAACATAGAATAAAACTTATCCGTTATCTGACTCAGAAAAGAAAGGTGGAAATGGTGCAGGGAACCACAGGGTTCCTGGGTAAAATCCCCTACAGATTAGTGATAAGTGAAGAAGTAGATTCTCTACCAGCTAGGTGTGCCTGTCAATCAGAGGGAGAGGAACCTTACTAATATTATTGTGTCTTCCCTTTTAGCACATAACTGGTGGGTCATACCGTGAAAATCTACATTCAGGTCTTGCTGTTGAGTTGGGCAGTGCTTAAGTGCTGTGGGGTAAAGTACCTATTAATGAACCTGTAAAAACGTATTGCACTAACAGTCTGCATCTTCTTTTCAGTAGATTTATTGGTGGAGTAATGTGTCATTGTATAATAATGTGAGGTAACCTTACAGAGTGTGAAGCTAATGAGATTCTCTTAACCAACCAAAGAGTTACCCTTATGCTTTACTGTACCATTGACAAAAGAATGTGGTTTATTGCCCTTTTTCCACAGCTGAGGAGTGAAAAGTAATTTCTTAAAGTAAAAGTGGAATGTTTTCTCCTGAAAGAAACTAATGTTGTATCGTGTATAACTTGAATCCAAAGAGACATATTATTTTTATAAAAGGTAACGGTATTTTTCCAACCAGAGGTGTTGTGTCTTTATTTTAGTGGTTCATCACTGTGTTACTGTGGGTGAGACTTGTAAGTACTTAGCCAACGCCTTGAGTTAGCTGTAGACCACTACTGTGCCAAGCTACCATATGTAGGCTTGGGTAATCTAGGTCCAACACCCTCTCTTTGTCTTCCTCCCTCTATCTCTTTCTCTCCCTCTATCTCCCTCCCTTTGCCTCCCTCCCTCTATCTCTCTCCCTCCCTCTACCTCCCTCCCTCTGTCCATCTCCCTCCCTCTGTCTATCTCCCTCCCTCTGTCTGTCTGTCTCCCTCCCTCTGTCTGTCTCCCTCTCTCTGTCTCTCCCTGACTCGCTGTCAAAGGGAAATCCCTGGGTACACACTCAAGTATAGACTACTTAACTTACGCACCACTCTGTCTATGCATTCAATCCTCAAGTTTAGAAGAATCAACTAATTAATATAAAAAAGGATTTAAATTTCCACACTAAAATGCGAACGTTCACATTCTTTTTAATTGAAACATAAAAGAATGTACATCAATTGACAAATTAAAATTTCAAAGAGTGATCTCTGAAAAAGAATCTTTCTTTAAAAACACAAAGCAAGGAATCAAGACAATTCATTACAGTTGATCACATGCATTCTGAAATTGACATAAATAATTACACACCCAAAATATACATCATAAAATGAATTTACAAGTAAAAATTACAACTGGTCACAATGAGGAACACACAAAAGAAAAACCCCTATAAATAGTGGTTGGCTGATGTCTTTACCACCATTAATAACTGGATCCAGAGGTCATTAATTGATCAGAGAGTGACGTCAAGAGTACCACTTATGCGTGCATATCAGTTGCTCACTAGACCTTTCTTGGATTCTAGGTTCCTTGCTTGGTAACCGTATTTATCTCAAATCGTTAAAAACACATCTTGAACGGGCATACATCAGCACAGAATCCTGCTTGAACTGGATATGTTCGTTCTGTGGCGCAGGTCCTGCTTCTGCCTCTGTCTGCTTCTGCCTCCTAGAACGAGGCAGAAGCAGGACCTGCGCCACAGAACGAACATATCCAGTTCAAGCAGGATTCTGTGCTGATGTATGCCCGTTCAAGATGTGTTTTTAACGATTTGAGATAAATACGGTTACCAAGCAAGGAACCTAGAAGTTCCCCTGCCAATCAAACAAAGATCGGAGAAGTTTTCCATCTACTCGCCAAATAGTGGTTGAAAGAATTTCAAATAGCCGGTATGAAGAAGGTTAAGGTGCTATCACTGATAAACTAGGAAGAGAAGAGGACCCGGGTTTCCTTTTCATCACGTTTACATTAAAAAGAGAGACCGGGAGACCATCCTCGGAAGCTGAGAGTTTATTCTACCTACCACATCTTATATGGTACACTGTCCTAAACCCTTACGAAAGGGTGTAAAGCAACATTCTTTGAAGCCGGTGACCCCTAAAGAAACGGCAAGTCCTGAGGAAGGTGCTACAATATCTTTTTGTTCCTTGCACCGAAACGCGTCAACGCACTTTTTTCAATCTAGAATCCAAAGAAAGGTCTAGTGAGCAACTGATATGCACGCATAAGTGGTACTCTTGACGTCACTCTCTGATCAATTAATGACCTCTGGATCCAGTTATTAATGGTGGTAAAGACATCAGCCAACCACAATTTATAGGGGTTTTTCTTTTGTGTGTTCCTCATTGTGACCAGTTGTAATTTTTACTTGTAAATTCATTTTATGATGTATATTTTGGGTGTGTAATTATTTATGTCAATTTCAGAATGCATGTGATCAACTGTAATGAATTGTCTTGATTCCTTGCTTTGTGTTTTTAAAGAAAGATTCTTTTTCAGAGATCACTCTTTGAAATTTTAATTTGTCAATTGATGTACATTCTTTTATGTTTCAATTAAAAAGACTGTGAACGTTCGCATTTTAGTGTGAAAATTTAAATCCTTTTTTATATTAATTAGTTGATTCTTCTAAACTTGAGGATTGAATGCATAGACAGAGTGGTGCGTAAGTTAAGTAGTCTATACTTGAGTGTGTACCCAGGGATTTCCCTTTGACTGTTTGTCACTGTACCCTGTTCCCTGGAGCTAGTGGGGTACTCTCTCCCTAGATATCTCCCTGACTCGCTCCCTCTGCCTCCCTACCTCCGATTCCCTCTCTCTCTGTCTCCCTCTGTCTACCTCCCTCTGTCTCCCGTCCTCTGTCTCCGTCTCTCTCCCTCTGTCTATCTCCCTCCCTCTGTCTGTCTCCCTCCCTCCCTCTGTCTGTCTGTCTGTCTGTCTGTCTGTCTCCCTTCCTCTGTCTGTCTCCCTCTCTCTGTCTCTCCCTGACTCGCTCCCTCTGCCTCCCTACCTCCGATTCCCTCTCTCTCTGTCTCCCTCTGTCTACCTCCCTCTGTCTCCCTTCCTCTGTCTCCGCCTCTCTCTGTCTCCCTCTCTCTCTGTCTCACTCCATCTCCCCCTGACTCCCTCTGTCTCCCTCTCCCTCTGTCTGCCTCTCTCTGTCTCCCTCTCTCTCTCCCCCCTCCCTCCCTCTGTCACCCTCCGTCTCCCTTTCTCTCCCTCTCCCTCCCTCTGTCTCCATCCGTCTCCCTCTCCGTCTCCCTCTCCTTCTCTCTGTCACTCTGCCTCTATCTGTCTGTTCCTGTCCCTGCCTCTCTGTCTGTCTATTCTAGACTCTAGAGCACCAAACTTCCAGTTGGAAGAGGCGGGTGCCATTTCCCATCCTTTCTCCATGTCCATTTTATGCATGAAAAAAAGTGGAAATTCTGCTTTCCTCCGCAAAGGAGTACGGTGCCAGGACCCGGTGTCGGCCCAGCAAGCCGGGAGAAATGATCATATAGCAGAGAGCACAGAACCCTCCTGACCAGACCCTGCCACCAAGACCAGATCTGTCACCCTTTGCATACCAACCAAGCCTTTCACGACAGAAACCTTACGTCAAATATAGGTGCAGGAAATCTGAAACTATGTTGGAGATTAATTTACCTACAATTATTCCAAATAGTTGTCATTTACATACACAATGAGATATACTGAGATTTTGACTCTGCTCTGGCCGTACTAGACATGCTGGGCACCACTGTTTTATCCCTCTCGCTCTCTCTCTATCAAATTTGCGGAAGGAAGTCAACAATTATGCGATTCTGCGTCCACAATAGTTTCTGCATAATCATGGATTTGCTTCATTTGCCACATAATCCAGCATCTGATCATAATTTACAGAAAAAAATTCTAGTTTAAATAGAGCAGAAGTTACTAAACAAAAATGAGACACAATAAATTCCACCCGGAGGCAGATCCTATGCAATCCTTCCCTTCAGCTGTTGTATTCAGGTATTAAACTAGAATTAGAGAGGTGCAACCTTGGTCACAGATTATAAATATTTGTTAAAATGACAAAATAATACTGCTACATGTTGTGCCACACTAAGCCGCATAATTAGCCTTTTCTTGCCCCATAAATTGGTCCTCCACTGCTGCATAATACAAGTGGCCCTGATTATTGGTTAGACTGACGTTGTTTATTATTTAAATAATCAAACCCTGTGCATGTAGGTTTCATTCTATTGTGTAATTTCTTAATTTTTTGGACAACCGGTGTAGGCACAAGTATCTATTGTTTAGACACATTGAGGGGTTCACAGCATCTGGGATGGTCAGGTGAATGTTATTTTATGGTAACAAAAACACTGCAACATGGATAGAGAAAAGAGGTGGGAGTAAAGGCAAGAAATAAAAGAAAGAGACAGTGGTGTACTGAAACCTTAGGGAGCCCCCCTGCAAAGTACCATGAGAGGGCCCCCTCCACAGCCCAACCAGTCTTGTCCTCAATAGCCTACCTTTACAATGCCTCACAGAGACCCTTAGGGGGGATTAGCCACGCTGTGCAAATCCAGATTAATTGAGCAATTATTGGGACAAGGAGATATTGTAGTATTGTATTGTCCACTACTGCGGAAAGCTCCGAATATCTCCTAATTAGGAGCTATTTATTGCAGCTGACAAATTCTAAACCGAGTAGGGTTGGACTTTATCAGGTACAATAAATACTACATACACCACTGGAACACTCGTAATCAAGTCCTGTATTTCCCTTTCACTTTCTCCTCTTTCACCTGCTCTCTCTCTCTCCCCTATCTCTTTATATCCTCTCTTGCTCTCTCTCGCTCGCTTTCTCCTCCTCTGTCTCTCTGTTAGGTGTTTGTTTGCCAGCTGTGTTTGCTCTAGCCTCTATGTCTCTCTATCTGTCTCTCTTCTATCTCTCTGGCGTCTGTCTCTTTTCTCTCTCCTGTGCTCACATGCAGCTACTTAGCTCACATATTGCTCTGTAATCTTATCTTGTTTTCACTCTTTCGCTTTCCCTCTCACTCACCCATCTCTCTTACTGTCTCTGTGGACTCTTCGTAGGGCCCTCTCTCCTCATGATTTCTCTGTCCCTGGTGGTTCATTCGCTCTGTCCTTACTCTCGCACATGTTTGAAGTGACCGTGTGACACAGTCACATGGGCGCCATTTCCCTTGATTTTGTGTATTGCAACGATAATTCCAGCGGCGGCTCCTCCTATATGGCGGAGGAGCATCGCACACCCTGCCAGCAGCCTTAAACACGAAAAGTAAAACGATAATAAACCAGGTTTATTATTATTAGATTTTTTTCCAGCGGCTGGTCCAAGTCAGGAACAGGCACTAGAGGAAGTGTTTCACACTGGTATCAGTGCGCATGACGGTTTGGCCAGCTGTCTCAGGCCGGCTAAAATGCCATGTGCACCGAAGCTGTTTCCAACCCGAGCTGCGTTGCCGGGTTGATGACAGCAGGCACAGGTACCCAGTCTAACTGGGAACGCAAATTCATGGCGCTCAGGCCAATCCTGATGTTTCTTTCATGCTACCACCAGCAACATGAGAGCAGCGTAAGGATAGTCCAGTGGAGCCTGTGCCCGAGGAGGGGAGGAGCTTAGAAGAGCGTGATGCAGCAATCTGGTGATGCATCAGCTAAGTTGTTTGTTTTTGTTTATTTATGATTCTCCACCCCCCCCCCCGCTCCTGCTGCATCTCCCTTTACAGCCTCTCCCTGCCTCACCAGTCTTCCGAAATGCCGGCTGCCACTGGATAAATCAATAAAAGTTGCAACTGTGTTTCTTTCGGCAAACTGCCAAGCATATCGGGTGTAGTAGGATTTTGACAGGCGGCAGCAGTTGTTCTTATTTTGCCACATGGTACTGGCATTGCATGAGTGCTTTAGGGCACCCTCCAGTTCTTCAGGGCTCCCCGCACCATAGGCGCTGCAGGCCCTGCATTACACACTGTAGCAAGGCAGAGGGTTTGGGAGCATGTCGTTATAGTGCAAGATTTCTACAACCACAGGTTCTTGGTCGGTGTTGACTCAGGGTTATGTGGTACACCTGCCTGACTCTTTTCAGCCGCTCACCTCTACCAGGCATTGATTATACTATACCAAAGGGTATACCAGGCCAGGCGTTCCTCTGTTGTTATGCTGTTTACACTTTAGAATTCACAAAACAGTAGCTGTTGCAATAAGTGATGTATGAGAGGCACTTTTAGAGGTTTTAGGTCTAATCAATCACTTCTAGGATAGATTCAATAATGACTGTGAAATTAAGTTATCATTAAACATTATATAAAAAATAAATTCTTTGTGTGCGTTATCTTTAATAATCAGTTGTCTGCTTTCCTCTTCACTTACTTTTTATTAATACCCCCTCACATCTTTTATTTTCTCCAATTTTGCATCTACTCGTCTTCACCCATGTCCTTCCTCTGCCTTGGCAGTGAGGCTAGAGAAGTTGTCTGAGGCGGCCCACGTGAACACCGATGCCATCCGCTCCAGCCAAGGGGAGATTTCTGAATACCGCCGCCAGCTGCAGTCTAAGATGAACGACCTGGAGTCCTTGAGGGGATCCAAAGAGTCGATGGAGAGGCAACGCTTGGATATGGAGGACCAACACAATGCCGATGTGCTGTCCTATCAGGTAACACCTCCACCAAGCAGGCCTAGACCTCCACTGATCAGTGCTGCTTATTTTTCAGAGTGCACAATGGCCTGGGTAATCTCCTGGCACTTACTTCATTAGACCAATGTCTCTTTCACTAGTCAGATCAGGGAAAGAGTGAGGTAATGTGGGCTTCACCATTTTTACAATTCAGAATCACAGTAGTAATTTGATCTTAAATAATATAAGTGAAAGGAGAGGAAAGTGAGGAATCACCCTCCATCAAGCCAGTGATGCTCACACCAAGTCCCATAACACTAGATGATATTAAAAGTGCAACATATGAGTAAATTGTTTTTCTGAGCATCGTTCGCTAACATTTATTTTTAGACATCTTTTAAAATAACCTCAACCTCCATAACATCTTAGACCAATTCTTGCATTGCGTTCTATGGCCCCTAAAACTAAAAATGTTTTTTTTCCCTAACTGAGAAAGAGTGTAATTATTTATCATGAAAGTAAAGGTTGAAATGTTGTAAGAATTTTTTTTAATCCGTAAAAAAAGAATTACTATTTAAAAAATGAACAGAAAATTGAAAAAAGAAATTTAAAATGTCAATAGACAATTTAGTACAATTAAAATAAGTTGCTTTGATGCGATTTGTGGTTAATTCTTCTAGTAGAAGATGGCCTGGGAATAGCCTTTCTAGATGCCTTTGCACTGAGGACTTTGTCAATGTGCCAACCCAAGACAGAAAGCCAGTTGGACAGAAACCTCCCCAAAATTAAATGGGAACTATTGGAATGAGTTTCAGGTAATGATCATTCCTATTGAATATCACAGGGACAGTGTGTTTAATCCAAACCCTCTTTCTTAATGGAAATGCACACTCAAGAACACTAGAAAACAAAGGATACTTTTTTAAGATTTATTTTTCAATCAAAACCATATCCTAGGGCACACAATATGAATAGTGAATATTATAAACATCAATTATATAGTGATGACCACATTTACCAATAGAGAGAGCAACAAATAGCTCTGTCACATATTGGTAAAGCCATAAGATTATTTTAATTTTAATTCAGTAGCCCCACCCTCATCCCTTTGGCTAACTAAACTACCCCTAACACTGAAGGAAAAGCCTAATCCTGTGTTTAAAAGATGGTCCACACCTGCAAATCTCTGCGGAACAATCAAGTCAAAGTTCAGTGAGATAGCAACCACTGCAATTTTCTTTTGCGTTGAAATAAAGGCCAATAGGCCCACAGAGTGAAGGCTATGTGTGCTCATGTCAGCCTTCAGTAAAGAAAGGTGATCAATTCTGTATGGCTTCTTTCTTGAATTTCTGGCATGAAATCTCCTCTATCTTTTCACTTTATTTTCTTAGTTTATATAATATGTCTATTAATTGTTGAATCTTTCAGAATAAAAAATTAGCAGAAAAGGCCTTAGCACCCTTTCCTGTAGTTTTGTTCCATGAAAATATACTTTTTGTTTAAAAAGAATAGTGAGCAGTGTACTAATCTATCAAAGCAATCACTAGCACAAGAGACTTGTTTCATAAGAAATAACATGAATGTATTCAAGCAGACTTGATTATCATGTAGCAATGAATAATAGCGTGAATAAATGTGCATTTTATAATACATCTAGTAACCAACTTATATAATTCAGAAAAGGGGACTACCTAAAAGCAAAAAAGACAATACTCATAACTGGCTAGTAAGTGATACATATTTGAAAACGTGTGTTTGGTGTGACAGACAAATATTTAAGGTTAATGCGGTACGGAAGCTCAACATATAACTAAGTTTAAGGTAAACAAAAGGATTTGAGCATGCAAAGCGGTATAGGTCCCTACATTGACATGGTATTAAACAAACCCAAATGCATTGCAGAAAACGCAAGTAAAAAAAATGGTGTTAAAATGGGAGGTCAAAATGCGAAAAAAGTGGTCAAAGTAATAGATACACAGTAAAACAAAGTTTTGTAAATGCCGTAGAAATTAATGTTTCGGATGCTTAGGAAAACGATTTTAGCACAGTGAATGATCACAAGGTCAGTTTAGATGGGAGAAAGAGTGGCAACTTTGAGACCATAAGATAAGGAATGTCCTTTATGAATGTAGCTTTCACTTACACTAGATCAGTATTCAACCCCAGGTACCTGGGTTCTAAGAGGCATGATATACACCCTCATGCCAGTCAATGCCACCCTTTAGACTGCCTACGCACACAGCTATGAACATTTGCTACTCTGTCATGGGAGTGATAATGTCTACATTGGCTTCAGAATCAAAAGTACATAAGGTCCAAGGACAATTATATGGGGTTTAACTAGTCAGACTCTCTGGGGTGTCTGAACTCATAGTGTCCCAACAGAGCTGAGATTTCTGAATATTGTGCTGCTCATCACAGACGTCTCATTTTCCGAGATCAATTTAGAACAATTAATGGGAGAAAGAAATATTAAAACATTGTAATGTTGGAAGCTCCATTAAAAACAATTGAGTGCTCCAGGCTGCTAATCACCGTATGAAGCTCGGATCTCCAACATTCCAATGTTATTGTTCACCTGTAGTTGTGATTACAGGCCTCACGGAGCCCAAAGGGATTTCAATACTCTCGGGCTCCATGAGGCCTTTGTTTTATTTGTTAGAACATTCTGCCCTCTAGTGGTGCAGTGTTCTAATAGCCTTACAGCCCTCTGTAGCTGGGCTATACCAGCATTAAAGTCACGCTCTCTTGTTAAATGCCCTCTCCTTCGGCTTGGGCCTTTAACGCTGGAGCGGGCCTATAATGGCTGGTATAGCTCACTACAGCGGGCTATAAGGCTATATTAAAACATTGGTATATTGTAAGCTCCACTGAAAAGCTCAATTGAATGGAGTGGCTCACACTCAATAATGGCTGGAATGGAGCATCTGCTTCAACATTCTAACACTTGTTTTTCTGTTTCACCTTGTTTATTTTAGAACATTCTACACAGAGGAAGTGGAATAGCTTTATAGCCCTTCTGCCTCAAGCTGTAACATTTGTTAAAGGCCCTGAGCCTTTTTATTCGCCCTCGCTTGTGGTGTTGACATATTATATAAAGAGGGCCTTTAACACCCTTTAGTGCCCTCTGCACTGGCTATGATGATATAATAATATTATGATTTGGAGAAAGCAAATTTGTATGAGTGTTAACTTAAAAAAATCAATTGGGGAAGTGTAGAGGAGATGATAGAATCACCCTCCTGAACTAGACTTGTAAACAATAGGATTCTATCAATGTGAGTGGTGACTAATTTTAAGTGATATTCTCTAAACTTGTGAAAACCTACAATGTGAAAATTAGGCCTCTCTGCGGGTGGCAGAATGAGGGCACTGTCAGCCTGATTCATCAAGCTAAATTGCACTCGCAAAGGGCAAGATTCTCAGAATCTTGCCTTTTGCGAGTGCAATTTTTGCATTTGGGATTCATCATCCCAAATGCAAAATTCGCTATTTAAGAATTCGAACATTTGCGAAGAATTGTATTTAAAGGAATCTCTATTTGAGATTCCTTAAATGCAATTCATGAAGCATTTTAAAATTGCGAAAATGCAATTTTGGGCCGCTATTTACCGAGAGGTCAGACCTCTCGGTAAATAGCAAAAACTTAGAAAAATGCATTTAAATGCATTTTTCTAAGTTGCATGTTACACACACACATGTCCTTTGGACATGTGTGTGCGCAACACCAATGTAGATTACATTTCAGGGGTGCTACAGGGTGTCCTTTGGACACCCCTGCACCCTTGAAATCGCATCCTTATTTGCCTGTAGGCCCATAGGAATGCATGGGGAGTTATTCCTTATTTGCGATTAGTAATTAGCTAATCGCAAATAAGGAACATGTAGGAATCGCAATATTTTTTGCAATTCCTACATGAATCCCGTTTTTCAAGTCTTTAATAGCGATTCCTTATGAATCGCTATTAGGGGCTCGCAAAACGGGAGAATGATGAATCAGGCTGTGTGTGTTTTTAAAATACCCCTCACACACTATGAATCCCATAGTCTCATTCTCCCATCATTGGGATCTTCCCGTCCCTCTATGGGGCGGGGCGTGCTTCAACCTACGAGTGACGCTGGAGCACTTATATTTTTTGACAATAGGCTATGTGATGTGATAAGGATAGTGATATGTGTTAGGGAGTGTAGGGATCTGTTTACGTGAATAGTCGTGTAAAAAAGGGTAAAAACTCCCTGGCTAGTCGACAAAAAATAAATTTTAATGGCTTCGCAAGCTGGGAACATTAAAAAGGGATTAGTAAGTAGAATCACAAGTGTAGTCTACTTTGTCGACATGACATGTTTCATAGGCAGACCCCTCCTGCCTACTCATCAGGACCTCTGTTGATCCCTACAAAAATGCTCAATTCTAAACTAAATGTAAAATGCCTATGGTCCTAAAACTTAACAGCAAAAATCGTCTGCTAGGTTTTGCCTCTGGGCTTGAGTTGGCCCTTAGTGAGGCGTTATCATGAAAAATTGTCATGAAAAATGACCTAGTATGGTCTATTTGAAGCGTGGTGATAGGACCTCATGAGCCTGCATCTCAGGGTAATTAATTGACTGGTTAGTGACCGCATGCCTAATCTGGCTTCATTCCATACCCTTCAGCAGCACATCCACGGAGCTGCTGAAGGGTATGGAATGAAGCCAGATTAGGCATGACAATTTTTCATGATAACGCCTCACTAAGGGCCAACTCAAGCCCAGAGGCAAAACCTAGCAGCCGATGAGTAGGCAGGAGGGGTCTGCCTATGAAACATGTCATGTCGACAAAGTAGACTACAGGTTGAAGCCCGCCCCGCCCCGTAGAGGGACGGGAAGACCCCAATGATGGGAGAATGACACTATGGGATTCATAGTGTGTGAGGGGTATTTTAAAAACACACAGTGCCCTCATTCTGCCACCCGCAGAGAGGCCTATTTCTGAGTGTTAACTTATACTGGAGGCATTGCAACAAACTCTGTCACTGAAAGGCAGGCACTGTAGGCTTTGGCATCCCCTTTTTTTCACAGAACTGCACACCTTTGTTGTTTCGATAATTCATTTAGGGAGGGCATGTGCTGGACCGAAACCTCTCCCTGCTCCCCTTTATTGGTTATTGTTGGGGTTCTGGGAAAGGCCACAGTCTGAATGACTTGTCTGCCTCCTCTAGCCACTGAAGCCTCCACCCACGCATAATGACACTGGTATATGTCTTAACGGATCACTGACATAATATCAAATTTGCAAATATAGAATTACCAAAATATCGAAGAAAAAATATAGCATGCAAAAATATCTAATTCCTATCTACAAACAGGTAAGTACAAAAATATCGAATCAAAAATATAGTTTTAAAAAATATGGTTAATCAAAATATCGAATTTGTTTAAATGTCTTAAAAGTAATTTAAAATTAATGAAATAATAAATATAACATTTACTATTACCACTCCAGTGAGTGCAACAGTAGGGAAAGCATTGAATAGCGTAGGGGTAAAAATTACTATTCCCACTCCAGAGAGTGCAACAGTAGGGAAAGCGTTGGATAGCATAGGGGTAAAAATTACTATTCCCACTCCAGAGAGTGCAACAGTAGAGAAAGCGTTAGATAGCGTAGGGGTAAAAATTACTATTCAATATTAAATTACTTACCTTCAATTCTATATTTTTCACCACTATATTCTGTCCGTTCGATATTTTGTCCATTCTATATTTTGACTTCGATATTTTGGTAATTCTATATTTTGAATTCCATATTTTGTCTTCTTACTGTCCTGACAGTGTCAAAAGAATGGGCATTAGTTCTCTCAACTCCCGATTCGCTAAATTGAAGAGTCAACATTGAGCCGAGGGGAACTCAAAGTGTTAAATCTTCTCCAGCCTTAATGATTTTCTACAAGTTGTTAAATCTCTCTCCAATCTCTTCTGCCCCCAGGACACCATCCAACAGCTGGAGAACGAGCTGAGGAGCACCAAGTGGGAAATGTCCTCCCAGCTCCGAGAGTACCAGGACCTACTCAATGTGAAGATGGCCCTTGACATTGAGATTGCCGCCTACAGGTACTACTGCTGTGCATGTGACTGGGTGTCAGTCAAACGTTAATAACAGAATTAGTGCATACTCCAGGTGCTGCAAAACACACCTTCTACCTGCTTTAAGCTTACTGGTTAGTTTTACTAAGGTTTTGCAGAAAGAATTAGACCCAACCCTTTTAGGTGCTCACGGTTTGAGTTGAAAATCAGCTTCCATCTTGCTAAATGTGCAGAAGATACATTTGTTTTCAAGGCCCACAACCTCTCCTGCAATCTGCCTGAATGTTGTGTGGCAATAAACAGTTGTACCAGTTGGTATATTCCAGAGGCTCCATCTCTGACAAGACTCTGCACCAGCAGCTGGGAATCAGCCAGCAAAAGGACGACATCATGATCAACTTAACCAATATCAGATGTGCTGAAGCCATTAAATATAGATATACCATAGGAAGGAAACTAGAAGAGGGGCTCATGTGCTCCTCTGTCAGAAACAGAACACAGCAGACTGCAGAGGAGTGTGCCTTGAGGAAAGAAGGAAGAGAACCAAAAGCAATAACACAAGGACCCATATTTATTATTTTTTGACATGACGTAGCACAGCTACCAAATTTTCTGTGCAGTATTGTGCAACGGAGAAAATTGTGGAAGACGGAAAATGCAGCACAGAATATGTGTATTAAGACTGGCCTGATCTGCTTTTATCCCCTACACTAGCACTTAAGCAAGGCTGCTTTGAAGGACACACAGCCACGTGCCCTGGTCCAGAGGTGAGAGGGCACTATCTAGCATAGGATTTCTACAGGAAGCCTACACTTCTTGTACACATTCTTAACCCTAGATATAGAAGTCAGAAGGATCCAATGCATTGGACATGTGTGATTCTCTGCGGCGCACATGCAATTTATCAATTTTTTTAATTTTTGGGGAGAAATGATCACTGTTCCCCTTGTTTACGCCTGCTTCAAGCAGGTGTTAGGTTTGCCATAAAGTGGCTATATTAGTAGACAAGACTTTACGTCAAGTCTATGGGTGATTGTGTTGATCCACACAGGTAACATCCACTTGATGCAAAGCATCGTAAAGTAGTTTCTGAACTGAGAAAATTATACCTTTTCAGTCAATGCACCTTTCGCGCCCGATAGTAAATACAATGCGTCCCTTTGGGCCAGCACAAAGACTTTTTAAATCTGGGCCAATAAGGTCACGCTTTTCAGCATATAGGAATGCTGGTAGATGATAAGAAAGTTCTCACCCTGGGGGATTGTTTGCAGATTCTGCAGTGCTCTACTGAGCGATCAAAACCTTGAAGATTTCATTGACAATAGTAAATAAAAAGTTTGGTGGTCACACCAAATGTTTAGTTTCAGCTGGGCATATTTTGCCACATGTTTTGGCCTCTAAAGGAGAAAAAGAGTTGGCGATCATTTGAAGATGTGCCTCTAAATTTGTTAATGGAACCATATTACTATATATAATTCCTTTAGTATCGCTGTGGCGTGGTGCCGCAGTCCTAGAGAACACCCAGTGATTCCCCATAGTCCTAGTCTTTATGTCCCTCTTCTAAATCTAGCAACTAGAGATCAACTCAGTGGTGGCTACAACTAAAAACATATAGATAAAGAGCAAAGAGAGGCACACAAAAAATTGCATATAATATGCAACAAATGACGAATCTTTCAGAGTCTTCAATGTGGAGGATTCTTCTTTATTATTTCCACAGGATGAGGGATACACACACCCTCAGCCAACACGTTTCACCCCAACGGGCTTCCTCAGGACTAAATACAGGACAAATTGCTCGATAGACCGTGGACTGGTATCCATTCTTCTGTCTTCTACTTGGTACTTAAAAATTCTTTATCTTCTTTAAACGCAACTCCAAGTCTTGGGCAAATTAATACTCCAATGGACAAGAATAGCTGTCTTTGGAAGAGCTCGGGAAAGCGCAACAGTATACACGGAGCTCAGGCTGTCATCACCTAGCAAAGCAAACACAGTCGGTTTGATGATGACGAGTAATCTAATCCTTCTCGAGAAGGATTAGATTACTCGTCAATCCAACTGTGTTTGCTTTGCTAGGTGATGACAGCCTGCGCTCTGTGTACACTGTTAAGTTGCCCAAGACTTGGACTCCACATTGAAGACTCTAAAATATTCGTCATTTGTTGCATATTATATGCGATTTTTTGTGTGCCTCTCTTTGCTCTTTATCTCTGTGAATTTATTAGGTCTGGTGGCAGTGGACCTCAGAGGTGGGCAAGCACCCAATTATAATTCTATTCCAAACATATTTAGTGATTAAATGGTTAGTGCGGCTTTAACCATCCCTTGCTGCCATCTCCCCAGTTGTAACTATAAATATATGGTGGCGCACGACAGCAGCAAACTCACTGTATTTACTGCTTCCCTGGGTGCGGCACTTCTTTCCCCATATCATCCTCCTCATGCCTCCTTTCCACTCACTGGAACACCAACAACCAATTCTGGAGCTGTTGTTAGTATGAGGGCAGCTCCAGGATTTGTGGGAGCAGGCTAACCCAGTGCTTATTTTGAGTCTGGGGATCTATACCAGCAACCCCTCACCTTTTTCACCGGCATGGGATTGCTGGCTGTGCACTGCGCATGTCGGGCTGGGCATAGCAAACCAGACAGCCAATCCGACAAGGGCACTTCAGGGGCAGCTGTAATCCTGCAATCGCAGGATTCAGCCCGACCCCCTGCACTCACACTGCGCTTAAGTAAAATGGCATTGACGTGCCATTTTACTTATTTGTATGTGCCTGCTCCCCTTGCTGCAGGTGGGGCGACGTTCCTCCACTCTAGAGGTGGAGCCACCCCTGGAATAAGTACTGTTAGCAGATGCTGCAAGCTCATTGGCCCCTTATCTCAAATGTCTTGCAAAGCATATACATCATGACGTCACCAGTGCCACTACAGGCCACAAATCAAAATGACAGGTTAACCAAACACACCGGTTTATGCCTTCCATTTTTGCTGCACATCAGCACCACACACTACAACTATTTTGTTGAGAATGGATGGCCAGGACTTTCCAATAGCACCTCTCTTTAGCCAAACCATTCCAAAAGACAGAAGCATAGCTTAAATCCGTTCAGTAGTTTTAGAGATATTCAATGAAAACCAAATTTGTATATCTGGGGGCGCGGATCCGATAGTCCCTGTGCTGAAATCTGATTAGCTGCCAACACTTCAAACAGGAAGTGTTGACAGCCATCTCGGAACACGGCTTTAGCCGACTCCCACAAACAAAATAACAAAGAAAAGGGGACAAGGCAGGAATACCCTGACCCCCTAGGTGTGGTTTTAGAGTGCCCCTCTTAAGGCTCTTTTTAGCCCTAGGGACCCCCACCTCCCTGGGGCCTCTCTCATGGCAACAAGCTGCAGTTGTGCCTAGAAGTCTATTTTGGGACATAGTTTTATGTCTCACAAGATCCATAACTCCTACGTTAAATTTATTAGAAATGTTACATATTTCACCAGTGTAAATAACAAGTCACCGATGCCTAGCTTCATTGCTCCCCCTGAAATAGACTGGCATGTAGTCAAGCTGGTGTTATACAGTGTAGGCCTAGTCCTTTAAAAGGGGAGAGAGTGGAGCGAGATCAGTTACACCCTGCGCTCTGATTAATGTATTTGTCATATGTAGCACCGAGTTCAACCAGCTAGGTTTTAAAGCGTTGTACAATGCTAAAACAAAAAACATACATTGCAGAAATTAAACACACACAAGGTTACTGGTGACATCTTCTCATGCTCCATTATCCAGATGTAGTGTAGAATATGCACAAGACATTTACTTAAAAGTGCATGTCCTACCTTTTAGTTACACCGCACCCTGCCCTATGGCCTACCTTGTTCCTACCTTAAGGGTGATTTATATGTACTAAGAGGGGAGTTTAAGGCTGGGCAAAGGCGTATTAAATGCCAAGTTGACATGGCAGTGTAAACTGTGTACACAGGCTATGCAGTGGTAGAACAGAGACATGTGTAAAGGGCTATTTTCGTGGGTGGCACAATCAGTGCTCCAGGCCCACTAGTAGCATTTGATTTACAGGCCATGGCACATGTAGTATATTTTACTAGGGACTTATAAGTAAATTAAATATGTAAGTTTGGTATAAGCCAATGTTACCATGTTTAGAGGAGAGAGCACAGGCACATGGGCACTGGTTAGCAGTGGTAAAGTGCTCAGAGTCCTTTAGCCAACAAAAACAAGGTCAGAAAAAGAGGATGAAGAAGGCAAAAGGTTTGGAGCGACCCTTAAGGGAGGGCCATTTCCAACACTGGCGTACTGGCTTTTGTAACAGATCCAATTCTTCCCCCTTTCTGTTTTCCTCTAATATCATTGTGGCTTTCTACTTATACATGCTTCAAAGGAAAACGAGGGTGCCAACGAGAGACAACCAGCAGGCTTAAGTTCGATCAATACTGCTTATTCTTTATTATTACTGTGTCTTCTTATGTATGGGTCCTAATGTTGGTCGACAGATTCTTCTGGGGAGGAAGTGAAGTGGGTTGTGGGGGATGGGTTTCAGTTTGAATGTTGGTTGTTAGTTGACAAGACGCACAGACGTTGTACTACACAATTGTTTAGGGCAGATACCATACGGCCAGTTCCGTTAACGGGTATCTTCCGAAAGGTACAAGATCTTATCCTGGAACGTTAATGGGTTGAACAACAACATTAAGAGGGGGAGGCCTTCATGTAATCCATTTGATGTCAGTCACTGAGTATTTGTTGATGCAGGAAACACAGTTTGTTGGCACAAATTACACCTTCCTCTGTAGCTACAGCTTCAACAGGGTGTTTCAAATCAGGTTTCACCTCATGCCTAGAGGTGTAGCCATCCACCTCCTCAAGTTCTTTCCTATGATAGTAGAGCAGACCAAGTTAGACTGCCTGGGTGGATGTGTCCTGGTATTCGGTTCAACACATGGACAGAATTGGTCTTTTCTCCCAGTATACACTCCTCCAACACTACTTGATGACACTCTCAATCATCTTACCTCTCTCTTCTCCAATGCAGCCCTTGGCAAACTCATAATCGATGGTGACGTCAATGCAGTCACGACACACGGCAGGGCACATGACACCTCTATAGACCGGCCACTAACAGATCCCACAGACTATTAGAGTACATTGCTTACCTAAGGCTGCAGGATGTCTGGCACGTCTGGCACAGGAGAGAGCTCCTTCACCTTCTTCTCCAGTGTGTATAGTTCGTTCTCACGCTTAACCCACTTTTTCCTCTCCCCGGCTGACACATAAGAAGTGGCAGAAGTGGATATATTGCCTAGATAGACTCGAAACACACCCCAGCTCTGCTCCACCTCTGTGGTTCAGAGGACAGACCACGGGGCACCTGCTGCCTGAGCACCTCGTGGTTCCAACACAAAATATTTGTGGCAACCCTGAGCCAAGGTATTTCAAAATTCTTTGAATTCAACAAACACCCAGTCCAATCAGCAATCACTCAATGGGAGGCCTTCCTCACGTGGTAAGAGGGAGGGCCATGACGTACAGTAAGGACCCTACAAGCTTCTGACCGAGATGCAAAAGACCAGCCCACCACTTCAGAAGTACTTGCGAGTCAATCATGAGGAGTCACCTGAGGAATATACCAGGACCCCCACCCTTGTTGCTGTTCTATTCAATGAGCAAGCAAGGAAGTGCTGAAGCTTCAAGTGCGCGTGTGCTCTTCAGATGACCTGTCACCGGTATAAGCAGCTTTAAAAGTCCTGGTCCCTAAGGAGTCTGAATTCTATCTTAATTGATTATATACTGGGACTAGACGTTACTGCTGGGTGACACTGGGGTCACTATCCTGGCTTTCACCTTACAGGAGCTGCATTCAATAAAATAAGTCTTCTGGAGCAAGAGGCAATGTCTAGAATATTTGCTTCGAAGCAAGCAAGCCAGAGAGAAGTCACCTACCAGCAGAACCAAACACCAAGAACATTGCTGCATCTGCTCGTTGTTCACTGAGGAGCTGCTCGTTTGGCAGGGAAAAGAGATTATCTGAGGGGAACCTGAGAGGGAGTTTAGATGACCAGGGTCTGGGAATTGGCACAGTGGTGCTGGAAAAAAATTCTGGGTGGGGGTGCTGACATCAGTGTTATACCACTAAAGTCATAGGGGTCGTCAAAAATAAAAGCGTCACATAAGCAATAAGTATAGCTAATGTCACAACCTTTCAACAGGAGGGTGGAGAGGGAGTGGCATGTAGCCAGTTATGCATTTTGGAGCATACTTTTGCAAATCTACTACTTTAAAGTCAGCCCTTTTCCCACTGAAATGACCACAAAATGTGCACTAAAATGCAGTTTTACTGATATAACCAAAACACACAAAGGATAATGTATGAACATCGGGTTTTTGTAAATATTTATCGTTTGCACGTCATCAGGTGTCTTGCTGTGATGTTATTAAAATCTGAATTACAAAAATGGGCTTAGTTTGTGCTTTCCTAACTGCTGTTATATTTTGAAACAGATGTACAGTTCATCTGCAGGTTTAAAAAAAAATGTGTGTTGGAAAAGAAATTATATCCTACAGCTTTTCTTTTCACACTTTCTATATCACAGCAATATTGTCATATAGTTCACCTTACAAAACGCACTAACTTTGCAGCTAGAGAAAGAAAACTAAACACCAATCTTCATGTTAAAAGAATAAGCAGCAATTTGTCAAAAGACATAGCCAACATTTAACCTTTGTCTTTAAACTCATCTTTATTGCTCATTCACCTTCTGAACTCCGCATGATTATTTTGGGGTGCTGCAGCACCCCCACCGCCCCTACTTCTAGTGCCTATTAATTGGATTATGAGCAATGGGGGAGGGAGGTAGGGGGGTGAATGGCTCATTACTCCCTATTGGATAGGGACCAGGAACTTCCGGTATAACTTTGGAAACTGCGCATGCGCCAAAACATGAAGCTGGCGCGGAAGCACTGCTATTCACAAATGTACTAAATGCTGAAGTTTGCATTAATGTTACACCCGCACCTACCAGACGGCTGCCTGAGCCTGGGCTTTGGGAAGCACAACCGATAGAAACAATATTGAAACTGCACGCAGTGCACAGAGTTTTTGCCCATTTGGAAATTTTAAAAATTGCTAAAGTTTGGTATAAGGTTACGCTTGATACAAGCATAAAATGCATAACCGTGGACTGTTTTCAGTCACAATTAGCCTAACACATACCTGTATGTGGTATCGCTCAGCTCAGGTACGACAGGAGTCAGGTGGGAGATTTACGTATTCTTTATTGTTGCTGCGCTGTGCTGACCACACGTTGCTTGCCCTTCTCCTCATCCTCTGCCCCTTCCCCACTCCCTTGACCGTAAGTGGTGTCCGGTTCTTGCCCCCTCCTCACCAGGGTCCTAGTGCCCTTGTGGCCAGGTCACGACACTGCATGTCGACAGATTCCAGGCACCAAGACCAGCCACAGTATAAAAGAGCACAAGGACTCTACAGATTCACTCCCAGCTTCTGTGATGCTGCTAAACCCCTGCCCGCCACCAGCTTTCATGCCACCAGTACTTTTTTTTTACTTCTTTCCCTTGTCCACAAAGCTCCCTCACCTACCACTGCTTGGTTGATCGTCCCCCAAAAATAAAGCACGAGTACAGCTTTGTGGGGTTACTGACATAGGACAACTTACTTCACCTGATATGGATTTAATAGATTTTGGAACAGGTGTAATGTTTGTCAAGGGGTCAAGAATGGAGTCGCTTAAAGTGTAAATTTAACTACTTACATTTCTGAAGACTTGTTAGTACTGTTTCCTTCACAAGGCCCTTGGGTATTTCTATCCATATTACAAGAGTGTGTCCTTGTAAACCAGTGGAAGATTTCTCAGTTGTATGTAGTGTGCAGAAGAGCATTTATACATTGTTTATATCACTGATCTAAACATAATGTATGCAAAAGAGTTACCTACATTTTTCTGCAATCACATATCACTTGTGCATTTGTAAACACTAAAGATTTCCTCTCTCTGTTTCCTACAGAAAACTCCTGGAGGGAGAGGAATGTCGCATTGGTTATGGAGGAAGCATGTTGCCATTTGGCGACAGTTCTACTAAAGTTCCTGCGGCTCCAAAACACATCAAGGTGAAAAGCAAGGAGAAAACCACGATTGTGGAAAAGTCTGAGAAGGAAAGAGTCATTGTAGAAGAGCAAACTGAGGAAATTCATGTGACAGAAGAGGTAACTGAGGAAGATGATGATGCTGGAAAGGAGGCTGAGTCCCCAGGGGAAGAGGAAGACAAGTCCCCAGAGGAAGGAGAAACTGAGTCCCCTGAAAAGGAGGTTAAGACCCCAGAGACAGAAGAGGCCAGGACCCCAGAGACTGAGCAAGACAAATCCCCAGGTGCAGAGGAGGCCGAATCACCAGTCGCAGAAAAGATCAAGTTGCCTAAGAAAAAAGAGGCTAAGTCTCCAGAAGCCAAGTCTCCTATTGCGGAGTCTCCAGAAGAAGAGGGTGCCAAGTCTCCAAAGGAAGAAGCCATGTCTCCACAGAAAGAGGAAGCTAAGCCTGCAGATGAAGAGAAAAAGTCACCGGAGAAAGAGGAAGCCAAGTCTCCAGAGGAAGAAGATGCCAAATCTCCAGAGAAAGAAGACGTAAAATCACCAACTCATGAAAAATCAAAGGCTCCTGAAGAACAACCAAGTAAACCTAAACCAAAAGAACATAAGGAGGAAAAAGAAGAGACAGAAAAAAAGACAAAGAAAGACACTAAGGAAACATCAACCGAGATTGAAAAAAAAGAACCTCCGAAGAAGACTGAGGATAAGCCCAGGGTTAAAACAGATAGCAAAAAAGATGAACCATCTGTAAAGAAGCCCCAGCCTAAAGAGGAAACTAAGATAGAAGAGAAGAAGCCAAAGGAAAAAGAAGCACCCAAACCAGAAGAGAAACTCGCCAAACCTGCTAAGGTCGAGGGTAAAGCACAAGATGATAAGAAATCGACTGCAAAGGCTGATCCTCCTAAAACCGAGGTACAAGATAGTGCTGCCCCTAAGCAGAAGGATTTAGTGAAGCCTGAGCAAGAAAAAGAGAAAACAGTGAAGGAAACAAAGCCAAAAGAAGAAAAGAAAGTAAAGGAGGTGCCTGCAGAAACCAAAGTTGAGCCAAAACCTCAAGAGAAAGAGATCAAATCTAAGGAACCAGTGCACAAGGAGGAAGAAAAAACAAAGTCTGAAGTGAAGAAAGCAGCTGAGAAGAAGGAAGAGCCAAAGGAAGATAAGGAGCAGAAGGAACATAAAACAGAGGTCAAGAAAGAAGACCTCAAAAAGGATGTTAAAAAAGAAGAGCCCAAAAAGGATGCTGAAGAGGAAGAACCCAAAAAAGAAGTAAAGAAGGAAGAACCCAAAAATGACATAAAGAAAGAAGAACCCAAAAAGGATGTTAAAGAGGAAGAACCCAAAAAAGAAGTAAAAAAGGAAGAACCCAAAAAGGAAGTAAAAAGGGAAGAACCCAAAAAGGATGTTAAAGAGGAAAAACCCAAAACAGAATTAAAGAAGGAGGAACCAAAGCAGGAAGTGACGAAGGATGAACCCAAAAAGGAAGTAAAAAAGGAAGAACCCAAAAAGGAAGTAAAGAAGGATGAACCCAAAAATGACATAAAGAAAGAAGAACCCAAACATGACATAAAGAAAGAAGAACCCAAAAAGGATGTTAAAGAGGAAGAACCCAAAAAGGAAGTAAAAAAGGAAGAACCCAAGAAGGAAGTAAAAAAGGAAGAACCCAAAAAGGAAGTAAAAAAGGAAGAATCCAAAAAGGATGTTAAAGAGGAAAAGCCCAAAACAGAATTAAAGAAGGAAGAACCAAAGCAGGAAGTGACAAAGGATGAACCTAAAAAGGAAGTAAAAAAGGAAGAGGTGGAAATTAAGGAAAAAGAACCGACAAAGGAGACTAAAGAGAAAGACCTAAAAAAAGATGTGAAAACGGAAGAACCCAAAACCGAAAGTAAGAAAGAACTGAAAAAAGAGGTAGCTAAGGAAGAACCCAAGAAAGAAATAAAAAAAGAAGAACCTAAGAAAGAGACAAAGGAAGAACCCAAAAAAGAGGTAAAGGAGGCAGACCCCAAGAAAGAGGTAAAAAAAGAAGAACCCAAAAAAGAGGTGAAAAAGGAAGAACCGAAAAAGAAGGCTACGGAGGAGCAGCCCAAGAAAGAGATTGAAAAGGAAGCGCCACATAAAGAGGAGGTAAAGAAGGAAGAACCCAAAAAAGAGACAAAGAAAGATGAACCGAAAAAAGAGGTTAAAAAGGAAGAAACTAAGAAAGAAGACACTAAAAAAGAGGAAGCCAAGAAAGAGGTAGAGATACAAGAACCCAAAAGAGGTGTTATGGAAGAGCACAAGAAAGTTGAAGTGAAAAAGGAAGAGCCAAAAAAAGCTGTAAAAGAGGAAAAGCCTAAGAAAGAGGAGATACAAAAAGAAGAACCCAAGAAAGAGGTGAAGAAAGCAGAACCCAAAAAAGAGGTGAAGGAGGAGGAACTGAAGAAAGAGGAGGTAAAAAAGGAAGAGCCTAAGAAAGAAGTGAAGAAGGGAGAACCCAAGAAAGACGAAAAGACAGAACCCAAAAAAGAGATTAAAAAAGAGGAAGCAAAAAAAGAAGTAATGAGGGAAGAATCCAAAAAAGAGCCAAAAAAAAATGAGTCGAAAAAAGAGGAAGTAACGGGAGAACAGACAAAGAAGGAAGAAACCAAGAAAGTGGTGAAGAAGGATGAATCAAAAAAAGAGGAGAAGAAGGAGGAATCAAAAAAAGAAGAAAAGAAAGAGGAGCCCAAAAAGGAAACAAAGGAAGAACCCAAGAAAGAGACAGAGAAAGAGGAGAAGCCAAAAGCAGATGTTAAAGCAAAAGCAGAGAAGGTCACAAAAAAGCCAGAGGTAGAGCAGGAATCCCCCAAATCCAGCAAGCCCAAAACTGAGAAGGCTGAAAAGTCTTCCAGCACGGACCCAAAAGATGATGACATAGCCACAGAGAAGCCCTCTGATGACAAAGTCAAAAAGAGTGATAAGAAGTAGAACTATCAGTGATGGCCAACCAGAGAGGATTTCTCCTAAGAGATATGTCATCGCGACAAGAGAGACTGTGCTTGGGATTGGTGTAATTCCTCTGCAAGCAAGCAATTGTATTAGCAATATGTTTAGGCGACCACAAGGACACACAAATGGTGATCAATTATGTTATGATAGCTTGAAGTAGCAAAATAAGAGAGTATGCCAAATGTCATGTTTGAAAACTTTAAACCTTCCACTTGGGAAATTCCCCTCTCAGATAAGTGCATTTATTTTACTACCTGTGTAGGCCTTGGACAACCACTATAGACCATGTGTATGTGTATGTGTAAATGCTAGGGTCACATCCTGTGCTTGTGGAGCATATATATGCTTGAACCTTTCCTCAGTTAAACTTCAAAATGCATTTTTCATTTTGAAAATAAAAACACAGAGTGGCTTTGTCGGGCACGGGTGGCAAGCTGCTTACATGCCAACACAAGACACTCGCGCATATATAGAAACTAATGGTGCACTAAATGAAAATCTCTTTGCTTACTAATAAGTGTAATAAATTGTTATATAAATAAACAAGCAACTTTTAACTTGGATGGGTATGCCTGGTTTCTCTTAGCACTCAGTACCCCTCTCTCCTGGAGTGTCACTCACGGTTGTCTCTCTAATCTGTTTCTTGTTCGCATCCTATGCCTCACCGGTTTAACCTGCTTAGCTAAGTATGACCTACTGGCCCAAAACATACTATTCCTCTGTGTTATCTCCATGTGATGTGGCTAGAACCCGGATGGCTTGCCTGGTTTCTCTCAGTATCTTAGATATCATTTGTTCATTGTCATACTAATAGCTCGGCTAGTTCCCTTTAACATCCTATAATTTTGTGCTATCTGTGTACTTACATCTCACTTGGATTCTATTGGCATGTCTTGCCTCATGGATTATTCCAATATGTGTATCTCACCTGGTTTTTAATAGCATGTTATCTCCGCATTTACATCTCCCCAGTTTTCTATAAGCATCCGGCGAATCATCTAGTTTATCGCTTTATCAATGGCTTCATCTAGTATCTGTAAGTATGAATGAATGAATGAATGAAATGAGATTTGTATTGCGCTACTTAGCCCCAAGGCATCAAGGTGCATCAGATGGAACAGCTGAATGAGAGGTAAAACCAGATGTCGACTATAGGTAGGCTTCGGTGTAGAGCCAGGTCTTTGTGGCTTTGCGGAACAGAACGAGGGACGCATGGCCCTTGAGTTCAACTGGAAGCATGTTCCAGAGTTTCGGGGCAAGGGCAAAAAAGGCCTTCCCTCCCCATCTGGCCTTCACAGTTCGAGGCACCGACAGAATGTTCTTGTTGGCAGAGCGCAGAGCCCTGCCCGGAGTATAGGAGGAAACAAGAGACCTAATGTCTTCTGCACCGGATCCATGGAGAGCACGGTGGGTAAGACACAGAACCTTAAAGTTTATCCTGGCCTGCATAGGAAGCCAATGAAGGTTTTTTCTGATGGAGGAGCCTGATGACCGCCTGGGGGCATCAACAACAAACCTAGCTGCCGCATTCTGCACAACTTGTAAGCGTTGGACCAGCCTCTTATTTATGCCTAAATAGAGTGCGTTACAGTGATCTAACCGTGAGGAGATGAGAGCTACCGAGAGTTGTTTCCGAGCTTCCAGGGAGAGGTAGTGTTAAAGTTTTCTCAAAATGCTTAAGACACCACAACAGGTGGAAACAGTCCTATTGACTTGCCTGTCAAAGGAAAGTGTGGTGTCAAGAATTACACCCAGATTGCCATGCCTTGTTTGTTATATCTGACCCCGTGGACCACTTTGTTTCTGTAAGCATCTTATTCCTCTTTTGATTATCTTATCTTTTACCATCATGTATCTCATGGGTCTCTCTGCGTACATCTCCCCTAGTTACTCCTTGCACCCTCCAGCTCGTAGGCTATCTATCGTCATACCGTAGCTAGTTCTAGTGGGTCCTCCTTACACTTGGCTCCTACTAGCCCCTTGGGATTGATGAATTATGACCATCGCAGCAGTTCACCTGGTGTCTCTAAGCTTTCTTTGATATACCGATTAGCGCCCTAGAAATATCTCATTTCTTAGCTCCCTGCAAATAATTCACAAAGGGCCAGATGTACTAAGGGAATTTGCTTCAGCAAACCCTGCAATTTACAAAATATCAGAGTTTGCAACAGTAAAAATCGCTTTTCTAATTTACTAAAGCCATGTTAGGGGTCGGTGAAGTTTTACTGACTCCTAAAATGGGTTTGCTGATTTATATCTGCTCACAATTTGGAAGTGGGGGTGTCATGAGCATCCAGCCCAAACTGCTTTTTGCATCTCTATGTGTCAGTAGTGGTCAGTGAGAACCATTGATATGCTACCGTTAAGATGGTAACTCTTCACAGACGTGAAGGGGAGCCTTTCTCTTTTGCAAACTTGCTTCTGTGCTTCACAGGGAGTAGGCAGTGGTCCATGTAGCCAACTCTCATTGAAACCTTTCAAAAATGGGAACTTGTTTTTTTGCGCAGCATCATTTCCTTAAAAAAAATCAGGCTGCTTTAATTAAGCCTTTTATTAGTGCGAAACCTAGGCAGCGCTTACGCTCTCTGCAAGATCTGTTGTATGTACTTTGTGGGCTTTGAAGCATATCCCTAGGACTTGTCTGCTTCCTCTTTTGCTTAGGGACTACTTTTTTTCTAGCAACTGTCTCTATTTAACTGTCTTGATAGAAAACGACCTGCAGAGGTCAGTAAAATACCAGAATCGCTTTCTGCTTGGGAACTTTCTTATTTTATTTTTCTAGCAACTGCTTGTATTTAACAGTCTTGATAGAAAACGACCAGCAGAGGTCAGCGAAATACCAGAATTGCTTTACCAAAGATAATGTGTGTCACAAAGATGAGACCTGTTGCATTGTAAATGCTTGTTTTTGAAAAGCAATCACAGGAATGGTGTTGCTGGTGTCCCTTATAGGCCACCATTCCTGTGACTGTATCCAAATGTAATGAGTGGCAAATTGTGACCAGCCTAATTAATATATATTTGTCTGCGAACCAACCTACTAGTGCATATCTTGGTTGGCAAAATCAGGCTGAGTTAGCCAAAAGTCAGTGCGCAATTTGTGAACACTTTTTGTGAACCCATTTTTGGTACATCTGGCCACTAGTTCATTTTAGCATCCTGTGTCTCACAGCTTATTTAGGCATATATGTCGCACCTTGTTCCTACTAGCTTTACCTTGGCACATTTATCGCACCAAGTTCCTATTAGCAACCCGTGACTCAGGCTTACCGCAACACATATATCCCACCAGGTTCCTATTGGCAAGCAGCGACTCACAGCTTACCTGGGCACAAATAGTACACCAGATTCCTATCAGCATCCTGTGACTCATGGCTTATCTAGGCTCATATGTCTCACCTGGTTCTTATTAGCATCCTGTGAGTCATGGCTTATCTAGCACATAAATCACAGCAGGGGGCACATGTATGAAAGCATTTTGCATTTCCAAATGTCTGATTAAAAAAATTGGGTCTTTGTGACTGCATTAAGGCTTTTTGGGTTGTAACAAACCCATAGTGGAATTTGGTAACGTTACCAAATACCAATTTGGGTTTGCGACTAAATACCTAAATGGAATTTGGAAGGGATGTGTTTAGAGCATCCAGTATTTGCGACCAGTGATTCGTACACCTGGCCCAAACTTCCTAGTAGCAAGCTGTGACTAATGGCTTACCTGCATATCTTAATTTCACCTGTTTCCTAATACCATACTATGCTTAAGGGGCTATCTCTGTACCTATATCTAGCCTGGCTTTAATAGGCACTCTGAGCCATATTTATCAAAGGGTTGCGTCGTTTTTGCACCACACAATATGGTGCAGAAGCAATGCAACCCTTTAGATGCGATTTATCAAGCCACATAAGGCCCCCTTGCGTGGCCCCGAGTCGCTTGATAAACCCAGAGTAACGCAGCATAAATCACTGTGTTGCATTACTCTACGCCAGGGAGGCGTTCCATGGGTGCCACGTGGGTGTTTCCAAGCAAAGCCCATGGGTTTTGACACAATCCAAGATTTACCATAAGTGGTAGGTCGAGGAAAACGTCAAAATTGCTCTGCCTCCATGGGCGAGGCATACTGAGGAGAAATATGTATATTTCTCCCTGTTTTTTTCTCTTTGAGCAAAATGCCTCAGGATATTGTTTTTGAGCAGGTCCCCACTCCTTCACAAAAATAATCCTACTAGCAGCACAGGCACCCTTGTAGTGTGGTGCAAGAGAGCCTACATTGATGCAAGGCAGCGCATTGCGCGCCATCGCTGGGAAAAGGCAGGAATGCGCCGTACAATGTTAAGCACTGCACATCCCTGCCCTTTCCCTATCACGCAGCGCAGCAAGGTGACTTGAAGCTCAGCATGATATCATGATAAATATGGCCCTCTATGACATATCATTAATGAAAACAATATTTACTCCATTGGGTTCAAAATCCAAACATGTTTAGATGCATGTGGCAGGAGTTAATACAAGAACATACGATGAAAGAGCAAAAAGAGCTTAATTGTTAACAAGCCTGGGAAATTTTGAACTGATCACTAAAGAATTATGGACCAGATATATTACCCTTTGTGCTTTGACAGGTCTGGAATAGAGCACACCCATCACTTTTCATTGGTGCAAAATGGAATATTTATACAAGGCATCTGGAACTGGGTACAAGGTCCTCGGTGCTTGGGAGGCTCCTGTGGATGAAGAAAGAGCTCTGCAGCCTAAAAGGCAAAGAGTACAGGTCTTTCACTGTGATCCAGCCCTCTTGTCCCATTTTAAAAATGTTGCCATTTGGCACTAGAATGTGGCTTCTTTCTGTCCTAACATAATCATTGTTGTGTCTAGGGCGGTAATGTGAATACCATGAGCTCTCTTCACCTGGACATTTTTAAATTTGTTGTTCTCTTCCTTTTAAAAATTATGGTTCATATTGTTTACTTTTTACTAAATCAGAAATTCTTTGTCTTTTAGCCAAATTAAACAAAAAAGGCATCTGGAACTGGGTACATGGTCCTCAGTGCTTGGGGGTTCCTGTGGATAAAGAAAGAATTCTGCAGCCTAAAAGGCAAAGAGTACAGGTCTTTCACTGTGATCCAGCCCTCTTGTCCCATGCACACTCACTCGCTGGTATTATAGCATACAGGACCTTTTACCATGTTCAGTGGGGCCCAGAGGAGAAAAGTGAGGAAAGGAGGTACAGACTAGCTCCCTGGAGGAGGTTAAGTAGACTTCTCTCCAGTTGAGAGGACTGAGGCGACCTATCTAGATGCAGTCAAATCTCCTACAAAAGACGCCAGAAGACAGAAATCCCAGAGAGGGAGGAGGGAAGGCAAAGACCCAGACCTGGGTGCTAAGTCCAACGTCAAAGTCCCCACGGATTCCGCACTCCGAACTGTTTATGCTGATCTGCTTGAAATGCCGCGCCTAGCAGTGGACGTCCGGGGTTGCATGAATCTTCTTTTGGCACAGAGTAACAACTTTGTGATCAGTAGTATCATGTTTGCTGTTCTTCACTCCCAAACCCATGATTTCACAGTAGAGTGTTCAACCACCGCGCTTACAGATCTGCAGTAGCATATCCATTCTCCTGCCTGAAAGCTGTGCTGCCCTGCACCAGCTATCCTTCTGCAAGGCCACTCTCTCTCTGCAATCCATCACACCCATGGGATCGGATGTCAGAAGACCAGACACCCCAAAGATCCCTCAAGACACCCCAGAGATCCCTCAAGACACCCCAGAGATCCCGCAAGACACCCCAGAGATCCCACAAGACACCCCAAAGATCCCTCAAGACACCCCAGAGATCCCACAATGCACCCCAGTGATCCCACAATACACCCCAAAGATCCCTCAAGACACCCCAGAGATCCCACAATACAAGCCAGAGATCCCACAATACACCTCAGAGATCCCACAAGACACCCCAAAGATCCCTTAAGACACCCCAAAGATCCCACAAGACACCCCACAGATCCAACAATACACCTGAGAGATCCCACAAGACACCCCAAAGATTCCACAAGACACCCCCCAGAGATCCGACAAGGCACCAGTCAGGGAAGGTGAGGTTAGGCAGGCGGGTTACTCCACAATCTGCAAACCCTAATGTGCAAAAAGTCTGTCTGTAGTAGGACAGTGGAAGCTTCAGGTAGTTCTCCTGAATTCTTGCTAGCCTCTACCAGGGACACAAACTGGGTATCCGATGCTGTAGTTCCCTGAGGCATATCAAAGTGCTGTCCGTCACAGCAAGGTCGCTAAGGAAGTAAGAAGGTAAAATCCTGGAAGGAACATTAGCGACATCAGCAAAGAGCAGCATTATCAAGTAGGAATCGGAGAGAAAACGTGGTTATGTTTGTACCACAGCACTTAGCTGGCTCCCTCACGGTGAAAAGGAGCCCAAATGGTGTGCTGTGGAAAATATTTACTTTCACAAACTAACAGTATGTATTAACAGATATGAAGTGTCAGACACATTCCTGTAAAACTGTTATGCAGCTGCAGTAAAAATGCTAGAAATGACAAAAGACGAAATATTCTTGCTGCCACTGATTGGAAATAATGCAAGGTAAGTGCAATTAACGCCAAACTCGACAGTGGAAGATTCTGAACGAGGCACCCAAAATGAACTCTTTTCTAGGATACTTCTTTAACCCACTGCCCATTTCTATCTTCAACGCACAGATGGACGCCCTTTTAGATCTCATCAGAGAATGCAAACTCCAATAATGTGCAGATGTCAAGCACAGCAACCTTAACGTAACCTTAAATTCACACCGGCGGTATGGCGGCAGCTCAGGGGTATAGAGCGGGGAGATGGTGGATCAGCGAATCGACAGTGCCGTGTCTGATCCAGGGCGATCTGCTCTGAACGGTAAATCTCAAGAGCTAGGGTTTTTTTCTCCAAGCAGTTTGGGAGAGCATCACAGACTGGTCAAGGTGCTGAGGTATGGACTTGATACAGGCACCTGAAAAACTCCATCGAGGGACAGTCAGCATGGGTTAGGCAAGCCTCATTGTAACTGCTCTTAGCTTTCCTAATAAAGGTTTAGAAACAATCTCTGTTGTATGGTGTCAAGACCGAGCTGTTCCTCTGTGGTTCTTGCAGTGCACAGAGTCGTGGTTATAAATTTGGACCTTAAAGTCAATATGGAGTCATGGTGAGCTGGGTTCAAATGTTTTGGTGTAGATGATGCAAATATTGAGTCCAGAATACGGTAATCCACTACTTACTTTAACGAAATGTTAGATGTAATATTCTTACCTCCACATCTGCGTATCTTCACAATACATATATAATCAAGGTGAGTAGAAGTAGTGATCTATGCAACAACTTATACAGACAGTCAAATAGCAAATAAAGAGCTACATAGCTGACAATGGACCTTATGTCACAAGAGTGACTTTTAGCGAGTCATGGTTTTTCAGCCAACAACACCCCAGCATTGTTATTCTGTTGTCTGGACATAAATATATATGTTATATATGTAGCATAACTGGTTATAGATTCACATGCTGTGCATACTCTGGCTATCCATTGCTGTGCTTGGACATCTGCAAGTTGTTTATCTTTAAAGAAGTCTTTCGAGTGACAAGAAGGGCCGACTATGACTTCTCTCTTAGTTCACATTGTACAAGGGCACCGACTATGTTAGATTGCTTTTTTTGTCTGCCTTTGGTTTCAGATTTACACAGAGAGGACCCCGAGTTCGAGTTTCTGACATGTTTTTCAGACCATGTGGTCGAATTTCTGACGTTTCAGAAGAACAGTCAGCATCTCAACGACTCACCGTTGCACTTCTTCACCAGCCACCTTCTGCCTACTGTCAATCAACCCCAGAGGCTGCACACACTAGAGGTGTCCCCTTGGCTTTCGGGGACCACATGTCTTTCCTTGACCCTCAACGTTGGAGAATGCAGATGGGAAGGGGGTAATGAAATAGACATCCTTCCAATATTGCCCCAGGTGCAACTCGATGCATCTGTGTTGGATCATCACAACGTCTGCAAACCTGTGTCCCTCCCCTGACCACATCAACGCCTCCTATGAGCCCTGCTTTACCTTTAGCTCGAGGCAGATCTTGATCTCTCGAAGAAAGAGCCATTGGGCACAACGCAAACTGCACCAACAAGCATCCTCCAAAACTTGGCTATCCCTTTGGCTCCAAAGAAGGTAAAGATGCAGGGCCATCTGGAATACCAGCAGCACAGTGAATGCCCAGACTAGAGATTGTATCTTCGAGTAAATCAGAGCACGAGGAAAATGAAGACATCAGGCGAAGACGCAGACCACTGGCTCTGAACTAAGACTATGCCAAGGGTCCTAAGAACCACACCTGTTTCCAATACCAATGTGACTAAGCCGGGGTCACATGTCGCACGCTGAGATAAAGCTTGCAGGAGTTGTAGGTCAAGCTCTGAGCATGGAACATCGGAGAGGCCTGCTCTGTAGACCTCTGAGCAAAGACTTTAGAATCAGTGGTGGCTGGTGAGATTTGAAAGTGGTGAGGCGTAAACTATCTGTGGAAGAGAAAAAAAAACAATTGATGTACAGAATGCAGAACAATGTCATACATTCACCTCTTTATCTGTGGGAGAGCACAATTAAAGGGGGGTTCTCCCCCCCCCCCCGAGAAAATTTTGAAAACTGACTGGGTAAATGGTGCATTTTCAAGCAAATTTGATAAGCAAGAAGGTTCATAAAGCAAAGGTGAAAGTGCAGTTATTACATTAATAAAGGGATGTCATCACAACATGAGGGACCACGTCTCTCTTTAAGGAATTATGTGATAAAATACGCATATTGCAGCATAGAACGTTTATGAATGATTCTCCGTGTTTTACACATTGCTTAACCACTTGCCAGTTATTTCTTATTACTGCGGTGCTTACAACAACAGTAAAACACTGGGTGCCACTGACTGTCTGCCAGTCTGCCACGTGACGTGCCAGCTGTGGGCCAGGGCCTAGGGGGCCAGAGTACCAACAGTGCTGACTGTCAGTGAGTGCCTGGGGCCAGAATCATGCAATAAAGGGAAAAAGACAGCCAACTCCCATTCCACTTCGAGCCGGAAGGTGTCTCCTGTAATGATGTGGGGAGGCAAATAGCTAGGGTCAGTGATTGGGAGACTCGGAGCAAGTAATTCGGTTTGTTGCCATCTCAGTGTCTTCATTAATGTTCAGGATTTGCAAAACGCTGTAGTTATTTTTCTCCGCTGGCGTTTCGGACAGCTAATGACAAATTACTGAAAGCATAGATTACCTCATGACATTCAGATCACCTGCTGCCAAAGCAGTAATTTCAGATAATGGGGCTATACATTATTTGTGACTGTCCATTTCTGTGATTTACATGGCTTCTCTGATGCTTCAGTAATGAGTGCTGCACTAACTTCTTCATGGAGCCTCCACAGATTTCAATAGAAGCGAAAGCTATATCTGCAACTGGGAGACTTGCAGCTAAGGCAATTACCAAGCATGTATTATTTTCTAAAGACAGTTAAGGAGTTTGTGAATTCATAACGTAAATAAGTTGCATATTAGATGAAATAACACACCCTCCTTAATTTAATGCACGTAAACTGTGCGATGTTAATTCCCAAAATATGTGAAGATACATTTCAGTGTACATTTTGCAATGCTCTTGCTTTGTGGCGTCATTTTAAACCAAGTAGTAGGTCTGGGTTTGGCAGGCTGATGCGATCGTTACAGTGTCTACATGATGTATCAACATTGTATGCTTCACAGTCGCGGCTCTCGGGGGGGGGGGGGTGTTGCGGGGCTTGGGGTGTCGCGCTGGGGGGGAGGGGGGTATTAAAATACATATTTAAAATCCTACCTGAGTTCCTGAGCAGGTCCGCGCCGCCCCGAGTCTGTTCCGTTGGCGCCTACAGCCTACAGCCCCTCTCAGCCAATCCTGGCGCTGTGATTGTCTCAGGGCACGGCTATTTTTCGCCCGCAGATTGGCCAAAAGGGCTCCTAAAGGGCATGCGCCAGCGGGTCAAAACACAAGTGCGCATGAGTGGGCACGGTGCGAAAATTCGCCCTCCGTCCCCACTCATGCGCACTTGTGTTGTGCTGCTGCCTGTTGCCCCCCACTGGTCTGACAATCATGTCAGTCAACATGACGCCAGACCGCCCACCCCTTCAGACTCTGAAGGGGGTGGGCGGTTTGACGTCATGCTGACTGACATGATTGTCAGGTCTCCCTCGGGTCTTTGAACTTAAGTAAACTGAATCAGTTTACTTAAGTTCAAAGACGCAGAGGGAGCAGCACGGGCGGGGGGGGGGGGCTATGCCCCCACGCCCCAATGGACGCACCACGCCTGTTTAGAATAGACTAAGGCGCTGCCCAAGGACGTCGGTCTTCACCAGCCATCATGCCTCACCCCACTCACACATGAAGCCAGCTTTGAAGGCCCCACGAAAGCCAGCACTCTAGATCCCCTCAATGCCAAAAAATCCTCTTGATGTCTAAAGCTTTGTCAACAGCCAGATTTAATGAATCGCAAGATCAGATTCTGCAGCAACTACAGGAGGTGCTCGACTCCAGGCTGAAGCATCTATTATTTAATCTCATTCGCAGAAAGATCATGATGAAACCACTGGTGCCATAGCACCATAGCGACTTCCTTGCTTGAGAACGCTTGCTTTCAAAGTACTTCAAAATACTTTTCCTGGATGCTCCTTTAGAGCCAGCACAGTAGCAACACAGGAACAGTGGCACAAGCCCTCTCCCATTTGTTCCTCCTCCACCTCTTCTCTTCCTCCACCACCAACTCCCTCCCCTCCACTACCATGTTTACACACAGCACTTCCTCTGCCTCTAACAGAGTCACATTGACGATCCCTTCAATTCAGTCCTTTTAAGATCCATGCAGTCTATATGATCTAACTGACACAGATAACCAGCCCATAGACCCAAGGCCAACCGATGACCCCTGGGAAGACTATAATGTTGACAACCACACCCCAGAAGGTCCTGACTTGGACCACTATGTGGTTAGAGCATCCCTGTCAAATGATACCACAGCCTATCATGAGGTCAACTGCAGACCACTTTGTGGACATGAACGTCATTCCGGAGGAGAAGAACTCGCTAGTGGAAACTTTTTCCATGGCCGGACAGTCCAGCTCTTACCCATGATTAAAGGTATGCTACAACCTGCCCATGATATTTTCAAGCCAATTAATGCAAGGTTAGTTTCACCTAAGGTTGAGATAAAATATAGACCCTCACTTAGCAACCCTATCTACGTAAAATGCAGGGGCCCTCCTGACTCCCTGGGAATCCACACTGCCCACAATAGAGCCTCCACTGAAGCCAAGGCAATGTTCCTCCGCCTGATAAGGAAAACGATTGATGGTGTGGGTAAGAGGAAAATGGTAGTGGCAATTGGCAGTGACAAATTGGTGCATGGCCAATTCTGTTGGACGTCTTTCCACGTATGACAGGTCCCAGTGGACATGGAGATTACCAAGTCTATTGAAGCCCTGCAAACTCCAACCGCAAGAGGTTACTTTCTCAAAGAACACCCCAGGGGAGCAGCCAAGTCCACCCCTCCAGACCAGACCAGCCACAGCCTAACAGACACACCAGCAGGCTGGCAGAGGTTACACCAGGAGTGCATACCAGGGTAAGAACAGGGGGAAGGGCAGAAGTGGCTCCGGTAAAGGAGCTTTCACTTCTATGCAGTGACTCACCCCACTTAAAACCCCGATCGCACATCATCAGTCACGAGAAAATACAAGATTCTTCTCTTGCTGGGAGGGAATAGCATCAGACCTGTGGGTTTTAGTGGTTCTTTGCCACAGCTACTGCCTAGAACTTCTCATGCCCCTCCCAATCCTCAGACACGTTTTCAACAGAGACCATCTATGCTGTCTCGATAAAGGGGTACAGGTGCCCCTCCGGAAAGGGGCAATAGATAGAGTGACTCACCCCGCCTATTAGGGAAAGGGCGTCTACTCTTTTTACATCGTCATTACCAAAAAAGAAGGCTCCCTCAGGCCTATACTGATCCTCATGGATCTAAATAAATGCATCCTGTTGAAACATATCCATATGACATCTCTACAGGATGTCATCCTTTCGCTCTGATAAAGTGATACATGATGGTGCTCAACCTCATGGGTACCTACTTTCACATACGCATTCACCAAGCCCATCGGTGGTAACATTCGCTTTGTAGTAAGTGGACATCACTACCAATTCAAAGTACTTCCTTTTGGGGTCACCATGTCTCCAATGGTGTTGATGAAGTCCCTAACAATGGTGATCCACCATTTGTGAAGGGCTGGGAGGTGCAATCACATCTTCCCCTACTTCTACCACTTCTCAAGAGCCATGGCAGGGAGCAATGCCTACCCACACTAAAGTGGCAATTTTCCTTCTCTACAACTTGGGATTAACCACAAATGCCACTTGATCCCACCTCAGTAGATTCGACCCTTCCTGGCTTCCATGTTCAACTTAGTTACTTGGAAAGCCTGCACCAACCAACAAAGGCAGTCCAACAGCTGCTGTCTGCTTTCATCTCAATTGCCAGCACACGATCAGAACCATCATGACCCTTCTGGGAATGATGACCTTATGCATTTCTATTGTACCTCATGCCAGGCTCCACACGCACCCTCTACAAAAGAGGTTGGCGAAAGCATGGCCTGTGGATGGACAAACATGGCATCCAACCAATGAGCTCTGATCCCGGTCTGCCTTTTAAGGATTATGAAACCCGGAATTCTATATTGAGAGACCCCCTCATGGACCTGAGCACATGGCAAGCCCACCCGGAACCAGCTTTTACAGGCCACGCTGTTAGAACCACTGCCTGAGATTATAGCAACAACCACCTCAGCACCAACCCAAACATCTGATGCATGCTCAACAACAGGCGCTTCTGTAGCCGCATAGTGTGTTTCACCCTAATTGCTTGTAATGTTGTGAAGATGAGTGGACATGATCAAGAGGATCTGCATTCCTCACTAGCTTCCTGTCCCTGGAGCAGAACACTTGTGACATCCTTGTGATGAACACACTACTGGCTTGTTTATGAATAAGAGGCCAAAACCACAAAGAAAATGAGACAGGAGTGTGAATGTCCCCTAACAAAGGAGATGCTGGGACGATTATCACAAAAGGATATCTACAAGCCTGTCTAGGCGACCTACCTGTTAAACTCTCAAATATGGTGACCACAAAATGCAGGTCCTAAAATCAAATCTAGCATCTCCGACGTCACTTACGAATTTCAATCTCTAGTGAATCGCGTGGCCACCAATGAAGATGACATCATTGCTATGAGTCAAGTACATAAAAAATTCAAAACTTCAATGCTCGAGTGGAGGACGAGATCAAAATGTTGTGGGAGAAATTTACTGATTTTGAGAACCGGTCAAGGTGTGACAATGTTCTCATTCACAAATGTCTGAGAAGAGAAGGGTGACGATGTGGTCCAGTTCTGTAAATTGATGTTCCACTTCATACTTAAAGAGAATCATACTTACAAAATTCCCATTATTCAAGCACAAAGAGTTGTGGCACTGAGGTCTGCACCTGGGGCAAGACTGAGAGACATAGCTAAGCTGAGCTCCTAGCAGCTAAAGGATAGAATAATGAGGGAGGCCAGGAAAATAGATCAGCTCACCTTCTAGGAACAACACATCGAGCTTAAACAACTCTGATTAAGAGATGAACTCTGGCCTCTTTGACAGGTGAGCTCCACATAGGACAAATACACTACAGGTGGGCCTTCCCATTTGCCTTTTGGTTCCAGGTTGATTTAAAATTGCACATGGTGCACACCACGGAGGACACGTAGGCAATATTGGGACCATGAAGGGAGTGCCCACAATCTCGGATGAAGGAAGAGACTGGCCACCATTGGAAACCCAAAGAAAAAGGGGAGAAACTCAAAGTGACATGCAGCAAATGACATAGAGGCATCAACTTATGGCGTTACTGCTTTAAACTCAATGTTCGACTATACCTGAGTTGTCGGGTCCAGGCCACGAAAACATGAATATTCATACTTTGTTTGAACTTTATAAATCATGGAGAGTATGAGAACTTTATTACTGATGCTGTTGTAGTATGTCTGCCAGAGTTTAGGGCAATATTGCTCAAAGTATACAAACCAGAGAACTGCAAGGTATTCACTCTTTCTGGAGTTGTAGTTACTAGTCTCTCAAACCAATTGAGAGGGCCGGGATGAAGGGTAGTGACTTACAACGGCACTTATCACTGGGTTAGCGATGTATCTTATCACTTCCCTGCAATGGTTGGAGCCAGTTCAGGGATTGATAAGGGGCTGCTTAAGGAGGGACAGGGAGGTAACAGAGTGAGGAGGGCTAAATGTGAACTCTGGCTGGTTATCTGATTATTTAGGTGGTTGTTCAGAAGTTCTTTCCCCACTTCCTTGCTATCAAGTGTACTCCTCAGAGTGTTCAGTGCACATCAACCGTTCTACATATAAACTTACAAAATCAGAACAATGGTTAAAATCAGAACATGAAACATAAATGGACTGAACTCTCCAGTTAAGTGCCACAAGATATGGAGGGAGGTGAGAGAGGTGTCTTCCTGATGTCTTCTGTCTGCAAGAGACTCATCTAAAAACCTCTGATACCCACTAAATGTAACATAGGCTGTACCCGAACCAATACTTCTCAGCCACTAACACCAAGGAGAGGAGGGTTGATCCCATAAAACAAATCAATTTCTAAGAAACAAAAGGTGTCAAAGATACTAGAGGGTCTGCAACAGGGCATTCCTGTCAATATTCTTAACGTTTATGCACCAAACAAAGGCCAGTAGCAGTACCTACTCCAACTTCTGACAAAAAATAGGGAGTGGACCAAGATAGCTTGCTCTGGGTTGGTGATTTCAACTTAGCACCAGGCTCATTGTTAGATAGACACCCCGTGATAGGTATCTACAAGGCATGATGTCAAAGGCACTGCTACAAGGGATGACGGACTTCGGCCTTATGGATTTATGGAGAAATAAATATCAGGGTATGCAAGTGTTCTTCTTAGATCCTACTCTAAGATTGATTTGCTATGGGGCATGCAGGAAATGTTAGACGATACATGCTCAATGACACATAGCACAATAGTGATATCAGACCATGCTATGGTTATGTCCAAATTATGCCTGGCTGAGTAAGTAGTTTCATAGACTGTAGAATGCTGGCTTTCTATATAGTGTACGTAAATGAAGTACACTCTGCAGAGAGTACAGTGAGTCCCTTATTGGTTCACAGTGGCAAAAGTAGATAATACTAACGCTCTATTTGTGGTACTGTGGGCGAGCAGGTAGGCTTATTAGAGGGTAATGCTAAGCATTTGTTGTACTCACAGAGGGAATAAAAGAGACACACAATCAAAAATAATCCGAGACCAAATTATAAAAATAGTATCGATTTTTATGTAATTGTTAAGACCAAGAACTTTGATTTACATACAATAGTACTTTCAAAGTTACGATCTTTAAGAGTTCGGAAAATATATCACTTTTGTGAGCAATTACGCACCAATGAAGTCAATTGGGAAAAGCAGAAAATGTATATAAAATCAGGAAATGCTTTCACGAAGTTCACCTTCTCGTTTTAGGCCAATAGCACAACCACCAATGTTGCAGCAGAAGAAGATCGGGAGAGTCCTGGATTCGGCTGGGAGCAGGGTGATGAGGGTGATGGTAGCAGCTGCTCTATGATGAAGGGGTGGCACTTGTAAAGACACTGCACAGGAAGACTTAACGAGAAGTCTAGTGGGTCCCACTCAAAGGAGGAGGTTGCCAGGGTCTCTGGATCACAGGAGCACAGCTGGATTGTCGTTACCGGGGCTGGTTGGGCTGGGTGCAGAGCAGTTAGGTCAGCCAGGCACCCTTCGTCGGGATGTCCTTGTGGTCAGAAGCAGGCAACGTGGAGAGACGATTTTGAGACAGCTGAACCACTCGTAAAATTGGTCTCAGGGGTCTCGATGTCCCCTTATGGGTGCTTGCTTCTGGGGTAGTTGGTGTCTGTCATAGGCTTTTCGTCTCGCTGTTTGCTGAACAGGGTCGGGTATTCCAGGTATTGGTACAGTGCAGCTCTGGTACGTCCTGGTGTCTCTAAACTTGGTGGGGGGACAGATCTGACCCTCTGGAGCTGATGTACATCTTCTGGTACAGGTGCTGCTTCGGAGTAGCCGAGGAGCAGCAAGTTGAAAAACTGGACTGAACGAGATCAGTGCCCGCGGTATGCAGGGGAATCATACCTTCACTCCGAGGGAGGTTCTTGGCAATTTCTCGGAGGCTGTAGGAGCTCTGGGATTCTTGGGGTCTTCACAGGTTTAGGTCCAGACTGCACAATCACGATTGTAGAGTTTTTGAGGCACCAGGCAGGTTTTGGCACCAGGTTTCTCTGCAGCAGGGCTTCAGTTCCTGGGCAGCAGTTCTTCTTTGTCTGTGTCTTTTTCTTGTCCATTGAATGTGAGGTTTAAGGTCCAGGGATGTCACCTATATACAAAAGGTGTTAAAGGGGAGACAGGTAGTAGCCAATGGGATACCTACACTTCGGGTGTCTACACCCACTAAGTGACACTTCCTGTGGGAATGGGCACTACCCTAGCCCTGATAGGTTGTTATTCCACCATCCCAAGATGGTGTATTTTCAGGAGAAGGGGTCACATCACCTGCCACACCATGGGGGTGGTGCTGGCTGAATGTGGTCATTCCTCCTTAGTTAACTAATTTTCCCGCCTGTCCTCATGCCACTTGTGGAGCTGGACAGTGGGGATTGACATCCTGCATTATCTGAGGAAGCCTGGGCTGCACTTCAAAGGCAGCATTGCCTGTGAAGCATCTCGCTCTGGAAGACCATTCCGTCCTGGAGAAGGTGTAAAGCACCTCCTCCCAGAGCAGTCTTTGTTTCTGGCCTCTGAGAGCATTGCCTCTCACCCCATGAGATCATAAACATGTCTGGTCGTGGCAGGCTGGATATGACTAGTCAGAGATCACACTTGGGATTGGTAGGTTTTCAGGATGTAGTGAAGACTCTTGAGAGAAGTAGGTTCCAAGAAAGGATTTATCCATCAATGAAGAACAGCTTAACAACCACCATGAACAGAGAGATGAGAGCATCCAATCTTCTTTGTATCCAGTACAATAATGCCCACAAGACCCATCAACATTCCATATTACCTAACTAACATTCCCTATGACCTAATTCCATTCTAAAGTAACATCATACAGAATACCACACACCTCCCCCTTTCAAAAAAATTATACAAAAAATAATAATAATAATAATAATTAAATTAAAACCGAACAAAATCTTTGAGTTTGACAGGAGTATGTTTAACACGCAAACTTTTCCTACCAAAATCAATTTCTCCACATGAAGATAAAGTATTATAATTTCCATGTACTACAACATCAGAAGAAATAACATTACTGGGATGTTCAAAAACAACATTGTTATTTACATTGTCATTACCAATATTACTTTGATGACATAAATTATCAAAAGCTTCATGAGTACCTGCAAATCCTTCTGATAATTCCACAGAATCAACAAGTACAGAATTACTAGAATTGTCTACTTTGACTGAATGACTATTAGCCAAATTAGATGTGGAGTAGTTTGGAATAATACTGTCATTCTGGGACTTACATACTGAAATACGTCTAAAATTCCAAACTTTACCACCCTCCACTCTCACAGCTTTGCTGAAAATTTATGTGATTTTAACCGGATTCGACCACCTAGACACCTTCTTGTTAACCTGTCCCCCAAATTTCACTCTAACCAGATCACCTACTTTCAATTTAGAAACATTAGATTGCCTTTTCGGACAGTATTGTATCATTTCCTCTTGATACTTCTTAACACGATCTCTAACACTATTCAATCCAATTCCAACTCATAAGAATTTTTCTGCTTTAACCACCATGGCATGAGCTTTGACCCAGGCTTCCTACCACGTAGCATCTCAAATGGAGACAATCCAGTTACAGAGTTAGGAGACGTCCTATAAGTTAAAAGTGTTGCTTGCAAAGCTTTCTTCCATTTCAATCCACTCTTTATAGCCAATTGACAAGATTCTTTAATTGCTCTATTGAACCGTTCAATTTGACCATTGGCTTGTGGAAAATAATTAGAGACTCTCTTATGTACTACCCCACAACTGGAAAAAAATGATTCTAACTCTTTGCTAATAAACTGTGGACCATTGTCAGAAATGACTTCTTCTGGTAAACCTTCTCCAGAAAACACCTCATGCCAAAATTCAATAACATTCAAAGAAGAAACTCTATCCACGATTTTTAACTCTGGCCATTTCGAAAAATAATCGATTAAAACTAAAGCAAACATGCCCTTACCAGATTGATAAATAAATGGACTAATAATGTCGATACCCAACTTTCTCCAAGGACCATGAGCAAAGAGATGAGAGCATTCAATCTTCTCTGTATCCAGTACAATAATGCCCACAAGACCCATCAACATTCCATATTACCTAACTAACATTCCCTATGACCTAATACCTAATTCTAAAGTAACATAAAACAGAATACCACACAGGGGATCCTCTAAAGGGTCTCCTGTGAGCATTTATTAAGAAATCCAACACTGGCATCAGTGAGGATTTATTAAGACAAGATGTTTGGTACCAAACATCTTAGGCTACAGTGAAGCCATCATGGAGCTGGGAAACGCGCAATGACAAGTATCCAGCCCATGTATTCTCTAGGGCTTCCCTGTGCCCTAACAATGTCTAAGAATGGCTCAGATATTGCTTATGCAGATATGTCCACACATGGGGCGTAGTGCACCCTGTCTTAGGACTTTAAAGCCTGCAGTAGGGGTGGCTTACCTATACCTCATGCAGTGTATGAGGGTATGGCACTCAGGGCTGTGTACCATGTAGTCTCTTCGATTTTCTCTGCACCAAGACACGTAGCCTACAATGGCAATGTGCATGAATTTGGTGAGGGGTCCCTGGGGTGGCACAATTTGTGCTGCAGCCGCAATGGACCCTCTTCAGTCCCAATGCCCTAGGTGCCTGGGGTACCATTTACTAAGGACTTACAGGAGTGTCTGAAGCTGTGCCTATCATGGTACAGTTTTGGGATATAGATCTGGCACTGGTAACGTGGTTAGCAGGGACCCAGTGCACTTGCAGTTCAAAATATCATCAGGAATCAAGCAAAAAGTGGGGGCTAACCATGTCACTTTCCTACAGAGATGTGCCAGTGGAGGTTAGTACATTCCAAAGAGAGAATGATGATTTTGGTGACAGTGCAGTAGAAGTGGTGCACTTAGAAACATCATATTGTGTGTATTTAAATATTCATAATATTTGTATTAAAAAATACTAAACCTTAATCGTTTTGTCTAACTTTTCCAAAGTGTGATCCCCACCTTGGTGCAAACCCATAAATCCTGTTATTAAAAGCTCCATCCCCTGATTTGCAGGGGTGCGGATATGTAAGTCTTCACCTAGTCTTCGCCTAGCTGTAACTCTCCACTCAGCAGTGTTAAATAGCAAAAAATATGACACTATACCCGGGTATAGTAGTGAAATTACAACAATACAATTACCTTTGGGAATCAGGCCCTTAATGTATTGGTTACACCGAGAGGCGAAATGGAATTCTTGTTGAGCATTATGAGAGACGGTTAAAAGGAGCTATATGCTTGGATGGGAGATCAACTGAAGGTGGCCAAGTCAGGGACAGAGAGACTATGCATGCTTGCACAGGATAAAAAAAAATGCCAAAGTAAGTCGCTCTGTGCTGCAAAACCGGTTATAGACACCTCTACAGAATAAAGCATAAAAATGTATGTTGTCAGGGTTACACACACATCTAACTTAACACAGCTGCAGAAATAGAACAGAAACAAAAATCACTTTCTGGAAAAGGAAATGGTGCACGTTCATCAGAACTCAATGACCAAGAAGTTACAAAACAAGTCTAACTTTGAAGTAATCACAAAGATGGTCCACAGATTTTTCACAAAGTAGTAGTCCCTGTATGCAGAGAATCAATTACTCGCTTGATCAAGTGGGGAGCCCGAATATGCAGGTAGTTGGTGAGGCCACTGACATAGGTGAACTGAAGTCTTCAGTTCTTGTAGCAATTTGCCAGAATACCAGCAGATTCCAGGAGTTTTCCGATAATACGGCATCTTATTGAATGTCCCTCTCAACCCCTAGCTAGGGTTCAATCAGGTGTCTTCCACTCGACCCAGGCACTGTGACAAGGGTGACCACAGCACCCCTAGTCATTATAAACAGTGTCTGCAGCCCTGACCTGTTCGCCGACAAATCATTGTTTTCAGGTGTGTTAGACTAAACACCCAGACCATTATGGGATCACATGAAAGTTCAAGACTACAAACAATGTCCATTATGACCTAGAAGGAAGTGGTTGCCATAACTGTGACAGCGAGGTGGAGTACTTTCTACACCAGATAGCACCCTAAGCGCACATGGACTCTCCAATTCAAGTCTCCTGTCCACACCTGATTGAAGAAAGCTGCGCTTAGGGTGGAACGAGGTGCCTCACTAGCAGTGGGCAGAGGTGGTAACTCCACAATTGAAACCAACACCCATCCCTCTAATATCTTGGACATATGGATAGGGTAACCAGATTGCTTCATGTCACCAGGATACCACTTTTCCAATATTGAACTTTTACATATCAGTGCATTCTAGGAGTTGTAGTCTTGGTTTGTTTTAATTGAGCTAATTGGATCAACACACCTGATAACAATGATGTGTAAATGCAAAGTCCAAGCATGGAAAAGTGGTGTCTCCATGGCATTGAGCCACTTGGTCATCACACATTGGGGCAAAGGATGGGTGCTGAATGAGGAATCATGTGTGGCGAGAACTAGGCTGGTTCCCTAAGAACTTACAATCTTCCAAGCCTCATCCTGCCCTGGCTACAAACCCAACACATTTCATCTGCGGTGAGGCCTGGGGAAGATAGAGCATGTTGCATTGCAATATTACCATACATAGAGGAGTATATTTAGAAAGAGGTCCCGCAACGCTGCGTAGCAAGGGCCTTGGTGCACTTGAGGCTGCCTAGCACCAGTGCAGGAACCCTTGTGCGGTGGTGCAAGGGTGTCTGCGTTAAGGTTAAGGATAGTTTTAATACTGAGTGGTTAAATAAAGATGCAGGATTATGGAAAAGGAAAGTAAAGCAGATTTACACAAGATTACATAGCGTAACAATACTGAAGCCATGTAAACAGTCACGTAGCTGACATCTGCATCTCAGGGAAAACTGATCTTTCTATTTTCTTACCTCTGTCTATTTCCATATCTTGCCCTTTCTTCCTCTGTCATCCTTCCTCTGTGGTGACTTCCTGGGTTTTCAGCCAACAGCATAAAACAGACTTAGAAATTTGAGTTCTGCACTGTATTTCCTGTTATATGTATGACCCTTCAGGCCACACCATGCTTGGTCCTGGGTCACAAATTAAGGCGTTTGACATTTAGGAGGTTAATTTAGGGAAATGTATATTATTAGCTCACATACTGATGAGAGTGCAGGAGCCACCAATCACTTGGCAGAAACGGATTTGTCCTTCAGTGCTTCTCCCAATGATGCAGACCCTCAGAAGCCAATCTTCTAATTACGCACAACACGGGAAAATACGTCAGACCAGGGACGGTCCTAGGATTTGTGGGGCCCCGGGCAGTATGGGAACATGTGAGGCCCCTCTCATTTTCATAAGATGTAGTATCACAGCAAGTGACATCATAAGAAGTGTCAACTGACTAATCATTTTCTGGCACTGTTGAAGTACCTTTGCAAGAAGCTACTTCTCTAATGTGTACATCACTGAGATGGCTACAAAGACAAATAATAGCCCTAATAAAATAAGTGCAAATATTTTAAAGCTCTATTATGTGGAAATGCAACACGCCAAACTGGGTTGAAAAGCAAGGCCTCTATCTCTCCAAAACCGATGTTTCCAGATTAGTGCATCATTAAAATTCTAAGACAGAGTGTCACATAGCTATACAGTGGATCTTCAGGTGACGCCCCGATACTCCAGTTGCACCAGTGCAGTTCAAGGTTAATGCATTTGGTTTTAGCAGGCATGGACTTCAACATAAAAAGATCCATGCTGGTTCAGGTGAGTGACCTGCAAATGCTCCAGTAAACAACAGAAAGCACTGATTGCAGAAAATAAGAGGATGAGATGGCACAGATAACATACACAGGTTGGGTGGCAGGAGCACCAAAAGCTAGACCATTCCCACAAACTGAATGCCTAAACCAGCAACTACTCTCAAACTTCATTTTTAAGAGATGAAAAGAACAGGACTAACTTAAAGATATAAACATGAGATGGCTAAATAGGGACAAGAATGTGTATCCAGGGAAAAAACTGCCAACAGCTACAATGGGAGATAGTCACTAAACAGACAAGTAGTACATTAAAGCAACAACACAAGAGGGATATATTTTAGCAGACTCAGTGCAGTTTTCCCTTACACAAGGAAATGAAATCTAGCAATGTGGAATAGATTGGGGAGGTGGTGTTTTACTTTCAAAATAAATCTCCCAGAATCCCAGAGATTTGCATTTTTAAAGAATTTAAGTCACATTTTAAGTCACATATACTTGATAGCTGAGAAGACACTTGCCAAATTGTGATGGGTCCGACACTCATCGCTTGACTAAAATCCTACCTAAGAAGTAACAACCAAATTGCACCTACCCTCAGGTAAATGCACTGGATCTTGGTTAAAGAGACAAATGAATGTAAGACCCTTGAAAGACCATGTCCATCATCCATAAATTAATCCAGTCCTGCTCCAAGCTACTTAATCAAACACTTTTGTTCCTTCCAATCGCCAATACTAAATTTGCCTTCCTAAAACTACTGGACACCCACTCACCTAGGCTGAGTGACTGGCTAATCGCTCCATGTGTGACGATGTACTCTATGGAATGAGGCACTCACTCCTCACTCAGCTCCACTCTTCAGCCCCCTTTTCCTGTACACTGCCCCTTCTTCTTACCTCCAAACCAAGGCTAATGCAAACTGTACTGCTGAAAAGCAGCAATTCCCCCAGGCATCACGTCACTCCTTTAGGTTTGGGATAATTTGATTTGGGAAGAGACGCACATCATCTTGTGCTGCCCAGGCCTTCCGATTGTCATTCTGCACTTGACAGTGACCAGGCTATCTTTGGGAGCATGACCAGACTGACCCTATCCAGCAGCGTGGTAAATGCATTTTAATACTCTTTGGGACAGAATAACTAGTGTTTTAGTGACACTAGTTTCTTGGACAGTTATTGACAAATGATAAACTTTAAAACACATTGGAGCAGATACTTAATAGGCCTTCAAACTACTTTTACAAGATATTTGTGCTTCTTCTCCTTCCCCTTTCCTCAGGGTGTTTTGTTAAATTACACCAAAACGAGCAGACAATGCACATTTCTTTAGTTATTGTTCTATTGAAAGAGATGAATACAAATACCACAGCAAGAGGGTATCCTGGCACTAAGGGATTTCCAAGGAAAAGGTACAGGCTATACTAATGTATGGAAAGGCCAGTTTAGCATTTTCCCCCAGAAGATTTAAGATGAACTATAGCTCAAGACTGAGACACTCCCAGTCCTGTGCAGCCAGAAGGGAGAAGGATCTACCTCCAATATATTTCCTCCTAATTTTAGGATGACACAACAGCATGGCTGTTAAGGAACATAGGATTCGGGAATAATACAGTGCTGAAGAATGAGCAGGCCCTTTTATGCACTGCACAATGGCAAAGGGATAGATAGTATGGTAGCGGGAATCAGCGGAAAGAGCATCTAGAGCAGCCTCAGATTAGAATCCTATCACTGTTCTTAAGATCTGAAGGGTACCAAATGCATAAGGTGAAAAGTTCAAGACAGGCAACACTTGCATAATCTGGTTGTGAGAAGATAATTGACTGTACAACAGTCTTGCTTAATGATAGGTGAAAATGCAGGAATTTCTGTTGCATATGGATATAGTAAAAGTAGATAACACACCGTTTGTCGAGACACAGAGAGAAGACAATGGAAAATAAATCCAAGATTTTGTTGTTCACGCAACCATGGTGGTTGATTGGCCCAGCTCCATAAGCCACCAAAGAGCAGTGTAAATGGTACCAGGCCCCTCAAAGATGCGGGTGCCTGATGTTTTGCTATATAGTTTTAATGAATTTGTCTTTATCCAAAAAGCAACTGATTGCATGCAAGTCCAAAACATTTTCTTGGTTAAAGACCAGGCCTCTCAGAAAGGATATACCTAAAGCCACGCTAGGGGTATACCTTGAATTCCAAGTTACAGTTGATTCAAAAGCACCAGATGGGAAACTGATAAATGTGACACTATAATTTAGTAATATCAAGGCTGCTCTGCCTTCCTGATCAAGAATCAGGCACGAACTGTACGACACAGCATGAAATGCTACTTCCAATTTATGGAGAGGCATGAATACAACTGGCAAGCGATCAATAAGTAATTTAGTTTCTATGAAAGAGATTTGTCAGTTGACTTATTTTTCAAGGATTTTTCGAGAAAAGGCAGCAAAGAGATGTTAGAAGATGCCGAGAAGCTTTGTGCCTGCTGAAGGAGGAAGAAACGCAGCTTTTTTTGTTTTTTTCTACATTGGTAGAGATAGATGACAAGGCAAGGGCGATATTGCAAATGGAGGTCAGGGCAGGTGCTATGATCTTTAGATGTCCATTCATGAAATGGGCATGAAAGGGTCCCTAATGGGAGCTAGATTTAATAAAAAGGTCAAGAGGAGTAAAAGTACACAGAAAGCAGGCTGTAATTCCGCAGACATGTTGAGGAATGGTTCGAGGTCACAAACTTTTGTGAAGGATGACACACATCGCAAATCTAAGCCACATGTTTTACTTGGAAAATGAATAGACAGGTAATTGCAAACTTTGGCAGAAGGCTCAGTGTACTTATTTAACTTTCTAGTTAAACAATACTTTTACATCTCCTCTAGCCTCCTACTTTTTTGTTGTTGCTGATTCTACTCATTTACATCCACCTCTGTGCTTTACTTTTTACTTCCCCTCTTGCTTAGCCAATTTTCTTCTCTTGCTGGTTGGCCACTCTTACATCCATCTTGACCCTCAGACCTCCATGCTCTACTCTTTACCTCTCATCTTTCCACCTTGCCTCTCACATTCACTTGCTGATTCTGCCCCTCCAAAATCCACATCTCTTTTCCCTGTCCTACTCTTCACATATCAACTCTCTACCCAGTCTTTATCTTCTCTGCTGGTTATGCCATTCTAAATCCAGCTATGCCTTTTCCTTCTCCACTTTGCTTTTATCTGTTCTTGCTGCTCCTGCTCAATTACATACATCTCTTTCCTTCCTTCTTCCCTCTCTCCCCATGCTGATTCTACCCTTCTTACATTGAACTCTACCTCCCAGATCTCTAATCTCTCAACAAGCCTTTAACTTTCTCTTGCTGATTCTGCACATATAACATCTACCTTCCCTTCCTCTCTCACTCTTCATCCAACCTCTTACTATCTCTTGGTGTTTTTACTCTCTTCCATCCACTTCTCTCTCTTGCCACTCTGCTTATGTACTGTCGCTGGATCTGTCTCTCATATAGCCATCACTTTTATCAATACTACCTTCACTGCTTATCTCTCCCCCAGCCTTATAACTTTTTTCACTGGCTCTGCCCCATTTACATCTTCTCTCCATTTTCATCCTCTTGAACACTCTTATCTTTTCCCACTGATTTTGCCCCTCACACCACCTATTTCAGTTCATGCTCTACTCTTATTTTCATGTCTTCCTCGGACCTTATCTTGTGGATCATGCCTCTTTTACATCAATCTCTCTGCTGTTCCCAGCTTTGTTGCTTCTCTTTCTCATTATGACCCTCTTATAACCACCTTTCTCCTCCATGCTGTATGCCTCATCTCTCCCCCTGCCTCTTACCTTTCTCACTGATTTTGGCCTTCTAAATTCACCTCTCATCATTCCCTCTCTCTTCTCTGTATAAGGTTTCTTGATTGTTTAGCCACTCTTACATCTACATACCCCATCCATGTACTGCCCTTCACCTCTTATTTCTCTCTTCAGCCTCCTAACATTTCTTTGCTGGTCTGACCCCTTTATATCTACCTCTCCTCTTTGAACCCCTTGCCTCTTACCCTGTCTCACTGTTTCTGTCTCATAAATCCATGTCTCCCTTCCTTGCTCTACACTTCACTTTAACTTTACTACTGTCTCTTACCTTTCTCACAAATCCTGCCTCTATTACACCCACCTCCTACCTACCTGCTGAGCCCTTCTTCCTCATCTCTCTGTAGTCTCTAGCCTTCTCTCACCGGTTCTACCTCCCTGAAATCTACCTCTCCCCTGCCTCTCTACCGCAGCCTCTTACCTGCTCTTGGTTGCCTTGCCCTCTTACATCCAAAACTCACCATTCCCTCTCCATGACACTTAAGTTCTCCTGATGGTTCCGCTTCTTTGATATGTACCTCTCCTATCCAAGTCCCGCCTTTCATCTTTCTCTTCAGCCTCAACTTTGTTCACTGGTTCTGCCTCCCTCATGTCTACCTCTCCTCTCCATGCTCAACTCTTCTGGAAGATTGTTTTTAAAAGTCACGCGATGCAGCACAGCCCCCAATGAGGCTGCACTGCATTGCGCGATGGGCAAGGAGCAGGAGAGCACCATATCTTCAGATATATTGCTCTTGCTTCCGATTTCCCTTGCGCCGGCGCTCATTTCAGCTCTTTGCGCCATGCACACTCCTTAGCGCTGTAGCGCAAAGGTGTGTGCATGAGTGTAGCATAGGTTTTGTACAGGAAGAGTACCCTTCCTATACAAAATACTATGCTAGGTACGATATAAAGCTTTTTCCACTTTGCCTTAGTGCTGCACAGTGAGGCACACATGCAAAGTCGGAAAAAAATGGAGAAATGAAAGCATTTCTCCTGTTAGTGCCTCCTTTGAAGGGGCGTTAACTCTTACCACAAACCCTGTTCACAAATCTTTGTAAACTTGGTTTTGCGTCAAAAGGCATGGGTGGTTACATGGGAAAGCCCATGTACCACCCAAGTAATGACCCCTCGTCACAAAGTAACACAAAGCAGTGCTTTGCGCTACTTAGAGGGTGCTTCTCAGCGCAAAACAAGTTTTGCACTAGAAAGAAAATAGCAACAAAAAGATTTGCCATGGTTAGCTACACTTTTGTGACACAAAGCCAGCACAGAAGGTTTGAAAATATCCCCCTTCATGTTTTATCTCTCTCTCACCTCTATCCTCCATTGGCTGTTTCTGCCTCTCAAGCGTCCACCTCTCCCCTACATGCACTGCTATTCACCACTCTTCTCCCCGACCTCTTACCTTGCTTCACACCTTGTGCCAGGGCGCAATACAGGCCCCTGCAGCACAGATGGCTCCACAACACTTCAGGGGGGCCCAACCCAGCAGGGTGCACCCATTCAGCCCAGGGCCAATCAATATCTGTGAGATGTGAGAGACTTCGCAGATATCACATTCTGCAGAGAGGGACCCTATCATTTTGTGTTACACAATTGCTCTTGTGTTACTTTTCAGATGCGTAAAACAATGAATGGTGAGTGGCTTGAGGGGTTATGTAACTTGGGTGTATCTTGGAGGGTTCATTGCACTCCCCTTGGGGTGATAAGGATAAATGTGGGGTCATCCCCCATCCCTCTCCCTAACTGAATGTTAGCATCTCCACTAATCTTTTAAAGACACAATTGCTCATTCTTCCTTCGTTTCATGTAAATTACATGAAAAGAAAAAACACCACGTGCTTCTAACTGGAGTTACTATTTATGCTTAACTACTTTTATGCTTCTTTCCGATGAACATGCTTGCTTGAAGAAAAAAAACAGAGTTGCAAAAAAGAAAAGAATTATAACCACTCTATCCATTTTCTGCTCTTCTCCCTTTCCCTTCAATTGAAGGAGCAGCAACTATTATGACTTGAGGTCACTATGGGGCATATTAGCAGGTACCTCTGTTAAATTATCGCCGTTTTAGCGGCAGGAAACTGCTGTTAAAACAGCGATAATGGGCTTGCTAATATGTGTTATAGAATTCCAATGGAAACCCAGGTTAGATGTGCAGGACACGTAACCTGGGCTTCTATTGTTATTCTATAAGGCATATTAGCAAGCCCATTATCGCCGTTTTAGCTGCAGTTTCCTGCTGCTAAAACGGCGATAATTTTAACAATGTTCTTGGTAATATGCCCCTTTGTTTTTGTTTTAGCCCTTCAGGATGCTCTGCATTGCATTCATGCAGGGGCAGGGCTCTCTTCACACCTCAGGCAAGTTCAAGCATCTGCCTAACCACTGTTATAATGCAGATGCAGGGATTAGGCTGATCACGGCCACAAACCCAGCCCTGCCCAGTCTGCAGCATCTGAAAGGGATGGAGTGTCATATTGCACTTTCAGCCCATGGCAGCCGGCTCAGGTGAGGGGGCCCCACATTGGGCCTCACACACTGCACCACGGCTGCAAACCCTAAGGGAGGGGGCTCCCAACGTGTAACTCTTACATGGCACCATTTCAAAAGGTTGATGGACTCGTGGGGGGCCCCATCGCAGTTAGCTGCGGGGCCCTGTGCAGCTGCCCACACTAGGGTGACCAACCGTCTGTAAATTTCACGGACAGTCCGTAATTTCGGCCGTCTGTCCGTTGTCCGTGAAGGATTCTTTAACGGACGCCATTTGTCCGTCATTTTAACAGGGCACCGGTTGCCCCACCCTAAAGCTGGCACAGCTTGCACCCACCTCCCTTCTTCACTCCGATGCTGTACCAAAGCTCCGCAGATACTCAGCAGCACTGGAGAGGCACAGCGGGATGGCAACCCTCACACCTCCAGCCCTTGATGAGCTGTTAAAAGGTGCTTGAAGGTGACAGAGGGAGTGGCTGCAGGTTCAGGATCAGCGACATCTATTCACATGCAAACAGCCCTGAATGCTTCACGTCTCTGCTATTTAGAGGGGGGCTCACACATTCCATTTCTACCCAGGGCCCCAAACATCCTAGACTCGGCCAGATTACACCCCTGATTACACCGAGGCAGCATGTGCTTCTCTTCACCGAGCTTACTTACTGTCACTAAATTGTAAGCAAACCTCGGTTCTTCAAACATGCAGTCTATATTGTGATAAAATAAAGAAATGGCACAAACGCACCCACACTGATTAACAAAGTATGGAGGACAATCAGTTCTCTTAGAGTATCTCCTGTAAGTACTGTACATCACAGTGGGGTTGGCATTTTGGACAGAGAGCCTGTCTTCTCTTTGTCTTGTGCAGGAGGTGGAGAGGAGCCCAAGATGATACTAGAATACTGCATGCCCACCCCTGTGCCCACTCTGGTGGATCCTGTTCCCTCTCCTGTGATGGCTCCTGCCCTCCCCTCAGTGATGGCTCCTGTCCCCCCCATGTGGTGGCTCCAGTCCACTCCCCCCGCCCCCGCCTGTGATGGCTCTTGTCCCCCCCTGTGGTGGATCCTGTCTCCGCCCTGGGTGGCTTCTGTCCCAGTCCTGGAACGGCCCCTGCAGTGAGGGTGAAGTTCTTGATGGGCCTCAAAATTAATATGGAAAGGTGGGCGAGTAAGTAAGTGAAGGGATGGGTGAATGGCTGGATGAATTCGTGAAAGGGTGAATGGATGAATGAAAGATTGAATAAATGGATAATGAGAGAGGATGGATGGATTGATGAGTGAGAGGAAGGATGGAGAAAAAATGTAAATAGCTGGATGTATGGGTGGAAGGGTAGCTGGATGATGGATGAGGGGAAAGATGGATGAGGGGAAGGATGGATGGATGAGGAGAAGGATGGATGGAGGGGAAGGATGGATGGATGAGGGGAAGGATAAATGGATGGGAAGGATAGATGGGTGAGGGGAAGGATGGATGAAAGGAAGGATGGATGAGGGGAAGGATGGATGGATGAGGGGAAGGATGGATGGATGAGGGGAAGGATGGATGGATGAGGGGATGGATGGATGAGGGGAAGGATGGATGGATGAGGGGAAGGATGGATAGATGAGGGGATGTATGGATGGATGAGGGGATGGATGGATGGATGAGGGGATGGATAGAGGGGAAGGATGGATGGGTGAGGGGAAGGATGGATGATGGATGAAAGGAAGGATGGATGAGGGGAAGGATGGATGGATGGATGAGGGGAAGGATGGATGAGGGGAAGGATGGATGGATGAGGGGATGGATGGAGGGGAAGGATGGATGGGTGAGGGGAAGGATGGATGAATGGATGAGGGGAAGGATGGATGGATGAGGGGATGGATGGATGGATGAGGGGATGGATGGAGGGGAAGGATGGATGGGTGAGGGGAAGGATGGATGATGGATGAAAGGAAGGATGGATGAGGGGAAGGATGGATGGATGAGGGGAAGGATGGATGGATGAGGGGAAGGATGGATGGATGAGGGGAAGGATGGATGGATGGATGAATGAGGGTAAGGATGGATGGATAAGGGGATGGATGGATGGATGAGGGGATGGATGGAGGGGAAGGATGGATGGGTGGGTGAAAGGATGGATGGATGGATGATGAGGGGAAGGATGGATGGATGGATGATGAGGGGGAGGATGGATGGATGAGGGGAAGGATGGATGGATGGATGAATGAGGGGAAGGATGGATGGATGAGGGGAAGGATGGATGGATGAGGGGAAGGATGGATGGATGGATGAGGGGATGGATGGATGAGGGGATGGATGGATGGATGAGGGGATGGATGGAGGGGAAGGATGAATGGATGGATGGATGATGAGTGGAAGGATGGATGGATGGATGATGGGAGAGGATGGCTGGATGGATGGATGATGAGGGGGTGGGTGAAAGGATGGATGATGAGGGGAAGGGTGGATGGATGGATGATGAGGGGAAAGGATGGATGGATGATGAGGGGAAAGGATGGATGGATGATGAGGGGAAGGATGGATGATGAGGGGAAGGACGGATGGATGGATGGATGGATGATGGGTGGGTGAAAGGATGGATGGATGGATGGAGAGTGGGTGGGTGAAGGATGGATGGATGATGAGTGGGTGGGTGAAAGGATGGATGGATGATGAGTGGGTGGGTGAAAGGATGGATGGATGGATGAGTGGGTGGGTGGGTGGATGGTGGGTGGGTGAAAGGATGGATGAGTGGATTGGATGGTGGGTGGGTGGGTGAAAGGATGGATGAGTGGGTGGGTGGATGGTGGATGGGTGGGTGGATGAGTGAAATGATGGATGGATTGATGGATTGATAAGTGAAAGGGTGAATGAATGGACGTATGAGTGAAAGGGTGGATGTAAGGATGGATGAGTGAGTGAAAGGAAGGGTAGATGGACAAAAGGATGAATAGATGTGTGAAGGAGTGAAATGATAGATGGATGAGTGATAGGGTCAATGGATGGATTCATGAGTGGATGAGTAGATGGATGGATGGGTGGGTGGATGGATGGATGGAAGGAAGGATGGCTAAGTGAAAGGGTCGATGGAGAGAGAAAGGGAGGATGGATGGATGGATGACTAAAAGAGTGGATGGGTGGAAGGATTAGTAAGTGAAAGGATGGCCGGATTGGTGAAAGGGTAAATGGCTGAATGGATGAGTGAATGGATGGATGGGATGAAGAGTGGATCGATAAGTGTACAGATGGATAGGGTGAAAGGGTGGATGGATGGATAATGGAGGATGAGTGAAAGAATGGATGAGGGCATGGATGAAGGGATGGATGAGTGAAATGATAGATGGAAGATACATGATGGATAGGTTTGCAAATGGTTGAATATGTTTGGAAATGGCTGGGCGTACTTATATACTATTGCTCGACCTCTGATGTGTCTGTAAAACGTACCTATTGTCCTGAAGTTTTGTCCTGAATTTTGACCTCCTGTCCTGAATTTGTGTCCTGAATTTTGACCCTTTGTCCTGAATTTTTACACTCACCTTCCTGAATTTGCACCAATGCCAGTTGGTCACCCTAGCCCACACTGCCCATGCCTAGCTAGGGCCGGCCCTGCGTCAGACCTCTGGACGCTGCCGCCATTGCTTCTCGTTGATATATCTCCGCGCGCTCTCTCATTACCAGCGGGAGGATGCAGCACTGGGTCCGCCCAGCAGACTCCCACGAAGGCACAGCTGAAGCTTTCTTTTCTGCAGGTCTTCTGTTCTTTCACCTTTTATTTAAGTAACAATACAGCATCACTCAGATGCATCAATAAAATGTGCAGCAAACAAATTATAATTTGACGAGTCATTTCTGATGGAACGTGCTATACATTGTGCTGCATGGTGCAGTCTCCCAGGACTTCTAAGGCAAAACAGTATTCCACATTCCAAATTCCACTGAAGGTACGAGTACACATTATGGCAATTCTTCAAACAATAGAGACATATTATTGCATACATTTACTGATAATTGAGCTTTTCATATAATTAGCCCTTCTTACTATATATCCACTCAAACTGCTTTGTCAAAAAGCTGCGAAGAATACCGGGGTCTATAAAGAGGAAAACAAAGCTAAAACCTCTCTCTGTCGATTCCAGAAATAACTATATTCAGTGTTGAAGAGGATGTTACGAAGCAGGGAGGGAAGAGCAGAGGAAAGGAAAACATAACTGTAATTGTACTATTATGGCTCATTGTTGTACACATTTTATATGATTCAATAAAAAGATTTTTTTTTTAAACTGCAAAGAGGGTTCCAAATGTTGTTTGAGCAATGTGGGGCCTGGGGAAGAAAGAGCGTGTTGCATTGAATCATTACAACATATTGAGGGATATATTCAGTGGTGGCTCGTCGAGGGAGTGCTGCGGGTTGGTAAGGCAGGGCGAGGGAGGGCCAGGGTGTGGGTTAGTAAACTCCGGCATACGGCAGAGCGGAGTTAAGTAAATAAATACATAATGTACATTGCACGTGCGCATTCGCCAAGTTGGCTTCGCAGCACAAGCAGTGGCGGCTGGTGAAGTTTGAGTGTGGTGGGCTGAGCTTCGCTGGGGGTGGAAGGAGGAGGGGTCACGTTTGGGAGGACATGGCACTTGTTGGGAAGCTAGTTAACACTTCCTGTGCAAATGCTATTTAACGAAAATGAGATAAAATGATGTAGCCTATTGGAGTGTGCTTACACTATTGTCTAGCCACATATACAATATGTACTGAAAAATATTAGCAACATTCACAGACTATACTGTACAGATAATGTACACATAAACTGGATAATCACAATGTGCATGCACAGTATGACACAGATTGTACAAACGCCTATACAATATAGAGACACAGCATCAAAATAACTGTACATTGATTATAAGCACACATACTGTACACATGCACAGGTCCCACACAACTATACTGTATACAGCATTTGTGTGTGTGCAGACTAAATAAACCAATATTATTCTGAGCACAAATAGCATTGTCACAATACATGGTCTAAAATATCCTCTACAATCTAATACTGATCACAATATGCTGAACATGTAGAGCATGTAAGCACACATCATGCCCAAAACCAAACGACTTATGGGCCTGTCTCTACTGTTGAAGGAATTAATTCAGAAACACATGTCTAGAGTTACACAGCACAAGCTGCACCAACACGAGTGAAAAATTAAAGACTACTACTGAAGTACGGGTTATCATGCACTGCATTTACCATAATGCATTGGGGCAAATTAAGTGCTGGGGAGTGAGCTGACGAACTTGTGTTGATGCACCTGTGCACAGTGAGTGGTACAGAGACTTGACAAGACTTTGGGTAGCATGTCCAACACCCCCCAAAACGACTTGTGGTTCTCTACTGATGAAGGAATGAATCCAGAAACACTTTTCTAGAGTTACACAGCACAAGCTGCACCAAGGGTGAAAAATGAAGGACTACTACTGAAGTAAGTGTTATCATGCAGTCCGTTTACCATGGTGCATTGGGGCAAATTGAGTGCTGGAATGTGAGGCAGTGTGCTGCCACCCTCCTCCTGCCAGAACTACCATGGATCCTGCTGGGAAACTGATCTTTCTAACTTACCTCTATTTCTCTATCTTACCCTTACTTCCTCTGTCTGCCTTCCTGTATCGATGACATTCTCGCTACCCATTGTCATGTTAAAGACTTTTAGTGCCCTGGAAAAAACATATTTTGGCTGTTTTGTGTAATCCAACCCCCTCCCCCCCCCCCAGTTCTGAAAATCTAAGCTATTACTCAATAATACTTGTCATCATGCAAACATGTATTATTGGAAAATCGTTAATAAAGTTACAAGTTGCTACAATAGTGGGCCCCAGAATATGTCTTTTCCTAGACTTTGAAAATCCTGAAGTTGACACTTCACCAGAGTCGGAAATACAAGAAAACATTAAGCGAATTTGTGACACTTTGCTCTTTCAATTGGGAGGTAAACATGAAGACTTCTCTCAGGTATGCATTCTGTATAGGAGTAAGTCCCAACTTAGTTAACTGATACCATGCCTTGGTCTCCCAGGTAAGCAGAATGCCCCGGTTGTCCAGCAGCGGAAGCTCAGATGACTACAAAATTGCAGCATCGCTCACTGCTGTAAGATGATGCCAAGCCCAATTCTTACAGGCCATCAATCGGTATGTCACCAGGGTCTTGAAAGAGGGCTGGCCAGAACTGTATTTAGAGCGCAGGGAAATACAGTTTCTTTCTGCCTCAATATGGTCCTGGGGTGTTGCCACAAAATACCACTAGTAGTTGAAATGTGCTTGAGGAGCAGCAGCAAAAAAAAAAATAGAGCTCAGACTTAAGTACTGATAAAACTTGCATGTGATAATGGAGTGTCAAACTTTCCAACTCATTCTAGGCCAATTACCCGCCCAGATCCCCGTAATGAATAGTGCCCCCAATGATTTGCTCAAGCACTCCGTCCATCATCCCCTTTGGTATCGCTTTGTTCGCCCTCAGTTGGCAGGGTATGCCCAGACGTGAGTCCCTTGCTCACTCTGCCACTGGATTCAAGATAGCCTGGCTGATGAGGGTTATGAACCCGAAACCGGTCCTAGGATGCTTGTTTCCGGTCCAGGGAAGACATGGCTTGCCAGATCGGGCTGGGCTGTTCCCATGAGGCACAGGGTCAGACATATGGCCATGTCTGAACTGGGGTGGTGGAGTGAGCTAAAGAATGATGATGGATTAAACCCAGATCAGTTGACTGGGGGTGAGTGTTTGATTTGCTCAAGCGCTCCATCCATCATCCCCTTTGGTATCACCCCAATGTCAACAGCAAGACCCTATGTAAAGGGATGGGGTTATTAATGAAGAGCTGTTGCAATTTTAGCAAAATTACCACTATCCTACTTTCCTCTAATGACAATTTCGACCTCCAGGAGGATCTGTCCCCCAAATATCTCAGAGTTTTCCTTCTACTGCAATGGAAACTCTGTGTCAAACCAGGTAGTCGAGGGCGTTGCTGAGAACACCTTTGATTTTATTCTAGTTACCTTGGAGCCTTCCAAATCTTGTAACATGTTACAATATCAGAGCAAGGTTTTCTTCTTTTTTTAACGTAATAAAGCAGGATGTAATCCTCATATAATGATCCAAAAAATTAAGTCACTCCACAAAATATATCAGCTGAGAAGGCATACCAAGAGCACCGCCATGATGGCACTTAAAACTAGTCATAAGAGTTATCTTTGGTGAGTCTTTCTATAGATTGCCAAGCAGGGATTACATGAAGGTGTTTGTTTTGAGACTTGCTTGTGATGTTTAATACCACAATGATATCTGTTTTATAATCCCTTCAACGAAATCAATCTCAATAGCAGCGAGCACATCAATTTCCATTTCAGAGAGTCAAATACCCTTTCTGGGTCAACAAAATCTCAGAGTTGCAAGTTCAGGGCTCAAAATATACATCAGTGCAGCGACAGAGTGTTGATCGTGTGTCTTTGGATGGAGGCCTATTCTGGTAGAAAAAGATCTAACACATATAGGGGAGCCTCATAAAATATATAAGGAGCATCCTCGTTGCTATGGTTTTTGCTAGTATTTCATTGTCCGAGAGGGGTATATTTGATACTCATAGCTCTGCGTCTGTAATTGGCTCAAGTAGAGCTATAGTGAAGGCCTCCTGCAAGTTTGGCGGAAGTGTGACAATCTCTCTCATGACCTTGAAAATGACCAGTAATGGTCAAACGAGTTTCATATATTCTTTGTAGATCTCCGTAGTCAGTCCTTAACACTAGACATAGATTTAATAAATATAAGAAAAGTGGCTCCAGTGCTAACAGTTATAAATGAGTACAAGTAAAATATATTTATTTTTGGGGGGAGTTTTATGTAGCGCGAATTAGACCCGAAGGGATCAGAGCGCTTTACATGAGCACCAGTTGCGTTACACAAGGACACAGTTATTTTGTTAGACACAGGGGGCGCGATTCACAGAACTAACTTAAGACAAAATCCTAAACTTACTACCAATTACTAATTTTGGTATTCACAGAAGGCACTTACTCATTGATGCGTAAGTGCCTTCTGTGAATACCAAAATCAGTATGTGACTTCTGTGAATATCAAAATCAGTAAGTGCCTTCTGTGAATATCAAAATGAGTAAGTGCCTTCTGTGAATACCAAAATGAGTAAGTGCCTTCTGTGAATACCAAAATGGTAGTAAGTTTAGGATTTTGGCTTGAGTTAGTTCTGTGAATCGGGCCCAATGAAATTACGTGATTTGCCCAGAATCACAGGATGTCGAGCGTCCCTGCCCAGACTTGAACCGGGGTCCCCAGAATCGAGGCCGACGACTTGCCGTTAGGCCACATCCTCTAAACACATCTATCTTATTAAGTGACAGAATCACACAATTAGTTCTTACAGTAAGACTATTGTATCAGGGACCAATGCTATGGAAATAAAGAACTCCCAGCACTCAGACACCGCTCACCTTGTATAGGCAGGGCTCACCCCACACTCATAAAAAGACAGAATTCTGTTCCATTTTCAGACATTAGTGTCTTTTCTGTTCAATTTCATGGTAAATTGAAAAAGCACATGAATACATTATTTCCATTTTATCTCCAGACTAGTTTCAGACACCAGCATGAGGCCGATGCGGAAAAGCGAGGCTCTCCAATTGAACAGAATAAAGTCACAAACAGAACATGGAGAAAACAAGGCAGACTCGTGATACTCCCCAGAATCCATATTCTAATTAGATAAAAGGATCAGCTCTTTAAATGTAGGTTGTGTAGAAAGACTAAAAAGGGCATCTTATGTTACAGCAAACAGTGTAAATGTGTGAGAAATATATTTCACAAGATAAAAATGAGGCCTAACACATTGCTCCCTGGTTATTTTTCCTCAGAAAGTTAAATACTGGTTCTTCTGTCCCTGAAATGTATGCAGGGATCATATAACAAAAGTCCTTCTACAAAATCACCTGGACTACATGAGACTGTCAGTTTTAAGGAATATTTAAGGAATAATTCCAAAGTCTAAGGACTTCTTGTAAGCACCAGCTTATGTCGAAGATCACACCAGCTGTCACCAAGGAGATGCAGTGACGTAATGCTAAGTGATGGGGGTTCGCTGCACAATGTAAGGAGGGTCCCCTGAGCCTTCCATATCCCACAGATATGCATTGACCTGGGCCTGCGTGGGGGCCCCTGAAAGGTTGAAGGGGCCCCTGAAGTGGTGCCACCCCCTGCACCGCAGGGGCTGCAGGAGTTTGTGTTACACCCTGGGGGGATGGGACTCAAGAAAATGAACACCAGCCCCACATAGCAGAAAACAGGACATGAAAGTGCTGCTTACACAGTTCACGGCTGAGAACCAGTGGTGGTGGGGCAATTTTCAGAGTGGGGGTGCTGCCATCAATGTTACATCACTGAAGTCACAGGATAGTGAAAAATCCAAGTGTCACACAAAGAAAGAGCAAGTGTATCAAATGAACCACGTCCATTCAGAAGGAGAGTGGTAATTGTGTGGTATTTAGCCAGTAGTGGGTTTTGGAAAACACTGTCGAAAATATATTGCTAAAGAATGGTATGCTAGGACGCTGTCATTTACAAACAGGACACTTTCCTTTGAAATGATCTCTATATTTGTACAGACATGCAGTTTTACTGCTAAAACCATATAGCGCTCAAACAACCTGTGGAAATTGGCTTCAAGCAAATAATTATCATGTATACATTACTAAGTAAGTGTTTTGATTTGTTTTGATCCTATTAAAAATCATTTCCATCACACTTCAGAAATACATAAAAAGTTTAATTTGTGCTTTCTTAATTGCTGATATATTCTACAGTATGTGTACTGTCCATTGACTGGCATTCGGATAGAAAAAAGTGGCATCCTGCAGCCTTTTCTTTCACATTCCTTATACTCCAGCCATATTGTCATAGAGTTCACTTTACAAAATCCTCTCACTTTGAAGCCAGAGAATGAAAAGAAAACCACAATCTCCAGGTTGAACAAAAAAGAAGCAATTTGTTAGAAGACATAGCCTTACATTTGACTGCTATCTTTAAACACACATTAAATGTGACAAAATACAGATTTAAAGAACATGTTATTGCTCATTCACCTTTTGACCCCCAGTATGGTTATTTCTGAGGTTGCTGCAGCACCCCTATTTCCAGTGCATATTCTGAGAACCTTTTTGAACTATGCAGATATCAATTTGTACACAAATATTTTAAACATGACTTACTTATAGAAATGAATAGTAAAAGGCAGACACATACGGTTCCTTTAGTGTAACTGAGTGATGTTCTCTATTTTATGTTAACTAGAAACACCATTAACAATAGAAGTTACAAGTATGCAGCAATTCCTGTTATGGAGCATTTATGGTTTTTACAACATTTATGACAGGATTGTGGAAGACAGAATTGAGTGTCAGTTGCCCTGGATCACACGACGCCCAAGTAAGGTTTGGAAAACGCAATATCTGAAGCCACAATGAACAACTTTATCACTTGGCTTCCCTCACTGCAAAATAGATATGTGTTGGCCTTCGATAGCTCACACCAAAGATTTGAGCAGCATGGGTATACATGTGTAAGTATAATAATATATTGAGATTTAAAGTTGTATTGTATAAACTCAGACTTTCAGGTTTTGCTGTACTTGAAGCTAATTTATTTGTGTATTTTTATAACTCGAATTTGATTTTGATTTGACCCTTTCCTCAATATTTCAATAATGACACACTTGTAGATACAATAGTTATGGCATTTACATATTGTGATAGATAAATAAAACAGACCCACAAGCATCTAATCAAATAACTTTTATAGAAAACTATGCAGTGACCTATAAATATGTTCAGCATAGAATTTTATATGTATGTATATATATATATATATATATATATATATATATATATATATATATACACATTTAACTATAAGTATTATACACATTTGTTAAGCAGCCCTAAAGAATATCTATATATTTAAAAACCCTAGTTATTATACATTTTTGTTCAAAGAAATACACTTATCTAGATACATACATATAATCAAATAACAAATGTTTACATATGTTTACATATACAGGGATATGGTGTACATTAGTGTTTGAGTATGGTAGTTATGTAGGAAAGAGCCAACTCTTGAGTAGTCTACTGAAGATAAGATAGTTGTTCATGGATCTTATGTTTGGGGGCAATGAATTCCATAGTTTGGTTGCTTGAAACGAGAAAGATTTACCACCTATGGTCTTTTTCTTGTATGGTGGGGTTTTGAGGCGAGGTGCCAATCTTGAGTGGAGGTTCTTTTGCTGAATGCATTTGGTGATTTTATTCCTGATGAAAAGCGTTCAATGTATTGCTTGAAGGTAGATCTTCATGCAAGCGGTAACCAATGTAGGGCATTCAAGGCTGGGGAGATGTGGACTTGTGGCTTTACATTTAGGAATAGTCTGGCAGCAGAGTTCTGAATCCGTTGTAGTCTTTTCATAGCTAATAAAAATGTCCCGTGGTAGAGGCCATTGGCATAATCAAGTTTAGACAGTACAAGAGAGATAGTAGCCTGGACATTCTGTGGAAATCCCATGTGGGGGAAGATGCGTCGCAGAGTTTTCATAGTAATGAATCTTGATCTTGCTAGTTTTTCCACTTCGGCATTCATTGATAATTTGGAGTCCATGGTAATTCCATATAAACAGTGTAGTGCATCCTTGGTACTTAACCCAGCACACAACTAGTTTTGAATCTATCCTGTAAAAGAAGAGATTTAAATTAAATATTGCACAGCCTCTGCTATTTAGCATAAGGTCCGGATGTGGGAGCATATTTAAAAAAATATGTTAGAGTGCTGTCTTATTCCAAATTTAGCAATGCCGTGCTTTAACATGTTTAAAATGCAGGGATGCTGTGTATTCACAAGAATACAGCACACCATTGTGTTTCCCCTAGCACTGGCACAAAAAAATCTGCCTAGCTCCAGCACAGGCACCCTGCCGCTGTGTTGCAAGGGTGCCTGTGCTGCAGGACTGATTGTTTATGTGCCAGAAGGGACACCTTCCTTCACATAAACAATCAAAAATGGTGATTTGCTTTTCTATGTGGGCTGCAAGAACAAAAAATGAGGAAAAATTAATAATTTCGCCTCAAATCGCCATTCTAAGACTAGGTATTCCCTGGCCTTAGTTTTTGGCGCTGCCTGAGCCTTGTAAATCTGGGGCATCATCAAAAAGCAATGGGTGTTGCGGTGGAACGCCCACAGAAATGCACAATGTATGCCCCTGTGCCACAGCGGACTGTGGCGGAAAGGGGCATATTTACAAGGTGGAGTTAAGCCACGTTAAGTGACTTAGTGCCACCTTGTAACTATGGGAAATGCTGCTATCTCACTAGAGCATCATAAAAAGTGACGCTCAGGTGGCAATAGGGGGCTTTAAATCTGCCCCATAGAGTGTAGAATATGTGTTATTTAATAGCTCCTCCTGGCAAATAAGGCATCAGGCTTTTCTATTTAAAAGGATGCTGAGGTAAATAGCGGTTACAAATTTTAATGAATTACTCTGAGTGACAGGATACACCATATTTTTTGTGGAATTTTTAAGATTATATTTAACTTGGTGCTTTATGAAGCTATAGGAAGACCCAACAAGGGTAGGTGGGGACGTGTGTTTTTCCTCTGATGCTTAAAAAAGTAAAACAACTTTACAACGAATCTTTCATTCCGCATACCTTCACTCCGCATACCGTTATAACGAAAGTACCATTACTCCGCAATACTATAATAACGCATGGCATTACATTTTGTATGCTTTTACCACGCATGCTTTTACAACAAAATTCGTAGTAAAAGCATGAATAGTAAAAGCATGTTTTTAATATTTAAGTTTAAGGTAAATATATGTTTTTATTTTGGGGGTGTGGGGTATATGTTTTGGGGTTCAGGGTATTTTAAGGGTTGAGGGTGGGTTTGGTTTATGTGGGTGCACAGGGTATTTTATGAGTATAGGGTCGGTTTTGGTTTGGGGGTGCTTGAGTATTTTTAGGGTTAAGGGGGTATTAAGGTTTTGGGGTGCAATAGATATTTTTAGGGTTCAGGGAGAGTTGAGGTTTTGAGTTGCAGGAGGTATTAGGGTTCAGGGTGGGTTTGGGTTTTGGGGTGATGTTTTTTTAGCGTTTAGGGGGTATTTAGTTTTGGGGTACAGAGGCATTTTTAGGGTTTACGGTGGGTTTGCGTTTTGGGGTGCAGGAGATATTTTTAGGGTTCAGGGCGACTATAGATTTTGTGGTGCAGGTTTTTTTTTTAGGGTCCAGGGAGTGTTTTGATTTTGGGGTACAGGCGGTTTTAATAGGGTTCAGGGTGGGTTTGGGTTTTGTGGAGTACTGGGTTATTTTTAGGATTTAGGGGGTATTTAGATTTTTGGGTACAGGGGCCTTTTTAGGGTTTAGGGTGGGTTTGGGGTGCAGGAGACATTTTTAGGGTTCAGTGTGAGTTTAGATTTTGGGGTGCAGGGGGTAATTTTAGGGTTCAGGATAGATTTGTGTTTTGGGGTGCTGAGGGTTTTTTAGGGTTTAGGGGGTATTAAGGTTTTGGGGTACAGGGGCATTTTTAGGGTTTAGGGTGGGTTTGGGCTTTGGGGTAAAGGAGGAATTTTTAAGCTTGGGGTGGTTTTAGGGTACAGGGGCATTTTTAGGGTGTAGGGTGGGTTTGAGTTTTGGGGTGCTGGGGTATTTTAGGTGTCTGGGTAGGTTTAGGTTTTGGGGTGCAGGGGTATTTTTAGGGGTCAGGGTGGGTTTAGGCTTTGGGGTGTTGGGGTATTTGTAGGGTTAAGGGTTTGTTTGGGTTTTGGGGTACAGGTAATTTATTTTTTATTTTTTTATAATTCTTTTTATTAGAGAAATACAAAAAAGCAAACGGCAGATGCCTTACATTACAGAGTAATCAACAGTTATACAGATCAACAGTGGATAAGGTACGGAATCTCATAAATCGAAAGCAAAATACCTAGCTACCACGGCATGCGATCGTTAGAGCACAGGATATATCATATCGGCCAAATCGACACATTTCGTAAGGGCCGCCACCCTTAGAAGCAGAATTTTGAGGGAGAAAAAGAATCAAAAAGTTCGAGTGGCAGGTAAGTGTAAGAGAATTGAATCATAACAATGCAACGATCTTCCTTCGTTCGCAGCACTGAAAGGCAATACATTATAAAGGATTTCTCGCGCAGCTTCACCCCTAGGATCCGTACACTCACTAATCAATACAACCCCTAAGGAAGGCATCTGATGACAGAAGAGAAACAGGATAGCATACGTGACAAACTAAAAGAAAAAGACATTACAACAAACCCCAACCCCCCACCCTGCACCCCTGCATAAGGCTTCCGCCCCACCCCAACTAGCAGTGTGCCTGTCGCCCCAATTAACTGTATTCTAAATATAGAAAGAAAAAGTGGGGGAAGAAATTGTCATACGGCTCCCAGTCCCCCTTCCCCCCCGTCAGGAACAACGACCCCTGTACATGTAACCAAAAAGCAATCAGGATATTCAAACATAACTAACAGGGGAGATGATAAGCGCGGCCCAAACCTCCGCTAGAATAGTGGTAGCAAACCCATGTCCTTTGAAGTGACGTTACAAGCCCCTTTCAGGCAATCTCAACCTTGGCCCTTACGGTCTACAGTACGAACTCCCTCCAGTGGGACCACTCTCTCTACAGGATGAACGAGATGGAAAAAAGGGCCAAAAATATTCAGTCCAGAGGAAATCAATAGTACTAGTCCATCACAGATCCCAGCCTCACGTACGGACCCCCTCTCCGACAGCAAGTCCCAAAACCATTTCCTCCCAAGACACGATGACGCTGCCGGGGGGGAAGAAGTCATTGTTGCGGTTCGAAAGTAGTTAATGAGAGGCTCCGGGAACGAAGGGATGAGCGGTTCCATCTTCATCGGAAGAACCGACAGATGTGGCAATACAGTCCCAATACCACGATTACGTTCAGATACTTGGACACTGACCAAGGGGTCCAACACTGGATCCAACACTAGGCCATCATCCACCGGCAAGGCAGTTTCCGTGGGATGCCCCACACTCTCGGGCTCCTGCAACGAAGCATAGTCCGGACTCAGGCGCTCAGTTCCTGCTGCACAAACGGATATCTTATAAATCAAGATCTCCAGATGCGAATGTAGAGCTCCGATAGCCATCAGGACGGTCCTCAGCGACGGTTCAATTGCAGTCCGACCCATCTCCGTTCTGTGATGACTGGCAGGATTTTGGTCCCCGAAGCCCGGTCCTCCGGGGAAACAGGCCAGAACGGAGCGGACGGTCACGGAAGGCAATCGATCCTGCACCGCTCAGCAGTCTATTCTCCGCCACTGCGGACGGGGACCCCGGCCCTTCGAGCCCGGGGAGAGGGCGTACCCGGTCTCTGGGATGGGGGACCCCGGAACGCGGCCACAGGAGCGTCACGGCGCCTCTTTATCGTTGTTAAGAAAGCCAAGCGCCCGCCGTCAGAATCAGGCAAGATGACCTCCGCAGCGAGAGACCGGATCCAACCTGGGTCCCACGGCCGATGTTGATCAACTATAGCCCGGCCGGGCCAGTACCCAAGGCCCCGGCTCACCAGCCGGGTTAGGCCACAAATTGCTACACGGTGTAACTTCGTCGATCAAGTTCACAAAACGATCGGGATTGCACCACCGGGGTCAGCAACTATTCATCCACCTGGAGGTCGGGCGTGAAATCAGGATATTTAACAGAATCATCCGACGGGAGACGGAGGTCAGCGGAGCCGGGAGCCTAAGCGGCCATATTGTTCCGAGCGTAGCTCCTCCCCCACAGGTGAATTTTAAGGGGTATTAGAGTACAGAAGATTTTTTAAGGGTAAGGGTGGGTAAGGATTTTGGGGTGCAGGGGTATTTTAAGGAATCAGGGTGGGTTTTGTTTTTAGGGTGTAAAGGGTTATTATAAAAAAAATAGTAGATTTATAAATAATAAAAAAATTATATATTTAAAAAATGAAATGTATAAAGATGCATACATAATATACATAGATATATGTATATATGTATAAATATATATGCATATATAAAATACATAGATGTACATAAATATACATATCTATATATATATATATATATATATATATATATATATATATATATATATATATATATATATAGGTTAAGTACTTTTAGTAAGGTTATGCCTTCACCACGCATGCCTTTCCATTGTAATGGCATGCGTGGTAAAGTCATACGCGGAAAATGTGCGGGGAGATTGTATCACAGAGTAATTGCACCCGCGTTGTAAAAAATTGCGGAGTGATGGTATGCTGACTAAATGACTGCGGGATAACGTCATATATTCGGACGCGGTAGGTGGAAGGGCACTGGTATCTACTTTAAGAGTGAGTATTTTACGGCTAATGGGGAGTAGGTCACGGGACCTTTCTCCTTCGTATGTGATGACTGCTTCCAGCGTCTAATTGTGTTCACCTTGGAAATGTCTGTGTTGTTTTTTCTATTAGCCCGATAAGGTGCAGGTGTCTTACTCCAATAGCCATTGGAGCCACACTCATTTTCACGGGAGGCAAGAACATCACGGTGGAAATCTACCTTTATGTTTAATATGATGGACCTTGATCCTTCTGATTTATAGTGAGTACAGGGGTTCCTCACATGTGGTTGTGCATCACTTTTACAAATAGGGATGTATTACGCCCTTCCTACAATATGAATTCCATGAGGAGTAGATCCGCCACCATACACCTCTCTGGGCTAAGTTTAATGAGGGAGTTCTCTATCCTCACTTGGTCTTGTTCTTCTCCTTTTTTCTTTTTCTCTAACATTGGTATGTTGTGCACACGATTGTGGCACACAAGTGCAATTAAGCTAGTCTAATGCTCGTCCTATGTACTCTTTTAATGATTTATTTTATTTTCTTGTCCTAGGTATTGATCAGGAGCAGCATAATGGCCCACCCTGACATGCATTCTGGGTTTTTTATCTTTGACTCTTTTTACTCATGTGCACTTCGCTATTTTTTTCCTATAGCCTGGTCCTGAAGAAGCGCCAATGACCTTAGCGGCAACAGAGGCGCGAAACATGTTGGCCATTTTTATGATACTTAGGCATATTGTGCCATTTGGGATGATACTCTGATTTAGAGTTTTATATTGCCAAGAGGGTTATCAGATCATTACAACCTCTTGCAGGTTACTCCTTGTCAGTTTTAACTCACTATGCATGTATTTTTTGTTACCCCTATATAGGACCCACCCCACACACCCTCATGCACCATCCGCCATGACTCAAAAGATCTCTGAAAAAGTGACCCTTCGGGGGATCCGTTGGGAATTGCAGCACCGGCCCAACGAGGAGCACATGCCTGATGATGAAGCACGACACCTTTCGGGGTGTGTGAGGGCAACAAGAGGCAAGACATTTTTTTTCCCCTGCCTTATGGGCCCACCCTACTTTGGATTTTTTTTTAGGATTCTTTTCCTGTTTATTACAAGGCATATGGGTAACTTTTTGAACCCTGTCCAGGAACAGTGTCCTCTTTTTGATGGAATGTAATTTTGGGAGCATGGACACTGGACTAAGAATTGGCTCCCTGGTTCCCCCCCTTATACGGTTTTTGATAGAGATGACTTACATATGTCAGCTATGGGAATATAATCCCTATAAATGCCGTAGAAGCCCCTTTTTTACGTGTAGAATGGGCTCTTGGTGGAATAGGTAGTGTTCTGTTTGCTTTAGCATAACATATTTGTAAACCTTTTTAACTATCCAACATGCAATACCTGATTTAGAAATTGCTTTACGCTTATGTGGTTTTGAAAATGACACAAACAGTTGCATTTTACGAAAAGATTGTGTTCTATCGATATAGAATTTTTTTTCGCTTTTGTCATTTAATGTATGGAACGCTCTTTCAGCTACTGATTCTGTTTGAGGGAAGAATTCAGGTAACTCTATGGATTGTGCCATGTGAAAATGCGATATTACTTAAGGTAAGATTTTAGGGTTAGTTCTTAAAAGCACTTTGTCTCAGTGTACTTCAAAGAATGGCTTTTCTAAAGTCAATGCTTGAATTTCTCCTCCTCTTCCAAGGGAAGTGATTGCAATTAGAAAAGCAAGTTTCCATGATAGTTCAAGTGGTTAGTACAATATTTAAATCCATCATTATCATAGGTGGTGCTCAAGAGGGAATAACTCTTAAGTCGTTGTAAAAAGGCTTTAATTACAGGAATTCTAAATAGAGAAGTTTTTTCTCTATTCTGTAGATCTGCAGCTAGTGCTGTAAGATGCATTTTAATAAAGGTAGGATTAATGTCTTCTGAATAACAGTAATAAACAAAACGTTTCCACTTTGCTGAATATCATGCTCTTGTTTTGGGTCTCCTTGCCTCTTTTAGGATATCCATACATTCTTTCGGTAACTTTGGATATCGAAATTCTAAGACTTCAGGAGCCAAATCGCAAGATTGAGAGATCTGGGATTTGGATCGGTATTGCTCCTTTGTTCTGCGCGAGAAGATCTTGACGGTTGGGTAACATTTGATGTGGCACTACCGACATCTCCAGGAGTGTTGTGTACCATGGTTGTCTGGCCCATGCTGGAGCGATTAACATCAGTGTGAGGGATGTCTGTTTTAGTTTGGATAGGACTAATGGAAGCAGGGGAGAGGTTGAGAAGCTTAAGCAAATATCCCTGACCAATTGATCCACAGTCCATTGCCCTTGGATTGTGGATGTTGGAATCTCGAGGCAAAGTTTTGGCATTTTGAGTTATGTGGTGTTGCAAATAGATCTATGTCAGGTTGTCCCCATTGTTGGAAGAATGGGTGTGGGACTTGTACATTTATTTCCCACTCATGAACCTGCTGGCGTGTTCTGCTGAGAAGGTCCGCCAGATAATTGTGTACTCCTGGTTTATACTCTGCGAGCAACTGAATGTTGTTCTGTAGAAATTTGTGCTAAGAGTCAATTGTGGAAAGTTTGTCCCTTCTCGTTTTTGCAGATAATACATGGTTGTCCTGTTGTCTGTTTTGATCAAAACTAGCTTGCCTTTTAGGTGAGGAAAGAATGCTTTCATCGCCAGATGAACTGCTAAGAGTTCTAGCTGACTGATGTGTGGAAGAGTTTGACGGTCTCCACAGTTATGTCCTGAAAATTTCATTCAATATAAAAGGCCAAATATGGTATTTGTAAAGTGCAAACATACCAACCCTAAGGGTATCAAGGCACTGGGGGCCGTCGGGCTTGTACTAGTTTGTTAGTGTTTCACCATTGCAGAGATTGTCAAACTTGACAGCTTAACAGCAGATTGTCCAAATGACCCTCCGCTTGAGACCATTGTTGCGCCAAGCATTGCTGTAAAGGACACATATTTAGTCTGGCATGAGGTACTATGGCTAAGCATGAGGCCATAGTTTTAAGGTGACGCATAACTGTTCTCACGGATATTTGTTACCGAGGCTGAAATAGTGGCACCAGAATTTTGAAAGTTTGAATTCGGTCTGCCTTTGGGTAAGCTACTCCTATTTGACAAGTTATGCTTGCACCCAAGTAAGATTGTATTTGTAGTGGTTGTAGGTGTGATTTTACTGCATTTACAGTGAAACCTAGTTTATGCAGTAAATTCATTGTTGTCCGAGTACTTTGCAGACGTGTGATTTGTGTTGCTTTTGATAAGTCAATTGTCTAGATATGGAAATTAGTGTACATTTTGTCTCCTTAAATGGGCTGCTACTACTGCTAGGCATTTGGTAAATACTCTGGGGGCTGTGGTGACCCTGAGCTATAGCACTTTGAACTGAAAGTTCTGTCCGTTGAAGGGAAATCTGAGATACTGCCTGTGTGCTGGATGAATTGGACTGTGGAAACATGCATCCTTTAGATCCAATGCCATAAGGAAATCTCCTTTTTGGAGAAGTAGCATTACATCCTGAAGAGTGACTAAATTAAAATATTCGGGTAGGATATGCCTGTTTAGAAGTCTGAGATCTAATATAGGTCTAAGAGTTCCGTCCTTTTTGGGAATTGGAAAGTAAAGGGAATAAACCCTCTTTCCCTCTTGTTGTAGTGGCACCGATTCCATTGCTTCTATTTTTAAATAGAGCTGGAATTTCTTCTTTTAGCTGGTTTTGATGTTGTGTAGACGTTTAGTGAAAACAATGTGGTATGTTTGAAGGAGTTGAAGTTTGTTCCAGACAATAACCATATTGGATAACATCCAACACACATGATCTGATGTGATGTTTACCCATTGTGGAAAGAACTGTTGAAGTCTTCCCACGACAGGTGTTCTGTGATTGGGAGGAATGGTAGTTGAGTCACTGTTTGGCTGTAGGAGAGGAAGTGTTTTTGTAAAAACCTGCTCTACATTGACCCGTTATTATTCCCTCTGTAGGATCCTCTATAATATCTTCATTGGGGACTTGTTTGAGTTTTTTAAAATGGGGATGCATCTGTGAAGGTTGTTTTAGATCCTCCAAGATATGTAGAGTGGCGAAAAGTGCCCCTTTGAGTCTGTGTTTATAGTGCTCCCATTGACTTTGCAGCCTCATTGTCTTTCTTGATTTTTTTCTAGTAAATTGTTCACTTGAGGACCAAAACGGTATTCACCATCAAAAGGAAGACCTATACTATTTTGTTGCATTTCTAGTTTAAAACTTGATACCCTTAGCCATGCATGTCTTCTTAGCATAAGGCTGCCATTTATTTCCTGAGCTGCTGTTTCAGCTGCATCAAGAGCGCACCGTATGTTTGTATTTGATACAAGTTTACTCTCCGATGTAACTTGGTATGCACGTTTAATGTATTATTCTGGGAGATGTTGTAAAATGTCTTCCAGCTCGTCCCAGTGTGACCTATCATACCGAGATAACAGACCTGTAGAGTTAGCAATTCTCCAGTGATCAGAAGATTGTGCTGCAGCCCTTTTCCCTGCTGCGTCTGTACATTTGCTCTCTTTATCTGGTGGTGGAGCATCACCAGTTGCTTGAGAGTTTACTCTTCTACGTGCTGTTGCAACTTCTAAGGAATCTGGTCCAAGCGGAGTCCTAATGTAGGTAGGGTCTGTTGGGTGAGGCTTATATTTGTTGTCCACTCTTGGAGTAATAATTCTAGATTTTAAGGGCTCTTTAAAAATATCAGTAGTATGTGTAAGCATACCCTTTAACATTGGTAGATAGTGGGGTTGATTTTTGTATGGAGGAAAGAGTTTCTAAATTAAAAGTCATCCTCTATTTCCTCAGTATGCAAAGGTACCATATATAATGTTGCTGCTCTATTTAAAAGATCATAATATGTAGTAGTATCATCTGATGGAGAGGGTTTAGAGGGATAAAAGGTCTTGATCCGTGTCATCAGGCAGATCTATGTCAAATGTATCCCAATCATCTTGTGGGGGTAGTGTGTGTTGATCATCATCACCCCCATCCCCTGTAAGAGTGTACTGACTCTTCTGAGTGTATATCCTCATGGTCTGGGGATTGTTGAGGTGTAGGTGTATGATGTATTGGAGGAGGAGTAATCCTAAGTGGACTGGTGGCTTTATCCTCCTGTTTTCTTTTCTTTGCAGGAATTACATGTTCTTGAGAAGGTTGAGTACGTATTCATCCTGTATCTGGATTAATTATTAGATGTTTGTTTATTGTCCAATTGCTGCTGCAATTTTTTTAAAAACTGGTTGAACCTCCTCTGAAGAATGGTCAACTATACGTTCTCTAGACTCTATTTTGTCTCCTGTGTGCCTAGGTGACGAGTGTTTCGGAACAGAGGCTTTAGATTTAGAGCTGGTGTCCAAATGTTTTTTTCGGATCTGAAGGTTGCGGTACCAAAGATGTGGATGCGTCTGCTTTGGATGTTTTTGGCTCCGAAGATTTGTTCGATTCGGAGGTGGACTGTTTTGAATCGATAGTCTTTGAATATCTTTTCAGAGCTGATCTGAGCCCAGAATTTCCGTGTTCAGTCGTTCGGTGCCGACCAACGCCCGAAAGCAGTGGAGACCCAACCTTTGTACCTTGGGTGGAACTCTTTGGGCCAGTTTACTCACGTTTTGTTCCTTAGGTGTAAGGGTTTCTAAATCGGAGCTTTGTTCTTGAGAGAAAGTACCCTCATCTGCAGCTGATGGATGTGCCTCCATTTCTGATTCCAGTTCCTCCGAACCGAAAAAGTCCGATGTATCATCGATGTGGCGTCAAGCCATTTGCATTTTTCTTGCTTCATGGTCCCGAATAGTCTTCTATGATGTGAAGGATTTACCGGCCTCGCAATTCTGTTCTTGATGATCTGGTGAGAGGCAGGAATTACACACTTTGTGTACATCGGTATGAGGGAATTTTGAATGACAAGAAAGGCAGAATTTAAAAGGTGTCCGTTCCATCACCTTTAGTATTTTCTGTATAAGATAAAATGTCGAAGAGAATTTCCGCCCAGAAGGGCAAAGGCCAGAATGGAATCAGATCTCTCAAAGGATTTTAGATGTACAATCTAATGAATCTCGATCGATAACAATACTGACTGTGATAGAAAAGGATCCTATTGACTGAGTCAACCGGAGCAGAGGAACACATGACCGAAACAGACGGCAAAAAAAAAAAAAAACAATCTACAGCCACACATGCCAGCAAACATATAAATTGGAAACAAGGACAACGGTCATAAGAATGCTGATCCGCAGGTTTACGTGTGGAGAAGCCAGAAGTTTCACAGCAAAGAAAGACCATGGGTTGTAGCTATTACCTCTTATGATAGATATTTGAAAATGTTGGCCACTTTGGAAATGTTTGCAGAGGAGGCACACTCACTCCTGCTCGGTGTGTACAAGATTATGCTGTAAATAGTTAACATGACGTAGTTGAAAAAAACTAGAAGAGTTAGTGTTGTCTGTTGATTGTGTGGACATCAACAGCCAAGTGGAAAAGAATGTTAGTGATCCTGTAGTTCAGATAAAAATTGATGGCATCGATATTCCTCTACTCATTGATTCCCGAGCAAGAATTACTATAACTTCTATTGACAACTACAAGCAATCCTGGGCACACGAAGTACTATTACCTCCGGATCTTGTTACCACAGCGTTTGCATGTAGTAAAATTGACCTGTCAGGGTATTTTTGTGGCAACATCACTTTTCAAACCAAAATTATTCATGTAAACGTTTATGTAGCTTACAAAGGCATAGATGTACTGGGTTGGTGGCACCAAGCAGAATTTGGCATGATAATTAAACCAGGTCATAAACATCCAGTTTCACTTACAAATGCTGTATCTGACCACACACTATGGAAGGAGATGTTTTTAATGATAACATTTGTTTGATAAAACATTTCTCTCATACCATTAAGGAGTTAGAGCTGAAAAGTGATCGCATAGCACCACTGCCAGTCAGTGTCTCTGTATACAGAGCATGGCCAGTAATACATGGAGCCTCTTTCTATACTCTCCTCAGACCATCCAGAGGTCAAGTCTAGATGTATATATCTGTCCTTCAGCATGCCACAAAGTCTGTTTTTCTGTCTTTTAATGTCGTTCCAGACATTTTTTTTGCAGTGTGCGCAGTCTTCTGCACAGTGGTTCTCTGGTAAACAAACAATACAGACCACACGTGGGGTCTACCTGAGCTTTCTTTCTCCCATAGGAAGGACACTTCCCAATAAGGGCTAACATTTTGTGAAGAACTGTAAAGGAAAGGCACGTTGACTCAAAAGATGCAGCATTCATCACAAAACTAATGGTTTGGAAGACTCTCCACTGGAAAAAAGGTAAAAAAGTCCAAGGTCAGTGCTTCAGGATCCTATTGTAAGGAACCAGAAAAGAACTGGAGCAACTACCACTGGCAGCATGATGGAATACTGGTGGAGTGTGGAGGATGCCTCATTAAAAGTCCAGGGTCAGTTTTCCAGCATCTTTAGGCTGTATGTAACCTATCTGGCTACACTGCTCCGATACTCTCTTCTTTCGTCTTTAAAAAGGTTTGCGAAGGTGTTTCTTATAACTTTTCTTAATGTAGTGTATTTTTTGTAAATTAAAAAGAAAAATTGGTCGATATAGCCTACCTTAGGCAGACATATTTTTCCTTTTTTATTTTCCAACTTTGCTTTTCTAAAGAGCAATTAAAAATACTGAGGTAATTCAGTTTCGACTCCATTTTGTATTCCGTCGCAATTTTGTGTTGCCCTCACTCAGGCAGCTTGGCAAACCAAGTGTTTTTGCCTTTGTACTGCTACGTGTCAAATAACCTCCCCCCTTCCTTGTTGTGAAGCCAATTCCAGGAACTAGCCAAACTAACTAATCCTTGTCTAGACTGACTAATCCTTGTCCCAACTATCGGTTGGCCTTCAGTATTCTTTCCCTGCCCTATCTTATCTGTTGGCCTTCTGTATTCTTTCCCTGCATTATCCTATTTCTCAAGTTGTCCTTTGAAGCACACAAACACGTCCTGCCATTACTGACTGACCTATAGGTGCTGTCATTGATTGACTTATGGGGTTGGGCAAGAACACGACTCAAGGGGGACGTTCTGGTCACATGGTGTCTTGTTTTGAATGTTTTCCTATTGGCTAATATTTGGTGCATGGGGAGTATTTTTCTGTGGGTGTATATGGTTATAAAAGACTGTGAGCCACGGAGTGAAGGGGCAGTCTCCTGAGAACCTACTTTTGGTGTACTTCTGGGACAACTGTGCATAGCTGCAGCTAATAAATTTGGTTTTCTACGCTAACAGAGTATTCATTGTCTCTGTACAACAAGGCAGGTAAACTCGGAGATTTCAGGCGTGCCCTGCGCCGCCAGGCCCTTCTAGGCCTGGTACTTCAACTGGCAGCCCAACGTGGGGCGGCTTCAGAGGTAGCGGTCGAGCCCGAGGGTCGTGAGGAGCCCCGCAAGGAAATTCTGGATTGACCCCTGCATGTCGAAAGTGGACCGAAGGTTTTTGCAGCGCAGCTTCTCCTTTCCAACGGCTGCTGGTGACTGCTGCCCTGCCTTGGTCCCTTTGGTGATGACTGGTATTGCGAGACGTTAGACGGACCTCTGTTGGCGTAAGAAAACATTTGGTTAAGTAATAGTGGGTAGCTCTCACTTCTATGTTTTTGATTTTTGATTTGGCTCTTGCAAAAGCCGAAGCTGAGGGGTGAGTACATTTGTGCTGTGTTGATTGTTGATTGATTAACCCCTTGATGTTTGTAAAGGAGCCAGTGAAATAACGATGCCTGGTTTCAGTAAGTGTAGAAGATGGTGTTGTTGTTGTTGTGATAGGGATTCCCGACTGGAGGACTCTTGTCCAATTCCTCCGGCTGGAACTCCCACCTATGAGCTTTCTACTAAACATGGTGTTGGCCCCATCACCATTAATGAAGTGTGTGTCCGTTATACGAGAAAAGATGGTGTTTTGCAGTGGCCACAGAATGGTAGTTTTGAGCCTGATATATTAGATAATTTGGAAGCTACATTGTTTAAGAGAAAAGCCCGGCCGGCTATGTTTGACTCCTTTCGCCTTTGGCGCAAGGAAGCCAAACAGAAAGAAATTAAACAAATGAAAAGAGATAGGAAGGAAAAGGGCATGACTGTTATACAGGCTGCCCAGCAGTTCACAGACAATGAGACTGATTATGCGATTGAGGTCTCAGATAGACAACATCGTATGGCAATAGATAAGTGTTATCCGGTGTTGCCAACTTCCCCTGCAGACAAAGATGTTGACCCCGAAAAGGATCCTTTAATGTCCCACCTGTTGAGATTACCCCCGTCCTATGCACAGGGTGCTAATGCACCCCTACTATTGCCACCCGCTCCGCCACTTGTTGTTCCCCAGCCGGTCCCTGCACCTCTGCCACTGCCCCTTCCGCTAATGCCAATCCCGCCACCTCCTTTGCCTCAGGCTCCCTTTATTCCTGTCACCCCCTCTTCTGCCCTGCCTAATAGCTTGTCCCCTGTCCTGATGTCGAATTCCCCCTCAGTTCGTAAGCGGATGGTTGACACAGTTTCTGGCTTTTTGTCCCCTTTCTTTGGGTCGTTCAACAGGACTCCTGTTCTTTCTCGTAGGCAGACCCGTAGTCAGCTCCCAGGTCCCGAAGAGCGCGATGCGTTAGATCTCCTTGCCCGCAAGTGGATCATGAATAGTCCCCAGGATGGTATACAAGATATCATGGATACTTTCCAGCAGTGGGATGCGCCAACGCAAAGATATGTTTTTGATATCATGTGTGTCATTCTTGGGCAAGAGTGGGAGGACATGGGATTAGGATTAGCTCCCCAGGTTCTGCTAGATGTTCAGGCTGACTTTAACAAAGGGATAATTGTGGGTGCTGAGGTTGAGGATGCTGTAAGGACACTTGCCACCTTTAGAACAATGTTCACCTACCGATCTCTGTCTGAACCTGATCTTTCTGTTAAAAGGAAACTGAAACACTATCCTATGAGAGAGGTTCCCCCGGTGTGGAGAGAAGCGGTTGCACCTCAGGGCAATAATCCTGGTATACTAACTCACTTTCAACGTGTATGGGTACATGTTCCTTGGAAAAGATCTGAGGTTTTGGCCCTCAAACAATCCTTACCAGACCCCCGTAAAAATCCTGCTGGTTATTACAAAGAGCTGTCCCAGACTGATGATGCATGTATTATGAATTTAGCCGATATAGACATGTTGATCGGAAATGTGGTCCCACAACCATTATGGGCTAGGATTCGGAAAGAAGACCATGCTCAAGAATTGGGGGTGATTGGGCTGCTATCCTTGCCGCAGATGGACTCCAAGTGGGTGGTGCTAAACCCGATGCTTTAATTGCAGACCTTCCTGTTAGGATCATTGCCTTGATAAAAACTATGATGCCCCCTCTGCGAGTTAATTGGGATAAGTTAGCTGCCTGTAAGCAAAAGAAAGATGAAAGTGTTTCCGTCTTCTTTACTCGATTGGAGGAGACGTTTCTTGATCACAGTGGTCAGGATATGAGCACGGAAGGTCGCCAACGATTGTTTGTAGATAAATTTGTGTTTAATTTGCTCCCCGAACTTTCTAATAAACTGAAGGATTCCGAAAGCTCATGGGCCGTTTCTTCTTCTGCTCAGATATTGGCTACTGCTCAGTATTATGAAAATAGGTATAAAGAGGAAATAGACAAACTTGATAAAAAACTAAGGAATTAAAAACGAAAGTTCTTTTGCAACAGGCTTATCCCCCTCGTCCTGCTCAGCGCCAGTTCCAGCCGCTTCCCCAATTCCAGAAGGTGTTACAAAAACCTGAGCCCTTTGTTCCCCGGCCCCCACTGGGTCCAAATCAATGCGCTTATTGTAAGGAGGAAGGTCACTTCAAGAATAGTTGCCCGGTTTTGTTGCAGCGTGCTGGTGGTATGCCGGGGTCGCGAGGCCGAAGTGGCTACCAGTCAACACCCAGGGGTAGGGGACGAGGTACATAATCTCAAGACCAGCGTTCCTTTCCCCCTCAAAACTCCATGAATTATTTTGATCAGCAGAATGATCAGTCTGCCCATTATTCCAATGATCATTATTATACCGAGGATGAGTCAAGGTTTTCATACAAGCTAGGACAGCCATAGACAAAGTGAGGGAGTCATATCAGTTCCAGTGGACAAAAATGGGCCTTATATTAAAGTCATTGCACTAGGTGTTTCAGAGCCGTTTCTATTGGACACTGGTGCAACAAAGAGTTCTATCATCCACTCTAAACTCCCTGGGGCACCTTTGTCTGGCTTAATAAATGTTTCTGTAGGATTTTCTGGCACCCCAGTTCATAACCCAGTTCCTTGTCCTCTGCCCATCTCAATAGGTCCTTATGATTTGAAGGCTCCGCTTATTTTAACAACTGGTTGTGGTGAAAATTTGTTAGGTTTGGACTTATTAAAAAGACTGTCCGCAACATTGCATTGTTCCCCTTCTGGTGTACACCTCACTTTAGATAAGAAATTGATTTCCCCGGCTTATTTGTCTAAAGACCAACTCCCCCCTGAATTGCGCTCTCTTCCTGCCACCTTCTGGGCTACAGGCCCCAATGATGTAGGTCTCCTGCAGATTCCGCCCTACATCGTCACTCTCAAATCCAATGTTAAGTTACCTCGCATTCCCCAGTATAAGATTTCCAGTGATGGTGAAAGAGCTCTCTTGGCTATTATTTATGATTTGGTTCAGAAAGACGTGGTTGAGGAGACAAGGGGAAATGTATGCAATAGTCCTGTTTTACCTGTTCTTAAACGTACTGACTCTTCTCAGCCACCCGTTTATCGTTTTGTGATTGACCTCTGGGAGTTCAACAAGATTGTTGTACCCCAATTCCCTGTCGTCCCAGATATCACTGCCCTATTGACAATGATACCTGCTTCGGCTGTTTGGTTTTCTGTTATTGATCTCAAGAATGCTTTCTTCAGCATTCCCATTGCTGAGGAAAGTAGGGATAGTTTCGGCTTCTCTTTAGGAGGCCGAAGCTTCCGGTTCAAGCGTGCTCCTCAAGGCTATTGTGAGAGTCCCTCCATTTATAGTCAAGCTTTGAAAACTCAGCTCAATGCTTTCACTTTGCCCCCAGGTGCCACCCTTATTCAATACGTAGATGATCTGTTGGTTGCTGCTGATTCTGAGGACATTTGTAAACAGGTTACTATTTCACTGTTACGTCACTTGTCTGACCTTCCTCACAAGGTTTCACCCTCAAAATTGCAATATTGTCGCCAAGAGGTTACCTACTTAGGTAATCTCTTGTCGAAGGAGGGACGGCGATTAACCCCAGAACGTATTCAAGCAATTGCTCAAATGTCTGTACCATGTACACAAAGGGAGGTGCGTGCCTTTTTGGGCATTACCTCTTAGTGTAGGCTGTGGATTCCAAATTTTTCTTTCTTAGCAAAACCTCCGTTGGCACTCACTCTCAAAGATACACCGCAACCTCTCCCTTGGACTGCGGAATGTCAGAAAAGTTTCACTGACTTATGTACTTCTTTATGCTCTGCTCCTGTGTTAGGTACTCCTGATTACAGTAAGCCTTTCACACGCTACGTTCACGAGAGAGAAGGTAGCGCTTTGTCAGTTTTAACGCAACAATTTGGAGACAAGCAGCGCCCATGTGCCTATTTTTCGCCACATTAGACCCAGTGGCCAAGGCGTTACCTAGTTGTCTGAAAGCCACAGCAGCAGCAGCAGTTTCCATTTGCCAGTCTGCTGGATTGGTATTGGATAATACTCTTATTGTTATGGTACCACATGCAGTAGATACCCTCCTAAATAGAACAAAGACTCAGCACCTTACGACTGCCCGCTTGTCAGGGTACGAGCTGACGCTCTTGGCCAGCCACGTACATATCAAACGATGCAATACCCTAAACCCAGCCACGCTGTTACCGATCCCAGTAGAAACAGGTACTCAGGAACAGCATGATTGTTTCCTCCGTACAGAGGAGGAGACAAAAGGTAGAGCCGATCTAAAGGACACTCCACTCCTGTACCCGGATGGGATCCTATGGGTGGATGGTTCCTGTTTCAAGCTCCCAAATGGTGAGACGACTTCGGCCTATGCAGTCACTACTTTTTACACATTTGTGGAAACAGCACGCATTAGGCACAATTCAGCCCAGGCAGCTGAATTGATAGCTCTGACTAGAGCTTGTGTATTGGCTGAAGTAAAAAGAGTGAATGTGTACACTGATAGTCAGTATGCATTTGGAGTGGCCCACAGTTTTGGGCGTCTGTGGAAGGAAAGAGGGTTTTTCACCTCCCACTGCACTAAGATACAGCACGGCCAGTTGGTAAATTACCTTCTCAAATCACTTACCTTGCCAACTCAGATAGCAATTGTTAACTGTAGTGCGCATAAGAGGATTACTGATGATGTGGGTCAAGAAAATGCTTTTGCGGATCAGATAGCGAAAGAGACAGCCAGAGACGTTACAAGCCGCATGTATGTTCCGTGCCCCGCTAGATGGGTCAGACAAGGAGGGATGTGTGAGGACACAATAGAAAGTGTAAAAATGATCCAGGGAGAGGCTACAGAGAAAGAACTGAGTAAGTGGAGAGAGCGTACAGGAATGTTGGACGCGACAGGGTGTTGGACAGAATTGTCGGAATATCAGCACTGGCTGTTACCAGACGCCTATGTGCTTCCAGTAGTTACCATGGCACATGGTCCAGCCCACATTATTGCTAATTGGATATGCAAACTTCTGGCCCCTGTATGGCAGAATGTGGGGATCCCTAAATGCGCAGATAATTTGGTTAAGCACTGTATTGTCTGCTTGATGCACAATCCAGGGAAGGGAACACCAACCCCAGCAGGCCATTTTGCTCCCCCAACGTATCCTTTTGAGGTGTTGCAAATAGACTATATTCACATGGAGCGATGTAATAGTCTGAAGTATGTCCTTGTGGTGGTGTGCCCCTTTTCTAGATGGATAGAGGCCTACCCCCTAAAGGATAATACTGCTCTGTCTACGGCTAAAGTCCTTTTGAAGGAGTTTTTTCCCGAGGTTTGGTTTACCTCAAATTGTTTGGAGTGACAACGGAAGTGAATTCGTGGGTCAGATAATACAGAAAGTGTGTGCAGGTCTTGGTATCAGACAGAAATTTCATGCGGCAAACCACCCTCAGTCAGCAGGTTTGGTGGAATGCTATAATGGTACTCTTAAGCTCAAGCTCGCGAAGATACAGGCCAGCACGGGTCTTGCCTGGCCCGATGCTTTACCCTTGGCTCTTTTGTCTACTCGAACAACTGTCCATTCCCGTATGGAACTCAGTCCCTACGAGGTTGTGTTTGGACACCCAGCAAATGTCTGGGGAGTCCCAAGGCCAAAGAAGTATTCCGAGATAGAGCATCCATTGTTGATTGATTATTTGCATGACCTCACCACTAAACTGCGTGTCCTTCATCAACAGGTACAAGACGCCTTGCCTCAGGCTTCCACTGATCCTGGCCATACCATACAACCCGGTGATTGGGTTTGCATCAAGAATTTCCAGAGATCAAAGAATTTGGAACCTCGCTGGAGAGAGCCTCGTCAAGTATTGTTGACAACAGGCACAGCTGTGAAGGTGGTCGGAAAGAAAAATTGGATCCACGGTGTGCATTGTAAGAAGGTACCCTTGCCTTTGCCTTATGACCAGTGGGTCCGTGAAGGTATTGGCGATTTTGAAGGTGAAAGGGTCCCCCGATTCGTACCTTTTAGCAATGCACGCCTAGATTGGACTCGATCTGAGAAAGAGGATGATGACGTTTTACAGGAAGCTGTACCACCACATCTCAGGTTGAACACAACCAATCCAGAGACACTTTTTCAGGACCAGACTGTGCCAAATAAGACGAGATACAATTAAGGCCTAGATTGGCTAGAGACAATTGAGAATTTTTTTCTTTTGATTGCACTTTTCAGTGACACTGACCATCCAATTAGGTTGCAGGGTCGTGGTAAGGGTCTTAGTTTGTGACCAGAGTAGTGGCAATAGGCCTGCGGGACTTGCAGTGTCATAGGACGGCTGATAATCACAGCTGAGTGAAGAAGGAAGACTGCCATGAGCAACATTTAGAGGATGGATTCTGCTATACTAAAGAGAAATGATAAGGATAAAATGAAGAAATATTGCAAATTATTGCATAATAGATGTGGTATAACATTGTGTATTTTAATCTTTTTAGGTATTATATTAGCTTGTGTGGGTTGGGTTACTTATACTATGCAGCAGACACCTACACCTACCTCCCATCACGTGCCTTTTCGCACCACTGCCTCCCCGCACCAGTTACATACATTACCAGAACTTGAGCAAAGTAGGAGAATCGAATATTTTAATAATTCATTCATTCAATTGTTGCACCAACATCAATTGGTAGTCAACACCACCAATTGTTGGGTTTGAAGACTCTTGCCCCATACTACGGATAAAGGGATGCCATATTTAGTTTTCCCTTTTTCCCTGAAGGGGTCCGCTTGGGCTTATACATCTATGTTCTCTAATGCTTACGAGAACCAACCCCGGCACCCTGTTGGTCCATATGGGGGTGGGGTTGAGGTTAGTCATGACCCTCTGGTGAAGAGAATATCGGCTATGTCTAAAAATTACAGTAAAATGAATGAGTTCCCTGCTGACGAACGACGGGCATACATTGGCTGGAACGTGACCCGTTACGTTACTAGCCTTACAGATAGGGCCAGACGAAAAAGATCCCCACCCATATGGACTGTACCCCACCGAGGCTGTGTCTCCAAGGAAATGGTCAGAATGCTAAGGCCCAATTGGGAAAGAGCTCTTGTGCAGATACATATACCTATGCATCGCAGACTTCTCCACCGTTAGTGGCATCTCAGGGAACATATTTTGTTTGCCATGACAGGGCCTATACATGGTTACCAACTAATTTCTCAGGGTCATGTTACATGGCTTTTCTCCTCCCTTTGACATATACCGCCCCTTTGGACATCACAGAAATAGGTACAGTAGATGCGCAATTGATTCAGAAGATACAGCAGGACAAGAGGGAGGCGACTTTTTCAAAGGATTCCTCCCATTCTAGGGCCCTATGGCCAATAGCAGAAACATAAGGCACCTCATTCGAGTTGTTGAGGCAACGATAGATGAAACTGTAGGGGCACTGAGCAACCTCACAGCCGAGCTTCAGGCGGACCGTCTTATGACATTACAGAACAGAATGGTTTTAGATATCATTCTTGCAGACCGTGGTGGGGTAAGTAAATTGATTGGATCCAGCTGTTGCATTTACATACCTGACGACGCCCCTACAGTATACCAGGCCATCTCTAAATTGCACCTAATCGCTGAGTCCATTCACCAGGACGAAGGAAACTAGTCTTTGACAGGACCGTTCTGGGGATTATTGTCCACATGGGGATAGAAGGTACTGACTTTCATTGGAGTGACTTTGGCTATTATCTTTTCATGTTGCCTCTGTCTACAATGTGGTCCCGCTATCTGCGGCCTTTGTGCCACCCTGTGTGTCCCAAGACCTGTCTCACAGAAAGCAGAAAATATGAAAATGATGTTGCAGCAACAGCTTGAAGACCTCATGGCTATTAACATTGACTCACATTAACGTGAGTCTGTGTTTTGTCTGCGTAATGGCAAAAGGAGGGGCTGAGGTAATTCAGTTTCGACTCCATTTTGTATTCCGTTGCCATTTTGTGTTGCCCTCACTCAGGCAGGTGGCAAACCGAGTGTTTTTGCCCTTTGTACTGCTACGTGTCAAATAACCTCCCCCCCTTCCTTGTTGTGACGCCAATTCCAGGAACTAGCCAAACTAACTAATCCTTGTCTAGACTGACTAATCCTTGTCCCAACTATCTGTTGGCCTTCAGTATTCTTTCCCTGCCCTATCATATCTGTTGGCCTAGGTATTCTTTCCCTGCATTATCCTATTTCTCAAGTTGTCCTTTGAAGCACACAAACACGTCCTGCCTTTACTGATTGACCTATAGGTGCTGTCATTGATTGACTTATGGGGTTGGGCAAGAACACGACTCAAGGGGGACGTTCTGGTCACATGGTGTCTTGTTTTGAATGTTTTCATATTGGCTAATATTTGGTGCATGGGGAGTATTTTTCTGTGGGTGTATATGGTTATAAAAGACTGTGAGCCACGGAGTGAAGGGGCAGTCTCTTGAGAACCTACTATTGGTGTACTTCTGGGACAACTGTGAATAGCTGCAGCTAATAAATTTGTTTTTCTACGCTAACAGAGTATTCCGTGTCTCTGTACAACAAGGCAGGTGAACTCGGAGATTTCAGGAGTGCCCTGCGCCGCCAGGCCCTTCTAGGCCCGGTTCTTCAATATGCTCCAGGAACTTTCGCTAGGGTAGGACATCACAGTGCTTACGATTATCAATGGAGATTTTCAAAGGAAAATAAGTGGTTGGGTCTTAATGGAGTCCAGGGATCTGGATTCATCAGTCCCTTTTCTACCATGGATCTGGAAATTTAGCCTCTCTGCAAGTATATCGGGTAAGAGTAAAATTGCTGGCAGGATTGTTTTAAGTGAGATTCTTAAGCATGGCACTGTTATGACCCTGTAATTGTTAAAGGGTTTCTTGCCCCACAAAAGAAGCAATTATTCCTGCGTTGTCAGGATGCTAAGGAGCTGGTTATTACTGAGCATGTCTCAATCAACTGCGATGTGTAACTGATGTACTTAAACAAACCGGGCTGTACTTCAATCCCGAAAACTGTCTGCACAACCATCTTTGTTTCCGCAGTACATCAGCATTAGCTGACGGCTTGAAACCAGTAGTAGTGATATTCATGGACATGTTGACAATGAATCCTGAGACAAGCTCCCCCCAAATACAACTTATTCTTATCAATTGTGTGCCTACCAAGTGCAACTAATGCATTTGAAGCTTTCCCCAGTAAGTGCAGTAGCTATATTAATATTCTTCTTTAAAGTATTGGTGAGTCAGTAATATCTCCCTTTGCCCCCCAACCTGGCCAAGGGGACCAGTTAGGAAGGCCAGTATGCTGCAACGTCTTTGAGATGTATTTGATGTGACCGTGATGTTTTGTGTGCCTGGCAAGACCAGCTTGTGACATGTCTGGTAATTTGTACTTTACTCTCATCCTCACAATTTGTGATGTGGATCATTTCAGCTCCAAGAGAACTTATTTGAACATGCTGTTCACTTTCAGGATGATTGTATTAAAATCATAACAAAACTTTCGGTATGCATTCTTGTGCAGGTCATATTTTGACCTACACCTTCCGATGAAAGAATTAAATTTAGCAATTTCAATAGCAGGCTATTCAGTTTTAGTTCAATCTGGGTGGCTTTCCACAGATATTACATCGGCAACCCATTTATTTTCGACAAGTCAATACCCCATCAAATGGCCATCATCCTATTCATTACAGCCAAGTTTCCAGTCATTCTTATTCTCTGGATATTGGCACACAGCCTTCGAGGCCGCTGCTGGCTTGAGGTTTGAGCATGTTGGGCAGCATAGTTGTATGTTTGTCAGCCGGCGTACATGTTGTGCGGCGCTTGATTGGGAAGGGTTGTAATAATCAAACCGGTGCATGGTTAAGAGCTGCTGGGAGTCTCCCTAAGCCTTAATATCCAATACTGCAAAAAGCCAGAAACTCTGCTGGGACCTGAAGCATCAAGGGTAAAAGAATTGTTATGATCAATATTGTCATAAGAACTTGGAAAAAGACCCAGATTCCTTCCTCCCAGTTCCGTAACTCCTTGTGCCACCACCAATTCAGTAGGATGATATTAATTCAAGTGTTCAAAGTATTATTTTTTTGTGTTCTTCATTTTGATACTTTAAGTGCGACAAGGACACCCTGGTGAGAGTCCCATGCTCACTGTGCCAATGACACAAAGTTGCCCCCACTCGAAGTGGCCCAAATAGACTGAAACAGATCTCGAGTTGCATGTATGCCAGTTCAGAGAGGACATGGCTTAGCCGTTCGGGCTGGACTGTTCCTATTGGAGCCAAGCCAAGGTTGACTGACATATGGTTGAGTCTAATCTATGGTGCCACAGTGGACAAACACACTGGGGACTGGGATCCGGCCCGAGTGATTAGCAGTGGCTGAGAATAATTAAAACATTCCATCTAACACTTTTTTGTATTCACCACCAATCCAGGAAGCATTTGTCCGGTAGACCTGGGTAAGACAATTTCTCTTAGATGTATTCTTTTCCTGGTTTCATTTCTCCCGCACAATATGCTCAGAAGTTATGGAGGCACCTTTATCTGACATACTATTGCAACCAAAGTGATTACTAACAACTTGGTATGCACATTTTAATATCCAAATATATAAAAAAAAATGTGAAAGGATTGAACTGACTCATTAGCTTAGTGATCAAGAAAGTAATCAATCATTTATAAGACTTATCAGGCAACGACGAGGAACGTCTTTACGTTGATAAGGTCGTTTTTTCACAGCCCTGCACAAGCGTATTCATGTACAGGTTGTGAACACAGTCAGAAACACTGAGTCAGGATCCGTTGGAGATCGTATGGGAAACCAAAGTGTAAAGATACAGCTCACAATATCCCCACAACAACAAGATTTATTAAAAGGTCTTGTGAAATGGCTAAATCGCGGGGGAGACATGACGAAGAGAAAAACTGTGTTCCTAAATGTTGCCCATAGGATTGGAACAACACGTCCCTAGAGGCAGAGCGGTCAAGGAGCATTCGTAACATTATTGCAGGGGTGGAGCCAGACTATATAAGCACTTCCACATTCCATACACGCTGCCAAGTATTCACTTGGATGAAGCAGCTGTCAGAGTTACATGAAGCACAGTGTGGTAAGGGTTCAAAAGCAGCAACCATAGTATTTCCGGAATTTGGACTGTTGTTATAGTGGTCGCATTTTTTACTATTTAAATCGCAAGTCGGGTTGACCGAAGGTACTCTGGATTGAAGACAGAGTTTCTGTCGTATTCCTGAATTACCTTGAACTACTTCCATTGGTTGAATCCGGATTATTTTGTGCAGAAGGTAAGACAGAGCTTTGTGTGACGAAGCAACTTACTTATGGGCACATTGTGTTCATTACGTGTAAGCTGCAGGGGCGGCTCCTATATTAGGGCAGAAGAGCGTCTCCCCACTGCTTTCTCGCAGTGCGAGAAACAGAAACAAAAAATGGTATTTTAAATACAATTTTATGTTTCTGCTTCTTGCGCTGCGAGAAAGCAGCATGGTATGCCTCGTTGGGGGCTGGCGGGTGAGCTGGTCAGGGAGGAGTGGCTTGCCCAATGTTATGGACCTGACTGATTGGTCGGCCATCTTGGGTCGATCAAACCAGTCATGCGCACTCTCCCTTTTCTCTATGTAGGCTACATGCCTACATAGAGCAAATGGCCTCCCTACAGGCACCCGGCTGGGCGCTGTCCGCACCAATCACAATGCTAAAAGGCGCTTATAATGAGACGCCAACCCCTCCACTCTGCAAAAGCATCGACATGTTTCAGCCGGCAAAATGAATACCCCGGCTTTCCTCAGGACTCTCAACACTGTGATCCCATGGTGCTCACCCTCCCTCCTTTAAATCTAGAAGTAAAGGGGATGTCACCTTACCAAGTTAGTGTTCAGTTGAAAAAGTGGTGGAGCCGCTCGCTCTAGGAGAGGAACCGAGTTTATTACATTTTTAAACTCGAACTGGCGGGGGAGTGGGAACAGCTCCCCGTTTGCACTCTTGCTTATAAGGTCAGCTGTCGCCCGACAAAGTTTGTGTCTCTCTCTGCCCCGCATAGATCTATTTTGCATTTATTACCTTCCGTCCATCCTTTTGTAAAGCGCTCTGATATCCTTCTGGATCTTGTTCGCGCTATATAAAACTTACTTTAAAAAAATGTCTCTGCCATTGCAGCGTCGTGAGTGGCTTAGGGGAGGGAGGATGCCTGCTTCCTGTTCCTGGAAAGCAGCAGGAAAACGCTGGCACGGGACCTGGCCAGGAGCAGAGGCGACGAGGGACCCGGTAAGGTCATTTTTAAATTTAATTATTGTAAATCATCCCCCCCCCCCCCCACTCACAAGTCATGAGAGCCGTGACTGGCAAGCAGATTTGGACGACTGTTCATTTCCGTATAGCTACAATATTCTATGCCTTCCGTTGGATGAGTTCTGCTTAGTTATGCAGAAAGGAGAAAATAGCTCTGAGGGTGGAGCAGGATTTTTGATTTCACAACTGATATTTGGTTTTCAAACTCTTAAAAGAGTAGCACTTTATCACATTTGCAGAAATAGCATTTATATATATATATATTTTTTTTAGTGATATGCCTCGTCCACTCTTCAATAATTTTCACGCTATGCTGAGTGTATGAGTGATTACTGGAAGGAGAAATAATCTTCCGCTTGCTTTGCGTTTATTGTTTTAACAGGGGTTTTCACATTGAGAGTTCGGGAGTATTCTCTTTCCCTGTGAATCAAGGCAGGTGGTATTTTATGGTAGGCGTGCTAAACGGTATTATAACAGCATTAGTATAGTATGGGTGCTAAAAGAGGCAAGGAACAGAAACTTCTGAACCTATGTTCTTCCAGAGACGCATCATAAACAGATATTGAGACAGTCCATATACAATACTAGTGATCTCCTCAAGAGGGTGGACGCTGGATATTTGTTGTTTCCTTTTCAGGCACCATATATAGGTATAAACTAAAACAATATGTTCTAGTTGATAGACTGTGTGCTGATATCTGTTGTTTTTCTCACTAGATCTCCCTCCCAGCTGTTCCCTTTCTTCCCTCGCTTGATCACCTCTATAATCTGCGCTAATATAGCATACAGAATTGGGGCTATCGAGAGGTGAACCATTCTGAGCATTGTTCCGATCTTGAGGACTCAACAAAGTTACAGGTTTTTATTGATAAGTATGTCATCACTGACAAGAAAGTCATTTACAAGTGTCTCTTGAATTAAGGAGACTTGACAAAGCTGCTGTAAATGAGTGAGGGTTAGTGAGGGAGCATGTTTACGAGCTACGGTAAGCATTACACCTTTTTTCTTCACAAAAGATGCGGAGTGCTTTTAATGAAGAACCTGGGGCAATTCAGTTTTTCACCTTTTATGTGCTGATGTGGACGAGTCAGCATCAATGTGTTTTCAGTTGGTTTTATAAATGGAAGACCTTTTTTTGGAGTCCTTCACAGACTACAGGGTCTGGACATCGTCTGCCAACCCAGTTGATTGCAGCCAAGTACGGCCTAGATCAGTAGTGTCCAAGCCACAAAGAACCAACTTGAGTTGCCTGAGAGAGCACACAGGGTGAAGGTCTTCAGACACACCAGCGAGAACTAGGGCCACCGAACCCCAAATGGTGTAAGTAGCGCACCCAACAAACAGCTGGCATTAACAGCGAGGGGGACCAAGCGGGTAGAGGAAAAGACATTTGCCGAATGCTTCAACCTGCTTAGATTCCCCATCAGGGAGAGTGGTAGGACATGTATTGGAATTAGAGCGGCTGGGTGAAACCTGCACCACTACGCTTTCAGGTGAGGATTGCTGTGAAAGAAAAGCCATGTCACCTGAAGCAGGGTGATGACGCCCAGCAATCTGTCATTTGATTGATGGGCTAATGCACGGATTGGGTTAAGACCCCAAAAAAGTATCCGTCAGCGCTTCATTGCAAGAAAGAAGTGGCTCCAAAGATGTCGGCCCAGGTTGAAGGACCCAAGGTGGGGAGTCAATAACTTTGGTCGCCCTCCACATCACCATGACATAGGAAGCGGATTTCTCGATGGCTGGTCCAGGGGAGAAAAAAGACCAGTCTTCGTAAAGGAATCGAGGCCACTAGGCCTCCTGTAAGTCCCTATTCAATTGTCATCCATGTAGGGCTGATCGAACTCATCGCCATGGTCAAAGTCATTAAACACAGCTGTCCCAAAAAGTGAATACAGAGTGTTGTCGCGCTTCTGCCAAATCAAGTGGCACCTCAGGAGGATTTGGGCACTACTTTGGTCGAGGAGAGAGCTATCGTGGCTGCCTTCTCTGGCATCGGTACAGTCGGAATCACTGTTGAAGTGCCCAGGACCTGCATGGGTCGCAGCGGCAGTAGTGGGGTGGAAACAAGAGACTAAACAGGTTCAGAAAGTCCACCAGGCGTACCAAGGGCAAACCTGCCTGCGGTATACCAGGTGGAAGGCCTCTCGACTCCTTCGGGCCAAATGCGCACCAGAGGGATAAGGCAGGGATCTAAAGAGCCGAAGCATGCCAATGTGGAACTCAGATTCGATGCAGCATGGCTAAAGGCCCCAGAAACTCAGGTTGTGCCGGAAGTAGATGCAGGATCAGCTGACTTTGGGATCGAGAAGGGTGGTGCCGCACTCGTGCCTGCTCAGGCAAATGAGAGTGGCGTGAGGTAGCGAAATCCTCATTTGATTTCGTGAGGTTCTTTTGCTTACCTGAGGACTTGCAGCACGACGGAGGCTGGCGTCTGTAGCAAGTCTGTTGACTCTGGGATTGGAAACAGGATCGAGATATAACGTTTGAGCTGGAACAGTCCCGGTGAGGAGTTTTTTTTATGCTTCGAGATATCAAGGTTCACCTTGCGTTCCCTGATGGCTTTCAGGTTCAGCAACACGCAGTCGCTGTAGGCCTTGGAGTCCTGGGTCAACCCCACGCCCCACAGGAACATCTGATGAGGATCAGTCACAAACATTTGTCTGTGATAGTTCCTACAGGAATTAAAACATGTCCTTTTTGGGGAATGACATTCATTGGACACTGAAGAAAGTTTTGTGGCAACGTCGCAGAAAGACGAAGACCGCTCTGGATCTGCGCTTGGGGGTGTAAAAAGAAAGGAACTAACGTCAGTCAGCACGCTGGAGGGGCACCAACATAGGCTCTGCATTTCTTTTATGGAGTGGAACAGTGTCCAAGAGGAACTGCCTTACAACACGCAGAATTACTGTAGAAACGTTTCCGGATCCAGTCGGTTGTCTGGGGAATATTTAAAAGGTGAGGAATCTGCACTGAGAAGTTTGTATCAAAATATCTCCTTCAATGTTAGCCTGTGGATCTTAGAAACCTCCTTCACAGTATACTGTATACTTCGGATGCATGTGCAAGAGTAATAGATCACTACTTTACAAGTCCGTGGAGGTGTGGACTTTTGCATGAATGCTAAGACTCTATTGTATGTTTAAACAGACCGCTGAAGTAGGCAATTAAGCTCTCAATTACTGCCAGATTAATCTACTCTATACAGTTAAATTACCCTTCGAAGTATGCAAAGATAACTACTTTTCTCAAACTTCTGTTTTTGAAAGCCAATACTGGTACTTGAACAGTGCAATACAATACATTTGCTAAAAACAAATATGATGGGGAAATGACTGTGCACTAACACAAAGAGCATAGAGATTAGGATATCCTTCGCCACAGCCCTGTAATTTCGCTAATCATTCTAGATCTGATGAGCACATTGTACCATGAGTGACCGGTTCTTACATGATATCAGAGGTGTGTCGAAGATGGAGCATTTAAAAATAAAGCAAGAAGTTAGACATGAAAGTGAACCATCTTTTACCCCACAGCACAGACTGGATTACCCATGTATCAATGGCACCTATGCAAGTGAGCAGACAGTGTTGAGACCACTATTATTGGGGTAGTACAATTACAATTTAATTAACTAAAAATTCAAGTAATAAACAAGGTAACGTTCTCAGAAGGACAGGTGATTGAGCTAACACTGAGCACTGCTGTAGTAGGATGCCTTGTCTGTTGCTGAGGCAATAACAGGCGGAATTGCGGCAGCCTGTAACAGAGGGTCAGCACAGAATCATGTTTCACAGGACTTCCGGTGTACCACAAAGGTTAACGATGACTGAAGAATCCTTGGGGATGCTGATACTTGAATGGCTTCAAGCGATTGGGACCCCTGAAAAAAGGATGAAAATGTAAAAGAGAACATTAGTGGGGTCAAGTGGTTAAATGTGCAGCTTTGCTGATGGCAGGCATGCAAGTAAGACTCTCTGCCTTCTTTCAAAGTACTTTTATTATTAAACAAATGGAATCCACCCACAAGGAATAGGTGAAACAAGAAATATGGTCTCGGATGGGATGTGTTACTACATTGGTGGGAAGCACATGGTGTTCTTTAAATACCCCTCGACACACCAAAAGGGCCCTTGGTGTCATGCTTCATCATAGGGGTCTTCGCACTCCGCTATGGAGTGCGATGTGCTACTAACCAACGGATACGTGGGAGCACTTGATATAACCACTATGTGTAGTGTGAGTGGTAGGGTCAGACGTGGATGGTGAGTGAATGTTAAAAAATACCTGTCAAGTGAGGACTACAAGGATGTTTAATAAACCTCCCTGCTGGTATTGTTAAAAACAGTGAAGTGGAAGTTTAATGTATTAATGTACAAAACCTTCTGCATGTGTCTGTGTCATCATGTTTCGAAGCATGATGATTCTTCTTCACACAGATCCCTACCCTACTCAAAAAGGACAGTATAATACCGTCAAAAACATAGGGAATACTATTATTGTGTCGATTAATGTAAAATGTGCCTATTATGGTCAATTTACATAGCGACAAAGTAATCCTTTGATGTCCACTTGCTATCCAGAACTCCAAGGCCTCATGAGCCTTCAGATAAATGCAGGGGACCCTGTGCTAATTAGCACTATATGTGGGGATAATACCTCACTTGATCGTCCCCTCCGCGACTCCATTGTTTTGTCAAAGCACCCCAATATAGTTCCATCTTGAGATTTAGACATGGCTCCTACCTGGCCAGACGGAGGCACATCTTCTCCTGTGGGAACTCCTTTGGGCCCTCAACGCTGTTATCGTGGCTCTCAGTTTCCAGGTAAACATCAAGTAACACACAGAGACGTTGTAGTTGGTTTGTGAGTAGCTGGTAACCAGTCTTCGGTTTGTAGAGCTCCGGATAATATACGTTCACCTCACTCTCCATTGCCTGAAGTAAAAGGAAGTTACAAATGCATGAGGTGCTGTGTAGTAAGCATGCTGAATGTCAAAAATGAACGTCAAAACTAAGAAACATAATCAATGGACTTTAAATATGCAAAAAGTTATAGATTTGCCCGAAACAGTAAGTAAATAATGACAGACAGTAAAAAAATTAAAATCATGAAATTAAAACAAATAAAAGTCAAGACTGGTCAACCAGCCCTGGTATTGAAGTGGACTACTTTCTAAGAGGTAGTACACATGTGCAACCACATTGCTTGTGGGCAGAAGCAAAATGTGAATTACAATTTGAAAGATTGATGGCTGAAAAGAGCAGACCAAAAGTCCCTTTATGTGTAAGAATATATACAGATTTTTATTGCAATTTTCTTTTTATAGAAAAAACAGGCTACTTAAACAGGTAAAGTGGTCGGTAGGCAGATCTAAAAAGATACAGGGAAAGGGCTTATCTATGTAGAATGCCATAATAATTACATGAAGTAGTGGGTAAATTAACACATGGAGTCCTGTTAGACGGGAACATGTTAATCTACTTCAGGGTCTCTTTTGCACAATTTCTAAAAACGAGGCTCTTATAATTAATAGTGTTGAACAACACAGATCAGTCTAGTAAGTTCAGGGGAACCAATAGATTCCCATCCCTCAAAAAGAAAAGCCTGTCAAAAATAAGAGTTGTTTAGCTTGAAGCCTCCTAACAACAAACCTCTCTAACAGTTTTGTATGGGCAAGGGAAAATTAAAAATTGTACTGCGGCTTGCTGATTTCAAGGGTCCAGAGAATGCTTTCTTCAGCAGAAGAGCCACCATAGCTATTTCCAGGAGAAATGTACCTTCTACCCTTGACATACCACTAAAAATGCACAGAACCACAATATCACAAGGCCAAAATTTGAAACTTTTAAAATCTTATTTTTGGCGAAAAGCTTCTAATTTGGCTCTACGGAAGGACTCGTACAGAATAATTAATTAAGAGTACCATACATTAGCAAAGTCGAGCAGCAGTCGAACAGCACACATTGGCTTTCACTTCATAGCATGGGATGGGGAGGGAAGGATTAGTTGAATACACTAAAAAAAGTAGTTAAAAGTAGTGAAGTGGGTAATTGGCAGCGCTGATGTGAGGGCATCACTGCACTGCTTGTGCAAAACTATTGTTCTCTAATGCAGGATAACTACATTTGTAGATTTATGGATTCCTGCTTTCTGAAGCACCAGGACTTTTTTGCTGTGCAAATGACAGTGCTACCCTGTAGAAGATCCCTAGACAGGAAGGGAAAACCTTTTTTTGTAAATACAAAACGCCATTACACTCTTGAGAATACCGTAGCAATTTGGCTTCTTGGGCTGTGGGACAAAAAGAACCGAGAAATGTAATTGGAGGTTTGCAGAAGTATTTTATAAATAGTCAGTGGGTAATATTTTAAAAGCCCTTAGTGCACATAAGAAAAAGATGGTCCTGTTTTCCTACTGTGAGTCACCAACTGTTTTGCATAGACACACACTAGTGGGACGGTAACATTGAAATTCTCTAAAAGGAATGCTGCTGAACTAGAAGTCAAATATGATCCTACCTTACAACAAATGTAAAGTTGAATACCCAGGGTCATTACCCAAATTGAGAGGACAGTCCACATCACCCCACCCAAAAACTAATGAGCAGCTCTCCAGCTTGTGATCACCACACACAAGGGCCATCCACTGAGAGGCCCCCCAATACAAAAATAATCATACCGTGTGGGGAGATAATAGGGTTGGAGAGAGTATAAAGAAATAAACCCAATCTGCACCAGACTCTACCTTATGTCAAAACTTTGTCAAGTGCAGAGCTGGTGTAATGATTCTCTTTTCTTTCCTCTTAGTGTATTTAGGAGTACGATAAATATTTCTTCTACAGAACCACTAAACTTTTATTTACCATTTTAATAATGTTCACGTCAAAAACATCTAATTTATGAGCAATTCTTTAGCAAAATGTGATTGTTGGCAAAAGTAGAGACTCAAATTCTCCAAGAATTATAATTTCAATATGACTGTTGGTTTTCACTCGTTGCATGAGGAACTGAAATTCTTACAGATTCCAATTTCCCAATTTCAATAACATGCTGTACCGTTATGACGACCCTTCCTAATCATTTCAACGTTATTGTACTGGTTAACAAGGTACTTTACCTATGAAACACGTTTTTGAGTGTTGTTGCACTTCAGTACACCTTCCCTAAAATACCGCATCCTCAGAAAACGCAGGGGGTCCATTTGGACCAGGCATGCATACTTGACTAAGGAAAATTAAATTAAGCGTGATGACATAGGCCCATTGGCTCGGTTAACCAAGCAGAAAAAGAAACCGCCTGAATATCAGATTTCATTTTAACTAAGGATGATATCAGGTTTTTTTAGGCAGCCATGTTGTGGTAGATTTTTGACAAAATGACATTTCAGCGTTAGTAAACATTTTTTGTGAAATCGTCTTATTAATCGTACAGCATAGGTCAGCAGCCAATCGTTTTATTCAGATAACTAAAGCCAATTTGTTATTGCATGCTTTCAACTTGTCAAGCTGTTCAAGCGAGGCAAAGATGGGGATATCCTGTTACTTCAATAAACACCGAAGTTTATGAGTTGATAAAAGCCAAGGCAGTTTGAAGTTGGCAATTAAAAAGGCGTGAAAAAGCATCAGTTACATGAGAGCAGAGGCAAGCCAAAAAGTTTCTTTACAAGGCAATGAATTCTATCTACATCTAATTTACATTTAGGTCAAATCCAATTATAGTCAAAACGCAAATGAGAACGAAAAAAAGGAGAGGATACTGACATGCAATCCTTACTGCTGTAACATGGGAATCTTCATTAAAGTCAAATAACCCCACCCAAGTGTCAAAGAATCAGGAAACACTTTAAAAAGCAATAACATAGCTTCTAAAATACCCCCTGGCACACCTATATAGACATACAAAATATGTGTGTGTCTGTTCATGCAAGCACATAACTGGAAAAATAAAACCCAAAAAAGTGCATTTATTTTTTCATAAAGAAGCAATTCATTATAATTAGAAAAGCCAACACAGTAAAACAAACTCCAGATTCCACCGCTTCTAATTAGTTGTAAAATAAGAAATTAAAACATATAAGGTTGGTCTTGGCTTTTTTGTGTTCTGGTTCAGGGAGGGCCTGACCGTTCAGGCTGGGCTGATCCTATTGAAGCAAGGTAAAGACTGATTTGCATATGGCTGGGTCCAAACAGAGGATGCCTGGTGCGCCAAAGAACAATGGGGGCTAAGGATACCCCGAATGACTGCCAATGGTTAGACTTACTGCACGCATTCTTCCCATCACATTTTTGTGTGTTTGATGTAAACACTCTAATAGGCCAAGGGTATGCCCAGACATGGCTCCCGTGCTCACTGTCTCACTGGATCCAAGCTACATTCAACTGAACAGTCCAAGTCAGGGCAACACTGGTCTTGGGTTGTTTGTTCCAGTTCAGGGAGGAGCTTGTCTAGCATTTCGGGCTGGATTGTTCCTACTGGAGCAGGGCAAAGACTGATTTGCATATGGCTACTGAGGTGGTATGTTGGGCAAAAGAATGAGAAATCGCAATCCTACCCAGAGTGACTGCCAGTGGTGAGGCGTACTGCAAGCATTCCTCCTTTCACCTTTTGTGTGTTGGATGTATAATAACTTCATGAAGCTGATAAAGGAACACTGACCCTTGAAGGTAGATTAGACTATCAGCTGGGGGTCTTGTTAACTTTGAAAGACTAAGAATCCTGTGCCAAATTAGTGTAATTTCCTTTCATATAAACGATGCGAAATTCCGCATTAAGCAAGTCTGTCATCTTGTGCTATATTTTAGCGTGCAATGTATCCACGTTAATCGTTTTTTTTTGGCGTAAGAATAGGATACAAACCTGTGCGAACAACAGTCACTCGCACTGTGGTTGTTTACATTGCGCCTACACTATAATTTTGTGGACTGAACGGCGGTATAATTTGGGGATGTGGTGTAATTTCAGGATTTTTGTGTAACAAGTGTAAGCCCCGAAACTACTCAAATTACACGAGTCGAATTTAAATTTCACCTGGGTCTAATCCTGATTTAGTTTTAAGTGTCATCCAAATGCAGCCGTCTCTGAGAAAAGCAGGTTGTTTAGAAGTTAAATGACTAGTCCTATGACTGAGAACTTGTCTTTAGGAAGAACAATAATATCAGCCTGCAGATGGTCTGCTAGAGATTTACACGTTATGCTCGCAGTAGCCTTATGCTTTTTTTTCACAAGAATAGGGTGGTTATAAGAGCCCATCCATCCGTCCTATTGAAAATGGTGCTCATTTTTTCATAAACCTGGAAATATCCCTGCGTTCCTTTTTTGTTAGTCTCTGAACTTTCCAGCGGAGAAATCCCTTCACATTCTAGAAGTGAAAAGGGCTTTACGGTACTTCCTAGGAAGTACTTAAGAGGTAGAAAAGTTTAACAATTATTCGTGAATTATCTGCCCAGTTATACTGGTTGAGCTATCTCAAAATTGTCCATAGCAAGGTACACTTCTTGATTAACCTTGTGGGTCTGTTGTTATCCTGGCATCATACATGCAGAACCAAAGACTCAAACCTCAATGGGCAAAGCTGCCACTGCTGTTTCTTTAAGAAATGTCTCCTTTTCTCATGTTTGTAATCCAGACACCTGGAAATCCATCCATCCATTTAAAAGACATGAGCCTCTAAATTCCTAATGTATGGGAAAATAGGGGAGTTAAGCCTTTTTACATAAACTTTTTGTAGAAAATAAAGTAGTCCTGACTCTTAATTTCTATGGAGTTGCTTCCCCATCGCTTCATTTTGGGATGAGAATCATCATTATTAAAAACTGGAGCAAGTGGTATAATTATTTGTAATCTTGGTTACTTATCATTGGTAACGTTCTTTCTGGTCAATACTGTATCTAAGCACAGATTTCTCACCGACGGAATATTCCCTTGTTACTAGACAGGATCCAGAAAATCTTAATCAGTACACCGCGTGCGGATAAGTGGACTCACATGGTTCCATGCCAAAATGGTTCTTCTCTGGAAGTGGAGAACGGAAGCCGCATATAAGCACCAACCATGCGCATTGCTTTTTAGGCTGTCTGCACCCCCACACAAAGAGGCCCAACAGCAAGGTGGCTTTGCCCGGTCTGCAGGCCTCGAGACTTGGGACCTTATTAGATGGAAAAAGAACCCAGTTCACAGAACAGGAAGGCGGGACAGTCAGTGAGGAATCTGCAGTTAGAAAAAGTGTCTAAAAGTCTTCACCAGAAAGAGCGTTACCGAAGGTAAGATACTTGTTCTTCTGATACATACTACGAACCGCAAATTCCAAACCTTTTCAATAGAGAACAAAGCAGTACCTCTAAGGTGGAGGCCTGTGAACTGGCGCATAACAAAAGGACCCACAGGACCGAACAAGTAAAATGCCCATCTCCACCTGGCTGTCCAGACAACAGTATTCGTGAACGCGTGCACCGCCCACGTAGCAACCTGGCAAATGTCCAGAACAGCCACTTCATATGCCAATGCAGTGGTAGCAGTTTGAGCGCAGGTGGAGAGACCACAAGACTTCCAGGGCCTGCTTTGTAGCCAATCCTAGCAGATTTGGAAGCGGGCATGACCAATGAGAAACTGTCCTCTTTTGCAGTGCATTCCCTTTTTCTTCCCTGTGAATCCAATGAAAAGCTAATCATCCACAGTGTTATCTGGTACGGTCAATAGAAGAGCAAAGAGCTTTTTGAAGAGCCAACCAATGGAGTTTTTCTCCTGTTTTTTTGAGGGATGAGGCAGAGCGAGGAATGTAGGAAGGAAAATACTTTAGCAGATAGGAGTCACTACTTTTGGAATAAAGGAGAGACAGGTTCTCAGAACCAGTTTATCTGGAAAGAATGTTGTGTATGGCGGGTTGACATAAAGGGGTTATAGCACATTCAATTGCCAAACTGATATCACTGCAACAAGAAAAAATGTCTTGAGGGCGAGACACTGCAACAGATAGATATGCAGTTGCTCATAGGGAGTACACATTAGAAGTGAGAGGGCCAAGCTGAGGTCCCACCAATGCACAATAAAAAGAGATGGTCCAAACCTATGTTGCAAACCTTTAAAAAAACTAAAAAACTTGATTCAAACAAGGAGGGCTGATCTGGCAACCGCAGGAAAGTCAAAAGAGCTGACAAGTATCCTTTGAATGTGCCCAAAGCTAGTCCTTTCTGGGGGCTAGGGACAACACACATAGAAACACATCAGAAAGTATGAAATGAAATGGATCAATCAACCAAGTAGAACACCAAGCTATAAGCATGTCCCAACAGCAGGTGTATACCAGCTTGGTGGAGGGACACCTGCTGCCTATATGATATTGACAACCTCGGGAGAAAGGTTGAATACAGCTAAAAGCATCCACTCGATCTCTAAGCATGGAGGTGGAGATAGTACAGGCTAGAGTGTAGAAACCTGGCCTGCTGCAACACAAGACACTTCTAAAGGGCAGCCTGATCAGAAGACAGAAGTTCAGACCCAGGAGATCTGGATACCACTCTCTCCTTGTACAGCCTGGTGCTACTAGGCTGACTTGGGCCCAGTCGGTCAGAATGAGGCAGGAGAGGTAGTGCTGGAAAGGCATATAGGAGTCCGCAGCTCCACTCTAAGCAGAACGCATCTCTGAGAGAGTCTCACTTGGTAACTTCCTTTCACGTTCTCAGCAGGGCGAAGAGAATGAGCCAATGTCTTCCCCATTAGTGGAAGACCGTCCACCACTTTGTGTAACTGTCGTTTGGGATCTGGAAGGTGTCAGCAGCTGAGTTAGGCTGCCCCTAGCATCTAAAGATCACACTAGGTGGTGCGTCACCAGAAAAATCACCTGTTGGTCCACCCACTCCTAGAGGCGTAGAGCATACGGACACTGGGTCCATGACCGAACCCGCCTTGCTTGTTGAAGTACTACATGGCACTGGTGTGGTGCATAAGCACCTGCACAAGCCTCCCTTTGATGGAAGGCTTTCTAGGATAAGAATAAGGCCCACAACTCCAGAAGCCAGATGTGGACTCAGGCCTCTGCGTGAGACCAGATACCTTTGACTTCCACTTCTACCAGATAGTCTCCATAACCCAGAAGCAAGGTATAGGTAACCACTGCCAGGTCTGGGTGAGATTAGGAGAGGAGTCTGCCGCTGATCCAATACAGTACAGAATCTATTTTGCAGTGTCCTTCGAATTCTTGGTGTGATGGTCCCCGGATGCTGTGTCCACTGGGACTGCAGATTTCTCTGCTGAGCCTGAATGTGCCACCTGATGTACTTGATCAGCAGGATGCAGGAAGCCATCAGTTACAGATGCCTTAAGAGTCTTCTCAACTGAGATCCAGGACCAAGGATAAAATATTAGTATCATAGCCCAAATGTCCTGGACTCCTCGTTGCAGGGGAAGGTGCAAAACTGCACAATGTCCAGAACAGCACAAATAAAAGGGAGCGTCTTCGGAGTCAGGTGTGACTTTTGCGCATGGATAGTGAACCCTAACAATGTTAAGAGGTTCCTTGTCATCTTGAGGTGGATGACTACTGCCTGGTGCAAGCCCACTTACACCAGCCAGTCATCGAGGTAGGAAAAGATTGTTCTCCCCTGTGCCCATCAGGTGTTCACGAAAATGATTGCAGTGGTTGCAGCACATCTGCAGAGGTAGAGGGTTCCAAAGTGGAACATTGCACAAAGAAAGTGCCATTGTCCGACCATGAACCGCGAAGAGGGACTGTGGGGCAGGATAGGAATGTGAAAATCAGTGTCTGGCACATCCATCGCTACAATCCAGAGTCGAGGGCAGACAGGATCTGGGCCAAAGGGATCATCTCGAAACTGTCCTTCTGCAGGAAGGCATTGAGAAGGCAACTGTCAGGGATGAGAAGGAAGCCTGCGTTCTTCTTTGGTACGACTAGTGCCTACTTCTGATGCTGGCACCCTTTCTCTGACTCCTTTTTACAAAAGTGCCTGCACTTCCTGTGGTAAGAGAGACAGTTTGTCCTCCGCCACCTGTTCTGAGATTGGTAGAAGACATCCACATTTTCGTGTGGTGGATACTGCTCAGGAAGGCTGATTCACCTGGGGTTGGATGATGGCATTGTGCGACCTGTCTACTGACCAGAGGCCTGGAGCAAGGTTTTGCTCAGGCCCCAGGAAGACTGCCTGTGTGGGCTTCATTAAATTACAGAAGAGGTCAGAACTAGATTGCCACCTCGTCAAGCAACTCAGTGAAGACATTTGTTTTCACTTCCATGGTAGGTAACTGAAGGTCAAGAAACTCTGCTGCCCTGCGCGTCTCCAGTGCGAATGAGGATCTTTTTTTCCATGGCAAGGGCCAGATAAGGAAATCAGAGTCTGGCAAAGTGTACAGGCCACTGGCACCCTGAAGATCTTGAAACCAACTGTCACCGGTGCAAATGTGTGCAAATTCATCCACTGAATCAAACAATATCAGAGTTTGTTCTGAAAAGGGTATAAATAGACTTTTGCCCTTTCCTGAGTTAGCGTTAATATATTAAAGTTTGATGGGTTTCCAAAGGATTGCAGCAAAGGTGGATCAGGGCAAGGCACCCCTAACTTGGAGTCAGAAAGCACTATTTTGTGTGCTTCATCATCCAGCGTCTAAAGCATTGATGCACTAGGGCATGGGTACTCACAAACTTTCTCTCGGGGGCCAAATTTACAGTGTAGTTTGTGTCTGAGGGCCGCACCGGTGGGGGTGGGGGCGGGGTCAGTGGGGGAGGGGGCGGGGCTAGAGCAAAAAAAAAAACTGGTACCCCGAGGTTGATCACTGGTCCCTGCAGCGGACGCCTTCGTCCACTGAGCCACCAGACCCGGCATACACACATCTCTCTCTCTCTCTCTCTCTCTCTCTCGTTCTTTTTCAGTCTCTCTCTCTCTCGCTCTCGCCCTCTCTCTACCTCTCTCTCCCTCTGTCTCCCTCTGTCTCTCTGTCTCCCTCTGTCTCACTCCCTCTCTCCCTCTGTCTCACTCTCTGACTGTCTCACTCCCTCTCTCCCTCGGTCTCACTCACTCTGACTGTCTCACTCTCTCTGTCTCCCTCTCCCTGTTACCCTCTCCCTCTCTGTTTTCATCTCCCTCACTCTATTTTCCTCTCCCTCTCTCTATTTCCCTCTCTCTATTTCCCTCTCCCTCTCTCTCCTTCCCTCTCTCTTTACTTCTCTCTCCCTCCTTCCCTCTATCTCCCTCTCTCTCCTTCCCCCTCCCTCACTCTGAGGTCTCCCTCACTCTGAGGTCTCCCTCCCTCACTCTGCCTCCCTCCCTCTGTCTCCCTCCCTCCCACCGTCGCTCTGTCTCCCTCCCTCGCTCTGTGTCCCTCCCTCGCTCTGTCTCCCTTCCTCGTGGTCATCCTCCCTCTACCTCGCTCCTCTGTCTCCCTCCCCCTCCCTCCCTCGCTCCTCTGTCTCCCTCCCTCTCCTTCGCTCTCCCTCTGTCTCCCTCCCTCGCTCTCCCTCTGTCTCTCTCCCTCGCTCTCCCTCTGTCTGCCTCTGTCTCTCTCCCTCGCTCTGCCTCTGTCTGCCTCCCTTGCTCAAATACCACAACCAAAATGATAGAGACTGGGTGCAAAGGGTCAGTGCACACTGAGAAAAAATAACCCTCAGGCACCAACAGAGTCAGTAGCCAATTGTCGTCATTGGGTTCTTATTACCGGTATGTGCATTAGTACCTTATAGTGAAGTGAATGATTTAAAAAGGGAGGTGTACCTGTACTTGACCAGTTTCACATAATTTTTAGGACATGTTTGGTTCAAATTGACTCAACAAACTTCTGTCCGCACTCACTTTGTTTTTAATGGAGAAGGACTGTCCCTCTATTAAAAGGAATTCTCTTTATTAGCGAAAAGGTACACCTCCCTTTTTAAATCACTCACTTCACTATAAGGTACTAATGCACATATCGGTAATAAGAACCCAATGACGACAATTGGCTAATGAGGGTTCTTTTTTCTCAGTGTGCACTGGCCCTTTGCACCCAGTCTCTATCATTTTGGTTGTGGTATTTGACTTTCTTTATTTACCCTCCCTTTTTTGCCTTTTTAGTTGCTCTTTCGTTGTTTGGTATTCTTACTTTAAGGGGTATAAGAGTGGCAGACTGACCCTTTTCTCTCTTGTTGTTTAACTATGCCTCCCTTGCTCTCCCTCTGTCTGCCTCTGTCTCCCTCCCTCGCTCTCCCTCTGTCTCCTTCGCTCTCCCTCTGTCTGCCTCCGTCTCCCTCCCTCGCTCTGCCTGTCTGCCTCCCTCGCTTTCCCTTGCTCTCCCTCGCTCTCCCTCTATCTGCCTGTCTCCCTCCCTCGCTCTCCCTTGCTCTCCCTGTCTGCCTCTGTCTCCCTTGCTCTCCCTCGGCCTCTGTCTCCCTCCCCGGCTCTCCTGCGTTCTCCCACGCTCTCCCTCGCTCTCCCTCTGTCTCCCTCCCTCGCACTCTCGCGCTCTCCCTCTGTCTGCCTCTCCCTAGCTCTCCCTCTGTCTCCCTCCCTCGTTCTCCCTCTGTCTGCCTCTGTCTCTCTCCCCCTCTACCTCCTCCCTCTCCCTCTGTCACCCTCTTCATCTCACCCTGCCTGTGTGCCCTGGCTGAGACAGCTTCCGGGCACACACACACACAGTCGGGCACACACACACACACACAGCCGCACCGGAGCACTTCACAGGTCTTTAAAAGACCATTCACATGTTAATGAGGCCTTGTTCACCTCTTAGGCCCCTGCAGCTCCACTCTGACATGGCGGGATTCGCCCGGCCCCCACAGAGCAGCATAGTCTCTTGAGTCGCGCTGCCACAGGGGTGTTTGCTGACACACTTAAAAAAAAAATATATATATATATATATATTAAAAAGGTACGATGTTTGGACGGTCCGCGCACCGCCAGGGAAGGCTTGCCGGGCCGCTGTTGGCCCGCGGGCCGTACTTTGAGTACCCGTGCACTAGGGTATAAGCCTGGATATAGGTGCCAAAATCAGATTCAGCACTGATGACACAGAGCCGATAGCATGATCCAGAGTTTACAGCTGCTGCAGAGGGCAGACCTGCTGGTGGGGCATACAGGCACCGATCGAGATATCTGGTTTAAAGGAGCTGCTGTCCACAGGGTCCACCGAGCAGTAGCTGCCTAGGAGAAGGTCAGCGCACTCAAGGTCATTTTCGTCTACCTGCCAAGCCTGAAGACACCAGGATCTCCACAATCCCTCCTGCAATAATACATGGGGCACCGGACCCTTGCTGTTACCAAAGCTTGTTGAAAGTCCAGTCCGGACTCCAACGACATCACAGCGGACGAGGGACTCTGTACCAGAGAGGCCAGCTCTGGGAGTGGCCTAGCTGTCCTGTTTCTGTCCCTTTCGCTGGTCCTGACCAACAACAGTGAGCACCTTGGCGCCCAAGAGCCAGCCAACTACAAACACTCTGCATCCGAGTCACCCCGCCCAAGGCCTAAGGAAACCAACTGCTCACGAGTACTACCAGGACCCTGACAATCCAAGCCCCTCATTGGGAGCTCCCGGACGTGTCCCCAAGTACCCCTCAGAAACTTATTTCCAAGTGCTCCCCCCCCAGCACCTGGACTCACCGGGCAGACAAGACCAATCTGCTGGTGGCACTTTCGTCCTTGTCCCTCTACCACCTCACAACCAAAAGGGGTCTCACGGAAAAGTATTGTAAGTGTATGTGTGAAATCAAGGTTCTTTCTGCCATAGGAAAGCATTACGCATAAAAACTTACTGTAGGTTAACATTGCTAAAACTGTAAAAAGTCTATTACGAAAATGTTTTTACCTCTTTATGAAGTTGTTGGTTTCAATACATATATAAAATGACCTGTTATTTTTCTAAATTGGTTTGGCTCTCCTTTTTGAGTATGTGCATCATTTATTGACTCCTCTTTGAAAAGCCTAAGGCTGCTCGACCACTCTGCCCTAGCTAGAGCTCCTTGGGATTGCTAGAACAAGACCCAGCCCACTCATAAGGTATACCTAGACTCTTTACACAGCACAACTCTTTTCGGTATACTATATAAAGAGTCAGTTTCCTGCAATGTGAAAGTGGTAGGTGCTGGTTTTAGACACCCAACTTTTTAGACAGAATTAAAAATCCTGATTTTTGAGGTTTAAGTTAGCAGGATTAAACCAATAGGCAGTGTGCAAGAGGCAAGTCTTACTCTTTTGCGTAATCACAGACAACATGCTTAATGTCTGTACTATGGGGCGTAGTCAGAGTGGGTTATGCAAAGCGTATGTATTAATCTTCCAGGAAATGTTTTAAATCTATCTAGATGGAGAGGAGTACTCGGAGGCAGATCAAAGGCAACGAGGCAGTCTTGTTCCAGACGTTTTTTGAGCTGTAGTATGGAGGGTGTGGGGTCATGCAAAGCTTAATGAATTCTAGATGGTATTCTGTAATATTTCCCTGATTGACAGACAGAAGAGGGTTTTATCAGCTGAGTTTGCAATGTGGCCATGATGTGGTAACTGCATCAGAGTCCGAAAATTAGCAGTTCTGCATGGTTTTGAACAAGGAGCCCATGAAGACGGCACTGCAAGAATTATGTAGATATCAGATGTTTTCAGATGCTTTTAATAGTGGTACAACCCTCTGTACAGGGCTAAGATTTTGGAACGCATTTTGGATATTTGAGTTTATTAAGGTCTGAAGGAGTGGTTTCAGTCAACAATATCCCCATGTTGCAAACCTTTAGTACTTGTCTGGGTTGGTGTCCCCTTATCCAGACAGTCGAAAAAGAAGAGGTGTTGGGTAGACTCAGCACAAATGATAACACTAAAAAACCATTAAGAAGTCAGTTTTTATGCATTTAGCGACTCATGCGCTTCATTTAGACTGTCCCTCGATGTTCATCCCCAAATTACTCATACTGGTCGAAGATGAAGTAGGGCATTATTAACAAACATGTCACAGCTGTCCAATGAAGCAGATCCCACTGAAGAGGATGAAGTACAAAGCCAATCTCTGAAGCAAGCAACAGGTGGTGATGCTAGCTTAAGACAGGTAAATAGTCCTGCTCAGCATGCAGAGCATGGCTTTGCAAAAACACAATTAAAAAATCCAAGTCTTTGCTAAACGCTCAGAGTACTACTAGCAATGGTATCAAAGGTCCCTGAGAGTTACAGTGGTATAAATCTACATCTCAGACCATCTACAGTGGTCAAAATTAGGGGTGGGCGGAACTCCCAGAGTTTTATACTACACAATTTCGCTGAGTTACATAAAAACTCAACGAACAAAGCAGGGGAAAGATAGATAGGGACCCATTTGTAATCCTTTTAAAGCAGATGTCAGACTGAGTATATTAATTTGTGATGGTTAGATTTACCGTTGCAACATTCAACTCTACGAAGGGTGTGCCACTGGGGCCAAAAGCAGCCAATGCAGGAGTATGATGATTGAATGTTAACCTTAAGTGTGCCACTGTTGTCCATAAAGTAAAAAATCAGATATAGAAACTGTTTAGAAGAAGTAGGGGTTGATTGTGTCTCACTCGCTACCAAATTCCTATAGTTCTAGAGTTTGTAAATGGAATGTTTCAATTCTGAAATGTGAGGCTGAAGGTGAGATATTTTCAAACGTATGCAAGTCTGTTTTTAAATCATTACGGTTGGTGTGGAGCTAGCATTTCTTAATTTTTGCTCTGGTACAGTATTTTAAGCCTGGGCGGAACACTACGCTACGCTAGCAGAGTGTGTGTAACTACGCGCTACGCGAATTGCACGTAGCACAGTGCAAAAATGCGTAGCGGGCATTTAATGTTCGCTCTCAGTCCTCAATGTCAAGTTGATAACCGCGAGCGAACAAATTCAACATCCCAGCAAGACATTTTCCTCGTTCGCGATCGGCAACATCAAGTTGCCGATCACGAGCGTGGAAAATAAACCTCCCGGCGAGATTCTAAACGCGGGGAGGTCAGGTTTTTTATTGCAAGTGGACGCGTATCCTCACGACCGTTCGCGATGAGAAATTACCAGTCCGCATTGAGAAAATTGCCGCTCGAGTACAAATCTACTTGAGCGGCAGAAAACGACCGCTCGCACTGTGCATGATGCCGTTAGCAATGACTGCACAGTGCGGACAAGCATCCAGCACTGTGCAATCATTGCGAACAGCATTTTTCCTACCGCACTACGCAGTTGACATAGCGCTACTATGCGAACTACGCTCAGGGTTACAGTATTCCAATACGAGAAGATCACCTTTGATCTGATTGCATCCGAATCTGGTTGAGGATCTAGATTTGGGACAGTGTCTAGAGAAATAGAGGGAGGAACTGGGCTCAGAGCTCTGCTTCTCAGTCTGAAGAGAAAACATCTATTTAATTTAAAGATAACAAAAGACAAACCAATGAAAAGATAACCAAGACAAGCAGGCGAGCATAAATATTGAAGGAAGTTATGTAACAAAAGTGTTATATAGATAAACTCCTTCAGGATAGCACAGCACAAATACTAATATAGTCTTCCTATCAAGGTTAGACAGCACAGAACGTCCCTCTAGGAAAATATATTATGAGGATAAACAGATATGTCATAAATATGATATATTTGACTAACAGAAAATACAAAGGTTACCAGATGGCAACAACTCCTAGAATACAGTGGGATAAACCCCCAGGGCTCACAGATAAAGACTGACAGCCGTCTCAAAGACTTGTAGCTCAAAGATGAAGCTCCCAGGACATCAATGCTGACAGTCAACACAAACCTTCAAGTACTTCTAGATTTAGGTGGCTGACAGCACCATTCCCTCACCCCTTCACTACCCCTCAACTATATAGACTGCGAGATCCGGGCTGAGATACCTGCCAAAGACTCAGAGGGCCAGGCTGGAAGCCCCTTCCACTTCCAGCTCCCCAATGATTCAGATGCCTTCCAGGCTGAGAGCCCCTTTAGAGACTATCTAAAGCGGATGCCAGCCAAGAATTCAAGGCCAGATTTCACTTGATAGCGTGAAGTCTTTACGATTAGGACAAAGTGTGATAAGTACTTTCAAAGTATGACAAACAGTGTTGTTTCCTTTCTGATTAACAGGGACTGCAGCAAAGGCCTCAAAATCAAGGCTGCTAACTGTGATGGTTGGGAGTGGAGGCTCACGCATAACTTAGGGATTGCAGGTCAATGATTCCATCACTGGAGCCATAGAGATGGTAGTGCTGGTCAGAGACAACTGAATGTCATATGTCCACTTTGTAGACTGATCAGTGTGTTCAAGAGAGGCAGTGATTGGCAAACAAATTCCATGGATGACCATGCAGAGGAATTCACAGACCATACTGGCATAAACTATATACTGAGCCCCTTGACGACGATGATCCCGTAGCTGTACTTAAAATAAAATGATAGCAAATACCCTCACTTTGAGGTAAAGAAAAAGTATTTTGTGTGAAAATTTGACCAAAGGACGCATGTAATGAAACATACAGAAATAACAAAAAATAGTGTCTAAGGAAGCCAGCTGCTTGAACTTAGCTAGTTTGATTTAAAGCTGCTTCAATATGGCACGCATCCATGGTCACCCAGAAAATTAACCGAAACAAACAAGCTAATTACCTGTAATCATAGTTTTACACGTTTAAGCTCTTCCGATTACTATGCTGTGCATTACTTGCCATTTATTGGTTGTGAATGTTAACGTCTGCTGAGTCCTTAAAAAAAACCTTTTACTATTAGGCGTGTGTAATACAACTCATTATTACTCACTATGACATGGAGGGTAAGCCCATAATGTCCAAAGAAAAAAAACAGGTCAGAGTAAAGCAGTACAAAACAAAAAAACGGAAGTTTTTTAATTAAAAGAAAACGCAGAGAAATATAAATATTGTATTTGAAAATAAAACATTCAGTGGGATTAATATCAAACAAAAAAACTGAGGAGGAGGACCAGCATGTTCGACACACAGACTGCTGGATGGAGGATAATGCTGAACAAAAATTGATCAAATTGTATACCGGAGAGCAACCTCTAGTATTTTTCACTAAATGGTTATAGATTCCGTGCATACATTTAGGAATTACAATATTAGTTGAAACATGCATGAAATGTCCAGCTTTCATCATTTCGGAAAATGAATCCCAATCAGATTGAGCTTACAAGTGGAGTGGTCATGGCACATATCTACTACTTCATCATTATCTACACTGTTCTCTCAGGAAATATCACAAGGCCTCAAAAGGCACAGACTCAGGCTGCCAGAGTTTGCCTAAACGTCTGCAAATATGGCTGCATCAAGCTTGCTCTAGCAGCTCTTCTCGGGTTTCCAAAAGAAGCAATGGTCAAACTCAAGGTTTTCAGCACGGTCCACAAACGCTACAGAGTCAAAGGAGCAGATTATGGTCCCAAAATACACCCCCTGCCAGAAACCACCGATCATCTTGCACCCATCTGATGCAGCAACAACCATTCAAGATGATGAGACAAGCTGCCCAGTCTTTGAGTTACGGGGTACCAAACCGTGAAGGTGTGGTTTGAAGATAAGAGGATACAAGGTGGAGCCACAGGTAAAAGGCACAGGAGGGGAGAAAGCACAAGAAAGAAAAAGCAAGTCTAAAATGTATGACTAAGTAAAGGCAACTTTTTCTAATTCAACACTTAATCTTTCGTTTCTTTTGGTTGTCCGTAACAAAACATGAATATGTGAACAGGACAAACATTTGGCAGATACGTCATAGATAGACTCAAATGCATCCTACTCAACTGCAGATCAGCCCAGAGACACTCCTCCGACATTGCAGATCTCGTCACATCAATGGATCTTGACCTAACCATTTTGACTGAAACGTGGCTAACTGAAGCTTCTACGCCTTTTATGGACATACTAGTTCCCCCCAATTATCACATCATTAGACTCGACAGGAACGGCAAGACGGGCGGGGGAATCGCATGCATTTTTAGGAGCAACCTCTCCGTTACTAAAGTCACCTCCCCCTCCCTCACCTCCTGTGAACTCTTCAGCCTCGATATCTCCAGCGAGGGCAAACCAGTATGTGCCTTACATCTCATCTATCACCCGCCTGGGGACAACCTCATCTTCACCCAACAACTCATGGACACGATCACATCCAACGCTGGTCGGCAGATCACTCAAATCTACCTGGGTGACTTTCATCTCCACTGGAACGACCAGAAAGACGCAGTGGTGAATAGTCTCAAAACTTTCCTTAATGCGCTTGACCTCACCCAAATATGCAACAGCCCAACACACAATAAAGGCTCGATACTCGATCTCATCATCGCCAAAGAGGACTCTACCCAACTGGGGGCAATCCAACCTTGTGATTGGTCAGACCACCAGATTATCACCTTCTTTATCAATGAAAAAGTCAAACCTACCCCGGCTCAACCCACCAAATCCAAGATCTGGAAAAGGGACATGAAGAATCTTAACCCCAACTCCCTACCTCCCCACACCTACAGTCTCCTCCTTCCCCCTCAGGGCGCCTCTGATGTTCAATCACTGACTGACCTCTACCTCGACTCTATGAACTCAATAATCAACGAAGCCGCCCCACTGCAACTAAAGAGAGTCTCCACCAAGAACTCGAACCCTTGGTATGACGGCAGACTCAATGAAGACAGGCGTGCTATGCGATTGGCAGAGCGCACTTGGAGAGATGACCCCTCATCACTGCATCGCAAAACGCTTAAGAACAAGAGAAATGCCTACTTTAGGAAAATCAAGCGTGCGAAATCTGACTTCTTTAGCCTCCAGCTGGACCAAGCGAAAAACCGACCAAGAAAATTGTTCGAACTAGTCAAAACTCAAACCAAGACGCAACCCTTACAATCAAACAACACAACAAGCGATATCCCACACAGTGAAGACTTTTCTGCTTTCTTTAAGCTAAAGACCGACAACATAAGAATTGACCTCCTCAATGATGTAAGCCGATACCCTAGCCACATCAGAATGTCTAACAGTCAACCTAAAAATAACGAATCATGGAATACACAAACTGCTCGGCACCTTGAAGCCCTCTAATCACCTCACAGAACCCCTACCTGCTAATGCTGTAAAAGACTTCACCCCCATGCTCCTCCCACTCTGGACCAAAATCATTAACAGTTCCCTTCAACAAGGTCTCATCCCTGACTCCCTCAAGGTGGGGCAAGTCACGCCCATACTCGAGAAACCTACAGCTGACCCGTCTGATCTAAACAATTACCGCCCTATCACCAATATCCCCACCTTGGCCAAACTGCTGGAAAAATGTGTACAACTCCAACTAACAAAACACATTGACCAGTTTGACCTCCTCAACCCTCATCAATCAGGCTTCCGAGCGAAACACAGCACGGAAACGGCCATGACACACATAATTGATGACGCCCTCCAAATTCTTGATCGCAATGATTCTTGCCTCCTCATCCTTCTTGACCTCTCCTCAGCATTGGACACGGTCAAACATGAGAACCTACTGGAGCTGCTAAACACTAGAATGGGTTTATCCGGGACTGTTCTCAAATGGTTCACTTCCTTCCTACATAACCGGTCTCAGAAGTTCAAGATCAACAATGTGCTGTCCTCACCTGTGCCAGTAGATTTAGGCGTTCCACAAGGATCCTCCCTTTCACCCACACTGTTCAACCTCATCATGGAACCACTCGCCACCTTGCTCCAAGCATCCAATGTACACTTCCATATGTATGCCGATGACACTCCACTTTACCTAAAGGTACAATCCCCGGAAGATATCAAACATCTGAACTACACACTTAGAAACACCCAATCGTGGCTGGCCGATAATCACCTCAAACTAAATGCTCTGAAAACTGAGTTCCTTCTGATATCACCCCCTGCGAAAATTACCACCACCCAAATCTGGCTCAATCCCCTAACAGCACTCAATGTCCGACCCACCATAGTGGATTCTGCGAAATCCCTAGGCATCACACTTGACGCAAAGCTCAACATGCAACAGCACATTAGCAAAGCAACGAAAGGAGCTAATTTCCAAATCAACACATTGAGGAAACTTAAACCCTTCCTCCCAGTCAAAGACTTCCAAACTGCTGTACAAGCCCTAGTCATCCCCCGCATAGACTGTGGAATTGTGGCCCTCAACGGACTCCCTCTAGCAACAACCGCACCCCTAAGAGCCTCCTTGAACGCTGCCGCGAGACTCATTACTGGCTCAAGAAAACACTCTCATATATCCCCTGACTTGAAATTCCTGAAATGGCTGCCCTTTGAAGCCAGAATACAGCTGAAAATTGCTGTTATGACACACTCTGCCGTACACCACAAGGCACCCAACTACCTCACTCAAAAGTTGACTATATCAGGAGGTTCGAGATACAATAGAAGTACAAAAAATCTACTCCTGAAACCTCGCAGATTCCGGAAGGAAAAAACTTACAAACGCTCCTTCTCAGGAATGGCACCCAGGATCTGGAATGCACTCCCTCCTGAAACCAGGCTTATCTCCTCCACTGCCTTCTTCAACAAAGAGGTGAAAGCCATCCTTATGGCCAAGTTCACCTGAACTTTATTGTTGTTGGATCAGAGACTTTGCACCGCTTTTGTATCACTGGCTACCTGTCTGTCTAATGTCTAATGATATCATATTCTTACTTGATTGCGATCCTATTATGCTACTCACTCACTACCTATTACTATATTGTACACGTTAGTTTGCTGAAACTTGATGTCCCTACCCCTTGTTTTGCTGTAACTCTAAGAAAGTGGTATAAGCCATCCTTATAGCCTAAGCTCTCCTGATCTCTATTGTAGTTGGATCAAAGACTCTGCACAGTCTTATATTATCGTTTACCTGATTGTTTATTGGTATTTTATCAGCACATGACTGCTATCGGATCATGCTATTGACTATTATACTGTACCCAAAATTATGTTTAGTCACCCTCCTGTTGCCCTCACCCCCTGTTTCCGCGAAGCGCTCTGATATCTGCAAAGATCTGGTTCGCGCTATATAAAACTCTGAATAAATAAATAAATAAATACAGCACACAACGCATCCCATCGTATAGCACAGTAAACTTACAGTGGAAAAACAGGGTGCTAATTACAAAACAAAATATACTACAGGTACATTTGGAGGCACAAAGGGACTCTCGTGGAGCCAAATATACTCTATCACTAGTTTTAGAATTCAGAACTTCAGTTATTGTGGCTCATTCTCCTCAGCCGCTGTGACCAAGTTATTAATCGCAACACCCCAATTACGTTTACACTCTGTGCCTTTGCATCTGCTCTAACCAATTTCAGGCATATTCCATCTGCAGTTGCTTAATCAACCATGAGCTTTCCCATGCCCTCTTCAAAGGTGCCCCACGCTGCAGTCAGTGTATGGATATACAGCGTTTTGCTAACCCCATTTTTAAAAATTTTCCGAATAATCGTCCTTTTTTTCCGGTTTGGGAATCATGCCCAGCAAACATTGTTTAGGAGACTATTCAATGGGATAGGCCGCTGACACGCACAACCTCGACACAACTAGCTCCCAATAAATGGCTAGCTTACTACAAGACAAATCTGCATGTCTTCACTATACATTGATACAATGTGATGCTTTCCAGTCACTAATTCCCCATCCTTGCAGCTTCTTTTAAGTTGTGATCGCTTAGGGCAGCAACAGAAGTGCAAATCGCAAGGGTGAAAGTGGACACTCCTGTCCAGTACCGTGCTCAATGTTATTACTTCACAGATTTTCAGCCAAGTTGTGGGGTTGGTATATAGTGATCGACCAAACTTAAAAAGTCTACATCAAATCTTTACTCTGTCAGAATCTTAAACATGTAGCCCCATTCTAAGGTGTTGAATGCATGTTTTGTATTTGAGGCAACAATGGCACAGGTCTATTCTATTTGCTTAGTAGCAGGCAGTACATGGTTGAGTTGTGTATATTCATTAGTGTGTCACACCTTTGGATAAACCTGGATTGGTCCTCATGAACCAGTATTCCCACCATCCTCTGAAGTGTTAACATGGTCAAACCAAGAAGTAATCCAGATGCTGGGGATTCAGCCTGCTGAAGACACAAAATATGCTGGGAGTCTTCCTGGGGCCATTCTGGGGCCAACAAACTTCAGGTGGCGTGTCCCCGCTCAGGACTCAATCTCTCAGTGCAGCAGGCGAGTCGAGGGACGGTCCAGTTGCCACTGGTCAACTTGTCTCCCAATTCAAGGAGGTCTACCGACTGCATGCAGATAAGCAGTTTTTTTCTTTCGGAAGGCCAGTGTCAACTTCGACAATGGGTCCCGCGAACCCGGGGAAACCTCAGAAGGGAAGGATTTGGTCGCACAGCAAAAACTTTGATGTCTAGTGGGGGGCAGATTTTCTTGGGAAGCTGGGCTCTTGGAAAGTGCAGGATTCCTAGATTTTGCAGTCCTGAATCTCAACAGGAGGCTAGCCAACCCGCCCTTACAGTCACTTCTTCCATACTGGCACAAGTAGAGCTCTTTTCCACACTGCAGCACGGCAGGCACAGTCCTCTTTGCAGGTCCTTGGATGCAGCAGGTCTAGTCCAGTCTTTGTGCAGCCTCTTTTTGCTGGGTGGAGGGAGAAGCAGGGCTGTCTTTCTTCTGTCTTCTTTCCAGTTCAGTAGTGAAAAGAGAACTGTCTCAGGGTGTAAGAAACTGGCTCTATATATACTACACCAAAATGAGGTATAGTGTATAGGGTCCAGGCGACTTCAAAGGTAGGGAGAGGGTAAAAGTTATATAGAACCTTACTCTCTATTTGTGGTAGCTTGGTCGAGCAGTAAGGCAGTATCAGAGGACAGTGTTAAGCGTTTGATTTACACAGTCAGCAAATGAATTCACACACTCAGAGACTGAACTCTAGGCCAATGGTTTATTTTTTTTTTTGTTTTTTTTTTTAAATCTTTTTATTGAAATGTTTTACAATTACATACAGGGCACGGCAATATTAAAAAAAAAAATGCATCACATTGAGGGAGAACAACAGATGAAACAAGGACAGAAATAAAGAAAACTGCATCCCATTAGGGCAAAAGTGTAGAGTAAGTTGAACCATAATATTATTCCAAGTTCTACAACATAAGGCTAGTCAAACAAAGTTACCCTTCTCTTATGTTTCCATAGAGTCAAATATATCTCTCACATTATTACCAACATAACAGTTAATACCTCATATATAATCCTGAATCAACCAAATTTCAGACAGATCACAATTTTAATCTATTACTCCATCCTTCCACCGCGTAATAGGATCCCATATTAGCTTACCCAGCTTCCTCCCCCTTTTTCCTTTCCGTGCATAATCTCTTTCTCCACATTGTATGTTGTTATTAATTTAGCCAACCATTTATGGAAGGTAGGTGGTGTAGAATCAATCCATGTCGAGGCTATGCATAATCTCATAACAGATATTGCTACAAATAAAAATTCCCTCCCGCTAAATAATCGTACGTCCTCCAGATTCACTCCTAATAATATTGTTCCGGGGGTTAACACAATTTCAGTTCCTAAAATATTATTTATGAAGCGTTCAATATCCTTTTTTAGTAAATCTAGATGAGGACATGTTGCAAATACATGTTGTAAATCAGCATCAGAGCTTCCACACCTATAACACTTAATACCCACTGTGCCTCCCCATTGTGCTATTTTAGCGGGCGTATAATATAAGTGATATATCGTTTTATAATGTTCCGCCTGCAAGGGTGCCGAACATAACAAAGAATATCCTTTTTCTAGAGCGATACCAAAGCTATCTCCACTTATATTAAGATTATCCTTCCATTTTTTGCTCCATTTTTGATGATCATCCTGTTTTGATTTTATCAGTTCTGCATAAAGCCTTTTAATTGTGCAGTCTTCCCCTCCTTGAATTACTTCCATAATTGAATTACGCCTAAACCCCAACACAACACCTTTTTTGTTCAAAAGGAAACTCCTGATTTGTAAGTATTTAAAAAATTGCCTGGTTTCTATGTTAAATCTAGCTTGTAAATCTGAGAATTGAGCAATCCCCTGATCCCCCTTTACATCCCCTATAGTTCTAATTCCCCTGCTTTCCCACTCAGCAAATATGGGCCCCGAAAAAATATCTTGTGGAAGATTTGGGTTATGTGAGAGTCTGGTGTACACATTGTATTTCCCCAAACCTATTCTTTTAGAAAAACTTTTCCAAATTTCATATGCTGCTATGAGCGTCTTAAACTTTGTCCTCTTGTAATAACTAGCCTCTGTAAATTTCAACAAAACATTCTTCACTTCCATTCCCAAAGTTAATCCATAAATTGCCAGTGTTCCAAATTTGCTCCAGTCTTCTGATTCTTCCCCTCCCAGCATGCCAGTCATATTTTGTAGAGCAGCCGCCCAATAGTAAAATTTTAAGTCTGGAACTCCCCAGCCTCCCCTTTCTCTCGGAAGTGTCATGAATCTCAGGGCTCTTCTCGTTTTCCCCTTTGCCCAGATAAATCTATTGATTATACACTCTAATTTTTTTAATATTTTAACTTCAAATAATAAAGGTATTGCTCTAAATAAATATAAAGATTTTGGGAGGATCAGCATTTTTATTATGTTTGTCCGCCCCACTATTGACATATGCAAGTTGTCCCACCTATCCAGGTCTTTCTCTACTTTCTTAATCAGAGGAATAATATTCTTATCTACTAGCACGTCCAGATCTGCCATGATAATAACCCCTAAGTATGTACCTTCCTGCGTCACTCGGTTATCTATACAGGGAGTAAATAAGTTTTTTATTATCTGCGTTTTAGATGTATTTAATTTATACCCCGATATCTTTCCAAATTTCCTCGCCTCCAATTCCAGATATTCTATAGATTCAGAGGGATTTGGAGTAATCACAGCAATATCATCTGCATAGGCTAAGATTTTACACTGGCCAATGAGTGTTGTTAGGGGTACAATCATCCCAGATGTCTCTATTCTACGGATTAATGGATCCATGTATATAGCGAACAATAGCGGTGAGCAAGGGCACCCCTGTCTAGTACCTCTTTTTATTTGATATTGACCCGTATTTCCCCCATTCACACGTAATGTTGCTACCGGATTTAAATAAAGAGTCTGTATGGCTTTAATAAATCCTTGTTTAATGCCTGTTCTTTCCAGAGCATACCAAAGATAGCCCCAGGAGACCCGATCAAATGCTTTTTCTGCATCAAGTAACATTACTGCCATCGGGTCTCCTGTGACTGAAGTAACATCGAATAGAGTTATTACTTTGCGTATATGGTGGGTAGTTCCTCTCCCTGGTATAAAACCGTGTTGGCAACTACTGACTATTTTATGGATAATTCTGGCAAGCCTTGATGCCAACGCCTTGGAGAACACTTTCACATCTGCATTCAATAAAGTGATGGGTCTATAAGATCCTGGATCTTCCGGGTTTTTCCCTTTTTTTAATATTACTACCACCTCAACACTCCCCCATGACTTAGGTGTTGATTTACCCAACTGTGCCAGTTGCATAACCTTCATTATCTCTTCTACCAACAAATCCCAAAACACTTTGTAGAACTCTATAGGAATTTGGTCAGGGCCCGCTGCTTTACCAGAGGGCAGATTCCATATTGCCTCCTTAATTTCTTCTGTCTGCAAGACCCCCTCTAGACCATCTGCTTCATCCTCCTCGATTATATCTATAGGGATCTCTTGGAGATACTCCTTCATTTCCTCATTATCTCTTTGCCCGTCTCGCCCCTCTAATTCATCGTCGTACAACTTCTCATAAAAAGTCCTAAATACTTCCCTTATTTCATTCGACTCTGAGTACACCGTACCCGATGTATCTCTAATTTCTCTAACTATTCCCACAGCTTCTTGTTGCCTTGTCCGTGTAGCCAAAATTCTCCCTACTGACTCACTCAATTCATAACACTTCTCTCTTTTAGTATTATACATTTTCGCTGCTTTGCTAGCAATTTCGCCCTCTGCCGCGCCTTTTGCTTTCGCTAGTTCTGTCAAAGCCTTATCCATAACACTCCCCATCAAAACACAGTTTTCTAAATTCTCCTCTGCCTTCAGTACCTTCTCAGCTAGCTCTAGATTCCTCAACTGTATTTGTTTCCTTTTATACGAATTGTAGCTCTTTGTTTCCCCCCCGTACCCTAGCTTTGAAAGTATCCCAGACCACTCCCATTTCTGCTGTGTCCCTATTGAAGATAAAGAAATCAATAATCCATTTATTCATGTGTTCTAAGTATTTGTCATCTTTAAGCAGCTCTCTTTTGAAGGACCAATTTGTATATTGTCTAGTGCTTATTTTTGTTGCCGTTGTAAGTACTAAGGGGTTATGATCACTAAAGATCCGTGGCAGCCTTTCAATCTTTGAGTTCGATATAGTGGTGCTTGAAACAAAAAAATAATCTAATCTTGCACATGTTCGGTGCGGAGCCGAGTAATATGTAAAGCCTTTGTTGTCCAGTCTCTTTTTCCCCCATACATCCGAGAGAGCATTGTTTAGAACTAAACTATGTAGTGCCTGGTTGACTTTCTTTTTCCGGCCTTTATATTTCCCAAAGGAACCCAGACCTAATCCATCTGCTCCATTTATATTAAGGTCACCTCCCAGTATAATTTTTGGTGCCCATGTTGCCAGTTCGACATCCAAGAATTGAAAAATTTCGGGGTCATCCTCTGTTGAGCCATAAACGGTTACAAGCGTTGTCCACTCTCCATCGATAAAACACTCAACCATGGCCCATCTTCCCCATTTATCCTGTGCTTTCTTCCTGGTCAAAATATTATTATTTCTAGCTAAGATAGCTACCCCTCTTTTTTTGACCCCTTGGCTTGAGTGTACTAATAGATGGAATCCTAAATGACTGAGGAAGTGTGCTTGTGTTATCATAATATGTGTTTCTTGTATAAATACGAAATCCACATGCATTTGTTTCAAGGCTACCGCAATTTTTGCTCGTTTTTGGGGCCTATGGTTTTGTATTAAAAATATACTGTGTTTTATTTTAGAACCAAGTAAGCCTGGCACAGGTAAGCATAAAATACTTTACAGTAATAAGTTACTGAATGTCGAACAGTTTGAACATGCAATAGAATTTGTACTTTGTTTGAATTATAGGGGAACAGGAGTATGCAACACTTAGCAAACGCAGTACATTGAAATAAATAGGCTGATTCAGTTAATTGCAGGTAAGTTACTTTTTACGTTATTTTTCTTACTCAGTGCTGGATACCTGGATTCAGCACTGGGACATTTCCTGCAAACAGGTAAGTAAATACGTTTTGGTTATTCGTGCGATTTTTAAAGAATACTTCTAGATTTTGAAACTCCACACTTAGGAACTTTTTGGAAGAAAATAGGTCAATGTTATCCTACGGAGGAAAAGTAGTTATCGGTTCACAGGTAAGTTATCGAGAGAGTGGAGAAGTGTGGCTCACTGGTTAGAGGAGGCAAACCTGGAAGCAGAGGTCAGCCCGGGACCAGGGTTCAATTCCCGGCTCGGCGGGGTCTTGAGTCCTAAAATGTCCATGGACTCGACAATTCTCGCTCCGGTGCCTACTCGATTCACAGGTTCACGCTCTGCGACTCTGGGCAATAGCTTGCTTAATCTCCACAGCGGCCCCTCGCGGCGGGATGCCTGGCTTTCACCTTGCGGATACCCTGCCGGGGTTATCTCACAGGGGAATACCAGGACGGGTTCCCTAAGCAAGCGCTTAGAAACCGCTTGGTGATTTGCGCTATATAAATTCCTGAACATTTACATTTACATTTACATCGACAGTGGGAGTTCAAGTTCTGGGGGTAGACTCAGGGGTCCCCCAGGATCAGTGATGCACTCTTGTTACACCCTCAGCGGCACTGGGGTGGCCGGGTGCAGAGTGTTGAGCCCAATGTAATCTAATGGGGGATAGGGAGCCTCCGGTTGGTGGCTGCTGGCTACCAGGCCACACGGCTTTGGGAGCAAATCTCCTGGACTTTAGCTAAGGGCAAATGGGGAAACAAGCCAGCACAAAAGGTGCACCCTCCGCGGCGCTGGGGCAGCCAGGTGCAGTGCTGTTTTGGCAACGGGTGCCCTGTTTTCAATGGAGATTTTCGGTTTTGGCTTTTAGCGGCAGGCTCGCTCCAGGAAGACTTCCGGGAGTAACCAACAGCTGGGCAGGTAAGTTGGAAGGCTCAGGGATGTAGGTGCACCTCAGATTCTTTTCTCCAGGGCGCCGGCGGCTGGATACAGGGGTGTCTTTTGAGGTCAGATTTCACCTTACCGGGTCACTTGCGGTTGGGGGGGGTCTCCGTGCAGAGGCTGCAGGCGACGTCAGGGAGTACTGGAGGGGTCAACCTACGGTGGACTCGGACTCTGGAGCGCTGGGGGACGTCGCTGGAACCAGTGGGCCACTCTAACTCGGGCCGTAGGTGACGGGTGCAGTGGTGTTTCCAGGCGTCAAATTTCTTTGTCCTCAGCAGGCTCAGAGTATTGCTTTGGAGTTTCTTTTGAACAGAACTGCTATTCACAGGACATCCGGTCTTTGTTGAAGGCAGCCAGCCCTCCCAGGGGTTCTGGAGGTCGGTGACTGCAGGACATGGCGACTTTTGGCGCAGGACATGGCAACTTTTGGCGCAGGATCTCTGAAAACTGCAGACGGGCCAGTTGTTCTCTACAATCTTCTCTGCTAGGCGTCTTCTTTCATCCTCCTTCAAAGCTTGCGGGAATCTGAGGAACCAAGGTTCAGGGTGCCCCCTAAATACTAGATTTAGGGGCGTTAAAGGTAGGTAAAGGGCAGGGACCAATGGGTCCCCTCCCTGGGGTGAGTAAGGAAAATGCTACTTACCAGTATGCATCTGTTCTTGGCATGTAGAGCTGCAGAGTACTACACTTTGCATTAGATCGCCACCTGGTGTTGGGCTCGGATGATTGCATGTTGTTGTCGTCTTGGAAGAAGTCTTTTGTAGTCACGAGATAGGCGACTCCTCCCTTGGACGATAGCGCGCATGGTCATCGGCTCCATCCTTAGATTGTTTTTCGCCATGATGGGAAATGAAGGAGTCAGGAGAAGTAAAGAAAGGATGTCCAAGCGTGTGTATCTAATTAAGATGAAACTGGAACAGATACTGGTCCCGGGGAGGCAGGAGGGCGTGTAGTACTCTGCAGCTCTACATGCCAAGAACAGACGCATACTGGTAAGTAGCATTTTTTGTTCGAGGCATATGAGCTGCAGATTCTACACTTTGCATCAATTGTGCAGCAGTGTCTCCCCTAGCGGTGGTCACCTGTATCTGTTGCAGTAGTTTGAAAGAGAGTTTTTAGAACAGCTTGGCCTACTGCAGCTTGCTGCTTGGCTTGCACATCAACACAGTAGTGTTTAGTGAAGGTGTGAGTTGTAGACCATGTTGCTGCCTTGCATATGTCTTCTAGGGGGATGTTCCCTAAGAAAGCCATAGAGGCTCCTAGTTTGCGTGTGGAGTGCCCTCTAGGAGGAACTGTTAATGTACGTTTTGCCTTTTGATAGCATATTTGTATACATTTTACAATCCACCTTGCAATTCCAGCTTTAGAGATGGGGTTGCCTTTATGTGGTGGAGAGAAAAAGATGCAAACAATTTCTTAGTTTTCCGAAAAGATTTGGTCCTATCTATATAGTAGAGAAGAGCTCTTTTAACATCTAATGTGTGTAGAGCTCTTTCTGCTACAGAGTCAGGGTTTTGGAAAACCACAGGTAACTACAGATTGGTCTAAATGAAAAGGAGTAATGACTTTTAGAAGGAATTTAGAATTCGTTCTTAGGTACACTTGTTACGGTGTAATTGTAAGAATGGTTCTTGTATAGTGAAAGCCTGTATCTCACTTACTCTCCTAAGAGAGGTAATAGCAATAAGGAAAGCGGTTTTCCATGTGAGGAACTGCAGTTCACATTTGTGTAGAGGTTCAAAAGGTGGTCCCATGAGCCTTGTAAGAACAACCTTTAGGTTCCACACTGGAGAGGGTGGTAACCTGGGGGAATTATTCTTTTTAATCCCTCCATAAATGCTTTAATAGCAGGCACTCTAAAAAGAGATAGATGTTGTTTGTTTTGTAAATATGCTGCAATTGCTGCAAGATGTAGGCGTATAGATGAATATGCCAAGTTACATCTTTGTAAATGTGAAGATAGCAAATGATATTCTGGATTGAAGCATCCAGGGGATCAATTTGGTTCTTGTTGCAATAAATGGCAACTCTCTTCCATTTAGCAGCATAGCAAGCTCTAGTAGTAGGTCTCCTGGCCTCTTTAATGATGTTCATACAGTCTGGTGGTAGGTTAAGATAATCGAACTCTAACACTTCAGGAGCCAGATTCAGTTGATTTGGGTCTGGATGTCTGATGTCTCCATGGTTCTCCGTTAGTAGGGATGGTGTCAAACGCAGCTTTTGGTGTGGAACTATGGATAGTTCTAGCAGAGTTGTGTACCACGGTTGGCGTGCCCATGTGGGAGCTACTAAAATCAGTTTGAGCGACTGTTGTCATAGCTTGCGCACTATTAGTGGTATTAGTGGTAGTGGCGGAAAAGCATACGCAATTCTGCCTGACCAGTTCATCCATATCGCATTGCCCTTGGACAGCGGGTGTGGAAACCTGGTGGCGAAGGTTGGGCATTTTGCATTTTCGTGTGTGGTGAACAGATCTATGTCTGGATGACCCCACCTGTGAAAGAATGGTTGAAGAACTTGCGGATGTAGTTCCCATTCGTGAATTTGTTGTGTCTGTCGACTCAACAGATCTGCTATCTGATTGTGAACTCCTGGAAGGTGCTCTGCTTGCAGATATATGTTTTGTGGAATGGCCGAACTCCAAATGTTCTGTGCAAGCTGGGATGGTTGTAGAGGTTCCCCAACCCCCCCCCCCCCCGTTTTTGTATATAGTACATAGCTGTCATGTTTTCCTTCCGGATTAAGACAGCTTTGTTTTGTACTTGGAATGTTTTGAGTGCAAAGAATATTGCGAACAGCTCTAGATGATTGATATGAAACGATCTTTGTTGAATGGTTCATTGCCCTTGAGTTGTATGATGTAGGAGATGGGCTCCCCATCCTGTGAGAGATGCGTCTGCTGTGAGTACTATTTGTGGAATAGGTTCGAGGAACGGCCGCCCCTTTGTCAAGTTTTTGGTGTTCCACCACTGCAGAGAGCGATGTGTGCGGCTGTCTACCAACACCAGGTCTGTTAGTTGCCCTTGAGCCTGATTTCCCTGTTGTGCTAGACATTCCAGTAATGGAGGCATTTGCAGTCTTGCATATGAAGATGCAAGATCCCATCATGCCTATTAGTCTCATGAACACTCTGGCTTGGAGAGAGTGTTGATGTCGAAACTTTGTGACTAAGGCTTGAATGCTCTGTATCCTTGCTGGACTGGGATGCGCTAGAGCTGTAGACGTGTTTATTGTAGCCCCTAAATACTGATGTACATGAGAGGGCTGTAGGTGCGACTTGGTGTAGTTGATTGTGAACCCTAAGTCGTGCAATGTCTGAATTGTCTGATGTGTGTGTTGGACATACTGATTGAATGATTTGGCTTTTATGAGCCAGTCGTCTAGATAAGGGAAGACATGTATGTTTTGTCTTCTGAGATGTGCTGCTACTACTGCTAGGCACTTTGTGAATACTCTTGGTGCAGTTGTGACCCCGAATGTAAGGACTTTGAATTGATAATGCTGTCCTTCCAGTACAAACCTTAGATACTTCCTGTGAGAAGGATGTATAGGAATGTGGAAGTAGGCGTCCTTTAGATCTAGTATTGTAAGGAAATCCCCCTGTTGCAGCAATGGGAGCACTTGTTGTGAAGTGATCATATGAAAATGATCTGTTTGTATATAATGATTGAGGGGCCTGAGGTCGAGAATTGGTCTCAGTGTCCCGTCCTTTTTTGGTATTAGAAAACACAGCTAGAAAAACCCCTGTTCCTTGATGTTGTAAAGGAACTATTTCTATTGCGTCCTTTTGAAGGAGTGATAGGACGTCTTGTTTGAGCAGAGTAAGGTTTTCTGCAGACATTGGACGCTGCCTGGGTGGTATGTGTTGATGGGTAGCTGTAAGTTCGAGGTAGTAGCCATACTGGATAATTTGTCTTACCCATCTGTCTGTTGTGATGGAATTCCAGACAGGTAGGAACTGTGTTAATCTGCCCCCCCACAGGAGTGGAATGCTGTTGGGGGAGCCGAGGGAAGTCACTGTTTTGTGGTGGAAGAGGTTTGATTATTGTTGTGACCCCGACCTCTTCCCTTGTTGCCTCTATATACTCCTCTAAAATATCCTTTGCTAGAGGATGTTGGTGTATTGGGCTTGAAGGAAGCTGTATTGTCTGCTCCAGTTTGCTTGGAGCCTCCTCTATAGAAGGAGCGACGAAAGGAGCCTCTAGTTTGTTTGGACAGCAAAGCTCCCATAGATTTGTCTGTATCTGTATCTTTTTCCATTTTCTCAAGTGCTGTGTCTACCTCTGGTCCAAACAATTGCTGTTATTTAAATGGCTGATTTAAGAGGGTAGTTTGCACTTCCTGCTTAAATCCTGAAATCCGTAGCCACGCATGACGTCTAAGTAGGAGGACACTAGTGTTTACAGCTCTAGATGCAGAGTCTGCTACATCAGTGCACACTTGATTGAGGCATTTGAAATTAACTTGCCTTCTTGTATAAGGTCGTTTGCCTGCACCTTATATTGTTCAGGTAATGTTGTAGTAGTTTTTCTAACTGGTCATAATGAGCCCTGTCGTATCTTGCAAGGAGGGCTTGTGTGTTAGCTATTCTCTTGCCTGAAGCATCTATCACCTTAGATTCTTTATCAGGTGGAGGTGCTTCACCTGACGTCTGTGAGTTTGCCCTGTTTCTAGCATTTAAAACAACTAGTGAATCTAAGGGTAGTTGTCCTTTAATGAAGGCTGGATCCCCAGGAGCAGGCCTGTATTTTTTTTCAATTCTAGGATTTAGGATCCTAGCACGTACAGGATCTTTAAATACCTCTGGAGCATGTTTGATGACCCCTTTAATCATAGGAAGAATTTGTACAGACCTTTGCGATTGTTCAAATGTATCTAATAAAAAATCTTCCTCTGCCTCATCTGAATGCATAGTGACTCCATGGTAAATGGCAGCCCTGTTTAACAAGTGCCCAAAACTAATATTATCTTCTGGGGGCGAAGGCTTTGATGGATATGACTGTGGGTCAGGAATATCTGGCACATCTTGTGGGTTTGGGTACTCCCAGTCTGGATCATCAATGGTACGGGAAAGGCTCATCTGGGTCTACCCTTCCCCCTAGGCCATACTCATCATCATTTTGAGGTGAATGTGAAGAATGAGGAGGAGAGTGTTCAGGAGAAATTTGAGGTGAATTGTTAAGAGGAACAGGAGATGAAGGAGAAGGAAGTATAGGAGAAGAAGGGTGCATAGGAGATGTGGCAGAGTCCTTCTTCTTGACAGGCACTGTAGGTGCAGGTACTGTGTCTGACTTCCTCTTCCTGTGTGGTGTAGTGGATACAGCACCTGTTTTTGGGTCAATGTAGATCTTCTTTTGTAGAGGATCAGGTTGAAAAAGTTCTTCTCCTTGCGGAACCTTTGCCGGCGTCGATTTTTTCGGTTCCGGGCGTGGTTGCTGCTTGTCTCTAGCCTTAGGAGTTGTTACTGTGTCCTTTGGCGTAGATTTTGGCACCGAAGGTGTTGTTTTCGGAGTCGTAGGCTGTTTCGAGGGCTTGAGCGCATCGGAATCAGGCCTTGTAGGTTTCGGTACCGAAGATGATGGCTTCGGAGTGGAAGCTGGTGTCGTCGGCTTCGAGGAATCGGACGCTGGCTTCATAGGTTTGTCCTTAGAAGTCGTTGGTTATGGTGCCGAGGGAGGTGGTTGGATCGCCACATGCGGCTTGCTCGGTAAGGAGCTACCGGAAGGCTTGATTATTTTCTTCGGAGCCAGGCTCGATGGTGGGGCTTTCAAAATTGTTTTTTGGGCGCGACTGGGCCCCGGAGGCGGAGTGTTGACCTTTGCCTTCGATTTGGGTGCTGTGTATGGGGCAGGGGCAGCAGTACTCACATGCTGACCCGATGGTATGGAGTCATCTGAGTCATCTGCCTTCGATACGATGATTTGGAGATCATCGGAATCTTCTTCGGGAACGGGCGGACCCTCTTCGTCGAAGATATCCACCGGTTCCGGAGCTGATCTCTGCATGTCGTGTCGACGGGCCTTCCAATCTCGAATGGGTTTCTTGGATCGAAAGGACACGCAGGCTGTACAAAGCTGGATTCGTTGTGTTCTGGCGATAAGCACAGGTTACAGACCTTGTGGTGGCCACTGTGTGGAAACTTTGCTCCACACTCTAGGCATCTTTTGAATGGCGTCCTTTCCATGAGGTGTAGGCCTCACAGCGAGGATAGGCCCAACGGCCCGCGTCAACGACCGGAATCGAGCTGACAGTGTCGAGATGATGTTGGATGATATCGAAAGTATTTAGGTGAAGTTTGAATAAGTTTTTAAGCGTCAAAGTACTTGAAAAGTAGATTTCGAACCGGAGCGGAAAAATTTCATCCGAACCCAGTGGCGGAAAAAAACAATCTAAGGATGGAGCCGATGACCATGCGCACTATCATCCAAGGGAGGAGTCACCTATCTCGTGACTACAAAAGACTTCTTCCAAAGACAACAACAACATGCAATTATCCGAGCCCAACACCAGGTGGCGATCTAATGCAAAGTGTAGAATATGCAGCTCATATGCCTCAAACAGCCCCTATTCTGCCCCTATCCAGTGGGAGGGGGGCAGGAGCCTGTCCCTGGTTGGTTGGGTCCCCCCATCCTCAAGATGGCGGGGACTCAGAGTTGTGCTTCATCTCGTCTCCCCACCTGAGTGTGGGGGAGAGGGGTGGGTGGGGAGAACCAGTGGGGACCAGTTTCTAAAAGCAGCAAAGAGTCTGGGGAATCTCCAAAGGTGGTATGCCTTTGAAGCTTCCCCTTCGTGAACCCTTCCCATCCTGGGGGAGGAGGCTTGGCACCTCGTCCCAGGCTGTGCATGGTTTCAGGCCCCCGAGAGCAGCAGGCTCTCGACCCAGGGGTCCAGAAAAATGTCTGTTGGTGGCAGCCTAAGCAGCCACTCAATTGGGACACTAGAAGTGGGTCGTTTTTCAGGGGGCATCTCCAAGATGCCCTCTGGGTGCATTTTTCATTACATGTCACACTGGCATCAGTGTGTGTTTAATGCGCTGAGAAGTTTGATACCACACTTCTCAGTTTTCAGTGTAGCCATTATGGTGCTGTGGAGTTCGTGATGACAAACTCCCAGCACCATATACTATTAATGGCAGCACTGCACTTACAGTGTCTAAGAATGGACTTAGACACTGTAGGAGTACAGGGCGCATGCACCTGTACCCACACCACTGGCATAGGGCACCCAGCTAGAGGGGTGACTGATCCATGCCAGGGCAGTGGGTTGTAGGCATGGCACACAGGGATGTGTGCCATGTCGACTCTTCACTTTGTTCTGCACCAAACACGCAGCCTGCAAAGGCAGTGTGTGTGTGTGTATAGGCACAGAGCGTCTAAGGGTGGCACAATAAGTGCTGCAGCTTTTAGAGGTCTTCCCTGGTCACTGTGCCCTGGGTACCTGTGGTACCATTTACCAGGGGCTGACCTGTGGCCAGAGATGCCAATTGGGTTAGTTTGGAGGAAAGAGCACAGGCCCTGAGAACCTGATTGGCAGGGACCCAGGGCACATCCAGTAAAAGTGCATCAGTAGTCTGGCAAAAAGGGGTGGGGTTACTGCAACAGAAACTCACTTTCCTACACAGGGGTGACAATGTTATGCCATCTTCAGGTTTGTGGGCAAGGAGGACCCACTAGTCAATGGAGCAATAGTTCCTACAAGGCAACCCTTCCCACTTTACGTCACTTCCTAGGGGTATGGGCGCCAAACAATTCCAGGATACTCTTCTTTTCTCTACCCAAATACAAGATGTCGAGATCCTTCTTCTATTGAACAGAGCTCTGGGCAAACCCCTCGGGTTCACCTAGCATAATGAGCCACTACACCTCAAATACTGGATCTTCAACAGGTGTTTTCTCTCCGGGGGAGATGCCAGCCTGTCTAACTAAACAAAGGAGTGGGTAGGCAAGGTGCAATCACCATTTGCTTCACTGAGACAGTCGCCTCTTTGATGATGGGCCATCTGTGACTGCCGCCTGTGACTGTTGGAGGAGGAAGCACCTTCATACTTCCAAGCCGGGAAAGGGGGTATGGGGGCGCAAGCATGTTGTCTTGGGTGACAACTGCTGCAGATAAACAGGACATGCTACTAGAGGTTTGTGTAACAAAGTGGTGACTTTCTATAGTCATCACTATCAAAGGAGAGAGAGAGGAGTCCGTATCCCCAGGGTTTTATATGTGAAATCAATAAGGACTAGCCTATTTGTGAATTTACATAGACTCAAGACTGTAAGACAGGGTACAAACCCTTTTGTTTGTTCATGAAGCCCTCGTGAGGATAATCTTCCTTTCATGCACCTACCACCGTTTTTTTGTGTTGATGCGCTTACGATGTTTAGCCCACCAAAAAACTTCATGTATATATGATAACTTTCACCTTAGTCATACCACCAATATGGCTACACCATTTGCCGCTTATTTTTCGTCTACACAGCACAATAGATATCGGCAATCAAACTGTTTTGTGAATATGTTACCATACTAAGACTCTCCCCTGTATGTGTGTTTTGTCATACTTCTTGTATGTCCAGTAATGCTCTAAGAGGGAATCCCCCTCACACATGTAAAGCACCTTAGCGAGTGCTACACATTTTCAAAATTACACAATCACTTAAAATTAAGTAACTTGCACCTACACACTTTGGTCCTGAGGAAAGCCAGTTTTAATCATAAAGGCCTGGCTGAAACATGTAGACCACACCTGGATGTAGGAGACCCTAATTAACACTCCTATAATATCCAACAGCCTTTTTTTAATGCTAACAGTGACCCAGTTATTAAAATATAATTTACCCTCGGGTACTGGGATCCCTGTATAGCTTTTAAACTTTCACCTTCACGTCAATACACTGCACACTCAGAAACATACCTGCTCCGCTGTATTCAGGCGTCGTAGCACACCTGGGACACGCTCGGTGTCACTGGGTGGGCCCGATGATGAAGCATGCCACCAACCAGGTTGGTGGGTGAGGGCTTCATGAACAAACAAAAGGGTTTGTACCCTGTCTTACAGTGTTGAATCTATATACATTCACAAATAGGCTAGTCCTTATTGATTTCACACTTTCTATAGTCACCTTTCCAATAAAAGTTACCTTAAATCCAATCTCAGCAAAAAGTCAGGTTTAATGTAAAAATTAAGTTGATGCCTTAGAATAATATATTTGGTGGTCCCAAATCGAAGTTAGTTCAAAGAGAAGTAACTAGTGGGTGGGGGGGGTTCTTATTGATTATGAATACCATGATGATGACGATAGCCTCTCTCATGGATGATGGCAGTCTACTACTCTGCTTGGCTTTATTAATTTAACACATTTGAACAGTAGCATAGTATGCAAGATAAACTAAGTACAATTTAAATGGCTAAACAGGAAAGTAGTGCTCATCTTTGGCTGTCGTACAGCACAGTGATTCTAACATCATGTACCTTTGTTGGAGGAAGTGGTAGAGACTGATGCAAAATGAACAACGTAATGGGGCTTACATCAAGTCACCCTTTTTTTAATATCCCAACCTTTGGCACTTACCCTTATGTTGTCATCATTGCTTGCATTCCGTTCCCCTTTCCAGCTCAAGCACAGGGTAAAGATGGGCGGCATGGCTGAATAGCCAGGGTTCAACACCACTACACCATGGAGTTTTGCTGTGACAGAGGCAATAAAAGAACAGGATAAGAACAGCAAACTAAAATATGTCCAAAAGGACCATACACTGAAGTTCTAGTGCTCGAGATGGCGGCAGATCTGCTCAAAAAGTTCAAATAGTTGTTCATAATCATACAAGCTCTTATTAGACTCACTTCTATCACAGCTATAATTATATGCCATTTAAAACCAGTTCCATTTCACAATATAGCTGCCTTAGTAGCTGCAACCCTCAAATTATTTTCAATGCAGCTTCCATGCCTGCGCTTAATGCCACCTCTTGGCATTGCCATAATTGACCAAAGGCTGCTGGCCGATATACACAAATCCAGGAACCAATGGGTAGCAGCGATGGAGAATCATAGCTCTAAACACATAAAATTCTCAAATGAGACTAGTCAACATTGAGGTCTGCTGAATATGGTTCCACAAATCCATCTACTCTATTTGTGGATGGAAAAGAATGTGAGATTGAAATGCTCCAGTCAGGCTTTTACATAGGTGTGACCAGTGCCATCACAGAAAGCAGCATGCATCTACAGCTGTTTCAAAGATCGTTATTTCCAACTACTCATACCTGTTGCTCTCTCAATCAGCAGGGAATAGTACATGTGAGTCGCCTCTGCTAAACCAGCTTCCACCACCGGCTTTGTGAAGGGCAACTCCTGCAGGAAAGGACAAAAAAACAAACACTAATACACACATGTAAATAGAGCAGCCCTAGCGAAACATTAAAGACCATTTCCTTTATGAATTTTTATAAAGCATTCTGTCACTTGAACCTATTGAGTCATCACGCTTAGCAAAATACCTTTTCACCCATTAGGAGCAAACAGATACCTATTCCAAAACATCTGTCAAGCATTCACTGTCTCTTTTGAGGGGAGACGGATTACTTACCTCTCTGACAACCAAGTAACCCCAAAACAAATAAATAGTAATGAATCAAAGCAGTCTTCCTACACTTTCTATTCAGGCTGTAAGTTCTCTGCTCAACAATAGGGTCGGTTGATAGGTCCGCACCGTTTAGATCAACTGAATTCATACAGTGTAATCCAAGATGGTGCAATGAGATCCTTGACCAAGCCAGCACAATTTATCACCCCATCCATCAGAAACTACAGTCTGCCACAGTGGGCACCAGTCACGTGCCCTCCAAACAAAAGACCGATCGACAAGTCTTGACCATAAAAGTGTCCCCATTCAAACCACTGGGCATCCAGTCGCTGCCAAGTCATAACTATCTGAATCAACAGTATGTCTCGGATTTGCTGTGTGCCTCAAATGGTGCTCCTACCTCTCGCCATCTAAACATAATATAATTTTCCGCTTGCCAAGACCATGCAAAGAGGGTGCCCATCATTCTAACCACTAGACACCACAGACTGCAAATCTCCACATCTATCTGAACGTACAGCATGCTTCAAAGGGTGCCCCTTTCTCTTAGCATACAAAAAAGATCTTTCTCCTCACCAAGTCATCCCAAAAGATACTCATATCTGAACCATTAGGCACGAGAGGCTTTACACCTTTTCTTCCATCTTAATCCAAAACATGCTTCAATGCCTCACCCGATATCCCTATAACTTATCATTCGGGCATGATAAATCTTACTCCTTGCCCGGAGGGTGTTCCTATCACAGTGCCAGTGTGATGAAGGAAATATTTGATCTTTATCGATCCGATCCCCACTGTTGCCCCCAAAAATATGAACAGTCCTGAATATGAATTTGAAGTTTTATGTTCTTGCAGTGCTGATGGTACCATTGCTAGTTTGAACCATGATCAGCACTGATCTGATGGTGACACTTGCTTTCTATAAGCCTTCCTTGTGCTATATATTAAGAATCTTGGCTTAATCCAAGCTGAACAAATCGCTGAAGCTAAGCTGAAAATGTTGGTGGGCTCCCACATTTTAGACTTGTGACTTAAAAGGGATTGTTTGGGAGCATCCGGAATAAGTTTGTTTTCCAAGGTTACTGCACACTGACGTTTAAGATGTTCTGCCTTCTACTGTGACATAATGCAGGAAACGGATTCTTTATATAATGGGCCAAAACGCGGTACACTGTGTAAAGAGTCCAGCAACTTCTTGTTGGTTTACAGAGGCAAAAATGATAACACTAAATGCTCTCTTTTGTGGCAGTGTGGGCGAGGAGTATTGACTTATCAGAGGGTAGTGCTAAGCATTTGTTGTACTCACAGAGGTATTAATGAGAAACACTCCAGAATAAATCAGCGACCAATTTAGAAAAATACGTTATTTTTATATACATTTTGATACAAAGAACTTCGTTATCAACTAAGTACTTTTTTTAAATATGGATTTTAACAGTTAAATAAATAGGGGGGGGGGCAACCTACGCTGGTGGAAAGATGGGGGCCCACCTAGAAACAGGCTGCAGAGGAGGGACCCAGGAAAATAACGGGGAGCTCGGGCCACTAGGGTCCTGAGAACAAGGGGGCACAGCTGGTTCATCGGTACCCCAGCTGGGGTGCTGAGTGGAAAGGTCAGCTGGGATCTGTATGTCCTAGGGCCTTGCGGTTGTCGGTCTCGCCGGTTGAGGGTGCAAAAATCAGGACTGCTGGGCCACTCCGGAATTGGGTCTTGGTGGTGCGAACGTCCCTTGATGGCTGTTCTGTCTTGAGGGACTATGGAATGGACTCACACAGGCTTGGTTTGCTGCAAGAGGTACGGTGCCCGGGGTATTGGTCCTGTGTGGCTCTGGTTGGTACTGGTTTCCGCTCACTCGGTGGGGGAACAGATCTGACCTTCAGAAGCAGAAGTACCTCTTACTGGGTGTGCTGCATCGGGCTGGACGAGGAGCAGCAACTTGGTGAACTGGACTTTGCTTCTTCGTTGCCTGTGGATTGCAGGGAAGTAGCACCTCTACTTAAAGGGAGATTCCTGGCAATTTGCGAAGAGCTGGCAGTCTCTCCGGGTTCTTGAGAGGTGTTCAAATATAGGACGAGCCGCTGGTCACAATTGTCGACACTGGTGCTGGCAGGCAGGGGTTGGCGCCAAAAGTCAACAACAAGTCTTCATTTCTGGCAGCTTTTCTTTGCCCTCTCTTCTTGATCTGTCGAATGTGAATTCCTGGCATCAGGGGAGCCCCATGATACTCAATGTAGGGGGAAGTATGGGTAGTGACAACAAGTCGGCAATGAGCTACTTACTTTTAGGGTGCCTGTGGGGAATGGGCATCACCCTGGTGCAAAGCCTAATTCCACTAAAACCAAGACGCTGGAATTCTAAATTTCATGTTCACATCAGGTAGCCCCCCTTTGGGGTGGAACTAACCTGGGAGGGAAACATGCCTCCTGACTAGCTAATTTTCCCACCTATCCTGGTGCCAAATGGGCACAAGACAGGGGGTGTAATTTCCCATGACTGGGGAAGCCTTGGGTCGCATATTCAATGCAGCAGAATCCTTTGAAGCCTCCTGCCTTGATATGCTGATCAGTTACTTGCAGGAGGTGACAAGACCTCTGGCCAAAGCAGGCACTGTTTCTGCCCTCTCTCAGAGCGCGGGCTCTCACTTGCAGGGGTCAGAAACCTGTCTCCGGTGGCATGCTGGTCTACCCCAGTGAGCCAGCACACTAGTAGTAAGTAGGGTTTTAGGAGACACCCCTAAGGTACCCTCTGGGTGCATGTATTAATACATCCATCACTGGAATCTGTGTCTCTTTATTAATATGAGGTGTTTGATACCACACACCATAGGTTTCAGTGAAGCCATTATGTAGCTGGGAAATTCTTTTTGACCAGGGCCCAGTACATATCTTAAGATGGCATCCCTGCTCACTTGTAATATCCAGCAATGGAGTTCGACATTATAGGGGCATATCTGCTTATGCAGATATGTCCTTACATACTATAATGCACTCTGCCTTAGGACTCCAATGCCTGCTGTGGGGGTGACTTACATATAGCCCCATGCCGTGTCATTGCCATTGGCACACAAGAGTGTGTCATATCATGTTTTCAAACTGGTTTGCACCATGTCATGCAGTCTAAAATGGCAGTTTCTGTGGAATGTGTGTGGATCCATTAGTGTGGCATAAGATGTGCTGCAGCCCTTAGGGACCCTTTTTAGTACTCATGCCCTAGGTACCAGAGGTACCATTTACTAGGGACTTACAGGGGTACTAAAGACCTTGGCCAATAGTAAACAATCAGACAACACTTTGTTTTAAGGAAGGAGCACTGGCACTGAGGTCTGGTTAGCAGGTCAGTTGAAAAACAGCATCTAGCAGCTAAAAAGGGGCCATAAAGTGGGGGAACAAATGCAACAAAAGCCCAGTTTACTACACAGATGATTTCTGGTCCCCTAAAAATTCACCAATCCTACTACACCAGCACTCCTGCACTGATTTCTATGATGAATTTGCATCAGAACCTGTTTGGGGAGACAGCATGGCAGACCAGGGTTACTGGGCACCAACTGACTGGGTGAGGCCATTTGCCACTAATGTTCTGGGGTTCGTTCAAATTTGGCTCTGCAAACTGGGGCAAGTACAACCCTATTCACAGTGTTTGACTGTTATCAATCTTGCTGAAGCAGTAATCAGGAACAGACAAAAGGGCAGGCCAAGTATAGAAAAGTCCAACTGCAGTGCAACCCCTCACTCTACAGCCTACCGAATAGCAACATTTCAGAAGAACTATTCAGCAGGCCATTGATTACAAGGTTCTCCTTACATATAGCCCTGTCTTGATCCTACCCAACTACCTACCTACTTACTTACTGGCAGTCACCAGTAGGTAGTTATAGTTAGAATCTATTTTCCATAGGAAAAGCATTGTTTGTTTTGGTAATAACTGTCACCTTTTGACAACTCTTCACAAAATTTTCAAAACTTTAATGCAGGTCACTTAGCTGCTGTATGAAAAGCTTAAGGGTCAAGCGGAGTCCAAAGAAAAAGGGTTGGGGAGGGGGGGAGTGTCCCAAAATGCGTTTTTCCCTTTCAATATTTCCCATAGGAATTTTAGATGCAACTACAGCCTGAACCGCTGAAGAGAATTACAACAAATTTGGCAAAAAGCTAAATATTGGTCCAGAAAGAGTGCTTTTTGTTATTTGGTATAAATCTGTCTATTCGTTTTGGAGTTATTAAAGAAAAAATATTTCTATATATCTAGAGAGCTAGAGAAGCGAATCCTCCATGGATCCACAGGTCTCAAAATGAGATCTGATTGACTGCCACCACCTCATCCAGGAAGTGGTGGCAGCCATCCTAGAACTTTTAATTTTACGTGCCCCCCCCAACCTCCTTGTGGAACAACATTTTTGGGGGGAGGAGGCCATGCATGGGCCCCTTCCGTAGCCAGGCGTATTTTAAAAAATGAAAGTGGGAAGGGGGCACATAGCCCCTTTCCCAGGTTACTTTCGGCCCTAGGGTCCCCATCCCCCGGATCCCAGCTGCAATTACAAAGGGGAGGAGAGCCATATGGCCTGCCCTCCCTGAGACATAACAGTCCCTGGCAACCCCATCCCCTAGGGCCAACCCATATACTATGTCCCGGGGTGCCTACCCCTAGGACATATCGGTTTCCCTGCCCGCAGTGGCACAGGCAGGGAAACCGGTGTTTGGTCTCGCTTCGCGGGAGCAATCTCAAAACTCCTACCATTCGGGAGATGGCTTTTCATCTGTTTTCCTGCATGCACTGAAGAAGGCAGGAAAACAGATAAAGAGATTGCTCCGGCCCACAGGGAGCAGCATTCTTAGCTGCTATCTAAGGGCGGGAGTAATGCCAGCTCCCGCAGGAGGTGGGGCACCGACTAGGGCTATGGGGACTTGGGCACCCCGCGGGCCCAACTATAGTATGGTGGCCACCAGGGCAACCACCCTTTCTTGACTAGACCTTGAAGGATGGGGTCCAGAAGCGGATATTGGGCCAGGGAGGGTGGATGCCTGTCCTCTCCCCTCCATTAAATGTTGGTCCCCAGGGGATGGGGCTGCATGCCCCTCTCCCTCTTGTTTCCTTTGCCGGAGCCCAGGGCCAAAATTGGCCCGGGATGGGTTGGGGCCACGTGCCGCCTCCCCTGTAAATATAGTGGTGGGACGCACAGAGAGGGGGCTCTTGTACCCTCTCCCGTGAAAAAATGTGCCAGCCCCCAGGTTATGGGGTACCAGGGGGAAAAATCAGCACAGGGAGGGGGGGCCGTAAGCCTCCCTCCCATTAAAAATAGTGCCTGGCCCCAGGGGATATGGTCCCCCAAGGTCGAAATCAGCCTGGGGAGGGGGGCCGCATTCCACCTCACCTTGCTGAAATATGTTGCCGGGTCCTGAGGGATGGGGTCCTCAGGCCCAAAAGCAGGCTGATAGGGGGCCTGGTGCCCACCTCACAGTTTGAAAAAAATGCACCAGGGTATTTGGTACCTGGTGCCAAAAGCGGCCTGGGGACAAGGCCTTCTGACACTTCTTTTTAAACAATGCACCGGGTCCTGGGGTATGCAGTCCGTGGGGCCAAGAGCAGCCTGAGGAGCCAAGTGGCCAACTCTCACACTGCATGAAATATAACAACCTAGGCAACAAATTCTTAACGATTGTGGAGTAAGAGACACAAAAGAGAGAAAAATGTATAATACCAAGAAACTCAATAGTTAGAAATTTATTAATGCATTTAAAAAAAAGGGGGAGGGTTTCCTATTGCAGTCAGTGAAATTACATACATTTAAATCAACACTATAAAATACAATAAACAAAAAAACAAATACAGTTTAAAAAGTGGCATAAATAAATTCTCGACGCGCGTTTCGGCGACCAGCGCCTTCTTCTGGAGTAGCCACGTAATGCCTGAAAGAAATAGTGATATAAAATATATACTATTTTTATACAATTTAACAACATTCAAAATAATCTATAACACATTTAAAAACATCAAAAGTATCTACAAAATTGTTTTTATATAAACTTCTCTTTGTGTCTCGAACAGGCCTACTACACATAATATACAGGACACATTTTCATAATCAATGAACAGTTTAAAATCATAGTAAATCATTGCTCATTTACCTATAAGAAGTTCATAATTGCGGGAACCATTGGATGAAAAAAAAAAAAGGGGGGGGGAATATGATGGCCAACATTTACTAAGTAATAATTAGTAAGGGGCACAACTCATCTGTTCTAAGTATTTGTGAGCACATTAGAATAGAAGATCTCGTCTTATTGATGTAAACATAGATTTCTGTATTAAAGAATTCAAAGTTGAGGGGTAACGAATGAATTTCTTTTAATGTTAAAAAACCACACAGGTTGATACAGATCGTAAAGATTGATACGTTCTTGTCAACCTAGTAAATAAGAAGAAAGAAATATGATAAATGTAAAACTTACGATTTTTAAAAATGAGACTTGAATCTAATTCCATATGGATTGTTTTGATCAAGTGCTCCTGTTAATCAGGTCGGTAATGTTAAGTCTAGATATCAAATTTTCTGCAAATAAATCCACAAGAGAGGGTGAACGAATAGTTTTCTTACCCGTCGGTGTAGTTTTGCAGCTTGAAGATCTTTCTGGATTCACTATGCTGTGCATTATTCCGCGGTCTTGTGGTTGGGTCCGGAATCGTAGTCTTTTCTTTGGGTTTTTTTTTGTAGCCCAGGTGGGCGTCGGCGTCACACCCCTTGGGTGTATTTCCGGTGACGTCGGCATGCTTCCTGCGGAAGCTCCCACTCTTGGGCGCCATCTTCGGGTTCTTTTTTTCCGTGTTTCTTTCGTTTCCGAAGTAATGGCAATGTTCTATGAAGGTGATATTTTACCGCTTTTGTACTTTTAAGTCCTTATATTTCCCTTTTTTTTTTTTTATCCACCTCTTCTCTCTCCAGCCTCATCTTTCTGGCGGAGGTGGGTGGGTTCGCTAGTGAATCCAGATAGATCTTCAAGCTGCAAAACTACACCGACAGGTAAGAAAACTATTCGTTTTGCAGCGTGAATCTTTCTGGATTCACTATGCTGTGCATAGATTTTGTAGCGGTTTCTCATCTCTGTGGCGGCTGGGTGGAAGATGAGCGTTGGGTATTGAATATGTGCTGCAGCACCTTCTGTCCAACTTGAGCTTCCTTGTTCATTTGAATATCCACACAGTAGTGCTTCGTGAACGTGTGCACCGAAGCCCATTTTGCCGCCAGGCATATGTCTTGTATGGGTGTGTTAGCCAGGAAGGCTATTGTAGCGCCCTTCTTCCTAGTGGAGTGGGCACGTGTCCCCTCAGCTAGCTCTTGGCCTGCACTTTTGTGGCACAGTTGAATTGTCTGTGCGATCCATCGTGCAATAGTCTTTTTCGTTACTGCTTTTCCCATGAAACTGTTGGCGAATGACACAAAGAACTGTTCCGTTTTCCTGTGTCCCTTCGTCCTCTCAATGTAGTGCATGACTGCCCTTCTGGAGTCCAGGGTGTGTAGAGCTCGCTCTGCACTGGTTGTTGGTTTTTGGAAAAAACTCGATATCTGTATAGATTGGTTCATGTGGAACTTGGACACCACCTTCGGCATGAAGTGTGGGTCAGTCCTCATCACGACCCTATCATTGTGTATCTGTATGTAGGGTTCCTGTAGCGTCAACGCCTGAAGCTCGCTTACTCTGCGTAAGGACGTTATTGCAACCAGGAAGGCTGTTTTCATAGTTAGCATCTTTAGGGAGGCCTTGTGAAGTGGTTCTAAGGGCTCTTTCATGAGTTCTGTTAGGACTATGTTCAGGTTCCATGCGGGTGGCGGCTCCCTCTTGGGTGGTGCGATCCTTTTAGCTCCTTCTAGGAATCTCTTCACCACCTGTGATGTGAAGAAACTCCTGCACGTTTCTCCTCTTGTGTAGGCGACTATTGCTGCCAAGTGAACTCTTAACGAGGATGAGCTAAGGTTCTTCTCCAGCAAGTGTGTCAGGTACTTTAGCACTGTGGAGTCCTTCTTCATTTTATTGTGAAGCCTTTCTTTTCTGCACCACATTGTGAATCTTTTCCATTTCGCAACGTAGCACTTTCGAGTGCTGGGTCGTCGTGCCTCCCGAAGGACCCTCAGGGTGCTTTCTGGCAATCTCAAATGTGCGAACTCTATGTCCTCAGGAGCCACGCTACCAGGCTCAGGCTCTCTGGCTCTGGGTGTAGCACCTCTCCGTTCTGCATGGAGAGAAGGTCTTTCCTCTTGCTGAATCTGTGGGGTGCACACTGTGTCATCTCCATGATCTGCGAGTATCATGTCTGTCTCGCCCACTGTGGCGCGACCAGTATCAGTGTCATGTTGCTCGCTCTGCACTTGCTCAGTACTTTGTGCATCAGTGGTATCGGGGGAAAGGCGTAGGCAAATGTCCTTGACCAATCTATCCATAGGGCATTCCCCAGTGACCTCTCCTCGGGCTGTCTGGATGCGAAGTTTTGGCATTTTGCATTCTGGCGTGTGGCAAACAGGTCCACCGATGGTGTCCCCCATCTAGTCAAACAGCCGCCTTGTCTCCTGAGCATTGAGCTCCCACTCGTGGGATGCCGATGTCTGTCTGCTGAGCCAATCTGCTTGTATGTTGTCCTTCCCTGGTAGGTGTATGGCTAGCAGGTCTATCTTGAGAGGGATGGCCCATTTCCATATCTCCTGCGCCAGTGTTGAGAGTGGGGCTGACTGTGTGCCCCCCTGCTTGTTGATGTAGAACATCGCAGTGGTGTTGTCTGTTTGTAGCAACACCTTGTGTTTGTAGTCTTGTTTGAAAGGCTTTCAGTGCAAGGAAGATTGTCTTCAATTCTAGGTAATTGATGTGCTTTGTCGCCTCTGTTGGCGTCCACAGTCCCCTCACCTTGAGCTCCTCCATGTGAGCGCCCCATCCCTTCAGGGATGCGTCTGTGGTGATGGTCACTGTAGGCGTTGGGGCGTTAGAGGCTTTCCCCTTGTTATGTTCTCCATGGTCCACCATGTCATCTCCTTCTGCACTGCGTGCGTTACAACCACTAGATCCTCCCAACTGCCTGTAGCTTGTGACCATTGTCCCTGTAGCCATTCTTGAATGGGTCTCATGTGGAGTCGTACATTTGGTACCAGGTGGATGCATGATGCCATCATGCCCATGATCTTGCTCGCAGTCCTCACTGTCCGAGCTTGTCCCTTCCGGTAGAGGCGAGTCTCCTTCACCAGTGCCCTCGCCCTCTTCTCGCTGGGGAACACCCTGCCCTGTAAGGTGTTGATCTGTGCTCCCAGGAAGATCTTCACTTGTTCCGGCTCCATTGATGATTTCTTCCAATGGATGGAGAAACCCAGGTTTATGAGCGTGCTCGTCACTGTATGTGCGTGCTGCTTGCATTTCTGGTATGAGTTTGCTTTCACCAGCCAGTCGTCCAGGTAAGGGTATACGTGTATTCCTTGCCTTCGTAGGTGCGCTGCGACTGCTGCGAGGCACTTTGTGAATACCCTTGGTGCTGATTTTAGCCCGAAGGCTAGTGTCGTGAACTGGTAGTGGCTCTCTCCGATGGTGAACCTGAGCATGTGCTTGTGCTTTCTGTTCATTGGGATGTGCAGGTAGGCGTCTTTGAGGTCTATTGTGACCATGAAGTCCCCGGTCTGCAATTGCGGGAGCACCTCTTGCAGGGAGGTCATTTTGAATTTTTGCGTTCTTATGAATTTGTTCAGGAACTTTAAGTCCAGAATGGGTCTCATTGTCTCGTCTACTTTTGGCACCAGGAAGTACGTTCAGTATATTCCTGTGTTTCTTTCCTTGAAGGGTACCCGTTCTATGGCCCACTTCCGCAGGAGTTCCTTTGCCTCCTCCTGAAGACACCCTAGCTGCTTGCTTGCTAGCGGTTTTCTTTTTGGTTTTCTGTTTGTTGGCTTCCCCTCCAACTCTATGCAGTATCCGAATTGGATGATGTTGAGGATCCATTTGTCTGACGTGATTTCTCTCCATTTCTGGAGGTAAAATCTTAATCTTCCTCCCACTGGTGTTATGTGGTCGTAGGTGCCTATTTTGTCCTGACCCCTCTGTACGTGCTGCCCCTTGGGATCTTTTCTGTGGGCAGGCACACGTAGTTTTTTGAAGTCACTTAGAGGCGGGCTGCTGCCCCCCTCTTCTATTTTGTCCCTGTCCATTTCTCCCTCGAAAGGACTGGCCTCTTTGTTGGTACTGCCAGGACTGCTTCTGCTGACCATGCTGAGCCTGCGAGTCTGCCTGGTGCGTTTGCTGGAAAGCCTGGTGTGATGTACCTGGCTGGTTTCCTCCTCTCCCGCCGGGCCTCCGTGACGGGGTGCCCCTCTTGTTCCCTCTGAACTGCAATGCTCCCATAGATCTTGCTGTTTCGTTATCTTTTTTCAGTTGACTGAGCGTTTCATCAACTGTTGTTCCGAAAAGCGTGTTGCCATTGAACGGTGTGTTCAGGATGCTGTGTTGCACCTCCGGTTTGAAACCTGAGATCCTGAGCCAGGCGTGCCTCCTTTCCGTGACACCCATCATCATGAGCCTGCTGGCGGTGTCTGCCCCATCCAGGGCCGTCTTAAGGCAAGAATTTGCCGCGTTTTTTCCTTCTTCAACCAGCTTTTCGGCCTTATGCCTGGCATCCTGGGGCAGGTCCTTCACCAACTGCCCCAGCCCTTCCATGATCTGGTACATGTGCCTGTTTATCAGGGCGTTGGAATTAGCCATGCGCCAGTGGGTCGCGGCATTCCGTTCGATCCTTCTGCCCACCAGATCCATCCTTTTGCTCTCCTTATCCGGTGGCGGGCCCGAGGTAGTGGGTACGTTAGCCCTCCTCCTTGCTGTGGCCGTGATAATGGAGTCTGCGGAGACCGTGCCCTGAATGTAGGTGGGGTCCTTTGTGGAATGTTTGTACTTCTTCTCAGTTCTGGGAGTTACTGCCTTGCATGTTGCGGGTTCCCTGAATGCTTCCTTCCCCTGAGCCAAGACGCTTTCGAGCATTGGAAGGAACTGGCTCCTCGTTTGTGTTGGGAGCAATGTCTCTAGAAGGAAGTCTGCTTTCTGCTTCTCTTCGTCGAGCTTGAGCTTGAAAGCTGCTGCGGCAGATTGTATCACCGAGTTGTAGGCCCCGATGTCGTCCGGCGGCGAGGTCCTCGAGGGGTAAGTGTCGACCACCTCCTCCGGGCTGTCGGTGTCGACATCTATGTAATCTACCTCCTGTAGGTCAGAGGGTGCCGACTCTGTGTCCGTCCTGCTTTCCTCTTCCTCCCCATAGTTGTAACTATCATAGGGATTCTCGTACTCCTCCTGGTCGTCGACCACCTCGACGTCCTGGTCTTGTTCCTCGGCGACTTGGGCGATCTCTTCTTCCTCCTCGACCGCCTCCACCACCGGTGGCTTGGTCTTGTGAGGGATCGTGAAGGCTTTCATCTTTGCGTCGAAATCTTTCTTCCGCTGCATGATGTTCTCCATTTCGGCCTCGAGGCGCCTTCTCTTCTTCTCCATCTCGGCCGTGTGTTCCGCGTCGGATGGGTCGGCCGTTCTTTTCGGCGGATGGCTCGGCGCCGTGCCATTCGGTGTCGAAGTTTTCGACGTCGACGTCAAACCGGATTTTGGGTCTCTGGTCGTCGTCGTCAGTTTTGGGTCTTTCTCCCTCAGCGTCGATCGATCCTTTTCGGGGGACCATTTTCGGCGTTTTCTGCTGATCAGCAGCTCTCGGCGCCGGGGACTCCTTCTCGGAGGATCCGCTGGGCCTGGGAGTAGTCGCGGACGCCGCCTTTTTTGGCGTCGGCGCTTTTGGGGTCTTGCCCTCGATTTTTCTAGACTCAGAGTCTCTCGGGTTCTTGGGGGCCGAAGAGTCTCCTACCTTGTCAGAAGTCTTCGTGTAATCGGTCTCTACGACCGTGTAGCTGTCGTCTTCGGCGGCAGCGTTGTCTTCTTCCTCGGAGGACATCCCCAGCTCGTAGAGGGACGGAGTCGGGGCCTTCCCCTGCAGGGTGGCGTGTGCTACCCTCTGCCTCTCTCTCACACGAAGGGTCTTCGGGGCGAAGGCGGAACAGGCGTTGCAGTCTCCGCTTTCGTGGTACACCGGTAGGCAAAGGTTGCATACCGGGTGCTGGTCCTTCTGCGCGTACTTGTGGTGGCAGTTACGGCAGAACTTGAACGGCGTGTTGTCCATCATCGAGCGTCCAGGGCCTCCCTGGTCGCGTGTTCGTCGACGGTCGTCGAGGATCTCGATGAAAAACGCTTTCTCCTTGCTGACTGTTCGTCGATGAAGTCCCCTGGAGTCTTCAATGACTTCTCCTCGTCGAACAAGTTACTTACCTTCGGTAACGATATATCTGTAAGAAACAGTAGTTAGTATTAGATTCCTTACCTTAGAATATCCCCAGGCGTCAGTCTGGATCCGGAAACTTTTGCGTAGCAGTACCCCTGCGCGTCGGTAGGCGTCGTCTGCAGGCGTCCCCTGCGGCTCCGCGTCCGTCGTCGGCGTCGTGCGCCGTGATGACGTCGCTGGAGTATATAGACGCCGCCTCGGCGCGCTGACGTCAGTTCTTTGCACACAGCTTTTCCGCGCCAGAACACGCAGAGCCATGTGAGAACTAACACTGGTGCCATTTGAAACTAGGGCCCTGAAAGGGATGTCCTTAACCCTAGGTATCAGTTCGCAGAACGGGGAGGATGGGTGGGGCGGTAAGGAATCTAATACTAACTACTGTTTCTTACAGATATATCGTTACCGAAGGTAAGTAACTTGTTCATCTGAAAGAAACAGGTTAGTATTAGATTCCTTACCTTAGAATAGATACCCCAGCAATACCAACCCCGGTGGTGGGTCTGCGAACCAATACAAACCTACACCAGAAAGTCCTGGAGGACCGAACGGCCAAAGAAGCCATCCCTCCGGACTTGACTGTCCAGGCAGTAGTGCCTCGCAAAGGTGTGCAGCGAGGCCCACGTAGCCGCCTGGCAAATGTCCTGCAAAGGGACTCCCCGGCCCAGGGCAGTAGTAGCCGCCGTGGCCCGAGTGGAATGGGCCCTCAGCCCAACAGGAGGCTCCTTCCGAGCCAAAGAGTAGCATGCTTTGATGCACAGGACGACCCACCGAGAGATGGTTCGTTTCTGTACCGCCCTTCCCTTCTTCTCACCCACGTAGCCAACAAACAGTTGGTCATCCACCCGGAACTGGCGTGTGCGATCCATATAAAATGAAAGCGCACGTTTTGGGTCCAGACGATGGAGCCGCTCTTCATCCTTTGAAGGATGCGGAGGCGGGAAGAAGGAGGGTAAGGTGATGGACTTACCGATGTGAAAAGCAGAAACTACTTTGGGCAGGAAAGAAGGCCTAGTCCTAAGAACCACCTTGTCAGGATGGACGGACAAGAAAGGAGGTTTAACAGAAAGAGCCTGGAGCTCACTCACTCTCCTGGCAGAGGTGATGGCAACCAGGAAGGCCGTCTTAAGAGTGAGAAGACGGAGAGGACAGGAATGAAGCGGCTCAAAGGGAGCACACATCAAGAATGCCAGAACCAGATTCAAGTCCCACTGAGGCATCAAGAACGGAACAGGTGGATACATGTGCGTGATGCCTTTCAAGAATCTCATAACGATAGGGGACTTGAATAAAGATGGCTGATCAGGTAGCCTTAAGAAGGCGGAAAGGGCAGAAAGGTAGCCCTTGATAGTGCCCAGAGCAGAGCCCTGCTGGGCAAGAGAAAGAAGGAAGAGGAGAACCTCGGAAAGAGGGGCAGAAAGGGGATCCACAGCCTTTGCTGTGCACCATGCCACAAATCTGTTCCACCGGCAGGCGTATACCGACTTTGTGGAGGGACGCCTGGCTGCCAGAATCACATCACAGACTTCAGGAGGCAAGTCGAATGGCCTCAACTGTCGCCGCTCAATCTCCACGCATGGAGGTGGAGGCTGGACAGGTTCGGGTGGAGGACCGTCCCCTGCTGCTGCGACAGAAGGTCCTCCTGAAGGGGCAGGCGGATCGAGGGATCGACTGACATGCTGAGTAGCTCGGGATACCAGTATCTTCGAGCCCAGTCCGGAGCCACAAGGATAACTTGGGCCCGGTCGCGCCTGATCTTCTTCAGCACTCTGGGCAGAAGTGGTATAGGCGGAAAGGCGTATAACAGACCGCAACTCCACTCGCGCCGAAAGGCGTCGCCGAGCGAGTGCCGTCTTGGAAACTCCAACGCGCAGAACTGATGACATTGCGCGTTCTCTTCTGTGGCGAATAGATCTAACCAAGGCTCTCCCCATTGCTGAAAGAGGCCGTTCGCCACGTCCGAGTTCAGACGCCATTCGTGATCCACCGAGCACCGACGGCTGAGTTCGTCCGCCCTGGCGTTCAGAGAACCTGCCAGGTGTTGAACCGTCAGAGTCACGCCCTGACGTTCCAGCCATTGCCAGAGGCGCAGAGCCTCCTGGCAAAGGGTCCACGACCCCACCCCGCCTTGTTTGTTGCAGTACCACATGGCGGTGGTGTTGTCCATGAACACCTGCACTACACTCCCGTTGACAAAGGGGAGGAACGCCTTCAGTGCTAGGCGAATCGCCCGCAGCTCCAACAGGTTGATATGGAGCCGGGACTCCGCCGGAGACCAGATGCCTCTGATCTCCGCCTCTCCCAAGTGGCCACCCCAGCCCTGGAGGGACGCGTCCGTCACAACTACGTGCTCCGGTTGGGGAAGGGAGAGGGATCTGCCTCTGACCCAATCGCGGTCCGTAAGCCACCACTGCAACTGTCTCGCAGTGCCCTCCGAGATCAGGACATGGTCGGATAGGTTGCCCTGATGCTGGGCCCACTGAAACTTCAGGTCCCACTGCAGAGCCCGCATCCGCCACCTGGCGTGATGCACCAGTAGGATGCAGGAGGCCATCAGCCCCAGAAGCCGTAGCGTCAACCTGACCGAAACCCGGGATAATGGCTGAAAGATGGGAATCAGAGCCTGAATATCCCGGACCCGCCGTTCCGGAGGATAAACCCGAAACTGCGCCGAGTCGAGAACCGCTCCGATGAAAAGGAGCTTTTGAGAGGGACACAGGTGTGATTTCGGCACATTGATGGAAAACCCCAGCTCGTGCAGGAGGTCTGCCGTCATCTGAAGGTGGTGGACGACTGTTTGGGGCGAGCCCGCCTTCAACAACCAGTCGTCGAGGTAGGGGAAGACTGAAACCCCTAACCGGCGCAGATGAGCTGCGACCACCGCCATCACTTTCGTGAACACCCGTGGGGCGCTGGTAAGGCCGAATGGGAGCACGATAAACTGAAAGTGCTCCTGGCCTACCGTGAACCGCAGGTAACGCCGGTGGGCCGGCAGGACGGGGATGTGAAAATACGCATCCTGCAAGTCCAACGCTACCATCCAGTCTTGTGGGTCTAGAGCAGCCAAGACCTGAGCCAAAGTCAACATCTTGAACTTCTCCTTCCGGAGGAAGCCGTTGACGTCCCTTAGGTCCAAGATAGGACGGAGGCCTCCTTTGTCCTTCTTGGGCACCAGAAAGTAGTGGGAGTAGCAACCACACCCTACTTCTGGCCCAGGAACGCGCTCGATGGCCCCCTTGGCCAAGAGGGCCGCAACTTCCTCCTGCAGAAGTGTCAAGTGGTCCCCCGACACACGGTGGTTCTGCGGTGGCATGGCTGGAGGAGTGGACTCGAAGGGGAGGGAGTAGCCCCTTCGGATGAGCTGCAGCACCCACCTGTCTGATGTAATCGCGCGCCAGCGGGAGTGGTGATGGCGAACCCTGCCACCCACTGGCGTCACGTGAGCCCGAAAGCTCGGACTAGGAAGATTTGGAGGCTGCTGCGGGGGGAGGTGTGGACTGACCTCGCCGCTGCCCTCTACCGCCACCACGGCGGAAACCACGGCCGCCACCGCGCTGGGGAGCGTTCTGCGGCGCGTGGCTGGCAGCACGTGTGGGACCGCCCCTCCCTTGGCCACGAAAGGGGCGAAACGAACCCGTTTGCTGGCGCTGGGTCGAAAGACCCAAGGACTTGGCCGTGACCCTGGAGTCCTTGAAGCGCTCAAGCGCGTTGTCCGCCTTGTCACCGAACAGGCGACTGCCATCAAATGGCATGTCCATGAGGGCAGTTTGGACGTCCGGCGAGAAGTTGGCGGATCTCAGCCAAGCATGGCGACGAATCGCCACCGTCGTGGACATAGCCCGTCCCAGCGAGTCGGTCGTGTCAAGACCACACCTGATCGAATACCTCGCCGCGTCCCGACCTTCAACCAAGGCCTGGTTGAGCTTGTCCCGCACCTCCTGCGGGCATTGCGGCAAACACTCCGCGACCGTATCCCACAGGGAGTGGGTGTAGCGGCCCAAGAGGCACGCGGTATTGCAAGACCGCAGGCCAGCGCTCAAAGACGAAAAGACCTTTTTGCCAAATTGGTCATATCGCTTCGATTCCCGATCGGGCGGGGCCGACGGGAATGCGGACTGTGAAGTGGAGGCCTGGATCACCAGACTCTCCGGGGAGGGATGGGTGGAGAGGAAGGCAGGGTCGTCCGAACACGGACGGTGACGCCTGGCGACGTTCCGGTCAACCGGTGCACCGGAAGCGGGCCTGGACCAGGTGCCCAAAAGGACATCCGTCAGGGCCTCATTAAATGGCAGCAGAGGCTCCTGAGGGCATGACTGCGGTTTAAACACTTCGGTGAGAATGTTAGGTTTGACCTTAGCGACGGGGAGCTCAAGGCGCAAGGCCTTGGCAGCCCTCATCAGGACCACCGAATAGGCAGCCCCCGCCTCCGACGCCACAGGGGAAGGCGAGACAAACCCAGGGTTGGGCGACTCGTCCAGACCACTGGCATCACCTAAATCACCTACCCAGTCCACGTCATACTGGCAGGCTCGTGATAAAGGGTCCTCAGACCCCTCCCAACCCTCTCCATACTCTTCCTCATCGCCGTAATCCGGGTCGACGATATAGACCGGCTCCTCGGAGCCAATGGGGCCCAACGGCGCCGGACTCGGCGTCGGACGATGCCGGTCCGACTCCGCGTCAGGAGTCAGAGAGGGAATGGGGGTGGCGCCGCGCGGCGCCGGCGACCCGACGCCGGCCGGAACCGACGGCGGAGCCACGGCGTCACGCGGAGGCGGCACCACGGGTTGGCCCAATGGAATCGGCGCCGGAGAGGCCGGAGGACCAGCCGGCGACGACCCTGAGGGGCCCAGCGGCGCCGGGACCGGAGCTGCCGCCGGCGTCGGGGCAGGAGCACCCGAACCGCTCGGGCCCCCAGACGGGACCGACGGGCCCGAAGGCGCCGTAGGCCCCGCCGGAGGAGACATCGCCCTCATAGCCATGAGGAACTCCTCAATCTCCTCGCGCGACGCGCCTTCCCCAGGGACCGACGGGTATGGGGCAGACGGCGTCGGCGACCCACGCGGGGGTGGGGCCACCCGAACCCCCGGCCGCATCACGCGGGCGTCGGGGGTACGATGACGATGCCCCGACTTCTTGTGACGCTTACCTGACGAACCGGAGGAATGACGGCGACTCCCGGAGCGCTCATGGCGGCTCCGCGATCGCTCCCTCGACCGCTCCCTCGACCTCCGACCGGACCGGGACCGCTCTCGACGCGGGGCCGACACTCGGAGTTCGAGCAGCTTGCGGGACCGCTCCCGTCTAGCTTTACTAGTCAAGGCCCGGCAGTCGACGCAGGACTCCACGTCGTGGTCCGCGCCCAGACACCGGAGGCAGAGTCGATGGTGGTCGGTGACCGACATCAGGCGGTCGCACCCGTCGCAACTCTTGAAACCGGGCATCCTACCGGCACCGTAGAAAGATGTAGAATTATCAAAAAACTTGGTCAAAAGACCGGAGTACTGCTCTTCGGATCTGCGCTAACTGGCGCGGAAAAAAGAAGAACTGACGTCAGCGCGCGGAGGCGGCGTCTATATACTCCAGCGACGTCATCACGGCGCACGACGACGGACGCGGAGCCGCAGGGGACGCCTGCAGACTACGCCTACCGACGCGCAGGGGTACTGCTACGCAAAAGTTTCCGGATCCAGACTGACGCCTGGGGATATTCTAAGGTAAGGAATCTAATACTAACCTGTTTCTTTCAGATTTTTCTGTATTTTCTTTCTTCTTTCTCCAAAAATGTCTGGAGCCCAAACGGGAACGATCCAGACCCGACCGTGGAAAAAAAGAATCTGAAGATGGCGCCCAAGAGTGGGAGCTTCCGCAGAGAGCATGCCGAGGTCACCGGAAATACACCCAAGGGGTGTGACGCCGACGCCCACCTGGGCTACAAAAAAAAAAAAAACCAAAGAAAAGACTACGATTCCGGACCCAACCACAAGACCGCGGAATAATGCACAGCATAGTGAATCCAGAAAGATTCACGCTGCAAAACCATATTAACATCCTTGTCAAGTAATCGTTTTCCTTTTTTTCCCCCTTCTCTTCCCCTTCCCCTTCTCTATATGCCGTAATTAAAATAGACACACACACAAAGAGCGCCACACACAGTGAGGGTGAAAGAGGGTGAAAGGGGGTGAAAGGGGGTGAAAGGGGGTGAAAGGGGGTGAAAGGGGGTGAAAGGGGGTGAAAGGGGGTGAAAGGGGGTGAAAGAGGGTGAAAGAGGGTGAAAGAGGGTGAAAGAGGGTGAAAGAGGGTGAGGGGGATGAGGGGGTGTGAGGGTGAGGGGGGGTGAGGGTGTGTTAGGTGTATGTAGAAAATGGAAAATGTACAACTATTCCCATTGTGAAATTGTGCTTAGATTACCAACAATAACAATTTACAATGCAACATTTTAAGGTCTCGCCTATTCTATCCTGCAGGGATTGAATAGGCGAGATTATAGTAAGCGGTCCGAAAAGTCTACCTAGCTGCGGATCGCATACAGTTCATGTGAGACAGGCGCGTGCACATCGCACATGGCGCACCCACACCATTGCCAGCCACATCCCACACCATTTGTCTGAGCCTCGGTATCAGACTTCAAAGTAAGCCGCTCCCCCGCTTCCCAGCCTCCCCCACCAGACTTCAAAGGAAGCCGCTCCACTTCAAAGGAATGTGCTCCCCCGCCCCGCCACAGCAATGCCGAGAGCTTGTTTCACTTTTCTTGCCATAACACACAACAGTCCGTATTTTGTTCCCTTTGTCATACACTCTGTTCTGCCACCTATCCTTATATTTTAGCCTCCCCGTGCCTCTATACCCTGTACTCATCCTGCCACCTATCCTATTGTTATTCCCTGCTCTGCCTCTTACTGTTCCACGCACTCTCTCCTGCTACTTACACATATGAGCATGCTTTACCTTCGCTTCCGCCACACTCTCCATGCCAATACCTCTGCCCCTCACTCTCCATTAACACTTATTCTCATGCTCTATAACTCGCCATGCTTACATTCCACTACGCACTTTATCCTTCCACATATACTCATGTTCTAGCTTTGCTCGGCGTTTCACTCTGCCATGCACTTTATCCTGCTACTTATCATGTTTTTTTTTTTATTTCACAAAATTTTTTATTGAGAGAGTTTGGTAGTGATATGAACAGAACAAATAATAGCAGATAAAGTCCATGGTACAAGTACATAATAAATCGAGAAGCGGTGAAGTAACATAATATGGAGTAAACATAACATGCGGGGGGAAAAAAGTAAGCAGGTAAATAAAGAAAATGACAATTAAGCATCAAGTCCGTACAACACGAAGGGATATGTCAGCCGACAGATAGATCGGTCATGTAGCACAGCAGGGTGAATCACAACCATCAAATGACATATTGAGAAGTTGCTTGCCACAACAAAGTTTTAGGTGTCTCACGGAGGTTTGAAGAGATCAAAGTGAGCGTCAAGTGAGACCCATAATTTCCTGTGTTGTGGGCGCCATGGGTGAGAGGCAAGTGCAATGGTATCGGCACCCCTGAGGTTAGAAACCCAGTTGAGCCAATGGGGGAAGGAGGCTTTGGCTGTATTTTTCCAGTTGGACGTTATGACTTTAACCGCCGCCGTCAGTAAAAGATCAAGTAGGGCTTTGTCATTTTCATTTAAAGTGACAGCTTTGGAAGAACCCATAACTAGAGTAGCAAATTCTCTCGGGAGAGAAACGTGCAGGGCTTTGTTAACAAAGTCAAATATCCTGTCCCAGTATGTGGCAACCCGGGGGCATTTAAATATTAGATGTTCAAGGTCTCCTCCCGCTTCCAAACAGTTCCAGCAGGAGTCATTGTCTTTGATGTTGTGCAGAAAAAGTCTCCTGGGGGTCCAAAAGGCTTTGTGTAGGAGCCAGAATTTAGTTTGGGATAGAGTTGGGCTAATTTTGTGTCTTGTGGTCGATTCCCAAATTCTGGCCCACTCGTTATCAGATGTGGGAGTGGAGGAAAAAGCTTCCCAATAGGATTGTAATGCAGAGACCAGGTTAGATGTCTGTGGTTTGATCATTTTGTACATTCTGGATACCTGGTGGCCAAGTCTATTAAGGGTGGATAAAAGGCCAGGGAGTGAGGGGGATGTGTTGCCCAAGTTTGCTTTGGTTAGGGCCACCTTAACTTGTAGAAAATAGTAGAAGTCCATGTTCTCGAGTTGAAATCAATCCTGTAATTCCTTGAATGTGAGTGGTGTTTGGCCCTCGTAGAGGTGGTGAGGGAAGTGTATTCCCTTCCTGATCCAAGAAGGATTATACAGCGGTTTACCTTTGTATGTTATAGCGTTATTCCGCCATAGAGATTCCCACTTTGAATTGCGAAATTGATGGGGTAGAGATTTACTTATATGGAGGAGGGAGTTCTTGGTGTTTTTAAATATGATATTAGAGTCGATATCGGGACGCACTTTGATGGTAAGGAGGGAGGAGGGGTCAAGGCCTTCCACTAGGGATTTTTCGATGTGTAACCACACAGGTGTGTAATCAGGCTGTGGTGTGAGCCAGATCGCACCTTGCCTGGCCAGGAAGGCGGTCTGGTATAGTCTAAAGTCGGCCAGATTGACGCCACCCAAGGATTTATCTAGTCGTAGCTTTTTCATGCTGATCCTGGCTTTTTTTCCCTGCCAGAGGAAGGAGGTAATTACCTTATCCAGTTTTGAGTGGAAATCGTTAGAGAGCGTTAGGGGAAGCATCGAGCTCAGGTAATTGACCAATGGGGAGATCATCATTTTTATCGTCTCTATCCGACCCCACCATGTAATGAATCGCGGCGACCAACCATCCAAGATTCTTTTAATTTTCGCTAGTGTGGTCGATTCATTGTGCTTGAGTGTACTTAGTATGTTGTCGGTGAATTCTATTCCTAGGTACTTAATGACATCCGGTTGCCAGGCTAGACCTGAATTTCCAAGGACCTCTTTGGTAGTATGTACATTAAGGGGTTTAACTTCGGATTTGTCCTTGTTTAACTTATAGCCGGACAATGCCGAGTACTTATTGATGGAGGACATAAGCCCCTTAATTGATAGGGTTGGGTGTTCTGTGGCTATTAAGATGTCGTCGGCATATGCCGCTAGTTTTATCTGAGTGTTTCCGAATGTGACACCTGCGATGTCCTCATTTTTCTTGATGTCGGTGAGTAGTGGCTCAAGAGCCAGCAGAAATAGAGCCGGTGAAAGTGGGCAACCCTGTCTAGTTCCTTGGAATAGGCGGAACGGGTCAGAGAGTGTTCCATTAATAGATATACGGGCAGAGGGGGCGGAGTATAAGGCCATCACCATTTTAATGAAAGAGTTACCCAGATTGAATGCGCCCATACAATGCTGAAGAAATGGCCATGAGACTTTGTCGAATGCTTTCTCAGCATCTAGGGTTATTGCAACCATCGGCATTTTGCAGTTTTTCGCTTTTTCAAGTATGTGGCATAGGAGTCTGGTGTTGTCATTCGACATCCTGTGTTTCAAAAATCCTACTTGTGACGGACTTATCAATTTGGGCAGTACGGCGTTTAGTCTAGTTGCTAAGATCTTGGCATAGATCTTGCAGTCAATATTTATGAGAGAAATGGGGCGGTAATTTTTTGTCTGGAGGGGATCTTTCCCTTCCTTGGGTATAACAATTATTGTGGCTTCACTCATCGAGGGAGAGATACTCCCACTGGTGGCGGTGGAGTTGAACACGGTTTGGAGTGTCGGGGAGAGTTGGCTGTCAAAGGCTTTGTAGAAAGAGGCAGAGAAGCCATCAGGCCCCGGGGCTTTGTTGCTTTTGAGTGTTTTTATGGCCGTCGAGATTTCTGTGATGCTGATGGGGGACCCTAGATTTAATTCGTCTATCTCTGAGAGTCTGGGGAGGTCTAGGGCCTTTAGGTACTCTATACATGTCTGTGGGTCCAGGGGCTTATCATTCCTGTATAATTCTTCGTAAAATTGCTTAAAGGTATCAAGAATCTTGGACTGGTTGGTGTGCGTATTATTAGCGGGATCTCTTATAGAGGATATGGTTGTTAGTTTCTGCTTGTGTTTAAGGTAGGAGGCCAACAGCTTCCCGGCTCTGTTTCCCTCACACAGCTTCAAGGCTTTGAAGCGGTTGATCCACACGCCTGCTCTCTTGCTCACAATGGAATTATACTCGTATTTCTTTTTTATGAGTTGGTCAAGGGGTTTGGAGTCTTGAGGATTGGTTTTGTGTAAGGATTCTAGTGATCTGATCTCCTGCTCCAATTGCTCCAGTTCTTTGTTTATCGCTTTGTTGGCTCTGGTTCTTATGTTAATAATAACTCCACGGATCGTGGCTTTGAGCGCATCCCAGAGGATGTTTGGGGCTGTGTCAGGGACATTATTTAAGAGTAAGTACTCTTCAATGGCTTTAGTAATCTGTAGTTTGTCGTCAGGGTTGGTTAGCGTTTCATCGTTGAAACGCCATCTTCTGGGCGGTCTGATTGAGCGGGAGCCTGCAAGTTTGGTGTGGATACATGCATGATCGGAGATCAGTTTAGGGGCGATGTCGGTTTCCTCGATTAGGTGTGCAAATGTGGAGGATATTAGGATAAAGTCAATACGCGAGTAGGAGTTGTGGGGAGTGGAGTAAAAGGTGAAGTCTCTCCCATCAGGGTTTTGTAGACGCCATGAGTCTTTAAGGCAGTACCTTTCGCATAGCCGCAGGAGTGCCTCATGTGAGCGTGATGGGTGAAAAGCGCATTTGGACTGCCTGTCTAGTAAGGGGTCTAGAGGAAGATTAAAATCGCCTCCCACAATGAGAAGGTCGTCCTGAGGGATATGCTCCATCGAACGGGAAACGGAGTCCCAAAACCCGGGGTCGTCTGAGTTAGGGCCGTAAATGTTCACTACGTGTATTGGGTCATCTTCCCTGCGTAGATGGGCCACCAGAACCCTTCCCTCCGTATCATGAGTGTGTGAAACTAGTGTTATGTTTGACTTCTTTGATATCAGGGTAATTAGACCTCCTTTCTTGTGCGGTGCAGGGGATGACAGTATATGGGAAGACCAATGGACGTTTAAGAAACGTGTGTCCTCTTCCGATAGTTTAGTTTCCTGTAGGAGGATAATATCCCCCTTAGTTTTGGCGATGTAGTCGAGCACTTTCCTCCTTTTTACAGGGTGGTTAAGACCCTTAACATTTAACGAAACTATGTTGAGGTCATCCGCTATTGACTTAGTGTTAGACATTAGTGGGCAAGGTTATCGCTAAGTGGTGATCTGGTGGTGGGCAGAACAATGAGACAAACATCCCCGTGGGAGCCTGTGTGCTAATACAATAACAAGTGGACAGAGCTAGCGAAATGGCTAGGGATATAACTAGCGTCCTTGTGTTGTAGCGGAAAGAAACAGACAGAAAAAGGGACAAAAAATAACACAAAAAGATATACAATGCTATAAAGTACCAACAATCAATATCTGCTGAAAACTCTCTCTTTTTCCCAATCCCCATGCAAGCCCTCCCAATCCCCCCTCCCCCCCTCCCCCCCCAATACGTACGTAGGGAGTACGACGACAGTACCTAGCTAGGCAAAACAGGAGTTATTAAACATTAGCAATAGATATTCATTAGTTCCAATGTCAAAACGTAAGAGGATTTAGATGTCCAGACTGTGTGGCAGCGGGTAATATTTACTGCAGCAATAATACGTGCGTAATGATAGTGTTTGTGCGCAATAATATGCTGTATGAAACCAGGAGTGACTGTCTGCAACGTGCAGACGAAAGCAGTAAGAAGGTTAGAACCAGCTAAATGTTGCGTCAAGAAAACTTGAATCGTTAAAGTGGATTGAACGCCCTGTAGTAAGGGCAATATATGTGCACAGAAGCATATAATAGCAATAATGACAAACTAGTAGCGACTATTTGCGTCGTGCAATAGAGTCTAAGTGTGAGAGTAGAACCTGCTCGACATTATGCAAGCAACCACCAACCCTGTTGCAAACCAAAGGAGATAATAAAACGTCACTTATCGAGTAGGCGGACTAGCAAACAACTAGAGAAGGCAACTATTACAAAGCTATTACAAAACTACAAGTACAAGTACACAAGTACACAAGTACACAATAGTGCGACCTGGAAAGGATAGAGATCCGATAGACCTCTACTTTGTCATGATAGTCACGTGGTCTTCCTTTTGTTGGAAGGGCCAGTCGATTGGTCCATTTCCTGAGGTGGGCCATTTTGCAGGTAGTTTTCCAGATCTTTCGGGTCCGTGAAGAATTTTGCGCGGCCGTTTATTGTGATTTTGAACTTGGCTGGACCTGCAAAGGAGTAGGGTATGCTCTTGGATCTAAGCTTGGCGCGGATTTCCAGGAACCCTTGCGAATCTCCACTGTGTCCTTGGAGTAGTCCTGTGTAAAGATGATCCTCTGACCTTCCCAAATGATGGAGTGCTGCTTCCTTGCGTATTGTAGGATCAGATCGACGTGCTGATATCTGAGTGGTTTGCATATCATTGGTCTGGGGCCCTTCTCGCGGTTAGTAGTGAATGTGGGGATTCTATGCGCACGATCTAGCTCCAGACCATGCGGGAAAGCAATGCCGGTGATCATGGGGATCCATGCTTCCAGGAAAGTCACGCAAGAGTCTGCATCTTTTTCTGCGTTTTCGGGTATGCCAAAAATTCTTATGTTCCCTCGCCTGTTGCGGTCTTCCAACTCAGCATGTTGGCGTCTGAGGGTGTTAGTGGTGTCTTCAAGGCGCTGTATTCTAGTAGCTGATTGACGTGCGAGGTCCTCCACGTCGCTGATGCGCTGTTCCGCTGTGGTCAGCCCGGATTTTAGGTCATGTATATCAGCTCTGATGGCCGTTAGTTCAAGCTGCATAGCATCAGTATTCGCCTTAGTGGATTTGGAGATAACAGTGAGGTCTCCTAATTTTTTCAAAATCATTTCCATCGTGTCCGCCATGTCTGGTTTGCTCTTAATAGGGGAGTCAGAAATATGCGGCCCAGGTTTCACCTTCTTAGAATTTGTCTTTTCATCTCTGCCCGCCATTTTGGGCGTGAGGTTTGAGAAGAGATGTGATTATCAGTTAGCTTGTCAGAAAACACCTGTCTTGGGTCAACGATGGTGGGATCAGACAGGGAGTTGACAAACAGGCTAGGGCTGTTAAGACGCTCAAGGCTGGCTCCACGCGGTGATTCTCTCAGCGCCAGGCGAGCCTAGTGCTGGCTAGCTGATTGACGCTGTTAGTGTGGGTGTGCTATTTCCTGTGCTGACTCTTGACCTCTCGAACCAAGGCCACCCTGTAGAGCTGATAGGAGAAGCAAAGTTAGGTGCTGGTAGTGAGGTGCTGGGTAGGGGCACGATGCCAAGGTAACTTAGAAATGCGACCCCCCAAGGATCGAGGAAAGCCTCACAGAAAGTAGACAGGTGGTCTTCTGCATGAGGGCAGAGGAGAACCGCTTCACTTTACAGGCGCTTTCATGCTGAGTTGCAGTTATTTGGAGCAAGTAGGAATCGGAGCGTTTTTCCGATGGCAGCCGCCATCTTGAGGTCAGGCGAGAAGGGCAGAGAGTGGCAGCACAGCGCTGTGAAAGCGTGTTAGCTCTCGCTTCTTACCGGCATGAGGGGAAAACTGGGGAGCAGCTGACACCCCCGGCTGCAATAAACTCGTCCAGGTGTTGCTGGGTACAAGAGACCGGAGAGGTCGTCAGGCATCTCCGCCGTGACGGCGCGGCGCCATTTTGTGAAGAATCGGCGCTGGCGCGCGATCGCCCCAAAGAATGCAAAACTCCTCTTCAGAAACCTCGAGAGGAGAGATCAAGGCACCGGAGGGCTCAGCAAGGTGTGAGGCATCAGGATCACCGTTTTTGCTGCTGGATAGGACAGCGGGTCAGCAGGAAACTGATGGAGTCGTTCTCCTGAGATGCGGAGCTCGAGGTTAGGCGGCCATTCGCACTGCCGTCCAAGCCACGCCCCCCTACTTATCATGTTTTTAACTCCCCGTGCCTCTTTCTCGTGTTTTATTACATGCCACATGGTATTGCATCTACGTGCCTGTAACTTTCCACTGCACTTCGCCCTGAAACGCCGCCCCTACTTCCTTGCTTCCACAACATCGTGCTCGCAACCCCTGACACCCCCCCCCCAGCACTCCTTCACCTCCATTGAGCCTCCGCAGTCTGGGAAAAAATCCACTTCAAAGGCCTCCCCCTGTACCCATCCCCCTTGCGCCTCCTTCCCTGCCATGCGACCCAGTCAGGTGACACCCATACTCCCCGTGGGACTTTAAACACTGTGCCAGGCGCTTTATGCCACCCTGTTGCGTCACCCCAGACCGAATTCCTCTTTTTCGACTTTTTGACTTTCGCTTTTACCGTTACTTTGCTTCTTTTTATTAAACTTTGAGCGTGAGGCTCACTTTTTTTTAGCGCACGTGCGCACACAACTTGAGGCTTGCTTAATTACATTTTCGCCCACCTCTAATTCCATTCAGAGTGTAGATGAATCGTGTATTGTGAAAAAATTCATCCATGCTCTGGAATGGACTGCGTCGCCCAGCGTTTTTTTTTTCTCTTCTTTTTACTGATTCCCGCTAAAATCTGCCTAGCATGCCTTCTTCCTTCCAGAAGTGGCACCTTAAAATAAATCACATAAGAGCAGAAAACAAAGCAGATATAAGTGCCTCTCCTAATACACGAAGATGTCTCTTTCATTTCATCCGCAGTGTTTTACGGGCTGTCACTTGCTGCTGGAATTAAATGAATGCAATTTCAGCTGTAAAATGACCCGAGAACGGCTCAATGTAATTTCTTACCCTTCCAAGCCCCCTCTGTTTTAAAACGGGCCCATCCTTCTTATCCACCCATTTTGTTAATATTCCTCCGCTTATCAAGATTGCATTTTATTTTATTAAAGACATCTAAAGCGCCTATGGCCATCTTAAAGCAAGTTTCCCAGCGCAAGCTAGCCCATACAATACCAATGAGTGATACCAAAACGCAACAGTATCTCCCCAAAAAAGACTGTTTTATCTTGCCACTACTCCCTCTCTGCTGTTGACGAACCTCCTGTCGCAAGTCAGTCACATCTTGTATTTATCACCATCATTGGAAAGCTGCAACGCTACACACTTATAAGGTCCTCTCACCCTCACACACCCTTACCCTCACACCCCCTCACCCTTATATACCCTCACACCCCCTCACCCTTCTCTCACCCTCACACTTCCTCACCATCCCCTCACCCTCACACACCCCTTCACCCACACACACAGCCTCTCACCCACACACACCCTCACCCACACACACCTCCTCACCCACACCCCCCCCTCACCTACACACACCCCCTCACCCACACACACCCCCTCTTACGCACACACACACACACCCTTACCCACACACACACCCTCCCCCTCACACACCCCCTCACCCTCACACCCCCCCTCACCCTCACACCCCCTCACCCTCACACACCCCCTCACCCTCACACACCCCCTCCCCCTCACACACCCCCTCCCCCTCACACACCCCCTCCCCCTCACACACCCCCTCACCCTCACACACCCCCTCCCCCTCACACCCCCTCCCCCTCACACCCCCTCCCCCTCACACACATAGCATAACAAAACACAGCATAGCATAGCATAACAAATTAACCCCTTTAGTGCTGCCGTCGGCCGTTGCGAGCACTACCTCCGTAGTGCTGCGCACGTCCAACGGCTGACACGGCCCCACCCGTTTCTTAGAACGTTCAGCACTGGCGCTGAACGTTCGACGCAAGAAACGGGTTAAAGCATAGGATAGCAAAACATAGCATAGCAAAACAAAACATAGGATAGCCTAACAAAACCTAGCATAGCATACAGCATCACTCAGCACCACCACAACATCACTCAGGGGCACCACAACATCACTATGCGCTACCACAGCATCACTGAACGCCACAGCATCACTCATTCGCCACCACAACATCAATCTGTGCAACCATTCAACAACACCTGGTTCAAATATGTTCTCTCAATGCTTCAAGCTTTATTACTAATGTAACAAAAAGATGTTGATATTTCACTTCTGTTCTTGGATTTTCGTCACAACAAAATACACTGAACATAATCTTCACAAAAGTTTAAGCTATTGCCATTATAAATTACAATAACTTTTATTTAAGTATTCATTATTTTAAAAAATTAAAAGCCATTGTTATTTGTAATATCAATACATGTAAGTCACGTAAATACAACACATATTGCATTAAAAATGCTATAAGTGTCACATTTGCGAAAGTTATAACTATTGGCATTGTAAATGACAAAGCTATTAATTTTGCTATTTTCAAAAACAAAACATAAGTAAAAAATTTGTCATTTACAATACCAATAGCTCAAACTTTCCTAATGCGAGACCTATTGCATTGCAAATGCTTGTTTCCCTTGCAAGTTGGCAGCCATAAACCACACTCGTGTTTTGAAAAAAAGATTGTAAAGTAAGCATTCTTCTTTAACTATTTCAGTTGGCTTTCCATGGTCAAGTAACACAAGGTGAGCTATCTTTGTCTCCATTGGTCTGTGCTGGGAAGCGCCTGAAAACGAATACTGCACAGTCACGTGACTCTTTTTAAACCAGTTACACTTTTCAATATAATAGGTTTATAAATGCTGAGTGATACTTTCGTAGTTAGAGGGCTGTAGCGCCTTCAGACGTACAGAAGGACACTCTGATATCCACTCTTGTCTTACTGCCGTGGCTCCTTTCCCCCCAGCCGCCCCATGATGCACAACGAAGTACCCTCCTCCACAGTCGGGTGAGGAGCACCCCACATTTTATTTTAGCGCTCGCCTCTCTACCTGCATCTGTCATTATTGCCCATGTACTGACAGGGCCTTATGCCATTCCCCTCATTTTATGCCCCCTTTTCCAGCCTTCAGCTTTAATTGACGCCCATGGCATGCAAGCAACAGCAACATCTCACACTAAAACAAGGGGTGCATTGTACCAGGTTATTGTTGGCAGAATGTCGTCCGGCATTCTTGTGTTATCTTATGTGTATTTGTATAGCGCAACTCATCCCAGAGGGTGTCCTGGCACCTAGTGTCCTAAACATCGTTTACACAAATATCGCCCCAACAGAGTTAATAATGAACAGCTACACCCAACGGGACGATATTTCTGCAAATCATATTTAGGACATGGTACTCTTAGGACATGGTACTCTAGTCAGACGAGAGTCTGTGGTCTATATTCTGGCCTTCGGTCAAATGGGCGACATCATTCATCACCATCATGCGTGCTACTGGCTTACGTCATACAGTGTATAGAATCCAAGTCACCATCGTGTGAAAATCATTTGCTCTTTGTTCAGAAAAGTACCTTTTCTGAAATGGGATGTGTGACTCAGCGTGAAGTCGTGCTGGGGCAGTCAAGGCGCTTTGCACGCTCCCTGTGCGTGTCTCCCAGGTCTGTGTAGATGGCTGACTGGCTGCACCAGCAAAAATTGGAGGAGTGTCGCACCTAGAACCAGTAAGAGCGTCTGAGTTAAACAGCCGTTCACCGCAATAGGCGCCGTCTTGTTTGTAACACTATGCAGCTTCGATTGGCACTTTGGTAGCTGGGGAGGAGGGGGGTGGGCGTCTGAGGGGAGCTTTCTCCTCCTGTCCCCCCCTCCCTGACATGCTTTGTGTGGCCGACCTAGAAGCTCTGGACTCCGGGCAAAAAGGCTCGGTCCTCGGCGTGAAGCAGGGAGACCCCAGGCATGCGCCAAGAGGGGGGATGAGCGGCGCCCCACGAGTCCCCCGATGCTCACGGGCTGAGAGTTCATTCATACCCGAGACGCAAGCGCTCTGCTGCTGGCCTCTATGCATGGAGAGAAGCCGCTAGCTGTCGACGCCCATCACAGCGCTACAGGGAGCCCCGGACCCCCGCAGCAGGTACTGAAGCGCCCCTCCACCACCCTGCACTTGCTGCTGGTAGAGCAGGTGCCTCTTCTGCAGTGGAACGAGGCAGCACGCGGGGGCTGGTTTGGGCCAGCTGTGCTCGCGGGTATTTCCATAAATAGTAGTTCCAGAAGGTATTTCTGACGTGTTCGGAGTTTATTTCTACTGCGCACTTTACGCTAGTTGGTCGCGTGGGAAAACGTGGTTTTACGCGAGTTTCTTTTGATTTATTTGTACAAAGGGAAAAAGTTTACTGATGCAAAGTGACAAGGCTAAACATGCAGCACGTGATGTTTGCACACAGCCTTCTGTCTGTAAGTCCCGTCCTTTTCAGACTGAGGGGCGTGTTTTTGACTGTTGTTTACAGCCTAAAAAGAAAGTCAAAAACACGCCCCCCAATCCAAAAAGGACGGGCCTGAGATACAAAGAAGAACGTCACTGGGACCTCTTCTCCAATGGCTGGCCACCATTTAGGAGGCCAGCCAATGTAGAAGAGGGGCGGGGCTTAACCTCGCTACTTAAAGTTATTAAATCAGCGAGACTGTGCATGTGCGCAGCCAACACTAGCCGAGACCTAAAAAGTCAATGGAATTTCAGATGAATCGGCCACTATCTTTAATGGATTGAGTGGCAGTGATAAAACAGTAATAGTCTCATGATTCCTATAGGAGTTCCATGGTATGTTTGTCCTAGTGCAGAGAAGAATATTCTGGGAACTTAACACTATATTTTCTACACTAAATGTAAATGTAAATGTCTTGGTACTTATAGAGCGCACTGTCACCAGACGGTCACCTTGCGGTGTCGTTTATGCGGTTTCCTGGCGCTGATACTCATACCGCTGTGGAACCCCTCCTGGCTTTCCCTGTGAAGTGTCCACTCCTGGGCAACCCCAGGGTGAAGCCAGGCATCCTTAGCGCTGTTGGGGCCGGTGTGGAGGCTAAGCAAGCTATTGCCCAGAGTTGCAGCGTGGGGCCCGTGATTAGAATAGGCACCGAGGCGAGAATTAACATGTCCGAGGAAATTGAGCCCGAGACCCCACCGAGGTGGGAATCGAACCCTGGTCCCGGGCCAGAACTCTGCATCAGGGTCTGCCGCTCTAACCATTGAGCCACACTCCTCCACTACTACTATGGGTGAGCAGAAGACCAGAGATTACATTGAGGACAATGCAATTACCGTACGATGCTGAGAGACTGGGAGCACCTGATAAAAAACCATACTACTTGGCCTTGCAGCTACAACATATACCCCACTGGTGGGCAAGTACAGACCGCATAAAGTAGGAACTGCTGAAGAGCTGCTTCAATAATACAGAACTAAAATAGATTTGCCTGATGAAGCCTAACAGCCTCACCAAAATGTTGCAGAGAAAGATGCCATTCTTGGAACAAACCCCGCTAATGGGTTTGAGGGAATTTAGACAGATACTATCCGAGGCTAAAGCAGCAGACAGTACAGAAGTAGGAATACACATAATGGATGACATATGATGAGGACTTGCTGCATACTTTGAAGAAGCAAACAATTATTATGAACTATCTAGAGGCCAGTTCTTACTATACACAAGAATGGTTAGGTCGGCTCACAGAACATGGGAACAAGTCTCTAGAAGGCCTAAGGATCAAACACATTAAATACAATGGAGGCATTAACCCTGGGGGAAGGTGCTGGGGCAAGCACTAGCAGCATTATATCACACAATAGGTACTGAGCATCCAAGCCTGGAATTAAAGTCAGAGAAAAATGGGGCAGAGGTTTTGGTGCCCTACTGACAGATTAACACACTGAAATATACCTATAGAGTAGCCAGTAACTCATGGTTTGGTATCATATACATAGAAATGCATAGGTAGGGTATTCTAGAGAGCAACAGTACTCCGCAAAAGGCACCAGGGAGTGAGCTCAAACTGTCCAAGATACAAGGTGGAGGGAGCAGATTTTATACCTACTGTATGGACATGCCCAATAGCCAATGACTAGAGGGAAACAGTCAGTGATACAATTAAGAAAAATGTGGTACCAGTGATAACGGTGGAGCTTAAACAACATATACAAGGGCTGCATCAGAAAACAAAAGGAAACGGATGCAACATTGGTAGATCGCATCACGAGTTATCCTAGGAGACAGACTCATTACAATACATTGGAAGCAGATTGAAGGACCCAAATATATTCTACAGCAAAGACCACAAAAAGGAAGAAGACTCGACAATTTGGAGGCAATTAATTGAATCTAACAATGCATATGGAACTAACTGACAACATTGCCAATTAAAAGAGATACCGTGAAACATGCAAAATAAAAAGAACAATAAGATTAACAATAAGATGCCAGTGGTTATGCTGCTAAAGATGAACCTTGAGGCTGAGGGGAAAGGGGTAGCATACCTACTGCACTAGACCGCACTGATAAACTGGTTAGCTCAAACTCAACTCTGGCTCTGATCGGATTCAGAGCTGTCCTTGACAGAAAAAGTCTCCTCTTCAGCCACAGCACTGAGGCAATACACTTTTTAGTATTGGTAAAGAACTGAAGGACATGGAAATTTGTTGGCTAACGTCATAGTTATGGGTATTATCTGCCAATGTTATCAGACAAATTGTGCCCTGTTCTCACCTTCATTTCTACAAAAGCATTAGAGCAGAGCTACGGATAGCACTGCTACCTACCAGGTAGTCCTCAAACGGGAGCACATTCCATCTCATCAGCCGCGACATAACCTTCACTGGAAAGAGATGCTGGCTGTCACTGGAGACTGGCACAACACCATGCTCTGAAAAAAATAAAACAATGACTCGTCTATGAATGCAGGAGAGCTTCTTCGCTTTCTAAAATCCAATTATGTAACATGTTTCTGACAAGGACCAGCCTATGCAAGTGCAGGACCCTTGCAAGAATTTCAGGATAAATGATTATACAATGCATCTAAATGAAAACCATAGTCATGATCCAGAAATGATAGCATGTATGTAGGCCACTTAGATTTATGTTGAAAAAACCTGAGTAAGACGAAAAAGTTACTTACCTCATCAATCATTTAAAAAATCTCTCCAGATACCTGAATCCTTCGTCACGATTGCCCTTTTGAGCACCAGAGAAACACAAAACTGCTAATTGTCAGTAGCTGCATCTTAGATTTCAACATTCAGGGTTGAGACGATGAAAATGCTCTTCTGCCTCAAGTATGCAAAACTGATTAAAAAGTAACACTTCGCTTTTGGATGAAAAGACAGATGTTCACTAAATACTATATATAATGATTATACTTAAAGAACTTGTAGTTCCATCACTTTCCATGTGACTATAAAGGCAGCAAGGAACCGTTTTCAGCAAACAAATACAGTGTCCGCGACTATCTAATGTTCAATGAAAACAAATTACATGAATAAACTGAGAACTCAGTTGCAATCTCACAAACTTACAATAAAGGTCCTTGGAGGTTAAGATATTTGCCTCATGTGGTAATCCGTGAAAGAACCCAGACCTTGAGTCTAGACATAAGTGGAAATTGCTGCTACCAATTCCTTCATAAGTCCCACAATAAGCCAAATCTGTAACAAGACAACTGTAGAACCACAGGTATGTCCACCCACACCAGTAAAAAGAATCTGCTTCATGTCCCCACCAATGTAGTGCTCGCAGAGGGACATTTTACAGTATGAAGGGACTGTGCCTGCAGTTTCTCTTTCCAACCTTCAAGCATAAAGGAGACACATCTGCAAGTATGGATGAGGAACCAAACCTTTGTTCTGTGACAATCAATTCTTCCAGAGTGGAGGTTTCCACGGAGCTTTGATGCTAAGGTTTAGTAGATCTGAAAATATCCGTCTCAAGCAGCCTGCACCTATCGGAGTGCTTACTTCCTCTTGGTGTCCCATCATCGTAATCACTTTACACAGAACAAAGGGTGAGAACATTCTACCCCAGACTAATGAATCAAGGTGGGAGTTACTGATGAAATTCCAAACAACAAGAGCAACCACTCTTGCTTTACACTGATTGAAAAATAAATGCAATTTCACATAGACCTCCCTTATTCCCTCAAGGTGGAGTTTTCACTCTTAGCGAAGTGCTGTAACTCAGTCTAGCTCTTTAATCCACAAAGCACATCCCTGTTGTAATGTTAATTGGTATTTAAGCTTCACAATCCTACATGAGACGAGGATGATCTAGCTCTCTCTCCTTGTTGGTTAACATTAAACAAATACCACAAAATGCATACAAGGCTATCACAAGCAATTTTATGGCTTTTAATTCAATCATATTTATTAGGAGCTTTGATTCCTGCCATTGTGTATACGGTTATGCAAGTAGGTACACCAAACTATAAGGGATGAATTTGTCACCAGTCGCCTCACTGCATAATGCCTGAAAGGTATCACCCAGCGCAACTCGTGGTGTATTCTTGGTGCTGCTTCGTGCCTCCCCCTGTGCTTAACCCCATCCTCCAAAGCTTGGCCCCTGCAATCAATTTGACCTCTACACCCGGCTGCCCCAGTGCCGCTGGTGTTGCAGTTTTGGTACTCACCTGACCCTTGCCCCTTGCTGACCTTTGGTCTCGAAGACTGGAAATGGAAGTGTTGTACTTACCAGTTACACTGTATTATTGTTTTATTCCCTAGGATAACATTGAACTGTTCAGAAATTGCACAGTGTCGACTTTTTAAAGTGAAAAGTATTTTTAGTTAAAAACAAACTTACCTTATTGCGAAGATCTTTGTCTTAAAATAACAAAAACAAAGCTTATTTTTATAAAATTGTTGTGGATCTCCTTTTTGAGTCGTGTGTCCATTATTGGTCAATGATGTGCAATAAATGTCTTATGCTCCTTAGTGTTAGGCCTCGAGCTACTCGCCCACATTACCACTAATAGAGCACCTTGGGTTTTACATTGAGCCTGCACACTTTTGGGGAACCCCTGGACTCTGTGCACGGTATAAACATCTAGTGGCATACTATATACAGAGCCAGATTATTACACTGGTCTTTTGGTGTCAGACACACGGACCTAGCACATGTCCTGGTGTGAGGGCCTGAAGGTTTCAGAGACAGAACCTCTGCTTCGTCATGCTCCCCATCAAAATTGTTGGAGACTGTCTTGGGCCGGACATGTCTTGTGTCGCTGAAAGGCCAGAGCGGTCACTTCCTTTCTCATAATCAAAAGGGTCTTTTCCCCCAAAAATGTTTTGGGTCTCAAGAGAGGGTTGTGGCTGCATCATTTGATGTGCCCAGGATTTCTCTCTCCTTATGTGGAACCTGGTCATTTCCTTGCACCAGAAAGCAAGGCGCAAGTTGCAGGGGATTTTGTAATGGTCATGGGAGAGACAAACGGGACAAAAACTGTGGTGGTATGGCCACTTTTATTTGGTGTTGGAAGGGAGTATGTTCTATAGCACCCTACGCTAGACATTCTCCAACACAACAACCAGAATTCTGCCAAAGGTGTTGACCAGTGGTCAATGCTAGAGTTCAGGTGTTTGGCACCAAAGGTAGTCCCCTGTGAGTTGCAGAGGAAGCGGTAGTGGAAGAAGGTTAGCAGGTTGTCTTCCGAGTCATTGGTCTTGCAGTGTTGAAAAGGTGGTCCCGGAAAGTCAGCAAGAACACATTCATCTCGGAGCTTGTCTCAAAGAGTCCAAACTCGATGGCAGAAGTAAACAATCTAAGGTGGAGTCTGTTTCCTTTGTGCATTGCGGACTAAGGGAGCAATAACACCTTGGACATCACACCTTGTTTTTGTTTGAAGAAATCATAGAAGACTTCTTCAAACAAGAAAAAGCTGTGAAGTCCAAGTTTAACACTAGATGGTAGGAGTATGCAGAGCATATGTATCCACAGCCACACATGATGCGAAAGCATCTTACAGACAGCAGCTCAAAACACCCCAAGACACAACTATTGTGGCAAAGATAGCTCTTTTGCAAGGCCAAAATGTAACAAAAAAACCAACAACAAGCAGTCGGAGAGTACATCAAGAGAAAGCAGCCACTCAAATTTATGACAAAATTTGATTGTACTGAGGAGAGTGAGATTAAGTCTGCCATGTGAGTTGAGGCCTTTGCACTGGACAGGGCGGCGCATGAGATCACAACTTCCTGCTATGTTACTCTTCACTGTTGTGGTACCTGCTCAGCTCTAGCTTTCAAGAAAATCCACTTTAGTTATTAATCACAACGTCAAAGCAAAGCAAAAAGTTAATATAAATAATTAGTGTACAGTCATAAGATCCTTACCAAGTGAAGCAAACTGTCTGTGAAGTGCCAGACGGGACTGCAGCCGTATCTTAAGCAGTTTCATGGTCATCTCCATGTGATTGGCGCTCAAGGAGTTATCAGCTGCTAGAACTGGCTAAAAATGACAGGCGAAAAGGGGGGCAGGGGAGGATAGCCAATAAAAGAATCGCAAAGACTGTCACCACCGCCTTTAATGGCATACATTTCATCACCCACTGTGCAGTTTTTATAGCTTTACTCCACAAAATAGGGCGAGGTGTCCACCTACCACAAACGGTAGGGGCCTCAAAGTTAACTATAACAAATAGGAATCCCTTTTGTTACACACACATTAATTCACACCATTCATAACTATTTCTAGCTTTTATTCTTTTATCGATAACTGTTTAGACACTCTCTAGACTCTGACAACTGTACTATGTAAAAATGTCAATTTTTTGCACATTAATGTATAAGAATTAAACAAATTATAAATAACATTCCATTAAAACAAACTCCATATTTAAAACCACAATCTTTTGAGTAACAATTCATCACACACCCATCTCCCAATTATTTTTTGCTATACCTGGTTAAAACTCAAATCTTTGTCACAAACTGTGACAAAGACTTGAGTTTTAAATGATCTTGTGATAACTTTTGATATTTGATATATTTAGGGATATTGTCATTCATAACCAGTTACAGGAAACAATCATTGGGAGATGGATTTGTGATGAATTGTTATTCTTCAGAGTATGTGATTTTAAATATGGAATTTGTTAATAATTTGTTTAATTTTTATACGTTAATGTGCAATAAACTGACATTTTTACATAATACATTGGTTAATGTCGAGTGTGTGGATATAAATTTATAGATTAAAATCTAGAAATAGAATTATGAATGTTGTATAGCTTTACTACATACCATCATACTATCTCAGACATACAGATCGCATAGTTACTCATAGTAACCAGCATCACATTCTGTCCAAGCATACACATGGGAAATAACATGCGCTAAACTGAAGCAATGCAGTATTTCAAACATTCAGACATATTGACAGAAGACAAATGCGTCGTCCTGACTTTCCAGATAAAGTCAGTCTAACCAACTCCACTTCAAGAGGTAGCATGCATCTGACAGGTAAGCTGAAGTGTGTGAAGTGAGCGTTTTCTACAAGGCATACATCAGTATTGGGGAGAATGGTCTCTACGGAGCATATTGTGGGATCACCTACCTACAGAGTTTTTTTTAGCATGTTGAGTTTCCAAACCATGGAGTGTGTGTTATACACAGGGTATAAGGCAAGGTGTGCCTACCTAGTCTCTGCAGCAATATGAGAGAACACCATAGACAGGTGGGGAGTCCCACTACAGGGTACTGAAGGAATGAATCTTACTAGAGTGCTGGATACCTGAATGAAGTCTTTGTATGTCAGTAGTTAAGTGCAGCATATCCAAATAAGTTATTCTATCATTTCAGTACTCCAAACCTACCTATCTGAGTGGAAACAGTCAATTAAGAACCCAAAGCTTGCATACTTAAGGGAAAGGTGTTTTAAGGGGGTAAGTGTTGAGAATGCCAACCTGATGGAAGGGCATTCTTGAATCGCATTGCAGAACACCTACTTTGGTGCTCCCTGATGCCAGAGCATCATGTGAAAAGTTTGAGGCAATGTCGTGGAGAGAGAATGTTCAAGGCACAACACAGTGGGACAGCTGCCCACATACACAAAGAATATTCAAGTCTGAGGAAACCTACAATAGAGAAGGGTTTTGGGGCAGATCAATATTGAGAATGTCTAACTTGGGAGGATATTCTTGGTTGGCAAAACTTTGTTGCTGGATACATGAAGGAAACGTTTAAGATTTCCAGATTTCAGAGGAGACACTTGAGATTAGAGAAGTCTAAACTTCCTAACCAGGAGTTGTGTATGCTTCGAGCACAGTCTATAGACTTACTACTTATGAAAAGGCTATTCATGAATATTAATTGGCAAAGGCTACCTACCTGTGGTTGGTCTTTGGGAAAGTCCAGTCCTCCCAATTTCTGCACCCACAAGTAGGGGTGTCCCAACTCTGCTACATAGTCACTAAAGGAAACAATTCTGAAACGAAAAAGAAAGAAGACATGTAGACAAGGCAGTATCAAGAGCTTACGAGGCAACAATAGCTGGACAACATTTTAAAACAGATTACTCTTTTGTTGTAGCACTTGCTGGAATAAGAGACTAGGATGTCATGGCTGCATGCAAGGAAGTTGTGATAAAGATGCGTATAATATGATGAAAAGTACAGGAGACATCCTTGCTCTAAAACAAGTTAAGCAATTTGTCCTTCTGTACTTTCTTTCGAGACCTTTCATTTTGTTGATAATTGTCAATTTTTGTATAATGGGCACATGATTCTATTTGGTCAAGGATGAGGCTGAAAACTTACCCAACTTTATCAAACTGGTACCGATTGGCAGGGTTTGGGGTTTTCTGGCCATGGTCCTTTGGATAAAGACAGGTGAGGAGGGTCTCTGGAGACAACAAGTCCCTGAGGAAGGAATAGTATATGGTCAATCTTCAAGAATGCTACTACAACTAAATACAGAATCAGAATACATTTTATTGTTTTGTTAAAACTATAACAATATACCAGTAGGACTGAATACGTAACACCATTATAATATACATATTAAAAGTTTTAGATTGCAACAATGTCATAAATACACAGTTAGAATTTCCAGAATATTAATTATATAGTGCATAAGGTGAAGAAAGGAAGATGTGGGACATAGTCTCTAAAGTGCTGTTGTGCTTCCCCCTAACCATGTTTTAATACTTTCTCGTATTTAATTAATAATTTTACTAAATGACAGTTAAGCTGTGGGTTATTCGGGTCGAGACACTTGTTGTATTGTAGTTCTACAGGTATGAAAGACCCTTGCATTGAATACATTTTTCAGCAGTTGGCGACGGTATGGGCTTAAAACTGGGCAGATGCATATTAGATGAATAAAGTCCTGGGTTGGTGATCCACAGATGCTAGATGACTTTTGGCCCCGATACTGCCAGCTTGGTTGGTCTCCGTTAGACGGCAGAATTCCAAATCGTATTGCTAGCAACTTTCAGCTAGATTCATGAAAGGGCCGTTTTGCGAGTCTTTAATAGCGATTCATAAGGAATCGCTATTAAGGACTTGCAAAACGGGATTCATGTAGGAATTGCTAAATAAATTGCGATTCCTACACATTCCTTATTTGCGATTAGCAAATTGCTAATCGCAAATAAGGAATAACTTCCCATTCATTCCTATGCGCCTAAAGGCCCATAGGAATGAATGGGGAGTTATTCCTTATTTGCGATTAGCAATTTGCTAATCGCAAATAAGGATGAGATTTCAAGGGTGCAGGGGTGTCCAAAGGTCACCCTGTAGCACCCCAGAAATGTGAATTTACACTGATGTTGTGCACACACATGTCCAAAGGACATGTGTGTGTAACATGCAACTTAGAAAAATGCATTTAAATGCATTTTTCTAAGTTTTAGCTATTTACCACGAGGTTTGACTTCGTGGTAAATAGCGGTCCTAAATTGCGATTTCGCGATTTCAAAATGGTTCATGAATTGCATTTAAGGATTCTCAAATAGAGATTCCTTAATTGCAATGCCTCGCAAATGTGCGAATTCTTTATTAGCGAATTTTGCATTTGGGATGATGAATCCCAAATGCAAAAATTGCACTCGCAAAGGGCCAGATTCTCAGAATCTGGCCCTTTGCGAGCGCAATTAAGCTTGATGAATCTAGCTGTTTGTCTTTAGATGAGAAGAAAAAGTCAGACACAAGTATGTTGCTGGTTGCAGTTTTGAGTACGATTGCAGGACCATCCAAATACATTTCTTTTTTAACAGTCAGTAAGCTACTGTAGCATGTTTTGCTTCTTTTTTATAAACACTTTTGAACATAACCACTCTGTGTATGCCACTGTGACATTTGCAATCCAATGTGTTTTGCATCTGCCTATGCAGCTCAAGTACCTTCCTCCTAATTATATTTTCAAAAAAATCACAACTCAGTTCCTCACCTCGGACTAGGAATCTTAAATAAGGCAGCAGCACTGGACAAGGAATTGTGGTCTTGTCAACAGGACAGACTTTAGAAGAGGCACTACTGCAGGGGGGGGTTCACATTTTCTGGATGGATCAATCTGATCTCCCAACATAAGGTCGGAAACTTTTCATACAAGAGAAAAGCACAAACAGTGAGAATGGCTGCTGGTCCATCTTTTACACACTCCGGCAACAATGGCAGATGCCATTACCCACTGCCCTAACCTTTTTGACTAGGAGATAGAGGAATGTAAGTACAGCTCCAAAGTGTCAAGAAAAAAACATCCGGGCTCCCTCCCGAGCCAAGCATACCCTAGTCCAGGTGCATCAAACATAGGTCTGAGAGGACAAGCGCCATGCCGCATTTGCTGGATGGCCACATATGATATCTGTACAGACAATTAACATAAATGTCCCTCATTTAAGAACTCTGTAATTATCCTGATAAAAGACTCGATGGTGAGAGAACCTGCCCCTGACAGCATAGCGCCAGATGTCCACTTTAATTCTTGCCTTACCGAGACAGGTTTCCCCAGGGAGAACAGGTCAAACTCATTAGGAGATAGAAGTAATATTTTGGAGATGTGTGGGCGAGAGAAGGAGGACAGTTTTGGACGAACCTGGGCAGCAAGAGGAGCTATCTTAGGGATGGGATGGCAGTGGGTTGAGGCAACACTGGTAGGTAGGCAACACTGGAGGTAGCCGACCTTCGAAGGCACAAGCAATATAGGTCCTGCGGGATGAGAGCCTCGATAACTAATGGAGTTACCACAAGAAGAAAAATGATGAGATGGGTTACTGGATGGAAACAGGCTTCACTGTGGCATGTATCACACACTTGCCTCTGCAAAACCATGCTGATATTTTGCTTGAGATTATTTGGACAAATACATATCCAATAATTGGCTAATACACATGTTAAATTACAAAGAAGATTTCCTTCTGGACTTCCGCCCCATTTCCCTTACAGCGAAAGCTAAACATGAATGAGTTAAATTATAGAAAAATAAGCATAGATAAGGTAAGTGTGTAGCTGTTGCAGCGGAAATAAGTGAGCTCGAGGGAGTTTGGAATGTATCTTATTCTTGTTTTCTACCTGCACAATACAATTAAGGAAACAAAAAGAAATACCAAGGGTCTATACAATGATGACAATACATGCAGGAACACATTATAGCTTGAAGGTATTTTACTTCAATACCTAACTTTTCCCATTTATGTCAGAAGGATTTACTTGACTGAATTCAGTGGCTTGGCTAGGGACTGATGAGATCTGACCCCAACCTTAATGAGGAATATTCTAAAATAGGTTTTAGTCTTTGCAAACCAGCAGCTGTATATACTTTGCTGAGAAATGATGCTTGAGATTCACAAGCCACTTACCCGGCACTGATCGCTGTGCAAAGCTCACTTGCTGGGATCACTTTCGCTTTCACAGTGAGTATGTTTAAATTAATGAGAAAATAGAAGGTCAAGTGGAGCGCACTGTCATCTGAAGGACAGAAAATAAAAAGAACTTAACACAAGAGCTTATTACACTACAACCAATACCGTAACAAACACAAGAACACCACATCACAATACATTAACCAACCAGCTACCTGTCTTATCACTCCTACACACTTTATGCTCATCTTTGAACTTGTAGAGTGCTATGCTGCCTCTTAGCTAAGTTTGTGCTATAGGAATACAGAATATTTACATACAAAAATCTGTGATTTGGAACTACATGGGAGACCCATTAGAGCTCAAAGAAAATGGCTCCCATGTCATGCTATGTTTTTACAAAAATTAGGGTAACCAACTTCACAAGCTTTGAGCACATTAGCCATCTTAGCACCTTCTACAATGCCAAACCTCGGTGCCCCCCCCCCCCTAAGAAGCCTCGCCAGATACACAAGCTTAATAAAGCGAGAAAAAGGAGAGTGGGCTGAACAACCAGGAGTGCAAAAGTAACACCAGTAATTTCTAGATTCTCAGCAGCATTAGCCAGAAAGACTCTTGCACACTGGCTGACTGCAGAAAAAGGTTTGTTTTTTGCAGGTTCACCTCCACTCTTGATGAACTAGTGGAGTACTCGGAGCTCCACACACAGGAAGAAGACACAAACAAACTTGGATTCATGCAGAGAAGGGTACTCTGTGGAGGAAAGTGCCACTTTTTGACATGGTCAATCCCACTTTTTGCCTGGGATTTGATGCAATTTTGACAGTAGTGCACTGGGGTCCTGCTATCTAGGTGCCCAGTGCCAGATCTCTTTCCCTAAAGATGTTCTATTCTTCCCCCAATTGTCTTCGGGGTTTCAGGTCAACACCACACAAGGGTCAAATTGGTACCAAGAATGTACCACCAGTGGCACATGGGCAGCCAGGTTCAGAGGTCAAATTCGGGATCAGCCACCCAATGTTAACCAATGACGACTGGGGGCGATTGAAAATGTGTTGCTCACAGGTGAGTAAAGAGGAGTCGGGGTCGAGCTCCTGGAGTTAAGGTAAGCACAGGGGGGGGGGGTAAGTTCACAAGTATGCACCAAACTTACCCCCTCAGCAGCTCAGGGGCAGCCGAGGGCAGAGTGCAAACACAGCATTGGGAGCCCAAACTAATTCAATTGGGGAGATCGGTTTTGGAAAGAGGCAGCAGGTGCTGGCCAGGAGGCTGTACGAAGAAAACCCACAGCTGCTCAGGTAAGTTCTGCTGCTAGTGGACATAGGTACACCGTTGGTCAAGTTCCCCAAGGACAAGGAGCTTTGGGTGCAGCGTTGTCCTTTAGCGTCAGAAACAACTTACCTTACCAGCCCACGGTGGACTCTGGCTCAGAGATGTTGGGGATCCACTGCAGGACCGGTGGGTCACTTGGATGTGGGAGTCTGGTGCAGAGTTGGGTCTGGAGGCGGTTTCGCGGTCCTCAAGGCTGAGGTCCTTTTCTTTAAAGTTGATTTCTCCTCCACAGTTCCGCTGTCCTTGGGAGATCCTGATCTCCCAAGTAGTGGGCACTGAAAAATGTGCTTAACTTCGCCTCCAGCACCTGAGGGGTTTGACCCGGCAGTTGCCATCTGCAGCTAGCTGCAGAGGCTGGGGTCGCATTACAAAGGCGGCAAGGTCTTTAAAGCTCCCCTCTCGAGCACTGTTCTCATCCTAGGGGAGTGGAGATGACACCTCCACCCAGGATGTGCTTTGTTTCTGCAAAAGAAACCTACTTTCTCACACCCCGAAATTGAGCATTTAGGAGGCACCCCTGATGCCAGGAATTTAGATTTGATGAATCCACGAGAAGAGGACAAAGAAGAGCTGTGAGAACTGCAGACTGCTGCGAACTTTTGGTGCCAAACTCTGCCAGCACCAGTCTCTACAATCGTGACTGAGTGACTCCTCCTGTATCTGAGCAAATGTCAAGCACCCTGGTAGACTGCCAGCATTTAGCAAATTGCCAGCAATCTCCCTAGGAGTAGAGGAGCTACTCCCCAGCAGTCCACAGGCACTGAGTAAGTAGAGCCAGTTTACCGTGCTGCCGTTCCCCAGCCAGCTCCACGAAGTAGCCCCGCCAGCAAGAGGTACCTGTGTTCCTGAAGGTCAGATCTACCCCCACACCGAGTGAGAGGCTATCAGGACTGACCAGAGCCACACAGCACACATACCCAAGGTACCAAACCCCCCGCATCAACCAAGGCCTGTGTAAGTCCAGTCGTTACTCTAACAGCACCAAGACCGAGCAGCTGTCAAGGAACGTCAGCACAGCAAACACCCACTTCCAGAGTGGGCCAGCGCTCCTGATTTCTGCACCCTCAACCGGCAATACAGACAACTACGAGGGCCTTGGATACACAGAGCCCGGCCGACCCATCTACTCTGCACCGTAGCGCCCCAGCCCAAGTACCTAAAAACTGGCTGAGCCTCTTGCTTCCAGTACCCTTTTGACCCGAGCTCCCTGCTGGGAGCTCCTGAACTTGTCCCCAAGTCATCCCTCTACAGCCTGTTTCTAGGTGCCTACCCTCCTTTCCACCGGTGTAGCATGCAAAGGTACCAACCCGAACAGCACCTCTACACACAAACACCCAAGGGCAGGTAACAAGGAACTGCTGGTGGTACTTTGGACCTTGGCCCCCTATGAACCCAAATCCTGAAGGCGACCCCCAGAAAACGACCGTGAGTAACTATGCAGCATATGCATTTCCCCCACTCCCAAGGAAAGTTTGATGCGTAATCACGCATTTAAGTGAACATTTTACTTACCTGTAAAAATCAATATTTTTAAAAGTACTTACTTGATAACAAAGTTCTTGTTATTAAATTGATGTAAAAATAAAACGTCTTTTTCTAAATTGGTCTCGGATTTATTCTTTAGTGCGTTTCTCATGTATTGTCTCTGAGTTCAACAAATGCTTGGCAATACCCTCTGATAAGCATAAACTGCCCGCCCACACAACCACAAAAGATCATTTAGTGTTTTCATTTTAGCCTCTGTAAACTAATAAGGTTCCCTGGACTCTTGACACAATGTACCTTGTTTTAGTCCTCTATATAAAGAGACAGATTCCTACAATCTGGGATTGGTTTTGGCCAAAGCTCCAGGAAGTGATGTAAAGTGCTAAGGCTTGCCCCATGGGAACTGTTGCCACATTGGATAGTGAATACTCTCCTCCTACAAACACTAAAATGACATAAAAAGTGGCAACCCTGGCATGCAGCCCTCATTTCACTACAGGACTGGAAAGATAAAAGAAAAAGAACTACCCTGCAGCTCCCTGCACCCAGCAGAGAGAGACTGCACCTGCTTCACCTCATGGGACCCACAAGGAGGACTGAGCTTGCTATGCCCACTTGTGAAAAAGTGCTTCAGTTCTGCCAGAACTGAAGTAGTGACTCAAAGGGCTAGCCTAAGGTTCAGGACCACCAAAACACTAAGGAAACCCGGGCTCTTCCATTGCTAAGCTGCCCAGGAATGCATTACTGCTGCTTGACGTAAAAGTGCCTACTGGGCAACCGAGTCCTGACCTTTTCAAGAAGTATTCAAGTCCTTGGGATCCGAAGCCAAGGTCTAAGTAGCCTCTGGTGCCCAGAACGAAAAATGTGCTATCTGTAAGCAATCACTGAAACTGCAGTAACAGGGAGACCAGTTGACCAGTGGCAGCTGGAATGGCACTGGACTCCCATCCTGTATCATGAACATTAAGTCCTGAGGGCAGAGACAACCCCAACGTTTGTGGGTACCAGTATGGCCCCAGGAATATTTATTACATTTCCTCAGCATCGTCAGCATTCTGTACCCCCCAGCATCAAGGCCAATCCTCTGCTGGAACACAGTAAAGGAGATAAGTGCATTGATGGCTCTAAGACTGCTGTTCTTCACAGCTAACGGTCAACCTGGACCGAAGTATTCCCGGTGACTGGCTCCAACCCCAATGTCGCCCATTCAAGTGAAGAGAAGAAGCCCTTCTAGACTGTTGGCTAAAAACTGCTTAACCGCTTACAACAATTTATTACATTTCCTAAAAGTGAACTTCAGTGATTTACTTACCTTTGAAAAATCATATCTAGGTTCCAATTGACAGAATTTTGTTGTTTTAGTTTTAAGATAAAAAAGCAAGCTATTTTTAAAAATTGGTGTCAGATTTTTTATGAAGTTGTCTTTCTTACTGGCTGTTTTGGCACTTCTAAATGCTGTACACACTCCTTTGATTAAGCCTGACTGTCCTGTGCCCCAGCTACCCAGGACTGAGCTAAGGGTTTTATTAAAGAAACTTAACTGGACCTTTATAAAGATTGTGACGTTATTATATGTTAAGGTCTTGGCAGTTTAGTTTCCCATAAGGAACAGGGTCAAGACTGATTTGCATACGGCTGGGTCAAAACTGGGGTAGTGTGGTGAGCAAAAGAATGATGGATTAAACCGAGATCCTTGTGACTGGGGGGGGTGAATGTTTGCATTGATCAGCATTTGGTCCTTTGTTTCTTTTGTAGGTCTCATAACCACACCACATAATAATCCACTTTCCTACACTGACCAAGTGACTCAAGAGTCCTATTCCATAATAAAATGACTCCATGATGTATGGGGCAGAGCAAGTCAATGGGAACATGCTTGTAAAAAGATCAGTGACACCGAGGACCCGACAACTTATGCATGGATCATTGCAGGAGGAAAGGAATCAAATGACATCTAAAGATACAAGCAAGTAAGGACTTAACATTTTAAGATTATTTTCCAAGATATCACAGATGTCGTTGAACAGACTCCCTGAGAAAACTTGTGATTCATGTAAAATGGAAAAAGTTACTTATCCATTACATTCAGCAAGGGCATCATCACCAGACATAACTTTCAAACAAAATATAAAAACGTCTAAGATGATGTTATTTCCAGATTCACATATTAAAATAACTTTTTTGAAACAAAGATTTAAAGAATTAACAGTTTAAACTGTGGCCGGCAATGAAATGTGAAATACTTTTTTAACTGTGGCTCTAGTTTGAGTGAACTTAATTTGCCTACAAAATTCAAAACAATTTCACAGGAAATAATTCACAAACCCAAAAATCTCTTCTAATTCATAGAGATACTAGGCACAGATGTCCAAAGCAGAGATGGAAAAAGCGGGCCGCCAAGCTTTTTGGGGGCTTTCATAATCTGCAAGCACACTGGAGATGCTCACAATTTTGTATTGTGTTTCTATCTGTGAGTCTAAGCACTAATAGTTGGAAGGTGTACCTAATCAATACGCTCACCAACAGGCAAGAGGGGCTGTTACCTGCTCATATTAGGCTATGGGACAACTGAAGTTTACTGGCATCCCAATGAAGTTCAAGTACACAGGTGTTTTACCTAGGCCCAATGAGAATGGTTGGTATTACCCTCCGCCTGATCCTCAAAGTAAAAATTGACCAGTCCCCCATAACAGGGATCAATGCATTCCATAAAAAGTGAGTGTGAGAAAGTGCCATCTTTCTTGTATGGTATGCCCCCACTTTTTGCTGAATTGCTGATGTGCTTTGACTGAGTGTGCCCTGGGCTCCTGCCAATCAGGTGCCCAGGGCCTGTGTTCCGTCACTAAAAACTGCATTGAAGCTGAAACCCAATTGGCATCTCTGGCCGCATGTCAGCCCCTGGTAAATGGTACCCTAGGTACCCAGGGCATTGTGACCAGAGAAGACCCCTAAGGGCTGCAGCACTTATTGTGCCACCCTTAGGGGCCCTGCACCCTGAAACCCACACACTGCCCTTGCAGACTGAGTGTCCTGGTGCAGAACTAAACAAAGAGTCGACATGGCACACAAACCCACTGCCCTGACATACATCAGTCACCCCTCTAGCTGGGTGCCCTATGCCAGTGGTGTGGGCACAGGTGCATGAGCCCTGTGCCCCTATATTACCCAGGGCCATTCCTGAGCACTGTAAGTGCAGTGATGCCATTAAGAGTATATGGTGCTGGGAGGTTGTCATTACGAACTCCACAGCACCATAATGGCTACACTGAAGACTGACAAGTTTGATATCAAACTTCTCAGCACATTAACCCACACTGATGCCAGTGTGAGATTTAATGTAAAATGCACTACAGAGGGCATCTTAGAGATGCCCCCTGAAACCTAACCTACAATCCACATCTTGTCTGAGAGGCTGCCACACAGCAGACATGTTGCTGGACCCATGGGTGGAGAGCCCCTACTCTCCTGGACCTGCAAAAATGTACATCCTGGGCGAGGTGCTAGTCTCCTCCCCCAGGATGGGCAGGGGGAAGCTTCAAAGGCATACCGCCTTTGTGAGCTTCTCCAGACTCCTTGCTGTATCAGCAACTGGCTTCCACCCGTTCTGACCCCCACTCTGGCGGGAAGACTGGCGGGAAACCCTACGTGAGGAAAGGGGGTGTGCCAGTCTGTGCCAACTCCACCCCTCAGGTGGGAGAGGCGAGGTAAAGCCCAACTCCGGGCTCTGGCCATCTTGAGGATGGGGAGCCCTGCCCAATAAGATATCGGCTCCTGGCCCCCTCCCACAGGAGAGGAGCAGGATAGGGGTTGTACTCACCCCAGGACTGGGACCTATTGGTCCCTACCCTTCCATTGCCAGTAACGCCACTAAATGTAGTATTTAGGGGCACCCTCAACCTTCCTTCCTCAGATCCCGATTTTGACACAAGAAAGAAGACCAAGAAGAAGACCTGGTGTGCAGCTGCTAACAGATTTTCATTTGTTTACCTACATGTAACTAAAGGCCTATTCTTCGTCAAAGTGTTCGCTCCGACTGTAAATACAGTTTGTGCAATGTTCTTTCTCATGATTTAGTGCACCACTAACCTTTACTAGTTCATAGATTATGTCATAACTACTTAATCATGCTGGCTCTGGAGGGTGAAGCTCCCAAAATAAACTCTGCGGTTATACACTGGCGTGCACTAGAACTGGTGGCCCTAGGATGCTATTAGTAAATACAAATACAAACCACCAACACTGCACACTAACCATTTACTGCCCAAGAACAACACTACTAAATAATTCTCAGAGTTCAACCATTATCAAAAAGCATCAATATGAAATGGATGCTGCTTTGATTTTAAGATCAACATAAGTTTAAATGTTTTGCAATTCACCTTGCTCTTATGAAATTAAAATACTAGATAGCCTTACATCTCTATCTTCTTCTATGCAGTAACGTACGGTTCCGAGCATTCTAACTTGGGAATGAGTGAAGACAGACTGATTAATATGCAAATTAGTACCAATTTTTGGTAGAACATTAGGATGCATCCTCAGCAAGAACTAATATTGAAAGATTTAAATTGGCTTGCCCGTCAGCAGGGCCGGGGATTTACCAAATCGCCAAGCAATTGTATTCACTAAAATTAAAGTGCCTTTCATGTTAAGTGTTTCAGTTTGTATTTAAATTTCGAAAACAAAGCTTCCAGAGATGAGCAGAAAACTGAGCATCAGTGCCTAGCATCACCTTACCAGTGCACACTTCCCACATATGTTGGACTTGCTTGACTGGATGTAAAGGGTTTTCTTGTTTGGTTTCGATCTGCAGCAAAGTGGTCACTCTCACAATAAGAGTCTGCTATGGGGTCTTGCTTGCTCATTGTGGACACCTCCTAGTTGCTGAACCCGTAAATGTAGCTTGTTATGACTGACCCATTATAAAAGCAGTTTAAAAATTAATAGGACAATGGACCTATGCTCCTACTTTGCAAAAACAAAACATTACTGGTGTCATTTCACTTGTACTGAAAAGCAATTTCCATGTGACATCGGAACAAAATCCTGCTGAGATCTCCAGCAGGCCACTAGTTGCAGGTTTTGAGAAGAGAAGGACTGCCAAGAAGAACACAAATTGAGGTGTTACATCATTCAGATACATTTGATCCTGTGTAGAAGCTTTGGTAAACACCATTGTCTGGTAACAAGAGTATCTAAAGTGAAGTGAAGGTTAAGCTCTCCATTTTGTTCCAACAAATGTGGAACTCCAAAGGGGAAAACTAGTCTTGCCAGCCAAATAACCAATATCTATGAGGAAAAAGGAAAGCAGTGCTATCTGTAGCTATTTTTGCTCCTTTGTGCTAGTGAATTTGTTTTAATACATCACTTAATATGGGTGTTCATTATAGGAAGCTGGCTCTTCATATAGTATACCAAAGAGAGGTATACAGTGCAAAGAGTTCAGGTATTCCCTATGAGTAGACAGTGGCTTGCTCTAGCAATGCCAAAGTGCTCTTTTAGGGGGTAGTGTGGTCGAGCAACCTCAGGTTCATCAGAGATGAGAGTTAGACATCTGAAAATAAATAGTACACACCACTCAATAAGGAGATCCAAACCAACTTATAAAAATAACTTGTATCTATATCTATATATCTATCTATATATCCATCTATACATAGGCACCCAAATCAATATGAACGGGTACGTTAAGTTTTGTGATAGAAATACTTTCAGGTTTAAAAAATGGACACACTGCAATTTTTATAGATGGCAATGATATCCTATGGGAGGAAAAAAAAATCCTGCATACAACTTATTTGCAGAGACTTAAGACACCAATCCTCAGGGCTTAAGGTGAGTATGGGACAAGGTCCAAGGCAGCACTAGCAGGTCACTGCCAGCGGCCCTAGGGCGGCCGGGTGCAGTGGTACATGACAGCATTAGGTGCTCAATGTTAGTCAATGAGGATTGGTCGGGGTTTGGACTGGGGGGGGGAGGGGGGGGCGGAGGTGGGACAGTCGGGCTGAACCAACAGGCGAGGCATCTGGCCAGGGGAGACGTGTGCAGAGATGTTTTGAAGCATCGAGTTTGTCACCAGAGTCAGCCATGGTTGAAAGGACCTGCACTCAGAGGCTGCAGGCAGCAACGAGAAGTCCACAGCAGGGAAACACAAGGTGGGCTTAGAGTCTGGAGTGTCTGGGGACCACACTGGCACTGTTGGCCCACTTTAACTTGGGCTAGGCGGCTCAGGTGCAGTGGTTCTTTGCGGCGTCAGGTCTTTGCAGTCCAGAATCCTCACAGCTTGATCTTTGGTACCTGCAGGAGGCAGGGTGATAGCTCTGCTGCTCCACAGGAGTTCCTGGGTCTTTGGAGAAGTGCTGGTGTTCCTCCCAGACTTTGGAGGATCAGCAGCTTCCAGGGGGAGCCAAGTTTAGAGCAATTGTCGAGAACAGTGGAACAGGCCAGGAGGGTTGGCGACAAGTCAGTTGCCTCTTCTTCAGTTCTTACTTTTCGCAGCTCTTTGGTCATTCTTCTTTTGGGTCTGCGGGATCGGATTTTCTGGTGCCAGGGGCTCCCCTAAATACTAGATTTAGGAGTGGTAGGGGAGTGTAGGGTAGTAGCCAATGGGTTACTTGCCCCTGCGGTCACTATGCCTCCTAAATGGCCACTTCCTGCGGGAAGTGGGAATAACCCTGTCCCGCAGTTCTTAAGTTTGCCTTCACAAAGATGGTAGACTCTGAAAAGTAGTATCCACTTCAGGTGGCCCACCTTAGGGGTGGAACTAGCCTGAAGGTGAACACACCTCTTGGATTACTAATTTTCCAGCCTTGCCCAGGTGCCAAACAGGCCCCGATCAATGGGGTTTGGAAGGGTCGGCATACTCTCCTGTGAGGGAAGCCAGATTTGCATACTAAAGGCAGTGTCTTTTTTAAACTCCTTGCCTTGGAATGCTAACTCGCACACCATCCAGTGGGAGTGGGTGTAAACACTCTCCGCCCAACCAGGCTTTTGTTTCTGCCCTTCTGTGGGCAAAGGCCTCACCCATGGAGGTCAGAAACCCGTCTGTGGTGGCAGGCTGGCTAAGACCAGTCAGCTAGCACACTAGTAGTAGATAGGTTTTCAGAGGGTGCCAAAGGCAGAGGGAGCCTTGAGGCCCCCTGCCTTGGAATGCTAATTCACAGGTCATCTTGTGGTAAGGGGTGTAAATGCCCTCTCTGCACGACCAGACTTTGTTTCTAACTTCCTGAGGGCAAAGGCCCTCACTCCTGGGGGTCAGAAACTCATCTGTGGTGACAGGCTGGATTAAAGCAGTCAGAACAGTAGCTGGCAGGTTTTCAAGGGGCAACTCTAAAGTGCCCTCTGGGTGCATGTACTAATACATTTAACATTTGAATCAGTGTGGGTTTATTAATATGAGATGTTTGATACCAAACATTTCTATTTTCAGTAAAGCCATCAAGTATATCACAAAGATGGTAGACTCTGAAATGTCTTCACTTCAGGCGGTCCACCTTAGGGGTGGAACCTACCTGAAGGTGAACACTCCTCTCTGACTACTAATTTTCCTGACTTGCCCAGGCGCCAAACGGGCCCTGGTCATTGGGGGGGTTGGAAGTGTCGGCACCCTCTCCTGTGACGGAAGCCAGATTTACATACCAAGGCGGCGACGGCTTTTTTAAACTCCCTGACTTGGAATGCTAACTCGCAAGCCATCAAGTGGGAGGGGGTGTAAACACTCTCAGCCCGATCAGGCTTGTGTTCCTAACCTTCTGAGAGCAAAGGCCCTCACACCTGGGGGTCAGAAACACATCTGTGGTGACAAGCAGGCTAGGACCAGTTAGCTAGCACACTTGTACTGGCTAGGTTTTCAGAGAGCACCTCTGGTAGGAGCATATACATTGGTGCACATTATTTTTACAGCATAACATTGCTGAATAATTCACAATCTGAGTCACTTCTATATATGGAATTTAATTAATGGGGTCAACCTCAGGGCATAAAGAATATAGATGAGAGAGTCCAACAGCAGTAGACCGCAATGTCCCGCAAAAAAGCATTGATGAAATGCATCAATTGAGGATGACGAGAGGAGCCTGAGAAAATAACAATGCGGCGCTGGGAGCACAGAATTATGTATAAAAAAGAGGAGACCCCAGTCCTAGTAGAAGTGTCACTGTTTGATACTTTAGTGCCTCTTTGGGCAACCACATTGACCCTGGCTCTGCAATACATTCAAGGTCCTCCAACATCAGCATATTCACATCACTTTGGGGGGGGAAACTGAGAGATTATCTCTTCTGCTACCCTTGGATGCACCGTGCCGGCTAGGTTGTTTAAGTGTCATTCCTGAGGCGGTGAGAAGTCTTGGAGAGGTAAACACAGTTTGTCTCACAGAGGAGTGCCACATATGTAAAAATGGTATCTTGGAGGTTGAAGGGCAGAGAGGGGACTCAACTAATGGATATTCGGAGCCTCCTTGTGAAGAGTAAAGATCCGCCCATAACACAGGGATATCAGAGATATTCTAATGCTTACAACTGTCACTGAGATATGTGAGGATGAAAAGGAAAAAAATTACTTAGGGAACAAAGCACATGCGTGCAAAATTATCAATGAAACAACTATGTAGGTTTACTGCATTACATTTATCAGGTCAAAGAACGTTTCATCTAAGAGTCCAACAATTGTAAACCAATGTCACTACATATTATTATTATTTTGGGTCATCACCTGCTGGTTACATCGCAAGACCTTCATGCATTCCTTCTGAACCCACCACTGCTCTCATGCACACTTTCATTACCTTTGCACTTTAGGTTAATGCAGACAGACAGTGGGTGGCTCTTCAGCATCTCCTTGCGTTTATCATCGAGCTGTACTCCTAGTGTTGGGCGCCTGCGTTTCTACAGCATTTTGGGGGGGAAAAAGACAGTCAATTCTAAAGGCAGGCAAGCACTGACAACAAAATATTTTGACCTCCTAGCATCTGATCCACAGTCTATGCCTGAAGCTTTCCATAATGCCAGAGTTCAATTCATGATAGCACACCATTAACAAGATCTTGGATTCCCGCCCTCTCTACTTTGTCACCACTAGACAGTTCTCCGTCAGCACCATTCTCTATAAGTCTCCATGTTTCGATGCGCTACAATAATAACCACATTCTCCCATATTAATGAATCCAGTTTGGTTCACTCTTCGTTTCTGAAGGATCAGCCTTTACATCTACCCAGTAATTGCCCACTACTGGGATTTGTAGGGTGCAGCAGAATTATTACATAACAACTACTTCATCGAATTTCCTGAATCACACCATTTGTGAATAAATATGATTTAGGTAACAGTCTCCTAGAATGGAAAACATACCAGTACATACAGACCTCGCTGAGTGCAAATACTTCAAGTACAAATACTCACTCAGATAGATTAAACTGCCTAAAATAACAAGTTTAAAAAAATAAGATTTCTACTTGGGGAAAAATTACAAATATTACTCACCCACACATTGTTTACATTTCTCTTTCAATTTAACTACACGTTTTTTTTTTAGGTTACACAATATTTGCTCACTGCTGAAATTGTGCATTTCACCACTGTACTGTGAAGGGTACAAGAGACTAGAGGTGTCCTTTATTTACACCAAGTGATTGTTATTTAATGCAATCCTGACATCTGTTTTCCTTTTCCTTTAGTGGCTCAATTTGTTTGGTTTACTACCTAGCTGCCACACGGCCTTGGGAGCTGCTATGTCTGTGCCTTAGCCCTTTTTCAGTGTACCTAAGCAAGGGTCGGGAAAGGGAGGGTGATACTAATGACCAAAGAGACGAAGGGTGTCTACAGGGTATGACGAAATTATATTTCCATGGCCAGCTGACACTTGAGTAAACTGATCAAATTCTGAATTCGGTGAAAAGCATTTGACACTTCCAGCAGCAATCAAGGAAATTTGAATCATTTCATTTTTATCCTAATCCGCCACATGTTCACGACAAGGACACCTTGGTGCGAAGAACATTCAAAAATCAATGTTTTAATCCTACAAAACAAAAGTTTCAGCTAGCAGTTTTCTAGACACTAATGAAGATAATCATTTTAAAGATGGTATAAAAGTACAACTTCAGCAGAACATTTTCATGTTTCATGAGCCTTCCGAAAGGATATGTGTGAGGGAATTAACCTAAAATGCAGTTTGAGATGGTTCCAAAGCTTGGGACCTGTGAAAAAAATAAAGTGAATGCCCCCGCAACCACTGAGCTGAATCATCGAGATCCTGAGTAAATAAAAAGAATTTGACCGTAAGGGAAATATAGCAACTGAAACTTTCTTGAACGCATAACTTTTTAGTTTTGCAATACACTCTGTGCTTCCGGCAGAGTATCTTAAAATCACGACTTTGCTTGACAGACATCAAATGAAAGCAGACTCGTTTTTCATACACAGTAAAATAATTTTTCATGCAGGCAACCTTTGGCACTGCAATGTTTTGTATTTTTTGTAGCTTACCAAGGGAGTTACTGGGATTCCAAGATATAGGATATTACAGTAATCATTTCTAAAGAGGACACAAACAGAGGCTATTTTGGCATGATGTACTTCATGTAGAAAGAGTAAGATTTTTCCAATGAGCTTGAAAGCGCAAAAAAATGCGAAGAGAGCATTCACGTGACTTTCAAGGTCAGCATATTGTCACAGATAATACCTAGAAACGTAACCTTGGCTTCTGGCACTGCGGCCAGATACAATTTTTATATCGAGCTTGGTTCTTACCTTCCACCAAGATCTTTTTGTTGTCATTCAATTTTAAAACGTTGGTAGACAACCATTTCTGGAGCCCAAGCACGCATTATTTTCGATTTGAAACTAAGGTGGGTGCACAATGAAGTGTGGATCATCTGCGTAGGACACCCCCCAATACGCCATAAGATCTGACAGAGGACATAGATACACACTGAAAACCATTGGCAAGAGTGATGAGACTAGTGGTACACCCCACCCTTTGACATTAACTCTTAGATTGATATGGTTGTAAAGTCACTGGTTGAAAGTCTCCTTCAAGAAAGGGCAGAAATCATGATTATTCTGATCCTGTGATTCCTATTTCTCAAAGACCAATCAGGGAAACGGCATGGTGCACCCAAAGTGGCAGATGAATTCAATAGGATTACTGCTGCTAAGTAGACAGTCCAGCATAGATCAAAGGTCATCCAAGGAGATCGAATATGCTGCTATGCTCTCGGTCTTGTTCAAAAAAGTTGCTGCCAGGCATTGAAACTATTGGTGCCTTCTACACTGATCGGCCAATATTTGCTCTGTCATTTGCCAAAAACTGGTATAAAAGGTAATGGGCAGGGATGCTGTGGCTTAGATTTTCGTTTTCAATAGGCAGTTCGGTATTCCATTCTTGGTGAACATGGCTTATGTCTAACGTAACATTTACAATTTACAATGTTAACAATGTTAAGAGGGGTGACGGACAGTTCCATGGAAATGTAGTGATGGAAAGAGATGGGGGTAGAGGTTAACTGGGGGTCCTATCTTTACTTATCCCAAAGCTGTGAGAACTTCATAGAGGGTTTTTAAATCTCGCATATCCTTTCTGGCACTTCGCACCAAGTAAAATTAATTATTTGCAATAATCTGGGGTGTAAATATTAGAAGTCAGACAGACATCTATATAAGTACTATATGGACTAGAATAGATGTGTTCTAGGATTGTAAAAAAAACAATTAAATAGAAAATGAGCTAGAAAAATATGTCCTTTATTCACTTTCAGATGCTGTTTGCATTAAGAAGCATCTAGTTCTGATGAAGATCTGTGTCATTTTCATTCTGCTGTTCTTTGAAGCAATCAACTCTTAGGGTTGACTGTGAATCATTTATTCTCTAGTATTTTAGTTTTAAGCTTAAATGGTCTTAGGAGGCGTCATGATCAAAGGTTAATTTCAAGGCTGTATTAAAGTTACACAAGGCTTCACTGACCTGAATAAAGTTATAGACTGGGAACAGGAAGTGAGCTCAGGTTTCACTAGTTCTCAGAATGTTGATTTTCTTCAATGGTCGATAGGTTGTCAAGTTACGTATTGCTTTATGGGGTGGGTTTTTAGGAAGGCTGATTAAAAGTGAAATCAATTAGTATAAATTATAGTGTTTCTTTCTGGGCCACAGAAGGTCCAAAATATGTCCTCTGAAATGAGCAGGTTGTTTTTGCCAACTGATTAGATAGATTGCAGAAATTCTTGTTTAAGTTTAACATCTGTATTAACGCAAATTTTAAAATCTCACAGTATTACTTTGTTTGGTACGCGGAGTAGCACATGGTCTGCCGATTAAACCGTGCAAGCCTGACCCTTTGATTCAGGGAATGATAAATACAAATGCTCCTGTCAATCAGGGAGGTGCTGCATTTACAACGTAACACCTTGAAACCACAATCACAATTTTTTGGTTTTCATACAGCTAAAATGTTCCTTATGATTTACTTTGATGCCACCTCCTTCTGCCACCACTACTGATTGACAATTTTATATGCTTCAGGAACTGAGATTCCTAAAACTGGATTCGAACTCTTTTGCGAGAAGGTTTCAGTGATCAATACTGGATCCAATTTAATAGTTAACAAATGAAATACTTGTAGGTGACACCTGGGAGTGAGCGAACATTAACAATGGGTGCTGCAATTTCAGCAGATATACCGTTGCTCAGTGGTCCTTGTACAGATGTAGTTTACACCCCCCACACATAGCCGTGTGTTAACACGTAGATTTGCAAGAGCTCATAAGTCATGAATATAGCTCTCTGTTCTGCTGCCTATTAATGGCACTAGCTGAAGGGTTTTTGTGGATTGTTGGTTTGTTCTCAATTTCTAACGGGAAATTTGATAATTTCTCTGTCAGATTAGATGCAATATGTTGCCAGAAATGATCTTGATTGTCTCAAGTGCCACATTTTTCTATGTTCCTTGTGTGATATGCTTGCAAGCTACTATCCACTTTACACAATGGGCCATGTTCGAGTACTCACTTCTAGATGATACCTTTAATTGCATTTGCTCTACTGTATGATGTATCAATATAAATGCCAATAGAGATATATAAATTAAAAAAGTAGCATGCCAAGGGAAACTATGTGGGAATCGACACAGGAAATCAGTTTCCTGTAGGTTGTAGCCTAAAGCTTGCAACCCCAGTATTCTCTACCTCCAAATTAGCAATACCACACAAGACAATTCTAAGGAAGAGAAATACGGAGGTTATTACTGAGGTTGTTTGGGTGGTATAAGACAGGAAACAAACTAGACTCGCTAGGAAAGGCAATATAGGAGCAGCACATGGCACCCTGGCCAACAAAAGCATAAACCAAAAAGGCAGCCATCAGGTGGAACACAAATAAGCGCATAAAAAGTAACTGGGCGGCTGGAAAAACAGCAAAGTAGTACACAATTATTAAAAAGAATTAACAATGAGCAGTAGAATTAGTCAGTTAGCTCACATTTGTATTTTAAACAAGGCCATTCATTAAGGAATTCCAAGATATAGTCATAACAATCAAGTATTTCGTAAATAGTTTAACATCCTATCAACAACAGCAAATGAGTTATTGCATCTACCTACAAGGAAGTTCTTCTGAATTACTAATAAGTTACAAAAATGCCAAAAACACACACCACGTAGTAGTAGCAATAATGAAAAGAATAGGTCTGAAATACTGGGGGGGGTGTACCCCACTACTCCTGCATAGGCCTCAATTTTATCGGCTCCTGTTACCCAGACTTATGGAGCATTACGACCTGCCTGATGAGACATGCCCCAACAAAATGAACATTGAGATACTTAAAGGAAAGGGAAAAAATCTAAACACTGTAGTAGATTATTTTCCTTGAAGACTATTACCCCAAGTAATTGACAACATGTCTGGTGTATTCTATAAAGATAAAACAGGTAAAAATATACAAAGTATATCATCATAATTGGTGCAAAAAAACAGACATCATGGGCTTGAGTAGTGCAAGTAACTGTAAAATGTGGTAAAAGGTGACTTTCAGAGCAAGGCATAATGAATTAATTTGGGTGTATGCAGGCATTGTAATATTCTACGTGAAGATGCTGCATTATAGAACACTCTCGACATTGCAAATAGCATGAGACACATGCGCTACGGCAGTCTACTCTCAGAAGAGTGGCCAGAGAGTTGCAGGCAATATCTGCATTGGAGAGGCACATGGAGTGTGGGAGCCAGCAACTGGGGCGGTCAGCAATGGAAAAAATGCAGACTGTGCCAGGAGATAAAAATGCCAATAAAGTGTGCGTGTTACAAGTGCAGTCGGGTCATGGGATAAGGGCACGAGAAAATTGTGGAAGTATAATGTTGGAGTTTAGTACATTACTCATACAAGGCAACTGTAAAAAAAAGTTTAGCCTCTTTTCTGCTTCAACTTTTGTGATGATCGCTAAAGAAATTGTTTAATACGACATAGAGAGTAGGGATGGCGCAGCTTTCAATGATAAATTGGGTATATCTCTTCCTTAGCTGGAAGGTGGGATGATTGCTGGAACTACATGGTGCCCTTCTTTAACACATGCACCAAATAGTAACGTTAGCAAGATATACCCGGGGTACTCAAATTGCTCACACAATTATTTTTGTTCAGCCTCTAACATAAAGAGATAGCCACTGCAACAGTCTGTATTGATGAAGAAACATAAATCAGCAGTAGAACACAAGGATTCTTAGTGCAGCACGCTGCCAGTAGCCATTCAAGTCAGGAGGCATCAGCAACATACAAATAAACACACCTGGAGTCAGCCTCTCTACTACTAGCAGTTGATGTCACTGCAGCATTCTATCCATGTCAACACCACAGATTTTGATAAACAGTTAGGTGCTACTGTTCATATGTGTCGTCTTGATGTATTTCGGAATCAATATCAAACATTCTATAAATGAAATACAGGCAGCCTGCTAACTTCAGAAGTTTAGAAGATAGAATTGTTGGGCGAGAAATTAACTAAGGTGACTCCTTGCAAAATTTAAATATTATTCTGGAAAGAGAATAGATTAAACAGAGAACAGAGGAATTTCCCAAACAAGTGGACAAGATCAAAGCATGTCCACTTAATAAAAAGATTTATTTTTTTACCTTTCCTTTCAATTCATAGGGGCGGTTTTCAGACAAACTATCTTCTCAGGATTACAGCCTGCTACAGAGAGACTGGTCACTGGTAGCACTTGTCTGTGGGGCTGTCGCTGACAGGGAAAGATTTCTCAGAAGCCCATGAGGGGCTGTCAAGTGGAGGAGGAGGTAGAAGCATATCTCTCCATCTTAGCAGTTTGGGCTGTATTAACTATTATCTATTTATTATGGGCAATTTCTAAAGAGCACGTTCACCAGAAGGTCTCTTAGCGCTGGGTTGCTAATTCAGCCTAGATCCATGGTTATTGGGAAGGCTATTAGAATAGCCATGTCTTCAGAAGCTCTCTGAATCTGGTGTAGTTAGGAGTGGACAGTAGATCCAGCAGGGCACAGTATTCCATACTCGAGGGGCAATGACGGAGAGCCTCCATCCTCCAGTTCAATGTTATTTGCACAGAGGGACCACCAAATAGTGTAGGTGGCAAGATCTGAGTTCTCTGGTAGAACAATACTGGATGATCTGCGATTTAACGAAAGCAGGACAGGTCAGATACAAGGCCTTGAAGGCCATACAGCACGCCTTGAACATAGATCTCTGTACGACTAGCAGCCAGTGAAGGTCCTTCGTCACTTGGGTGATATGGCCATATTTGGGCACATCATATAACAACTGAGCTGCCTGGTTTTGGATTAACTGGAGCTTAAGCACAGGACTTTGGTAAGACCGAAGTAATGGAAACTGGCACAGTCAATTCTAGACATGACTAGAGCTATTATTACTTGGGTCAGAGCCTCCCTAGTAAAGAATGTATTTATCTTTTTTATGCGCCGCACTTTGCAGAAGCTTGCCGATATCACAGACCCTACCTACTGATCAAATGATAACTCCTCATCAATGATGACCCCAAGACTTTTTACCACTTTTAAAGGCGATGGAGAGGGACCCATCTCGCCTGGGCCAGAGTGATGGGATGCGATGGTCCACCTTACTTTTTGTAATAACTATCTCACTTTTGTTGGAAATCAACTATCTCACTTTTGTTGGAATTCAACTTCAACTGATTACTGTTCAAACAATCCCGGATGAACAGCATACTGTCCTGAAATTGTTGTCTAGACGTGGGTCTATTGTTGACTGTAAATAGCAATTGCATATCATCAGCATAGTTAAATATGTTAATTTCCTTGTTCTTAAGGGGACTGACCAGGGGGCGGATATAGATATTAAAATGGTGAGAAGAAAGAGAGGAACCTTGTGGTACCCCGCAATTCAGTTGTACCTCAGATGACACAAAGGAGGTAGTCTAACTGATTGGGATCTCTCACTCAAAAAAGAAATGATCCAGTTCAAATCTGAATCCCAAAGCCCTTGGCCCTGACCCGGTAAGCCAAAACGATATGGTCGACTGTGTCAAAAGCCGCAGACAAGTCCAGTAGCTTCAAGGCTCGAGTATTACCGTTGTCAATAAATAAGTCGTAAATAAATAAAGGGTCGCCACCAAGCAGCACACGGATAGGGGACTGGAAAGCCCCGCACAAAAAGTGATCTACAGTGGTCACATCACATGCATGTCGGCAAACTATTCATATTTAGGAGAACACAGCACTGTACTGACAACAGGTCCAAGCTACGGATTCTTTTGGAAGGGTGGGGAGCAATGGTTCAGGATGGGCCTGGAACCATCTAGTCCTATATTTAGGGTATGCAAGGTACGGTAATTCTGAGAGGGATCCAATTTTGATTTCGGAGCATAAGTCTTCAGTGGAAAGCAACCGTGAAGATTCCACCTCAGGTACTCCAACACAAAGTATTCTGATCCAAGGAGACTTGAGGCAGACCATTCCATTCCTCAAGCGAATCGCAAGCTCTCTACGTCCATATGGACGAGCATGGTCCTGCCCAAGTAGAACATCAGGCCACCCTCCTTGTTCCAAGCCTAACCAGCAGCTATTAAACTTACACTAGGCTACGTGCAGGACTGTCACATAAGGCAGCTAATAGGAGATGTATACAGAGCACTTTATCCCTCTTAAACCATCAACTACTATAGACCACCAGTCATAACATTCAGCGTAATATTCAATCAAGACTCCCTATGCCTGCATGGAGGATAGTTGCCTCCTCTGGTTAGAGCAGGTCAGCCAGTGTGTCATCTTAGATATATCTCTGGCATCTGAAAATTCTGATCACAATACACAATTAAAACATCATAGCACTGTAATACAGGGTGTGAGCACTGCCTCACTGTGACAACAAAGTAACAGGTTCTCTGTTCTACCTGCACATAAATGGTGCCAGGTGGTTCCAAACCACCCACCTTACCTTTAGTGCAAGTAAGGCACATGGAAGGACATTCTGTAATAAACTGCGTAGTCAACACTAGGGCAAGGACAATAATTAAATGACCTCATTAAATTTCAAAGTGAATGGTCAAATTGAACTGGGAAACAACTTATATGACTGACGAGTATACGGACAATTGATCATGGGCATACTGCCAGGTGTGACTTAACAGAGTGGCCATGCCCTCTAGCCTCCGCATACATGTGCAGGCTGGGGCTAGAGAGAATAGAATGCTTAACAGGATACAACCTCCTTACAGCGTTTCATAGGGAACTGATGGTGAGGTGTCAAGTAGGTTGAGAACACTTCTGTCTAGTTCTGTAACCCAATGTCGCCTTTAGAACGATGGGGAGGAGATGATGGGCTGTGGCGTGAACGACAGCCACAACTTCCTACCAGAAAGTTAACTCGCAACAGACTCCATAACTAGTCTCACTCACATTATTGGAGAAAGCATCTTGTTCTCAGGACTTCTTCTCAGAAACCACACTCTACTTTTCAATGTTCCCTTTAAATCCATGATAAGAATACCCCAAAGGCATTATTTACTCACCGTAGTCTGTTCCTCTTCCGCGTCAGAATCACTCTCTTCATCTGCTGTATTAAAAAAAGAGAGGAATGGTACCAGTTAAAAATGAAACCAGGAGTGGCAATAAAATCAAGATGCCTATTAAGTGAGTGAGCTCTGACTGCATTTCAAATCTCACCCTTGAACTGCTTTGCACCAAGTTCCTTCTATCTGCTGTTCACAGCGTACCTCCTATTATTTCCTCACGTGTTTTTACATGCAAACAAGGCACGTTTTTGGGCTTATGTTTAAGGCACACAGCCTAAAATGCAAATGGCAAGCTTTTTCATAGAAGTGACATCTTGCATATTAAAATCCACTGGGTAATCCTTTCTTTATATCTCGGATTTCTATCATTAGTACAGGTGCTCTATAATGGTCAAGTACTACTCCGGATTATGAAGGGTAATCTAATATTTTCCAAAGGTGCTCCATAACCATTAGATTTTGAACCAACACAAGTCATAGCATTTCAATGAGTAGGACATGCAGTGATGGGGAAAGCTGTGAATTAAGACTAAGCAAGCATTTATTGCCTTGAGCAGGATCGAAAGGGTTGTAAAAAGGGAGAAAAAACAGGTGTGAGGTGAATAGATGCTAAAGTGAAATTAGGAGACAATTTTCAGCAGATTGCTCACCTTGACATTCTTCAGGAGGCTTGAAGAGGGCTTTAGCATCATCCACATTGCCTTCTATTGAAACAGTCATCCTCTTATCTGTAGAAAGTGTGTGAATGAAGAGGCAGCATCAGCAGTGTAGACTACTTTAAGAAAGCATCCCAGGCAGAGCGACAGATTTCAGCCCTCTCAGTGGCCAGTTGTCACAAGCACTCATCCCTTATGCATAATAAACAAGCATTTCATGACTAAGTCGCTGTGCTAGCGCTATCCCGCAGAGCTCCCATCCCAACAAGGTATGATTACTATGGAGGAGTAGCTAAGTTTCAAACTGATTAAGAATGTTATAAGCTTTCGCTTTCAAACGTAGCTAAGATAAAGCTCCATATTCTCCTCCCTGCTTCACTACCACATCCTCTAAAACCTGGCTCCTTGGACACTCACCACAGGCTTGACCATACGAGGTAGCTTGGACAAATAGAACGTAAAGAGGAGGAGGCAAGTGCCTGGCAGTCTCCTGCTGTTTGTGCACTTGGTCAAATGGCATTGCAAGGTATTCTTGCACAGGAAGAGAGGCCTGAGGGGTAGAAAGAAAAAGAAACCAGTCATTGCTGCTCAAATTCATATACTTATCTTACCAGAGAAACATAAATGACGTTGCTCAAGGCAGCTCTAGAGAGTGGCACTGCAAAAGAAGCATTGAATCGCAATTCTGCAAAAGCAGCAACATTGTGTACGTGACCTGGCAATATCCAAAATGGCTGACGCAAGTATCGAGAAGCCTGGCTCCCACCAGCCTTTTCGATATTATTTTACCACCTGAACTACGCCGTTCCTTCTTCAGGGCGGTGATTACAAGCCACAGCTTATCCGCCTGACTTTCCAGCTGGCGGCTGTATCATTGTAACGCTCCTAAACTTGCCAGTGCTCGACTTTTCAGAAGGCCTTTTATTATCCGTACGTGACTCTTTAGTGTAGAAGTTTTTACAAAACTGCAATTTATGTCTTGTCCCCAGTAATCGTCCTCTATTAGCACCATTGCGGGATAGATTACACTATACCATTTACCTCAAACCTTCACATTTGGACTGTAGAAGACTGGATCTTTATATAGTGGACCAAAACGAGGCACACTGTGTAAAGAGTCCAGGTAACCCTTACTGGTATACAGAGGCAAACATGAGAACACTAAAAGCTTGCTTTTGTGCTAGTGAAGGTGAGCAGTTTAGGCTCATCAGAGGGTAGTGCTAACCATTTGTTGTACTGACAGATTAAATAAATGAAACACACTCAAGAAAAACAAGCATTGAAAATGCAATAGGTCTCGCAATAGAAGAGTTTGACATTTTTCGTTTTGCATATAGATGAGTGGCGTTGCGTGGATGAGTGGCGTTGCGTGGGTGAGTGGCGTTGCGTGGGTGAGTGGCGTTGCGTGGGTGAGCGGCGTTGCGTGGGTGAGCGGCGTTGCGTGGCTGAGCGGCGTTGCGTGGCTGAGCGGCGTTGCGTGGCTGAGCGGCGTTGCGTGGCTGAGCGGCGTTGCGTGGCTGAGCGGCGTTGCGTGGGTGAGCGGCGTTGCGTGGGTGAGTGGCGTTGCGTGGGTGAGTGGCGTTGCGTGGGTGAGTGGCGTTGCGTGGGTGAGTGGCGTTGCGTGGGTGAGTGGCGTTGCGTGTGTGTGTGGCGTTGCGTGTGTGTGTGGCGTTGCGTGTGTGTGTGGCGTTGCGTGTGTGTGTGGCGTTGCGTGGGTGAGTGGCGTTGCGTGGGTGAGTGGCGTTGCGTGGGTGAGTGGCGTTGCGTGGGTGAGTGGCGTTGCGTGGGTGAGTGGCGTTGCGTGGGTGAGTGGCGTTGCGTGGGTGAGTGGCGTTGCGTGGGTGAGTGGCGTTGCGTGTGTGAGTGGCGTTGCGTGTGTGAGTGGCGTTGCGTGTGTGAGTGGCGTTGCGTGTGTGAGTGGCGTTGCGTGTGTGAGTGGCGTTGCGTGTGTGTGTGGCGTTGCGTGTGTGTGTGGCGTTGCGTGTGTGTGTGGCGTTGCGTGGGTGAGTGGCGTTGCGTGGGTGAGTGGCGTTGCGTGGGTGAGTGGCGTTGCGTGGGTGAGTGGCGTTGCGTGGGTGAGTGGCGTTGCGTGGGTGAGTGGCGTTGCGTGGGTGAGTGGCGTTGCGTGGGTGAGTGGCGTTGCGTGGGTGAGTGGCGTTGCGTGGTTGAGTGGCGTTGCGTGTGTGAGTGGCGTTGCATGTGTGAGTGGCGTTGCATGTGTGAGTGGCGTTGCGTGTGTGAGTGGCGTTGCGTGTGTGTGTGGCGTTGCGTGTGTGTGGCGTTGCGTGTGTGTGTGGCGTTGCGTGTGTGTGTGGCGTTGCGTGTGTGAGTGGCGTTGCGTGTGTGAGTGGCGTTGCGTGTGTGAGTGGCGTTGCGTGGCTGAGTGGCGTTGCGTGGCTGAGTGGCGTTGCGTGGCTGAGTGGCGTTGCGTGGCTGAGTGGCGTTGCGTGGGTGAGTGGCGTTGCGTGGTTGAGTGGCGTTGCGTGGTTGAGTGGCGTTGCATGTGTGAGTGGCGTTGCATGTGTGAGTGGCGTTGCATGTGTGAGTGGCGTTGCATGTGTGTGTGGCGTTGCATGTGTGTGTGGCGTTGCATGTGTGTGTGGCGTTGCGTGTGTGAGTGGCGTTGCGTGTGTGAGTGGCGTTGCGTGTGTGAGTGGCGTTGCGTGTGTGAGTGGCGTTGCGTGTGTGAGTGGTGTTGCGTGGGTGAGTGGCGTTGCGTGGGTGAGTGGCGTTGCGTGGGTGAGTGGCGTTGCGTGGGTGAGTGGCGTTGCATGGGTGAGTGGCGTTGCGTGGGTGAGTGAATGGTTAGCTGTTGCTTATGCGACGTATAGCACTTAATACTAAAGTAGGCAGACCTTCTTAGCCTTTGTGAGAATAATAGCAAAATAAAAATAAAAACCAGATCAAGTCAAGGACGCAAACGGCACCATGCTATTGTTTATTTACTCAGATGATTTGCATAAAAATGTAACTTGTGAGCACGTTTCTCTAACTCTCCAATAATCCCATTACAACACTTTGTACAAATGAGATTGGGACTCATCCTTCCGAAGTCGAGAAAAATGTGCAACGCTGTGTTGAAGTTAATTTTTTTAATTAACAAAATGCAAATAATGTGGAGAGATTTCAAGTGATTCAGGAATGGGCGCCCTTGTAAAGAGAAAGTACGGCCGGCCTGGGCAGTGATAGGGGAGGAGGGAGGAGAAATGCGAGTCACGGCAGCAGCAGCCTTTGATGTGCCTGCCGGCCGGCCGTGAATAATTAGGGGGTGAGAAATGCGCTCGGAGGGCTGCCTTTGATGTGGTAATGCGAGGCAGGCAGGCAGGCGGCTGGTGGCATTGTGCACGCGCTTTTTAGGGCTTGCGCAAGCGCAATGACCTAACAAGCATTTACAATGCAATGGTTTTGCCTTTGTTAAAGTTAGAGCTATTGGCATTGCTCTTGACACTCTGAAGCTCCACTCTGAAGCTCCACTCTGCACTCTGAAGCTCCACTCTGCACTCTGAAGCTCCACTCTGAAGCTCCACTCTGCACTCTGAAGCTCCACTCTGCACTCTGAAGCTCCACTCTGCACTCTGAAGCTGCACTCTGAAGCTCCACTCTGCACTCTGAAGCTGCACTCTGAAGCTCCACTCTGAAGCTCCACTCTGAAGCTCCACTCTGAAGCTCCACTCTGAAGCTCCACTCTGAAGCTCCACTCTGAAGCTCCACTCTGCACTCTGAAGCTCCAAGCTGCACTCTGAAGCTCCACTCTGCACTCTGAAGCTGCACTCTGAAGCTGCACTCTGAAGCTCCACTCTGAAGCTCCACTCTGAAGCTCCACTCTGAAGCTCCACTCTGAAGCTCCACTCTGAAGCTCCACTCTGAAGCTCCACTCTGCACTCTGAAGCTCCACTCTGCACTCTGAAGCTCCACTCTGCACTCTGAAGCTCCACTCTGCACTCTGAAGCTCCACTCTGCACTCTGAAGCTGCACTCTGCACTCTGAAGCTCCACTCTGAAGCTCCACTCTGAAGCTCCACTCTGAAGCTCCACTCTGAAGCTCCACTCTGAAGCTCCACTCTGCACTCTGAAGCTCCACTCTGCACTCTGAAGCTCCACTCTGCACTCTGAAGCTCCACTCTGCACTCTGAAGCTGCACTCTGAAGCTCCACTCTGCACTCTGAAGCTCCACTCTGAAGCTCCACTCTGAAGCTCCACTCTGAAGCTCCACTCTGAAGCTCCACTCTGAAGCTCCACTCTGAAGCTCCACTCTGATGCTCCACTCTGAAGCTCCACTCTGAAGCTCCACTCTGAAGCTCCACTCTGAAGCTCCACTCTGAAGCTCCACTCTGCACTCTGAAGCTCCACTCTGCACTCTGAAGCTCCACTCTGCACTCTGAAGCTCCACTCTGAAGCTCCACTCTGCACTCTGAAGCTCCACTCTGCACTCTGAAGCTCCACTCTGAAGCTCCACTCTGCACTCTGAAGCTCCACTCTGAATCTGCACTCTGAAGCTCCACTCTGCACTCTGAAGCTCCACTCTGAATCTGCACTCTGATGCTCCACTCTGAATCTGCACTCTGAAGCTCCACTCTGCACTCTGAATCTGCACTCTGCAGCTCCACTCTGAATCTGCAGCTCCACTCTGCACTCTGAAGCTCCACTCTGAATCTCCACTCTGAATCTCCACTCTGAAGCTCCACTCTGAAGCTCCACTCTGAAGCTCCACTCTGAAGCTCCACTCTGAAGCTCCACTCTGAAGCTCCACTCTGAAGCTCCACTCTGAAGCTCCACTCTGCACTCTGAAGCTCCACTCTGCACTCTGAATCTGCACTCTGAATCTGCACTCTGAATCTGCACTCTGAAGCTCCACTCTGAAGCTCCACTCTGAAGCTCCACTCTGAAGCTCCACTCTGAAGCTCCACTCTGAAGCTCCACTCTGAAGCTCCACTCTGAAGCTCCACTCTGAAGCTCCACTCTGAAGCTCCACTCTGAAGCTCCACTCTGAAGCTCCACTCTGAAGCTCCACTCTGCACTCTGAAGCTCCACTCTGCACTCTGAAGCTCCACTCTGAAGCTGCACTCTGAAGCTCCACTCTGAAGCTGCACTCTGAAGCTCCACTCTGAAGCTGCACTCTGAAGCTCCACTCTGAAGCTCCACTCTGAAGCTCCACTCTGAAGCTCCACTCTGAAGCTCCACTCTGAAGCTCCACTCTGCACTCTGAAGCTCCACTCTGAAGCTCCACTCTGCACTCTGAAGCTCCACTCTGAAGCTCCACTCTGCACTCTGAAGCTCCACTCTGAAGCTCCACTCTGCACTCTGAAGCTCCACTCTGAAGCTCCACTCTGAAGCTCCACTCTGCACTCTGAAGCTCCACTCTGAAGCTCCACTCTGCACTCTGAAGCTCCACTCTGAAGCTCCACTCTGCACTCTGAAGCTCCACTCTGAAGCTCCACTCTGCACTCTGAAGCTCCACTCTGAAGCTCCACTCTGAAGCTCCACTCTGAAGCTCCACTCTGAAGCTCCACTCTGAAGCTCCACTCTGAAGCTCCACTCTGCACTCTGAAGCTCCACTCTGAAGCTCCACTCTGCACTCTGAAGCTCCACTCTGAAGCTCCACTCTGCACTCTGAAGCTCCACTCTGCACTCTGAAGCTCCACTCTGAAGCTCCACTCTGCACTCTGAAGCTCCACTCTGAAGCTCCACTCTGAAGCTCCACTCTGAAGCTCCACTCTGAAGCTCCACTCTGAAGCTCCACTCTGAAGCTCCACTCTGAAGCTCCACTCTGAAGCTCCACTCTGAAGCTCCACTCTGAAGCTCCACTCTGAAGCTCCACTCTGAAGCTCCACTCTGAAGCTCCACTCTGAAGCTCCACTCTGAAGCTCCACTCTGAAGCTCCACTCTGAAGCTCCACTCTGAAGCTCCACTCTGAAGCTCCACTCTGAAGCTCCACTCTGAAGCTCCACTCTGAAGCTCCACTCTGAAGCTCCACTCTGAAGCTCCACTCTGCACTCTGAAGCTCCACTCTGAAGCTCCACTCTGCACTCTGAAGCTCCACTCTGAAGCTCCACTCTGCACTCTGAAGCTCCACTCTGAATCTGCACTCTGAAGCTCCACTCTGAAGCTCCACTCTGCACTCTGAAGCTCCACTCTGCACTCTGAAGCTCCACTCTGAAGCTCCACTCTGAAGCTCCACTCTGAAGCTCCACTCTGCACTCTGAAGCTCCACTCTGCACTCTGAAGCTCCACTCTGAAGCTCCACTCTGAAGCTCCACTCTGAAGCTCCACTCTGAAGCTCCACTCTGAAGCTCCACTCTGAAGCTCCACTCTGAAGCTCCACTCTGAAGCTCCACTCTGAAGCTCCACTCTGAAGCTCCACTCTGAAGCTCCACTCTGCACTCTGAAGCTCCACTCTGAAGCTCCACTCTGCACTCTGAAGCTCCACTCTGAAGCTCCACTCTGCACTCTGAAGCTCCACTCTGAAGCTCCACTCTGCACTCTGAAGCTCCACTCTGAATCTGCACTCTGAAGCTCCACTCTGAAGCTCCACTCTGAAGCTCCACTCTGCACTCTGAAGCTCCACTCTGAAGCTCCACTCTGAAGCTCCACTCTGCACTCTGAAGCTCCACTCTGAAGCTCCACTCTGAAGCTCCACTCTGAAGCTCCACTCTGAAGCTCCACTCTGAAGCTCCACTCTGCACTCTGAAGCTCCACTCTGCACTCTGAAGCTCCACTCTGCACTCTGAAGCTCCACTCTGAAGCTCCACTCTGCACTCTGAAGCTCCACTCTGAATCTGCACTCTGAAGCTCCACTCTGAAGCTCCACTCTGAAGCTCCACTCTGAAGCTCCACTCTGCACTCTGAAGCTCCACTCTGAAGCTCCACTCTGCACTCTGAAGCTCCACTCTGAAGCTCCACTCTGAAGCTCCACTCTGCACTCTGAAGCTCCACTCTGCACTCTGAAGCTCCACTCTGCACTCTGAAGCTCCACTCTGAAGCTCCACTCTGAAGCTCCACTCTGAAGCTCCACTCTGAAGCTCCACTCTGAAGCTCCACTCTGAAGCTCCACTCTGAAGCTCCACTCTGAAGCTCCACTCTGAAGCTCCACTCTGAAGCTCCACTCTGAAGCTCCACTCTGCACTCTGAAGCTCCACTCTGAAGCTCCACTCTGCACTCTGAAGCTCCACTCTGAAGCTCCACTCTGCACTCTGAAGCTCCACTCTGAAGCTCCACTCTGCACTCTGAAGCTCCACTCTGCACTCTGAAGCTCCACTCTGAAGCTCCACTCTGCACTCTGAAGCTCCACTCTGAATCTGCACTCTGAAGCTCCACTCTGAAGCTCCACTCTGAATCTGCACTCTGAATCTGCACTCTGAAGCTCCACTCTGAAGCTCCACTCTGAAGCTCCACTCTGAAGCTCCACTCTGAAGCTCCACTCTGAAGCTCCACTCTGAAGCTCCACTCTGAAGCTCCACTCTGAAGCTCCACTCTGAAGCTCCACTCTGAAGCTCCACTCTGAAGCTCCACTCTGAAGCTCCACTCTGCACTCTGAAGCTCCACTCTGAAGCTCCACTCTGCACTCTGAAGCTCCACTCTGAAGCTCCACTCTGCACTCTGAAGCTCCACTCTGAATCTGCACTCTGAAGCTCCACTCTGAAGCTCCACTCTGCACTCTGAAGCTCCACTCTGCACTCTGAAGCTCCACTCTGAAGCTCCACTCTGAAGCTCCACTCTGAAGCTCCACTCTGCACTCTGAAGCTCCACTCTGAAGCTCCACTCTGAAGCTCCACTCTGAAGCTCCACTCTGAAGCTCCACTCTGAAGCTCCACTCTGAAGCTCCACTCTGAAGCTCCACTCTGAAGCTCCACTCTGAAGCTCCACTCTGAAGCTCCACTCTGCACTCTGAAGCTCCACTCTGAAGCTCCACTCTGCACTCTGAAGCTCCACTCTGAAGCTCCACTCTGCACTCTGAAGCTCCACTCTGAAGCTCCACTCTGCACTCTGAAGCTCCACTCTGAATCTGCACTCTGAAGCTCCACTCTGAAGCTCCACTCTGAAGCTCCACTCTGAAGCTCCACTCTGAAGCTCCACTCTGAAGCTCCACTCTGAAGCTCCACTCTGAAGCTCCACTCTGAAGCTCCACTCTGAAGCTCCACTCTGAAGCTCCACTCTGAAGCTCCACTCTGAAGCTCCACTCTGCACTCTGAAGCTCCACTCTGAAGCTCCACTCTGCACTCTGAAGCTCCACTCTGAAGCTCCACTCTGCACTCTGATGCTCCACTCTGAAGCTCCACTCTGAAGCTCCACTCTGAAGCTCCACTCTGAAGCTCCACTCTGAAGCTCCACTCTGAAGCTCCACTCTGAAGCTCCACTCTGAAGCTCCACTCTGATGCTCCACTCTGATGCTCCACTCTGAAGCTCCACTCTGAAGCTCCACTCTGAAGCTCCACTCTGAAGCTCCACTCTGAAGCTCCACTCTGAAGCTCCACTCTGCACTCTGAAGCTCCACTCTGCACTCTGAAGCTCCACTCTGCACTCTGAAGCTCCACTCTGAAGCTCCACTCTGCACTCTGAAGCTCCACTCTGAATCTGCACTCTGAAGCTCCACTCTGCACTCTGAAGCTCCACTCTGAATCTGCACTCTGAAGCTCCACTCTGCACTCTGAAGCTCCACTCTGAATCTGCACTCTGATGCTCCACTCTGAATCTGCACTCTGAAGCTCCACTCTGCACTCTGAATCTGCACTCTGAAGCTCCACTCTGCACTCTGAATCTGCACTCTGCAGCTCCACTCTGAATCTGCAGCTCCACTCTGCACTCTGAAGCTCCACTCTGAATCTCCACTCTGAAGCTCCACTCTGAATCTCCACTCTGAATCTCCACTCTGAAGCTCCACTCTGAAGCTCCACTCTGAAGCTCCACTCTGAAGCTCCACTCTGAAGCTCCACTCTGAAGCTCCACTCTGCACTCTGAAGCTCCACTCTGCACTCTGAAGCTCCACTCTGCACTCTGAATCTGCACTCTGAAGCTCCACTCTGAAGCTCCACTCTGAAGCTCCACTCTGAAGCTCCACTCTGAAGCTCCACTCTGAAGCTCCACTCTGAAGCTCCACTCTGAAGTTCCACTCTGCACTCTGAAGCTCCACTCTGAAGCTCCACTCTGCACTCTGAAGCTCCACTCTGAAGCTCCACTCTGCACTCTGAAGCTCCACTCTGAATCTGCACTCTGAAGCTCCACTCTGCACTCTGAAGCTCCACTCTGAAGCTGCACTCTGAAGCTGCACTCTGAAGCTCCACTCTGAAGCTCCACTCTGAAGCTCCACTCTGAAGCTCCACTCTGAAGCTCCACTCTGAAGCTCCACTCTGAAGCTCCACTCTGAAGCTCCACTCTGAAGCTCCACTCTGAAGCTCCACTCTGCACTCTGAAGCTCCACTCTGAAGCTCCACTCTGCACTCTGAAGCTCCACTCTGAATCTGCACTCTGAAGCTCCACTCTGCACTCTGAAGCTCCACTCTGAAGCTCCACTCTGAAGCTCCACTCTGCACTCTGAAGCTCCACTCTGAAGCTCCACTCTGCACTCTGAAGCTCCACTCTGAAGCTCCACTCTGCACTCTGAAGCTCCACTCTGAAGCTCCACTCTGCACTCTGAAGCTCCACTCTGAAGCTCCACTCTGCACTCTGAAGCTCCACTCTGAAGCTCCACTCTGCACTCTGAAGCTCCACTCTGCACTCTGAAGCTCCACTCTGAAGCTCCACTCTGAATCTGCACTCTGAAGCTCCACTCTGCACTCTGCAGCTCCACTCTGAAGCTCCACTCTGAAGCTCCACTCTGAAGCTCCACTCTGAAGCTCCACTCTGCACTCTGAAGCTCCACTCTGAAGCTCCACTCTGAAGCTCCACTCTGAAGCTCCACTCTGAAGCTCCACTCTGAAGCTCCACTCTGAAGCTCCACTCTGCACTCTGAAGCTCCACTCTGAAGCTCCACTCTGCACTCTGAAGCTCCACTCTGCACTCTGAAGCTCCACTCTGAAGCTCCACTCTGCACTCTGAAGCTCCACTCTGAAGCTCCACTCTGAAGCTCCACTCTGAAGCTCCACTCTGAAGCTCCACTCTGAAGCTCCACTCTGAAGCTCCACTCTGCACTCTGAAGCTCCACTCTGAAGCTCCACTCTGCACTCTGAAGCTCCACTCTGAAGCTCCACTCTGCACTCTGAAGCTCCACTCTGAATCTGCACTCTGAAGCTCCACTCTGCACTCTGAAGCTCCACTCTGAATCTGCACTCTGAAGCTCCACTCTGCACTCTGAAGCTCCACTCTGCACTCTGAAGCTCCACTCTGAAGCTCCACTCTGAAGCTCCACTCTGAAGCTCCACTCTGAAGCTCCACTCTGAAGCTCCACTCTGAAGCTCCACTCTGAAGCTCCACTCTGAAGCTCCACTCTGAAGCTCCACTCTGAAGCTCCACTCTGAAGCTCCACTCTGAAGCTCCACTCTGCACTCTGAAGCTCCACTCTGAAGCTCCACTCTGAAGCTCCACTCTGAAGCTCCACTCTGAAGCTCCACTCTGAAGCTCCACTCTGAAGCTCCACTCTGAAGCTCCACTCTGAAGCTCCACTCTGAAGCTCCACTCTGCACTCTGAAGCTCCACTCTGCACTCTGAAGCTCCACTCTGAAGCTCCACTCTGCACTCTGAAGCTCCACTCTGCACTCTGAATCTGCACTCTGCAGCTCCACTCTGAATCTGCAGCTCCACTCTGAATCTCCACTCTGAAGCTCCACTCTGAAGCTCCACTCTGAAGCTCCACTCTGAAGCTCCACTCTGAAGCTCCACTCTGAAGCTCCACTCTGAAGCTCCACTCTGAAGCTCCACTCTGAAGCTCCACTCTGCACTCTGAAGCTCCACTCTGCACTCTGAAGCTCCACTCTGCACTCTGAATCTGCACTCTGAAGCTCCACTCTGAAGCTCCACTCTGAAGCTCCACTCTGAAGCTCCACTCTGAAGCTCCACTCTGAAGCTCCACTCTGAAGCTCCACTCTGAAGCTCCACTCTGAAGCTCCACTCTGAAGCTCCACTCTGAAGCTCCACTCTGAAGCTCCACTCTGAAGCTCCACTCTGCACTCTGAAGCTCCACTCTGAAGCTCCACTCTGCACTCTGAAGCTCCACTCTGAAGCTCCACTCTGCACTCTGAAGCTCCACTCTGAATCTGCACTCTGAAGCTCCACTCTGCACTCTGAAGCTCCACTCTGAAGCTGCACTCTGAAGCTGCACTCTGAAGCTCCACTCTGAAGCTCCACTCTGAAGCTCCACTCTGAAGCTCCACTCTGAAGCTCCACTCTGAAGCTCCACTCTGAAGCTCCACTCTGCACTCTGAAGCTCCACTCTGAAGCTCCACTCTGCACTCTGAAGCTCCACTCTGAATCTGCACTCTGAAGCTCCACTCTGCACTCTGAAGCTCCACTCTGAAGCTCCACTCTGAAGCTCCACTCTGCACTCTGAAGCTCCACTCTGAAGCTCCACTCTGCACTCTGAAGCTCCACTCTGAAGCTCCACTCTGCACTCTGAAGCTCCACTCTGAAGCTCCACTCTGCACTCTGAAGCTCCACTCTGAAGCTCCACTCTGCACTCTGAAGCTCCACTCTGAAGCTCCACTCTGCACTCTGAAGCTCCACTCTGCACTCTGAAGCTCCACTCTGAAGCTCCACTCTGCACTCTGAAGCTCCACTCTGAATCTGCACTCTGAAGCTCCACTCTGCACTCTGCAGCTCCACTCTGAAGCTCCACTCTGAAGCTCCACTCTGAAGCTCCACTCTGAAGCTCCACTCTGAAGCTCCACTCTGAAGCTCCACTCTGAAGCTCCACTCTGAAGCTCCACTCTGCACTCTGAAGCTCCACTCTGAAGCTCCACTCTGCACTCTGAAGCTCCACTCTGAAGCTCCACTCTGCACTCTGAAGCTCCACTCTGAAGCTCCACTCTGCACTCTGAAGCTCCACTCTGCACTCTGAAGCTCCACTCTGAAGCTCCACTCTGCACTCTGAAGCTCCACTCTGAATCTGCACTCTGAAGCTCCACTCTGCACTCTGAAGCTCCACTCTGAATCTGCACTCTGAAGCTCCACTCTGAAGCTCCACTCTGCACTCTGAAGCTCCACTCTGAAGCTCCACTCTAAAGCTCCACTCTGAAGCTCCACTCTGAAGCTCCACTCTGAAGCTCCACTCTGCACTCTGAAGCTCCACTCTGAATCTGCACTCTGAAGCTCCACTCTGCACTCTGAAGCTCCACTCTGCACTCTGAAGCTCCACTCTGCACTCTGAAGCTCCACTCTGAAGCTCCACTCTGCACTCTGAAGCTCCACTCTGCACTCTGAAGCTCCACTCTGCACTCTGAAGCTCCACTCTGAAGCTCCACTCTGAAGCTCCACTCTGCACTCTGAAGCTCCACTCTGCACTCTGAAGCTCCACTCTGAAGCTCCACTCTGAAGCTCCACTCTGAAGCTCCACTCTGAAGCTCCACTCTGAAGCTCCACTCTGAAGCTCCACTCTGAAGCTCCACTCTGCACTCTGAAGCTCCACTCTGAAGCTCCACTCTGCACTCTGAAGCTCCACTCTGAAGCTCCACTCTGCACTCTGAAGCTCCACTCTGAAGCTCCACTCTGCACTCTGAAGCTCCACTCTGAATCTGCACTCTGAAGCTCCACTCTGCACTCTGAAGCTCCACTCTGCACTCTGAAGCTCCACTCTGAAGCTCCACTCTGAAGCTCCACTCTGAAGCTCCACTCTGAAGCTCCACTCTGCACTCTGAAGCTCCACTCTGAAGCTCCACTCTGAAGCTCCACTCTGAAGCTCCACTCTGAAGCTCCACTCTGAAGCTCCACTCTGAAGCTCCACTCTGAAGCTCCACTCTGAAGCTCCACTCTGAAGCTCCACTCTGAAGCTCCACTCTGAAGCTCCACTCTGAAGCTCCACTCTGAAGCTCTACTCTGAAGCTCCACTCTGCACTCTGAAGCTCCACTCTGCACTCTGAAGCTCCACTCTGAAGCTCCACTCTGCACTCTGAAGCTCCACTCTGCACTCTGAATCTGCACTCTGCAGCTCCACTCTGAATCTGCAGCTCCACTCTGCACTCTGAAGCTCCACTCTGAATCTCCACTCTGAATCTCCACTCTGAATCTCCACTCTGAATCTCCACTCTGAAGCTCCACTCTGAAGCTCCACTCTGAAGCTCCACTCTGAAGCTCCACTCTGAAGCTCCACTCTGAAGCTCCACTCTGAAGCTCCACTCTGAAGCTCCACTCTGAAGCTCCACTCTGAAGCTCCACTCTGCACTCTGAAGCTCCACTCTGCACTCTGAAGCTCCACTCTGCACTCTGAATCTGCACTCTGAATCTGCACTCTGAAGCTCCACTCTGAAGCTCCACTCTGAATCTGCACTCTGAAGCTCCACTCTGAAGCTCCACTCTGAAGCTCCACTCTGAAGCTCCACTCTGAAGCTCCACTCTGAAGCTCCACTCTGAAGCTCCACTCTGAAGCTCCACTCTGAAGCTCCACTCTGAAGCTCCACTCTGAAGCTCCATTCTGAAGCTCCACTCTGAAGCTCCACTCTGAAGCTCCACTCTGCACTCTGAAGCTCCACTCTGAAGTTCCACTCTGCACTCTGAAGCTCCACTCTGAAGCTCCACTCTGCACTCTGAAGCTCCACTCTGAAGCTCCACTCTGCACTCTGAAGCTCCACTCTGAATCTGCACTCTGAAGCTCCACTCTGCACTCTGAAGCTCCACTCTGAAGCTGCACTCTGAAGCTGCACTCTGAAGCTCCACTCTGAAGCTCCACTCTGAAGCTCCACTCTGAAGCTCCACTCTGAAGCTCCACTCTGAAGCTCCACTCTGAAGCTCCACTCTGAAGCTCCACTCTGAAGCTCCACTCTGCACTCTGAAGCTCCACTCTGAAGCTCCACTCTGCACTCTGAAGCTCCACTCTGAATCTGCACTCTGAAGCTCCACTCTGCACTCTGAAGCTCCACTCTGAAGCTCCACTCTGAAGCTCCACTCTGCACTCTGAAGCTCCACTCTGAAGCTCCACTCTGCACTCTGAAGCTCCACTCTGAAGCTCCACTCTGCACTCTGAAGCTCCACTCTGAAGCTCCACTCTGCACTCTGAAGCTCCACTCTGAAGCTCCACTCTGCACTCTGAAGCTCCACTCTGCACTCTGAAGCTCCACTCTGAAGCTCCACTCTGCACTCTGAAGCTCCACTCTGAATCTGCACTCTGAAGCTCCACTCTGCACTCTGCAGCTCCACTCTGAAGCTCCACTCTGAAGCTCCACTCTGAAGCTCCACTCTGCACTCTGAAGCTCCACTCTGAAGCTCCACTCTGAAGCTCCACTCTGAAGCTCCACTCTGAAGCTCCACTCTGAAGCTCCACTCTGCACTCTGAAGCTCCACTCTGAAGCTCCACTCTGCACTATGAAGCTCCACTCTGAAGCTCCACTCTGCACTCTGAAGCTCCACTCTGAAGCTCCACTCTGCACTCTGAAGCTCCACTCTGCACTCTGAAGCTCCACTCTGAAGCTCCACTCTGCACTCTGAAGCTCCACTCTGAATCTGCACTCTGAAGCTCCACTCTGCACTCTGAAGCTCCACTCTGAATCTGCACTCTGAAGCTCCACTCTGAAGCTCCACTCTGAATCTGCACTCTGAAGCTCCACTCTGAAGCTGCACTCTGAAGCTCCACTCTGAAGCTGCACTCTGAAGCTCCACTCTGAAGCTCCACTCTGAAGCTCCACTCTGAAGCTCCACTCTGAAGCTCCACTCTGAAGCTCCACTCTGAAGCTCCACTCTGAAGCTCCACTCTGAAGCTCCACTCTGCACTCTGAAGCTCCACTCTGAATCTGCACTCTGAAGCTCCACTCTGCACTCTGAAGCTCCACTCTGCACTCTGAAGCTCCACTCTGAAGCTCCACTCTGAAGCTCCACTCTGCACTCTGAAGCTCCACTCTGAAGCTCCACTCTGAAGCTCCACTCTGAAGCTCCACTCTGCACTCTGAAGCTCCACTCTGCACTCTGAAGCTCCACTCTGAAGCTCCACTCTGAAGCTCCACTCTGAAGCTCCACTCTGAAGCTCCACTCTGAAGCTCCACTCTGAAGCTCCACTCTGCACTCTGAAGCTCCACTCTGCACTCTGAAGCTCCACTCTGAATCTGCACTCTGAAGCTCCACTCTGCACTCTGAAGCTCCACTCTGAATCTGCACTCTGAAGCTCCACTCTGCACTCTGAAGCTCCACTCTGCACTCTGAAGCTCCACTCTGAAGCTCCACTCTGAAGCTCCACTCTGAAGCTCCACTCTGAAGCTCCACTCTGAAGCTCCACTCTGAAGCTCCACTCTGAAGCTCCACTCTGAAGCTCCACTCTGAAGCTCCACTCTGAAGCTCCACTCTGAAGCTCCACTCTGAAGCTCCACTCTGAAGCTCCACTCTGAAGCTCCACTCTGAAGCTCCACTCTGAAGCTCCACTCTGCACTCTGAAGCTCCACTCTGAAGCTCCACTCTGCACTCTGAAGCTCCACTCTGAAGCTCCACTCTGCACTCTGAAGCTCCACTCTGAAGCTCCACTCTGCACTCTGAAGCTCCACTCTGAATCTGCACTCTGAAGCTCCACTCTGCACTCTGAAGCTCCACTCTGAATCTGCACTCTGAAGCTCCACTCTGCACTCTGAAGCTCCACTCTGCACTCTGAAGCTCCACTCTGAAGCTCCACTCTGAAGCTCCACTCTGAAGCTCCACTCTGAAGCTCCACTCTGAAGCTCCACTCTGAAGCTCCACTCTGAAGCTCCACTCTGAAGCTCCACTCTGCACTCTGAAGCTCCACTCTGAAGCTCCACTCTGCACTCTGAAGCTCCACTCTGAAGCTCCACTCTGCACTCTGAAGCTCCACTCTGAAGCTCCACTCTGCACTCTGAAGCTCCACTCTGCACTCTGAAGCTCCACTCTGCACTCTGAAGCTCCACTCTGCACTCTGAAGCTCCACTCTGAAGCTCCACTCTGCACTCTGAAGCTCCACTCTGAATCTGCACTCTGAAGCTCCACTCTGCACTCTGAAGCTCCACTCTGAATCTGCACTCTGAAGCTCCACTCTGAATCTGCACTCTGAAGCTCCACTCTGAAGCTCCACTCTGAAGCTCCACTCTGCACTCTGAAGCTCCACTCTGAAGCTCCACTCTGAAGCTCCACTCTGAAGCTCCACTCTGAAGCTCCACTCTGAAGCTCCACTCTGAAGCTCCACTCTGAAGCTCCACTCTGAAGCTCCACTCTGAAGCTCCACTCTGAAGCTCCACTCTGAAGCTCCACTCTGAAGCTCCACTCTGAAGCTCCACTCTGCACTCTGAAGCTCCACTCTGAATCTGCACTCTGAAGCTCCACTCTGCACTCTGAAGCTCCACTCTGCACTCTGAAGCTCCACTCTGAAGCTCCACTCTGCACTCTGAAGCTCCACTCTGCACTCTGAAGCTCCACTCTGAAGCTCCACTCTGCACTCTGAAGCTCCACTCTGCACTCTGAAGCTCCACTCTGAAGCTCCACTCTGCACTCTGAAGCTCCACTCTGAAGCTCCACTCTGAAGCTCCACTCTGCACTCTGAAGCTCCACTCTGAATCTGCACTCTGAAGCTCCACTCTGAAGCTCCACTCTGAAGCTCCACTCTGAAGCTCCACTCTGAAGCTCCACTCTGAAGCTCCACTCTGAAGCTCCACTCTGAAGCTCCACTCTGAAGCTCCACTCTGAAGCTCCACTCTGAAGCTCCACTCTGAAGCTCCACTCTGCACTCTGAAGCTCCACTCTGAAGCTCCACTCTGCACTCTGAAGCTCCACTCTGAAGCTCCACTCTGCACTCTGAAGCTCCACTCTGAATCTGCACTCTGAAGCTCCACTCTGCACTCTGAAGCTCCACTCTGAATCTGCACTCTGAAGCTCCACTCTGCACTCTGAAGCTCCACTCTGCACTCTGAAGCTCCACTCTGAAGCTCCACTCTGAAGCTCCACTCTGAAGCTCCACTCTGAAGCTCCACTCTGAAGCTCCACTCTGAAGCTCCACTCTGAAGCTCCACTCTGCACTCTGAAGCTCCACTCTGCACTCTGAAGCTCCACTCTGAAGCTCCACTCTGCACTCTGAAGCTCCACTCTGAATCTGCACTCTGAAGCTCCACTCTGCACTCTGCAGCTCCACTCTGAAGCTCCACTCTGAAGCTCCACTCTGAAGCTCCACTCTGAAGCTCCACTCTGAAGCTCCACTCTGAAGCTCCACTCTGAAGCTCCACTCTGAAGCTCCACTCTGCACTCTGAAGCTCCACTCTGAAGCTCCACTCTGCACTCTGAAGCTCCACTCTGAAGCTCCACTCTGCACTCTGAAGCTCCACTCTGCACTCTGAAGCTCCACTCTGAAGCTCCACTCTGCACTCTGAAGCTCCACTCTGAAGCTCCACTCTGCACTCTGAAGCTCCACTCTGAAGCTCCACTCTGCACTCTGAAGCTCCACTCTGAATCTGCACTCTGAAGCTCCACTCTGCACTCTGAAGCTCCACTCTGAATCTGCACTCTGAAGCTCCACTCTGAAGCTCCACTCTGAAGCTCCACTCTGAAGCTCCACTCTGAAGCTCCACTCTGAAGCTCCACTCTGAAGCTCCACTCTGAAGCTCCACTCTGCACTCTGAAGCTCCACTCTGAAGCTCCACTCTGAAGCTCCACTCTGAAGCTCCACTCTGAAGCTCCACTCTGAAGCTCCACTCTGAAGCTCCACTCTGAAGCTCCACTCTGAAGCTCCACTCTGAAGCTCCACTCTGAAGCTCCACTCTGAAGCTCCACTCTGCACTCTGAAGCTCCACTCTGAATCTGCACTCTGAAGCTCCACTCTGCACTCTGAAGCTCCACTCTGCACTCTGAAGCTCCACTCTGAAGCTCCACTCTGCACTCTGAAGCTCCACTCTGCACTCTGAAGCTCCACTCTGCACTCTGAAGCTCCACTCTGAAGCTCCACTCTGCACTCTGAAGCTCCACTCTGCACTCTGAAGCTCCACTCTGAAGCTCCACTCTGAAGCTCCACTCTGAAGCTCCACTCTGAAGCTCCACTCTGAAGCTCCACTCTGAAGCTCCACTCTGAAGCTCCACTCTGCACTCTGAAGCTCCACTCTGCACTCTGAAGCTCCACTCTGAAGCTCCACTCTGAAGCTCCACTCTGAAGCTCCACTCTGAAGCTCCACTCTGAAGCTCCACTCTGAAGCTCCACTCTGAAGCTCCACTCTGAAGCTCCACTCTGCACTCTGAAGCTCCACTCTGAAGCTCCACTCTGCACTCTGAAGCTCCACTCTGAATCTGCACTCTGAAGCTCCACTCTGCACTCTGAAGCTCCACTCTGAATCTGCACTCTGAAGCTCCACTCTGCACTCTGAAGCTCCACTCTGCACTCTGAAGCTCCACTCTGAAGCTCCACTCTGAAGCTCCACTCTGAAGCTCCACTCTGAAGCTCCACTCTGAAGCTCCACTCTGAAGCTCCACTCTGAAGCTCCACTCTGAAGCTCCACTCTGAAGCTCCACTCTGAAGCTCCACTCTGAAGCTCCACTCTGCACTCTGAAGCTCCACTCTGAAGCTCCACTCTGAAGCTCCACTCTGCACTCTGAAGCTCCACTCTGAAGCTCCACTCTGAAGCTCCACTCTGAAGCTCCACTCTGAAGCTCCACTCTGAAGCTCCACTCTGAAGCTCCACTCTGAAGCTCCACTCTGAAGCTCCACTCTGCACTCTGAAGCTCCACTCTGCACTCTGAAGCTCCACTCTGAAGCTCCACTCTGCACTCTGAAGCTCCACTCTGCACTCTGAAGCTCCACTCTGAAGCTCCACTCTGCACTCTGAAGCTCCACTCTGAATCTGCACTCTGAAGCTCCACTCTGCACTCTGAAGCTCCACTCTGAATCTGCACTCTGAATCTGCACTCTGAAGCTCCACTCTGAAGCTCCACTCTGAAGCTCCACTCTGAAGCTCCACTCTGAAGCTCCACTCTGAAGCTCCACTCTGAAGCTCCACTCTGCACTCTGAAGCTCCACTCTGAAGCTCCACTCTGAAGCTCCACTCTGCACTCTGAAGCTCCACTCTGAAGCTCCACTCTGAAGCTCCACTCTGCACTCTGAAGCTCCACTCTGAAGCTCCACTCTGAAGCTCCACTCTGAAGCTCCACTCTGAAGCTCCACTCTGAAGCTCCACTCTGAAGCTCCACTCTGAATCTGCACTCTGAAGCTCCACTCTGCACTCTGAAGCTCCACTCTGCACTCTGAAGCTCCACTCTGAAGCTCCACTCTGCACTCTGAAGCTCCACTCTGCACTCTGAAGCTCCACTCTGCACTCTGAAGCTCCACTCTGCACTCTGAAGCTCCACTCTGCACTCTGAAGCTCCACTCTGAAGCTCCACTCTGAAGCTCCACTCTGAAGCTCCACTCTGAAGCTCCACTCTGAAGCTCCACTCTGCACTCTGAAGCTCCACTCTGAAGCTCCACTCTGCACTCTGAAGCTCCACTCTGAAGCTCCACTCTGCACTCTGAAGCTCCACTCTGAATCTGCACTCTGAAGCTCCACTCTGCACTCTGAAGCTCCACTCTGAATCTGCACTCTGAAGCTCCACTCTGCACTCTGAAGCTCCACTCTGAATCTGCACTCTGAAGCTCCACTCTGCACTCTGAAGCTCCACTCTGCACTCTGAAGCTCCACTCTGAAGCTCCACTCTGAAGCTCCACTCTGAAGCTCCACTCTGAAGCTCCACTCTGAAGCTCCACTCTGAAGCTCCACTCTGAAGCTCCACTCTGCACTCTGAAGCTCCACTCTGAAGCTCCACTCTGAAGCTCCACTCTGAAGCTCCACTCTGAAGCTCCACTCTGCACTCTGAAGCTCCACTCTGCACTCTGAAGCTCCACTCTGAAGCTCCACTCTGCACTCTGAAGCTCCACTCTGCACTCTGAAGCTCCACTCTGAAGCTCCACTCTGAAGCTCCACTCTGAAGCTCCACTCTGAAGCTCCACTCTGAAGCTCCACTCTGAAGCTCCACTCTGAAGCTCCACTCTGAAGCTGCACTCTGAAGCTCCACTCTGCACTCTGAAGCTCCACTCTGCACTCTGAAGCTCCACTCTGAAGCTCCACTCTGCACTCTGAAGCTCCACTCTGAAGCTCCACTCTGCACTCTGAAGCTCCACTCTGAAGCTCCACTCTGCACTCTGAAGCTCCACTCTGCACTCTGAAGCTCCACTCTGAAGCTCCACTCTGCACTCTGAAGCTCCACTCTGCACTCTGAAGCTCCACTCTGAAGCTCCACTCTGCACTCTGAAGCTCCACTCTGCACTCTGAAGCTCCACTCTGAAGCTCCACTCTGCACTCTGAAGCTCCACTCTGAATCTGCACTCTGAAGCTCCACTCTGCACTCTGAAGCTCCACTCTGAATCTGCACTCTGAAGCTCCACTCTGCACTCTGAAGCTCCACTCTGAAGCTCCACTCTGAATCTGCACTCTGAAGCTCCACTCTGAAGCTCCACTCTGAAGCTCCACTCTGAAGCTCCACTCTGAAGCTCCACTCTGCACTCTGAAGCTCCACTCTGCACTCTGAAGCTCCACTCTGAAGCTCCACTCTGAAGCTCCACTCTGAAGCTCCACTCTGAAGCTCCACTCTGAAGCTCCACTCTGCACTCTGAAGCTCCACTGAAGCTACACACCGCGCAGGGCAGCTCTGGATGCTGATGCGAGAGGCCAGCTGGGAGGCGCGCTGCTCGTCTTCCTGCTCGTGCTGACTCGGAGAGAAAACTTGTTTTCATTGGGAGAGCGGCCTTCAAAGACCCGGTCACTGCGCCTCTCCGAGTGTTTAGCTTGGGATAAAATGGGCGCAGTGTTGTGGTGATGACAGTAGAGCAAGGGAGGTGCCGGCAATGCCGGAACAGACTCGGGGGCGTTCCCGGCGTCGCGTGACGTTGGCAAAAGGCAAAGAATGTCAGGAACGCCCCCGTGTCTGGTCCGGCATTGACGGACAGGCCCCTCGTCCAATGGCAAGGCTCCGTTTACGGAGCCAGCCAATCAATGACGAGGGCCGACCCAAAGCACCCTACAGTTCTCAACAGGATTTCGCCTGCGCGAAAAGCTGCGCAGAGCGCAGCTTTCGCTAGGCAAAACCTAAAAAGCACATGCACTTGAAGGAATCGCCAGTGGAATCGCCAGTGGATAAACACTGGATAAGCCCCTATAGAGCTTCGCCAGCTATGCGCTGAAGCGCATCAGCAGGCGAGCCCTAAAAACGAGACCAATTTAGAAATATAGCATGTTTTTTTATATAAATTTTGATTGCAATAACTTCATTATCAAGTAAGTACTTTTCAAAATATTGATTTTTACAGGTAAGTAAAATGTACAGTCAAATGCGTCTTTACGCAGCTATGCTTTCCTATTGGGAATAAAGGCATGTGTTGCATACAGTTATCTATGGTTGGTTTTTGGGGGGTCTTCTTTGGGACTTAGGGTGTAGGGGGCCAAGGTCCAAAGTACCACCAGCAGTTACTAATTACCTGCCATGGGGCATATGGGGGGCAGAGAAGCTGGTTGCGTGCTACTCTGGTGGGAAGAAGGAGGGCAACCCAGAAAGAGGCTGCAGAGGGGGACAAGTCAGGGAGCTCCCAACAGGCAACTCGGTTCCCAAGGGTCCTGGGAGTAAGGCAGCATAGTCGGTTCCCAGTAACCAGGGCCGGAGCTCTCAGGTGCTGAGGGGCTTGGTCAGCAGAACTAGTGCATTGCAGGGCCTTGCGGTTGTCTTGTCTCGCCAGCTGAGGAGGCAAAAATCAGGACAGCTGGCCACTCTGGAAGTGGGTGTCTGCGATGCTGATGTCCCACAATGGTTGCTCGGTCTCGGTGCAATGGGGGTCCAGATTGAACTCTCACAGGCTTGGTTTGCTGAAAGGGTACTCCAGGTTTTTGTGCTGTGGGGCTCCAATTGGTCCTGATGTTCTGTCACTCAGTGTAGGGAAAGATCTCACCACCTGGAGCACAGGGACCTCTTCCTGGATGGCTGCTGCGTCAGGATGGCCGGGGAGCTGCAATACAGTGAACCAGACCAGTCTTCTGCCGTACCTGTGGACTGCAACGGAGTAGCTCCTCTACTTCAAGGGAGAAGGCTGGCAATTTGCGAAGGACTACCATTTTACCGGGGTTCTTGGCAGATGTTCAACTGCAGGACAAGTCACTTGTTCACAACTATCGAGACTGGTGCAAGCAGGCAGGGTTTGGTACCAAAACTCCACAAGACTTCAGTTACCATTTTCTCGCAAGCTCTTTGTCCTTTTCTTCTGGATACGCTGAATCTGAGTTCCTGTCATCTGGGGTGACTCTTAAATACTCAATTTAGGGGTGTTGAAGGGAGTGACAGGTAGTAGCCAATTACCTACTTACCTGTAGGGTGACTACACCCCCTATATGACCACTTACTGTGGGAAGTTGGCATAAACCTGACCCGGAAAGCTTAATTCTACCAAAACTGAAATAGTGACAATCTAAGTTTTATGTTCACATCAAGTAGCCCACCATAGGGGTGGAAAAAGGCCTGTTCAGGAACACACCTCCTGACTAGCTAATTTTCCTGCCTGTTCTGGTGCCAAATGGGCCCGTGGCAGGGGGTGGCATTCCCCTCTCTGGGGAAGCCTGGGTCATACATCAAAGGTGGCAGAGGACTTTGAATCCTCCTGCCTTGATATGCTGAGTAACTGGCCATCCTGCTTGGAGGAGATGACAACACCTCCAGCCAGAGCAGGCACTGTTTCTGCCCTCAAAGAGCGCAGGCTCTCACCTGCAGGGGGTCAGATATCTGTCTGTGGTGGTGGGTTGGTCTATACCAGTCAGCCAGGACACTAGTGGTCGCTAGGTTTACAGGGGGCACGTCTAAGGTGCCCTCTGGTTAATAAAGCCACCACTGGAATCAGTGTGAGTTTATTAATATGAGAAGCTTGATACCAAACATGTATGGTTTTCGTGGAGCCATCATGTAGCTGGAGAGCTCATAATTAGCAGTGTCCAGCACATGCAGTTAAAACGGTTTCCTTCTTCACTTGTAATATCTGTGAATCGACTTAGACATCACAGGGGCATACCTGTTCATGCAGATATGTTCACACAAGTATTAAAGTAACCCATGCCTTAGGGCTGTAAGGCCTCCTGTAGGGGTGACTTACCTATACTGCATGCAGTGTCTGCAGGCATGGCACAAAGGAGGTGTGCCATGCCGTGTCTCCACTTTTCTCCGACCATGGCATGCAGCCTACAATGGCAATTTGCATGAGTGTCCCGAGGGGTCCCTTAGGGGAACTTAATTCATGTTGCAGCCCTTAGGGACTCTCTTTAGTACCCAAGCCTTAGGTACCTAGGGAATCATTTACTAGGGATTTACAGGGGTGCTAAAATATTGCCAAATGGGGGAACAATTTTACGGTTTTAGGAAAGAGATCTGGACATGGAAAGTAGGAACCAGTGCAATTCTGTTAAAATTGCATCAAACCCAGGCAAAACGTAAGTGGAGGGGAGGGGGGGACTGTAGAAAGTTGGCTCTTTAATATGATATATCAAAATGAAATATCGTGCAATGATTTGCGGGGTTCCCTAAAAAGTGGACTTGCCCACTTGCAAGTTAAATTTTAACAGGTCGAGCTAGGTTTCCTTTATGAAACCATTTTGCTCATCAAGATTTTATTTGTGAGAAAGCCTCTATGATATTGCATGCAGGCAAAGTTATCATATTTATGACCACTACCGAAGCCTAAGTAGAGAAACAGGTGAAAAATGCGTGTGAAAGAGTGAGTGAAAAAGCAACATTATCTACCTCCTGAATTACTTTAGATATTTTATTTAATGTTTTATGGACATAAAAGGAGCTAAAGAATGAACTGCAACACCATGGACCTCTCAGATTTTTGGGGGGTAATTTACTTTGCATTTTGGGATTAATTACAAGTTGTGCCTGCCTTAAGTGTCTTCAACTTTGTTGATTAGAGATAGTATAAAGTAAAGAATCTTAGTGAAAGGAAAAACAAAACTGCTAATCAATAGCCAGTGTCTTTTTCGTCTCTTGACCGGGTATAACTAAAACTACTTTCGGAATTAAACAAATGATTATCATTTTAGCCTGCAAAGATCATACTAATGCACAATGAGGCATACCAAACTTGTTCAGAACTAGTGTTACACCCACTATAAGCATTTCACAGAGCACCTTAACTTATCTGGGTGTTGATTCGTATTCAAACTACTATGACTACGGATGAATGACATGCAGGAGTGGCAATATTTGCTGATTCAGCTCTACAAATATCCTCAGGATCAGAAGTCTAATACAATATTGCATTTAGGGCTACATCCAGACTGGCATCGGACTACTATGTGGCATTCTTTGGATCAGATTTTGCCAAAGAGCACAGTTTGAGTGAACGAGTTGCTCTAGAACGGGGTGTTACTTTATTAGGTATTGTTAATTCCAGGGTGGGATATGTCCTATAATCACCATCTCTTAATAGGAATCTAAAAGCATCCTCTGCTGAAGAGTTTTTCTTCTTTACTACATATCTGAGATATTTTAAGCTCCATACTTTCTCCGATTGACTGTCACATGTGTTCTGCTTCACAGTGTAGACCAGGCTGGCAGGAGACACCAAGAAGCAGCTTTAGAAACAGAGCTGCACAGAGATTCTGGCTGTATTACTACATCAACACGTTAACCTACTAATAAGGGGAACACAAAACCTCAGGCACAAGAGAGGGCAATACGGATGCGAGTTGCATTAAAACACAAGGCCTCATGAACACAGGGTTTACAGAGAAGCTCACGGTGCGAGAGAACAACGGGGGAGGGCATGTCCAGGTAATACTACTTATCTTATGGGGCTGAAATAGGACTTTGTTGGCGAGATTATACAATGAGTGTTCGAGTTGTAGCAAAGGCTTAACTTAATTTTTTTTAAAAGGAGTGCGTGGAGACTAAACATATGGCCAAAAGTGAAAGGACCAATGTAGCAGAGGCAGTCTCCAGAGTGGGACCAAAACAGCTAAAAGCGAGACAAATGTAAAGCATTAACAAACAAACCTCTTCAATTGGGAAAGGCAGGCCAAGGAACGAATTAAAGTGAATTGGCGGGTGATGGGAGTGGTGAAACCATACAGATGTAGATACAGCATGTTGAGAGAGAGAGTGCGTGTGGGCTACCTAGGCTTGACCTAAAAATAACAGAGCTTTAGATATATATATATATATATATATACGTTTAAACACCAGAAGCATTAGTTCAGGTCAGTACGTTTTTCAACAGAAATACTTTTGTATTTAAAAAAGTCAACAGTTGGTACAATGTTCAGAAGCTGCACTGTTATCCTATTGGAGTAAAAGCAAGTGTGGCATTCTGTCGCAGTGACTTACGGGACCACTCTCCACTCCTGCGCTGGCAGGTCTCCTAGGCTTTGGGGACTCAGCAGATGGAGGACAAGTCACCTTTTGGCGCAACTGTTGAAGTCAGCAGGCAAGTCAGATGCTGGGGCTTCAGCTCTTGCTCTATGCGTTTCTTTAAGTCTGTCTTCTTCTTTCAGGTCAGTAGCATCTGTTTCTCTGGTGCCAAGGACTCCTTTAAATACTGAATTTAGGGGCATTAAGAGAGTGTGGGGTAGCAGGCAATGGGCTACTTACCCTTGGGTCACTACGCCCCCTATATGACCACTTCCTGTGAGAAAGTGAGCATAACCCAGTCCCAGAAATTCTAAGTTTGCCATGGCCAACTCTGAAAAGTAGTGGCCACTTCAGTAAGCCCACCTTTGGGGTGGTACTAACCGGGGAGTGGGCACGCCTACTTGACTGACTGTTTCCTACTTGTCCAGGTGCCAAAGAGCTCTGGACAAAGTGAGGGGGGGGGGGGGGGGGGGGGAGTTGGCTTGCTATCAGGTGAGAGGAGCCAGATTCTCATTTCAAAGGCAGGGGCTTCAATGCCTTGGACTTCTAATCAGCAGGTCGTCCTGAGGGAGGGGGTGTGAACACTCTTCCCCTGCAAACTTTGTTTCTGACCAACAGCAAGTATTCTGACCAGTCAGACAACTGGGCTGGGCCAGGGGCGCTCAGAGAATTCAATGACTCCCAGTTCCAGCATTTTGTAAATTACATGATGCTCTTTGACAATGGTCAGACTGCCTGTAGATTTACCGTAGATGTACAGTGCCACGACACCTTTGGTCATACGTTGTGCTTCATAGATTACAGGGGCATATCTGCTCATGCCTACCTACAAGGTGGCACAAGTATACAACCGATCCCTGCCCTATCTGGCTCTTGCCTTGATAGTGAGGCTTTCACTTCGCAGAGCCTCAAGGACCTTGCCAAGGTGGATCAGATGATCCTGCCAGGTGGAACTATAGACAGCAACATTGTCAAGATAAGCTGCACTAAAAGATTCCAACCCAGCAAGGACTTTGTTCACCAACCTTTGGAAGGTGGCAGTGGCATTTTTTAGTCCAAAGGGTATACAAGTGAACTGATAATGCCGATCTCAGGTTGAAATAGCAGATTTTTTTTGGCCCAGGTGGTTCGACCAATCCACCAGTACCTTGATGTCAAATGAAAAGTGCTGAGAAATGTGGCTGCCCCTAATCTGCCAATCAACTCATTAGCCATAGGAAATGGATGTGCAGCTGTCTTGGTTACTGCATTGAGGCCCCTATAGTCCACAGAAAACCTCAGCTCCTTTTTACCACCCTGTGTGTGAGGTTTGGGTACTAAGACGGCTGGGCCACAGGCTCTCAAAGGGCTCAATGACTCCCGATTCCAGCATCTTGCTTACTGCAACTTTGATGCTCTTTCAAATGATCAGACTGCCTGCAGATTTTATTTTTGACATGTAGGCTGTCCCCCAGTGTCCACATCCTGTGTGCACCAGTTAGTCTGACCAGGGGCAAAGAGAAAAGCTCAGCATACTGATGCAGGACTTTCCTGCAGTCAGCCTTCTGTTTGGCAGAAAGGGTGTCAGAAATAAAAAGACAACTTCTACTGACCAATTCTTAGGGTTGTGAGAGAGGTCAGGGAGAGGTTCCCTTTCTTCTTCCGATTTCTCATCAGTGATCATCAACATGGTCACATCAATCCTGTCCTGAAAGGGTTTAAGGCAATTCACATTGACGACAGGGTAGGGTAGGGTAGGATAGGATCCACTCCATTTGTCCTGAAGGCCCTAGGTGCCAAAAGCTTCAAATCCCAAACCTTCTGCCCTGGTTGGAACTCCACCAGTGCAGCCTTTTGATCAACCCAGAGCTTCTGGAGCTCTTGGCAGGCTTCAAGGTTTTTGAATGCTTTTTCAATGTACCAAGCCATCCTGGAACGTAGGCCAAGCACATAGTCCACTATGTCCTGCTTAGGCTCTTTGAGAGGACTCTGCCAGCCTTACCTCACAATCCATGTTAGACTTGGCATCTTTTGGCGTTTTTCCCCTGGGTTTTTGCTTTCTGACCTCCCGATTTTGACTCTGTTTTTGCTTTCTAAGTGTCTCTGCACACCTTTCTCACTGCTGATCAGTGGTAAAGTGCAAGTGCTTCTGTTGTAAACTGTTATGGATTGTTTTTTCCATGATTGACATATTGATTTACCGGTCAGTCTCTAGTAAAATGCACTAAGCGTGCCACGGCCTGTAAATCAAATGCGGTTATTGGGCTGCAGCACTGGATTGTACAACCAAGCAAACACCCAGTAAATGTAACTCTGGCCTGCCATTGCAGAGCCTGTGAGCAGTCTGGGACTGCCATGTCGACTTGGCAAGTGTACCCACTTGCCAGGCCCTAACCTTGCCTGCTCTTACATGTCAGTCACCACGAAAGAAGAGGTGTGGCGCCGCGGCTAGGGCGACTGACTCCGGAAGCTGGGGATCACGGTTCGATCCCTGGCACCGGAGGCAGATTAGTCCTGCACCATGTGACTCTGAGGAATAGCTTGCTTAATCTTCCCGACGGCCCCAAGCGCCTAGAGAACCTAACGGGTGATGTTGCGCTTTACAAATGTAGATTATTATTATAAGGTAGGACCATGGTACCCCTGTGGGCAGGGTGCAGTGTATGTGAATGGTAGGACATGCCCAAGTGTGTGTGGCATGTCCTCATAGTGGATTACTGCCAATTTCGTTTTTCACTATAGCAAGGTTACCTGTTCCCACAGGACCGAATGGGGAGTTTGTTTATAACATCTTATAAACACAACTGGCCCTGGGAACTAGGTAGAAATCTAAAGATGCATCTTTCAGTGAAGGTGATTTTACATTCTGTGTTTGAAAATACCACTTTTAGAAAGTAGGTATTTTCTTGCTCCGCCATCCAGTAGGCGTCTGCTAGGGTTGTGGATTGACTGTCCGGGTTTTGGATGACAGGGGCTGGGGAGGAGCCGTGGCAGGGTGGGTCAGGAAAGGGCTGAATAGACCTGGGCGGCATTTAAAGTAGGGGGGAGGAGATTTCCTTTTATCTGAATGGGCCTTGTCTGCCTCTGACAAAGCTGTCTCCACCTCCTGCCAGGAAGCCACACAAGAGAAGGAAGAACTGGTTCTGGCTGGGCACAGACACTCTCTGCCTGAGAAGACAAAGGATTTTGGACTATAGAAGGTGGGGTCCAAACCCCTGAACTTTAGAACTCTTTCGGACCATGAAGACTGCCAAGAAGAAGAGCTGGAGAAGCTGTGAGGAGGAACTACCACTTTGCTGAGTGCTTTGCTGTGTTGGCCTGCAGTGGCTGCTTCTGTCTTGGACAATGAAGGACTGGACGGAACTTTCTGCAAAATATTTTTTGTGAGTTTCTCCAAGGGCTTGAGATAGAGCATGCCCCCTGTTCAAGAAGTCTCAGGAACAGCAAAGACTTCACGTTCTTCTGCCCTCAGCACTGGGGACTGTGTGTTTTGTGCTGCAACAGAAGAAAAAGCAACCCTATGCTGTCTATGACGTCGCTGCCGACTCAGTGGTCCTGAAGGCACCGCAGAGGTCACCACTGAGCCACTGCTTCCACCATGACCTGTTGGCACCACCTCGCTTCATGACACCGCCTTGATATCCCCGATGATGCCGCTCCACAACGAAATCGACACCACTGCCTGGACAGTGGTTCAAGGGCACCATTTGTAAAGTTACACAACGCACTGCCCTCATCTCGCACCGCAGCCTTGGCCTACCGATGCCATCAACTCAGTTCATCAGCCGACGACCGAGCTTCAGCAAAGACGCCGCCACTGCTTGCACCGTGACCTGCCAGCACCGCAACGAGCACCGCATCACTTCGCACTGCAACCCTGCTCTCACCGACGCCGCCATCTGACGCCACGACAGAGCTGCTGCTCGCGCCGCGACTAGAGGGCATCGCATGCAGCACCGCTGCACTTCGCAATGCAGCACTCCGGACTTCAACCGCGAGGAGTTCGATCTGCAACATGTGTGACCTCAAGGGGCCCGGCGACTCCTACATCGACCTCCGGAACAGACACCTGCGGACGCCATGCTTTCGGAAGCTCAACGAGAGGTCGACGATGCCCTGCATTTCTAAAGGTACTGTTTTGCGGGCCTTACCGACACCATAGCTGGTCCGGGACGCCGCGGTCAGCCAGAACGGTTTGGATTTGTTTGTTCACGACACAGTGATAGCCCCAGAGGGAGCTATCGACTTCAAGGAACTGTTTTTCAAGGTTTTTTTGATAACTGAAGATTTCCAAGTACTGTATTGTGGATATTTTATAGTTTTTAGTCCGGTCTGAAGTATATAAAAAATATTGGATATTTTGCTAACCTGGTGTGGTGTCCTTTTGTAGTGCTTACACTGTATCACTGTTGGTTATGTGCAAATGATTTACACACTGTCTCTAAGATAAGCCCTACTGCTTGTGCCAAGCTACCAAGGGGGTGACCAGGGGTTATTTTGGGAGTGAAACTCCCTTATCCTGACTAGAAGGAAAGGTCCCTACATGGACAAAGGTGCAAACCCTTGCCAACTAGAGACCCCCATTTCTAACAATACACAATGATCCCCTTACAGGATGACCAAACAGAAGTTAAAATGGGGAAAAGCCTACTTCCTTCTGACACTTCTCTGTATGCGAAAAGCAGGCATGGTAGTAAGACATCCCATCTCCTTCTGAGCTTTTCAGGGAGTCCATCAATCATACCTGTCATGGTCTTTATGAATCTCTCGACAAGACCAATGGTCTGTTGGTGGTATGGGGTAGTGAACTTATAAGTCAACCCACATTTGTCGGACGCTGGCTCTGTATATACTACACCAAAAAGAGTGTGCACAGAGTCCAGTGAGTCTCCAAAGGTATAGCAGAGGATAAAGTACATAATACCTTACTCTCAATTTAGTGGTAGGTCAGAGGGTAGTGTGAATGCATTTGGGGTACCTACTCATACAAGGCAGAAACACACACAATGACTGACTCCAGGACAATGTTTGCAAAAAAAAAAAAAAGGTATTTGATATATACACATATATAAAACTTTAGTTACTTTTATTTCTAGAAACCAAGTTGAACTCAGTTACAGGTAAAAAAGACTTTTATGCAATACTTTGAAATTACTGGCAGATGGTCTGAATAGCATCAAACAATGGGAGGAAAGACAGGTGAGTAACTTACAAGCAAGCGGTTTTGAGATTCAGTCTCCAGGGATTGTAATCAACACTGGGCGAGGGTCGAACCAAGGTAGTTACTACACCACCAGTGGCACTGGGGCAGCCTGGTGTAGAGATCACTGGGCCCAATGTTATTCTATGGAGACTGGGGGCACCTCGAAGAGGCTCCGGTTACAGGTAAGTACCTGCGGGTCAGGGATGCAGGCCCTGGGGGTTGAGAGATGCACTGGAGGGGCAACCAAAGATAATGCACTAAGACTTAACCACCAGCGGCACAAGGGCCGCTGGGTGCAGAGTGCAAACGAGACGTTGGGTGCCCTGTTGAAACAAAAGGAGATCCTCAGTTGGGCAAAACGGCTGCAGGCTCGGTTCTGATGGCTAGCTGAAGAAATCTCACGACTGGCAAGGTAATTGGGATAGTTGGGCGATGCCAGGACACCGTCGGTTGGGCACTACAAGGCCTGGGGACTGTGGGTGCCGTGGTGTCTTTAGGCATCAGGTTTTTCTCACCAGATTTGGTCGCTGTCAGGGGCTGTGCAGGTTGAGGCTGCAGGCATCAAGGGGGAGGTCAGGAGAGTTCATCTAAAGCTGGATCTCAAGTGTGGATCCCCAGGGAGACATCACTGGGTCGGTGGGCCACCTGGACTCAGGCCGTGGGGGGGATCGGGTGTAGAATGCTGCAAGACCTGCAGATTCGCCTGGATCCGCAGTCCTTGGGTTAGTTTCTTGCTGGACAGAACCAGTGTCCACAGGAGACAAGAGTCTTTGTTAAAGACAGCACAGGTCCCTAGGATTTTCTGAGGTTGCTGGCAGCGGGTCACGCTACACGCCGGTTACTTGGAGCAGGGTTGCTAGAGGAAGAGACAGGCCTGTAGGGTTGGGGCAGAGTCAGTCATCGTCTTCATCTCCACTGCTGCACAGGTCCTCGGTCCTTCTTCGTAGGTCGTCAAATCGGAGGGACAAGGTTCAGGGGAGCCCTTAAATGCACTAGAAGTTGGTCGTTTTTTCAGGAGGCATCTCTAAGATGTTCTCTGAGTGCATTTTATAATAAATCCAACACTGGCATCAGTGTGGGTTTATTATGCTGAGAACGTTGGTACAGAAATGTTCTGTTTTCAGTAAAGACATCATGGAGCTGTGGAGTTCATGTTGACAAACACCCAGCCCATGTACTCAAAATGGCTTCACTGCACTTACAATGTCTGTGAATAGCACAGACACTGTAGGGGCATATTGCTCATGCAGCTATGCCCTCATCTGTGGTATGGTGCACCCTGCCATAGGGCTGTATGGTCTGCTAGAGGGGTGACTTATCCATGCCACTGGCAGTGTTGGAGGATATGGCACACAGGGATGTGTGCCATGTCAACTCTTCAGTTTGGCCTGCGCCAAAACAGGCAGCCTGCAATGGCAGTGTGTGGGTGTTAAGGTGAGGGGTCTCCCAGGGGGACATAATAGATGCTACAGCCCGATATGAATGTCAGCAGCCCTACATGCCAAGAACAGATGCATACTGGTAAGTAGCATATTCTGTTCGAGGCATGTGGGCTGCTGAATTCATATCTTTGCATAGAATGTATAGCAGTCTCTCCCCTAGCGGTGGTTACCTGTGCCAGCTGCAGCAGTCTGAAACAGAGTTTTTAGAACAGCCTGTCCAACAGCAGCTTGCTGTTTGGAATGTACATCTACACAATAGTGTTTTGTGAATTTATGTATGGTAGTCCATGTGACTGCTTTACATATTTCCTCTAGAGGAATGTTTCCTAGGAAAGCCATGGATGCCCCCATTTTGCGTGTTGAATGCGCTCTTGGAGGAACTGTTAAAGTGCGTTTTGCCTTAAGATAACATATTTGAATGCACTTAACAATCCATCTGGCTAACCCAGTTTTAGAAATGGGGTTGCCTTTGTGTTGTGGTGAAAAAGCAACAAACAACTGTTTTGTCTTCCTGAAATCGTTTGTCCTGTCTATGTAATATAGGAGAGCCCTCTTAACATCTAGTGTGTGCAGGGCCCTTTCAGGTACTGACTGTGGATTTGGGAAGAACACTGGCAGTTCTATTGTTTGATTGATGTGGAAGTGGGACACCACTTTTGGCATGAATTTAGGGTTTGTCCTAAGCACAACCCTATTAGAGTGGATTTGGAAGAATGGCTCTTGAATAGTTAGGGGGTGCAGCTCGCTAACTCTTCTAAGCGAAGTAATCGCCACGAGAAATGCCACCTTCCATGTTAAAAATTGTATTTCACACGCGTGTAGAGGTTCAAAAGGTGGTCCCATTAGTCTGGTTAAAACGATGTTTAGGTTCCAGACAGGTGAAGGTGGGTGTCTTGGGGGGATCACTCGTTTGAGTCCCTCCATGAATGCTTTAATTGCAGGCACTCTGAATAGGGAAAGGTGTTGCCTGTTTTGAAGGTAAGCTGCTATGGCAGCTAAGTGTATCCTTATAGATGTATAGGCTAGATTGCAGCGGTGTAGGTGCAAAAGATAGCATATGATATTTTGAGTTGATGCGTCTAGTGAGTTTATGTCATTGTTGTTACAGTAAATGACAAAACGTTTCCACTTTGCCGCATAGCATGCTCTTGTGGTAGGTCTTCTTGCCTCTTTGATAATGTTCATGCAGTCAGGAGGTAAGTTAAGGTAGCCAAACTCTATGACTTCAGGAGCCAGATTGCAAGGTTCAGCTGCTGTGGATCTGGGTGCTGAATGTCTCCATGGCTCTGCGTTAAGAGACTGGGTGTTAGTTTTAGTCTTTGATGAGGCACCACAGAAAGTTCTAGGAACGTGGTGTACCACGGTTGCCTCGCCCATGTTGGAGCAACTAGGATTAGCGTCATGGAGTGCTGGCGCAGTATGCGTGCCACTAGCGGTATCAACGGTGCTGGTGGAAAAGCGTAGGCAAATTTGCCTGACCAGTTCATCCATATCGCATTGCCCTGAGACTGCGGGTGTGGGAACCTTGCGGCGAAGCACCGTCATTTTGCGTTTTGTTTTGTGGCGAACAGGTCTATCTGTGGTTGTCCCCACTGTTGGAAGTATGGTTGAAGCACTGTGGGATGAATTTCCCACTCGTGCATCTGTTGGCTGTGTCTGCTGAGCAGATCCGCTATCTGATTGTCCTTGCCTGGGAGGTGTTCGGCCATGAGAAAAATGTTTCTTTGAATGGCCAACTTCCATATGCTTTGAGCCAGCTGTGACAGCTGTGGAGAGTGCGTTCCTCCCGGATGTATGACGTTATAACGCATACTTTTACTCCGCAGACCATTACAACGCGACTTTTACTCCGCATACCGTTACAACGCATAGCGCCTTGGGGCGCTGGATAGTGGTAAGTATAATTTACTATTCTAACTCCAGTCCCCGTGGACCCTAGGGAAGGTGTTGGATAGTAAATTATACTTATTCCCTATCCTAGAGCGCCCCCCAGCGCAATGCGTTGTAATGGTATGCGGAGTAATGGTCGCGTTGTAATGGGTCTGCGGAGTAAAAGATCCGTTGTAACGGGTGTATACCGTTCCTCCCTGCTTCTGTATGTAGTACATCGCGGTCATGTTGTCCGTCCAGATCAACACGGTCTTGTTGCACAGATGTACTTTGAAAGCTTTCATTGCCATAAAAATTGCCATCAACTCCAGTAGGTTGATGTGCATTTTTTTCTGCTGCGTGGTCCATAAGCCCTGTACTGTGTGGTGGAGAACATGGGCTCCCCACCCTATCAGGGATGCGTCCGTTGACAAGACTATTTGTGGTACAGGCTCTTGGAACAGTCGGCCTTTGCAAAGGTTTTGTGGATTCCGCCAATGCAGAGAGTTGTATGCACGACTAGACACCAACACTAGGTTGTTTAATTGTCCTTTAGCCTGGTTCCACTGACGTACTAGGCACTCCTGCAGCGGACGCATGTGCAGTCTTGCGTGAGGGACTATGAAAATGCATGATGCCATCATACCTATTAGTTGCATAAACACTCGGGCTGGGAGCGAGTGTTGGGGCGTGAACCTTTGGATTAGCGTCTGAATGCTGTTTATTCTGACAGAATTCGGCTGTGCTTTCCCTGCCAGAGTGTCTATCGTCGCTCCCAGGTATTGTATACGTGGGCAGGCTGAAGATGGGACTTTGGGTAGTTCAGCGAGAAACCTAAACTGTGCAGGAGGTGAATAGTGCGTGACATGTGGCTGACACATTGCTGGGCTGACTGTGCTTGTATTAGCCAGTCGTCCAGATATGGATAGACATGAATATGCTGTCTTCTGAGATGTGCAGCTACTGTCGCTAGGCACTTGGTAAATACTCTCGGGGCTGTTGTCACCCCGAAAGGAAGGACTTTGAATTGATAGTGCTGATTTTGTATCGAAAACCTGAGATATTTCCTGTGTGCTGGGTGTACCGGTATATGGAAATATGCGTCTTTGAGGTCTAGTGTTGCGAGAAAGTCTCCTTGACGCAACAGTGGTAATACCTGCTGTAGAGTGAGCATGTGGAAATGTTCTGTTAAAATGTATTGGTTTAAGGGCCTGAGGTCCAAGATTGGCCTGAGAGACCCGTCCTTTTTGGGATTAGGAAGTACAGTGAGTACACCCCTGTACCCTGGTGTTCTAAGGGTACTAGTTCTATGGCCCCCTTTTGTAGCATGCTGATGAATTCTTGCTGCAATAAGTGTAGGTGTTCTGCGGACATAGGACGGTGTTTTGGGGGTATGTTGGGCGGTGTGGAGATTAATTCTAGGCAATAGCCATGCTGGATAATTTGCCTCACCCACCTGTCTGTAGTTATGTTTTCCCAGACTTGTAGGAACTGCTGTAATCTTCCCCCGACCGGTGTTACATGGTCTGGGGGCAGTGACAAGAAGTCACTGCTTGGTAGAGGATCTGGTGGTGTTATTCCCTCGTCCTCTACCTTTGCTGTTATTGCCACGGTATCCACCTCTACTGTTTTTGTTGTAGGTGTTTTGCGTGCTCCCCTTGTTGTATGAGGTTTGCTGCACTAAGCCTCCTCTTGCAGCTCCTCTGGTGCCGGAGCGACGAAAGGAGCCGCCTCTGTATTGTTGGGACTGCAAGGCTCCCATAGACTTGGCTGTCTCGGTATCCTTCTTCATTTGGTCTAATATTGTGTCCACATTAGGGCCAAACAAATAATCAGGGTTCGCTGGCTGGTTAAGTAAAGTGCTCTGAACCTTATTTTTAAACCCAGAGATGCGGAGCCACGCATGTCTTCTGAGCATGACACTGGTATTGATAGCCCTGGCTGCAGTGTCTGCTGCGTCTAGCGCACACTTGATGGAGGCGTTAGATATTAACTTTCCCTCCTGTATTAGGAACTCTGCCTGTTCCTTATAAAGGTCAGGTAGATGCTGGAGAAGGTGCTCAAGTGTGTCGTAGTGTGCCCTGTCATACATGACTAACAGGGCTTGTGTGTTTGAAATTCTCCATATGTTAGCTGCTTGAGCAGCTACCCTTTTGCCTGAAGCCTCCAAAATTTTAGACTCTTTGTCTGGAGGCGGAGCCTCGCCAGTAGTTTGAGAATTGGCACCTTTGCGTGCATTGGATACTACCAAAGAGTCCAAGGGCAGCTGTCCCTTAATGTATGTAGGGTCCACTGGTGCTGGCCTAGATTTCTTTTCCATCCTAGGGTTAATGACTCTTGCCCTGGTTGTTTCCTTAAATATGTCCCCTGCGTGTTTAAGCACCTCTTTTAGCATTGGCAATGTCTTCACTGATCTTTCAGAAGTGTTGAAAGTGCCAAAGAGGAAGTCTTCCTCAATGGGGTCTGCATGCATTTACACGTGGTGGTTATATGCTGCTCTTTCGATTAATGCATTGAAAGCAGCTGTGTCCTCTGTAGGCAAAGTTTTTACAGGGTATGCAGTATTATCTTGCATGGGCTGAGAGTCTGCAGGATCTACAGCATCAGACCATGGTTGATGTTGGTTGTCCTGGTCATTGTCCACAGGATAATTATACAGTTCATTATCCTCATATTCCACATCCTCATCTGTGCGTGTGAAAGAATATGTATAAGTTTCTTGCACATGTGTCCTGATAGGCTCAAAGAGAGTTGGAGATGTAGAATAATAATAATAATAATAATAATAATAATAATACAGACTTTTGTATAGCGCGAACAGCTACCTCAACTAGGAGGTGTCACGGCGCTGTGAGAGCAAAGCAAAGCCAGAAAAACAGAGAAGAAGATATTTAGCTTCCCTGTGTGAAGAGCCAAGACTTCAGCTGTTTTCTGAAGCTGGATTCTGAGGATGCACTCTGGAGCCCGGTGGCAAGGTGTTCCAGAGCCGAGCCGTATTTGCCGAGAACGTCCGGCCCCCCAGTCGAGCCCTTCTGACTCGCGGCACGAGTAGTAGTACCCGGCAGTTCGAACAGGGAGAACGGGCCTGGGAGTATCTAGGCAACCGAGATCCTAAATAATGCGGGCAGTTTCCATGTAAAGCTCTAAATGCCAACGTGAGAGCCTTGAATTTTATTCTGCTGGTCACCGGCAGCCAGTGCAATGATCGGAGGTGCGGAGCAACGTGGTCTTTAAACGGTATATGCTTTAGCAGCCTAGCCGCAGCATTCTGCGCGGTTTGCAAGCGCTGGGTCAGGTATTTCGGGAGACCCAGATATAGGCCATTAGCATAATCCAGCCTAGATGTAATTGTGGCATGGATCACCGTTTTTGTTTTTCGACAATTCTCTGGCAGCAGCTTGAGAATTTTTCGCAGGTTCCTCAGTTTACTAAGGCAGCACCCCGTCACCTGCTGAATATGAGAAGAGAAGGATAGACTGTCATCCCATTTAACCCCTAGATTTTTTGCTAGATGACTTGGGGGGAGGTGCAGGCCCCATCTCAGCGGGCCACCATAGCTCTGCCGTGGGAGGAGTGCCTTTCCCGAAAAAGATCACCTCTGTTTTATTCGGATTTAGCTTTAATTTATTCGTATTCATCCAGGTTGCCACGTCACGAAGACAGCCCTTAAAGCTGGCGAAGGCTGCCTCTGACACCTCTGAGTAGGGGAAAACCAGCTGGGTGTCATCTGCATAAGATATTGCAGTGAATCCCCCAATTGGCAATTAATGTGAAGAGCGGGGCCAAGTAAATGTTAAATAATAGAGGGCTTAATGCCGACCCCTGCGGGACGCCACAGCTCAGATCCCTAGACTTTGAGGAACAGGCCCCCAGCGCCACCTTCTGCGATCTATTGGATAAATAAGAATGTAGCCACCCGAGTGCCTGATCCTGAAGCCCGATCGCTGCGAGCCGTTGTAATAGTCTACCATGGTCGACCGTATCAAAAGCGGCCGACAGATCCAGGAGCATCAGCATAGCTGAGTCCTCTAAATCCAGCGATCACCTCACTGACTCTGCCACCTCGATCAAAGCTGTCTCGGTGCTAAAACCGGGTCTAAACCCCGATTGGGTCTCATGTAATATATTGTTGGCCTCTGTATAGCTATTTAACTGTCGCTGAATCAATTTCTCCAGCATTATACCCGGAGCCGCCAATAGAGAGATTGGGCGGAGGTTGTTCAGGTCCTCCGGGTCCCCATTCGGCTTTTTTTTCAGGGGAAGAAGCGTGGCATGCTTCCAGCCCTCCGGGAACTCCCCCATACTGATGGAGGTATTCCAGATATGCTGCAGAGTAGGAGCAATTGATTCCGCCATCAACCCCCAGAGCTTTGGTGGACAGGGGTCGTCTGGCGAACCTGATTTATAGCGCTTTAGTTCCTGCCTAGCCATATCCAGTGATATTAACTGAAATTGGCCAAGGGGCACTAAAAATAAGCCGTTGGCAGTTGTGTCAACCTTTACAGTGGGCTTTGAAGGAACAAAGGAATCATAAACTTTCTGATATGTCATCACAGAGTGCTATGGACGGGGGAACCTCCCTCTCTATACAGCGAGGTTTGAAAAACGACTGTACAATTTTAAAAACCTCTTTGCTTGAGTGCTCTGCTTGTTGGACCGAAGACGCAAAAAACATTTTCTTGGCCTTTTCTGTTGACTTGTGAAATTTTCTCATGGCTTCTTTGTATTGGGCTTTGGCTAAAGGGCAGTAGTCTGACCTCCAGATGCGCTCCAACCTCTTACAGTCTGATTTTTCCGACCTGAGTTCGGCGGAGAACCACGGGGCCGAGGGAGATTCCCTCTGAGACATTGCCCGCTTGGCGGGAGCAATCTGCGACACCATGTCCCCTATCCATTGATTCGGCGCCTGAGCATCCTTGCTAGCATTTGTGGTTAACTGTGGAGGATTCCGAGCCAGAACTGGGCCCATGATCTCCGGGGTAAGCTTTTTCCACTGCCTCTGAATGAAGGAGCGTTTCCCCTTGGCCAGCCCAATCCCTTCTAACACTACCACAAAAGGGATTAATGCATGATCCGACCACACCAGTGGCTGTGCATCTTCCACTGACAGGCGATTTATATTCGAAAATATCAGGTCGAGCGTATGGCCAGCCCTACGCGTAGAACCCCTAGTGGATAGTATCAAATTCGCCGCGCTCAATGAGGCAACTAGTTGCTCCGCCTGTGAGCTATCCGGTCTGTCAACATGAATATTAAAGTCCCCTACTACAATAAAATGATGATGCAAGAGGGAACTTTGGACAATAATGTCCATTAGTGCCGTTGTACTGCATTCTGTGCAATCTGGGGGGCGATAAATAACTAGCCCGGCTAGAGCCACTTGAGGGTTAATTAGAAGGCAAAAGTGTAAGCCCTCTACCCCCGGAATCGTGACTGGCAGGGCCGATGTAAGGGTGTGACACTCTTTGAAATTGAGGGCCACCCCCCCACCTCTCCTACCATCCTCCCGGTTGGAGAAACTCATTTTAAAGCCGTCAGGTACTGCTAAGGCAATGGCGGTCATATTATGCTCATTCAGCCAGGTTTCGGTTAGAAACAAGGCATCCCATTCCTGACTCTCTAATAGCAGCCAGATGTCATTTGCATGCCTTATCATAGATCTACAGTTCAGCAATCCTGCTCTAAAGCGGTTACAAGGCTGGCTTTTGTATGCCTTTAGTTTAACCTCTTGGGAGGCACCAGCATCACACCACGGACTCCCACAGTCTGGACACATGATCGGGACGGGCGTTGGCCCTAAGTCCGGTGAATAGATTTTACAAGGCCCTGCCAGATCGAGAGATAGCAGGTCCTCCCTTGACCAGGCGATCCTGTCGCCCGCTGAGCCAGCACCGGCAGCATGACTGGCCCTGGCCGGTTGCGGACGGGCGCAGACGGGCTTGCCTTAGGCACGCCTTCGGCGCGGCCGGATACACATTGTACTAATAGGGGAGTATCCAGGAAGTGATGCAGCGAGTGGGAGGAGTCGTGTCCCTCCGCTCAAGCGGCACAGAAAGCCATGGCGGAACGGGGACGGACCGGGTGAGTACAGAGGGGCCAAAATGCTCACAATTCTGCCTGCCAATATACCCCCAAAATTATAATACAAAATGCTCCCAAAAAACGAAACATAAGTATTTAAAAACTCAATGTGCAGCTGCAGATTCTCAATCAACCACAGTGCAGTTTAAAATGTCATTAATCACCACACGCAGCCCAGCGCCTAGCTCGCGCTGCTCTCACCGAGCGCGGATGATCACCGGCACCTTTGTAGGCAGCGAGTGGGAGTCGCTGCGTCCCTCCGCTCAAGCGGCACAGAAAGCCGTGGCGGAACGGGGACGGACCGGGTAAGTACAGAGGGGCCAAAATGCTCACAATTCTGCCTACAAAGAGTCTCTTTTCTTTTTTAGTGGTGTTCGGTAGGTTTCAGCATAAGTGTCTGGTCTGATTTTCCTTTTAATAGGGTAAGTTTGCCAGTATCTGGGTCCACATACAGTTTGGACTGCTCTTCTGTTGAGGGCTCTTGCTCTTCATGTGCTTGAGCTCTTTTCCCCGTTATAGCTGTTCTTGTTTGTGTCGGTTCGATTTCCGTAGTTGGTTCGACCGATTTTTGTCGTATGTGCATCGGAAGTCCGAATTTTATCGGTCCGAGGGACTTTTGTGCTTCAACAGTCTTTTTAGGCTGTAGGACTTTCTTCGGTGCCGTGATTGTTATCGATCCGACTGGTCTTGTTTGTTCGATAACCACTTTTTGGCCTTGTGTCGTCTTCGGAGCTTGTTGCTTCGGAGCGATGTTTTGCCTCGGCTCGACCGACCCCTTGGCCTCGATCCTTGCCTTCGGCTCGAGTGTTTTTGTTTGCACCGTCTTTGGCTTGTCGACTTTTTGTTTCGGTTCGACAACCATCTTCTGCTGGAGTCCTTTGTTTGTGTTGCCTGGCGTCGACTTCGATCTCGTCGGTTCGACGGCTTTTAGCTTAGGCATGTCCCTGGGCGTACTGGCTCTTGGCTCGACAGCCCTGATATGCGACCCAGCCATGTCGACGGCCATTTTGTGTTTGGTCGGCGCCGATGGATCCGCACCTTTTGGTCCGCAGAGTGGGAACTCTATCAGTTTCGGTTTCTGTTTTGCTTCTTTAACTTTCGGTTTCGATATTACCAGGATATGGTAATGTTGCACCGATGGCTCTTGCCTTATGTTCTTAGCCGGGCAGAGTTGCGGGGCTATAGAATCGATGTTTTGATCTTGGCTAAGGCCTTCCGGCGATGCCTCGACCTGAGCCTTTGGAAGCGTATCAGTAAATGTACTGGGCTCTGTACTCACGGTTGGCCCCGTGTCCTCGCCGGAGTCGTCCTCGACGGCTCCGATGCCTGGATCGTCGTCCCCTACCTCGACGATGTCGTCTTCTTCGTCGACGTAGTAGTTGGAGTCATGTTCCGACCCCTGCTCCGACTGCTGGTCTGAGTCCTCAGATTCGACGACCTCTTCGTGGAGAAGTGTGGCTCAATGGTTAGAGCGGCAGACCCTGATGCAGAGGTCTAGCCCGGGACCAGGGTTCAATTCCCCGCCTCGCCGGGTCTTGGGCTCAAAAATTCCACGGACCTGAAAATTCTCGTCTCGATGCCTATTCCAATCAGGGAGTCCCACTCTGCAACTCTGGGCAATAGCTTGCTTAATCTCCACAACGGCCCCCACAACGCTAAGGATGCCTGGCCTCCACCTTGGGGGTGCCCAGGAGTGGACACCTCACAGGGAAAGCCAGGATGGGTTCCACAGCGGTATTCGTACAAGCGCCTTGAGACCCTTGCGGGTGAGTAGTGCGCTATACAAGTATCAATTTACATATCAATTTACATTTACATTCGTCGTCTTCAAAGATGTTCTCCGGGTCAGGCGCTGGCTTCTGCATTGTCTGCCTCGCTGCTCTTCGAATCCGAAGTGTTTTCTTTGAACGAAACTGCTCACAAGCTAATCAGTCGGCTTCATTGTGTTCAGGAGATTAACACTTTTTACACACAGGGTGTTTATCTATGTGTGGAAATTTCGAGTTACAATTGGGGCATCTTTTGAATGGACTTCGTTCCATCGACGAATGGCCCCTGGTGTCGAAAAAAGGCCACGCGGCCCGATTCGGCGATCTGAGTATAAAACAGCAGAAATAAAGTTGTCGTCACCGATCGAATACCAATACCGACGACCCCGAAGGCCTTTTGGCCTTGTAGAAAAAGGTTATTTTATCGATTCCGAACTCAGAGTTGGAAATCACATCCGAACCCAATGGCGGAAAAAAAACAATCTAAGGATGGAGAGGATGCCCATGCGCACTGTAGTCCAGGAGAGGAGCCACCTATCTCGTGATACTTCGAAGACTCTTCCAGGACAACAATGTGCACTCATCCGGACCCAACACTAGGCGGCGATCTATGCACAGATATGAATTCAGCAGCCCACATGCCTCGAACACAAAGTTACAGTTTTGTGGCCTGGTAAGCAGGGTCCCAGCACAATCTCAGTCAAGTTATCCTTCGGTATCTGCCAAAAAGTTAGGGGGTAACCATGCAACAAGGGGAACTTTCCTACAACATTCTGTCCACATGTGTTTTAGGTAACCAGACGGGAAGTTTGTACCTCTGTCTGACACGACCTCCTTAGGAAAACCCACCCAAAGATACCAATGAGGGCCTTATCCATTGCAGGAGCAGTGGCAGTCCTTAGGGGAATTGATTCAGGGTACCTGGTAGCATGATCCACTACCTGCAGTAGTAATCTCTTCACTGATGCAGTTGAAGGGTCAAGGGGACCGTCAATCCCTGCCCTTTCAAACAGAACCACAACCACTGGAAGCAGAATTAAGGAAGCCATTGGGTGGGCCACCTGTCTTACCACTGGCTTGACAGGTGACACAGACGTTGCAAAACTCCTTCACCTTCTGGGACATACCTGGCCAGTAGGAGTGGTTTTATCAACCTACTGCAAGTTTTGGTCTGGCCACGATGCCCAGCTAGGGGGATAGCATGAGCCAATGTGAGCAGGAACTCTCTATACTGCTGAGGCACTACCACATTCCTAGTGGCCCCAGGTTTGGGGTATCTTGTCTCAGTGTAAAGGAGCCCTCCTCCCAATAGGTTCTGTGGGAACCACTGACATCTCCCTTTTCCTGATCAGCAGTTTGCTTTCAAGAGTGGAACAGATCCTCTGTCCCTGGCACAGATCTTCTCCAGAGGGTCCCTGGCCCCAGGAGCTCTGCTGTGTAAGGCCCAATGCGGACAGATCTTCTCACCAAGGAGAGGGGACCTAAGCTTGTGTCTGATCAGAAGCTGGTTTCCCAGTCTTCTTGCCTTTCCTCTTGGAAGGTTGGGCCATTATACTAGGCTCCAACTCTTCTTTTTTACCATGGAATTTGCACTGTGCTCTTGTTTAGACATACACCCACTCAGGTATACCGAGCATAGCTGCATGGGTTTTTCGTTGGACCTCAGACCATGCCGAGGATTGCAGGTCATTGCAAGGCAGACATTCCACAGGAATAGCAGAGGATGCCACCACCATCTTTTGGCCAGTACTCCGCCCCCACTTGAAGGACACCAGTGCCATGGGATGTACCTTAACCTGATTATCAGCAAAGGGGACTGTGAATGTCTCACTAGTCATGTATTGCCATGGGGAAATGAGTTTTTCAGTCACCATAATGACACTTGCACCTGTATTCCTCGGCGCTACAACTTTAACCCTATTAATATGTGGCTGCTGTCTGTACTTCTACAAATTACTGGGACAGACAGCTAGGGCAGCTACATCTATCCCACTATCGGAGACTAAAGGTGCCTCAGTGAGCTCACTGACATGGTCATGGTTCACCTGGGATCCCATATGGAGACTTACCACTGCAGGTGCACTAGAGGCATTTATTTTGTTTGGACAGGTAAGATCTCCCATTGACCTTACAATCAAAGTACCAAGCCTTTGTGGGATCCCAGATCTTACCCTGGTACCCACTCTTAGACAGTGTATTGCCTCGGGCCCACACCCCTAAATAGGTTTTTGGGGCCGTTAGATTTTGACTGATCATCATCCTTACCTTAGGAGGTCTTAGCATTCCCCTTTCTTTTGGTCGATGGTGGTAGTTTTAGTCACCCTTGTCTTGACCCAGTGGTCTGCTTTCTTCCCCAACTCTTGAGGTGAAAGTGGACCTAGGTCTACTAGGTACTGGTGTAATTTCTCTGTAACACTATTACTTAATAGATGCTATTTCATGATGAGATTATACAGCCCTTCATAATTTTGCACATTGTTCCCTTTCAACCAGTCACCTGGTATTTTCTTTTTTTTTAATAAATTCTTTTTTATTGAGCCACCTGGTATTTTCACTGAAAAGTCTAAAAAAATCTACCCAGGTCAGACTCTGGGTTTTTCAAGTCTGCCTGGACCTGATCCTGTATTCTTCAGTGGAGAGTTCAAAGTTCTCCCTCAGCGTGCCCTTCATGAGGTCATAGGACTCAGCATTTGCCAAATTTAGTGTCAGGAACATATTCCTACACGTTACTGAGAACAGCTCCGAGAGAGAGCCCCTATAATTCTTGTTGAGCTGCCTCATTTTACAAGCCCTCACCAAAGCTATAAACCATTTGGTGATTACATCACCCTAAGTGTATTTGGGGACAATCCCTTTGGGGATTTTAGGGCTGAAAGTTTGATTATTCTTCCATTTATGATTTTACTGCCACCAGACATGAGTCCCAGGCCCAACTTAGCTCTTTCCTTCTCTATAGCTAAGAGTTTAGCCTCTAATGCTATCCTCTTGGCTAGTCTTTGAAGATCTGCGTCATCACTATCTTTCTTTTTGGGTGCTATCAGTAGCACTCCCAGTAGTACTGCTTTCTGTAGGATTGCTGCTGGAATCATCGACTTGATCCACTTCAGCGTCCTATGACCCCTCTCAAAGTGGAGTTTCTCCCTCGGACATGGTGCTAGCATTTTCTGCAAACAGTTTTTGCAAATGTGCCTTTGTGGGTCTAGGACCCATGGGGAGGTGTCATGCTTTGCATGGGCCTTAATTCTATCCAACTTCAGGTTCTTATGGGGCATCAAGTTGAGCTCCTGGGAAGAACCTACTTCACCACTCATGGTTTTAAAGTAGTTGGAAATTTTTTAGAGACTCCAAAAAACGCTAAGCACTCTCCAAGGGCCTAACTGCCTTAAATGTTTTTTAACTTCTAAACAAGTTTATTGTGGGACTTAAGACAAGGCCTTAAAAGATAGGTTTTAAACAAATAGGTTTTAGACAAATTCAAAATCCACAAAAAATATTTGTAAACAAATGCCGATTTTGGATTCCTTAGTGGAATCACTTATCAAACAAATGGTACAACTAATGTAAAGTTGTATATCCCGCCAGTGCACCACCAATATAGGAAGCTGGCTCGTTATAGGATATAAAGTGGGGAAAGCGGAATGGGGGAGTGGATTTTCTGACCAGTGTCAACAGGAACTGCTGAGAGAGCATTAACTAGCAACAGATTTATCTCACCTGGTGTAACAGATTCCGTCATTGCACCATGTTCAGAGTATTCTTTAATAGTGTTTCATTCTAGAATGGAGATGGTACTTCTGTGACTTTTAATCAAGTTCAGCAAATAATGGATAGGAATAAGATGCAGGGGGTAAGGCTGCAGGGGCAGAAATCCAAACCAGGCTAGACCATGAAAGCAGCACAATTACTGCATCCCGACAAGGATGAAGAGGAAGCTGAACTGAAAACAAAGAGAAGCAAGCCCCTGGCCAAAAGGAACAAAAAGCAAGGTGCAGCGGACCGAAGCTTGAGTACAGGACCCATCAAGCCACAAAGGCCTTGCAGCCCAGCTGGGCAGTGATTATGCCAGCAAGTAACTGAAACATCAGTTCAGCATCTGGCCTTCAGAGGAGCAGCTGCACAGAATTTACACAGTTGTGAAGGCATGCTGGACTACATACCCACAGGCCAGATGCGACTTGTGTCCATATTCCATGTCGCTCTTGCTATAGGCAATACTGAAACTTAGAGTAATTGCTACAATTGAGAACAGACTATGGACGCTGTATGTGCAAGTTAAGTTGGGCACACTTGGACAGCTGACTGACAACTTTGGACTTAGTCTGAAGTGATTCGTAGTATATGGTGCACCGAGACCTGCGCTGAACACCATCTGGGGCCAATCAGTCACTTTACACTGTTGATGGACAGATTCGCCTGAAAGTCCATTACAGTTTTACATACTACCTTGCAGACCCAACTGGCAAGGCCATGTAAGGATGTTCGGGCCAAAGGGGCCTAGTGTCTTCAGGGTGATATTTTCAACCAAAGGCAGCGACTAAGAGGTACACCAAGCAGGTTGCTTGTAACTCTAGATTTAAGCTGCTGCAGTTTAATTACCTACATCATCTACATCAAGCCTACTTGTCACCAAAGGTGCATCAACAGAATGTTCCCGGGGTCGTCATTAAAGTGCTTTAGCTGCGGCGCATTGAGGCACATTTTTTACCACATGGTGTGGGAGTGCCCCAGCATTGTGAATGCCTGGACAGATGTATTGACAAATGCATCAGAACTGCTGGGAAGGGAACTGATCCCACACCCAGGTCTTTGTCTCCTGGGCTAGTTGTCAAGGAATAAAAAAAACAATAGACTGGAAGGTTGAATAATAGGTCTGGTGCTGACTTTATACAGCGCCATATTGCAATGGTGTGAAAGATAGCAGAACCCTTCACTGGTATTGCTTTGCTTATGGACTTGCAGAAGAAGTGGGCGATTGCAGAACAGTACGCCATGCACACCTTGTGTCGACAAGCAGGATATATATCGGGGGGAAAAATTTGGGGCACGTGTTATTAAACCAGAGGTCAGATGACAGACCGCCTTTAGAGCTGAACAAGGGAAGCACATAGGAGTGCTTCGTACTGCCTTTTCGCCTTGTGCAGTGGGATGCTACAGGGGTGGGTAGAGGGCAACAAGTAAAATCTGTTGTGAGGGTGGGACAGATGGAACTGCGGTCAACTGTAAGATCATGCGAGAAGAGATCAGGTCGATGTGAGGGATGGCACCCCCGGCAGCGGCTGGCAGAGATGGGCATGTGTGGGGGGCGAGGGGGATCTCGGCTCAGTGTGGGTTTGTTGTGCGGGCTGCAAATCATAAGCGGAAGACGCAGGGTCAGAAGTTAAACTGGTTCAGTCACACACCGTTTGTTATGAACTCTTCTCACTAGCCTGGGTGTGCCGATCTCAACACAGAGGGACGACGCCCCTGGGAATATCTGCCCAGATCAAGTAGAAGACTACATACACCACTGTAAAGAAAGGGGGAGGGAATAAGCTATCTGAGGTTATACCAGTCATACTGTTTTCGGTAATATGACTGTGCTCTGTGGTTGTAAACAAAAAATGTAAAAGCTAATAATCCACCATTTAAAAAAAAAAAACGAACTGCGACATCAGTTTGTGAAACGGCAGCAGAGACATTCCAGGTCTGGAAGCGTGGTGAGCCTCCACTTCTCCTAAGCTGCCTGTATCCTACAAGAGCAAAGTTACAACTTCATATTGACATATTTTTCATCTTCATGCCAGATTTTGAGAGAAAGTCCATTGGCTGCAGTCCAGAGGCAGGATCACAAAACTGTCTGAACAGTGTTCTTCACTCAAACTGCCCAGGAGCGAAATTTGAAGGCAGCTAAGACAGTGCACATTTTTCTAAATATTGTATTTATATTCTATTTGAGTAGAAGATACCTTAACACAGGCAGCAGAATATTACTGTAATATTGTTAAAGCAGGGATGCAATCAAATATAGAGAGCAATATGGCTTCATTTTCCTTTCGTCTGCCATTTATCTCATATTACCTCAGTATAACAAAGTCATTATGGTCTTTGAGACACGTCCCATGTAAAAACACCAGTCACAGCAACGATGACCGCTCCACAAACATCTGTTCCCTTTTATTTGTCACCTCCATCCTTCTTTACAATACTAACTTCAACATTACCCACAGTTGTTAGGAAAACAACCAAAAAAGTAATTGCCTCGATCATTAAGCTGCTCGATGTAGCAACGCAAGCCTAAAATGACCTGATATGTGCTGCATCGAATATGCCAGAGAGAGCAACAAACTCAGTAAGACTATCCTAAGTTTTGTTATTGTACTCAATACTCCTTTCTTTCCACTCCATAACTTTGAAGGAAGGTCCATCCAATAAAGTTTAATTGAACCTGCACAAAAGGTAGGTTTGCATCAGGGAAAAAACATACAGGCAAGCCAACTATAACATTTTTTTTCTGGTGTTCATCACCAAGCTCATTCTGAACAAGCTTAGTAATACCATTTTGGTATGGGCTCACCTGCATGATATTGTTGAGCCGTGGCTGTAAACTGCTCAAATATTCCTTCTTTATTTCAATCGCTTTCAAAATTTTCTCTCTGCTTGCCAGGCTCTCTTTGTACTTCTCTGCCAGCCTAACAGTAAACACACAACAAAGTTACACAACAGCCAGACATGGAATCACCACTAGACAGTGTACGGCACGGGAAGAGAACCACTGAACAAGGACCTCACTCAGTATAAAATTAGAATTTTTAGCATAGCTGCCCCTAAGCATTATTCCAATATGTGAGGCCCTGGTACTAGGAGTCATCGGAATAACACGAGGCATGTAGGGGAGTAAGAATGGTTTAGTGTGGAATGCACAAATTCTCAGTGCAACACTTTGCCATTATGGCTCCACCACATGGTACATTTATCCTGTGCCTACTGGGATCATTGAAGATGTATTAATGAACATTCACACACTTTGTTGTTCCTTAGGTGTGCAACAGTCACTCCTACCACCTGATCACGTCATTGGATAGAAGTGTAGGCATCTCAAGAGAGCAAGTGTCTTCCAGACTCACCTTTTCCTTTGCTCTAGCTCCCAGTCCAGACGGGCAAGGGTCTGCTGGTGGGGTTCATTGAGTGTAATTTGGGGTTTGCTAATTTCAGGAGGTGCCTCCCTGTAAAACTCCTCGATACTAACTAGTTCGACTTCCTCATGCTGAGACCTGCAGGAAAAAAGGGAGAAAGAAATCATACACTGATGGAACAAAACAACTTATCTACAGCTGCTTCCTCACACACACTTGCAGCAAATGGACAGGATTGAACACAGATCTTTTGTTGAGGAAGCAAGAACATTATGGGAACATCCAACGACACATTTCTTTATACAACACATTTGTACAGAAAGACTATAATGATGGACTGTTTCCTTCTCCCCTTCCACACTCATCTGGCATTATTAAGTACCCATCAGTTCTCACAGCAACTAACAAAAGAAAAAACATTACCCCAGCGTAGCATGCAGACATGAGACTTATTTTTAAAAAAAACTGCTATATTGCATCTGAGTGAGGAACAGGGTAGAATATGTTTTTTCAGAGTATTGACACACAAGTCAAAATATGCACATTGGCGAACCATATTTAAAGGGGGTTAAACAATAATTCAGATGTCATGTTAACATTATTTGTAGCCCATTACCTAAAGAGAGTACCTCCTAGCGCAATGAAGAAAGACCAAAAAAGGCAAGTGGAGTTAAAACAGGGAGGATGTTTTTTTCTGAAATCCAAAAAGGAACTTCAAGAGAATAAAGAGTGGTAGTTAGTGTATGAAAGTGCCCCTTTGTGACATGGTCACCCCCACTTTTTTGCCTGGCATCTGACGCAATTTTGACAGAAGTGCACTGGGTTCCTGTTATCCACGTCCCCAGTGCCAGATCTCTTTCCCTAAAACTGTAAAATTGTTCCCTCAATTGGCAATACCTTAGCACCCCTGTAAGTCCCTAGTAAATGGGACCCTTGATATCTAGGGGAGGGAGGCTAAAGAGGGTACCTAAGGACTGAAGCATCTATTGTGCCACCCTAAGGGACCCCTCAGCACACTCGCGCATGTATTGAAGACTGTGTGACACAGTGCAAAGAAAAGTGAAGACACAACATTGCACACTTCTTGGGTGCCACGCCTGCAGACACTGCATGCAGTATAGGTAGGTCATTCCTACAGCAGGCCTTCCAGCCCCAATGCAAGGTGTACTATAATACATGTGTGGACATACCTGCATGAGCAGATATGCCCATGTCATGTCAAAGTCGATTCTTAGATATTACAAGTGAACAAAGAAGCCATTTTGAGTACATGTGCTGGACACTGGTATTTACAAATTCCCCAGCTACACAATGGCTTCACTGAAACTTGAGGTATTTGGTATCAAACATCTCGGATTAATAAACCCACACTGATTTCAGTGGTGACTTTAGTAATACATGCACAAAGAGGGCACCTTAGAGGTAGCCGATGAACCCCTACTTACTACTAGTGTTCTGGCTGACTGGAGTAGACGAGCCTGCCACCACAGACAGGGTGTCAACCCCCTCCTGGGGGACCCCACACTCTCAGAGGGCAGAATCAATGGCTTCTCCGGCCGGAGTTGTTGTCACCTCCACCAAGCAGGATGGCTAAGTAATCAGCATAGCAAGGCAGAAGGCCTCAGAGGCCACTGCCATCTTTGACATGCGACCCAGGCTTCTTCCAGACAGGGGAAATGCCACCCCCTGTCCCAGGGCCATTTGGCACCAGGACAAGTGGGAAAATTAGCTAGTCAGGAGGCGTGTTACCCATCGGGCTAGTTCCACCTCGAAGGTGGGCAACCTGATGTGAACATGAAAACCACAATTCCACCAGCTTGGATCTTGGTGAAATTAGGCGCAATGGGTCAGAGTTATGCCCACTTCCCACAGGCAGTGGTCACCCTAAAGGTAAGTTGTACATTGGCTACTACTAGTCAAGCCCCTTAACACCCCTAAATTGAGTATTTAGGAGGCACACCTGATGCCACGAACTTCGATTGGATGGATCCAGAAGAAAAGGACAAAGAAAAGCCACAAGAAAACAAGAACGGAATACTGCTGTGGACCTTCAGCGCCAAACCCTGCCTGCCTGCACTAGTCTCGACAATCATCACCAAGTTACTCGTCCTGCAGCTGAGCACCTGCCAGGAACCCTGGTAGACGGCTAGCCCTTCGCAAAATGCCAGCAATCTCCCTTGGAGTAGAGAAGCTACTCCCCTGCAGTCCGCAGGCACTGAAGGGGCAGAGTCCGGTTTCCTGTGCTGCCGTTCCCCAGCCAGCCCAAAGCATCAGCCCCCTAGGCAGAGGAGCCTGTGCTCCTGAAGGTCAGACCTGTCCCCCCACCGAGTTAGAGGACACCACGTTCAACAGGAGCTGCACAGCACCAATACCCGGGGTACTGAACCCCTTGCAGCAACAAAGATCTCTTTAAATCCAGTTGGGACTCTAACAGCACCGAGAAAGAGCAGCCGTCGAGGGATGTCAGCACCGCAGAGACTTGCTGAGTGGCCTAGCTGTCCTGATTTCTGCACCCTAAACTGGCGAGACCGACAACAGCAAGGACCTTGGAAGCACAGAGCCCAGCCGGCCTGCCTACTCTGCACCGAGCGCCCCAGGGCAGGTAACAAGACCATGGCCCCAATACAACCATAGGTCCCGAAAAAGACCCCAGCAAAACGACTGTAAATACCTCCATGCAACAGCCTTTTTTCCCCAAAGGAAAGCATTGCTGCTTAAAAACACATTTAAGTGAACATTTTACTTACCTGTATAAATAGATATTTAGTATGTTCCTACTTCCCCAGTGAGTGCTCCACTCAGCCCGATAGTGCTGTATCGTTCTCAATGGTACAGGACACCATTTCTTTATATCTAGGTACGGCAGCGCTAAAGTAGGCCATGCATAGAAATAGACATGTTGGTATACACCTACTCAACAAAAGCCAAACCCTTTCATATTCTGGCCTGACTTGCCCAACTGAATAAAGGAAGATCCCTGCAAATAATCCGAAGTGGTAAAATAAAAATTATTTTCCAGCATCGATATTAAGTCATATCTCACCACTTACAAAGCACGCTGTTTCTTAAGTAGTGTTTAGGTGACGAATGAATGAAGATAACATTCTCAAAATATAAAATTAGAGAATGTAGTACTATGAAACTTTTATAAAGCGATGTACCAACATATGGCACTAGATGGCACTAAGCTACCACTTAAAAAGCTTGTGCACTGGGTGGCTCCTGCATTAACCCGCTTAGTAGCTCTTCTGAGACTTTGATATCCCACTGATTACTTCAAAAGAGAATCGAAAAACTCTTGCTAAAGAACTGTGGTCCCGTAGTTTAAGAAATTGGGAAAATTTAGTCACCCTTAGAAGGATTTTTTTACATTTCGACACTTCTAAATTTTTTTATTTCAGTTTCACAGGTTTTTAGGTTTCGCCTGGCGAAAAGCTGCGCAAGCAGCGGTTCGCGCAGGCGAAAACATTTGTTTACCAGTATGGATGTTCGTCCCGCCTCGGTTTCCCATTGGCTAGCTCCATAAATGGACGCTAGCCATTGGCAAACAGAGGCGTCCGTCTGTGGAAAAGTAAATTTTGCCATGTTCTGTGTCCCTACGCCTCATCCATCATATGTTATGTGTGCATGACCAATATGCATATGTTATTCCCCATGTCCGATTAATGACGCAATTCCAGTTGTGTCCACCTCTGGTATGTCATTTTCCAGTCCTCGTGAATACTACGAATATCAGGCCTATGTAAAGTTATGTTGCCACGTTTCCCAGTGTGCACGTTATTCCATTATAAAGTCCCCGTTTCTAGGCCTCAAAAGGGCCCGGACATCAGATTCAGCTCCTGTCTCCTGAAAGCCTCGCTGAGGAGCGATACAGCCCCCACCTGTATCCTCGACCCTTCACTTACTTCCTGCTTCGCAGTGCCCGGTGCAGCTTGGCTCTGCCTCTGAGTCTGCCAAGAGTATGTTATGATTCCAGTTATCAGTTCAGTCCTCCTCCTCTGCATTCCTAAGCTACTGAACTGCATCAATAGTTTCCGTCATTGTCTAGCCTTCACGTCTCCACGTTAGAGAAATACTGTATTTAATGGTCATTTAATATTCTTCATCACGCACTACATGTAGAATAATGCATGGTCCAGTCTTAGAATCAAGTTAGCTTTTCCCCTCATGACTTCTAGTTTATATCAACATGTTCCCTAAACATAAGATACCAGATAGGGTTTAGGTACATGTCGCTCCGACCCTCCAGACTTTAGTCTCTGCTCCTAGCACAGAGTTCGTAGCCCCCAGCTTCTCCTAGTAACACGTCATTGCCAGTTTTCGCGCACCACCAGTTTAGAGGTCTCGGCTCCTTAGGTAGCCCCCTCCAATGTTTCCGCCCATTCATGACATATTCTGTTACGTTTGCATCACATGTCTATGTATACTCCCAGTTACACCTACTTTTACTGTTATCTCTCGCGACTGCTACGCGTCACGCCTTCTGCTCCACCCACTGTTACACCTACTGCAATGTAATGCTATGTGTTTACGCTATGTATATAAGTCAATGTATTGTTATTAAAAGTTAGCGCGCTCATCCCAGACCCGGCCCCAGCAGCTGCTGGGTCATCCTATGCAGGTTGTCCTGATCCTGTCCTTATGCTGTAATAAACCTGCAGAAACTCCTACTACCTCGAATCTTGACTCTTATTTTATTGAGCTATCTGTTATTCATTCATTCATCCAAAAATAGATCCGGTATTATTTATTTATATACCACACGTCATCCTGCAAGGCGACTCGTGGGCGTTTCTGAGAATTTTTCTCATCCGGCCCCTTTGGACACATCAGTGCGGCGGTGGGCGGGGTTTATTTTTTTTTTCTTTCCGTGTTGTTTTCGTCTTTTCAGGAGTGCCTTCAGCCGGATTGGTGTTGTTTTTATTTGCGTTCAGGTAAGATGCATTTTGTTTACATTTTTTTAATTGTTTGTTTATGTTTGTTTCTCCACTTTGTGTGTCTTGTTGCTGCCCGTGTTGTGAATGTTTTGCTTTGCACGGTATGCTTGTTACTTATGTTTTTTTTTTGTCATTTCCGATTTTCTTTGGATCGTCTACGGCTTGTTCTCATTAGCTAAAGACTGGTCCAGTCAGTGTTGAACCACTTAAACCGGTACTTCTTGTATAGTGGAGAATTTGGTCAAGACGTTGTGGTGTGCATGACGCTAAAAGCTCTTAAAAGTACAAGCGCTGCCGCCAAAAGAACTGCATGTGCTTTAGAACGTTGTATAAAAGGTCAAAAGTCTGCGTGACTCATTGTATATCACGCAAGACACAATACAGTATTCACGAAATTGGCCCCAGGTGCAATGCATACATTAGGCAGGGCGCAGGCCGGGCAAAGCCGGAAGGAATTCGCTCTTCTCTCCAGCAGAGCCTGCCGTGAACCCGGGATTCATCTAATTGCAGTGCCCTCTGCGACAGCCTTTGTTTTCCCAGACTAGCTTTAAGGAAAAAAATCCATTGGTAAAGTTTACATAATGTAGAGCATTAAAATACTCCAGCGCACGGTGATGGAATCAGCGGGCCCCGTCCCGTCACCTGGGTGTTTGAAGAGCGTTCCGGAGCGCGGGCCGTCTTCCAGCCCGGAGCCTCCATGGTCGTATAAGGCTCGCTCTGCTTCTCGGCTGCCGCTCAGCCCCCACCCCCCGTGAAGCACGCAGCTGCCTCGTGCCTGTTTCTAAATACTCGTCTCACTGCAGACTAGTGTACTTTGTGTGGCTATGTTAATCGGGAGCATGACGTTTTTAACCAAGTCGACCTTCTTTTATGTATAAATAATTTATATGCTTAGGGCAAACTGCTTCAGTGAAACCATAATGGAGCCTTCCAGGAAATGTCTTTTCTCTGAGTCGGTACAGTTGAGATCACACTATTGTGCAGCCTTCAAGGGCAGGGTAATCCTGCTGTTTGAATGTAAAGGCATGGAAACTATTGGTATAAAATATTACGATTTATTCTCATTACGTCTTGTATTGATTCTTCTAACCTAGCCTGGGAATTGGCATTTGTGATGTAGCATTCAGACAATAAATACACTATGCCTTGTAAGTAGTCGTGGCTGAACTAAGCATACGCCATCTTGGACTGGGCAAACTGAGGTAACTATCGATAGTACAAGGTAAAACCCGGGTGCGATCACTTTTAAGTTATACATTTGTTTCATTCACGAATGTGTCCAGATACCAGTACATTGTAATGTTATGTGTCGTATAAGGCCCTGTAATGTTTGTGTGTGTGCAAGCACCATTAATGTGGCTAAAAGGGAGTGACAAACCCGGGCAGACCCCCTCTGCATAGATGCCAAGTTTCCCAGTCCATGTGTGACTACTTAATCCAGTCCTGTTTTATTTTTCCTTCGCATTCTGGGACTTGTTGACCTAGTTTTATACTGGGTTAAATAAGACTACAAGTCCCAGACTTCTAATAAAAAATAAAAGTCTGGCCTAATGACTTGCACATGGACCTTGGAAATATTTGTTTCGTGGACTATGTTTGCATCTGGTTGACATCAGGCAGCGTAATACAAGATTTGAAAAGCCAGTAGATCTTTCCTATGGAAGAGCTATTGGCTAGTGAACGTAGAAGACCATGTTGCCAGCAGTAGCCTCTGTAATGCTTGTTGGGCTGTATGTGTGTAGGGTACATTGAGGCCGTCGAAAGAAAGAAAGAACCAATCAAACACTCACACCCAGTCAAAAGATCTGGGTTTGATCCATCACCGTTCTTTAGCCCACTCTGCCACCCCAGTTCAGACATGGCTATATGCAAATCAGTCTGACCCTGTGCCTCATGGGAACAGTCCAGCCCGAACTGCCAAGCCATGCCTTCCCTGGACCGGAAACAAGCTTCCGAGGACCGGTTTCTGGCATTCCAGCCGTCTTCAGCCCGGCTTGCTTGAATCCAGTGGCAAAGTGAGCAAGGGACTCACGTCTGAGCATACCCTGCCACACTTATGGCGGCCAAAAGCGGTACAAAAGGGGGTGGTGATGGACTGAGCATCAGAACCAATCAAACACTCACACCCAGTCAAAAGATCTGGGTTTGATCCATCACCGTTCTTTAGCCCACTCTCCCACCTCAGTTCAGACATGGCTATATGCAAATCAGTCTGACCCTGTGCCTCATGGGACCAATCTTTTTAACCAGCCACCTAGTGTTTTGACTGAGAAGTCCACAACATCTACCCATATCTGATTCAAGATTTTATGGGTCTCCCTGAACTCAATTCTGTACTCTTCAGTTGTAGGTCCAAAGCCCTCAATCAGGTCATCCTTAATGAGGTCATAGGACTCAGCATCCACCAGAGTGAGTGTCAGTAGTCTATCCCTGCACTTTCCAGAGAACATCTCCCAGAGTAGAAAGCCCCAGTGTCTTTGGTGTAACTTTCTCATTCTACAAGCCCTCATAAAGGCTGTGAACCATTTATCATCAACCTCAACATATTTGGGGACAATTCCATTGGGGATTTTAGGGTCAAATGTTTTATCTCTCTTCCTATTTGTTTTGTTGCTGCCACCATTCATGGGTGCTAGACCCATGCCAGCTTTTTCTTTTCCTATTGCCAAGATTCTGGCTTCAATGGCTACTCTTTTGGCCAGTCTCTCCAGATCTAGGTCTGAATCCTCTAGTGCTTTTATGTGCCTGGCCTACCTTAAGGTACATGCTTAGGATAGAGGTTCCTGTTGGGTTCCTCATCCTCTTTGGTTAGGATGAGGGTGGGTGTGGGGGAGACTACCCCCTTGAGAACTGATAACAGTCACATCATTACTGTCCATTTCCTCTTCAGGAGAATCAAGACACTTAACTTGGCTGCATCCAACTGTGCACGCAGCTCCTGGAGCTGTAAATTAGTAGGAGTGGAGCCAGTTTTGATCTTCTAGGCCTTACAGAGCTTTCTTTAGTGCCTCATACTAAGATGCAAGTAAGGAGTCAGGTTAAGCTCCTGAACACTATCCTCTGTGCCAGAAATGTTTAGAACAGCTGGGACCTTTTTAGAAATGTACCAACAAATTCTTAATAGACTTTTAAGCCTGACTAGTAACACTTTTTTAATTTCTAATACAATTTGGACTGGGGGACTTATCACAAGGCCCTAACAGTTCAGATAAAAAATTTATGAACAATCGAAAATTGAAACAATTTGCAAAAATGTTCTTAATTAAAGTCAATTGTGAAGTTCTTTGTGGAATCACCCATTGACAAAGTGGTATCAGCAAATGCTAAGTATTGTATCCCACCGCTGCCACCAATCTAGGAAGTTGAATTTTTAGTAGTGTACCACAATTAGGTACATTATGTAGAAAGTACAGGCAACCCTGATTGGCTTACAGGGCTCAAGTTACGTATCCCAAATGCTCTCTTTTGTTGTAGTGTGGGCGAGCAGTTTAGGCTTATCAGAGGGTTGTGTTAAACATTTGTTGTACAGACAGTCAATAAACGAGACACATGCTAAAGAAGAAACAAGAAACCAATTAAACTAATATACATATTTTTATATCATTTTTTGACACCAATATTTTCGTAATCAGTTAAGTGGTTTAAACTTTATCATATTTTACAGTAGAATAGTAGAAAAAAACAGCTGTCAGATTTGAGGCATGAGCCTCGAACACAGTAATGTTATCCTTTGGGAGAAACATACACTGCAGAGGGTTACTTGCAAACAACCTACAGGACTGTACTTCTGGGCTGAAGGTAAATAGGGGACAGGGTCCCAGAAACCATCAGCAGTTCAATCCTGTCTGCCCTGGTGTATCCTGGTGCAGAGGTGTAGGCCACAATGGTAGGCTCTAAAGCTACCCAGTGAAGTCAATGGGAAAACGATACCTGTGAAAAGAGTCTGCAAGCGGGAGCTGGGGGACCATTTCGGCAGAACCCAATGGGGGGGGGGGAGAGGGGGATGTGCTCTTTTTTGAGGATCTCTGGGGCACAGGGACACAGTCTGTTTCCGTGGCCTCGGGCTGTGGGCTCAGGCGCCTAGGCGTTTTGGCTAGCACGTTCACGTTGTCAGAGGCTCTCACTCTGTCGGAGACCTGGTGAGGAGGGCAGGGTCAAAAACAGTAAACTCTTGGTGGTGGCCTCGTGGATCCAGACGTCCCTCAAGTGTAGGTCTGTGCCGGCGGCGCTGGGACTGGACACGCAACAAGCCTTGGTTGCTGCAACTGCTCCGGTACCCAGGGTATTGGTGCAGAACGGGTCCCGGCATCCCCAAACTCGACGGTGAGAGAGTTCTGACCTCCTGGAGCATGAAGACCTTTTGCCGGGGTGATGTTCCGTTGGTGGGCCGGGGGTTTGCAGAAATGGGGACTGGGCCGAAGCAGTCGGTGCCTGCTGGTGCAGGGAAGTGGCTCTACCACTCCAAGGGAGATCTTTCCAGGTTGATGATGTGCTGGACGGTCCTCCAAGGGTTTGTGGAAGGTGTCCAGCTCTTTGTGAGGTCATCCTCGGCTACTGGCAAAGTACAAGCAGCCTGGCAGGTTTGGTAGCAATATTTGGTGCAGGTCCCCTGTTGTCGCTGTGTCGGTCCTTCTTCATCTTCCTCGGTTCCCAGTAGTCGAGTTTTGCCCTTGATCTGTTTTCCTGGTGTCAGCGGGCCACCTAAATACTAAATTTATGGGTGTTAAGGGCAGTGAAGGGTATTAGCCAATGGGGTACTTACCCTTGGGGTCACTACACCTCCCATATGACCACTTTCTATGAGGAGTGGGCATAACCCTGTCCCAGAGTTCCTAATTCCACCATAAAAAATGTAATGGAACCCTTTTTTCTGTGTTCACTTCAGGCAGCCCATCTAATGGGACTAACTAGCCTGAAAGTGAACATGCCTCTTGACTATCTAATTTTCCCACCTGTCCTGGTGCCAAATGGGCCTCAGGGTAGGGGGTGGCATCTCTCAGGTCCAGGGGAAGCCAGGGTCGCATATCAAAGGTGGCAGAAGGTCTGAAGCTTCTGGACTTGATATGCAATTTCACTAACCATCCTGTTGGAGGAGGTGAGAACATCTCCTGCCAGAGCAAGCATTGTTCTTGGCCTCCTGAGAGAGTGTGCTCTTACCTGCAAGGGGTCAAAAACACATCTGTGGTGGCAGGCTGGAAGGATCCAGTCAGCCAGCAAACTAGAAGACTAGTAAGGGTTCAAGTGGTACCTGTAAGGTGCCCTCTGGGTGCACGTCAGAATACATCTAGTACTATCAACAGTACAGATTTATTAAGACCAAACACCACAGTTTTCAGTAAAGCCATCATGTAGCTGGGGAACTCATAATGACCAGTGCCTTTGTACATATACATAAGATGGCTTCCCTGTTCACTTGAAACACCAAGTAATTGAACTAGACAGCCCAGTAGAATATATGGTCATGCAGATATGCCTCAAGTGCAATATAATGCACACTTCCTTAGGGCTACAAGGCCTGCTGTAGGGGTGACTTACATATATTACATGCAGTGACTTTGGCCTGGCACACAGTGAGTGTCCCACGTCGTGTTTTCAGTCATGCTTTGCACAAGACACGCAGTCTGCAATGGAATCTCAGTGCAATTTGTAGGTGGGGCCCTAAGGGTGACAAAAGACGTGCTGCAGCCCTTACGACCCAAGGTACCAGGGGTAATCATTTACTAGGGACTAATAGTGGTGCTAAAGTCCTTGCCAATTGGGTAACAATTAGACTTGAACTTGTTTTAGGGGAAAGAACACTGATACTGAGGTTCTGGTAACCAGGTGTCAGTGCATTGTCAGAGTTGAAAAGCAACATCTAGTAGTCAAAAATGGGGCAAAAAGTGGATGGACAAGTGCAACAAAATTCCAGTTTCCAATACTGCGTCTAACGCCTTTCCCTTCAGACTTCGAAAATGCTTTGGACTCCCTTGACTGGGACTTTCTCTGGGACACACTGGCTCATTTAGGTTTTGGCCGCCGCTTTATCTCTTATGAACAAACATTCTACGCCAGCCCTACATCCAGGATTTGGGTGAACAAGATATTTAAGATGCAGTGAGACACCAGGTAAGGTGTCCTATATCTCCCCTTCTATTTGCTTTCGCTATCGAGCTGCTGGCAACATGGGGTCGCTGCGATTCATAACTCCAGGGGTTCTGATGGTGGGAGGGAGTCTAGGATGATCGTATTTCTTTATACGCCAATGATGTGCTGCTCTTCTGAGCGACCCTGTGGTAACAGGCCCCAGAGGTACACATGCTTGACCTATATGGCCAGGCACACAGCTTGCTGGTTAATCATGCCACATCATTATTGTTCCCGCAGACTGGAGTCATGCGGGACCATGGCTGGCGGGTTCATGTACACCTTAGTAGGGTAAGCTTCCTCTACCTCTGTATTTATATATTTCACTCCTTCCCACTCTTGCCTGGTCCCTGAACCAGACACCCCTCTGGAGCAGTGGCCTTCCTTACCTCTTAACATTATGGAGAGAATCGCCCTGTTTAAAATAGTGCTGCCACGTTTTCTATATGTCTTACAAAACTTCCCCAATACCCTCCACAGACCTTGGTTTCGCACCATTTAGGCCTTGGTACGGGCCTTTTTTTGGGCCCACCGGGTTCCATGCAATGCCTTTGGCAAATGTGTACAGTCCACCTTCAATGGCAGCCAGGCAGCAGCAGACTTACAGCTCTATGATTGGGCATCCAAACTAGTGGTTTTGAATGACTGGCTTCATGGTGACCGGGATGACCAGACGTACCACGTGGAATTGTCGCTCATGTCATGTGGTACATCTGTAGATCCCATGTATGGGTCACTGATCATTCACTCTCTCCCAGACAGGACTAAAGTAGTTTTCGGGGTGTGGCGGTCAGCCTCGAGATGGACTGGTAGGGTGGGTGGGTGGTACGGGAATCCTGTGTGGACGCCTTGGAAGATTGGTAATGGAGGGAGGCGCTCATGTCCCCGAAAGAACAGGTTATATCCTCTTGGTTCCGGTTGATCCAAGTGAATATTCTACATATTACATACCTGACGCTGCTGAAACTTTGGGGTGCGGGTAAACTCCCAGCGCCCACATGTCATTGCTGTAGAGCCGACAAGGAAGATTTTTATCATGTAGTCTGATTGTGCCCTATTATATGTGGGTACTGGTCCAGACTCATGGAAGTTCTGCCAGTGGTATTGGGTAGGCCAGTGGATTGCTCACCCCAGGGCGCTCTCTTGGGATTGCTGGTTGAGAAGCGATCTGAGGAGATCTTGTTAAGCTGGGGACTCTGCTCGTTAAACGAGATATAGCCCGGAACTGGACCTCAGCTGCAGTCCCCCAATCGAAAGCTTGGAAGTGGGCCATGGACTGGTGTGATAAAAATGGAGGAACCAGTGTACGCAGCGTGGTCCTGCTCACACAAACATGGCAAGATATGGGATTTTTGGTGGGCTCCAAGGAATGACGAACATTCTGGTGTTGATATGACGCCATGAGGTTGTGACCGATTGTTTCGCTCTGCCGGTCATGTTTAATATGCTTGACCTTTGTTTGAAAAACTAAAAAAAAAAAAGCTTATAAAAAAGTAATCCTTTAGTGATACGTTTGGCAAATGGAGTCTCAGCCTATGAATAAGTAAATTGGCAGTTTTTATGGGAGACTTTAGATAAATTTTGCCTTGGCAATACGTTTAGTGGTGCATAATGCCCTGCTACTCGAGTAGCTAGAATAGTGGTGAATCCACCTTCGCACCCACCTTATTTAACTTGTTTATGGAACCTCTTACTGAACTTCTGATGTTCTAAAACATTCACTACCACATGTACGCTGATGATACATAATTGTATCTGAAAATGTTCTCAACTGAAGATATCAAACTACTCAACTGCACCGTACTGAAATACAACAATGGCTGACCCGCAATAACCTCATGCTTAACAGTAAAAACGGAATTCCTCCTGATTGCCCCATACAAACACTCTTCCCCTATAGAAGATTGGCTCAAACAACTCACTGATCATGTGATCGATTCCACTAGATCTCAAGGTATAAAACTGGACAAATACCTGCCACCACCAGGGAAACCACGTACCAACAAATTATACTGAGGAAAATCAAACCTTTCTTGCCCCCAATGAGTTTCAGTTAGCTGTCCAATTATTGGTCATCTCACGTTTAAACTACGGTGCGGTACTCTGGCAGGCCTTCCCAAAGTATGGTTGGCCCTGTAAGAAACTGGCTCTATATATACACTGCACCAAAGTGAGGTACAGTGTGTATAGAGTTCAAGGGTCTCCAGAGGTTTGGCAGAGGCTAACGTTAGATAGAACCTAACTCTCTAAAGTGGTAGCTTGGTCGAGCAGTAAGGCAGTCTCAGAGGACAGTGTAAATCATTTGATGTACACTCCCAGTCAGCAAATGGTCGCACACACTCAAGAACTGAACTCTAGGCCAATTGTTTTGTATAAAAAATATACTGTTTTATTTCTAGAACCAAGCAAGCCTGGTGAAGGTAAGCATAAAAATATGTTTCAGTAGTAAATTACTTGTATAAACACAGTACAAAATAGCAGTGTAACTTGTACTGGTTTAAGTTACAGTTTCAAGAAAGCAGTTTGCAACACATTGCAGGTATAGTACATTCAATTGAATGGGCTTTTTAAGTAAAATGCAGTTAATTACTTTTCAGATTACTTTTGCTAACACAGGACTGGATCCTAGATTCAGCCCTGGGACATTTCCTGAAAACAGGTGAGTAAATGAGTTTTGATTAAAGGTACCATTTTTAAGAAATAATATAGCATTTCAAAAGTTGACACTTCGAAACTTTTTCAGATAGAATCACCAATGGTATCCTATGTGAGGAAATTCACTTAACATGAAAGTTAGGTTATTGTTACTTTTTCTTACTCAGTGCTGGATCCTGGATTCAGCACTGGGACATTTCCTGAAAACAGTTGAGAAATGCGTTTTGGTTAATCGGCTGATTTTTAAGGAATATTTGTAGTTTTCTAAAATTCGACTGTGAGAAGTTGGCCTGGTATATGATGTTCACTATTCTAGTGAGCACCTTGCACCAGTCCAAACAATCCTTATGGTGATGGTTGTAAAGTCAACCTTATAGACCAGCTATCCTACTGGTAGCATGGACAAAGCAGTCCTAAGCTAAAACTTCAGAGAGCATGTGAAGCCAGCTGTTTTACCATATATAATCCCTTGAATACCAAATAAAAGGACACCACACAAGGTATATATCAAATATATATGTATTTATTACTAACACAACCCCTCTGCACTCTTTATGAGGTCAGAGTTCGAGATACAGCACAAGTTACTCAATAAGCATACTATAAGTTGCACAAATACAATTCTGCCCTAGGGGCCTCAAGAACCATATACTAAATAAGTGGTATAAGAACCACTTCAGGAAAGGTGAGTAGGCCTCAGGCCTAGGAAATCGCTGGGACTACGCTGGACAACCAAAGGTTAAGAAGTAGGAGTCCCACAGGATGTGTGTGCAGTGTCTAAACACACACGCAAGTTACCATAGAGTTTCAATGGGAACGAAAAAGTTACAAAGTAGTAGATTTCGGACACTTCCGGGTGGACTATGGGAGAACCCTGTTAAACTAGGACACTTGGATAGTTAATACCCACGGGAGCACCGGAGTACTCAAGTTACCTCACCCAGGGAAGCCGGGTGCATAGGTGTTCTTTCTAGTCGGGTATCGTCGCTGAATCCTATGGAAAAAGTGCAGCAGGCGACCAGGAGGAAAGTGTCCAGGTGGATCCAAGGTTGGATCAGAGTCGAGAAGAACCTGAAAGCAGAGGGGACAGAGTCTGAGTCACTAGCCAGTGACCAGGAAGGAACCAGGAAGGAACCAGGCGATGACGAGATGCAATCAGGTGAAGAAGTGAAGCTTGTCTCTGCAGCCACGTGGACCAGGAGGCGTCGACGACGACCAGGCGCTGCATACGAGCTGTCCCACGAAGGATCTGGATGACTGCGATGTCGGTATCCGGATTGGACCCAACAAGCCTTGGTAACCGCAACCCACGCAGGAAGTGAAGATGGGCTTCTGTTCAGACCAGCAAGGTCTGGGGCGCTTCTCCTTCACAGGGAAGCTGAAGCAAGACTGGAGCAACCAGGCAAGCGTTGTAAATTCAAAGGTTCATCTTCGTAGGGCTCACTAGCCAACGGGCTAGCAACCAGGAAGACGCGTTGAGCTGAAATGCAGGAGCAGGCCCCACGCGGCACTCGTGGAGTGTGGAGGGCTGAGCTTCGGTGCAAATGCTGCTCGGGTCTGGAGCTTCTCAAACCCCAATGCACAACTTCGAGGGTACCTCAGGAGCTGCACAGGTAGCAAAAAGCAGGTAGTCCAGGATGTCCGGTCCCACGTCTCTTGTGTCCGCCACGGGTCTCAGCTTTGCTGTGGATGTGGGTCGGAGTCAGGGAAGTCTGGGAGTCCAGTTCCTGCATCGCTAAGTCTTCGGGTTCCAACGGGTGCGTCGACAAGGCAAACTGGCAAGTTACTGTTGGAGCCTGTTTGCACAGGGTGGTCACTCCTTGACCACAAGGGAGATGTCATCAGTCTTCCAGTCGATGTGAAACGTCGAAGGTCCAAGAGTTCGTGTCAGAGTTTCTTTCCAGGATAAATCTAAAGTCTCTAGACTCAGCTCCTATCTTTATACTAAACTAAGGGGCTAGATCACCTGCTAGATCCCTCCAATGGGTGGAACCTGGGAAGGGGGTGGTTACACCCCTTTCCCTTTGTCCGGTTTCGCGCCACAGCTGGGAGTGGAGTTGGCACAGGTGGACACACCTCTCTTCCTCACTTTGTTTTTCCCGCCAGGTCTCCCGCCCAAAGGGGGGTAGAACCAGTGGGGACCAGTTGCTGAGTACAGTAAGTGGTCTGGAGAGGTTCTCCTTCGTGAACCCTGCCCATCCTGGGGGAGGAGGCTTGGCACCTCGTCTCAGGATGTGCATTGTTTCAGGCCCACGAGAGCAGCAAGCTCTCGACCCAGGGGTCCAGAAACATGCCTGGTGGTGGAAGACTAGGCAGCCACTCGGCCAGGTCACTGGGAGTTGGTAGAGTGTCAGGGGGCAGCTCTAAGATGCTCTCTGTCGTGCATTTTACATTAAATCCCACACTGGCATCAGAGTGAGTTTAATGTGCTGAGAAGTTTGATACCAAACTTCTCAGTTTTCAGTGTAGCCATTATGGTGCTGTGGAGTTCGTAATGGCAAACTCCTAGCACCATATACTCTTAATGGCAGCTCTGCACTTACAGTGCCTAGGAATGGACCTGAGTGCTGTAGGGGTACAGGGCTCATGCACCTGTACCCTCACCACTGGCATAGGGCACCCTGTTAGTGGGGTTACTGATGTATGCCAGGGCAGTGTTTTGTGGGCATGGCACACAGGCATGTGTGCCATGTCGACTCTTTGTTTTGTTCTGCACCAAGAAACTCAGCCTGCAAAGGCAGTGTGTGTGTGTGTGTGTGTGTGTGTGTGTGTGTGTGTGTGTGTGTGTGTCAGGGCTCAGTGCCTCTAAGGGTGGCACAATAAGTGCTGTAGCCCTTAGGGGCCTTCTGTGGTCACAGTGCCCTGGGTACCTATGGTACCATTTACCAAGGGCTGACATGTGGCCAGAGATGCCAATTGGGTTTAGGCTTCAATGCAGGTTTTAGGGAAGGAACACAGGCCCTGGGTACCTGATTGGCAGGAGCCCAGGGCACACTCAGTCAAAGCACACCAGCAATTCAACAAAAAGTTGGGGCATACCATGCAAGAAAGAGGGCACTTTCTCACAGGCCCCACAATAGGCTTCATTGAACTCTGCTGCTAGGCTCATCACAGGATCCAGGAGATTCAACCATATTATCTGTGACCTCAACAATCTAAAATGGCTCCCATCGCGACCATTTTCATGTGGACTCATCTGGCTCATGTGTCCACCAAGGCATTGTGGTATACTGTATCTGTTTCGGTGTTTTTCATTGCTCCCTGCATTTCCTTCCTTGCATTTTTCCTGGTATGTATGACCTGACTGCTATATGTACAGAGCTCTGATACCCGAAAGGGTCATGTTCGCGCTTTATGAACATCTGCAAATAAATTCAAATGTAAAAAAATTTCAATCAAAGAAATTATGGCTTTAGAAAGCAACATCTTCTGTTTTTTGTGGTTTTAAACATTTCAGCGAGTTGCCAAATCACTCATGACATTTGACTAAAAACACTACAGTTTTTTAAATCTGAAAAGTATTGGGAAAATGTAGCCATAGAACAACTGACGCAACAGCTTACAGATTTTATGAAACTGAAGCTTCCTATCATGCTCTGCTGGACCCCTACGGCAATTTGAATTGGAAGGTCATTACATGAGAATGTCCAGAATTACTAAAATTCTGTACTTTGCTACTGAGGAGACAGGAGAGGAGTATTTTGATAAAAATGGAATACACATGACCGAAAACTAGGACTCCGGTATGTACAAATTTTCTTCTCCATCTCTCTCTCGGATATCTTATACAGTAAAACAGACTAGCAAGTCTTGTCTCGAATTAGGGAGCCAAAAGGATTGAAAAGAATGAAATCAAGCTGAGAGTCCTAGAGATTGTGTTGATTAAAAAAGTGTTAAGCAGAGGTATGGACTGACCTCCAAGTTTTTGATTTGCAAATGTCTGGAACAAAGTCATTTCTCAAGAAAGCAGAAGTAACTGCTTTCCCTCTAGCAGAAGGGGCTTTACGTTTTTCCTGGTAAAGTTTTTTCTCTATTTGATAGTATGTCCTGATGCATGGAATGATCCATCTACCTCTGTTTTGTGGATGTTTTACCTTTATGAACAACCTCATGATTATAAAACCATTAGCATGAATGTTTGAAATCTTTTGGTTTCTCCAAGTAATGCCGCTTTGCCTTCTTGACATCCAGTGTGTGAAAAGCCTTCTTTGCTGGGGATGAAGGGTATGGGAAAACAATATTGTCTGTTTGAGGTGGAATTCTCAGGTAACAGGTAGTAGTAGTAAATGCAAAGAGCCTGAAGCTCGCTACCCCTGTGAGAACGCCTATTAGAAAACCCACTTTCCAGAATGAGTGTTGAAAATCTGAATTACCGGGGGGCGTGGCCTAACTGGCAACGATGGCGGTCGTGTAGAGCACGAACTCAGACCACCCACCGCTTATCCTGGTAAATTATCCTTGCCCTGAGCATCTCTAAGGGCGCTGCTTTCTCCCGCGGGGTCGCCTGCTCCGGAGGAACTGACCGGTGTCTGTGGCGGGATATTGCAGGCTCCGAGTGACGAGCGGAGCCCGGGAAGAGTGGAGAGGCCTGCAGGACTGCCGGACCTACAAGCCGGGGCCTCGATTTTCGCGAGGCCCGAAAGGAGTCACCAGCGTCAGCGGCGGGCGCGCGTTAGTGCGGCAGGCACGGGCGGGGCGCAGCTCGCTCCACTGCACACGGAGCGGAGCGCGCCCAGGATCCTGGCTGGAGCGGGGGCAGCATCACACCGGGGGCCGTGGATGGTGCGAGACAGCGCCCGGGAAGGACGGAGGAGGCCCCCATTCTGAGACGGCCTAGTGAAGCGGCCGCCATTTTGAGGCGCAGTGTCGGTCCCCGAGTGGCCCGGAGAGACTGCTAGGTCCGCGACGCCTTTGCTGGCTGGGGCCCCTGGTGTGGGACATTGGCTGAATGCCCCCCCCTCACCCCCGTGGATTGGCTGTGCTGGTGGTGGCTGCCGGTGGGATCAGCGACGACCTGCTGACTGCGGTGAGGCCAGAGGGGCACTGCTGGGTGTGTTGGCCCGTCTCCGACCCCCCCCCCCCCCCCTCCCCTCCGCCTATCTCCTTTTGGACTACTGTGCTGTCCCCTGGTGGTGAGGTTCGGGGGACAGGTCAGGCCCCGGAGAGGAATCGCAGAGCCCCACGGCTGGTGGGGTGTCGCTTGAGGGGGGGCCCACTGGGTTTGCAGCTGGGGCCAGCGAGCCTTGATCTCCTGATCGGGGGGTCCGGTTGGCGTGGTCTGGGGCCCTTGTTGCTGGTCCAGCGCTGCAGCAGCTGAGAATCTGCAACCAATCTGCGACTCTGCCCCTGAATCTGTGAATCTGAGAACTTGTGCCCAGGCAGTCTGCGGACGGTGGAGGTGGGCCTGCTGACTTACCTGTTGCCCTGCCTGACTGTGGACTTACTAGTTGAGACAGGTATTGGGGCGGAGGAGCCTATCGCTGGTGTCGCCTACTGCAGCCGCGATGACACGCGACCGCACTGGAGGCGGCCACTCCAAGCAGGGACCCTTGACAAATTCACGGAGGCGAGTCAGGCGACTGGCGCCACGGGTTCGCAAAATTTGACACCGGACAACACGGCATTGTTAGCTGCGATAACGCAGTCCAGGGATATACTGGACGCCAAGATCGAGGTGGTGGGAGCGGATGTCACGCTGCTCCGCCAGGACCTGCGGAACGCGGTAGAGAGAATCACTGGTGCGGAGACCCACATTTCCGAGGTGGAAGATGATGTGACCGTGCTTAAAAAGAAGGTTGCCGCCACGGAAAACATACAGAAGGGCTTGGCCATGCGGGTCGAGGATGCAGAAGGACGGGCTCGGCAGAATAACTTGCGCTTCGTGGGGTTTCCGGAGGGCTGTGAGGGGAATAACGTGGAGCGCTTTCTGGCCTAGTGGCTGGAGGGCTGGCTTCCCCCGGACACTCTTTCCCGCTGCTTCGTGGTGGAGCGGGCCCACAGGGCCCTGATGCAGAAGCCCCCCGTTGGAGCACGGCCGAGGCCGATCATCGCCAAGTTCTTGAATTACTCTGATCAGGACATCATCCTGCGGCAGGGGAGGGTGAAGGCCCCTCTCACGTATGGCAATGCTACCATCCTCATCTTCCCGGACTACACAAGGTTGGTACAGCAGCAGAGACAATCCTTCCTTGCAGCCAAAGCCCCCCTTCGTGGTCTCAAGCTTCAGTATGCCTTGCTCTACCCAGCGCGGCTGCAAATTATTTATAAGTCCCGCACGCTGTTCTTCGATTCCCCAGAGGAGGTGTTCCAATGGACGGATGAGACAGTGAAAATTCGAGTCAACCAATCAATCAACCCCAGGGTGGGGAATCGGATTCCTCCTCGAGCGGAGTGGCCCGTGAGGGTCTCAGGAGCCAGCAGTGACGCCGTAGGAGGTTGGGCTCTGGACGTACATCTCACTCTGGCTCAGCACATCCGCAGACAGACCCGGCGCAGGAGCAGCAACACGTAGTGAAATGATGACTGGAACTTCCACACTGAACTGCATGTTTGGCCATCTTTGAAGCTCAGGTGCACTGTATTTGGGCTGAGTACCTGCCCCGTAGGTGCGGGTGGGGGTGGGGGGGGGGAAGAGGTAGCTCCCCTGTTGTGGGTGGTTACAGGGGGATCCATTGGAGGGGGTGGTTCCTGGTCCCCCGTTGGGGACTAGGCCGCGATCCGACCACGACAGGTGCTTCCACGTTTGGGAGGTGCGGGGTGGGGGGGACGGGGGGGGGGGTGGGTTGGTGGTTTGGGTTGGGGTTTTTGTTTGAGCTCGTCTTTCTGCTGTACGTTTGCTATGTTGACTGCATGCTGGGCCATTGGGTCACCTGCTGCTTACACAGTGCTATCTTCGCATGTCAGCTGCTGAAAAGGGAGGGCAGGTAGCCCCAGGCTCCCTGCGCATACTGAGTTGGAATGTGCGGAGAGTGTTGGATAAGGTAAAACGAGGGGCGTTTCTTCAGTTTGCCAAGAGGGCCTGATGTTTTGTTACTCCAGGAGACCCACTTACTTGGTACAACGGCGCTATGCCTACAGTGCTTTTGGTTTACCCATGTCTACCACTCTGGGTTTACGAGGGGCTCCAGGGGTGTTGTGATCCTTATTCACCGTAGGATCTCCTATATACACATGATAAACTTTGGTCTGACCCCCAGGGCAGGTACGTTTTTGTCCAGGGCAGGGTGGGTGGAGGGGGGGGGGGGGGGGGGGGAACAGGGTGACCCTTGGCCGTGTGTATGCCCCGCCACCGTTGCAGTGGACCTTAGTGGAGAAGATTATGACCCTCTGGAGCGGCATGCCGGATACCCTTGCCATTGTTGGGGGGGATTGGAATGATGTAATGGACTTAAGTCGTGATAGGTGGCGGAGGGGGGCGACTGACAGGGGAGGTGGGGGGACCCACTACCAAACTGCATGCTATCGCCACGGGACTTGACTGGACGGACGTCTGGAGGTATAGTCATGGCTCACGTAGAGAATATACTTATCTCTCCTCGGTGCACGACTCGTTCTCCAGACTGGACTACATATTTGTACCTAGGGGACTGGCCCATCGAATAGTATCGACAGATATTTTGCCAAGAGCTTTATCCGATCACTCACCGGTGGCCCTCACATTTAGCATAGGCCCGGCCAGACAGCCGTTCCGGTGGCGCATGTCGGGGTGGCACCTGTTACAGGATGAATACAGGGAGCACATGACCAGAGAAATTGATTTTTATCTGACCTCTAACGTGGGCTCCGTGGACTCCCCGACTACCCTCTGGAAAGCCTTAAAGCCCACATTGCGGGGGGTAGATATATCCTGGTGCGCGGCGGCTCGTGGGGAGAGGCGGAGGGACTTGGTGCGGCGTGAAGCAGACCTGGAGGCGTTGGAGCGCAGGAGTAGGGAGGAGGGCGGTACATCTGCTAAGCGACAGTTGGTCTTGGCCCAACAGCAGTATGCCGCGGTTCTGATGGAGGAGGTGCGACAGGACTGACTGACTACTCGTAGTCGGGTGTACCAATGGGGGGACAAATCTTGCAAGATGTTGCACCGCCTGTGTCAGGGTACTCTGCACGCCTAGCCACTGCCCCAGTTATTAGACCCGGCAGGGACGCCCGTTCTAGAGCCCCCGGCAATCGCGGAGAGCTTTGCTGCATACTATGAGGGGCTGTATGCACCTCAGGAATGCTTAACGGCGGATGTCGTCCAGCGATTCATAGATGATGTCCCCCCACGGTCGGTCTCGGATGAGGTGCGGGAACTATTAGATCGGCCCCTCACTGACGAAGAAGCGGGCACGGCCCTGGGTGAGCTGAATCCCGGCAAGGCCCCGGGCCCCAACGGCTTCCCTTGCGAATTTTGTCTGGCAGTTTCACATACAGCTGGGTCCCCGCCTGCGTCCGGTGGTTGAGGAGGCGCATGAAGGTGGCGTGCTCCCCCCCAGATTGGAGACACGCCGAGGTGCTGGTCATTCTGAAGCCGGGCAGACCCCGGAGTGGCAGGCGTCCTACCGTCCGATCTCGCTGCTCAATACAGAGGCCAAGGTCCTAGCTAAGGCTAATAGGCTTAAGCCCCACATTGCAGATCTGGTTCATTCGGACCAGGCGGGCTTTATGCCCCCGAGGGCGACTCGCCACAATATTAGGCGTGCCCAAGTAGCAATATCAGCCTGGCGGAGTCTGGGTGAGCAGGCAGCATAATTTTTGGCGGACATGGACCGTGCCTTTGATTCCCTGAGCTGGATGTATTTGTTTGCCCTGCTGCGACGCCTTAACCTCGGCCCACGCTTCTTGGCCAATATACAACTGCTGTACACTGACCTCACGGCCTTTGTGCGAGTTGGGGGTGCGGTTTCTAGGTCCTTCTCGGTTAGGCGAGGAACGCGGCAGGGTTGTCCCCTCTCCCCCTACCTGTTCGCGCTCGCGATGGAGCCCCTGGCGGCGTGGGTGCGCATAGATGCCCAGCTCAAAGGCTTTCAGTGGTCCCCGGGTCTTACTGGCAAGATAGCGCTATACGCGGACGACGTGTTGTTTTTCCTCACCGACTTGGATCGGTCGGGCCGCGGCTGCTGCGCATTTTGCAGATATTTGGCGAGTCCTCTGGCCTCTATATGAACCCGGGTAAATCAACGCTATGGATACTCAAAGGGCAGCGGCGGGCTGGAGCTTGGGCGTCGGGCCTGCAGTTGGCGTCGGGAGGGATGAGGTACCTGGTGGTATATTTGTCGGAGGAAGCGGTTGTCTCCCAGGATCACAACCTCACCCCGGTATGGGATCGCACGCGCGAGGACATGAAGGCGTGGTCCCGTATGCCCTTTACCATTTATGGGAGGTCAGCTATTTTTAAAATGGTTGTGCTCCCGCGTCTCGTGTATCACTTACAGAATCACCCACATCCGATTCCGCCCCGCTGGTTCCAACAAGTTAACTCAGCACTAGGTGGGTTTTTATGGGAGGGGGGGATGGTACGGGTGGCGTTACGGACGTGCTTCTTATCTTCTTATACGGGGGGCTTGCCACATCAGATGTACTTTATTACTATCAAGCGGCCCGCCTCTTGGTCTTAAACGATTGGTGTAATGGGGACAGGAGCGATCCAACCTACGCGGTGGAGCGGCACTTAATGGGCTCGGCGTCCGTCTATACTCTGCGCTGCTTCGGCGGGGTCTTCCATCGGCCACGCAGGTGGTTTTCTCTGTTTGGAGGCAAACGCTGCGCAGAATGGGATGGTGGAATGTGCTTACTCAAGAAACCCCTCTTTGGCAAAATTGGCCGCTTGCCAATTAGATGCTTTGCTGGGCTTCAGGGGGTGGGATGCGATAGGAATCTCCTCACTAGGAGACGTGATGTCGGGCTGCTCTCTGAAGTCCTTTCAAAACCTACAGGATGAATTCGGGATGCCCCGTTCCCAGTTTTTTCAGTACCTCCAGTTTCGAAATGCACTGACGCCATATCTGACCGACCTTGAGCAACTTCCAGAATTCAGTCCGCTGGAAGCCAAGCTGTTCATGGGGGGAGTTGCCAGTCAAAAAACGTTCCCGTATATATCGGACGCTGGTTTGTCATTGTTCTTCCGACTTGCAGAGACTTCGGACTGGGTGGGTGGGGGACATGGGGGATTTAGAAGAAGACTGGGTGGAGGCCTTAGTGAGTCCTAGGGAGGCAGAATTTTCCACTCGCCTGCGACTGATACAATTTAAATACCCGCACCGCACCTATTTCACCAGGGAGCGTTTATGGAGGGCGGGCTTGATAGGCTCTCCCGACTGTCTTCGGTGCAGGTCAGAGGTGGGCACACTTTTCCACACTACATGGGGGTGTTCAGCGCTAAACAGATTCTGGACGGGGGTTTTTAGATGTTTATCCGAGGTGTTGGCTTGGGAGCTTCCCCGGGACCCAAAACTGGCCTTGCTGCATGTTATGGAGGGAGTAGGGGGAAATCGATATAAACTTCATCTGTTGTTAGTTGGCCTGACATTGGCGAAACAAGACATTGCTAAAGCTTGGAAGGCACCCCTGGCCCCGCCTTTGGCCGCCTGGAAGAACGGCATGGATTAGAGCAACCCATCTTCCTGGCCAGGGGGTGCCCCCGCAAGCACTTTAAGATATGGAAGAGGTGGGCCGACTACCGGGGGCTGGACTTGGTCCCCCCACCTGAGAGGGCTGCCCTCCCGACAATCTGACCGATGGGCCCTTGGTTATGCTCGGGGTGCCGCCCGCAGGCGTGGACATTGGTTAATTGTTCCTTTTGCTCCTTTTGCCACTCACACGGACCGACTGAGGCTGAATTGGAACTCCGGGTGATTGCGCACCATCATCGGCCGCAGCTGGGGCCTCTTCCCGCAACCTCCCCCTTTCAATTTAGCTACGCCCGCGTACGCGGGATGTGCGCGAGACCAGCAGGGGTTAAGCCCGGGCAAAGTGCGGGCCGTCTGAGGCCGTCCGAGGACGTTTGAGGCCGGGCCGGGCCCTTCCTCCTTAATTTAACCTTCGGGTATGTTCTGCGGCTTTTACATATTAGTTTAATCCATCTATACACTGTGTAAAATGTCTCCACTTCCGGGAAGGGGAGAAATGTAACTCTCTCCACTGCAGGTGGAGTACTAACTGGTACTATGGATCAATTTCTCAAACGGGCCACGATAATCCTAGAGAAAGAAATGGCCCTGACCGAGAAACGCTTGTCCTTAGATCTACTGACAGGAAAACGTTCATCTTTGGGCCCTATTGGGGCTATCTTTTCCCCCACAGCTGTACAGAGCTCTATACTGTGTCCTATGTTGGTTGAGCCGAACATAGTAGAGGCTCGTGCTATCTTAAATTCCACTATCATTAGCACGGCTTCTAGCGAAATTTCCAATTTCCCTTCACCACATAGACCTTCTACAAAAACCCCAAGTCAGGGACCATCTAAAAGTAATAAAACCACTGTAATGCAAAAAAATAGTAAAAGGAAAAGAGGGGGAGGTACTCAGAAAGGGAGCTCAGCCAAAATACCAAAGATAAACTGCCAAATACCAAGTCCCCTGCCTCTCAGCCCACCCACGGGATTTTCGGCCCCAACTAACCCTGTGCCTGATTGTAGTGTAAATGAGGGGTTTTTGGGGAAAATGGAAACACTTGTAAAATCCTTGATGCCGCCTCTACTGGAGCGAACTCGAATGATTAATGCCAAACTAGACCAGTTAGAAAAGTTAGTGGTAGCCAATACCAGTATACTTGATACGTTATTTATTGCAAGGGAGAATGCCATGGCCTCAGTGACCGCTACTCAGATTCAAGGGCCTGGTAACGTGCCGGGGGCTGCCCAACCTATCACCGCCAATAAGCCATTATGCAAAATTCCAGCCGCCACCAATGTTGTCTCCCAGCATGGCCCTAGCATATCTGTTCGTTCCCCAGTGAGACCAGGTTTTATCATATAAGCCGGATTCATCACCCAAACATATGGCACCTGCAGCCAGTAGTATGGAGAAAAAATCGTTACAACCGGATCTGCCCCCCGAAGCTAACCCTCTAGTGGTTGTTTTAGCCGGTGTCCCAGTTTTAGAGGAGCAGGTCAAAGAACCTTTCGCATCACTCAAAAATAAGGTAGTTAATTGGCTTAACTTACACAGACTGTTACCCCCCCAAATCTCGAGCGAGATTATTATGGTAAGAAGGACTCCATGGCTAGGTAGAACGGCTAAAACGATAAAAGGCGACTGTGTGGTGGTAACCTTTAGAGACCCTAGATCTGTCTCATATATGCGCATGGATTAATCAAGCACCGGACGCCACTATCCAGTCTCTTCCGTTATCCTACTTTTACCCACCGTATTGTATGGGGGAATCCAAGGGGAGATCTGATGAATGGACAAGAATAGAAAGGAAGGGAGGGAACAGGGGGAATTGGGGCAGACCAGGTCCTATGTACCCCCCAGACACTTTTTATAGCTATAATCGCTACAGATGCCTAGAGGCAGTTGACTGACTGCACCATCCAATTCAGGATTCAGGAAATTGTCTCGATCAGGAGGAGGGCCCAGGAGTGCTTTTAGAACCCCGAGAGATGTCAATTCAAGATCAACTTACTACCCTGGAGGACTGCTGCCCTATGGAGAACGAAGCAACGGGGCCTCAAGATAATGAGGACTATGTTGGGATAAATCACCAGTGTAATCCTATTACACCGGGAAATGGTAAATTAATTTTTAACACAGCGTCAACAAGGCCAGCAGATGTTATATCCCGGATAACCAATGTAGCCCCTGACCCTGGAATAGAAACCTGCTGTAGATGTTATAATTTAGTCAGTTGGAACATCGCTGGCTGGAATAGTAAAGTTGACTCTCTTGGGTGGGAAGACTTTGTTAATAATTAGGACGTATTATGTCTACAGGAGACATGGAGTGAGGAAGTTATTAACTATGAGGGATTTGTCTCCTTTAACCTACCAGCACAGAGATCGACCATGGGTAGAGCAAAAGGTGGACTTCTTATTTTACTTTCTGTCAATCTCCCAGTACAAGTCATAAAACATGAAACGGTTGGATGTCACTCACAATTGATATGGATACGACACAAAAATGGCCGCAATGTTTTGCTAATTAACCACTACAATAACTTGTTTGATTCCTCTCGTTCATCTGCAGCAGTTAATGAACTAGAGAAGGCCCTTGATAAGATCTGTCTTGAAGTTGGTGTTAACTTTGTACTCATCTGGGGGGGGGGGGGGCTTCAATATTCCAACGTGCCCTCTATCACTAACCAAGGCATGTGGGGTCAATGATGTTAGAGGTGATGGCTGCATCCATTTTATGCATAGTATTTATGGAGAATCACTGAACTATGTTGTGGCCAAATATGATCTTGTTGTATTGCAACCCGCTAAAGACAGGGAGGGAAATCCTGTCCCAACTTTTACTGGTAGAAACGCCTCAACTGTTATTGACCATTTGTTGATCTCAGAGGAAATTAGTTTACACTGTGACACTCCGGTCGTATTGGACCTTGCGGTCAGCGACCATAATTGTATCACGTTGGCATTATCTATTTGGGGCAACAAGGTACCGACAGCCAAAACTACTGTTAAAGATATTGTTCCCTGTAGACCTAATGGCCATAGAATAAAATGGAGAGTAGTCAATTCTGAAAAATTTCTTGTTAAAATCGTGGTGGCTTGTTTGCCCGAGCTGTCTGTTTGGATGGTAATACAGACTCTGTGGGCATCTTAACGAGCTTTAATAAGATTAGCACCCTAATCGATAAAATCCTGACCACTTCTAAGCGCAGTAACAAGAAAGTAAGGACAGGATGGTTTGACTCCGCATGTACGGAGTCATTGGGGAAGCTAAAGAAGGCCCTATCTAGCAGACCAAGGGATAAGATGGCTATTATTAATCTCAGGGTCATATACAGAGAGCAGCTGAAGCGAAGGAAGCGCGAACTACAGGAAGAAGCCTGGAATAATCTGACTCGGGCTGTAGAATTATCAAATAGTAAACTCTTTTGGGACACGGTTAACTGTCCCTTTCTTAAGAATGATGACACCCCAGTCCTAACTGCCCAAGTTAGCGAGGAATGTTGGGTCTCCCACTTCACTAGCATTTTTTAATCGGAGGGAGTAGTTAATTCATCCATCACGGAGGACGACTTATGGCCAATTGTACCTCTAAACATCACAGTACTAGAAGTAGAGAATGCTATCAGGAACAGCAAGGGAGGGAAAGCCCCCAGTCCAGACGGGGTACCAATCGACTTGTTTAAGGCCGATATGGTGCTGTGGGGCCCTGTCCTGACCAAAGTTTTTAATGCGGCAGTGATGGAAAGTAGTCCGCGCTCTTGGGGGGAATCCATAATTATTCCCATATAAAAAAAGGGAGACAGGTCCGATGCAAAAAACTATCGACCTATTTCCCTTTTAGATTCATCCCTTAAGACTATGAGCAGGGTGCTGCTGTCCAGGCTAGAGGAGTGGGTAGAAGATAGTGGAATCCTTGCGCGTTCTCAATATGGGTTCCGAAAGAGTCTTGGGACCATCAAACAGTGCATAAATTTAGATCTCATAATAGGGAAGTATACACGCGCTAAGCAGGGTTCACTTTTTCTCTGCTTTGCGGACCTAAGTAGCGCGTTCGATTTGGTCGACCATGCCCTATTATGGTCAATGCTTTTAGAACTAGGTGCCCCTCCCAGGATTATTCACTTCCTGGCCAGACTATATTCTAAACTATCTGCCTGTATAAGGTATGGTCAAGCGGGAGAATGCACCGATAGTATCAGGATTAAACTAGGCATAAGACAGGGCTGCGTTCTCGTGCCCCTTCTTTTTTCCCTTTTTATTAATGCTATTGACGCAGAGCTCAAGCAGGTCAACTCTGATGCTCCTCAAGAAGATGGCCTGGCTATTCCGATCCTGCTTTATGCAGATGATTCAGTGCTTCTTTCGAGAACTCCCTGTGGTTTGCAAAGGTTAATGGACAAATTTGCAGGTTTTATCAAGGGAAGGAAATTAAAGATTAATAACACTAAAACATTCATTATGACATGCGGCAAAAATATTAGGAAGTTGAGAGCTTTTTACATTGAGGGCCCAAAAATACAAATTGTAAAAAAATCCTGTTATTTAGGTATAACTTTTAGTAGCAATGGTATGTGGTCCCAGGAGATAACCAATGTAAAAGCTAAGATGACTAAGCGTGCCTTTGGAGTTTTTAAATTTGCAAATAAACTGGGGGATCGTCTCATATACGACATTTTGCATATATATCGTCACAGATGTGTCTCAATTGCACTTTATGGATCTGGCGTTGGGGGGCATTGTCGTCACGGGGATGTGCAAGCTGAAGAAAACTGCTTTTTTTAAAAACTGCTTTGCTTACCCATGTCAGCCTCCAATGAGATAACACACCAGGAAGTAGGGCTGGAATTTTTATCAGATCTAATTAGCTTAAGACCTTTAATGGCATGGAGGGCAATCTGGCAGAAGGAAGAAACTAGTTTTACTAGAAGTATTATTAGTGACTGCCTTCGCCTAGATAAAAGCCAACTGATTCCTTGGATTAATTATGTTGTAACAACTGTTAGGGATCTACTTAATGTGAACATCACGGTTAATCCAGACAGCCTAACTGTAATCCCTAAGAAAGAGCTTAAGTGTATTTATATGAGAAAGAAAGTCCAAGCACGTAGAAATGCCAACATGCTGTTAACAATCCCTCAGTATTATTACTCCAACATGGTTACTACTGGTTTTCAAAACTACCTAACGGTAGTCACTAGGCCATCCCATTGGTTTGTCCTCATTAGATTAAGACTTGGAATCGCACACCACTTGGTGGCGTTCCCCTATATAAAAAACCATCCTTCTATACCATGCCCCTGTGATGGGGTTACGAAACAGAGTACTGTGCACTTTTTATTTGTATGTGATTTATATTTACATCTCCGCATTTTTTATCTTAAACCCTTGTTTAAAAAACACGCAGTAACTACTATTAAATCGGCCATGAGGCTGCTTTTCTCTTTAAACGAACCAGATATATGTTATTTCACAGCTATGTATATTCTGAAATCAATGGCTGTTAGGAAAAGCATGGTCTTCTAAAATATCGTGTTTACTTGCTACTATAGGGATTTGCCCTGCGTCTGCATTCTTATCAGTGTCTCTTTTTAAAACTTTTTAGCAATAATTGTATTAGAGCTGAATTCAAATGGATTGTATTTTGTAATATTATATGTGCTTTTATGATTATTTTTTTTTAATGATCGAATAAAGCTTTTAAAAAAAAAAGAAAAAAAATGGTTATGCTCGGGTGGCGATTTGATGGACTTAGCATGTATTTACTTTAGATATTGTTTTTTGCTATTCTGTAATGGCAGCAGCGCAACCGGGAGGGGGGGTGTTTGTATTTTATGTAAACGTCTGACGATGCCATTATTGCTCAAATACTGTGTGCAGCAGACTCCGGGGTTCGAAGCTATGCATTCTTTGTATGTGCAGACGAATAAAATTTGTTTTAAAAAAAAAGTCCGAATTACCCTTAGGCAAGTGGCCCCATTCATTTGGATTAGAGACTGTTGAACTCTCCTGGAGGAGCTGGATTTTGGGAAAGGGGGGAACACTTTCCAACGGCCCTTCAGGAGTTCATTGACCACAGGGAAAGGGAATAAAGATATCTGAGACGCACACTTTCCATATGCCGTGATATCAGCCAAATACACTTTAATAGAAGTAAATTAAGATAAATTTGGCTAATAAGATGAGGCATGATGGTGTCTTTTTGGAAATGTCTCTGTTCCCCTTCTCTCGGATGGCATCAGATGCAGAATCTCTCCCACTTGATGAAATATGAAGACCCTGGTAAAGGAGGTTTGGACCCTTAAAATGTTAATGCAGCCATTGAGCAGAATCATGCGGCGTATTGCAGATACTCAGAATACCGGCGGTTAAGCTTGGCGATGGCAGGCTTGGATGGGGGACTTGCAAGACATCCAGGAGTGAAGGGTTGTCCTGCACTAAAGTCTTTCTTTCTTATTTATTATTTGTGTCCTATTCCACAGCACCAGCCTCCAACTTGCGGACCGTAAACAAGCATTACCTTTATAAAGAAAGCGACCCAGCGAAAGGCCCAATCAGACCCACTAGTCGCACATACTCCTAGAACTACAGACATGACCACATGTGCAAATCCAAGAATTGGTCCCATATGGATGTGACTGTCCCACAGTATTGTCTAATGTCAAGAAGAGCCACCTACAAAAGGAAATAACCCACTCTTGAGTTCACCTTATCCTTCCAGTACTTACAAATACTGGTCTTTGCTAACAGCATTAAGTAAAAAATCCGAGAGCTTTTGTCTTTTATTTACCGTCTCCTCCTAGCCCACAACTACAAGAATATCATAAGAGTCACTGACCTTTATTTTGATTGTCTGACCAATTATCGATCTCAAAGGGCAGTATGTCGACAAAAAGTATGAGGGGTAATCAGCTGAGGTCTGTTTGCACTTTGTGGACTTGACTTGAGCCGAGGAATTGATCTTTATAGTGATAGTGAGTACTCTTACCTTGTGCCTCACTATATATATTAATGAGGAAGGGTACATTTTTATGATTCTTGAGGAACTCCAATTGTGACTGATGTGGTGTCAGATAGGGTTTTATTGGCTTTGATTCTTTGTGCTCTATCATGAAGGAACGAGGCAAACCCGTTTAAGATGGGACAAGATAACCCCATTCTCTTCTCGGGAAAGGTAATCATATTATCATGTTTGACAGAATCGAAAGCAGAGGAGAGATCCAGTAATAAAAGTAGGCAGGGTTCTCAGGGTGTCATCAAAACTGTGCGTTAGAGCCGTTTTAGTGCTATGACTGGTTCTAAATCCAGATTGATGATGATCTAGTAGTTGAAATTGCTCAAGGTGGTTGCAGAGTTGTAGGTGCATGCATTTCTCCAATAGCTTTGCTCATGTCAGGAGGTTGGTGATTGGGCTGTTATTACCGAGGTCAAACCGGTCGGCATTCGGGTCTTTCGTTGGAATAGGGGTGACCTGTCCTTTCTTTAAGAAACCAGGAAACAATCCCTGAGAGAACGATGCATTGACAGTCTTCGTCCAGAGAGGGAGTAAGGCAGGGCTCAGCTGTTTGATGAACTTGATGAGTAGAGAATTAATGACATCTATTCTTTTGAGCTGAATCGATTAAAAATAAATTGCAGCAAATCTGAGTCGATGCTCTTTGCTTCCTCCACCATGCTGAATACTGATGAGGTGGAATTTAGATTTTTCTCAGACTATTAGATACTGATTTTAAATGACTTCACATCCTTGTTTAATGACAAATATGTGACTGCACTGGCAAAAGGCATATGTGTTCCACTAACCAAATGCTCCCTTTGTCAATGGTAAGCATGTTGTCCCTCATTAAAATGGTTAGACTAACCAAATTACTGCATACATGTAGCAAAATGCTCCCATTGCCATTCCTCAAAGGACCTATGCAAAGCTATGCTCATTAATAATTAGGATACCATGGACTGGGGTATCCCTGGAGTAACTTACCAAACTATAACAGTCCTTCATCATTTGAGAGAGGAGGAGGCTTTGGTAGTGGCCTTCCCATTAAAGAGTATTGCACAAGCCAAATAGTCTAACAAATGGCATCAGAAGTACAACATATTGCCTTTCTAAGAGCCCCTGCCAATTCTGCGCCACAAGACACACTGTTACTTAGTGGCCATAAAGCTTTGAGAGGTAAGATCAAACCAATACAAACTGCAGTGTCAGTCGGGCACGGTCGGCTTAAGCATATGGGGCGGGCAGCCACTCTACTCTCAAAGTCCTTTCCAATGGCCATAACTGAAACTTTACAAGTGTACTCCCTAGGATATATTTTCATAGATGGAGTCTTTCTCACTGTAGACTAACTATATCAACAAGGTCCTGCCTTCTGCTTCCATTATTCTTCATTTTCAATGACTTAAGTCAGTCAGTCAGTAGTAACTTTATTCGATTAAAAAAAAAGAATCATAAAAGTGTACAGTTTTAAACTTACAAAATCACAAATGGTATTTCATTTCCCAGATATCAGACACAAGACACCAGCAAAATATATCAAGAACAGAATACATAAAAACAATCATATATTTGTCCATAAAATTTACATTAAAAACAATATATAAAATCAATATATAAAATCAGGATTTTGCCAGATTTCATTCTATAATCTCAATGACATCCCTCACAAGCTAATATGCAAATATAAAGTACCCTGTGCATTATCAAAAAACATCATTCTCACAAGCTAATAAGCAAATATAAAGTGCACTGTGCATTATCAGAAAACGGCATCCATACATTGTATAAAAGCTGATTAGCCTCTCATGCCAACCAACTTAAATTTAATACATTATAGCTAAAAGCATTAGTCAAGATCATCATTTCTATTAGTTTCAATAATAAGATCGAAAACAAAGATAGCAGAAAACACAATATCAGTAACGATTCCTAATTAAAATTGGTGATCTAATGAAGCCGAGCATAGAGCTACATATAACTGCAGTTGATAGTGATCTTAAATGCTCAAAGCCTTCCCTAAAATTACATGGTCTAATGTCCCTTAGAAGGGGTTTAATAAAGCGATCACGCGGAGCTTTATAGAGTGTACAAAAAAGCACAAAGTGCAATGTGCATTGTTGAGCTTCATTATCACATGGGCAAGGGGGTAGTCTCTCACACCAACCTCCTTGCTTTGGAAAAGCCACTAAAAAGTGCAGTGCATTCAACCAAAATCTGGTTAAGTAAAAACGCCATTTCATGCGTAGAGTAAAAGATAAATAAAATTGTTGCTGGGGAATAAATGTTTGGAAAGGAAACTGATTTTCATATTTAGATAAACCTAAGATAGTACGGTATGGGTTCTTAATCACCATCATTGTATCTGAATTAATCAGATATGGATTATTGTAAAAATCACCAAGACCAATTTTTTCAAAAGTTTCCTTTACATAACACAGCCAGGGGATTTTCAAGGCATTTTCCAAATTTATGCAATCTTTCAAAATTTCTTTTGAAAACAACAGATCTTCTGAGGACCATATTTTCCCCCATAAAAGAAATGGGGAAACGTTAATATTGTCACTCACGAAGTCTAGGCCTACCTCGGAATGACAAAATATATTTGGAGAACTAATTGGCACTGATAACAGGCGTTTTAAAAACGTATTCTCCATAATTTGTAACTGTGCACATTTATGGTATCCCCAAACCCCTGCGCCATAAATTGCCACAGGCAAACATTTTGATTTATACAGTGTCTTTAGCTCAGCAATTGGTTTTTGACCTAGTTTGCTAGCAAAACAAAAAAGAGCCTCTATCGCTCTGGTTGTTTTTTGTACCCGTGATATTATAAGAGGTTCCCAATTTAGAGATTGGTTAAAAACATTTCCCAAATAACTAAAATTTGGAACTTTTTCGATAACCATGTTTTCCACAACAAATTTGCGTGTTTTAGTCTTATTTGGGCCGCCACAGACCATTGTAGACGATTTTGAGAAGTTTACCTTTAGGTCTAAACCCAACATAAATTCATTAAAAGCATCCAAGCATATTTTCATACTATTTGCAGTCAAAGTCATTAACACAGTGTCATCTGCATAAGACCATAAGGGCAAGTATTTGCCATTAATTTTAGGAAAGTCCCAACCTTTTTTCAATCAAGAATTTTTCTAAACCATTTGTGTAAACTAAAAATAAAAAGAGGGCAAGAATACAGCCCTGGCGGATACCTTCCGTTGATGGGATGGGCACTGTCTTTTCACCTCCAGGCCCATATCAAATAGCCACGGATGTAGCGGCGTGTAATCTACGTAGCAAAGTAATCAACGGTTCCTCAAAACGCATAGTCTCCATCAGTAGCCATAATGTCTCCCTGCACTCAGTATCAAAGGCACTGGATAAGTCCATGAAGGTCAGGTCCATAGAAACACCCCTGGCCTTTATGTACTTACCCATAATCAGGGCTAAGTTGAGACACTGCTCCGTTGTACCTCTGCCATTTCTTAAGCCATACTGTGACTCCACAATGACGCCCGATGAATTTGCCCATGTCTCTAGGCGAGCCAATATTACTCTCCCCAATAGCTTACAAGATGAGTCTAATTAAGGAAATTGGCCGGTAGCAACAGGGGTCGCTTTTATTGCCCTTTTTAGGGCTCGGCCTCCGCCCACGAAGGGGGTGGAGCTTCGAGCTCCTAATGCTAAAGAAGAAAGAAAGGATCTCTAGGGGTCTGAACAGACACATTCCTTAGTGTATTTTGTCATCTGCCTAGTGATTCGTCTTCGCTGTGCTGTGTATGTATTAGCGTTGCCGTGATAGGATGTAAGTAATTTACGCGTGCCCGATGTGGCATATTGTGTGCGAGAACGAGCACGGCAGAGTGATTAATCTTAATTACGAGCTGTCAGAGTGCCCGTGTAATGCAATCCAGATGGTGCGAGCGCGTACACCATTGCATGCAACAGAACAGTGACACGGTAATCTTGCCCTTTATCTTTGCCCCCCCCCCCCACTTCCTCCTTTTCAAATTCCTTTCGAGCTGAGCGGAGCCTGCGACTACGGACTGCGAGCCTGAGCTGCTCCTCCCGGCCCCAGCCCCTCCTCTCCTGTGAACTCTGCAGTCTGCAGATTGCACCGGCGGCCGTCCCCAGCAACTTTAAAGGTGAGTGTTGTGTCCTCATGTAACGTAACTGGTGCTCTGTAAAGCGCTCTGATACCCGATTCGGGTCAAGTTTGCGCTATATAAAACTCGGCAAAAAAAAAAACGGACCTCAGTGATTTCTTGTTTATATTGAAATACACAGTGTTCAGCGCTGGGTTTTCTCAGATGCACTGGGATCCTTTCCAGCCGTTTGCTCTTTCATTTCTCGGGCCTCCTCCCGCCTCACACATCGGTCCTTTGTGACCTCTGACCTAAGAAGCCCACCAAAGATAGATGTGTGGAGATCGTCTCCTTCCAGAGCCTGGTTTACCTCTGCTGCTAATTAACTGTAGAGCAATGGCCCTCAGCCATCCATTGAGAGATAAGCTTTGGCCGGTGAAAGGGATAATCTTGCACGTCCTCTTATTAAAGACTGCCCAGCTTATGTCCAATTTATTACGCACAAAATACCTTCCAGCACCGGGAGGTAGGCACTGCGCAGGCCACCGAGGCCACGGTGAGAGGCATAACCCGTCCCCTATTTCGACTGACAGTTGTGATGGCAAGTTCAGGTCTCTCAATTGCACCCTGAAGAGTAGGCCCTCCAGCTGGACACCACGAGGACCAGGAGGCACCGATCCTGTAGGGCTGCCCTGCCTATCATTCGTCTAAGTCGATAACATGACGCTCGTTGAGATGGGTAACAAGAAACTCCATTGCACAGCGCCAAGATAAATAATGTAATACTTGGGGCAGCCTCCGACATGGCCGGAAGGCGGAAGGGTTGCTAGCGGTCTCCGTAGTAAAAAAGCACAAGACAAATTCAAGACTAGGCAGCCTTGGTGTTGGGCTTGCGGATATTTAAATGCAACAGCCCCTAGTTTCTCAGTAGCGCTTTGGGTACTCTCTTGCTAATGAAACTCTCGGTGGAGTTAAACAAGAGGGAGACATGCTACTGTTGAAAGAATAATAAGCTTTTCAGTTCAAGAACTTACATTAAAGGATACGAAGTTCCCTTTCTTTGAGAACGGGATAAAGCATAGGGCCCGCGATTGAATTTAGACCTAAAAAATGGAGGGCATTAAATTAACTGTGGCCTTGTTTATCTAAGTGGCGCTTTATACCGATAGCCGGGTTTCAAGCACTTTATAAGGGAGTAATCCTTTCTCTCGTTACTCAGCCCCGGTGCTAATTACGGAGAGGCTTGTGACGGTGCCACACATTTCCGATTACACGGGATACGGAGGCGGAGAGTAGGCCGCACAAATGGGTTTTGAAAACCACAAGATGCTCCCTGCATGCCGCTTTTATAGCGGAGAGGAGGTGGCCTAACGGCTAGGGCGCTCGACCTCGGACCGAGAGGACCCGGGTTCGAGTCTCGGTCACACGACCCTAAGCAGAAATTGAGGGAAACGACAGAAATCGGGGGAAACGATCCAATTTTGCGTTCTTTCGCGTTCCACTTTCTTCGTATTGCGCACATGCTTACTGTCTCACGGGCTGCCTGATAAGATAATTGTTTTGCACAGGGGAACGACTTTGCTTTTAGGAGGCCTCTGCGATTCTGTATCTCAGCAAAAGAGTAACCCTTACCTCACACCATGTACAAAAAGTGCCACTGGTGATTCTGAAGAGGCAGAAATACTTGGCTGGTACCTCAGAAGTGGCTTAAAACCCTTGTGGAATGTTCGACTTCTCATAGTATTCTATGCAAGTGTAGTGCTGGTTATCTATACCCGTGACCGTGTAAGTGGAGCATCATTTACACATATGCTGGACAGTACGAATGTCCATACATTAAGGCTGAATCTTCGCAATGGTGCAGAGTAGTGAGTGCAGAGTGCAGAGTAGTGAGTGCAGAGTAGTGAGTGCAGAGTAGTGAGTGCAGAGTAGTGAGTGCAGAGTGCAGAGTGCAGAGTAGTGAGTGCAGAGTGGTGAGTGCAGAGTGGTGAGTGCAGAGTGCAGAGTAGTGAGTGCAGAGTGCAGAGTAGTGAGTGCAGAGTGCAGAGTAGTGAGTGCAGAGTGCAGAGTAGTGAGTGCAGAGTGCAGAGTGCAGAGTGCAGAGTAGTGAGTGCAGAGTGCAGAGTAGTGAGTGCAGAGTGCAGAGTAGTGAGTGCAGAGTGCAGAGTAGTGAGTGCAGAGTGCAGAGTAGTGAGTGCAGAGAAGTGAGTGCAGAGTGCAGAGTAGTGAGTGCAGAGTGCAGAGTAGTGAGTGCAGAGTAGTGAGTGCAGAGTGCAGAGTAGTGAGTGCAGAGTGCAGAGTAGTGAGTGCAGAGTAGTGAGTGCAGAGTGCAGAGTGCAGAGTAGTGAGTGCAGAGTAGTGAGTGCAGAGTAGTGAGTGCAGAGTAGTGAGTGCAGAGTGCAGAGTAGTGAGTGCAGAGTGCAGAGTAGTGAGTGCAGAGTGCAGAGTAGTGAGTGCAGAGTAGTGAGTGCAGAGTGCAGAGTAGTGAGTGCGGAGTAGTGAATGCAGAGTGCAGAGTAGTGAGTGCAGAGTGCAGAGTAGTGAGTGCAGAGTAGTGAGTGCAGAGTAGTGAGTGCAGAGTGCAGAGTAGTGAGTGCAGAGTGCAGAGTAGTGAGTGCAGAGTAGTGAGTGCAGAGTAGTGAGTGCAGAGTAGTGAGTGCAGAATGCAGAGTAGTGAGTGCAGAGTGCAGAGTAGTGAGTGCAGAGTGCAGAGTAGTGAGTGCAGAGTAGTGAGTGCAGAGTAGTGAGTGCAGAGTAGTGAGTGCAGAGTAGTGAGTAGTGAGTGCAGAGTAGTGAGTGCAGAGTGCAGAGTGCAGAGTAGTGAGTGCAGAGTGCAGAGTGCAGAGTAGTGAGTGCAGAGTAGTGAGTGCAGAGTAGTGAGTGCAGAGTAGTGAGTGCAGAGTAGTGAGTGCAGAGTAGTGAGTGCAGAGTGCAGAGTGCAGAGTGCAGAGTAGTGAGTGCAGAGTGCAGAGTAGTGAGTGCAGAGTGCAGAGTAGTGAGTGCAGAGTAGTGAGTGCAGAGTGCAGAGTAGTGAGTGCAGAGTAGTGAGTGCAGAGTGCAGAGTGCAGAGTAGTGAGTGCAGAGTAGTGAGTGCAGAGTAGTGAGTGCAGAGTGCAGAGTGCAGAGTAGTGAGTGCAGAGTGCAGAGTAGTGAGTGCAGAGTGCAGAGTAGTGAGTGCAGAGTAGTGAGTGCAGAGTAGTGAGTGCAGAGTAGTGAGTGCAGAGTAGTGAGTGCAGAGTAGTGAGTGCAGAGTAGTGAGTGCAGAGTAGTGAGTGCGGAGTAGTGAGTGCAGAGTAGTGAGTGCAGAGTAGTGAGTGCAGAGTAGTGAGTGCAGAGTAGTGAGTGCAGAGTGCAGAGTAGTGAGTGCAGAGTGCAGAGTAGTGAGTGCAGAGTGCAGAGTAGTGAGTGCAGAGTGCAGAGTGCAGAGTAGTGAGTGCAGAGTAGTGAGTGCAGAGTGCAGAGTAGTGAGTGCAGAGTGCAGAGTAGTGAGTGCAGAGTAGTGAGTGCAGAGTAGTGAGTGCAGAGTAGTGAGTGCAGAGTAGTGAGTGCAGAGTAGTGAGTGCAGAGTAGTGAGTGCAGAGTGCAGAGTAGTGAGTGCAGAGTGCAGAGTAGTGAGTGCAGAGTGCAGAGTAGTGAGTGCAGAGTGCAGAGTGCAGAGTAGTGAGTGCAGAGTAGTGAGTGCAGAGTAGTGAGTGCAGAGTAGTGAGTGCAGAGTAGTGAGTGCAGAGTGCAGAGTAGTGAGTGCAGAGTGCAGAGTAGTGAGTGCAGAGTGCAGAGTAGTGAGTGCAGAGTGCAGAGTAGTGAGTGCAGAGTGCAGAGTAGTGAGTGCAGAGTAGTGAGTGCAGAGTGCAGAGTGCAGAGTAGTGAGTGCAGAGTAGTGAGTGCAGAGTAGTGAGTGCAGAGTAGTGAGTGCAGAGTAGTGAGTGCAGAGTAGTGAGTGCAGAGTAGTGAGTGCAGAGTAGTGAGTGCAGAGTAGTGAGTGCAGAGTAGTGAGTGCAGAGTAGTGAGTGCAGAGTAGTGAGTGCAGATTGCAGAGTAGTGAGTGCAGAGTAGTGAGTGCAGAGTGCAGAGTAGTGAGTGCAGAGTGCAGAGTAGTGAGTGCAGAGTGCAGAGTAGTGAGTGCAGAGTAGTGAGTGCAGAGTGCAGAGTAGTGAGTGCAGAGTAGTGAGTGCAGAGTGCAGAGTAGTGAGTGCAGAGTGCAGAGTGCAGAGTAGTGAGTGCAGAGTGCAGAGTGCAGAGTAGTGAGTGCAGAGTGCAGAGTGCAGAGTAGTGAGTGCAGAGTAGTGAGTGCAGAGTAGTGAGTGCAGAGTAGTGAGTGCAGAGTAGTGAGTGCAGAGTAGTGAGTGCAGAGTAGTGAGTGCAGAGTAGTGAGTGCAGAGTAGTGAGTGCAGAGTAGTGAGTGCAGAGTAGTGAGTGCAGAGTAGTGAGTGCAGAGTAGTGAGTGCAGAGTAGTGAGTGCAGAGTAGTGAGTGCAGAGTAGTGAGTGCAGAGTAGTGAGTGCAGAGTAGTGAGTACAGAGTGCAGAGTAGTGAGTGCAGAGTGCAGAGTGCAGAGTAGTGAGTGCAGAGTAGTGAGTGCAGAGTAGTGAGTGCAGAGTAGTGAGTGCAGAGTAGTGAGTGCAGAGTAGTGAGTACAGAGTGCAGAGTAGTGAGTGCAGAGTGCAGAGTGCAGAGTAGTGAGTGCAGAGTAGTGAGTGCAGAGTAGTGAGTGCAGAGTAGTGAGTGCAGAGTAGTGAGTGCAGAGTAGTGAGTGCAGAGTAGTGAGTGCAGAGTAGTGAGTGCAGAGTAGTGAGTGCAGAGTAGTGAGTGCAGAGTAGTGAGTGCAGAGTAGTGAGTGCAGAGTAGTGAGTGCAGAGTAGTGAGTGCAGAGTAGTGAGTGCAGAGTAGTGAGTGCAGAGTAGTGAGTGCAGAGTAGTGAGTGCAGAGTAGTGAGTGCAGAGTGCAGAGTGCAGAGTAGTGAGTGCAGAGTAGTGAGTGCAGAGTAGTGAGTGCAGAGTAGTGAGTGCAGAGTAGTGAGTGCAGAGTGCAGAGTAGTGAGTGCAGAGTAGTGAGTGCAGAGTGCAGAGTAGTGAGTGCAGAGTGCAGAGTAGTGAGTGCAGAGTGCAGAGTAGTGAGTGCAGAGTGCAGAGTAGTGAGTGCAGAGTAGTGAGTGCGCAGAGCAGTGAGTGCGCAGAGCAGTGAGTGCGCAGAGCAGTGAGTGCGCAGAGCAGTGAGTGCGCAGAGCAGTGAGTGCGCAGAGCAGTGAGTGCGCAGAGCAGTGAGTGCGCAGAGCAGTGAGTGCGCAGAGCAGTGAGTGCTGTTATTTATGATTAAAGGGAAAAAAAAGAAATGTCATGAGCAATGCCAATAGCTCTACTTTTAATGATGCCGAGACCATTGCATTGTAAATGCTTGTTAAAAATTGGCACCACTACTGCCTCTTTCCATGACGATGGAATACGCCCCACAATGATCGCCTTAAAAAAACCATTTAGCAACAGAGGTACCCACACTACGGGATTATGTTTAAACAAATCCAAGGGTACGGAGTCAAGACCTGGTGCCTTAAGTGACATGCCTCTTCTCAGGGCCTCCTTCACTTCCCCCAAACTAAGCGAGAGGCTAAGCTGTTGCGCAGTCTCATTATTTAAATAATTTTCATCCTCGCTTTCATTTTTCAAGGTAATATCCGTGGATTAAAGATCCTGGAATAATGGGACTCCCAATCCTCCCCAGTTATCTGTGTGATCAACGTCCTATTTTCAGTGCTAAGAAAGGGTCGATTTATCACCTCCCAAAATAGCCTACTGTCCCCAAGTTCAGAGGCTTTCTCTAGGTCATCCCAAGCTAGTTTTTTCAACTCTAATTTCCTTTTTTCAATGGTCTCTTTATAATTTATTCTTGCTCTCTTGACCATCTCCTTATCCCGCTCGATTCTATGTAAGGCCTTCTTCAGTAATGTTTGTGCTGCAGAGCATTCAGCATCAACCCATTTATTGTCTCTGGTACCACCCTTCCCTATGGGTTTAAGCAAAGTCCTAGCCACGTTCTCACATAGGGCTTCAAAATTCTGAACAATTAATTCCGGCTCACAAGTATTCGTTAGACAGGTGGCTACTTGTAGACGGTTGGCCTTAAAAATAGTTTCCTCCAATTTTTTGGGGATTAACCTTATTCCATTTTAGCCTAAGACCATGATTCTGGCTATATTTTATGGGTTGTTCGGATAATTGTTCCTTGCCAGCCACAGTGCTCAACAATAGGACAAGTGGATTATGATCACTAGCAGGGTTTGCTTCTACTTTAAAATCTTCAATAAGGTGGACATACCTACTAGAGACCAGAACAAAATCGATTGTACTCATTTGTCCCGCAGTCCCTTGAAACGTTGGGATTGGCGCCGATTCAGTACTGGTCGCCATATCTAGCATACACAGATCATTTATTACAATAATATTGTTCAAAGCGTCACCCTGTATAGTGTGCTTAAAATGTGCAATTGGTTGATCATTGGTATCAAGTAGGCCACAGGCCTTCGTCCCACTTTGATAGTATGTGGTACAATTAAAATCCCCCAACCACATAATGCACAGGGAGGAAGTTTTTTCAGTCACCTTTGCTACTTCAGCCTGTAAACCATCAATAATCAATGCAGTCTGTGTATCAAAAATATTATAGTACCAATTAATCAAAAGGAGAGGGGCGGTGAGTAAGTTAGTAATCAGGATTAGTTGATACCATGGGGAGACCATTAGTTTATCAATCTTCAAGGACGTATATTTAACCAAAATTGACTTATGTCTTTTAAAGATAAATTGGCTGGGATACCAAAAAGTCCTGCGAGAACTCAGGCTAGTTAAGTTAGTTCCAAATTGAGAGGGGATCTTGGGAAAGGTGAGGGGGTGGGTGAACTGGGTCATACATTACTGATGTTCAGTGGTTCACTGTGTGCATATACATCAAAAAAGTCTCCCTTTCTTATAAACCCTAACTATACAACTTTAAATTTCTACATGAAGTTTATATCACTCTCATGACATTAGTCGTGGTAGAATCTGCCCTTCCAGACACTTACACAAGATGCAGCTGAAATCTGGCTACTTGGTCTGTTCGTATAACAAACTTGCATGAAGGGATTTTTTATTTGCTATTCAGCCAATGTTGCTAAAAGGATAACTCAACACTGGCTATTTAGACTGGTTGAATGATGTGGTATATTTGAATGAATTAGAAGGTACCCATAGCTCCATGCTGATCCACACATTCAGTCCGAAAACTACATGCAAATGTACAACTTGCTTTCAGTTGTAATCTGATTACCAGTTTTAGATATACACTGCTTGCCCTGAATGCTCCTTGCTCTTGTTAATTTACATTATCAAGCTTCATGAAACCACATCTGGTACTCACTTAAATTCCAGGCATTTGGTTATCTCTTTTTGAAGGTGCATGACTTCGTATAGGAGGTTTTGCAGCTGCAGGTGATGAGCATCCACTTTCTGCTTTACCTTCAACAGGAAAGGGGTTTGATCAGATATGAGACAAAGAGAGATTACAAGATCAATTGCTCCCTTTCACTCCGATGACCACCACTTAGTGTTTAATCCTACCTCATGTGTCTGATCTCGTCCCTTCTTCAGCCGGATATGAGCCAACCGGTTCAACTTTTTCAGGGTCATGAAGTGGACACAGCTCTGGATACGGCGCTCTTCGATCTCTGCTGCCTGAAGAAACAGGACCATTACAGAATAATGGGGTAACCCACGGTAAACCAAAGGATCTGGGTACAATGTGATACAAAAAACAAGGTGTTCCTAATGATCATATTTTTTCTTAAGAAAGGAAAAAGACCCAACAATATATTAGGCCTACTACCAAATAAATTGGTCACAATGTGAGAAGAACACCAGTATGTATACCAGAGAACAAAGTCACTCTGATCTGAAAAAGAGAGAATTGGTTTTCCTTCACACTTTACTTCTACTCCACTTTTTGCACATGAGCACTTTCAAAAACACTTTTCTATCACACCTCTTTTGAGCAACCTTTTAAAACACATGTTCCGAAGTATGTATACATTGATTTATATCAAAATATAAAAATGAATCTGTTTCTTTAATGAAGTATTGCCCTTTGGTCTCTGGTATACATACTGGTGTTCTCGCATTTTTACCAATTTATTTTTGTAGTAGGCCTAATATATTGTTGGGTCTTTATTCCTTTTTGATGAAGGAACAGAACAGCAGAGACACAAGCGCCATTAAATAGAATTACAATTTACCACATCAGATAATACCTTTCCACATCCTCACCACATACTACCTTGCTCACTGAGTATATGCTCAGTCAGCACACCGGAAAATAGCTTTCAACCCACTCATCATATACTAGCTTGCTCAGTGAGCATGTGCCTTGTACAGTTTGTTATGCAACACCAAGTAGTCCCTACAAGCCACGGTAGCCCGAGTTTCTCTGCCACCATTTCAATCTGAGTAAAAGGACAGGCTGGCAGGGAATGCCTGATCCCGGCAACCTCCGACATGTGGGTATCTGCCTCTCCACAAGCTGTTCAAGAGGGTCGTCATCAAAAATGCCCCATGACATTTAAACTGTTATCACTTTTTGAAGGCTGCTTAATAAACTGAGCTCAATAGGCTCTTTCAATACTCAATCGGCTACTTCAACACACGCAAAGGCATTAATCCATAGCTTTATCACTAGGGTGTTTGTAATCACTTCATATCTCGCCTCTGTGCTTATTACACCCATTTTCAGGTTTGGAGGGCATAGAACTCTAATTCAATTTTGAAACATCTTAAGGGCTCTGTAAGAGCTAAGCAGCCTTTATGTCCATGAAAGGCTTTTGGGAGCATCCCAATGATCTTAGAACCATTATTATCACATCTTTCTTGCAATCTCTCATCGAAGAGACACACTTTGGTCTTACAGCATCCTCTAACAACATTGCCCCTTACACAAACATGCTTTGTGTCCCTGTAAGCACTCAACATCCTTCTTTGGCCCAATAAAAATACTGCAAGGTCTATTTTTGGAACTCCGAAAAGAACATGGAGTACCAACCTCTGGAGCAACATATTTTGCCACCACTATTAAGCTACACAATCCCTCCCAGAACATTTCAGTAGCAGCACCATCCTCTTTCCCCCATCTCCATCCTAGACAAAACTTCAATTTGCAAGAAACTTTCCTCGCAAACAGGCACATTATAAAGTACTCATTTCTTGAAGTACACACCCCACTTTCAGGCTTAAATTCTGCCAAACTATCTATTTCCTTTCTTGTTCTACAACCTCTCACAACACAAACAACTGTGGGCCCCACTGCTCTGGGATAATCTCTCTGACCTTGCAGCTAATCTCTCTGATGACTGAACCTACTGCTCCATTTCATTCTGCCCAATCACAAGTCTTGGCTTTGCCTTACAACATCTTTGCTGCCTTTGCTCTTCAAGTCTTGTATTTCAGCCATGAGACGCTGCAGGTCCTGGCATGTTTCCTTGTACAAACTGTAGTCTTTATTGGGGTCCCGGAGTTCTACCTCTGCTTCCTCACTGTAATACCGGCCTTCCTAGAAAGATAAAAAACAAGAGTTCAATATAGCTGGAAGGAAAGAGCATGCTGTGAAAAACTCCATGTCACTCAGGCAGGATTCTCTTGTCCGCAACTTCAGATGTACATCCTCCATTATCAACACACCAGATTCTCAACCTGTTCCAACTGAGAGTCCCCGCCAACTTGCTCACTGTTTTATATGTATAAGTATTTCTTTCCTAGGCCTCTCAAACTAAAATAATGTACAAAGGTGACAAAAATTAGCTATCTGGAGACAAGATAATGAGTAAGCAACCAATGCAAGACATCCTCAGCAGAGGCAAATATACATTAGATTAGAATCTGGTACTGCTCTTGAACTATAATGGGCAACGCACTTCAACTGTCAGGGCATTGGTAACAGAAGACTCAGTTTAAGGAGGAAGTGGCTTCCATCACCTAAGATTGCAGTAAGTTCAAATGAGGTGGCAGTATGCAAGAGGAAACACTTGAGGAAGGGAGAGTGCGGCAAAGGAAGTCTTGAGAGACTGCAGTAACCAATCACTGTCAGTCATAACAACCGTTTCTGATGATAATCTCCACTGCCAATAAGTGGCTGGCTGATACAGACCACCCTCCTCTCAGTGTCCTATCCTTACAAGAGAGGAAGACGGAACAAGTATTGACATTCCCCCCTGCAAATCTGATGAAAGCAGAGGTTTCTCACCAAGTAATTTTTAGTAGAACTGTCATTCACGGCTCACAAGCATGAAACTTAGAAACCCTTGGAAAAGGAAGGCGAGCACAACAAAAAACTCCTGTTCCAACTGCTCACATCACAGTGGTTTCGGCGACAGCTTTTCAATTTTGTGACTTGTGTTTCTCAGGATAGAAGTACACGTGCTTGCTGCTTTCTGCGTCCTTTCCCTGCATGGAGGGGAGAGTCATGTGGGTGTTGGGGGAAGTGCGAGAATTGGAATATGCGTTTCTAAAGAACTAAAACGGAATTTAAAATAATGAAGTCATCAGAGAATGGGTAGAGCTCGGAGCAGACACCTGTACTACAGCTCATTATCTCAGTGGTCAGTCAGCAAGACTTTTGTGAGGAGAAGGCGTGCAACACAAGGCAGTCATGAGACAGTTATGGACTGCCACCTGAACGTATCAAGACACAAAAGAATATGCTTGCTTGATTTCCACTACATGGGAAGTGATTGGGGTGCCTATTGAAAAGCTTGGATCCACAAAATCTTGAAGCATACCACCCTTTATCATTGCTGTACTGATTGTAAAATATGAGGAAAATATGTCAACTAGGAAATCTGGGGTGTTGTTATGTCTGGTGCTTCAATGTCAGCCTGTTTTTTTATTGATCAGCAGCATAATAGCCAATATTACAAGACTGTTTCATATACTAGTGAGTCCATTAATAGAGGCTCCTCTATGAATAGTAGCTTCCGTTAACACTGAAGAAGCCTATGACTTCTTAAGCTTCAACCACTTATTCAGTAGTTGGTCAAATGGGATTCAGGAATGAAATACTGGGCTGTATTAAACTCCTATATGTGAGTCCTAATTATGGGTAGGGTCTCATATGTGCTCGGTCAGTTCAGAGGGTGACAAGGCGGTGATGCCCCTACTCTTTTATGCATTAGCATGGAACCACTGGCAAAGCTGGTGTGGAGACATGGCCTTAATTGAGGTACAGATCTACACAGATACACACATCACATCTTTCCACACACAGATTATGCGCTACTTTATTTTCGGAGTATATCTCAGGTCTTGATTGCATTCTATCAAATCTGGAAACGTTTGGTAAATTGTCTGCCTTGAAAATAAACATGGACAGATCTTGCCTGTTTCCAATATGGCCAGCTACAGATCTGAGCACCCTACAATACTGCTTAAATAGGAAATGGCAACATTTAGGTATACACATAGATCACAACATGTCCAGATTATAGATGAAAATGACATTAAGACACTAACGAGATTGTGAACTATTGTGACAGTTTAGGAAAAGCTTCTGCTCTTAGTGAAGGGGATGGTGCCACGCTCTATAATGGTTCTAGCTGCTTGGTAGGCATAATTGTGATATTCCACAGAGACATATTTAACCTCTTGCATGCTCATGACAAGGTGAGCTCGTCATGAGGCACACTGGAGCTGTGCTCATGACAAGGTGAACTCGTCATGTATAATGGGATTCAATAAATGTCAGCACAGGAGTGGAAAAGCCTTAGCAGCCAAGTGGTTAAAGCTCTAGATTTATAGATGATCGACCTGACCTAGGGCTGGGTGGGCAGGTGGGGACTGGCTCTGCAGAAGCTCCAACTGCTGATCACAGATGTATGGCTGAGTTTGCAGGGTTACCTACACGATTATCAGGCAGCACAGCTGCAGCCAGTGACTGGATGGTTTGATGAGGAGGATACAAAGGGGACGCACTATTTGCGACCTGCACCTAAGGGAATGTCCATTCTCAAAACATCGTTTTGGCAAAGTGACACAAACCTTAAGATGATTAGGCTGATAGATACAAAAACGGACTACTGGCAGCACTGCTTTTCTCATACAAGGTTCAGAATGGCTTAGACACCATAAGTACCACTGCAGTACTATCACATGTTTGCAGTGACAGTGGTGAACATTGTATGGTGTCAAATGTAGGATTTCTAAAGATCGGTGATCTGTTTGAGATCTTCTCACCTTTGAAACTCTTATGCGGTTGTACCCTGTTCTCAAGGGTCATTTTCTGTCATGGGGGTGTGGGAGGGGGGTGGGGGGGAGTGAGAGCTTTAAAAAGTACCTGAAAGGTTGTGTTGGGAGAAAGCCCAGCTCATTTAATAATCCAGATACTACTTAATGTGTGGGACGAAAACAAGGTGTTATGATCTTGGACAGAGAATTTCTGGAAATGATGAAAATATCTTTGGATCCACTGGGAGTGTGTTGGAATGAAGATATTGATCAGGAACTAAAGAAAGCTGAACAGTTAAAAGCATTGTAACACTGTGCTGTAATCTCTAGGGACTGGAAGTTGAAATCAGTGCTACACAATCTACTGCACCACACACACTTAACACTGTGCAAACAGAATTTTTTTTTAAGGAACCGGAGCGAACCACAATCAAATATACATAAAAACAACGGAACCACCACATCCATGCTTTAGCAAAATGCAAAAGCTACCAAAGGTGAATTGTACGAAAAGTAAGAGATTTGAAGAACCTAGCTCAAGCTATGGCGATTTCAAGAATCGATAAAGTGAAGGTGTTAAGGCATCCCCAAAAGAAATATTTCCTTATCTTTCGGTGTTTTCTGCTTCAAGTTGAAATCACCAAGGAAGAGGTTTTCGTGAGAGGACAAGCTGGTTAGCCATGAATTCCAAGAGGTCATCCGTAAAGGAACTACTCTTTACTAGTAGGTGATACACAATGTTCAATCTTATATGATTGTCAGTGGGGATGGGAATGTAAATAATGAGACATTCATAGCAGGATAAATATTGGAATTTAAGGATGCTGCAGACATAAATGTTTTTGTAAATGAGTCGAACTTCCCCTCCTGACTTATTCAATATTTGCAAATAAGTGACATATGTGTTGCAATAAAGAGTCAACTGCAGGTTGAGATGCTGACTTAAACTATGTATTAGTAAAGGCACGATGGTGCCCTGGTTGGCATTGCCATTTCGATTGCTAAGAGGGGCATTGCATGGTACTGGAATTCTGCTGATCCTCCTCCTTTTGTAGTGGCACATTGCAAATAAAAAGTGCGAGACACAAGACGAGCTTATTTACATGGCAAAAGGTTGCTCTCAAAAACACCATAAGATCTGGGGGGAATTATGGAACTTTTATGGCCTATCAAAAAATGTAAGTAATGAACGTAAAGTAGGTTTCTCCTACAGTGACTGCAATATAGTTTCAGTTGTTATGACATGTATAACATTACAATTTGATTATAACACAGCTGTGTCTCAGTCAATGTAAAGTCGAGATCTCGTTTATGTGACCGAGCTGAGAGGGACGGCGGTGTGCACCACTGCTCATCTGCATGTATTAAGACACCATTTAGTTTTCTAACTGAGGAGGCATGACCAGTATTTGTCAATATTACAGCTGTTAGGTTCTTAATACCAAGATATTTTTACAATATTGGATCCGTATGGCTTACTTTTATGAGCCAAATCTACTGATGTAAGTCAAGGAGTTCTTGAATTTGTTGAAATGACGTATAGTGTTGATTCATCAAAAAGGACACAGAAAATGTAGAAAGATTTTTGATTGGGAGTAATTTAACAAGAGTCCTTTTGGCTGTTCCGGTGTGAAGCACTATGCTCGAGGTTTTTGGGAGTTTATTTTGTGGAGTCTCTTTCTTACTTTTTCATATATAATCCCGGGAAAGGATTCTTCATGAAATATCCATTCAGAAACTTTCACGACAGAGAAGAGCTGATTCTTTAAGTTCATAACAGCCTCTCTTTGGTGTCTTAAATGTATTTAGAAGGGGGTCTTTATCAGTGATAACCTTGGGATCATCTGAACGTTTGTGAAAAGTCTACGGTTGTGTGTGTTGTGTGTGGGGTGATAATATCAATGTGAGGTTGGCATTAAGGCATTTTGTATCACTGGCATAGATAGCTAAGGAGAATGGTGTTTCAGTTAAATAATGTTTATCTATAGGATTTCACAGTGTGCTAGATGGTGAGGGTGCAAAATCTGGCTCCTTAGACAAATGAATCATCTGCAGTAACTTCCTTGATGGGAGATGCTTCAGTATGAGAACACGGTTTCTATGATGTAGACGTGGAACGCGAGAAGCGGGTATAGGATCTGGTTCTGGAGCATGAGGTATCAAATTATCAGTGGCATCCAAGATGCTGATAGTTTGATTGTGAAGATTATTGGTACTTGGATGTAGTGGCAAGATGGCGAATGAGGGTGCAACATCAGAGCTCTGAAAATTGGCTCTTTCAGTATTATCTTGCACTGTGGGGTTCGATGAGGAAAGTGTGTTTTAGGAGTAGTAGAAGTGGGGGGGAAATGTTGGTGGGTGTCTTGGAGAGGTTGTCTGGTGTTTTAAACACTACGTTTCTCAGGTAGCTGAAGATATGAAGGCATATCTGTGTGGAGTGTAGCAGGATTTTACTATTGTCACAGATACGTATGTGCCATTTACAAAGGTGGACTGAGTAGTCAGTGGTTGAGAATCTTCGCCCACCAGGGACATTTGAGATGGTGGAGAAATGCAAAAATTGTGTAGCTCAAATATGACGCCAATGGAAAAAAAACAGTCTGTCTTTTCCTTCCTTGCATTTTCCATAGTATGTATGACCTGACTGCTATATGTACAGAGTTCCGATACCCAGAAAGGTCATGTTCGCGCTTTTGAAAAATTTGCAAATGAATCCAGATTTTAGAGTCCAATTTTTAGTCAGGACTGTCTTTTGGTGTTACGCAAGTCAAAACCATTGTATGTAAGGCTCCTAGTTCCATTCTTCACTAGGATTATTGGACGAGTTATTTCTGACGTGCGGTTTCCAGGGTCAATATGTTTGATGGGGTACAAACTCTTAACTTTAAAAAGTAGGCTTAGGACAAGAGGGCATGAGACGGGGTGGAGGGATGACCCCCCCGGCCCCCAAAGTGAAACTTTTGATTAGAGCAACGAATGGTCAGTCAGGTGAGCAATAGGAAGGTCCATGTCCCAAATATAGCATTTTTCAGTGCATGTAAACTTGCTATTTTGTTCTTTGCCTGTGGCCAGGGCCACTAGAATTATGTGATTGTGCGGCATCGCCATTTTCGCACAATTACAGGTTCGCCGCATTTACCACATATTCTATCATCCGAAGCATAATCTGCAGATTTTAAGAAAAAATGGTTTCTAGATCAAACGGTTCAAAGGTTACTAAAAATGCAGCAATATATATTAAAGTGCAGTGGAAGGCCCTTTGCAGAGCTGGACTGGTCAGCTATTTGATGATTATTGCTCTATTTGGGTTTTAAACAGGTACTAATGAGGTGCAACCAGTACCCAGACAGAGTTTCCAAGTTTAAAAATGATGAAATATTACTATTACAAAATGTGCTGCATTGTGCTGCATAATTTACTCAACCCTTCTGCATTATTTGGCCCTCTCATGCCACATAATTCCAGCTACCCTGCCCTGCCCAGCCCGTGGCTCATTTGGATCATAAGCTTTGTCATGGGTTGACCACGAGCTATGTAGATGCAGAATGAGATGAACAGTTCATAAGATACATATTTGGGTTTCTTTGACTTCAATGCTATACAGGAGTAATGCAATCACGTTTCTTTTATCCTCAAGCAAAGAGGCTTTTGCAACCATGTCAGAACTGGAAGAAGCAGCATGGGGAAAGATGCAGCAAAGGACATCATAAGTAATATAAGGTAAGAGAGGAAATTGTTTAAGAGACTATTGGGAAATGACCAAAACAGTTTTCGCTGCATATCTCTTTTTAATAGCAGTGGGAGAGGCTCTGGGCAAAAGACTGGAGGAGGGAATTGTGCCGACATGCGAGTACCTGACTGGGTGGTAGACAAGACGAGCAGCCAATATTTTGCTATGAAGGTTACACAATAGATATGAAGGTAGGGAATAGAGAAATTGCAAGATCCGGTACAGCTGGGGGCAGGAAGGAAGGGGGAGAGCGAAAAAAGAGCGAGATACAAAAAGAGAAAGTGTTTTTTTAATGTTTGTTAAGGTTAGGAAGGAGATTTTGTATGAGGCGAGTAGGTAAGGATAGGGTTTCTCGGTCTCGTTTGCATATGAAGCTACACATATGACCAGTCATATAGCTTACATGTAAAGACAAGCGGCAGAGATGGTGAAAAGTGGAGAAGGTAGGAAGGTAGAATAACACTGAAGGCCCAAATGAGCAGGTCTGGGCTTTCATCACTCCACCTCCGTGGGAATTGGGCAGAACAGAAAAAGGCCCTCTATGAGGGGAACCACTGGTCGTGGTGTGTCTGCAAAGCAGAGGAGGCACAATTTGGTCAGCTGACCACTCCAGTGTGCTCTCATACCTGCTCATTGTCAGAGCGGCTCCGTTTGCCATCCACTGTACCACCATCAGTTCGGATTACCTTGGGTTTCCTCTTTTTGTTTGGGTCCGAGGACATTTTCACTGTTGTCTGTTGGAAGAAAGGAGAATAAAGACACATCATTAAACTGTAATCTGAAAGATGTTGTACAGTATAATAAGCAAACAGACCTTTTCATAAGCTTACAGCACACTATTAAACAGTCACCAATTGGTTTTGTGGATACTCCTAATGGAATTCATATAGCTATAAGAACTACTGTGGGACAAAATCTCTGCTCACATTCCACTGCATTGCCACACATTGGTCAATGATGGGAGCAGTACAATGGAATGGACTGCAGCAGATCATGCTACAAAGCCATACTAATAGCATACTGTGCTGTATACCAATAACATAAAAGTATTATAGTAAGTTGTTTATTAAAATACTAGAGTTCCTTGTGAAACAATAATTGGCCTTTCTGCATTTATGGTGTTGGATTCCAAGAACACCACGCTTACATGGAATGATTTCTCTGAAGGAGGTAGGGAGGGAGGGAGGGTGAGTGAGTGTGAATTTTCCCATGGTCATTTTTAGGTCTCGCCTAGGCAATGCATGACTCTCTCTCAAGACATGGTGTGTCTCCTCTGTGGGATTTCAGCGTGCCCCTCGCTTTTGATTGGTCTGTGGGTCTTTCGGAATTCCTCTCCTTTCTGTGGTGAATTGTTCAGATGTTTTCCTCTTTTCTGTGTGTTCACGCTCATTGCAACTGGCCCGATTACATGTATTGTTTCTCTTATGTGCATTTCTGCTACTTTCGTCACGCAACTTTTTTTGTTTTCTTTGGTCGAGTTTTCTGAAAGTTGTGTGTAGGAAGCTGGCTCTGTATATAATATTCCAAAGTAAGTTATAATGTGCACAGAGTCCAGTGGAACGCCAAAGGTAGGCACAGATAAAAGTAGATAATACCTTACTCTCTATTTGTGGTAGTGTGGGCGAGCAGTAAGCAGACCCCCCAGGATATAGCGGCATGGATTAGCAAATTTAGCGGCACACATATGGCAATTCAGCGGCACAAATATGGCAATTTAGCGGCATTTGTGTGGCACTTTATTTTACTGATAATCATTCATTTTCAGCCTTAATCAATGGAAACTGTTTTAGCAGAGTATTCCACTTTGAAATAGGCAACCTGGGATATGGAACAGAGGAAGCAGCCCACAAGTGAAGGCTGTTATCCCTTGGAAATGCAATCCTCCATTTGCTTTAGTGTAGGTTCTGTTCACTGTTGCGTTATCCACTTGGTCACGTTGTGTAATTTTTGGACAGCTCATGAATGTGCATCTGTCTCCTTGTTTGCTATATTTGTGAACATATGGTGAGTACTATTTCAATGACTTATTCATTTTTAAACCTTAGTCAAAAAGTTCTCTCAAAGTTGCTTATGCATGTAAGCTTGGTTTACGTGTGTACGCGTTGTATTGGCCCGGAAAAGATTATTAACAGAAACCATATCTGTATGCACAAATCTACTGTAGCCAAAAGGATTCTGCTGTTTGAGTCAGAGTTTCCTATTCCAGTGGATAAAATAACAAGCATTGGCATAGCCAATAGGTCTCGCTTTTGAGACCTTATAAGTATTTAGTTATCCAGCACAATATCCTTGGTGCAGCAACATCAACTGTTGCATGGCTAAACACTTATAAGGTCCCAAAGGCGAAACATATTGGCTATGCCAATGCTTGTTTCAAGAGTTTCGGCACTTGTTTCTTTCGAGTCTTTCACCAATTTAACGAATTCACAAACTGCAAAGCCTGTCTGCAAAACATGAGGCAAGAATGAGATAGGTGTTAAGCTCCCAGAAGCCCTGTATCTTGTTGCCGTGCCAGCTATGACGACAGTGACCAAACTTCTAGAAGTCGTGTACAGTGATGTCACTATGCACAAAATGCAAAGCTCCCAGAAGCCAAGCGTCTTGTTGTGTCATTGCACGCTGAGTGTTAAAGCTCCTTGAAACCTGTAAACGGTTTCATATTACATGTACCATTAAAGCGCTAAGATGCCCTGTATACTATTGTAAAATGTAAATGTAAAATTGATACTTGTACAATGCCAAAGCTCCTAGAAGCCTGACCTATAGTGTAATATCAAGTGTTTTTGAAGCCTTATGTTATGCTGGGACATCACTGACAAAATATTAAATTACCCAGAAGCCAGTGGGTTTGCTGTGATGTCACATACAACATGGTTCATCTCAGGCCCTGGGTCCAACCCACAGGTGGCTTTGTAATGAGAGCAATCTGTTCGCACCGTTGTTGTGTAGCACCCCAGTACTTTGTAATTGTAATGAAAGTGATGACGACCCCGCCTGGTTTCAGCTTCATACGTGTCTCCCAGCTGCATTCTGTCTTTTGTGAACACAATACAGCCCATACTTCATGCTGAAAAATAAAATGCGTCTGTTTTGCATCTGTCCAGCCCGCCCTGAGTGATACCGAGGAGTGTTTTAAGGATTGCAAAGGGGTGAACCGGGGGAAATGGAGCCCACCTGTTCATTCCTTACTTACACTGATGTTAAGAACTTAATGCCGCAGGTATAAGCAGGCGGCTATTACAGCTGAACGGCGCCACCTAGTGACGAAGACGCGTACAGCCAGTAAGATGTCACCATCTTTTTTTGATGCCTACAAGAGACCTTTTTCGCAGCCAAAAGGGCCTATATCGCGGTCATCGCGCTCATCAGCCGATTTCGCGATTATTTAGCAAATCGCGAAATCGCGAAAAGCTGGAGGGTCTGAGTAAGGCTTTATTAGAGGGTAGTGTTAAGCATTTATTGTACACACTCAGGCAAGGAATTATGCCACACACTCAAAGACTGAACTCTTTGTTTGTTTGTATAAAAATGATTTAGTTATTTTATTTCAAGAACCAAGCCTGGTCCGGATAAGTGAAATAATACTTCAACAGTCAAAATTACTTTTCAGTTACTTTGTAGATTACTGTACACGTTATTTCTTGAATTACTTTTTAAGTTACTTTTGCTAATCAGTGTGATATGCCTGACATTTCCTATATCATTGGTTTCCAACTGTGCGCCGTGGCTCCCTGGGGAGCCGTCAAACCTAGCCTGGGGAGCTGCGCACCAAGCTCTTTAATGCATTTAATGTTGAAGGGTATGTTGGCTTCAGTTAAACTAGTTAGACGTAAACACATAATGTTGATGATTTGTGACATGCCTAAAGCTGTAAACGTAGTGCCTAATTGATGGCACATCGAGGGAGAGGACCTCCATATTTCACTGGATCTCCAAGTTCCAACACTCCCAAAGTACGCTGAAGATGCCGGATTTATTTTGTTAGACTTTTTCCAAATACATTTTACACCAATGCAAGTTATCAGGAAAGTACAATGGTCCTGTCTATTAAACACATTAAGTATTATTAAGTATTGACATGAGTACTTGAACGAAAGGTACTTCCAGTACACATTTCTTTCAGTACACACATATTTCCAGACAGGCCTGCTCTCTCCTTGAGCACAGATAAGTAAAACACCATATACGGCCTAATGCCATCATTTGGAAGCAAGAAAAAGGGATGTTTAAAAAATGTTAAAAAAACAGAGGAATTTATTTTGCTTACATTGATTTGTAGGCAATTTTAGGGAGGAGACAGCAAAAATAAAGCTGTATGAGGTTTAAAAAATCGTGATTCACCCTGGTGAGAAAGGCGTGTTGGCAAATATGACATGGGTAGAAATGGAAGTGCATGCAAATATTCTTCAAGTGCAGAAACACTTTGGCAATTGGGCCTACATGCATAGGAATGCTATCAAGCACTGTTAGCTGGATAGAAATGTTTGAGAGGGGACTCTAAAAAGGTCACGGGCAAAGAAGTGTAACTAGGAATATTTTATCAGAGGTGCCGCCTTAGTAATACGAAACACCCTGCGTATATGAATAGAATATATTCATCAGCTTCATCCCGATTATTTTCAGGGAGAAAAATGCAAGTACTCCAGAGGCCGGGTTTACATCCCCTCCACCCCACCAAAGAAGTAACCATGGGGAGCCACGGGCAATGGCCAATGGGTCAAGTGAGCCGCAGTTCAAAAAGGTTTGGGAACCACTGTCCTAGACGAAAGTAAGTGATTCAGTTTTTACACATATGCAGTTTCTTAGGGTTTTCATACAAACCAACTCCACACTTAAAAGACTTTTCACAGAAAAGCAGTCAATGTTATCGGTTTAACGGTAAGTACTTAGGTTTTGGAGTTGGTATTCTGGGTTTAGAACCAGGGTTCCCCCAGGGTCGAAGACGCACTCTCAAAGCACCCTCAGAGGCACTAGGGTGGCCGGGTGCTGAGCGCTGAGCCGAAATGTTATACAAAGTTGGATAGTAGGCCTCCGGTTGGTGGCTGCTCACAGGCACGCCTATTGGATGTGGGAGCAAAGCTCCTGTGGTTTAGCCCAGAGTAAAGGGGGATCAGAGTTAGCACACAAGGGGCACCCAACAGCGGCACAAGGGCGGCCGGGTGAATAGTGTTGATTCTGCGTCGGTTGCCCAACTCTTTTCAATTGAAGTTGGCGGTTTTGGATTTTGGCTTCAGGCTCTGTCTAGGAAGACTTCCGGGAGGAATCAACAGCTGGGCAGGTAAGTTGGAGGGCTCAGGGACGCAGGTGCACCTCAGGTTCTCTTCTCCAGGTTGCAGTGAGGCTGGATGCAGGGTCTCTTTTGAGATCGGATTTCACCTTACCAGGCCACTCATGGTTGGGGGGAAAGGAGGGGGTCTCCGTGCAGATATTGCAGGTGATCTCGGGGAGTCCTGGAGCGGTCAATACTCGGACTCGGAATCTGCAGCACTGGTGGGCCTCGCTGGGACAGGTGGGCCATTCGGGCCTTGGTGTGGGGTGAAGTGGTGGTGCCAGGCATCTGGTTTCTTTATCCTCAGCAGGTGGGGAGTCTTTCTTGGCTGTTTCTTTTGAACAGAGCTGCTGTTCACAGGAGATACGGTCTTTGTGGAAGCAGTCAGTCCTCCCAGGGGTTCTGGAGGTCGTTGGCTGCAGGGCAAGGTGACTTTTGGCACAGGATCTCTGGAAACTGCAGATGGGTTAAGTTGGTCTCTGCAGTCTCCTCTGTTGGGAGTCTTCTTTCGTCCTTCTTCTTCGGTGGTTGCGGGAATCTGTCTCCTTGGTTCAGAGCTGCCCCTTAAATACTGTACTTAGGGGGCATTTTAGGAGTCTCAAGGTCAGTAGCCAATGGGCTACTGACCTTAGGGTGACTACACCCTTGGTGTGCTCACCCCACGTGGGGGAGTGGGCACAATCCGTAATCCTGATTGAAAAGTGCCTGCCATCTGCAAGAGGGTGGGCACTGATGAGTGGGCTTCACCTCTCCCCTCCCCCCCACATGAGGGGTGGGGCTGGCATAGGTGGGCATACCTTCTGGGCTGCCCTTTCCTGCCAAAAAGGGGGTGAGACAGGAAGGGGGCCTGCTCCTAATAGTAGGAGAGGCTGGGAGTCTGACTGGCTCTGTCTGACCTGGGGGAGGTGTGAACACCTCCGCCCAGGAAAGCTTTGTTTCTGGACTCAGGGAGCAAAGGCTCCCACCCCAGGGATCCAGAAACGGGTATCGTGGTGGCAGGCTGGTGTTCACCAGTCAGGGAACCCACCAGTGGCTGGTCGTTTTTCAGGGGGCATCTCTAAGATTCCATCTGAGTGCTTTGTATAATAAATCCCATACTGAGGGGGCAGTGCCCACAACCCACCAATTGCTATTCTATGTTTTTGATGATGTATGCATACAATTAATGTTTATTTATGTATTACCACAATTGTCCATCTGCACGAATGGAACTGCTGCTATTCTACTGTCTGCCTACAATAAAAAGTTATTACAAAAAAAAGAAAATCCCATACCATCATCAGTGTGGGTTTATTATGCTGAGAAGCTTGATACCAAACTTCCCAAAATTCAGTAAAGCCATTATGGTGCTGTGGAATTCGTAATGACAGACTCCCAAGCCACATACTCTTTTATGGCTTTACTGCACTTACAATGTCAAATAAGGGACTTAAACACTGTAGGGGTACAGTGCTCACGCAACTTTACCATCACCAATGGTGTAGTGCACCCAGATAGAGGGGTGTCTTACCTATAACATAAGCAGAGGGTTGCAGGCATGGCTCAGGTATGTGTTGCATGTCAACTCTTCACTTTGCTCTGCACCAAAACACGCAGCTTACAATGGCAGTGTGTGTGTGTTAAGGTACAGGACCTCTAAGGTGGCACAATATGTGCTGCAGTCCTTAGAAAACTTCACTGGTCACTGTGCCCTTGGTACCCTTTTACAAGGGACTTACATATGGTCAGAGAGGTGCCAATTGGGGGTACAAATGTACAGTTTTGGGAAAGAAAACAGGCCCTGGGAACCTGATAGGCAGGGACCCAGGGCACATCAAGTCAAAGTGCATCAGAAATCTACCAAAAAAGTGTTACTCCAACAGAAGCCCAGCTTCCTGCATTGTGTTTTTGGCATCCTTAGTAATATCGGCTTATTTCGACCGGATTGTATTCTGTTTTAGTAACTGTGTTTAGTGAGTGATCACTTTGTTTTTTGTTTCTGAAGTTGCCGCTTTGACTTTTTTTTGGGTTGTTTATCAAAACGCACTAGGTTTAACGGTATTCCATTCTGTATTCTATTTTAAAAACTGTGTTGTGTTTAGTGTGCGATCGCTATGGTTCATTTTTTAAGATTTTTATTTGCCCCTTTTTAGCTTTTATTACTGAAAAGCTGCCGACTTTGGAACTGGTCAACGTTCTTTAACTGGGGGAAAATCACTTCATTTTTTTAACGAGTGGCTTGTTTTCATTACGATCAGGTCTGAAACCCTGATGGGTCCGGGAAACTTATAACCCTGTTTGACTCAGCTACTTTAATTTCTGTGAATCCCTCCTACTTCCTCACCCTGTGTAAACACCACCTGTTTCAGGAGGCCAGAGCCCTGAGGAAGCGCTACCTCACTGCAAACAACAAGCATTTGTAATGCAATAGGTCTCACATTTGCGGGAGTTTGAGCTATTGGCACTGTAAATAACAAAGCTTTACATTTATGTGTTTTGAAAACCTGCAAGCTCCGCGTAAACATGTAATTTGTACTTACAGTGGTTTCTTACGAGAAGCAAGGCTGGCATCAACTGCGCCTCTTTTACAGCCAGCCTTGCTTCTCGTAAGCAAGGACTATAAGTACAACGTGGGTATTTACACACCACTTGCAGGTTTTCAAAACACATAAATAAAAGGCATTGTCATTTACAATGGCAATAGATCAAACTCTCACAAATGCGAGACCTATTGCATTGCAAATGTTTGTTTAAAGAGTATACATTGTTCTCAACTTTTACTTGCTTTTCTTTGTGTTTGGAAAAGGGGTAGAGGTGTGTTCATCTGGTTTCATGGGTTGACCCCCCATTTATTATTTCCATAGTTTACTTAAGGCGTTGTGTATATCTTTATTCCGTATTATATATTTACTTTTGTTATTACGAGTTTTCGTGCATGTTCCTAAATGTAACTCTTAGTTCCATTCAGAATTTGCAATGTTACATTTTGTGTTTTCCAAGCATATTCTTTTATGTAATGTCATATTTTCCATATGGTATTCGCAATACTATTGTGTGATCGGTAAAGGGGGTAAGATGTGTCATATCTAGTGTATTGTGCTGTGCATCTTCCTTCTGCTTTGGTCCTTGCTGCTCCGCCTGTATAGATGTGCGGTGCGGAATGTTCGAGTGGCTGTGATGCAATGGAATGTATGGGTGCCTGTGGGTTGAAAGTGACAGTTGAAGTATGGGCTGATCACCAAGGAGGCTGCTCCTGGTGGGGCTTATAACAGAGCTGTGCTATAGACTAAACCAAGAGCTTAATATGAATATTATAATCTGCAAATAAGATCAATAAATCCATCTATAATCTACAGTTTGGCTAATGGACCTCTCATTTCAACATATTTCTTTAACATATTTGCTGTATTTGGGAAGTGTGCCCTTGTAACTAGGCTGAAGTGACACGGAAATCAGAATGAGGACTTGGATATGGAAAGGGCAGGTGTAAAAATCTCATGATCACCATTACACAGCACTTTTCTCACTCACTCAAAGTCGACTCGCTACTGGCGGCCTCAGGCAAACTAGCCTGGCAGATATTTTACCCGCTTCCGAACACGCTGCCAGGTCTCAAGGATGCATGCGCCTGGTGCGGATCTCTCTGCACAGTCAACACTACGGAACACAGAGGGGATGACCGGTATAAGGGGAAAGCAGCCATAGGGGTGGGACGATGTCAGTTTTCAAAGTCTGTTTGCAAAAGGAGAGCGGGTGCCACAAGCTAAGGGACATTGCACTCATCAGCGATGAAACAGACATCTGTATTTAAATCAAGGCTGGTTAGGAAACAATCTGACCCCAGGCTCCCTTGACATCTGTCCCTACTGCTAGCAGGGCTTCGCTGCTCAATGGGTTTGTTTTACTTTGCACAGCACATGTTGTGCGCTGTTGCATCTAGCTAAAAGGGTCATGCATTACGCTACTGCCAGGCTGTTGTACTGGCTGTTGGGTAAAAAGACTATTCAAAGTAGACACTCAGCCCCGTCAACTCATACGTAATCAACCACGGAAAGTGTGCTGCTCTTCTAAGAAAGCAGGAGTGTGTCTGTGAGACTGAAGGTGGCATCTCTCCAGTTCCTGCCCAGTCTCAGCACACCACGCTCTCTCTGGTGATAAGAAGCGGTCACCAATGCGTGAACGCAGCAGAGGGTTTATTTTTACATCGCGCTTTCACTGTAACTATAGCAGTTAAAGTAAAAGCGCGATACAAAAATAAACACGCGGCTGCCTTTGCCAAAGCTGAATATAAAACAAAAAGTGCTTACAGACTAACTGAATGAGACAGTGTCACGCCGCAAGTAAAAGACCCAGTCCGGATGGGCCGTCTCAAAAGGAGACAGGGCGATAACAAAGAAGCCTCATTTTCAATCGGAAGCCAGCGTTTAGCATAAACGATGACGCCAGCCAATAAGAATGATGGGCGGGGCTTCAACTCAACTTCTGAAATCTACCTATTACAATAAGCCTCGCAGAGCGAGCAGCGCATGCGCTCTGCAACGCAGGTCTGCGAGACCTAAAAACTCCTCAATCTAGTTGGGAAAAGTGTCGGGCAGCCGGTATGACTGCAACTCCGTGCAATGGAACAGAGTGCCCCTCTCACGAACACTAAGTCATGAGCAGTTAATATTCATATCACCAATCCCTGGCAAATGTAATCCATCCAGTAATCACCCAATTTCTGTCAGGTTAATTCGCTCGAAGTAATTGATTCTTGAAGCTTTTTCCTGCAAGTGAATATATTGTGACAAAGCAACAGTGCTTTTTGTAGCTGCGCTTTTTCGGACCATGAGGATTCAACCACAATCCTCCTATAGCTCTCCGGTGGTTTCCCACCCAGTGTTATGTGACCACCCCACTGGTTTTGTTTTTTATTCAGGGGAGGGCGGGTTGCGGGGGGTAGGCTGTGCCTAGGGCTCTCACTGACCAGGCATATAACCACAGCCTGCTCACTTCACAGATCCTTCACAGGCAACGTGCAATTCCTGGTTATTTTACTACAACACTGATGGTGCGCCTCAGTGTTGCGCTGGGATATTTCATTTATGGCACACTCTCAGCAGCAGGCATTCTACACACTGCGCTACCTTGCTCACTCGTGGTGCAATATACATGCATCTATATCTTTTTTCTAAAGCACACCTTTCCTGTGAGATTGTGGGCGTTATGCTGTTGTTTTATTAAACAGTTTGGGACCTCTTTACATGTGGCTATGGCCTGCTTTTCAGCAGCAGGCGCACAACCTTTCAGCTATCTCACTCAGTGGTGGCGCATGTCGTGAGACTATATAACTTACAAACCTAAAAATGTATATTTATCTGTACAACATTGATGGTGTGCATCAGTGCTGCTCTTGGGATATTTCTTTAATTTTACTTTCTCAGGCAGCAGACCGTTTATACACTGAGCTACCTCACTGACTGGTGGTGTAATGTATACCTAGGTATATCTTTATTTAAGCACACCTAGATCTTGAGTGTTATGCTCTCGTTTTGTCATGAGTCTCCTGCATGGCTCATTGTAGTTCTCCCCATGTTAACCTAACTGTACACATTGAAGTCGCATTGCATTTGAACTTCTTACTATATAAAAATACATGCTTTGTGCCACACTGTACTTTCACATGGAACCTGCATATGTTTTGCGTTCGGTTCTTTTACTACCATCACAGGTGATGCTAACCTCCCATGAAAGTCTAATTTGGATCCCTTGCCCTGAAGAAGTGGTTTGAAATTTGTAATAGCAACGAAACATGTTGGCTAATAGTGATTGAACATGGCTCTACATGAGCCATTTTTAATATTGGAAGAGCTTAAAGCACCGAATAAAAGTTATCACAAGCAAGTAAGCTTTACCAATTTTTAGCGGTGAGGATTATTTTTGTATATTTTCACGGGGTCCAGAAACACGTGCCTTGTTATAGCATATATAGGAAGTACATTAACATTTAGGGTCTTTCTATTGTTTGGTTTCATTGGGTTGAGGCCTTTCTCTTAAGTACACACACATTTCTTTCTGGGAAAGAAAGCAACCAATGATGAGAAGCGGGTTTGCTGGCGAGTACCAGTCAGCATCCCCCTTGGTGTTGCAACCGTGAGGTGCTTTTTTTCCTTCCCACACCCGTGCTGGAAGTAGAAAAATGTCCCTTTGTTGTATCCAATTAGGGGCAGCCACTGAGTGAATTTTGAATGCGTTGAGTGGGGGGCTGGCTGTCCTGTTGTTTTCCCCCTGTAGTTCCTATTGTTTTGGTGAGAACGAACAGTTGCCAGATTCTGAGGGCATACTGCAGTTCTGGCAGTGGGGCACTTTAGAAACTGTGTGGACAGTCTGAAATCTGTGTAAAATAATATTTCTAGAGGCATTGAGGCACTGAGGTAAGAGGGTGTGTGTGAAAAGAAAATATGTGAGAAAGAAACTGAGTGAGGAGGAACAGATAGTGTCAGCAAGAGAGTGACCATAGGAGAGATTATTAGAAATCGAGAATTAATGCCTGGGTGAATATTAAATAGGGAGAGAGAAGGCAGAAGACAAGAGACTGAGAGAAAAAAGAGCAGCAAAGAGGAAAAGAAAACAAAGAGAGGTAATTGTGAGAGGAAGAGTGGAAAGAGATACATAGAGGAGAGAAAGAGAAGAAGTGAAAGGGCGACAGGAAGTGCAGAAGGGAGAGAAAATAATATATAGAGAAGGTGAAATATGAGGAAAATACATGGAAACCAGGGAGAAAAAGAAGCAAAGGAGTAAAGTGGAGAAAGTTAAAAGTGATTGAGAAAAAAACATGAACTGATGTTTGTCAAAGATAAAAATAGAACGCCTATTACAGGTGCTGCACTTCTGGCTCATGTCCACCCTAGGTCGGATTTGGACCTTCATTAATTTTACTACTCCGTGACACTGATTGGTTATATTGCTGTTCATACTGTCGCCTGATTTAAAGCGAGATTCTTTTTCGGAGGTTTACTAGCTAATTTTTGTTCTCTTCAAACCGATTATGAATATCGTGATAGCTTACATTGGAATTTAAGAAGTTGTTTAGGACCTTATCAGAAAATCTTACTCTTTCCCGGATTACCTGTGCTTGGGCTATAAGCAATCTTACCTTACCGTGGAGCCCCTGGCGAAACAAGGATGAGGTGCCGCTAGGACTTCATTTAAGAATCTTGTAGCCAAGGACGTTCTTAACCAGATCATCCATCTCTATCGGCTACTTTATACATACATGCCCTGACGAAGTTCCCACGGCACAAAGGGAACGAAACGCGTTGGCTGTGCCTTTGCTCACAGAAAACCAATATTCTGAATAAAGAAGAAGATACTCACAAAAAGTTTTTGTTCTGTTGACTTCATTTGACTGCACCTTCCCCTTTTGGTCTTTTTATTGTTGTAATTCACACATCTCTGATCAGCGGATGTTGGAAGTGGCTGCACCACCTAATACTGTAAATACATGGAACCATTGTGCTTGACCTTTGTCTGATGCTTTGTGTTTTTTGGATTCAGAACTAAAAGGTTAGGTTATGTTAGAAATAAAAAGTGTGACAAGAGAAGAAAGATGGAAGATATGAAAGCAGGAACGTTAAGAGTGGAGAATATAGATATAGGCAAAATGAGAGAAAACTATAGATTGAGTAAGAAGACCAAGGGCAAAAAAGAGTGGGGGAATATGCTAGAGCATTAGAGAGCCAGAAAGAGGGATGAAGCAATAAGAAGGCAGAGGAAGAAGACAGAAAAAAGAGAAAATAGAAGAGAGAGTACACAAGAGAGATTAAGATGGGAAGAAACAGATCACAAGAAGGATTGGGGATTGAGGAAGACTAGAGAGAAGGAAGACAAAGGAAAGAGGTTGGTAGGAAGACAGAAATAGGGAAGAGGAATGTGGAAGAGAAAAAAGGATAGGAATTAGCTAGAGGGAGCAGAGGAGAACCTGCATGCAGCAAATGAAACTTATAACAAACACAACCCAAAACATTTCCCTGGTCCATCACGGGTCTTTAATAACCCTCACGAAAGAGACACCACACAAGTTGTGCTTGTACAGCTACAATATAAGGTGCAAGTCATTATTTTTAATTTTTTTAAAAGTTTTATATAGCGCTAGCTTGACCCGTAGGTATCAGAGCGCTTTACATACACACAGAACAACAGCAGGAGTACATTACAATTTCATAGTAGGCCTACAGTAAGGAAGCAAACCATAGATCCAAAACCACCAAGGGAATGAATGAATATGCAGTACAGCGGAGGGGGAGAGAGCAAAAAGAAAGGGTGAGAACGACATCGTCCGGTCACCCACTATCCATGAAAGTCCAGGGAGAGGGGAGACAACTTGGATAAGGAAGACTGGATTAGTTGACGTTGGTCATGAAAGTATTTGTTTAGGAGATGGAGTTTCAGGTCCCTTTTCAAACAGGAGAAGGAGGGGTTGCATCTGAGGACTCCAGGGAGAGCGTTCCATATCCTGGGAGCGTTGCCAGAGAATGATCGGTATTGGGTACTTTTCTTTTTCACTTTTGGAGGAATAAGGAGGAGTGAGTTGGTGCTTCTTAGTGTTCTGGATTGACCTGCTCTAATGAGTTTGTTGTTTAAGTAGTTGGGGGTAGGAGAGTGAAGGGTTTTGTGTGTGATGCAGGCCAATTTGTAGATACATCTCCCTTCCATGGGAAGCCAATTGAGGCAGTTGAGAGCTGGAGGGATGTGTTCAAATCTTTTAACTCCAGATACTAGTCGAGCTGACATGTTCAGCACTGCTCTTAGAGTGGCTAGGTGTGCTTTAGGAGTCCCTGTAAGTATGGCGTTTCCGTAGTCAATTTTGGAGAGAACTAGGCATTTGACCACTGTCTTGAGGTCATCATGAGGTAGAAAAGGTTTTAGTTTCTTGAGGTGTTTTAGGGCGAAAAGAGCACTTTTTGCAGAGTTTTTTATGTGGACCTCCATTGATAAGTTCTTGTCAAGGGTGATGCCTAGAGACTTGACTGAGTCGGATAGGGTAAGGAGGCAGTTTGGGGCAACCAGATTCTTGAGCCACTCTTGGATTGGGCGATGGTTACTTTTTGGAGAGAATAGGATTAGTTCTGTTTTGTCAGGGTTGAGCTTTAAGTGGTTAATGTAGAACCAAGTTTGGATCTCGGTAAGGGTAGTATTAAGGAGTTGAATGTCGCTGATCCTGAAATAGATTTGGGTGTTATCCGCGTAAAGGTGGTAATTCACTCCGGATTTTTTCAATAGGAGTGTGAGGGGCTCCATGAAGAGATTGAAGAGGGACGGGGAGAGGATCGAGCCTTGCGGAACACCCAGTGTAACTTTGTAACCTATTGATGCCGGACCGTTTTAACAGGGTCTCCAAGAGGGCTGGGTGGTTTACAGTGTCAAATGCCGCAGAGAGGTTGATAAGGATGAGTAGGCAGGCATCCCCTTTGTCTAGGGCCTTGTGAATGTCGTCAGTGACGTTGAGCATAGCTGTTTCAGTACTACAGCCTTTTCTGATCATTGAGTTACTTAATATTATACACTGAAAGTTAAGTGGCTACTTGAAGTTGCTGGGTAGCCTACTTACTGTCAGTGTTCTGATCTTCAGAGCCGCCAGTAAGCAGCGTGTGTGTAGCGTCAGCGACTGAAGTCAGCTCAAGCTGGCCACCAGTGACACAAACCAGTGAGCAGCTGGCCAGTCCTGACCTCTGCTTCCTCAGAAATCACTCCCTGCACTTTAGCAGGCAGTCCCACCATGGCCAGAAACACACAACCTGACTGGGGCAGGCAACGCCCGGCTGTCTCTAGCTATTGGGCACTACCCAACCGGGCCCCGAAGTCAGTCTGTAGCGACTCCGAGCCAGGTCCAGCAGAGCAGCTCGAATTACAATGTAAAAGATATATTGTAGCAGCACAATCTGTGAGCCTGATCAGCTACTACCAGCGCCCCCAGTCTGCAGGAGCAGCGCGCAGGCCACAAGCGACTATTGTCAGCTGCCACATTTCAATTTTCAACGCTTACCCTGTGACAGTTGAGACTATGCATTATGCATGGCAATGCATTTCAGTGCGGTGATGCGGAGCACCACACTAAAATGTGTTAGTCTAACACCGGATGCGTGGTATTGGCAGGACTGCAGATCTGCTCATGCAGATATGGCATCACGTGCTATAATGCACCCTTCCTTAGGGATCCAAGCCCTGCTGTGGGGTTGACTTACTTATAGCCCTTGCAGTGACTTTGGCATGGCACACAAGGGTGCGTCATGTCATGTTTTGAAACATGGTTTGCACCACGTCACACAGCCTTGAATGGCAGTCTGTGTGGAATTTGTGTTTGGGCCCCTTAGGGTGGTATTAAATATCCTGCATCCCTTAGGGACCCTCTTTAGAAGCCATACCCTAGGTACCTGGGGTACCATTTACTAGGGACTTACAGGGATGCTAATGTCCTTAGCCAATTATGAAACAATCAGACATTACTTTGTTTTAAGGGAAGAGCACTGGCACGGAGGTCTGGTTAGCAGGCCTCAGTACACTGTCAAGAGTCGAAAATCAGCATCTAGCAGCTAAAAAGGGGGCAAAAAGGGTGGGGGGGGAGTCAACTGCAACAAAACCCAGTTTTCTACAAAGTGTACTTACTTTAACCTAGTCGGAGAAATATCATTAGTCTTCTTATCAAGCTTCTACATCCAAGATATAAGTAGATAATTTTCTAGCCACACCTTAAGTGAGTAGAGAGCTACACCAAATCAGTGCTTTTCATTTCTTAAACAGAGCAGCGCCCAAGATGCGAGGATGGCTTCCATCACTCACAGTTGGCTTCCCAAATGTCCAGAATGTAGTCAGTACAATATATTGCTGAGTAGGTGTATGCAGTTAACATAACTCCTAACTGCACTACTTGTCAGATATATGCCATTTTGAACAGACCTCTTACAGTGGATAAACATTCTACAATTATTCCTCCTGGAGAGCCATCTGTCATTTTACTTACCCAAACACGACTCACATGTTATACTAGATAAGATAGTCCGCTCACCACGCCTACATACAGCAATAGCGTAAGCCTAGTATTTGTTCAAAACAACAGCCGCACAACCCCTCACTAGTGACTGTATGTTTCGACTGACCACAGCAGTGTTACCTGCATGGTACTACAAGTTGCAACTGTGGAGGACCAGGCAGACACACAAGACAATACAGAGCTACTTCAGGGAAAATAGGGGTGCTGCATCCTCCCTACTACTCGAATAGGAAACTTTAAAAAGTCATCATATGAGGAAATTGCATTACAATAACACGTAGGATAAAGCCAACACTCTCAAAGGAAATAAAAAAAACAGGAGGAGAAACTGAGAGAGATGGAGAGAAGGACACATACACATATAGATCCCAGAAAACAGAAGATGTGACTGGAGAAAATGGAGAAACGTGCACACTCCGAAAACGTTGATGGGTTTTGAATAAACAGCATACTTCAAGGCACAAACGTGAACGGGGCAAGGATAATCAATCCAGATAAAAAGGGGAATTCATACTATAGATGCCAGAACTACGTAAGGAGACCTGGTCTACTCCAAAGTTGAGATTAAGTCTGTGCAAACTATTACACTGCAATGTATATATGGCCCGAGAGGGGGCTGATGACCACACACTGCAAGACTACATGAATGGGGCAGGCTTGCATTGACATAGCTAATGCCCTGAGAGAAAATATTCCAGACATAGAAATCAAAGCGGAGATCAAATTAATGTATAAGATCTGATGGTCTGCCAGCCCAATTTTTAGCACTATATAAAGATCTGCTAATTCTGATACTGGCTTAGATATTCAATGCCACAAACAGGAAGCGCTGCCTACTAGAGAAGCCATATGACTATCTATATCTAAATTATTCAGTAAATTTAGAATCATATATGCCCCTTTCAGTGCTTAATAAACACCGAACTAGGTCGTGGCCATCTGACTTCTCCTGCAAATGCAACAACAGAATCAATCAATCAATCATAGCATTTGTATAGCGTGCTACTCACCCGGAGGGGTCTCAAGGCGCTGGGGGGGGGGGGGGAGGGGGGGGTGTCTGCTACTGCTCGAAGAGCCAGGTCTTGAGTTGCTTCCTGAAGGAAAGGTGGTCCTGGGTCAGCCGGAGGTGGATGGGGAGGGAGTTCCATGTCTTGGCTGCCAGGTAGGGGAAGGATCTTCCTCCGGTGGTGGCTCTGCGAATGCGTGGAACGGCGGCGAGGGCGAGGCTGGTGGATCGTAGCTGGCGGGTGGGAGTGTAGAAGGTCAGGCAGTTGTTGAGGTACCTGGGTCCCAGGTTGTGGAGAGCCTTGTGTGCGTGGGTGAGGAGTCTGAACGTGATCCTCTTGCTGACGGGGAGCCAGTGCAGGTCTCTCAGGTGTCCGGAGATGTGGCTGTGTCGGGGGATGTCCAAGATGAATCGTGCGGAGGGGTTCTAGATGCGTTCGAGTCTTTTATGAAGTTTGGCTGTGGTTCCGGCGTAGAGGGTGTTTCCGTAGTTCAGTCGGCTGGTGATGAGTACCTGGGTGACCGTTTTCCTGGTTTCGGTGGGGATCCACCGGAAGATCTTTCGGAGCATACGCAGGGTGTTGAAGCACGACGACGAGACGGCGTTGACTTGTCTGGTCATCGAGAGGGAGGAGTCCAGGATGAAGCCCAGGTTACGTGCGTAGTCCGTTGGCTTGGGAGCGGTGCCCCGGGCAGGGGGCCACCAGGAGTCGTCCCAGGCGGAGGGCGATGATCCCAGGATGAGGACTTCCGTCTTGCCTGAGTTCAGTTTCAGGCGGCTGTTCTTCATCCACTCGGCTACGTCTTTCATCCCTTCGTGTAGGCTGGTTCTGGCGGTGGCGGGGTCGTTTGTGAGGGAGAGGATCAGCTGGGTGTCGTCGGCGAAGGAGATGATGTTGAGGTTGTGTTGGCGTGCGATGGCTGCGAGGGGGCTCATGTAGACATTGAAGAGGGTGGGGCTGAGTGATGATCCTTGTGGTACGCCGCAGATGACTTCGGTGGCCTCGGATCTGAACGGGGGGAGGTGGGCCCTCTGGGTTCTTCCGGTGAGGAACGAGATGATCCATTCCAGTGCCTTCTCTTGGATTCCGATGTTGAGGCGCTGCACTAGGGTGCGGTGGCAGACCGTGTTGAACGCTGCGGAGAGAGGTCCAGGCGGATGAGGGCCGCTGTTTCCCCGTTGTCGAGCAGGGATCGGATGTCGTCTGTGGCTGCGATGAGGGCAGTCTCGGTGCTGTGGTTGGCTTGGAAGCCGGACTGCGAGTGGTCGAGGGAACCGTTCGTCTCGAGGAAGGCGGCAAGCTGTCTGTTGACGGTCTTCTCGATGACCTTGGCAGGAAAAGGGAGGAGCGAGATGGGACGGTAGTTCTTGAGGTCAGTGGGGTCCGCTGTTGGTTTCTTCAGGAGGGCGCTGAGCTTGGCGTGCTTTCAGCTCTCTGGGAAGGTGGCGGTGTTGAAGGAGGTGTTGATGATGTTCCGGAGTTGGGGTGCGATGATTGAGTCGGCTTTGTTGAAGACGTGGTGGGGGCAGGGGTCGGTTGGTGATCCGGAGTGGATGGTGTTCATCACGCGGGTGGTGTCTTCGGTGCTGACCGGAGTCCAGGCGCGGAGGGTGGTGGTGGGGGGGGCGTTGGCTTGGTGGTTGGGTGCGTGGTCTGTGCGCCGAAGCTGTTGTGTATGTCGGCAAACTTGCTGTGGAAGAACGAGGTGAGTGAGTCGCAGAGGTCTTGCGAGGGAGTGATGTCGTTGTTTCCGGCGCTGGGGTTGGAGAGCTCTTGGACGATGCTGAAGAGTTCCTTGCTGTTGTGGTCGTTGTTGTCCAGTCGTTCCTTGAAAGCTGCCTTCTTGGTGGTGCGGATCAGCTGGTGGTGTTTGCGGGTGGCGTGCTTGAGGGCAGTCATTTTGTCTGTGGTCTGGTTGTTGCTCCAGGCTTTCTAGAGGGTACGGCAGTTCTTCTTTGAGTTCGTCGGTGAACCAGGAGGCTTTCTTGCTGCCGGGTCTGCTGGGAGGGGCTTCAGTGGTGCAAGGTTGTCTGCGCAGTTGGTGATCCACTGTGTGAGGTTGCTGGCTGCTTCGTTGGGGTCCGTTGTGCTGGCGGGAGGGTTCTGGCTGAGGGAGGTCGTGAGCTGGAGGGCGGTGATCTTGTTCCAGCTCCTGCGAGGAATATGTTGTGGGTGGTGGTGGGTCGTGGTTCTTCTGAAGCTGAAGTGGACGCAGCTGTGGTCCGTCCAATGAAGTCCGGTGGAGTGGCTGAAGGAGATGTACTTGCTGGAGGAGAAGACGGGGTCAAGCGTGTGGCCGGCGTAGTGGGTGGGGGTGTTCACCAGTTGCTTGAGTCCGAGGTTGGTGAGGTTGTCCAGCAGGGTGGTGGTGTCGTTGTTGTTCTCCAGGTGGAAGTTGAAGTCCCCTAGGAGGATGTAGTCAGCGGAGGGGAGGGCGTGCGGGCTGATGAAGTCTGCGATGTCTTCGCTGAATTGTGTGCGTGTTCCCGGGGGTCTGTAGATGAGGGTGCCTCTGAGGGTCGTCTTGGGGTTGGTGTGTATCTGGAAGTGGAGGTGTTCAGCGGCGGTGAGGGTGTCGTCGGAGTTGGTCGTGATGCGGATGGTGTTCTTGTGTACGATGCCGATGCCGATGCCTCCTCCGGTCTGGTTGACGCGGTCCCTCCTGGTGATCTTGTACCAGTCCGGGATGGCCATGGCGATGTCGGGGGCTGAGGAGGCGTTCATCCAGGTTTCCGTGAGGAAGGCGACGTCTGGTGAAGTTGTGTCGAGGAGGTTCCAGAGTTCCACGGCGTGTCTGTGGACGGAGCGGGTGTTGAGCAAGATGCAATTAAGGTGGTTGTTGCTGGTGCTTGGCTTGGCAGGTGCGGTGCTGGTTCGGAGGCAGGTGAATCGGCAGGCTTTGCAGGTGAAGGGTCCGTGGTTGCGTTTCAGGGTGGCTCGGTAGCAGGCGGGGTTCCGGCCGGCATTGAGTGCGTTGAGGGTGGCGGCGCCGTAGGTCCGTCGGGTGGTCTTGCATCGGCGTGGGCCAGGGGTCCTGGCGCTGGGCGCAGTCTAGGCACAGACGGGCGCAGACGGGCTTGCCTTTGGCGCGCCTTCGAAAAAAGGAAGCGGCAACCAGGAAGCGAGGAAGCTACCTGGAAGGTAGTTGCAGCAGTGGCAGCAGTGGAGCGTGGGAGCGACCTAGCCTGGACACAGACTGAGGTGAATTTACACCTGGTTGTCATACAACAATGCACATCAGGCGACTGATCTGTATCCTGGATGGGCCGAGGAACCCTTTCCTAGAACAGCAGTGCTTTTTATAGATATTGAGAATGTGTTTGACATCCTTAACTTGAGGTATCTATAAACTATAATGAGAGAGATGGAGACAAGAGAGAGATTGGCCTGGACCTCACTACTGAATACCAGCACCACTGCGAGAAAGAAGACAATTATGCACTGACATCTGGTTGGCAGGAGTACAAGCCAGGGATTCGAATGTCATTAAAGAAAGAAGAAACTTAAGAAAGTGAATTGACATTAATTTAGTTTTAAGGTATTATGGCTAGGACTACTGCTCTCCTACAGGAGATAAACAACTGAACTGAATTCTTCAGTTTTTAAACTAAAGAAACTAGCCACACCAACTATGATAAATTTGGCTTCTTAATTGGGTCAGCATTTAGTATAAACCGTAGGTTCTTTATGATTTCTGTGGTTTGGCTGGGTATAACTTACAACAAACAATAGCATGTCATCCATTCTGCTGTCTGACCCTCAACTATCACAGCGTCCGTTCGAGCTAAAGCTATGGAGCTCACAATTTCTCCCGTACCTTCCTTGTTCATTAAACAAATCCCTCTGACCATACTTCATGTCCATATGGGTGATGACCTGGCAATCATTTATGTATATTTTCAGAGATCAGCAGCTGAACTGTCAAGGCTGAAGGTCTCTTTGTCCAGTCCAAAAGTAAAAGGGACTATTCTTTAACTAGACATAACCTTAAAATTACTTTTACAACGTAAATTTTGCTTACAAATGCTGAACCCATAACAGTTATTCTTGTTTCAAAAATCTTGCCACGTTATTATTATTATTATTATTATTATTATGCGTTCTTATATAGCGCTCGATTACCCGTAAGCATCTCGGCGCTTGCCTTGGGAACCCGTCCTGGCTTTTCCCTGTGAGATACCCGTACTGGGCATCCCCAAGGTGAAAGCCAGGCATCCCGCCGCGGGAGGGCCGTAGTGGAGATTAAGCAGGCTAATGCCCAGAGCTGCAGAGTGTGAACCCGTGATTCGAGTAGGCACCGAAACGAGAATTATCGAGTCCGTGGATATTTGGGCGCAAGACCCTGCCGCGTCGGGAATTGAACCCTGGTCCCGGGTCTGACCTCTGCTTCAGGTCTGCCTCCTCTAACCAGTGAGCCACACTTCTCCACTGCTCTTCTCAACTAGCCTGGTATAATTCTGTTGCAATAAAGTATCTCAGACATATCAATACTTGATTGGTAAACTGAACAACATTCCACTTCTGTAGTGTTTTGCCACCACAATCACAGCTCTCCTTTTGGGGGTTTCTCATCCAGATCTGTACTTTCACCAAAGTAAAAATTGTTGTGCACTATTAGGAGACACACAAATATCTAGGAACTAATCAAATCAAAAAGAAGCTTTATTCGGTTTTAATTTCGAGAATCCATAAAAGCACATAAAAATATAGAGCAGACATTACATAGCTTTCATTATTATATTAAATAAAACCCATTTCATAAATACAGAGAGAAACATACCGAATTGCCACTAAAAACCAATGTAAAAGAAAATCAATTCATTGACAATCTAAAACGCAGTAGGCTCTTTAAAAAAGTTGTCACACTATACAGATTAAAATCGTCCTCCAACATTTGTAGTCTGAGTAGGGCAGGTCTACATTGTCTCAATCCCCATTTTTTAAATAAACGGAGTATATACCTTCGCCTGATTGTGGTATAAAATCTACAAAATAGGATGCAGTGTAACATGGATTGTTGAGATACATCGTCGCAGGGAAAGGGGGTCAAGGATCTTGACCAGGAGTTAACCTCGGGAAAAGTGGTTAATCTAAAAAAGCTGCCCGCCCCCCCCCCCCTCCTAAAACGAGTTAGCAGCATATGGGAATAACTACTCTGGGTAATTATTAAGTATCTCTGAAGCCCTTGGCCATCTATCATCAGATGATTTTGCATGACAGACACTTTCTTACTCTCCAGCTGCCACCTAGACTCTTCCAGGTGGGTAAGACAGATTTCCTTCAGTTTCTTCCTAGAAATGTCTATCATACTAGACGGATTGTCAAAATATTCCTGATGGCCAATGGCTATTAGAAAATGTCTCACATACCTGAACCACTCTATTCTCATACTCCCCTGAAGGTTCATGCAGTCCTGGATGATGTCCCTATTTAACCCTGTCTCTTGGAAAACCCACACCCTATGCCACAGCAGGATTGGGCTCGTCTTAATGAGGTCTGACACGTAGACTAGGCCCAACTCTCTGTGTGAAACATATGTGGAGGTTGATTTAGGAACAGCCAAGAGATAACGAAGAAAGGCATTTTCACATGCCTGAATCTTTGCGATGTCAGTAATGCCCCATAAGCCTGCTCCATAAATTACAGTGGACACGCACTTTGCCTTATAGATTTCAATCAGGATTTTTACTGGTCTTCCCCCTAGCTTAATAGTGAAATTGCGTATAGCGCCTATTGCACGCGAGAAAGCCAATGTCCTAGCATTTGCTGCTGCAACCCAGGAACCATTATTTGCAAAGTTTATGCCCAGGTAAGTAAAAGTTTTAGTTTCTTCTATCTTAGCATCGGCCAAATAGATATTACAATGTATCTTACTTTTTTTGGAGCAAGTCATACTAAAGGTCTTGGTAGTGTTAATTTTTAAGCCCCGAGTACTCATATATTCAGCAAAGGAGTTGAGTGATCTTTGGAGACCCATTTGCGTGCACGCCATGATGACCGCGCCATCCGCGTACAGCAGGATTGGCGCTGAACTACCTTGGATTTGGGGATAATCCTGCCGATTATCAATCAAGTGGGATGCAACACTATAAATATATAAGTTAAATAAAAACGGTGCTAGTATGCATCCCTGGCGAACTCTTTTTTTAATTGGAAAATTGGCTGTACACTCTCCTTTAATACCAAAGCGGACCTTAGCGCCTGCCCCCGGTACAATTCCTTGATAAAATTTAGAAGGCAGGGATCGATTCCTAGATCAAGTAAAGTACCCCACAACATTTCGTGACTAACGCAGTCGAAGGCGGAGCTTAGGTCCACGAACGTCATGAATAACTTGTCCTCTATTGCGACCATATATTTACCAATAATGATAGCTAGGTTTAAACCTTGCTCTACTGTACCCAGACCTTCTTTAAACCCGTATTGGTATTTAGAGAGCACCCCCGAATCTGCTGCCCACTGCTGAAGCCTGTTTAAGATGACCCTCCCAGCCACTTTCATCAAAGAGTCCAATAAAGAAATCGACCTGTAACATTTGGGGTCCTGGCGATCCCATTTTTTTAAAATGGGGATCACTATCGCTTCCTGCCAGGTTGTTATAAAACCTATCTTATTAGAGCTGTTTAGTACCTGAGTCAGGAGAGGGGCCCATAATCTGGCTTCTGATTTATAAATATCCACTGGGACACCATCAGGTCCAGGGGCTTTACCCCCTGAACTCGCTGCTATTGCCCCCTCTATCTCCGATAGCTCGAAGTTAATGTTCAGAGGAAATGTTCTTGATGAGTTATTTGTTATATTGCCAACTATAGCGACATCCGGGCACTACAACAGGGGATCCTTCTCATAAAGACCAGTGAAATGTTTGACCCAGGTGGCTTCGTCTATTGCTATTTCAATACAGTCTGTTTTGCCAATGGTGAAATAAGGGGCATTAACCGCCTTCCAGAAACTTATATTATCTTTTTTCTGGGAGACTTCTTGTAAGGTTTCCCAGGCCTCCTTCTTTATGTCCTTTTTAGGGCTCGCCTGCTGATGCGCATGCGCATAGCTGGCGAGCTCTATTGTGGCTTAAACAGAGCTTAACCATCTCGGCGATTTGTTGCAGTGCCCGAGAAAAAGCTCGTGCACATCAAAGCCACCAGCACATCAAAGCCTCCCTCCCACAGACATCTCTGCTTCCCCCAGCCGGCATTTCTCCTCCCCTAATTATTCACTGCACGGCCGGCGGCAACATCAAAGGCTGCTGCTGCCCTGACTCGCATTTCTCCTCCCTCCTCCCCTTTCACTGCCCAGGCCGGCCGTACTTTCACTTTACACAGCACCCAGGCCCTGTCTGCTGCTTATTTTAACATGGCAGCTTTTATGTTTGTATAGTCAGAAATGTATGTCATTTTTTCCCATCAAAACCTAAACAAGAATACTGAATTTAAAAGTTGCCTTTAATTGGTGCATTAGCTAGTATCTAGTCTCTCTGAAATCATAATTGCAGGAAAGACCTCTAGTAACGAACTCTGTAGTCAGATACCAGGACAACGAGGCACCCACCACACAGCTCCACCGATGCACCCACACCACAGCTCCACCGATGCACCCACCACACAGCTCCACCGAGGCACCCACCACACAGCTCAACAGATGCACCCACCACACAGCCCCACCTACACAGCTCCACCGATGCACTCACCACACAGCTCCACCGATGCACCCACCACCCAGCTCCACCGATGCACACAGCTCCACCGACACAGCTCCACCGATGCACCCACCACACAGCTCCACCGATGCACCCACCACACAGCTCCACCGAGGCACCCACCACACAGCTCCGCCGAACGACCCACCACACAGCTCCACCGATGCACCCACCACACAGCTCTACCGATGCAGCCACCACACAGCTCCACCGACACAGCTCCACCGATGCACCCACCACCCAGCTCCACCGATGCACCCACCACACAGCTCCACCGACACAGCTCCACCGATGCACCCACCACACAGCTCCACCGATGCACCCAGCACACAACTCCACCGACACAGCTCCACCGATGCACCCACCACACAGCTCCACCGATGCACCCACCACACAGCTCCACCGACACAGCTCCACCGATGCACCCACCACAGCTCCACTGAGGCACCCACCACACAGCTCCATCGAACGACCTACCCAACAGCTCCACCGATGCACCCACGACACAGCTCTACCGATGCAGCCACCACACAGCTCCACCGACACAGCTCAACCAATGCACTCACCACACAGCTCCACCGATGCACCCAGCACACAGCTCCACCGACACAGCTCCACCGATGCACCCACCACACAGCTCCACCGAGGCACCCACCACACAGCTCCACCGACACAGCTCCACCGATGCACCCACCACACAGCTCCACCGATGCACCCACCACACAGCTCCACCGACACAGCTCCACCGGTGCACCCACCACACAGCTCCACCGATGCACCCACCACACAGTTCCACCAAGGCACCCACCATACAGCTCCACCAAGGCACCCACCATACAGCTCCACCAAGGCACCCACCACACAGCTCCACCGATGCAGCCACCACACAGCTCCACCGACACAGCTCTACCGATGCACCCACCACACAGCTCCACCGAGGCACCCACCATACAGCTCCACCGAGGCACCCACCATACAGCTCCACCGAGGCACCCACCACACAGCTCCACCGAGGCACCCACCACACAGCTCCACCGATGCACCCACCACACAGCTCCACCGAGGTACCCACCATACAGCTCCACCGATGCACCCACCACACAGCTCCACCGATGCACCCACCACACAGCTCCACCGAGGCACCCACCACACAGCTCCACCGAGGCACCCACCACACAGCTCCACCGAGGCACCCACCACACAGCTTCACAGATGCACCCACCACACAGCTCTACCGATGCAGCCACCACACAGCTCCACCAACACAGCTCCACCGATGCACCCACCACCCAGCTCCACCGATGCACCCACCACACAGCTCCACCGACACAGCTCCACCGATGCACCCACCACCCAGCTCCACCGATGCACACAGCTCCACCGATGCACCCACCACACAGCTCCACCGATGCACCCACCACACAGCTCCACCGATGCACCCACCACACAGCTCCACCGATGCACCCACCACACAGCTCCACCGAACGACCCACCACACAGCTCCACCGATGCACCCACCACACAGCTCCACCGATGCACCCACCACACAGCTCCACCGACACAGCTCCACCAATGCACCCACCACCCAGCTCCACTGATGCAACCACCACACAGCTCCACCGATGCACCCACCACCCAGCTCCACCGATGCACCCACCACACAGCTCCACCGATGCACCCACCACACAGCTCCACCGATGCACCCACCACACAGCTCCACCGATGCACCCACCACACAGCTCCACTAAGGCACCCACCACACAGCTCCACCGATGCAGCTACCACACAGCTCCACCGAGACAGCTCCACCGATGCACCCACCACACAGTTCCACCGATGCACCCACCACACAGCTCCACTAAGGCACCCACCACACAGCTCCACCGATGCACCCACCACACAGCTCCACCGATGCACCCACCACACAGCTCCACTAAGGCACCCACCACACAGCTCCACCGATGCAGCTACCACACAGCTCCACCGAGACAGCTCCACCGATGCACCCACCACACAGTTCCACCGATGCACCCACCACACAGTTCCACCAATGCACCCACCACACCGCTCCACCGAGGCACCCACCACACAGCTCCACCGATGCACCCACCACACAGCTCCACCGATGCACCCACCACACAGCTCCACCGATGCACCCACCACACAGCTCCACCGATGCACCCACCACACAGCTCCACCGATGCACCCACCACACAGCTCCACCGAGGTACCCACCATACAGCTCCACCGATGCACCCACCACACAGCTCCACCGATGCAGCCACCACACAGCTCCACCGACACAGCTTCACCGATGCACCCACCACACAGCTCCACCGATGCACCCACCACACAGCTCCACCGATGCACCCACCACACAGCTCCACCGATGCACCCACCACACAGCTCCACCGAGGCACCCACCACACAGCTCCACCGAGGCACCCACCATACAGCTCCAGCGAGGCACCCACCATACAGCTACACCGATGGACCCACCACACAGCTCCACCGATGCACCCACCACACAGCTCCACCGAGGTACCCACCACACAGCTCCACCGATGCACCCACCACACAGCTCCACCGATGCACCCACCACACAGCTCCAAAGGTGCACCCACCACACAGCTCCAAAGGTGCACCCACCACACAGCTCCACAGATGCATCCACCACACAGCTCCACAGATGCACCCACCACACAGCTCCACAGATGCACCCACCACACAGCTCCACAGATGCATCCACCACCCAGCTCCACCGATGCACCCACCACCCAGCTCCACCGATGCACCCACCACACAGCTCCACCGATGCACCCACCACACAGCTCCACCGAGGCACCCACCACACAGCTCCACCGAGGCACCCACCACACAGCTCCACCGATGCACCCACCACACAGCTCCACCGATGCACCCACCACACAGCTCCACCGATGCACCCACCACACAGCTCCACCGATGCACCCACCACACAGCTCCACCGATGCACCCACCACACAGCTCCACCGATGCACCCACCACCCAGCTCCACCGATGCACCCACCACCCAGCTCCACTGATGCACCCACCACCCAGCTCCACCGATGAACCCACCACACAGCTCTACCGACACAGCTCCACCGATGCACCCACCACACAGCTCCACCGACACAGCTCCACCGATGCACCCACCACAGAGTTCCACGGATGCCCCCACCACACAGCTCCACCGATGCACCCACCACACAGCTCCACCGAGGCACCCACCACACAGCTCCACCGAACGACCCACCACACAGCTCCACCGATGCACCCACCACACAGCTCTACTGATGCAACCACCACACAGCTCCACCGATGCACCCACCACACAGCTCCACCGAACGACCCACCACACAGTTCCACCGATGCACCCACCACACAGCTCTACTGATGCAACCACCACACAGCTCCACCGACACAGCTCCACCGATGCATCCACCACAGCTCCACCGATGCATCCACCACACAGCTCCACTGATGCACCCATCACCCAGCTCCACCGATGCACCTACCACACAGCTCCACCGACACAGCTCCACCGATGCACCCACCACCCAGCTCCACTGATGCAACCACCACACAGCTCCACCAACCCAGCTCCACCGATGCACCCACCACAGAGCTCCACAGATGCCCCCACCACACAGCTCCACAGATGCCCCCACCACACAGCTCCACCGATGCACCCACCACACAGCTCCACCGAGGCACCCACCACACAGCTCCACCGAGGCACCCACCACACAGCTCCACCGAGGCACCCACCACACAGCTCCACCGAGGCACCTACCACACAGCTCCACCGATGCACCCACCACACAGCTCCACCGACACAGCTCCACCGATGCACCCACCACACAGCTCCACCGATGCACCCACCACACAGCTCCACCGAGGCACCCACCACACAGCTTCACCGATGCACCCACCACAGAGCTCCACCGAGGCACCCACCACACAGCTCCACCAATGCACCCACCACACAGCTCCACCGATGCACCCACCACACAGCTCCACCGAGGCACCCACCACACAGCTCCACCGAGGCACCCACCACACAGCTCCACCGAGGCACCCACCACACAGCTCCACCGAACGACCCCCCCACACAGCTCCACCGATGCACCCACCACACAGCTCCACCGATGCACCCACCACACAGCTCCACCGATGCACCCACCACACAGCTCCACCCACCACCCAGCTCCACCGACACAGCTCCACCGATGCACCCACCACACAGCTCCACTGAGGCACCCACCACACAGCTCCACCGATGCACCCACCACACAGCTCCACCGAGGCACCCACCACACAGCTCCACCGAGGCACCCACCACACAGCTCCACCGACACAGCTCCACCGGTGCACCCACCACACAGCTCCACCGACACAGCTCCACCGGTGCACCCACCACACAGCTCCACCGATGCACCCACCACACAGTTCCACCGAGGCACCCACCATACAGCTCCACCGAGGCACCCACCATACAGCTCCACCAAGGCACCCACCACACAGCTCCACCGATGCAGCCACCACACAGCTCCACCGACACAGCTCTACCGATGCACCCACCACACAGCTCCACCGAGGCACCCACCATACAGCTCCACCGAGGCACCCACCATACAGCTCCACCGAGGCACCCACCACACAGCTCCACCGATGCACCCACCACACAGCTCCACCGAGGTACCCACCATACAGCTCCACCGATGCACCCACCACACAGCTCCACCGATGCACCCACCACACAGCTCCACCGAGGCACCCACCACACAGCTCCACCGAGGCACCCACCACACAGCTCCACCGAGGCACCCACCACACAGCTCCACCAAGGCACCCACCACACAGTTCCACAGATGCACCCACCACCCAGCTCCACCGATGCACCCACCACACAGCTCTACCGATGCAGCCACCACACAGCTCCACCGACACAGCTCCACCGATGCACCCATCACCCAGCTCCACCGATGCACCCACCACACAGCTCCACCGACACAGCTCCACCGATGCACCCACCACCCAGCTCCACCGATGCACACAGCTCCACCGATGCACCCACCACACAGCTCCACCGATGCACCCACCACACAGCTCCACCGATGCACCCACCACACAGCTCCACCGAACGACCCACCACACAGCTCCACCGAACGACCCACCACACAGCTCCACTGATGCACCCACCACACAGCTCTACCGATGCACCCACCACACAGCTCCACCGACACAGCTCCACCGATGCACCCACCACCCAGCTCCACCGATGCATCCACCACACAGCTCCACCGACACAGCTCCACCGATGCACCCACCACCCAGCTCCACCGATGCACCCACCACACAGCTCCACCGACACAGCTCCACCGATGCACCCACCACACAGCTCCACCGATGCACCCACCACACAGCTCCACCGATGCACCCACCACACAGCTCCACTGAGACACCCACCATACAGCTCCACTAAGGGACCCACCACACAGCTCCACCGATGCAGCCACCACACAGCTCCACCGATGCAGCCACCACACAGCTCCACCGAGACAGCTCCAACGATGCACCCACCACACAGTTCCACCGATGCACCCACCACACAGCTCCACCGAGGCACCCACCATACAGCTCCACCGAGGCACCCACCATACAGCTCCACCGAGGCACCCACCACACAGCTCCACCGATGCACCCACCACACAGCTCCACCGATGCACCCACCACACAGCTCCACCGATGCACCCACCACACAGCTCCACCGATGCACCCACCACACAGCTCCACCAATGCACCCACCACACAGCTCCACCGATGCAGCCACCACACAGCTCCACCGACACAGCTTCACCGATGCACCCACCACACAGCTCCACCGATGCACCCACCACACAGCTCCACCGATGCACCACCATACAGCTCCACCGATGCACCCACCACACAGCTCCACCGATGCACCCACCACACAGCTCCACCGATGCACCCACCACACAGCTCCACCGATGCACCCACCACACAGCTCCACCGAGGCACCCACCACACAGCTCCACCGAGGCACCCACCATACAGCTCCAGCGAGGCACCCACCATACAGCTACACCGATGCACCCACCACACAGCTCCACCGATGCACCCACCACACAGCTCCACCGAGGTACCCACCATACAGCTCCACCGATGCACCCACCACACAGCTCCACCGATGCACCCACCACACAGCTCCACCGATGCACCCACCACACAGCTCCAAAGGTGCACCCACCACACAGCTCCAAAGGTGCACCCACCACACAGCTCCACAGATGCACCCACCACACAGCTCCACAGATGCACCCACCACACAGCTCCACCGATGCACCCACCACCCAGCTCCACCGATGCACCCACCACCCAGCTCCACCGATGCACCCACCACCCAGCTCCACCGATGCACCCACCACCCAGCTCCACCGATGCACCCACCACACAGCTCCACCGATGCACCCACCACACAGCTCTACCGATGCACCCACCACACAGCTCTACCGATGCACCCACCACACAGCTCCACCGATGCACCCACCACACAGCTCCACCGAGGCACCCACCACACAGCTCCACCGAGGCACCCACCACACAGCTCCACCAAGGCACCCACCACACAGCTCCACCGATGCACCCACCACACAGCTCCACCGATGCACCCACCACACAGCTCCACCGATGCACCCACCACACAGCTCCACCGAACGACCCACCACACAGCTCCACCGATGCACCCACCACACAGCTCTACTGATGCAACCACCACACAGCTCCACCGACACAGCTCCACCGATGCACCCACCACACAGCTCCACCGATGCACCCACCACACAGCTCCACCGAACGACCCACCACACAGCTCCACCGAACGACCCACCACACAGCTCCACCGATGCACCCACCACACAGCTCTACTGATGCAACCACCACACAGCTCCACCGACACAGCTCCACCGATGCACCCACCACAGAGCTCCACCGATGCATCCACCACACAGCTCCACTGATGCACCCACCACCCAGCTCCACTGATGCACCCACCACCCAGCTCCACCGATGCACCCACCACACAGCTCCACCGACACAGCTCCACCGATGCACCCACCACCCAGCTCCACTGATGCAACCACCACACAGCTCCACCAACCCAGCTCCACCGATGCACCCACCACACAGCTCCACCGAGGCACCCACCACACAGCTCCACCGAGGCACCTACCACACAGCTCCACAGATGCACCCACCACACAGCTCCACCGACACAGCTCCACCGATGCACCCACCACACAGCTCCACCGATACACCCACCACACAGCTCCACCGAGGCACCCACCACACAGCTTCACCGATGCACCCACCACAGAGCTCCACCGAGGCACCCACCACACAGCTCCACCAATGCACCCACCACACAGCTCCACCGATGCACCCACCACACAGCTCCACCTACACAGCTCCACCGATGCACCCACCACACAGCTCCACCGAGGCACCCACCACACACCTCCACCGAGGCACCCACCACACAGCTCCACCGAACGACCCCACACACAGCTCCACCGATGCACCCACCACACAGCTCCACCGATGCACCCACCACACAGCTCCACCGATGCACCCACCACACAGCTCCACCCACCACACAGCTCCACCGATGCACCCATCACACAGCTCCACCGATGCACCCACCACACAGCTCCACCGAGGCACCCACCATACAGCTCCACCAAGGCACCCACCACACAGCTCCACCGATGCACCGCCCACACAGCTCCACCGAGGCACCCACCACCCAGCTCCACCGATGCACCCACCACCCAGCTCCACCGACACAGCTCCACCGATGCACCCACCACACAGCTCCACTGAGGCACCCACCGCACAGCTCCACTGAGGCACCCACCACACAGCTCCACCGATGCACCCACCACACAGCTCCACCGATGCACCCACCACACAGCTCCACCGACACAGCTCCACCGATGCACCCACCACCCAGCTCCTCCGATGCACCCACCACCCAGCTCCACCGACACAGCTCCACCGATGCACCCACCACACAGCTCCACCGATGCACCCACCACACAGCTCCACCGATGCACCCACCACACAGCTCCACGAGGCACCCACCACACAGCTCCACCGAGGCACCCACCACACAGCTCCACCGAGGCACCCACCACATAGCTCCACAGATGCACCCACCACATAGCGCCACAGATGCACCCACCACACAGCTCCACCGATGCACCCACCACACAGCTCCACCGATGCACCCACCACACAGATCCACAGATGCACCCACCCAGCTCCACCGATGCACCCACCACACAGCTCTGCCGAGGCACCCACCACACAGCTCCACCGATGCACCCACCACACAGCTCCACCGATGCTCCAACTAAGCTCCACCAATGCACCCACCACACAGCTCCACCAATGCACCCACTAAGCTCCACCGATGCACACACCACTCAGCGCAACCACAGAATCACTCAGCGCAACCACAGCATCACTCAGCACCACCACAGCATCACTCAGCGCAACAGCATCACTCAGCGCAACCACAGCATCACTGGTTCAAATATGTTCTTTCAATGTTTCAAGCTGTTTTCAAGCTTTCATGCTTTATTACAAATCACAAAAAAAATTTAATATTTCACTTCTGTTCTTGGATTTTCGTCACTATAAAAAACACTGAAGATAATCTTCACAAAAGTTATTTACAAAAGTTTAAGCTATTGCCATTACAAATTAAATAAATTGTTTAAGTATTAATTATTTAAAAAAATTAAAAGCCATTGTTATTTGTAATATCAATACATCTAAGTCACGTAAATACAAAATATGTTGCATTACAAATGCTATAGGTATTTGCAAAAGTTATAACTATTGGCACTGTAAATGACAAAGCTATTAATTTAGCTATTTTAAAAAATAACACATAAATAAAAAAAAATCAATTTTAAGACCAAGAGCTCAAACTTTCCTAATGCGAGCCCTATTGCATTTCCAATGCTTGTTTCTTTTTTTTTACCGCTGCATAATATGTGCTTCTGGCATTTCTGATTCTATAGTACATTTAGGTACTCTATTAAGGGCTTTTTTTAGAGCGGAGTGGGCTTTACTGCATTTTGAATCAAACCATCCCTCAGTTTTATCTTTTTGTCTTTTCCGTTCTTGCCCTACCAGAGAGTTATTAATCTCCTCACAGATTTTTGTAAAAGCCAATATAATGGCATCCGGCTCACTGGATTCGGTGAGACAGGTCGTGAAATCTTCCTGTCTGCTTTCTATTAATTTTTGGAGGAAGTGGGCAGGTTTAATTTTGTTACATTTAATTGTATAGCCGTTTCTTTTTGCTAAATTTACTTTGTGGGCATACAAATTATTTACCACTCCATGGCGATTATTTTTAAATTTCATAGGCAGAAGGGAAAAGCTAATTGGGTAATGGTCACTGATTGCTATTGCTCCCGTTTTAAAATCAATCAAGTTGTATGCAAAGCTATTCGAAGCCAGGACATAATCGATTAGGGAATTGCATCCCCTACCATTAAATGTGTGTTTAAAACTGACCTGAGGTACACACAATTCATTCCCATATCCTAGATCCAATTCAGACATCAAGTTATTTACAAAGTTCCCTAATGGTGTGTGAATTAAATGGGCACAAGGTTCACCTTTAACATTCACCAAACCACATATGTCGGTATTTATATTTGGGCACAACAAACAGTTGAAGTCCCCCGGCCATAATATACGATTACCAGTTGGACAACCCCTGTTTGAATTCAACATAGCTTGTAGGAGGCCCTCAAAGACACTGGACATTTCGCACTCAGGTATATTATTTAAAAAATGTATTACATTAAAAGTCTCAAACCCATCCAAATTAAGCTCGAGCATCTGAAAAAACTGAGTCCACAGTAATATTTTTAACCCTAACTTTAGATGTGTTAGAAATATAACATAAGCCCCCCTTGTTTCTCCCCCTTACTGATGGCTCGGCGGGGATATGAAAAGAGCGATATCCGTTTATATGCACAGCCTCCCTCTCCCAAGTCTCCTGAAGACAAATTACAGAAAAATACGTAACTAAACTCATGAATGTGGGGTCATTTAGCTTGTTTGAAAGTCCCGCAATATTCCATGAGAGAAATGTTAAGAGCTGCCCCCTCTCATAAGCCTCTGGGGCCGGGGGACACAAAGGTACCTTGTAAGCCCCTTCTTTCTCCAAGAGAAGTGTAGGTTGAGATATTTGGTGTTTAGGTGGGAATACATCCGGTATGACCTCTATGCTAATAAGTTTTGAATTTAATCTAGCCAGGTGGTCATCAAAGTTGCTGTAATTATTTTGCTTCTGGGGAGGAGGGTTTTTCTCCATATCCCTCGCCCCCTCTACACGCTGGGTTATGGTTGGAGATTCAGTCAGTCAAGTCAACCATATCTAGCGGGGAAACCTATTATGTAAGGGTAGAAGTTCTCAGAAGTTTGGTAGCCCCGACTATAGCCTCCCACCCTTCCACTACTCTGTCCCATAGATGACCATACTGCTGGGGCATCCGGATAAATGGGTGGAGGAAAAAAGAAGGCTATGGGTCTAACTTCTATCATCTGTCCTTGGTTGAGGTTGTGATTATGCTGATTCCAGGAACAAATGTACTCCACAGTACGGGGGTCTCTAAAGTTGACCAAAATGCAGTCCCCTGTTACCGTTTTAGAAGTATAGCCCACCCAGGGTAGCCTGCGCACCATCATAATCTCGCATGTCATGTGGGGGGGGGGGTAAAGTTCTGTTTAAATTGAGCCAATGTGCAACTTTATTTTTTAAACACGCAAAGGACTCAAGGCTTGAATTTTTTAGTTCTGAGACACCCGTTAAGACTACCACGTACGGGTTCGATTGAGGGGGAAGATTTACAGGGCGAGCCCGCCTAGTCTTTACAGCAGTATATTCCCCTTCGGCATCTTTCACTGGTATCACAGATGGCATTGGGTCTTTACCCATCGGATTAGGTGTGGGTTGTGACACAGGTGGACCACCCGTAACACGGGAGTTCGCAAGACTAGGAGTGGCTTGCACCGCCCTTTGAGTTTGTAATTGAATGGGTTGTACATCTGAAGGATCTGCAACTTTGTATGTACTCGTTATGCTATTTTTGGATTTCCCGCATGCCTTGATGCCCTTTACCTCTGACTGTAGCTTAACAAGCTGCTTTTCAACCCCCATAAGTCTTGTCTCCAGAGGTGCTAATAGAGATTTAAGCACGGACCCTAAGATATTTAGAAAGGAGTCCTCATCGAGTCCTACTGGTCCTAAAGTGCCCCGGGTGTTGGCTGTATTAATTTCTGCGCTAATCCCTGGAATTTCTACCTGTCTCTGGGCAGGGTGAGCACCTTCAGCTAGGGGGATTTGCGTGTTAGGTTCAGTCTCAAAGGGGGCGGCAGTCATTTTAAGATTATTTTCCGGGCCCTTAGAGGGTTTAGATTTTTTACCACCTACCACAACGGGCGCTGGCTGTTTCTTTTTCGGGATCGCCCCTTCCTTTCTTCCCCGGAGTTGTCTGGTGTTTCCAGCCTTTGAGGGGCTGTCCCCTACTACCACAATTACCTCCTTTACTGCTTCATTGTCTATGTTTATGTCAGACGACAGTTGGGGGTTTGGGCTGGCAGGGAGCAAAAAGAACCCTGCGAGCTGGGGGGACTATGCAATAACACCTCAATATCGGTGTTGTTAGTTCTATTGAGGGCTTCTGGTGTTCTAGCGTTAGCTATGTGACCCATAGAGGACCTTTTGGCCTGAGCCAGGTCCTGCGACACTCTCCTTTCCATCAGTATAATTCCCTGATCTATAACAGAGTTTGTTCTAATGATAAAGTTGTCTAAAGTGCCCAATAGCAATGAACCCCCTGCCTTCTTGTTCTTTCTCTCTCGTGTGGACATTTCTGTAACCTTTATGAAATCAATAAGACCGAGCAAAGGCACTTACTCCCCGAGCAAAAGTTCGATAAGAAACCACAGGTTAGAGGGGGGGGGCCCAGTCCATTCTCGCCCGGTCACAAACGGGCTATAACAGACCCGCCCTTGGCCCGGGCTTCGCTCGACGCGCGCCCGCACGCGTCCCGCGTGCGCGACAATGGGCGTGCTAATGTAGGAGTAGAATAGATGGAGGCGGGAAGAGGGCCAGCTGCAGCGGATCACGGGCCGCACGGCAGTCTGGTCCTCGCAGTCCCGTTGCAGGTAACACCAGAGTTCACCCCCAAGATCGGCGGGACGTAAAAAGAAGTTCAGCCGTTCACCAAAGATTCCGCTGGTCAGATAGGAGATACGGCCAGGAAGCACCCTCTCAGCCACCAGTCACGAGCGGCACCCCAAAAATGAACTACAAAAGTTCACTTGGCCTAAAACAGAAAAAGGTTTTGCCTTAACCCCACTCACCATATTTTTTTTTCTTTTAAAGGGAAAAAAACAAGCTTTCTTTGTGCCTTCACACTGAAGGTTTTCTTGTGTATAACAGTTTAGTTTAAAAGCATTAAAAAAAATGGTAAATTGCGCAATATACAATCAGAGAACTTAAATGTTCCATATTCCTTTAGTCAACCAAAACAGAGAAAGGTTACTGTATATTTTTGCTATCAATTGTCCAGTTATTGATACATTTTACTATAGGTTTGGGCAACCTTTTCTACAGATCTAAATAAGTACGGATTTCTGTGAATGTTCATGTCCTGAATTCTACTTTCTTTATATTTCTGTATGCTTACAGAGCCTCTGAGAGTCAAAGAAACAAAAAACTGAGTGAAGGTAAATCCCAATGTAATATGAATAACTGGCATTGCACTTCCATTTTTTATTTTTGCTCTCTGTGCCATTAAAGTCTACGTCCATATGCAGGCCATTTTACAGAGAAAACAAAACTATGCTCACTAAGTTATGAGACAGCTGTTGTAGTAATGCTACTTAAACAAATAAGTAAAGTTATGTTATTTACTGCTGGCACAGGAAAGTGGAAAACAATGAGCAGAAATACATATTGGACATATATTGACTAGTCAACACAATCTGCTCCTGGAAGTGCTGCTGATGATCTTTTCTACCAAGAAAACGTGCACAGGGTAAAAAAGGGACTGAAACTGGTAGTGTGTGGCTTAAAATGCATTTTTACTGGCAAATTACTGATACATTAGTTGAATTTATAGATTAAAGATGTGATAAAGTTACCCTAAGAAAGAAAAAAGTAGCACAGACCGTGGTGTTCAGATAATGGCATACTAAACTGAGTTTTTCAGAGAGAATTACTGAGAAATGTTCAAGGTTAAGCAAGATGCAGTTTGACTAAATCTGTAAATTCATCTCAAACTACTCCAAAGTACTAGCACCGGAAAATATCTCCAGAACTAAACCACTCACAGCTACCTGGGGCTCAATCCTTTGAATTATGGTAAAATCACAACTATATAAGTGTGGTGGTGAAACTTAAGCTGGGATTAACTATTAATTCAGTTTTATTCTATCACAAGAACATAGTCTGAATGGACATCGGAACACTGTAATGATTTTCTATTTTATAAACATTAGACAGAAGTGGAAGGTTACAGAATAAACACAAGTTTGTGAATTCAAATGTAGTTGTTTGTGGTCACTGTGGCTTGTAACGATTTAGGCCCTCTGTAGTGGGTAATCCAACATTCCACCCACACTAGGATTCCAATAAGAATACACACACTGGGCTGAGCAGCTGGATACAAGTACATACATATAACATGAGAATACTACACCCTCATTGCAAGTTAACCACTGTCAGATCCGTTCAGAGTGGCCACAGGGCATTACAGTCTATATTGGGCCACAGCTGTGATGTTTAAGGCTCCGCAAAGTGGACCCAGTACAACCCTTTCCGCACTGGAGTACCAAGGTTGAAAGTCAAGCTTTTCAGGTAGGTAGTTTGTAAAGCAAGAGCTCAGAACTCAACAAACAACGAACAGACACGATAACATATTTCCCAACCCAGTGATTATCTTTTTATAAAGGAAAGCACTTTACTCTCACAGCAAAATGAAATACTATATGAATCAATAGGAATCACAATTACACAGTTGTAATCTGAGTTACGATATGCAGTAAGGCGTTACAACCCTTCTCTCTGTACCCCTCCTGATTGTGGAAGATCTCTAATGTCTACAGCTCCCCTGGATAATCCACACACATTAAATAGGCAATCGGGCAGATCTCTTATATTTACCCCACTGATCAGACGTGCAACTCATTTCAACAACTCGTATCCCAAATGCTCTCTTGGATAGAAAGTCATAAGTCCTCGCACTAGATTTCCCCATGAGCTTTTAATTACATGTCCCATTTGCGGGCTAAGTCAAACTAGCTGCTGGGTGATTACGAGTTCGCGATGTATATTTGACGGGCACAGACGCACGCCAGCTAAGGGTCCGTTCGGTCGTGTCCAGTGTCTCACCTCGCTGTGATCCGAAGTCCCACTCCTTTCCTCGGGCTCCAGATCCACAGCTGCCGCCACAGTGCGCAGGAAGCACAACCTCTGACCCTGACTACACTGTTTCACATACACATCCCGCGCATGCGCACACCACTCGTTAGCAAAGATGTTCTGACTCCATGGTGGGGAGTAGTTCACCTTAGACGAAGAAACCTTAGTAAGCACGATGTCACGTGACAAGTCCTATTTCTGTGTTTCCTTGATTCTATAGTGGCTAGTGATATCCATGGTAACTCGGCATTCAGGCATAAGGCGCTTTTGTAGCTCCGTGCCAGTCCGTTTTTCAGACAGTCTAGAAATCGGATTAAAAAAAAAAAAAAAGAGTCATCAAACGAGTTAAGCACACTGTAATTATGCGTTACTTTGAGCTCAGTGGGGTAGGCAGCGGAAGGGGGCAGGCAGGAACTAGAAAGGGAGAACATATCTGCCAAGGTTTAAGATTGCTTGTGTGTGACATTTTCCTAATTTCAGTGTAATTATTGTATTGTATTGTAATTGCATTTATATAGCACTTACTATAATAATAATAATCCACATTTGTAAAGCGCACAATCACCCGTAAGGGTCTCTAGGCGCTGGGGGCCGTCGGGAAGATTAAGCAAGCTATTGCCCAGAGTCACATGGTGCTGGGGTAACCTGCCGCCGGAGCCGGGGATCGAACCGTGATCCCCAGATTCCAGCGTCAGTCGCCCTGGCCGCGGCGCCACAACTCTTCCACTATCCCTGACAAGGCGTCAAAGCGCTTTTTCCTCGAGTAGCACGCTACTCCGGGACCCATAGAGGATTAGTGTTGAATTAGTATAGTAAAACATGCAAGTTATTTGGATGTGGAATGATAGCAGAAGGATAGAGGAGGAAAAAGGTTTTTATTTATATAGCGCTTGTTACCCGTGATGGGTGTTGAAGCGTTTTTCTAGCGAGTAGCACGCCACTCCGGAACACATAAAGGATTAGTGTTGAAAATTAGTATAGTAAAATATGAAGTAATTTGAGTAGTGGATATGTTATTCAGTTATTTGGGTAGAGAAGGGTAGGTGGCGGGATAGAAGAGGGAAAGAGGTTTGTATTTATATAGCGCCTGCTACCCACGATGGAGTTTTGAAGCGCAAGTATCATGCTACTCCGGAACCTATCAGGATTAGTGTTGAATTAGTATGGTGAAACATGAAAGTAATTTTAGTGGTGGATATGTTAGTGAGTTATTTGGATTGAAAAGGGTTGGGGAGGGGTAGAAAAGAGGGAAGCATTTAGAAAGGTTTTTTTAGGGGATCAGTGTAGTAAAAGAGGTGTTAGATGATGTAAGGAGGAGTAGAGTAGGAGAGAGTCTAGAAAGAGTTATTTTGGGGATCATAGTAGTGGTATGGGGTTTGGGATAAATGAGAGTGGATGTAGAGGATATATTGATAGATGTATAGGCTGAGAAATAGGGTAGTGCATTTGAAATGCTAAATTAGAAGAAAGTGTGAAATATATAATTCCATAAGAACATTGAAAGTATATAGATGCATAAAGGAGGTAAGTATATTGGGCAGCATTTCTGGACCTGGTCCTGGTCAGTCTCAAACAGGCTCAAACAGGCAACTGCCCTTATCCTCTCCGCCCTTAACAGGCTCAAACAGGCAACTGGCCTTGTCCTCTCTGCCATTAACAGGCTCAAACAGGCAACTGCCCTTGTCCTCTCCACCCATAGCCTCAACACCCGAGCTGAGATGCCCTAACCCTGGCCTTTTATAGCCCTAATAATCAGGTGACCCCTTCAGCCAATGTGAACCCTAGCCCTAATACTATCCAATCACAACACTAGCCCTAAAATCTAGAACCAATAGGAGACCAAGACATTACAGCCAATCTTAGCCCTAGTCCAGTGGTTCCCAAACTTTTTTGACCCGTGGCTCCCTTAACCTAATTGGCAGTTGGCCGTGGCTCCCCCCCATTTTTTCACCGGTGGACGGGTGGGTGGGGATGTAAGCCCGACCTCGGGAGTACTTCCTGTTCCACTCTGACTGCCCCCTCTGTCCATGCCTGCCCCCGCGCCGTCCGACTGCCCCTTCTGTGCATGCCTCCTTTATTCGTGACCTCCGACTACCCCTTCTGTCCATGCCATCTCCATATGTGCTTTCTGACTCCCCCTTCTATCCATGACTGCTGCCTTCATGCCCTGAGACTGCTCCTTTCCTCCATGCCTGCTTCCTTCGTGCCCTGAGACTGCCTGAGACTGCCCCTTTCCTCCATGCCTGCTCCCTTCGTGCCCTGAGACTGCCCCTTTCCTCCATGCCTGCTCCCTTCGTGCCCTGAGACTGCCCCTTTCCTCCATGCCTGCTCCCTTCGTGCCCTGAGACTGCCCCTTTCCTCCATGCCGTCTCCCTTCGTGCCCTGAGACTGTCCCTTTCCTCCATGCCTGCTCCCTTCGTGCCCTGAGACTGCCCCTTTCCTCCATGCCTGCTCCCTTCGTGCCCTGAGACTGCCCCTTTCCTCCATGCCTGCTCCCTTCATGCCCTGAGACTGCCCCTTTCCTCCATGCCTTCTCCCTTCGTGCCCTGAGACTGCCTGAGACTGCCCCTTTCCTCCATGACTTCTCACTTTGTGCCCTGAGACTGCCTGAGACTGCCCCTTTCCTCCATGCCTGCCCCTTTGTGCCCTGAGACTGCCCCTTTCCTCCATGCCTTCTCCCTTTGTGCCCTGAGACTGCCCCTTTCCTCCATGCCTGCTCCCTTCGTGCCCTGAGACTGCCCCTTTCCTCCATGCCTGCTCCCTTCGTGCCCTGAGACTGTCCCTTTCCTCCATGCCTGCTCCCTTCGTGCCCTGAGACTGCCCCTTTCCTCCATGCCGTCTCCCTTCGTGCCCTGAGACTGTCCCTTTCCTCCATGCCTGCTCCCTTCGTGCCCTGAGACTGCCCCTTTCCTCCATGCCTGCTCCCTTCGTGCCCTGAGACTGCCCCTTTCCTCCATGCCTGCTCCCTTCATGCCCTGAGACTGCCCCTTTCCTCCATGCCTGCTCCCTTCGTGCCCTGAGACTCCCCCTTCTATCCATGACTGCTGCCTTCATGCCCTGAGACTGCTCCTTTCCTCCATGCCTGCTCCCTTCGTGCCCTGAGACTGCCTGAGACTGCCCCTTTCCTCCATGCCTGCTCCCTTCGTGCCCTGAGACTGCCCCTTTCCTCCATGCCTGCTCCCTTCGTGCCCTGAGACTGCCCCTTTCCTCCATGCCTGCTCCCTTCGTGCCCTGAGACTGCCCCTTTCCTCCATGCCGTCTCCCTTCGTGCCCTGAGACTGTCCCTTTCCTCCATGCCTGCTCCCTTCGTGCCCTGAGACTGCCCCTTTCCTCCAGGCCTGGTCCCTTCGTGCCCTGAGACTGCCCCTTTCCTCCATGCCTGCTCCCTTCATGCCCTGAGACTGCCCCTTTCCTCCATTCCTTCTCCCTTCGTGCCCTGAGACTGCCTGAGACTGTCCCTTTCCTCCATGGCTTCTCACTTCATGCCCTGAGACTGCCTGAGACTGCCCCTTTCCTCCATGCCTGCCCCTTTGTGCCCTGAGACTGCCCCTTTCCTCCATGCCTTCTCCCTTCGTGCCCTGAGACTGCCCCTTTCCTCCATGCCTGCTCCCTTCGTGCCCTGAGACCGACCCTTTCCTCCATGCCTGCTCCCTTCGTGTCCTGAGACTGCCCCTTTCCTCCATGCCATCTCCCTTCGTGCCCTGAGACTGCCCCTTTCCTCCATGCCTTCTCCCTTCGTGCCCTGAGACTGCCCCTTTCCTCCATGCCTGCTCCCTTCGTGCCCTGAAACCGCCCCTTTCCTCCATGCCTGCTCCCTTCGTGTCCTGAGACTGCCCCTTTCCTCCATGCCGTCTCCCTTCGTGCCCTGTGACTGCCCCTTTCCTCCATTCCTGCTCCCTTCGTGCCCTGAGACTGCCCCTTTCCTCCATGCCTTCTCCCTTCGTGCCCTGAGACTGCCTGAGACTGCCCATTTCCTCCATGCCTTCTCCTTTCGTGCCCTGAGACTGCCCCTTTCCTCCATGCCTGCTCCCTTCGTGCCCTGAGACTGCCCCTTTCCTCCATGCCGTCTCCCTTCGTGCCCTGACACTGCCTGAGACTGCCCCATTCCTCCATGTCTGCTCCCTTCGTGCCCTCTATCTATTATCTCCATGCCTGTTCTCTTTGTGCCCTCAGACTCAGGCGCGCAACACCCACTGAACTCAAAGGGCTTCAGCCCCCCCAGTCCCCTCCCCCAGTCGTGTGTGGCAGCCATGCAATGAGACCTCCTGGGCACACAAGCAGCCGCACCCTAGCACTTCACAGGTCTTTAAAAGACCATTTGCATGTTAATGAGGCCTTGCTGTTGTTTCACCCCTTCCAAGAGCCCCTGCAGCTCGACTCTGCGTGTTGCTTAAAGTTCAGACTACCCTTTCTTTCCATTCCTGTTTCCTTAAAGCGGCGGAGTTAACACGATTATTCAGGTGTCATTTCTAAATTTCTAGCGCTGCCACTGCAATTTCCCACATCATGCCGCGGCGCCCCTGGCAACTCATAACGGAGCACCGGGGTGCCGCGGCGCACAGTTTGGGAACCACGGCCCTAGTCCAAGCACCCAATCAGTTCAAAAACCCTGATCTCTACCGTCAATAGAGGCCCTAGCCCTACCAGTAGTCCCAAACGAAGTCCAAGCAACCAATGGCACAGGAAGCCCTAGTCCCTACTTCCAATAGAAAGTTTAACCCTACTTTTAGTCCCACAACTAGTCCAGCAACCAATCACACCAGAAGCCCTAATCGCTACTTCCAATTAAAGGTCTAACCCTAGCCCTAGTGCCACCCTATTCCCAACAACCAATAACATAGGAAGCCCTAGTCCCTACTTCCAATAGAAATCCTAACCCTAGCCCTAGTCCCAACCCTACATTGATTGAATCACAGACCCAGAAACCAATCAGAACCCTCAAATACCCAACCAATTAGGACACTAACCCTAATCCAATAGAAACACCAGATACAACCACCAATCAGTGTGCACATGTACCAACCACTAGCAGACCTTTTAAGGTCCTAGCGACCTCAGACAAGTTTTGCTGGTCAGGGAGTTGAAAGCTGCTTCTCCTGTTCATAATCTCATAGGAGACAGACAGGCTCAATCCACACTTTGGATGGACTTCTGCAGGTAAAGGCCTAACTAACTTGAAATCTAACAATACTGTTTGAATAAAACTTTACTCACTCTCCTGGCCAAAAAACGAAGTGCACAGTCCTTTGAAAACACATTTTAAACAGCTCACAGAAGCACCCTCTGGTGTAGAATATCCCTGTTGCTGGGGGAGGGGGGGAGGGGGTGAGGGGGGGCTGGTTTCACTGGCCTGTGAACACAAAATGGTGGCTGGGGGTGCACTGTTTTAACATACAGGTCTTAGCACAGTGCAAAGGAGAAATTTGGAGGGAAAACGGAATTGTCACCAGGAATGAGAGGGATAAACTACAGAGTTTGGACTGCAAATCCCACAATTCAACACGTTAAATGGAAGCAATCATGGGCAGGGAAAACCAGAAGTTTAAAACACAAAACAGGTGATAAAATATGCAATCACAGGCAATTTTAAACTGTAACAACAACAGGCAAAAACTTTTGTTTTGGGGAAGAGACAGCACTAGTCTGTCTCCTTACCACTTCCTGCACTCTGCTCACTGCCATCTGGGGCACAGGTAGCATGTGTTCTGGAAGTGGTTATCTGAGTGGTGCCCCACCTTTTCGAGAGGTGCTCTTTAAAACCTATTTTGGAGGGGTAGGCATACACTATTTCCCCCCATTTCCAAGGGTGCACAATGGTGCAATATTTCCCATGATAAAGTTAGCAAAAAGCATGTCTTATCTTGGAAATAGGGTATTAAAACCGGGTGAAAGTAATAGAGGGACTAGGGCGTGAGAAGGAATGCAATTGGGCCTAGGTAGGTAGTGGCAGGGGTAGCATCTCTGGTAAAGAAAGAATGTAGTTAAGGAGGGAGGGAAACATATGAAGCATTGAAGAAGGAAAAGAAGGGGAGTGTAGAATGGGTTCCTCCCTACAATGAATATATGTATGTGATCCTGAACAAGCACAGGGAAGGGACTATTTTTCGGCGAAAATGGCTTTCATCAGAATGAGATCGACATCATGGGAATGCCATTCATTAAAAAAACATAGAAGAAACAGGTTCTTGGCGAAAGAGTCCCCAGTACAGGTTTCCTTAATTCGGTTATCCTTCAGAATTGCGTACAACTCCTAGTGGAAGAGCGTTTGGCTTTTTGATACAGAAGTTGTTGATTCACATTGTTAGTGCATGCTCACAAGTTAGGATTAGCACTATTCAACATGCAGAGTAGGTTTCAGCACTACAAGCAAATATAAACCTTTGTTCCTCAACTACCTGTGCCTTGGTAAAAGCCTCAAACTCCAGTGTGGATTTCATATGTTTGTTTATTATTAGGGAAAGGTGTTTCAGTAACCCATTTTGAATAAATGGATTCCTGCAGTCTCTATCAGAAGTGATCGTGCCCCACTAGACAGTATCTTTAGGTAAGATGTAGGAAGAGCATGTTTACAGCGGACATGAAAAAGGTACTTTAAATAAAGTATTTGCAAACCTAGCAGACTTATTTCCTAAGGACAAAATATTATTTCACAAAAGTCTCTACATTAGGGACTTGAATGAAAGACTATGGAGATCTATTTATGGTATAGGGGTAAAAAACAATCAGCCCTCTTTGCCATAAACTTGAGGCTGGTGGTGATTTTTTTTTTTATGCATTAGTTGCGATTGTTTGGTGGACTGACACATACACTGCAAGAAATTGTGTAACCTGAAAGCCACAGGTTCATATTTCTACTGGTCCAATTCAGCCTCGCTTCCTTAGGACAATGAAAGTAGTACTAATAAGTTAGATGCTAAAGCCCTATGTTAGTCAGAAGCAAGCACTTTGGTGCTAATTTTACTATCTCCTGAACACTGGAAAAATGATTCAAAACACTTTACTTACCAGTTCATTGTCTTTCTCTCTTTCAAGCCTTTCCAGTTCTTCTAACAATGATTTGTGTTGTTCGTGCAGAGCTTCCAACTGGGATTCACTCACTTTATTAACCCGTTTGCCGCAACCGCGATTTCGCGGCAGTGCGGCACTTCCGCAAAATGGGCGGGGCCGCGTCGGCCGTTGGACGTGCGCAGTACTACGAAGGTAGTGCTTGCGATGTCCAACGGCCGACGGCAGCACTTAAGGGGTTAATATCCTTTAGTTTTGAGCAGTGTGTAGGGGTTTCCGCAAGTAAGAGAGAGTCTTTATACATTCAACGACTATGATTGACACTTTCTCGCGAGCAAAATCAAGCTATGAAGAGGAAGGAAACCTAAATATCAGAAATTACACCAATTTGACTAACGAGAAACTCTAAGAAGCATAGCTGCCAAGTTGCCACATTGCTCATGTGTGACATTTCCATGCCTTCAGGGCGCTTATGGGTGACATTCAACTGCCAAATGTGTGATACTTAAAGTGATACTTTCTTGCCCGAAAAACCATGACATGAAGTGCATTGAAAGCAATAAATACCAGAAATTACACTCTTGAGCAACTAGAAGTTCTAAAATTATCATCAACTGCTGCAAAACCCCGGACATGGAAAGTTATCACTTGCTTTTTATTGAACACCAAATGTATGCACAGGTTGTGGCAGGCTATCTTATATTGTGTGTAATACAATTTTAAAACAAGATGCATATCAGTGTTTTGAGTCACAGGCTACCACCTCGTAGCACTTTTCTTTCTTTTCTTTTTTTTTTTTACACAGAGTTTTATATAGCGCGAACATAGCACCAGTTGCATTACATGAGGACACATTCATTTTTTTAGGCATGGGGAGATTGTGATTTGCGCAGAATCACAGGATGTTCAGCGTCATTGTCGAGACTCAAATCCAGTTCCCCAGATTCGAGGTCGACCGCCCTAGACGTTAGGCCAACTCCTCTCCCCCACTATAATACAGAAGTCACTATTTCCCAGTGCACAAAGCAGTACTCAATCCTGTTCTCTCTGATTACACACACAATCTCTGCAGTGATTGCATTAATCAATTGAGTTAACAAAGATGATTCCTGCCTTCGGCAGGTGTGATCCTCAGCAGGCCTTTTACATTGATGCACTCCTTGAGGTATTCATAGACCTCTTCCTTTTATGCTAGTATGGACACACTCCCCCCCACATGGAATCATTTTGACGTTCTGCCAATGTGTGATCCTCAGCAACTCTGCAGAGACTGCTGCAAATCGTCTACTTTTCGGTACCCCTAATTAAATCCACAGTGTGTCCACTCCAACCCTCAAAAACCAGCGCTTTGTATGTTCCAAGCTAGAACAGATTGTATAATCCTGCTACACAGCACATGCTATTCCCATCCTGGGCACCCCCACCCAATCCAACACACACGAACACTTTTTTCCTAAAATAACCAACCCTATGTGTGCTAGGGGAAATGTGATTAAATATGAAATGCAGGACACATTGGCTGTAGCTGATAGCAGGGGCGAGGGTGTGCAGGGACAGGGTTTAACCCCAAACTTAGGAGTTGGCAAAGTGCAAAAGGTAAATTAGGCAGATGGTTGAGGTGGTGCAGAGAGAAGGGGCCTGTACCTGCCACTTAGGGCTCCCTGTCAAAAAAACACTTGGATCTCGTGTGAGGATGAGGGTGGGGATATGCCAATGAGACCAGGCTAATTGAGGCGTTGAAAACTTGGGGGGGGGGGGCAGTGTGGTTTGTTCACTGAGCCAGCCTTTGCTATGATAGCGTACCATGTGAAACCACATTTACTGTCCTTCCTGGTCCTCCTCCTCTCTGCACTTTAATTAACATTTTCTAAGCACTCTATATAACAGTGTGTTAAAAGTACAGCTGTGGCACTATACTATTTCTATATGAATAAGAAAAGCATGGTCTTCTGCTTGAGAAGTTAGTTCCCGTTATGCCTGCTTGAGGAAAATAATCACACAAGGGAGATGCAACATTTATCGTGCAAACGTTGTAAGTCAGTGTGATTTTAAGGAGCAGTATAGCTGTTTTTGGGGGTTGGAGGTTGGTGACAGAGTAATGGTTATAGAAAGTCTGAGACTGACCGTACCCGCATCCTCCTTCTTTCTGCTGCTGGTGATGTTAATTGCAGGGGCTTACTGGAGGGCGTTTCTGTTCACACATAATGTCCCGTCGATCCCCTCACTTGAATCACATATTCAGGTGCTAAATTGGAAGTGAGAGGCGATTGAGAGGGAGAAAGAAGCAGGTGTAGGGGAAACAGAGGAGAGTAAGGGGTGGTGCTGGTGGAAACAAGATAATCTGTGCAGAGACAGACGAGGCGCTGGTGAAAAGCATGTTCTGAAATGTTTGTAAATCTTGCTTATGAAATGATTCAGCTAAAATACAGAATAACCCATTTTTAGGTCGAGCATTCGAGACCTCTTGTATATACTTTAGTCAATGTACTTTGTGGGCTCTGGAGTTCAGCCCTTGGACGTGTCTGCCTCCTCTTAGTACCTTTTTTCTGTGCAAATGCCTCTATTTAACTGTCTTGATAGAAAACGACCAGCAGAGGTCAGTAAAATACCAGAATTGCTTTCTGCTTGTTCAACTGCCTCTATTTAACTGTCTTGATAGAAAACGACCAGTAGAGGTCAGTAAAATACCAGAATTGCTTTCTACTGAGTGACTTTATTTTTTTATTTTTCTGGCAACTACCTTTATTCAACTTCCTAAATAGAAAACGACCAGCAGAGGTCAGAAAAATACCTTGGGAACTCCTTCCCCTTTGTGAATGGGTTAACACCTCCTTCATGGAGTTGGTAAAATATGAATGTTTTGCAACTGCATTATGGTCACAAAACATTCATACATGCCCGTGCGCCCTTGAAACACCATTTCCTAATACCGACTCGCAAGTCGGTAAAAAGTTGCCAACTTGCAAAATAAGGTTAGTGCATCCCAAATTACGCTTTTGCTGTTGCAAACGGACCAATTCTTCGTTTGTGACCACCAAGACATGTCATACATATGGCCTTTAGTGCCGACCAGGATTGGAGAGCCATGAGATGGGGGTGGGGATGTGATTCAGCAGTAAGGGTCTGCGAGTCGACTCGGGACGAGTCTCGGGTGCTTTCATGGCTGGGTGGACTGAGACACATTGTATCCTCACCTAGTATGGCTACCCTAAGCAGGCTTGGAGCACTCGCATATACCAGTGCAGATAAAGAGGGACACACTCAGTCACAGGGATGGGCAGAAGACCCTGTGTGGTGTACAACATTTTTATTTAAAGCCTCTGGTCATGCCTGGCCAGAGGATGTTGTACAGGGTGCATACCCGGGGTAGTGAGCCACTTCTCTTGTATCCCAGTGGTCCATTATGTTCCTCCCCAACTTGGCATTAAACTTTAAGATTCGATTTGACTCACAAAGTCTTTGGGCTGCTGACTCCGTTGAGGATTTAGCCTGGGATTGTACTGCGGTTGTTGTGACCGGTCTGGTTTCCCCTTAATGTCCATGATGATGCAGGTGCCCATGTCAGTCATGGTACCATCTTCAGGCTCTTGCTAGCATAGTATGTCCAGCTTCCGGAACCAAGAAATGTTTTGGGTGACCGTTTTACCCACTTGCACAGACAGTTATGATTGTGCCTTCCACTGTTCCAACTCCTGGTTCGAAAGGTGTTATGAACTTCCACGCCGGCCTTCTGTCCTTGATGATCACTTTATCCCCTCGCAAGATATGCCTTGTTATATGCCTTTTCAGGCTTGCGTGCACATTGTCTGTGTGCGCCGGGTCTGGGTGTTTACCAGATCATAGAATGGGGAGTCCACTCAGGATGGCCTGGGATTGTCTCTCTTCTGGGCCCACTGAACATCAGAGACCACGGGGGGCACTGTGTGGTGCAATGCAGTGTTCCTCTGTATTTGCACAGGAACCTTTGGAGACTGAGTTCAGGGTTAAGCCAGTTTACCATGGCAATTCTGAGGGATTTATTCTTTGTGCGCAAGAGGTGCTCGACCTCTCCATTTGCTTGCGGCCACTGTAGTGTGATGCAGCGATGTCGGATCCCCAAGTGGTTATGGAGATCTTGGAATTCTGACCCTTGGAAGGGTGGTCAGTTATCTATTTATATCTCCTCTAGCAGGCCGAATAGTATGAATACCTTTTATAACACTGCTGCTACGTTGGTGAATGCGGTTGAGTCGACCACATAGACAATTGAGTATTACAAGTTACTGTCAACCAGAACAACAGCGACCCTCCTGTTGGACTTGGCCCTTCCTGCTGGGTCATCCCTAAACTTTTTGCCTTTTTCCTCCTATATTTCCTCTGACCTGTTTTGGTTGGTTTAATGACTCTGGGCACTTTACCGCTGCGGACCAGTGCTAAAATGCATATGCTCTCCCTGTTGTAAATTGTTACATTGATTGGTGTCCATGTTTGGCTTATTTGGTTTACTGTCAGTCCCTAGTCAAGTGCACCAGGATTGCCAGGCTTGTAAATACAAATGCCGCTAGTGGGCTTGCAGCACTGGTTGTGCCACCCACAGAAGCGGCCTAGCAAAATGTGTCTGAGGTCTGCCATTGCAGAACCTGCGTGCAGTCTGGTACTGTCATGCTGGCTGGGCAAGTGCACACACTTGCCAGCCTCTAAACCTTCCCCTAACTTCATATTAGTCACCCCTATGGTAGGCCCAAGGGCAGGGTGCATTGTAAGTGTAAGGTAGGACATGCTCTGATGTGTGTGGCATGTCCTAATAGTGAATTACAGCCAATGTCGTTTTTCACTATTGTAAGGCTACCTGTTCCCTTTAGGCCAGATGGGCTGCTGGAATTATTACACTCTATAATCCCAGCAGGCTCAGGGAACATGGTAGAAAATAATGTTTAGTATGCCTGAACTCAGAATAATAAAATAATTCTTTTAGTAAAGTTTATTTTAATATCCTGTGTTTGCAAATGCTACTTTTAGAAAGTTAGCATTTGCTTGCCTAACCATTTCAGCCCGCCTCTGCTTGGATGTGTATCTGACTGTCTGGGATGTGTGAGTGACAGGGCTGGGGGATGACAGGTGGTGAATGCAAGCATTACACCTTAGTGGGAGGTAGGAGTGCCCCTGGACTCTTAATCAGGCTGTGCTCTGCCACCACAATGCTGGCTCCGCCCCCCTGGGGGGCGACTGATGACTGAGCCTGCACCTGGCCCAGGAAGGGCGAAGCACTGTCATCAAGGTACTCCTGGCTGCCCCTGTCCCCACAATGCTGGCTCCGCCTCCCTGTGGAGCAGCTGATGTGCCTGCCCTCACACTGAAAGCAACAGCCAGAGTACACCCAACAAGTGCTCAGAGGCTGAAAGGAATTATGCAGAGGCCCCCCTGACCTGAAAAGACAAAGGAAATGGTGTTTAAAAGTAGGAGCCCTGCTCCTTGTAAATTAGATCCTGTTTGCGCAACGAAGAAGCTCTGCCTGAAGAGGAGGACCCTGGAAGCTGCATGGAGAAGTACTGACTCTGACCACAAGAGACTGGCATGTGGTGGGTGCCTTGCTGCTGAAGGAGAGCAGGAGAAGAAAGACTGAAAGACTTTGCTTTATTTTGAACTTGTGCCAAACTCCTACAAAGATCTCCAAGGGCTTGCGGTGGAACTTGCCCCCTGAACAGCGCCCCAGGAACATTGGGCGCTACCCCCTGAAAGAGGAACTGCTGTGAGTGCTGCCTTCCCCTGCACTTCTACTTGGGAACAGCGGAGCGTGTCGTGATCATCCGCCGTGCCCCCTGAGAGGCCCAGGGCACTACCGTCCCTCCAAGCACCATGACTGCCGCCTGCCGAGGCCCCAGAAGCACCGCAAAGACCAGCCTCGCTGGCCCAAGCACCGTGACTGTCGCCCAACCGAGCCAAGCTCGCACCGCCCTGTGTGACCTTCTGTGCCCCGGGAGCCTCGCAGCTGCAGTCTGCACCTCGGTACGAGCCCCCCTCTCCAGTGAGGCTCGCACCGCTCCTGGCCCCCCAAGCCCCCCCCTAACACTCCCCGTGGCCGGCACAGCTCCCAGACCCACTGGTTTCACATCGACAGCAGCTTAATCCTCTTCTTTGGGTCGAAGTATGTCATCGTTGTTTTGTTCAGGAGGGCCGCCTTTACCTTCTGGAAGACCTCCTCCACTTTTTGGCTCCATGTTCAGCCCACACCAACCTTGGTGAGGGTTCTCAATGGCTCAGCGATCATTGCAAGGTTGGGGATAAATCTACCACAGTATGTGGCCATGCCCAGAAAACTGCGCACCGCGGATATGATGTTTGGTGCTGGGGAATGCTTGATGGCTTCTGACTTCCAGGGATCGACCTGCATCCATTCTTGATTGAAAACGTATCTGGAGAATTATATGGATGTTTGGAAAAACAAGCATTTCTCTCTGTGCAGTGACGCCATGTTCCCAAGGACGTTATAGTGTCTCTCTCAGATGATTGTGGTGCTCCTCAGCGGTCACAGAGTATATCAGGATGTCATCACTTACATTCATGACACCTTGGATTCCTGACAGAGTCTCACGTATGTCATCCTGGAATGACTCTGCCAATAAGGAAATGCCACAAATGAGTCTTTTGTAAGGGCGTAACACAAGGTGTGTGGAAAATGATGCTCTGAATCTGCTCTCTTCTTCTGAGAGGAGCAGTTAGTGGTATCTGGCATTGAGATCTAATCTTTCGAGTTTGTCCGGTTCTTGTTCAACTAGTGGCCTTAGTTGGAATGACACACGCCGATGGCAGATGGCTACTGGTTTGACTGCTTGGTCGATGTATATCTTAGACAGCTAAACAGTTTGGGAAATTAGCGAAGTAGTTTGGCAATATGATGGGCTTTCACGCTCCGTGCAAATGAGACGAGCCCTAGGTCGTTTACGATAATGCTCCCGATTAGGTGTCGACCACATGTAACATCATCAGGATTTCCCAGTCATTTGATCGCACACTTACTGTCATACGTCCATTGAGGGGTAGTGGGGACTGGCTCCTGTATGTGAATATTTTGGTGTGTGACGTGGCCAATGTGAGTTTTGGTTGGAGGCATCGTTATTGTTCAATGCCCATCACATTTACTGATACCCCTGCATTGATTAGGGCTATGACTTCAGATCCAGCGATTTCCACAACGCATGACGGTTGCATTCGTCGGTGCCTTTTCAAATCACTTGGGAACGACATGAGGAAGGCTTCTGCTTTGTCTTCTGAAGATGAGTCTGCTAGTCAGTGTCTGTGTCGTTGTGAATTCTTTGCCGCACTTTGGGGCTCGGGTTAATTTAGGGGCAGCTGTCGCACCGCTTTGGTGGGGGTGTGCCACCCCCTGGTGCCTCTTCATCTTTGCCCTCTGCGGCATACTGTTGCAAAATCGTTAATCTTGCCACAGTTAGGGCAGGTGCATCCTTGAGCAGGCCAATCATCCAGGGGATGTTCATCGTGATCGTGACTACAGTACCTTCAACGTGGCCCTCTTGACGGCATGCTGGGTTTCTGTGTTTTTCCTCTGGAGTATTCCACGTCGGCTCACTCCATTTTCACATTGGGTGCCTTCTCTGGTGTTTGGGTTACGGCAATGTCCATCTTGGTGGCCCTTGCCGCAGATAGATCGTGAGATCTAGCCATGATAAGGATGTCATCTAGGCTGTTATTTGGTTCTCTCAGAATAAGGCTTCTAAATGTCTTGTTCCTGCACCCTTGGATGATCTGTGCCCTAATTTTCTTTGGCTGGTCATCAGCTGTGCATGTGCTGGGTAGTTCGTGCAGTTGTGCATAGAATGTGTAGATGAATCCCCTTCTCATTGGCGGGTCTGGCAGAGGTCAAAATGCTCGAAGTCCGGATTCAATTGTGGATCAGAATGCACGTTAAGGGCTTGTACTTCTGCGTCGTAGTCATCCACTGCATGAGTGTTGGGGAGATGCTCGAACAGTTTCTAAATCTCTTCTACTGTGTAGTGAAGTAGTAGTGAGCATTCAATTTCATTGTCGAATTGCCCATCGTTCTCCTGGGTGCTAACAAAGAAATCGGCCAGCCTCCCCGCCCATGTCTTCCAATGGGGCGAGGCTGTGGCTGGGTCAACTACCTCGCTGAAGGGTTGTACCACCCCCACTACCGCATATTGTTGGGGGACAAGTCTTTTTTGCTGCCCTTGTGGGGGCGCTGCGTTGACCTCATCTGCCAAGAAAGGGTGGTGCTTAGCGCAGGACTCCCCTCTCCCTGGAGTGTCAGTCAGGTTTGGTAGTAGCAACACTCTTTGGCTGGGTGTCTTGCTCCTTCAACTATGTGGTGTGCTGTTTGTTTTTTCTTTTTTCAATATTGTTCTCTCCTCTATTTAATTTCATTGTCGAATTGCCCAATAGAATGCAATGCTGTCAGGTGAATGCAGTACTATGTGCTCCCACAGGCAGATGGTGTCTGTATTGTTCGCCTGTCATTGCAGGGGTTGACATAGTGGGGGCTAGGTGGAGCACGACGATCTTGCTTGGATCATTCACCTGGTGCAGGAGAGCATTAACGCCTTCGCTTGCGAGATGGAGGAAACTCGTTGCCTTTCAAGACAGCGCACGTGCAGCAATTTGTATCTCCTCGTTCGGCGGCAGCCAGCTCAGCAGTGCTGTAACAGTGCAAGCCAGTAGGTGAGTGGGGCAGCCGAGGCACCAACACTTGGTTGCAGCCCGTGACAGCAGACTGCCAGCAGCTAATTATTCCTTGATGCGGCAGGGGAGCGTGGGCACGGACCCTCATCACCAATGTTGCAGTGTATCTTGGCCTAGTACGGCTACCCTGGGCACACATTCAGTGCTCACATACATCAGTGCAGAAAATGAGACACACGCGCTAAGTCATAGGTACGGGTGCAGTCTGCAACCCTTTTATTTACAGCCTCAGGGCAGAAGATGTACAGGGTGCATATCAGGGGCAGTGAGCCACTGCAGTACTGTCCGGGTGGGTCACTACAGACCCTAAAAGCATGCTACGTGCAATAGTATGCGCACAACGTGACATTCACTTCTCACCATTTCCTTTAATTTCCGACACGCTATGCCCAAGAACTCTCAGAAACAGAGCATATTGTCCAGGGCGTAGCCTTTTTTATTCACATCAAACCAGGTAATTCCTCTCAGACCAATAGGAGAAACAATCCTGTTTGGATATATAAAATTATTCACATCATGCTTTTGCTGCATCAACCTGTCACAGGCATTATGTAAATTAGGCACAACATTACACTTGCATTTCAGTTTGAAAGTACACTTTAGCAGCAACAACATGTCAAAAGCAGTAATAAAAATTATGCACAACATTACACCTGCAGTTGAGCTTGGCCGCACAGTTGAACTTGGCCAACTCGACCCGCCAAGCACCCCACTCAGCTGCGCACATTGTGCCGGCAGGCCCCAGCGCGGTACAGCAAACAGTTGCATTACTTGCAATCCAGGGCACCGCATAGCGCACCAGCCCTCCTGGAGTACCTGAACACAGGCAGTCTCCCCAAGATTCATCTCAGTCCATAAGTGGCTGGTTTGGGCAGTAGAGTCGAGGACCACCGGCAGGCCGGTCCCCCCTCCCTGCCAACTCTCTGCACACGTGGATCCTACCCCCTCCTGGGGTCAATCCAATCGCTGAACTTCCATTGTTGTGCCCTCCCCTTTGTTGTTACCTGAGGTCTGAGGGGACAAAGAGGCGCAATACTCCAGGGCGCAGCCTTAAATAACTCATCCAAGAATTCCTGCGCACCCTAATGACATCACCAGCCCTCCTCATTAATTCTACCCTCTTCTTAGCCTGGAGGAGGCTCAGTCTTGTGGCGTAACTAAGGGCACCCCTCCTCTAGGCAGGGGGGGCTCAGGTTCATGACTGCAGTCTATGCTAAGTGTATTTATAAAGCGCATGGTGACAACGCTATTGGAAGCAAACATTTTTTTTTCTTTTAAATGAAAGGTGCCTTGAACAAAGCTGGAGTTCTTAAAGCAGTGTGTTGCAGAGCTCAGGCATGGACAACTCGGCCTGTTACGATTGTCGAACCTTTATTTTGCAATCAGTTGGTCACTTCATTACAGCAAGCACATGCCTGCCAAGCCACCGTGTGTCACAGAATTTTTGTTCCTTTCACACTGGCACACGAAGTGGAGCCCAAATCACACAGTGTTGGGGGAAAAAGAGCTGAAAACCACTGAAAAGTGGCTTTTCACTTTGTCCCATGTCCTAATGCCAGTGATTACTTCTGAGGTGGCCCATCTCGACTGGGAGAGAAAAACAGGAAGGGAAGGGGTAAGTCCACCCACCTCCCGGCTAGTATAGCACCCTCCTATGCACAACATTTCCCCTTTTTTTTTTCTTCTTCTGCCTGGACCAGGATAGGAACATGGCACATTGGACCCCTGCCAGACTCTGGTTAGTAATGGAGCATTTGTGCCAGTCCCTAATCCTGTACCTCCTACAGAGGATCAATAGTCGGATATCTCCAGGTTAGATGCGGTGGGTGATGGTGCAGAGCTGTTTCCCCTGGATCTTAACAGGAAGTACATTGCTAAAGATATGATGCCAGAGATGCCTGCATGGGTTAGGTAGAATCCTCAATGAAAGATTTGCTCAACACCTTTATAGAGCAGTTTTTGAGACAGTTTCTCCAGCCATTGCCTTTGGGACTCCTGATGCATAAAGGTGCTTTTGAGGTGGTGAAAAGGGAGTGGAAGCATCAAGCAAGTCTTATATAATCAGACATAAATCCAGGTTGTATCATATTGAGGAAATAGAGAAGAGCATGCCAAAGTCTGTCTCTGTGGATTCGTTTGTGTCCAGTGAGATTGGATGGAATTCAGTGGTTGATGAGAGTATTTTCAAGAATCAGATGGAGAAAAAGTGTGGCTCCGTTCTCAAGAAATCCTATGCGGGTGCACAACTAGCCTTGCAGGCTGGCATACATGGTGCTCATATGGCACTTTCTTTATTTTCCGAAAATAAGAGTCACTTTAAAGGTGCAGGAGGAGACAGAGTGTTCCTTTCTCATAGAGGGATTAGAGAAGCATGTGGAATTCTTATCTATCTCTTTCCATGTGGTTCGGGCAGCTGCCCTGGCACGAGGAGTTCCAATCACTGCAACATCAAGGCTTTATCTGAAGGAGTGGAATGCAGATGCAGCACAGAAATAGGTCACTGCATATGCCATTCGAGGGAAACAGGCTATTTGGGGTATATCGGGAAGAAAAATTGCACAGGATCTCCAAAGAAACGAAGCACTCCACGTCTTTTCGTCAGAACATTAGGGGTATCTACATTTCATTCCTCTTCCAAGTAATTATTTTATCAAACCCTCTCGAAGGGTGGACAAGCACCAGATCCTGTTTGATAGAAGGTAAAGAGAAAAAAAGTCAAGGAGACCAAAAGGGGAAGCCTGGATCCCCATCTTGAATCCAGAGTTCCTGACTATGCCAAGATGCATGGATCTACCAGGTGAAGTAAGGATACCGTACAGAGTTTCCTATGCCAGAAGCTCCAGATCTAATCACGAAAGAGGCGTTGAAGGCACCTCCTCATAATCTCAGATGATAGAATGCTGTAAATCGGGTCCCAAGGGTGGAGAAGGGAAGGTTTATGTACTTGATCGTATTCCTTGTCCTCAAACCCTCTGGCAAGTTCAGACTGATAATAGATCTAAGAGGAGTTTTCAAATGCTGAAAAAGGATTCCATTTAAGATGAAAACGGTACAGAGGATAATCCCGTTGATTCCCAAAGAGTCCCTCATGAGAACGACGGACCGGATGGACACTTTTTTCCACATTTCCATCTCACAAGATCATCAGAAATATCTCCAGTTCCTTGCTCTAAAGAAGCATTATCTGTTTCTGGTATTATTCCAAGGTATCTGCCCCAAGTGTATTTACGAAGATGATAGCTCCCTTGGTGGCATTTTTTCATCTACAGGTTTGGAGTATTTTGTCGGACCTGGATGATTGGCTCCTCCATGCTCAGACAAGAGAGAAGTGAGGAGAGGATGGGATGTGATGAAGGATTGCCTTCAACAACACCGTTTGTAATCAATCTGGCCACATGACCCATCTCAGGACAGACTTTTCATTAGAGCTCAGTTCAGGACGGACATGGTTATGGTGTTACTGCCAGAGGAGAGCGAAACAATTCTAATGTTCACACGCAACCCTTTGTTATCCCAAACAGCTCCAGTAAGGTTGTTCATATGGGTCATGTGTGTGCCTGGTGTTGTGGACAAGAAATCACATGAGATCACTTCTGGCACTCCTAGTGAAGTATTGGTGACCTTCCTCTATGCCATGGATTAGGAGATTCCAGTAACTAACCTGATCAGAGGACAGCAACAATGGAGGCTGAACCGAAATCCTTGAACAGCGGGTTCCACTAAGGTCCCTTTCAGAGACGATAATAACAACGGATGCCAGCTCCACAGGATGGGGAGCAAGCCTAATAAACAAGGACGCAGAGGGGAGATGGTCATTGAAGGACAGTGTGAGGTCCTCACACTGGATACAGTTATCTGCAACATTCCAGGAGTTGCCACATTTCAAGGAGGACATTTTTGGTCATCATGCTATTATTCGGACAGACAATACATGAGCAGTATAATGTGAACAGACCGTGTAGTGAGGTCCGACTCTCAACCCAGTTGCACTAAAGATTGGGGGATGAGCAGAAAGACATCATCATGCTCTATAGGCAGTGCACATCAGGGGGGTGGAGAATGTGGTGGCGAACAATCTGAGCAGGGTGTTTACCTCATCCCAAACTCTGCCCTTGACCCATCAGGTTTTTTCCCCCAGATTTGCCTATGATTCGGGTAGCCCTTCATAGGTTTCTTTGCCTCTCAAGAACATATTCAACTCCCAAGATTTTTTTCTCAGTACAAGGATCCACTAGCAAGGGGAGTGACAGTCTGACATATTCTTGGCCTAAGAAGCTGCTGTATGCATTCCCACCTATACCTCTCATTCATGAGCTGCTCATGAGAGTTCATGGGGAGGAGGTGGAGGTCAAAGTAGTAGTGCTGTTTTGGCCTTGCCGCTAGTGGTTTTCTCTGTTAAAGACATTGGCACTAGTCCCTCAGAGAAGAATTCCTCTATCTCCTTATCCTCTGTGGTCAGAAGGTTGCTTAAACAGACAGACAGACATACACTCGTTTTTATATATATAGATGATCCTACCTGTGTTCCTTTACATTATATGAAATTTCCTACTCGAAATCTCAAGGAAATGGTTTGAAGAAAACCACACTTTTTAATGTGGGCAAGCAAACATAAGCGGCTCGCATATGATTAATGCACACTATCAATGTATGAAAAAGAGAAGGGGATGGCGGGCATACATTCATAATGCTGGCTTTAGAAATGAATGACTCTGGAAAGGGAGAGGATCCAGCGTATACACTTGAATTATATCTACTGCATAAAATGGTCCTGTATGGTCTGCTGTTCTAGAGACACTCCCGATAATGATTAATGGGACAACGGAATGTTGGCACAATGCCCTCCACCGGAACCAATGGCACAGGAAATCAATACAGCAAATAGAAAAGGCCTGAGTTTTCTTAGAATTGAACCCCATGCTGGTCCAGCACCTTGAAGCATGGACCCAAGAAAGCCTACCTGGATGTGCCCCTGTCATGACCGCAATGTGCTACAGACATTCTAATACCCAGAAGTCAAAGTCAGTGGGATCTGTGGGGCGTGACGTACCCCTACTTTTTTAATTTAAGAAAAAAATTCCCCTACAGGACAGGTGAGACGCCTCAACTGAAATGGAAGGGAGTGAGTTTCCTGTTCGGTGAATGCGACGGAGGGACAGGCAGCTGATCAATAAACACTTTCTTGCCAGGGTGCTTGCAGTCTGAGAAAAAATTTAAACATGTGGAATTGGTTAATCTACAAATGCAAAGATTGCTTGGAAGCCGCTATTGGCTTTAGTTGATGGAGTCACTTGACTATTTTTGATGGCAAAGACCTATTATTTTTGAGAGGTGTTGTAAGGGTCTTACCAACTGAGCTGTGGAGAGCGTGCTTTTAATGAACATTTGTAAAAATGTTTGTACTGGCTACAGTCTGATTGCGTAGTCTAAAATCTATCTTATGAAAGCATTTTTTTACATCTCAAACCTAAATCTTTTTGCACATTTTGTGACAGCCTATCTTACACCGTGTGTAATGCACATTACTACTCACAGTGCTTTTAGTCACAGTCTAGGACCTTGTAGCACTAAAAATACACAATTCAGTATTTCCTACTGCAGCAACCAGAATTCATTTTGGTCGCTTTCTGACGACACACACACAGACCTCTCCATTGATTTAATTAACCAATAGAGGTTTTGCAATGTAAAATTGTACACTTTCCACTGATTAGCTGAACTTGCATATGTTTTTCATTTAAGGTGTGTGTTAATTCATATGCGGTTAGCCAAGAGTGTTGGACCAACAATCTAGTTACAATATATATATATATTTTTTTAGCCATGCCTTTGACTCCACCCCAGTGCACTTAGGATCACAGTTGCCATGCCTTTTTTGTGTACTTTGACCACTGTATGGCCCATAGCAATAGAAGGAGGAGCAGGCCTGCAATCACATTTGACACATTATGCAAAAAAAAAAAACAGGACCTTCATCTTGTGGATTGGCCATGGGTAGGTGGGTAGGCCAGGAGGATCTCTTACAGGGGCGTTACCATTTTCCCCTCCCCTCTCCTCATCAAATATCGGGCCCTGCTACTGCAGCCCTACAAATTGATGAGGAAAAGGTTACCCTTTTTCCCCAACAGCAAAAGTTGTATTGATTTTTGTATATTATTTTACAAATCAAAGTATCATGCCTCATTTAAACATCGAAGCATATGCATGCAGAATATTTCTAGCCAAATATATGGAAAACTGGCATATTCAGACTGTAGCTTGTATCAGTGGGTAAAAAGGTTACAGATAAAGCAAAACGCAGAACCTCCACAAACTTCTCCCTTCGCTCCCTCCAACCCATTTTGCATAATTACATGGCATTCTTTTCATATCCACAGTTATAAAAAATGTTTAGGACCATGAAGATGCTGGACGCATGGAGCCTAGGAGACCAATGTATGCCTCGTCGTGGAAAGGCAATTTTTCTGCAGGAGAAATTGCTTTTGCAGCAAGAAGATCATTCTCTTCTCCAAAGGAAACACTTTTTCTATTTTCGTGTTTGTAGTGCCTTCTAAGTAATTCAGAACCTTATCTGTGTTGGAAGTTGATTTTTGGAGGTTCACTTGAAAACCCACATTGTGCAATATAGATATTGTAATTAGAAAATTTCACAGGGCAGACTGTATGGGCTGCTTGCTTTCATCAACCAGCTGAAACGGCCCTAGATATATTATTTTGTTTCCAAAGAAAAGCTTCTTGCCATCCATTTGAAAAATTCTCTGGGAGGAGAAAAGCTAAATGGAAGCATGTTGTATTGGCAATTAGTACTTCTTACTAGGAACTTCAGAAATGTCCTGTGTTTTGGTGCTACTGGAAAGTGAAAGTAAGCATCCTGAAAGTTGACTGTACACAACCAGTCCCATAGTTTTAGTTGGGGAATGATTTGATGGGCAGCCATTATCCAAAACCTCTCTTTCCTTATCCACTGATTTGCCTTTTTGGATGGAAAATGTTCAGATGCAAAATTGGTCTCTACAATCTTTCAGACGTTTTTAAAAAAAAAAAAAGTAGGAAGTATCTCCAGTAGAAGCCTTTTCCTTTTTCGGTTGAGCCTGGTCAGCGCATGCGCTTCTCTGTGCGACATGCTGTATTCAGGTGTGGACTTGAAGCTCCGCCCATTCTCCACTCATCTTTTCAATTGGTGCTGTGACTGACCTTTGTAAATGTTGGCTTTTGATTTAATAGGCTTATTGGTCCCTAGTTAGTACCTCCGGGTCTTCGTTTGTAACCTCCAATCTGGACTGAACCTTTTGCTGTGTCCTTACTGTATATATTGCATCCCCCCCGTATGCAGTGGTCGAAGTGGGGGGAAAAAAGTAGGGGAACTGTGGGTGGAGATCAGGGGGCGGGAATAACCTGAGGATTGGGTCAGTGGGTGGAGTTAGAGGTGTGGCCAGAAAGAGCAAATCATTCTAATTTTTTGTGTTTGTTTCGCATTTCACTACCCAGTTACAGCTTATTACGTTGTTTAATTCAACCAATAGATACATTTTTATGTAAGGTTTAATATGAGGTTTTGACATTAAAATACATTCACAAAGTGGGATTCGTTTCCAATCACAGAATGTCCCAAATACGCATAAAAGTGGAATCACAAGCCATTTGTCCGCGAGCCATGGAGTTTCTGTCATTAGCACTTCTCCCTTTTTTCCGCAAGAGCAGTTCAAACATGAATGGCAGAATATCCTAGATTGCAAATGTTTTCTATACAATTATGGCTCTGCAATATTTGCCACGTAATGGATCACCTGCTGCATAATTTGACAATTTTAACTAATAAATTGTTTGTAGCTCAAACGGATCAAAAGTTACTAAAACATGTGACTCGTGTTTCTGAAAAGTGGACAGCCCTTTGCAAAGGTTGACTGATCACCTTTCTCACTGCTGCATTTCTATGTTACACTGCTACTAATAAGGCAAAATCTTTGCAGACTGTTAGCAGTTGTAAAATTGTCAAAATAATAAAGTATCAGAAAATATACAGCATTACGCTGCAGCCTTTTTTTCTGCATAATTTAGTCAACACTGCAGAATAATTTTGTCCTCCATTGCTATATAATTCCAGTGGCCCCAAAGCAGGCAGCACATGTTTGTGAACTTAGTTTGGTAGCGTGCAAATCCTGCATTGCCGACCCCTGTTGAGTTGCACCTACTACTGCTGAAACAAGGCCAATGGAGGTACCAAAGGGTGCTGCGGACTGGTCTCAAGGGCAAGGGCGGCTTTAGCGCAGGTGGAGCCCTGTGCGAAAAAGTTTGTTGGTGCCCCCCAATGACTCCCTTCGCCATGGATTCCTTCACTACCACCCTTTAACAGTGCCCCTCGAGTCTCCATAACCACTCTCTCGCTCAGAGGCATTTGAATTGATTTACAGCACCAGATACCAGTGTAGGGTGTCAGAGCATTTTACATCACACACATTACAGAGAGACAATCAATCATACATTTGTAAATCACTCTATAGGAGATGTTACATAAGACAAAGGACTACAAGGTGTAGGAGTTACATGACAACCATACTAGTAGGCAGTATAGTTAAATTGTGATGGTCTGGAGAAACACAAACTCTGAATGTAGAACATAATACCATGGTTGGGGGTTCTCTTTAATAACCAGAATTTTTTTCTATACAAATGAGCCCTTTTTGCAACATTAGAATAATCACAAACTGCAAAAAGACCCAAACGCTCTACTTTTTACATTGAAGTTTGCATGCAGCTCTTAGATAACAGTTAATAGCTAACTGTTCTATGTTAGGATATTGACTTATAAACTGCAAGTAAGAATAGGATCTCACTGACAAAAGTAGTAACCCACTGACCTATTTATATTATGTGCACTTTGTAATCTGCATGGTACATGTTCTTTGCGGCAGGCACATTAACCCACTGCGCTACCTTTCCACGAGTCAAAACTTCCACTTGATAAAACTCCATCTCTCTCTATGATAGAACATCAATCATCAAAGTTATCATTACATTTTAATTGTTGCCAAAACTTGCTGGAGGCCAGGAAGGAGGCAGCAAGTGATTTTAGAAACATAATACACTTGAAAACCTGACAGCCCCCACCCGAGTCAGTACCTCCAGGAATGGTGTACTTCCCCACCCATGCAAACAATGTTGTTCAAAGAAAGACGAGAAAACAAAAGTAGCACATCACTGGCAAACTTAGTAAAATGGCGCTAATGTGTTTGGGTGAATAAAATTATTCTGGCCATTTTGAGACCACTCTATCTTTGATTGTATTGTAATTGCATTTATATAGCACGTACTACCCCTGACGAGGCGTCAAAGCACTTTTTCGGCAAGTAGCACGCTACTCCCGAACCCATAAAGGATTAGTGGTGAATTAGTATATTGAAATATGAAAGTAATTTGAGTGGTGGATGTGTTGGTCAGCTATTTAGATTAGGAAGGATAGTGTAGGGATAGAAGAGGGAAAAAGGTTTGCATTTATATAGCGCTTGCTACCCCTGATGGGGTGTTGAAGCACTTTTTCAGCAAGTAGCATGCTACTCTGGAACCCAAAAAAGGATTAGTGGTGAATTAGTATAGTGAAATATAAATTTTATTTGAGTGGCGGATATGTTAGTCTGTTATTTGGATTAAAAAGGATAGTGAAGGGATAAGAGAGGGAAGGACTTAGAAATCTTTTTTGTTTTGTTTTGGAGCTCATAGCAGTAGGAGGAGGCTTGGAATGAGTAAAAGAGAGGTGGAGGGGGAAGAGTCAGTTGGAAAGGTTTAGAAAGGCTTGTTTTGGAGGATCAGAACAGTAAAATAGGTATAAGATGATGCAAGGAGGATAGAGTAGGAAAGAGTCTAGAAAGGGTTACTTTGGGGATCATAGTAGTGGTATGGGGTTTGGGATGAATGAGAGAGTGGAGGTAGAGGATATACTGGATATATTGATAGAGGTATGGGGTGAGAAATAGGGTAGGGAGCACATTGGGAAGGGTAGTGGAAAGATTTTTGACTTGAGCCAGAGTGTTGAGGTAGAGGATATATTGAGAGCGGTATAGGGTGATCATTGGATATCCTGAATTAAAAGAAATTTAATAAATATATAGAAGGTATATAGATGCATAAAGGAAGGTAGTATATGTAGATTACAGATGCATTAAATAAACTCTGGCTTTCAAGTGTGGTATTTAAAATTAATTATATATATATTTATAATTCAATAGTGAAGCAATTGTAGATAAATAGTTATGATAAAATATTTACTTTTTTATGCAGTCACTTATATATATATATGTTAAAAACATAGAATAATGTAACTATCAGTAAGATGTACATTTGTTAAGCAGAACTAATGAATATCTATTTTTTTAAACAATTATTCTATGGGTTTATACAAAGCAATACACATATAGGTACATATCTATAGTACAAATAAATGCTTATGTACAGAGGGATATGCTGTATATTTCTGTTTGCTTATAGTGGTTATGTGGGGAAGAAAAAATTCTTGGGGAGAGGATGTGGCCTAACGGCTAGGGTAGTCAACCTCGAAGCTGGGGAACCGGGTTCGAGTCTCAGCAAGGACGCTCAACATCCTGTGATTCTGGGCAAATCACTTAATCTCCCCATGCCAAAAAACGAATGTGTCTTCATGTAATGCAACTGGTGCTCGTGTAAAGTGCTCTGATACCCGATACCTAAGACTCAAGTTGGCGCTATATAAAACTTCAAAAAGAGTAGTTTACTGAATATAAGGTGGTTATCCGTGGATTTTATGTTTGGGTGTAAAGAGTTCCATAGTTCGGCTGCTGCTTGAATAGAGAAGGATGTGCGGGTGTCATAGGAAGGATGGCTCCCGCCGAAACCCCTCCACGCCCGAGTGCCACACTCGTCAGCATTAGGAAGCGCTATATAAATGCAACTACAATTACAATTCTGAAAAGGCCCTGACAGGCCCATTCCTCAGCACTGTCTCCTGTGTAGCTGTCTAATTAATCCCCTCGATAGAATGCATAATGTGAGAGCAGGCAGGGACACGGCCATGCCTGATGGTTATGCAAGCCTTCTCTGATGTCAGTATCTATGCCGCTAGGAACAACAGCGTGTATGTGTGGGTTCCAACTATAGCAGGAGTGAGCTATGGAATGAAGGCTCTGTGGCCCTGGCATAGGCTGACCATGCGTCTTGGATTTGCTGGGACAGTCTCGGTTGTTCAACTGCTGTCCCCGTAGATTTCAACAAATTTGTCTCATGTCCTCGTTTTTAGAGAGGTTCAACTGAAAACAGTCAGAGTCACTTTTTTAGGGGTTCCAAAGCAGGGTTAGTTAGTATCTGTTATAAGTAAGTAATTTAATTAACAGGCATGATGCTGGTTTTAAAAATTACATTTTATATATCTTCTCAGTGCCTCTTCTGTGCTACTGAGGGCTGTCATTCTCTGCCACTTAGTTGATGTAAAATTGTGAGGCTTCCTCTATTTTTGCGAAATGTCCCATTTGTGGGGTCCCAAGATATGGTAACCATACTCTGGCTGCATCTTACACCCCCCAGAAGACAATAGCTCTTTGCCGACTGGATCTGCAAACAGCGGTGGGGGGAGGTGCAGGAATAAAAGGCAGGACAGGTTCTCTGCACAGTTCAGCATGCATGTGCCTCAAATACATAGCATGCTTTCTATCAGGGTATGCTAACCCTTTGAAGCCAGCAGCTGGACACAGCAGTCTGAAGGTATGTTTATATGTGCAGCCTGTGTTTGTGCTCATGTCCTCTCAATGTGCACACCTCCTCCCTTATCCCCACAACAAGGTGTTACTTACAAATCCGTCAAATTTTCCTTTGTTGTTCACAGCCAGGAACAGACAGCTCTTGACACTCAGTACACTGGAGAGATTTCTAGCAGACTATATCATTTTTTTATTAGTTTATGGGTTATTTAGTTATTTTTCACATTTTGAACCATTAATTTCTCTCCTTCCCAAGGCTGCACTTTGGAATAGAAAAATGTCAGAAAAAGACGACATTTCCAGAGTGATTTGTTTTGTGATCCATTTAATGGAGGAAGAAATAAAGAAAAGAAGAGGAAAGAGGGAGTAATAACCGTTTCCTTCTCTGCCCGTCCCGCCTCCTCGAACGTCCATGAACGCCAAGCCTTATCTATAGGCCGTGGCTATTTCTGGCATCCTGGGACGCATGTTTAAACTAAAAAAGTAGAGGAACGGTATCTGTTAAATGAAAGAAGTAGGGGCACGCCGTGCCCTGCCGATCCCGCCCACTTCGACGACTGGCCCTACGAGAGAACGCTTTGGTTAATTAATCTAAAGAGCACTGGTGGGACGCCAGCTTTCGCAGTTGCAGTCACTTTTTTGGAGGTATTTGCAGCATGCTATGCACACTATCAATTTCATAATTGGGCCACACACCACTCGCAGGATGAGCCACGCAGCTCACCCAAATTGTTGTCTTTTTTAGGTTTCGCCTGGCGTTGCAACTGCGTAGCAGTTGCTCCACCCACGGCGAAATCTCATGTTCCTACATTTGGCTTTGGTTCCGCCTCTGTCTCCCATTGGCTAGCTCCATAAATGGAGGCTAGCCATTGGGAGACAGAGGCTGTCAATCACGCTTTCTCGTGAAAACGCGATTCGGGGGCGTTTCTCTGTGTTTTTTAAGTCCCGCCCCTTTGTCCTGGGCCGCGCTGTCATTGGCTGCCGGCCCGGGACACCCCGTGATGTCATTCCCCGGGCCGCGCTGATTGGCTGCCGGCCCGGGACACCCCCCCTGACATCATTCCCGGGCCGCGCTGTGATTGGCTGCCGGCCCGGGACCTGACTTGTTTTATTTTTGGGCTGACTGAGGGTTGTGTATCAGCACGCCACACAACGCTTGCATTTTCCAAGGTTTATTATTCTTTTAATCAGCACGACTGCTGCGCACGTAGTTATGTTTTTGTTTAATTGGCCGTTATCTCCCTGACTGCTGTTTTCCCGTTCGTGTCGGAGTCCCTCCACCACCTCCCACACGTCGTTCATTTTCGAATTTTTCTTTTTGTCGTACATTTGACCCTTACACAAGGAAATACTTTGGAAGATTGTTGGCAATGGTAGTAGAAATTGTTCACAATTACTAATCATCACTGTCACGTCAAACATCTAGAATTTCCTTTCCTTAGCCCTCTATCGCTCACAGTCGTGCAAGTCTCCACCCAACTCCCCCGTTACTGAAGAACATGGGAGCAATTCATTTTTACTCTGTGCGAAGTGGCCGTGTTGTTCACTTAATCACTATGCATTAGCTGCAGCAGGTCTTTCCTCCAAATCAAACTGCTAGCTTAATCAGTTCTTTCCCCAAAAATGGCTGTTGTGTTTTACAAGCTTGTTTTTCTTCACCATAGCTACGGCCATCACACTTGATGTTTGTCGTACATCACCTGAACTTCCCACGCAACCCCCCACCATCTACTGCGTCTCCTGTTTCTCCAGCTCTCAGCCTGTAACTGCCCCAGACTCAGAGAAGGCACTCTCTTCCCGAGCAGTAATCCGTTCCCTGGCTTTCCCCTTCCCGGGACAACTTCCTAGCTAAGCCTCAGCCATGAAGATTGAGGAAGCAAAGAGCACTGCACAATGCTAGTGGCAGGAGACCGCTCGAGAGATCAGGAGAGATGTGCATCTGCGGCACGGGCGGGGCACAGTTTACGGAAGTATTTTTCAATGTGGTTTTTTTCCCCCCACGTTGCAGCTTGCCTTGATTGTTGCGTCTCTCCTGCCCCTAAGATCCGTCTATGCAGCGCAGCACCTTACATAAATGTGGTGAGAGAGGTGCAGTCTGGGAGTAGCACTAGCAGAGAGTTGTAATTCTATGCAAGTGAACGTACACAAGACTATAGCATGTATTTGTGTACACATACCTGGGTATAATGTGTGTCTGCATATCCGGTACAGGTAGATAATTGTTTTTCAGAGTTTACCGCCTAACGCAATGGCATATTGTTTTGTGCCACGGCGTGTAGTGACTTTCCACATTCCATTCTGTTTATTGAAAAAGAGAGCGCTCTTTAGATTGGGGCTCTTGTTTTTTCTGTACTTGAAAGATATGTGCGTAGTGCTTTGGAGTGTGCTAGTGTAACCATTACCCCTGTGAGTAGACTCTTCTGTGTTTACCCCATTACCCCTGTGATTAAACAACGTGGGTTGTCCAATGAACGCCTGATCTATTGGCTGGTGGGACACGGCACCTACTCGTTAGAAATCCAGGAAGGATCTCCTCTTGTATAGGTTGGGGGGGGGGGTGGGATGGGGAAGAAGAGGGGGAATTGTGTGGACCTCTAAACACAGTGTGTGGATCTGCAGCCTGCAGAAGCCAAGGACAAAAGGACGGGCAGGGTGAATGAAGGAACTGTGACCAGGAAGCTGCACGTGAGCAGCGGCGCGCTCAGACATTTTCACCTGCAGTACATAACGAGGTGACCCATGGCGCTGAGGACTGTCAGCCTAAAGACTTGGGTTTACTCCTCCAAATCTATGGGTGGCCTTGTAAAGCAAATAAATATGTTTTGTGAGCTGCGGAATACTGTGAGTAAGCCTTGATCTGCTCACATTTCTTCCCAGAGAGTTAAGTGCTAAAGGAGTGTATGTTGTGTTGGGTTTTCAAGGCCTTAGTAGGTCAGCCCCTGTACATCAGACATGTGGATTCGACTCAGTCTGAAGTCTTTAAATGACAGCAAGTTATCGGATTCCTTAATATTAGATGCTCACTAGAGTTGTAAATTCCTGGGAAATTCTTAGATTAACGGATTTTCCAGCCTTCATGCGATGTAATATTTTTTAGATTTCTGTAAGACTTCTCTTACTTTCTCACCCACTAATGCAGTAATATCTTCTCGCAGCCTGGCCTTATATACATCTCGGGTGACTTCAGGAGACAGTTCTGTGTGTTTTGCTTTATTGCATAATGTCTGGTTTTATCAGTGAACAGTACTGAAATACCATCATTGTATTTTGGTTTACAAAAGAGTGAGAATTCCTTTGTGTTCAATGTGCTATGCTACATATATCTAGTAGTGTTTCATCTCCACTAACCCCATTGAAGGGAGTGTTGCGGTCACCCTGGGCTGTCCGAGGCGGAGAATGCTATGTGCCTCTAGGATTCACTCATTTGGGCGGGCAGCTTGATAGGGTTCCACTCAGCAGCTGATGCACGATACGCCCAATAGGAGTCTCCTGTCCGCCCCTTCTGTCGGTGGAGTCCTCCGTATCAAATAAGTGAAGAGGCTCTGCAGCTCTAGTGTTAAAGTTGCAGGTCACCCACTGTATTTAAACACCAGCACAGATCTCTGCAGACAGTCCAGAGGCAAAATAGTTAAGCTTCTTAGCGACCACCATCAATCCAATAAAATTGCTTGAGAGTTTGCTGGTAGAATTCGGTGAACGAGTTTCTTGGGCTCATTCACATTGTCAGTTCCATCCTTCAGTCAGTCCCAATGAATTCTTAGGAAATCTTCTGGTCATATAGACATATTAGAAAATGAATATGCTAAAACGTGTATTTAGCTTCAATTGCTCACATACTAGTGTGCACATGACTATAATTCTCATGATTTTGATGCTGGTAGAGGATTTCATGTTTATTTGACTGACCTTTTAGTAATGTGCAACAGAATGGACTTTACATCATGCCACCTTTGTGAAATGTTAAGTGTTGCCTTATATTTATGTTCACACTATATTCAAACACCTCAAATGTATTATATGATTTTTTTTTCTTTTAACAAATTGTTTGTAGTGCAATGGATATCTGCTAGAATTCTATGTTGCTTTCCGTGCCATAGTTTTTGCTTCCCACTGCCTTTCCGTATTGCTATCCCCCCATCTTTGTGTTGCTTCCCCTGGCCCAGTCTAGAAAGAAAGAAAAAACAATAATGCAATAGGTCTCGCCGTTCATTAAGTTAAAGCCATTTGCTTTGATATACAATACCATTAGCAAAGCAAACGGCTTTAACTTAATCAAAGGCGAGACCTATTGCATTTTCAATGCAATGGTTTCGCCTTTGGAAAATTTAGAGCTATTGGCATTGTAAATGTCAAAATTTGAATTTATGTGTTTGTTTTGAGAATAGCAAAATAGATGGCATTGTCATTTACATTGCCCATTAGCTCTAACTTTTCCAAAGGCGAACCCATTGCATTGAAAATGCTTGTTTAGTTCTGCTTACTGATTTTATTAGCCTTTCTGTTTTGTTCTGCACTGGTGGCAAACATGGATTCCAGCATAGCCAAGGCAGTACAAGCACCACAGTAGAAGTAGTAAATGTCTTCTTTTTCCTGGAATCGTAGAGCTTACATTCGATTTTTTAACTCCAGCAAGAATGCCTCACAGTGCCGAATGTCGTACGCTGACCCGCATTTTTTTTTTTAAACTGGAAAGCGGGGAATGGGGTGTTTTTCCTAGAGCTCCAGTGCCCCGTCATTCAAATTGCAAATGGGAATATTTTACTTTCATGCAGGAAAGGTCAAGATTTACTTTGCTGCTCTAACTGCACACACCCACCACACAAAACTTCGAGGCACTCGACGCGCAAACACTTCCCCATCCGCAATGCATACATAACTGGAGTAAAGACATAAACAGCTCAGCTTCTGTCTCTCTGCAGGGATCGGTGGGTGAGCACAGAGTCCCAGACACTGTCTCCCCAGTCAGATGTTCCTGCCCTACTGGTTTTGCCAAAGAACACATGGCTCGTTGCTCCCTCCGTACACATCCAGTCATTGTGTGCTGCTCCTTGGTGGGGTTTGTGTGATTGGCACATGCGCTGTGAAAACACTCCAAGGTTATTGTTATTATTAAGTTCTTTTATAACGCAGAATAGCTACTCCGAGGAGTTCCCAGCGCGGAACCAAGAAGAGTCTCTGACTGAGCAGCCAGCATTTACGGAACAGATGAGTTTTTAATAGTTTCTTAAAAGGTATCGGGTCCTGAGTATTGCGCAGTGAAAGTGGGAGGGCATTCCAAGCCTGGGTGGCCTTAACAACAAGAGAGCTGCCACCCAGTTTTTGGCGGGAGAAGCGAGGCACCCTAGCTAAAAGAAGCGCAGAAGATCGCAGTTGTCTTAGCAAGACATAAAAAGAAAAACTTTTCTATAAATATGAGGGCCCTTGAGCGTAGAGTGCTCGGTGGGCAATCGCCAGCGATTTAAATGTTACCGTCTCCGCCATGAGAAGCCAGTGGAGAGCGCGGAGGTGAGCGTGCACACTACTCCTCTTAGTGATACCCAAGAGCAGCCTAGCAGCCACGTTCTGAATAACCTGCAGTCTATTCATGGAATATCCAGGGATGCCAATATACAGGGCATGTGCGTAATCCAATCGAGACAGGATTAATGTACGAATGACCATCTCTTTGGCAGACCTAGGGAGGAGAGGGAGAAAACTTCTAAGTGTTTTAAGGAGGGCGAAACAGCTGCCCAAAATCTTTTTCACCTGAATAGAAAAGGAGAGGTTATCCTCAAACCACACTCCTAGATTTTTGGCGGATTTCCCAATGGAAGATGGAAAGGGAAATCCAGAAGGCCAAATCGTATTTCTGAAATCAGGGGAAAAGTTGCCGTAGAGAAGGATCTGGTCTTCGTTACACTTGAGATGTGCCCTCGCAAGCCACTCAAAAACCGAAGACAAGCACTGCTGTACAGACATTACTGAGTCCTCATCCTTTCCCTTTCCCCACATAAAGAGGAGCTGGGTGTCGTCAGCATATGCCATCACCTTAGCCCCCAACTGCTCAGTTAAGAAAACCAAAGGAGTAACAGATATTAAAAAGAAGGGGGCTAAGGGAAGACCCCTGTGGGACACCAGTGGTGACCACCTGTGGAGTAGAGGCAGCCGGTGGCAGCCAGACCTGTTGAACCCGACCTTCCAGGAAGGACCTCAACCAGCCAAGGCTGCACCAGAGACACCAATCTCAGTGAGACAGGTGAGCAGCTTGGAATGCGGGATCATGTAGAACACAGCCGCCAAATCGAGCATCACCAGAGCTGCTCTACCACCGGCATCTAAACAATCACGGATGGCTTCAGAAATCTCCACGAACGCGGTCTCTGTACTGTAGGAGGAGCGAAACCAGACTGCGCTGGGTGCAAAGCATCTGACTTTTCAACAAACTCAGTAAGTTGTCTTGTGACCACCTTCTCACACACTTTGGCTAGCCTGGGAAGGAGGGAAATAGGGCGATAATTCCATGGGATCAAAGGGTCGAGGGTAGGCTTCTTCAAGAGAGGCGTTGATAATAGCATTAACCTCTCGGTTAATAATCTCCGCTACAGCAGCAAGCAATCTCGCCGCACAGGGATCAGTGGGAGAGCCAGACTTCAAGCCCTTCAAGATCTTAAGAGAGCTGGGCAAATCCACAGGGGCGAAGGCTGGTAGAGCGTGCCTTGGGGCAGCAGGTGATAGGGCAGTAGGCCCAGAGGCAAAAGGAGGACCAGGGCAGGAAGTGAAGGTCGCCTGGATCGAGCGTATTTATCTAAAAAAGAAAAGATAGATAAAGTATTGCACCAGCCCTCAGTGGCCGGGAGAGCACACGTTTGAGCCGCAGGAGACGTAAAAAGGTGCTTCAAAACACACCTCTTAAAGGTGACATGGGGTGTAGACCCGTCATTACTCATTTGTTGGACTTCTCCAGTCCCTGCTGTTAAACAAAAATCCCCTGTCAGGCATGTTTGCCAAAGCAGCGGGCACTGCCCCTCGTCCTGCTTCCTACTCACAGAAGCACTCAGGGCTTTAAGTGGGCCCGGTCCTGCCGGTGCTCAGCACTGGCAGTTCTAAATAGCAGGTGCGCAGGCAGGCCCCTGGCAGGCCTTAAGTTTTTGCTCTCACCCTCAGGATTAAAAAAATAAATCTGAACTCTGCAGCACTACCACCCTTCACTGGCTTTAATGCAACTTCAAAGAGATTCGTTATAGTTCTTTCTTAGTCTCATCACTGAAGCGTTTTCAATATTATATACAACAAAGCCATGAATGTCGCTTATTTATCTTATGCAACTAACAACCATTGGCAAAGCCAATAGTTTTGGCTGTTGTATGTGTAATGTTACTTGTTGTGTTATATATCTGGAAGCAATGACAGAAGCAACCAAATGCCAGTCTGGTGTCGCACTATGCTAAGCACAGATTTTTAGCTCAAGTATCTTTTTAGCCACGCCCCTAACTACACCGGCCACGCCCCCTTGAGAGGCCTCCCAGTTTTTTCATACCACTTTAAGTCCTGGGGGTACTCAAGCCAAAATGTGGAGCCAGCCCAAAAACAAACACCAGACAGCTCGCCCTGTTTATGGGCAAGGACAAGGGCTAGAATAGCCCGCGTCGCCATCATTATGGCTGTCGCACCTGACCGGAGGGGGGGGGGCGCTGCGCCAGTTGATGCCATGAACCCCCCTTCCCCCATGGCTGCCCCATGGGAGGTCTAGTTTTGAGTTGAACTGTAAGCACTTTAGTGCTTCAGGTTCAACGTGGTGCCGACGACCAGGCCGACCGGCCTGCACGGGGGCTCACCCTATAAGAGGGGCCATGGGGAGCAGAACAGTTTCTTGTTCCTTGCTCCCCCACACAATAGGTATACCGGGCCTGCAGTGGCCCGTAGTCTTTTTATTTTCTTTTGCAGGTTTCGTTTTCTACAACATAATTCTGAAATACAGGGTAGAGGAGAACTTGGCCACTTGGATCCAAGGTTTCACTATATACATGGCAGTCATGTTAGAGTGCTTCCCAGAGGTTGGGTCTGCAATGGCATGTTACCAGAATAGGATCACCGTCGCGCATGCAACTAAAGGGGGGCGATGGGTAGAAGGAATATGATAAGGATTTCAGAAGGGCGAAGGTGCAGGACCCATCATTATTATGGAATCAGACCAATATGTTTATCCATTTGAAGCATTTAGTCCAAGGCCCGTCAGATAACATGCAGGTGCAGACACAAGACAGTGGGCGGTTTCAGCCCTTTACAACAGGCCCCTCTGGTAACGCGGGGGCCCGCGGGTAAATCAGGGGGCACAGGGAGAAAGGGTGTCTGTTTTGACTACAACTAGAGAACCTGCATTAGAGCACCAGGTACATGTAGGTTCAAACACTCCTGTGCTTTCTGTGGTAAAGCATCAAACCCTAAGTCCAGGTGTTTCAAGAAATCCAAGGAGAAAGGGGTCAAGAAGCAGGAATGAGGAGGCACAACTAGAGAAGGCTAGATCCCCTGTTAACGTCAGTGCCATGATCCCCTGGCTAAACATATACAACTGCCCCGAAGCTGCTAAGACTATCAGGGAGTGAGTTGTGTAAGGTTTCAGGATCCCGGAGCAGGACTACAATGGGGTGGCACACTGTAGAAATCAGCTTTCGGTTAGGTCCAATGAGTGTATAGCGGAACAAAAAATCAAGAAAGGGGTAAAACTAGGTAGAGTGGCAGGCCCCTTTGCAACATCCCAATGGATGCCTTTGTATGCTCACCATCAGGGGTGGTCCCAAAGAAAGTGCAAGGTGAATTCCGGCTAATCCATAATCTTTCAGCACCAAGGGGTAAGTCTGTGAATGACGCAATTTCGGATGCAGAGTGTAGTGTAAAATATGCATCTTTTGACCAGGCGGAAGACATGCTCAGGTCCTTACGGCAGGGGGCTTTATTGGCAAAATCTGACATTGAGTCCGCTTTCAGACTGCTGCCTGTGCACCCGTTACATTTTCGCCTGCTGGGTTTTCAATTCCAAGGGTAGTATTACGTAGACAAGTGCATGCCAATGGGGTGCTCTGTGTCATGTGCATATACTTTGAAAAATGTAGCTCCTTTCTGGAAACTACGCTGGCCTGTGGCGGTAAGGTCAGGATTTGTAACCATAGTCTTCGGTCCTTAGTAGTCAGCACCATGTAACTCCAGGAGCAGTGACAGCTGGTAAGTAGGGTGTCAGGGTGCGGGGGCCGGGGGAGTCATTGCTTCCCAGTGGGCCTGTGGCCACCCCCGCACGCGGAGGCGCATCAGGGCGCCTAGTATGCAGAAGTCTGCAGCCCCGTGATGGAGTTTAAGGCTGCCATTATGGCGGTCACACCTGACCCCGGGGAGGGGAGGGGGGTGATTGCTGCGCCAGTTGATGACACGGTGTCCCCCCACCCCCAGGCTGACCTATGAGAAGTCCGGTTTCTAGTTGAACCGTCGTGCCGAGGACCAGGCCGACCGGTCTAGACCGGCCTGCACGGAGGCTCACCCTTTAAGTGGGGCCGTGGGGGGAGCAGAACAGTCTCTTGTTCCTTGCTCCCCCCACACAATAGGTATACCGGGCCTGCAGTGGCCCGTAATCTTTTTTTCCCACCCACCATCCCTTATGGCAGGTTTTTGGTTTTAGTACGCCATTGATGTATCTGTGGTGGTGTTTAAAAATGTTTCCATTACAGTATTTTGTAATGTATAGAAGTATGTGTTGGAATTAGATTGTGATAAAATGTGAGTAATTGTTAATTATCGTCGTATTTAGTAACGTGTCTCCGGTCAGGCGCTAAGGTCATGATTGGTAACCACAGTTTTCGGCCGTTACCGGTCAGCACCATGTAATTCCAGAGGCAGTGACAGCTGGTAAGTAGGCTGTCGGGATGTGGGGGCCGGGGGAGTCATTGCTTCCCAGTGGGCCTGTGGCCAACCCCGCACACGCAGGCGCATCAGAGAGCCTAGTATACAGAAGTCTGCAGCCCCATTACGGAGTTTAAGGCTCAGGGCATAGGGGGGGGGGCCGGGGGAAAATCTCCATCCGATAAGCTGTACCCCCTGCGCAACCTTTACCCCAGTAGAGTATTTGTAGTTTACTAGGGATCTGGGGGCTGCCAGTCATTGACCTTGCCGTAGGCTCTATAGGGGACACGCACAAAGTGAATATATACATTGTTAGCTTCACAGTAGGAGTGTCTTGTGTATTAGAATTTGTTAGGTTTAGCCACAACAGCATTTTGTCTATCAATGCATCTGTACTTTCTGCGTAAAATGTTTGTACATAAAATGTTAATAACAAATGTTTTAATACTGTAATAAATACGGCTGGGGGGGGGTCACACCCCCCACTCCAAAAACCTGGTGTTTGTCACAATAATTGGTCTAGGGGAGGGAGTTGTTGGCCATCCTTATAGCTGTGCTGGGTTCTGTAGTAAAGGGGGCTTAAATAAGTACCTGGCCATATGCGGAAGACTCGCTTTTCTTTTTTTTTTTTACGAACGAATGACGTTTGATATGTGAACCTGTCTCCTTCCTAAAGTGCCCCTAAAGACAAGGAAAGGTGATGGCTAAAGGCAGTGCCCCCTCGGTTCTCCCCAAAAACGCAAACCCTGATGTTAGCTAATAGAGTTATATAGTTATTGGCACGTTTCAGAAATATTTAGTTGCAGAAATAATAATTTTACCCTGTCCCCTGAGGAGGATGTTTTAGCTTGAGAAAGTAAAAAAATAAATAAGTATCAACATTTTGCCTGACACAGGGGAATTCTATGTCCAATATAGCAAAGGTTTACATATTTGAGAAACATGAAAACACACAAATACATACTCAATAACGCACAGACAATCACACATAAAAAAACGCATAGAAACAAGTATAGAAGACACACAAATAAACATTCATGCCCAAGAACAACAGAAACACAATTATACACAATATATGTATATACACAATAAACACAGTCATACAAACACAGTATGTGCAAGAACACACACAAGTACATATACAGACTCACAAGCATGCACATGAGAACACAGGCACGCACATATAAACACACACAGAACCCTAGAGCACAAGTAAGCTCACACACATGCTATCAGATTTACAGTATGGGCATATACCTTTTCTCTGCTTCTCTCTTTTGCACCAGGACGCACACCACCCAGGCCAGTGCAGTGTGTTTCCCTGCCCAGATCTCTGAGGGCACCAGGACTCCCACCACCCTTGCCCTTGAAGTGTCTCCATGCCCGGCTCTCTGGGAGTACCTGGACTCCCAGCAAACACGCCCGTGCAGTGACTGTCCAGCGCTCTGGGTGCACCAGGACACACACCACCCCCGCCAGTGCAGTCTGTGTCCCTGCCCAGCGCTCTGGGTGCACCAGAACGCACACCACCCACGCCAGTGCAGTGTGTCTCCCCGCCCAGCGCTCTGGGTGCACCAGGAAGCACACCACCCACGCAGTGTGTCTTTCTGCCCAGCGCTCTGGGTGCACTAGAAGGCACACCACCCCTGCCAGTGCACTCTGTGTCCCTGCCCAGCACTCTGGGTGCACCAGAACGCACACCACCCACGCCAGTGCAGTGTGTCTCCCCGCCCAGCGCTCTGGGTGCACCAGAACACACACCACCCACGCAGTGTGTCTTTCTGCCCAGCGTTCTGGGTGCACTAGGAGGCACACCACCCCCGCCAGTGCAGTCTGTGTCCCTGCCCAGCACTCTGGGTGCACCAGAACGCACACCACCCACACCAGTGCAGTGTGTCTCCCCGCCCAGCGCTCTGGGTGCACCAGAACACACACCACCCACGCAGTGTGTCTTTCTGCCCAGCGCTCTGGGTGCACTAGGAGGCACACCACCCCCGCTAGTGCACTCTGTGTCCCTGCCCAGCACTCTGGGTGCACCAGAACGCACACCACCCACGCCAGTGCAGTGTGTCTCCCCGCCCAGCGCTCTGGGTGCACCAGAACACACACCACCCACACAATGTGTCTTTCTGCCCAGCGCTCTGGGTGCACTAGGAGGCACACCACCCCCGCCAGTGCAGTCTGTGTCCCTGCCCAGCACTCTGGGTGCACCAGAACACACACCACCTGTCGTGTCTAGACCCAATGATGACAGACAAATAGTTGCATCTCTATAGGAGCTTTATTGGTTACCTCTTGCTGTGTCCCCGTCCCTACTCTAACTAACTCGATCCGCCTTACGCTCCTCCTCTTCCCCTCACCCAACTAGCTCCGCCACCCCCAACTACTAGACTGCTGACTACATAACACCACCCACGCCAGTGCAGTGTGCCCCTGCCCAGCGCTCTGGGTGCACCAGGACTCCCACCACCCACGCCAGTGCAGTGTGTCTCCCTGCCCAGCGCTCTGGGTGCACCAGGAAGCACACCACCCACGCAGTGTGTCTTTCTGCCCAGCGCTCTGGGTGCACCAGAACGCACACCACCCACGCCAGTGCAGTGTGTCTTCCTGCCCAGCACTCTGGGTGCACCAGGAAGCACACCACCTACGCCAGTGCAGTGCGTCTCCCTGCCCAGCGCTCTGGGTGCACCAGGAAGCACACCACCTACGCCAGTGCAGTGCGTCTCCCTGCCCAGCGCTCTGGGTGCACCAGGAAGCACACCACCTACGCCAGTGCAGTGCGTCTCCCTGCCCAGCATTCGGAGTGCATCAGGACTCCCACCACCCAAGCCAGTGGAGTGGGTCTCCCTGCCCAGCTCTCTGAAGCACTAGGATGCCCACCATCCACGTCAGTTGAGTGTGTCTCCCTGCCTGGCTCTCTGGGTGCACCAAGACACATGCCACATGCCACCCGCCACCCAAGCAGCATCTGTAGTACATTTTTGTACTTAGTACCATTCTTATGTGAGTTTAGAATTTATCTGTTCATATCGTTTATGGTATTAATGTACTCTGAAATCCTTATGTAATGTAACTAGTTTTATTCTAAAGCGCTCGGACACCTTCGGGTAAAGTTTGCACTATATAAAAATGCATACAAAAATAAATCCCTGGGAGGCCTCACCCCATCCTCCTCCTCCCTGCAATACACTGTATTTTCATTTACTGTTACCTGCGTATATTTCTGTCTCTGCCTCCTTCGCGTACCAAGCATTTGTAATGCAAAAGGTCTCGCATTTGCGAAAGACTGAGCTATTGGCTGTAAATGACAATGCCTTTCATTTATGTGTTGGTTTTCAAAACAAATTAATAAAAGGCATTTTCATTTACAATGCCCATAGCTTAAACTCTGGCAGTGCCCAGACCACTCGGATATGTGCCCGCGCTGCCATACACAGGCGGCAGATTTGATGCATATGTTGTGGAATTGCCCATGGCTATGGCGTTATTGGGGGGCAATTAGCACGATACTAACTAACATAGCGCCGGTGCGGGGCAATGATAGCCCAGTGTACTGTCTACTAGGGTGGGGCCCTAAAGGGAAGAAAGGTAGTCCGGTCACAAACAACCTGGCACTCATCTTAGCTAAGCGAAACCTAACAATGCATTGGAAAGCTAGCAGGGCACCATCGCTGAAGGCCTGGCATGATGAGTTTGTGAGGTGGGCAGAGCGGAGGGCGCAGAGCTGCACAGGGAAGAGCAGCGAGGGTTGCGCAAGACGCCTATATCACTGGAGTGGTACCAATTACTGGAGGAGTTGGGGGCACTAGACATAATGGAATTTGATGCATGAGACGAAATGTGTGGTAACCGGTGCAGGGCAGAGGCATATGGGTCCTAGGGTCTCGGGGCATGGACAGGAGTATCACTATGGACCAGTGGCTTGATGTTTACACGAACCAAAAGGGAACCTAGCGATGATGGACTAGATACTTGATTATGCAATTATTAGTCGCCGAGCCTGAGGGGGGAGGGTGTGGGTGGGGACTGTGGTTATTGTTGTGGGAGTTTTAGTTAAAAGAAAATGACTCACACGTTATGTAACGTACTGACATGGTATAGACTGAGCAGGGGTGTCAAATACCAAGTTGTCTCCTGTCAAGGGCATGTATGCTAGCTGTATCAACGGCGGGTCCTATGTACTCTATTTCATGTAACAAGATGTATGCGGATGACTGCTTCAGGCCGGCTTGTAAACGTGCAATAACTGTGTAGATGGGATCAACAGAGATATGTCCGACAATGTCATGAGATGCTTACATGGTATACTGCTTTTTTTAATCAAATTTGTTTTATTATTTTCATCGGCATTGCATCTAATACATTTGGACAATTGCAACAACTGGAATTCGTTCCCCACCCCCTCACTAACTTCCTCTGTTGCGCCTCGTACCAGGGTCGGATCAATGTGTCCATGCGAGCCAGTGTGAGCCTTATGCTTCTTACAAATGCCAGCAACAACCTAAAAACCCAACAGTCCCCAATTCCCCCTCTCCCGGCCCCCCTTCCACCACCCTCCCTGTCCCCCCCACCCCCGGTGTGTTCCTCATTTCCTCTATGTGGTGTTGTTCAAGTGTGTCGTCGTGGGCCTTTACCTGTGCCATTTGATGGCTTATGGAAGTCGTCAACTAGGCAGAGTACCCTAAGGTATTTCGGGCAAGTCAGCTCATTGAATTCTTGGGTCAACAGGGAGACCAGTGGCTTCCATGTATCATTGAAGGAGTCCGTCGACTGCGTGAGGGAGACCTGAATGCGTTCCATGCCCATAACATACCAAAGTCTATGGAGCCATCCCGTGCGTGTGGGTTTTCTCGTGGTGCCCCATAGTGATAGGATGTGGTGTGTCGCCGCCCCGATTGCCAGTCCCATTTGCCTCCCCCGTATTGACTTGAGTGGGAACATGAGTTTGTTGGGGAGGCCCAGTATCGTGTATGCGGAAAGCGGGGGATCTCCTTGTCAAAGTGTTAGTCTATGTCTTGGAGCCCTCTGTCCCAGTATTCCTGCACCTCTATGCAGTCCCACAAGAGATGTATCATAGTCCCCGTTTGACCGCATCCCCTCCAGCACGTAGAATCGCGACGTGGGTTGCTCTGATGGAGCCGCGCCGGGGTTAAATGCCAATAGTAGGCTATCTTAATGGCTGATTCCCTGCTTGCTACATTCCTGGCCGTATGGTGGGCTCTGTAATAAATATCTTGCCATTCATTGGTAGTGAAGGAGTGATCCAGCTCCCCCTCCCATCGTCGCTGACCCGCGGAGCGTGTAGTAGGTGGAGAGGGGCCTAGCATTTTATACAGCTCCGTCATTCCACGTTTGTCGGTGGTCTTTGTGACGAGCCACTTTTCATACACCGTGAGGTGCTGGCTGACTTGTGGCAACGTGTCCCTCTCCGTGAGCCAGTGTCGGAACTGGAAGTATTGGAATCGCTGCGGGTGTTCCACATTGTACATCTCCTGTATAGTACCTAGTTGCATAAAGCCCTCCCCGTCGAACAGGTGACCGGCCGACCTGCAGTCTGTTTGTCGCCATTGAGGGAACAATCCGGGGGCCAGCCCCGGCGGAAAGGCCGGATTGTCCGGCAGAGGGGTCATCGGTGATGGGAAGGAGGTTAGTCCCCTTGAGACCGCCACCGCATCCCACACCTGGAGCAGTGTGCGGGTGATAGGCGATTTTTTAATATATGAAGGCCTGTCAGGTCTCCGCAGGAAAGGGACCTTCCATAGCGATGTACGGGCCATTGCCCGGCCCTGGAATAACCAGTGTTTTTCTGATTCCGGACGGGACCATTCTAGTAAATATCGAAGCTGTGCCGCTTGGAAGTACCTCTGGAGGTCGGGAATGCCTAGGCCGCCCTCCACGGGGGTACGCCTAGCCAAATCACGGCAGAGTCGGGGGCGTTTCCCAGCCCATACAAACTGTCCGATTGCATCCTGCAATTTCTTGACCATCCCTATAGGTGGTGTGACTGGGATAGTTTGGAAGAGGTATAGCACCTTAGGTAACAGAGACATTTTAATTGCTGCCACCCGCCCTAGCCTTGAAAGTGGTTGTTGTCGCCACCTCTGTAGGTCCTCTGCACTTGAGCGAGGAGCCTTGCGTAGTTGTGTTCATCTGTTTGGACGGTAGTGGGTGTCAGGGTAATACCCAGGTAGGGCACCGATATGCTGGTAGAAAGACCTCCTATTTTCAGCCAGCCTCTGTGGGGTGCCCGACGTTGTGCCCAAAGGGCAGAATCACAGACTTTCCGACGTTCATGTTAAAGCCGGAGACCCTCCCGAAAGTCGCCATTTCCTCCAGGAAAGCAGGGATCGAAGACACTGGGTCCTCCACTGCTGGCAGGATGTCGTCCGCGTATAGACTTATGGTCTGCTGTGCCCCCGCCAAAGCTGATGCCTGTGATAGCCGGGTTGTCTCGTATGTGTTGCGCAAAGGGCTCCATGTAAAGGGCGAATAAAAGCGGCGAGAGCGGGCACCCCTGTCTGGTACCGCGCCTGATGTCGAAGGGCCGCGATCCCACTCCATTCACCCGGATGGTTGCCCGGGGGGCTGCATAACAACTAGCGACCCATGCCCTGAACCGCTCTCCCACGCCAAACCTCTCCATCGTCCCGTCTAAGTACTTCCAATCCACCCTATTGAACGCTTTTTCAGCGTCTACCGATAGAAGGGCCGCGTTCGAATCGTTGAAGTGGGCTTTATCTATGACATGTAGCAAGCGTTTGGTATTATTTGCGCAATGTCTGTTTGGTATAAAACCTGCCTGGTCAGGCTCTATGATACCTGGTAGGCAGGGGCCCTGTCTCGCTGCCAGGATCCCAGTAAACAGTTTGAGGTCTATGTTGAGCAGCGAAATTGGTCGGTAGGCCGCGCACTGGGCCCCGTCCTTGCCAGTCTTCGGCAGGACGACAATGTCCCTCTCCAGCATGTCTTGGGGAATGGAGCCCGGTCCATGGAAGGAATTGAACAGTCTGACAAGTATTGGGGCCAGTAGGGGGCAAAATGTTTTGTAGAACCCTGCCGAGAATCCATCCGGTACCGGTGCCTTCAGCGGCTTGAGGCGTGCGATCGCGGAAATTACTTCCTCCAGCCGAATCAGGGCGTCTAGAGGCTTTGCATTGGCATCATTGAGGGCTGTGACTGATGCATCTCTAAGGTATGCCTCCCCGGCTGTCATATCCAGGGTCGGATCCACCGCATATAAGGAGACGTAAAAGGCTCGAAAAGCCGCTGCTATTTGATCGTCCTCCCGGACCTCCCGACCATTCTCGTCCTGGATAGCGGAGACTTTGGAGCGGAGGACCTTGGCTTTGAGCTTGCTAGCCAGCAAACGCCCAGTTCTGTCTCCGCCCACATAGTATGTGTGGCGAAGGTGCGGCGCAGCGCCGCGTGTTCTGCATGGTCTAGGTCGAGGCTCGCAAGTAGGGCCCGAGCCGCTTTGAGCTTGCGCCATATCCCAGGGGCCTCTGTTCGGCTATGAGCTCGTTCAAGCTCCAGCACCTGTTCCGACAGCGCCGGTCGTTTGTCCCTGCGCTCGAGTCTCCTCTGCAACTATCGCAATCAGCTCCCCTCGAACAACCGCTTTGAGTGCCCCCCAGAGCGCAGTCAATGCAACCTCGTCATTGTCGTTTATGCGTATGTAGTCCGTAAAGCATTTGGTGAGCTGTTGTGTGACCCCCTTGCGTTGAAGTAAGTTTTCCCTTAGGCGCCATCGGCCTTTACGTGTCTTTACCCGCGGAACCTCCAGTTGGATCATTACTGCATCGTGGTCCGAGAGAGCTGCCGGGACAACATCGATATCTTTGACCATGGGGGCTAGGTCCGTAGACCCAAAGAAGTGATCAATCCGGGCATAGGTGTGGTGTACATGTGAGTAAAAGGTGTACCCCGGAGTATTGGGATGGGCCCCCCGCCCTAAATCTAGGAACCCCCTACTGGCCAGCCACTGTCCCCCTGCCCTGGAAATTGCCCCCGCAAAGCTAAAGCGCTGTCCTGACCTGTCCATCCCGGAATCCATCACCATGTTAACATTGCCTCCCACCAGCGTGTACCTTGTGTTGGACATCATAACATCTGCTAGAGCCCCCATGAGAAAGGCTTCCTGTTTGGTGTTGAGAGCGTATACTGACCCTATAGTAATCGCCAGCTCTCCTATGTGGACATTGTATGCTAGGAGCCTGCCCTTAGTTTTTGCAATCTTGTCTCCAACCAGGCCCTTGAAATGACGTGCAAAGAGTAAAGCAACCCCGGCTTTTTTTTCTGTGGTGGAGGAGAAGTATTGCTAGGGAAAAGCTCTGGACCTCATGCGGTGCCAGTCTTTAGAGAGTAAATGCATCTCTTGTAACAAGCATATGGCTGCCCCCGAGTTCTCCAAATAGGATAAGACTGCCCTCCTTTTGATGGGGTTATTAAGCCCTTTCACATTCAAGGTGATGACACGAAGTGTCGCTTCAGTTCAGCCATGGGTGTATGTAACTTGTGTCGCGCTGGGCCGTGAGCAGTCGTTGTCTTTTCGTGCCCCGTTCAAGCCCCGTTTGGATGGAACACACCGGCATCTGCCCCCCCCTCCAGAGCCCCCCACCATCCCCTCACCCCCGGGCCCCAACTCCCGCCCCCCCTACCTACCCCTCCCACTCCCCAGCTACCCCCCCCAACGGCCCCCACCCCCCAACTCGGCTGCTCCCACCCTAACCCCAACTGAGAACTCCCCAGATCCCTTGGCGTTTCCCTGGACCCCAACTCCCGCCACCCACCATCCCCCCTCCCCCTCCCCAACCCCAACTGGAAACTCAGAGATGTCATAGTCCCAGGCTTATCCGTACACAGTTCAGGCCTACGGAGTCTTTACGTGGAGGAGTATGTGGCAGTGGCGACCTCTTCGGCCCCCACCCGTACCCCTCCCCCCCGACCCGCTGATGCCAAATGCAAAGAAACCCCCCTCGTGGTTGTGGCACTATTCCAATGCGTTAGGTCATGATGCATGTCCCGGATGGCTAGTCCGACGTTGCACTAGCCCAGTGCCGCTGTGTCCTTGTGCACTTCCTGGACGGCTGCTGCTTGTGCCTGCGCCATTGTTTTCGGGACCGGCTTGAGGGAAGCTGTGGGCGAGCGTCTGCTACCCACTCGATGCCAACCATTCTGCGAGGATCTCGTGATTTCTTCTGTGAAGACTGTAAAGGTGCATCGTCCTTTCCAGACTCCTCATCCAAGTCTATGCCCAGTAGCTTACATGTGTCCCGCAGGGACCTGAGCAGCTGCAGGGCTCCGTTCCATTTGAAAATGAGCCAGAAAGGGTGACCCCAGGAGTATGGAATCCCTTTGTCGCGCAGGAACGTTGTGGCTATTCGGAACGCTTTCCTCTTCTGCAGGGTGATGGCTGAAAGATCTTGATATAGCGCTATCGGGTGGCCCTGGTGCTGGAGGGGTTGTTTACGACACGCCTCCTGCAGGATCCGTTCCTTCAGCGGAAAGTCAGGCAAGAAGGCTAGGATATCTGGTGGGGGAGCAGGCGCGCGGCGTGTCATGCCCACCCTGTGCGCCCTATCAATACGAATGTTGAATTCCGCCGACTCTCCTAGAATTTTCCGAAACAGTCCCTGCAAGAATTGAACGACATTGTTCCCTTCTGTTTTGGATGGGACACCCCGGACCCGTATGTTGTTTCTGCAGGAGCGGTTCTCGAGGTCCTCCGATGGCGCCTGGAGATCGACTTGCTGCTCACGCAGGCGGGCGACCTCTTGTTGTAGCTGTTCCACCTCCTCGTTCCTGGTCAGATCTGTTTCTTCCACCGCCGCCACGCGTTCCCCTCGGCCATCCACATTGCGGCGCAGTTCGCGATACTCCCCAGCCATGTCCTGCTTCAATGTTTGAAAATCTTCCCTCAGGGAATTGAATAGGGTCTCTAAAAACGATTTGGTAATGGGGGCCCGCCATCTTCCTGCCCTGGGCTGTCCTTCGCCGCTGTCGGGGGCGGTGGGCTCTTCTCCCCTTTAGGGGCACCCTTCACTAGCATGTCCGTGATGGTGCGGCAGTTTCCCCGTGCCCCCGTCGCCATGATGTGCTCAGTGCCTTTTCCCGGGAGGGGCCGTAGGGGTACGGAGGGTGGGTGGCAGTCTGTTGTATGGGGGTGTGTTCTCCAGGCACTGTAAGCCGCTTGAAGGGGCTCGGTCCACACCCAGGTCAAGCCTGGCTTCGTCTACTCAGTCCCCCCGCTTCACCGGCAAGACATTATGTGCTCCAGACCCCCAGGCGCGGTTCGGCTGTGGCCTCCTCTCACCTCTGTGAACCCGACAGTGCCCCAAACAGTCCAGGCTGATGTCGCCGCCCCTGGCGTGTGTGTCGTGGTAGGCCCCGGGGCCCAGGGCCCCGTCCGTGTGCACGGGCTAGGCTCGAGGCGCTGTGTCCCATGGATTGTCCCTCGCGTGTAGTCAGAAGCGTGGGTCTGCCCCGGGCGTCTTCAGCGCTTATGCTTGTGCCTTGGAACCAGGCCTCAAGGCCGGGGGCTCGATTTTCGCGCCGTCTGGAGCAGCCTGGTCTCTGTCTGCAACCTCCCGCTTCGCTGCTGGGCGCACTCACCTGTCTGCCAGGTCATCTGCCATGTCGTAGCGGCCTGGTGCAGTCGCTGTGGTCACACTGTTCCCCCTGGGTAGCCAGAAGCCTGGGTTGCCCCCGTTTTCTCCCACGTCCAGGCCCCGGCGGCAGGCCTCAAAGCCGGGGCCTCGATTTTCGCGCCGTCCGGCTTGGCGCGGTCACTCCTCGCGGCCGCCCGCCTCGTTTCTGAGCGCGCCCACCAGGTTGCCGGGTCATCCGTTGCTGCTCCGTGGGGGTGCTTGGCGCCGTCACCGCTATGGGGTCGGTCGCTGTCTGGGGGGAGCCCACTGCTGGTGAGAAGCTTAGATCACGCCAGAGCCCCGGCCGCCATTTCCCTGCTGCGGTCGGCGGACTCCGGCATGTCTGGGCAGGGGTGCCGCGTGGAGCAGATCGGCAAGCTCTCGCCGGCCCAAAGTGCAAGCAATGGGTGCCCCTATTGTGCTGGGCACGGATCACGCTTCTGGTGGGGGTATTATGGGCGGATAAAGGGTCAGGACGGGGGCCTGGGCCGGGAGCCTCACACACCTACGTCCGCTGCAGTCGCCATCTGGCCACACCCCCGGTATACTGCTTTTAAAGATGTACTGTGGAATTACTTGCTAATAAAAAATGTTAAATATATATATATATATATATATATATATATCAAACTTTGGCAAATGCGAGACCTTTTGCATTGCAAATGCTTGTAAGACGTGGTGACTGTTTCTATGTCCCTCTTTAGTAGTAGAATCTGCATTTCGTATTTAAATGTAGATGCAATTGAAAAGTTGGTTCTTGCTACAGTGGTACAGAAGAGGTCTTGTAAAGAATAGCATAACCATATTGTACAATATGCAGCACTCATTGGCCTTTGGTTATGCTTAATCACCCATTACGTTATATAATACTTCCCCCAACTGGAATGGCATACAGAGAAAAGCAAGGAGACAAGTCATTGTCTGTTATAATGGAATTTCTTGCCAGAATCCGGCTGATATAGTGAACCATCTTAAATGAGGTGAGATGTAGGAAAGAAGCACTACGTAATATCACGTTGTGACAATTCTCTGTAGAAGCGATATAGGCTAAATCCAAAGATGCATTAATCACTTGGATCAGCAACCAGAAGAACATCATGAGGGGTTTCCATGAAATCTTTCCTCTTGTCTTTCAGAGGGCTATCTTTCTAGATCTTCATGGACCCCCCATAAGAATCTGTTACAGTAGCCTAGAAAGGCAATTGCATTAGGCAAGTTTAGGCCCACGCTAGCTGAGCAAGCACATTTTTCTGCCCAAAGCATATTGTATTTTGCTCTCGTTATCTGAAGGCACCGCTGAGAATCAAACAAAAACTTCCTCACAACAGTCTATGATATGGGGCCAAATCTCAAAAAACACTACATCTTGTCTAGGAGGATTATAGCTCATCATTGGTCTCAGATCCACTTTAGATGTTGCCGGAGACAAGAACATTGCATTTGCAATATTCTCACACACACACCATTCACCAGATGTAGTAGAGATTTTGATTGACCCCTGTACTTGAGCATCTCCACAATTAACAAGACTGGGGTCTTAACGTGAATACTTAACTTCCCAGATCTTTTTAACAATACCTCCTAGAAAATGGAAATCTTATCCACTGGCAAGACTATTTGGGAAGGCCCGGAGGTGATGTCAGAGTGTAAGATGTACACTGTCTAAAAAAAGAGCCGGAATGATGGAGGATATATCATTGCTGTCTTTTATGTGACGACATTGGCAAATCTGAAGACACAGGTGCTATTGTAGTTCCAATGGAACTATGGGAAACTTTGCAGAAGGACTACATTAAGATCCGTAGATTTGTGTTCTGGCCTTTTCAGTACAGACAACGTTTTTGCTAGAAACATGAAGTATGGTGTCTGAGGTAGCGGCTTCTGCGAAGCATGCACAAAAGGAAAAATGATTGCCAGAATTGGGTCCCTCAGAGGAGATTCATTGAAAGTGCAAATTCTCCTGGAGGCTTTCCCGTTTAAGTCCATTTGTGGATCGACATGGAGTACCTTAATCACAAACACCTTGAAACAGAGTGCTTCGACACTGATGAGCATCTTCTTGATGAGTGCTTCGACCATCGATGGCAACAAGGTACTAGTTTGTGGTGTTGATGTCGATCAGGTCTTCAAACCAACAATTCAGAACAACAGCAGACTTGAACATCAGCATCTACAACATCAAATTGGCTTGAGGACCCTGTTTGGATTGGTGGTGTCTCTTATACCTACTCGTTTCCCATACCACAAGCTTGGAGTGCCCTAATGGACAATGAATTAAGGCACAGTTGAAGGATCTCCTTCACTGGCTGTGTTAGGTTGCACCTGCAGCTTCCTGATCATCTGCTTCTGAAGGGTATCCGGATAATCTTTCAGGTTCCTTCTAGACATCTTCTGGCAAAGAAGCATTCTTCAACATTATGGGCGTGCAGGTGACAAACCATATTCAAGGCACGTGGGTAATACTCTGCCTTTTTCTTCCACTACTTGGACACTTTACAAATATAGATGGTTATTTTCTTGTGAAATTGCCCCCAGTAAATTTGTTTTTACGCTGCTGACATTTAAAACAACAAAAGGAGAAAGAAAAAAAAGAAATCGCAGGAGAAAAACAGGATTTAAAAATCCCCTGAAGTGTTCTGAGATCCTTCCACACAAGCCGAAAAAATAACAGTGGTTGGTTTACAGCACCTACCAGCAAATGGCATGCTGGGATGGAGAAAGGATGCTGACAGTCTCTTTTGTCCCCATGTCTTAAGGTCTGCTGCCCAACTGGGTGCATTTCCCTGCATTTGTTTACGTTTTCAGACATTCTTGAACTACTTAATAAGAAAATGGAAGGGGAAAATATACGAAATGTGGAAATTGACCAGATGATAGGCTGCAGCAGTGCTTTGTAAGTTATCAACAGCACATTTTGAGCATTGTAATAAATGAATTATATATATATATATATATATATATATATATATATATAAAAAAAAAACAATAGTGTCCTAGGATCTTCCGCTGGGTAGGACACATTTAAATGGTTGTTACAATTAACAAGGATCCTACGATGCATAATCAGTGTGTATTACCTTCTTTGCTTTTATCTAAGAAAGGGTCTGCAACTCAGTGCTTGTTCTCTTCCACAATGGGTAATTCACCCGCTATAACGGCTAAAATAGTACTTGCTTCTTTTGGTTAGGTTTTGTAGACTGCTTCAACTGCAATGTATCACACCAGTCTGTGTGTGTATAGGTGTGTGTGTGTGTGTGTGTGTATGGTTTTATAAAAAAAAATGTGTTTGTAGTATGAACAAATATTACGAACAATGGTAAATTACAACTATACTTACCCTGAAACTGTGGGATACTAAATTGCTTTAAAATGTTTTGAATAATAAATTTCAATGTGGGAGGGAGAAAAACGGCTTGGTGGTATTTTTGCAAAGATAGCGATTTTCAACTCAGATTTAACAAATTGCCTATTTTAGTTATTCCATGCCTAATTCAACAAAAATAATAAAAAAGAAATGATTCCAAGATGAAATCCAAGTGTTTGTTATAGGCGACTGACTCTAGCATTGTGAGTCAGTTAAAGGTAAGTGTGTGATAAAGACCGTGGGGGTACTTTCTATGGCAGTAATCCTTGGGAGTGGGAGTTCTTTTTAGGTCTCGCGAGGCGTTGTAGGGCAGAGCCCTGCTCAGCCTCCGCGAGAGATTTTGTAGGAGAGGATTTTAAGAAGAGGGCTTTAAGCCCCGCCCCTCATTTCCATTGGCTGGCGTCATTGTTTATGCTAAACGGTGGCCAGCCATTGGAAATGAGCAATGTATGTTGCCTCTCACTTGGACTTGCTCGCCTGCTTTCCTTCTGTTGTAAGAAATGTCTTATCTTTATGGGGACATGTGTTTAAACACATGGCCCCATAAAGGCAAGAGATTGAGGCTTGTTGCTGTGTTGTATGTAGGACACAGGTTTTCTGTTCGATTTGCAGTGGGTCCTGCTCCCACCATCTCGCACCGACGCTGTGAGGTGGTTGGAGAAATGCAGGAGATCAGCACGCTTGTAATATAGATATGTATAGCATGCTGATCTCCTGCCTTCCTCCGACCACCTCACAGCATCCATGCGAGATAGTGGGAGCAGGACCCACTGCAAATGAAACAGAATCTATATATGGGGAGAGAGATAGAATCTATATCTGGGAAGAGAGACACACATTTGGTTTATCACACAATTTCATAAATGTTCTCTACACTACAACTTTGCTTTATTTTTGGTCTCTTCGATTTCAGGGGCATTTCAGGACTCCTGGGATGCCCAGATAAACTCACAAACGTGCAGTGCATAAAGATTAAGAGTCAACATTCGTTTTGGCTTGATCACTCTGCATAACTTGTCATCAAGCAGGGAAACATGTCAACCTACTTGATTAAGTCAGTACATAAGAAAATGTATTTCTTAACTGGTGCTGGCTCACCATCAACTAAATAAGTTATTTGTATCTAGACATTTCAATTCATTCTACACTATGGACCATACAATGCGCTTCTACTCATTGTCCCACTTATTCCATACTATCGACCTTTATCTCCAAAACATACAGATATTTAAATCCTCTTTACAAGTAGCCAATTAATTCTGTTGGGGTCAGCTACATTAGATCCGCACATGCCCCATCAGAATGATGAGATCTACGGAAACACCATACATTTCCTCTTTCTCCTAGAGAATTTGACTGGTGAAAGCAGCCACAAGCTAAGTGTGAAAGAATAAATATGGAACTAAACAGAATTTGACCAGAATTACTGAATTTCACCATAATTCCTCATTTTGTAGCAGATCCTGGGGGTCTAAATTGTAATGGGCTGGATTTTTCCACCTCCTGTAGTTAATGGTACCCTCAGTGTCAGTAACTTCGAGGATGAGGAAAATCGTTCCCGTTTACACAGTTCACTCATGACGACCATAGATTTTTAGTATTGACTGCTCAATTATGATGCACATAATTGCTGGTCTTGCAACTGAGTGTTGAATTATTCCTCAGTCATCTTTCTTAGGGATCTTGATCAGATTATAAAGAGGGATATCTGATGGCACCTTTTCCTCTTCCAAGATCTTTCTAAACATGGGGAGCTGTCAGACTCCTCTTCTGCCTTTTGAACCACAAGACTCCAACAGGACAAACTGCAGTTTACAATTGATTCTACTGATGTTTCAATATCTCCCTTAAGTGCCTCTGCAGGAATGTTGACAGGTCCTGCTGCGTTCCCATTTCTCAGACATTTGATGGTTTGCCGTATTTCATTCTTGGTTTTGTCAGTTGCAGTTATTTGCCAAGTATTTATCAGCTGGCTCTATGTCTGGAGGATAATGAGGCAAGGGCTGGTTCAGCAATTCTTCAAAGTTCTTCACCCATCTTCGTTGTTGGCATTAATTACCCATGATTGTCTTCCCAGCTTTGCTTTTACAGGTCTTTCTGGCTTGTGTATTTATTAAACAAAGAAAAAAATTGCAATTTTTTATTATTACAGTTTTTAAACGTGTGTAAGGATAACACTGGGTCCACCATGCGATCCACGTTCTCCCTCTTGGGATTCTGTCTTTTTGAAGGACAACTTCTCTCTTAATTATTGAAGACAGAATATCCTTGGCAGGATCCAGCACATGCACAGAAATACTCCACCACTATTTAATTCAGACAGTATCACATGATGTAGAAGGTACATTAGCACAAGTCTTCAGACTAAGCAGGCCATGCCTTTTCAGCCAAGTGCACAGAAACCCTATTTCACAATGTTTAAGTCATGTGTCTAATGCTATTCTATGATCGGATTTGGCGGGATGTGCACAAACCAATTTACTGTGCATGAGCCATTTAATAGTTGCGAGGACCATACTCTTTCTATTTTTTTCTTTTTCAGTTTGTAAATGTGTTCTCCAGTACAAATGGGAGAGTGTAACAGATGGGATCCTGGACTGCTTTTTCCACGTTTTGTTTGTCCTTAAAGAAAGTTGCACTGTCTCTCCCTATATGTGTCTTCTATGTAAATTAATGCTTGCTCTATGTATTTTAAACATTTTCACTTTTTTTGGATAAAATGCCTTTTCTGTGCGTTAAGGATGCTTGTTTTGCTTCCACCCATTCTGTACCTGTGTGACAGAAAAGCCTGCTGCTGCATGGGCTACGGTGAGATTGTGTGTGGGGAAAGGTGTACTGATGTTGCCCATGCTATCCCAGTATGTGCGAGAGGTGGCTACACTGCTGCTGTTTGTTCTGTGCTGTGTGCATGAAGCATTCTATGTCGTTGCATATACTGTAGCTGACTTGTGTGAGAGAAATCTGCACAGCACCTCCATCTAACCTGTGTGAGGAAAGCATGCCCAGTTGTTGCCTGAGCGGTTCCTTTTTTCACTGCATGAGGGACCAGAGTATTGCATCTTGCCATGATGTAGATATTGTGTGTGTGGGGAAAGAATGCAAAGCGTCTGCATGAGGAAGAAGTGTTCTGTTGTCATCCTCTCTCTATTTTACATGCAAATTCTGTTGTCAATAAGTGGAGAGGTATCGGCACAACAGATTTAACTAACAGCCATATGTTCAAGGAAAAATATCTTCCCCATTCTTTACCGCAAATACCTAAAAAAAAAAGAGAGAACATTTAACCATGTAAAAGAATAGAATTAAAAGACCCCCACGAATAAACACAAAAGAGGTTCACATGCTAGATACACACATTCTTCCCTCTATCCCAAGCATCATAACCTTCATAAAGTATTGATAATATTTAATTACAGTGTAAACAAAATATATGCAGGGTTCATACACACTTCAAGCAGCAAAGTTTCCTTCAGCCTTTGGCTCCAGGTTTGTTTGGCACATGATTAATGAAACTGTACACCAGTGGAATTTACCCGAATTAAAGATCAGCACAGCGCATGTGCAAGGTCGGCCACTTCCTGCTGTTTACAGGAGCAGTGGTAGCTTCTGGGGCCATGTCCTGCAGCCCAGCAAGATTCACAGAGATGGCCGGATAGCTGTTGATATGCAGTTTACAATCAATTAGCTATTTCTAGCGTAATCATTATGAGCTGATAGCCAAGATACAACTTGTTCTGTTCGAAATCTAAAGTATCCAAGGTATTCACTGAAGAGGCGAGATTTTCAGTGGTATCATAATCCGAGACTCCATGTTCCGAACCAGAGGCACTGTGAAATAAAAACAACAATTACAGTAGGGAAGTTGCATAGAAAGGCGCAGAAATATAGGGCTGTAGGAAGTGTGGGGGTACATAATAGTGCAAGAGTGATGTATGTGAATTAATGGAAAACAGAGAAACTACATTGGAGGAAACTAGATCAGGGAAAACTAATTTTAAGGAAAGGCAATTTTAAGGAAATTCAAATCAATCGAAAATTGATGAAAACATTTTAAAGTGTTTTTTTTTTTAGGAAAATCTAAAATGTCATCATACTTGAGTGGAGTTTAGAACTAGTGATATTTTTTGCGTTCACGGATGGGTAATGTTTAGGTGTCCTGTGGTTTTTTTTGTGGTCAGGAATTTGGGGGGGGAGGGGAAGAGTTCAGGCATGGAAAGGGAAATCAGGGTTCAGGATTGGGTGGATTTTAGGGCAGTGCAGGGTTTTAAGGATTCAGGAATAGGTGTAGTTTAGACATAGAGAGGAGTTTTAGAGTTCAGGAATGGGTAGAGTGTAGGGGTGGTAAGGGGTCATAGACAGGTGGTGTTTAAAGGCAGTAATTGTTCTCTTAGGGTTCAGGGATGGGTGGAATTTGGAGGTGGTAAGTTTTATAGGATCAGGGATGGGTGGGGTTTAGGCATAGAAAGGGTTTTTTAGGGTTCAGGTGTGGACGGAGTTGAAGGTTAGTGAGGGCTTTTAGGGTTCGGAAATGAGTCAAGTGTAGGGGTAGAAAGGTGTTCAGGTTGGCAAATGAGTTTAGTTTAGGGATCAGGGGTGGGTGTAGTTTAGGAATGGTAAGAGATTTTCAGGTGACAGCGATGGGTGGTGTTTAAGGGCTGCGAGGGGTCCGGGATTGATGGGGTCAGCAAATTAAAAGCATTCAAAGTAATTCTTTGAAAATGTAACTGCTAAATCTGAAATAATGTCCCATGAAGTAACACTGAAATAAAAACCCAGACAAAACTTTATCTAAAAGTAAGGCTTGCAACCACAGCATTTACATCTTAAAAAGTATGCTAAAGCCAATTTCGAACAAAAAGACATTTTATTAACTAATTAGTTTCAATGAAATGGTAATTTCCATTACTTTAGGTGAAATGGTTTCTCAGTAATGGTATTCCATGAAATCAATTTTCGAGGCAAATATATATATATATATATATATAGGAACTGTAGGCAATACTACAGAAGGGCTTGCTTTGTCAATTGGTAAGAAATTATGCAGGAATACCCACTATGTGGATCTCGGCTCTAGGAAATAATTAGGATGATGAAGCACTGGCTGTGAGGAAACTTGTAGGAAAATAGGGCAGTGGTTGCTATGTTGTAAGAACACAAATTGCATATAAGGAACTCACATATAAAGTTTAAAGTACCAGTTATGACTGAGTATACATCATTCTGGGGGCGTGGCCAAGTACTTAAGATGGCAGACGTGCTTTAGTGGCGCTCCGAGTCCCATCCCGGTTATCCTGCACATCCTGTTGAAAGTCGACTGGAGACTGACCCCGCTGGGTTGGAGGACGGAGAGGAGCCCTGCTGAGACTAAGGAGGGGATCCTCTCCCTTGCATGTGCATCAACATCGGAACTCTGCGGCCTATCGCGCAGCCGATGAGGCTCCTCCAAGACGAAATGACTGGTGCTGGAGCCGGAGAAGCGTTTGGGGTATGTCCAGGGTGGCGCCCTCCAGAGCCACTGGGACCAGATGCAGGCTAGTGCAGACGCGACGGCCTGAAGCAGAGCTGTGGCGCGAAAGGAGTCTGAGGTAACGGGTGGACCGCAGCAGCAACAGCCGAGCTGCAGATTCCTGCCCGAGTGGCCAGCCAAAGGTCCCTCGCAATGCGGAGGACGCTGCACTGGGAGGCCCGCGACTCCCTGGCTGAGGAGGCGACACAACAGGTGAGCCTGAAGCGTTGGTGTTGGGCTGTTGAAGCGGGCGAGGGGAGGTCCGGGGGTCGATTGGGCCCAGGCTCCTCTTGCGTGCAGACGCGTGACGACAGAGCGATACCGGGAGCTGTTTGGCGGCCTGGGGACGGCCGTCCAATACGAGCAGACAGTGAAGGGGAGAGTTTCAGGCCTACGGTGACGTTCTATTGGCACCTGCTCTTTTGCGTGGCTCCTGGCAGTGGGGACAAATGTGACCGGGACGGGGGAGGGCCAGGGGCCGGTCGGGCCTAGACTCTCACTATCTGGCCATACCCCTGGCAGCCCCATTACGGTAGTAGAAGCAGCAGAAGACCAGAGGAACGAACAGGCTTGGGCCCCGCAGGGTGTTGAAGCATGCCTGTGGACACAGGGTCAGGTTGTCTGGTCCTGCTCAGAGGACTTGTTGAGTGGGCGCTATCCCTTCCCTCATCAATTTGGGCAGCAGAGGAGGCCAGAGACGCAGTTGCTGCGGGGACAGGCCCAGAGGGCCTATACTGCCTAAAAGGCTGCAGGGACTGGGGGGCTGGGCCTGGACACCCTGGTGGGTGCCCCCCCTGTGGTGCAGGTAAATGAGCTCCATGACGTGGGAGGCAGGGGGAGGTTCCAGACTTGAGGGGCCCACCGGTGCCAGATAAAAAAACCCTGCACGGAACTGGTCTCGTCTCCCTGTTCCTACAATAGGTAAACACTCTTGAGCAATAGTGCCGTTGACTGCATCAACGGAACAGGGGTGAGGGGGCTGGCCCTCAGTTGGCACGGGCGTGTAAGCAGCCCCATAAATACCTAGGCCGCAACCAGCTCAGAAGAGATCGTAAGTCCTGAAAGTATTTGAGAGGGGTGGAGTGTAGAGCACATTGCCGTAATATCTCTCACAAAGCAGTGGCCACAAGCAAGAGTTGCGCACACTCTACACCCTATGCCCAGTGCACAGCAGTTAGCCATGGGCCGCCTCCGCTCAACTAGCCACCAAGACAAACTATCCCACAGCACAGGTGGGGGGGAACGCCCAGGGGCGCTGGAACATCCTCAGGGCGGAGCCAACCTGACCTCTCGCCAAAGTTAGACTCAGTGCTGGCAGTGGTGGAAAAAATAGGCACAGCACTGGAAATGACATGCACTTCGCTAGAGAGCAGAATGGACAGCATCACTTTGGACTTCAAGCTCTTACGGGCCAATCAATCTGAGAAACTGATGTCGTTAGTTACTTCGATCAGATTTGAAAACCCAGCTTGGGAGAGAATAATAACCGGCTATTTCAATTCATATTTAATCCATACGCCAGATGATGATGACCAGCTGATAGTGGACAACGAGCTATGGTCTGTTCCTCCACAATCATCCTCTTTAAAATAGATACATGATTTGAATGGGGAAAATCTGGTCTTGGCATTAGAACATCTAGGCTTTCGAGTCTTAAACAGTAGAACTAAAGATGACACTCCTCAGTGGTGGACCTATCAGCGTGCCAACTCGCAGTCAATCTTAGACTATACAGTTTTAACGCTTCCTTTAAATCGCTCATGTGATGAAATATACGATCAGGTATTCTACTCGAAGGGATCATTCATATCAGGTATTCGAACTGGAAACAGGCTACCAAAAACATCATCCGGCCCCCATAGAGATGGGTCAATTGACTACAACAAGTCTGAAACGAATAAGATGGTCAGTGGAAACCTTACCTGAACTAACAGCATTAGCAAAAGAAATAATTGAAGCTAAGAATATATCCGGCAAAAACCCAGTAGAGAGCTGGTCCATCTTTGAGAATACACTATTGAATCAGGCACATTAATTATGCACAGACCAGAAGGTTCAAGCCCGATATAAACAGGTCCAGAGAGGCCTATTCGCTAAGAAAAGCAAAACACACAAGATGATGGACGGAATGTTGCACAATGGCAAAACATTCACCCCCTGTCACAGATCTGGTTTTAATCCATCGTTATTTTGCTCACCAAGCCACCCCAGATCAGACATGCCCATATGCAAATCAGTCTTGACCATGCTTACTCGCTAAGAAAAGAGCTGAGAAAGACAGTGAGGAAAAACAATGCACAGAAAGTCCCAAATCACACCTGGCGGGAAATAAAGAATATCAAGAGGCAGTATAAATTTCAAATTTGAAGGACCAGAAAGAGACCCTCTGGATGAAGCTACTTTTTTAGTGCCAAACAAGCAAACAACAGGCTCTTTTAGGAATTAGTAAATGGCACAATAAGATTTAAAAAAATGATAAACAATGCCTCGATATCTGAGAACGCCTGGGCGGCCCATCTAAGTAAATTATTTGAAGTTCACACATCATTCACGAAACGTGTAACTAATGTTAACCGCACAACTCTTGTCCCAGAACTCTCAGGGAAGAATCACCCTGGATCACAAGATCTTGGTACCACCGCAGCCCTGGAAAGTCAATACCACATAGTAGAAGATATTGCCAGAATAATAAAAAAAAGGGTATCAACGATGGGACCCCAGGCCCAAATGGCATCCCCTAGGCCATATTCAGGGCTGATCCAGACTACTGGGCAAAATCGTTATCAGATCTTTACAATGAAATCAGTTTAACAAATACCCTTCCCGCAAGCTGGAAGGGGTCAATCATTAATCCGATCTTCAAGGGAGGTGACAGGGCAGATTCGGCAAACTATAGGTTAATCGCACTTATGGACGTGGAAGCGAAATATTTTACCTCATTAATCCTGGAGGATCTGGTAGAATGGTCAAATACAAAAGGGCTAATCCCATTTAACCAAACCGGATTCTGTAAAGGATGTGGCACTACAACAAATATTTTAGCCCTTGCCACAATAGCAGATAAGTGCAAACGCCAGCGAAGACCACTACAATTGTGTTTTATAGACTTCAAATCCGTATTTAATCGCGTGAATCGCATTCTACTATGGACCAAACTACAGAATCTGGGTTTCCTGGAAACAATGTTACGTCCTATTATAGAACTGTACATGTGCACGTGGGTCCGTGTGAATATGGCGAATGGTACAAATTATCCAAAAAGATACAAACTGAGAGTGGACTAAAACAAGGCTGTGTATTAGCCCCCCAGTTATTTAACCTCTTTATGGCAGGCCTCTCACCCCAATTGTATCAAACAAATACACATCCTCCGCGTTTGGGAACATTGTCCATAACGCATCTCTTGTATGCAGACGATATAGCTTTGTTCAGTCTGACCCGAGTAGGTCTACAAAGAGCACTTAATGAGCTCTTGATGTTTGCTAATACCAACACACTGGAAATTAACAACACTAAAACAAAAACTATGTCAGTCACGAACTGCACACGTTATCAGTATCAATTCATAATGGAAGAGACGCGCCTTAGAATAGTAAGAACCTATAAGTACTTGGTAGTATACATAGACAAAAGATGAAACTTTCAATTTCAGAAACAATATCTGGAAAAATTGGAAATAGAATTATTTATGCTTTTTGCGCCATCGCAAAGAAACTATATGGCCCATCTTTCACGCCACTAATTTCAGTGATGGCCGCGAAGCTACTACCTGCAATAACCTATGCAAGCATAGTGTTAAATGGTAAAGATGGAAAACTCCTAGCCTCTCTACAAATAAAGGCCTACAAAAAAGTCTACAGTCTACCACAGACAGCAGCCCCGGCACAGGTCAGACTGGAATTCAGCCTCATCAAGCAGGAGATAGGGAGAAAATATGCAGTGATCAAAACTTGGTATAAACTTTAGCAGAATCGATCTAATATATTAAATGACGCCCTGTGGCAAGCCCAGGATGATCCAAATTCAAGCTACGGCAAATTCTTGAAAATGGCGTTGAAGGACACCAAGACTATGGAACTATGGGCGCAGAACCTTTCCTTCACGGCGAAGCTACAATCATTATTGAAAGACAAATATACCTTAGCAAAAAGATCCCATGGCTGGATGGTTCTTCAATCCTATACATCACTCCGACCGGCGGAATACCTCGGCGCAACATATTCGCCCCACTTGAAACGCAAGCTAATGACAACTAGATTTGGGGTTTTACCAAGCCTGGCTGAACAACCATCATGGAAGTATACAGGCGTCAAATCTTGTAGCTTATGTGGTGTAGCATGGCAAGATTTTATCCATCTCATATGTGTCTGCCCCAGCCTAAAATCGAAACGCGTTGCTCTACAAAAAATAGGCTTTTAATGACAGAGAAATTCGAACTTGTAGATCTGAAATCATTAGAGGACTTGGTACAACAGACCTGTAAAATGATGAAATTCCTATTTCATGAGAAAAATTATGTGGCACTTCCAAAACAGTAATGTTTAGGATCTTCACTGCAATTAAATTATTTTTTTTTAAAAATGTTTTCAATGTTATTATTTGCTAAAACCATAACTCGACAATCATATGATCTTACAAATTATGAACAAATTTTAATTGGCCTCATAATCAGGACACCACTTCCGGTCTTCAGGACTAAATAATTAACATGTCTTTTCTTTTTTTATTTTTCTTTAAAATACATTCATATGATCTTACAAATTATGAACAAATTTTAATTGGCCTCATAATCAGGACACCACTTCCGGTCTTCAGGACTAAATAATTAACATGTCTTTTCTTTTTTTATTTTTCTTTAAAATACATTCATATGATCTTACAAATTATGAACAAATTTTAATTGGCCTCATAATCAGGACACCACTTCCGGTCTTCAGGACTAAATATTTAACATGTCTTTTCTTTTTTTATTTTTCTTTAAAATACATTTTTAATCATTTTACATGGATACCTTATTTGTATTATGACATTGTTATGGTTTTAATTAACTTAAACAATAAACCTGTTCAAACTTACGGGCCGATCAACACAAACTGGCCGATCGTGTACATGATAACGAAGTGGCGCTTGCGGACCTCCAGCCTAGATCCCGTAATCTTACAGTAACCCTACAGGACCTACTGGATCGGGTTTGCACCCTGGAGGAGAAGGTGGAATATGAGGAGGGGCGGTCACGCCGCAATAATGTGCGGGTAATTGGTCTACCTCTGGGTCGAGACCCAGAGGGCTACACAGAGACCTGGATGAGAGAAATACTTCCCCAGGCTCATTCTCACCGTATTTTGTAGTAGAACACACCCATAGAGTTCCTGCCCATAAACCTCCTACGGAGGCTTGCCCTCGCTCGTTTTTGTTCCACCTGCTGAATTTCCGAGACCGAGATGTGATACTACGGGAAGTGGGGAAGCACCCCGGCCCTAAGGTGCAAAATGTCACGACTACACTGCTCAGGTTGCAGAAAATGCATGCCACCTTTGGCACGGTTAAAAAACAGCTAAGAGCTAGATGTACGAGTTACTTACCTTTGGTAACGATGTATCTGGTAGAGACGATTCTAGCCGCAGATTCCTTCACGTAGAATTATCCCGGAGTGGAGAATAAACCCCACAAGCTCCCGGCCATCCAACGCATGATGCTGTAAGTCCACCTGAACATTCTCCTGGGATGCTGAGGATCCCAGAGACTCAGCCGAGTCCCACAAATAGGAGGAGGCCCTAGCCAGAACACACAAGATGTTAAGGGCCCTCAGGGCAGTGCTGGTCGAGGCGAACATGTTGCGCCCCCAAGTGTCCAGCCACTGGGCCTCCCGGGACAGCAGAGTCAACAGTGGTGCCAGGGAGGGAAAATAAGTCAGCAAAAGCAGACTGGCAGCAGAGGGGTGAAGGGAAAGACACGCCGGGTCACGTGGTGCCGGAAGGTGCCAGTGCAGAAGATGCTGAGGCACCAGATCCCCCCCCCCGAGGCAGGACGCCTCCAAGCCCCCGTCAAGGAAGAAAGGAGCGATCCCTCAAAGGGAAGCAATATCTCCCTCCCACCAGAGCCCGCTGGGAAATGGGCAATCGGGTCACCCATGCGCAGAATGCCCACTGCCGTGGACACTGTGTGAGCAAAGGCCGCACCCGCTTCTGTACGGCCCTGCGGTGGAGAAAGCCACTCCTCTGTGGGCGACGGCTGCAAACTAAGGCGGCCGTCCCTGAAGCCAAGCGGGACGGGCAAGGCCCAGACCTGGAAGTCAGAAGGAGCCGAAGAATGAAGGACCTGCCGCTCTTCCGACAAACACCCCTGCCTCAGGAAAGATGGGGAGCCGCCCTTCGACGACGCTGGTGAAAAAGATACCACACTGCGACCAGTCTCCAGGGAGGACGACACCAATATACAGCATGCCTCCGGAGAAGGAGCGTCCGAAGACGAATCCGCAGCACGACCCCTGCGCGGAGCAGTAGAGTCCGCCGCCTGAGTCAGGACGTCTGCACCATCCGGCGTCGCCGGACAGGGTTCCTCCAAGTCACACCACATCAGGGACCGGAGTGGAGCCGGAGCCGAAATTGCCCTGGGGCAACGCCGACTCGACCCCCGCCAAGGCTGCCACCTGCGTGGGGGAGTGAGCAGGGCCTGGGGAGTGACACGAAGCATTCTGCCAGCGGTGGCCAAGAATGTGGCGGAGATAGTCTGGCAACCCATGTGGCGGCGGCGCCAGGAACGATTAAACCTCTGACGCGCCCTCCGATGAGGCAGCCGCCTGTGGGGGGGGGACGAGAGGGGCCCGGAGAGGTACGAGCTGTCCCCACCCAGCCACGACCCAGAGCGGGATGAGGAGGGTCCACCGACCACTGTGGCTCCGCACGGTCCAGCTGCTGCCGGTGCCATGGCGGCATCACCTCGGCCTTAGACAGGACCACCTTGTCAAAGGACTGAGGGCTAGGGGATGCGACCCGAGCCCCAGCGACCTCCCCCAACACCACAGGGACTCCTGCGGGAGTTTGCGGTGAGGCAGAGACGCCGTGGCCTGAAGGAGGTGCCCCAGAGGAGCAGCACCACATCCTCCAAGCCTGGATCCGAACCAGTCGGCACCAGGGCCGAAGCCACCGGCGGGGCCGCGGAGGGCCCCGCGCAAGGCAAGGGATCCGCCGATGCTCCGGGGTGAAGGAGGAGGAGACGCCAGCCAGTCCTGCAAAGCTGCTGCGTATGTCTCCATCTGGACTCTCGACGCCCCAGCACCGGGAAACGGTGGATAGGATGACACGCGGGGCCGCATCACCTGCGGAGAGCCCATGCCCTCAGCAGGCCGGAAACCAGCCCCCAGGGAAAAACTGCGACACTTACCCACCGGGGAGTGACGCTCACGCGACATCGGAGAAGGGCGAGGACGACGACCACGGCAGCATCTCAAGCTGTCCGCCAAAGCAGACCGAGGGGAGGACGTCGACCTGGAGAGACACGCCAAGAGAAGTTTAATCCGGTGCTCCCGCCACGACTTCGGCTTCAACTGTTGGCACGCTGCACAATCAGTGGTGCCGTGATCCTCCCCCAAACACCACATACAAATAAGGTGAGGGTCCGTCGCCGACATAAGACGCCCACACGACATGCAAGTCTTGTAGCCCGAAGGCAATCGCACACTGTTCCACAAAAAGAAGGGACAATGGAAAGAAAAAAGGGGGCCCAAACAGGCCCATAGCAAGAACCGGATCCGCGTTGCACGCGGCAAAGGAAAAAACGGAAATAGGCACGCCGGGTCGGGTCTTATGTGACCTCGCTGACGTCATGTACACGGAATACGCCTGGACGGAGTTGCGTGATGCCGCCCTGCCCCCGGCACGCAGGGATGCTGTGGCAAAAAGTTTCTGGATCCAGTCTCACGCCTGGGGATAATTCAACAGGTAGTAGTCTATCAGATCTTCGGTACTCTCTGCTCTGATGCATGCATTGCCCCCCTATATACCCAGAATGCACAAAAAAAAGGTGACACTGCTCTATCAATTCTCATGCCCGCTCCGAACACCTTATGTCTCACATTTATGCACCATCATCATATGTGAAGCTCCAGCGTACTGCCGCCTAATATGAGTAAAAATGCAGGGGATGGGGTACACACTCCTATTTTACGCTCACCCCTTCGGAGTCAAGCCATGACAATGTGTTAATTGCCATGGTTAGGCGAGATTGTTTGGGTCGATCCCACCGTTGAGGGTCCGCTCTTGTGAAGTTACATGACCATTTGGTTTCAGTATTGTTTTTCCCCACAGAGATATCGCATTGTTTAGAGACCTGTTGCAGTCACACACACTCCTAAAGTGTAAGTCAGCTGCGTACCCTGAGTCTGAAAGATTTGCACCGCCCTCATGACTAGCCTAAATATCAACACCTGGAATGTTAGGGGTATACATTCTCCTGCTCGACAGTACTCTATATATGCCTAATTACAACGCCGAGCAGCTAGCATCGTTTTGTTACAGGAAACACACCTGACGAGCCCAGAGGCTGTTCAGCTATGCCATTGTTGGCGTGGTTGGGTACAGAGCACTAACTACTCATCCCTAGCGAGAGGTGTATTTATCTGGGTGAAAGCCAGGGTTCCATGGGAAGAAGAAGAAGAAGAAGAAGAAGAAGAGTAGTAGCGGACCCCTTTGGTCGCTATGTGTTCCTCAAGGGTAAATTAAATAGCCAATTTATTCTGCTAGGCTCTATTTATGCCAGAAGAAGAGTAGTAGCGGACCCCTTTGGTCGCTATGTGTTCCTCAAGGGTAGATTAAATAGCCAATTTATTCTGCTAGGCTCTATTTATGCCCTTAACACGGATCAGAATAACACGCTCTGCAATCTATCGGCATTCCTACCCCGCTGGAAGATGTTCCATGGTTACTGGGAGGTGATTTCAACTCAGTATTAGACGTCTCACTCGATCGCTCCTTCCCTCCCCTACATCGCACTGCAGCCTCCTCAAACGCACAGTCCCTGTGCACTTGGATGGCGCATTGGTCACTGACAGATATCTAGCACGAGCGTAACCCTAACATGAGGATATATTCTTCCTACTCACCGGTTCACAGCTTACACGTGCGGTTAGACCACATACTGACCTCGGTAGCTATGATCCTCCTGATTCAGATTACGGAGTAACTAGGTCGCACGCACTCAGACCATAATCCACAGATAATGCATCTTAGCTGGGAGGCGAGGAACCCCCCGATCCCTGCTTGGCATCTACAGACAGCAGCATTAGAAGATCGGGCGTTCTGGAGCTCGCTGGAGTCGGCAGTGATGGGGTATTTCAAGCACAATGTAGGCTCCAGGGACTCACCCCTGACAGAGTGGGAGGCCTTTAAAGTGTTAACCAGAGGGCATTGTTTAGGCCACACATGGAGCATTCGTAAGCAACTAGACTAATCCCTAACCACCAGAGTGCCAACTACTCCGCTTGGAAACATTAGTCATCACCCGACCCGAAACAAAAACGCAACTTGATACTCAAGCAGAAAGATCGGAGCTGCTAGAAAGGTTGCGCTGCCACAACTATCTGGCACATTCAGCCCGCCCTCACTCTGCGGTACAAAAGGGGGGGGTGATGGACGGAGCATCTGAACCAATCAAATACTCACACCCAGTCAACAGATCTGGGTTTAATCCATCACCGTTCTTTAGCCCACTCTGCAACCCCAGTTCAGACATGGCCATATGCAAATCAGTCTGACCCTGTGCCTCATGGGAACAGTCCAGCCCGAACTGCCAAGCCATGCCTTCCCTGGACCGGAATCAAGCTTCCTAGGACCGGTTTCTGGCACTCCAGCCGTCTTCAGCCAGGCTTGCTTGAATCCAGTGGCAAAGTGAGCAAGGCACTCAACGTCTGAGCATACCCTGCCAACTTATGGTGAACAAAGTGGTACAAAAGGGGGGGGTGATGGACGCGGCATCTGAACCAATCAAATACTCACACCCAGTCAACAGATCTGGGTTTAATCCATCACCGTTCCTTAGCCCACTCTGCCACCCCAGTTCAGACATGGCCATATGCAAATCAGTCTGACCCTGTGTCTCATGGGAACAGTCCAGCCCGAACTCTGCAGCAGCCAGATCAGGTAAATTATTGACCTATTTAATACGGCAAGAGCACCCGCAATGTCCCATACAGCTGAAAGTGGATGAGTTGGGGCATAGGAAGTACAGACAGCAAGACATTCAGGCATTAATGACGAAACACTATACTAGACTGTATGCATCCGACTCGAGAGGGGATGATCAACACATTGAGGCAATTTTTTTATTCAGTTGAATTGCCCACACTGACGACTGATCAATACCCAACACTGGACTCCCCCTTAACAGTGGATGAAGTCCGGGAAGCACTAATGTCACTAGCGTCTGGGAAGACACCGGAACCGTACTTGGCTCCCAAATGAATTCTTTAAGACATATGCGGAAACCCTAGTGCCCCATCTACACGCCTTGTACACCACTGCAATAACTAATATGACCCTACCGCCTTCACTGTGCACGACTAATTTGGTCTCTTTATTGATGGCGAGTAAGGATCCAACATCTCCTAGATCGTACACAGATAGCGATTTTAAATACGGACTATAAAATATTAGCAAAGGTCTTGGCCAACCAGTTGGTGCCGCATATCCCCACCCTGGTGGACCCAGACCAGAACGGGCTTGTTCCTAACCGTAACACTGCTCTGAACATCCGTTGTTACTTTGGAGTAGCAGAGTACGCTCCTATGAATTGGCCTCGATCTGGTTGCTTGGTGCTAGACCTCGAGAAAGCTTTTGATTATCTTGAATGGGACTACCTCGTCGAATCCTTAGCTAGATATGGCATAGGTCCCCACTTCCTTAATATGGTTTGGCTGCTATACAAACACCCAACAGTCCGAGTCCGGACGGATCCTTGTATTTCAAACCCTATAGAAGTGAGACGTGGGACAAGACAAGGTTGTCCGTTGTCCCCTCTCTTCTTCGTGCTAGCAGGATAACCACTGCTCGCCCACATGGGTGTCACCCTGGGAGGTGGCACACACATAGTCTCATTTTATTCCAAAGACCTGCTGTTGTATGTGCAAGATCTTCATGCCATCCCACCCTCCTTAGATCTAGTGCTAACACGATTCACCAAAGCATCGGGACTGTGGGTTAACGCCACAATTTCAATTCTTTCTCCTTACATGCAGGTAAACTCAGACCCAGGATGCTCCCTTGGAGAAGTCCCTGTGACATGGTGCATGGATACTTTCAGATACCGGGGGGGCGCGTATACCCTACCAAGGAGGATCTATTTGAGGGCAACAAAATTAGAGCCACTACTGCCATTCAGTCGCAAATGAGCTTCTGGAAGACCATCCCATAAGCGGTCTTTGGTAGGATTGTCCTCAGAAAGATGGTGGTCCTCCCTCGCCTTCTCTATTACTTCACTACCCTACCTATTGTCATCGCCCCTTCCTTTTTCCACTAATGGGAAAAGACAATCAGGGATTTTATATGGGGAACGTCGAGGCACAGAGTCTCTATGGGGAAACTATATTTGCCAACAGAACGGGGGGGTGGGGGATTGCCCAATTTCGATACCAATTATCCAGCCTCCCGGTTGCGATGGATAGCCTGATGGCTGTCTTCCCGGCACCTACCAGACACTGCTTCATTAAAGCCCCCAGTACCGCATCACACCTTGCTTAGTATTTTTTATCCATGTGCAAAATCCAGAGCCCTGGGAGCATTATTACTCACCATAGCTTACAAATGCTTCCGCAGAGGCCTCTTTCTCACCAGGAACATCACACCGTATGCCCCAGCCACCCCCTTATTGGGAAGGCCACGAGGAGACACATACACCATGGCAGCCGAACTGCAAAACTGGGACACAGAAGGCATTCAAGGCTATGGGGACCTTTATCGAGGTGGTTCCCTCATCCCATACTCAGTGCTTATGTTTGAGGAGAATATGTACCCTGGACAATTCTTTCATTGTGCGCTCATAGCCTAGTTGTCATCCAAATGGGGCAATCTCGCCCTGGAACCACCCATGCACCATGCGATGCAGTATCTACACGTTATGGGAAATGGGGGGCACCTGACTCGGTTTGCGTCGTCACTCTGCCAACACACAGAGATTGACCTTACCACCCTAAGACAACAGTGAGAGAAGGATCTGGGGCGCACATTTACAGATAAGGAGTGGACAGCTGCACTGGAAGGCCCGACACATATCCCACGCAATCAACGTTTCAGGCAGATTACATTTTTCATACTGCATCGGGCATACCGTACTGTTTGGAATCGTTTGGCCCGTAAGGGCGCCTCAGCATAGCTCTCTGCGCTGCGCGGTCAGCGCGTTTCTTTTAAATAATTACCCGGTTTGTATTTTGGTTTTTTGCTTTTATCCTTATCCCCTGATTTTATTAGGGAGTGCCCCCTTACCTGCATATAATCGTGTTTGCACCGCTGCTTTAGCGGGCCCGGGTCTGGGGTTATAGGGGTTCTGCAGCGCTAATATTTTGAGCGCCATCTTGGGCAGGGCAGTGACACTTTGTTGCCGCCATTTTGAGCGTCCTCGTGGGCGGTCTCTCTCCTATCTGGAGGCCCTACTTAAGGCGGTCCGCTGCCTATATTCACTGTTTGGAATCGTTTGGCCCGTAAGGGCGCCTCAGCATAGCTCTCTGCGCTGCGCGGTCAGTGCGTTTCTTTTAAATAATTACCCGGTTTGTATTTTGGTTTTTTGCTTTTATCCTTATCCCCTGATTTTATTAGGGAGTGCCCCCTTACCTGCATATAATCGTGTTTGCACCGCTGCTTTAGCGGGCCCGGGTCTGGGGTTATAGGGGTTCTGCAGCGCTAATATTTTGAGCGCCATCTTGGGCAGGGCAGTGATACTTTGTTGCCGCCATTTTGAGCGTCCTCGTGGGCAGTCTCTCTCCTATCTGGAGGCCCTACTTAAACCTGTCCTCCCAGCGCAGCGGGGTAGCCTTCGCGTTTGCCTGAGTCTTGCCAGAGTCCTGCCCGTCTGCGCCCGTCAGCGTCCCGGAGGCGGCGGAGCGGTGTAGGACTCTGACCTGGCTGGGAGAATGATTTGCTATTCTTCCACGACTCTACGCTCCTTGCAATCTACTTCCTGTGCGTGTCGATCCGTTTTTCCGGGTCGGTACAGGGGCAATCGTTTCTGTCCTGGCTGTGGCTGGTCACCTACCTATGTCCCCATCCCCGTTCATCGGATAGCCGAGGACCGTGTGAAGCACCTGTGCTTACTGCTCAACACGCGTTCAGTAGGTAGGCATGCCCTTGACATTTTCGATCTGTTGGTCAGGGAAAAACCTTTATGTCTCCTGCTGACTGAAACCTGGCTGGGAGAGACGTCCAACCCGGACATTTTAGCGGCCATCCCACCGGATTACAACATCTTCCGCCAGGATAGAGCCAAGGGAAGGGGTGGCGGGGTGGCGGTGGTGGTTAGGAGGAGTGTCTCATGCTCTATTCTCCCCATGGATACTATCACAGGTTCTGAGTCCCTCGCCTTTATTATTAGGCTGTCCCCGCATCAAGCCCTGAAAGGCCTGCTGGTTTATAGACCTCCTGGATTGGTGGGCTCCTTCTTTGAGGACCTCCAGGTGGTCATATCCGGACTAGCTTTGTCTGCACAGCACTGTCTGCTGGCAGGTGATTTTAATTTTCACCTGGACATAGCGGGGGACATGAATTCAAATAAACTGCTTGACATCACGACCCCTTTAGGCCTCGTTCCTTCGTTGATAGGCCCTACACATGATAAGGGGCACACCCTTGACCAGGTGTTTTCATCGATCCCCTTAGTGGACACAGAACTTCTTCCGGTGCTCTGGTCCGACCATAGACTGGCCAGGTTCTCCATATGGGGGAAATGAGCATTTATCTAGCAGTGCTCCTGCTCAGCCTGGAGCAGCCTCTAGGGCGTTACATAGAGTGACGCCAGAACGGTTAGCCGAGGCGTTTGCTGACCATCCTTGTCCTATTGTGGGTGACCTGGAGTTGGACACAGAGGCTCTGCAGACGTGGCTGATAGAGAGGTTGGATGACCTGGCCCCTGTAAGGGCGCCTCGTCCTACGGCCGTGCGGCAGTCTGCACCGTGGTTCACGGGGGCGCTGCGTACTGAGCGTAGCCAGTGTAAGGTGGCTGAAAGGGTGTGGCGCTCTCAGTACGACGGGGAGGCCAGACTTGCCTACAGGATGGCGGTTAAAGCGTACCATCGTAATATTCTGTGCGCAAAAAAAGAGTATCTTGCCAGGAGGATTGAGGTGGCCTCTAATTCTTGTAAGGAGATCTTCACGGTGGTGAGGGAGTTTACGGCCCCTAGATCCAATCTACAGCAAGGAGCGCCATCTGAGTCTTGGGTCTGTGACCTCGCCAGGTTTTTTACGGATAAAATTAGATCAATCCAGGCCTCTTTCTCAGTAGAGTCTGCAGAAGGGTCTTTCAGCATCGGGGTGGGACGAGCTCCATCGCTTCGCCAGACGTCGTTCTTGCGGAGTTTCCGCCTGTTTCCTCCGATGCTTCTTTTTCACTTTTGGCCAGTCTCAAATCAGGCTCGCCACTAGATCCCTGTCCCGCCAAATTTTTGGCCAGGATGGCGTCGCTGATGAACCCTTTGGTGAATCCTCTCCTGAATTCATCCTTGAGAGAGGGGAGGCTCCCTCTGCCCTGGAAAAGGGCGATGGTGATCCCCCTCCTCAAGAAGCCGGGATTGGATACTGAGGTTTTGGCCAATTATAGGCCAATTTCTCTTCTTCCGGCCCTGGCGAAGCTCACGGAGAAGCACGTGCATGGCGTGCTTTCTGGCTTCCTTGAATCTAATGATCTACTGCACCCTTCGCAATCCGGCTTCCGGCCTAACTTGAGCACGGAGACGGCACTGCTTGAGGTGTCAGAGGCTATCCGGGAGACGCTGGACGCAGGTGGGAAGGCCATGCTTGTCATGCTGGACTTGTCGGCGGCCTTCGACACCGTCCCCCACGAGGCACTTCTTGCCAGACTCTATGACATCGGTCTGAGGGGGACGGTGCTCAAGTGGTTTACATCGTTTCTTGAGGACCGTCGACAAACGGTCTGGGCCTCACCGAGCTCCGCTGAGATGCCGCCATTGGGAGTCGGAGTTCCACAGGGCTCTGTGTTGAGCCCGACTCTCTTTAACATCTTTAGGACTCCTCTGGCGGCACTCGTGGAGGCTTTTGGGGCCCAGATCGTGTCCTATGCGGATGACACGCAGCTTCTTTTCACCTGCAGGAAAGACCAGATATTCGATGGGGAGAGCATTCGGGGGTGTCTGGAGAGGGTCTTTGACTGGTTCCAGCGGAACAGTCTTAAGGCCAACTCCAGTAAATCGGAGGTCCTGCTCTTTGGCTGTGCCTCGGAACCGGAATGGCGTGAGTGGTGGCCGGCGGATATGTGTCCGCCCGCTCAGCCATCTATGGCTGCCAAAAATTTGGGAGTCAAGTTCGATAATAACCTCACGCTCAGATCTCACATTCTTGGTCTGACAGGCACCTGCTTCGGTATCTTAAAGACGCTCCGGAAGTTCCTACCTCTGCTTACAGAGGAGCATAGAAAGATCACTGTCCAAGCTCTAATAGGATCTAGATTGGACTATGCTAATGCTCTATATGTAGGGCTTCCGGATTATCTGGTTCAGCGGCTGCAAGTGGTGCAGAACTCTGCGGCTCGCGCCATTTTCGGCCTTCATAGGCGGGCGAGAACATCCGGGGTGCTGCAGTCACTTCACTGGCTCCCCATCCGAAAGCGGATTATGTTTAAAACTTTGACGCTGGTGCATAAGGCACTCTCTGGCTTGGGAGCGAAGTATCTGCAGCGTAGACTGGCCTTTTATCGCCCGGCTCGCTCACTGCGATCGGAAACTTTGTTTATGGCCGTGGTTCCCCGAGAGAGGAAGGCTCGCATTGGGGGTCGCTCCTTTAGCCTCAGGGCCCCCCAGTTGTGGAATTCCTTGCCTCTCGCCCTTCGCAGTATTTCCAGCCTGTTCCTATTCAGGAAAAGCCTTAAGACCTGGCTTTTTAATCTTTAGGGTTTTTTTTTTTACTTTTCTGTTTTTATCATTGTTATGTCTTTTAATTGCTGAGTCGCCCACATAAAGCGCCGGGACACTCTTGTTGAGTAGCCGTGCGCTATATAAATAAACGTTTAACATAACATAACATACCTCGCCTCAGCCCAGATTAATAAATACTTTCACTGAACCAATACAGGGCAACCTCCAGATTTCTTGCTTTGGGCCTGATCGCAGCAAAACTCTTGATCACCAAGAGATAGAAATTCCCAATAGCCCCCCACACAACAGACTGGCACCGATCACTACTCAACTGGGCTAGGGCAGAGGGGGTGGCCTTGCGCAGAGAAGACCTGCTGGGTCTCTGTAAGTTTCCCCTGGCGAGTCATTGGGAGAATACAGTGTTAGACCTACACGGCCTAGATGCTACCACAGAGAAAGCCAAAGAGAGGGCACGAGGCCAGCCAAACCAACGCTTAGACTCGGAGAGTACACATGGAGAAGACTAGGAAGAGCAGACCCCTACTCACATAGCCCTCTGAGGTAGGAGCTTAAGCTATCACCAGTAACTACTAGCAGGACTCTTTCCAACATACCTGGCAACAGGTCTTAGGCGAACACCCAATCCCTGATTTGATGACTTTGTCCTCATTTTGGTGTATCCCACATCCCAAGTTCAAATGTGTAATGCGTCATGTTTAGAACATAAACGTGTGGCATATCACAATATCTCATCAAAACCATTAGTGTTCTTGTAATGCTATTTCTTAACTAACAATTTGAATGGATGAGACGCAATGGTAAACTGTACCATGAACTGCATCGCCTAAATACTATTATGAGATATGTCGTCATTACATTGTTAGTATTGTACGAGAAAATAAGAAATGTCAATAAAAAGATTTAAACAAAAAAAAATGTGGACACATCATTCCAAGTGCTCCAAATCGGACCTGCTGAGCTCATGCTCACCTGTGTAATATACATTCTCATCCCACCCTCGCTTGGTCCAGGCAGCGTTACGAGTCTCCTCCCTGGACTGCAGGTCCTTGTAGGCTGAAAGGAGAAGACAATGGATGATATAGCCCAAGATTGGCATCAGTGAAGCTCCTGCAACTCTATTACAAATTTAAGTACTGCACTGTGACTGAAGTGTGCCCTTTAATGAGCACTCAAGACAACTGTAACATGAAAGATGGGCATTCATCAAAAACAAATCTTCTAAACGCGTGTCTGGGGTACACATGAGGACGCTTACTTGAATTCTTAGTTCTACAGGCGGGAAATCCTTACTTAATTATTTGACATGTAGTATCGCTGTTCAGAAGCATGGTTTTCCATGACTGCACCCAATTGAAAAACTTAGCATTTTATTTTTAAAGAGGTAGACAAATTAAATAGATATTGACAAAAATAACATACTCCTATGTTCTAATCTACAGAAACAAAAGAACAGATGGTGGACGGAATGCTGAAAAAAAAAATCAAACTTTCACCCCCAGTCACAGACCAGGGTTTGAAACCATCATTTTTTTGCTCACCACGCCACCCCAGTTTGGACCCGGCCATATGCAAATCAGTCTTGGCCCTGATCCCCACGGGAACAGTCAAGCTCAAACTGCCAAACTAGGTCCTCCCTCGACCGGAAGCAAGCATCCTGGGACCGGTTTAGAAATATCATCCCTCATCAGCCAGGCTAGCTTGAATTGAGTGGCACACTGAGCACGGGACCCATGTCTGGGAATACGCTTACACTTAGGGCAACAAAACCAAAAAGAAGAGATGATGGACAGAATGCAGAACAAATCAAATATTTACTGCCAGCCACAGATCTGGGTTTAATCCATATTTTTTTGGTCACCACGCCACCCCAGTTTTGACCCAGCTATTTGCAAATCAGTCTTGACCCTGCGCCCATGTGAACCGTCCAGGCTGAACTTCCAAGCCAGATACTCCCTAGACCAAAAACAAACATCCAAGGGCAGGGCCCTGGGTATCATCCCTCATCAGCAAGGCTAGCTTGAATCCTGGGGCAAAGTGAGCACAGGACCCAAGTCTGGGCATACCTTTCCCACTTAGCGCGACAAAGGCAAAAAGAACAATGATGTTGAATGCTGATCATCTGTTCATTTTGCCTTTGTCGCCCTACGTGGCAAGGGTATGCCCAGGCGTGGGTCACATGCTCACTGTGCCAATGGATTCAAGCTAGCCTGGCTGATGAGGGGTGATACACCGAAACTGGTTCCAGGATGCTGGTTTCCGGTCCACGGAGGACTAGGCCGTGCGGGCTGGACTGTTCCCATGCGGAGCAGGGTCAAGACGGATTTGCATACACTGGGTCCAAACTGGGGTGGAATAGAGAGCAAAAAACAATGGATTAAACCTAGATCTGTGACTGGGCGTGAATATTTGCATTGTTCAGTATTCTGCCCATCATCTGTTCATTTTGCCTTTGTCGCCCTACGTGGGAAGGGTATGCCCTGACGTGGGTCTGGTGCGCACTGTGCCATTGGATTTAAGCTATCCTGACTGATGAGCGGTGATCTGTGACTAGAAAATGATCCGCTGAAAAATGCAAACATTCATCTTCAGTCTACTTAACTGCATTTTATGAAAAGAAAATTTGCATTAGGCTGTATGTAATTAAAAGATAAAAAGGCAACAGTGCACCATTAAAGCTCCAGGTGAACACCAGATTTCAGACAGTTCAGCACTAACAGCTCTGAGATAATTCATTTTGGAGCTCTTTTGGATGTCAATACTGTTGGACCTGGGCCTTTTGGGCTGGTTCACCCCTGAACTTTTTGCTTTTGATGGCGACCTGGCGTTCATGATTTCTGGCTTGGCGCACTTTTTCCCTGGGTCCCAGAGTAAAATGCGTGCGTGGAGTAAGGTTGGCCTGACCTCCCATAGGAATGCATGGGGAATATCTGGGTCCCTGGTGGTTCCCGATGCGCGAGGTGTGCAGGCTCGAGTTTGGTATGTGCGAACTCGTGAGATTGAATGCTGCGTGATGATGTATGCAGCATGTATGTGTCTAGTGGGGAAGTGCCACTTCTAGACATTGGTGTGTGTGTGTGCAGTGAGGGTGCTGGAGTGGGATTGGCTGGAGCTGGCTGGCAAGCCTGGCTCCAGGAAGTCTGGATGGGTCTGCCCAGTGGTGAGTGGAGAGATTGAGTGATGTGAGGGAGGGCTGCACCTGGTTCCTGAATAGGGCTGGGCTTTCCCCACACAATGCTGGCTCCGCCCCCTGTGGTGCGTCTAACGACCCTAGCCTCCCTAGTGAATAGAGTGAGGGGCTGAGCACATCAAGGGTGCTCCAAAACCAGCTGCGACTGGTTTCTCCCCCACGATGCACCCTGAGACAAAGGATTTAGTAGTATAAAAATGGGGCTGTGTCCCCACACAAAGTGTTCTCTTCCAGGATCCTGTCTGGGGGGGTTGCTGCTGTTGCTGGGCAGGAGGACCGCCACTTGGACTGCCTCCCTGCCTGGAGGCCCAGTGAGCTGGCTCTGGGCCCAGCCTTGCCCCCCCTGCCTGCCTAAAGACTCTTGTTAGACTGTTTATTTCCCTCAAAGCGCCTGGAAGTGCTGGGTTGGCTTCCTAGCACGGGCAGCGCTTTATTTGCTCCTCCAAGCGCCTGGGAGCGCTTTTGTTTTGCATCTAGCGCAGGAAGCGCTCTATTTGTAACTATAGCGCTTAGGAGTGCTTTGTTTGCTGGGGCCGGTGCCCACCCGGCATCTTTCCCGCGGTGTGGGGGAGCTGAGCGGCGCGGGTGCCCACCCTACTCATTGCCGCACTCGTCGGCCGGTGCCCACCCGGCAATGGCCCGCTTTATTTGTGGTGTGCCTGTTATTTAGGGGGACGAGCGGGTGCCACCCCGCATCGCCGCCCAGACCCGGAGCAATTCTCGCCGCAGCCCGGCGGCGCCGGAAATCAGGCACCTCTCGCCCAGGACGTGGGCGGGGCCTGACCGTCTTCCGCAGGACCACAGAGGGAAGCGTCCTGCGCGGGCCGCACCTGGCTGGTCTCCTGTGAGGAGAGGGAGACCAGCGCCAATCCCCACAACCCCGACTGGAGTCAGCCTCCCATGTCGGAGGCGTCAAAGAGAAGGAGATCGCCGCCCAGGGGACCGGAGCAAGAGAGGACCGAAAAGGAGAGAGCCCCGAGGAGCGCTCTACTGGCACCCCCGCGAAGGAGAAGAGGTGCGCTGCACTCCAGGCACACCGGTGAGTGGAGCTGAGCCGAGCCGGGAGGAGGGGGTGTGAGGCCGAAGCCCCGTGGTTGTTGGTGGGAGAGAGAGGGGGACGCCGGGGCACATTGCCAGTGCCCGCTCCCCCAGTGTGCTGGCTTTCTTCTCCAGGCATTCCGGCATTTTTGAGTCCCCCGAGTGGGACTCAAACGGAGTCGAGCAGCCTTCCTTGCGAGCCTGAGGGCTCCAAAACCTCTCGGGGCATCGTTAAAGGGTAGAGCGGCCCGGCTGAAAGCGGGCCGCTCCCCCAGTGCTGAGGGCATTTTGTTTCTTGCCCACGAGAGGCTCAAGGCGCTAGATTTGTTGTCAGAGCCACAGAGGCTCTAAGGGGCATTGCATTGGTCAGAGCCTGCGAGGCTCAAACAGGGCATATTTTTTACGAGCCCTGAGAGGCTCTTGGGTGCCACATTTGCTGAGCCCAGAGAGGCTCAGGGGGACATTCTATTGGTTCAGAGCCTGGGAGGCTCCAACGCTGGCCCCATCAATTGCTACACAGCTGCCCAGCACTTTGTGGGCAGCTGCCACGTTTAGGCCCCTGACATTGAGGCACAGGGCGTCCTAGCCCCCACAAGGCCAGTTGGCCTAGGGACAGTCACAGGTGGTGACTTATGTGAGTTTTGCGCAATTGTGTTCTTCGATACACCTCTGAATGTTTTTAGGCATCATGTGTTTTCCTTTCCTGCACCTCTGAATGTGTTTTAATGCGTCATGTGCCTTGTTCCTTACACCTCTGAATGTATGTTATGCATCATGTGTTTTGTTCCCATGCTTATACCCCTACAGGTATTGTGATACTTAGGTGGTTGTTTTTCCCCTAGTACAGGTGTTGCTAGTGAGGTCCTGGTTCCCTGCATGACCTTTTCCTAAGGTGGTTAGGGTTGCGTAGGTGGTACTTAACATTTACCAGTAGTTACTGGTTGTGTGCTATTTTGTGTTAGTGATTTTACATTCTATGTACTAGTTCTAAAAGTGCTGATTCCTGACAGTGGTCCAGGTGGCCCGGTCTTGTACATATCCCCTGTAAATTCTGCCCGTGCCGGATGGCACATTGTAAAGTGTGTGTTTTTATCTAATGTGTTTTGGTGTAATACAAAGGCTATTTTTATATATAACCTTGTGTGGAGTTTCCTTTGTGGTGGGCCTTGGGTGTTGTTGCTGGGGTGCGTGCGCAAACACTTAACTCACATCGCCTCCAAGTTTAGCCTTACTGCTCGTGCTACGTCACCAAGGGGGTGAGCAGGGGTTATCTTGGCGTGTAACTCCCTTGCCCTGATGTGGAAGTGGTGGTCTCTGACTGACTTTGGCGCAAGCCCTGGCCAGCCAGGGATCCCATTTCTAACATTGGTGGCAGGCGGTGAGGATCCGGATTTGTGTTTGCGTTGTACCGCAGTGGCAACGGGCCACACTACAAAACTCTGCATTTTAGATAATTACATTTTGGGGATTATTGTTCTTTGAAGTTCTAGTTTTTCTTTTCATAAGAGTGTCCAGTACGTTTGTCCCCTGCCCTGCTCCCAGAGTTTGGTACCTGTGTCACGTGTGGTCAGGTTGAGAAATCAAGGGTGGTAAAAAGTGCCTTACCGGTCCGAGGGGGGGCAGGGGGGGTGGATGAATGGTGTGTTGCCTGGACAAATGAGTGTGAGTTCTCTGGGGTAGGGAGCTTGATGAAATACTTTGAACTGTGTACTCTTGCTTCAGCTCTGACAGTTAAGTCCCCTGTGTTGCACCTGTCTGTGAGCATCCTGCCAAGATGGAATCTTCTTTTAACCTCTGTGGTCTGTTTAAGTACAGTATGCATGAGTTGGTACCGTTTTGTGAGGAGAGAGACATCCCAGTGAATGAGTCAGACACCCAGTCCAAGCTTAGGGATAACCTGATCCTATGGCAGAAGGATGACTGGGAACGTGAGCACAGTGAGAAAGTGAGGGCCCGGGCCTCGCACCATGAGGGTGGTGGGTCTGAGGGGATCCTTGAAGAGTCTGAAGAGGAGGATGAGGATGACAGTGAATGGGCACCAGCAGATAGTGAGGACCCCATAGATAGGGAGTCCCTTGCTGGGTCCAGTGTCAGATGCAGCACCCCATTCCTTTCCCTGTCCCCAGATGAGTGGTTGGATAGGAGGGAAGAGAGGGAGCACCAGCTGGCTTTGGAGAAGCTCAGGTTAGAGCATGCCAAGGAGATAGCGCAGCTAGGTGTGCAGGAGCAGATTGCAGAGGCTGAGAGGGCCTTGGCCAGGGAGAAGATAGCCCTAGAAGGTAGGTTATCCCCTGACCGCAATTATAGTTTTCTGGATTCCCCAGGGAGGGTTGAATCCAGTAGTGGCAGCAATAGAGAGTTCGGTGCAGGAAGTGCCATTCCCTGTTTCCAAAGAGTAGTACCTTGTTCCCGAGAGGACACGTACTGGTTGAAGTTCAGGTGCAGTAGGAGACTGCCTCACCAGAATTGGGGGGATTTTGCGGATGATTGTCGTGATGCACTGCTTGATTGGATAGAGGTTCACGAGGAACCTGATTTTGATGGACTGCTCAACCTAGTTATCAGAGAGCAGCTGATCAATTGTTTTGCGCCAGAGTTGCGCCAACACCTGTCGAGGGGCGACTTCGTTTGTCCTTGGGACATTGCGAGGGAAGCAGACCGCTGGGAAGGTGCCAGAGGTTCTGACACGTCATGGGTGAGTGAACCCGAGAGTAGTGGGTCAGGTATCTTCCAGCCCAGTGTGGTGGAAGAGGCTCAGAGTAGCCCAGCTAGGTCCCAGTGTAGCGAGAGGGGTGTAGGGGCTCACGTCTTGTCTCAGTGGAGTAAGAGTGAGAGGGGGACTGAGTGTTCCCAGGTGCCCGAAACCCAGTCTCAGAACCTGGATGGTTTCTTGAGGGAACACCAGGTTGGGGACCTAGGCTGTCCTGTTAGACCCCTTGAGGGGGAATCGCCTAGTGTCTAGAGAACCTGGAGTATGTTTAAATAGTGTTCCAGTGGTTCTTGTGTCCGGCAGTGCCACTCCAGTTGGGGGGGGCACAGAAGTCCGAAGTTAGGAGTGAATGGGGGATGTGTTCCCCAGTGGAAGAACAGTTGGTCAGGGACTAGACAGTTGGGCTACGTTCCCTTGGAGTGACCATGGTGACACCACTTCTGTTCTGGGGGATCCTCCCGCACTGTCAGGTGGACAGGGGACGGAAGATCTGCGCCAGACAGACAGTCACACAGCCCATGAGTCATGTGTTAGCCTCAGGGGGATGGTGAGTGAGTCCCCAGAAGTCCTGGAGTGCCAGGCAATTATCCCACCTAGGGGTTTAGACCGAAGGTTGGGAGGCCAGGTTCAGGATCGGCCTGACCTGAAGGGTGGGACGTCTGTAACCAGAGTCCTGGCCAGTGCTTCTTCCAGGGGTACCTCTCCAGTTGGGAGGGTGCAGAACTCTGGAAGGGGGTGCAGAGGGTGGGAGAGCCCACCTCTGACCTCGGTGCAGCCTAAGGGCTTAAACCCTAGGTTAGGAGAATGGCTTTCTAAGGGTACCCCTCGCAGGAGGTGGAGGAACCCTAGAAGAAGAGGTAGGGGGAGGAGAGCCTTCCCTGAGACTCCTGGTCCGCCTGAGGGTGTAGACCCTAGGCTGGAGAACCAGTGGCAGTCTAACCCTGTCTTACAGACAGGAAGAGTGGAGAATGGCTACTATGTGCCAGGGGTTACTACCCCCCACTCTGTGGATAGGCAAGGACCGGTGGCAACTGGGTGGCCCAGGGCCTGGTCCTGGCCGCGGACAGCTTGGGAGTACCAGTGGGGTAGCCCAGTTGTTCCAGATGGTGGTTTTAGAAGGAATCCCAGGGGTTCACAGTGGCGTGGAACAGGACGGTGTCCCGGCAGTGGCGGGCCCGTGTCCGTGTTCTATCGCCCAAAGGAGGGAAGACCATCACGGTGGTGATCGGTCTACCCTGCGTTTTGGCTGGAAGGGGGTTGTGTTGGACCCAGGCCTTTTGGGCTGGTTCACCCCTGAACTTTTTGCTTTTGATGGCGACCTGGCGTTCATGATTTCTGGCTTGGCGCACTTTTTCCCTGGGTCCCAGGGTAAAATGCATGTGTGGAGTAAGGTTGGCCTGCCCTCCCATAGGAATGCATGGGGAATATCTGGGTCCCTGGTGGTTCCTGATGCGTGAGGTGTGCAGGCTCGAGTTTGGTATGTGCGAACTAGTGAGATTGAATGCTGCGTGATGATGTATGCGGCATGTATGTGTCTAGTGGGGAAGTTCAAGGATACAGTCCGTTGTTAATGTTTATATAGAAACTTGTAAATGTGCACACATGGAAGGAATCCACAACCGTTGTAATATGGGCGGGATTACTTTAAGTAAATAATCAAACAGTTAGAAAAGTCACTCGCACCAGAAGTGTATTGTATACGCTGTGAAAACATGAAGGGAGACGCGATTTTAAACACTTACGAGATGGACTAAACATGGTAAGCGTAAAATAGCATTTAGCGATGTGCAGCACATAGCGGGCAAAAGTTCAGAATATCGGAGATGAAATTCAAGCGGGAGAGTGATTTAAAAATGGGACTATTAAGTGTTGAATTAGTTTAAAGTTTCATTTACAGTTATAATATGAAAGATTTAAGTGATGAATTACTGAATTGATTAGCTAAAAATTGGCTTTTATATTTATATATGCCCCGAAGAAGGAAATGTACTTTCCGAAATGCATTGGGCCATTTTAATAAACAGTATGGGATGTGGAACCCACGTTGGACTCCCGAGCCTTTTTGAAATAGTTTCGTTCACAATTGAGTAAAATTAATCGATTAACACATGAGATGAAATGAACTTAAAGGATTGTAAAATGATGAAGTAACAAGAGAAAAGCGGAGAAAATATTGATTCACTGGATTCAATGTAATACAGGGCAGTGCAACCTGACGAAATCGGAATTGGAGATTTCTTGTGTAATCTAGTGGGGAAGTGCCACTTCTAGACATTGGTGTGTGTGTGCAGTGAGGTTCCTGGAGTGTGATTGGCTGGAGCTGGCTGGAAAGCCTGGCTCCAGGAAGTCTGGATGGTCTGCCCAGTGGTGAGTGGAGAGATTAGCATGAGTGATGTGAGGGAGGGCTGCACCTGGTTCCTGAATAAGGCTGGGCTTTCCCCACACAATGCTGGGTCCGCCCCCTGTGGTGCATCTAACGACCCTAGCCTCCCTAGTGAATAGAGTGAGGGGCTGAGCACATCAAGGGTGCTCCAAAACCAGCTGCGACTGGTTTCTCCCCCACCCTGCACCCTGAGACAAAGGATTTAGTAGTATAAAAATGGGGCTGTGTCCCCACACAAAGTGTTCTCTTCCAGGATCCTGTCTGGGGGGGGGGTGCTGCTGTTGCTGGGCAGGAGGACCGCCACTTGGACTGCCTCCCTGCCTGGAGGCCCAGTGAGCTGGCTCTGGGCCCAGCCTTGCCCCCCCCCTGCCTGCCTACCTGCCTAAAGACTCTTGCTGGACTGTTTATTTCCCTCAAAGCGCCTGGAAGTGCTGGGTTGGCTTCCTAGCACTGGCAGCGCTTTATTTGCTCCTCCAAGCGCCTGGGAGCACTTTTGTTTTGCATCTAGCGCAGGAAGCACTCTATTTGTAACTATAGCGCTTAGAGCGCTTTGCTTGCTGGGGCCGGTGCCCATCCAGGATCCTTCCCGCGGTGTGAGGGAGCTGAGCGGCGCGGGTGCCCACCCCGCTCATTGCCGCACTAGTCAGCCGGTGCCCAGCCGGCATTGGTCCGCTTTATTTGTGGTGTGCCGGTTAATTAGGGGGACGAGCGGGTGCCACCCCGCATCTCCGCCCAGACCCGGAGAAATTCTCGCCGCAGCCCGGTGGCGCCGGAAATCAGGCACCTCTCACCCGGGACATGGGCGGGGCCTGACCGTCTTCCGGCTTCCGCGGGACCACAGAGGGAAGCGTCCTGCTCGGGCCGCACCTGGCTGGTCTCCCGTGAGGAGAGGGGGACCAGCGCCAATCCCCGCAACCCCGACTGGAGTCAGCCTCCCACGGCGGAGGCGTCAAAGAGAAGGAGATCACCGCCCAGGGGACCGGAGCAAGAGTGGACCGAAAAGGATAGAGCCCCGAGGAGCGGGAGCTCTACTGGCACCCCCGCGAAGGAGAAGAGGTGCGCTGCACTCCAGGCACACCAGTGAGTGGAGCTGAGCCGGGAGGAGGGGGTGTGAGGCCGAAGCCCCGTGGTTGTTGGTGGAAGAGAGAGGGGGACGCCGGGGCACATTGCCGGAGCCCGCTCCCCCAGTGTGCTGGCTTTCTTCTCCAGGCATTCCGGCATTTTTGCGTCCCCCGAGTGGGACTCCAACAGAGTCGAGCAGCCTTCCTTGCGAGCCTGAGGGCTCCAAAACCTCTTGGGGCATTGTTAAAGGGTAGAGCGGCCCCGGCTGACAGCGGGCCACTCCCCCAGTGCTGAGGGCATTTTGTTTCTTGCCCACGAGAGGCTTAAGGCGCCAGATTTGTTGTCAGAGCCACGGAGGCTCTAAGGGGCATTGCATTGGTCAGGGCCTGCGAGGCTCAAACAGGGCACATTCTTTACGAGCCCTGAGAGGCTCTTGGGTGCCACATTTGCTGAGCCCAGAGAGGCTCAGATGGACATTCTATTGGTTCAGAGCCTGGGAGGCTCCAACGCTGGCCCCATCAATTGCTACACAGCTGCCCAGCACTTTGTGGGCAGCTGCCACGTTTAGGCCCCTGACATTGGGACACAGGGCGTCCTAGCCCCCACAAGGCCAGTTGGCCTAGGGACAGTCACAGTTGGTGACTTCTGTGAGTTTTGCGCAATTGTGTTCTTTGATACACCTCTGAATGTTTTTAGGCATCATGTGTTTTCCTTTCCTGCACCTCTGAATGTGTTTTAATGCGTCATGTGCCTTGTTCCTTACACCTCTGAATGTATGTTATGCATCATGTGTTTTGTTCCCATGCTTATACCCCTACAGGTATTGTGATACTTAGGTGGTTGTTTTTCTCCTAGTACAGGTGTTGCTAGTGAGGTCCTGGTTCCCTGCGTGACCTTTTCCTAAGGTGGTTAGGGTTGCGTAGGTGGTACTTAACATTTACCAGTAGTTACTGGTTGTGTGCTATTTTGTGCTACAGTGATTTTACATTCTATGTACTAGTTCTAAAAGTGCTGATTCCCGACAGTGGTCCAGGTGGCCCTGTCTTGTACATATCCCCTGTAAATTCTGCCGTGCCTGTTGGCACATTGTAAAGTGTGTGTTTTTATCTAATGTGTTTTGGTGTAATACAAAGGCTATTTTTATATATAACCTTGTGTGGAGTTTCCTTTGTGGTGGGCCTTGGGTGTTGTTGCTGGGGTGCGTGCGCAAACACTTAACTCACATCGCCTCCAAGTTTAGCCTTACTGCTCGTGCTACGTTACCAAGGGGGTGAGCAGGGGTTATCTTAGCGTGTAACTCCCTTGCCCTGACGTGGAAGTGGTGGTCTCTGATTGACTTTGGCGCAAGCCCTGGCCAGCCAGGGATCCCATTTCTAACAAATACCTTCATTAAATTTGAGCTTCTTAGGCAGGTGGGAGTTTTGATCATCAATTCAGAACAAATTCCCAAAATTGGGACATTAGATTAGTGAGCTTTACGTCTGCATAAAGGCACCATTGATACAAATGAACATTAAATAGAATGGCAAGCATATTTCAATTTTTAAATAAGAAGATTAGAAAAAAACGAATTAGATCCTGAACACCATTAACAACATTTCTAACAGGAAATGTTTCGCAGAGGTGATCTGATGGTAGTGGTAGGTGACATGAACAGTCAGACAAGTTCTTAAAGCAACTTACTCATATGGCTACAGCATAGTCTTTATTTCAGCACAAAGGTTGAATCATGCCAACTCTGCAAACAGAGTTATTGTCTCCTAAGATTCCTAATAGATTCTATTGATAGATTCTATAAAGAGGATTTATGCATGGTAGCATTATCTTAGATAGAAGCAGCTCCTGCTACCATGGAAACCCAAGTTTCCTAATGGCAGAAAACAGTTTATGACCTTTTAGAAATTCCTAAATGTTAATGTTAAAAAGTATTTAATGAGCGCACTACCACCGGTTGGTTTCCTGGCGCTAGAGTAGACGGAGAACGAGTCCTGAGGCGAGAGGAGAGAGGCAATCAGTGATACGCTTGTTTAAAAGCCATGTTTATAAGGCTTTCCTAAAGGACATATGGTCCGGGCAAGATCTGATCTCCAAGGGGAAAGTGTTCCAAAGGCGAGATGCCAGAACAGCAAATCTGCAGTCACCCGAGTGTTTGCGTTTGAATGCAGGTGTCTGGAGGAGGGCTTGGTGCGCAGAACGCAGATTGCGGGAGTGGGTGTACCTGGTAAGGAGATTGTCTATGAATTTAGGGCTTTTGCAATGGAGAGATTTAAAGACCATGCAACCAGTTTTAAACGAGCAAGGTCGCTAAGCAGAGGAGAGGCTGAGTGCCATCTGGGTTGCGCAGTGATCAACCTGGCTGCATAATTCTGGACCATCTGGAGACGCTTTAGGAGATAAAGGGGTAGGCCTAAATATATGGAATTTGCATAGTCCAGGTGGGACCGAACCGTGGTGATCACCACCTGGGTCATGGCTGCAGGAGTGAAAAAGCGTCGCACCTTCCGAATTTTCCTGAGCTGTCAAGTCTCCTGAGGCGGAAGCCGGGAGTAGGTTCCCCCGACTTTTAAAATATTTCAGTGTCACTAATACTTTGTTGTTTTAACCCTACCTGCACGCATTTCCTGTTCTCTGCTCAGGGCTCCACACGCTTGGGTTAAAAACCGCACAGCGGATCTGAGCGCTGCTGCGGAACAAACCGCAAAACCCAGTGCCGCCATTACCGCCGCGGACACAGGCCACGCCCCTTTCTCGAGAGGCCACGCCCACCACCATCATCTCACTTCCTGTATAAATAATGTGTATCTTCCGATCGCGCAGAGGGCGCGCCAAAGGCAAGCCCGTCTGCGCCCGTCCGCGCCCCGGGGCGAGGCACGCTGCACGGCTCTGCCCTTATTCCCGCTCTGCCCTTCTATCCCACAACAACGGACACGGTCACATATCTAGAGTCACCCACATCAAAGCTAACAAACTCGGGATCTTGGTGGACTGTACATGCCCTGGTGAAATGCTTTCCACTCCGAACAATTCCCGTCTTATTCGGCCCAAGCCTACTCCCCAACCTCACTCCCTGACCTTCTTTTACTTAAATACCCGCTCTCTTGTCAAACATCAACAGGATATCTTCCTTTTTTTGATTACAGAGCACCCTGATGTTCTCCTATTAACGGAAACCTGGCTTACTCCAGATTCTGCCCCAGACATTTTAGCTGCACTCCCCCCAAACTATTATATCATTCATGCAGACCGTGCCAGGGGCAGGTCTGGTGGGGGGGTGGCACCTATCATCGACTCTTCCTTAAAAACTACCACTCTTACCTCTATCAACTTACCAGACATTGACAATCTTGTCTTAAAGTTTGAAACCCCTAACACTACTATGTTGCGTGTACTTCTGTACAGACCTCCTAAATCTATGCCATCCTTCCCTTTTCTGTTTAGTGAACAAATCGCCAACTTAGCCATGGATCACTCTCAGATCCTTTTAGCAGGTGATTTTAATTACTGGTTCAATGACCCCTCGGAAGGCTCTCAATCCTGTGAGCTCACTGAGCTCCTCACAAATTTGAATCTTTCTCAACAAGTTCTTTCGCCTACCCATTGTAAAGGTCATATTCTAGACCACATTTGGTCCAACTTTCCATTCAACACATCCCCACTCTCCTTTCCCTGCCTCTGGTCAGACCACTTCTCCTCAAATTCGAACTTACTTGGTCTGCGATCAAATCACCCACTGCCCTAACTTGCTGCAGGGCAAGGAAATGGAAAACACTTGACAAACCAGAATTCATAAAAACACTAAATAATACGATTCCTCTCCCACACTCTGATATTAACTTGTTCGAGTCCAACCTAGCGGGCTGGCTCCAAAATGCTAGCGACATCCACGCACCCTTCAAAGACATTAAACTGGCCCGGCGAGCTGACGCTTAGCGTTGGTTTTCCCAAGACCTAAAAGCTAAAAAACTATCTCTGCGCCAACTTGAGCGAAAATGGCGCCGCTCTTACTCTCCAGACCTAAAATCTGAGTTCATCACGGCCAGGAAGGAATACATGAAGACCATTCTGGTCGCCAAATCTACCTATGTTTCTTCCCGTATTCTCAACTCAATCGACAAACCCAAGGATACCTTCTCAATCTTAAATGAGCTGACAGACTTAGACAGCGTCCGCCCTAAGGTAGCTCCAACCCAGACCTTCTGCGATGCCCTCAACACATTTTTCCTTGATAAAATTGTGGACATCAAAGCGAGCATTCCCAGCTCCCTTGGCGCCATCCCCTCTGTTCACCATTCCCCCACCATCGAGGTTACACTAAACAGGTTTCCTACCATGACCTCAGAGCAATTCTCTGATTTATTGACAAGAGTCAAGTCCGGGGCGCCCTCTGATAAATGCCCCCCCTACATTCTAAGGCAGGTCTGTCCTCCGTCCCCACGCCGGCCCATACCTTACTGAACACTTCTCTCACTTCCGGCCTAGTTCCCCTGGCATTCAAGGAGGCAACAGTCATCCCACTTCTGAAGAAACCGGGGGCGGACCCCTCCTGTATGGCAAACTACCGGCCGATTTCCTTGCTCCCTTTTTTGGCTAAAGTTTTAGAAGCCCATGTTGCGAAACATCTGTCCAACTTTTTGGAGAGCTCAAACTGTCTAGATTCTCACCAGGCAGGTTTTCGCCCTGCCCACTCAGAGGCAGTCGTCGTTGCGGTCCTCGACTCGCTCCGTGACTGCGCTGACAGACACTCCCCTCAGGCCCTGGTGCTCTTAGATCTGTCGGCCGCTTTTGACACGGTCGACCATGACATATTGATCGACCGTGTCAACCAGGCTGGCATCAGGGGCCTAGCCACAGACTGGCTGAAGTCCTTTTTGGAGAATCGCTCCCAGTCGGTCCGTCTTGGTACCCTGGTTGGCCCTAAACGGTCCATTACCTGTGGAGTCCCTCAGGGCTGTTCACTGTCACCTCACCTGTTTAACATCTATAATCTTCCGTTAATCCAGGCCTTAAGAGACAGGCAGGTATCTGTATTTAATTATGCAGACGACCTGCAATTGCTCTTCACGGTCGACAATTCCACACTCTCCATCTCTCATTTCCAGTCTACCATGCGGTTCATCCAAACCTGGATGAACCAAAATCACTTAAAATTAAACCCTGGAAAAACCGAGCTGGTGCTCACAGGGGAAAGCGCCAAATTCTGGGGCCCTCACTACTGGCCATCCCTACCCCGGCCGCAAAGACACTTAGAGTGACCCTGAATAGTGACGTCTCCTTAAAAACTAAAGTGGGTCAAGTGGTCTCCAAGTGTTTCTTACTGTTGTAGTAAAAAATTAGACAGGAGATGGACTCTACAACATGGTACAGCCAGTAGGTGAACTTTTATGGAGCACGACTGTAGGCTAGACTTTGCAGAATTCAAGAAAAGCAGTAAAAGCCTTTTCCCAACAGTAACATCATTTGATCAGTGTTTTTCTGGATGCACCAAAAGCACAACTACCTTAATGTCAAATATTAGAAAGTCCACCTGATAGGAAGTATCTTAACTTCCTTCGCAATGCTCTTGCACTTAGGCAGTCACTTCAAGTCTCCATCTTGAAAGAGTTAAGGAGACAAGCCACCAATTGCAAAGACACATTTTTGGTGCTGTATTCTGCCATGTGCGCTGACCAGAAGATGTGCAATGAAGTTTTTACTGTGGTTGCTCGGATAGGTGAAAGACCTATAAACCACTTTTGGCATGGTCACTAGACGGCTATTAGAATAACTCTCACCCTGGTTTCTTTGATATTCATGACAACACTTTGTATCAGTGTGACTGGATGATAACCATATGAATATGTCCCTACCCAATCAATCAAATCAGCTTTCCTTGGAACTGGATTATAAAACCTAGATGCATAGGGATTATTTATAAAGTTACATTTATACATGTAGATTTACTCATGTGCAAATTTACTCTAGAACTTAGGTGTAAATCTATACTCTGAAATGGCGAGTAGCACACAAATATGAATTAACACAAACTTAGACTTGCATCTCCAGTTCCTTAAATCAGGAGTGGAGACTGTTAACAGTAAATGTCCAAGTGTAAACTAATTACTAATAACTTTCAACCATAGGTGTCAATCTCCCTAGAGAACAGTATGGGGAAAATAATTAAAAGTTTATTATTCTTTAAAAAAATATAAATGTTAAACAATCTAAAACATGTATTAATAATATAGAATAATAACATGTTACAGCACATTAACTCATTAAATTAAATGTGTATTAAAACGTCATTTAAATATATTTATGTTATAAATAATATTTCTTAAACAATAAAAAATGCCCACCTACAAACAAACATTTTTATTTAATCTGTACTACATTTCGTTAAAGGTTGCATGTTGAATTAAGTAAACACAAGGAGGTGATAGACTGAGCGCTGAAACTTGTCACCCCCCCCCCCCCAGTCACAGATCTGGGTTGAATCTATCATTGTTCTTTAACTCACTTCGCCATCCCAGTTCAGACCCAGCTATATGCAAATCAGTCTTGACTCTGTGCCTCATGGGAACAGTCCAGTCAGAATTGCTAAGCAATATCATCGCTAGAACAGAAGCAAGCATCCTGGGACTGATTTCAGTGTAACACCCCCTCATCTGCCAGGCCAGCTTGAATCTAATGGCAAAGTGAGCAAGGGACCCACGTCTAGGCATACCCTACCAACTTAGGGCTAACAAAGCAAACACAAGGAGATGATGGACGGAGTACTGAAGCTTTTCAGACACTCGCCCCCAGTCACAAATATATTTCTAATAGAAATTGAATGTTACTTTTTTAATTAAGACATTACATTTAAAAATAATAAAATGATCATTTAATAATTACATATATCTTTAACATTAAACAAAGTATATATTTTAGAAGTTATTTAATTTAAGTAACATTATTTCCTAAGGGGTATTATTTTAAGTCTCTGCCTCCATTATTTTCTCCATTATAATCTAACAAAGTGTTTTACAGTACATGTGAGTGACGGTGAGTGGTCCCCTACTTACTCCAAGGCTGAGCTGCAGTACATTTACTATTGTTTTATCACCTGACTGGCTGTATTGACTTTAAAAGTGTAGTACGTGAATGGAAATGTGCTTACTCTTTTGTTGGTGGGTGTTTCTATTAGCCTGCCCCTTTCTAAACCCCTCCCTACTTCCCCCAAACCCCCCTCCCATTTTGTTGTAATTATTTCTCATTTTCCCACCAATCCCCCTAGTCCCTCCCATATTTACAAGTACGTAGTAAAAGACAGCAGAGGTGGATATTTCCAATGGTAGGTTTGTGAATTATATTTTGTACTAAGTAGTACTACTGTAGTACTAATTTACGTACTACAAAATATAGTTTGTGTATAGGGCCTCAATATTGGCCTTTTGGAAAGGTGAGAACAAATCTATTTGCAGTTTTTACTCAATCACTGTAGAACTGATTTAAGATATTTTCAGCTATAAACCATTTGGGCATTTCCAATATGACTCTTCTTAGTGTGTTAGCATTATTAACAGGTGAACAACTGGAATGGTTATTCCCACAGTTATACACACAGAATAAAGTACTGGTTACCAAGAGCTATAATTTGCCAAAAGAATCAGGAGTCAAAGTTATTCCAGTGTTCAGGATGGAAGACCCTCATCTATCTGTCAGTTGGCATGCTTCATCGTGGAGCCACTCCTGGCAGCGGTTTGTATGATCCAGGTGCAAGCTACTATACAAGTGTTGGGGATCTCGTGAGGTATTCTGCAACTTGAACAACAGGACGAGGCCAATGGTGAGTAAAGAAAGGATCGGGGAGGTGGCCAATTTGCAGAGGGGAAAACAAGGCAAAAATATATCTATTAATACTACCTATTGGTATACTGAATGATCATTAGGTTCCCAAAGGTAGATACAAATTGTATGGCATGACATGGACGCTAACATTAAGCAAATCTCCTTTACTGCCAGCGCACAGCAGCAACAATTGAAGAATATGAAACTTCAATGAAGATTCTACGATACTATAAAGTCCCCCAGGTGCAGCCATCTTCCTTCTTTGTTGCTGCTGCTCACAAGATAAGTACCTTTTACTTTATACTTTATAACTCTTCTGTATTTTCTTTTATGTGATGTAATGGGGACTCAACTTGACTACCCTACTCTACCTTATGCTTTCTTTCAGCCTCTTTAGGCCGAAAGAATTACCCAGTAAAATTAAACCGGCATTATTTTAAACCAGATTTATTGGAACTTTTGTCTCTCCTCACTCGTCAATTTGACAAGAGGAGCAACTCCCCTCAGATCGGGCCTTCAAAGACCGGCCTTACCTTTCCCAAACAGGCAAGCAGAGTTTACTTTCAAATAGGCTCCTGCGTTCTCTGGGAGACGCGTCCGCCGACCGCACACAAGCCAATCTCTTGTCAGCTCCGGGGAGCCGCATTCACTTAACGTTGCAATGGGTGGGCCCTCGAATCGAGTCCAGCGGTCCCGTCGTCCTGGTTCGGGTCCTCCTGCCATGGCAGTGTGGCGCGTCCTGACCACACTGCCCAAAAATGAAATACTTACTATTATGGAGGAACTAGCGATGAAAGCAAGCGTTAGAGGAAAGGCTATGAGCAGGTGGTCACACACGTAGAATACGTGCTGAACGCCATTTTAGCAAATTGGGTCCTTTTATCCCAATTCAATGCAGCGCCCATGTTAGTTTTTTAAGATGACAGTTCCACAATTTCAGTTGCTCGGTGCTCAACAGCTGATTCTTATCGAACAGCTGCTAACAACCTTTACCTCAACGTAACAAACAGGAACATTTGTGGGAATTTACCTAAATAGGGATTTCGAGATAATTACCAAGAATTTAACGAAATCTGGGTAATTACTTAGTTATAATTATTACTACCTCCTCTCAACCCACTGCAATTATGTCTGCAGGACCCTCAGAAATAAATATAGAGGAGAAATTAGAACAAATAGTAAATAAGGCCCTGACAAAGTATTAGGGTCCCATGATGACACTATTAATAAGAAATTGGAAACCACCTCTAAGAAAGGATGGCCCACTACAAGCACATCATCCCGAAGGGTTGGATGGGGCAAGAAGGCCCCAAGAAAGAGGGCTACTGGAGGAACCCAACACAAAGGGGAGAAGAAAACAGACTACCCAAGGGGCCCCTTCACGCTTTTCAGGCGGTGACAAGAACGGTGCCTCGGGTACCACAGATGGACAGAAACAGACCCTGGGCTTCCCATCCCCATCGACAGTGATGAGGCATTTGAACCAGAAACTGAACTTCCATGCTCCTCTGAAAAGCGATATCCAGGAGGTGGAAGTAAGGAGAACGGGAGGCTCTGACGAGGCATGTAAGACCTCAGGATCTAAAATGGGCTTTGTGGATATGTTTGGAGATTACATGTTTGACCCTCTCCTAATCAAACAACCCTTATCAACGGAGGGGGCACCTTAACAACATGTTGCAGACTACCTTTCTTTCTGGTTGAGGAAGGAAATCCCGAAAGAAGTTAGATCCAGACTACCTTCTGAATGCACATGGCTCTCCCTACCTGACAAAGTGGCTATGACCCCAGAGTTAGAGCCAAAGTGGTAGCATTCATAGCCAAGAACGCTAAAGACCCTAGAAAATGGATTGAGAAAAGCCTGAAATCCTGCCAAGACCAACTCCTTGACATCATAGGGCCGCTAACAACATTTTTTTTAAATGGCAGAACTAGCCTACCTTGGTGAAACCCCAATCGACCCCAAAGAGCTCCGCCAATGGGTCCAAAGGACCATCTTCTAGACAATGCTAACACAGCAATCTCTACAGAGAGAAGAAAGGGTGTTATGCTGAAGATAGACCCCAAATTAGTAGAACTAGCTTATAAAGGCAGGGGACCTGGCTCCCAGGGCCTCCTCTTCGGAGAGGACTTCATAAGAGAAATGGCAAAATATGTAGGAATATTCAGTTCCATCCAGAAATCCAAAAAGGAACTTAAAAAGGTGTTCAAAGATAGGGTTTTAGCAGGGCCGGGAGAACATGGGGTCGGTTTCTCGGCCTTGGCCAAACCTCTACAAGACCCTTTCTGGACCGTAGTGCCAAATTCTCTCTCTCAACCAGCCTTTATTACCCACCAACCTTTCTACCCACAAAGACAACAAAACTGTGGAAGATCTTTCAGAGGTGAACGAAGACAGCGAGGATTCTCCACAGGTAAGAATCTCGAAAGACCATTAAGGTACCTGTAACGGGGTGGTGCGACCCCCTACACTGGACATTTTTTTTTTTTTGCAGTTTTATATAGCGCGAACTAGAACCGAACCGAATCAGTTATCAGAGCGCTTTACATAGCACCAGTTACGTTACATGAGGACAGACGCACAACTATTTTTTTTTTTTTTTAGGCACGGGGAGATTAAGTGATTTGCCCAGAATCACAGGGGGTTTTTGGCGTCGTTACCGAGACTCGAACCCAGATCCCCAGGTCCGAGGTCGAGCGCCTTAGCCGTTAGGCCAACCCCTCTCCCCATGGACATGGACAACGGGACTCCCCCCTGGGGCTCTTACCATCCCCATCCTCTTTGTTCCCTGTTACAGAACGAACTTCCCTCTGTTGATTTCGAAATCAGCGCCTCCGGAGAACAGGAGGAACCGTGGCCCTTTAACTGGAGAAGAGTGGGCGGGGCTTCCTGCGGAGGAGGCAGAGTTAAATACGGAAGCCGGAAGGGAGAAGGTGTGCTTGTACACCCGGAGAGACGAGAGTAGGAGAGGTGAGTCGGAAGAAGAGTGTGGTGAGGAGAGGAGGATTCGAGCGGAGGAAGAACCAAGGAGAGCTGAAGCCGTGACAGCCACGGAGGAAACGCCAGGAGGCCAACGTTCCCACGAGCCGCCCTGTCACACGCCCGGGGGAGGTGCGTGGCTCTCTCAGGTACGGAGACGAGTTGCGGGTTGGGTCGGGAGAAAGGGCAGTTCAGCCGATTGATTGGGAGACCCCTGTCCCCGGTGTACCCTTCCCCTTGAGCACTACACCCCTCACTGCACAAGAGCCTTTGTGTGCTGCATTTCGAGAACTTCCTCACTCCTTTTCCCCTCAAACTCACGAGTACCGGACCCTCCACTGACACCCTTCCTTCTTTGTGTTTTCCTTTGTGAGCGGCGCCACGGATGACGATCAGCCCCTAGCGAGGAGGAGACCCGAAGGGCTACGCCGAACTGAGCCATCAAAACCGAGAGCCCGTAGGAGGAGCAGAAGTCGATCCCCCAGAAGGATTCTGTTCCCTAGGAAGACCTGTACGGACTACTTATATGCTGCAATAAAGCCCTCTCTGACAAAAACGCGTCTCCTGCCCATTCCTCGCTCCCCCGAGATAGCTGATCCCGTAACAGTACCCCTAAGAAGGTGGGAGGCAGATTGGTCCAATTCTCTGGGAACTTGAATCTAGTGACACAGGATTCCTGGGTCCGGAGTACAGTCCGGGGATACAAGATAGAATTCCTGAATACCTCTACCCAAGTAAAGAGACCACAGGACATGTCCTTCTCACACAAAGACAAAAAGCTAGTGTCTCAGGAAGTAAAGGATTTAATAGCAAAAGGAGCAATAAGGGAAAGCTCAGAGTTAGGTTTGGTCAGCAACATCTTCCTTTTGGAGAAGGACAAAGATTTGAAACCAGTAATAAACCTCAAAGATTTAAACCTATGGGTAACATACCACCATTTCAAAATGGAAGGGGTCCATCTTCTAAGGGACATTAGGAGAAAAGGGGATTGACTGACTAGACTAGACCTGAAGGACGCCTACCTGACCGTTCCAATTTGGGGTCCTCACCAAAAATTCCTTCAATTTACCTGGGAGGGAAAAGTCTGGGAGTTTTGCAGTCTCCCCTTCAGACTATCGTCAGTTCCTTTACGCTTCACCGAAGTCCTACAACCTGTGCCAGCTTGGCTCAGGGAAAGAGGAGTAAGACTGATAATATACCTGGATGATACCCTAATAATGGCTCAATCAAAATAAGTAGTCTGTCGTCACACAGATCTCACCATACGCTTATTAGAACACCTGGGTTTTATAATAAACAAGAACAATTCCTGGGCTTTGGTGTAGACACAAAAAGAGCAGAACTAAAACTTCCAGGTGAGAAGGTAAGGAAACTCTGCAAAGAATTGAGAAAATTACTAGCAACAAAGAATTTCCCTTTAAGGATCTTAGCAACGATCCTAGGCCACCTAGCATCCACAATCCAGGCCATTTTCTAGGCCCCTTATACTAACGAGCTCTCCAGAGACTCAAAGCAAGAGCATTGAAGACAACACCATCGTACTCCCAGATAGTATCTCTAGACCAAGATTCAAGGAAGGAACTCCTATTGTGGCTCGAAAATGTGGAAATATAGAATGGCAGAACCATTTTTGGGGAGGAACCACAGTTAATAGAAACGCATGCGAGTTTAGAAGGATGGGGTGCGAGATGTGGCAACTCATCAGCAGGGGTTCGCTGGGCAGATTAAGAGAAGGAATTGCATATAAACTAGTTTGAATTACTAGCAGGTTCATTTACAGTTCGTTTCTTTACCCAGAATTCGATGAAATGCTGTGTGATGTTACACATGGACAATGTGTCAGCAGTCAAGTATGTCAACAATTTGGGAGGACCCCACTCCAAACGACTTGCAGAGCTATGATAAAGAGTGTTATGAGCTACTCTCCTCCAACACCATTGGGACACTCACGGAACATTTAAATAGACATTTAAAACAGTGGCACAGGCTGGGTTTACTGTATGAGTTCACTTCATTTCGAGGTTGACGGTCCCAGATATCCGTGTATTTACAAGCTACCAAAAATACATAAGGACCTCCCTTTTCCTCCAGGGAGACCCATCCTATCAGGAAGTGATGGGGTTACCGAGAAGATTTCGGAATATGTGAACACATTTCTGAAACCAATGGTTAGTAACTTACCATCGTACATCCGTTACACCAAGCACATACTGGGAGTTCTTACAAATTTGAATTGGGAAAATAATATGACCTTAGTCACTTTGGATGTCCGGGCTCTGTACACCAGTATACAGAGAGAAATTGGGTTATGTGCCATTAGAAAGATTTTCAACACCAGATCTGATAGTGCATTGAACCATACAGAGATGCTGATTAACACGATTGAGCTAATCTTGGATAACAACGTGTTTTTGTTCAAAGATAAGTGGTACAGACAAAAACAAGGGGTGGCCATGGGCTCCAGATATTCTCCCTCGTATGCCAACCTCTTTATCGGTTGGTTCGAGGAGATGATGATCTGGGGTCCCATGGGCACCAGATGGAATGACACTCCTTCAATGGGGGAGGTACATCGATGATTGCTTGAGGATCTGGACTGGCACGACTGACAAACTCTTGCGGTTTTTTGAATACCTTAACATCAACAAATGTAACATCAGATTTACTTTTGAATTCAGTACAATCAAGATTACTTTATTAGATGTACAGCTTTATGTCCGGGAGAACAAGATAGAGGAAAGACTTATTCACAAAAAGACTGCTTGCAATGCTATACTGCATGCATCTAGCCCGTACCCTGCGCACCAGCTTAAGGCCAGCCCCGTTTGGGGAATTAATCTGGGCAACACGTAATTGCAGTTATGACCCTGAATTTGAGGAGTGTAAGAAAGGGATTATGGCCTGCTTCTGAATAAGGGGTTATGATAAACACACACTTTCCAGAGCTGAACAGAGAATACACAAGATCAAAAGACAGGTTACAATGAGGGAGCGGCTCAAGACTGCCAAAAAGATGAGAAGATACACATGGTGACCAATTATAATACTTGGCCCAGGGTGTTGGGGCGCAGTTTAAATAGACATTGGCATATTTGGAGAGCAGATATATCCTTATGTGGATCCATTTTGGACAGGCCAGACATTACCTATCGAAGAGGTGTATCCCTTAGGAATTTATTGAGCCCAAGTTACTCTGGAATGAGAGCGAATGAGAGTTGGCGGACTCCTCGTACGATTTGGTTTTATGGGTGTGGACATGGCAGTGCATGCAAGTGGGCGAGCACTGGGAGGACACTTCAAGGGCCCAGGTGACAAAACATATAAGATTAACTCTCTCTCTGTGAGCATCATGAACATTAATAACCATGCTCAATTCCGCAAAGCCATCAAAACACATCTCTTCCCTGCTTAATGGGTCTCTAATGCCTGTCCCACAGTGTTTTAACAGTTTGCAGTTCCAGCCCCTGGACACTGTTTACTGGGGCAGCTGAGCACTTTATTAATCGGATGACCTAACATTAGGTCCAATATTAACTGCTACACAAAGTATGTTACATACGTAATGGAGTGCAAATGCGGTAAAACGTATGTGGGCAGCACCATAAGGACTTAGCGTGAGAGAATAGGGGAACACGTGAGAGCGGTTAAAAGAAGGGGATATCAGGTATCCCATTACTGCACACATTGCACGATGCCCCACAAAGACCAGGAAAAGGGTATTGACATTTTATGGCATTGACCAAGTCCTGAGGCACCCTAGAGGAGACAACAGGGAATTGACTTTACGCAGGCGTGAAGCCTTTTGGATTCTCAGATTACGCTGCACAGAGACAGGGCTTAATATTGACCAGGAGCTTCATTACTTTCTGAGGAGATAAATGGTGTTTGTCATAATGTGTATGTTATAACATTTCTGATCCGAAGAGGGTAGGTGCAGGTTACATCACCTGCATACACGTTTGCAACACTTTTCTTTGTGTGATCATCACACATATTGTTTTGGTTGCCTCTGTACTGTACTAACTTAAGAAATGTATGAGTTGGGTATGTCATTTGACATATGCGACCCCCTGCTAAATGCACTGTTAATTCCAGCCATTCGGTTCATATGTTTCAAACACAGTTATCCTTGTACTTTGTCCAGGAGATGGAGAAACACAATGTATTTTGAACGTAGCTGCAATGAGGTTGTAGGATTTGCGATTTGGAGGCTTTACGTGCAAGTTTTGCATGCCAAGAATATGGAAGGTTTCATTCACGATGAACGATTTTTATTAGTAAGCTCTCACAGCAGCTACTGATTCAACACGCATTTGTTTGGACAGTTAGCAATGCTGATTTTCATGAACACTCTAGGCAATGGCGCCGTCTGATGATGCATCAGTCTTTTAGTCTTTTTAGATTTGTGGGTATGTTAGATTGTGAAGACCAGATCTGGTTATGAATCAATATTTTTTACCTAGCTTTAATGCACACACTCATATGTTGGAAGTTTGACTTTTTAATATCACTAAAGAATTAATCGTCAATTTGTGGGCGCTTTGGATTTCCTTTTAGCTATGCGACTCACAGATTGTGGTAATTGGGTTCTGTTATTCGCAGGATGTGATTAGATTAAGCATGACTTGTTTAGCCTGAAATTATTTATTGTGTATATGGAATTGACATTTTCACACTACAAGAGGACTGCCATGTTAAGGCAGAGTTAGTCCTCTTTCTATTATCATACCTCCAGGTCTATAAGAGAGGGAAACTCTCATTGCCGGCTCTCGCACTCAAGGACTGGATAGACTGATCTAGTTGCAGCTGTACTACGGCACGGAGCTGTAAGTTTCTGGGCTTGCAACCAGAGTTTTGAATTAAGGGATCCATTACTTGTGGGTCTCACTTGAGTGCCATATAGTTACTAATGATTTTGGAAAGTGTATCAAAGTGAGCACTTATCGTCAGGGAAGTCGGTCACATCGGAGCTTTTGCCTTCTCATTACAGGGGTGCTTTTACTGAAAATTACGGATTTGCTCACTACGAAGCAACGATACTAGACTCACTCGCTGTCTAAAGCGTGTGGGATGGAATTATCACCACATGGAAAGTAGGTAGTGATTTCATACAGAAGGCTATTTTGGGAATATATTTGATGAAGAGGATCAAATTTGACAGGCTCTTAACTGTACATTTTTGTTTACTTCTGCATAGGTTGCTACCAATAACATTGAAGGTACCCCCTTTAGAAGAAATATCAAAATGTTGATGCATGTATTTGGCTAGATGGGTGAGATAGCGGGCACCCCTTTTGGTCTTGGAGGGCTTTATTTATGTACTGACTGCAATGAGAGAAGGGTTTGACATACACAGCCCAGGTGTTTCTTTATGGTTTCGATCTTGTGTGTTTGTGGCTTGGTCTAGATGCTCTTATACAGTTTCGGGCTTTGGGAGCTTTTTAATCATTTGTTTTTTCTCCATCACCTTGATTTAGAGTTTTTTAATATGAAATATTCTTCCACTATAAGTTTGTTTTATCTTCACAAATTGATGCTCACGAAGGCACTATCATTGGCTATAGGTCCACCATGTGCATGCCTTTGCACTTGCACATTACGTCACGTTTATATCTGAATTGAGCTTGCGCACACCAGTTCTATGTATAGTGTTACAATGGCCATTCTTTATTTTTTGTTTACTCAGCCTTGAGAAAGTCGCAGCACGATTTCCCAGTTTGTGCGACGAAACACGTGTTGGCTGATCAGAAAAAAAGAATAAAAGAAAGAAGATTTCTGAAACTATGTTTATAATTTGTGTATACTTGCAATGGTATTTAATATTACTCTACAGATGTGTGCTAAGGATTTTGTGAATTTCTATGTTGGCTTTGGCCACACCTTTGGGGAAGGTTGCTGGTTCTCGTCACCTTACAGCACCGTAACTCAATACTATCCTAAACTGATATATGTGCGATTGTTCCTAAGGCGCCGTATTACCTATAACTATACCACTGTCTATTAAATTTGGACTTGCAGATCTAGCGAAGGGTTTCTGGGAATATTGCTTTAGCAAAGGACTCTTGGTTATAGCATAACACATTCTTGTCTTAAGCAATGGTGTAGCGGATTGGTTCACCAGGAGTTTCAGTGACTCCAGCAACTGGAGACTAGACAGAGGGATATTCCTGACTATCCAAATCAAATGGGGTCCCTTCCGGACAGACCTTTTTGCAGACAAACTGAACACTCAGTTGGAGAATTTCTTCAGCTCAAGGCCGGACCCTCAGGCTCAAGGGACAGATTTCCTCCAAGACTGGAAAGGTTTATCACCCCTATGCTTTTCCTCCATTTGCCATGCTACCTCGACTACTTCTACATGCACAACGGTACAGAGAGAGACTGGTAGTAATAACTCCCCTTTGGAAATCACAAGCCTGGTTCCCAATCATTCTGGAAATGGCCATAGACTTCACAATCCTAATACCATAATTCAGAGAAATAGTCTTAGGCCCAGAAAGAGTTTTGCCACCTTGTAGAAGACTTCAGGAGACAATGGCAAATCCCAGGCCTTTCGCCAGACACTTTCCGACTCATATCTGAATCGTGGGCTTCTGGAACAAGAAAAGCATATCGACTGGCTTGAAACAAATGGGTTCATTGGTGTTTTCACTGGGATTACAATCCCTTTTCAACTGATCTAGTGCACACTCTAAACTACATGTCAGAGCTTTTCACACCAGGCCTAAATAGCAGAACTGTTAACGTTTACAGATCAGCTATAGCTGCAGGGCATTCCTTAGAAGACGGCATCTCTGTAGAACAAATTGTATTGACTAAGAAAATTATAAGAAGTATGCGGGTACTAAACCCACCAACTGCAAAATACACCACCTTATGGGACGTCCAACAACGTTAATGGCTTCGAACTTCCCGGGGCAAGAACTCAGGCTTGTCTCTCAAACGTATCGGTTACAAATTTACAGTACTACTGTACCTAGTGTCCTTTAGAAGAACTTCAGAAGTAAAAGCCTTAGACGTCACAAGCAGGGCATATCAACTAGAGGGAGTTTGCTTTAACCTAAAAAGAGAACCCAGACTATCAATCAATCAATCAGGAGTTTGTTAAAGCGCGACTACTCACCCGTAAGGGTCTCAAGGCGCTAGGGGTGGGGGGGGGGGGGGTTGGGGGGGGGTGCAGGTTCCATTCCATCAAGGAGGGGGTCTGTCGAAGAGCCAGGTTTTGAGGTTTCGTGCGAAGATGGGGAGCGATGTGGTCTGTCTGAGGTGGAGCGGAAGGGCGTTCCATGCTTTGGCCGCGAGGAAGGAGAAGGAGCGGCCCCCCGATCTGGTCTTTCTGGTGCGGGGGACCACAGCGTAGGAAAGCTGGGCTGATCGTAGGGTCCTTTGGGGTGCGTGGAATTTGAGTCGACTGTTCAGGTATGCTGGTCCGGTGCCGTGGAGGGCCTTGTGTGCGTGGGTGAGCATCTTAAAGGTGATTCTCGCCTCGACGGGGAGCCAGTGGAGTGTGCGCAGGTGCTGGGAGATGTGGCAGTGTTTTGGCAGGTTGAGGACCAGTCTTGCGGCGGCGTTCTGGATGTTCTGTAGCTTGCGGATGAGGTTTTTGTTTATTCCGGCGTAGAGTGCATTGCCGTAGTCGAGTCTGCTGGTGACCAGGGCGTGAGTGACTGTCTTTCGGTGTTCGAGGGGGATCCATTTGAAGGTCTTACGAAGGAGGCGGAGGGTGTGGAAGCAGGAAGATGAGACAGAGTTGATCTGGCGGTCCATTTTGAGCTCGGAGTCCAGGATGATTCCCAGGTTGCGTGCGTGGTCTGTGGGGGTTGGCGGGTTTCCGAGGGCGGTGGGCCACCAGGTGTCACTCCAGGCGTCGGGGTTTGGGCCCTGTTTAGTTGTAGGCAGCTGTTTTTCATCCATTTGGCGACGGCTTCCATGCCTTCTCGAAAGTTGCGTCTGGCGGTGTTGGGCTCGTTGGATAGGGAGAGGATGAGCTGGGTGTCGTCTGCATATGACACGATGTTGAGTCCGTAGGTTCTGACGATGGGGGCAAGTGGAGCCATGTAGACGTTGAAGAGCGTCGGGCTGAGGGAGGAGCCCTGGGGGACTCCGCAGGTGATAGGTGTGGGGTCCGAGAGGAAAGGGGGGAGTCTGACACGCTGCGTCCTGCTGGAGAGGAAGGAGCAGATCCAGTCGAGGGCCTTGTCCTGGATTCCTGCATCGTAGAGTCTGCGTATTAGGGTGCGGTGGGAGACTGTGTCGAACGCCGCTGATAGGTCGAGGAGGATGAGGGCTACTGTTTCTCCTTTGTCCAGTAAGGTGCGGATGTCGTCTGTTGCGGCGAGGAGGGCGGTTTCCGTACTGTGGTTTTTTCTGAAGCCGGATTGGGAGGAGTCGAGGATGTTGTGTTCTTCAATGAATGTGGCGAGTTGGCTGTTGATGGCTTTCTCGATGACTTTCGCTGGGAACGGGAGCAGGGAGATGGGTCTGTAGTTTTTGAGGTCGGTGGGGTCCGCTGAGGGTTTCTTTAGGAGGGGGTTGACCTCGGCGTGTTTCCAGTCGTCGGGAAATGAGGCGGTCGCCAGGGAGCAGTTGATGGTTTGGCGGAGCATGGGTGCGATGGTGTTGGCGGCTCTGTTGAAGATGTGGTGGGGGCAGGGGTCCGTGGGGGCCCCTGAGTGGATTGACTTCATTGTCTTCAGTGTGTCTTCGGTGGTGAGGGCTGTCCAGTCATCAATCACTGGTTTCCGGGTGTCGGGGGTGGTTGGTGAGGGTTCAGTGTGTTGGTTGTCTTCGTCGAAGTTGTCGTAGATGCTCTTGATTTTGTGGTGGAAAAAGATGCTGAGTTTGTCGCAGAGGTCTTGTGAGGGAGGGATGTCGGTAGACTCGCTGGTGGGTTGGGCGAACTCCTTGATGATGCTGAAGAGTTCCTTGCTGTTGTGTGCGTGGGTGGAGATTCTGTCTTCAATCGCTTTTTTCCTCGTTTCTCTGATGAGTTGATGGTGGGCGTTGGTGGCGGCTCTGAAGTTGTCATCCTCTATCTTCTATCCTTTCGTTCTTCAGAACAAAAGACTTTGCGTTGTAAAATGCTTGAAAGAATACGAAAGGAGAACGGAAAGCCCGAGAAGAAATGAGAAACAATTTATAATTTCCTCATAAGGCAGTTTCTTCCCCCACACTGGCGAGATGGGTGAAAGAAGTTAAGTACGAAAGTGGTGTGAATGTCTCGGTTTTTCGGGGGAAACTTCCTTAGGGGTGCTTCGGCTTCCAAAGCCTTAATCCTGAGAGGGGGTCTACAGGAGATCCTTAGGGCAGCACTCTGGTCGAATTAAAATACGTTTAAGAACTGTTATTTTAGACCAATCACAAATGCGATTGATAATGTACTAAATACACTTTGAACTTGCATAATGTTAGACTCAGTGTCATGCCATAAAATGTAGATGTTTCACAGCCTGGTTGGCAGAAAATCTTCATTTTATTAAAGACACAGAGGCGAAGATTATCCCTCTACATAACATTGTGACCCACCCTGGTAGTACTAAAGATATTACGTAAACCTGGTTTTTTCTCTTTCAGAATAAAGAGTTTCATCTGCTTTGAATTACTACCAGGAAACGGTTATTGACTGCAGTTTAAACTTTTTTCGTTGAAGTTTTCCTGTTCGCAGCACAAGAAGGAACATGGATGCGTGTGGGGGGACTTTATAGTCTCTTCGAATATGCATTGAAGTTCCACATTCTTTAATTGTTGCTGCTGTGAGCTGGCAATAAACAAGATTTGCATAATCTTAGCCTCTGTGTCTTTAATGAAATCCAGATTTTCTGCCCACCAGCCTGGAAAAAATCTAAATTATGTGGTCATCAATTTGACCTACAACATATTTCTGCCCAAATGGAATCTCAAATTAGATGTAGGGGCATTCTTAAGGATGTGGTAAGCATCTCTGGTGTGACTAGTAGAATAATTAAAGGTAGTTTTCTCCCGTCAGACTTAGCTACTAGTGTCCTGCCCTACGCACTTCCATCTACGTAGACGCTGGCTGAGACATGAATAAGTAGTTAAGATCCAAGCGATCATCTAATGGCACCAGTGTCATTGTGTCTTATCAGATGCATGGGGTAGAAAGGTGATGTAGTGCAATAAGATGTTGTGGGGTCAGTGAGAGTCCGGTTTGTGTTGTTAACATCAAGGACATTGTTGGACAAAGCAGTATTAGCGGATGTCAGTCATGCTGTGAGTATTAAAGTGTCCCAGGAAGTGGGGTTGGTAACTGGATGACGGAGGGACATGATGAGGGTCATAGGGGTCATAGATGTTGCTGTATATTGGGACCAGGGCTCAGGAGTTTGGGTCAAACCATTAATATACCCAGTTTAACAGAACATTAATGTGTATTTAGGACCAGTGGCATTTTCGTCCATGGTGTACAAAAAAAGGAAAACTGTGTGGCAGGAGCAGTTTTGCATGGTAGCACAACAGAATCTGTCTCCATGCATCAAGGTACTGATTGCACATTTTCGGGTGCAGCACTCTGCCCTGCTGCTGCAACAGGAGAGCCTATGGAAACAGTAGTCTAATCTGAGGACAAATGCTCATGCACAGAATTTCAGGGTACCACACTCTTCTTGCCCAAATCAAACCACTAGGAGGACTTGGGCTACATCATTCCTGATCTTCTTCAGAAATTGGGTCAGGAGAGCAAGGCGAAAAGGGATACAGTAGTACCTTGCTCCACTCTATCCGGAATGAGTCTCCGAGAGGAAGCCTTCTTGGAAATTCCAGCATTCAAAAGTTTAGAAACTGCATGATCAACAGTGGCAAAATGATCTGACCTGGGTAATTCCAGTTGCTGGAAGATGCTTTATACCACCATCACTCATGATCCACCAGGTACCGCTAGCTTAATTGGTCCGCCCTGGCGTTCACAACCAGAACTGCCCTGAAGTTCCAGCTCCAGAGGGAAAGTGCGCTGAAGCTCCCGTTCCAGAGGGAGAGTGCCTCTTGCACAGGATCCAAGACACTGCCCTGATTATTGCAGTATCGCATGGTGATTCTGTCCACAAGAATCTGAACAGCATCCCTTTGACGGATGGTACAAAGGCTTTTAATGCCAGGCAAATGGCCCACAATTCGATCATACTGATGTGGAGACATGTCTGTGCCACAGACTGGAGTCTTCTGATCTCCACCTCTTCCAGATATTCTCCCAAAACCAGCAATGATGCATCAGTCACCACAGTCCCCTCTAGGTGGAGCAAGTTGAGGGGTCTGCTGCTGGCCAATCGTGGTCACACAGCCATGACTGGAAGTCCTTTGCAGGATCACTGAATCCGAAGCTGAACCATAGGGATCAGAGACCAATGTTCTGGACTTGTGACAGAGGGAAGGCCCAAAACAGTACTATACCCAGAATGGCCCTGATGAAAGAAAGCCTTTGTGAAGTGAGGTGTGACTTTAGCACACTGATGGTAAATTCCAAAGAAGTCAGGAGGTTGCTGTCGTCATCTAGAGGCGTTCTACGAAAGACTGTGGAAAGCACACCTTCAACAGCCAGTTGTCGATGTGGGGGAAAACTGGAAACCCTAACCTCTGAAGGTGTGCTACAGCCAATGTCAAAGGGCACTGGTGCGGCCAAAAGGGAAAACTGCAAAATGCTCCTGGCTACCTTCATTCCCAAGTACCATCTGTGGGACTGCAAGATGGGTACATGAAAGTAGGCATCCTGCAGGCCCAAAGCCACTATCCAATTGCCTAAATTCAGAGAAGACAGAACCTGGGCCAACATGAGCATCTTGAATTTGTCCTTCAGCAACAAGGTGTTCAATGGGCTGAAATCTAAAATAGGACAAAGACTTACATATTTCTTTGGCACAGGGAAATAGCAGGAGGAACAGCCAGTCCCCATTTCTAGGGAAGAAACCATCCCTACAGCTCTTTTGGCCAAAAGAGCCTGCATCTCTTGGAGCAAGATGGAGAGGTGCTAAATTTAAATCTGCTCAGATGTGGGCGGAATATGTGGAGGTTAGGAAAAAAATGGAAGGAAAATCTGTTGAACGAACTGGACGACCACCCTGTCAACATGTCACAAGACATACTAAGATCTCTGCAAGAGATAAATCCTTGAAATTACTGAAAACACCCACAAAAAGATAGAGCACATCATAGAGATATTACACCACTCCCAAAGAAAAAGGAATGAGACAGCGATGCTATTATCAAACAGGCATAATAGACCCGATAGGAAACCGAAGGAATTAACGGAAGAAGAAACCTTATCCTTACTCCAGGATTACGAGATATTTGGAACGCAATAGAGGAGAGGAAATCAGAACAGTTCAGATCAATGTCAATAGAACGTCTAGACTGAACGATAGGAAATCCAACCTTAATAACTTACAACAAGTTCAGATAATCTCTGAACCACAAACTTTGACTACAAACTGCACGGAAATAGCAGTGAAATGCCTTCTGATCAACTGCAGGTCCACAGCTAAACATGCATCAGACATAGCCGACCTCATCATTAGCCAAGAAATTGACGTGACAATCCTCACTGAAACATGGCTATCAGACTCCTCATCTCCAGTTCTGGACCTACTAGTGCCCCCTCTATACAACATTGTGAGACTGGATAGAAGAGAAAAGAAAGGAGGTGGCATAGCCTGCATACATCGCTCGGATATAGAAATCACACAAATACATTCGGATCCGACCAAAGAGTGCGAATACCTAGGTCTCAATCCAAGAGCGGACAACAACCAATTTTGCAACCTACATGCATTTGATCACCCACCTGGTAATAATATGCCGTTCATAGAACAATTAATGGAGATAATCACGGCAAATCAGAACGCAGACATAAACAACATATTCCTAGGGGACTTTAATCTACACTGGAACAATAACAAGGACAAACAAATGCATTCAAAGATTTCCTAGCGGAGCTCAATCTTTCGCAAGGATGTACTCAGCCAACTCACGCGAAAGGAGCTACTTTGGACTGGATAATTGCAAAGAACGAGAACATTTCAAATCTAATTATAGAGCCATGCGACTGGTCAGACCACCATGTCATAACATTCATGATTCCCACTTGGAAAAAGAAGAAACACTCACAACCGATAAGAATTAAAAAATGGATGAGGGACACGAAAGATTCTAACATTGAAGGCTTAGTAGAAAACTGTGTAAAGGACCTACAACCACCAAAGAACTTACCGGACGTAAATGATCTAACGGCCCACTACTATACTTCAATAACGGATATAGTTAACTCCACAATGCCTCTTAAACAGAAAAAAGTTACAGAGAAGATAAAAAACCCTTGGTTCAATGACACTAAATGAAGAAAGACGAAAACTGAGAATGGCAGAAAGAAAATGGAGACAACACCCTTCTTCTCCCGTATTAAAATCTCTGAGAGAAACCAGGAAAGAGTATAAGAAAAAGATCCTCAACTCTAAAAAGGAATTTATCAGTTCGGAATTGGATTCCGCCAAAAACAGACCTTGTAAACTATTCGAAATTTTAAAACAATCCAACAAGGCAGCCAAAACGACGCAAGAAATCACAAAAACACAACTAAATTGCGAAGTATTCTCTTCCTTTTCCACAGACAAAGCCAACACGTTGGAAAGTGAGCTCAAGAATGCAGCGGATAACTTAGAAATCCAAATCCTACAACGTACGTTACCAACGCCTTAAGGAGATTGGGGCAAAAAACAAGGCCCATTGGGACTCTTTCAAGTTATTAGACCAGAACAACATTGCCAAATCGCTACGAGAGATCAGACCTAATAACCACTATAGTGATCCACTCCCGTCGAAATGCATTAAAGAAAATCAGCCCGGCCGTGATTCCCTTATGGACAAAAATATTAACGTCTCTCTCTCTCACAAGGGATACTCCCAGGATGCCTAAAAACCGGTCAAGTAGTCCCCATTATCAAAAAAACGACAGCGGACCCAAATAATTTTCGCCCGGTAACCAACATCCCGATACTCGCCAAACTAATAGAGAAATGTGTGCAGAATCAACTTAGCCAGCACATAGACAATTTCTCTTTATTGGATGAATGTCAGTCAGGCTTCAGAACTGGACATAGCACGGAAACGGCGATTTTACATATATAGTCGATGACGCTCTTCAAGCCTTAGATCAAAATAGATTATGTCTACTCATCCTGCTGGACCTGTCAGCAGCATTCGACACGGTGAATCATGCAAAATTACTGATCAGGCTCCAGAACAGGATGGGAATATCCGGTACGGTGCTGAAATGGTTTGAATCCTTCCTTCAGGATAGAAAACAAAGATTCCTAGTCAATCAATCTCTTTCATCTTCAAGTCCGAACACGATTGGAGTATCCCAAGGATCCACATTATCTCCATCACTGTTCAACTTATATATCGAACCGCTCACAGAAATTCTTCGAAACTCCAAAATTTCCTTTCACATCTACGCGGACGACACACAATTATACCTCAAGATCTCATCGTTGGAAGACATCAAGTTAATGAATGAGGCCTTAGAAATGACACTGCAATGGTTAACAATCAATCATCTAAAATTAAACACTCAAAAAACAGAATTCCTTCTAATATTACCCTCAAAGAAGCACACAGAAGTTAAGGAATGGGCTAAAATGATCACGGCACTTAATTGCACCCCTACTTTAGTAGACTCAGCTAAATCACTAGGAATAACACTTGATGAGAATCTGGATATGAAAGAGCATATCAAGGCAATGGCAAAAAGTGCCCGTTTTCACTTGAACTACATCAGGAAGGTGAAACCCTTCATCTCAAAAGCAGATCTTAAGCTGGCAGTCCAATCATTGGTCATTTCGAGGATAGAATATGGGTGCACTACGTTAGCAGGCTTATCACAAATCTCCACAACACCACTAAAAGCCTGCCTCAATGCAGCAGCAAGACATATCTCTGGGTCAAGGAAGTTCGACCATATCTCTCCACACCTAAAAGCATTAAACTGGCTACCATACGAAGCCAGAATTCAGCTAAAAATGGCATGTATCACCCACAAAGCACTTCATTACAACACTCCAAGATATCTTGCCCAGAAAATAGTATTATTTGGTAGAAATAGACCTGCTAGGAGTGCTAAGGAGCTGGTACTGAGACCACCCATTTTCCGGAAGAAGAGAACGTACAATAGAGCGTTCTTGGGAGCAGCCCCTAGAATCTGGAACTCTCTTCCACCAAACATCAGAAAAATAACAAACACAGCAATATTTAAGAGGGAAACGAAAATATTTCTACTGAGCATATTCCTCCCATAGCTCAAGATCGATCTTCTTTAACATAGAGACAGAATTAAGCCCAAGACACTTACTCACAAGAAGCGAAAATAATCACAAAAACGGAGTAGGTCTTACTAGAGGAATATAATCCATGGATGGTGAAGTTGGATATGACTGGACAAGTGAATTTATATCCTAAAAACAATATATACAGTAGGTCACTGCCCATACGTTGTTTAAACTAAAATAGTACTTTACTAATCATGGTATTAGATTGTTAAAGAATATTGAACACTTCGGAAAGATCAGTGATAACCTTTCTGCAACCAGGAAACCTCACCACAGATATTCAATAAGCTATTCTCAGCCTTGTTATATATTGTGTTTATTGTATTTTTATCTTGAGTTTGATCACATGTAATTTTGTCATATCTCCTTGTTTAACCTTTCCTGATAGTTTGTGTCTTCATACTACCTCATGCTATGTAAAGCGCTCCGATACCCATGGGTCTTGTTCGCGCTATACAAAACTCTTTAAATAAAAATAAATAACAAATAATGTTGTATTTTGCCACACCTTGAGGAAATGTCTGATCCTGCCTCCCACAGGGTGGTCATATGCTACTAAGGGCAAATTAAGGGAGCTTGGAGATGAATGCTGTGGGGGAGGAGCAGGGGACCGGGGGAGGGACTTCAAAGTTTCCTGCTTCTGGTAGCCTGACCGTTGTCTGATTGACAGGGCTGGGGTGACAGCTGCAGAGGCGGTGGGTCTTGGAGTAGCTGGCATGCCAATTCTGTGGAGTAACCGGAGTAGAGCATTCTAAGGAACACACCATGGCCTGGCTGTCTTTGAAGCATTCCATGTCTGAATCTGCCTTTTTGCCAAACAGGCGAGATCCATGACACCGAAACACCATGCCAATTGCTATACCCTAGTAATTGGTAGTGCCCAGCCTAGAACAGATGACGTATTTGGCTACATCCGACTAACATGGATGGTTTGCGCCAAGCGGAGTCGAAATTCCTCAACGACCGCAAGCAACAGCACACCAACAATGTCCCATAAAGTGTAGGAATATCTCCACAGCAGGCAACGGTCATTGTCTTACTGGAGGGCTAGGTTGGCCCATGACAACGTCTGTTTCACAAAGACTTCAACTCCCTTCGGCTCTTGCTTTGGAGTCTTGAAGGGAATAAATTGGAGTTTACCCTACTGTTGGAAACCTGAACAACCAGACGTTCTGGTGTAGGGTGCTCCGTCAAAAAGTCTGGGTCGCTCGGCGCCAGCCTGTGACACTTTACTACCTACCTCTTCACTGGTTAATAGGAACAAGGCTTAGCCAGATGTTCATTAAGTGTCACCCAGGGCTGTATTGGATAGCAGTAAAGTCTCAAGGGAAGCCCGCCTTGGTTGCAAAATTTCTGTTAACACGTTGGTCGTAACTTTCATAGATGGAAGCTGTAAATCTAATACCTCAGCTCTATGCTTTATGACCACAAAAAAGCACTCTCTTCCGTTGATGGTCCAGTGGGAGAACATAACCCGGTGTCCAGGAATAGTCTAACCCACTGGCCACAGTTTGTCATCACCACAGTGTGTGGGTCATAGTCTAGGGGAGGGTGACGACTGCCTGGGGTGATCCCCACCTTTAAAAGCCATTCGAGGTAGGGAAAAAAATGGTACCCACGACCTCTGAATATGTGCTGCGACCACTGCCATCACTTTCATCAAAACTCGAGGAGCGTTGATGAGACCAAAGTGGCGCACAGCAAACAGCAAGTCGTCTTGGCCCACTGTGAATTGCTGGTAATGCCTGTGGGTTGGCAGGGTGAGGATGTGCATATAAACATCCTGCAAATCAAATCCTACCTTCCAGTCTCTATGGTCAAGGGCAGACAAGACCTGGTTAGGGTGAGCATCCTGAATTTGTCCATTCTGAGGAAGGCACTGAGAGTGCAAAGGCCTAAATGGGACAAAGGCCTATGTCCTTCTTCAGCACCAAAAAGTAGCAGGGTTAACAACCAGTTCCCACCTCCGATGTTGAAACCCTCTATATGGCTTCTTCAGTCAGACCGGCCTGAACTTCTTGCTGTAAAAGGACAGGTGATCCTCCTTCAGCTGGCCTGAGAGTGGTGGAAGGATAGCTGGAGTGGAAATAAAGAGGTGGACATAATCCAGCCGGACAATCTGCAGGATCCATTTGTCCAAAGTGATGGCTTGCCACCCTGGGACAAAATGCTAGATCTTGCCTCCAACAGGACAGCTGTGTGCTTGCAAGGCCCCTTATAGAGATTTTGTATGTGCTTCAGGAGTTACTAGGGATTGGTCTACTTGCTTCCCTGCTGTTCACGTCTGTGGGTACAATGGCTGTAGCGTCTGCAGGGCTGGTAAAGGACAGTTGCTGGTGGCATTGAAAGCCTTTACCATAGCCAAGGATACAGAGAAACTGCTAGTGAAACTAAGCAGACAAGCCCAAAGTGTGTGCAAAGGCTGATGAATAGAGCCATCAAAGGACATGTCCATTACGAAAGATTGACACCTCCAGGGAAGCCTGTAGGCCTCATTCAGGCAGGTCTCCCGAGTTTGAGATGGGTATCAATTGCTCAGCGAAGGCGATCTGTGGTACCTAAACCACATAGAAGTTTTAATTTTAAAAACATAGCAGCCATCCTGAATGGCTTGTGTAAGAGTGGGGGCAAGTCTGCTGGTACCGAAGGCAGTACCTGAACAACTGAGTCCCAAAGGGTTTGAGTGTATTACCCTATAGGCAGCTGGCGCTGACAGTTGGAGTATGACATGAGTTTTTCAAAGGTTTCGAGGCGCTTTCACCATCTATCCACTGGGGTGCTAGGGAAGGTATTTGGGTTGACCCTGCTTGTGGATGTTTGCATCACTAGACTTCCTAGGGCTGGGTGCTGTGTTAGGAAAGCCAACCACCAGGAGCAGGTCAGTGGCACCTCACTATCTGCCTATTTACAGGCAGTCTGGAATACAGCTTTACCTATGTCCTAAGAAGCTTGTCTGGGAGGGCCTCATTAAAAGGCCATAGTAGCTCATTAGTGGTCGGATCGGGTTGGAGGATTTCTGTGACATTTGTTTTCATCTACAGAGTAGGCAACTGGAGGTGAAGAACATAGCTGTGCTTTACATCACTCATGCGAAGAACTTGCCCAGGTGGACAGACGTGTTCAGGTTCTGGAGGAGTATTCAATCCACTGTCATCTTGTAGCTTATTATACCAGTTGTCTTCAGAGCATGGTTAATAGCAATCATTATCAGAATCCAAGCCAAAAACACTGACTGAGTTGGGCCCTTCCTTCAGGTGAGACAAAGTGTCAATCAATTGGTTGCCAAAAGGCTGAGGCATACTGAGATCAGACTGCAGCCTCAATCGAAGCCAAAGTAGAGTTAGAGAGCACAGAGGATTGTGCTTTGTGGTCTGGCGTCAGCATCTGTGTCGATGTTGCAAGGTTGTGGCACTAAGACAGACACCGGCACCAAAGTTGATGAGGGGTCTGAAACAGGTCCAGAGGTTCTAGCTGGTGCCAAGGAAGGAGCCATCTGTGAAGTTCCAGGTAGAGGTCCTTGTGGTTCTTTGGGACCCAGACAACACACTAGATGGAGCCAGCAGTGTGCAAAAGAGATCCAGAATAGCTTCAAGGAACTCGTGGCTCTGCTTCGGTGGTCACCGAAAAGGCCAGAAACCCAGTTTGCCCAGAATGTGAATCAGAATGCCCTCCGAAGGAGATAGAGTTCAGGACAGAGTCAGAGAGGAATGTTTAGGCCCTCCGAAATTCTCAGAAATTTGAAAATGGCTGGAAGGGACCACGTCACGCTTACACTTCTTGTGCTTTTTTTTGGACTTACCAGATGACTGAGACCTTGGCGAAGATCTGCCACAGGAACACTACTTTACCTCTGAACGATCAAGATGTGGAGTCTTTCGGTATTTGGCACCATACAGCTTCACCACACAGTCCATGATAGCCTTTGGATCCATCAAGGCGCAGTTATCCCCGCCTTGGAGTTGTGATCTGACCCTAACTGCCAGAGACATTTGCTTGTGACAGTGCCTACAAGGTTTGAGCATTGTGGTGTTAGGAGAGGACACTGTCTCTTGCAAACTGGTATTTTAATGTTGAGAAAGGGTCTTGTGAAGAGACAAGGGGAAGTTCTGGACCCTTTTCTAGTGGTGCAGATAGAAAGGAAGTGACATCAGTGCACTTTGGTGGCTTATATGCAGTTCGCTCCACTTCAAGAGCAGAACGTTAGCGCAGAGCCGTGTGAAGTACTGATTGAAAATTTCAGGTACCAGTCCGACACTTAGGGAATATTCAAAAGGTGATAATTGTGTGGTTAGAGGTATCTATCAGAAGAGACATGCAAGTCTTCCTAAGTAGCACCCTTTTCAAGACAGCTCTTAGAAAAAGACAAAGGAATAGGCCACAGATGTCAAAGGTTTGTGTTTTAAACCACACTCAGTGTAGACATTCCGAGCCTAGTTATACTACTTCTGGGCCATGTTTCAGTGATGTATGATGTATTTATTTTTCTGCTGGTAGCTTGTGTGTGGTAATGAGTGAGATGTGTCTGCTGGGTTCAGAACAGGTCACTGCCTGGCATACATAGCACGTCTGAGTGTTCGCCAATGTGATAGCCTTGATGGTTATGCTTAGAATCAAGCACATGATGGTGACTTTGCCAGTGTGCATAAAAACAGAGATGATAACTCTATTACAGACGCTTCTTTTAGAAAGTAGGGGCTAGCATACAACCCCACAGATCCATGTACTGGATAGCAGGTCACAAATCTTCCAGGGCTACGCCACAGATCACTCACAGTTTCAACTCCATAGCAAACTCATCTTGGTAGGCACATGAATGATCTTACCCCACAGATGATGCACAACATAAAGCTCTCCAATCTGGGAGAAAAATCCACCCACAGCCTCATCGTTTTCTTGTCTGTGTTGAATGGCTCGTGCCCTGGGGATAGAGTAAGGAAAACTAATTGCAATACAATGAAAGGAAAAACACAGAGGAAGATAGTTCTTGCATCTACATCGAAGGAGGACATGCACCATGCACGAACCATACAATGTGGTGGGTGGGTCACAAAAGGTAGCCTTCGACAAGGACAAGTGTGGACAAGAAACGATATCATGTACGTGCGTGAAAGAAAAACCATAGATAGAAATGTACAGGGGGAAACAACAAAAGAAGCACAGACACTTTGCAGGGCACAGCAAATGTCAATGAAGACAAGATGATTACTTACCTGTAATCCTAGTGGTTTTTCAGGGGTATTCTCTCTGAATCCATGGATTCAGAACATTAGAACACACCTGCAGGTTCCTCAAAACAACATTTCTGCAAAGGAAACATGCATGTAGGAAGCAACCTTTTGTATAGGGTTCTCTCTTTTTATGGATAAAAAAAAGTAAATCCAATTAGCCAAATTGACAATACAGTACTGCTGGCTCAAAACACCACCATGCAAGACCCTTTTTAAAACCCTAAAATAAATTTAAATCCTAGCCTCTAATAAGCATGAACCGTGCTAAATAACTACTTTGAGGAACCGCAGGGTCTGCCAGCCTTCCCATCATGTAGAGCAGAGTTAGTGAGAAAATTTGTATTAAAGAGATAGTAACACGATCACTTACCTTCGCACCTTATCACCAAAGGCCTTGAAAATCAGGGTGGTGGGAAGGTTGTTTATGGATTCAGAGAGAACATCCGTGGATGACAACTAAGGTAAGTAATGTGTCCTTCTTTGTCACAGGATTATTTCTGATCTCCATCAACAATAGAACAGAGTAGCAACCTAGAATTATGCTCAACCCCTGAGGAGTGATGAAGGACAATGGTGAACACGTATGTATGTACATTACTGGTAAAAAAAGTTGCACAATGATGCACAACCTACCAGAGTATCTGTTCTGTAGTTGCAATCTAAATAGCAGCAGTTTAGTGAAAGTGTGAAACCGATTTACAGGTTGCCACTTTACAAATAGTAATGTAGTAGCCAACATAGTGCAGATAGCACCATAGAAAAACAAACAGTGATTTGTAGATTGATTAATGGTTTTGGTATTATCCAAGTAATATTTTAGAATACTTTTCACATCTAGGTAATGGAATTATCTCTCTAAGCATACATCATTTGAGAACGTTGGAAGGAAGATTATTTCATTTATATGAAAATCTGAAATATCATTGGGCAGGAACAAAGGATGAATTCTTAATGAAACCTGGTTACTGTGGAATATCAGATATAGTTCCTCCAAACAGAGCTTGAAAACCACACATCCACATGGCTAATGTTCTAGCCATAAGAAATACATTTTCCTACATACCTCTTAAGAATGGGTTCTCCTAGCTTCAAAAGAGCATTGTCAAGTTCGCAAGATCTCAAGTTCGCAAGATCTCCGAATAGAGGGAAAACTTTCCTCAATCTCTCAAAGAAATCTTTAATCACGAGTATGGTAAAAAAAAGGATGACTGAGACTCGTCCTAAAAGCAGTGACAGTAGCCAATGTGCACATATTGCTTTGTAATGAATAAGGGTAACATTTTCATTTCTTTCAAGATTTTGGTCCAACTGTTTCACTTCTACTTTAAAGCATACCAAGAGCGAGTGGAGGAACTTTTTGCTTCTTTCAGAATTTTCATGCAATCATCTGTAGGTACTCAGGAGCCAGGCAGTCAAGTTCAGAGTTGAGTCTTGGGTGAAAAACCATGCCAGACATCCTGGGAAGCAGTTTGGGTGTGAGTGGAAGTCTCGTGAAGTTTAAACTACCTGTAAAGCAGATCAGGATACCACCAGTGTCTCAGTCGATCCAGAGATATGAGGATCTTATTTGTCTTACACTCCAAAATTCTATTGATGTCTTTATGGAGCAAGGGGATTGGAGGAAAAGTGAAAGTGAATGTCCTTGACCAAGCTATGAAAAGGGAAAGGTCCCTGGATCTGGGAAGGCTCCGCAGAAGACAGCTGCATGTTCAAAATGGCCGCCACAGATCACCCTGAGAGAACAAAGGTAGCAGTTCTAGCGCTACACGCCGGAGAAGAGCATGATGATGCCACCGCCAGAAGTAGCCACAAAGCGAAGATGGGAAACAAGGAAATGCACGATCTCGAGGACGCTGACCGGCAGGAGAGGAGCAAAGTCATCGTGACCACAGGAGCGGAGACAATGGGATTGTGCCAGAACAGAGGAGCCGCCAGGGACAGGAAAACTCAGTAGAGAATGACACGCTTAACAGGTGAGGTTGGAGCTGACGGGAGAGTTCCGAAGTTGACTGGAATGTACTTCACAAGTTTGTTTCTTGTTTGTCCGTCAGCCTACCACAATATCGTTGTGTGTTTTTGCCTGTAGCAGGTTGATTTGCAAACTGACCCATTCATAGATGATGCTAGGCAGCATGTTGCTCTCGAAGGCTTCTACTGAGCTCTTCTGTTCTGTAAGTGAATGATGGGAATTACAGCCAGAGAAACTGTCGCCCTGGTCCAGTGACAGATCAACTGAACTTCTTTGAAAGGTCTCTTGATCTTTTTCTCCCTTGCTCTTTGGTATATTGCATGGTTATAGATTGTCAATGTGAAGTAGTACCGTTGTTGCAGAGATTGATGGAAGGAAAGACTTCAAAGCAATATGATCTGCCCTCAACTGGAGTATGTTGATAGGATGCCATTTCTTTTTTGGAGACCGTCTGAACTGGGCTGATATATTTCCCATGTAAATTTTCCAGCCTTCCATCACGGCATCTGTAACATATGAGACTACAGTGGGAGGATTTTGGAACCAAACGCCCTGCTGCATGTTCACTTTCTTGTACCACCACTCATGAGACTAAATAGAGTTTTTCAGAGTGGACATCACTAATCTTCCAACCGTATGCAGTCTGACCTTGGGAACTAGCAAAATGCATGGAGCCTTATTGTCCAGACCAGATGATACTCGTCTGACTCATGTGGCTGGTGTCGCTTTAAAAAAAAAATCTTCAAACGTTTAGATGACACCATTCCCTCTGAGGAGACGCTTGTAGCTGGTCTATTGTGATCAGCAAGCACTGTATTCTTTGTTATGGACACAAAATTGATTTCATGGCAGGAACATAAAAGCCCGGCACACTCGGCTATCTTCCTTCTTTTTTGCAGCTGCTCACTGCAGACAAGAGTTATATGCTTGGGTTGATTATATATTTAGTGTGAACTGTTTTGGTTTGAGTTATTAGGTAAATTTAGGGTATCACGTTTAAACATTTTCTTTACATTTACTGTTCATAGGGACAGGGGTTACTTTTTAGGTATTATAATGTCAGCCTTGTAAATATCAAAATAAAAGGAACAGTATTAAGTTATGGTGCTTCAATAATTTATATTTTAACTTTATAGATTCACTGATTTGTAGGCCAGTTGCGTGATCTTTGAATTCTTACTGTTGATGTGCACGGGCTGTTGGGTGTAATGTTGAGCAGCTTTGTAGAGAGCCACCTGTTCATGCTAAAGCTTCCAAGGAACAGAGCGTGTTCAGGAAGCTGCAGGTTCACACTCGAGCAAACGTAGTGGAGAGCTCGGGCCTAGAGAGTAGATCTCTGGGCTTCAACAGAAGTATGCGGGTGCATGCATGACATCTTACGTTGGAAACCATTTTGTGAAATTGAGATAGAAGTACATTTAGTCTGCTTATGTCTTTTGTTGGTAGCCATTTTGTCTTGTTGGGTCAGGCATCCATTTTAAAAACAGGAATGCATTTTGACATTTCATGATTGCGTGCAACCATAACGGTTACACCTCATACGATTCAAACTGGTGAGGAGACTTGGTGTTTAAAAGAGTTGTTCAACAGTTTAAAATGGCTGAGGGAAAAGGGCAAATACCTCAGAAAGATGTTGCTGAGGAGAGGACAAAATTAGGAAAACAACTGATTAAATATCTTCTGAGGTCATTAGTAGGATGGAAAAAGAAGTTGGAGTTTATGTTGCCATCAAAAGGATTGGGCTCAGAAACATAGCATTGTTTGGTCAGCTAATGAAGCGGAGGTTTACAGAAAGAAAGGGGATAAAGCGAACCATAAGTTGAAAAATGTGGTTTGGTTCAGGCCAAGAGAAGGAAGTCTGCGAAATAGTGTACTCTTTGTATTGGGCGCAATTGATTTTGTCAAGTTACTATGAAGATCCAGACCGCATAAAGCCAAAATGGTCTTCATGTACCATTTAAGCTTTGATGGTGAATTGGCTTTTACCAGTCAATCATCCAAATAGGAGTAGACAAAATTTCCCTTCTTCCCCTGCACTCTGCTGCCACCCGCACCAGACTAATGGAAAAGAAATCCTTGGAGTTCACTTCAGGACACAAGGGATGACATAATATTGACAATGAACATGTGCAGATGGGAATGTGAAAATAAATAGGGCAGATGACGTAGGGTTACGGCTAGAGCAGGCGACCTCGAAACTGGGGAACCGGGTTGAATCTCGGCAGGGACACAACATCCTGCGATTCTGGGTAAATCACAGAATCTCCCCGTGCCTAACACAAATGAATGTGTACTTGTATGAAGTAACTGGTGCTCATGTAAAGCGCTCGGATACCCGATATCTTTGGGTCGAGGTCACGCTATATAAAATTCCCGCCCAAAAAACCCAGATTGCAGGCCTATAAAAGCCATCAAGTCTCCCTGGTTAAGGCGAGGGAGTATCCGAGCAAGAGCCAGCACGTGTAATGTTTCCCTTTTGAACCATTTGTTGTCATAGCTAAGGCCCAGGATGGCCCAAACTCTGGCCTTTTTTTCTGAACCAAAAAACAACATGAGTAAACGCCATTATTTTTCTGCAACTTGAGAACTTTCTCAATCTGCCAAGAATAATTTTTACCTACTGCGTCAGACATTTCAAGTATATTGCTTTGAACTCCTTTAATGGAAAGTGAGGTGGAGAACAAATGCATCTGAATGTGTAACTAGATGTGACCATTTTTAGAACCCAGATAATTTGTTAACTTCCAACATGAGGGAGAGTGGTTGCAAATGTTCCCAGGCCACTGGACAGTGATGATAGAGCAAGTCATTGTTTTGATGGAGAGCCCTTACCTGCAGCCACAGGAGCTTGTGAAGAGCCACTCTTTTGTTACAATTTGGGTCTCTAAATATTACTGTTTCTGTGGTTGTTGTACCTGGAGCTATAATTGTTACTGCCTTTTCCAACAAAGAATATGGAACACTACTGGCCTCTACCATAACCTTTGAACTGCACGTTAGACATTTGATTTCTTTTCTCCATATGAAATTATAGTGATTTTTGTTCTGCCCTAATGTATTGTAGTTCTTAATCTGCATAGGTTGCAAACATTGATGAATCTTATAAGGATATGTCCATAAACTTTTGTACATCTAAAGGGTCAAAGATGTGAATCTCAATCTTTAGCTTCAATGAATAGATTTACTGTGGCATGTTGCATGCTGCCAGAGCAGCGGAGTTCTTGGCTGCACTTATGTTCAGGTATGTGGCAATCATAACATCTTGAAATTGATCCTTTAAGTTCTCCTGATCCTTTTCTGAACCAAATGAATGAGTCCAACCTGAGATTTCCACCATTGCCCATTATAGTATCCTAGAACAGTGGTTTTAACAACCCTCAAGAGCTATGCTCAAGGTTATACACACTGTCTAATAAACAGCACACAACCTCTTACTCTCGGTCTTGGTAGGTGCTGAGAAAGTAGATTCATGGGTACTGTGATATTTTCTGGCAGCAGACAACTGAAGGCGGCGTTTCTCTTAAGAAAAGAGGATCAGATTTTGGTGGCCTGCATTTTCTTTTTTCATGACTTGTGTCAAGTGGTTTAATGGAGGCTCAAGTCAAGAATGTATGCATCGGAGGCTCCAAAAGACGTGGAACCAGAGCTACCATGGACCTTGCCTGTGGTTTTGTGAGAAAGATTTCAAAGACAATAGAAGTTTTGTAAACCAGAGCAGATGCTTAGATGTTCAATTTTCTAGCTGCTCTATTCAGGACCTCATGAACTGACATCATTTACTGTGGATATTCTACAAGATAGGAAGTCTAGAGATATAGAGAAACCACTCATGTCTGACCCAGAGGAGGACAAGACCCTTCTTCAGGGAGTGTCAGATGTGTATTTGAGAGACCTGTCAGAACTATTACCCGTAGAATGTGTAAAGTCATGGTCCTTTTTTTCTCTGGAGGCTCATCTTCTGTGACACAGTGATGGCTATGCTTGTTGTCCTTTTTTGTGGAGCTGATGGAGGGTGCTTTGGCAGGACAGGGTTCAATGATGTTGGTGCAAATGGATCCTTGTAACTCCAAGCAGTTGTGAGTCTTACTCCACCAATGGCACAAACGAAGATCTTACTCTGTAGAAGGTTGCAGTTTCAAAGAAGATGAATATCCACAATGTGGTTTCAGGTTCTCATTTGCTCACTGGACGTTGGCCCTTTCCGCACCATAGGATGGATGAGAGAATCCACGGGGTTCCTTGATGCAGAGAAGAACAAGTAACATACCTTTGGTAATGCCTTATCTGGTAGAGACTAAATCCAGCCGCAGATTTCTTAACTTAGAATGTTCCCAGGTGTCAGACTGGATCCAGAAGATTTTTCTTTGAGTAGTAGCCTTGCCTGCCAGTAGGTGGCGTCGAATGGATCAGCGCCCGTCGTCGCCCGCGTCGGAAGTGACAATGCAGTAACTATATAGGCGCCACCCAGGCGCACTGACATCAGTTACTTTTCAGGACTTTTGAAACCAAAAGCGCAGGGCCATGGAGAACACTGACCACTGGATGGTCGGTAAGGAATCAGCAGCTAGATATAGTCTCAATCAAATAAGTTGTTACTGAAGGTAAGTAACTTGCTCATTTGCCAGAAACTTCTAACCACAGATTCCTTACTTTAGAATAGATACCCAAGCAATACCATCCCCTGAAGAAGATGGGCGAACCAATTTTAAATGAGAATTTCCTGCAGGACCGAACGGGCAATGTGCCCATCCCTCCGGACCTAATTGTCTAGAAAAAATGTTTGGTAAACGTGTGCAGGGAAGCCCACGTTGCTGCCTGGCAGATATCCAGGACCTCAACTCCGCATAGTAACGCAGTGATAGCCGCCTTAGCTCTAGTGGAATGAGCCCGCAAACCTTCTTAAGGTTGCTTCTTGGCCACTGGGTAGCAGATTTTGATGCAGAGCACGACCAATCTGGAGATGATCCGCTTCTGTACAGCCAACCTTTCTTTGCACCAACATACTCAAGAAAGAGTTGGTTGTCCACCCAGAACTCGTGTGCAGAAAAGGTAGAACAACAATGCTCTTTTTTGGTCCAGATGGATGAGTCGTTCCTCTTCCTTAAATCGAAGCAGAAGAGCATAAAAGGATGGCAAGGTGATAGATTGGCCTATATTTAAATGGGGTGACCACTTTTTGTAGAAAGAAGACCCTTGTGTGAAGCATCACTTTGTCAAGACAGACTTAGAGGTAAGGTGGCTCAAATGGTAAGGCCTGCAGTTCACTTACTTTGCGGGCAGATGTAATTGCCACAAGGAAAGCTGTTTTCAAGGTGAGAAGCATGAGGGGACAATTGTGTGGAGGCTCAAAAGGTGCACATATCAAAAAAACTAAAACCAAATTAAGGTCCTACTGAGGCATAATGAATGGAGAAAGGAAGAGATAAGCAAGACCCTTGAGAAACCTATGTACAATAAGGGGTTCGAACAAAGAGGGTAGATCAGGCAACCGGATTAAAGCAGAAATGGCTGATAGATTAAGGGCTGGGGAGAAGAGTTGGCCTAATGGCTAGGGCAGTCGACCTCTAATCTGGGGAACTGGGTTCGAGTCTCGACAATGACGCAGAACATCCTGCGATTCTGGGCAAATCACTTAATCTCTCCGTGCTTAACCAAAATGAATGTGTCCTTATGTAACGCAACTGGTGCTATGTAAAGCGCTCGGATACCAAACTCGGGTCAAGTTTGCGCCATATAAAACTCTTATGAAAAAATAATTTAAAAAAAGGCTACACTACTAAGTGCCCAGAGCAGAGCCCTGCTGGGCAAGAGCAAGAATGAAAAAAGAATGAAAAGCTGAACCTCAGAAAGAGGGGCAGCAGAAAGGAGGAACAGATTTTTCTGCACATCATGCCACAAATTTCATCCAATGGAAGGCGTACACAGCCTTGGTGGAGGGATGCCTGGCTACCAAGATCACATTACAGACTTCGGGAGGAAGGTAGAAAGCTGTCAACTGTCGCAGCTCAATCCCCGCGCATGAAGTAAAGTGGACAGGTTTAGGTGGAGAACTTACAACTGTTGTTGCAAAAGAAAATCCTCCCAAAGGGGCAGCCTGATTGGAGGATCAATGGCCATGCACAGGAACTCAGGATAACAGACTCTTCATGCCCAGTCCGGAGCCACAAGGATGACTTGGGCTTGGGTCATTCTTGATCTTCTTGAGAACTCTGGGTAGGAGTGGTATGGGAGGAAAAGGGTACAGGAGGCCTGATCTTCACTCAAGAAGAAAAGCTTCTCTGAGCGAGTGCCACCCTGGACACTCCAGCGCACAAAACTGTTGACATTGCTTGTTCTCAGTAGTGGCGGACAGATGCAATTTAGGCTCTCCCCACTGCTGAAAGAGACCTTGCACCACCTCCTGTTGGAGACGCCATTCGTGATCGGCTAGGCATTTTTGTCTGAGTTTGTCTGCTCTGGCGGACCACCAGAGATATGCCCTGACGTTCCAGCCATGTTCAGAGACATAGGGTTTTTTGACAAAGTATTCATGACCCCACCTCACCCTGTTTGTTGCAGTACCATATAGCGAGTGGTGTTGTCTGTGAACACTTGTACCAGCCTACCCTTGATGGAGGGTAAAAAGGCTTTCAATGGCAGTCAAATCGCACGAAACTCCAGCATGTTGATTTGGAGTCCGGATTCCACCGGAGGCCAGAGTCTTCTGATCTCCACCTCTCCCAGATTACCACCCCATCCAAGGAGTGACTTATCTGTCACTACTGGTGGATCTGGTTGGGGAAGGAAGGGGTCTGCCTCTGACCCAATTGCGGTTCTTAAGCCACCACTGAAGATAGTTTGTAGTTTTCTCAGAGATCTGGACCAGGTCAGAGAGATTTCCCTGATGCTGCACCCTCTGCAACTTCAGGTGCCACTGCAGAGCCCACATACGCCATCTGGCATATGTCTCCAACAGGAGGTCATTAGGCCCATCAGCCTCACCGAAAGTCAGGATAGAGGCTGAAATATCAGTACCATAGCCTGAATATCCTGAACTTACCACTCGGGAGAATAAGCCCAAAACTGCACTGTGTCCAAAACAGCTCAGATGAAAGGGAGCACAACAGCTTTGAGCAACCCACCTTTAGCAGCCAGTCATCGAGGTAGGGGAAGACTAGAACCTCTGACCTCCGCAGGTGAGCTGCAACCACCCACCTTGGTGAACACCGAGGGGTGATGGTTAGGCCAAAACGAAGCACGGTGAACTGAAAGTGCTTGTGACTTACCGTAAACTGCAGATAGCGCAGGTGGGCAGACAGGACAGGAATATGAAAGCGCCCGCAAGTCCAGTACTACGATTCAGTCTCCAGGATCCAGGGCAGACAAGACCTACGTTAACATGAGCATTTTGAATTTCTTCTTTTTGAGGAGGAGTTTGAGAGTTCGGAGATCGAGGATAGGACGAAGGCCCTTCTCTTTTGTGGGAACCAGAAAGTAGTGGGAATAACATTCACAGCCTACTTCTGGCACCGGAACCCACTCTATGGCTCCCTTGGCCAAAAGAGCTGAGACCTCCTCCAGGAAAAGGGAGTGATGATCCTCCGTCAGTCGGTGGTTTGACAGTGGTATGGGGAGGAGGGTGTGTGGGGGTAGGGGGGAGTCTCAGAGGGGAGGGAGTAGCCCCTTCAGGCAATCTGTAAATCCCACCCGTCCGATGTTATGGACTGGCAGTGAGGCAGGTGATGGCGATTCCTGCTGCCAACTGGGTGCCCATGGTGGTAAAGGGGCAGACGAAGGTTTTGGAGGCTGTTGCAGTAGGAGGGTTGCGGAGTGACTTGTCATGTTCCGCGGTGTACCGCGGTGTTCACGGGTCCCGGGCTGTCGCAGGAAGAAAGGAAACTACAGTTCCCGGCATGCCGCGCGTAGGTCACGTAGGACGCCGAGTGCGCGCGCATGCCAGGAAATAAAGGAGCGGAACTAACGGCTGTGAAACGCCGATAATTCCGTAGTTACAGGGAAGAGAGTGTGGAGCTCCGGACCCTTGGCAGTTTCCGACTTGTTTTCCCAAGTCCGTCTGAACCGTGAGTAAGGGGCTTTCTGGCGGCGGTGTGAGGCGTTGGTTCCATCGATCCCAACAGCACACCGGCCGGCTGACTCAGAAAGAACCCATCTTTGGTTGTTGGTCCAGAACAGCGTTTGGCATTCCATGGGCAGTTGGAGCTACAGTGACCTGGCGCAGCTTCATTGCCAAACGCCAACTGTATATATGTATATAAATATCTTGTTTCAAGGAAAAGCGAAGGGACTCACTTGCACATGAACACTGAGCCTCGCTATTCATTTGCCCAGAAGGAGTAAAACTTTGACTCCTTTATTGAAATAGGGCACAATAACTATTTGGCACCGCGGTGTGACGTCAACACTGCGTTCCGTTCAAAAAGGAGCCTTTTCTCTTGGTGAATTCAGGGGAGTTTCCGCATGAAGCAGAATTTATTGTTCTTTTATTCTCGTTTCTGCAGGAGACAGGAGGGGTCTTGAGAGAGGGGCTTGTGGTTTACCCATACAAGTAGATATGAAGCAATATTCAGGGTATGTGTAGGGTATTTGCTGTTATACATCCGTTATTCAGGTTTCCCTGCACCTGTATATGTCATACAGTGTATGTTTTGTCTTGCAGCTGGGTACAAGTCCTCTTACCTCCTCCACATCAGTGTCTCCGCTAGGATTAAAGCCTTGTGTATTTTCCTTTACAGGTATTACTCACACATAGTGGGAAGTTCTTTGGTTAGTGAAGACCACTGTAGAATACCCGTTAGAGTGAGGGAGATAGGGTGTTCTAATCTTTTGTTATTTGTCATTTCAGATCTCCCTCCCCGCTGTCCCCTTCCTTTCCCGCGCCCCGTTGAATTATCTCGATTGTTCGTGTCACTGCATATTGAACATTGAGGTAATTTGGTAGGGCCAGGTATTGGACTCTCAGCTCAGCCCCGAGGAAGCCTAAAGCCGAACCTTGACAGAATTATCGGCCCAAGGAATTTACCTCTTCTTGGCTGTGTTGAGAGTCGCCATGACAACCTTAGAAGATGTTATGGCTGCTTTGGCCTTAGTGCAGGTAGAGCTGGCCGCGTCCAATAGAGAGGTAGCCGCCTCGAGAGCGGAGAACGCTCAATTGCGGGCCAGGGTGGATAGATTGCCACAAGCCTCCACAACCACGGGAGCTACCGGTGGCTCTTCCCCTACCACTTCTGTGGTAGTAGAAATGCCGGCCCAAATACCCCTGGCTCCACCAGAACGATACCATGGGGACATTAAAAAGGTGCAGGTGTTTATGACGCAGGTTCAAATGCACTTTATGTGCAAACCAAAAATGTTTTCCACACATCAGGCGAGGGTAGCTTTCCTTATATCATATTTAGGAGGGGAAGCTGCTCAGTGGGCTGTTCCGATAGTCAGAAGGGATGACCCCCTCCTATATCACTGGGACGATTTTAGAGAAGAATTCGAAAAGACATTCGATAGGAGGGCTGAAACCTTCACGGCGGACAGAGAACTGTTAAAGCTGAAACAGGGGGATGCCGATCTTGTCACTTATCTCAACAACTTCAGACGACTCGTGGCAGAAACGGATTGGCCGGAAGCCAAGAGAACCGCTTTGTTCTATCAAGGCCTTAGCGAGGAAATGAAGGACGTGTTGGCTCAGATCGATCCACAACCCCGTACCTGCACTGCGTTGATAGAGCTCGCCTTACGCTTGGACCATCGTATGAAAGAAAGAAAAGGAGAACATAAGAAAAAGGACAAAACCGTGATGCCCTATGAACAAGCCGGTGGCGGAGAAAAACCGGCTTATCATTCCGAAGCAATGGAGGTAGGGGCCGTGCGAGCCTCATTGACCACTAGCGAAAGAGACCATAGGCGCAAACAAGGGTTATGTCTCTATTGTGGCAAGAAAGGCCATTTCCTGCGTGAATGCCCGGTGAAACCAAAAGGCAATAGATACAAGGGAGGACAAAGCCTCGCCGGAGTGGCAGAAAAAGAGTCGGGAAACTACACGGCTTGATGGCAGAGGAAGGGAAGCCCTCAAGCTCACATATTATCCCTTCGCTCTCCCCAAGAACAGAAGCAGAGAAGAATCATCTGTTTCTGCAAATGTCCATGATGATAGATGGCGTACAACAGGATGTACATGTGATGATCGACTCCGGTGCTACGGGTTGTTTTATGGATTACACTGAAGCACGGAGACTAGGAGTAACACTAGTACCCAAAAACACACCAGAGACGGTCTACGCCGTAGACGGGAACGAACTACAAGCAGGACCCATACGTTACCACACGATGGAATATGAACTGGTTTATGATAATCATCATCAGGAAATGCTGGTTTACAATATCATAGAAGCCCCACAGTATGGCATCATACTAGGTCTCCCATGGTTACAGAAACATGACCCCGATATACGTTGGACCACTAAAACGGTCCAGTTTCTTTCTCCATACTGCAGCGAACACTGTATGATGAAGCCTTGGAACCCTGCTTCCACCTTAGCTGCCATGCAAACGATAGCCACAGCAGCAGAAAAAGACGTGACCTTGCCTCCTTGATATGCAGAGTTTGGGGCGGTCTTTAGTGATAAAGAGGCAGAAGAGCTCCCACCTCACAGAACCTATGATTGTCGCATCGACCTCCTCCCAGGCTCTGAAATCCCCAACGGGAGGATCTACGCTCTGACGTTGCCCGAGACAGAAACCCTGAGAGACTATCTTGATAAATATTTGGCTCTAGGATTCATTAGACCTTCCAGATCCCCAGCAGCGTCTCCCTTATTCTTCATACCTAAAGCAAACGGTGAAAAAAGGTGCTGCATTGACTATCGCGCATTAAACGCCATCACGGTAAAAAATCAATACCCCTTGCCCTTGATCCCAGTACTCCTGGAACAAGTCCGTGCAGCGCGTATCTATACAAAGTTGGATCTGCGTGGGGCATATCACCTTGTACGCATTAGGCAGGGTGATGAGTGGAAGACGGCCTTTAAAACGCGGTATGGACTCTACGAGTATTTGGTGATGCCCTTTGGGCTTTGCAACGCCCCGGCCGCGTTTCAATTCTTTCTCAACGAAGTACTTCGCGACTTTTTGGACCGTCACGTAGTCGTTTACATAGACGATATTTTGGTCTATTCAAATTCAACAAAGGAGCACATAACACATGTCAAATCCGTATTACAGGCGCTAAGGGAACACCATCTTTTCTGTAAAATCACCAAATGCGAATTCCACGTCACAACAGTGGAGTTTCTGGGTGTGATGCTGACGCCATCGGGACAAGTGATGGCAGAAAGAAAAGTGCAAGCCATAGTGGAATGGCCAGTACCCAAGAATGTCAAGGACATTCAGAGCCTGTTGGGATTTGCCAACTTTTACAGGAGATTCATAGCAGGATTCTCAGGAATGGTGGCAACCCTCACGAGACTTACAAAAAAGAACACACAGTTCGTGTGGGATCAGGAAGCACAGCGTGCGTTTAACGCATTAAAGACTGCCTTCTCCTCTGCCCCGGTGTTAACACATGCCAATCCGGATATCCCATTCATCGTCGAGGCAGATGCCTCTGAGATTGCTCTGGGGGCAGTATTGTCCCAAAAAGAGGGTTCCACGGGTGTTCTACATCCAATCGCCTACATGTCACGGAAACTCAGCCCTGCGGAAGTAAATTATACTATCGCGGAAAAGGAATTGCTTGCCATAAGAGACGCTTTCTTAACATGGCGACACTGGCTGATGGGAGCCAAACACTTGATCACGGTGTATACCGACCATCGCAATCTGCAGTTTTTAAGAGCAGCAAGACATCTGTCCCCCAGACAGCTTCGGTGGATGTTGTTCTTCGAAGAATACCGCTTCATGGTTACGTTCAGGCCCGGTACTAACAACAGAAAAGCTGATGCACTAACACGAAGAGAAAATCACCTACTCCCTTTGGAGAAACCCATTCGATCTATCGTCGAGCCCGGACAGGTGATAGGAGTAACCCACACCAACGATTTCCTATCGGGAGTACGGAGAGGAGCCCAAACCTGTGTGTGGCGCACATGGCTACGGCATCACCCTGAGTGGAAGATGAAACAAGGCATCCCTATGAGAGGAACACAAGTCCTAATACCCACGACTGCGTTGCGGAAGACAGTCTTCTCCTGGTGCCACAAAGTCCCGTGTGCGGGACATATGGGATTCATCAAAACGTTGGAAAAAACCCAAAGACAATTCTGGTGGCCTTCCATCAGACCAGATTTGAGCCAATGGGTGGCGGAGTGTGTCACCTGTAATCAGATGAAATCGAACCGACAACAACCGCAGGGGTTGTTACAACCGCTTCTCACTCCTAACCTTCCGTGGGAAAGATTCTCAGTGGACTTCATAGTAGGACTCCGAAAGACCAAGGCAAAGCGGCTATAGTGGTTGTGGTGGACTTCCTAACAAAAATGGGCCACTTCATCGCCTGTGCTCAGGTGCCCTCTGCGGGCCAATTGGCTCACCTTCTACTGGTGAACGTAGTAAGGCTACATGGCCTGCCCCGTGATATCGTATCCGATCGCGGGGCTCAGTTTACAGCCCGATTCTGGAAAACATGGTGCACCGCCTTACACATCACCTCGTCTGTGTCCACTAGCTTCCATCCGCAAACAGATGGACAGACGGAGAGAGTAAATCAATCCTTAAAACAGTACCTCCGTTGTTATGTACAAGAAAGCAGCGATTCCTGGGTAACTTGGTTGTGGGTGGCAGAGGTGGCCTACAATAGCACCCAACACGCATCCACACTCCACTCACCTTTCTATTGTTCCTATGGGCATCACCCCCGGTTCACCCCCATGCTGTTACCTTCCGATAATGTGAAAATACCTGAGGTGAAAGAAAGATTGATGCGTGTGCGCCAAGTTCTTTTGGATACACGCAGGAATCTTACAAAGGCCAAAGCTAGGTACAAACACCAGGCCGACAAGCACAGGAGACCCAATCCGGTCTATCGGAAGGGGGATCTGGTGTGGTTGTCCACACGTAACATCAAGTTTAAACGGCCCAGCGTGTTTAACCCCCGGTTCATCGGTCCTTACCGAGTGGTAAAGCATGTGAACCCTGTGGCTGTGAGTCTGCGTCTACCGGCGCAGATGCGTATCCATCCGGTTTTTCATGTGTCGCCCTTGAAACCCTCTAGGTGTCCTGTGCGTAGATCACCTCTGCCTGTCTGGGTGCAACAGGATAAGGAGTATGAGGTACGGAAGGTGTTGGACTCTAGATGGGTGAGGGGTCGATTGCAGTACTTGCTGTCCTGGAAGGGGTATGGGCCTGAGGTGGATTCCTGGGAACCGGCCAGGGCCGTTCGGGCTCCCAGGTTGGTGGCTCAGTTCCATCGTTTGTTTCCAGCGAAGCCAAGGGCGGGTCAGTCCCCTTTGTGAAGGGGGATGTACTGTCATGTTCCGCGGTGTACCGCGGTGTTCACGGGTCCCGGGCTGTCGCAGGAAGAAAGGAAACTACAGTTCCCGGCATGCCGCGCGTAGGTCACGTAGGACGCCGAGTGCGCGCGCATGCCAGGAAATAAAGGAGCGGAACTAACGGCTGTGAAACGCCGATAATTCCGTAGTTACAGGGAAGAGAGTGTGGAGCTCCGGACCCTTGGCAGTTTCCGACTTGTTTTCCCAAGTCCGTCTGAACCGTGAGTAAGGGGCTTTCTGGCGGCGGTGTGAGACGTTGGTTCCATCGATTCCAACAGCACACCGGCCGGCTGACTCAGAAAGAACCCATCTTTGGTTGTTGGTCCAGAACAGTGTTTGGCATTCCATGGGCAGTTGGAGCTACAGTGACCTGGCGCAGCTTCATTGCCAAACGCTAACTGTATATAAATATCTTGTTTCAAGGAAAAGCGAAGGGACTCACTTGCACATGAACACTGAGCCTCGCTATTCATTTGCCCAGAAGGAGTAAAACTTTGACTCCTTTATTGAAATAGGGCACAATAACTATTTGGCACCGCGGTGTGACGTCAACACTGCGTTCCGTTCAAAAAGGAGCCTTTTCTCTTGGTGAATTCAGGGGAGTTTCCGCATGAAGCAGAATTTATTGTTCTTTTATTCTCGTTTCTGCAGGAGACAGGAGGGGTCTTGAGAGAGGGGCTTGTGGTTTACCCATACAAGTAGATATGAAGCAATATTCAGGGTATGTGTAGGGTATTTGCTGTTATATATCCGTTATTCAGGTTTCCCTGCACCTGTATATGTCATACAGTGTATGTTTTGTCTTGCAGCTGGGTACAAGTCCTCTTACCTCCTCCACATCAGTGTCTCCGCTAGGATTAAAGCCTTGTGTATTTTCCTTTACAGGTATTACTCACACATAGTGGGAAGTTCTTTGGTTAGTGAAGACCACTGTAGAATACCCGTTAGAGTGAGGGAGATAGGGTGTTCTAATCTTTTGTTATTTGTCATTTCAGATCTCCCTCCCCGCTGTCCCCTTCCTTTCCCGCGCCCCGTTGAATTATCTCGATTGTTCGTGTCACTGCATATTGAACATTGAGGTAATTTGGTAGGGCCAGGTATTGGACTCTCAACTCAGCCCCGAGGAAGCCTAAAGCCGAACCTTGACATGACTAGACCGATGGCCACCTGACCCATGAGATCTGTGGATACCATGCCCTCAGCAATGCAGAGGCTGGGGAGCCTGCGCAGTGCAGTGGCTGGGCGGGAATTGGCGCGGCTGGAAGCCCCCTTCGTAACCATGAAAGAAGCAAAAGTCAGATTGAGGTGAACGTGCGCCAGGAGAGAGGCCTAAGGACCTGGCCATAGCAGAGAATCCTTAAAGCTGAAACGGCATTGTCTCTGTAGAGGCGGGTGTAATCAAAGGACCTGGCCGTAAGGGTAGCTTACTGAATAGTGAACTTTCACAAGCTATTACCGATGGAAGAGACGCAGCAGAGTACAGTCCAGGCCTCCTCGGGGACCTGTGTCAGTACCTGCGCAACCGTATCCCACAAAGTGTGGGAATAACGGCCCAATTGGCATGCAGTGTTCAAGGACCACCGCAAAGCCAGGCTGGCAGAAGCCTACATCTTCCCAAATTAGTCCAGCCTCTTGGAATCGCTATCTGAGGGAGAGGTAGGGAAAGCACCTAGGGCCAGATGCATCAAAGGGTTTTGCCCATTCTGTGTCTATGGGAAAATGGGTTCATGCATATGGCCCCTAGAGAGGTGGAGGCTTGGACCACCAAGCTCTCAGGGTAGGGTGTTGCGGGGCGATAGTGGCGGGTAATCATCCTATTCACAGGAACCCCTGTGCTGGGTTTGGACCACGTACCCAACAGGACATCTGTAAGGGCATCATTGAATGGGAGTTGGGGTTCCAATGCAGAGACTCCCGGTTGCAACACCTCTATCAAGAGATTAGTCTTGACTGCCTCTGAAAGTAGCTAATGGTCAAGGACCTCAGACACCCTCTGCATCACCATTGCGTAAGAAGCGCCCTCCTCCCTAGCCACAGTAGGTGGAGAAAGCAGACCAGCATCTGAGACGTATCCAGGCCGCTGGCCTCACCCAGGTCCCACACCAGTCCAAACTCTGTACTTCCTCATAGGGCTGGTATTCTAAAGGGTCCAGTGACCCCTTCCCCCAGTCTTCCCCTAAGGCATAGCTGATAAAAATAAGGCTCAGCCTCCGATCTAGGAGGCAAGACTCCAGCTGGCATCAGAGTTGCCATCGGGCAACTCCGTTCTGGCTCTGTGTCAGAGTTGTGGTTGACAATTGAGATGGTGCTGCCAGCGCTGGGCTCATCGCTGGGGAAGTTCGAGAGGGCACGGCCGGCATCGGTCCGCATCCAGGAATGGATCCTTGGGGGCCCCATTGGAGCCGCCAGTGTTGAACCAGATGGGGCCCCTTCTGACTGGGTCGGGCCGCCCAAATATGAGGCACATGTCCTCATAGAACTCTTTAAATTGGATGGGGTTGCTCCAACCTTTGTAAATTCGAGAAGGCGCGGAGTTGGCCCAGGCTTCAGGGAAAAATTTCCTAGGACACCGAGGTTCTCTCGTCTCGTTGGCCTACTGATGAGGAGAAGTCGAAGAGCGCTTTGACTTCTTGCTCTTCTATTTGTGCCACCAACCTGAGTGTCCAGAGGACTTTGAATGGGACCAGGAAGACTTCGGGCTCAGCAAATTATCCTGGAACCTTGCCCTCAACCAGGATCTCGACTGCCACAGAGTCATATGCAGGGTGGCTAGCAGCTTCAGGACTGCTCCCTCAAAGCCTTGGGAGCTATGGTCCAGCAATCAGAACAAATCTTGATGTTTTTACGTTCCAGACGCTACAGACAAATGAGATGAGGGTCCGTCACTAACATCGGTTGGTAACAGGCCCCACAGAACTTAAAACCCAACTAGCACAAAGACATTCCTCGACACACCAGGAGATAAACCTCAAAGATAGCCAACAAAAATGTCAAAAAACACCTGTCAAAAAATGACAGAGGGGTAGCTCTTCTTCGGATCAGCACTGGCTGGCACGGAAAGAAAAGAACTGACGTCAGCGTGAATGGGTGGCGCCTATATAGGTATCGGGACATCACTTTCGGTGCAGACGCTGGCACTGAGGGACGTGGAGCCAATCAACGCCACCTACAGGCTAGCACGGGTACTGCTCATGAAAAATCTTCTGGGCCCAGTCTGACGCCAGGGAGACATTCTATAGTTAGGAATCTGTGGCTATAAATCTCCATCAGATTGACCTTCTTGCAAAGAAGAGAGTTTCCCAGAGACCAGAAAGGACCGGGTATAAGGTAGTTTTCAAAAAAGTTTCCTTTCTGTGTTATTAGGCTTTTGTGTTAGTGACCAACAGGCCTACATGCATATCCAATACCTTTTGTTTTTAGCCGTGACACTAAATGTTCTTATTACACCACACTAAATTAGATTTAGATCTCTCAAAGTTTATTTTCTTAAAACATATTCATTCTTCATTAAAAACATTTTACAAATATATTCGTGCAGTGCTCTGGTACAATATTCACACCTCTCTCTAACAATTTCGTATTACGTTATTCTGGCACAGAGTCACGGATGGTTATGCATCAAACTTAAATATTAAATAAAACAAGAAGTTCACAAATTACTTAATAGGCATATTACTTCAATATACACATACAATAAAATAAGTCCTTTGTCGACGCGTTTCGGTGCTTAAAGGTATAGTGGCACCTTCTTCAGGACAGACGAATTAAAAACCAATGTGTTCTTCTTTCTAGAAAGAAATGCATACCATTAATTTATTGTGATTGGAGAGAAATTATTCTAATTGTGGGCACATCTAGTTCATGTCACTATCTAGGCTATTTGTCAAAACTTATCACCCAACTTACTTGAATTGTTGGGGTACAGTTCCTGCTCTTAATAATCAGGACACCTATGTCATCAATTCTGATCTTTTTGTTGGGCAACCACTTATCGTAAGTCACGCAATCTAAAATACAAGGATAGGAAAAATAAGTTCTTTTTAGAATTTCTTAGAGAGAGTATAGTATTAATTCAAACTCTTGTCGTCGGCCTGTTGTTGTGGTAGTGTTTACACATTAACAACTTACTTTAAAAACCGGGGAGACAATTGATCGGTGGTCTCTAATTTCACCAACGATGCGTCTTTCAATCTGCGCAGGGATACTATCAGATTCGCCGATGTCTGTATAAGTACACAGAACATCATCATGAGAACCCTTATCCTATGATCATGCTATCACCGATCATCTAATTGGTAAGCATAAGTACATACCATTAAACATATAGCATTGTTATTCAGTCAGGCTGTGAACTTAAGCGCCAATTCCGTCAGTTTCTTGATGCCTGTATTGGATAGACAGGGCATACATTTTCAAATTTGATTTGCTAGGGTAATGATAACCAAACTAGTGCCTAGCCAGTTAGATACACCCATACATACCATAAAATTGTGCACTTCCCAGTGGCAGCGTAACAGTTATTTATGCTGTCCTCTATTGTGCGTTTGGCAGGAGGCTCGGTGCCCTGTTTTCGCACCCTCTTGTTTGTGGGCTCCTGGTGTGGATCTATGTAATAGAGCAATATTGTGTAGAACATTATTTCTCTATAGATAATTATTATCCAATCAGAAATACTCAATTTTGCCCCTGAGGCAGGCAAATAATAACTGAGTTTAGAGTGACTGCTGATTTTATTTAAAAAAATATTTTTTTATTCTGTGCTGTGACTCCAGAGTTTGTTTGTGAGGGTTACATACGGTTCTCACAAGTCTACCCTCACCCTTATACATCGTACGTGGTAGTTACAAACTTAGCCACTCTATACTTATTAAACAGCTACAATTGGGCTCATAATTCAATGATTTTATAGAACTGCCCACGTGTTCCCCCACCTCTCTGGTAATGTTTCTAGGGCGTCCGTATTCAGATGACCCTTGGATTCACTAGGCTATTTTTGACTACCGGCTCCTCCATAACCAATGTCTAGTGTTTTCCTGAACCGGATCCGTATTCCCCTTGTATTCCGAGATACGATAGCCCTCATCATTTTACTGCTGTGCACCCTCGTGAACAAATGCCCTTGCAGTGTTGCTCCTAAGCAGCTATCTGAGCAGACTTAGTATCCTGCCCTTCTTGGATCAATTATCCTCCATTATGGGGGTCTTAGTGTAGTTACACCACTAAGGCTTAAGACATCGGGCCGATCTTATGCTGCGGAGTACTAACTCTAAACAGCATATCCCCTTCCAGCATGTCTCCTTACCGTAAAAATCGGCGGTTGGTCACGTAGTACTCCCCAGCTTCCGGTATGGGAGGGTCACTACTAGCCCATCTTATATATCGTTCTTAATTGGCAAAAAGTGGTGAAATTAATTAGTCAAGTAATAGGATTTGAATTTGGACATGTAAAACTGTTCTCTTAATTGCCGTTTCTTGTTTAAGTCACCTCCTCTCACAGATATTTTGATTTTTTCTAGAATGAACCATTTTACATCATCCAAGCTGTGTTTCTCGGTGAGCCAATGCTCAACCAAGGAAGCGTTCTTTCTCTGATTTTTTATGGCTGAGCGGTGCTCAGTGAGGCGTAAGCGCATTTCGCGTCCAGTCTCACCTATATAGCATTTGTTGCACGGACAAATCAAAAGGTACACTACATTCGATGTCCGGCAATTTACATGGTCGTTCATCCAATGTGTGATTCCATTCACCTCCAATTTATCTGTTTTGATGTTATTCCAGTGTGAACATGTCCCACATGGCAGATTGCCCCTGATGGGAGTGTTATTTAGAACATTCCTGAGGCCACTGGTTTTAGGTTCTCTGAAAGTCTGTACCAGATGATTTCTGATGGTCCTATTTCTCCTATAGGCATAGGTTGGCTTAGCTATCGGTGCTGTCCCTACTTTATTAAGTATGGCCCAGTTTTTATTTATCAAATTCTTTACTTTATTGCTAAAGCCATTGAAATCCGATACCATGATGATACCCTCATTACATTCATTAGTTTTCTCCGAGGTTTCAAACAAACTGTCGTGGTTATAATACTTTGCGCGTTTATATGCTTGTCTGATCAGACGTCTCGGGTATCCTCTTTGTGCCAGCTTGGCTTTTAAATTTTCTGCATGTAGTTCAAAGCTCTTCCTATCACTGCAATTACGCCTTATGCGTAGAAACTGGCTGAATGGTATCCCGTCTTTTTGACATTTAGGGTGGTAACTAGTATGGTGTAACAAAGTGTTACGATCTGATGGTTTCACGTACAGTTCTACATTCAAACATCCCTCATTCTCATGGATTCTAATATCCAGAAAATCTACTGTTGATTGACTTTTGGTTGAGGTAAACCTTAAGTTGGAATCTCTACAGTTTATCCATTCAAGAAAATTATTCAGTTCCTCTACTGGGCCATCCCAAATGAAGAAAATGTCGTCTATAAATCTAGACCAACATTTCACATTTTCAAAGAAGGGACACATTTCATTATAAATATGTTGGGTCTCGAATTTCCCTACGTAGAGGCATGCGAGGCTCGGGGCACATGTGGCCCCCATACTCGTGCCTTTGATTTGACAATAATAATCATTCTTGAACAAAAAAATGTTGTTTTTTAGGATTCTCTCTATACACTCAATGATGAAGGTATTTTGGGCAGTGAGGTCCCCCACTTCATTCCTCAAAATGTCCTCCATCATTCTCACAGTATCTTGCTGCGGGATGTTCGTATATAATGCTTCTATGTCTAAGCATACCAGCCACTGAGAGTCCTTTTTGAATGGCATGCCTTCAATTTTAGAGATCATATGTGTGGTGTCTTTTATGTAGGATGGTAACTTTGTGACTAAAGGCTGAATAAAGTGGTCAACATACTTGCTCAGGGGTTCCGTTAATGAGTCAATACCTGACACTATGGGGCGCATTGGAGGGTCCTCCATACTCTTATGAACTTTTGGAAGCCCATAAAGGGCAGGTACCTTAGGGTGCTCATTAATTAGAAATCGATATTCATCATCGCAGATGATATCATCTTCCTTGGCAAAAATGACCACATCTTTCACCTTCTTTTTGAGATTATCCCAATCTCTAACAGTACAGGGTTTATAATGTGTGGGGTTTTCCAACAAATTACACATTCTCCTCTCATAGTCTTCTGTAGTTAATACGACTATGCTCCCACCCTTGTCCCCTGGTTTGATGGTAATGTCATCACAAGCAGACAGATTTTTTAATGCCTCCCTTTCAGGTTTTGATAGATTATTTTGTGTCCAAACCTGTATGTCCAAGAGTTTCTCAAGGCCAATAGTCACAGCCTTTTCAAAGGTATCTACCTCCTGCCCAACCATAGTTGTGTTGGGTGTCCAAGTGGACGGAGGTTTAAGACCTGACTTGTTATTGGATGCTCTCCCTTCCTTTCCAGCAAAAAACTTTTTAACTCTAATTTTTCTAAACAGATCCTTAACGTCCCTCTCTATGTTGAATCTGCATCCCATTGTACTTGGTGCAAATCCTAATCCTTTCTCTAGGACGCTAATCTCATGTATTGTTAGTATTTTATTAGAGAGATTTATTATAGGGGCTTTCAGGTTTTTGTTTTCTATTCCAAGTCTTTGTGGCTGCGGGTTCACATGTAAGGTCTCCTCATGGTCCCCCCTGTCTGTTGGTTGCCAAGACGACCCCTCCCTCGGGTCTTGAAGCCCCTGGGTTGACGTCTCTGCTGTTGTCCTAAAAAAACTGGTTGATATTCCCTTCCTGAGGCTCCTTCTCGCCCCTCAATTCTGTTCCTGTTCTCCCGATTTTTGTCACCTTCAGAGTCAGAACTATTGTATGAACTGTCTGAAAATGTCACATTCTTTTTATAATATCTGTTCCTGGTGTAGTTAAAATGTTTGCCATTGTATTCTGTCGCTGCTGGTTGCTCATAGTAGTCCTTCTGTACATAGGGGTATACTGATTCTATTTTGTAGTTCGCTATATCCTTGCGAAGCTTGTTAGATTTTTTATTGATCATATACTCTTGATACCCACTAATGTCCTCTTGTATCTCATCAAGTTTTTTCTTAGCATCCTCTAAGGCCGTGCTTTCATTTAGTTGTTTCTCCAGGGTCTCGATCTCCTCCCTTTCAATTATTATGATGCTTTGAGCGGTCTCTATTATGAGCAACATCCAGTCGCGACTGCATCTGTTCGCGATTAATGTCCAACTTTCCTTGAATTTGTCATTATTCACGAACAGACCTGGCTCATTTTTAATCTGAAGCCCTACTGGTATTATCCCCTTTCTGCAATATTGGATGATAAATTCCGAATGTAATTCGGTACGTATCATCTTTTTCTTAAGGCCTGTTGGTCACTAACACAAAAGCCTAATAACACAGAAAGGAAACTTTTTTGAAAACTCCATCAGATTGACCACACAGAGGAAAAGTCACCAGACTTTGATAGGGAAACTCATGAAATACTCGACATAGCCATTTAGAATGGCGAACGTCTCTACCTAGAGGGTCTCAAGCCACAAGAAGCCGCCTGAGGACATCAAAACAGGAACCCAAAGTGGTCACACCAGGGACAAAGAAAGAGGCTGAAGTGCCTCCACCCACTAGCTCCTCTGGAGCTATTGGACAACAAAGCAACACAGGCGACCTCTCTGTTTCTCTCCACGACGAACTCCCCCTCCGTCGCTGAGGCAGGTGTATTCCACCTCCAGACAATTTTTACAACTCATGATGGAGTGGTAATCTAGGAGACACTGTTTTCATCATTGCAGGATATTTTTGGTCCACATGAAGGTCTCCTGACAAAAATAGCTGGCATGATGGTCAATGGAAAACGGTGGGAAGAGAAGCACCTAAGGAAATATAAACCCAAGGGAAAAAAAGGCACAGACAACACAAATACAAAAATAAAAAAAGTGGAGGAATCCCCCCCCCCCCCCCCAAAAAAAGGTGAAAGATATTGAAGAATGCTAAAAAAAAACTCCATAAAAACGTTTACAAAATGCCTTAAAAAGGCAAGGCTGTTATGTAATACTTTTCTTGTAAGCTACTGAAATGCACAGCCTTATTGACCCTGCACCACATGGCGGGAAGGCTGGAAGACCCTGGAGTTCTTTAAAGGTGGCATGCCCAATTGTGTGCCCAGCTCATTAGAGGCTACGTTTTGCAATTTAGAATTTTAAAAAGGGTTAAGTATAGTGGTATTTTCAGTCAAATGAATTGCATTGTCAATTTGGATCACTGGGTTTACTTCTTTAAGCTGCAAACGGAAAACAGAAAACATTGCAAGCATTTTTCCTTTGTAAAAAGGGTTTTAAAGTGGTGTCCTGGGGGATCATATACGAGTGCAGAAATTTTCTACTGTTTAAGAATAGAAGAGAGAATTCCATACTAGAGAAGGAAAAATTACTTAAATATGAGAACTGTCATGCCCACACACGGGATCCTGGAATACTTAACACATACGTAGTTACTATAAATGGTAAAAATAGATATTTCAATGTATAATCAAACACTGAATTAATAGTATATAAGGCTGAGTTTATTACATTTCAGATTTTTAATCTTTAAAAACAAAGTCCAAATGAAAAAAAGAGTACATAAAACAACATTGAAGCCTACCTATCACTTTGCAGTCTTACAGTCCCTGAGAAACCACAAGGAAAATAAAGGGGAAACCAACCAGATGGGCTGAAACTCTTCCATACAAGAAATAAGGACATTGCTTCTTTGAGAAACCAGCAGCTTTCATGACTTGCACTGATAGTTGCTTTAGAACATCCGTTCTTTTGAACAGCACCTTAAATAAGTATTCTAGGGTAATCTTTGAAGCCTTGGGGATAGCTATCTGGTAGCTTCAAGCCAGAGTATGCAATGAAGATTCCAACAATGCAAAACTAGGATTACAAATAAGCACATGTTCCTTCTACAAGATAGTATCCTCCCTGATAGTCAATAACATGAGAACAGAATAGCAAGCTTCTCCCAAAACTCAGCAACTGAAAAGAACCAGAAAAATAAGATTAAAGTAGAAAACTGAGAATATGGTCAAACCAGCTTGTACTCTTCATGAACAGGTTTTTCAGAGTAGCCTTGCCAACTACTAAATCTTTTGTAGCATCAGTTTCTAAACAATAGTGCCTTGTGGAAGGGTGACCAGTTTCATTTCGCACACTTGCAAATTTATGACATGGGAAGATTACATACCCAGTCATAGCTACTTTACCCTTTGTTGAATGACCTTTCTGTTTACCTAGATAAAAGGTAACATAAAACTATGCAAAAAACAATCAAATGGATTGGGTGGAAATCACCATACCCATTCTTACATGGGAATTAGTTGACAAATAATTGAGAAGCCACCCGAAGGCCGTTAGTCCTGTCTAAGCTAAATGTTAGGACTTTTTGTATGTCTGAAGAATGTAAAGACCTTTCCACTGGTGATGTGTGTTTAAAGAAGACCAGCAAGGAGATAGATGGATTTAAGTGAAAATCTGATCCAACATTTCAGTAGAGAAGTTGGTCAGGTATAGTGACTCGATCAAAATGAAATAAATGTGGAAGGTTCATGCACCAGAAGGACTTGGATCTCATCAACACTATGCACAGAAGTAGTGACAATTAAAAAGGCTGCAAAATCAATTTTTATAGAACCGTACTGATCCCAAGGAGGGGAGGGGAGGGGTTCAGATTCGGCTGGACAATTAAGTCCTTAATTCCCAGAATCGTGTACAACAAATTCTGGGAAGGAAACTTTCTATACACAGTAATTACTGCAAGATATAACACAGTCAATGGGAAATGAAGTCCAGATTTGGCAAAATATGGTTGGTATGGCAGCTTCTGAGTAGGATATGGGATCAGCATCCTTTTGTAGTTGGCTTCTTAAATGTCCACACAATCTTTTGGCAAATTTACATGTCTGTGTATGCCTGTATTCAGGAGATTTGCTCCAATCCAGCTCCTCCAAGAACTCTGGTACAGGGAATGGAGACTATCTTACAAAGGTTGAGCAATCTGCTAAACATCTCCTTCACAACTGGCAAAATCCCTACTAAGTGGAAGCATGCTATTGTATAACCCTCTTTAGATCTGTCACTTATAGAAAACCTCAGGCCCATCTCGCTTCTTCTCTTTATTTTTAAAAAAAATTTCCCCAAAATTGTTGAGAAACATTAATACTCAACTAATAAGTTTCATGGAATCAAATGTCATACTGCACAAATCACAATCAGGATTTCTTGCTCAGTGCAGCACCGAATCAGCCTTACTGCAGGCCTCAATTGCTTAGATTCTGTCCTGACCGAGGCCAAACGGCCGCTCTGATTATGCTGGATCTTAGCGCAGCATTCAATACTGTAGCCCATGGCCTTCTGCTAGAACACCTAGGAAACTAAGGTATCTGGCGCCCTGCCCTAACGTGGCTGGCCTTTTTCCTCCATGACTGTACCTTTCAAGTGGTGCAAACTCCCTTCGCCTCTGAAGTGCATCCCCTAACCAAGGGGGTGCCTCAGAGCTCAATATCAAGCCCTACATTGTTCAATCTTTACATGCGCCCTCTGGCTGATGTCCTCGAGTGACACAAGGTCACCATAAGTGTCCTTTACCGAAAACACACAGCTTATTGTTAATCTCTCTCAGGAGGAAGAGTGGGCTGCACCCCAATTTATATCTTGCCTGAGGGATCTTGCTGAATGAAGGAAGAGGTGTGGCGCAGCGGCCAGGGCGACTGACTCCGGAACCTGGGGGCTCACAGTTCGATCCCCAGCGCCCGAGGCAGATCAGCCCAGCACCATGTGACTCTGGGCAATAGGTCACTTAATCTTCCCGACAGCCCCCAGCGCCTTGATACCCTCGGGTAATTGTTTGCGCTTTACAAATACTTTACAAATGAATGAATATGAGCGGCCTCAAGTTGAACGCAAATTAAACCGAGGTACTCATTGTTGGGAAACAACCCTCCGTCTGGTCATCAGCTTGGTGGCACAAGGAACTTGGCCCTACTCCAGATCCTAAGCACAAAGTGAAAAACGTGGGCTTTCCGTTGGACTCCAACCTTACTTTTGACAGCCAAATATCCTGTGTGGCTGGGAAGTGTTTCAGCACTCTTAAGATTTCGTTCAGGCCTATGCTATGGCCAAATTGGACAAATGTAACATACTGTACATTAGAGCCACACAAGATAGATTAAATAAACTACAGAGTGCAAAATGCGGTGGCACGCCTCCTGTTGAAACTGCCAAGGTGGGCACCCACGGGCCCTACCCTAGAAGATCTCAAATGGCTGCTTTTAGGAAAAAGAATTACCTTAAAGCCATGTGCTTCTGCCATCTTCTCTTTAATGGAAGAGGCCCTCATTATCCATTTCCATTAAATAAAACCCACCAACCCAGTAGAAGACTCAGATCGTTGGGTGGTTCCTCTTTTGGTTTCGGACATCGAAGCTGTGGAACACCCTGCCCCATCACCCGAGACAAGAACCCACTGAGAAAACTTTCAGGAAAGAACTTAAAACATGTTTTTTTAGGATAACTTAACTTTTTGCTTTTTTGCTGTTCTAATCTCAGTCTTCCTTTTTTGTTCAGGCTTTTCCTTGCCCTTTCATTACTCCTGCATCTTGATAGGGCAATCATTGCGTGGGGACACTCCGATGGGAGCAACCTTTGCGCTTTAAAAACTCTCAACATAACATAACTTGCTGCCAAATACAAGGATGCTAGATTTAGGCGGACTATGAGGCCCTTGCACCTGGACAAATTTTGGATTTGCACAGCACCTTCATGTGAGAGATTTTGCTGAAGAATGCAGTAAGTCGGTGTACAATCATTGCCTCAGCCATTTCGGTGCAATCAAGATCATCTTGGCCTTTATCTGCCCAGGTTTCAGCTAGAGAAATCGGGGGAAAGGTGTACAGAAAACTTCATGACTAGTTAATCAAAAGGGCATCTCCCAGGGGTTACTGTGAATGCGAAATCTTGCCATTTAGTATTTTTTGCTGTTGTGAATCTATTAGCAGTACAACCTAATCAGCAAAAATGTCCCTTAAAATGTAGTCATTTAAACCCCCTTTATTCATTTTCTTTGTACAGTCATACATCCTCCACTTGACTGTTCAGTATTCCTAGCAGATTCATCTAGGGAAGTTTCTTCCCTCTCTTACAACTTTCCTCAAGGAAAACCTTGTTTCAAGCCTTGGTAATCAGTCGCCTTGATTACGGCAACTCACTTCTGGCCTCCATCAATGAGAATTTACTCTCTAAACTCCAAAACACTGCCGCACGCTTTGTTTGCAACCTCCCCACGCACTCTGCCACAGCTCCACTTTTGCAGTCTCTACTCTGGCTTCCAGTGAGAAAGAGAATTATTTTTAAATTATGCTGTCTAACCCACTGTGCTCTCCACAGCCAAGGGCGTTCTTTTCTAACAGCTAAGCTTCTGCCCTACACTCCATTGAGATTTCTTAGATCTCTCGATAAAGCCCTGCTTAAACTCCCCAGATTCAAGAAGGCCAGGGCAGGCTGCAGATTTTTCTCATTCCTTGCCCCCTCCCTCCCCCCCCCACCCCCCCCATCTCTGGAATAATCTGTTCACGCAACTTCGTCTCTGTAAAAATCATTTCCTTTTTTAGGAAGGCACTCAAGACCCACCTATTTTAGGTTCAATTCCAGCCTGACCTTCTGCCCTGGTCTTGCACCAAGATATCCCTTCGGGCCGATTTCAGTGCGTAATAAATTAAAACAACATACCGTAACACAACATCACATCTTTATGGTCAAACCAATTGGAATTAACCCTTTCCATGTAGATTGTGCTTCTCTCAACAAACTTCTGGCTCGGTTTCGGTCTTATTTATCAAGGTAATGCATTGTGGTTGGATTGTAGTTTGAATCAGAATTTTCTTCAATAACAGAGAAGGAAGGAAGGAAGGACGGAAGGGTCTGACAACCCGTTCTGAGCTTCAATAGGGTGATTTGGTATTATGTCTTCTAATGTGATCAGCTGTGATGTACTTTTAGATTGCCCAGGTGTGCTTCCTAGCCAAGAAACAATGCACTTGTGACTCTTTACCAAGTTGGGGTATGCTGATGGAAACGGACTCCCCATAGGAGACTGTGACAATTGTTCCACTGGGTTAGAGAATGTAAGACTTCTTGTGCTAGAACAATTTGCTCTTCCCATGACTGAGCTTTCAGCCATAGGTTTAGTGCTTTATGTTCAACAAGCCATTCAGAATATTAGGATCAGGCATGAAGCCATTGCCACCAGCAGAGAACAAACTTGCCTTGCTGTTAAATTGAACATCGAGTGGAGTTGGTGATGGTTGAATTGTAGAGTATATAGTCTCTCCACTAAATGAAACAGATTTCTTTGTATAATGTACAGAGCCGATACCAGGCATATTTATTTCAAACGGGTTCTGAGGTTTTATAAAGACTACCTTTCAGATCCAGTCTGTTGAGGAGCTTCAAATTGGACTGAAAATCTTGCCTTCACTTTGTTGGTTCCCAGCTGTTATTAGTCAGTCATTTAAGTAGGGACATATATAAAAAAAATCCTCCATTTCTTTAGATGTGTCAACCAATTCGATGCATTTTGAGAAAGTTAGAAGCTTGTGCCAATAGTGAGTTTGGTCCACTATGAATCTCAGAAATTGTCTGACAGATGGGAATATGGAAATGTGGTTTTAATATGTCCACAGCACACATCCAAACCCCCTTGTTTAATTGAGGAACATTTGCTGAAGTGACAGCATACAAAGCCTGTCTGAGATCTAAAAATCACTCTAAAATCCTTGCTTGGGCTCTATTCCGGTGCAGAAAAAAACAACCTTAAATAGGGGCCTGTTCCATTTTGCGACGGTGGTTTGCACTCAATAGCCGTTTTAGGAGGCATCGTTGAATCTTTTGAGGCTTCTTTGGTGGAACTGTCATGAAATGTAGAGCATAACTTTTTTTGCACAATATTCAGCACCCATCTGTCTTTGGATATGCTATGCTACTCTACTTCACTCTTTAAAATGATTTATAATACTTTCCCTTCCGCCCACCCACCAGAATGCCACAGAGGAGGAAGTCATTGGTAGAAGTTGTAATGTAATGGGACTCATGTCCTAACTCTGGCTGATAATGATGATGGGATCTTTGGTGTCCAGAGGACAAGTGTAGAGTAGTGTTGCCATTGCTGAGCTTGTTGCGGCTGATGCGGCAACTGCCAAAAACGGGTTTCAAAATTCCGCGACGTGTAAGGGTGGTAACGCTTTTTAGCTATATTTTCATTGACCTGTTAATAACCTTTTTTTTTCTTCTAGACCCACCATTTTCAATGTCTTTGCCTTGGACAGCATCTCTCCATCTTCTCATTTGTGTTAGGGCCAAAGAGCAAAGCACCGGGAATGGGAAGATTTAATATCGTTATTGATGTATTGTTCTTCAATTAAGTTAGCTTGAACCATGAGGTTCTCCACAGGGTGCGCTTGCGAAAATGGCTAGATGTTGCTAAATCCCCCATGTCCGGAGATGCATTAATTACCTGATTAAACAGCAAAATACCCCGACCAAATACCACTGTGTAGTCTTTGCACCTGTTCATGGGCAGGTCTTCTATAAAGATGAGCATGGTTCTCACAGGGACATACCACAATGGCCTAAAAGAGCAATCAGATTGCCCATTTTTAGAGATGCTGCAGCAGTCTCCCTGATTTTACACCCTAAAGAGACGAGGCATTTGCCAAGTGGTGAGTCTTTTTCAATGTTGTGAACACTGACACATGTGTTTCTATGTTTCCAAATATCTGGGATTGCATCAGTCTTTGTTATCATCCTCATCAGCTTCTTTGGCATTAACTGAACAGGATGCCCATGCCTGGAATGCCAGTGCTTCTTATAACTCTTCCTCTCCTTGAGTCTTCCTCTCTTGGAGGTCTTACAACCCTGAGCCAGCCGAAGTTTCACATTTACTAGTTGTTCTTTGGTGCTCATGCACCTCCACGATCTTTTGCTTCTACAGCTCATCATCTAGTCTCCTTTTTAGGCGCAAGCCCTCATGAGCTCTCAAAGTTGTTTTTTTCTTTTTACAAAAAGGATATTCCTACACAGGGGTGGGCTCTGAGGGGAAATTACACAAAGTGTGTCAAGATCCTTTGGAGCTTCTTTCTTCCACAGTGACGTTGCTTTTGACAAACAGAAAAAGCATGACTGACAAACTTCTTTGGAATAAAAGGGGACAAGCAGACTTTTTGCCCGATAATGCTCCGGTTTACAGAGCAGAGCTTTCTCTCATGAGCCAGAAAGAAAAAAATGGGAACTGTCCCCCGAAGCAACTGCAAGTAAATTGCGAAGCTGCTGACTGCTTCAAGGATAAATGATAAGAGTTTCGCATATCTGGCTGTTTTCCCCTTCATTTTGACTGTTTTGCAGAGGTTCTAAGGCAGCATAGTTATGCTGCAAAATAGTTTTAGGTATTCATTTTCTTAGCTGGACCTTATTTTAGAAGGTGAAAAATCCCCTGAATTTCAGTAAATGCAGACTTGGATAAGCTACACTGAACGGATTATGCATTTAAACATGAAAGATTTATTTTACAATTTATTGTAATTTTTATATGTATGGTAATAAGCGCTCCGGAATCCTGCATGTGGGTCGGACAATTCTAATGTTTATGACTATCAATATAGAGCCTAGGATGCAGCAGGAGGAATACCACTCAGAACAGAGGCACATATTATAGTGAAAAGAGGAGTGCAGTGCTTGCCACACACATACCTGTGGGAGGAGCCCGAGAAGGGTGCCATGCATAGCTGGTAAACAATGATGGTACAGAAAATTGGGCACACTATGTGAGGTACACAGCTATGCCTTGCACAGTTCACATGCACAAATAAGGAACAACAAGAGAACGCATTGTGCTATACCATGCAAAGGGCAATGAGACCAACAGCATCTAATTCTTACCAGTTATTTCCCCATTCAATCATCGTTCCCGGCTGAAAGAAAACCAGATGAGATATTTAGTTTATAGTAGCGGTCTAAAATTGGATGCAACTGGACTGTGGGAAAGAGTTGGATTGCTTTCACAGTGCTAATGTCTGGACGAGGCGTATCCAAATGTGAGGTAGCTTGCTCTGCAACAGAGGACTTAAGATTGTTATTCCTCTACTTAACCCACTTCCTAACTTGGATACAGAGACCCAAGCAAAAGGTGATCAAGTCACAGTAGACAAGATGAGAAACTTCCTGCACACTTTCAACCTGTAATGCATAGCGAAACCACTGGTTGGTACAAGAACTATATGTAAATAAACACAAATACAGACTTAAGAATATTGATGCACAAATACAAATATCAGATTGTCCTAAATAATCAGGCTAATATCTAAAGAAACTAAAATGTCCCACCTTATCATTAGACATGGTGTGTAGGGATGACAATGAATGGAGAGAGATTCTACTGAGGTCACCCTTTCAGAAATAACCTTTTCTGTAATACAAGACCTGCAGTACTACTCCAAGGGTTTTCATATGCTGCTTTGCAAAGCAGCTGCCTAACAGCACTGAGATAGGGCAATTATTGAGCTAAACCAGCAACTACATAAAAAAAGAAAAAGTCTTTCTTTATCAATTTGACTTTTTTTTTTTTTTTACAAATCCTGTTCCTCCACAAGAACTCTCCAAGTATAGCAAATTATGTCCAAAGTACTATCTTCTGAACTAGGTCATTTTACACTAATTATGCTAAAGATACCACTGTGCTCTAAGATGACAAGCATCTCATCTATTTATGGATGGGTCAAGGTAACTCGTAAGAGACAATGGGAGGGGCCCTCATATAATACAAAATCCTAATAGTGCTCGCTAAAAATAAATAGGCAGGGTCCTGGTAAGAGAATCACAGCAACAAGACCTGTTCTTGCAGGACAGCAACATCAAACTCTCCTCCACCCCAAAACAATAGCAGCATCGGGGTTTCAACACCAACTCCCCTCTGAAAATACAGTAGCACATTTTACTGTTCCCCTAAGTAAACAGTAGTGTCACACCTCCCTCACATGTGAGCCCTCCCCATCACAAAAGCACATGATACAAGCATCATCACATCACCGATGTGAGATATCATGGCTTCATGCTCACAGGACAATAACTTAAGGACACCCTTTTTAGAGGCCTCATGAACACCACCTTGTCGGAAAGCAGCACAAGAGGATCCTTGTGCACGACAGCAGCATCAGCAGGACAGCAGTAAAAGGGACCCTACTGTTATTCTGGACACTCGTTGCCAATGAAAGAATCTAAGGGTCCGATCTATGTCAAGAGGATCCAATTTATGAAATGATGCCTTATTATAATTAAAAATTGAGCGGGTAGTGTCCGCCTTAGGTTTAAATAACTGAAAATAGATTTCATCCTCAACTTAACAGTCACAGACCAGCCTCAACCCTCAGGGCTTGATCAACAGCACACACCTGTATCACTGAATCCCCAAACTCTCCAAAATGTTAAATCCCTCTGGTTTCTCATCAGGAAAGACCTTTACTTCAAAACATACCTCACCAAAAAGACTCAGCAGCTATCAGTCCTCCCAATAGAAAAAAACCTATCTTGCTGAACTGGACTTCAGATCCAATCAATGTCCAGTCAGGATCTCCTGCCAATCGCCAGCCTCCCTAAGCCAATTCCAGTTCTTCTGAAGAGAATCATGAACACCACTGTTGATCTCAACAAAGGACTAAAGAAATGTTATTATATCCCGGTCTCTGTAAGACGTATACTGATAATCACTAAAAGCATACATCATCTTCAAGACATGCTGCATTTCTTACAAGGTCATAATAACAAATGCACTTCTGTATTAAGCCAAATAATTATTATTTCAGAAGGCCGACTGAACCCAAAACGCTGAGACATCCCTTTATTATAAGGCAAGTTGAAAAAAGTAGAAGACATGCTTTTGCAAACTACACAGCTCAGATTGCTGATAGCATCCATTGCAACTTCTGTTCATTGCCCCTGCAATTGACAAATTAATTAAAAACATCTCTTCAGGGAACATTTCAGCAAAAAAAAGAAAAACACAGCTAGGGGATTTAAGTTCCTACTGTCAATAGACAAACCAAGAACCTTTCTTCCTATCCCCTTCATCCAAACTTCCTGCGCTCCTTTTACATGCACCAGATTGTCCTCTATAAACAGCTATACATACATAAATGGAAATAGCAGATCTGAACTGTCCTACCCGAACAAGACACTAATATCGAGCTTCCCTCAAATGGCTTCTAGGTAAAGGTCCCCCCTCAGTCCAGGACTTTCATGCCGCTCCTTGCAGAACCACGTTATCACCCTCCCCCATCTTGCCTTCAAAGGACAGCAATAACTAGGCCATCTCACAGGACAGCAGTGTCCATCACCCCAACACCGATCTGCATCATCAGTCAGCAACATCAGCGCATAGGACAGCAGGGACAAAAAAATAGCACTATAGATTAGAACCCCTTAAGGACCCCTCGTGGTGCTGCAGTATCAGGCCATACGGTGTAGTTTAGTTCCATCTGCACCTCGACCTAGAAGGACATTCGCACAGGACTGCAGCATCTCTAAAAGGACAGCTGTCAAACGTATGCTATTACCTTGCATGGACCGGGAAGCCCCACCCGTCTCAGGGGAGGTTAAACCTAAAGTACCTTGAGCCTGTAGGTCCTCAGTTCATATATGTTCGGCCCTGGACGAGGTAACGGTTCATTCCAGAAACTGAACTCAAGAAGCAGTTGATTCCTGCGGGACAACAACATCTGACTGCGCTCCTTCCGGAACTCGTTGTATTCCTGCCAGGAGGAAGAAACATGACCGTATGAAGGGCCGACATCACGTCATGTAGGGAGTGGTTACATTACTATAAGGAGCGGGAGATAGTTAGCAAGAAGAGACAGCACATACAGTAACCAGGAGACAACTACACTAAAGGGAGCAATGCCACTGATCTCATAGTACTTCTTGTTACAGAAGGATCTCAATGGCCTCACAAGACCAGCTGCCCATGACCCAGAGTGCTCTAAGTTATGGACTGCAGCAAGAGATCCTACTAGTTCTACAGTGAGGACTGATGCAATGGATTTCACTGGCCCCATAGGAAGGAGTGCTGCAGATGGTTTCACTTTACCCGTTAGGCACCACGGAAAGGCAAGCAAAGCTGCAGGAGACTAGCCCACCCCCCACCCCCAATAAGGAGATTTGTACACAATCTCATTGGAACAGAGCAGTAACAGCAGCAGATGATCAGTGCTAAAGATCTAAATGCTCCTCCAGGGTGCAGTGCTTACGATTAACCCACTAGTCCTAAAGTAAGAACTGGTGTAAGTGATCCCACTGGCCCCCGTGTTGAAGATCATTGAAAAGGTCCCCAGATCAAAACTGAGTAGTACATCAGAAGAGCTCACAGACTGCATAGTATGCCTTGATGCAGGAGCAACCAATGGCTAACAGTAAGGACAATGACAGGTGATTGCACAGGGCCACACTGGTCTGACAGCAAGAACTGCCTGTGCAGCTTGTTTTCGCCTCCTAGCAGCAGAGCTTTTAGAAAGTGAAGGGATGTCTCAGACTGCTTCTGTTACACAAAATGAAGTGTGTATTTGTTAAAAACCCAAGTACCTTATTGGTTCTCAGCTTGTTCATGCATTCCGTAAGAGCAGGATAGCCCCCAGAGAACCGCCACAGGTGCACTACAACAAAACATGCAAGGCTATTACTTTTAATAATCCATACAATACATTAATTGGCCAACCAATGCCTAGACTGCAAAACAGAACATTACTTGTGTTACTCTGCAAGGTGTACAACTCCCTGGTAGAAAGACCAGACTGCCTAATTCATGCTGAAGGAAAAGGGTCCAATCAGGGCCCTGCCTGCAGTACAATTCATCTTGGGGCAGCTTGTACCTAAACAATATATCTCAACATAACTAATATTGGGGCAAATACTGGCTGAAGAGCTTCCCCTGCATGTAAAACATGGACTAGCCTCATGGGACACGTTTTTGAAAGCTGACACTAATTAGACATCGCAAGCACAGCTCATGCACACTAATATAACAGCAATATATTGTGATATTTCGGCATCACCGGCTTGTGTAACGCAAGCTACTAATCCAACTGACTATTAAAAAGCTTGAGAATGTCTCTGCTTCGGAAACAGATGCCACACAACCTGTGGACATGGGTCTAACAATGCCTGCAGAACTAAAACCTGGAGACCCTCTGGGGGACAAATGACTGAAGGCCAATCTCTAAAAAAAACGTATAACTGCTTTAATTTGTGCTTGTTTTATGGCTACCTATAACCTACACAAAGCCCGTCAAGGTAAATTGTGCATGGATTACTCATCCTGCTTCCTAAAGTTATGCCCGGTACAACGCTTACTTGGATAGCAATTTGTGCTGCCAAAACGAATGCCAGACCTAAAGTGCATAGTCAGGTCATTCCCAGTTGCACAACTCGTGAGTGCAAGATTCCATATGCCTAAAACTCTCTAGTGTTGGACGGTTCCTTGCCTGTATGACCCCTCCACCCGGCACTCCACCTCATACGTTACATCTGTTTTAGGACAATACATAGTGTGATCTTGTCCCTACAACTCACCAGTGTATTTTGGTTTTTAAGCTTGCCTAGCCTAGTTAGTCTCACCTGCCTGGTCCTGATCTCCATACCAAGTGTTCCAGTTTCCAATCAGCTCACACGGGTAGTCTGTGGCCTTGTGCAGCTTTGGAAGCACTTCCTCTCTGAAAGAAAGGCAGAAGCATCAACAAAAGATTCCTTGAAGTGTTGCTGAGACCCATTCTAAGAAATAGAAGGCAGTACAGTTCAAAGTAGAAACAAGGTCTTATCCTCTGGTTATTACCACCATTTTGGACTTTTTCTACTGAAGAGTTAGAACAAATGATCTTCTTGTAAACCTTAGCCTATCTTGTACAATGGTGCTGAGCTATAGGGTGGATGTTATTCATGTAAGGGCACTAGTGGCATTTCCCGACAAAAGTCAAAGGTTGTTTACACAAAAACAAAACTCTTGTACGAAGGTAGAAAACAGAAACTCGTTTCCTTTTTCACAAAACTAACTGTCAGAAAGCCAAGGCATCAGCCTTCTCCTTCACTAATACCCAATGCAAAAACTTGGTATCTGCTATTGAGGTTCCACTAAAAAAAAGAAACAACATTCATGGTTGAATGTCTAATGAATACCTTAAAATGGTATAAAGACGAATCCACCCAAATATTACCGATCAGAGTAGTCTAGAGTGATCAAAAAGCACATATATGCTTCAAAATGTAATGCTCTCCCTCCCTCCCAATAAAGTAACACATTAGATTCTAGGTGAGTCTTAATTGTGGACCCAGAACTCCACCTACAGCGCATCACACAAAGTCGGATAAAAAAAAAAGCAATTGTGTTTGATTGTCTGGGAATTAAAGTCTTTGCTTATGTCAATTAAGATTGATTCGCCTAAGCCCAATACGTCTCTGATATGTTTTAAAGAATATCAATAATATTCAAATATCTTGAGTTTAAAGCTTTAGACGGATAAGAGGATTCATGAAGATGATCACACTCTCTGGCTCCACTTAGTAGCCAACAAAGCTATATTTTGACACAAACTTAAACAATCCCACTGATCGAGTCAATGGCTCTCTTGGGACTTCACACCGGCTTTCCCTTTCGTGGTGGGAATGAGTCTTGGTTCACTGAAGAAGGTAATCAGTCAAACAATTAAAAAAAAATCTTCTCATCTTTGACATCCTTCATATCAGCTATAAATAAATCACAATTTAAGCCCGCTTCTGCTCATGCCATCCACAGAGTTATTGCAAGGTTCTACTCCTTCCACGATATTTAACTTACCATAACTGAGATCTGAACATAAAGGATGTGTAATCATGTGTATTATATACAATTCCCTGGGAGTCTTTCATCCAAAATGACAGCCAGACTAGAACAGCTACATCTCCAATGGCTGTATATAAATGAGTGAATGGTAGCAAATTTAAACTTGATCCCTTAAAAGCAGGGTTAATTGTTTTGAGGCCCAACACACTGGCTTGGAGTTCCTCAATTTTACCTTCTACCCGTTCCTTATCCTGCTATTATCAAGAACGCTGGATTTATTTATTTTTAGATCAACAAGTGTCTTACAGTAGCGTCACAATTTACGATTACAGTATAACTTGCACTATCTGAGGTTGATTAGGTTTCTTTATCTGCACTTTCCTCAACAGTTAGGTGCAGCAATTGCCTTTGTGCAGCCCCACCTGGAGTATGTAAATGAGACGCACCTGAATTACCCCAATTTCCACTTCATTGTCTACAGCGAGTAAACACAGTGGCAGCTGATCTTCTGACACTGCTATCCTATCCAGACTTTCATTATTGGAATGGATTTTCTATGTTGGCTGGCTGACTGATGACAAAACGATGGGTTGGTCACTGCATCTGGCCCTTTCCCTTTCGTCACAGCTATGCCTAGGATACTTCTATCCTAGCCACCAAATGTTAAAGGCGGATGTCAATTCTGACCACCAAATACGACACAGGCTTAATAGAATAAGTGGGAGACTTACGTTAGGCTGTTGTAAGCATCCAGATTCTCTGGCTTCACATTGTGAACTGCAAGAGAGAAAACAAGAATCAGTCAAGAAATTGCAAACAAAATATTCCAACAAATCCTCCTAAACTCGACCAGAAACAAAAAGATTTGACATCTCTGGAGAAGGTCCATCATGCGTCTCCATTCATCTCATTGCAAAGGTATCACAGACTTAACCCCCTTCCACGCTCATGACGAGCTGGGCTCGTCATGAGGTAGCCTCCTCGCACGCTCATGACGAGCCCAGCTCGTCACGTAACATGCGGTTCCGCAAATCTCAGCGTGCGAGCGGAATTCCGCCCGCACGCATGCGGTTAAGGACTAGCTGCACACTTATCAATTTGTACTGAACTCGCGCATAAGTAGAAATGTAATCAGCTACGTCCTCTGAACATCTCATCTCAAAGCTTTATTTCGATATGAGTATATCATAAAAGCATTCAACATTTTATTAAAAAAGGGTCCAAATATAAAAATGTAAAAAAAAATTAGAACACAGATACCATATTAACGGGAGATTAAAAAGAACACATCAAAGTAAAACAGCTTTTGCTTTTCCCTTCTCCCTTCTCCATGTCTCACATAATTAATTATACAAACAATGCATAACAATTCATCGGGGAAAGGGCACACAATACACAAAAAAATAGATTAAACTAACTCGGCTTTGAGACAAAGAGTAATACAAAATTTTAAAAGGGGCTTCATCCGGAGCCTAACTTCTTCAATCTAATCGCCCATGCCCAACTAAGAACTTTCGCCACACCGCAGACCAGAGTGGTATTAGTGTCTGATCGTAGAATTCTCAACGCTTCACGGTGATTCCTTGTTCCTAGTTGCCAACAAACAGGATTCAATCATTTTTTCCTTGGCTTAGTATAAACAGCACATGCAAAGACAAGGTGCGGGACACTTTCGACCACTCCATCGCAGTGTGGGCAAAGCGGGTGTGTCTGGTAGGGAGGTTTCCAGATACTGGTGTGTTCACGAACTGGGAGTGTGCCCAATCTGAACTGGATGTAGAGAGCCCGGTCTCTGGGTTTCTGAATAAAATCTAGGTAGGGTTCTAGGCTTGGGGCCTGCTTATGCAAGAGAAATTCATCAGTCAGCTTACCTAGGCCATGGTTTCTAGTCTCCTGACTGTCAACCCAAGCCCAATAGGCACTTTTGATGGCTATCTTATTCAACGGGGACCCTGTATCCCAGACTTCTCCGAGGCCCAATGCTATGAGGAACTTTTTAATGTTTGAGAGCCATCTAATCTTGTGGGATCCCTCGAGATGCATCACTTCTCTTAGGCCGTCGGCGTATTTGGATAACTCGGGTGTACGCCACAGACGAGCCCAATAGAGAAGAGGGCGTAGAGTGGCGAGATCTTTCAATGAGCGGCGTCCAAAATCGCTCAATAGTGGCTTGGTTGGGGTCCCCTGTGGTAATGAGACCAACTCTCTAGAAAACTTGTTTTCAGCCTTTACCACGTCATCGATTTTTTCAAAGCCCCAAAGCTCGGCTCCATATAGTGCCGAGCCTGCGGCCTTGGCTGCGTAAATCACGAGGGCAGGGGCAATTGGCCTGGATCTTGATGAGCGATGCTCTCTACCTATGGCACCCACAACCCGCTTATGGTTCAGGGCCATTTTGTCGATATGTGGTTTCCAGGTCAATTTATCTGAGATTTTGAGATTCTGATACCCCAAGTAATCAAATGTTTTGACGCCCTCTGAACAGTGAAATTGACTTCTTTTTAGAGATACTCTGTTGAACTGATAATGCAGTTTGAAGACTTCTTTGTTTTGCAGATTTGTTAAGCAAATGTTAGTATACTCAAGTCTATTATAGATACCTCTGAATTGCGTTTCACGTATTGAAAATGTAAAACATTTCTATATTTCAGTGAGCATGTACTATTTGAAGTCATTCAGATTTTAAAAAAAAACAATGTCAGTTGATGACTTTACCTGAGGCTTGGACAATATGCCTTTGGACAGCCAAACAAAAAACACAACTGTGCACTCCCAATAGATGCTCCTCAGAGGCGCGGATGACATTGCACTACAGACCTCACCCTGGAGACCAGCAACCAGGGGGATGTGGAGGTCACTGACACGTACCTAGACTCTTAGGTACCCTCATGAAACCATTCCGACTCCCAAACCCCCTCCCCCACTCGTGGGCGGTGAGGCGAGCGAGTTGGAACGCTACTACCATGGCCTGGGAGGCATCGGGGGCCTGACATGGCTACCAATCTTGCCATAAGCTAACTAGTGAGGTGACGGCTGTGTCACATGGCTAGAAGTCCAATAGGCTCATTGCTACATAACCTCTCTTCTATCCTCTTTTCACCCCTTTCTTTCCTGTTTCTTTATTTCTATCATCCTTTGCCTAATTTTCAAGCAAGTAAAGTTAGGGGGGTTAGCTAAACATATATTTCAAAGTACCTGTAATCACTGCTCTACAAACTATGTTTGGCTAACCTTGTAACAGAAATGCTAATGTATCTGCTTATAAAATTAATAGAATACTTTAAAATAAAATAAAGAAGGATCAAATAGTATTCTTTATCCTCATCTCCGAAGTGCAACACACAATTATTTAATAAGAGAACCGAAATGCAAGTGAATAATCCTGTACAGAGATAGCCTGTACTGTGTGAGGTACAGGAAACGCTTGGAGGTTTCAGTATAGAAATTGTTCACAAAAACATGCACTATGACAAAGCAGCAGGTAACATGCATCGCACGCCACTCAAAAACTCATTAGTGCAACATTGGATTGGAAAGTAGAAGTACCGTGCAAAACACACAATGAGGAGAGGTAAAACGGTTGCCCAAGTAAAATAGTCTTAATACAGCGATCAAAAACAGCTCTGCAAGAAACACCAGGCTGTACAAGGACTCACTTTTAATTAATGCTGGCTTTCAGTAAATAATGCAGGGTGGCAAATCATACTGGCCAAGACCTGTGTCAGTCAACAGTTGGTCTGTATAACTTCAGAGGCAAAGCTGCACACGTGCTGAAAAGGACAGTATCCTGTGTAAGACACTCGAAAAAATCATGAGCCTCCAAAGAAGGAACGTGTGTCTGCATAATCAGGAGTCAGCAGACGGTTTTATAGACAGCAGGCCCCAAGCCAAACCTTTGACAGTCTGAAGCATGGGTCCAGCTTCATATGAACAGCCGCTAACAACAGAGCGTGACCGCCACTTGAGGAGGAGCCTGGATTGTTGGACCAGAGGGCAGATTGCACCCAGACAAACTCACTCATTCAAGAAGAGACGTCATTACGGTCATCAAGGAGACCACATCATCATCTACTTTAGGCATGGCTGGCCCTCATCAAGGCAGCTACATTCACAGTTTATTCTGCACTGGTGTGTTATTGGTTTTCTGTTTCAGGAACTGAGTTACTCAGCCAGAGGCGCCTGTATCTATCGCATATAGATATGATGTCTGGAAGGGCTCTCACTGCAATGCAGCTTTGAACATTGTCTAACTAAAAGAAGAACAAAGATGGAAAAGGGACTGGGGAGAGGGGTAAAAGGAAGAGCAGGAGAGCCTCACATGTTAGTCTAGAATGAAACCCTACCACTTCGCCCCACTAAAAGCAATGTTTTGTAGCAGAGTCTGCACAGCAATTGAACATTTCCTAGCGATCTTAACAGAAAAGCTAGATCCTATCAAGGAGAAAATGGAGAAGATTACAATTTTCACTTTATTTCCGGAGCAGCAGCCTTATGACAATTACATGAAACTCAGCTTCCAATCACAATTCCATATTATCCACACCACCTCCTTCTCTAACATGTTTGAGGCCAAGAAAAACAGAGTAAAAAAATATTGCTTCTTCACCTCTACCCTGCTTTGGTCCATTGCCCAAAACAAAGAACAACAAAAAATCACAAGTCTTACACTGATCTATCCAATATAACAATTTAGGCAGGGAAAAGCATATCACATCAAATAACTGGTAGGGGAAAACGAGCTAATACAAGACATAGAATATGTTTTGAGAAATACATAATTAATAATATATTAATAATTCAGATTTAAGTCAGTTCACAGGTCAGTTGGGATAACTCTCACCTTCTTATCCTTACACTGAATAAAGCTTTCTGACCCGAAAGACAGTACAATTTGTATTGTATGCAAGAGCCCCAGGTGCAGATTAGGTTTGTTATAAAATCACTGAAGAACCAATGATGCCACATTTGTTTTTTCTCGTTTCTCACCCTCTAGGAGCTTACGGGCCCTTCTTCTAATAAAGCAAAACCAAAGGTGGTGATGGACGGAGCGTTGACAATACAAGCACTCACCCCCAGTCAACTGATCTGGGTTTAATCCATCACCGTTCTTTAGCCCACTCTGCCACCCCAGTTCAGACATGGCCATATGCAAATCAGTCTGACCCTGTGCCTCATGGGAACAGTCCAGCCCGAACTGCCAAGCCATGCCTTCCCTGGACCGGAAACAAGCTTCCGAGGACAGGTTTCTGGCATTACAGCTGTCTTCAGCCCGGCTTGCTTGAATCCAGTGGCAAAGTGGGCAAGGGACTCACGTCTGCGCATACCCTGCCAACTTATGGCGAACAAAGCAAAACCAAAGGTGGTGATGGACGGCCGGATTCTTCGTGCCGTTTTCCATTGGTAATTACCCTATTTATTCTCTAAAACACTGTTCCTTTCCCCTTTTTGTTTACGTCACCTAATTAATGCTGGCTTAATTAATTCCCGGTTCTTCCATCCCCCCCTTCATGACTCCCCCAAGGTCCTGATGAAGACCCCCCCAATAAGGCTGAAATCACCTTAATGATTACAGGGGTCGAAACATCGACATATTGTGTTATGTATCAAACATAGGCTACAGAGATTTGTGTATCTGTACCTACTATCTTATGTTTTGTTCTATACACATTTGCCCAGTAATAGGCGGGATACATTCTACAATCCTTGGATGTATGTAATACACATTACCTTCCCCTTCCTTTACACCATCACACAACCCTCACTAAACACTCACACGCCTCCCCTTTTCTTGACCACCAAGTTTCATGATTTTGATTCATACATTAATTGTATTATCTATTCGATTGATTCATTGGTTAGTGATGAAAATTAAAATCACAATTATTCATTGATTTCTTATGATGCTTAAATCGTTTTTATGCATGCTTGAATTTGTTTCTTTCAAATTGGATTGTAATTGAACACCACTGTGACCATTCTTTTCATGTACCACATTTACCACATTTGAAAATAGCCTATAAAAGCACAATTATGGGTGCGCCCCACAGGCTCAATTGACACAAGCATGAATTCAATTAATAAGCATTAACACAATTACTGAAGGCAATCAATCGATGCAGTTAAATACGCTTAACTAAGGTCAATTAGAGTCTTTTAGAGTTGATTTTGAAAACTCTTCTTGATAGGATACCAAAATGTCGCCATAATGAACTCTTGTTACGTGGGCTAGGTAAACATTTTAACTGCACTGGTTGCCTTCTGTAATTGTGTTACTGCTTATTCACTGAATTCCCACTTGTGTTAATTCAGCCATAGGCAAGCCATTATTCATAGCGTATACATTTAAAAATAGGCTTAAAATAAATCTCTCCAAGGTTGCCTAAAAAAAATGAATCAGCTGAGAGGTCTTTTAATATGACGTGTAACAAGCATTGGCATACCCAATAGGTCTCGCCTTTGGGACCTTATGTGATTAGCCCTAATTTTTGCCTATGTTGCAGAGCATTGTGGCTGCTGTGCATTATGTTGAAAAGTTATAATAAAAAGTGTTAAGCATTTTTGTTACCTTTATACAAACGAAGATGACATTATATATAACTGAAAAACCTTTTTCAAAAAGATTTTAAATAAAAAATGTCTTATAGTTGTACTTGCACTGCTGGCAACTTCTTTCTGCCTGGTCACTTACTACAGAGGTTGGTCATTTTAGCCTCATACAAACATCTGATGACCCACTTACTCCACGGGGCCACAGGTGTTTACTGCATGAACAACACTTCGAAAAAAGCTCCAAGTAAGAGGACAGCAGGCCGCGAAGATGTCAAACCCTCATTTGCCTCTGTTCCTGTTAAATTGCATTCTGGTACATGTAGTCCTCTATGTAAATGATTGGCAACTCAAAACTGCAAATAGCCGAATATAATGGCTCACATTAAATATATTTTATCGGCTTCTGAAATCCGGCAAAAGTCCATGTTCTTCGAAAGCAGCGTACAACGGCAGATGCAGCAAGCCATTGTATCCTTTAGTTGAGATGAAACATTTTGAATTGGAAACGTCAAAGTCCAAAGATAAACATTAGAGACGGTACATGGATGTGGCAAGCATTATAACATCTGAACATTTTTTGCTTCGATATATTTTTTTCTTTTTTCTTTTATCTATTTCCCCAGTGTATTATTTCAGGAGTAGCCACAAAAAACCCTAAAGAGAGCAATGTTCCAATAAAATAAAATGTGGTAAATGGTATGTGTGACTAGTTACTTTGCCCCCCTTCCCCAGGAGAATGTTACCTCCTTTCAAAGACAATTACTGACGTATTTGCTTTGAAAAACGTTTTTGTCGTTTTCATTATTAAAATGCGATGAGACGTCCAGCACGTATCTTCCGTCCCAAGATGGGGCGCGAGCAGCTAAGGGTGGTCTTTACAAATGTGCACATGCGGCCTCCTCCTCTGTCAGAAATGTGCTTTGAGGGGAGAAATCGACTAGCTGGGGTGGGAGGGGGGGGGGGCATCAGCTTTAGTGTGTCCAGAAAGAAAGAAAATAGTGGTAGCGTCCATCTGCCCACCAAACCCCCCGCACCCCATTCATTCAGCAACCCACTATGGGTTAACGCTAATTAGATGAGGCTGCTCATTTTGAGCTGGTAATTGATTTAAACAGGTTGCTCATTTGAAGCAGGAGGAAAGCCTTGTGAACAGTTCGGTTTTTTGTCATCTGCATCTTTCACTTGCTTGCGCAGTGTAGCATAAAACGCAGGGACCCGTGTGCTCTGAAAAAAAAGGTCTTGAAATTAATTACAGTAAGTGTGAATTGCGCAGCAAAAAACCTAAATGAATGTTCAAATGCGGATTCCTTCAATACGTAAACGATCTCAGCTGCCTTCCCTCTCTTTCTGATTCACATGGTAAGGTTTGATTCCGAAACTCTCGGCCTCGAAGTTGAAGAGAAACAAGCCAGCGAGTGGTGCACATGCGCGCAGGCACTGCAAAGAATGTCAGGAATGCAGCTGGTACAGTGCAGGCTGCTGCTCGCTCCCGAGCACCCTACACCAGGGGACAGAGAAGGTGGGACATGCACCCGCCTTGGACCAATTGCATGCTGTCTTTCTTAGAAAGATGTATGCACAGGCCAATTGCGGGTTAATAAAAAAAAAAGCACAAGAGTGTGTTCAGAGTTCAAAAGCCCTTACTAAATGCCTCGCAGAGCAGCGCATGCAAGCTGGCTCAGGCGGGACCTAAAAAGGCTTTCTTGCCTCCACACCACTCAGAGTGAGCAAAGCTCATATTTCTATGTGCTTCCACTGTCAGCAATTTGATCCAACAAGCCATAGAATAAACAACGGTCTGGTCCACTTTCTCACACAGTTACGTTAACCAGCTCTATTTATCCTATACCATTACCTCCCTCATCAACATTTAAAAGTAATCACCACCTTGTACCCTCAATTCCTCAGTCTCAACAACTTCCAATTACAATGGAAAGATATAATTCCATACACACCATATTAACCATGTCTACTCACCCTTCTGTTAGACCAAACTGGAAACAAATATTTTGAGAGTGGAGTCTTCGGTTAGGCAGAATATGGACTACTAAGAAGTCTATTAAGAAGTATCAGTCTAAATCGAATTCCATGACTTGTTATCTCATAACCCTATTTTTCCCTTTAAACATTTGCTACTACTTACCAGCAGCACTCCCGATTTATCAGCTTGCAATAACATACACTCACAACTCTCTCAAATGTATGGCTCTGAATTTAACGATTATTTACTGTGACAATTTATGCTATGTATTCTTCCTATGTCGGTTTTAAATTATTTTCACAAAAGGTTGGAGTCCTAAAGTGATAATGCACAAAAAAGCCAAAGGTGCAGGGGACACAGGTGCAAAAGGTATCCTGAAAGAAACTAAAAGTTGAACATTTCACAGTGTTCTGCCTTGCTCACCTTCGTCTTCATATACTCTCATTATGCATTCTATCAGGTTTCTTCTGGAATAGGATATGAAATTGATCTCGTACTAGAGTTACTTCTTTACAATAGTACAAATGACTTCCTTCAACATAAACATCCTACCATCCAAATCAAAGGCTTTAACATCAGGTACTCTCCAGCAGAAGATTAGATCAAATAAAATGGTCAGCATGCCGATAATCTTTTCCTTGATAAATCTTCATTCACAATTCAGATATAGACAAAACCTAGCACAGCACTGACATGTCACACCCCAAAAGTACCTTGACACTGGATGAAAAGTCAAGTGAAAACTCTTTTTCCCAAGCCTGTTACTGAAAGGAAGCCTGCTAAATGCCTACAACAAATAAAGGGACGGAAGGAATGCTTGAATTAATCTCAGCCCTCATGTCTCGCTCAGTTCTACATCCCAAGCCATTGGTAAAATGGCTAACCTACAAAAAGCTTTGGCTCATTAGACTGCCCCCTCTCAGCAAACTGAGAAAGGAAATTAAAGACATTGAGTGCATCTCTAAACATGGGACAGAAATCCTGTTCAGCACACCTAGAAAACGATTACTTCAAAGCCAAAGAATAACTAGTGTGTTCTTGCCGATCAGGTTTGATGGATGTAGAGAGCAGGTTGATCCTCAAGACTTAGGACTTGCCATCATCCTCCAAAAGATTCCAGTGCATGGAGTTTTTCATAATCGTTTGAGACTGATGTAAAATGATTGAAGAAGCCCAGGAAAGTTCCAGGAGAATTGGAAACTAAGCTTGCAGGCTCCAAAGTAGTGTAACCAACACCACATCTGCTCCATGTCTTATGGCAGAGGCTGTTAGCAATAGCATCATCAGAAACACAGCTGAGGCATACCCCGGCTCCAGTCCTGGAGAAATGTATCTTTCACTTGGGACTCTCAGTCAGTTCACCGAACTGAAGAACAAGGGAAGCCAGTTGTTTAGTCGTAAAGCAAAATATTTCTATCCTACATAGACACACATCTCCAGGGGGGGGCGTGGCTAGGTACGCAATGGCGGAGGTCGCAATAGGGTAGAGCTCCGAGCTGAGCTCCCCTTCCCTGGGCCAATTCTCCACCATACTTCATCGCAGCCGCCCGAAATTGCAGGCGGACCTTCCCAGGGCTGTTTTCGGCATTCTAGCCGACTTTTATGTCAAAGACCCGGCGCGGTCTACACCGGCCTTTCCTGCGGCCCTCTTGCGGAACTTGTTGCTTCCCGGCCGGCGGGGGACCACGAGAGGACGCGGCTCGGGCCCAGCGCCTAGGCCTCAACATGCGGCCCCCACTCTAGCGTGCGCAGCCTCCCTACCCACCGCCGCCGAGCCATGGGAGCCCTCTAGCAGCCCCGATCCTAGCTCCACCTTGCTGCTGGATACCTGCGGCGAGCCCAGTTTGGAAAAGAGCGGAAACCCGGCCCGCAAACCACGGCCGCCACGCTGCTGACGATCCGGGCGTGAGGCGCGACTGCTTGGCTGCCTGACGCCGCGCCCAGTGACAATGCGACGCCCGAGACACTACCGGCGGAGCACCGGTGAAGCCAATTGACCGGGCCCCTCCTCCGAGCCTTGCCGAGGGACCGGGACCACCTGGCGAGACCCCTCCTCACACGCCTGCGTTGCCGCGGCGAGCGGCGAATATTGCGGAGGGCCTGAGACAGACACTGGGGCTCACGTGGAGGAGACGCCAAGAACCTGCTGGAGCTGCTCGCCCACTGCTGGGCACACACTCTACTGGTGGAGACGCTGCCCAGATCCGCATACTGAAAGCTCCCCCCAGACTCCATATACTCGGCTGGCCGGTGAGGCCCTGGTGAGAGTTGTCCAGCTGCACTTCTGTCGAGGGTTCGGCGCCATCAAGGACACAGGGGACACTGAGAGGGGGTTCTGGTCCAGGTCTGCCCTCTGAGGACTATTAGCGGGTGTCTGCCCCGCGACGCTGCCACACCGAGCTGCTCTGCGGGCAGCCGCGACCGATGCGTGGGGCGCCGGCTGGCCATTCATGCGGGAACTGCCCCGGGCGACGCCGTGCCGCTAGCCTCAGGCAACACCGAAATCACAGTCCGAGAACGCCACTTCCTCCTGTGAATCGAAGTGCGCTGCTGGCCGGGCAACCCTGCACATGTCCGGAGGGGTGAGGACTCGCACTGGGACTGGAGGGGCCCCGCCGAAAGGGAAGACTGTCAAATTGCTAAACAAGATGGCTGCCGACCAAGTAACCACGAGGCTAGACAGCGTGCTGGCAGCTATGGAGCGCATGGAACAGTCACTCCAGTTGACCAGAACGTCCTTGGAATCCAAGATCGACAGTGTTGCCATCGATCTCACCCACCTGAGAGAGGACCACAGGAAATTGACTGATCGGACCAAGACTCTGGAAGGACAAGTGACGGAACTCGAACCCAAAGTCACCCAAACGGATAAGCAGGTACAAGACCTCCTGAGCAGAGTGGAGTTCCTGGAAGACCGCGCTGAGGACGAGGAAGGACGGGCGAGACGCAACAACATCAGGCTCGTGGGGGTCCCGGAAAAATGGGAGGGCAACCATCCTGCCCAACGTGTGGAGGACTGGCTGAGGGACATACTACCCGAGGGTGCGCTCTCTCCCTACTTCGTGGAGGAACGAGCACACCGTGTACCCACGAGGCCACGCACCACTGGCTCAAACCCGAGACCGCTACTCTTCAAGATACTGAACTATCGGGACAGGGACACGATCCTGAGAGAAACTAGACGGATCTGAGACATTTGTATCGATAATGCCAACGTGATGTTCTTCCCGGATTACACTGTCCAGGTGCAACGTCAAAGACACTATTACCTGGAAGTGAAGCGACGTCTACGCACGGTAGGCCTCAAATATTCCCTGCTCTTTCCTGCGAAGTTAAGGGTGGTGGCACGAGACAAGACCTACTTCTTTAACACTCCTGAAGAGGTCAGTGACTGGCTCGACAGTGGCACGGACACGACACCCAGGCAGGCACAGAGCTATGAAACGAGACTGCGTACACGTGGACCGCGGCGGCGTCGAAGAAATAGGGATCGGCAGGCCCGCCGCCCAGAAGAAACGGCACGCCACTCCCCACCAGCGGATCAAATGATCCAGGAACAACGGGATGCGCTCCGGAGAGTCTCCCAGCTGAGCAATTCACCGCATTCAGACGTCGTCCAAGATACCAACCTACAGACAGAGCCGAGCGATGATGACGCTATCTACGGACTACCAGACTCCCAGCTGTCCGTGGACCTGCCGGATATCACACCGCAGACGGCTGACTTGCCCCACTGAAACCACACAAGTGACCCTGGCAGACCCTGCCGGGGCGACGGGGACGGCCCTGGGGATCGGATGAGCGCTGGAGCGTTGTGACTGAGGGCCATCGCTCGAGATGTCTCCTGTCGCCCCGGTGGTGAATGGGGTGACCTTGATGCAGTGAGTATACCCTCTGCCACGTGGACGCTAAAAAGGTAAGGTGGCGATGGGAACTTGCCACGACATCTCCTCCTCTATCTTCCCTAACCGCTGCCCCTCCCAACCTTTCCTGCTACGAGACATTGGGGTGCGAGGTCTGCTTCCCTCTCCCCCTCGCCTAAGCAGACATATAGAGGCCCTGCAACACAGGGCGGCACTGTTCCCCCGAGTACTGACTTTGGCTGCTTGGAGTACATACTATATGGTCCAGGGGAGGCCCAATGATCCCCTTGCCTTACTTGAACACGTAAACCTCTAAACCTGCGACTAGCACACGTTACCCCCTAGACTTGAGCACTGCTTTCTTGCCTCTTTGGTGTGTTTGGACGGCTTCATGTTACAAAGCCGACCTTTTGGTATTTGTCATTGTTTTGAAATGTTTGGACACTTTGACTCTTATCCCACCTTAACCCTTGGGAGATTTGCCTGGACTATTCCTTAATGTGCTGGTACTTATGACTGGTCTGGGCGGGAAGAGGGGGCCTGGAGACCAGCGGAGGCTCTCCCCTAGGGGACGAGTGGAGGGTGGGGCGGGTACTTCTTGCCGAAATGTTGAATATGGCGGAGATCAAGATATGTACATGGAATGTCAGGGGCATGCACACACCGTCGAGGCGCTATCAAATCTATTCTTATCTGAAACGCCACACTTTTCACATAGCACTGTTACAGGAAACGCACCTTACCAGGGTGGAGGTACACGCACTGCGCCGCAGATGGTGCGGACAACTTTATGCCACAGAGTACTCCTCCTTTGCTCGCGGACACTCCTATGGGTCCGGCCGGGCACCCCGTGGGCGGTCACTGACACACAGATTGTCACAGAGGGTAGATATGTGATAGCCCGAGGCAAACTTGACGGACACCCTGTGGTACTTGCCTCTTTGTACTCCCCGAACACTGAACAGGGCAAATTCTTCGACGGCCTTTCCACGACGCTGGCGTCCTGGCATGGAATCCCATGGATTCTTGGGAGCGACTACAACTGCGTCCTAGATGTGGACCTAGACAGGTCTTCTGCACCCCCAGTCAATGCACAGGCACACTCCACCACGAAAACTCTCCTCACTTGGGCCTTGCAATGGGATCTACAAGACCCTTGGAGGACGCGCAACCCCACCACACGAACATACTCGCACTGGTCAGGTGCGCATGCGCTACATGTACACTTAGATCGCTACATGATCACCACTGATCTTCTACCGCTAGTCAAGGACTCACAATATATGGGCCGCACACTTTCAGATCATAACCCCCACACACTGACGATTGTTTGGGACAACCCCCACCCGCCTATCCCCACCTGGCGCCTCCAACCGGACCTCTTGCTAGACGCGACCTTTCGTGACTCTCTACTCGCACAGACGGCTCAATACTTTGAACTCAATGCTGGCACGGCGTCCTCTCCACAGACCGAATGGGACGCGTTCAAAGTGGTGACCCGGGGAATATGTCTAGGTACACAGGGGCACATACGGCGGCAGCTTGAAAAAGACCTAACGCGCCTGGAAACTGAGCTACTGGACCTTGAACACGCAACGGAGGGGGCTGAGAGCACTAGACTGTCCGAGGCCATGGCGGAACATGGTCGCCTCTTGGACCGCCTACGTAACGTTAACTTCGCGGCACACTCTGCCCACGTGCATCGGCAAGGTGATAGGCCTGGCAAACTGTTATCATGGCTGATCGCACGGGAGGACCGTTCGACCCCCATTACAGCAATACAGACAGAGGGGGGTGGTACACTTTACACCCAGAGCCAAATACACGATGCATTTGTTGGTCACTATTCGGGGCTGTACCGTTCCCGGCGACGTGTCCCATTGGCTGACATAACCGAATATCTCTCGCCCTTGCAACTGCCCGCCCTAACGGCGGTGCAACAAGCGGACCTTGGGGCACCTTTGGACCCCGAGGAACTCCGCAACACTATCTTCAATGTCGCGAATGGCAAGTCTCCAGGACCGGATGGCTTGCCAGCCGAATTCTACAAGGCCGCCTCGGACATCCTTATCCCCCGCCTGTTGAAAATGTACGCTGCGGCCACAGACGACTTCTCCCTGCCCCCGACACTTGATGAAGCCACCCTTGTATCCCTGCTCAAACCCGACAGAGATGGCGAACGCATGGGATCCTACCGTCCTTTAGCCCTCCTCAACAGGTACTATAAAGTTCTCGCTTCCACACTCGCCAGACGAGTAGCCCCTATGGTACCCGCGCTGGTACACCACGACCAGAATGGGTTTGTACCGACACGCCACACGTCCCATAACATCCGCCGTCTCTTCCGCGTACAAGAGTACGCCACAGGCCGATGGCCGCGCGCCGGGTGCTTGGTACTAGACTTGGAGAAAGCGTTTGACTCGGTGGAATGGCCTTACCTACGAGCAGTCATGGACAAATTTGAACTGGGGGATGATTAGGAGACCATGGTTGGCCTCCTATATCGCAGGCCCACGGTCCGCGTCCGCACTGGTGCACGGCTCTCTGACCCAATACGAGTACAGAGGGGCACCAGGCAAGGCTGTCCCCTGTCGCCCCTGCTGTTCGCTCTGGCTGTAGAACCCCTGGCTGCGACACTCAGATCCCGAGGGGCGGAGTGGGGCATACCGATGGCAGATGGCCTGCATGCGGTATCATTGTATGCGGACGATCTCCTCCTCTATATCAAAGACCTGAGTGATGTTCCAGCGTCCCTGACTGACATATTTTGCAACTTTGAGGAAGTGTCGGGCTTGAAAGTAAATTGGGCCAAATCAGGGGCTTACTCCTTCGACCCGAATGCTCCCAAGAGCGAGATACACATCGGTGGCGAGAGACTACAATGGTATCCCATGACATTCAGATACCTTGGGATTCACGTTTACCGTGACCCTGACGATATACTGGACGGAAACCTGATGCGAGCGATCGCATCCATCCGATCACAAATAGGGTTCTGGAAAACGTTACCACTGAACGTCCCCAGCCGCGTAGCCCTAATAAAAATGATAGTCCTACCATGGTTACTGTACTACTTTGCCAACATTCCATCCTATGTCCCTAACCGGGTGTTTCGCGATCTCGAAACCCTGTTGCGCGACCTGATCTGGAATAAGGGCCGGCCGCGCATTGCGTTGGCGAAACTATATATGCCTACCGAGACAGGGGGACTTGCTGTTCCCAACACGGAACTATATTACCTAGTGGCGCAAATGCAATGGGTGTCGGGATGGCTAGGTGGTAAGAACCTGGGAGACACCGCCACGGACACCGCTGTCTGGTCCCAGCTACAGATCCAAGTCCTCTTTCACCCGCTGACCCAGACTCCCAGACCTTCGCAACTGTATCTTGCGGTGGCACGCAGATGTTTCCTCCGCTGCCTGCGCCTCACCCGGGGGACAGTACCGTATGCCCCAATACTTCCTCTACTGGGCACCCAGACTGCAGCGGGGGCCCTGACGGCCGTGAAACTTGACAGCTGGACCGCAGCGGGAGTGGAAACACTAGGGGACCTGTACTCTGATGGCGCCCTCCTCCCCTTCGCCAATCTCGTAGAAGATACATCTCTTCCAGCTGGGCAGTTCCTATTACACGGGTCCCTCACCCACACGCTGACTGCCGCCTGGGGCGACATCTCTGATGAGCTGCCCACACACCATTTTATGCAATACCTCCATGTCATGAGCAATGGCACGCACATAATCCATTGGCTAGCACAAGCTCTCCTTCACACTCATCCCACCACTGCGTAACTGAGGGAGAAATGGGCGACGGACAGGGGAAGGGATTGGACGGATAAGGAGTGGGCGATGATCCTGGCTGGCCCAGTTAACATCCCACGAAACCCTCGCTTCAAACTCATACAACTATACATACTTCACCGTGCATACCTAACCCCGGACAAAATAAATAGGTACTTTTTGGTCACAGACACTGCCTGCAGCCGCTGCTCTTTGGTGGGAGCAGACCTCCTCAACATGCTCTGGCTCTGTCCTGCCCTTCAACTCTATTGGGATGGGGTAACCACGCTGCTTACGCATTGCACCAAAGAACAAGTGATGGAGCGAGATTTGGAAATAATTTTATTTCAACTCGTGAAGTCATACTTCCATAATAGAAAATAACTTTATTAACGTTTGGTGCTGTGTTTGTATTAATTCAACCTAGTTTAAAGTTGCATTTCATGAAAAGAACACGTGGGACACTAACATGTGTGCTTATAAACGTGCATTATTGTTGCATCTTTTTGTTCGTGCAAATTAATAAATTAATTTTTGTCCTTCTGTCATGTTATAACTAATTGCAGCTGTTTTTTAAAATATGCATGTGCTTGTTTTGCTTCCCTTGTCTATGTGGCGTCACTCTATTCTCTATAGGTGCATTAAGAATTTCGATGGATTTTAAGAAGACTGGTAGATATAATGCTGCTTTAATTGTTTGCTTTGGCTAGGTAATTTAGACTAATGGGTTAATCATTAGTAAATGCTGGGTGGCAACAGAACAAATAATATTTCTTACATTAATTATTCTTTTGTGTTTGTTTATATAATAGTGGACGTTAAATTGACAGTTTTGGGCCTAGTTTACTCGAGTTTGCAAATAATTTCTGCACGGAGCAAGAGAGAGTCCTTTCAAAGAAAGATTTCCTTTCGGTGGCAACATTTGGAAAGCGTGGTGTGTTTCTAGCTGTCTCCTACTCGGACAAGGCCAAGGTCAGGAATCGGCAGGAGGAACTTTTGATAACTTTGCATCCAAGGAAACGAATGACACGATGACAAATTTTATGCAAGAAAATGTTGCAATCTGAGGAAGCCTCGGAGCTCGAATGCTAGAGACAATGGACTCTAAGAAAGTGACGGAACTGGTGTTTTGAAAATGAGGTGACATGTCACTTGTCACTTATGTACCAATGGGACTCCGACTTTTGCAGAAAATAATTACTTTTACTTAGATTAGTTAGCGTAGTTAGGTATAAAAACCCATTCCCCGTGGAAGGGTTATGGTTGCTCGCTGCTGCTTTTGCTGACCTTTGGAAGAGGGTGTCATGCTGACGGATTTCACTTGGAGCACGTAAGAGCCCTCAAAGACTTTACTTTATTTTCATTTATTTAGCATAGTTAGGGACTTAGCTTTTGGAAAGTGCCAAACTAATAAATACCTTTACAATAATACATTTTGAAACTTATAATGTTTTTACTTGCGATAATTCTAATAAAAATGCTTTAATAAAAATTACATTTACGAAATTGTAATAAATAGCTAATAAAATCTTACTTTTGAAAGTAAGCTGGTCTTGACATTTCATGGGTTCAGGTTACCATTAGCTAGATTCTATCGCCATAAGTGGCTTAATAAATAGTTAGGTTTATTAAAATGATGATATCCATTTACCGCGGTTGTATATAAATGTACAATATTTTGTGAATAGGTTAATTAGGCCACTTGGTTCAGTAGGTCAAAATAGGTCATGTTTGATAAATGGGCCTTTATGTTTAATTAGTGATTATTAGTATAAATAGTAAAATTAGGTAGCGTAATTTATGACATATTTTCTGTAGGCCGCTGGATCACAAGTACCGCGCACTTGGGAGGCCTGCATACTGGGATTATACAAACGCTCGCGGCTGAACAGAGTCGCGGCCCGGTAATGGGATCTTGGCCTAATCACGGCCAAACGACTGCTTACCAAGCGATGGAAAGATACCACACCCCCACACATCCGTCACTGGTACCTATCGCTCACAAACTGGGCAAGAGCGGAGAGTACTGTTCTGCGCCGCGAAGAGACGGCGGGCCTTAGGAAATTTCCGATTGCACAATACTGGGATGACATCCTCCAGTCCTTTCAACAGAAGTGTGTGGAACAGGGTATAACGTAAGGAGACGCATACTGCCCCCCTCCTCACAATGGACACCATGAGACGCTACCACACCCAACGGGACCCACCACTCATATGATCTTCCTTCTCCTCCTCCCCACCGCCAGCGTGCAATTGCATCTTCACATATACCGCACTGCTCCCTGCTCACATGTCCACCATGCCTTGATCACCACACGCTGCGAACCTGCCTGACCCGCACTGGCGAGCATGTTGCCCCTCCCGCGTCCACGCCCCCACACGTCCGACCTTCACTGGGGGTTCTGCCACCGGTTGCCACACAACAAATACTGTCTTACCTTGCCCACCACACCCCCAAGATGGTGACCCCCCCTTAAACACTTGGCATGCAGGCGAGCCACCCGCCATACTCTCTTGCCTCCTCGCCCGCTGGACCACTACCGCTGCATTGTCGCCGCACTGCCCTTCTTACATCCATGGCACTCTTTACCTCCATTCCCTTCCCCTCTAGTATATATTTTTCATGTTACTGTTCTACAGTTTATTGATACACTGGTCCCGTTCCCCTTTGGACCAGACCTTTCCAAGCTGGATATTATACATACAACACCATGGGGCCTTCGAGAGTGACAGCCATGGCTGAAATGACCCTTTCTGATTACAAGTACAAGCACCAAACACCCTCAACAGAGTGGATAAACTGTATAGATGTTCGCTCGCCGACACACTTAGGTTGCTGACTGGCCTCATCCCTCACTGATACTGCCCCACGTCCCCTTAGGAGGCGTGCTCCTCTGATACTCCTCCTCATACCACACGCGTATCGAACCGGCCTCAATTCACTTGCAGACACCGATGAGTGCTAGCATGGCCCTATACCCATGGGTTCACACATACTACGCACGAAAAAGTGAAAAAACTCTACAGACCCACCTCTTCACATCACCAACTGAATGTATGTTTATATAATGTTCGAATCGACAGCTTACGCGGCCGAACCTCAGGGTTGTCAGCCTTGAGGCTGTGTTCACTAAACACTTACGGAACTACTCGATGTGCATGCGGCTGGCCCAGATGGGTTGTAAGCGAAACGATGTGTGATACTCCTGTTGATCAATAAAGGTCTTAAAATATATAAAAAAAAAAAAAAATAAAAAAAAAAATAGACGCACATCTCCAGAATTTTCCAGAAGAGATCCAAATCCAGTTCGGAGTTGCTACAATCTTAATGGTTGTGGAATTCCAATGAGCCTGATGGCACTTTGACATGTCAGGTAATTTGAAGTCCAAGCATTAACGGCAAACAAATTTTGATAGCTTGGCCATCGGAGTGAAGCTCATACACCCAGCCAGTTTATTTATTGAACTGCTGAGATTGTGTTTACCTTCAGACAATTCAGGACCACCAATCTGTTCTGAGGCAAAACTATTTTTAAGTGATCCTGCCAGGAGTTCCAGGCAATTTTATCTGTGCACTTTAATCAACACTGGACCAATTTCTTCCAGCTTTAGCTCACTATACCCATCTTCCTATCCCAGCTGCAAGCACCGGATATGGTCACCATATACAACGAAGAACCTAAAATGGCTTTGCTGTTCCAAGCATTCATGATGTTCACCCACCACTGGAGCTACTGACCGGCTTTGTAGGATTAAGTCATGTTGAGTTACGGCCGGGCACTGTAATGAAGGGAGACCCATGAAAAATAGCAGAAGGGTCATGTAGTCTATTTTTCATGAGAAAAACGTTGTTTGGAATCCAGTTGTGTTGCAAAATGGCAGTAGAAGCCACTTTCTTCCTTAGAATTGTCTCAGTCTTATAGTTTACTGCCCTCTATTGCATTGAAGAGGATAAAACCCTCCTAGGAAGTGAAGGTTTGAATCAAGTTTTTAATAACTATCCAAAAAACATTGATTCCCTGTAGAACCCATGCACAGTTTCAATAGCCTCCAACTGTGAATAAACTTTTAGCGCAACCACACTTAGTCGAGAAGAAGGGATTACACTCACCTAAGTATCTCGCAAGGAAGGCATTGGGGCTGCACAGATTTCCTCAGTTGAAGTGCTTGTGAAAAGTCTGATCCAGAGTGTTTCTAGCCTGTTCAATCTCCTATCTGATGGGATTCTTGATATTTTTGGGGGGCTTTTGCAGCAGGATTTCCAAAAAAGTCAACCATGTCATGGGCTGGGAAGATATTCACAAATATACACAATTCCTTGACCACAGACATCCAAAGAGAAGACCATCCACCAGAGGACTGTAATCTTAGCAGGGTGTCCTAGTTTTTGAGACCAGGAGACTGGAGCAGCATCTCTCTGCTGAGCTGGCACGGTTGGATCTGCCTAAAAGGCATACCACTCTGTGCCCATCCCACTAAAATGTGGAGGTCAAACCCTCATTCAGGACTGCAACAGCCATACATAGTATTATGATAATAGAGCTTAGCAGATCTTATGTTCCCAGGTTGGCCAGCACTATCTGTTGATTTCAGTCTTTGCAACAAAAATGACATTTACTAGTTGGCAGCTTGGTGTAGAATTAAAGAGTTGCAGCTACTCTGCCCTCCACTAGGGCTTTCAGTCTAAAGACAGTCGTGCACCACTTTGCCAAAGGCTTTCCGCAGGCATGTCTGTAAATGCAGCCACCTTGAGAAAAGGGATCCATTTAGATGAACTGGTGTGAACAAGGCCATCAAAGTTTAAAGTATCCTCTAAAACGAACTCAGTATTTGGAGCATAATAACAGCAAGCATCATCTTCACTATCAGAGTCAGGAGCTTTTTAATAAATGGCCAAGGCAAAAGAGCTGCTTTTCTAAGTCCTCTGCATCCTCCTGACTAAGCACAGAGTTTGAAGCACTTTCTGCTCGCTCTTTAAGTGCACCAAAAAGTGAACCCGATCAGGTTCTGCCTCAGAGTTTTTTGCATTTTCACAAGGTTGGAGCTGGAGCTTCTCGAAGTTAGTGCTGCCTGTCTGAACCTCAGTGCATTAAATTCTGATGGGCAAGGCAAATAAGGAAAAAAGATTAAGGCAATATCACGGTCGTGTTATGGACTCGTTCATTAGCAGTAGAAAACTGCTTACTACAAATGTAACAAAATAGAATTGTTAAACAGTCTGAAGCATCAATATGGAATAATAAATAGAAGCTGATGAGCAGCAAAGGAGGAGGTTAAGATGGAGAAGTAAGCAGGAGATATGGCTGTTATGGACTATTATAGCCTTATAGCCCGCCGTAGAGGGCTATACCGGCTATTAAAGGCCCTCTCCAGCGTTAAAGGCCCCGAGCCGAAGGCGAGGGCCTTTAACAAGGGAGAGGGACTTTAATAGCGGTATAGCCCACCTACGAAGGGCTATAAGGCTATTAGAACATTCTGTCACTAGAGGTCAGAATGTTCTAACAAAAAAAACAAAGCCTTTTGGAAGCGTGAGGGGATTGGAATCCCTGAAGCCTTTGTTCACAGCCAGAGCTGTGTACAAAGAAACATTGGAATGTTGGAGCTCAAGGCTTATACCAGCCATTATAAGCCCAGAGCACTCCATTGTTTTCAATGGAGCTCCCAACATTCCAATGTTCTAATGGGTGTTAAGTTTCATGTGTAATTTATGTACTAAGAACTGGGACGTTTTCATGAGGCTGCTGGTATTTAGCAAAGAAAATGAAAAGAGTAAATTTCGGCTATGATTCCATAGAATCATACATTGGCATACAGGGACAGATGAAATATCTTGATTTGTTGGGTTTAGATGCAGGCAGCTACAGGCCATTCTGCCTTCAACAATTCTGAGACATTGATACAGGTGACAGATTGCAGCCTTGATAAAAGCAGAAAGAGCTGCATTTGACCTGCAGTGCATACAGCTGCATAGCAATGGTGAGGCACTTTATCAATCTCCAAGAAGCTTCACAGACAGAATAAACAGTTTAGGCAAAGCACCGATTCAAAAGGTTCACCAAATGCTTGAGGATGAATCAGGCTGGAAGAACCCTATGCATGCAGATCTCAATGACGAAGAGGGAAAACCAAGCCAGAAGCTTTACCACACAGTCCATATATAGTGTTGCAATAACATCCCCTAAATGAAGGTGGCAAAGGCCACAGAGAGACCCAAGAGGCCCGAATACCAGGTAACACGATCATCAGTACGCGCAGCGTGTCAATCACTTGCAAGGTTGCCCATCTGCATCCTGCTTTAAAACCGGATTAACCAGGCACCAAAGTCTTAATGGCTGATGATCTTTCACTGGATAGGACATCCAGGCAGCCACAAAACTTTCAACTACCTTGACTAAAGGTGGATAGGTGGTGACAAAATAACCTTTACTCGAGGCAGCACAGTCTAAATTTCAACGCGACAAAAAACCCCACTAGAAACTGGTCGATTTTACGTCGGAGAAGGCATGACATGAAGTGAATAAGGTCGGCTTCTGCAAAATATCTGGTGGTTTAATAGTTCATTTTATAACAGGGGACATAACTGTGCTGCATCTGTTCTCCGAGTGAAGGGAGACTGCATTTTTCCTGTTTGCACGTGCAGACAGCAGTTTCTTTCCTCCAAGCAGTACCTCTTCTGTGTGCACAGAAATCTTTCATTTCTACTTATTGCCTGTGCTGCACCTGCTCACGGGTAGCTTTTTTTTTTTAACACATTTTATTTGCATTTCAGAAACAGTACATTTGCATGTCTTTTCTTGTTCACACATGTTCTTGATTAGCATTACATGTTAACATTCCCTATCTGATCAGCTGGTATTGCCTCTCTATATCTAATTCCATTACACACTACAGTTAACTATGCTATGTCAGCTGTCTTGTGCCATCAGTCCATTGTGGTGGTCTAACATTTCCTCCCCAACTGTTTCCCCGTACCCCCCCCCCCCCACCCCTCGCTGCTGACGACTAATCTGTCCTGTTGGCTCTCGCCTTGTGCGTGGTCTGGGTCCCTCTCCGTATGTCTACTGTGGCAAATCTCACGCAAACCCCCAGGGTTGTAGGTGTTGAGCGGATGTGTTTGGTTTGTTATGCACCTTCCTCTCTCTCTTGCTCCTGGCTGTTATGGCTATCTGGTCGGGACCTGGCCTGTGGGGTGCTGGGAGTAGACTCCCGATCTATATTTTTCAGGTCATCCACTAATGTTCCCCAGGCCTGTACTCTCTCCAGTCTGCCTATGCCGCGCTGTGCTTTCCGGAGCATCATTCTAGTTCACAGCATGCCCATTTCTCCAATTCCCTCGTCCAGTTAAGTACACTATGGCCTGCTGGGGCTTTCCATTTGCCCGTTAGTTTGCGCTTTGCTAATATATATGCTAAGTCCTGGAACCTCGCCGTGACTTTGGTCTTGGCAGAATGGGGGAACAGCATGTGATTTGGGGTGCATGGTATCTCTTTCCCTGTGACGTGCGCGGTTTCCCTAATCACTTCTTGCCAGTAACCTTCAAGTTGTTGGCAGCTCCACATCATGTGGATGTAGGTAGCTCCTGCCTCCTGACAGTGTGGACAACTCGCATCCTCTCGGTGGAAATATCGATTGATTCTGTCTGGTGTGAAGTATGCTCTATGCTAAGTGTTAAAACTAATTAACTGGAATTGTGCGTTGTGTGATACCCTAGTGGCCCGCAGGAGTTTATTTTTCCATTCCTTATCTTCTATGGGAGTGCCAAGGTCCACCTCCCATATGGCCCGTAGCCCCTCCAGTGGCCGTGTGGAGTCCTGTCAAATGGCTCGATAGAGGCATGACACAGCGTTGAGGACGACCCCTGCTAAACTTATATGTTCACATGTGGAGTGTGTAGTCGGCTCGGTTGTCCCCTGTCCCCAGTGTCTGTGCATGGACCCTGTGACCGCCCCATACAATAGAAGGTGTCCCTGTGGGATGTCCCAGTTTGCCCGGAAGGCCGCGAATGCGAGTAGGTCTCCGTCGCTATTTAGATCTCCTATTTTAGTGACCCCCCCTTGAGCCATTCCTTCAACCCTCTCCAGTGGCCCCCATGTGGGAGCGCTTCTAGTAGTGTCACCGACATCTAGCCCAGCAGCATCGCAGCACTCTGTGTTCTGAGGATCTAATCCTTTGTGGTTTAATGGTGCCCATTAGTGTGCCCATGACATCTGCCCTGTCCGGGGTGAATGGGGGCTTCCTCCGATCTGGAGCCACGCTACCTGCTACCCATTGAGTGAATCTTTGGAGCTGTCCTGCTAGGTAGTAGTTCTCCATGTCCGGTACCGCTAATCCCCCTTCCCCTTGCGACCTCCTCAACGTGGCCAAAGCTACTCTGTTCCTGCCGGACCCCCAGATGCAGGCGGTAATAAGAGTCAAGTGACTGGAACCATGCACTGGGGATCCACACCGGTAAGGTGGTGAAGTAGTATAGCAGTCGGGGCAGAGCCATCATTCTCAGTAAATAAATTCTTCCAGCCACCGAAAGGGGTAGCGTTCCCCAGAAGGACATACAACTCTTCAACGATCGTAGGGCCCCCCTACATTCCCCTCCTGGACATCTACGAGGTTGTGATACACTTTCACCCCAGGTATCTGAAACATCACGGTTCCCACTGTAGTACGTCCAGCCTCAGAGGAGGTGGGGTATCCCCGGTCACTGGAAAAAGTCGATATTTCTGCCAGTTGACGCGTAGCCCCGAGAGGTCTCCAAACTCGTCCATCATGCGTCTGGCCCCACCAGATCTGTATCAGTGTCTTGTAGAAATAGCAGAAGGTCGTCCGAGTATAATGTGATGTGGTGTGTCTGATCAGCTAGTCGGATACCCTCATATGACGCCCCAGAGTGGGTGCTCCGGCCGCCTGCGTTCTAAGTCCCTGAGTGCTGCATCTGCTCTATCTACGTCTGCTGTAAGGGTTCTATGGACCCCAATAGATGTTGTCATGCACAGTCCTCTGATGACGTCCTTAAAGGCCCCCCATTCCCTGGTTCTAGAGTCCGTGACATCACAAGTTGACTCCTTGTTCTACCTATGGCCCCTCAACACCCTTTTCTTTGAGCTTAAAGAATTAGGGAGAAGGACTATGAATGGAAACTACAAACCCTTAACAGGGAGATCCCTGTTTATTTTTGCTCCCTCTTGTTGCCTTTATGACTTCAGGAGCACAAAGGTAGCAAGGGCATTGTAAGGGGTTCCAAGAAGAAAGCCACATCTACCCTTGAAAGCCACCACAATTGAAACATCATGGATACATACATTATGGGCTGTGGAGAGGTTTGACAAGTTGAGGACATATCTTAAGTAGTAGCTTAAAAGGAATGTGATATAGAAACTTTCTGAAACAGACTAAATTGAAAAACTTTAAACTACATGTCTGTAAGATAAGAATATAATCGAGACACAGTTACGAGTCCCTGCAACAACTTGACTAGCATTTTGAGATATTATGTATAATTATTACTGAATTTAATTTTTCTAAGTTACATTTATAGCAAACTAGTAATACAGTTTTGATTTACAACATTGTAGTAATACAATACTTTTAATTAATGAATTGCGTGCTCAAATAAAAGCAGAGTTTTAGTGTGAGACGACTTATTAAGATAAGTAATGAAGCAATAGAGTATAATGCAAGAAAAGCGGCAAGAAATTATATTTAGAAGTAAGAAGGTATACCAAGAAGGGTAGCTAAGTGTATCGAATAAAGGTGTAATGGCCATTAACATGGGTTCGAGTTACGTTAATGGCTATACCTACATTAGTGTGCTTCTCGACAAATAGACTGCAAAGCTAAATTATGCAGAGTAATATATATTTTATGAGCTACATTTTATTGGGATAGATCCAAGGAGGAATAAAGACATATAAACTTTTTATACGGTGCAACAACTTTAGACCCAATCATTTTAAGGGTGGTTATAAGAGGTGTGAAATTATTGTCTTCATTTATGGGATTAAGATACATAAGGAGTCCTAGCAGGAAGACAAGACACATCATAAAAGAAATCAAAGATGTAGGCAAAGGGTTTGAGTTTGCAAACAATTTTTTAAATCAATTTTAGTCCAGATCGTAATTATTAATGGCGTTTGTTTGAATGAATTTTTCACATTGGTGAAGTTATTTAAAATGGAATGTTGATACAGGATATGTGGCGGATTTAGAGCTATCCATACTAATATTATAAAGAGAGAGCCCAAACCTTTGAAGCGGGTAATCTCAATAACCACAGCACCAATCACAACACCCAATATAGCGTTGGAAAGGGCAGTTGCAGAAGAAGGACATAGGCTATGCAGACGGCCACCATATTAAAAAAAAAAAATGTTTGCAGAGTTTTATATAGCGCAAACTTGACCCGAACTGAATCAGATATCAGAGCGCTTTACATAGCGCCAGTTACGTTACATGAGGACACACATTCATTTTTGTTAGGCACGGGGAGATTAAGTGATTTGCCCAGAATCACAGGATGTTTGGCGTCGTTACCAAGACCCGAACCCAGATCCCCAGGCCCAAGGTCGAGCGCCTTAACCGTTAGGCCAACTCCTCTATACATTTAATGTCAAAGTATGTTTATTGAGTTTCAAAACAGAAAAAGAAAAAGGCATGGCATAGCAATGGATAATCAACAGGCAAGTTAGGCAAGCGGGACAGACAGACACGTCTTCCCTAATAAGCGTTAGGTGAGCAGGGTTATCATGCCCAAATGGAAAAGTGGTGCCCGGAAGCCTAGAAAATCCCCTAATCGGGGCCACAAGGAAACAAGCCAGCCCTAAGAACCCGCCACCCCCCCAAACACCCAACTTCAACGCCCCCCCACCCCACCAGCACGCCAGTCGTCTATAGTAATCGTGTGAGTCGTAGCCAATCAGAACGCATCAGGGTGCCTCTGGTTGCGTTCGGTTCACTATGCAGTCCGTGAGCCGTAGGATACGAAGATATTTCGGGCAGGTGATTTCGTGGAATTCCCTGGAGAGCAACGTCAGGAGCGGTTGCCAAGTGGTGCGGAATGTGTCAGTGGTATGTGTGAGTGTGGCCTGGATCCGTTCCATGCCCAGCGTGAACCACAGCTTGTGCAGCCAGCCAGTGTGGGTGGGTGGGTTAGTGGAGCCCCAGAGCGACAAGACGTGTTGCGAAGCTGCCTGCATTGCAATGCCCATCTGTTTGCCGCGAGTCGATCTCAAGGGGAATGTAAGTGCATTAGGAAGCCCTAAGAGTGTGTATGCTGGGAAGCGTGGGATCTCGGTGTCGAATGTGGAGTCAATATCGTCCAGGACGACCCTCCAGTACTCCTGCAAGGCGGGACAGTCCCACAGGAGGTGAGTCAGTGTGCCTCGGCTGCCACATCCCCTCCAACACATCGCGCTACGGGTCGGGTTGCCTTGATTGAGTCTCACTGGGGTAAGGTGCCAGTAGATAGCCAGTTTGATCGCCGATTCCCTGGCTTTGGTATTGCGGGTAGTGTGGGCGGCCCTGTAATATATATGGCTCCATTCCACTGAGGAAAGAGGTCGTCCCAGTTCTGCTTCCCAACGCCGCTGTCCAGCGGTCTTGTCAGGGTCTGCAGCAGGGGAGAGCATCCGATAGAGGTCTGAGATGAGATGTTTATCTGAGTCCTTGGATATGAGCCAACGTTCGAACGGTGTCATTTGCCGGCCCACCATAGGGGCAACATCCAGACTTAAGAGCCAATGGCGAATTTGGAAATATTGAAACATGTGAGGGCCATCCACTCCATAGGCTTGCGAGATGTCGGCCAGAGAGAGGAACCCCTCCACATCGAAGAGGTGCCCGGCTGATCGGCAAGGCGTGTCACGCCATTGCTGGAACGCTCGCACGTCTGTGCCGGGTGGGAATGCGGGATTGTCAAAGAGCGGGGTAAGTGGGGACGGGAAGGTCGTAAGGCCCCGTTTGACCGCTACCATGTCCCAGGTCGCCATAGTGGTCCGAGTGATGGGGGAGCGGAGGAGATAACGGGGTCTGTGCTGGCGAGTAAGGAACGGTATCTTCCACAGGGAGGTCTGTGCCATGGCCCTGTCCTGAAAGAGCCATCTCTTCTCTGATTCTGGCCGGTACCACTCCACCAGATATCGAATTTGCGAGGCCTGAAAGTATTGCAGCAGGTTTGGGATCCCGAGGCCGCCCTCGTCTACAGTCCTGTGCGCTATTTGTCGATGAAGTCTGGCGCGCTTCCTCTCCCACACGAATTGGTGAAGATCATGTTGGAGGTCAGCTAGTACTCCCATCGGCGGCGACACTGGGAGAGTCTGAAAGACGTATAATATTTTGGGTAGGACCGACATCTTTATCGCTGCGATCCTCCCGAGTAAGGAGAGAGGCTGTTTCGACCAACGCGCGAGATCAGCCCGGATCTGGGACGATAAGGTAGAGTAGTTGTGATTAATCGTCGAGATCGTGGAGGAGGTAAGGGTAATCCCCAGGTATGGCAATCGAGTGGTGGACCGCAGTTGACACCCGAAGTTAGGCGGTGGGGTGTTGGGAAGAGCATGGCTGCCAAGGGGCAGTATCAGGGATTTCCCCTGGTTGATCTTGAAACCGGACACCTCACCGAAACGCTCCAGCTCCGCCAAAAGCGCCGGTATGGAGCTAGATGGGCGGTCCAAAGCAGCGATTATGTCGTCCGCGTAAAGTCCCACCACATGGGGCTCGTTGCCGAAAGGCATTCCTATAATGTGGGGATTGTCACGAATTTTCTGCGCTAAGGGCTCCACATATAGAGCAAATAGATGGGGTGAGAGGGGACACCCCTGGCGGGTTCCCCTTTGTATCTCGAAGGGGTCGGACTTGAGGCCACCCAGCCGGACACGTGCCAACGGACGGTGGTAGCAGCTCGCGATCCAGGCCTGAAACCGGTCGCCAAGGTGGTAGCGCCGCAGCACAGATTGCAGGTAGGTCCAGTCGACACGGTCGAAAGCCTTCTCCGCATCGATGGCTAATAGGGCAGAGTCGGAGACCTGGAAGTGAGCTTTGTCCACGAGGTGCAGGAGCCTTTTGGTGTTGTCACTGCACTGGCGGTTCGGGACAAAGCCCGATTGATCCGGTTCGAGGATGCCCGGGAGGCAGGGGCCCAGGCGAGCCGCCAGTACTCCCGTAAACAGCTTCAGATCCAGATTGAGTAAGGAAATGGGGCGGAAGGCAGAGCAGTGCGTTGGGGGTTTGCCCGGCTTAGGCAGGACCACAATGTCGGCTGCTAGCATATCGGGCGGGATGGAGCTCGGCCCTTCAAAGGAATTAAATAGCCTGGCGAGGACCGGCGCTAGGACCTGGCCGAAGGATTTATAAAAGCCCGATGAGAAGCCGTCAGGGCTTGGGGATTTGAGCGGACGAAGGCGTTTAATGGCAGCGAGGACCTCGTCGGGGCGAATGGGGGCGTCAAGAGTTTCCACGCTCGCCGGGCACAACGGCGTGATATCGGCCGATTGTAGGTACTCGTCAATGGCCGTCGGTAACGTCACATCCGTGCTATATAGAGAGGCATAGTAGGAGCGAAAGGCCGAGGCGATCTGTGCATCCTCAGTAATTGCTTCGCCGGCGTCGTCTAGTAGCAACGTAATTTTGGAGCGTTGGAGTTTGGCTTTCAAGGCACTGGCCAGGAGCCGGCCAGTGCGATTGCCCCCCACGTAGTACGTGTGGCGGAGGCGAAGAGCGGCAAATTCTGCCCTGTCGGTGTCGAGGCCAGCCAGTTGAGCCCGGGCGGCTTTAAGTTGGCGCCAGATTCTTGGGGCGCCAGTGCGGCTGTGAACTCTCTCCAGCTCCGCCACTTTATCCGAGAGGTCACACCTTTTTTCTTTGCGAAGTTTGGCGTCTGCAGCTGATATCGCTATCAGCTCTCCCCTAACAACAGCCTTCAAAGCCCCCCACAGGGATGACATCGACACATCAGGGGTGTCGTTGGTGTCTAAATAATCTGAGATGCATTTATGAAGTTGGCGGGTTACCGCCGGTTTCTGTAAGAGGGTTTCATTAAGCCTCCACGACCCCGGAGCGCGCGGCGAACAGGGCACGTTAAGCGTCAGTTCCACTGCTTGGTGGTCGGAGAGGGCAGCCGGGACAATCGACACCATGGTGACGAGGGGAATGAGGGACGATGAGCCCATGAAGTGGTCTATGCGTGCATAAGTGTGGTGTACGTGGGAGTAGAACGTGTATTGCGTGGTAAGTGGGTGTGCGTTTCTCCAAAGGTCCGAAATGTCCCTATCATGCAACCAAGTAGTGCCTTTCTGCGAAATCGCCCCCGTGTCCCCATAACGGTGCCCCGACCTGTCCTTGACTGTGTCCATGACGAGGTTAAGGTCCCCCCCTAGGAGCATGTGTGTGTGGGGTGCTTGAAGCGTTTCTGAGATTGCGGAGAGCAAGAAGGGTTCCTGACCTGTATTGGGGGAGTAGATGGAGCCAATCGCGTAAGTGGTGTTGCCGATCAGAAAAGCGTGGGCTAGAAGGCGTCCCTTGATTTCCCCTATTTTGGCCCCCACCTTGCCTTTAAAGCGCCGCGATATGAGGATAGCCACCCCAGCCTTCTTTGATGGGAGAGAAGAGAAAAGTTGCTGTGGGAAAGCGCGGGAGCGCAGCCGGTGCCAATCTTTGGTCAAGAGGTGGGTTTCTTGCAGCAGGCAGATGTCGGCTTCAGAATTCTCCAGGTAGGAGATGACAGCCCTTCGCTTAATCGGGTTATTGAGTCCCTTAACGTTAAGAGACAGGATTTTGAGCGTGTCAGCCATCACCGGGGCACGCAGGAGTGAATGGGCTCAGTGGTGCAAGGCACTGCGCAGTGGTGGAAAACGTGGGCAGACTCTGGAATGTGCAAAGAACCCTTGGCGTACTGGTCCCCCCCAACAATACCCTCCCTCCCGTGGCCACCCTAACCCCAACAGAGTGGACCAACCCAACCCCCCTCAGATATTGAACCCCCATTCCCCAACTTCCCCACCCCCTCCCAGAACAACCCCCCCAACAGAAACCGGTAAAAGTCTCGGGCCTAGTCGTGCAGTGCACAGGTCCGTAGAAAGTCAAAGAAAGGGGTACCATGGTTGCGGTCCAGTTAGCGGCCCCCCGACCCTGATCCCAGTCAAGCCATGCATGGGTGGGAGAGCACCCCCGGAGCGGTCAAAAGACAAAAGGTCAATGCTCTACAGATCAGGTGCTGTGTTTTCTGCCACTCCTTGTACTGCCGCTACTCGTTCCTGGGCGACCGTGATCGGGTCAGGTTTCGAGAAGTTCCTCGGTGTTCTTCTCCTGCGGACCGTCTGCCAGCCGTCTCCCGTAGGGCGAGAAGGGTCCCTCTGCAACTGGGACGGAGAGGCGTCTCTGGAGGTTGAATCCTCCGGCACATCGATCCCAAGCAAGGTGCAAGTGTCGCGGAGTGATCTAAGCTGGCGGAGGGAACCGTCCCACTTAAAGATCAGACGGAACGGGTGGCCCCAGGAGTAGGGCACGCCGGCGTCCCGCAGGAAGTTCGTCGCAGGTCTGAAGGACTTACGTTTTTGTAGGGTGATATTAGAGAGATCTTGAAAGAGGGCCACAGGGTCATCGCGAAATCTGATTGGCTGCGCCTTCCTGGCCTCTCTAAGGATGCGTTCCTTCAGGGGGAAATCCGGGATGAACGCTAGAATGTCTGGAGGTGGTGCAGGTGCTCTGCGTGCCATGCCTACCCTGTGCGCCCTGTCGATTCGGATCTCAAAGTCGCTTGGCTCACCCAGGATGTCTCTGAATAGGTCTTGTAGGTAACTGGTCACGTTGTCCTTCTCAGCTCTCAACGGAACACCCCTGACCCGAATGTTATTCCGCCTGGAGCGGTTCTCTAAGTCCTCAGAGTGCGACTGTAAGTCCACCTGTTGATCCTGAAGTCGCACGATTTCCTGTTGGAGCCTCTCCACTTCCCCACTGCGGGACCGGTCAGCCTCCTCCAGAGAGGCAACCCGCTCACCCAGGTCGTCCATGTCACGACGGAGTTCGCGCTGCTCTCCAGCCATGTCCTGTTTCAGAGTCTGGAAGTCCTCTCGCAGTGTGTTGAAGAGGGAAGCCAGGAAGGCTTTTGTGATCGGAGCAGAATCTTCGTCTTGAGGCTGAGGGCTCGCGGGTGGCTTCGGGGATGCATGCGGCTGGCTTTTGTCTCCCTTCGACGCCGCTTTTTGCATAAGCTCCACGACGTTCCGGGTCCCCTTGCGACTAGAATGCGTCATGATGGCCGGAGCGGGGTGGCAGGCCGGCCGGCGGTTATCGTCGGGAGCTGTCCGGTGCAGGAGGCCAACCGTGAGGGGCAGCTGGCGACGCGTGGCTGGCCCGGGGCCAGTGCGAAAGGTCAGGCACGGTGTCCCGGGTGGAGGATCCGCAGGGGGGCTGTAAAGGCGGTGCTCAGAGTGCGTCGCAGCTAGCAGGGCAGTGATGAGAGCGAGGACCAGGACAGTCGGGCTGGGGCCAGCGAGCTGTGCCAAGGGAACTTGTGCAGGGAGGGCGGCGCGAAGTCAGTAAGATGCCAGGCCAACAAGCAGCGTCCCGACACCAGCAGGAGGACAGACCCACAGGGTAGACGTCGCGGAGAGGTCCCAGTGGCGGAGTGGGGGACCCCGGCGGTCGATAGGTGGCAGGCAGCGAGCAGGAAGCTGGTGTCTATGGCCCGGTGCAACGTTTGGCAGGACCGCGTCCCCGTCCACCGCCAGGGAGTGCAGGGACCGGGGGTGCAGATCGCAGGGCGCAGCTCACCTTGCTCCTCCCGTCCAGGAGACCTCGTCCAGCTCAGGGAAATGCGGCCGGGTGGAGTCCCCCGTCGCCAGTGCTCTTCATCCGTCGGCAGGCCAGGGGGCGGAGGGGCTCCGGGGCACGTCCAGTGGCGGGCTGTCGTCGCTCTCTGCGATGCCTGCTGTGAATGACGTGAAGGGCGACGACCCCTCCGGCCGCCCAGTAGGCCCACGCCGGGGCGCAGAGTAGTCAGAGGCCCCCAGCGGAGCCCGCAGGAAGTGAAAGGGCTGGTGTGGGGAGGCTTCAGCGCAGTCTGGGCCCCCCCGCCGGGGGCCGGAGGTGCAAGGTGGAGGCTGGTATGTCTTGGGGGGCGGGTGACCAGCGCCCCGCCCGGGGCGAGTCTCTGTGGGGGTTGGCGGGAGCGGTCCCGCGCCTCCGTCCGGCAGGCCCACGCCTGGGCCTAAATTGCGCAGAAGGCCTCCATCGGCCCACCCAAGGTCTCAAGGCGGCGGAGCTGTTTGTCCCGGCACGCTTCTCCACGGGGGCAGCCGATGGGGTGCAGGAGGACCAGTGGGGTAGAGCTTCGCAGGCCCGGGCAGTCGCCTGGAGGCCCGCGGCGGGGCCTGTAGGTGTCGGCCGGTCGCCGGCTGAGCCCGCTATGCCCGGAGGGGGCTGGGAGCGCAGATCCGCTGGCGTCCAGATCACCCCTCTGTAGGTCGCCGCCCGTCTGCAGGGCTCTCCGGCCCACCAACCGCAGCAGCTGAGGTGAGGTAGTGCGGCGGAAGGGCTCTAACCTTCGTCGCCGGCACACAGGCCGCCGCAGTGGCGGGAGATGCGGGGCGCAGGCGGTCCCCGGTGTCGAGAAATCTGTCCTGTGATCCTCCAAGTGACCAGTGTCGAGTCGTGTTGGGTCCGTGCACTCGGGCAGTGCCGGGGCCGCCTGAACAGTAGTGACCTCCGGCCTCCCGACCAGGCCCGACGCCGGGGTCTCGCTTGATGCTCTCCTGCCGGGAGAGTCGGTGGCGGGAGTGTCTAGCACCGTCCTCTGTGTCCGGACACGGGTCCGAGAGTCGGGGCGATCCGCGGACTGTAACCGCTCAGGAGCGCAGTCGGAGGGCTCCGGTGCAGTGCTTTCCCCCGGGCTGAGTCCTACAGGTGTCCAGACTGGGCCCGACGCCGGGGCCACAGGCAGTGGAATCCGGCCGGGGCCGCAGGTGGTGCTCGGGCCCGTCCGACCCGTCGATCGCCCAGGTTCAGCTTGTCCGCTGTGTCGGCGGTCTAGTCGGCTCCCAAGGCCCCACCCTGGCGGGGCAGAATCTCACCCTGGCGGTGTGCTCTCAGATCGTGGCTTCCGCCGTGCAGCTCGGCGCCGCCATTGCACCGGTCCCGCAGATCTGGCCCCCACTCCGTGAAGGCGCCCGCTGCTGCCTCAGAAGGTAGCTAAGAGTGCGCCGCTTCTTGGCACAGCCTCTCCGTAGTCGTGTAAAGGAGTTACCGGGGGTTTCGCAGCTATTATTCGGGGTTTTCAGGGCCAGGGCCGGGGAGCCACACGAAACACGTCCGTTCAAGCCGCCATCTTAGCCACGCCCCCTCCTCTATACATTTAAAAGGTAAAAGAACCCTGCCAGCAAAGTAGTCCCTTGTGGGCGTGTCTGCGTTGTGCTGTGGGTGTGGGCTGGGGGTGTGACTAACGCTGGGGGTGTGTGGTACAGCCATCACATCGTGGGCTGTGGGAGTGTCCGCCCTTCATGCCATGTGAGTCGTACATACAAGCGCCAATTACGTTGCTGCGCAGCATCAAGGGGCACGCTGGGGGAGTGAGAAACGCTGGGGGCGTGTGTCCGGCCTTCATGCCGTGTGAACGCAATTGCGCCACATCAAGGGGCACGCTGGGGGCGTGTGCTACGTTCCGCCCTTCATGTGATGTGGGTCGTACATTAATCAGAAGATCGTCTGCTGTGGCCGTGTGCTGGGGGCATGACAAACGCGTTCACCTGGAGGCCTGGTAAGTAATGTTACTGCAGCCTCTCCTGCGCACTGTTACTGAACTCTCTCATTCAACGAAATTACACGCGCCTGCTACCATCAACCAGGGCTCTAGCTGGGCTCAGGCGGCGGATCAGTACACTAATTACACGCGCCTGATAACATCAACCAGGGCTGCAGCTTGGCCTCAAGCAGGGGAACACGCGCCTGCTAACATCAAACAGGCCTGCATCTGGGCCTCAAGCGGGGGAACACGCAAATGAGCGTGTCTGCGGGGACAATTACTGCAGCCTCTCCTACTCGCTGTCACTCAACTCTCTCATTAAACGGATTTACCCGCGGCTGATAACTCTCTCATTCAACGACATTAGACGCGCCTGCTAACATCAACAAGGGCTGCAGCTGGGCCTTCTCCGTCTCTATTCTAATGAAACAAAAAATGTTGTCTACCGGGAGATTTTAAAATAAATTGCCCTTGCCAAATACACACATTACACACATTCTATTTCATACCCGGACAACGTCGGGACGGGCTGCTAGTACCCTATAGAGGTAACCTTAAGCTAGGCAAGAATCGAATATGGCATATCATGGGGACTAAGAACACAAACTGCATGAGTCACCAGTCAATTTGGCATACACATAACAAAGGGTGACCATTTTGTAAGACCATAGAGTTGATTATGCTTTTGTGAATAGAAGAACATACTTCAGACTGAGAATGCAAAATGCTCTGTAGCCGTTTGGGATGCACATATATCAGGGGTGGCCATTTGGAAGAGATAGTTTTGCATTTATCTACTATAGAAGAAACACTAAACCTGATACGCTTTTGAATAATAAGGTATGGAGTCGAGGTGAGCAAAATTTGTGTAATTTGCTTTCATGTATTCTGCCAAAATTGCACAAAATGCTAATCTGTCATTTTGCACTATATTTTAGTACAACATGTATTATCATGACTTTAAAATCAAATTTCAATAGGTACGTTTGGATGCTGTGTGTGAATTATCTAGTTTCAGATACTGTCAGCGCAAATGCAATATTAGGAGAGAGATAAGAGGGTCATTATTATTCTCAATTAGGTGGTTTTGATGTCACAGATTATTAAAATAGAGTCATAAAACAAAAAAATTGGTATATGAAGAGGTTATTCCTAGAATTAAAGTGTGAATTGGATTAGAGGAATGTCGCAAAATTTAATGCAGTTTTTGCATCGATTTATTTGATTTTGTCTGCTGTAATACGTCGGCCTGACATATTAAATATTATGGACGTAATTTGGAATTTGTGCTCCTTGCCTTATTCTATTATTTTTTAAACAAAAAGCCCCCACTACTAACATTAATAGAAAAGATTGTTCCTTCCTGCACCTCACTTCCCTGAACTTAAGATTGGTAAAACTTAGAAGCAAGCTAAAATAAATACAAGCCTGTATTGCAGCACAGAGAACCAACCAGAGCTCCATAATGTTAAAACAAAAACGATTTCAGGTGCACTACTGAGTGTATTTGCTGTATGGTTACACCCCATAAACAAGCATTTACAATGCAATATGCCTCACATTCACACAAGTTTGAGCTTTTGGCATTGTAAATGACAATGGCTTTTAATTAGGTTTTGAGTTTTAAAGCATAATCCAAAGGCATTGTCATTTACAATACTAATAGCTTGAATTCTCGCAAACGCGAGGCCTATTGCATTGCAATAAAGGTCCTTCCAGACCGATTGTTAGATTGTAAATATCAGAGGAAGAGACCGACTTGCGACGTTTTCAAAGTAGTGATAAATAGTGCAGTGAAGATGTGTAAGTGTTGTAAATTACAGAGGCACACATTGTGAAGTGAGAATTACATATGATCCGAGCTAGAAACACTAACAAAGGGCTCCAACACCTTTGCTCTGTGATTACACTGTCGCGGTTCAGGAGGAAGAGTGGGGTGGGGGCTATTTCCTGCCCTCTCCGTGATTTGAGTGAGCAATGTGGCATTGCACAATGTCATTGCTACCTTTGCCCTAATTAAGAACACACCAGCTTTAGTAGGGCCCTGGCTTCTCCTCCTGGTGAAGGCGGGCTGTGCTTTATGGCAGGCAAGGAGGTTGGGAGGGATGGACTCAGCTGCAGCTATGGCCTCGTACAGTGTCCCTACTATTACTATTGAGCGAGAGGCACTGAGGTGGTGGTATTGGTGGTGGTGGTGGGGGTGGTATTGGTGGTGCTGGTATTGGTGGTGGTGGGGGTATTGGTGGTGGTGGGGGTATTGGTGGTGGTGGGGGTATTGGTGGTGGTGGGGGTATTGGTGGTGGTGAGGGTATTGGTGGTGGTGGTGGTGGTGGTGGTGGTGGGGGGGTGGTGGTGGTGGTGGGGGTGGTATTAGTAGCAGTGGTGGTGTATTAGTGATATTGGAGGTGGAGGCATTGGTGGTGGTGGCGGTGGTTGTATTGGTGGTGGTGGTATTGGTGGTACTGGTGGTATTGGAGGTGGTGGTATTGGAGGTGGTGGTATTGGTGGTGGTGGTATTGGTGGTGGTGGTGGTATTGGTGGTGGTGGTATTGGTGGTGGTAGTATTGGCAGTGGTGGTGTATTGGTGGTGGTATTAGTGGTGGTGGTATTGGTGGTGGTAGTATTGGCAGTGGTGGTGTATTGGTGGTGGTATTAGTGGTGGTGCTAGTGTTATTAGAACAAGCTTTTGAAAACAACCAGTCAGGTGGCTTCAGTACAGAGGACATGTAAAACAGATGTGCTGTTGTCAGTGTCAGCCCATTAGCACAGGATTATGTGCTACCAGGAATTCAAAATACTTCATTCGCGAATCATTTCTACATCCATTTTACTTGGGGGGCTAGGGGGGGAGAGGGGGGTACTGCTTACAGGATGTGGGGTTTTCCCTGAAAACTAGCCTCATTCATTATGCATGAGGATTCTTGGAAACTCAGCAGGACTACCATCTCCTACATAAAAACTATGTATAAGGGTCATTCCTTCCGTCATCCTAAGTCTGACATTACACAGCAATGTCGATCCGAGGAGGGTACCACTTCAGTATATAAAAACGCCATATCTTTGCTGAGACCGTGAGAGGAGAAAAAGGACTTCCATGCTGACACACTGACGTAAGACGCTGAGGTTCCTACATGCAGACACTCCAGCTTGCAGTGGTCTGACGTCCCTCGCGGGGTGTCCATTTCGAGACCAAGAGGGGATCCCACAGTCTCTCACTTCAGGTAATGGGGTGGACTTTATCCTAGAAGGATTCTTGGCTCCACACCTATCTACATGCTAAGTACACTTAGGTACATCTAGTTAGGGTTGCATCATAGGAGTACGCATTATTCATGTCATGTATTTTTATACATGCCTGTATTCATTGTTTTAGCACTATGGTAGAAATCTACCAAACCTTTTTACTCTGTTGGTGCTTATAATCATTTACATCTGTTTCTGGCTTATGGTTGTTTCAGCACACCTATTTTACACTAGAATGATGTGGGTTCAGTAAATGCTTATTGAAAATTTCCCCACCGTTTATTCTGTGTATCTCTCTGAGACAAAGTGAGCACGAGTGACTGAGCTAAAAGTACTGTACTGTTTCCACAATCCCTGATGGGACAGAGTTGTCATGGTCGATAGTTGCCAACAACTATTCTCTCCTTGGTAAGAGGAGTTTACAGTGGCACGGTGAGCTAGCTGGTAAACAGGCAAACATACCTGGTGGGGGTGTCTAGAATAATTCTGAACACCAATCCTACAGTCTATGTTGTCTAAACGTGCAGATCCTATAAAGGTTTATAGGGACTACACGACATTCCTCTGGAAGAAATCTCCAAATGGCAAATCCAAGGCAGAAAAAATAAAAATCCCACAGGACAAAGACTTAAGGAGAATTGTACAGCAAAGAACCAACAACAACCAAGAAGACAGAATGGACTGAAGGAACGTGACAAGATAGAAGTGTTGCATAGTCTGGCAGTCAGGCTTTTAACCAGACATCAAGTTCCTACAAGTGGACATTCTTCTACTTGAACTGGAACAATCCCAAAGTAAAAAAATGAATGAGTGGCATACTCAGCTGGGAAAACAAGAAAATGAATTTTTGCTTCTTTCTCTATTTCTGTGAAGAAAATTTACTGTGGGCTAAGTCCTTCTGGCTTCCTTAAAGGTTACGTTCTGGTGGAAAAAAGACAACACCCCATTCATTTGCCTTTCTGGGGTGGTGCCTTGAGACACAGGTAACAGGCTTTTTACCCCGAGGGAAGGTGCTTACAAGTGAACTCGGATCCTTGATGGGAGCTGCCTGTGATGTCGGGGACTAGAAACGTATTGAATGATGCTGGCCTCAAAGGCTGTTGGAGAGGAGCAAGAGCAATGTAATAAGGCACTACAAGCAAACTTCAATAGTGCATATGGCACAGGAGGGAGGTACATTGGCTGTACAGTAGAAGCACTCAGTAGGCTTCTTTGCTCCTTTACAATCTAGACTAGAGTGAGGACAAGTGGGCAAACTTCCTAAGGGGGTGTAGCGCAATGGATGGGGCCACCTACCAGGGAGAATAAAAGAAATTAATCATACAGACAAAGCAAAGAGTGGTTGTGGATAAGCATATGAGGTAATTGGTGGACTGCGGAAAACTTTGCTGGCCTGGATAATATGCACAGACAGCAACAGGCTTGTAAATCAAGCTGACAAATGGAATCCCTTCTTGCATGTACACATCGGGGCAAGTCCAAAGAAATTGAAAAGTTCCTTAACCAACTGATAATATAGAAGGTGGCAAAGAAGTTGAACAAGACGTCAAGGTCTTTTTATAAAGCATTTACAATCTTCCTTGCGATGCACCGTGCCAACTTCCAGACCTTCTTGTGGTCAGAATGGATGGGCATGTAATGCTGGAAGGTGCATGTCCCAAATTCCACAAGAGGGCAAGGATGGGGAGTGTTCCACCTCATAGTAACCAATTGCACTGCTCAATTTCGACTTAAAACCTTTAATAAAATATGAATAGCAATGCTGGAAACTCTAGCTATTATGGATCAAGCTAGCAGTGTTGAACTTCATCGGAGACTGGCAAATCTTCTATAAAGTCCGAAGGCTGACTCAACTTGACGAAAAAGTCACATGTAAAATAAAACTCGCTGTCCTGAATGCTGAGAAGAAATCTGAACGAATCAGATGCACCATTGATGGAATTTTATTTGTGAAACGTGGAACTGTGTAACATTGTGATAACATAAAAAAAGGCTAAATATGCAGGCCTGGAAGATGTCCTGGTGACTATGAACAAACTGGACTCGGCCCTAGGAGCCTTCCTCAGGGAACTAGATGTATTTGACAAGGCATTGGGCTTGAAGTTCAATGTCGATAAATTGACTAGCACTCAGCCTCTCCCTCCCTCCCCAAATGGTTGACCAATTGAAGAGGCAACATCCCATCCAATGGTCGATCAGTCATACCTTACCTTGGGATCAATTTAGCATCAACCACGCAGGCCACAGCTGAAATTACCGTAAACTGCACAGGCAAATCTGTACCGATTTACAACGGTGGAAGCACCACCAAATGTCTTGGCTAGGCAGGGTAGCAGCAATCAAAATGACGACCCTCCCAAAGATTCTGTACATCTTCCAGACCCTTCCCTTGCAGCCACCCTCAGGTAGGATTCCAAAATTACAGTCAGAGCTCTTGCAATTCATATGGCAGGGACGGAAACCCCGCATGAAGAAAGCCATTAGCTTTCTCCACCCTAGTGAAGGGGGTCTAGAGATCCCCGACCTTCAACCATGCTACCAGGCAACGCAGCTGCACTACCTGGTGGAATGGAGCCGCGCCGAATCAGAGACACATGGTTGTTCCAAGACAGAGCGGTAGCTGGCACATCTCTTCCAAAGGTTCCCTTTCTGAAGAAACCACATAGGTCGTAGAACCTCTACCTCTATCCCCTATCACACAAGCAACAATGGTGGTGTTGGATCAGACTAGCAGCCGACATGGCCTGACTACTTTTCCCTCACCATAGATCCGCTACTCGACAACCCAGATTTCACTCACGGAATGGGAAACACAAGATTTGCAAGTGGGCCATTTTTTTATGAGAAGGGGATCCTCTCATTCTACCAAGTCCGCACAGACTATGGCATCCCTGAGTTAGAGAGCCTTCAATACCTACAGCTTCGACACTGAACACTACACCCACAACATAAGCCCAATGCGCAGAGACCCCTCACCCAATATGAAAAATGGCTTCTCACTAAAACCTCGGATAAGAAATTGATCACAGAACTATAAGCACTCCTGAACTCCAGGAATAAGCACATACACAATGCTGGCCGGGACAGGTGGGAAACAGACCTGGGTAGGCGGCTGGGTAGCAAAGACTGGGAGGGAATATACCATAGAGTCCGACACACTGCCGGAAACGTGGCATTCACTGAAACGCTCACAAAAATGGTTACATACTGGTACAATACTCCTGTATGGAAACACAAGGTGGATCCATCACAAAGTACAGATTGCTTGCATAGTTGTGGATTACCCGGAACATTAGTACATATTTTATGGGACTGTCCGCAAATACAGAAATACTGGTCTCAAGAGCTCGACGAAATTGACTCCCACCTCGACACCCAGTTGCTATGATTCCCTGCATACATATTACTTGGCCTTCCAAACCCATTAACATACCCCCTGATATCTAGTGCAGGCAGACAAATAGTGTTAGCACTAGGAGCCACCATGCGTAACATCCTCATATACTGGGGCACACAACAGACGCCTTCCCATAACGGCTGACTCCATAGGCTATGGCACATATTGTGCATGGAGAAGAGAACGCTCTCATTAGCGGCTCAGGGATTGACATTTAGATATTTATGGCATCCTTTCCTATCCCTACTTGCACAAGGTTTTCTGATAGATTTATACGTATTCTGAGCTTACCATAGATGGCCTTCCAATCACCCTCTGAGCAGCCCTAGACTGCACGTGGAAACCGCAGACTTTACTTTCCAGCCTAGAAGCGAGCGGGAGGGAAGGGTAGGGGACTGTTTGCCATGTTGACATTTGCATTAATGTGTTCACACGGATAGGGGGCTTTGCACTGCCCCAGAAAGCGCAAGATCCAGTGGTGGCATTATTTCTTGGGTTTTTTTTCTCATGAAAATTTCAATAAAAAGAGTTGAACCATAAATATGCAGGCCTCGTGGTCCGTAGAATACAGGAGTTGGGTTCTCTGTAAATGTTGTTGGGAACAGAAAAGAAACAACTATTTCTGTCAATGACATCATGGTGGTTGTGACCATCCCCCCCACAAGTGACTATCAGATCTGGGGAGGAAACCTAGCCTTTCAAGTATTGTCAGAGCTCAAAATGAACCAAACCCAAATAGAATTACTCAACCCGACCCTGAATGGAACACAACTTTAAAACAAAGAGCATCTCTCTATTTTAGTGGGAGAAAGGCAAAAAGTAACGAGGGATTGAATTCATGACTCCATGCAGACCATGATTGGTGCTAATTACCAACCATTGCTGAATAAGATAAGTTAGCATTTGGCTGGGTATAACTTGAGTACTTAAGAGAACTAGTCTGGTACACCTCTTGTATTAGTTCCACCTATTAACCCAATGTACACCAAATTGACAGAGTGGGACAGCGCACCTGTGGTCTGATTTCTGCAGCACGATAGGGCCTGTAATGCCATCCAGGGCTCGTGGTGAGTTATAAACCGGCAAGGCCAGCTGAAGCGGCTAAGTCCTGATACCCGACTTCTTCAAGAAGGGAAGTGAGTTCTCACAGCTTCTAGTATGAAGAAGGAACATTTAATCTACAGTTCCCCAACTGAGTATAAACTTCAAGGCAATCTAGTAAATCTTTAAACACATAACAAAAGAGGACCCAGGGACAGAAAGTAGCACGTTCTGTGGTCTAACTGACTTCTGCTTGTTGGTGTAAGCAGAGGGTCACATGCCATTTTTCGAGATGCTCATACAGTCATCAGGAAGGCTTAAATATTTGCACAGTAGGTTCTCTTGAGACAGGCAATCAACCTCAGTGATGGAAGGCATGGAGAACGGTATCTGACATTTTGGTGAGAAGGTCTGCACTGCATAGCAGACTTCTGAGTAGTTGAACTGGGTATCTGATGATTCCATCCATTGTGGAATTCTGATTTCCTGGAAGGTAGACTTATGTGATGCAGAGGTCCTTAGCAGCAGCAGCAGTAAATGGCAAACTGTATGCACTCCTCAAAGATTCTCTGTCTACGGTACCTTGTTTATCTATACGATTCATGGTTGTGATGTTCATTCAAAGGAGAATCGAGGTGAACTTTAGCAATGTAAGGAAAGGCATGAAGACTGGAGGGGCAGTTCCTACTGTCAGAATGCTGACCGGGTTGTCCAGAGTTCCATTTGAGCTGGAATGCATCTGCTAGCGAGTAGTCTAGCAGAAACTCAAATTTGCAAAACGTTTGGCACTAACCATTCAACAGTGGTGAAAAGATCTAGCAAGGGTTCTTCCCACTGCCGGAAGGTGCCCTGAACCATCTTGAGATATAGTCACCTTTCGCTGTCTTCCAGACACCATCTGCTGAGCTTGTTTTCTCTGGCAACCAAAAAACTGTGACAGATGATTCACGAACAGGAAGATGTCCTGACGCACAGGCCAACTTTAGATGCACAGAGCCTTGTGGCACAGGGCTCCGGTCCAGACTCATCCCTGCTAATTGCAATACTGTATCCTATCTGTGAAAACTTGCACCAGCCTCCCTTTAATGGACAGCAGCAAGGCCTTCTAGACCACGTTATTGGCTGATACCTCTAACAGACTTGTATCAAGTCAGCTTCTTCTGGAACCAGAGCTATCTGATCTCCACTTCTACTAAATTACCTTCCCAGCCAATTAAGTGACGAATCCAACATTACCATTAGCTCCAAATGTGGTCAAGCAGCCACCATTGCAGATCATATACAGTCTACTTCGATATCTGAACAGCCACCAATAGGGCTCCTAGGTGCTGGATTGGAACTTTAAATTCCATTGCAGAGCCCACATTTGCCACCTGGCGTAGTTGACAAGGAGGATTCTTGAGATAAAAGGGCCAAGAAGTCTCAGGCTCAGTCCCAGGTCTCAGCGAGAGCAGTTCTGAAATATTGGGATAATAGCCCAAATGTCCTGGTCTTGTTGTAAAGGAGGGAAGGCCCTGAAATGTACTGTGCCAGGACAGCCCCAATGAAAGAAAGCCTCTGAGAATGAGTTCAGTGGGTCCTCAGCTTACTGCTCATGAACCCCAACTATATCATGAGGTTCACGGTCGTCTGGAGGTGGACTGCGATTTAATATGGCGAGCTCAGCATCAATAACCAGCCATCGAGGTAGGGGAAAATGGTATCTCGACCTTCAAAGATGGGCAGAAACTATCACAATCATTTTCATGAAGACCCAAGGGGCCATAGTGAAGCCGTAGGGGAGTAGATCAAAAAGAAAATGGTCCTGGGCTACCCTGAACCACAGGTAACGTCTGTAGGACTGCTGGATGAGTATATATGGAAATACGCATCCCGCAGGTACAAGGGCACCATTTAGTAGCTCAGGTACAGGGCAGAAAGATCTGTGCCAGCGTGAGCATTTTTTATTTGTCCTTCCACATGAAGGCATTCAGAGATAAAAGGTCTAAGATGGGCAGAAGGCCTCTATCCTCCTTTGGCACATGTAACCAGTAGGAGTGCAACCCTACCCTATCTCTGAGCCCACAACCCCATCTATTGATCCTATGGAAAGTTAAACGTTCACGAGAACTAACAGCTACACCCATGAGATTTGTTTTGATGGGGTGGGGATAGGGTGGAACTAGGGGTACAGAAAGAAAGGGTAAAGCATAGCCATGCTGAAGGGTTGAAAAGGACCCATAGGTCAGACATGAGGGAATACTCCCAGAGAAAATGCCGGATCCTGCTTGCCACAGGATGGTTGCATGCCACTGATGGCAAGCTAAAGAGGTTTGGTGACTGTTGATGCAGGGGAAGCGGACTGGGAGGACTGGTGCCCTTGTAGTGTTGCATGTTTCCTGCCAGATCCACAACCCAGGCCTTGAAAAGACTAGGGTGATTGAAGCAGTGGCTGGGTACACTAACATCGCATATACACCAGCCACTTCAGAGTTGCCTTGGAATATCATAAACCAGTGTGGAAATTGTTTGGCAGGGGTCTAAAGAGCTAGGGACCCGTGGCCCTACTTTATTTTAAAAGTACCAAGGGAGAATTACCTTCCTTTCCGAAGATGCGCAAGCCATCTAAAAGGCACATCCACAAGAGAGATGTGTGCCTCTCCAGAAAATCCAATGGAGTGCCTCCAAGCTTGACAGCGGACTACTACACTTGGGTAAACCGACCTTTCCAGACAATCAATAGTATCAAGGTCTGTAAAAATCATGTATTTGACTGCATCTTGAGGTCTTCTCGGACTGCAGGCAAGATCTTGCTGGCCATGTCCGAAAGGGCATCAGTATACTAGCCCAATAAGCAGCTCCACTGACTGACTTCAAGGTTAGGCTAGCTTAACAGAACATTTATTTCCCAAATGCCTCAATACACATTACTCTCTCTCTCCGGAAGAGTCAAGGGAAAGGAACTGGGGTTCACCTTTGCTGGTCGAAACCTTAACAGACTCTCTGGAGTAGGCTATTTAGTGAGAAACTCTTGGTAGCCAGACAGCGGTTCAACATCTGGCCCAGTGGCGTAACTAACGGGTGGGTGCCCCCATCCAAATGTCACAGAGAGGCCCTCCCCCCACACTCTGGACCCAGTCAGGAGCATGAAGGACAGGGACCTCACCGCCCGTGCATTGTGCAGGGAGGGAGCACCCTGGAGCTCGGGGGCCCTCCGCACCACAGGTGCAGCAAGCGCTATTTTTACACAACTAGCTACACACCAAAGATTTAAGTGGTTTGTGGCAAAGGTGTGACCATGTACAAAGAATAAAGTACCCGCTGCCCGTCGATGATAAGAATATTGTAAGTCACCTTTGGCCTTGTTCCACTATATGGTCATGGAACTCCTCAGTGAGTTGCAATATCCTTATACTGTATGGCAGGGGCTACTTTAACCCATAAAGTACCTCCACCAGTTTAACTGTGGCCTAATGCATTCCCCTCTACAATTCTCTTCTACGGGCGCTACAGATAGTTCAACTAGTGATATTCCAGAAAATGCATACAATAAAAAAAGGCATAGAGCAAATAGTGCAGAGGTCTGTGATAGTCCACGCAGGCATGGGTAATTGTTGATTTGGGTAATACATTTAAAATACTAGTAATTGAATTACATTTTCAATTTACCTGCATGGATTGAAATATATTGCGTCCTCACACAACCAGTGTTTAATTTGCGCTGGTAGTTTCCGGTGCACAGGCATGTAATTGTCAACACCACACTTAGAACAGTCTGCCACATGGTGGCGCTGCTCATCTAATTTAGAGATTAGCAGAACTGTTGTTTAGGAGTACAATATACATTAAAAATTACTAATATGTGCCTCCACAGTCATTCCTTCAGCTTTGGGGACATTGCGTAATCTGAACTGTAGCACTTGCTGGCAAGAGAGATGGCTAGTAGTTGTTTTGGCGGTGATGACCGGGGCAATGGGAGGTACAAGCTGCAGTGGCCCCTTGGTCAGAACCCTGGCACTTATTTCACAAATTAAGCACTGATTACACAACATCTCCCCTTAGTTTATTATATATACAGAGGACACCATGCCTGCATTCAACTATTTTTAAAAATGCTATCCCTGTCCCCTTACAGAAGACTGTTAGGAAAACAAGATCCCTGTGCATGGCACAACTGTGCTGGTCATTAAGAAAAAAGGCTGGTGGTGTAGGAGAGCCGTTTGGGAGAGGGGGTCCACTTCCTTAGCACACACCTACCACAATCACTCCTATGCAATCACCCCTTCAAATTCTTCATCACTCATTTAACATTCTAGCTATATTTTGTTCCTACATTGCCCCTAAGCAGAATCCTGGTTATGTTTCTTGGAGTTTGTGACCAGGGGGCGGGGCGGGGCTGCTCTCCTTGGGGCGACTCTCCTTGGGGCAACTCGCCCCACTTCCGAAACCCCCTCCAGGTATGATCCCCTCTTTTTCATCCCTGCAGCAGCTCGTGGTCTGGAATGGGGCGGCGCCTTGGGACACATCCAGCTCCCAGGACGAGGAGGGACGCTGCTTCTTTAACTGGACAGAGGACGATCCAGGCCACGCCCCCTGGTCAGCTGGGACCCCAGAAATAAAAACCGAGCAGGCGGAAGAGACGGCGTGTACATCACCCGGAGGTGTCGTGGAGTCGAACAGGGAGGACGGAGACGTACTGAGCAGCAGTAGCAGACCCGGTGACGAGAGCGAGGCGGAAGAAAGTGCGGAGGAGGCAGCGAGCCCAGCTGTTGCAGAGCCAGGAGGCCAACGACACGGCGCTTCGCCCAGCCACACTTCAAGGGAAGTGTGGCTAACCCAGGTATGGGACCGTATCGTGGGCTGGGCGGGTAGAAGAGGTTTTAAACCTCCGTAGTGCACTCGCCTCCGATAACCTATCACTGAATCCCTTCCCTATACTACACCCCGACACTTCGTTATTAGCTTTGTGCACGAGTGCAGTCCTCACCCCCTTCCCCTGAACACCCTCTGTGACCCAGAGCCTTTGCCGGAGTTCTGCGTTCTCTTCTCTTTTCCATGCGCTCCGAGACCGACTAGCAAGACGGACGCGACTACAGCACCCAGAAGTCCACGGGAGAGAGGAAAACCCACGGGTGACTGCGGGAAAGAGAAGAGCTCCCCAGTCCGACGAGTCACAGAACCTCCACTGCCCTATTACAGGAACCTTCCACAGCGCAAGCGACTGTTAAAAAAAATAAAGCCTGCTTTACCAGCACCCCCCCCCCCCCCCCCCGAGTACTTGTTTCCCTTGATCCCGCCACAGAGTTGCACATATGCTCTTCCTATTGTGGTCACCTAACTGGTTTTATATGGGCATGAGCTGAATTCTAATGTCCCGGTCGGTAGAACGATTAGAAAATAAGATTGGCATGTTCCCCCTCAGTAGTTCATATTTTAACCAGGTAATGTAGAAAGAAAACACTAAGTGTGCTCTACAGCTGTCCTGGTGACCCCTGATTGAGAAAAACAAAGGCCATATTTAAATGAATAACGATGATTTCATATAAAGTTCTATTTCAGAACAATGTTGGGGCTTTGCAGAATGTTAAATTGTGAACAGATGGCTATATTTGTCTGCTGGAATTAAAAGGTAGCAACATTGCCTCTGCCCCAATAAATTCTGCGCAGCCTTTTACCCTTTCAGACAGGTAGTGCTCTATGGAAGATCCGCTCTTGAAAGGGGCCTGGCAGGCTCGGAGTGAAAGAGAAACAAAAGTTTTTCTTTGGTTTCTCTTCACTTCTGAGTCAGCCCGTGTCAGCTCACAGCAGCTCAAAGCAAGCTGCACCTGCATCTGCTTTACAAGAGACACACACCCTGGACAAACAAGCTGAGCCCCCCTTCAAATATAGAAGAATAAGGCCCCCCACACAGCGGGGATTGTGGGGGTGTCCATTACGCCACTGATCTGTCCACCGTCCTATTCATCAGTGAGAAACAGCAGGGCTTTGACTAGATGCCCTATAAGGGAGCAAGGGCTCAGATGTGGCTGGTCTAGGCTGCAAGACTTCCATCAGGATATTTGTCTTAACCTCAACTGAGGGACGTTGTAGGTCCAAGACCTCAGATGCTCATGGAATTACCACTGTAAAGGATGCCCTCTCTTCTGTGAGAATTTCAAGTGGCTAGTCTAACCATGTAGCAGGCGGAGTATTGCACCCACTCGCCACTTGTAAATCTATATACAAAATCATCATCATAACGAGGCTCTAAACCATTCCCATCATCACCAGCTCTGGATGGCAGCATGCTTTGGTGAGAATCAAAGCCAAAAAGACAATGGAGCCTCTAAAGGCAATTCTGCCTAGCATAGGATCAGAGTCAGGCTGAATGGCAACTGGTTGCACTTCAGCAAATTCATAGGGTCACATTGGTTGGGAATATGCGGATATTACTTTGAGGTCGTACATCAGAATCAGCTCCAAGATCCTCCTCAGGTGATGCCAGTATTGGTACTGGCATTGACAATGAAGAGATTGCCGTAGGTTGTGGAGCCGGGGTGGAAATCTGTACCAAGGGCATCGGACAGCACTAAGTACGGATCCACATGTGGTAACCTGAGTGAGGGAGACTGCGAAGGCACATCAGGGGGATCCAGAAGAAAGTCAAGTATCTGAACCATGGTCTCCTGGTGTCAATTCGCTTTGGCATCGTCGATGGTCCGTGGAATTCATGTCACACTGGAACCAACTGTGCAAAAAGTTCCACAACGGGAGATCTGGAAGGAGTCCAATAATCACTAGAACGCCCTCACACCTTTTTGGTACAGAGTGGCAGGATGGGATCAAATCCTGCTTCGCTTTCTTGACTGGACTTTGCCAATTTTTACGTATCAGATGACTCCAATCGCAAAGTTGACCTCTCGCAGGAGCAGAAGCGATCTTGGGAGCTGGAGTGAGTCTGTGCACTCAATTAAGGGCAGCACTAATGAAAAACCTGCGACTTCTTTTTGTGCTCAGTGATTTACAGCTTCGCTTATTGGTCCCGGATCGCCTTTGGGTGCATGAGGCACATTTGTCACAGTAGTCTAATCTTGCCCCAAGCTCAAACACCAGAGACACAACTTGTGCAGGTCAGCAACCGATAAGGGTTTTCTGCATTTGCATCATGGTTTGAAACCAGCATCTTAGGAGTGGACATAGTTCTCTAGCACACACCTCTTTTAGGAGTTGCCACAGACCTGTCGGAATTGGGAGCAAATCTCTGGATCTACGTTGCAAGACGCAGAAAGAAAGGAACAGACAACAGCGTGTAGGGTTGGTGCTTCTATGTGGCTTTGCTTCATCACTTTCAGGGTTAGTGCAAAGCCACATGGCGCTTACTAGCAGCACAAAGGAGCATTACTAGTGAAAGCTTT